>NC_080031.1:58361082-63361082 GCF_030020395.1 Manis pentadactyla | reverse complement strand
TCGGGGCATTTTGTCTCTGCTCTGTGAGGCAGGTGGGGTGACTGCAAGGCTGAAGGGGAGAATCATCTGAAGGGTCCCTCACTTGTGTGTCTGGCTCTTGGCTGGGAGCACAGTGGGACTGTGGCTGGAACCCTTCCATGTGGTGTCTTTTGTCTCCCACAGTATGGTGGCTGGCTTCCAAAGGTGAGTGTCCCTACGGAGAGCCAGGTGGAAGCTGTATCAACTTCTATGACCTAACCGTGGAAGTCACACAGCACACTTTCTTCATATTCTCTTAGTCAAAGTGGTCACGAAGCCCAGGTCCCAGGAGAGGGTAATTAGAGTCTGCCTCTTGAGCAGGTAGCAGATTCTGCAAAAGGTGTGAGACCAGAAATAGTAATGTCATTTTTGGGAAATACAACCTGCCACAGTAAGTCCTCTCCTTTCTGAACTACATATCTACATATCTGTCATCTGTACTACATACTCATAGAGCAAATATGGAAAGTTATCCAGATCCTTTCAAGTTCTCAGCGGAAAGTGAGTATTGCAGCTTAACTCCAGAAACCACATTCCTGCACTGAAAGCTGTAAATTCTTATATGGGAAACAAAAACGATTTTACTATTACAGTTTTATATTCCCCATGCCTAGCACAGCCAAGGCTTTTAATTTTCCTGTTTACTGTAAAGTTTATCTTAACCTAAAAGGCAGATTGACACATACAGGGATAGCGAAAGTCTACCCTCACTAGGTCTGACTCAAGTAGTTGATGGGTTTGTAGTATTTTTGCCTGGAAGCTGACTTCTCAAATGCAAAAAGAGATTAAGCATGGAAAGGAGATTCATGAACATGAATGTTTTGCAATGCCATTTCAAATATTCCTCTCAAAAATGTATCCTTATTTATCTATCAGCCCACTTTATACTTGTATTGATCTTAATGTGTTTTGAGAGTCAGATGCACTTCTCATTTATTTATTAGGGCTTGAGTTAACCTATTCATCTGTATTCCCAATGTCCTTGGTTCTTACTGGGACATGAATTTATAGGACAAATTAACAGGAGACTAATCACCAGGTATGTATGGATTACCAAGAGAGAAACACACAGAGAATTGTCAGAAAACATCCAATTAATGGAGTCTGCTACCTTTGAGTCTCCTTTTATTTTGTGGTATGAATTGTTATTCCCAAACCAGCTGTAAATTAAATCTGCAGGATCATAATTTATAAAAACACTATTACTGTAAATTTTACTTCCTTGTACATATTAAGCTCTTCTGCCAACTTATTTGTAAAACAGAAAGGAAAAAAAAGCAGACATTTACAGTCTTTGAAAAAGTGTGAAAAACAGCTTTTATTCATGGTGGATAAATTCATCAAATTGAATTTTAACAAAAATTTTCTCCATGTATTTTCTTGTTTTATTGAAGATAACCATGAGATACATCTTTTAAGGTAAGTCAACATTTTTTTATTTCAGAAGTTTGCCAAAGACGTGTTACTTTTAGCTGTTGTTTTTCTCCCATAACTGTAATGCTGAAATAGCAAAATGAGGAAACTACTGGCACAAATGGAACCAAATATCCTGTGCCTGCATGTTTGTTCATGGATGTATACTCGTAAGGATCATTCACTCATCTTCCCAGCTCAGATGATTAATTATAAAAATCATCACCAGAGATGGTCCACATGGTTGTTGTTCAGCTTATGTAGGGAAGCTTTTATAAAATACTGATATTTCTGGGGTATGACTCTCACAAAGATACTGACTCACAGGCCAACTTTGAGACCAAGGAATCTCTGTTCTTCAGATATTCCCCATATGACTCTGGGTATCAGCTCAGCAAAGGAATGAGAATGTTTGCTAACTCTTAAAATATTTTTTGTGAGGTAAGGTATTTTTGCCTTGATAGAAATTTTTTATAGCTCAGGACAAAGTAGTATTATCTTTAAATTTCTATTCCCATTACATTTTACAATACAAACTCGGGTTTACAGTAAATTTGTATATGTTGACTCACCTTTGAGTAGAAGCTACAGCTTTATAAAAGAAACAGGGAAAGGAATTCCAGTTCATAAATCTCATCGTTATTTTCCTCTTTAGTTTTATGTTTGGGCTGAAATATATTTTATATATGAATATTATATAGAATGATACTGATGATAATTCTAATTATTGGGTAGGATTTTTCCTTTCGATTCCCCAGGTCCCTTTAGCTGGCACACATGTAATAAATGAACAACTACAATTAATCGTGGTTAGAGGCAATGAATGGGGCATGCCTCAGAAAAGGGAACATTGTTGTATAAAGCCACAAAGAAAGGATTTCCATAGCTAGAGGGAACAGAGTAAGCAAAAGGTACAGATGCTTGAAGTTACCTGGCACATTCAAGGATGGGTGAGTAGCTCACTGTAACCAGGGTACTATATATATCTGCGAGCTATCTGTGGCTTGAAATATTCAGTCGAGACTTTCAGTAATGGGGGCAAAGAATTCTATCTCGGTTCCATTCCCAGTGGTCTGGAGTAACTTTTAAGGAATGTGTTATGATGAGTTCTGTGGCTACATCTGGCTCTGGAGTTGATTAGGGCTCAGCTATGGGCAGAAGAGGGGGCAATGTATTTTCTATCCCTGGTCTACATGATGTCAGTTTTGTGTATGTATTCTTGATGTTAATGTTTTCCTTCACGCCTTCTCTTAATACAGTATATAGATTCAGTATCTTTGTCTTGCTCTTGATTCTTATGATAGCATGGATTATATATTGAGATCCTTGAGGGTTTTGTGAAATGCTGATTCCTGGACAAGGGAGTCTTGCTTTGGTGTCACTGTAACCCTATTTGTGGGCCCTGTGGCTGGATTCAGTGAGAACAGGCGAAATACAGCCCAGTGTTCACTCCTGAGTTTCTGAACCAGTGATTGAGTCGGGATGATTGACTGACTGTAAATCTGATTTGCTGCATTTATGGATTTCCATTTAAAAGCTGATGGGGCACAGACATATTTTTCACCAAAAGAAAAAGAGCTAAAGTAGAAATGAGGCCCTACTTCAGTTTTTACCGAGAAAGTTCACACTGATTGTTAAAGTACCCGCAACTCTCGGTTGGTCTAATAATGTCTCAGTTTACTAGTTTTCAGAAACAAATTCAACTACATTGTGATTTAAGCAATTTTAAAAATGTACATTTACCTCCTTAAAACTATAATTTATAGGAAATTCTTTTATTCCCACTACTTCTTTGTTATGTCTAGCAATCTCATTTGGACAAATATATAGGCTATTCATTAAAACCACTTAAAAATTTTTTAATTGCTTAGCATGGTTATTCAATTCTAAAATTAGGATCTATACATTGTATTTTCTGGGAACATTTCATATAGCATTTTTCTGTCTGTTCCATCTTATATCTCCCACTCCCTTCTCCCTGGTACCAAAATGTTACTAAATCTCTGCTGCATCTTAGCCATTTAAGAAATGAGGAAATGTAGAAAGTACATGCATGGAAGATGGATGACTCATTGACTTTGCAAAAAAGGAAAGAATGGGAACATGATCAGTAAGGCAGAATTACTTTGAAGATTTCCAAACCCTGTCTCCCTCTCTCCCGTTATTTTGAAGGTGGCTCTGTGTATGTCTGACAGCTGAAGTTTGAGATGACTTTTCTGCAGTGTCTGAAAGAGGAGGAAAAGATGTATCAGGTACCTTAAAATTACTTTATTGCCAATGTTTTTTAATTACTTTGGTTTAGTAAGTTAATAAGGTCAATTAATTACTGGTGCTGGAGGGAACGACTTTACTCTTACCTGGAGATTAAGTTAAAAACCTTAGACTGTGAAATCTAGGGGGAATTTTAAAGGTTGCCAGTTCTGCCAAAGTGTTGGATATGGGACTTGTTCTATAAGAACCTTCATCTAGCTTTCGGTCTAGAGTTCTGCTTGGTAATCCCTCAGACTGATGATTATGGAAGTTCTTAGATACTTCCTGCCCCATTACTTTTGATAGCTTGCTTAATGCACAACAAAGTATGGGGGGTCAGACAGACTGTAGTTGAATCCTCCAGTGTTGCCTCCTTTTAGATTTGTGCTGGCCAAGTTACTCAACATCCCTCAGCCTTATTTATTCAAGTCATTCAAAAAAATGAGGCTCAGTCTTCTAGAATGTGCCAGCACAAGCTTGCAGACTGAGCACACATTGCTAAACAAAAGACATAGTTCCTACTTTCAAAGGGCTCAGCTCATAAGAATGCATGAGAATGAGTTCCCAATTCCAGTCTCAAGGACAAGTTCACTGACAGCCCAGGCTTTGAGATGGGGCACAATGTGCAGGCAAACCTGTTGGGGAAATCATGTCAAAGCTGAGATATGACTTGGAACAACTCTGAGTGGCTTAACTTTCTTCCCTGTAAAATGGGGACACACCTACCTTGCTGGGTTTTAGTGAGAAGTAGAGACACTGAATGTAATACCCAAGGACTGTGCCTGACAGTTCATTATACTAAATAGGTACCATCCTAGACAGTGGAGATTCCCAAATGAGCAGGATGCTGTCCTGTCTGCCAGACTTAGAGGCCAGAAGTCCAGCTCTAGCTCCCTGGGCTGTCTCTATTATTGCTCTTGTCCCCTGTTGTATATTCATTGCTTAGCACTTCCTAGTGGACATTTGCTATTCCTTGTATCCCCTCTAGCAGATGCAGTCAGTGCCTACTTCATATTGCCCTTACCTTTTCACCTTATACCTGCCCAACTTTCAACTGCCAGCCTCTGATTTGCGTGAAGGTTTTCTCTGGCTGCTGAGGCCCACTCAGCTCACACCTGAGGGAGGGAGGCTGGGAATATGAAGGAATTAAGCCCCACCCCAGGTGCTCCCAGTAGTTCGGATACAGTTAGGGGATGACTAGCCCAAGTCTCAGCCCCTGGGTCAGATGGCTCTGAGGCCTGTCCCTTATACTGGCTCCAAGTTCCCCTACAGGAATTAGTTATCCCATAGTGATGTCTCAATTGATAATTTGCCCTCCATCAGCTGTTTCACCTTCCCCACTTCTTTTCCAGGGTTAAGGAAAAAAAAAACCACAGGCTCAAAAATGAATCCTTGTGCTAGGTCAAGTCACCAAACCCAAAATTAATACCTAAGTTGATTGCCCTTTCAACCTGTCTCCAGAAATGCAGTCCTAACTGGTCAGTAAGGAATTTTCTGGTCAGCAGCAGTAAGGTGGCCTGCCGCATGGACCTCCTCCATCCCCCAAAGGAAGATGAGGTAATCTACCTAGTAAAACCCTTTTGCCCCAGAGAAAGGTGACCTCACCTGAATAATCCTTTTTTCTGTTTATGACTTCCTAGTCCTACATTTAAAAACCTTTTCCTTTCTGTAGCCTTTGGGAAATTTCTTCCACTTGCTAGATGGCCTGCTGCCCCATTCATGAATTAAGAAAATCACTGAGATCATTAAAATTTACTCAGTTTAATTTTTGTTATTTAGCAGATTTAGTGACAGCAACGGGATCTGAAGTGAACTTGCAGCAGGTTTTGAGGACAAGAAACACAAGCATGGTACCCATGAACCTCTTGAATTCAGTTCCTCCCCATTCTGAGCTCCATTCTCTTTGCATTGAGCTCCCCATCCAATCAGCTTTCCTTTACTGGGCAGGTCAGCTTGAGCCAACCACAGCTCCCAGGGTGACACACTCCAGGCCTTAGCTCTGTCCCTGGCTTCCACATTGGGAACTGCTGACAGTTTCGTCTGCAGCCCCCATTCTCTGGGGCTTGCTGGTTCAGTCCCTTCCCCAGTCCAAGGACCCATGGGTATTGTTGGTGTGCTCAAGTCCTGCTCTTGGCCAGGATGCAGTGGCATCTCTTGGTTGCTACTGATCCGTTAAGGTGCACCGCTTTGTCTGTCTGACGTTATATAGATTAAGGCTATTAACATGTATCTCAGAGATCAAAAAAGCTGCAAAAATTGGTGGGGCCAGGTCAAGCATTTCAATGATTAAAGAGCATTTGCCACCTAACTGAAAGACTCCTGTGAAAAGAGAAATTGGTCATGGAATGGGTTAGAGTCACACTAGGTCATCTGCCAACTTCAAGTGCAACCACATACACTATAAAGCACTCTGAAGTTCTCAATCCTGCAACATGGCCCTCTTAGACATGTTTGGCTCTGAGAAACCTAAAGGTGAAATGGGATCCCTGAATTCCAAAGAGTTGGGTGCACCACCTGTTGGCACACCTGCTTATTTTACATCTAAGAAGGAAAGCCCTGGCAGTTGCACATATCTAGTAAAATGGCAAAATCTTAAAGATAGCCTAGAATTACAATGCCGTTATGGGCAACATTCCAATTGGTTGAAATAGAAGTCTACCTGAAAGCAAAGTTTCCCAAGTTAAGAGAATGGGATACCGATTTTAACTGACACCACTCCTATAGCTCCCCTCTCACAACCTTTGTGTACTTGTTCTACTAATCCTGTCTGAATTATTCTTCCACTCTGAAAAGACCACCTGACTGTGAACAAAGAACCACCAAGTTAATGGCCTTACAGATACCCCCCACATCTATCCTCAAAGGAGGGCCCCCATATGGACCCTCCCAGAGTTGATTAACCTGAAGGATTTAATGGTAAACTGCTACATTATTCCCTTAAATAGCCAAGGAAAAAAATCTGGTGGGTACCAGAGCCTGCAGAGAAGAGTCTGGAAAAAAATGATGGAAGCCAGCAAAGGGTGAAAATTGTTAGCTCTTCTGAATCTCTGTGAGAAGTGCCCAGTCCAGAGAAGAAAATAAAATGAGACAAACAAGAAGGCAATAAATATTTTGGGGGTTCAGTTTGGGGTTCAACTTAGGGTGAGGAAAGGTTTGCAGTCAGATTAGGGTTCAGAGTTAATTTTAGGGCTAGCCTTATGTGTAGGTTTAGGTTTGTGGTTAGGTGTGAGTGAAGGTGAGGGTGAGCCATTAGGGTGAATGGCCAGAATTAGGGGGAGCTGTAGTTTTAGGATTCAGTGTAGGGTGAGGATAGGGTTACAGGCACAGTTAGGTTTCAGAGTTAATGTTAGAGTTAGCATTAGGTTTACGTTTAGACTTATGGGTCGGTGTGGCTGAAGGTGATAGTAAGAGTGAGGGTCTGGGTGAGTAGCCAGCATCAGGGTGAGGGTTAAGTTTAGGGTTCAGTGTAGGGTGAGTTTAGGGTTACGGAAAAAGTAAGGGTTTGGATTTAATGTTAGGATTAGCATTAGGCTTTACTTTAGGCTCTTGGTTAGGTGTGGATGGAGGTGAGGGTGACAGGTTATGGTCAGTTGCCAAGGTTAGGGTTAGGGTTAGATTTAGAGTTCAATGTAGAGTGAGAATATGGTTATGATTCAAGCTAGGGATCAGAAAAGTAGCAAATTGAGGATAATGTAGGTGGATCAGACTATGATGTCATTTAAGTTTCAACACAATTCAAGCGACTATTCTTATCTTACAAATCTTTACAATACTAGAAATACAGCTCTAGAGAATTTTCTAATTCCACCCATTCCTTTTCTGCAATTCCGAAACCTCCCCCATTTATCTCAAAAGGCTTGTAACTCATCAGGGAAGCTTTATCTAGATCATTCAGATCATTCCCAATTCCTAAGACTCAGTGGGGGCAAGAAAAGGGAAAGACAGGCCTTTTAAAACTACTAACTGTTACAGGAGCACCCTTTCCTGAAATCTAGTTCACAGCTTATCGTCAAGGGCAAATAAACATCCTGTGTCTTCTGCACAAATATTAATAGAAAAAGTTTTAGCCGTCAAGCACAGGCATCCTGACTTACCCCATTCCAGAAAAACTGTTTGAATCCAACTGCTACGTTATAAACTAGTGAGTTTTGCATTATCGTACCCTTCTCAGGGTTAAAATGTTCAAAACAACTAAGGCCTGTAATTGCATCTGTGTGTATGTGTGTTGTAGATGTGTGGTATTTTCTACCTCTGGATGGTGTTGCCACAGTTAACTTGTGTAAGAACTCCATTTCATTGACCTAAGCAAAACTAATTTTCAAAACATAATAGAAACAATCCAAATGCTTTTCAAGTTCACATGATCTAGGATTAATCTTTAATAAATAAAAGCTAATTGGGGTTTGTCAGCTTGTCTTTAGAGTTAGCAGCATTAAATGTAATACTTGTGTTCCACCTAGGTCTACTAAATGTCAAAGGAGGTCATGTTATCTCTGTTGCAGAATTTCTCAGCTAGAAAGATAACTTAAAGATGATGGTTAGCTATTTATCGTCTAATGAAATTTTCATTACTAATGTAAACAGTTATTAAGATAAGAACAAGTGAATTAAACAGATGTAAGATAAATGTTGATAAAGAACTCAGCAATATTTATGTCTACCTGTGTAGTTTCCCCAAGTGTTTTTGGTAACTTAGAGTTTTGCTAAATTACATGATGGCTAGTCATTAAAGATCTAGATCACTTCCAAATGATATAAAATACTGAAACATTTAGTTACTGAACAAAGATTTAACTAATTTTGGCTTATTACAGAGAAACTAAGAAGTATGTCAATCTATTAGAGGTACATTGGAAAATTGAAAAAGGCATATGCTTCTAGAAATTATGAAATAAATTTTTTAATTTTCCATCCTAAAACATGTTGGTGTAGCAGTTCACAATGGCTTACTGCTTAGTGTCTTTAATTACATATATTTTAATTTTTTTAATCCTAGAGATATTAATTTATAGTGATAACTAAGTTTTGAGGAAAAGAAATATTTGGAAAGAAATTATAATATATGATCAAGCTCGTTAATATTAGAATGGATTTGACTAAGTTAAAAGGACAAAGTTTTCCTGGACTATTGGTCTGCTTTTGACAACAGAAAGTGAAATTTTCTGTACCTTTTAAGTGATCTACATAGAAAACAAAGATCCTATGTTTTATTAAAATTATTTCCTGTGTTTGTTGTCTCTATCAATTCTTTGAGTACTTAGCAAAACCATGTCTTCTTAGTATTAAAGGAGCTAAGTTTTGCTAACAGATAATTAAGTTTTGTAATGATTTGCAGTACTATTTAGCAAGAGCTTTAAAATCTTTTCTTGATATTTTTTACAAACTTCCCCAAATCAAATTCTAAATGAGTTCTTTTTCACCTGGAAAAAATATTGGGATTTTTCCAGAGGGTCCCTGGACATTCCAAGAGACCTGTTAAACTAATTAGGCTTAGTTGATGTGTTAAATTACATGGGAAGCATTATGAAATAAGAATACTAAGCTTCCTAATGTTTTATTTGTATAATTATATAAGCCTTCTAAAAATTATGTGAAATACCTAGAAATTATGTGAAATTTCTAGACATATATCCTGGCATAACATTATCATTTACAATTCTAGCTACCTTAAAATGTATGACATCTTCCAGGACCCCAGTCAAAAACGGGTAACAAGTAAATGACCTTCTTACTGCTATTCTTTTAACTTTCTAAAATTGTTGTCATCAGAATTAAGGCTCATATTAAAAACACTGAACCTTCATATCCGGGAAATGACTTAGCTGACTTTCATGCAAAGACAGCAGTTAACAGAATCTATGAAGATTGTGGCACTTGTGGATGAGGTCCACTCTGCTTCTGCAAAAAAAATGGCCTCACATTGCCATTGTGTAACATGGCAACAGTCTGCTTCTGAATCAGAGAAACCAAAGTTGTATAAACAATGGCTATAAATTAAACAAGCAGTCAGGGCTGTGAGAAATCCAAGACAGGCCACTTGGGTTCTTCCTGGCTCCCTGGCAAACCCCATTTCTCAGTTTTTGCATTCTTTACCCACTGTGGTACATTTAAGATGACTCAAATTATAAGTAGACATTAGTGGAGAGACTTCTATAATATTGTGAAAACAAGTTATCAGCAATGTGTGACTTGTCAGGTCCATACTCCTGTAACAACCTTTGTTCCCAAAGGCCTCAGACCTCCTCCTGGACTTCATTCAACTGCCACTAGGGGTGGGTTATCAATATGTTCTTGTTGTTATATGTATGTTTTCCAGATAGGTTGAAGCTTTTCCCTGCTGTAAGGCTGATGCCCTTGCAGTTGTAGATACATTGTAAGAAAATGTGTTTCCCACCTGGTATATATCTTCCACAATCTCCAGTGATCAAGCACCCAGTTCATTAGGCAAATCATATTAGCCTTAGTGAAAGTCTTACAAACTTCTTGGAATTATCACTGTCCCTATCACCTTCAATCATCAGGCAAGACTGAGAGAGCTAATGGGATGCTCAGGCTTAAAATTTCTGAACTTCCCTGGCCTAAGGTACTGCCTTTGGTCTTGCTGACTGCTCATAGTGATGCCGGGGTTCTTGTTCACAGAGCCGAAGAATGAACTTTGCAAACAGTCAAGGTAGGAGAGCAAGGCAGAGACTTTTTTTTTAGGGAGAAAGCAAGAGGACAGAGCTCCTGGCTCAGGCCAGGAGGGGACAAGAGACCCCTGGGGTGGTACGTTGTCTAGAGGTTTTATAGGCACTTGAGAGACAATGGGCTAGGGATGTACACCTGCTAAGTGGTCCCAAATACCTTTGAAAACTTTGAATAAACACTAAGTTTCTTATTAGTCTTCCTGGTTATTTACAAGAATTTTACTGTTCTGATTTCCTCCCAGGATAGCAGCTTCCTGGTTTGGGAGCATATCACTCAAGGCTGCTTGCTTTGCTCCCAAGGTGGGCTGAGTTATTGTCTGTTTGTTAAGAAACTTTTTTAACTAACTGGGTTTTAACTTGGAATCCTTCCTGTTTTTACTATGTTGTTTTGGGCTTGCTTGCGACATTGCCTAAGTTGCAACAGATCGTTTGTTTAGGGCTGGAGGAAGAAAAACAGCACTTGGGTAAAGTCAGAAAAATAAGCTGAGCCCCCCTCAGTAGGTCAAAGCAAATCTCACAATAGATTATCTTGCTTTTGTTTTTTCCAGAGGCCCTCACCCTACTCTGTCTAAGCCCATGGTCCCTGTCTCAACAGTACCCGCTTTGGGAAACAAACTCACTCCATGCAAAATAGTCACCAGCAGATCAGTGTATAGTGGTGTACAACCTTCTGCTGATTCTTTGTTGTCATGCTAGTGTTAGATTCTATAATGTCTTATGCTCAAGCTTATCATCAACAGGTTATAAAGCTTTCCCAACTCAAAGGACCTTGTTGATTACAGTCTTGATCTTGGTGACTTGGTATTCTGGAAACATCATCAGAGGAAGATAGCCCTCAAGCCCCATTGGAAGGAAACTTACCACTGTACATCCTGAACACTGCACTGCTACAGAAATAGAAGGTATTAAGCCTCAGTACACATCACACAGCTGAGAAGGCTCCTCCACCTGCCACCTAGCCATCTGCAGATGCTGGAGACCTCCAAATCAAATTGATGAGGAAGAAGACTACCAGACATGAAGGTAGACTACTTGACCCCAGACAGATCAAGATTTCATACTTCAATGAAACACGAATTCCCTTGTCCATCTTTTCCCTTCCTTTACTCTGGTGTTCACCTGGAAAGATAATGCCCTCATATGTATCTTCCAGGCTATTGTTAAGGGGGTAACCTCTGGAATTTAGAGCACTTTATTTCAGGTTAGGAGAAAAATATGTGCCTGTAAATTTTCACAAGCAAAATTTTCTCATTGGTCAATTCTCCTGAGTTTTTCATCTAGTTAGAAAGGCCCTGTCAAGAGACTGTCATGATTCAGGATATACTCCTTTTGACAGATCACTACTTCCCTGGTGAGGGATAAATAAATGTACGTGAGGCAATGATCAATAACTGCTCCATAATTCTTGACATGACTGCAGAACCTGCTTCCATAGCAGTAAGAGCCCATCAAAGATCCTTGGACTCTCTGGCCAAAATCGTTCTTGGTAATAGCTCCTATTATCAAGAGTTCTTTGACTGTCTTTTAGCTGAGCAGGGAGATGTCTGTGTTCAAATGAAAGGAGGAGTCACACATTTAAAGCTAGAAATGATTAACGAGGAAGGCATGTCAAAAACTGAGATGGGATGAAAGCTAGGTCTCTTGGGCCAAACAGCCCAATTATGAATGGAAAGGAAAAATTCTTGGAAGAAAACAGTGCTACTACAGTGAACATATGAATGATAGAAAAGAAAAAAAGCAGAAAGCCTTATTGGTGGGGTGAAGAAAGTTTTAGTGGTCTGGTTAGAAGACAAACAGCCATAACGTTCCCTTCAACCAAAGCCTAATCTGATCAGAGCCCTAACTCTGTTCAATTCTAGGAAGGCTGAGAGGTGAGGGAGCTGCAGAAGTAAAGTTTGAAGCTAGCAGAGGTTGGTTTATGAGGTTTAAGGAAAGACGCTGTCTCTATAACATAAAAGTATAAAGTGAAGCAGCACATGCGGATACAGAAGCTGCAGCAAGTTATCCAGAAGATCTAGCTAAGATAACTAATGAAGCGGTTGCACTAAGCAACAGATTTTTGCTGTAGAGGAAATAGTCTTCTATTGAAAGAAGACGCCATCTAAGACATTCGTAAATAGAGAGAAGTCAATGCCTGGCTTCAGAGCTTGCAAGGGCAGGTGGACTCTATTGTTAGGGGCTAATGCAGGTGGTGGCTTTAAGTTGAAACAGTGCTCATTGATCATTCTGAAAATCCTAGGGCCTTTAAGAATTATGATAAATCTACTCTGGCTATGCTCTGTAAATGGAACAACAAAGCCTGGATGACACTACATCTGCTTATAAGATAGTTTAGTGAATATTTTAAGCCTGTTGTTGAGACCTACTGCTCATTGTGTAAATAGTTTCACTGATCTTTATATTGCTTTTTACTCTCTGAGAGTTAATTCTTCAAAGATAAACAAAATCGATAAACCTATAGCTAGATTCATTAGGAAAAAAAGAGGACTCAAAATCAGAAATGAAAGAGAAGTTACAATACCACAGAAATACAAATGATTATAAGAGATTGCTATGAAAAACTATATGCCAACAAATTAGACAACATAGAAGAGATGGGTAAATTCCTGGAAACATGCAATCTTCTAAGAACAAACCATGAAAGGATAGAAAATCTGACCAGACTGATTTCTAGTAACAAAATTGAGGCAGTAATAAAAAAAACTCCCCAAAAATACATCAAAAGGATCATATACCATGACCAAGTGGGATTCATCCAAGGGATGCAAGGATGGGTAAAACATTCGAAAATCAATCAACATCATCCACCATATAAACAAAAAGAAGAACAAAAACCACATGATCATCTCCATAGATGCTGTAAAAGCATTTGACAAAATTCAACACCCATTCCTGATAAAAACTCTCAACACAATGGGTACAGAGGGGCAAGTACCTCAACATAATAAAGGCCATCTATCATAAACCCACAGCTAACATCATACTAAACAGCAAGAGGCTGAAAGCTTTTCCTCTGAGATTAGGAACAAGACAGGGATGCCCACTCTCCCCACTGTTATTCAACATAGTAATGGAGGTCATAGCCATGGCAATCAGACAAAACAAAGAAATACAAGGCATCCAGATTGGTAAAGAAGAAGTTAAACTGTTCACTATTTGTAGATGACATGATATTGTACATAAAAATCCCTAAAGACTCCACACCAAAACTACTAGAACTAATATTGGAATTCAGCAAAGTTGCAGGATACAAAATTAACACACAGAAATCTGTGGCTTTCCTATACAGTAACAATGAACTAATAGAAAGAGAAATCAGGAAAACAATTCCATTCACGATTGCATCAAAAAGAATAAAATACCTAGGAATAAACCTAACCAAGGAAGTGAAAGACCTATACCCTGAAAACTATAAGACACTCTTAAGAGAAATTAAAGAGGACACTAACAAATGGCAACTCATCCCATGCTCCTGGCTAGGAAGAATTAATATCGTCAAAATGGCCATCCTGCCCAAAGCAATATACATATTTGATGCAATCCCTATCAAATTACCAACAGCATTCTTCAACGAACTGGAACAAATAATTCAAAAATTCATATGGAAACACCAAAGACCCCGAATAGCGAAAGCAATCCTGAGAAGGAAGAATAAAGTGTGGGGGATCTCGCTTCCCAACTTCAAGCTCTACTACAAAGCCACAGTAATCAAGACAATTTGGTTCTGGTACAAGAAGAGAGCCACAGACCAGTGGAACAGAATAGAGACTCCGAACATTAACCCAAACATACATGGTCAATTAATATTCGATAAAGGAGCCATGGACATACACTGGGGAAATGACAGTCTCTTCAACAGATGGTGCTGGCAAAAGTGGACAGCTACATGTAAGAGAATGAAACTGGATCACTGACTAATCCCATACACAAAAGTAAATTCAAAATGGATCAAAGACCTGAATGTAAGTCATGAAACCATAAACTCTTAGAAAAAAAATATGCAAAAACCTCTTAGACATAAACATGAGCAACTTCTTCATGAACATATCTCCCCGTGCAAGGGAAACAAAAACAAAAATGAACAAGTGGGACTATATCAAACTGAAAAGCTTCTGTACAGCAAAGGACACCATCAAAGGAACAAAAAGGTATCTTACAGTATGGGAGAATATGTTCATAAGTGACAGATCCAATAAAGGGCTGATATCCAAAATATATAAAGAGCTCACGCACCTCAACAAACAAAAAGCAAATAATCCAATTAAAAAATGGGCAGAGGAGCTGAATAGACAGTTCTCTAAAGAAGAAATTCAGATGGCCAACAGACACATTAATACATGCTCCACATCGCTAATCAGAGAAATGCAAATTAAAACGACAATGAGATATCACCTCACACCAGTAAGGATGGCTACCATCCAAAAGACAAACAACAACAAATGCTGGCGAGGTTGTGGAGAAAGGGGAACCCTCCTACACTGCTGGTGGGAATGTAAGCTAGTTCAACCATTGTGGAAAGCGGTATGGAGATTCGTCAAAATGCTCAAAATAGAAATACCATTTGATGCCAGAATTCCACTGCTAGAAATTTACCCTAAGAATGCAGCAGCACAGTTTGAAAAAGACAGATGCACCCCTATGTTTATTGCAGCACTATTTACAATAGCCAAGAAATGGAAGCAACCTAAGTGTCCATCAGTAGATGAATAGATAATGAAGATGTGGTACATATAGACAATGGAATATTATTCAGCCATAATAACTAAACAAATCCTACCATTTGCAACAACATGGATGGAGCTAGAGGGTATTATGCTCAGTGAAATAAGCCAGGCAGAGAGAGACAAGTACCAAATGATTTCACTCATATGTGGAGTATAAGAACAAAGAAAAATGGAAGGAACAAAATAGCAGCACAATCACAGAACCCAACAATGGACTAACAGTTACCAATTGGAAAGGGACTGAGGAGGATGGGTGGGAAGGGAGGGATAAGGGCGGGAAAAAGAAAGGGGGCATTACGATTAGCATGTGTAGTGTGTGGGAGTGGGCAGGGAGGGCTGTACAACACAGAGAAGACTAGTAGGGATTCTGCAGCATCTTACTACGCTGATGGACAGTGACTGTAATGGGGTTTGTGGCGGCAACTTGGTGAAGGGGGTAGCCTAGTAAGGATAATGTTCTTCATGTAATTGTAGATTAATGATACCAAAAAAAAAGAAAAAAAAACTCCCAACACCCAAAAGTTCAATACCAGCTCGCTTCACAGAAGAATGCTGGCAAATATTTAAAGAAGACTTAATAACTGTTGTACTCAAACTATTCCAAAATAATTGAAGAGGAAGAAAAGCTTCCAAATTCATTCTATGAGTCCAGCGTCATCCTGATACCAAATTCAGACAACGCTACAAGAAAAGTACAGTTGAATATCTCTGATGAGCAGAGATGCAAAAATCCTCAAGAAATATTAGCAAGCCAAATTCAAAAGTGCATTAGAACAATCAGTCACTACAACCAAGTGGAATATATTCCAAGAATGTTTGGATGGTTCAATACCCACAAATCAACCACCACATTAACAAAAGAAGAATAAAAACCATATCTCAATATATACAGAAAAAGCATTTCACAAAATTTAAAATCCATTTTTGATTTAAAACTCCCAATGACGTGGGTGTAGAGGGAAAGAAAATATCTCAACATAATAAAGGTCACCTACAACAAACCCACAGCTAACATCATACTCAATGGTGAAAAGCTGGAAGCTTTTCCTCTAAGATCAGGACCAAGAGAAGGATTCCCACTCCCACCACTTCTATTCAACATAGTACTGGAAATCCTAACTACATCATTCAGACAAGAAAAAGAAGTAAAATTGTCACTATTTGCAGATGACATGATACTATACATAGAAAACCCTAAAGACCCAACAAAAAACAGCCTGTCAGAATAAATAAATCCAGTAAAGTCATAGTATGCAAAATCAATATACAGAAATCTATTGCATTTCTATAAAGTAGTAATGAACTAACAGAAAAGAGATATCAAGATAACAATATCCCATTTAAAAATTGCACCATAAAGAATACCTAGGAGTAAATATAACCAAGAAGGTGAAAGACCTGTACTCTAAAAACTAATAAGACATTGATGAAAGAAATATGATAAGGTATCCCATGCTCATGGATAGAAAGAATTAATATTTTTAAAATGGCCATACTCCCCAAAGCAATGTACACATTCAATGCAATCCCTATCAAAATACCAATTACATTTTTCACATAACTAGAGACAATAATCCTAAAACATGTTTGGAACCATGGAAGACCCTGAATAGCCAAACAATCTTAAGAAAGAAGAACAAAGTATGGAGATATTATGCTTCCTGATTTGAAACTATACTAAAGGTATAGTAATCAAAGCACTGTGGTACTGGCACAAAAATAGACACATAGATAAATGGAATAGAGAACCCAGAAACAAACCCACACTTACACGGTCAATTACTTTATGACAAAGGAAGCCAGAATATACAGTGGGAAAGTGACAGTCTCTTCAGTAAATGATGTTGGGAAAACTGGACAGCTACATGCAAGAGAATGAAACTAGACCACTGTCTTATACACAAAAATAAACTCAAAATGGATAAAAGACCTAAGTGTAAAACCTGAAACCATGAAACTCAAAGGAGAAAACAGGAAGCAAACTCTTGAACATCAGCATTAGTAATTTTTTTAATATGTTGCCCTTGGCAAGAGAAACAGAAGCAAAGTAAGCTAGTGGGACTAAAAATCATTACTTCTATATGTTTCTGTCACTTAGAAAACTATGTTTTTTAAATACCACATGTGTATGGTAGACAAGCAGAAAGAGGATTAGAAAATAAAATAAAAACATTTTCAGTGTTCAACCTCCATTCTTATTTTATCTAATGGAAATTATTAACAATATATTTGATAAGATTAAATGTATAGTATAAATGATACAAATTACCTGTGAAGATTTACTTATACATATGAATCAAATTATTATCTATCATATTTTTGGTAATGTTACTTGCCTTCTTTTCTTTTCCTTTCTATTCTTTCTTTGTTTCTTTCCTTCTCACTGCCTTTCTGCCAGCCTGTCTGTCTGTCTTTTGAAAACTGCAGAAATTATTCTGGATGTGAATCTTTTTAAAAATTTTAGTATTTCTTATATATTACATAAATTAATAAAATCTTGAATAGCTCCCTGAGGGCTACTGCCCCTTAACCTTATTTAATTGAATTGTAGTTAATGTCCACTTCCTATTATTTTCAGTGTACAACATAGTGATTTGACAATGATATCCATTGCTAAATGCTCACTATGACAAATGTAGATACTATTTGTAGTTAATATACAAGGTTCCACAATACCATTTATTATATTCCATATACTTTACTCTCATCCGCATGGCTAATTTATTTTATAATTGGAAGCCTGCACCTCTGTATCTCCTTGACCCACTATGACCACCCCCATCCCTCTTCCCCATGCGATATTTAATAAGAATCTCTGACATTATTGAGGGATGATTTTACTCTTCCTTCACATAGCCAAGATCTGTACCATGCTTCCGAGAAAAATAGAAAGTATTTTCATGATATTAAAGTCATGAAATTTAGGAAAGAAAGTGATTATACTAACAACAATGTGCTTGGATATCATTGTTCAGTCAATGGGTGTTCAGTGAGTAAATTAAAATGTGTGAAACAAAAAACATCTACCCTGTCAGTTCACAAAGATCAAGGCTCTACAGAAGCACAGTTTCAGTTTTCTACATCTTTATGTATTCAGTTTAAGAAAATGTGGTAAATTCATGAAATTTTTAAAGGTACTATTATAAGAAAAATTAATATCTTGAGACATTAAATATTAAATTGGCCAAGATTAGCCCTGTCATGGAAACTATTGAGAGAACAGCTTTCTTAATTATGTAACTTAAACCTTTGCCTATGTTTGAAATGAAATGAACCTCACATGAAGCTCTGTTCTTTATCAAATGTTTGCTTCGTGGATCCACTATATGGAAAAAAAGTAAATTAGTTAATCAAGAAAAATAACCACTGGTAAATCTTGAACTTTTTTTTTTTTTTATTGAAGGGTAGTTGACACACAGTATTACATTAGTTTCAGGTGTACAACACAGTGATTCAACATTTATATACATGATAATTCTAGGTACCAGCTATCACCATACCAAATTGTTACAATATTTTGACTATATTCCTTACGCTATACATTACATCCTGGTTACTTATTTATTTTACAATTGGAAGTGTGTTTATATATATATATATATATATATATATATATATATATATATATGTATATATATATATATTTTGTGTGTGTGAGGGCATCTCTCATATTTATTGATCAAATAGTTGTTAACAACAATAAATTTCTGTACAGGGGGGTCAATACTCAATGCACAATCATTAATCCACCCCAAGCCTAATTTTCGTCAGTCTCCAATCTTCTGATGCATAACGAACAAATTCTTACATGTAGAACAAATTCTTACATAATGAATAAGTTACATAGTGAACAGTACAAGGGCAGTCATCACAGAACCTTTTGGTTTTGTTCATGCATTATGAACAATACACAGTCAGTTCAAATATGAATATTCATTTGATTTTTAAACTTGATTTATATGTGGATACCACATTTCTCTATTATTATTATTTTTAATAAAATGGTGAAGTGGTAGGTAGATACGAGATAAAGGTAGAAAACAGAGTTTAGTGTTGTAAGAGAGCAAATGTAGATGATCAGGTGTGTGCCTGTAGACTATGTGTTAATCCGAGCTAGACAAGGGCAATAAACATCCATGTATGCAGAAGATTTCTCTCAGAACATGAGGGGGGAGGTTCTAAGCCTCACGTCTGCTGCTCCCCATTTTCTCACCAGATGGCCCCCTGCGACTGTGCCTGTCTTAGGTTGTTCCTCCCTTGAGGAATCTTACCCGTTGTATGTCCATGGGTCCTTTATCAAATATTAATTGACCATATATGTCTGGGTTAATGTCTGGATTGTCTAGTCTGTTCCATTGGTCTGTGGCTCTGTTCTTGTGCCAGTACCAAATTGTCTTGATTACTATGGCTTTATAATAGAGCTTGAAGTTGGGGAGTGAGATCCCCCCTACTTTATTCTTCTTTCTCAGGATTGCTTTGGCTATTCGGGGTCTTTGGTGGTTCCATATGAATTTTTGAATTATTTGTTCCAGTTCATTGAAGAATGTTGCTGGTAGTTTCATAGGGATTGCATCAAATCTGTATATTGCTTTGGGCAGGATGGCCATTTTGACGATATTAATTCTTCCTAGCCATGAGCATGGGATGCGGTTCCATCTGTTAGTGTCCCCTTTAATTTCTCTTAAGAGTGACTTGTAGTTTTCAGAGTATAAGTCTTTCACTTATTTGGTTAGGTTTATTCCTAGGTATTTTATTTTTTTTCATGCAATTGTGAATGGAGTTGTTTTCCTGATTTCTCTTTCTGTTGGTTCATTGTTGGTATACAGGAAAGCCACAGATTTCTGTGTGTTGATTTTGTATCCTGCAACTTTGCTGTATTCCGATATCAGTTCTAGTAGTTCTGGGGTGGAGTGTTTAGGGTTTTTTATGTACAGTATCATGTCATCTGCAAATAGTGACACTTTAACTTCTTCTTTGCCAATCTGGACTCCTTGTATTTTTTTGTTTTGTCTGATTGCCATGGCTAGGACCTCCAGTACTATGTTAAATAACAGTGGGGAGAGTGGGCATCCCTGTCTAGTTCCCGATCTCAGAGGAAATGCTTTCAGCTTCTCGCTGTTCAATATAATGTTGGCTGTGGGTTTTTCATAGATGGCCTTTATTATGTTGAGGTACTTGCTCTCTATTCCCATTTTGCTGAGAGTTTTTATCATGAATGGATGCTGAACTTTGTCAAATGCTTTTTCAGCATCTATGGAGATGAACATGTGGTTTTTGTCTTTCTTTTTGTTGATGTGGTGGATGATATTGATGGACTTCCGAATGTTGTGCCATCCTTGCATCCCTGGGATGAATTCCACTTGGTCATGGTGTACGATGGATTTGATGTATTTTTGAATTCAGTTTGCTAAAATTTTGTTGAGTATTTTTGCATCTACGTTCATCAGGGATATTGGTCTGTAGTTTTCTTTTTTGGTGGTGTCTTTGCCTGGTTGTGGTATTGGGTGATGTTAGCTTCATAGAATGAGTTTGGGAGTATCCCCTCCTCTTCTATTTCTTGGAAAACTTTAAGGAGAATGGGTATTATGTCATCCCTGTATGTCTGATAAAATTCCGAGGTAAATCCATCTGGCCCGGGGGTTTTGTTCTTTGGTAGTTTTTTGATTACCACTTCAATTTCGTTGCTGATAATTGGTCTGTTTAGATTTTCTGTTTCTTTTTGGGTCAGTCTTGGAAGGTTGTATTTTTCTAGGAAGTTGTCCATTTCTCCTAGGTTTTCCAGCTTGTTAGCATATAGGTTTTCATAGTAGTCTCTAATAATTCTTTGTATTTCTGCGGGGTCCGTCGTGATTTTTCCTTTCTCGTTTCTGATACTGTTGATTTGTGTTGACTCTCTTTTCCTCTTAATCAGTCTGGCTAGAGGCTTATCTATTTTGTTTATTTTCTCGAAGAACCAGCTCTTGGTTTCATTGATTTTTGCTTTTGTTTTATTCTTCTCAATTTTATTTATTTCTTCTCTGATCTTTATTATGTCCCTTCTTCTGCTGACCTTAGGCGTCATTTGTTCTTCTTTTTCCAATTTCGATAATTGTGACATTAGACCGTTCATTTGGGATAGCTCTTCCTTTTTTAAATATGCTTGGATTGCTATATACTTTCCTGTTAATACTGTTTTTGCTGTGTCCCACAGAAGTTGGGGCTTAGTTTTGTTGTTGTCATTTGTTTCCATATATTGCTGGATCTCCATTTTGATTTGGTCATTGACCCATTGATTATTTAGGAGCGTGTTGTTTAGCCTCCATGTGTTTGTGAGACTTTTTGCTTTCTTTCAACAGTTTATTTCTCGTTTAATGCCTTTGTGGTCTGAAAAGTTGGTTGGTAGGGTTTCAATCTTTTGGAATTTACTGAGGCTCTATTTGTGTCTTAGTATGTGGTCTATTCTGGGGAATGTTCCATGTGCACTTGAGAAGAATGTGTATCCTGTTGCTTTTGGATGTAGAGTTCTGTTGATGTCTATTAGGTCCATCTGTTCTAGTGTGTTGTTCAGTGCCTCTGTGTCCTTACTTATTTTCTGTCTGGTGGATCTGTCCTTTGGAGTGAGTGGTGTGTTGAAGTCTCCTAGAATGAATGCATTGCATTCTATTTCCTCCTTTAGTTCTGTTAATATTTGTTTCAGGTATGTTGGTGCTCCTGTATTGGGTGCATATATATTTATAATGGTTATATCCTCTTGATGTACTGAACCCTTTATCATTATGTAATGTCCTTCTTTGTCTTTTGTTACTTTCTTTATTTTGAAGTCTGTTTTGTCTGATACCAGAATTGCAACACCTGCTTTCTTCTCTCTGTTGTTTGCTTGAAATATCTTTTTCCATCCCTTGACTTTAAGTCTGTGCGCGTCTTTGGGTTTGAGGTGAGTCTCTTGTAAGCAGCATATGGATGGATCTTGCTTTTTTATCCATTCTATTACTCTGTGTCTTTTGATTGGTGCATTCAGTCCATTTACATTTAGGGTGATTATTGAAAGGTATGAATTTATTGCCATTGCAGGTTTTAAGTTTGTGGTTACCAAACGTTTAGGGTTAGCTTCTTTACGATCTTACTGTCTAACTTAACTCGCTTGTTGAGCTATTATAAACACAGTCTGATGATTCTTTATTTCTCTCCCTTCTTGTTCCTCCTCCTCCCTTCTTCATATGTTGGGTGTTTTGTTGTGTGCTCTTTTTAGGAGTGCTCCCATCTAGAGCAGTCCCTGTAGGATGCCCTGTAGAGGTGGTTTGTGAGAGACAAATTCCCTCAACTTTTGCTTGTCTGGGAATTGTTTAATCCCTCCTTCATATTTAAATGATATTCGTGCTGGATACAGTAGTCTTGGTTCGAGGCCCTTCTGTTTCATTGCATTAAGTATATCATGCCATTCTCTTCTGGCCTGTAGGGTTTCTGTTGAGAAGTATGATGATAGCCTGATGGGTTTTCCTTTGTAGGTAACCTTTTTTTCTCTCTGGCTGCCTGTAATACTTTGTCCTTGTCTTTGATCTTTGCCATTTTAATTATTATGTGTCTTGGTGTTGCCCTCCTTGGATCCCTTGTCATGGGAGTTCTGTGTACCTCTGTGGTCTGAGAGGCCATTTCTTCCCCTAGTTTGGGGAAGTTTTCAGCAATTATTTCTTCAAAGACATTTTCTATCCCCTTTTCTCTCTCTACTTCTTCTGGAATACCTATAATTCTTATATTGTTCCTTTTCGTTTGGTCACTCAGCTCTCTTAAAATTCTTTCATTCCTGGAGATCCTTTTATCTCTCTCTGCATCAGCTTCTCTGCGTTCCTGTTCTCTGTTTTCTAGTCCATTAATGGTCTCTTGCATCTCGTCCATTCTGTTTTGAAGTCCTTCCAGAGCTTGTTTTATTTCTGAATTCTCCTTCCTTAGTTCTTGCATATTTCTCTGCAAGTCCATCAGCATGGTTATGACTTTTGTTTTGAATTCTTTTTCAGGAAGACTGGCGAAATCTATCTCCCCAGATTCCTTCTCAGGGGAAGATGTAGCAGATGCTGAAGCTGTCTGGGTTAGTCTTGTCTGGATCATATTTTTTTGCCTTTTCATGTTGACAGGTGCTATTGACTGTCAGCTGGGAGGGCCAAAATTTTCACTTGCTACTGGCCTTTCTTTACTGGGGCAACTGCGACCCCTAGTGGCTTGTGTTGGATAATTGCGTGTAGAGTGGGTCTTTGTGTCTTGCCTGGCCGGAAGGGAGAAATTTCCCTTTCTGTGGGCGGAATTTGTCTCAGGCTGCTTCTCTGCTTTCGCAGCGCGAGGTGGGGTAATGGATAGGGGGGCTGCTTGACTGTTTACCTCCGTGAGGGGTCTCAGAGCTGTTGCCCAGGGGGTTAGTGCGCCCAGTTTTCCCTGTAATTTCCAGCTGCTGTACTGTGACCTGGGTTGTTTCCGTCAAGCTGTTAAGTCCCTGTCCCTTTAAGACTTTCAAAAAGCCTCTGCTTTTCTTTGTCACAGGGGCATCAGCTTCGGCACCCGCTCAGAGGTCTTACTCCCTGTTCCCCCAGTATCAGGGCCCCCTGGGCACGTACTGTGTCTGCGCTCTGGCCCGGATGGCTGGGGCTGTGTGTTCGGCAGTCCTGGGCTCCGTCTCCCTCCCGCTCTGCCTATTCTTCTCCCACTGGGAGCTGGGGGGAGGGGCGCTCGGGTCCCGCAGGTCCGGGGCTTGTATCTTACCCCTTTCACCAGTCGCTGGGTTCTCGCTGGTGTAGCTGCAGTCTGGCCACTGTCCTGCGTCTTCTGGTCTCTCTTTTAGGGCTAGTTGTGTTTGTTGTATTTTCAAAAGTATATATGTTTTTGGGAGGAGATTCCCACTGTCCTACTCACGCCGCCAAGTTGGCTCCGCCCCTCTTGAATTTTTTAAGATAATTAAATATAATTTCTTTAGCATTATAATATCAAGGAAATTACATTTAAAATTATAAATAAGAAGTTTTTTATTAAGGCTCTATTGATAAAGAAGAAATGCATATTAATATCTTGAGACATTAAATATTAAATTGGCCAAGATTAGCCCTCTCATGGATACTATCGAGAGAACAGCTTTCTTAATTATGTAACTTACCCCTTTGCCTGCATTTGAAATGAAATGAACCTCACATGAAGCTCTGTTCTTTATCAAATGTTTGCTTTGTGGATCCACTATATGGAAAAAAAGTAAATTAGTTAATCAAGAAAAATAACCTCTGGTAAATCTTGAATTTTTTATGGTAATTAAATATAATTTCTTTAGTATGGTAATATCAAGGAAATTACATTTAAAATTATGAAGAGGAAGATGTTTCTTATTAAGGCTCTATTGATAAAGAAGAAATGCATATCCTTACTTTTTAACTCAGTAGATTGTTAAGTAATCATTTAAAGCAGTTAAAAGTGTCCTAAAAATCATAGCTCTTCCTGCTTTGTTGAAGCCTTACTGCCTGTTAGGTCTCAAGGACCGGTATTTTAGGGGACACAATTCAGGTCTTTGGGTCAGAGAAACCCGTCTGATACAGCAGCACTTTACAGCCAGAGGATCTGGATACACACTTGCATGTGGACGCACAATTTTTTGGGCTGAAATTAAACAATTATAAGCATTTATTTACACACACATTCTGTAATAGTTGAAATTCCACACCCTTCATCTTACCTGTTTAGTATTCTGTTTAACTGATTTATCCAAGGTATACATGTTCATACCATACTAACATCTTCACCAATATCAGATTATTGATTTTGGCTTAAAAAGTGCAGAATTTACTTCACGCTTTCATTGCCTTTTCAGTGTTCATTCCCAATAAAAACATTCAACAGAGAGTAAGTAAAATAATATGCCCAAAGAAAAAGAACCAAAGTTAAAGCAAACTTCTCACTCATGTACAGTGTGAATATTGCAACTTATTTTTTAGTTTATGGTACCCATGTTTTTCTTAGAAGAAAACAATAATTCCTCGAGGGAGAGTAGTATTTGCTTCTTCACATGTGAAAACTCTTACCACCCTGATAATTGGCACTTATAGTAATAAGCACTTACTCATTTTATACTTATACAATTTAATGTAAGCTGAAAGAAAGCTAAATTATAGAAGAGTAAAATTTTGTTTGTTCTAACTGTCTAGGTAAGATTTAACAAAGGATGCTCAAGAATTGAACTGCAAGATGAAAGTAAATAGTAAAATAATATTATGACATTGTTTTCTGTAATCAGCTAAATCATTCTTTCAAAATATAATTATACCATCCACCTATAAAAATTTGTATTTGTCACGCTAGACAAGGAAATTTTAATACAATCTTTACTCATTATTACATATCTTTATATCATTAGGACTATTCAAATGGAGTTTTGTTACAAACCTTCAGGTCAAATTGAGTGCAACTTCAAACTTATTTCAACCTGTAAACTATAATACTTAAGTTGTTATCTATCAGAATAATGATTTAATGTAAAACTAGTTTATATTAACTTAAAAATACATGTGTGCAGATCATATTATGTATATGTGCATTTAGTGAGTTTGGGTGAAGGGTGTTTAGATGTTCTAAGGCATATTGGTATATTATGCCATTCCAAATTTCTATAACTGTGTAACTGTTGAAGATAAAACATTAGGAAGAAATCAAACATGAACATAAAAATTACACTGACAAAAATGAATTTCTCAATCCAGCCCCTTGCCCACATTCTTACTCAATCTCCCTGTGATTGTGAAATTCTAAACTTTACCCTGTATTTTCATCTGGAAACATTCTATTTCTATTTACCCCAAGTAATTCAGCTACATGGGCATCTATGTTAACTATTTTTCTTTTATTTTAAATTTCTCTACTGATACATTAGATGATTTGTAGTCTTTTTTTATGTCTTTACATAGTTTCTATTGTACTTTACAAACTAGATTTTAACTTCAATTGCTTTTTCTGTTACCTTCATCTTTTACAACCTCAGACAATAGAAATGGATGCCCTATTATAATCAGGAACTGCCTATATATTCCCACTGCTATCCTCTCAAATCCTCTTTTTCTCTCCTTTGTTGAAAGTTGCTTGACTAATGCATTTGTTGGAAACCATAGCTTTGAATCAAAGAACACCCATCAAAAATGGGGCTTAAGCAAAATTAGAGATTTTCTCCTTTCACAGTAAAGAAATGGGTGAAATACCACCATCAAACATGACCCTGCACCTGGGCTTCCATAGGTTTCTCCTCAGCATTCTAAGCACGTGGCTCTAATTCTCAGGAATCAAAGCAAGCCTGGCAGCTGCATCCATCCCTGCACCCATCCACTGTACCTCCAAACGTTTGCAGTCAGTGGACGGCAGCCCCAGTCATTGCATCCAGGTCCTGGCACCTGGAAGGAGGGAAGGGCATGCCAGCTGCACTGAGTCCCTTGGAAGAATGCTTTGTGGAAGCAGTTCTAAAAATTTCTAATTAATCTATATTTGAAAGGGGGTTGTTATCTGGACACTTTCAGATGTGAGGGAGTCCTGGACATATGGTTTTCATTTAAGTCAAATCTTTGTAAAGCAACCAGCAGTGTCAAGGCCTGCATATATTCTAAATTCTTACTCATATACTTATACTAAAAAATTAGCATGCTCTCTCTATACATACATATGCTTATACATACATATATATTTAATTTGAAACTGTATATATTTATATCCAGGCAGAAGTATTTGTTAACCATCAGGCTTATGTAACACATTATAATCTTCTTTAGTCTGACTTTTCATTTGTTATTTTAGTAAATTATGAGTTGTCCACTAATATTTATTCTCTTTTTAACAATGGGCTTATGGTTGGAGAGAGAGAGTTCTCTATGCAAATGTAATCAGCAAAAAAGACATCCAGAATAATGGGTACAAGTTCCATTCTCTTGTATTTAGATGGTCAATCTTATAAAAAGTTCAAGTTCATGCAATATAGCAAATTTGATGTGTGTATATTTCATGTCGTAATAGTAAACAAGGTAGGAAATTGAACACTTCATTCCTATTTGAAATATGTCAATATCTGTATATTGTCAAAACAATTGCTTTTATGCATCTATGATTTAACATTTTGTTGTTCATAAATAGTTCCTTATCTATGATTATATATTCAACTCTTAGATTTTTGGACCTGTTTCTCTGAATTTCTCCCTCAACAAATGGAACATTAAAGTTATAATTCTTGTTTAAGAAATAATAACAATTTTCACTATTAAAATCACTATTAAAATGAAAGTACATAAAAAAGAGTATGGAAACATAACTCATGGATTTTCCTCTCTTCTTTTAATTATGTGTCCAAACTTGCTTTTACAAAAAAATTAATATCCGTTCTTGGTATATGGTTCCATGAATTTTGTCACTTGTTTAGAGTCTTGCACTCAAAAACATGAAGATTTTCCCAAATCCCTCTCATATTCCTTGGTATCCACACCCTCACTCAGTCCCTAGCCCCTGGCAGGAAATTTTCTCTTCATCCTTACAGTTTCACCATGTGGAGAATTTGAAAGATTTACCATCAGTGAGCAGTGTGCCACAGATGCGTGGATCTAGGGAGCTCTTTCCAAGGATAAAGGGCAGGTGGATGATGCTTTCCCAGGCACGCCTTAGCCCAGCTCACTGGGTATTCACAGGAACCTGCTCCGAATGCCCCATCTCCCTCCCTGCAGCTCAGCCACATGGCAGCCTTTCCTTGTGCCCCTGCCCTGCCCAGTCCACTCAGCCAGGCAGACAAGCAGAGGGTGCCTGACAAGCAGAGGGAGGACACTTCCAGGTGCTCCTGGCCCTCTTCCAACCCAAATGGTGGGGTGCGTGCGTGAACCAGCCCTGTACTCTAGCTCCTTCACTGGAAGCTCAGGCCCACAGCAGCTCCCTGCACTCCTGCCCAGTCCTGCCATCTTGGCCCATTAGCAGCTGCCTTTGTTGACAAACAGACAGAGGGCAGCTCTACCTATAATTCATCCCAGCAGAAGTGCCTCAAGGCACTCAAAGGGCACAGAGGCCTGCGGGCTCCTCTGCTGACACAGAACAACCACTGCTGGCAGACAGGCCGAAAGGCAACCCTGCCCATTGCCCACCAGCTGCACCCTAGGGCTCCACCTTAAAGGAGATCTGGGCACTGGAGAGTAAATTGTTGTCTTAAGCTGCTGCGCAACAAGGATGCCTTGTTCATGAAGCCATTACCCTGCACACCAGGAAGCATAACAGACAAAGTTTAACTATAAGAAGAGAGTACTGAAGTCAACCAGAGAATTTAAAAATATTAGTTATGAGTAAAACCCCAATCAGACTGTCAGCAGACTACTCAGCAGAACCTTACAGGCCGGAAGCGAGGGGCATGATATGCTTAATGTACTGAACCTGAAGGACCTTCACCAAGAATCCTCTAAGAGCAAAAGTCTCATTCAAATATGAAGCAGAGATTAAACAATTCCTGGATAAATGACAACTTAGGGAATTTATGACCATTGAAACAGCGTAACAGGATACATTAACGGGACTGCCATAGATGGAAAGGTTTCTAAGGATATATAGTTTTATTTTTTTTTCATTCTATTCTCTGCTAATATGAATTTTTTTTTTTGTTTGCTTGTGTTTTAGATACCACATGTGAGTCCATACAGTATTTGTCTCTGTCTGGCTAAACAGCGTAATGCCTGCCAGATTCACCCATTTTGTCATCAATGGCAAGACTTTCTTCTTTTTTATTGTTGAATGATACACCATGCATGTTGTGTGTGTGTAATTTTATGTATGCATTCATCCATCTAAGATCTTTTAGGTTGTTCTATAGTTTGGCTTTTGCAAATAACACAGCAGTGAACATGGGTGTGCAGATCCTCTTTGACATGCTGATTTCAGTTCTTTCAAATGTCTCCCGGCAGTGGGATCGCTGGATGAAATGGACTTTATCTTTTAAGTTTCTGAGGCACCCCCCTACTGTGTTCCATAGACTGCTCCATTTCACATTTACACCAGTGTATGAGGGGTACTTTTTCCTATATTGTGTTGATATTTGTATTCTGTCTGACAACAGCCATGTTAAGATACATGAGTGAGGTGATATTTGGTTATATCTGGTTATGGTTTTGTTTTATAGTTCTCTGTCCATAAGTGATGTTGAGGCACCTTTTAAATACCTGTTGGCCATTTGCATATATTTTATTCTAAGAGTTTTATAGTTTGCTTTGTGGTTACACTTTGGAAAAACGATACTCAGGTCCTTCTATAATTTATTGGATTATTTGTTCTTGTGATACTGAGCTGTGTGAGTTTTTTGTATATTTCAGATAGTAATCCCTTATAATACATGTTGTTGGCAAATATTTCCTCTTTCCATAGACTGATTTTCATTTTATTGATTATTTTTTCGCTGTGCAGAGGATTTTTAAAAATTAAGGTATCATTCATATACAATCTTATGAAGGTTTCATGACCAACACTGTGGTTTCAACATCCACAAATATAATCAAGCCCTCCCTCACCCCACTGCAGTAACTGTCGGTCAGCATATTAAGATGCTTTAGAGTCATTACTTATCTTCTCCAAGCTATCCTGCCTTCCCCATGATCTACTTATATTATGTGTGCTAATCATAATGCCCCTTAATCCCCTTCTCCCTCCCTCCCCACCCACCCTTCCCAAACCCTTCCCTTTGGTAACTGCTAACAGGACCCCTTCTTGGAGTCTGGGAGTCTGCTGCTGTTCCTTCCATTTTGTTCTTTCAATTTTGCTTTGTTGTTATACTCCACAGATGACTGAATTCATTTGGTACTTGTCTTTCTCTGCCTGGCTTATTTCACTGAGCATAATACCCTCCAGCTCCATATTGTTGCAAATGGTAGGATTTGTTTCCTTCTATGGCTGAATAGTATCCCATTGTGCATACGCTGCACCTCTTCTCTATCCACTCATCTCCCGAAGGGCACTTAGGTTCTTCCATATCTTGGCTATTGTAAATAGTGCTGTGAAAAAAAACAGGTTTTTTCAAAAGCGTGTGTCTTTTCTAATCAGGGATCTTGTTTTCTTTAGTGAAATTCCTAGGAGTGGAAATACTGGGTCAAATGGTATTTCTGTTTTTAGTTTTTGAGGAACCTCCATATTGCTTTCCACATGGTTGAACTAATTTACATTCAAACCAGCAGTGTAGGAGGGTTCCCCTTTCTCTGCATTCTAGCCTGCATTTCTTGTTCCTTGTCTTTTGGATGGTGGCCATCCTCAGTGATATGAGGATTTATCTCATTATGGTTTTAATTTGTATTTCCCTGATAATTAGTGATGTGGAGCATCTTTTCATTCGCCTGTGGGCCATCTGAATTTCTTCTTTGGAGAAGTGTTTTTTCAGATCCTCTGCCCATTTTTAATCAGGTTATTTGTTTTTTGGGTGTTGAGGCATGTGAGTTCTTTATATATATATTGAATGTTAACCCCTTATCAGATATGTCATTTACAAATACATTCTCCCATATTATAGGATGCCTTTTTGTTCTACTGATGGTGTCCTTTACTGTACAAAAGCTTTTTAGTTTAATGTAGTCCCATTTTTTCATTTTTGCTTTAGTTTCCCATGCCTGAGGAGATGTGTTCAGGAAAAAGTTGCTCATGTTTATATCCAAGAGATTTTTGCCTATATTTTATTCTAAGAGTTTTATAGTTTCATGGCATAAATTCAGGTCTTTGATCTATTTTGAGTTTACTTTTGTGTATGCAGTTTGACAATAATCCAGTTTCATTCTCTTGCATGTAGCTGTCCAGTTTTGCCAACACAAGCTGTTGAAGAGGCTGTCATTTCCCTATTTTATGTCCATGACTCCTTCATCATATTAACTGCCTTGTAAATGTGGGTTTATATATGGGGTCTCTGTTCTATTCCATTGGTCTATGGGTCTGCTCTTGTACCAAATTATCTTGATTACTGTGTCTTTGTAGTACAGCTTGAAGTCAGGGAGCATAATCCCCCCAGCTTTATTCTTCCTTCTCAGGGTTGCTTTGGTTTTTGTGGTTCCATATGAAGTTTAGAATGATTTGTTCTAGTTCATTGAAGAGTGCTGTTGGTGTTTTGATAGGGATTGCATTAAATCTGTAGATCACTTTGGGCAGGATGGCCATTTTGACAATTTTAATCCTTCCTATCCATGAGCATGGGATGTATTTCCATTTATTGGTATCTTCTTTAATTTTTCTCATGAGTGTCTTGTAGTTTTCATGGTATAGGTCAGTCATCTCCTTGGTTAGGTTTATTTTTAGGTATTTTTTTCTTTTTGGTGCAATTGTAAGTGGAGTTGTTTTCCTGATTTCTCTTACTGCTAGTTCATCACTAGTTTATAGGAATGCAACAGATTTCTCTGTATTAATTTTGTATCCTGCAACTTTGCAAGAATCCAGGTATTCTGGTAGGTTTTTGGTGGATTCTTTTGTGTTTCCTATATACAATATTATGTGATCTGCAAACAGTGACAGTTTAACTTCTTCCTTACTAATCTGCGTGCCTTAACTTTCTTTGTGTTGTCTGATTGCTGTGGCTAGGACCTAAAGGACTATGTTGAATACAAGTGGTGAGAGTGGGCATCCCTGTCTTGTTCCCAATCTTAGAGGAAAAGCTTTTAGCTTTTCACTGTCAAGTATGATATTGGCTTTGGGTTTGTTGTATATGGTCTTCTTCTTTCTTCTCTACTCTTTATATATTAGGTGCCATATTCTGTGCTCTTTGTGTATCCCTTGACTAACTTTGTTGAGTAGTTGATTTAACTTTGCATTTTCTTAGTAATTAATTGGTCTTCTTCCTTTACTGTGGTTTTATTTTCTCTGGTGACAGTTATTTCGCATTAGGAGCACATTCATCTATAGCAGGGTTAAAATACACTCTGGAGGTGTTTTGTGGGTGGTAAATTTCCTCAAATTTTGCTTATCTGGAAATTATTTTATTGCTGCTGAAGTTTAAATGATAATCTTACCAGATAGAGTATTCACAGTTAGAGGCCTTTCTGTTTCATTGCATTAAAAATGTCATGCCACTCCCTTCTGGCCTCTAAAGTTACTGCTGAGAATTCTTATTCATGATAGGCTTTCCTTTACACATGATTTTTTTTCCTTCTCTGGCTGCCTTTAATATTCTGTCCTTGTCCTTGATCTTTGCCATTTTAACTATTATATGTTTTGGTTTTGTCTTCCTAGAGTTCCTTGTGTTGGGAGATTTCTTCACTTCCATGACCTGAGAGACTATTTCCTTCCCAAGATTGGGGAAGTTTTCAGTAATTATTTCCTCAGAGAGACTTTCTGTCTCTTTTTCTCTCTTCTTTTTCCTCTGGTACTCCTATAATGCGAATATTGTTCCATCTGGATTGGTCCCATGGTTCTCATCATTCTTTCATTCCTAGAGATCCTTTTTTTTCTGTCTGTGGCTCAACTTCTTTGTATTCCTGTTCTCTAATTTCTATGCCATTTATTGTCTCCTCTACTTCATCTAATCTAATTTTAAATCCCTCCATTGTAGGTTTCATTTCAGCTACTGTATTTTTCAGTTTCTGTCTCTTTCTTGATGTCCTCCCTGAGATTTTGAGCATTTTTTGTAGCCCCATAAGCATGTTTATGATTTCTATTTTGAAATATTTATCAAGAAGATTGCTGACTTCAGTTTAATTTAGCCCTCTTTGTGGCATCTGCTGAATTTTTTTTTACAAAATTTTTTTGCAGTTTCATTTTTCTAGTGACTCCTGCAGAATAATAACTGAGTAGGCAGCACCCTCTTGTGCCCATAAGCCCTACTTTCTTGAGCTGTGGAGGACCTGGAGCAATGGGGAAGGTCACAGTCAGGAAGAACCGGTGCCTTTCAGGACAAGCTCTTTTCCTGCTTCCTGGCTATAGTGCCTGCCTCCACTGCCAGGTCCAGAAAGGAGCTTCTGTGTTATGCACCTGTGTTTGCCATAGGTGGGGCCATTACCTAGCTGGTGTTTTGTGATGGTGAGGCCAACAGCTGTGTGGACCGAGTGCCTGCCAGGAGGAAGGAGCAGGAAGGTGAAAATCATAGTGGGGGCCCTCGGGCTTTGCCAGCCAGGGGGATGGAGCTTCTGAAGCTCCTGAAAGTTCCCAACCTGCTGGGCTGTGTGTTTTCAGGATGATTTTGTCCACCTTCCCTTTCTCCTGAGCAGCAAGCTCTGTGTAATCTTTGCCCCTTTAAAACCCCTCTCACTGTTGGGAAGTCTTTCAAAGTGCTTGCTGTTCTTTTGTCCCAGAGACGCCAATTGTGGGTACCTGTTCTCCACAAGCAGCTGAAATCTCAGTCTCCCGAGTATTCTGCCTGTCTAAACTTTCCAGCCCCACTAATATTCAGAGCCACCATGCAATGTGGATGTTTGCTCCTGGAACAGATCTCCAGGGGGTGGGTGTTCAGCAGTCCTGGGCTTCTGCTCCCTGCACTCTCAGTTTCTCTTCCTCCCGCATGTGAGCTGGGTGGGGGAGGGCTTGGGTCCTGCCGGACAGTAGCTTTACTACTTTACCCTTTTCTGTGAGGTCTTCTCTTTTCCCCAGATGTAGGCACTCTCTTCTGCAGTCTTTGGGTCACTCTTTCATGATTATTTGCTGTATTTTCAAGTTATATGTAGTTTTGAGAGGAAGTTACTGCCTCATTTCTCATATTGCCATCTTTTTCCCCCAGCAAGGATAGTTTTCAACAAGGAAAATAAACCCAAAGTAAATGTAGTGAACAAAGTACTTACCAAGCAAGTATGAAATTAAAACAAAACAAAAGTAGTAAAACCAACTATATACAAAATTAGTCAAGGGATAAACAAAAAGTGAAGATCATGACATCTAACACCTAAAGTGTAGAGAAGAAAGAAGAAATAAGTACTTTCAGATTGTGTTTGAAGTAAACCAATCAGCAACTTAATGTGAACTCACAGTCAGGGAGATATCCTTGAACGTTTTGGTAACCACAAAAACCTATAATAGATACACAAAAAAATTATAAAAGAGAAAAAAACACTAAAGAAAACCATCAGATAACAAGAGTAAATATAAGATAGGAAGAAAGTAACAGACTATTAAAACAGCCAGAGAACAATTAATAAAATTGCAATAATAACATACTTATCAGTAATTACCTTAAATGTGAATGGACTGAATACACTCATCAAGAAACCTAGAGTGGCATAGTGAATAAATAAACAGACTGATCTATATGCTTCCTACATGAGGCTCATCTCAGACCCAAAGACATACACAGACTACAATTGAAGGGATGGAAAAAGATATTTCATACAAATAATGGGGAGAAAAAAGCGGAAGTAGCTGTACTTGTATCCAGCAAAGTAGACTTCAAAACAAAGTAACAAGAGACAAAGAAGTGCATTCCACAATGATAAAGAGGTCAGTCCAACAAGAGGATAGAACCATTATAACTATCCATGCATGCAAACATTGGAGCACCAACATATGTAAAACAAATAATAACAGATTAAAGGGAGAAAGAGATTGCAACACATTCATCTTAGGAGATTTTAACACACCATTCACTTCAATAGACAGATCAACCAGACAAAAAATAAATACAGAAACAGAGGCACTGAACAGTTCATTAAATCAGATGTACTTAACCAGATATCTACAGAACATTCCACAAAAAGAAGCCAGATACACATTTCTCTCAAGTGTACATGAAACTTTCTCCAAATCGGGTAACATGCTAAGCCACAGAAAGAGCCTCAATAAATTCAAAATGATTTTGATTATATAAAACAACTTCTCAGACTGCAATGGTATGAAACTAGAAATAGATTACACAAAGAAAACAAAAAGCCCACAAACACATGGATGCTAAACACCATGCTTCTCAAAAATCAGTGGATCAATGAAACAAATTAGAACAGAATTTAAGGAATATGTGGAAATAAATGAAAACAAAAATTCATCAAAAAGCAAAAATTAAGCCTTGTCAGATAAGGCTTTATTTATTTTTCCCAAATATCACCTGCTTTAATGCACATAGCAATTACTTTTTCATAGAAACTGAGGTGCATAGAGAAAAACTGAACAGTACTGAGATGCTCTAACTCCAGTTCATTGGTGACTCCTAAATCTGCTCCTCTCAGCCTGTGTCTGTGCTAGATGCTGAATATGAATCAAAGTAAAATCGAACTTCTTTAAACTTAAGGAGATTAGGGTCTCTACTCAGTGACAATTGTTACATAAATGTTGTTTAAAGTAGAATTTTAAAACAGGTAAAAATGACCAATGAAACAAAATATGTGACCTTTCTGAAGACAATTGGCAATAGTTTAACCTACATAATCTCTTCCAGAAATTAGACCTTTCTACCTCTTCATTTTGTGACATGTTGAATGTTAAATTTTAAAGACTCTTACCAACAGGAAGGTAAAACAAAATAATTGGCTTCTCTTTCTGTGAAGAGTTTAGAAGGGCTTTTAAGTTGGGATATTTCAGGAGGAAATTACACATATCAAATACCTTGTATATTCTTATAATCATCACAAAGGCTAATTGTGATATTCAAGTTCTCAGATTATCTTTTTGGTATCAGCATAATGCTGGCCTCATAAAATGAGTTTGGAAGTGTTCTTACCTCTTCAATATTTTTGGAAAAGTTTGAGAGGAATGCATATATGCATGTATTTTTTCCATTAAAGCATAGGTGATATAAAATATTATATTTGTTTTAATTAAGTCACAACATAGTGATTTGCCAATTACACACATTATTAATCCTGACTCAAACTAGTGTAGTTGCTATCAGTTAACATAGACAAAGAGGCTGCACATTGTTAATCGTCAGGGAAATGCAAATCAGAACTACAGTGAGGTGTGACCTCATAGCAGTCAGAATGGCCACTATCTAAAATACAAGAAATACCAGGTGTTGGCAAGAATGTGCAGTAAAGAGAACAATCTTACACTGTTAGTGGGAATGCCAATTGTTGCAGACACTATGGAAAGCAGTATGGAGGTTCCTCAAAAACTAAAAATAGAAATACCGTATGACCCCATATCGCCACTTCAAGGGATTTACCCAAAAGAAATTATCTGATTCAAAAAGTTTAATGCACCCCTGTATTTATTGCCACATTACTTACAATAACCAAACTATGGAAACAGCCAAGCATCCATCAATAGATGAGTGGATAAATATTATGCAGTACATGTATGCAGTGGAATATTCAGTCAGAAAATGGAAAGAAATCCTGTCATTTGGGACAACATGGATTGACCTAGAGAGCAGTATGTGAAATGAGATAAGCTGGTGAAGAAAGATAAACAACATGTGATTTCACTCATATGTGAAGTCTGAAAACAAAAAAGCAAAATGAACAAGAGAGCAGTTGGGTTCACAGATACTGAGAAGTTACTGATGTGAACACGGGATGGGCGGCGAGGGTGGGGGAGGCTGGCGAAGGTCACAGAGGAGAACAAAAATCTCAGTCATAACATAAGTTGGTCATATATACTCATCAAATCACATATACATCTGAGACATATAATGTTAATTGTCAGTTATATCAATAAAACTGCAAAAAATTGAAATTTGAGAAATGAAAAAGTAAGATAGCATTAAATTAAGATAGATTTCATGTATACAACAAAAGAAAGTATACAAATCAGTAATCTAATGAACAGAGGTCAAGACAAAGTTGTGAAGGAAATATACTTAATTTTAATTCCAACCATAGTACTGACTAGAGGTATTGTCTTTGACAAATCAATTCTCAACTATTAGTTTCAGATTATCAATGAAAAATAAAAGTAAAAAATATTTCACAAATTTTCCTTGAACTTTAAGTGAGAAAGTGTATATATTCATATATACATGAACATATTTTATAGCCAAGAATTTATTAGTGGTGTTGGGATTTGTGATTATTGTTACTATTGGTTATGCTTTTAATACATGTCAACATTAACAATAAAAGATTATTTTTAAGACATTAGAAAAAAATCCAAAAATTTTAACCGGGCTATCCATCAGCTTCTTTAGCTCTCTTAATTGCACTCCTCATCAGAGTCTCAGAGGGGATTTGTCAAAAGAAAAAGCATCCACTCAGTGGGCATAGTAACGCCAGGGATGATGTCACTCTCTTACTTAACGTGGACACTTAACCTGGACATGTGCCATTAGCCCATCTGGATGAGATGAGAAACATCACCTGGTGGTGGTCTCAGCCACAGAAGTAGACAGAACTGCATGGGGAAATGGTAATTTTTGTTTTGACTCGTTTTTCTGACACATTCTATTAGCTGAAAGTGTTTTCTCAATTTTGACCTGTCTGTATTTAAGAAGGAAAGCATGTATGCTTTCTCTTATGAATCTCTCTAAATTGCATGTATGTACTGCAATATATTAGGAAACATGTCTTTGTTTTCCAGCTATTTGTGGGAAAAGGAATATATACATTCATCCCCATTTACTGGATGATACATTTTCTTTTCTTGAGATAGAAATTGACAGAGGAAGAGTTATTATTTTATTTGGTGTGGGGATGATTTCTGAGGTTTGTAAAATACTAGAAACAAACGTCTGCATCATATTTATAGTTCCCCAGGAAAGCTGACATGGGCATTCAACACCAGGTCGTCCCCCATGGAGGGAAGGGCGTGCTGTCAGATCTGAGGCAGAGGCACAGCCTGCGAGGCCGAATCAAGGGCTGAGATGAGTTCTCACTTCACTTAGTTTGTGGCATGACGCAGATAATCTGAGAACCTGAAGCTTTTATCATGTAAAAGGACAAAGTAAGCTGAGTAGGTACCTCACAGGCTCCTGGGAAGGATGGAATGTGGTGAGAGCATTAGGACAATTCCTGGAATGCCTTTAGCTTCCAGTAAAGGTTTGGCATATGCCACAGACACTATCAATGACATCAAGTTAAATATGCACTAAACTGCTTCAATGAAACTCAAGGAATTGCGCTAAAGTCTGCATGGGGTGGGAGCAGCTGCTGAGGGTGGTGCAGACACGGCTCCCTGTCTGTCTGTATCCCAGGTGGGCTGCTTGCTGTGGCCTAGTGATGCTGATCCCCATTTACTGAGGTGCAGCAGAGATTTGCCCAGTGACTCCAAATTCCCTTCCAGTCTCCCTCCACTCGCTCAGCAAACAGCTGAAGGTCTCACATGACTGCTCCCTCTGCTAGCCCTCGTTTACTTTGACCACAAGTATAGACTGGTAAACAGATCTGTTTTGCAATTAACTGGAGTATTTTTAACTTTTTCACAGAGCTCAGAATCCATATGCTAGGGAGGGTGGAACTTGAAAGAAAGGTTATATTTTCTAATGCAATGTGTCCAGATTTCTTGGATATTTATATTAAGAAATTGAAATAATTGTCTGTGTTGTCTGCTGCTCTAACACCCTGAATAAATTCAATTTGTTAATAAATTGAATCTAGTAATTAACATTTGAAATTAATGCAATAGTATAAAATATATTTGATATGTATAGTATCATTATGAAGTTTCCCTGAAATATAACCACCTCTCAGTTCTTTCCAGAAAAAGGAGCCCATATTTCCTTCCATTACTGCATTTTAACACATAAGAAATTGAAAATCTGCAGATACCTAATCTTCATGACAAGATACAGATGAACTTATTACTGATTCTCTTAAGAAATATCAGATATCTTTGCATCTATCATTCATTTTATTTATATTGTAGTTATTTTAAAATTCTACTTTTAATCATATTTATATAGTATTTGTTCCTGAATAGACTGATTGCGACCTTCCTATGTGTAATGAATTTTAATTTGTCTTTGATTCATCTTCAGATGAATCAGAAGTTGGCTGTGAGCAGCAAGACAGAGGGCCTAACAGGGAATTGGAGTCAAATCTCTCAGCGTTATTCCATTTTCCTCTTTGTATCTCAGTCTCCATGAAAATTATTTTCTGTGTACATTAAAGCAGATAACATTTGGTTAAACAAAAACTTGTCTGATAAATGTCAGTGATTATCTACATCCTATTCCTTGTCCCCAATATGTATAGCAAATGGCAGAAGTTTTAAGATGATGAATTTCAACTTGGAAAAACATGTACTACATAGAAAAAAGTGGGATATCTGCATAAAGTTCTGCTTAACCAGGATTAAAATAAGAAGTATATGTGTATATTTATTTATATACTTGTGTTTAATAATTTAAAATTTTTTGTAATTATATGTGTCTATACACACATATAATAAGTAATGCTTAAGTTCTTTAAGAATACAGAAATTATGGAATTCAAATTATCAAAAGCATATATAGATACTAAACCTGGTGAACTGACCTAACAGTGCATCTTATATTACCAGACAAGAAGCGCAAGAGCCCTCACTTACATAGATTCTGCACAATTCTCTCTCTATATATTAATTATTTAAAATAGTGGTATTATGTAACTGTAACTGGTCATTATCTAACCACTTCCATAATTTTAGCTCATTTATTCCTAACCATGCCTGAGATCATTGTGCTTGTGTGCATTTTATGTAGAGTGGACAGGGGAATAGTGGGTGCAGGAGAAGCTGGACCCACAGCTGCAGTACGGCTTCAGAGTCTGGGCTCCTAATGTTGCCCTTAGGATGTCCAAAGGGTTCCTTGGTGAGGCCCACAGGCTACTTCTGAATATACAGCTCAACCCACCCAACTTCAGTCCTTCACCATGTGACCCAGCCTCACAGGCACAATGGGTTCAGACATTCATATGGATTACCTCAAACCGTGATTCAGCTACTTTTTAAGTCTTTTTAAAAACTGAAGTATAAAATTGACATATAACATATTAGTTTCAGGTGTACAATGCAATGACTCAGTATTTGCATGCACTGTGAAATGAAAACTCTTTCTTATATTGAATGAAACTTCAAGAGTTTTTAAGAGCATAAGTGAAATTCTGTGTCCTATAACAAAAACTTTAGAAAGTGATATCCCATCTTTAATAATTCACTTTTTGTGTTTGTATACACCAATGACTGTGCAAATTTCCATACTTGAAAAAGGACATATATCATAAGGTCATCTCATGAACATGAACTTTGACAATTTCAGAAGCTACCATTTATTTTGTCCCACAGGTGTAAATTATTAATCTTCTGGTATATTCATAGAATTACTGGTAACGTGTAACCTCTAGTTGTCCAGGACCATAAGGTTTCCTCCATTTAGCATAACTGGATTGATACATGCACACACACACACACACACACGTGTACACACACACGTGCACACACACACACTAGTCATTCAGCAGGTGGCATCTCATGAGTGATCCATTACTTCTCTCTTTGGTGGGCCAGGTGAAATCATGGAGGACACCACATGGATGGCCAACCACACAGAAAGATCAGAGTTCATCCTGGTGGGAATCTTCAGTCAATCCAAACACCCAGCCCTCCTCGCATGGTTATTTTTGGGGTTGTCCTGATGGCCTTGTCTGGAAACACCATCCTGATCCTTCTGATACACTCTGATGCCCGCCTCCACACCCCCATGTACTTTTTCATCAGCCAGTTGTCTCTCGTGAACATGACGTACATTTCTGTCACTGTGCCCAAGGTGCTCGTGGACTGGGTCACAGGTGTGAACACGATCTCAGTCCCCGGATGTGGGATGCAGATGTTACTCTATGTGACACTGGCAGGAACAGAATGTTTCACCCTAGCCGCTATGGCCTATGACTGCAATGCAGCCATCTGCCATCCCCTCCGTTACCCTGTCCTCATGAACCACAGGGTGTGTCTCCTCCTTGCATCTGGCTGCTGGCTCCTGGGATCAGTGGATGGATTCTTGTTCACTCCCATCACCATGACCTTCCCCTTCTGCAGATCCCGGGAGACCCATCATTTCTTCTGTGAGGTCCCTGCTGTGATGAAGCTCTCCTGCTCAGACTCCTCCCTGTAAAGGACACTCATGTACCTCTGCTGCGTCCTCATGCTGCTCATCCCTGTGACCATCATTTCAGACTCTTACTACTTCATCCTCACCATCCTCAGGATGAACTCAGCAGAGGGCCGGAAGAAGGCCTTTGCCACCTGCTCCTCCCACATGACTGTGGTCACCCTCTTCTATGGGGCTGCCATGTACAATTACATGCTCCCCAGCTCCTACCACACTCCTGAGAAGGACATGGTGGCACCTGTCTTTTACACCTTACTCACTCCTGTGCTAAACCCTTTGATCTATAGTCTAAGGAATAAGGATGTTATGGGGGCTCTGGAGAAAATGTTGAATGTGGGATCCATCTTTCAAGAAACCATAAAGTAGGAAACTTTGATATTGATGCACTTATACTTTACTCTATATATCATAAGTTTAGAATCTTACAACAGAATTATTCAGATTTTTATAAGTTTTACACGTTTTATAAGAATTACTTGCATGTAGTAGAAAACTCTTCAATTTCTAACCCTTCTCCATTCAAAATGGATTATACAGTCAGTATTTATGTTACATTTACTAAGTTTGATAACTGCACTGTCTGTAGAAGAATATACACATTCTTAGAAATATATACCAAAAATATTTAGAGGGAAAATATCATGAGAAACTATGGTATTGATTTAAATGATAGAGAGGGGGATGAGAGAGGGGGAAGTGACAGAGCGAAAAAGGTAGAATGTTAATAACTGGAGAGTCTTGGTAAAGAGGATGAGGTTATTGTTTGTATAACTCATGTCCATGCTAGTTTTCTATAAATGTAAAATTATTCCACATGAATGGTTAAAATTTCAATTCTCCCTCCTTTATTGTGTTTTTATTCTTTCCGTTCTTGTATCTGCATTCTGTTTGGTGGCTGTGTATGTGATTTACTATCTTCTAAAAATGCTCCTTTCAAAGTGCCCAAGTATTAGCAAGACAATCACCTGCATGCTTTAATTTTGTCTACTTCATCCCATATTTTCCAACAAAGGCATCAAGTGGTGATTAATATTCCCCAGCAAGTAGATGTTTTAGGGCCATGAGAAAACTATAAGCTCATAGTTGGAATATGAATTGGTGATGGTCCCTTGTATGAAGTGACATTAGACCTAGATTTTGAAGTTTATAATTTTTAGACAAAGGAAGAAAGCAAATAGTCAAACTCATTTATTGAATCAATTACTCAATATATATATATATATATTTTTTTTTTCTGTCATATTAATATCCAAAAATCTCAGTGTTAAACGGTGACTAGATGTTACCTCAGTGGAGTGTACGAGGCTGGATCATGGGGAACTTGTTCAGAGACAAGATACCCCAGAAGAGCATGAGCAGCAGTCATATGGTTATCCAGGCAAGACAGGGAAATGTTCCAGTGGCCCTTCCTTTCATGCTTCATGCTATAGACTCATTTCTTAGCCTTTTGTGACCTAGAATTTTACAAACAGTATTGAAAAGACCAGACTAGTACTTTGGTGATGTTAAATTGATGACAGTCAAATGGTGACCTGAACACGGGAGTTCAGGGGAGCAGGTGAGTATGGACGGTTAGCTGAACGGTGTTGATCTGTGTGCACCTGGAGATGCCTGAGCACCAGGAAGGCTTTCTGGGGAAGGTTATTTGAAGTGTGGGGCCTTGGACCTCTTTCACAAAGCCACAGACATGGTTGCACACTAACCATGATTAGTTTATGACGGTAAACTATGGATCTGTAGTGTTTGGGGAGGCAATGTGGCCCAATTTCCAATATTTTTTGTCACAGTAAAAAAGAACTAATAAAATATGCATATGTCAAATTTTTTTTAAATTTTGGTATCACTAATCTACAATTACATGAGCAACATTATGTTCACTAAACTCCCCTCATTATCAAGTCCACACCACATACCCCATTACAGTCACTGTCCATCAGTGTAGTAAGATGGTCTAGAATCACTACTTGTCTTCTCTGTGTTGTACAGCTACCCTGTACCTCCCCCATCCACATTACGTCTGCTAATAGTAATGCCCCTTTATTTCCCCTTATCCCTCCTTTCCCACCCATCCTCCCCAGTCCCTTTCCCTTTGGTAACTGTTAGTCCGTTCTTGGGTTCTGTGAGACTGCTGCTATTTTGTTCCTTCAGTTTTTTTCTTTGTTCTTATATTCCACAGATGAGTGAAATCATTTGATACTTGTCTTTCCCTGCCTGGTTTATTTCACTGAGCATAATACCCTCTAGCTCCATCCATGTTGTTGCAAATGGTAGGATTTGTTTTCTTCTTATGGCTGAATAATATTCCATTGTGTATATGTACCACATCTTCTTTATCCATTCATCTACTGATGGACACTCAGGTTGCTTCCATTTCTTGGCTATTGTACATAGTGCTACGATAAACATAGGGGTGCATCTGTCTTTTTCAAACTGGGCTGCTGCATTCTTAGGGTATATTCCTAGAAGTGGAATTCCTGGGTCAAATGGTATTTCTATTTTTAGTTTTTGAGGAACCTCCATACTGCTTTCCACAATGGTTGAACTAATTTACCTTCCCACCAGCAGTGTAGGAGGGTTCCCCTTTCTCCACATCCTCATCAGCATTTGTTGTTGTTTGTCTTTTGGGTGGTGGCCGTCCTTACTGGTGTGAGGTGATATCTCATTGTGGTTTTAATTTGCATTTCTTTGATGATGAGCAATGTGGAGCATCTTTTCATCTGTCTGTCGGTCATCTGAATTTCTTCTTTGGAGAACTGTCTGTTCAGATCCTCTGCCCATTTTCTTATTGGATTATAAGCATTTTGCTTATTGAGGTGCATGAGCTCTTTATATATTTTGGATGTCAAACCTTCATCGGATATGTCATTTATGAATACTGTAGGATGCCTTTTTGTTCCACTGAGGTATCCTTTGCTGTACAGAAGCTTTTTAGCTTGATATAATCCCATTTGTTCATTTTTGCTTTTGTTTCCCTTTCCCGGGGAGATATGTTCATGAAGAAGTGGAAATTGTTTATATCTAAGAGATTTTTGCCTAGGTATTTTTTCTAAGAGTTTTATGGTTTCATAACTTAAATTCAGGTCTTTGATCCATTTCAAATTTACTTTTGTGTATGGGGTTCGACAGTGGTCCAGTTTCATTCTCTTCCATGTAGCTAGCTTTTCAGTTTTGCCAACACCAGCTGTTGAAGAGGCTGTCATTTCCCCATTGTATATCCATGGCTCCTTTATCAAATATTAATTGACCGTATATGTTAGGGTTAATATCTGGACTCTATTCTTTTCCACTGGTCTGTGGGTCTGTTCTTGTGCCAGTACCAAATTGTCTTGATGACTGTGGCTTTGTAGTAGAGCTTGAAGTCAGTGAGTGTAATTCCCCCCACTTTATTCTTCCTTCTCAGGATTGCTTTGGCTATTTGGGGTCTTTTGTGGATCCATATGAATTTTAGAACTATTTCTTCCAGTTGATTGAAGAATGCTGTTCATATTTTGATAGGGATTACACTGAATCTCTACATTGCTTTAGGTACGATGGCCATTTTGACAATATTAATTGACCCAAGCCAAGAGCATGGGATGAGTTTCCATTTGTTAGTGTGTCATTTTATTTTGTCTTAAGAGTGTCTTGTACTTCTCAGGGTATAGGTCTTTCACTTCCTTCATTAGGTTTATTCCTAGGTATTTTATTCTTTTTGATGCAATTGTAAATGGAATTGTTTTCCTGATTTCTCTTCCTGCTAGTTCATGTTTAGTGTATAGAAAGCAACAGGATTCCTTGTATTAATTTTGTATCCTGAAACTTTGCTGAGTTCAGGTATTAGTTCTAGTAGTTTTGGAGTGGATTCTTTAGGGTTTTTTTATGTACAATATCATGTCATCTGCAAATAGTGACAGTTTGACTTCTTCCTTACCAATCTGGATACCTTGTATTTCCTTGTTTTGTCTGATTGCCATGCTTAGGACCTTCAGTACTATGTTGAATAACAGTGGGGAGAGTGGGCATCCCTGTCTTGTTCCCGATCTTAGAGGAAAAGCTTTCAGCTTCTCGCTGTTAAGTACGATGTTGGCTGTGGGTTTGTCATATGTGGCCTTTATTATGTTGAGATACTTGCCCTCTATACCCATTTTGTTGAGAGTTTTTATCATGAATGGGTGTTGAATTCTGTCAAATGCTTTTTCAGCATCTATGGAGATGATCATGTTGTTTTTGTCCTCCTTTTTGTTGATGTGGTGGATGATGTTGATGGATTTTCAAATGTTGTACCATCCTTGCATCCCTGAGATGAATCCCACTTGATCATGGTATATGATCCTCTTGATGTATTTTTGAATTTGGTTTGCTAATATTTTGTTGAGTGTTTTTGCATCTATGTTCATCAGGGATATTGGTCTGTAGTTTTCTTTTTTTGTGGTGTCTTTGCCTTGTTTGGTATTAGAGTGATGCTGGCTTCATAGAATGAGTTTGGAAGTATTCCCCCCTCTTCTATTTTTTGGAAAACTTTAAGGAGAATGGTTATTATGTCTTCTCTGTATGTCTGATAAAATTCAGTGGTGAATCCATCTTGCTCAAGAGTTTTGTTCTTGGGTAGTTTTTTGATTACCGATTCAATTTCTTTTGCTGGTAATTGGTCTGTTCAGATTTTCTGTTTCTTTCTGGGTCAGCCTTGAAAGGTTGTATTTTTCTAGGAAGTTGTCCATTTCTTGTAGGTTTTCCAGCTTGTTAGCATATAGATTTTCATAGTATTCTCTAATAATTCTTTGTATTTCTGTGGGGTCTGTCATGATTTTTCCTGTCTCATTTCTGATTCTGTTTAGGTGTGTAGATTCTCTTTTTCTCTTAATAAGTCTGGCTAGAGGCTTATCTATTTTATTTATTTTCTCAAAGAATCAGCTCTTGGTTTCATTGATTTTTTTCTAGTGTTTTATTCTCAATTTTATTTATTCTCTGACATTCTGCTGACTTTGGGACTCATTTGTTCTTTTTCCAGTTTCAAAAGTTGTGAATTCTGACTGTTCATTTGGGAGTGTTTTTCCTTCTTTAAATAGGCCTGGATTGCTATATACTTTCCTCTTAAAACTATTTTTGCTGCATCCCACAGAAGTTGTGGCTTTGTGCTGTTGTTGACATTTGTCTCCATATATTGCTTGATCTCTGTTTTAATTTGGTCATTGATCCATTGATTATTTAGCAGCATGTTGTTAAGCCTCCATGTGTTTGTGAGCCTTTTTGTTTTCTTGGTACAATTTATTTTTTATTTCTAGTTTTATACCTTTGTGGTCTGAGAAGTTGGTTGGTAGAATTTCAATCTTTTTTAATTTACTGAGGCTCTTTTTGTGGCCTAGTATGTGGTCTATTCTGGAAAATGTTCATGTGCACTTGAGAAGAGTGTGTATCCTGCTGCTTTTGGGTGTAGAGTTCTGTAGATGTCTATTAGGTCCATCTGTTCTAGTGTGTTGTTCAGTGCCTCTGTGTCCTTATTTATTTTCTGTCTGGTGGATCTGTCCTTTGGAGTGAGTGGTGTGTTGAAGTCTCCTAGAATGAATGCATTGAATTCTATTTCCTCCTTTAATTCTGTTAGTATTTGTTTCACATATGTCGGTGCTTCTGTGTGCATTGGGAGCATATATATTTACAATAGTTATATCCTCTTGTTGGACTGCCCCTTTATCATTATGTAATGTCCTTCTTTATCTCTTGTTACTTTCTTTGTTTTGAAGTCTATTTTATCTGCTACAAGTACTGCAACACCTGCTTTTTTCCCCCTATTGTTTGCATGAGATATCTTTTTCCATCCCTTAACTTTTAGTCTGTGTATGTCTTTGGGTTTGAGTGGAGTGTTTTGTAAGCAGCATACACATGGGTCTTGCTTTTTCATCCATTCTATTAGTCTGTGTCTTTTGATTGGTGCATTCAGTCCATTTACATTTAGCATGATTATTGAAATACATGTACTTATTGGCATTGCAGGCTTTAGATTTGTGGTTACCAAAGGTTCAAGGGTAGCTTCTTTACTATCTAATCATCTGACTTCACTCTCTTATTAAGCTATTATAAACACAGTCTGATGATTCTTTATTTCTGTCCCTTCTCATTTTTCCTCCTCCATTTGTATGTTAGGTGTTTTATTCTGTACTCTTGTGTTTCCTTTGACTGCTTTTGTGTATAGTTGATTTTTTTTTGCCTTTAGTTAGTATTTGGTTGGTCTGCTTTCTTTGGTGTAATTTTATTTTCTCTGGTGACATCTATGTAGCCTTAGGAATGTTTCCATCTAGAGCAGTCCCTTTAAAATACCCTGTAGAGGTGGTTTGTGGTAGGCAAATTCCCTCAACTTTTGCTTGTCTGGGAATTGTTTAATTCCTCCTTCATATTTAAATGATAATTGTGCTTGCTACAGTATTCTTGGTTCAAGTCCCTTATGTTTCATTGCATTAAATATATCATGCCATTCTCTTCTGGCCTGTAAGGTTTCTGCTAAGAAGTCTGATGATAGCCTGATGGTTTTTCTTTTGTAGGTGACTTCTTTCTGTCTCTGGCTGCCTTTAATTCTCTGTCCTTGTCTTTGATCATTGGCATTTTAATTATTATATGTCTTGGTGTTGTCATCCTTGGGTCCCTTGTGTTGAGAGATCTGTCGGCTTCCAATGTCCAAGAGACTATTTCCTCTCCCAGTTTGGGGAAGTTTACAGCAATTATTTCTTCAAAGACACTTTCTATCCCTTTTTCTTTCTCTTCTTCTTCGGGTATCCCTATAATGCGAGTATTGTGGCATTTGGATTGGTCACAGTTCTCTTTATATTTTTTCATTCCTGGAGATCCTTTTCTCTCTCTCTTCCTCAGCTTCTCTGTATTCCTGTTGTCTGATTTCTATTCCATTAACGGTCCTTTGCACCTCATCCAGTCTGCTCCTAAATCCTTCCAGAAATTGTTTTTTTTCTGTAATCTCCCTCCTGACTTCATCCCTTAGCTCTTGCGTATTTCTCTGCAGATTCATCAACATGGTTATGTCCTTTGTTCTGAATTCTTTTTCAGGAACATTGGTTATATCTGTCTCTGCAGGCCCTCTGTTGGGTGTTTTCTGGGTCATTCTTGACTGGACCAGATTCTTCTGCCTTTTTGTGGTGATAGAGGTAGTTGTAGGCAAGTGGTACATGTGTCAGCTCGGAGAACAAAGTCTCTTCCTGCTTGCTGGTTGCCTTGCCCTTCTCTGCTGACAGTGTTGGTTACCCGCACACTTGGTGCAGCGTCTGGTTAATCCCCTGAGCTGCCATGGGCAGGGCAGGCACACCGGGTGTGTTCTTCTGCGAGAGTGGCGCACCTTTGTGTCTTGCCCGAGCTTCCTCTGTCTTTTCCGGGCAGCTACGCACCGGTGGCAGCCTCTGGGTCTTGCCCAGGTAGCTGTGCACTGGGAGGAGACTCTGCGTGCTTGGTGTGGGCAGGGCCACTCTCTGGCTGCTCCACCAGTGTGGCGAGACCGCATCAGCCAGGGAGAAAGAATGGTAGGGTGCTTATTGCCGTGACGGGCTTTGGGGCTGGGTTTCCCCCCAGGGGATTGGGGCAACTGAAATTTCTTAGGATTCCCAGCTTGCTAGGCCGAGTGTGCCAGGAGGATTCCATCCAGGTGTGAAGCCTCTGTCCCTTTAAGACCTTCAAAAAGTACTCACTTTTCTTTAGTCCCAGGCCAGCTGGCTCTGGGGACCCACTCGCAGATTTTACTTTTCTGTTTCTATAATTTCTAGTACACCATGCAATGTGTGTCTGTGCTCCTGATGCAGTACTAGGGCTGGGTATTTAGCAGTCCTGTGCTTCCACTCCCTTCCCACTCTGACCCCTTTCTTCCCACCGGTGAGCTGGGGTGGGGGACGCTCGGGTCCTGCCGGGTAGCGGCTTTGTACCTTACCCCATTCGTGAGATGCTGAGTTCCTGCAGATGTAGATGTAGTCTGGCTGTTGTACTGTATCTTCTGGTCTCTCTTTTAGGATTAGTTGTATTTTCAAAAATATATATGGTTTTTGGAGGAGATTTCCACTGCCCTACTCGTTGTGCCACCTTGGCTCTTCTTCCCCTTATACTGTTTTTACATTAGTTTGTGTTGCTGGGGAGGGGGCAGTGTTATGTTTTGGAGGTTCCTGGGCCCTGGGGAGGACTGGGACAGTAGCAGACTGGGGGGAAAGCACAGCCCACTGGACCAGCTGGATCCCTTTTGACATAGGATGTTCACATGTGAGCCCTCAGCTCCCTGTGAAACAAATGGGGGAACAAAGTTTCGCTCACTGTGCTGAGCTGCCTGAGGTGTTTCTTAGCAGAAGACTCCTCAGTGACTCACTTTGTCAGAAGTTCCTTGGGCATCAGGCTGTTGCTGCAGGGGTAGGGCACACCCGGGGTGAGCCACCAGGACAGGTTACAACTATGCCAGCTGCAGGTACTGGGAGGCCCTGAGGGTGATCTGCCGCCCAGTGCTGGTGCAGGTGTGTCAAGGGCTGGCCATCCTCATCTCTGCCAGTTGGGACTCGCCAGATACCAGGCCCAGCACCACAGGGCTGGGTTTCAACGGCTGCCGTGGCTCCCCAGGGATGCTGGTCCAGGAGACCGGGTTGTGCAAGTGGGCGCTGAGGCCTCCTCTCTGAAGCAGGTCCCCCTGGCCGGGCGCAGACACTGCAGCTCCACCAGGCCCATTAATAACCTGGAAGCCACTGGAATCCCACAACACGGTCACCACAGGCCCTGTTTCCCGCAGCCGCCCAGCCTTTTCTGTCCCAGGGACCCTGGGCATCCACAGAGACTGGCCAGTAAGATGGGGGCCCCACACAGAAATCTGTGGCTTTCATATACACTAACAATGAACTAATAGAAAGAGAAATCAGGAAAACAATTCCATTCACTATTGCATGAAAAAGAATAAAATACCTAGGAATAAACCTAACCAAAGAAGTGAAAGACCTGTACCCTGGAAACCATAAGACACTCTTAAGAGAAATTAAAGAGGACACTAACAAATGGAAACTCATTCGATGCTCTTGGCCAGTTAGAATTAATATCGTCAAAATGGCCATCCTGCCCAAAGCAATATAGAAATTTGATGCAATCCCTATCAAATTACCAACAACATTCTTCAACGAACTGAAACAAATAGTTCAAAAATTCATATGGAAATACCAAAGACCATGAATAGCCAAAGCAATCCTGAGAAGGAAGAATAAAGTTGGGGGAATCATGCTCCCGAACTTCAAGCTCTACTACAAAGCCACAGTAATCAAGACAATTTGGTTCTGGTACAAGAAGAGAGCCACAGACCAGTGGAACAGAATAGAGACTCCAGACATTAACCCAAACACATATGGTCAATTAATATTCGATAAAGGAGCCATGGATATACAATGGGGAAATGACAGTCTCTTCAACAGATGGTGCTGGCAAAACTGGATGGCTACATGTAAGAGAATGAAACTGGATCACTGTCTAACCCCATACACAAAAGTAAATTCGAACTGGATCAAAGACCTGAATGTAAGTCATGAAACACCATAGAACTCTTAGAAAAAAACAAAGGCAAAAATCTCTTGGACATAAACATGAGTGACTTCTTCATGAACATATCTCCCCGGGCAAAGGAAACAAAAGCGAAAATGAATAAGTGGGACTATATCAAGCTGAAAAGCTTCTGTACAGCAAAGGACACCATCAATAGAACAAAAAGGTCCCCTACTTTATGGGAGAATATATTAGTAAATGACAGATCTGATAAAGGCTTGACATCCAAAATATATAAAAACCTCATGCACCTCAACAAACAAAATACAAATAATCCAATTAAAAAATGGGCAGAGGAGCTGAGCAGACAGTTCTCCAAAGAAGAAATTCAGATGGCCAACAGACACATGAAAAGATGCTCCACATCGCTAGTTATCAGAGAAATGCAAATTAAAACCACAATGAGATATCACCTCACACCAGTAAGGATGACCACCATCCAAAAGTCAAACAACAACAAATGTTGGTGAGGTTGTGGAGAAAGGGGAACCCTCCTACACTGCTGGTGGGAATGTAAATTAGTTCAACCATTGTGGAAAGCAGTATGGAGGCTCCTCAAAATGAAGAAAACAAATCCTACCATTTGCAACAACATGGATGGAGGTAGAGGGTATTATGCTCAGTGAAATAAGCCAAGTGGAGAAAGACAAATACCAAATGATTTCACTCATATGTGGAGTATAAGAACAAAGAAAAACTGAAGGAACAAAACAGCAGCAGAATCGCAGAACCCATGAATGGACTAACAGTTACCAAAGGGAAAGGGACTGGGAAGAATGGGAGGGAAGGGAGGGATAAGGGGGTGGAAAAGAAAGGGGGTATTATGATTAGCATATATAATGTGGGGTGGGGGACATGGGGAGGGCTGTGCAACACAGAGAAGACAAGTGGTGATTCTACAGCATCTTACTACACTGAGGGACAGTGACTGTAATGGTGTTTATTGGGGGGACTTGGTGAAGGGGTGACCCTAGTAAACATAATGTTCTTTATGTAATTGTAGATTAATGATAACAAAAAAGAAAAAAAAAAGCAAATGAAATCAAGACCTAAACAGTATAAACATGTAATTTAAATATAGAGAGTTAATTATTAATTACAACAGCCAAAATGTTCAAAGTGTTTGCCTCTAAAGAGCCAGCAATAGAAGTAGGCCAGAGGATGCTGCATTTTGTTACAAGCCTTATAAAATGACTTGACTTTTAAAATAATGTAGCTGTATTACTTTGAAAATAGATTTTTAAAGTAACAAAATTGGAAAGAAAAGTGAATGGTCATCCCGAATAGTAATGTCCTGGCGACCATGCCCGGTGGTGTTGGCCTCAGACCCATAGGTGGAGGGTCCCAAGGCCACATTAGCTCTGATTGCCATTTATTGTTCCTGACATGAGTGTGAATACATTTCAATAAAATGTCAAGACTGATAGCCATTCAAAAAAAAAAAGGATGGGTGCTCCCTTGCATGTGGGCTGCTCTGGGGAACGTGGGAGAGAGCCTGCTTCATGACAGCTCTCACTTTGCTTGTCAATTGCATTTAGCTTTGGGGATCAGCCATCTAGGTGGGAGTTGGGGCTCTATTGAGTCATTATCCTGATCAGTAAAGACCCATTACTCCGTCTGTTAAACTTGCTGTTGGTTTCTTTTTGGCTTCTGGGATGGGCTTGCACGCAGGCACAAGCACGTAACAGCCCCACTTTCCCCACCCATCCCCCACTGGTGCCCTCGAGGGTCGTTAGCGCCTTTGCGCAGGGGCTGCGGCTGGGGCTCGGGTCACGCGGGCCAAGGCCGGCTCCGCCCTCCCGTGCGCGGTCCCGGGGAGTGGAAATGGCGTGCCACGCGGGTCGCCCATCTGCCTTGGTGATTTTTGAAGTCTCCACTTTAATTGTATAATGAGGAAAGTCAATGTATACCCGTTAAGACCAAGGTAGACTCTGCGAGCCGTCAGAGCAAGGGACGGGCTTTTTTCGCGGCGTAAGAATAAACTCGCCTTGAACACCGTGTGGGGAGAGGACCCGTGGGAGCAGGGGAGGATCAGAAGGAGCTGGAGACGGAAGGGAGGAGGGAAAGAGACAGAGAGCCCTTGGTTCCGCGGAGAGGACAACGGTGCCAACAGCTCCCAGCTCGGAAGGCTTTTGGGGGCGCCCGGGGTCTCGACTCGGTACAGCTGGATTCGGTTGAGGCAGATTCCAAGGGAGCGGCGCGGGTTTCCCTCCGCCCCATTCCCAGCGGCCTCGGCGCCCTCACGGCGTCCCCTCCCTCGCGGGTGGCTTATGCAGGAGGGGATGCTGTGGTTTCAGGGGTTTATCTGAGTATGGGCTACCCGGGGTGGCCGGCTTAATCGTCTCCCGTCCCTCTCCCCCACCTGTATCTGCAGATAGCGACATGTGTGTGGACAACCGCAACGGGGAGTGCCCCATGCACGGGCCGCTGCTCTCGCTGCGCCGGCTCGTGGGCACCAGCAGCGCCCCGGCCGCCGCGCCCCCGCCCGAGCTGCCCGAGTGGCTTCAGGACCTGCCGCAGGAGGTGTGCCTCTGCACCAGCACCGTGCCCGGACTGGCCTACGGCATCTGTGCGGCACAGAGGATCCAGCAGGGCACCTGGATTGGGCCCTTCCAGGGCGTCGTCCTGCCCCCAGAGAAGGTGCAACCCGGAGCAGTGAGGAAGACGCAACATCTCTGGGACGTAAGTCGCCCACCGCCCAGCACCATGCCACCAGCCAGAGCCTTGGTGGGTGGCTACATCCGGGAGAGCCTCCTTTGTTTCCCCAAAGATAGCAGAGATTAGATTTCTCAGGTCTTTAAAAAGCTTGGTGCATAAGGAGAGGTGTGCAGCTGGGCCTGGCACAACAGGCCCTCCAGGGCCTACAGGTTTCTGCAGATGGTACCACCTTGACAAGCTTCTGTTCCAGCTGGGATGGATTTGACCGTTGGTCTCCCTGGATCTTGAGACAAAGAGAAACCAGCTGAAGAGATGGAGCAGAGAAAATACAGCATTGAGGTGTGAGCTAGGTGAATTTTGCATCCCATTCTAAGCTCTTCTAATATGCTTTTGCACACTGGGCAAGAAGAAACATAAGCATACACAGGAGGAAGGACAGCCAGTCTCATTTTCCCAGATAAAAAAACAGTTTTGCAGATGCTGAATGTGAGAGACTGAAACGGTTCCTAACGTTCAAAGTTTCCAAAGTAAGCAAATTATACTGTGAGTCAGAAATCACAAATTTGGCTTCCTCTCTGACAAAGTACAATTACACAGTCTTCAACAAGCTAGGAAACTAAAATGTAGAAAAGTCCAATCACTTTGTCATATTCCAACTGGTGATGATATTTGAATGGCACAATGTTAACCTGCTATTATTGTTTAAGAATAAGCAACTTCCTTGACAAATGTGAAGGTGAAATTTGTCCTAGAGTGTCATTGTTGGTTACTGAGGTCCCCTTCCAAGGAGACAGACCCTTAGTGCAGGTAATCTCTGCCCCAGTGTTGGCCACCTCCCACCCCTGGAGTTGCTGATGAAAGTCAAAATGCTGGAAGTCTTCCCCTTGAGGGCAGTATGTAAATCTGGCTATTTGAGTCCAGGCCGTGTAATGGAGTGAGAATAGGCAGAAAAGAAAGTTTCATAAATGCCAGCGGTCAAGTTGGCATGGACCTTAGGGCTCCATTAGTGGGTAATTTCTGTGGCAGCTTGCCACACACACTTGTTTCAGTGGCCTATCAAAATGATCATTTTTATGGTGAGGTGCTTCATACTTACTAAAACTCATTCGACTCAATAATGCCCTCAAATTTTTGCTGAGATGCACTTGGAGATACAGTGTTGTGAAAAACAGACCTGGTCTCCAGAACCTTTCATAACTAGGGGAACCATGCCTGCAAAGCCTCCTTTGATGCAGGAGGAGCTCAGTGTATGAGCTCACAGGCTGGCCAGCAGGCCACGATAACCAACTGGTGGCCGTGGGCTACGTACCCCCATGCTCAGGCCCCCAGGTTCCACTTCACTCTTAAATTGGAAAACAGTTACACACTTTTAATCTTTCAGGATAGGATTCTTGAATGAGGGATAAGGTTGCACATATTTATGTCATCAGTTTTTTTTTTTACACAAATTTTTATAGGAAAACAGGCTAGGAGAAAATGGATTGGTACCTAGAGGCTTGAAAACCTGACAAGTGGGAAATAATCAGAGCATCTGGTTTTGAAATATCTCCTAGTTGGATTTTGTTTCTGACTAATTAGTTATAACTTCCAATGTGGTTTAAAGTTTATAAAATGCTTTCAGGCACTTTCATGTTTAAGTGGTGCTATTAGGAACTCTAATACCATATGCAGTTAGAGGTCGGCCAATACTTTTCTGAATAAATCATAAAACAATTGTTCAGTGGCGCAGATTTGTTCTATCTGCAAATGTTAAAACTGAACACTACTATAGTGCCTTCTGATACTCAGGTTTAGAGCCCATCAATTTTTAGAGAGCCAGGGGACAAAGCTGTAAACATGAAAAAAATCCCAAAGTTCATCTTTTTTTTTTTTTTTCTAAAAGGCTTCGGATGGTTGGGATGTTAAGCAGGAGCCCACTGCACATACAGAATATGATGATGTATTTTAATACTAAAAACTATGAAGCCTCTCATTTGTACCTTTACTTGTATTGATGAAGTTAAAATTCTGTTGAAAAAAGACTGGGTAATTTAATCAGTTTTGTGGTTATAGTTGATACTTGAGTAGCTATGAAGTGAGTCTGACGGGTTGTTTGGGGTATGTGAGTTGACGTGTTGGGGAGTGTCTAGACTTGGTTCTAGGTCATAAAAGACTTTGCTGAATGTATGCTTCAATGATCTACAGGTCCCTACTTCTAAATCCAGGACATAATCTATTTTTGTCATGTGTAAGAACAATTAGAATGACATGCACTTAGGGGATTGAAGGAATATTAGAACTATAGCTGTGCAAAATATATCAGTCTACTGGGAGATCATGTAAAATGTGACTGACCAGGGCCAGGTAACCAACTGAGTGCCAATGTCCATTTATAAGATAAACCACTTTAATAGGTTTCAGATTTTTATTAGTATAATTATTTTTAAGATAGAAAGCATGAGTTTATCTTTAAGCATTGTGATTCATTCTTACAAAATGTGACTATTTGTATTATGTTAAATTTACAACAGAAGATTTGAAATGTTGGATTGTTCCTTAAATTTTAGGCTTTCCTTTTAAACCCAAATTCTCTTCTGAAAAAACTTTGATGATTATATTTACATTAGTAAGAATCTGTAATTGGAATATACCACAGGTGTATAGGAAACTTTCGGCAATAATTGCTTAATGACTCATATAGTAATTATCCATTTTTAAAACATATTCTTCTAGATATCTTCTAGAATATCAGGTAGGCTGATATTTAAAAAATTAAAAGCAATTAAATCATGGCCATTTCATTAAAAAAAATTTTTTTTATTAAGGTATTATTGATATGCACTCTTATGAAGGTTTCACATGAAAAAACAATGTGGTTACTACATTTACTGATATTACCAAGTCCACCCCTATACCCCAATGGAGTCACTGTCCATCAGTGTAGTAAGATGCCACAGAATCACTATTTGCCTTCTCTATGCTACACTGTTTTCCCGGTGATCCTCCATACCGCATGTTCTAAACATAATACCCCTCAATCCACTTCCCCCTCAATCCACTTCCCCCTCCCTCCCCAACCGCCCTCCCACACCCCTCCCCTTTGGTAACTACTAGGTTCCTTCTTGGAGTCTCTGAGTCAGCTGCTATTTTGTTCCTTCAGTTTTGCTTCATTGTTATACTCCACAAATGAGGGAAATCATTTGGCACTTGTCTTTGTCCACCTGGCTTATTTCACTAAGCATAAGGTCCGCCAGCTCCATCCATGTTGTTGCAAATGGTAGGATTTGTTTCTTATGGCTGAATAGTATTCCACTGTGTATATGTACCACCTCTTCTTTATCCATTCATCTACTGATGGACACTTAGGTGCTTCAATATCTTGGCCATTGTAAAAAGTGCTGTGATAAACATAGGGGTGCATATGTCTTTTTGAATTTGAGAACTTGTATTCTTTGGGTAAATTCCAAGGAGTGGGCTTCCCAGGTCAAATGGTATTTCTATTTTTAGTTTTTTGAGGAACCTCCATATTGCTTTCCACAATGGTTGAACTAGCTTACATTCCCACCAGCAGTGTAGGAGGGTTCCCCTTTCTCCCCATCCTCGACAGCACTTGTTGTTAGTCTTTTCAATGCTGGCCATCCTTACTGTTGTGTGGTGATATCTCATTGTGGTTTTAATTAGCATTTCCCTGATGATTAGTAACGTGGAGCATCTTTTCATGTGTCTGTTGGCCATCTGAATTTCTTCTTTGGAGAACTGTCTCTTCATATCCTCAGTCCATTTGTTAATTGGGTTATTTGCTTTTTGGGTATTGAGGTGTATAAGTTCTTTATTTATTTTGGATGTTAACTCCTTGTTAGATAGGTAATTTACAAATATATTCTCCCATACTATAGGATGCCTTTTTGTTCTGTTGGTGACCCTTGCTGTACAGAAACTTTTTAGTTTGATATAGTCCCATGAGTTCAGTTTTGCTTTTGTTTCCCTTGCTCAAGGAGATGCATTCAGGAAGAAGTTGCTCATGCTTACATTCAGGAGATAGTTGCCTATGTTGTCTTCTAAGAGTTTTATGGTTTCAAGACTTACATTCTGGTCTTTGACCCATTTCGAGTTTAGTTTTGTGTATGGGGTTAAACAATAATCCAGTTTCACTCTCTTGCATGTAGCTGTCCTGTTTTGCCAACACGAGCTGTTGAAAAGGCTGTCATTTCCCGATTGTATGCCAATGGCTCCTTTATCGTATATTAATTGACCATATATGGTTTGGTTTATATCAGGGCTCTCTAGTTTGTTCCATTGGTCTATGGGTCTGTTCTTGTGCCAGTGTCAAATTGTCTCGATTACTGTGGCTCTTTTGTAGTAGAGCTTGAAGTTGGGGAGCATAATCCCCCCACTTTATTCTTCCTTCTCAGGATTGCTTTGGCTCTTCAGGGTCTTTTGGGGTTCCATATGAATTTTAGAATGATTTTCTCTAGTTCATTGAAAAATGTTGTTGGTATTTTGATAGGAATTGCACTGAATCTGCAGATTACTTTAGGCAGAATGGCCGTTTTGACAATATTAATTCTTCCTATCCATGAGCATGGGATATGTTTCCATTTATTGGTATCTTCTTTAATTTCTCTTATTAGCGTCTTGTAGTTTTCAGAGTATAGGTCTTTCACTTCCTTGGTTAGGTTTATTCCTAGGTATTTTATTTTTTTTGATGCAACTGTGAATGGAATTGTTTTCCTGATTTCTGTCTCTGCTAGTTCATCCTTACTGTATAGGAATGCAACAGATTTCTGTGTATTAATTTTGTATCCTGCAACTTTGCTGAATTCGGATACTAGATCTGGTAGTTTTGGAGTGGAGTCTTTAGCGTTTTTTATGTACAATATCATGTCATCTGCAAACAGGGACAGTTTGTCTGCCCTTGCTGATCTTGATGCCTTTTATTTCTTTGTGTTGTTTGATAGCTGTAGCTAGGACCTCCAGAACTATGTTGAATAGAAGTGGGGAGAGTCGGCATCCTTATCTTGTTCCCGATCATATAGAAAAAGCTTTCAGCTTCCTGCTGCTAAGTACAGTGTTGGCTGTGGGTTTGTCATATGTGGCCTTTATTATGGTAAGGTACTTGCCCTCTTTACCCATTTTTGTTAAGAGTTTTTATCATGAATGGATGTTGAATTTTGTTCAATGCTTTTTCAGCATCTATGGAGATGATCAAGGGGTTTTTGTCCTTTTTGTTGATGTGGTAGATGATGTTGATGGATTTTCAAATGTGTACCATCGCTGCATCCCTGGAATAAATCCTACTTGATCATGATGGATGATCTTTTTGATGTATTTTTAAATTCAGTTTGGTAATATTTTGTTGAATATTTTTGCATCTCTGTTCATCAGGATATTGGTCTGTAGTTTCTTTTTTGTGGTGTCTTTGCCTGGTTTTGTTATTAGAGTGATGCTGGCCTCATAGAATGAGTTTGGAAGTATTCCCTCTTCTTTTACTTTTTTGGAAACTTTAAGGAGGATGGGAGTTAGGTCTTCACTAAATGTTTGATAAAATTCAGCAGTGAAGCCATCTGGTCCAGGAATTTTGTTTTTAGGTGGGTTTTTGATTACCAGTCAAGAGTCTAACTTAACTCCCTTAATATGCTATTACAAACAGAATCTAAAGGTTCTTTTCTTTTTCTCCTCCTTTTTCTTCCTCCTCCATTCTTTATATATTAGGTATCATATTCTGTACTGTTTGTCTATCCCTTGATTGACTTTGGGATACTTAATTTAATTTTGCATTTGCTTAGTAATTAGCTGTTCTACTTTCATTACTGTGGTTTCATTTCCTCTGGTGACAGCTATTAAACCTTAGGAACACTTCCATCTATAGCAGGCCCTCCAAAATAGACCGTAGAGATGGTTTGTGGGAGGTAAGTTCTCTCAGCTTTTGCGTCAGGGCTTTCCTTTGTATGTGATCTTATTTCTCTCTCTGGCTGCTTTTAATAGTCTGTCCTTATCCTTGATCTTTGCCATTTGAATTACTATATATCTTGGTGTTGTCTTCCTTGGGTCCCTTGTGTTGGGACATCTTTGCATCTCCGTGGCCTGAGAGGGTATCTCCTTTCCCAGATTGGGGAAGTTTTCAGCAATATACTCCTCAAAGACACTTCATATCCCTTTCTCTCTCTCTCCTTCTTCTGGTACCCCTATAATGCGAATATTGTTCTGTTTGGATTGCTCACACAGTTCTCTCAATATTTCATTCTTAGAGATCTTTTTTTCTCTCTGTGCCTCAGCTTCTTTGTATTCCTCTTCTCTAGTTCCTATTTCATTTATCATCTTCTCCACTGTATCTAATATGCTTTTAATACCCTCCATTGTGCTCTTCAACGATTGGATCTCCGACTGGAATTCATTCCTGAGTTCTTGAATATCTTTCCATACCTCCATGAGCATCTTAATGATTTTTAGTTTGAAATCCCTTTCAGGAGGATTCATGAGGTATGTCATTTAAGTCTTTCTCAGGAGTTGTATTAATAATTTTACTTGAACCAGGTTCCTGTGGTGTTTGATATTTGTATATGCCGCCCTCTAGTGTCTAGAAGCTCTACTCTCTGGAGCTGCTCAGCCCTGAAGCTATGTCAGGGGTTGCAAGGGAGTGGTATTGGTGCCTGTGGGGAGGAAAGAGCTGTTTCCTGCTTTCCGGCTGCTATGCCTGTCTCCACTGCCTGAACCAGTGGACTGAGCACACAGGTATAAGCCTCTATGCTTTGCGTTTGCAGTTGCTGTAGACAGATCTCTCTCTGTCTGGCCTAACACCAGCGTAGGATTTGCTGGTTTGCGAGCCAGGTGGGGCTGGCTGGGAGGAAGGCACAGTAGGCTGCATATCACGGAGGGTTTCCTTGGAGCTTTGTAGTCTGCCAGGGAGCTGGAGCACCTGAAGATCATGAAAGCTCCCAACTTGCTGGGCAGAGTGCACCCGGACAATTTTGTCTACCTGTCCTTTCTCCTGAGCAGTAAGCTCCATGTAATCCTTGCCCCTTTAGCAGCCCTCTTGCTAAGGGCTTTCTTGTTAGAAAGTGTCTCAGACTGCCCGCCTTTCTTTTGCCCCAGAGCAGCTGGATATGAATCCCTGCTTTCCACAAGTGCCTGGAATCTCAGTCTCTCCAGGAATTCTGCCTGTCTTTGCTTTCCAACCCCCTAATCACGAGAGTTCCATGCAAGCACCATGAAATGCAGGTTTATGCTCCTAGAGCAGATCTCCAGAGTTAGTTATTCAGCAGTCCCATGCCTCCACTCCCTCCCAGCTCTGTTTCTCTTCCTCCCACTGGTGAGCTGTGTTGGAGGAAGGGCTTGGGTCCTGCCGGGCCACAGCTTTGGTACATGACCCTGTTCTGTTAAGTCTACTCTTTTCTCCAGATGTATGCAGTCTGGTGCAGCCCTCTTTCCTGCTGCTTTTTCAGGATTTGTTGTATTAATTATATTTTCATATTATATATGGTTTTAGGAGGAAGCCTCTGTCTAACCTGTCACACCGCTATCTTTAATCCCATGACCATTTCATTTTAAAAGGCAACTGGAATCATTTCTCTTCCTCACATTTTTTCAAGTCACTTGCTGATGAAGAAATGTCTTTATATTTAGCGTTCAATACTCAGGTGCTGATGGATATTACCAGGGTTACTTATCCTTATTTCAGTACAATAAATGGATTGCTAATCTTTCCCTGTCACTGTTTCCAAGTAGATAATGGATTTTTGTTTCAGTTTCAGTTCATTGTTTTTAGTATGGTTGTATTTTATTATACACATGAGGGCATATTACAGAAACAATCAGATTCACCTTAGTTACTGCTTTTGTTTAATCATTAAAAGCTCTATTTTATTTTTAGAAAATGGCTTTTTAATATTTAACATATATCAGTCATGGAGAGCTTGTTTGATTTGTTTGTAAGTATGCTATCAGGTTTTAGTTAATATTTCATGTATAATCCTTGCTCTTAAAAATATAGCAACTTAAAGTTAAATATCATTCACTACTTTCAATATGTTTTAACTGTTTTAGGTGTTTCTGGAAAGTTGTAAGAGGTTTCCTTTTTTTTGTCTTTTAGCAAGAAGCCAGGGTAATATTTTAAGGAGATTGTTAATTGTTAAAAAAGGAGTTTAAGAAAAAGCTAAAAAGAAAAAAAGGAGTTTAAGGAGATTAACAGTTCAAATGCCAAATTATTCATTCTTTTGGAATCAGAACTTTATGTGTTTTACAAAAGATAATGAACTCAGATCATTTGAAACAAAAACATTACAGGATGGATTAAATAGTGACTTGCCTTGCTTATATATATTTATTCCAACAAGACTTAGGTGCATGATTTATTTCTAACTATTTGGACATAATGTGAAAAATCTTTCTGAACGTTTTGTTAAGAAAACATAGTCTTTCTCAGCAATTAGGTCTTATCTATCTGAGTGAGATAATTTTGTCCTAATGTGTTTTCTAATAAAGAAATGAAAAGGGACATTTGATCCCAACATTTATGAAAACATTATCTCAATTATTAATGTGCCCTTTTTCCCTTGAGATAAATTAATCTAGTTTGCACATGGTTTCCCCCTTTCTCCTTGACATCAGAATTTAATATGACTGGACCTGAGGAATATACATAGTGTATACTTAAGATTCTACTGGAATAAAATATGGAAGTCTGAAATAATGTTACGGTTTTCGATAGGCTAGAATTAGGCCTTTCAACTGAAAGTTTGATTTGACAAGAAATTTTGGCAACAGTGATAAATTGCATATATTTTCACCCTGGAACAATTATTTTTCTAATTGAAATAATGTAGTGACTTATTAAGATTATAGTCAAGGTACTAGAAAGGGATTTAATTTTATAGAACCTGTTTTTTCTGTACCTGAGTAAATGTGAGCATTTCATTTTCATTTGTACCATGTAGAAAACTTCATTATTTTTCCTCAGAACATAAAGGGAGATAATGTCCTTTTTGTGGTTTGATAGTGTGTGTTAGTATTGTAGATTTAATAAGAAAATTGCTTTTCAGCAAATGGTCTATTTTTCATCACTACCATTTAGCTTAGGTCAAAGATGGTAATGAAACCGATATTAAAAGTACAGTACATGTTGCTATATGTGTATTTATTTCAAAACCATCACAGGTAATTAGTACTAGAAGGAAATGGATTTATTTCATATTTTAAATATATTATGTATATTTCTATAAATGACTCAACTCCCACATAGTACTGTACCCATTTGTGTATATTTAAATGTTGAGAAAAGAATCGTTAAAAACTAATCACTTTAAATTAAATTAAAATCATTAAAAATTAAATTGCACTTATTTGAAAATTGTTCCAATGACAGCACTGTAACTATCTGCCCCACATTTTGCTTTGTAGACTGATTTGTTCTGGTCTGATTCACCCAACACCAGGGGATGGAAATATGTGGAGTGAAAATTGTGTTTCTTAGCAATTTGTCATATAATATACTAGACTGCTCGTCAGTGTGCTTTTGAATATTTGAGTTTCTCAAAAATCCAAATATTTCTCCTTAAAAATAAACCATAGCAATGTTATGATTATGTTTAAACTTATTCAGACTAGCAGCTGGTGTATCTCTGGCTTTGCCTCATTTGCTTTGAAGACGTCTTTTATAGTGGTGCCCACTGGATACAGTGGGAGCATTGTGTAGTTTTACATAAACTGTAAAACCATCTGCCACCTCTTGGAATAGTTTCCAGCTTTGTGTTAAAAGTCAAACATTAGTATTTAAAGTTGGTTTTGAAAAGGTCTAATAAAATCCCTGGTCCTTTTAGTTTATGTGTCATTTTGAACAGAGCCACCGTTGGCTCTTTAAGTCCAAAAGTGACTCTGCTTTTAACATAAATTACAATGCCCTTTTTAAATTCCCACGTTAGTGAGGTTTACTCCAAACGTGCGTGTGCCACTATGGTTCTCTAGTTGCAGATTATAGAGAGTGATGTGCTCTGTATCTGTAGGACACTTTTTTGCATTAGTCAGTTAAGTGTATCTGTTGTTTGTAGATTGCTTTTTTTCATAGCATTTTGTCCATGTGAAGAAAACAATTTACAAGTATTTCTTGTCCATGACTGCATATTTTCTTATATAATTTTTTCTTTCTCCGCGCTTACTTAAAACTAGGGTGTAGAAACTAGGGTGTAGAAAGTAAGATCAATCTCAGAGGTTGCTGGACAGATGAAATCTGCCCTCCCCACTCACTGAATGGCAGAAAACAATCTGATGGAAATGTGATTGTGACAACACTGGGTTGAGGAACCTACGGGGAACCCCTTGTATTTACTGTGTCAAGTAAGGTAGTTTTAATTATTTGAGTAAATCTATTGTGTTACCCAGAAGTCACTTGTAGTTGTAGTATGATCTCATCAATTTCAGAAATTTTTGATTGACTATGAAAAAGCTTCCTAGTACTTAGCTGAGGAATTGTGTCCACGATGTCAAGAGCCTCTCCTCTCAGATGGATGTGATTTGACACACGGGTAGTGTGGGAACAACTTTTTCCCATTCTAAAGAACTCCATGCCAGAGAGCCACTGCCTTGCTCTCTCTCTCTTTCTGTTTTAGTATTGTATACAATCCAAGATTTCATGCCTTCAGTCATTCCTTGTGTATTTACACAAGAAATACAGACCAGTGTAACTGCTTAGCATAAAAGCCAGAGAAGCCAGAGCAGAATATACTTTTCCTCGTAAGCATTTGCCACCTCGCTCCAATAAGTTACAGAATTCCATTATCCAAATTGTTACACATGTGTGACAGAGGTTGACCTTTCGTCATGTCAGTCCTTTTTATGTAGGTCCCAGGCTCCAGTCGAATGGCTCAAACCCTGATTTCCTCACTGTAATAAGGGCAGGAGGTTGAGGGATTGTCAGGCTGCCTGTTCGAGCTCTTCTCGGAGCCTGGTTGAAGGCTGTTAACGCAAAGCTTTTCAAAGTGAATTTACAACCAGCACCACTGGCAGAGGCCTATCAGTACACCATAAATGTCAGGTTAGTGAGACTGAGCAGTAATAAAGTACTGACAGCCCACCCTATTGGCTGGATTCAATTGGCCAAGGTTTAACTGAGGAGAGCAGTCTGCGTGTGCCAGCCTTAGGGAAAGAGCTAAGCATGCAGACTGGGTCTTCAGGCGGAGGCCATAGATTTACCCGTTAGTGGGAGGGTCAGGTTTGGGCCATCATGCATGTGATTCGGTGCCTCCAGCATCATCCGTGTTGGTGTGCTTCACAATCTGGGATTTCTGAGTGGCGAAGCCTGCTGACTGTAGGGCTTGGTGACAAAGAGTGACCCGGCATTAGGCAAAAAGTTGGGCTCTTACAATGTGGGGCTATGGGAACTTGAGGGCATTGTGGTTTGTCTAAAAGGTGGTCTGTTCAAATGCCAACACTGTGACGGGGACTTGCTCCAAGGCCTCGACATGAGCACGCCTGCTCTGTTGCTCTTCTTGAGGCTCAGCAGTGTGAAACTTTCATGGAAGTCACTCGTGAGTGATTATGGGTCAAGGGCTTGAAAATCCATGAGATGTGGTTTCCCCACCAGATGGAATGTTTTTATCATTTTGGGGTAAGACAGCCCAGACAACAATTCATTTAGCTCTGAAGGCATCAACACTAAAATGGAGGAATACATTAAAATGCTGTGTGCAAGGATTTATAAATTAGGCAATTTCCTTGATTATTGCAATAATTTAAAAAATTGATTGTTCTGGTGTGGTACAGACAGATTTCAGCAACTGTCATTGACAACAAGCACATTCTCTGATATCTATAGCTACTGGTCACTAAACCAGTCACTATTCCTCACCACCCCCTGCTGTTCTGGGTTTCAAGGTCAGGCAGCCATTGAAGAAGCTTATAGTTATCAGGTTTCATTTTTCTTCAGAGGAGAGCCACCTAGACTGTTGAGGGTGTGTGCAGATTGTTCTCAAGTTTGTAGCATTGTTTCTGCAGTTTAAACCTAACTTGGGAAGAGGCTGTTGATGATCCTTCCATGTTTCAGATCAGTAGCACAGATTTTTGAGATGATGCCAATTTAAAGGGAAATGATTTTTGCAAATTGCAGCTGTAAATATTTGTTTGAAGATTTAACAGTCCATAATGTGTTTTATTTGTTGGTCCTTAGAATTCTAATGATCCAATAGATATATCACAGAGTCACTGGATTTTAGGTCAGTTAAATTCTCGAAGGCATAATAGAGACATTGTTACAAGTGCAAAATGCTCAAAATACTGCAGATTTTCCTGTACAAGAGCACACAGATACAAGTTCACTTGGTGTTTAATCACTAACCACAAACTACAGATTTGCCTTTATTCCTGAAATATCAGAGACAGGCAAGCCAAATGTGTAGGCAGAGGTCTGTCCAATGAAAGCTAGCCATCAGTTTATGCTTAGTAAAAAAATTACTGACTTTAGATATTTGTTCTAGTTCTTATTTTGCTTTTAATTATAATTTTCCCCTTTTGGAACTCTAATCCAAACTGATGCTTGTAAAATAATAGCACTTTAGAAAATTGTTGAACACTGGGAAGACAAACATTTTGCTTTCTCCTGATTCGAAATCATACATAGTAATTTGATTTCAAGATAGTTATTTGTTTCAAAAGGGAAATGTGAAGTTTCATGAAGTTCTATGGCTTGGGGGCACCTTCCATTTATTTAGCTATTGTTGCCTCATAAGTCAGAAGTTTGTTTTCATTTTTAATTAGTTATAAAACTCACTGCTTAAAAATTTAGCAAAAAGACAATATTTTCACTTCAGTGTCTTGTTATTATCTCGTTTTTTTTATCCCCTACTTCCACCACCACCCCCCCCACAATATTTATTTTTGGTTTCTGTTAAGACTGAAAAGTTATACAGCTTTGGTAAACTGTGAATGAGGCACTCAGTATTATAGATGTTTTTACCAAGACCTACAATATGCAATTGTGAAATAATGATATGGGATTAAGCCCATCTTATTAAAATAAACAGTGTTTTTCACTCTCTGTGATCATTTTAAATTAAAGCTGCTTCAGATAATGAAGTGTGTTCAATACAAAGATTCTGTGTAATCTAATTCAGTAGAAACTTCTTAAGTGCTTTTTAATTGGAATCATATTAAATGTAATCAAGTAATGTTTTCAGTGTCTTGTAAAATACCAAGACCTAAATGTTATTAGCATGCTTGGGATGTTTATCACAAATTTACAATAGTACTAAATTCTCAGATAATCCATGCAAACTCCAAAATGGCATATAACCCATAAATAAATTCTAGGTTAGAGCACAATGCTTTAGAAGCTGTGTTCCTCCCAAACTAATATTAAAATTCATTTGTGATGTAAAAAATATACAAATAGTTCCTGGGGGAAAGAGTACTGGAAAATACTGTGCTATTGAGGAAAGTACTTAATTTCAATTTATTGCAGTTAGTTGCAATTTAAAGTTTGACATGGATAAGCTACAAAGTGGAAAGTCTAGTTATTAAGCTTTAAAATTCTAGAGATGAACTTTCTTATTAAAAATAATTAGTATCATCATAAGAAACCCAAACTGTCTTAAAGTATAAATCAGTGGTAACTGTTGAAGATTTTTATAATGGCCTTTGAGAGATGACTATGTAATGTAATACATATTTATTTTATTGAATCACTGTTTTGGTACAAGATATTTGCACTCTCTTCTTGATACTGCAAAATTTTAAGAGCAGCACCCAGTTGCACAGTTTTCATAGGATCTTCTGCAGATGTTTAAATTTTTCTCAAACATGAATAGATTTTGATTTTGTGGCTAGTCCCATCCTCCTGTCTGTATTTTTTTCTGGGGTGGAAAATTTCATTCACAGTCTGAAGAGCCTACTACATTATATAGAAGCACTTCTATTTTCATATGCTTTATAGCACATATCTTTAATAAGACCAAATACCTGCTGAGGTTCAGGGAGATTTTAATGGTCCTCAGAGAGGAAGAAGAACTTTGTTTTCTTTTTTAACTTCTGTTAAAAAAAAAAGGATCAAATGTCTTTGAAATGTTTTTCTAAGTAGAAAGACTTGTTAATCTATCTAGCTGTTTGTGAGACTTCAAAGAAACTACTTAATTTCTTCGTACCTGTTTTTCTCCATATGTCAGAGAGAGTAATTCTGGACTAGCATGCAAATTAGTGAGACAGTATTTATGAATTTGTTTGTAACAAAGAGATTTTCCCTTTTTCACTTGGGATTTTAGTAGTAATTTTTGTTTCTCGTAGACTTTGTACATACAAAGATTCTTATTTTTTTGTCTGTTAAAATGAAAGATTGTACACAGTAGACCATGACACACAGTTTGAATTTAATTATTTACTACAAAATCAGGCTTAAATAATATTTACAGGCAAATTTATTTAGTACTGCTTAATGTAAGAAAGGTCTATGTATTAAAGGGATCCTATACAACATGTCGAAAAAAAACAGATCACTCACGTCAACACAACACAGAACAAATCACACACAACCACACACAGATGACACATCTCTCAACACACAAAATTCACACAACCAAACCCACACACAGTATGCAATCCCACGTGCAAAACACACACAACACATACAAAACCACACAAAAAAACTAGAAGATGATAGACAAATGTCTGCTGTTATTCTTACTATTACTATTGTTGATATCAAAAGGGACGTTGTCTTTGGGTGTTTCTCCCTGAAGGTATTTTGGCAAGTATGATCCAGTACACTTTTAAAAGCACATTTGGACCACTGTTCACAGTGGCTCTTTGAGGGGATAAATATGCAAATCAAACTTACTTATGTAGCAAAGTGAATACAAATTTTTTGTCTGTCACAGGATATTCTCCCTCAGGCCAGCTGATACCTTTTTCCAAGTCCAGACCTTTTGGGATCTTGGGCATATTGGTTAGGCCTTGCAGGGTGACAGAAGTGAGGACATGGTTTGAAAAGCAAATTGCTTTCCCATGGTATAAAAAGACTGGAGAGAAACAGTAAGGAAATGTCCAGAAAGCAGCCACGTAAATTGATAATTGCTGAAATATTTGGATAATTTTGAGAATAAATGCAGGCTAACATTTTTGGACAGTGAAATAAGCTTTTCATAATAACTCTGTCTCCCAGCCAGTAATTTCCTTGTTCTCCCTAATTTACCTCACTTCTCTGTAGCTGGCAAATTTCTGTGTTCTGTACCTCAGATAAACTGGCTTTCCAGCTACCAAGTTCTGCTGTGAGACTCTTGTCTTGCTTCCTGCTTTATGTACAAACTGATTCTTACCACCTGGCCATGGCGCTCTGGGGCCCTGACACGGCTATGGGTTTTCTGGTAAGTCTCCCCTGGGGCCTCACGGGTGCCTAATATCCCAACAGTTCACTTCGTTTTGGACCCAGGGCCAGAGTAACTCTAGAACCGGGCAACTTGTAACTGTCTAAGGGCCCCTAGCAAGGGGTCGGGGTCCTGGGGAGGGCAGTAAACATAGCCAGGCAGTCTGTCCTATGGCTGATGTGGTCAAGCCAAGGTTGGACTGCCTTAGAAGGCAGCGGGTCATTCGAGGTACCTTTGATTTTTGGCATTTTTTTATTCCTAGCTGAGGGAGAGGTGTGGCATTGACTTCTGAAAACCCTGTTTAGTGGCCTGGCATGATGGAAATTTTCATGTTCTTGATGTTGGATCACAGCAAGTTCCTGTCCAGAAAGTTTAAAATGAGTGTTTTAGGGACACATTAGACGAGACTAGATAACCAGTAGTAGAAAGAGTAGGTTTTATTTTATTTTCCTGTCACCTTTCCTGTTTGGCTGGAATCACTGATGGATTCTTCTCAGATTCACTCTGCTGGTGTAAAATCTCTAGTGATACATGTTCTACTTAAATCTTGCCAAAGTTGCCAGAGCAAGGAGTTGCATTCAAAGCAACTATGCAGCGTGTTGTGTGGGGATAAATGTGAAGTCTGAGCAGCATTTGCCTGCGCATGGTGACTGCCATTGCGCGAACTAGCAGGGTTGATGGAGGCAGTCCCAACGCTGGTGGCATTTACAGTGTGTTTGAGGAGAAACATTTATCCCTCATCCAGCACTTACTTGATAAGCTTCTCCTATGTACCAGGCCATGCACAGGGTCTTTGGAGGGTGGTGGTGCATCTCAAGGACATAGTCCATGCCTGCGAGGAGCTTACATTCTGCGAGGTGAAACAGACCAGTTACAATGAGCATAATAGAGTTCCTGGTTGTGAAAAGCCAGAGGGGTAACCAAGGAGATGATGAGGGCCCCATTGGGAAGGAGAGTCATCTAAAGCCTCTGGAGGTGGGTTTGCATCTAGATTTTTAGGGCCGAGTGTACATGGAATGGTAACCAAGAGGTGGGATGGAATTTAAGATGGGAAGAATAGGAAATCCAAAAGCCCAGAGGAGGAGTAAGAAAGTTGTTTTCGTGGAAAAGGTTGACTTGGTCTCTCTCAGCGTGACAGTAAGATATCAGGCTGAAGAACGAGGACACATGAGGGAGTTTCTTGAAAACTTGTTAGAGTGTTGAGATTGGAGGTGTGTATGGGAAACTCTGAAGTCTTTAGAAGGGTGACAAGACAAGGACCAGTTGCAGAAGAGGACGTGGGTTTCAGTCAAGGGATAATATTCAACCAGTATGACTATAGGTAATGGACATCCCACTGACACTGGAGATATTCCCTTCATTCAGACAGAGGACGATGCTAGTAAAAGCCGGGGTCATCTCTGAGCCCCAGCATTTACTGTACACGGAAGCTGACAGACATGCTGCGCAGCACCTTCAGGGAACTGGAGTGCTGGAATGTCTTAGATTTGGGAGGGAGCTCCAGGGAGCATCTGATGACATGTGCAAAGGAACAGAGCAAGTCTGGATAGAGTGGTGCTCAGCAGAGGAATAGGACCTCTCTAAGGCAGGCAGCTGTTCTCCATGTTACAGGCTTTTGTTTTTTTCCTGTTTCTCATGGTGATCATGGTAGGGCCACACACAGGTGCATGATCTTCAGTTGGAACAAAGAGGAGTAGATTATGCTTTGTGACAAGTGAATGCATCTTGTTGGATTCGGGGGCTCATGGTCTCTGCCCTCATGTAGTCCTTCAACAAACAGCACTGAGCTGTGCAAATACAGAGACAAACAAAAAAGTGACAGAAAACTAGAACACAGTTGATAAATTGACTGGGGTTGTGTGTGTTCCCATGACATGTCCAGGCAATTTGAGTAATGTGCCAGTGGCTCACGTGTACCAGTAGAGTTACCTCGTATCCTGCACACCAGAAAACAAAAAAAGAGGAACTAACTGTAACCCACGAGAACATGAAGGAATGCAAATGTATGAGTAAGCAGAGATTTGGGGAAAACAAGGGGAGATTATTTTAAAGATGAAGGAATGAGAACAAGGTCGGTGATAAAGGTTAGAGTTGAGGAGACCTGGGCAGAGGATGATAGTCTTATGGGAGGTGGAGAAAGAATTGCCAGGCAGGAGACTCTGACAGCTGTGGGCTGCAGGTACCTCTTACAGGTGGGGCTACAGCCCTGCTGCCTTCAGCGCCACCTGCTGTGACATCTCCACTCCTGGTCCCCAGACCAGGAGCTTCTGCTGCTGACGCCTGGCCCTGCCCCCTCTTGGAGTTAGAGTGGGCTGGAGATTAGAGTTTCATGCTGGGGAACTATAATAAGAAAGGCTGTCTTTTTGGGTGGCCTCACAAGACCAGCCTCAGACCCTAAGGTGATATTTCAAACCTTCCCTCTCTGGTAATCCATAATTCTGTGTGTTTAGAACTACATTGTCAGCATCGGCAGAGAGACCCTTCTCAGATTATTTGTCCATTTAAGAAGTAACATCTCCTTTTTGGAAGTTAAGCAACAGAAAGGAATTCAAGGGGGCAAGCTAAGTAAGGACATGTAAAAATCTATCTATGGCTCTATCAGCTACAGTTAAATCAGGTCGGCTTTATTCCAGACTTTCAGCAAGGCTAAGAAGTACTATTTTAATTTATATTTCAACATTTAATTTGAAATTGTTAGCTACTGCAACAGTTTATCTACAGATCCATTTTTAAAGGCTTTTTTTTCCCTCACTATATCTTCTACCGTGCCTGATACACAATAGACATCTTGTAAAGAGTTATTGGTTAGTTTTGAATATCTTTCATTTTATTAAAGGTTTTTGCTTATTCTCGGTGTACCTTTTTCCAAAAAAGACTTAAGTAGCTCTTAGAAACTGTAAGCTTGTAGATGGATAAATGTTTTGAGACTATTAAGATGGAAAATTCTAAATGGAAACAAATGTGCAGAATTGAGAAATATTCTAGATAATGTTTTGATGCTTGGATGTGTTACATCCAAATAGTGTTTTCTTGGCACAGTTATCTGGTGTCCTTCACCTCCAGGCAGTCTGCTGTTTGTTTGCTTGTGCATAGAATGGATGTGATATTTTGCTCCATCATCGGGAAGTGGTGCCTTATAGTGGGCAGAGTTAGATGGGCAGAGCCGGGCAGGTGAAGTCTTGGTCTGTGGGGTATAGCTGACAATTTGTGCAATTCTGGGTTTCTTTGCTAAATTTTTTCCCCCTTATTGAAGTAATTGGTGTTTATTACGAAATATTCAGAAAATACAGAAAAAAATTAAAAGTGTCATAGCCCACCACCTGGAGACAAACTCTAAAATTTTAAATGTTGTCTTGAAAATTACATATTTGTCTTTATTTGTGTGTATTGTGCTGAAAAAAAAATGATTTTACTTAAAGTTATTACCTAAACATGTCCTAGTATAATTAATATTCTCATAATTGTTCTGTTTACTGTCTGTCAAATGAGTCAGAATTTGCTTCTTTCCCTATTTTTTGTCATGTAGCACCTATGCTGTTTATAGTTTTTCATTATTTTAGTAAACAAATTTAGACATGCTGCTGATACTTTTGGAGGCATAGTTCTGACTTTTACATATGGGAATTATTTCTGTCTTATAGTGTTTTTGTAATAATGAATAAGGCAATATATGATAAATATTAAATATGGACTCCATTTTTCTTTACCTTTGAACCTCATGGGGCTGTCTTAAGGATCTGTGAGTTGATGTTTATGAACATCATCTTGCTGATGTATTACAAATGATAATTCCAAAGTAAAAGTTCTTACTTTATAGAATAGAGAGGGTCCTGAGAAGTTGCTTCAGGTCCAGTTTTGCAAACTAAGTATCTTTTATTCACTAGGGCCATGCTTCCCAAGTCACCTGGATGCTTTTTTCCCTGACTTTCTATAGAATTTTAAACATAAGCAGTAGAGAAAAATAAGAGAGAGAAATAGTATAATAAATCATCTTATACTTTGCATGCATTTTGAGTAATTTTTTTCTTTCCATTCTTGTTCCTCGTTTTCTCCTGCTTTCTTTTTGCTTTGTTCTTATTTTGTATTTTTTGTTGGAACATTTTAAAATAAGTCCCAAACACTGTAACAGTTTACCTACATATCCTTTAGTATCTATCTCTAAAAGATTTTTAAAATATCACATGGCTACAATACCATCATCATACCCGGCAATAAATACAGTAGTTTCTTAATTTCATCTGCTTTCCATCTTTCTTCATTTCTTTTTCATATTTCTTTTTTCATATCCCAGATTTCTTTTTTGACTGTTGGTTGTATAACAGTCAAAAAGAAAATGTTCACGTTACATTTTGTTGAAATATCCCTCAGTCCTCCTTTAATCTGTAACAACTCAATGGCTGGGGAGCTTCTTTCTCTTTAAATGTCTTATTTAAATCTTGAGTCTTATCACTGACCACTGAATCAAATCATCAGTGATGCAGTCTGATGGTCTGCATTTTATAAAAGCTCCAGCAGTGATCTGATGGACAGACAGCTTCAAGAACCTTGGTACAAAGGAGCGTACTTTAGACACCTTAGGAATTAATGTTTTAGTAGGGAAGTAAACTTTTTGAAATAAATATAATCATCTCCTAGTTCCCTAGTTCGTTTATTTTATAAATGTGAACCTTCATTTATTGGGTTTTCCCCAGATGGGACACATGTCTTCTATGGATGATGACTGAGATGGTTTTTGGCTTCTCTCTGTAGTCACTTCTTTTTCTCCTGCTGAATAGTCCTTGTTAGGCATGTTTTTACTATGTTCCATCGAGAATTCTATACTAAAATTCCTCTGCTTCGTATCTGTAGTTATCTATCTTTCTTTGGCAGAAAATTTTAAAACTGAGCATATATCAGGAAGCGGGATGAAATAAAAGTGACCTATGAACTCTCTGCAAGGTAATCATTGTTGGCATTTTCACTGTTTTTCATTTTAGTCTTTTCTTATTCCAATCAACAACAACAACAAAAAGTCCAAATTCCAACTATGAACATTTTTGTAACTGGCTAACATAATATATTGTAAATGTTTTTTCAAAGACTGATCATTCTTTACTGTAGGTTTAGTGGCTGCCTAGTATTCTGGCATTTGGATATTTGTCCTATTTAAATTGTTTCCCTGGTATGCATAACATTCTTTTGGATTCCATTCATTTACCTTCCACATTTATAGTGACGCTGCCCTAGGCATATGATCTCTCTCTCTTCCCCTGTAAGCTCTGATACCACTCTGATAAAGCCTGAAAGTTTAGTGCCATTTAATACAGATCCTTAGATGTGCACCCTGTTTTCTTACCTAGATTTTTTAGTTGCGTCCAATCTCCTGTCTCAGGTGGAACCTCCTTGGGCTCTCATTATAGGGAGACTGAAAGGAATAGCAAGGAGGAGAAAAGGAAAGACAGCTGAGGTTTGGGTGGGGAACGAGAGAGCTGAGATATTTGAATATTTTGGGAAACTGGAGAAATCCATGGTCTGTTGGGGATTAAAGCCTTTACACAAAGCTCACAAGAGTGGAATGAGCAAGATCAGGAAAGACAGGATCCCTGGCAAATTCTGACCTGGCCCAGGGCAGGCCGTCTGTGGAGTCTGACCTGCCAGGCTGACTGGTTGGTTGTTCCTCCTGGGCTGGAGGCAGGTTGGGCTGTGCCTCTCTGTTTTGTGGGGCAGTTGTCCTGAACAACCATACCAAATTCTTTGCATTTGTGACTGTTTACCCAGCGCAACAGGAAGAGCCAATCTAGTAGTTTTCTAAATAATTATTTTAGTGTAGATGGCCAGCAGGATAATTCAGACTGCAATGGAAATGATTTTATCTAAAATTGTCCAGTTTAGCCACTCACATTGGTAGAATGAATGTGGCCAAATTTTAGTTTACTTGTGTGCTGTTTAGACACACTTCATATGGTGTTTTGTTTCAAAAGACCTCAAAGTCTTCTATGGAAGTATTTAGAGGAAGTTTGCTTCTCAAGGGCTAAAGGGAAAATATTATTACTCCATTGGTAAATGTGTTTATCCAAATCTGCTTTTAAAGACTAGCCCAAATTAGAGCTGGCAGTAGATAGAGTGATTCGGATCTTTCACAGATACAGTGTCTAATTCTTTGCTGTTCTTGGCAAATCACACTGCCTTGATTTAGGTGGGACAGGGATCAGGGATTCAAATGACTCTACTCAGAAGGAAAGTAGACAAGTTTGACAGCAGTGAAAAACAAGTCATTGCTGCATCCAGAAAATTTATGGTGAAGACCAGGGACGTCTGGAAAGTTAGACAAATCTGTTCTTTTTGAATTTATTGGCCTAGGCAACATGTTTTACTTTAGAAGACTAATCTGTGACCTCTGAAAACGATATGTCTTCAAGCTCAGTGTTTTCTTTATTCATATAAAATAAAGATATACTCCTTACACTTTTCTAAAAAGGAAAAGTAAATTGGAAAAAAGCCCTATGCCATTGCATCCATATCTGTGAAAAAAATGTACCCTTTCTTTGGTCCACATATGTGTACCCCAAATATTTGATGCCAGGACCTCATGTTACGAATAATTCCCTTGAAGCTAAGTGTAAGCAACTTAAAAACCATTTCTTTTAAACCTTGTGGTGTATTTTCCTGAAAACTTTCCCAGTGCTCTGCTCAATCCATATACCTAGACACACACACTCACACACACACATACTCACACACACTCACACACACACGGACTCTTGAGTTGTGCATGTCTTTTGCACTAACCCAAGTGAGCCTCTCGTACATGTACGTTTTAGGTCTTGGTGACTCAAAGTCTATTTGTTTTGTTGCCTCATTTAAATTGTGGTGGCATAAATCACTCCATTTTTTAATCATTTGAGTAGCTAACACCCCAAAGCATTAAAGTTAAACAATGTTAATGGGGATTTACATTGGGTGCCATTGTTTTAATATGACAAATGGCCATGCATTGAGCTGTGTAGCACAGTTTATTTATGCAGACTTAATTAGGCCTTTGAAATGAAATACACAGTGAGCCATTTGCCAGAAATTCAAAGCCTATGTGACAGGGTCCCTCCTCCAATCTTACTCCTCCCATGTACTTCAAGGTTTAAAGCTAGATGAATACTCTTGGCTGGAGGAAATTGTAATCTGGCTTGGAAAGAAATTACGATATTCAGAACAGACGCTTCCTCCTCCATTTCTCTCTCTCGTCATTTTTGTGTGTGTGAGTTGCAGTAGGAGAGACTTGAAAGGTAGAAAAAAAGTTCTTTGGCTTCAGACATCTGACAAAGAGGTGGTTTCCCAGAGTGGTCTCATTGATGACAGAGGGAGTTTCATGCTCTGAAGGACATGGAGCCCAATGTACAGGTTCTGGAGAGAAGCTATGGGATGCCTTTGCTTAGACAGCTTGGAGGACAGCATACCCATGGCCGTTTTCAGGTCCTCATGGAGACCCTGTAGGTGCCACCCCGATCGCCATGTGTTTATTCTGTTGGGCCTGTGCGCAGTGGAGCCAGTTAGGAGATGGCATGGTTCATTTATGGCTGAGCAGATGTTAAGGTCTCAGTCACTTACGTTTTAATAGCTAGAAGTTGGACCGAAGTAGGCCCACAAATTCTAGGAATGAGGAAGCAACCTGAGAGGAATTCTCACAAATTCATTTCAGCCTCTTGCTCTTGTTCATGCATGACTAGGCCTGATCTTCCTCACTCGTAGGAGAGGGTGTGGGGTGGCCTCACCGAAGGCAGAGAGGGGGACCTTGGCGCTGCGGGCCACATCACACCTGGGGCGATCCCTAGATCTCTGCCTGGTTTGGGAGGTCAGAGGAGATGGGTGAGTGCTTAAAATCTGAAAGCAGGGAGCTGCTGACCCTCATTGATCATGACTTTTCTGGAGGAGTTTCAAATGGAGCATCTCTGTAGTAATGAGAGCACCCAGACCTCTGGTGGTGACCAGGCGACCTCTGGGGACAAGCATCTTCTCTTGGCTTAGCTAGTTAGTTATGGAAATGGTCTCCTGTGAACTACCACCATACCTGGGGTCTGACACATGCTCTGAATCAGTCCATTTCTTTTAAAGACTTTACCAGTGTCTTGGATTCCATTTTAACCAAATTTTGTCTGTTTAAGTAAGATATAACTTCTGAACAATAGATGATACATATCCATACACTTTCTTAGAATGTAGGAAATATGATTAATTTTAGAAAGAATATTCTTAGGCAAATAACAAAAATTCTAAATGTTTTACATCACCCCTACCTTTATTTTCAAGAAAGAAACCTTCCAGCTGCTCACCGATCATAATCAAAATCATTAATAAGCTATTTGTGTTTTATAATGTGATACAAAGTGGTTTCTTCTGTAGGTATAAGGGAAGTCGATAAATGTTTATTGTTTTTGCTTTTTGGGTACAAATGACTTTGCAGTAAATTTAAGTGCAAAGCCAGACTCCCAAAATTTAGACAAAGGACCTCACTCCACTTCCAACACTTACTTTCTTTTACTCCCGTTCCCCAGAAACATTTTGAAAATTTAACAATTGAGTGGAAGGAAAAAAAATCAAGAGCTTGGAAAAAAGTGCCCGTTTCTAATCCTTTGAACTGTTCATTTGAGGGTAATGAGATCTGTTCTCTCTGTACACAGCATCACTGGGAAATGTAAATGAGTAAGTGACCTTATTTGGGGTTGAAAAATGAAAACATTATTAGTTGTGAGACTTAACTCTTTTCAAGGTTTGCTAATCTTAAAATTTATTCCTGGAATGATCTGTGGATGAAAACAAAGTAAAGGATTTTGATCCTAAAACAGAACTTTCAGAGAAATGATATTCTAAAGGATTTCTCAGATAATATGTTACTATGAAGCCATCTAGGATCGTGTGGAATCCAGGAGTTGGTTATTAGATTACCATTAACAAAACGTCTTCAAATTCTAACTGCAGGAAGACTCTCCTGGAATGTTCATTAAAGCTATAGGTCTCCCCTAAACCCACTGGATCAAGGTGTCTGGGAAACACCTTGCATTGTAAACAAGCACAAAAATGTTTGAGGACATTAAATGAAGGTGGTTGTGTGATCTTCCTGGACACCTTTCCTCCTCCCAGTGCTATGCAAATGAGCCTTCATGTGGGCAGAGCTATTTGGGGTGCTGTGATGCATAAGCGCCTTAGCAATCACGTTGTTTGGTTCAAATCCCTGCTCCACCTCATGTGACTTTGGGCAAGTCGCTTTTACCTTTTCTTATCTTCAGCTTGCTCGTTTGTAAAATGCAGCATACCAATCTTTTCCAACAAGCATGTTGCTTGTCATATCATAGGTTTTCTGTAAATGTTTCTGTTTCTTTATTACATTAAAAGAATTTGGCGAATGAAGTTCTGCTCCACTTAGGATCTAAGCAAGAGTGTATCAGAAAATCCAGGGTTTCAAGCCTAAGAAATTCCTGTTCACAAAAACAGCGTCTGAACAGACTGGCAGCCTGCTTTCTACCCTCCCTTCCCCTCCCCTCCCTGCTTCCCTCCCTCCCCTGCCCTCCCTCCTTCCCTTCGTTCCCTCCTGTCTCTTCTCTGTCTCTCTCTGAACAGCAATTAGCCCTGAAACACATTTTGAAGGGTCAGGACATTCTCAGGCATGGGGCATAACTAATCTCTCAATGCATGCATCAGTACACATATGTTTTAGGATTAGAATCAGACATAGAGGATCTTTTTGCAATGACTTTATTAAATTCTCTCACTTATTTGTGGGTCTTTTTAAAATGATAAAGTCCCTGTGTTCCATTAAAGTACTTATAGTATTAAGCAATTAAAAATTGCATCTGAGTCAATAAGTTACTAATTCTCTCAAGAGATGGTCTGAGGAGTTGATACAGGTGCAATTCTACTTTGTTTCTTTATTCTTAATAGCACATAGTATTCCTTGCTACTATATTATGTCAAAAAATCATCATTATTAAAATTAAGAGCATTTACTATGCACCAAGAATTGTTCTGTGTACTTTGTACACGTAATCCATCTTAATCCTTGAATCATTCCTTTGAGGGTGGATTAATTATTTCCATTTTGTACATCAAGCACCGAGGCCTTAAGAGGCTGTATCTATCATAACACCATGATGCATGGTAGTTTTTAACTTTTAATAACTGTCTTTCTCAGTAGACTGAATAAAGGCAACTGGAGGATAAAGGTCATGTCTTAAATATATGTCAAGTTCTGATAAGTATTTGCTGAATGAACATGAGACATTTATTGATATTGAATGTGTATTATGTGTCTGGTGCAGTGTCATATGTTTTGTGTCTAGAATGTTCTAGGCTTGAGCCTCGCTCTGTCACCTAGTAGGAGTGTGTCTCTGGGTGAGTTGCATGTAGGTTTTGGTGTCTTGCATGCCTCAAGGGCCAATTGGGCATAATTATGGGATCTTTTCCATAAGGTAGTTTGAGGAAATTTTGAGTTAGCATATAAAGTACTTAGAACAGTGCCGGGCACAGAGCAAGCAGCCTGTAAATGTTAACTCTCATTATTTCCAATTCAGGTGTGTCTCATTCCAAAGTATGTGGTCTTTTTATAAAAACGCCTTTCTTCTTAAAAATTTATTTACATATTTTAAGGCTTCTCTCTCACTTACCAACTTTACATTTCCCTGTATGGCCCTGGAAGATGACTGGTTAGCCAGAGACGGGTAAGATTCCTCAAGGGAGGAACAACCTAAGACAGGCACAGTCGCAGGGGGGCCATCAGGTGAGAAACTGGGGATCAACAGAGGTGAGGCTTAGAACCTCACCCCCCCTGTTCTGAGAGAAATCTTCTGCATCCGTGGATGTTTTATTGCCCTTGTCTAGCTTGGATTAACACATAGTCTACAGGCACACACCTGATCATCTACATTTGCTCTCTAACAACACTAAACTATGTTTTCTACCTTTATCTTGTATCTACCTACCACTTCATCATTTTATTAAAAATAATAATAATATAGAGAGAAATGTGGTATCCACATATAAATCAAGTATAAAAACCGAATGAGTATTCATATTTGAACTGTTTATAGTTCATAATGCATGAGCAAAACCGAAAGTTTCTGTGATGACTGCCCTTGTACTGTTCACTATGTAACTTATTCATTATGTAAGAATTTGTTCTCCATGTAAGAACTTGTTTGTTATGCCTCAGAAGATTGGAGACTTACGAAAATTAGGCTTGGGGTGGATTAATGATTATGCATTGAGCATTGAGTCCCCTATACAGAATTTTATTGTTGTTAACAACCATTTGATCAATAAATATGAGAGATGCCCTCTAAAAAAAAAATTTATTTACATATTTTTAAATAAAAATTTTGTACCTTTAAGTTGTACCACATGATGACTTGATACATGTTGTAAAATGGAGTAATTAAATGAAATTAAGGCAGAATAACTATAAACAGACATAAAAATAATTAACTGCCTATCTCCACCAGTCATTTGGCTATCTGCGTGCATCAGAAAGGCCATTTGCTGGACGCAGCACAGCCAGAACAGTTAATCATCGGGGGGAACGGCAGAGGAGCATTTATCTTGTGAGCAGGTGAGCCCCCCTGGAAACACCTTGTCCTGGGTTGGTCTCTCCTCACGAACAAGGGCTGTCACCGACCCCAGCAGCCGTGATGATCGCCTTCATCAGGACCCCTGTCATAAATACACAGGAAAAATGTTTTCAGTTCTGTATCTTCAAAATGTTTAAAAAAGGAGGAGAGAAACAGATTTGGGGTTGATTTTCAATTTTGCAATATCAGAAGTGTGATTCTGTTGTTTTACATGAAATTTCTTTATGTTCACACTGAAACTAAAAGCTAATTAACACAGGATAATTTAGCATCTGGGGCTTGTTCTTGTTTGAGAAATACCTCACACAGGGGTGAGATATATATTTACTCCCTTAGAACCATCCTTGCTGCCCTCCTCCCCTATACTGGACCAATTTTGTCAGTAAATGAACATTATACTACTCCCCATTTAACAGTAAAATCCACCTTTGACCCCACTCTCCCTTCCCACGGTCACCCAGCCATCTCCTTCTCTCCTAGTGTGATTTCGTCCCCACTCACCGCTCTCTCTCCCAGCGTTTCTGACCCCCCGACACCAGTCGCATGGTCTGATCATGCCGCTTCCTGAAACTCCTTCCTGACTGAACGCCCTGTTTCTCCGACTCTTCACTGATGCCTGCGTCTCTTCCCTGCCTCTCAGTGTTGGATGTCTCAAACCTTGGCCCTTGTCTTAGGTTTGCACTGTAGCCTAACAAATGACCACAAACTTAGCAGCTCAGAGTAACACAAAGGTGTTGTCCAGTCAGGGTTTACTGGGTCCTCTGCTCAGGTTCCACCAGGCTGGGTATGCCAAGGCTGTGATCTCATCTGAGGCTGGGGGTCATCTTCCAAGCTGGCATAGGTGGGATTCGGTTCCTTGATGCCATAGGCCTGAAGTCCTTTGTTCTTGCTGACTGTCGGCCAGGGATAGCTCTCAGCTCCTGGAAGCCACCCTCACGGCCAGTGTATCCCTGTGAGAACATGGCAGCTTGGGCTCAAAGCCAGCAGTCTGCTAGGACTGGTCTTATAAACCATAACTTAATCAAGGGAAGGCCTGTCCACCACCTGTCACACAACATAACCCAATCAAGGGAGGGTCTACCCCACCACATTCTCATCCAGTCTCATGGGAAGGGGTTTTTCAGACAACTACAAAGAAGCAGTGGTCTTGGGAGCTTTCTTAGGATTCTGCTCATCACAGCAGTTTTTCTCCATCTGTGCCCCACTCCCAGCATCATGTCATCTAGTGCCATGGCTCCAAATACCACCTCTGCATTCTGTCTCCCAGATCTACAAACTCATATCCAGGTGTCTACACAATATCTCCACTTGGGCATCTCTGACTTAAAACTACCAAAATGAACAATGGATTTCTTTGTATGAGGATTATCTTTGGTTGTATGTAATAGAAACTTGACTAGGTTTTTAAATTCCCACATTGCAAGAAAACCAAAGGCAGGCAGTCCCTGTGGATGGAGCAGCTCCCCCGTATCCGTGATCCCAGCCCCTTTTGTCTTTCTGCTTCACTATCTTCACCTTATCGTGTGACTTTAACCCTTCTCATTACAACATAGCTGCTGTCCCTCCAAACATTGCTTCTACATTTCTGGCAGGAAGAAAAGCCTGTTTCTTTCTCTTCTCCTTTTTTTTTGAGGGAAACAGGGGCCCTACCCAGTAGATTTACTCTACATTTCATTAACGACTCTGGGACACGGCCATCCTGATGACAAGGGAATGTTGGAAATCGAGATGTTTTGCCCAGCATGTCAGCGCTCTGAATGGCACTGGGGTCTTTTTGCCAGAAGGAGGAGGGAGTGAACATCAGTAGGCAGGTAGCAACAGCTGCCTTATCCCTGTTTAGGCAGGATAAGATTTGGCTGCAGGTGCCTCTAGAACCAAAATAATGGAGACGTTAGCAGGTACACCTTTATTTCTCTCTCACATAAATGTGTAGGGCTGGGGGACAGTTTCATGATCAACAGTGGCCCAAACTTTGTGCTTCTACCTCTGGGTTTTAACTGTGTCCAGCCATTACATGGCAACTCAGCCTGCAGGAAAGAGAAAAGGGAAAGAAGCAGGCCTTCCCTTTAAGAACACTTCCTGACAGGTGCGCATACATGTCTGGTTACCTGCCTCTGACCAGAATTGAGTCCTTGGTCCGCACACACGGCTTTGAGAATGTTTGGGAAGTGCGTTCTTTATTCCGGGTGGTCACGAACTCCACTAAAAATCAGGAGTTCCGTTTTGTGGAAGAGGGACAGTGGATTTGGGGAGATAGCTAGTGTTCTCTGCCACTTACCCTAAACCTGGCATTCTACCACCTTCAGTAAGCAGCAGGCAAGTTGTCGGAAGTATGGCTGTCAGGTGAGGTGAGAAACTACCAGTGAAGGTCTTGGAGCCCTTCTGATCCCCTCTGCTCTGCACATCCCCCCACAGCTTTTGTCCACTCCCCACTTTTGTGACCAGGGCCGTAGTGCACAGCACCATCGTCTCCTGCCACGACTCCTGCAGGGGCTTCTGACTGGGTGCTTGGCCTTGACCCTGGTCCCTTAGAGGGATTCCATCCATACTTGAAGAATCTAGCATGATCTCGTCAAAGGAAAAAACATACCAGGTTTTTTCCTTGCCCAAAACATGCACTGTGCTTCCCACTTACCAGGATCTGCAGATTCCCAGCTTAGCCTCCCAGGCCCTGCAGCGGTGGATGCCATGCCGCCTCTGAACCAGTCTCCTAGCTGGTGTTTAAGCACTGACTTCCCTGCCTTTCCGTTGCTCTGTCTCTGCCGTGACAGCCCTTGCCCAGCTCCTTACCAGCACCTTAGCTCTCCGCTGGCTGTTTTCCCTCTGTCCTTTGTCCTGGATCTCCTGAAATCTCAGCAGATAGAAGTCAGTAAGGGTGCAGCTTTTTAAATATAGTATGTTAGCACTCAGTGGGTTCCCGATCTGAAGATACATATTAGGTCATATAAAATGTTGCTGTTTCTTTGAGAACTTCACTTATTCATTATGTGATGCTTCTTTTATATGAAACCTCCTGGATTAACACTTCTGACGGGTCTGTCTTTTTATCTGCCTTTTCTCTCACTTTGTTCAAACTTTGAGAGACTGTCATGGTTTTATATTCTACCTTTTAAATTATTTCTGTGTCATGTTTTTTAATATCTAAACTCTTTTCCTTCTCCTTTTCATAGCAACCTCTTCTTGTTTAATAAAGGCATTGTCTTCTCAAATCTCTCTGCAGATACAAAATGGAATTTTTAAAGGTCTCTTCTGTTACTTGTTTTCCATTGGGATTAGCAGTTTCATTTGTTTTTCCGGTCGTTTCTCTCTCACAGTGCTGGCTTACCTGTGAAAGCAATCCTCTGTTACCCATCCAGCTAGATTAATTATTCTGGGCATGGGTCGTGGGTTTCTCTGCCTTGGGTATGTAGGTCTGGTCCCTCTGAGGGTGTGTTGAGTGGAGGACGTCCTTGTAGGGAGTGAGGAGAGAGAGCCAGCTGACAGGCTGTGGCCCCCACCAAACCCAGAAGGACTAGAATGACAGGCAGCCTTGTGCAACCCAGATGCTTCATACATTCTCTTTAGGACATTGGCCCTTTTTTATGGGTGGGGGTGTGAGTGCTGGGGTAAAACCAGGCTGCCAGATACTCACATGATGGCGGAGGGCTGGAGTGTCCACGGTCACAAGCCGTGGCAGAGTCTAATCCTTCTTGGCCCACCCTCCCCTTGTGCCAGTCCTGAGCGTAACGCTCTCAGGTCTGCTGAAAGGACTGGGCTTCCCGCTCTGCAGTCCCTTTCCTGAGGCAGGCAGTCTGCCGGGGGCTCCTCTGCTCTATTTGCTTCCCTGGGGTGCTCCTGCTTTCTGGCTTTTAGGAAGTTGTTATTCTCTCACTTGGTGATTACTCCTTCCTCCCTTCCCTGTTCTCTCTCTCTCTCTCTTTTTTTTTTATTAGTGTTTCATTGCTTTGCAATCTTATATTGGTCTCAAGTATACAACAGAGTGGGTCAACAGTTACCCATATTATTAAATCCTCACGCCCACTAGTGTAGTTACTATCTGTTAACATAGGAAGATGTTACAGAACCACTGGCTTTATTCTCCATCCTGTACTACCATCCCTGTGGCCACCTTACACTAGGATTGAGAATTTTTGTGCCCTTTTATCCCCCTCACACTCCCACCCACCTACCCCAGCCCCTCCTCAGCCCCTCCCCCATGGTAACCACCAATCACTCCTCAGCATCTATGAGCCTACTGCTGTTTTCTTCATTTTGTTTTGTTTTGTTTTGTTTTTATATTCCACAAAGAAGTGAAATCATACAGCATTTGTCTTTCTCTGCCTGGTTTATTTCACTGAGCATAATACCCTCTAGGTCCATCTGTATTGTTGCAAATGGCAGGATTTCTATTTTCTTTTAAATTAAAGTATCATTGATTTGCAATCTTATGATGGTTTCACCTAAACAGCACAGTGGTTTCAACATTCTCCCATATTATGAAGTCCACAACCCCTCCATTGCCATCACTGTCTATCAATGTAGTAAGGTGCTATAGAGTCATTAGCTGTCTTCTCCGTGCTGTGCTGCCAAACCCGTGACCTACCTATATTGTGATTGCAAATTATAGTGCTCTTTAATCCCCTTTTTCCTCCCCATCCACCTTCCCCACACCCTCCCCTTTTGTAACCACTAGTCCCTTCTCAGTGTTTGTGAGTCTACTTCTATTTTGTTCCTTCTGTTTTTCTTTTGTTTTATGCTCCCAAATGAGTGAGATCATTTGGCATTTGTCTTTCTTTGCCTGGCTTATTTCACTGAGCGTTATACCCTCTAGACCATTCATGTTGTTGCAGAATGGTAGGATTCTTTTCTTTTTATGGCTGAATAATACTCCATTGTGCATATGTACCACATCTTCTTTATCCATTCATCTACTGATGGACACTTAAATTGCTTTCATTTCTTGGCTATTGTAAATAGTGCTGTGATAAGCATAGGGGTGCATATGTCTTTTTCAAAGTGGGCTGCTGCATTCTTAGGGTAAATTCCTACAAGTGGAGTTCCTGGGTCAAGTGGTAGTCCTATTTTGAGCTTTTTGAGGAACCTCTATACTGCTTTCCACAATGGTTGAACTAATTTACATTCTCACAGCAGTGTAGGAGGGTTCCCCTTTCTCCACAACCTCGCCAGCATTTGTTGTTGTTTGTCTTTTGGATGGTGGCCATCCTTACTGGTGTGAGGTGATATCTCATTGTCGTTTTAATTTGCATTTCTCTGATGACAAGTGATGTGGAGCATCTTTTCATGTGTCTGTTGGCCATCTGAATTCCTTCTTTAGAGAACTGTCTATTCAGCTCCTCTGCCCATTTTTTAATTGGATTATATGCTTTTTGTTTGTTGAGGTGCATGAGCTCTTTATATATTTTGGATGTCAAACCTTCATCAGATATGTCATTTATGAATACTGTAGGATGCCTTTTTGTTCCACTGAGGGATCCTTTGCTGTACAGGAGCTTTTCAGCTTGATATAGTCCCACTTGTTCATTTTTGCTTTTGTTTCCCTTGCCCAAGGAGATATGTTCATGAAACAGTCACTCATGTTTCTGACTAAGAGATTTTTGCCTATGTTTTTTTCTAAGAGTTTTATGGTTTCATGACTTACATTCAGGTCTTTGATCCATTTCAAATTTACTTTTGTGTATGGGGTTAGACAGTGATCCAGTTTCATTCTCTTACATGTAGCTGTCCAGTTTTGCCAGCACCATCTGTTAAAGAGACTGTCATTTCCCCATTGTTTGTCCCTGGGCCCTTTATCATATATTACTTGACCATATATGTTTGGGTTAATGTTTGGAATCTCATTCTGTTCCACTGGTGTGTGGCTCTGTTCTTGTGCCACTACCAAATTGTCTTGATTACTGTGCCTTTGTAGTAGAGCTTGAAGTTGTGGAGCGAGATCCCCCACACCTTACTCTTCCTTCTCAGGATTGCTTTGGCTATTTTGGGTCTTTGGTGGTTCTATATGAATTTTTGAACTATTTTTTCTAGTTCGTTGAAGAATGCTGTTGGTAATTTGATAGGGATTGCATCAAATATGTATATTGCTTTGGGCAGGATGGCCATTTTGACAATATTAATTCTTCCTAGCCAGGAACATGGGATGAGTTTCCATTTGTTAGTGTCCTCTTTAATTTCTCTTAAGAGTGTCTTGTAGTTTTCAGGGTATCGGTCTTTCACTTCCTTGCTAAGGTTTCTTCCTAGGTATTTTATTCTTTTTGATGCTATTGTGAATGGAATTGTTTTCCGGATTTCTCTTTCTGTTATTTCATTGTTAGTGTATAGGAAATCCATATATTTCTGTGTGTTAATTTTGTATCCTGCAACTTTGCTGTATTCCGATATTAGTTCTGGTAGTTTTGGAGTGGAGTCTTTAGGGTTTTTTATGTACAATATCATGTCATCTGCAAATAGTGACAGTTTAACTTCGTCTTTACCAATCTGGATTTTTGTATTTCTTTGTTTTGTCTAATTGCCGTGGCTAGGACCTCCAGTAGTATGTTGAATAGCAGTGGGGAGAGTGGGCATCCCTGTCTTGTTCCCGATCTCAGAGGAAAAGCTTTCAGCCTCTCGCTGTTCGGTATGATGTTAGCTGTGGGTTTATCATATATGGCCTTTATTATGTTGAGGTACTTGCCCTCTATACCCATTTGTTGAGAGTTTTTATCATGAATGGATGTTGAATTTTGTCAAATGCTTTTTCAGCATCTATGGAGAAGATCACGTGGTTTTTATCCTTCTTTTTGTTGGTGTGGTGCATGCTGTTGATGGATTTTTGAATGTTGTACCATCCTTGCATCCCTGGGATGAATCCCACTTGGTCATGGTGTATGATCTTTTTGATGTATTTTTTTAATTCAGTTTGCTAATATTTTGTTGAGTATTTTCTCATCTACATTCATCAGGGATATTGGTCTGTAATTTTCTTTTATGGTGGGGTCTTTGCTTGGTTTTGGTATTAGGGTAATGTTGGCTTCATAGAATGAGTTTGGGAGTATTCCCTCCTCTTCTATTTTTTGGAAGACTTTAAGGAGAATGTTTACTATGTCTTCTCTGTATGTCTGATAAAATTCCGAGGTAAATCAATCTGGCCAAGGGATTTTGTTCTTGGGTAGTTTCTTGATTACTGCTTCAATTTTGTTGCAGTTAATTGGTCTGTTTAGATTTTCTGTTTCTTTCTGGGTCAGTCTTGGAAGGTTGTATTTTTCTAGGAAGTTGTCCATTTCTCCTAGGTTTTCCAGCTTGTTAGCATATAGGTTTTCATAGTATTCTCTAATAATTCTTTGTATTTCTGTTGGATCTGTCATGATGTGTCCTTTCTCATTTCTGATTCTGTTGACGTGTGTTGATTCTCTTTTTCTCTTAATAAGTCTGGGTAGAGGCTTATCTATTTTGTTTATTTCTCGAAGAACCAGCTTTGGTTTCATTCATTTTTTTCTGTTGTTTTATTCTTCTCAAGTTGATTTATTTCTTCTCTAATCTTTATTATGTTCCTCCTTCCTCTGACCTTAGGCCTCATTTGTTCTTCTTTTTCCAATTTCAATAATTGTGACATTAGACTGTTCATTTGGGATTGTTCTTCCTTTTTTAAATATGCCTGGAATGCTATATACTTTCCTCTTAAGACTGCTTTTGCTGCGTCCTACAGAAGTTGGTACTTTGTTTGGTTGTCGTTTGTTTCCATATATTGCTGGATCTCCATTTTAATTTGGTCGTTGGTCCATTGATTATTTAAGAGCATGTTTATAAGCCTCCATGTGTTTGTGAGCCTTTTTGCATTCTTTGTACGATTTATTTCTAGTTTTATATCTTGGTGGTCTGAAAAGTTGGTTGGTTGGGTTTGAATCTTTTTGAATTTACTGAGGCTCTTTTTGTGGCCTAGTATGTGGTCTATTCTGGAGAATGTTCCATGTGAACTTGAGAGGACTGTGTATCCTGTTGATTTTGGATGTAGAGTTCTATAGATGTCTATTAGGTCCATCTTTTCTAGTGTGTTGTTCAGTGCCTCTGTGTCCTTACTTATTTTCTGTCTGGTGGATCTGTCCTTTGGAGTGAATGGTGTGTTGAAGTCTCCTAAAATGAATACATTGCATTCTATTTCTTCCTTTAGTTCTGTTAGTATTTGTTTCACATATGCTGGTGCTCCTGTATTGGGTGCATATATATTTATAATGGTTATATCTTCTTGTTGGACTGCCACCTTTACCATTCTGTAATGTCCTTCTTTATCTCTTGTTACTTTCTCTGTTTTGAAGTCTATTTTGTCTGATACTAGTACTGCAACACCTGCTTTTTTCTCCATATTGTTTGCATGAAATATCTTTTTCCATCACTTGACTTTTAGTCTGTGCATGTCTTTGGGTTTGAGGTGAGTCTCTTGTAAGCAGCATGTAGATGGCCCTTGCTTTTTTATCCATTCTGTTACTCTGTATCTGCCGGTTGGTGCATTCAGTCCATTTACATTTAGGACGATTATCAAAAGATAAGTGCTTATTGCCTTTTCAGGCTTTGGATTCATGGTTACCAAAGGTTGAAGGGTGGCTTCTTTCGTATCTGACTGTCTAACTTAACTGTCATATTAGCTGTTATAAACACAGTCTGATGATTCTTTATTTCTCTCCCTTCTTATTCCTCCTCCTCCATTCTTTATATGTTAGGTGTTCTATTCTGTACTCCTTTGTGTTTCCTTTTACTGCTTTTGTGGGTAGTTGATTTTATTTTTTTTGCCTTGAGTTAGTATTTGGTTGGTCTGCTTTCTTTGCTGTGATTTTATTATCTCTGGTGACATCTATTTTGCCTTAGGAATGCTTCCATCTAGAGGAGTCCCTTTAAAATATCCTGTTGAGGTGGTTTGTGGGAGACAATTTCCCTCAACTTCTGCTTGTCTGGAAATTGTTTAATCCCTCCTTCAAATTTAAATGATAGTCTTGCTGGATACAGTGTTCTTGTGTCGAGGCCCTTCTGTTTCATTGTATTAAATATATCATGCCATTCTCTTCTGGCCTGTAAGGTTTCTGCTGAGAAGTCTGATGATAGCCTGATGGGTTTTCATTTGTATGTGGTGTTATTTATCTCTCTGGCTGCTTTGAATAGGTTGTCCTTATCCTTGAACTTTGCCATTTTAATTGTTATATGTCTTGGTGTTGTCCTCCTTGGGTCCCTTTTGTTGGGAGATCAGTGTACCTCCATGGCCTGAAAGACTATGTCCTTCACCAGATTGGGGAACTGTTCGTCAGTTACTTCCTCAAAGACACTTTCTGTCCCTTTCTCTCTCTCTTTTTTCTTCTGGTACCCCTGTAATATGCATATTGTTCATTTGAATTGGTCACACAGTTCTCTCAGGATTCTTTCATTCCCAGAGATCCTTTGTTCTCTCTGTGCCTCAGCTTCTTTGTATTCCTCTTCCCTAGTTTCTCTTTTCATTCATCGTCTCCTCCACCGAATCTAGTCTGCTTTTAATACAGTCCATTGTGCTCTTCAACGATTATATCTCCATCCTAAATTCTTTCCTGAGTTCTTGAATGCTTTTTTGTACCTCCATGAACATGTTTATGATTTCTATTTTGAAATCTCTTTCAGGAAGATTTATTAATTCAGTCTCAGTCCTTTCTCTGGTGCTGAGATTTTGCTTTGAACCAGGTGCCTCTGACGTTTCATATTTGTATGTGGCGCCCTCTAGTGCCCAGAAGCTCTCTCTGGGGCTGCTCAGCCGCTGGAGCCGTGTCCGGGGTCACAGGGGAGTGGTGCTGGTGCCCTGTTCCATGAGGTCCGCTCTTTTCTCCACGTGTATGCATTCTGGTGCATCCTCTTTCCTGGTGCTCTTTCAGGACTAGTTGTGTTAATTATATTTTTGTATTATATGTGGTTTTATGAGGGATTCTCTGTCTCGCTTGTCACGCCACTGTCTCTAATCCGGTCTCAGTTGTTTTGATGCTCCACCCAGAACTTGGAGTCTGACTTGTTAAATCTGTATCGCTCTGTTGGTTGCAGTTAATTTACTGTCAGGAGAGGAGCTACTGTGATATCTGGGATTTACCTTTCTGCTTCAGAGTGAAGTAGTAGTAAGATTCTTAACTTATTCTTTAGCAGGCAGACAACAACTCTGCCCACCTTGTGGGCTGGGCAGGCAGCCTTGTCTGATATGCTCCCCGACCAAGATGCCGGTATCCCAGGGAGAAACCAGAGCAGTAAATTTCGTGTGTTATGTTAATTTTAAATATTCAGGCACCACTTACCAAGTCCACACTGGTAAACCTTTATCCAGTTCCCAAAAGTCCTCAACTGCCTATAAAACCCCTAGGCAACGCACAACTATGGGCTCTCTTATCCCCTCCTGGCGCGGCAAGCCAGGAGCTCTGTCCTCTAACTGTCTCTCTCACTAAATGCCTCTCCTACCTTGGGTGTTTGCTATATTCATTCTTCAACTCCAGAGACAAGAACCCAAGGATCATTTTGTGGGGCTCATCAGGGATAACTTGGGAGGTGAGTTATCAGCATCCAAGCCTACCTTTTCTTTCACTGTCCTTATAGAAGTAAGCCGTCTATGGTACACAACATCGGGCACTTGTCAGCTACTTAAATGGTACTGGCCCGGCTGCCGATCTCAAAGTCTCAAGTGACAGGTTCCCCTGCGTCTCCCTCAATGGATTCCCTGTCTCCCTTGGGAGCCAGCAAAGTCAGCTGAGTGGAGGCCAGGATTCCCTTTCAGAGGCATCTCCTTGGATGCGAGGGACTGAGGAAGGCCGTGGGCAACTGCGAGAGTCTAGGCTGAGGCTACACTTCAGCGGCTGCTCAAAGGCCCGCGTGTCTGGAATCAGACCCTGACAGCCTGACTGGGTGTCTATGAGGAGTGTCTGTCTTTCTGTCTCTCTGACTTCCAGCCTGCTTCTTCAGGCCACCCTGGCCTCTGAGTGAGGCAGGGGGCATCCCTAACCCTCTTCGAACTTCATCAACATCACAGAACCCGATGCTCACCACCGCAAGGTAGGAGATCTACGCGTTGCTCTTATTTCTGATGAAATGCTGTGCTTTTTAATCTCATAAAAATATGTGTGGTTCATTGAAGAATGCTGTTTGTATTTTGATGGGGACTGCATAGAATATGTAGTTTGCTTTAGGCAGGATGGCCATTTTGACAATATTAATTCTTCCTAGCGAAGAGCATGGGGTGAGTTTGCATTTGTTAGTGTGCTTTTTAATTTCTTTTAAGAGTGTCTTGTAGTTTTCAGGGTATAGTAGGTCTTTCACTTCCTTGGTTAGGTTTATTGCTAGGTATTTTATTCTTTTTGATGCAATTGTGAATGGAATTGTTTTCCTGATTTCTCTTTCTGCTAGTTCATCATTAGTGTATAGGAAAGCAACAGAGTTGAGTGTATTAATTTTGTATCCTGCAACTTTGCTGAATTCAGATATTAGTTCTAGTAGTTTTGGAGTGGAGTCTTTAGGGTTTTTATGTACAATATCATGTCATCTGCAAATATTGACAGCTTGACTTGTCCTTTACCATTCTGGATGCCTTGTATTTCTTTGTTTTGTCTGATGGCCATGGCTAGAACTTCCAGTAGTATGTTGAATAACAGTGGGGAGAGTGGGCATCCCTGTCTTGTTCCCGAACTTAGAGGAAAAGATTTCAGCTTCTCACTGTTAAGTGTGATGTTGGCTGTGGGCTTGTCATATATGGCCTTTATTATGTTGAGGTACTTACCCTCTATACCCATTTTGTTGAGAGGTTTTATCATGATTGTTGAATTTTGCCAAATGTTTTTTCAGTATTTGTGGGTATGATCATGTGGTTTTTGTCCTCCTTTTTGTTGATGTGGTGGATGATGTTGCTGGATTTTCTAATACTGTAGCATTCTTGCATCCCTGGAGTAAATCCTACTTGTTCATGATGGATGATCATTTTGATATATTTTTGAATTCAGTTTGCTAATATTTTGTTGAGTATTTTTGCATCTATGTTTGTCAGCGATATTGGACTGTCATTTTCTTTTTTTGTGGTGTCTTTGCCTGGCTTTGGTATTTGGGTGATGCTGGCCTTGTAGAATGAGTTTGGAAGTATTCCTTCCTCTTCTAGTTTTTGGAAAAGTTTTAGGAGGATGAGTATTCGATCTTCTCTACATGTTTGATTAAAGTCAGTGGTGAAGCCATCTGGTTCAGGTGTTTTGTTCTTAGGTAGTTATTTGATTACCAGTTCAATTTTGTTGCCAGTAATTTTTCTGTTCAGATTTTCTGTTCTTTCTGGGTTAGCCTTGGACAGTTACATTTTTCTAGAAAGTTTTCCATTTCTTCTAGGTTATCCAGTTTGTTAGCATATAGTTTTTCATAATATTCTCTAATAATTCTTTGTATTTCTGTGGTTTCCATAGGGATTTTTCCTTTCTCATTTCTGATTCTGTTTATGTGTGCAGACTCTCTTTTTTTCTTGATTTGTCTGGCTAGAGTTTTATCTATTTTGTTTATTTTCTCGAAGAATCAGCTCCTCCTTTCATTAGTTCTTTGTATAGTTTTTTCTTCTTGGTTTTATTTATTTCTGCCCTAATCTTTATTATGTTCCTCCTTCTGCTGACTTTGGGCCTCATTTGTTCTTTCTCTACTTGTGACAATTGTGAGTTTAAGCTGTTCATATGTGATTGCTCTTGTGTCCTGAGGTAGGCCTGTATTGCACTATACTTCCCTCTTGCACCCCTTTGTCTGTGTCCCACAGATTTTCCGTTGTTGAATTATTGTTGTCATTTGTCTCCATATATTCCTTGATTTCTGTTTTTATTTGGTCATTGATATGTTGGTTATTTCGGAGCATGTTGTTAAGCCTTCATGTGATGTTGGGCTTTTTCGTTTTATTTGCATAATTTATTTCTAGTTTCATACCCTTGTGGTGTGAGAAGTTGCATCATTTTTGAGGGCTCATCCAGGATAACTTCGGAGGTGAGTATCAGCATCCAAGCCTGCCTTTTCTTTCACTGTCCTTGTAGAAGTAAGCCGTCTATGGCACACATTGGGCGCTCTTCAGCCACTTAAAAAGGACTAGCCCGGCTGCCGATCTCAAAGTCTCGAGTGACAGGTTCCCCTGCGTCTCCCTCAGTGGATTCCCCGTCTCCCTTGGGAGCCAGCAAAGTCAGCTGAGTGGAGGCCAGGATTCCCTTTCAGAGGCATCTCCTTGGATGCGAGGGACTGAGGAAGGCCGTGGGCAACTGCAAGAGTCTAGGCTGAGGCTACACTTCAGCAGCTGCTCAAAGGCCCGCGTGTCTGGAATCAGACCCCGACAGCCTGACTGGGTGTCTATGAGGAGTGTCTGTCTTTCTGTCTCTCTGACTTCCAGCCTGCTTCTTCAGGCCACCCTGGCCTCTGAGTGAGGCAGGGGGCATCCCTAACTCTTCGAACTTCATCAACATCACGGAACCCGATGCTCACCACCGCAAGGTAGGAGATCTACGCGTTGCTCTTATTTCTGATGAAATGCTGTGCTTTTTAATCTCATAAAAATATGTGTGGTTCATTGAAGAATGCTGTTTGTATTTTGATGGGGACTGCATAGAATATGTAGTTTGCTTTAGGCAGGATGGCCATTTTGACAATATTAATTCTTCCTAGCGAAGAGCATGGGGTGAGTTTGCATTTGTTAGTGTGCTTTTTAATTTCTTTTAAGAGTGTCTTGTAGTTTTCAGGGTATAGTAGGTCTTTCACTTCCTTGGTTAGGTTTATTGCTAGGTATTTTATTCTTTTTGATGCAATTGTGAATGGAATTGTTTTCCTGATTTCTCTTTCTGCTAGTTCATCATTAGTGTATAGGAAAGCAACAGAGTTGAGTGTATTAATTTTGTATCCTGCAACTTTGCTGAATTCAGATATTAGTTCTAGTAGTTTTGGAGTGGAGTCTTTAGGGTTTTTATGTACAATATCATGTCATCTGCAAATATTGACAGCTTGACTTGTCCTTTACCATTCTGGATGCCTTGTATTTCTTTGTTTTGTCTGATGGCCATGGCTAGAACTTCCAGTAGTATGTTGAATAACAGTGGGGAGAGTGGGCATCCCTGTCTTGTTCCCGAACTTAGAGGAAAAGATTTCAGCTTCTCACTGTTAAGTGTGATGTTGGCTGTGGGCTTGTCATATATGGCCTTTATTATGTTGAGGTACTTACCCTCTATACCCATTTTGTTGAGAGGTTTTATCATGATTGTTGAATTTTGCCAAATGTTTTTTCAGTATTTGTGGGTATGATCATGTGGTTTTTGTCCTCCTTTTTGTTGATGTGGTGGATGATGTTGCTGGATTTTCTAATACTGTAGCATTCTTGCATCCCTGGAGTAAATCCTACTTGTTCATGATGGATGATCATTTTGATATATTTTTGAATTCAGTTTGCTAATATTTTGTTGAGTATTTTTGCATCTATGTTTGTCAGCGATATTGGACTGTCATTTTCTTTTTTTGTGGTGTCTTTGCCTGGCTTTGGTATTTGGGTGATGCTGGCCTTGTAGAATGAGTTTGGAAGTATTCCTTCCTCTTCTAGTTTTTGGAAAAGTTTTAGGAGGATGAGTATTCGATCTTCTCTACATGTTTGATTAAAGTCAGTGGTGAAGCCATCTGGTTCAGGTGTTTTGTTCTTAGGTAGTTATTTGATTACCAGTTCAATTTTGTTGCCAGTAATTTTTCTGTTCAGATTTTCTGTTCTTTCTGGGTTAGCCTTGGACAGTTACATTTTTCTAGAAAGTTTTCCATTTCTTCTAGGTTATCCAGTTTGTTAGCATATAGTTTTTCATAATATTCTCTAATAATTCTTTGTATTTCTGTGGTTTCCATAGGGATTTTTCCTTTCTCATTTCTGATTCTGTTTATGTGTGCAGACTCTCTTTTTTTCTTGATTTGTCTGGCTAGAGTTTTATCTATTTTGTTTATTTTCTCGAAGAATCAGCTCCTCCTTTCATTAGTTCTTTGTATAGTTTTTTCTTCTTGGTTTTATTTATTTCTGCCCTAATCTTTATTATGTTCCTCCTTCTGCTGACTTTGGGCCTCATTTGTTCTTTCTCTACTTGTGACAATTGTGAGTTTAAGCTGTTCATATGTGATTGCTCTTGTGTCCTGAGGTAGGCCTGTATTGCACTATACTTCCCTCTTGCACCCCTTTGTCTGTGTCCCACAGATTTTCCGTTGTTGAATTATTGTTGTCATTTGTCTCCATATATTCCTTGATTTCTGTTTTTATTTGGTCATTGATATGTTGGTTATTTCGGAGCATGTTGTTAAGCCTTCATGTGATGTTGGGCTTTTTCGTTTTATTTGCATAATTTATTTCTAGTTTCATACCCTTGTGGTGTGAGAAGTTGCATCATTTTTGAGGGCTCATCCAGGATAACTTCGGAGGTGAGTATCAGCATCCAAGCCTGCCTTTTCTTTCACTGTCCTTGTAGAAGTAAGCCGTCTATGGCACACATTGGGCGCTCTTCAGCCACTTAAAAAGGACTAGCCCGGCTGCCGATCTCAAAGTCTCGAGTGACAGGTTCCCCTGCGTCTCCCTCAGTGGATTCCCCGTCTCCCTTGGGAGCCAGCAAAGTCAGCTGAGTGGAGGCCAGGATTCCCTTTCAGAGGCATCTCCTTGGATGCGAGGGACTGAGGAAGGCCGTGGGCAACTGCAAGAGTCTAGGCTGAGGCTACACTTCAGCAGCTGCTCAAAGGCCCGCGTGTCTGGAATCAGACCCCGACAGCCTGACTGGGTGTCTATGAGGAGTGTCTGTCTTTCTGTCTCTCTGACTTCCAGCCTGCTTCTTCAGGCCACCCTGGCCTCTGAGTGAGGCAGGGGGCATCCCTAACTCTTCGAACTTCATCAACATCACGGAACCCGATGCTCACCACTGCAAGGTAGGAGATCTACGCGTTGCTCTTATTTCTGATGAAATGCTGTGCTTTTTAATCTCATAAAAATATGTGTGGTTCATTGAAGAATGCTGTTTGTATTTTGATGGGGACTGCATAGAATATGTAGTTTGCTTTAGGCAGGATGGCCATTTTGACAATATTAATTCTTCCTAGCGAAGAGCATGGGGTGAGTTTGCATTTGTTAGTGTGCTTTTTAATTTCTTTTAAGAGTGTCTTGTAGTTTTCAGGGTATAGTAGGTCTTTCACTTCCTTGGTTAGGTTTATTGCTAGGTATTTTATTCTTCTTGATGCAATTGTGAATGGAATTGTTTTCCTGATTTCTCTTTCTGCTAGTTCATCATTAGTGTATAGGAAAGCAACAGAGTTGAGTGTATTAATTTTGTATCCTGCACCTTTCTGAATTCAGATATTAGTTCTAGTAGTTTTGGAGTGGAGTCTTTAGGGTTTTTATGTACAATATCATGTCATCTGCAAATAGTGACAGTTTGACTTGTTCTTTACCAATCTGGATGCCTTGTATTTCTTTGTTTTGTCTGATGGCTGTGGCTAGGACTTCCAATAGTATGTTGAATAACAGTGGGGAGAGTGGGCATCCCTGTCTTGTTACCAATCTGAGAGGAAAAGCTTTCACCTTCTCGTTGTTCAGTATGATGTTGCCTGTGGGTTTATCATATATGGCCTTTATTATGTTGAGGTACTTACCCTCTATACTCATTTTGTTGAGAGTTTTTATCATGAATGGGTGTTGAATATTGTCGAATGCTTTTTCAGCATCTATGGAGATGATCATGTTGTTTTTGTCCTCCTTTTTGTTCATGTGGTGCATGATGTTAGTGGATTTTCTAATGTTGTACCGTCCTTGCATCCCTGGGCTGAATCCCACCCTGGTCATGGTGTATGATCCTTTTAATATATTTTTGAATTCAGTTTGCTAATGTTTTATTGAGTATTTTTGCATGTACGTTCATCAGGGATAGTGGTCTGTAATTTTCTTTTTTGGTAGGGTCTTTGCCTGGTTTTGATATTAGGGTGATGTTGGCTTCATAGAATGAGTTTAGGAGTATTCCCTCCTCTTCTATTTTTTGGAATACATTAAGGAGAATGGGTATTATATCTTCTCTGTGTGTCTCATAAAATTCCGAGGTAAATCCTTCTGGCCCGGGGTTTTTTCCTTGGGTAGTTTTTTGATTACCTCTTTAATTTCTTTGCTGGTAATTGGTTTGTTCAGATTTTGTGTTTCTTCCGTGGTCAGTCTTGGAAGGTTGTACTTTTCTAGGAAGTTGTCCATTTCTTCTAGGTTTTCCAGCTTCTGAGCATATAGGTTTTCATAGTAGTCTCTAATAATTCTTTGTATATCTGTTGGGTCTGTCATGATGTTTCCTTTCTCGTTTCTGATTCTGTTGATGTGTGTTGATTCTCTTTTTCTCTTAATAAGTCTGGCTAGAGGGTTATCTACTTTGTTTATTTTCTCAAAGAACCAGCTCTTGGTTTCATTGATTTTTTTCTACTGTTTTATTTTTCTCAATTTTGTTTATTTCTTCTCTGATCTTTATTATGTCCCTCCTTCTGCTGACTTTAGGCCTCATTTGTTCTTCTTTTTCCAATTTTGATAATTGTGACATTAGACTATTCATTTGGGATTTTTCTTCCATCTTTAAAAATGCTTGGATTGCTATATACTTTCCTCTTAAGACTGTTTTTCCTGCATCCCACAGAAGTTGGGGCTTTGTGTTGATGTTGTCATTTGTTTCCATATGTTGCTTGATCTCTATTTTAATTTGTTCATTGATCTATTGATTATTTAGGAGCATGTTGTTAAGCCTCCATGTGTTTGTGAGCCTTTTAGCTTTCTTTTTACAATTTATTTCTAGTTTCATACCTTTGTGGTCTGAAAAGTTGGTTGGAAGAATTTCAATATTTTGGATTTTGCTGAGGCTCTTTTTGTGGCCTAGTATGTTGTCTATTCTGGAGAATGTTCCATGTGAACTTGAGAAGAATGTATATCCTGTTGCTTTTGGATGTAGCGTTCTATAGATGTCTATTAGGTCCATCTTTTCTAGTGTGTTGTTCAGTGCCTCTGTGTCCTTATTTTCTGTCTGGTGGATCTGTCCTTTGGAGTGAGTGGTGTGTTGAAGTCTCCCAAAATGAATGCATTGCATTCTATTTCCTCCTTTAATTCTGTTAGTATTTGTTTCACATATGCTGGTGCTCCTGTGTTGGGTGCATATACATTTATAATGGTTATATCCTCTTGTTGGACTGCTGCCTTTACCATTCTGTAATGTCCTTCTTTGTCTCTTGTTACTTTCTTTGTTTTGAAGTCTATTTTGTCTGATTGTAGTACTGCAACAGCTGCTTTTTTCTCCCTGTTGTTTGCATGAAATATCGTTTTCCATCCCTTGCCTTTTAATCTGTGCATGTTTTTGGGTTTAAGGTGAGTCTCATGCAAGCAGTAGATAGATGGGTCTTGCTTTTTTATCCATTCTATTACTCTATGTCTTTTGATTGGTGCATTCAGTCCATTTACATTTAGGGTGATTATTGAAAGATATGTACTTATTGCCATTGCAGGCTTTAAGTTTGTGGTTATGAGAGGTTCAAGGTTAGCGTTTTTTTTTAACTTTTTTTCTTTTTTTGTTATCATTAATCTCCAATTACATGAAGAGCATTATGTTTACTGGGCTCTTCCCTACCCCAAGTCCCCCCCACAAACCCCATTACAGTCACTGTCCATCAGGATAGTAAAGTGTTGTAGAATCACTACTTTTCCGCGCTCATTGGGGGTACCACTGGCAGGCTGCTTATTGCCGTGAGGGGCTTCAGAGCTCTGCTGCTGCCCAGGGGCTTGGTGTGCCTAAAATTCCCCAGGATTCCCAGCTGCTGGCTAAGTGTGCTGGGAGAACTTCTTCCAGCTGTGGGGTCCCTGTCTCTTTAAGACTTGCAAAAGCACTCACGTTTCTTTTATTTCAGGGGCACCAGTTGCAGGGACCTGCCCACAGGTTTTGCTTTTCCGTTTCTCTAATATCCAGCACCCTATGCACCATGTGTCTCCGCTTTTAGTGCAGAGTTCTAGAGCTGGTTGTTTAGCAGTCCTGGGCTTTCACTGCCTCGCCATTCTGACTCCTTTCTTCCCACGGGGTTCTGGTGTGGGGGGCCATTTGGGTCCTACCGGGCCGCGGCTTATATCTTACCCCCTTCTTGTGATGTTGGGTTCTCGCAGTTGTAGATGTAGCCTGGCCTTTGTCTTGTATCCACTGGTGTCTCTTTGAGGAATAGTTGTATTTATTGTATTTTCATAAATATATATGTTTTTGGGAGGAGATTTCCACTGAACTACTCATGCCACCATCTTGGCTCCGCCCTTGGTTTATTTTTGAAACATTTTTAACTGCAACACAACTTTGCAGTTCTTAAAGTGAATTTTATTGACATACAATTAAATCGTAACAGCAGAACTCAACAACTTTACACAGAATTAACACAGCTATGTAACCACCACAGTTCTAGAAATTGAATATTAGAAGCACCCCACCAGGGCACCTTATATCTTCCTTTTAAGTGCCACCAGCATCCTGACTTGACCAACTGTTAATAAGAGGTACAAAATAACAAATGTAAATACAGCTGAATTTTGCTCACCTGGCAAGAAGAGCAGCACTACTGAAATAAAGTCATTGTTTATGCAGAAATTGGAAGAGCTTGATGTAGACTTAAAAAGGAGAGAGTATACAAACTTTCTGAGGTCAGGTCTCTAGGTGACTTACAACGTGAACTGTAACTATTCTTTGTGAGTGGTCAGGTGTCATTTTACAGCTAACTTGAAGCCTGGTTTCAAACAAGACCAGAATGTGTTTTGTAAAATTCCAGAGCATAGGGGTGGTTCATCATACACATTCTCAAAGCTGAACAAACATTTTCTTTAAAATACTATAGACTAGAGGGAGGGGCGGAAGATGGCGGCGTGAGTAGAGCAGCGGAAATCTCCTCCCAAAACCACATATATCTATGAAAATATAACAAAGACAACCCTTCCTAGAATAAAGACCAGAGGACACAGGACAATATCCAGACCACATCCGCACCTGAGAGAAACCAGCGCCTCGCGAAGGGGGTAAGATACAAGCCCCGGCCCCGCGGGAGCTGAGCGCCCCTCCCCCCAGCTCCCGGCGGGAGAAGAGCAGGCAGAGCGAGAGGGAGACGGAGCCCAGTACTGCCGAACACCCAGCCCCAGCCATCCAGGCCAGAGTGCAGGGCGCTCGATACTAGGAAAACAGGGCAGCAAGAACAGTGAGTGGGCACTGGAGGCTGGGCGGCAGAGGACATAAGAAAAGCGCGCGACCATTTTTTTTTTTTGCTTTTTTGCTGTTTTGTTTTGGCGAGCGCTTTTTGGAAGTCTTAAAGGGATAGGGACCCCAATACTAGGGAAACAGGGCAGAAAGACCGGTGAGCAGAGGCCTGAGGCTGGCACCGGAGAATAAAGAAAAACGAACGACCACCTTTTTTTTTTTTTTTTTTTTTTATTAAAAACTTTTTTTTTTTTTAATTAAAAAAATTTTTTTTTTTTTTTTTTTTGGTGGTCGTTTTGTTTTGGTGGGTGCTTTTTGGAAGTCTTAAAGGGGCAGGGCGGGTCACTTAATCCAGAGGTAGGGAATCCGGGATCTCTGGGCACCCTAACCCCTGGGCTGCAGGGAGCAGGGAGGCCCCTTACGGAGATAAATAGCCTCCCAGCAGCTCCTGCTCCAACGCGACTCCACCACTTTGGAGTAGCTGCCCGAGCCAGGCCACGCCCACAGCAACAGTGGAGATTAACTCCATAGCAGGCGGGCAGGAAGCACAAACCCTGTCCGCGCGCAGCTGCGCAGCACAAGCCACTAGAGGTCGCTGTTCTCCCAGGAGAGGAGGGCCAAAAACCAACAAGAAAGGAAGTCCTTCCAGCCGTCACTCGTCCCAGTTCTGCAGACTATTCCTATCACCATGAAAAGGCAAAGCTACAGGCAGACAAAGATCACAGAGACAACACCAGAGAAGGAGACAGACCTAACCAGTCTTCCTGACAAAGAATTCAAAATTAGAATCATAAACATGCTGACAGAGATGCAGAGAAATACGCAAGAGAAATGGGATGAAGTCCGGAAGGAGATCACAGATGCCAGAAAGGAGATCGCAGAAATGAAACAAACTCTGGAAGGGTTTATAAGCAGAATGGATAGAATGCAAGAGGCCATTGATGGAATTGAAATCAGAGAACAGGAACGCATAGAAGCTGACATAGAGAGAGACAAAAGGATCTCCAGGAATGAAACAATATTAAGAGAACTGTGTGACCAATCCAAAAGGAACAATATCCGTATTATAGGGGTCCCAGAAGAAGAAGAGAGAGGAAAAGAGATGGAAAGTATCTTAGAAGAAATAATTGCTGAAAACTTCCCCACACTGGGGGAGGAAGTAATCGAACACACCACGGAAATACACGGAACCCCCAACAGAAAGGATCCAAGAAGGGAAACACCAAGACACATAATAATTAAAATGGCAAAGATCAAGGACAAGGAAAGAGTGTTAAAGGCAGCTAGAGAGAAAAAGGTCACCTATAAAGGGAAACCCGTCAGGCTAACGTCAGATTTCTCAACAGAAACCCTACAGGCCAGAAGAGAATGGCATGATATATTTAATACAATGAAACAGAAGGGCCTTGAAACAAGGATACTGTATCCAGCACTACTATCATTCAAATATGACGGTGGGATTAAACAATTCCCAGACAAACAAAAGCTGAGGGAATTTGCTTTCCACAAACCACCTCTACAGAACATCTTACAGGGACTGCTCTAGATGGGAGCACTCCTAGGAAGAGCACAGCACAAAACACCCAACATATGAAGAATCGAGGAGGAGGAACAAGAAGGGAGAGAAGAAAAGAATCTCCAGACAGTGTATATAACAGCTCAATAAGCGAGCTAAGTTAGACAGTAAGATACTAAAGAGGCTAACCTTGAACCTTTGGTAACCATGAATTTAAAGCCTGCAATGGCAATAAGTACATATCTTTCAATAGTCACCCTAAATGTAAATGGGTTGAATGCACCAATCAAAAGACACAGAGTAACAGAATGGATAAAAAAGCAAGACCCATCTATATGCTGCTTACAAGAAACTCACCTCAAACCCAAAGACATGTACAGACTAAAAGTCAAGGGATGGAAAAACATATTTCAAGCAAACAACAGTGAGAAGAAAGCAGGGGTTGCAGTACTAATATCAGACAAAATAGACTTCAAAACAAAGAAAGTAACAAGAGATAAAGAAGGACACTACATAATGATAAAGGGCTCAGTCAAACAAGAGGATATAACCATTCTAAATATATATGCACCCAACACAGGAGCACCAGCATATGTGAAACAAATACTAACAGAACTAAAGGGGGATATAGACTGCAATGCATTCATTCTAGGAGACTTCAACACACCACTCACCCCAAAGGATAGATCCACCGGGCAGAAAATAAGTAAGGACACGGAAGCACTGAACAACACAGTAGAGCAGATGGACCTAATAGACATCTATAGAACTCTACATCCAAAAGCAGCGGGATATACATTCTTCTCAAGTGCACATGGAACATTCTCCAGAATAGACCACATACTAGGCCACAAAAAGAGCCTCAGAAAATTCCAAAAGATTGAAATCCTACCAACCAAGTTTTCAGACCACAAAGGCTTAAAACTAGAAATAAACTGTACAAAGAAAGCAAAGAGGCTCACAAACACATGGAGGCTTAACAACACGCTCCTAAATAATCAATGGATCAATGACCAAATCAAAATGGAGATCCAGCAATATATGGAAACAAATGACAACAACAACACTAAGCCCCAACTTCTGTGGGACACAGCAAAAGCGGTCTTAATAGGAAAGTATATAGCAATCCAAGCATATTTAAAAAAGGAAGAGCAATCCCAAATGAATGGTCTAATGTCACAATTATTGAAATTGGAAAAAGAAGAACAGATGAGGCCTAAGGTCAGCAGAAGGAGGGACATAATAAAGATCAGAGAAGAAATAAATTAAATTGAGAAGAATAAAACAATAGCAAAAAATCAATGAAACCAAGAGCTGGTTCTTCGAGAAAATAAACAAAATAGATAAGCCTCTAGCCAGACTTATTAAGAAGAAAAGAGAGTCAACACAAATCAACAGTATCAGAAACGAGAAAGGAAAAATCACGACGGACCCCACGGAAATGCAAAGAATTATTGGAGAATACTATGAAAACCTATATGCTAACAAGCTGGGAAACCTAGGAGAAATGGACAACTTCCTAGAAAATATAACCTTCCAAGACTGACCCAGAAAGAAACAGAAAATCTAAACAGACCAATTACCAGCAACGAAATTGAAGCGGTAATCCAAAAACTACCAAAGAACAAAACCCCCGGGCCAGATGGATTTACCTCGGAATTTTATCAGACATACAGGGAAGACATAATACCCATTCTCCTTAAAGTTTTCCAAAAAATAGAGGAGGAGGGGATACTCCCAAACTCATTCTATGAAGCTAACATCACCCTAATACCAAAACCAGGCAAAGACACCACCAAAAAAGAAAACTACAGACCAATATCCCTGATGAAGGTAGATGCAAAACTACTCAACAAAATATTAGCAAACCGAATTCAAAAATACATCAAAAGGATCATACACCATGACCAAGTGGGATTCATCCCAGGGATGCAAGGATGGTACAACATTCGAAAGTCCATCAACATCATCCACCACATCAACAAAAAGAAAGACAAAAACCACATGATCATCTCCATAGATGCTGAAAAAGCATTTGACAAAGTTCAACATCCATTCATGATAAAAACTCTCAGCAAAATGGGAATAGAGGGAAAGTACCTCAACATAATAAAGGCCATCTATGATAAACCCACAGCCAACATTATATTGAACAGCGAGAAGCTGAAAGCATTTCCTCTGAGATCGGGAACTAGACAGGGATGCCCACTCTCTCCACTGTTATTTAACATAGTACTGGAGGTCCTAGCCACGGCAATCAGACAAAAGAAAGAAATACAAGGAATCCAGATTGGTAAAGAAGAAGTTAAACTGCCACTATTTGCAGATGACATGATACTGTACATAAAAAACCCTAAAGACTCCACCCCAGAACTACTAGAACTGATATCAAAATACAGCAAAGTTGCAGGATACAAAATCAACACACAGAAATCTGTGGCTTTCCTATACACCAACAATGAACCAACAGAAAGAGAAATCAGGAAAACAACTCCATTCACAATTGCATCAAAAAAAATAAAATACCTCGGAATAAACCTAACCAAGGAAGTGAAAGACTTATAGTCTGAAAACTACAAGTCACTCTTAAGAGAAATTAAAGGGGACACTAACAGATGGAAACTCATCCCATGCTCGTGGCTAGGAAGAATTAATATCGTCAAAATGGCCATCCTGCCCAAAGCAATATACAGATTTGATGCAATCCCTATGAAACTACCAGCAACATCCTTCAATGAACTGGAAAAAATAATTCAAAAATTCATATGGAAACACCAAAGACCCCGAATAGCCAAAGCAATCCTGAGAAAGAAGAATAAAGTAGGGGGGGATCTCACTCCCCAACTTCAAGCTCTACTATAAAGCCATAGTACTCAAGATAATTTGGTACTGGCACAAGAGCAGAGCCACAGACCAATGGAACAGACTAGACAATCCAGACATTAACCCAGACATATATGGTCAATTAATATTTGATAAAGGAGCCATGGACATACAATGGCGAAATGACAGTCTCTTCAACAGGTGGTGCTTGCAAAACTGGACAGCTACATGTAGGAGAATGACACTGGACCATTGTTTAACCCCATATACAAAAGTAAACTCAAAATGGATCAAAGACCTGAATGTAAGCCATGAAACCATTAAACTCTTGGAAGTTAAACTCTTGGCAAAAACCTCTTAGACATAAACATGAGTGACCTCTTCTTGAACATATCTCCCCAGGCAAGGAAAACAACAGCAAAAATGAGTAAGTGGGACTATATTAAGCTGAAAAGCTTCTGTACAGAAAAAGACACCATCAATAGAACAAGAAGGATCCCTACAGTATGGGAGAATATATTTGAAAATGACACATCCGATAAAGGCTTGACGTCCAGAATATATAAGGAGCTCACACGCCTCAACAAACAAAAAACAAATAACCCAATTAAAAAATGGGCAGAGGAACTGAACAGACAGTTCTCCAAAAAATAAATACAGATGGCCAACAGACACATGAAAAGATGCTCCACATCGCTAATTACCAGAGAAATGCAAATTAAAACTACAATGAGGTATCACCTCACACCAGTAAGGATGGCTGCCATCCAAAAGACAAACAACAACAAATGTTGGCGAGGCTGTGGAGAAAGGGAAACCCTCCTACACTGCTGGTGGGAATGTAAGTTAGTTCAACCATTGTGGAAAGCAGTATGGAGGTACATCAAAATGCTCAAAACAGACTTACCATTTGACCCAGGAATTGCACTCCTAGGAATTTACCCTAAGAACGCAGCAATCAAGTTTGAGAAAGACAGATGCACCCCTATGTTTATTGCAGCACTATTTACAATAGCCAAGAATTGGAAGCAACCTAAATGTCCATCAATAGATGAATGGATAAAGAAGATGTGGTACATATACACAATGGAATACTACTCAGCCATAAGAAAAGGGCAAATCCAACCATTTGCAGCAACATGGATGGAGCTGGAGGGAATTATGCTCAGTGAAACAAGCCAAGCGGAGAAAGAGAAATACCCAATGATTTCACTTATCTGTGGAATATAAGAACAAAGGAAAAACTGAAGGAACAAAACAGCAGCAGAATCACAGAACTCAAGAATGGACTAACAGGTACCAAAGGGAAAGGGACTGGGGAGGATGGGTGGGTAGGGAGGGATAAGGGGTGGGGAGAAGTAGGGGGGTATTAAGATTAACATGCATGGGGGGGTAGGAGAAAAGGGAGGGCTGTACAACACAGAGAAGGCAAGTAGTGATTCTACAACATTTTGCTATGCTGATGGACAGTGACTGTAAAGGGGTTTATAGGGGGGACCTGGTATAGGGGAGAGCCTAGTAAACATAATATTCGTCATGTAAGTGTAGATTAGTGACACCAAAAACAAAGCAAAAAAAAAAAAAAAAGGCAGTTCCTGTGTGGTAACCTCCAACGAGTTCTACACAAGGGTATAAAGGGCATATAAAAGTGTAGGCAAAGGGTCTGTCTGTGTTTATACAGAGGATCAAAGCCTAATTGGGCTACCCCGAAAATGAACTAAGATACGAAATGAAAAAGAACTTCCAACATCTGCACTATCTGGAAGACTCATGCCAGAAGATGATCATCAAAAAACCCCAACAAAGATCCACGCACTGCTACAGCTGTAGATGCACTCATCCCACCAGTTCCTGGACTTGCCATGGGAATGAGGAAGGAGATATCTAAGCTGGCCTGTGCATACAGTAAAACAACAAATTGGACTGGATCTATACTGTTGGAACTCAACCAAGAATTTGGAGAAGTGCAAATTGTAGCACTCCAAAGTCTTACAACTACAGACTATTTACTGTTAAAAGAACATATGGCATGTGAACAGTCCCCAGGAATGGGTTGTTTTAATTTGTCTGATTTCTCTCAGACTGTTCAAGTTCAGTTGGACAATATCCACCATATCATAGATAAGTTTTCACAAATGCCTAAGGTGCCTAACTGGTTTTCTTGGTTTCACTGGAGATGGCTGGTAATTACAGATATGCTTTGGTTATGTAACTATACTCCTATTATGTTAATGTTTGTGTGCAATTTAAGTAGTAGCTTAAAACCTATACATGCTGAAGTTACTCAAGAAGATATGTCAAAGAAATAATCAATCTTCCCATGTTTTCTTCCGCCTGCTACTTCTATAGCTTTTCTTCTTCCTTCCTAATTACAACCCTTAAATAGAATTCGTGCCTCATATCAAATTTACCGAGTATCATAATTCTTCCAAGTGGTAAAGATACCTCAAGACAAATGCTGGGCATAGAAGCCACAGGGCATAAATATGCAAAGAAGTAAAAAGCTAACCTTTTCAAACAATAAGGCTTCCCTCTCACTTACCAACTTCACATTTCCCTGTATGGCCCCGGAAGATGACTGGTTAGCCAGAGACGGGTAAGATTCTTCAAGGGAGGAACAACCTAAGACAGGCACAGTCGCAGGGGGGCCATCAGGTGAGAAATTGGGGATCAACAGAGGTGAGGCTTAGAACCTCACCCCCCCTGTTCTGATAGAAATCTTCTGCATACGTGGATGTTTTATTGCCCTTGTCTAGCTTGGATTAACACATAGTCTACAGATCATCTACATTTGCTCTCTTACAACACTAAACTATGTTTTCTACCTTTATCTTGTATCTACCTACCACTTCAGCATTTTATTAAAAATCATAATACTAAAGAGAGAAATTTGGTATCCACATATAAATCAAGTATAAAAACCAAATGAGTATTCATATTTGAACCGACTGTTTAGAGTTCATAATGCATGAGCAAAACCGAAAGTTTCTGTGATGACTGCCCTTGTACTGTTCTCTTCGTAACTTATTCATTATGTAAGAATTTGTTCTACATGTAAGAACTTGTTTGTTATGCCTCAGAAGATTGGAGACTGACGAAAATTAAGCTTGGGGTAGATTAATGATTGTGCATTGAGCATTGACTCCCCTATACAGAATTTTATTGTCGTTAACAACCATTTGATCAATAAATATGAGAGTGCCCTCACAAAAAAAAAAAAAGGACAGACTTCCAATGGTAAAATAAATAAGTAACCGGGATGTAATGTATAGCATAAGGAATATAGTCAAGATATTGTAACAGCTTGGTAGGGTGATAGCTGGAACCTAGAATTATGTATATAAATGTTCTACCACTGTGTTGTACCCTTGAAACTAATGTAATGTAATACTGTGCGTCAACTACCCTTCAATAAAAAATAATTATTTAAAAAAAAAAATACTATATACTAGCTTTGAACTTTATATATAAAGGGAAATCATGTACTATGTCCTCTTTTGTGTTTGGCTTCTTTGGCTTACTACGTTTATGAAATCCATCCGTGTTACTGCATGAGAGATAGTTCATTTTAACTGTAGTACAGTATTCTGTCATGGGAATAGATGATTGTACTTATTCATCCATTTATTGGTAATGGGTATTTGGATCGTTCTAGTATTCAGTTCCTACAGATAGACTACTATGAACTTTCTTCTTTGATTTTTATACATATACACTTAAACATGCATGCACACACACGTCAGTTGGTGTATACCTAGAATTAGACTTCCTGAGTCCTAGGGGATACATAGGGCAATTTGAGTGGATACTGCATTTCTTATAGCAGTTGAAATGACTTATACTCCCACTAGGAGTGCACAAATTCCAGTTGCTTCACATCCTTATCATCACTTAGTATTGTCAGCTTTTTCATTTAAAATTTTTCAGTAACTGTGTAAATCACTGAAGTTTGAATTTGCATTTCCCTTATCCCTAGTGAAATTGAACATTTTATGTGTTTGACCATTTGGATATCCTCTTTTATGAAATACTTGTTCAAATATTTTGCCATTTTCTATCAGTTTTTTTCTCTCAAAAGCTATAGTACATATAACCGCACACATTTATACACACAGACAGATGTATATACATACATACATACACACACTATATATGTATATATTCTGAGTTTGTGGTCTTTATGGTTTTTTTTTAATACAACTATGGGTGTATTTACACAAATATCTTCTACTCTGTGATTTGCCTTTCATTTATGTTTTCTATAACTTGTCATTTTATACTCTTAATAGCACCTTTTATTAAACAGAAATTTATGAGGAATACATTTTTTAACAAACTTAAATGACTCTGGATCAGTTCCAGTTTTCTTTTTCTTTTATTTTGGTAAGTTGTAGTTTAATAGGAAATTAGCCCTTTAAACTATTTTTTTTCTTGAAATACAGAATTTTATTTAGAAACTGTTTAAAAGTAGAAAAAAACCCTGTCAAGAAAGACCAGGTGGCAAATGGGTTCCCAGTAAAATGGCATTGTAGGGCAACAAAAGTCTAAAAGGCCTCAAAAGAGTAATAGCACCACTGTTATTTGAACAATGGCTAGTTACTTGCATTTTTTTGGCATTGTTAATCACTGAATCTGGATTTTCCTCTGAATTCCACACAGAGCATGCACTACACAACAGTTTTATCATAAAATACCTGCTTTCTACACACATTTTAGGACAAGCTACCACCAGAAACAAATCAATACAAACACATCAGGGGCAGAACAATCTCAGTGGTGGGTGGCACACATTTTGCAGAATTCTGTCTAACAAAGGAACTGAATAGGCCGTGGGCAAAGCAAATGAGGGAGTGTTAAGAAATGAAATATTTTAAATATTAATAATTAATTCAGACATGGTACTGTATTTTCTTCAAAAGAAAATTAACATTTAGTAACACACTAACGAATTTTATCTCCAAGGAGATTAGTGCACTGGCAAAATAGTCCAGTAACAGTGGAGGGCTGGGGACAGCAGGTACCAAAAACACCCAGCCTTGCAGATCCCAAGACAGAGATGGCCTTCACTGGTCACTCCCTCCACAAGAGGCCCAGAGAGAGCTTGCAGCATAATAGCCTGCCTGCTCAACTCCCACTCAAACAGCAGACTTTAAGGAGCCAAAGAGGGGTCCCCAGTGGGCAAGGGGAGCAGAGAAGAGAAAAATGTTAAATGTAAACTTAAAAGACAGTAAAATGGGACACAACCCCCATTCAAATCCCAGAGCAGTGGGCAAGTCCCAAAAAGTAGTTGTTAAGATTTAAAAACTGGACACAGCTCCTTTCCTAAGAAACACAATACACAGAAATTTCAGGGATAATTGGAAAAATCGTCAGAGAAATCTCAATGAAAATCGAGCTCTTCAACTCAACATACCAGGGCTGAAACACACCCTCTATTCAGCCAGGCGGCAATGCCTCTTGCTTCCTAGCAGGGACACAATTGGTCAAGGACACCAAAGGGCTTTACAGAGCAGCTTGTTACACTTTCTTTTTGGGCCACAGCCTAAGCCTATGAGGATTCAGGCAGCCCCGCAAGGCCTGTGAACACAGGTTCCAGAGGTTCCAAGGTCTGGCCCTTCTTTCCCAGACATAATCTCAAACAGCCAAAATCTCCTATCATGTTACATTTTATATTCTGAAATATGGAAGCATGTTTGAAATACTCTTAAGGCATTTATTTATTAAAACGTTGACATTCTCTGCCAAGATTTCACATTAGCTTAAAATCCAAACCAGTCTTGACATTTCTCTCCTGAGGCCTCCACCTCAGAGTGTTACATGAACACCTTCTTCAGCAACCAGAGTCACCGGCATCCACACGGTGAGCCCCACGGTCAGCCTCCTTGCTCCCTAGGTGAACCAACTGGATGTTAATGCTGCTCTGCCAAAAGGTAAAGCTCCTGACTCAAACTCATCGGAAAAGGAGTGAAACTTCTGCAAAGTGTACTTTAAGAAGAGGTACTCTTTGCTTATGAAAAGAAACCAGTGAGTCCTCTAACAATAACAAAGGGAGTATTTTACAGTTAAGCACATGATTTGGAGTGAAGAGTTGGGGTGTTGCTCTGCTTGTCCAGGCTGTTAGTACTCTTCTTGTTCCTCCTGTGGGCCCCCTTCATCAGGTATCACATCTGTAGCATAGAGAATGTCCACAATCCTCTGCAATACAGGGTTGTTCTCTCCCTCATTCTCCTGGCAAATCAATTCAATGTTTCTTAGCTTTCCAAAGTAGAAATCTCTCTCTTTCTCCAAGTCTTCAACAGTAAGTTTCAATACATTGACCTGCTGCATCAACTCAGCCGCTTCGTCATCCCCATTGCCCACACCAGGATTCTTTCGCACCACACCCGGGCCGGCCTTAGGGGTTGTAGTAGTTCTGTGTGTTGCAGTGGGCCTCTGTGGAGCGATCTTAGTCACGATCATTTGTGCTGGGAGTAAGTCCTTCACTGGGGTCTTTTTTCTGCTGGGGTGATTAGGGCTATCATCTGCAGTGCTAGAGCTGAGAGGCTTCTTCGGTTTGTTCAGAGCTGGAGCAACAAGGGAGGGAGCCACTGCAGTTTCTTGACCTTGTCTGGCAGCTACAGGGTCATAGTCTTTTCCATCATAGTTTGCATCAAAAAATTTCTTGAACCACTGAACAAACTCAAAATTGTCCTGAAACTTCCCTTTTACTAATTTGTCCACAGGAATTATTTTGTCAACACCCATCCTCTTAAAACCTGCTTGTAGTATTTTGAAGTTTTGGATGTATTCGTGTTCTAGCTTAGCTTGGAATTTCACTTTCTTCAAGGCAATGGAGCCAGGGAGGAGCATGTCCATAAACTGACAATAGGCATCCCCTGAGCACAACTGTTCTATCTTTGTCAGATTCAACTGCAGAGACTCATTGATCCAGGCCAGCATGTCGTGTCGACTTAGGTTATCACTGGTGACTGACGTTGAGTATACGTTCACTGCCATCTTCGGCTCTCGGCGGGACGGCGTCCACTGCCCACGCCTGGCTCCGGTTCCGTCTTAGTCTCGTTCAAACCGCTCGACCCTGCCCGCCCGGTTGCACAATGACCTCACACGCACCCCCTCGTTACGCGCCGACGTAAAAAGCCCTTTAAACTCTTTTTTTCAAATTTATTGGCACAAAGTTGTTCCCACTACTACCTTATGATTTTTTAAAATTCTACTCCAACTATAGTTATGAACTTTTATTTTTTCTAATACTGTTTAATTATACCCTTTCTGTCCTTTTCCGTGATAAACATTGTCACAAATGTGTTAATTTTCTTAATAAATTCAGGTCTTCAAAATATTTCTATCATTGTAGCATCTTAACTAATCAAGACAGAGTTCATTCTACATTAGAAATTTATTTTAAACTCCTAAATTTGATCCAGAATATGGAAGACTTAAAATTCTTTACTTGGATAGTATGTTTGGATGATTGTAATAGTGTTAAACAAAAAAATCCTATTGGAAACAAGATGCAAGATGTTTAGATACAAAGTAGTATAATCTGGTTTGTCTTTTAGGTTCTGTGTTAAATTTATAGGTATTATGCTGAAATTCAGCCATTCTATTCTATTTTCAATTAACTTTCCTATCTCATATATTTTATGTGTGAGGCTAAGAAATAGTGCTAATGCTGATAAGAAATTTTGTTGTATGAAACTAACTCATATGAAGTGACTTATGAAATAGCTGAAAAACATGCTGGAGGAATTACAGCATAATTTTCACAGTAATTTTAGTGCAGTCTAAATAAAAGTGAGTGTGAAAGCGTTGAAAGTAGATTTCTTATTTGCATCAGCCATAAAACTGCACGGGGTTCATGGCTTCTGGTGGAGGTGTGTTTTCACTTAGCCTTGAATTGGTGATTGCTTTTCTTAATTGAGACACAGAGCAGAACAGAAATGCCTTCCCACCACAGCAGGTCAGCTCCGAGTACAGAGAGACAGCACTTTGTGCAAAGAAGACCAAGGCTGTTTCTTGAAAATATGTTACTGGTGACAGCCGTTTTCCATAGTATATTAGAAAAAAACTCTTCAGGTTTTAAAAATTAAGATCAGTAGTCATTAGAACTGAACCTCCTACAGGCCCCTTCCCCCCCTCAACAAAAAAACCAGTCACTAGGGACTCAAAGTCTAAACTCTTACCAATAAAGAGAAACTAAGGAATTTTTTGCAATTAGTATGAAAGATGAAATATGAGGAAATGCCTGCTCCTAGTGTAAAGTATTAGAACTCTTGAATACAGAATAAAGGTTAGTAAATTAAGTAGAACTAGATAAAAAAGAACAGGGAGGACCGTCCAGAAGGACAAAGTCAAGAGCATGGGTGTAAATTATCCATACAAGGCTAAGACAGCCTTAGCAAGCACATTGCCTGTGTGCCCACAGACACTCTCCTATACCCATAACAGACACTGCTGATTGAACCAGGCATTTGTTTACCTTTGGAGTCCAGCATGCCTCTATAATCCTTCTCAGTTACATACCAAATGTTGCCACTTCTACTCTGATAGTTGGCCCTAAGATGCAACTACTTTCTTTCATGAGTTTTAGGGGTTCACCAGTTATTTAGAGAGAAGAAACCAATAGTTAATAGCAAAATTGTATTGCACATGTAGTTTGTGTGTATGCTTATTTGAAGCAGACTCTATTATTCTCATTCCACTGAACACATTCAGTCATTGTCAGTGTATGTCTCTATAAATATTTGCATTTAAAAACCTCTTCAGGGATTGTCTGAGATGGATGTCTGGATCAGAGGGAGCCTTACTCACAACTGAGTAAAGATTTTGGCTTCTATACTCTATACAGTCTGCCTTAGTAAGACTTATTTCTGCTTTATTGAACATTATGTATGAACTCTTCAGTATTTGGTTGCTTTCTCTGTTTCAAAATGACTTTTAGTACTCTTATGTTGTAACTATGTTGTAATTCTTCCCCTAAATTCTTCATCCTTAATTTTAACAAGCATGTTATCAAAATGCTACCATCAACCTCAGTATCTTGGGGACAGCAAGCCAAGATTGGGGTGGAGCTTGAAATGTGAACTTCAGACAACTGGTGATTTGAGCTGGCCCTGGGCATCTCACTGGAGCAGGGCTGCAATTTGGTGAGGTGAGTAAGACCAGGAAAAGAGGACACCAGTGGTCTCCTGTCTTAGGGCAGTGGTTCTCCACCATAAAGAGCTCTTACAAAATACCAAATTCTGCTCCACCTCGCATCCTGAGATTTTGATTTAATTGGCTTTGGATAACTCCAACCCCAAGATATGTTTTAAAAACTCCCTTGGCATTTAATATGCATCTAAAGTAGAAAATCATTGTCATGGGAGGTTAAGTTCTGTTTAAGGAAAAGGGACATAACAGACAGGTAATTAGTTATTTTTCAGGTATTGTTTCCAAAAGGAGGCTCAGTGGCAGCCAAGAGAACCAGACCAGCCTGCAATGTCCCACAGGCAGCAAAAATTTAAGAGTCAGTTTGCTTCAAATAGCCCTTTATCAGATTAGCTCTGTGTTTCTACAGTGGGCAAATCCCCAGGGCTACTCTAATTACTTATTATGGCAGCATCATATTTTCTAGCTAAAGGTCATCCTTGGACTATCTTTCGGTATGGTATTTCCAAGTACACTGTCCCCTTCCCCACACCGTTATTGAATGTGAAGTATGTGGTATTACTATAATCCTATAGACTTCCTGTGAACCTAAATGAAACTATGGAATAAAACAGTATATTGATGGCAGCTGGAAGAAGAAATCAGTAAAATGGTTAAACAACTGGATATGTATTCTCAACAGAAATAGAATTTTGGATATAATGGAAAGAGTTACGAAAATTTAAAAAAACCTCAGTGATCATGAAAGTGTTGAACTGTCTATTATTCAATGAATTTTTTTGCTCACATGGAAATTCTACCTACATATCTATCCATACAGATTGTTTATTAAAATTTTATTCAATACTTTCAGCTGACATTTATCAGAGTACTCTCGATTTGAAAACAATAAAATAAACCTTACCAAATGCAATAATTTTGTTAAAATTTAAAAACTAAGGTGCAGCATTCCAAAGAAACTTGGGCAATGCATTAATGCTGCAATCTGTTCTCATCTCACAGGAAATGTCTGCTATAGACACACACTGAAGTTGCATAAATCATACTAACTCAGAAGAGAACAAAATAATTTGTCAAGAGATAATGTCGGGTTGTTCAGATATATTCCAATTAATTATTGCATTTGGAGGATTTCCAGACACTGGTTGATCTAAGGAAGGTGAGTTGAGGCTAATCCATAATTTATCAATTCCACTGAAAAACTATCAAAAGCACATTTGTACATAACTAAGTATGCTTTTTTTACCTTAGAAAATAGGTTAATAATTAGATTGCATGGCAAAGGCCCCCTATGGATAATTTAAGATTTTACCTTTGATGTGTGGCTGATGTAACTACCTAATTAATTTAATTTTTAAAGTCCTATGCTTGTGAGAAAACACTTTATGATTAATATTTGACCTCCAACTGTTGAATTAATTCTAATCTTGATTATTGAAACTATATTTTGGAAACACACCAGTAGAAGAAATAAGAAGACATCTAATAAATACATGGGTTTTAAGTGCAATTTTAATACTGCATGTGTGCTCTATTACTAGGAGTTAAATTCCATGGTAACATCTCAGTGTGTTAGTTTAAACATGAAACACTTTATAAAAGGCATTGCACATAATTGTCTATTCATAGCATTAGGTTCAACCTCTTTGAAAACATGGAGAGACAGGATGCACCTGGAAAAATCTAAATTATTAAGAAACTGATTTTAATTGTTTCTTATAAGTAATCTGGCTGGATTGTGTACCTTTGGGGAAACAATGCAACATTTGAATTTGTTACTGACATCAAAATTTCATGACAGAATCATGCATACTTCTAAAATACAGTCAGTTCAGATGTTATTTTATCACATTTGTCCTTATGTCTTAATGATTGGGGTTATTAGTGTCACTGCTATTCTCCCAGACATAGAGAGTCCAAATGCAGGCGTCTTTCATTCATCATATTTTCCTCCATTTCTTGTCTCCTTTTACTGCAAAGCATCTACACTGTATGTTTAGTCTTTCTAAACTCATGGTTCCTAATATAAAACTTAACCTGCTCAGAAACCATACTTCACACTGCATACTGAGTTTTAAATTAAAAATCTTTTGCTACTACATAAGAGTCAGATTACTAAGAAATTCTCGTTTCAAAAATTGTATCATAAATTCATTTGTTAAATTGGTGTGTGGGGGATGGGGGAAAGTGAGGGAGGGAGTGTCTTGCCAATGGGTTTCAGCCCCAGACAAGTTCACCATGGATCAATGAGACCAAGGAAATGACAGTGGAACGTTCTTGTGGTGAAAGGGTTTATACCCAACTTTATCCCCATAGTGGCAGGCCAATCACCAGAATCCCATCCACTGAGAGCGAGTCTGCGTGCAGCAAGCCGGTGTCTGCCTCTGGGCGTCTCCACCCGTGCAGCTGTCTCAGTCTCTGTCCTCGGCACTGCCACCACTCCAGCCTCTGCTCTCCTGCAGCCATGCCACCATGTCACCCAGAGCACTGGGCGGAGCTCTTTATATAGAGTCAGTAACAATGTATTGCCCACATGTGTGTAGTGAGCAAGCCGACCAGGGCCAAGTGAGAATCCTGGCCACAGGAACCTTCACTTTATCCACAGGGAGTAATGAAGGAGGGAGTAAATAATACCAAACTAACAATAACCAAATTATATAATTTTTATGAATTTCAATATTGAAGGTCTTAAAAGTGGCCATGGTAATATTTTGTGAAAACTAGAAGTAATAAACTGGTGGATCAAAACTCTATGAAAAGAAACCAAAACTTCCCTGGGAAAATTCTGAAGAGCATATGAGATCAGACAAGAATCAGTAAAATTGTACAATCAAAATGAGTGCTAGCACTGTTCACAACCTCCAGCAGGAAACAGGAGAAAGAGTGCCAGCTGAGCATCTATTTACTGTGCACCAAGCAGGTGTGAGTTCCTACACTGTTTACTCAATAGCATGTTCCCACTGAGCAAAGTACCTCTTCCCAATCACAGTAACATTATAATCAACAGCTGCTGGAGTAGCACCAGTTTTTCTCAATTATTCAATCATGTTCTTTCCAGTTCATATGACAAAAACTCAACACAGCAGGAGAAATGCCTGTACAAATTCTTAAGCCCAGGAGTCAGGCCAGGACCTCACAATACAGTCTTTATTTAGCTGGTTTAAGGCCTTCCTTTCCTCAGTAGTTACTATGGCACAGTGGTTAATAATAGGGACTTGATAGTCACTGGACATCAGTTCAAAGATGTGTTAGTTGTGCTCTCTGTTGTGAGAGCAATTTGTGCCTTAATGTCTTAATCTGTAAAGTGGTGGTGATGTTAATACTATTATCCCCATAATCTTACCAGGGAAATTAGACCACAGTTATTAGATCCATCTGTGTAGAATACTGACTGCACCTGGCATGCACTTCTCATACATTGGGGAGGGATGTTACTACTTCCCTGCATCTGAACGGCTACTTCCTAAATACAAATCTAAGCCTCTTTGCTTCTGCTGTTCCTCTGAAAAGCATATTGTAACATCCTGGTTGGCCTGCTAAAATCTTACCTACACCTGTTGGTCTGTTCTGATACATGTCTTTTATAATCTTTTCAAATGGATAGAATTTTCCTTCCCTTTGTACTCCATTGTACACTGTTGTATCAAACCTTCATTTATGGCTTAACTCAATGATGCTGGAGAGACCTAAAAATCCAGTATGAGTCCTGCATGACTTGAGATTCTGCTGGATTTGAAGTATGTCCTGCAGCCCTCAAATGTGAATTCTGTTTGTGGACCAGGTGTGGAGAAAATGGAAGTTCTATGGCCAGGATCCTCACCTGACCCTAAACTACTTGATGATGTAACTGGCCTACTGCTAGGCTACTGCTTCCACACCTGTAGGCAATGAGCTATGATTGACTGAGTCACTATATAAAGAGCTCTGCCCAGTGCTCTGGGCTGAGGCAGAGAGGAAGGAGGGTTACAGACCTGCAGACTGTAGGATGCAGAGGTGATTCTAGTGCTCAACCTATTGCTGGGAGAACAAGCTGGGTATAAAGCCTTTCACCCCAAGAATGTTCCATTGTCATTCCTCAGTCTCACTGAATCCATAGTGAACTTGCCCAGGGCTGAAACCCTTAGGGAAGACAATAGGCTACCCAGTATTGGACACACAAGGGAGTTTATAAAGCCAAACCAGCCATCTGAGTGCTTCTTTGGGTATGTTTTGCCATTTTATTTTCTAAAGTGAATGCTTTGGCTGAGCCAAATCACTAGAGAAGGTGGTACCTAAATACCTTTTAGGTTTTTCAAAAAATTCAGATTTAAGTCTAAAAAAGTAAAACTACATCCTCAGGCCCCATTCCAGCCTGTGACATTCCCTATGGTGTTCAAAAAAAGACTATTTCTTGATGGAGGGGACTCAGTGAAGGAGGAGTGAGCTTCCTCATCACATGGAATACATACATATATATATATATATATATATATATATATATATTCAACTTTTATATATAAATATGAATATCTCTGTATCTTGCCAATGGGTTTCAGCCCTGGGCAAGTTCGCTCTTGTTTCAGCAAGACCAAAGAATGACAATGGAACATTCTGGGGGTGAAAGGCTATATATCCTGCTTTATTCTCTTGGTGGCAGGTCAAGCGCTAGAGTCCGGTACACCTCAGGGCAAGTCTGCATGCAGCAAGGTGGTCTCCACCTTTGCACCTCTGCCCCCAAGGCCGTCTCAGTCTCTCTTCTCAGTGGGGGCACCACTCCAGCCGTGCAGCTCAGAGCACTAGGTGGAGCTCTTTATATAGCATCAGTAACAATGTATTGCTCATACATGTGCCGTGAGCAAGCCCACCAGGGTCAGGGGAGAATTCTGGCCATGGGAACTTTCATTTTTCTTACAATCTGTGTGTATAAATTCTCCTTTTTGCTATCTATAATAATGTGACTAGTTTATTAGTTTAAAATTGGCAACATTTCACATTTTATTTGGGGTGATAAGAAACAAGTGAGAGCAAGAACATGGATGGAACTAGAGGGTATTATGCTTAGTGAAATAAGCCAGGCAGAAAAAGACAAGTATCAAATGATTTCACTCATCTGTGGAGTATTAGAACAAATAAAAAACTGAAGGAACAAAACGGCAGCAGACTCACAGAACCCAAGAATGGACTAACAGTTACCAAAGGGAAAGGGACTGGGGAGGATGGGTGGGAAGGCAGGGAGAAGGGGAAAAAAAAGAGGGGGGGCATTACTGTTAGCAGACATAATGTGGGGAGGGCATGGGGAGGACTATACAACACAGAGAAGCAAGTAGTGATACTATAGCATCTTACTACGTTGTTGGACAGTGACAGTAATGGGGTATGTGTTGGGGCCTTGGTGATGGGGGAGTCTAGTAAACATAATGTTCCTCATGTAATTGTAGATTAATGATACCAAAACAAAACAAACAAAAAGAAATAAGTGAGAGAAGAGAAGGATGATAGGTGGCTTGCCTATTTTGCACTGTGGTCTTTTGGTATGAGTACTTTAGGTTTCACTCAATTAAGAGACAATCAAGAGATTCCAGACCTGCTGCTTAATAACTGTGAGATAATATTTGGAAATGTGTGTTTCCCTGTTTGTCTCTCTAACCACAAGTCCATGCCTGAGGTTCCCAACAAATGACTGAGTATCTGAATTTTCAGCGGTCTGGCTGCTGGCCCTAACAGCTCAGAATAAGCATGTTTCACTTTAGGATCCATCTGGACCCTTGGCCACAGAAATCAGTTTCTCTGAGCCGGTGCAGACCTCCTGATTTTGTTTCAAATTTATTCTCTTTTCCATGGAATCATTTTGAGATCACACCAAATATTCCACCTTATTTTTCCACATACTTGCCCAAACTCTAATCTGGATAACTTTGCTCAACATACACTTTCATTTCCTACAAATGTCATTTTGAATTGTGGTTATTAAGTTAATACTGTAAAGCAACATACGTAATAGAAGGGTTTCAAAAAAATGAAGGGAATTTTCTCTAGTGGATATTTGTTTTGCAATTTTTAACTAGGGAGGTCAGGATACAAACCAGGGTATTCAAAATACTGTTTGAATCCTGTCATTCCTTATAGTATCAATTTCAAAATAAATTTAATTCTTTCATAGAAAAAAAAGAAACCTGTATTGTTCTAATAACTTCAAGTAAGAGAAATCAATATTATTATTTAGATTTATACATTAAGCATATACTTTTTATAATTACTGAGACATAGGTGTTTTACTTATTTGTGCATACCTGGTCAATATATTTAAGAACTCATGATCACGTTGAGATGTATGTGTGTGCCTTTGTATGTGTTTAATGAAATTTTATTTAAAGAAATATAATTTTAAATAAATAATTTTATATATAATTATTTTGTGGAGTTCATACATTTTGTTGATTTTATGGTAGCAGATGATATAGATAGATAGATATTGACTAGATCTTCCAAAGTCTGGAACTTTTTATACTTTTACAATTTTGGGAACTTAGTCTTTATTCATGAAACATGTATTCTAGAAACTCATATGAAAGTGGCTCTCACTGAAGGGACCCAGCCTGTATTAGGACAGGACAATGTCCATGTAGAGGTGCAATGAGGTAGGGGTTCTTAAGAGCCCTAATATGTAGGTCTTCACCCAGGGCTGCCAGAGACCATATAGCTACAGAAAAAAATAATTCATGTTATAGATGCCATGGAAAAGAAAGGCACAAGAGCAAATTGAAACTAGGCTGAAGGCAGAAGCAAGGCCGTAAATGAGAAGAAAAATCATATAGTTGGAAGCTGCAGAGATGAGCAAATTAGATTGTGGGATTCCCTGTGGGTTAGGACTGGTAGCTGAAGACAATGCGTGCATATGAGAAGCTCACTGTAGTGTGGTCTAAGCTGCAAATACAGAGCTGGCTGGACCCAGTCACATTAGACATATACAAGGAACATTGTTTGAAGAAGATGTTGATGGCTACATTTGTAAAATTTGTGAAGTCTCAAAACAAGTTTTGATTTAATTTTTGATGTCTATATTTAATAGTAATTTTTCTTGGCTTAAATTACTGCCTCTATTGTTTTCCAAATATTCGTGAAGTTATCAGCAGTCCACTTCTTTAGCCACAGAACTTATCTTGAAGGACTGACATTTTAACCATATTGTCTTCTAATCCATGAACATGTATATATTTCACTTACTTAGGTCTTCTTTTATTTGTCATCATTGTGTTCAGGTAATATTCCTGCACATTTAGCTAGATATGCCCATAAAAAATTCATATTTCTTGATGTTACTGTAAATACTAATTAAAAGTTCTAAATGGTCATTACTAGTATATAGAAATAAAATTTGTTTCTATATACTGATCTTGTGTTCTGGAACTGTCTGGACTCATTTATTGTTTTAGTCATTTTTTTGAAGATTGTATCAGATTTTCTATATAGACAATCATGTCATCTGTGAATTAAGTTTACTATTAATGGGATTTCAAACTACAAATCAAATTTAATTTCTTTAATAGATTTAGTCTATTCAACTATTTCTTTGTAAGTAAGCAACGTTATTTTGTCTTTCAGGAAATCTGTCCATTTCATATGTTGTCAACCATATTGGAATAAAGTAGCTTATAATGTTCGTTATTACCTTTTTTAACATTTGTAGCATCTATAATGATGTAACTGCTCTAATTCCTGATACTGGTAACATTATTTTTCCTTTTAAGTTTGGTTATTGTTCATCAATTTTATTCTCTCAAAGAATCAGATTTGGCTTTATAACTTACTCTCCTGTTTTTGTTTTTTCATTGATTTCCACTGTGACCTTTGTTATTTCCTCTCTTCTGCTTACTTCACGCTTATGCTCTCTTCTTTTTTTAGTTTAAGGTGTTGTCTTGCCAATGGGTTTGAGCCCCGGGCAAGTTCACTGTGGATTCAATGAGACCAAAGAAATACGGTAGAACGTTCATGGGTGAAAGCGTTATACCCAAATTTATCCCCACTGTGGCCGGTCAGTTACTAGAATCCTGTCCACTCAGAGCGAGTCTGCATGTGGCTAAGCTGGTCTCTACCTCTGGACCTCTCTACTAGTGCAGCCGTCTCAGTCTCTGTCCTCGGCCCTGCCACCACCCGAGTCTCATCTCTGCTCCCCTGCAGCCTTGCAGCAATGCTACCACGTCACCCAGAGCACTGGGGTGGGCTCTTTATATAGAGTCAATAATAATGTACTGCCCACACGTGTGTAGTGAGCTAGCTGACCAGGGCCAGGTGAGAATCCTGGCCACAGGAACCTTCACTTTATTCACATGTGTATGAGGTAATTGATTTGGAACCTTTTTTCTCTTCTAATGCAGGCATCTCATGCTATAAGTTTTCCTCTAATCACTGCATATGTTGCATTCTACAAATTTTGATGTCTTTTCATTCTGTTTATATGATTTCTTAGTCCGTTAGATTTATTCTTTGGCCCATGCAATATTTTGAAGTGCGTATTCAGTTTCCAAATATTTAGGAGTTTCCCAAATGCATCAGTTATTTATTTCTAATTTTTCATTTTGGTCTGAAAACCACCCTTAAAGATTTATTGAGACTCATTTTATGACCAATGTATGCTGTATCTAGGTATATGTTCTGTTTTCCTTGGAAAAAAAAAAAAACTCTCCTATTTGGAGTTGTTCTACAAACGTTAAGGTCAAGTTTATGGATGGTTTAATTTCAAGTCCTACTTGTGCTACTTTGCTTACTCCTCAGGCCCCCGTAGGACTTCCAGAGATCCCGCGAGAACGAGCTTCCTCCCGGAAGCGGTCGGGTGGTCACCACCTCCGGCCTGACCCCTCCGCTCTTTGGGCCACCCGGGCGCTCAGTGCATCCCAGCCAGACGCTCTGTCCCTGAGCCTGGACCGCCGCTCCCTCTCCCCCACACGGCCGAAGACACAGAGCTCATCTCACCTTGTTTGCCTTCCTGGGAAACTACACACACCCCTCGCCCCGGCCAGGCCTGTGCCGGGCCGGCGGGCGTCGGCCATGGTGGTCCAGAGAGCCTCTCCTGGGGGAGGGGCTCCCCCTCCGCAGGGTGCCGTTAGGCGGCCCTGGTCGGAAAGCGGTAACAGGGTCCTGGGGCAGTTTTTCAGGGAAAAGACTGAGTTGCTGGCGGCGACGGTCTCCTGGGACTAATTCCAGACACCTGGATGCCGCCGGGAGGAGCAGCCAGTCCTGAGGGTATGGGTGAGTGCTTCTTATTCTGTTACTTATTGCTAGAATGGTATTGAATCTAGACTTCAAGTGTGAATTTACTCCTCTTTGCACTTCGATCAATTTTTTTCTTTGTATATATGGAAACTCTGTATGAGAAGCATCAATATTTAAGATTATTATGCCTCTTAAACAGACTGACCCACTTTATTGTTACAAAATGGAATATTTTACACTCTGCAGTAATCTACTTTGTGGTTAATGTACTAAACTACTGTATTTTGAGTACTGCTAGCACGTAATTAAGTCAGGGTTCTTCAGGGGTTCTCCAGAGAAACAGGGCCAATAAATAACATATGTATGCTGTGTATTTTTAAAAATATGTAGTATTGGTCACAAATATTTCTGATACATGGATTTATTATAAGAAATTGACTCACATGATTATGGAGGCTGGCAAGGTGCAAGATCTTCAGAGTGGCATGTGTACCCAGAAAGAGCCTGTGTTTCAGTGCCAGTCTGGAAGTAGGAGAGATCCCATGTCACAGTTCAAAGGTGGTCAGGAAGGAAGAATTCTCGTTTTCTTGGAAAGGGACAGCCTTTTTGTTTATGCAGGCCTTCAACTGAAGGAATGAAGCCCAGCTGCATTGTAGAATAAGCTATTAATATTTAATGCATTTATTGATATGGTTTGGCTTAAATTTACACCATTGCTATTTGTTTTCCACTTCTCACATTTTCTGTTCTTTAACTTTTCCTTTTTTTCTGATTTTCTTTTGCATCAGTTTACTATTCCTTAGGATTTCATCTCCTCTCTGACCTTTATTAGCTTACATGTTAAATATTGCTTTAGGTTTTATAGTACTCATCTTTAATTTACCCGTCAGCCTCCAGTTGATAGTGTACCACTTCATGCATAGTGTTAAGGTACGTACTTACTATAATAGTTGCATTTTTCCCTTCCCAGTCTTTGGACTGTTACTGTTACACATTTTATTTTTACATGTATAATAAAAGAGTATAGTGTTATTTTATAACTAGTTATATTTCAAGAGACTAAAATTGAAAAAGTACATTATCCATGTAGTTAGGCCATTTCTTGTGCTCTTCATTCTTTCATGTGGATATACATTTCATTTTAGTATTTCCTTCGGATGGAAGGATTTCTGTTAACATTTTTTATTGCATGGATCTGCTGGTTATAAATTCTAATAGCTTTAATGTATCTGAAAAAGTGTTTATTTTATCTTTGTTGAAAGATATTTTCCTGTGCATTTAATTTACATTGACAGTTTACCTTTTTCTCTAGTACTTTTAAGATGTCACTTTCCTGTCTTCTGGTTTGGATTATTTCTAATCCTAAATCTCCTCTCATTCAAATCTTTGTTTCTCTATACGTGCTGTTTTTTTTCCATCTGATTGTTCTTAAGTTATTTTGTTTTTTTTATCACTGGCTTTAATTTGATTACAATTTACTGTGGTGTAGTTTTCTTCATGTTTCTTGTGCTTGAGGTTTGTAGAGCTTCTTGGATTTGGGAGTTTGTAGTTTTAAATAAATTTGGAAAATTTACCTACTTTTTCTTCAAATAGATATGCTCTCCTCCTTTTGGGAACTAATTACACCAATATTAGGACACTAATCTGACTCCCAGCTCATGCAGTTTATCCCCCCAGTTTTTTTCTTTGTGTTCTTATTTAACAGTTTGCATTGTTAGGGGTTTAAATTCATTAATCTTGTATTCCACTATGTATAATATGCCCTTAATCCTATCCTCAGTATTTTCATCTCTAATATTTTAGTTTTTATTTCTAGAATTTAAATTGGGGATATATAAAATCTTCCATATCTATACTTAACATTCTCAGTCTTTTCTCAAGTTACTTAAACACATGAAATACACATATATTAACTTTTGAATCTTGGGGACTAATACCATTAGTTGTGTTATTTCTGGATCAATTTCAGTTGATTGACTTTTCTCCTTATTATGCATCATAGTTTTCTGCTCCTTTGAATAGAAAATCTTAATGACATATCAGCTATTCATTGTGAATTTTACCTTGTTTGTTGGCTGGATAATTTTCCAGTCCTGTGAGTATTGCTGAGCTTTTTACTAGAAGATATTTTAGTTACCTAAAAGCAGTTTGATCTTTCTAGGCCTTGGTTTTAAACTTGGCTGGGCAAGACCTGATAATCTGTTGGCTGGGGTTCATATTCCCCGCTATTAAGGCAAAGCCATTCTGAGTTCTCTGTGAACTTTGATGCCCCATGAATGATGAGGTTTTCAACTCTGGCTGATGGGTTTGTGAATCATGGGTATTACTCCTGTTAATTCTTTCAGGTGTTTCTCTAGCTTTGGTAGTTCCTCTGGCTTTAATTAACTGTTGATAGGTACTTTCAAATCCCAAACTCATAAATCCAAGAAGCTCACCTGTGTTGAGAGGCACTAAGCTACAGACTTCTGCAGATCCATCTTTGTGCAGCTTTCTCATTGCAAACTCCAGCTGCCTTGCCTTTCCTAGAGAACCAGTTCTAAGTGTCCTCAGCTTGGCAAGCTTGAGGGTGCTCTGCCTGGGCTCCTCCCTGCTGTGCTGCAGCCTAGAAACTCAACAGGCAGTATGAAGTGAGTGTAGGGTTCACTTCATGTGTTTCCCATCGGTCAGGAATCATTGTCTCTCATTGCCTAATATCCAATGTCTTGAAAACTTTTTTAAGAATATTTTTTCCATACTTCTAGTGTTTTAGGTAGTTTGGGAAATCTGGCCCCTATTAACTCTAAATTTTAACTGCATGTAGATATGGGTTCAGTATTTAGATACAGAAAACTCATTTGTATTCTCTCAGTGTGGACAAACTGTCCACCTGGGGTGTAGAGCAGTCACTAGGTTGGGGCAGGGGCATTGGGCAGGGTGTAGTCAGAATAGGAACATAAGGATACGGGTAGTTGTCTCTTCCAGGATGCTTAGCACAATAAATTGATCTTGAAGTGGAAATTGCTAATATGTGTTCCAAAATGATTAAACAAACGTGATGAAGTGATATACCTATTTGTATTACTATACTGTTACATGAAGCATATTTAAAACAAAACATAGCTAACTAGCTAGCTATGTAGATATAGAGAGATTTTGATGTTAACAAAGTCGGGTCAGAAAATATATCTCACTGTCACTTCTCAGGATTTATGAAAATCCTTAGCTTGCAGAATTTGAGAATTTCATCTGTTCTGGTCTAGGGTGAGTTTTTGGCTTATTGAATTATTTAGTTTCTGCTGATGATTTCTGTGTTACTGTGACTCAGGATTGTTATCCTGCTTGAGATCAATTAGAATTATCACCTCGTTGTATCAGGATACTTATTAATAATTCATAGAATTCCTACAATGTATATATGCTTTATGTATGCTCTAAAAGTACAAATGTACAAATTCTGTTTTTAAATCTAAGAAGTTTGTTTTTCTTTAACATTCTAAAATCTTCCAACAATTACTTGAAGTCTCAAGAATAATTTTTATCTATTTATGCAGGCATGCAGCAGTATATTCTCTTTAGTAGTTCTCCTTTTTTACCAGTGTTGTGGAATGCCTCAAAGTTCCACTCATTTTTGTATATCCTCATTATTTAGTTTGAAGTCACTAAATTCTACCTTCTTTTCTAGCTGATGACAATCAGTTTTATGAAATAATTTTTTCTAGGTAGTATTTTTTACCTTTTCCCATTTATTTAATGGTATCTGGCAAGCCATAAGAGGTAAATGAAGTATTCCACATCAAGAATGTCATCTTTTACAAGAAACTACAGATACCCTATGTCTTTAAAGTTAGGAAACTTCCTTAAGAATTTGGGTGCATTTGAAGTAAATATGACAGAAAAATGGTATTGTTTTCATATGGCTTGATTTGAGAATTCCCAGACTGTGCCTTTGCTCTTATATATATATCCTTTAGTCCCAGGGGCACAGGAATGAGTCAGGAAAATTTTTAAATTGATGCCAAAAGGCCCTTAAAGGGTTGTTATTGCACATGTAATGAATATGGTGAGCAGCTTCCCTCTTTGAGGGTACAAATTAGTTTTATTTTTCCACTAACTACCCAGTTGATAGAATCCTTTTTCTCCCATATGAATCTCTGCCTGATTCCAGAATTTTTCAGTAACTTTGTTTTGTTAAATAGTCTCTTTCCAGGTTATAAAGATTAGCCTGTTTTTACTCAACTCTCTATCAAATTCATAGAAAGTCTGAAGAATAGAGTTACTAGTATGCATCTTTTATCTTTATTCATCATGTATACATATCATATAAATGTGCATAATTCCCTGTTTCTATGTTTATATATAGACATATATGTATATATTTTTGACTACTTAAAAATAACTTGTAGGCATTGTGGCATTGTTTTCCAAAAACTATATAAAACACATCTGTTAAGAATAAGTGTACCACATTCCATTATCATGCTAATAAAATGATTTGTAATTACAATTTTTAGAAGTGTTATGGAAATTGGGAAAATTTTAATAGAAATACAGAAGGTTAAACGTAATTCTATAATATTGTTTAATATTCAGTCCATTTTAAAGTTTTCTTATTTGGCCATTTTTGGGGGGATATATAGTCAGATACTATGCCCAAAGTTATATGAATTAATTATGTTTTGCATGGTTCAGTTATAAATTTGATAGAAAGTAGATTTGCTTATTTCTGTTTATAGTCAATTTTGGTATGTTTTTATTCTTTCGATGTAATTCTATTTATTGACTATTTAAAACATTTACATGGTTCAAATATCAAAGTCATACCAAAAAATATATCCACACACTCAGTCGAACCCTGTACCTTCCATCTCATTTTTACTGATTTTCTACATGTAATCATTTTTTTAAATTTATTATTTGTCTTCCATGTGTATGTAATTTCTTTTTAATATCAAAGGTGAAATTACTATATATATTCTTTTGCATCTTGCTATTTTTGACTTAAAGATAGAACCATACGCTTTCATACAGATATTCCTCATCCTTTTTTCTAACAATAAAAACATATTTTTCCCTATACATTCTGCAGGCTAGAAGCCAGAAATCAGGGAATCAGAAAGGCTTTGCTCACTTTGAAGGATCTAGAGGAAAAATAGTTTTTGCAGCTTCCTAGCTTTTGGTTAGCAATCCTTGGCCTTCCTTGCTTTGGCATCATGCCAATCACTTTCATTGTCCTCACAGGGCTTTCTGGTGTATCTGCCTTCTTACAAGGAAACCAGTTGTCTTGGATTTGGAGCCTGCCCTGATCTATTATGGCCTCATCGTAAATTAATTAATTATATTTTCCACAACCCTATTCCCCAAAGAAGTTTTCATTCTGAGGCTCCAGGTGGACATAACTTTTTGGGTGACACCATTCAACCCACAGTAGTGTACTCTGGCCCACCAAAATTCATGTCCTATAATTTGAAAAATACCTTCACTTCGTCTTCTATCCCCAAATGTCTCATCCATTCTAGCATCAACTCTAAAATCTCATCTATACTTAATCAGCTCTTAAAGTTCTTAATCTCATCATTTAAATACTCTAAATCAGGTATGGGTGAGACTCTGGGTACGTGCATTGTAGTGAACTGAATATTTGTGTCCACCCAAAGTTCATGTGTTGAAATCCTAACCCCCAGTGTGATGGTGTTAGGAGTTGGGGGAATTGGGGAAATAATGAGATCATAAGACTGAATGTTCATGAATGGGATTAGTGCCCTTACAACAGGAACCCCTTAGAGCTCCATCATCCCTTCTGCCACATGAGGATAAAACGAGAAGCTGGCAGTGTGCAGCCCAGAAGAGGGCCCTCACCAGACACCAGATCTGCTGGTGCCTTGACCCTGGACGTCTCAGCCCCCAGACTGTGGGAAATAAATATTTGTTGTTTAAGCCAGTCAGTCCATGGGGCAAATTCCTCTGCAACTGTGGTCCTGTGAAACTAGAAAACTAGTTATCTGTTTTCAGAGTGCAAGGATGGGACAAGCTTAGGATAGATAGTCTTATTCTGAAAGGGAGAAATTGCAAGGAATAAAGGACTTGCTTTCATAGTCTAAAGCAAGTTTACAACCCAGCAGGACAAATTGTTAGGTTTCAGAGCCTGAGAATAATCCTGTGTGGCTTCATGCCCTGTCCTCTGGGCCCACAGGGTCCCCCTGCCTGCTTAGTCTGTGTCTTTAATTCCACTTTCTCTGGCCTATGCATCCCAGAATCTTCCCTCAGAGTCATTCTTCCTTCCCATCCTCCCATTTTGTCCCATCTCTGTCTCCACATTCCTTTTTATGGCTGAGCAGTATTTGATTGTGCAGATGAAATATAGTCTATTTAACTGGTCTCCTATAGATGTATATTTGTGTTGCTTCCAATATTTTGCTATTACAAATAATGACAGACTGTATAACCCAAGTGTATAAGTTGTTTAATATTTGTGAAGGTGCAGGGTTATTTCCTAGAAGTGTGGACTGAGTCGGGGGCAAATGCAAAGGTAGACATTTCAGATATTGCCAAATTTTCGTCTATAGAAAATGATACTATGATTCTGCATTTGAGCCAGGAATGTGTTAGAGTGCCCCTTTTCCTATGCACCCTTGCTCATAAGTGTATTGTTTAGCTTGAATATTTCTGTCAATGTGATAGATGAGAAATCAAATTCAATTACAATTTTATGAGTGTCTTATCAAGTGCTTCAGTGCCTGTGTTTCTCAATTTTTATATTTTTCTTTTGTCCCCCCTTAAGAGCTCTTTATATATTGGAATTAGCCTTTACGGTGGTATTTGTACTATTCAGTTAAATGTTTTCATCTTAACTTAAGTCTCAGTGCTTCTCCATGCCCTCACCCACTCCAGGAGGGTTAGATCAGAGGCTCCCGTGGCTTGTTCTCTGAGGGAAGGTATTTTCGTTCCCTCACACCGAGCCTTCCTCACGGACTCCTCTGAAGGCAGGGTGGGCAGCAGTGTGAGGATGGCAGATGCTGCTTCCTCATAGGTACTCTGACCGAGGTGGTTGCCCTCTCTTACTTTGACTGTTACATATTCTCAGTCAGACAGTGGCTGACAGTTCTCTGGTTCTGTGTGACCAACACAAATGGCTGCTCTTGTTGGGGCACATTGTGGATTCTTTCAAAGGCCCTTTGGAGGGTTCTCCTTGGATTGCCTCTGGAGTAGGACAGAAGGGGCTGACTTGAGCCTTTTGAGCTCCCTTCATTGTACATGAGTTGGCTGTTCATCTCTAAGGCTCTTGCTGATGGGATCTTCATGTCCAGTGGTCAGTCCTCTTGGCCTAGTTACTGGCAGGCTGCTGAGGTTCAGCCACATTTCACATGATTCACAGGCATTCATTTACTCTTACCCGACAGCAAGGCTGGGAGATAGGCTGACGTCTCATGCATTCCCAGATCCTGAGCACTTCTCTAAGTAATAGCATCTCCCTCCTGCACCTGCCTCCAAACACCAGCAGTTCCAGGGACTCTACCAGTTGAGGTGCTGTGTAACTTCTAAATAAAAGACAGTTGCTCTTTTCTGAGGGTGTGAAGGGGAAGGCAGATGGTTTAGCTTCCTGTTTTGTAAGAATGGGATATGGGACCCCATGTCTAAAGTCGTCTTACCTCCCGCATGTCAGTCATTGAGAAGGCTTAGGAAAGAAGAGTTGTTGCTCCTCAAAGTTTACTACTTTGTTGCTTTTCAAGGGACCAGAGGCATGGGATGTGGTGGTTGTAACAATGTTCTTATGTAAGCCCTGACCTGAGGTGTATGACCGCAACAGAAGGAGGGTTTTTAAACATTGAATATGTGGTCCAGAGTATGTTTATTTTTTTTTCTCAGCACTAGACAGTAATAGTTCTAGAAAATCAAGACAAGCCTTACCTGACCTTTCTTTCACTTGATTTTATTACATAGGCAGTTACAAACCAAAAAAAGGACTCCTCATTAAGAGAAGGTATAAAATGTTATCACCATTGAAATAATTTAGGGATTTAGGGGTCTCCATAATGTATTAAGTTTTCTTACAGTAACCTACTACATTCTTTGGATGTGAAAACTTGATGAAATCAATTAACTAGTCAGTTGTTGAATTGTTTAGATTCTTTATTAAAAATCTACAAATTTTAACAAAAGTTAGTTTGGGATATAAACAATATAGTATGTTCCTCCTTTTTATTTTAATCTTCATTAGTGTACTACTGTTCAAATAACCACCTTATCAGTACATCTTTCTAATTAATGTTCTTGATAAACCCATACTTTGATGTTACTGACTACATTCCATTTAACCTTATTTGTAAATAGACATCTCCTTTATATTTGTAAAAAGACATCTCCTTTATAATTGAAGATTCTCCTGCCATAAGGAAAATAGAGTGGGATTGTATTTACATCTTTAATTGGTTTTATTTATTTATTTATTTATTTTTTGAGAGGGCATCTCTCATATTTATTGATCAAATGGTTCTTAACAACAATAAAATTCTGTATAGGGGACTCAATGCACAATCATTAATCAACCCCAAGCCTAATTCTCAACAGTCTCCAATCTTCTAAAGCATAATGAACAAGTTCTTACATGGTGAACAAGTTCTTACAAAGTGAATAAGTTCTTACATGGTGAACAGCGCAAGGGCAGTCATATCACAGAAACATCTGGTTTTGATCACGCATCATGAACTATAAACAATCAAGTCAGATATGATTGTTCGTTTGATTTTTACACTTGATTTATATGTGAATCCCACATTTCTCCCTTATTATTATTATTTTTTTTTTAAATAAAATGCTGAAGTGGTAGGTAGATGCAAGATAAAGGTAGAAAACATGATTTAGTGCTGTAAGAGGGCAAATGTAGATGATCAGGTGTGCCTATAGACTAAGTATTAATCCAAGCTAGACAAGGGCAACAAAACATACACGGATGCAGAAGATTTTTCTCAAAACACGGGGGATGAGATTCTAAGCCTCACCTCTGTTGATCCCCAATTTCTCACCTGATGGCCCCCCTGTGACTGTGCCTGTCTTAGGTTGTTCCTCCCTTGAGGAATCTTACCCGTCTCTGGCTAACCAGTCATCTTCCGGGGCCATACAGGGAAATGTAAAGTTGGTAAGTGAGAGAGAAGCCTTATTGTTTGAAAAGGTTAGCTTTTTACTTCTTTGCATATTTATGCCCTGTGGCTTCTATGCCCAGCATTTGTCTTGAGGTATCTTTACCACTTGAAAGAATTATGATACTCGGTAATTTTGATATGAGGCACGAATTCTAGTAAACGGTTGTAATTAGGAAGGAAGAAGAAAAGCTATAGAAGTAGCAGGCGGAAGAAAACATGGGAAGATTATTTCTTTGACATATCTTCTTGTAGAGTAACTTCAGCATGTATAGGTTTTAAACTACTAATTAAATTGCGAACACACATTAACATAATAGGAATACAGTTACATAACCAAAGCAGACCTATAATTACCAGCCATCTCCAGTGAAACCAAGAAAACCAGTTAGGCACCCTAGGCATTTGTGAAAACTTATCTATGATATGGTGGATATTATCCAACTGAACTTGAACAGTCTGAGAGAAATCAGACAAATTAAAACAACTCATTCCTGGGGACTGTTCACATCCCATATGTTCTTTTAACAGTAGATAGTCTGTAGTTGTAAGATTTTGGAGTGCTACAACTTGCACTTCTCCTAATTCTTGGTTAAGTTCCAACAGTATAGATCCAGTCAAATTTGTTGTTTTACTGTATGCACAGGCCAGCTTAGATATCTCCTTCTTCATTCCAATGGCAAGTCCAGGAACCGGTGGGATGAATGCAGCTACATCTGTAACAGTGCCAGGATCTTTGTTGACGTTTTTTGATGATCATCTTCTGGAATGACTCTTCCAGAGGATGTTGATGTTGGAAGTCCTTCTTCATATCGTATCTTAATCGTATCGCTTTCTGGGTAGCCATATTAGGCTTTGATCCTCTGTATAAACAAACCCTTTGCCCACACTTTGATATGACCTTTCTACCATTGTGAGGAACTTACTGGAGATCAGCACACAGGAACTGCTCTTTTTTTTTTTTTTTAAGAGAAAGGAATATTATCAGAAAAATGTACTTCCATAGCTGATCATCTGACACCCTTTAAATGATCAAAATTAAGGATATGTAAAGCATGCATTAATTGTTGATTTGCATTAGTTTTATCCTATCAGGGAGTAATCCCTCTTTTCTTTCTCTCTCTTTTTTTTTTCGTTATCATTAATCTACAATTACATGAAGAATATTATGTTTACTAGGCTCTCCCCTATACCAGGTCCCCCCCTACAAACCCCATTACAGTCACTGTCCATCAGCATAGCAAAATGTTGTAGAATCACAACTTGCCTTCTCTGTGTTGTACAGCCCTCCCCTTTCTTCCATTCCCCCATTATGCATGCTAATCATAATACCCCCTTTCTTCTTCCCTCTCCTTATCCCTCCCCACCCACCCATCCTCCCCAGTCCCTTTCCCTTTGGTACCTGTTAGTCCATTCTTGGGTTCTGTGATTCTGCTGCTGTTTTGTTCCTTCAGTTTTTCCTTTGTTTTTATACTCCACAGATGAGTGAAATCATTTGGTACTTGTCTTTCTCTGCTTGGCTTATTTCACTGAGCATAATACCCTCCAGCTCCATCCATGTTGTTGCAAATGGTAGGATCTGTTTTCTTCTTAGGGCTGAATAATATTCCATTGTGTATATGTACCACATCTTCTTTATCCATTCATCTACTGATGGTCACTTAGGTTGCTTCCAATTCTTGGCTATTGTAAATAGTGCTGCGATAAACACAGGGGTGCATCTGTCTTTTTCAAACATGAGTGCTGCATTCTTAGGGTAAATTCCTAGGAGTGGAATTCCTGGGTCAAATGGTAAGTCTATTTTGAGCTTTTTGATGTACCTCCATACTGCTTTCCACAATGGTTGAACTAATTGACATTCCCACCAGCAGTGTAGGAGGGTTCCCCTTTCTCCACAACCTCACCACATTTGTTGTTGTTTGTCTTTTGGATGGTAGCCATCTTTACTGGTGTGAGGTGATACTGCATTGTGGTTTTAGTTTGCATTTCTCTGATAATTAGTGATGTGGAGCTTCTTTTCATGTGTCTGTTGGCCATCTGAATTTCTTTTTTTGGAGAACTGTCTGTTCAGTTCCTCTGCCCATTTTTTAATTGGATGATTTGTGTTTTGTTTGTTGATGTGGGTGAGCTCTTTATATATTTTGGATGTCAAGCCCTTATCGGATCTGTCATTTACGAATAAATTCTCCCATACTGTAGGGTACCTTTTTGTTCTATTGATGGTGTCTTTTGCTGTACAGAAGCTTTTCAGCTTAATATAGTCCCACTTGTTCGTTTTTGCTTTTGTTTTCCTTGCCTGGGGAGATATGTTCAAGAAGAGGTCACTCATGTTTATGTCTAAGAGATTTTTGCCTATGTTTTTTTCTAAGAGTTTTATGGTCTCATGACTTACATTCAGGTCCCTGATCCATTTGGAGTTTACTTTTAAAGTGTATGGGGTTAGACAATGGTCCAGTTTCATTCTCTTACATGTAGCTGTCCAGGTTTGCCAGCACCATCTGTTGAAGAGACTGTCATTTCCCCATTGTATGTCCATGGCTCCTTTATCAAATATTAATTGACCATATATGTTTGGGTTAATGTCTGGAGTATTCTGTTCCACTGGTCTGTGGCTCTGTTCTTCTGCCTGTATCAAATTGTCTTGTTTACTATGGCTTTGTAGTCTTTAATTGGTTTTAAACATTGTTATTGCAGAAAAAAGATGAGGAAATAGGTACTCTACTAACTGTTCATACGAAAAACAGCTCCATATTGACAAAGAAGTTAAAAATGAACATCAAAGTTTTACTTGTGATTCTGTTTCCATGAATGAAACAGTGACAGCACAATAACCAGAAGAGAAAAGAGGCCACACATACATGCCTTAAATGTTTTTTTCAAACTCACACAGAATATTTCCTTCATATTTGAGTTGGAGCCAGCCAGCTGTTCCTTTGCAGTTCAAAGCAGCTTGTGTGCCAGCCCGCCTGGGAGCTGAGGTCGACTGCCAGGGCCGCTAGGGGTTAGCCTTAGTGCACTGACACTGGGGCTGGGCATAAATGGATTACCAGGATATACTTGTTTCTTGTTTTCTGTGTAGTCTGTTTCTGTTTTCAATGGAAGGCCACCCAAATGCTTCTTTAGAGAGCTTTGCCTTTTTCTCCCTGAACCCCCACCCAGTACACTTTGAAAGATCACCCAGTACTGACTTTGATACTGGAGCATGACATAAAAAGACATTGAGTACAGGATCCCACACATCAGTGTGGGGCTGATGCACTCCAGATAGGCAGGTCCTTGAAGTTTGGAAAGCAGCCCATCAAAAATCCTAGCAAGAAGATTGAACAATGGCTGGCACCATGGTCAAAGGAGTCAAAATATTTGCCCATTAAACATTTCTGTTCTGTTTGAGTCTTTAGGTTTATCTTGGGAAGTAATTAAATTTCAAGAATTCAGATCACTTGGAAGCTTTAAGATTTATTATTTTTGTTTTCTCAGATGTTCACAAGTTTTAGTGTGTAGTTAATTTGTTTCATACAGTTCAGCCAGCTCAAACACGAGTCATTAATTTAGGAAAATTACTTAAGGTAAATTTGAGTATCCCTCATCATAATTATGGGGCCCTTATGGGGCTATTTCCTCTTTTCTCTTACTAGTTTAATCCAGTTTGCTGTCTGTCTGTCTATCTATCTTTCAAATAGACACTTAGAAAAATATCAGGTGTATCATTGGTAAAGCTGGGTGGTAGAATGAGCTTGGATTGATTTGAGGCCAACATGGGCCTCCTATTCCACCTTCCCTGTGAATTGAGTTAATTCACCCAGCCATAGATAGGGCGACTAGACTGTAGAACTCCTCTGCAGGGTAAGAGTCTGACCTGGAGGGCTTACCACAAGAAGAAAACCAGAGGTCGGTAGTTCAGAACAAAGCTCAAAGAGGAAGAGAGACATGGCACCTGCAAACAGATTGTAACCCAACAATCTACCCTCCCCAGTGGAAGGCGGTGTCTATAGTTCACTATAGCAGAGGGCATGTGATCTGCGAAAAAATTTTTAAAAATCGTACCTCTTCCTTATTGTGGAGTTTTCACTGGAAAGGTATCCAGCCAAGTATGTATTCCCGCCTCCCCTGGTCTCCAGGTGTGGTCATGACTATCTTTTTGCTAATGGGATATTAGAGGAAAGGATGTATGTCAGCTCTGGATTACGTTGTGCTTTCTTCACCAGCTCCTTCCTTTTCTCATTGGCTGCTTGGATACAGAGGTTTCCAAGACTCTAACAAATAGTAGAAGCATACATGGAAGAAGTCTAGGTCCTTAAATCATGAGAGACAATTGCATTCCAGCCAGGACCAATGGCATTGAACTGTTATGTGAGTAAAATAGTAATTTCTGTTGTGCTAAGTCACTGAAAGTCAAAGGTTTCTTTGTTAGAGTAGCTAGCATTACTTTTATTTACACAGTCACTACCCACCTCTAGAATGGGCAGGGGGCGAGAAAGAGGTATGAAAAGTGCTGAGAGTTCTTTCCTAATATTTCTAACAAGCTGTAAGTTACTAAAGAGGGTGAAGCAAAAATGGGAATGGGGTGGGGAAGAAAATAGCTTCCCTTAGAGTAAGGCCCCAAATGCCAAAGGGACTAAGTTACTTTAGCCATTAAAGCTTAGTGCCTTGAAGACAAATAAGGAGGTTGCCACATAAATCATGTTGGTAGCTGTCGTTAGGGAGTAGTTTAGGGGAGTTCTAGCAGCTCTAGGAAGGCTTCTCAGGATAAAGCAACAGGATGAGCTGAAAAATAAGAAATCTTCCTAGAGATTGTTTAAGCTGTTTGGGTGCTAAGCTGTTACCACTTGTTTTTGATAACAGGTAGAGCATATATTATATAAGAATCTATAAAGGGAAGGCTTTGAAGTGGGAATCATTAGACTTAGAGGAGTCTTTTCCTTGATGTAGTCTAGATACTAGTCATCCTTTCAGACTCCTTGTTCCTCTGGTTTCATAATGAATGAAATACGTGAAACAGTATTGTGGTTGTCCTAGATATTATTTTGAAAATATAAACTTTACAGATAAACAAGGGAGTGACTGGTTCAGAGGAATTCAGCTCCTGAGTTGTTTGATAGTTTCAAGACACCCTAAAAAAAAGAAAAACTGGATGGCATTTTTCTTCAACTCACTTTCTGTCATATTAATTAATTTATTCATTTATTAACAAATATATAGTGAATACCTGTTATGCCTGCCTTCTTCTAGTCACTGAGGTTACTGAATAAAGAAGTTAAAAACTCTCTGCTCCAAGAGAAGTAAATTCTAGTGAGGGAATGAGAAAAAGAGAAGTATGTTCATTCCAGCATGTATTAGAACATTACTAACAATTATTAACAATAGGGACGCAAATAAAGCAAGGCCTTCCCTTTTTATAAATTTATGAAGTATCTTGACTTGTCAAAGAGGCAACTGGTCCGTTTAAGATGCAAACTCTTGAAGATTGCAGTAATGCTGGGCAGTCTGCTTTTGATGCCAGAACTTTAAGTGTGCTTAGTGGGTGTCTAATGTAGAGAGCAAATGAGAGCTGGTACATTTTCTTTCTTTCTTTTTTTTCCTTTCCTTTAATGGGCTCTGAATTTCTTTCTTGAAGAAGCACTTATCTATCAATAGCAAATGGTTTCTTGATCGTGTCGTCTTTTGAAATGTAAATGTGGAAAATGAAGGTCTCTGTGCTAAGAAGTCCAGGGATGACTCATTCATATTCTCTTGAATCGCTTTTGTACCTAAAAAGTTTCAAGCCTACTTATCTGGCACCAATCACTACCAAAAAGTAGAGACAATTTTCAGGCTACATTCACTGCTTTCTAACTGTGTGATCTTGGGAACTGAGTCATTACCTCATGTGAAATACAGAAAGCATAATACCTAGCTCACTGCGTTATTGTGAGGTTAAATGAAATCATAAGTGTATTTCCTGGCTTAACATTCCCTCAGGAAAAGGTAGCTTCTGCTATTTTTATTACTATTTTATTATCACATGTACTTCACATTGTAAACGTAAGGTGAGTCATGCATGAAGCCCTCTTGTTTCTTCATTTTTTTGCATCATAAATGAATGTCCATGTTACAGATTCAGGGTCTAATGCTGAATGACAAATTTTCACCAACTGACAAATCAATGAACTAGTTGGCTTGAAACAGATTTTCTGCATGTCTTGCTAAACTTCCACTGCAGAAGTAAAGAACACTCTGGTAAAAGTCCAGTTGTGTTTGAGACTTCAAATGAAGATAGTCTCCATACAAGACCACAAAAGTGGCAATTCAACATTACTATTCATTTGGCAATGTTTTTTATATATATATAAATGGGCAGCGATTTTGATTGGTGCTATAATTGGATCAACTGTCTGTCCCACAGTCTGGTTATCTGTCATACAGATACTTTGAAGAAATTTTACTTTGTCCACCCAGTTTTTTAAACAAACAAACAAACAAATCTCAACCAAAAACGTCCCTACCAAATGTGATAGTATTGCCTGCACTGTCACTCTCAATATTTGTGGATATTCTAATAGTAGACTGCTATTTGTTTTAAATATGAAGAGAAATAGCAATCCTATTTACAATTGCATCAAAAAGAACAAAATGCCAAGGGATAAATATAGCAAAGGAGGTAAAAGACCTGTACACTATAACCTATAATACATTGATGAAAGATCTTAAAGGTGACATAAATAAATGGAAAGTTATTCCATGTTATGGATAGGAAGAATTAATATTGTTAAAATGGCAAAGCAATCTACAGAGTCAGTGTGATCTCTGTTAGAATAACAATAGCCAAAGCAATCTTGAGAAAGGACAGAGCTGAAAGTGTCATAATCCTGGGTTTCAAACTATATGAAAAAGCTGTAATAATTAAAACTGTACTGTGCTGGACCAAAATAGCCTAATAGATCAGTGGAACCAACCTCAGAGTCCAGAAATAAACCCACACTTCTATGGTTAATTAATATATGACAGAGGAGAATGAGAGTATACATTGGGGATATGACAGTCTCTTTAATAAATGGTGTTGCAAGTCCTGGACAACTACATGTAGAAGAATGACATTGGACCACTTTCTTTCACTGCACACAAAAATAAACTCTGAAGAGATGTAAGACCCGAAGCCACAAAAATCCTTAAAGAAAACATAGGCAGTGTTTTACTAATTTTTTTCTGAATATGTCTTCCAGGCAAGGAAAACAAAAGCAAAAATAAACAAGTGACAGCACGTAAAATTCAACAGCTCTACACAGCAAAAGAAACCATCAGCAAATAGGCAACCCAGTGAATGGGAGAATACATTTGCCAATGATACACCCAACAAAGGATTAATATCCAGAATATTAAAAAAAACCTCATACAACTCAATACCAGAAAACCCCAAATAATCCAATAATGGACAGAGAACCTGATATTTTTCCAGAGAGAACATTTTCCCAAAGAAGACATACAGTTGGCCAACAGACACATGAAAAGATGTTCATCATCACTAATAATCAGGGAAATGCAAATCAAAACTATAAGGAGATAACTCTTCATACTTATCAGAATGGCTAGTATCAAAAAACAAGGAATAACAAGTGTTGGTGAGGATGTGGAGGAAAGGGAACCCTCCTAAACTGTTGGTAGGAATGTAACTTGGTGCAGCTATGGAAAACAGAATGGAGGCTCCTCAGAAAATTGAAAACAGAAATACAATGAGATCCAGTAATTCTACTTACTGGCAGATTACTGAAAAAACAAAACAAAACAAAATCACGAATTCAAATATATACCTGGACTCCTGTGTTTATTGCAGCATTATTTACAATAACCAAGATTTGGAAGGAACCTAAGTGAACATCATAGGCGAATGGATAAAGAAGATGTACATATTATATGCAATGAAGTATTTCTTAGCCATAAAAAGAGTGAAATCTTGCCATTTGTAACCACATGGATGGACGTCAGGTATTATGGTAACTGAAATAAGACAGAGAAACAGAAATACCATATGATTTCACTTATATGTGTAATCTGGAAAAAAAAAGATTCAAACAAGAACAAACTGGTGATTGCCATAATGGAGAGAAATAATAAAAGGAGGGAAAAAATAAAAGGAAATATATACAGAAAATTATAGCATTGACTTTTACAACTTATATGAATCTATGAATCAGGGATTTTTTTTTCTTCTCTTTATTAAAACCCCTTTTTGTTTGCTGGTATCTCAAAAGACTCAGGAGAGCTTATTAGCTGTGGAGTCAGCATATGGAAGCTAGAAAGGGTTTTTGGATTCCTATGCTCTAATTTTATTGTTTTAAAAATCAGAACTCGGGTTCAGGACAGTAAACAGACTTGGTTATATTTATAAGGTGTGTGGCAGACTGTTCAAAACAATTTTAATGGCTAACATTTATTGATTTTTCATCATTTTCTATATATTTTGCCAAATGTATTGTAAGTATTGTTGTTTTTAAGTGTTCCAAACATCCTTATCTGTCTTGTTCATTCACTGTGGTATCCCCAGCACCTAGGAGAGTCTTGAACAAAGAGTAGGTGCTCAATAAATATTTTTGAAAAATGAGTGAATGAACAACCTTAAGTATGAGAGACTGTCATGTCCCCAGTTTGCATGGGATGACACTGTGGCTTAAAAATGTTCAGTGCATTACATGAGGTCATTCAGGTAGTGATTGACATGTGAAACCACCTCACCTTGAAGGGCTGTCTCTGGTTCTGCGGCCTAGTTGGGGCGAGAACCTGAGAAAAATATACATTATAGACATGTCCTTGTATACTTTTGCATTTAATATCTTAGGACACCTAGGATTCAGTGAGTTCTGGCTTTCTTGAATGAGGTATGACTTGAGAAATGACATAACCTATTATAAAACCCATAAACAGGTGGTGAAACAGTTCATTTGAAGTACTGTGTCCTGCATACAAATTCAAGGGAAGAACTTGACACTGGAGACTATTTGATTTGGAAAAAAAGGATGGTAAAAGCAGGGATTTGTTTTGCACTTCTTTGAGAATTAGGTAATTAGGAAAATATATTTTCTATTATAAAATTCAAGTTCCTGGCATAATCGGGCTCCAAACTACTTAGCAGATTTTACAAACCTCTGGGGTTGCTCTTTTTATTGTCTTATGAACATGCAGTGTTCATTTCCACCTACCCCCATGTTTTACTCAACAGGAACTTTGTCATGTTCTTCAGGGGCCAGTTCAATTGTCTCTCTCTTCACAAAACCCTCTCTGAAATGCTGTCAGCCACAGGATCTCTCACTCTTTTGAACAATGATAACACTAATTGCACAGATTGCACATTTAGTCTCAGTCTGATATGGAAGTGTTTTCTACTTCCCAGATTTGAGTGGCATACTGTATAAATGGATGGCAAAGTCTTTAAAAGTATGTACTGTATCATCATAGCTTAATGCTTTGTGTATTATGATGGCTCAAGTGATACCTGTTGAAAGAAAATTGAGGAGAAATAGGTTAAAGAAAGGTTATCACACTTGTTAGAAGAAGTTTTCATTTTCTACTTGATTTTGTCTTGCAAATTATGAATTTTTAGTATGACAAGGTTTGAAATGTAGGCTTGCACTTGATGAAAGAACATACAAATGAATTTAATTTGTTTTTTTCCTCTTTTCTCTTTAACATTGGATGAGATACTTGTGTGGGTTAGTGATCAGAGCTTGAAACTGGGTTCTAGCTCTCATGCTCCCCATCAGCCTAATTTTTTTTCTCCCTATTTAAGTCTTGATTTCCCACTCTGCTTTCATAAACAAGAAATGTGTCCATAGAGGAGATCCATGAAATTTAGTTTATGTTTTTTTTTCTCTGTTTAACAACATAAATATATTTATTTGTTGAGGTAAATAGCTTCCCTGTAAGTTATAGTGAAATTTAGATATCAGAGTATCAATAGTTTTCCTCCTCCATCTTGACTCAACTATATACACATTAAAAATTAGGTTGTCTCTTATAATTTGTGGAAAATAAATACCAAGCAAATCAGAATGAACAGAATAGCAGCAGACTCACAGACACTGAAAAGTGACTCGTGGTTACTATGGAAGAGGGGTTGGGGTGGAGGGGTGGGGGTGAGGAGGATAAAGGGGCACAAAAATTCCCAATCATTTATATACATTGGTCATGGGTATTGTAGTACAGCACGGAGAATATAGCCAGTGGTTCTACAATATCTCCTTATGCTGACAGACAGTAACCACACTATGAGGGTTGAGGATTTAATAATATGGATACCTGTTAAAGCACTGTCTTGTACACTTGAAACCAATATAAGATTCTATATAGATACTTGTTTTAAAAAAAATGAGGTTGTCTCACAAATTTGAAATGTGAATCTGAAAACCTATCCCTATTACTAATCCTATGATGAAAGGGATATTTTAAACATTTCCATACTGAGTAATTTCCAGATAATAGCAAATACAGTCAGTATTTTCCTTATGAGTTTATGTGAAAGACATACAAGGCTATTAATGATAGTTAACGAATCCAGAAAACTTCAAAACACAATTTCATCAAGATGATCTTTACTACCATTTCCCTTTAAAGAAGTTCTCGAATCTCAGACTGGTTTAACTTGACACTGGAAATACTAAACTTTGAAAGAATGTACCAAAGTTATTGCTTTAAAATGGAAAATGTATGGTCAAAAGTCTCTTTTTAAAGAGTTCATTAAAAGCTATTCTTACAGTACAGTTCTGTAACTGCAGAGAAAACGTTCAAGCACATAGTGAACATCACCCTCCTGAATGACAGAACAAAGGCCTACGTTCACTAAGATGTATGGCTTTTTGGTGACTTTTACTGCCTATAAAGTCATTACTGTTTGACTGAAAAAGGTTTTTACAAAACTCCACTTCCAAAATTAACATTTTTATTAAATCAAGTTAAAAAAACGTTCACTGTAGAAAAGTCAACAAGGATTTTAACAAAACCAAAATATACTTTTTATACAATATATGTATATATTAGCAGCAAACTACTTGCGAGATTTTCTTTTAGTTTTTTTTTTTAAAGAAAGCACAATGTACATTAGTATGGAATGTCACGATGCTAACCTACTCTTCACCTTCTGTTCTGTGGTTTGTGCCTTCTGGTACATGTTATTTTATGATTCTCATTAATGAATACTAAGAAAAAACTCAGCTGTCACTAAGTGGTGAAACAGAATGGCTGGTAGAATCTGTTTCACTGCTTCAGTCACATGTTATCTCTGAGAATAACAAATGAGCACCATATAAATAAATTAATTGTGCATGCATGTAAACTCAATTTTTAAAGTGTGATAGTAGCCAACTAGACCACTTAGCATTCAAATATTACTTTTTAAAAGTCTGGTGATACACAAAAATTTATTAAATCAGACAAATACCTCAATCCCATATTGCTTATCCATTTTAAACACTCACTAGGAAGTCTGCATATTATCTGACAAACTGCATGCATACGTGTGTACACACACATACTAAAATGTCTGTGTATGTACATATACATCTTTAGCACTGCATAAATTTCTAAACTGAGATGAAGTCAAATCTCTTTTAAATATATATGTAGAATATAATATTACCAACTGAAAGTTCCTAATAAAAGCTTCATCTTAGCTAATCTGAAATACTGGTCATTGAAAATACTGGGGCCAAAGAGCTGAAATTCAGCTTACAATACTTGAGGCTTACGAATCAGTCAGCCAAACAAACAAGATTTGAAATTAACAACTGCTCCCCAAAGAAATACATTTTTCTCTTGATATTTCCTTCTAAGAGCAAAAAGGAAACATCTTTATAACGAGCTTTTACTTCTTAGTTATAATTATTAAAGAAATCTCACTAGTCTTCAAAAATACTGAACATTATATAAATATGATTTTCTTATAGTTGAATTCCACAGCTAGAATCTGTATTTAAAAAGCCTCCCTTTGCATTGTTTCCTTTAGTGCTTCAAGTTTCCATTCTGCACCTCTTGACATCTGGCTCAGCTCTGTGAGACTTCACCCACACCATGAAGATCTGCTCCTGGGAGCCTCCCTGCACAGTAGCTGCAACAGGAGGAACTGCACCAAGGTCATCAGCAACACAAAAGAATACACAATGTTACAAAGACAGAGTACAACAGGGAGTCCCTTTTCACCATTACATTAATGAAATATGATCCTTTTAATGCTTTTACAGATAAAGCCCTAGCTTATTTTTTAACTTATCAAGAGGATGAAATTTATAGATAGCCCACCTTTAATTTTCAATCAAAAATCTAAAACAGAACACTGAATTACTTTTATTAATATACACATCAAGTTATTCAGGTGACTTCAGGTAGCTTCCCCCAGAGATGGCACTTGCAGGTACAAAGATGCAGAAAATTCTGCAGTCTTCAGATGTTTGCTTGAAAGGATTCTTCAACAGCAGTTTGATACTGGGTTTCCTCATCCAGCTGAAGATTCACAAATTCTCCATTATCAAACTGATGTCTTTGATTTAGATGACTAACGAAATTTCTAGTAATCTGACTAGGATCTCCCCAAGGAAGAGACACACAAATAGGACATGTCACAGGAACTATCTGAAATAGGTGTTCACTGTTACAGTGGTCCAGTAAACGCTGTCTGGTGAAATTTGATTCTTGACACAAGGGGCACTTAAAGGTGGGCTGCCCAGAAGAACTTGTATTCTCTTGATAAGTTTCTGTGTTATCAGATGTGGATGTTTCACTCCTATTACTGTTCCCTATGGAATCTTGAGAGATCTGAAAGTTTGGAATGATAGAGGAAACACCATATTCATCTTGATACTTCTTACAAGATTTGTAATGATGTCTCATGCAATAGAATTTTATCTGTTTCACACAGCACCTGCAGCGCCCAGAAAACTTCCTCATGATATTCTCAAGGTCTAAGGCCCATTCAGGACACGCTCTCTCTCTTCTAGTCACATTTCCACGACAGAGGGGACAATGTATTTCGCTTTCTCTCATTGCAGTCAGGAAATATTTTCCACAGAAAATATGCTGACAGGTCGCGGTCCACGCCGGTGTCTTGAGCACCTCCTGACAGACGGGGCAGTAGAAGTCATCTTCGGTGTAGGACGTGGCGATGGAGAGTTCCTCGGCCATGGGGGGCCGCAGAGGACCAAGGTGCTGGCGGCGGCTGCGGCCAAGGTGACAGCGGCAGTGGCGGCCCGGGGACCGCTGGCCTGTGTCTAGTTTATGTTTTTGAGTCCTTTCGGACCTCTGTGTGAAAGTGTATAAAATGCAAATTATCATGGTGGACTCTTCCACCTTCATTTGCGTTATGTTGCTTCTAGAGCAATTTTGGAGGTTTGGAATGTTTTCATTATTTCAAAAAGATTCAGCCAAACTTTCTTTCCGTATGAGCAGGCTTAGCGAACAGTTGGTATCATGCTAATCAGTTTTTCATTTTCTGGTCAATTTTTCAGATTAACCGTAGGTGAAATGTTAATTATCAACATTGGTAAACTGTAGGCAACTCAGAACACTGTCACTTGCACAGGCAACAAAATGGAATATTCCCAGCATGCTCACCTTTTAATAGCTTCTGTAAGTGACGGTCTTTAGCATTTTGGTTAACTCTCAGACTTGCTGTAAGAAATCACAGCGGGAACTTGCTTTTACGAAGTCCTGAGGCTGCGCTCAACTAGTGAGGTAAAATCTCTTTCCCCACCAGCCTCAGGCTTGTCAATTAGTAACTGGCCTGGGTGGCAGTGGCTGCCAAGGAAAAACTAATGTTCTGTGTCCTGATTATTGCCTTCCTCTGAGCAAGAACCACATGAAGCAAGACTTGGTAATTAGCTCAAACCAAACAAGCTGAAAACTTGTCTTCATCTATTATTTAAGACAAGTTTGGTAATAAAGAAAACTTTGGTAATTAGCACAGAAACAGGCAAGATGTTTCTCTTTACTTTAGGTCTGTCTTTATATGACTAAAGTCAAGTGAAAATTTATCATGGAAACTATAATAGTATGAAAAGTTAAGAGAATTGTTCCTTAATAGGCTGGGGGATGGTCTTTGAGAACATTAATACTGTGAGCTCTCTTTCCCAAATTTCTAGGAATTCAGTAGCATGGTAGTAAGCCCATATTTCAGAGTTGGATTTCTGTCTTTTTAAAGGATAAGAAAAACTGGTGTCTATTGGGTGTTCTGTGTCCCTTTTCATGCATACACATTTAGCCTTCGAAGTGCCTGATGAAGTAGATCTAATTGCATGCCATTTTATAAGTTGGGAACTAGGCAATAAATTTCTGATACTTAATGGGTTTTTTCAACATTATTTTAAACTTAAGTAGACATTAAAGAACTGTTAGAGAAAATGAAAGTTCCTGTAGCCAGGATTCTCACCTGACCCTGGTTGGCTTGCTCACTGCACAAGTGTGGGCAATACATTGTTACTGATTCTATCTAAAGAGCTCCACCCAGTGCTCTGGGCTGCTGCTCAGCTGCAGGAGAGCAAAGGCTGGAGGAGTGGCAGCTCCTGGGACAGAGACTGTGATGGCTGCAGGGGCAGAGAGGCACTGAGGCATAGACAGAGAAGGACTACAGACCTGCAGGCTGTTGGATGCAGACATGATTCGAGTGCTCGACCTATTGCCAGGAGAATAAAGCTGGGTATAAACACTTGTACCCCAGGAACATTCCGTTGTCATTTCTCAGTCTCATCGAATCTGTAGTGAACTTGCCCAGGGCTGAAACCTTCAGGCAAGGCAAACCTTTAAAATAATGACAGAAGTTTGAAAATAATGTATGTAAAGGAAATGGAGGAGGGAGGAAAAAGGTCAAGTACATGACACAGAAGTTAAACTGTCAAGGCAAAAGAAAATAAGCAGATAATGGTGAGGACAAAGGAGAATTGGAAATGAAAAGGTAAAGTAGTCTCGGATTATCAAGTTACAATAGGCTATTTTTAATAAAGTGTCTAATACATTAAGTTTTGCAAGTTTAAGAAATGGGGAAAAGTATTAAGTATTCATATATATATATGTACTTAAAACTCATATTGAGAAAGGTTGCAATGAATGTTTTTCATGGGCTAAGCTAATATGGCATGCCTGACTCAAGTTACAATGAGTAAAATCATGGAAAGATAAAGCCGTTGGGGGCCGTAAATTCTATCTGTGCCTGTCCCCTACTCTATTAAGAGCTAAACTGAGGAACAGATGCTATAATTAGGCTAAGTCACACAGGTAGCAATCAGCAGATTGGGACATGGATGCAGATCTTTTAATTTCCAGCCTAAATTTTCTGCAGTTCAATCCTGTTTCCTATGATTTTCACAGCCCATCCCCCACTTGTTAAATTTTCTTCTTCCCACAGTTAACTGTAGAATACTATCTCCACACAGGCTCCTTTTGCCAGTACTGGAGCATGTTCATAAGACCCACTCATACCTAAGTTGTACCATAGGACAATAGAGAATAAGAAAAACAATGCAATATTGGAGAAACAACAAAGGTTAGGAAAACTCATGTGAATTGTATAGTAGTTATTCATGTATTTTAATTATATGAAAAGGGAGCTAGAAAGTCTAATATCTCTTCTTCTCAACTTTTAGATTTTTTCTTCCTTCACTTATTTAAATTTTTGGAGATGGAGCTTTTAAAATTTCTCTGTCCTTCAATCTGTTTGTCATTCTCTGTTGATTTCCAGTATAAGCTATTTCTTTTTTGTGACCCACAACCATTCATTTCTAGCTCAAACATGATTTATCATTGATTTGCTTTTTATCTTTGGGTTATCCGTCATTTTTTTGGTTTCTAGAATTGAGCATATTTAATTATTATTAAAGTCTTTTCTCCTACATTTAATTATTGTTGCGATATTCCGTTTTATCTTCTGAGCAATTTCCCAAGTAAACATTGGTGTGTTTATGTTTTACATTTTAATCAGGAAACACTGCAATAATAGAAGTGGGCTAAAGTTGGGATACCTTTGTGCAGCACTTCTGCTTTCTGCTAAGTTCTTTTCACCTCACCAAGCAGCTCTATTAAGAAGGACTCAAAGAAAAAAAACAACCCCTACATCAGTTAGTTCACTTCCCTCATTTTTCCATTTTGTCCACATCTAGTTTATAGGAAACTCTGTATCCCTTGTTCCAACAAAGTTTTCAAATGCATGAGCAATGGATCTGAAATTTGATGAACTCCTGCTGGACTCCTTACTCCTTCTGCCCTTGTCCCCTCATTCTTTCTTCAACAAGCAACCAGACTGACCTTAATGTGCAAATCACATCATTTCACTTCTGTCATCAAAATCCTCCAGTAGTTCCTCTCTCAGTCAGAAGGAAAGATGCAGTCTCTACAGTGATCTAGAAGGGCAACATTTCTCTGACTTTATGTCTTATACCTCCATCTTTTTCATTCTGTTCCAGCCATCTGGCCCCTCACTCTGTGTGAAGAAAGCCTGGTGTGCTCATGTTTTGGGGCTCTTCACGCCTGCTGTTGCCCCAGCCTATATGCTCTTTTCTCAAATGCATCTCTTTACTCCCATGCTGTGGTTCTTACACAATTACCTAGTCAGTGAAGATTTCCTTGGCCATTCAATTTAAAATTTCATTTGTCATGTAATGCTTCCTGTTTATCTTCTTGATTTCTCCTCATTTTTTTGACTTATTTTACCCCATTTATCTTGTTTTTTGTTTGTTTTCCCAACAGGGATTTAAGTTCCATCAAGGTAGGGATTTTCTTACTCCTTTTTACTGACTTTTGAATTCATTCTTGAATTTACTTATTCTATTTCTATTAACTTCTAAATCTCTAGCATTTAGGAGAATACTTGGGAATAGCAGTGCTCAGTACACATTTATAGGAAGAAGAAGGGAAAAAGCAAGCAAGGGAGGATTGGAGGGAATAAAAAGTAAGAATTCTGTATAAGATTTCATGCTAAATTGAGTATAGAGGGAAAAAATTCAACCTATTCATTAAAAATCAGCTTGAGTTTACTTCCACTAAAGAAAAATTACATATAATTTTCTCAACAATGTTTTCATTTTGTGTCGGATACAAGTATAGCACATTCTGCAGTGGCATGGGGATAAAAGCTAGAAATCACATTCACTTGCCTGTACATGAGTTGAATACTGACAAATTTATAAAAGGAACTTAGCACATGCCAGGCTATTCAGCCTAAGTTATGAAATGAACTACGTTTTTGAGGGAAATACTAAAAAGATTTAGTCAAGACTCCCCATAGAATTTTTCAGGACCATCAAGTGAGGGGTATTTTAAAAAATTAGGATGGGGTCATATTTTGATGTTGAGAGGTACATGGCCCAGAAATGCTTGAAAAATTTTCTAGTTCCTTCTCAGTCATGTTTACCCCAGCTCTCTTTTTTATTTATTTCTACCACATGGTTTATTTCTGACAATGAGCTTGACTACCTTTGTTGAGGGTAAGGAAATTATGGACAAATCTAATTTAGACATCTTATAACGTAGAGCAAATGGCCATGCTGGAAAGCCCAAGGCAGGTAAGATAATTGGAGAAGCTTTGCCAACCAGATTTGTTGTTTTTGTTAATTAGAAAAGACCGACACTGTCTTCTTGGTTGCTACCTATGAATAAATCAGCACTACCAGAAATCACATATATAACTTGGTTTTAAATAACACACTTTGCTATCTGAAACTTTATGAAATTAAAAATAATACAAATAACTACCAGTATCAAACATATCTGTGCTCTAATGCAAACAGACGTTTCTCATTTTTTCCATGTGATACATATATCAGTGTATTTACAAAAAATTGCTTTACACTTTTATTTTGTCATCTTTCCTTACTTAGAAAAAATACATAGGCTTTCCTCCCTCCAAGTTCTCCTCTTGAATCAGTCATGGCTGGCATTCCATCATTTGTAATGGATGTGTCACACTCTCCCTCCCAGGCATGTAATTGCAGGAGTGCTCAAACTGACATAAACATTCAGACTTCAGAGAGAAAAGCCCAAGAACTGAGAACAGAAAATTAGATTATTAGTGCTTTCTTACAACCTTGACAGTGCTACTTTTGATGAAGGATTGAAAATTTGGCTAAACCCTCTTTTTTATTCATTTTGCTTAAACCAGAACACATTTTTATAGTGAAATGTTTGCAATCACCTAGAAACAGAAAGACTTCTTTTTAAACCATAAATTTGCATAGAAAAAGATAGCAATGAGAATGTTTGCTTGCAGTTTTAGGTGATAAAGGCAATATTTGAAAGTATGATTTTCTTGCTCTTACAGTCACCTAAAAAAATAAAGAAATTGAGATTTTAATTGAAATAATAGTGGGATCTCATGTGAGGCTTTTGCATAGTCATAGAAAACTAGCATTAGAGGCACATGTACTTTGCTCTCAGACTTTTGGAACCCATAACTGTTGGTGGATTTAATTAGACAGCTCTACTAATTTGAGCCAGAGTTATGCCAAGTACTTTTACGTTACTCAGCAGGACCACTCTATGACACTGACAATGTCAAGGGGTTATGTTCCAGTCATAAAAATTGGCTAAGATACTTAAATTACCAAATAACTCAGCCTCAGAGGGACCATATTGCTTTGAAAGAGAGTGGTGTGGGGGTTTTGAAGTGTCAAAAATAAATGAGAAGTAACTTAAAGAAGATATCTAGTTTGGTTTATGGACCACATCCCCCCCCCCAATTTCTATCTAGTTACTAGACAAATGATTGATATTGCTAAAGTGCAAAATCCTTTGATAATGAGGTTTTATAAGTAACTCCTGCATATGTTGATGACCTTTTACTAGTGTCAGTGTGTGACAGAGGTGAGTTCTGAGAGAAGAATGAGCCAAGTTTTGAAGCCCAGGGGAACTGAGGGCCTAGACCATTACCATTTGACTTTCTCATTTATTTTTCTGCACATGAATCCCCTGTTGACCCTGAACGAGACATATTTGAAATATATTGGGGAGAAAGAGGTGAGAACTGGGCAGCTGAATAGTAATTTGGTCTCTGCCACTCATTATTTCTGGCTCTTTGGATATTAGCTATAGCATTCAATTGCAATGCCGTCTTGCTTAAATCACGGCTGTCCATGCAGTGGCCTTAGGAACGAATTCCTTAATTTTTCAGCATCACTGCAAGAGAGATGAAGAGTCAGATAATTATTTGAAGCTTCTATAGCGCAGGACACTACTCAGCATGTCTGTTAATGGCAGATTGCAATCGGAAGAGTAAATGATAACCACATTTATGTACATATTTATCATTATCTATAAATTTAGACTTGGCCTGCAACAGCAGTTTATTGGATTCAGAACCATTTATTAAATTGACTTCATGTATTTTCATGGCCATGAGTTTAAAGAATTATATTTTTAAAGGATTTCCACAAACTGAAAATGATTTGCAACTGCATTAATGGGAAGAAATAAATTGAAGACACTCAGGTGAAGAGTTTAACACAGAGAAATGTTTGATTTTCCTACAAGAGTTTATAGGGTACATTTGAAGTTAAGGTTTCTGTGTGTGCTTTCTGCCAGGTTTTGCTTCTTAAATTAACTTTTAAACATTTCTAGAAACTATTACTATATTAATCTTTTTGTGTTTTTTACTGCCTGGTTTGGTAACAAGTCACTATAGTGTTACATTCAGGTTAGTTAGTGTGGAAACGAGTGGAAGATATTCCTTCATAATTCTAACGCTTTTAAACACTAGTTTGTTGCATGATTATTATATTTAAGTACCTCATGATGTCAGTTAACTGCCATTGCACCTCAGTTAAATAACTTTATTGATAGTGTGGCCACATTCCTTTGAATAGCTGTAACACAGTCAGATAGGCTGTCTCAAATTAATGTTAGGTGATCCAAAAAGCACATGACTTTATACATCTTAGGTTTGGTGTGTGTGTGTGTGTGTGTGTGTGTGTGTGTGTGTGTGTGTTTATGAGTGTCAGTTGGTTTGGGTGCATTTAAGAAATAGGCAAGGTTGTAGGTTTTGAGAGAAGTGTGAAAATTCTATTAATTAACTTTAGTAATCCCATGACACCAGAATGGTAGCCAATACATCTTCCACAAAAATAAATAATAATGATGTATTTATAGCTAATGGGCTGTAACATTCTGGGATCAGCAAAAATGTGGGTAGAAGCAGAGAGAAACACACATGACCTAATGAAGGGGACTGAGAGAATAATAGACATGGAGGAGAGCACATGGGTGAGCCAGGACTTTTCAGGAAAAAGGAGGACATTTTAGGGTCTTGAAGTCCTGGTTATTTTCATTGGCTAGTAATTTGGAGTCCAAGTGACCTGAAGGTAATCTCTCTATTTTTAATCACCTTTTCCTCTCATGCTTCCTCTTACTTTTCTCCTTACCACACATATAATTTGGTTGTTGTAAAATGGGGCATCAAAGGTTAAAAATAATTACTGTTTCATTGTGCCAGTTTTTCAGTCAATATTTCGAAATTGCCAACTGAATATTGTGTCAATTTCAATAGTAATGCATTTTCCCACCTCTGAAATTGATACAAATTTATATGTAATTTTTAATTTTCTTGCCTTTATTGTATGAATTTAGACCTTTCTAAATGATGACAGAAATGATGACAATTATGTCTTACTCCTAAATTGAAAGTGAATTCTTTTAAGATTTAATTATTATTCTTCCAAGTGGTAAAGATATCTCAAGACAAATGCTGGGCATAGAAGCCACAGGGCATAAATATGCAAAGAAGTAAAAAGCTAACCTTTTCAAACAATAAGGCTTCTCTCTCACTTACCAACTTTACATTTCCCTGTATGGCCCCAGAAGATGACTGGTTAGCCAGAAACGGGTAAGATTCCTCAAGGGAGGAACAACCTAAGACAGGCACAGTCGCAGGGGGGCCATCAGGTGAGAAATTGGGGATCAACAGAGGTGAGGCTTAGAACCTCACCCCCCCTGTTCTGAGAGAAATCTTCTGCATACGTGGATGTTTTATTGCCCTTGTCTAGCTTGGATTAACACGTAGTCTACAGGAACACACCTGATCATCTACATTTGCTCTCTTACAACACTAAACTATGTTTTCTACCTTTATCTTGTATCTACCTACCACTTCAGCATTTTATTAAAAATAATAATAATATAGAGAGAAATGTGGTATCCACATATAAATCAAGTATAAAAATCAAATGAGTATTCATATTTGAACTGACTTTATAGTTCATAATGCATGAACAAAACCAAAAGTTTCTGTGATGACTGCCCTTGTACTGTTCACCATGTGACTTATTCACTATGTAAGAATTTGTTCTCCATGTAAGAACTTGTTTGTTATGCTTCAGAAGATTGGAGACTGACGAAAATTAGGCTTGGGGTGGATTAATGATTGTGCATTGAGCATTGACTCCCCTATACAGAATTTTATTGTTGTTAACAACTATTTGATCAATAAATATGAGAGATGCCCTCACAAAAAAAAAAAACAAAAACATGCACACTTCCAATTGTAAAATAAATAAGTAACCGGGATGTAATGTATAGCATAAGGAATATAGTCAAAATATTGTAACAGCTTGGTATGGTGATAGCTGGTACCTAGAATTATCATGTATATAAATGTTGAATCACTGTGTTGTACACCTGAAACTAATGTAATACTGTGTGTCAACTACCCTTCAATAAAAAATAATTGTCTACAAAAAAAAAAAAAGATTTAATTATTATGTATGTTTTCTGAACTTTTAAAATATGTCCTTTATGAAGTCAAGCAAGTTTCCTTATATTAATTATTATCCTAAATGGGTGATGGATTTTTTTGCACCTAATTTTTCTGCATTGAATGAAATACTGTTTATTCTGAGAGAATGTGTTGACATAAATTCATGGATAGATTTTACTCATGTTAAATTATTTCAAATTTCTGTGATGCTCTGTGTAAGGCAGAACTAAATACAAATTGCACATTTTAGATAGTAACTTATTAACCGTTTTTACATTTTATTCATAAGTGGGAGTTACAATTTTTCTTTCATGAACTATTTTCATACAGTTTTAAATCAGTGCCATACTAGCCACATAGACTGAATTGGTAGAATTTTTACTTTTTCTGTTTAGAAAGTTGTATTAAAGGGATATTTTTTGAGAACACATAGCTGGATTTTTTTCCGTTTTGAAAATCTGTGTCTTTTAACTGAAGAGCTTAAATATAAATGATAATTAGAATTGGTATTGTGTATTAGGATTTATTTCTTCTATAGTTTGTAGAAGTTTTTAAAGTCATGATTCCCCTTGGCTTTATTTTTTCATCTTTCTTGATTTCTATTGGATAAACTGGATGTCCTTTACTGTCTTTTAAATCTTTTGTCTACCAGGTTGGAAGTTAGATTATTTCTATCAGTATATTTAATTGAAAGTTTTGATTAAAACACAAAAATAAAATACGTAATGTAATTGCAAAGGGAGGTGCTAGTCCAATATGCAAATCTTTAAAGGAAATGTCTTAAATTAAAAAAATTGAAAGTTAAAAAAGTTAAACATGCCTACACTAAGGATGTTAAAGACAAATGAAAAGAGGATTTATGAAGAACATTTCTTTGGAAAAAGCTGTTTAGTGTGTTGAGTCCCATGCCCACCCCCAAGAGGGAAGGGAGTGGCTAATTTAACTGTTACCTCAGAACTGGGAGAGGGGCTTCACCAGGACATTTACAACTTCATCTCTTCCCCTGCTTTAAGGGGAGACAGGAGAAAGGCATTTGTCCTCTGGAAAAAATAAGAGGATGAGAGAGGTGGGGCAGCAAGTGATCTAGTAGCAGAGGGAGTGTGTTGGGGGAAGGGAAGTGGGTTTCCTTTGAACCACATGTATGCCATGTGCTAAAGGGATCTGGTGTGAGTGTTGTCTTAGATGTTATTAGATAGGTCTTACTGGAAAGCTTTATATCCCTCAAAAAGTGGTCAAAATCAAATCACTGGGTTCCTAGGGGCTGTCACATCAAAGGAACTGGAGGGCAGGAAGTCCCAAGGACTGGGATCTCTGAAGAGGTCACAGAAGAGCTTGTGTGATATTAACGCCAAATACAGTGTCATTTGAATAAGAAAAGTCCTGAATCTCTCATCTGATCTCAAAACCCTCCTGGCAAGTGATGGGGGAATCTGACACTGTTGTCTATCATGTTAGAGAGACAATCTGCAAGAATAAACAAAAGTCCTGCTGGACTCCCTCCCTGAAGACCAGCAGACCCAGTGCAGTAGGTTCCAGCTAGAAGGTGAAGGGAGAAATACTGCTTTTGAAAAGGTTTGGAAGATTTTGTTACTATACCAGATTCGACATTCTGTGTATAGAATGAGAGTCTGTGTAGACATGGATCTTTCTATTATGTGCGATAAGAAAAGTCATGCAAGTAATAACTCTATAGCATCTTACTATGCTGACGGACACTGACTGCAATGGGGTGTGTGCTGGGGGACTTGGTAATATGGGTGAATGTTGTAACCACAATGTTGCTCATGTGAAACCTTCATAAGATTGTATATCAATGACACCATAATAAAAAAAAAAAGAAAAGCCATGGAACAAATTACCCGACAATATATGATTATATCCCATGAATTCCCTTTGATTGTTATACACCAGTTAAAGTATTCTGTTTCTGTTATTTAGTAGTTATCCTTACATTTTTAGCATGCATATTCTAGCCTCCTTCTGAACACTGCTGATATTAGTACTAGAAGTTTCTAACTAATTCTTGTAACTTATTATATGAAATTTTAGCATAACCCTGTATTGCTAATTCTTTACATTTATACCTACTGAGTTCCTCTTCCTTTTTAAAGACAGCTTTCCTTCTCTGATGTTGTACTAACATTCTCTTAGATTTTTTCCTAACGTTTTTATACTTTAGTTTCTAACCTTTAGATTACTGATCTCTCTGGGAAATTTTTCTGCATATAATATGTGGTAAGTTCAGTTATATATTTTTATTTTAAATATATTATCAGTGGTCTCAATCTCATTTATTTCAGAATCCATTATTTGCCCAAAGATGTGTACTGCCACATTTATCATGTATTTCCATGTATTCTTGTTCTGTTTGTAGATTCTCTCTTCTTTCTTCTATTACTGCTTTTATACCATACCATTTTTATATTTGTTTAACTAGTTCTACTAATATTTTTCCATGTTTCTTTGGGAATTATGGAAGATAGTTTGCATGAAATTCAAAATATTATAAAGTTCCAAAAAGATCTCTTTGAGACTATGACTGATGATTTATTATATCTATGTAAATCTTTTAATAAGTTTATATATTTTTATATATAAACTTTAAAAATAAATTTGCTTATTTCTTTTAATAAATTTATTATATATGTCATATATATAATAAATTTATGTCTGTATATATGGGTATATATGTGTAAATCTCTTAATAAATTTATATATATACATAAATAAGTGATTTATATATATATATATATATATATATATATATATATATATATATATATTTAGCTCTTCCTTTTAGGGACCCAGGCCATCTTTCCATTCTCTAAAGTCTTGTATGTACTTCATAGATTTTTTTTCTCGTGCCTTCCTCACTTTTGTTGTTATTGAATTCACTCCCAGACTGTATAGCTATTTTGTTCTTGCAGTAAGATTTTCCACATACAGCAGTTTAGTAATACAGAGTCCAGGAAGCAATCTTTAGAAAATCTCTGGGGAGATTTAGGTCCAAATATGCTTGAGGTACAGCCAAGAACAGGTGTTAGCCCCTTTTGAGAAATGTAACCAAATGTTGAACTATTGTGAGACCACAGAGCAAACTGTCATTTATTTCTTCCACACAGATTTCTGAGTGCTTGTTCTTAAATACTAGGCAGTACTGTATGATACTATAGGAAGCAAAACAGACAACTATTTCAGAAAACCCTTGACTTTTCTTAGTTTATATTTTAGTAACAGGGACAGATGATAGATAAGATAAGTAAATTATATACTGTGTTGTACAGTGTTAAAAACTAAGTAAAAGAAAGCAGGGAAGGAAGATAAGCACTGGGCTGGGCTGAAGTTGTAGGTGGGGTGCACCATCTACAGAGAAGAAGAGAATTAAGATGAGATGGGAGATAGGTCATGGATGGAGAGCCTGGTCATATAGGAAATTGTAGGTACTTGTAACAATGTTCACCTTGACTCCAAGTAAGAGGGAAAGTTGCAGGAGAGTTTTTAGCAGAGTAGTGAAATGATATGACTTAGTTGAACTGTATTTTGGCTCTGGGTTGAGAATAGACTAAAGAGTAGTACCTCTGACCCAGGTAGAAGATGGCAGTGAGGTGGTGGGGAGTGATTAATTTTGGAGCTATTTCGAAGATAGAATAGGCTTGCTGACTGAATGAGCATGAGATGTGAAAGAGAGGAGTCAGGAATGAAACCAGTGCTTTTTGCTTGAACAGCTGGAAAGACAGAGTTACCATTCAGTTAGAAGGTAAATAGCATGGAAGAAGTAGATTTTGGCAGGGACGGGGATCAGGCGCTCAGTTTGGGATATTTTATTTAAGAGATACTTACTAGAAATCAAGCATATACTGATTTAGTAGTTAAGTGTTGATATCAGGGACCAGGAACCGTAATGCGGATGTGGGAACCATCAGAACATAGGTGGTGTTCTAAGCTGCGAAACTGGAGATCACCTAGCAAGTGAGTATAGGAAGAAAAGAGACTGAGACTTGGAGTACTCTGACATTTCGGGGTCAGGAGAAGAGGCTAATTTAGTAAAAAGACTGTGAAGGAGGGGCCCAAAAGGTAAAAGAAAAACCAGCCCAATATGTTGTGCTGTAAGCAAAGTGAGGCAGCTGTATCAAAGGGGAGAGAGTGATTTATTGTGGCAAATGGTGCTGGAAAGTCAGTTAAAATGAGAAATGAGATTGACCATTGTCTTCAGCAACATGGAGTCTGCCGCTGACTGGTAAAAACAGTTTGGTGAAGTGGTGTACAGGAGGAGATTCACTGAGAGGAATTCAGGAATTTGATTAGAAAAATTGGGACAAAGTTTTGCTTCCAAGAAAAGGAGGGATATGGGACCTAACTGGAAAAGGACGAGGTAAACGGGAGGGAGGCTTTTTTGAAACGGAAAAATTACAAGTTTTTATGTTTAGGAGAATGAATCACAAGAGAAGAAAGAACTGATATTGCAGGAAACAAAAGAATAGGTGGAATGATGTCTTTGAGTGAGTGAGCAGGATTGGCATTTAATTTACAAGTGAAGAATTGGTCTTTTCTGCAAGCAAGGACCTAAGTGGAGGATATGGTCACAGGTGCAGGAAGGTGGGCCGGAGTTTGTGGAGTTTTTCTTCTGATTGTTCTGATCTCTTATCAAAAAAGGAACCAAGTGATTAACTGAAAATAAATCTGGAGGAATTAGTATTAGAGATTTTCAGATAGAGGAAAATGAATGAAAGTCATGCAGGAGAAGGACTGCTCCAGCCCTAAGATGTGGGAAGCATATAAAACATCTGACTGCCCCTACCCCCTGCAAAACCATTCATTTTCCTCCATTATTACAGTTCTTCAATTTTTAGCTGGACAGAGTTTCTTACAAAAATCATGGCCTTCTTTGCAGCTAGGCAGGACTCTTGGTCAAAATTTAGCCGATCACAGAAATCTGTAGCATTACTTTACACTAACAAAGAAATAGCAAAGAGAGAAATCAGGAAAACAATTCAATTCACAATTGCATCAAAAAGAATGAAATACCTAGAAATAGACCTAACCAAGGAAGTGAAAGACCTATACTCTCAAAACTACAAGACACTCATGAGAGAAATTAAAGAAGATACCAATAAATGGAAACACATCCCATGCTCATGGATAGGAAGAATTAATATTGTCAAAATGGGCATCCTGCCTAAAGCAATCTATAGATTCAAGGCAATTCCTATCCAAATACCAACAGCATTCTTCAACAAACTAGAGAAAATCATCCTAAAATTTATAGGGAACCACAAAAGACCTCGAATAGCCAAAGCAATCCTGAGAAGGAAGAGTAAAGTAGGGGGAATTATGCTCCCCAACTTCAAGCTCTACTAGAAAGTCACAGTAATCAAGACAATTTGGTACTGGCACAAAAGCAGACCCATAGACCAATGGAACAGACTAGAGAGCCCTGATATAAACCCAACCATATATGGTCAATTAATTTATGATAAAGGAGCTATGGACATACAATGAGGAAATGACAGCCTCTTCAATAGCTGGTGTTGGCAAAACTGGACAGCTACATGCAAGAGAATGAAATTGGATTATTGTTTAACCCCATACACAAAAGTAAACTCGAAATGGATTAAAGACTTGAATGTAAGTCATGAAACCATAAAACTCTTAGAAGACAACATAGGCAAACTTCTCCTGAATATAAGCATGAGCAACTTCTTCCTGAACCCATCTCTTCGAGGAAGGGAAACAAAAACAAAAATGAACTCATGGGACTATATCAAACTAAAAAGTTTTTGTACGGCAAAGGACATCATCAACAAAACAATAAGGCATCCTAAAGTATGGGAGAATATATTTGTAAATGACATATCTGACAAGGAGTTAACATCCAAAATATATAAAGAACTTACACACCTCAACATCCAAAAAGCAAATAACCTGATTAACAAATGGGCAGAGTATATGAAGAGACAGTTCTCCAAAGAAGAAACTCAGATGGCCAACAGACACATGTAAAGATGCTCCACATCACTAATCATCAGGGAAATGCAAATTAAAACCACAATGGGATATCACCTCACACCAGTAAGGATGACCAGCATGGAAAAGACTAAGGACAACAAATGCTGGCGAGGATGCGGGGAAAGGGGAACCCTCCTACACTGCTGGTGGGAATGTAAGCTAGTTCTACCATTGTGGAAAACAATATGGAGGTTCCTCAAAAAACTAAAAATAGAAATACCATTTGACCCCAGAATCCCAGTCCTTGGAATATACCCGAAGAGTACAACTTCTCAGATGCAAAAAGACATATGCACCCCTATGTTCATTGCAGCACTTTTTACAATAGCCAAGATATGGAAACAACCTAAGTGTCCATGTGTAGATGAATGGATAAAGAAGATGTGGTACATATACACAATGGAATACTATTCAGCCATAAGAAAGAAACAAATCCTACCATTTGCAACAACATGGATGGAGCTGGAGGACGTTATGCTCAGTGAAATAAGCCAGGTGGAGAAAGACAAATGCCAAATGATTTCCTCATTTGTGGAGTATAACAATGAGGCAAAACTGAAAGAACAAAATGGCAGCAGACTCAGAGACTCCAAGAAGGGACTAGTGGTTACCAAAGGGGAGGGGTGGGGGAGGGTGGGTGGGGAGGGAGGGAGACGGGGATTGAGGGGTATTATGTTAAGTACACATGGTGTGGGGGATCACAGGGGGAACAGTGCATCACAGAGAAGGGACATATTGGATCCCCAGCAACTTGCTGCACTGATGGACAGTGACTACACTGGGGTATTGGTGGGGACTTGATAGTATGGGTGAATGTAGTAACCACATTGTTTTTTCATGTGAAACCTTCATAACAGTGTGTATCAATCATACCTTAATAAAAAATAAATAAAAATTTAGCCAATGAAATTAAGTGGGCATGTTGCTTGTAATTTCTGGGAAACCTGAAGAAGGAGGGCTTAATTTCTCTCTACTTTGTGTTGCTTAGATTGCACATGTGAGGCCTGGTTGCTGAGGAGATTCATTGAACCCTGAATTGCTAAGTTCAGGTTTCTAAAAAATCCCAGCCCAAGGCAAATTTAGGTGCTAATTCATTACTGGGGGTGTGAGAGTAAAAGAGAAGTAAGGCTAGGAAGCAGGAGAAGCCAATACAAAGTAATGTGTTTCTGCGTCAACCACAGTTCCACAATCATGGAAAAATCCTAATGACTAGGATATGAGCAGTAACTCCCAACTTCTTGCCATTTATACTGTTGTTAGCCAAACTTCTCATGTTGGGGTACCTCCTCCTCTCTGCATTGCCTCTTCTGTCCCCTACAGGTGGGTACTGGGGAAGCCAGAGCCTGTCAGATCAAATCAGATGTGGGCAATGGAGCTGCTGGGCACCCTGCCTCAGTGGGCATGTTGGAGGCCCTGCCAGTCAGTGGTGGGAGAAGACAAAATATATAGTGGTAACCAGGATTTGCAATTGTGAGGACTTTGTAACTTGTTGCTGGGTCTAGTCTGGCTAGGAGCCAGGGCACAGATTCCTGGGCCTTCACTCTTACTTTGCTGTTATCAACTTGGGAGATCATGGAGAAATAGTTTGAGTGTCCATTTCTTCATCTATTTCAAGAGAACATTTTTTTTTTGTATTGAAATAGTTTGAAATAATGTTCAATGCCATTCTTATTACTTGTGATTCAAGAGGTTCAAGCACCTTCTATAATTATTTCCTTTGCGTTATATATTACAGTGTATTATTAGTAAATATTTTGGAAAATATCAATTAAATAGGTAAGATACTAGATTCTAGATTCTAAATGTGGAGTGTAGTTTGAAAAGCCCTGTTCTTCATCTTTGTTCACTTCCTAACCTATTCCAGAAGATTGTAAACACATAGCTAACCCATCTGATACTAAAATGGTTGAAGGTAGAAAGGAGAAGGTGGCTTTTTATTTTCACTTCTGTTTGACAGGAAACTCTTTTAGGAGGCATAAACCAGTATAATCGGGGTTTCTGCATTTGCATAGAAAAGAGTTCTGACAAATACATGGAGCTCAGAATGTAACGAGGGAAGGGGCTGACACCTGGTGTAGTGTTTAAGAATCTGTTTTCCAATTTTGGCCCTTTATGTAAAGTTTTCCTAAGCAGTATTCCTTATAAATTTTTTTTTTTTTTTACAAAACTGTTAGTTCTAAAAAAAACCCAGCTTGTTGAAGAGCTTTACTAATTATATCAATCTCTTGAGGGTACATTTTGGTAAAATCCCTGAGAAGTCTTGTGAAGGAGGCTGGTGACAGTGTTTAAAACCATTTGTGCCCAATTTTGTTTCTCTATAGAGACTACTTTTTCTCATAAACTTCTATTTTAAGAGGTACCATTTTTAAAATTCTGCTCTACAATTTCACCTGGAGGAAGATCCTAGGTCACAGGTCAGAGATAATATTTAGACAATATCTAAGCGTTTTGTGGTCTTGGGGTTTGATTGGTAGATTTTAAAAAAATGGGAAAGAAATATCTCATAGTCACCTAGACAACTTTTTCTTTGGTAAAGCCTGTGCCTTGTTAATATATTTTGCTGAATTTTGGGACTGAATGGCATAGCTTTTCAGATTTGTGACATATTAAAGATGACTATTCTGGTTAATGAATGTGGTGCTACATAAAGTGGAAAGATGAAATTCATCACAAAATTGTCTGAAAGATTAGTCAGACTTTGGCTTTTCTAAGACCAGAGTGCCAAGCCACATTTGAAAAATGGCATGATCATTGGAAAAATTTGGATATTTAAAACAATTAATTATATTTTGAGTTTATTTCACAATGTACCAGATATAAAGCAGGCAGAAGGTCATTTTGGAATTAGAGAATTTGTTCTCATTTGGTTACTTCCTAAATATAAACATTGCTGAAAAAGGAAAGGAAATATAATCAACTGCATTAGGAATCGTGCCACATTAGCTCCTTTATTATATAGTGAATTATATGAGATTTCAAAGATGGTGTAAGTATATTTGCAAGGAAAATGACTGTAAAAAGACCATAAGCAATATACAATATCATCTTATATTTCAATCATTAACAATTACTTAGCCAAAGTCCCTTTGAGTCAAGACATATTAAATGATCAACTCTCAGATTCCTTAGGAAGTCATAGGAGTTACATTATCAATTTGAATAATCTGAATGTGGTCCTGAGCTCCTTTGATTCTATCAGTGAGAACTACCAAGGCATTCCAAATAAAACAGAAACAGCACTGACCAGTTGTCTGCTCTTAACCCTCTTACTCAGCTCCACTATTATTCTGATGGCTGCCATACTACAGTATGCTCAAAAAGCTTCCTCTATTATTATTATTAGTCTAGAATACAACCACTGCAAAGCTTGGTTTTGTTTGTTGTTGTTTTGTTCGTTGTTGTGTCCCAACTACCTAGAACAATGGTTGACTCATAGTAAGTGTTAAGAATAGCTCCACGCATGAAGGAGTGAATGAACAGAGGGCATTATGTAAGTCCCTGTCCCATATTTCTTGTCCTCACAGTTTCTAGAAACATCTGACACAAATGTTGTGCTTCAATCAGATTGTGCTTTTGAAATAATGTTAGAGGCCCAGGGAAAGTGCCCCCTAGAATTATCTTCTTTCACAATGCCTGAAATTAGTTTCCTGCTCCTCCTCTTCTTCCCCCTTCTTCTCTCCTCCTCCTTTTTGTTTTTAATTAAGCAATCTTTTTTTTTTAAGTGAGGTGGGTTATTATAAAATTCAAATACTTTTGAGAAGGGTAACACCCATTCCTTGTGTAACATCTTGATGAGATCATTACTTATAATTTCTGCTATTACCACCTTGATCCAAGCCGGAGAGGTATCTCCTCCCTGGTTACTGGAGTAGCATTCTAACTGGATTCCCTGTGAAGTCTCTTTTTAGTACAATACCAGAATAATCCTTTTAAAATTACAACAGATTATGGATCTCCTGTGCTTAGAACCTCCATTGGCTTCTCATGTCTCTCATTTCAAAAGACTGAGTTTGTTCCTTGGCCTTCATCTCCTTTGTAACTTGTGACTTCATCTCCTACACTTCTTCCTGCTCGCCACGGCCTCCTAACTGTCTTTCAGACACACCTTAGGAAGGACGTCAGTGTCACCTATCCCCCCTCTGCTCTTTATCCACATAGCTTCATGGTTAACTCCTGTCTCTTTCAAGGTTTTATTTACATGTTGGCTTTCTCACTGAGACCTACTTACACTATCCTTTCTGAATTGTAATCCCCATCATCACTCTGAAAGCCCCTTACCCTGTTCTACTGTTTAAATCCTTTCATAGCACTTGGCAACTTCTAAATTAATACAGAATTTTATTGTTTATATGTTTACCATTTACTATTTCTGTCCTCCTGCCAGCATAGGATTCTGTGATGGCACAGATCTTTGTTAACTGGGGTACAGGTGTATCCAAGTACCTAGAATAGCACCTTGATACTCAACTATGATACTCAATTCATAATTCTAGAATGAATGGATACCAAATATTTCACTTGTGAAGGCCAAGAAAATAGTAGCAAAGTGTAGAAGCCTTGGGTGCCTTGTAAAGATGGGCAATGACTGGAAAAGGACCTATAGAGGGTAAAGGAAATGTATTGCGCCCAGCCTGTCAACAGACTCTTGGGCCAGTGTAGCTAGAAATAATGTATATTCTGAGCTTGTGTATGATCATTTGATCATTTACCAACTCCCTGATCGCCCAGAAAGAAAATGGCTTAGTCTCATGCAAGCTGCCACACAAAGGCATGTTTTCGATTCAGCCAGCTTTAAATATGCTTGTATTCTAATGGGAATGCTTAATTCCTTGTCTTAAAAGTACTCAAATGTCTATCAGTTACTGCTGTGTGCTGTTGACTTTTTTTTTTAATTGTACAACCCGTAAGACAATTGTGGAGAGGTTATCCGGAGCTTTGCTATATTAGCACAATAGTATTGACTGCTGATAAGCTTGACAGTAATTTGGGTCATGGACAAAACTACACCAGGGATTTAGAAATATCAAAGACCTTAACTGACATTAAGCAAGCCTCATATTCTTTTAGAAACTTCTACAGCAGGCAGTATTTTTCCCAGGATGTAGTGATTAATAAAAGGTAAGAAGAAAACTAAATTGAGAAGCTTGTGTCTTCTGGAGGAGCTTTTGGGAGCTACTGGTGGCAACTGTACTTGGACTTCTCTTAAAGAACCCACTAAAACCCTCAGAGGGGTTTGTCTGGAAAATTATTGGAAGAATCCTCTGGTAAAGAAACTATTAGTAGTGGTTACATATGGAAATAGGGAGTTCTAGAGTAGGAGGAAGAATTTTCATTTCATGCATATTTATGCTATTTGGATTTTTGTGGGGTAATTGAGTTACTTCAAAAAGTTGTCAGTATATTTTATGGTGAACACTGAGTAGCTGGTATGTGCATCTTGAATTCCATACAAAAAATAACTACTAAAATCATAAAAAATAAAACAACATGAAACCAGAGCTTTTGTACTATGTCATCTCATGTCCTGGACGTTAAGGGGAGTGTGTGTCGTGATATGTCCTGTACTATGTACATAGAGCCAGTTCTCATCTTGAAATGGGTTTTCCCTAAAGTTTGTTTACACTTCAGTTGTTAGGAACATGAGATGCATTTTTTCCCCTCAGAATTAATTTTGCACTGGTGGTCTAATTCCATTATAATTATAAAGAACAAACATATTCACATATCTAAGATGATAAATGGTAATAGAGCTTAAGTTCTAAGCACGTATTAGCCACATTTCAGTGAAGGGCAGGCATGTCAGAGTTCTAGTATGGTAGGTCATCTCTTTACTCTGGCTGTTAGGGGTAGGAAAGCTTCCCAGAGCTCCAGCTTTCCTGAGGTGATGCTCCCTGGCTGGACAAAAGTAAAGAGCTCTGGAGTGGGGGCAGGGGATCTGGGATGGTATGAGGGTAATGAGAAGAAAGTGAGGCAGAACTCAGTCCTGGAAATTTAAGAGGGATGAGAACCAGAGGCATGGAGCCTGGGGAACTCAGCCTGGAGCAGTGGCCGGGTGGAGTTCACCTTTCTGGACCCTTCATTTCCTCCATTTTCACCACTGCTCCCCATCTTATGGTTGGCTGGGAGCACTTCAAGGAGTGAGCAGCGAGGGTGTCCTAACAGCCTCTGGACAGCAGCACAGGTTTATCTTGCTCTTTCTCCCTTCTTCTCTTGCTAAGAGACCAAAACCTGGAGATTAGGAATATAGGAGGGTGAGAGCAGAGATCATACAGGAAGAAATAGCTGAAAGTTTTCCTTCCCTTTTTGTCATTTACCTCTGCCAGTTGCAGCTGCCAACTCAGAGTTTATAAAGATCTTAACCCAAGGCTAGGAAGTGAGAGGAGGGCAGACAGCACCAGATGCTCATGGTGCTGCTGAAGGGGGGAAGTGAGGAAGTGGCTCGGCCCCCACTGCTTGACCAGGTGTGTAAGAAGCTGTCCTGTCCTCTCCGCCCATCAGCCGTGTGGGACTAATGTAGCACCTTCATAGTCTTCCCAGCTCTGAGAAGGAAAGAAGAAGAAAAGAGGATAATGTTTTTATGATTATTATAACTGATATTTATTGAACAGTAACTATTTACCAGGCATTTTTCTAAGATTTTGATATGTAACAGTGTAACCTTCATAATGATCATATGTATGTACATATTTGTTACCTTCATGCAATGGATGAGGCACAGAGAGGTTGCATAACTTGCCAAGGTCACACAGGTGACTTAGCAGGTGCAGATGCTCATTTGTATTCAGTATGCTCAAAAGGGTCAGGGGAAAAATCAGTACTAGTATTACATGTCTGCAGGTATGAGTAGATTTATTAGAGGTCTGAGACGTGAACTAAGCATTTCTCTTGCAGAAATTTTCAGAGATTTTTTTCTTACAGGTAGAAAATACCACTAAAAAAAAAAAAAACCTGATCTAGGAAAAAAGACTTTTTGGCAAAAAAACTTAGTATAGAACAGTAATCCTGGGAAGCCCATTGCTGGAGTGATGTAAACTTGTTTGGATGATTGAGATGAGATAATGGATTTTCTCTCATTTCATATTCTCTCTCAAACTTGGTGGAAACATGTTCCCTATTTCTTAAGAGTTGGGTTATGTTGATTCATATTTTACTCTTTTTATTTTGGATATCATTACTTTTAATACCATCAAATGCTGTTTTAATAACATAATGTATTTCTTAAACGGTTAAAAACTTAAGGCCACTTAAAAAACACTCATTAAAAATTAGAAGAGTAATTTTAATATTTAGATTACCTCTGCAGTTCCCAATTGCAGATTAACATAGAAATATGCTAAATAATTGAAAAAAGTAAAGAGTTTAGTAGTAGTAGTAAATTTATGTAAATCACATATGAATGTAAATTATTCTGTTTATAAAAGAAAACATTACTCTCCTCTTGCCTGATTGAACAAATAAATATTTCTCATCCATGTAAATATGTTTATATAAATAAAAAGTATTTATTAAGTAAGTCACCATACCAGAAATTAGATGCTTATTCACTATGGTACATCTTTCCGATCTTTCTGGAGCATCTGTTTTCCTTGGGAAAATGTTAATTTAATGATGATTCTAATGATACCATTTATTTATTTGTAAATCTCCCATGACAAAACCATGTGAAATGCTGCCCTTGATTATTCCCTCCCCGCTTTGCTTCAGAAATGAAATTGTGGACAAAACCATCTAACATCCTACGGTTTACCTGTTACTTGAACTTCTAAGATATAATTTGTCACTATTAGAAAACCAATGTAAGGAAAGTTAGTATTAATGTTTACTTTCTATGCTTTTGTTGTTTGTTTAATTTCAATACTCACAAAAAGAAGTGAAAATGTATTAACTGTGTAGACTCCTGACCAAACTGGGAATCTGGAGGTTGTGCTTAAAATGTCAAAGTGTTGGGAAAGTTTACCTGTGAACTCAGATTCATGTTGAAATATAGACAACTGATGTTGGACACAAGCAACAGGTGTACTAGGAGAAGTAAGAAAGAGTGAAATGTCTTTGCCAGGAGACAGAGAGAACACTGGCTACTGAGTGAATGTGCCAAAAAGAAGGAAGAGGGTGAGATGGAGGAGGGAGGAAGGAAGGGAAAAAGGAAGGGAATTTTTGTTGTTGTTGTTGTTATCATTAATCTACCATTATGTGAAGAACATATGTTTACTAGGCTCCCCCTTTCACCAAGTCCCCCCCACACCCCATTGCAGTCACTGTCCATCAGCGTAGCAAGATGCTGTAGAATCACTACTTGTCTTCACTGTGTTGCACAGCCCTCCCTATGTCCCCCCTACATTATACATGCTAATCGTAATGCCTCCTTTCTTTTTCCCCCGCCCTTATCCCTAGGAAGGGAATCTTTTTAACAGGGTTACTTTGTTATTTCTCATGAAAATGGTTCTTTTTAATGCTAAATAAAAACATTTTCCCCTGGCTTATGTAAATTGTGGATCTATAAAAAGTGAATTTTAGAGACCAGCTTTAGTTTGAAATAGCAATGGTGATTTCATACTCTGCAGGTTGGCCTTGGGGTGTTGAAAACACCAAATATGTGCTACTTTGAACCACCTCCCCCACTTTCTCTGGTAAGTTAGAGTTTGTAACTTATCTAGGCTTCTGATTTGTGACTTGTGTGCACAGATTGAGATATACATTATGGCCAAGTGCTGGTTACTGGCTTTCCAAAGGGCAAAGAGATTTTTGAGAAGCTACCCTTTATGAAGACTTTTAAAATAAGTGAAATTTCTTAAAATTAGTTTGAAGTGAGACGTATATAACCCAAAGATAAGCATGCAGTTATCACACATTTACATATTTGTAATTGGTAAAACCTTCTGGAGACTGACAGAATTTAACAACTCTATTTTTATTAATTCTTATAGTTTCAGACAAATCTTCATTCCAAACTTCTCTGCAAATGATATTGAAAGCACATGTTGATTACTTATTTGAGGGTTATTAAAATTGGGAGTATTTTAATTTGGAACATCAAGAAATCTTCGTGTCATTGTTTTATAGGACATACCATTTTAAATATGTAGCTATAACATTGATTCCTTTGATTGAACAAAGCGTTCACAAGACCATTTTTCAGGCTGAAAAGGGGTCATAAATTTATAAAACCAATGTTCCTGCCGATAGATATAGATCTTCAAAATAATTTATGGTGATAACTTTCTCTGTGTTTGGTAAGTTCAGTTGGAATCAGAAGCAGAATGTTTATACCTTAGGAATTTACAAAGAAGCTGTAAGTGCAAACTCACGTTCATAAGACACTCTACTTAACAAATTCTTATGTGATGAATGACCTTGGAGCAAAAAAAAAAAAAGGTGCGAAGAGAACACACAAGGTCTTCATTTCACACTTGCAAATTTAAGTGTCCTCTCCAGATTAGCACCTTATTCCTGTGCTGAGGCACCAAAGAAGGTATTCTGCCCTACATTTTAGCACATCCAACAGAAAGAAAATAAAGACAAATAATTTGAAAAGGCTAACAAGAACCAATTATATTCATGGCATTTAGGGTGCTTTTGAAAAAGAAAGGCAATTAAAAGAAAAAAATTGTCCTAATTTTTTTTTTCTGACATAGGAGAAAATAATGGGCTCATTCCAAGTGTCTAAAAAGGTGTCATCACATTGTTATTTATACATGATAACTGAATAATTCACAATAGACATCTTTCATGTTGATGATTTCTCTCCTCGTTGTTTGGAATAATGTTAACTCTCTTGATTTATTGTTAGTCCAGACATGAGTGGTTTAAATCCATGGGGCAAGTAGGCATAGACTAGTTTAGAATGATTTAAATTTGTAAAAGCTGAAAATTCTTAAAACTCTGGCTGAAATTCCATTTTATTTCCTTTTCTAGAAACTCTTCTCATCAAAACACTAGGCAGTGACCTTCTGGGCTTCAGCCTTTTCCACCCAGAATCTGCAGGCTGGGTCACCTTCTTAGAGAGCCAGTGCGTTAAACCCAGACCTCATAATCAAAGCAGACCATGACTGGTTCTTTGCAGAGCATTCCCCCAGCCACCAGAAGCTGCTGCTATTTCATGTGAAACACGAAAATCCATTGCTCAATTAGGCAAGGACTTGACAAACATAATCAGAGTGGCCACAGCTCATTGCTTCTGACACTTCTTTATCCCTTCATCCATTAGGCACTTGAGCACCTGAGGTTCAGCTGAAGCAAACTAGGCTCATAACTTTAGTTCCTTGATCCTTGGCCAGTTGTAAGAGAGCATCTACTTTCACTTCTGCACTCACTCTTAAATGTCTGGATGTGTCCTGCATTTCAATCCTCACAGTAGCTCCGAATGGCATTGCTGTCTATGGAATGAACCATCTAAAACCCTGTTTTCTCAGTTCTTTTCCCTCAACCTCATTGATCTGCACCTCCATGTCATTTCACAAATCCACTGTCATCATTAGATCCTACTCCTTGCCATCATTTGTACAACTCACCTCTGAAATACTAAATTAAATCATTCAACTCTGTGACCATAACTTCTTGCCTCTGACCTTTCTCAGTTTTTCAAACTATCTTGTTCTTAAATATATTGGGAACTCCTGGTTCCTGTCCCTTACAATTTTTCTTTCTCTCCACTAAACTCTTGGCCAACATGCTCTCCTCTCCTTGGGCTCCATTGTGTACCAGCATCAACCAGTTTCTGATGGGATTCCCTCGGCCACTTGCCATGAAATCCACAGGTTTTACCCACACCTGTACCTTTTCTGTCCAACTTCTGTCTTAATTGTAGTCGAAGAGTTACTCCAACTTCTGTTCCAGGCCAGACCTTCCATCAAATCTATGGACCCCATTTTATTGCACTTTCTCGCTAACACTGATTTGTTATGTCCTTCTTTCTGTAGCTTCACATTTCCCCTCTGTCTCTGCCTATTCTCTATCATATGTAAATGGTCTGAAGTCTCTTCTGTCTTAAAAATGATAGTCTTTCTGTCCCTTATTTTCTTTGATTTATACTTGATCTTCATTTTCCTACTTCACAACAAAATTTCATGGAAGAGAGATGACAGTCAGATATGACTGTCTTCTCCACTTCCCCCATTTCTCTGAAATTTTCCTTAACTCAGTCACTGTTAGCATCTTTTTAATAAATGTAATGTGCTGCTTTCATAACTTGGACCCATTAGCCACACTGAATACAGTTCATCATTTGCTCCTCCTTAAAAAACTCTTCTTCAGGACCTAGGGCAGTCTACCTGCCTGGGTTCTCCCTGTTGTTTTAGCTCTTCCAAGCAGTCTTTTTTCTGCAGTTGCCTTCAAGTTCTTTGTCTCTTAAATGCAGGGCCCTTCTTCTCATCTCAGTTTTCCATAATGAACTTAAGGACTCCCATTGCTTCAAAGAGAAAATGGGTGTTGACATATCCCAGATCTCTATGTCTGATTTAGATCTCTTTATTGAGTTATGGAACTGTGCACCAACCACTTACTGGACATTTCTAATTGTGTTTTGTATTGGTGCTTTCAGAAAATTCATCCAAAACTGAATTTATCTACCTATTGTGGACACCTTGCTTTTCTTGGAGTATATATTTTAGAGGATAGGATTACCACCCAGCCAGTTACTCATGCCAGAAATAAAGGAATCATTCAAGACTCTTAGCACTCTTTAACCCACCTTCTCTGAGCAAATCAGTTGCTAACATCTGTTGATTCTATTTCTTAAGTATCTTTCAAGCTTGTCGAGTAGCCCTGTTTAACTGGACAAGAATTAAAGGTGTGGAATTAAAGGTGAACTTAACCATGGCTCCCCCTGTCTTCAGCCACTTTTTCATACTATAGCTAGAAACGTTTCCAAAATCTGAATGTTTGACTATGTTAATACCTTGCTTAATATCTTCAGTGTCTTCCTATTCTACTACGATGGTGTTCAAACTCTTGTCGATGGCTTAAAAAGCTTTCTAGAGCAGTGACTTTATCTGATTTAATGACCATTATTTCCTAGTCACTAGCCACAGGACCAATGTAATAAATTTTCATTGCCTAACCACATAATTGAGTATGTAAAAATTTCTTGATGTCTGTTATATTGTAGGTTATAAGATGGAAATCTGTAAAACTAGATGCATGTATCCAGCTCTCCAGCAGTTTATAATTGAAATGGGGAAAAAAACTATATTCCCTACTCTTTCAAAAAAGAATTCAAAAAAGCCTCACTGTGCTGTTTAACAGTTACATTCAATGAAACTCAAGAATGAGGAGGTAAATTAAGTCAGAAGGGAGTTTGAAGTCAAGATTATCTAGGGTCTTGAAGACAAGTCAGTGAAGCTGGCTGTGATGCAGGAGGGTAGTCTTCAAGTAACATTAGAACTGTAACATGTCAGCTTGAAAAAAGAATAATTTAAACTTGTTTTGGAAAAATAATAAGTCAGTACCATTCCCCTTCCATTTCCCAAAATTGCTTATTTGTGTTTCATCTATAGAGTCCCCTGTTGTTGATGGTCAGTTGTAGATCTAGATATACATAATTGCATCTCCTTAGAGGAATCACTGTATTGGCTAGGTTACAGCTGATCACATTTCAATAATGCAGAGGATATAGGAGACAGTAAAGAAGTCATTAAACCTAGCCTCTTGAGATAGGTCGGCATTTACCATCCATGTCATACAGCTTTAGCAGACATGGTTATAAACCTCACTACTCTCTGTTTGCTTTGTGCTTTAAAAAATTTTTGATGTTGGAATTATCTACCTATTGTTAAAAGGAATGCATAGCAATAATTTCATTTGCCTTTTTTCAAAATATCTCATAAAATTATCTTTTCTAAATTAATTTACTTAACCCTGTATATTCTTGTGCTCCAAGCTATAGGTCTATAAAATGGGGACAAGGACAGTATGTACTTTCTAAGTTTATCGTGAGAATTAAATGAATTAATCAGTGCTTCTCATCCTTTTTTAGTTCCTTTTATTGTATGAAGAAAAGACTTCACTAGTTCTGCAGCATGTGAGGCTAAATGATGAGGTAGTTCATGGCAGGTCTAGTTTAAGGGGTCCAGTTTGAGTTTCTGATTATCTCACACCCACTTGGCTAACCTGAGAGATGCTCCGAGATTATCTTTGGAGCACCTGAAATCCATAGGAGGCACACGTTTGGGAAGCCCTGAGTTTGTAAAGCTCTTAAAATTACACCCGATGCATAATGAGAGCTCCAGCTATTATTGGGGCTTTACGTGTCACGAACATGAGGCAGGGTAGCACTACTGCCACTTTGCAGATGAGCATCTGGAGCTCGGGGAGATATGTAATACAGCCAGAAGGTTCTTTCCAGGACATAAATGATTTTAAGAAAAATTAAGAGTCCCAGAACCACCTCGCCCCACTTTTACCCCAACTAAGCTAAGAAAGATGAAATAATAACATAACAAATCAGTTATATATGAAATTGTAATACACATCCCAGTTGAGAGTTACTCCTGCCATTTGCAATGTCTAGTGTCCCTTCTGGTGGTCGTAGGTATGTGACAAAATGTAGAGATGTAAAAGAACCTTGATTCTATAGGGACATTTGTCAGTTACATTTATTTGTACATTGATATATTGCAACTATGGATAATGTTAAATATGTTAAGCACACAGTGCTCATACCATTTCAAGAAAAATTTATCTACAATTTGGTATTTCCCTCTTCTTGGAGAAAAAGCCTTTAAAACTGATCGTTTTTCTTAATCCAGAGAGGTGTTAATGAATTTTGTTACATCAAGGAATTGGGTTCCTTAAAATGGAACTAAGGAACATAAGGAAAATACCAAAAATCCAAGGTAATTCACTCCAAGGACAAGAATTAGAACATTTGTATTCCTGCCTCCCCCCCATCCCCCACATACACACACTCCAAAAGAAAGTGCAAAGAAGATACCAGGGCCAGTATTCATTAAATTATGCCTAAACTACAAAGGTATTCATAAAAAAATAGGGCTGATTTGTCTACATTAGTGGAGTTATGACTTACCTACCCAACTACCAGCTTTAAAAATTTTAATGAATTTCTTAAAAATTCTCCCAGTATGTCATGAAAAAATTTTAATAAGACATAAAAGAACATCAATTTACAAAGGTATTAGTTGAGTATTCTTTTTGTTGACTCTATTTTTTAATATTTCCATTAAAATCATCTTAAATGACATCAGTAGTAAATTGTCATTTTAATGAAATTAGATATTGCCAGACATTCATGAAAGACTGAAAAAACCCAAGAAACTTAATGGATAAGTAGATTAATAAGGCATATTAGGCTGGGCTAGACTTACAGGCACTTGGTGCAAAATGCCTTTCTAAAACAATAATATACCAAAGTAGTCTTTCTGCCTATGTTAAAAATGGTAACATTAGAAGGAAGATGTAATATATTTTGTTCAGTTGGAGATTTTAAAGTGGACAAAATGCTTAAATATATCCTTCTAATCTATTGCTATGGACTGCATGTGTTCCCCCAAAATTCATATGTTGAAGCCTTAATGCGATGGTATTTGGAGATGAGGTCTTTGTGAAATAATTAGGTCATGAAGGTGGAGCTCCCATTATAGGATTAGTGTCCTTAAAAAAAGAGCAGGAGAGCCAGCTCTCTCTGCTCTCCACCAAGCAAAGATAACAAGGTAACAATTGGCAAACCAGGAAGCCAGCTCTCATGACAACAAATTTGCCAGAACTTTGATCTTAGACTTAGCCCCTAAAACTGTGAGAAGGAAAGGTTTGTTGTTTAAAGCACTCAGTCTCTGGCATTCTTGTTATAGCAGCCTGACCTGACTGAAATATCTATATAGTAGAGGAAAGAGATGTGGGGTTTGGAGCTTGTCATATTTCCGGGTTTCTCTATTGCCTGGACATTCGGACAATTAAGCAGTGATTAAGACAAGTCTTGACAGTGACTATGAATTCACTAAAATGAACTGCAGAGTGATTACAATAAAATTAGACTCCCCAAAGAGGTAATCACATAATTCTTAGATGCAGAAAACCTTTAATACTATTTATAACAGATGCATCTGACAATACCCAGATGTTCTACAGCTTCCATGTAGATGAAAAAATGAGCCATAACTCAGTGGACCATTATTAGAAAACATGATTTGAGTGCCTTTCCCCTTGAATGACTATTGATTAGAATAATGCAAAAGTATATTCTACATAGTGTAACAATGTAAAAAGAATACTGTGTGAAAAATACATACAAAATTCTGCTAGGTACTGATTGTTAGAACTTCCTTTTTCATCCATTTTCTTTAACAATTCTATAATTATTCATGTGGAGTATGAATTGTGTAATGTGATGATTATTCACAAACTTGCTTTGGTTAGTATGTTCATAAGTATATACATGGTCTATGTCTGTATTTGAATCTAAGTCTGTAATAATCTCTCTTATTTCCTAAGATAATGTCAAAGGAGAAGGATAACTAAAAATGTTGTATGTAAGATAGGGCTGAGAGAATGTCCTAAGGTAAATTACTGTGCTACTGTGCAAACCCATTTTCTAGGCAGGTGGCCCAGAATATTGAAAAGTTGAAAGTCATCTGCATGAGCAAATGAGGATATAATTGTGCCTGGGGTAGACAGTTTGATGGCCAGTTTCAAGAGCTCTTGTAGACATTTTGACCAGGTTACTCCAAGGCAAAGCAGCTGCATGAATTAGAAGTCTGAGACAGACGCCTATAGCCCATTCATCTGCTTGTCTCTCCATGAGTCAAACTTCCAGACTTGTGTGCACTGTGGAAATCTCCTTACAATTAACACTAAACAAGTCAAGGGCACAGTGTAAAGTACCTTTTGTGAAAAAGAAGGTGATAAACACCTTGTAAAGGGTGTTGGGTCCTCTCTCTTAGTTCACCCAACTGATTCTTCACTAGTTTGGGTAAAACAACCTGAAAGTTAGAAAGTGTAGGAACCTAAATTTGGGTTTCAAAAGTCTAATCCTAGAAACTGGCTTGAGCCAGGAGGTTTTGCCACTTCTGCCCTGACTCACCCTGTTTAGATCTAAAAAGTCCCTCATTCTTTCCTTCTACTTTATTGAGAACTCACAGCCAGCAGGGGGGAATAAAGGGGTGAGACTCAGTTAATGCATTTCAAAATCTCCCATTCTAGCTTGGTACTGAGATGTGGAGGTGGGAGCTCTAAATGTTTATCCTAAAGGAAGAGGATTCACAGCCCTTGTTTATATTCTCAAACTGACAATAGCATGCATATATAAAAACATGTATATAAATATATAGACAGAGAAATGTATTTTTACTTATGGATATCTTTATACAAGCACATTTTCTTTAAACACTTCAGTCCATACATACACTTATTTAATTTTTTCTTAATCTGATTTCTGAATAATATTTATGGTACACAGAAAATCAGGTATACACTTTTATACTCTTAACTGCATCTTGTTTCTGTTAGCAGTATTAAACAGAACAGGTAGCAGATTTCATAGAATTGGTATCACTGTGTGATCAACCTATGGAAACATGTTTTCTCCTTTAATAAAAGATAGAAGTATCTGCCATATCTGCAGATGAACTGAGAAAAGCAGTTGAAACTCTGAATTACTTTTTCTATGTATGTTACCCTAAGTATGCTTTAGTGAATCAAGCTCATTACTTCAAAGCCTTGCAATAATGTGGGGCCTTGTTTCATTTGTAAATGATTAACTAGCTCAGCTTCTTTTGATGTAAAAGTGAGCTAATTGTTTTGGATGTTACAAGTCTGAACCCTTGAATTCAAAAGGTAACAAAGGAAAAGTTGCACAAATTCTCAAATATACTTACTAGACACAGAGAAGTCATCCTCTGCTGCCATGATTTACTTTTAATTTTTGTTAACTGTATCAAAATATCACTGTATCTTAATTTTTATTATCTCTAAGTTGTTATCCTCTGTTATTATTGTGGAATTTGGTTACAGTACTCCAGCTTTCTCACACAGGGACCACTGCGGAAGATTGAAAGCATGTAGATTGTAAGGCGAGAGTCCTGGAGGTAGAGTGTGGGGAAGTTGGGGTTCCTGTGGCCGGGATCCTCACTGAACTTAAACCACCTGATGATGTAACCGGCCTCTTGTTAGGCTACGGCTTCCACACATTTAGGCAATAAGCTATTATTTGCGCTATATAGAGAGCTTGGCCCAGTGCTCTGCCCGGAGGCAGGGACGCTAGTGCTCAACCTACTGCCAGAGAACAAGCCGGGTAATAAACCCTTTGACCCCAAAGAACGTTTTGCTGTCAGTTTCTTTGGTCACATTGAATCCGTAGTGAACTTGCCTGGAGCTGAAACCATTGGCAAGGCAATCTCTTTGCCCTTTCTTCTTACTATGTGTTTTAAGTTCCTTTAATAAACCATTTGATTTGGCATTTTAATTTGGCCCATGAGCTAGTCTGCTTTTTTACCTAGGGAATAGTGTATTAGTGTTTTTATTACTGCTGTAACAAACTAACACAAACTTAGTGGCTTAAAACAACTCAGATTTATTATCTTAACAGTTTTAAAGGTCAGTGACCCATTTTGGGTGTCACTGGGCTGAAATCAGGGTGTTAACAGTTCTATGTTCCTTTCTGGAGGCTGTAGGGGAAAATCCATTTGTTTCTTTTTCCAGCTTTTGCAGCTCAACCCTTATTCCTTAGCTTTTGGCCCCTTTTCATCTTCAGCCTCCTTAGTGGCAGATTGAGTCTCTCACAATGCCTTCCCTCTAATTCTGACCCTTCTGCCTCCTCCTTTGCTATTTAAGGACCCTTATGGTTATAATTAGGCTAATCAAGTACAATCACTTTATCTTAAAGGGAGGTAATTAGCAACCTTAATTCCTTATACACCCTTAATGCTCCCTTACAATGTAATATAAATAGTTTATGAACTTGGATTAGGACATGGACGTTTTGGGAGGTCATTTTTCTGCTTACCAAAGATAGCCTCACTGGCTTGTACCTGGAATCTATCATTGCATCAGTAATTTTTCACCTCACTACTGCGCTTACTCATTTAACAGTCTTTCATTCACTTAATACTGATTTCATACCATGCACATTCCTGGGCTACGAAATCCTCTTCTTAAAGTCTTCCCTCCCTAGCCTCTACGTAGAACCAGAAAGCTTGTAACCTTATCGTGCTTGATTCACTGATACTAAGAGGGATCAACTTGCTAAAAACAAACCCTGAACCCTCCTTATCAAGTCAGTTATTAACTCAAAACTAGAGTGACTAACCATCCTGGTTTGCCTGGGACCGAGCGGTTTCCCAGAACTGAGACTTTGAGTTCTAAAACTGAGACAGTGCTGAGCAAATGTGTGTATCAAACTTCTGTTTAACCATCCTGCCCATCCACTCAGTAACTCCCACATCCCTGGGAATTAGAGGCAGTTTATCTGTAGTGGTCAGTGTCAGGCAGGGATTAAAAAGTTGTGGCTCTGTGGTTTCAGTATCTATGGGGCTGTAAACATACCACCTAACCTTTCTATTCTTGAATATGCTCAATTGTAGGATAAAATGCTTGGGGCGATTACCACAAGGTTTCTTTCCAATTCTGAAATGGTGTGATACTTTTGTCCATTTGTGGTGAAATTATTACTAAGCAGCTTTGAAGTAGCTTATAGAGAAGTTCAATGTGAGGGCTCTGTTTTCTGTTACCAGATTCCTGTCTAGCCACGCACAGTGTAACTGTTGAAGGCTCCTACTGGTCTTTGGTTATTTATACAGAAAATACTTTGGTTTTTTTCTGGAGTCTTCCCAGATCTAAGCAAATATTTGAAGTTTGAGGCATCTAGAGCCTTTAAATAGAGTGAGCAAGCATATAATTAGGCTTGGTTTTCTCTCATGGTCCAAGGCATGTCTTTCCCAAGATGTTGCAGAGTTCTGTAAGTAATTATGACACGTTAGTATGTGCATTTGTGGCAACATGGTTGTTTCATACTTTTCTTTTTTCTGTTCCACAAGTGGAAATATGAACTGTTGACTCAATTCAATATTCTAGAAAACAGGACATAGCAAAGAAGATGGTAAAACTGAACTCTTTAAGAGTATAGAATAAATATGAGGTTTATATAAAATAATTGATCATTAATATCTTCAAAGTGTAAAGTTAGGATATATAGGATTTGGGTTGGAGTTGAGAAAAGGAGACCATTTACATACCATTGATCCTATTGTATCATTTGGGAATGCACATTCTCTAGGGAAGGGAGTTAGGAAAATGAAATCAAACTTTATGGGTTTGTGTGGTTGTTAGAAAGAATAGCTTTTGCTATGTTATTTGCTAAACTCCTGCCTGCTGTGCATACTGTAACTCTTGGGGCCACCTCTTGTAGCCCAAACCAGGATCCCAGACAGCCCCAGAAGTGGGTTGTCTTTTAGGATATCCCATTATTGCCTAATAATGTATATGGAAAGAAATCCAACAAGGAGATCGCCACATGCTGCATCGGGCCTCCTTAAAGTTGCCTACACTGTTTTGTATATTCAGGAGTCCTTGACCTGTCCCTGTGGACAGTGGCAGGGAGTCTGAACTGAGACCCAAAAGCCTGTATATAAGTTGTGTTTTCCCGCATACAATACTAATAGGAGAATAAGGGAAAGCACTTTTGAGTTTAGTGTTTAAGAAGGGGCTCCTTATTCTACCCTAACTGGCCCATCTCTCTGGCCTGTAGAAGGAAGAATTGGAAAATGTAATTTTCTACCATTTGTTCCTCTGCTTCTTATTCATTTCCTGTGGGGTTGAGTAATTATGAACTGGCCATTACAGTGGTTCACATTTTTTTTATTTTGGTATCATTAATCTACAATTACTTGAAGAACATTATGTTTACTAGGCTCCCCCCTTCACCAAGTCCCACCCACATACCCCTTCACAGTCACTGTCCATCTGCGTAGTAAGATGCTGTAAAATCACTACTTGTCTTCTCTGTGTTGCACAGCCCTCCCCGTGCCCCCCATGCACTATACATGCTGATCGTAATGCCCTCTTTCTTTTTCCCCGCCCTTATCCCTCCCTTCCCACTTATCCTCCCCAGTCCCTTTCCCTTTGGTAACTGTTAGTCCATTCTTGGGTTCTGTGACTCTGCTGCTGTTTTGTTCCTTCAGTTTCCCTTTGTTCTTATACTCCACATATGAGTGAAATCATTTGGTACTTGTCTTTCTCCGCTTGGCTTATTTCACTGAGCATAATACCCTCTAGCTCCATCCATGTTGTTGCAAATGGTAGGATTCATTTTCTTCTTATGGCTGAGTAATATTCCATTGTGTATATGTACCACATCTTCTTTATCCATTCATCTACTGATGGACACTTAGGCTGCTTCCATTTCTTGGCTATTGTAAATAGTGCTGTGATAAACATAGAGGTGCATATGTTTTTTCAAACTGGGCTCCTGCATTCTTATGGTAAATTCCTTGGAGTGGAATTCCTGGGTCAAGTGGTATTTCTTTTTTTTTTTTTTTTTAAGTTGTATTTCTGTTTTCAGTTTTTTGAGGAATCTCCATACTGCTTTCTGCAAAGGTTGAACTAATTTACATTCCCACCAGCAGTGTAGGAGGGTTACTGTTTCTCCACATCCTCGCCAGCATTCGTTGTTCTTGGTCTTTTTGATACTGGCTGTCCTAACTGGTGTGAGGTGATATCTCATTGTGGCTTTAATTTGCTTTTCTCTGATGATTAGAGATGTGGAGCATCTTTTCATGTGCCTGTTGGCCATCTGAATTTCTTCTTTGGAGAAGTGTCTGTTCAGATCCTCTGCCCTTTTTTAAACTGGATTATTTGCATTTTTTCAATTGAGATGCATGAGCTCTTTATATTTTTTGAATGTCATCCTTTATCAGATATGTCATTTATGAATATATTCTCCCATACTATAGGATGTCTTTTTGTTCTATTGATGGTGTCCTTTGCTGTACAGAAGCTTTTCAACTTGAGATAGTCCCACTTCTTCATTTTTGCTTTTGTTTCCCTTTCCTGGGGAGGTATATTCATCAAAAAGTTGCTCATGTTATGTCCAATAGATTTTTGCCTATCTTTTTTCCTAAGAGTTTTATGGTTTCATGGCTTACATTCAGGTCTTTGATCCATTTCGAGTTTACTCTTCTGTATGGGGTTAGACAATGATCCAGCTTCATTCTCTTACAAGTAGCTGTCCAGTTTTGCCAACACCGGTTGTTGAAGAGGCTGTCATTTCCCCATTATATATCCGTGGCTCCTTAATCATATATTAATTGACCATATCTGTTTGGGTTAATATCTGGACTCTGTATTCTGTTCCATTGGTCTATGGGTCTGTTCTTGTGCCAGTACCAAACTGTCTTGATTACTGTGGTTTTGTAGTAGAGTTTGAAGTTGGGAAGCGAGATCCCTCCTGGTTTATTCTCCCTTGACAGGATTGTTTTGGCTATTCAGAGTCTTTTGTGGTTCCATATGAATTTTAAAACTGTTTGTTCCAGTTTGTTGAAGAATGCTGTTGGTATTTTGATAGGGATTGCCTTGAATCTGTAGATAGCTTTAGGCAGGATGGCCATTTTGACAATATTAATTCTTCCTGCCCACAAGCAAGCGATAAATTTCCATTTGTTAGTGTCCTCTTTAATTTCTCTTAAGAGTGTCTTGTAGTTTTCAGGGTATAGGTCTTTCACTTCCTTGGATAGATTTATTCCTAGGTATTTTATTCTTGATGCAATTATGAATGGAATTGTTTTCCTGATTTCTCTGTCTGCTACTTCATCATTAGTGTATAGGGAAGCAAAAGATTTCTATTTATTGATTTGGCATCCTGGAAATTTGCTGATTTCTAATATTAATTCTTGTAGTTTTGGAGTGCATACTTTAGGGTTTTTATGTACAATATCTTGTCATCTGCAAATAGTGACAGTTTCACTTCTTCCTTACTAGTCTGGATGCCTTGTATTTCTTTGTTTTGTCTGATGGCCGTGGCTAGGACCTCCACTACTATGTTGAAAAGCAGTGGGGAGATTGGGCATCCCTGTCTTGTTCCTGATCTTAGAGGAAAAGCTTTCAGCTTCTCGTTTTTAAGTATGATATTAGCTGTGGGCTTGTCATATATGGCCTTTATTATGTTGAGGTACTTGTCCTGTATACTCATTTTGTTGAGAGTTTTTATTGTGAATGGATGTTGAATTCTGTCGAATGTTTTTTTCAGCATCTATGGAAACGTTCATGTGGTTTTTGTCCTCCTTTTTGTTTATGTGGTGGTTGATGTTGATGGATTTTCGAATGTTGTTCCATCCTTGCATCCCTGAGATGAATCCCACTTGATCATAGTGTATGATGATCCTCTTGATGTATTTTTGAATTCGGTTTGCTAATATTTTGTTGAGTATTTTTGCATCTATGTTCGTCAGGTATATTGGTGTGTCATTTTCTTTTATTGTGGGGTCTCTGCCTGATTTTGGTATTAGGGTGATGCTGGCTTCATCAAATGAGTTTGGAAGTGTTGCGTCCTCTTCTGTTTTTTGGAAAACTTTAAGGAGAATGGGTATTATGTCTTCTCTATATGTCTGATAGAATTCAGCGGTCAATCCTTCTGGCCCAGAGCTTTTGTTCTTGGGTAGTTTTTTGATTACCAATTCAATTTCGTTTGCTGGTAATTGGTCTGTTTAGGTTTTCTATTTCTTCCTGTGTCAGTCTTGGAAGATTGTATTTTTCTAGAAAGTTGTCCACTTCTTCTTGGTTATCCAGTTTGTTAGCATATAGATTTTCATAATATTCTCTAATAATTCTTTGTATTTCTGTGGGGTCCATAGTGATTTTTCTTTTCTCATTTCTGATTCTGTTCATGTGTGTAGATTCTCTTTTTCTCTTATTAAGTCTGGCTAGGGGGTTATCTATTTTATTTATGTTCTCAAAGATGATTTTTCTCCTATTGTTTTATTCTCAATTTTATTTACTTCTTCTCTGATCTTTATTATGTCTCTCCTTGTGCTGACTTTGGGCCTCATTTGTTCTTCTTTTCCAGTTTCAATAATTGTGATGTTAGACTATTCATTTGGAACTGTTCTTCTCTCTTTAAATAGGCCTGGATTCCTATATAGTTTCCTCTTAGAACTGACTTTGCTGCATCCCACAGAAGTTGGAGCTTTGTGCTATTGTTGTCTTTTGTCTCCATATATTGCTTGATCTCTTCTAATTTGGTCATTTATCCATTGATTATTTAGCAGTATGTTGTTAAGCCTCCATGTGTTTGTGAGCCTTTTTGTTTTCTTTGTACAATTTATTTCTAGTTTTATACCTTTGTGATCTGAGAAGTTGGTTGGTAGAATTTCAATCTCTTTGAATTTACTGAGTCTCCTTTTGTGGCCTAGTAATGTGGTCTATTCTGGAAAATGTTCCATGTGCACTTGAGAATAATGTGAGTCCTGCCGCTTTGGGGTGTAGAGTTCTGTAGATGTCTTTTAGGTCCATCTGTTCCCAGTGTGTTGTTCAGTGCCTCAGTGTACTTACTTATTTTCTGTCTGGTGGATCTGTCCTTTGGAGTGAGTGATGTGTTGAAGTCTCCTAGAATGAATGCATTGCATTATATTTCCTCCTTTAATTCTGTTAGTATTTGTTTCACATATGTTGGTGCTCCTGTGTTGGGTCCATATATATTTATAATGGTTATATCCTTTTGTTAGACTGGCACCTTTACCATTCTGTAATGTCCTTTTTTATCTCTTGTTACTTTCTTTGTTTTGAAGTCCATTTTGTCTGGTACAAGTACTGCAACACCTGCTTTTTTCTCCCTCCTGTTTGCATGAAATAACTTTTTCCATCCCTTTACTTTAAGTCTGTGTATGTCTTTGGGTTTGAGGTGAGTCTCTTGTAAGCAGCATGTAGATGGGTCTTACTTTTTTATCCATTCTGTTACTCTGTATCTTCTGGTTGGTGCCTTCAGTCCATTTACATTTAGGGCGATTATCAAAAGATATGTGCTTTTTGCCATTTCAGGCATTGGATTCATGGTTACCAAAGGTTGAAGGGTGGCTTCTTTCGTATCTGACTGTCTAGCTTAACTCTCATATTGGGCTATTATAAACACAGTCTGATGAATCTTTATTTCTCTCCCTTCTTATTCCTCCTCCTCTGTTCTTTATATATTGGTTGTTTTATTCTGTGCTCTTTTGTGCTTCCTTTAACTGCTTTTCTGGGTAGTTGATTTTATTTTTTTTGTCTTGAGTTAGTATTTGGTTGATCTTCTTTCTTTGCTGTGATTTTATTATCTCTGGTGACATCTATTTTGCCTTAGGAATGCTTCCATCTAGAGGAGTCCCTTTAAAATATCCTGTTGAGGTGGTTTGTGGGAGGCAATTTCCCTCAACTTTTGCTTGTCTGGGAATTGTTTAATCCCTCCTTCAAATTTAAATGATAGTTGTGATGGATACAGTGTTCTTCTGTCAAGGCCCTTCTGTTTCATTGTATTAAATATATCATGCCATTCTATTCTGGCCTGTAAGGTTTCTGCTGAGAAGTCTGATGATAGACTGATGGGTTTTCATTTGTATGTGGTCTTATTTCTCTCTCTGGCTGCTTTGAATAGGTTGTCTCCTTATCCTTGATCTTTGCCATTTTAGTTATTGTATGTCTTGGTGTTGTCCTCCTTGGGTCTCTTATGTTGGGAGATCTGTGTCCCTCCATAGCCTGAGAGACTATGTCCTTCACCAGATTGGGGAACTGTTCATCAGTTACTTCCTCAAAGACACTTTCTGTCCCTTTCTCTCTCTCTTTTTTCTTCTGGCACCCCTGTAATATGCATATTGTTCATTTGAATTGGTCACACAGTTCTCTCAGGATTCTTTCATTCCCAGAGATCCTTTGTTCTCTCTGTGCCTCAGCTTCTTTGTATTCCTCTTCCCTAGTTTCTCTTTTCATTCATCGTCTCCTCCACCGAATCTAGTCTGCTTTTAATACAGTCCATTGTGCTCTTCAACGATTATATCTCCATCCTAAATTCTTTCCTGAGTTCTTGAATGCTTTTTTGTACCTCCATGAACATGTTTATGATTTCTATTTTGAAATCTCTTTCAGGAAGATTTATTAATTCAGTCTCAGTCCTTTCTCTGGTGCTGAGATTTTGCTTTGAACCAGGTGCCTCTGACGTTTCATATTTGTATGTGGCGCCCTCTAGTGCCCAGAAGCTCTCTCTGGAGCTGCTCAGCCGCTGGAGCCATGTCCGGGGTCACAGGGGAGTGGTGCTGGTGCCCTGTTCCATGAGGTCCACTCTTTTCTCCACGTGTATGCATTCTGGTGCATCCTCTTTCCTGGTGCTCTTTCAGGACTAGTTGTGTTAATTATATTTTTGTATTATATGTGGTTTTATGAGGAATTCTCTGTCTCGCTTGTCACGCCACTGTCTCTAATCCGGTCTCAGTTGTTTTGATGCTCCACCCAGAACTTGGAGTCTGACTTGTTAAATCTGTATCGCTCTGTTGGTTGCAGTTAATTTACTGTCAGGAGAGGAGCTACTGTGACATCTGGGATTTACCTTTCTGCTTCAGAGTGAAGAAGTAGTAAGATTCTTAACTTATTCTTTAGCAGGCAGACAACAACTCTGCCCACCTTGTGGGCTGGGCAGGCGGCCTTGTCTCATATGCTCCCCGACCAAGATACCGATATTCCAGGGAGAAACCAGACCAGTAAATTTCATGTGTTAAGTTAATTTTAAATATTCACGGACCACTGAACAAGTCCACACCATTAAGGCTTTATCCAATTAGCAAAAATCCTCAACAGCCTATAAAACCTCTAGACAATGCACAACTATGGGCTCTCTTATCCCTTCCTGGCCTGGCGAACCAAGAGCTCTGTCCTCTCACTGTCTCTCTCACTAAATGCCTCTCCTACCTTGGGTGTTTGCTAAGTTCATTCTTCGACTCCACAGACAAGAAGAACCCGAGGATCATTTTGTGGGGCTCGTCAGGGATAACTTGGGAGGTGAGTTATCAGCATCAAAGCCTGCCTTTTCTTTCACTGTCTTTATAGAAGGAAGCTGTCTGTGGCACACAACGTCAGGTGCTCTTCAGCCACTTAAATGGGACTAGCCCGGCTGCTGATCTCAAAGTCTCGAGTGACAGGTTTCCCTGCGTCTCCCTCAGTGGACCCCCGTCTCCCTTGGGAGCCAGCAAAGTCAGCTGAGTGGAGGCCAGGATTCCCTTTCAGAGGCATCTCCTTGGATGCAAGGGACTGAGGAAGGCTGTGGGCAACTCCGAGAGTCTAGACTGAAGCTACACTTCAGTGGCTTCTCAAAGGCCCGTGTGTCTGGAATCAGACCCCGACAGCCCGACTGGGTATCTATGAGGAGTGTCTGTCTTTCTGTCTCTCTGACTTCCAGCCTGCTTCTTCAGGCCACCCTGGCCTCTGAGTGAGGCAGGGGGCATCCGTACCTCTCTTCTAACTTCATCAACGTCATAGAACCCGATGCTAACCACTGCAAGGTAGGGGATCTATGCTTCCCTCTTATTTCTGACGAAATGCTGTAGTTTTTATCTCATAAAAATGTGTCTGGTTCATTGAAGAATGCTGTTTGTATTTTGATGGGGATTGCATTGAATCTGTAGTTTGCTTTAGGCAGGATGGCAATTTTGACAATATTGCGTTGTTTTTTGATTCCCGCTTCCAGTTCTTTGCTGGTAATTGGTTTGTTTAGATTTTGTGTTTCTTCCTTGGTCAGTCTTGGAAGGGTGTATTTTTCTAGGAAGTTGTCCATTTCTTCTACGTTTTCCAGCTTCTGAGCATATAGGTTTTCACAGTAGTGTCTAATAATTCTTTATATTTCTCTTGGGTCCATTGTGATGTCTCCTTTCTCGTTTCTGATTCTGTTGATATGTGTTGATTCTCTTTTTCTCTTAATGAGTCTGGCTAGAGGGTCATCTATTTTGTTTATTTTCTCAAAGAACCAGCTCTTGGTTTCATTGATTTTTTTCTATTGTTTTATTTCTCTCAATTTTGTTTATTTCTTCTCTGATCTTTATTATGCCCCTCCTTCTGCTGACTTTAGGCCTCATTTGTTCTTCTTTTTCTAATTTTGATAATTGTAATGTTAGACTATTCATTTGGGTTTGTTCTTCCTTCTTTAGATATGCCTGAATTGCTGTATACTTTCCTCTTAAGAGTGCTTTCGCTGCATCCCACAGAAGTTGGGGCTTTGTGCTGTTGTTGTCATTTATTTCCATATATTGCTGGATCTCCATTTTAATTTGGTCGTTGATCCATTGACTATTTAGGAGCGTTTTGTTAAGCCTCCAGGTATTTGTGAGCCTTTTTGCATTCTTTGTACAATTTGTTTCTAGTTTTACAACTTTGTTGTCTGAAAAGTTGGTTGGTAGAATTTCAATCTTTTTGAATTTACTGAGGATCTTTTTGTGGCCTAGTATGTGGTCTATTCTGGAGAATGTTCCATGTGCACTTGAGAAGAATGTGTATCCTGTTGCTTTTGGGTGTAGAGTTCTATAGATGTCTATTAGGTCCATCTGTTCTAGTGTGTTGTTCAGTGCCTTTGTGTCCTTACTTATTTTCTCTCTGGTGGATCTGTCCTTTGGAGTGAATGGTGTGTTGAAGTCTCCTAAAATGAATACATTGCATTCTATTTCTTCCTTTAGTTCTGTTAGTATTTGTTTCACATATGCTGGTGCTCCTGTATTGGGTGCATATATATTTATAATGGTTATATCTTCTTGTTGGACTGCCACCTTTACCATTCTGTAATGTCCTTCTTTATCTCTTGTTACTTTCTCTGTTTTGAAGTCTATTTTGTCTGATACTAGTACTGCAACACCTGCTTTTTTCTCCATATTGTTTGCATGAAATATCTTTTTCCATCACTTGACTTTTAGTCTGTGCATGTCTTTGGGTTTGAGGTGAGTCTCTTATAAGCAGCATATAGATGGGTCTTGTTTTTTTTAATCCATTCCATGACTTTATGTCTTTTGATTGGTGCATTCAGCCCATTTACATTTAGGGTGATTATCAATAGGTATGTACTTATTGCCATTTCAGGCTTTAGATTCATGGTTACCAAATGTTCAAGGTTACTTTCCTTACTGTCTGAGTCTAACTTAACTCACTTAGTATGCTGTTACAAACACAATCTAAAGGTTCTTTTCTGTTTCTCCTTTTTCTTCCTCCTTCATTCTTTATATATTAGGTGTCAAATTCTGTACTTTTTGTCTATCTCTTGATTGACTTTTGGGATAGTTAATTTAATTTTGCATTTCCTTCGTAATTAGCTTTTCTACTTTCTTTACTGTAGTTTTATTACCTCTGGTGACAGCTATTCAAACCTAGGAACACTTCCCTCTAAAGCAGTCCATCCAAAATAGACTGTAGAGATGGTTTGTGGGAGGTAAATTCTCTCAGCTTTTGCTTATCTGGAAATTGTTTAATCCCTCCTTCAAATTTAAATGATAATCTTGCCAGATAAAGTGATCTTGGTTCCTAGCCCTTCTACTTCATGGTATTAAATGCATCATTACCCTCCCTTCATGCCTGTAGTGTTTCTTCTGAGAAGTCTGATGTTAGCCTGTTAGGCTTTCCTTTGTATGTGATCTTATTTCTGTCTCTGGCTACTTTTAATAGTCTGTCCTTATCCTTGATCTTTTCCTTTTTAATTACTATGTGTCTTGGTGTTGTCTTCCTTGGGTCCTTTGTGTTAGGGGATCTGTGGATCTCCATGGCCTGAGAGACTATCTCCTTCCCCAGATTGGGGAAGTTTTCAGCAACTACCTCCTCAAAGACACTTTCTATCCCTTTCTCTCTCTTCTTCTTCTTCTTCTGGTATCCCTATAATGCGAATATTGTTCCGCTTGGTTGGTCACACAGTTCTCTCAATATTCTTTCATTTTTAGAAATCCTTTATTCTCTCTGTGCCTCAGCTTCTTTGTATTACTCTTCTCTAGTTTCTATTTCATTTATTGTCTCCTCCGCTGTATCCAACCTGCTTTTAATACCCTCCATTGTGTTCTTTAACGATTGGATCTCCGACCTGAATTCATCCCTGAGCTCTTGGATGTCTTTCCGTACCTCCATTAGAATGTTGATGATTTTCATTTTGAACTCCCTTTCAGGAAGAGTCACGAGGTCCATATCATTTAAATTCTCGGGAGTTGTATTAATAATTTTACCATGGACAAGATTCTTCTGGCGTTTCATGTTTGTATATGGTGCCCTCTGGTGTCCAGAAGCTTTCTTCTGGAGCTGCTCAGCCCCTCAAGCAATGTCACAGGTCCCAGGGGAGCAGTACTAGTGCCTGGTGGGAAGAAAGAGCTGTTCCCTGCCTCCCTGCTGCTGTGCCTGTCTCCACTGCCTGAGCCAGTTGGCCGGTCACACAGGTATAAGTTTTGTCCCAGAGCAGCTGGATATGGATCCCTGCTTTCCACAAACAGCCGGAATCCCAGTCTCCCCAGGAACTCTGCCTGTATTAACTTTCCTACCCGGTAGTCATGCAAGTCTCATGGAAGCACAATGAAATGTAGGTTTGTGCTCCCAGCGCAGATCTCCGGAGCTAGGTATTCAGCAGTCCCAGGCCTTCCACTCCCTCCCTGCTCTGTTTCTCTTCCTCCCGCCGGTGAGCTGGGGTGGGGGAAGGGCTCAGGTCCCACGGAGCCACAGCTCTGGTACGTTACCCTTGTTCGGTGAGGTCTGCTCTTTTCTCCAGGTGTGTGCAGTCTGACGCTGTCCTCTTTCCTGTTGGTCTCTCAGGATTAGCTGCGCCAACTATATTTTCTAATTGTATCCAGTTTTAGGAGGAAGCCTCTGTCTCTCCTCTCATGATGCAGCCATCTTTCCATTTTGACAATATTAATTCTTCCTAGCCAAGAGCATGGGATGAGTTTCCATTTGTTAGTGTCCTCTTTAATTTCTCAAAAGAGTGTCTTGTAATTTTCAGGTCTTTCACGTCCTTGGTTAGGTTCATTACTAGATCTTTTGTTTTGTTGATGCAATTGTGAATGGAATTGTTTTCCTGATTTCTCTTTATGCTAGTTCATTGTTAGTGTATAGGAAAGCAACAGATTTCTGTGTATTAATTTTGTATACTGCAACTTTGCTCAATTCAGATATTAGTTCTAGTACTATTGGAGTGGAGTCTTTAGGGCTTTTTTTTTTTAATTTTGATATCACTAATCTACAGTTACATGAAGAGCATTATGTTTACTAGGCTCCCCACTTCACCAAGTCTCCCTGACATACCCCTTCACAGTCAATCTCCATCAGCGTAGTAAGATGCTGTAAAATCACTACTTGTTTTCTCTCGTGTTGTAGAGCCCGCCCTATACCACCCCCACATTATATATGCTAATTGTAATGCCCCTTTCTTTTTCCCTCCCTTATCCCTCCCTTCCCACGCATCCTTCCCAGTCCCTTTCCCTTTGGTAACTGTTAGTCCATTCATGGGTTCTGTGATTCTGCTGCTGTTTTGTTCCTTCAGTTTTTCTTTGCTCTTATACTCCACATATGAGTGAAATCATTTGGTACTTGTCTCTCTCTGCTTGGCTTATTTCACTGAGGATAATACCCTCTAGCTCCATCCATGTTGCAAATGGTAGGATCTGTTTTCTTCTTAGGGCTGAATAATATTCCATTGTATATATGTACCACATCTTCCTTATCCATTCATCTACTGATGGACACTTAGGTTGCTTCCATTTCTTGGCTATTGTAAATAGTGCTGCGATAAACATAGGGGTGCATCTGTCTTTTTCAAACTGGGCTGCTGCATTCGTAGGGTAAATTCCTGAAAGTGGAATTCCTGCGTCAAATGCTATGTCTATTTTGAGCTTTTTGAGGAACCTCCATACTGCTTTCCACAATGGTTGAACTAATGGACATTCCCACCAGCAGTGGAGGAGGGTTCCCCTTTCTCCACAATGTCGCCAACATTTGTTGTTGTTAGTCTTTTGGATGGTAGCCATCCTTACTGCTGTGAGGTGATATCTCATTGTGGTTTTAATTTGCATTTCTCTGATAATTAGCAATGTGGAGCATCTTTTCATGTGTCTGTTGGCCATCTGTATTTCTTCTTTGGAGAACTGTCTTTTCAGCCCTTCTGCCCATTTTTTAATTTGATTATTTGCTTTTTGTTTGTTGAGGTGCATGAGCTCTTTATATATTTTGGATGTCAGCCCTTTATCGGATCTGTCATTTATGAATATATTCTCCCATACTGTAGGAAACCTTTTTGTTCTATTGATGGTGTCCTTTGCTGTACAGAAGCTTTACAGCTTGATATAGTCCCACTTGTTCATTTTTGCTTTTATTTCCCTTGCCTGGGCAGATATGTTCATGAAGAAGTCACTCATGTTTATGTCCAAGTGATTTTTGCCTAAGTTTTTTTCTAGGAGTTTTATGGTTTCATGACTTACATTCAGGTCTTTGATCCATTTCGAATTTACATTTGTGTTTGGTGTTAGACAGTGACCCAGTTTCATTCTCTTACATGTAGCTGTCCAGGTTTGCCAGCACCATCTGTTGAAGAGACTGTCATTTCCCCATTGCATGTCCACAGCTCGTTATCGTAAATTAATTGACCATATATGTTTGTGTTAATGTCTGGAGTCTCTATTCTGCTCCACTGGTCTGTGGCTCTGTTCTTGTGCCAGTACCAAACTGTCTTGATTACTGTGGCTTTGTAGTAGAGTATGAAGTTGGCAAGCGATATCCCCCCTGCTTTATTCTTCCTACTCAGGATTGCTTTGGCTATTTGGGGTCTTTTTTGGCGATCCCATTTTATAGAGAAACAAATCAAGGTTGTGAATGGCTGACACTTTTGCTCAAGATCCACAGAAAGAGACAGAGCTGGACTCAACTCTAGGTCTACCTGCTATCCAACTCCAAATCTTAACAACAGACCACACTGGCTGGAAGCAGTCTGAGACATGGTTCCAACTCCTCCAGCAGCTAACAGGCCTCTGGAAGATGGGATCAGCATGAGCAGACCCAAAGGAGGAATCCAGATAATGTGCCTTGAAACTTGCTTCTGTGGGACTTTTATCAGAACTGATAGATTGGCCCTTGCTGCATGGACCTCCTACACGAAGGAGGTGGATTGATCAGCACAAGGGGATGCTGTGGTGCATCACTCAAATTCCTTTTCTGGCCCTTAGGCACTTCATCTCACTAGTTTCCTGTGGGTTCTTCTCACAGGACATAGAGCTTGTGAAGTTCCACACTATACCCAGCTTTTGCCCTTACCATAGCACCAGCACTCTTTAAAAATTGTGTGGTTGATTGTCCTCCCAGCCATGAACACTGTAAACTCACATTCTCCCTCTACTGCCTCAGAGAATTGCAGGTCAACAACTTGTAAAACGTCCCTCATCTTCTGCCTGGCATCTGCTTTCTTTCCTTACACAAGGTCTCCTGCTGTTGGGATGAAAATCTGGCTGCTCTATGTCTCAATTGTAAGCCCCAAATCATGAGGAACTTGCAGAAAAATATAAGGAAGGGGTGCCAGACCTAGTTCCAGCCTTCCTCCTGAGTTAGCGATACCCAACTTTTGGCTGAAAGCTGAAGAGCCTAAACCCTCACCACTCCCACTGTTTCAACCTCTCGTTACACAGTAGTGTGGTTTGTAAAGCCTCTATATGCTTAAAAATAAATTCACACCATACAAAAAAAATCATGAGTCTACCAACCAAACATTACAATATTTGCCGTCTGCAATATTGCCACCGTCTTTCTATGATTATTTTGTATTAATGTAATCAGAAGGGTAAATAACTTTATGTTTAAACATTGTTACATATTATTTTCATACCTAAGTTTCCATATTTCCTAACTGTTTGTCATTGATGCCTAATGTTCATTTCAGTGATTGATTTATATGTAATTTATTTATTCCTTTCCTTATGCTTATAAGGTGGTTTCCAGCCTTTCTCTATTGTAAATAGTGTTATAAACATCTTTGCATTTATAGCTTTTATCTTTCAGAGATCCTCAGGCACTTGTCAACTGTAGACTCTCCAAAAGATGACAAAAAAATGCAGTTGATCAAAGTTAGGATTATTAGACCTATTGTAGTAACATAGAATACTTCCTTTGCAGAGTTTTAGTACTTCTCCAGGAGGAGGTTGGGAGCCTGTTTATAAGGCTTTGGGGCCAGGGCTGGGTGAATTTAGGAAAGATTTATAAAGGCAGGGAATTCGGATTGGGCACAATTTAGGACTTAACAGTTCTGGATTGGTAGGCACAGTAAGGCAGTGGCTTGAAGTGGGCTCATGTTACCCCTTGATAAGTTAGCTATTTCTGTTAGCTCAGTCTTGTCTTCTGGGAGCAGTGTTTCTTGGAGCAAGCAGCTAAGTTATTTTTGTTTATTCTCAGTATTGTTGAACACAGGAACGCAAAAGTATACTTGATCCCGGTTTTGTTTAACCTAGGAATAAGAAGTCTTCTTGGTTCATTTCTACCAAAAGTAAATCATATACCTTACCCCACTAAACAACTTCTCAGGTCGGGGCTTCACCTTTATCCCCAGGGAGATTAGAAGGAAGTGATTCTGAGGTTGCAAATCCCAGTCTTGGGGGTTTGGGTGTGGGGTGAGGAAGTGCCTGTGCGAAGTGGTCAGTCGCTGCTTCCTTCCTTAGCTACCACTATTCCCAAAGATCTGGCCAAGCAGCCCTCATCTTCCCAGGAGCTTCTCCTGTGTCTGTCTTGGTGTTTTGCCCTTGTAGTTCCTCAGGGATGGTTTTGAGGGAAGGTGGTGACATCAATGCTGGTTGAGTATCTTGATGGCAGCCAGCACCAGAGTGGAGTCATCTGCTATCTCCATTTCTGGGAAACATACCAAAAAGTTTTACCAAGATGTAGGAAAGACTGTGAATTATCCCGTTACTCTTATATCTGATATACTCAGAAAGGGTAGGGAAAATAAGTTAGTTAATTTCAGCATACTGTGGCTGATTTTTTTTATTATGGTAATATAGATATGGACAATGCAAAATAATAAATTTTCAGCTTTACAATGGTATGAAAGTGATATTTATTCTGTAGAAACCATACTTTGAATTTTGGTCTTTTTCTGGGCTAGACATATGCAGTGCAATAGTCCCTTGTGAAGCTGGGCAGTGGCCACAAGGTGCAGTTCTCAATCATGAGGATAAATAACCGATACACTTACAGCCATTCTGTGCCCATGCAACCATTCTGTTTTTCACTTTCAGTACAGTATTCAGTAAACTGCATGAGATATTTAACATTGTATTACAAAATAGGCTTTGTGTTAGATGATTTTCCCAACGGTAGGCTAATTTAAGTGTTCTGAGAACCTTTAAGGTAGACTAGGCTAAGCTATAATGTTGGGTACATTAGGTGTATTAAATGCACTTTCAACTTAGAGTATTTTCAACTGCTAAAGAACAAAAATTCAAAGGAGTAACTTTAAAGATTTAATTGGCTTTATTCAATGATTCATGAATTAGGCAGTATCCCGTCATAAAAAGAAAGGTGCTCCAAGGAGTTGTACAAAATGGAAGGCTTTCATAGGCAGAAATGAGGCCAAAGAAATTAGCAGCAAAAGAAAAGGATTGTTTCAAGCAAGGTCACCTTCACTTAAGGGGAAAGGCAGGAAGTCTAACGCAGATTACCTCACTGCTGATCAGGAAATTTCAGAATAATTGGTTCAAAATTCTACTACTGGGAGAGGATAAAACTGCAGTTAGGTTAGGTATTAAGTGTTTTGCTAGAACTTAACATACGTGACTCTATTTTGGGCCTGTTGTTTCATTTTTAACACAACTTAAGATGGGTTTATCCAGATTTAACCCCAGCTAAGTCAAGGAAGATCTGTATAACATAAAGGCATACCATTTTAGCTATTTTTATGTGTATGGGTCAGTGGCATTAAGTACATTCACACTGTTGTACAATCATAACCACTACCCATCTCTGTGACTTTTCATCATCTCACACTGAAACTCTGTATCCATTAACAATAACTTCCCAACCACCTCTTCCCCAGGCCCTGGTTTCTGTCTCTATGATTTGCCTGTAAAGTACTTCATGTAAGTGGAATACACAATATTTGTCCTTTTGTGTCTAATTTCACTTAGCCCAATATATTCAAGGTTTTTCCATTTGTAGCATGTATCACAATGCCATTCCTTTTAAAGGCTGAATAAACCACATTTTGTTTATTCATTCATTCATCCATGGACATTTGAGCTGATTGAACCTGTTGGGTACTGTAAATACGGCTGCTATGAAAATTGGTGTACGTGTACCTTTCAAATCCTTGCTTTCATTTCCTTTGGGTATATGGTAATTTTCTGAGGAAAAGTTGTTTAATTTTTTGAGGAAACTATTTTGTTTTTAAAATATGGCACATGCTATTGTTAACCTTAAAAATAAAACAGTTATTTTACCAGCAAAAACAGGTTTATTTAGAAATAGCTAAGAATTGCAATCCAGGACAAACAAGCTCTGGAAAAACGATAAGCATGTCCAGAAAACAAAGGAGAGGTAGAGAAATGCTCTTTTATAGAGAAAAGGGCCAAGTTGGCAGGGCTGTTTTCAGCAAAAAGCCCACTGGAGTAAACTGGGAGGCGTACATGTTGTGGCTTCTCATTGGCTGAGCCGTGACTGTCTCTACTTGGCTGGGCTGTTGCAGGGGAGGCAGAAACTTTCCTTCTTGCTGGGGTGTAAAGTAGCTATGACAGTATGAATTTTGAATTTTGAAGTACAAAATTCAGTATGGCGTCAGTCTTTTCCTGAGGTCAGAGATTTACAAGGCGTAGTGGGCATGAGAGCTCCCCCTGCAGGCCTCCCAATGCCTTGTCCGTGAGGTTTCTCTCAATTGTCACACAATAAATGTATTTTCTTCTTAACTTTGGAACCACAGTAGCTCATTTAAGAGATAGAAAATATCTGCTCTATAATCCATCTGTTAACACCTATCTTTGTCATTAAGTCAAACCAGAATTACTTATTGTCAGAAAAAGTCTATTTTTACACCAATGTGTTAATACATATTTCAAGGAATATGATAGTAACCACTAATAAATAAATAAATCTTACAAATAAGATTACTAAAACCTACCAACTAGTTTTAAGTAATACAGATCTAATATAGTTATTATTTTAAAGGATAACACATCAATATATTGTTTCTTAATGTGTAATAGTGCAATGTAATGTGTAGCTAAAATTGTACATTATTTAGAAGCAAGGAGTATGATAAATGGTTGGTTTCCTGGTAAAGTGTGCATGTGTGTATGTCTGATGTGATTCAAATTCTGGTGTTTGGCTTTTGAAAAAATTAAATAAAAAACCATGTCAAGCTACAAACAACTCCATTAGTTTCATTAGGCAATCTTCGTATTTAATGAAAGAGAAAGATTTACTGCTAAACACTAATAGATCTAGAAACTAGCATGTAATTTCTTTCTTTTTTCCTTTCTTTTTGGTGGGTAGGAGGTAGGTAATATTTAACAATTTTAAAGATAAATAAGGGTACTAAAACTCATATGACTCAACACCAAAAAAACAAATAAACTTAAGCTCTGACCTAGTGAGGATTTAAGTCTCCGTGAGATCCTAGCAGGGCAGCACTTGCTGGTCAAAGAGTGTGAGGGAAAGTCTTGAATGAATAGGATGATATTCTTGGACAGAAATTTTATCTTGAGAGCTCTACTGTGAATGAAAGGAAGCAGATACCATCTCACATCCCACCACCAGTGTGTAGGAAGAAACCCAGTAGAGGACATTTACACCTTGGTGGAGAGAGCAGATTCTGAGTTATCCAGCATATCAACTGAGGTCTGTTGGTAATCTCCAGCTATCAAACTCCAGCTGGTAATCTCCAGCTATCAAACTCCAGTTTACAGGGTAGAGGTTACCTCATGGGAAAATAAGCGTCGGAGCTCTCTGCCCTGAGAAACATTCCCATGCCCATTGCCCCAGCTTGGAGGCTAGGACTTGGACACTGTTTCTCTACACAGATTCAAATCACTAGGCTAACAGGCCAGTATCCCCAAGAAAAAGAGAGCTCAGAAAAGTAAAAGTGTATTTTAACACAGTAACTGCTATAAAGGAAACACAGTAAAATGAAAAATCTTAACTGGTTAAGTAGTTTTATAGGACCAGGTGGAAGAAATATAGGGGGTGATACTGGAATCACGAATCAAGAAAAATTATATATTAGAAGTATTGACTGGAATACTGAGTCTGCATAATAATATATCTGATTAAAAAACAGAACTCACTGGTGCTTTTGGCTGCAAACCACAATGAGCCTAGAGGCAGCTGGTTATAGAATTAGTTTGCTCAGTAATATGACAACATTACCAAAGATCTAGTTATTTTCCATATTTCCACTCTGCTGTGTATACCACACTGGCCATCACTGTCCAGCTTGTATCCTCATGGTCACAAAATATCCCACTCTTAGATAACTGTCCACATACAACCTCACCAAGGAGCAGGGATACATTGGAGCCTCTTACAATTTTTTGTAAATAATGAATAAAACGTTACCCAGAAGACTGAAAAAAAAAAAAAAAAGTAAAATGTGGGACCTCTTGCCAATGGGTTTCTGCCCCAGGCAAGTTCACTATGGAGTCAATGTGGCCAAAGAAATGACAGTAAAATGTTCTTGGGGTGAAAGGATTATACCCAACTTTATTTCCACGGTGGCAGCTCAATCACTAGAATCCCGTTTACTCAGAGCGAGTCCGCAGGCAGCAAGCCGGTCTCTGCCTCTGGGCCTATAGGCGTGCACAGCTGGCTTTGTCCTCAGCACTGCCACCCCTCCAGTCTCTGCTCTCCTGCAGCCTTGCAACCATGCCACTGTGTCCCCCAGAGCACTGGGTAGAGCTCTTTATATAGAGTCAATAGCAACGTATTGCCCACACGTGTATGATGAGCTGGCCAACCAGGGTCAGCTGAGAATCCTGGTCACAGGAACTTTCATTTTATCCACAGGGACAATAATAGGATAAAGGCTGGGACAGGGCTCATGGAAGTTATGAGATTCTATTGTAAGTTGTATGATTCTTATACAATGCATTAGTGGTATAAATATTTGAAGGCAGATTGGTAAGTTAAAGGTGTGTACTCCCACCTCTGCCTGCAAAGAGAGAATGCGAGGTGATCTATCATGCTTTTACTATAAACTAATAAATTTAATTTCACTTTTACCCTAAAAAAAAAAAACAGAACTCACTAAATGAATCACAGAATAGATTCAGCTGAAGAACAAATACATGAACTAAGAGGAAAGGTCAAGTAAATCTCCCACAGCAAAGACAATCATGACCAGGTGGGATTTATTCAAAGAACCACAAGTATTCAGTATTAAAAAGTGTAGTAGTAAAATTCACCATATTATATCCAAGAATAAACCCCATATGACAAATCCTGACAAAGCATGTCACAAAATTGTTAGGATGGAAAGAACTCAGCTCTGTGTCGCAGGGAAGTTAGATAAAGTGAGACGAGAAACCAAGTTAAGAAAGCAAAGTGAGTTTTAACACTTCACACAGTAACAGAGGGGTCTGCCTAAGGTGAGACAGGCCCAGATGCTCATGCTGAGGCTTCTTTGATGTGGTTTTGGCAGGGCAGAGAGGTCCTTGATTGACAGATGTCAGCTCTCTAGGCTTGTTCTGATTGGTGAAATGAGGACAGGGGCTGTGCTGTGCCTGTGCTTCTGATGTTTCTTATCTGGGGAGACCCTGGACATTTCCTGAGTCACTCTTGGACCCTGTGGCTGCATCTGATTAACTCTCTGAGTCATTTCTGGCTTTCTGGCTCTATTTGATCAACTCCCTGAGTCATCTTTGGGGGGGCCCTCTCTCCTTTTCATCTGCTCATTTCTTTGTGCCTGACACTTCAGAAGAAACCAAAAGGAGACTTGAAGAAATAGAAATGCTTTCAATATTTTGGATATGTAATTTTAGCATGAAAAAGATGTCCATTATCTTTAAGTTTATTTATAAATATAACAGAAACCTAATAAATATACCAAGAGAATTCTTTCATTTTTTTCCCCTGGAAATACTGAGCAAATGGACTTTGGATAGGAGGGAGAAAGCAGTCTCCACTTGAGAGACCACAGGGGAAGCAGTGACATCAAGATGATGGACAGGGCATATACTGAAAAGAAGCCAGGGACACAGAGAGAGTTGGTGGCAATGCAGCATTCCAGAAGGGGATTTTAGAAGAGTAAGGAGGTTGGGCCAGAGAAAAGCAAGTCTAGAACACTATGAGGATGCTGAATGGTACCTGGTAGACCAAGATACTTGATCACAGAAAAATACTTTGGATTTAATCTTCTCGGAGATTTTATAATAACCCTCCAAGGTGGAGGGTTTTTATAGATGTAGCTGTTATTGGCAAGAAGAAGGTAGAGAGAGGGAGGAAATGCCAGTCATTTATCCCGAGCATGTATGGTTCCATACCTGCATCAGTTTGGAGTGTTATATGATTAAAGGCAATCACTTCAAAGATCCTCTTTGTGGGCCCTGGGCTCATAGTCATATTACTGATGAGAGGGGAAAGCTGAACATATATTTGTGAGGTAAAATATAAGTCTGTATGTGTTTTGGCAATGTTGTACTTTACCCGATTCCTACTCCTGGAAAACAGTGATGATTCATAGTGCCTTCCCCCAACCCCATCTTTTTGTGTTTTAGGAAACAACTTGATGCAGAGAACCACCCTTCTCCATGTGACTTAGACAACCCTGTGATGGTCCCCTTCATTACCTGTGGTGATGCAAGGAGAAATCACAGCGTGAAGTAACCGTATCAGTGTGCAAAAACAGAAAGAAGCCAAATACTGGCAAAGAAACCAGTAAATAATTCAAAATAGGAAATAGCAAGATGGAACTCCAACCCAAAGTACTGGCATTCCAAATTCTCCACCATAGCCTTCTGAAAAGGATTTTTGTAGTTACCAATGAATCTCAAAAGATAGGTGTGACCTGAAAATGAAAACATGAAGTCAAACAACAACAACAACAACAACAACAGGGTGGGGAGGCATCTGATACACATTCTTGGCAGTAAGAATGATGGAGAAGAATTACACGAAGAAAGGTTCACAGTCTTTCCTCTGAGGAAGTGATAGTGGTGATGACTTCTTCATTATGAATTCAGGAAAGTGGTTGCCATTCTTCAGTTAAGGAACAAAAAAAATAAACCCACAAAGGGTTACCTGAAAAAGATGTATGTGAAATCTATGCCGATGTGAGAAATGACAAAAACAAGGACAGAAGCCGGGAAGGAATCAGTGTTCTTCCGTTCTTTATTTGAATATAGAAAACTCTAGAAGCAATTACAGAAAGCGGACTCTGAAACTCCACGTTTTCAGCAATATGAATCAAGAAATCAGTTTCTTTAAGACTAAAACACAGCAATTGCAGCTGCCTGGCATCCTTCAAGGAAAACAAGAGGTGAAAACATAAGTAATCTACAATTATTGCTTCAGGGGGAGAATTTGCATCAGTGATGGATTTGTAAGTTCTTTTTATGAACATTTCCATCTTAAACGTTCCTTTTCTTTTTGTTTTGTTTCTAAACTAGCCTATTATTTCAACATGCATTTGACTAAGTCTCTGTGGAGGTGTTATAAGAAATAAGGTGGGGTTTTTTTCTTTCCTTTTTTATGTTTGTTCAAGTTATGTTTACCTAAACCTTTCACAAGTCAAGTATACTTGCAAAGTGATTTTCAATAATATGCTTCAAAATGTTTTCTCTATGAAATAATTTGGGGACTATACTTGCCTCATATTTCTCATTTGTGCTAATCATGAAGTGTACTTCACTGCTTCACCTCTGCTTTTTTGCCTTGAAATTAAATGTTGAGATACATTTAATAATAGAAAATTATGAGGCAATTGTAGCTATTTAAAAGAGATCATCTTTGTTAAAAGTTATTCTTGTTAACTAGGATAGAAACTTATTATGGGCATGCAGATAATGGATTATCCAAATAAAAATTAATTTTATTATACTTAAAAAAGTAAGACAAAATAAAGTAAAATAGAACCCCAAGAAATCTCAAATAGTGGCATTTAGGCATCTAGCACTGATGCCTCTGCTAAAAGATGTATGTTTGCATTATCATCTGTTGGTGAGTAACTGCTTCCTCTTGTGGTGACTGAGTTAGTTTATTAAAAACTTGTGGAACATTACTTTTTCTTATTATGCAAACTCCCATAAAGAAACTTAACTACAGGTAATTTGACAAAATGAAATGGTAAATATCCTTTTATCACCATGGAAAGAGATGTTTTTATCACCACAGTTAGTAAAAGGCAGCCATTCCGAGAAAACAACTTTTTGCACCTAATCTGTCAGCACACACAATTTAAAGTTCAAATTTAATGTAAATTTAAATGAAGAAAACAGTGACATATTCATCAAAGCACCACAATGCCAATTTTCAGGAGAATTTTAGAAAAGAAATTATTTCATAAGACTGTCAAAAGCAAGTAAGAATTGCCATCTTGGTCTAATAACCGAGAACAAGGAAAGGAAATTGACCAAAATGACTACCATCATTAAGATTAAGTAGGATGTGAAAATATTTTGATAGAATAAGCACTGAAGGTACATTAGCTATTTCAAAGATCTTTACATTGGTTTTACCAAATTTGCTTTGCTAAACTCTTAAATTTGCATTTGACTTGGTTTTGTCCTTTCTTATACCCATCTTACATGAAAATACTCAGTATGCAATCAACTCTTGATATATGTGTATCCTCTTTATAGATACATGGATGAGAGTTACTGATCATCCATGAAGTGTATTCAGACTTTTATCCCTTAATCTTCAACTGTAGGATTGCCAGCCACCACTTTAATATGAAGGTTGGGACAAAGAAAGTTCAACTTGCTTGCCTAATATCCAATAGGTACTAAGTGACACATTTGGGATTCACGCTGAGAGCTTTCTCCCAAGTCCGTGCTCTTAAACTACTCTGAGTTACATTTATAAATCTGACTCAAGCCAGGTTATCATAGGATTAATCTCACTTGTCTCTTTCCTTTCAAGCTACACATTCAATATGGAGTTATAATGGAGTTCAAAAGAGAAGATTGGAGGAAGGGTTTGGGATATCAGCCCCCTCCTGTTTTCTTTGCTTATCTGACCTACTATGTACCTTCTACCAGTTGTCAGAGGCAGAGGCTAAGTGGCCAAAAAACAAGAAGGTAACTCACAGCCGCCTTTTCATGTCCTGTTTTCCTTCCTTGTCCTCAGCCTCACACTTTTCTTTGGACAGCTTTACTTTTAATAGAGAGACTTGGTAGAAATTGGATGTTACAGTAGGTTGTGAAGTCTTGCTATCTAAGCTTCCTCATGAGAGCTGGCGTCAAGGAGACGTTATTCTGGTCTCAGTGTTTTGACCTTTACACAATGTGCTGTTTGGGAATGTTTAAAAGTGAAGCATTATTAAAAATTCCATACCTGGTTTATGACATCAGGATTTCCACTGACATAGAAACCTGATAAGAAATGCGTCTAGTAAGATTATACACTGTATAATTAAGAGCAGTATTCACAACAGAACACAGTTTCTCTAGGTCCGGGAAAGACCATTTTCATTTCATTTCATTTCATCTTCGTTTAGTAGCGAGACTCCACATTCACTAGTCATATGGTCAAGAGGATTGCTTGACAGTCTGAGACTTTCTCAACCTTTCTTCTATCTAAAATATGACATATCCAGTTTTTTGAATTTTAAGTTTTAAAGCTAAAATATTTTGTTAGAGTACGTATGTGTTCTATTATGAGATTCATTGTTTCTTCAACTAATGTAAATTAACCAATTAAAGCTAGAGAAGAGCTCAACATACTTGTGATTATCTGAATTCATTCATGTTTATTCCTTATATATGTTATATATAATGAATATATATACAATGTTTTGGTCAATAAATCTCAGGTGTCTACTACTGTTGCTAATGGTGGAGATATACCAATGCACAAGGTAGGTCATGGAGCCAGCCTTTAGAGGATTTACATATTGGTGGGTATCTTGTTTCCTGGGGATTTTTTTCCTATTAAAATTTCAGTAGTAAAAAATATATCATTGACTCAGCCCAACTTTGTATATACTTGTAGTTGTCCATTTAGACTCATGTCATGGCCTAAGTGACTACTAAATGTTAAAGGGCCAAGGTCAGAAAAAAAATCTTGACCCTGTGAGAACGTCTTCATGGAAAGGAACCTCACTGGGCAGTCATAGTTAAATAACTGTATTTATATGTACTTTACTATCATTGGATGGTGTACCACACTGAATCAGTAATGTTACTGAATGTGTTTCTGTGCTTTCATAGGTCATTTTTGAAGTTATTTTACATAAATATAATCAGCTATCACATAAATTCCACCTTGTGCTTACAAGAGGACAATCATAAAAGTACTAATCAAGACTAGTAGATTCCTTTAAAAATCAGAAACTTTCAAAGATGTGATGACAATACTAAGAAAAATACTTCTAAAAGAAGGGGTACTCAAGGAGTGCTAAACTGATTATCCAAAGTTTTCAAACCATTTTCCTCAGATTACATTATTGAACTTTAGCATGAATTTAGTGTTTTTATATAAGTAATACATATTAAAATGGAACCCAAAAGTTCTTAAGAGTTATATTTCAAAATTACTCCAAATTACTCAAATATAACCATTTTTTGACATTTGGTTAGATGTCTTCCTAGTTGAATACCCATAGTGGTGCCTAAATACAAAGAGAAGGATAAATGAATAGATGGGTGTAAAAAAGGAATGGAGTATAGAAAGAGGAACAGAAAGTTATTTTTCAGAAACTGAATCATACTGCAGTTAATTAAAATACTAAGTTTAATTATACTTGAATTTACTGAAAAATAGGAATAAAGCTAAGAGTGTTGAACTTTAAATATTTCATAGAAGTTTATTAATACTTAAAACACCCCTTATGATTAAGAATAAAAGGAAACAGATGTGTATAATTTTAAGTTTCATTTTTAGGTAGCATCATTGCAATGCTGCCATTATGGATGAAACAAGCACATTTTTATCTACCTCCTTTCTCCCTGTTTCCTACTTTGTGTAGCTCTTTCTACTTTGTAAAAATGTCTGTAAAAATCTGTACTCTCCTCTGGTATCATAATCTCTGTACTTGCGTTTTATTTTGGTATTGAAATGGATTTAGTGCTCCTCTGGTCGTTTTACCATATTCGCAGTATAGGAGGGATTTTTTTTTTTAATCGCCTCTTGATTGCCTGGATTTCATTGTCAAGTTTTTTGGAGGCATTTTCAAGTAAGGCTCATCCTGGATAATATAAGGCTGAGAATTCTGTTGCTCTTAAAACTTTATGGTTACTCATGCTTGGCTTTTATTTAACTTCTGAGGATCCACTACCATGCCTGACTGGGGATACAGAGATGTATACATTGAAATTCCTGACCTGGAAAACTTTAAAGCTGACTGATAAACCATACACTGTACTGAATACAATAACAATTAAGCCCCCATTGTTGTGTGTTTGAAGCAGGAACAGTGACTGAGCAAAAGCACAGAGATGACAAACATGGTGCACAGGGAACTTTAGATTTTAGATAGTGCTATGCACAGGGAAAGAAAGAAAAGGACGACAAAGTCTGGAGCAGGGGACCTACATTGGCCCTTGTCCCGAGATCCAAACTTTCTTCATAGAAATTAGTGCAATGCAGTTGTGTCAATCAGTTCCCACTCCCATCTCCACCCTCAGGTGCTTATTGTCAATATTGTACTATATTTTGGCATGAAGCATTGCATTTGTGTTTTGTTTCTGTTTCTTTTCCATGGCATTTCCATTCATGTTTTGAGTTGGCTCTATGGCAGAGTTAAGTGACTTTTTCAGGAATGACTCTTTTATTTTTTTCTTTTAGATTTATTTTTTTTTTGTAGATAATTATTTTTTTATTGAAGGGTAGCTGACACACGGTATTACATTACATTAGTTTCAGGTGTACAACATAGTGATTCAACATTTATATACATGACAATTCTAGGTACCAGCTATCACCATACCAAGCTACCAATACATACCAAGTTACAATATCTTGACTATATTCATTACATCCCAGTTACATATTATTTTACCATTGGAAGTGTATACTTTTTTTTTTTTTTTTTTTTTGTGAGGGCATCTCTCATATTTATTGATCAAATGGTTGTTAACAACAATAAAATTCTGTATAGGGGAGTCAATGCTCAATGCACAATCATTAATCCACCCCAAGCCTAATTTTCGTCAATCTCCAATCTTCTGAGGCATAACAAACAAGTTCTTACATGGTGAACAGTACAAGGGCAGCCATCACAGAAACCTTCGGTTTTGCTCATGCATTATGAACTATAAACAGTCAGTTCAAATATGAATACTCATTTGATTTTTATACTTGATTTATATGTGGATACCACATTTCTCTCTTTATTATTTTTATTTTTAATAAAATGCTGAAGTGGTAGGTGGATACAAGATAAAGGTAGAAAACATAGTTTAGTGTTGTAAGAGAGCAAATGTAGATGATCAAGTGTGTGCCTGTAGACTATGTGTTAATCCAAGCTAGATAAGGGCAATAAAACATCCACGTATGCAGAAGATTTCTCTCAGAACAGGGGGTGGTGAGGATCTAAGCCTCACCTCTGTTGATCCACAATTTCTCACCTGATGACCCCCTGCGACTGTGCCTGTCTTAGTTTGTTCCTCCCTTGAGGAATCTTACCCGTCTCTTGCTAACCAGTCATCTTCTGGAGCCATACAGTTAAATGTAAAGTTGGTAAGTGAGAGAGAAGCCTTATTGTTTGAAATGGTTAGCTTTTTATTTCTTTGCATATTTATGCCCTGTAGCTTCTATGCCCAGCATTTGTCTTGAGGTATCTTTACCACTTCGAAGAATTATGATACTCGGTAAATTCGATATGAGGCACGAATTCTATTTCAGGGTTGTAATTAGGAAGGAAGAAGAAAAGCTATAGAAATAGCAGGTGGCAGAAAACATAGGAAGATTGATTATTTCTTTGACATATCTTCTTGTAGAGTAACTTCAGCATGTATAGGTTTTAAGCTACTACTTAAATTGCGCACACACATTAACATAATAGGAGTACAGTTACATAACCAAAGCAGACCTGTAATTACCAGCCATCTCCAGTGAAACCAAGAAAACCAGTTAGGCACCTTAGGCATTTGTGAAAACTTATCTATGATATGGTGGATATTGTCCAACTGAACTTGAACAGTCTGAGAGAAATCAGACAAATTAAAACAACCCATTCCTGGGGAATGTTCACATACCTTATGTTCTTTTAACAGTAAATAGTCTGTAGTTGTAAGATTTTGGAGCTCTACAATTTGCACTTCTCCTAATTCTTGATTGAGTTCCAACAGTATAGATCCAGTCAAATTTGCTGTTTTACTGTATGCATAGGCCAGCTTAGATATCTCCTTCATTCCCATGGCAAGTCCAGGAACTGGTGGGATGAGTACATCTACAGCTGTAGCAGTACGTTGATCTTTTTGGGGTTTTTTGATGATCATCTTCTGGCATGAGTCTTCCAGAGAGTGCTGATGTTGGAAGTTTTTTTTCATGTCGTATCTTAGTTCATTTTTGAGGTAGCCCAATTAGGCTTTGATCATCTGTATAAAAACAAACAGACCCTTTGTCTACACTTTTATATGCCCTTTATACTCTTGTGTAAAACTCATTGGAGGTTACCACACAGGAACTGCCCTTTTTTTTTTTTTTGATATCACTAATCTACCCTCACATGACGAATATTATGTTTACTAGGCTCTCCCCTATACCAGGTCCCCCCTATAAACCCCTTTACAGTCACTGTCCATCAGCATAGCAAAATGTTGTAGAATCCCTGCTTGCCTTCTCTGTGTTGTACAGCCCTCCCTTTTCTCCTACCCCCCAATACATACTAATCTTAATAGCCCCCTACTTCTCCCCCCCCTTATCCCTCCCTACCCACCCATCCTCCCCAGTCCCTTTCCCTTTGGTACCTGTTAGTCCATTCTTGAGTTCTGTGATTCTGCTGCTGTTTTGTTCCTTCAGTTATTCCTTTGTTCTTATATTCCACAGATAAGTGAAATCATTTGGTATTTCTCTTTCTCCGCTTGGCTTGTTTCACTGAGCATAATACCCTCCAGCTCCATCCATGTTGCTGCAAATGGTTGGATTTGCCCTTTTCTTATGGCTGAGTATTCCATTGTGTATATGTACCACATCTTCTTTATCCATTCATCTATCGATGGACACTTAGGTTGCTGCCAATTCTTGGCTATTGGAAATAGTGCTGCGATAAACATAGGGGTGCATTGGTCTTTCTCAAACTTGATTGCTGCGTTCTTAGGGTAAATTCCTAGGAGTGGAATTCCTGGGTCAAATGGTAAGTCTGTTTTGAGCAATTTGATGTACCTCCATACTGCTTTCCACATGGTTGAACTAATTTACATTCCCACCAGCAGTGTAGGAGGGTTCCCCTTTCTCCACAGCCTTGCCAACACTTTTTGTTGTTTGTCTTTTGGATGGCAGCCATCCTTACTGGTGTGAAGTGATACCTCATTGTAGTTTTAATTTGCATTTCTCTGATAATTAGCGATGTGGAGCATCTTTTCATGTGTCTGTTGGCCATCTGTATTTCTGTTTTGGAGAACTGTCTGTTCAGTTCCTCTGCCCCTTTTTTAATTTGGTTATTTGTTTTTTGTTTGTTGAGGCGTGTGAGCTCTTTATATATTCTGGATGTCAAACCTTTATCGGATTTGTCATTTTCAAATATATTCTCCCATACTGTAGGGTTCCTTTTTGTTCTATTGATGGTGTCTTTTGCTGTACAGAAGCTTTTCAGCTTAATATAGTCCCACTTACTCATTTTTGCTGTTGTTTTCCTTGCCCGGGGAGATATGTTCAAGAAGAGGTCACTCATGTTTATGTCTAAGAGGTTTTTGCCTATGTTTTCTTCCAAGAGTTTAATGGTTTCATGACTTACATTCAGGTCTTTGATCCATTTTGAGTTTACTTTTGTATATGGGGTTAGACAATGGTCCAGTTTCACTCTCCTACATGTAGCTGTCCAGTTTTTCCAGCACCATCTGTTGAAGAGACTGTCCTTTCGCCATTGTATGTCAATGGCTCCTTTATCAAATATTAATTGACCATATATGTCTGGGTTAATGTCTGGATTCTCTAGTCTGTTCCATTGGTCTGTGGCTTTGTTCTTGTGCCAGTACCAAATTGTCTTGATTACTATGGCTTTATAGTAGAGCTTAAAGTTGGGGAGTGAGATCCCCCCTACTTTATTCTTCTTTCTCAGGATTGCTTTGGCTATTCAGGGTCTTTGGTGTTTCCATATGAATTTTTGAATTATTTGTTCCAGTTCATTGAAGAATGTTGCTGGTAGTTTCATAGGGATTGCATCAAATCTGTATATTGCTTTGGGCAGGATGGCCATTTTGACGATATTAATTCTTCCTAGCCAGGAGCATGGGATGAGTTTCCATCTGTTAGTGTCCCCTTTAATTTCTCTTAAGAGTGACTTGTAGTTTTCAGACTATAAGTCTTTCACTTCCTTGGTTAGGTTTATTCCGAGGTATTTTATTTTTTTTGATGCAATTGTGAATGGAGTTGTTTTCCTGATTTCTCTTTCTGTTGGTTCATTGTTAGTATATAGGAAAGCCACAGATTTCTGTGTGTTGATTTTGTATCCTGCAACTTTGCTGTATTCCGATATCAGTTCTAGTAGTTTTGGGGTGGAGTCTTTAGGGTGTTTTATGTACAGTATCATGTAATCTGCAAATAGTGACAGTTTAACTTCTTCTTTACCAATCTGGATTCCTTGTATTTCTTTGTTTTGTCTGATTGCCGTGGCTAGGACCTCCAGTACTATGTTAAATAACAGTGGAGAGAGTGGGCATCCCTGTCTAGTTCCCGATCTCAGAGGAAATGCTTTCAGCTTCTCGCTATTCAATATAATGTTGGCTGTGGGTTTTTCATAGATGGCCTTTATTATGTTGAGGTACTTGCCCTCTATTCCCATTTTGCTGAGAGTTTTTATCATGAACAGATGTTGAACTTTGTCAAATGCTTTTTCAGCATCTATGGAGATGATCATGTGGTTTTTGTCTTTCTTTTTGTTGATGGGGTGGATGATGTTGATGGACTTTCAAATGTTGTGCCATCCTTGCATCCCTGGGATGAATCCCACTTGGTCATGGTGTATGATCCTTTTGATGTATTTTTGAATTCGGTTTGCTAATATTTTGTTGAGTATTTTTGCATCTACGTTCATCAGGGATATTGGTCTGTAGTTTTCTTTTTTGGTGGGGTCTTTGCCTGGTTTTGGTATTAGGGTGATGTTAGCTTCATAGAATGAGTTTGGGAGTATCCCCTCCTCCTCTATTTTTTGGAAAACTTTAAGGAGAATGGGTATTATGTCTTCCCTATATGTCTGATAAAATTACGAGGTAAATCCATCTGGCCCGGGGGTTTTGTTCTTTGGTAGTTTTTTGATTACCGCTTCAATTTCGTTGCTGGTAATTGGTCTGTTTAGATTTTCTGTTTCTTTCTGGGTCAATCTTGGAAGGTTGTATTTTTCTAGGAAGTTGTCCATTTCTCCTAGGTTTCCCAGCTTGTTAGCATGTAGGTTTTCATAGTAGTCTCTAATAATTCTTTGTATTTCTGTGGGGTCCGTCGTGATTTTTCCTTTCTCGTTTGTGATACTGTTGATTTGTGTTGACTCTCTTTTCTTCTTAATAAGTCTGGCTAGAGGCTTATCTATTTTGTTTATTTTCTCGAAGAACCAGCTCTTGGTTTCATTGATTTTTGCTATTGTTTTATTCTTCTCAATTTTATTTATTTTTTCTCTGATCTTTATTATGTCCCTCCTTCTGCTGACCTTAGGCCTCATTTGTTCTTCTTTTTCCAATTTCGATAATTGTGACATTAGACCATTCATTTGGGCTTGTTCTTCCTTTTTTAAATATGCTTGGATTGCTATATACTTTCCTCTTAAGACTGCTTTTGCTGTGTCCCACAGAAGTTGGGGCTTAATGTTGTTGTCATTTGTTTCCATATATTGCTGGATCTCCATTTTGATTTGGTCATTGATCCATTGATTATTTAGGAGCGTGTTGTGAAGCCTCCATGTTTTTGTGAGCCTTTTTGCTTTCTTTGTACAGTTTATTTCTAGTTTTAAGCCTTTGTGGTCTGAAAAGTTGGTTGGTAGGATTTCAATCTTTTGGAATTCACTGAGGCTCTTTTTGTGTCCTAGTATGTGGTCTATTCTGGAGAATGTTCCATGTGCACTTGAGAACAGTTTGTATCCTGTTGCTTTTGGATGTAGAGTTCTGTAGATGTCTATTTTGTCCATCTGCTCTACTGTGTTGTTCAGTGCTTCCATGTCCTTTCTTATTTTCTGCCCAGTGGATCTGTCCTTTGGGGTGAGTGGTGTGTTGAAGTCTCCTAGAATGAATGCATTGCAGTCTATTTCCCCCTTTAGTTCTGTTAGTATTTGTTTCACATATGCTGGTGCTCCTGTGTTAGGTGCATATATATTTAGAATGGTTATATCCACTTTTTGGACTGAGCCCTTTATCATTATGTAGTGTCCTTCTTTATCTCTTGTTAATTTCTTTGTTTTGAAGTCTATTTTGTCTGATTTTAGTACTGCAACCCCTGCTTTCTTCTCGCTGTTGTTTGCCTGAAATATGTTTTTCCATCCCTTGACTTTTAGTCTGTACATGTCTTTGGGTTTGAGGTGAGTTTCTTGTAAGCAGCATATGGATGTGTCTTGCTTTTTTATCCATTCTATTACTCTGTGTCTTTTGATTGGTGCATTCAGGCCATTAACATTTAGGGTGACTATTGAAAGATATGTACTTATTGCCATTGCAGGCTTTAAATTCATGGTTACCAAAGGTTCATGGTTAGCCTCTTTAGTATCTAACTGCCTAACTTAGCTCGCTTATTGAGCTGTTATATACACTGTCTGGAGATTCTTTTCTCCTCTCCCTTCTTATTCCTCCTCCTCCATTCTTCATATGTTGGGTGTTTTGTGCTGCGCTCTTTCTAGGAGTGCTCCCATCTAGAGCAGTCCCTGTAAGATGTCCTGTAGTGGTGGTTTGTGGGAAGCAAATTCCCTCAGCTTTTGTTTGTCTGGGAATTGTTTAATCCCACCATCTTATTTAAATGATAGTCGTGCTGGATACATATCCTTGGTTCAAGGCCCTTCTGTTTCATTGCATTAAATATATCATGCCATTCTCTTCTCACCTGTAGGTTTTCTGTTGAGAAGTCTGACGTTAGCCTGATGGGTTTTCCTTTATAGGTGACCTTTTTCTCTCTAGCTGCCTTTAAAACTCTTTCCTTGTCCTTGATCTTTGCCATTTTAATTATTATGTGTCTTGGTGTTATCCTCCTTGGATCCTTTCTGTTGGGGGTTCTGTGTATTTCCATGGTCTTTTCGATTATTTCCTCCCCCAGTTTGGGGAAGTTTTCAGCAATTATTTCTTCCAAGATACTTTCCATCCCTTTTCCTCTCTCTTCTTCTTCTGGTATCCTTATAATATGGATATTGTTCCTTTTGTAGTGGTCACACAGTTCTCTCAATATTGTTTAATTCCTGTTGATCCTTTTATCTCTCTCTATGTCAGCTTCTATGCGTTCCTGTTCTCTGGTTTCAATTCCATCAATGGCCTCTTGCATCCTATCCATTCTGCTTATAAACCCTTCCAGAGTTTGTTTCATTTCTGTAATCTCCTTTCTGGCATCTGTGATCTCCCTCCGGATTTCATCCCATATCTCTTGCATATTTCTCTGCATCTCTGTCAGCATGTTTATGATTTTTATTTTGAATTCTTTTTCAGGAAGACTGGTTAGGTCTGTCTCCTTCTCTGGTGTTGTCTCTGTGATCTTTGTCTGCCTGTAGTTTTGCCTTTTCATGGTGATAGGAATAGTTTGCCGAGCTGGGACAAGTGACGGCTGGAAGAACTTCCCTTCTTGTTGGTTTGTGGCTTTCCTCTCCTGGGAGAACAGCGACCTCTAGTGGCTTGTGCTGGGTAGCTGGGCACAGACAGGGCTTCTGCTTCCTGTCAGGCTGCTATGGAGTTTATCTCTGCTGTTGCTGTGGGTGTGGCCTGGCTTGGGCAGCTGCTCCAAAGTGGTGGAGTCGCGTTGGAGGGGGAGCGGCTGGGATGCTATTTATCTCTGTAAGGGGCCTCCATGCTCCCTGCAGCCCAGGGGATTAGGGTGCCCAGAGATCCCCGGATTCCCTACCTCTGGATTAAGTGTCCCGCCCTGCCCTTTTAAGACTTCCAAAAATCACCCGCCAAAACAAAACAATGACCACAAAAAAGAAAGAAAAATGGCTGCTCTTTTTTCTTTATTCTCTGGCGCCAGCCTCAGGCATCTGCTCACTTGTCTTGCTACCCTCTTTCCCTAGTATTGGGGTTCCTATCCCTTTAAGACTTCCTAAAAGTGCTCGCCAAAACAAAACAGAAAAAAAAAAAATGGCCGCTCACTTTTCTTATGTCCTTCAGCGCCAGACCTCCGGTACCCGCTCACCATTCTTGCTTCCCTATTTCCCTAGTAACCACGGTCCCGCACATGCACTGTGTCTGTGCTCTGGTCCGGATGACTGGGGCTGGGTGTTCAACTGTCCTGGACTCTGTCTCCCTCCTGCTCTGTCTACTCTTCTCCTGCTGGGAGCTGGGGGAAAGGGCGCTTGAGTCCCGCGGGGACGCGGCTTGTATCTTACCCCCTTTACGAGGCACTGGGTTCTAGCAGGTGTGGATGTGTTCTGGATGTTGTCCTGTGTCCTCTGGTCTTTATTCTAGGTAGAGTTGACTTTGTTATATTTTCATAGATATATGTGGTTTTGGGAGGAGATTTCCGCTGCTCTACTCATGCCGCCATCTTGGCTGCCCCATTTTATTTTTGAGAAAGATTTTTTTCTGTCTTTAGTTAATTACTGACTACTAACTTAAGAATGCTCCTTAGTCACTAGCTTATGGTTATTTCATTGATTTATATTTTCTTTTTTTTCCTGATCTCCAATTCTTTCCTGATGCCCTTCCCTGTAGGCATATAGTATAATGGGTGTGGCTTTTATTCTTGGAAATGTATTCTATTATATTTATCAACCGTATGTTGCTTATCCATTCTTTTTGAGTGAGAAACTAAAATGCCCCTTCACTTCCATTATAAATAATGCTGTGAATATCACCCTTGTAAAGATCATGTTACAGAATGAGATTATAGGCTTGTAGGTTATATGTATATTTAATTTCATTAAATGTTGGTTAATTGTTCTCCAACACAGCTACATATGTCGATACTTCATTTTATATTATGAAGGTTCCTTTTTTAATCCATATCCTTACAATTATTTGTATAGGTTGATCTAATTTTTACCAGTTTGGTATGTGTAAAATAGTATCTAATTTTTGATTTGGGTTTTTCCAATAGCTGACAAGGCTGAGACTGTCTTGGGAAATGTGCCTACTGTTTAGTGGCTGCAAGAGTCCGAGCGCATGTTGGGGGAACAGCGTGAGGCAGGACCTACTTGAAGTAAAGAAGGCTGAAGCTGGCTGAATCACTGCCTGGCTCTAGAGCAACTGCTCAGTTTGAAGGAAATACATATCACCCCTCAGGGAGCAGACTGTCAGTGGGAAGGTGAGAGCAGAATGAAGCTAACTAGAGTTCAAACCCTGTGCAGAGCCCATTGGTTTCCAGGAGCCTGGGGCCTAGAACAGAAGCCGGGGAATGAAGCCTTCATGCTTGACAAGCACAGAATTCACGATGAGGGCCATGGGAGGTAAAACCAGGGGCTTCCTCTTTCCCTGAAGGCTCTGGGGAAGTGATGGGGCAGAGAGTTTCAAAAGAGACAGTGGGTTGTTGAAGTACATGAGCCTGTTCCCTATAGTGGGGAAAATTCAATAAATGTTGGGGCTGTGGAATCACAAGGTGTTCGCAAACCCACTATACACATACACCTCACATATAACTTATATGTGTACATATTATATGATACTGCTAAGATACGACAGTTACCATGTTGTATGGGGCAGGAAGGTTCTAAGCCTGGTTCAGGTAATGCCTTATTCTCACCCTTGGGGAGATTTAGTAATGTGGTTACCCTAGATACATAAAGTAATTATCTTTTGTTTAATCCACATCATTGGTTCCCAAGTTTTGATATGAAGTGCAAGATAAAAATTCAAGTTGATAAGAGTTTGTGTTGGGTAAAAGGCCGCCCCCCATCAGTGGTCTGCTCTGATGCATGTGTCAGAATGCTCCAGAACCCTGTGTCACATCATAATGGCCCTCCTGGTGTACTTAAGCACTGGCCAGGCCAGTGAGTGACTGAGTGCGGAGAGAGCCTCTCTAGTTGCTTGTTGTTCTTGGATAGTGAGTGCAGAGAGAGCCTTTCCAGTTGCTTGTTGTTGGATATACTGACTTGATTGTTAGTTGCCATCACTCGAACCTCTGATAGCAGAGCTCCAGGGAGGAAGGCCCACTTCTCTGAAGTGTTCAGCCATGAAACACAAACGGACAAGGAAACATCTTGAAACTACACGTTCCCCCAAAGCTGCCAGGATGTCAGGAGGTGTGTCAGTGATATTCTCTGAGCATTGGGGATCTAAAAATTGTCTTCTAAAGAAAAAGAGCAAGGTTTCCCTCTTATGGGAGAGAAAGGGCAGGAAGGCTGGAGGGAGGAGAAGTGTGGGTGCGCCGGTCTTTCTAGGGAATTAGATCATCTGAGGGTCAAGAGCAGATTCCTGTGACTAGGTCCTTGTCTCTGTGGCATAGGACCTGTGTTCCATACATCGTGCCGCTCTGGGTTACTGTATCACAGATGTAGTGATTGATTACTATAACTTTTCTTACATAATGTATTTCCCTTTATTTGTTTTTTTACAAAACTGCGGGCATTTGTTAAGTACGTGGATATTGTTATACGTTTTCTAATAATACTTTTTCCAGTTTATGAAGAACGTGTGGCTATAGAGGTAAGTAAATAATTAGGAAAAAAGTTTGGGAACCTAAAATTGGAGGTGCAGGGATGAGAGTGTGAAGTCAGATAGAAAATGACTTGATTTCTTAGATTGTCTCCAACATGAAGAGCTTTCTTTCATTGTCTCAGAGCATAGAGATGTAAATGTGAGGCTCCTTTATGAAATGTAAGTAAAAAACCAGCAGGGCGCACACACACCACATGGTTGAATTGAGAAAGTTCGGTTCTTTCTAGAAAAAGTGGGAAACTGAAATAGTTGTGGTGACTGTGAGGTTTAAAAAGTAAACAAGTCCTGTGAGGAAGAGCCAGTGCTCAGCAGTGGGAGGGGACAGATGAGGACCAGAACCAAGGGTCCCAGTAGGGGCTCATAAAGGGAATGTGACATTTGGATTTCAGAACACCCCAGTGGGGTCTTGGGGGGAGGCTTGGGAAGTGAGTCTGTCTGCAATTCAGCTTCAATACACATAGTGCGTGTTCAGAGATATTTTTTGTGTAAACTATAAAACATGTAAAACACATTCACACCAATTTGCACATACACACACATATAGCATAAATAACCAAAGGGGAAGACAGTAATTTCTAATGTAATGGCTTTCTTAATATGTACCAGGTCCAATTATTTGCTTCTCAAAACTCATTATATCACTAACGGAGTAGATTCATTAGTTGGAGTACATTAGGCCTTAGTAACTAATACACGAAGGAATGTATCTACTTCTTATGCAACAATGAGTGTATGTGAAGGAACAGGGCAAGTCTCCCTGCTGATAGAAACTTTTTATCATTAACACTCAGCTTTTAAATAGACCCCAGGTTATCAACATTCCAGTTAGCTGGACAAGGGAAGAACATGGCAGGGCACAGAGGAGGACTTCATGCCTATGCCTGGTTGGGGCACGTGTCCTTGCCACTCATTTCCCACTGCAGAAAACTTAGTCACATGGTCAGAACTACTGTAGCTCCAGGGGGAAGGGTGTTCCATGCCCAGGGCCGAGTCCCCCTCTGGAACCGGTGAAACCAAGATTAGTCCAGGAAAAGGCGTTTCTTCTTTGTAGTCACTGGCAGTTAATGCTCCCCAGCCTGGCACACACTCCGCTGCTCCACCTCTTCTGTAGAAGGTCTTACTCACCATGGTGTGGGCTGAGAGCGAGAAGGGGCTGAGGAAGAGCCAGGTGGAGAGACAGGGCAACTCAATGGCCCAGGCTCAGAACTGAGTCCCTTCCCTCAGCAGGGGCCATAAATGACCCCTTGTCCAAGACCTGCCCAGGGTGTTCGCTTCCAATCCAGGGGCAGAAATGTATCATGTGGGTGTGTCTGCCACCTTTGAAAGAATTTTTAAAAGACCTGAATAGGGAGGCTGAGAGTCTCGGAGAAATACAGAAATCCATTCCCAGAAGAGGAGTCTGGGTCGAGTGTGTAAAGTCGTCATTTGAACATCTCCAGCACCATGGCTGCTGCCCAGGAATTCCCTGCGAAAATGCTGTATCTGCACACCTCTCCATAATTATATTGACATCCCTATGTTTCTATATATCTATGTCAATATAGATACCAGTCTAGATAGATAGGCAGACAGACATGCAGAATTCTTTTAAAACTTATACACCCATGTCCTCTAATTACATAATTTCACATGAGGACAAAGGAGCTAGTACCCAATTTTAGTCACTAGTTTTTGATATTCTGTATACATCTTTAGAAATATCACATACAAGATTCCTAAAACACTGACATCTACTACACACAATTTTCATAATTGTTGTTTCCTTGTATTTGGGAGCAAGTGAGGTTTCAAATGCTTAATTTCATGGGGGGTTTCAATGCCTAACATGATTGTTCACTCAGCATATCTTTTTTGAATGGATACAGGTCCCAGAAACTGCTTCATCTGTTTTTTTATATTCCTTCCTCAGAATTCGAGAAGACTCAAGAGGACTCTCCTGAGCCTGAGGCACATGTGGTGGTCAGAGACAACAATCAGACACCGGGAGAAGAGTCCTCTGACTCTGAGTATTTCTCCCGCGTGTCGTCTCCAGGACAGCTGCGTGCTGCTGCTGAGGATGGTAAGGGAGATCACAAAGGTTGGACAGGATGAATAGCTGGGGTGGCTCAGCCCAATCCCTACTTATTTCACTTTCCCTTCAAAAACAGGAAAGGGCTTCAGGGCAGAGGAACTAAGACTGAAGCCTCTGCACAGGGACAAATTGGGGTGTGCTTTCAAGGATAGAACAGTTCCCCATGTGAACACTGGGAGAGCTGTGAGTGAGGTAGTGGGCTGTGCTGATAACAGGGTGGGAATTCAGTTACCACCTCTTCCCTTAGGTCAGCACAATCTCACATGCACGCACGCACGCCAGCACACACATACACCCTATATTCCTCCATACCAGGTACAGCCGCATTATTCCTTTTCACTTTCTCATATGCACAAGCCTTCATTCCAGATGCGTCCTTCCCATTCTCTACGAGCGTTACAGATACACACTTGCGTCTTCCCTCCTCACGCCATCATTCTCAGACTCTGCTGTCTACAGACTAACCCATGAATAATGTACACCCTTTCACACAGGTAGCTTGTTTTAGCTCCCTCAGAGCCAGGGTCTGCGCTCAAAAACTCCTAATGCCCTGATGGGAATGCACTTTCATGTACAGTCTTTCTTTTCCATGTACCACCTCACCCATAAAACCTTCAGCTCAAAGCCTTCAGCCCCTCAGGGAGCTGCGCTTCTGGGAAGCTCAAGCACACTTCCTCCAACACGCTCCGTCTTTAACTGTTTCACAATAAGAACATGAACCACCCCTGTTCACGTGTATTGTCTCACCACACACACATGTACACTGTCATTCCCCACCCCCTTACCTATGTGAGAAACACTCACCAGGTATGTCCCAGAACATACATAGACCTCAACACCCTCATTCCCACAGAATCACACCACAAACATAGCTCAGGTAAAATATACCACACACGGCATTCATTGACTTCACATACATATGTACCTGGGGGCCATGTGCCCACATAGGAATATTCTCAAGACCATCGCAGCTCCTACGGACTTCACGCACTTATTCTAGTTTACTTATTTGAAACTTCTTTTCCCAGGAATCACCGAGTTACCTGAAGATGTTCCTCATGTTGGGGCCCTTGAGATGACTCCCCCCCAGGTCTGGGAGGAGCAGGAAGCTTCCTCCTCCTCTCCCTCCTCCTCCTCCTCCTCCTCCACCTCTTCCTCTTCCTCCTCCTCCTCCTCCTCCTCCTCCTCTTCCTCCTCCTCCTCCTCCTCCTCCTCCTCTTCCTCTTCCTCCTCCACCTCCACCTTGTCCTCTTCCTCCTCCTCCTCCTCCTCTTCCTCCTCTTCCTCCTCCTCCTCCTCCTCCTCCTCCTCCTCCTCCTCTTCCTCTTCCTCCTCCACCTCCACCTCCTCCTCCTCCTCCTCCTCTTCCTCCTCCGCCTCCTCCTCTCCCTCCTCCTCCTCCTCCTCCTCCTCCTCCTCCTCCTCCTCCTCTTCCTCCTCCTCCTCCTCCTCCGCCTCCTCCTCTTCCTCCTCTCCCTCCTCCTCCTCCTCCTCTCCAGTCCCTGTGAGTCAGCAGGGTGAGTCCTCTCTGTTCCCACAACACGCGGGCACAGCACCCATCAGGGAAATTCATTACCGGCATGTCTTTCTGAAAAGGGGTGTGACTGTCTGGTGGGGTGGGGTGGAAGTGTTGGAGCCCGCCTCTAAAAAGACTAGAATGGTGTCACGTGTTTTTTCTCAAGAGGCCCAAAAAATATCGGGGGCCTTTTCAACACCAAAAAGCCAGACTGCGGTTTTTCTGAGAAGACCCTCTTATGTGTCTGCACCAAAACGCTTCACTGACAAGGAGTTCAGCTCGGATAACAACGCCCCGCAGGGAAGGGAGCCGGCTGCCAGTGCAGGGGAGCCTCCAGCCCAGGAGGGCTCCAGGGCCAAGACACCCCAGGGGCTGGGGACCCTGGACAGCGGCTTCAGGTGCCTGGGCTGCTGCCAGGTTTTCCGCAGCTTGGAGGTCCTGCAGGCGCACGTGGAGAATGCGGCCCGTGAGCGCTTCAGCTGCCACGTTTTCAACCGTGCCTTTGCTCAGATGCTCAGCAAGCACAAGAAGAGAGCCCGAGAGCTGGGAGGAGAAAATCAGGAGAACGTTTCCCTGCCAGACCAAAAGCGTTCTCGCACTAAGACATCCTCCTGCAAGTAAACAGACGTTTCAGGCCCCAGAAAAGTGAAAGTGAAGCAGGCCAGCCTCTACCGAGCCACTACTACTGGCCCTTTCACCGCCTCTTTTTTGAAGGACTTGGCTGGTTTAGCTGTTACTTTAATTGATTACACATCCTTATTATCCCTTCAATAAATCATTGTTTTGCCTCAATTAGCCAGACATTTAATGTTGTTTGTAATTTAATGTATCTTAACAGATGCAAATTAGCTTTAACATGATAATTTCTCTCTTTTTAATCATTGAAATGGTGTAGGGTAGAAAGGAGTAGCACACTATAGTCCTCTTGAGTTTCTACTGAAACAAGGGGTATATACTTACACTTGGTGTGTACACTTTGATCTTGATTAGTTAGGAAGCTGTGTTGAAAAGGTTTACATATGTATACAAAATAATTGAACTTCACTAGAGTAGACCTTTTTTGACATTTTTGAAACCAGTGGGAAAATGAAAGTGCAGAGAGATGTACAAACAATAAGAAGGAAAATGAAATTTTAGACTTGAATATTAAAACAGATTAGATTTTTAAAAATCATACATTGGGCCAAACAGGAGCACTGTGATTGCAAAGGAAACATACACTGAATCTGAAGGTAAGGAGGGAGAAGTTCAGTCGGAAGAAGAGAAAATCATAAAAAGGAATGTACAGAGTAGCTCCAAGGCCTGTGGGGGACCAAAAGTTCTGAAATTCATGCCAAGCCACAGGTGTCGCAGAAGAAGAGATTCATGCAGAAAATATCTGAAGAAATAATGGCCAACATTTTCCAAATTTGGTGACAGATGCCTGTATAGATTGCTGGTGACTAGAAATTGAGGGGAAGCAGTTGCCATGGGCTCAGAGTGGATGATAAATTCAGAGGTCTCTCTCCCAGTAGAAAGATGCCAGGAGCCCATGGCTGGCCCCGGTAGTTTTCCTAGTCCTTGCAGAGCTCACATAGAAAGGCTGACATGCTGGAGGCCCCAGGCACATCTGGGGAGGGCTCTCTTTCTGTTTTGATCTGCTTTGGGGCATGGTGGACAGATCCTTCACTGCCTCTCCCTCCGAGTGGGAGATTAAGAGACTTGGGGACCACAAAATATAGCTAAGTGTGTGGCTGTGCTCCTTGGGACTCCATATGGAGCCATGGGACTTCCAGAGTTTCAAGCAACCCTGAAACCAAACCAAACCAAAACAAAAGACTAAAGCACTGTATGCAAAGGGTAAAAATGCATCTTCTCTGTAGTTACCTGGAATAGGTAAACAATGCATTTGTATTTGTAAGACAGATTTTCCACAGATACTGTATGTCTTTGGCGTTTCATTCTGAAGAAAGCGTGACTGTTTTTCCTCCCATTGTGTTGGACACATGACTTCCATTGCTACTCAGTGTAACCATTTTAAGTTGTTTGTACTTTGGATATAAATATACAGATATAATCATCTGGCCCAGAGAGGAGTTTACAGTGACTGTCAAATTGAGCTTAGAATTTTCTACTCTCACATATAGGGTTTGAAAGATGTGGCTGAAGGACTGGGAGAGCTTGTCTCCTGCTGTGCACGTAACATCCAATTTGTTGATCCAATTGTATATCCAAACTGTAATTGCAGGCACGGCGACCTGGGTGGAGCATTACAAAGATGAGAGGGATGCTTTACCAGTCCCAAGTGGAATGAAAGTCCAGCTGAGGGGTCATTTCTTGGTAGCTTTTGGCCTTGAAGCTATGTAACTGCAGTTAGAATGTCACTCACCGTGAGTCATCTGAACCCAGCGTTCAGTGCCAGCAGCACTAATCAGCAGGCACCATCCTGCCGCTGACCCATCATCCGTCGGTCTGAGCTGGGTGGGACGGCCTTGTTCTGGCCAGAAACCTGAGGAAGGGTTAACACCCACAGCATCTTAAGCTCCCAGGAATCTTAGATGTCACCTAGTCCTGCTTGCCTCCTCCCTTCAGCTTGTGATCATCCCTTTGGCTTCAGTTTCCCATCCATTAAACAGGCAGATTAGCTCTTGAAATGGGTGGATTAGCTCCAAGAAATAGCTCTTCCTCTTGTTGAAGGAGAAGATGGTACCTTCTGCACACCGTATCCTAAGGTGGCCTACACTGCTCTTTTATCCTAGAGATGGAGGAAAAAACTTGGGGTTTCTTTTGTGGGGTTTTCATTGGGGCAAGAAACTTGCCTCACTTCTGGAGTATGTTAGTTAAAGGCATGAGACTGGAATTTTAGTTTCTCATCTCCCGGTATGGGCTCTTTGCATGATGCATTGCCGATTCTCTAAATCAGGAGAAATTTTTCAGTCTTGACATACAGTTTTATTTAAGGATATAATAATAACAGCAAAGCAAAGGACCTTATGATCATGAACTATCCCATTTTTAATTAACTACCCCCAAATTCCTTTGATAGATCAATAGATGAGTGGTTTTTTTAAAATTTGTAACTGAACATTTAGAATAGTATGAAAACTGAGTGTATCTGTTTTCCTTGTTCAGTCATCTGTATAGAGGGAAAAATCTTAAGGATAAAGGAGTGGGGGTTCCCATACTGATTTGACCATCAAACATGATTTCTGTAATAGTTTTATCTCCTGGTGTGAGATGACTTCCCATCCTTTCTGAGACCCCACTGAAATAAAAAGTATCAAAACTTAAGAAGGAATAAGCCCCAACAGTTGAGTAGTGGGTAGATGGGGAAAGAGGCAATCATCAAAGGAAGGTGTTTAACAGTTTCCTGGAAGATGGAATGTTCTGGGAGTGTATGAACAGATGCAGCAGCATGGACTCAGCCCTGAGAGCCTGCAGGGGGTCGGGAGGCAGCCTGCCAGTGGTTGTGTTGAAGAGCTTTTGGGCTTAGAGTTGGCAGCGGAGGCAGAGGCCAAGGTGAGCGGTGAAACTGAAAGCAAATGGGTCCACCAGGGTGTGTACACGGGACCCATGCCTAGCCAACTTATACTGTACAGAATACAGGCAGCCTGATGTTAATGACCAGGCAAAAAAATCTTAAAGACTTTCATCTTAAAAACAATACAATGCAACTAAAGGGTGATATAATTATTATTGATTTCATTATCCTTCCAGATGATTCCATCATTCTTTGGCTTTATTTTAATATTTTCTTGGCGTAGTTGGAAATAATTGATTAATAATGAATGAAACTTAGGATTGTGAAGTAGCAAAATATCACAAGGTAAAGGAAAATAAGATCAGTAAGATCCCATATTATGTATTAAAAAAGAATCCATTGGTGCTATGTGGTAGTGATAATGATGCTGGGGTTCTTGTTCACGGAGCTGAAGAATGAACTTCGCAAACAGTCAAGGTAGGAGAGCAAGGCAGAGGCTTTTATTTAGACATAAAGCAAGAGGACAGGGTGGCGTGTTGTCTAGGGGATTTATAGGCAGTTGAGAGACAAAGGGCTAGGGATGTACACCTGCTAAGTGGTCCCAAAATGTTTGTATTTGAAGAGACATTTATTAAGGTTCTTATTAGTCTTCCTGTTTATTTACAAGAAATGTATTGCTCTGATTTCCTCCCAGGATGGCAGCTTCTTGGTCTGGGAACAATTCACTTAAGACAGCCTGCTTTGCTCCCAAGGTGGGCTGAGTTATTGTCTATTTGTTAAAGAGTAATGTTAAGAAACTTACTTTTTAACTAATTGGGTTTTAAAATGCAATCTTATTTTCAAGATGGAATCCTTCCTGTTTTTATTACATTGTTTTGGGCTTGCTTGCTACATTGCCCGGGTTGCAAATCATTAGTTTAGGACTGGAGGAGGAAAAGCAGCACCTGGGTAAAGTCAGAAAAACAAGCTGGGCCCCTCAGTAGGTCAAAGCAAATCCCGCAATGGATTTATCTTGCTTTGTTTTTTCCTGGGGGCCCTCACCCTACTCTGTCTAAGCCCATGGTCCCTGTCTCAATAAGATAGAAGAAATTTGATTTTTTTTTAAAGGACAGATTTTCTCTTTGCTTTTGGAAGACGTGTAAGAAAGAATAAAATATCAATTCATACAAATAATTTCTGCCTTTTGAAAGTAACTTCTTTTCTGATTATTTTAGGATCATTTTATCTTTGGTGTTCCTCTGTTTTACTAGCACTTTATTACTATATTCTGTATCTAGGTGTAGATTTCTTTTAATTTACATTTTTGAGCATTGTGTGTATGTGTGTGTGTGTATGCGTGCGTGTGTGCGTGCACATACACTGCACGTGTATGCTCCGTGAACCTGAATGTAGGCACCTGTCAACATTGCTGGAAAATGCTCAGGTATGATATCTTTGAATGTTGCCTCTTCCATTTTCTATTCTGTCTTTTATTCTGAGGCTAATACTTGTAATACATGATGTTTTCATAAGTCTAAATTGACTATATTCTTTCTGCTGGTTCTTTCTCATGGAGCTTTGTTTCTTCACAGTGTATGTGTGTGTTTTGTTTTGTTGACCTTTTTTGGCATTTTTTGGTATTTTTTGCTGGGTAATCCATTTCGTTGTACCTTATCTCTTTTTTTTTTTTATGGCCAAGATTGAACTTAATATACACACAGGAAATTTTTTATTTGCTTTTGCCAGTCACCCAGGAACATTATCAGTTGGGAGGGACTTCTTAGCTTGATGGTTTTTATGGAGCACACAATAGGTATTAATTGAGGTTATGCACCTGTGAAGGGGTTTATTTCTCAGTCTCCCTTCCCCTGGGGATGTATCCTTCATTGGCTTTGTTTGGAGCTGGCCTTGAGGAACCCAGTGCTCCCCTACCTTGAGCAAACCTTAGACTGTCTTCGTTTCCTCTGCCTGTGTGACCCCCAAGTAGATGCATGAAGTGCTAGGGTTCACACCTTGCCCACAGGACAGAGTCTGCTACAGTGCTTGCTTGTCTTACCAGGATCTCTGTTTATATTCAATTTAAGGCTACCACAGAGTCCTTCTAATCAGCTTAGAGATGCATATATAGGTAGAGCTATATAGAGATCTATGTACATACAACTTTTAAAAACAAATATAGATACAGATAAAACAGAGATTGATAGATTTATAGATAACATTTTTAGGGTCCTGAGGATTCCTTTCCAGGAAAATCAGAGCCCTAGTGAGTGATCAAGTACTGAATCACTCTTCACGGTTAGCCAGCTGTCACCAGGATTTACACTGGAAATGTCAGAAATAGAGAAATGAGATGAGATAGTGTATTAAATTACTTAGTGCTCAGGAAATGCCATGTGAATTTGAAAAGAAATGACCACTTCAGGCAAATAATTCATACTTAACAACTACTCTTGTTTAATGAATAATGTCTCAAGACACTTGTTCAATTTCTAAAATTCAAAGATAATCAAAATGAACTGAAATACAAATTTGGGAAGGCATTAAGCCTTTCACATTAATAATTCTATTTTCTGAAGTGATATTAGTACATGGTGTTTGGAGGAATTGAAAAAGCTTTTTTGATATACTTTTTTTCACAGACCAATGATCATTTTTATTATCTCTGTTTTTGAGGGAATAAAACTTTAAAAATTACTGTGAGCAGCTAACAGTTTTAAGGAATAAAAGCTGTGAAGCCTGCTTCAGTGAACTGTAAAATGAAAACAAGCTTTTCAAAATGTGCCATTTAGTAGGTTAGAGTGTATCAGATGTATACATTGGATCAGTTTATTTACAATTATTTTGTTTTCAAGAAAATATAAAATGATTTAAGAGTAAGGGAAAAAGAAAAATTTGTGATGTGACCTTGAAGAAAGTCAAAATATTCTCAGGTCTCAGTAAGGAACTTGTCATCTAGGTCAATACAGTACCTAAATTATTTCTTTATTTATTTATACTCAAGTTTGACTCTGAACAAAGTTTATATACAGCTTATATAAAACACAGGAAGATTATTCAAGTGTTCAAAGTAAAAGCTGAAAGAAAAAATAAAGCACCAGCTAGGAAAATAAAATTAAGTTGGTAAAAGCCTAGTTAAAAAGCTACACAATAAAATTAACTTGATTGTGGTAATCATTTCACAATGTAGACATTAATCATCACATTGTGCACTTTACATATACACAATTGTACTTGTCAGTTATACTTCAATGAAACTGGAAAATGAATAAGGAAATATTTATTTATTAAACTGTAAGAAATTTTTTGTTTGTACCAAAGAATAGGCAAAAGATCAGAACAGATATTTCTTCAAAGAAGATACACATATTCCTAAAGCACATTCTCAACATAATTACTCATCATGGAAACCCAAGTCAAAACCACAAAGAAATACGACCTCACACCTACTGGGATGGCTACAATCAAAAAGACCAATATTAACAATTGCCAGTGAGGTTGTGGAGAAATTGGAACCCCCATACACTGATGATGGGAATTTGAAATTTGGAAAGTACTTTCGATAAAAGTTTGAAATTTCTTCAAAATGTTTAACATAGAGTTAACCATATGGTCCCGCAATTCCTGGAAGAGGTTTAGAGAGTGAGGTCAATATTATTACTAATTTGCTCTTCTTTGCAGAAATGACTGAGCCAGGCCATCACAGAGAATTTGTTTCACTCCCTCCCCAAACTCTAGCTAACTAAAGATCTTCCTCGATGCCTAGAAATAGTTGAGCTATCTCTGTAGGAATATATCTAACAATTCATTATATTTCTGTTTTCTCTTTTTTATGTTAAGAAACATTGCACTTAGTATAAAGTAGAGAGATTTTGTAGTTTTTCTTGAAAGGTACGTAATAACAAACCACTGCTCCCTTAGCTATTGGACATGAATTGCTAAATGAAGATAAAAAATATAGGCTAAATAAGCGACTGTTAATAGTTTTCCACTTTGTATTTCAAAGGACAAAATCATGAGCATGTCAGCAAAGCCAAGAGAACTACCTCTGAGTTCAAGCCAAGAATGAAGGATAAAAAGAAAATTCTATGATTCATCATGTATCTAAGACGAGCTGAACCAAATTGCTGAGTTTAGGACTTACAGCTTTTGGCATTTTATATTAATTTTCTTTCCAATACTGTGTGTGTGTGGATAGATAGATAGATAGATAGATAGATAGATAGATAGATAGATAGATAGATAGATAGATGATACATAGATACATAGATAAATCTAAGGTGTTTTATTCATTATTAAAGAAACTATTGATGACCTCTATTTCCTTCTACTAAGGTAAGCTCTACCAGTTTTGAAAGTGATGCTTGAGTACGTTTACTATTTTGTTAACTCTGATAAATGGCACATTAACATCTTTTATGTATGTAGAGAATATTCCTAGATATCCAGGCCCGGATAAGCCATTTTGGATCTCACCTCTCCTTCTACATCAAAGTAACTGACAAGTTCTGCATGCATTCTTTACCTCAGTTCCATCTACCCTGCTATCCAATGTGGCATTTGCATAAAAACAGACACTTAAATCAGTGGAGCAGAGGATACCCAGAAATAAACCCAGGCACATATGGTCAATTAATTCATGACAAAGCCAAGATTATTTAATGGAGAAAGAACAATCTCTTCAATAAATGGTGTTGGGAAAACTGGACACTTGTAAAAGAATGAAACTGGACCCCCTATCTTACACCATGAACAAAAAATCAGTACAAGATGGATTTAAGACATGAACTAAGTCTTAAGTACTTAAACCCGAAACCATAAAAATCCTAAAATAAAACATAGGCAGTATGTTCCTTGACATCCATCATTGTGATGATTTTTCAGATTTGACACTAAAAGGCAACAAAAGCAAAAAGAAACAAGTGGTCCTATATCAAGCTAAAATCTTCTGCACAGTAAAGAAAACCACCAAGGTGAGAAGGCAACCTAAAGAATGAGAGGAAATACTTGCAAATCATGTCCAATCTCCAATTGAGGAGTTAATATTCAAAATATAAAAGAACTGCAACAACTCAATAGGAAAAAGCACACAATCCAATTAAATATTGGGCAGAGAATCAGAATAGACAGTTTTTTCAAAGACATACAGAGGACCAACAGAAACATTAAAAGATTCTCAATGTCACTAATCACCAGGGAAATGCAAATCAAAATCACAATATCACATCACACCTGTTTGAGTGGATATTATTAGAAAGACAAGAAATAGCAAGAACTATTGGCAAAGATGTGAGTAAAGGAAACCCTTGTGCACTGTCGGTGGGAATGTAAATACGTGCAGCCACTATGGAAAACAGTATGGACGTTCCTCAGAAAATTAAATAGAGAATACCCTGTGATCCAGCAATTCCACTTCGGGGCATTTAGCTGAAGGAAATGAAAATACTAACTCTAAAAGGTATCTATAGTCCGTGTTCAATACAGCATTACTTACAATATCCAAGATATAGAAACAACCTAGGTGTCCATAGATAGATGGATGGATATTCTATGGACACGTGTGTATATATATATATGTGTCATGCACACAGTGGAAATTACTCAACCATAAAAAATAAGGGAACCCTGCCATTTGTGACAACATGGATGGAACACAAAGCCATTATACCAAGTGAAATAAGACAGAAAAAGACAAATATTGCATGATCTCACTTTGTGGAATCTTAAAAGACATACGTGGACTGTTAAAAATATTAGTATTTAAAAATTAAAATTTTATAAAAACAAAATTAAAAGATTTCTCAAACAAAACAAAACAAAACTGAGTTCATGGATACAGAAACAGATTGATGGTTGCCTGAAGGGCGGCTTGGGGAATGCGCGAAATGGGTAAAGGTGTTCAAAAGATACAAACTTCCAGCTATAAAATAAGTAAGTCCTGGGGATGTAACATACAGCATGGTGACCATAGGTAATAATACTGTATTGTATATGTGAAAGTTGCTAAGAGAGAAAATCTCAAAAGTTCTCATCACAGAAAAAGAAATTATAACTATATGTGTGGCATTGAGTGCTAACTAGACTTATCATGACCATTTTGCTATATATTCACATATCAAATCACATCTAAAAGTGACAAAATGTATATCAACTGTATTTCAACTTAAAAATAGAAAAAAGAAATTCAGTATCTTCAGTTCTTCTAAAATCAGTTTCTGAGGGAAGCTTCTCCATCATTGTTATGGTATTTTTCAAAAAAGTGTTGTTTTTCTATTTCACATATAGTGGGGAATTTGCTCAAATGGCTCTTATTTATTTATGTACTATCTAACCTCTTCATTTGTGTAGAATCTCCCAGAATGCAGGAATGATAATGATTATAAGTCCATTATGTGCATTTTCTGTGTTATTCAAACATGTCTGCATCATGTAGTAAAATTATCTCTAATACTTAGTACTCTCCTTAGGTCAAAGTAGACATACAAATAATTCTACTTGTTGGAATTGACATATCAATGTCTTTGTGACATATTGGAAATAATCTACATGTTATATATTAATATTAACACCATTTATGACCATGACTTTGCCTTTTGGTTTTTGAGTAATCATTTTTTTTATTAAGGTATGATTGATATACACTCTTATGAAGGTTACACATGAAAAAACAATGTGGTTACTACATTTACCCACATTGCTAAGTTCCCCCCAATACCCCAATGCAGTCACTGTCCATCAGTGCAGCAAGATGCCACAGATCCACTATGTGCCTTCTCTGTGCTACACTGTTCTCCCCGTGATCCCCCACACCATGTGTACTAAACATAATACCCCTCAGTCCCCTTCTCCTTCCCTCCCCACCCGCCCTCCCACACCCCTCCCCTTTAGAAACCAGTAGTTCATTCTTGGAGTCTCTGAGTCTGCTGCCATTTTGTTCCTTCAGTTTTGCTTCATTGTTATACTCCACAAATGAGGGAAATCATTTGGCATTTGTCTTTCTCTGCCTGGCTTATTTCACTGAGCATAATGTCCTCCAGCTCCATCCATGCTGTTGCAAATGGTAGGATTTGTTTCTTATGGCCGAATAGTATTCCATTGCCACCTCTTCTTTATCTATTCATCTACTGATGGACACTTAGGTTGCTTCCATATCTTGGCTATTGTAGAAAGTGCTGCAATGAACATAGGGGTGCATATGTCTTTTTGAATCTGAGAAGTTGTATTCTTTGGGTAAATTTCAAGGAGTGGGATTCCGGGGTCAAATGGTATTTCTATTTTTAGTTTTTTGAGGAACCTCCATATTGCTTTGCACAATGGTTGAACTAGCTTACATTCCCACCAGCAACGTAGGAGGGTTCCTGTTTGTCGGCATCCATCCTCGCCAGCATTTGTTGTTCTTAGTGTTTTCCATGCTGGCCATCCTTACTGGTGTGAGGTGATATCTCATTGTGGTTTTAATTTGCATTTCCCTGATGATTAGTGATGGAGCATCTTTTCATGTGTCTGTTGGCCATCTGAATTTCTTCTGTGGAGAACTGTCTCTTCATGTCTTCTGCCCATTTGTTAATCGGGTTATTTGCTTTTTGGGTGTTGAGGCGTGTAAGTTCTTTATATATTTTGGATGTTAACCCCTCGTTAGATATGTCATTTACAAATATATTCTCACATATACTGTAGAATGCCTTTTTGTTTTGTTGATTAAGTAATCATTTTTTTATTGAAACATAGTTTATAAACAATATTATAATCATTTCAGATAACACCTTAGTGATTCATCAATATATACATTATTAAATGCTCATCATGATAAATGGAGTTACTATCAGTCACCATACAAAGATGATATAATATTATGAGCTATATTCCCTATGCTATATTTCCCTCCCTGTGACTAAATTATTTTGTAGTTTGAAGTTTGTACCTTTTTATCTCCTTTACCTATTTCACCCATTCCCCCCAACCCATGGTAACCAAACCCCGTCTCTGTGTTTATGAGACTATTTCTGTTGTGTTTGTTTTGATTTTCAGACTCCACATGTAAGTAAAACCATGTGGTATTCCTTTGACTAACATTTCACTCAGCATAAAACCCTGTAGGTCCATCCCTGTTGCCGCAAATGGCAAGATTTATTTATATTTATGACTGAATAGTAGTCCATTGTATATGTGTACCACATCTTCCTTATCTATTCATCTATTGGTGGGCACTTTGGTTGCTTGACTATTGTAACTAATGTTGCAGTAAACATTGACGTGCATATATCTTTTCAAATTAATGATTCCATTTTCTTTGTGTAGATTCCCAGAAGTGGAATTGCTGGGTCATATGATATTAATGTTTTTAATTTTTTTGAGAAAATTCTATATTGTTTTCCCTAGTATTGAAGTTTTCCCTTCACTAATTTGCAATCCCACCAGCAGTCTATGAAGGTTCCCTTTTCTCCACATCATCATCATCACTTGTTATTTCTTGTCCTTTTGATATTAGCCATTCTGACTGGTATACAGTGATATCTCATTATGGTTTTGCTTTGCAGTTCCTTGTTGATTACCGAGGTTCAGCATCTCCATGTGCCTGTGGGCCATAAATATGTCTTCTTTGGAAAACTGTCTATTCAAGTCCCCTCCCATTTTTAAATCAGATTATTTGATTTTGGGTGTTGAGTTGTATGAATTATTTATATATTTTAGATAGTAGCTCCTTATCATATATAATTTGCATATATATTCTCCCATAAAGTAGTTTGCCTTTGTTTTATTGGTGGTTTCTTTTGCTGTGCCTTAGCCTTTTAGTTTGATGTAGTCCCACTTGTTTATTTTTGCTTTTGTTTCCCTTGCATGGGGAGACATATCCAGATTAAAAAATCTAATGTTGATGTTCAAGATTTTACTACCTATGTTGTCTTCTAGTAGTTTTATGGCTTCAGGTCTTACACCTAGATCTTTAGTCCATTTTGGGTTTATTTTTGTGTATGGTATAAGATAATGATCAAGTTTCATTATTTTTTGCACATAGCTGTCCAGTTTTCCCAACACCATTTATTGAAGAGACTGTCTTTTTCTCATTGTATATTCTTGCCCCCTTTATCATATATTAATTAGCCATATGTACTGGTTTATTTCTAGGCTGTCTATTCTGTTTCATTGGTCTATGTCTCTGTTCTTGTGCCAGTACTGTACTTTTTGAAAACTGTAGCTTTGTAGGAGTACAAGGTTTGAAATCAGGGAACACGATACCTCTAAGTTTGTTCTTCTTTTTCAAGATTGTTTGGGTTATTTGGGGTCATTTGTGGTTATATTTAAGTTTTAGGATTATTTGCTCTAGTTCAGTGAAAAAAAATGCCATTGGTATTTTGATAGAAATTGCACTGAATCTACAGATTACTTTGGGCAGCATGGCCATTTTAACAATATTCTTCCTATACATAATCATGATATAGTTTTCCATTTATTTGTGTTGTCTTCAGTTTCCTTCATCAGTGTTTTATAGTTTACAAAGTAGAGGTCTTTTACTTCCTTGGTCAGATTTAGTACTAGTTATTTTATTCTTTTTGATGTAATTGTAAATGGGATTGTTTTCTTAATTTCTCTTTCAGCTAGTTCATTGCTTGTATATATAAATGCAACAGATTTCTGTTAATTGATTTTGTATGCTGTGACTTTACTGAATTCATTTAATTCTAATAGATTTTGGTGGAGTGTTTAGGGTCTTCTATATATAGTATCATGTCATCTACAGACAGTGACTATTTTACTTCTTCCTTACCAATCTGGATGCCTTTTATCTATTTTTCTTGTCTGATTTCTGTGGCTAGGAGTTCTAGGACTATGTCGAATAATAGCAGTGAGAGTAGGCATCCCTGTCTTGTTCCTGACCTTAGAGAAAAAGCTATCAGCTTTTCACCATTGAACATGATGTTAGATATGGGCTTGTCATATATGGCCTTCTTTATGTTGAGATATGTGCCCTCTGTACTCACTTTGCTGAGAGTTCTGTTATCATGAATGGATGTCAAACTTTATCAAATGTTTTTTAGCATCTATTGAGATATCACATGGTTTTTAACCTTCCTTTGTTAATGTGGTGGGTCATATAGATTGATTTGTAGATACTGAACCATCCTTGAATCCCTGGGACAAGTCCCACTTGATTGTGGTGAATGATCTTTTTAATGTGTTTTTTTATTCAGTTTGCTAATATGTTGTTGAGGATTTTTATATCTATGTTCTTCAGTGATATTTCTCTATAATTTTCTTTTTTGTAGTGTCCTTTTCTGGTTTGATACCAGGGTGATGCTGACCTCATAGAATGGAAGCTTTCCTTCCTCTTCAGTTTTTTGGAATAGTATGAGTAGGAGAGGTATTAACTCTTCATTAAATGTTTGGTACAATTTACCTATGGAGTCATCTGGATGGGAGTTTTGTTTGTTGAGAGTTCTTTGATTACATATCTAATTTCACTGTTAGTAATCGGTCTGTTCAAATTTTCTATTTGAAAAGTGGTTTAGTCTATTGGTTCAGTCTTGGAAGATTGTTGCACCTAAGTATCCATTTCTTCTAAGTTGTACAGTTTGTTGGTATATAATTTTTCATAATACTCTGTGATAATTGCTTCTGTTTCTGTGGTGTCAGTTGTAATTCTCCTCTTTCAGTTCTGATCTCATTTATCTAAGCCATTTTTTTCTTGATCTATCCAGCTAAAGGTTTACCAATTTTGCTTATCTTTTCAAAGAACCAGCTCCTAGTTTTATTAATATTTGTATTGTTTTTTAGTCTCTATTTCATTCATTTTTGCTCTGATCATTGTTTCTTCCTTTCTTCTACTAACTTTGGCTTAGTTTGTTCTTCTTTTTCTAGTTCCTTTATATGTCAGGTTAGATTATTTACTTGAGATAGTTCTCACTTCTTGAGGTAGGCCTGTATTGCTATAAACTTAACCTTAGGACTGTATCCTAAATATTTTTGAACCATTATATTTCTATTTTCATTATTCTTCAAGTATTTTTTAATTTTTTCCTTGATGGCACATTGGTTGTTTAGTGGCATGCTGGTTAGCCCCCATGTGTTTGTGCTTTCTCTGTTTTTTCTTGAAATTGATTTCCAGTTTCATGCAATTGTCAAAAAAGGCTCTTGTATGATGTCTTTTTAAATTTATTGAAACTTGCCTTGTGACCTAACATTCTGTTCTGGAGACTATTCCATATGTGCTTGAGAAGAATGTGTGTGTATTCTTCTGTTTTGGATGTAATGTTCTGTATAAATCTGTTAATTCCAATTGCCCTAATGTGTCATTCAAATCCATTGTTTCCTCTTTGATTTTCTGTCTGGTTGATCTATCCACTGATGTAAGTGAGGAATTAAAGTCCCCCACTATTAGTATATTACTGTCAAGCTCTCCCTTTATGCCTATTAGTATTTGCCTTATATATTTGGTTCTCCTCTGTTGGGTACAGAGATATTTACAGTTGTTATATCTTCTCACTAGATTATGAGCTTAATCATTATGTAATGTCCTTTCTTTGTCTCTTGTTATAGTCTTTGTTTTAAATTCTACTTTGTCTTATATAAATATTGCTACTCCAGCTTTTTTTTTTCTCATTGTTATTTGCATGGAATATCTTTTTCTATCCCTTTAGGTTCAGATTGTGTTTGTCATTAGGTCTAAAAAGTGAGGCTCCTGCAAGTAGCAAATAGATGGGTCTTGTTTTTTTACCCATTCACTATGACCATACTTTTGTTTCCTTACAACAACAACAAAAAGATTCCTGTTGCCCTTTCATTGAACATCTACACAATGCAAGGCACCTTGGTGTCTCATGGAATACACAGAGACAGTGTCTGCCTTCAAGACATCATCAAGCTGCAGGGATAAGATGAAGACAATGTAGAGCAGATAATATGCTGTGGGATTCAAAGTAAGGAGAGATTAGATCAATTCGAAGTGAAAGGAAAGATTTCTTGGAATAGGTGATGTGTAGGTGAGGCACTGTAGCAGAAATTGTTAGTTTTTTACCTGGGTATCTATGGCCCCTGTACTTTCTCAGTCCAGAGTCCTGAATTTTAGCTAAGCACGTTGATATGTGAAAAGAAAGACTACATTTCCCCAGCCTGCCTCCCTTAAAACCAGGTACTGTCATGTACTAAGTCATGCACCAAGCACTGGCCAATGATAAGTCAGCAAAAGTATCCTGTGTAATTTCTGTGAATGTTGCTTAAAGGTAGCTGTGTTACAGGAAGGAGTCTCTCTTTACCATTCTGCCTTTTGTTGGTCTTTTGGCCCACAACTCAGGTCTAATAGCTGGAGTTCCACAGACCATCTTGAAACATAAAGTGACTTGAAGATGGAAACTTTGTGCTAGTTTTGTAGAGAGAAAGACAGGAGTAGAGGTTTCTGATAAAAACATGAGATGGACTTCCTACCTCCAGATTTATTTGACTTAAGAATAAACTTAATTTATGTAAACCCTTATTATTCGGGTATATTCTCATCTATACAGCTGAATCAGATCCTAACACTATAGGTCGTAGAGTTCCACTAAAGGGAGGCAGAGAGAAAAGTTACTCTAGCAAAGGAAATAGCACTCTACTGGGGGATTTTGTAGTTTTAACTGTATGCTCATTTTGATAATTCCAGTAAAGCCTCTGATAGCATTTCTTGTAGTCCTCTTTCCTTCCAACAATACTTTCACATCAAGAGAGGCAGTTGAGGTCAGTGATGAGAGGGGTGAACTCTTGAGTCAGACTATATGATTAGGACCCCAGCTTGTACTCCCACAAGCTGTGTGACCTTGAGCAATTATTTAACCTTTCTCAGTTTCCTCCTTGCAAAATATAAACAGTGAAAAAACCCAGTTCATAGAATTTTTGTGAAGATTAATTAGTAAAGCAGCTAACAGTGAATGTTCGAGAGAAATGGACCATCACATTGAAGGTGAGTGTGGCTTGGGCACTCAACCTGGGAACAGAGAGTTAAATGAATCAAATTCCTTACTCTCTACATGTTTATAGTGTAGTGTTCTGTGAGGGCAACTGTGTTTGCATTCTCGAGGATGATTCTCTTTGCAGTTCTGTGTCCAGTGAACCACACCACACCATGCGAGTCTAAGTAACAGAACAATGTTTAGTCAGCAAATAAATTAATACACCTCAGTGCACTCTCTTATGCCAAGAAATGATGCTGTGGGATGGTACACAGGAAGATCAACCTGATAATATCATGGGATTTCCCCTCTACCCCCTCCAACACACAAATCAGACTGGCTTGCAGTATCTTCACGTTAATGATGACGCCATTTTAGGAAGACCTGAAAGTGAGTCATGTCAGAATATGGCAGCATTAAGAATGTCTAATATTACTACAATTTGTGCAAATGCCAAATTAAACTTCTTGAGCTTTTTAAAAAGAATTGTTTCACTCTGAAACAAATGACACAGCAGTTTCTGCATGGCTTCCCCCTCCCGTTCATATGTTTATACTGAAAGGCACTTCCTCTATTGTCCACATGACTTTGCACCAGCCCCCACGTCTACTTAGAATTTTGGAGGAAGTTACCAAATCATTAGAAAGTTGTGCCAGTTCTTTAGAAATTGTATATTTTTTCTATAAAAATAATATGCATGCAGCCTACCTAACTTGTGATGTGCCTAAAGATAGCAGTGTTGACACTGTCGATTCCAGCATTGTCGGCCAAGCTCTCTTAGGGCAAATTCACAGTGGATTCTAATATGTGTGACGAGAACCATGCCCCATTGCTGGAACTCTCGTCAGTGCTCTCTCCTCAATCGCTGGGACAATAAGAAGAGACCAGGGTGGCCTCAGAGGCCCTCGGCTCTGCAGCAGCTCCTCATTACACTTTTTATAGGGCCCTGGGAGTGGCCCACATATTCTACCACCCTGACCTGTCCCTTCTGCCCACAGTTGGTCTCCTCTCCCAGGTCACTGCCATGCAAACCTAACGTCACTCTCTAGTCTCCAAGTCTCCAAGTCCATGTGTATAGTCCTTTGGAGCAGTGGTTTTCAAGATTTGTTTTACCATGACCCATAGGAGACAAAAGTTCCACAGAGTATGGAACACCATGTCATACTCCGCAGTGTGCACATTGATAAATTCTATCCCATTCTGTGTATTAAAAAAATGCTCATCATAGCTTACTAAATTGATTTCATGACTGATTTATAAGTTACATCTGTTTGAAGAATTCCTATTTGAAAGTTTTAAAATATTTTAATAATAAAAGTAAGAAGAAATAGCTTCAAACTAACAAGGGGAAATTCACAAAAATTCAAGTCATCTAAAAAATGGCCCTCTGCTGGACATTTCGTTTCCTTTGGCTGTTTGGGTATTGAAGCTGGTTCATGTGTTTGGGGAATTCTCCTCCTCCTACTTGGGGAGGCAGGACCCATTTCCTACTACAAAACCTCACTGCCCAAATACCCTCTTTGGCCGCCCCCTAGAAGTGGGGGATGAGTACAGCCACCCAGGCACGTGGTCTGGAGTAAGAATTCAGCTGGCGGTGTAAATGGCTATTGGCCACAGCCCCTGTGAAGCAGCGTTGCACACGGCCTGGTGCCAAATGGAGCCGTGTGCCGGATGCTGCCCCCGGGATCCAGCTGGAAGGAGAGCAGTGGCTCCATCACATGGTGTTTGGTGATGTGTATTAGCCCCAGACATTGTGTCTGGCTTCTCTTGATTCTTACCTGTGTCTGATTTTCCAGCTTTCCTGGCAATATCCTTTCTGCTTAAATCTGCATAATGTAAGTTGGTTTCTCTCATTTGCAATCAGTTGCAATCAATTTCCCTAAGGTTTAATGTAAACATTACAGATTTTAGCTCTGCTTTATGTAAAAGGTGATTTGTAAAAGGAATTTGCAATTCCCTACAAAGTCTGCATTAGAAGTCCAGTGAAGAGAAGGATGGGGAAGTCTGGTGAAAGCTCGATTGGGAGATTGAGGGTGTGCCTTACCGTTGAGACAGTAAGTAGAGGAAGAACCCATCCCTTGGAGTTTCTCCAGTTTTCCTTTCTCAGCTAGATTCCTAATTATTTCCTTTCTTAGCGTTAAAAACTCGGGGGTTACCAAATGACAATGACTAAGAGAGAAAAGGGAAGGCAGTTCCTAGCAATGAAAGGGAAGGGAGCCCTAGGTGCAGCACCGGGGAACGGAAGCACGCCATCAGAGTCGCTCCTTGAGGCAGCCTTCCACATGCAAGAGGCCAGTCCTGGATATGAGAGCGAAGAACTACATGTGAAACTAAAGCACATCTACTACCCATGAGCCATCATCTGAATACAGATGCCTATTTTTTTTTTGTCACCAGGCTGTGAGATCCAGTTTAATTCTTCCCAGTAAAGGGCTAGATGGCCAGTATAAATTCTCCTTGTTGATTTATCCAAATGGTACCTCAATTTCTATAGACTGTTTAGTCAGGAGGATTGGAACAGGAGTACCCAGGCACAAAGACACAGGTTTGCTGGGGCAAACCCTCATTAAATTCCATTGTTGTTTTCCTCTTTGGAAAATTGTGTCCTGATATTTCAACCATCCTATGTGCCCAAGGGATTTCAGACTAAGTGTTTTGTGCATAAATCCAATGCAGATATGCTGCAACTTTAGTTCACACCCAAAATGTCACGAGGCTACCACTTCTGTACTGGATTAACACACATGTAAATGTGATGACTACGTAAGCCTGCTGCTAAACCAGATGAACACAAATGTGTTCAGGTAGCAAAAAGACACTTATGAAATATCTAATGAAATAAACATAACAATGAATTAACAAAAATGCAAAAAAAAAAAGAGATGAAACAATTTCAAACTTACTTAGGCAGTGAACATGTGGATACAATTAATATGAACATTGTTTTAGTATCAAAATGTCAATTTAGATATTTTAAAATATGGAAAGGTGATGTTTACTGGCATTGATTTTATTTATTTCCATTAAAAATAGAATCTTAGAAATACTTAGTTTTTTTAGAAAAGTTTCTTTTCTTAGAACTTTTCTTCACCTGCATTGTGATAATAAAATATAAATGTAGGGTAGAGATATTGTTCATATGCATTCTTGAGCAATAGGAATTTTGAGCAATGTGAATAAATGATTAAAAGGTATCACCTGTTATTTTACTGAGCATAATACCCTCTAGGTCCATCCAAGTTGTTGCAAATGGTAGGATTTGTTTCTTTCTTGTGGCTGAATAGTATTCCATTGTGTATATGTACCACCTCTTCTTTATCCATTCATCTACTGATGGACACTTAGGTTGCTTCCATACCTTGGCTATTGTAAACAGTGCTGCGATAAACATAAGGGTGCATATGTCTTTTTGAATCTGAGAGGTTGTTTTCTTTGGGTAAATTCCTAGGAGTGAAATTTCCAGGTCAAATGGTATTTCTATTTTTAGTTTTTTGAGGAACCTCCATATTGCTTTGCACAATGGTTGAACTAGCTTACATTCCCACCAGCAGTGTAGGAGGGTTCCCCTTTCTCCACATCCTCACCAGCATTTGTTATCTCTTGTCTTCCTGATAATATCCATGCTGACAGTGATTTGCATTTCCCTGATGATCAGTCATGCTGAGTATCTTTGCAAGTACCTGCTGGGGATCAGTAATTCTTCTTTGGAATAATGTCTGTGCAGATCCTCTGCCAATGAATATGATTCCTTTGTATGGATTTCTAGAAAATGCAAACTAATCTATAATGATAGGAAGCACTGTCATTATTTGCTTGAGAAGAGGGATGGGGCAGCTGTGCTGAGTGGCAGGAAGGAGGGTCTTCAAAGTTAAGGATGCTTTGTGTGTTGATGGGTGTGTGTTCATTAGCTTGATTGTGGTGATGATTTATTTCATAGGCATATACATATGTCAAGACATTATATTATGTACTTTACAGTTTTATATTATTATATAATATACCTCAACATAATACATTGTTTATATGTTTAGAAAACAAGACATTCACAAGAAACTCAGTTAAAGAACACTTAAATATGACTAATAATATTTCTTATTAGATAATAGTGAAAATATGTATCCATGCATATATACATATATGTATGAGCTAATCCTGAGTTACTTACCTAGTTGTGAAGTTAAAACAAAAAGAACCTATATACTACAGTGTATGCCTCAGTAAGAGATGCATCTGTATGTGCATGTTGATGAGCCTCTATTCTTAGTCCAGTGAACAAACATGCATTTTTTTTCAAAACCCGCAATCCAGGTCTGCACAGAAGCCAAGCAGTTCATGAAAGCACATCAGAAAATAACCAACTAGCTTTGCTAAAAGCAGAAGAGGGGCTGCTGAAGCAAGCATGACAGTAAATGGGTGAGTTAGCCTTAGGGTTAGCCTTAATTAATCATAATTCCTAGCAATACAGTACAAAGAAGTAATTTGTGTATCCTAATCCTTTTATTATATCCTGTCTTACAACTCTTAAATGCATTTTCAAATAATTAAGAAGTTTAAGGAAAAAAAAAAACGTATTTCCTATCCCTGAGAAGATCTGTTTGTTGAGTTTAGCTTTTGTTTTAAATATATTTTTCTAATTTACCATATAATACAGTCTGGAAATATAATATTTGCAAAACCAGAAAACAGATGTAGGTTTTGGGTTATATAGTTTCATGTAAAATAAAAGAAAAATTACATTCAATAGGCATGAAATACTTCGATAATGATGTTAGAACATGGAACCAAAACATCTACAATATATAGCATGAATTAACTTGTCCATATTTGTGGGAACATTGTATACAGTCCCCAGTATTGCCAATTCAGTGAAAGTAGTCTTGTTAGAGATTTCTTTTGCACTTCCCCAATATTCTCGCACGTTGATGGTGGGCATGTCAGTGATACAACTAACATGGAGGGGAAATGAACAGTCTCCAGAAAAATCACATATCTATTTACTCTTTAACTCAGCAATCCCATTTCTAAGAAGCTATTGCAAAGTTACACTGACAAAACTATATACTATGTGCACAGACTCATTACCTGGAATGTTTGTGATGGCAAAGATTGAAAACAAGCCCATCGATTGAGAGTGAGCTGAGTGAGTTATGATATTGCTGCACAACATGCTACCATAAAAGGAAACAAGGAGGGTCTCTACACAGTAGCAGATTTTGATCACCAGGATACATTAGGTGCAGAATGGTGTATAAAGTAAGCCATGTTTTATTAGTAGTGATGTGCTAATTCACAACAACTGGATATTGTGTTTATCTTGATGTAATGCAACATAAAGTGCATAGCATCCCTGTGAAGTAGTCTTAGGAAAAGTGTTCAACCTGACTCTTACCAAGGAGACATGGGCAAACCATCAGACCAGTGGGATGCCCTGCAAGACCACTGGTCTGTTGTCTTTAACTAGGATCTGTTCTGGGAAAAGATAAGGTTATGATAAGAACCATTCTAGATTAAAAAAGAACTTAGACTTTAGAGCTTAAACTGATTCTGGTTTTAGACCAGTCAACTGCACAAGACATTTTAGAAGAAACTAAATATAGGCTAAATATTAGATGATGTTAAAGAATTATTGTTAATTTGATGAGATGTGATCATGGTATTGTGTTAGGTGGGGAAATGTCCATTTCTCAGAAATGTACCCAGAGATATTTAGGGTAGCAATGCCATGTGGTCTGTGATTAAATACCATACTTCAGAATAAAAAAGTTGAAACAAATTGGGCAGAATGTTAACGATCATGAAATCTAGGTGATGAATATGTGGTAGGGAGTACCATTATATTGTTTCATTTAATAAAAAGCTAAAAAATAAAATTGAAACAGAGCAACACCAGTAGAGGTGACTGCCCCGAGCTTCCTCCCTCCCGCTTCTTGATGGGTGGGAACAGCCCGGAGCTGGAGCAGCTGTCTGGACTCCGTAAGTGGTGGGCACTGGTGAGGTCAGAGGTCACCTACCAGCACTGGATACTTGCCTACCCAGAGAGAAATAATTATTATAATTAAGCCTTTGGAGAAAAGGTTGTTATAAATTTGCAGGATGTGTGAAGAAATGAGACAAACACCCTGAACCTCTGTTGCCATCCACATCATTGAGAGTAAATGTTAGAGCTTATGGGACATGTAAAAACAGGGGCCCATGGAACAACTCATGGTAGTCTTTGGAACATTGTTAATTCCTAATAAGTTTCGAAAGACTTTCTTTGATTATCTCACTAATGACCAAATGACCCACCTCCATGGGGGTGGTTTATGAAACAGAGAGGAACCTGCCCGAGGACTCAGAGTCAGCGGTAAAACTCTCCATAAGTATCTTTTGTAAACAGTACATTTCACCAACACTGAGGAAGGGGAAGTTATCATAAATAGAAGTACAGAAGTATATGGATATAAGAAAGCTGTTTTAAAAATTCATGAATAAAAAAGTATGTGTATACTCCTTTCTTGGCAGGATCCTGATTGGCCTAGGTTTCCAGGCATAGTTTGTAGTCTGTGGCAAAAGTGATTGTTAAATATTTAATTTGTTTGGGAACTGTTTCCCAGACTATTATTACAGGATCACTTATTTGGTGCCATAAAAATTTTATTCAAGAAGTGTTTGATGTGCCGAAGACATGTAGTAATATTAATGCCTCCACACACTCTAACCCACTTCTCATCTTTCATGTTGAATTCACTTTACAAGTCCTTATGAGGGGCAACGATTGTTCATTAACATAAACAAACAGATCGTAGCAAGAGTAAGCTTCCCATCAAAAACCAAGCTATGATCAGAGGCTAAATCAGTGATTAAAAATCAGTGATTAAAACCTGAGCAGGACTTTGTGACTGGATAGAATTATAAAGCGGATGAGTCTTCCATTCAGCATTTCTCATCCTTCTTCCAGCGTCCACATGAACCTCTCCCCCCAGCCCTCTTCCCCAAGCGTCACCTGCTGTCTAGGAACTTAGAGCTTCTTGGCCCATTGCAAACATGTGCTGTGGTATTTTCCTACGAGCATAGTGTCGTCTAGGACCTTTGTAAACCTCCACCTTCTCCCCTAAGCCTCCCATAACCCAAAAGGTGCTGTTGCAGAATTTTATCAGACTAACGGACACAAGTAATTTGCCTGTACAGTCCGAATTCTTTAACTGCTATGGTAAAATCCTATGGGCATAAGATGAGTTAGGGGCCATCATATGATGCTATTTCTTCAGTTTCACTTTGAGCCACTTACGGACCAATTCATCTTCAACAGAACTGAAGGTACAGAGGGACTTGGGAAAGTGTCAGAGGGTAAAGTCAAATCAAAAATGGGGGAGACAGAAAGGAGAATATATTTAGATTGAAAATAAGCAAGATTTTTCTTTTTACATTGACTTGCATTTAGTCACAATATTTATTTTCAAGTAACACTCAAGAAAAATACATTTCTATATTTCCTAAAGGGGAACCTGAGAAATAATGCATTGTCCATGGCCATAGAAACAGAAATGGTCTAGACTATTTGTATGTGCTTGTTTCCCTTTATTTTAATTAAGTAATCATTTGCAATTAGTCTTACTGTCCCTCATTTTGCAAAAGTTAATAATTGTAATTAATGGTTATATCTTCTATTTAGCTTCCTTTAGCACTATCTGAAAGTGAATACAAAGTTTCTGGAAAAAAAAGGAACAGATACATGGGCCGATGTCAGGGTATATCCAATACCGGGAGATGTCCCAAGATTTTCATTGATTCCTTCTTTCATGGCGAGATTTCAGGCACAGATCTGGCTTTGGCTAATATAAATTTTGGCAGCATGTTTGAGTTCTGCTAATAAATCAAATTGTCTCACATTTATGGTGCTAAATATTTTCTTAACTCACTCATATTAGTTGCTAAAAATTTAGTTCCATGCCTTGGGGTTATGTTAACAAGTCCCTCTTAAGAAAAATAAGCATACCACATGAGTTTTTCATGAAATTAATTTCATTTATTTTGAAAGATGGTCCTTTATTCTAATGGTATTCTTCCTTCTTTTTAATGTTGAAATAAATCCTTCCCTTTATGGAACGATGGTGATGGTATATGGTAATTAGTGTAATGTGTGCTTAATATTTTAAATTTAACAAAATAAAAGATGGCAAACCTATGCTTCTTTACTCATTTTTTTCCACTAGAGGTGGACAGGTTTTACTGGTACTGGAAATCAAAAGTCTGAGACCAACTGCTCCATATTCTGTTTTCTGCTTCAAGTGTTGTTTTCTAGAAGGTGACTGAATCAGAGTAGAACCAGGAGCAAAAAGGATAAAATTTGAAAGATGCTCTTCAGGTTGTAAACTGATTTTCAAGTTGCGAACTGCTTGATACTAATACTTTTTTTTAACTGAAAAGCTGTGTCTTGAGTTGAAAAGACCGGAACTTCTGAGTAAATTTAGAAATCATTTTATCTAAAAAAATTGTTTTTAATTCAAGTATCCTTGATATACAATCTTATGTTGGCTTGGAATGTACAACACAGTGGTTCAACAGTTACCCATGTTATTAAATCCTTACCCCTCTAGTGCAGTTACCATCTATCAGTGTAGAAAGATGTTACAGAATCATTGACTATATTCTCCATGCTGTACGGCTTATATTGTGATTGCAAATTATTTCTACCCAAAGATTTTTAAGAGCTTGTCTTTCTTCTGGGCTCTTCACTGTGACTTTAAAGTAATCCTTTTCAGATTAATAAATCAGAGTCACCCTTGGAGTTTTTTCAGTTTTCTTTTATTAGGAAATCTGAGGTTAGCTAGAACCCAGCTGCAGAACATGAGAGAGAAGGAGGAAGAAAAGCCTGACAATGTGAGGCAATGCTTAACCATTTCAGTGTGTGCAATTAACCATTCATACACACTTCTTAAAAGCAGAGAGCTGGGATGATGGTGTCTGCAGGAAAAAAAATGTAATTAAATATTCCCCAGGTTTTTAGCTTCAGTAAAATTTCATCATGGTATGACATTTTATTGTAATTCTTTGCAATTTATTGTTAACTCCCCATGTTCCCCTCTCCCCTTTAGAATCCTTAGTATGAAGTCTTTGCATGATCTAACTGAAAAAATATATATATTTTGTCAAGGACAGATAATAGTATTTTATGCTTTTAAAAAATATGGATGTGGATATGAACTTAAGCTCGCACATCCGTATTTTTTGGAAAATTTTGTACAAAGGACTGTCCTCTAAGGATAGAATTCCCACATAAATGTCAATACCAACGTACTAATGTAAGTGCTCAAAAATACTTTTTGTAGAAAAAACAAAACAGTTGTCTGATGCTTTATGAACAAAGACCTCAAATATTCCTTGATCCGTCTGACACCCTGATCTCCTTTTGGTTGTCCTCTGTCCCATTCTCGGCAGGTTTTTTTCTTTAATTCCTCCCCTCCCCTCTCCTGCCTCTCGTTTAGTTCCCTTAAATTGGTACTTGATTTAAGGAGTGAACTCCTCCAACCCCACTGCAGCAGCTGATGGCCCCAGACCCCGCGCGGGGACTCCCGGACGCCGGCCCTCCCGCCCCGGGAGACGGTCCCGTCCCCGCCAGAGCCCCTTGGCGGCACTTTCCGCGGCGACTGGACGCGCAGAGCCCCGAGCCCTGCAGCGGCAACGCTCGGAGCCGCGGTTGGCCCCGGGCCTGGCGGCGGGCGGTAGGAGGCTGCACCAGCCCAAGGACGCTCGGGGGGCAGCCGCGCCCCGGGTGGAAAGCAGCTGCTCAGCGGAGAGCGCCCTGGGGGCGGAGCGGGGGCGGCGCTGCGGGCCCCGGATCCCACGGGCCCCGGGGTCACCTCGGGCCGAGGCGTGGCCCTGAGACCCTGGTTTCTGGCGGGCCAGACGGGAAGCTGCTGCAGTTCTCAGCCGTCGCCAGCCCCGCTTTCCTGGACTCGGATTCAGCCTCCAATCTGCACCCCCGGAAAGACGACCCCGAGGAGAGCATCAGCCCCGGGACACACTTCGCCTGAGGGCGGTGGTGTTTGCCCAGGCCGTCAGAGGCGGCGGGACCGACCCAGCCTTCCTGGGGAGGGCTGCAAGGAGCCCGGGAACCCGGCAGGGCGCGGGCCGCGTCGGGGCTCCGGAGGCGAGGGCGCTGCGCTGGGCTCGCTGACTCCCAGGCCCCTGCGAGCGCCTGCTGTGATTTTCCGCGCTCTCCACGTCTGCCAGGTGTCCCAAGCCTTATCTCCAGCAGCACTTGGGGCGTCCTTTGTGCAGACCGCTCACAGTGTTTCGCAAGATTTCCCTCTCCCTGGCAGAAAGGCTGGCACAAATTGCTGGTGCGGGTGTGGAGGAGCAGTTGTCTCGGCGGAGAGCTGAGCCTAGAAGCGAAGGACGCTGGTAGGGCTGGGATCAGAGCTGCTTCTGGTCCTGTGGCCCCCATGCTCTTGTTATGGCTAACAGGACTAGGGGCTGGAATTGTCTTCTTGCACTTCCTGCAGAAACTCCTGTTCCCTTACTTCTGGGATGACTTCTGGTACCTGGGGAAGGTGGTACGCTATGGAATTCGGATGGAGATGTGCAGGCTCCGAGGCGAGCTGGTCACTGTCCTGGATAAATTCCTAAGCCATGCCAAGCAGCAGCCTCAGAAACCTTTCATCATCTATGAGGGAGACATCTACACCTATCAGGATGTAGACAGAAGGAGTAGCAGAGTGGCCCATGTCTTCCTGAACCATTCCACTGTGAAAAGGGGGGCCACCGTGGCTCTGCTGATGAGCAATGAGCCTGACTTCATCCACGTGTGGTTCGGCCTGGCCAAGCTGGGCTGCGTGGTGGCCTTCCTCAACTCCAGCATTCGCTCCAAGTCCCTCCTGCATTGCATCCTCAGCTGTGAGCCCAGGGCCCTCATAGTCGGCGCAGGTAAAGTATGGGGTGTGGTCTGCTGTGCAGAATGGCAATCCTGCCTGTGTCCCCCGGACCTCCTTTTTTGTTAGAACAGTTCACAGCTAATATATTGGGTGTGTGCATGCCAAGGGGACAAAATAGTATTACAGGTCTATGAGTGGTGGACAAACACACCCTCTTCCCATTTCAATCTCATACCCTGTTGTAGGTTAGTAAATATCAAGACAGCTTCAGAAACCTTTACTAAAATATCTGCTTCTGACTATTCGGGGACGGGGCAATTTTACTGTTATTGATAACCTTCCATGGGTGCAAAACACAGATACAGAACTTGGTCTATTCTAAGCTGGTCAGATCTGACACAATTATTTGATGAGTAGGAAAGTTAATCTTGCTGTCACTGTGGAACACCTATCTGCCTCTAAAGGTAACATTATCAAGTTTGACTACATTAGCAGAAAAACTATGTTGAATATAAAGTGCATGAATTCTGGTCTTCCTGTCTGCTCTTACTCTGCAGGGACTGCAAGCTAGGATTTGCCCTCCAAGATTGGGCTCCCACCTCCTAGCCGGTGGGTATGCACTTGGCAGACTTTTGGCCTTTTTGTTTTCTCCCACCCCCATCTGTGCACCATTTTTTTCCTTTCTGTAGTTCTATCCTTCTTTCTCCTCCCCTTGGAGTTAGGCTTTGAATACACAAATTAACCCTGAACTACAAAGAAAAGTCTTTCGTTGAATACCTAATTAACAAAGAACCAAGGGAGATGGGTTGCATAACAAAGTGGAATTGAGTGTGAAAAATGATACTACTTGGTATAATCTGAATGGTTTATGCATATCATTCGTGTATGAGGGTAGGAAGGTAGAGGGTGAGCAGAATCCTTGGCAAGGCCCTTAGCGAAAATATTTAAGTATTTTAGATTAATAGTTCCATACTGTCACCTTGTGCAGACTTTTTAGATTCACAGCACAGTATGGAAAAATAATCTATTTATATGCCAGTGATCTCCAAAGTATAGAACTTACCAGGTAACCTTTGTCATATTGTAATTGTACATTAAACAAAAATGAGTCAGGCAATATATAGTAAAACGGTTAATTATTAAAGGCTCTCACTTCTGCTGCTTCCTGTTGTCCTTCCCACTCAACTTGTGACCTGATATGCATAATGCTTCCTTTCAAGGACTGTTTTATCTTGCTTAAGCCACGGGAACGGAGAAGCCAAAAAGTCTCTTGTGTATTTTTTGATCGTTTGTTTTCATTCAGCGACCGTGTCTTCCAAGAGTGAAACTCAGCCTCTCACCTTGGAAAGAGGCTAACTAATATGTGATGGGATTTCTCTGGACAAGAAGTAGGATTAATGAGTCATACAGAATTTTTGTTAACAGGGTGAAGCAATGTTTACCACTTGTGCGGGGGCCAGTGATAATGTGAAGGAAGCAGGAAAAAAGTATCAGCAGTTCGTCTCTTGGATATACACTGACATTTTACTCTAATTCCCATCTTATTCCTCGATCTAATTTAGGTCACAGTTTCTGGAACAAATCTGCACCTGAAATTGTGCTAAAAACTGATAAAGCCATAAATCCCCTTAAGAAGAGCAAACTGAGAGGGCCAGAGTACCCCTGAAAAGAATGTTTTTCTGTGGCCATGAGGTTGATGCCAACTTGAGAAATACCCCATAGCTGGTCTCCAGAGGGATTCGTCTCAAAGTCCGCAGAGCTGGTTACCTCTCAAAAAGACCATTGAGACTTGGCTGCTGATTGAATTGTAGCCTAATTAGGACCAATTAATCTAGCAGTTCTTGCTTGTGCCAGGTTTTGCTTTACCTGCCAATGAGTGATTGCATGGTTTCCTTGTTTTTGTTTTTTAACACCAACAGTGAGTTTTTACATGTAAAAGTCACTTTGGGATGCTGGAGTTTTAAGCCAAAGCCATTTAGTTGATTGATTTTATCATTTAAGTAGTATCTGGAAAAGTCAACCTTCCATCTTTTTAGTCTGTTTCCAAAATAGGCATATGACACATGTTTTTCAAAGATGGGACAATTCTATTTCGATTATTAGATTTTTTGGTAAGATGTTGCTTGTGTCATAGTCACGTCCCTATATTTGAAGTGCTTACCCTGAAATACTATATCCTTGGTCTCTTGGGTCTAATCAGTGAACAACATGTTAGTTTTTAGAACTTTAAATTTCAGAGGACTTAGATTCTCATTGGATGTTCCTGATGGGGAAGCACTATTAAGTCATTGTGTCTCAGGGGAGTGTATTTAGGTGGAAAGACAAGTCAAGTGGTTTAGACAGAGATAAGCCAGGCAGACCAGGATGTCATCTGTGGCCTGCTGCTGCTTAGCTGCATGATGGGAGACGGGATCATCAGCTGCCCTGGGTCTCCCTCTACCTAGTTGTAAAATGGTGATAATGCCTCTGCTTCACCATAGGACTCCAGGAGTAAATGACATAGCTGTTGTAATAAGTGGCTTGCTGAGTGCCAGCTATGTACTCACTAGGTGAATTGAAATAAGTGCTATTATTACCATAGAGTCATCCCAGGCTCTTAATAAGAGATCTTGGGGTTTTGCCGTGACCTCCTAATCTGGGGTTAGCTATAAGAAAGGCTAGTGAGTCGTTTGTTTGGAATCGGACCTTGAACACTTGGCTTTGGTATGTTTTAGCAAAATTTTATTTTTCAGAGTTATCTAGAGCCAGTTTCAGACAGGTTTTACACACAGGCCAGGTAATGCCCACGGTGATAGGGGAAGTGTCAATCATGGCAGTGCCTGATAATTCTGTCTCCAGGAGCAAGGAATAAGCAAAAGAAATCACTTAAGCCACCAGTCAAATGCTATTCGTCCTCTTACTGTCCTTCACAAAAATGTCAATAGCTGCCATTTCCTCAAGGCTGACTGTGTAAAAGGTATCCTGTGATTCTGAAGGGCTGGTATAGGCCTATATTTTGGAAACAGAGGGAAAGCAATTCACAAAGTGTATCTAGGGCAACAACATAGTAGATGGCAGAGCAAAGACTGAAAACCTGAAAGACTGCTGTGCTATCTAGCCTGACTGTTCTGGGGGCTGTCAATCCCCTTTTGATATAACTATGAAAAAAAGTACATTCCAGTTATATAAATACAGTAAAAAAAAAAAAAGAAAAAAGCTGCCAGTATTAAGTCATCAGGCTTTTCATACACAGATCAGAAAAAATTAAAACATTTATAAAACTATTATTCCTTTCTCTCATAGTCTGAAGAGTCAAAAATACTTGGAAGGAAGTTTTATATTTGCGTAGTTTGGTTTAGAAGATGTGTCAAGGGGCATCTCAAATTTCCCAGGAAAAATGTGAGCACGTCCTGAAAATTAAGTAGTCTTAGATTAAGCCTAGCCCTTTCTTCCCAATATTTCAACTCTGATGTCGCTAATCATGACTGTTGCCGAGGTTACCATCCACCTGTTTATGCTTTTCTCTTTACTTCAAACAAACAAAAAATAATGGGTTGCTTGTATCTCATTCTTGAAAATCTATGTAATTACATCCTTAGACATGTTTAACAACAATAATAATAATAATCCTTTCCATTTTTAAAGCACTTTATAAATTACAAAGTGTACACACATTATCTTACGTGATCCTCACCACAGCCGTAGCCTCGTTTTAAGGATGAGGAAAGCGTGGTTGACAGGGGGCAAGTCTTCTCCTCAGGCCCGTCTGTGTAGAGGCAGTACGGACAGGAGCCCAGATTTTCTGATCCTGAATCATAAAAGCCCCCTGGGGACACCTTTGTCTTTGCCCCCCTTTCTGCTCTCGTTCATGCCCTCACCTCCGTCTCTTCTCCTCTCCCCTTCCCTTACCCGCCCCCCTCCTTTTAGCCTCATCTTACAAGTCCTCCAGACTGTTCACTCAGACTGTGCAGGACAAATGTTCCAGTTAACAATCAGCCGTGGTAATTCTCCAAATGACTTTCAACCGTAATGGCATCTGTTTTTTAAAGACCAAGAGGCAGAGTTAGAAGAAAAATAAAGACCCTTTAAGCTTTATAGAAAGGTACTATAAAATACTTTTTCAGAAAGTAATATGTGCTCACAAAAGTAAGACACAGCTTGTGTGAACTTTTGTTTTATCAATGTACTTTGATATCCTCATAGAGCTCTACTTTAATTTTAAGGACATTTTTAATATTTTTACTGGTAGTAGAATGAATCACTGTTTTGCATTTTTTTTTTCTATGTCATACTCAACTAGGTCAAGGATTACATCCATTCGAAAAGAAAATAACTGATTTTGATAGGATTTTTTAAGTGGCTTCGTGGTTCTGGAGCTGGGAAGGACAGTACTCTATGCATTCGTGAATAAATGGTTTTTTGCTGTTGGTCACAGGGACACTGACCAGGGGTGCTTATTTACAATACCTGCTGAGCACACATCTGTTATAAGGGAATGATGCTTGAGTACTGTCAGGAGCAAAAATGACTTACAGGGTGGCTGTGCCTCCTCAGCAGAGGGGCAGGCTGAATGGGAGAAGCACCATCTTGGAGTTGGGGAAACGTGCTTAGACCTTAACTGTTCCATTAACTGACTGCTAAGACATGGCAGATTGATGAATGTCACTGCGTCCTGTGTTAATTAAATGGAAAGGACACAACAGATGCCTGGACCATAGTACATACTCAATAAATAGTTGCCATTATTATTTTTAGTTGCATGGTGGCAGAGACCTATAGGCAAAGTTAAGAGGTCAGTCTTTGCCTGAGCCCTTTGGTTTTCACAGTTGAAAGTCTTTTCCCATGTGTATTTGTATTATGATTATTAATAAATTAACATTTGTAAAAATAGCTGACACATTATTCATGATGAAATGAGTTTCTGGCCTGATCTAAATATAAGCATCCATATCCTAATATGAATTGCTTTAGGACATTGCTTACTTAAACATCATTTATCTTAGAAATGGTAGCCTGCCCAGTGCATTCTGTGAAAAGTAGTGAGCTGCTCTAAGTAGTAGGGTGCTAGTTATAAGCATGTGGTGGAATGCGTAATTTCATTTTGGATTCTATGTGATATCTTTGCACTATGGAAAGCTCAAATTAACTATTTGTAGTTGGATTTCTTATTAGTTTTATTAACACATAAAAGTTTAAAGTTTAAATGTTTGCCAGTGTATTAAGAGCTACAAGCAGTGTCTTTGAAAGTATCAGATTGTTTTAGGCAGAATAAGTTTTTCATTCAGTATGCATAACATACTTCACACTAAGTTTTACTCATTGGTGTTATAGTCTCAGAAATGTAAGAGATACAATAATGATGTGAAGGAAAGAAATTAAGTTGTACAGAAAGTGCCAAAGAATCATAGTGAAGATCCTAAGTTACCTGTTGTTACGCTTGCAGCCCTACCGAAGTCCATACCAAGTTCAGCTGCTTGGTTTTCTTACGATAGTTTGCTGCTAAGACCTGCATCTACAGTGGATCCCATGGGCAGAGCTCCATTCCATAAACAGGTCTCTCTACACCTACAGTGTGTGTCCCGGGGGCTGGGTAGGATGCCCACCATTCTTTTGAGGCACTGCAGGTTTAGTAGAGTGGAATCCTCACTTCACTCAAAGGAAATACTCATGAAACACAACCAAGTTTCCTTGAAATATTTAAACACATGCTCTCTTATGTCAGGACTTTATATTCAGAATTCACTTTCTGAGTGACACTGCAAGTTTTCATTTTATTAAGAAAGATTGACACTGATGAGTAAATCATGATTCTTTATCCTCTATAAGACTTTTCAAATTTTCATTTCAATTTTCACTATCCTCATCTACATTTCTTACCACTGTTGAAGAAATAATTTGTAGATAAACTTCAACAGAATTCTAAATGTGTCAGCTAAGTTAATTTAATTTTAATGTATGAAGGAAATTAAATTGCATCTCCTCTGACCTCTAGGAATCTACTCCCTTTTTCTTGCTTAAGTCATCCTCTTTCATAAGTACTCAGTGTTTCTTCAGACTTTACATTTCCAACACATTAGGGGCCACAGTTATTTGTATTGTAACTTTCTTGGCACTTAATGTTGCCAACTTAGACTTACATATCATTAGGAACATATAAAAGTTTGTGCTGTTAATATATGATTCCAGATGAGAGACTTGAAATTAAGGTAGCGAAATGAGTCAGTTCTGAGACTTGTACTAGTCTATTCGAAATGCCAGGGGGAGTCATTAAGACAAAATCTAGTACTAAAAATTAAAGGGAAATAGGATGTCTAGATCGTTTGTTTGTCCTGCTTTTACATCTATTGGTGACTTGCCTTTTCCCCAGTATTCCTTGTGATTTTTCACTTCTTACCAAAGCAATCTGTGTACAGCTGTGTATGCTCAATAGAATTAGATGTTTTCTCTGGATTCTTACATTTTCATTTGGGTTTGCTGTAGAAAGAAGAATGAACTCACAAAACTTCAAGTCCCAATCTGCCTCCCGACTCCCAACATACCAACTCCTTATAATTGTCTGTGTTTCCTTAGTTTTCTTGCAAGCTTTATTTGTGAACTGCCTGGTCCCATTTGACACATTGATCTTACTGCTTCTTTGTGATCAGGCTGGGTTATAGATTTTGAGGAGGTAAATCATGAGTTTTGCTCAAATGTATTGTGTGGGAGAGCCTTTTGTGTGACATCTGTATGACCGATGGCTTTTGTGGATAACCAGATACTGATTTACATTTCCAGGGAAACGTTTAATGCAGTGCCCTGAGTTCTACTTCAAAGCAGAATATATCTTGTGATCATTGTTGAAGTTTTGTTAAAAAATTAGAAAAAAAAATAATTGTTTAGAAGGGGAGGTCCATATGTATATGGACCCGAACAATCTGACCAGGATGTATTTTACATTTAGTAACATTTTCAAGTTGAAATAGAGTTGATAATCAGTGTTATATTGGTCTCGGCATTTCAGGCTTTCCCCCTCCCCTTGTTCCCTTGCCGTGGGGTCCCGCCTGGCCTCAGATCCCACTGCTCCTGATGGAGGCTCTGCTTTTCTCCGCCTGCTCCCCCCTGCCACTGCGGCTCCCTGCTCTGAACTAGGGCTCTTATTACCTTTTCTTTTTTTCCTTTTGCCCTCAAAGACTTTTGTCTTTAATTATCCTGATCCAGAGAAAAGGGCACCTCTCATTCTCCTCTGTCAACCTTTGGCTTCGGATGGTCCCTAAGGCCTAATGACCTTGGGATTCCAGAGCAGTGGGCGGACTCTCCCGGATGTGCTGCATTCAGAGAGCTCTGAACAGCCACAGACAGATGGCTGCTTAAATAATGAGTTACTGGGTGGTATTTCCAGGAAAATGTCTAGTGAAGTATCCTGAGTTTAGACTGAAGGCAGAGTATCAAAACAGAGTTTTATTTAAAAGTTACGAAGAACCATAATCTGGATGGTGGAGTCCCAAAATTCAATTTGAATCAGCCTATTTGCATTGATTAAATCAAATGATAATCAGATTTCCCTTTCAGTTGTTCCTGTTGAGACAGAATCCTAAAATGACTATGATATTAGTCATCCACCCAGAACAGGAAACCAGCATTGCATTTACATTTTATCTCTCTCTTCCAAACCACAAAGGAAAGCCAGGTGAATGAGCTTTATACTTTATTCACTTATTTCTAATTCTTTGGTTTTTAGATTTGCTGGGAACTGTAGAAGAAATCCTTCCAAGCCTCCCAGAAGAGATCAGTGTTTGGGCAATGAAAGATTCTGTTCCACAGGGCATAATTTCACTCAAAGCCAAGCTGGGCACAGCATCGGAGGGGCCAGTGCCACACAGCCACCACGTTGCCTCAAGCCTCAAGTCTCCTTATCTTTATATTTTTACCTCTGGGACAACAGGTAGGATCTATGTCTTCTTTAACAGATGCAGTACATTTGCAAAGCAATGGTGTTGGGCAACTTTGCGCCACATGTCGTCCCCAGACACCTGAGAAGGCCTCTGACACAAAGAAGACCGCTTAGGTCTCAGAACTCTCAAACTTGAATAGAAAAGTTAATTGCTTCACTTTTTTTAGTTTTTATTATTTTTATTTTGGTATCATTAATCTACAATTACATGAAGAACATTATGTTTACTAGGGTCCCCCCTTCACCAAGTCCCCCCCACATACCCCTTCACAGTCACTGTCCATCAGCATAGTTAAGATGCTGTAAAATCACTACTTGTCTTCTCTGTGTTGCACAGCCCTCCCCGTGCCCCCACACACATTATACATGCTAATCATAAGGCCCCCTTTCTTCTTCCACCCTTCTCCCTCCTTTCCCACCCATCCTCCTCAGTCCCTTTTCCTTTGGTAACTATTAGTCCATTCTTGGGTTCTGTGATTCTGCTGCTGTTTTGCTCCTTCAGTTTTTCTTTGTTCTTATTTTCCATAGATGAGTGAAATCATTTGATACTTGTCTTTCTCCACCTGGCTTATTTCACTGAGCATAATACCCTCTAGCTCTATCCATGTTGTTGCAAATGGTAGGATTTGTTTCCTTCTTATAGCTGAATAATATTCCATTGTGTATATGTACCACATCTTCTTTATCCATTCATCTACTGATGGACACTTAGGTTGCTTCCATTTCTTGGCTATTGTAAATAGTGCTGTGATAAACATAGGGGTGCATCTGTCTTTTTCAAATTGGGCTGCTGCATTCTTAGGGTAAATTCCTAGAAGTGGGATTCCTGCGTCAAATGGTAATTGCTTCACTTTTAACTTAGCAGGTCACTATGCTCACTTGGCCATGGTCTGATCTGGACAGATTGTCTGCACATTTGGCAGTTTAAAGGGCCCTGGCATAGCTGAAGTCCTTGAGCCAGCCCCAGTGGCTCAGTGTGAACTTTGGCCAGCTGCTTAGGCAAGGTCATTGCTCACTTCTCTGCCCCTTAGATTCCTGAACCTAAAGAGATGAGCTTAAATGGTTTCTCATTAATCCTTTAGCCTACCTTAAAACAGTTCTGTGTGTTCCAGTGTATGACGTTAAGTCCTGAGCACAGTCTGACTCTAGCTATGATTTAAGCACTTGTAGCTGGCACTTGATTTCCTTGAGGGTGAGTGGAGTAGGTGACACACAGGAAGTCATGAAGGCATCACAGCTTTTGGAGAAGACACCCAACAGAATCAAGTCCCTAAACTTACCTTTTTTTAGGTAACACACACACGCAAAGAATAATGAAACTGCCTGAGATGTCAATAGGCATGTTAGCTTAAGAGATTCTTAGGAAAAACTGGGTCATGTTTATGGTAAACTAGGTCACCTTTTAAATTAGTTTGAAGATGACTGTGGGGTTTGGAGTAGGCATCACAAATGTTCTGTTACTAATTTCTTGTGCACAGGCAGTGTTATAAGCAAAACTACAGTTGCCTAAATAAAGTTTTCTTACTTCAGTAAGGAAGTTTTACTTTCTTTTCTTTTCTTCTTTTTTTGCTATTTGGATCCTAAGAATGATCTCTCTTAGACTGGAGAGTCAGCTGTATTTTTGTCTTTGCTTAGAACAGCTTTGATAAGTGAGCTGGCAAATGCTAATATGTATCCAGTTGTCAGTATCACTTCACTTTGACTTTGGACTCCAAAAGGGACAATGCAATTCTGGAAATGATATGCTTTGAAAACTTCCAACAGAAGGTGCTTAACTAATATGTCCTTGTGGATATTCTCTTATGAAAACTAGAAAGTGGCTCTGGGCTTTAAAACCATCTTTACCGTGCCTCCACCCCACCTGCTTCCTCACCCCAACGAGAAGAGTCTGGAGCAGACTGTTAACAGCCCTGGTTTTTTAAGACTAAAACCCAGAGGGTTTTGTACCATTGGAGTACAGGGTGAAAGCAAAAGCACTTCTAATTTGTTTTCTTTTGATATTTATTTGTGCTGAAGTTGTTCAGCACAGAGGTGAAAAATTCTAACAGTTTTACAAATTGTAGGAAAAGAGTACCCACTTGCCCCCTGGAGTTCTTCTTCCCCAAACCAACTCCATTCAGTATTTTTAGAGCTTTCATTTTATAATCACCTCCGTATCTCTACACAGAACAAGTCTCTTAACTAGAAAGTTAACAGATGTTGACTACAAAGTGCCTGCTGCTTTTCCATGATGCAAAGTCAATGGTTTGTCTTCTATTTCCACTCCCCACCCTCCTCATTTCTTTCTGTCTGGTGCACTTTCTCCCCAAGCACCTTCCCATAGTTTTATGGCAAATGTGGGCTTGGTTAGTATCAGTATCCTCACTTAGTAGCACTATTTCTAGCTGAGTTCTGCAGCATAATGAAATTAATTTATCTCCTTTCTCTAGGTATACAGAAATCTACCCCGAATCTGAATTGGTCATTGTTCTGTTGACTTGCTGGTTATCTATACACTTCTAACTGGTTCATGCTCACCCATATGATTCCACTTATATGTGGGATATAAAAAATACAAAACAAGCAAGAGAAACAGAAATAGACTCCTAGTCACAGAGAACAGAATGATGGTTGTCAGAGGGGGGAGGTGGAGGGATGGTTGAACGAGGTGAAGGGGAAAAAGAAATGAGCGAGAATGTTTCCTATCTTGATCTAAATAATGGTTACTTGAGTGTATACATGTCAGAATGCATCAAGCTGCAACTAAGATTTGTGCATTTTATTGTTGGTAAATAAAATAAAATAATACCTGTATTAAAAAAACAGTGAAGGCTGTGTGTTTCTTGTCCAGCCCGTTCCATGGCCACCTCTTTGCCGGGCCTTCACCCCAGCTCTTTCCGTCTCCACCAGTTTCTTTCTTGCTGTCCTGGGTTCATTCTTCGCCACCATCCCGGGAATTCCCTTCACCATGTTTATTTTTTCTGACCCCTTAAGTCCCAGATCCTAAATTAGTTTCCTTGGCTTTCTTTCATTTTATCGTTGTACTGCCTTCAGTGGCTGTCTGATAAAGAGTGTTTAGGAAGTAAGGTTTTTGAAGTCCTTACACGTTAGAAAATGTCTTTTTTTCTATCTTGCACTTCTTGGTTTAGAATTCTAGGGTAGAAATATTGTCTCCATAAGGGTTTGAAGACATTGTTCTGTTGCCATCTGACGTCCAGTATTCACGTTGAGAACTGCTTTTCTTTCTGATTTCTTATCCTTCATGCACCTTGGCATTGTTTTTCTTTCTTTTGGGGGGATTTTTAGAGTCTTTACTAGTCTGTAACACCACGATGACTTGGACTGGGACTGGTCTTATTTATCTATTTTGCTGGGAAACTTCTAGGGCTTTTCAGACTACAAACTCATGCCTTGCAATTCTAAGTACTTGAAAATTTTTTTTAAGTTTTTTTTCTATAGGCCCATATCTTTTCTTTGTTTCTGCTCTTTCTGCTCATTCCCTCCTGTTACATTTGTTTGTTCATTCTTTTATCTTTGGAGCTCTAACTTTTTGAAGATTGGCCTTCCTGGACTATTATTAATGTTCTAATCTTTTCTATCCCACGTTCCTTGTCTTCTCTTTTGATTTACTTTTTGAGAGATTTCTCTTCTAATCCTTGTGTTCTTTGAATATTCTTCTTTCCTTAGCATGTTATTTTGTATTATTGATACTTTATTGTCCCGTATCTCTCAGAATATTAATGATTTATTTTTTTAAGATTTCTCCTCTCTGCCTTGTCTCTGTTTTCTCTTTTATCTTTTGGGTTGTATTGGCCTCAACCCTTTATCCTGCAGGAGTTCCTCAAATATCGGGTGACCTCTGTCATTTCATATTTAAAATGCAGTCACCAAGACACATGCGCACACAAAATAAACCAAATCCTGACTGAAGATCTGTGTGCCTGAGTGGGACTTGTGAACTGGTTGCTTTCATTCTCCAGGACATTTTGTTGGGGGATCCATGACTGTCAGGGTTTCTGATGTTGGGGGATCCGTGACTGTCAGGGTTTCTGATGTTGGGGGATCCATGACTGTCAGGGTTTCTGATGTTGGGGGATCCATGACTGTCAAGGTTTCTGATGTTGGGGGATCTGTGACTGTCAAGGTTTCTGATGTTGGGGGATCTGTGACTGTCATGGTTTCTGATGTTGGGGGATCCATGACTGTCAGAGTTTCTGTTTTTACATGTGTGTTATTCACATTCCTCAGATAAGAATCTTGAGAGGCAAAATGAGTCCAATTTAAAAGGGAGATGGAAAAGCATGCAGACTTCCTCTTATTCCCCCTATTTGTTCAACCTGTCTTCTTCCTGGTGTTTCCAGAGGCTAATCTTCTACAGAAAATAAATCTCAAACCTTCTACTACCATTTTGCAAAAAGCAGTCTGGGGCTGTAATTTTGTTTTATCTTTTGCATTTTAAAACAAATATCAGAAGAATTTATTGACATTGTTCCAAAATTAGTTTGTAGAATGATCTCACACAGGGAAAGTTACACACACATCATTCCTTTTAGTTTAAAGGCCTGAGCCGTGTGGGGTCATGAGAGAGCACAGCAGAGCAGCATACGGAACTGATGGTACAGAGGACGACATGCTTTATGAATATAAAGCTAATAAAGATTGTAACAGAATCACATTGAGCCTCATTAAAAAATGAAATGACACATTTAATGAAAACTACCTTTCTCTTTCTCTCTAATATTAATGGATGTTTCCAACTCTAAACCTAGAACTGAATTAAGTGATTGTAATGATAGTAAATATGAGAACTTATGTTAGTGTGTCACCTAATGTAATAATCAGTTCTCACACAAACCATCTTATGGATGTTGATAATGAGGAAGGTGTTGGCGCACATTAGGAAGTGAGGATTTGGAAAGTTAAATGCTGGGAGTGAAGACTGCTCTTAGGCCCTTTTGCTGGGTTATAAGGGAGCCCTTTGGATAATATGGAGCATTTCCTAGCCATTCTTACTGCTGTCAAGTCCTGTTTGCCCAAGCTTACCAAAATACTACATTCCCGGGCCCTGGAATCAACTCAGAGTGTCTCTGAGTAAGAACAGGATTGAAGTCAATTCTTACACCACTTACATCTCTCTGACCGAGGAGATGATGTGGTATCTTAGTGAACAACAGAGGGGTTATAAAATTCCCTATTCTATGACCTTGATGTAATTGCTTCTAAATAGAACCTCCATAAAGCTCCCTGTGTAATATTGCATATTTCTTTTCCACTCTCTGAGGTACCCAGTAATCACATTTCTGAGGCTTTCTGGGTGCTGTGGGCACAAATCAGCTTTCTGCAAGGGTTCACTTGAGGTTTCAGCTTCCCAGCTGCCGAGTCACCCACCGGTCATCCTTCTGCCTTCCTGGAATGGCGTTCATCTCATCTCTGGGACTTTCTCCTGGCCTTGCGGGTCTATGCTCGTGCTCAGTCTGCCAACTTCCAGTTCTCTTATTGCTCACCAGGCTTGGCTAGGTAGCCTCAAAGCTTGGTCAGAGCCGCCGTGCGTCCAGCACTCCTGTGGGCAGCAGGACGAGGAGAACAAGGGAACCGTTTAAGGCTGTGCACCTGGGAGCCGTTCACTATCACCGTCTAAATCCGTTTCCTTTCATCTCTCCTTTTCCCCAAACTTACGGGTTTTTTCTTTATTCCACAATGATCCCAGCATTCCCCAAATTATTTATCTCTGCTTCTGAATGGGTTTTCTCCTGACATCATCTTTTCTTCCATCTTCCTCCTAATCCCCAGCAGCCTCATTCCCACGTTTATGCCTGGGCTTCATCCCTCCAGTCGAGGGACTTTTGAGGATTCCAATGTCAGGGATGCACAGAAGGTTAGAAGAGGGCTTTAGAGACCAGCTAAGGTAGCACTTCTCCGGGTATGTTCTACAACATATCCCTTCGTGTCTTCAGAGAAATGCAATGAAAATTGAAAAGGGTCTTTATACAATTTCCTTGTCCAGGTTGACAAAATACAAATTAACATCAGCCAAAACACCAAGGTTTCTGTACCAGGCGACTTCTCATGGGCTTTAATGTGTTAATATGCTTTCTAACTCTTTCAAGAGGGACTCTAAAATGCAGTTTTAATAAACTTTATTTATTCTCCTCCTTTCAAACTGTTTTACATCAACCTTTGATCACTTTCATTTGTTGCGCAAGTTCATTTATTTTGTGTCTTTTATCAAAAAATCTGAGTACCTTGAAGGGTTAATAATAAATTAATGAGATCATTATACACTTAAAGCTAAGCGAATTAGGAAGGGAAACATGGCTAATCAGTTTGCTCAAGTGCTTTGAAGGAATGACATAAGCATACAGGTGGAATATAACTAGATAAAGCATGCTGCTTCTTTGGACACACCTCCAATTTGAAAAGTTATTATTCTTAAAGCTGGGTTGCCATGAGATCAGGAACACTGTGGGAAGTAGGACTACAGTGGCTGAAAAACATGGGAGGGAACTTCTTGGAAACAGAACATGCATAAAGATTTGGTCTTCTGGAAGAAGGCATTCAAAACAGAAAGGCATTGAATTACCAAGAATCAAGACTGGAGATAGTCTCACTCAAAAGCTTTATAAATGACAATAGGAAAATTCTGTATGCATGTAGATGACAATAAATACTTTCAGGAAAATATGAAATGCCAAGCTATCAAGAGGAGCTGTGGAAGACTTCCTTTGAGAAAATTCATGAGTACATTTTAATTTGTAGGCAGCACTGCCTATGAGATGGTCTCTTTCAGTTAGCATAAATGGAGCACAAAAACCTGTTAGGAAATATCAGATAGGCGCAGCAACAAGGAGGGGCTTGAGGTTCACCCCAGTCAAAGTGTCTGGAAGTCACTGGAGACTGGGGTTCACAGCTCCATGTGCTGCTGGGACCAAAACCAAGGAAAATTTGGCTTCCAGCAGTAAATATACTGAAGTGGAGAAAGAGTGATGTCTACTAAATAAGATGGCACCCCACTTGAATGTATAAGTAGCTCTGGTTACTACAGACCACAGACGGTTATGAAACCAGAGAAGGCTTACAAAAGCAAAGCTGGAGTTTAGTATGTATGGAAAAGAGCTGGTCGTCTGCGTGAAATACACGTCAGGAAATAGCAGCAGCAACTGTGAGCTAAATGTCAATTGGAAGGTAGAACACCAGATCACAGAGGCTGAGCTCAGAGGTCATGACCAATGGCAGGGAGATCTGGGAGGAAATTGCAGCAACAGGGCATTGCATGGGGCGGAGCATACCCAGAGAAGCACATAGCGGACAGTAAGGAATTCTGGCTGTAAAAATTGAGAGGCCAGACATGGGAGCGTATCTTATTTTTTTAATTGAATAAATTTGATATGTAATATTGTGTAAGTTTAAGGTGTACAACTTGTTACTTTGATACATTTATATACTGTAATACAATTGCCAAAGTAGCAATATTCATCACTTTACATAATTACAGTACAATAATTATTGTCTGTATTCATTATACTGTGCATTGGATCTCTATGGCTTACAAGTTTATACTGTTAATCACCATCGCTCTTATTCCCCAGCCCCCAGTCCCTGGTAAAGAAGATTCTACTACTCTATTTTTTAAAGGCTTTACTTTTTTAGATTCCACATGTAAGTGGTATCATACAGTACTTGTCTCTGTCTGACTTACCTTACTTTGCATAATGTGCTCAAGGTCCATCAATGTTGTCATCATAAATGGCAGGATAGCCTCCTTCCTCATTGGCTGATTAGTATATGTACCACATCTTTTTATCCATTAATCTGTTAATGGGTATTTGGGTTGTTTCCATATCTTGGCTATTGTAAGTAATGCTATGATAAACGTAGAAGTGTATATATCTTGTCAAAATCCTATTTTCTTTTCCTTTGGGTATGTACCCAGAATGAAATTGTTGGATTGTATGGTAAATCTATTTTTAATTTTTTGAGGACCCTCCGTACTCTTTTCCATGGTGGTTGGACCAATTTACATTCCCACCATGTATAAAGGGTTCCTTTTCACCACATCTCTGTCAGCACTTGTTCTTTCTTGTCTTGTTGATAATAGCCATTCTAACAAGTGTGAGGTGATAGCTCATTATGTTTTTGATTTGCATTACACTGATGATTAGTGATGTGGAGCATCTTTTTATGTGCCTGTTAGCCATTTTGATGTCCTCTTTGGTGAAATATCAATTTAGTTTTTCTGCACATTTTTAATTGGATTATTTGTTTTTTTTGTTATTGAGTTGACTGAGTTCTTTATATATTTTGGATATTAACCTCACCTCTTATATAATCCAATATATGGTTTGCAAAAATTTTCTGCCATTCTGTGGGTTGTCTTTTCATTTTATCAACTGTTTCTTTTGCTGTGTGGAAGCATTTGAGTTTGATGTAATCCTGTTTATTGATATTTTTTCTTTTATTGTTTGTGTTTTGGGTGTGACGCATAAAAAATTATTGCCAAGACCAGTACTGATGAGCTTCTTCCCTATGTCTCCTTCAAAGACTTTTTTGGTATCATGTCATATGTTTAAGTCTGATCCATTTTGAGTTAATTTTTTTTTTTGAGTCATGTGGGATGAGATCCAAGCTCATTGTTCTGTATTTGTTTCTCCAGTTTTCCTTTCACCATCTGCTGAATAGACTACCCTGTCCCTATTGTGTATTCTTGGCTCCATTGTCCGATATTAATGGGCCCTGTATGCCAGGGTGTAATTCTGGGCTCTCTAATCTGTTCCACTGGTTGATGTATTTATTTTTATGCCAGGATCATACTATTTTTATTACTAAAATGGCTTTGTGAAATAGCTTGAAACCTGAAAATGTGATGCCTTTGACTTTCATCTTTTGTCTGAGGATTGCTTTGGCTATTTGGGGCCTTTTCTGGTTCCACACAAAATTTAGGATTGTTTCTCCTGCTTCTGTGAAGAATGCCTTTGGTGGGGCTTGCTTTGAATCTGTAGATGGTTTAGGGTAATTGTGGCCATTTTAACAACATCAGTTCTTCCCATCCATGAATGCAGAAGTCTTTGCATTTTTCTGTGTATTCAATTTCTTTCAGCAAAGTTTTGTAGTTTTCACTGTACAGATCTTTCACTTCCTTGGTTAAATTTATTCCTAAGTATTTTATTGTTTATTATTCTATTATGAATGGGATTTTTTTCTTTATTTCTTTTTCAAATGCTTCATCATTAATGTAAAGGAATGCAATTGATTTCTATATGTGGATTTTGTATCTGGTCACTTTAGTGAAATCATTAACTGATTCCAACAGTTTTTTAACAATTCTTTGGGGTTTTCTATGTATAGGACCTTATCCCCAGCAAATAATTACAATTTTACTTCTTCCTTTCTGATTTGGATGCCTTACCTAATTGTTCACCATAGGAGTGGTGAAAGTGGGCATCCATGTCTTGTTCCTTCTTAGAGGAAGTGCTTTCAGTTTCTCTCCAGTGAGTATAATGTTAGCTGTGGATATGTCATGTATGTCCTTAATTATGTTGAGGTGTGTTCCTTCTATACCCTGTTAAGGCTTTTTATCATGAAAGGGTATTGTATTTTGTCAAGTGCCTTTTCTGAATCTTTTGAGATGATCATGTGATGTTTTTCTTTCAGTTTCTTGATGTTTCCAACAGTATTACAGTTCTTGACATAATCCAACAGTATCATAATTATTCATATGCACTTATTGAACCATCCTTGCATCCCAGAGATAAATTCCACTTGGTCATGGTGTATGATCCTTCTAAAGTGTTCTTGAATTTTGTTGCTATTACTTTTTGCTGAATTTTTACATCTATGTTGATCAGGAATGGTGGTTTGTAGTTTTCTTGTGGTATCCTTATCTGGTTTAGATATCAAGATAATGCTGGCTTTGTACAGTGTGTTAGGAAGTATTCCTTCCTTGAAATTTTGGAAGAGTTTGAGGAGGTTTGGTGTTATTATTCTTTAAATATTTCATATTTTCAGTGAAGCCATGTGCCCCTGGAGATTTCTGTGTTGAGAGTTTTTTGATTACTGATTCAATCTTCTTACTTGTTATTGGTCTGTTTAGATTTTCTATTTTTTCCTGGTTCAGTCTTGGTAAATTGTATGTTTTTAGAAATATATCCATTTTTTTCTAGGTTATGTAGTTTGTTGGCATGTAATTGTTCACAGTAGTCTCTTATGATTACATGTATATGTTTCTGTGGTATCAATTGGAATGGCTCCTCTTTCATTTCCAATTTTACTGATTTGAGTCTTTCTCTTTGCTGTTTAGTCTAGCTGAAGGTTTGTCAATATTTTTTTATTTTTGAAGAACCAACTCTTAGTTTTGTTGATCCTTTCTATTGTTTTTCTTCTGTATTTCATTTATTTCCACTCTGATCCTTATTATGTCCTTCCTTCTGCTAACTTTGGACTTAGCTTGTTCTTTTTCTTTTTCCTTTAGGTGTAAAGTTAGGTTGTTTATTTGAGGTCTTTACATTTATTGCCATAAACTTTCCTCTCAGAACTGCTTTTGCTACATCCTACAATATTTGATATGTTGTATTTTCATTTTCATTTGTTTTGAAGTAATTTTTTATTTCTCTTTTGATTTCTTCTTTGACTCAATGGTTCTTTAAAAGTGCATGTATTTGTAGATCTTCTCACTTTCCTCCTGTTGATTTCTTTCATACCATTGTGGTTGGGAAAGGTAGGTGATTTCAGTCCTCTTAAGTTTGCTAAGATATGTTGTGTTGCCTATCATATGATCTATTCTAGAATGTGTTCCATGTGCACTTGAGAAGAATGTGTATCCTTCTGCTGTTGGAACAGAATCTTCTGCGTATGTCTATTAAAAGTCCATTTGTTCTAAACTGCGGTTCAATTCAAATGTTTCCTTGTTGATTTTCTGTCTGGACAATCTACCCAATGCTGATAGTGGAGTATTAAAGTCCCCTACAATTATTGTATTGTTTTCTAAGATCTGTTATTAATTGCTTAATATATTTCAGTGCTTATTTTGGGGGAGCATACATATTATACAATTATTGTAGCTTCTTGATGTACTGACCTCTTTATCATTTTTCAATGATCTTTGTCTCTTGTTACCCTTTTTGGCATGAAATCTATTTTGTCTGATGTAAGTATAGCTATGCTTTCCTAACTTTTCAATTCTGTTTGCTTGAAATACCATCTCCTGTCCTTTCACTTTGAGCCTCATGTGTGTCTTCAGAGATAAACTGAGGCTCTTGCAGGCAGCATATAGTTGGGTCTTGTTCTTGTATTCATCCATCCAGTCTTTGCCTTTTAATTGGTGAGTTCACTCCATTTACATTTAGGGTAATTATTGATATGTAAGGATTTACTACTGCCATTATATTTTTCACCTTCTGGTTATTTTGTCTCTTCATTGTCCACTGCTTTTCCTTCTGTTTCTGTTTACCTTTGTAAGTTGGTGGTTTTTCCAGTGATTTGCTTAGTCTCCCGTTTTTTGTTTTGTGTCTCTGCTCAAGATTTTTGCTTTATGGTTACCATGAAGTTTATGCAAAACATCTCATAGATAAAATGGTTGTTTTTCTGCTGATGGCAGTTTACCTTTATTCACTTTTTTTGATGTCACAAATTATTTCTTTTTATGTCTGATTCTGTTACCAAGTTTTGGTAGCTATAGGTATTTTTAGTGCTGTTTTCTTTTGTACTACAGTTAAGAGTATATACACTACTCAATGCACTACTCTGAAAAAGAGTTACAGCTTTCTAATTCTGACTACTTATCACTTTAATAAAATATTTGTGTATTTTTGTATTTTCATTTCAGCTTGAAGAGCTTCTTTCAACATTTCTTGTAAGGCAGAGCTGGGTGTGGTGAACTCCCTCAGCTTTTGTCTGTCTGGGAAAGCCTTTATTTTTTCTTCATGTTTAAAGGATTACTTTGCTGGGTGGAGTATCCTTGGCTGGCAGTTTTTAATCTTTTGATACTTTGAATATTTCTGTTTAGTTCTCTTTTTAGAATTTGATTCTCTTTGGTAAAGTACTCCTTCTGTTCATTAATTTTATTCCTGAAATTATTGTACTGCCATTCTAAGTATATCTGTAGCTCACTGAATTTCTTCATAATGCTATTCTAAGTTCTTTATCAGTCAGATTGCAATATTCCATGATTTGGGGTTGTTGCTGGAAAATTGTTTCTTTTCGTGATACCTTGTTACCATTTTTCATGGTGTTTGATGAAAAGTGCCTCTAATACTTCATTTAAAGGAGCAAATGCCTTTTTATTTAAGCCAGTTTTTGTTTACTTTGATTCAAGCACTTCAACAGGTGGGTAGCTAGGCGCCTTTCTTTAGTTTCCCAGAAGGTGGTGCTATAGCACAGGTTTTTGGTTTCTTTTATGGAGTGTACCCCCCCCCACTAAGGTTGGGGCATCAAAAAAAAAAAGTGGCAAAGCAGGGGGAGGTATGTAAGTAGCCCTTGGGGCTCTGATGTGACCGCAGCAGTGAGGGGAGGGGCAGGGGTGTCTCAGAGCTCTGTTGGCCCTGCTGACCTTGAGGTAGCCGCAGGGAAACTTCTTCAGTTCTCCTTGCCTGCGTCCTTCACTTCCCTTCCCCTTGCCCCAGCCGCTCGGGCCGCCCTCAGAGAGAGCCCACGGCCCCTCCAGCTGCAGGGCGGGTGATGGGGCAGAGCCCCACCCACTGCCTTTCACCACCTCAGCCGGGAAGCGCTGCGACTCGGGCCACCGCCTTCCGTCCATCAGAGGTGCCGGGTGGATGGGCCTCCCCGGCGTGCTGTGCGGTGTGGAGGTGCGCCCTTCCGTCCGGTCAGGTGTGTCTGCTGAGCTGTGAGCTGCGGCTTTGTGCTCCGTGATGCTGACCTCACCCCAGGGGCGCCCCTTCATCTCGGCCTCTGGCCTGAGACAGTCAGACGTCAGCGAGGAAATGCTTCAAGCCTGGGAAATGTTACAAAGGCCACGTTCAGGGCTCAGTACCGCCCACTGAGAAGTGACGTCTGCAGCCGCGGTGAGTGTGCAGAGCTGCTGGCGGGTGCAGCTGCTCTCTGGAAGGTGGCCGAGGAGGCCTCCGTCAGCAGCGGGGAGAACGGACCACACGGGGGACCTGCGTCCGCCGCCATTCTCTCCCGGTCCTGCCATGCACTGGCTTCCTGTGGTTTCTCTGCACCGCCCTCTGCTTCCTCCCGGACTGCCGATCCTCCTGGTCGCCACTGCATTTGTGTGAACAAAAGTAACTTCGCCGATGAGGTGGATTTGGGATGAGGCCTGTGCATGAAGACATTCTAGAAGCATTAGAACTGTTTGAGCCGACAGTCCAGATGACTAAAATACGACTTAATCTAACAAATTAATTCAGGAGATGATCCTCATTGTGAAAACAAGTTGTGTTCACTGTAAGGAGATACAGGTTGAAACAAAATTGTTTATCTCTACCATAGATATGGTGATTTCATATTAATTAGGTACTAATTGGATGATTTTATCATGTTGATATTACAGTACAGAAGACTTAACAATCTGGAAATTATTTAGGCAAACAATGCCAAGTAACAAAACAATATGCCACAGTTTTTATACAAATTAATTCGAACTACAGATTTTTAGAAGAAGCCCATTGTACATGGAAGAGGATTAGAAGAAAAAGCTGTTTCTGCTTGGATTATGAATATCCAGAACTATATCAACATCATATGTCATAAAATGTGATATTTTCTGATGACCTTATTCCAGAATATATTAAGCATGACAAAATTAATGGTTTATAATTGAGACAGAACCTTACTTGGAATTGATATTGTAAAATTTCTACTTAAAATAATGGATTAGATTCATATTAAGTTTTGCCTCATTTTGGGTGTACATTTTTAGATTTTTTGCATTCTGGCAGCAGATCTGGGTCTTTGAAGCTGACAAAACTTCAAAAGTCAAGCATGACTGAAACTACAGTATCTTAAACTCCATGTAATTTTATAGTTTGGATCCTTCTGGGTAGATCTAAGATTCAGGGATCCATTACTGCATAGCTCCCATTTACATGGCCCCTTGTACAAAACAGATAGAAAACTTGAATGCACTTTTTCTCAGTTGCTGTTGTAGTAGATAGCAGTATAGACTCGCTTTCTCTCACATTTTTCTTCTTTTTCCTGTCTTCCAGGTCTACCAAAAGCAGCTGTGATCAGTCAGCTGCAGGCTTTGAAGGGCTCTGTTGGACTGTGGGCTTTCGGTTGTGCAGCCGATGACATCATCTATATAACTCTTCCCCTGTATCATAGTTCAGGATCTCTCCTGGGAATCGGCGGATGCATTGAGTTAGGTAAGTTTTTATTTTCTCTTGGTAAGTTTTCAGAATGCCTTATAATTAAAACTTGTGTTCATTAAAGTTTGAAGCTTTGGCAGTTGAATTCAGAGTATTTGTGTGCATATTATACAATTATATTTATTAAAAGGACCCAATTTCATGACAAACTCAGTGTATTCCTGAAGTGGGAAGAGCAGAGACCTGGGAATGTGGCCCTCGGTCGGAGCTGGCCCTTGACTGGGCTTCCCTCTCTGTGGGGTCACCCATCTTTTAGTGGTCTTCCTCCCCCTCCTGAACTGGTAGTGAAGCTTTCCAGGAGGCCAAACGTGGAAGCTGCATAGCTCTTAAGGCTCCAGAAGTTACCTAGATCATTTCATCTGCATTTTGTCAGTCAAAGAGAGTCACAAACCATTCCAGATTCAAAATCTGAAGGCTGGGGAAATAGACTCCACCTCTTGAAAGGCCGAGCGGTGAATTCATATTGCAGAGTTAAGGGCATACAAGGAATAGCTGAGGCTATCTTTGCAAACACTGTACCCAGACACCCAAGAGGTCGTTGGGCAGGACTTGTGACTCAGTGACTCAGTAGATTCCATTCATAAACACACTGAAATTATGTGTCTGTTGCTAACTAGGCCTGAAATAATATAGTAACAGGTATCATTTACCACTATTTAAATATGTCTAAAATATGATAAAGTAATTTTATGGAATAGGAGATTTTGAATATGGTCCACAATAAAGATGGTGAAAACATTAGCATTTTCCTTGAAACATACACAGATGACTTACATTGTTTTAGCAATTAGGTTGTTAAAATGAGGTTTAGCAGTCATCGATATCTTACCAACTCGACCTTAGTCTTTCTCAACCTCAAGATATGGTGAGGCTGCTTCAACATTTTAAAAATAATATGTACATGTTCAAGGTCACAAATAAGTGAATATATTCTCGGTCTCCATGAAGGATGACTCTTATCTCTGGTTATGCTCTACTACTTGTAACTCCCACCCTTATTTTGACTGATGCTTTCATTCCATGTATTGCAAAAAGTGTATTTGCAATCAAAATGTAGAATTACAACAGGCATAATTTTACATGACTTAGTAGACTGTAAGATTCATGTTTTCAGTCGAGCTTGATATAAATGACCACTGATGACTATAACAGCCTTGACAGTGAGCAAAAGTGTTCTAGACAGCGCAACTGCATTTGTATTTTATCTTAATGCTGCCCTTGAATTTTTTCCCTAGTGCCCGTTTTTGCCTTTTCTCATAGGCGCTACTTGTGTCTTAAAGAAGAAATTCTCTGCAAGCCAATTTTGGAATGACTGCAGGAAGTATAACGTGACTGTGTTTCAGTATATTGGAGAACTCTGTCGCTATCTTTGCAAACAACCTAAGGTAAGAGTGATCATTATCAGAGAGAAAATGTAATTTCAGAAAAAAAAGGTATGTAGAGAAAAAAGTCATTTTTTTTAACATTTAAAATAAAACTTTTTTTTACCACAGTAAACAAAATAATGTATTAAAACTGACTTCCGGAATTGCCCAAATTATTTTTTTAAACATGATCAAAACTTTTTTATACATTACTTTAAACATAGTTTTCTTTTGCAAATTTATCCAAAATACTAATTTTTCATTTTAGAAATTAGTTTATATTTTTATAAGAGGCCCTAATTGATGTTCATCAAGATACCTTTCTCTAAGCCCTAATAGTTTATACCTTCCATTTAAAATATATAAGTATATTTTAAGTTGTCATTCTCAAGGATACTCTTGAAAAATTATGAATTAAACACCTATAAATTCTTCTTCACTTCTGTTTAAGTGTAGCAATTTATCATATAATCCATACTGGTCTATCAGCTGAGTGAGGATGAGTTTCTTGTTCTCCTCAGATATAACTGACTGCAACTCATAAAGCAACAGCTGGCTACAGCTTCTCCACTTCCTTATTAACAACTGTAACTGAGACAGGTCATTCTTTGATCTGTACATTTTGACTAGTTTTAGCCTCCGGAGAACATCTTCTTTCTCCTGAATCTGCTTCACCAATTTTTCTTTTCCTTCATTTAATTCTTTTTTGGGAAGATTCTCATTCACAAAGTCATCCTGGAGATCACTGCAGGACCCAGTATCACATGACTTAGATTCACATACATTGATACTCTTGAAGGTATTTTTTAAATATGTATTTTCTTCAGATTCATTGTCTATATGTTTAATACTTTCTCGAAATTCCAAACAGTTTTCTTCTGTTAAAGATGGTTTTTCTGAAAAGGTCTTATTTTCTTCATTTTCTACTTTAAGCCGCTTTACCACACTGGAACAGGAATTAAATGAAGATCTAGTTTTCCTTAGTCGTTCTCTAAGTGTTGCACTCATAGGTTGTTTTCTTGAACTACGTGTACAGGGAGATGGTAGACTGTCGCAGGCCTGTGGAGTGCTAGGTAAAATCACAGCTGAGTCAGATGGACTTTCCATCTTGAAAATGAAATCTTGGTTTACGTCTCCCTATGCCATTCCCAGTGTAGAAAACACATGCAGCCGAAGCCAGGAGCAGGTCCAGCTCCAAGAAAAAAGTCATTTTTGTTTATTTCTACTCCAGCTTCTTCCAGAATGTAGTTAAGAGCTGACTTGCAAAGATGTGTGCAAAACATAAAAATGAATGTAAAATGTATCAGAGGAAATAAAAGGAGAGTAATGCAGAAATATACATGTGCTTTAGATTGTGACAGGATAGGACAGACCCACAGTCCAGTCCATTTCATATTTAGACCTATTATAATGTCTGTAAACATTGCCTGGATCTGATTATGAAGTTAGATGCAGGCCATGTTTATAGAAAGTAATGTTTCTAAGGTGGAATTAGATAATATTTTTAAATGCTGTCCTTAAAAAGAAAAAAGGGATGACATTGATTACACTTGTTTTTCTTTTTTTCTTTTGAATAAGTGATTAGAATATCTTATCTCATTTTGCTTTTGCTTGGTTTTGCTTTAAACTTAAAGACAGATTTTTCTTTAATTTACATGTGTCTCCCCTACCTAAAGCAGTCATTACCACATACTTTGGTGTTTTGCCCCTTTCAAAACACCAATGGAGTTTTGACCAATGGAGAGGGTTGCCTGAGGCTTGTCTTTATTAGTTCATTTGCTTTTTTGCCCTCAGAAATTATTTTCCTTTTCCTAGTGTCATTTGTATTTCAAGGTATTGAGTTTTTTAACTGTATGATTTTCTAAACAATCTTGAGACTACAAAGTAGTGACTCTTTCTGTAATCAGATCAACACCAGTGCCTGAAGAACTGTGGTGGAGAATGCCTGCCTGTGTGGGGTGGGGCAGCAGAACCTGAGGACTGGCCGTAGGCCTTTGAGAAACACCTTTTCCTGGGCTAGGGCATCTCTCACTCATCACCTGTGCCATCATCCCACTGGCTTACGGCATGGATGGTGAGCTGGGGTATCTTCTCTGGCTGGCTGAAATATGTCCTTTACCCAGCACAGCTGAGATGAAGTTGGAGGCCTTTAAAAAAGACTTGATCAAATACGTGGGATTACAAAGGAGAGATAAACACAGAAAAATGTAAAACTGGATAATCTTATTTACAAAATGCTTTTATTCATTTTAAGCTTGGCATTTACCATGGAGAGACCTCCTGTTAGCTCCTGACCCATCTCTATACTTTTTCTTTTTCTTTTTTTTTGGTTAGGTGTGCTTCACATGGCTATAGATTCCCTAGATTCATAGCCAAGACAGGGAGTCCCAGAGAAATGTTTTAGGTTTTCTGACCTTTATTCTGTTCAGGAAGACTTTGCCAATATCAGGGTTTGGTCTCACCTGAAAAGTCCCAGTAGAATTATAATTCCAGAGTCTGACATATTTTCTCTTCTAGTTTTTATCATATTCTTTGTTAATGTGTATATTTGGGACTAGGTTACTTTAAGGAATTCATGTCCTCCAGTAAAGATAAAAGCCACCTTCGTAAAGCACATAGTAGGTACCACCTAATGAGCTTCCTCATGGCCTTCCTAAACTGGGTCTCCAGCCACTCGTGTTTCCTCTCATCCTTTAATAGTAGCGTTAGCTTTCCCAAGGTTATTTGCCTAGTAAGTGTTTATTGAATGGCTGAATATATGCATTTATTTTATTCCAAAATTTTACCATCTTAAATAATGCTGCAATTATAGTCTCTTCATGCAATATAACCAGTTTAGGATCTCAGAAGTGAAAGCAGTCTAAGGACGCAGATATTTTGGTGATTTTTTTTTTTTTTGGCATATTTCCCAACTGCTGTTCAAAGTGGTTGATGTGGTTTAGAATCTCATGGGCAATGCGGTAACATTGCCTATTTCTCCGTCTCTTATCAGTACTGGATGGTGTTAACAATAGTGGTCTTCTAGTTATGCTTCATGGAGCTCTAGATACTCCTTCAAGCTTCCTCAAAAGTTCCTGAAGGATGGAGGACAGGGATAATAGGTGTAGCTCTGGGAGGAGTGTGTTCCCAGCCCAAAGGCACATAAGCCAGTGTAACCAGTGAAGCCAAAACCAGTCAAGGGAAAAGCTAGGTGGGAGAAGCTCTTTATTGCTTACAAGGGGCCCAGCTCCATTCGCCTCTCTCCTGCAGCTACTCTCGCTCTCCATTCCTTTCCCAACCCGGTGCCCGCTGTCCTCTCTCCCTACCCTTTTGGGGAGAAACTCTGCAGGTAGAGCCCCAGTGACTGACTGGCTCCAGAGCAATTGTGCAACAGAGGAAAGGAGAGAACAGCCTCCCTGCATCCCTTGTCCCCGAGGCTGCCAGAGGCTGCAGCAGTAAGCACCTTTGTTATGTAAAACGACTGAGGCACGGCAAGAGGTTCTGGAAATACTGTAGTTTTTATCCATAATAGGCCAGTCTTTGTGGCTCACCCTTTAAAATATGGTGGATGAAACCAATTTGCTTGTGCTTCTTCGTAATGTTTTCTTTGAACAGAGAACATTTTGTTTAAAAAAAAATAAGGAAAAGATTATTTAATTTCATTTATAAATTTATAGGCTAGAAAAACAAATATTAATTTCTCTTTTAGGATTATTGGCAAGGGGGGATAATTTTATGTCCCCCTTTAAAATGTCTCTTCTGAGTCTTCCACTCATTTATCTCTTTGGCATATAATGTTTTATCTCATCTGTTAGACCTATTATTTCCTATGCTGAAGATATTAATAGTTTGTCATATTTCTTACAAATCTTTTTTCAGAGTGTTTTTCCTTGAGTTTTTTTTTATGATATACAATATCCCTTTCAGTGCTCTGAATTTGTAATGCACTAATTTAGGGAACCTACTTTAGCTGCAGAGCATTTGAGAGAACTGAGAATTAAAAGCAGAAAATCTGATTGCTTTCAGTTAAATATTTTCATTTTTAACTAAAGTTCTGTGATGAAAAGATGCTGTTCCTGAAATAATCTCTAAGAGTTTACCTGAAGGTAAATTGAGGAAGAGAGAGGGAAATATTGTGCAGCCTAAAGAAAAATTTAACAATTCTTTTGAGCAGAGATGCATTATATTATCTAATCCCCTTTGTTGAAATCACATAGAACAATACAAACAGTTCTTGGCATTAAAGGTTAGGAGAAGGAAGTCATCCTGTTCTGCATGACACCTTATCCTTTCAAGGAGATCTTGCTTTTTTGCTGCCCATGTTCAATCCTTTCAATGAACTTGCCTTGAAGGGGAGCAGCGATGTCCTCTGCGTGGCCTGCACCGCACTGGGCAGTGGGTTCAGGTGGGGCCAGGCAGTGAGAAAGTGCCGTGGTTCACACTCTCAGATAATTAGAACTGAATGTCTCATAAGCCATGGATGTTTATTTAAAATAAATCCTTAAGCAAAAGAAAGCAAAACTGTCCCTAAATATACTCAAATTTGTTGTCAATCTCAAGGTAAGTGATATAATCCAAAGGAGATTTACCTGCGGGCAGAAGTCACAGTCTGGGCTGAGTGCTGATATGTCACTGCCTAAAAGCACCATAGGGTTGCTTTCCATGGTTGGGAAGAATTTATTCACTCCTGACCCAACCCTGTCTTTTTTCTCTTTTTTTGAAACTCCAGTTACAAAAGTTCCTTGGCATAAACATTGGATAAACAGCCTCAAACTGCTGGCAGCGGCATTATCCTTGAAAACCAGCCAAGGTCCTGGTTCCTCTTAGTCACAGAGCAAGTCTCCCCTGGGACAGGAAAGCAGTTTGTTCCCACTTTTCCAGTGTTCCAAGTTTTCTACTTACTGAAGCATCATCATATGATTTCTGATTGGATCTAGTTCTCTATTTTCTTAACATTCATACTGCATTTAATATTGACAGGTGAGGAATGTGTGAACCTCTAGACATTGGTGATTCTCTGGGCTCTGCCACAGAGTTTATCTTATTGGGACAAATAGGATTGGGCAGTTGGTAGTTACAGGGTCCCCTATGTCAGTCATTAATTCACCCATTCATTCACTCAAGTAATATTGTAGGTTTGGGTATACAGGGGCACAACAGACAAACGAGACCCCCTTTCTCAAGGAACACTCTAGTTTGGGGTAAGACAAGTAAACCAGCAAGCACATGAAGCAAAGTAATTACAAGTTTATTGAAGAAACAAACAGGCTGAGGTCCTGGAGGCTGGTCAGTGGCAGGAGAGGGTGTCGCTAGTTAGACTGCATGGTCAGAGAAGGCATCACTGAAGTGTTTAAAAATGGCATAAAACTAAATGTGATTCATTCCCAGAGGAATTAGCATATTGACAAAAAGCCCACATGGTGAAGTACATGCCAGAATGATGCTCAGGCTGAGAGGCGGAAGGAAATTGAGAAAGAACAGGCTATGCATATTCGGAGAAAAAGAAGTTTTGAACCAGCCAATAAAATTAAGACAAATGTAAAGAAAGCGTAATATGGATATAACATACTTAGGTGATGTCCAGGAGAGAATGTGAACCCTGTAGTACTTAGCCAGTGAGGACCCAGGGGTGGGACTCGCAGGCTGAGGACTAAACTGCTTGTTGTAACCCCCTGAGTGTGCCTGGTCACCAGACACTGATCCTGCAAGACCACCGTTAAAGCCTCGCTCCACTGTTCTCTTTGTCTCCGTGTCCACTTACTGAGTTCAGCCCAATGAATGTGGTTCTGTAACAGTGGTGACCTGTGAGCTGAGGAACTAACCTGACATGTGGGATCTTGCCATAGAAAAGCTGGGAGATTGCAGATCTGGCAGAATAAGCTGAAAATGAAGACGTCCGCAGGGGACATAGCCTGAATGTTTGAAGAGAAGGAGACCCTGGCTGGACCACCCATAGACCAGATCTTGTAGGGCTCAGTAGACTGTGGAGGAGGATTTAGATTTTATCCCCATCAGAGCATTTGGAAAAAAGATGAAAGCAAACTGGAAAAAAACATTAACAATTTGGGATCTATTTTGAAGGAGAGAGAACAAGACTTGTTAAAGTTCAGGGATGGAGAGGGAAGGAATGGATAGATTCAAGGATGAGTCCCAGGTTTTTAGTTCAAACATATCTAGGTAAACAGAGACCCATTTGCAGAGATAAAGAAAACTGAGGTTTAAGGAGTGAAAACTAAATTTCTTTAGGACCTGTTTAGTTTGGTATGTTAATGAGGCATCCAGGTGAAGAGGTAAAATAGGCAGTTGGGTGTAGTAATCTAGAGCCCAAGGAGTACCGGGACAGGGTCTGATCAACAAAGCAAAAGACTTATATTATGATGCATATGTATGATGCCTGCTTTTCAAGTTAATATTATAATTTATTATTTAGGCTGCTATTATTTAGCTTATCTATAGCTTCCAGTGTGCAACACCTACATTTTGACATTCTTACACTTTCTAGTGTATGTATTTTGGTTTATGTATTTCAGTACATATATTTTCTATAAATTATATCCCTTTATTCTGTTTTCTTCAAAACTAGGGGATTCACTGAGAGAAAGTATCCTTGTGATTCTGGATACTTTTGATAAAGTATATTAAATCCTGACCAAGTGGATACACTCAACTCCTGTTATGAAAAGAGAAACATTTTAAAGCATCTGGATATTTGATAAGTATTTATGAAATATGGCTCATTAAAAGCCATACAGATTATACTTAGTTTTCCCTCCGCACTGTTTAGACAATCCTGCAGTGACCCCTCAGTGTTTGCTGGGTGTTTCTGAAGGTAACAAAATGAAAATGGTGAATGACGGGGATCTGTGAGCTTGCACAGATGGCACTGTGAGATTTCAGTTTGAAAGGACACCTAGTTCATTTTCTCCCAAGAGAGCCCATCATTTCTTTCAAGCTTTAAGAATCTCCCTTGTCATCCTTAGAGAAGACGTGGGGGTAAGGAAGATGCAACAGTATCAGAGAACAAAATTCCAGGAGGAGACTGCAAGCTGTCTAGGCCTAGGTCTCTTGAACTTGTTTGTTTGTTTTACTGGTGATGTTTGGAAAGGATCTGACAGCAGTTACAGGCTCAATGCATTGGCATCACCTCCCTGGTTCAGTGCATGACTATTTTGTTTTTCCTATTGAAATTAATGTATTAAAAATATTTATCCTTTTATCATGTTTTTATTTTCTTGGTTTCTACGTAACTTCAGCTGTTTCATCATCACATCTCCCCAATTCCACATCTTGTAAAAGATGTGTAGTTTATCAAAGCATTAAGCTTTAGAAACTTCCCTGCCCACACTTAGTAACTTGTAAGGCATGACATTTTAAAATTAATGTGGGCTTTATTAAGATGTTCTGGTTTAGTTTCCTTACCATTTTCTTCTCTGCTACACTCAAAGCAATTGATTTTATCTCTAAGACCTCATCATTTTGAGATATTTATACATTTTTTATTTCTTTTCCCCCAGCATTTGAAGCGTATGATTATATGGTTGAGAAAATCACCTCTCTTTTAAAAGCCAGTTTTCCTTAAATAAATCAGAGATGTGTTTAATAGTCTCATACTAGATATGAATGCACTTAGAAAAGTTGGCAAGATACCAGAACCTTCTTTTCTGCTTAGAAACTACAAATATAGAAATATGAGGGACTAAGATAGGAAATAGCTATTACCATCCTAAATGCTAGTAGAATTAGAAGGGGTGTTAGGAATATTCTGAAATGTTTTAGAACTGTGTATGTATTAAAGGCTTTTAATAAGTGCTAATTTTAATACTTAATTATTCATATTTCCTGGGTAGTGGTGCATATAAAATACATTATATCTTCTTCTTCCTGTGTGTTGATACCATTCATGCTGTCATTTCCATTAAGAATACACATATCCCTTATTTATTAAATTTCCCAACAAATTTACCTTTATGCAGAAAGTCTTCCCCAAAAGTACATTGCTTCTCTTTCCAACTCTTGTTGTATGACTTTCTGCTGGTCACTTCGCATCTCTGAGCCCTGGTTCCTGAATTTATATAAAATAGCAATACTTAACTTTTCCTAATTTGACCCTCAATTCTCACAATCCAGTTACAAGATATATGTGAAAAAATGTAAACTCAGACGCCCAATGCACATAGAAAGATTTTATTTTTTATCGGAATGTAGTAATGTTTTCCACAAGTGTCATTATAAAATTAGAGTAATTTTTGTGGGTGTTGAAAAATAATTGGTCTTTGACTACTAAAAACCATGCAACATTGATTGCAAAAAAGTCAATTTAAATAGATCATGAGACTCTTAAAATAAACTTTAATAATATTGAAATGTTAACAATCTTATTATAGTTGTCACAAATAAAAACACTAGGAATAATAATATAAAAACAGAAACCCTGAAAATATGTCCGTTTACTTTTGGGTTTATATACTATTGTAACTATAACTGTGGTGTGTTAGTAAGGTCCTCCTACATTCCAAATTGATTTAACGTTTTGAAATTTACATCCCAGATTATTTATTTAATTATTTATTTGCTATTTTTCACATTGCCTATTCTTTTAATAGTCTATTCCTGATGTCCTTGCTATAGACAAGTCAAGGTCAGAGATGATTTATCTTTGCCTGGCAGAGATGGCTTATCAGCAACATTAAGAACCTTTAGCAAATGATTAACAACTGGCATTTTCCAATAGATCATTTTATTCCCAATGGTAAAAAAATAACAATGAATTTAGTTAAAAAATATATCAACAATCTAATGCCAACTTTTCCTTTAATTCACCATGCGATGCCAGGCAAGTTATTGAATTTCTTTGCCCCTTGGAATCAGGGAGCTTGAAATTCAAGCCTAACTTCCATGTCTTACAAGCTCTGTGATATTGGGCAGATTATCTTGTGTTTCTGAGTAGCCCCACATGTTTTTCATCTGTAACATGAGTGTGATAACGATTATGTCCAGAGTTGATGTAAGGATTATTGAGTTAACCTAAGTGTAGAAATTAAAGTGAAAACAGTCCCCAGTGGTGGGGCTCTTTGGAAGAGGACACTTGGCCTTCTCCCAAAAGTTCTCACAAAATGGTTTTTTTTATCATAACAATTATGCCAAAATCAAAGATCTGGTCTACTGCATGACAGGTTCAGAGCCCCATTTCTCAGTCCATGTCTTTCGATTAGACTCACCTAAACCAGGCTCAGGAAAGCCCATGTATAGCTCTAGTTGTCTCCATGGCTGGGTCTTCCTCAGGCTTCCTGACCTCTGCCTGTTGGAGTGCCAGCACTTGCAGCCAAGCCATTTCTCTTCTCTCTCTACTTCCCTGTGTATGTTCCTGGCTATAAATACCCTGCCTTCTCCCTTGACTTCAAGCTTTATATATCTGAGTTCCTACTTGACATCTCCACTTAGAAATGTAGTTGTCATCTTACCTAAAAAATGACCAAAGCCTAACTCTTTAGACAACCTGCTCCATCAGCTTGCCCCATCTTGACAGTCACGGTTCATGACGACTCCATTCCTCCAGGTACTCACTAAAAAACTCTGGCATCTCCCTTGAAGCTTCTCTTTCTTTCACCCCCTCCACCCCCCCACACCATCTAATCCATGAGCAAATCCTGCTGAGTGTATCAAAAAATAAAACCAGAATCAAACCTCATCGTACTAGCATGGAAGCTCAACTATAATCAGAAAAAAGAGTTCCTGGGAAGGACGGAGTCCAGTGAGGGAGTCTGGATAAACCCAAGGTTTGCATCATTGTGGGAGGGAGTCATGCCCTTGCTACAGCTGCTCACGGCCGAAATTATCTTGCTAACGAGCCCCTGCACTTTTCGGTGTATTTCATTATTGAATCGTGGTAGCTGTGGTTCAGGCAACCTTTTTTCTGGGTTTCCAGGGAAGATCAACCTCCTGTAAGTCTACCCAGGCTTTTATTTTTTAGGCCCGTCAATGCTGCCTTTCAGGTTAGAGGCAAGTGTTGGAGGCTCTTGGAGCTGATCTTCTCTATGAGGCAACTGTGAAATATCTCTGGTCTAAAGCAGTTTTCCTTGCACTTTGAATTCTCTGAGTGCTGTCAGGATAGAGAGCACCTCTCCAGAGCAAGTGGTCTGCAACAGGCAATCCCCATTACTAGTGTATCTAGAAAATGAATTTGAAATAAGCCCACAAGGTGGTTGGTCTCTGCTGTAACCGTGGAGACCACAGAGCTCTTTTCAAGCTATTATTTATGCCTTCAAATGCTTTGTGGAACTGGTGTCTGCATCCCTGAGGCCCTGGCTTGTCCTAACCCGGCTGGAGAGACTCCGTGACAATGACTGAGGGGGCAGCTAGCACCCACACTGTGTTAGCCATGCAGGCCTCTGCTTTTACATGCCCTCCTGTCCTTTCTCAGAAGAGGACCCCATGCTCTTCCCATTCCATTCCTACTTCAATGTAAGAAAGTTGGCTATTTGATGTGTTTTTCTATCCCGGGATTCTCCGGCTGTTTTGCATTTAGTGTTACTCTGTATCTGTTCTGTAATGCCCACCTGGCTGGCTGCCTCTATTTTTTCAATGTATAATATCAGAGTGTCTGTGAAGGAAGCTCTTGGAATATATGGTTATTATTACAGGGGATGTGTTGGTGTGGCACACGTACAGGTCTAATTATGAGTGGGTTTTAGGAAAAAGGGATCTTAAATAGAATTAAGATGGAGGAATCATAACCCCTAATATGCATTGTTGTATATTTTAGGTGATCCTTTAGGAATTCGACCATACTTTTGTGCATTATTAAGTGGCTTCTAACCAAGGGCTGAAGGCAGACATGATTTGCACCTTGATTTTTACTATGAATTTAGATTTCTTTGCTGTCTCTCTCCCCATCTATCAAAAAACAGTCTTTGTTCCCTGAGAAGTCAAGGTTGATACAGAATTACTTGCATTTAAACAGAACCTCCAAATATTTCACTTGTCGTAGGCCTACAAAGAGACTATTCAGCCCGGTTGTGTTACAGATTCTCTGAGTAGGACTAAGCTCATGTTCTGGAAGAAAGAGATTTTGTTTCTAGGCTGGTGTTTGTTGGGGGCCTGCTTTTTTCAGCAAGTGAGCAGATAAATCTGTGACCCGCTAGGAAGTAACTACAATTCAACCCCTGCTAGAAAACAGCTCCCAAAGAACACTGGGAAAAAACAAGAGCCTTGGTTCAAACTGATGTGATTCCTTTACGGGTATCGTCACATCAGTTGGCTGCGTGGTACTGAAAGCCGGAGGGAAACTGGCCTCCTGAAATCAAGGATCTTGGGATCTCTGTACTGAAAGTTCAGACCCATTCAGCAAATTCTCTTCTAAATTTAGAGTGGCATTTCAGATGGCTGAAGCTGAACTGAGTCCTCTCTGTGTGCTGCAAAATGCTTACTCGTGTATGTGTGCTCTTTGGGCTTCTGTGTCTGCCTCCCTCTCCCCCTCTCTGCCTCGGTTTCTGCTTCTTTGTCTCCCTATCAGCACGTGTCTCTTCCTGTGTGTCCCGGAACCTGTGTCTCTGTGGGCAGCTATGTCTCTGTATTTGTGTGTCTGTGTGTGTGCCTCTCTGTCTGTCTTTGAGTGTGTTTCTATGTGTCTAGTTTGTCTTTTTATCTTTGCTTTTCTGTGTGTGAGAGAGAGAGGCAGAGACTCTTGCTGTGTGCATACCTCTTTATCCCTGTGTCTCGCTCTCAGTTGTGTGGGTCTCTGTCTCTGTGTGAACGCATCTCTCTCTGCCGGTGCTGATGATGTGTTCTTCCTCACACTTGTCCCTCTGCGGAGCCTCCTTTCCATATCCCTGACCATAACGTGGGTTCTTCCCTCTATCATCTTTCATCTGGAGTACTTCAGCTGCTTTCCTCGACTCTGCCAGCCCCCCAGCCCATCATGCCACTTGGTGCCAGCTGATGTTACTATGCCAGACTCTGCTCAATGCCCTCCAGTGGCTTCCAGTCACCTTCTGGGGTCACTGGAGAGCTTCACGTCACTAGCTGGGCAAGGTTTTTCAAAAGGCTCCTGTGACCGGAGGCACACAGAAAGACAGAGGCACACAGACACCGATATTTTGTTCATTTACCAATATGCTCAGTGTGTATTAGAAGCTGTTCACCTACTTTACAAATAAAACCAGCTCCCAGTTATATCCAGTGAGACAGAGCTCTTAAAGAAACATAAAACGAACATTCACATTGTCTATGTGCTTGACAGCTAACAGATTAAAATCTTTCCTTTAAGTCTGAGAAGGTACAGAGTTAAAGAATGTGACCCAGCATTTTTAATTTTGTTTGTTTGTCTCTCATTGTTACTGATTTATTATTATTTCTTGTTATTTTGAATTATTTTGGTGAGCTATGGAGGTAGCTCAGAGGGGATCTTAGATTTACAATGACTACACAGATAATGTATTCTTACTCTAATTTTTTGAGGTATGATATAACATTAGATTCAGATGTATAGCATAGTGATTTGATATTTGCATATGTTCTGAAATGATCACCAAATTAAGTCTAGTTAGCATCCAGCACTATACATAGTTGCAAATTTGTTTTTTGTGTGATAAGAACTTTGAAGATTTATTCTCTTAGCAACTTTCAAATATACAAGAGAGTATTATTAACTATAGTCATCATGCTGTACATTACATCCCCATGATTTATTCATTTTGTAACTGGAAATTTGTACCTCTTGACCTCCTTCACCCATTTTACCACCTGTCTGTTCTCTGTATCAATGAGCTTGGGGTTCTGTCTTTCTCTGTCTGACTTAGTTCACATAGCCTAATGCCCTCAGGTTCCATCCATGTTACCACAAGTGGCAAGATTTCATTCTTTTTATAGCTGAATAATATTTCACTGTGTATATATGTACCACATTTTCTTACCCATTCATCCATCATGGACATTTATGTTAATTCCCTGTCTTGGCTATTGTAAATACGGCTGTGGTGAACATGGGGGTGCACATATCTTTTTGAATTAGTGTTTTTGTCTTCTTTGAATACTTACCCAGAAGTGGAGTTGCTGGGTCATATGATAGTTCTATTTTTAATACTTTGAGGAACCTCCATTCTGTTTTCCATAGTGGCTGCACCACTTGTGATTTCTTGTCTTTTTGTTAATAGCTATTCTAACAGGTGTAAGGTTCTAATTTTTCATCAGTGTATAATTCATGTTAGTTAACAGTGTTTATTAACTATAGAATAAAATTAAGTTCTGTTTTTTCCTTTAATTCTAAAATATGAACTAGAATTAAAAATATGGGAATATTGTCCATCCAATAACAATAGTTACAGGTACTTGTTATGTTTATAAGCCAAATATTATACTGATTAGATGACCTCTTTTGCTTATTGTATGTTAGGCCCTTGGCTTAACTGCAAACTACAGGACGTAAATGAGATAGCTATTCTTATCAGGCTTGCAGAGGAATTAACAGAATCAGAATGGTTTCCATCCTCTTGTTCAAATTTGTATAGATGAAAAATGATAGAGCTGAGAGTGCAAACTCAAATATATATATATACACACACATATATATATGTGTGTCTGTGTATATATATATGTATATATTTTTTTAAGTAATCCATTGTTCCTGAAATATGCTTTCTTCCTTACCTGCTCTCTACCAAAATAAGCCTTCAGTTACTTGAATTTAGGAAAAGCTTTTCCCAGATATGAGGAAATAAAAGTTCTATCACTCTGGGCCAGTGTTAGTTTCATTAACTGGTAGACACAGTTCTGTAACAGACATAAACAAGATTTAAATTTTTACTTCCCTTCCAGTATTGTACATATGCAACTTACCTCTTGGATATTTGCCGGTTACGTAATAGTAATGCATGAAAGAACTGGGAAGTGGAACTAATGAATTACAAGTAAAATCCTTTCTTCTAACAGAAAGAAGGGGAAAAGGAGCATCAGGTGCGTTTGGCAGTTGGAAATGGCATACGGAGTGACGTGTGGCGAGAATTTTTAGACAGATTTGGAAATATTAAGATGTGTGAGTTTTATGGAGCTACTGAAGGAAACATTTGCTTCATGAATCACACCGGGAAAATTGGATCCGTTGGGAGAACAAATTTCTTTTACAAAGTAAGTACATTTTCTTTACAAAATAGATTGAGGTCTGCTAACTTCTATTCTAGACTTTGTGCTTGTAAATTGTGGTAAATATTATCACCTTTCTTTTTTTTAAGTTAAGGACTTCTGTAAATAAAGTGGCGGCTAGGTGAAGTGGTAGTGTAGGTCCCGAAGCCTCGACCATCTACCATGTTTTCCCTCTGGAATATGGGGATAATAACACCTAATTTTTCTGTTCTTTTAAAATTTAATCATGTAATATATAAACAGCAAGCATAGATTCTGCTACATATTAAACTCTTTCCATTTTCCATGAGTATTTTCAATTCATTACTTCTACTTTTCACTTTTATATCACTCAAAGTTATGTATAGGCTTCTAATACTACTGTTTCCTTAAAAGCTGTATTAAGATTCCATTAAAATCTTAAAAGCAGCCAAAAAATCATCTTCCTAGGAGTAAAAGACGTGCAGCTGTTTTCTCAATAACAGCCATGCAAGGCAAAAGATAGGGAACAGTTATCTTCAACAGGCTTGGAGAAAATGATTTGCAAAATAGAATTTATACTCAACAATAATATTTTTTAAGGAATAAAAGTGAAAGTAAACAGTCTCAAAATCTGATGGCAAAATTTACATAACCTCAATTGGAAATACACAAATCCAGAATCGCAGTAGCATATAGATCTTTCAGTATTTGATAGAACAAGCAAAGAAAAAAAATCCTAAAGTGCTACAGAATACTTTAATACTATAAACAAGCCATTCAAACTAATGGACATATATAAGACACTGCCTCTAAAACTGCAGAGTATCCATTCTTTTCAAGCATTTATGAAACATTCACAAAGATTACTAGACCACTTAAGGAATTCCAGCAAATTTCAAAGGATGGAGTATATATGGATTGGGTTCTCTGACCACCATTTAATGAAAGTAGAAATAACTTTTTAAAAATGAGTTAGATCATCTATATATTTGGAAGTAAAACATCTCTAAATTTCCATGGATCCAAAAAAAGTCATGATAGAAATTGGAATATAATTTGAGCTGAATCATAATGAAAATGTTATATTTCATAATGAAAATGTTACTTGTGGACTCAGATAAGAGCAGCTGAGAATTCATAAGCTAAATAGCCATCTCTATAGATTATAAAACAACTAAAATAAGCTCAAAATAAAAGGAAGGAAATAATAAAAAGCACAAATTAAAGGAATTAGAAAAGAAACATTTCATGAATAGTTTCAAAAGAAATGAATATGAAATTTTTAGAGAGTAGAGAAATTGATTCAAAGCTGATATAAGTCATCCTATGTTTGGAACCTAAAGAAGGGGTACAAACTATTTCTAAAATGCATTCTTTGGGGTTTTGAGGGTCTTACTGACATGTCAAAAATGCCACCTGTGTTTTGAACAAAAGTAATTTTGGGAAAGTAAGTGCTGCTATTACTGAGCTTCATGTTCTTTACAGTTAATTTTTTCAATTCATTGCACTAGTTCCATTAAAAATTTGATATTCATACCAAATAGCTCCTTAGTGAAACAGAGTCACTCTGAGGTAATCAGCCAACAAGAGTATGATGAACGAGATTTGTATTTTATAATACTGGCTTGACTTCACTATAACTTTGAAACAATTTATCTTCCCTGTTAGATTGCACTAATGCTAGAAATGCAGGAAGTTGTTATTGTCTCCAGGTTATTTGGAAAACTGATTTTCTGTTCATTTTAGTTTTTTTTTTTTTTTTAGTTTGGAAATGGAAAAAAAAAATGTACCTAGTATCATATGAATTCTAGTCTGTCTTTTATCATTTCATTTGCATATTGTTTGTTACCTAGCAGGTAGTCAGAAATATTTGGACCAAAAATTGTTTCATAATTATGTGAGGAGATTTAATAAGTGTGTCTCTCAAAAACTCAAACCTAATGGATGTTTGCATGTGCTGTCTCAGAGAGGAATCAGCCTCTAAGCAGAGACAGGAGGTTAATAGTAAAGGAAAAGGTTGAGGCAGCAAAACAGAGTTCCTTTGATCCAGATATACTCCTTGCATGGCATGCTTACCTACAAATGCATGAATTTGATCTTTGCCCAAATACCCGCCAAAGCAAACAATATGAAAAATATAATGACAAATCATTTGAGAAACAAACCCAAGTTAAAGTTACGGACCTTTTTCTACCCCAAAGGATGATAAATGGGAAGAATAGATATGAAATCCCTAGGGGAAATACAACTTCAAAAAAAAGAGAGAAAATTTAAATAAAAGCCAGCTGGAAAAAATATATGGATGCACATCAAAATAATAATCCTCCAAAATGGCCAGGAAATGTTTAGAAAAACAATTTCCCATAGGTTCAAAAGTTGCAATAATTTTCCCATTAAAAAATAAGAGCTCAAAAAGGAGGAAAGAGCAAGGAAAATATAAATCAACAAAAGTATTTGGAAAGTAGGCAGGCTCAGCTCAAAGAAAAATCATAAAAGGAAAAAATGAAAATATTACAGAAATGAGCACCACATTAAAGGACTTAAAAATAAACAGGACTACAAACGTTGTTAGGGAGCAAGATGGATGGGATTAAGAAGTACACAAATGCAACAAAAAGAATAAGCAAATAATAATATGAAAGAAATTAAAAAGACAGATTTGAAAACACAATGATCTGACATGTTTAATTGGTTTTCCTGCAGAAAAAGAAAATCAAAGAGAAAAAATTACTTAAAAACTAATAGAAGTAAACTTCTTTAAAGACTTGAGTCTTTAGCAAAACACACGTTGTGTCCCAGGGGGAGAAAAAGTACATGGTACAGAATGATCATCAGAAAAATATATATACTGGTGAAATTACTGAACATAAACATCCAGAAGGAGATGCAGGGGTGGAAAAGGCAAAGGGATGCATAAAGTGTAGAGTGAAGGTGGGAAACATCTCAGGCATCTCTCAAAACAAAAACAAAATACTCAGTGACAGAAAAAGAGGGAAGTAATGTCTTCACCTAAGAATTTTAGTTCTGATTAAGCTCTTCTTCAAGTATAAAGGCAACAAAGAGCTGTTCTCCAAATTTTAAGAAGATGAAGAATATAATAGTCATGTATTTAGAGGAGTGCAATTCTTCTTTATGAAATTCACTGAATGCAAATTTTTGGTCGACCTGAACACAAAGCAGAACTTAGAAATGAAGGAATCACCAACAGTTAAAAACTTTGGGTTTGTTTAAATACAGATTGAACAGCTCTGAATTATGTTTATAGATGGGATACAAGTACAAATCCTGACAATGTAAGAATACTTATAACACTTAAGTACAAATTCTCTCATCTTTCACAGCCATAAATCCATAGATACAATAGGAAAGATAAAATATGGGAATTCATACAAAGGCTCATTTTCATCATATCTTTCTATGCTTTTTTTATTGTCTTAAAATTAGGCATCTTTTAGGGACTAGGGATCTGAATATGCAAAGGCGTACAGGTATGTGTGAGAACTCCAAGGGCCTGTGCATACAGCCACATGGGCATGTACGATGCAGTTCTAGGCCTCCATTCACCTCATGTGTTATGAAGGGGACCCTCTGCTGCTGTGCTCTAAACACCTTTACTATACCTCTACCTGTATCTGTACATGTGCATATGTGTTTGAAGGCATTATATCTATTTTTTTATTTGTGTTGTTACAACACAGCCTTTTTTTTTATTGAAGTACTAGTGATACACAATCTTATATTGGTTTCAGGTATACAACACAGTGGTTCAACAGTTACCCATATTATTAAATGCTCACCCTCTCTAGTGTGGTTACTATCTGTCAATGTAGAAAGATGTTACAGAACCATTGACTATATTCTCCATCCTGTACTACCATCCCTGTGACCAACTTATATTATGATTGAGAATTTTTCTGCCCTTTTATCCCCTTTACTCTCCCCACCCACCCACCCAACCCCTCCCCCATGGTAACCACCAGTCAGTTCTCAGTGTCTATGAGTCCACTGCTATTTTGTTCTTTCTGTTTTGCTTTGTATTTATATTCCACAAATAAGTGAAATCATACAGTATTTGTCTTTCTCCATCTGGCTTAATTCACTTAGCGTAATACCTCTAGGTCCATCCATGTTGTTCAAAAATGACAGGATTTCCTTTTTATGGCTGAATAATATTCCATTGAGTATTTGTTCGACATCTTCTTTATCCATTCATTGATTGTTGGACACTTGGGTTGCTTCCATATCTTGGCTGTTGTAAATAATGTGGCAGTAAACATAGGGGTGCATGTATCTTCTCAAATCAGGGATTTTGGATTCTTGGGTAAATTCCTATAAGTGGAATTCCTGGGTCATATGGTATTTCTATTTTTAGTTTTTGAGGAACCTCCATACTGTTTTCCATGGAGGCTGTACCAATTTACATTCCCACTAACAGTGTAGGAGAGTTCCCTTTTCTCTACATCCTTGCCAACATTTGTTATTTCTTGTCTTTTGGATAGTGGCCATTCTAACTGTTGTGAGGTGATATCTCATTGTGGTTTGGATTGCATTTTCCTGATGATTAGGCACATCTTTTCATGTGTCTGTTGATCATCTGTATGTCTTCTTTAGAAAAATGATTTTTCATGTTTTTTTATGTATGTATGCATGTTTTTTTAATTGAGAAAAATTTTTTAAATCTGCCCACTTTTTTTATTGAGACCTGTACTCTGAAAACTATAAGACACTAATGAGAGAAATTAAAGAAGACACAAATAAATGGAAATCTATTCTGTGCTCATGGATAGGAAGAATTAATATTGCCAAAATTGCAATGCTTCCCAAAGCAATTTACAGATTCAGTGCAATCCCTATCAAAATACCATCATTTTAAATGAACTAAAGCAAATAATGCTAAAATTTGTATGGAACCATGAAAGACCCCAAATAACCAAAACCATCCTGATAAAGAAGAACAAAGCTGGGGGTATTATACTCCCTGACTTCAAGCTATACTACAAAGCTATTGTAATCAAAACAGTATGGTACCGGCACAAGAACATACCTATAGATCAATGACAGAATAAAGAACCCAGATATAAACCCAAGCATATATGGTCAATTAATATACTATAAAGGAGCCATGAATATACAATGGGGAAAAGACATTCTTTCAGTAACTGGTGTTGGGAAAACTGGACAGCTACATGCAAGAGAATGAAACTGTATTATTGTCTACCTCCATATGCAAAAGTAAAATGAAAGTGGATTAAACACCTAAATGTAAGATATGAAACTTAAACCTCATAGAAGAAAACATAGGCAAAAGTCTCTTGACCATAAGCATGAGCAATTTTTCCTGGACACATCTCCTCAGGCAAGGGAAACAAAATATAAAGTGAACAAGTAGGACTAAATCAAGCTAAAAATCTTCTGTACAGCAAAGGACACCATCAACAGAACAAAAAGACAACCTACAGTATGGGAGAATATATTCACTGATGATTTATCCAATAAGGGCTTGACATCCAAAACATATAAAGAACTCATACACCTTAACACCAAAAAGTAATACAGCCATTTTTGTAATCTGACTAGACCTCTCAAAGGCAGAAAAATAATAGAAAACCCTGTATCTTCACACTTACCGCTCCAATTCAGGCTACTTCTAGATGTTGTGAAGTTTCAATTTCATTTTCATTACAAAGTTAGCAAATTTCTGACCATCAAGTTCCCTGTATCTGAGAACAGCCACACTGAGCAGTGATTATCATGGAGTGAATCTCGCTCACGCATGTAGTTGCCAAACTAATATGAAAGAAATAACAGCAAAGCTGGTATCACCAGTTGCTGGGCAAATTTTTTCAAAATACAAAGCATGTTAAAACAGGAAAGAAAAGAACGGGTAATGAACAGGGCTCAATTCTTGTTTGGTTAAGTTGATAAATGCAGTTCAGAACTTTTGGAGTCTTTCTCTTTAGTAGTCATTAGGCAAGTGGTCAATATGCTGTTATCTCAATTACAGAGACTAACAGAATGCAGGCTGGCATTTTAATAAAGAATCTTTATGTTGAGAATAACAGTATACTTGCTTTGCTGCCTCTTCCACTGGCCCTCATCTTAAAATAGGGTAAAACTGATTTCTTCCTCATAGGATGTTATGATGGTCAAACTAAATTCTACTCTTAAGCTCTTAGCACAGTGTCTGGCATAGAGTAAGTGCTCAATCAATATTGTGTTATCATATACATCTTAATTCAAATAATGAATTGTGATTCTGTTTACATGCTGATTTTACTGAGATTAAAAACCAGAGAAGTTTGTGTTTAGTCTTTGATAGTAATATTGTCATATTTATCTCATTAATCTGATTCATCTTTTTCCACTTTTTTGATCTATATTCATTTTTCTCCTTCCCATCCTTCTCCTCTTTTTCTCTCTCTCTTCTGTTTGTCCTTCCTCGTTATTTTTTTCTTACTTCCTCTTACTACCTCTGCTTTAGGTTACTGCTTTCTAGTTTAGCTTATTTAAGAAGATCGTTTGTTTCACTGATCAGGAAAACCTCAATTTTCTTATAAAGAGAGGAGGTTGGACTGAACTAACCTGCAATTCTCTCCGGGGTCAGATTTTAGCAGATCTATGAATCTACATGACATGGCAACGTGGACATTACAGGAGCAGAGGAGCAGGAAATATTTGGGGACAAGGACAGATGCCCAATTAGCTTGTTTACCCATGTGATGAGGGTATGTCCCACCACATTCGCTGTCTCACAGCACAGCAGGGCACAGACGAACTGAGTGTCCGCTTAGGGATGTTGGAATGAAAGCCTAGAGAAAAGGTCAAAGTAAAAGTCCCCTTTCAAGGGCTTGCAAGTTAAAAATAGACAACAAAATGCTTCCATTCACAGAGTCTACTTTTAGTTCTGCTGAAACTTCCCATTTCCAGGGATGTTTTGAATGACTCCAAAGAGAAGGCACAGAAGTGGCCCTCTTACCTGTGGTTGGTAGAGGATGTAATTGAGCTCACTTGTGATTGCTTGACATCACTTTATTTAAGGTCACACTGAACCATGTTCTGCTAAGGTAACGGGCAGCATAAAAGAAATGAAAGCAAATGCCAGCCCATGTGTGCTGCTTACTGATACCTGTAGTTTTGACTTTCGGGTGTTTATTTCATTTTTCATCAGTCAAGTTTACTTATTTTAATGAAACCACATTTTAATTCATTGTTTCAATCGATGAGCATAAAATTTACTACCAGTAGAGGTCACTGCACAGATAAACAGCTGAATCTTGTTTTGGTTTGTGTGTTTTTGTTTTTGCAGCTTTTTTTCACTTTTGACTTGATAGAGTATGATTTTCAGAAAGATGAGCCCATTAGAAATGAACAGGGTTGGTGCAGTCGTGTGAAAAAAGGTAAGACTCTCGTGTTTGAAGAGGTTTCCTCGGGCAGAGTTTTTGCATTTCTTACATTGGAATGGTTATTTCAATGTAACTTACTTGGAATTTCAGTGCAGGTGGAATTGTTTAATTATTAGGTGCTAGAGGCCCCACATGGGTTGCTCAGGTGGTAAATTATTAAAATTTAAAAGTGAATACTATTCGGCTCATAATTTTAATTCACCACTTGCAGTTTCTAACCGTGGCCTATGTCTATCGTCCTGTATCATCCAAGTGTAATGTAAAGAGAAATGACTTACCATTCTAGATATGGGGGAAAGGCAGGCTGACTTGGGCTCTCATGATGAGAAACTGTTCAGCTTCGGACAGGGCAGCCAACCTGTGTGAGTCTCGTTGTCTTCATGTGTAGAGTAGAGGTGACATTACTTACCTCATGAGGCTACTGCTGACAAGGAAACGGGACGGTGTATGTAAAGCCCTGTGGCGGGTCTGGCATGTGGCTCAGTACCATCTCCTCTTTTTCCTCTCACTCTCCTCCTCCACCAGGGGAGACTTTCTGATCATTTTTGGTTAGAAATGTTAATGAAAGCAAATGCCCGAATTAACTTGCTGCAGCGTTTCATAAATCTAGAAAGTTAAGTGTAGAGATGTACACTTAGAATTGCTTAGAAGTCCAGTCTGAATAAAGCAGGCCAAAATTAACTTTTCACTGTCTCAGAATATGTTTAAGTTACTTCTCAGGTGATGTCCTTTAAATCTTTACTTCAAATGTGGAGATAAAAGGCTGTAAACGAAGTTTTTTGTTGGTTTTTTTCTAGTAGCTGAAAGATTGAAAAAAAATGTAAGCTGTATCTAATAAAAAAGCAAATTTCCCAGTCCTCTGAATTTTTTAAGCCTACAGGCATTCAACTTTATAGATAGTATCCAGAAGAGAAGCCATTCCTAAAGAGTTTGCAAAGAACTTTATTTAAACATACTTTTCTAGTGAGATTTATTTATTGCAATTCCAATAATATCTGACAATGGAACTTGAATCCTCAAACTGCTTATGTAAACCTCAGTGTTTCTTAAAAAGCGGATTGTCACCACATATCTGATTTAACTCTTTTCCAGTTCTTGTTAGGGGTTATTCAATGTTTTTCCCATTAAAGCATTGTGTGTTGCATAAATCATGCCTAGCAGGGATAAATAAGAATACACTATGACCTTTTTAAGCACTTGGAATAATTAATTTCTCAGGGAAGAAACTTTCATCTGTAAAAAAAGCAAAGAACATAAAGCTTAAGGGGAATAGAAGAGGCTTGGAAATTTCTGAAGTATAGAGAATGTAGACTGATGAGATATGCAATGGAGGAGAGGTGTGGGTGAGTCAGATGGACCTGTTTAAAAAATACTTCCACCATAGCATTTGGCAGCTCTGTGGCAGCAGGAAAATTCCTTTTTCTTCCCCAGTTTCTTCACCTGTAGGATGAAGAGAATGTGAGGGTCTGTCTTACAGGTTTGTGGTGAGGGTCAGATAGGGTACATGTGTAGAGCCCTCAGAACGGTGACTGGTAGGCAGAAAGTGCTCGGTAAGTGTCACCATGCGGTGATTATGAGGGTGCTGAAATTGATGGTGCTGGTGATGGCAGTGAGGGGCCCCTGCTGTAGCAGAGCCCCCAGGCTTGGCCAGCCGCCCGTGTGCCCTGGGAAGCCAGGATGTAAAGGGGTGGGAGCCATGGAGTTGAATAGAGTGTTAAATTGACATAAATTGCTTTGCAGTTTGCTGGAATTCAGCCGCAGCTAGCCAGAGGGATGTTGTTACCTCTTCTTCAAGGGGGTCAAAGCTAGTCGACAGTGGCCTTGAAACACTCTGGTTGATGGTTGCTTCTGCCCTTTGGCTACAACATTCTTTTAGGAATAGTTTTTCACCATGCAGATGATTGGGCAAAATCTTAAGTAATTTGAATAAATCTGATTGAAAAATTATTTCAGAAAATATGTCTGAAAACAAGTATAACTAATAAATTTCGTGTCTTATCTCTTGTCCATTGAGGATTTCCAGACAACGTCCCAGAGGAATAAGACATTTTCATAAGCTACTAATAATGTATTAAGTAGATCAGAGATTGTATTGTACAGAAACCTTGTAGCAAAATCACAGAGACTTGAATTTGAGTTCTAGGTCCATTCATATCTATTGGACTTTGGTAACTTCACTCTTCTGGGAGGCCATGGTTCCTTGCCTGTAAAATAGCGGTGTCAATTACCAATTTAAAAGAATTCTGTGAAGAATAAACAGCACAGTAAGTGCCCAATTGCTACTACAAAACATTGCTACTATCATTATCTTCAATTCAATTAAAACTATTATTATGGTTATTTATATAGCTAAATATATAAAAGTGATAAAATCTGTGTAATCCAAAAGAAAAGTAGCCTTTGGTCTATGTACTGAAGATGTAAGATAAATTTAATATACCTTTCCTTACATTCAATTTTCTCTTTGTTAGTTTTTCCAAAGGATATTGTGTGTGTGGCAATGCATGAAAGGATGTACTAGATGTAGGCATGCAGAGTAAATGGTATCAAGTATCCTGAAAATAGGTGCAGAGGAAAGTAAGAGAAGCAGCTTAGGCTGTGTTGGTTAGGTATAAGTTAGACACATGCATGGTGTGTACAGTTAGCTGTAATCAGATCACTGAAAAATGCCTTTCTCTCACAGGAGAACCTGGCCTTCTCATTTCTCAAGTGAATGCCAAGAATCCTTTCTTTGGTTATGCTGGGAACAAGAAGCACACAGAAAAGAAGTTGCTTTGTGATGTTTTTAGAAAGGGAGATGTTTACTTTAACACCGGAGATTTGATGGTCCAAGATCAGGAGAATTTCCTTTATTTTTGGGACCGTATTGGAGATACTTTTAGGTAAGAAATACAGCTGTCCTGCTTGTCCTGTGATTGTGGTCCATTCTCTGAGCAAGGCTCCATGGAAAACTGACAGACCACATGCTCTTTGATCACAATAATGTCTCCCCATGTAAAAATTCATCGGCCATCTTTTTTCTAAATTGAAACAGCAGTTGTTTATTGATGTCAATTTTTATAATTTTTAAAAAATGAGTCAATTTGGTCCACTAAATAGTATATTTAATAATAATAATAATAGAAATAATAGAAATAATAAATAATAGAAAATCAACTTGGTCAAATTGGTATAATTCTTCACCTGCTGAAACAGCGAAATTTCCCATTCTTATATTTTCTTTTTTAATTCCTTAAGATTATTTTGGGCTTATGGAAATCATTTTGCTTTACTAGTTAATGACTACAGAACAGTGAAGGACAGCAGGCATTAGAAAATGCTCAAATGAATAAATGAATTATACTTCTCTTTCCTCATCTTGGGCAAAATTATGAACTCACTTTATATACAATTATTTTAATTAAAATAAAATATTCATTCATACACATTAAAAGAGCCAAAGGGGCTCTCCTAGAAATTAGAGGGGGTCAGTTCACTGAAAGACAGCTACAGCTTTTCTTTCAATCTTTTCTATCTCTATTATTAGAAACAGGGAGTTTTTTATACCTGTTATATTATAAAATAAAGAGGGACATCATTATTTTGTTTTTTATGACTTATAGAAACACATTTTATAAGTAAGTTTTTATATAGCAATGGGACATAGATAAAGTAAATTTAGCTAAAACACAGATACACTGATTTTGATTTATCAGCAAAGTGTTTCCTAAGAAATGCCTTCATTTTGAATGACTCCATCATTTTTGGTTAGTAGGTGCTTACACAGAACCAGAGGCAGGTCCCTAAAACTAAAACTGGGTACTTAGTCCTTCAAATCCAGATCTTATTTTTTATTTAGATGGAAAGGGGAAAATGTTGCAACCACAGAGGTGGCGGATATTATTGGCATGTTGGATTTCATACAGGAAACAAACATCTATGGTGTGGCTGTGCCAGGTATGAATATATTTCAGGTTTGGAAAGATTCTCAGAAAAGAATATCCCACTTTAGTTTTGCAGTGATCTTACTAATTCAAAATTTCATTTATTATATATTAAAGTAAATATCTTAGTCTTGTCTCGGCAAGCAATGCCCTGGGCCAAGGTAACCATCTTCAAGATCCCATCAGGGGGAAGGCACCAAATGAATTTCAGTGTATGTGTGTATTTTTAAGCAAAGTTTGAAAATTCAGGTCAGTGACTCACTGCTTGAAAATAGTTACAGCTTTTCAATAGTCTATTATTTTTCTGTTAATGACGAGAGTTCATGCATGCCTCTAAAAAAGGAATATGTTCTAGTTTAACTGTTTAATAATACTGACCTATTTTTAAAATTAGTTTAAAATCTGTTTGGCAACCTTTATTTTTTATAAAGATGCATGTAAGGATTGTCTCATGATCGTAGAAATGTCAAAAAAATGTGGCCAACTTGAAATCATAGGACAACTGTCCCTCTGCTCTCACTCTCACACTTTTTTTTTTTTTTTTTTTTTAACAAATGACCAGTTTCCCAACTAATGTTTGTAGGTCCAGGGGATCCTGGGGGTGGGAGTGTTTGGATGGGGGAACAGAGGAAGGGTATTTAGACTCTAATAGACAGCCACTGAGGGCTGGAGAAGTGCTGCAGGAGTTCTGATTCCCTGGAAAAACCCATAGGTGGCATGAGAAGCAGTAAGTGATCTATGAAATTAGTTATGGGAATACCAGCCTCTAGTATTTCAACTTAAAAACATACCCTTTATTTTTTGCATCGATGCTTAACACGGACACGTCTCTGAAATATGTTTGTCTTTAAATATTTGTTTCTTCTTAATATTTTATACTAAAGGATGCAAATTATGAGTCATTTATTGTGTTTTCCATTCCATCTGTTCTGTTTTTGTAGTTAGACAATTAAGGACAGACTTGCCCTTCCTTGTTCCTAAATGATTTCTAGGGAGGAAATCATGCTTAGGAAATCAGATGCCCCTCGTGGATGCTAGTGTTTCATTGTTATTGCTGCAATTGATTTAATGTCTCTATTTGCAACAATTAGTATGTAATTAATAGGATTATTTTGAAAATCCACTATTACTTGTAAAAGTGACTCTATTTCAAACTTCATTTTTCAGATCATGAAGGAAAAGCAGGAATGGCTTCTATTATTTTAAAACCAAATAAGTCTTTAGACTTGGAAAAAATTTATGAACAAGTTGTAACATATCTGCCACCTTATGCCTGTCCACGATTTTTAAGAATTCAGGTAATTTTACTGTCTGAATTTGAGGAATTCAGGTAATTTTACTTTCCCATCAGATTTAAAACCAGGAATCCAGGAGGTAGTTTAACTACAAAAGAATATTTTCTCTTTTAGCTAATAGGAGCACTTTATTTACACTAGAACATTTCAAGAATAATGTAAATCATGGGGATGCTAATTTATACCATAGTTGAAGCCTAATGATAGAAGGAAACGTGATGAAATGCCAGGATCCTTGTTTTTGTCCTAATTATAAAATTGCTCTCTTCCTCTTTAATCAAGCCCTCAGAGCAGAAATGATAGTCCTAGTAATTGTGGCAAGCCAAAAACCACGGCTTAACACAGGCCTTGTGAAGGCATTGGGTGCCGTGTGCCTAAAACTAGGTCCCAGAAAGCTGACGTCAAGATGTCTGCAGGATGTGTGCAGAACCTAAACGCAATTGGCTCAAGCAATTCTACTTTTAGTTTTTATCCTCACTGAGGGAATTCTGAATTCATTTGTTTTGAGGAGTGGGCTTTCTCTTGTTAGGTTACTGAGATAAAGTACAATAAAAAGACACAGACCTACTCAGCAACTTGCTAAATTTTCTTACTCATTTATTCAGCCATCACTTATTTAATATTGTGCCTCAAATATCACTTCCTGAAACTAGAACTCATCATCTCTTAACATCCAATCACACAGAATTTTTCACGATAATATTTGTCATGTCGCAGTTAGATCCCTGATAGTGCAAGAAATGGCATCAGATTCACCTTGAAAGCATTTGATGACAATCTCGGTATATAAGTCACCTCTTGACCAATGGGGCACATTGTCTGAACTGTCGTAAATGCCTATTGTATCCACATAATTGTTTTAATCTGTAAGAGCTTCACACATTGCCTCTGATTATTTTCATAACAATCTGTTGAAATACTAAAGGGAAGTAAATATGAAACAGAAGTAACACATTTTTAATTGAAATTTATATTGAGCTAATTGTAGCTTTACATGCAGTTATAAGAAATAATACAGAGAGATCCTGTATCTGCCCTTTACCTCATTCCCTCCAATGGTAACATTTTTTGAAACTATTAAAACCAGGATATGGACATTGATCTAATCAACCTATTATATTAAAATCTCCTGTTTTGCTTACACTCATTTGTGTGTGTGTATTAAGTTCTGTACAATTTTATCACCTGTGTAGCTTCATGCATCAATAACAAGACTACCAGGATCCTTCTGTTGCCCATTTATGACACCACCCCCAAAAAATGTATTATAGGGAGTAGAAAGTTGATGGACCAAACAATGTTTTTAACATTTTCCCCTAGGGCATCTTAAAATTTACTTTCATTAAGCAAGAGAAATATTTTGGCACAGGACTACCTTAGAAGAAGACTAAACCAGGCTTGTACAAATTTAAAAATGTTTTTGGTATCATTTAACACCTAAAAGAACTTGTGCCATGACTAGTGTCTATTACAGTGTTTGCTGTAGTAAGCACAGTGCATGAAGCTAGTGGCCAGTCAAAATACTTATTTAACAAATGAATTATAATAAATGATCTGTTATAGGCAATGCAAAACTCTGTTACTTCTGACAAAATGAATAAAGCAACTATCTTATTCAAACTATGTTTAGCACAAATTAAAAAAGGATTATTGTTGCCAATAAATGTACCAAAAAATTGTAAATGTGATATTACTCAGTATGGTTGGGGTGCAGTTAAATTGGTCTTTTCATTCTGCTTGTGGAAGCACAATTTGTTATATAACCTCTCTGGAAAACAATGTAAACGTGTTCTCAGATTCTTGGAATTTGCATATATCTTTAGTAATTTCATTTCCAGGAATATATTTCCTTAGGAAATAAAGATGCACAAATGTTATATACAAAGATGTTCTTCAAAGTATTGTTTATAGTAATAAAATAATAAATAATACAAAGTGATTCTACTAATCCTGGTAATTGCTTTATAGGAAAAGATGGAAACAACAGGGACATTCAAAGTACAGAAGTTTCAGCTGGTGGAAGAAGGATTTAGTCCACTGGAAATTTCTGATCCACTTTACTTCATGGATAACTTGAAAAAATCTTATGTTCCACTGACCAAAGAACTTTATGATCAAATAATATTAGGGGAGATCAAACTTTAAGGTTTTTTTATATATGGGATGTTCAAATGCTTTCTTAGGAGAGGTGAGAAGAGAGTGTGTGAATTTTTAATATGATATAGGGAAAGGGAACTGATGTTAATTAAGCATGTACTGTATTTCCTTAATTTGCAACAGCTATTCTTTAATTAAGAACTTTAATTTGTTTTAATTGACAACAAACTTCAGTTGGTTAGTATTTTTACTTGGGGATTCAGTGTATAAGTATTTGCCTTAATCTTAAAGATTTTAAATAATAAGTGGTTAGCAGTTTAGATACATCTAAAAAGGACTTTTTAAATAAAATTTCTAGTTTTGAATAAGTGATTACATTTTATTCAAATATTTGTGTGCCCTATCCTGTAGCTCAATAACATCATCTTCATTAATATGTGTTTTAGGTCTCATTCTGATGTTTTTAGCTTCAAACTTCTAGTCAAAGGAAGCTGACAACTAAATGCATATGCACTCATATCTCCCTTAACTTAAACTCATCTTAAGGTAATAGAAGAAATATAAATACATGAAGCAGCAAAGCAGGAAAACTGGTAGGAGATTTGAAGAATGTATAATGGGATGAAATTAACAATAAAATCCAACAGAGCTGTAGAAACCCCTGGGAATACAGGGAAACAATAGACTAGAATAGGACCGAGGTATTAACACCAAGATCAGAGGCAGAAAGAGCTTTGAGTGTGAATGGGTTTGTGAGTAGTTAACTGGAAACTGTATTACATGGGTGGTGTAATAAGCACAGTTGTACTTAACCTCAGGTTGGAAGCACCAAACCCCAGTGTTTGCTTCAAGCTAAAACTATGTGAGTGATTCTCTTACCACAGTGCGTTTGCCTCCATGGGAGGGGGTTACGGGTGCTGAGCTAAGAAGCGGAGTAGGATCCAGCAGGAAGCTCCTTTGCCCGTAATCCTAATTCTCTGTACAGCCAGAAGTAACAGTGGCCTTGCCTCATGTTGCCTATCCATGCCACAGAGACCATGTTCATTGAAAGAGAAGTTGCAGATAGTTCCTTTTAATCATTGTTAAGAAAACATGTTTTGAAGTTAAATTATTTTTAAAATGTAAAAGTTAACCATAAATAGCATGGAAATAAAGGGTCAAACTTTAGAATGAAAAAAAAAGAAAATGTAGTCAATTTTATGAAAACCAGGAATTTTAAGAGGAACATTTTTTAAAAAGTAAGTCTAAGCATATCCATTCTCCCATCATATAAAAGAGAATGGATTTTCTTTATTTAAGGGAGTATTAGATGAATGAATACATTGGTATTTTTATATTGGTGACTTGGCTTTTCTTTACCTTTCCCACTAAAAAAAAAACTTTCACTTTTACATATGTATTTTTCATTTATAGGTGCCTTTGAAGTGCTATAGAGCTGAAGAAACATTTTTTTCTACAAATTCATAGCTCTTTGAAATCTTTGGAAGCTAAAAAAGGGACATTTGAAAAATGGGGGTAGGTTTATTGGTGGGAAGATTGAAAAAGTCCTTTTTAATTGCTTCTGTTTCTCTCAGGAAAAAAATAACAGAGGAGAAGGGTTTGGTGGAGGTTTTAAACAAGAAGTGATGGGCCGTTGCTTTGAGAAGTGTATTAGAGAAGGAACCCAGGAGACTTTGTAAGGGAAGTGGTCAAAAGTTCAGACAAGTCAGCAGCATTGTGTGATTTTCTCCGTAGGTCTTAGGTCAGATTTCCTAAGGCAGAGCCCAAGGCGGGGATTCACGTGTGTCTGATCTACTGGGGAGGACAAGAAGGGAGTTTGGTAAACAGGAGAGGGCAGGGAAGAGGCTAGGCAAGGATGTGGTCTCAGTCTTTGTTCCATTTGTTCCCCATGCTGACCTCTGGTGCATGAATCAGCCACAAAGGCTGCCCTTTTGTGCTCGGTGTCAGTCAGTCATTACCTGGAGACGCCCTGAAGAAGGGGCATGATGAACGGCAAGATAGGCTAATGGATCCTCCCGAAAAGATATTATTTATCAGTAATAAGAGTGAAGTGCTGATACATGTTAAAACATGGATGAACCTTGAAAACACACTAAATGAAAGAGGCCAGTCATAAAAGAATACATGTAAGATGCCACTAATATGAAATGTCCAAAATAGGCAAATCTATAAGGACAGAAAGTAGGTAACTGTTTGCCAGAGGTTGGAGAAAGAGGGACTGGGGAGTGGCTGAATGGCAGTTTCTTTCTGGGGTGATGAAAATGTCCTAACATTAGATAGTGGTGGTGACAGTTGTACAATCAGAATAAACTAAAAACCACTGAACTGTACATGTTTAAAGTATGTATTTTATGGAATGTGAATTAAATAAATCTCAAAGCTGTTAATTTTTTTAAATGTGGAGTATCACATGGGGGTCCTATGGGCCTGGTGGGCCTGGAAAGCAATAATCAACTGTGATATATGATTCAACTACTCTAACTGGTTTTTCTGTAACTTCTGATGTATGTTCAAAAACGTTATCTTAATTAGACCTCGTTTCCACAACGCAGCATGACTATTCCTACATTGTTGTTTTGGGATTGTTCCGCTCCATGGGATTGGGGACTGTCAAGCAGCTAGTTATGGTTAGTTATACATTAGGCATTAAGTCACTCTTTAGATCATTGTATATAATTCTTTGATCAATAAATATGAGGGGTGCATTCTCAGCACCACTCTTGAGCTGTTAAGCTTTGAGTCCCCTGGCTGGTCCTTTCAGATCTTCGATATTGATGCCGGGGTTCTTGTTTGCAGAGTTGAAGAATGAACTTAGCAAACAGTGAAGGTAGGAGAGCCAGGGAGACTTTTATTGAGAGATGCAGTGAGAGGACAGACAGAGCTCCTGGCATGAGCCAGTAGAGGACAAGAGAGCCCCGGGTGGTGCGCTGTCTAGGGGATTTATAGGCGGTTGAGAGACAAAGAGCTAGGGATGCAGACCCACCAAATGGCCTCTAAATGTTTATTTTTAAGGAGACACTAAGTTTCTTGTCAGGTTTTTGGACTATTTTGTAGAGTTAGCATAAGAAATTTAGAATAGCAGTTTCTCGGTTTGGGAGCATATCAATCAAGGCTGCTTGTCTTGCTTTCAGGGTGAGCTGAGTTATTGTCTGTTTGTTAAATAGTAAATTAAGAATTTTACTTCTTAATTTCTTATCTTCAAGATGGAATTCCTGCCTTTCACTATGTTGTTTACGGCTGGGCCTGCCTGTGATATTAATTGCCCAGGTTATATATTACTGAGTAGGGGCTGTAGGAGGAAAAGCAGCATCTGGGTAAAGTTAAAGATAAACGGCTTTTCAGCAGGTTAAAGTAAATTTTACAATAGCCTCGTTTAATTTAATTACACAAACAAGATATGGGCTATGCTGAGGTATTTTCTTATCTGGGGGATGTTCAAACATTCCAGGCCAGGTTATTCCTGGCTTTTTAGTTTTAACTAATCTTTGTTGAAGAATGCTTATATTCTTAGTTTGATATTTTACTTTAGAGAATTAATATGACTCTGACTTTGCTTAATTGTTTAATATGGAGTGTTGGTAGGGGTCTTTTTCCAGAGGCCTTCACCCTTCTCTGACTACACCCACGGTCCCTGTCTCAGTATCTCATCGTGTCTCCTCCCTTAACTGCGGGTCAGAAGCAGGGAGGGACCGAGAGGTCCCATGCTACCTGCTTACGCAGCTTCCTTGCGTCCTCTGGCTCTGCTCAAGGCTGGTCCAATATATACCATGGCCAGTTCACAATGGATCACTGCTGGGTTCATCAACCTGATAACTTAACTTGTAATTCTTGACATTGAATAAATATTGCAAAACAGAATCTCTACAGATACTCAGAGCATTGCCCATTGATTATACTTCTTTCTACCTGTTTGTGAATTAGGGTTCAGAGAGGAAGAGCAGCTGAGGGAATATTTGGGCCTCAGTGGGTGTGATGGATGGGAGTAAGGGACCTATACCAGTGACGGGCGGGTCAAAGGTAGGCTTGGGCTGACTCCCAGCTGCCAGACTGGGGAATGGAAGTAGTTAAGGAACTCATTTGCTTTCTTTTTCACCATGGCTCTTCTTTGTGCTATTTCTTGAATGTACTGTTTATTATCTGTAAGTGGAGACAAGATCAAAAGAATATCATTTTCAACAGACATATGTTTTATAGATTGTCAATGACATAATAGAAAATTAAAGTAAATTCTCCATCTGTTACGAGCTGCAGTATTGAGACCAGACATATTTTCATGCAAACAAGCTAAAAATACTGAAGATACACGAGAGCTTATGCCAAAAGGCAATAACATACTGAACAAATCACTTTCAGACTGAATTTAGCAAGCAAAAGAGACGACTCTTTTTTGATGCTGCCAAGAAAACCAGTGAGAGAGATGAACAGATTGATTTATATCAAAGATAGTGATTAAACCTACTCTTGCAAATCCTGCGTTAGTCAAATATTTTGGTGACTGACAAGCAAGCCAAACTATTAAGCTTAAAAAAATGGTCTCTGAATGGCCAGTTGGCTTTTATCTGCATCAAAATACCTGGTTTTATGGTTTAATTGCCTTCCTATTCTACTGAAATCCAGAAAGAGAATTTTATTTGAAGCTATTGTGATCTACTTGCATGTTATATGAAAATGTAAAGAGACATTTAGATCAAATGGAGATTCGTAGTCAAATGAATCAATTTTTTCCTGGGAAATGGAGGCAAATCAAGCACCAAGGCTCCCAGCAATAGAGTTCCAAGCCGTAGCCAGAAGGGGAAAATGAGAATAAAATTAGAAGTGGCCATTATTGTGGAGAAAACAAGAGCAAATTTGGCCACACATCACCTTGATAAATGGCACTTTAAAAGATAGATTAAGTAAACCTCCAAATGTCAAACTAGATTACATGGGTAAGGATAGCTCCACACTGCTATGCTGCCCTCTGGGTATCAGCCCCTGGCAGCCAAATTCCTGAGGGAGCAGTATCAGCAGGGGTCAGCCTGTGGCTCAGGCAAGCGAGCCCAGGCAGCCAGCATCCGATCGCTCCCTTTATGGAGTCCACACTTCATTCTCCACAGGACCATGCAGATTAGTTACTGGTGCCAGGAAACCGTAACACCAATTCTTTTCCTGTTACTGAGACAGGGACCGTGGGTGTAGTCAGAGTAGGGTGAGGGCCTCCGGAAAAAGACCCCTACCAAAACTCCATATTAAACAATTAAACAAGGACAGAGTCACATTAATTCTCTAAAGTAAAATATCAAACTAGGGAATATAAACATTCCTCAGTGAAGATTAGTTAAAACTAAAAAGCCAGGAATAACCTGGCCAGGAATGTTTGAACATCCCCCAGATAAGAAAACACCTCAGCATAGCCCATGTCTTGTTTGTGTCAATTAAATGAGGCTATTGTAAAATTTACTTTAGCCTGCTAAAAAGCCGTTTATCTTTAACTTTATCCAGATGCTGCTTTTCCTCCTTCAGCTCACCTTGAAAGCAAAAAGCAAAACAAGCAGCCTTGACTGATATACTCCCAGACCAAGAAACTGCTATTCTGAGAAAGGATCAAAACTGATAAGAAACTTAGTGTCTCTTTGAAAATAAACACTTAGAGACCATCTGGTGGATCCACATCCCTAACTCTTGATTCTCTCAACTGCCTATAAATCCCCTAGACAACTCTCCACCAAGGACTCTCTTGTTCCCTCCTGGCATGAGCCAGGAGCTCTGTTCTTTCACTTTATCTCTAAATAAATGCCTGTACCTTGCTCTCCTACTTTGACTGTGAAGCTCATTCTTCGGCTCCGCGAACAAGAACCCCAGCATCATTACTATGCAGGATAAAGTTCACATTGTGCTCCGAAAAATGCAGTTGTGCAACACAAACACAAGTACTATTTCAGTAACAATATAAAAATGTAAATTGAAAAAAAAGATTGAGAAAGAGAGCTCCCTCTCATAATATTTCACGGTATCTGAGGTTTCACATTGAAACTCTTCAAGTAGGATGGGGAGAGAGGGTGGTGAGGACAGGTTCTCTGTATTTTTGTTATTTTTTGTTGAGGTAAAATGCTGCAATTTTACTATTGCAACCATGGGGCCTGAAAGAACACAGCTGCAAAAATGTGAGTGAATTCTTTTCTACCCCAGCACTTTTCATTCCTCAGAGCACTCAAAAAATTGAAAATTGACCATATATCGAAAAACTTCCAATACATAAGATTACATAACTAGCAGTTTTCGTTCTCACCTGAGTAGATACAGTGTCTATTCTAGCCTGGATTTAGCTCTCTAATCCTATTTCTTCCCAAGTAGAGCCATTTTCACTTTATAATTCACTTTATAATTCGTTCATTTTGAGAAAATTCCACATATTTTAAGAGCTTCTGCTCCAAATCCTCGCTCTCACATTTGTCTGTTTCCTTGTCTTTATGAGTCTGGGACTAAGACTCTGCACTTGTAAGCGCCTCCTACTCATCCAGGAGTCACCGTCTCGCCCCTCGCCCATCCCCTACATTTAATGCTGCCCTCTGAACCAGCCAGGGCAAGAGGCATCCATTATCTCAAAGTTGGCCTGTTAATTATAGCAGAACACAGAAAAAAGAAGTCAGTACTTAGCTTCTGAGCTTCTGAAGTCTGAGCTGCCAAGTCAGTCAGAGCCACTGTTTCCTGCCTCTGGAGATGGTATTCAAGTCTGCCAGAATGGCGGGGGATAAGGGGCCAGATACAAAGGGGTTAGGTGTTGGTGTGATTCCCAGAAAATGAGCTTTGTACCTTGGCTTATGTCTGAGGCCAAATACCAGGACAGAAGAACACTAGAAACTTTAATTAGAGCACTGTGGGGGTGCGGGGGTGGTTAACCCAAATTCAACTGAAGCCCTGCGAGGTAGCTAGCCTCAAGGGCCCCTTTATCCAGCACGGCGTGGCATGGGTAGGAGTCGCTCTTGCAGTTGTAGGCAAAAGGGGTCTGAGGTAGTTGAGAGAGTTCTTGTGCCAGCATGGCTTGGGAGCGCAGCCCAGGTACTTTTCAATCCTTTTAGAGGGGCATGGCAGTAAGGAAACGAAATGGGAACAAAAAGCTTTGAAGTTGGGGGCAGAGGAAGACTCAGCTGCCATTGACATGCCACAGGTTTGATCTGCAGACCAGCTGAGCTAATGGTGAGATGGGGACCATGGGCTTAGACAGAAGAGGGTGAGGGCCTCTGGAAAAAGCAAGGCAGGATATTTACAGTCAGAGCAATGTAACTACATGCAAGGAAACCCCCTACCAAAACTCTGTGTTGGACATTAGTTCTAGAGTCATTCTTCAGTGAGATCAGTTAATATTCCCCAGATAAAGAAGAGTAGCACATGTTTTTATTATGCTAATCATTTGTAATCCTGTGTAAGATTCACTTTAGCATGCTGAAGGCCCAGGCTTATGTGCTGTCTTTCCTCCTTCAGATATGATGAGGTAATTTTGCAAACTGGGCAACTAATTTAGCATGCAGACCCAGCTGTAAACAACATAGTTAAAGGCAGGAAGGATTCTACCTTAAAGACAAGATTGCATTTAAACTTACTCTTTAGCAAACAGACAATACATTAGCCCACCTTGGGAGCTGGGCAGGTGGCCTTTTGATATGCTCCCAGACCAAGTCCAGGGTATCCCAGAGAAAAATCAAGGCAGGAAATACCTTATGTTAAGTTAATTCTAAATATTCAGGGACCACTTAACAAGTCCACACCCCTAAGCCTTTTTTTCATGTTCCCAAATATCCTCAACTGCCTATAAAACCCCTAGACAATGCACAACTATGGACTCTCTTGTCCCCTTCTGGCGTGAGCCAGTAGCTCTGTCCTCTCTCTCTCTCTCTCTCTCTCAATAAAAGTCTCCCTGGCTCTCCTACTTTGACTGTTTGCTAAGTTCATTCTTCGACTCCACAAACAAGAACCCCGGCATCAATGGGATGATGGAGAAGTCAGCAGATACCAGCCCGAAACAGTCAACAGGACCAAGCCTGGTTTCAGTCCCAAACCTGAGTTTGTGGCCTGATATGCCCACTGGTCATGGCCCACATTTTATAACCTTCTTTACTTGCTGAAGGAGAGGAATTAATGACTTTTTTGTCATTAAACTTTCAACACAAATAACATCTACTGACTTATGTACCGATTCGGGGTTTGAAAAATATGGGTATATCTGAAATATAATGAAACAGGGATTTGGGTCTGTTGAAAAGGCTGAGACAATTTTAGAGTATGATTTACATAATGGTTTTTGGTTTTGGTGATACATTTTTATTGAAGTATAGTTTATATATATTATATTAGTTTCAAGTATACAACATAATGATTCAGCAGTTATATGCATTATTAAATCCTCACCCCAACTAGTGTAGTTACTGTCAACATAGAAAGATGCTACAAAACTATTGACGATATTCTGTATGCTATACTTTCATTTTCATGACTAATTTATATTATGATTGAGATTTTGTGCCTCTTTATACCCTTCACCTGTTTCACTCCACCCCTAACCCCTCCCCCATGTTAACCACCAGTCATTCTTCAGTGTCTATGAGTCTACTGATGTTTTGTGCACCTCTGTGTTTATTGCTGCATTATTTACAGTAGTCAAGATATGGAAGCAACCAAGCTCTCCATCAACAGAAGAATGGATAAAGAAGACAGGATACTTATACAATGGAGTAGTATTCAGCCATAAAAAGAAAGAAATCCTACCATTGGTGACGACATGGATGGACTTAGAGGGTATTATGCTGCGTGAAATAAGCCAGGCAGAGGACAAATGCCATATGGTTTCACTTATATGTGGAATCTAAAAACAAAATAGAATGTAATTACTGTTTTAAAAACGTTTTGTAATACTTCCTTTGCTATTCTTTCAGTTTAAAATTGCAATATACTCAAAAGTTTCATTAAAAATGATGATAGCATGTAAATTCTATAAACGGTTATAGTTTATAGTGAGATATTCAGGAGGAATATATGCCAGATTGAAAGAAAAGTATAATCTTCAAATGTTGCTGATGGTGATATTTAAACATTTTGAAAAGCAGATGGTTTAGAACCTTAATATGCATGACCTAGGTGATGATAACAATTTTAAATGCATTTTTGCTAATAAGTCTGCGTGATCAGATACAATAATTCAGGGAAAAATACCTGTTGTACAAAGAAAGATTTATTGAGTTTAAAGGGTAGGTTAATTTCTCTTCCAGGTTATATGAACCTAAAATTTAAAAAAATGAGGACATAGTAACAGTAAGTGTCTAGCATAGTACTTGGCACATAGATGCTTTAAAAACAATCTCTTTTTAATAAATCAATGTTATGTCCTTTTCTAAATATTACAGTACTATTAAGTCATCTTAAAACCACATCATCCAAACTCATTAAACATGGAGTCAGTTAAAAAACAGTAACTTTATTTTTTACAATATTGCTGTGAAATCATGTCTTTCTTATTGCATAACTGCCCCATGCTTAACAAACATCTCCAAGGTATTATTAATTTTACTTGACTAATGTTCAAATTAATTATAACCAAGAGTCAGTGTGTTTTACCAAGATGATAATAAAAAGGATGCTGTAATAGACAGAATAATGCCTCTCCCACACATATCCTAAGACATCCATGCCCTAATTCTGAGAGCCTGTATGTTACCTTAAATACAAAAAGGACTTGCAGATGTAATTAAGTTATAGGTACTAAGATGGGAAGATTATTCTAGGTTATCCAGGTGGGACCAATGTATTCACAGGCGCCCTTATAAAGGAAAAGAGGAAATCAGGACTGAAATGAAAGCTGGAGATATGATGGTGAAAGTGGAGAGATTTGAAGCAGCTAGGCTGTTGGCTGAGGATGGAGGCGGTGCCATAGGCTTAGAAAGCAAGCAGCCTCTAGAAGCTGAAAAAGGCCAGGAAACAGATTCTCTCCTACCGCCTCAGGAAGAAACGTGGCTCTGCTGACACTGATTTCAGGACTTGTGAGCTCCGGAGCTGTAAGATAATGTCTTTATTGCCTTAAAGCCATGAAGAGTTTGGTAATTTGTCACAAATGGTGAAAACGTGTACAGATGTCAAATTCCAGGGCAAAAGAAGATTGAGGTAAAGACATAGGCTACGTCAGGTCACTAGCCGCCTCCCCTGTCCCATCCTGAACCTCTGCTGGAGAGCCCTGCCTGTCCTGGGGCTGTGAGCACCTAGGGCGTCAGGAAGGGATCGGCCCGAGGCACTTACAGCCAGAGCTGCTGAATTGGGAGAGTTTGGGTGCCCCCGGGGAACCCTCACTGCCCCCCAGCCGAAACTGTATGTACTTACTGAGGAAAGCATCCATGGGTTTCTTCAGATTCCCAAGTAGTTCAGGACTTAAAAAATACTTAAGAACCTCTATATTAGAATAATGGTTTACTGTTTTGTTTTATTACGTCCTTTGTAACATTGCCTGTCATCAGTAAAACGGCGATCATGAGGATGTGCAAGAGACTGAGCGTCAGTGACCGCGGATGAATGCTCTCTGGACACTCGGGTGTCCACGCCCAGCACACCTACCCAGTGGGCCTGCCCTAATAGAAGCTGTTGTGTGGCTCCTATGGGCACTGTGTTGGTGCCCAGTGGCCTTTGGGGTTTGTCATTAGGCATCTTGGTAGCCATTTGGCTTGATGTGTTCTCACTTAATCCTCAGCCGAGGCCCTGAGGGTCAGAAAGCCTCTGCAAGAAGGAAGGGACTGATCAGGAGTGATCTGGTATTTCAACGCAGGCCTTCATCTTCACTGAACCTAGGAAGCCGCATGGTACAGTGTGTTGGAAGAACAAATCAGGGTCTCTCAGGTACCAAACAAGAAAGGGGGTATTTTGAGCAGCTGCTTATAGCTAGGCAGTGGTTCTCAGGGACCAGAGCAGCAGAGGCTGCGGGGAACTTCCGGCTCTGCTCCAGATCTGCTGACACGAGCTCTGGGCCAGCCCAGCAATCTGGGTTTAACAAGCCTTCCAGGTGCTTCCGAAGACAAAGTCTGAAGATCACTGAGCTAAACTGTAAAAGTCCTTATCACCCTACAGAGCATTTTGCATTGATTTTTTTTGTATTCAAGCAATAATATTCAAATTATAAGTTAGTTTTTAAGGATGAGGAGGGAGATGGGAGAGAAAAGAAGGAAGGCAAAGCAAATTAACAGGAAACGGAGAAATTAATTTGATTTTAAAAATTTTCCCCTTTAAAAAAATGCCAATACAGTTTTTACCTGATCACTTGTGGCTGCAAATAACTACTTCTTCCTAGAGCACTTGCTCTTAACCTAGGAACAACTGGGACACTTAAGCAAGCTTCCAGAGAGTTATGATTGGCATTTTTCCTGCAAGTAGTCTCTTATCAGGTCAATAGTTCAGCCTTAGATAATTTCCTATAGTCTGAACAGTTAAATTTAAACCATCAAGAAATCAAAGTCAAATTAAATCAGAGCAAAATCCATTGATTGGGAATGGCTTAGGACAAAGAAATCCCATCAAAAAATTTCTTAACTATTCTAACCTGACATATTCACTCAATTTCAACATGACCTTTCTTAGTTTTAATGTCAACCAGGTTATGCTGCAGTCTAGGATCATGCATGACAAATGCTGAAGAGAAATGGATACTGTGATAACAGATATAAACCAGGCAAAGAAGGGTGCGTAAACTCTGTCTAAATCCCAAAGGCCAACATAAATAGATGACCAGGAGCAATGAGCTGTGTGAATGCATCAAAAACCCTCTTCTCAGCTTTTATTTTGAATCATATTTTTAGGCATATCCTCCTCTTTGACTTCTGCCATCTCTAATATTCACTCTATCCTGACCACTGACATTGTTTTGGGTGACTCTGATGTCTGAAGTCAGCCTTACTGAGAAGCCTGGAGCCTTTTAAGACCATCAACCCCCCTTCATCCCATAACTGTCATTCATGCTCAGAATTGAATACAAAAGTCTTCATGCTAGATTTGTTCACAGTATCATTTATCTTATTTAGAGTCTTTATTATGTGGATAACTATTACAAATTGTCTTATTCTCTTAATTATGATAGTTGTACTAAAAATCAACTTCAACTGAGTTTTCAGAGTGGCACTTGATCAAGGTACCTTGCATAGTTTAGGGTCTGATCATGTATCATCTACACAGCTAAACTTCTACCATTTTTCCATATATATCTTCATTAAGCAACATTTGCCTTCCCTCAGATGTTAAAAATGTCCTGCTTTACAGCCAACCACTTCCCTTTACTTTCCATCAAGACTCCTCTTTTCCACTTGGTATTTTCTTCATCGCTGATGTACTTTTCCTCCTATATTTATCCTACCAGGTGCCTGGATTTTTCTGAGTTTCTGAATTTACTCCTTTTGAAAAGAAAAAATAGAGACCATCCTTCAACCTTGCAGCTCTTTATAGCTGACATCCTTGCTTACTGTAGCCAAGATTGCTAGAAGTCTCTATGCCCTTATCATTCCCACTTCCTTACTTCCCATGCATTTTAACTCAATGCAATCTTATTTTTGATTCCATGGTGATGTAAACATTGCCTGCTAAAAGTCCTTGAATGACAAACATATCATTAAATACAATGGCTTTTCAGTATTCTCTGTTTAGGCTGATAGGCTTTACTTGACATCTTTGAATGCTTATTTCTTCTTGAAACTCAAATCTCTTGACATCTAGGATATTACTTTCTCTGGTTTCTCTTGTATTTCATCTATGTGTCCTTGACCCTCTTTTTCAACTTCTCAAATATCTATGTAATCTCAGGACTTTGACCTACTGTATTTCTGACCACAGTAAACTGCACCATTATTAATCCACCCAATTACTCAAGTCAGAAACTTTTGTCTGATTACAGGTAGAAATGTTTCCTTTCTTCTCATATAGATCTTCAAATATGTTTCTTAAATAACTCCCTGCACTGATGACCCTTCCCACCATGACCTTGTCTGTCTTGCTAATTCAGAGCCATTATTCAACAGTTATCTGAGGTTCTCTCTTTACCAGGAAACCCTCCCTTCTCCAAAAGCAGTTACGGGACAGAACTGCATTAAGCAAAACTTGAAATATTAAAATAAAGTAACTGCATCCATCTCTTGCCAACTGACTGCACATTTCTTATTCACACTAAGAAAAGCAAGTGAAAGCCTTTGAGTTATTTGAAACTAATTACTGTATAAGTTCTGGTGGCTGTCTCTTAAGAGATTGCTAACTTCCATTACCCAGAAAAACCAAGCATAAAGCTATAAGACTGAGGTGAAAGAAACACCCACAAGCCCCGAGTCAACATGATTTGTGTGCGAGGAGAACTGCCAGCTCTTCTAGAGAGCTAGATATCTTAGGAAAATGGAGCAACAGTGGAATTTGTCTTCTGCACTTTATCTACCTTTATCACTATCTTTCCTTTCAGTTTCGCACTGTACCTGTCTTTCTTGTGTCTTCCGGGTTATAAATATTTGGAATGTACTTCCCCCAAAGCCCTGATATTATATCTATTATTACTATGTTTTGCCTCAGAATTAGCTGATTTTAAAAAGGTGGCATCAACACACCTGCCTTAAACTTTTGGCCATTTGAATATTGATGAAATTGGGTACTAAAGCAATGCATGCAATTAATTTAAATTAAACCCTTGACTTTCAAATATTAAATATAATATTAATGGTTGAATTAAGAGATTCTCTGACTTAAGGTGATTTTTATGCCATTTTTAAAAACCCTTATTTTTAATAAGTCTAAGAAATGAAGGAACATGTTAAATAGATGAAAACGGTGAAACAATAGCCCTTATGCATATAACCTAGTAATAATAATATGAGGGTATTATTTTTACTGGCAGTGGCAAAACTAGGTAATTAAGACCACTCTTCCTACAGAGAACAATTTGAAAGCCTGCTTAAAATATGTTGCAATTTACTTGAAGTATCAGGATCCTAACTAACCAGGTAGCAAAGAATTACTGATGAATGAGAAGACAGAATTGAAGAAAACTGAGTCTTTTTTATTTTCTGGAACTTTAAATATATTAATAGTCACCAATGAGTTAGATCTCAGGGCTGGTTGTGAAGCATGCAAATTGAATCTTGATAGAAATGCAGAGAAAGGCAGCATCCCTTTGGGCCTGTTTGGGCCTGGGAGGGGGGTGTCTTTGGTCCCCCCAGAAGTGGTGGCAGAGAAGCTAAGCAGCACTATTGAAAGAATTTGGGGGATATAGGACAAAAGTTGCACCAGCCCACCAATGCTGCGGACTCTTATAAACCCATGATGCTTCAGATTAGGGCTCAAAAGTTTGCATTTGTGGAGTCAAGGTACACTGGGAATGAATCAGTTCTTGCAGATACTGTGGAATAGCTGTAAAGCATCTGAGAGGTTCTGAAAAATCCCAGTCCTAATGCATAGTGTATTTACATTTAATGTAACTTAGTTTTTGAATTTATAACTGTTATCAATAGCATTTGAGTTAAAACTTATAATCTTGCTACTTGCTTTCTATATATTCTGCTTCTTTGTTGTTCCTTTTTCTACTTCTATGATGTCTTTAACCATCTTCCCATTTATCTGCCTCCAATTAAATTTTATCTTGACTGGAGTTGGTCTTTCTGGAATTTATGTATTGAAATTTTTCTTTAGTTTTGGGAAATTCTTAACTGTTATCTCTTAAACATTCCTTCTGCCCCATCTTTCTCTCTCTCTGTCTCTCTTTTTTTCCCTTCTGAGACTTTAGTTAAATGTATGTTATGTATTTTAGAAAAATACAACTTACTTAAACTGACACAAAAGGAACTTGTAAATTTGAATATTCTTTTAACTATCATGTAAATTTAGTCTCTAATTAGAGACTGACCATACAGGTAAAATAATTAAGATACTATCATAACATCACAAAGATAGAAAAATGAAATAGGGAACCCAGAAACACACCTGTGTGCTATGGACATTTGACTTAAGAAAAAGTAGCTGTGGGGAGTAGTGGGGAAGCAACACTGATTTCAAAATACTGTGCTGTGAAAACTGGATATTCATGGGGAGAAATAATGAAACTTATTTCAACATAGTGCCACAAACAAAAATCAATTACAGATTGATTATAAATCTAAATGTGAAAGTAAAAATAATCGTTTTTCAATAATGAGAGAATGAGCTCAGGATATGAAAAATTTTAAACAGAACCAAAATGCTAGCTGTGAAGATTATTATCTCTAACTCAATTGACACTAAGACTTACGTTTCTCTAAATTCATCATTAAGAAGATGAAAATTCGGGGGCGGAGCCAACATGGCGGCATGAGTAGGACAGTGGGAATCTCCTCCCAAAAACATATATACTTTTGAAAATACAACAAACACAACTAGCCCTAAAAGAGAGACCAGAAGACGCAGGACAGTGGCCAGACTGCAGCTACACCAGCGAGAACCCAGCGACTGGTGAAAGGGGTAAGATACAAGCCCCGGCCCGGCGGGACACGAGCGCCCCTCCCCCCAGCTCCCGGCGAGAGAAGAATAGGCAGAGCGGGAGGGAGACGGAGCCCAGGACTGCTGAACACCCACCCCCAGCCATCCAGGCCAGAGCGCAGACACAGTGCGTGGGCGGGGGGCCCTGGATACTGGGGAAACAGGGAGTAAGACCTCTGAGCGGGTGCCGAAGCTGATGCCCCTGTGACAAAGAAAAGCGGGGGCTTTTTGAAAGTCTTAAAGGGACAGGGACTTAACAGCTTGACGGAAACAACACAGGTCATAGACCAGCAGCTGGAAATTACAGGGAAAACTGGGCAAACTAACCTCCTGGGCAACAGCTCTGAGACCCCTCACGGAGGCAAACAGCCAAACAGCCCCCCCATCCATCACCCCTCTGGGCGCTGCAAAAGCAGAGAAGCAGCCTGAGACAAACTCCGCCCACAGAAAGGGAAATTTCTCCCTTCCGGCCAGGCAAGACACAAAGACCCACTCTACACGCAATTACCCAACACAAGCCACTAGGGGTCGCAGTTGCCCCAGTAAAGAAAGGCCAGTAGCAAGTGAAAAGTTTGGCCCTCCCAGCTGACAGTCAATAGCACCTGTCAACATGAAAAGGCAAAAAAATATGATCCAGACAAGACTAACCCAGACAGCTTCGGCATCTGCTACATCTTCCCCTGAGAAGGAATCTGGGGAGATAGATTTCGCCAGTCTTCCTGAAAAAGAATTCAAAACAAAAGTCATAACTATGCTGATGGACTTGCAGAGAAATATGCAAGAACTAAGGAAGGAGAATTCAGAAATAAAACAAGCTCTGGAAGGACTTCAAAACAGAATGGACAAGATGCAAGAGACCATTAATGGACTAGAAAACAGAGAACAGGAACGCAGAGAAGCTGATGCAGAGAGAGATAAAAGGATCTCCAGGAATGAAAGAATTCTAAGAGAGCTGAGTGACCAATCGAAAAGGAACAATATAAGAATCATAGGTATTCCAGAAGAAGTAGAGAGAGAAAAGGGGATAGAAAATGTCTTTGAAGAAATAATTGCCGAAAACTTTCCCAAACTAGAGGAAGAAATGGCCTCTCAGACCACAGAGGTACACAGAACTCCCATGACAAGGGATCCAAGGAGGGCAACACCAAGACACATAATAATTAAAATGGCAAAGATCAAAGACAAGGACAAAGTATTACAGGCAGCCAGAGAGAAAAAAAAGGTTACCTACAAAGGAAAACCCATCAGGCTATCATCAGACTTCTCAACAGAAACCCTACAGGGAGAAGAGAATGGCATGATATACTTAATGCAATGAAACAGAAGGGCCTCGAACCAAGACTACTGTATCCAGCACGAATATCATTTAAATATGAAGGAGGAATTAAACAATTCCCAGACAAGCAAAAGTTGAGGGAATTTCCCTCCCACAAACCACCTCTACAGGGCATCCTACAGGGACTGCTCTAGATGGGAGCACTCCTAAAAAGAGCACAGAACAAAACACTCAACATATGAAGAAGGGAGGAGGAAGAACAAGAAGAAAGAGAAATAAAGAATCATCAGACCGTGTTTATAATAGCTCAACAAACGAGTTAAGTTAGACAGTAAGATAGTAAAGAAGCTAACCCTAAACCTTTGGTAACCACAAACTTAAAGCCTGCAATGGCAATAAATTCATACCTTTCAATAATCACCCTAAATGTAAATGGACTGAATGCACCAATCAAAAGACACAGAGTAATAGAATGGATAAAAAAGCAAGATCCATCCATATGCTGCTTACAAGAGACTCACCTCAAGCCCAAAGACACGCACAGACTTAAAGTCAAGGGATGGAAAAAGATATTTCAAGCAAACAACAGAGAGAAGAAAGCAGGTGTTGCAATTCTGGTATCAGACAAAACAGACTTCAAAATAAAGAAAGTAACAAAAGACAAAGAAGGACATTACATAATGATAAAGAACTCAGTCCATCAAGAGGAAATAACCATTATAAATATATATGCACCCAATATAGGAGCACCAACATACCTGAAACAAATATTAACAGAACTAAAGGAGGAAATAGAATGCAATGCATTCATTCTAGGAGACTTCAACACACCAGTCACTCCAAAGGACAGATCCACCAGACAGAAAATTAGTAAGGACACAGAGGCACTGAACAACACACTAGAACAGATGGACCTAATAGACATCTACAGAACTCTAAATCCAAAAGCAACAGTATACACATTCTTCTCAAGTGCACATGGAACATTCTCCAGAATAGACCACATACTAGGCCACAAAAAGAGCCTCAGTAAATTCCAAAAGATTGAAATCCTACCAACCAACTTTTCAGACCACAAAGACATTAAACTAGAAATAAACTGTTCAAAGAAAGCAAAAAGGCTCACAAACACATGGAGGCTAAACAACACGCTCCTAAATAATCAATGGATCAATGACCAAATCAAAATGGAGATCCAGCAATATATGGAAACAAATGACAACAACAACACTAAGCCCCAACTTCTGTGGGACACAGCAAAAGCAGTCTTAAGAGGAAAGTACATAGCAATCCAAGCATATTTAAAAAAGGAAGAACAAGCCCAAATGAACGGTCTAATGTAACAATTATCGAAATTGGAAAAAGAAGAACAAATGAGGCCTAAGGTCAGCAGAAGAAGGGACATAATAAACATCAGAGAAGAAATAAATAAAATTGAGAAGAATAAAACAATAGCAAAAATCAATGAAACCAAGAGCTGGTTCTTCGAGAAAATAAACAAAATAGATAAGCCTGTAGCCAGAATTATTAAGAGAAAAAGAGAGTCAACACAAATCAACAGTATCAGAAACCAGAAAGGAAAAATCACGACGGACCCCACAGAAATACAAAGAATTATTAGAGACTACTATGAAAACCTATATGCTAACAAGCTGGGAAACCTAGGAGAAATGGACAACTTCCTAGAAAAATGCAACCTTCCAAGACTGACCCAAAAAGAAACAGAAAATAAACTGTCCAATTACCAGCAACGAAATAGAAGCGGTAATCAAAAAACTACCAAAGAACAAAACCCCCGGGCCAGATGGATTTACCTCGGAATTTTATCAGACATACAGGGAAGACATAATACCCATTCTCCTTAAAGTTTTCCAAAAAATAGAAGAGGAGGGGATACTCCCAAACTCATTCTATGAAGCTAACATCACCCAATACCAAAACCAGGCAAAGACACCACCAAAAAAGAAAACTACAGACCAATATCCCTGATGAACGTAGACGCAAAAATACTCAACAAAATTTTAGCAAACCGAATTCAAAAATACATCAAAAGGATCGTACACCGTGACCAAGTGGGATTCATCCCAGGGATGCAAGGATGGCATAACATTCGAAAGTCCATCAACATCATCCACCACATCAACAAAAAGAAAGACAAAAACCACATGTTCATCTCCATAGATGCTGAAAAAGCATTTGACAAAGTTCAACATCCATTCATTATAAAAACTCTCAGCAAAATGGGAATAGAGGGCAAGTACCTCAACATAATAAAGGCCATCTATGAAAAACCCACAGCCAACATTATATTGAACAGCGAGAAGCTGAAAGCATTTCCTCTGAGATCGGGAACTAGACAGGGATGCCCACTCTCCTCACTGCTATTTAACATAGTACTGGAGGTCCTAGCCACGGCAATCAGACAAAACAAAAAAATACAAGGAATCGAGATTGGTAAAGAAGAAGTTAAACTGTCACTATTTGCAGATGACATGATACTGTACATAAAAAACCCTAAAAACTCCACCCCAGAACTACTAGAACTGATATCGGAATACAGCAAAGTTGCAGGATACAAAATCAACACACAGAAATCTGTGGCTTTCCTATACACCAACAATGAACCAACAGAAAGAGAAATCAGGAAAACAACTCCATTCACAATTGCATCAAAAAAAATAAAATACCTAGGAATAAACATAACCAAAGAAGTGAAAGACTTATACTCTGAAAACTACAAGTCACTCTTAAAAGAAATTAAAGGGAACACTAACAGATGGAAACGCATCCCATACTCATGGCTAGGAAGAATTAACATCATCAAAATGGCCATCCTGCCCAAAGCAATATACAGATTTGATGCAATCCCTATGAAACTACCAGCAACATTCTTCAATGAACTGGAACAAATAATTCAAAAATTCATATGGAACCACCAAAGACCCTGAATAGCCAAAGCAATCCTGAGAAAGAAGAATAAAGTAGGTGGGATCTCACTCACCAACTTCAAGCTCTATTATAAAGCCATAGTAATCAAGACAATTTGGTACTGGCACAAGAACAGAGCCACAGACCAATGGAACAGACTAGAGAATCCAGACATTAACCCAGACATATATGGTCAATTAATATTTGATAAAGGAGCCATGGACATACAATGGGGAAATGACAGTCTCTTCAACAGATGGTGCTCGCAAAACTGGACAGCTACATGTAGGAGAATGAAACTGGACCATTGTCTAACCCCATATACAAAAGTAAACTCAAAATGGATCAAAGACCTGAATGTAAGTCATGAAACCATTAAACTCTTGGAAGAAAACATTGGCAAAAACCTCTTAGACATAAACATGAGTTACCTCTTCTTGAACATATCTCCCCGGGCAAGGAAAACAACAGCAAAAATGAACAAGTGGGACTATATTAAGCTGAAAAGCTTCTGTACAGCAAAAGACACCATCAATAGAACAAAAAGGAACCCTACAGTATGGGAGAATATATTTGAAAATGACACATCCGATAAAGGCTTGACGTCCAGAATATATAAAGAGCTCACATGCCTCAACAAACAAAAAACAAATAACCCAATTAAAAAATGGGCAGAGGAACTGAACAGACAGTTCTCCAAAAAAGAAATACAGATGGCCAACAGACACATGAAAAGATGCTCCACATCGCTAATTATCAGAGAAATGCAAATTAAAACTACAATGAGGTACCACCTCACACCAGTAAGGATAGCTGCCATCCAAAAGACAAACAACAACAAATGTTGGCGAGGCTGTGGAGAAAGGGGAACTCTCCTACACTGCTGGTGGGAATGTAAACTTGTTCAACCATTGTGGAAAGCAGTATGGAGGTACATCAAAATGCCAAAACAGACATACCATTTGACCCAGGAATTGCACTCCTAGGAATTTACCCTAAGAATGCAGCAATCAAGTATGAGAAAGACCAGTGCACCCCTATGTTTATTGCAGCACTATTTACAATAGCCAAGAATTGGAAGCAACCTAAATGTCCATCAATAGATGAATGGATAAAGAAGAGGTGGTACATATACACAATGGAGTACTACTCAGCCATAAGAAAAGGGCAAATCCTACCATTTGCAGCAACATGGATGGAGCTGGAGGGTATTATGCTCAGTGAAACAAGCCAAGCAGAGAAAGAGAAATACCAAATGATTTCACTCATCTGTGGAGTATAAGAACAAAGGAAAAACTGAAGGAACAAAACAGCAGCAGAATCACAGAACTCAAGAATGGACTAACAGGTACCAAAGGGAAAGGGACTGGGGAGGATGGGTGGGTAGGGAGGGATAAGGGGGGGGAGAAAAAGGGGGGTATTAAGATTAGCATCCATAGGGGGATGGGAGAAAGGGGAGGGCTGTACAACACAGAGAAGACAAGTAGTGATTCTACAACATTTTGCTACGCTGATGGACAGTGACTGTAAAGGAGTATATAGGGGGGACCTGGTATAGGGGAGAGCATAATAAACAAAGTATTCGTCATGTAAGTGTAGATTAACGATAAAAAAAAAAAGAAAAGCAGTTCCTGTGTTGACCTCCAATGAGTTCTACACAATGATATAAAGGGCATATAAAAGTGTAGGCAAAGGGTCTGTTTGTGTTTATACAGAGGATCAAAGCCTAATTTGGCTACCCCGAAAATGAACTAAGATATGATATGAAAAAGAACTTCCAACATCAGCACTCTCTGAAGACTCATGACAGAAGATGATCAGCCAAAAAAAAACCCCAACAAAGATCCACGCACTGCCACAGGTGTAGATGCATTCATCCCACCAGTTCCTGGACTTGCCATGGGAATGAGGAAGGAGATATCTAAGCTGGCCTGTGCATACAGTAAAAGAACAAAATTGACTGAATCTATACTGTTGGAAGTCAACCAAGAATTAGGAGAAGTGCAAATTGTAACGCTCCAAAATATTACAACTACAGACTATTTACTGTAAAAAGAACATATGGGATGTGAACAGTCCCCAGGAATGGGTTGTTTTAATTTATCTGAATTCTCTCAGACTGTTCAAGTTCAGTTGGACAATACCCACCATATCATAGATAAGTTTTCACAAATGCCTAAGGTGCTTAACTGGTTTTCTTGGTTTCACTGGAGATGGCTGGTAATTACAGGTATGCTTTGGTTACATAACTGTTCTCCTATTATGTTAATGTGTGCACACAATTTAATTAGTAGTTTAAAACCTATCCATGCTGAAGTTACTCTACAAGAAGATATGTCAAAGAAGTAATCAATCTTCCCAGGTTTTCTTCCGCCTGCTACTTCTATAGCTTTTCTTCTTCCTACCTAATTACAACCCTTAAATAGAATTCGTGCCACATGTCGAATTTACCGACTATCATAATTCTTCCAAGTGGTAAAGACACCTCAAGACAAATGCTGGTCATAGAAGCCACAGGGCATAAATATGCAAAGAAGTAAAAAAGCTAACCTTTTCAAACAATAAGGCTTCTCTCTCACTTACCAACTTAACATTTCCCTGTATGGCCCCGGAAGATGACTGGTTAGCCAGAGACGGGTAAGATTCCTCAAGGGAGGAACAACCTAAGACAGGCACAGTCGCAGGGGGGCCATCAGACGAGAAATGGGGATCAGCAGAGGTGAGGCTTAGAACCTCCCCCGTCATGTTCTGAGAGAAATCTTCTGCATACGTGGATGTTTTATTGCCCTTGTCTAGCTCGGATTAACACATAGTCTACAGGCACACACCTCATCATCTACATTTGCTCTCTTACAACACTAAACTCTGTTTTCTACCCTTATCTCGTATCTACCTACCACTTCATCATTTTATTAAAAATAATGATAAGAGAGAAATGTGGTATCCACATATAAATCAAGTATAAAAACCAAATGAATATTCATATTTGAACTGACTGTGTATAGTTCATAATGCATGAACAAAATCGAAAGCTTCTGTGATGACTGCCCTTGTAATGTTCACCACGTAACTTATTGACTATGTAAGAATTTGTACTCCATGTAAGAACTTGTTCGTTATGCATCAGAAGATTGGAGACTGACGAAAATTAGGCTTGGGGTGGATTAATGATTGTGCATTGAGTATTGACCCCCCTATACAGAATTTTATTGTTGTTAACAACCATTTGATCAATAAACACGAGAGATGCCCTCAAAAAAAAAAAAAAAGAAGAAGCCAGACACACACAAAAAAAAAAGAAGATGAAAATTCAAGGCAAAGTGTGAGAAAACATCTGTTGTGTGCGTGTGTATGTATATGCACAGAGCATTCACTTTTTAATGAAAATAATATATAATGTTAAGTAAGTGTCTAGAATAGCAAAAGGCTATAAGCCTCTGTTAGTAAAATAAACTCATTTTTGCATTTCACCTTCTTTGTGCAGTAGTATTTTTTATATTGTAAACATGGCATAATGCAATTTTGGATTATTTTATTTTAAAGTAAATGTTTTGATTTTCTACATTCTCTATTTTTGAAGTCTTCATAGATATAAATAGGGTATTACTGATACACAATAAAATTTGGGGCTCATGTATATTAGATTTTAAAGAGAAAGAACTTTAACTGGTGCAAAAAAGTATGGCAGAAGTGAATGGCACATGGAAAATACTCAGTAAATTAATTTTTACCACTTTATGTGTTTTATGGTTTCCATTATAAAAATTGAATAGATTAAGACAAATCAAGTATAAGAAAAGCTGTCATATTTAAAGCTTTGTGATAATTTTTAGTGATAATCTTAAAATTTCTTTGAGTTAAAACCTTAATGTTTAAGTTAAATCTACCCCACTTCATTCAGAAAGAAGAATAAATTCATCATCATAAAACAATATAAACATTAAAAAATATATGATCATAAATTATGAAAAATATTTCCTAACTGCAAGATGAAAATCTCATTTATTTAAAATTTCAGAAGAGCATGAACATAAACCCATATTATTCAAGCTGTAACTTGATTCATGATTGAAATTCATCAGGGAATAGTACTGTAATTATAATAAAAGTAGTTAAGCCTCAAAGTCATTAGACATAATGCAAGATTATGGGCAGAGGAGATAGATTCTATTTCATATTTTGCTACTTAAAGGTTTTGTGACCTTGGATACATTTAACCTCTCTGTGTCTATATTCTCTATTATATAAAGACGCTTCAAAGACAAAGGTTACACCTTTTGTTTATATTTCATTTTCTACATTTGTACACATGATTTATGTATGTATACACTACCAGAATATGTAAATATGTAAATGGAAATACATTCCTCTACTTAAAAGTTTTATCAAATTTTTTATGTATTGTTTTCCATCCACATAAACTTTATCTCAGCAATAATATTCAACACAGCAAGAGAAATGTTTACAGTATAAAAGGAGTAGTTTGTTTTGAATAAATAGTTACTGATAACCAACTAGTTGTCAGACTTTGTGTTAGGTTATGCTTTCTGAGTGCAAGAATATACGAACATTGATGTTTTTCTATCTTTAAATAACATAATAATTACAGTCCTAATGAGTTCCAACATCAACACACACATGCATTGCCAGATGATGTGGTTAAAATGCAGACTCTGCTACTGCAGGGTTCAGGACCTGAGATTCTGCATTTCTAACAACCTTCCAGATGATTCTCCAGGCTGCTAGGACACAGATCATGTTTTGACAGCAAGGTGAACCTCCTTTACTGACTTCTATTTAAAAGGTCCCCCGGCTTTTTCCTTTCCAGTGCTTGTTCCTTTTGATGTTTGGTATTCTGTACTTCTTCAGGTTATTTCACTATTTCCTGGTGTTATTTGTCTTGAAGTATCTTCTACATATTAAAAGATGCCCCCATGCTTTCTCACTTCGAATTTATTCTTTAGCCAATTGTGCCATCAGTTACTGAAAAAAGTCGTGATGTGAAAGTTTTCCATCCTTATAAAAAAATCCCCTTTCTTTTGAAGTTCCATCTCCTGTAAGTGGAAGACTCAGTTGGGACCAAACCAAATAGATTTCATCAGCACAGATACTGAACTGTATTCCACATGAGCTCAGGGGCTGCAGGCTGCACGGCAGTGAGAAAATGAAGTGGACAGAGAAGATAAAGGCATTTGCTGAAGGAGCCGTGGGGTTTACATTTAGTCAGGTCACAGGGAATTTTGCAGTTCTAGAAACTGACAGTAATGTCTGGGATAAAAGTGAACTGTGCCATATCCTGGAGCCTAATCTATATATGTGCTACATAGAGTTTTAACTTCATCATATTAAGTTGGCAAACTTAAGTTGGAAGCTCCTGGTGAAAGCTATCACTCTAAGCCAACTTTAGGATGAATGAAATGCCAGACAGCCTCCTGATCTTGCTCAGTGGACAGATGCAAAGAAAAATCACCAAACTAGCAATTTGCAGCAGTTCTTAACTTCTAAGCTGGCCTCTTACTGCCTCTGCCTCTAGCTTTGTTGTGGTTACTTTTTTTGTTATACTAATTATGGTGTGTGTGTGTGTGTGTGTGTGTGTGTGTGTGTGTGTGTGTGTGTGTGTGTGTGTTGGAAGTTGTTAACTTGTCTTTTTAGTTGATAGGTGTCCATTTCAAGAGTAGCCACATTAAAATTTGAGATAGAAATTGATGCCTATAATGTAGAGGTCCAAGATACTGAGCCTAACGCTATGACTGAATGGAATTTTGGGGTTGTCTTTCTTGAGTAGGCGTAAATGTATTCTGTTTATGAAATAGAGTGTGAACCAATTAAACCAACATTTGATAACCAGAATGGTGGCCTTTGATACTCATTATGCTGTTTATAAAATATTTTCAGTTCACTTCCTTCCAAGCATATCACTAAAGTACATCAATCCCTGAGGAAGTTAGAGGTGGCCTTGGGATTTACTGTGGACAACAACATGTGATAGAAATTATGTAAATCAGTTTTGGGGAGGAAGCTCTGATGATCAGAGAAGCCTCTACCTCCTGAGTAATTTTACTGGGCAGAGCCCTCCCTGACCCCTGCTGAATATGAATGTAAGAAAAAAAAATGCACTGGGCTAAGTTATTAGTATTAAGGACTATTTGTTACTGCGGCATAACCCAGCACCTATTCTGACTAACATAGACTTTAATTTGCTCAGTCTCTGTGCTCTGAGTCTTTTCTGACTCTTTCCTTCTTTTCCTCATCTTTCCTGTAGCTCTCTTAAAATCAAGTGCTTGCTGCAGTCTGTACGTCATAATTTGTGATGGTTGAGTAATCCTCTGCAGGGTCCCTCAGTGGTCAACACATAAGTAACTGCCAGTGTCTATTCTTAAGGTCAACCCTGGTGGAGGTCATACTACTCAAATAGAATTCATATTGACAATATAAATTATCTCATATCATCTGGAAATGACTCACATTAGCTAATGACTGGCCTTCCAAGTACAGGCCATCTGTTTTTGTTGTAAATATATTAACTGATGGGCTGCAGCCATCACCTAAATTAGCAGCTATTTAAGCATGGATGAGCAGTATGAAAATCCTTGACAGTTGATGGCATGTTCAGATTGTACTGTCTTAAGCTGCAGGGAAGGTTAACTGCAAGAGATTCAATGGCTTGTTTTGATCTGTGTAGAATATACAATTGTCCTCAGAAATCACTTTAGAGAACCATGTGTATTAATCACAATAAAAACAACTGGAAAATAATTATAATTTCCCACCACAGTTACAAAATATTGCTTTGATGTTTAGGTTTATTTGTTAAGTAATATACCACGGCACAAAATAGGGAATGATATTTGGGTGCTTGTATTGTTAAATGAGTTTATTATTTTTTTTTATTAAGGTATCATTGATATACAATCTAATGCTCAGGTTTCACATGAGCAACATTGTGGTTAGTACATTTTCCCCTATTATCAAGTCCCCACCATATACCCCATTAACAGTCACTGTCCATCAGCATAGTAAGATGTTACAGTCATTACTTGTCTTCTCTGCTTTTTCTGTGCCCCTGACCCCTACCCTTTGGTAACCACTAGTCCATTCTTGGGTTCTGTGAGTTGGTTGATGTTTTGTTCCTTCAGTTTTTGCTTTGTTATTACACTCCACAGATGAGTGAAATCATTTGGTACTTGTCTTTCTCCACCTGGCTTATAAAATGAATTTACTTTTGAGAATATATAAATAGAACCCCACAAATCAGTAAGTGAACATAAAAACAAATAGCAAAGAATTAAAATAAGCAATTACAATAAGTTGAAATCCAAATGTCTAACAAAAAACATGAAAAAATGTTTAATCTCATAATCAGTAAAAGGAAAATTAAAACCACAGAACAGTATCATTAAGTACTATAAGACTGGCAAAAAGAAAGAGTCTGAAAAAATTGGAGAAAAGATATGGAAAATAGAAGCTCATATATTCCTAATAGATTATAAACTCAATAAGATATTAATTTGGCAATATTTAATAAACCTCAGCATGATCATAACTGTAGTCTAGTCTACTGAGTGTGTGTGTTGTGATTAATTGATCCATTTAGATTATTTTGGTTCAACAGGAATAACTGATAGACACATTTATATATGAAACTTTAAAATAGTAATAATAGTAACCATATTAAATGATAACTGCGTAACATGAACATAGTAAGTGCTTTAAATATAATACCCTGTTTAATCTTCACCAAATCCCCTTGAAGGATAATTATCCTAGTTATAAAATGAGACAACTTGTAATTTGGCAAAGAACCCCCACTTAGGATACCAGAGCCAGCATTTAAGCTGGAATCTCCCAACCCTGTCACTTACCCCAGTACGGGGTCTATATACCCACCACACAGAGTTTCTGGTATTATATTCAGGCTTATTTCTTTTAACAGCTTGAGGTAGCAGAGACATCTACTACATGTAATGTAAATAGTATTTACATTAGTGTTTCTGCACATGTAGTCCAGACTTCATTCCCAGTCTCTCATGGTTAGCTGAATGAGGAATTTTCATCAGTGGAATGTGAGGGGAGTTGATATCTGCCACTTCTGAATTAAAACTAAGTGAATACATCTTCCCCACCCTCTTTTCTCTTTGATTCACTAGATACAGAAGACAATGAAATAGAGGATGGCAATGCCTTAGAAGGAAAAAGCTTTATCTCTGAATCACTATATCAAGGAAAGTCACCCAACCAGGGCTCACATGAGGTAGAAATAAACTTTTATTGTGTTTAAAATTTATATGTTTGGATAGTCAGTCACAGCACCTTAACCTGAAATGATTTCCACAATACAATCCATACATCAAAGACTATGAATATTATCAAGGTTCTTAATACATGATGTCAAATTTCTTTTTAAAAAGATTATGTTAATTCACAGGCTCACCAGAAATGGATAAGGGACTGTCTTATTCCATCTGCCAACATACATTTTAAAAAATATTTTTATTCTTTGATATGGTATTGTTCTCTGAATACATCTTTCCAGTATTTTGTAGAATAGCAATACCTGTGGTGTCCCAGCATTGTGGGACAATTTAAAGCTATAAACTGAGGTGCTTGTGAGCTATTTTACTAGTATGGTCAAGGAAGAATGCAATTAATATGGAAGGAAGATGTGACCTGATTCAGGCCAAGTGAACTGACTCTAAGAGAAGAATATTGAAATAATAGAATTATGAAAATTGTTTTGGTGAAACTCTTTGTATGTATAGTGGGGAGAAATAGAAAATGAATGATTTAGAAGGTGCCATTAAGAATATACACTTGGGAAAGAAATAAATACAGAGCTTTCTAGGAGAGACCCAAAAACATACATACAGAAATGAGCTGCTTGGTTAAAACAGCCTGACCCAAGTAAGAAGCAGAGAGGAATAGTTTAAAGATTTCAAAGGGAAGAGCCTTTTGGGATCTGTAGCCCAAAGTTATGGGATTTTCTGCTAGAAGTTCTACAAATTTGATATTGTAGGATATTCGGTCTAAAAGTCCCTTTCTTTCAATCTAGGGGTTGCAGAAGAAACTTTAACTAGACTGGGAGCATTGAGGGTATAGGAGTCTAGCAAGCTGTTCTAGAAAGCTGTCTTAAAAATTAAAGATAAGGTGTATGTAGCTTGTTTACTACTTATTCCCAACTCCAGCATGGTATTCCTTTGATGGACAGGTTAAAAGTCCATTCATTTGGCAAATGCATGCAATGCATACAGTTTATACAGCTCCGTTTTCTCGCAGTACACAAAAAGCCATGCACTTAAAGTGGCTGTGTATGTCCAAGATGATGAAGTGCACTGTGGAACAAGGAGTCCTGCCAAAGATGCAAAAGTGGAGAAATTCCATAACCTATGAGTACTGCCTTTAAAGGAGAAACCGCCTTTCATTTCATTCATCTTCCACCTCAGTCCAGTCTGGGGAATTCTTCGGTAGGAATTATTTTTTCCTTTACAGTGGCAGCTAGTTCTTAAGGTCACAGACTGGCTGGGTTCAAATCCAAAAACTGTCCCTGAATGGCTTCTTGAAATCGGAGAAGGTGTATAAGCTCTCCTGCCTCAGTTTCCTCATCAATAAATAGTAATAATTACAATATTGATCTCCATAGCTGTGTCATTGAGTTCTTTGTGTGAAAGGCTATAGTAGGCTGAATAATGGCTCCCAAAGATACCCGATCTTAACCTCTGGATCCTATAAATATTACCTTATATGATAAAAATGGTATTTGTAGATGTATAAGAATCTTGGGATGGGAAGATTATCCCACCTTCCATCAGCAGAGCTTTTAATCAGATGCAACAAGACAGGGACCTGTGCACCTTAGAGGGGGGCAGTGGCCACACTCCAAAGCCTTTTTCTTAATTGGGAAGATGTCCTACTTAGACTCCAGGGAGTGACATCACCTGGGAGGGTATGTGACATATTTGTCAAAGTCTTCAAACTAGTGCTCCTGAACAGTATCTGGAGCTAAAATTTGCTTCCCAAAGAATGATAAGAAGCCCAGGCAAGAGAAAATGGTCCACTACAGTGATCTGGAGGCTTTGGGGTCCTATGAACGGACCCTCTACTGCATCTCTAATCTGTGATTACAGGTTAGGTGACCCTGAGCCACCATTTCACCTCTCTGGGCCTAACTCTTCTTCCTAAACTGTGGGAGGTGAGGGGGAGTGCAGGGGGTGGGGGTGGGGATGACAATATTGCCTCTTTGGATTATTGTATGAATTAAATAACACATGTGAAGTGCTTCGCTTTGACCTAGTAAGCAGTAAATACTGAATAAATAGTATCCAAAAAAGAAAGGGCAAAGCCTTAAATCATTCAAAATCATGGAGGATTAAGTAGACAATTAACTTCAATAAAATTAAGTGAAAATTTAAAAATTGGGCACAGAAAAGTCCCATTAGGTCTTTGCTTTGTTTTAGGCCCAAATATTGGTTTTTGTTTGTTTGTATTTTAATTCTCTAAAACATGGAAGTCTAGTAGTAGCACCATGTTGGGGTTAGTATATTAGGACTGCAGAGGTTGTTCCTGAAAATTAAAATAATAAGAGATAGTCCAACTTTTTAATAAACTTAAATTAGGGAAAAATCCTTCCTATGAAAGTAGATGCTGGCACCAATAGGATATTAAGTATAGAAATGCTTTTTATTTACCTAAGTTTTAGCTCCAGAGTTATGAGAAATCACTTCATTTTTTCATAGCTAGGTTTTAAAATTTAATGCAGGTGACAGAATAGACAGTAAAAAGTGGCCTCAGAGTCTGTGTAGAAAAGCCAGACACGTATAGCCTGAGTGGAAACAGCACGGCGCCTTCCCATCCACTTCAGTCACAGCGTTCTCGTGTTGAAAATCATCCCAAGATTGGGGTTTGAGTAATGGAGTGGAAATTGGGGCGATTGTCATGCACTGCTCTCACTGAGCAAAACCATAGATAGGGCTGAACTTAGCTGGCCTTGGGATAGTTTAGAGCCCTTATTCTTTACTGTCCACCATTAGGTTTGCTTATTCCTTCCTTCTTTCTTGGTACCAAAATACTTACTTTCAAGTTCAAGGAAGGACATGTGACCCGTTTCTGGCCAATGACATGCCAGGAGATGTTTGCTCGGGGATTCCTGGAAAATGATTTTTTTTTCCTGCAGCAATGGCAAGGGAAGCCGAGAAAATGCCTTTCCCTGATGCTGCGCTTGCTTCCAGCCACTGAGCACAGTTGTGAGATGCTTGGAACTGCAGCACCTACTGTAGGACCATGAGGGGAAGGGGAGAGACTGAGGAAGATGCCAACCTTAGCAATGACCTGGCAAACTTCTGGCCCTGCGGCAGCCACCACCCCCCTCTGAATGTCTAGTTACGTGCAAAGCGTAAAATATTTGTCAGGCTTTGTATTTTTCTGCAGGTAAAAGTATTTGTAACTGACACAATAGCTACAAACAAATTGGGATTACCAATACTTTAGTTTCAGGGACCTTGGGGCTCCCTAGAATGTAACTATATTACAGTGTCTTTAGGAGAGGGTGAGAAATGACATCAGAGTACTCAACCAGAGAATAAAAAGAATGTTGAGAAAGATAAATCAATTGGTTTTGGTTATCATTGATCTGTTCAAGTATTTATTGAATTCGTATTATTCGACAGACACTGTGCTAATGGGAATACTTTGAAGCAGGTAGGTAAAGTCTCAGCCTTCACATAGTGTGTACACATCATAAATAAACTTAGGAAAAAGATGAATACTGAATGGCAAGTGCTAAGAAAAAAAATAGACTCTAATATAAGTGTGAAAGATTCGACTGAGGAAATCTATTCTAGATAGATTTAAAGGATGAAAAGGAGTCCAGTGTGGTAAAATCTTGGGAAGCAGCCTTACAAGTAGAGTAAGTGCAAGGTTTTGAAGCAGTAAAATTCTTAGAGAATTCTATGTGGCTGGAGAAGTGTGAGTTCAGGAAAAAAAGATATGAGATGAGAGCGGAGAGGTGGAGCAGAAGTCAGCCTTTGTAAGGCCTAGCAGACCAGGCGAGGAAATGCACCTCCCTCCATCTCAAGTCTAGCTGGGAAGCCAGCAGGGGGTTTGAAGCAGAGAAGTGAGACATTCTTGTTTATGTTTTTAATAGTTTGTTCTGTCTGCTGTGTGGAGCACGGACTAGGGGCAACAGTTGAAAGCACACTGCAGGAATCCAGTGAGGACTGATATGCTGCGACTGGGCTGTTGCCCCTGAGAATAATTAGTTGTTGAAGAGATGGGTTTTGCTGGTGGAATGAATGTTGTGGGGCTGGAGGCGGACAAGGGAAGAATGACTCACAGGTTTCTAGCTTGATCCCTGGGGAGTGATCCCACTTTCTAAGATAGGGAAAGACTTTGAAGAAAAATGCTTATAGGATGAAAATTAAGAGTTATGCTTTGACTGTGGTATGTTTGGGAAGTTCTGGAGACATCAGGTAGGGAGGTCAAGCGGGCAGTTTGACTTATGGGTCTGAAATTAAGGAAGGAGTCAGCACTAGAGATACAGATTTAGTTGTTGTAACATAGACGGCATGTAAATTATGGGAATAGATCAGGTCATTAAGGGAAAGTGTACAAAAAGAAGAAAAGAGGATGCAGAGCTGAGGCCTGCTGTGTGCTGACATTTAAAAGTCAGAAAATAGAAGCACAAAAAATATTTTTAAATAGCTTGTGAAAGCAGTCAATGAGAAGGAAAATCAGGGGGATATCAAGTACTGGCAGCTACGACCTAAAAAGATTTCAAAAAGCAGAGAGTGACCAGAGAAGAGTTGGATATGTCTGGAAAGTCTAGTAAGTTCCGAGCCCAGACATGGTCCTTAGCCATTGGCATGGTCACGGAGTTTGGCAATAAGGTCACCAGTGACCTCGATGAGAGAGTTTATGTGGACTGAGGAGGCAGCAGCCATACCGGGGTGAGTTAAAGAGGATATGGAAGAGAAGTGGAGTCACATTTTCCAAGAAGTTTTTCTATGAAGAGCAGAGAAATGGGTTCAGATGTATAGAAGAGGAGGAAAGAGTTAATTTACTAAAACTTCACTTAAAAAATCACGTCTGATGAGAAGATCCAGTAGAGAGGGAGGAATTGTTCATGTGGGCCAGGAGTGGGGATAATGGCACAATGGACTTGTCTGAGATGGGGATCCAGAGCCCAGACAGAGCCTCTGCTGGGAGCAATGATGCCTCCTTCAACGGATCCGGAAGGGAGAGGGGGAAGTCACGTGCTGTGATGACCTGGAAAGTTCTACGAACTTTTGTCAAAAAATGGCAAACTACAGAACTGCACTTGCCAAGGGCACACCCCACATGTGGCAGAGCAGGGATGCCAAGCAACAGTGTGATCCAGGATTCTGAACGAGCCGTAACTGACCTTGGGGGAATTGAAGCCGGTCAAATTGTAATCAGTGAGATGCGGCTCATCTGTCTTAGGGCGCGACCTTAAGATAAATTTTGCAGACAGTGGGAGCTCTAGGTCTGGGAGAGAGTTTGTAATTTTGCTCTTTCTTTTCCATTCTAAGAGTCCGTTTATTGAAAAATGAACCAGACTCAGCATTGGACAGAAACTTCCTGATGAGACACATGGAAATTCTGAGATACAAAACATAATAAATTATAAACGCCTTTCTGTCAAAAGATGGTCACAGCAAGTTGAATGTATTAAAATAGAAATGGGATTCTGAAAGTATGCTCTTTGAAAAGAAAATGAGAAAAGAGCAATTTCGGCGTAACAGACCAGGCCAAAGTTAATGCTGTCTTTAATATAGTGATACGTACCTAAGTTATACCAGAAATAAGGACAACAGACATTTTAAAATAGTTTACAAAGTTATATATAACAAAAAAGAGAAAATACATAATTAGGTAACTCAGTCAGTTTCTTATTCCAAAGCTGCCTGTATGTTTACCCAAATTCTCTGCCTTTCATTCTCAGTGGAACAAGAGTCCCTGATCCTGGGAGAAGCGCCGACCCCTTTCTGTGCTCTGGATCCCGTCCTTTCTAAGGACTGTTCTCCTTCAATATCCCCTCTCCCAGGGCACCATAAATCTCTCCCTTTATTCCGGTTAATTCTCACCAGTGTAGAATGATTATATACTGTTTCTAGTGTTTCCTGTCTTAAAGAAATTCTTCTAAACCCTTGTCCTTCTTAATCCAAAGCGTAATTGACTCATTTCTTATTATCAGCTTTTTCCTTGAACTCAGTAAAACCGAGCTTCTATCACTGATACTCCACTGGACCTGCCCTTGTCGGTGACACAAAGAGCCTTTAAGTCACTATATTCTCTGTGCTCCTTCTCGTCCTAGTTGATCACTCGGCAGTATTTGACGTAGTTGCCCATTTCCTTAATTTATTTGGTTGAACTGTATGAAATTTCTGGTTTTATAGGTCTAAAGTAATTTGGGCTGTTTCATTTGGCTTAATATAACAGTAGCACTTTTTCAGTTCACCTCCAGTGTCCAGGGCTCTTTGCCTATCTCCACATCTACTTCTTACCAATCTCATTTCTACCTTTACCTCCTTTGCTAAACATACCTTTGTCATAGGCCCTATTTTCTGTTTAGCTATTGTCTCCTTCCTGGTGAGCTCATCTCTTCCCATGGTTCAAATACCTTTTTTGTGAGGATGGGTGTCTCATATTTATGTGATGAGCTTCCTCTCCTCTGAGATCCAGATTTAAATATGCTGCTACCTACTCATCTCCCTTTGAGAGCTCAGAAGCATCTCAAATGTAGTATGGCCAAAATAGAATTCTTGGCTTTTGCCCCTGACATGTTCCTCTCCTAGGCTTCTTCATCTCAGAATGGCACCCTAACATGGCCAGGTACCCAAGCACAAGGACAGGAGTTATTTGGGATTTCTGCCTATTCTTCATCTCGCATATCTAATCTATAGAAAGTTCTCTTGCTTTTACCTCTAAAATAATGGCACATTCCCTGACTCGTTTCCATTGCCAGAGTAGGATTCTTCAAACTTGGCACTATTGACATTTTGAGCCGAATCACTGTTCACTGTGGGGGGCTGTCCTGGGCATCATTGGGTGTTTAGTGCTATGCCTGGTCTCTACCTATTATGTACCAGGAACATCTCCGCTCTCAATGGTGACAACAAAAAAACGTCCTCAGACATTGCCAACTGTGCCCTGGGGAAAAACAGCTCCTGGCTGAGAAGCACTGCTCCAGAGCCATCTGCCATCATCTCTGAACTGGATGACTAATACTCAACCAAACCAAACAGGGCCTGACTTCTATTTTTGACCCCCTGCATGCAATTCTCCACAGACCAGTCAAGGTGAGTTTTTTAATATCAAATCAGATCATGTCATTTCACTGATTACATTTTACTCAGAATAAAACCAGATTCCTTATGTGGTCATAGCCATTGCTCCTATCTCTTATTTCATAGGATTCACTATGTCCCCACCCCACCAATCCTCAAACATACTAGGTCTGTGACACTTTAAGAGCCTTTGTACTTGTTCTCCCCTCTGTCTAGAGTGTTTTTTCTGATCACTCAGATCACAGCTTAAATGTTTCCTCCTAAGAAAGTAGATCACAGACAATTTATTTAAAATACCCTTCATCATGCCACTCCCAGATATGGCACTGCATAACATTTTCTTCTTAGGCCTTTCACTAGGGTTATCTCATTCACTTGCTAATGTTTCCATGTTATTTTATTGTTTATCTATTTATTCCCCAGTAGACTATAAGCTCCATAAGAGCAAGTTGCACTTTAAGAGCATCATCTTTCTTGTTCATTACAAAATCCTTAGAGCATATTATTTGCTGACTGAATGAGTAGACGGAGAATTCAAGCAATTCAATTTTATATTAACGTGAGTTAAAATAACATTATGGGTGATAATCACAGGTGGGTGTAAAATCATAATCCTAACAATAGTTTTCTGCTAGATGTGTCTATTAGATGATCTCAGAGGTATAATCCAATTCTAAAATTTCTCTGATAGCTCTTCAAATCCTTTGATTGTGCCGCATTCCATCTATATATGAAATGACATCTTGACATTTTTTTTTTCCCTTCCTTTGCAGAAAATTGTGAGAATTCCCCAAGGAGAAGTGTGTAAAAGCTACTTGGATATTTGACTTTCTTTATCACAAAGTTTCCAGAAAACACAAATGGAGTCATATTTTTGGAGCCTGTTGAGAAATCTAGTCATCTGCTAGTAATAGCTGTCCCAGGATTAATTTATAATGTGAACAAAGCATTCATCTAAAAAACATTGCCTCCAACTGAATATACCTTTGAATTTTCAGGATGGTAAGCTTGACGATATATGCAGTGTAACAACTCTACACCAAATATTTGGAGAGATTCTTCTATGTCCAGGCAGTATTCTGGGGGCTGTTACACAGCCTGGAACAAGGGAAACAAGTCTCTGCTCTCACAGTGGATGAAGATGGTGGTGACTGTTGAGAAAAAGAAGAAAAATGAAGCGTGAAATGGGTATAGATTGTCATCACAGTAAGTGATCTATGTTAAGTGGGAAAGTAATGGTGGAGCTCTTTGACTTGAGGTAAAGTAAGCTCAGACATGCAAAACATAGGGTGGTACTTGTATTTTTAAATTATTTTAAGGTAAAAATTTACATATGACAAAATGCACAGATCTTAATATCTTAATGAAATACAGGATATTTGCTTCATACCAGAAAATTCCATGATGCCTTCCAACCATTACTGTCCTCCTGTGGGCCACCATTGTTCTGATCTCTATTATCAGAGGTTGATTTTATCTGTTTTTGAACTTCATTTGAATGGAACCACACAATCTGCTCTCTTTTGTGCCTGGCTTCATGTTTTTTTCTGGATTCATCCATGTTCTCTGTATCAGATATTCATTCTTATTTCTGTATAGTATTCCATTGTGTGACTCTATCACCATTTGTTCATCAAATCTCACTGATTTGGGATATTGTGAATGGAGCCTCCATGAATATTTGTATAAAGTTTTTTTGTATACACATGTTTTCATGGATTAGGATGAAATTTTATTTAGGATTGAGATTTTGTGGCTCAAGGACAGATGCATGTTTAGTTGCACAAAAAGCTGCCATACCAACTGTTCCAAAAATGTTGTGCCACTTCACACACTCACTACAATGTATAAAAGTTCTAGTTCCATACTGTCCATTGTCTTTGATTGTAGCTGTTTTAGTGGGTGTGCCATGGTATTATTTTGCTAATTTGTGTTTTTCCTTCAATGAGTGATGTGAAGCACTTTCTCAAATGCTTCTTGGACATTTATCTTTTTAAATGAAGTTTCTGTTCAAGTTTTTTCTCCCCTTTTAACTGGGTTGTCTTTTTATTTTTTATTAGGAGTCTTTCATCTGTTTTGGCTGATCTCCTGGTGGTTTGCAGCCTCTCCCGCAGGTCCTCCTGGGTGAGCACCACCATGCAACATGACAATTGTCGCACTAGGAGCTCCATGAACATTTTCATGTCTCTATCCCAGATCTCTTTGTCACTGATCTTCTCTTCCTTCTTCAAGGTTCCTGACTAGCTTGCCAAACCATTAGCCATTGCCCATGAATCTGTGTATTTTCTAAGCTCAGCTCAGGCAACTTCTCTTTCCATGGAAAGTAGCTGATCAGGTCATTTCCCAATTCCCCACCCATTAGGAGGATTTCCCCTCATTCCTGTCTTCCCAGGCTTGCACCAACATAGCAAGCCAATCCGTTTGTGAACCAAGCTCACATTTGTTATCCCTCATTAGCTAGTGATAATGGATCTGCCATGTGGCCTGAAGGAGGGTGGGCACGGGTTGGAGCACTAGAGGATAATATAGCTGTCTAGGCTACTGCTTATGCGGTCCATTCGCTCTGTCTGGTCTTACTTGTTCTTGATCCCAACTTCCAACTTCCAATGGATGTCTTCTGGGCCTTCTTAACCTTACATCTTGGTAGATATGACAGAAACTAGCTTAGGGTGGGCTGTTCTGTAGGGATGGCCACTTGATGTCCTATCAGCATATTTTACCTTTCTTATGCAGATGGTACGGCCTTGTTCCAAAACTGATGGTGTCTGCAGTGTGATTCTTGCATGAGGGTTTGCCATAAAGTTAATGGAATCTTTTTGTACCACTGGTATTTTCAGTAATACAGGATCTGTCAGATTCTGTGGCCTGAGAGGCAGGGCTGCTTACACCACCACTGGATCCACTGAAAAACCCCTTCTTCTACTCTGGGCCCCACTCAACGCTGGCAGCATTTCGGGTCACCAAATGCATCAGGGTGTTTATGCACAGATGTGGAGTATGTGGTCCCTGTGACCCAAGTTGGTCTCCTGGGCACTGTGTTGTATGCTTTGTGATGGAAAGAACAAGTAGAAGAAGCAATGACTTGTCCTGTACTTTGAAGAGACTATTCTGGAATGCCCTAGCACCCTGGACCCTGAGATGTTACTAATGTGGTAGACCCTCCCTTAGAGATCCTCTCTCTCCTCTTGGAGCTCTTGTGTCTCAGCAAGTCTTCCATAAACAGTCACCTTTGTTCATCTTGTCCAATTAGCATTATATGTGAGTGTAATATTCTGCAGGCTGTCTCTTCATAGAACATTATGATAGAGGGAAGACCATTAACACAGCTTTGGGGTGAGAATGTAAATGTATGGCCATGTAGGAGTTACCCTAGAAGCAGTTTGGCCCATCTTCCATAGCTGTACCAGGGTATTAACACCTCTATGCTGTAGAGTGTTCCTTAACTGATATACTTATGCTCCACATCTCTGATAGTGCAGCCTCGTGACCCAGTGCCATGCATAACTTCTCATCTCTTCCTTTGCATTCTGCAGTCCCTTGGGGATATAGTCCCTTTCCAGCACATCTATGGCCTGGTTTTGCCATTACTTTAGACTGTGTATGTGCCTTGGTACCAGGAGGGAAGGTAGGGGGAACATCCTGGGGGAATTCCTGTCTTGCTGAAGAAAAGCCTCTGCATTGTCTTCAAAGAAGGGGGGAATGCCAGTCATTAATGAATCTGAGGACACATGATTTTGGGTGTCATCAACCCCATCTTATGTGTTGTGGTCCCATTTCCCAATCAGGGCCCTGAACTCGGCATGGAAAATATACATGCACTATTTGAAAGTTTCATCTTCTTTGGAGCTCTGCTACTCTTAACATTAAGTCCTAGTCCTGGGTCCCTGCTGTCTCTGTTTTCTTACTCCAGGGACTGAGTTACCAAAAGCTGCCCTATGGCTTTCACACTTAGCTTTTAATTGCAATTATTTTCTCATTATCTTTTTCTAGAATATCAATCAAGCTTTGCAATCACCACCTAATTCCTTTTTTCTTTCTAATAAGTATTTCCCCCATATTTTTCAAATGATTGATTACAGCTATGGCATCCTTTCTACTTGTCTATGATCCCAGCTCACCACTGGTGAAAATTTTAACAATTGCTGGATACTACCTGTCCTCTACTTTCTAGAAGTGGTGAGGTATTCATTACTAGCCCAGCAGTGGATAATACAGCTCCCTAACCCCATCCACACTGACTTTCTTAGATCATTCTCAGCACCAAATATCACAAGGTGGTTTCTCTGGAAGCAGACCCTGAGATAAATATTAGCATGCTGAAGACTTAATAGGAAGCGCTCTTTTTTGGTCACTATTTCTTCAACTATTCTTTCTGCCCCACTCTGTCTCACCTGGCTTTCTTGGACTCCACTTACACATGTGTTAGACTACTCGATATTGTCCTACAAATCACTAAGAGTATTTTTATGCTTGTAAAATCTCTTTCTGTTCTTCACATTGGATAATTTATATTAATCTGTCTGCAACATTGCTAATAATTTCCTCTGCAATTTATAATCTGATGTTTAGATCATGCACTGAATTTTTCATCCCAGATACTGTTCTTTTCTGTTTTAAAACAGATTTGTTTGCTTTTTCCTCATTTTCATTTCTCTGCTGATGTTTCCCATTTGTTCATTCTTATGGTCATCCTTAGTATTCTTAAATGTACTTATAATAATGGCTTTAAAGTTCTTTTCTCTTTATTCAAATACCTGGGTTTTCTTGAGGTCTGTTTTTATGTACTGGAAAACTTTGAGCAGAGGAGTGATGTACTCTTCAATTATGTTTTTAAAGTACTGCTCTGATTGCCCTAGTGTAACTGGACATTAGGGGTACAAAAGTCAAAGCATGAGCACTAATAATGAGGATAGTATTACAGTCAGATGAGGGATGATGTCAGTTTCATCTTGGGTGGTAGCATAGGTGTGGCTGAGAGGGTTTGGGCTCTGGTCTTGTTGATAGATCAGAGGGAGAGAGAAAGAAGAGAAGATAAACTCGTGGTGACCATACTTAGAGACTAAAATGGAGTTGCTGTTTGCTTACATGATAACAGGGGAGAACATTTGGAGGCGGTGCAAAATCATACTAACTGTGAGATTTCTATTATATATCCAAGTGGAGTTATCAAATAGGCACTTGAATATGAGTCTGGTTTTCAGGAGCAAGGTTTTACATGACATAGATTTGGAAGTGAAAGGTCTGTGGGTGGTATTTAAAGTTATGGTCTTAGAGAAGAGGTGTCAGGACTGAACCCTGCTGTACTCAAATGTTTAGAGGTCTGGGGAATGACAAGAACATGGGAAAGGAGCCTGAAAAGTAAGGAGGAGGATAAATAAAAGAGAATAGCATCCAGATGAGATGAAAAACATGATTCAAAATGGAGGGAGTGATCAGCTTTTCAAATGTTGCTGCTAATTAGGAAGAGTAAGGAATAAGACTTTGTTGTATTAGTCCACTGAGATTTTGGGGTTTGTTCCTGCAGTGTATTACATAGTAATCAATACCATATACAACAGCTTCTGAAATTGCTTGAAGTTTAAATTTTGAAAGTAGGTGCTTGAATTTAATTAACTGGTAAATTTCCTAAGAAGTCCTATATGAGATCATTTTGGACATTTTATCTGTAATGATGATTTTATTAATTAGGATAGTTATTTTCTACATATCATTAGAATATATATTTATGGTTTTATTTACTGACTCTAATAATATTTATAAAACTTATTATCTAATAATTACATCCCTGAGAAGAGTAAATGATCAGTGATACGCACTCATGGCCCTTTGCTAGCATCTTCATGCACTGCTTGACACACGGTTGGTACTCAATGTGAATGTGCCCAGCACATATGTATCTTATTGATGCTATTTGATGTACTATTGCCCCTGTACAATTAAATTAAGTGGCCAGAAGCCAATCTCACGTAGCACAGTGGAAATGGAAATTAGTTTCTTTACTGAGAGTCAGAAAACCATTTCAAAACCTGCAAGTGGATGAAGTATGTTGTCGGGGCCACCACTGCACAGGCAAAAGTGCTTGTTGAGGGTGTTTGAAGTCCAGACCCATATCCAGTCTCCATCTTGTCCAATCTGCTCTGTCCCTGAGGCCTCAGCCGGTAGAAGGGATACTTTCAAATTACTCCACCTGGAATAGCTACTCTTCCTGTAATCAGTCAGCCTAGAGGAAGGAGTGCCTTTCTCTTATTAGCCCACATTTGCACGTCTACATACAGAATACCTTGCAATAGAGTGGTAGCTGCAGAAATATCATTTTGGGTCCAATGGGTTCCGCCAACAGAGGTTTAAATGGAATCTCACAAATGTGATGAGAAGCCAGAAAACAGACTATCTTCAGATGCTTGGGTACAAATGAACAATAAAGGCCAAATGATGGTCTTAGCATTATTTTAAAGCAGTGCTTCTCAACTCTGGGCAAATTTGCCCCCTCAGGGATATTTGGCAACATCTGGCAACATTTTTGATTGTGGAGACCAGGGAGGAACAGGGTGTTACTGGCATCTAGTGGGTAGAGGTCGGGAGGCTGCTAACCATCCTACCGATAGCCAGCAAACACCCATTCCCCCGAGGAAAAGTAGTATCCATTCCAAATGTCAGCGATTCCAGTCGGGAGACCCTGCCTTAGAAAGTTGTTACTTTCTAAGAGGAAATGCTTAGTATCTAAAATCTAATAGGTAAAATGAGTTCAGATTCAGAAGCCTATCTTCCTAGGACCTGACGTTAAGGAAACTCTGTTCCTAGCGTTTGCTTTTTTAATTCTAGAGAATTCTATATAGTGACTTCCACTGTTCAGAGGCTGAGGATTCTTCTACGTGAAGGTGGTCGCTTTGCCGCCCTCACAGACAAATCCTCAGTTTGCATACAAAGTCCCGAATTTTACTCTTAAACCTCTGAATGTTTTGCAGTTCTCAATCCAAGTTTTCTGTAAACTGGGTCGAGATAAAGGCAGGCCAAGATCTCAAACCCACAACGAGAGATCTTGTGCTCCCTGGGATTGAGAAAATGTGAAATTCTCACAGCGCTAAGGAGGGATGGCCCTCCTAAGGAAGCATTAAATCGTGCTGCTTTTCTTAGGGTCCTATTGGTTTTAAGATGACCGCCGGCAACGGGCAGGAAGATTGCCTGCCTGTCACAAGGCCAACAGGTAAGGCGTCCCGGCCGACTCAGCCGGGCAGCCCTGGGGCCCCGGGCTCGGCCCCGAGCGCCTCGGGAGCACTGCCCTCTCGAAGGGGGGCGGAGCCGATGCAGGCGCGCCACAACCTCGGCCGGGGACTGGCGCGCAGGGCGGCCGGGCAGATCGGGGCCGGAGGCAGCGGCGGTGGCGCGCGCCCGGGGAACCACCCGGCGCCGGGACCCGCCCCCCGAGCAGGCGGGCGGGAGGCGGGGCCGCGGCGGGCGGCGGGCTGCGCCTCGCGGGCCTCGGCGCTCGCAGACGCTCGGGGAACATGGCGGCGGCGGAGCCGGCGGTCCCGGCCATCCCCGGCAGCGCGGGCACGCCGTCGGGCGCGGTCCCCGTGCTCTTCTGCTTCTCGGTGTTCGCGCGGCCCTCGTCCGTGCCGCACGGCGCGGGCTACGAGCTTCTCATCCAGAAGTTCCTCAGCCTGTACGGCGACCAGATCGACATGCACCGCAAATTCGTCGTGCAGCTCTTCGCGGAGGAGTGGGGCCAGTATGTGGACCTGCCCAAGGGCTTCGCGGTGAGCGAGCGCTGCAAGGTGCGCCTGGTGCCGCTGCAGATCCAGGTGGGTCCCGCGGCCGCTGCCCCGGCTCCCGGGGCGTCCCTGTGCGCGCCGCGCTCCTCAGGTGCCCCGCGCGCCTCGCCGCTGGGAGGGCCGCGCCGCGGTCGCAAGCCTCGGGGGCGGCCCAGCGACCGTGCTCGCCCGAGGGTGGCGGTCCCCAGCCGGGCTCGGCCGCAGCGGGGGCGTGGGCCTCCTGGGCCGCGGCGCGCCGGCGCCCCCACGTGCGTGGCCCTCAGCAGCCCGCGTCCGCTCCGTGCCGGGAGCGCGTCCCCGCCGCCCGCGAGATCGGAGGGCTATGCCCTGGTAGCCGTGTTGGTTCGGGGGTGGTGCAGGACGGCGGAGAGGAGACCGTGGGGCGTCTTGGATTTACCACTTGCGGAAACACAAACTTCAGGAGTCGGACCCTTTCCCCGTCCTGTTGCCCAGCTTTGAGTTCCTTGCGCTTAAGCCTCCCCCGACCTAAAGTGGGTAACAATTGCTTGGCTTCTTCCTAGTAACTGTCAGCTGAATGTTGATTTGCGTCGCCTACTAAAGTCACCTGATTCCAGGACTGCAGTGCCTTCTTAAATGCCCAACTTCAGCCAGATCATGATTTTTTGGTTGTGCTGACCAAGCGAGTTGTTACACCTGTTTAACCTTAGAGCTTTTTAATACTGAAAAAAAAAAACGAGCTCCAATACTAATCGTGGGTTGGTTGCCTGTTCTCTTTTCACGCTTAGAGGATTCACTGGCGTATTTACATTTTTGAAAAGAAATATCGTAAGGTATACTTTAGATACTACATTATCAGCCTTTTATTCCTTAGTTGAGAAACTGATAAGGCGTTATCCTCCAAAGTCCAAACTGAAATGAGGGACTCTGGGTTAATAAAGCATTTTAACATTCATGTATCGTTGTTTTTTTGCTTCCAGCACAGAGGGCTGTGGAATTGGTCTTATTTTTCCTATCACCCCAGCACCTGTGCCAGAAGCTTCCAAAAAGGTACTTCAACCTGGATAAAGTTTCTGCGTTCAGAGGACAAAGGTTACGAGATTCCCCTCTTCACCCCTGGAGAGCCTAAAAAGGAGACAAGATGGTCTCTGATACCCCAAATTTTGCCCTGCTATCCAGAGGGAGAATTTGGAGAATTATAGTTCCTAGTTGTTTACTTCTCCCCATTTTTATGTCTTCAGGAGTTTTCATGGCTGACACCTCTCTACAGCCTTCCTTGTCAGTCTGTTTAGATTATTGCTGCCAAAATACCCAGGAAGTTGGATGCACCTTTGACAAATCCATTAATAAAGGCGAGAATCCAGATGCTAAGTGAAGGAGTCTGGAAGCCTACCCAGGGTGCAGACTTCTTTATGTTGCATTTCCTGTAGTGGTTGGGAGGAGCATGGTCTGTTGCCTGAGAAGATGTTTTGCCACCCAGCCATCTCCCATATCTGTTGATTCCCGCCTGCCCCACCTCCCTACACCGCCACCCCACTCCAAGATAGGATTTTTTATTTTGAAAAATTCAAGGCCTGGGTCTGACAACTCTTCTTAATTAAATATCTAGAAATTAATAATGTTTATATACCTGAAATGTCTTGCATATTCTCAGAAGATATTAGATAGTTGAGCTCAGCTGTGGCTTTTGAAATATTTTGCTTGGTATAGGAGATAACATCTTTTTATGGTGGTGGTTTATATTATTATTTATAATAATAGCACTGCTCTGTTTATCCCTTTAAAAGTGTTATTTTTTTGTTTCTAAATAGTTCCAGAATTCTTAAGCATCTGTTATAGAATACTTTATACATTATAATATTTAAAAGATTTTTCTTTTATATTGTATCACTTTAGTATTCATAATAGTTTGACTTCTTCAGTTAGGTGCCTCCCCCAGCTTAAAAGTAGATAATGTGGAGGGTCCACCCCCCCCCAATATATGTCTATATACCTGCTGTGATACCTGTTTTTATCTATATGAGAAGATATGTGTGTGTGTGTGTATACATATTTGCATAGACATATACATGTGTGTGTGTACTCTCAGAAGGGGAAGATAATTTTCTTTAAGACCATTTTACTGTATTTTTTTGGAGCCCTTCTGTATAACGCTAGAGGTGTGGGCACTTTATAGCTAGACAGGACCATAGAGTTCATTCTACAGACATTTGAATGATAGCTGCATGTGCCTGGCACAGTGAATGCAAACAAGGGTAAGACCCAATTCTTACTGCTTACCTGATAATCTAACTCTTAAATCTTGCTGCAGGAAATTGCCCAGGGTTTTATGTTGGTGGAGCTAGAAACGCATGTGAAGGTCCTGCCTTACAGCTGACCAGGACATTCATGTCCTCTCTCCATGCTTAATGCACATATCAGGCAGAATGGAAAACAAGCCACGAACTCGAGCTTCTAATATCATTCGTTTTGATGCTATTTCATTGTTCTTTGGAATAGATGCCTGTCACTTAGGACTTTGGAATAGATGCCTGTCACTTAGGAAAACTCAAGGTGACCCATCAGTAAGGTGCACTGCTGGGAATGGTAAGCCTCATTTCTCGGAGAAAGAGACAAAGGATGTAAGTTTGGCCACATGTAGTCCGGTTCTTAAATAGTGCCATTTGTTATTTCTCTAAACTTAGGCCTTAGAGCCTTGGTGGCCCAGCTCACATACTGTATGTTCTAGAATATATTCTTATTTTACAGAGGGATCCTAGCTTGCTTTCCTGCTTGCTTTCACTGGTATTGCTTAGGGACCTCATAAAACACAGTGGTAACTGGTGCTTCAGCATCCGCACCTGTGGTTGGGACTGATCTTCAAGACTCACATTGCCAGTATTAGGCTGTGGTAATGTTTTAGTGTCTTCTTTTCCCAAAGGTTCTGTCAAAATGATCGAGTGTCTGCTGACAGCTCAGGTTGCTGAAGACATCTCATGTTCCCAGCAGAGTTTACGTGCCTTCTCTTGGTCAGGATGCTTGAAGCCTGAGGAGTGTTGAGACACAACAGAAGATAGGTAGAGGAGAGGATTTTAGACTGAGAATTTAGGTCATTTTACTGACTGACAAGGTATCTTTTAAAAGGCATTTTCCAAGTTTTAACTAACGGAAACTCACACACATTTAATATACCACCAGCAGTGTATTTTCCAGCCTGCTGCCAGAGAGGGCAGAGCCCAAATAGAAGACAGGAAGACATGGACTTTGTGAGGGCAGCAGTGAGAGGATTTTGCTCCTGTACAAAGGAGGGAAGGTTCTGGCAGCTTTGTGTGGGCAGAAGATAAGGGCTTCCCTGGGAAGGTTATTTTGACCTTTTCCTGAGATGGTTGATTGGGAAGGTATTCGGCTCAAGCTTTCACTCTTAATTTAGACATCTGTTACTACTGTTTCTATTTTAAACGTGCTTGAACATTTTCTAGCTGGAAGAGATCTCTCAGTTCTTGGTGGGAAGGAAGAGAAGGCAGGGTTTGGAAAGGACGAGCAATCTGTTCCCCCGTGGGCTTGCTGGCTTGAAGGTGGTGGTTTTCGGTCACAGAACCTTGAAGGTGGGAGCATGTAGAAGGAGCAGGTAGGTGAGTAATTCTGAGTAGAGCAGATAGGATGGATCTCTGACAGCAAACAGTGTCAAAGGCACTGAGAAGAAACAGCTGGCTTCTGAGGGCACGTTATGGTCTCCACCCCACTGGTTTGGTGGTGCGTGTGTGTTTGTGTGTGTGTGTGTGTGTGCGCCATTTGATGAGAATTTTTCGGTTCAGGTTTTTGCCTAAAACAGTTGCCTGCATTGTGCCCCTTGTAGAAGCTACCTGTAAACACACTGTTTGAGAATGGGAGCTATGATCTCTGTTAGGAATTTTTTTGTTTCATTTAGTTAGCCAAGGGGAATCCAACTTAGAGTCACGTGTCCCTCTGTCTCTGGCATCTGGCTGGCTTCACCTCACACCAATCTGGGGTACAGTCTTAAGAAATCAGCTCTGAGGTGGGGGGAGACAGCTGGCCTCCTTAGGGTGGTTAGAAATTGTATACTTCAACTGAAAAGCTAGAGTTGTCATATTAATGTCAGTGACATTAGTGTTCACAATAGATGAGTATGTTGTGCAAATAAGATCTGAATAAATAATTCTCTTGCACCCTAAATGAAAAAGCCCCAAACTTATTGCCAGGAACAGATCATGGAATGGTAAGTCGGTGATTTCTGGAAATCCACTTTATGGCTCATTTTCTTAATTCTGCAGACTATGTTGATGTAACAAGTTAGGCAGTATTAGTATTTCTTCTCTCTCTCTCTCTCTCTCTCTCTCTCTCTCTCTCTCTCTCTCTCTATATATATATATATATATATATATATATATATAGACGTAGGTTTCTTGATATATCTTAGTAGTAAATGGTATTTTAACCTCATTACAGAGAAATATTTTTTTACATGTTCTGAACTGTAGAGTGTAAGGTATGTTTCCTATATGAAGGATATCACAATAGCCTAATAACACTTATTGATTGATTATAGGAAACTCTTTCAATCCTTGAAATAGCCCTATGAAGTAGGTATTATTTTTCTTGCTTTGTTAAGAAATAGATAAAGAAACTGACATTTGGATAAGTTAATGATTTGCTGACTTCCATGTAATTGCAGTTAGTGAAACTGAAATTTAGACTCAGGTTCTCCTGCCTGTGGGCTTCTCTCTTAGGGAGCCTTGTAGCCCCCCGGGAGTCACATCGCTTACTATATAGCTGTGGTAATCCCATGTCCTTGTAAACACTTAGGAGTGAAATAATAATACTCCATCATCCCTTCTGGACTCTCTCCCAAGCAGATGATCCTATTTTGTGACTTAACAGACTACCAAAATTTTGAAAACATCATATTTACAATTCCAGACTTTAACCTCTCCTGAACAGTTCACTCACTGGTAGCTCGCGAGGGGGCTGCTGTAACAAAGTACCACAACGCCGAGCAACTTACACAACAGAAATTAATTTTCTCCCAGCTCTGGAGCCTGGAGGCCAGGGCTGGCGCCTTGTGAGGGCTGTGAGGGAGGGTGTGTTCCATGCCCCTCGGCTTCTGGTGGCTCACTGGCAGCCGGCATTGGTTGGCTTAGAGACACATCAGCCTGATCTGTGTATGATCTCATCTTGATTTAAGTATATTTTAATGACTCTGTTCCCAAATATGGTCCTTCCTGAGGTACTGGGGGGTTAGGAATTCAACATACGAATTTTGGGGGAGGCAGTTCAGCAGATAACACCCACTGTGCAGTAGTTTTACGGAGAGAACAGAACCCGTACGCAGTGCATCATGAAGCCAGGCCGGCCACCCTCTGGGTGCCTCTATGAGGAACGGGGATTGAGCAAGGGAGGGACAGGTGCCTTGCAAAGTAGTGGCCGTTGTTAGAAAATGGGTCAGAGCACCTGAGGTAGTAAAGGAGCATAAATACTGTCATGATATAGTAAGAATGGGACCTGAGGATGAAAAGTCTTTTGAATATGAATTAAGGTCAAATTCCCACAATGACAGTAAGACAGTGGACAACGTTTATATTTGAAATTGACCCCTTCAACACTTGCTTGAGGAAACCATTGGCTGTTACTAACTTTTGGTATTTAAATGTATATGTTACTTAATGTAATAATGTAATAGTATCAACTTTTTGTATTTAGATTATATGATAAAGATGTTATACATATTTAAAAATGTATTATGTATGTCTATATGTAGGTATATGAAGGTGTATATATACACATGTTTTTATGTGTGATTTCTACATGCTTCTTGAATATTCATTGGTCAGTAATTGTTACACTTTTACTTGTGATGGCATTTGGTCACATCCACTTTTAATCTGCTCTTGCAGTTGCAACATGTAAAATTGTGACTGTAAGCAGCATTTTCTTTATCTACAAGGTTTTAGTTTATGAGAAATTCAATTTAGCTGTCAAATTAAGAATTCCTGAATTACAGAGTTTGGTGTGTCATTTGACATCAGCTTATTGGAATTCATGTGGATTTGGGGCTGGAGGTCATTGGCTGGATATGGTTAGGATTAGGGGGCTTTTTTTTCTTTTTTTTTTGCAGCCTCAAAGCCTCCTTTCTGGCTTGTAATGGATGGAGTTTACTAATAAAGTAGCATGTTTTTGCCCAACTACCATAACACAGAGAGATTGTTTCCTTTTTATGCACTTTGTATTTAGAATAGTGTTAGATTTATAGCAAAGTTGCAAGGATATTGCAGAGAGTTCTGGATACTTGGGCCTCGCTTCCCCTGCCCTCCTCTTACCGTCTTACGTTGTGGTATAATGGAAGGAACCAACAAACCAGCGAGGGCACCAACCTTGGTACATTCCTATTAATTTACTATTAAGTGGGCTTTTTGCTTTATTCAGATTTCACTGGCTTTTCCCTAATGCCCTTTTTCTGTCCCCCAGTCCAATCACGGGCACTAATGATATTTAGTTGTTCTATCTTTTTTAGGCTCCCCTGGACTCTGACAGTTTCGCAGACTCCCATTGTTTCTGATGACCTTGACAGTTTTGAGGAGTAGCAGTGAAATATTTCTGTAAAATGTACATCACTTTTGGTTGATCTGAGGTTTTCCTCATGCTTAGACTGGGGCTGTGGGGTTTTGAGAGGACTAGCATGAAGGTCATTCTCATCCTGTCACATCAGGACTGTGTTCCAGCAACATAACATCATCGATCACTTCACCTTGGTCACCTGGCTGAGGCTGTGTTTGCCGGGCATTTCCGCTGTCAGTTTACCCTCCCACCTCCATACTCTACTCTGAGGAAGCAGATATCTGAGTGCGGACTGCACGATGTTGGGAGTTAAACTTCAACTCTTTGAGAGGAGAGCAGCGATGCGTTTTGATTCACTAGATTATGACCAGTTACCTATGAATCAAAACGTGCTTTGCCAGCTTGTCTCTGTTTTTTGTCTCTGTTTACGGAGGGTTTATAGATGATGATTTCCTATGCTTGGAGGTTTTGTCCGGTGCTGAGTATTTCTGGGCTACATGTTCTGACCCCAGCTGTGTGTGTCACAACGTGCATCTGCTGTCCCCTGCCCAGAACAGGACACTTCACAGCTGAAATGCAGCAGTGGCATTGATGTTAACTTTTACTCTTTGTACTTGTAAGCGATGCTATCATCAAACCTAAGTTTTTACTATTGTATCATTTTTTTCTGATTATTTTTAAATAACACTTGGGAAATGTTTTTAAATAGCATTTGGAAAATATAAGCAAGGATATAGGGAAAGTGTTACCAACACTCCTAACTATATAACAACTGTTAACATTTTTCGTTTATCTGCTTCTTCATTTTACTCATATTTTTACATTATTGAGACACTATTGAACTGGGCTTCATTTTTAAAATCAGATTATGGGCACTTCTTAGTTTATGTTCTTTGAAAATATATATACCTATGTTATTTTACTTGGCTCAAAAATCTTTTGTCATGTTAACATGTTAAAATTGTGCAGTCATTTCTGTAATATTGGTCTTTGGTTTATTTCTAATTTTCGCTATGAAAAGCAATTTAGTGAACATCTTCATGGGTAATTTTTTTTTCTCTGTGAGTCACATCATTTCTTTTTGTATATAGTTGTAGAAATTGACCTACTGGCTCAAACAATAGGTGTATTTTCCTTCCTTTATTGTCCTCCACTGAAAATAAATGTCACTGTATGATTGCTAAATCATTCTTTTTTATTTTCTCTTCAGCTCACTACCCTGGGAAATCTCACTCCTGCCAGCACTGTGTTTTTCTGCTGTGATATGCAGGAAAGGTTCAGACCAGCCATCAAGTATTTTGGGGATATTATTAGTGTGGGACAAAGACTGGTATGTATGTTTGTTTTTTCCAGTTTGCTGAAGCTGATTTCCATTTGTATATACACATTTAAGTATATTGCTCATTGTCTTTCTATTTGTTGATTGTTTGTTTTCAGTTACAGGGGGCCCGGATTTTAGGAATTCCTGTTATTGTAACAGAGCAGTATCCCAAAGGTCTTGGAAGCACTGTTCAAGAAATAGATTTAACAGGTGTGAAACTGGTACTTCCGAAGACCAAGTTTTCAATGGTGTTACCAGAAGTAGAAGCAGCATTAGCTGAGATTCCTGGAGTCAGGAGTGTTGTGTTATTTGGAGTAGAAGTGAGTACCTGTTTTTGTGTTTTTGACACAGCATCGTATGTAAAACTTGATCTTTCCAGAATACAGTTTTGTATATAGACTGCCATGTAGGTAGTCGTAATAATAGCCACCCTTTATTTAGTGGTGATTGTTTTCATGGCACTGATCTAAACACTTTCTGTCTCCTACTTCATTTAACTCTCACTGCAACCCTCTGAGCTAAGTACTCTTGGTCTCCCCATAGTACAGATAAGAAACTAAAACACAGATGCTGTATCAGTGCCCTAAGGTCATGCAGCTAGTAGTGGACAGAGCTGGATTTGAATTTAGGTTGACTGATTCTTGGGCCTTTTTTTTTAACCACTACTTTTGAACATTTTCACCAAAGGCGTGATTTTTATTTATGTGTTGTAGGATTTCACTTTGGTCACATTTTTGCTCTAGAAAAACCTCACAAGTCATGTGGTTTATTGTCTTTCACAATGGAATCATGTTCATACTTCAAAAAGAAAAGACAGATTCCTAATGTTGATTAAAATGATTTTTTGTTTGATTTGGTTTTTTGGATACCTCCAAACAGAATATAAGTATTCGTTCACAGCTTTTGAACAACTGCTGAACTACACTTTTAAGATTATATGAACAAAATTATTAAAAAATGAAATTCAGATACTATTAAATCAATATACCTATGATGTTTTAATGGCAGGTTTTATAGCAGTAAGTTCTCATAGTGGAAGGATATAGCCTCAGGTTTAGAGGTACGTTAAATATTTCTGTTTGGATGTCGATAATGGCCATAGAGAGGCAGCCCATTGGTATGAATCTGTCACGCTCAGTGCTATTGCTGACTCCACTGTTTTTGCTCATTCATCATCATTATGCCTAATCAAAATCACCTATGAGCAGTCATCCAGTGCTAATTTTAATGAGGTGTCAGTTGATAATTTTCCTAAAGCTGTCTTGTCAGGTGAAAGTAAGGATGGCATTGTGGCATTATTGAAATCTGTTTTTGTTTTTTTTTTAATGTCTAAGGTGGTTATTTAATTTTTTTTTTTTTTGAGAGGGCATCTCTCATATTTATTGATCAAATGGTTGTTAACAACAATAAAATTCTGTATAGGGAACTCAATGCTCAATGCACAATCATTAATCCACCCCAAGCCTCATTCTCGTCAGTCTCCAATCTTCTGAAGCATAACGAACAAGTTCTTACGTGGTGAACAGTACAAGGGCAGTCATCACAGAAACTTTTGGTTTTGATCACGCATTATGAACTATAAACAATCAGGTCAAATATGAATATTCGTTTGATTTTTATACTTGATTTATATGTGAATCCCACATTTCTCCCTTATTATTATTATTATTTTTAATAAAATGCTGAAGTGGTAGGTAGATGCAAGATAAAGGTAGAAAACATAGTTTAGTGCTGTAAGAGGGCAAATGTAGATGATCAGGTCTGTGCCTGTAGACTATGTGTTAATCCAAGCTAGACAAGGGCAATAAAACATCCACGTATGCAGAAGATTTCTCTCAGAACAGGGGGATGAGGTTCTAAGCCTCACCTCTGTTGATCCCCAATTTCTCACCTGATGACCCCCCTGCGACTGTGCCTGTCTTAGGTTGTTCCTCCCTTGAGGAATCTTACCCGTCTCTGGCTAACCAGTCATCTTCCGGGGCCGTACAGGGAAATGTAAAGTTGGTAAGTGAGAGAGAAGCAATATTGTTTGAAAAGGTTAGCTTTTTGCTTCTTTGCAGATTTATGCCCTATGGCTTCTATGCCCAGCATTTGTCTTGAGGTATCTTTACCTCTTGGAAGAATTATGATACTCGGTAAATTCGATATGAGGCACAAATTCTATTTGAAATCTGCTTTTATTGGTTGTATAATGTAGTTATTGTTGGGACATGTTTTTACTGCGTATGCTCTGCCAATCAGTTGTTACAAGGTAGTGCTTGTTACAGAGATGGAATCTGCATAACGCATTTGCTGGTGACGTGTAGTGTGTACTTTTAGCCTGTGTCACGTGCCCTTTCTAATGTGGCCCACCGTTACCCCTGGGGGCCTTGTAGCATCTCAGTTTTCGCACTGTTTCCTCAGTCTGCAGTACTGCAGACTCATTCTTTGTGTTCGCTGTGGTATGAATTCAGGAATACACCCAACTGCAAGCATCATGAACACTGAGTGGTAGTCATCAGCGGTGAGAAGGCCCTTCTGATGACATAGATAAACGCCTTCAGTAATTCCTTATAGAGCTCTGAGAAGATGTTCAGGGTTCCAACTATCAGAAACATCGATGTAATTTCTGACTTAAAAAGTCAGAGGTGCTGTTTATGCCCCAGATCACCTAGTGAGTTAGATTAGAGGAAAAACTAGGTATAGGGCAAGGTTGTTGGACCTGTAACTCTCTCTTCTTTGTGATGTTGTAGCACATTGGTAAATTGTTTTACTTTACTGTGTTATTACATGTGATGCTTTACTTTCCTACTAGACTCATGTGTGTATCCAGCAAACAGCTCTGGAGCTGGTTGGCCGTGGTATTGAGGTTCATATCGTTGCTGACGCCACCTCCTCGAGAAGCATGATGGACAGGATGTTTGCTCTTGAGGTAATTGTCCTGCTTCAAAATAAATCATATCAAGTTTTCCAGATAAATCTGAAGAGTATTGAATATTTAACAACAATGAAAGGCTTACCTCTTAAGTTTTAGTGTGGTCTGATGATACCAGACTTGATTTCCGGAGTCCCGACTGTGCACGATTGCCCTTTGAGGTCCCACCATTGTGTCCTATTCTATATCTTCTCTCTCCTTAAACCTTGATTTCCAGTGACCCCAAGACCTCTTTACATCATTTCTCATAATCTGGCTATGGTTTTATGTGGGACCTGAGAGGTATTCCAGTAAGCTTAATGTGAACCATGTAGAGAATTGTGAATTAAAAACAGCTGCATTTCACCTACCTTTAACTCAGCCAAGATCCAGCCGAAACCTTGGGCATAGCAGGCCTCAGCCTGGTTCAGCCTGATAGCAGGTTTTCTCAGACTCAACTTTCTGCAAATAGGAAGTGTGTCACTGACTGGACAGCACTCACGTGCAACGTATTGTGGCTTTGAACAAGTGCCAAGTCAGGGAGCCAGTGATTTTTTTGTCAATGTCACCCAACAGTCCTTACTTAATCATTCGCTATTCCAAGGCTCTGGAAAAGCAACACAATTCTTTGAAACAATGAGTGAATGTTGTAGATCTCTCTCTCTCCCCCTCATTCATGTTTAATTCTAGTTTTGTTGAGGTAATTGTCCTGCTTCAAAATAAATCATATCAAGTTTTCCAGATAAATCTGAAGAGTATTGAATATTTAACAACAATGAAAGGCTTACCTTTATTTGTAATAACTTTAGTATAATGTACATGTGGATTGACTTGTTAGGTCCTTTAACTGTTTATTTTTATTGAGAGTGGGAAATACAGATTTTTTTGTTTTGAGACCCTCCGGAGTTTCATGCACAAGGCAGGCCTATGAACCACTTTCTCTGTAGGATTGCTAAATCCTCTCTTCAGCCTAACGTGTTCCCTGGGGGGTGAGCTTGGTAGGGCACCAGAAGGAGTCAGAGGAGAGAAAGAAAAGTCCGTGGCGAGGGCTGCCACGAAGCAGGTGGGCCGCTGGCAGCAGTGATTGTTTTAAAGCTGTCCATTCTCCATTATGCTCGAAGCAGGGAGTCCTGTTTTGGGACTACTGGTAGAAATCGTTTCATTTATTTTGTTCAACTATTTTTAAATCCATTGGACTATTGGATGCTTTTTGTTGTGCTGAAGTCCTAAGTGTTGATTCTTCCTGTCTCTGCAAGGGTTTGTAAGCTGTTGTTATATCGTGAATGAATCAACTCTCACTTTTCTAATTTCCTTAGGAATCTGAGTTTATAGATGCCTCTATCCTTTCTCCCCACCTTGGCAAGCAGCCCTCTGCCTCTGTGCAGAACCTTTATGGTAATGCAAAGTGAAAAAGGAGAAACATATAAAACCCCAGAATTCTCCTTGTAAAGACATTGTCCTGCATTTGTATATGTTTTTTGAACATGTCTTTCTTAAGGCATTTATTACAGAAAATTTTGATTGTTGGCAGATTCTCTCTTCTCACAAGACAGAACGAAATTGTGGCCAGCTTCTTACTTTCTGAACCTTGTTCTTGGAGAGGTTTGCAGTCTCAGCCATCAGGGGTCCAAACAGTGGAGGGATAATACAGGTTTGAATGCAGTTTCTGGCATTTCTTAAATTTGTGTCTTTGGACAAGTTATTTAATATCAGTACTTCATATTCCTCATCAGTGAAATGGAAAGAATAGTAGCCCCTCCCTGGGAGAGTTTTAGTGAGGGTTAAATAAGGTAATATATTGATAGTGCTCCGTACAGTGCCTGACAAGCCAACACTTAAGTGTGAGCTGCTGGGTTTATTTGTGTTGTTCTTGTTGCTGTCTTCATGAGTCTGGCTTATCAGAAGTGTAGGAAGCGTCTATTAGCTCCCAAAACCTAGAAGGCACTAGGCCTGAGAAGTTCTGAGGCTGGAAGGAGAGAATATGGTCTGGGGTGGATTTGGAAGAGCCTGGGCCAACCAGCCCTCCTGGGCTTAAAGTGTTGAGGCTGAAAGGGAACAGAGAATCCGGTCATGTAGTGATAGGGTCCCTGTGCCGCGTTTCAGATTTTCCCTCTGAGTCTTACCTTGATAAGGAATGTTTTAGTTTATCCCAAAATCATAAAGAGAAACGTTAAGTTTTCTCTTTTATTCTTTAACTATGAAAGTTAAATAGCAATCTGACCAGCTCTCCTCCTTCAAATAATTCCAGAGACTACCCCTATGGCCTGTTAAGATTATTGTACTAGTAAGATTTATAGTTACCATATTGAAACTTCTGTACCGGCATCTTTGGTATGTATTTTATGCAACAATATTTTCTGAGCACTGACCACCTGTCAGGCATTGTTTTTTTTCCAACTAATAATTGTTGAGTAAATACAAAATAGAATAAAGCACTCTCTTGCACTTGATGTCCTTGTCCTTCTGGGGAGTTGTCAGTGTTGCTAGGAAGTTTAATGGGTTTGTCTTGTCCCCTTGCTGAGGCTGTTGTAAGGCTTTCCGCTCTTGCACTCCTAGGTTTGTGGGTCAGAGAAAAACCTTTCCTTTCCTTGGGCCTAGTGGGACTGTTTTTTGCAAGTGTAAAAGAAGAACTTGGGAAATCCATTAAGCCATGTACCCACGTGCAGCAAACAGCTGGAGTTTTAAATGCCTCGTTTTAAACCAGGAAAGAAAGTGCCTTTGGGACCAGTATTGTACGTGGCCTCATAGCTCCAAGGGCTAGGAGGAGCCTGCCAGTGTCCGGAAAGGGGCTGTGGTTCCCTCTCGGCTCAGGAACCCTTTCGGGTTGGGGCTGGGCAGGTGCGTGGGCAGGTCTACCAGCCTGATCCAAAATGGGCATTTTGCTGACCATGCTTTTCCCTAACATAGGTTCTTGGCTTGATTATTTTGAATCCAGTCCGTATTGGCCATACCTCCATCTTGAAGCTGAGTCATACTGTGTTGATTTCTGTTTACTAAATTGTGTTTGGTGCCTGGTGTGCCCCAGCCACCCCGCCAAGGTGACCTGACCCTCAGTATCACTGAGGATTGGTGGCCGGGAGTGGCCAGGCCGTGGTCAGCAGGGCGCTAGGGGAAGCTGGCTTCTCCCAGGCACATGATTCCTTCCTCAGGTCTGGGGACAGCGCTCTGTTCTTCCTGCCTCACGGAGGAATCAGACAATTGTGAGAACTGACTTCTGTTGGCACTTCAGAGTATGTAAGGCGCTTGCACAGGCATCAGAAGTGTGGGGTTCAGATGCAGACCTGAGTTGCTGAGGGTCCTCGTCTGCCGGGAGCAGCGCAGGGGTCAGGGCTGTGCAGCCATACATAGCCCAGGGCTGGGTTTCAGTGACTGGGCTGCTGCCAGTCTTACGTTTATTCCTGCCCTTCTGTCTGAAGCAAGCACATAGTCCTTTGAGATTTCTGGGGTTTGGTACAGTCCTCAGAAGCTGACGAAAAAGTAAGGAGGAGTAAATGAGTTTCCAGAAGTCTTCAAAAATCCAGAGAGAACTCGCCAGCTGGTATTTGTCCCGACAGGAAGGGCACTAGCAGCCTCGCCTGTGCTGTCCTCTTTCCCGGGTGATTCTCTGCTGTTTCCTCCTTGAGAATTGCCGTCAGCTGCGGCTATGTTCTTCGGTACTGGTGGAGGTTCAGGCCCGCTTTCTGAAGAGCGGGCTGCACATCTACAGCCACCTGAAGGGGGAGTTTCCCTGTCCAGGAATGTCGGGGCTCTTCAGGGGGATTCCTGAGTGACGAGAGCTGGATCTGTGCAGTGTCCTGTGACTTGGCCTGGAATTGTTTCTAACCACTTCATCTGCTGTGATTCTTACAGTTGGTGTTTCTATATATAACAGTTGGCCTGTTGTTTTTCTCTAGGGTTTCTGATACAAATACATCCAAAGAATGCATCTCTGCTGTAGATTTTCTGGGCACCCTGTCCCCCATTTCCCCCACTTTCTCTTCTTTGCCCCCTCTCTCCCTTTCCCCTCCCTTCTTTGAGATTTCTTTACGATGATTCCACTGGAACAACTAGGCAAGGATGTTCTTTGACTGGTGAAACTTCCTATGGCCTTAAATTTTATACTCCTGTTTTGTGATTCTAGAATATTATGGTGGTGGTGGTGCTGGTGGGCCGTTATCATCCAGGGGCACATGCTTCAACCTCCATGCGGCTCTCCCACCAATAACCATTTCTTACTTATGGGAAGGTCACCTGTGCTGTGTTGGGTGTTTGGGGCCAGAGAAGAGAGATTGAGAGTCATTGCTTTACATTATTAGCTGGCTTTCTCTTCTGTCCCTGGCGCTCATAAGTCATAATATTGGTACCTGTTTTCTTTCGTTCCTAGGCCATATTACTAATATTGAGAATAACCGTAATATGTTTGTGGTGTGGCTAGTGTGAGATCTCTCCCCAGCACTGAGCTGGATGGTATGGCTGCAGACCATGGTTTCCCTGCAAGATGCTAATTTTTGTGTCCCTGCATCCTCTTTGCTGTCTTCATGTGGCATTCATTCTCCTGCTTGTTCCTTGATTTGTCTTTGTCTTGTTTACAGCGTCTTGCTCGAACTGGGATCATAGTGACTACGAGTGAGGCTGTCCTGCTGCAGCTGGTGGCTGACAAAGACCACCCCAAATTCAAGGAAGTTCAGAATCTGATTAAGGCGAGCGCTCCAGAGTCGGGCCTGCTTTCCAAAGTATAGGACGCTTGAAGGACTGGTATGCTGCCCCCCGTCAGGTGACAGGACTGTAAGCCAGACAGGCTCTTGTTGCTCGTGGAATTAATGTGTTAGACTCAAATTGGCTCCTTTTCTGTGCCCCTTAGTGAAAATAGAACCTAACCCATTAGACCATTTGGGTACCAGCATTTAGTTACAACTGTCCGAGGCTTCAGGGGCTGCTTTCCTTCTTTTGTTAATGTGCTTTTATTTATTTAAAAAAAAATTGCAACAGAGGTTCCTGTTGTGTCTATACTGTGTACACTGATCGTAACTTGCTAGAGTGCGTGCTCTGGTGACGTTTTCTTAAACTGCACACCGTCAGGGCAGGCACACCAATCGTGGGCAGACACTCATGTCAGTATCACTCATATGTTATCATGTTTGTGTGGACTTAGTGCTTTTGTTTACAGGTTGCTTGAAACAGGAGTATGAGATGGGAATTTAAAAGCAGGACTCTGGACTCTGTGACCCGTCTCCTTGCACAATGCAGGCAACTGCCTTGTTCTCACCAGATGAAATTATATTGATGAATTATGTATCTTTCTTGTTTATGCTAATTTTCCTGTTCTGGTCACCATCATTCTCTGTTAATGTTCTCCTTTTTAGCTGAAGCTTTTAGCTAGAGACTCACGGGGTCATTGACTATTTTAATTTATAGACAGATGGGATGATTCGCAATGCCATATAATTGGTGGAGGGCTGTTATAAAATGTTTGAAGTATTTCTCTGGCTGAAGAGCTGGACAACTGTCTTAAGAACATCTAATACGCACTAGATTTAGCAGAGAGTTGAATAAAATGTAGTTCTAAACCATCCATATTCTTTGATATTTTTCTCTACCTACCTTCCAAATACTACAGTTAATACAAAAAGAAAGCATGAGTAATGATCTGGTAGTGTTAGTTTTGTAGTCATTGCTACCGTTCAATAAATTTATTTTCATTCAATACTTATTAAGATGGTTTTAAAACTTTTTTAAAAATATGTGAATATGGAACATTGCCGTCTTTTATATTAAAGTCATTGAAGAAAATGTATTACTGTGAATGAAATGATTTTGTTCCTCATAACATGGCTCCTTATACTATTCCAGGGATTCTAACATTTATTTAAAGGTATAACATTTTTGACATAATCTTTCAACTCAAGGACACTGTCAAAGAAGGAAAATCCTTTGGCGGTGGAGGCAAGTGGATTTGACTCAGGGGCCTTTTTCATTAAGAACAATGGTAGAAACTGTTACTTCTTTTGTCTGAGGGAACAAACAACAGCCTATCCTTCTTGTGAGTGTGTTTAAATGCTTTTCTTCCCGGTAAGCTTGTGTGTCAAAAAAAAGAACCAAAGATTTCTCCATGTTTTAAAATAATTGTTAATAAATTTAACTTCACGCTTCTCAAGCTTTAATATGAATGCAGATCACCTGGGGATCTTGTTAAAATGCTGACTCTGGCTTAGTAGGTCTGGGGTTGGGCCTGACATTTTGCATTTCAAATAAAAAGGAACCATTTCCACCAGTGCTGTTCAGAAGGGGCCTCACTTTGAGGACCAAGGATGCAACTCACAGCGCCTGTCTGCCTCCCACTACACCCTTCATTTCTCATGACATGTGACCATGGTAAAAAGCCATTTGTAGCTGAAACCAATTCTGTGACCCTGAGTTAGCTTCCTATGGGAAAACAAAGGACCACAAACTTAGTGGTTTAAAGCAACACAAATTTATTGTCCTACAGTTCTGTCAGGAGTCTGAAATGAGTTGAGTGTCACTGGGCTAAAGTCCATTTTCCCCCTCCATGGTCAGCAGCTTGAAAGCAGGATCTATGCACTTTCCGTGCTTATTCAAAAAACATATTTTGAGAAAGTACTAAATGCTTAACACGGTGCTATGTGCCAAGGATAAAAAAGATGCTCCCACCTCAGGACACTTACAGTCTGGTACAAAATGGGATATATCCTAACCTCTCAATAAATGTAATTGAATTAAGTTGTGTCAAAGGTTCAGAAATGTCAGTATAACATTACAGTTCAGAGTAATACAATTATGAATTCTGCCTTCTCCCTTCTTTTTTGTAGGTCATGCAAAGCAAGGTGACAAGGCCTTATTATTATGGGAAAACTGGATTGATTTTAATGCATTAGGCTTTGAATTTGGAAGTATATAATTCTGGAGGATAACAAAACTCCTTTAATTGATGTAAATAAAAAACTTGCAAACATAAGCCAGAGAATAGTCCAGTGTATTAAAAATTGCAAGAGGGTTAGGAGCAGGCTCTGGATGCACAGTTTGACATGCTAAAACATCTGTGGAAACGTAATCCAAAATTAAGAGTAGTGAAAGTAATAAACTTATTTCAACCAGGAAGCCAAATACCCTCTTACAACCATTCAACTACCACATTTCTTTAGGTGGAATATTTTCTGTTTTTAAAAGTAATTTGGGGGGGTCGGAAGATGGCGGCGTGAGTAGAGCAGCGGAAATCTCCTCCCAAAACAACATATATCTATGAAAATATAACAAAGACAACCCTTCCTAGAATAAAGACCAGAGGACACAGGACAATATCCAGACCACATCCACACCTGAGAGAACCCAGCGCCTCGCGAAGGGGGTAAGATACAAGCCCCGGCCCCGCGGGAGCCGAGCGCCCCTCCCCCCAGCTCCCGGCGGGAGAAGAACAGGCAGAGCGGGAGGGAGACGGAGCCCAGGGCTGCCGAGCACCCAGCCCCAGCCATCCGGGCCAGAGTGCAGGGCCCTCGATTCTGGGAAAACAGGGCAGCAAGAACAGTGAGCAGGCACTGGAGGCTGGGCGACAGAGGACATAAGAAAAGCGCGCGACCATTTTTTTTTTTTGCTTTTTTGCTGCTTTGTTTTGGCGAGCGCTTTTTGGAAGTCTTAAAGGGACAGGGACCCCAATATTAGGGAAACAGGGCAGAAAGACCGGTGAGCAGAGGCCTGAGGCTGGCACCGGAGAATAAAGAAAAACGAACGACCACCTTTTTTTTTTTAATTAAAAAAATTTTTTTTTTCTTGTTTTTTTTTGTGGTCGTTGTTTTGTTTTGGCGGGTGCTTTTTGGAAGTCTTAAAGGGGCAGGGCGGGTCACTTAATCCAGAGGTAGGGAATCCGGGATCTCTGGGCACCCTAACCCCTGGGCTGCAGGGAGCAGGGAGGCCCCTTACGGAGATAAATAGCCTCCCAGCAGCTCCTGCTCCAACGCGACTCCACCATTTTGGAGTAGCTGCCCGAGCCAGGCCACGCCCACAGCAACAGCGGAGATTAACTCCATAGCAGCCGGGCAGGAAGCAGAAACCCTGTCTGCGCGCAGCTGCGCAGCACAAGCCACTAGAGGCCGCTGTTCTCCCAGGAGAGGAGGGCCACAAACCAACAAGAAGGGAAGTCCTTCCAGCCGTCACTCGTCCCAGTTCTGCAGACTATTCCTATCACCATGAAAAGGCAAAGCTACAGGCAGACAAAGATCACAGAGACAACACCAGAGAAGGAGACAGACCTAACCAGTCTCCCTGACAAAGAATTCAAAATAAGAATCATAAACATGCTGACAGAGATGCAGAGAAATACGCAAGAAAAATGGGATGAAGTCCGGAAAGAGATCACAGATGCCAGAAAGGAGATCGCAGAAATGAAACAAACTCTGGAAGGGTTTATAAGCAGAATGGATAGAATGCAAGAGGCCATTGATGGAATTGAAATCAGAGAACAGGAACGCATAGAAGCTGACATAGAGAGAGACAAAAGGATCTCCAGGAATGAAACAATATTAAGAGAACTGTGTGACCAATCTAAAAGGAGCAATATCCGTATTATAGGGGTCCCAGAAGAAGAAGAGAGAGGCAAAGAGATGGAAAGTATCTTAGAAGAAATAATTGCTGAAAACTTCCCCACACTGGGGGAGGAAGTAATCAAACAGACCACGGAAATACACAGAACCCCCAACAGAAAGGATCCAAGAAGGGCAACACCAAGACACATAATAATTAAAATGGCAAAGATCAAGGACAAGGAAAGAGTGTTAAAGGCAGCTAGAGAGAAAAAGGTCACCTATAAAGGGAAACCCATCAGGCCAACGTCAGATTTCTCAACAGAAACCCTACAGGCCAGAAGAGAATGGCATGATATATTTAATACAATGAAACAGAAGGGCCTTGAACCAAGGATACTGTATCCAGCACGACTATCATTCAAATATGACGGTGGGATTAAACAATTCCCAGACAAACAAAAGCTGAGGGAATTTGCTTTCCACAAACCACCTCTACAGAACATCTTACAGGGACTGCTCTAGATGGGAGCACTCCTAGAAAGAGCACAGCACAAAACACCCAACATATGAAGAATCGAGGAGGAGGAACAAGAAGGGAGAGAAGAAAAGAATCTCCAGACAGTGTATATAACAGCTCAATAAGCGAGCTAAGTTAGGCAGTAAGATACTAAAGAGGCTAACCTTGAACCTTTGGTAACCACGAATTTAAAGTCTGCAATGGCAATAAGTACATATCTTTCAATAGTCACCCTAAATGTTAATGGGTTGAATGCACCAATCAAAAGACACAGAGTAACAGAATGGATAAAAAAGCAAGACCCATCTATATGCTGCTTACAAGAAACTCACCTCAAACCCAAAGACAGGTACAGACTAAAAGTCAAGGGATGGAAAAACATATTTCAAGCAAACAACAGTGAGAAGAAAGCAGGGGTTGCAGTACTAATATCAGACAAAATAGACTTCAAAACAAAGAAAGTAACAAGAGATAAAGAAGGACACTACATAATGATAAAGGGCTCAGTCAAACAAGAGGATATAACCATTCTAAATATATATGCACCCAACACAGGAGCACCAGCATATGTGAAACAAATACTAACAGAACTAAAGGGGGATATAGACTGCAATGCATTCATTCTAGGAGACTTCAACACACCACTCACCCCAAAGGATAGATCCACTGGGCAGAAAATAAGTAAGGACACGGAAGCACTGAACAACACAGTAGAGCAGATGGACCTAATAGACATCTATAGAACTCTACATCCAAAAGCAGCGGGATATACATTCTTCTCAAGTGCACATGGAACATTCTCCAGAATAGACCACATACTAGGCCACAAAAAGAGCCTCAGAAAATTCCAAAAGATTGAAATCCTACCAACCAACTTTTCAGACCACAAAGGCATAAAACTAGAAATAAACTGTACAAAGAAAGCAAAGAGGCTCACAAACACATGGAGGCTTAACAACACGCTCCTAAATAATCAATGGATCAATGACCAAATCAAAATGGAGATCCAGCAATATATGGAAACAAATGACAACAACAACACTAAGCCCCAACTTCTGTGGGACACAGCAAAAGCAGTCTTAAGAGGAAAGTATATAGCAATCCAAGCATATTTAAAAAAGGAAGAGCAATCCCAAATGAATGGTCTAATGTCACAATTATCGAAATTGGAAAAAGAAGAACAGATGAGGCCTAAGGTCAGCAGAAGGAGGGACATAATAAAGATCAGAGAAGAAATAAATAAAATTGAGAAGAATAAAACAATAGCAAAAATCAATGAAACCAAGAGCTGGTTCTTCGAGAAAATAAACAAAATAGATAAGCCTCTAGCCAGACTTATTAAGAAGAAAAGAGAATCAACACAAATCAACAGTATCAGAAACGAGAAAGGAAAAATCACGACGGACCCCACGGAAATGCAAAGAATTATTGGAGAATACTATGAAAACCTATATGCTAACAAGCTGGGAAACCTAGGAGAAATGGACAACTTCCTAGAAAAATATAACCTTCCAAGATTGACCCAGGAAGAAACAGAAAATCTAAACAGACCAATTACCAGCAACGAAATTGAAGAGGTAATCAAAAAACTACCAAAGAACAAAACCCCCGGGCCAGATGGATTTACCTCGGAATTTTATCAGACATACAGGGAAGACATAATACCCATTCTCCTTAAAGTTTTCCAAAAAATAGAGGAGGAGGGGATACTCCCAAACTCATTCTATGAAGCTAACATAACCCTAATACCCAAACCAGGCAAAGACCCCACCAAAAAAGAAAACTACAGACCAATATCCCTGATGAACGTAGATGCAAAAATACTCAACAAAATATTAGCAAACCGAATTCAAAAATACATCAAAAGGATCATACACCATGACCAAGTGGGATTCATTCCAGGGATGCAAGGATGGTACAACATTCGAAAGTCCATCAACATCATCCACCACATCAACAAAAAGAAAGACAAAAACCACATGATCATCTCCATAGATGCTGAAAAAGCATTTGACAAAGTTCAACATCCATTCATGTTAAAAACTCTCAGCAAAATGGGAATAGAGGGCAAGTACCTCAACATAATAAAGGCCATCTATGATAAACCCACAGCCAACATTATATTGAACAGCGAGAAGCTGAAAGCATTTCCTCTGAGATCGGGAACTAGACAGGGATGCCCACTCTCTCCACTGTTATTTAACATAGTACTGGAGGTCCTAGCCACGGCAATCAGACAAAATAAAGAAATACAAGGAATCCAGATTGGTAAAGAAGAAGTTAAACTGTCACTATTTGCAGATGACATGATACTGTACATAAAAAACCCTAAAGACTCCACCCCAAAACTACTAGAACTGATATCGGAATACAGCAAAGTTGCAGGATACAAAATCAACACACAGAAATCTGTGGCTTTCCTATATACTAACAATGAACCAACAGAAAGAGAAATCAGGAAAACAACTCCATTCACAATTGCATCAAAAAAAATAAAATACCTAGGAATAAACCTAACCAAAGAAGTGAAAGACTTATACTCTGAAAACTACAAGTCACTCTTAAGAGAAATTAAAGGGGACACTAACAGATGGAAACTCATCCCATGCTCCTGGCTAGGAAGAATTAATATCGTCAAAATGGCCATCCTGCCCAAAGCAATATACAGATTTGATGCAATCCCTATGAAACTACCAGCAACATTCTTCAATGAACTGGAACAAATAATTCAAAAATTCATATGGAAACACCAAAGACCCCGAATAGCCAAAGCAATCCTGAGAAAGAAGAATAAAGTAGGGGGGATCTCACTCCCCAACTTCAAGCTCTACTATAAAGCCATAGTAATCAAGACAATTTGGTACTGGCACAAGAGCAGAGCCACAGACCAATGGAACAGACTAGAGAATCCAGACATTAACCCAGACATATATGGTCAATTAATATTTGATAAAGGAGCCATGGACATACAATGGCGAAATGACAGTCTCTTCAACAGGTGGTGCTGGCAAAACTGGACAGCTACATGTAGGAGAATGAAACTGGACCATTGTCTAACCCCATATACAAAAGTAAACTCAAAATGGATCAAAGACCTGAATGTAAGCCATGAAACCATTAAACTCTTGGAAGAAAACATAGGCGAAAACCTCTTAGACATAAACATGAGTGACCTCTTCTTGAACATATCTCCCCGGGCAAGGAAAACAACAGCAAAAATGAGTAAGTGGGACTATATTAAGCTGAAAAGCTTCTGTACAGCAAAAGACACCATCAATAGAACAAGAAGGATCCCTACAGTATGGGAGAATATATTTGAAAATGACACATCCGATAAAGGCTTGACGTCCAGAATATATAAGGAGCTCTCACGCCTCAACAAACAAAAAACAAATAACCCAATTAAAAAATGGGCAGAGGAACTGAACAGACAGTTCTCCAAAAAAGAAATACAGATGGCCAACAGACACATGAAAAGATGCTCCACATCGCTAATTATCAGAGAAATGCAAATTAAAACTACAATGAGGTATCACCTCACACCAGTAAGGATGGCTGCCATCCAAAAGACAAACAACAACAAATGTTGGCGAGGCTGTGGAGAAAGGGGAACCCTCCTACACTGCTGGTGGGAATGTAAATTAGTTCAACCATTGTGGAAAGCAGTATGGAGGTACATCAAAATGCTCAAAACAGACTTACCATTTGACCCAGGAATTCCACTCCTAGGAATTTACCCTAAGAATGCAGCAATCAAGTTTGAGAAAGACAGATGCACCCCTATGTTTATTGCAGCACTATTTACAATAGCCAAGAATTGGAAGCAACCTAAATGTCCATCAATAGATGAATGGATAAAGAAGATGTGGTACATATACACAATGGAATACTACTCAGCCATAAGAAAAGGGCAAATCCAATCATTTGCAGCAACATGGATGGAGCTGGAGGGTATTATGCTCAGTGAAACAAGCCAAGCGGAGAAAGAGAAATACCAAATGATTTCACTTATCTGTGGAATATAAGAACAAAGGAAAAACTGAAGGAACAAAACAGCAGCAGAATCACAGAACTCAAGAATGGACTAACAGGTACCAAAGGGAAAGGGACTGGGGAGGATGGGTGGGTAGGGAGGGATAAGGGGGGGAGAAGTAGGGGGGTATTAAGATTAACATGCATGGGGGGGTAGGAGAAAAGGGAGGGCTGTACAACACAGAGAAGGCAAGTAGTGATTCTACAACATTTTGCTATGCTGATGGACAGTGACTGTAAAGGGGTTTATGGGGGGACCTGGTATAGGGGAGAGCCTAGTAAACATAATATTCGTCATGTAAGTGTAGATTAGTGATAGCAAAAAAAAAAAAAAAAAAAAAAGGGCAGTTCCTGTGTGGTAACCTCCAACGAGTTCTACACAAGGGTATAAAGGGCATATAAAAGTGTAGGCAAAGGGTCTGTTTGTGTTTATACAGAGGATCAAAGCCTAATTGGGCTACCCCGAAAATGAACTAAGATACGATATGAAAAAGAACTTCCAACATCTGCACTCTCGGGAAGACTCATGCCAGAAGATGATCATCAAAAAACCCCAACAAAGATCCACGCACTGCTACAGCTGTAGATGCACTCATCCCACCAGTTCCTGGACTTGCCATGGGAATGAGGAAGGAGATATCTAAGCTGGCCTGTGCATACAGTAAAACAACAAAATTGGACTGGATCTATACTGTTGGAACTCAACCAAGAATTTGGAGAAGTGCAAATTGTAGCGCTCCAAAGTCTTACAACTACAAACTATTTATTGTTAAAAGAACATATGGCATGTGAACAGTCCCCAGGAATGGGTTGTTTTAATTTGTCTGATTTCTCTCAGACTGTTCAAGTTCATTTGGACAATATCCACCATATCATAGATAAGTTTTCACAAATGCCTAAGGTGCCTAACTGGTTTTCTTGGTTTCACTGCAGATGGCTAGTAATTACAGATATGCTTTGGTTATGTAACTATACTCCTATTATGTTAATGTGTGTGTGCAATTTAAGTAGTAGCTTAAAACCTATACATGCTGAAGTTACTCTACAAGAAGATATATCAAAGAAATAATCAATCTTCCCATGTTTTCTTCCACCTGCTACTTCTATAGGTTTTCTTCTTCCTTCCTAATTACAACCCTCAAATAGAATTCGTGCCTCATATCAAATTTACCGAGTATCATAATTCTTCCAAGTGGTAAAGATACCTCAAGACAAATGCTGGGCATAGAAGCCACAGGGCATAAATATGCAAAGAAGTAAAAAGCTAACTTTTTCAAACAATAAGGCTTCTCTCTCACTTACCAACTTCACATTTCCCTGTATGGCCACGGAAGATGACTGGTTAGCCAGAGACGGGTAAGATTCCTCAAGGGAGGAACAACCTAAGACAGGCACAGTCGCAGGGGGGCCATCAGGTGAGAAATTGGGGGTCAACAGAGGTGAGGCTTAGAACCTCACCCCCCCGCTCTGAGAGAAATCTTCTGCATACGTGGATGTTTTATTGCTATGGTCTAGCTTGGATTAACACATAGTCTATAGGCACACACCTGATCATCTACATGTGCTCTCTTACAACACTAAACTATGTTTTCTACCTTTATCTTGTATCTACCTACCACTTCAGCATTTTATTAAAAATCATAATAATAAAGAGAGAAATGTGGTATCCACATATAAATGAAGTATAAAAACCAAATGAGTATTCATATTTGAACTGACTGTTTATAGTTCATAATGCATGAGCAAAACCGAAAGTTTCTGTGATGACTGCCCTTGTACTGTTCACTATGTAACTTATTCACTATGTAAGAATTTGTTCTCCATGTAAAAACTTGTTTGTTATGCCTCAGAAGATTGGAGACTGACAAAAATTAGGCTTGGGGTGGAATAATGATTGTGCATTGAGCATTGACTCCCCTATACAGAATTTTATTGTCGTTAACAACCATTTGATCAATAAATATGAGAGATGCCCTCACAAAAAAAAAAAAAAAAAAAAAAAGGGACAGACTTCCAATGGTAAAATAAATTAGTAACCGGGATGTAATGTATAGCATAAGGAATATAGTCAAGATATTGTAACAGCTTGGTAGGGTGATAGCTGGAACCTAGAATTATGTATATAAATGTTCTACCACTGTGTTGTACACTTGAAACTCATGTAATGTAATACTGTATGTCAACTACCCTTCAATAAAAAATAATTATTAAATAAAAAAAAAAAAAAAAAAAAAAAAAAAAAAAAAAAAAAAGTAATTTGGGTAAATCTGACTTCAGAGCTGGGTGGAACTTCAAAGACCATCATTTCAAAGGTTCACGTCAGCTCTAAACTTCTTAACGTGGTTTTATTTTACAAATGCAATGAGTGAGGCTCAGATAGAAATGCTTTTTTGAAAGCTGCATAGGTGCTTAAAGGCACAGCAGGATGAGAACTGGGTTTCTTCGTCCCTCCTGTCCTCCCTTCCAGTCCCTGATAATGCAGGGGGAAGGGCCATTAAATAGGATGGTTTCTAATTCACCCCACAGCACACCATTTCACACTAGCAAAACTAGTGGGATACTTGTAGCTGATAGCTTTCCTGTGCCACAATCTTCAATCTCATCTTTTTTCTTTACAGTTTTCCAATTAATTTTGGAGAATGGCTGAAAATAGGAATAGTATCATATCATTGTTGAATAGATGCATCCATCTTCCCACATCATTAAAGCTCCCTTAATTTCCATGGAACATGATTGTCACTGTTTAACCTTGATTAAAATGAATTTAAAAGTCACTAGACTACTATAATGAGATATATCACTTAGATATGATTGAAATGTATTTTTTAAAATAATTACAGTTGGCTTTTAGAATTCGTATTTCCATATTGCTTTTCTTTATCTTTTAAGCTTGAACAGCAGACATGTTACCAAGATTTATTTTTAGAAGAGATACAAATCCAAAATTGTGGTCAACTATAATAGCCTGTTAAATCCTATGGAAGATATTATCCAGATTTGCCTGTTGTAGGAAACAGAATTTTGAAATAGCCCCAAATGTTCCCTCGCTGGTTGTCACACACCCCCAATCACATATTCATCTCCATACAGCTGTAAGGGGTTTTTGCTCAGGTGAATTAAGATCTCAACAAATTGGTTCACCTTAAGACAAGGAGACTGTCTTTGAGGGCCTGATCTAATCCGGTGAGCATTAAAAGGGACTGGGTGCTTCCTGGTGATAAAGATCAGAGTGGGAGGGTTCTACCAGAGAGAGGTTCTCCTGAGGACTTTGAAGATGGAGGGGACTAAAAGCTAAGCATTTGGGTGGCCAGCAAGGAAACAGGGACCTGAGTTATGCAAGCACAAGGAACTGAATTCAGCAAACAACCTGAGTGACTTTGCAAGCTGATTCTCCCCCCCCGGGAAACCCCAGGTAAGAACTCCTGGCTGACACCTTTCATTTCTGCCTTTTGAGACCCCAAACGGAGAGAATCTGCCATCCGTGCCTGGACTTAAGACCTACAGAACTGCGAGGTAATACATTTCTCTTGTTTTAAGCCACTTCGTTGGTGCTAATTTATCACACAGAAATAGAAAACTGATATATATTTGCTTTTCTGCTTTGTTGTGTTTTGAAAATTTGCAAAGTTTACATGAAGAAAAGGAGAAAGGAAGGTTGGAAGTGGGATGCCATCAAGAGAATAAAGTCTGTATTTTACATACTAATTAGTTCCTATTAATTTGCTTCCAGAAAAGTGGGGCTAGAAGGGACAGTGGATGTCCTGCAGTCCATTGTGTTAGTGATGCAGCCTTTTCCATTGTAAGGTTAGCTTTTTGTGTTTTTCATTTCAGGAACTAGTCAAGTAGGAGCACACTTGTCATACCAGGCTTCATTTCCTGATATAATTGTTAGCTACATAGTATATTTTACTACTTAACTCTAAAAGTCACTTGGCTTCAGATTTGTTCATTGTTCTTGCAGCTGCTTCCTTGTTAAATGGTTCCTCCCACATCAGGCAGTAGATGCAAGAAATGAAAGGTGATGTGTCCCAGAACCTATAGTTAATACACAAAGGCTCGTTGTTAACATATACTGAATACGTGCAACTTTGAATTGGACTTCTGGAAAATGCATATTTATGCTTTCAAAATAGCCCGTTTAGCAGCGCCAGCTACAAAGGTGGAATGCTTTGTAAATCAAAATGTTGGAAATGTGGAGATTTTTCCAAGAAATTAGGCCTTAGAAAGACTGCGTGAAACCTATGAAGAACACAGGTGGAGGTTCTTAGTTGCTATCCAAATGGTAGTGTTTTTGCTTGTATGCCAGTAAGAAGTGCTTTATATTCTTGGAGAATTAGGCAAAACCCAAATACTCTGTGTCCTTTGCTGTCAATATTAGATTTCAGCAATTTATTCTTGCAGGTTGACAGCATGGTTTAAGCATAACGTGTGTGTGTGTGTCACAGACCTTTCTTTTCAAATTAAAAAAAAATGGATTGGAGTTGTTGGTGAGGGGAATTGGCAGGAAAGAAGAGAAGAATGGGGAATTTTCCTTCTTATTCTGCAGAAAGCCTTTGTATAAATGTATGATTGAAATCATTGAAATGGCAGATCTGACACCAGAGGCACATTCTCATTTGCACAAGGAAGAGATTGGACTCAACTGTATCACATGTAGGTTCCTTGAAATTTTTTAAGTGAATTAAATGGAACATTCGTTTGAGTGACCGTATCATATCAAAGAATGTGCCAGGTACCTAAGTGCTCTGTATCTATTAACTCAATCCTAACAGTCCTGTGATGTAACCAAGTGAATAAGTAACTTGCCCAGGTCATCCAGCTGGTTGGAGTGGAGATGCTGAAACTTTAACCTGGAATTTAGAAACTGCTGGAACCATTATACTACGCTTGCTCTTGCTGCCATGGGAGCCAGACACCACGCTAGGCACTTAGGGAAACGTCTATAAACAAGCCATAATTATATGACACATAGGTGGCACATGGAAGGTCTTTATTCACAGGTTTTTTTCTTTATAGAGGTAGCTTTCCCTGTACTCTCAGATTTGCTATAAATAGCTTTTTTTTGAAGACTTGACATTTTCCTTTAAATACTTTTAATTTCTTTAGAGAGCTCATTGAGAAATGTACAAGTTCCACTAATGCTCTTTCTCTTGTTAAACTTCCTTTAAGCCTTTTAAATGGCTTTAGATTTGCATTCAGAAAATGCAATTTTCTTAGCCAGAAATTTTGTCAACTCACCCAACCTCTGCATTCTGATCTTTCAGAGATAAACAGAAACTTATTTATGGTGAGTACTCATTGACTCTGCCAAGTTACTTTGTGCTTATTTTAATTACAAACTAACTGTACTTCTCTAAAAGTAAAATTCTATCTCCTAAAAACCTGAATATTTTAGCTTCAAGGTCATTGAAATATAAATTCTTCAGGGACAGGAATGGTTAGGACCAAAATTAACATAAAAACTTTCTAGAATTAAGAGTAATGGAAACATGTATATATTATAGCCCTTGTTTTCTTTCTGTATTGACCAATCTCTTATATTCTGAATGATTCTAATCAAATCAGTTGTTATAATAACTAGTAAACGTAAATTTCTAAGCTAAAATCAGTGTCAAACTTGGGATTTGATTTTACTCTTACCTACCAATAAATTGGCCTGTGTATTTTTCGTGGATGCTGGCAGAAGACATGAACTTTCTGGATCAGAGAGAAAGGCCTTTATTACTCATGGCCCTGGAGGCAGCATGAACAGTAGCATCAATACATGGATTCCCTTTGCCCCCAAGTTGCACAGGCAGGATACAGTGTGTGCCGAATGGATTTCATGCTCTTGGGGGGTTTACACTGCGCTTTCAGAGCAAGCCACAAGCAAGCCTGCTCTTTGTCCTAAAGGAGCTCTTATCTCAGCTCTCAAGATTACCTGCTGCATAAGTGATACTGAGAAATGGCCGGGGTAGAAGTGTTCAGGTCCTTGAAGACATGGCACTCCCAGCAAGACATGGAGTATAAGAAGCCCAAGGAGAGCTTACATCCCAACAGGTGGACGCAGTGTGCTATAGTGGAAAGTGCAGAGTCCTGGCTTGCTCTCTCATAGCAACCTTAAATAAGCCTTTCTGAGGATCTCTAGGTTATTTCACATAGGAAATGGGGTCTGATGAGATGGCAAGAAATAGCCACACCTTCAACCAGATACTCGTTGTTGCCCTTTTCTGAAAACCTTTATATAAAATAAGACAGGTTGCTCAAGGCTAAAAATTGAGCCTCAGAGAATTTTCACATTATCAAGCAACACACACACAGTATGGGTGATTGCCCTCAAGTGTGAAATGGATTCTTAGAAAAGAAAATGAATTAGTAATTGTTTAATCAAGGGTGCCTTAAAAGAAATCTTAGGAAATGCAAACAATTAAAAATGTGTTACTAAGAAATGTTATCTTTCTTTTTTTGGGATAACGATAAAAACCTCCAATCCTCAGAGAAGGCATCAGGGTGTTGTGAGCATTTAAAAAATTGTCATCTTCATGCAATGTCTGGACTAGCTTAGAGATATCTTAGATGGACTGCTTTGTTTGAGAAATTTGTTTTTTCAAGAACAAGTGAATGAGCTCATTGTTTAGTCTTTTGAAACACATCTGATTTTTATTTTAGGTAATAGATTGAATTCTGTGAATACAGAAGTTTTGCTAAATAATAGCTGTATTTAGATGAGCTTGGTTGGTTGAAACTTCTCAAAGTAGGTTTCACATCTTCTCTTCACCCCTTGAAAACTTCTGTGCTCTTCAAAGAACTAATAAAGGTATAAATGAAAGATACCTGAAAAGAGATTGCATTACATGATTTCAGTCCATCCTGACTTGCAAACTAGCATAATGGTTGATTTTTGCCAGATCTGTGCTTTGCTGTCATTATTGTTAACATTGTGATTGTTCACAGACTACTCTGGGTAATTGGAATGTGGGCATTGTAGGTTCAGGTGCACAGGGATTCATTTATGTTAACATGGAATGAAAGCTGTTTTGTCACTGACAGACCGGTAGCATAGGGTTGGCAAGTATTTTAACACAGGAGAAACGAATGCCAGCAAACCTTACAAATAATTTCTGGAATGAGTGTCTATGGGTTTATTTGTTCATCCTTTCAGTACTGTCTTACTGGTTACCTACCTTGTGAGAGCTTCCCCACTGGGAATAGAGGAGAGAGAACTATGCTTCTAAAGGAACTCAGTCTAGTGAGAGAGAAAAGCAAGGCCCCGCAGGCTGGTCGGTACAGATATGAGGTCCTGGGCACGATTAGGGGGAGATGGGTGACACCCCTCCCCAGATGGATCAGGGCTTTTTTTTTTGTTTAAAACAACAGAGATTTATTTTCACACAATTCTGGAGACCTGAAGTCCAAATCAGGGTGTCAGCAGGACTGTTTCCTTTTTAGAGGTTGAGGGAGAATCCTTCCTTACCTGTTTCCAGCTTCTGGCAGTTGCCAGCAATCCTTGGTGTTCTTTGGCTTGTAGACCCAGCACTCCAATTTATGGCTCCATCTTCCCCTGGCCCTCTCCTCTTTGTGTCTGTGTCTTCACATGACCTTCTTTTAAGGACAGCAGTCATTGGATTTAGGGCCTATGCTAATCTAGAATGACCTCACCTTATGAAATTATATCTGAAAAGACCCTATTTTGAGATAAGGTCTCCTTTTGAGATTCTGGGTGGATAAGAATCTTGGGGAGACACTACTAATCCAACACATCAAGGTTCAAACAGTCCACACGTTAACCATCAGCAGTGATAGCACCTGGGTTATCCCCAGTGGATTATAAATCCCTACATCATGAGAATAATGGCAAGGGAAGAGATCAAGAAAAGAAAGGCTTTAAACTTAACCTCTGCTGAAATGGATCAGGGCTTTTTGATCCAGAACCTTCCATGTTCATTCTTGTACAGTCTGTGTGCTTGATTGGCTGGCTTCATACACAGGATATTTTCTGGCCTTGGCTTTACTAGGATCTGAAGTTTTACTCCAAGCTTATAGTCTCTTAAAGGAGCACACCATCCAGTCTAGAAAGAGCTGCACTGGGCCTGCCTAGCTCCTAGGCACAGTGAAGGTTCAGGGACAAAACGGGTGCCAACAGCAGCATGAATATTCCTCAATATCAGGCGTGGGGAAGGTCAACTTACCGATGCACACACCAGAGCAACGTGCAGAAATTCTACTTAATAGGCGAATCGCTTACTTACAGTACAGTCAGTCTGGATTAGAGAGAGCTCTGCTGGGGAGGTGCACATAGGCTGAGTGGCTTTGAGTCACTGTGCGGTAGGCATTGTGTATGTATCCTGAGCTCTCCAGCGTGAGTGCCCACAAGGCGAGGCAGAAAATGCAAATAACAGAGCAGGTAGGCCTGGCGCCCAGGGAAGTGAGCGTTGAGAGGCTGGCCCTGCCCAGTGCCGCCCGCTTGCTGCGGCAGAGGGAGGCAGACCCAGTGGTAGCAGTTCCCAAATCTAGAGAAAATGAAAAGCTTGACTGTAGATGTTGGTCTCCGGCCACCTGACTGTAGCCACAGCTCCTCACCTGCAATGTGGTGGTCTCAGTTTTTCTCATTCACCCGTTACTAGTTGATCTTGGCTATTTCAACCAAGCCCTAAAGCAGTGGCCACAAAGCTTGCTACCTGTGAGAATCACCTGGAGATGTTATAAAACTCCAACACCCAGAGCAGGCCCTACACCAGGGAGACCAGCCTCCACGGGTGGGACCCAGATATTGCAGGGGCCCTTAAGTCCCCACCCCCTCGTGGTTCCAGCGTTCAGCCAAGTTTGAAAAACACTCCTGGAAGACCTTGTTCCTCAGTGTGCCCTGCGTGTGCCCTGCAAATCATGACCATCATGCCTGTGGCGAATGCAGACTCTTAAGCCTCACCCCAGTAGTGCTGTGATAGACCCCATAGTTGAGCCAAATTCCCCGAGGGTTTCCTGTGCTGATTAAAATTTGAGAAGCATTGCCTGATTACCAAGTGACAGGGTGAACCTCACTTAAGCCTTAGAACAGTGGTTCTACGCATTAAAATGACCCATTTCAAAAATGTAACTATCCAGGCCTGCCTAGGGAGATTGATTTAATAGATTTGTGATGAGTCATTAGTATTTAAAACAAAAACTGTGCCAAAGTACAATGTACTGGCAAAGTTACATCCCATTAATTGTCTTAGTTTTCCTCATTTTGTAGTTCTGAGAACTTGTTTTCACCCAATAAGTATTTCTAGGATAGTCATTTGATGATTAATATTGAAAAAGGCAGGCACTGAGAGAAGGGTGCCTGCTACCAACTGTTAGCTGGTATGTCTGGGTGTGGATGTCTTCTAATTATACTAATTAGCTCTTCATTGCCTCTCTTGAAAATGGACTCCAGTCCCTCAAACACAGGCCCATAATCTACAGGAATGGCTCAGTCAACCAGGTATCTTATCTGAGAGGACTTAGAGCATCTGGAATAAATCAAGTTGTCCTTTTTTCCTGTGAACTCCAGTTCCTTCAGCTGTAAGTAAAGGTGACATCTCTCCTGTCAGGAGGAAACTTCGCGAAATGTTTATAAAGCACTTAGCACAGTAGCATAATGAAATGGCAAGTCTCCTGAGAGAGGACGTTCATCTTAAGAGGTGTTTATCAAGGATCTTGGAGCCCCCTTCTTTAACTTCTACCCAAACTAAAGCAGGTTCGTTTTTTTTAATGTCCTAGTTTCATATAAAATAGAGAAATAACTACCGCTATGCAGTGCATGGTTTACCGTAAAGAACCAGAGGTTTTACCCAAACTAAGCAATGCAACTGAGCAGTTTATTTTTTTTGTGGGGCATGCTGGGAAGCTAAATCATGGGGTGAGCCTGCAATCCAACGTACTTTAAGATTAATTCTGAGGTTACTTGGTCATGGCGGCCCACAGATCACAGCTCTTTTTCAACTTTATCAGGCTAATTTATCTGTCATGTGTGACGGTGGTGTCCAGTTTTTCTATTATAGCAGAAGTAAAAGCTAATATCGGCTGAGGCACTTTTGAGTCAATTGATAAAGCTTGTCCAGGAAGGCAGCACACTCAAATGCATTGGTTACTCAGAGGTCCGGAAAGATCCTCCTCGGTGCAAATATACCTGCATCTTCGGCACAGAACACTGCGCTGGAAGCTCTATGGCGCCCCCTTGGGGTAAACGAGGGGAATAGGCTCTCCAGACGGCTTCGCCCAGAGGGGGCACAACCCGTTTTATTACCTTCCACAAAAGTCTTCATTTACAGAAAAGTTAAGGGAGTCCCTGTCTGTGTGGAGCTTACATTCTGATGGTATCTCAGCTTTCATTTTATCGAAATGGATCTGATAATGTAGAAAGTATTGGAAGAAAATGAAATAATGGAGCTCTTCTCACTGAGCTATTTCCAATAATTTCTGGACTCCACTTTAAATAACAGGTTCTTAGGAATTTTTCCCCTGGCTTTCTATTCTGCTTTTGCTTGTGGAAAGGCATGTATATTTTGTGTTAATTGTAGTAAACCTATATGGTGAGACATACTGAGAGATTCTGAATGCTTAATGAGAAATCTAAGAATTTTCCAGCGAATGTAACCTCAGAAGGGATCTTGTGCATTTTTCTTTATGTGAGATCCAGAGATGCAGACAGAACTTTCAGCCAGTCACTGTTCAGTGGGATTCAGTGTCTTCCTAACCGGGTCCCATCAAGGCCTTTAAGGATACCCCAGAGCTTGGAGGAGATGTTATTTGCTGAGTAACCAAAGCTTTAAGGCCTGGTAGCCTCAAATACAGAGAAGCCGAACCAAGATTTGAAAAATGAGAAATTAAGAATATAAATTACTGCTTATAAAAATGTTAATAGACACATCAGTAAATTATTTTAGAATTAGCATGCCTACTATTTTAGCTAACAAGAAGCATCTACTATTTGATGCCAGTTCCTGAGAGGATTTGAGACTCCTTTGTGATGTTTATTTATGAAGGCACACGTTTGAACATTTGTATTTAGTGCCTCTGCACTGTGAAAGCAGTGATGTCGGAATGGAGAAGCTACAGTGTAAGAAAGGAAACAAGCACCTAACAGCAATGAAACTCTATTGCTCTGTTAAAGAGTCTTGCTGCCAGACCTGATTAGTTTGCATTTGGTGGTACTTTCCGCTCTGATTGTTCCCTTCCTGTTATTATAAATAATGAGTCAGAAATCTGACCCAAACCCAGCTGGCTTGTGCTCCTTTTTCTTTCCCCTGGCTTTGTTCTATGAGACCTACACCCATAATTCCTGCTCATCATGAATAATGCCGCATGTGTATACATATATATATATATATAGTACAAACTTAGTTTTTCACTCAAAAAATACTTAATGATACTAAATTCTTTCAGGTATTCAGAAATGTTAGTTTTTTGTTTATTGCTTTTTAAATGAACTTGGAGGCTGCATCAGGACTGGGAATGCTCGGGAACATAATTTCATCAGAAGAAGACTTGTCAAAGCCATTACACAACACTGCGTTTTTTTTTCTCCAGTGAATTCTTATATAGTTAGTTGTATGATTTCAGATTATTAAAAACAAATACAAACCCTCTGTATATGAAATCAAGAAGTAATATTCTGACGGAATTCTCTAAATTTTATAACAAATTTACATATGTTTTTTCCTGTACATCTTAAAGCTGAAGTAAATTTTCAGTATCCTGAATTGGACCTAAATTCTAGGTCATCTTACAAGCAGGACAGGGGCTGATTGAATTGTTTTTAAAAAGGACAGAAGTAAACTGAATTCAGTTGCATTCTCATGATAGCTGATTTTATTGTCAGTCCTAAAAATGAGGTTGGACAGGGGTGAGCCGACAAGTTCAGGGAAAAATAAGATTATATTTATAGCCACTAAATGTAGTATTCTGTCAAGGAACGACAGTCAGAAGTTAATTGACAGACGAGACTGGCCTTAGGTTTAAAGTTCATCCACAATGGCAGGACAGAAGTAGGAGACTGAGAATATTGATCAACAAGGTAGACTTGAAGAGATGACCACTAAGACCAGAAAATGGTCATTTTCTATGTCTACCTTACTTAATCATAAAAGAGAATCATGATAAAATATTAAGAAAATATTAAGAGCCACATTATTTAAAAAAAAACTTCTAAATATCCATACTTATGACTTGTATTTCTTCATCAAGTATATTAACTCACTACATGATCAACTATATTTTTCATAAGTTTCTCATAATTTTGAAGTTAAGGTTAAAAGGAAAAGAAGGAACGTGAACTCAACAGTCCAAGCAGGTTTATTGCTAAACCTGAGAGGGACCCCTCTGTCCTAGCGAGCAGAACAAAGAAGGCATCTCTTACAGGCTAAGAGACAAAATTTTGATGGCTGGGGTTTTGGGCAGACTTTAAAAGGGATGGGTCAGGGAAAAGGTGGGCTTGTGGCTTGCTGACATGTCCTTGGGAAAATACTTGTAGCCTAAGTAAAATGAATTCTAGGTCTCTCTGAGATGGCTGATGGGCTTATTCAAAAAGGCAATACTCCTGTCTGGGTTCTATCAAGGGTAGAACTTTATTTATTCATAATTTATTTGACACTGAAGTCAGGACACATTTCCCAAAATAAAGACACCCTTATCAAATCGAACTTAAACTAATGATCCCCTATATATAATGAGCAGATAGTACCTTAGGTTTATCTCAGGGATGAATAAAGTCATATAAGAAAATACTAAGCAGTATGACCACAAAATAATTATATAGTTCTCTGTTAAACAAAACCCTGGAGTACTTAAATGCAAGCATCACCAGAGGGAAATTCTGCAACACTTAATTAAAAAGAGCTTGCATTCTTGTGTAAAAACTTATTACCAATTAATTTAAAAAATGACAGCTTCTTTTCCTTAGAAATTTGGGCAAATAGGAAATGATTGGGCATTTACCAGAAAACAGTGCAAATGGCCATGGCATAAAAAATTATTAATCATTAAAAAACACAAGTAAAAATAGGAGTATACTCCTGTTCACAATACTTGTAAAAGCAAACAGATAATCTGGTACAGTTTTGTGTATGAATTGGTACACACTTTTGTTGAGGGCAGATGGTATATTAAATAAAAACATTAAGAGAACTTAAATAAGATGTTTTTCATTTATTGGGGAAGAAAGATGGCTGGATATAAATGATTGAGAGGAAATTTGTCAAAATATCAGTAAGTTGTCACTGATGTTTCCATTACATTAAACAAATATTTATTGAGCAGTCAGTTTGACTAGTGCCAGGAGCTAACTAAAGTACTGTGTATACAGCAATTCCTAATTTTAAAAAATCCTTGGTAGTTCAGACTATTATTTAGTCTATTTTGCTTTATTCAATATGATTTTCAGAATTTACAAAATTTCTCCCAGGAATATGCTTTCTCCTATTAATAGAAATGCAGGTTACTTAATTTATTCTATTTAAAAGATGAATGTGTGTTCACTTTAAATATTTCAGACTGAAATATGTTTATTAAAAAATTCTCTGCTATGTTACCTAAGTATTTTGTCATGTCCCATAGTAAATCGGACCACAAGGGCCCTTCCTACATACATATGACTACATTAATTTTATTTACAACCATCATCATGTTAACTTAATATTTCATTTTCTGGACTTCTTCTGACAATGAACCATTTTGATAATTTTGAGAATGAGAAAACATAGGAAGCAGCTGTGGGGACATTGCTCTCATCACTGATGCCCCTGGATTGTAACAAAATCCTGGGTTGTACCTGACATTTTCACCACTTTCACTTACACTGCACCTTATGGGCTTACAGGTAGTGGGGAGGAAGTAGTGGAATTATGCAGGGCTAAGTGCTATATGGTTACCTAATTACCTGTTGAACCTGAGTAGTATTTTTTATTCTTAATCTGTGCCTTAGGATGACCTGGGAGGTAGGGATAAAGCAGATCATCAGGCCTCTACCCCCAAAATTGTGAGCAAAAAAAAGTCTGGGATTGGGCCAGGCCTCTGTATTCTTAACAAGTTGTCTCAAGTGGTTCCATCAGCAGTGACCACTTACTGGAAAACACTGAGAGTAAGTGCCCTGGGGCTGGAAGCATACATGCCGGTGCACTTTAGGATGTTAAATTATTGCCCAGACAAATCTCCAAAGAAACATTTCCCATTAGCCTTGCTCTCAGATAGACGCTACAGAAATGGGACACCCAAGTCTTCACGATTGCACACTTAGCATTTCTTGAAGGTCTGCTTTTGGAGCTCACATTTCTGAAAAGAGATGTCTAGGTCACTTCCAGTGCGAGCAATTATTTTCTTGAAAGGTTTTCCTTTTTGGGGTTTGTTTCCAGCTTGAGCCCTTCATGCTCAAAGGGACTTAACAGACTTCCAGGCACCTCTGCTGGACAACCGGCCTGAAGAACTGATGCCTCCCATTGGAAGACAGCTTCCAAAAATGTTTTTTTGCAAAAGAGAATTTTTGGCTTTTCAGTTAGCAAAGCAGATTTTCCTTGTATTCAGCATCAAAATAAATATGTGGAAATTAAAAATCCTCTGAGTTTATGGATTCCTAAATATGTATATGCAAATCCTTGGGGTCCTTCGAGGCCGGTTTAAGGTACATCTTGAAGGTACATCTACTTAAATGGTGATACTTCAAGCATGGTGACGACCGAACATTGGATAAAATTATGAAGTAGACTTAGGCGGCCCCTCATCTCTGCTCCTGATTCTGCTCTATCAAGAGAAAATGTCCATTTCTACCTTATGCTGGCTTTCTTAGCAGTGAAACAGTAACTTAGATAGAAATAGATGTTTTACATCTTCCTGGGACTTATGCATTTTGTGGATAGAGTTTTGTGCTATTCAGGAGGATTGTTGAATATTAGCAAGAATCCAGTAAACATTTGCCAGGAGTGACGGGGGGCTAAAAAGTTTCCTCTAAAATAAAAATCCCTGAAACTATACTTTCCTCCTGTGATACCATGCTGACCTTTGATATCCCTTCATTAGTATTTTAATAATATGGCAGTCATAAAAATATCATCCTAATCATCAGTACTAAAATATATCTGTGAATACATTTGTTAATTTTATTTTCCCTTTAGTCCCAAAGGAAATTAAACATATGAATGTGAATCTTATAAATTCATGAATAATGTGTATACATGAACATTTTCCCAAATTTACTGTGAATTGCTATAAAAATGGAGACTACTTTCAAGTAATGGTGTTTGCATGGACTAAATGATTGTGCAAGCATTGTGTTTCTTGTAACCATGGAGACTTAGGGCAGTGGAGACATACATGCATATCATGTTGAAAACGTACTAGGGTAAAAGAGGAACTAGCTAATGAAAAACGAGATATTTATTTTATAAACCCATCAAATATTGGTGCATTTAAATGTACTTTTTGCAAGAGGTAAGCCACTTTACACAAGTTTTAAGTTTTTTTTTTTTTTTTTTAGGCTAAAACCAATTTTATTGCATTAATCATTACAACATGCTACATTTACAAGAGAATATATATAAACTTCTTGAGTATTAGTTCAGGGAAATATGATTGCAGTACTTCATATGAACAAAACCATGTATGAAGTTGACCAGGAGGAATCTGACTAGAAAGTAACTGAAACATAAGCAAATTATCTCAGGGGTAATGGAGAACCTTAAAAGAATAGCTATTAGTTGACACAATGCTTTGACTTGAGGAATCTTGAGATACACATATTAGTGTCTTAGATAGATTAAAACAGGTGGGGAGAGATTAGAAAATATTTACACACCAGTTACTAAACAATGAAGACTGTGTTTCATTGTGTAGTATTTTATCATGAAATTAAGTTTCAGTAAAAATTTGCTTAGAAGGATAATATTTTGCTTAAATATAAAATGTACTTTAGATTTTCTTTTATTCTTTGTAGGAGAATCTGAATGTCATAAAAAACAACATTTGTTGAAATATTTGTTGTAAAAAATGTACTAACTTGAAAGTTGTAACTATGTTTACCATAGTAGGTTGATTTTATCCAGTTTGGATAATTAATTTACTATTATGCCTTGATCTAGCTTAATTATCTCAACCACATAAAGATATTACGTGTTTTTTTTTAACTAGAAGCATAGCTAACAGCATATTTCCTCTTTTAAGTAAACATTAGCAAAATAAAGTAAGTTTAACAGAACATCTTTAAAGTGCAATGCTTAATCCCCATCTGTACCTAAAAGGTTGATATGCATTAAACATGTGATAAAACAATTTAAATATTTCAAGCAGAAATCTGTTGAAGCAAACACAATTTTGACTATTTAAACGAAGTTATGGAGTCAAGATGATGGGATGTACAACAATAAATTATCTAATGGTAAACTATTCCTTAATTACCATATTTAATTCTAACAAATACATTTAAAGACAACATTAAATAATAAAAGTGTGCTCCTAATGACTTCCTCTCTAGTTCTCTCTATTCCTCTATTCCTTCCTTCCATTCATTCCATTTTCCTCCTTCCTCTAGTTTTTTTTTTTTGTAGCATCCCTTTGAAAATCTGTCTTACCTTCTCCAGCTGCACAGGGAAAAACCTGATGGCCCAGCTGCAGCCAGAATATGACATCCTCCCAGCTTTGCCTTTTTATTTTTTAATTTTTTAATTTTTTTTTAAGTTTTAAGTTTTTAATTCAGAGCTTAGCATGTTGCTTGGCGTGTCATAGGCCCTCAATAAGTGTTTGATTGATTCAGGAAGGTATTGATAAACTCTACGAGGTGGCTCAGTGCGAAGTGCCCCGGGTGAAGTCCTGCCCTTGGCAGGTTGTGTGAGTTCAAGACAGTCATTTCCCCCATACTTAGACTCTTATCAGATGTAAGTCTCCCCAGCTTGCCATTATTCATACATGAGATTTCATAATTGATAGAGAACTCACAGAGTGTCTGACAAAGCCCCCCTCCACTGATGAGCAATCTGAGGCCCAGACAAGCCAGATATTTACCTTATTTTAATTAGGAGCAAAACTGTCATTGATTTTCATCCTATCTCTTAACTGTATGCTTTCACCTCAGCCCTTACACTTCATATAGTGTAACATGGTTCTAACATTCAGAACTCACAGTTGATCCCCTCAATAACTCTGTGCGAATGGGATTTAATAATATTCCCATTGGACAGATGGGAAAACAAAGGGTTACAGAACTTAAGTGACTCCTTCAAGGACACGTTTTGCATGAGTGAAGGCACTTCTCTATGGTGTTGCCTCTTGTTCAGTGTCTAGATAACATCAACTACATACACAAAAAATAAAACAGTAAAAACAAATACATATATTCCTGGTGGTTAAATAGGCTTTATCGTTCTGGAGTTTTTTAACCTGACATTGTAAAGTTTGTGTGTATTATCTCAAACTACCAATCAGTGTGTGTGTGTGTGTGTGTGTGTACAAAAAACTGATCAGTTGACGTGATTTTTAAAACCAAAAATGGTTTGCTTGGAAAGATGGGCAGTAAAGAAAGCTTCCAGATTATAGGCCAAATTTGATAAACCAGAGTGTTCAAAGGGGACCAGTTCTTTAAGTGAGGCCAATTCTCACCTTCATGTAATATTTTCTCTTTCCCACCAAAAGATAAAGGAATTAGCTAGATGATCGGGAAGGGAGAAAGACAATTTCCTTCCCAAAGTTTGAAGACTTACCGCCACCTCGAGGCAGAACAGATGGTCTTTCTTAACAATGCATAAGATTTGTTTTACATGAATTGTGGGGCTTAAGCTAATTATATTGTGATACCCCCACATGAACCAAAGAAGGTCATGGTTTACCCTTCATGATGAAAATATATTTCATGGTATTTAGACTAAGGAAGGGAGAGTATTGAGCCAATACTCCTATTTCTGTTGAGAAAACAAATATTTAGGGAGATAAGGTGATTTGCCAAAGTTTTTCCACAGGTGTCAAGCTATAGTCAAAACCTGGCTTTACTGGCTCCCTTCCTGGGCCTGTGTTACTAAAATAAACTCTGTTCATTGATAAGGTAATCAGTAGACAGTAAATAAAAGGGTGGAATAATTTTATAGGGGACATGTGCACGATGGACAAGCTGCATTTCTACCAAACCTAATGAATACATATACGATCCAGCAGGTCAGAGATGCCATTCACAGTTGTCAGAATGAGATGCGCCCTGATAAAAACCTGGGAAGTGATGATGGACCTTTTAGTGTAGACTGCTCATGAGCTAGCTTTAAGAACTGCAGGTACGCATTGGAGAAGGTCATCGAGAGGGCATGACCACCCTGTGACCTGTGAGCCGGGCCTGGCCAATCTGAGGCCCCTCACCCCCACCCCGCCCTTGGAATGAGTTCCTCCCACCGTTCCTGTAGCTGGCGCCGTTTCAAGGATGTAACCTTAAGAGTGAATGATGAGACCGTCTGGATGGTGTGTGTGACTGAACCCCATTAAGGCCTCTCCAAACATTTTAAATTGTGGCATGCGGGTGAGAGACCACTGCTCGGGCGACCACCCAAAACTAACTTCATAAATAAGTTCCTTGCTTATTGGAACTTCCGGCTGACAATCTGGAGTGGCCGGCCTCACCATCTCTCCCTGCCTTCTGTGTAGGGGGCCCAATTTGTGAACTAATAGTTTGATGCGGTGTTTGGGGGTGCATTTATCAAAATGCTTGTACAAATCTTTTCCAGAATTTTAGACCAAATGGTAGAAATCTGAGGGATGGGCTCACACACACACCATACAGTCTATGGTCCATTTACTCAAGAAAGTGGAACCACGTTTAAGCCATGGAAGGTAAAAAGGGATTTCTATTCTTTTCAAGGTCCTTGGAGAGGAGTTGTCTTTGAAGACTTGTTCTGATGTTTGACCATATGCACATCAGGAATTTTTTTAAACCCAAAATATCTTATGATAATCTTCAAGCCTATTTGATTTATAAAATCAGGTACATTAGACTCATACTGTTAATCTTAGGCTTTAGTGCCATTCCTACGTGTCCCTTTATGTTTTTTTCCTATTATTTAGGAAAATTATTTTTTTAAGACTTCATTTTTCAGAACAGTTTTAGACTTGCAACAAAACTGACAAAGAGGTAGAGATTTCTATATGCCATCCCACACGTAGGCATAGTCTCTCCCATTGTCAGTGAGCAGGTGTGCGTGTGTGTGTGTGTGTGTGTGTGTGTGTGCACACATGCACATGTGCATAAATTTCTTTTTTAAACTAAGGATGAGCCTCCACTGACATAACTGCTCAAAGTCTGTAGTTTAACTTAGAGTTCCCTCTTGGTCATGCACTCTATGTGTTTGGACAAATGTTAAACTACATATATCCATCATAATATCATACCAAGCATTTTCATGGTCCTAAAAATCCTCTGTGCTATGTCTGTTCATCCCCCCGTGCACTCCCCAACCCGTGGAAACCACTGGTCTCTCTATTGTCTGCATGGTTTGGCCTTGTCCAGATTGTCGTAGAGTTGGAATCCTATGTAGCCTTTTCAGAATGGCTGCTTTCACTTAGTCATATGCATTTAAGTTCGGTCCATATCTTTTCTTCAGTCTTGATAGATTTCTTTTTAGTGGTAAATAATACTCCATTGTCTGGGTGTGCCACAGTCAACAGTTTGTTGATTCATTCATCTACTAAAGGACATCTTGGTTGCTTCCCAATTTTGAATATATAAATATCCTTGGGCAGGTTTTTGTGTAGGTGTAAGTTTTCAGCTCCTTTGGGTAAATACAAAGTGTGCCATGGCTGGATCACATGGTGAGACTACCTTTAGTTTCCTAGGAAACAGTCAAACTGTATGGAAAAGTGGCTGGACCATTTAACATTCTGACCAGTAATGTGTGAGGATGCCTGTTGCTCTACTTCATGGCCAGCAATTCAGTGTTATCAGAGTTCTGGATTTTGGCCATTCTACTAGATGTGCTGTGGTTCCCTTCATATCTTTGAGTCAAATACAGATGCATGTTTACTTTCTGAGTTCATTACATATACATACAATTTTGGCTCTGTCGAAACCGTTTCACGTTCTCACAACTCCTTGTTTGTAGTCTGCAGTCACTGTCCAGTTTCCTTCATTCTGTCATTCATTCCATATTTGTTTATTGAGTACCTACCTGGAAGGCATCATGTCTTAGACTGGAGATGAACCAGGTAATCCCTGGCCTCAGTTGAAAATTCAGATTAATTTTAAAACACATGTTCTTAAAATTAGCATAAAATTCTATAATAAAAAAACAAAAAAATACATGCCTGTCCCATTCTTTCCCACCCCCATTTCTTGACACCAACCTCTTAAAAGCAGAACATTTTTGTATAAGATATGTTCAAAAAAGTATGCAAATGATACTTGAGCATTTCAAATGCAGTCACCAAACTCTGATAACAAGGAAATGAGAAAATAGAACATAATCAGTTCTTTAGAACGCCCCCTACCTCCATCTCTTGATGCTGTTACAGACATTTATGTGGTTTCAGCTTTGGGCTGTGATGGGTGGTGCTGCTATGAATAATCTTGGAGATGTGTTTTTGGTGAACACCCATTTCTGTTAGGTGTCTTAGCAGGAATGGAATTACTAGGTCATGGGTTGTATACAACAGAGCCCTAGTAGAAACTGCCAGACAGATTTTCAAAGCAGTCGTAACATTTGGCATGCCTATCAGCAGTTTTATAGGAAGAACCAATCACTCTGGAGCTTCTATTACTTCTGGGGATTAATTCCATTAAATTATACATATGTATATTTCCTTAACAAGACACTGACACCCTTGTATTGCACTTATACTGTCCCCACCTTGTCTCTCCTCACCTTCCTCTGAAAATTAAGGTTAAATGATCTCTTCTGTTAGCTCTATTTGTAACTTAACAGAATATTCTTTTGTGTCTCCCTGCTTTCTGTCTGCTTTGAGCTGTTTCCCTTGCCTCTCTACTGTGTTAAAATGTAAACATCAGATGTATTATTAGGTGCCATCCTAAATCAGGATTGTTCAGTTTTCCCTATTATTAAATTATACAACTGGGTACATTTGCTAAAAATGAGAAACCAACGTTGGTACATTCCTATTGACTAAATGCCAGGCTTTATCTGTGTTTCACTAGTTTTTCTGCTACTGTCCCTCTTCTGTTCCAGGTTCCAATCCAGGATACTCCATTTCCTTTACTCAGCATATCTCCATATTCTCCTCTGGCCTATGACAATTTTCAGTGTTTTTGTTTTGTTTTCAATGATCTTGACAGGTTTAAGTACTGGTCGGGTCTTATGGAGAAGGTGTCATTTTCTCATGATTATACTGAAATTGAGAGATTTGGGGAAGAATGCTACACAAGTGAAGTGTTCCCGTGACACCACACCTGGGGGACATGACATCTACCTAACATCCCTGCTGGTCAACTTTGCCATTGGTTAAAGGTGCCATTTTTCTTCTTTTCATACTCGATTCTTTGGAAGCCAGTCCCTATCTGGCCCGTTCTAACTTTTAAATCATGTGGCAGGCCAACTTCTAAAATGACCCCCGAAGTTCCCACCTCCTAGGACATAGATTACATATGTACAGTCTCTTCCCCTTGAGTGAGCGCAGGGCTTGCAAACCTGAGAGACAGTCACTCCTGCGTCTGTGCTGTGCTATGTAAGACTGGAGGGAGTGTCTCCCAGTGGATTTAAGAGTAAGCACCATGTTAACAGCAGTGGTTCCATGGCTAAGACCCGAGGGTAGCCTCTAGGAGCTGAGAGATTGTACTTGTTATATAGCAATAAAAAAGTCCAAATTTCCAGGAAATTCATGCACATACTTAAGACAGGCATACCTTCTTTTTGCAATCAGTGCTTCTGTGCCTTATCTGTAAGTTGATTCTAATTGTAGGAAAATGATAAATTATTATGGTCGTTCACACTCTACTGCGAAATGTAAGTATCTGCTAGGATCCTATTTCCCGTGTTCTAAGCACACAGTTCAATTGAGTTCTCTGTTCTCCTGTCTAGGGCTCAAAAATCAGGGAGTACTTTAATTTGCTTTAGATTTTAATTTGCTTTAGATTTAGGGTTTGCTAAATATTTAATTTTTAAAATCCCTTTATTTTTCTCCTAAAAAGCACTATCACTGTATCTTCAAGCATTTAATTATACCTATTGAATAGAGTCAATGCATTCTTTATTTGAAGGTAGAATTCCTAGAGTCCACTGATTCATATTCTCATGTGGACTATTTGAATTCTAGGCCTGATAAACAGATGTCGATTTTGGGGTGTAAGATATTCTAAGATCTCTCTAGGCTGCTTATCAACATTTAAATAAAGTCCTTTTTCATCCCTGAATTGTTAATAAAGGTTGCTTCTATTTATGTTACTCTTTTTCTCTCTGTTTCTGGTAATCTTTATATGGTCAATAATCAGGGGTTGTTTGCTTGAATTTAAGAATTTAAAAAATGGTGTTGAGTATACCGAGTGTTCGGCATGGCCTCCTGGTACTGTGTATGTCCCTGCGCTGTCCTCCCAGGATGCTCCCTGGAATGAGAAGACTGATTGGAATCTTTCTCTTTTTCTCCAAATGAACCTTGTTGTCTGATAAGTTTTGTGGTCAGAGGCAGAGAACTGCCTTGTAAATTAGTTCTCACCTGCCAGTGTAAGTAAGAGCTTCTGGGATGTCCACACCCACACAGATACTACACCTTTCTCTAGGCAGTTGTTTACAGATTTTTAGAAGAGGTTACTTATGTCTTATGATGGGAAGAGGGAGGTAAGCACTCGTGTGTGTGTGTGTGTGTGTGTGTGTGTGTGTGTGTGTGTGTGTACAGATTCCGTATGCTTTCAGACTTTCAGACAATTGTGAGTCTCCCGTTTCCCCATGACCGCCTACAATTCTCTGCACTCTTACAAGGTCATTCACTTTCATGTCCCTTTATTGTTTTGGAAGGAGGAAGAGAAGCAGGCATATGTGCACATTTTTGAACCAGCTCCCAGGAGATCCCTTTTAATCATAACTTCCCACTGCCAGTCCAGGCTAGCTGGTTAGCCTCAGGCCTGCCTACGTAGCTCTTTCACTGTTTGCCTACCTATGGCCAGTGTGTTCATATGCATGGGTTTCTTGATGATGGCTGTTATGGGGTCGGATTCTTGGGTTTCAAACTCAGCTCTGGAGCTATGTGATGCATTTCTTTGGGAAGGTTGCTTAAAATTTGTGCCTCAGCCAGGATGTAATCAAGATGATTACGTCTATCTACTTCATAAAGTAATCTGAGAATGACTTCATGTACTTCCACTGCCATAGAATTTCTAAACTGTTTTCTGATTTTAAAATAACCCCTTCTGTCATAAAAGCCATAAGCAGACACAGAGAAATGCCAGCAGGCAGAGGTAAACTGAGTGCATTCCAACAGTCTCTCAACACTTCTTGACAATTCTTCATCATTCCTGATGCTGAATGATTCCTGACCAGCATCCAGGATGCGAGGCTTAGGGGCCAGTGAAGAAGAAAAAGCAATACAACTGGTAAATCCTGCCCCTTGGTATCACTTATCCTCAGTGTTGATTTCATTATGATTTCTTTTTATAATTCTCTGACTAAATGAGAGCTTGATGAATCACTGCGTAATTAAATAACCATGAAACAGCAGGCAGGCAGGATGTGTTTTACTTCATTTGGTTGATAGAGGAAAAGTCACTCTAAGGGGAAGTGTTTTTCTTACATCTTTTTGACATACAAGACATATATAGGGAGAAATAAAGGACTTGTATCACAAACATCAATATTTTTATTAACTGTTTAAACTTTTACAGACAATTAACCAAAGAAGAGGTACAACCTTCAAACTTTCCTTTATGTGTTCCCAGGATTTGGGTTACTTAAGTGCATCATATCCATCCAGGTCTGGGCTGTCTCTGGCAGAGACACCAAAGGACTCTTGTAGGAGAGTTTGGTTATTGTCTATGATAACAGTTTCAGAAAATTAGCCAATGAGGCAAAATACACTGATTTCCTTACATCCTATGAGGGTACCAACACATACAGGCATATCTAAAACTTTAGTATTTTTTCAACAGTTGGTATTTTAGGTTAAAAAAAAACCCTATTATCCTATTACTGCTTATGAATAGTGGTTTTTTTATTTCTAAATTTTTATTAAGGTATGACTGATATACACTCTTATGAAGGTTTCACATGAAAAAACAATGTCGTTACTACATTTACCCATATTATCAAATCCCCACCCATACCCCAATGCAGTCACTGTCCATCAGTGAAGCAAGATGCCACAGATCCACTATGTGCCTTCTCTGTGCTACACTGTTTTCCCCGTGATCCCCCACACCATGTGTACTAAACATAATACCCCTCAGTCCCCGTCTCCCTCCCTCCCCACCCGCCCTCCCCCACCCTCCCCTTTGGTAACCACTAGTTCATTCTTGGAGTCTCTGAGTCTGCTGCCATTTTGTTCCTTCAGTTTTGCTTCATTGTTATACTCCACAAATGAGGGAAATCATTTGGCATTTGTCTTTCTCCACCTGGCTTATTTCACTGAGCATAATTCCTTCAGTTCCATGTATGTTGTTGCAAATGGTAGGATTTGTTTCTTTCTTATGGCTGAATAGTATTCCATTGTGTATATGTACCACATCTTCTTTATCCATTCATCTACTGATGGACACTTAGGTTGCTTCCATATCTTGGCTATTGTAAAAAGTGCTGCAATAAACATAGGGGTGCATATGTCTTTTTGAATCGGAGAAGTTGTATTCTTTGGGTAAATTCCAAGGAGTGAGATTCCAGGGTCAAATGGTATTTCTATTTTTAGTTTTTTGAGGAACCACCATATTGCTTTCCACAATGGTTGCACTAGCTTATATTCCCACTAGCAGTGTAGGACGGCTCCCCTTTCTCTTCATCCTTGCCAGCATTTGTTGTTCTTAGTCTTTTTGATGCTGGCCAGACTTACTGGTGTGAGGTGATATCTCATTGTGGTTGTAATTTGCATTTCCCTGATGGTTAGTGATGTGGAGCATCTCTTCATGTGTCTGTTGGCCATCTGAATTTCTTCTTTGGAGAACTGTCTCTTCATATCCTCTGCCCATTTGTTAATCAGGTTATTTTCTTTGTGGGTGTTGAGACATGTAAGTTCTTTATATATTTTGGATGTTAACCCCTTGTCGGATATGTCATTTACAAATATATTCTCCCATACTATATGATGCCTTTTTGTTCTGTTGATGATGTCCTTTGCCGTACAGTAACTTTGTAGTTTGATATAGTCCCATGAGTTCATTTTTGCTTTTGTTTCCCTTTCTCAAGGAGATGCATTCAGGAAGAAGTTGCTCATGCTTATATTCAGGAGATGTTTGCCTATGTTGTTTTCTAAGAGTTTTATGGTTTCATGACTTACATTCAAGTCTTTAATCCATTTGAAGTTTACTTTTGTGTTTGGGGTTAAACAATAATCCAGTTTCATTCTCTTGCATGTAGCTGTCCAGTTTTGCCAACACCAGCTGTTGAAGAGGCTGTCATTTCCCCATTGTATGTCCATGGCTCCTTTATCATATATTAGTTGACCATATATGTTTGGGTTTATATCTGGGCTCTCTAGTCTGTTCCAGTGGTCTATGGGTCTGTTCTTGTGCCAGTACCAAATTGTCTTGATCACTGTGGCTTTGTAGTAGAGCTTTAAGTTGGAGAGCGTAATTCCCCCTGCTTTATTCTTCCTTCTCAGGATTGCTTTGGCTATTTGAAGTCTTATGGTTCCATATGAATTTTAGATGATTTTCTCTAGTTTGTTGAAGAATGCTGTTGGTATTTTGATAGGAATTGCATTGAATCTGTAGACTGCTTTAGGCAGGATGGCCATTTTGACAATATTAATTCTTCCTATCCATGAGCACGGGATGTGTTTCCATTTATTGGTATCTTCTTTAATTTCTCTCATGAGTGTCTTTTATGAATAGTTTTTTAAGAATTATATAACGCACAGAGTGGGTATTCTGTACATAACAGGTCTCATCCCTTTTCTTTCCATGAGTGTGTCCTTCGTGACTTTTACGACCCCTGTCCTCTGTTGGGTTTGGGTGTAGGGGGCCATGGGGATGAACCCCTGTCCTGGCTCATGATCAATGGGGGGGAGCTCTGGAGTTGGAGGCCCTTCCCTCTAAATGTATCATTATTTATTAAATGCACTAACTTGACCTCACCTGGAATGTCCCTTTAGCCATTATTTAGAGTACTCCCCTTATCAGTTATATTTTTCAATGTCCACAGAGACTTACTATGCCTATTTGCGAGCTTAAGTATTACATAGACCATGTCTGACATTGATCCTGAAGAGGCCCTGCTCTTTCCATTACTTCTTCTGGAGCTGTGCCTTCTTGAGGGTTTGTGTTTTTTTTTATTTTTGAAGAATTTTTATCTTTGTTATTCATAACAAATGTCTTCCCATTCTCCACTTTGAGTTTATAAGGGCCATTATGGGTAGAAACTTGTTACTGGTCTCTGAAAACAAATTGCCGTTGCTGCTTTCTTACATTCCTTCCCTCCCACCCAAAGGTCCTATTTAATTTATAAAATCACTTGTTTTCCTGATAGGATACATTTACCAGAGCCAATTAAATTTTTCTTCCTTAACTAGTGAAAAGACAGGACCAGAAATTGGCAAGATGAGGATGGAAATAGAAAGTCAAGCTCCTACCAGAATTATTTTAAGAAGAAAGCGTTCTCCTTTAAAAACTTGGGATGGCTTTACCCCTGAAAAGCTAGGAACTTTGGATTGCCATTTAAAGGTTCTCTTCACGTTGGAAAAGTAGGAACACCTCCAGCTTATCAAGAGAATATATTCCCTTATAGACCTAAGCAATTCATTCTGCTTATATGGTATCAAAGCATATGGGATTCTGCTTATATGGTATCAAAGTATATATAACTTAATTTCTAATAGCTGTATTTTCAATTTGCCTTTGGTTAATTCACTGTAATTAAACATAAAGCTTGTCACTTACCCCGGTAGTCTATCTTTATGTGCAAATCTTTTTAAGACAGAATGAGTTATGAGCACACATTTGAGAAGAGTACCTGTAAAATGCTACTGGTGATCAGTTCATTTTAAAAATGGCTCATAGAGACTGTTCTTAAGCCGAGTTTTATGTATTTCACAAAGTTTTATAGCATTTAAGTCCTGTATGTTGCTTGGTGTCTTAGGATACCTAAGCAAGATGCTGAAATTATTTTATACAATAAAACAATTGGCATTTTGTCTATTCAGAAGATAAGCATCGGCCTTTCTAAAATCAATACGGGGACATTTGATGATCAGGAGATTCCTTGGGTCAGGGTAACATAACCATTTTTATTCAATGAACACGTATTTACCGTTTTCAATGTGCAAAGCATTGTGTTGCCTGCAAGAGTTACAGAAATAATTACTTATTACCCTTGAGCTCAAGGTGATTAGTTTGACAAAAGAGAAAAGAACTTGCTTTTAAACAGAGGAACTCTGACAGAGGTCCAAATGTCCATGGAAGCAGTGAGGGGGTCTCTTAATTCCATTTGCAGTGATACCCAAAGCTTTACGGAGTCCGTTTTGGATCTTCATTGGTGCCCCTCTCTAGCAACTGTCTCCAGCTCTGGGAGACAGAAGAGGACAACCACATTTCTCTTGTCTTCCCCCATTCAACCAGCTTCTAGTCTTGCTTCCACCCTAAGTTTCCTGTCCAGTATCTGTACATCTGAATTCCTTGCCAATCTGGACACAGGATGGAGAGGAACGATAAATTTTGAACTTTTTATCCTTTGTAGGCAAGACAGTGAATGCCTTTGCTAGTCAACCAGGAGTACATCCTTCCGTTTTGAAGGAATTCTTGAAATAAACATGAGGATAATTAAAATTCAGGATCTTGGCAGAAGCACTTAGATTTTCACCTTGAGTTGACAAGTTGACCTCATTTCATTTACTGTGAAATTAAAAGTGACAGGTTAGTGGTGAGCACAGGTGTGTCCCTATGATTAGATCTCAAGAATGTCATTTTGATCATCAATCTAAATGGCACACCCTAAAGTTGCTTGCTACACAACACTTTCTTCCCTGTTACGTTTCAGTGTCTTCTACTTTCTTGATTACCTATTCACACCCATAATTCTCCTATTTCATAATCATTTAGGAGTCGAAAGGAAGGCAATATTAAAGCCAAATAAATAAGCTAATGATGGGGGACTGCGGGGTGGGGGCCTTGCACCTAAGGAGGAGGAGGCCACATTTTTAACTGGTAAATTGTGGAGGTGCCAGGCTTGTAGCTTTGTGTTCTATGTATGTGTCTTATCTAAATGTAATCATGACTTTATTTACTCAAATGGTCCATTATTAAATTTCAAAAACTTTTAATAAACATTTTACGAGGACTATTTAGTTTCTTTATGATGCCTTGTTAAAACCTTTGTTTTAACATTTTTTTCTATCAACTTAATAAAATTTGTGCCAACATTTTTAAATTGTATACTTTTAAAAATATTATTTTATTTATTTATTTATCTTGGTATCATTAATATACAATTACATGAGCAAACTGTGGTTACTAGATTCCCCCCATTATCAAGTCCCCACCACGTACCCATTTCCAGTCACTATCCATCATGTTTTAACATTTTTAATCATTGGAGCATGCAGAAGCTGCCTCAAAGCCATCTACCTGCTCTGGGCTTTGGAGAGCAGCCAGTGCTCGTACCTGGCTTGTTGATCCTCTGCCTCTGGCTCAAAGTTGCTTACATGATGTACTTTTCATGGTATTGTCAGTCTGCTGGGTGCACAGCTTCCTCTCAGAGGCAGTGGGCCTTTTCTCCCATGACCCCAGCTGCCTTTGGACAGGCCAGTTGTTATTCCCAGGGAACAGTCGTGCACACCCCTGTTCTCAGCTGTTTGGGGTCAGGGAGCCATGACTAGCCTTGCAGCAGGGTTAACCACGCCTGAGCCACTCCAAAGTCTACTCATTTCTAGAATTGGAAGGTACTGTGTGCTATTAAGAATTAAGGTAGTGAGCTTTTGTTTGTATTGACTGTTTAAAATTGTAAGCATTAACTAATGTGTCATAAGACAAATCATAATCAGAAGATTGACACTCACACATCATATGATTACAAAGTAAAATCATAAGGTATTATCCAGTACAAGGTTTATCTTTTTACTTTTAGCCTTGCACTGGGTGATATCTTACAATTTTCTGGTTTCTTACAGAGAGATAAACGGTTGTAAAATTTTAGCTCAACAGTTTTATTAGAAGAATGACTCACAGAAAAATAAACATGATGACCTGTAAGTTTTGATTTGAATTGTTCTTGGGATGATTTCACATGATTGTATAAGGTATGAATAATTAAGTGGAATCTAATTCTACTGGAATTCCAAAGGAGTTGGCAATTCAAAGGAATGTTTATCCTGTAATAAGGCTTGGGTCAGAGGGCACTTAAGGACATTGCATTCTTAACATAGGGTCTCTTTTGCACTATGAAATGTTTCATTAAAATACTGGTGTGAAGGAAATACATACAGTTGATTGATCAAGTATGAGGGTTTACACACAACCCTGGTACTCTCGATCTCTCTTGCTCTGTTTTACTCTAATTTTTTTCCCCCAACGTACTTATTAAGTTCTAAAATATTAACTAGCTTACTGATATGTTTATTACTCACTTCCTTCTCTCCCTGCTAGAATATCAACTCCATGCAGAGATCTTTAACTGTCTTTTTCATTGATGAATCCTGAACATCTACAAAAGCTTGTAGAATATTGAAGATCTTTAACAAATAGATTCTTGTTGAATGTATAAACTAATGAAGATAATGGAATTTATTTTCTTAAATAAAAAGCATCATTATTCTTACCTGTTATAATTTTTATTTGGAATTTTTCCAAGAATAGATGTGTAAAACACACCATGGGAACTTGAATTACTTAAATACTAGTTTCAATTTCTACGTTCTTGGTGTAAATGTTAAGTACACTACAATTTTTTGGATAATCTTTACTCTTTTATGTCTCAATGGATTTATATAAATGAAAAATGGATTTATAACACGGAAATGACAATTGAGTCTTCACTTTTCAATCAGCAGTTATTGTTACTGCTCTCGATCAGGATCCTAGTTTTCTATTCTAAAGCCCCCAGAGAGTTTCTCTCAAGGATACCAGTGGGGTTTCTCTGGAAATAAAAGGGTGTATTTGACAGGATCAAGAGACATTTCATTGACTGTAAGATATACTGCTCTCAAGAAAAATGAGAAATTTATTATAATATTAATATAGTATAATTAGATATGATATATAGTGATATACTTACTATAATATAAATATAATATTATTATATTAATACATAAAGTATAAATACACCTGAAACTTTCTAGGCAATATTTATATTTTACACCTAAAATTCTTAACACAATCTGCTTTGAGAAGGGTCATTTCAAATAGTGTTACTGACTCTGCTATTAGCTCTGTGGGTATCAATGGCCGTCAGTATAAGCAACATGGCTAGTATTTCTTATATGTGCTAATAATCTGTCATTTTTATATTATTTTCATTACTTTATTAGGGAACATAACGATCTACATCAAAGGAATCTAAATGAAATAAAAGATTGGAAGGGTTTTGATCTTGATGAAATGAAAGATCGGAAATCTACAAAATGACTGTTCTTTCTGACTCATGTAACTTCTTTCTTTGGAAATGGCTGCCTCCCCAAATTGGCCAAGAAGCCTGTTACCGTTAATACATGTTTTTTAATGGTTTGCAATAACAAAAAAACTAAGAGTTCCTTTCAAATAAAGTTTATTGAGGTAATTACATTATAGGTTTATAGTTCGGTGAGTTTGGAAAAGTGTATATATATCCATGTAACCCAGTCAAGGGTTATATCCATCATCCTGATCAAGAAAGAACATTTTTATCACAACCAGAAAGTTCCCTCAATTTCCTTTGCAGTCAGTGTTCTTCCCCACAAACCCCTCCATCGTCAAGCAATCACTAATCTAATATTGTCAGTTCTAGAGCTTCATATAATTGGAATCCTTGCATTATAGGCTGTTTTATAGCTGGCTTTTATTGCCTAGTATGTTTTTGAAAATTGTCCATGTTTAGCATATATCATAATTTACTGTTTGGGTTTTATTGAGTATTCTTCATACAAACTTTTACATTTTTTAATCCATTCACATGCTCATACACATTTAAATTATTTCCTGTTTGGCGATATGAAATAAATACCTCTAACAATTTGTATATAACTATTGGTGTAGTCTTATGTTTTTATTTCTTTTGAGTATATATGTATGAATGGAATTTCTGGGTCATGTGTTAAGTCTATTTAAAAGAAACTGGTAAAGGATTTTCCAAAGTGATTTTAATCATTTTACACTCCCAAGAGCAAATTTGAAACTTTAGTGGTATTCTATACTCTAAAACTTGGTATAATCAGTCTTAATAATTCTGGCCTTTCTGGTGATATCTTGTGTTTCACTGTGGTTTTAATTCATATTTCTTTGGTGACTAGTGATGTAGAGCACCTTTTATGTGCACGTGTATTCACAACTTAAGAAAGTTGTATTGTTTTATTTTTGAATTGTGAGACTACTTCATATATTCTGGATATAAAAGTCCTTTCCAAATGTATCTTACAAATATTTTCTTCTAATTGAACATGGGTTTTGTGTGTGTGCATGTGACTTTAATTTTGGTTATGAAGGTTTATTGTTAACAGCTTTATTGTGATATAATTCACATGCCCTAAAGCTCATCCATTTAAAGAATACAATTCAGTGGTTTTCAGTCTATTCATAGATTTATACAATCACTATCACAAGCAACTTTAGAATATTTTCATCACCCACAAAGAAACCCTATACTCCTTAGCTAACATTACCCAGTCTCTGTCCAACCCACATTGCTGGCAACTACCCAGCCATTTTAATGTGGTTTTCTTAATAGTGTTTTTGAAGAACTGAGGGTTTTGATCTTGATGAAGTCAAATGTATTTATTTTTTGTATTTTAATGTGATTTTTGTACCTTGTCTAAGAAAATTTCACTAATATTTCCTCTAATGTATGCTTCTAGAAATTTTATAGTTTAAGTTTCATATTTAGTCTAATCCATTTCAAATAAAGCTTTATGTGTGATATAAGATATGTGGTAGAGACAAGGTTCTTTCTTTATTTTTAAATGGACATATAATTTTTCCTAGCATGATTTATTGAAAACTGTCCTTTTCCTTTTGAATTATTTTGGTACCAATATCAAAAAACAAAAATGAAACAATTGACCATACACACATGTGTGTTTATTTCTGGACTCTCATTTCTATTTTGTTTGGGACTGCATTAAATCCAGAGATAAATTTGAGGAGAATTGATATCTTAGCAAAATTTTGTCTTTCAATCAAAAACACTGTGTATTTCCCCATTTGTTGAGCTCTTTAATTTCTCTGAATGGAGTTTTTCAGTTTTTAAGTGTATAGTTCTTGCATGTATTTCACTAAATTTATTCCTAATTATGTTTTTGGATGTTATTTTTGGATTTTTAAAATTATTTCCTAATTTTGTAGCTAATATATGGTGTATTTATCTTATATCCCATAACCTTGCTATATTCACTTGTTAATATTAGTGCTCTTAAGGATTTTTTAGAATTTTCTATGACAACAAACATGTCATTTGAGAACAAGAGCAGTTTTAATTCCTATATTTATTTCTTTTGTTCACTGGTACTTTATTCACTGTCTTCTAATATGTTCTTAATCTAACATATTTGAATTTTTGATTTCAACTATTGTATTTTTCATCTCTTGAAGCTGATTTAAGTCTCTTATCTTCTAGTTCTCTAATCATTATGTTCATATTTTTCTTTATATCCTTGAGAAAATTTACCTTTATTCATAGCTTTTTAACATACCTTCTGCTATAAGCAGTCATTTCCAATACTTCATGGTCTGTGTCTCCAGATGATTTTTTTTATTGCTATAGCTAGTATTTCCCTCCTCCTTTGCTTGTCCAGCTATTTTTGAATGGATGCTAGAAATTGTTGTAGGCTAGATTGAATTGTACTCTTTTAAAGAATGTTGATGTAAGTTTCATATGATTTTTAGATTTTGAGGCTTTCTTTTAAGATTTAGAGTAGATTTAGTTCAATGAATCCCCATAAATAAGTTGATACCCATCTGAGGACTCTATCCAATATTCCTGGATAAAGTCTTTAAATTCTGGCTAGTGAGAGTTTAGTCCTGTGTGGACTGTAGGAATTGTTTGACCTACTGCTAGCCATTCTTTTTCTTTAATATTTTTATTCCCTAATGCATTCTCTAATACGCATGCAGATCAATACTCAGCAAAATATTTGAAGTGATCCCTCTGTAGGTCACTGGAGTGCTCACTTTCACTCTGTATCTTCCTTTCTCCACTACTTTACTCCAACAATTCTTTTCTGTCTCCCTTAACCTCAGTTCTGTCTCTATACTCAATGAAAATAAGACTCTGATAGGTTCGACCCTGTCTGCCCTGTAACGCAGAAATGCCTCCAGGCAGTAAGCTCTGGCAATTGTATGGCTTACTTTGTTTCCCTTCTCTAAGAGAGGATAGTCATTTTCTGCCTGTTGTATAATATGTGAAATCAGTTGTTACATGTATCTGTTGGGCTTCTCCTTAAGGAAGAAGGGAAATTCCTGTCACAGGTAATCATTCATGGACAGAAGTAGAATTTTCCTGGTTAGTTTTTATGATTTTCACTTTGCAGCTTAGATTCCCTAACCATTCATCCATTAAGACTTTTTTCCCTTTAATTCTTTGAACTTATTTTTGTTTTATTCTTTGAGCACATTTATAATACTGAGTTAATTTTTGTCTACTAAGTTCACTATCATGGTCATTTTAGGGTTGGTGTCTATTGACTGCTTTTTTCTTTTAAATGTATAGCAGTATTTTAGATCTTGTATGTCTAGTATTTTTTTCATGTCTATTATACATGATTGATAAAAATTGTGGAAACTCTGGGTTTATTTATTTATTTATGAATATGCAGTTAAATTACTAATCAATCACATTGGACTTATGCAGGCTTGATTTTATGCCTCATTGGAATCTGGAAAGCCCGGGTATTTCTCAAGCTTCTCTTACCTGTGGCAATAAATTTTCAAAATTCCTTTATGATATTTCAGGACTTGGTTTTAATTTGTTTTAGGGTAGGTTTAAAATAAGACTTACCTTAGAACTTGGTCCTTGTTTCAAAAGTTACCTTTTGGCGTGATATTAACAAGGGTTTAATAAGATCTCTCACATGCTCTCTACTGCTGTATCCTTGGCGATATAAAAACAGTAAAACAAAATAATGTAAACTCTCATCTAAATATTTGTAAATCACACTTTCTTAGGTAATAAGTTTTAGGTAACCAGACCTTGGTGGTACCTTCTGGAACAAAAGCCTATATAAGATGGCTTTGCTTTAGCTTGTTGGGGCTTTATTCATTCTCCTGGAAAGAAGTTTTCTATTTCTAGAATGTTTCTGAAATTAGGGTATGAAATTCACTTTGTTTTTCAAATTATTTTTGTGAATTATACTATATTTAGTCACTTATTTATAGCTGAAACTCTGGGGATTTAAAATTAACATCCTTGCCCATGAGCTTTATAGAAAGTTTCGGCCTTGTGTTCCCTGCTGTTCTGCTCTGCTTTATCCAAATAAAGCTTTATGAGCCAGGTGACATCATTATGAGTCTCCTGCTCACAATTTCACTTGGGAAGAGTAAGTACTCCAGGATCACATGTGCACTCTTGTGCTGGTGTGGTTTCTGGGACACCTTTGCTTACTTTTTGCACAGCTTTTTTGAGTTGACTTAGGCAGAATTCTACTCTGAGCATTAAAGGCAATGTGTTTCCTACTGAACTTTTTCTCCAACTCGTGTACTTACTAGACTTGCTTTTTCTGGAAAGATTTCAATTGAGGAATGGGAACAAAGATCACAATAGTTTTCTGACCACCATAAACTTCAATTCCCTTGGCTGCTGTTATATTCAGCTCCCTTAGCTGGGCCTTAAGGTCCAAATTCATTTCCAGCTCAAGGAGAGCCTGCGAGCTGCTGGAGAATTCACCCAGCTTTTCACCATTGGGTTTCACAATCTTTATGCACTTATTGAATATCTTCTCCTTGTTGACCACTGTGCTAAGGAGAGAAAATTTTATTTTTACAGTTTTCTCAGTGATGTATTGGATATAAATACATAGGTACTTAAAGATAACCAATGAGGTTACATTTCTGTTCATAAGCCATTTCATCAACCCTGCTTTTTTGTATCATTCAAATGTATCCTCCTCTCTCCACTTTCACTGCCACAATCTCCGTCCAGACTTTTATAACAACCTGCTTGGTTTACTGCCACTGGCCTCCTAACATCCACTCAAGAGATCAATAGTTCATTACCCACATAGCAGTATAGAGGGTATAACAGCATGTAAAAAATGCAAATGCCATCACTTGGAGTATGAAATCCTCCTCTGCACTTAGTGGGAACTATTTGTAGATGAAAGGAATGAGAGGGAAAGGAAGAAGATGTATCCTTGAAAAAGAACAAGAAAGTATAACACACTGAACAATTGGGTTCTTTAGTTACTGTGACTTGAACCACCCATTACTAGGTTTGCAGATTTATCTTTGCAAGTTATATTCTTGGATTCAGACAGTTTTTCCACTTCCTCTGGCCCACTTCAAACCAGCTTCCGCCCATCTGATTGATTCATTCTCTTCCCCATGACACATACATAAATTTCCCATGTTAACTGCTACTTTCAGATTAACAACCTCCTGGACAGTTTACCTGGCTTTATTTGAATTATCTTCTTTCTGAGAATACTGCCTTCTGGACTGTCTCTTCTTCCCTGACTGAACCCAAGTCACTGTCTGAGTGTGTCTACTACATTCAGCCTAGGTTTCCAGAATTAGGTTTCCTTGAAGTTAGAAAATAAAACTACTGCATGGTAGAAGAAAAAAAACTATATTATACTATATTTAGTCACTTTTGTTTAGGATAATAGGTATTTTTTTAAACATTTGAGTAGATATATATTTATTGTAAATTTAATCTGTGCTTTCTATTTTGGTGTTTGATATACAACAAAGAGATTGAACCATGTGTCTGTTTCTAGAGTGCAGTATTTTTGAGGACACAGGCCATTAAAATCTTGGGATAAGTGCTGTAATAAGGCATATGGAGTGTCATTGAACACTTATTGCAGTCTGCCAGGTAAAGTTTCTTAGGAGAATAACTGAAAATTGAGTAGGAGTCAGCAAGGAAGGAATTGGCGTGGTGTAGGAAAGAGTGTTTTGAAGAAGTACACAGAGATTTAAAAATGTAGGTGGAAGGGACCTCAGAGCATCTTTGTAGGTTAGACAGGGCTCATCAAGAGAAGAAACAGGAAAGTAAGCAGTGACTAGGTCATCAAGGGCCTTGTGAACCATGTGAAGGTGTTTGAATTTTATCCCAATGCAGTGGTTCTTAAACATGAATGTGCATTCAAGCCACATGGAAATCTTGTCATAGTGCAGTCTTACTCCCTAGGTCTGGAGTGGTGCCTGCTGTTCAGCATTTCTTTTTTTTTTTCCTCTTTCATTTATTTATTTATTTATTTTGGTATCATTATTATACATGTTCTGCATTTCTAACGAGCTCCTGCTTGTTGCCTGTACTGCAGGTTCATGGACCACTAACATCAAATAGCAAGCTGCTAAGGGAAACAGCAAGAATCTGAGGAATTCAAGCAGAGCATGAAATGTGATCAATATTTATTTGTGCTCTGCAAAAACGGCTTTAATTTCAGAATAGAGGATTAACTGGAGAAGGGCAAGATTAGATGCAGGAAGATTTCTTAGCAGGCTATTTTGGTAATCCTGGTCAGATACAACATTAGTTAGGCTACTAGATGGCACTGGGACGGACAGAACTGAGCTGATTCAGAGATTGGGGAGGTAAAAATGAGAATCTTTGAAATAGATTGGACTTTGGAAGTGAGAGAAAGAGAAAACAGAATAAAGAAAGAGTTCTAGGTTCCTGGTTTGGTCGAATTTATTGTTACTCAACATGGCAGACAGGACCTGTGTGAGGATTTTAAAACAGTAGAGCTTTATGAAAATGTCATTTTTTTTTTCAGCAAAAATGAGAAATGACTATTATCTCTAAATTTAGATACCTAAAGTATTTGGCATGAATATAGAATAAAAGACTGAAATTTTTTTCTTCAGTGGCTAAAATGAAGATTTTTTTTTTCTTGAATTTTAATACTTGAGACCAATCAATAAAATTAACTCCCTGGAGTTTGGTATGATTCATCCTAGGAACTGCCCCCCTCCAGTTAGGGGCTAGTGTGATGTTCTAATTGGAACACAGCTGGGTTTCAAAGTAGACCGCACTCTGCTGCCCGTGTAGATGTAGCATTTCTAGTGAGTCCTCAGGCATTAGGAAGAATGACTGGATTGCCTGCTGTGTGTGGCTGTGGGTCTGGTTCTATTGTTCTGTCACAGCTTACATTCTCACATAGGTAAAATCTGGTTATACTGAATGGCAGCTCTGAAGTCACAACAGCTGGAGATAATACAACATAAGGGAGGATGAGGAAAATTATATATATATATATACACACACACACACACATATATATATACACATACACACATACACACATTTTTTTTTTAATGACCAGGTGAAGGCATGCCTAGGAATAAAAAAATCTCAATCATAAACTGGCAAAGCCAATTCCTGACCAACTACCTCAGTCCCAAGCAGCCCGTTATTCCTGGACGTCCTGCCTGCTTACTACATGGAAGGTTTGACTCTCCATGTGATAAAGGAGGAGGGAGTAGGAGTCACAGAGCTTCTCTAGTCTTGTCCTTCTTTTTTGAGTTGGTTTCACTCTCTGGCAAGATCTGATATGTTGCCGTGCTGGTTTACAAGTTAATGATGGGATAGAGAACAAGTTGGTAAGGCACCAAATGACTGACCACCTTTCCCCAGGTCAGTCTGTCATAAAGCAGTTTCTACTTCCTTCTAACATCTTTCATTTACATGCCCAACACTCTCCAAGTAGAGTTAACTTTTCACTGACTTTTCTTCCAATAATTGTGGGGCATTGGATTTCGGCCAATGGAGGCTATTGGTGAGTGCGGTTACAGCCAGGAGTCTAAGTTTCTCCAGGTTGTTCTTTTTCTGCTCTGACGTTGTTCAGTTAGACTCTGAGTGCATCAAGGATTATGACAAAACCTCTAGTTCAAAAATACTTCCTCACTTTCCTAAACTTATGGACACTGACAATTTTTCTTTTCTCCCTTTATTTTGTGAGGTGGACATATTTTTTTTTTTTGCAGCTCTTGATAGAACTACAGTGACATAATTAATTGGAAGTGCAACATTGCTGACTAAATAAAACAGGCTCTTCCCAATTACCTCATTGTGTAAATTTAATTATGACATGGGTTTATCTTCCATAGATGAATTTCATGGCTATCCAAAAAAGTTATTTTGGAAAGTATGTGTCCACAATGGAAGGTTTTTAGAGACTGTCTAGTGATTAGGCTCTGCCATAGTCCCCACATTTATCTCATGAAGATCTGAGCTTTAGACGGGTGGTTTGACTTGATCAGGCTCACTGAGCCAGTTATGGATGGAGGCAGCATGATTTGTTTACTTAAGTCAGAGCTTTGTATCTTTCATGAGAATAACTTGTTATTCATCAAAAAGAAGGCTTTTTTCTAACTCCACCTCAGAATAACAGAAGTAGGATGTTCAGGAGAGAAACCTAGCATTAGGGTTCTTCAGAGCCACTAAGATATGCATCTATGTATGTGTGTAGATCTGTATTGAGGAATTGGCTCATGTGACTATGGGAGGCAAGGAGTCCCACCATTCACCATCTGCAAGCCACAGTACCAGGGAAGTTGGTAGTAGAGTTCAGCCCATGTCTGAAGGCCTGAGAGCTACAGGAGCTGGTAATGTAAATCTGGTCTGAGGTTGGAGAAGGTGAGATGGGATGTTCCAGATCAACTCCTAAGGCAGGAAAAAGAGACAAGTTCCTTCTTCCTTTGCCCTTAGATCTGTTCAGGCTCTCAACAGATTGGATGGTGTGCAAAACTGCTTTCCTTGGGTACACTGATTGAAATGTTAATCTCATCTGCAAACATCCCTACAACATTCCCAACAATGTTTAATCTATGCACCCCATGGCTTATCCAAATTGACTCATGAAATTATCCATCACAAGTCCACCTCTTAACCTGATGCCCATATACACCTTCTTAAGCCATACTTAATTTCCAAATAACAATAGTAACAAGGTCATAATTCTACCTAGTCTGCTACAACTATCCTGTGTACAAATGAAAATTCACTAACCACTTCCCCACTAAGGGAGGAGACTTAAGTGATATTACTCTTCCCCTGGATATCCTATAACTTATACTGTCATATAAAGTTAACCACACTTACACACTATGATATAAAATTAATACATCTTAAGTGACATGATAGGGGAAGAGAGAGAAAAGAAAACTGTGTTTGCCTGTATATCTGGCTGATACAGTCTTAGTTTCTGTAACTGGCCACTTGGCTGTAGCTGGTATTTTTAACTACCTTCTTTTACTACCTGTTCTGTATTCTCTTTGTCTTCAGCAAGCACCTCTGTTGGTTGTGGTTTCTAACTGGTGGGGTGACCCAAATATTTGGTCCTGGAGTGTCTGAGCCACTAGTAGTCCTGCCTGGTTAGTGTAGTTTTCTGTTGACCTTAATCACAGGACATGGTAACACTAAGTGATACCCAAGGGATCACCTGGATTATGGAAATATTCTTCCTTGCCTCCATGGCAGGGCAGTTTCCCTTGATGGTAGATCAGTTACTCCAGCCAATACTGAAATGGATTCCTTGGCCTATTGAGTCAGAAGCATGAGGAGCCTATGTGGCCCGTCAGTGACAGTCTTAACTTTGCATTCAGTGTGGACTCATTGGTGTGTCTCCTGGTGGAAGTATTCCTTCCTCTAGAACTAAGACCTTTAGGCTAGCAGAGCATATTGTTTCAAAAACACAAAGCAAAAAGTTCACTACTGAGTACCAGGGGTACTATCAAATGGTCCCACTGCTTTTCTACCCCGTGTTTCCTGGACCTCAGAGTTCTGGCTTTGGGAGAGACAGCACCACATACTGGTTGCTGATTTAAAGTTATACAGCCATCTGGAGAACTTTCCTACAGCCCTGCAGGGTGTTGTCACCTAGGCAACACTGTAACCGAGTCTTCAAAAGGCCATTGTACCATTATGTCATGTCCGTTGCTTCAGGATGGTGAGGTGTAGGGTAAGACCAGTGAATTCCATGAGCATAGGCCCATGGCCACACTTCTTTTGCTGCAAAGTGAATTCCTTGATCTGAAGGAATGCTGTATGGAGTATCATGGGGTGGACAAGGCATCCTGTAAGTCTGTGGATGATAGTTTTGATGGAAGTGTGGCGTACAGGGAAGGCAAATCCATATCCAGAGTAAGTGTCTATTCCATTGACAGAACACTACCCTTCCATGACAGAAGTGCTCCAATGTAACCAACGTGCTGCTAGGTAGCTGCCTGATCACCTCAGGGAGCGGTACCATTTTGGAGGCTCAGAACTGGTTTCTGTTTCTGGCAGATTAGGCACTGACTGGTGGCCGTAGCCAGACTGGCCTCAGTGACTGGAAACCATACTGCTGAGCCCAGGTACAACCTCCGCCCCTTCCCTCAGGGCCTCTTTGTTCATGAGCCCCTTGCCTATGACAGGAGTATCTGGGGAAAGAGGCTGACTGGTATCCACAGGAAAGGTCATCCTAGACACATGATTATTAAAATCCTCTTCTGTGGAGGTCATCCTTTGGTGAATGAAAAAACACAAATACCTTTATATTTTTTGTCCAAAGAGGTCTATTCCCATACTTCTTCCCCAAATATCCTTGTCATGAATTTCCTCATCCTGTTCCTTCCAAATCCCTGATCATCCCACCAAACCCCTGACCACAGCCCGTTGGTCAGTATATAATCTCAGGTCTGGCCATGCCTCCTTCCAAGCACAGTGAACAACCAGGTGCACTGCTTAAAGTTCTGCCCACAGGGAGAATTCCCCTTCACCATTGTCCTTCAGGGATGTCCCAGAGAGGGAGGGACTACAGTGCTGTAGATGCTCACTTTAAGGTGGTGCCTGCATATCACACAGAACCATTTGTAACACATACTCCAGGCCTCTATCAACTGATTGTAAAAAAAAAAAAATCTAGAAGGCCCCAGATACAGCTGGGGAGAGAAGACTGTGCAGCAGAAGAGGTGCTCGTTGGCATCTGAGTCACTTCCCCATGTAACTTACATGTGCCTGCATGGCCTGCTCATGTATATACCACTCCCACTTGATTCTGGAGTATTATTTGTACACCCAACTTTACAACTTGATGTATCAGATAACACCCAGTCCCGACTAGTTGCTATTTCTTGTTCACTACGTCCAGTCAGCAAAATGTCATCGATGTAATGGACCTGTGGGATGGCTTAAGAATGGAAAGGTGATCAACATCTTTGAAATAAATGATAACATAGGGCTGTAGAGATGTCATATACCATTGAGATAGGACAGTGAGGGTGTATTTCTGGCCTTGCCAGCTCTGCTCCTGGTGCATGTTATGAATGGGGCTGGAGAGAAAGCTATCTGCTAGGTCAGTAGCTGAACACTTGGTATTCGGGGATGAGCTAATTTTCCCAAGCAATGAAACCACATCTGGTATAGCAGCTGCAATTGCGGTCACTACTGGTTAAACTGACAGTAACTGTTTCCCAAGGCCCATCTGTCTCTGCACAGGCCAAATGGGAGAGTGGAGATGTGGCCATCCCTGCATCTTTCAAGTCCTTGATGATTACGCTAATCTTTGAAATCCCTTCAGGAATGTGGGATTCCTTTCTCCTTAATATTTTCCTAAAGACAGTAATAATGATGTTAGTCTGGTGAAAGGAAATCCCGGGGCAAGATACCTCTAAAAACTGAGATCAGTCAAAGGGAGAAATAAAGTTTAAAATCCATTTATTGCTCACAAAACTGCAGTCTGGGACCGTTTCTCTCTTTCCTACTCAAGCAGAAGCCAAAACTTGCCCTCCCCCTCACCTCTCAGGTACAGATAAACCCTCCTTGCCCAGGTAATTACCCATTGATGGATGAACTCTCCACCCCTGAGGAATGATGCAACTGCACTAAAGCCAGGTGAGATATTCTGGAAATATTACAATTTTACCCACAAATGGCTTCTACTTGGCCTTTCCCAACATAATAGTCCTTACTCCACAGGCCAGGGAAGCAGTGTGCAGATTCTGCCAGCTGCTAAGTAGGTCTGTTCCAAACATGTATTCTGCACCTGGGGAAAAATGCCCAAGGATGGTTTAGGGACCCACTAGATCCACTGTGAGACTGCTTGGAGCTAAAGCCCCATTCCTCACCTCCACAAATCCCTACTTCTCCCGGCGGGCCACTGTGGTGTTTGGGTCTCTGGAAACTACAGTCTGTTCAGAACAAGTGCCCAGTACTCCCTGGAAGTTGGGAGTATTTCCTTTTCCCCAATATACAGTTACCTTGATGCAAGGTCATAGATCCCTTTTGTGAAGGTTGGCAGATGGCTAACAGTACATGTTTTGGGTGTTATAATGGGGTCCTTCCTCTAAGGGATCTGGCCTCCCTTTCATTCAAGGGGTTTTGGGTCTGTAAACTGACTTAAGTCTGGAAGTTGACTGAGGAGCTGTGAATCTTTATTCTTATGATTCAGTTTAGACTTTTGTTTTCTTCCCTAGAACTTTGTTTAAATACATGTTAAGTAGGGATTTAGTAGGCTTCTTATCTATTTGACTTCTAGGAGCGCCATGATTAGACATCACACATTTGTGCCAGTCAGACTGTTCTGATTGCCATTCTGACCTGCTGCCTGCCACAGTGACCGTGCCACCTCGTCTTTGGAGGTTGATGGCTGCTGCTCGGCCCCTGCCTTCCCATGACCAACTCTCTCCGGCTGTGTGCAGGCTCCCCAGTTCCGTGACTGCAGGTCCCGTGGTGAGATGTGGTATGTGGAGAAGGGCAGTCACAGAGGTCCTCAAGGATGCTGAGGCTCGCCTCACAATTCCTCACAGGGTCGGTGAAGGGGTGTCCTGGGAGCCCTTCCGGTGTTCTTGAGTAGGTGTTTAATGACAAACCTACTCCAACATCCTGCTCTCCCCCAGCCTCTCCGTCCCTTCCTCTACGGTAAACTAAGGCACGTCCTGGGATTCCAACTCACTGTGTGTCACCTTGTAGCCCACGATTTACCCAACCAAGCCAACTATTAGAGCTTGTCTGAGTCCTTGAGCTACAACTTGGATCAGAATCTTTACTTAATGATACTTAATGAGCACATATCAATAAATTAAGCCTGATACAGTTTTATGTTACCTCCATGACTGTTCCACAGCCTCAGTATCCATTTCCACACATATTCCCCAGATTTCTGTCTGTAAGTCTTAAAAACTCAAGTAATTCTTCTGGAGTGTAACAGCTCCTCATGGGTCACACGTTGTACCTCAGCTTTAGGGACCTGTGGGGACTCAACTCTAGTTCTCAGTGAAGAAGCAAAGAAGGGTGGTGGGGTGGGTCCTGAGGAGAATCAGAGGAAGCCATTAGAGTTTCCTCAGGCCATCAGGTGTAATCACCTCAAATGGAGGTAAGAGGTAGATGCCACTGGGTGTGGGGTGGATGCTTCCACTGGCAAAGAAGCCTCGTCAGAGTTTAGGGGCTCAGTGTCTCTCCACTTCCTACTTGTCCCCATCCAGACACACAGAATCCCATTCTTCGCCATCTGGTGCCCTTTCTTTAACAGTAGACACCTTGCAAGGCTGGGAATTCACCTTCATGGCAATTCAGCCATTGTAATTCAGGGGATGAGGTTCTGCTTTTGATCTTCAGCAGTTTCAACTCTGAGGTGCAGGAGCTGATGGTTTCCTTCAGGGCATACTCACAGCTCCCAGGTTGTTCATGCTAAGCTTGAGCTAAGAATTCAAATCCCTGACTTCCTCCTTTGCTTGTACTACTTTGTCTGGCAACATTAGAAGCAACCAGCCAACATGATTAACATTAATAAAGTTTCTGAAAACGTTATAAAGTTTCATACACAGAGTCACCCTCCTCCTTTCTTACAAGTGGCTGATGAAATTAAACGTATCCAGTGTAAATGTTTCATGTATCTCTATTGCTGCATCATGCCATGGACTATCAGTGACCTCTTTAGCAGCAGAAGTAGTCATAAGCATCTCTAAATCTAGTCAAATTACAATGCCAATTCCAGAAACCCTAGAACCAATTCAGAAAAAACATCTTTAATATTCTGTTCCTCCAAAACCTCTCCCAGTACCAAAATCTGTATTAGTCAGTGTTCTCTGGAGAAAAAGAACCAATGGGAGAAATACAAATATTTTCATGTCTTTGGATATATCATCTCCCAATTCTCTCTCTCTGTCTTTCTCATATATGTATGTGAATATACATAATGGGATCTGGTAAGAATTGGCTCACATGATTATGGAGTCTGAGAAGTCTCGGGATCTGCCATCTGCAAGGTGGACACCAGGAAAGGCAGTGGTGTGACTCAGAGAGTCTTCAGGCCTGTGAGCCAGGGGAGCCACTGGCAGGAATCCTAGTCCCAGAGCAGGATGGCTGATAGGAGCTGAAATGTCCCTGAGTAGCCGGTGGGACAGGAGAAAGAGGGTGAATACTTCATTGACCTTCTGTTCTGTTCAGGCCTTCAAGGGATTAGTGATTCCTAACCACAGTGGGGAGGGCAGTCTGTTGAGTCCACTTTTTTGAACACTAATCTTATCTGGAAACAACCTCATAGACACACCTACATACAATGTTTAATCCGGGCACCCAGTGGTCTACTCAAGTTGATAAATACATTTGACCATCACACCCAGAAATCTACATTTTTTAAGTTACCTCCTCACCAGGTGGTTCTTATTTACACTTACCTTTGGGTACTACCGGCTTGCATTATTGGTGGATGTCAAATGTGATGCCCTATTATATAAGAAAGTTCAGCAATATGTTCTCCCAAATATGCATTTTCTAGAAAGTAGATGAAAACTAATGTAACTATGAATTCTGGAGAAATATTTGAACATTTAATCTCGGAAGATTCATTTGGCTACTTAATAAAGAAATGTCTGAGCAGATGTGACAGACAATAGGAAGTACAATTAGAGACTCTAACGGATAAGTATAGTTGTAATGATAAATTGTATCGGCTATGCTTTTATCTTTTTTTGCTATTTTAGTGTTTGCTATAATGTGAATTATTGGAAAACTTACCAGCAGGTGGTAGCGCTGTTTAACAAATACACCCTCATCACATATCCAGCAAATGTGACTGAGTTACTGGCACGAGTGCGGCCACATTCTAACATGTCAGAATATTGGATTGTAATGTGGAAAACCAGAGTCCTGGTCCCAGCTGTATTACTTATTGGCCTCATTGCTTTGCAAAAATAATCTAATCTAATAGTGTTTAAAAAACATTGTAAGCACAATTGGGATAATAATAACTGTCCTCGTGTGTTGTTGAAAGGGTGGAAACAGAAAATGGTTGTGAAACCATTATGGAGGGGAGGGTGTAGAATGCTATGGAAGTGAAAATATCATTTCTTCTTTGTTGTTGTTTCTTTTCTTTATTTCATTTAATCCAGGCATTTGTTTTAAGATGTCTTTCTACTGGCAATAATGGTAGTCATCATGTTGAACCCTAAAAGGATGACACTCATAAGTGTAAAATGATTTCCCATTGATCAGATGTTCAACTATTTCTTGATCATTTTTCAATTCTATCTCATTTCTGTGTGATGTTAGATGCTAAAATCCTGTGTTTGTTGGAATTCAGGAGGAGTAGCTCTAGCCTCGAGTACATGATCATTGCTTCCTAACCTTAGCAAATCCATGAACTAAAGAGGGAAAGTCTAAGAGAACCCAAATAACTCCACAGTATTTTTTGAAGGAAATAGCATCTACATGAGCTGGTGTATTTAAAGTGAAAGGAGCATAGTGAGCCAGTAGTTTACCTTTACTGAGTATTTGCTGTGTACAGAGATGTGTGCTAATTATGGAAAAGCTTCAAAGGTAAGAACCCAGTGCTGCTAAGATAGAAGCCATTTCATTCTTGGGTTTGTGGCTTTTGTTTTTTGTTTTTCACTTGACAGATAATTACTGATCATGTTCAATAGACCAGGGACTTTACTAGGTGCTGGAGATACAGGCTGTACAAGACACCTGTAATTCTTGAAGTTCTGCAGGTGAATTGCAGACCATGTGTAAAGAAAGCAGATACAGTATGTAAGGACAGAGACAAGAACCATAAATGGGGATATACAGCTGGGTGGGTGCTTAGATTAAAGCCAACTTGGGTAAGACTGAAGAAGAAGAGAGATTCCAGGTGGACAAAATGATACCTACAAAGGCAAGCGTTTAATGTGGAGGCAGTAGAGTCTAACAGCTGAGAGCATGGGCTTAGGAGTCAGAATGATAGGGAATTCAGTTGTAATTCTACCACCTGCAATCTGGGTGATCTTTGGCAAGTTATTTTGATGTTTTGATTCTTGGGTCCCTCTTCTGTAAAATAGAGATGAACCCATAATGGTTTCACAACCATTTTCTGTTTCCACCCTTTAAACAACACACGAGTACAGTTATTATTATCCCAATTTTGCTTACAATGTTTTTTAAACACAATTAGATTAGATTATTTTTGCAAAGCAATGAGGCCAATAAGTAATACAACTGGGACCAGGACTCTGGTTTTCCACATTACAATCCAACATCTATTTTAGAGTGTTGTAAGAATCATATATGAAACTTAGTGTACAATAGCTCTTAATGGGGAAAGCGAACAGATCATCTTGAGAGATATAAAATAGGAGAGCAGTTGATGCAAGTCACCCAATGCTGTGCAGTGAAGTTTGGATTCATGATAGCAGACAATGAGAAGTACAGAGCTCTGTGCAGAAAGAGATGTCAGTGCAAAGATTTAAAAGGTGGTATAGCATGGCATACAGGGTGCTTTAGAACTGAGAAGGAGTGGAGGCAAGAGAAGCAAAGTCATCTCAAGAGTATGGATATGAGGTAATATGAGTTTAGATTTGGGTAAGGCATTTGGAAAGACTTGGTGATGAACTGGATATGAGATCAAGGGGGAGAAAGAATTAAAGTTATTCCCATAACATGAGCCTAGGGAACTGGGTGTATGGTTGTATTTTTGGCAAAATTAGGAGGCAGGGTTTTTTTAAAAAAAATATGAGAAAAGCAAACATATTTATTTATTATGGAAAAGAACCAGTAAGAAGAAATAAAGCTCCAGGCAGAAGGGTCCAAGATCCAGGCTGGACATTTCAGTTGGGAATAAGCTGACTTTCAAAGTGTTCATTGAAACCAGCTGCTATAGGGTGCTTGCAGATAGTAGGAAACAAAGGGAAAAGAAAAATCACATCAGTATATTCCAAGAAAGACTCTTCCTGGAGCTGAAAGAACATTTGAGAAAGTGATAAACTTATAAGCTCACCGAAAGCCAGACTTTGTTTACATGACTTGGAAAAGCAACGCCTCCCTCCTGGGCAGGGCTTCCCCCCAAGACCCTCAAGTCCCACCCTCCTTTAACAAGGTCAGGAGTTGAATGGAAACTGACACATTATAACGAATTTACTATCTGGCCGTGTCATGTATAGTAATGTCAAATGTCAGGTACCTCAGATTCTATTAAATGAACTGTGTTCTTTAGAAAATCGTAGTTTCCCTTGGTTTCCCATGTAAAGAGAAATGGACTATTTCTCTGGAACAAGCTGACCACCCATAAAACATGCAAAAAGATGGAACAGTAAAATCCCTTTCAGAAACTCTGGGAAGACGTCCCCCAGAGCCTACCTGCCCAAGTACATCAAGCAACTGTATTCAGTATCAGAACTATATGCCTGCTTACTTCCACCAGCCGGCTTACAACAGTGGGTTGCCCTTTGTCTTTGCAGGCGGGGCCGTGAACCCGATTTGAAGCTGAGGATCTTGACAACAGTGAAGGCTATTAAAAATAGCACTATTAAGGTCTAATTTATATAAGCTTATGTAAAATCTAGTTTGCCAAATATATGCATCCTAATAACCACTATGAAAGTCGTTCATGATGTAGAATATTTTCGTGACTCTAAAAAGTCCCTGTTTCCCCTTTGTAGTCAATCTCCTCCCCCCCCCCCACCCCGTCTCTGGCCGCAGGCGGTCATGCTCTGCTTTCTATCATTGTGGTCATAACTTCTCTAGAATCTCATCTAAACGGAGTGATGTAGCATATACTCTTTTGTGTCTGATGTGTTTCACTTAGCATCATGCTTTTCAGATTCATCCGTGTTGTTGCGTAATTTGTTCCTTGTTTTTCTTTATGGACTAAACTTCATACTTTATTTGAAATTGATTAGTTTTTCCTTAATGTCTTTTTTCCAGGATCCCATCCAGTATCACAATTCGTTTAGCTATTATGTCTTTTCAGACTCTTCGGGGCAATAACTCTTTGGTAAGCTTTTTGTTTTTGATGACCTTTGGTTTTTTCAGCCGGTCAGGTATTTTAGATAATGTCTTATTTAGAATTATCTGATGGTTTTCTCATGATTCACCTAGGGTTAAAGATTTTTCAGGGTACAACCATACCTGTCTAGCTGCTCTTTCCATTACTGAAAGTGTACTATAGCACTTTCCAAATTACGATTGTTGAAATCTTTATTCTTCCCTTCAATTCTGTCATTTTCTTTTTCTTTGTGTATTTTGGGCTATGATGGTATGTACAGTGGCTTTCAATTGGTCATATCGAAGGGATATTGCTAACAACATGCCTTCCCACCTGGCTAAGACAGTATTCAGTTTTCTGCTCTGAAAACTCATTTATTTCCCTCTTTCCAAACTGTTCTGTAGAAGCAAGTCACAGGTGTAGCCCATACTTCAGTGTGGGAGTGATGCACCACCTTTTTAAAGGAAGAGTATCTATATAAATTACTAGGAATTCTACACAGGAGATTTGTCTCCTATCCCCATTTATTTATTTATATAAGCATTTATTATATCATATGGGCTTGGGTATTTATTTTATACTTTGGGTTATCAATCAATACTATGTTACTTGTTTGATTGCTTCTGTTGTCTCAGCTTTGGAAACTGGGAGCTCTTAATGAGAATATATTTAATCTCTCACCATGAATTATGACATTCATGGCAGATATTTTATAGATGTGTCTTATCTTTCTGCAAAAGTTGGCTTCTATTTCTGACCTGCTGAGATTTTAAAAATTTGGAATAGATGTTGCATTTTGTCAAGTACTTTTTTGTGCATTGGTTGAGATGACCATACAGTTCTCTTTAGTTAGCAAATAAATAGTGTGATATTATATCTATCGTTCCCTCCCCCAGTCTCTTTATTTTCAGCCTGACATTCCTGGGAAAATGCCCCTGATCATAATTTTTAACCTTTTTGATGTACTTTGATTTGTTAAAAATTTGAGAACTTTGCGTCTATGTTCTTGAGGGATATCAGTCTGTTATTTTCTTGAATTATGTTGTCTGAGTTTGACATCAGGGCCTCACAGAATTAGTTGGAAAGCATTCCCTCCTCTTCAATTTTTTTGAAAGACTTTTTTTGTGTAGAACTGGTAGAATACACCATTGAAGCCACCCAGGCATGGAATTTTCAATGTAGGAAGGCTTTTAATTACAAATGAAATTTCTTTAATATATATAAGGCTCTTCAAGTTGTCTATTTCATCTTTAGGGCATTTGTAAAGACATTCTTTGTGGTGGACGGAATGTTCTAGAGAAGTCAGGGCAAGTTGGCCGAGAGTGTTGTTCAAACCTTCGGTATCCCTGCCGGTATATATGTATGTATATATATATATATACAGTCAAGCTGCTCTTTCCCTTATTGAAAGTGTACTATAGCACTTTACAAATTATGATTTTGAAATCTCTATTTCTCCCTTCAATTCTATCATTTCTTTTTCTTACTTTGTGTATTTTGGGGCTATGATGGTATATATATTTATATATACTTATATGTACATATATTTGTATATTTTATATCTTCCTGTGGAACTGATCATTTTATGGTCTGAAAGTGTGTATTTTTTTTCTGATGTTGGTATAGCCATTCTAGCTCTCTTATAATGACTGTTTGCCTGATATTTTCCTCATTCTTTCATAGTCAGTCTCTTTATGTCATTGAAATCAAAGTTTGTCTCATGGATAGGGTACAGTTGCACCATATATATCATATATGTATATATATACACACACACACATACATATATATATATATGGTCTCACTTTTGCCTGTCTCTGCCTTTGGACTGCAGTTTAGTTTATTTACTGTATAGTTATAACTATTTAGTGTAATAGTTGATGTGGTTGGATTTATTTTGCTATTTACTGTTTTGCTATTTTTTGTTCTTCCTTTACTGTCTTATTTTGCTTTAAATAGATCTTTGTTAGAGAATCACTTCTTTTAGAATTAGTTGCTCATGGTTCTTTGGGGATTCATGTACAGCTTAATTTAAAATAACCTGCTTCAGATTAATGTTGACTTCATGACTATATAATAAACTTTGCTCCATCATAGCTCCCTCCTATCTCTTATCTTTTGAGCTATTATTGTCAAATATATTATATCCTTAAGTATTATGATAGACATTATAGTGGAAGTTATAAATACAGTTCTAAATTGTTTTTTACTCTTTACTTTTACATCAGTCAAAAGAAAAACAGAGACAAATGGATTCATACCTTCTCTTATGTTTGTCTAAATAACCATCTTTACTGGTACTCTTTATTTCTGCAGGGATTTAACTTGCTGTCTGATGCCACAGCGTTTTTGCCTGAAGGAGTTCCTTTAGTATTTCTTGTAAGGTGGGTTTGCTAGCAATGAATTCTCTCATTGTTTTTTTTTTTAATGCCTCTACTTATCCATTCTTAAAGAAAAATTTGAAAGAAGAATTCCTGATCACCACCTTTTTGATATCATCTACGTTTTAGTGTTGTTAGGAGGGTCTGGCATGGTTCTCACAAGGACTCTGTGATGTGCTGTTGAATGTAACAATTTCACAGAGCATCAGTATCACAAAGTCCCTTGTCACCGCCCGGATCAACACCAAAACAAAACCTCTCTGTAATCACGCATGAACACAGATTAAAAAAAGAGAACATAACCCAAACCACGTCAATGCTCAGACATATCCCTCCCATGGTTAATATCAGTGATTGCTGCAGCTTCACCAGCTTTAGATTAGCCTTGTTTCATTCTGTTTCACAGATAAGAATGTTTAAGTTAGAGTCATAAGATTTCCTCCACTTTATGACATCATTTAATCCTTAGCCAAGCCCTATATCCTTGAACACTCTTCCAGATTCCCCAATACAAAGCCAAATCCTGTAACACTCTCTTAGTGAGATACTCCATGATCCCGGTGGTGTGTGGTCTTCTCTGCTGCAACAGGCTAGAAGCCAGACTTTGTTCAACTACAGATGAGCTCCTGGTTTCTTTGGCTGAAGGACACAGGTGCCTGAATTGAAAATGTTGAAACAGTTAGCCTGGACAAAGGCATACATACTAGTTAAACGTAACCAGAACTAAATTATGGATCATAATATTAATATCAGAAAAGTTTTAATTCAAGGTAAAACATTAAATTAGGTAAATATAAATGAGTAACAAAGAATAAAATTTAAAGGAAAGGTCTAACTTGAAAATCTGTAAGGACTCAAATATGGCATGAAAAGGAAAAAAAAAATCTTCCTGGAATGCTCTTTTTCTAAAGATTGGGCACTCAGCAAGCTTCTGCTCTAAACGGCCAGAGTAAATATTTTTGATTCTGCAGACCAGACTCTTGTTCCAACTTCTCAGCTTTGCCAAGGTAGCGTGAAAGCAGCCATTGACAATACACAAATGGGCGTGACCGGGTTTCAAAAAAACCCTTTTTGATGGACATTGAAGTTAGAATTTTCTATAATTTTCACGTGGCACAAAATATTCTTTCGATTTTTCTTTAACAGTTACAAGATGTAAAAACCATTCTTAGCTCCTGCGGTATACAAAAATAGGCGGTGGACCTGATGTGCACGGGGCCTTGCCTGCGACCCCTTTGCTAGATAACTGTACCACTCGCTGCCTCATACATTTACAGTAATGTCACCTTCTCAGCAGGGGCCTCCCTGATTACCTTTTAATAACAACACTGGCCCCTACTCCCCTCTCTACTTTTTGTCCCCCTACTGGACTTGTAAATATTAAATGTAGTATATACTTTATTCACCTGTTTGCTGTTTGACACCCCTCATGAGAATGTAAATGCTTAGAAAGTTAGAATTTTCAGTTTCATGTACCGCTTCAGCCCCAGCACCTGGTATGTTGTAGCACTTAATGAGTATTTGGTGGATGAACCAGAACCTATGGATTGATGACAGGAGCAGCAGATGACAGTAGTCAGCTTGGCCTCAGGCTGGTCGTACTTCATGCCTCTGGTTTGAGAACATGCCTGGAGACCTGCTTTACTCTCAGTCCTGAGAACACGCAGGAAGCACGGGAGAAGTCAAGGGCAAGGGCACGAACACAGAGAAGCCGGGCTTTTACTCAGAGTCTGAGATATCAGTAGAGACTGTTGAAATTAGGGAATGTACCTAAAAATCCAGTGTGAATTAAATTTTTATACTTTTCCCTATACCTAGTTGGTGAAGATTTATAGGAAATATTGTATCAGCTATAGATAGAAACTACATTTTTATTGTTTGAGTTATACTGGTAATTTCTTGATCCTGCTTTTTTTTTCAAATAAAAACTTTGGGTAGAGTATGTTAGCAGGGGTTGCCTTCCAGGAGGTTTAACCGTGAGTTTAACTGAGAACTCACTTTTCACTTGGATGGTGGGAATAGTGTATAAAGGGAGGCTCCGGAATTTCTGTGTGCCAGAGTCTGACAGTGCTCATCTGATTTGTGGATACAGGGGCAGAAGGCCATTTTTGGGTGTGGTAAACACTTTTATTGCTTAGAGGGTTGGCTTAGAAGTGTGATGGGCATCATAGGGGCCTAAAGCCACTTTTAACCACTTTTCAGGGTTAGAAATGACCATTTGCATGTTTTCTTTCATTTTTAAAAGATAAAAAACATATTTGAAGTGTAGATGAAAATACAAAGGAGGTCAAAGTGTAAAAATAAGAATGTCAGGAAAATAGAAAGTAGGAAAATAAACAGGAAAAATGTTTTCCACTTGTCTGTGCCCTTATTTCTGGAATACCCAAGAGAAAAGTGTGCTGTTTCTAAGGAGTTTTCCCTGTTTGCTTAGAAGCCTAATAAATAAGCGAAATGGTGAATTTTTACTGCAGATCTTATCATTAGGCAGTATAAGACTTTCCAATTATATATACTCCTGGTTTCTGCCTGTGAATGGGAGGACGGAATTCTGAGGCCATGGCCTTCTACTTCTCTTTAACAAGGGCTACCACTTATTTCCCAGATTCAAAATAGAATGGGGCTGGCAAATCACAGGCATCCAGAGAGAAGTCTGCTAATATCAATGCAGCCGTCGGATGGGGAGGAGCAGGGGTGGAGCGGGTGGCATTGAGGGAGGGGCACCATCCTTGAAGAGCACAACAGTCTTCAGTAGTTATTCAAAGGCCATGCAACTATTTAAAGAACTTTCCCAAAATAGGTCTGATCTCTGCCAGTCTTCCAAGTTTTTCTTCTATCTATTTATTAAGATAGACATCTAGATTTTATGTGGGATCTATTCAAGTTTTTAAAATGTCAATCAGTAATTCAAGATATTTTAAAATTCTATGGAGGTCAAATAATAGACCATGTTGGACTTAATCTTGTGACTCCTAGTTGGATGCGCCCTCTGAACATGGTGATTAAGTCATTATTTTCTTTCATGTGACTGTAGAGCTGCAAGGCAGTATGAAGCTTACAGTATCTGAGAGTATCTTTCCCATTAGGGTGTCATGGCTGAGGAAGGCAGAAAAGTATGGTGGGACATGCACCAGAGGACATCTGCATTCCTGGAGTCTTGAGTCCAGATTCTGAATATCAGCATCAATAGATATAGGTATGGATGTAGCTCTGCCTTATAGATATAGTCATTTCTTGTCCCTGCATCATTTTCCTTGGCAATGGCAGTCTATCAACAGGATGGGAAAGATACTTTCAGATACCAAAAACTTTATATCACACTATACCGATGCTAACTATGAAGGTAAATATAGACTGATATGCTTAACAAATGGAAAGTGGTCAGTAGCAATATTTAAAACAGTGTAATTTAAACCATACTTCCTGAAAAATATGTTTGGAATAGACTCTTGAAAAGCAAGGGGAATAAATCTCATTTATACCATGGTTTCTACGAGAGTAACTTCCAGATACTAAACTATTTACATTCCAAGGAACACTTAAAACATAACCCTTCCATAAACTAGAGCCTGTCTGCCTGTGGTCTCTTCTTCCAGAGAACAAGATTTGGCTGCAAAGAATATTTGCACCATTTCTGGAGGTTAGTGTAGCTATTGAGCCAAGTTACTTACAAAGGAATGAGGCATGAGCTGAGGCGCGGCACACAGAATGTTCCCTGGGCACCTTAGAGCGGCACTGAGCTGGGGAACTTCCGTTAGGAAAGTTCCTTGTTCCTTTGAGGAGACAGTTGATTAGGTTCAGCAAAGAATGTCCCCATACAGACCTACCTGGGACCCTGGGCAGCGGACTGAATGTCACAGGCAATTCATCCACCCCTTCCTTACACTTCTGATGCATGATTTTCCTCCCTAACTGCCAGTGTTTCTCAAGGCTGAGAAACATTTTCAGTTTACTTATCCATTGTAGCTCTGTTTAATATATATGTGGATGTGAAGATAAATTTATGTTTATTTGATGGGTGTTTCTCATATATCAGTAAGTCAATACGATATCATATAGTTTTAATACCATTTTAAAAGCTTCTTACTCTGTTTCTTCCTGATATTAAGGTGTTAAGTAATCACTTTTTAACCAAAAGCATATCAGCACTTAAATATTTTTGCCATGTAAAAATATTAAAATAATCAAAATGTATTTTATTCTTGCTTTAGAGTAATGGGCTACTTGTTTAGGAAGATGGGGATTGAAGAAGCTCTCCAGGCTTGAACTGTCTTTCTGACTGACTTTGAACCGCTGCCCTAGTTTATTGTAGATTTTCAGACTGGCCTTCTCCGTGCTGGGCATAAAGTAGAGCTAGATCGTCTAGGACAGGCAGCTCAGTCATACTCTCCTGCACATGCTGTCTCATTCAGGAAGCAAAGTCCAGCTTCAGACTCTCAACCTTTACCCTGTCCCCATGCTTTTGTAAAAGCTCATGCTCGTAAAATGAAAAATTTTAACTAATTCTGTTCCTTTTCACCTTGCAGCCAATCCAAAGCTGCCTTCCCTATGAGACCATGTTTTCAATTCATCATTGGGAAATTTTAAAAATTGTAAAAAGAAAATGTTTAAAATTAAGGTTTAATTAATTTAATTCAATTCAATCAATCAATACGAAATTTAACATTACTCTGAATTTTAAAACTTAAGTTCAATAAAGATAGTGCATAGACACAGTTTGGACGTTGAATTCATCAGCCCCATGCATATGCATACCTATCGCCTTCCTGACCTTGAGCTGTCTGCCCAGCACATTTCCTCATTTACTATCTCCTCCCAAGAACACTCACCTCAGAAACATGCTTTATCTCAAGTGCACTGCAAACAACTTCTCCCGCTTAATGTTCAAACCTCATTTATATAGTACTGCAGATAGAATAATTCTGAACAAAGTTCTGTACTTTATAAGAGAGGTCTTAGGATGCACTAAGGCACGCGGCCTTTTGTGTCCCATCCTCTTGCTTTATAAACAGCTGCATAAACAAAATCTTTAATTAAAAGGTTGGGTGAGAATGCAAGCAGATAAATGAATCTGAATGAAAAGTATGGTAGACAGAATCACCTTCCCCCACCACCAAATGTCCCTACCCTCATCCCTAGAAACTGAAAACATGCTACCTAATACGGCAAAGTGGAGTTTGCGCATGTGATTAAGTGAAGGGCCTTGTCATGGGGAGATAATCCTGGATTATCCAAGTAGACCCAATGTGATCACAGGGCCTTCAGTGAAAGGAGGAGGCAGGGGATTCAGTGTCAGAAGCAGAGAGAGACGGGACTCTGTGGCTGGCTTTGAAATGGTGGAAGGAGCCAGATGCTAAGAATGCAGGTGACCTCTAGAAATTAGAAATAATCACGGAAATGGAGGCCTCTGTAGAGCCGCCAGAAAGGAATTTTGGCCTGACACTTTGATTTTAGTATAGTGGGACCTGTGTTGGACTTCTGACCTCCAGAAATGGAAGATAATAGATTTGTGGTGTTTTAATCTTAATAGTTAAAAAATACTACTGTAAGATGTGTGGTGAGATAATATTTGCCTATCTTGGTTTCATAATCCTTTCTGGCCACAAAATAAACAAAACAGAAAGCATATTTATATATAATGTAACTTAGAGCTCTGTTAATGGTGTCCAAAATTCTACACCAGGTATCCTGTTCACTTCTGTAGTAAGCCAGCTATTAAAATTTACTAGCCATTATACAAAACTTGGAGTTTGGATAAGCTTAAAGAGTAGGAACTCATGTATTTTCAAAGCATGAAAATCACTTCCAGAACTTTTACTTCCTGTAGGTTAATATTTGCCATTAAAGAGCTTCTAAATTTTTATGTCAGTTTCCCGTAGTTTTTTTAATCAAAGAATTAATTAGGACAATTGAATTAATATTTAATTAGGATTTATGTAATTTGTTATAAAAATTACTTTTTTGTGAACCCAAGACACTAATTTACTCTCTTAATTTACTTCACCTCTGTGTTTTCTTAGCTTTCTTTCCAAGCTGTTTATTAAGAAAATATTATTAAATGTACATTTTTGGTCATGCAGGGTAATTAACTCTGTTAAGTCTTGGTAACTGTCCAATGCTCTATGAAATGTGTTAATACCAGTATTTATACTGGTGAAATGACTTTGTTTATGTAACTATTATCTTATTGATCACATAATAATGATAAGGCTAAGCAGTTTAATTATGTCAGAGATAATTTAGGAATTATTTTTATAAAAATAACACACGCAAGATCTTTATAAAATCTAAATAAAATGAAAAAGTACAAAGAGAGTGAAATAAGTTATTTTAAATATTGATCCATTAGGTATATTTAAGTAGAGAGATAAACAGAAAAAATATAACAATGGAATTATATCGCACATGATACTGTAATAAAAATATTACATTTTATTTTACTTAAATGTAAAAATGATAACTAAACAGTCGAAGGTGGAGCAAATGCTGATGTTTGGTAATTGTTTCTTTGCCACAAAAGCTATTCATTTTTAAAAAGTGTTTTAAGGTCTTGGAAAATGATTGGAAGAATGGTCGGATTGGAGTTAACAGTTTTCAAAGTCCATTATTTCTAGATTTGACAGTATGAATGTCTTGATTATTATAGAAGATGAAAGAAAGGTGTTTTTAGACTTCCTTGTTTTCTCTCCCTCGCCTGCGGCGAAACAGACCCCGAGGTGGCTCCTGCCTCTCCGTGCCTCCCGGAGCTCCTGATCTCGGGTCATGCCCTCCTTTGGGGTATGGACCCCACTGAGTGCGTCTAACCAACAGAGCACAGCAAAGGTCACAGGCTAACACCTGCATGATTTTAATATCCGTCTTGCTAGGACTCAGATCCTTGCAGACTGTGGGACCAAGAGCCTCAGTTCCTTGCTGGCGGTTGGTCAGAGCTACGCTCAGCCTCTTCCTCCTGGGCCTTTTCACAGGGAAGCTCACAAAAGAGCTTCTTGATTGGCCAAAGCCAGCAAGGGAGAGTTATGGGAAGACAGATTATTCCACTTGGAGGTGTTTATATTTCTAAGAAATGAATGAAACTGACTTACAAGTCTCATTCCATCCTTAAAATTCACCCTGTTGCTTACCCTCTGGGTTGGAGATTGGAGATAAGAAGGGAGACTGGGTAGTGGGGGACTGAGAAGCTGGTGGGACTTTACACACTGCTTAGCAGGCAAGCTACTCAAAATCAAGAACCATGCTATTTTTGTCCTTCTCATGTTGTAAAAAGCCATCAGTCAATTGAACCAATCTCCAGGTTGCTGAGAATTTACTTGGTTTTTGGAATTTTGGTATTAAAACCATGAGTTCTTAATTCGAGTGGTCATAGTTACTTCATTTCAAGCACTGAAAGATTTATCTGCTTAATAATGGGACATAATTTGTGTAGTTAACAATTGAAAATTTTGCCTGAACTATATCCTTTTTCCTTTTGTGAGTTTAGCTTCTGTAATTCCATTTGATTTCAGTTGGGTTGGGTCCTCAACCACGTAGCCCCACTTCTCCTGTGAGGGGTGGGCGCATGAGCCAGCGTGATGCGGCCACGGCACTGTCAGGGTTGGGGAGCGTTCAGGTGCTCAGGAAATACTAGCGTCATTTTGGGAATCGCTATTAATGTTGGGGAAGATATTGGACTGTTTTCCTTTAGGTAGCTTAAGTCAGGTTTTGTCACTGAGACTGAAATAATTGTGACAAATACAGATTGTTTTGCATTCGGAAATCTAGATAAGAAACGCTTGTGCCTTTGTCTTCTCCATTCAACTAGATGTAATTGGTTTGCTTCCTTCATAATTCTATCCTAATTTAATTAATGATATCTTGGTTACTAAAATGAGGATGTGTGATTGGATCTCTTACTGTGTTCTAGACTGCATGAGAAATCCTCCAGGAAACTGTTATTAGCTTCCTGTGTCCTTAATGATACATAGAAATTATATTTAATGTACTTAAACATTGTCTTAATTTTGGGGGCATAAATGAGGCCCAGAGTCAAAGGCTAATTTGTTTTCAATAGTTTTGTAACTTGCACAGAAACAGTGGAATTTATTAAGTAGAAGGTGAGTGTTTCCAGCATTCCGGGTGAACTTTGAGATGAAATGATCAGAAATGCTTATAAAATAAGAGTGATTTTATATTTTCCCAGGGTATTTTGTTATAGTTGTGTCTCCATAACTGTGTCTAATTTTTTTTTTTTTGCTTTGTAAATATTGGCTGTATAACTCTAAAATCTATGCTTTTTAAACTCTGGGTAATGTTACTTCACTTCATTAGTGCTGAGGAGATTATTTGTTCTTTATTCTCAGAAAATGAAGATGTTAAAGGCTTGCTTGGTAAATGTTTGAATCTCAATCTCTTCCACTCTTCTATTTTACCTTCAGACACTCCCCATCATTTAATCCAGCCTTGCATTCATTAAACCCCTATTTACTGAGGACCTACTATAGTTACCCTTTAGAAACATTCTAGTTAGTAAGGCAGATGAGAGCCCTGACTTCATGCGATGGTAGTCTCTTAGGAGGAAGATGGCATAGGGATACATATTATTTCTGCTCAACAAGTGGTGGTAGAGATGCAGTGAGCTATGTAAGAACCTGAAACATGGGCGAATGGACAGGGAAGGGGTCCATGAGGATGAACCCTTGGGCTAGAAACTGAAGAAAGTGAGAGAGTAATTCAGGGGAAGAGAGACAGGTGGAGCATCTGAGATGGAGAGAAGGGCATGTCCAAAGACTCAGGAAAGCGAGTGTACATTTCTTAGGGACTCACAGAAAGCAAGGGTGGCAGGAATGGAGGGTGAAGGGGCTTCCTGGTGCCAGGTGAGCCTCAGGGGAGACTGTGAAAAGCCCTCTATTCCATGTTGAGGAGTGTTTTGGTTTATCTTGAAGCAAAGGGAAATCGCTGTAGTTTCCATGGGGACATGTTCTGCTTTGCATACTGGAAAGATGGTTCATCTTGTTGTATGGGAAAAAAACAGAAATGAGTAACAAAAAAATACACTGACCTTATCTGCAGAACTACAGCCAGTAATCACTTGTACAAGTTCAGGAGAAAAGATGATGGCACCTTGGACTGAGGATAGGAAGACGTGGTAGAGATGGATTAGGCAGAGGAGAAGGAGACAAAATTGAAACAGATTTTGAGATAAAAACCATCATACTTGGTCGTAGGCTGGCTGTAAATGAAGGATGAGAGGAAGGATTTCAAGAATGATTATTAGGATTCTACCTTTGTGCAACTAAACGGATTAACCGAAGGAAAGAAATGCCCTCCAAAGTATCACACTCTACAGATGCACTTCTATGAACTGTCTCTCCTTCCTTAACCTGATCAGAACCTCCATGTCCAACAAGCGTACCACTACTTACTGTAACCTGGGGGAAATCACCCAGACCCAATTAATATAAGCTACCATGTTGAATGACTGATTCACCAGCACCACCTGCTATGGTGAAAAGCAGTTTTTCAAAGGAGACTTGTTAGATGGTATTTCAGACAGTGCAACAGAGGGAAGTAATTGGGCACTAAAGGGCAGAAATTTGGGGGCATGGGTGATCCCCAGTTTTCTCTTTTGTTATCCTTCAGGTTTACCTTGGAAACATGATAGAGGTCCCTAGATGTCACAAGAATAAGCATATTGAACTGGTGGTAGGCTCTTTGTCCCAGTAGATCCCTAATTCATCTTATATGATTACTCACAATTGGAGGTTTAAATTACCATCTCTTTCTCATTCTAAATGATGCACTGAATGTAAATAGAATGCAAATAGAAAACCATACTCTTCTCCTGTAACTGTTACTTGTTGTTGAGTTTGAGAATCCCATTTCCATTTTTCCCCACTAGACTTAAAAAGAACAAATTTAATTATTATTTTATTTTTTGGAGTGTTTAAATACAAGAAGGCTTGGATCATTAAAACCCTCAGTATCATGATCCATTTCTTTTAAGCTGATGTTTCTTATTGTCAAATCATATCTGCTCATGTTAGAAAACAAAAAAGCCATTTGTGGTTGTAGACTATAAGAGCTTAGTACTCTGCTAGAGGAGATACAGACCGGGCAGGCAGCCATCCTGACAATAATCTGGGACTGCTTTGTCAGTAAGTTTATTCCGGGCACATATCCCAAAGCCACTCTTTCTGGGCTCCTAAGGGAGCATGTGTGAGGATGTTTACCACAGTGCTGTCCTAGGGCAGGTGCTGGAGGCAGTTGGGGGTATGGAAAGCTGAAATGGGTGTATGTAAATGATGGAAAATTGTGCAGCAGTTAGGAGCAATGGAAAAAATATATATACATAGGGCATTATGGGCTCACCTTAAAGCTCAAGGGAAAAAGGAAGAATGTAAGAAATGTGTACTTTAATTTGTTAGATTAAATTACATGCACACAAAAGAAAAATACAGTTTTTAGAAGAACATATGAAAACTAAAAAACACACCATGAACACATTAGAATAGTTGTCTATGAAGGAGGCAGGGGAATGGGAGTAGGGAATGGGGATAAAAGGGAGTCACTAATTTCTGCCTCATTAAGGATATAACTGCCCATATTACAAGTTATATAAATGTGCAAAGGATGAAATCAACTGTCCTTAGCATCCTCTTGTTGCTGTATTTCTTTTGAACATATCTTAATACATTTTAAAGTTAACAACATAACAAATACACAATTTTATACCTTGCCTTTTTTCCCTCTAACAGTACAAAGTAACAGGTAATGAAGTGTAGTATAGAGTTTTCTGATTTTGGAATTTTGTAGCTTTGTTTTCTTGGACAAATTGAATAGCCCTTCTCATGACAGTTTCTTTATCCATAAAAGTGGGATAATAATTTCTATCTCCCCAGGTAGAAATCTCAAGATTAAATGAGATAATCTGTAATGTGTATATCATGCTGCTGGCAGAGAGTGAGCAGTTATTTCCATGAACATTTCCTCAAGCTAGTCTTAAAAATAACTGTTTTAAATGTTTTCTTTTCATTAAACACCCGATCTCTTATTCTTAGATATTTAGGTTGCTTTGAATATTCGATGGCTGTAAATAAAAAGCTTAAAAACATCTGTGCACTTAACATGTTATCATATTATTCCTTAGGAGATGTATAATCACTGACCAAATATTGGTGACATGCTTAAAGCTTTTGCTAACATGATGCTCTATTTTGTTCAACAAGATACTGCCAACATATATCCTCAACTCTCCCTTTTTTAAAACATAAATTTATTACTGTCTTTTTTAGTTTTTCTATCATATCTTTGTTCTTTCTAAAAATCAAATAATATAAAATACAGTTTTTATATACCATTTCCCCAGCCCACTGTGTTTCTTTAAGTTCCAGATGATTTTATTTGTTTGGGACTATAATTCCATATGTTTCACAGGAGCTATTTTCTGTATTTTATTGAAAAATATGTAACTGGGAATAATTTTCCTTAATCATTTTAACTTAAAAATTGGATTTTCAGAATATATTTCCTTTGGCTTTTTTTTTTTTTTTGCAAACCTGGAATGCTGTAGTAAGCACATAGATATCTAAATTTTACACAATGCAGAAACACACTGTAATTTTCTTTGTTTTAATAACTATTATCTTAGCATTTTGATCAAGTGTGCATTAAACATTGTATACAGAATTGGCCATTCATTCAATTTTCATATAGACTATTTACAGTAGCAAAGCAACATTTAAGAAAACTTCTTAGTCTGTTGGAAGACAACACCAATAATGCTTGTAATTCAAGTCTAACAACAAAACGTCCAGGAAAAGTTGCTTAAATCTCTGCCCTGCATCTCCGGGTAGAACAGACAAGATCAGGGGGTAAATTTGTGCACAAGAATTAAATCAGCCATCACTCACTGAGCATAATGTGTAGGCAGCAAATTATGTGGGTTGCAATAGGAGACTGGAAAGGAAAGAAAGCACATCCTTTTGGGAGAGGTTAGGGGAGGTAAGAAAACACACAGGAAAAGAAATACAGTTATAAACTAGCACTTGTGGTGTCTGGGGAGTGGAAAGGATAATCTTATAGGACTTCCATAGATAAAAGGTACCAACTGCAGGGTCAGAAAGTGCTATTTTGTAGCTGAGGTTTGAGGAATGGTTAGGATTTAGATGGATGAAGAGAACTCAGGAGGGGGCGTGCAGTCAATAGCTTGTGGGGTTTTAGTGTGAAGGAGGAGGGTGACGGTAAACGCTAGGGCTCCAGGGTTCCTTGCAGTAGGCAAGGCCCTTGCTGAGGCTGCCTGGTGGAATGGGGCCAGGTTATAGGGTTGAGAATTCCTCCTTAAGACACAGAGCTCTCTGCAACACACGGGAGAGGAAGCGAGCTCTTTCCAAACAACCTAAAGTTGGAAGATTTTCAGCAAACTGGTTTATTCACTGGTCAGTTTGCAAGAAAAAAACAGGGATATTTTCTTTACATGGTATTGGATGTACATTTTGACTTGTTCAGTAATAAGTACTTCTCTTCACAGATGCTGCCTATACCAAGTAATATTTCCATGAGCAAGAGAGGGAGGGCAGGCAGCAGAGGGAATGGAGAGCTAAGCGTGGTAAGAAAAGGCCTAATGAACATTGCCAAGAGCAGGGGTGCTTTGGATTCAGGAGGGGTATATGTTCCAGGAAAAGCACTTTCAGAAAATGAGATTAAAACCAGTGAGACTAGACAGATAGAATTCCAACTGGGATTTAGATTATCCAAGAGATTGACAACCCAACGACAATGGACAGAGTGAGAGCCCCCACCACAAAAATCACTAGAAGCCAAGTGCAGCCAGGAAAATCAAAGTGTCAGGGTGCTGCTTCAGCATTTTTATTCATTTGCACCAGCATGGGAAACTTGCCAGTAAATTTCAAGACATGATTGACGAGAATGGAGACAAGCATTTGCCATAAATTACTTGAGTCACAGTTGCGGCAGAACAGTACGTGTGGTCAGCTTCTGTGCTTTATCGTTCAGTGCTAGGTCTTTACACAGCGTGCCTTCTGTCTTACAATAAATTATGGAGTTTCAGTTGGGAATGGACAAGGTTGAAGCTTGGGTAGCTGATTCTTTAATATGAGGTTACATAGTGTGCTTGTGGCAATCCTAAAAAAGGAAAGTTACACCCAGAGCTTTCAGAGAGTGAAAGCATAGTCTAGAAATTTTACATAGAATTGGCCATTTATTCACATTTTTCATATATAGTATTTCTGATAGCAAAGCAACACTTAAGATAACTTCTTAGTCTGTTGGAAGACATCATCTATGATATTCGTCATTACAAAGGTTAGTGTTAGGAAAAGAACTTGCTTAGTATTTGGCTTGCCTTTAGGAAGATGACTGTTCATTCACACAAATTCAAAACATTACAAGTGAAAGGAAGAAAAAGGCTAGATGGCCGCTGTCACAACCATTCAACAATGTCATAGCCCAAGAGCAGCCATAGACAATAAATGAATGGGTGTGACTGTTGCCAATAAAACTTGACAAGAAGAGGTGGTGGGCCAGATTTTCCCAGCAGACTGTAGGTTACTAACCCTGATCTATGTTTTAAAAGAACTTTAAGCAGAGACTTAAGTGAAAGAAACAGAAAATTTGGTAGTTCAGGGTTTCGGGCCATAGTTTGTGTGATATATTTCTATTATTGATGCTAAATTAGTGTAATTCATTATGTTAGGGATTTGGTGATCCATTAAAATTTTGGCCCCCTTGTCCTTTAGTTCTGATCAAGTTGCCTGCATATTTCCTCTATAACTGGACAGGAATTCTCTTACTTTCCATTTTCTGTGTTGTGGGGGTTGTAGTTCTGCTATCGTCAGGTGCTGCCTCTTGTGATTCCAGCATGAACCCGGAGATTCTGGGACATGTCTCTGATGTATGGAAGAGGGGAATCTAGGTCAGGAGAGCATAAAGCCTATCTCCATCAGGAGGATTAGAAGTGGGCAGGGAATCCTGACTCCCCCCTCTTACCTCCCAGGTTCCAATTATCCCTTTCGTTCCTGGGGCTGCTTTCCTGTGAGTTTCCTGGGGCTGCTTGTGTTCCTGTCAGAATTCTCAATTGAGACCTGAATATTGCAGTGTTCTGCTGAAATGGAGAGTAAATGTAGAGAGGCAGTCACTGATCTGGGCTGGTTCCAGAGATAATGTGATTGGATTAAAAGTCCATTGACTCTCCTCTTTGTAGCTATTGCTGGGAAGCCTTCCTCAGCCAATAAGTGACCAAATTTTAGGAGGATGGATGATTGGTTTAAATAATCTTGCTTAGTATTAATCTCACAATTCTGAGGATTTTAAATATCAGAACAATGTATCATAGAAACTGAAATCAGCATTCTCAGTGTGTTTAAAGATAAGAGGATGTATTATTTTGAGATAATTTAGTCGTATTCTCACCCAAAGGCTGATGCTAGAGTTAATATTTTCTAAATGTTTCCCAGGGAAAGAAGTAGGTCTCCTTGATATAAAGTCTATGTACACACTTGAAAAAAATATATTGTCATGATCAACATATTAAGTTATGTTTTCACCACATTAAAAGTTAGCAAATATGCAGAAATAATGTTTAAATCACTAAACATAAGAACTTTCATGTTAAATTTTGTTTTTATAATTCTATCAACCTTTGATAGTTTAGGGCAACCAATAATTGGGTACATAGTGTACAATGATACATAATGTAAAAATATGAACATCAAAATTATATACATTGTGGGATGGTTACTTATATTCACAAAATTATTTGGTTCAATGAAATACATGCCAGAAAAATATTTAACATTAAGCATCCTTTAGAAAATTCAGTTTATTTAAAAATGTTCAAACTTTAGCAACATTTGCTGTGTAAAGGCATAAAATTCTATAGACGACTATTGCCAGAGGTGAATTTTTGTAATCATGTTAAATGTGTTTTTAGTAACTTTTTTTAAAGTATACCTATAGAATATTTAGAATAAGCAGAATTGCAAACATTTCCAGCTTTCTGTCACCAATAGCAGAGATGTCATTTAAAGATTATCTACTATCCAAACATCAGCGAGTTTCTTTGTTTTATGATTGGCACATGGTATAGATCAGCTTGTTACAAAAATGGGAGTGAAGAAACATTATTTTTATCAACATGTTAAATCTTTTTTAGTATGCTCACTACTGAATCCAAAATAAGCCTCTCAACTTCCATTTTTCATCTTTAGACTTCAGTGGCATACCATGATCATTTTATGTCACAGATTTTCTGCAACATCTGTTGAAGAGGGATTTAGTTCTGGAATGTTCTGTGCTAACAGTAGGCATAATGAATGGAGTGAAATATACCCACACTGTGTACTTTCCATCTGTGGAGCTTTTTGTGAAAAGGAGGTTGACTAGTTACTGGGGCCAAGTGGACACAAGATGCTTTAGTCATTGTGTGAACAGGGAAAATCCTGAAATCAGAGAATTGGATTTTACTGGAATGTAGTTGGCATTTTGTAGGAGAAAAAAATGCTATCTTTGGAACACTGAACCCTGGCCTATTTGGTAAGAACATAAATCCTCTTCCCTTTCACTAGGTTTTTATATATTTTGACATGTTATTACATTTATCTAGATTTAAAATTTAGAATTGATATCTTCCTGGAAAATAGAATTTTTTTCATCATGAAGTAAATATCTTTATCATTAGTAATGCTTTTTCTCCTTGATGTCTGTTTTCTCTCATAGTAATACTGTGACTATTTTTGGTGACCATTTGCATAGTGAAACTTATCCTATCATGTTTCTTTCACCCTTATGTTCTGATGTGCCTTCTTATAGAAGTTACATAGAAGTTGGTTTTTGAAGATCAAGTCTGACAATTTTAGATTTATTTCACATTCTTTGTCCTGTATGTTGTAGGTTTTTATTTCTTGAATTTTGGGATGACTTAAGTACTTCTCACATTTTTATACTGCTAATTTGTAAGTTATACACTCTGCTTCTCCAGTATAGCTGGTTATTCTTCTATCTTCTATCAAAATCTAAAGTCAATTTTTAAAAATCCATGGCAGACAATGCAAAGATTAGAAAATGTTGACTTCATTCATTCCTTTACCTGTTTAAGAACTTGGGAGCCTTGTTTTAATAACCCAACATCATCATCATAAATATTATCTATTATGCTTATTTACATTTTTATCAATTTTTCCTGAGGTATACTTTGTATACAAACATTTGCAAGTATTTTCTCCTAGTCTGTCTTGCCATGTCATTTTCTTCTAGTGACTTTTGAAGAGCAAAATTAGCTTTTCTTCCATGGCCCATATACTTTTTGTTCCCCATTTAAAAAGAACTTAACCAGCTCCAAGTTGGTGAGGACTTTCTCCTGTGTTTTCTTTTAGGAGATTTATAGTTTTGGCTCTTATGTCTAATCTATGATACATTTAATTTTCATGTATGGTGTGCTGTAAGGGTCAAGGTTTACTATTTTCCTACATAGAAATATTTGGTTGTACCACTTGCTAGCAATATTTTCCTTAATATATTGAATTATCTTGAAAATGTAATGGAAAATTAATTTACCATATATATGTGGATGAATTTCTGAACTTCCTAGTTTAATTGATCTATATAACTATCTTCATGCAGTCACGATAGCTATAGCCTTGTTGTAACTTTTGACATTAAGTCATGTAATTTCCACAACTATTTCTTCCTTTAAAAATTCTTGTAGGCTATTTTAGATCCTTTGCTTTCCATATTAATTTAAGAATCAACTTTTTATATGAATGAGTATGCTGGTATTTGTGATTTTGTTAAATTTGCAGATCAAATTGGAGAGAAATAGTATTTTAAGAAGTATTCCAGACTGTCAACATAGTATACTTCTCTAATTACTTAATCTTTCATATCTCTCAAAATTTGTAGTTTAACTTGTATGCTTCTTGCATATTTTAAGTCTACCCCCTTACCTGTTCTATGTTTTGCTGGTATGATAAACAGCACTTGAAAATTTCGATAAACAAAATTTAGGCTTTATATTTAGGTCCATATATGGCGTGAGGTATGATTCAGGTCCTTTTCCCCCGCGGGTCTGTGTCTGGTCTCTCCATTCTGTTATTTTGATCTATGTGTTTATCCTTCACAAACACCACACTGTCATGATTGCTATAGATTTACATTAAGTTTTGAAATTGAGTAATGTGAAACCTCCAATTATTTTTTAAATATTGTTTTGGATATTTTAGTTCCTTTGGCTTTTCACATAGATTTTAGAATAAGCATGCCAATATATATATTTTAAATGTCTTCATGGCATCTTGATTGAGATGTGAATCTACAGATTAAGGAGAACTGACATCTTAAAAATAACGAGTTTTCTAATTCTTTAACATGGTATAGCTCTTCATTGATTTAGGCCTTCTTTAATTCCTTGCATCTTATTATTTTTTAAAATTTATACCTAAGTTATTTCATGTCTCTTGCATAACTGGGAATATTATTGTTTTCTTAAATCTCAGTTTTAAATATTTCATGACTAATATATAGTATTACACTTATTCATTCATTTATTTAAATATATTTGTCTTGTATTTTGAAACCTTGCTAAATTCAAATCTAGTAGCATTTCTATATATCCCTTGAGGCTTTCAACAAAAATGGCTATCATAGTTGAACAAAAATAGTTTCATCTTCACAAACTGTGTGGTTTTATTTCTTTTTACTGTCTCCTTGCATTGGCTACAACATTAAACAGAGGTAGTGAAAGAGGGCATTCTCCTTCCTCATAGTATCGGGGAGAAAGCATTCAGTCTTTGTTAACTATCATGTTAAGTGTAAGGGTTAGGCAGACATTCTTTATCAAGTTAAGCAAGTTGCCTTCTGTTCTTAATTTGCTGAGTGTTCATAATGAATTGACGTTGAATTTTAGTAAGTTTTTTTCTGTATTTGTTGAGATGCACTTTTCTTTAGTCAGCTGATACAATGAGTAATGTTGGCTGAATGTTGAACCAGCTTTATAGTCCCAGGACAAATCTCACTTGATCATGAGGCATTAACTTTTTGATGTTTTGCTGGATTAAAGTTGCTAGTGGTAAGGATTTTTTGCATTTACATTCAAGAAAGATGTTAAATTATATTCTTATGTCTTTCACTGTTTTTGTTTTCATCAGACAATTTTTAAAGTGTTTCTGATTTCTTAAAGTTTGTATAAAATTGGTATCATTCTTTAATGCTTTGATAGAATTCGTCAGAGAAACAATCTGGGTCTTGAGATTTCTTTGCTGGAAGTGTTTTAACTATATTTAATTCCTTTTGTGAACATAGGACTATACAGATGATCTACTTATAGAAGCTTTGAAAGGTTGTATCTGTCAAGGGATATTTATGTGTTTAATTGTTAAATTTATGGGCAAAAGTTGGTCATAATACTGTCTTATCCTTTTAATGTCTTTAGGAGTCACAAAAAAATTACCTCTTTTTCCTGATAGTGATATTTTGTGTCTTTTCTCTCTCATGTAGCTTTTTTCTTTTCAACCAGCCTGTCAAAAAGTTTATTAACTTTATTGATGTTTATAAAAATTGAGCTTCTGGTCTCACTGATTTTTTTCATCTGTATTTTTCTTTGTTTACAATTTCACCAATTTTTGTTCTTTATCTTCTTTTTGGCTTGCTTAGAACTTAATTTGCCTTTCTTTTAGGTTCCTAAAGTCAAAATTTATTTGAGACTTTTTTCCTTTCTTGGGCATAAGCATTTAATGGTGTAAATTTTAAACACTGTTTTTAGCTTCATCGCATAAATTTTGGTGCTTTGTATTTTCATTCCTTTTTAAATGAATATGTTTTTTAATTTAACTTTTCAACTTTTGACTTAATTCATAGTTTATTCATGGTCTTTAATTGCATTATTATTATAGAAAGCACATTCTATTATTTCAATTCTTTGAAATATAATTTCCTTTTTTGGGGAACACAATTCTTCCTATATTTCTTGTTTTCCTCCACAGTTCAAACTTCTGAGCAAGGACATTTTGGGATAAAAAACATGCCTTGGGAAGTACAGGTAGTATCTCCCTAAAGACAGAAAGCTGGAGATGTCCCAGGATTAATTAATTAATAGCTTTTACCTTACCCTCCAGAGAGACATGCCTACTTGAAAATAATGTGTAGTTTGTTGTTTGGGGGATTGTTTTATAAATGTCATTTAGGTCAAATTGGCTGGTAGTATTTTGCAGAACTTATATATCCTTAGGGACTGGCTCTTGTTTTCTGATTTGCTAAGAGAAAAATTTTGAAAACCATAACAATAGTTGTGGATTTGTCTGTTTCTCTTTTCAATTCCATAAGTTTTTGTTTCATGAATTATGAAATTCTATGTAACTATACACATTTTGATGATTGCAATGACTTTTTGGAAAATGAACCCTTTTATCACTGGTATTATTCCTTGTTTAAAAGTCTGTTTTCTTTGCTATAAATGTTTTATTTCAAAGAAATTTTCTTTTGATTAGTCAGTCGAGTTTCTGTTGATTAGTGTTTGCACAGTGTTATTTTCCATCGTATTTTACTACATTTCTGTATACTTGATGGGTGTTTCTTATAGAAAGCTACATAAATGTGAGTCATTTTAAAATCTGGTCTGACAATCTCTGTCTTCTAATTGACATATTTGGACCATTTACAATTAATGTTATTATTTGTATGGTTGAAAGCTACTATCTTGCTAAATGATTTAAACTTGTTTTATCATTTCTTCTTTTTATCTTCCTGTATTTTATTAATTGAGCTGCTTTTGCTTCCATTTGATTTCCTCTATTGTCTAATAATTTATACCTCTTCTCTCATTTTTAAAAAGTGGGATTCCCTAGAGTTTACCATATACATTTTTAAATAGCCAGTCTACCTTCAAACAATATTAACTTCCCATATACTGGAAGAACTTTGCAACAGTGTATTTCAAATTCCTCCCTCCCATCCTTTCTGTTGTCTTGATACTGAATATTACTCTTCCATAAGTTATCAACCCACAGTCATTATTACTTTTGCTTTAGATAATGAATTACCTTTTACACTAAACATAGGAAAAAATTATTTCATGTTCATCTTCATTTTAACCATTTCTAGAGATCAAGTTCCTATCTGGTACGATGCTCATTTTCTTAAACTTGTAACATTTCTGTTGGTATACTTATGCTGATAATTAATTTTTTTCTGAAAAATCTATTTCTCCTTCAGTTTTTGAAAATGTATTTTCACTGTGTATTAGATTGCTGAGCTGAGGTTTTTTTGACTTGCCTAGTTTCTGATGAGAACCCTTCTATAGTTCTTACCTTTTTCCTCTAAAGTACCTTTTCATTTTCCTTTGATAGCCTTCAAGGTTTTCATTTAATGTCTGGATTTCAACAGATTTAATATAATTTGTGAACTTTATGCTCTGAGCTTAATGGATCTGTGGTTGATGACTTAAAATAAAATTCTGAGCCTTTTCTCTTCAAATGTTTCTTTCGTTTTCCCTCTGGGTCTTTAACTGTACACACAGTAGACCATTTGATACTTTCCAACAATTACAGATGTTTTGGTTCCATATTTTTCCTTAATATTTTTTATTTTTTTCTCATTTTTCTCTTAACATTTTAGCTTGGGTAATTAATGTTGTTTTATCTCCAAGTCCACTGATTCTCTCTCCTCAGGCATGTCCAGCATGCTGGTGGACCTAGTGAAGCTGTTACCTCTGTGGTCATATCTCCTGTATGTGATTATGTTATGACTCTCCTTTAGTATCTCCTATTTCCCTGCCATGACTCCTCACCTGTCATATATGCCGTCCACCTTTTCCTCTGACGCCTTCAATAAATAAATTAAAGTTATTTTCTCCTTTGAATATTTGGACCATATCTAGTCTGGTAATCTCTTTGCAGTAAGTTAGTTTTGGTATGACGCTTATTTTCCTTAGAATTTTATTTTTCAACAATCTTTGTGAACTTGGGAGAAAAGGTCTTCTCCAGAAAGAAGTTGAATTTCCTCTTCCCAATGCTTCAGAATAATTCTGAATGCAATTCTTGCCTCAGTTTTCTGTGAGTGACAATCATTTCAATTTGGGCTTTAAAACAGGTTTTGGCTGCAAATTATTAATAGTGTTATTTCCTGTTTTAAACTTTGTGCCCAATTTTAAGACTGAATTTTCTTTGTGATTTCTGAAGTTATCACAGAGGTGATAGTGGAATTTCTGGGTGCCCCCTGTAGGATGATCTAGTCCTTGGTGCTCCCATTCACTGGGGAAGAAAATGCTACCTTTCAAGGGCAAATACCCTCAGGGTGACTGCAGCCAGCAGTATTTTTCTACTTATATCCCTAGAGTCCTTTTTTATTTTTCTTTTTTTGACCTGAGAATTTCTTACTCTCATGCTAACACCCTGATGCATTGAGGAAGATATTGTCTATATGATATGAAGGAATACTTATTATTTTTGGTGAAAGGGTTGATTTAGGCAACTAGCTCACTATATATTCAGACATGGAATTCATCCAGCTTCTGAAGTTTTATGGTGACAATTTTGTGTTTGATTTGAATAGTCATGTTAGAGTTTTGAAGGTTAAGTCTAGAGGCTGATTTTGATTTGTTAGGAAATCTGCATGCCATTTTAGGACTGTCTGTAAGTGAATAAAATTACCTTTTGTTAATCAACCAATGTTCTAAACTAACACCAAACTTTATTAAAACACTTAGTCATCATCATACAATAAAATTTTGATGAAAAACATGAAGCATACACAAAGTGAAAATAGTATAATGAACCCCTGTATACCCATCACCCAGATTTGAGAACATTCCATTTTTTGCCACCTTTGTTTATTCAATTTTTTACATTCTTTGCTGAAGTCATTTAGAACTAATTCTAGCTGTATCATTTTTTTGCCATGTATTTATGTACACATCTCTAATAGATATGTATATTTTCTTACATAACCACACTTTTATTACTAAATAATATTACACCTAATAGTGTCACCACAAGTGCTTTCAAGCAATTCAGTATTCAAATTAATTATATTTTCCCAGTTCTCTCAATATTTTTTCCCATCCACCTTATTTAAGATCTAAACAAGGTCCACACACACTGCATTTGCTTATTTTTCTTAAGCATCTTTTGTTCTAGAATAGTCTCCGTCTTTACTTCCTCTCATGTTTCCCTGCCATCGATTTGTTGAACATTGAATTGTTCCACATTTAGTGATGCTCCAATCGACAGCTTGAATTCTGCTGTAAATTTCCCATCAGTCTCTTACTGTTTCATCTGTTACTGATTATTACCTAAAAAATTAATAAGTTCATGTCATTATTTCCAAAGATGCTGGATTACTATTGAGTTTTGAGGTGTTATCATGAACTCAAGGGTGTTAATATATTTAATGTACATTCAGTTACATTTATTATTCATTAGACACTCACATTTTTCTGCTTTTGCTTAAAAATCATGTTTGTTTTTGTGTCACTTTAAAATAACTGTTTAATTTTTGAAAGCTTCCTTGCTGTCGAGTAGTTCCTATTTCTTGTTTTATCCACTTGGCTTATTGACATATATTTACTCTTCACTATGAAAAATTTGTATTTGTAAGTTTATGTTCTCCTTTTGATGGGGGCATTCTTCTCCCCTACAGCACTGATGACTTCAACCCAACCTTCAGGATTTGCTTTATTTTGTGCTTCACCTACACTTGGATTGGCGTGATGGTTAATTACAATAGGACCAGTTCTGGAAACTATTAGGAAGTCCATAGGGAAGGCTTCAAGTCCTAGACATTGATGATTCTTGTTAGAATAAGGAATGCTGGTTCCTGTGTTTTCATCTGTGGGCCCAAGTTGTCAACTCTGGGACAACAGAAATCCCATTAAATCTCCTGTCATAATTTTTGTAAAACTTCCATGCTTGTTGGCTGAGTTTTTAGTCCCTGTACTACAGGTAAGGTAACACTTGGTAATACTGACATTTATGAAGGTGGATCAGTTCCAACCACCTTTCACACGTTGGCATGAGTCCCAATTTCCTGTAAGTTCAAGGTGGTATGTCTGATATTCCTATGAACAATTCTACATTGGCTGCAATTACCTTTATGACTTTGATTTCCTTCTTTATTTCTGGCACTTAGACATTTCCTGGGTTTCAAGTTTGGCATGGCATTGAATTTCATTTTTGGTAACAGATTATCTGTAATTTCTGTGTCTCTATATAGGGTCCCATCAGTCTGCCATAATGGTACAAAGTTCTGAATATATCTCAACAAGAGGTGAAAATTAGACATTTGAAAGCCTCCTAAGTATTTCCTGGTAGATAAAGGTGAAAAAGCTGATAAGATTTGTTTTTCTTGCTGCTGAATATTTCCAAAACTCAAACTCCATCAGGAGAAAAATCAAAATCATATGTTATTTTAGTAAATACATAGAGGACTAATGCCAGTTGAAGATGGCCAAGTTAAATGTTTCTAGTTTATTCCATGGAATTTCTAGTTATTCCATTTGCATTTGCATCAATTAAAATGATGCAAATTTAAAAAAAAAGTTCCATTTTCAGTGACACTAGTAGACAGCCAAGATTCAATCTACTAATAGCAAATATCAGCAGACAAGCAGTGTAAAATTTTGGCTAAATGAAGGAACATACTGAGATTTGTGTATATTTTTGATGCATAATACATACATTGTCCTTCAAGACTTGAAAGCCCTTTCAGGAGACTCTACTTTGGAACACAAATCTGGGGGGCATGAGTGTGCCATGGAATTGTTCCATAGTGGAAAATGCCATGGATTGTATCTAATTTCATAGCATAAGTAGAGAAGGGTACATCCTTATTTGGTAAAATCTCATCTCTGAGCAAATTCCAGTATCGTATTCAAGGCTGAACTACTTGAAGCTTTTCCACCAAAGTGACTTTTATTTTTAATACTGTGCAATATTATTGTGGACATATCAGTAAATGATACTCAACAAATTTTACAGTTTAAAAAATTGAAAAGTTGAAGTGATACTATCACATTTATAGATTGGAAAACCCCAAAATAATAAACTGAAAGAATATTAGAACTAAGAAGAAAATTTGAACCATCTTAAGATGTTACAAAATCAATACCTTCCTTATGTATTAATTATATCAAATCAGAAATTATGTTACACAAAACCTATTCACAACAGCAATAAAACAGTAAAATACCGAGATAAAATTTAACAATATAAATTAAGAGTCTTATTTAACTGAAAGTTTGAAAACATAGAATGAGGTTTGAATAAATAGAATGAGTTCATTGTTCTTAGGCTTTACACTGGCATTCTAGAAATCTCAACACTCTAAATTATGTAAGTTAAAATTGTGACAATAAAAATAGGAAAATGATTTTTGTAACTTATACTGATTACTCAGAGACTTAACACTCAACTAAAATGCAGAAAACTAAAGAAAAAGGAGTTTTGAAAACTCACTAGGCTTGCAAGATTTACGTTATAAAATTTCACTGTATGACGATTTTGTTGCACTTTATGAGAATATAGATAGATCATGGTATAAAAAAGAATAAGTTAAACTATACAATAAGCCAAACAGATGTGGAAATTTAGTATATCACGATGAGAAATATAAAAGTTAATTGAGGGGGAAAAAACTAGAATTCCACCTTGGCTGTTCTATTGAATATACCCTATCTCTTATGAGATCACAAACTTGAAAGTTAAAAAACAAAGCTATTCTTTGGAAAATAGGGGCAATTTTTTTTTCTATAATATTGGTGTGGGGGAGCTCCAGTCACAAAATTCATACTTCATAAAGGAAAAAAAAAAAAGATACATTTGACCACATGAAAATGTAAATGTAAATACTCTCAACGATGAAAACATTAGTCAAAAATCCAAGTGCAGAACTGAGGAAAGATGTTAATAACCCCTAGTAAAAAGGCTGGTTTCCTTATGGAGGACTTTGTTAATTGTAATTCACACCTTCCTCATATTTCAACATCTCTAGAATGGGGATGTCTGGAAGCTTTATCTAAAACGGCATCACTGTAGGAAGCACAGAGCCACGAGGGGCAGGGGTCAGCGGGGTAGTAGCCTTGTTCAGCAACATTCCTGCAGCTGGGGTCTAGCGCAGGCTAGCTCTACTTAATTGCAATGTCAGTTTAAGAGTTCAGCCCTGATGGCTTTTAGTTCTTTCAGGGAATGTTTTTGAGAAATGTGTCAATACAGGGCTCTTAATTGCATAGAAGACACTCCTGTGGGGGAACCATGGACGTGGAAGACTTAGCGTGACTGCAAAGTGCTTCCAAAGAGTCGGATGTTGGATTGGAGAGCTCTCTTTTGCTTAGTTTCTTGTATGTGTGAGAGTGAAACATGTCAAAAATATCTGCCTAAAGCATAAAAGGATTATTTTAACATGCTCAAATTAAAAATGACAGGTGATAAGATATGCTGCCCTCTTTCTTAATGCTTTGGCATTTTTGTCCTTGATGTCTTATAATTGATGATGTCTTAGATTTGGTGGAATATGGAATAGAGTGGCTTCAACTGATCAATGAGATAAGAACAATTCAAACTCACATTTAAAGAAATGCAAATAGCATTTTAAAATATGAGTAGATGTTAATGTTACTCATAATTTTGAAAACAAAAATTAAAACAAAAAATGAAATGTCATTTCATCTATCAGATTCACCAAAGATCAAACACAATGTGGATGATGATATGTGGAAACAGACTTCCTCATCCAGTTTGGGTGGTGGATTAAGCTCTTTTCAAAGGACAAATTTATGTCCTTCCAAGGACAAATTGACATTTACCAAAATTAGGGACAAAGGTAGACTTTGCCCAGAACTTCAGTATTTGCAAATTTACCTACAGATCTATTCATACACATGTATAGATATAATCCTAGGGAGAGGGTTGCTGGGTTATTTTTAATTGTAAAGAACAAAAATAATTTTAGTGTTAACGATTAGTTGAACAAATGACAAGACATCCAATCAGTATAATAATATCTAGTCACTTAAAAGTGAGGCTGACATTTATGTGCTAACAAAGAAACATCTCAAAAAGATTTCAGCAAGAAGAGACCAGACTGAGAATAGTACCTATATATATATATATATATATATATATATATATATACAAAGTGTATTTTCATTTGTGTAGAAACAAACCAAGTAAACTAAATATATATACATATGTGAGAACAAAGTTGAAGTATATACCAGTAACAATGTTACATTTATATCAAAGTCCCAGTCCAAAAAAAAGAACAGATGAAGGTCATCCATGTGACATTTTGTACTCTCAGCTGCGTAGCCTCAGGAGCTGCTGGTAGGTACAGACAGCATGTGATGATGCTGACATTTACCTGGAGCCTGTTTAACATCTTGTGTTTCCTCAGTGTGTACGTCAGGGAAAGAGCAGCCTGTCTCCTACCCCTGCCCTTGCAATTACTTGGTCTAGTCGAGCCACGGTTGACAGCTACACTCAAGGCTCTTACAGTTTTACAGGCATCTCAGGGACCTCCCTGTTTCAAGATGCGGGTCTGGTTTTTTGCTTTGGTTTGGTTTTTCTCCGTGCGTGAGCAGCTTGCCTGTTGTTATTGTTTCGAAGTATGTCATAGAGTTCTACCCATTAAGATCGATATTTCTCTTCTCCTCCTACCTGTGCTCCCAAACACGCTGCTGTTGAAGATTATAGGAGAAAAGCAATGCTCTCCCTGTGGCAGGAATGTGTCCTTTGGTTCTGGTGGTTGTTAGGACAAGCACCTATTATTTTTGCTCTTGTCTGGGTTGAATGATTTATGAGTGAACTATTTAATTTTTGGAGCATTTGACATTTTTGACCCCTCATTCATCAACCCTTTGGAATTACTTTCTTGGTAGATTGAAATTGTGCTTCATTCCTCTGTGTATATTTTCAGTTTTCCTTGTCACAAGAATTACTGCCCTGGGTTTACCCAGGAGAGTCACTGAGAGGTAAGCAGATGGCTGTCAGAGGCAGACAGACCAGGGCAGTGCTGAGAACATCCCTGGAGAACAGGGCCCCTGTTTAAGTGCTTTGTTAGCATTCTATTCTTCCAAAACTACTTTTGTTTTTCTTATACACTTCACTTTTGTGGTGATGGTAAAACTAACCAGAAAAATCTTCATATTATCTTGTCTTCCTTAGAAGTAAAGTTGCTTAAAAACCAAAAACAAACAAACAAAAAATTTCGTTATTGTCATGAAGGTTATTAACATAGGTGGCTTTGTTGGACAAGAATAGCTGTGCTTTTATTTCAGCCATTTAACTGAAAGTGTTTCAAAATTTCTATTTATAATGGAAAAAACTATTTTTGTTCTAGTAATCTAGAATTGCATTGCTGCTGAGTGCCAGATAGTTAAATCTCATTTAACTTTGTCCTATTTTAACAGTGAAATTGGTAAATGAACCACATATTAATACTTAGGGGTAATAAGAAATCTTGGTTATCCAGTATATAATTCATGGGACAGTGACTTTTGTGTCTGTTTGTTCTGTTGAACTATAAAATTAAGGGCAAATTAGAATGTGATCTGACATCTGGACACATTTACTGTTTTTCTTCATGATATTGTCAAGATTGTATCTCTGGTCTAGAGGCTTAACTCAGAAAGAGGAGATGATATCACTGCAAGAGCTCACCGTGAGGAGTAGAGCCTGGAGTGAAAATTCAGCTGTTATACCCACGAGCTAGAGGTTTTGGCTTTGTTAATAGGCCTGTTCTGATTTGTGCTGCCTGGTGTCCAGAGAAAGGTGCTAAATTAATCATCTTGTCCTAAGCAGATATCTTCAGACAACAATTAATGAAAAAAATCCAGAGTTTATTATGCCCAAGAGTTTTCTAAAATGAGACAATGGAACTGATATCCAACCATCAAATAAAGATGATTTTTTCTTTCTTCTATGTAATTTATAATTTTCCCTTATGAAAGACATATATTGTATTCTCTTCATCTCCTTGTGTCAATCTTAACAGCAAGAAAGCTCTCCCATATTAGGACACTTAAGACAAATTGTAACTCTAAAGTCTGAGCCTGTAGAACCCTAGCAGTTATTCCTGTCCCAATCCTACTCTTTGGGGGACATACTCGAATTCCCCTAAGAATCTTGAGAATATACATTTATTCATTGAACATATATCTGTTGTGTCCCTACTATGTGCCAGGAGCTCTTCTATGCATCCAGAATACAGCAATAAATGAGACAAAGATTCTGCTTCCAAGAAACCTACATTCTATGATTAATTACAATCCTCCATATGTTCAGGAACTAAGACCCTTTCCTAGTTGAAGTTTGTTGAGTAATTGATAACCTATGCTTTAAAAATAACTTCTCAGAAAGCCACTCTTACACATTGCTTCTGTATATTGCTCTATGATCTTTTAACACTTATTTTTAGAAAGAAAAACTCCCTAAGTGCTAACAATTTTCTTAAGAGTGGAGAATGGCTGGTTTGTGACCTCTATAAAAATAATCCTTAAACTGGAGAACTTATTAAAATATAGGTTATGATTCAGTGCATCTGGGCAAGGGATCAAGTTTGTTCTGTATTTCTAACTGGTCTCCAGATAAGGCTAATGCTAATGCTGGTCTGTGTACCACTCTGAGCAACAAGGCTTTATCCAACAGCAGTGCTGGTTAAAAGTATTTCATTTCCCACTATGACTCAACTATACAATTCTTCAAACTTTAACATTAAATTCATTCTTCACAGTAAAAATTGTCAAACATGACTCTCCAAGACAGGTAGTGGTTATTTATAATGTGCTCACCATACAGCAGAGACTATGAAAATCTTTGTGGTAAAGATTATGATCATGCAATGTTCTCACGTAACACATTTATGGCATAGCAACTAGAAGATTACATAACATGGTGGTTAAGAGCTTGGGATTTAGAATCAGAAAGTCCCTATTAACCATGTAATCTTAAGCAAGTTACTTAATCTCTCTAAACCTGTTTCCTCATCCGTAAAGTGGAGATGACTAATATTACTTGCCATTTAGAATTATTATGGAGATTAAACGACATGGTACATATAAAAAACACACATAATTTCTGGCACATATTGTGTGGTCAAAAATGCTGGCTTTCCCATTATGATAATACACAAGCGATATAGAGGATTAAAAAATAAGGAAAGTTATTATCCTATTCTCAGAGAACGCAGAATTTGGCATGGAGATGAAATGGATATCTTAATAACTAAGTCATGATAAAGAACAAAGAGTGTGATCAGAGTCAGAAGAGGAAGTGATTAATTTTACTTTGGACACAGGATACCAGACCCTTCCTGAGAACTCATGATGTTCAGTCGGTCAGCATTCTAGCACTTTACGTATATAATTTACTTAATCCTCACAAGATCCCTGTGGTAGGTTAAACCTTTCATCTCCACTTTCGAGGACAGTGAAAGGAAGGGTAACTTGTCCAAACCTGGGAAGTAGTTGACCTGGGTGTCCAATTCAGTCTGACTCTTGGGTCTGCCTGGTAACCACTGTACTTTCTCGTCTGAAAACACATACAGCTGCCTGTAATCTCTGAGTTGAGTCTTAGCAACCAGAAATTTTAGGATTAGGGTGGGAACAGATGACCGAGAAAGGGCCGGTGCTGAGGCAGAGACCAGAAAATGGGAGCTGGTATGGAAAATGGAAGAATTTGGATTCACTGGGTTTATTTATTAGTAGGAGAATTGGATAAGTGGGCCAAGTCACTTGGATTCTCTGAGATTTTATTAATATGACACTAGTCTCCAGGGAATAGAGACTGTTTCAGGATTCCCTAGTTCCCACTAACGGTGTTCTTTCGAAAAGCCAAGTAGAAGCCTAGCAGTTGACTTATATTTAGGACAAGCATGCTCCCCAAGGGTATGGAAGACCTGTGTTTGTCCATTAGATCTGGGTGAGACGTGTTGTGTTCCTTTCCAGTTCTTAATAATAGTTTATCCATCTATATATACTTCCATCATCGAGGAATAAGTAATATTTGCCAAGCCTCAGCAGCTTTTTTTTTTTTTTTGTATTCCCTCACTCAGCAGTGAGAGATTTCCTTAGACAGACTCTGTCCAGTCTGGTTTACTATCTCGGAACTTCAGAGATGATATATAAGAAGCACAGCTGGCCGATTGCTTCCCTGTTTTTCCATTCTTAAAAGTACCCCCCATCCTCTCTATCATTCCATTTGTCTCACTCACTCAACAGGCACCGACATGATTCAAGACACTTGGATATGTTTACAGCCTCATCATTCTATATCTGAGCAATATTGGAAGAGCAATTTACAATCCCAGGGTCAATGCAGGGATAATGACCTAAAACCTTACCAGGGTATTTGAGGTAACAAATGAGAAGTACTTTACAATTCTCAGGAGGAGCTTTGTGGTTTTAGATGTTGTTATATTTCCAATACTCATGATAATTTTTTTCCTTTATAGATGTTGTTACGTCCTGGGAAAAAGAGCAGATAATTATACCAAGTTACTCTAGTTTTATATAGGAAAGTCAAACCTCTCAGAATTTGTCATTGAAATATTTTGTCTTAGAAGACTTGAATCTATAGAAGGGTTATGTCTCACTTATGCTGTTGTGTAATTGTATTTAATGATATATATATCAGTATATATCTTTCCCTTTGCCACAGATAAGAGACATATCTTGGAGTTCAGTTAACTGTAACAATGAATTGAGCTTCATCTACCCCCTCTCCCCATCCTGCATCCCCCATCTTGGGCGTATTCGACTTTAGAAGAAAATAGCAGATGTGAAGAGATATAAGCTAAAGCATCAGTTGTATTTTCATATGGCACCATGATGTGCTGAGCAGCAGCCCCCAAATGTCTCCACATCCTACTCTGCAGAATCTGTGACTATGTCCCTTCATATAAGAGAGACTTTACAGATGTTACTAAGGATCTTGGCATGAGATGTTGAGCTTGGATTCACCATGTGATTGCAATGTATTTACAAGGGTCTTTAGAAGAGGGGAAACAGCAGAGTTAGCGCTGGAGGAGATGTGAAGACTGAGGCAAATGTTGGGAAATGTGGGGGCATGAACCAAAAATGTGGGCAGCTTGCACAGCTGGAAAAGGCAAGGAAAATGATCCTCTCCTACAGCCTCTCAGGGAGCACAGCACTGTGGACACCTTGATTGCAGACCCATTTTGGATTTGACCTCCAGAACTATAAAACATTTGCATTGTTTTAAGCTACTGAATTTGTGATAATTTGTCACAGCAGTGATTGAAAAGAAACACAGGTATTACTGGATCCATTCTGGGCTCAGTGTATACAGTCAAACTTAATGGCTGAATTTCTCCACTTTTATTATTATCCAAAGATTATTGTTCAGGATAGTGACACATGGAAAGAATGTTAAAAGTTCTATATTTGATCCACTGAAGTTGTCAAGAATCTGTAATTATGTACTCCATTTATGTTTCCAAAGAAACCATCAGTGAAATAGAAAATTGTTGTAACTGGAACATTCTTTCAGCATTCAATTTATCATTGACATTTGTACTGATAAAGTGGTGCCTGTTTTCTTCCTATTTTGTTTAAAAGATTCTTGTCATGTGATGTAATTTTTTTTAGATCATCTGCCCCTATGATAGCCAGTGAGTGTTCAAGGTTGAAAAATACTGGCCCTTAAAAAATTGGAAGAATGACAGCCATCGAGATTATGAAGGAAATGCTGACTCTCTGTGGCCATTTTGCACTTTAAATGTTTTCCTTCCTAACTCCCGGCTTTAATTACATTTTGTGCATTCTGAATTTTGATACCAGCAATGAACTAATACAGTGAAAACCTTGAAAAGAGCTTTAAAAGTACTTCATCAAACTTGCCATGTTAATGTTGCTAAGCCATTAATTTAAGAGCTTCAGAGCCTTATCTGAATTTTGTGTATAGATGAACCAGGGTGAATTATACCAGTTACTACAGGCACAGATACATATATATATTAAGGCATCCTTACAGAGAGTGCCCTCCCATGGCTGAACACAATCACTGTAGAAATAAACTGTAGGTGTCATACGTGCATTTAAATAAAAATTACTAACATGCTTTATTAATTTACTGATTTGGGAAAAGAATAGGTGGATAAATTTCTGTCTCTAAGTATGATATCCCATAGAGGTAGTGAACTGATAAATTATTTAAATAAATTTTAATACTCCAATTGCTCGGATATGCATAGCCTTGGACTTATCTTAATTTGGAAAGAACTGACACCTGTATAGTCTTCTCATTTAGGAAACTTTATTTGCTTTCATAGGTCTTGTTTTTTATCCTCTAGCAAAGCTTCCTAATTTTAAAAAGATGGATCTAATTAATTTCTTGTTGATTTTTTCCTAGGAACTTTATTATTTTTATTGCTACTGTGAATGGAATTTTCCCCCACTACATTTTCTATGTAGTTATTGCTAGTATAAAGGAAAACTACTGATATTTTTGTTGAGTACATAATTTGTTTCAGATCATCTTTTGGAATTCTTGTTAGTTATAATAATTCTTGCTAATTCCCAGGTGAGCTCCTCAGATTTTCTAGGTTTGTAGTCAAATCATCTACAAATAATAGTGCTTTCTTCTCTTTTTTTTTCCTTTTCTTAATTGTTAGGTTAGTGTTGCTTTTTCTCACTTCATTGCAGTAATTAGAACCTACAAATATCTTTAGTAATGATGATGTGTTTTGTACATTCCTGTCACTCGGTGAATCCTTTCAGAATTCAAGACATTCTTCAATGGAGGAAAATTCCTGTTATTTCTTTACTATTTCTCTCCTAGTCTTTCTAGAGTTCTTATTTCTATACTATATCTTCTGCTTTCCATCTTCCAGGTCCATCATCTTTACTTGCCATTTCTTTATTTTCTTCATATATTTTAGGTTTGATTCCTTGGAAACCCAGCTTGAGGTGGGGATGTTTATATAGGCATTTATTGAGGGAATGTTCTAAGAGAAATCTGTAATGCAGTGAACAAGGCTGAATAAGGTAGGGGAGGAAGCTAGGAAGAGAGATGTGTTCAGCTGAAGCCTGCTTAACACCATGGGGAGCTCCAATGTATGAATGGCCCAAAGGAGTCGTTCTCTTTTAAACAACAGGACCAGCTTAGGGGAAGGGAGCGGCTCTGAATTATTAGCAGCCACTACTTACAGCAGCTGGAGAGTGGGGGGAAAGGGGGGCATCAGCCCAACACATCTGGGTGAGTCACCAAAACCATCTACTAAATATTCTATGTTTAAGAATAATTCTTCAAGTAAATTCTTTAAAAATATAAGGACTACCACTACCGCCACAATATTTCCACCTTCCAAGCAATGTTACTAACAAGTATTTGAAAACAAGTTTTGGTATTTGTTTTGAAAAAACATAAGCCTTCAAGGTCTTCTATTCTTTGCAAAATCTAGCTTAAGATGCCTTGCTTTCACATTTATGTTCTCTACTCATTCCACTTCATTTCCAATGGCAGGATATTCTTCTAGTCTTAAGGATATTTTCTTGTTAATTTTGTTGTAATTGAGAAGCATAAGTGGCAACTCCTTTATTTCTTTTCCTGACCACCAGGTAAAGCTTGTATCATAGTGGAAGCTCACTCATCTTAAAATGCTGTTACTGATGTTCCCCATAAGCCTCAGTACAGTGTCCAAAATGTCTAGGCATTTTTAATCACAGAATTTCTAGGGACCAAATTTCTTAATGAGGTCCATTTACTCCTTTTTTATTAAAGTATAATTAACATATATTATGCCATTTGGTTCAGGTGTATGTCATAATGACTCCATATTTTGATACAGCGCAAAATGATCCCTATGAGACTTCTAATTATCATTTGTCACCATATGAAGTTAGGACATTATTATTGGGTATAGTCCCTCTGCTGCTAGTCTTACATCAAGGGAATAATTGCTTTAGAACTAACTCTCCTGGGTGTGCTATAAACTTGCTGCTTATTATTAAAACTATAGCTCAGTTAAGTTTCTTTGCTGATATGACTATGAATTAAATAACTTAAAATATGAAATTTAAATGAACAAAAAAGAAGTCCTTCCTATGAACATACACATATACTCGGCAAGTTGAATGCTTTGCTTAGGCCGGTAGAATCAGCTGAAGGGTCATTTCCTCCAAACACGTGAAGTTCACTTAAGTCTTTCATCTCCAACTCTTAACTGAGGTCTGGCATTAACCTTCTGAAAATGCAAAAGCACCTCATCTTGTCCATGTTCATGGAGAAGGAGACATTTTAGTACTGAGTGACCTGGGTGAGAAAGGTTTAGTGTAATAGAGGGTGAAATGAGTTGTAAAGCTTTCCTTGCCTTTAGCAGAGGGATGTTTTCTTCTACTGATGTGCCTGATAGGTCATTATGTTAAGTAGAGTGATTAAATAAGTTTTCAAAAATCCATCAATATGCTTAGAATGGAATGCCACTGGAATTTCATTAAATAAATGCCCATCTTTTTCTGGGGTGAAAATCTATTTCTATAATCTGTACCTACCTGTCTTTTAGAAAGAATTTGGCTACGCTGGTGAGATCTTCAGATGATGCTGGAGTGCGACATTTTGCTTTATGTGAGGGCAAATCTTAAGGAATTTTAAACATAAGTTATTGAATATCATGTATGAACACATACATATAACTATGTGAATCAAATATAGAAGTGTGACTTCAAGGATTAAATTACTTTCAACAGTGAAGTTTCAAAGTGCAAAACCCTGTAAATAAAATAACTGAGCTCAACCTTATATGTAAGGATGTTGGAAACCTGGACAAGCCACTAACATGTTTATCATACTGTGGTCACACCGTTGGGGGTTGAGTTCATTCTCCTCCGTTCTTGTCCCCGCTGCAATGTAGAATGGAAAGGCAGAGACACAGCAGTGAAGCAGAATGCAAGTTTAACTCAAATACACTGCAAAGGAGGAACAGGCTAGAGTCAAGTTAGACAAAGGCAGCCTGTTCACAGTAAGGTTTCTTCTATGGGGTTTTTGGCAGGGTAGAGACGTCCTTGATTAACATTATTCGGTCTTGGGAGGCTTGATCTGATTGGAGGATTGAAGACATGGGCTGCGCTCTGACATTTTTATCTGGGGAATTTTTGTCATCTGAGGAATTCCTGTGTCCTTCAAGTCACTCTCTGTCCCTGTGGCTTCATTTAATCAATCCTCTGAGTATCGCTGATTCTCTGGCTTTATCTGTTTAAACTCCCTGAGTTCTTGGTTGGCTCCACCCTCTTTTCATCTCACTCATATCTGTCTTTCTGCCTAACAACACTATTCTAATGAGGATAGATATTTTAAGAAAAGTATGGAAAAACAGTCTCATAAAAGTTGGCAGATTTATAGGTGCCACGATACTGATTTATTACGAGCTACATTAGTTGCCTGTGCTGCTGTAACAAATGGCTGCAAAGCTTGTGGCTTAAAACAACCTGAATTTATTATCTTGTACCTCCTTAGGTCGGAAGTCCACCACGGATCTGAGCACACTAGAATCAAGGTGCGAGCAGGGCCATGCGCCTTTGGAGGCTCTCGGGGATGATCGATTTTCTCACATTTTCCAGCTTCCAAAAGCTGCCCACCTTCCTTGGCTTGTGGCCGCTTCCTCCTCTTTAAAGCCAGAAATACTGGACTTCTCCTATTCTTATTCTATTTTCCCATCTCTCTCTGGCCATAGCCAAGAAAGGTTCTAAGCTTTTAAGGACTCAAATAATTTAACTGAGCCCACACAGACAATTCAGGATAATCTCCCTGCTCAAATTCATGAACTTTAATGACATCGGCAGAGTCCCTTTTGCCACGTAAGGTAACATCTTTATTGATCCCAAGAATTAGGGTGTGGACACCTTTGGTGGGGAATGCATTATTCTGCCTACCACAGAGCAGATAATTTCTAGATGAAATAGATAAAGAGCTCTACCAAAAGTGTCTATTTCTCCTAACACAGTCTGCTTTCATAGCATATTTCTAAGAATCTTATTACTGTTGTGGTTCACATAAAGTTTATAATCAACTGAAATTACAAGATAGTTTTGTATTATTCAGGGCTAACTCCCAAATAGACAAAATTACTTCACTAATGTGTCTTTCTTGAAAATTCCATTTGCAATCAATTGAATTTAAGTTCAAATTAGGATTGATTATTCAGTGTAGCTGATATACGATGAGGATTCAGGGTTGGCACCCACAATCAAAGGCAGAGAATTGTTGAAGTATTCAAACACACAAATTTATCTGTGGTTCTCAGAGATGAATTTTAATGAAAGACAAGTGAGTTTAATATAAGAAGTTTGCTAGGCTCTTAAAAAACCAAGGCATTCTCATGACTTATACTAAATGTAAATAAAATTATGCTCCTTCTGGTGTTTACCAAATCCAGCTGGCTATAGACATTTGCAAATCCACTCTTTTTCATCTCTAAAAAAGGTTTTTGATTTCTTCCTTTGGACCTCTGACTTCTGATTTTTCTTTAATGCCTGGAGAAATCCGTTCTTGCAGACTTCAAACCATTCTTTGCTCTCCTGCTGATGCTGTGGGAGGACGAGAGGCTCCTCACTCTTGGAGCGCCACAGGTTTTGTGCTGGGCTTTGCTCCAGGCAGGAGGAAGCAGATGCAGGTCAGAGAGAACAGGCAGGCCCACTGACTTTTCTTAGAAGCAGGGTTAGTTGTACCTTCAGCAATGACAACCAGGTCCATTAAAAGAAACAGTAAAATTTAGCTTTCACTGACCTTTTTAAGTCTAATGAAAAACAGTCACCTAGAGAGACGCTGCAGGGAAGCCAGCAAGGAGAACAGGACTAGATATTAATATGCACCATTGTATGAGTAGAACCTGGAATTAACAGTGGAAGATTTAAAAACAAAAACAAAAAGCGTACCCACTCCCCAACACCTCTAGGCGATTTTCTGAAATAACAAGTAAAGCAGAAGAAACAAGAAGATATGCAGTAAATGTGTATATATGTTATGGATGGTGCTTCAGTAGAGAAAAGATGGATAAAGCTACAGAAAAATGTCACTTTTGGTCAAAGATTTTTGTGCCTTTTTTTTCCTCTTTTTTTTATTAAGGTATCATTAATATACACTCTTATGAAGTTTTCACATGAAAAGCAATGTGGTTATCACATTCACCCTTATTATCGAGTCCCTCCCATACCCATTGCAGTCACTGTCCATCAGTGTAGTAAGATGCCACAGAGTCACTACTTGTCTTCTCTGAGCTACACTGTCTTCCCCGTGACCCCACACAACCATGTGTGCCAATCACGATGCCCCTCAATCCCCTTCTCCCTCCCTCCCCACCCACCTTTTCCCACCCCTCCCCTTTGGTAACCACTAGTCCCTTCTTGGAATCTCTGAGTCTGCTGCTATTTTATTCCTTCAGTTTTGCTTCGTTGTTATACTTCACAAATGAGGGAAATCATTTGGTATTTGTCTTTCTCCACCTGGCTTATTTCACTGAGCAAAATACCCTCCAGCTCCATCCATGTTGTTGCAAATGGTAGGATTTGTTTCTTATGGCTGAATAGTATTCTGTTGTGTATATGTACCACATCTTCTTTATCCATTCATCTACTGATGGACACTTAGGTTGCTTACATATCTTGGCTATTGTAAATAGTGCTGTGATAAACAAAGGGGTGTATATGTCTTTTTGAATCTGAGAAGTTGTTTTCTTAGGGTAAATTCCTAGGAGTGGAATTCTTGGGTCAAATGGTATTTCTATTTTTAATTTTTTGAGGAACCTCCATATTGCTTTCCACAATGGTTGAACTAGCTTACATTCCCACCAGCAGTGTAGGAGGGTTCCCCTTTCTCGGCATCCTCACCAGCATTTGTTGTTCTTAGTCTTTTCTATTCTATGTTGGCCATCCTAACTGGTGTTAGATGATATCTCATTGTGGATTTAATTTGCATTTCCCTGATAATTAGTGATGTGGAGCATCTTTTCATGTGTCTGTTGGCCATCTGAATTTCTTCTTTGGAGAAGTGTCTGTTCATATCTTGCGCCTTTTTTTTTCTAGCTGTGTTATTTCTTGCATGCCGCCCGAGTGGGTTAAGTGAACACCACAGTACAGGAAACCCAGATTGCCTACAGGCATTTCCATCTCATTTGCTCAGCATATTTTTCTTTAATAAACTCTTCACCCACTCCCATTTAGGCATGGCTGGAATCACACTTCCCCATCTCATAGGATGACCAACGGTCCCAGTTTGCTTCCTGGGAGCAAAAGCTCCCAGGATATGGGACTTTCAGGTTTAAATCTGGAACAGAATTGAGCAAACCATTAGGGTCTGAGTGCATTCCTGATAGGGCGGTGGTGGGGGGCACTTTCAGTGCTAAAACCAGTATAAGCCATAGGGACAAGTGGCTTTCCTCACCAAGTCCCTTGCCTTGAATTCCCCTCTAGGACTTTTGCTTAAGCTATTGGGGAAGAGCTGCCCTTTGTTTCCTACAAGGGCCAGTCAATTTCTTGCCACCTGGGGAAAGATCATGTCTTGAGAAGGAAGCCAGCACAGTGAAAAACTATTGAACAGCAGATTCAAGGGAGAGCTCTGCTCTCTTTTTGCTCTTTGATACTGGTGGCACTCCTGGGTCTAAATAGCATAAATTCCTTGAATTTTCAATTTCTGTCAACCAATAAATTCCTTTTTAAAAAAACTTAAACACTTTTGACTTTCCATCAGAGGTCATTTATATTTTACATTTTCTCAGATAGTCTCAAATTACATTTCAAAGAGGCTAGATCAGTTTTTTTTCCACCATCTGAACATGTATTTTAATCAATATTTGATGTCAGGCTTTACTATCTTGCCAGTGCTGTTAAATGGCACTTAATTGTTGGTAGAGTTTGAATTTCCTTAATGGTATATTGAACATTTTTTCAGTTGCTTGTTTCAGAGAATCTAGTTGGACCCTACCATTCTAAATCCTTTCACAAATTTGGTATCGATTGTTTGTCTTAATTCATCATTTTGTTTTATACATTTCTAGATTATTGCCTATCTTTTAACATTGGTCATGCTACCATCAGACAAAACTTATATATATAAGTTTTTTATATTGGTGTAGTGAAATTTATTGATCTCTTTGCATACCTGTTTTTGTGCATATGTTATTTTTTAAAAACTACCCTGTCCCTAGTCAGAGATTGTTCTATAGTATAAAATTGGTGTTGTCTCTTATACGTAGGTGTGCATTACATCTGAATTTGGATTGCAAGCCAGGTAGCTAAACTTACCCATATAGGAAGTTAATACCATTGATTCCTTTAAATGGTGTAAAGTAACATCTCTAATCAAGTTTGCCATTTATGCTTGTGGTGATTTTTGAGGCATCTCCTCTGTTTCATAGTATGATTGTTTTTTGCATCAATATAGGATTGTTAAAAAATGATGATACAGTTTTATAATAAATCTTCACATCAAGTAGTTCTGGCTTTTTACTGTTTGTATGAGTTTTAGAAGACATTTAAGTTCACTTCAGATATTTTGATCACACCTGCAGTTGCTCCATAGACTTGTTTAGGGACAATTGATATCTTTACAATTGTGTTCCTCTCTGGGAACAAGGTGAAATCTCTTGATTACTTCACATCTTCTTTTATGTCTTCAGTAAAATTTTGTGATTCTCCCCATTAAGAACTTTTCCAACTTTTGTTATAATTATAGGTAGGTGAATACCTAAGTTTTCTAACATTTCTGCTATATTCCCTTCATTTCTGGTAGGTTAGAAGAATAGATATTTACATATTGATCTTGTGTCTTGTGTCTGACACTATGGGCACTTTTTCATGTATGCTCTTGAATGTTTTGTAACCACATTGCTTGTAAGCATAGTCAACATGCTTTGTTTCTTATATATACATACATGAGTACATAGTAGATGCTCAAGAAATGTTAGCTACATCTGTTTCACATTCATTTGTGTAATCTCTGCAAGGTATACATCTGTGGAATTTTATGTAGACCAGGCCTATCAGGAAGTTGAAAAAAAGTGGCACAGTAAAGGCCCCTATTATTATACCATTCGTCCCATGGGGAAACAAACTTGAAACTTTGTCTAAACAAGACTTCTTACATCTAACAAGGTCCTCTAGATTCCTGCACTGATTTTCTCTGTGTTAAACTATTACATGAGGAAAATCATAGGTAGCTGAAGGGCTTTTTGCCCTTTGAGGCAAGGAAATAAAATATAATAATCAGGTTCATAGGACCATTTCACAAGGTGGGTAATGATAGAGATTACTGCTAGCATGTCTTTTTAACTGCATATATGTAGAACAAGGTCATTAAAAATGTGGCCTATTGCAAATGAAAGCCAATGGTGAGCAAGAGAACAGAGACATTTAAGGGGCTGTGTTCCAGGGTCTGCATTCTCTTAAGGTTGCTAGCTTCAACTCCGTGACTTGCATTTACATAAAAATATAAATAAATTCACATATTTACATCTACAAAATACAAATGTTTATTTGTATGGCCGTCCACTGTACTCATAATGGGAAAAACGATTTCAAGTTTTAAAACTGCTTAACCTCAGGAAGATAAGATTGTTTAGAAAAATTCACCAATTCCTAAAATCCTGCCAGAGGATCAAATCATCTAACTTAATGGTCTTAAAAAGGAGAAGAGGGGTTGACATGGAATCCATAAAACCTTATTCATCATGTTAAGAAAGAATTAAATGAGTTGAGCATTTGGCATTTCCCAATTAGAAGAAGAGAGTTGATTTTAAAAAGCATTAAAGTGTCACTTATTAAGTATTTATTAGATGTCAGAATTTATTTGAATTATCTCATGTAATCTTCAGAAGAGTTCTGCCTGGTAGCTATGAGGTTTCGATATATAATCCTCCTCAGTCAGCAATAGTACTAAGTTGCTTATTGTCTCTGAGTCCTTGCAACCCCTTGCTGTTTCTACCAGACAATATTGATTAAGTAATGGAAGTATTAATAAATGCCAATAATGAAAAGATCAGTGGGCATACTTTCCAATTCACTTAAAATAGAGATAGCATATTTAAAGAATCAATTCTTTTCCTATTTCCTTTGCACTGAACTGTGAGCTACAACCGCTAATTTCTTTGATTAGTGCTCCTGCTCCTTATATGTAGACTCCACTTCAATAGGTGCTATAGCTGAGCAAAATGAACCAACTATTTAGCATCTGTTTTGTGCCTGCTTGCTAAGTATATTCATCTACTCTCATCTGTAGTTATTTTATATTTACATTTAAATATTATTCACCTCTTTCCTTGAATTGTTGCGTTTTAGTTCTTGATTGCTCTCGTTTAGTAAGAACAGAGCAGGTCGCTTAAAAGATTAAGTGGAAGAGGGAAGTGGCCAGGACAGGAGATCAAATTCCCTTTGTTAAATTTTCTCACTGTGTTACTGCGTTGATATAAAAGCTCCAAAAGTGCATGGGATGTTGATGGGAACAGATTCACAAGTAGATATTAAAACCTAAGTCGCAGAAATCACACAAAAATGTCTGAATTGCTTTGTCCCAGATACTGTTTCTGCCATAAGCAAGAGGGTGGCCCATAGATACTGCCAAAGAGAGTACTGATAACCTCTAACTTTTTATAATTACTCTTGGAGCCTCACAATGAGAAAAGAGAGTTATAACAAGCACATTTTAATTTAAACAATGTGTTGCTCTGTTTCTTAAAACTGGAAAACGTTAATTCATATTTCTTGGGAAAAGAAATATTGAATATCTCAGTTACCACACCGTATAGTTGACTAAACAGAAGTAACTATTCACTTAGCAAAGACTGTTTACTTAAAATACCCTTGGGATGTCAATGACACTTATGTGGTTATAGTAGCTTTTTCACAACAAAGTCACTAGGAAGTCAGAAATCCTACATTTCTCCTTTTTGTCTGTCCCTTTCTGAAAGGATATTATTCCTAAGACTATCATTTGGAAATGATGTTACCAGATAAAGAAACAAAAAACATACAAGAATCTATGTGGCCTAGGAAACTAATACAATTCTTTTAATTTAATTTTGCTAATGACTCTCTAGGGGCCCCCTGTGCCTTGGAAACAAGCTGGCTGGGGCTGTAGGTGGCCGTAAATCCCAAATGCTGCTCAGGAGCCGTTAAATATTCTGCTTTCCATTCACCTGGAGGTGTTAAATGTACAATTGCTGGAAAGAAAGAAAAGATAAACTTGGCATGATAATGGCCAAGTATAGAACTTGCCAGTATTGTTTGGAGTGTCCATCTCAACCTTCTGGAAGTTTATTGATCTATGGTGCTTCTGCATAGTAACTGAAAAATAAATATTTGCAGATTGCCCTTGGTGGAGCCCCATTCCGTATTTCAGAGGGATCCCAACGGTATCCTGATTTTTCTGAATAAGCAGTTCTCAAAACAGCCTTTCCTCCCGAGGTGGGAAGTTCCCACTGTGAGCAAGTTCCCAAATGAAAGCCAGTGCAGGGTATCCACTGAAAAGCCCATGGGTCCGGTGATGAGCTGGGATTCTGCTACAGCTGGTTATTTCTGGTTCTGCTGGATTGAGAGTCTGAGGAGCCAATGAAGTTGAAGACTGCCACACACCAGAATTCGAAATGAGCTAAACCATGTAGGGGGTGTCCTTTAATCTGCCCAGGTGGTGTAATGCTGTCCTTCCTCGGCCCTGAGCAAGGATTTCCGAAGAGGGCTAATACAGATTCGCAGAGTATGAATGAGTGCTTTCAGGCTCATTAATTACTGTAACACTAGTTTGGGTGTCCTGTGAATAAAATTCTCACTCTTATGCACTACTGGAGCTTAGAGGAAAAGCAGTCATAACTGTTGGAGGTGATAGGAAGGCAAGTAGGTGCCGGCTGGAGAATTCTGAACCTCAGGCTGGAGCAAGAGTTATCAGGAAACTCAATACAACGGGTTGTCCAGCAAAGCACAGAGGGAATGGTGGATGTGAATGGAATTTCTCCTTAGTGACTTCATTACATACTAAGGAGAAACTGTGGCACAGTGGGAGGAGGTAATGATATGCTCCCTCACAAACTGACTCCATTAACACAGTCTCCCGAAAGTCCCCAGTGATTTACATTCCAAATCGAGCAGCCTGTTTCCACTCTTCATTCTTCCGAACTCCTGCGTAACAGTTGCCACGGGGGTATCCTGCCATATGGAAACCTTACCTCCTTCGGATTCCTCTCATTCAACTTAATGAAAACACTTAAAGTTTCAGTGCCCTATGAACACTGTGATTGGCATGCACCTGCAGCCAAATTTCTTGGATTTAATTCATAAGGAGAACTCCCATCCCGTTTCTTGCCCACCCACTAAGAAACTCAAAAACAACATAATAAATCAAATGTGTGTCTTTGAAGACAGTGAGAAGATAAGTTTCCAAAATTTGGTTTTTATCTTTTCGTATTTTGTCTTCCTTTCTGGATTTTCTTCCAGTTAATCTTCCTGCTTCAATTTTGGCGGCTTTCCATTTTCTCCCTGGTCCTATTCTAATCTTGCTCTGTATATGCCTGGGGCTTCTGGGATGATAGTGACTCCCAAAGGAAACTGCAGCTCTGACTTAGCTCTTGAAATCCTGAGCTGTATCCCCCAACTCCTATTAGAAATCATCAGTATGCATCACACCTCTCAGCCACAGCACATCCGGAGCTGAACTCCTTATCTCCTCCTCCTCAAGAAGCTTCACGCTTGTTCAGTAGTCTTGGCTAATACCGCCCCTCGCTCTGCAGAATGCTTTTGCAGAGGCCAATGTTAGTGATTTGCAAACATCCTGTTTCATTCTCATCTTCATGGTCCAAGAGACTTACATAGTCAAAGGACAATGGAGTGTGAACGAGAGAAAGGAAAGTTTAAAACTCAAGTCTATTTATCAGGAATTTTGAAAATCTATGTCTTAGGATCTCTGCTATCAAATGACAGCAAGGATCCTTCCCTCAAAGGACAATTAGCAACAGCCATTTCTTTTGCTATAACCTCTTTAGACTCTCCCTTCTTATCCCTGGAAGTTGTCTCGGTGTTAAGCTAACTAGTACTCAGGAGCTCTAGGCTTTGACCTGGGCTTACCCTTTAAAAAGTGCCCTCTCACCAAGTGCTTATATTCAGATAACACACTGGCTTCTCATTTATTGCTTCCCCTTAAACCACTTCATTAAATTTTGGAAAGGGGGTCTGGTTTACCTCTCATTAACTAATTTCCTCCAAATATCCAGCTAGTAAAGTGCACTACTAACTATCAATCAATATATCTTCATTAGAGAGAAACTATTAATAAATCAGAACCTAATGGTGTCTGGGTTGTGTTGACCTGGAAAACGCTGCTTATTCATCCACATTTAGGGACAGAATATTTGTCCTATCTAAATTTTAAATATTATTATGACCCTTGCTTGCATTTTCTAAAGGAGAAAAATTTCAATTCTCACTTTCTTCCTCTTCTTCTTTTGGTCCCAATTACCTAGTTTAGATAATTAGCAAGAAACTTAAAAATGACCATTGGATTAGCCCTCATTCCTTGGACTAGAATCTTTGTTGTGATTTTCAGCTTCCCCTTTCCTTCCTCTCTACATCCAACTGGTTCTAAAACCTGTTGGTTCTACAACTAAAAGCCTCTTGCATCTGGTTGATCATCTCTATGACTTGGCATACTGGGCCTTGGGTCACCCCCTAACTCTTGTGCGTCCTACGCTGGTGCCTGGCTGTTCACCTAAAAGGCCTTGCTCTTTGACTACTAATTGCATCCACTGGTTACTCATCCTGAAAAGTCATTCTCATTTTCTCTTCTTTACCTTCAAAAACTCACCCTGCAAGACCAGCTTCAATGGGCAGAGAAAAGGGAAAGACACACCATTGGTCATTATATGATACTTTCTCACTACAAGTTTCAGAAGGGCAGAAATCATGTCTGTATCATCTCTGATACCTCTTTGATATCCTCTTTGATTTTATGTCATCTTTCACATACAATAAATGGCCAGGAGTAAACAAGTTTAATATGGCATTCAAAGCATAATACCATTTATATCAACATCCCACAAAATTAAATACTTAGGTGTAAATCTAACAATGTACCCAAATCTATGTGCGGAATACCATAAAACTGTTTTCTGAAAACAACAATATAAAAATAGTAAATCAATAGCAAAATAGGAACCAAATGCCAAAATACCCTACATATAAAATTTCTCTGTGTAAAACATTCTGGGTCAAAAAAGGGATCAGTGCTAAAATTGAAGAATATCAAGAAAATGATGAATTATGGATAGGCTGTATGTAAATCTTACAAGTATGGCTGGATGTATTCACAGTAAAATTTATTGCTTTGATTCACTGTACCTCTAAAAATGAAGTAATTTAAATGCAATTAGCACTCAAGTACAGGTGCATAAAGAATCCCAAACTACACTGCAAAATTAAAAGGAAGTAAATAAACACTGAATGACAGAAATTAATGAAAGAGCTGAAAATGGAATTGGTAAAGGTAGGATACTTACTTGGAAAACAACCTATAAATTAGATAATTCATTAGAGAGCCTAGTTTTAAAAAGGAGTCATAATTTCATAACATCAGAAATGCAAACAGGAAGTAAAACACATATTTAAAATGACAAGAAACATTAGAGAATACTATGTTAAACATAATGCAAATAAATTTAAATTTTCAAATTTGGTTTGGGAAAGATGCTGAATCTATACTGATTAATACAGATGGAATAAAATCGAAAGGTTTTCATAAATTCTATTTCTAAATCAAATCTATGTGGGAGTTCTTGGGGTTTTCTTGTTTTTGTTACTCTATTATCTTAATGTGGAGTGTGGAATTAAGATAAAACTTTAGAGAACCAAAAACTCATGAAAATATGAGTTCTTCTCTATTCCATACCCAAAATAAATAATTAAAACAAATAAATAGATAACTACAGACTCAGCACATGCAACCACTGTGAAGATGACTGACTTTAGGAATGAAAATTCCAGAGTTATCAATGGTATTTCAGTTTATAAAGAGAGATTTAAAGCTCCTGAGTGTTTTTTTAATGTTCATGCAACATAAATAGCAAAATTTGAACAAAGAGCACCAAAAAAAAGCTATAAACAAACTGCACTTATAAAGTTGAATAAAAAATAATCTTAAATAACATGGTAATAATCATATTTTGAAATCAATTAAAAAATATGCAGTGCTAAGATGGGATTTATTTTAGAAATGCCAAATGATACAACATAAAGAGGCTAATTAGTATACTTCATTTACGGAAAAGTGGAGGGTAAAATAATTATATGGTTGCTTCAATGACAGCTGAAAAGAAAGTTGGTTAAATAAATCACTTTCCAGTTTATATAATACTTATTTAAAAAGGAATAGATATTTCTGTCCTGGATTTTTGTAACTATATAGCAAAACTAAAAACCAAAATTGTACATGTAAATATTGGAAAACAAAAAGAATATTCTTGTTATAATCAGGAATAAGACAAAGATGTACATTATCACTGCCATTATTTAAATGTACCCTGAAAGTATATTCTGTGGTTATGAAAAAGACAAAGAAGATACAAAACTGGAAAGGAAACATTTTCATTATTCATAGGGGATTGCATAGTTGGTAACTTTTAAGAGAATTACCTGAGCACAGGTAGGAATACAGAGACAGTAGGAAAGTTCAGTAAGACGTCTTATTATAAAATTAGCATTCAAACCTTAAAATAATTTATCTGTACAGAGTTTCAAAATTAAACAGATAATTCATCTGTACAGAGTTTCAAAATTAAGATGTTTACAAGTTAACATAAACATGTGAAGTGCAGGTAAACCTAACATGAAATGTGTAGAATCTATATAAAGAAAACTGTAAAAATTAGTAAGAGTTATAAAAAGCCTGGAATTGAGGAAAAGGCATTCCCTGTTCTTGGATAGAAAGACTCTATTTTAATGATGTAATTCCACCAAGCTTTTACTGTATATGTTCAATGTGATACTAATACAAATATCTGTGGGAAATTTTGGAAGTACTCAAGTTGATTTTAACATTAAAAACATAAGAAGAGGCAAAAAACAAATTATGTAGAATAATAATATACTGAGTACTTTAATCATGTATAAGATTGATTATAAAGCTACAATGATTAAAAAGATTTTAGCCCTGGCTTATTTAAAAAATAAGCAGATCAGTGGAACTCAATAGAGAATAAAGAAGTAAAAGTAAATACATATGGAAATTATTTAGTGTAAGATAATAGAATTGCCAAGCACTAGTGAAAAAATAACTACATAGTGAATGCTGTTGTGACAACAGGCTAACTGTTGAGGAAAAAAATAAAGCTGAATTCCGTCTTTACTTCTTAAGTCAACGTGCTTTCCACAGTAATTAAAATAATATTTTGAAGTATTGACTCAAGCCAATATTTACTCCTTTCTGGCTCCCCAGCTTTTCCCATCACAGAGGGGATAGCTCATGAAAATGAATACATTCTGCATCTGGATATAGTTTCCTTACTTACCATGCTTCTACAGCACCATCATCCGTGGACATATAAAACCATTTTGGAGCAGTTAATTCAATATATACGTACCATATAGCAATGAGCTGAAGTTCACAGAATTTACTGATTTTTCTATGTATTTTTCCATCACCAAAATACAGCTACCACCATAGTCCATTGGACATTTGGAATAGCCAACTGATGGCAGTGTTGTGGATTTGATAGCAGACAATGTCTTGGCCAGTTGAGAGCTCCCAAGGGGATATATTTAATAAGTGTTTTGAGCTGTTGAGCAACATGTGAGCACAATAGACAGGTCAGGGACCTGGAATGGAAGGTGAGGAAGTGTGTCACAGCTGTATCTATTGATCCACTTGCAAAATCTGTCCTAAGACTTGGGCACCATTGGTTTAGATGTTTTATTACCCAAAGAAAAGAATATTTCCACCAGAAGATCCCAAGATGTTTCTGAATTAAAAGCTGATATTGCCATTTGCCCATCTCAGGCTTTTAGGACACTGAGAGAAGAGAGAAAGGGGGATCTAGATTGTTGACTGAGCTGATTAATTCTGGCAATTGAAAGACAATTGTGTGCTAGTTGCAAGGGGAAGTGTAGATGAAAACAGGGATAAGCCTGAGGTTTCTGGGGCTAGTGGTAAAAGTTAACGGAGACTATAGGAACCTCAGAAAGAATCTAGAAGTGTTCAGGTCTCTGAGGAAGGATGATTGGATAACTGGGCCACAGCTAGCTGGGGCACTAGATGGAAGAGAAAATCATATCATAGGTGATATAATAATGCATACCCCAAAAGGTCTCTGTACCAGTTGAAGATACTTGTGTTTTCTTCCTTGTTATATAGTATTTTTCTTACAGAATATCATGAAATTTATCATTTTCTCAGTGTACTAAAGAATACACAAATGGAGGAATGCATGTTTCCCAGAGTTTCTGGACTTGGATCTGGAGGTGCTAACTGATAATATTTTGAATTTACGCCTTTCAGAATGAAGTTATGTTGGGTTTCTTTTAGTTGTTGTATGAGGACCCCTTGACTTAGACAGGATCGAGCATGTTTTGCTTGGAAGCAAGAAAAAGCATCCTTATTTTGGACTGCCAAAAGTAAGACTGTAGTGGACATTTATCATTCATGAGGGTGCCGATCGTATACATGTCCACCCTGTATTTGGGCAGTCACTCACTTGACATGTCAGAAATGTGCTCCGTAAAAGCCAAAAAGGCCATTCTCTTTGGCAGCTTCTTTCCCACTGATCGCCCGTGATGTAAGTTCCACAGTTATTCACCAAAAACAGACTTTCAGTCAATAGCTTGTGATCTAAAGAGGCATGCCAACCAACAGATAGTGGCTGTGGCAGTGGTTTCCATTGTTTTCAACAATAGCCATGGCACAGCGCCTGTAGGGCTGACAGCGGCTACCGAGGTAACTGTATTACCTGTAGAGTCTGGGCTAGCAGGGGCCGCAGGGATGTGGATAGTGGTCTAGTATCATGGCCTGTTGACTTTCTCTTTTAGCTCCTCCAGTTTTCCTGGAGGGTGGAAATTATCTAATATCCCTTCCATAAAGTAGTCTTTTGCTTGATGTAGCTAGCGTTAATTTCTATTGCTTTTCAACTAAATATCCAGCAGTATGTATTTTTTTCTACTTGTATTTCTTGCTTTTCTCTTGCCCCATTTAAGTATTTAGTCAGCTTTCCTTCTCATTGCCTACTGAAAGGAAGGGATAGAGCTGGGGTAAGCAGAAATTCTGACTTTGTTTTTGAAAAAACTTCGGGAAAGATGGCTATGCTGGCTTTCCTAACAAGCCCTTAGCAAGCAATACCCCAGGAGGAGATGCCCAGGGAGTGCATCTAGGTGGATGAGGTCATGGGTGGTTTTAAAACAAAATATTCCTGTGTCCTAAGCAGGGCATTTTTTTTTTTCAGGCTGTAAATTCTGCAGTGCTGTGTTGATGGGAGGTAAACCTTGTTTGGACAAAAGAACTGATATGAGTTACTTCCCCAAACTTTGGCTTTGTGATAGTCCTTAGGACCTTTCAAAATCTGAAAAGACTAAAGAGAAACATAAAGACTGAGATTAGGTTTCCTACCAACCGAGTGGGATAAGGATTTAAATTAAAAATTGTGTCAGGAAAAAGTAAAATTAAAATTTGAACTAAAATTTATATGTCCACCATAAAATTGAAAAAATTCAAGACTATTAAAGATCCAGAATAAAATATGGCATTTAAAAAAATAATCATGGATTGATGAAGTCATTCTAAAAATGACATTGTAAATATGTTCCCAGCCCAGGGCAAAATACCTTTGAAATCAAAACCAGTCAAAGGGAGAAATAAAGTAGGAGAAACCCATTTATTGCTAACAAGCAGTCATCCACTTCTGCTTGCCCATGTCTCTTGCCACACAGCTGCAAAAAGGGGCCCTACCCAACCTCTCTGGTCCAGACATGCCCTTGCTCCCCCTCGTATTCACCTATTGCTATGGAGATGGCCTACTTCTCTCCACCCCTTGGAAACACCTATTGATATGGAGATGCACTAAGGCCAGGTGAGAGATTCTGGAAATATTGCAATTTACCCACAGACATAAAACCCAGAAATACAGCACTTAAAAGATGGCTCTATTTGATGATTTAAAATACTTGAATTTTTACATGGTAAGTGATGTGTCATATAAAGGGTACTTTTAAATATGTAGAGAGTGCTTTCACAAAGTTTTTAGCCATGGACCCTCTGTAATAGAAAGATGAGCTAAAGCATAAGGCAGTAGCTTATAACAAAAGAAATTCTAATGTTTTCTTCACTTATGAACGTATATTCAGTGTCGGTGAAATTATTAAAGAAAGTAGAAATTAAAGCATTGAGAGACTACTTTTTTCTCTTGTTTAAGTAATATTGGTCATAGTAATAAGTAGTAATAATAACAAAAATAAGTGTTTACTGAGCACTTGCTCTGTGCCAGACAGTGTTTTAAGTGCTTTCTGTGAACCTTTGTAATCCTCACAAAGCCCTAAGGAGCAGTTAGTGGTTTTCCTGTCTAGAATCTAACATTGTTGGATACAGGTGTATCTGTTGGTTTTGCTCGCTGTTGGAGGGATCCTCAGTATGCACAACAGTGCCTAGCTTCCAGTATGCACTCTGTAGATGTTTATTAATTAAGTAAAATTTTGATTTACATGAGAAAACTGAGGCACAGAGAAACTAAGTATCTTGCCGACAGAGATACAGAACTGGTAAGTGGCTGAATTAACTTTTGTACCCAAGCAGTCATTCATCAGTTTGAACTCCAAATCACTCTGTTAAACTCCCTCACACAGCAAATGTTTGGTAATGTACAACATCTGGAAGATATGAGTGGAAAGGCATTATCAAAACTGTTACGACTCCTTTGAAGGGCAATTTGGCAATATATATCAAAGTGGAAAACATACCCATTAACAATTCTTCTGTGAACATACTCATGTTCACAAAGATGTCCTTAAACTAAGATGCCTCGGTGTTCAGCAATAGGGTTGGATAACTTATGATACCACTCTGCAGTGCAATAGTTAAAAACAAGGTCATTTTCTGCATGTTGATTGGGAAAGATCAGCATTAAGGGGGAAATGCGAGATCTAAAACAATTAATATATTCTGCTCCTATTTGCCTAAGTTAATCCAGTATGCTCTCTCTACTGGTGTCAGTTTTTGTCTATACCTCCACCATCTCTTAGACACACATAACAGTTATCACCATATACAGTTACACATATGTAAGCTTACACTTTTTATAGAGAGACTTAGAATCTACTTATGACCAGAGGCCTATGTTTGATTGTATATGCTTCTGTAGTCTTTGAATTTTACCGTGCGGAAGCACTCCTAGTTAATAAAAAGCTAAAACATAAGCTAAATATCTGTATATATTCAAATACTTTGATGTAAATCTGTGAATTTTGCTCATGGAAAAATGACAGTAGCAAAGCAGTAGAATTATAAGAGGGAGGCAGACAGGGAAGCTTTCTCTTTACTGATGTTTAGTTTTTGTAATGGGATATGTAATTTAAATTATATTTTGGAATAAACTTCTGGCTTTATCCTTTTCATCTGGAGATGCACACCAGCATGTGTAACAAGTCAAACTCTAAAGAATTAAAATTTTAAAGCAAGTTGAGCCTGGAAAAGTTGAATTATTTTAAGGATAGAGATATGTTCTACAAACTGTGAAGGTATTTGTTCTACTAGCCATTCATGTAAATCTGGATGCTTTTAAACAATTTGTGAAAACTATGAATAGTGTAAACTCAAACTCTAAGTTGTGTTTACTTACTATAAACTCTACTATATCCTGGTTTATTAGGCTGGGACCTAGTAGATATTAGTGCACAGTGATACACAATATGAGACTTAGGGTAATATTTTGGGAAAGTTTAAAGTTAAAAAAAACAGGAACATCTGTGTTTCCTTGTAGGATTTCTTAAAATTGTGATTTTGCATCAGTTAAAAGAAAACAAGGTAAATAAGTGTTTAAATTTCACCCATTACTTCCTCCCTGAGACATTATTCTTTATGCAAAGAAGAAAAAAGACAAAATAAAAAAAAATACATCCAAATGGCATCCACTGCACCCTGTATTTCACCTTTACAGAGAAAACCTAACTAAATTATATATTCTTTCTCAAAGATTGAAGAGTAAAATGCAGGTGTGCATGCAAGAAACTAAAACAGTTTCATGTATTAGGGAAACTCCAAAGATACCTCCAAAGAACATTTATCAATTATTTAAGCATCCATTCATTCCTTCATGCATTGATCCATCAGACCAACAACAGTACACTCACTAAGGATTTTCAGAGGCTAAAACCTGGACACGACATATTGAAGCAGGAGTAATAAGGAAAACAGCAAGTATGCTCAGTCACATAAGCTTAACTTCAAAGTTAGGAGATAATAGAAAGGTAGCAGGTGGGATAAGGTAAAAATGGAATAGGACAATCTTATAATTTTTTATTACAATATCAAAGAGAAAATATGAAATTTGATTATCATGCTTAGAACTGTCAAGGCAGAGTCAACTATAGAAGAGTTAGAGAACTTAAAACTCAACTCAATTAACATCTAAGGTATTCTATAGCAAAAAAATATGTATACTGTTCTCAAGTACTGGAAACATTAATGTGGGAAACTCTCACTTCTCACAATAATTTGAATCTTAGAATTAAAGAATGCTATAATTGGAAGGTGCTTTAGAGATTGAAATAGTTCATTTTAACAACCCAGAGAGAGGGTGGCCATTCAAGGGGATACAAATATTCTGGGCAAACAGAGAAGCTGGAGTGGTGTGAGTAGGGGGGTGGCTTTCCAGATGGTGAGCTGTGCTGGGTCAATTTAGAGACAAGATTGGGTGGTTACAGGCGAACCTGAAATGCTAGACTAGTTCTTTCAAATTTAATCTGAATGACAATAGGACTTATGTTTCCCCAAGCAAAATAGAATTACCAAAGGGGTATTTTGAGAAGGATACATGCATGTGGCCAGAAAAACTGCTTTCAATTACGATTGTTTTCCAATATGCAAAAAAGAATGATAAAAGGCTGGAGCAATATGACAGTTTTAAATTTGGATAGAAAAGGCCACGCTGAGGTACAATTAAGTGAAGGAATTGGGACAATCTCCAATCACAGATGCTCTAGCTATTATATAGATCGTTTAGTTTTATGGAAAAAAATCCTGCCCATCTTCTTTGGAGGTTACAAAAAAATGGTTGAGGGAAGATGCAATATCAAAGGAGAAGTGAAAAAAATGTATAAGAGATTGAGTGGCAAAAGAAAGGGAGAAAGAAGACGGAGCAAAAGAAGACAGAGGTACAGCAAGGTGGAGAGAGAGAGGGAGACGGTGAGGCAGAGAGGAGGTTGGAGAGGGCAGAAGAGATGTTCCTTACCCTTGCTATCCCCTGCTTTTCAAATCCCAAGGACCTCTGTACAGCTCCAGTTTCCTTTTGGAATTCCATTTGCCTTTGGTAGGTACATAAAGATCATATATGCTGTTCTAGCAATAGGGACGGACAGTGTGGGGCGGAAGGGAGCGTTCTGAGACTAGCTGTCACACTCTAGAGCTTCCTCCTTCCCAGAAATGGTCTGTCAGAGATTATTTCCTCTTGGTGGGTGTTCTTGGCTTACTGACATCTGTGACCAGGAGGCAAAACTCAACTGTTTCCCTTTAGGCTCAGAAAATTGTGTCTTCTGATGGCAGATGTAGGGATTTAAACCCCTGAGGTAGATATGAGACCGTTTAGTCTGTGTATACCGGCCCCCAGTGGCGTCGAGCAGGCTTTAAAGATTCCAGAGGGGTTTCAAATATATCTGTGGGTTCAGTGGCCGTAATTTCCTCTATGATAGCTAATTAGGGCCTTATAAATCGATTCTATCCCACTGAGGGAACTACAGCATAAATATATTAAACCCTTAGCTCCAGAGACTGAACTATATAGACAGTGAGATGTGGAGTTAGAACTAGAATTCTGCCAGTTGGATTTGAGTCAAGAGAGTCTTCAGTAACACGTAAATGAGTAGGACTATGTATTTGGTGAAAAAAAATGGCAATGAAATGAAGCAAAATTATCATCATTGCATAACCATATGAACTTTTTTCTTTATTTAAAGGTCTTAGAAGAGTTTATTTTCAAATTAGAAGTGAAAAAAAATTGCCTCAATAGAAAGGTAGCATTTTCCTTGTCGTATCTTAATGCCGTCTTCATTTTGTATCGGGAGTCACTATACATCATTTATAAGTGGTTTTGTTTACATTGTTACTGTTCACCATGAATGTTGATAAACTAAATTTCTTTAAGGATTTTCTTCCCTTTTGATAAATATTTTATTGATTAGTATTTGCTTTTATTTTTATATGAAGCTATCACAGGATATAAATGACATGGATTTTTCTCTTTGGTAGAAATAACATATTTAATAAAGCATTTATGATATGTCATGAAGGCATTGTGCTAAATGGTGTGTGTGTGTGTGTGTGTGTATGTATATATGGCCTCATTTAATTACCATAGCCAACAAAGTAGGTGGTATATGCTATTATTTTAATTATTTTACAGATGAGAAAAATGAGGCACAGAGGTGTTATAAAGCCAGGTCCCAAAGATATTAAGTCATAGAACTAGGATTAAAATCTAGCCAGTTTGACACCAGGGGCAACGGTCTATTTAATGACCACATTCACCTAAGATGCAGCGTTTTCTTTGCATTGTATATTGTCATGTAAATTTCCTAGACAAAATGTTCTCTTCTCTCTCTCTCTTTTTAATTTTAGTAAAATAGTGGGTATTGTGGTTTCTGGGACAAAAGTTTGTCCTGCTAAAATATTTTGTTTCTACCAACTGGCTATCTGAAGTTCCACATATGAGAGCTTGATTTATTTTATCTAGGAACACTTTAACATGTTCCCACTCACTGCTTACTTAATACAGATGAGTTCTAGGAACTTCTATGACAGCTCCTTTTCATGGAAAAGGAGGAGGGAACACATGTCAGAACCCTGGCGCTTGCAGTATCTCACTGAGTAGGAGGAAGGGAGAATGGGAAGTTTTGCTCACATTTGGCTGTAACTCGCTGTCTCTGGCTTTTTTACTAACTCATTCTATGACTTTATAATTGTGCCTCCAATATGCTAAGATTGACTCATGAGTTTGGCTTCTCACCGAACTCACAAATTTGCCTTCTCCAACACTTTCCAGAGGCTCCATAGGACCAGGGAAATCCGGCAGTCAACAAAAAAAAACATTTAAAATTTACCGTATGCTAAGAATAGTTTGCTTTTCAACCGGCTTTTGGAGTTCAATTTTAAAAATTCAATAATTTGCTAAAACGTGAAAGTGATACTTAGCTTAATAGAAACAGAATACAGTAAAAAGAATAAAATACCTGCAATAACCTTACCTCAAATAATCTTCAGATATCAGAAAAAGAGACAAAAGAAGACAAATATCAAAGAAGAAAGCAGAAAACATTTTAATGGATGAAATATCTTCATGAAAGTACAGATCTATGTACTGCCTCCTAAGAGAACCACCTAAAACAAAAAGTACACAGGTAATTGCACCCAGATGAGCCAAGAAATATCAAACACAAGAAAAGGAGGTGGAAATTTTAATGCACAAAGCATTCACTGAGACAAGGAGGCAGAGACGCCAAAGAGGTAAGAGTTATGAATATTCTTGTGCCTAAAACAGCTTTGAAATTCATAAAGAAGCTAGAACCAGAGAAATCAGCAACGACTGAACCATGAACACACCTTCTTTGGAAAAGATGAGGCAAAGCAGATACTGTGAGAATCCCAAGGTTTTGAAAAAACAGTTTGATAGAGACAGATCAAAACTGAAAAACACGCTAGTCAGCAAGAGATAGCATCTACCAGACTGAGAAAATAAAATTGAAAATAATTGCAGCATGGATAAGAAAGTTTTAATAGCCATGCTATTTGAAGATCTAAAAATGAAGAACAAATCAGGGAAAGAGAAAACAAAGTTAACACTGAAATCAAACTATTATCTGACTAAAATTATTACAAATGATTATAATACTTAGTGTTATTAGCAGTGCGGAGAGCCAGATAGTTATAGACACTGAAATAGGGACATGAATTGCAGAGTATCCTAGCAAACATTTTGACAGGATTCATATATTTAAATTTTTGTCCCACAGGTATAGTCAAATACTTGTCAAATGGTTACTGTCCAAAGAGATTTATTATCACTTTATACAAAATGTAAAAATGTGGAAATAAAATATGCAAACTGACAGAAGAACTACTTAAAAAAAATGGTGCCACCATACTAAACATGATAAAGAATGAGACAGATCTTTGTGAAGTGACGTGGGGAATGTTCAGTATTATTAAGTGACAAGAGCAAGATTCAGAACAACAGATAGAGAGTTACTATTTAACCTATAAGTACATATATATGTCAATATACACACACACCTACAAAGACATAAACATACGGATGCACACAGGGAAAAGGCCCGCGGGGTCACATTGCCGCAACATTGTTTTCATGTTGCCAGGGAAGTGGGAAAGCAAAGAGAATGGGAAGGACTTTTGGTTCTTACTGTAAAATTTCTGTATTAAATTAATTTTGCAAGTGTACATGAATTCCATAAATAATAAAAAATAATTAAAATGCATCTTGTAAACACTGAGCATTCAAAAAGCCAGCCAGAAGTACTTCTTTTTATTTTGTATGTTTAAACTTTTCCTCTTATTAAGGAGAGTTTGATGACTAGACTCTAGAATTGTATACAAAAGGAACATCCGGCTTGTGTTCTTTTGGGGCCAACAGTTATATCACATATCTTAACTGTTTTGTTATCCATGTTTCGGAAGGTTAGACAGGAACTAAATGAACAAGAACCGTAATTTCTCTTATAGCCTTCTTGGACTGGCCATATACTAAGTAGCTTCTTACGACTGATAAATAGCAACAAGTTCTTTGTCACACTGTGTTTTAACCTGTCTTTCTCCATAGTTACCTGTAAGGCCATGTTTTCTTTGAGTCTCTCCTTAAATTTACATATTTTGGATTATGATCTATAGAGATCATATTTAATTTGCAAATGAAATTTTGAATTTAATCTAATTGCATGGTTTACATATACAGTTTTTTAAGTACATTTTATATATTTTTCCTGTTCAGTTGGAAAATGCATTTAAGATATCTGTATGTGTGTGTGTGTGTGTGTGTGTGTGTGTGTATATAATGTATACATATATACGAGATATATGTGTTTTATTTTGAATAGTGAACAGTACAGTTCAATGTACAGGGCAACATACAATTAAAGATTTTTTTAAAGGATTTTCATCCATCCATTCAAAACAGTGTATTGATGACTTGCATGTCTAGATATGATGGAGTAGTTTGTGCCTACCAACACATACATACGTGTGTGTGTGCATATGCACACATGTATTTTCTGTTTGCATTTTATAAAATCAGAGAACTGCCTGTTGACAAAAACTTCAACAAAGATGCTAACTACAGAGATCTACTTCCTTCTAGATACCGTTGCCAATTATCTGCTTAAGACAAGAGGCTGAGAAACCCTGGCTGAGGCACAGGATACAGAAGAGCTTCAGGCAGTCCTATGGCATTGGAGAGATTGCAAATCAAGTTTACATCTGCCAAGCAAACTTCTAAGACTTAAAAACCCAATATCCTGGAATGGTGTGTAGGACAGAAGTGTACCCTTCAGCCTAGATTATCCTCTTAGGTAAATGGTCAAATTCTTAAACTATGCAAGACAAGAAGCTTAAATATTATGCAGAAAGCCTCTGAAAATCAGAGTAGGGGTTTTCAGGAATTTCACCCAGTGCTAAGGAGGGAAAATCTGGAGTTTAGAACTGGCCAAAGAAGAGAAGTTCTATTAAAAACCTATGCTCTTCATGAGGGCATTGAAGGGCATCCTAGAAGCAGGTGAGCCAATTAAAAATATACTAAAATCAAAATCAGCCCAATCCCTGACTGGGGGAAAGTTTTTTGCCCTCATAGGTAGGACAGGGTTCTCCCTTTCTGAAAGAAATAACATTGCCCAGAGCCTTTACATTCCTTTACGCATAGGGTTTGTTATTTAGTAAAGAATTGCCTGTAATACCCCCAAACGACTATCAAGAGGGAAGGGTAAAAAGACAAATCAGATGAGCCAATTTAAGGTTACAAAAACTCCGATAGGATTAGGAGGCCCCTGTCAGTCTCCCACCCATTCCTGAATCAACTGCTGTTACTTTTGCACAGAGACCTCTGTGCTTCTCAACTGGAATCAAGAAAGGCGACAAGCAGGCAGATTCTGAAAGAGTGAGACCTGTGGAGAACAGGGAACAGCAATGAGTGAGTTTCCCATTTTCATCATTTCCAGTCTGAAGGCAGACCCCAGTTTGTTCCAAGTGGCAAGACCAAAACATCAGCAGAAAACACAGTATTCCTGGCCAGAAGAGCGAGAGAGTGGAGTTCAGGGCAACCAAGGACACAGAAGAGAAAGCTGAAGGAGGGAAAATCAAAATTCTGTATATAAACTTTGCCAGATCTCTAGCTGACAACTGAAACAAAGATGCACAAGGATGGAGCCTAGGTCAGCACACACAGGAAACTGGGACTTGAGTTGCTGCCCAAGAGACAGAATTGAGGGTTATATTCAACCATGTGAATTGAAAACAAAACCATTGCCCTTTGGAGGAACGTAAAGGCACCAGAACTCTTCAAAATGAAACATACATAATATCCAGGATAGAATTCAAAATCACACACACTACAAATACATATTATAATAAGGTAGCACATTTGCAAGAGAAAAGGAAATGACCCAGATCAGAATGTATAAATTGTCTCTATATACTGGTGACAACTATAAAATGGAATGTTAAAAAGATATTTAAATAAACAAAAACCATGTTTAAGAAATCTAACAAGAGATATACATGGTCACTCTCTGCTGAAGACATCAAAACACTACTGAAAATTAAAAAGACAGATTTAAAGAGAGATATATCCTGTTCAGGTATTAGAAGGCTCACTATTGTAAGGATGCCATTTTGTCTAAATCTGTAGATTCAATGAAACCCAATCAAAATAGGAGTAGCCATTTGTTGCATTTCAAAGCTAATCCTGGAATTACTATCAAATATGAACAATAAAACAGTCTGGCAACTAGAGAAGGAGTAAGAAGAGGACATGGAAAAGCAATAATCACAATGAAGCTGGAGGCCCTAAAGTCAAGAATTATTATAAGGATGTAATCACTAAATCAGCTAGCTAGTCTCACAAGAGAAGAGAGACCAGTGAAATCAGTTGGAAAGTCCAGAAACAATCCCAACACTTAGAGTCACTTAACTTGTCACAAAATTTCCATTACAGTGCACTGGGGAAATGGTGGTGTTTCAATCCATCTAACTAGGTCAACTGGGTGTCCATATTTAAAAAAAAGAAAAAGACCCTACCTTCTCCCCCACCATACACACTTCACAGTATATACAAAAATTAACTCCACATGTTATATAGATCTACATGTGAAAGATATAACACACAATCTTCTGGACAAAAACCAGGGATATTTTCTTTGACATTGAGTGTAAGCAGAGATTTATTAAATGATATACAAAAGCACAAATTCTAAAGGAAAATAGAAACTCAATATACTGTACCTCATTAAAATGAACACTGATTATTGGGTTACGCAATTAGGAGGATATAAAAGGGCAAAGTGATCAGTAGGAAAAGATACATTATAACAAAGGACTCACTTAAAATATGTAAAGAGCTTCTCCAAATCAATAAGAAAACAAAAGCCAATAAAAAAATATGGTCACATCTAGAAGAGATGCTTCCTTTTAGTAGACCAACTTATACCTAACCTTCCAACATTGTTCCTTCCAGTCATCAGACCATCCAGCCAAACTCTTCTGTACTGCTCAGGAACCCAGATATTCTTATCTCAAACTCCCTCTCTCTTTACAGGCAAACAGAGGAACAAGAGGCACCTAAAGTCTCCCCCCAGAGAAACGTCCCTCATGTACACACATTCTTTTTGAGAGCCACCACTGAGTGAGGCTGTAATGTAGCTGCAATTCACATTTGAAAGGCACAAATATTTAAGGTTCATGCATCTTTGAATCAGCCCTGGGTTTGCTCTTTCTCTGTTCCACCAGTCATTAGGGACTTCCTAGCACCAACCTGCATGAGATCATCAGTAGTAGACGATAGAGCATCTTTAATACAACAGAGATAGAGAACATGGGGGGAGGGAGGTCTGAGATAACTCCTGTTGTAATTTTCCTGGATCTTCAGAACTTTCTAAGGCCTAATCCCAAATGTACCTCTGCTATCACACAATGCATGGCCACTATGCCCCACCTGACATTATTTGACAGCTCACAGCTCACAACTGGTGGCAATGGTACATAGGTGTTTGGTATCTCAGTCTCGACCAGGGCCAAGTAGCATGCCAAGAACTTTTTTCTGAAGGTGTAGCCTTGCTTCTAAGTCCCAGATGTCTGTGCAAATGTCCTCTGTGGCATGCCAGAACACATGCTGCACTTTCATCTATCCCAGATGTGTCTAGCACCATGGCAACTGCTGGGGCATGTGGTCTGAGCAGCTTCCCACTTACTCTGCACGGCCTTCCAAATCTATGCACTCCCTCTCAAAACTTGCAGTAAAAATGGGCTGGAGTAGTTTTCTGAAGGATTTTATACTGCCTCCAAAACCTGAAGCAGACTGCCAAGCCCTGTGCCTCTCCTTGATGTGAAGTTTGAAGTGCTCTTGACCTTGAAGAGGATGCTGCAACATAACCAAGATCTCCCATTACTGAGTGTGCAGCTGCCTCTCTTTTACCCAGAGTGCTGCACTGTTGTGATGAACCATCTCAGTCAGAAGTTACCATTTCAGCAGCCTCCATTTGGAATATCCTACAACCATAGCCCTTATTCTACAGGAGAAGCAGCCAGTATGAGGGTTCTGCCAGCTCTAAAGTATATCTGTTCTGATGAGGTATTCAGAAAATGACCACCAGGTAAATTTTTGGATCCCATGTGGCCTCACTATGAGACGGACCTGGGCCAGGCTTTTATTGCCTGGCTTCTATAAGTCCTTAAATAATAGGTGGGCTATAACAGCATTCGGGGCCTTTAGTATCAATAGTAGATCTGATCTGGTCTATAAAAGCCTTGGAAATATCTAGACACTTTTTCTAGTGTTCAGTTATTTGGTAAGTGGCCATAGGTCCCCCTTCACAACTGTGCACTTTCTTTAGTATTACAGCGTCTATCCTTAAGCTTTAATCTCCTCCTTCAATCAGTGGACACTGTCTCTGAGAATTTGCTCAGGATTGGGAATTGAACAAGCAAGGGGTTGTGAGTCTTTCTGCTGGGAGAATAACAGCCTATATCAAGCAACAAACCATCTTGGTCTCCCATCTGTCATGCCCCTGTGCTTGTTAGCCATTGTCATAAATCCCCATGGGTCAAGGTCCCTTGGTCAGCAATCTGGCCTTGCTGCTGCCAACTATAGTAAGGCTATCAAACTTGAATCTTATGGTTAAGTACTTATACATGGCCTTTTGTATTCCAGAATCCTTTTATCTCAAGTGTCAGAGATTCCAGTTCCATAATGCCATCCCCACCATCAAACCTGTCCAGCAGAGGACAGCTCATCTGGAGCTTCTCACTGAGGCTGTGATCTCTCCACTAGCATATCACCTTTATGTGTGAGTGCAGGGCGTGTCTCCTTGTTCTCCTAGTGAACACAGCCATCTGATATGTCCTTGAGTCTCATATAATAGATCTATTCCAGTATGCTGCATCTGCGGGTTTTCTGTTCCTTTTGTCGTCAGTGTCAAAGCCCTTCTTGACCTTCACCTTACCAGGAGCCCATTTAGGAGCTGCTGCAAGTGCATCTGTCCAAGTCACAGGGGAATATCCCTAGTCAGCAAACTCTCCATTATGCAGCTATCCATTCTGCCCTGGTTTAATACCCCCAGGTCTCACGTCCAGGCATGTTCTCTCAGTTCCTGTTCGGACCTATTGGTCAGATCCTGCAGATCCTTATGTGAATAATCCCTTTATCTTTTGGTAGGGTCAGGGTACTTTCCCAGCTGGGCTATGTTGAGGTTTAGATTCTACTTATTGGTGTATTAGCCAGGGGGAGATTTGGGGAGGATTTTGACAGGGTCCAGTATTGTGCCTCAACTGAAGCCTGTGCACACACACTAGATATATGTGTGTGTGTGTGTGTGTGTGTGTGTGTGTGTGTGTGTACACTCCCATGCGTGTAGGAGGAAGGCTGGCATTATCCAGCTTTTTTTGTTTCCCTTAGTTAAAATTCTTGAAAGATAATATCTGATTGAGCCCACTCCACTTACAGACCTCCCTAGGTCAAGGGTAATCAAGAAGGCATAGACCTGACATGTGGGCTCTGCAGTTTAGCACAGAAGATATATGAAAACTAAACTCTAAAGAACTGGGTTTGAGCTTGGCTGACACCTGGGAACATGTCTGACAAACACCAAATACTGAGACTATATCATAATGCCTATGCACACAGAATCCTCTTTTATTTTAACCATTATTCTGAAGTAAAAGGGACACAGTAGGAGATACTTGTTATTTCTAGTTTTACCCAAGAGCTAGGCACTTGGGAACTGGTGCAGGTTCTGAGGTTTGTGTTCTAAATCATGCCTGCTATTTCTGTTCTGTGTATTAACACTACCAAAATGATAAGCCAGTGAAAAACACTTTGAAGTAACTTTCAGCTATAATGCTTGAATGATCAAGAAAAAAAGTTGATTTTTTAAAAAGCATGTTTAAAGTAGTAATTATGAAATAGAGGTCAATTCTTTTTTCATATTTCAAAGTCTTTTCGTATTGACCCATTATTTTTGGTTGTGGCCCACTTCTAGTGGTTTCTCAGTATATCTGGCACCAGGAAGTAGCTTTAAAGTGCTGAAAGGTCTGTGGATGAGAAGCTGGGTTTTATACGTTCTCGCGTTACTTTGCTTCTGACGGTCTAGGATAAAATAATGGCGAGGTTCTATAGTCAAGGGGAGAATTACTTTCTAAGTAAATAACAGGAAAACTCTTTGTACACATAGCAGCCATATGCACTAGAAATACCAGGAAACAACTTTACAGATGAAGTTCTACCGCATTTTTCCTTCCTTCTGTTTTTAAGGTGGCTAGAATACAGGGAATCCAAAAGAAACTCAAAACTAAAAAGCTAATTTTTTCACTATTAAACTCTAATTGGACAGTGAGTGTTTAATAGGTTTGATTGCTTTCAACCTTCATGACAAATGACACCCCGTTGTTTCCTAGTAGTCACTGATTATAGCTCATTCTGAATAGAAAATTAATACATTTAAAATCAGAGTTCTTTGGTGTTTTGAGTTTTCATTTTCTACTCTAATAAATTAAAGGGCTCTGTTTATATGTTCTTAGACCCACCATCTTGTTGTGAAGTATAAATGCTTACCTATCAGCAAGATGAGTTAATATCAGAAATCCCTTGATTTCTGATATAGAATCTATAAGAGTGGTTAATTTAACAAAAAGACTTTATATATATAACTATATATATGAAACTATAGTTTGAAGCTATATACTACATATATAGTATACACACACACATATACATATATATAGTATCTATCTGTTGAGAGAGAGAGAGAGAGAGAGACATCTTCTGGGAGTAGAAAATCTCAACTTTTTTAGAAAATCAGAAGGATCGTACCTCCAAATTCTGGCCTAAAGGGAGACTACACTGCTAGTCTTCTGTTTAGAAAGATTTATTTGGAATACCCAGTTCAGAAATTTGGTGTGCTCAGGGCAAGGAAAAGTTGTCATTATAAAACTCTTAGTGTTTGTGATATGCCTGCAGAGTCCATGAGTTGATGCAGGTAGATCAATTGGTGGCTTAAAAGAATAGAAATCAGTGGTTTTGTAACTATTATTTTCTATGCTAGTAGTTGTCAAATGGTTTGGTCCCAAGATCTCTTTACACTTTTAAAAAATAATAAAGACCCCAAAGTGTGTACTTTAGAAGATTTTTACAAGACACAAAGACCCACAAGCACATATTCTCATTAGGTATCAAATGAATGGCAATATAAGCTATCTAGCCTCTGGAAAATTCTACTGTACACATATAAGAGAATTAGATTTAAAAAGGCAAATAGTATCTCAGTTGTTGCTTTAAAAGAGTTTTGACCTTTTAGGCCTTCCGGAACCCCCAAAGCGCACTTTGGAAACCACTGCTAGACCCAGTGTCTGGAAAAAGGAGTTTAAATAAAGGGAAACTGACTTCACTGACTTCAACCTGTGATTGATTATCTTCACAGGGAAAATATGTTTCATTTATGGAAAAACATGTTACATTCACATTATGGGGATTGTGTGTGCGTATAGCACAAAACAACAATAAGCAACACAGCTGTTTTGGGAAGACCAAGAAAGACTGTCCTGGTCACCCAGAGTTGGGTGGTCTTGAGCAGACCAGACTGTGCATCTCCTAAGGGATGTGCACCCCACTGGGTGCCTTGCTGTAGCTTCCAGCCGACGCACCTGTGGTGTTTTTACTTTATTCACCTTGGGGGAAGGGATGGGCTACAGGGCTGGAGGAGGGGCCCAGATTCCCAGGCCAGAAGTTCCTCTGAAGGTAAAGCACTGGAGCCCTTGAAGAGGGGTGGAGATGAAAAGCAGAATTTGCCTCTCACAGAGTGAAGGGTAGACTCTGGGATGGAAAGGTGATATCTAAAAAAAAGGGAGTTTCTCATAAGGAGGTCCTTTGTGAAAGGCTAACTTTTAATTTTTATGTTTCTTGGTCTCTCCAAAGAGTCACATTCAGCATAAGTTGAAAGGTACCTCCTCTTTCCTATCCTTTGTCAGAATACTTGGCAGGTAATCCCAATCTTTCAGTGAAGGGGAGGAGTCAGTACGCAGAGAATGAGGGTCAGGTGTTGAGAGAAATGGACCCCCCCCCTTCCCATTGTCCTCCCACTGTGGCGGCCACACCCAAACAGCGTGTTGTGCGAGGACAGCCACAGGAATGGCCTTGAATGCTGTGTGATGGTCAGCACAGCCGGAAGTGGTGGGCTCTCCGAGAGCTGCGCTGGGGACGGGGAATGAGCCCGGCTCCTCTTCCAAGTGCACCAGGGTGGACGGCACAGGCGCGGCGCACAGGGAGGAGCGCGCTCTGGGGCTTCAAGTTTCCTTCTCTTAAAGACTGACGTCCTTAGACATACCTTGGCAGCTGCAATCACTGTTGTCTTTTGACCTTAAATTTAATGAGGGTCTGCCATCCTCCATCTTTCAACAATATGAAAATCTGCTGTGCTGCTTCTGAAGGGATTTCTCTTGCATCTAATGTTAAGTATCCTTTTTCACCTATCAGTTTAAATGTTTTCATTTCACAACGATAGATTTATTTACATGGCAATGATGAATTTTGTTCAGTATCTGTGCTAATAAGAGGCTACTGATCACATTATTTAAAAAACTCCAGTCTGCAAGTTATTTCTATTTTTTTCCTAGGACTTGACCTCTGTCTCTGGCTAAGGTCAATGTGATAGAAATGAAATCTTACAATATCACATATAGCTGTCTCCTTTTTTAACCTAAGGAGATAGACCCTAATACTTATATTAATTTATTTTGTGTTAATATAAGGATATATATCTTCTCGATTTATAAAATATATATTAAATGAAATATATTATGTATATTAAATATATTGATATGTCCTTTTCAGTAAGAGAGAGTGTCTGATAAGTAACACTGACTGTCAGAAAAAATTATATACCACATTCAGTGCAGCCATTCAGGTCTTCAGTCTCTGCAAAGAAGTGATTACAAATCCAGCTGGCATTGGAGCAGGTACTATGGCCACATCTGTCTAATGCATTTTGTTGCTTCTATTAATCTCTTATGCAGGGTGTTTAAAAATTTGCTAAAAATAAAGCCTTCTTTCTGTGTAACTAAAGGACAATTCATTTATTTTGATATGCAGGTGGCATAAAATTGAACAGTTCCCCTGTATAGAGAGCTCCAAGTTTAATTAAAAATACTGCGCCATAGACCTCTGTTTTGACCGTCTCACTCTTTGGTGCACTTTACTTCTACTACAGTGTAGCATATGAATAAGTGAGAAGATTCCTTTTCCCCCAGTTCTTTCTAGTGTTGCATACTGGGAGTTAATCATAAAACAATGGACTCTGAACATTGCAAAAAACTTTAATTAGTCAAGACCTTTCAACACTTCAAATCCTCTTTGAATTGAGGTATAGGATAAATGAGAAATGGTGAAGGATACATAGGTGGTGGTCTCATGAAACATAATGAAACCATTATTATATGATAGTATCATATTCATGACCCATTATAAAAAATTCTTCATCAATTCTCAGTACTTAGGGGTAACATTCAATACTTTTCTTATTTTCACCATACTCCATGCAAAGCTGTTTGAGGTTTTAATTGATGAGGAAATCAAGCTAAAAGTTGGCATACTTACCCACTGAAGGGGAAGTATCATTATTAATAATGTCCTAGATATATCAAGGATGGAAACCCTTACTCTTCATGGTATGCTCTGAAGCAGTTTAAATAACTTTTCCTCCTGTAAAGACTAAAATATCACAGGATGTTTAAAGTTCCTTCACTGCTCTTTAAGTGAAAAGTTCAGTGGAAAGCAGAAAGGAAGAGAAACAGTAGCAGAGCAATGAGAAATCATAATACCAAAGTGCAAATAGTTCATTTTGATGGTATCCCTGCGAATTTGGAACAAATTTTGCTTTATAAAGATTTTTGTTTTCCTCTTTTAGCTTTCTAAAGATATGGGAGTTATTTAGCCATAAAATATATTTTCCCATGATCTTCCATCCTGTTACACTGTGCCATATTTGCTTTGGAGAGGATACAGGTAGGAAATCATTCTCCTTTCTCATACTCTTTCAGCAAGCATTTCATGTGTGTGTACTAGTTGCTGAGCTCTGCATAGGTCCTCTTTCCTAGGTGTTCAAGGTCGGTACCCTAAGCCACTCTTTGCCATGTCCATTCCTAGCTGCTCTCATTAAAGAAGGGCAGTCTGGTTCCCTGTCCCTTCAATGTGAGTTTTCCTTTGGCTTGCTTAGGGCAATAATGTGAGCTGGAAATGACAATGTGCCATTTCCAAGCCTCACCGCGAGAGGCATTGCCTGTTTCCCTCTGACTCAGGCGCTCTGCCATTACCATGGGAACTTGCCTGGGTTAGGCTGCCTGTAGATGGAAAGAGCAAATTCAAGCCATCCAAGTTAACCCAGCCTATCTTTCTGTGGATTTCTGACATTATTTCATCTTGCAATGTAAATGTCACCTACGGGTATTAACTTTTTAGAATTTTATATTTACTTTGTAGCATATTACTGGGTCAATTTTCATCAATATCCAGTATGTATTTTCAATGAGAATGTATTCTCTATTACATGCAGAGCTATCTATCTACCAGATAAATCTTAGTAGGTATAATATATGTTTTCTTTATCTTTACTTAATTTACTTTTCTTTTTCTACTTGATCTGTTGAATTCTTAGAGATTTATGTTTTCTTGATATGATTCATATAACATTTTCTCAATATATTTCTCAGTTTCTTCTAGTAGACATTACCGGTTTTAGTTTATATATTTCAAATATTTGATGTCATGTGCATAAAGCTTCATGACTAATAATTTTTCTGATAGATTAAATAATAATTTTCTGATGACCACTTTCATTTTCTATTCTGTTTTTGTGGTATTTTTTCATTTTGTTTTGTTAAGAGTATGCTAGAGATTTCTCTATTGTTAATTGTTTTGACCAATGTTTTGATTTACAAAAAAAAATTGGAGGACTTATAGTAAAAGACTTGAAAAGTACTTGAAAAGTACACATTTTGTCTCATTTTATGAAAAAAATTTGTTTGTTTGGAAATAACCTTTCCAAATAGACAAACTCTCTCAAGAAAGAACTAAGATAAAATGTAAAATATAAAATGAAAAAGAATAGCTACACAGATAGCAGAAGTTATAAATTATAAAGTAATACTACGAACAGCCATAAAGGAACAATTGAAACCCTAGGTAAAACATTTTTGGGGGGAGAATATGAAATGCTGAAATTGGCACAAGAAGAAGGAAACTCAAATAGACAGGCCAGTGGTTCTTGAAAATCTTGGGTTGATAATGGAAGCCTTTCCCAGATAGCATGAGGCCAACATGTTACACTTATGTTTCAGCGTATGTTAAATGTACGGATAACAGTTTTAAAAGCGTTTCTGTGTACAGGATGTCTAATATTGCTGTGATACTAATGTGTATTTGAAAACTAAATTGAATGACAAGAAATAAAATCGTCATCAATTTCATAAGTGACTATGGTAATAAAAATTCTCCATGAAATACAGTTGTCTTTTTAATAACCAATATACCGTGACCAAGGGTTTAATCCCAGAAATGTAAGAATATTGCAGAATCACAAATTGTATCAGTGTAACTCACTGTACCAACAGAGTAATTTGTTAGCTCTTTTGAGTGCCCTTTCTGTGTATAATCTGTCATTTATCTGAGCTTGGAATCCAGGAGGCTTATTAAAGCATCTGCTTAATATGTCTCTTGAACAGAAGTTGCACATATCAGTTTTCTCATGTTGAACAATCCCTGCCTTTCCTGGAAAACATATTAATTTGGCCATTTGATTTTTTAATACATTGTAGGATTCAGTGTGCTAATGTCTTATATAGGGTTTTTCCCATTTGTGTTCTTTAATAAGATTTGCTTATAATTTTACACTCCCTTATTACCTTGTCTAATTTGGGTATCAAAGATATAAAAGCCCCATTCATTCTCTGGTCCTTAATTTTATGTGCTGTAAAAGAGCATATATTTGGGATTATTTATTTCTTGAATGGCTATAGGAACTCACCTCTGATGTGATTTGAGCCCATGTTTACTTTTGGGAGGGAGGGGACATAGCATATATTTTCAACTCATTTCCTTAATAGTTATTGGATATTCTTTTTTGCTGTCTTCTTGAACCACTTTTAATAAATTGCATCATTCTAAGATATAACTTAAGTTTTCAAATTTATTGGTGTGCATGTTAATTGTTGTTACCTATGTTTATTATCATCCCATTAATTTTTTAAAAATCTCATACTTTTTTATTCCTAAAATGTTTTGCCTTCTCTTCCTAATTTATTTGTTGGTCATGCCAGAGATTTGTCTCTTATATTAGTCTTTCATAGGATGATGTGAAATAAATAGTTAGCAACTGGCATAGCATAGTCACCCATCAATCAAAAAAGGCACTGGTTGATCTTCAACTTCTTATAAAAAACAAAATGTATACTGTTATTTAGAACTACATATTTTTAAATTTCCTCAAAATGGAATATTTTGAAAATTGTCTTTATATTGGTATCTAACAATTGTATTATGGGTGGAGTTTAACAATTTTTGAAACTTGTTTGTAGTTCTAATACATGGTCAATATTTGCAAATATTCCATTTGTGCTTGGAAAAAATTATACTTCTCCCATTTATTAGGTGTAGTGTTCTACTTAGGCTATTTAGATCATATTATTGATTAGTTCATATGTATATATTCCAGTAATTACTGGAGTATTCTATTGAAACTCTTGCTATCACAATTTCCCTATATTTCAATGTTTCCCTATATTTCAGTCCATTTTTGCTTTGTGTACTTGAGGCTGTATTATTACATATATACAATTTTAGCAGTGTTTTAGCCTTCATTTGATTTGTTTTCATTATGCATTAACTCTATCTGCCAACATGCTTTTTGTGTTAAAATTTTTTTTATTAATAGTTATATCAGTCTTTATTTTGTTAATATTTGCCTGGAATCTCTTGTTCTATTACATAAGATTCATCTTTCCTGTATTTTTTTTTTTATGATTTGTGAGCAACATATAGCTAGATACAAAGATTATCAGATTAGGGGAAAATGTCTAGTTGCAAACAGCCATACTAGCACATATTGACTAAATGTCAACCTTCTTATTCCAAATAACAACTTACATAGGATTCAGTATGTAAAAGTTTCATGTCTCTTGCTTCATATTTCATTTTCTGAGCATAAATACAGCATTTCTCATGATACATAGCTTTTTAAATAGCGAAGAATTAATGGAATGGTGTTTATAGCAGAACTCAAGCTGGTCAACCTTTGAGGTGCTAAAAAAAATTGGCAAAAATCAATCTTAATTTCCCCTTTCTTCTGGATAATTCTTATTGGTATTTAAACATGTTTTAAAACTTATCAGCTTGTAAAAACCTCTTTACTTTACCCCACCCCACCCCAGCATCTACTCCCTGTCTCTACTCTGCTTTACAGTAAAGTCCCAAGGATGAGTGTCCATAGTGATTGTGTCCAGTTCCCTTCTTCAAACCCTTTTCACATCCACCTTCCCACTGGAATTGCTCTTTCCAAGATTACAATGGTTAATTCCCCATTTTCATTTTACTAGCTTATCGGAGTTTAACATAACTGATCGTTCTATTTTCCTTAAAGCACCTTCCCGCTAAGCTCCTGGGACACTCTCCTGATTTTCTTCCCATTGGCTGCTACTTGTCTCATGGGCTGATTCTTCTTCTTCTGCCTGAATGGCAAGCATCAGAGAACCCTAAGGTGGACTTCCTGGAATTCTTTACTCTTGAATATATATTCCCTTGATGAGTCTATCCAATTAACAAGCTTGTGTTCCCAGACCTGCATTTCAGTTCTATGACTTCTGATCTAATCAACACCTCAACTTGGATGTCAAATGAGCATATTAAACTTAATGTGCTCAAAAATTGCCTGACTCCTCTCTCTCCCACAGTACCACTTTGACAAAGAATCGCCGCCAGTAATTCTTCCCAGGAAGGTTAATGGTAACATGATCCTTTCAGTTACCAACCAAGAACCTCTAGAGACATGTTGGTGGAGACAACTATCTCTCCCTGACCCCCCATGCCCCTGCCCACCACCCCGGCTCCCTGCTCATGTTCAGTTCTTTAACTTAGTTGCAGCACCTTTACCACCCATGTTGTGACTGGCCATATACAATCCCAGGTACAGACTACATTTCAGATTTTTGTCACTACGTGTAACTATCTGGCTATAGGTTTTCTCCAGTGGATATGAGTGAAAATGAAGCATTGCCATTTCTGCTTCATGTTCTTAAAATTGTTTGTTCTGTCTCCACATTATCTTTCTCCTTCTCCACAAGTTGAAAATTGGCTTTAGTTCTGTGAACTACCTAGTAGATTAGAGATATTTAGGATGGCAGGCCCCTCTCCAGGCCGGTCCTCACGTAACCTCAGTGCCTACCAACACGCTCTGGATTATTTGCTTTATTTGTGCCACTCTATGTTTTGTCTCATGGTGATGGAAGTTTATCCACCCTCTAATACTTTATACTTGACTCATCTCTTTCCAGTTCTTCTTGGCTTTGCCTATCTAGGATAGTTGTGCTAAATCAGGGTCAATTTTCTCCCTCCAGGGCCTTTGGAAATGTTTGAAAACATTTTTGCTTGTCACGAAGGAGGTGAGGATTTGTTCTTGGCATCTAATTAGTAGAGAGATAAAAGATACTGTTAAACATTCTACAAGCATAAGACAATCCTCCCATAATAACATTATCTGGCCCAGAACATTAGTAGTGTCAAGGCTGAGAAATGCTGCTCTAGAATCTGATCACTTCTCTTCACCTCCTTTACTACTTCCTACCGCTTTCTTTCTCACCTGAATTACTGCTATGTTGCTACCAAGATTCCCTATTTCCACTCTCACCTCCTTATAATCTCCTCTTCACATAGCAGCCAGAGTGGTCTCCTGGAAAATGTCATCTCCGTTATCTACTGAAAATCTTCCCATGGTTCTCTCATCTCATGCAGAGTAAAAGCCAAAGACCCAGGGGTGAGTAGCCTACAAGGTTCTATGTCATTTGGGCCTCATTTTCTCACTTATTTTTTGCTGCATTCCATTCACCGTAGCTTCCTTGTCCTTCTTCAAACAAGCCAGACACATTCTCATATCAGATTTCACCCCTGCTCTTCTCTCTAGACCTGGACGGTTCTTCCCACACAAGTGTGCATGGCCTGCATACCTCCACTAGGTCAGTGAAAACTTTCTTGGTTCCACTCCTTTTCCACAACATTTTAAAAAATCTTCCTTAACTGGCCATGTTTCTTCTGTAGCACTTATCACCATCCAGCACACAATATAATTCACTCTTTGTTGTTTATTTTCTGTCCCCCACTACTAAAATGGAATCTGCATGAGGACCATGATTTTTATTTTTAATCATTGGCATATCCCCTGGTACATAGTAGGCACTTAGTAAATAAATATTTGTTGAATGAATGAGTGAAACTGTGAAACTCTTTTCGCTCTTAGTATCCTATGTTAAATAGTGTGGCATTTGTTCAAGAATATTTACCTGATTAAGAATATCTACCTAGTTGTAGGGATTTGCCTCTTATCACTTAGATTTCTTACTTGCCAAGTTTTGGTCTTGATTCAATAACAGCTTTTTCAAAGAAGTGTTAGATGTCATGTGTTTTAGGGTAGATTTGCCACCTGACTTCATTACGAGCTCAGAGTGGTTCTAGGATGTGGCTCCTCAGCTCCCTCAGGTAATCTGATCTAAGGGTGTCCTTGCCTAACTTGTCGGAATGTTTCTTTCTCCCCGGGACCACCCAGGTCTTGCTGTTGTGTTTTTATGCTTTCATACCACGGCCAACATGAGCATCCTCAGTTTTATGCATTTACTGCTTAAGCACGTCAGATTGGCAGGTGAAGTTCCTTAAGAAGATGTGCTTCTAAGCACTGAACCATTTATCCTTTTCCCTCCCATTTAGGACCCCCTGGTATGCCTTGGTTTTTATGTGATAAGGCAAAGGGACATGACAGGATGCATCATTTCACAATGTTTGAAAAATGTTGCTTTGATGTTGTACACAGTTATTTCACCTAAGATGGTTTTAAAGGCATAGTGAGAACATTTGGATACAATATTAATTTCTGTCCCCCACCCCAAAACAGCAGCCTTTGAAAATCAATTTACTTAAATGCCCCTGGACAATCTAAAATTGCCTGTGCTATCAATTGTCTTCAAAATGCTAAAAATGTGGAAAGATTCTATTTGACTGCCTGAACCCCATTCAGGAATAATTACTTTAGAGTGAAGTCCTCTGTACCTCTAGCACACCAGGCCAGTTATCCTGTTTCCATTTAAGATAACACAAATGTATCTTTTGTAGATGTGCCTTGAGAAGACAATAAAAATAGGAACATTAGGTGCTTTGTCAGACTCAGGGCATAATATTAATGAAATCCAATTGCATTCCTTCACATCACAGGCTTACTGAAACCAAATTTTAGGTTTGGTGTACATCATGCAAGATTTCATTTAGAAAGGTAAATTAGAATCCATATAATTTGAGAAACATTTGGCTTAAATTACTGGGGCAGTTGGGGGGTGCAACATAATGGTGTAGATTTTATTCTGGAGTATATGCATTTGGCTTTTATGAAGTAATTTTATAGTTTTGATGTAACAAGAAAGCAGAGCTTTTTTTTAGATGACATGATTAAAAGGACTCTGTGATCTGTTATCCATCAGTGCATGACTGCTGGCTTTTTGTTTTTGACATTATAAGAAACTTGATCCTATTTTATTGTTTAATGAAAAGGGCCATTCTTGAGTTACTTTACTTTGAGGTGAAATTCAAAATCCATGGGGCCTTAAAGGATATGAAGTAGAAATTCATATCAAAATGTATGTTGTCATAATCATAATGAATATAGAAAACCATCTTTGCCTTCAGTATTTCTTACCCAAGGAGTAAGGTTAACTAGGAACAGGAAGGATAAAAGTCTAGTTTGGTGAAGGGAATGAATTATTTCCTAGGGAGATGGTAAAATTTCTTTCAGTAATCATACTCCAAAAGTTCATAAGAAATGCATTTATTGAATAATATGTTATTTTAGGTTTTCATTTTAGCTCTCAAAATCTTTATCATCTTGACCTTTTAAAAAGTTTTACTGGCTTGCCATTGCAATTTGTTCTCAATTATCTTAATAGTGGAGTGCATTACTAACAATAAAGCAAGTGTCTCAATTTTGCAACACCTGTTTCACCTTTCCGAATCACATCATCCACCAAAATTAATAGTCCGTCTTGTAACAGACCACTACTTACTAGAGATCAGGACAAAATCAGAGTTACTCTTATTTTCTTATAAAATTTCTCTAGTAGATTCTCTTTTGTAGGGATGAGTTGCTTTTAGTAATTGTAGGAAAAGGCAATACCTGCTCTTCTACTGAAGCGCTCATGACCTAAGGGAAGGGCCATTGTCTCATTTGTAATTTTTGAAAGTAGATTTGATCAGTTGTTAACAGATAAGGAAAAGGAGAGTTGGAACAAAAAAAACGATTTTCAGAAACACTACTTCATCCCAAAGTGAGCAACCTTCACAATCTAGGTAGGCCTATGGAAGTGTGACTCTTTTTGTCATTTGTTATAATAATACAGATAATATTTTTGAAATACAGTAATGGACCTTTTTATTTTTTTTGAGTGGTACCTCTAACAGAGGCATTCATTACTTTAGGAGCATTTATGTGTTTGTTGCAATAAAGCAAACATAAACAGACCAGGCCCAGGTTTTGATTTCCCAAGTGACATTTGGATATTTATATTTTCAATATGAATAATACAAGTATAGTATCTAACAAGAAGTCAAAGTGTAGTGTAAACAAAGCATATTTCATATGGAAGATCACCTTAGAGAAGAACAATAAAAGGAAGGTGCTAAGAAAAACAAGAGAGGCATTTGATAAACCCCCTAAGGAAAGTCCTGGAGAAGTGGAGGAAGACTAAAAACATTTGGCTGATGCTGCATTTCACTATCACATTCAAATGGCCTTGGGAGCAGAAGAGCAAGGGCAGGCAGTGGTGTAGGTAAGCATGGCCTTGAGAGAGAGCCCTGATGCCCACCGTAGGGTGCCACACCCAGGGATTTCCATGTGTCTATTGTGGAGACATGGCAGTGCTAAGAAAAATCTGTGGAGCCATTGCATTGTGCATCCAATATAAGGAGACCATCACTAGAAACAAATTTTAGGGACTATAAACTTCATCACAGATGCTGGTATGATAGTCCAAAGTCCAGATGGATGAGCCGTATATTGGGAGATGTCATTCCTGATGCCCAGGAGTTGTATGTACAACAGAGCACTGGGGTGACTTAGTAGAGTTCAGCATAGAGCCCTGGGGATAGACGAGAAAGTGCCCAAGGCCCTTCCCCAGCCACCTTGCATATCTCAGCTTCTCTGTATTCAACCTCGGGCAGAAGGAGGGGGAAAGTTTGCCCTCTGAGAGGAAGGAGAGTCTAAAGGCAAAGTAGTGCATCTTTAAGAGCAGACAGTAAAAAGAAGTAAAGTAGGCAGGAAAATGCCCTCGTTGTGGAGTGCGAGCTCTCCTAACAGTCCTGTGTATTCCATTTTGCTACCTCTGTAATAAAGGATGACTTATTCATTCTGTTAGTACCACTGGCTCATTTACAAGTGCCCCACTCAGTTCATTCACCGTCAACAAACCTCAGAAAATGAGTGTTAGAAACATGGAGTTTCCTTGTCACAATGAAGGCTGACCTAGAAGCATTCTTGGAGACCAGCCTGGCCTTTTGAGGGAGGGTGTGAGTCACAGCCTCAAATGCTCATACAGACAGCCTTTTGGCCCTTTCTACTCAAGTAGTTTCTCTGCAGCTGCTGCCTCTGAACTTATGTGAGTCAAATGCTTTCCATTACTCAGGAGACAAAATTTCGTAACACAAGCCATCAAAGTGCTTGTTTGGCCACCTGGTGCTCAGCAGTTCAATATTATATTGAATTTGTTTATTCAGTGCAGTATATGCTTCGTAAAAAAAAGGATTTAGCCTGGTTTTTCCAACTTTATTTTCCTAACCTTGAAGTAATCAGAATAATGCTCTTTAAAACATCTCTAGGTAAGGAGTCACAGTTAATCTAGTCACTTAGGTAACTAATGTAAACATATTTGCACGCATGTATACCCACCAATGATTAGATTAAAAAGTCCCAATTAATTCATGTGTATTTATTTCACACACAAAGAATTAGTTAAAATAGTCACACATTTAACTGACATATTTGTGCATACACAGACATAAGTACAGATTACGTGGACATTACTACTCGGTAATTCTAGAATAGTCAATTCTTTTCTTCTTGGTCAAAACCAGAATGCTTTACGTACATATGACTTAGTTCCATACATAATTCTGTCTTCATTAAAAAAATACCCTGTACTTTAAGTTAGAGGGCTCCAGAAGCTGACCCAAGGCAGAGATTAAGGTGCGTGAAGTTTATGTGGGAGGTGTTACCAGTAGGAGATTAGAAATATGAACACAAAAGAAAGAATCACTTAAAGATTTGTTATTAAGAAGGTCACTCCTTGAGCAACGGGGGCTCAATCCCTCTAGGAATGCCGGGAAGTAGGTGCCCGACTCTTCATCCCGACCCTGGGTAGAGGTTGTCCACCTTCCATCAGTCATTGGCTGAAGGCTGTCCTGGAATGGGAAAATATTCATTCTCCAGTACTTGTGACCTGCCTCTTGCATGGGCTGAGCAACTCGACTTTGGCCAGAGAATGCATACTTCAGGCAAGCATTACTAGTCAAAAATATTAAAAGTCTGAGACAGTCCATAAGGCAGGAAGTGGTATTTTAAGTTAGCCTGGTAAAGACTGTGAAGAAGAACGTGCCAGGCAGAAGGAACAGCATGGACGAAGTGCAGTAGGACGAAAACACTGGGTGGTTTAAAATAACAGAAAGAAAGTCTGCGTGCTGGATGCTGGCAAGCTACTGACAGCATATTATACAAAGAGGATGGAAAGATTATTAGGGGCAGATTATGTAAGAGTTTGCTGACCATGTTTAAGATTTGGATCATATCCTATGTGCAATGGGGAACTATAAAAGAGTTTCCAGCAGGGAAGGTCATTAAATTTTGAGATCACCCTTGCTGCTGTGAGACTAATGGCTGGAGGGAGGCACGAGTGCACAGAAGAAAGACAGCAAAAGAGTCGATTGTACAGTCTAGGGTACAGATAACAGCAATTTGAATTAGAATGGAGATTGGGAAAGTGGGTGCTTTTTAAATACATTTTGGAGATCAAATTGTAAATGTTGATGACAGCAAAGACAGAGCACATTTTCCTGACTATGCTAAGGGATCAATAAGGCTGCCATTTACTTAGAGAATGGAGATATCTGCAGAGAGAAAGGGTTTGGAGGTAAAAACCTTGAGATCAGATTTGGAAAACTTGAATCTGAAACGTCCCTGCGATTTATAAGAGAGAACGTGAAGTAAACAGTGAGGTACACAAACACTTTGGGTTGAGAATGTAAATCTGAAGTTAGGGCGCCTTTTCTGTAAATCATCAGGGGTGTCAGAAACTACTATTCAGGCTCTGATATAGAGAATTCAACAATAGAAAAGGAGCCAAAGTATTTTAAAGAGAAAACCACAGGTAAAAAGAAAATTGCACATTTATGCGTAAGTTCCTCATTTAACAGGTAGTAAGCTCACGGTGTTGGATTGTTTTCCCAAAACTTGGTGCCTTAAGGTTTGGCTAGGCTTTGTAGCAGCAATCATCACCATGTACTTCACATGAGTTTTGATTTAACACATAGTTTATTCTAGTGAAATCATGTGCCACTGCATAGCGCATAGTAAGTGCTAAGAGGCGGTGGTCTCGAATTGTTCTGTTAATTGAGTAGAATCTCATTCTTCAGGAATTATCCTATTGTGATGTAGAAAATTATCCCCTCAGCTATATCCCCCACCACCCACAACCCAAGCCCTTCCCCTGCTAGGCTGATTTAGGGCCATCTACGTGGACTGGAGGAGTTGTGGTCTAAAACAATAATTACCTGGGTCTGAGGAATGGTGGGGAGACAGTACTGTGAGGGTTAATACTTAAGCCCATAAACCAGGAAAATAGCCTCAGGTCAGAAACTTAGAGAGTCAGAGAAAGTATGGATATAGAGTGTAAAAACTCAACCAGGGCAAATGGGTTAGAGACAGTACACGAGCCGCTGGCTGGCTTGTGTAGGTCCTGTGTATGATGCTGGAAGGCCCGACAGCTTCCAGGAGCCCTAGACCTCTTGCACGCCAGAGCAGATTTTTTGGGCCCCAATGCATACGGGCCTTTGTTAATACTGTTTTGCACTCTTCTTGACTATTTTACTGATTATAACCTGTAGCCACACTGCGATCCATCTCTAAGTGGTAACATCCAACTCCAGGACCCTTGCACACCCACACCTTTACTTTGGGCTTCTTTGTGGAGGTAATTAGAGTAGTTATGTTGCATGGCTGATGGAAAGTTCTTCTAAAACCTCATGTGGGTACCTCTCCCTTTCCCACACAGCAGCTGCTTGAAACCTTTTCACCATTTGTCTCCTCAGTCTGATCTCTGCTCTCCCGCTTTCTCCTGTGATCAGACCCCTTACCTGCATGCTGTCCAAAGGGGATTCCAGAAATGGATGCTGTACACGAAAACACCTATTCATTATGGAGATACAGGACAGGCAAAAACTCATACAATGAGGGTAATTTTTGATCCCATTGTTTTTCATGACTTTTACACAAATTTACAAATATTTTACTTTATGTTACCAACATGTATAATGGCTCTTTCACCCAAATGTAATATTAGTATGAAAATCAGAAACCTGAATTACCCTCTTATAAATCTTAACACTCAACAACTCTATATATTTGAACATTTGTTTCCTAACTGAGCAATTTAGGAACATTGTCCAACTTACTAAATATTTTTTAAACCACTTTGCAAAAGCATAATATATAATTAGTTTATGAAAAGTAGTAGTATTTAGAATTATGTCAGTCAGTATTAGGAGAGTATATTATATTTAGTTTATGTATAGCACTCAGTATAAAATCTGTCAATGAATTGGCCTATAATAAATATGGAATATAAAATATAAAGTATCAAGTTAGTCATTTTATGCCCTTATAAAAAACTATTAACTCAATCTTAGTAAATATTAGTTGAATGTTTTGTTTTACTTTTACGATAAGACATCACAGCAGAAGCTCAAAATACAAGGCAAAATAATACATATGGATACACACATATATGTGTATGCATATACATATTTACACATGTGTGTATATACACACACAAATTATCCTTGGGGAAGCTCACATAAGCGAATAGAGGCAAGTTAAAGCCACAAAAAAGTGATTTAATTGTTTCTAGGTGTTTGATTGTTATTAGAGACTTTTAAGAAAAGCCAATGCAATACTTCTGTTTCTCTTCCTACCTCTGTCTCTGAGGACAGCAGCTGACAGTTAATCATGAAGTTCCTGGCCACACTCTGATCTATATACTCCAGGAGCCCTTCTGTAAATTTAGACTGCAAACAAGACTACGTCTGACTTTGGTGTTTCTTTTTCTGTCGGCTTGTTCACATGGTACCCCCAAGTGGCCTCTTGAACTTAAAATTCAAACATAAGAGTTTACTTCTGGTGCTTTAGTGAGTAATGATGAAACTAAATCAAAAAGGAAGAGACCCAAAAAACAGAAAGAAAAAAAACAACTTCAAAGCATGCTCTGTAAAGATTGCTGCCCAGTGACTGTGTCAGAGACGGGGAATGACTCTTTTGGTTAAACTGGAAAGTAGAAGACATCACAGGTCTGTATTTTTTTTTTTTTAATCTCTTCTCAAGAGTCTGTGGGTTTTGGCTCCTGTGTATCTGTTAAGTGGTAATTCTAACCTTTGAAAGTCCATTTTCTCCGCCGTTCTAAGGAAGCTTCCTGTGATCTGAAGCCAGAGGGCTGGAAAGGATTCAGGGTCGTTATCGCATTTATTATATAACACATATGGCTGCAGGGCAGGTTATAGGCTAATTTAAGTCTTATGAGGATGGAGAAGGGTTGGGAGGGGCGGGGCTGAGGGAGGGACTGAGACCGAGAAAAAAGATATCTCAGTGAGGCTATTTTCTGCTTAGGAAACACAAAAGCCTTTTACCTCACATAATGTAATCGCAAACTACCCAGGCTCAGGTGAATTCAGTAACATCCAGCTCAGCCATTCTTGGTTTGATCAATACCATACTACCAGTGCTCCAGTTCTAATGAATTCTGAGCCAAGTCTCAGAAAACTGTTTTTTGCATCAGCTGTGAGCAGATTAAAAGGAATCAGTTACAGGAGACCTGAGCAGAAACAGAATCCAGGGATTGAAAACGTAGGCAGCCATCCACCTGAAGATGTTAGATGTGTACTCGGATACATAGCCAGCTAGGCGCATAGCTAGAAGTTTGTATCAAAGGCAAGCCTTTGGTGTCTTCTGATTCAACCACTGAGTTTTAATGTCAATGAGAATAGTAGTGAGGCACTTGCTAAAACAAACCACTGGATCATATAATTTTGATTAGAGGTTTATGCAGAAGCTCATCTCTCAAGATAACATTGGTTTGAAAAATGCAAAATCGAAACCCAAAGGGGAATGGATACAAGCACAATAGAGACAGTGGCATACGATGGGAATTTTATCTTCTAATCATAAACTTTGGTGTTTATAAATTTTTTAATTACAGATTGAAAATAAACTGTTTTCCTTAGAGTGATTTGTTTAATGGTGAACACTTGAATTTTTGAAGAGTTTTGACGGGTCAGGTTCAATAATGCTCTGACTTCCATAATTGCATGGAATTGCACAGGAGACCAAAGCTGTGTGGCTTATGCCAACTCCCATAGCACAGAAGGTACCTAGCACATGTTTTAAGTTTCCAATAACAGCAATCAGAGTCCACCAGCAGAAACAATGAAGAATTTAAAGTTTTCCTTTTGTAAATAAAGTATCAGAGGTAGATCTGGTTTCATACAAGGCTAATTAGGTGGCACCGCCTTGTTATCTAAGACTTAGTTTCTTGCCATCTCTTTGCTCCAACTTCCACAATTCAGCTATATATTCTGGTGACAACTTTTTGAGGATCCAAGATGGCTTTCAGCATCTCCCTGTGCTATTCGATTGTGTTCAATCAAAAAAAAAAAAAAAGTCAGGCATAGCTTTCCTGCATTCACAGTGAATCTGTGGCATCTCCACTTGAATTACCTTAGCTGACACGCTCAGTCTTCATCCACTCACTGTGACAGGTGATGCGCTGATTGCCTTAAAACTAGGTTATGAGCTGGGGTGGAGTCTACCCTCCCAAAAACTATGAGTTTCCAAAGAGGAATGAGAAATTGTTGAGGATGAAGAAGAGGTGAAGGAGGAGAAGTGTACTAGGAAAGTAACAAAAGGTACCTGATGTAGGACTCAGCTTTGGCAATAATTATTGACATTTATGTGGTTTAATTTTTTTTTAATTTTTATTTTTTATTAAGGTATCATTGATATACAATCTTCTGACGATTTCACAAAAACACAGTGGTTTCAGCATTCACCCATATTATCAGATCCTCACCTCTTCCATTGCGGTCACTGTCTATCAACGTATTAAGATGTTACAGAGTCATTAATTGTCTTCTCACTTAATGTATAACATTAAGATGTTATAGAGTCATTAATTGTCTTCTAGGTGCCATATGTGACTTACCTATATTATGATTGTGAATTATAGTGCCCCTTAATCCCCTTCTCCCTCCTTTCCCCTTCCCCCTCCTCAGCCCTCCCCTTTGGTAACCACTAGTTCCTTCTCATTGTCTGTGAGTCTGCTGCTGTTTTGTTCCATCAGTTTTGCTTCATTGTTATACTCCACAAATGAATGAAGCCATTTGGCATTTGTCTTTCTCCGCCTGGCTTATTTCACTGAGCATAATGTCCTCCAGCTCCATCCATGTTGTTGCAAATGGTAGGATTTGTTTCCTTTTTATGGCTGAATAATATTCCATTGTGTATATGTCCCACATCTTCTTTATCCATTCATCTACTGATGGACACTTAGGTTGCTTCCATATCTTGGCTATTGTACATAGTGCTGCAATAAACATAGGGGTGCATATGTTTTTTTAAATCAGGGATCTTGTTTTCTTTGGGTTAATTCCTAGGAGTGGAATTCCTGCGTCAAATGTTATTGAGCTCTATTGTTATCAGAGACCATTAGCTAATGTCCATACTACCATTTGAAAAGATTTTATACTCAGCTTGAATCACCATCTATTATCTCCAAAACTGCATAAATTACCATTTGGTTCAGGATTTTCCTTCTTGGTCGGTATAGGCAAGATGATTTTTTTATCCAAAATTTATATCTAAATGATTATTATTTTTTTAAAATGTAGGCAAAATTGTTGCATTTTACACCCAGTAGAATGTAAGAACCACCTACTTTCATGGTTCTTCTATAATTAAAGGAAAGCAGAAGTGGAACCTCCCTATAGCCAGTCAAGGCTAAGTATATTTTTACTAATTTAACTTTCGTTTTTAAGGGTCTAGCTAGATTAATTCCCAAAGAATTTGCAAATAATACAAACAGAAATATATGGGCTCTACTGACTATCACATACTGAGAATAATTTGGGAGTGCTGAATAATAACAAAATATATTTGTAGCCACTAAGTGCTAGGTTCTTCATAAACTAGCTAATACTATTATCACCATTTTACATAGGAGGATATGAAGCCCATAACATTTCTCAAGATATTAAGAGGAAGAAAAAGGTTCAAACTCAAAGATTGTGGCTTCAAGGATAGAATCTTTTCTTTCTTTCTTCCCTTCTTTCTCTCTCTTTCTTTTTTTCTTTCACTCAATTTTTTTATTGTGAAAAATGTCATACAGACAGAAAATTAAACACATTGTATAATAAATGCCCACTTACTATAACATTTACATATGCCTTATCTATGTGTCTGTATATCTATGTTTTTGAAATTTTTCTAAGCATTTGTAATTATGGGCATGACATTTAATCCTTAACATACTTCAGCAGACATTTCCTAAGAATGGCATTCTCCTATATGTCCACGGTATCATTAAATATCTAAGAAAATTAGTAATGCCAGTATTATATCAAGTCCATTCTCAAATTTCTACCCTTTTGTATAAGTAGATTTCATATATGGTTTGTTTGAATCAGTATCCCATTTCAGTTAATGCCCTGCATGTGGCTGTTATGAAAAACTGAGCTTTAAACCCCTTATACAACACAGTCTTGAGGAGTTCTCGGACTGTTAGAAAACGCACACAACTGCGTTTTTCTTATAACTCTACAATTACAGAGCTCTTCTGGAATAAAATATACCTGGATATTCATCACAGCTCAACCAGTTACTACTGGATTCATGACCTTGGGCAAGTCGTTTGATCTCCCAAAGCCATAATCTTTTTCATTTTTTCTGGTAATTGTGAGCATTAAAGGAGAAACCGTGGGCTCTGTGCTTAGCATAATGGCTCAGTATTGTGGAAACAGTTTAAAGGGGCATCACTGTGAATAAAAACTGTACAAGTGCATGGAAGGAATATTTAGAGTCAGCATTTGGTAATCTTACATACCATGGGTTAGCCGGGAACATGGTACCACTGACAATCCCATCAAATACAGGAAAAAATCCCAGGGAAAACAGTCCTTTAGATTCACAACACAGTGATCCATGTAGAGTCACGAAGGGAGGGAAATTGTTTCTGATACTGCCATGCTGGGCTCATGTTTTGAATATACATAAATTCTAATTACAAAAGATTTCACCATTAGAGTAAAGTAGATCTCCACCTGGGGAGTTAAGAAAGTAGCCAACTCCTGAATTAAATGGACCAAAGGATCTTGATTGGCATTTCATTAAGTAATCACATCTTTTTTCCAGCAATAACATTTTTCCTTTGTCCAAGTGGCAATGCAAAGAATTTGTTTAACCTGTGAAGAAAGAAAAATACCAGAAAATGGAACAGAATACCATGAGAAAGAGAAGCCTATGAGAGTGATGAGTTAGTCACATAGAAAATAAGGTTTAATTTTTTTCTCTAGTATGTGGAATATTTGTAAAAATAGAGTTCACTTCATGTTTTTAGCCTGAGGTACTATGTTGTACAATACACTGGGAGCAGTAAGTATTTGCAGATCACATTGGTATTCTACATGTATTTAAAACATGTATTCTGACAGTTTAATTTCCCAGTGAAAATAAAATTATTTGGCTGGGAAATAAATTGTTTTCTTGATTAAAAACCCATAACAGACACAGAGTTTTAGGCAACCCTAAAAGAAGCTCCATTAAAAGCAAAGAATCACTTGGTGATACAAACTTCTAAAATTCTCCCACCTAAAACAATGTAAAATATGACAAGCTACCAGCTATTTAAAAATAGGTAGTTTGTGTGTTAAAAGCCTACCAATAGCAAACCTACCTGGCTTCACACATTGTTCAAGGATGGCGCTTGCTCGTTTTCTAGAGACACTGCTGCATCACAGCTCTTACACTTGGCCTGGTTGTGGACAATATCAAGCTGTTTCTCCAGACTGTTGGCCAGGACTCTGAAGTTCTTGTTCTCTTACTGGTTGTTCCTGCCAAGTTGGGGGAGGATTGCACAATTAAGGCAACACAAGGCACCTTTTTCTACTTTGGGGGAAAATAATACATCAAACTATCATAGGATGGAGGGGAGATGCTGCAAAGACAGAGGGGACTGCCTGCATGTGGTGATTCTACTGGCGCACGTCTTGGGATGTTGTTTTCCAGAACTTTGTTCTACAGCACTGTAGTGTTTTTGTTCATTTCTTCTCAGAAGGGCTCTACAATCCTAACAAGCTGGATAGTTGGGTTTTGACATTTATTTTGCTTTTGCTTTTGTTTTTATCAATTAGGTGAATGCTGGTCAAAATGTTTAGTCAGGTGTCATTAGTTTTATAGTTGTCATTTTCTGTTTCACTGAACATTAGCCCACTTAATTCTGGTATAATGCTGAGAAAGAAAATAATTGTACAACTGGTAATGAGCTTCCTTCCCCAAAATATATAAAGAGTAGCACAAAGATTCGAAGATGTCCTTAAATTTTTATTTTTTAAACCTCAAAGGTCTTAATGGAAGAATAAGACTCATATAAAAATAAGAAATTATTTTTAAAAAACAGTGAAATATGCAAAATAACAAGTTGTTAGAAAACCTCAAAATGAATACATATGCATGTATGTGTGTATTCTTTTGGAATCAAAAGTCAATACGTGAACAAAACCCTATACTAGTCACAAACATTTGTGTATTTGAAGAAATACTGAAGAATTCACAAGAAACACAGTAGAAAGATTCAGAGGCGATAGGACCTAAAGAGATGAAAAGTATAAAGAACATGTTGACAAACAGGGAAACAAGATGCAAAGACTCCAAAACGTTCATCTGGCAGAAAAGACATGCTTAGACATGAAATTGTTAGAAGACAATACACGATACTCTCTGTATGACCTTGAGGTTGATAAGAATTTCTATTAGAATCAAAATCATAAACCAATAAAAAGAAAACCTCCAAAATGAATTTTTAGCATGTTTTTGCTGCTTTTGATGTTCTCAATTGACACTGTTCCTTTTTTTTAATTGAGAAATGCATTGAAGATGTATTGAGCCTATTTTATTTTTCTCTTTTCTTTGAGGCTTATCAGCATTGTATCATTATGTGGAAATCTGATGAGTTTTAGTAGAACTTTTAACACTGTGGGTTTTTACTTCATAGGCAATTATGTCATTGACAGTTTTCATTTCATTTAGATAAACATATTTTATAATTTCCTTAGTGGTTTTATGACCCATGGGTTATTTAGAAATACATTCTTGAATCCCACCCCACCCCACCCCTGCTTTGGTGTGTCTTTGGTATTGATTTCCAGGTTAATTGCACTTGGGCTGGTGCACATACTTTGTATGATTGAAGTCTTGTTAAATATGTTGTAGGTTGTCTTGTGAACTGTAGTGTTTTCCTTGTGAACTGTGTGCTTGAAGGGACTGTGTAGTCCACTCTTGTGGTATTATCTCGTTCAGAGCTTCTGTAACCTTACTTGTCTTGGGTCCTGTGTTTCTGGTCCTGGAAGTTTTATAGAGAAAGCCAGGGGAGAGATGTGGCTTCATAACCTTTCTTATTCTGTTCTGCCAGCATTTTAAGTCCTTGGTATTAGGCACTTACCCTCTTAGGATCATGATTTCTTTTCACCCATCTATCATTATGAAATGTCCTTTGCTATTCCTGGTTATATTTTTGTCCTAAATTTGACTTGGCTTTTTATTAATAGAGCCATGACAGCTTTCATTTTAGAGTGTATGGTATATATTTCACACACACACACACATGAGATTCTGATGGGGCTTAATAGAAAGTATGCATATTTGTAAAACCAAACTGTGTGAGGCCAATGATAGTTGGAATCAATTGGTTGCTTACAAAGTACAATGGTGATTTTCTATGAAAAAATAAAAATGTCAAATGACATACATAGTAAATAATTATTAGCAACTTATAGTTGCTGAAACAGTGATGGGTGCATGAGAGTTTATTATGCTATTGTCTCTACATGTCTACTTGTTCCATTAAAACCTTAAAAAGTAAAGACATATAATAGAAGATGGAAAAGATGCTTATTGGGTTATAGAAAGCAGAAAAATGTTAAGTAATATAATTCAACAAGGGGAACATGACTTTTACATGGACGAAGGCAGATAGAACAAAAGTAGCCACAAGAGAAAAAGAATAAAGTAAGATAAAAAAGAAAAAATTGGAAAGACAAATGCAAAATAGTACCTTTAAATGAAGAATTAAAAATCAACTAGAATACAGAAAAATATGAGGTAATAGTTGGTCATTAAAATAATGAGGAATCAACGTGACCATAATATGTGAAGAAAAAGTATACATTCTCACTAAGAATAGAACTTAATGCACAAGGAGAAGAAAAATATGTAAAAAAAAGTCCTGATTTATAAAAAAATGTATCTCCAAATTAATGAAAACAATACTATAAATTGTTAATGATAGTTAAACACAACAATTTTTTATCACTTTCTATTGACAAAACCTTTTGCACACAGTATCTATCTGTAACCCTTCCAAACTCCCTGCAAAGGCTGGTGGGGTAGATTGCTTCTAACAGACACGAAACTCACTTCTCCGTTTCACTCCAGAGTAACTTCTCTAAGGCTCATCTGTTAACTCTAAATTTGGTTCAAAAAAAATTTTTTTTCCCTTTATTCACAAAAAGGCACTGGTCAGAAATTCAGCTACAGAATTAGCCAAATACCCTTTACCCAATATAAATAAAGAAATAATCTATAACAAAACAGTTAAACCATTCCATTAATCTGAAGCTTTTTTTTTTTTTTGGCCTTGTCTGATAGTATGTTAAAATCAGAATTAGCATGATGACTTCCTCTCCACTATTACCTCACAGTGTCAAAGAGTTTGCTTACAAACACATTAGCATTGCGAACTGGACATGCATGCCTCACTAAGTCTCTGTTCAAGGACAACATTCGTAAGTACTTCTCTTACTGCTTCTGAGTCGCCCAGCATGTCAGCTGCAAAGTGTTTATTCTTGACATCATCCCGTTCCAAGCTGTTTGTCTTGCCCTTCAGTATTTCTTTTTCATAGCCTAGAATGGGGCATGTGTGAATTACTTCATGTTATTTGAATCCTACTCTTCTGATTACATTTTTTCTGAAATTAAATGTAAAATGATCCTTTCCTTATGCAGAGACATTAAATCAGACAACTGCTAAGAATATACTGTTATAAATTACAAAACTATGAACCTGGAAAATGGACTCTTCCTATAAGTTACAACTCACCAGAAGGAAATTACCAAATTAAAGTATCATAATTATACCTGAAAAACTAGTCTTTAACCTACTTGTTGATTAATCTTGTTTATTTTTATACAACAGTCAGTTCTTTTCTCAATAGAAAACATTGTGCTCTATGGGATGGTTATTTTTCCATCAGAATATCTCCTAGATCTTAAATTTTTTCTTTATGTTTGAGAGAGACACAGAGACAGAGATAGAGAGGGAGTCTTTTCGTCCAATAGGATAAAACTGAATAAAATCTCTCTCTCTCTCTCTCTCTCTCTCTCTCTCTCTCTCACACACACACACACACACACACACACACCATATATATTTTTTAAAGCTTTCAGAAAATATCCACCATCACCTTTATGTTAAATCTATCTAAACTTTATTCATTAAATGTATTGTTAGTTTAAAAAGCCACAGTGGCTTGTTTTCCAAAGATCTTAAAGAATATCAGGACAGTAATCTGAAATGTTAAGATAATCTAAAAAATATAAGTATATTAATACTCTACAGCATTAGAATACAATACTATCAATTTCCTAAGCAGGTTATGGGTGAGATTTCATCCTTTATATTGTATTTGTAAGGCATTTTATTTTCTGTTTTATCTGCAGCCTATGATCTGAGTCATTTTGAGACTTTGCTAACACTAGATGAATTTGTTTTTGTTCCCAACTAGTATTTAGATTCCTGGTTTAGATTAAATCTTGTTTTATACCATAATGGCTCTGATAGTAGTTATACATTCCTTTTTGCTAGCTATTAGATACAGTATATATTAAATGGCTTTAAAAAAGTAGGATAAAAGTAGTGGAATGATTTTGTCAGTTGATTGAATCAACTAAATTGTGTAGTCATAAGAAGCGTATGATCTTGGAAGTAAAGTAATTCAAAGCATCATATGCCAAGAGCAGAAGTTCCACAGGAGGGGAGGTGGCAGGGCGGGGTTGGGGGAGTAGAAAACGGATACATTCCAGTCTAAAATATTTCAGAAAATTTAGAGAAAGATACTCTAGCAAATGAGGAAAATAAAATGTTTTCAAGGGGAGGAACATTTAAAAAATATAAAACTAGGAAAAAAAATTTTGACTTGCTTATTTATATTCTTAAAATGGATTCCTGTAAAATCTTTCAAAACTGTGTGGTGAATTTATCCTCTGGATCCTGGAAATCTATGTCAAAGTCACCCTGACCTGTGAGAATTGGTTAACGTTTTTGTATGTATCAGATATATTTTGATATTTTCTGTTTATTTTTCAGCACTTCCTCCCACTGATTATCTGTAAATATCTTTCTCCTTTTCCTCTGACCATTGCCTCTCCATTTACATTCTTGCAATTTCTCCCTCAAGATATCCACACAAATACAAACACACTAGCTCATTCACTGACTGTGCAAAAAAATATGTGAGCGCCACCCATTCAGGTTCTTATGCTTTTACTACACATAGGCACATGTCTATGAATACCACCCAGTATGCTGTTTTGTATATTTCAATTATCTAAATTAAAAAATAGCACTCTTTTATTTCCTTTGCATCCAATTTGTTTCACTGCATATTTTCTTTTTTAGATTTATCTATGTCAACATATACATTCATTTCAGTTTTAACTATGTCTTCCGTAAGTATACGCAGTCAAATGCTGGCAAAGCTACATTGTTTGATTTAATGTATTGTATGGATATATCACAATGTATGTACAAATAAGAGGGTTTTCTAGGTTATATTCTTAGATGTAGAACTGCTAGGGCAGAGGTTATATTCACTTTCAATATATCTAGATCAGCCACATTGTTCTTGAAGTGGCTATGGTAATTAGTTTCTTGTGAGCAGTCAAACCTTCAATTTTTTTTTTATAAGGTTCTCAATTTTTGCCAAACTTACGGAGAGAAATTAAGAGGCCCAAAATTCCTTGTGGGGTGAACATCTCAACAAAATTTTTGGCCATTTCACTTTCTTTCATCACCATTCAGTACAATGAGTTTTTTATTTCAATACTATATTTTCTGAAATGCTCTATTTAGTTTCTTATCCTATTGGGCAAAAGTTTATTACAATGTCATGAGTTATAACCATTTTATTTGCATATTCTTTTAATTCCTCATTAGAGTAGAGTGCATGTTTTACTAGGACAGACCATTTCAATCATATTCTGAATTATACCCTCATAACCATTATGGTAACTACAACAAAAATGTTGTTCAAAAATACTGGTTGGATCAATAAACACACATTTTTCTAAGTCATTTAATGAGCAACCAAGCTTCTAGGCATTCAGGATGCAGAGTGCACATAACATAGTTCCTATCTGTCTAGTGGTTCACGTAGTACTCAAGACACATTATTTCCATTATACTCACTGCAATGTCTTCCTGCTCAAATTGTATTTTAGTAGCAGTGGTCTTGGATTTGGAATAACCGTCACATGTCTTCATGCAGCACAAAGTTTACTCTGCTCTAAGAAAGACCATAAAAAAGAACAACGCAGAACAACACAGCTGAGATCTCATGACTGCCAGGCACTGCGTCTGATGCCCTTCCTTATTCTGGTATGTGCTGTGAGAGCTCCAGGGCTAAGTGGAGATGAACAGTGTCTGCCTAGGAAAGCAGTTGCTTCAGCTTTTGTACAGTGCTAGTCATACGCTGTCCCCAAGTGAACATGACGATTGCCTACTCTCTCACTGCAGCTGAATCTTCCCAACGCTGATTATTCATTGCTTGAAAAACAGTATCAAGAATGAGGCACAGATGCTTAGTTTAGTACATTAGCTTCAATCATGTTCTGATTTATGCTTGATTAAGTATAGGTATATTCCTATTAATTATGTTTTTTAATTGAAGTATCATTGATATACAATCTTACACTGGTTTCAAGTATACAACACAGTGGCTTGCCAGTTATCCATATTATTAAATTCTCACCCCCCCAGTGTGGTTACTGTCTGTCAACATAGAAAGATGTCACACAATCCTTGGCTGTGTTCTCCATACTGTACTACCACCCCTGTGACCAACTTATATTATGACTGAGAATTTTATGGCCCTTTACCCCTCACCCTTCCTGCCTACCCCAACCCCTCCCTCATGGTAAATATCAGTCACTTCTCAGTGTTTGTGAGTCTACTATTTTGTTCATTTTGTTTTGTCTTGTTTTTATATTTCACAAATAAGTGAAATCATATGGTACTCGAGGAAGATACGGCCAAAGGTTAAATACTCAGGTATCCCAGAAGCTAGAAGTAAGGCCACAGAATCGCCTGTTAACCTTTACTTCCAGGGTCTTCCCAATTCTTGCCAATATTTTTACTTTTCCTCCATCTTTTTCTTATAATTCTTAGTTTAGCAACTTTTGTAATATTGGTTGCATTAATATAAACATACTAAAACATCAAAATATCAGCAACAACTACCAGGACATCCGTGATCCAATGAAGAGTTGGGAGAAAAACACATTAACTTTAATTATATCCCTTCACAAACTTCTGATATTTCTCACCAACTGGGCTATACTCCTACCCCACTTAGCCATAATTATTTGTAGCTTTTCAGAGGTCTGGACACAGGCATTCACCTGCATGTTCCAATTTTTCGAAGCTAGATTTCTGTCTTGATTCAGTCCCATGACTCACTCACTACACCAGTTTCCAACCTTCAATTTTCTCTTGGTCTGTTGGGGCCGGTGCTGAGACACCAGTGCGTTACCTTCCAAGTCTGAGCACTTACAGCATAGGTGCATCTCAAGTGTATTGTAGAGGACTTCCAAGTTTCTGATCCAGCATGTTAGGAGCTTGGAAGTTGCCACTCCATCCTAACAATAAGTAAAGAACTGAACAAACTGAAAAATCAACAAGTCTTCCTAGATACATTGGAGAAGTGAGGGCCCACGACAACCACTGCCTGACACCTGGAGAGACAGGCAGGCAGAGAGGGAGAATCACAGCTGGCCGGGCTGGAACTCCACGAGCAGAAAACTCTGTAGAAACCAGTTGCCCGTAGAAGCAGCTGATCTGTAATCGATAAATTGCTGGAGGCTCAGTGTGGATACCTCAAGACTTTTTATTTTATTAACTTTCCTTCTAACTATGCATTCTAGTTCTCAAACCATTAAGTCCATATGATGTCATGGACTCAAGTTTAACTCAAGAGTTAAAACTCCCAGGGAACCTGCCACACTTTTGTGAGTTTCATCTCCTAGAGCTCTATCAGGTTCACACAGGGAATATTACAGAAAAATTCTCTTGGCCTTCTGGCAGGGAGAGGGCAAAAGTAACCATTTTAGAATATGCCAGAGTATTCTGTTTGTAACCAGGCCTGCCCTCAGGAGAAACTATTTTAATGGAGCCTAACCGAATAGGGTTTATCACAGCCTAACCAACCTAGGGAAGGGAAATATCCAACTCCAGCTCCTGGACTGAGAAGCGCTCATGAAATTCACAGCCCAGGACACAGACTCACTAAGAGACTGAGACCTAACCACAGGACCACAGGACACCTCCCCTTCCCCCACAGCGCAGCAACTGCATCACTAAAGGTCTCTTTACTGGAGTTTCTTTCATCCAGTGTATCATGCCAGCTTTCAACAAAAAATTATAAGGCAGATCAATAGGCAAAAAACACAGTTTAAAGAGACAGGACAAATATCAGAACAAGACTCAGATATGATAGGGCTGTTGGAATTACCAGACCGTTAATTTAGAATCATTATGATTAATATGCTAAGGGCTCTAATGGAAAGGTAGAAAACATACAAGAATAGATGCAATTCACCCTCCTAAAAAAGAAAAAAGAAAGAATAGATTGGAATATAAACAGAGATGAGAGTTCTAAGAATCAAGTATATTGTGTATCGCCAGAAGCATTAAGTGCCCCAGAAGATTACCAGTTTGAATTACCATTCAATTTGTGTCATAGTTTCTAAAATTACCTTCTGGCATGTCCTGCAAGATGTTGCATGTCCTGGGGCAAACTGCCAATGATCTGTGCCTGCTCTATGATGGCAAGAGTCATCATTTTGCATATCTAATTGCTCCACCTCCTGTGTGTGTAGTGTCCCATGTACAGTCACACCTAGTAACGTTTTTTTTTTTAAACCATTCAGAGCAGGGGATAATGACATGCTGCTCTTCATACTCCAGGTGTGACTGTGACAGGCAACAGTGATTTACAGCAACACAATCCATCAGCTGCCAGCAACAGCATATCCAGTTCAGTGCAAAGGTAGAAGCACCACAACCAAGAACACAAAACACACTATCCAAATGGTAACTACAAACCACTGTTTCTCAGGCACGTCTTAGCTAGGATCATCATCATCAGGGGCTGATGGTTGCTCTCCTTCTTCCAAAACATGCAAAGAGATTGTTTGGGTAATCTTATAGTCAACTTCAGTCAAGCATCCTTCCCAGCAGAAAACAAATCCAGAGATTTCTTCCAGCAGTGGCCATGAATGGGCTTACATCTGAAAGAAACAACTAAGAAAATTACTTTTGTTCTGAGATATACTCTTTCTTTAAGACACCACCACTGATTTCAATGATCACTTCCTTTTTGCCAGAATTTCCTGCTTGCTATGTTTTTAAATTTCATTTATTACCTGTCTTCATTGAGACTCAGCCACCCTGGGTGGGATCTCTGATTCATGCATCAACCAGCCCACAGGACAGATATGGCTTCCTTAGAGGTTCCTTTTTGTCCAGACACAGATTGAAAGAATGGAAGGGAGCAATTTCAGTAACTAAACTGCGGGCCTGTGCTTAAGTCACCCCTAATTTAACCACACAAACTGAAGTCACTAGGCAGCCATTGTTCCCTTAAGAATGCACAGAAATTCAGAGGAATTAAATAAGGCTAGCAATGTTTCCCTTGTGGTGGAAGGCAAGTGAGCCCCAGACACAATACACCTGGACCTGATGAAACAATTTGTAAAGTGCAAATGATAGTTTGTGTTTATGTCATTCTCCATCCCTCCTTCCCACTTCCACACCCCAGAAACCTCAACGAATTTCCTCTCTTCCTTATGACTCATATCCAGATTTCATGTATATGCACCCAGTCAAGTCAGCCAGCCCTTCATACTCTGACCACTCCTACTTTTTGTTAACTTTCCTCTTAACTATCCATTCTAGTTCTCAAACCATTAAGTCCATATGATGTTATGCTTCGTAGTGAAACGTACTTTCACTGAGTGAAATATAGCCTTGGACCAAAGTGGTAGATACTCCATACCAAAAATTTTGTGGAATTCTCAGCTCTTGCTTTCTTTACAGGACAAGGAAAGCCCCCAAAAGAATAGTCCATCCCAATCAGAAGCCACTTGAAGCCAGTTCTGGCTATGGTAAGGATCCTATGAGGCCTGCTCACCAGCTGTGGTCAGCTATTATCTCTGGGAAATCTGACACATCTTTATTTAATGTTGAGTTCTATAATTTCTGTCACATTAGCAGCTTCATAATGTGATAAAGATATAATTATTCCACAGTGTTTCATAGCTTAACACTTCCCAGTCTACTCGTTTGAGATACATGGAGCTGCATCTAAGATTTAAACAAAGGCATCAGTTTTTGCTACCCAGTCTCTTTTTGAGCCAGTCGCTGAGTCTTTCTGTTGAGTAACTACCGGTACTCATTTTAATTCTGAGCATTTCTACAGCATTTCCACAGCTACATTCCCCACACAGATACACTCTCAGTTGTACAATCTTCCTGGGTGCATTTGCCTGACCACTTGGCAAGGCAGTTTGGCAGTTGCCCAGGAATCCATAAAACTAAAAAAAAACTGGGGGGAGTTGTTTTTAAGCTGCCAGATGTACTGCCCTCCATTCTGCCCGCTGTGTAGCCTTCCACTTGCCCTCATCACTTAATTAAAATTGCATCTTCATCAAGTGCAAGGAGAACATTCGCACATCTCAAAACTGGGTTGTATCCCTGAATTCAGCAACTTCCATTTCACACCAGGAAGTATGGTGCAGCAGAAGCTTCAGGCTTAGGAGCTAACAAATCTAGAGATGGCGTCACTAGGAGGGGTGCGATCTGGCCATGGGTACACTGACCTCCCTAACCAGCCCCTTCCTCCACCCTCACGCCCACGCATCAGAGCCCCAACCGGCAGCACATTCGTGTGTATACTTTCTCCATGTTGCCAATAAACTCTGCTGAAAGGCTGTAGCCTTGTGGGAATGTCTAACATTAGCCATAACCTAATAGGTGTTTTAGTTCTCAGAATAATATGTTGTCCCTCAGTGCAGGAAATCTCTCCACCAACGCCCAGAAATGGGCCATCAATTATCCTCAAAGAGGTACATCTAGCTGCAGTGATGGGTACTCTGTGAGTCTTCCCTTCCAGAGGTCATTGCTGGGGGACAGGGTTAGAGTTTTTTCAGAGACATAAGTCTCCACAGGCCAGCAAAGCAAATACTGGTTCCCCTTCACAAATTACTATGACAAGAAACTTAGGACTGTTCACACTGGTACTAGACGAAGATATCGAATGTAGGTAGTGACGGAAGCCATATTTTCAAATTATCCTAAAAAAAGAAAATATTTGGAAAATTTGTGAGAACACAGTATAAAAATGTTCACTTTGTGGACATGTTTCTACACATATTTGACCTCCCATAAAACAACAAATACATGCTTCCACTCAATATGAAACAACTAACAACCATCCTTAATACAAAGAAAGATGCTCTTAGCACCTGCTCCAAAAGGAGAGACAGAAATCTCAATAGTCGTTGTATCTCTTGATAGCTGTGCTGTTATCCATCCTCAGGGAACATGAATTCCTCTTGAGCTAGTCGCAACCTCAGCTGAATGCTGCTAATGCAAACACCAAATTACAATGTTAATCACCACCACTTTATTATATAAAACAAGAGGAAAGGAAGAAGTAATGAATTAGCACATATTTTCTGTAAGTATATGTATAATATTAAATGTGTGTGTGTAGTAGGCATTTTAGCCTAGAGATTTTAATTAGGAAAAATCTAGAGCTTCATTTCCCTTTCCACTTCTCCTTTTATTTCAGGCAAAAAGAATTTCACAAGTCCTGGCCCTCTTCATGCTAATGTCAAACCCACCAGAAGTTTCAAATGACCTACATGTTCCTTCTCCTACGAGGGAGGAGATACGGACTTTTATTTCCATTTGTGCATGATGTAGTTTATCCTTTCTAAAATACTTTTTCCATTCCTGCATCCTGTGGGTGTCATGATGACCTTCTCATTAATTACAAATATTTCGAGTGTCAGCAATGTAGGGAAAAAGAAGTACTTGAAAGCATGTGAATCATGTACAATTTGTCCTATGAAAGAGAATGATGGATGGCAAAACAGGATTTTAAAAAAATTCTCTTACCAATCTTTCAAAGATTCTCTTTTACAAAGGACTCTTGGTGATGTTGATCACTGCAGCAGGCTGGGAAGGAGACTATTTCAAAATATTTGTGTTCTGACCACAGATTTTGGAGGAACTCCACAATTTCCTTTTAAAACTCTAGGAATGCCTGTATGGGAATAAAAGAGAATATGGTCATCTGGGAAAAATCACAGTTGGCCTAACCCAGAAGAGGGATGTCTGAAAGTAGGTCACTTGACTAATAGCTCGAGGGGCAACCTGTATTATTTTCTCTTCTTTTAGAGGAAGAAGGAATCAGGAATCACAACTGAAAATGTGGTTAATAAATAAAACAAGTAAAATTTACCCCTCTAGTTCTTAAAGTCATCTGACCTTTATAATGTGGGAAAATACAGACACTGACTAATCTTACTGCTGTTCTATCCTCTTTTTATCTAAATGCTCAGTGCATAATCGAAGGAGATAGAGGACTGTTAGTCTGTCAGATTGATTGGATCTCTACAATCTCCTAGATACTATATGTAAACAATTGTTTGGGGATTTAGGTGGATTATGTTGAATCATTAATACATTAAGAGACTGATTTGATTTTTTTTTAATTCCAAAATCTAACATGAAAACACACACATCTCAAGCATAATTTGTATACTAGGATGATTTTAATATTTTACTTTTATTTGTAAGAATATATGATCTGTGCAGGGGATGACTGATTCTTTAAGAGGGAAACATTGATTTGATTAAAACCATCTTTCTACTTACTGTGCTTTTAGGAAAATAGCCAACAAATTTCTAGAAAACAAAGCAGGAAATCAGTACGAGACTGACATTCAAATTAATTTAGCTAAAAGAAATATCCCTACAATTACCAGTTTGTGAGTCCTTTTCAAAGAACAGAATGAGGCTTAGGACTAGATATTTCTCAACTCTGAGATACTGCCTCATATTTAAGAACAAAACAGTCCTCTGAAGTGAGGCCATTGATTTGTTAAAAATAATCGCTTTTCCCTCTTTATTTTTTTCTTAAGACTCAAACTTAGCCCACCTTGGAGAGAATGTAAGTCACACATTAGCAGAGAGTCAAGAGACCTCTGGCAGGATGATCCTAGGTAATCAAACTGGTTAACTTTCTTCAAAACATCTGCAGCTGCTGTTTTAGTTATAATTGAGGGCTTTGATTTCAGAAATCTGGACAGAGAATCAAACGTTGACTTTGATTTTAATTTTGTTTCACTACAGCTCATCCATGCCTTACTGTATGATTAATATCTCTCTTAATGTAATAAAAATCAAGTCGTAAGCAAAAAAAAAAAAAACACAATAATGCAAACCAAATTTAATACTCATGTTCATTGTCATTTCTAATACTGTGCCATTAATGAATAAAAAGACAGATTTTTAAATCACTTCTAATTTTATTACTGTTTCACATGGTCAATGTAAGCTCCAGATATGAGCAAGAGCTATATTTTCTAGTACTTTGGTAAAGAGTTGAATATGGAGGGACTTTTAGATGTATTTAATCTTTTTTTAACAGCAGACAGGATTACAGGTTTAATAGTAATTGATTCACAGGAAGATTTTTAAATAATTACTTCTAAAACACTTCTTGAGCATGCATGAAATGCTGTTACATGATGTGCTGGGGTCAGAGACACAAAGGTGAATGAGACACAGTACCACCTCAAACTCACTGCCTTCTACAAGAACATTTGGAAAGAACATGCACTGTAACTGTAAGCGCTGTGTATGTTGAACCATCCTTGCATTCCAGGATCAAATCCTACTTGGTCATGGTCATATTCCTAGAATTCATTGTGCTAATATTTTGTTGAGAATTTTTGCATCTATATTCACCAGGGATATTTGTCTATAGTTTTCTTTTATTGCAGTGTCCTTACTTTGGAATCAGGGAAATATTGTCCTTGTTGAATGAATTTGGAAGTGCTCCCTCCTCTTCAATTTTTTGGATGAGTTTTTAAAGGATTGACATTAATTATTCTTTCAATGTTTCATACAATTTGTCACTGAAGCTGTCTGGTGTCAAGATTTTCTGTGTTGGGAGGTTGATTATGAGGAATCTCTTTACCTGTATTAGTTTCTCTTCTTTTAGAACAGTTGCTCTGTTCACATTTATTTTTTTCTGATTCACTCTTGGTAGGTTGTGTGTTTCTAGGAATTTATCCATTTCTTCTAGATTATAGGTATTCATAGTAGTTTCTTATGATCCTATGTTCTGTGTATTTCTGTGATATCAGTAATAATGTCTCCTCTTTGGATTTTAATTTTACTTATCTGAGTATTCTGTATTTTCCTTAGTTTAGCTAAAAGTTTATTAATTTTGTTTCTTTAAAAAAAAGCAGTTCTTAGTTTTATTGATCCTTTTGATTGTTTTATTGGTTTCTATTCCATTTATTTTCATTGTAATCTTTATTATTTCCTTCCTTCTATTAACTTTGTGCTTAATTTGTCCTTCTTTTTCTAGTTCTTTGAGGTATAAGGTTAATTTACTTGACGTCTTTCTAATACCCTAGTACATGCATCTGTTGCTTTACACTTCCCTCTCAGAAGTGCTTTTGAAAGATCCCATGGGTTTTGTTATATTGTTTTCCATTGATATTTGTTATGAGGTTTTTTAATTTTCCCTTTTGATTTCTTCTTTGGCCCATTCGTTGTTCAAAAGTGTGTTGTTCAATTTCCATGTATTTGTAAAATTTCTAGCTTTCTTCTTGTTGATTTCTATTTTCAAACTGTGGTGGTCAGAAAAGATAGTTGATATGATTTCAATCTTCTTCAATTTGTTATGACTTGCCTTGTGTCCGTTCATATGATCTATTTTGGAGAGTGTTCCTCATGCACGTGAGAAGATTGTGTATTCTGCTGTTATTGGATGAAATATTCTATATATGCCTGTTAAGTCCATTTGGCCTAAAATATGGTTCAATTCCAAGGCTTTCTTGTTGAGTTTCTGCCTCTAAGATCAGGAACAAGATATGGATACCCACACTCACCACTGTTATTCAGTATAGTCCTGGAAGTCCTAGGTGGAGCAATTAGGCATGGCATCCAAATCAGAAAGGAAGAAGTAAAACTGTCATTAGTAGCAGGTGATATGATTTTGATTCTATTTGTGTGTGTGTGTGTGTGTATGTGCGCCATGAGGTAAATAAGGACCTAGTTTTTTAATAGCTTTCTTATCTGCCAATCTCTGTATGTCAGTGACATCTCCCCTGTAGGTCACGAGATAGACCCTGTACTTCTAAGCCTCATGTACCTGCATAATAGCATCTGCATTAGGGAGGAAAGGACTTGGGATCTTCTCTTGGCTTCACTCTGGCCTCTTGTTTTTCCCAAAAGCCCTTCTACAGGAGACATCTCCTTACACTTCACTCATAAGGAATGGGTTTGGGGATAGACACATTGGTGTCCAAACAAAAGCAGGGTTCTGTTGGCTGGAAAGAAGAGAGAATGGCTGCTTGGTAGACATAAAGAGTATTTGGCACTTTTGACCATTAATAAATGTAATTTTATTCAGATCAACAAGACTATATCAACTATCCTGTGTCCAAAAGCTAGGATAATGATATGAGATAAGCCATAGTCACTGGGCATAAGGAGCTCACATTATTTTGGTGCATTTAGAAAAATAAACAATTAGAGTATATTTTGGTAAATCTATTATAAAAGTGATAATGGAGTGGTGAAAGGGAGATAGGGAGAAAAGGACCCACACTGACAAGGGGAAGGGAAATAAACTACTAGTTACTGAACTTCCACTCGAAGTTATCTTCATAAATACAAGTTGAATAAATTTGTTGAATGAAAAAAAAAGGGGTTCCATCTGGACAGCTGAGCTAATCAATAAATCCAAATTTAGAACTCATGACTCTAGAACCAAAGCTAATATACTTTTGTCAGTGTTAATTCTTATGCTTAAAAATCACATTGTACAATCTTGTCTAGTTGCCTAACCATATACCAATCCTCCCTTTTAAAAAAGTATAGACATTCTACTTTACAAATAAACATTTTTCATAGAATTAATCTTGCAGATCATATCAAACTGGAGCTTATGTAATTGGATTTGGTCACACCCAGTAAATCTACCAACTGCATATAATGCTAGGGTTCATAATTTCCAAGGACAATTAAAGAAAGCTGTGCATTTTCAGAAGTGGTACTTCATTCATATAGAGGACGAAAGAAACTTAGTCATAACCTGTAATGATCTTGAAGTTTTCTACAGTTTACCTCAAAAATATCTTACTGAAGGGTGGCTTTAAAGAATGAAGAAAATGTTATGTTAATTGGAGGAGCTGTTTTGTAATTCCAATTACATCAACACAGTGTGTTTATTCTTAGTGCATAATATTCACCAAACTTTTGTAAGTTCCACAGAAAAGTTCTGAAGCAAGAGAAAAGGTCCAACCCTAATTAGAAGCCGGTTGATCAGAGGAATTTCTCTAAGGGGGATTAACTCTCCATTCAGAAACAAAGGCGCAATTTCTTATTCCTTCTCAGCTTCAAAAGGCGCTCCAAGAAAATAAGGCAAGTGAAGTGAAGAGAAGGGAAATGGAATCTGGCTCCATTTCTCATCTTCCTGGATGGATGTGTGCCTGCCTCAGGCAAGGTAATTAGAACAGCTGAGTTGCAAACATGAAGCGGTAACATTACAGTATCAAGAAAGTTTAAATTAAAATGTTTCTTTGGAGCAAAAACCTTCAAAATGGCAAATACCTTTAATGCTTTTGTCCAAGTCATTGACTTATTATATATATATTCTTTGTCTTGTTCTGGAATCCTCAGGGTATCTTTGTTACTGTGTAATATTATACTGTTTCTGCTGCATTAACAGAAGTATACTAACTTGGAAGATGGTGCCTACTCATCATTTTATGTGTCATATTTTTGCATAGGTGTCTTAAACTGTTACAAAATCCATGATTTTTGTCAAATTAACATATTTGAAATATGTTTTCACTTGCAAAATTAAAATATGTTTTATAATAGGAAAGCTACAGAGTAAGCAAAAACAATAGTTTTTGGAAAGATTGACTTCTAGCATTATGTTGTATGCATGTATAAGAATTTCCTCATTTCCCTGTATGGCCCCGGAAGATGACTGGTTAGCCAGAGACGGGTAAGATTCCTCAAGGGAGGAACAACCTAAAACAGGCACAGTCGCAGGGGGGCCCATCAGGTGAGAAATTGGGGATCAACAGAGGTGAGGCTTAGAACCTCACCCCCCCTGTTCTGAGAGAAATCTTCTGCATACGTGGGTGTTTTATTGCCCTTGTCTAGCTTGGATTAACACATAGTCTACAGGCACACACCTGATCATCTACATTTGCTCTCTTACAACACTAAACTATGTTTTCTACCTTTATCTTGTATCTACCTACCACTTCAGCATTTTATTAAAAATAATAATAATAAAGAGAGAAATGTGGTATCCACATATAAATCAAGTATAAAAACCAAATGAGTATTCATATTTGAACTGTTTATAGTTCATAATGCATGAGCAAAACCGAAAGTTTCTGTGATGACTGCCCTTGTACTGTTCACTATGTAACTTATTCATTATGTAAGAATTTGTTCTCCATGTAAGAACTTGTTTGTTATGCCTCAGAAGATTGGAGACTGATGAAAATTAGGCTTGGGGTGGATTAATGATTGTGCATTGAGCATTGACTCCCCTATACAGAATTTTATTGTCGTTAACAACCATTTGATCAATAAATATGAGAGATGCCCTCACAAAAAAAAAAAAAAAAAAAAAAAAAAAAAGGACAGACTTCCAATGGTAAAATAAATAAGTAACCGGGATCTAATGTATAGCATAAGGAATATAGTCAAGATATTGTAACAGCTTGGTAGGGTGATAGCTGGAACCTAGAATTATGTATATAAATGTTCTACCACTGTGTTGTACACTTGAAACTAATGTAATGTAATACTGTGCGTCAACTACCCTTCAAAAAATAAAAAAATATTAAAAAAAAAAAAAAAGAATTTCCTTTTTGCAGAAGAAATAATAATATGGTTACTTCTGAATCAAATCACAGATAATGATTTTAAAAGTTGTGTGATTATTTATATTTCTATTACACAAGGAAACATCAATAAAATTCTGAACAAATTAACAGTCAACTCAATTTAAGACCAACAAAAAATGTTCTAGTAAGTTCTTTGCTATGTTTTCAAAACATCTCAGATCTTCCTTTAAAGAGAAGTAAATCGATTTTAGACTTCTGAAAAGTGATACAGAATGTATTTAAAATTGGGCTTTCACTTGAGAAGAATTATCCCCATAAAGTAATTCTTATACTGTATAAGAATGTCATAAATGTTACTGTAAACACCTGTACTATTCTCATGCTACTGTGAATGCAGAATACTAAATTTTCTTTCATAATAACGTTGGCTTGAGATTAAACCCTTGCTAAATTTGCTTGTAGCTGAAAAGAAACAAAGAAGCATCACTTCAAAATTACAAAAGAAAATTACACACTTTAATAAGATACCATTTTCCCTTTTAATATGACAGATGCTTTTCATTCTTTTGAAAGCTTCATGGAGTAATAACTGCCTTTGTGGGACAAAAAAATGTTAGCACTACAAGTGGGTTCTACATAAAAATTATAAATCGTCTATCCTAATTTCAGACCACTCACCAGGGGTATGTTTTCTTCTATATCCCTCTAGACCTATGAATGGAATCATGCTCTAAATAATGTTTAGGAACTCTCTATTTTCACCTGACATATTTTCTAAATCTTTTCATCATAAAGTATTTATTTTAATGACTTCTAAGTATAAAATGGTATGGAGATAATAGGATTTATCTAACTAGTCCTGTTTCTAAACTACATCCTTTACAGAAGTGCTGCAGATAAACTCTCTGAATTGTTAGGCTATTTGTATGGAAAATTCCAAGAAATGAAATTCCTTGGGAGCTGAAAGAACAGTAACATGCCCCTTTGCTTATAATATTAGTAGCAAACTTTTTATTTTCCAAGTTGGTCTTTTGTCCTTTACAGTTTATTTCTGGTGGACTTTTCTTTGTCAGTGTTGCTCTGGGAGGAGGGGGGTTCCCTGCTTGGGGCAAGTTCACCATGAATTTGCTGAGACCAGAATAACGACAATGGAACATTGTGGGTTAAAAGGGGCTTATAACAAGTTTCATACGCGCAGCAGTAGGTCAGTGCTGTAACTCTGTCAGCCCATCTCAGTCTCTGCCCCAGGCCCTTCCTCCACTGGTGGCTCCGCTCCACTTTCTGCTGCTCCCCAGCACAAGGCTCTCTTCTCCCCTTCTAGGACTAGAGCTCTGCAGCTCCTCTCCCCTACTCCGTAGCATGGGGGTTGGGGACTCAGGAGGCAGCTCTCTCTGGTGATTGGCGGATACCATGCCCAATTACCTCCAGGCACTTGTGTGTTTCCTCTCCACCCTTCCTCTGGGCGGATACTTTGGTGACAGTTTGCTGTTGGGAGTAGGGACGGAGCTCTATAGGCTGGGAAACAACTCACATCCACCTGGCATGGAAGCAGGCTAAGTATGTATATAATGAGTGATATTAGAATCAGGTGAGAATCCTGGCCATAAAATTTCCATTTTCCCTACAGTCAGTAATATAAGCATTTTCATATTTATATGATAGAATGCACCTCTGTGAATAACTTCTAGGTTTCTATTATACTGTGCTTTTAGATTCAAAAGACATTACCTCTGATTTAAAAAAAAAATTTATATAGTTGATAATTTCTTTAAATGAATATTAAGAAAGGTCATTGCTTAGAACCCTGAAACATTAGTTTTGACAAGATGTCAAAGTTAGCTGTGCTTTGAGCACAGGCATGCTTGAATTTAGCTTTCTTCATTTAGTTCACTAATATTCTTTGCAGTGTCAAAGATTGAAATTCCTTTAATTAAGATTTCTAGTGAGGCTCTTATTGTTTAATTTGCCTTCGACATTGATGTAATAAAATAATGCCATATATGAAAAATCAGTGTCTATATCCTAAACATATGAAATCTATCAAAAGTTTTTTAGCAAATATAGTTTCTGTCTTTCTCTTTTTCTTTTCATGAGATAAAGCACTCTTTATTGAGTGCTTATAAGTACTAGGTGCTGTGGTAAGCAATGCAAAGATATATACTTAGCAAAAAGTAGAATACCTTGCTTCTTGGGGCCTGTAGCTAATGGTTCTTACCTATGGATCTATACCCCTTTCAATTTATTGAAAAATATTTTCTTTCCTTTAACATTTCTTCCTTGGAAAAGTTGTCTATATCTTCAAATGGAAAACTGAATATCACTTTAAAAAGAGATATCTAATTAATAATAAAACATTAACAATCTTTTTTTTACTGTTTATTGGTATGTACCTGTGCCTGTACTTAGCATATCACTTTCGATACTGCCCACAACCTTATGCGGTCAGAACTGGATTCCTATTTTATAGATGCTACCCTGAGAAAGGCCAAATATTCTATCCAATGATACAAAACCAGCCTTGATGAAAAGTAAATTAAATGCAAGCCAATACAATTAAATCTACATGTTGTCAATAGACCACAGTTCTTAATTGTGGAGTTGTGTGATTTTAATGCTGGCTTTTAGAAATTAGTTCAGAATTGATTTACATTTCAGCTTTGGTTAGCTGGTCATCCTTAGACAAAATACTTAATCTTTCTAGGTTGATCTTAGATAATAACATTCCAATTTCACCAGTCAGTTGGCAAGATTATATCATTTTAGAACTTTTGCTGACCTCACATATGATGTACAATGTAGAAACTAGATATAAGTTTTGCATATTTTAAGTCTTTGTGTTAGTTCAAAAAATATAAGGCATCAAGTATATGTATAAATATGTATGTATATTCCTGGGAATGGTTGTGTACTTTTTATTTCTATAAAGCATATATTGGCTATGGTGTAGTAAAGTTTACATAAATGTTTGAAATATTGTAGTTTCATATTCCACTAATTTTCAATGGATTGTTGATATTGGAAATTTTTGCCAGTTTTTATGATGAATTCTGAGTTGGATGACTATAATAGTGGCTTACTTTCCTTTGGAAAAATATGAGGAAAATTATTCTCCTTCCAGTTGAAGTAAACATTTTTATTCATACCGAAGTAACATAACTTTAAAGTTTTATTATTTCCAAATATGTACTGTCTAATGCATCACTTATATTTTGGTTAGTTTTTTATTCCCTGAAACTCAGTTTCTTTTCTGTAAAAGGAGAATACTACTTACTCAATAGCCTGCCATAAAGCTGAAATAATAAAATATTTATTTAAATATATGCAAGACAGTGCCTTAGGCTTAAAGCTCAACAAATGGAAGTGTCTATTCTCCTTCACAGGAAAGAGTCATATATACTAAATCTAAAAATGGAAAAATGATGGATCAAAAAAATGTCATTAACACTAACTGTTTATTCTGGATGGAGTCAATGGACTAGATTTCAATATTAAAATTCCTTGGATTTTAAAAGTAAAATTACCTAAGGCACTCCTTCTCAAACTTTTCCCCATGAAGTACTGTTTAGAAAAGAGAAAAATTGATAAATTCTTGACAATTGGAAGAAAATACTAAAATTATCAAGTATGGGTTTAAAAATGCATGCTCATTTTATATTTAACTCTATACTAAGAAAGGGATGCAATAAATGGTAGTGATTAAGCCATAAGCTCTGAAGCAGAGCAGATATGAATTTAAATCTAGGATATATTACATATTTGCAATTTTACACAAATTATCTTATTTCTCTGAGCCATTAACTGAAACTGGTATTAGATATGTCCTGTTTATCTTGGCTTATTGCTAAGCGACAGTGACACTGTTTTCATGAAAATTTAAATGCCTTTATCTTAAGAGTTTAGATTTTCTCCAGATGCATTGGATATTAGTAGACTTGGTGTAGAGATGAATGATTCCACAAATGTTGCGTTTATAACTGTTAATTGTGTTTATAGCTGATTTTCGTCTGTAACCTACAAAACTCATTTTAATGCTGTAATGAATTGAGTAAACAACTTGAAAAGTAGACATTTTTTTTTTCTCTCCCATGTAAAATTTCAGGAACTGGTCCAGGGTTATGGGGAGGCTTCACAGTCATTAGAAACCCAGAATCTTTCCACTGGGTGGCTCTGCCATATACAACAAAAATCTTCCATCTAGTAATCAATATAAATTGCCCAAGCTCTTGCTATTATGGGGCACTCTAGGTACTGAAAGGGAAGAAGCAGAAGGGAGGGCATGATCTTCTCTTTAACGGCACACCCTCAAAGTCACACACCTACCTTAGGGTCACTTGGCCTTGGCCACTCCTAAACAGAGTGGAGAGTGGAAATGATAGTCTTCCATTTACTAGCTACATACTCAGATAAAAGGGGAGGGTGCTATAATTAGTGGAAGGGGAGAATAGATAATAGTGAAACTCTCCTGTCTCTGCTCCAGCCCTTATGTTCCTGCCTGACAAAAAGAATCCAAAAAGAAAGGGGGTTCACCGTTAGTCCAGACTACATTTTGCCTTGGTTTCTACTGCTGATTCCAACACATTTCCCGAATCTTCTAGGAACACACAACCAGGTGGACACTACTGCCAGACACCTGGCTCTTCTCTATATTGACAGTTCCAAAAAAGCATGGACCTAAGTCTTACCTTAGCAAATTGGAATATACTATAAAAAGCTAATTGAGAAGGAAATTTTGGTAAAACCAAACAAAACAATGAGAACATTTAGAGGGTTGAAAGTGAAGTGCATCAAGATACACACAAAGAAAAGTTTTGGGTGGAAAAATATTCCTTAATTGGCCTTAATGTTAGATAAAGATATAAATCCTAGATCAGAGTACATGGCAGTCGTCTACCAGAAACATCATTCTGTCTGAGAAACTGGGAATTTAGTTAAACCTTATGTAAATTCTCCGTATTTCTGTTATATCTCTGAGACCTCTGGCCACATCCTTACACTGTTGTTGAAATTTACATCTCTAATGAAGCCTGTCCATATCTCTGGGTCCACAAAAAACCTTTTACTATACATTAGTTTAACCTGTACCTTTGTTAACCTGAATTTCTTCTTTTTTGTTTCTTCGAAATCTTTAGTTCTTTGTTTTCTGGAGATGTTTCCCTCAACCCTGACCCGTCATGCTCAGTCATTTACAGTGTCTTAAATTCCCAGTTATCCAGTTTTGAGGCCTGGTTCTCCCATTAGTGAAATGATAGTCTTCAACTTTCCTTCACAGAAGCAGACTAGTTAGTTCTCAATATCATCATTTCCTGAGCTGACTGCTTTGGCCTGGATGTTTGTGTCCCCCACCAGATTCATATGTTGCAATCCTAACTCCCATAGATGACTGTGTTAGGCAGTGGTGCCTTTGGGAGGTGCCTAGGTCATGAGGGTGGAGCCCTTATGAATGTGATTAGGGCCTTTTTAAGAGGCTCCAGAGAAATCCCTTGCCCCTTCCACCGTGTGAGGACACAGCAAGAAGGGCCCGGCTATGATGCAGGGACACGAGCATGTGGCAGCTTGACCTTGGACTTCCCAGCCTCCAGAATTGTGAGCAATACATTTCTGTCATTTATAAGCTACTTAGTCAGTGGCATTTTGTTACAGTAGCCAGAAGAGACTAAGACAGTGATGGTCTGGATTAGGTTGACCAGGGGGCCAGAGTCTGACCCTTACCCATTCCAATTACCCCAAAACCTATGGTAATTCTTTTAAATGTCAATTACATTTACCTCTGAGATACTTCAACTCTAAAATAATTCGAAAGGGTTTAACCTCAGCTCATCAGACTTGCTCACTTGCATGTCACTTCAATATTCTCTTAAGAAAAGGAGAAAACTTTCCAAGACTGCATAATTGCCCATAATGTCCTACTACTAGATTATGAATAAAATGCAGTTTCTCTAACTTTTGTAATTGCTCCAGTCTTCATAACTTTCTTGGAAATAAGGAGTCAGAATTTACATGGCCAACTGAAATGGTTTCAGACTCTTCCTGTTTATGGCATCCAAGGTAACTCAGTCTCTTTGGGGTATATCTTCAGGATTTATATAATTATTTTCCTATTTCCTGTCAAAAATGGTGTTCAAGAGTTCCAGTGTTATACTTTGTGCTGTCCTCTGAAGTATTGGTCTCTGTGAAAGTTTCCTCTCTGCCAAGTCACTGGACACCCTAATGTCACCTGCTGCTGACATGTGGTGCTGGTTAAGTCGAGACTGGTTCACTCACCTTGGCTGGGTTCTACTGGTCCTCATGCACACCCAGCCCCACCTGGGTTCTCTTGGCACAGACCCCCCTGAGTCTTACCCATACTTCCTTGGGCTATTGAACTAGCAGGTCCTCATTCCTTGCCTGAAAGCCCTACGCAGAACGCATGCCCTGCCCTCAGCTGTCTCCCATCTCCCCGCTAAAAAGACAAGGGAACTTTTGAGAAGTTGGTGGGCAACCCCTCCCTCCACCACTTGTAGCCTGCTACCTGGTAGCACATATTGTATACAGACTTCTTTAAACAGATTTAGAGTTTCTAGTCTGTACTTACATAAGCCAAAAGTACAACTCAGTGCTCTGCTCTGGGTTTCTCTTGTTATCTGTTTTTTCCCAACCGTAACACACTCCCACACCAGATTTTGGGTCTGGAATAATAAAAGCCCATCTGATCATTTGATCCACACATTTCCTTCTCTGGTTAGCTCTTCTCTTATTGTCCTAGGAAATATCTTTATATCTTCCTTTTTTAGGTAGATGTGCCTCTGACTTGAGTTGAACACAGTGTTTTCAAATTATACTCATTATACCTATTCTCAGTTAGTATAGATTATTCATCATTCCTAGAAAATTAAAAGATATATGAAATGTAGAAATGAAAAATGCTTAAATATCTCCTCAAGGGATAATTGCAATCAATATTTTATTACACATATTTTTCAGTGTTCTATGACTATATTGTCATTTGGCTGTATTACATCCATATCACTTTATATAGATAAGATCATATTGCCCAATGATTTCTTTCATTCTTGGAGATGTCAACCATTCTTGGAGATGTCTATTAATGAATATGCATAGACATCCCTTTTCAGAGATGTGCTATATTCCAGTACATAGAAAGGTCATAATTTTATTAATTCTTATTGCTGCTATACATTAGTAAAAACATTTTAAGTTATGTATCCACTTTAACTCATGTTCTTTTTCTTAGTCTTCTAACTCTACTGTATTATAGTTGAATTGTCATTATGAAACTATTGAGCTTTTAAAAAGCATTATGTTACAGTTAAGAAGATATATATTACATTTTAGAGCTAAAGATAACTAAAAGCCATGATACTGCTAAACTCTTCATAGGCTGGAGTTTGCTCAGACTCAGCTCCTAGGATTATGCAAATAAGAACCTAATCATGAAATGAAATTCCCAGTGTCTCTTATCCATTTGTTCTCATCCAAGACCTTGAAAACATCAAAGTACTTTCATTCTTTAAACGTTGGAAGGATTTCCAACACCAGTTTCTGAAATAAAGGCATCTATGTCCTGATCTTCCTTTTGAAATAAACAAAAATCAGTAATTGGAACTATATAGAATATATAGAGACTGAAGTCAGCTTTGGAGCCAGACTGCCTGAGTGACTTGAGTTAAACACAGTATTTACAAATCATAGTCACTGTACCTAGTCATCCTTGGCTACCTGTGTGTTCTGGGGCAGATTTCCTAATCAATCTGCATCTCATTTTTCTTATTTGTAAAATGAGACTGATAATGACTTTTGCCTCATACAGTCTTGGAAAAGTCTGGAAAATTGCCTATGTGAGCATTTAATATGTTATAATAATTTAGTAATTATTATTTCTGATGAACTTGGAAAGCAGCCACAACCAAAAGCCACACTCCATGAAGAAGAGAGATACAGGAAAAAATGAGGTGTGTAGTAATATAAGTCCAACAGCACATGCAGATCATTAGCATCATGCAAAGCCCTTCAGAATGCGTTCCATACTCTGAGGGTCCGATTCAGGGACTCCTTGATTCAAAAGGTGCTGGAGGGAAGCCTCCCTGCCTTCCATTTGACAAGCTAGTGTGGAAAGTAAGGCAAGAATGGCTGAGGCAACAGACAGGTTCACAACATGCCAGAAAGTATGAGAAAAGCACAGGGCACGCAGCCCTACAGATGCTGATTTTGATTAGGAAAGAGGGGTTCCAGCCAAATCACACCTAAATGCCTGCCGTCTTCCCAGGGCCCAGCGTTTTCCAGCCAGCCTAGGTTGGACCCAGACTGAACACAGCTGTTGGGGAAATGTCTAGTAGGAAAGTGATAGAAAGCTACCAATGCAACCTGGAGCTGTGTGCTGACCAGCTCATTGCCCTGCCCGACCTGCTCCCAACACCGCCTTTAACAAGCTGGCCAAGAGAAAAGGCCTCCCTTTCAAAGTGAGTAATAATAACCAGAGTAAAATCAGCAGGAGGTCTGTGCAAAGGTAAAAAAGGAAAAACCATACTAGACTCCTGTAGGCCCAAGGACTCTGTGTGCATGGAGAGCAAAACTCTGACCTTACTGTGGCAAATGCCTCACTTATTAAACAACGAAGTTATGAAGTTGGTAAGCAATTAACATTCCTTCAAGCATCAAATCAACCACCATCTAAATACTTATTCCCTGCATAGTCGATGTCCTTTTATATATATATATATATATATATATATATATATATATATATATATATATATCTGAAAAGTGATTCAGCTATGTATTTGAAAATATGGACATTCCACTACACATGGTAAAGAAACTTCTGAAAGGACATTTGAATATACATTTGAAAGAAAGAGAATCAGAGCATTAGTTTGGAAGAACAGAAGGAGGTATGTCATTGAAAAGAGTTAATAAAAACATTAAAGACATTCTTTTATTTCAGTATTCAGCTTTTAGCACACAGGGCATATAGTTCTTTGATTATGAAAGGGGTGATTTCTTTCATTGTTTGCCTTCTGTGAATGAAAAAAAATCCACTCATTGTTTTGGCCCTTTGTTCATTAGGTTAGTTAAAACAGATGCCTGAAGAAAATGGATATGGCAAAAGAAAAAAAAAGAATATTAAAAATATCTTTCAAATAAAATAAAAATCAAAAGAATAAAAGAAAATATTCAACACATTAAATGTTGGCGTACTGAGGAAAAGAGTAGAGCCAATTAAAAAGAAACCCAAATTCATTCAAATATGATACAAGAAAATGTCCTTAAAATACAGGAGTATCTGAATATGCAGATGACATGATGTTTTGTGGCCCAGGAAAAAGCAATTAAAAAAATATGTATAACTCAGAGACAATCAAGTCACTTACAGGAAAAGTAATCATGCTGAAGTCTAACTTTTCCACATCCAATATTCAGTTTGTTCATTACACTGTTCTCTCTAGTTTAGAGAATGGTTGAAAATATTTTCATTAATGAATCAAAAATATATGGATATTCTAGATCACATTCTACACTTAGTATGGGAACATATTTCAACATTTGTATGAGCCAAATTTTCATTCAATATAGAAAGCAGTCTTACATTTTTAGAATATATAAGAACCCAAGAATATAGTACCCAATAACCCTTACTGAAAACCTGCATGGAGAATTCTGGTCCATTATATACTTAGCATATTATGAATATTGGAAATGAACATTGAATCCATTTAAATATAGAACTGAAGTTTAAAGAATAGTGAATATTATATTTACAGAAGAAAAATTTAAGAACCTTAAAAGCATTGACAAGTACATAAGATATAAAATAATATAAACATAACTAAAATAAAATAACTAATAAAATTTAAAAGTAAATAATAATATATTGTAAATATATATATAACAAAATATAAATATAAATACAAATTATAAAATAATAAAAATCAGGACATGAACAGAATATAATAATTGTATGCTGATTTCCTCAACAGTAGATATTGGTTTATACTGAGTTACACAATTAAGCTACAAAAGAACAAACGAATAGAAATAAAACACACCAAAAACTAAACAAGGACAATACAAGCCATCTACCAAAAAGAGTGTTTTTAGCGTTAAAATTAGAGAGTCTGTCTTCAAATGTGATACAAAAGTAAAACACATCTATCATTAATAGATATAAATAGAAGAAATGCATCCCTGAAAAGGGAAATAGCAAACTATCAGACTGAAAGCTTTGATTGTCAAACAACCCTATTATTTGCTATAGACTGTAAATTCATCTGAGCCAAATGATTATTAGAGATGGTAGAAAAGTAGAATGGTGGGCAAATCTAGACACACAAATGTAATCCAAATAAAAGCAAAAATTAATAATATCCAATATTTAATTCATAGAAAAATATTAAAAGAACAAAGGATACTTTATAATGAAAAAATATCACCCACATCGTATTGTAGTCATGAACTTTTGTATATAAAATTACAGCATAATTTGCCATAAAGATAAACCTATGAGAAGTAGGAGGAACATTAACAGCAAAGGAGATTTTAGCTTCCCTTTTATCAGCTTACAACATGTTAAGAAAATAAGGGTGAAAATAAGAGAAGATTTAATTAACAAGTAAAAAATTTTAAACACTTTTATAATATAGTGCTTAGGTGTCATACTTTTTAATGCATTTTACATATATTAATGTGTTTCAGCATTCTTTTCAAGTGCCCAAGAAACACACACAAATAACAGAAGTGTCCCAAACCACATTTATCAATCATTGAATAACAGAAATAGAAGAGCAAAACATGAAGTACTATGTTCAATTTTTTTTTTTTAATTTTACTCTTATTTAACTTTCATCCTGAGAGGAAATGAAAACAGTATTGTGAATTATGTATAATATATGTTAGTAAATTCTATGGTATAGGACTTATGTGACACAATGACTAAAGCTATACATAGAGTATCATGTATAATGATAACACCTGAATTTGTAAAAAAGACAAAGACAATATTAAATTCAAAATGTTATAAAATATACCTAACCAAAGCAAATCCAAAAATTAATAAAATTCTAATTAGAAAGAATTAGAAAATAGAACTCATTTAAATTGTAAAGAAAAGATACTTGATAACATAATATTTTAAAAGACAGTATACATACATATGTAAAAGAAGAAATAAGTGTAAAAACTACTTCAAAGGATTTCAAATGGATTAGAAGCTAACACCTAATTCAGTAAATAAATATGAAAACTTCACTGAAATGGAAATTTTTTCTATTAATATCTACATTACCTAAGCTAACATAGAAGTCATAGAAAATCTAAACAGATTAAATCTATTACAGGGACAGAGCAAGTTGTCAGCAGGATCTCTATTAAGACGATTGTGTACAAACATTTCCATGGGTGAATTAAATCAAACTTTTAAGAAGAGAAATATTCTAGAAAGCAGACAGCTAGAAAGACTCTTAGTTTTTCCAAATTAGTCTAATTAATAAGGCTAACATTCTCACAGTTTATAGTTACAGAGCCATCATAACTGGCATCATAAGATGCCATCATAAGAGCCAAAAACCTGGCAATTAAGTCAAAAAGTAAAAACCACAAATTGGTGACATTGATGAATTAACAATGAAAAAAAATCTCTATTAAAAATATAGAAGCCACTAATATATATCAATTATATATCAGCTAGAAATATAAAGATGTCTCAGTATTAGGAAACCTAATAAAATTACAATGCTTCAAATGGGAAAAAAATATGTTCAGTTCTTTAAAGGTAGAAAAGGCTCTGCTAGCAAAAATAAATGCCACTCCAGAGAAAATATTTCATAAAACAGAAATAGATGAATATTGTGTAATTTTTAATCTATAAATATATGATGGTTTAGGAATGTTCATATCTCATATACACAATAAACACATATTTGCATATACATAGAATCCATTACTTTCAATATTTCCATATGGAATAAACAGAAATTCTGATTCCCGTTTCTAATAAGGGTAGAAACAAGAAAGCCCCTTCACCACTATTCTTTTGTTATATATTATTACCTCGGGCACATAATTAGCTTTTCTTGTAGCCACTCAGTTGTCTCAATCAATACGTATGGAGAAAAATGAGATATGAAAAGTGGAAAGGAGGAGGAGGAAAAGTTACAACTACTTGCTGAATCTATAGATTCTTTCTTGGAAACAACCAAATGCCATTTGAGAAAATAAAAGCCGGCGATCCGAAGTCAGAGCGCAGAGGCTTTCGGGACGCCAGTCCGGTGGCGCGACACTCCCTTCTCCCCTCCTGCAGCTGCGGCAGGACCCGCCACCGTTCGGGACGAAGGGGTGGTCGGGGTCCCAAGCATCTAATGGGTTCAGGGCGATCCATCTGGAATAATCTGTGTTTCCCTGATGGTTGCTTTTGAGCCTGGTCAGTCCAACCCGTTAGTGTTTTCCCAGCCTACGGCCACCTAGACGCTACTCATTTCTCTTGCATCCTTCCTGTCTTCCCAGAATGAAAGCACAAAAGGGGGGATATGCCAGACACACCATTTTTATGCAGGTAGAGTGCAAACTCCCTCTTCAAGGGAGACAACCTCAAGTCCCATCTATCTGCTTTCTCTCTCCAGCTCAGAGTCTAGCTGTTCTGGGTATGGAACAGTCTTGTCTTTTAAGTTACATACGGTTCCCCATGATGCAGAGATGCATAAACTAATAGACAAGTCATCTGCCCCACCTCGCTCCGTGACATGTGCACACGCGCACACACAGATTAAAAACCACTGGTGCAGGAACAGCTGACAGCAATAAAAGCCCCAGTCAGAAGAGGGAAGAGTGGCAAACACAACAGCCCTCAGCAGCCCGTGTCAGTCAAGCTCTGCTGGGCAGGAATTGTACAGACGCCCTGTCCTGGTAGGAAAGTTCTTATTTGGACCCTGGTTCTGCGCCCCGGTATGAACATCCTTGTTTTGTTCTTAGAAACTTTTCCTTGAATCTGAAGTGGCCATTGGACATGACACCTTCTTTGGAAACTCTTGTCTTTTGAGTTGATTTCTGTGCATGTTTAGAAGCCTAGGGTTTGCTTTAAGGATCGAATAATCACATATGTCACAGTTCACGCTTCTAATTTTTTTTCAGCAATGCTATCCCTTCAAATCAAAGACAAAACCCAGTAGGTTTCTATCTATTTATTCCCAGTTTCACATGAAATCAATCATCACTAACTATCTCACCTGGTCATCATTTTTTTAACAGCTTGAACTATAATTCACTTACTATACACTTCACCTATTGAAAGTGTACAATTTGAGGGATTTTAACATATTCAGAAAGTTGTGAAACTGCCACAGTAATCAACTGTAGAATATTTTAATTACCTCCAAAGAAATCTCATACCCATTAAGAGTCACTGCTCACTCTCATCAGCACCCCCGTCCCCACCCTCCCTGCTGCTCTTCATCAGCCCTAGGTAACCACTACTTTGGTCTCTATAGATTTGTCTATTCTGGCCTTCCATATAAATTAAATCATTTACTATGTACTTTGGTGTCTGTTTTTTTAAACTTAGCACAATGTTTTCAAGGCTTTTCCATGTTAGACTATGTAAATAATACCTCATTTCTTTTTATTGCTTAATATATCATTGTATAGACATGCCACATTTTATTCACCGTTTGATGGACATTTGGGTTGTTTCTACTTTTTGCCCATCATGAATAATGCTGCTCTGAACATTCAAGTACAGGGTTTATGGATATGTCTTTATTTCTTTGGGGTATATTCCTAGGATATGAATCAAATGGTAACTCTATGTTTAAGGTTTTGAAGAAATGCCAAACTGTTTTTTAAAGTGTCTGCAACATTTTACATTCCAACCAGCATTTCTTGAAGGCCCTAGTTTCTTCCCAACCCTGTCAATACTTGACATTATCTGTCTTTTTTATTATCATCATCCTAGTGGGTATGAAATAGTAGCTCATTGTGGCTGCTCATTATTTTTAAGCCTTCAACTGCTTGATTGGCGATCTCTCCTGTTTGGCGCATGTTCCCTCATCCTCACTTGAATGATGCCTACCCCGAGGCTCCTGAATCTATAGATCTGGATGGTGGGTTAAAATCCTAACCTGAGTTTTGCTGCTGAGCTGGTTCCTAATGTCTGACAGAGAAAATTATTGGGAGGCATAGGAGAAAAGCTCTGAGATCATATAAAATTTTCTCCCTTAATCTTTTCAAGTGATAAATCACATTAGATGTCTTTATATGCCTTGAGTGGATGCTGCTTAGGCATGACATAATTTTTTTTCATAATCTTCAAGAATCTATTTGGTAATATTTTATGTCAGATTTATAGCTGGATTAATAAGTAACACTGAGCTGTTCCATTTGTCAGACATTCTTTTTTCAGTGTTCATATAAATGTTATAGAACTTTTACAAAATGAAGTCATTAGGTCTTGCTCCTTTGTACTATGTCTTCTCAAGTGCTTGTATACAAGAGGGATTTTTTTTTTCCTTAACAATTTAATTTAGCTTGTCTCTTCAAATATGTGGGCTTTGTGACTTTGGAGCTTGGAACAAAAGGACTAGCAAAATAAATATTTTTTTTTATTTGGGATTTAGTTCCTTTAATGACTATTTGTTTTCTCCAATTTCTCATTTCTCCTTTTCATATTTTGTTTGAAAATTGTCCAATTACATCACTGAGTCTGCACTCTAAAATATGTCTTCAATCTATCCTATCTCGAGCACAATGGAAAGTGACCAACTAGAACATAAGTATCTCTTACCTAGACAGTTGCAATAGCCTTCTAACAAATTTCCCTTTTTTTACTTTCTCCTCTCTTCAAGTTTTCTTTCCATCCAATAATACGAATGTGATTTCAAAATGTAAAATAGATTGTGTCATTCTCCTGTTTAAGGTTGAGCTCTCTGCTTGGCCTTTTGATAGTCCAAGGATGATACTTGTCTCTTCACCTGGGATGCACAGATCTATGAGCCAACCTCTTGAAGATTTACCCCTGCAGCAGTTGTTCAGAGTACCTAACAAGGTTCTTTCCAAAAGGGTGCAAGGGCTGTTTTTATGTTGACCTCTATTCCAGAAGACCAAGTATCTAAGTTTCATTTCATGCAAAGCTTGGTTAGTTGGATATTGAAGAAGAGCTGCCCATAACTTTTGATAAGACTGTGTGTACTGATTGAGTTCTTTGTACTACTTGACCATGTCTTCTTGCAACAAAGTAGAACCAAAGACCATAAGTGTTGTTATTGGGTTTCTGAGTTGGACTTTGCCAATTTATAGAGAGCCAATTAACTGCCAATTGATCGATCTTATTGTAATTATAGCTATGGACATTATATTGAGTCTGAGAAGTTCAACTGCTTTGGAATTTTCAGCTCACATTAGTATGAGAACTCCTTCCATTTACCTGAAGATCAAGGATGCTACAGACCACCTGGGAGCAGCAAACATTTTTTATAAAGGGTCAAATGATTAAATAATTGAGGTTTCTGTATTTATTGTTCCAATAAAACTTTATTTAAAAAACAGCTGGCAGACTAATTTATCCCATGGGCCATTGTTTGCCAACCCCTGGCAAAGACAGTGGAATGTTTGAGTAACTGATAGCACTTTCAGTGACCCTAAAGATAGATTAGGCTTTCCTGAGTTGGAAACATGAAATTGAATACATTTTTGCTATTTTCTGAGTTGTAGCCCTTCAGGAGGGAAAGGACTTCGCCCATCCTGAAAATAAGCAGACAACCAGAGCACATTCATATTCCATTGCAGTAGGTACTAGCATGGAGTTCATTTAAAAATATTTGCATGGGTCCTGCCATCAGTGACTTCTGTCCATGCCCCATCTTGACAATTTTGCTAGAATTGTGCTTTTAGCAAATGAGACACGCACAAAAAACAGATTCCACGATTTTTTTTTTTAACTTACCTACCAGTGTTGCTTTAAATAGTGGCCAGTTTGTTCATGCTGTGGTGGGACGATCTCATGTAACGTCTTAGCGAGGTTCCATATGACCTCCTCTGCCACAGCCAGATCACCTGCTTAAGAATGTCAGAGATTCTTTTAAGTAGTTTGTGTCCACACCATGTACAATATTTTTTATCTGAGTGTGAGGCTGAATTGTGGTATTCTATAACAAGTTCTTTGAACTCCACTGAAAACTTGGTTTGGGAGCATGTCACAAGTCCCTTCACAAAGACAGGCTGGTCAATATGATAATGAGCCAGGGTGTTTCCCTCAGCTTTTAGACCAGCCACTTTTTAATGATTACTTTAAGTACCTTGATAATAGGAACTTCCTTTGCAGTGTTAGAGTGCCTAGAGGTTTTTGACTTGTCCAGTGTGCTAGGGTTCCTTCTGAGATTGGGGAGATTCAATATTTCCAAACCATCTTAAAGTCACAGACACCCTGAGACACTTCTACAGTCTGTTTATAAATCAACTTACTTTCTCTAGCCAATTGGAAACTGCTAGTAAAGGCAATCAGTTTGGTCATTTGAAATGATTTACTCCCTATTATGGGATTACATCCTGAAGATGAAATGAAGTCGGTAATTGAATAGCCAGATTAACGATTTCTCATTTCTGCCTATAGGTATATGATCCATTAATACACGTCTAGATTTTTCTAAGGAGTTTCTAGTAAGTGTACCTGGTGTATGGATGATTCTGAGATGCATGCTAACCACTCATTTGTTTCTCCTTCTTTTGATAAGAGGAGTGTTGATGTGTCTGAGTTACTGTGATGAATAGTAATACATAAGGGAGAACTTCACAATATTCATGAAATGTAAGACAGCTTGTGATGAAATGAGTATTTTTCAGTAAGTAGCAAAAGTTTATTCATTCAGAGGATCTTTAGATTCATGAAAGGCCCCAAAATTATGCCAGTGACTCCTTCATGTGTTCCATGACAGCTTCTATAGCCTTGAGGGAACATGGCTTAGCCAATGGATCAAAAAAAAGTCTAATTAGCTATTAGCCCGATGAGATGGCTTATAAATGCACACAGAGAAAGGTTTATGGCAGTAGGCAAACCTAGAGAAGGGTGTTAGAGCTAACTTCAGTCTGCAAAGTACAGTCTAATATCAGGAACAGAAAGAGAGAAAATGATTTCAGAGAATGTGGGAACCCAACATCTGAAAAACTTGGCAAGAACTAGAATTCTCCAGAATTGCCTTTTAGTTATCTGCCAGGGAAGCTTTAATTAACTTATGGTCAATTAGAGATAAGAGATTTATCTCCCTTAGGCATATCATATCTCAAATAAGATGATGAGCTATAAGGTTTTTGTTTTTAATTTTTGACACTGTGTCTTTTTTGTGAAAGGTGAGTTTTAGAGCATCTTCAGAGTTTTGTAATAAGTAACCCACATATTGGATGAGGGTATTATGGGGGAATTTGAGATCCTTATTAGAAACCAGTGAACAGTAAGACAAAGCCTCATTCAATATCTGGGACACGACTGTCTGGGCATACTTGTTGATTCTCCCAAGGGAAGGTGAACAAGCACTGACTAAGTGTAAATGGATTCTAACTCAAACCATAACTATAAAATATGATTCAGGTGGAGGTGAAGGAAAAAATAACACTTAGAAGGGACTGCAAGAGATGAGTCTTTTGGCTATTAGTCTTTCAAGAAAAGTCTTAGTCATTTTCCTTCTGGGTTTGAATGGTATTGGGTAAATAATCAGATGAGTCAGCTTGAACTTGATGCATTTAGCTTCCATAACCCTGCCAATATGGATAGAAATTTTGGCCCACAGGGAGGCTGGTATCTTTTGGACATCTTAAAGCTATGTCTGAGTTAAACACAAAATTAAGTCGATGTCCAAATTAATTGTGATTAATTGGATTAATGGGGACACTTCCTAAATTTAAAGTAGACTTTCTGAGGATCTCTTAATTTGTCACTTCCCACTTATGTAAAGCATATCTTCTGATTAAGTTGTTTGGCATGGTATCACAGAGGAGAAGAACGTCTTTTATAAGTCAAAACACAGCAGACATTTAGCAAAAATTAATAAATGTTTCAGATTTTAAAAACCAGTAGATTCTGCCTGAATCCAGTATATTCTGGTTATACTAACTCTATGTATCCCTGAATATCATAGACTCAGAGAATTTAAAGCTATAAGAAATACTCAAAATATATCCATCTGATTTAACCACTTTTATTTACCATGAAAAGCCTGAGAATTTCAAAGCAGGAATAACCGTCTACTTATCCTTGTGTCTTCTCCCAACATTTTTAGATAGTTTTGGACTCTGGTACAGAGTAAAAAATTCTACAAATATTTTGGTTTTAATGAAACCTGACCTCACAGGATAATTAAGTCTCTGTTGAAGTTACTACCCTATAATAAAACTGATCATGTCATTCTCTCATTTAAAATTATTTTCCACTTTTTGCATTGCTTCCAGAATAATTTTCAAATGATGTAGGTTGGGTCACATGGTCATTTACTGTATGGTGCCCAACTACTCCTTCAGTCAGTACACCCCAAGTATTCCACACAGGGACACAGTACAAAGCCAGTCATTCTCCCCCCAGTTCTGGTTCATTGAATAGTTTACCCTATTCATAAGGTGACTTAAGGAAGGAAATGTTCCAAATTCTCAGGGAGACTATTCTCATTAATAGCTCCTACAGTTAAAAATTTTGTATGTGTTTATATTTTAAGCATATCTGGTTATGTCTATTTCATTTCCTTCACTGAAGATTAAAATATATATTAAAAAGTCTACAATGATATAATGTAGGCAAAGATGTGCAACTAGGTACTCTTAGAACTTCTCTTCTTAAAACTAAATATTTCAGTCATACCATTTATCTCCCTGTTTTAGCCCTTTGAATCATTATTGTAGCTTTCTCTGTACTTTTTCCAAGTTCCCCTCATACAGAAAAATGTGAAGCATTGCATAAAACTGTTTATAGTATTTGTCAAGCTTTCATTTGTAAGACTTAGTCCAACAATGTGGTGATGCAATCTACCCTCCTGTTTGTTTATGTATGAAAATGTATTGTGTTTGCATTTTAACAGTGGCAGTCCATGACTGATTCATGGCCACTGATGAGTCACTTTCTTGATTATGTCAGGCCTGTTTGTGATCTGCACAACAAAACTATGTGATGGATAGCTGGATTCTAGAGTTTAAGACAGGAGCAGATGTTAAGAGTTTGTGCTCAGCCCATTGAAAGAGGCAACCAAATAATAAGTCATCTACAGAGTCTTCTTGGAGCAATCTGGTGACAAACATTGCCTTATAAAAGTTAAACTTTAAATTCCACTGAAACACACAGTTCACATTGGAAAAATGTGAAAACATTCCTCACCCACATTCACATTGGAAAAATGAATGACAAGAGTTGTTTGTACTCAGTTTAATTAAACTCCAATCAGTTTTTCTATCAACTTAAATTTTGAATATAAAAGGTTCTTTCCAGAGACTTTGATTTTAACACAATGCCAATGTCATCCATACTGTCTGGTCATTTCATGTTTCAGTTGCTGTTACCACCTTGGCTATTGATAGCCTGTGTCTATACTCTCTGCATATCTCTTCCAAATGACTGTTGACAGTGAAAAAGTCAGAGGGCTTGCATAGGTCTAACTTCCTTGGGTCCAGGACTGGTGGCACATGGACTCCTGGTTTCCTTAATTGTGACCCTTCGCTTTCCGGCATCATTGTTCCTTAGTGGCCGTGAATTCAAATACTTGACTTTGTCTTGCATTTCCTATTCTGAGTGAGTGTTATTTGGGTTCTTCACTACCTCTTGTAAGAATCACAGAGCTGGAAGATGGTCTGTACTGAGGGAGCAGGTAGACCACCAGTGTCTCTGATGGTGTTATGTATGTTACTGACTCATTCTGGAGGGAATTATTTTCCTGATCCGTGGCAGGGGGATAAGAACACCTACCCATCTCACAGCAGCTGTGTGTTTTTTTTAATGTATACACATAAGAAGTTTGTTTTTAGTTCAAAATTGTGTGCAAATGTAAAATGGGGCTGTGACTTCACTTCCTCTTTAGGGTTGGTCCTCCACCGGGCATTCTTTTCCAGAAACCAGTGGCAGCTTTCTGCAGTGAGGTCTGGAAGAACAGCAGGCTGAAAAGGAAATAAGTTGTTAGCATTACACTGTGAGGCTCATTCTGAACAGCTTGGATTTCTTCAAATATTAAGAATCTACATAATATTATTAGATTAAAATAAAATAATCCTGTCACTTCATCCTTAGGTATAATACATTTTTAAATGTTTGATCTTACAGTGTTTATATCATTTGTCATTAACCTCAATTGAGCGGAAGGAGTATTAAGTGAATTCATGCCCATCAGATATCTGTTAAAGATGACGGCAGACTCACAGAATATTAGTCCTCACACTTAACCATTGCCTACTTGGTATAAAATCAGATGTTCTCCCTGTAGCCTATATGTCTACTCAGCATCTATTCTCTGCTTCTGATTATTTTCAGAATCTCTATGTTACTGGGAACAGCTATGTGTCCATCCATCCAACAAAATGGACTTTTGGGGGTGGTTAGTGATATATTAGCAGAATCTATTGAGTGAGCTCTGGGAAAATTATTTAAGAGCTCTGGAATGGGCATAATCCCTTTAGCTTTTCTCTTTTTCTTCATCTTCCTGCCTGGAATGCAGTAATTATTATGGGAGCCCAATGACCCTCTTGTGAGCATGTGATAAATTTGAGGATGGAAGCTACACATGAAAGATTGTGGAACAGAGAGATATTAGGAACCTGGGCCCTGATACCATTACAGAGCCACCATCCTAGCTCATGTAATGTGAAAGGAAGACATTCTGAAATCAGTGTAAGCCACTGTTAAATTTCAAGTCTCTGCTACAGGCACCTCAATATAATTGCTAACATTCATTACCCTTCATAAAATAGGCATATTTTTTTCCTCTTTTCCCATAATCAGAAAATGACACCAACAACAATAACCAAAAAAGCATATCACTCTATGTACGTATCTGCTAGTACACATGTAAGCAAATGGATCCATGATAAGAAATATGAGGAAGCCGGGTGATCTGTGTATTTTCACTATGACTCTTATACATTCACAGGTCTTGATTACAACAGTTGCTATAAAATGATTTCCTTTCAAAACTGAAATGGATTCATTTTAAATGCAAAGAAGAAAAAGAATCTTAAAAAAAGAAAAGTCTTCCTCTGGAGTTTGATGCTGGAAACTCCCAGAACAATGGGCAACGTACAACGTAGAGGCCTCCAGTGACTGCCAGGTCACAAATGTTCCAGAAGATTAGCACTGCCATAACGCTTAATGATGATAGATGGTGATTAGGGATTATCTTTGGCTGTTTTCTCCGACTTTCTTTTTCTGACAGGTTTGTCTTAATTAAACCCAAACTGGAATGAAAAAATAAGAAAATCTGCCATTTTAACCTACTTTTTAAAAAAGAAGTCAGCCAACATAGCAAATCAGCTCTTATTTATTCAGCTTTAACAAGGAAAACAATGCCATTGGAAATTAATCACATTTCTAAAAATGAACCTCTTATGTCTTTCAGATTTATGCTTAAGTAGAAACCATTGTTCTCTTTCAGAGACTAGGAAAGCTTTGGATGTGAAAGCATGCACAATTGGAAACCTTTGCGAAGAACTAGAGGTATAGGGTGGGTAAGGGAGGCTTGCCAACATACTTACATGCACATGAAAATACATGTATGTAAAAATGTTTGGAAGACAGTGTATCATAATGATCAAGTATAGAGACTGTCATTTGCAGTTGCCAAAATAGGAGCTTAAAATATTATTTTCCTATTTATTTTTCTTGTACTTTCCAATATAATGAATATGAGTCTATTTAGTAATAAGAAAATAAAAATATGGAAGAAATACATTGAATAAGAATGGTATTTTCTGTCACTTTTGGATTTGTAATTCTCACACTGTCATAACTGAGACATTTTTATTCTCGGTGAAAACACAGACTATCTCGTCACCAACCTATATCACAGTCCTTCACATACAATGTGGTGGTTTTGCAACTATATTCCCAAAGGCTTTAATGCTCAATTCCTCTGCCTGTGAGTACATGCTAGGCCCAGTGATTCACTTCTAACACAAAGAATATGCCAGAACGTATATGTCTCTTTCATGTTCAGGTTAAAAAGATAGTGCCTCTCTTTCTTTCTCTGATCATTCACCATGGGGAAACCATCCTGCCATGTTCTTAGCTGCCTTGTGGAGAGACCCACGTGATGAGAACTAAGGCCCTAGGTCCATCAGCCCATGAGAACTGACTCCTGAGAATGACCATGGGAAAAGCTTGGAAGTGGATCCTTTTAGGCCCCTGCAAGTCTTGAAATGATTACAGCCCAGGCCAGCATCTTGACAGCAACCTGGTGAGTGACTCTAAGCCAGAACCACTCAGCTAAGCTGGACTCTGATCCCTGACCCTCAGATAGTGTGAGACTAATATTTGCTGTCTTAAACTTCCAAATCTTGGGCTAATTTGTTACACAGCAATAGGAACTAATACACACTAACATGAGCATTGCCTCTAAGTATGGGGATAAATAGTACTTGAGTAGATGAAGTTGGAGATGAAGTAGGGTAGTGTTTCAAGCAAAAACAAAATGACTAATCCTAGGTAAAAGAAGTTGGGGATATTTCAACTAAATAAAAATTAACAGTCAATCTCATTGAGAAATCGGATGAAATGATACTCAAACCTTGTGGAAGCTTTTTTTTGATGCAGGATAAAACCATTTATTTGTATATAAATTAGATTCCCTGTAGTACATCCAGTAACTCTCAACAGAAGTTTACAGTGGAGAATTATGCTGGGAATTGGAAAGAACAGAAGGGAATTGCTTATTTTTATTTTTAAAACTTTCCAAAGCATTGGAGTTGTTTTCCTGCCTAATATTATTTTTCAAATTAAAAAAAAAAAGGAATTTGTGTACAAGTCTGAGGATTAAATTCTCAAATCTTTTTTTTTTAGTTTCTTTTTAAAGAACAGTGTGTATGACAAAGCATATGTATAATCTAACATTTCTATAATGTTGTGGCAGGATCCATATATACAGAAAAAATACAGATGATCACTGTACAGGCAACCTAAGAGAAATCCAGTAAATATGAATAATTTTTTATGAAGATACCTCTACACCTAAAATAGGTACTCTGAACTCCTGGATCCTGGAGTTTGGAATTTTCTTCCCTAAAAGGCAGATCATAGTAGATATGAGAAAGCTACACTTTACTGCATCGATTCTTCATTTTGTTGTATGCAAGTGCCCTGTAATTTAACTGAGGAGGTCAGATTCTCTATCCCCAATTTTTTAGAAAGAGAACTAAACTCTGGATCCTCAAATGCAAGTTTTAAGCATAAAGAATTTAGTCTTTTCTCCTGAATGTGTTTGCTTCATTAGCTTTTGGACGGAACTGCCCTAAATGAAGAAAGAGAAGAGAGACTTGAAAACCTCCAGAATTCTTCAGAAAGACTTCCTTTGCATAGAATCGTTCATCAATTTCAACAGTAACAGAAAGTAATGGAAACGTGATCTGAATGGGTAGCTGATAGATGAGTAGTAATTTTAAACTCCATTGAAGCTGTTCACCAGATATGGGCACAGCTTGTTTGTTTATTATAAATGTTTAAACATTGTAGATATTTTTGCCAAAATTAACACATTTCTTCCCAAAGGAACGCTAGTGATATCATGAGAGTGATATGTGAAAAGCAGTTAATTTTCAACGAGTAGACAATTTGTGGCATGAATTTTTATAAATGATTTCAAAGTAAGACTTAGTATATTCACAAATTTGCAAATCTCTGTTTAGAATTGTATGGGAACCTATTCCATTAGAATGTTTATTCTTACTAAAGGTGTTCTTTCACAAAATAAAAATAAGCTAGAAGTCTCTGTCAAGGAGAGTAGTTTTTTGTTTTTGTTTTTTTTAGGTGCTCCCAACTGTCCATCCTCAATATTAGTACATTTTGTTTTCTGGTTTTCTGAATTTTATACATAAACCATGGACTCCTAGTTTATACAACTATATTTATAGCTTTTTATAACCTTTGAAACAGAAGTTCTGTGCCTGACTTTTAAATAGAGAAAATAGGTAGCTTAAAAATTAAGTCTACAGCTTTTTTTAATTGAAAACAACAGATTAAGAGTCAACCTAAGGTCTCAAGAAAAAGAAATAAGTAAAATTCTATGAAATTCTTCAGGAACTTCCTTTATAAATCTTTGAAACGTATTTCGTCCATTGGCCTCTTTTAGTGATTAGTATAGTGATATTTATTAACTATAGAATTATTATTCCAACACATATTTTGTGATTTTTTAAGAAAAAACTATTTCTCAGTGGCTTTGGAAGAACTTTACTACCCTCAAAAAAAAAAACACAAAAAGAAAGAAGAAGGAAGAAGATACAAGTAAAAGAACAGGTGAGACCTAGTGTCTTCAGGACAAGATGAGATTTTTATAATGTTTTCAGACAAAAATGATACACAGGTTAATCCATGAAAGAAGACAAAGACCAAAGAGATAGCAAAGATTCTGTGGACTACACTCTTATGCAGTTGGTTTTCAAACTGCCCTTTAAACCCAGAAACAATTTACAAGCCACTATTTTTAGCACTTTCCTGGTCCTCTTTGAGAGTAATTACATGGCCGTATTTTTCCAGTTTGACGTATCTCAAATGCACATCATTACAATTCTGATTAAACATAGAAAGTAGAAATGTTTTAACTAATGCTATATATTTAAAACATTTGAAAGAAAAATATATCAACATTTCAATTAATGATAAAGCATATATGTGTGTGTATATAAATACACATGTGCATATATATACGTCGACTATCCTAAAATAATAATCCTTCTTATGTTGTGAACTGCAGTGAGTTCTTCAATGTCTAGAATTATTTCTTCTTCTTAAAGGCCAAAGATCACCTTCCTTTGTCCGTATTACAAAAATGTTGAGTGATAAGAATCAACTTAATCTCCATCTCTAAATAAACACTAAATTGATGGCTTGTTAAAGTAGACATCTGTTCAAGGTAAATTAATCATAGAGGGTGAAAAGAATCAAATACAAGAGCAAATACTGTCCATATGAGTTAAGAAAACAACCTCTTCCCTAATTTATGGCTCTATATTTTTTAATTGACTCCTTTTAAGTACTTAGAAGAGTATGTGTCCCTTATGTAAAGCCACCGCGGGCATCATCAAAACTCCAACCTGCTGCCATGACCCAGGCTCCAACAATGTCTCATTTTTTTATATGGTTGCCTTACGCATCCAGGACACTCCAGAGTATGTTTTAAGTCAACTCACATTTTAACCAGCATTTTAAGATGTCTGAAGCACTGTCCTGGCTCCAGATTTTATCACAGGTCTTTTTATCTTAATTATTTTTTATATGTACCGTCCCTTCCCTATCATGCCTGGGGGTCCGAGGTGCTCTCACCCCTGGTGACAAGGTGGTTGTTATCTCTCTACCAGCACAAAATCAGGGTGTCCCATTTTAGCTTCTGTAACTTTACCTTTTACTCAAATCATGCCCAAGTACAACAGGTGGAAAGGGCATTTTTGTAAAACACACGGAGACCCACTGTATCCCATTTTGATACATAGAGCTTCTTGGTGAGCAGTACAGCCAAGCAGTCATTCTCTTTATGACCTAGGATCGTGTCTGCCCAACAAGAAAATCCAGGTAGCCAAATCCAAATGAAGATTGACTCCCTCAGTCCCCTTTCGGCCAGGCTGTTGTCTAGAGAGGGTACCAAGCAGGCTGGCCCACGGTTGCCTTTAAGGGAAATGAGCATCAGTTTGGAAATGGTCCTGGCAGAATCCTCCACCTCCCACATTAGTGTACAACGCTCTCCTCCTCCGATCATCACACATGAAGCAGCCGAAAGGAGATGACCCCTTTCTGAGTGTCAGCCACATGAAGGGACCAAACTACTCTATGAAGGTATGAGGAGCAGTAAGAAGTAAGGGAGGTAAAGGCAGAAATCTTGTTGAGTTACTTTTTAAAGAGGCTGTCGCAACACTCAAGAAGACCAGACGCCTGGAGGTGTCAGCAAGAACGGAAAATCCAGCAAATAAATTGTCTGTCAGTCCACTGTTGAGCAGTCTTTGCAATAAAACATGCATCATTTTCAGAGGGTGAATGATCAGGAAAGCCAAAAATCGGACACAGGTGAGTTTCAAGGGTGACGATGATGCCTCTGGAGCTGGCTGCTTAGACTGGAACAGCGACACTAACTTCAAATGGTATCAAGACTGGTGAGACACCGGGGAAAATCTCAAACCAGCCAGGGTTCCACAGATTCACCTGGTTTCTGTCCGGGGTGAACTTACCTCTTTTCTCCTCCAGTACCCCTGCATCTCTGTAATGATCGTCTCCTAATTCTTATCCATGTCAAGCATCAGAGGAGAAGATAATATTCATTTATTTATCTTTTCTTCATGTTGTTATGATGCCTTTGACATAACTTGATGCCTTAAACCAAAGAATGAATGTCTAAGAGTTGGAATTTTAAGTAGGGCAGAAAATCTATGTTTTTGAGCCTTTGCAGTACTGTCAAATCATATAGTAAGTTTGCAAACATTCCTCTGTGAGTTCAAGCATGATGGGGGATGTTACTGTCTTTGCCGCCTTATATGATGAGTGCAAACAACAGCATCAGTGTTTGGCATAATAATAATAGACCTAGCGTTCAAAAGAATGTTCACATTGTACAGAGCAACTTGAACACTGTGGTTTCATCTACCTCCTCCAACACCCTGGAGGAAGGCAACAGCCCTTTTTATAAGTAAGAATATGTGACATCCATTATTCATTCTCGAAACAGTAGAACCAACGCTGAAACTGGCATCTCTGATACTGAAAACCTGGTGCTTTTCCAGAGCTGTCATTAAAGCTTTCCTCTGAGAAATAAAGGATGATTACAGTCTTTTGTTTTGCATGTGTAGAGATCTTGCTATGTAACTTGTAAATGCTCACAAGAAGCTGGGGGATTTTTGATACTTAATGACAAGATTGGGTCAACTACTCTAAGGCCATGGAGTCTCAAGTTCTCATTAGATCCTTTTGATGTTGGAGATGATTGTGCGCACCAGCGGATGCGGAGGGTTGATTTGACCCAGCCTGTCATTCCCCTGCTCCCTACCCCCAATTACCTGCATGATGTATTGGTAGAGCGGGCAATGCTACTGAAGAATTCTTTCAGCTGAGGCTGAGGATTGAAAACAATCCAGTAAGTTTTCTCTGCATTGTTCACTAGGTCTTTGTTTTATCTTCCAAAGGTTTGATGTTGGATAATGAATAAATCAGGATAAAATATGAATGCCCCCTCTGTAAGGACCCAGCGGGAAACATCGGCTGTTGAGCCAGATCTCAATCAGCAAATGAAAGGGGTTCATTTTGGCATCAAGACCAGGCCTGTGAAGTTAGCTTGTTTGAAGAAAATTCAAGATGAAAAAGGAAGTATGTGTGCATGGTGTGTATGTGTGAGAGAGAGATAATAAGTAGGTTTAGAAAACGTTCGTTTTGTGGAAGCACTGCATTTTATAGGAAACAATTTAAATAATTTTCTTGTAATGTGTTCTTCAAAAATATTTACCAAGTAATCTATTGTTTGCCTATTCTTAATTAAATTGGCTTAAATGTTTCATAAATGCACATAATATTTTACCTCTTGGAGGTTAAGATTCTTTTGAAGCTCATATACATACATAAAATATTTATGTTGCTGGCATAAAGTGTTGCTCAGCGTCCTAGAAAAAACTGGAGCCATTTGTAAAACAGAAAATTGTATGGAGACTGGCTTTATGTGGAATTACATGAACAGGGTCATAGACTTGGAGTTAGGACATAAGAGTTTGTTTCCCTTATTATCAAATGTAAAGCTGTTTCTCTCTTTCTGGTCTCCTATACATACAATACTTTTTTTAAAGGTTGCTCTATATTGTTACTTTGAGGACAGTGCCGTAAGTGACTCAACCACGGTAATTTAAAGCAGGATCTGGGGCTAAGAGCACTCGCATCTGTGATGGCCTGCCAGCCCCTGCTGCACTCACCGTTCTTCTCGTGTCCGCCCCACCACGAGTGCTGTCCCAGGCAGTCAGCAGCTCCCAGCTCTTCCTGTCATCCTCCCTGTGGGTAGACGCTGGCTTTTGCTCGTGGGCTTCCCTTCATCTAGGGCATGCCTGAAAGGAAGGGATGGAAGCTTTGGCAAAGCCTTCAGTTCTAACTATGCAGGAGGGGTGAAGTTCACTCAAGGAAAAATTGTCAAGTAGACAAAATGTTGCTCTGGTATCCCCTTCTATGCACTTCTCCCCTCTCTGCTGTGTCCTTCTTTGCACCCCATTTCAGGATCTAGGACGGCTATGCAATGCATCTTGAGGAGCAGTGGGGATGCCGGTGAGGAGCCACTCATCCCTTTTGTACATCCATCACCTTTTACTTCCAGGCTCATTTAAAAGCTAAGCTGCCTTTTCAACTGTATAGCCCAGAACTTAATTTTTAAATGAAAAAAATCTGAAGGTCCAGCTAACATGAGGGAGAGATACTTTTGGGAGGCAAAGACACTCCCCCAAATAAACTATCACAGGTAGTTTCTCATGTTCAACATTAACATGTAACATGCCATGAAGGCAGTGCTTTCTGAAAGTTCTTTACGATTCCCTACCCTGAAGTTGCCACTGTAGTCTTGGTTCAGACACTGAGCACGCAATAGTAATTCTTGTCCTTACTTATTTTGTTTGACATGGTAAGTGACCTGGCTCAGTGTTGGATCAATGTATGTTTAAGCAGAGTGAACGTGGGTACACAGAAAAATATATGTAGCAGGTCCGTCATCTTGTTATATAGACATTGCCATTACAGCATTTTTTTCTTTCAATCTGTGATCAGATACATGTTCTTTTTTGATATCAAGAAATTAAGATGTAGATAAGGCAGCTAACTTCTGAAACAGTGTGACTGAATGACATTAAGGAAAGAAAAAGACTTTTCTATTCCTTTGAGAGAAATTTTAGATGTAAGAATGTTTAAATAAACAGGGTTTCTTGAAGGGGCAGGAAGAGTAACACAAGATGGACAGGTATGTATTATACAGACTGTAAGATCAAGATGCATTAAATTAAAAGCAATTTCCTTTTGTATTTTATCTAACTGCAACTGACATTCAATATATTTACTTAAATTTTTCTCTTGACCTTTTCTCATCACTTCCTTTTTTTTTTTGTGACTACCAAAGCTGAGATTTTTATCTATTAATTAGTAGCAAAGACTCAAGTTAGAGTTGCCTGGGGCAAGCATGGTTAAATGCTACACTGCTACCATATAGTTAACTGACATTCAACATGTGAGAGAGAGGGGGAGGGAAAGAGGAAGGGGAATAGAAAGAGAGACAAAAGGAGAGAAGAAAGAAAAGCAGAAATTTACTAGAGGAAAAGTATCCACTGTAGGAAAATGTATTATATTAATAAATAATAAGTTGCAGTTCTTTATAATATCACTAGGTGGCATGTGATTGATTTAACAACAACAACAAAAAACTAGAGAAGAGCCAGGAAAGTTACGACTTTAAAAAATAGCTCGAAGTTATCTGTATTTATTTTCATATTGATTTGCACAGTTCACATTTCTGATATCTCAAATTTGTGTTGGGGATAAAATGATATAGTACATGTAAAAGTGCTGTTAGTGCCTGGTATACAGTCAGCACTCAATATGTGTGAATTTATTTTTGTGTAATTAGAGTAGGAAGTGGGTTTTTTTTGACTGCTTCTGTTTCTATTCAAATGCGTAACCATATGGTTCCAAATGGTTTATAGAACCGTTTAAAACACAAAAATATAAAGTGACAGAAAATCAATTTAAGCCTTTTGTGGATATGCTTCTAATTGTTTCTAAACTTCAGATAAATATTGTTTGTGAGAACTATTGCTATCTGAATTCCACAAAATCTTAAATTTGATGAAAAAGATTCCCCAAAATGTACTGAATTCAAGTTTCTAAAATGTATACACATGTGTGTCACCTACGTGCTTTCATAACCTGTAGCATATTTACCCATGTTTGTTTAAAAATTGATGAATTACCAAAGTTCACTCCCCCCTTTCTCTATGAAAAATACACCTCAATGCAAAATAGTTTATATGTAGTAGATTAGAAGAGAGAAGAATGTCAAGTTGCAGCAACGCCTTGGAGTGTTGCTGATATTGGTACACCCTGGAAAGGCAAAAGCAGCTAGTAAATAAATGTGCATATTGCTCATTTTCACTTCTCAAGATCTGAAAAGGAGAGAATTCACTTGAAACCAGGTCCAAAATATTCATGTCAATTTTCTGCTGTAATGGGTCATTTAGAGACAAGTTGAACATGCATTTGAGATGACTTCTCAAATAAAAGTTTAAGTCACTTCCTTTCCTAATGAAAAAATATGGAAAAGTAATTAAAAAGAGAAAAAATAGCAAGTTTCCATTCTTAAAAAAAAAGAATGGAAACTTTATTGAATATCTACTCTTTAATAAACACTGCAGATATATTATTTAAATCATAACAACCTATTCAAAATATCATGATCATATATTATACATGAAGAAAATTTAGTACGTTTAAGTAAAAATCTTGCCCAAAGTCACTCACCTTGTGAGTGAGAAAACTTGGATGGAAATTAATGGACAATCACATTAGGTTGCCTCTGATGAACATTTCTAATTAGCAATTTTTCTGGAAGGTAAATTAGAAGTGCCACCAAGTTCCATAAAACTGAACCCACTATTTGTTGATCATAGTTTTACGAATGAAGAAAGAAATTTTACTTGTTCTTGTATATGGCCTTGGGGTTATGGCCTTGCACTGGCCTTGGGGTTATGCCTTATAATACAAGTTAAAAATGGATCAAACATATTCAGAGTAAAGAGATCACAAATGATATTTGAGTACTATAAGAATAATTTAAAGTATTATGGATAAAATGGTTACATGAGTGTATATACACATGTCGAAACTCATCAAGCTGTACATATAAAAAATAAAGAAAAAGAACAAAATATTATAGGAGGCACTTCTGCTTCTAGTAGTGTAGACTGGATAATTTGTACCCAAACTATCATGCAAATAACTAAAACACTGGGATACAGGGGCAGAAATCATGTTTTCTGAACATACTGGAGAGTGGAAAAGAGTTAAAGTTGGCCAGACCAGAATTTGGGAGAGGAAAAAGCCCCAGTGAGGTCAGCCTGGGATTTGGGGTGCTTTCTTCTGGGCATGTGCCACTCAGGACAGGAGAGCCAAGACATGCAGAGGTGAAGTAAGCACTTCAACAGTCTGGTGTAGACAGGCATGAGGGGACTGGAATCCAGGAATCTCCAAAAGAGGAGCAATTGGAGGACCTCTCTCACATTACAGTTGGGACTGCAAAGGATTCAGAGTGGAGCTCAGGTTCAAGTAATCTCAGCCCCTCAATTTGGACTGAGGCAATCCCAGGTTTCTGGTGTCTCCATGCAGCTAGCAGAAGCAAACTAAAAAGACTTTGGAACAAGATCCCGTGTTTGGTCTCAAGTTATTTCTCCAAACAGTTTTTGAACTGATATCCAGATCATCTGAACATAACCGGACAAATAAGGAGACAAGACAGAGTAAGTGAAAACCAGTCACAACAACAAAACATAGTGTCACGGTCTGAATGTTTGCATCCTCTCCAATTTCATATGTTGACATCCTAAACCACAAAGGTGATGGTATTTGTAGGTGGGGCCTTTGGGAAATGATTAGATCATGAGGGTGGAACCATCCTGTATGGGATTAATGCTTTTATAATGGAGACCTTTCTAGCCTCTTGTGTGTGTGGATACTAGGCGAAGTCTACAGCCTGGAAGAGGGCCTTCACCCAACTACGCTGGCATCTGATTTTCAACTTCCAGCCTCCAGAACTGTGAGAAATGAATTTCTATTGTTTATAAACCACTTGGTCTGTGCTACTTTATTACAGCAGTCTGAATGGATTAAGGCAGACAGAAACAGGACTACAGGGGCTCCAAGTATCAGAAACAAAATTTGCAAGAATTATACACCTGTAAGGTGAGAAAAGCCAGAGTTAAAATTTTCAGGAGAAAACTGCAAACTATAAAAAGTAAACAAATGGAAATTCTAGAAGTGAAAATTAAAATAACTGTAATGAGGAGCTCAGTGGATTTAAAAGGAGCTGAGAAAGAATTTTAGTGGAAAAGCTTAGTGAAGATATTTGGAATAATGCATAGAAAGACAAAGATAAGGGGGAAAACACACGTGCAGGGTGGGATAAGAATGCTTAGCATAACTAGTAGAATCCTAAAGGACAGAGAAGAAAAAGGGAGCAGAAACAATTTGAAGAGATAATGGATGTGATCTGTGTTAACACTGATGAAAGACATAAAACTATTCTTCAAAAAAACTATGAACAAGAAGCAAGTTAATAAAAAAGAAAATAACCCACACCTAATCACATCAGAAACTACTGAAAACTAAAGACAGAGGAAATATGTAAGCAATCAGAAAGTTAAGAAGAAAACTGTAATGATTATATTCTAATGCGTGACAGTCAAATTAAAACTTAACTTCTCTGTAGCAACAATAGAAATCAGAAGACAGCTGAATGATATTCTCAAAGTGCTGAAAGGAAATAACTGCCAACGAGAATTCTGTGCACAGCAAAAAATGTCTTTAAAAAATTAAATTGAGAAAAATAATATTTTCAGACAAACAAATGCTGAAGGAATTATCACCAGCAGAGCTTACTAATGGGAAGAAAGAACCTCTTTAGAAGGAATATATGGGACCTCAGATGGAAGATCAGGGATGCCAGGTGGTAGAAAGAAAAACAATAATGGTGAAAATGAAAGTAAATATAAATAAAGTTGGATGGCATAAAAACGATAACCTATTGATGGTTTATATGCCATGTATTTACTTATATATAATTTAATATATAAATTATATAACAAATGGTTATTTATGTGTTTATTTGCAGTAACAAGGGGAAAAAAGCTCATAAGTTGGAAGGTGGGTATATTAAGTTTTCTAGGGAATAGTCGAGAGAGAGGCACAGGGAGAGGGAGAATTCATGGATAGCAACTTAAGAATTGGTGAATCATTTTCCTTGCTCCTCTCCTTTCCCATTACTGTTCTAAACAAGTCAGTCCAAAGCCATTAGCTGGAGATAAGCAAATCTCTGCCATGACCCCAGAGCAAGTATGAGAGGTTTTAAAAGGGGGATCATATTAAAAGAAAGGGATAGCAAGGATCTTGGGTTTCATATATTTATACATAAGGAAGGAGGCAGCCTCCCACAGATATGAAAATCATGCGAGCTTCATGTCCCCAGATATAAAGAAGCATGGTGATCAATTGTTTTAAGTATACACGTAAGAACGCTTCTCTACGAAGTATCAACTCTTACTGTAGAAACATATGCCACAGATCACTAATAGAAATGCTTTTTATGACAGCTTAGTCTGTGTCTTCAAAGCAGCCAGTCACATGTGGTTTTGTTAAGGGATGTTTATTTTGTGACACCAGCCTGAAAAATCTTAAATTCAAAGATCTTCAAGGCACTGTGATTCATCTTCAAGGATGGCGTGGAGATGAGGGTGAATTCTCAATGTTTTCTTCTTTGCTGATGAATGCATTTAGCAGCTGTTCAAAAAGAAATTATGTTTGATTATGGTTTTTTGCTTTTCAAATACCATCCTAAGTTATTAAAGAGTGTTCTAGGAAGTGAATTCACCCCCGTCTTCTCAGTGTGTTGACAGGTACTCATTTTAAAGAAAAATTCAAAAGAAAGAATGAAATCATGTGATCATACAATACTGCTCAGGGAGGGGGCCATTTTGGCCTACAGTCTAACCTGACCTGTACTTCAGTCTGTGCCCTGCATGGAGCCCAGAGGGCCTTTGTCCAATCTGCACGGTGTCACTGTGCAGATTAGTCTTGGCCCTGGATTGTCCCTCAAATCAGCATTGGCACTGTTACAGAAGATCCACCAAGCCGTGAGCATTTCTTCTCTCAGTCATCCCAAGGACTGTCCAGTGATTTCCTCCTGACTTGCATCTCTATGGTGGAGGGACTCTGCTCAGGCCCACAGGTTTAATTTTCTGCCCTCTTGGGAGACACAGCAATTTTTATAGGCCCTCAAACACCACTCAAGGCATTTGAGAAATTTAACAGTGTTTTTTCCAGAACTCTTTTGCCCGGGACCACCTTGCCTCTTTAAATAACTTTCTGTCAGTTTTAGCTGAAGCCCCAAAAGGTCAAAAACAAAATATTTAGCAGCTGTGTGCACAGTTCAAACCAAGTGCTGTACCATTTAAGGCTTGTAGAAGTGAACCCCCCCCCCCCAACCTTTTGTAATGATGTCCAGAATAAACATACAAAAGAACTGAGTTTGAAGAAGTTTAGAGAATGTCTTAGCAGAGGTGTGCTGGAATGCTGTGGAATTTCCCCTCCCTGGCCCCACCTCAAACCCAGTGACAGACTCTTCAAGGAAGCCATTCAGAGAATACTCTCCTGAAACCTATGGCGTTTGCACATCTTTTTAGAATATGATCCCATGCAACTGACGCCCCACCAGCATGACATGACCCTGTGGACCACTACTGAAATAGAGATGGCCCCTAGAGGTGAAGAAAATGACATGATAGTTGACCTCATCAGCAATAGAGTAGGATGTGATAAATACTCTAATAGAGGCACAAAATGTTGAGAGTTACAGAGTAAGGAATGGTTAGTCCTGCCTAGAGGAGTTTATGACAACTGATAAAGGTTGGGGAGGGATGATATGTGATTGGAGTTTCCAGAAAACTGAGGAAGAATGGCCAGAAGTAGTAGGTGTGCTGTTTCTGATGAACGGGAGACCAAGCATGCTTAGATATTGGCAGGACGTTGGACGTTGGACGTTGCTGAAGCTTGGGGAGTATGGATGTCAGAGTACATGATCAAAGATGGGCAGGAGAAGCAGAAGTGGAGTATTTGATGGCTTCTTAAGTGTAACTCTGGGGGGGAAATCCCGGGGCAAAATACCTTTGAAATCAAAATCAGTCAAAGGGAGAGGTAAAGTGGGAGAAACCCATTTATTGTTTACAAGCAGTCACCCCCTTCTGCTCGCCTGTGTCTCTTGCAACCCAGCTGCAGATGGAGAGCCCCACCCAACCTCTCAGATCCAGATATGCCCTCACTTTCCCTTGTAATTATCTATTGATATGGAGATGGCCTACTTCTCTCCACTCTGGAAACACTTATTGATATGGAGATGCACTAAGGCCAGGTGAGAGATTCTGGAAATATTGCAATTTTACTTACATTAAGTCATCCAGATATTCCAGAATATTCCAAACTGAAACTATGTGAATAGAAGGTCTTTTTTCTTGTATGATGTAAAGGTGAAATGACCACTAAATCTGATGAGGAGAATCTTTGACAATGAATACTTTAAAATGCACATTAAACACAGTGACTTATAACAAACTCATATTAGATGACAGGTAAAGGCCAACTCTGCTTTCCACCTGAAAGGACACCTTTGAGAACCACTAAGTTCTGGTGTTCAGCTTTTTGATACCATACGTTTCCACAGAAAGTACCAGTGGGAAGTTCTAGGTATGGACGTGAGTAGTAGCATCTATATTTTTACTTCAAGATATTCTCACCTAAAAATCTCAGGGAAAATGTATTGGAGAAATATAGGAATACTTAATTTCTTCTTGAGCTGATTTTCTTGATAGTATAAAAATGCCAAAAATACAGGTTTTTTTCCCCCTCTAGTAATTTAATTGACTAGATTCTAGGCCACAGCTTTCTGGTGTGAAATTTTTTTCAATGTGTGATATGTTGAGAGATTTTTATCCCTTCACAGAAGAGGAAATTGAGGATTGAATATGTGGTCTTCACCACTTTATTTCCTAACAACTAAAGAGAAATAATCAACCTACCCTAAACTTCTTGGAAAATACCTCAAATTCTTTCAAGAGATCCAAGTCCATGGTTACTTAATCAAGATGCTGAGATAATGTTTGCCTCACATTTAAGTGTTAGAGTTGATTGTGTTGGAATTCCCCCTCCAGGCTCCTCTACAATAGGCACTTCCACATTCTTTTCAAATTGTCACGTCCAAAAAAGATCCTTCAGCCGATAATCAAGCTTCATTTACAGTCAGGTGCCTCCCCTCTGAGTCTGAGCTTAAGCAAGAGCAGCCGGCACACCAGGAAAGCTTGGGCCCAGCAGGTCGCATGGTGTGTGCTGAATGATTTCTGTCCTCTGTGACTGCGGAATAGACTTTACACAGTGATTTCTCAATTATGCCATCGAAGAAATAGTGGAATCTTAGAACACAACTGGTTCCTATAACCCAGTTCTGAAAATTTGGAGATTTCAAGTCTTGTCCCTCTGTCTTCCAGGCATCTTTTTTTTTTTTTTTAACCTCTAAACCTATTTTTATTACAAGATTATTGTGGAAAATGCTTTATGTAAACTGGTAAATTATCTAATGATTTTTTTGTTGACTTGGAAACATCATGTGATATTTAGCTATCAAGTGAATGAAATTTAAGGGAGGGAAACATACATTGAAGTAAAATATAATCTTCGTGCTGTTTTTAAGAAAATCAAAGTCATGTGTATTTACTATAATCAGAAATATACAGGAAAGAAGCCTATATCATGTAAATTTTTGTCTAAAATTGGAATTTTACCTCTATATGTATTTAACAGACAGTAACTTACATTACAGTGGTTTTCATGAAAATTAACAAATTAGCCTGAATACCATGATGATTAATTATTACAAAGAAGATTATTTTAAGCTTAATAATTTGCTATGCTTCACTGGGGACATCTAAGAAACAAAGAAGCATAGATAATGTTACCAGATACAATACAGGAGGGCAACAAAATTTAAAAACTGGTAAAATTTATGCAATAGGTAACTTTCCAGCAGGAGCTGGATCCAGGCATCTTTTTATCAAGCTACATATAATGTCTTTCGCTAACGTGCAGCTGGAGTGGTGGAGTTATCTTGTCACTTGACAATATTGTCAATTGTCTTTGCTGAGACTCCTGAGTCAGGGCAAACAGGAAGACTGGCTTTCCAAGACCTTTCCTTCTCACTTCCTGCCCCCTACTATTCCTCCTGGTGAATGTAATTCCATCTCCTCATTATGCATCCAGTCAGCAGGTAAAATCCATGGCCCATGACATAAGCCTTTCTGTTACTTCTCTTAAACATGAAAATACACACAATTATTATATTTATATTTTTGTAACTTAAGATTAAGATAACCCAGAGTCAGTGGCATAATAGAAACTATATCATAACAATAACAGTGCCTTATTTGGAACAAAATACTTTCTGGCACAAAAGAAATAGCTCAAGACATATGTTCTACTAAAGAAGATAAGCTACAAGCAGAAAAGAGATGTATTTCATGAAAACCCTAAAATCTTTAAACATATTCTTGCTGTGATTTTGTTTGTTGGAAATACATATTTAATATGAACATAATACACAGTTTGAGTATGCATTAAATTCATAAAATTTTAGTGACCACCAAGGCTGCTTGCAAACACTGCTTATGAACATCACATTTTCTGATTTATAAGAAAGCCCTCTCATTCAATCAAATTTGGTTGAATAATTTTTCAAAGTGATCTTGATAATTAGTGGGGATTAGTGCTTTTTATTTCAACTCATATGCCTCTCAGCTAAGTAGACAAATAACTCTCTAAGCTAAGACTAGAGTTATTTGTGGAAAGCAAATAATATAAATTGGATGCATTGAATTATATTTACCATTTAGCCTAAACAAGAGCATATTACACACTATGTGTAATCGGCTCAAGCATTAGTTCACATTCAAGTCTATACATGGGTAAAATTATAATATTTCCAGAATATCTTGCCTGGCTTTAGTGCATCCTCAGGGGTGGAGAGAAGTATGGCTTTAGTACATTTGCATATCAATAGATGTTCCTCAGGGGTGCAGAGCCATTAATCTCCATATCAATGGGTAATTACCTGGCAACCAAGGGCTTATCTGAACCTGAGAGGTGAGGGGGAGGACTGGTTGGCTTCTGCTGGAGCAGGAGAGAGAAACGGCCTCGGACTGCAATTTGTAAGCAATAAATGGGTTATAAACTTTATTTCTCCCTTCCACTGATTTTGGTTTTAGAGGTATTTTGCCCTGGAATTTCTTCTCCCCAGGCTTACACTATAGAACGTCCCATTTTGCTGATTCACTGCCCCCTCCCCACTGTTACCAGTCTATGAAGTATTTACTTAATATTTGGTATCCTTAAAAATAAGATAAATCAAACCAAATAAAATAGTTTCACTAGAATCCTAATCACAAAAGGTCTCACAAAGAGTCAAATGTCGTAGCCCCTTATTTCCTTGGCTTACTTCCCTTGGGGTAAAGATTCAGATTCATTAGCATATTATTAAATGCCTACTATATACCAGGTGCTGGTTTACACACTTTCACATGTGTAATCTCATTTATTTTTCAACAGAAAACAAAAAAATCCTCTCACTGGTATCCATAAGAGGGGAATTTGGGATTTTTGAAACCACTCAAGTTCTGGTTTGGGTCATACAAAATGTGAGTAATTTATTTTTATGGATTGTGCTTTCAGAAAGATTTTGGTCTGATTATTTCAGTAGGTATACTTGCCATGCTTCCTGAAACAAAGTGAATTTGTTTCACATCTGTTCTGTGTCCACATTACTTTACATTATCTTGATATAATGGACGTTTGTTTTGCTTACTTAGGCTGCAGCCCTAAAGTCTGCTTAGTATTGCTTCTCGTTTATCCTAGATGCTCTGCGATTTCTCCAGGAACAGTAAAAAAAGTATGCATGGTGTCAACAGCACAGTCTCTCCTTTGATCTTTATCACGATGCCGCTGAACCTTTCACTTTCACGTAACAACTGGCATTTGTAGACATCGCCTCAAGTATGTACATAGAGTAAACTTCTTGAGCTCTTACATCAAAGATTTTACAGAGAAACTAGGGAAGAATTAGCAAATTTCTATAGCTGAAAAACCTGCCATCCAAATATGTAGTAACAAATGTTTAACTACAAGAGCTTTCTCCTCGAAGTCTCTAAGAACTTCCTTACTATTACCACCAATCACTCATGACTCATTGTTCTCTCTCTACAAATCATTCTTGTAGAAAATTAACTCTAATGATACACATCTTAGAAAAAATACAAGTCTCCTTCACCTACCTCCCCTTCCATTAGGGCTGCATTTTTTCTACTCCCCTTTGTAACCAAACTTTATAGAAAATGCTAAACTGTGTCCTGCCTCTGTTTGCTCACTATCCAGCCATGCTTCAGCGCATTCCATTCTGGTTTCTGTATCCAGCACAACAAAACTGCTTTTATCGGTGACTTACACTTTTCCAAATCCCATTAGACTTTTTTGCTGGTGCCATTCAGATTCTCAGAAGCATTTGACATAGTTATACTATCAGTACTTCCCAAAATAATCTTCTCTACTGCCTTTCATGGGCCTTTCTATCTCTGCATCTGTTCCTTCTATGCATTTCTTGCTTTTCCTTATTTAACTATACTGTAAAATTTGGAAGTTGCAAGGGTCAGATCCTAGACTTTCTCATAACTCTCTACAGTCTTCCTTTAGTTGTTTTATCCGTTCTTCTGACTTTAAATGCCATCAATATAGTAAGATCACTCTCCCAACCAAAAGAGAAAAATTATTTCTCGCTTAGCAGAAAGGTAGAATGGGAAAGTATAATTTGGGACCTTTAGAGTCCATCTCATTTTGCCAAAAAATATCACATATTATTTTTCTATTTTGTCTCACTGTTAAGTATTTGAAAGTACTCACTGAAATACTTCCTACCATTATTTCCCTCTCCTTCTGTGTTGTCTTCATTCTCTAACTTTTCTAAGCATTCATTGAGTTACTGTGAACCCTACAGAGGTATGAACACCACACCCAGCATGGCTCTGTGTTTGGTGATGCATAATTATTTGAGACTTGGTGTGACATGATATTTACAATCCAGAACATACCTATTAGAAACATAAGAAATACACACATGTAATATTTACATGTCAGGACAGACAGTACTTCATATGCTTATAAATATACATGTAATAATTGGTATGGCATTCAGAGGAAGAAGAGGTAATTATCAGCAGGAGTCATCTAAGAAATTAGATCTATAAGATCCTTTCTGCCTCAAGATTGTTGTTTTAATCATTCAAAGGAACTTCTGAATGGTCCTATCTTACATAATCAGTAGTCTTGGTATATGATCAACTCTTTGTCCCAACAATTCCAAGTAAGACAATGTCCCTAGTCAATTAGGAATATAAATTAATCCATGATGTTTTCAAAATGTTGTTCATAGGGAAATATTAGCTCTGTATATCCATGATGAAATAGCCAAGTATATTAATTTTGATACATTGTTATGATAGACTATTCAACAGCATATTGAAGAATAGTACATATACCAATTATGTAAAATATGACTATAAAAATAAAAGGTAAAGATATGAACTATGTGGAATAAGAAATTAATAGTAATATCTGGATAGTTTATTTTTTTGGTGATATTTGATTATGTGTTTCTCTATATTAACATTTTTCATAAATATTAAAATACATAACATATACTTGCCTAATCACTCCAAAAAACTTTCCTTTTATTGAAAAAAAAGCAGTGTTGATTCCTCCCATGCAGACACTGCTAGTAACAGATCATTCACTAGTTCTTTTTAGTTGCACATAAACTAAAACCTTAACTTAATGGTGTGGCATATGTCCTGAATATTTGTAATTATTTATCTTATTAATTCCTAGAATGTAGAAGTTAAGCCTGATATCTTTGTTCTATTTCATGTCCATAGGCAAACATATGATTAGTAATGAGTTTTATTTTAGTTTCTGTTTCATTTATTTATTTTGAACATTTTTATTATGGTATATAAAGTTAAAATTGAGTAAAATGAATCACTTCAGTCTAAAGGAAAATAATAAAATTAAAATACATGTTTTCATTGCGCACATTAAAAATATTTCCTTTGCATTTTAGTGGGTGGCTTTCCTGAGAACCCCAATGAATAACCACCCATGTGCAAGTTCATTGTTATTAGAATGGCCCCAAAAAAGTGAATATATCAGTCACACTCCCACTGATGATAGGATGAAAAGTTCTAGCTGTTCCATACCCTATAAACCTAACATTGATAAATTTTCATGTAATTTTAATTATTATTAACTTGATGAATATAAAGTTAAATTCTATTTAAGATATAAAGTTCCTTTCTCTGATATTCAAAGAGGTGAACTTGTTTATATAAGTTTATGACTTACTTGCCTTTATTTTTCTGTGAAATACTTTTTGATGTTTTTCAACCACTTTTCAATTAGATAATCATTTTTATTGATGTATAGATGTTATGTTATATATTCTGAGTAAAAATCCTGGGTTAGTTACAGATATTATTCCATCAATGTGTGGCCTACATTTTTGCTCTGTGATCTAGCAAACCACTTCTGGATCATTATTGATATGGGTCAGAAATTTTATCATGAATTTAAAAGTGTTTGCATTCATACATTAATTACTACTTACATATATAAAACATTTGCACTGTGGGGTTGTCTTATTGTTAGGGAAATCAGTTCTAAGAAATAATTCTACAATAATAAAATTGGCCTATGAGTGTACATTTGAAAGCAAAAAAATAGAAAATAAAGCAGTGCTTCAAGTTACCTAACTAGGAATCAGAGCTTCATTTGCTTTAGAAATAGATGAAACATAACACAAAAAGATGGCCCCCTGTGTACGGGTGGTCAGCAAGGAGATTCATCTCAAACTAGGCTATGCGATATGCCATACAGATAATGTAATATGACCAGTATATTTCTTGAAAATTTGTCATGCAAAGCGTTGTCCTGTTTAACAGTTTCTCTGCACACTAAGGTATTGCCCCGGCACATTCAGTGTAGACAAAGAACCTGTTGTTCATACGGAAAGTCTCCCCACCGCTTGTCACGTTATTTGATACCTCACGGCCGAAAGTAATCCGAAGATGTCTGGAAGCTGAAGCAAAGAAATGAATGAGGCTGTTAGGATGTTTGTACTCAGGCTCTTGGGTGGGAAAGTTAGTAAACTGTGCTTTTGAAGATTTATAGAGATGAGTATCTGTGGTGCGTTCATTTATCCTTGGCCCCATTCCCACATCGTATTCCAGATCTTGCCGTTAGGTTTAAGTATGCATTTCCTGGACTCCTGAGACCTGCACCTGGGTGGGAGCTCATTTGCGGATCTTAGATACAGAGTCTTTGTTTTTCTTGTGTGTAAGTGAGAGCTGTGAAGCATCATGTGAATCTTGGAGCTTCCTGGACTAGAGTAAGAAAGGGCCCAACACTTAGAGGCACTCACGTGGCACAAAAGAATACATGGAGTGATTGTCTGCAGAGATGGTCACCCTCTCCGTGTCCATGCATGCTGCTCCTTCCATCGAGCAGGGGTGTGTGTGCCTCACCCTTTGAACCTAGGCTAGCCTTTGATTTACTTTGAAAGAATGTAGCAGAAGGGATGTTCTGGAACCTCTGAGCCTAGACCTTAGGAGACCTTGTAGAGTCCTTCTTTGTTATCTCAGAAATTAACTTCCATTTAAAGAAGTCTGACTGTCCCTGGAGGATGGGAGATTCCAAAGGGAGAGAAAGAGGCCCAGCCTGCCCCCAGCTGTTTGAGCCACCTCAGGGGAGACAATGGACATGTGAGTAAGGTCATCTTGGACTTTCCAGCAGCCTCCACATGGAGAAGGACCCAGCTGGACCCAGCCAAACCCAGCCGATTCTCAGAATCATGAGAAATAATGAATTGTTCTCTTAAACTGCTATCTATGGTGGGAGTTGGTAATGCAGCAATTGATGAGGAAAACAGAATCCTACTGCATTTGGCATAGCAGATAATCTAAATTCATCCCACTGTCCTCAGTGAATCTGTTTTTGTTTGTTTATTTATTTGTTTTTTGACAACTCTTTACTGTATTTGATACCTCTGATTATGTCTTTTCCAAACTTTCATTTCCACGGCCCCACTCTCTCCGGATTCTCTTCTTCTTCTTCTTCTTCTTTTTTTTATTGATACACAATCTTATGTTGTATACAACACAGTGGTTCAGCAGTTACCCATATTATTAACTCCTCACCCCCACTAGTGCAGCTACTATCTGTCAACATAGAAAGATGTGACAGAATCATTGACTATATTCTCCATGCTGTACGACTATTCCCATGACCAACTTAAATTGTGATTGAGAATTATCAAGCCCCTTCCTCATCTCACTGTTACATGTGGATGATTCCAAGGTCTGTCTCCTTTTTGTGGTATATATTCTCTTTCATGCCTCCCTCCAGGACTTATGTCTTCCTCAATCTCTATTTTCTAAGCCTCCAAAATTTGTAACTCAAACCATATCCCTTTTCTCTCTTTCAGACTCTCACCTTCAACTATGTGCTGGAATGCTGTTTAAGTATCAAAGTGTTTCAAACTTGGTCCTAACTGAAGCTCCTGGTTCCTAAATCCTTACCTAAAAGTTGTGTGTGGGGTTTTTTTTTTTTTTCATATTATCACTTAATCTAGTCCCTTACTTTGTGCTCTAGCTATTCTGGGCCACACATCTGAGGTGATCTCCCTATTGCCCCCTTTTTCACAGCCGATCAGCCACTATGTGTTTACAGCTCTAACTGGAAGGTGTGTCTCAGGTCTGTCTCTTCCTTTTCTCCAAGTTAGCCTATGGCTCTCAATTTTTATTACCTGAACTAAATCAACTGTGTCCTAAATTGTTTTCTTGACTTTATTCCTTAGTTGAGCTAAACAGATTTTTCTAAAATGCAGAGATAATCATGTGATTTTCTGCCTTAAATCTTTGAGTGCCTTCCTTAACTACTCCAGAACTTTCTGTCTGGTGTACTGTACAAAATAACACATGTGCACAGTAGTGTGTCTGTAGGTGTTCAGCAACCTGCTCTCCATGAGATAAAAGTGTGTGTATATTATGCATACATACATACATATACATATATGTGTGTGCATGTATACATATGTGTATATGTTTAGTATATTTTACTGATGTAAAGAATGCTCAGCATACAAGTTACAAATAATAAATATAATGCTCTCATAAGTTCAATATAGACGTTTGATTTTAATTGACTACTTTTGTTGATTTTTGCTGAACTGTTGTATCTGGAGCCAAGTTATGGTTGCAGATGATAAGCAGCTATTGTTCTGACATAGATGTTAATATTTTCATTGACATTAATGACTAAGATGAACAATAACAATAAATGCTTATTTTCAACCTTCACTCATTAGTTAATGACATAAGCAACTTCTTTGCTGAATCAGATAACAAATTCCTAATACTGAAGATGTACTTTCTCAATTATTTTTTTTGCTATTAATGTTATAGCTAGAGCTATGATATACTTTAAGTGTAATCATCCTTATTAACATTTTATCCATCACTATACCCAGAAGATCAACAAAACAATAAAAAGAAACTTGATTTGCAGTGTTAGCTGATTTTTCCTGGCATAAATACTCCCACTGTGGCCAAATCCAAGCTACCAGCATGTATTTGGAAGGAGATGCACAGTATTTAGTGCTTTAGTTAATTATTTAGTATTTATACCATTCAGATACAGTAGACCTGAAAACCTCAACAACACACGTAAAGGTAAGGTGTAGTAACATAATTAAGAAGTTATAGGGTTTGAATATTTACTACCTTTGTTTTTAATGCCTTTGATTGTAAGCTTATACAATGTGATATTTAAGAATGGCTACATTTACTAAGCAGTTTGTAAAGTTCTTCAAATTTGAACTATTGGCTCTTTGATCAGTACTGTTAGCTGATTGCAGCCCTCACTTTGGTATGCTCAAGATGCTCCCTCTCCAGGAAGTTTGCAGGGCTTGGACCTCAAAGACTGCTGGGTCCTTGGCCCTCCTCCCCATGCGAGAACTGCTGATTTTTCACTTCCTGGATGAAGCTCAGGTAGAACTATCCCTTGCCCCATACAGATATAACGTCTTCCTTTATGCCCCATTCTGACTTCTTAACCTTTCTCCACCTCCTGCAATATCTGTCGCATATGCTATCTTTTTCCTACTATACTCATAGTCTTATGAGCCTGTAGCAAAGAACTGTGACCCATAACGGGTGTCAATTTACAGTCTGGGAATAAATGTGGGGAAGGTGAGTGGGCTGTTAGGGCTGATGGAGAACAGGAAATTAAAAGCTGCAGTCAGAATGCAGGGCCCTCCACCATCCCGGACAAACCTATTTGACTGACCTCATCTAGCAGGAAGAGGCCAAGGCGGCTCGCTTTCATCAGGGTCAGTGAGAGAGCCTTGAGGAGTGACAGAAAGCAGTCTGTCAGCACGCTCCTTAGGAAAGGATCAGCCGGCTCCTTACAAGAGGACATCAAAAGATTCTCCTTCAGAGGATCTGGCAAGATACTACATTATAAACTTTGTCAGAAGTTTTAAAGTAACAGAAGTAGTCGTAGAGAGCACAGGCTTTACAGGAGCCATCTAGGCTTCTGATTAGCGTTTCCTTCATACACGTTGCACCTAAGGATCAGTGAACAATTCTATCACCACTTCCACAAAGAAAGCACACCGCCTATTGAGCAGAGCATGTGTGACCCCCAAACTTCACTCATAATGTGCTTTGACTTTAGGGGCAGAGCAGCAGAGGCCGGATCCTGTCTATACTGCCCTCTTCCCATTTACTATGCAGTTAGTGTTTCAACACGTTCTGTGATAGGGAACTCACTACCTTTCAAATTTCTTAGGCTGTGCTTGGCAGGACATAAAAACCAGAGAGACTGATAATAGAGGTCTGAAACTAAGCCAGTGTCTTATCACTCATGGCTGCATTACTCTCAAACTCACTGAGCTGGGTTGGACAAAGGTTGGCAAAAGAGGTTAGCACACCAAGGTCTTACGTGTCTGCAGGGAGTCCTTGCCAACAGGGCAGAAGAATCTCCGTTACGACTAAGTTAAAAACCTGAGTGTTGCCCATACTGGTCAGATGATTAGAAAATGACCAGCTTAGGGGCATGATCAATTTTTGTTCATATAGTGTAAATATTTGATGTTGCCCCAGATTAGTAATAATAAAAATAAATACATTTGTGGAACAGCCACTGTAGTCAATGCTGATTGTCACTGATTTTGTAACATTGTTACTTTCAGTAAATGAAGAAATGTACTGACAGTTGAATGTTTTCATATTGTATTAGGAACTTATAGAAAATCTTATATCTGTATTTATACATAAAATCCAGAGACTCAGGTGAATTTACTCACCCAGGATCACGTAGGCCTATCTCCAAAGTTATGTTCTTTGCACTAGACCATTAAATATAGATATGCTTCATGCATTAGACATCACTGGACACTAGACATAGTTCTACTATGTTAATAATAACAGTTCATAACAGTTAATAGAACAGGTCATACTATTAATAATATTATTCATAAATTCACAGTACCATGTTTAAGTCCAGAGGTTAGTGATAGAATGTAACTCATTTCACTCTGGACTGAGATATAAACATTGGAAATGTTTGGATGCCAATATTCATGTCTACAAATATTCAGACATTCCCTGAAATATAGAAAATTATAGAGTTCCTCCCTTCTTGCTATACATTCTTTTTACTGGCATATTGCTAGTCCTTCTTTCATTCAGCAAACACTATGGACTGAAGACCAGGAAATGGGCTAAGTGCCTCTGGCACCCAGGGAACAAGACATGCAGGATTCTTTCCCCCAAAGAACTACTGTTCCCATTGAAAAAGGTGATCATAACACAAAAGTAAAAAAAATGAACACACAGCTAGGATCATTGTAGACCGTGTAACTGGTTATGAAAGAAATACACTGTGATATGGCAGGGAGTAACTAGAGAGTGACTATTGAAAACCTAATGGTTTGTCACTGCTGTTTCTTCGACATTAGTGTCAACAGGGAGCCTATATGAGGCTTTCCAGAAAGGGAAAAAGTAGAAAACAGTGGTACATGTTTGCAGCAACCTCCCTGTACAATACGAGTGATTGGAAAATCAATCATTCCTTTTGGAATTGTGCATTGACTGATGTTGCCAGTGGCATGAAAAAAGGAAGAATTTCACAGTGGAGGAGCTTGACTTAAATGCTAGACACTTAAAACCTTAGTGTCTGTCAGCAACTTTTTGTTCTTTATAGTTAACAAATGGTTTTTGTTTTTTGTTTAGAAAACTAACCTCCTCTGTGGAGACAGGGCTGCAGCTACAGACGTTTGGGTCAGTTGGCTCCCGGGAATCATTAGGAGAAATGGCAAGATTGAGCTGAAAGCTCAGTGCCCCAGGCCAGCTGGATCCCCAGTTACTGTGACGTGTCCTTGCACAGGTGATAAATGTTTCCTACAATCTCTAAAATGAGTGTTGCACCATTTCCCAAATGGTCACTAGATTCTTTCCAGCTCCAGCAACTTCTGATTCTGTGTTCAGATTCAAATTACCTAACTACATATAAATATGTAGATTATCTGTCTATCATGACAGGGAGAGAATTTGTGAAGGTAAAGTAGAGAACAGAACTGTCTGTTTGGGTTATATTATAATATTCTGGATTTGGCTCAGACCTTTTAAACACCTGACTCTAAAGTCATTTGCTTTGGATTCCATCTAACAAATTAAAATTTTCTAGTCCAGCATCTTCATTGTGAAAAGGAAACAGCCACGCTGAGACATGAAGGATGCGGCCATTGTTCCAGTGGCAATGGCTAAACCAATACACACAATGGCTAAACTGATACTGGAGCCCAGAATATTCCTTGCAAAAATATTCTTTATACCATTCCCAAAATAGAGAAGCAAAGTAGGAATTATACTCATGAATACTCTTTTTAGAGCTTCTCTGAATAATCTGGCCACCCAAAAGAAATGAAAACAAATGTCCAAACAAAAACTTTGTCCACTGCAGTTCATAGCAGCATTATTCATACGAATCCAAGAGTGGACACAATGCAGAAGTCCATCAAAGGACAAATGCATGTGGTATCCAAACAAGTATTATTTGGCAATGCAAAGAAATGAAGTACTGATACATGCTATAATATGGGTGAATTTTTGGCAACACATTCGTAAATGAAAAAATAAGTCGTAAGACACTACATATTATATGATGTATTTATATGAGAAGTGGAAAATGCGAAAATCTATGGAGACAAAAAGGTAGATTAACGGTTACATGGGGGCAGGGGAGGGAAAGGAAATGATATTGCATAAAGGGTTGCTTTCAGAGGGGATGAAAATTTAAAATTAGACTAATATTTGCATAATTCTGTGAATATATTAAAACCTCTAAGTGTTGTACTTAAATGGGTGAATGCTTTAAAGGGTATCTGAATTCTCCTTCAGTGAAGTTGTCTGAGCATTTGTCTGCATTGGCATCTCACCGCTGGAGTACCAAGAAGTTGGGCTTCCCTTTTCTACACACCAACTTAATCTTGATCAGCTATGAGAGGCTAAAAGTAATTGCATAGCTATGAATTCAAATTTCACAGAGTTTGAAGAAAACTTTGAATTAATAGTCTAATAGTGAAACGCTTATACTATGGAACCAGATTTCTTAGGTTTCAATCCTGGCTCTGTTAGTTACAAGATGTGTGATATGGGACAATATCTATTTGTTTACTTTGAGCCACAGATTCCTCATTTTTAAACCAGGATAATAATAGTACCTAGCTCATAGGTAAATTAATAGCTATTTGTGCAGTTTTAGCTAACATGATGTAGCTTAATTGTTGAATGATTGATAGTCATATGATATAGTTGGAATCCCTCACTTTGCAAATATAGTACTGTTGGCATTATGCTTTAAAGAAGTTACATAAAGTTGCACAGAATCACGTAGTAAAATACAATGAGCTGTTCATAGCTTAGTATTCTCAACTGTATCACATGACTTTTATTTTTAAGAAATAAAATATGGATTTCAATATTGTTGGACTAAAATGTTTCTCACTGTGGAATAATTTAATCAATTTAGTCTTTATAGATTTCTTTCTTGTGGAAGGAGCAATTGGATAAATGGTAAAGAATACACAGTGTGTTTGAACCGATGATCATTTGAACTGATGGAAACTAAAAGCAAATTTTGTACTTAATTCAGTTTATATTCTACAGATTACCCCCAAAGAAAAGTTCATGAATTTTGAAGATCCATGATAAGTGACGTTCAGTTTTAAGGATATTTACTCAATTAATCATTTCCATCAGTAATCTCAAGTGGGACTGATACCAAGGAATTGTGACATATAGTTGAAATCCTACATTTTTCAAATACAGTGGATTTAGAAGTATAAACACACATAAAAATAAAACAATCCAGTGGTTAAATGAAATACTTCCTGCTGGTTTTTTTTTGTGTGTGTGTGCGCTTTCCCAGGTAATGTTTAAATTGATTCTGGAAAGTAGTCACAAAATTACATTCACTTAATTTGCTGACCTGGAGACAGAGAACAAGAAAGTAAGAAACAAGAGGCAAGAGAAAGAAAGAAAATGACAAAAACATAGTAATTACACTCTTCTAAGCAGTTTTGAGAAGGGTTAATGTTATTTGATCTTGATATAATTCCATCCTTCTCTCCTTAAACAGATATCCAACAAAGGTCTCTGGACCGGAATGCAAAGTTTTATATCTTAAAAGCAATTTATCTCACTAGTCCTTAAAATTCTGAAGTCATTGAGAAATGTAAACTGAAAGGCTTTTTCAGCAGCATTTTTCCTATATGGAAATAAAAGGGATGAAAGCAAAATACAAACTTTGACATTTGACTGCATTTATAATCCGGACACATTTGGTAAACATTTTGATAATGTGGAGTTTAAGTTTAAACAAATGACAAAGATATGTCCAAAACTTGGGTTTCTTAACTTAAACTTCACATCTGATCTGTTATATCCCTAAACTTTTACATCATGTTGCCAAAAAAACAATACTTAACTCAAGAATCAATAGTTCCAATGAGCAGAGTTCTGTAGTTTAATCACAGAACAAGGAAAAGAGAATTAAACTAAATTGATAGTTGGGGTGTGCATTTTATTTGTTCAAACTCCTTTCTTTTCTTTTTTTTTGTGCTCAACATATTTTGAAGGATATTCTGCCTGCTCTTTTTATTTTTCCAATGGGAACTTAACTAAGGCAAACAATTCCCATCAATTTTTTTCAGTTCCACCTGTAGTATTAAAATACATTCTGTGAGCATATGATATCAGACCTATTGTAGGTGCAGGAATTTAAAAAAACAGGGTCATTGCTGTCTAAAAGCCCTATTCAGTGGGAAATACACACACAGAATACATAACGGATTTAAGCTGTCTGTCACAAATGCCATAGCAAAGGTATCTGGAAAGCACTATGAAAATATCTGGGACAGAAAGATAACCATCACTTTAGGGAATCCGGTCAGACTGCTCAGGAGATACCAGTTAGGCTGGTTTTCAACAGGGGCTGGCAGGGCCGGACAAGTAACTATGGGGGATTAAGAAAGACTCAAAAGTTGCAACAAGAAGTAATAATTGAAAGCAGGGCCCATTCTCAGAACAAAAAGTAAATTGGATGGGGCTCTTTCACCTTCTACCAGTCAGTTTTTCCCATCCTTTTAAATGTCATAATCCGGCAGCTGGGAAGCAGCCGTCCCCCATTTTGCCGCATCGGTGTCTGCGCTCATGCTTCTGAGCGAGGGATTGTCTAGGGGTTGCGTGAAACCAAAGCTCTTGGCAGTAGGCCCACTTTTTAGGATGACAATAAGAACCTGTCCTTTTTGCGCTCAGTTGCTCTGTTCAGAGTTTGGGCACTAGATTGTTCGCCTCTGAAGAACAGCTTGAAGATGTGGCTCATACGCTGTGGGGGGTGTAGCAAATGATCTCACCACTCATATGGTCTTATAAACCTGTTCTGCAGGCTTCCACATCTCAGCTGTCAGAATCAATGCCTTTGAAAAACATAAATCAATTCTATAATGTTTGTTTCTTTTAAAATCCGCCAAGAATAATGGTATCTTTCTCCATTCTAGGGGAGAAACAGTGCAATGAAGATATTCATCACACAGCTTGAATGAAAGATGACTGGTAGGTTAATTCATTTCCTTTCACTAGGAAATTTCGACTTTGTTGCTATCTGGAACATGATTAACATAAATCAATGCACCATTGATTTAACTACAAAGTTACTTTAAAATAACTTCTCATTATTTACATTGTCGATTCAGTATTTTTAGGAAAAGAAGTAAACTATACATTTGGTCATTTGTCTGTGAAGATTGTACAAAAGGAAAGAAGAGCATAGGCAATGTTAAACAAAAAAAACAACAACTTCACAAGTTCTCTTTCACTCTGTGAATATTTTCAAAACATTCCTTTCAGTCAAATAAAATGACAAGCATCAATTTAAAATATTTGTTGATGTGTAGATTATGTTAAATTTGGGATAAGTGCGTACATGTATCATGCGTCACAGACATCTCTGGACCGTTGAGTACTTCCTCTTCTGAGCTCTACAAAATACAGAATTCATTGCTTTGTTGTGGTCAATTTTCATATTTTGCTATGTTAGGAGGTCTCCCAGAGCCTTTATGAGTGGTAGGCACTCAGTAAATGTTGATTCTCTGCTGTCAGTACAATAACACAGAGGCCTTACAATGATAGATGAACTTTGAAGAAGTCATTATGAGCCTATTTCATTGTCTTTTATGCAAACATCATTTATTGAGAAAATTATCAGTGCATTATCTTTGATGATAAGTCTGTTTTATCCTCAGTTTCTTTCTGTTCCCCCCCCCCCCCAAAATCCAGATACACTGCTTTTGTGGAGCTTCCTAATATTGATAGTAAAATCCATTCCATCTTTCCACATAGAAGCAATATTGGTCAGTGTGATTTTTTAAAAATCTTAGACATTTTCAAGTTCATACTACAGCTTCAACAATTGTCCTCCAAAAGCCTATTGAGTGTATCTTTAGCCTCACCGACTTTACAATTCCTATCCTGGTTAGTTTTGATGGAAATCACCCTTGGCATGGGACATTCCTGGTTTGAGCTCTGAAAGTTCCAAATCTCAAGAAATTCTCTGTTCTGGGCAATGGTGTACAGTTGGTGACTAGATAGTCTATCACTTCTGTAACTAATTTAAAAGGATTTGTCTCTTAAAGATAAGATATCTTTAAAAAGCATTATTATCAGCATACCTAAAAATCCTGTACATCACATAGCCCATCAGAGTTCCCTTTCTCTAATTGTCATAAGTGTTTTTAACAATCTGTTTTCAAATTAGGAGCCACATAACATGTGTTAAGTTGGGACTGGTTGACATGTCTCTTATAGTTTTGTTTTAAATCTATAGAGTCTTTTTGTGATAAAACCAGGAATGTACTAGAGTAATATGTAACCAGTAATTTCAGTTCTTCTATCCCTGAAGAAATGCGGAAGTACCAGATCCATTAATTTAATGAGGTTACATTAATCACTTGGAGAACATGGCCAGCTCTGGAAGCAAAAGTCCAAAGGTGGAAATAGCAAGATGACGGCACATGGGTTTAATTGAGAGTGCTGACTTAGATATGTTGGCTGTGAGACCCAAGATATAATGCCGTGAATTTCTTTATGAACTTACCTGGAGTTCGGGAGAAACAAAACTTTGATTAACTAATAATATCAAGAATAGGATTGGGGGAAGGGAGTGAAGGTACACTTGCCAGGTGTTTGCTGAAATTTCTCCCAAACCAGTTCTTCCCCAAGCTCTGTCTGCATCATTTAAATCAGTTTCGTAAGATCACCAGCATATGTTAAATGCATTGAACAATAAGAAAGAAACCATGCTGGGAGTTTTATTCATCTTGATGTATAAATTTAACTTGAAAAAAATAGAAAATCTATATGCCAAATATTATTGCTTGATGCCTTTTAAAACATTAAATGGAAATTATTTGGTACATATTAGTAATATTCTATAGGCAACATAAAGATGAGAAAATTCATACAGAAAAAATATTCATGCCACTATCGGAGTACATCTTGAAAAAATTAAGTACATTTCATTTAGGGAATCACAAAACTAACTGACAGGATTCCTGATCTTTGGGCTATATTTCATGTGAATGTCAAAAAATCTCCCAAACTAGGTATCTTGAAAATTACCAGTCAAAAGTGTCAGACCTCAGGAAAGCTGGGGACTGACCAGTTTTTCAAGATCCAAAGTAACCCCACCCACTGTTTCCTCAAAACCAATCTCCATTCTTTTAATACATATCAGGTTCATTTTCTGTCCCTTTACCCTGTGTATCTCCTAGGCTTACATTCCCCCCTGCCAAACCAATTAACTCCTTTTCTATGAAGGTCTTCTTGGCCCATGTTTGCACATGGATTCTGTCTACTCCTGTCCACTGCTATTTGTTGGTCTTTTTGCTCTCTTTCACTTTCTGTGGCCACTATTAAGCAAATGACCTCTAACTATTTATTTACAGTTCAGATTGCCAAGAAAAAGGAAGGCTGTAATTCTTACAAAGGTTTTTCCAGGCTATTGATTGATTCCTCATGAGGTACAAGCCAATTATAATGTTATCATGTGTAACCAGAGGGATGGCATCTTGACATGGGGGCAAAGGACAGTAAATGTCATATCAAGTTACACAAAAGGGAATTCTCGGGGTTGATGCAATGTACGTTTCTTTTTCAGAATACTGAATTCTATTACTTAACATGAATAGGTCTGTAGTGTGTAAAACGTAGATGAAAAACATTTACATTTTAAGTATGAATAAGTAACGAGTAAGCACAGTTTGCTAGACCTTGGTAGAGTTCATAGGTTATGTTCAATGAAGGCAAGTACTTAGTAGTATATTAGAAGAGAGTGGACAGTATTCCATTGTGTGAATATGTCACAATTTCTTTTTCCAGTTGCCTGTTGATGGACATCGGGTTGTTCCATGTCTTGGCTGTTGGGCAGTAAACGTGGGGGGGGGGTGCATCCCTTTAGGTTAATGTTTTTGTTTTCTTTGGATAAATACCTCGAAGTGGCATTTCTAGACCATATGGTAGTTCTATTTTAATTTTTGAGGAACATCCATATTACTTTCCATAGCGGCTGCCCCATTTTACACTTCCACAAGCAGTGCACAAGGGCTCCAATTTCCCCACATCCTCGCCAGCACTTGTCTATCTGGAACAACACGGATGTGTCTGGAGGACATTCTGCTAAGTGAAAGAATCCCGTTGCAGAAGAGCAAATACTGTATGCTCCCACTTACATGAGGTATCTAAAATGGCTAGACTCACAGAGGTATAGAATGGAATGTGTTTGCTAGGGTTTGAGGGGAGAGTTGGAATGGGGAGTTGTTCTGTGAAGCTTCAGGTATGCAAGATGAATAAGTTCTGGAGGTCTGCCCTACTGCATAGTGGCAATAGTTTAATAGTACTGTATTGTACACTTAATAATTTGTTAAGAGGGCAGGTCACCTGATAAGTGTTCTTATAACAAAAGCAGCAAAGCAGCCCAAGGTACCTTTAGAGGTGATGGATATGCTGTTACCTTGATTGTGTGATAGTTTCATGGGTCTACAGATATGTCCAAACTCATCAAATTGTATACATTAAATATGTGCACTTTTGTATATCAATTGTACCTCACTAACAAGAAAAGGAAAGAAAGAAATGAATAGACCAAGATACCTCATATTCATAAGGCCCCTGGGTACCCAATATCAGTGATGTAACAAATGTTGAGAATGTACTAAATACACATGAGATATGTGAAGTACTCAATATTCATGAGCACCTCTGGCTCTGTATCTCTTCTGCCCAAGAAATACAAATAAAACCCCAAGCCTGTTCAGGAGAGGCTACAGCTGACCAAGCAGACATGACTCACTAATAGAAGTTTGTGCCATTAGTCCAGGAAGCCTTCTGCCTATGGGCCTTCATGCTCAAACTTAAGCTCTGATACCAGTAACCACACCATCAGCCAGAAAGGCAGAGGTACAAGAGAGAAAGGCAGGTCATACGAACGTGGCTTACCCCAGCATTCAGACAGTGGGGTCCTCTCCTCCCAGTTTTACGCTCTCCCCTGTGCGTTAACTTGCTCTATCTCTTTACCTTTGCTCCTCATTGTGTGCTCTAACTAGGGGGCGAGCATCTGAATGTGCTCTGGGAGTCTCTCTCTTCTGTGTCCTCCAGGATAACTTCCGGCTACTGGAGTAGGAGGCTGTCATCGCATCAAGACGGTTTCCAAAACAACCTGTGACTTGCCCAAAAATCGTATACAAAACATCTTAGCTTTGGTTTTGTTGCTTAACATTAACTAAATGGAGTAAAATTGTCAGAAGAAATGAACTAATAGTCTACTTGAAACCAGAGGGAGAGCCTTAGAAAGAGAGGGATTAAATGCTCACTTCCTCCTATTTCTTTTCAGTGTGAATTAGGAAAGAAAAACTTGTACAGCTGCCTGTACTTATGTTACTGTTTTCACCACTAAAAATGTACTTAAGTTATCTGTTCCATTACTAAAAATGATATAGCTTCTAATCAGGTTCTCTTCCTATTATTTAATTAAAATCCATCAGTATTTGCATTCTCCAAAATATTATACCTTAATATTATTACCCTAATCCAATTTGCTTGATAAACCCAGTTGTTTTCACCATCCCCATTGTTCATAGAATTGTCTTTCCCAAGGTCCCATAAGTAGTTTAAAAAGGACATTGACTAGTTATGTATCTCCTGACTCCCTCTCTTATTTTTTCCTATGATAGCCTGCAGTTGTCCTTAGCATTGGGACTAATATTTTAATTACTGCCTACGGTTTCTATGTGTTCTGTATTCATTTTTATTGACATCATAGCAAATTACCCTAAAGCTCATGGTTTACAATAACACAAATTTATTATTTTAGAGTTCTCTAGGTTAGAAATCCTACACAGGTCTCACTGAACCAAAATCAAGGTGTCAGCAGATCTGTGTTGCTTTCTGGGGAAGGAATAGGCTCTGCAGAAGGTCCATGCTTGGGCCATACGATCCAGTAGACCTTTGTCGGTTTTGGAGGTACCAAGAGTGGGAGAGAGGCTGTGTAGAGTTTATGGTAAGGCCCATGGGGAGATTCTCAATGAAGACCTGCAATGTACTGGAGCAAATCATGCCAGCTGCAGTGGGCACTGCACTCTCTTGAGAAACAACTGCTGCCGCGTGAGCAGGCCTCGGTAGAGATGGAGCATCTGAATATGAGGCATAAAGTGAGGACGTGGCCGGATCTGCCTGTCGTGAGCCAAATCCTGACAGACCCACCAACTCATAAGCTAGGTAGATCCATTAATAATTCATCAAAACTTGAAAAGGACACATGTAGGATCAAGTGTGAGTAGTACCAGGGAGCACAAGGAACATGCGTGAGAAGCAGTCCTGATCCCCAGAGCCCCCACCACTGTTGTGCCCGCATCTCTCCCTCAGATCATGCTTACAGTGCTTTGGGGACTGACTTCGTATGGAGGTGCACAATAAATGGTGGCTGAATTACCACCGAACTTGGTGGCTTGAGAGAGTGGATATAATAGGGAAAACCCTCCTAATTAGCAAAACTTCAATTGGTCATCTAAACTGTGTTAAAAGAAGACAGGCCTAAACTTCGAATCGGTCATGATTTGGATGGTTGGCAATGGCATGGAAGGAAAAGAAAGGAAAATATTGGAAAGAGGAAATACAAAGAGATACAAGGTAGAAGCATGGACTGGACACAGGGGGTGGGTGTGCCATATGAATATTGTTGTATCTTATGTTAACACACACAAGAAAACATCCCTCAAAGAAGAGGCAAGAGTTAAAAATGACCCAGCCAGGCAATCAGCCAGCCTTTCTCATTGGCCACCCTGTGACTACTGCAGCACATGAATCAAGTGCCACAGGTGCAGAGGTAGAGGCTATCTATGTGACCAACCATGCTCCTACTAGCTGAACCAGTATCTACTCGGAACCAATATCAAAGGTCCAAAGAGCCAACGATGAACACCAACACTGAACCGCCATTTGGACACTATTTTTTGGGGAAACCAATTTGTTATTTGGTACCATGTTGACTGCATTTGACCTCTTCCATTCTGGAAAGGCCTGTGATTTGTTCTCAAAAGAATAGATCAATATTGAGTTTGGTTCCCCTTTCCTCCACATAAGGTCCAGCCGGCAGTGCTATTCGTTTTGTGGAGTGATGGACTCAGTGCCAGGGTATGTCATATTATATTGCATCAGAACAGGTGACTATCCTGATAGCAAAGAAGGTATTTGCTTACTTGGAGCACACACTATCAGATGTGTTATAATCTTGTAAGAAGATTCAGCTAAAATGTTTTTGTGAATAGCTGAAGGTGCAGTGTAGGCTTTCATCAGAATGTATAGGTCCAGGGGGCTGCAGCTTTTCCTCCCTAAACACAAAGATGTTTCAAGGAAATACTGAGGGGGCTCTTTAGAACCTTCCCTAAGTCATGTCAGCTGGGAGACAGGAACAACAGCCAATGTCAGAAACCCTAGCCAGACTCATGTCCCCAGTCTTTCTTACAGAACAAAAGCCTAATTTGCAGAAAGAGCAAGAACAACTGTTACCTTACCACACTGGAAACCCATTCCAACTAGAAAAGAAGAAAAAGATCTACCTGGGGCAGGACAGGAATACTTGCTAGGTCCAGCCCTAATTGACAGGGACAATTCTGAAGGCCATGCTCCACAAGTTCATAGAGGTGCTGAGGCTAAGGCTTAATCAGAACGTTAGAGAATGCCTCTCCTCCCCTACTTCCCACCACTAAGGTAATGCACACTGAGTGAAAATAATAGTAGAATACAGCTGGGAATACTGCAAGACACAGATTCTTCTCGGGGTGCAGACATTGAGAAGTACTCCCTGGGAAACTAGCCCACTCCTAAATGCAAGCCATCACTAAAAGAGCATGAGGGCTCTGGGTGCTGAACCATAGCAAGAACCCAACTTCAAACCCAACCCAACATTTGACTTGATTGACAAGAACCCCCACCCTAGAGTCATAGGAGAAAGAAAGGTATGCTCATCTCCAAGCATAAGATAAACATTTGTCAGAATCTACTGTGCTGTGCACCATGTGTGGCTTCCAATAAAAATTACAAGGTATTTGAAAAGTCAAGAACAAACCCAGTCTGAAGATATAGAAAGTCTGATATCAATTATCAGAACCAGGATCAGAGAGGACTCAGCTGCTGAGAACTGACAGGGAATTTAAAAATAGCTATGAATAACATATAAAGGCTCTAATTGAAAAGTCAGCCAGCATGCAAGAGCAGATGGGTTTTAGCATAGAGCTAGAAACTATAGGAAAGAATCAAATTAAATGGAAATACTAGAAATCAAGAACACAGTAACAGAGATGATGAAGTTTGCTATATACTTCCTTTCTCGCATCTCTGAAAATAAAAGTCAGTTATTTCACTCCTTACTTTACACTTTTACTGATATAAATACTTGGCCTGATTTGACCTATCAAGTGTTTAAAACTTACCTGTATTTCTTTTTTGATTGCTTGAGTTATCCAGTGAATAAAAACAAGCAAATCCAATAGAAAGGTATTTTACTGACTCAGCTATGTTTTACTATGTGTGTATGTGTAAATGTATCTTTTAAACCGATTTCATCAAATTTAATCAAAACAACTGAATTAATTTCTGCATAAAGCCCCTACTTTTCAATGGATGTGTTCAAGTATAAAGATGGGAACGGGCTTTGTCTGAAACAAGAATGCTATTTATCTAGAAATTTCTTCATATCAGATAAGCATGCAACCTTTCAGGCAGCAACAATTTTCTGTTTCAGCTCAGACTAAACTTCCCAGGGAATTCCATTAAATTGAATTGTTCTGTGGGAACACAACACTGTGTGACATAAAACAGCCTCCAACAATTTACCAAATTGCTTTTTCATTAGGCTGTATTTTATTTTTAAAAGACTAAATGATGAGTTTAAGCATTTCTCTCAGCATAATACACATAAGACAAGACCAAGAAAATCTTGAATGACAATGCAAGTAGTGTTCTGTTGAATAGTGCTATTAAAGAAATAATAATCATACAAATTCTACCTACAGGTACTCTTGTTAATAATACTATTTATTATTTGTTGAGAGCTGACAGTGAGCAGAGACAGCCACTGCCCTAGGGGCTTGTAATATAATCTAGACAGCCGATGAAATCTGAATAAACCATGCCAGTTAGTGTGAGACTGTGGCTTCTATCCATCTATAAACTTCTCTTCCTTTTCTCTTTGTTTTTCCTCCTTTATTCTTATAAAAGGCTGTACATAAAGTGAATACATTACTGTAATCTTTTCTCAGATTTCTCAATGGTATGTTACATTAAACAAGCCATGTTAATCATAATATATAAAGTGCTTTAATATTTAAGTAGAGATCAGCAAGACTGTGACAGCTTTTCACAGAGTATTTGAGGTAAAGTCCATAAATATTTGTAATGTAATAAAAATATTTTAAGTATTAAAATGATCTTTTCTCCTTTTCAGAGAAGGGGGGCTGTTTTCATTGATTTACAAAAAGAAAAAAAGGTCTGTTAATTACACACTATTTGTTCAGTTATTGGATGTCACTTCAATTTGTATGAACACTTCAAATTGTAATTTTTTCCCTTTAAAAATTCTTCGGAAGATTTTTGCCTAACAGTTTTTCTGTATTTGAGCCCTTACAAAATGGATTTTTTTTTTCCTAAAGCAAGGTTTCCTTAAGACATTTTTTAAAAAAGCATCTGAAGTAATCTCAAATATATATGTGTATGTATTTAAATGTTTATTTAAGCATGTAAATATAGAATTACACATTGAACATTTGGAAATCATGAGTTTAATGTGACATAAATTAACTCTTTAGAGCAACAGAAATACATTGTTCCTTCATAGAAGCGAACACCACCATTTTTCACAAAGCATTTTAAACCAAAAGTCAAGATCTAGCACATGTATGTACTCTTCTGAGATGGAAAACCAGTTTATAATCTCCCTTGTTTTTTTAAAAGAGTTTATTTATCCTGATATAAAATTTGAAAGGCTTTCCAGAAACAGGAAGACATAAGTTTCTGGTTCTAATTTAAATAGTCATATGATATGTGACCTTAATGTAGTAAGATATTCTGGCCAGAGTATTTTCTTCTATGGATCAAGTGTATTTTTGTTTAATTGTAAAAATTTAAAACAAATGTCTCCCAGGTTGAAAAAAACCTCAAGGGCATCATCAGTCATAAGTTTGAAACACATGCCCAAATAATTAACAGCTAAATCATAGTATGAAAAAAAAGCGTTTCCTGAACAATTTGTGGTTTTTAATATTTAAAGTCTTCTCTTAGAGGGCGATTGTTTTAGAATGGCTGCTTTTCTCTGCACTTTCACTCAATAAACATTAATGAGTCAATTCTATAGAAGTAGAAATAAAACAGAGAAGCATTGAACACTTCAAATTGTATTTTTTTCCTTAAAAATTCTTTAGTAGATTTTTTTTAAAGTATGGAAACTAAATGATACAATAGAAAACATTAAGAAGTCTGTCACTTTCTGGGAGCTTTCTCTATTACATATGCTCCCATTCCTTGTTCCCTGTCCTTTGATGTATTTCAACAGTTGGTTGTATACTCTGCTTTTTCTTTCTGCATAATCACACAAATACATACACTCCCTCTATATCAGAGGAAATACTGTACAGGAATTATTATTATGTTAATAACTTAAAACTTTTTTAATAGTATATACATTTTTCCATATCAGTGGGAAAAGGTCAATACTTTTTAAAAATAATTGGGAATTTTCATAAGGTGTGCTCTAAATTAATCAGTCTTTTGCCTAGCCATGAGTATGGAGGCTTTCCGGGAGTTTAGTGCTACTATAAACAGTGGTGCTATAAACATCCTTGTATAATATCCTTTGGTGCCTGGGCTTCTCTCTCTCCATGATAGGTTTCTTCCAGTGGGATTATTGGAACAACAGAATGTTTTGGATTTTGCTAAAGATGGCCAGTTCCATTTCCAAAACAGGGCTTAGCACACACCCATAAGCAACGGTAAGACGGTTTCCACCTCTCACACACTATCTGAACTGACTTTTGCCACTCTTTTTATTTTAGAGGGTTAAAAAAAAAGTCAGAATAAGATATTTTTGTAATAATCTGCCTTACTGTCCCTACTAGTGAAGTTGAGCAACTTTTCATATGATTATTTTTCATTTGCCTTTTCTTCTTCTTTCAATGACTTATTCTATCCTTTTCCTGTTTTTCTTTCTGACTGCTGGTTTTCTTTTACAATCAATATATAGGAATTCTTTTTATATTAGGGATATTAACCCTCTGTCCTATGTGTTTTTTGACTTTTAAAATATTTAATAATACCTTTTTTCAAAGTCAAATGCTTTCTTTGTCTTTATGACTTTTACCCATTGTATACTGTTTCAAATCTTCTCCAAAGATTATTTAAATACTCCCCAAAAATGTAATGATATTTTTTGCCACTAGCATATTAGAAAATCAGCAGTAATAGAGTCTGGGTAAATTTGGAGGAAAGTAGATGCCATGTGTTTATAAAGAACTTCCATACAGGCTACCAGTGGTGTTCAGTTATTGATCAATGATGGCTATGTGAAGAAAGAAGCTGACTGATATCATCAGAAACCTTTTGTAATCAGGAATGAACCCCTCTTTCACAGAGGGGGCTTTTGAGGAGCATTCACATGGGACACAAATGTCTTCCATGCTGGCAAGTTCATACACATAATTCTTTTACAGGCTTCTTTGTCACCAATCCTGTAATCAGATTCCTTCCTAGTTTCTTACAAAGGGTGCAAACCATTAACCACCATTTGTTAATCAATATAGAAACTTACTATCATGTCATGCCTCTTTCTAGCCTGGTGGACAGAACAGATGTACTGCTTGACATTCGGCCCACTGTGCTTCACACCCCCAGGACACTGTGGTTGGTGCCAGCAAATTGCACACAGAAACCTGTGAACCCGGTTGAATTTATTCCTCTTCAGTCAACTGGTCTTAGAGCACTTCCCATAAAACAATAGGTAAGGTTTGTGGGAGGGGCTTCAGTGAAATAAGAATGAGTGTGCTTCTATTTTGAAAGAACTGTTTATGAAAAATGGGGCTTTGGGGACCTGCTTAGATGATGTACTCACGTATACACAAGTTCTGTTTGGTGATAGTCTTTCTGGACAAGTTTGGCTAGATTCCTTTCTCCCTTCCTTCTCCCTTCTTCCATCTATTAGCAAATATTTACTAAAAGACTGTTATATACTAGGTATCATGCCAGAATTTGGATAGTAGTGGTGAGCAAGACAGACTAGTCTCTTCCTTCATGGTGTTAATATCTTAGTATAACAGAGGAGCACTAGGATCATGATGGGGAGCTCAATTTACCTGGTTGTCTGCTATTCTGTAGTCAAGTATGCAGTCTCAAACATGGCCTAATAGGAAGCCAAGAGCTTTTGTAAAGAACGCAATAGTTATTTGAAGAAGAGGGCATGGTAATGCTCCAGAATTTTTAGGGCCTGCATCCTGATTTTCTAATCATGTCTTATCACTGTCCATTCAGGGATGAAATTATACCTGCCCAATGCCCCTCTCAATGTCCAGGGTCTATAGTGTAGACAGGCAGAGCCTTGTGCTCCCCACCAAGACCAACTGGAGAACTTTTGGTTGTTCTGAACCATACTCAAATTGTGCCACCCTCTGGATCAATTAGTAAATAGGTTGGAAAGGTTAACTCAAATGAGATATGTTTTTTCCAAAATCCAAAGAACCCAAAAAATGTTTTTCTAACTGCTGGGGGTGCGAGGTACATCAAAATAATTCTTTATGTTGAAAGAGAGATCCTGACATGCCCCAAATTGCTGGATTCCCAGAAACTTCCCTGAGGTAAGAGGACCTTAACCTCCTACTCTTTAACACAAGAGTTCCGTCAAGTCCACACACATCATGCACTCAGCATCATCGGTAATTTAATGGCCAAACTTTATGTCCCTGTGGGGGATGAAATTATGGAAAGCATTAGAGAGTAGACATGCTGGAGGATTTGATCTCTTTCGGGTAAAAACAAATGTTTCTAAGTGTTTTACATTTATGGGGATAAAGGAAACAATATTACCGATCAAATAGGCAGCTATCTTTGAGGGCTATCTTTATTTGCCTAAGGAAAAAGACCCCATCTAGAATAGCAGCTAAAATTGATTCAATATACACCAATCATGTATTATTCTCTATGGCCGATCTGTCACCTGCACAGGTGAGTTAAATAGGAATATGGAAAGAAAAAAAAAAAGCACATTTGCATTTTCTAAGTCTTTGATAGAGCCACTAGTCTCTTTAGTTTCACAGTAATTCAGAATTACTTTGATTTGTATTTTTGGTTTGGAGGGGGTGTCTGATGGTTTCCATTTGCAGTCTTATTGCAGTAGCCCTTTACCTGTAAGCTGGGAAACCCCTGTGGGAAATCTACTAATTCTCAGTATTCCTAGTATATATTCAGTAAGTGAAGAAGAACCACAGGATTATGACAGATGCAAGATATTCACTAAAATCCACTTCCTCTTTCCCCTTGATGGAATGAATGTTAGCCTATATTTCCTACCATCCCTTGTATATAGAGATGACCTAGTTATCAGATTTTGCCAAAAGCATGTGAACAGGCATGATGTGTACCACTTCTGTGGTTTTTTGGACACAGGTCTGCCTTGTTATATGCCCTCCCCCTCCATAGGCTGGGTATAGATAGCAAGGGTGTGGGACATGGAGAAGTCCTAAGAAGGAAGGGGCCTGGGTTCTAAAGTATAAGGGACACCTTCCCAGACTGTTACAAATGAGAAATAGATGCTATTATGTCTCAGCAATTATATATTTGTGAGTATATTTGTTCCCATAGTCTTCTAAATACAGTGTAGATTCAGGATTTCACTGGGCCTATCATAAGAAGACTCAGATCAAAATTCATTTATGACTTTCAAAAGCCCCTACTTTAATATAAATTACAATGTACATTAGTGTTAGTGTTTTCTGAGAGCTAGTGTCCAAAAGTAAGACTCAAAGGTCTGGGTATATTCTATTCTCCAAAGCAAAATAATTTTAGTAAATAGTTACAGGTTCTTTTCCAGCAGGCAAGGAGGAAGACTGGCTCACATTTTAATTTATTGTCAAGTCTTCTCACATGTATTCACGTTTTCCTTCATTCAAGGGACTGGGGTCTATGTACTGAGCCAGGTCCAGGAATATGCTAAGGAGACCATGATCTTCTGTTATAATGGATCATCATAGATAGAGGATATTTTTGGTTGCTTGTTCTATTGTTTTATATATTCTAAACACAAATCCAATAGAATTGAGTAAGCAGCCTATCCATTTCACTCCTAGTCATCCTATGATATATTGGCCATCTGTATTTCTTTTTTGGAGAACCGTCTGTTCAGTTCCTTTGCCCATTTTTTAATTGGGTTATTTGTTTTTTGTTTGTTGAGGCGTGTGAGCTCTTTATATATTCTGGACGTCAAGCCTTTATCGGATGTGTCATTTTCAAAGATATTCTCCCATACTGTAGGGTTTCTTTTTGTTCTATTGATGGTGTCTTTTGCTGTACAGAAGCTTTTCAGCTTAATATAGTCCCACTTGTTCATTTTTGCTGTTGTTTTCCTTGCCCGGGGAGATATGTTCAAGAAGAGGTCACTCATGTTTATGTCTAAGAGGTTTGTGCCTATGTTTTCTTCCAAGAGTTTAATGGTTTCATGACTTACATTCAGGTCTTTGATCCATTTTGAGTTTACTTTTGTATATGGGGTTAGACGATGATCCAGTTTCATTCTCCTACATGTAGCTGTCCAGTTTTGCCAGCACCATCTGTTGAAGAGACTGTCATTTCGCCATTGTATGTCCATGGCTCCTTTATCAAATATTAATTGACCATATATGTCTGAGTTAATGTCTGGATTCTCTAGTCTGTTCCATTGGTCTGTGGCTCTGTTCTTGTGCCAGTACCAAATTGTCTTGATTACTATGGCTTTATAATAGAGCTTGAAGTTGGGGAGTGAGATCCCCCCTACTTTATTCTTCTTTCTCAGGATTGCTTTGGCTATTCGGGGTCTTTGGTGGTTCCATATGAATTTTTGAATTATTTGATCCAGTTCATTGAAGAATGTTGCTGGTAGTTTCATAGGGATTGCATCAAATCTGTATATTGCTTTGGGCAGGATGGCCATTTTGACGATAGTAATTCTTCCTAGCCATGAGCATGGGATGCGTTTCCATCTGTTAGTGTCCCCTTTAATTTCTTTTAAGAGTGACTTGTAGTTTTCAGAATATAAGTCTTTCACTTCTTTGGTTAGGTTTATTCCTAGGTATTTTATTTTTTTTGATGCAATTGTGAATGGAGTTGTTTTCCTGATTTCTCTTTCTGTTGGTTCATTGTTGGTATATAGGAAAGCCACAGATTTCTGTGTGTTGATTTTGTATCCTGCAACTTTGCTGTATTCCGATATCAGTTCTAGTAGTTCTGGGGTGGAGTCTTTAGGGTTTTTTATGTACAGTATCATGTCATCTGCAAATAGTGACAGTTTGACTTCTTCTTTGCCAATCTGGATTCCTTGTATTTTTTTGTTTTGTCTGATTGCCGTGGCTAGGACCTCTAGTACAATGTTAAATAACAGTGGGGAGAGTGGGCATCCCTGTCTAGTTCCCGATCTCAGCGGAAATGCTTTCAGCTTCTCGCTATTCAATATAATGTTGGCTGTGGGTTTTTCATAGATGGCCTTTATTATGTTGAGGTACTTGCCCTCTATTCCCATTTTGCTGAGAGTTTTTATCATGAATGGATGTTGAACTTTGTCAAATGCTTTTTCAGCATCTATGGAGATGATCATGTGGTTTTTGTCTTTCTTTTTGTTGATGTGGTGGATGATATTGATGGACTTTCGAATGTTGTGCCATCCTTGCATCCCTGGGATGAATCCCACTTGGTCATGGTGTACGATGGTTTTGATGTATTTTTGAATTCGGTTTGCTAAAATTTTGTTGAGTATTTTTGCGTCTACGTTCATCAGGGATATTGGTCTGTAGTTTTCTTTTTTGGTGGTGTCTTTGCCTGGTTTTGGTATTAGGGTGATGTTAGCTTCATAGAATGAGTTTGGGAGTATCCCCTCCTCTTCTATTTCTTGGAAAACTTTAAGGAGAATGGGTATTATGTCTTCCCTGTATGTCTGATAAAATTCCGAGGTAAATCCATCTGGCCCGGGGGTTTTGTTCTTTGGTAGTTTTTTGATTACCGCTTCAATTTCGTTGCTGGTAATTGGTCTGTTTAGATTTTCTGTTTCTTTTTGGGTCAGTCTTGGAAGGTTGTATTTTTCTAGGAAGTTGTCCATTTCTCCTAGGTTTCCCAGCTTGTTAGCATATAGGTTTTCATAGTAGTCTCTAATAATTCTTTGTATTTCTGCGGGATCTGTTGTGATTTTTCCTTTCTCATTTCTGATACTGTTGATTTGTGTTGACTCTCTTTTCCTCTTAATAAGTCTGGCTAGAGGCTTATCTATTTTGTTTATTTTCTCGAAGAACCAGCTCTTGGTTTCATTGATTTTTGCTATTGTTTTATTCTTCTCAATTTTATTTATTTCTTCTCTGATCTTTATTATGTCCCTCCTTCTGCTGACCTTAGGCCTCATTTGTTCTTCTTTTTCCAATTTTGATAGTTGTGACATTAGACCGTTCATTTGGGATTGCTCTTCCTTTTTTAAATATGCTTGGAGTGCTATATACTTTCCTCTTAAGACTGCTTTTGCTGCATCCCACAGAAGTTGGGGCTTAGTGTTGTTGTTGTCATTTGTTTCCATATATTGCTGGATCTCCATTTTGATTTGGTCATTGATCCATTGATTATTTAGGAGCGTGTTGTTTAGCCTCCATGTGTTTGTGAGCCTTTTTGCTTTCTTTGAACAGTTTATTTCTAGTTTAATGCCTTTGTGGTCTGAAAAGTTGGTTGGTAGGATTTCAATCTTTTGGAATTTACTGAGGCTCTTTTTGTAGGCTAGTATGTGGTCTATTCTGGAGAATGTTCCATGTGCACTTGAGAAGAACGTGTATCCTGTTGCTTTTGGATGTAGAGTTCTGTAGATGTCTATTAGGTCCATCTGTTCTAGTGTGTTGTTCAGTGCCTCTGTGTCCTTACTTATTTTCTGTCTGGTGGATCTGTCCTTTGGAGTGAGTGGTGTGTTGAAGTCTCCTAGAATGAATGCATTGCATTCTATTTCCTCCTTTAGTTCTGTTAATATTTGTTTCAGGTATGTTGGTGCTCCTGTATTGGGTGCATATATATTTATAATGGTTATATCCTCTTGATGGACTGAGCCCTTTATCATTATGTAATGTCCTTCTTTGTCTTTTGTTACTTTCTTTATTTTGAAGTCTGTTTTGTCTGATACCAGAATTGCAACACCTGCTTTCTTCTCTCTGTTGTTTGCTTGAAATATCTTTTTCCATCCCTTGACTTTAAGTCTGTGCGTGTCTTTGGGTTTGAGGTGAGTCTCTTGTAAGCAGCATATGGATGGATCTTGCTTTTTTATCCATTCTATTACTCTGTGTCTTTTGATTGGTGCATTCAGTCCATTTACATTTAGGGTGATTATTGAAAGGTATGAATTTATTGCCATTGCAGGCTTTAAGTTTGTGGTTACCAAAGGTTTAGGGTTAGCTTCTTTACTGTCTTACTGTCTAACTTAACTCGCTTGTTGAGCTATTATAAACACAATCTGATGATTCTTTATTTCTCTCCCTTCTTATTCCTCCTCCTCCCTTCTTCATATGTTGGGTGTTTTGTTGTGTGCTCTTTTTAGGAGTGCTCCCATCTAGAGCAGTCCCTGTAGGATGCCCTGTAGAGGTGGTTTGTGGGAGGCAAATTCCCTCAACTTTTGCTTGTCTGGGAATTGTTTAATCCCTCCTTCATATTTAAATGATATTCGTGCTGGATACAGTAGTCTTGGTTCGAGGCCCTTCTGTTTCATTGCATTAAGTATATCATGCCATTCTCTTCTGGCCTGTAGGGTTTCTGTTGAGAAGTCTGATGATAGCCTGATGGGTTTTCCTTTGTAGGTAACCTTTTTTTTCTCTCTGGCTGCTTGTAATACTTTGTCCTTGTCTTTGATCTTTGCCATTTTAATTATTATGTGTCTTGGTGTTGCCCTCCTTGGATCCCTTGTCATGGGACTTCTGTGTACCTCTGTGGTCTGAGAGGCCATTTCTTCCCCTAGTTTGGGGAAATTTTCAGCAATTATTTCTTCAAAGACATTTTCTATCCCCTTTTCTCTCTCTACTTCTTCTGGAATGCCTATGATTCTTATATTATTTCTTTTATATTGATCACTCAGCTCTCTTAAAATTCTTTCATTCCTGGAGATCCTTTTATCTCTCTCTGCATCAGCTTCTCTGCGTTCCTGTTCTCTGTTTTCTAGTCCATTAATGGTCTCTTGCATCTCGTCCATTCTGTTTTGAAGTCCTTCCAGAGCTTGTTTTATTTCTGAATTCTCCTTCCTTAGTTCTTGCATATTTCTCTGCAAGTCCATCAGCATGGTTATGACTTTTGTTTTGAATTCTTTTTCAGGTAGACTGGCTAAATCTATCTCCCCAGATTCCTTCTCAGGGGAAGATGTAGCAGATGCCGAAGCTGTCTGGGTTAGTCTTGTCTGAATCATATTTTTTTGCCTTTTCATGTTGACAGGTGCTATTGACTGTCAGCTGGGAGGGCCAAAATTTTCACTTACTACTGGCCTTTCTTTACTGGGGCAACTGCGACCCCTAGTGGCTTGTGTTGGGTAATTGCGTGTAGAGTGGGTCTTTGTGTCTTGCCTGGCCAGAAGGGAGAAATTTCCCTTTCTGTGGGCGGAATTTGTCTCAGGCTGCTTCTCTGCTTTCGCAGCGCCCGGTGGGGTGATGGATGGGGGGGGCTGCTTGACTGTTTGCCTCCGTGAGGGGTCTCAGAGCTGTTGCCCAGGGGGTTAGTGCACCCGGTTTTCCCTGTAATTTCCAGCTGCTGTACTGTGACCTGGGTTGTTTCCGTCAAGCTGTTAAGTCCCTGTCCCTTTAAGACTTTCAAAAAGCCCCCGCTTTTCTTTGTCACAGGGGCATCAGCTTCAGCACCCGCTCAGAGGTCTTACTCCCTGTTTCTCCAGTATCCAGGGCCCCCTGCCCACCCACTGTGTCTGTGCTCTTTTGCGGGTGGCTGGGGCTGGGTGTTCAGCAGTCCTGGGCTCCGTCTCCCTCCCACTCTGCCTGCTCTTCTCCCGCCGGGAGCTGGGGGGAGGGGCGCTCGGGTCCCGCGGGGCCGGGACTTGTATCTTACCCCTTTCACCAGTTGCTGGGTTCTCGCTGGTGTAGCTGCAGTCTGGCCACTGTCCTGCGTCTTCTGGTCTCTCTTTTAGGGCTAGTTGTGTTTGTTGTATTTTCAAAAGTATATATGGTTTTGGGAGGAGATTCCCACTGTCCTACTCACGCCGCCATGTTGGCTCCGCCCCTCATCCTATGATATATTAACAACCACCAAAATGTCTATGGGTCTGGTCATTTAGATTATATTGCCAGTAACCAGAGCCTTGGCCTTGAGCTTAAGCACCACTATGTCAGCCAGGGTCTTAGTTGCCCCCTTAGAGTCACAGAGACCCTTTCAGCTGCATCTCCCAACAGCCTTCGTAGCTTTGAAGAACAGCCTCTGATGCATTTTTAATGATGATGATCCTCTCATCAGTTTATCTCCCAAGCTTTGGAGAAAGCAGTTTCTAGGCCTTCTAGGGGGACTACATTTCACCTGATTGATTCCCTCCAACATTCCAATCACCTGGCCTTTGGATTTCTTCTTCTCAACAAACCAAGGAAGTTTTGGAACAAATAGAGGTTAGAGATTCTTTCAGTCCACCCTGGATTTTAGTGCATTCCTTGAGCTCAGAATTTGGAATTGGGGCCTCTCATTGGTCTTGTATAGGATCACTGGAGACAGGTACCCCCACCCCACATTTCTTAAATTCAATACAGTGAGTATATGATGGAAGAAAATTCTGCTCTTGATGCACATTTCACTCCAGTAGAACAGAAGCAATAAACAGAAATGTTGTCACTGTGTGTCATAGACTGACAGATTCCTATTAATGAACACCAACAGAATGTTTTTGCCTCCATTCCCAACTATGCATAAGTCCCTAGATTTTTCTGAAGTCCTTTTGATGCAGCCTGCTCCCTCATAACAATTTAGGTCATGGTTCTTACTTAGATCAACAGAATTGGGTTCTGGTTTGACTTAGCAGAAAAGAATTTAATAAAATTATATCATGCAGCTTAAGGAATTGATGTGGAGGCTAGAGAATCAAGCACACAGAAGGCACACAGAACCCTCTGGAAAACTGGGCAGCTGTCAGCAGAGGCAAGGCCCAGCCACCGGGATAGCCGATCAGCATGCTTACATGGCTGGCTCAGGACACCGATCCTGCTACTGGCACTCACCACTGCAGCTACTGACCCCTGCTATTGAAAGGAATTCTAAATTGTTCCTCTTCCCTTTGTGCTACTTGCTCCAGATCTGCCAGCAATGCACATTCAATTAGTTAAGCCTAGGTTATGGGTCTGCACTCGCTGGATAAGGAGAACGAGAACCTGAACTTCTGGGCTATTTTGTGAGAATCAATGCCCTCCCATCCCAGTAAAATTCTCAACTGGGGGATTCCTGGGACAAATGAAGGGAGATCAAATGATGGGCAGCCTAAACCTCAGCAATGCAAATGTCTACAACACTCCTCTCATATGAAATTCTACCTGGATTTCATGCTAGTGGTCTCTTTGCCATCGCTAGCCAACAAATCAAGGGAGTATTTTTCAAATTGATTTTTGCCAGTGGGGAACTTGTTGTCTCAGGATAATTCTGAAAACCTTCCTTACTGAACCTCACTCTCTTTTTATCCCCCATCTCTTTCTCTTTCTCACACACACATTTTATTTTTATTTTGGTAAAATTAATATACAATTACATGAGCAACATTGTGGTTACGAGATTCCCCCCCTTTATCAAGTCCCCACCACATACCCCATACAGTCACTGCCCATCAGCATAGTAAGATGCTGTAGAATCACTACTTGTCTTCTCTGTGCTATACTGCCTTCCCTGTGCCCCCCTGCTACATTATGAATGCTAATCGTAATGCTCCTTATTCCCCTTCTCCTTCCCTTCCCACCACAGCCCCCAGTCCCTTTGGCAATGGTTAGTCCATTTTTGGGTTCTGTGAGTCTGCTGCTGTTTTGTTCCTTCAGTTTTTGCTTTGTTCTTATGCTCCACAGATGGGTGAAATCATTTGATACTTGTCTTTCTCTGCCTAGCTTATTTCACTGAGCATAATAATACCCTCTAGCTCCATCCATGTTGTTGCAAATGGTAGGATTTGTTTTCTTCTTATGGCTGAATAATATTCCATTGTGTATATGTACCACATCGTCTTTAACCATTCATCTACTGATGGACACTTAGGTTGCTTCCATTTCTCGGCTGTTGTAAATAGTGCTGCAATAAACATAGGGGTTCATATGTCTTTTTGAGACTGGGAAAGTGCATTCTTAGGGTAAATTCCTAGAAGTGGAATTCCTGGGTCAAATGGTATTTCTATTTTTAGTGTTTTGAGGAACCTCCATACTGCTTTCCACAATGGTTGAACTAGTTTACATTCCCACCAGCAGCTCATAGATACATTTTGAATACTTACAATAACCATTGAACTGTAGGTATGAAAGGCATGTCTTGATCTCAGCTGAGTCCTCCTCCCGTTTCTGGCAGGATCACATATATATGATATGACTTTTGGTTTCATTCATTCAATTACTCAATAAATATTTATTGAGTATTCTTGAGTATAAAGTATTCTTGGTTCGAGGTCATTCTCTTTCATTGCATTAAATATATCATGCCACTCCCTTCTGGCCTGTAAGGTTTCTGTTGAGAAATCTGATGATAGCCTGATGGGTTTTCCCTTGTATGTGATCTTTTTTCTCTCTGTAGCTGCTTTTAACAGTCTGTCCTTATCCTTGATCTTTCCCATTTTAATTACTATGTGTCTTGGTGTTGTCTTCCTTGGGTCCCTTGTGTTGGGAGATCTGTGCACCTCCATGGCCTGAGAGACTATCTCCTTCCCCAGATTGGGGAAGTTTTCAGCAATTATTTCTTCAAAGACACTTTCTATCCCTTTCTCTCTCTTCTTCTTCTTCTGGTTTCCCTATAATGCAAATATTGTTCCATTTGGATTGGTCACACAGTTCTCTCAATAGTCTTTCATTCTCAGAGATTATTTTTTCTCTCTGTGCCTCAGCTTCCTTGTAGTCCTCTTCCCTAATTTCTATTCCACTTACCATCTCCTCTACCTTTTCTAGTCTGCTTTTAAAGCCCTCCATTGTATGTTTCATTTCAGATACTGTATTTTTCAAAGTGTCTATCTCTCTGTTGAATTCATCCCTTAGATCTTGAATATTTTTCTGTAGCTCTATTAGCATGTTTATAATTATTTTGAAATCTTTTTCAGGAGAATTGGTGATTTCAATTTCACTGAGCCATCTTTCTGGTGTTTGAGTGATTTGGGGGTTGAATAAGATTTTCTGCCTTTTCATAATCCTATTTTATAATATGAATTTATAGGTTTGTGTAGGCAGTGCCCTCTAATTCCCAGAGCTCTACTCTTCAGTGCTGCCCAGCACCTGGAGTGATGGTGGGAGCCTCAAGTGAGTGGTGCCGGTGCCTGCCAGGAGGAAAGAGCTCTTCCCTGTTTCCCAGCCGCAGTGCCTGCCTCCCCTGCCAGGGCCAATGAGCCAAGTGTGCAGAGAGAAGCCTCTTGGATACACCCCTGTGGCTTCCATTGGTGAGGCTGCCCTCTGGCTGGCCTGGCTTGATGTCAGGGACAGCAGGTTTGCAAGCAGGTGCCCCCTGGGAGGAAGGAGTAGCATGCTGCATATCATGGTGGAGGTCCTCAGGGCTGGTTGCCAGGGTTGGAGATGGAGTGCCGAAGCTCCTGAAAGTTCCCAACCTACTGGGCTGAGTGTGCCAAGATGATTTTGTCTGCCTGTTCCTTCTCCTGAGCAGCAAGCTCTGTGTAATTCTTGCCCCTTTAGCAGGCCTCTCACTGTTGGGAAGTCTTTCAAAGCACCTGCCTTTCTTTTGTGACAGAGCAGCCAAACAGGAACCTGTTTTCCACTAGTGGCTGGAATCTCAGTTCTCTGAGTATTCTGCCTGTCTTTGCTTTCAAACCTCTCTGATCTCCAGAGGGCCATGCAATGTGGGTTTGTGCTCCCACGGTAGATCTCCAGAGCTGGGTATTTTGCATTCCTGGGCTTCTACACCCTCTTTGCTCTGTTTCTCTTCCTCCTGCCAGCAAACTGGGGAGTGGAGAGGGCTCAGGTCTCAGTGATCACAGCTTTGTTAACTTTACCCTTTTCTGTGAGATCTTCTTTTTCCCTGGATGTAGGCTGGCTGCTCCAATCTTCTTTCTGGTCACTCTTTTAGGATTAGTAGTATTTGCTATATTTTCATATTATATGTAGTTTTGGGAGGAGATTTTTGCCTCACTTCTCATGCCACCATCATTTCCCCCTGCCTCCCATTATTTCTACTTCTATGTCTTCACTTTCACTAATTTTTTTACTAAAGTGTTTAATCTGCATCACTCCCACTTGGTGTGTTTTTCATTTGAAATACTGTACTTTTCATGTCTAAAATTTCCAATTGGATCTTTCTCATGTGTCTCCTCATCAAATTTTCCTCTGCTTTTATCTGAAGTTACAAAATATATACAATAGCTATTTAATGGTTTTGTTGGCTCATTCTATTACTTTTGTTATGCCTGGATCTATTTTTACTAATTGACTTTTCCTCCTGGTTATAGGTAATATTTTTCTGTATCTAGAATGCCTACAATTTTTTGTCAGCTGCCAGAGAATGAGAATGTACATCCTTGCTGCTTATTATTCTTTAAATACAATGCACTTTTTTTCTATTAGGCAATTAAGTTACTTGGAATCAGTTGGATCATTTTGAGGCTTACTTTTAAGCCTTGTTGAAATGGGCTCAAGTCAATTTTAATTATGGGCTAATTTAGCTTCACTACTAAGCAGATGATTTCCAAAGAGAATTATAAAATGCCTCTTAAGGTCCTTACACTCTGACTGGTGGGAACACACAGCATTTGAAAGTGTTGTTTGGTCTAACGTTTTCTGCCTTTTCCCCCCTTAGACTGGGTTGTTTCTTCACTTGCATGCACAAATCAGAATATAGAAAATTACTTCAAAGTTCACTTAGCAAACATCCAGAGTTTTCTGTTTTTATGGTAGTTTTAAGAATGTGTCCAAAAATTCTTTAATATTCATCCCACCAAATTGTTGAATTTATTTCCCTTCCCCTTGAGTATGAGTTGGAGTTAATGACCCATGTCTGAAACATAGATTATGGCAGAGGTGATGGGATAGCTCTTCTGTGGTTAGGTTATCAAAATACTGTGGCTTCCTTCTTGGGTGTACTCTCTTGCTCCTTCTGATGGCTGCTCTGAGGGAAGCCAGAACCTGCAGGTCTAGTCAAGTCATAAGTGACTACAGCTGACAGGTCTGGCCAACAGCTTGTATGCAAGTCTTAAGCTAGAACTACTCATATAAGCTTCTCCTGGATTCTTAACACTAATGGACTATGTGAGATAATATTTATTGTTTTCAGATATGTAAGTTTTGGGGTAGTTTGTTATGTAGCAATAGGTAACTAATACATATTTTGATTCCATGAAGTAGGTGTTGCTGTAACAACAACTTAAATTGTGAGAGTGGCTTTGACATTGGGCAGTGGGCATGGAGGAGAGTATTAGTGAAAGTGTAAAGTACCTTGAAGAAGCTTTACTCTAGATTTGATTTTGAAATAATTTTGTATTCAGAATATTTTAAAATATGATACAGATATTTGCTATGCATTCTTCATCCAGTTTCTACTAATGATAGTGTCTTATATAACCACAGTATATTATTTGGTGTCATGTCCAAGAAGTCTTTGTTTAACTCTAAGTCATGAAGATCAAAGATTTCATTCCATATTTTCCTCTAGAAATTTTATGTTTTATAGTTTTCCACTTTATATTTAGGTATATGGTCCATTTTGAGTTAGGGTTTACGTAAGATATGAAATTCAAAGTTTCTTTCTTTTTGTCTTTGATATCCAGTTCTTCCAATCCCATTTGTTGAAAAGATTATCCTTTCTCCATTGAATTGCTTCTGCACCTTTGTCAAAAATCAGTTGACTGTACTTGTGTGAAAGTATTTCTAGACTTTCTATTCTGTTCCATTGCTCTATGGAATACCACAGTCTCTTGGTTACTATAATTATAGAGTAAACCTTAATATTGGGTGGTATTGAGTCATCAGACTTTATTTTCCTTTGTCAATATTTTTTGACTATTTTAATTCTTTTCTCTTTTCATATATATTTAAAAATCAGTTTGTCTAGATCAACAAAATCCTTTTGGGATGTTGAAAGGAATTTCCATAATCAAAACAATGATGTGGGCAGAATTGTCACCATTACTATGTTTATTCTTCTAATCTGTGGACCCAATATGTATTTCCATTTATTTAGCCTTTTGTTTTTATTAATGTTTTGTGGTTGTCAGCATACAGATCCTATACATATGTTTGATTAGATTTACACCCAAATATTTCATTGTTTTGGAGCTAATGTAATGATATTGACTTTTAACTTTAGTTTCCAATTATTCATTTACTAGAGTATATGAAATACGGTTGATTTTGGTGTTGACCTTATATCCTGTGATCTTATTACCCTTGGAGTTTTTTTTGTGTGTGTATTTATTTTGAGTATTTTCTACATAAACAATTAGGTCATTGGCAAACAGGAACAGTTTTATTTATTGTTTTCAAATTTGTATTATTTTTATTTCTTTTGCTTGCTTTATTGCACTGGTTAGGATTTCAAATACTATGTTGAATAGGAGTGGTGAGAGTCAACATCCAATGCCTTGATCTCAGTTTGAGAGAGATAGCATTCAGTCTTTTACTCTTAGCTATAGTTTTTAAAAATATATGTTCTTTATCTAGTTGAAGAATTTTCCTTGTATTCCTACTCCAGTTTGCTGAGTTTTAATTATGAATGGATGTTGAATTTTGTTAAATGCTATTCTGCATCAATTCATATAGTCATGTGCTTTTCTTCTTTAGTTTGTTGTTATGGTGGATTATATTGGTTGATTTTGGAATATTGAACCAGCCTTGCATTCCTTAAATAAATCTCACTAGTCATATTACAATATTCTTTTTGTGTATTGCTGGATTCAATTAGGTAATATTTTCTTTTAAAATCTATGTTAATGAGCTATATTTGCCTGAATTTTCCCTTTTTGTATTGGCTTTGTTTGGCTTTGGTATGAGGGTAATGCTAGCCTCATAAAGTATGTTGCAAAGTATGGTCTTCTATTTTCTGGGAAAAATTGTGTAGAATTGGTATTACTTTAAAAACAAACATTCCTCTTAATTAGCCATTGAAAACATCTGGAACTAGTGACTTCCTTTTTGGACATCTTTAAACTACAAATTTAACTTCTTTAATACCTTAAAAAAGCTTTTAGTTGAAGCCATATGACCTATGGCTAGGCTATTACATGAAAGCTTGTAGAAAAGTGAGGAAAATATTTGGGAACTAAAGGAAAGGGAATCCTTGTTATATAGTGGCATTAAACTTAGCAGAACTGTTATCTGCAGTACAAAATGGGCCTAGTGAACTGGTTTATCAAACTAAGGAGATTTGCAAAAAACTTTGACATTGCCATCTGGTTTATTCCTGCTTCTAGAAAATGTGAAAGGAAAGAGATAAACTAAAGCTAGACTGTTAACAAAGAGCAGCCAAGATTTGATGGCTTTGAAAATTTTTAGCCTTTTTTTCTGGACAGCAATGCTAAAATTAAGAACAAATTGCATCAGAGCACAAACAAAATCCAGGGCACTTTCAGGAAAACATGGTCTAGTGATAAAGCCAAAGGTATAACTGTAAAATCCTTTGTTAAGATTTCATAAAGATCACACATGGCCATTCAGAGTACTTTTCCGTCAGAGCAAAGGCCCTCTAATATATTTCAGTCTGTATCTCCAAGATCCTTGCAATCAAGCATGAGGGCTTCTAAGAAGTCTAAGAGCACTGTCTCAACAATCTCATCAGAAATGCAAGGTAGGGAAGAGTTGATCTTAAAGATATTTGAGGGTGTGGCTTTTATCTACTGGGGTGAATCCTATAAAGATTCATAGAAGTCTCACAAAGTTTGGAAAACGGTTACATATGCAGGCACATTTCTGGACAGAAAAGGACTATATAAAATGATATGCAGTCACTGGACCCATAAATTCTGCTCTCAGGAAGCCAACTGAGAAAATCACTCAGTTGTGAATGCATATTCCCTTTCATGAAAACGAAGGATGACTCTGAGAATAGCATAAGCTCCCAGAGGGCAGAGCCCACAGCCATGGAGAATTATTCCTAGACCTTGAGACATAATCAGGGAACTTTAAATGCAACTTTCCGAGTTGGATTTCAGAATTTCTGTGGGCCAGTGGCCCCTTTTGTGCCTCTGCCTTTCCCATTTGGAACAGAAATGTCTATAGCAGTTATCCCCTGATTGTCCGATCACAAATGTTGGGTGTATGAGAGGCAGATAAATTGTTCCTTTAGTTTCTTAAGTCTGTGGAGGGAGGAAAACTAAATTCAAGGAGCTTTACTTAGTGAACTTCTCTGAGAACATTCACACATGCCAGGATATGACTAGATGGTGAGATTCTGGACTCTGAGATGATGCTTTAATAGCTTAAATTCTTTGAAACTTTTCCCTGTCAGTGTGGGTTGGACTTGGTGATTTGCTTCTTTTGCATACAATACAGTAGAAATGATGCATATGCTTCTCAAAATTAGGTTATAAAAAGACCAAAGCCTCCAGTTCAGGCCATTCTCTCTTGGATGACTTGTTCTGAGGGAACATATGTAATGAGCAGCCCTATGGAGAGGGTCTGTGTAGCAAGTTTCCTGCCAACAGCCATGTGAGTGAAAACAAAAAATCCTGTATCTCCAGTTAAGTCATCAGAAACTGTAGCCCTGGCCAAGAGTTTGATTGGAGTTTTGTGAGAGATCCTGAGCCAGACATATCCAGCATAGCTACTCCTAGATTCATGATCCTAGAAACCATGTAAGATAGCAAATGTTTGTTGTTTTAAACTGGTAAGTTTGTTATAGAGCAATAAATAACTACTATACTCTGTGCAGTTCCCTTAGCTCTAGTACTCTGCCCTGTGAATTCTCGCTCTGTCTTCACATGTCTCCTCAAATCAGCAAGTCTTCAGGTCTTTGGATTTCTCCTCTGTGTGCTAAAGCCTGGAAATTGCCTCTAGGTAGTAAGCTGGGGGAAATTGTAGTGATTCAAATATTTGCTTCCCTTCTCTTATAGGTCAGAATGCTAGGCTGCCTGTTGTCCAATGTCTGAAAACCATTTTGTCTGTTTTTCTAATTGCTTAAGGTGAGAATTAGAGCTGGCTCCTGTTACACTATCCTGGTCTGAATTCGCTTAAGTCGTGATGTTGATTTAAATGTAAGTGCTACTAGGAGTTGGTATCTGCATACAACTCAGTTAAAGAGTTCTTTGTATTTTCTTAAGATTTTAAGGACTTTTGGAGGGGAAAGGTTGAAGAATAGGTTGTGAGAGGCTTCAGGCCAATGACTGGAGAGAATGAGAAAGGCATAAAAACCAACTCTGTATATGGAGAAGCATGGGTTATAAAAAGCAACATGCGAGCACCTTATGTATGAGAACAGTTGGTTCCACTTACTCTGATGCTTCGTCACTTAGCTCCACCCCACAGAGGCAAGGCTTGGTTGATGCTGGCTACCATCTGGTGACATATGTAGTGACCTGTCTTAACCAACATATTTTTCCCAGCTGCTCTTTTCTTCCTTCCGAGGTTGGTAATGCACACATGTCAGAGTCCTGCCTTTTCTCCTTTATTTCATCACACACAGTGTACTCAGTTCCAAATCAGGCTAGTTCTTTCCTTCACATGCGTACATACCAAACCCCACTAATTGATGCTATTATTTGCACATCTAATTCTCTTGTAGTTAGAGCACAAAATCTTTCCACGAGTCATCACTCTGTTAGCTCATTCTCTCTGTAAAGCAGATAAATCAGGCTGATAGCAGCTGCTCAACAGAGCTAGTGTTGCATTTCTGGATAAAGAAAATGGAATTGGAACACCATATAGAAATCAATTTTCATCAGCATCTAAATCATCTTAGAGAATCTGCTGAAAAATTCCACACCTATTTAGTGTAAATCATTGAATTAGGCTGGGAGTTGTAAAAAAAGAAAAAAGAAAAAAGATGTAAGAAATCATTCCTACCTTTCAAAAAAATTGATAGTCTAGTAGGAGAAGTATGTATACAAGCCATTACAACCCAAAGGATTTATAAAGGATTGGAATATAAGTAAATTTAAAAACTATTTCAAATGGGAGAAGAATAGAGCTAGCTGGGGATTAGGCAAACTTTTCTGTAATTTAACAATCAGTATTAGCCTCCACCATGACAGATGGATAGGGATTCCTGTCAAGGGTGGGGTGGGGGGTGGGGTTGGGGGGGTGGGGGGAGATGGGAATTTAAATAGGCAACCTGTCCTCTTGAGTATATTAATTTAATCATATGGCTCATCTAGTTTTAAGAAATCACAAATGTAGTCCCATAAATACATACAATTTAATGCACATTACTTCTACAGTTTTACACGTTTGTTGTCATTGTGGTTAAAATTATATGAGAAATATTGTATTTAAGACTCATATCCAGTGGAGGTGTTTCACTGAAACTAGCTTTTTGCCTTAATAACCTGCTGTATTTCTTAAAAATAATCTGCCTCTGCTTTCTTGCCTAGTTTTAGGTCTGTATAATTAAATTCCGTAAACAGGAGTGTGGAGGTTCCTAAGTTACCCAGATATTTCTTGAATGTCTGAAAACCTACACCCTCCCTAGTTATTGCAGTTTAAGAGATTTTATAAAACAAGATTTGGAGACAGAACATTCTTGACAAACATACCTAGAGTGTCTTCCCGTTTGTTTTTAAACTCCGGACAACTCAAGAGCATTGAGAACCCCAGCTTATTCAAACAATGGCTTTCCTTTGAAATAAGATAGTCTGCCTCCCTTAAAGGCATAGTAGTCACCTTTGACACAAGGAACAGAAGGTAAAACAACAAAGGAGGTGGGGAAACAACTTCAGTGCTGGAATTTTTAAAAAAACAGATTTGCATTAGCTCTCATTTCTAGGTGTTTGGCCTAGTCCAGAGGATGCAAATGGCAGGTTAGATCGATCACGCTGGAGTCTGATGTGAAAGGCTTGATGTGGCTAAGGGAGAGGTGTGCAAAAGGGAGTAGGTACCATGAAGAGCTGCAACAAAGAAAGCAAGAATATTTAAGGTTGAATTTCCCCAAAAAAGGCAGAAATAGCAAAGATATTTTTAATGTATAAAGGGGTAAAAAAGGCAAAATAATCATCCTGGTCTGAGGTCTTTAGAATGCAATATTTAATGTGGATGCTCTTACTCTCACCTTCATTAGGAGTGTGTGTGTGTGTGTGTGCACGTGCGCGAGCACCTGTACAGAAGAGAGAGAGAAAGGAGAGGGAGAGGGAGGGAGAGAGGGAGAAAGAAATTGATAGCACCGATGACTGGGAAGCCAGAAAGATAAGGTGGGATAAGGGGCACTGAAATGTCAGAGTATCTACTGTCCTGGGAACCTTTGAAGCACGCTCCATGACGAATTACATTATCTCCAGGCTCAGAAAATCCCTAGAGACAAAGATGGGAAGAAAAATCAAAGGTCTTTGGCAAGTGGGGCAGCAGCTTTGTGCTCAAGTCTGCACAAAGTTTCGCTTTGTGTGATGTGGGGGCGGGGGCGGGGGGGGCGAACTCGACCAGGGGAGGCGCCTGAGCAAGGGGGTCGGATGGAAAGGGGGACGCACTTGTACCTGCACACACCTCAGCCAGGGTGGGTTGGACAGGGCAGAGCTGAGGAAGAACGCAAATCCGGCCTCCCAGGCTGGCCAATCAGGAGTCAGGTGAGGGAATTTGGGTCCCCACCCCAACCCGGCTTGTGAGCACGTGTGCGGTGTTCTGGGACCTTTGTCCCGCAAAGTCACACTTGGCGGGCACCCTTTGGTCTCATTTCCTTGTCAGGTCTGCATGTATCTCCTCTCTCCACCCCACCTCGCGACTCGCGTCTCCCTCTTGTCCCCCCCCGAAATTCCCTCCCGCGCCTGCAGCCCTCCGGTCCCGAGCGGCGTTCGGAGGAGCTCGGCACACCGGGGCGCTGGGACTGCGGCGCTCGTCGCGACGGGCGGCGAGCCTCGGCTCAGACCCCGCGGAGCCCCTGCCCGCGCGCGGTAGTCCTCCGCCCGTCCCGAGGCAGCACGGGCGGCCTCGCGCCCGCCGGCCCTCGCCTGACTGTGGGTCTGTCCTGTGGGGCTCCGGAAACTCTAGCAACGTCCAGAACACAGAAAATAGACTCGCCACCTAATTCGCCAGGGAGCCGCCGCGCTGCGGGGCCGCGGCCACCCCGCTCCTCCCCCCAGCCCACCCCGCCCGCGCTCGGGCAGCCTCCTGGAGTCACACAGCACCCCCCCGCCCCCCCGGCAGACAAAGGGCCTGGGCAAACTCGCCGCCCGGCCTCCGAGCGCTCCGGGGAGGCGGCGGCGCCCTCGGTGGATCGCGCGAGGAGGCGCGCGCGGGGCGAGGAGCCGCGGCGGGAGCGCGGCATGGGGAAGCGCCGCGAGATGCGCCTGGCTCCCGTCTGTTGCTGCCTGCTCTACCAGCTGGGGGTCCTGTCGGGGATCGCGGCGGGTAAGCTCTTCCGCGCCCTGCGGCGGGCTTTCCAACTTCCCAGCGGGGACCTAGGACGCACGGGCAGGCTAGGCTGGTGCAGCCGGTGCGCGGGGAGCAGGGCCTGTGGGTGCGGGCGCGGACGCGGGGCGCACGCTGGTCGCCAAGCGCGCTTCTCCCGGCCTCGGCTTAACCCTCGCGAAACGGTCAGGTTTCCTCGAAGGAGAGCAATAAGGTCTGCAAATGGACATTGACCACACCTGGAGGAAAACGAGGAAGCACGTTCCGTGCTAGCGATCCCTTGCTCTGGCATAGACTTGAAATAGTTTATTTGTGCTGGAGTCTTTGCACCCGTTTTCTTTCAACAACGAAGCGCTGTCACCAAACTTTGCTGCCCCACCCCCCATCTTATAATCGTACTTTTATTTTGAAAATGCTGGGGTCTGTAATCCGATCGCCAGGCTCCAGGGGCCGCAGACGTTTCGGGGGCTAGCCGGGTGGTCCCCCACGCCTTAAGGCGAGAGCCCTGGGTCCCCCGGAGCGGGAGCCTGGGAATGCTTGTGCTACCGGCCCCGCGGCCCCGTCAGCCCGCACTTCTCTGTCTGCCCCGCCCGCAGGGCTGCAGCTCGCCCCCGACCGCGAGGAGTGGGAAGTCGTGTTTCCTGCGCTCTGGCGCCGGGAGCCGGTGGACGCGGCCGGCGGCAGCGGGGGCAGCGCGGACCCAGGCTGGGTGCGCGGCGCGGGGGGCGGCGGAGGCGCCCGGGCGCAGGCGGCCGGCAGCTCCCGCGAGGTGCGCTCCGCGGCTCCGGCGCCGCCTGAGGGGCCCGCGCAGGGCCGGCCCGAGCCCCGGCCCCGGCCCTCGCCGGCGGCGGCGGCCGAGGACTACGAGGAGCTGGAATCGCAGGAGCTGCCGCGGGCATGCAGCGGGGCTGCCGCCCTGTCCCCGGGCGCCCCGGCCTCGTGGCAGCCGCCGCCCCCACAGCCGCCCCCGTCCCCGCCCCTGGCCCAGCCGGCCGAGCCGGACGGCGACGAGGTGTTGCTGCGGATCCCGGCCTTTTCTCGGGACCTGTACCTGCTGCTCCGGAGAGACGGCCGCTTCCTGGCGCCGCGCTTCGCGGTGGAGCAGCGGCCGAGTCCCGGCCCGGGCCCCACGCGGGCAGCAGGCGCCCCAGGCCCTCCCGCGCCGCCCGACGCCTCCTGCTTCTACTCCGGAGCGGTGCTGCGGCAGCCAGGCTCGCTGGCCTCGTTCAGCACCTGCGGAGGTGGCCTGGTAAGCACCCTTCCCTCCCCGGCCCCCCACTTCCCGCCTGCTCCTCATCCCCTCACACAGTGCTCGTCCCCAACTTCGCCCTGGTCCGCACCACCCAGTGGGCAACACCGTTTACCCCCAGGGAACGTCTCCAGCGCAGGCGCCGGATCTCAAGGCTAATTGGATGGATTAATAGCCTCTTTCTAGAAAGGTGGTTACACGTTTCTCCTAGGTGGTTTTAAGATTTCTTGTAACTCTTCCCGCTGGTTTTACTTTTCTGTTTTCCAAAGTAAGCGCTACCACGAGGTGTCCGTGAGGAGACTGGAAGACAATAGATCCGCTTGCTGCTGAATCTCCTCGGTGTGCGCCGCCCCCACCCGCAACCACCCCCAAATTACCCCTCCCCAGTAGCGCATCCGTTATCTCATAGTTTTTGTTTTTGATGTCTTACTTCAAAACCGTCGGAACAGTTCTCTAAGGAATTATGTTCTGACAGCTGTCTAGAATTTATACACATGCACAACCACTTTGGACACCTGTTCAGTACTCCTGGGAGAGGCAGGAGTTGAGAAGCAGCAGCCTGGAAACTCGGGAGCTCTTGGCCGATGGGTGGCATTAGAGTCAAGTCAGGATTCAGAGGAGTGTGGTTGCAAGATTTAACATTTTCTTTTCTAAGGCTTACATTTCACTTGGCCAGAATTCCTCTCCTTCTCTGCACTGGATCCATGGAGGAAAGTGGTAGGGCCGAGAGCCTTGCTCAGAGGCCTGTTGGAAAGTAAAAGCCATCTGCTCACTGCGTTTTTCCTCCTCTGCTTTGACCAGGGTTTGGGGTAATTGTTACCGCCTGTAAGTCGGCCTTTACTTTGTGGTAAGGCATGCATAACAAAAACTGAACCGCTTTAACCATTTTTAGATGTGCAGTGCAGGGGTGTCAAGCCCATTTCCATGGTTGAGCACCATCATCCCTGAGGCCTTTACTATTGGTTGAAGACAAAGGCCACAAGATGTGGAACACACCCACGTGATTTGTGGCTTCATTTTGCTGTTCCCAGTGAGCTATTGATGAAGTCCACAAGGACTTGTCTGAAAGCAACCTGCTCATTTGGAGAAAAATCCAAATGGATAATGGATAGTAAAAGTTATCAGCACATTCAAAGCCAGCCAAAGCCATGAAATGGAAAAAATTGGTTGAAACCCAAAAAAATGAATCTGGAAATTTTTACCTATGCCCTCCTAAGGTCCCATGGTCAAGTGATGTAAATTGCTGGACAAGGTATATTTTACCAGATGCTTGTAATGATGAATATTCAAATATGGACATTTTTAGCCATGAGTGAAGAAAATTGGCAGGGAAAAATTACGTGAAAAGCTTGAAAGAATGTTTTTTGTGGAACTGGTGTTTGAATACTTCACTGGCAGAAACATTTTGTGGGTATTTCATTGTCTACTAGTTTTTGGCTGGGGGTTAAATAGTTACATATAGGAAGCTTCCTGTGGTAGAAGCAATAGGGGATAAAGCATTTCACTGTGTTGAAATGTGGGCTTTTGGTCATATTTTCCAAAAGAGCTATGACTTCTCTCCATACTTAAGGGAGCAAAGTTAGAATTATGAGTAGGTTTTTCATAGGCCGAATAGGAGTTTGACATACCTCCTTGTTTATCATGTTGGACTTTTACTCACTTTTCCTATTAGCCACATATATGTATGTTCTGAACTGGGAAGTCTTTGTTACTGAGGAAAACTGACGTTGCCAGCAATATAGTATAGCAGTCAGACCTTGAATAAAACGTTAGGCAAATAGCCCAGAAGAGTGGGTTTATTACTCTAGACTTTACCATGCCAGCCCTTTTCCCTTAGGGTAGATTAGGAAAGGGGGAGCATAATTCGTTATCTGAGCTCTGACACTGGCTGATTGCCAGATGATTGACAAGTGCCTTACCTCTCAGGGCTTTAGTTTTCATAAGTAAATTGAGAAAACGGGATGACTTAACTTAAAAATTGAATGCTAGAATTAAAATTCCTTTGGATATTAAATGTCTTCTAGGTCCTGCATTAGGGGCTCACAGATTAGAAGGACATCCTATACAAGTGAGGATGACACTGGTGGTCATGAAACAGTGACATGCTAGCATGATTTATGTAATATTATGCCCCAGGTAAAATCATGCTGGGAGAGTGGGGAAGGCTTCCCAAAGCAGATAGAGTGTTCAACTGGATTTTGAAGCATGGGGAGGCTTTCTCCAGGCAGTGAAGGGCTGAAAATATTTCAGATAGAGGGAAGAGCTGAGTGGAGAGTGAAAGTATAGAGCCTAGAAAGGGAATGAAAAGAAGCTCTCCTGTGACTAGGTGAGAAGGTGCAATAAGGGGAAATGATCCTAAAATATCTGCGGAGATCAGACCTCAAAGACCTGGTCTGCTAGAGTATGGGCTTTTCTATCTAGCCATTGACTATCACAGGACTACATTTGTGCTCCTCTGTATTTCCAGAATGCTGTGACCCTGTAAATCTAGTGTGATGAATCATGATGTCTTTATGAAGGCGAATGATTTATAAATGCAACGATCTTCTGTGTGCAACAGTGTTTGTTTCTTCCCTCTAAAAACTTTCTGATTGTTAGATGCACAAAGAACAGATCACTGAGTACACCTTCCCATTCCCTCTCTAAGGGAGTTTTGCCTAGTGGTGTCTGAACTCAACACCTTTGGATTATTTCATATTTGAAAGGATCCAAAAGTCTCTATCACAGGAAATAGGTCAATAGTTACCCAGAATTGCAAAGTGGTGAACATTTATAAGATTGGCTAGTTCATTCTTCAAGTACCTGTCTAACTTGTGCTGTGAAGGGAAGAGCGTTAGAATGGAGATTTTGGGTAGAGGGTAAGGTGCTGCCTCCTCAAAGTACATAGTCTTTCTGGGTCTCATTTTCTCTGTTTATAAAATGTACAGATTGTACTTTTATATCTAGCAATTGATATATGACGTGTCCTTACTATTTCCCATTAGCAGTCTCTAATATTGAATAATCATCTTATTTGAGCCATATATTGGATCTCATAGGCAAATAAATATAAGGGTAGGCAGTTTCACATTTATTGAACAACTCCTTTGAGCAAGGTATTGTGCAGATATAGAGAATACAAAAAGAAAATAAGGAAGCCTGGGTATGCTTCCAGGAGCCCCCAGCCTGTTTTGTCAGTCACATGCATAAACAGGGAAATGCAGTAAGCTGAGATATGTACAAGTGTAGGTATGTGCCAAGTGCTATGAGGTATTGTTTTGTTCATCTCTTTATGTTTCCACCCCATTGTAAGTTGTCTAGTTTATAGTAGGTGCTCAATAAAAACCACTGAATAAAATACAACGCACATGCAGTACTCCACTAAAAATGTCTTAAATAACAATTTCTAAACAGTTAAAATACCCAAAGTCACAAATTAAATTCCATGAAAGAGTGCAACAGTTATGCTTGCTCAACATAAGCACATCACTTCTTTCTTAAAAAGTACACCTGGGCACCAGGCTAAGGTAACTAGATCAGTACATACATTGCCTAAGGTTCTTTTTAGATGGACTGTAGAAAGAGCTATCAGTAGTATTTAGGTTACTTTTCTAGGATGATAAAGAGTGACTTTATCCACTTTTTAAAGTTTTATACATTAATCATTTTGATTAGCCCTTCATACAGAATCTAGTCTTGTATAAATTCCATTTTTTTTTTTTTTTGCAATTTACTCATTTACTTGAATCAATGTATTCGATGCTATGACAAGTTCTGAACACTTAAATATTTGAGGGCATCTGTTTTAGACAAGGCACTTCATCAATTGCCAGTGGGAAAGCAGGAAGGAAGGACATCTGGGCAGGGAGAGGGGAAGGGTCCTGTATAACTAGGAGAACAGTGTGAAAGTGGAATCAGATTCGAATGAAAAAAGTGAGTTTGCAGACTAGCCACATACATCTGCCTTCTCCATTCAAGCCGAATCTTAGGAACGACAGAAAAGATATTCTGAGCAAACCTAATGCAGTATAATAAAAGAATGCCATCAGACCATTAGACTTATTCACTAAAAGACTGAAAACACTTTGGATTTGCTTGATGGCAACATAGAGACATTAGAAAACATGTGGGAATGGCAGGAGCTTTGTGGAAGTGCTGCTGCTCACCCAGGGAGAGGGAAGGCCATGAGCAAAAGGGGCCCTAGGCAAAAAGAAAGCATCGTTGGCTTTTTCTGATGCTCATTTATGCCAGGCAGCAGAAGCCAAATGTGTGTCCCCAGCCAAGAGCAGAGAACATAGAGCCTGAGCTTTCCCAGGCATGCAGGAGGCTAGGGGATAGAGTCTCCACCCTGAAAAGGTGAGATCTTGGTTCCCTGCACTCAGTAGAAGGTCCCACCTGTCTCTCCAAATAACTGGAGGACAGCTGGGTAACGAACTTTTCACAGCAGATAGGTAAGGAGGGACACCAAAGCCGGATGAGCCAACATCCAACAGTATCACACTTACAGGAAAGTAACCATATAAAAGAGAGCCATCCAACTCTGTTTAATTACATGGAGCAATAAAATTAATAAAATAAATACTTTAACAGAAGAGTAATAGCAGATGCATATTGATAAAAAAAAGAAGAAATTAAAAAAACAGGAGCTGTTGCTATTCAGAAAAAATCGATTAGGTACTGAAGTTACATAATCATTAGAATTAAAAACTCACAGATGAACTGATATGTAAATTTGTGATCTAGAAGATCAAACCCAGAAATTATCCCAGAGCATAATTTAAAGGATAAATGAATGCAAAATATGAAAGAGGAGTTGTGAGTCATGATTCAGAGATCTAGGTGGTCCAGATTTCTCCAATAGGAGTTAATCTTTAAAAATAAGTTAAAGGATAGAACTTTTTAAAGGCCTGTGACTGTACCCTAACATTTGACTCCAAAGTCATCAAGATACACATTCATCAGCCAAGCTTTGGAGGTGAGGCTAAGTGCTCTTCCTTTGAGCATAGGTCAGATAACTGGTGTTCGCAGTGGGCCTTTTTCAGCATGCACCAAAACCAGTTTCCAATACAGCTTTCTGTATTTGGAATATACATTGAAGACAAATGCTGGGTAATTTGTGTGCAAAATTGTGGACTTTTACATTTTTCAATGTTTTTACAGTTGTTTCATCCCAAATAAAATTATTTTTTGAGCAAACTCAAGGTTTTCCAAAATTTCCATGGAAACAAAGGCATCTTATGCACTCATATTTCACTGGCTTTCATATTTAGCATTTGCTTAAATTATGTAATTATGAAATGCTATGCGTACCTGTGTTCAGACAAATAAAGCCAATTCTTGGTTAACATGCAGGCCAGCTGGTAGAAGTAATTGTGTGCATCCAGACAAGGGAGGAATCTAGTAGCTATGGCATTCAGTATGCTACATGCCTCAGTGATCATATTTTTCTGGGTGGCGTGTAGAATGTTATTTAATTCAATGATTTGAGTTGGAGTGGCAGATACAACCAGTGCTCTTAGGTAGATGTTAAGAGAGCCATTTTCATATCAGAAGCAAATTTGCCACAGATTTAGGAAAACACACACCTTCCTATTGGAGGACCAACCACCTAACTCAGAGTGGCATAAGTAGAGTGGCATACTGCCGTGACCCACACCTAGACACGTTGTGGCAGAATATTAGAAAATCAAAGAGGAAGAAAAAGTTCTACATGTTTAATAAAGGAAAGATTATCTGCCAGGGAGTGAGTATCAGACTGATATTAGAGATTGAGTAGGTAAGATTGGCTGCTAGAGGATTATGAGTTGATAGCTTCAGAGTTCTGAGGAAACGTGGTTTTGATCTTGGACTCAGCCAAAGTACAATTCAAACTGAAAGGCAAAATAAAATCGTTTTCAAAATTAGAGGGACTTAAACTATACCACACAAAACTTCCAGAAAGGTATGCAGTGAGAAGTCGTCTAACACCATTTCCCCAGGTATTAATCAATGTTCCTGCTGAGAGGTAGCAGGGTTATTAATGTCTAGTATATGATTCAGGGATAGTTGATACATAAACAAATAATAAATTATTAATTATGTAAATTTATAGCTTAAACTACCACATTTACACACACACACACACACACACACACACACACACATGAGTGCATAAAGAGATTCCCATTTCTTTTTTGGCAGTTCCATTTTGTCTGTCTACAGGTGGGGGCCATAATTAATCACTGTGGTGTTGATTGTACATTTGATTGATTCCAATGTTTTCCTATCATAAACAGTGCTGAATAAAAGGAACTCTTTGGATATGCCATTTTGCTGATGTAATGTATATCTGTGTTAAAGAGTATGTTTATTGGTGATTTTGGGGGATACTGCCTGATGGCACCCCATGTAGGTGACATCACCGTACACTCTCAAGCCAGCAGAGTATGTGTTTCTTTCTCCTACACTCCTACCAATACGGATGTGCTTTAAAATTTTATCTTTGTGAAATCTAATAGGCAAAAAAAAAATGTCTCAATGTAGTTTCAATTTACCTTCCTTTTGCGTTATTGGTGAGCTAAGCATCTTTTCATACTTGAGTCTCATTTCCTTTCCTGTACACTTTCTGTTCATACCTTCTACCTGTTCATTTTCCTGTTAGGTTTTTGGTCTTCTTCATTACTAATTCCAGAGCTCTTATTTTATATTAGTATTTTAGGAAAATATAAAATATTTTTTACATTTTATTTGGTGATCTGTAATCTTAACATCCATAATCACTGTTAACTTTTTAGTGTATACTGAAAAGGCAATATAAATATCAAGTAAGCATTGAGTTTTTCCCAATTGTATTGGTAAGCTAGGAAAAGCAAGTTTTCACAAACATTGTTTTTGATCCATAAGATTGGCACAAGGTTATGCAGATTGATATGCAGCGGGCATGCTTGGGGAACACGTCATTTTACACATTGTAGGAGAGTAAATTGGTAGAGCCTTTTGTGTGGTATGTATTTAGATTGTAAATGTGCCTACCTTTCCTATCAGGAATTCTGCTTGTAGGTCACAATATAGAGGAGTACTCAGAGATGTGCAAAAGATTTATATATAAGCCTATTTTTTCACTGCATCATTGTTTCCAAGAGCAGGGTGCTATTCATCAGTAGTGAGCTAGTTACTTCTCTATATTACATGGAACAAAAAGGTAAAAGAAATTGCTTCTGGCTTCAAGGTATTTACAGTGTTAAAGGAACCATTTCTTTGCTTCGGCTTCTCATTCTCCCTGTTTTCATCACAGGTTTTTGGTTTATAAATGTTCGGTGTCTGCTTGTCAACTTCAAGTGCGTATCTCTTTAAGGCATTCTATGGTTTTCCAGTTTAAAATTAGGAATGGTATGGATGATGGTGGTCCTGCTGGCAGTGCCACGTGGGAGGAGTTTCTGTGTGTAGAGCGGGACAGTACACAGATGCTCTAATCTTATTTAAGGAAGCAATATGGTGCATTCTAATGGAAGTAAACATCATGCTGACATTGTATATTAAAAGTTAATCATCTTAAATCACATAGTAACATGTGTCCTGAGAGGATTCAGGCACAGACCAGTTTTGTGAGAAGAAATTTTATTTAATAGTGTTTGTTTATTTAATATTTATGTATTAATATACATTTGGAGTTTTACTAGCTAAATCATAAAGGATGCTTTTTTTTCATTCAGGAAATTCTTGATAGGAGTCTTAAAATATTTTTATGCAACACTAAAACAGCACATTTTTATTAAGCTCATGCACAATTGAACGTTTCTGCTTAATTGCAAGTTCATTTTTACCTCAAATTGTTTTATGACTTTGTGTTTGCAAAATAAAGAATAATCAGAGGCGTTACAGGTTCCTGATAGATGGGAAGTGCATTAAGTTAGGGAAGTATTCCTGACATGTTTTCAGGGAAAGGCAGAACCAGTGGTCCCTCTTGGGTTAGGATTTGGGGGGTTTCCTGAAAGGAAATTTTAAGATTCCCCTAACCAAGTGGGGACCATAATTTGATGCCGAGTGCATCTAGGGTGCAGACATAGTAAGCACATACATCATCTTGTCTCCGTCTCATCTTTATACTAATGCCAAGCCCTAGCCTGAGAGAAGTGAGAGTGGGAACTAAGCCATTTCAGTGCTACCCAGATAACTGCATAGAATTATTGCATGCTGGTGTTGGGAAGGCCCTTGTGGATTAGATAGTTGAATACTTGCCTTTTCCAGCAAGAGCAACTGATATCATTTTGTAATTAATGTGCATATATCTGCAATAAATCAACTGTTTAGGTTCTAATGCAGATGATCAGGGAACAGAGCTGATGAGACCAGGCCAATTCTGGCATCATTAAACAGCTGCTTTCCTGTTGCTTTCCATTTCAAAAAATAAGATCTGAGCATATTTCTTTTTCTTCACAAGCACATAAAGATGTTTTGCCCCAGATATTCTCTGAGTCCTCTTAGGACTGCCTGGCTTCACCTGAACTTTACAGCCACAGTGTGCAGTGAGCCCACATCCCTGGCTCTTCGCTTCTGCATAGCCAGGCCCTGTTTCTTAAAGTATGGGGTGTGGAAAGACAGCTGTATCAAAACCATGGCGGTGGGGCTGAGGTAGAGGAAGCTGGAAATTCTTCATTTAAAATAAGAATTCCCAGATTGAGCCTCAAATCTAAAAAATGTATTGCAAAAGAATATGAGGTTATTCTCATGCAAGCTAAGAAGTGAGACTCTAAACTCCAGAGCTCAGGATCCTTAATAAAGGCATTTGCATCCACCAAACTTATACCCTAGGGGTCTCGAAGGCATTATAATACTCATTTTTAGCTCCAGTTATAGTAGACTTGGGTAACTCCTGTCCTTACCTTTAACATCCTCCCAGGGAACCAACTCAGATGCCATTGAGTGAGATGGGATTTTATGGCTTTCAAATTATTCCGTAAGCTATAAATGTGAACTAGCTGGGGGATATATAATGGGAACTGAATGCCAGTGTGAATGTTTTCTTATTCTTTAGGTGAAAGTATATGTAAAAGTTAAAACTTGCTTCCCATTTTAGGAGTTGGAAGTAAATAGAACTAAATTGTTTCAAACTGTCATCAACAGTTTTATGGATAATATAACTGGAAACTCACTCTAGCTGTTTCACCAGAGTCACTGTAATAAAAATTATCAGACATAGAAGAAGGAACATACCTTCCAATTGAAAGGGGACTGCCTTTCTGCCAGGTTTAGATGTGGATAAATGAATACCAAGACACTTTGTAGAGGAGTATTAGAAAATCAGTGAGAAAACTGTAAACACTTTGTGATAGATTATCTGCACTGGAATGAAACCACAGGATGTTCAGGTTAAGTGTATGTTGAGAGATGCGTAAGAATGAAATAGTAAGCTGTCTCAGATGGCAGAAAGAAAAGAGCAAGTCTTATCTGCCCATTCATGCTTTAAGAATTTTTTACTGTAAAACCCATTGGCATGAACAGCCAAAAATATGAAAATGCTAACAAGGAATGGCTAGGCAGGTAATTATACCAATGGCCTCTCCATTATAATTTGGACTTGAATGTGTGTTCAAATGTGACACATGCATTTTCAAGATGAAAGTATTATATTACCAGCAGATTAATTTTAGTGTGCCCAGTTCATAGATAGGCCGTTCAGTTATTGATGGAGGCATTTATGTGTAATTAGCATAGGTTCTTTGTGGTGTTGTCTATTTCTGTTTGTGTGCTTGCAGATAAAGTAAATAGAACCTTAAGATTTTATTACAGCAAAGTAGAAAGTCAATAATTTAGTGTGGAGCTAGCACTTCTGTATAAATATAGTTAAAGTATGATATCTTAGTAACCCATTATGGAAATGTCTTTTAATAAACTTAATGATTCAATACTCTGTTTTGTCTATTAACATGAGTAATGCCTGTGTTTCTACAGATCTCTTAGAATTTTCTTGGTTCAAGGTAGGTGGTTCTAATTAGTAATGTTTTAAAAAGTACTGGATTGGTATCTTAGAAAGTTCCTATGTAGAAAATTTTCTAAGTAGAGCCTAATTATTTCTTGTTAGTAAGATAGATTCTTGTGTATGTCAAGCTGATTTTTCTAGAATAAATCATTATTTAGTATGTAATAAATTGAAAAGTTTATTGTGAATGCTTTTTCTCCTAATACCTTTTTTTTGGTATGATTTATATACCATACAGTTCACCCAGATGTGCAATTCAGTGGCTTGTTGTACATTTACAGAATTGTGCAACCGTCACTATAATCCAGTTTTGACCATTTCCACTACCCCGAAGGGGTCCTCATACCTTTTGCAGTCACTCTTTTCCTACCCCTAGTCCAAGGCAACCATTAATCTAATTTCTGTTTCTGTAGATTTGTCTTTACATTTCATATAAATGAAATTGTATAAAATTTGGTCTTTTGTGTCTGGTTTCTTAAAATTAATGCAATGTTTTTGGGGTTTGTCCTTTTGGTAGCGTGAATCAGCAGTTCATCATTTTTTCTTCTTGAATGAGAAACCATTGTTTAGCTATATCCCATTTTGTTTATCCATTCATCAGTTGGTAGGCATTAGGGTTGTTTCCAGTTTTTCGCTATTATGAATAATGCTAATACTAATGTGCAAGTCATTGCGTAGGTATATATTTGCATTCCTCTTGGGTAGATTCCTAGGAGTGGAATTTCTGGGGCATATGGTGTATTTATGTTTACTATTTTAAGAAACTGCAAATTCTTCTCCAAAGGACCACACCATTGTACATTTCCACCAGCAGAATATTTGTATTCCAGAATCTCCACATCCTCAGCAACACTTGTTATTGTCTCTTTGATTATACCAGTTTTTGTGGCTGTGCAGTGGAATCTCACTGTGGTTTTAACTTGCATTTATCTGGTGATTGTGTTGAGCATCTTTTCATGGTTATTACCAAGCCATTCATAAATCATCTTTGGTGAAATGTCTATTCAAAACTTTGGCCAATTTTAAATTAGGTTTTTTGTCTTTCTACTATTTAGTTTTAAGAGTTCATTGTGTACTCTGGATGTAAATCCTTTGTCACATGTGTTTTGCTAATGTTTGCTTTTAGCCTATGGATTTCTGTTCATTTTCTTATTGGTGTTTTTTAAAGCTAATTCTTATAAATTTTGAAGAAATTCAGTGCATCATTTTCTTTTCTTTTATGGAATGTGACTTTGGTGTTATATCTAAGAACTCTGTGTCTAACTCAGAGTCCCATTGATTTTCTCCTATGTTTTCTTCCATAATTTTGGTGTTTACATTTAGGTCTATGATTTATTTTGAGTAAGTTTTTGTATATGATGTGAGATAAGGGCCTAAATTAATCTCTTGGCATGTATATATCTAATTTTCTCTCAACAAAATTTGCTGAAAAGATCATCCTTTTCTCATGAAACAAAATAGAACTTTTCTCAGAAGTGAACTATAAGAGTTTACTTTTGAAATATTAATACTGTTCTTTTCTATATATTTATCCTTATGTCAATACCATACTGTCTTGATTTATATAACTTTATAATATGTTTTGAATTTGGGAAATCCAATTTTGATTTCCTTTTTAAAAATCTTGACTATTCTAAATCCTTTGTATTTCTATAAAAATTTTAATATTAGATTGTCAATATCTGCAAAGAGTCTGCTGGGACTTTGGTAGGGATTGTATTTAAAGATCAGTTTTGGGAGACTTTCCATTTGAAACAACACAAAACCTTTTTTTGCTGTCTGGAGATGATTATTACAAGAGCAACGTTGGGGATATTTTTAAATGCCCCAGTGATTAATAAGGAACAAGATTAGCTACTAATAGCCAATATTATAGTGGACAGCATTTAAAATTTGTAAAGGAATTATGACAGTAAGAAATCAATACGTCTCAGTCAGAGTCCCACAAATACAGCATACAAAATAGGAAGTTACACAATTCATGTCTTTGAAGGATTAGGACATGAATCCAGGTATCAGACTTTAGTGTTCTTATATCCCACTGCTGTGAAAAAGACCAAAGTTGTTAGGGTTCATATCAAGTAAAAAAATACAAATAAACAAAATACAAATCAGCTTTTCAGGCAGTAGATATAGTCACACACATTCAGAGAGTTATTCTCTAAATGTAGACTTGTATACATATTACTGTGTGTTCTTATTTAAACAGAGCCAAGACTTCCAGTACAGTACCTTACATTAAAAACCAAAGCAATGTCCTTTCTCTGGTAATAAGAGCTTAGAAAGATATCTTTGGACTCAACCATAATTGAGAAAATGTTAGGAAAATAAAGTTCCCTGGAGTTTAGTCTATTAGGCATTAATTTAATAATGGTATAATGAAGCCAAATAAAGGATAGAAATACAGTATTAGTTAATTACAATAGGTAATTTTCTACATTTTAGCAGCTCTTATGTTGGGATGTGTTTATAACACCGACAGTGTCTTAAAACTGATAACATTTGGTATGAAAGCAGATGAGGACTTGGTGTCATTTTAGGAAGTGAACGTTTAAGCAGGCCTGGTTGCCACTGTTGTCCTGGAAGAACTTGGTTCAGGAAGTAAAAGGGAATGAAAACCACAGGGTTTATTTAAATCTTTGGTTTTGAGTAACAGTGTATGGAGCTATACACAGAAGTTTTATAGTTTTTAAAAATGTGCTTAAATTTCTTCTACTTACGTTGACTATAGGTCAATATTAAACCACAATTTCATCCCTGTGAATCTTATAATAAATCTGAGCTTTAAGGAGTAAAGTGATGGTCCAGGAATTCTACCAAGAGAGATGTTTTGGAGTGGATAGAGGGAAAGGGACAAGACGTACATACAAATGTGCCTTGCACGTTGGGTCCCAGTCTTAGCTGGTAAATGGTTAAATTAAAGAACATTTGATTACTAATGAATTCCCATGACTGTTTATTTTGCATTTTCAGTTTCTGTAGTTCCCTCTTTGTCAGGCCCTGAGAGTTTGCATAATGCGTATGAATTGACATGACCTTCCTAGGAGGGAGATAGGGTCATGAAGGGGGTCAGTGGGTGGGAAATAAAAAAGAAGAAAAATCCACTGATGCATATTTAGGGTGTGTTTTCAGCTTAAGAATATGGAAACCTTTATTTCTATTTGAAGTGCTTTTGGAATAATGTATGCAAGCATCCTTGGGGACAGCCTACCACTGCCCATTTAATATGGTTTAAAAGGTCTCCAAAGCAGTTGCCTATAGTTAGCTCAGTTGTAGTATTTTCGTCTATATTCTAATAACTTGGCTGCTCTTGCCTTTGGCCATGGAGTCTCCCCAAGTGCACAGTGTCCAAGTTTTGGGTGCTTGGTCACAGGGTCTTACGTGTCCTAAACCTATTAATAGCTCACCATAGGCTTGTAAGAGAATACATCGGGCTCTTTATTGGAGCTACATAATCAGCTGTCTGCTTAATCCTTCTCTCATTTCTTTCCATTACCTATTCCTCTAGAAGATACACATTCAATACTGGGTACAGTGTTCCTATCCTCTCTTCTTCCCATAATTTGGAAATGGGTTTCAATAAATTAGTCTTGCAGAGCTAAAAAATGATATAATATTAGTGAAAGAGGAAACAGGACCACCAATAATAATAAAAATGTTTTAACCATGATAATGTAGGTTTTAAGAGTACTTTAGCTTATAAACTGCATTTACAAAATCTCTTGTAGCCTGTCTACACGTTTTAGAAAATAAGTGCTAAACAAATACTATATGTAAATATCTTTCTATGCCGTGGCAATGGAAGATAGTACTGGACAGGAAACATATCTGCCAGACATAGAGAAGGTACTAATCATACAAAGACTTGAAGGCCAGAATATAATAGCTACTATTTATTGAGCACTATTACATGCCGTTAAGTATGGCTAATTTTCATAGTCTCCCACTAAGATACATGCTGTCACTTGATTACATAGATATGGATGCTGAAGCTCTTGGAGACTGAATAAATCACCCACATCAGGTAGCCAGTAAGGCTTGGAGGTGAAGTTCAGAGCCACATGTATGTGTGTGTGCACACGTATGTTTCATGAAAATATTTTGTTGCTCCAGTTTTATTTATCAGAGATGTTAACATTTCCCTCACTTTTTATTTGATCCAAGGTATGGGGTAGAAATTGACATGGAATAGATATAGGAATAGAATCTGACATAGTAGAAATTACTGATTTTTAATGTAATCTATCTTCGTTTTCTCCATTTAGTTATGTCTCTTGATAGATTTCTTAAAGTTTTAAAGCAAGAAATTAGCACACAGCACAGGGATTCTCTTTAAAATATGCCTGATGGAGTCTAATACCATTAACACCACTAAACAAAAAAAAAATGTATTAATTTCACCTGTTCGTTTAATTGTTGGAAGATTTTGTTGTTGGAAACCCCTGGCATCTTGGAATTAATCTTGATTTTGGTCTTTGGAAAACACAATAAATGCTGTATCTTTCTGTGCTAAATAGCAATGACAGTGGCAACTGCAAAAGCAATGATAATTCGGGTCATTTAACTTTTGGACACTCCACCGTGTGGTTTTTAATTCTTCCATGATTAATTTTTACAGTGACTCTGAGAGAGGTGGTGTTGGTTAGGAAGCTGAGTCATTTGTCTAAGCTCGCCAAGGGAGCGAGCTGGGAATCAAACCCAGGTCTTCCCGATTTCAAAGCTTAATATTTTTTATAGAAGTGGTTTGAAGACTGGGTTCTGCAGAGCTGTACAGTTCTGAAATACTGTCTCAGGAATTGCCATTTTTCAGCCTTTGGGGTAAAGTGAAGTGAAGGGGAGCGTTAGGACTAGATGGTGAACTCTAGTCTCTGTATCCTGTCTTTGGTGTGATCGGCTCCATTGTTGTCTGTTAAATATATTATCATTTTCATATAATAATTTGGTTTGAAAAAGTGTCCAAGTGGAATAAGAAAGTTTAAAAACGACTGGAACTTCCACTTGCAGCCAAGATGAAATAGGAAACAGAATGTCACACAAAATATATGAAACAGTGATTTTTCAGGCATTATACAAAAGGTAGCTAGCTCCTGGTAGTAATCCCTGAGAGAAAAGAAACCAATGAGGGATCCCAGCTTACAGCCTGAGAGAGGCTGAAGTGCAGAAAAGGAATAAAAGTAGAGACCAGCATTCCAGGAAAACTGAAGAGACAGGGTTTGAATTTGAGAGAAGCCAGGGAAACTGAAATCTGCAGAAGAAATACTAAAGATCAAGCAGTACATAAATAGTACCCTCAAGATCTGCAGAGGGCTCCTCTAGAGGATTTAGCTGAATACTTACCTGCCATTGTAGAACATCCCCCTCTACCACTGCAGGACACAGTACTTTTCCAGTGCACAGAAGAGATAGTCTAATTTAATACCTTATTCTGGGCTGTAAAATACATCTCATTAAACTGAAGGGGAATGAAATAATATAAAGCAAGTTTTTTTCTAACAAAATTAAATTAGAACTCAGTAAGAGAAATATATTTGGCAAATTCTCAAATATTGAAAAATGAAGTAATGCTCTTACAGACAACATATGGGTCAAGGAATAAATTACAAAGGAAATGAGAAAATATTGGGACTGAACAAAAATGGAATATAACATATAATTTGTGGAATGCAGCTAAAGGGTGCATATGGGAAAATGTGTAGCATTAAATTCATAGAAAGAAAATGAAGATTCAAACCAATGAGCTAAGCATGTACTTGAAGAAATTAGAAAAAGAAGGGCAAATGAAACCTAAGTTAAGCAGAAAGAAGAAATAATAGTAACAGCTGGTATCAGTGAAAAATAGAATAGAATAATAATAGAGAAAATTACTCAAAAGGTTCACTGGAAAAATTAAAATAATTGATAAACCTCATATTCCTTAAGGAAAAAAAAGATAGGAACACAAATGTCCATTTAAGAGTGAAGACATCATAACAGATACAACAGACATGAAAGGGATAAAAAGGAATATAATGAGCAACTTTTTAACAATAAATCCAGCAACTTAAGTGAAATGGACAAATAAAGTGAAAAACACAAAACACAGAAGCTCACTGAGGAAAAACTAGCAAATCTGAATAGCATTATTTCTAATGAGAAATTGAATTTGTAGTTAAAAATCATGCAACGATGGCTTACTTCATGAATTCTATCAAACACTTAAAAGAAAACACCACCAACTTTATACAAACTATACCAACTCTTCTAGAAAACAAGAGAGGAATGGCATTCTACACAACTCATTTTGTGAGGCAGTTTTACTCTTGATTCCAAACTACCCAGAAACATCACAAGGCAACCACAGACCAAAATCCTTTATGATTATAGTTGTAAAAATCCTTAAAAAATATTTATAAATAAAATTTAGCAATATCTACAGTCACTTATCCCAGTAATCTAAGCTTGTTTTAACATTTAAAATGCTGTGTAATTCACCATGTTATTAGAACAAAAGAGAAAAAACTGATTAAAGGGGAAATGATTATCTTAGTATATGCAGAAAAATAATTTGACAAAATTAAACACCCATTCATGATAAAAACTGTCAGAACACTAGAGTAGAAGGAAACTTCCTTAACTTGATAAAGGATATCTATGAAATCTATACAGCCAGCATCCCCTTTAATTGAAAAATACTGAATAGTTTCTCCTAAGATCTGGAACAAAGCAAGAATGTCACTATCTACATTCTTTATTGTAATTAAGTCTAGTGCAATAAGGCAAGAAAAACAAAAAAAAGGCATTCAGATATAAAAGAAGAAGCAAAATTGTCTTTATTCACATGTAACCTGATGGTTTATGCAGACAATCCTAAGGAATCTACAAAAGCAACTAAAACTAATGAGTGCATTTAACAAGATTGCAGTATATGAAGTTCATGTATAAATATCAATTATATTTCTTTATAATACCAATGAATGATTGGAAAATGAAAATTTAGAAATACCATTAGAATTTCATCAAAATAGAAATATTTTTACATAAACTTAACAAAATACATGCTACACCTCTATACGGAAAATTATAAGACATTGCTGACAAATGGAGGACTATACTGTGCTCATTAATCAGAAAACTCAGTTTTGTTAAGATGCCAGTTATTCCCAAATTGATTTATAGATTTGACATCCTCACGATTTTTAAAAAATGAGACTTTTAGGGGAGAAGTTGACAAGCTGAAAGTGAGAGTGTGTGTTGTTGGGGGAGGAAAGAAGGGAAGGGGAGGAAAAGAGTGAAAGGACATTTATCAGTTCTTTCCTCCTTTGCCCCTAAGCATCCTTCTACTCACCACTGTGAGGTCTGCATCCTATTTAGCTTACTACCTGTGAAACTTGAATGAGATATTCTTTCCAATATTATTATTACTAATCACACAGAGTGTAAAGATTGAGGTAACTGAAACAGAGTAACTTCTTTCTTAGGTAACTATATAATCTAGTCATAGATTTTAATTCCTAAAGAGTTTCAAGATAATTTTCTTCTCTTCAGAGGGATACTTGGGCACTGTCAAGATGCAGCAAAAATTTTTGAATTAGGATTTAAAAAGCAAGATGGTAATTTTTCAACGTATGATGCTATTTATTGTATATAAATAGTGCATTTAACAATCAAACTGTTACCATTTTTAAAGTTCTACAAATTAATAAAAGTATTTAAAAACTCACTCTGTAGCAACAATAAAGTATTTCTGTTTTATGGCCTTTGAGGTCTGTTTCAAATTCAATGAAGTATGTTTTATATATATATTTTATATATATATATATATGGTATATACGTTTATAATATATATTATATATATAATATAATATTTATAATATATGATATATATATGGTATATAAGTTTATAATAACATAGGACAGGGCAGATCTGGATCACCATCTTGCATAGTGATCGACTTATCTTGATCCACTTGTAAAAGGTACAGATTTCTATTCACAGATGTATGTGTGTGTGTGTGTACACATGTATGATATATAACATATAAACAGAATATTATGTATTAATGCTAATTAATGTAATAAGATTTTAAGTGTTGTGTTTTTCTTTTTTTTAATACATGTAAAATAATAAATATGCTTACCTTTTTTCTTGACACTCATACTGAATTCCAAATAGCATAATATTTTCTAGATAAACCTTTCTCAGTTTGAAATAATTAATCTCAGTTCATTGACATAATTAATTTTGGTAGGAATGGTCTGTGTCCTTACTTTTTAAGAATCTAATTCAGTAAAATATGTTTTCAGCTCTAACCAGTTTACTCTGGCACATCCTGAATTAGTGAGAATTGTCATTCTTATGTATTATTTTGGGTAGTTGTTGAGTTAAACCTACGGTAGCGATTCATACCCATCTGTGGATTTGAAGTCTATAGGTTGAATACATTGATTAAGAAATCATGAAACAACACTATAACTCTGTTGCATGGCTGGTGTGATTTTTAGGGCTCTGGTTTTACTCATTTTCTGTAAGAGACCTTATTGATAGTCATAGCAAAGACGTTGGCTTTTACGTTGAATTGCAAATCTTAATTATCTAAAGTACTTAGGACTTTGTGAGGTAGAGCATAGGAATCGTTTACTTTCTATACAGATTTATAGTTGTATAAAGTGCTTTCACATGTATCATTTCACTTAATGGACAGAAAACTGTTATTTGTAAGATAGGAAAGGGTTGCTTTAATTTTACTCTTAATGTTGCCTTTTTCTTGACTAAACTTTACACTGACACTCACCCATTTTTATCTGCCAAGCATCAGCCCTGCTTTTAAGTCTGAACAGTAAACCAAATTAATCCAGAGTATAAAATACATGTTAAGATGTTACTGTCTCAGTAGTCTGTGAAGATCAGGCTTTTAATGTTAAAATTGAGCCTATTTAGCTTTATTTCATAGTTTTTGTTTACTACCTAGTCAGTAGATAAAAATTCTGACTTCATTATGGTAGGAAGGACAGCACTTATTGAATGCCAATTATGAAAAGTCAGGTGTGATTTATACACTTCCCTGGAACAATTGGTGGCTCTTCTCTTCTTAAAAGAAAGGTCGTGTGGCAGAAGAGAGAGGAAGCAGTGCATATTGCAGGAAAGGGTTGCTTTGAAAGTCGGTTTTCTATACTGCTTCTTGCATTCATTCCCTCTGATTTGGAACATGTTGGTCTATGAGATCCTTTTGGTGACCCGGATGGCCTCATCTCAGTGGCGTGTGGTGGGATGCTCAAGGAAGTCATGAAAAGGCCAACGTTCAAAATCTCCTGGCCTAGGGCAGCTTTCATTTTCAAACAACCGCAGTGCCCTTAACCTTTCCTTTTTTAATTCATCGATCTCAAAGCTTCCATTTTATCTTTTATGAGACTCTGATCAGAACCAATGGCTCTTAGTTTTCTGGGTGGATGAACAATTCAGTTATCATTTCCTGAGATTGCATGTTTTTGTATTTTCTAGGAAGCATCTTTTGAGTTATGCAAATGCTTTGAAAGTGTCCACCTCTTGTAACTGGGGCTTTGGCACTATTCTTTAGAACAGTACAGAGTGCTTGTTTTGAACAGTATAGCTGATGAGATCTTTCTACAGGGTAAACTGTTTATTTCTCAGTAGCCAGATCAACAGATCTTAGTATTCTCACTCGAAAGTGGGAAGAGTAAGTTCCCGTATTACTGCTTCAGCTCATGCAGGTCTGTGCGCTGTAGCACGTACTGAGCAAGGTCTTCCACTGCCACATCTTTCCCTTTTCCTTTATGCTTCAGGTTTCTTCTGGATAGGTTGAATTGTCAATATATGAATATTACAATTAAAAGCAATTTCATATGCTACAACCTAAAAAACAGACAAACAAAAAACTCTTTAGGAAAAGTTCATTTTACATGCCACTGAAACTAAGTAATTTATTTTAAAGTTCAATAATAAGTTTGAGGGGAAGAAAAAGTCATTAATGTTTGAAAATGAAATGCCAGAGCAAACAAGCATACTTTTGGAATACTCTTTGCTCCTTTATACTAAGAGAATGGACTCAGGAGCCAAACACTGTGGGTTTGAATGCCAACTCCCTTATTACTTCTATGTTACAAGCTATGTGACCTTCAACAATTTACTTCACCTCTCATGCATCCCTACTGTATCTCCATCTTTTAAGATTAAGCTACTTAGAATACATTTGGCATTATTCTAAGGGCAATAAATGTGTTAAATAAAATGGAGATGAAAAATAGGAATAGAAAATATTTTGGTCAGTGCATTAAATCATTTTCTAGGCCTTTCAAAATGGTGCTTCTTAGATATTTTGAAATTATATGAATGCAAAATATAGGTTAACATAAGTAATAGTGTACCTGTATGCAGTTTGTACATTAATTTGGTTAAATAGGTTTGAGAGGAAATGTGTAAAACTAATTACCCCTTGCATTCCAGGAAATGTCTGTTGGTTGATTGAATGGTTAAATGAAGTTTTCTCACCAACATTCTTTCCCATATTCCTTTCAAATTTTTAGTGCCAAAATGCCATCCCGGAACTGATCTCTAAAAGGACTCTGACACTTCCCCATTCAAGTATGGATAAGTGACATACTGGCTTCTCATGACCGAGTGATCACAAAGTAGCTATAAAATGCACACCCACAGAGACGATGGCTTAATTTGCTTGTTTTCCTATGGCCTTGCATTTCCTATATGGCCATAAAAAATTTTGTAAGAATGTGTAGGAAATGGAAGTGAGAAGAGAGAATGCATTGGTAGCCTGCAAGGGACTATGCTAATTACTTTACATGGTAAGAGTAAATTCATAATACTCTGTGAAAGGCAAGTAGTATGCTCAAATTCATATGTTGACTGTACCAAATCAAATAAAAAATGATTGAAATAATTAATTTCAGGCTTGTAAAAGATAGACTAAATACTAGACAAATGGGATTGAAGTCCGGGTAAGTAATGAGGAAGGAGAACTCCCAACTTTTCAAATAAATCTCTGTATTCTGGTGCAGATATGTCATTTCACTCCAGATTTCTGAGGGGATTTGCAGAGTAAACACTGAACCACTATTTCTTGTCTTTTAAAAGCATGTATCTTATAACCACCTTATTCTTTTAGACTGATCTACCCAGAGGTCATTTAGGTTGTTTTCTTATTTTTATAATTAAGAGAAACAATTTGCACTGCCAGTCTCCAACAGGACCTTTCAATTATACAAATACACAAGTATTTCTTTTTGGCAAAACTGCTGAGGTACTGAGTATGCACGTTTTCATTTAAGAGATAGTGCAAGATTGCTCTCCAAGCATTCATACCAGTTATTCTTCGAATACTGTTTCAGAGTACCTGTTACTCCAATAACCTCCTAACCCTCAACATTCTACCTTTAACTTTAATCTGTGTAGATGACTGTCAGTACCATCCTATTATCATTTGCCATTTAATTTACTTGATTATTGTCAGATTGATCATCTTTTCGTGTCATCAGCATTTAGAGTTTCTTTTATTATGAATTTGCTATCATATAATTTGGGAATTCTTCATAGTACTGGAGAAGTACTGGTTATAAGATACATGCTTTTAAAAGACAAGCAATAGTGGTTCAGTGTTTACTCTGCAAATCCCCTCAGTAATGTGGAGTGAAATGACATATCTGCACCAGATATTTGAAAAGTTGGGAGCTCTCCTTTCTATCCTAGAATTATTCATCTTTTAAATTCTTTTGTTGCCAGTGTTTCAGGTATTTTCTTCCAGTTTCCCAAATGTGTTTATGTTTGGTCATAAAGCATTTCTACATTTTGATGTGGTCCAGTTTGATGTACTGCCTGGGATTATCAATATTGCCACAAATTATCAATATCGCTGCATTTCGGTGCTTTTTAAAGAAGGCTTTTCCTTCTCCAAAGTCATAATCAAATCTCTCTGCCCTTCTCTATTGATACTTTTGTATTGTTGAGTTTCATAAAAAGGAAGTTTCAGAGCATTGCATAGATTATGTTGCTATTTATGTTAAAAAGAATTCACATCACTGTGAATTTTCTTGTGGGTGCCTATGTAGGGATGTATAAAGATATAAAAAGCTCTAGAAAGAATCATATCAAGTTGGTAATAGTGAATATTTCTGGAGATAAGTGAAGGGGTCTAGGATTGAGGATGGTAGTCAAAAAGATCTTTAAACTTATTAATAATTTTGAAAACCATTTTGACAGAGTTCCTGTGTATTGCTTGTATAAAGATCATGCTTGTGTGCACATGTGTATATTTAATAAACTTTTATATTTATGTATATTTTATTTTGAAAGCAGTATAACAACATAAAGTTTTTAAAAAGAGAGATCTGTTTATATTTTCACTACTTAAAACCACTGTTACAATTTTAGTATACTGTTTTTATTACCAGTCTGGTTCCCCATGATTGTACTGAGTTTTAAAAGTCCAAATTAAACTTTACCTACAATTTTTATCATTCCTAAGGAAGCTTAACATATCACATGCATTTTGCGATATTGCTACATAGACTTCAGTACAGTCAAATTTAAAGAGACTGCAACATGTGTTTCCCCTGAAAATACCATAATTTAGCTTATTATTTCCTTAATGGTGGATTATGAGATGGCTGACATTTTTTTTACAATTTTGAAAAGTGAATATTATCCTATGTGGTTGCTGTTTCAAGAATGTCTTCCCTACTCCAAGTCACAATCGTAGTTCTTCCATGTATTTTTCTTAAAACTTTTTATGTTATTGGATTGAATCAAACAAAGCAAGGAGGTCTTATTTTAAATATACCCTGAGGACAAATTGCTGGAATTGCAATTACTGAGTCCAAAGGTGTAAGTTAACTTGGCTCTGCACAGATTTCCCAGAGGGCACTAAGTTATGAGGCCACCAGTGAGGTCTGAGAGCACCAGGTTGACTTTATTTTAGTCTACTACAACGTCGAATTTTATATTCTTATAGTTTAAATTGGTGTTTGAAACAGTGTAATTGTGCCTAATTGTCAGAATTTATTTTTCTAATTACTAGCCAGGAATGACCACAATTCCATACCTACGTCTCTATTTTTTTCTCCTTTGCAAATTGTACATATCGTTTACTTCTTTGGCTGTTAGGGTCTGTCTGAGTGATTATCATTTACAGAATTGATGTGGTGTGATCATATTTATTCCTAATGTTTTCTCAATCCATTCTGCATTTTTAGTTGAATGTCAGTTAACTAAAGTTTCAGTTTTGAAAGTTTTTTTTTCTTTTAAGTAGGATGCTTCATAGTTATCTTTTTAATGTAATCATTTGGAATGAGACCATTTAGGTAGATTTCTAACTATTTAAATGAAGATGTCTTAAAAATACTGATGTCACCAGAAAAGAGATTTCTAGGAAGCATTGTGATTCTTTGACTCTGCCAGTTCAGTAATTTTAATCAATCCAGATAATTACACTAATATGATTCTAATTCAGTTGGCAAACGTTAAGAATATAGTTGCTGATTTGTTGGATTATGGGGTCAATATCCAAATATATTTTTAATATCTTGGCTGCATATAACAATATAAAACTTAACAAGAATAAAGGAGAGGTCCTACAATTAGTTTAAATAAAACTCTGGATAGAATAAAATGGCTGTGGATAAAATAATTGCCCATGTATTATCTGCTTCACAAGATTAACACTCCAGTTACTTTCCTGTTTGTTCTATTTTTCAACTTTTATTTTTCCCAATATTCATAGCACAGAGATTCCATTCATTAACATAAAAATTGCAAGATTCAAATAAAATGTGACTTCATATATAGTGCAAACCTATATATTTCTGACTTGAAATATTTGAAAGATCTGAAATATTTCCCCATGAAGAATAATAAAAAATATTAAATGACATTTTCCATTCCGTTATACTATGCCAGTCTGTATCAGGTTCTTCATGTCTCTTATTTCAGTCTCTTATTTCAGCTCATCTTAAACACTAAAGACTATTACACAAAAGACAAAAAGACATTTTTCATTCAACATTCACTTCCATCCTTTAAAATCAAAGACAATCAAACCTAGGAACAACATTTATAAACTAGAGAACATCCAAGTAAAATGAAAATTATGGAGGATAAGTAGCTATTTCATATCAGGAGTGGTTATAGTGACTGGACATATACAGAGAGGCCCTGAGAGTATTTTTCACATGTTTGAAATGTGAAAAGGCACTTAGGATGCTGAGTCAGGACTCATGGTTTAAAGTAGTTGTGGAGAGACTTTCTGGGCCTTTTGTACAAATCCTCCTGAGATCTCCCCCTGCCCAGTGGGTGTCTGGGCTGCTTCAGAGTGGTGATTGCACTTTTAGTGAGTGAAATGCATGAAATATTAAATGTTTATCAGGGATGTTGATGAATGATCTCTGGGTGAACTTGGGAACAAACTGTCCCCTAATTTCTTGTTCTGATAGGCTCTTGTTTATAAATGTCTTTCTTAAAATGTAATGCATGAACGTGATATTCCAGATGTGGTCTGGTATATGCAGAGTGTATTGGATTTCCTGGTTTATACTAGATTTGTACAGCTCTTTAGGTGTATGACCTCCCACTGTAACCTCTAATAAGTCAGCCTGGTATTACACTAGCTTTTGAAGCCTCTTTACTCACTGATGGGTTATGTATAAAAGAGAGAGGAAACAAAGGTTGGGGAGAAAAAAGGTTAAGCATGTTCTTTCAGCTCTCTCTCATCACAGATTTGTATCTGTGGATCTTGTGGTTAAGAAACAAGCATCTGAGAAAGAACTTTTGTTACATGATTTATTGTTGCTCCCCTATAATTTCTTGGATATTACTTAATACCATTCAAAATGGGAGTGGGGAGAATATTTTAATTATGCAAGGGTACTAAGCAGAAAAAAATCAACAACCCAGTAATGCATTTTGCTGATGTCTGGAGAAAGGACTTAAAATCTGCAGGAATAAACTGCTAATTACAGATCTTCCTTGACTTACAATGGGGTTACATCCTGCTAAAACCATTTTAAGTTGAAAATACTGTAAGTTGAAAATGCTTTTAATGTGCCTAACCTACCGAACACCACAGCTTAGCCTCACCTACCTTAAATGTGCTTAGAACACTTCTGTTAGTCTACCGTTGGGCAAAATCATCTAACATAAGGCCTATTTCATGATAAAGTATTGAATATCTCATGTAGCTTATTGAATATTACACTGAAAGTGAAAAGCAGAGTAGCATGCATCCAGAAAGGCTGTGAGTGTGTTGGTAGTTGACCTTTGTGATCCCATGGCTGACTGGGACTCCTGGCTCACTGCTGCTGCTCAGCTTCAGGACAGTGTCATACTGAATATTGCTAGCGTGGGAAAAAGACCCAGATTCAAAATTCGAAGTATGATTTCTACTGAATATGTATCACTTTTGCACCACTGTCAAGTTGGAAATTCCGAAGTCAAGTTGTGCATCGTAAGTTGGGGTCAGTCTGTATTATAAAAGATACTTAAGTTTTAAAATGAATGTTTGGTACACTGCTGTATTTCCTGCATCTGGCACATTGGCTGAACTATAGTCAGCAAATATTGTTGAATCAATTAATGATCATATTTATTTGACCTTTCATTGAATCCAGAAGAGTTGTAGCACATTTTCCATGTCTCTGAGCACCAGTGCTGTGGTCCTTGAATAGTTTGCTCCACTAATCTTGTTTCCATGGTAAAATGAATTTGCATCTACTCTCTAGGGGTATGTAGGAGGTTGGCAGCATCTCTGTTAATTGTGAGGTCACCAGTAAGACCTGGCAGGGATGAGTGCTCCCCCCAGCTGCAGCTGTGCAGCCTCCTCAGTGGCCTCACTCAGCTCCACTGCAAGCACCTCACTGGGCTGGAATTGCATGAGATCAGTGCCGCGAGAGCTCATCGCCATGGCGAATGGCTCTGCAAAATCACTGGGAGGAAGGAACCTTTTGATAGCAAGGTGAGCAACTGAGTCTGCACTAACTCGCTCAGTGTCCCACGTGGGATGGGGTGGCACATTGGAAGCCACCTTTTTTTGGGAATACAATACAGAGATCAAGCAAAGTGAATTAATAAGTTTAAACTCTTCTCATGACTTTAGAAAATTGAACTTATAAAATTCTCTCATTTGCAACAAAACAAAAGCCATGTTGTTACGACTTTGGGGAGCCCTGATTGATAGAGGTGGGAAGTGTTCTTTTGCTCAGTTTTTGTTCTTGAAGTTGGCAGCCACATGAGCATATGTGTTTGATTATTTTGCATAGGATTACTAAACTTTTAACCTGATCAATATGGGGTAGACAGGGCAATAATTGCTTCAGCATGAACTGAATGAGGGCTTATGCTTGCCTTTTTAAAGCCACTTCTAGAAGGAATTCTTGTTTTAAAAAATCAACTATACAACCTCCTACTTTTTTAACCTTGCCAACCCTTCTTCCTGTCCCCTTTGCTGATTTCCTTCTCTACTTCTCCACATTAGACCCTCAGGGTTTGGTCTTAGGCCTTCTGTTCTTTCTCTATGCTCTCTTTCTGAATAGCATCACTTATCCCCCTGGGCTGAAAAATCATCTTTATGTTGGCAACTTTCAGTGGTATGTCTGTAGTTTAAAACCTCCACTGAGCTCCATATCCCAACGGTCTCCTTGACTTCTCCACTTGGATGTTTCACAGATATATCAAATCTAACATGGTCCCATCAGAAACTCTTTCTCCTCCCCTTGAAATCTGTTTCATCCTCAGTATTTGACATTCCCATCTCAGTGAAAGACATCTATCTTCCCTTCTTGAGTACCCGAGCCAGAAACTCTGGAAACATCATGAATTCGCTGTGTCATTGTCCCTCCATGTCCCAATAGCAAAACCATTAACAGATTTGAATGGTTGCCCTTCTGGTTTGTATGAGGATTCAAAATTAATCTCAAATGTATTTACTTTTCTCTACCGCCTTCCTTTAGCCACCATGTGTTGCTTCCTTGATCTAGACGTCATGGTCTTGCACTTGTACTATTATAACTGACTTCAAACTGGACATCCTGATTCTACTGTTGTCATCCTATAATCTGTTTTGCAAAAAGAAGAAGAATGACTTTCTTCAAAATGTATATCAGATTACACCATCCATTGTCAGTTTCTTCCAATTACACTGCAAACAAAATCTAAATGTCTTACGGTTCGTCTTCAGAAGTCTATGTGAATCCTGCCCTGCCAACCCTTCTGTCCTGTTTTTGCTGCTATAATTGTTGGTCCATGACTCCTGCCACCTCCTGTCTCTACATCAGTTCTTCAGCTATGTCCTGGCTCGTCTATAGGTCTTTCCCACTGACAGACTTTGTGCTCACGCTGCTCTTATTTTTTGCTTTAATTACTACCATTGCTTCCCAACAAGCCTTGTATCACTCCATTTCAACATCTCTTTTAAATTAAAGTGTAATCTAAGTCATACCTTTACCTTGTTTTGAAAAGGCAATACTTCGTATAAAAATTATAACGGAAAAAATAAACTATCGGGCCCCGTCCTCTCATTCTTTGATTCCTGCCATCCAGGAACAATTGCATTTCTTTTGGTACTTGCTTTGACTTGGTATTGATAAATAACTGAGTTATATTGTTTATTCTTTGGTTTTCATTTTGAAGGTACATTTTACTGAGGTCTAAACATAGGGAACACAAACATATGTCAGTTATAAGTAGTAATTAAAAAGTATGCCTTGAGTTCCTCCCATAGATCTTTCAGGGTCATAGCCTTGGTATATGGCTTCCTTCCTGTAATACATCACTGTTCCCTCATTTCCATCATTTCTGTTCTGTTTCCTAAGGCTGGCTCCTTCTTTAGGTCTTGCCTCATATGCTCTCTCCTTAGAGAGGTCTTACTGAGCCATCCTCTCTAGCATTTCAACCTCTGCTCTATTTCTCTCAGATGCTATTTGTTTCTTTAATGGCACTTCTCACAGTTTATAACTTCTTGAGCATATTTGTCTCAATACGTGATTTTTCCTGTCTTTCCCCCAAGATGTAAGGTCCATGAAGACAGGGAGGAAAGCTGTTTTCATCTTTCAGTGCCTTGCAAACTGCCATATGGTAGGTATTCAGTAAGTAAACATTTGTAGTGGACATAAATAATTATCATGCAGATACAGTGAGACATAATAGCTTTTGGCTAGAGTGGTTGATAAACTTAGTATTGAATTCGCTTCCTATTTTCACCTTGCTTTATGAATATTTAAAGAATCCATAGATATACCAATGGATCAATTAAAAAATTATTATAAGCAACAAGAGATTACTGTATAAGGAATAGATATAAGAAAGTATATGAAAATCAATGGCTTTCCTTGATGTGAGCAAAAATTAGACTATAAAGTAAGAAATGAGATAACCATCACTATAATAAAATCATCATTTTGGATAACTAAATGTTAAGATGGCACATTCATTTCCCACTTTACTAGTTTTTACCACTCTTCATTTCTTCCACATAGAACAGCCTCTGTTTTTTCTCATACTTGTGATGTTATTTATCCATACTGGAGTTAAAAGAGAAATTTGTTGAAATTGTTTTTAAATCCCTATCTCTTTCACATGTTGGGGGAAAATTAGAAGAGGATTATTGGTTTCAAGAAGATGGGAGATGAGGTAAACTTTTTATCATTTGCAGGGGTGAAATCTATTCCTGTGTAATTATTCAGTAGATAAGGCTCTTGAAAGAACATGCACGTGAGGCCATCACGCACCATCCCATTGTAAGATCCATACCCCTTGTCCAGGAAAAGGTAGATGGTCTGAGCACCAAGAGAGGACTTCATCGGGGTTTATTTCTGAATGTGCATCAAGTAAGCGACCCTGCTGCAGAACACCCCTGGGCTCCTCTCGAATAATCATTTCCCACATATCACTGCTCCAGCCACACTAGCCTTGCTTAAATGTGCTCATAAGCCTGTTTCCGTATCATGGCCTTCGTTTGCCCCTCTGCCTCAAATGTTCTCCCCTGACACGTTGGCCTGGCCATTTCCCACACGGCAGGACTCCCCAGTGTCACCTCACCCGCAAGGCCCTTCCACATCCCTCTCTAACCCCGTGATGGGACTTGGAACCTGAATTCATATTGTGCACGTAGAACTTTTCACTGAGTAAATGGGACTCAAGGGATAGCATAATAAAATAAGCAGTTTGTTCTGTTTTTTGGTTTTGCTTTTTCTGTGCTTCCTTCCGATGTTTACTCTTGGGTTTTGAGCAGCCCCCTAGCAAATGAAGTCACAAAAAGTCTCTTTGGTAATTAAATTGTTTAACCTATAATCATCAAGCCGTCCAAATTCACAGAAAGTGACAGTTCCTCTGCCACACATCCTCCACATTCAGGCTTCCTTGGAGCTAATCACACGCAGTGAAGAGGGGGACGTGAGGTTGAGGCCTCGTTACCTCTGCACACAGGGCTCTCCTTCCCCCTGCTCAGCGCAGCCGGGCTCCTGTAGGACAGAGGCTGTAGGGGAGGCAGGGAGGGGAGTGCTCAGGTGGCTGGCCAGGTCTCCACGTGTTGCTGAACTCTGTGTGTGACAGATGCTTGAAATGGGTGCACTCTCTCTCCTGGGCCACCTCTGTGGGTTCTGGGGAGGGTCTCTTCTTTGGGGATGCCCCTCAGTCCCGGGGGTCTCACACATTTCTGGATGGTCATGTTCAGCCCCCAGGTTGGTGCTTATGTCCTGGTGGGATACCTCCAGGCTGCATTTTAAACTTGCTTTCTATTGTAAAATCGAACACAGACATAAATAAGTGTATATATGGAACAATGGAAAGCTTATTAATGGTTATGGGGGAACTGTATGTATAACTTCGACCTGGCTGAATAAATAGCAGATCGTCTCCCCTCCTGGAGAATATGTAGCTTGGTGGTGGGTCTTGCCAGCCTTGTTCACGGCTGCACCCTGAGCTCTGCTGTACAAAGTGGACATCATTAGCATTTTATGGAATAGAGGGTCTAATGACTGATTAGCTTAGAAAACTATTTTATGGAGGATAAACTGTCATTCAGTAATTAAAAACCAGGTTTACAGGGATTACTTAATACTCTTAAGGAACAAAATAACTATTCAGCTATTCTTAGATGAGAAAATAGAGTAGAATATAAATTTAGCATATGTATGCATGTACATAGGCACACACACACAGAGACCCAGACACCAGAATATATACTTTGTTGTATGTGTGTATGTGTTAATACATTAGAACTATGGACCCACACAGTAATCATTCCATGTGATGAGATGTGGGATGATTCTTTTTTAAAACTGTATATTTGAAATGTTCTGCTATTTAAAAGTTCTGGTATATGATCAGAAGACATTTTAAGAAAGGAAATAGAAAAGAATTAAAATGAAGAAGGAAAGAAAATACCAAAACCTTGAGATACTCTCCCAAATCTGCCCTGGCAGAGTTTTTGGCCATCCACCACTGACAGAGGCCTGGAGATGAAGCCCTCAGCCCCCTCAGAGAGCCAGGGCACTTTTGGCAGCTAAGAAGTCTGATCACGTAAAACAGTCAGCTCAAGATAAAGTTCAGAGCCTAGTGCAATATTTTTGTCTTCTGCTTTGTGAGGGATGGGGCCTGGCCTTGCTATTGATGTCAAATTTTGACATCTACCATCTGTGAGGTGTTGTGCTTGATGTCAGAGCCTCGGTGCAAATTTTTTAAAGATGAGAGTTATTTGGAATAACAGTTATATGGCAGGCTGAGCCTTTTGCAGATAGCCTCACAGAGGCAGCATGCATTTGAAGCCAGGCAATATTTGGCTTGAATACTGTCTTCAACCCATACTGATTTTTGTGACCTTAGGACACAATAAATCTTTATCAAACTCAATTTTTTTTTCAGTTAGAAAGTGGGCAAAATTAGCATATGTGTCCCAAGCTTGGAAATCATGGATAAATAGGATCTGGTATACAGGCACATTATTTTCTTACATTACTCTTTTCTTACAAATGTTTTTAAAAGAAGTTTGAAAAGGGAAGAGTAAAGGACTATATAATTTTTTGAGCCTGGCTAACTAGAAAAAGGTTAGAGTCATGGACAGAGATACAGACTTAAAGAGGAGGTGCTAGTTTGGGGAGAGTGCTGCAAGTCAAATGAGATAATGCAGTTGAGAGACAGTTGATCTTGATGGAATGCAGTGATGCGAGGTGCATTTCAGAATGACCTCCGTAGAGGGTCTTGTGACACCACATGGTAAATGCAGAGGACAGTTGCTGACCCCAAACCTGCCTTGGGGTGAGAACCTTGACCTGTTTAGGAAAAGAGAAGCAGTTACTAGAAAAGAGAACTAGAACAATGTAGGACTCATGCAGGAAGGAGAAAGGCAGTCCGGGGTCAAATGCTTTTGGGGAATAAAGGAAAGGAAATTGTGGGTGGCTTCAGAACACTTTTCAGTATTCGATGGTGGAAATAGGAATGCAGGTAGCAAGGATTTTTCGAGCAATGGGTTAAAACTAAATATCGATTTGGAAATTGGGAGGCTGAGATTCTAGCACTGGTATTGAATCATCTGTGTGATTTTAGGCAAGTCACCCAACATTTCTAAGCCTTGGTTTTTCTTGATTTTAAAACACCAGTGATGACTGGGTGATTCTGAGTTTCCTTCTGCCATTGCAGTTTCATAATTCTTTTTGCAGCCCTTTGGCAGGGAAAAGAAAATGGAATGATGGTAACAATGCAGTCATGTGAAAGCTTTTCCCAAAGATGGAACTTGGGCATGCAAGAAAAGCAACAGTGGAAATGCTAGAGGGAGGAAATCAAATTATAATTTTTCCCCGATGGAGTCACAGGTGAAGTGAGTAGATGTTCTTCAGAGCTGTAAATGGATATGTTTTATTTTATCTCAAAAAGAAAGAATACATTGAGTTAAAAGCCACATTCCTTGAGTGCCCATTAGGTGCCAGGCCTTAGTGAGGATAGGCACTGAGCTCAAAACCTGCCCTCAAATAGCTCCTGGTCCAGTCAGAGACCCAAAACAAGAACCACCGTGGATGCGTTAGTGTAATAGTAGGAAAGGTACAGTGTAGAAGTGGATGGGGAGGCAGTGCTTACTCTGGAGAGAGGACAGGGTTGACTTGATTTTGAAGAAATAACTTCCACACTGACAGTGACTTTCTCATTCTTCTGGGAAGAGATAACAGCATATGTGCCACATCCCAAAATATGATCATGCAACTCAAAGTTATTCTGAAATATGTGCAAATATAAAGTTTATTCACACAATTAAAATTTGTTTGTTATAGTTACATATGAAGTTTAGGTTATAATAAAACTAGTGAAGTAGGCAAGACTTTATTATACTGTATATATATTCACTAAGGATTTGGAGTTGTGTGGACATAAAGGGGAAATATTGAAAGGGTTGAGGCAGGAAAGGTATTTTAGTATGATAAGATGCTAGGATAGACAAGGTGTCAGAAGTCCATTTCCATACAGATTTATGTGAATGTGTAGAATACACAAATGCATGAAAACTCACTCCTATTTACAGTAATGTGGAAAATGACATTTTTGAATAAGGCATAAAACAAACTTACAGCATTACCATTTATGTCAAGCCCTGTATTGTGCTTACATTTAAACTATAGAATGCTTTCTTTACTTAAAGAGATATTCACTGTAACATTGCCATGCAAGAAAATACTTAAGGCAGTAGAGCCAAACTTATATAGAAGTTCAGATCATGCAGAGCATCAGACATTTGTCTAAAATGTTTTTACAAGCAAATACTAATGCCAAATACTTTCTCAATTTCTATTACTGCTGTTTAGAAATAAAACACCTGTGCTACTTCCATTTTCTCCCAAATTCTCTAATATGCCTTATAGTCAGATAGTAGACTAATCATTTTCAGAGCTTCAAGTACTTGACTTTCCTTTTTCTGTCAAGAACTTTGTCAGTTTTCAATTATAGAAGTTTCTCTTTTTTTTTTTTTTTGGCTATGTTTCCCATTTTTCTACTCAAGCCAGGCATCTTCTCAGACTGTTCCCTAGATGCCACATCCTTTTTGCAGTGGCTCATAAAACGTCCTCTCATAGGGAGTGGCCTTGTCCTAGTCTTATCCAAATCCTGTATCCCCCAAGACTCTTCTCAGATCCTGAAATTATAAGAATCTACCACCTTCCTCATGCCCTTTAGCACTTACAGCATTTAGTTCTTGCAATATACTATGTATTTTTTTAAAAAGGATGTTATCAAAGACTCTCACATTTATGCAGTTGGAGTCTCAGATAAATACCTTCAGCTGGTCCACTGCAAGTTACCTAGAAAACCAAGGTTCTGAAAGGAGAATGGAAGAATGAAGAGAAAACTTGTGATAACTGTACTTCTCTGAGTGGCTAGGAAGTGAGGCAATGGAAATGAAGGATTAACCTGGTAGGAGTGGGAATAAGAGCAGAGCGTGCCATGCTGCTGTTCAGGCACATAGTTATTTCTTATTTATGCTTACGTTAGACCTTTAGAATCTAGTTAATAGAACACAATTATTTTAAACAAATGAAACATAGTTGATGAACTGAAGCAATGATATATAAAAATCCACGCACATTAGCCAAATCAAATTTCATGTTGTGATTAAAAGTTGGTGGCCGTGTCAGTACACCTACATGAAGATCGATGTTAACAGTTGTGTTAAAAAAGCACAGAAGCATCTAAATACAGAGATAAAATATAACACCTGTTAAGAAAAGAAATGGCTGGTAACTTACTTTCACATAAGTGACAGTAAATTTGGAAAATACTGAAATTCTTGCCAAATTATCAAATCAAAGAATAGCAGTCAATGATGAAAGCTGAGATACCACAGGTTGAGAAAATGCACAGAATGGCACAATAATGTAGGGAACAACTGTTAAACTTCATTTCCAAATGTTTGCATGAAACATCTCAAAATAGTTAAAATCATTTTAAAAAGTCTAAAAAGGGCAATCTGGGAGAAAAAGGCTTATATAGCTTGCATTTATTTTAGACAATGCATCATGCCATAATTATTCACATAAGCTTTTCTTTCCTTCTAAAATTGAAAGGACAGCATTTGCACTAAAGTGAATGCCACCTACTTGTAGATCATTGGACACGGGGGTTCTGGTGCAGAGGTTAATACAAATCTGTGTTTTTTTCATGGTTTTTAAAATCACAGTGCCGATAAAACCAACTATATTGTTGGTGGAAAAGGTGAGGCCTTTGTGGGGACAGAAAGCCTCCAGATTTTCTGCAACTCTGCTTTAATATAAGTCATTATTTTGAAAGATAGGGACCTAAGCTAGAGCGTTTCGTGCTGTAGGATGGTATTCTGGTCTCAGAGGGAAAACCCTTTCCTGAGAGAGAACACTGAACAGTTGGCGCTGAATATGCCCCAGAGTGAACGGGAGTCTGGCACACTGTGGTCAGACAGTAAATATGTATTGAATGAATGAGTCACCATTTATGATTATTCCAACACTTTTTTCCTTTTTAAAAGTGGCCTTCTCACTTTTAAAAATGTCTATGGGTAAAATCCTAACACAACAGGTAATTCTGTTATGAAGAGCTTTCCAAATCCTAATTAATAAACAAAAAAACTCTCATTTCAAACAGTGTTTAATATGCTAATATGTGGATCTAAAGGTGAATAAATTTTGAGTCTTTGGTCCATACTCATTTTTGTGCTTGCATTTCATTCAATTATTCTTAATAATAAAATAAAAAATTTTATGGCAAACATTTCTGAGTGGTTACCTGGCATCAGATCCTATGATAAGGGCATTACATGTGCTTTTAAAAACATGAATCTTTGAAACGACCCTCTGAAGCTGTTGCATAGAAAAAGGCAGCAAAACTTACTTACAGTTACATGGCTAGTAGTAGCTTATGAACCCAAATAATCTTAAATCCACAATTTTATATATGTCATTGTATGTTATATGATGGTATGTAATTAAATCTTTTTTATTAAGGTATCATTGATATACACTCTTATGAAGGTTTCACATGAAAAACAATGTGGTTACTACATTCACCCATATTATCGAGTCCCCCCATATCCCATTGAAGTCATGCAGTTAAACTTTATAGGGTTTATTGTTATCAATCTAACCATGCTTATCACCTGTTGAAAGACTATCTGATTGCAAATTTAGGATTTTGGGAAACTGGGCTCTAACTGACCATCATAACATTTTTATTTTAATCATCAGCCACACTGTCAGTTTTATTAGGGACCTTGAATACTGACTGACTCTCAGAAACACAATAATGTATAAGACAAGGGTAACATATTTCTATATTTTTATTCTGGATCAGTGACATATAATGTGGCACCATGTTGCCTCTATCCATGTGTAGGTTTACTACTTCTTTAATTTTTATTATTTCAAGTTTTAAAAATTTTAAATATTTGATGTCCTCTTTGCACTATCAAATTAGGCTCCAGGGAAAGTTTGTTGGACTTCATATAATTACCTTAAAATTCAGTCTAGTTGCATATTTGAGAGAATGAAAAACATGTGAAAAATGAAATAATTTGTTGGAAGTCACATTGAAATTGCACAAAAAAGTGGCCCAAATATATTTATATGCTTAATATGTTGCAAGACTCATTTGAGTAAATCTTTGCATCATTTCCACTCATGTATGTGCATGTGTGTGTGTGTGTGCAAAAGGTGGAGAGGGAGAGACTGGGAAAGAGAGAGAGGTAAAGGGAATAGATAGAGTAGTGGAACTGTTATTCTGATACTTGAGAATTTTATTAGGGATATAAAAAATTCAGTGAAATGAAATTGATGAGGATTTTTAGATATATTCTAAGAATATCTTTTAATGTTGATGTTCACCAAATATAATGGGATGGCATATCAGCAATCACCTAATCTCCCTGTGTGGAAGATGCAATATACTTTAATAATTAAAAGAAAAATAATTTTATTCTATACTTGTAAGGAAAATATATTTTATAGCATAGATTTATTTTTTCTTAATATTTAATGTGAAGAAATTACTATATCTGAAGAAGTAATTATTATTTATTATATATACTATGCCAGTTATAGGTGGATCAAATTAAAACTCTACATAGAGATTTATATATAATTTTCATATAATTAATGCAAAACAGAATTAAGAACTTTGGTTGTAGCAGGTTGGGCATGAATAACGTAGCTTCTAAGGGATTATTTCTTCAAAACCATTTACTAAAGAGTTAACAGAATGAATAGTCAAATACGTTTTGTATAATATAATGTATAAAGAGTAAAATAATAAAAATTGAAAAGACCAAGTGGAATATTTTCCTAGTTACAGTGCAAATTTATATTCTGAAGAAAGAAATGATGAGGCTCAGCTTCAGTGTGCTTGTCTGAAGTTATTTTTATTGATCATAACCATATTTTACAGTTTTTAGCCCTCTTTTTACAATGGGCTAACTTAAAAATATGGCATATATGAAATGAAACTGGTTGTATGTAAGTGATGTGTCATTTTCTTCTGTAATTTATTGTTCAGAGGTTTTCAGAATATTTAGTAGAAGGCTTTAAGAAAATTTTATTTAGTAAGTTCAATACCGTGTCTCTGCTATATACTTGCTTTGATGTGTTACATTAATTACTTTATTAAATAAGGATTGTCAAAAAGTTAGACTATGTGGTATATATGCAATTAAAACTGTAGTGCTCTTCTGTATGTGCTGAACATATAAGCGACCCCAAGGGTCTCTCCAAGTGAGCCTTGAATGTTCCAGAATTTTTACCGTGCATCTGTTGCTGGCATCTAGCCTCCCACCCACACAGGCTAAGACTAATGAAGTTTCTGCTGTGCAATAAAGTACATAAAGATGAAGTAATAAAATGGGAAGACAGTTACCTTATTAGTGGGGTTGCTAAAATAGCTTCATTACAATGTATGCACATATGTGAAAGAGTGTCTAAATAGGAAAATCTAGAAGGTAATTTATTCAAATGGTATCTCTTACATATCCTTTCATGTTATATATTCCAGATGGGATTTATACAGCTCAATGAGGACTTCATATTTATTGAACCACTCAATGATTCAGTGGCCATAACGGGTCACCCACACCGTGTGTATAGGCAGAAAAGGTCTATGGAGGAAAACGTCACAGAGAAGTCAGCTCCTCACAGTCATTCCTGTGGCATCATTTCAGGTAACACCTTCTCCTGAAAGGATTTAACTAAATACGCAGTATGAGATGAGTCTTTTAAAATTCTTTACTTTTCTTTCTGCCTACCTATCTGTCCATGCATCCGTCCATTCATCCATCTACCAACTTTATCTTTTTTTTTAATGTGGAATCTCTTTTGGTTGATGATAATTAAACATATCTATGTGAGACATATCTTTTAGTTTTCTATGAAGCACAGCATTTTAATATCAAAAAATGGCAACTCAAAAGGATTTCAGAGATTAATATATAACATGTCCTATACCTCTGTCTCAAACTGTGATGTGTTTCCCATGGGATACTGTTCACCTCACTGGAATAGAAATGACACAGAGAATTCCAGATCTCTCAAAATTGAATACTTTGAGCTCATGGCCTTATTTGAGTCCCCCTCTATGAGACCAGAAGTCCTCTTCTTCCTTTTTTTTTTCATTTGACCCAAGTGAAAATCAGCTTGGAGATTAAAATTAGCAGAGGAATAGGAAGAAAAGTAAAGATTTATTTCTTTAAATTTTTTTCTCAATATCAGAATACCTTCAATCTGGATGTTTCAGAGGCTCATATACATTCCCAACCATCAAATCCTAGTCTCTTGTCTGCCAGTACTTCACAGAAATAAAATGTGTGTGTGTGTGTGTGTATGTGTGACTCTTCTGTGCACTTCCTTATTTCCTTTGGCAGAGATCTGTGGCATTAACAAAAATAGTAAGGAAAATGAGCGATTTCTCTTACATACGTCAGACCTGAAAGCTATAGCCAACATTCAGAAAATAATTAGAAATCCCCCTAGGAAAAAATTTTAGACATCTAATCCAGACATCTCAATGAATGTTTACTGAGATGAAAAATATTTCCAGTTAAAATCTGAGGAAATATGAATTTACTGAAGAAGTTTTGATGTAAAGACTTTAAAGTTTGATTTACAGATATAAAATTAGGTGTTAGTTTAGTTAGCACCAAGATATTCTAAAATTGGGTACGGTTTGAGGCTCATTTAGGTTTTTGACTTGTGACAATAAGTAACACTTGCAGAGGTTGGAGAATGTTCATGTAATCAGTTGTCTAGGGCGTTCAGAATCAGAAAGAATTAAAATATGTTTCTGTTTAGACATATTTATCTGAAATTAATCCATGATTTCTATTTTCTTTTGGGAAAGTTCCTGTCTGTCTATATGGGAATTATCTTCCAAAGTGGTTAAGTGACTCTATCTCTGTGTCACACTGTTCAGTGTAGACGGTTGTCAAGTCAATTTAAGACAGACAAATCCCTCTTCTCTATTCTAAGAACTTTGACACAAAGGAGATAAAACAGCCAAACAAAAGTCATGGCATTATGAACAAGCAAAAGAAAGGCTTTAAGGCTTTTGTACGGTGAGATGATAACAGAAACTTGGGTTTAGTCCATTTAAGGAAATTGCCTTGTATGAGTTGTACTGAAAATCTGCCCTATGCAACTTTTGAATACTATTAAGTTCCAGCTGTTCCAATTACTCATGTGCATGGATGACACAAAGCAGGCTTTGTGTGCCGTTGTGCGTGCAGGAAAGGTTTCTAGAAAATTCTTAATGTCAATAGGTCTAGAAACCATAAACCCACTGTTTATATTTGGAAAATATTGTTTATAAGGTTTCTAATTATTTTTTTTAGGTACCACTGTTATATATTAATTGACCTATTTGGATCAAGCACTTGCTTTCAAGGTGTGCTAAACTACCATCAGTCAGATGATTTACTGAGCTTATCTATTTTCAGAAGATTTTTTTTAAGGGTCTAGAATTTAAAGAATCATTTAAAAATGAGCAATCCATGAAATACAATATTCATTTCCACTGATGTGTCTAATTGTACTTCTTAATCCAGGCTGATGCATTAATATAGTAAACACATGATTCAAATCTGGATAATGTTTCGGTTTTTGCCTTTGTACAATGGAATCATAATGTTTTCTAGTTTCAGATTGGTCTTTGCACTATCTCCTTTCATCATTTTGATGCCTTAGGTATATTACTTTTATGTATTGATTACATGAATATTTTTTCTAAACAGGTAACTTCATACATTAGGGTGGCTTTGTTATGTTCTTTAGTAAAAGATAATACAGAGGAGGGGAAGGCACATGAAGTTAAGATTCAGAGGCCCCCAGGTTCAAGGCTTAGCTTCAGTCTCACTCCAGCCAGGTAATCCTCTTCAATTCCCTTCAGCTTTTGAACCTAGGCCTCTTTATTTGCAACATAAGCACAACTGGTCACATCACAGGGAAGTACAGCTAAATGACACAGCTCTAATTCTCAGGAGACAACCAGTATATTATTTTAGACAAACAAGTAATGAGTAATTATACTGTAGTATGATGAGAACTGTGGCAGACTCAGTACACAAAATTCCAAGCTTCTGAAATTGGTGGGCTGAGCCTCAAAGATCTAGTAAAATTTACCAGACTACAGATTTACATCTCTGGGAGTAAAAAGAGCAGAGTGTGCAGGCTAAGATAATGAACTCTGGGGTCAGACTGCCTGTATTCACATACTTATGCTGCCACTTCCTAGCCATGTGACTTTGGAAAACTTATTTTATCTCTGAAAAGCTCCATTTGCAATATACAAAATGAGGCTAGTGATGTCTGAATCTCAGGGCTGTTGTCAAAATTAAATGAGAGTATGCATTAAAATGAAAATGTATGTGAAATTTTTAGTGCATGTTATCAGGTGGGGAAAGAACATTTCAGCTGGCAGAAGGAATAATACATGCAAAAATCTAAAGCCAGAGGAAAGCACCAACTTGGGAAGCTTAAGCCAAATGTCTGTAGCACAGACCTGAGGTACAGCCCTGGAAAGGCAGTCAGGGAGTTGATAAAGGAGGGACTTTAGTGCCAGGTAAGGACTTTCTATGGAAGGCAAAAGGTGGTATTTGAAGATTTTAGGTAGGTAAGTGACCTCATATATATCCCTTAACATTTTAGTATAAATTTATGACTATGTCTGGGACTCAGTGTGAACAACAAAGAGATTTATATAGAATTGAAGAAGACTGATCTTTTTAAGCAGGACACAAAGATCTTCTATTCTTAGCACTAACTTAATCAGACCACTATTGAAATAGTTTCCATGTTTCCCATGCACCATCCATAACTGCTGTGGAGATCTTTGTCAGTATGTGAAGGATGTTATGGGGAACAAACATTGAGCGTTGGTGATTACACAGTTTAAAATGTTTTCTCTAACTGGAAGTGTGCAGTATCAACTGTGTTGTTTTTATACATGCATGTAGGTAGGAAAGGGTCTCAAGATTTCAAAGATGACAAATGAGCTTGGCATAGCCCTTGTAGACAATGAAGACACCAAGGGAAGCAGTTTAATGAAAAGATTACTCCAATATGCATGATTTTCATAAATAATGGCTAACTTATATGATGGAATCTACCATGAAGTTGAGATTCTAAAGAAACTAGAATGTTCCAAGTAGTCTATTTAAATTTAACATGCAAATAAGGATCCAGCACACTGACAACATGGGACCAACACAGCTGTTAGTAGCTGGGCCAATAAAGCAAACAAACTTCATGGTCTGTTTACCATTCTGGGTCCAGTTCAAAAGCCCCTCATTTTATAACTATTCCCTTGGTTTTGTTTGAGCTCCCCTTTTATTTTTCTTATATCTCTGTCTCCTCCACGGGTGTGTCTTCCTCCTGATGCACAACTCCTAAATGTGGGCATTTCCCAGGACTTCCTCCTTTTCTCCTACTTCTTTCTCCATGTGCTTTCCCAGGATGATAAAATCTAAATCCAAGGGTCCAATTTCACTTACCCATAGACTAGTTCCAGTCTCTCTGTCTCCATTTTCACGTCTCTCCTGACTGCCACGTGTGCAGTCACTCCTGCTCAGATGTCTGTCAGGCACCTCAGACTTCATGAATCTGGAGGTGAGCCCATCATCTCTCCCCCCAGACTCCTCTCCCCCACCATCCACCTCGTCACTACCACCATGCACTGACCAAAACAAACAACAGCAACAAGAAATCCTCCCTTTTCTTCTTCTAAGTCTATTAATTTCACTCATGATGATGTCTACTTCCTAATATTTTGCCTATATCTCATCTTCTCTGTTCCTACCACTGTGGGATTCTCATCGCACAGAGTCCATGACATATGAGTGTATGTTTTGGATCACTGATCACTGAGTGTATGAATGTTCAACTTTAGTGGATACTGCCAATGAGTTTTCCAGTGTTTATCCTAACTTAAACTTCCAGCATGTATGTGTATGGGACTTCTAGTTGTCCCCACATTCTTGTTGACACTTGATAGAACTCTTTGTTTTTTAAACATTCTAGGGATTTTAATTAATTTAATGTTTTAATTTGCATTTCCCTGAAGACTAATGAATTTGAGCATTTTCTCATAGTTAATTAGTTATTTGGATATCCTTTTTGTGAGAAATGGCCAATTAAGTCCTTTGCCAATTTTTCAATTGTGTTGTCTGTCATTGATTTAGAGTAGCTTTTTAGTTCTTTATTGTGGAAAAATACTGTAAACATTTTCTCCCATTTGGTAGCATGTTTTTCATTCTGATAGAGGCATGTTCTAATAAACAGAAATTTTACATCTTTATGTAGTTAAATTTTATAAGCATGTTTATTTATTTGCATTTGCTGCTTTTATTTGGCCCTTTTTGAGGAATCTTTATTACCCTAAGGTCATAACTTCTGTATGATCCTGATGGAAGACAGAACCAAATTTTTTGTAACCCATGAGTAGTATTTTATTAATTGCGTGCACCTGCCTGAAATGAGGATCTGAGGGCAGTCATTTCAGGCACTTCTTGCAAGTAGATCTCTATTTTGTAGGTTTCAAAAAAGCAAATCATGGTATCTTTTATTTATTGAGTTGTTTTATTTATATGTATCGCTGTGCTAGAAAGTTTAGTAATGTGATCTTATTATAAGACAAAAACAACTCTGGCAAGTAGGTGTTAATGTTACTCATTTTACAGATGAGAAAACTGAGGCTGCCTGGATGATGTTAATGATGCAAGTGGCAGAGCTAATAAATGGTGAAGTCCAGTCTGTCCGAGTCCAAAGTCGTACTTCAGAGCCAAATGCCCTTTTAGGTCTCGTATGTGCAGGGAACCTATGCTTATTTAACTTTGCTCACCAATGCATCATCAGCACATGTTGATATTTAATAAACTTCTTTTTTTTTTTTTTTTTACTCATTAAAGAAACAGAAATTTTTAAATTCATGTTGCCAAGGTGGAGGCGCATTTGAAAATCCATTTCTCTGTTGCAGATAAAGGAAGACCTAGATCAAAAAAAATAACAGAAAGTGGAAGAGGGAAACGATATTCATACAAATTACCTCAAGAATACAACATAGAGACTGTAGTGGTTGCAGACCCAGCAATGGTTTCCTATCATGGAGCAGATGCAGCCAGGAGATTCATTCTAACCATCTTAAATATGGTAGGCAAACTTTAAAGTGCGCTTGGAATTTTTTCAAGAAAACTCTAAGGAAGAAATGTGTGAGTATAATGAAGTTCTTTAAAAATTAACTCATTACTATTCCTTTCTTTTATTGATATCAGTTGAAAAAAATACTTTAGGTATAGCAGTTTGGCCCATCTCGAAAGAGATAGCAAAATAATAATTCACATCTTCTAGAAAAAAACGCTTGTTAATTGTGTGCAGAACTCATATCATTCTGTTGTCTCTTTTCCTCATGCCCTTTTTGTTCTCTTTTCTGAAAGACCGTTTGTTGAAATTAGCAGAAGATGTAATAATATCTGTTTATATGCATGGCCCCACCCACAGTACTATTGAGTATGAGGTGGAGCACAGCTGTAGGTTGGTTATCCCTCAGCTCTTACATAGGTATGTAAAATGGGATGTCTGATAAAATACTAGTTAATGAGTAAGATGTAATAGCTATAGCTAAAATTTTAACCAGATGAATCACGTGTAGCTGCCTTCGGCTGACAATTCCTGGACTGCAGAAATCTAGTTGATACCTAGCAGCTTATATATATTTATAGATGCTTACCACCAAATGGATCCTTTGACTTAATTGCATATCCTGTTGTACACCCTCCCTCAAGGCAGAATTAGAAGGTTATAGTGAATAATGCATAAGAAAGAATAAACCTAAATAAAAGCCAAAGGCAAATGTCCATGATTCAAGGGAGGGAACCACTGATTCAAAGATAAATTATATAGCTTTATAAAATTCCCATTTTTACTATATTTCCTATCATTTAGCTTGTTTTTCCAGTGAATGATACTTGGGTCACTGATGGGTATGTTAAGTAAGCCACCTCCTGAAATGTTCCACCAGCATTCTGGATAGGGTAGACTAACATAGATTAGTGTCTTTTAAGTAATACTCTCAGAAAGCAGGGGTTTGGTGTGCCAGTTTTATATTTTCTAGTAAAAATTAAATTCCAAATTAAAAATAATTTAAAGTACCACATAAAAAATTTGCCCTGCTTTCTGGTATCAATACACACCACATTGGAAAAACCAGTTATTGTTATGATCATTGAGCAATGGCCTGCAAGCTTGTCTTCATGGGCAGCCCTGAAGGGAGGAGCTTTGAAACCCTGTTCCCATTGGGCAGCCAGCCTATGGCGAGGAAAACAAAATCCTAAAGAATGAATTGGGAGGTAGCATGGGCAGGCTGGGTTTTCAGGACTGTTTCTCAGAAGAATGGAGAGGTGGCATTTTGCGGTCTTAAGAAAAATTGTAGGGTTTAGTTACTAAAATTCTTCTCTTCAATATCATGAAAAGCCTTCCCTCTGTGTCCTGTGAGATGCCTGGAGTGTCAAGGCTGCACTCATATCCCAGAAGGCTATGTCTAGATTTCTCGGTATTTAAGATGAATTAGCTTATTATTGCTTTTTAAGCTCATCTTATAATAATTTAAAGGTTTGTTTCAAAATATATAAGATTTTGCAATGACCATGAAATTTTTTCCCATGTCTGGGCTTTAAGGAAAATTAAGGTGTCTTCAGTTTTATTTTAGGATTTTTATTTTTATTTGTTTTTAGGTTTTTAACCTTTTCCAACACAAGAGTCTTGGTGTGCAGGTCAATCTTCGTGTGATAAAGCTTATTCTGCTCCATGAAACTCCAGTAAGAAAGTCTTGAGTTTTTTGTTTAATTAAGTGGGTGAAAAGTTGTGTTCAGGTACTTTTAAGTAAAGGGAATGTTAGGGATGTACTTCTTATTGACTTAAAATCCAGAAATATCCAGAATCACTTAAAGTGTACATAGAACTGGCCTTCAGTTTTGGCTAATACCTCCCTTTTATTCTAAAAATGGAATGTTCTTAGTTTCCAAGGATCCTGACAACAAACCTTAGCTTTCCAATATGTAATTTTAAAAAGTGATTTTTAATGACAGTTGTATTTTCTTGTTTAAACATGTGCTTTTAAAACTTTTCCTTATCTGTAATTCATTTTAAACAGAGACTATTCTGTGGCATCATTTTAGCATGCTGCTTAACTGGCCCTTTGGAAAAATCTTCGTTCTTAAATTGTAGACACGATTAAGTTATTTAAGGCCAAAAGTTCCACATTCTTAGTATCCCACTGCACTGCCCTCCTTTTTCAGAATAGCATTAAGCAGATTTTGTAATTATGGTTCCTTCACAAGTTTGAAGATTTTTTTTTAGTTCAGGCTAAACAAGTGCTGAATGTCTGCCAGGTTCTGATTAATGTGATGGCCAGCAGTCTGCTTTAGTAGTTAAAGAAGTCCCCTCAGTTTTTAGCTTTTTGTATATCTGAGAATAATATGCCTTGAAGTGAAATCTCTTCTTTTGCAGGCAGGTCTATATATCGGGCACCACGGAGAGAAAATGCTAGAGAGTTTTTGTAAGTGGCAACATGAAGAATTTGGCAAAAAGAATGATATACATTTAGAAATGTCAACAAGCTGGGGAGAGGAAATGACTTCAGGGGATGCTGCTATACTTATAACAAGGTAAACTTTCCAAATCCAATTAAATGGCATTCCTTATTTGATGGCTGTGCTGCTAATCCTATTAAGCCCTTCATAGAAAGCTTTTATTCCAGATTTTGTGTTCCAAAAGCTTTTGTCATAATGGTATAAGTATCTCCCTTAGCTCATGATAACCGATTTCTGAATAGCCACATACTGGACGGCATATTGACAAAACATTTGGCTAGTCATTTTAAAAAAATTTTGCCGCCATTAATGATCACAAATGAAAACTGTGGTGAATTTTGGAGGAACTTCAAAATTATGAACCTGTACTGTGTGTTTTTCAGTCATCACCATAGAAAGTACCCAGTATTCAGATATTGACAAACTTTCTGCTTTCTTCCAAGCATCAACTAAGCCTCTAGCAAATTAATTTCAAGCTGCATTGTGAAAGTCCTTACTGCTCACCAACATTTGCAATGCAGCATTAAATGTAAAAATTAAAAGATAAAATAATGAGCAACAATATACTCTATAAGAGCACTCTTTAGTAATTATCCGCAAATTTAGATAGAGCTATTAAAAATGAATGATAATTCATTGTTCACTAGCAATTTAATTTTAGTATCAACAGTGTTGACATTTCACGTCATTGAATAAACAATAACATTTAAACATGATTTTCTGTAATAAGTCTATTAAATTCATGATAGCTTCTTGATGAATATAAAAATAAATGTAAATAGAATATAAAAACTATTCTAGTTGTAAATAATTCATAAGGGTGAAAAAAATCTCTACGCAAGAATGTGATTGGACTTCCACTTCCAGTTTTATGGCTGTTTATTGTAGGAGTACCAGATACTGGACTTAAGCAATAAACAACCGTAAAACCTGAAAAGATTTATGAAGCAACTGCTTTCCCTTACTGGAGAATGCACAATGTGACACTTTAGTCTCTGAAAAAAGGAAAGTTTACTAATGAGCCCCACAGTCAGCCCAGCTTTTTGCCCGGGAACAATTTTTTGACTGGTAAAGCAAGCTAGAATCTAGATAGAGCACAGTGGTCCCACTGAGGGCACCAGGGACAAGAGACTTCCTTGGGGAGAGGTGCCAAGAAGTCTGTGTGCACATCAGCTGTGAGAATGTTGTAAAGCTGGTCTGAATATATACAGATAGAAACTGCTCATGGTGTATCAGAGTGCTGCAGCTATGGATACCAGGAATTGAGCAGATTCGGGTCAGAAGGGTAAAGCAACCTTATTAATACCTTCTCATTGCTCCTGAGAAACAGAAAGGCTGTATCTTCATAGTAAGGACTAAGATCCAGAGAAATGACTACTCTTGACTTGCCCTAACAAAACCTGAAACCAAGCCCCAGGAAGGTCTTTAGGGGAGATAGAGTTCAGAGATCGAGTCCCACCAATTTATGATGGTGTAGCATAGGGCTTTTGATAGATCCTCTCTAGCAAAGAAGAAACTCAAACCTGCCTCAGTTCAGAGTGATCAGCCAGCAACTGAGTGCCTCCTAAAACAAGAGTCAGCTCTCCTCAGAGGAAGATAATGGCATCCTGAATCTCTGTAATATATTTTCCATAATGTTGGGAACATAAAAATTATCTAAGCAAAGAAAGATGGAAATGTGACCCATGGTCAAAGAAAAATAGTCAATAGAAGCTGACCCTGAGATAGCTTGGATGTTGGATTTACCAATAACATAGGTATAACTGGAATCTCAGAAGAGAATGAGAATGGGCAAGAAGAATTAGGTGAAGATGAAATGGTAAAACATTTTCCCAAATTTGATGAAAAACTACAACTCACAGAGCTAGGCGTATCGTAGGAAAATTGGCAAATACCAAAGATACAGAAAAAAAATATTTAATTGGCCAGAGAAAGATACATTCCATACTAAAAGATCAATGACTGACTTCCCATCAGAAAAAAATGAGTCCAGGAGACAATGAAATGATATCTCTTGTGTATGGGGCTGTGGGTGAACCCTGTCAACAAAGTCTTAATGAGTTCTTAAGAATACTTTCTTAATATATGAAAGGGTATCTACACACAGATTCACACACAAAAAAATCTACACCTAACATTGCACTTAATGGCAAAGCCAAATGTTTTCTTTTTAAGACTGGAAGCAAGGCAGGGCTGTCCCATCTTACCACTTCTATTCCATATTGTACTGAAGATTGTAGCCAGTATAGGACTACAGGAAAAAGAAAAGGAAAGGTATGAAAATTGGGAAGAAAAAGTAAAAAGTGTCTCTCTTCACAGATGAGATGAATTGGTACAAAGAAAATTTTAAGGAATCTCAAAGAAAAATTGCTAGAATTTATAATTGGACTTTTCAATATAAAGTCCATTTATAAAAATACTTTTATTTATATATAATGAAAATAAACTATTGGAAAAATTTTATAATAACTTCCCAAACCATAAAAATACTTATGAATAAATAACAAAATGCATGCAAAACCTCCCTCTAAATATTTACAATGCACTTCTGAGATAAATTAAAGAAATTAAGGTTCATTCATTGGAAGGCAAACTGTTACCAATATATCCGTTTTCCCCACATTGGCTTATAGACTCAATATAATCTCAGTGAAAATCTCTGTAGGCTTTTTAATAGAAATTGACAGCTGAGTCCAATACTTATTTGGAAAAGGAACGGACTTAAAAAGGTCAAAACAATTTTGTTAAAGAAGAACAAATTGAGTGGACTTACACTACCTGATTTCCAAACTTATAAAAACTCAGTAATCAAAACAATGTGGTTTTAGCAGAAAGTTAGCCATACAGATCAATGAAAGAGATAAAGAGTCTGGAAGCATACCCATACATTTATGGCCAATTGAATTGCAATACAACTACCAATATAATTCAGTGATGAGAAGATAGTTCTGTCTGTTCATCAAAAGGTTCTAGACATCTGGATACCCAATGTGAAAAAAATGAATCTTATCCCTGCTTAACTGTTTGTGTGATGTTAATTCATAATGGATCATAGAATTCTACATGAAAGCCACAGCTATAACATCCTTAGTTTAAAAACAGAAAACTTTCATGACCATAGGGAGGGCAATGATTTCTTAGGATACAAAAAAACACTCACCATAAATTCTTAAAAATAATCATTTGGACTTCTTTAAAATTAAAGCCATATTGTGTCTAAAAAACTTTAATGTGAAAATGGAAAAACAAGCCAGTGTTGAAGAAAATAATTGCAGTACATATATCTAATAGTGCATTTGTATCCAGAATGTATATCTGTATGTGTGTATACACATATATAATAAATACATACAATTATAAAAATCAGTGAGAAAGATGATCAAATAGGTAAACTTGTATTTATCCAAATAGTAGTTGGTGATCTTGACTTGATTAACTGACCTCTCATTTTTATTTCATTATTGTGTCATTGTTATCAACAAAATGAATAGAATGGAGTGAAAGATAAGACATCTTGTGTAACATGTAACACAGTAAACATTCAGTGATTTTTTCAAACAAATGATTATGTAAGATCATGTGCAAACCTTTATTCATGTGGAAGACATACTATCAAATATTTTTGTTGTCTGATTATATTGTAAATATTCTTATATTGATAGTTTTCTTAGCCCATGGTTAAAATTCACTTTATAAAATTATTACTCCATCCCACATTATCTTAGACATATTTAAGAATCATCTGTTGTTGCTAAAGGTATTCCTTAGTGATTGAGAACATTTTATGGGGTTAAAGTTCAATATATTAAATATTATTAGTAGCGTTTTTATAAACACTTTAAGGTTTAAATTTAAATGAGAAAATAATATGCAAAATTCAGGGCATGTAGGAATTGTGAAAGAAATATTAGTTCCTTTTGCTTCTTTGAGTTTGCTTATAGCCAGTGAAAATTAATTTAATAATTTACACTTTCCGTTTCTAGAGCGTAAGCTTGCTTGCCTTGGGATTTTCACTGTAAGCTCATTCAAGAGTTCAATACAATACTGAGACTTGTAATGTTTTAGTTATTTGAAAGTATGTCTACTTTGTATACCAAAGCTATTGGATTTATACTAAGTAATTCATATTGTACTAACTTGTCCTCCAAATTCTGTTGGTCTATGAGATCTGATATTTGTCACATCAATGGAAAAGGAATGGAATAAACATTTAACTTTTTCAAGTGTTCAAATATATGAATATTTAACAAAGAAACATAAGCCAGCAGATTATTTCCTTTTATTTCAGGTTAAGGTAGCTATTATCTGGTTTCATTTTCTCAGCGTTAAAGCAAGCTGATGGGTAGAAAAATTGTGAGGAAATTAAGTGGATAGCAATGATTAAGACCTAGGAAAAGGAACAGCAAAATGAAATGCAAAAACATGTTACAAAGTATTTGAAATGTGAGGAAAGGTTGAAGCATGAGTGGAAATTAACGAAGCCCATAAGGATCAACGATGGCTGATACAATAATTGTATTGGACTCTGGGACAAACAAGCATGCATTAATCCCAACTAGCCCAGTTATGAGCAGAGTGGCTTGGCTCAGTGATCCTTAGTTTTCATCTGTAAAATGGGTGTAGTAATACCGATTTCACAGGATATCAGATTCAATAGGGATGTTATACTTCAAGCACCTAACAAAGTACTTAACCCATAGTAAATGCTCAATTAAAATAGCTACTATTTTGTCATTTTTTTATTCTAATATTAAAGATTAGAAAATAGGATAAATAAAGGCAGAAGGTATAAGCAAATGTGTTTCTGTAGTCTGAACTATGCATGAAGACTTTCTGACTTTCGTTTGTATTTCTGGACCAAATTGCCTTTAGTATTATACCCATTTATGTATGTGTAAAGAACAATATGTTGAATTTATAAGATGGACTACTGGAATTTACAGCCAGTTCCAGTGATTGGTGACCTTCAGAAATTTTTTTTAAAGAATGTGATTATCTGATACTTCCATTGATTATTTGGAGGAAACTTCTACATTGCCAGCTTCTCTATAGTTTACATACAGTGTATTTAAGGCAAGAGAAAAGAGCCACGGAAAATTATTTTATGTATAAAGAGTAAGAGCATTTTCTCTTGCATAGGTTTTTGCATCTTCCTTATTGCATAACAAAATTTTTTGTTGTTGTTTTTTTCTGCCAATTTACCGAGTTTGCTGTATGTATAGAGCACTGGAAATTGTTCTGTCTCTTAAACTGTATCTAACTTTAGACTGACAAATTTGGAATCATCTTTTTCATATCTAATTATGTATAACAATCCTTGACTAAATAGTTTTAGAAGGAAAAATGAATCACTTTTTAAAAATATAAAGGCGTTAGTCTTTTCTAAAGGACTATAAGCAAAACCTAAGTCCATTTCAAGTTATTGAACAAATAACTAGATGTAATTCCTTTATCTCATATCTTTCTCTGTTCTCTGCTAAGTAGTCACATTATTTTTATTTGAATTATGTTGTTAAGATTATAAAATGTATTTTGAAAAACATGCCTCTTTCCTATGGTTGAGGTCTTTTTGATGACATATTAGACAGGGTTGTATGATTAAATGAACAGATCATTTTGTTCGTTTAATTAATTTTTGTTCAAACAAAAAAATCACTTTGTTTTTGAGTTCCTCTGAGAAATCAGCTAATACTAAAATTTATCTTGCTGAAGGCTTTAAGCACTTTTTAATTTGAATAAAACTAACAAATCTTAAAGTTCTGACTCTACCAAAAAACATATTTTTAATGAATTACTTTCATAAAAATAATAGAGTAGCAAATAGATGATTAGAATTTCCAGGGAACAGATAGACCTCCCTTATTTTCATTTTTATTATGACTATTATGTATCATATTTTGTAATTATTTAGCATGGCAAGGGTTTTAAGTATATTTTATATTGTTTTTGTACTAAATATTTCTGAAAAACACACTATCACCTGTATTTTATAATCTCAGTCTGCTGAATGAGGTCAATTTATAAAACAATTATTCATCCTCAGATGTTCAAAACTTGGACTACTACCATAGGACTAAACATGTGCTCTGTAGGCCTAAATTATATTTTTCAAAGATAAGATAAGACACTGTTATTTCTAAAGTATCTTTTTGTTAGGGCTGGAAAACTGAAACTTCACCATCTAAACAGGACTTCTACTCAAAACCTAATGGGCAAAGCTTTTGCTCTAGTTTTGGTAAACCACTTCAGGTTGCATGGGAAAAAAACCTTTGTTCCCCTCCTCAAACCTTTAGCAGAATTGTCGTGGTCAGTTGTTTTTTACCCTGATACTTCGTTCTTAAAATAGGACTTAATAGATTGCTTGGTATTTTTGGAAGAAAATGAGAATAAAAATCTGTGGTTGACAAACTGTCAAAGGGTATACACATAGAAAATATTGATAGGTATTGACAAGTAATTCTCCCTTTACTCACCTGTAGGGCTAAGGCTTATGTGAAGATCACTGTTTCTCGTATCTCTGCTTCCAGCACCATAGCTGTGAAAAATCACCTCCACTAACAGGGATGTTTGATTTATGAGTGATTTAGCACCAGTTAAGGAGGAAAGTCTAGATGAATGATTTGAGTAATCAAGGAAGACTCCCTTAATAGTCAGTGCAAACATAATCAGATTTTTAGCTTTGTGAGGAAGTTGTGAAAACTAAAATAAAAGTTTTAATCTCCATGGATTCCATGGCTTTATCTATAGTTGACAAGCTAAACTCAGCCCAGTTTCTAGGAAATGTTCATCTTAGATAATTATGAAATATTGTATGTTACATGAGCACATTAGTAGGAAGGAATTTGAGATCAGCTATTAATTTTGGTTTCAACTAAAATGAGTAATGTTTGTATAAATCCAAATCTATCTGCAGCAATACGTTTGTTAAATTGTTCTGTGTGATAAAGTGAAGTAAATAGCTTAGAGCTGACCTAGTGCTTAATGGGCTCATAGTAACAAAAACATAAAATATGTTCTCCCAAATGTCAAATGTATGATTTCTTAGTTTAGTTTTCACATAGCTCTTTGAAATAATGGGAGAGACAAAGTCTGTATCTCTTGAAAATACTCTTCAATTTAGAACTTAATTTTCTTCATGATACTTTGTCTTTCCTATTTACTGAGATGCTTTTGCTTTTATATAGATACTCCTTTAGGTACAACCCTTCTGAAAGTTAGCTTCAAACTAATGCTATTGGCAAGTATGGTAGAAATTTAATAAAATACAGAAAGGGCAGAAATATATTAATTTGATACAAATCATAGAATAATTTTTGAATGAATCATTTATAGGTATATCCCAGGGTGCTATAAAAACTCTACAGTAAGACTTATTCTCAGATGCATCTTCATTCTTGGAAATTAAAGGCTGCATTTCATTTTTTTCAATATAAATCAGAACTTAAGCAGAACTTATTGGTCTTTACAGTTGCCAAAGTCTAACAGTATCATTTCCATAAACTCACATAATGAAACTCTATGATGCAGACTTGAGGTACTCTGTGCCAGCATGAGCCCAAAATTAGAGAATTTGAATCCATGTGATCACAGTCTAGCGGCAAATAAATCTCTGTCTCCCATCACCACCCCCCAATCTTGGACTGTTACGAAATTAATAATGCATTATTTTTGCCTTTTGGAAAGATGTTGACTGTTGAAGAATTGAAGATTAAGAATTAAAGTCTGATCTGAGGTTTGTAAATGCTGCTGACAATTTATTCTTCAATTGTATTAGAAGTACTTCCAGTTCTTCTGGATGAAGTAATGTGCTCTGTTCATTGGTTTGCTGAGTGAACAGAAATTGGCTGTGTGAAGGTCTCAAAGTGCCCCTGACAATAAGCAGTGCATTTGTCATCGTTTTTTCATGTTGTTCAGTTACAGATGAAGTCCCTTGTTTCACATTATGTAAATCAAATAGTTATGTTGCAGCCTCATGAATTATGATATGATGTATTATACATTTAGAAAAAGCACATAATATCCCTTTCCCTGTACATCTGAATATACTTTACACTCAGTGATTCTTGGCCCTAGGGTGAAGATTGGATTTTATGTGGCTCTTTAATTTTCTGCATTACCATATTATTCGATATCATCTGTGTTGGGTGTTTCTCTCTCCATTTGTTTGCTGGCAAAGGCAATTGCAAAACAGAACTATCCGTTATTTAATACAGTTTCCCAGGCTTCCTCCCCGACCCTGGGGGCCCTTACCACGTTACCGAGGTGATCGTGTGCCATCCTCTTACTTGCTTTATGAGTAGAAGCCTTTCTTACTTCTCTTTGTATTCTTCCCCTTATCGAGTGCTTGGGCTAAAAGAGGCACTTAACAAAATTTACTCTACACTGCAACGCTCATTCAGTTGGAACAGTAGATTTTTAAGCCATATGCAATATTGATAGGATTGTACCTTCTATATCACATCCTATCACATCCAATTGTATAGGTTGTGCACTACACAACAGTAGAGGGAGCCATTTACGTTGTTGTATATGTAAATGCCCCCGAGGATTAACCAGTGCGCAGCTAGGCATTGTGTCCTTGTTATAAAATTGATTTGTCTATGTTCTGATGCAGAGAAAGGCTAAATATATCTGGCCATTTTCTTTAAAAAAAAAGTCAACAAACCTTTTCCATTCCTCTTTATCTGTAATTATATTCAGACTCTGAATATGTTTCATCACCAAGGAGATATATTTTCCTATATCATTTGGTGTTGGTTTTGAGCCACAGAGACCAAATTTGCCCAAGTTTAGCACCAGAAGAAGTGTCTTTTTGGATTTTTTGATAGGTGGAGAAGATTATGTGTAATACTTGGAATCTAAAGAAGAAAATTAAAGAATCAGGCATCAAGAAAGACAGCAAAAGGAGCTCTAAAATTCTCAACCACTGGGTTCAGATGATTCAGACCTGGGGCCATTCACATGCTCTTACTTTATTATCTGCTAGATCTTCTGAAAAGGCGGATTTGAATGTGGGCGGGGGGTTAGAGGGTGGGGGCATAGTCCAAATTCTGTGATTAGAAGCCAGTGACCAGAAATATGATGTATTTGAAGGTTGTTTCCCAGTGGAAAGATGCTGGGGTTTGGGGCCAGTTAGGATTTGGCTCAGTGGCTTTGTAGAAATCACTCAGCTTTTTAAAAACATGTGACTTAAGGAACAAGTGTTCTGATTAAGAGCATTCTTGTTTTGGCCAGATTTATAAGGTTTTTGGTTTTATATCTTGAATATTGAAGGGAGTACTGTCCACTAGTTTAATTTAGAAGTTTAAGGTAGGGTAGTGTGAGTGGTTACCTTTTATGGGATAAAATCTCAGTGTGTCTTCTCTCATTTATTTAGAGTTGTTTTTCCAATGTAGGCATGCATTTTCTTAAAGATCATTTTTTCCAAAAAGTGTACAAATATTAAGACCCCCAGTGCTGGTGGACAATATGATTATTTAGTTCATTAAAACTTCTTTTTCTTTGCTATCTACTGTGTAATAACTAACAAAACTTACTCTACACTGCAACGCTCATTCAGTTGGAACAGTAGATTTTTAAGCCATATGCAATATTGATAGGATTGTACCTTCTATATGTAAAAGAAAATATTTGTGTAGAGTGAAGATTCATGTATCAAATGATAACAACCAACATTCAATTATCCAGGGTAGATTAACTAGCTTACAGATTTACCAAAATATAAAATAATCATGTATTTGAGAAAAATGGTAACATTTTGCAGATTAGTGAAAACATGTACTGTTCCTATTGTTTGGAAATGCACTGTTATCAGTACACAGCGTGTGCAACACTCCATTATCTGTATTGACTGCATTTAGGGGATGATCTACTCCCTGCAGTAGACACTCTCTGGAGCAAAGATACCTCTGACTTGCATTGTAAAAGCATTGGCAGGAGAGGGCATGGCCACTAAAACAAATCAAAGCCAAATATTTAAGGGTGGAATTTAAATGAGCAAAGGAAGGATGAAGGAATAATGTGCAAAAGGGTCTGAGTTTCTCTGCCTCCCTAGAGTCCTAGTGAAGTATTGGAGAAATGTTGTTAGCTAAAAGACCCACAGAAGTAATAAATCTTCCTGTGATTCTTTGTGAAGGCTTTTATGTGATAAACTGTCATTCTTATACTCTTTTTGCAATTTATAACTGCAGACTGGTAAATGTACTTATAAATAATGGATATGAGTTAAATGAATTACATTTATATTAAGTCTGTATTGTGCCTGTATTGCAAATATGTTATTTAAGATTATATTTTATCTCCTTTGTCTGGACTCAACCCTTCTCCCCATGACTCTAGTAATCAAGAGTTGATTCTCTTATCTGTTTCATAGAAACATCTCTGTCAGAAATTTGCCAGGAGGAATAGTAAAAATTTATAATAATTAAATGTTAATATTAAAGTATTTCATTCCCAGTTCATTCATACCTGTGGCTATCCACACATAATTTTCTAACTCCAACCTATGGAAGAAAAATGACAATATTGTAGCAATCACTAACTTCTGCAGTAATTAATAACTCACATAATCCTCAGTTATACAAGGATACCTTGGGAAAAATGTTCAATACCAATTGAAATCAATGGGAACATTTGTTCAGGAATTTATTCAGTCTTTTAAGGTTTGGTAAAAGTAGCTGTGTGATATAAAATGTAAGAATAAGGCCTATATGGCTTGTTTCTATGTATACAAACATTTAGTGTTATCAATAAATATGTTTTACTCTGCTTAATTACTGTGTGCTATATCACAGATTGTGTTCAGTTCCTTTAATTATATGATAATCTGGCTGACTGGATGGTCAGAAAATCTTCCCATTGTAGAGATCTAAGAATTGTGGACAAAATTACTAAAAATCCTTTACATGCACAGATGAGCCAAAAACACAGGGCTCTGGCAAAAAAAAAAGAAAAAAAAATGTAGTACTTCTGAGATAATGTGGTAGCTGCCCCAGGAGGAGTTCATTGGATTCAAAAATCTGGGTTCTTGGGCTTAACTCCCACCTGAAGGCTCCTTTTTGAGGCTTTGCACAGTGAAGAAGTGGGGCTCTCTGAAACCTACAACCTTAATACAAGTGGGGTCTGGTGGAGGCTCTGCAAACAGCACAGGTTGTTAGCAGGAAGTATCCTACCTCAGCCATGACCACACGGCTCCTCTGCTTATTCACTGCCATGAACATGATTCAAGCATTGAAGACTTAGCTACCCAGGAGGGACTTTCTTTTGACTTACACCACAGAAGAAAATCGTATATAAAGCACAACTAAATGAATTCACAGTAGAATTCCAAAACACAAAATGATAACATCTCCCATTGTAAGAGCCAAGATCACATTAAAGAATAACTTAAGAAGTTGACAAGGATTACATAAAAGCATGTTCACTAGATTAAAAACCAAAATGTGAGAATAAGGTGTTTGGGGGAAAAAGCAGAGTTGATTTGAAAGTTGCGAAAATAAAACATCTATAAAAGGAAAGTACTTATATTTAGAATCTCCATTTCTGAGTCAAAGAGAAGATTAGATGAAGCTTAAGAGAGCATTACTGAATTGGATTCTCCTGGAAGGCTGAATAGAATGGTTAAGAGACGGAAATACAAAGGGCACCTGAGAGTTACAGACAACAAAATGAGAGGAACAAGCATGCTCCTGAAGGAGTTCCATAAGAAGAGAGCAGAGAGAATATGAGAGGAATTAGCTAAATAGATGATATGAGAATTTTTATGTGTTCATGGTTCTTCAAATGGAAAAGCATGCAAATACCATGAAAGATAGATAAAGATAAGCTCAGTACCTAAATATATCTCAATGGGACTGTAGAACTACAGAGACAAAAATAGACTCTTAAAATTAATCAGAGCCGATGTTATATGTCCGTTACATCTCAATAAAAAACTTAACCAGAAACCAAACACACAAAAGAAGAACAAGGTGATTGCAGGCTTCTAATCTACATTTATAAATGCTAGAAAAAAAAAGAAATAATATCTTCAATATGCAGAGGACCAATAAAGTGACCTATATTTTTATCCTTAGTACCATTTCTTTATGAATACATGCAAACTAATGAGAATTAAGGAAGCAAAGACTAGAATAATTTGCTATTCATATATCTTCACTGAAGGAAAAGGTACACTGAAAGAAATATTTAAAGAAAAGGAGTAACAAGCTCTCCGGAAAGTAAAGATATTACTGAGAAACGAAATTGCTGAATTGTAGGTGAATCTAAATAAGAACTATTGGTTAGAAAAAAACTGTCTAACTTGAGATTTTAAAAGCTGAGATGGAATTACAATGTCAGATAAAAATAACATCAAAGATTGAAGGAAAAGATTGGGTTAAAAGCATTTGATGTCCTCTTATTCAGGAGAAGACTAAAGATAATTTATAACTAGACATCTCAAGTGAATGTGGTAGGCAGAATTAGTCCATGTTCTAATCTGCAGAACCTGTAACTATGTTATCTTATATGGCAAAAGGGACTTTGTGATGTGATTGTGTTAACGATTTTGAGATTAGGAAATTATCCTGAATTATCTGGCAGAGACTAATGTAATCACAGGGTATAGGGAAAGAGGAGGCAAAGAGAGACAGTGTGACGATGGAAGCAGAAGTCAAAATGACACAATTACTAGCTTTGATGATGGAGGGGAACATGAGTCAAGAACTCCAGGCAGCCTTTAGACTGAAAAAGGAAACATAGTCTCACTTAGAGCTTCCAGAAGGAACATAATACTGCTGACACCTTGATTTTAGCCCACTGAACTCCGTTTCAGACTTCTGATAGAGACTGTAAGATAATAAATTTGTGCTAAGCTGTTGAATTTGCAAAATTTGTTACAACAGCAAAAGGAAGCTAGTACAATGTACTCTAAAATGTAAAGGTAACCATAAATCAAACACAATCTAGTGTTACTTTTCAAAACAGCAGAAGGAGAAAAATAAAACTAGATTTATTTGTAAAGACAAATAACTATGTAACTTATTTTATATGGCAAAAGGGACTTTGTAAATGTGATTATGTTAAGGATTTTGAGACTAGAAAATTATCCTGAATTATCTGGGGGTGCGTAATGTAATTACAGGGTATAGGGAAAGAGTATTCACTTATAAAGATATTATGTAACTAAGTTTTACAATTTTAACCATATGCTGCTTTTAAGAGACTTAGAGAATATATTGAAAAGAAGTTGAAAGTAAAGCAAAGGAAAAAGTTATGCAGAGCAAATATTAGACACAATAGACTTTAACACAGAAAACATTATAAAGCCTAAGTAGAGTTTTTACACAATAAAAACTAATTCAAAGTAATTACACAAATATAGAGAGATAACTTAGCTTCAACATAAGGCAAAAATCAGCAGAATCACAAGGAAACATCAAGTAATTTATAACCACAATGGAATTTTAACAGCTTTTCCTCAGTAACAGATGGAAAAATAAATTAAAATTTTCTCCTATTGAACAGTTGTATAGCAGAGCTTATTATAGCTAGATCTTATGAACATATATATCTTTGCTCCAAAAAATTAGTGAATATACATTTTAAACATGCCTTGAACATGTTTATAAAACTATGAATAAGTATTAAATCACAAAACGTGCTGATAAGCCAAGCAAGATGTGAAATGAAACCTAATCATTGTATTTAATCAATGGAGATATCATTGATGAAATTGACAGGGGTGTTTCACTTAATTTTTGTTTTATTGAAATATAGTTGATATGCAATCATATTAGTTTTAAGTATACACTACAGTGTTTCAGCTGTTATCCACATGATTAAATCCTCACCCCAAGTAGTGCAGTTACTGTCAGCATAGAAAGATGTAACAGCATCATTGGCTGTATTTTCCATGATATACTACCATCTCCATGACCAACTTATATTATGATTGAGAATTTTTGTGCCCATTTATCCCTTTCATCCACTCACTCTAGCCCACCCCAATGATAACCACCCATCAGCATCTGTGAATCCACTGCAATTTTGTTCATTTTGTTTTTTTTTTTTTTTTAGATTACAAAAATAAGTGAAATCATGTGGTATTTGCCTTTCTCTGCCAGGCTTATTTCATTTAGCAAAATACACTCTAGATCCATCCATGCTGTCACCAGTGGCAAGATTTCTTTTCTTGTGACCAAATAATATTCCATTGTATATATGTACCACCTGTTCTTTATCCATTCATCTATTGATGGACATTTTTGTTGCTTCCGTATCTTTGTTATTGTAAATAATGCAGCAATAAACATATATCTTTTTGAATCAGGAATTTTGTTTTCTTTGGGTAAATTCCTAGAAGTGGAATTACTGGGTCATATGGTATTTCTTTCTTTCTTTCTTTTTTTTGAGGAACCTCTATGCTGCTTTCCACAGTGACTGAACCAATTAGTATTCCTTCCAACAGTGTAGGATGGTTCTGTTTTCTCCACATCCTTGACAACATTTGTTATTCCTTGTCTTTTGGATAGTGGCCATTTGGACTTGTGTGAGGTGATATCTCATTGTGGTTTTGATTTGCATTTCCCTGATTATTAGCCACAGGGAGCATCTTTTCTTGTGCCTGTTAGATTCTGTATTTCTTCTCTGGAGAATTGTCTGTTTAGGTCCTCCACCATTTTTTAAATTGGATTATTGTTTTTTTGGTGTTGGGAATATGAGTTCTTTATATATTTTGGATGTTAACCTCTTATCAGATAAATCATTTATAAATATATTCTCCCATACTGTAAGTTGTCTTTTTGTTCTGCAGATGGTGTCCTTTGCTGTACAGAAGCTATTTAGTTTGATGTACTCCCACTTGTTCATTTTTTATTTCATTTCCCTTGCCCAAGGAGATGCATTGAGGAAAAAATTGTTCATGCTTATGTTCAAGAGATTTTTGCCTATGTTTTCTTCTAAGAGTTTTATGGTTTCATATCTTATATTTAGGTCTTTGATCCATTCCAAGTTTACTTTCGTGCATGGGATTAGGGAGTAATCCAATTTCATTTGCTTATAGCTGTCCAGTTTTCCCAACACCAGATACTGAAGAGATTGTCTTTTCCCCATTGTATATTCATGGCTCCTTAATTGTATATTAATTGACAATAAATGTGTGGGTTTATATCCGAGCTCTCTAATCTGTTCCATTGATCTATGGGTCTGTTCTTATGCCAGTCCCATACTGTTTGGATTACTGTAGCTTTCTGGTATAGCTTGAAATCAGAGAGCATAATACCCCCAGCTTTGTTCTTTCTCAGGATTATTTTGGCTATTTGGGGTCTTTGTAGTTCCATATGAATTTTGGGATTATTTGCTCTAGTTCACTGAAAAATGCCATTGGTATCTTGATAGCAATTGCATTAAATGTATAAGTTGCTTTGGGAAGCATGGCTGTTTTGAAAGTATTAGTCCTTTCTATCCATGAGCATGAGATAGATTTCAATGTATTAGTGTCTTCCTTAATTTCTCTCCTAAATGTCCTAGAGTTTTCAGAGTACAGGTCTGTCACCTTCTTGGTTAGGTTTACTCCTAGGTATTTTATTTTTGATGCATTGTAAATGGAATTGCTTTTCTGATTTCTCTTTGTGCTAGTTCATTGTTAGTATATAAGAATGAAACAGATTTCTGTGTATTAATTTTGTATCCTGCAACTTTGCTGGATCCAATTATTAGTTCTAATATTTTTTGATGGAGTCTTTAAGTTATGTCATGTGCAAATAGTGACAGTTTTTCTTCTTCCTTACTGATTTGGATGCCTTTATCTCTTTATCTTGTCTGATCACTGTGGCTAGGACCTCCACTACTATGTAGAATAAAAATGGTGAAAGTAGACATCCTTGTTTTGTTCCTGATCTTTGAGGAAAAGTTTTCAGCTTTTTGCCATTGAATATGATGTTAGCTGTGGGTTTGTTGTATATGGCATTTATTATGTTGAGGTGTATTCCTCTATTCACATTTTGTTGAGAGTTTTTATTATGAATGGAAGTTGAATTTTGCCAAATGCTTTTTCAGTATTTATTGAAATTGTGTAGTTTTTATCCTTTTTGTTATTGTGAATGTGTTTCACATTGATTGATATATAAATGTTGTACTGTCCTTGCATCCCTGGAATAAAGTTGTGATGGCTGATCTTTTGATGTATTTTTTAATTTGGATTGGTAATATTTTGTTGAGGATTTTTGCATTTGTGTTTATCATGGATATTGGTATGTAATTTTCTTTTTTTGTAGTTTCTTTGTCTGGTTTTGACATTAGACAGCTGCTGGCCTCATAGAATTAATTTGGAAGTATTTCCTCCTCATCTACCTTTTGGAATATTTTAGGAAGGATGGGTATTAGCTCTTCTTTAAGTGTTTGGTAGAATGCAGTAGAGAAGCCAGCTGATAATAGACTTTTCTGTGTTGGGAGTTTCTTTTTTACCAATTCAGTTTCATTACTGGAAATTGATCTGTTAAGATTTTCTGCTTTTCCCTGGGTCAGTCCTGGAAGGTTGTACTTCTCTAGAAATTAGTCCATTTTTTATAGGGTGTCAAATTTATTGGCATATAATTTTTCAAAGAATTCTCTTGTAATTTGTTGTATTTCTGCGTCAGCTGTAACAATTCCTTTTTCATTTCTTATTGTGTTTATTTGTGTCCTATTTTTTTTTCTTGGCTAAGGGTTTCTCTTTATCTTCTCAATGAACCAGCTTTTGGTTTCATTGATATTATTCTATTTTTATTCTTTCCTATTTTATTTATTTCTTCTCTAATCTTTATTATGTCCCTCCTTCTACTAACTTTGGGTTTCATTTGTTCTTCATTTTCTAGTTTCTTGTGAATTTAGACTGTTTATTTGGGATTGTTGTTCTTTCTTGATGCAGGCCTGTATTGCTATATATTTCCCTCTTAAAATTGCTGTTGTGGCATTGTATGTTTTGAACTGTTGTATTTTTGTTTTCATTTATCTCCATGTATTGTTTGATTTCCTCTTTGATCCATTGATTATTTAGAAGCATCTTTTTTAGCCTCCATGTGTTTGTGGGGTTTTTTTTCTTCAAGAAATTAATTTCTAGTTTCATACCACTGTGATCTGAAAGATGCTTGATCCAGTTTCAGTCTTTTTGAATTTATTGAGGCTCTTTTTGTGTCCTAATTGTGATCTATTCTAGAAAATGTTCCATGTGCACTTAAGAAAAAATACATATCTCACTGCTTTTGGGTAGAATGTTCTGTAGATATCTGTTCAGTCCATCTGATCTTGTGTGTTGTTCAGTGCCTCTGTTTCCTTATTTATTTTCTGTCTGGTTGGTCTGTCCATTGATGTGATTGGTGTTTTGAAGTCCCTAGTATGATTGAGTTGCAGTCTATTTTTCTCTTCGCATTTGTTTTACATATTTAGATGCTCCTATGTGGGTGCATAGATATTTATAATGGTTATACACTCTTGTTGGGCTGACCCCTTTATCATTATGTAATGTACCTCTTTGTCCCTTGTTATTTTCTTTGAAATGTACTTTTTCTTATACAGGTACTGCTACTCCTGCTTTTTTCTCATTATTTGCATGAAATATCTTTTTCCATCCCTTCACTTTCAGTCTGTGTATGTCTTTGAGTCTGAAATGAGTCTCTTATTTATTTTCGCATCTATATGTAGGCAGCATATAGATGGGTCTTGTTTCTTCATCCATTCTGTGCCCTGTGTGTTTTGATTGGTGGATTCAGTTCATTTACATTTAAGATAGTTATTAATAGGTATGTATTTATTGCCATTTTTTAAATTGATTTCTGGTTGTTTCTGTAGTTCCTCTCTGATCCTTTCTTCCTCTTTTATACTCTTCTCTTATTCGATGGTTTTTAGTGTTGTGACTGGATTCCTTTAAAAAAATTTTTTTGTTTATGTATTATAGGCTTTAGATTTGTGGTTACCATAGATAGTTTCCTAAATATCTAACAGTCTGTATTTTGTCACTCTAACAGTCTAAAATTACTTGTTTTTTATTCTTCTCTTGCATCTATACATATTAGATGTCATAATCTGGATTTTTTGTGGATCCCTTGACAGATTTTATGTATAGTTGATTTTACTACTATTTTTTTTAAACTTCACTTACTTAGCAATTGGTTTACTACCTTTAGTGTGGATTTATTTTCACTGATGAAAGATATTTAGGTTTAAGAACATTTTCATGTACAGAAGCCCCTTTAACATATCCTGTATGGCCAGTTTAATGGTGGTAAATTCTTTTCACTTTTGTTTATCTGGGAAACTTTTAATCTCTCCTTCAGTTCTGAGTGATAACCTTGCTGGTAGAGGATTCTTGGTTGGAGGTGTTTCCATTTCAGTACATTAAATATTTTATACCTCTTCCTTCTGGCCTGTAAATTTTCTGCTGAGAAGTCTGCTGATTGCCCTTTGTAAGTAATTTTTTTGTCTCTATATATGCTCTCAATACCCTCTCTTTATTCCTAATGTTTGCTGTTTTAATTGTTATATGTCTGTTGTTATGTTCCTGGGGTTCTTTTTGTTAGAGGCTCTCTGTGCTTCCCAAATCTGGGTGTCTGTTTCCTTCCCCAGACTGGGGAAGTTTTCAGCAATTTTTCTTCAAAGAGGTTTTCTACTACTTTTTTTTTTCAATTTTCTCTCATACGCACCCAAAGACTAATTGCAATATTGTTTGTAATAGTAAAATTCTGCAGAACCTAAATGCTCATCGATAGGAAACTGCTTAATTTATGGTACAGGACTAGCAGTAACAAGAAACAACAAAAATATCAAGTAGCTTTTGAGAGGCTACCATGTGGCTGGCATTATTTTAAATGACTTTTAGGTGTTAACTCATTCAGCCCACACACTGAACCTGTATCTTAAATGTTTTATATGTGTTAAATAATCTAATCTGTATGATAAACTTATGTGGTATGTAAATGTCATCATTACTTCTATTTTTTAGATGAGGTTACTGAGGCACAAATGGGTAATTAAGTTGCCTAAGATTACATAATAGTAAAAGGCAGATAAAGTTTTACTTTCATATAGTTTGCCTCTAAAGCTCCTAACTTGTATAGAATGCTCTCCAAGATCTCACAGTCAAATAATGAGCAAATTGTATAATATTATTCATGGTTAGATCCCGGCTATGTAAAAATAATTATTTTCTTATGCCATTATTAAAATGTTTATTATCAGTCTTCTAAAATTCTTGCCAATTGATGGTATAAAATGTTATGTCCTTTTAAAATGTATTTCTTACGTTTAAATCTTCAATCTGGAAGTCATTTGTGTCACGTGAAGTAGAGATATTACAATATTTTTCAAGAAGAAAGTCATATCTCAACACCAGACACTATTTTTTTTGTAATAAAAAAAATGGAATACTGTAAAATTCAAAACAAGATGAAATTTCATTTTTGAAATGTTAGCTATGAAATAGGGCAACATTTTTCAGTATTATTTCAGATAAAAATGTATCATAAAAATATTAGTCTAACGTTTTCTTAGAATTAAAAATAGTCATTTTCAGTTTTACTAAGTACCTGGAGAAAAAGGGTGTGGTTCAGTTATTCATGTAACTATTAAATATGATTCATAATCTATCGTTTATGGAAAATTTTATTTTTACTTCAGTTGTCTACTTTTCTTTCTAGGAAAGACTTCTGTGTACACAAAGATGAACCATGTGATACTGTTGGTAAGTACACCTTAAAATTTTTACACTCTGAGGAGTTCTGGGAATGTTGAATATGTCAGCTTTTTAAATATAGGAAATTATTTGAGAATGCTAGTTTTAATGGAATATTTTTAGAATGTCAAAGATGTATATTCAACCTATCTTTTTAATCATGTGTTATCACTTCAGTTATTAATGAAACAGCTTAGACGTATACACTGTATATGGTGGAAAACTTTAATCAATGCTTTAGAATTACATGAGTTCTTTTTTGCTATTTTTCCAGAGATATACACATGGGTTCAATAAAATTCTATTATTATTGGTAAACTAAAGCAAAATATATTAATGACAATATGATTGACCTTTTACAGGCTAATGGATTTGCTTTTGAGTTATATATGCTTGAGGTTCTTTGTAGACTATATCAAAGGAAGTTCATCTAAGTTGCCTGACAAATGGGATTCTCTTTACATAAAGTAGCAAATTTTCTGTATTTTGTCCTTGGATATCTAAAATTCTAAAACATAACCATATAGCTAATGGAATCCGTTAAACCACAGTTTTTAATTTTGAGAGAATGGTACCATATATGCTAATATAAATGCATCTATATAAATATACCTTTCCACATATATATCTAGATAGATAAATATGAACTACATATAAAATATGTAACTATATATAGTTTTAAATCATATAGCTGTAAATAATAAGGTATTAGGAAGGTATATTTAATAGTCATAATCTAGTTTTGACATACCATATAAGGTTCATTTCTATAGGGTAATAGTATTTTAATTTTACCATCTTTGAGGCATCATTTCTTCTTTGTTACGTAAACAAAAATAGGGGTAGAAATAGAATAAATGGTATGGGTCTTTAAAAAAATAACTCTTACTAGTTCCATCAACCTAAGATGATTTAGATCTAAGATACTAAGTGAAAGTTAGTTATAATAGTTGAAAGCACATGATGATGAATTCAAAGGAATGTTTGGTTCAGAAGGGGTTATAAACATAAAACAAGCTGGACACCTCAGGAAAAGCTGAGTTGATTTAGCGATGGTATTCCTAATGTTAACTTAGCTGCTTTCTGCAGTTCTCTTCTCCTCTTCTTCCCTAAATCTCCAGAAATTAAATCTTGATACATAATTTTCATTAACCTAACTATGAAAGCTTTTGATTACTAATAAAGCTTGTCTCAAAATTTCCCTCCACTTAAAACAACTGTGTTGCTCCTAAAGCCATCTTTAATATAGACCCATCAATTCTTGCTCCTTCTAAGCCCCTGAGAGAACTCAGCCACCCAGGCAGGGTCTTCCACAATTACGCTCACTCATCACCTCTTTACAGCATGGATGTGCAGACTAAGGAAGCAAGTACTAACAAGAGGCGAGCCAGTTTCTTTTTATTATGACTATGTTTCATACTTTCCTAAATCTGGTAATTGAAAATAGCGTACATGTACATGGCATATATTATCTATGAAACTTATTTTCTGGTTTAGAACTCATTTGAATAATGAAGTAACTTGGTGTGTTTGAACAATCAGTAGGTAGAGTTCGTCTGGAGAATGATATATTTAGTCCCCAGCTCTGTTCTCCTGTCCATAAAGGGCTTGAAAAAAATTGGTTTTAAATATTGTAGCATAGGATGTGGACAGTCCAATACCCTTCCTGAAATCTCTCTGTATTTTTTGTGTTTAGATGCTTTAGATCACATTTGGCATCACTAAATCCTTGTTTCCCCCCTTTGTATCTTATGGAAGTTTTTTTTTTTCTCACCCCAAATATGATACAAGTGTCTTTTTCCTATTTAGTGTTGAGCAGAGTAAAAATCTGAAATAGTTCTTCAGGATAGGTAAAATGAAAAGCTATAACAACCAAGAAAGAATAGTCTCTTCACCATGATCTTTACCCTCAACAAAAAATACCATCACACTAACCACATGCTTATGCTTAGAGATTGTACATTGATAGGATTTGGAAAGACATTTGTTAAAAATAGGCATTGCGGTTGCCACCTCATTGTCCACGCATCTACCATTGTGCAGCCACAGTGTCATATAGATTTCAGGACTTTAGGCCTAACCTGGGAGGCAGATGACATTGCAGTGGTTGGTACATGTGATCTGTCACTCATGTTTGTCTAATTAAACTAAGAAAGGAGCATTTTTCATAATTAGAGCTTGTTCATGTGTGTGAACAAGGCAAGATGCAACCCTGATCAGTATAATCATAAAGGAAAACAACCTTCAGGTGAAGCCAGACTCATACACTGCAGAATGGAGAGATGAAGGGTACCTGTCTCCTTAATGACATTGCAAAATTACTGCATCCCTCCAACCTTGTCTAACCTCTGGGCTTCTGAATGTGTAAGCCAGTAAATATCCTTATTATTTAAGCCCATTTAAGGCTTTTATTTCTCTAACTTGAAGCCTGAGGCAGAGATCTTTCCTGATACTCATGTATTCATTTATAAGAAACAATACAGGGCAATAGTAATCATTTCCCCTTTTATTAGAGATTGTACATTGATAGGATTTGGAAAGACATTTGTTAAAAAAAGGCATCGCGGAGGGTGTTGGTAAACTGCTCTGTGACTCTTTCCAAAAATTAAAAAGGTACATGTGGCTTATTGGTTATCTTAACAGTTCTCAATCTCTAGTATAACAAAACAAGAGACATGGGGCTTAAATCAATAAAGTGTTTATTAGTAAACATTTTTAAATCTCATGTAGTACTGTGGGTTGCATCAGATGCTTTTCTTCAGTCATCTTTTTCTTAACTTTTCTCTCCTCGGTATAGAGAAGGGAAGGACAGCAGTTAAAAGCTTTAAATGTATGTTACTAACCTGAATTATAAATCAAAAGGAATGCCTGTATTTTGCAGTGGTATGACTTACACTGTGCATTGTGTTTGAGCAACAGTGTCATAGACATCAGCACATTTAATTCCTTCAAAATTTGAACTTTCTAGTTTTATTCACGTTATTACTTTATAGATGAAGAGAACTCTGAAATAGAGCAGAACTTGGATTTTGAAGTCAGACATCTAGATTTAAATCAGGTCTACTGTTTATTAACTACGTAAGTGTGGGCATATGCTCTAACACATTCACAGTCTGTATGCCTCACCTGTACAAGAGAGGCTGTATTATTGACCTCACAGATATTGTGAAATTGTGACACTTGGTACTGAGCAAGCAATGGTTTGTGTCACATTCTTTTATTCCCCTCAGGTTGATGACAAATTTGCCCAGCATCTCTGTCAGTCAGTGTGATGCTGGCCTCTGCCTCAGAGCCTCTTGTTATAATGAAAGTCAGTTTTCCTTTGTAACATGATATGTTCTTATAGTAGAGGACAATACAACTAGAAAACTAAAGGTGAGAAAAATATCTTTGAATGAAGTCATAGAATAAAATTGTACAAATTAAAATATATAATGAAATGACAAATACATACTTGGAAATAACATTTATTTACCAGCATTTTAATTTTGAAACAATAGGATACTCTGCTCATTTGCTGACGCAAAAGATATGTACATGTTAAATGATTTGAGCCATATCATTGTTATGGAATATTATGAATGAATGCTTCAGTTGATATTTTGTACATGTTTATTTAGCTCATAGTTGAAAAGATATTTAGAGGGTAAAAGGTAACAATTTTTTTGCCATCCTCTCAGTCATACTTCTGCCTGTTGTTTTAGTTGCTTAGATGGTTTGAGAGATTGGTAGGTAAGTATATAGATACTGGAAGAAAATGCTATTAAATGTTTTAATCAACAAAATATTAATTCTGATCTGGATATTCATCTTATAACATTTCTGAAATTGAGATTCATTTTGTAATCAGTTGCTTGTTAGAATTGTGTCATAGTTTAATTCAATCTTAGGTTGGATGAACTATCACGGAATCCTTAAATTTCAGGAGAAATAAAGCATCATTCCAGATTCAAGTGGCAACTATTTATCTTGTCAGTATTGCTAGTGAAGTTCCCCTACTTTCTGTGGCAGGCAGAATAATGGTCAGCAAAATTGCCCATGTCTTAAACCCCATGATGTGGAAATATGTTAGACTGCACAGCACAGGGAAGTGAGGGTTGCAAGTGGAATTTAGGCCACCAATCAACTGACCTTAATATAGGGAGATTATCCTGTGCTAATCACAAGGGTCCTCAAAAGCGGAAGAGGAAAGCAGAAGAGTTCAGAGTCAGAGAGATGTGATGACTGCAAACACACACAGAGAGATGTGATGGGAGAAGGATCTGACTCATGAATACTGGTTTTGAAGCTGGAGGGAGGGGGACCCAAGTAAATATACACAGGCAGCCTATGGAACCAAAAAAAAAAAGGGCAAGGAAATGGATTCTGTTCTAGAGCTTCCAGAAGGGAGCTAGTCAGCCCTGTGACGCCTTCATTTTAGCCCAGGAGATCTGGGCCACACTTCTAATGGAGAGAATTGTAAGGTCATCAATTTGGGTGTTTTAAGTAATTAAGTGTATGATAATTTGTTACAGAAACCATAAAAAAGCTATACTTTCTAGTAACTATTTACTCCCCATGACTTATTGAGAAGGAATAAAGAAACATGGTGGTTTCAAGTCTTTAGACTGTGGGGTTAAATTAAAAAATAGATATTTTTATCATGATATAAAAATATATAGAAGGAGCAACAAACTGGTTTAACAAACCCAAATTATTGTAGTTGACCATTTCTAGCTGAGAGACCAGACCAAAAAATTGTCAATATCATCCATAAACAATGAAAGAAATGGAACCAATTCTTTAAAATCTTTCCAAGAAAATACCAAGCTGTGATGATTTTGCAGGTGATTTCTACTAAAAGTCCCAAAGAGCAGATCATTCCAGAATTATACAGACTATTTTAGAGAATAGAAAAGGATGAATTAAAACCATATAAATTTCTTACCAAATCCTGAAAAGGTCAATGTAAGAAAGAAAATTAATGTTATTCCACTCAGGAAAAAATTGAGATAATACTAAAATATTAACAGATATTATCTCATAATGTATTTTTAAAATAACCAGGTAAGATTATTCCAGATTTATTCCATAAATGTAGGAGTAGTTTAACATTAGAAAAAAACATAAAATGTAACTGTAATCCAGTTCAAAGCTAAAAGCCATATGATCATCACAGCGGATAAAGAAAATGTTTTTCATGCAATTCAAAGCACATTCATGATAAAAGCTCTTGGCAAAATAAGACAAAGAAAGAACTTCATTAACCCTGTTAAGAGTGTTTACTAAATATGCATAAATAAGGATTTTTAAGAATACTGAAGCATTAAAAGCATTCCTCTTCAAATTAGAGACAAAGAAATGATTATATTATCACTATTATATTTAACAATGTGCTGGAAATTTTAGGCCTTAAAATGAAGTGGATATTATGATTTTCTACATTTTAAAAACCACAGAAAATATGAAATTAAATTATTGAGATTAACAGGAGAGTTAGGTGGTTAGATACCAAATCCATATTCAATAACCAATTACATTTTATATACCAGCAATTGGCAGTAAGACATTTAATTCAAAAATTCTATTAAGTATATATGGAAAAAATTAAATTCTTTGAGATATATCTAATAATAAATACATAAAACATATGGAGAAAATTATTGAGCTCTCTTGCAATTCAATAAAGGTGACATAACTCAATGAAGACATAAACTGTGTTCATGGTCTGAGACTAAAGGTGATATACAGTGTCCCTCAAACTTATCTATTGATACAAAGTGTTTCCATTAAAGTTCTAACAGGGTCCCAGCTAACCAACCAGATGGCTCTTCGTCTCACAGGTTAAATAAATGCTTATTGTTTCATGCAAAAAAAAAAAAGTTCTAACAGGAATTTTGCAGGAAAATTGACAGACTGATTCTAAATAGTATATGGAGCAGCAAAGGCCTCAGAAAAATGTGGGGGTGGAACTCATCTATCAGATACCCAGATATAGTATATGATAAATAAGATAGTGGTGAAATTGATAAATAAGGCGGAACACTAGGAGAGGAGGCACATTATGTTAAGACAGTTATTCACATGGAGAAAAGTTGAAATGAATCCCATATGATTTAGATTTTTAAAAACTTAGAAAACAAAATTTAGAAAATCTTGTATTATTGAGATACAGATTTTTCTAAAAGGACACCAAAATGGTAACCATAAAGGAAATTACTTGATGAATTTGACTACGTTAGTATTGAAATGTTCTGTCTATGAAAAGGACAGTGGAGAAAAACACCAAGCTTTTATTAGGCAGAAGATAGCATATTTTACAGATTTTAAGGTGTCTTCCTTGTCACTGATCTTGACATACGCTTATTCTATATACCACCAAAGAGGAAAAAAATAAAACAATGTGGTAAATTCTAATTGTGAGACGTTATTGTTTTTAAGACATACCACAATGTGAAATAATGTGAATCTTGGAATTAGTGATACATAGTATTCACAACACATATAACCAACAAAGTATTAGAACCCAGAGTATCAAAGCAACTTCTCTGTAGCAGTGAAAAGGAAACAAATAAGCAAGCAGACATGCCAAATAGGGGGAAAAAACCTCTATCAGCCATTTTTAGAACAGAATACATCAAGGCTGAATTTTTTTTTTTAAGTAATAACCTTACTGGAAATAAGGGAGATGTATATTCAGATCACAAGGAAATTTCCACCAGTGAGACTGATAAAATAAAAAGTCTGACATTTTCAAGTTTTGGAAAGAATGTGCAACCTTTTACATTTAAGGAGGGAATGTAAATTTGGTATAACCACTTCAGAAAACCTTTGGCAGTGTTTCCTAAATCAGGCACATGGATAACCTGTAACCATTAATTCCACTCCTAGGCATATGCCTAAGAGAATCCTATTTGCACTAAAGACATATAATAGAACATTAATAGTCATCAATCAAGAGTAAAGTAATTAATCAACATTTGATGAATCAAGAAAGCACAGTGTGTGTGTATAGTGTGTAACTGGAGAATAACACTTGGTGGGAGAATGTAGAGAAAATAAATGTGAAGCCTCAAACTGTGAAGAATTTCAACATTTTCACCTTCAGTTAGAGGATGAGAACTCAGCAAGTGAGCTTGAGATGTGTTTACCCTAGAAATGTAACCATGTATCCATAACTTAACAAAGTCTAAAGTTGATGTTTTTTCTGCTCTTAGGAATACATGGTCCTGAGAACATTTCACATACCATGTCCTGACTGTAGGCAATTATCATTTAAAAATTTTCATTTCATTTTTAAAACCCACAAGATTTTATTATGGTTTTCTACAGTCAATGCTTAATTAGACTTATCCACATATTTATAATTTTATTAGTTCTTCATTCTTTCTTGTAACCTACATTTATCTTCTGACAGTACTTCCTGGCTAACTGAAGTGATATTGATTAGAATTGCCTTTAGCGAAGATCTCCTGATGGCAGATCTTTGAGTTTTTGTTTGTGTGAAAATGTTTTAATTTCAACGTCATTCTTAGAAAAGTATTTTAAGCAAGTATAGAATCCCAGTATTTTGGGTACATGGTTCTGTTTTGTCTTGTTTCAGCACATTGTAGATAAAGTTTACTTGCCCCTGGCAACCACTGATGCTCTTGAGAATTCAAGTATCAGTTTGAACTCCTTTTAAAGTAATCTATGTGGCTTTAAGATCTTTTTAAATTCTTTGTTCTGTGCAGTCATTATGGTAACTGTCCTTCCTCCCTCCCATCTTGCCCTCCTTCTTGCTTGCCATCATCTGTCAGTCTGTTCATCCATCCAAAATGTCTAGTTCTTGATTTCCATTTGTCCTTTCTTTGTATTTTTCATGCTTCCTGAATCTGAGGACTTGTGTCTTTTATTTATTCTATAGCATTCTCTTAGCAGTATCTCCTCAAATATGTTTACCCCCATTCTTTCTACCCATTCTCTCTGGAAATTCTAATAAAATTAGGTAGCAGGTTCTTGTTCAGATTCCCACATCTCTAATTCTTTATCCATATCCATCTTTGTCTTTCTCTGTTGTCCTCAGGTAAATTTTTTAGGCTTTATTTCTGTTTATACTAACTGTATTTTCTTGATATGCTATTTAAATCTGTTTAACTTATTTATTGAGGATTTTTTTAAGTCTCAGTAGTTCTTGTGTTCTGAGACATTCCATCTGATTCTTTCTTACATCTGTTATGGGTCATTTTGGTAATATTGAGCCTTCCTCTTGATTTCAGTCTCTTCTTTTAGGTCTCAATCATTTAAAGTGTACTTTTAGACAGTTGTAACTAATAATTTTGTTATTGAAGTTTTTGTTATTCTAGTCCTGTTTGTTGGTTTTGCTAAATCCTGTTCATGACTTTTCATAGTTTATATAATGTTGTATTTGAGCTCTTATTTCTTAATATTTGTTTTATCTGTGGGAATCCTGTATTATCAGGAGAAGAGGGTGCCTTGCTCAAGATACAATCTGTATTCAAAATATTTTAGGGGTATTTAAATTAATTTATTGAGTTGGTCTCCTTGGAACATGAAGGTAATATAAATTAGTTACCGTAACTGTATGAATATTCTCAGGGTAAGCTTTTTAAAATTTAAACAGAGTCTGGGTCAATGTAGACAAGTTTTTAGGCCATTAACTTTCACCATGGAGCAGTTTGAATTTCTAACCACCATACATAGGATTTAGCAATCTGTGTTGAGGGAAAGGGAAATGATATCCCCTCTCCCTCACTTATATGGAGTTAGCTTCATGTAGAAGTTTCCATTCCAAGGCCTTACCTGTCTCTCAAGGCACTTTGTCCTGTACAGTCAACTTAATCTGAACAACTTTGGATTTGAGTTTGACAAATGCCCATGAGCCAGTACATAGATATCAGCTCAGAACTTTGTATTTTCCCTTCTTTTCTTTAGGCCCAGGGGAGGATTTCCCTTACTTGTATACTTGCATTTAAGAGGATTTTTGTTATTTTTATTCCAGTGTTTGTATGTATAGGGTTGCAATAGAATGGTCTTGCTGCTAGAAATGGAATTCCCAGAAGCTTTTAAAGATTATTATATGTATTTGTACACACTATAGATACTCTTGGTCACAGAATCTGCTTTCTCAACATTCACAGGTGCTGTGGCAATGCTTGGAAGAACTGGTGTTATAAGATTAGTATGTCACTCACATATTTTTAAAAAATAATTTTAAAAAATATGTACCATGAAAAAACTAATAGTTTTGGAAGGTGTTCTAAAGATGCTTAAATTGTCTATGCTATGAGCCAGTGGTTCTCAAACTTTATGGTCTCAGCATCTCTTTATTTTCTGGAGAATTATTGAAGACACCAAGAGGGCTTTTTTTTTCTGTAGGTAGTATTTATCAGTTGTCACTATGTTAGAAATCAAAACCGAGAAGTTATAAAATATTTTTAAATATTTTAATTTTCATTTAAAATGAACAATAGTAAACTCATCAAACATTAGCGTAAAGAACATGCTTTATTTATTTATTTATTTATTTATTTATTTATTTATTTATTTATTTTTATTGAAGGGTAGTTGACAACAGCATTGCATTACATTAGTTTCAGGTGTACAACACAGCGACTCAACATTTATATACATGATATTTCTAGGTACCAGGTATCACCATACCAAGTTGTTACAATATTTTGACTATATTCCTTATGCTATACATTACATCCCGGTTACTTATTTATTTTACAATTGGAAGTGTGTTTATATATATATATATATATATATATATATTGTGAGGGCATCTCTCATATTTATTGATCAAATAGTTGTTAACCACAACAAATCTCTGTATAGGGGGGTCAATACTCAATGCACAATCATTAATCCACCCCAAGCCTAATTTTCGTCAGTCTCCAATCTTCTGATGCATAACGAACAAACTCTTACATGGAGTACAAATTCTTACATAGTGAATAAGTTACATGGTGAACAGTGCAAGGGCAGTCATCACAGAAGCTTTCGGTTTTGTTAATGCATTATGAACTATAAACAGTCAGTTCAAATATGAATACTCATTTGATTTTTAAACCTGATTTATATGTGGATACCACATTTCTCTATTATTATTATTTTTAATAAAATGCTGAAGTGGTAGGTAGATACGAGATAAAGGTAGAAAACAGAGTTTAGTGTTGCAAGAGAGCAAATGTAGATGATCAGGTGTGTGCCTGTAGACCATGTGTTAATCCGCGCTAGACGAGGGCAACAAACATCCATGTATGCAGAAGATTTCTCTCAGAACATGAGGGGGGAGGTTCTAAGCCTCACCTCTGCTGCTCCCCATTTTCTCACCAGATGGCCCCCTGCGACTGTGCCTGTCTTAGGTTGTTCCTCCCTTGAGGAATCTTACCCGTCTCTGGCTAACCAGTCATCTTCCGGTGCCATACAGGGAAACGTGAAGTTGGTAAGTGAGAGAGAAGCCTTATTGTTTGAAAAGGTTAGCTTTTTACTTCTTTGCATATTTATGCCCTGTGGCTTCTATGCCCAGCATTTGTCTTGAGGTGTCTTTACCACTTGGAAGAATTATGATACTCGGTAAATTCGACATGTGGCACGAGTTCTATTTAAAGGTTGTGATTAGTTAGGAAGAAGAAAAGCTACAGAAGTAGCAGGCAGAAGAAAACCTGGGAAGATTGATTATTTCTTTGACATATCTTCTTGTAGAGTAACTTCAGCATGGATAGGTTTTAAACGACTAATTAAATTGTGCACACACATTAACATAATAGAAATATAGTTACCTAACCAAAGCATACCTGTAATTACCAGCCATCTCCAGTGAAACCAAGAAAACCAGTTAGGCACCTTAGGCATTTGTGAAAACTTATCTATGATATGGTGGATATTGTCCGACTGAACTTAAACAGTCTGAGAGAATTCAGATAAACTAGAACACCCCATTCCTGGGGACTGTTCATATCCCATATGTTCTTTTAACGATAAATAGTCTGTGGTTGTAAGATTTTGGAGTGCTACAATTTGCACTTCTCCTAATTCTTGGTTGAGTTCCAACAGTATAGATCCAATCAAATTTGTTGTTTTACTGTATGCACAGGCCAGCTTAGATATCTCCTTCATCCTTCCCATGGCAAGTCCAGGAACTGGTGGGATGAGTGCATCTACACCTGTGGCAGTGCGTGGATCTTTGTTGGGGTTTTTTTTTTGCTGATCATATTCTGTCATGAGTCTTCCCGAGAGTGCTGATGTTGGAAGTTCTTTTTCATATCGTATCTTAGTTCATTTTCTGGGAAGCCAAATTAGGCTTTGATCCTCTGTATAAACACAAACAGACCCTTTGCCTGCACTTTTATATGCCCTTTATATCATTGTGTAGAACTCATTGGAGGTCACTACACAGGAACTGCTTTTTTTTTTTTTTTATCATTAATCTACACTTACATGACGAATACTTTGTTTACTTGGCTCTTCCCTATACCAGGTCCCCCCTATATACTCCTTTACAGTCACTGTCCATCAGCGTAGCAAAATGTTGTAGAATCACTACTTGTCTTCTCTGTGTTGTACAGCCCTCCCCTTTCTCCCACCTCCCTTTGGATGCTAATCTTAATACCCCCCTTTTTCTCCGCCCCCCTTATCCCTCCCTACCCACCCATCCTCCCCAGTCCCTTTCCCTTTGGTACCTGTTAGTCCATTCTTGAGTTCTGTGATTCTGCTGCTGTTTTGTTCCTTCAGTTATTCCTTTGTTCTTATATTCCACAGATGAGTGAAATCATTTGGTATTTCTCTTTCTCTGCTTGGCTTGTTTCACTGAGCATAATACCCTCCAACTCCAACCATGTTGCTGCAAATGGTTGGATTTGCCCTTTTCTTATGGCTGAGTAGTATTCCATTGTGTATATGTACCATTCTTCTTTATCCATTCATCTATCGATGGACATTTAGGTTGCTTCCAATTCTTGGCTATTGTAAATAGTGCTGCGATAAACATAGGGGTGCATTGGTCTTTCTCAAACTTGATTGCTGCATTCTTAGGGTAAATTGCTAGGAGTGCAATTCCTGGGTCAAATGGTAAGTCTGTTTTGAGCATTTTGATGTACCTCCATACTGCTTTCCACAATGGTTGAACTAACTTACATTCCCACCAACAGTGTAGGAGGGTTCCCCTTTCTCCACAGCCTCGCCAACATTTGTTGTTGTTTGTCTTTTGGATGGCAGCCATCCTTACTGGTGTGAGGTGATACCTCATTGTAGTTTTAATTTGCATTTCTCTGATAATTAGCGATGTGGAGCATCTTTTGATGTGTCTGTTGGCCATCTGTATTTCTTTTTTGGAGAACCGTCTGTTCAGTTCCTTTGCCCATTTTTTAATTGGGTTATTTGTTTTTTGTTTGTTGAGGCGTGTGAGCTCTTTATATATTCTGGACGTCAAGCCTTTATCGGATGTGTCATTTTCAAAGATATTCTCCCATACTGTAGGGTTCCTTTTTGTTCTATTGATGGTGTCTTTTGCTGTACAGAAGCTTTTCAGCTTAATATAGTCCCACTTGTTCATTTTTGCTGTTGTTTTCCTTGCCCGGGGAGATATGTTCAAGAAGAGGTCACTCATGTTTATGTCTAAGAGGTTTGTGCCTATGTTTTCTTCCAAGAGTTTAATGGTTTCATGACTTACATTCAGGTCTTTGATCCATTTTGAGTTTACTTTTGTATATGGGGTTAGACGATGGTCCAGTTTCATTCTCCTACATGTAGCTGTCCAGTTTTGCCAGCACCATCTGTTGAAGAGACTGTCATTTCGCCATTGTATGTCCATGGCTCCTTTATCAAATATTAATTGACCATATATGTCTGAGTTAATGTCTGGATTGTCTAATCTGTTCCATTGGTCTGTGGCTCTGTTCTTGTGCCAGTACCAAATTGTCTTGATTACTATGGCTTTATAATAGAGCTTGAAGTTGGGGAGTGAGATCCCCCCTACTTTATTCTTCTTTCTCAGGATTGCTTTGGCTATTCGGGGTCTTTGGTGGTTCCATATGAATTTTTGAATTATTTGTTCCAGTTCATTGAAGAATGTTGCTGGTAGTTTCATAGTGATTGCATCAAATCTGTATATTGCTTTGGGCAGGATGGCCATTTTGACGATATTAATTCTTCCTAGCCATGAGCATGGGATGCGTTTCCATCTGTTAGTGTCCCCTTTAATTTCTTTTAAGAGTGACTTGTAGTTTTCAGAATATAAGTGTTTCACTTCTTTGCTTAGGTTTATTCCTAGGTATTTTATTTTTTTTGATGCAATTGTGAATGGAGTTGTTTTCCTGATTTCTCTTTCTGTTGGTTCATTCTTGGTATATAGGAAAGCCACAGATTTCTGTGTGTTGATTTTGTATCCTGCAACTTTGCTGTATTCCGATATCAGTTCTAGTAGTTCTGGGGTGGAGTCTTTTGGATTTTTTATGTACAGTATCATGTCATCTGCAAATAGTGACAGTTTGACTTCTTCTTTGCCAATCTGGATTCCTTGTATTTTTTTGTTTTGTCTGATTGCCGTGGCTAGGACCTCCAGTACTATGTTAAATAACAGTGGGGAGAGTGGGCATCCCTGTCTAGTTCCCGATCTCAGCAGAAATGCTTTCAGCTTCTCGCTATTCAATATAATGTTGGCTGTGGGTTTTTCATAGATGGCCTTTATTATGTTGAGGTATTTGCCCTCTGTACCCATTTTGCTGAGAGTTTTTATCATGAATGGATGTTGAACTTTGTCAAATGCTTTTTCAGCATCTATGGAGATGATCATGTGGTTTTTGTCTTTCTTTTTGTTGATGTGGTGGATGATATTGATGGACTTTCGAATGTTGTGCCATCCTTGCATCCCTGGGATGAATCCCACTTGGTCATGGTGTACGATGGTTTTGATGTATTTTTGAATTCGGTTTGCTAAAATTTTGTTGAGTATTTTTGCGTCTACGTTCATCAGGGATATTGGTCTGTAGTTTTCTTTTTTGGTGGTGTCTTTGCCTGGTTTTGGTATTAGGGTGATGTTAGCTTCATAGAATGAGTTTGGGAGTATCCCCTCCTCTTCTATTTCTTGGAAAACTTTAAGGAGAATGGGTATTATGTCTTCCCTGTATGTCTGATAAAATTCCGAGGTAAATCCATCTGGCCCGGGGGTTTTGTTCTTTGGTAGTTTTTTGATTACCGCTTCAATTTCGTTGCTGGTAATTGGTCTGTTTAGATTTTCTGTTTCTTTTTGGGTCAGTCTTGGAAGGTTGTATTTTTCTAGGAAGTTGTCCATTTCTCCTAGGTTTCCCAGCTTGTTAGCATATAGGTTTTCATAGTAGTCTCTAATAATTCTTTGTATTTCTGCGGGATCTGTTGTGATTTTTCCTTTCTCATTTCTGATACTGTTGATTTGTGTTGACTCTCTTTTCCTCTTAATAAGTCTGGCTAGAGGCTTATCTATTTTGTTTATTTTCTCGAAGAACCAGCTCTTGGTTTCATTGATTTTTGCTATTGTTTTATTCTTCTCAATTTTATTTATTTCTTCTCTGATCTTTATTATGTCCCTCCTTCTGCTGACCTTAGGCCTCATTTGTTCTTCTTTTTCCAATTTTGATAGTTGTGACATTAGACCGTTCATTTGGGATTGCTCTTCCTTTTTTAAATATGCTTGGAGTGCTATATACTTTCCTCTTAAGACTGCTTTTGCTGCGTCCCACAGAAGTTGGGGCTTAGTGTTGTTGTTGTCATTTGTTTCCATATATTGCTGGATCTCCATTTTGATTTGGTCATTGATCCATTGATTATTTAGGAGCGTGTTGTTTAGCCTCCATGTGTTTGTGAGCCTTTTTGCTTTCTTTGAACAGTTTATTTCTAGTTTAATGCCTTTGTGGTCTGAAAAGTTGGTTGGTAGGATTTCAATCTTTTGGAATTTTCTGAGGCTCTTTTTGTGTCCTAGTATGTGGTCTATTCTGGAGAATGTTCCATGTGCACTTGAGAAGAACGTGTATCCTGTTGCTTTTGGATGTAGAGTTCTGTAGATGTCTATTAGGTCCATCTGTTCTAGTGTGTTGTTCAGTGCCTCTGTGTCCTTACTTATTTTCTGTCTGGTGGATCTGTCCTTTGGAGTGAGTGGTGTGTTGAAGTCTCCTAGAATGAATGCATTGCATTCTATTTCCTCCTTTAGTTCTGTTAATATTTGTTTCAGGTATGTTGGTGCTCCTGTATTGGGTGCATATATATTTATAATGGTTATATCCTCTTGATGGACTGAGCCCTTTATCATTATGTAATGTCCTTCTTTGTCTTTTGTTACTTTCTTTATTTTGAAGTCTGTTTTGTCTGATACCAGAATTGCAACACCTGCTTTCTTCTCTCTGTTGTTTGCTTGAAATATCTTTTTCCATCCCTTGACTTTAAGTCTGTGCGCGTCTTTGGGTTTGAGGTGAGTCTCTTGTAAGCAGCATATGGATGGATCTTGCTTTTTTATCCATTCTATTACTCTGTGTCTTTTGATTGGTGCATTCATTCCATTTATATTTAGGGTGATTATTGAAAGGTATGAATTTATTGCCATTGCAGGCTTTAAGTTTGTGGTTACCAAAGGTTTAGGGTTAGCTTCTTTACTGTCTTACTGTCTAACTTAACTCGCTTGTTGAGCTATTATAAACACAATCTGATGATTCTTTATTTCTCTCCCTTCTTATTCCTCCTCCTCCCTTCTTCATATGTTGGGTGTTTTGTTGTGTGCTCTTTTTAGGAGTGCTCCCATCTAGAGCAGTCCCTGTAGGATGCCCTGTAGAGGTGGTTTGTGAGAGACAAATTCCCTCAACTTTTGCTTGTCTGGGAATTGTTTAATCCCTCCTTCATATTTAAATGATATTCGTGCTGGATACAGTAGTCTTGGTTCGAGGCCCTTCTGTTTCATTGCATTAAGTATATCATGCCATTCTCTTCTGGCCTGTAGGGTTTCTGTTGAGAAGTCTGATGATAGCCTGATGGGTTTTCCTTTGTAGGTAACCTTTTTTTTCTCTCTGGCTGCTTGTAATACTTTGTCCTTGTCTTTGATCTTTGCCATTTTAATTATTATGTGTCTTGGTGTTGCCCTCCTTGGATCCCTTGTCATGGGAGTTCTGTGTACCTCTGTGGTCTGAGAGGCCATTTCTTCCCCTAGTTTGGGGAAATTTTCAGCAATTATTTCTTCAAAGACATTTTCTATCCCCTTTTCTCTCTCTACTTCTTCTGGAATGCCTATGATTCTTATATTATTCCTTTTAGATTGATCACTCAGCTCTCTTAAAATTCTTTCATTCCTGGAGATCCTTTTTTCTCTCTCTGCATCAGCTTCTCTGCGTTCCTGTTCTCTGTTTTCTAGTCCATTAATGGTCTCTTGCATCTCGTCCATTCTGTTTTGAAGTCCTTCCAGAGCTTGTTTTATTTCTGAATTCTCCTTCCTTAGTTCTTGCATATTTCTCTGCAAGTCCATCAGCATGGTTATGACTTTTGTTTTGAATTCTTTTTCAGGTAGACTGGCTAAATCTATCTCCCCAGATTCCTTCTCAGGGGAAGATGTAGCAGATGCCGAGGCTGTCTGGGTTAGTCTTGTCTGGATCATATTTTTTTGCCTTTTCATGTTGACAGGTGCTATTGACTGTCAGCTGGGAGGGTCAAAATTTTCACTTGCTACTGGCCTTTCTTTACTGGGGCAACTGCGACCCCTAGTGGCTTGTGTTGGGTAATTGCGTGTAGAGTGGGTCTTTGTGTCTTGCCTGGCCGGGAGGGAGAAATTTCCCTTTCTGTGGGCGGAATTTGTCTCAGGCTGCTTCTCTGCTTTCGCAGCGCTCGATGGGGTAATGGATGGGGGGGCTGCTTGACTGTTTGCCTCCGTGATGGGTCTCAGAGCTTTTGCCCAGGGGGTTAGTGCACCCGGTTTTCCCTGTAATTTCCAGCTGCTGTACTGTGACCTGGGTTGTTTCCGTCAAGCTGTTAAGTCCCTGTCCCTTTAAGACTTTCAAAAAGCCCCCGCTTTTCTTTGTCACAGGGGCATCAGCTTCAGCACCCGCTCAGAGGTCTTACTCCCTGTTCCCCCAGTATCCAGGGCCCCCTGGGCATGTACTGTGTCTGCGCTCTGGCCCGGATGGCTGGGGCTGGGTGTTCGGCAGTCCTGGGCTCCGTCTCCCTCCCGCTCTGCCTATTGTTCTCCCGCCGGGAGCTGGGGGGAGGGGCCCTCGGGTCCCGCAGGGCCGGGGCTTGTATCTCACCCCTTTCACCAGTCGCTGGGTTCTCGCTGGTGTAGCTGCAGTCTGGCCACTGTCCTGCGTCTTCTGGTCTCTCTTTTAGGGCTAGTTGTGTTTGTTGTATTTTCAAAAGTATATATGTTTTTGGGAGGAGATTCCCACTGTCCTACTCACGCCGCCATGTTGGCTCCGCCCTAGAACATGCTTTTTATAAAAATTAACTACATTATTCCAAAAACTAACGAGAAGGCATGGTTTTGACTTGCATCTTTGCAGATCTCCACATCCAGCTTGTAGAAGACAGCTGGGATTTTGTATCTGCTTCTGCATGTAAGGTGTTGCTATTTGTTATTTTGGTTGCAGCGTATGAGGAAATTCTAGCCTCAAACCTATGTAGTTAGGAAATGGGTATTTTCAGATTATTGTGGATAGTCTTTGAAAGTACATGGAAATACAAGTGGTGGTATCAATGATTAGTGGATTATGAGTGATGTGGAAGCTGAGAGCATAGCAATAATCTTTTATACTATTATGTTCATATCTGTTGGTATATCTTATATTTTAAGTGGGTGATTTAATTGGGCATAGCTTTTTGGCATCCTTCATTGGTCAGTTGGAAACTATTGGTTGACTGAGTTAGGCAGAATGAAATCTTCTAATGTTGACACATTTCACCATACAATACATACTGAAAAGTCACATTGTCAGTAAACCATCAGTCTCATCAGAAAAGTCTTTGAAGTGTTGGGAAGCTGCCAAGGACACAGTGGCAGATAAAATTTTCCAATATTCCAATTTCACTTGAAGCTTGGATTTTATCATTGGCCAAAAACAAAAGACAACAAAAAACACCAGTTGGTTTTCTTGGAGTGATAGGTTCACTTTGTTCACTTTTGGGTAAATGTCAGCCAAATTCCCAAGGGCGAATAACCAGTGTTTGTATGGTAGGCATTCTTTCAAGTAAAAATCACGTCCAGTGAAAATCACAGTTAGTTCCGCTCATAACTCAGTCTCACAGTACTTTTCCTAGAGGTAACATCATATGTTATCTTTACAGCAGGAAAGTTTAATCTATATTACCTTTTTGTTTTATAAAATCTTAAAAAATGTGTGTTCTCAAGGGTTCAGATTTAATGAAACTAATACATCTTATTGCTTCATCTAGGACAGTTTAGAGTGAAATTGCATTTACCCCCCCTGGGAATGAGGGGCAGTAAAAAGTAAAATGTCAGTGAGGTATGGTGCCACTGCCTTGGTTTGTTGCTAAACAAGTTCACCTACCATTGCTTTTGCATCATCAGTGCACATGTTGACAGTTTTGATCTTGTGGACCTCCTGAAAAGAACTCAGGGGACCCTCTGGAAAGATATCATAGAAGCCCAGGGTTCTACAGAACACTGCCTGAGAAATTCTGCCATAACCTGGGAATGATTGATAGTCAGTGGTGAGAGTGGTCACTTGTGTATGTGTGTATGTGTGTGTGTGCGCGTGTGTATGACACAAAATCTTTTAAGAACTTTAAAGTATAAATAATTGGTAAATGCTTAGAGCTGGTCAAGGTACATGCTAATCAATATGAGTTTCAGCTATGAATATGTTTCTAAGACTTGTTGAGATATGCTGTGCATCCTTTCCCACCAGTTTGCCAATTCTGGGATGCTTTGACCCTCCCTGCATTCTATTGCTAAGACTTAGATGCTTCAATATTATTAATAAACTTTCTTCTCCAGTCTTTCAGCAGGTTGTAATGATTGTTTATTCTTCTGTATGCCTCTGAATAATTTTGATTTTATGTACTTGCAAATTGTCAAATAGGCATACAGACCACCTAGGAAGCAATTGCCAGAAAGAAACATATTCAGAGACTAAAACATACTTAAATAACCCTTTTATGTTGACATTGTACATGTGAGAATCTCCAGACACTTTGCTTTCCAAACACCAATATGTTCTCCAAACCACATTTCAGCAGAACTAATCATTTTTATTGTGTGAGAAGATGAGGTCAAGACAGTTTTTTAAAGTAGCTTAATTTTCATTAAATCGCAGTTGTGGCATTTTCTCTCGCATTGTGGCATCTAAAGCGCTGAGAATTTCAGAGACAGAAAATACTTAAGTTACTGAGATCATCTCTCTATTTTAATACCCCTTTGGTTAGAATTATGTATTTTTCTGCTGGAAAACCCTATTCGTTTCATATTCCATATTTTGAAATTTATAATCCTTCAGAGTAGGCAAAGAATGAAGTTAACTTTTTTTCTATATAAATCTTACCTTCTGAGTGAATTAGTATTGTAATTAAGTTGTCAAAGGTTCAAATACATTCATTGGGTATTTACCATTCAAAGTCTCAGGCCAGGCCCTGTCATACATTCAGGATGTCTGGGGCTTTTTGCCCACTCAGTGTAATGGGACATATACTTAAACTAAAGATATTACCAAACATATTAGAAGCATGCATCAGCCTTCAATGTGTATAATTTTATATAAACTAAGGTCAAGTTCAAAATACCCAGAAGCCATTGGATTTATGCCAAATATGTTGTTATGAAGTGCTGCTTAGTGTTTTCTGTGGATGTTCTCAGAAATGCAAGTGGAATGTAATTAGTGTAGTAGACAGAATTCTAAAGATGACATTCCTAAGATTCCTGTCCTTTGGTTATTCAAACACTAACCTTGGTACTGCTATGAAGGGATTTTGCAGATATAATTATAATCCCTCACTTCACCATAAGATATGGATATCTAACCCTATTTGCCCTGTAAAGCAGAGGCAAGGAACTGATTTGGGACAACAACCTAAGTGAATTTGGAAGCTGACACTTCCCCAGAGTATTTAGATAAGAGCCCAGCCTGTATGACACCTTGATTTTAGCCTTCTGAGACCCTAAGTAGAGAACCCACATAAGCCATCCCAGACTTCTGACCTACAGAACTGTGCATAATATATGGGTATTACATTAAGCCACTACATTTATAGTAATTTGTTATGCGATAGTAGAAAACTAACAAATTCAGACTAAAGCATGCATATTATTATACATTGTTTAGGGGTTTATATACTGGGAGAAAATGAGACCATCTGGGATCAAAGTACAATTCATGGCCCTCTGTGAAAGCATAGTTAAAAAAATAAAACAGGAAAATGTTTGTTAAGGAATAAAAGTGAAGGCAGATGTTAAGGGGATTTCTAATTATCATATACCTGGTGGAACAGTAGAACAGTGAAAGTATTATGGGAGTATTTTGCAAGGATTTACTACAATCCTACAGTCTTTGCAATTCTCCATATTTAATATTTCTTTTCCCCTGTCTCATCAGTGATGACAAATGGGTGAAATGGGTCTGAATGCTCACCCTGGGGAACAGAAAGGAGAGGGGTAGGGAAAGCTGGGTGTTGAAGGAGTGGAATTAGGTGGCACCAGCTTGGGGTATAGGGAAGTGCACCAATCTTTGGACCTCCAGCAAAGAAAATAAGAGAACCCACATGAGGCAGATGGGCTGGGCTTGACTCTGGCTTTTTAAAAAAAAAAAGGCCTGTGATTTTCCTCCATTGATAAGATGGTCAGATAATCTATAATTCACATTATATGCTTTGAAAAGTTAAAGGAGGTATAATTGATAATTATGTTTGAACAAATGCATAAAATGGGATGCCCCAGGCAAACTAGCTAGTGCTCACTCTATTATTGGTGAATATGTATGAAATATATGTTGAAAAAATAGTCAGAATTGTACATTATACATTGAAAGTACTTACTTCAAAAATATTAATCCATAATTATTTATGTAATTTAGATATGTCATTACTTAATCCCTCCATAATAATAACTAAATTCACTAGGAATCAACCTAGAAGCATTTGCTGCATGTTTAGGAAGCTGGTTTCACACCATTTCTCTCAACCTTGCTTTCCCTTGATCTAGATGGTCACAAAGCATTGGCCATTGGCACATTAATAATGGTCTGAGTCTCAGATGGATATAAATAAAGTGATAATCCTCATCAGGTTCTAAATTCTGGTCTCTGAAAACCCTGTAAACAGACAGTAATATCAACTGTGCTGCTGTATTTGATCTTCTTCCTCAGCTGTGATTGGTTCTTCCATTACATTTCATTTCATCCTCTTCACTTCTCAGTCTTGCTCCCTCTCTTTATTATTTTTTTTCATTTATTCCAGTTTCTCCAGTACTTTGGGGCACCTATTCTGTGCTCAAAAGCATATTAGGTGCCAGGTGCTAGAGGCAGAGTGGTGCCTAAAATGAAATTATTCACACATTCTTTGACATCTTTTTTCCTTGTAGCTATCCTTTTGTTATTCTTGCCTAGATAACTAAAAAAAAAAAATCCTGCTTATCTTCCTTTTACTCTGAGCCAACTTTCCAGAATTATGCTATCATGGCTGACAAGCATAAATGTATTGATACACATCTCTTAAGTGTTGAGAAGCTTTAGTGTTTTTTAATAAATCTGGAAATCATCATTCATCAAATTTTAATAATCTTGTTATCAGAAGACCCTACTTGATTTCAGTATGAATTTTCTATATTATATATTCATTTACCTCATATAAGAGTATTGAAGAAAATGAAAAGTTTATAAATCATTTTTCTTTTGGTGTAATTATTAATATATAACAATACTAATATAATCTGTATTATATTAATGCAAATGTTTGGTAGGTCGGTTCTGTTACCGTGTGTAAAACATTATCAAGTATTATATGGCAAAAGTTCAGAACGTATGTAAGTCATACAGAAGACAATACTTTTTTCAGGTACTACAATGATCTGTGTCTTTAATACCTAAATAATCTAGTGGTGTAGCAAATTTGTCAATTTGCTATCTTCTTCCCAATTCTGCTCCTTATGTAGTTTGAAAGTGATAATAACTCTAGAGACTATTGAGATTTTTGAGATGCTTCATTTGCATTGTAGAAATAATAAAATTCCATAGGTAAATTTCTTGAAATTACAAGCAGCTAGTTCTTGTATTTTTTGCAGAGAAGAAACTATCTGTGTCTAGTTTCAGGTAAGCTGATATAAACACAGCCCACCCTTGTCCTTCATTGAACACAGCTATAAAACATGGGAAAATGGACAGCTATTGAGGATTTTAAAAAGTAAGTAATACCATGAAGATTGGGAAGAAGACAAGAATTTGAAGTACCATCAAACTAGCAGTGGGTTTATTATTTTTCTTTCTCTCTCCTGGACTCAGCTCAGCCCAAACTTGGAAGTGGTCATCAGGGTGTGTGTACAGAGGGAGGTCTAGGGAGTCCCTCTGGTTTGGATTTAGAGGCAGAGTGGTAACCAGAGGGGAAGGAAGGTCCCCAAATGCTCAAAGAAAATGAGGGAAATCCCCCCTTCAAAAAGAATTATCTACATTCTCTCCCATCCCATCTGCCAAGCAATCCTGTGATAGCATCAGTGGGGACAGCAGCAGTGGTACAGACAGGAGCCAGAAATCTAGGAAGACCCTTCCTCTATGATCTGTGTAACTTCAACTCCAAGAGGGCAGAGCGAACTCTATTTTTGTTCTGTCCTCCAACTGTTCATATCTAGAAGCAGACACAGTCATGCAAAGTGGATGGTAGAGTGGGGTAACTAAAGCCCTAACATTCTGCTAGCAGGACTGAAGTGAGAACCACAGAGACATGCAAGGTGCCAGGGAGAGAACAGAGAGTGAGGAGCTAAGGAAAACAACTCTATACAGTTGTTTATCAACTCATTTGTTCACCTCCAAGATCTGTATGTATGAATATGACTCTAAACATTTCTTTGAGAAATGAACTACTAAGCTACTGAGCCACCTAGTTCCCAGACTGGTCTGTAGGTGACAAACACATTAGATAGATTTGAATAGCAACAAAAAGGCTTTGAAAATTGACAGTGAAAATTTGACAATGGAACAAAAGCCCATAGAAGCCTTGGAATTTACATCCTGAACCCAAGTAGGTTGATTTTACGTTAAAAAAAAAAAAAGTACCGGTATTCTTCATAAAATTTAAACAAGAGTGATAGTCTCAATATGCAGTATTCAAAATGTCCAAGATACAATCCAAAATTATACCATGTAAAAAGAAATAGGAAAATTTCACATTGCATGGGAAAACATACTCAACAGATACCCACTCTGAAATGGCATGGATTCTGGAATTATCTGACAAAGACTAAAATATCTATTATAACATTGTTCCAAGAAGTAAGGGCAAACATTCTTGACATGAATGGAAGGATGGAAAGTCTCAGCAAATATAACATATAAAGAAAAACCAAATGTAAATATTAGAATTAAGAAACTAACAACCAAAATAAAAATTTCTCTGAATATACTGAATAGTAGAATGGAGATGACAGAGAAAAGAGTCAGTGAATTTAGTAACAGATGAGAAGATATTATCCAATCTGAACACCAGAAAGAAAAGAAGATGGGGGAAAATATGTGAAGAGTGTCAGGGATCCATGAATAACATGACAAGTAGTCATCATGGAGACAGGAGAAGAGAAGAAATATGAAGAAATTTGGCAGAAGATTTAAATCATCAGATTCAAGAAGCCAAGTGAACTCCAAACAAGAAATACCTGAAAAAATGCACAACCAGACCTATCATAATCAAACCCTGAAAGTGGAAACAAAGAGAAAAAAAAAAAAGACACAGAAACCTGTTATTTTAAGGCAACAGTGATTCTAATGATAGCATATTTCTCATGATAAACCATGAAACCAGAAGGGTGGCATGCTGTTTTTAAAATACTGAAAGAAAGGAAAGTAAAATGAAAGCATTCTCAGATGAAGGAAACTAAGAGACTTCAGAAGCAAAAGAACTTCAAAAGAATTACCAAAGTATGCTTCTTACAGAAGGGAAATTATACTTAAAGGAAACTGAAACATCAGGAATAAAGAAATAACAAAAGAAATGGCAAATATCTGGGTAAATATAGCAGACCTTTTCTCTTCTCAAATGTTTAAAATATGTTACATAGTTGAAAGCAAAATTATAGCATTGTCTGCTGGATTTTTTGATGCATGTATATGTAATATATAAGATAACTCAACATACATGGAGGAGGGTAAAGGGACACATTTCACTTGCAGTGGTAATATATTGATTCTAAGTAGACCTTGAAAATTGAATGTGTACAACATAAAACCTATAGTAAGCAACCACTAAACAAATATACAGAACAAGGTAGTTAAAAGCACAATAAGTAAATTAAAATGAGATACCAAAATATTTGAAACCTTTCCTCTTTTCAAAGGTCATTGTTCAAAAAAGCAAAAATAAGGCAGGAAATGGAAACAGAAGAAGGGAAAACAGAGGGCATGAATAACATGAACAACAAAAAACAAATAACAAAGTGGTAGACCTAAATCCAAATGTTGCAATAATTACATAAACATACATAGTCTAAACACACCATTAAAAGGAAAAGATTGACAGAATGGATGAGGAAAAACAGACCCAACTCTTTGTTGTCTTCCAGAAAACTCACTTCAAATGTAACAGGCAGATTAAGAGGAAAAATATGAAAAATATATGCCACGAAAAAGCAATAAAAACTAAGAACACTCAAATAGCTAATGACTATCAGACAATGTAGATTTTGGAAGAAAATTACCAAGAACTAAGAGAGACATTATATAATAATAATGAAAGGGTCAATTCACCACAAAGATCCAAAGACCTTAATGTTTCAAAACCAAACAGTAGAGCTCTAAAATTCATGCAACAAACACTGACAGAACTCAGGAAAAATCAATAAATGCACAATTGTGTTTGGAGATGTCAAAACACTCCTTTCTTGGTGATTGATAGAACCAGTTAACAGAAAACCAACAAACATATAAAAGAATTAAATAACCTGGTTAACTAACACTTAACACACTGCTATACACAAAATAGCAAAATATACATGCTTTACTAGGGACTAGGAAAATTTTCTAAGAACATTTTCTAGCTCATAAAACCAACTTTTACAACTTTAAAGGAACTTAAATCATACAAAGTCTGTTGCTGAGCACAGTGGAATTAGACTAGTAATTAATTATAGAAAGGTATCCAGACAATGGTCTCCGAATACTTGGAAAATAACATTTTTAAATAACTTATGGGTCAAAGAGGAAACTTAAAGGAAAATCAGGAAATGTTTTGAACTGAAAAACACATGAAAAGACAACATGTAAATTACATGATACAGATAAAGCAATTCTCAGAGGGAAATTTATAGGATTAAATGTTTTATTGAAAAGAGGAAAGGTCACAAATCAATAATCTGAATTTCTACCTAACTAGACTGAAAAGAGGAACAATGAAAACAGACACACTCAGATCAAACAGAGGGGTGGAAATAATAAAGATGAATGCATATACCAAGGAAGTGAGAACAGGAAACCAATAGTGAAATCTATGGATGCAAACCTGAAGTTTTGAAAATGTCAATAAAAATTTAAACAGCTACTAAGTCTGATAAAGAAAAACAGAAAGTAGGAACAGTTTACTAATATTAGCAATGAAAAGGGTGTTATCACTACAAACTCCTTAGATATTAAATGAATTATTAGGGAATAATACAAACAGCTCTATGCACACGAATGTGACAACTTAGATTAAAGAGACCAATTCATTGAGAACCACAAATGAAAAAAACTTACCCCAAATAAAACAGATAACTTGAATAATCGTATGCATACTAAAGAAATAGAATGTGTAGTTTAAAACCATCTAAAAATGAAGTCTCCTGTTCTAGAAAGTTTCATTGGTAAATTCTTTCAAAGAAGAAATCACACCACTTTTACATTATCTATTTAAGAAGAGAGGTGAAGACACTTCAGAAGACACTTTCCAACTCCTATGAAGCCAGCATTACCCTAATATTAAAACTAAACCAAGAAATACAAAGGAGAAACGCCTACACAGAACTGTGGATCAATATTCCTCATGAACATAGACACAAATATTAGCCAATTGAACCCAGCAATACATAAGAATAATAGAACAGAAACAGATGAGTAGGTGAGAAAAAAAAGAAAGACATAAATAATTGGAAATAAGAAAACTGCCCCTTTGTAGAAAACATGACTGTTTACATAGAAAATGACAAGAAATGTATGAAAAAACTCCTAAAACTAATAAATGAATTTGGCTGAGTCACAGTACAAAGCCAACAGTCAAAATCCAATGTATTCTTATGTACTAGAATTGAAGAGTCAGAAACCACAATTTTAAATATGTGTGTGCACATATAAACACATATGTACATTATATGATATATAAAATGAATACATAATATAAAAAATCTTCATAACTTGTTTATAATACATATAAATGTACATAATATAGCTCCAAAGTGAAATATCTAGGTATAAATTTAGCCAAATACATACAAATTCTGTGTGCTAACAACTAGTGAGTGATGACGAGAGCAATGAAAGATCTAAATAAATGGAGAGACAGTGTGTTCATGGATTAAAAGTTTCAGTATAGCACAGATGCAGTTCTTCTCAAATTGATCTGCAGATTTAACACAATTCCAATAAAAATTTGAGCACTTTTTTATAGAGGCAAGATGATTCTAAAATTTATATGACAAGACCAAAAACTGACTAGTAAAAGAAAAATAATGTGAACAGAAACACACTACTCAATTTTAAGATTACAAAGCTTCAGTAATCAAGACAATGTGGTATTGGTCGAGAAGTAGGTACACAGGTCAATGGATCAAAACAGAGTTTCCAGAAACAGATCTGCACAAATGCAAATACAAACAATTGATTTTCTACAAAGGCACAAACTCTATAAATGAAGAACAAATAATTTTTCAATAAATGGTCTCAAAAAAGTTGGACATCAGTATGCCAAAACAATGAACTTTGTACAAAAGTTAATACAAAATGGATTGTTGATCTGAATGTAAAATGTAACACGTTAAAAACTTAGAAGAAAACACAAAGAGAAAATCCTTGCAAAGTTGAGTTAGGTAAAGAGTTCTTAGATATGACATGATCCATGAAAAGTAAAATTGATATACTGGATTTCATCAATACTAAAACAACAAAAATACTTTTGTTCTGTTAAGGGACTAAAATATAAATTATGGATGTGGAGAAAATATTTATCCATATCCAGATATCCAGACACAAAGACTTGTGTATGGAATATATAAAGAACCCTCAAAGATCAACACTAAGAAATTTAAACAGTTTAAAAATGTGCAAGAGACTTGAAGCGACATTTCATTTAAAAAGTTGTATAGATGGCAAATAAATACATGAAAAGATGTTTAACATCATTTTTCATTGGGGGATGTAAGTTAAAACCATGATGAGATATTACTGTTTGCTTATTATATGAGTAAAACTAAAAATGCTGACAATACCAAGTGCTGGAGAGAACATGGGTCAACTTTAACTCATACATTGTTGCTGGGAGTGCAGAATTTTACAACTACTTGGGAAAACAATATAGCAGTTTCTTATAAATATACACTTACCATATGACCCAGCATTCCCACTTCTAGGTATTAACTTCAGAGAAATAAAAAATTGTATTCACCCAGAAACTATTCTGGAATGTTTATATCTGCTTTGTTCATAATTGCCCAAAACTGGAAACAATCCAAATGTTCCTCAAGTGGTGGATGGATAAACAGTATGTGGTACATCCACAAAATGAAACACCATCCATCTACCAGTTTGGAGGAATCTTCAAGCATTATGCTGAGTGAGAGAAGCCAGTCTCAAAAGGTTACATACCATACTATTACCAGGTGGTGGATTGTGGAATTTCCTTGGTTCTCATCTTCTCCAAGGAAAGAATTCAGTTGAGATACCCAAAAGAGAGTTAAAGGTTTTTTTGTCTGTGTTTTTAGCAAAGCGAAGAAGGAGGAGTGGGCTAACTCTGGGGGGTGGGTAACCACCTTCTGGGTTTTACTTTGTGGTTTTTGGAGGGGGGGTTATTTGATTCCTCCCTTTCGTTTTGTCATTCTCACACCATCCTCTGGCTCCACCTTGGTTTCTCCCCTTCAGCCTCTTTGCACAAATTTGTGTGTCATTTTCCCTTAGGGCCTAAGTGAAACCCATGGTGGAGTCAAAACCACAATGTAAATGATGTTATGATGTTATTATAATGGCCTCACAGTTATTAGTGGACAAGGTTTTTCTTAAGTGCGCATGCTCCAAAACTGGGAATGTCCAGTGACCCGTATCTTTTGCTTAACAGTTTGCACTGAACCTCAGAGGGGTTGGCCTAATGGAGACAGGGCCCTCTCTGGGTGGAGACTGGATGGTCTCTGCTCTCCTTCTCCCCTCCTACTCATTTCTAGCTGCCCACTGTAACAATACATTATCATTTATATGCCATTCTCTAAAAGACAAATCTATAAGGATGATCCTATCAGTGATGGCTATTGTTTAGGAATGGGGAGGGTATATCTATAAAGGGATAACCAAAGCTAACAGACCTAGGACAGAGAATTCTTCTGTTCTGGGTTTGTTCTGGCTTCGAGTGATGGTAGTTACAAGGATCAATATGAGTGTTAAAAATTCATGGACCTGCTCAATACAAAGTAAATTTTACTGCATGTAAGTTTAAGAGTTAAAACAAAAAAGAGAAAGATATGTGATCATAAGATTTGCTTTTTGCATTATAATCAGGGTTTCCACAAAGGTTTCTGCAGGTTGTATCCTGCCCCTGGTATCTGATCTACGGAGTTTAAGAGGGAGGAGGAGCTGAAATCTGGCCGAGACTTCACCTACCACACCCTTTTCCTAATCCTTCCATTCACTTGGCAAGCCTTTTTAAGACGTCATTTTCCCATTTTTGTGCCTCTTTTAAGTTCACACTATTCCACTCTTTGAACTGAGGCCCTGCTAAAAGCCAGTAATTTTTGCAGATTTTGGTGATTGTTCAAATGGACTGTTTTAGAATTTCCAGGTGGAAGGCCATTTCTTTATTGTCCTTTCCTCCCTTTATCCGTGTTGAGATTTTACCCATTCCTCAGAACTCTGATTCATTTCCACTTTCAGACTTGATGGATTGTCTCTCACTCTGCCATGCATGAACTTGGCCAAATTCAGTGCACCTTTCTTATAACTTGCATCCCATTCACTCCCTCTTTCTAATTCCTTGTGTCAAGGATCTTGCTCAGCACTGTGTCCTCCATCCACAGCACAAGGGTTGAGCATCCCTGCTGCTCAATCTATATGTCTTTCTGAGTAGAAATGAATTCCTGTTAGGAAAATGACATCTTTCCCATGGTTTACAATAAAAGCAAGGCTGAATTTATCTTGTTTAATTCTTGGAGGCTGGTGTATATCTTATTAGGCACTGGCCAGAATATATATCAGACACGTTATGTTTCTATTTTGGCAAGATATGTTGTAGGGATAAGATTCAGCTTTATAATTCTTAAGGAATTATTATGAGAGGTAGTTGTTCTTAAGATATTTCTCTTCTCAAGATCCTTTACTGTTAAGACTTTATTTTAATAGAGTGGTATTTATATTAGAAAATATTTTAATGATGCTATTAAACACTATGTGAATATGGAATTATGCTGAGTATATTTTTGGGGAACAAAAACCATCTTAATTTAGAAAACTCCCTTAGGTGGTCCTTGTACTTTTAAAAAGTGTTATTATTATTACAAATGCCTGGAAGTGCAGCATTGCGGCGTTGCGTTGGCCACACACTTATACAATGTTGTTAGTGAACAGTAATGCTTGTTAAGCATCTATTATGTGCCATGGGTTTTTAAATACATCACCTCCTTCAAGAGTTCTGTGTCATATGGGAATGTTACCCACTTTGCAATAAGAACATTTAATGTTTAATGGTTACCATGTTTCAGATAAGCCAATGTATCCTTGAAATATGGTATCTAAATGAATTAGCCTTTCAAAGACAAATGATTGATTTTTCCAATTTTATTGTTGGGAAAACTGAGGCTGAGAAAACAGAGCTTTCCTTTGGTTACAAAGCTAAAAATTGACACTGGGACATAAATCCTAAAATATTTGCCATAAAACCATCAGTTCCTAATGCTTTAGTCCTTGTATTTTGTCTTTATTAACTTAATGTAGACAACAGATCATCAAAGGTTGAATTTCAGTCAAGCCATCAAATCAGTTTTGAGAAAAATTTTAACCAGCTTATTTACATTAACTACCTCAGTATATAGACCTAAAAATATATCTTAAAAATGCAAGTTGGTCACTGGAGATGGCTGGTAATTATAGATCTGCTTTGGTTATGTAACTGTATTGCTATTATGTTAATGTGTGTGCGCAATTTAATTAGTAGTTTAAAACCTATACATGCTTAAGTTACTCTACAAGAAGATATGTCAAAGAAATAATCAATGTTCCCATGTCTTCTTCCGTCTGCTACCTCTATAGCTTTTCTTCTTCCTTCCTAATTACAATCCTTAAATAGAATTTGTGCCACATATTGAATTTACTGAGTATCATAATTCCTCCAAGTGCTAAAGATACCTCAAGACAAATGCTGGGTATAGAAGCCACAGGGCATAAATCTGCAAAGAAGTAAAAAACTAACCTTTTCAAACAATATGGCTTCTCTCTCACTTACCAACTTTACATTTCCCTGTATGGCCCCGGAAGATGACTGGTTAGCCAGAGACGGGTAAGATTCCTCAAGGGAGGAACAACCTAAGACAGGCACAGTCGCAGGGGGGCCATCAGGTGAGAAATTGGGGATCAGCAGAGGTGAGGCTTAGAACCTCACCCCCCCTGTTTTGAGAGAAATCTTCTGCATCCATGGATGTTTTATTGCCCTTGTCTAGCTTGGATTAACACATGGTCTACAGGCACACACCTGATCATCTACATTTGCTCTCTTACAACACTAAACTATGTTTTCTACCTTTATCTTGCATCTACCTACCACTTCAGCATTTTATTAAAAATAATAATAAAGGGAGAAATGTGGGATCCACATATAAATCAAGTATAAAAATCAAATGAATATTCATATTTGACCTGATTGTTTATAGTTCATAATGCGTGATCAAAACCAAAAGTTTCTGTGATGACTGCCCTTGTACTGTTCACCATGTAACTTATTCACTATGTAAGAATTTGTTCTCCATGTAAGAACTTGTTCATTATGCTTCAGAAGATAGGCGACTGACGAGAATTAGGCTTGGGGTGGATTAATGATTGTGCATTGAGCATTGACTCCCCTATACAGAATTTTATTGTTGTTAACAACCATTTGATCAATAAATATGAGAGATGCCCTCTCAAAAAAAAAAAAAAATCAAAGAAAATAAGGTTAAAAGCCCAGTAGAAAAAGGCCATGGTCAACTAATCTTTGACAAAGACCCCAAGAAAACTCAATGGGGAAAGGATAGTCTCTTTTTTTTTTGTAGATAATTATTTTTTTATTGAAGGGTAGTTGACACAGTATTGCATTACATTAGTTTTAGGTGTACAACATAGTGATTCAACATTTATATACATGACAATTCTAGGTACCAGCTATCACCATACCAAGCTGTTACAATATCTTGACTATATTCATTACATGAAAGGATAGTCTCTTTAACAAATGATGTTGGAAAAACTGGATGTCCACATGAGAAGAATGAAGTTGGACCCTTATCTTACACAGACACAAAAATAAACTTAAAGTGGGTTAAAGACTTAAACATAGGACCTGAAACCATAAAACCCCTAGAAGAAAACATAGGGGTAAAGCTCTTTGATACTGGTCTTAGCGATAATTTTTTTTGGATATGACATCAAAAGTACAGGCAACAGAGACACAAAGCAGACTTGTGTCTGACTACAGCTTCTACAGAGTAGAGGAAACAATTAACAAGATGAAAAGGCAACCTGTGGAATGGGAGAAAATACTGCAAACCCGATACATGATAAGAGGTTAATACCCAAAATAAGCTATAACAAAAACACCCAGATAACCTGACTGAGTGATGGACAAAGGACCTGAACAGACACTTCTCCAAAGAAGACACATGAAGGCCGACAGGCACATGAAAAGGCGCTCCGCATCACTGATTGTCAGGGAAATGCAAGTCGAAACCGCAGCGCCCTGTCACCTCACATGTGAGGATGGCTGTCATAAAGGAGTCAGAAGATCAGTGTTGGTGAGGATGCGGATAATGGGGAACCCTTGTGCCCTGTTGGTGGGCAGGGAAATTGGTACAGCGATTGTAGAAAGCAGTTTTTAAAATCTGTCCTCAAGAAATTAAAAATAGAACTGCCATATGATCCAATGATCCCACTTCTGGGCATATATTCAAAGGAAATAAAAATCTCTATTTTGAAGAACTGTCAGCACTCCCATGTTTATCGCAGAATAATTGATAGTAACCGAGACATGGAAACAACCTAAGTGCCCGGTGACTGATGAATTATGGCTCACATATACAATGGAATACTATTTAGCCTTAAAAAGGAAGGAAATCCTGCCTTTGTGGCCCCATAGATGAACCTGGAGGACATTATGCTGGGAGAAATCAGCCAGACTCAGAAAGTCGAATCCTGAGTGAGTCCAACAGTCAAATCCATGGAAGCAGAGTGGGATGGTGGTAGCCAGGGGCTGGGGGAGGGGACATGGGGAGCTGCTGGCCAAGCGTGTAAGCTCACACGTAATAAATGAAATGCAAGTCAGAACTAAAAAAAAAAATGCAAGTTGGGAATCACTAGTTTTTAAGTAATCATATTTTTTGTAACATACCATGTTAAAGCACTAAATTAAACTTAATATTTTAAATATTAGTAGTTGAGATTTAGGAACATAAGATATTTGTAATTCTAATGACATTATTATTACATTCTTGCATTTCTTCAGTTTATAGGATTTATTCCTTGAATAAAAAAAAACACTGATCATATTAAGTAGAAAGCAAGGTATGAAAAGTAACAAAACAATTAAAAATTGTCATGGTGAAAAAAGATTATGTCAAACTGTTTTGAACTTTGAGTTGATTTGTAATTATAAATGCATGCTGTCAGTGTTTTTATACTGATTTTATTAGTATATTAAAAAAGTAATTTATGCAGCTTTTTAGTAGCATGATATTTTTAGTTTTAATTGTCTCTGTTTAATGCTTTCAGGATATGGTTATGTTAGAACATTATAAAACTACCTTAGCCAAAATTCCTGATTTATATGCAATCAGAACACTTAAAAATTTTTCCAGCTGTATACTTAAGCTTACATCACAAAAATCTTCAACTGTGATTCATCTTACCTGTTTTTTAAAGTCATGACAGTTTTTAAATCCCCAAGGCAGATGAAATCATTAAACCTATTTTTGTTGTTTGCTTGTAAGCAAAAATCATATGGAAAGCCTAAGAACTCTGATGTATCTTTTTTAAAATTAACATCACAGTGGGAATGGCAGTTTTCAGCCATGTTTGGAGTAGACTACATAGTAAAATTCTCATTACCCATGTGCAAGAGTTAGATGTGTGATCTGCCACATAAGGTTTTCTCCATGTGCCACAGAATTATATTTTCAGAGTTTACTGAAATCTGAATTAAGAACTTCAGGTGGTAAGTGTTATTAATGATGTTATCAATGATATATCAAAACCAAAATAATGTACATTGGAATGTAGCTTAATTTAAACTCTCCTAGGATTAAAGAATTTAACTGCTAAAACCACCCAAAAACTTGACCTCACATTTTCTGAAGAGAGGAGAAAACGGAATGTGAAGTAGAGTGAATATAGAAGACAATAGCAGAAACACAGAACTAGCCTGCAGGCAATCATTTTCCTAATTGGTCCTCCTTCCATTCAAAAGCAGCCCTATTTGTTACCTTAAATGTGGGGAGGAAGTGGGTGGGTTTAGTAGTGGTGTGGTTTATAATGATGTTTAAGGAAGTAGAAATACAATAAAAGCAACAAAGCCTTTATAACCATGATGTCCTCTCCTCTCTCAGAAGAGCAGGATTTAGGAACTGGCCACCTTCGCGTACCCTGCACTCCACCCTCCCTGTGGGCTCCCTTTCTTTCACTAGTTTTCCTGAACATTTATTTATACCATCTTTCACCTTCTTTTTCCTGCACCATATTAATATTTCATATGAAAACTTGCCAAAGATTTAGAAGTGGTGTTTATAGGACATCTAGTCCAGGAGTTCATTTAAATGCCTCCATCACACTTTTGGATAATAAGGAGAGTGACTATTCACTGCTTTATCTTCCTTTAAAAACCCATCAAAAATATAAAACACACACACTTTTTTAAACATGTATGTTCCCATCTGTCATTAATTTTGTCTCAATACACATAACAAGGCAAAAATATGACACTAACTTAGGCAAAGAAAGCATTGCGTCAAGCTTTGTACTGTGTATGAAATCTTTTTCTCACAAGTCTCTGCCTCCTTGATTCCAGATTTAGCAATAAACCTGCTTGGACCGTTGAGTTCGCATCCCTTCTTTTCCTTTTGCACACAGTATTTTCATTCATTCTTTACTTGAGCCATCCTCTATTGGTCTGGGGTTCCCATATCCACTATCCTCCAGAGTTCTAAAAGCATATTGTTGATCTTTATTCCTTCCATCTGCCATCAGAGAAGATCCTTTGGATCACTAGGAAGTTAACACTGAGATGGAAATACAGGAGAGATGCATGTTAATACACATCAACATTTATTATCATTGTACTATAGCAAACACGGTTTCACACATTGGGAAATGAACAGGTTAATTTCTCAGTCATTTCCTAGCCTTGTGGCATTCACATTCTGAAGGCCAGGTGGTCAAGAGTCATATAAATAATTAAATTAATTGGTGTAATAAACGTAAAACTGGCATAGACAAAAAAACCAAAACAAAACAGTGTAGATCTGGGAGTTCCAGGGTGGGGAGGACAGTATTTGTAATTTAAAATGTGGTGATCAAGGAATACCTCACTGAAAAAAGTGGTATTTTTAAAAAGATTTGAATAAGATCTGGGGAGAGAGAGATCTAGGGAGAAAATGTTCCAAGCAGAGTGAAAAGCCAGTGAAGAGATCTTGAGGTAGAAACATGCTTGTCTCATTTGAGAAATGAAAAGAGGAAAACAGAAAGGCCAATGTAGCTGGACCAGAATGAATGAAGGGGATCATTACAGGATATTTTAGATTTTGTATTTCTTTTTTTTTGACAGTTTTGGGAAATTGTAAAATTTCTTGGCATACTTTTTTACTATTACTGTGGTGTCTTCAGGAATTGGAGAGACATTTCCTTATGCGGTGCTGAGACTGGTAATTTGTATTTGTCTCTCTTTTATTCTTGATTGGTTCTAGTGAATCATCAGTTTCTGTCTGTTTTATATCTTTTTCATAGTCCATTGATTTTCCTCATAATTTTCTTCCTTCTATTTTCTTAAGCTTTGATGCCCTCTTTTTTTTTCTCAGCTCCTGGAAGGAATTTTAACTATTGATTTTCAGCCTCTCTGTATTTTTTAAAAGAACATGCTATGAATTTCCCTAAGCACTGTCATTTCCACCCACACATCTTTATTATGTTCTGTTTTTAGGATGACTATGTTTAAATACTTTCTACTTTCCATTCTAGTTGCTTTCAGCTGTCATCTATTTAGAAATGTGTCATCCATCTCATTTCTAGGCAGTGCGGGCTTTTCTCATTATCTTTCGAGTTCTTGATTTGTAAATTGTTTCCACTGTGGCCAGTGAACATATTTTGGACTACTTTCACTTTTGAAATTTGTTGAGGCTTTTTTTTCCCACTACTCAGTATACAGTCAAGCTTATAAATGTACCACATACACTTAAAAAGAATGTGAATTGTGTTGTTGAATGCAATATTCGGTTTTGTCAGTTTAGCCTCCCAGTTTAACGGTGGATTTGTCCATTAGTTCTGTTCATGTTTTGCTTTATATATTTTGAGGCTTATTGAGTAACAGAGAAAGAGCTATAATGTCTTCTAATTGGAGTGACCGTTTTATTATAAAAAAAATACCTTTTTATCTCTCCTGATGCTTGTGGCTTAAATTCAATCTGTCTAATTTTGTATATTTGTAATATTATATTGTCACCCCTGCTGTGTTTTGGTTGATAGTTGCATACTATATCTTTCTCTATTCTGTTAACCTATCTATATCCTTCTATTTAGTGTATAAATTGATTTCTTGCAAGTGGAATAGAGCTTGGGTTTTTTTTCCCCCAATCTTAGGAACTTAGTTTGGCTTTAGTTAATTTAGCCTTTTATATTTGATGGTATTTGTGGTATGAAATGCTGCCTTTCTATTTGTTTTCTATTTTACTTTATTTCATATTTCTTTTCCCTTGTTGCTTTTTAAAATAGGTAACTCTAATATTTGTATGCCATTTTGTAGCTCTGCAATTGTTAGATAGACATTATTTGATTCTTCTTTTACAGTTACCATGTGTGTCATGTATCATGTACATACTACTCCCCTGAGAATGCTACAACTTTTGAACACTTAAATTCCATTTATCCCCCACTACATAAGTTGCATGTATCTTATTCTCTAAATTTTGGGAGACATTTAAATTAGTGTTCTGTGTAGTCAATATTTATTTGTTATTATTATTATTATTATTATTATATTATTACTATTATTAAAACTCATATATTTACTCTTTCTAGTGGTCTTTATTTTCTCTGCATTTCCATCTTTAATCTGGGTTTTTACTAATATGTGAAGATGTTTCTCCAACATTTCTTTACACCAATATTTTGACATAAAGTGCCATGAAGAAGGAGTTTCTTTCTCTAAGATGCATTTCGGCTGTGGCAGCTGAGTGAATATGGATTTCAAGCTGCCAATATTTATGTTAAAATTGTCTTCATTTTATCATCTTTTTTCTCTAGTTTTCTCTCACAGCACTAACTTATGATTTTATCACTCCAGATTTGAAGATTTTTAAACTTTATTCTTGTACTTGGGAATTTTCTTTTGTTCAAGCTTAGGTATACATGAAAATATTTGTATGTCACACATTACTCTATGTTGTTTTTCCCAAAGGAAGTCTTGGTCTACCATGATGTGGGAACACATAAGCAACATTTTAATAGCTATACAATATTCTGTCTTAGTTGACCACAGAGACTTATTATACTTTTTATTAAACTAATATACTTTGTTTTTTGTTAGAAGCCACTTTTTTCTTAGTATTCATAGAAACTATGCTGTTAGGAATGTTACAGATTATTTAAACATTTAAGAGAATTGGGAAGCCTATTTTAAACATACATTCATAATTATACCGATACTAAACTCATAACTTACATAGTTATACTTTTATATTCTCAGATCATCATTTTGTCTCTTAATGGAACAAAGGCAAATACTTAGTGAACTAGTAAAGTACCATTTTAAAATATTTTCAAAGCTTAATTTGAATGTAATCATGTCAATGGATTTCATATTATCTGGGCACTATCATTAAATTGGTCTACAATTTTTTTTTTCTAGCTCATGAATGAAATACATTTTGATTCTTCAGAATGACATTTCTATTTAAGGCCCTGCATTGAACCATATTTTTATATTAACCGTTGTTCCAGCAAATTCCATCTACACAATTCCTTTGGCACACCCCTTAGTGAGGGTATGCTAAACATGGTGAGATGCACTACGTGGCTTACCATTTGAAGACCCAAAGCTACCCTTCTGTGGATAATATCAACTCTCATAAGCAGCTCCTTACCCTTTTCCACTGCCTTTGCTGAACTAACCTCTGCCCACTCGTGATACCATCAAGCTGCTTCCTTCTCTAAAAGACTTTCGTGCTTTGATTTTGGCCTATCCGATGTCACTTTTTTATTATCCATAATGTCCTATGTACACCTTTATGTCATCATGATCACGTTTTAAGATGAGTGTTTGTGTGTCTCATGCTCCTGGAAGCATGTATTCATATTAGTACGTACCTTCTGGACTTGTCACATATTAATTACTTGCTCCATCAGGCCTCAGGTAATAGTAGGACACAAATAACTTACCTCAAAGGGTACAAACACAGCTTACATAACTTACCTAGGACCGTACAGGTTTTTGTGTCAAGAGAGCCAAAATTTTCAGCTCAGGTGATCTAGCTAGTAGTTAATAGCAACAGTTCTGTGGCTGGCTGATATATCCATCTGATTGCATAAAAACTCTGATTTCCCAATTTGTCCATTTCTGTGGCATGCATCCTATAGGGCTTTAGGAGTCTCCGGTCGTCTTGATGAGATATCATATCATGTCCTAGGATAGCATGTTTTGTATTTGACCAAAAACTCTTTTGACTCCTGGTACATGACTTGATTCCTTTCTCGGTGAGAAATTAGAGGTTGTTTTGGTTTCCTTTGTATTTACAGAATTTTTTATATTGAAAGAGTGCTTTAAAAAGGGTCTGTGTTATATCAATTTTTAACAGCTCTGTTAAATCCTTTCCCTTTCTAAAGTATACCCCGTTTTATAATAGGAAACATGTGGTTTCTTGGAAAGAACTGAAACACATAGGCTTTTAAACAGAATAATGCAAGTCATTTAAATTAGTCATGGTTACATTCTCCATAACTTTCAAGGCAAAGAAAATCTCAGTGTGCCAAATGTATGATAGTGAAATTCAAATTTATCAGAGTCTCAGTTGAAGATTCTGTCTTTGCACTTAAATAAAAGAAGAAAAGGAGGAAAAGGTCATTTGGGGTCATTAAATTACACCCTCATCTGTAAGAGATTCTGTTAACTACTATTCAGATTTCATAAACATGATTGTCATATTTATGTGTTTAATTTTCTCATTATAAAGATATTACAAACACATGAATTTGGAAAAATGGGAAAAAGGGAAGAAAAATTACCCATAATTTATTCACATAATACAATTGTTATTATGCAAATTCACATATTTGGATAGTCTTTTGGCTCTACGAAAATGTGGTGGTATGTCGTGGATCTTCACCTCTGAGACCTTCTCTACTTAAATCCCACACTCTTATCACAATCTCCAATACCGTTTCAGAAAGTATTTTCTTTTTCTTCACTGATGTCCCCACCTGAGGCCACTGTATTCTAGTCTTCAAATTATGAGGCTCCCTTTGACCTTACGTTTTTACTGACACAGCATAGTATCTATAAGTTCTTTCCCTTCTTTCACTCTCAGGTTTACTGTCAACCCTTATGCCTCATGATTCTTTCTTTACTCCTGATCTATAAAACCTTTACCAGATTAATCCAAATATCATTCTTCTCTCTTTCATCCATTAGGTTGGATATCATTCAACTGGGCGTATTAGTGCCTCTCCAGGCTCGTGATCGCCATCCTCAGCTGAACCATCCATGTTTTCTGACTCATTTATATTAAGTATTCCCGTGGTACTTAATCCGCTCTCTTCACCATCTCTCTGTTGCTATTACAGGCTTTTGTTCCTTTTCCAAAAATATACTATTCAACTCTCCCTTCCACCTTTGACCCATGCATCAGATAATTGTTGCCTCCTCTTTCATTTAGTCATACAAGAATAGGAGAAAGTCATTTCCTTTGCTTACAAACTATATCTATGAAAGCCCTACAGTAATCACGTTACATGGTGAAACTGACATTTTTATTAAAGTCATAAAAGAAAACAAGGATCTCAACATCACACATATATTTCAAAAGTATGTTAGAAATCTTAGTCAATGTAGTAAAATTACAGAAAAATACAGAAAAAGTACATAAAGATAGAAAAGAAGAATACAGAATAGATAAGAACTGGAAATAAGTGAGAATTATTATTATTATTATTATTCTTTTTTTAGAGGGCATATCTTATATTTATTGATCAAATGGTTGTTAACAACAATAAAATTCTGTATAGGGGAGTCAAAGCTCAATGCATAATCATTAATCCACCCCAAGCCTAATTTTTGTCAGTCTCCAATCTTCTGAGGCACAACAAACAAGTTCTTACATGGAGAACATTCTTACATAGTGAATAAGTTACACGGTAAACAGTACAAGGGCAGTCATCACAGAAACTTTCGGTTTTACTCATGCATTATGAACTACAAACAGTCAGTTCAAATATGAATACTCATTTGATTTTTATCCTTGATTGATATGTGAATACCACATTTCTCTCTTTATTATTATTATTTTTAATAAAATGCTGAAGTGGTAGGTAGATGCAAGATAAAGGTAGAAAACATAGTTTAGTGTTGTAAGAGAGCAAATGTAGATGATCAGGTGTGTGCCTGTAGACCATGTGTTAATCCAAGCTAGACAAGGGCAATAAAACATCCACGGATGCAGAAGATTTCTCTCAAAACAGGGGGAGTGAGGTTCTAAGCCTCACCTCTGTTGATCCCCAATTTCTCACCTGATGACCCCCCTGCGACTGTGCCTGTCTTAGGTTGTTCCTCCCTTGAGGAATCTTACCCGTCTCTAGCTAACCAGTCATCTTCCGGGGCCATACAGGGAAATGTAAAGTTGGTAAGTGAGAGAGAAGCAATATTGTTTGAAAAGGTTAGCTTTTTACTTCTATGCAGATTTATGCCCTGTGGCTTCTACACCCAGCATTTGTCTTGAGGGGGCTTTACCACTTGGAAGAATTATGATACTCGGTAAATTTGATATGAGGCACGAATTCTATTTAAGGGTTGTAATTAGGAAGGAAGAAGAAAAGCTATAGAAGTAGCAGGCGGAAGAGAACATGCGGAGATTGATTATTTCTTTGACATATCTTCTTGTAGAGTAATTTAAGCATGTATAGGTTTTAAACTACTAATTAAATTGTACAAACACATTAAAATAATAGGAATAGAGTTACATAACCAAAGCAGATCTATAATTACCAGCCATCTCCAGTGAGGCCAAGAAAACCAGTTAGGCACCCTAGGCATTTGTGAAAATTTGTCTATGATATGATGGATATTGTCCAACTGTACTTGAACAGTCTGAGAGAAATCAGACAAATTAAAACAGCCCATTCCTCAGCAAGAACAGTGAGCTGGCGCTGGAGGACACCAGAAAAGCGAGTGACCACTTTTTATTTATATTTATTTATTTTTTTGCTGTTTTGTTTTGGCAAGCGCATTTGGAAGTCTTAAAGGGATAGGGACCCCAATATTAGGGAAACAGGGCAGCAAGACCGGTGAGCAGATGCCTGAGGCTGGCGCCAGAGAATAAAGAAAAACGAGTGGCCACCTTTCTATTTTTATTTTTTTAATTAAAAAAAATTTATTTTTTTCTTTTTTTTTTGTGGTCGTTGTTTTCTTTTGGCGGGTGCTTTTTGGAAGTCTTAAAGGGACAGGGCAGGACACTTAATCGAGAGGTAGGAAATCCGGGGATCTCTGGGCACCCTAACCCCTGGGCTGCAGGAAGCAGGGAGGCCCCTTACGGAGATAAATAGCCTCCCAGCTGTTCCCCCTCCAACTCGACTCCACCACTTTGGAGCAGCTGCCCGAGCCAGTACACGCCCACAGCAACAGCGGAGATGAACTCCATAGCAACCGGGCAGGAAGCAGAAACCCTGTCTGCACGCAGGTACCAAGCACAAGCCAATAGAGGTCGCTGTTCTCCCAGGAGAGGAGGGCCACAAATCAACAAGAAGGGAAGTTCTTCCAGCCGTCACTCGTCCCAGCTTTGCAAACTATTCCTATCACAATGAAAAGGCAAAGCTACAGGCAAAGATCACAGAGACAACACCAGAGAAGGAGACAGACCTAACCAGTCTTCCTGAAAAAGAATTCAAAATCAAAATCATAAACATGCTGACAGAGATGCAGAGAAATACGCAAGAGAAATGGGATGAAGTCTGGAGGGAGATCACAGATGCCAGAAAGGAGATCACAGAAATGAAACAAACTCTGGAAGGGATTATAAGCAGAATGGATAGGATACAAGAGGCCATTGATGGAATTGAAACCAGAGAACAGGAACGCATAGAAGCTGACATAGAGAGAGATAAAAGGATCTCCAGGAATGAAACAATAGTAAGAGAACTGTGTGACCAATCCAAACGGAACAATATCCGTATTATAGGGGTTCCAGAAGAAGAAGAGACGGGAAAAGAGATGGAAAGTATCCTGGAAGAAATAATTGCTGAAAATTTCCCCAAACTTGGGGAGGAAATAATCGAACAGACCATGGAAATACACAGAACCCCCAACAGAAAGGATCCAAGGAGGACAACACCAAGACACATAATAATTAAAATGGCAAAGATAAGGACAAGGAAAGAGTTTTAAAGGCAGATAGAGAGAAAAAGGTCACCTATAAAGGAAAACCCATCAGGCTAACATCAGACTTCTCGACAGAAGCACTACAGGCCAGAAGAGAATAGCATGATATATTTAATGCAATGAAACAGAAGGGCCTTGAACCAAGGATACTATATCTAGCATGACAATAATTCAAATATGATGGTGGGATTAAACAATTCCCAGACAAACAAAAGCTGAGGGAATTTGCTTCCCACAAACCACCTCTACAGAACATCTTACAGGGACTGCTCTAGATGGGAGCACTCCTAGAAAGAGCACAGCACAAAACACCCAACATATGAAGAATCGAGGAGGAGGAATAAGAAGGGAGAGAAGAAAAGAATCTCCAGACAGTGTATATAACAGCTCAATAAGCGAGCGAAGTTAGGTAGTAAGATACTAAAGAGGCTAACCTTGAACCTTTGGTAACCACGAATTTAAAGCCTGCAATGGCAATAAATACATATCTTTCAATAGTCACCCTAAATGTAAATGGACTGAATGCACCAAACAAAAGACACAGAGTAATAGAATGGATAAAAAAGCAAGACCCATCTATATGCTGCTTACAAGAAACTCACCTCAAACCCAAAGACATGTACAGACTAAAAGTCAAGGGATGGAAAAACATATTTCAGGCAAACAACAGCGAGAAGAAAGCAGGGGTTGCAGTACTAATATCAGACAAAATAGACTTCAAAACAAAGAAAGTAACAAGAGATTAAGAAGGACACTACATAATGATAAAGGGCTCAGTCCAACAAGAGGATATAACCATTCTAAATATATATGCACCCAACACAGGAGCACCAGCATATGTGAAACAAATACTAACAGAACTAAAGGGGGAAATAGACTGCAATGCATTCATTCTAGGAGACTTCAACACACCACTCACCCCAAAGGATAGATCCACTGGGCAGAAAATAAGTTAGGACACGGAAGCACTGAAAACACAGTAGAGCAGATGGACCTAATAGACATCTATAGAACTCTACATCCAAAAGAAACAGGATATACATTCTTCTCAAGTGCACATGGAACATTCTCCAAAATAGACCACATACTAGGCCACAAAAAGAGCCTCAGAAAATTCCAAAAGATTGAAATCCTACCAACCAACTTTTCAGACCACAAAGGCATAAAACTAGAAATAAACTGTACAAAGAAAGCAAAGAGGCTCACAAACACATGGAGGCTTAACAACACGCTCCTAAAAAATCAATGGATCAATGACCAAATCATAATGGAGATCCAGCAATATATGGAAACAAATGACAACAACAACATTAAGCCCCAAATTCTGTGGGACACAGGAAAAGCAGTCTTAAGAGGAAAGTATATAGCAATCCAAGAATATTTAAAAAAGGAAGAACAATCCCATATGAATGGTCTAATGTCACAATTATCAAAATTGGAAAAAGAAGAACAAATGAGGCCTAAGTTCAGCAGAAGAAGGGACATAATAAAGATCAGAGAAGAAATAAATAAAATTGAGAAGAATAAAACAATAGCAAAAATCAATGAAACCAAGAGCTGGTTCTTTGAGAAAATAAACCAAAATAGATAAGCCTCTAGCCAGACTTATCAAGAAGAAAAGAGAGTCAACACAAATCAACAGTATCAGAAACGAAAAAGGAAAAATCACGACGGACCCCACAGAAATACAAAGAATTATTAGAGAATACTATGAAAAGCTATATGCTAACAAACTGGGAAACCTAGGAGAAACAGACAACTTCCTAGAAAAATACAACCTTCCAAGACTGAACCAGAAAGAAACAGAAAATCTAAACAGACCAATTACCAGCAACGAAATTGAAGCGGTAATCAAAAAACTACGAAAGAACAAAAACCCCGGGCCAGATGGATTTACCTCGGAATTTTATCAGACATACAGGGAAGACATAATACCCATTCTCCTTAAAGTTTTCCAAAAAATAGAGGAGGAGGGGATACTCCCAAACTCATTCTATGAAGGTAACATCACCCTAATACCAAAACCAGGCAAAGACCCCACCATAAAAGAAAACTACAGACCAATATCCCTGATGAACGTAGACGCAAAAATACTCAACAAAATATTAGCAAACCGAATTCAAAAATACATCAAAAGGATCATACACCATGACCAAGTGGGATTCATCCCAGGGACTCAAGGATGGTACAACATTCGAAAGTCCATCAACATCATCCACCACATCAACAAAAAGAAAGACAAAAACCACATGATCATCTCCATAGATGCTGAAAAAGCATTTGACAAAGTTCAACATCCATTCGTGATAAAAACTCTCAGCAAAATGGTAATAGAGGGCAAGTACCTCAACATAATAAAGGCCATCTATGAAAAACCCACAGCCAACATTATATTGAATAGCGAGAAGCTGAAAGCATTTCCTCTGAGATCGGGAACTAGAGAGGGAAGCCCACTCTCTCCACTGTTATTTAACATAGTACTGGAGGTCCTAGCCACGTCAATCAGACAAAACAAAGAAATACAAGGAATCAAGATTGGGAAAGAAGAAGTTAAACTGTCACTATTTGCAGATGACATGATACTGTACATAAAAAACCCTAAAGACTCCACCCCAAAACTACTACAACTGATATCAGAATACAGCAAAGTTGCAGGATACAAAATGAATACACAGAAATCTGTGGCTTTCCTATACACTAACAATGAACCAACAGAAAGAGAAATCAGGAAAACAACTCCATTCACAATTGCATCAAAACAAATAAAATACCTAGGAAGAAACGTAACCAAAGAAGTGAAAGACTTATACTCTGAAAACTACAAGTCACTCTTAAGAGAAATTAAAGGGGACACTAACAGATGGAAACTCATCCCATGCTCGTCGCTAGGAAGAATTCATATCGTCAAAATGGTCATCCTGCCCAAAGCAATATACAGATTTGATGCAATCCCTATGAAACTACCAGCAACATTCTTCAATGAACTGGAAGAAATAATTAAAAAATTCATATGGAAACACCAAAGACCCCGAATAGCCAAAGCAATCCTGAGAAAGAAGAATAAAGTAGGGGGGATCTCACTCCCCAACTTCAGGCTCTACTATAAAGCCATAGTAGTCAAGACAATTTGGTACTGGCACAACAGCACAACCACAGACCAATGGAACATATTAGAGAATCCAGACATTAGCCCAGACATATATGGTTAATTAATATTTGATAAAGGAGCCATGGACATACAATGGCGAAATGACAGTCTCTTCAACAGATGGTGCAGGCAAAACTGGACAGCCTCATGTAGGAGAATGAAACTGGACCATTGTCTAACCCCATATACAAAAGTAAACTCAAAATGGATCAAAGACCTGATTGTAAGTCATGAAACCATTAAACTCTTGGAAGAAAACATTGGCAAAAACCTCTTAGACATAAACATGAGTGACCTCTTCTTGAACATATCTCCCCGGGCATGGAAAACAACAGCAAAAATGAATAAGTGGGACTATATTAAGCTGAAAGGCTTCTGTACAGCAAAAGACAACATCAATAGAACAAAAAGGAACCCTACAGTATGGGATAATATATTTGAAAATGACAGATCCGATAAAGGCTTGACGTCCAGAATATATAAAGAGCTCACACGCCTCAACAAACAAAAAACAAATAACCCAATTAAAAAATGGGCAGTGGAGCTGAACAGACACTTCTCCAAAAAAGAAATACAGATGGCCAACAGACACATGAAAAGATGCTCCACATCTCTAATTATCAGAGAAATGCAAATTAAAACTACAGTGAGGTATCACCTCACACCAGTAAGGATGGCTGCCATCCAAAAGACAAACAACAACAAATGTTGGTGAGGCTGTGGAGAAAGGGGAACCCTCCTACACTGCTGGTGGGAATGTAAACTACTTCAACGATTGATGAAAGCAGTATGGAGGTTCATCAAAATGCTCAAAATAGACTTACTTTTTGACCCAGGAATTGCACTCCTAGGAATTTACTCTAAAAATGCAGCAATCAAGTTTGAGAAAGACCAGTGCACCCCTGTGTTTATCGCAGCACTTTTTACAGTAGCCAAGAATTGGAAACAACCTAAATGTCCATCGGTAGATGAATGGATAAAGAAGATGTCGTACATATACACAATGGAATACTAATCAGCCATAAGAAAAGGGCAAATCCTACCATTTGCAGCAACATGGACGGAGCTGTATGGTATTATGCTCAGTGAAACAAGCCAAGCAGAGAAAGAGAAATACCAAATGATTTCACTTATCTGTGGAATATAAAACAAAGGAAAAACTGAAGGAATAAAACAGTAGCAGAATCACAGAACTCAAGAATGGACTGACAGGTACCAAAGGGAAAGGGACTGGGGAGGACGGGTTGGTAGGAAGGGATAAGTGGGGGAGAAGTAGGGCGGTATTGAGATTAGCATGCATGGGGGGGTGGGCGAAAAGGGAGGGCTGTACAACACAGAGAAGGCAAGTAGTGATTCTACAACATTTTACTATGCTGATGGACAGTGACTGTAAAGAAGTTTATAGGGGGGCCCTAGTATAGGGGAGAGCCTAGTAAACATAATATTCATCATGTAAGTGTAGATTAGTGATACCAAAAAATAAATAAATAAAAATAAAAAGGCAGTTCCTGTGTGGTTACCTCCAATGAGTCCTACACAAGGGTATAAAGGGCATATAAAGTGTAGGGAAAGGGTCTGTTTGTGTTTATACAGAGGATCAAAGCCTAATTGGGCTACCCCAAAAATGAACTAAGATACGATATGAAAAAGAACTTCCAACATCAGCACTCTCTGGAAGACTCATGCCAGAAGATGATCATCAAAATTCCCCAACAAGGATCCACGCACTGCTACAGCAGTAGATGCACTCATCCCACCAGTTCCTGGAGTTGCCATTGGAATGAAGAAGGAGATGTCTAAGCTGGCCTGTGCATACAGTAAAACAACAAATTTGACTGGATCTATACTGTTGGAACTCAATCAAGAATTAGTAGAAGTGCAAACGGTAGCATTCCAAAATCTTACATCTACAGACTATTTACTGTTAAAAGAACATAAGGGATGTGAACATTCCCCCGGAGTGGGTTGTTTTAATTTGATTTCTCTCAGACTGTTCAAGTTCAGTTGGACAATATCCACCATATAATAGATAAGTTTTCACAAATGCCTAAGGTGCCTAACTGGTTTTCTTGGTTTCACTGGAGATGGCTGGTAATTACAGGTATGCTTTGGTCATGTAACTATACTACTATTATGTTAATGTGTGTGCGCAATTTAAGTAGTAGCTTAAAACCTATACATGCTAAAGTTACTCTACAAGAAGATATGTCAAAGAAATAATCAATCTTCCCATGTTTTCTTCCGACTGCTACTACTATAGCTTTTCTTCTTCCTTCCTAATTACAACCCTTAAATAGAATTCGTGCCTCATATCAAATTTACCGTGTATCATAATTCTTCCAAGTGGTAAAGATACCTCAAGACAAATGCTGGGCATAGAAGCTACAGGGCATAAATATGCAAAGAAATAAAAAGCTAACCATTTCAAACAATAAGGCTTCTCTCTCACTTACCAACTTCACATTTCCCTGTATGGCCCCAGAAGATGACTGGTTAGCCAGAGACGGGTAAGATTCCTCAAGGGAGGATCAACCTAAGACAGGCACAGTCGCAGGGGGGTCATCAGGTGAGAAATTGGGGATCAACAGAGGTGAGGCTTAGAACCTCACCCCCTCTGTTCTGAGAGAAATCTTCTGCATCCGTGGATGTTTTATTGCCCTTGTCTAGCTTGGATTAACACATAGTCTACAGGCACACACCTGATCATCTACATTTGCTCTCTTACAACACTAAACTATGTTTTCTACCTATATCTTGTATCTACCTACCACTTCAGCATTTTATTAAAAATAATAATAATGAGAGAAATGTGGTATTCACATATCAATCAAGGATAAAAATCAAATGAGTATTCATATTTGAACTGACTGTTTATAGTTCATAATGCATGAGCAAAACCCAAAGTTTCTGTGATGACTGCCCTTGTACTGTTTACCATGTAACTTATTCACTATGTAAGAATGTTCTCCATGTAAGAACTTGTTTGTTTTGCCTCAGAAGATTGGAGACTGACTAAAATTAGGCTTGGGGTGGATTAATGATTGTGCAGTGAGCTTTGACTCCCCTATACAGAATTTTATTGTTGTTAACAACCGTTTATCAATAAATATGACAGATGCCCTCACAAACAGAAAAAAAAAACCTACACACTTCCAATTGTAAAATAAATAAGTAACCAGGATGTAATGTATAGCATAAGGAATATAGTCAAAATATTGTAACAACTTCGTATGGTGATAGCTGGTACCTAGAATTGTCATGTATATAAATGTTGAACCACTATGTTGTACACCTGAAACTTATGTAATGTAATACTGTGTGTCAACTACCCTTCAATAAAAAATAATTATCTACAAAAAAAAAAAAACAAAAACCATCCCATTCCTGGAAACTGTTCACATCCCATATGTTCTTTTAACAGTAGATAGTATGTAGTTGTAAAACTTGCACTTCTCCTAATTCTTGGTTGAGTTCCAACAGTGTAGATCCAGTCAAATTTGTTGTTTTACTTTATGCACAGTCCAGATTAGATATCTCCTTCTTCATTCCAATGGCAAGTCCAGGAATTGGTGGGATTAATGCAGCTACAACTGCAGCATCGCCTGGATCTTTGTTGAGGTATTTTGATGATCATCTTCTGGCATGAGTCTTCCAGAGAGTGCTGATGTTGGAAGTTCTTCTTCATATAGTCTCTTAGTTCATTTTCTGGGTAGCCAAATTAGGCTTTGATCCTCTGTATAAATACAAACAGACCCTTTGCCCACACTTTCATCTGCCCTTTATACCATTGTGTAGAACTCATTGGAGGTTTCCACTCAGGAACTGCTTTTTTTTTTTTTTTTTAAAGAGAAAAGAATATTATCAGAAAAGTGTACCTCCATATCCGATCATCTGACACCCTTTAAGTTATCAAAATTAAGGATATTTAAAGCATGCATTAATCGTTGACTTACAGTTAGTTTTATCCTATCATGGAGTAATCCCCCTTTTCTTTTTTTTTTTTTATCTTTAATCTACACATACATGAGGAATATTATGTTTACTAGGCTCTCCCCTATACCAGGTCCCCACTATAAACCCCTTTACAGTCACTGTCCATCAGCATAGCTAAATATTGTAGAATCACTACTTGTCTTCTCTGTGTTGTACAGCCCTTCCCTTTCTCCCACCCCTCCTATGCATACTGATCTTTATATCCCCCTTCTTCCTCCCCCACCTTATTCCTCCCTACGCACCCATCCTCCCCAGTCCCTTTCCCTTTGGTACTTGTTAGTCCCTTCATGGGTTCTGTGATTCCGCTGCTGTTTTGTTCCTTTAGTTTTTCCTTTGTTCTTATACTCGACAGATGAGTGAAATCATTTGGTCTTTCTCTTTCTCCACTTGGCTTATTTCACTGAGCATAATACCCTCCAGCTCCATCCACGTTGCTGCAAATGGTAGGATTTCCCCTCTTGTTATGGCTGAGTAGTATTCCATTGTGTATATGTACCACATCTTCTTTATCCATTCATCTACTGATGGACATTTAGGTTGTTTCCAATTCTTGGCTATTGTAAATAGTGCTGCGATAAACATAGGGGTGCACTGGTCTTTCTCAAACTTGATTGCTGCATTCTTAGAGTAAATTCCTAGGAGTGCAATTCCTGGGTCAAAAGGTAAGTCTATTTTGAGCATTTTGATGAACCTCCATACTGCTTTCCACAATCATTGAAGTAGTTTACATTCCCACCAGCAGTGTAGGAGGGTTCCCCTTCCTCCACAGCCTCTCCAACATTTGTTGTTGTTTGTCTTTTGGATGGCAGCCATCCTTACTGGTGTGAGGTGATACCTCACTGTAGTTTTAATTTGCATTTCTCTGATAATTAGAGATGTGGAGCATCTTTTCATGTGTCTGTTGGCCATCTGTATTTCTTTTTTGGAGAACTGTCTGTTCAGTTCCTCTGCCCATTTTTTAATTGGATTATTTGTTTTTTGTTTGTTGAGGCGTGTGAGCTCTTTATATATTTTGGACGTCAACCTTTATCGGATCTGTCATTTACAAATATATTCTCCCATACTGTAGGGTTCCTTTTTGTTCTATTGATGTTGTCTTTTGCTGTACAGAAGCTTTTCAGCTTAATATAGTCCCACTTATTCATTTTTGCTGTTGTTTTCCTTGCCCGGGGAGATATGTTCAAGAAGAGGTCACTCATGTTTATGTCTAAGAGGTTTTTGCCTATATTTTTTTCCACGAGTTTAATGGTTTCATGGCTTACATTCAGGTCTTTGATCCATTTTGAGTTTACTTTTGTATATGGGGTTAGACAATGGTCCAGTTTCATTCTCCTACATGTAGCTGTCTAGTTTTGCCAGCACCATCTGTTGAAGAGACTGTCATTTCACCATTGTATGTCCATGGTTCCTTTATCAAATATTAATTGACCATATATGTCTGGGTTAATGTCTGGAGTCTCTATTCTTTTCAACTGTTCTGTGGCTCTGTTCTTGTGACAGTACCAAATTGTCTTGATTACTATGGCTTTATAGTAGAGCTTCAAGTTGGGGAGTGAGATCCCCCCTACTTTATTCTTCTTTCTCAGGATTGCTTTGGCTATTCAGGGTCTTTGGTGTTTCCGTATGAATTTTTGAATTATTTGTTCCAGTTCATTGAAGAATGTTGCTGGTAATTTGATAGGGATTGCATCAAATCTGTATATTGCTTTGGGCAGGATGGCCATTTTGACAATATGAATTCTTCCTAGCCACGAGCATGGGATGAGTTTCCATTTGTTAGTGTCCCGTTTAATTTCTCTTAAGAGTGACTTGTAGTTTTCAGAGTATAGGTCATTCACTGCTGTGGTTAGATTTATTCCTAGGTATTTTATTCTTTTGATGCAATTGTGAATGGAATTGTTTTCCTGATTTCTCTTTCTATTGGTTCATTGTTAGTGTATAGGAAAGCTACAGATTTCTGTGTGTTAATTTTGTATCCTGCTACTTTGCTGTATTCCGATATCAGTTGTATTAGTTTTGGGGTGGAGTCTTTAGGGTTTTTTATGTACAATATCATGTCATATGCAAATAGTGACAGTTTAACTTCTTCTTTCCCAATCTTGATTCCTTGTATTTCTTTGTTTTGTCTGATTGCTGTGGCCAGGACCTCCTGTACTATGTTAAATAGCAGTGGGGAGAGTGGGCATCCCTGTCTAGTTCCCGATCTCAGATTAAAATCCTTCAGCTTCTTGCTGTTCAGTATAATGTTTGCTGTGTGTTTATGATATATGGCTTTTATTATGTTGAGGTACTTGCCCTCTATTCCCATTTTGCTGATAGTTTTTTTCATGAATGGATGTTGAATTTGGTCAAATGCTTTTTCAGCATCTATGGAGATGATCATGTGGTTTTTGTCTTTCTTTTTGTTGATGTGGTGGATGATGTTGATGGACTTTCGAATGTTGTACCGTCCTTGCGTCCCTGGGATGAATCCCACTTGGTCATGGTGTATGATCGTTTTGATATACTTTTGTATTCGGTTTGCTAATATTTTTTTAAGTATTTTTGCATCTACATTCATCAGGTATACTGGTCTGTAGTTTTCTTTTTTGGCGGGTTCTTTGCCTGGTTTTGGTATTAGGGTGATGTTGGCTTCATAGAATGAGTTTGGGAGTATTCCCTCCTCTTCTATTTTTTGGAAAACTTTAAGGAGAATGGGTATTAGGTCTTCTCTGTGTGTCTCTTAAAATTCCGAGGTAAATCCGTCCGACCCGGGTGTTTTGTTTTTGGGTAGTTTTTTGATTACCGTTTTAATTTCTTTGCTCGTAATTGGTTTGTTTAACTTTTGTGTTTCTTCCTTGGTCAGTCTTGCAAGGTTGTATTTTTCTAGGAAGTTGTCCATTTCTTCTAGGTTTTCAATCTTCTTGGCATATAGATTTTCATAGTAGTCTTTAATAATTCTTTGTATTTCTGTGGGGTCTGTCATGATTTTTCCGTTCTCATTTATGATTCTGTTGATTTGTGTTGATTCTCTTTTTCTCTTAATAAGTTTGGCTAGCAGCTTATCTATTTTTTTTTTTCTCGAAAAAAGAGCTCTTGGTTTCATTGATTTTTGCTATTGTTTTATTCTTCTCCATTTTGTTTATTTCTTCTCTGATCTTTATTATGTCCCTCCTTCTGCTGACTTTAGGCCTCATTTGTTCTTCTTTTTCCAATTTCTATAATTGTGATGTTAGACTATTCATTTGGGATTGTTCTTGCTTCTTCTAGTGTGCCTGGATCGCTATATACTTTTCTCTTCAGTCTGCTTTCGCTGCGTCCCACAGAAGTTGGGGCTTTGTGTTATTGTTGTCATTTGTTTCTATATATTCCGTGATCTCTATTTTAATTTGTTCATTGATCCATTGATTATTTAGGAGCATGTTGTTAAGCCTGCACGTGTTTGTGGGCCTTTTTGTTTTCTTTGTAGTATTTATTTGTAATTTTATACCTTTGTGGTCTGAAAAGTTGGTTGGAAGAATTTCAGTATTTTGGATTTTGCTGAGGCTCTTTTTGTGGGCTAGTATGTGGTCTATTCTGGAGAATGTTCCATGTGCACTTGAGGAGAATGTATATCCTGTTGCTTTTGAATGTAGAGTTCTGTAGATGTCTATTAGGTCCATCTGCTCTACTTTGTTGTTCAGTGCTTCCGTGTCCTTACTTATTTTCTGCCCGGTTGATCTATCCTTTGGGGTGAGTGGTGTGTTGAAGTCTCCTAGAATGAATGCATTGCAGTCTATTTCCCCCTTTAGTTCTGTTAGTATTTGTTTCACATATGCTGGTGCTCCTGTGTTGGGTGCATATATATTTAGAATGGTTATATCCTCTTGTTGGACTGAGCCCTTTATCATTATGTAGTGTCCTTCTCTATCTCTTGTTACTTTCTTTGTTTTGAAGTCTATTTTGTCTGATATTAGTACTGCAACCCCTGCTTTCTTCTCGCTGTTGTTTGCCTGAAATATGTTTTTCCATCCCTTGACTTTTAGTCTGTACATGTCTTTGGGTTTGAGGTGAGTTTCTTGTAAGCAGCATATAGATGGGTCTTGCTTTTTTATCCATTCTATTACTCTATGTCTTTTGATTGGTGCATTCAGCCCATTAACATTTAGGGTGACTATTGAAAGATATGTACTTATTGCCATTGCAGGCTTTAAATTCGTGGTTACCAAAGGTTCAAGGTTAGCCTCTTTAGTATCTTACTACCTAACTTCGCTCGCTTATTGAGCTGTTATATACACTGTCTGGAGATTCTTTTCTTCTCTCCCTTCTTATTCCTCCTCCTCGATTCTTCATATGTTGGGTGTTTTGTGCTGTGCTCTTTCTAGGAGTGCTCCCATCTAGAGCAGTCCCTGTAAGATGTTCTGTAGAGGTGGTTTGTGGGAAGCAAATTCCCTCAACTTTTGCTTGTCTGGGAATTGTTTAATCCCCCCTTCATATTTAAATGATAGTCGTGCTGGATACAGTATCCTTGGTTCAAGGCCCTTCTGTTTCATTGCATTAAATATATCATGCCATTCTCTTCTGGCCTGTAGGGTTTCTGTCGAGAAGTGTGATGTTGGCCTGATGGGTTTTCCTTTATAAGTGACCTTTTTCTCTCTAGCTGACTTTAAAACTCTTTCCTTGTCCTTGATCTTTGCCATTTTAATTATTATGTGTCTTATTGTTGTCCTCCTTGGATCTTTTCTGTTGGGAGTTCTGTGTATTTCCGCAGTCTGTTTGGTTATTTCCTCCCCCAGTTTGGGGAAGTTTTCAGCCATTATTTCTTCCAGGATACTTTCCATCTCTTTTCCTCTCTCTTCTTCTTCTGGAACCCCTATAATACGGATATTGTTCCATTTGGATTGGTCACACAGTTCTGTTAACATTGTTTCATTCCTGGAGATCCTTTTATCTCTCTCTATATCAGCTTCTATGCGTTTCTGTTCTCTGGTTTCAATTCCATCAATGGCCTCTTGCATCCTATCCATTCTGCTTATAAAGACTTCCAGAGTTTGTTTCATTTCTGTAATCTCCTTTCTGGCATCTGTGATCTCCCTCTGGACTTCATCCCATATCTCTTGCGTATTTCTCTGCATCTCTCTCAGCATGTTTATGATTTTGATTTTGAATTCTTTTTCAGGAAGACTGGTTAGGTCTGACTCCTTCTCTGGTGTTGTCTCTGTGATCTTTGTCTGCCTGTAGTTTTGCCTTCTAATGGTGATAGGACTAGTTTGCATAGCTGGGACGGGTGACGGCTGGAAGAACTTCCCTTCTTGTTGGTTTGTGGCCCTCCTCTTCTGGCAGAACAGCGACCTCTAGTGGCTTGTGCTGCGCAGCTGCGCGCAGACAGGTCTGCTTCCTGCCCGGCTGCTATGGAGTTTATCTCCGCTGTTTCTGTGGGCGTGGCCTGTCTTGGACAGCTGCTCCAAAGTGGTGGAGTCGAGTTGAAGGGGGAGCTGCCGGGAGGCTATTTATCTCCGTAAGGGGCCTCCGTGCTTCCTGCAGCCCAGGGGATTAGGGTGCCCAATGATCCCTGGATTCCCTACCTCTGGATTAAGTGTTCCGCCCTGCCTCTTTAAGACTTCCAAAAAGCACCCGCCAAAATAAAACAATGGACACAAATAAATAAATAAATAAATAAATAAGTAATGACCGCTCGTTTTTCTTTATTCTCCGGCACCAGTCTCAGGCATCTGCTCACGAGTCTTGCTGCCCTGTTTCCCTAGTATTTGGGTCCCTATCCCTTTAAGACTTCCAAAAAGCACTCGCCACAACAAAACAGCAAAAAAAAAAAAAAAAAAAAAATTACCGCTTGCTTTTCTTATGTCCTCTGGCACCAGGCCTCCGGTACCCGCTTACCGTTCTTGCTGCCCTGTTTCCCTAGAATCCAGGGCCCCCCGCGCACTTACTGTGTCTGCGCTCTGGTCCTGATGGCTGGGCCTTAGTGTTCAGCAGTCCTGGGCTCCCTCTCCCTCCCGCTCTGACTCCTCTCCTCCCACCGGGAGCTGGGGGGAGGGGAGCTCGGATCCCACCGGGCTGGAGCTTGTATCTTACCCCCTTCATGAGGCGCTTGGTTCTTGCAGGTGTGGATGTGGTCTGGATGTTGTCCTGTGTCCTCTGGTCTTTATTCTAGGAAGGGTTGTCTTTGTTATATTTTCATAGATATATGTGGCTTTGGGAGGAGATTTCCGCTGCTCTACTCACGCTGCCATCTTGGCTCCACCTCGAGAATATTATTTTTATTTGGGAACAGTGTATTTGAAGGCAAATTAATGTAAAATTTAGTAAAGTGACTAAATTTGATATGCACTGGTCCATGCAGCAGAGGAATATTTGACATGGTGACATCCCACATTAGTTAAGTTCAAATCAGCATTTGGTGATGGGAGTATTTTAGTTGTGAAAAAATAGTATCCTAAGGGAAATTTTATATCAAACGGTTGCTATTGGCATGCTAATTATAGTTGAATTTTACATAGTAATTTTGTGGGACTTTTAATCTCAAATATATATGTATTTTTTAATTTTCAAAAGCTCAAGAGAATTTTAATACCCTAGCAGGTGGTGATGCTTTTCTTCTACCCTCCTTCCCTTGTCCATTTTTCCTTCTTCCCTTCAATTATAACATGAGTGCAATTACTCCCAAATGTTTGTTTTCCATTTTTTATTGTATTGATAAATACTTGATTAAGGTCTTTTAAAATTCACTTTATGTTTAAGATTTTTAAAAAGTTTTTCTTTCATTTGTTTTCTAGTGGTCCCAGAGTATGGTTTCATTCTGCTCCTCTTCCGTTTCCGAGCCCTCCCTGTTTATCACCACCTTTACTTTCCCTCCTATTTCACCTGCTTGAACCCTGGAGTAATTTTATTTGCTTTAATAAGCCATATGAAGTAGTAGGGCTTATCATCTGCCTTTTCATCCAGTTTTCTATCCATCTGCCCATCCATTCATGAAGAAGTCATTTGTCTATTTGTAATTTCTATAAAATCTTTTGATTCCTAAACATCTAGAAAAAAATAACATCTGTATGTAAATTTCATCTCTTGGCTGATTCTTCTTGTAGTTATATGTTTAAAATAATGTGTTTCTACCACATTTTGCTTAAAGGATGTACCTCCATGTTTCTGATAGGCCAGTGGCATCAGCCCTTGACATTCTGCATGAAGGTTTGAATGAGTAAAGATTTCAGATACACTTTCCACTAATCTCCCTTTTCAGTCCTTCAGCAGTTCCTTTCCTCAAACCTCCTGTGCCTCAGTCTCGAGCTCTCTAGGGTTCTACCATGCCCATAAAACCCTTCTCTCCCATTGTTTGGGCTGTGGTTCCACTCACCTCATTTATGGTCCTCCATGAATTTTCTGTCTTTGCAAAATGTGGGCAAGGTGATTTATTCTTTTATTTACATTTAATTATTCCTTATTATTTTTTAAGTTTCTGAAGAATAGGGAAAAAGCCATAAGCAGTCACTAACCATCTTTAACTACGGGCAACTCTGCACTAAATTGTAATCAGAAGCACAACAATAGTTAGTGGGTCACTGATTCAAGATCAGGGTCAAATCCCTGTTCTGTCATATTTGTTAATCATATGATTTTTGGAAAATCATTTTGCCTGTCCAGGCCTTAATTTTTTTCATAAAATGAGCTTAAATATATTTTATGAGGATATGAGAATTAGAGAACATACAGTTACTTCAGTAAACACTAGATATTGTTTTATAACTTTTGTTATTTGAAAATGCATTAAAACATGCTTGAAGAACACAATTCCTTGTGCTAAATAAAATGTATTCAGGGATATATCTTAAGTTGTAAAATAGCACATAAATCTTTGGCTAAAGAATATCAGTGATTCCAAATATTATCATCCTTACTGATAATTAAACCAAAAGATCAAATATCTTGCTGAAGTTTTTATCTTAAGTAATATTTCAATATCGTATGTTCTGTAGTTGGACCATCTTATTAGGCAGTAAGTTTTCAAAGGAAGCATTTTCAACTTACCGAACATCACAGATAATTTTTATGTCATATTAGTTAAAATAGTACTTAACAAAATAAAATTTCAAAATTTTATTAAGATATCAGTGTAAGTTCAAGAATGTTCTGTATGTAGTTTATTTTAGGGTATATCTTTGAAACTAGATTCTTAACAAGAATAAAAACATTTAACATAATCGCTGTTTTTTTATTTACATTTTTTAAGTTGTAACTATTCATTTGTCTTACATGTCAATGAAAATGGTATTTATAGAATATATTCTTACAGTGTGCCTTTTGAGAATTGGATTACTGGTAAAATAATTTCATCTAAAATATGAAATTAAAAGAATATTATAGTTTATTGAGCAACTTATACATTTATAAGGGACAGATACCAGTTTAATATTGACATATTCTTCTAGTAATACCTAGCATAAATATTTACATTTTAATTCTTATATATGGTAATTAATGTTTTCTAGGTATAGCTTACTTGAGTGGAATGTGTAGTGAAAAGAGAAAATGTATTATCGCTGAAGACAATGGCCTAAATCTTGCATTTACAATTGCTCATGAAATGGGTCACAAGTAAGTGAAAATTCTGGCTTTCCTAATGTATTAGCATATGAATTTGTGATGTCAATTATTGAATTACATGTGTGTCTTTGATTTTCTTCTTTGGCCTCAAGTTTTTAAAAAATTAGGGAAACGAAGTAGAGATCATCTAAATATAAGGAGTATCTTTTGGATGTTGTAATCATTCCTGATACTTTGAATAAAATCTTATTACATTGTTAAAATCCTCATCAAGAGAATGTTTACATGGCACATAATTCATTTCACTTCTCATTTCCCAATGAAGTAAACATTGTAATAATGTAATCATGGCACTACAAAAGTATGTATCATTCAGACATCAAAGGAAAACACTGTACAAGTACAAATACTTCCAGCCTGTAATAGTACCTGTTTGTTATTACTCAATGCAAGGAATTAATCTGCATGGTTTAGGAGTAGTGTATTTGAAAGATAATGAAACTGTATACATAATTAATATGGAATGAACATTAATTATGCATCAGGCACAATTCTAAGTACTTTAGATATATTAGTTTACCTAAAACTCATAAAAAGCAATGATATCGTTCTACAGTTCTACAGATAATATTAATGGCAATAATAATTAGTGATAGCAACATTTTTGGAGCAATTACTATGTGCCAAGCACATTTCTATATGCTTTATACGACCTCCCAACATTCTTGTGAGGTAGTGCTATTAGAGTTTACCCATCTTACAGAGGAGAAAACTGAAGTAGAGAGATGTTCATTTGCTATCCCAAAGTATAAAAATAATAAGCTGGAGGAAGGATTTAAACTCAAATCATCTAACTCAAGTCGTGCTTTTCTGAATTTCTACATTATCTGCTGTCTTTGGGCCTTAGATCCCTCATCAATAAAATGAGGATATTACCTGTGTTTTGAGGTTGGGTTTGGGATCCAAATTACATAGAACTGTGCACATATTTCCAGAAGTATATTTTAGTAGAAATTTCTAGGAACTCAGAATTTTGACTGCAGGCTTCCCTACGTGCTAGGTAGTTCAAATGAAGAGTATTTAAATAGGTTTCAGATTTAGTGAGGTCCTACTGAGGGAGGCGATCTTTATGGAGGCCTCTTTGGTCAAAGACATATTTGGTTTGGCCAGTAGTATTTAAAATATTGAATCAGTTGCCAACATTAAAAAGTATAAGTTTGACGTAAAAATGGAAATTTCCAGACCTGGCAACATTAGACCCACAGTCCCACATGGCAGCTATTCTTCAGAACTGAGTAGCATCTGTACCCTTTAGACTGGGCCCATCGTTCCCAGCTCATCACAGGCTGTAGCACTAGGTATTGTTCTTCAAAAGCCTGGACTCTGCAGGCAATTGAGTAAAGTTGAGTTGGCAGTGCAATTGGATTGGTATAAGAAAGTTTAGAAGAAAATTTATGTAAGACATAACAGTTTGATGTAAAAAAAAATCTTTTTTTATTCAAGTAAACTGTAGGAAAATTAAATCATAATTATACAGCTCGGTGGATTATCACAAATTGAATATACCCATGTGCCCATTTAACTACTCCAAGAAATAGAACATGATCAACAGTGCTTGAGTTTTGCTATCATTGTTTTTAAATGTGTGGATATACTTTTATTTTCTACCATGCAGGCTTTCAGTAATCAGTCAAGTGCTCTAGAATCTAAGGAATTTGTTATTCAGAAAGGAAACAAAAAAAGATAAATATACTTTAAAATCATTCTTTAAGGAAAGATGCAATGAAGAAACCTCATTCAATATTGCACCCCAGGAACAATAGGATTTACATTTTTAATTCCAATACAATTTTCATAGTTTAAAAATATTTCAGCTTAATCATACTAGGAAAAACCATGTGCATCATCTAAATGAAGAATACTGAGAATAATGTCTAGAGGCAAGAAAAAGTTATTAAAAATCTTAAGATAATAGGTGCAAATTAATCATAAATACAGTTCTTACAATGCAAGTTTCTCAATAATTATAATTTTCACTCTGTAGCTATGCATTAACTGCTTGAATATACAAGGAATCTGAGTACATTTTTATGAAACAGATGCTACATAATTTCATCAAGTACCAGAATACTAGAAAGTTCACTTTAAAAAATAATTTTACTTTTCAGAAACAAATATGTAAAATTAATTTCTTCACTCTTTGTTGTATTCTAAAATGTTGTATTCTAATTAAAAACTAAGTAGAGGAACCAATCACAGTACAAGTTACTTTATTAACATGCAAAGGCTTGTTCAAGAACATACAACTACTTAAACAAGAAACTAAATGATCTGATTGAAGGAAAGGCCACTTCAGCTTTTATGTAGTAGAAACATTAGTTTATGACCAGGAACTCAGGTTGGAATGGCTAAAGTGGCAGTAAAATATTATTTTATTTGACTTTTATAGATCAGCACCCAAAATCAATAGAGATGTGCCAGAGGTATGTGTAATGCTTTATGGATTAAGACCAGGACATGTGATATATGTTGAACTACTTAGTCGCTAAAAATTATTCTTACCAGTAAGCAATATTTGTCTCAAAAGGAGAGGCTGATGTTTTCTTTTTGCTAGAGAATGGGAGACACTAGCAGTGAAAATATGGTGTCTTTTTGAAGAACAGACAAACAGGAGGGAGTTCATCTATGTAAATTATATCATCAACCGTCATGCAATATAAGACAAACCATAATGGCAGAAAAATGTAGAAAGAGGAAATAAAAAGCAATGTTCACATACACATAGCCTCTTGAATGGGGTAAGTTTTCATAGATGTTAGACAATCATATATATGGATCCTGTGTGTACACACACACACACACACACACACACACACACACACACACACACGTTAAGAGAGCTCTTTTACTTATGGGTATAATTAAAGGTCAACTATTTAACTGAAACAGTTAAATTCTTTTTTTTTCTTCTTCTTGGATTTCTTTCCTTCTTTTCTTTTTTTAATATGCCTTTTTCTAATGTATTTCCTATAGGCAGAAAGTGGATCCTATAATTCTGCAACCCACAATTTTAGAATGTTTGAATGTTGCCATTTAAACTTGTCAATTCAAGAATACCTTTATAATCACATATGAAATCTTTCTAAACTGGTTTGGAATGAGTGCTTTTATATTTGTAGCCTTGAATGTGACTTCTAGAAATTCCCAGAGCAACTCCACATATAGTTGCAAAAGTCAATATAAGCCACTAAGTAACTGACTCTTGGGGTCAGGAATTTGAGTAATTGAAGAGAACACAAAAATCTTTTCTTTACTATTGCAAAGGAATCTTAAACAATGTCTGAAAAATTGAATTTTCTTTTGGGAAATCACCAATTTAAAAAATATTTATTTATATACACAAGTGTAAGAATTCACAGCAAGAAAGAGGAAGTGAATGATTTATACCAATGTTTTCTGAGTCCTTTTCAAAATTATTTTCCTTTCTCAATGATAGGTCAAGGGAGTGATTATCTTTCTTATAATCCAAAGTTTCATCAATAGAATGTTCTTATTGGTATTGAATGTTTATATAAGAATAAAATACAAATGAAATCTTCGTTAGTTTACTGTGATGAAAGCCAAAACTTAATTTTAATGAATAAAAAATACCTTAGGAAATGGTTCCTGAATTTGACAGGATTGGTTAAGTGCATATGTATATACATACCTATTATATTTTATATGATCTTGATGAACAATTAAAGAGATTTCATGTGGTCATTTATTATTGATTATTAGTTATCATTAGATTAGTGTCTTTGCGGACAGTGTTCCCAAGACCATCTTGGGTTCAGTGATTTGCTGGAAGGACTCAGCAGGGCTCAGGACATACCTGGTACAAACTTCCATTTGCCTCTCCCAGTGGGGTTGTGCAAACAGTGCTTCATTCTCTCAGTAATGTGTGAAAACACACAGAGCCTTGCCAGCCAGAGAAGCTAACCTGAGCCTTGGTATCTAGAGTTTTTCCTGGAGTCTGGTCATGTGTGGTGGCTGACCACCCATAAGGATGACCTTCAGCCCCCGTCACCTCCAGAGGTCAAGCTGGCCCAAATACCCCTCCACAAATCGCATTGTTGGTATCAACTCTCTGGCATGTCCCAGGTCTCCCAGGCAGGATATTCTATAGGCTTGGAGGTTGCCTTCTGGGAGCCAGGCAAGGACCAGACCTCTTTTTGGAATATGCAAGTTCTGGACCACCGAAACTCATGGAGTTAGGTCTTTACTGCACAACTGCATAATATTTTTAAAGTCAAAATATCATGGTTGTATTATGTTGCTAATGGCTGTCTAACTTTTATTAGAAGGCATTGCACTAAATACTCTGTATTCATATCTAATTCAGTCTCATAAAATCTTAGCTAAGTGTTGTTATTAAAGTAAAGCTAATAGAAATTAATTTGGGGGGGGAGTTCTTTTGATACTGACATTCTTTTTTGGTTAAATATATCGTTAAGATTTTCCTGGTTCTCTTTCTTAATTTCCATTGTTTTTTAATGTCTTTGACTTGAAGATATTTTTAATAGTCAAATCTCATATTTTCTTCCATTATTTCTTATATAGCTTTTTCAGTTAGAACTGCTTCTGCATTCTAAAAGTAAGAAAATGCATTTTTGTCTAGTTGTTTTATATTTTCTTCTCTCTCTGTCTTTCTCTCTTTTGGCATCTAACACTAGAAGACCATCTAGAATCTACTTTGCTGTATAAAGTTCTCCCCATTAAATTTGATTTTCTAACTAACTGCTCAATAAATGATATTACTCTACAGAATGTGGTCTCTGATGAGATAATGAGCTAGATTAAAATAGAGCACATTGCCTGCTACATCAAAAAAGTTGTGAAATGGAAAAAAAAAGCTGAACTAAACTGTGCTTAATGATATAGCTGATTTGCATTCTAGTGCCAGCTTCTTATCTAGATACAAATCCTTAGAAATGATTCCTGCTAATGGCAGCTAGCACACTGACCACACAATGAGTAGCCCTGCCAGGTAACACTAATTCACGCCAAGTCAGTGTTGCATAGGAAGTTTGAGTTGCTAGAGAGCAATCTTGATTTTTAGCCTGAAAGGTGGTCTGTACTTGAATTCTGTCTCTCTGTCTTCCTATATTTTTGAAAAACTTTTAGACATAAATTCTGTGATGCAATTCACTGCAAATAATAAAAGTTTTTCTTTTGTGCAAATATTTAGTGATAGTTTAGATGGTTTTGTTACATAAGTGAATATATACTATATAGTGAGTATATATGATATACACACGTGTATAATATATGGAGTATATAAATATACATATAATATATATAATATCACATGTAGTATATATGTATAGTACACATAGTATATGTATAGATAGATATTTGTAGTCTTTGTTGTATATATTGTCATTTATAAATAAAAATATCCCCTTCAATATTGGGTAAGCACTCACTAAAATTTAGCCCCAAGCCTTAGATATTATAAAATATATGAATTATCAATGAAACAGTAATATTAAAGATAATTATTAATAACATAATCCTGTGAATATTTTTCTGACCTTAGTAAATCTGGAGATTTATTAGACAGCAAAACTTTGCACTGGCTTAGCACATTCTGCTCCCACATGAAGAAGGAAGGCAATGTTAGCTTTGTTTTAGAGATGATGATTGCTGAAGCTCACACTGCTAATAAGTGCCTGAGGGGGTGGGTGTTCAAAGTCATTAACCATGTCATTAATCACTGTGCTGTGCCAGAAATACTGAAGGGTACACCTAACTAACTTTGTGCAACTTATTTCTGGGCTGGCTCTGTATTATCTGTCCCTACCTTACCTTTCAGTGTACTTCTCACTATGCTCCCTCTCATTCTCAGCACTGTGTGCAGCCCATTAGAGTTGTTACAATGTTTCTAATATACCACATTCTTCACACTGCAGGACACTGACACACACCATTCCCTCTACCTGCAGTACTCTTACTTCCCATCTGTGAATAATTGTCTCCTACTGAGCATAATTCACATGTCATATCAATAACCATTTCCTACAGAATGTGTTCTGTAGAGCTCAGTCTCTCTATTAAACACTTAATAGCACCACTTCTTTGTAAGTGCACATTCATTCATCTATCTACTGGTAGGCTGTAAGCTCCAAGAGCCGATGAACCATGCCTGTTTTTGATGATCATGGGATTCTTCATGCATTTGATAGTACTTAGTACATATTAGGTACTCAGTAAATATGTATTAATTAAGTGAATACTTTAATGTGGTAATTTTCTTAGCAGAATATTCTTGCTCTTATTCAGTGAAAATGTATTTGAAAACAGATGCTGTATACACATTTAAATTGTTCAGAATGTTTTTAGATATGTATGAAACTTTTAATAAGGTATCAGGCTAAGTTTTATAAAAATAATATGGTGTCTTTTTGAAGATACCCAATGCCATATGGAGTGGGACTTTATTCCAGTGTGCACACGCAGAAATGACTCCCTATAGCCTAGAAGAGCTCCCCCCTGCGGTCCTCCTAGCGTGACAAGCGGAAGCTCCATCCCTCCTGTTACTCAACCAAAAGCCATGGTATTATTTATGAGCCCTCTTTTTCTCACTCCCCATATTCAGTCCATCAGCTGTGACTCTACCTCCACGATATGCAAAATCCAGAAACTTCTCACTAGTTTTCCTGCTGCTCCTATGATGGGGCTACCATCACCTTTCTTTTGGATTATGACAGTGGCTTCCTTAAATGATCTTTCTTTTTCAGCCCTTGCTTCCCACATCCTGTTTTAAGTCAGAGCAAGGGAGATTCTCTTAAAACAAAGCAAATTTCCTGACTTCTTTGTTGAAAACTTTCCAGTAGATTCCTATCTTGCTGGTAAAATCCCCAGTCATTACAGTGGCCCACAAGGCCCTACCTACAAGGGAAGGAAGGAACCTCCTTCCCTTCCAGCCTGTCATTACCCTTCTTACTAGCAGAGCTCCAACTGCATCAGGCTTTTTTCTGTAATTCAAGCACATGAATCAAGCACCTACTTTAAAGCCTTTACCTTTGCTTTCCCTTCTGCTTAGAATGTTCTCCGGAACCGCCATGGCGGTCTCCACTGTTTTTCTTTAGGTTCCTGCTCAAGTATCACCTTCTCAGTGAGGACTTTCTGATAATAGTTCTTAAAAATGTAAATGTAACCATAACCCCAGCTTATCTCCCTCTGCCTGCTTTAATTTTCTATATAAACTCTGTCTATCCATCCATCATTATTTATCCATGCCTTCTTCTACTTGTAGGTACATAATGAAATCCACATGCCTTAGTTTATTAGCTTATTTTATTCCCACCATCTAGAACAGTAGTACTTGCATGTTTGGCACATAATATCTACTCAAAAATGCATTTATCGAATGAACATTAATTTCTTATTTCTAAAAGTATAGAATATATAATCTCCTATGCTCTATAGAAGTGCTGAATTTCCAAATCCACTAAATGTCTAGCAGAAACAAATGAAATAGTCTATTTGAGGAACTTAATTGCTATGTCTAAATAATAAGTTAGCATTTAATTTCACATTAAAAATTCACATTAGGATTCACATTAAAATTTGGGTTGAATAGAAGTTGAAAAGACATTGAAATCTCCCATTCCCATTTTTGAAATGCTCAAAAATCCCCAAAAGATAATTTTTAAAAATGAGCAGCCAAACTAAAGAGCTAGAAGGAGAAATTTCCACTTACTAGAGATAGAAGGAATCTATTGATATGAACGAACTGGAATCTCACTCTTGCTGAGGGCTAAGTGTTCTTAGATGGAGACGCTGAGGGTTGAATGCACTCTGGTGGATGGGAGCCAAAACTTCACAGCCCCTTACATGGCAGTGTGTTTCTGCAGTCAGCTGGAAGCAAATGAGTTGCTTCAGGACATGGAGTGAAAAAGAATCCATCAGGATCAACCATATTCTAGCGGCATAGCTTCAAAGCATAAAGGCAAACATCAACAACACAGAAATATGCTCACATAATCATAGATCATAGTGGGAGGTTTTAACACAGCTCCCTGCAACTGACAGAGGAAGTGAGCAACAAGATCTGTATGGAAGATAAAAGATTTGAGCAACAAAAAAACTGATGCACTGTGAAGATATAAAACCTTTACCCAAGAGAGAGATTCAAGATGGCGGCATGAGAGCCTTCTTAAGAGTGTATATCAACGATACCTTAAAAAAAAAATGAAAAGAATCAGATGACTCAAAATGTTGTGGCCATAACAATGAAGACAATGCTGGTGTCAAAAAAATAAGTTTGTGAGACAAAAAATGATTGTAATTTGGGTGCTGTCAAATTGGAAAGTATATCCAACAGAAATGCCAAAAAGACCACATAAAAAAGATAGAGGCAAGAATCCTGCACAGTCCTCATGAGTTGATTTCAGCCCCACAGAATGAGGTCCTTGATGTTTAGAAAGAACAGAAGGTTAAGAGCCAGATCTTGGTGTGTGCCAGCACATACAGGACAAAAGAATGAAAAAGAATATCAAGGAACACAACCATCTTAAAACTTAAGGTAGAAAAAAGTGAATTAAAATAAAAAATAGTAATAAACGTTGTTTAAGTAAGTTGTTCATTTCTAGCGTGCAGAGGAAAAAAACTGGTTTCATTCATATTTAAGAAGGGAACAAATCAAAATTAAACACATTTATAAAAATTTGTGATTTGTAATAATTCTTAGAAAATCTTGTTTGAATAAATGCATCTTCAAAAAGAAAAAAAAAACCTTTAGCCAATAAAGAACATACCAGATATTTACAAGGAATGACTATATATTGTTTTATTCTACAAATCTAAACGTATTTCAGAAAATTAATATACAGATGAATTTTTACTGATTATAATACAATTAAGTTAAACAATCAAGTGCAAGAAGAAAATAAAAAATTTGTAAATTTAGAAAGTTACAAGCATACTTTTGAAAAACCCATAAATCAAGGAAGAAATCATTGGAGAAAGCAGAATATTGTTTAAACAATAACAAATGTGCTATTTAGCAAGTTTTTTGCATGCAGATAAAGTGGTGCTTATGCATACTTACCAAAATCAATGGGAAACATCATTCTTCATGGTGAACTACTGGAAACATCCTCTATAATAGTAAGAAAACCACTAGTATCTCACCATACCTGTTTCTAAATTTATAATGAGGGTACAAACAAGGGTAGCATGGCAAAAAAAAAATTAATAAAGGTCTAGGAATGAGAATGGAAGAAATAAAACTGTTTTGATTTGGAAATAATATATTGCCTAGCTAAAAATTTGATCCAATGTAAGAATAAAGTAGGGAATTAGTTCATGAGTTTAGTAAGATTATTGCATACATGATAAATATACAAAAATCACCTATCAACACAAGCATACAAAATATTAAGAAGAATATTATTTACTAAATCAATAGAACACAAAAAGCACTTAGGAATAAATCCAACAAAAGATGGGAAAGCATATACCCTTACTAAAATTCATAACATCAAGCCTATATCAAAAAAATACCTTATTTATGGGTAAATGTAGTATGCTACAGATGTCAATTCTGTTGTAAATGATCTGTTGTAAATTCATAAAAATTCCAATGAATATATCATGACAGTTTCTTTTATGAAAGTTGGTAAGTATTTCCAAAATTTATATGTAAGTGTAAATAGCCAAAAAGCCACGACATTCTTGGAGAAGGAATGTTGAATGTAGGAGCAAAGAAGAGAAGGGGGAGAGGAGAATAGTGTGGGACTCCTTCCCTAATAGTAGTCAGGTACAATTTTGAAACAATAGTAACTAAGACATTTGGACATTTATGCAGATATACACAGACCAATGGAACAAAAAAATGTGACAATGAAATTGGTTTTCTCCATGTATAAGAAATGAAATTGAACATCTTCTTTGTTCAGATCATTTCTAGAACTCAATGCTGGGGAAAAATTAAGACGGATATATCATAGGTAGGACTTTCAAGATGAAGGCAGAGGCATGAGGTCTGACAAAAGTCTGACAGGGATCTTAGAATTGGTCTTGTTCAAATTTCTCATTTGTGTAATGGTTAATAACTTATTACTCAAGTTATATTAGATGAGATAACACACCTATATAGTAGGTATAAACATATTACCTTTACTTGTTTTCATGAAAATATTTCATAATTTTAAAATGAAAATAAAACTAGACAGAAACAGCAAAATGAGCATGTTGTATAATTGGAAACCTCAACACAATCTCCTAAAAAAAGCCTATTAGAATAATGAGAGAATTTTTATTGGCCTGTTACAAAACTATATAAAATCTTGGCTTGCCAATTCATAAATAATAGCCACTTGTAAGCTGTAAAGAAAAAATTCCATTTATAATAAAGGTAGCAAAAAAATTAAATGAAATAAAAATAAAAAAGACAAAATACTTAGGAATATACTTACAAAGGAATGTACAAGACTTATAAAAAGAAGAATTTATAACCAAACAGAGAGTCATAAGAGTGGTTTAAATAAATGGAAAGTCATTTCCTGGTTTGGGAAGAGAGCAGTCAATATTATAAAATGACAGTTATCTACATATAAGTTTACTGTAAGCTGTCCAAAAATGCCAATAGAATTTTTTTAATTCGATATACTGATCTTAGGGTCCACATGGAAAAAACAACAGAAGAAATTTCTTGTTTTAAAAAGAAGAAATGGGGAGGAGGAGAGTAAGTTCTATCAGATACTAATATATTTCATAGTAAACAAAGCAATTTGTGCTGGTGCTTGAATAAGCAAAGAAGTCACTGGAAGAGAGTAAAAACAATTCAATTTATAAGCAGGAAAAGCTGTGGAAATATAGCCTATAATAAAAGCTGCCCCTGTAATCAAGGGAAGGAAATGAATCATTCAGTAACAGAAGTAACAGGAATCTGATTCTCTATCTTAGTCATTGCATCAGAACACACCAGAAGTAATCTGTACCTTGGGATTTTTTGTTTTGTTGACTTTTCTTCTTTTTTAGTTTTTTTCATAGGGAGTGTCTATGATTCTAGTTATGAAATTTAGAAATATTTAAGGAAAAGTGACATGAAGCTAATGACTCAAAATTAAATGTCAACACAAGAAACAAAAATCTAACAGTCAGATGATAAATTACAAAGTATTTGCAGCTTATATGACCAAGTAATATTTTCCTTAATATAAAAAGAGCTGTTACAAATCAGTACACAAAATGGTCAGAGCCCTGTTAGAAAAATGGCAAAGGGTATAAACCACACAACTGATAAGAGATGTCTCCATGTCTTATATAAAAATACCGTAGTATCATTCATAGAATGCCCAATCAGACACCAAAGAATTCTACTTTCACCTATCAGATTACATAAATTGTACAGAGGAATCCACAGTGACTCCTGTTACAAAGCCCATTTACTTCCCTTGGCAAAAACACCCTTCCCTTTTCCTTCATTTTCTCTTACTCTTTTTTCAGATAATTTCTTCAAAGAAGTATGCCATGTGTAGGTTAAATTAAATCCCTTAATATATACTATTCTAGGTCCTATGTAATTTTCATTCCTCATTTTTTTTCACTTGCAGGCTTACCTTATTTATAGGATTATTTGATATCAGTATTTCTAATTAGATTGTGCTGCTTGAGGACAGGAGCTGTGTCTCGTTTTTTTGTTACTCTTGGATGTAATTTAATGTTGCATTTTTAATGTACTCAGTAAACAGCTGTTGAATGATGTTTGCTAACAGTGTAACTGAAAGCGAAGTGTTGGAGTGTGTGAGGAAGCAGATTTTCTCATACGTCTTTGAAAGGGGCATAAAGTGTTGCACTGTGTGTGGAGACCGTGGGGCAATATTGACCCAAACTTGAGGAAAGTCTGCTTGTGGATAGAGTTTCAACTCATTCTGCCAGCTTTGAGTATAGCCATTTTAAATTATAATTTAATTTGTATTAGTGTTCCTTTGCTTACTAGAATGGTTGAACATCTCATCTTTTCTGACTTGCTAAATTTAACTCCATTACTTACAAAATCTGCAGCCAATAAAAATAGTCTTGAGGACTTGAGAAATGGTCACTGTTTTACATGAATAAAGCGGCATTTATTTTTTGACCATTTAGTATCTGATGGTTCAACTTTCTTTTCCTGATTATAAAAAGCACCCTTCAAGATATGTTATATTCTTGAACTAATATGTGTATAAAGTTCTGAACAAAACTGTTTAAAGTCAGTAGATGATACAGTTTTGTAATTTGACTTCAGCTCGTTTATCGTAACTTACAGTACAAACTGTCAAGAAAACAAAAATTCTAGCATGGAGTTCTGTATTTTTTACAAGTTAAAGACACTGCTTAAACACATACAATTTAGTCACTGATAAAGAATCTCACATGATAATTAGATTGTTGCCTACTTCATAGAGATGTTGAGTGGATAAAATTACGTAAGCTAGGGGAAATTATAAGTCATATCATAAAAACATGAAACAATTTTGGATATGGCCTAAAATGCTTATGTTTTTTATTTTTGTTTTGTCTATTGAACTAGGGGAAAATATATTACTCCGCTTTGGCATGGAGACATGGCTTTTCCACTAAGTTGGCAATTCAGGAGTTTTTTTCAGAACTGAGAGGCTAATGAGGCAATAAATATGCAAAATTAGCTCCTTGAAGGCAATAAATATTTGGGGCACCTGCTGAAGTTTAAAATATTGCCAGAGAACCAAGAAGGCAGGTGCCTTGTGACTAATCACCTTTGAAATCAATAGCATTTGCTTGCATGCTTTGCTGGAAATTGTGCCTGGACTGAACCAAGGTCAGCCCCAGGTTATAAACTCACTGCGTTGGACATCTGCCTTTCTGTTACTGGTATCAGTATTGCTATCAGTTCTTCAGCTGAGACATAGGAAACATCTTTAACTCTTTCTCCCCTTGCTTCCTTCCACAATCAGTTGCCAAATGGTATTCATTCTTCATCTGAAATGGCTGGTGCATCTGTCCATTCTCCTTTCTGGTAGCCCTCCAGGCTTGGACTGATGGAATACCTGCTTTCCGGGCCTGCGTGCCTTAGCACCTCATTTTCTAATCTAGCTCACATACTAGTCAGATGCAAAAAACTTCCTGAATCGTGGTCCTGATCCTCAGTTCAGAAATCTTTATCGCCCTTTGCTACCTAATGAATGAACTCCAGATTTCTTAGCCTTAGATGATGACTTTTCTAGAGTGGTGCCTATCTACCTTTCTAACTCTAGATCCACTTCTCATGAGAGCAAACAATCTATAATTTTCAAACTTTATGTCTTTATTAATTATTTTTCTTTATCTCAGCTCCCTGTCCTACTGACTTTTACTTCTTCCAATTTTACTTATCCATTAAATGGCCAAGACAAATTCTATCACTTTTGTAAAATTAGATCTGAAAGCCTGGCTGGAAATGTATTTCTTGTTTTAGCTCCCTTGCATGGTTGTAAATATCACTTGTTACTTTGTTACTAATATATACTGATTTATACTGATATTTACATACACACATACACGTGCACTACTGAACAGCAATCTCTAGGAAAATAGGATACTAACACAAGTTTTCCTTCCACAGCACAAAGTTGAGTGCATTTTCCATTATAGACACTCAAACTTGTACAAATGAATAAGGATTTGTTGTATGAATACTGATCTATTGGACAGTCATCTTGAGATCAAGAGTACAAGGACTTTGAATTCCAGAAATGGGGATGAAGAATTATTTTGGTTCAAGGAATGCAATTGCCTTGATTGAATAAAAGAAAACATGGTTTTATGACTATGTAAATTTAAATATGGCAAAATAGTTTTCCTTCCTGGCACATGACAGTATTTTTAATTCCTATATAAAAATAAACTATGTGGAAATACAGTAGTTGAATTATATATCTGTTATGATAACTCTACTTTTAAATCTAGTTACAAGCCTGCCTACTTCATGTGAAGTCCTTAAGTTACAGACTTGGAAAGGCCAAATCTAGCAGTTTTTGCAATAGGCCCATTTAATCTATAATTCTGCTACTTAAGTAAGTTGCTAGAATATGCCCCAAGAGGCATCCTAGTAAACATAAATTCAGCTAATCTCTCTCAGCTTGATGAGATTTTAGAAGTAAAATTTTTGTCTTTCATTGACATGTATCAGTACATCTATAATAAGAAAGAGTGGATGTATTCTAAAGGGAGAGTAGACCAACAATAAGATGTAAAAAGTGAAGATAGAGGCATACATCATCATCTAAGACTGTTAGGATGGAAAATCCATGAAATAATAATAGATTGCTATAATAGACAAAAAAAACACAAAAAATTATTCTGTTCCTTACCTCTAGAAATCCATTGCTCCTTAACAGTGTTCAAGGTAAGTTATCCTGTAATTAATGTCCCTTGACCCACTAAAGTTGGTAATGACTACATGCCAGTTTACTGTCCCTGCATTGTATACTCTTTGGAATTCCCTGTAGCAAAAGTCACAAGTATCTTTCTTTAGTTCACGTGCCTTGGTTCAGGTTAGAAACTCCTCAGTGGGCGGTGAGGGAGAAAGCACAGTAGAGAAGTCCAGACGCAGGCTTGAGTTCTTGTCACGTCCATTACTCGGTGACTGAACTATGGGCAAGTCATTCTCCCTGTGCTTATTTTGTTAATTCCTAAAATTAGGAGAAGTTTCTCTCTCAAGTTTCCATTATTAGATTGGCGATACTATCATTGCATGGCACTGTGGTTGACACATAACATGGAATGCATGAATAATAACAATAGTATTATTGAACTAAATAATACAAGGAATTGAAAAGAAAATATAACAGATCTTGATCACCTGAACACTTAAAGTCTAGATGGTGATAGTTTTTATATATATATATATATACTTCAAATTCACCAGAAATAGAAAGCAGTTCTTCTGATATGTCTTAAATGCCCTGTATTTGAAGGGCTCAGAAGTTAAGGATCATGAGAAATATATGCTAGAATTTATCGAAGAGGACTTCAGGCAAGAAGAAAAGTCATAAAATTGAGGTTGTAATTATAAATACAGATAAACTGAGGAAAGCATTCTGATAGGAAGGGAATATACAAAATGATAGGCTGCAACTCACTATTCCAGTGAAAATTAGATTGAAATCAGTTTACAGGTCCTTTGAAAAACAGGATAAAAAGTTTGGATTTTATCTTGTGGATCACTGGTTCTCAGAATTTTGAGTGCATAAAATCATCTAGAAAAATGTGTTTAAGTGTAGTTTCTTAGGCCCTGTCTCTGTATGGTCTTTTTCCAAGGGTTGGGGTAAGGCCCAGAAATCTGCATTTTACCTAAGCGACCATCATCATGACCCATGATTCTGACGGACATGGTTCTGTTATCCACATTTTGGGCATCATTGCTTGCCAAAGAACATTTTTCCTAGGAAATTAGTATTTTGTATTAATGTTCCATGAGAAGCTAAAGTAATTTAAGCATGGTTTAATGAGGCAGAGAGTTAAGGGGCAGGAGGTCAGTCAGGCAGACCTTAGCACCATGCAGAAATGAAGACAACTCCGTTGGTCACAATGGTAGAAGAGGAGGGGGGATTGTAGAAATGCTTTTAGGAATTTAGAGCTAACAGGATGCAGGCATCTGTTAGCTCCTGGAGGGCAAAGGATGGTAGATAATAAACCCCTTGGGGATAGGAAGTAGATCTTACTCATTTCATGACCCCAGCTCAGTATGGAACCCACCACAGTGTGGCTTCTCAACAACTGTTCGTTGAATTGCTAGATAAACCGTCATATAACGCACAGCAAAGTCAAAAGGCATCTCTCTTTTTATACCTCTAATTTTTTTTTAACCTCTGATATCTTTACCTTGTTGCTCACTTGCTTTAAACTGCCTTCTGACTTGCTGATAGAAGTACACATTTAATTGTTTTATGCAAATTGAAATGATTTAAGTGATTTAAAATATAAAAAGTAATGAAAATATTTTGTGTTTCTTAATGGTGGGCTTTTTTCCCATGAGCACACAGCACTGAAATCCCATCAGCTCAGATCTAGCCACTGAACTGTATGAAATTAAGTTTCATTTTGTGGAAATGTAATCCACTTCCAGTTAAACATTGTGATAGTTTGTTTCTTTTTTTAAAATAAATTTTTCCATATAATATGTGGCTTTTAGTGGGAAATAATTTATCATGACAAAACACTTAATGTATTTAGCACAAAAAAGTTTGCTCTTTAAAGTATTACTGTTTACACATCTGATCCTTTCCAAATTATCCAAAAAATGTGTGTGAATTCATAAATGTTCTCTTCTCTAACTCTTTAAACATCAAAAGGGACCATCTTCAAAATCCAAATGCTTCTCCAGCTTTCCGCAGGATATCACAAAACTTCCTGGCAGGGACTTTTAAACAAGTTGAGAAGTTTTATAAGATAAAAATATTTTTTCAGTTGACTTGACAACCATGTACAATGTTAGTGGAGAGTTTACTTGCCCAAGGCTCTTTTCAAAATGAATTTAAACTGAGATTATTAAAATGTAGCTCAGTTGTGCAGTATGAGGAGAGGTGTTGCTAATGTCCTACTTTGAGAACACTTTCTGTACAACGTGTATGACTTGATTATGGGACTACCAATGGAGACGTGCATTTCTGCTAACAGAGGGGAGACTATTAAAATTATTCAAACACAGTTAATTATATGCATAAATGGAGAGTTTTGATTCAGAAGAAGCACTATAGCTTGGTGGATTAGAGGTCTCTCTGCTTGACCACCAGACTGGCTCTGCCATTGATCTTAACACTTACCTCAACAGTGAAGCAGAAATCATGAGAATAGAAATATTAAGGGGATATTTTGAAGATTAAATGATATCATCATCATAAATGATTAATATAGTGACTGGTGCAGATAACGGTTCACAATTAATTGTTTCATATCAAACAATAGAATCAGTACTAAGCAATGTCTGCTGATAGTTCCAGATGTTTGGTACACAATCCCTGTGCCAATTTAATGATAATCTTTTCTGTTATGAGATAAATAGCTGTAGGAAAAATACAGTTAATGGTAAAACAATGCTTGAATCACCAAATCTCTCCATGGCTATAAACTAATTTCTTATATGACAATCAGGATCCCAAAGGGAAAAAGATCATCTGGATGAGAAGTTGTAATCTTCCCAATTTGGAAAGTCATATCACACTACTTTGGAAAATGTCCAAATCTTGGAAGCAGGCACTCTCCTTCTCTCAGATGGACACATTATTTAAGAATTTTTATTATTTCTGAAAGACCAATTGCCTTTCAAAAATAATACCATTTATGTATGGTTTGAAAGACTGCACCACCACAGATGGGAGAATTGAGCACGTTCTGAGGGAGAATTGAACACGTTCCCCATGGCGAGTGACTGTGGACGTCACAGAGTCTCCCAGCTCCGTGTGCTGCAGCCAGAGGCCCCCGTGGAGGGGAGGCGGCGGTGCTGGCTGGGACTGCGTCAGAACTACACAGTCAGAAATGCATTAAGGCATCTTTAGTGACCTATGATATTATGCCAGGTTTACAATTTCTTACAATTGTAGCAAATTTTTTTACAATTTGCAACACTTGGCTAACAAAATTAATTCTTGCTATTATTATTTACTTGGTTTTCCTGAAGTCTACAATTCTCACCAAAGTCAACAAATATAGCAAATTACTTTAATGATGTTTATCTCTGTGTTTTTTGACTAATGAGAGTAAGATAAAATTTCCCTCATTTACTACCCCAGTGAAAAGAATAATTATGGGTTTCCACTGTATTCCAGGCATTTTACATCATCTTCAAGTAATCTGCACGACCAATCAGGAAAGTATACTTTAATAAATGAGGAAACTGAGGCATGTTTATTTCTTTATTATTGTTTAACTTGCCTCGAGTCAAATGAATAAGGGAGAGATACAGAATTCAAATCTTTGTAACTCCAATGTCTTAAATTCTATATCCAGCAACCGAACTGATCCATACCTATTCCATACCATCTCTTCTTTTTATTGTCAAAGCATGAAAAACATTAATCCTCCTATTTTCTCTGCCAGTCATTCTATTAATATGTGTTGATACAAACATGAAAGACATTAATTAAAATATGTTAATTAATTCGAATAGGAAAGAGAAATATGATTCATCATATAGTGAATTTTTCTAGCACTGAAAGCAAAAAATGACGTTCAATATATTTTTAGTTTTATTTAGACCACAGTTTTCATAGACTTCAAAATTAGCAAGCATGGTGAATTCTTAATTCATTATTCTTAACTCATAAACTAATAATTTATTCCATCCATATCATCTTCTGATTTCAGAAACAAAATGCAATAGTCTTTATTCAAATACTTAATTTGCCTCAGTGAAAATATAGTTTAATAGTCTTGAATTTATTTTGATTTGAGAAACTATAGGTAGCCTAATTGTAACTTCTCTTAGCAATTTCTATAACAATTCTTTTATAGTGTTTTAAAATACATGATGGATATTCTCCTTATTCACAGTTTTTTATTATGAAAGACTATTTTATTAATAATCTAGTTTATTACACAATGAGAAAAGGAAGCCCTTGGCTATGCTGCCAAGCATGTACAAAACCAGGCTTTGCTCTTTGTACTTCTCAGTATTAACCCTCACTCAAAAGCAGATATGTAATGGTCTTGTTAATGAGAATTGAGAAGAGATTATATGAAAGTTTTATTGAAATAGTAGTGATTCCACATGAAATTGGTTCCGCTTTTAAGCATGGTTAATAGATTAAGATTCCAATATGCCAGGATTTTTGAGACATGAGAACAGGCCAGGATTTTGAGACATCCCTATCCTCAAAAAATAGCAGAGTTAACCAGAAATGAAAACATATAATACACTGTAGAAAATGCTATAATGTTCAAAAAAATCCTATGGTGGGACAAAAAGTATACACAAGTGAGGTGGAAGGAAGTGAAAGAAAATCTCATGAAAGTATTCTACAGTAATCGTGAAGATTACAGTTTATCTGTGCAAAGACATTGAAGGAGAGGCACTTTGAGAGGGGTGGGGGAGAAAAAGGAATTCATCGATGCCAAAGGTGCATAATGGTTAGTCACGTGATTCCAGAGCCAGCCACCTCAGTTCAGCATTACCACTTTCTACTTCCTCACTGTATAACCTTGGGAAAGTTACTTATCAGCAAAATGGACACTATAATAGTTTCTATCTCAAAAAACGGTTTAACTCAAGCTTATAGACCCCTTTGTATGGCATATGACACATAGAAAATGCTAAATAACAATTCACTGCAAAAGAATAAGAAAAAACATACTTTTTGGAAGAATACCAATTATTAGGTATTGCTGAAAAGAAAAATGCAATAAATGACTTGGAAGAAGATGAAGAGGCAATATACCATGTTAAAGAGCTGGAAGTTACCATGTAGGTAATGGAAAAGCAGAGGAACAGCAGTCCACGTGTAGATCTCACTGTGGCATAGTAGCAGAAGAGAGGAGGATGTTGGGAAGGATTCCAGGTACAGGACCCATAATGCCATAACAATTGTCAAGACTAATATTTCATAATCCTCTTTAATAATAATAAAAGGAATTGAAAGGAGATGACAATTGAGAGAAATAATTAGAAAGTAGAATTTGTAAGGCTTGCCCCTAACACTTAATAAATAAAATAGCCTGGGTGATCATTTGGGAGAAGAAAGGATAAAGATGGCCTCAAGATTCTTGATTTGGCAGATGGCTAGCAAAGGCATTAAAAAAGAGAGCAAGAGAATACAGGAGCGAATAGAGGTTGAAAGAGAAAAGCATGAGGACAGTTTTAGCCTTAGTGCATCCGTGTGGAGTACATCCATTTAGAGATAAGTCAGATTTTTAGAATAAAGTTCCAAGTTAAAGCAAGAGATTCAAGATTCACTAGAAAACACAAAGATGGCCAAGAATGTGAAGGTTTCCCAAGGGACACTTTTTATTGTAAGTGGAAGAAGACGGTCTTGCGAAGCAGGTGGGCAAAATTAATAGTTTAATATGATTTCAGATATGACAAAAGGTTGAATAAAGAGTCTCCAGGCAAGAGCAAGAATCTACAGTGGTTGAATAGAAACTCCCTATTTCTATGTGTTTTAGACATACTACTGAGAAAAAAATATATAGATCATTTTGATAATAGTGACCTAACATGTTATTTACTAGATTGAATGGGAAAATATTTTATACTAAGTAAAAATATTTACCTTTAATCGAGATAACTCAATTTTGAAAGTAAATCAATCTGGTCTAATTTTGTTTTGACCTTTTAAACTTATTTCTCTCCCATTATTTGAAGATATTTTTGGCTGTTACTTAATCACAGTTGTAAAATGTTAAACAATTATCTAATGTATTTTTTTATTTTAATGTTGTGCTGAATCAGCATGGGCATTAATCATGACAATGACCACCCGTCATGTGCTGATGGTCTTCATATCATGTCTGGTGAATGGATTAAAGGACAAAATCTTGGTGATGTTTCATGGTCCCGATGTAGCAAGGAAGATTTGGAAAGATTCCTAAGGTACCAAGGTCACTTTTGTTGCGTTGTGAACGTGTACACGTGCCTGCTTCCTCTACCAACCAGGGACGGCAGAGCAGAAGGGGCCCTCGAGGAGGAATCAAGGCATTTGGTTGCAATCCAGGGTCTTCTGCTGAGTCATCATGTGAATTGGGACACATTTCTTAATCCATTTGCTTCTCAGTTTCCATATGTTCAAACGACAGGATGGGCAAGATGAGTTTTAAGGGTGAAAAATTCTTATAATGGTGAAAAAATAAATCTGTCACAGTACTTTTAATTTCCTCTTCAGAATATCCCAGTGGAAACCTCATTGCTCCTCATTCAGAGCATTTGTTGTTTATCCCCAAGAAACCCTTCAATAAAAGCTCCAGCTCTCCATTCTGATGCTCATACACTCGGAATCTTTTCTCATTAATGCATAGTTTTCACAGTCCTGAATTCTCATCTATCCCACTTCCAGCAGTGATAATAGTTTCTGTCTAGTTGGGAAGAAAAGGAAAAATATGATTATTGTACTGATTTTCATCTTAATGCCTTCGTTCCTTCCTTATTTTTTTTTGGTAATAGAAGGAGCAGCTGAAACAGTAAGTGTATGTAAAGTAGTTAGCGAGTGAGAGACGCTGAAAGTATCCCGAAGTCTTAAGTAAGAAATACAGGGACACCTAGCTAGCTAATAATTCCCTACACAGATAAGTTTTATTCATTTCTCTATACTATTTAAATTGGCAAGCCTATTTTTACTGTTGAGTGAATATTAAAGTCCGGTAAAATATAATGTTTATTATGTTACCATAACTCTGCTCTGGTATATATTTTGTACATGCTCTTCATATACTCTAGTACTTAATGCGTATGATATTTTGAACACATCACTTCACTGCAACCGTAGCCCTACAGGAGGCCCTAATGGGTTCCTAAGGAACATGCTGATTTGTGTGGCTGCCTCCAGATGAATCAGAACTTTTACAAAAACAAATACCACCTCATAAATAGAAGTTGTATTACAATGTCAAGTTTAAAAATATCCATTCTACTGATATTCACTCATGAATACATTCCACAGATTCTTTAAATCCCTGAATATTGTTGATTGCTCACCTTCACATGTTACTCTTGGGCAGGTTCCTCTCTGAGTTTAATCTTCTTCATCTTACCAATGTGTATTATTAGTAACTGTCTCACAGTGTTATGTAGATCAGTTGAGTTAATCTGTATGAAAGGTCTTTATAAATCCCCAAACCTGTTAACTTTAACATTATTATTATCATTAGGGTTATCTTCAATAATTGTAAATAAATGATTCTCATATGTGGAATAGTTTCTATGAGCATTCATCAAATTAGCTTATAAGTAAGAATATATTTTTAATATAAAAATGTTTCTGGTTGCCACTGCTAATGAATTATAACAGCTTTTTACACTAAATTCAAAATTTTACACATATCTGCATATTGCCAGGTCAAAAGCCAGTAACTGCTTGCTACAGACAAATCCCCAGAGTGTCAATTCTGTGATGGTTCCCTCCAAGTTGCCAGAGATGACATACACTGCTGACGAGCAATGTCAGATTCTCTTTGGGCCATTGGCTTCCTTTTGTCAAGAAATGCAGGTAAGGGTTGTATCCAGGTGGGACTTTTTAAGTGTACGTTCGTCCTCAGAGTTTAGAAGTATTGGTTGGATGAGGGGAAGATGACTGTTTCAGAGTTTGTGGCTCAAAAGCACCTGAATCTTGGAAAGAAGGATTTTCTTAGAAAAGATTTCTGTATTTTTCCCTTGGCACTTTGGAAGTGATAGAAATTAGGTGTGGGTATTTAATCTAAGTCAGGAAGGAATGACCCAAGAGTTTCAACTTCAGAAATGGCACTGACATCAGGGAAGTATGTGCACTATGCCAGTTCCGTGCTGCTCTTTTAAATATCCTACTTTGTTACAAGGTAGGTAACTGGGTGAAAATGTCATAAAAATGATATATGAACATATAATTGTAGAGGAGAATAGGTCTATCTTTAACCCTCAAAAGAAAATATTAAAAGTATATTCTATAAGAACAAAAGTTGGAGAGTGCCTTTTGAAAAAAACTAGAGAAAAAGGGCAAATATGTGTTGGTAAACTAAGCAATGTCTGTATATTATTAGTCAAATGGTCTCTAATTACTCAGAGGCTAGTGGTACCAGTCTAGAAAATCTGAAGTCTGAAGGACGGAGAAAATGACCTTCTTAACTGATGTCAGAATTTTAGCTCTGTTTTCTCTTCCCTTTTTCTTTTCTTCTCTCTTCCTGCTGCCCCTCCCTAGTTGCCCCTCTCTTCCCAATACACACATTTCACACCCACTGTATGGCAGGAATAAACCAAGAGTCGCGCTTGGAGTGAATTGTTAGCTGCATTACACTCTGTGTAAGTTTCTGCCATCACCTCAGACCAGTTTGACTTTGCTGAAGATGAGGCTGTTTTGGATAACTGGCAGTGTAAATAAAATCCACTATGAGAAAAAGAATATATGGCCTGCTGATATATTTTATGCTGCTGCTTCTTTGTGGTATCTGCCCAAGGAGTTGTTGACCTGTTTCCTCCTGATCAGTCTCCCACACTAGTACATAAGCTCCAGGAGGGCAGAGGATGCTTCTCCAGCATCTCGCCCAGTGGCAGGCACAAGGTTAGGCACTCAGTGAATATTTGACTTATGGATTAAAATAAGTGACTTCAGGAAAGAGTTGGAGCTTTGTTAAATGTCTTACATGAAAGGACATGTGGACGGTAATACTGATCTGGCAGTAGTGGAGCTCTAAAAGAACTCCTGTAGGTATGTGGTTATGACCAGATTCCCAAGTAGCCCCTTTGCAATCTGTCCCTGACTCCTCTCTCATCTCATTGATCAGTTTTGTTCATTCTACGCGTACCTCCAGACCTTTAGACAATCAAATACTGGGTCTTCATCTTCTTTTTTAAATCTTCATGATAAAAGAAATGTTTTGAGATACTCAGGGTTGGTTTTATGGATAGACAACTTTTATATGCTGAAATTAGCATTGTTTTGGAAACCAGAGTAGGCTCTTTATGGTTATGACTGTATTATTGTGTGGGAAATAGTTTCAGTTTGTCAGTACAGAGAATTGATTAAAATGATAAGTGGAAAATTTCACATTTGATAAAGTGCCCCAAGTGTCAGAAAAAGTCCACAAATCATCAGCCACAAACATGATCTTGGTAAGTTATAGATTATTCTTTGCAAACATTACTTTAAAATATGTTTAGGAATTATTTGTATATAGTCCAGTTAGTTAAATTTTCCGAGTATCATTCTACAACGTTATGAATGCTTAACTATAATCCACATAGTATGTAAATCATTCAAATTTATGTCTAATTTAATTCTTAAAACAATTATATGCCATAAATTACTATTCAATCCTATTTTACAGATCAACAATTTGAGGCCTGTAGAAGTTAAATAACAGTTAAGTTCTTAAACCTATTAGGGAGTGTGTTAGATATTATGCCTTCCTGCCTCTTATAGAACTCACACTTCTTTATATATTCTCAATAGGATAGAATCTTAGGTCAGATCTTGTGTTAAAACTGAATTAATTTTATCTGCTTTAGCACCTACATCATCAGGGTGAAGAATTTCATCAGGGTGAAGAAATATCTTAATCCTTTTTCTAAGCTATTTGCTCTATTCATATGGTTATTTCTCCCTAACCTACCTGCGTGGATCTTCCCCCCCCCACCATCTCTGAAAGTGTAATTGTTTATTAGGGGATTTTAAATCTGTGTTTCTTGATTCCTAAGATGTTGCTTTGTTTTAAAATGGGCATTTTACAAATAAAATTGAGTTTTAGGTTTTAGGTATTGAGAATTTGATTCAGATTTAGGTATCTCCTTTTCCCTCCCCTCAAATGTTTCATGTAGGACAGTTTTATTTATAAAATTGGTTTACTCTCTCTTTCTGTCTGTGTGTAATCTTTATCAAGGGGATTTAAAAATAATGCCAGGAAGAATTGGGCTGCTGTGGGCAGTCAAGGAAGGGTTTGACTCAGAACCAAGCTGGGTCAGGATTTGGTTGGAGAGCCTGGTTGAAGAGGCGTGAAACATGGACACCAGCAATGGTTTTGCCTCATCTGACTTGTATATCCTTAGTGAAACTCTTTTTCTTTCTGAGCCATGCTCTATAGAACAAGTGGGACTACATCATCTTTCAGAGTCTCCTAGAGTGGTCCTAGTCTGGAAAATCTGTGATTCCCAAAGAGTGCTCTGATACTGCCCTTGAAAATTAGCATTTAAATCCCAAATTAGTGTACAAATTGCAGGAACTAGATGGATGGATGGGTAGATAGAGCATTACAGAGATTACTTACAAATGCAGTCATTGATTTGACAAATGTTTAGTGAGTTCCAACTACTTGGTGGGCATTGTTCTACACCCTAATAATATAGCAGGAAACAGAGACCCCACCTTTAAGGAGCTTACATTTTAGTTGTGGGAAAACAGGCAAGAAGCATGTACATATATAATGTGTCAGTTGATGTTAAATGGTTTGGAGAAGTATAAACTCAGGTAAGAAGGATGGGAGTAAAACCAGGGATGAGTGAGGATGGGGTTTATTTTATATAGGACAATCTGGGCAGGCCTCCTGGAGAAGGTGACATTTGTTTAGAGATCTGAGGGCAGTGAGTGAGCAAACCATGTATTATCTTGGGAGGAATATAGCAGGAGGAAACAGGAAGCAAAATGCCTTGGAGTGGAGTTTTGGTCATGTTTTAAGTTTAAGATGCCCAGTAGACATGAAAGTACAGATGGACGTAGGTTTAGGGTAGATTGGTATCTGAAAGTCCTCAGCAAGTAGATGATACTAAACAAGTGATACTAAATGATAATACTAGTAAATGAGCTAGATAGAAGAAAGTTCCAGGACTAGAAAGTTGATCACCACAATATTTAAAGGTTAGGAAGATATGAAGAAAGCAACAATTAAACTTCTGCAGGTATCTGTTTATCAGAATAGAACCAAGACTAAGATCCTGGAGGCTAAGTGAAGACATTTTTTGGGAATAATTAGTTGTTCCAAAAGCTAAAGACAAAGGGAGTAAGCGAAGTCTGAGAATATGCAAATACTTTTTCCCACAGAATTTAGTACTGCTACTTTAGCTGTCTGGAAATCCCTGAACTGTAAGTGTCAGGAGGTATGACTTAAAAATATAAGAGGAAATGGTTATAAGTGTAGAAGATTGAGTAGTTCTGTTTGTGAAGCCACACACAGAAACCTTGAAGTGGATATAAATGGAGTTAATACATCTACAAATCTGACACCTTGATTTTATCTAAAACAAATCTCCTAGAAGGCAGACTCCATAACTTCAAAGGGAATTGTCAATCCTTTTTATTGCTTTTCCTCTAGCACCTAAGAGAGTGCTCAATAAATACTGGTTCAGTGAGTAAGTGAATCTATTGAATGATGGAAGAATGATTCTCAGTTTTAGCTCATATAGTTGATTCTTAGTTGACATATCAAGGTAACATGAATATAACTTTGTAAAATATTAACTTAATGTCTACATAAAAACTAACCTGTAGGGGCAAAGAGCTTTTGTTTCACAGCTTATACATGAGCTAATTGGGCTTATGACCATCTCATTTTTAGTCATTTAATAAATATCAAGCTGCGTGAAGTGAGGATTCCTAGCAACTTTTCAATGCGTGTGTTTCTGATAGAATCTTAGAGATACTGGCAGTTGGTCCATAGTACTTGAATTAGGTAGTGCTCCCCATCCTTGTAAACAGATAGTCACACACAAGTACTGGCAACTCCAACACTACATACATGCTAATCTAATTAATAATATAAATTTACCCTTAGGGTAGCAATTTACTGCAAAATGTTTAATAGCATAGCTGTAGAGATTCTTAAATTTGCCTCAAAATCCTGACACCCCCCCCACCCTAACCCCACCCCCACCCCCACCAGCAATAATAGCTACCTCTTCTGCATTAATATGGAAATTCTTGGATGGCCTTGTTCCCCAGTCCTAAGCAATTGTTACTCTGGGCCATCTGGCATCTTCTGTCTGAGTCGGCTCCAACTGCATCAAGACTTTGTTACAGCTGCCTGAAATTACTTAGCCTGGCCAAGAATACAGAGGTATTCTTATGTGGATAGTTCCCTAGAAACGGTAAGAAGTGGCCTCCCAAGAGTTACATTTTTTGAATAAGAAGGAAATGTGCTAAAAAATTGAAGACATCCAGGAAACTTAACATTCTGCCCTTGGTTTTGAAATAGGCACATGGTGAATTGTATACATACTATGTTATGTAGAAAACTTTATAGTGTACTTGTGTTACAGGTTGAAGTCATTCTCCTCAGTTCTTGTCCCTGCAGCAACAAGGAATTGAAAAGCAGAGACACAATAGCAAAGCAGAGTGAAAGTTTTATTTGAAGACACTCCAAGGAGGAGGGGGCCAGAGTCAGGTAGACAAAGGCATGAACTTTTAGGGGAGGGTCTCTTTATCAGGTCCTAACTGGGAGGCACTTCTTTGATTGACAGGGTGAGGTCTTTTGATTGACAGCTCTAGTTAGTTGTATACCCATTCCTCTTGGTGCACATGTCTTTTCCCCAGAATGCACACAGAAAAGCCCAGGAGGAGGAGGAGGAAGAGCAAAACCGCAATTGTATTTTAATGAGATTATGAGGGGGTATGGTTTGAGCGATTCTTAGTTTTGTTCATTGTGCCTGCATTGGGACCAGTTGGGACTGTTTTGGCCTGGTCCCCATAGGTAGGAAGTTACCTCCCTGCGAAGCTTTTGTCCTCTTCATGTGGGACCCCTACCTGGGCAGTTTGGGCAGTTTTTGAACCTAATATTCCCCTTCCCCAGCTGCTCATGTCTATCTTTCTACTTGACACTTGAACCATATGGTGATGTAACCAAGTAACAAAGAAAGGTCCAGTTTTACGTTTCTGGGATATATGTGATATATCAAAGTATGTACAACTTCTAAAACCTCTGATTTGATCTGATGAACTGGCTAGCATTAAAATGAAGTACCTTATGGAGAATTCTAGAAGGCTGAGCCTCTATGATGTGGCATGAAATTGCAAGAGGCAGCAGGAGTTGGACTTAAAGGGGCTTAACATGAAATAGCCCTTGATGACTCTTACTAGTTTTTTGGACAACTAAGACAACATCGAGAACATGTTGTCAAGATTGATGAAGTTACAGATTTTTAAACTCCTTCCTTCCTATAAAATCAATAAATTAAGGTGGGTTAAAACTATCAGGAATTGATTCAGAATGTTTTGATGTTTAGTCTAAGCTTATCTAATCCTTGGAGCATTAGTTCTACACATTCCAGGAGTCCATGTACTTGGTAGCAGCCTATTTGACTGGATAATCTAGCTCTTTTTATTTTAATACAGCTAATTTTTTCCCATGACTTCTTATTGATATGGGCTATTTTTTTCCATTTTTAAAATCTTTTGTTCATCCCTGTGACTTACTTATTTTATAATTGGAAGTTTCTAACTTTTTAATCCCCTTCACCTATTTTTTTCCCATCCCTTCATACCCTTCTCCTATTGCAAAAGTTTATTCTCTGTTCATGAGTCTATTTGGTTTTTTCTTTGTTCACTTGTTTGTTTTGATTTTCAGACTCCACACATAAGTGAAATCATACAGTATTTGTCTTTCTGTTTATTCAGCCTATATTCTGTACATCAATCCAATTTGTTGCAAATGACAAGATTTCATTTGTTTTTATGGCTGAGTAATATTCCATGGTGTATACACCACATCTATTTTATCCATTTATCCATTGATGGACACTTAGGTTGCTTCCATAGCTTAGCTACTGTAAATAATGCCTTAAACATGCAATAAATGCAGGGGTGCATATATTTTTTTGAATTAGCATTTCTGTTTGCATTGGGCAAATACCCAGAAATGAAATTACTTGATTGTATGGTATTTCTTTTTGTAATTTTATAAGAAACCTCCATACTGTTTTCCATAGTGACTGCACCTGTTTATATTCCCACCAGCAGTGTATGAGAATTCCCTTTACTCCACATCCTCTTCAACACTTGTTATTTCTTGTTTGATACTAGCTACTCTGACTGGTGTTAGGTGATAGCTCATGGTGGTGTTGATCTGCATTTCCCTGATGATTACCGATGTTAAGCATCTTTTCATGTGTCTGTTGGCTACGTGTGCATCTTTGAAAAAGTGTCAGTTCAGGTCCTCTGCACATTTTTTATTGGATTATTTGTTTTTTTGGTGTTGAGTTGTATGAGTTGTTTGTATATTTTGGATATAACCCCTTATTGGATATATCATTTGCAAATATATTCTTCCATTTAGTAAGATGTCTATTTATTTTGTTGACAATTTTTTTTGCTTTGCAGAGCATTTTAGTTCAATGTAGTTGTACTTGTTTAATGCTTTTGTTTTCCTTTCCTGAAAAGGCATCTCCAAAATAATTTTATAAGGCTGCGTCCAAGAGTTTACTGCTTATGATTTCTTTTAGGAGTTTTCAGGTCTTATATTTTGGTCTTTAATCCATTTTGAGTTTACTTTTGTGTATGGAGTTAGACAGTAATCCAGTTTCATTCTCTTGTAAGTAGTTGTTCAATTTTCCCAACACCAGTTATTGAAGAGCCTGTCTTTTGAAGAGACTTGTTTTTTCCCCATTATATATTCGTGGCTCCCTAATCATCATGTATTAATTGATCATGTATGCATAGGTTTGTTTCTGGGCTCTCTGTTCTGTTCCATTGATATGTGAGTCTGTTCTTATACCAGTACCATACTGTTTTGAGTACTGTACCTTTGTACTAGAGCTGGAAGTATGGAAGCATGATAGCCCCCCACTTTTGTTCTTTCTCAGAATGTCTTTGGCTATTCACGGTCTTTTGTGGTTCCACACAAATTTTAGGATTATTTGCTCTAGTTCAATGAAAAATGCCATTGGCATTTTGATAAACTTGCATTGAATCTATAGATTGCTCTTGGCAGTACGGCCATTTTAATAATATTAATTCTTCAAAACAATGAGCATGTTATCTTTCCATTTATTGTGTCATCTTCAATTACTTACATCTCTGTCTTAGAATTTTCAGAGTATTGGTCTTTCACTTCCTTGGTTAAATTTATTCCTAATATTTTATTCTATTTCATGCAATTATAAATGGGATTATTTTCTTAATTTCTCTTTCTGCTAGTTCATTGTTTGTATGTAGAAATGCAACAGATTTCTGTGTATTAATTTTGTATCCTGCAACTTTACTGAATTTATTGGTTTTAGTAGTTTTTCGTTGAAGTCTTTAGGGTTTTCTACATATAGGATGATGTCATCTGCAAATAGTGACAATTTCTTACCAATTTGGATGCCTTTTACTTCTTTTCTTATCAAATTGTTGTGACTAGGATGTCTAGTATTATGTTGAATAAAACTGTTGAGAGTGGACATCCTTGTCTTGTTGCTGATCTTAGAGGGAAGCTTTTAGCTTTTCACTGTTGAGTATGTTAGCTGTGGATTTGTCATATATGGCCTTTATTATGTTGAGGTATGTTCCCTCTATACCCACTTTGTTGAGAGTTTTTATCATGAACGGATGCTGCATTTTGTCAACATTTTTTCTGCATCTCTTGAGATAGTCATATAGTTTTTATCCTTCCTTTTCTTAATGTGGTGTATGATATTGATTTTTGGATAGTGAATCATCCTTGCATCCCTGGGAAAAAAAATTTCACTTGGTCATGGGGAATGATCCTTTTAGAGTTCCTAGTATTTTATTCTATTTGGTTTGGTATTTTTGAATTTGGTTTGGTAATATTTTGTTGAAGATTTTTACATCTATGTTCATTAAGGATATTGTGCTGTGATTTTCTTTCTCTCTTTTAGTAGTGTCTTTTTCTGGCTTTCTTATCTAGAATGAATTGTAGAATGAATTTTTTGTCAGCATTTGAGAAGGATGGATTTAGTCCTTTAAATGTTTGGTAGAATTCACCTGCAAAGCCAGCTGTTACATAACTTTTGTTTATTGGGAGTTTTTTGATTACCAATTCAGTTTCAGTACTAGTAATTGGTTTGTTCAGATTTTCTGTTTCTTCCTGGTTCAGTCTTGGAAGATTGTATGTTCCTAGAATTTATCCATTTCCTCTGGACTGCACCATTTCTTGGCCTATAATTGTCTGTATAGTATCTGATGCTTCTTTGTATTTCTGTAGTATGGGCTATAATTTCCTCTCTCAATTCTGATTTTATTTATTTGAATCCTTTTTCTTTTTTTCTTGTGAGCCTAGCTAAAGGTTCATGAATTTTGTTTATCTTTTCAGAGAACCAGCTTTGTCAATTTCACTGACATTTTCCTATTGTTTTAGTCTCTATTTCATGTATTTCAGCTCGGATCTATATTTTTCCTTCTACTAACTTTGGCCTTTGTTTTTTCTTCTTTTTCTAGTTCTTTTAGAGTTAAGATCCAGTTGTTTACATGAGATTTTTCTTGTTCCTTGAGTAGGGCCTATATTGCTGTAGCCTTCCCTCTTAAAACTGCTTTTGCTGTGTTCCAAAGATTTTCAACTGTTTGTTTCTATTTCATTCATCTCCAGGTAATTTTTTGATTTTCTCTTTGATGTTTTTGTTTTTCTTAAGTAGCATGTTGTTTAGCCTCTATGTGTTTGTGCTTTTTCATTTTTACCTTGTAATTGATTTGTAGTTTTATACTCTTGTTGGAGAAGATGCTTGATACAATTTCTGTCTCCTTTAATTTATTGAGTTGTTTTGTGGCCTAACATGTGATCTATCCTGAAGAATGTGCACTTGAAAAGAATGTGTATTCTGCCAGTTTTGGATAGAATGTTCTGTATATATTTGTTAAAGCCATCTGGTCTGGTCTTTTACAGTTTGGACAGTTGTTCATAGCCACTGTTTCCATACTGATTTTCTGTCTGGATGATCTATCCATTGACATACATGGAATGTTAAAGTCCCCTTCTGTTGTGTTACTGTCATTTTCTCCCTTAATGTCAGTTAATACTTATTTTATAAATTCTATTGGGTACATAGTATTTATAATTGTTATATCTTCTTTACTGGATTATCTCTTTATCACTGTGTAATGCCTTTCTTTGTCTCTTGTTACAGTCTTTGTTTTAAAGCCTATTTGCTGTCTATATTGCTACTCCAGTCTTTTTTTTCACTTCCATTTACATGCAATATCTTTCTCTATCCCTTTACTTTCAGTCTGTATGTGTCTTTAGGTCTGAAGTGAGCTTTGTAGGTAGCATATAAATAAGTCTTCTTTTTAAAAAAATCCATTCAATCACCATATCTTTTTTGATTGGAGCATTTAGACCATTTACATTTAAGAGTAATTATTGGTAGGTATGTACTCATTGCCATTTTGGTAACTGTATCCTGGTTGTTTTTTATAGTTCTTCTCTGCTACTTTCTTCTTTTCTTGTTCTATTTCCTTGTAATTGGTGACTCTTTAGTGTCATGCTTAGATTCATTTCTCTTTATTTTTTATATCTGTTAAATATTTTTGGTTTGTGGTTACCATGAGATTCACAGAAAAATTCCATAAGTATTTAGTATTCTATCTTAAGTTGATGGTTGTTTAAGTTCAAATACGTTCTAAAAGCACTAGATTTTTACTCCCCTTTCTCCATGTTTTATGTACATTATATGATAGTTCATATTTTTATTTTTGTGATTGCCTCAACTAATTTTTTATATATAATTGATTTTACTACTTTTGTATTTTAACCTTCAAATAAACTTTAAAGTGATGGATACTACCTTTACTACTAGTGAAATTTTTTCCTTTCATAATTTTCCTACTTCTAGTTATGACCTTTTCTGCATAAGTAGTCCCTTTAACATTTCTTGTAAGGCTGGTTTAATTATGGTTAACTCCTTTAACATTTATCTGGAAAACTCTTTATCTGTCCTTCAATTCTGAAGAAGCTTGCTGGGTTAGCATATTCCTAGCTGTAGGTTTTTTCTTCTCAGTACTTTGAATATAGCATGCCACTCCCTTATGGCCTGTAATGGTTGTGCTGAAAAATTAGCTGATAACATTATGGGGTTTCATTTGTATGTAACTGGTTGCTTTTGTCTTGCTGCTTTTAAGGTCTTCTCTTTATCTTTAATCTTTGACATTTTAATTCTGTGTCTTGTTGTGTAGAGCTGATATTCATCCTGTTTTGGGCTGTCTGTGCTTCCTGTATCTGGATGTCTTTTTCCTTCTCCAGGTTAGGGAAGTTTTCAGGTATTATATCCTCTAATAATTTTTTAAATTATTAGAAAAAGAAAAAAAAGTCTTTTTTTCTTTTTGGGGTTCAACTTGAGTGTTATCCATTACTCTGTCTTCCAAATTGCTGATCCATCCATCTGCCTCCTCTAATCTGCTGTTGATTCCCTCTAGTGAGTTTTTTCATTTCATTTATTGTATTCTTCAACTCTGATTGGTTTATTTAATATTTTCTATTTCTTTGTTGAAATTCTCACTTAGTTCATCTATTCTTCAAGTCTGGTGAGCATCCTTATAAGCATTACTTTGAGCTGTTCATCAGATAGATTGTGTAATTCCATTTCATTTAGTTCTTTTTCTGAAGTTTTATCTTGTTTTTTTGTTTGGATCATATATTTTTGTATCCTCATTTTGTTTGACTTTCTGTGTTTCTTTATATGAATTAGGTGAAACAACTACCTCTTCCTTGAAGGAGTGGTCTTGTATAGGAAAATCTTCCTGTTCAGACTGCATGTGCCTGGAAGCTTTGACTGGCTGGCTGGAGTTGTAGTGGGTGCAGGCTGGGGGTCCTTGGTCATTCTTCATGGGGCTACCCTGGTGGGACTGCTGGAGCTGAATTGGGCAAGTACCAGGGGGTTCCAGGGCACTCCGTACAGGTGGCACATCAGTGGAAAGACAGAAGCTGAAGGGGCATGGGCCACCAGATTGCTCTGTGCAGGGAGTGTCCTGGCAGGATTGCTGGAGCTGAAGTGGACATGGGCTGAGTGTGTCCCAGTGTGCACCATGCTGTTGCTGCCTTGGTGGAACTTCTGGAGCAGAAGTGGGTGCTGACATGCTCAGGTGGGGTTGCCACCTTGGGGAGAGCTATTGTGGGATGGGGCTGGGAGCTCCCTTATGAAGCAGGCTAGCTATCATGCTTGGACACTGCCCCCTTCTATGCTATCAAGATGGAAGGGAATATAAACAGTGGTGCTTGCCGGCACTTCCAACCGATGAGAGAATTCCAGACGTTCCCCCGCGGGTTGGCAGATACTCTGGTGTTAGTAAATCAGCATCCTTCACTCATATTCTAGTTATTCTTTAAGCCACAGGTCTTTGTTCTATGCTGTGGTGCAGGCAAATTTGTATGTGGGTCCCTCGGTAATATCCTGTTGTATTGCAGTTCCTAATATGGGGGTGGGGGTTCTGTCATTACTGTGTCTCTGTCTTTCCTACTGTTCTCTTTGTGATCTCCCTATCCTTCGTTGTGCAGAAACTATTCATTCAGCCCTTATGTCTTCTTCAGGAGGATTTGCTGTATGTAGATTCAGTGTCTGTGTGGGAAGAAATGAGTTCACGATCTTCCCATAGACCACCTTCTGGGCTTTTATTTTTTAAGTCACCATCTTTATAAATCGTCTATTTATATTTTTGCCCATTTTTCAGTTTTCTCTTTGTCTTGCTGATTTGTTATATTTGTTCTTGTTATATTTTAGGTGAGAATTCCTTATTACTTGTAAATAGTGTGTCATTTGTGTGTTAACTTTTTATACAGTATTTGTCTTTTAACTTTGAGGTAGTTGAACCCATCAGATTTTCCCATTAAGATTGTGTTGTTTTTAATTTGGTTTATTTGTTTTGATTTGTTTTCTATTTTATACAAATTCTTCCTAACTTGGAATTAACTTATGATACATTCATATTCTTTCAGCTTAAATATTTCTTTAGCACCAGAAACATTTTGAATTTCTTTTTTTAATTTACTTATGATGGGAGTTTTTAAAAGATAACTTTTGTTATTTATACCTAATTTATTGCCCTGCAATAATATGAAATAGTTTATAATGCCAGTTCTTTATAATTTAGTGAAATTGCCTGTACAAAGTAATATGTGATATATCTTAATAATTGTTCTTAGTGTATTTGAAAGAATATGTGTTCTTTATAGTTCATTATATGTCACTAGATCTTAGATGAAGCATGTTAGTATTATTCAAAATGTCTACTGTTTGCTTATTTTAATTTATTGATCAGTAACTGACAGGCATGTGTTAGAATACTCAACTCAAACTGTTGATTTATTTATCTCACCCCATAATTCTGTCTGTTTTTACCTTATGTATTATTGAGTAATATTACTATAGGCATACACATTTATGGTTTTTCATCTGCTTGATTTGTTTTTTCCTTTTCGTGACTTGTGCCTTATCTGTTTTCTCTGGCATTAAAGCTGCTATCTTAGCTAATATTTTACATACTTTTATCTTCAGCATTTCCACAAATAAATATAAATATGGATATGGATATAGACAGGTAGATATGCCTACAAGAGAAAAACAATTGCTAGATTTTATTTTTCTATTTAAACCAATACAATCTTTTTTTCATTAGCTAACATTTTTATATTTATTTAAAGTAGTATTTTTATTTATTTACTTATTTATTTATTTGTACATAATTATTTTTTATTGAAGGGTAGTTGACACACAGTATTACATTAGTTTCAGGTGTACAACACAGTGATTCAACATTTATATACATGATAATTCTAGGTACCAGCTATCACCGTACCAAGTTGTTACAATATTTTGACTATATTCCTTATGCTATACATTATATCCCGGTTACTTATTTATTTTACAATTGGAAGTGTGTAGTTTTTTTTTTTTGTTAGGGCATCTCTCATATTTATTAATCAAATGGTTGTTAACAACAATGAAATTCTGTATAGGGGAGTCAGAGCTCAATGCACAATCATCAATCTACCCCAAGCCTAATTTTCGTCAGTTTCCAATCTTCTGAAGCATAACAAACAAGTTCTTACCTGGAGAACAAATTCTTACATCGTAAATAAGTTACATGGTGAAAAGGACAAGGGCAGTCATCACAGAAACTTTCGGTTTTGCTCATGCATTATGAACTATAAATAGTTCAAATATGAATACTCATTTGATTTTTATACTTGATTTATATGTGGATACCACATTTCTCTCTTTATTATTATTATTTTTAATAAAATGCTGAAGTGGTAGGTAGATACAAGATAAAGGTAGAAGACATAGTTTAGTGTTGTAAGACAGCAAATGTAGATGATCAGGTGTGTGCCTGTAGACTATGTGTTAATCCAAGCTAGACAAGGGCAATAAAACATCCACGTATGCAGAAGATTTCTCTCAGAACAGGGGGGGTGAGGTTCTAAGCCTCACCTCTGTTGATCCCCAATTTCTCACCTGATGACCCCCCTGCGACTGTGCCTGTCTTAGGTTGTTCCTCCCTTGAGGAATCTTACCCGTCTCTGGCTAACCAGTCATCTTCTGGGGCCATACAGGGAAATGTTAAGTTGGTAAGTGAGAGAGAAGCCTTATTGTTTGAAAAGGTTAGCTTTTTACTTCTTTGCATTTTTATGCCCTGTGGCTTCTATGCCCAGCATTTCTCTTGAGGTATCTTTACCACTTGGAAGAATTATGATACTCAGTCAATTTGATATGAGGCACGAATTCTATTTCAGGGTTGTAATTAGGAAGGAAGAAGAAAAGCTATAGAAGTAGCAGGCGGAAGAAAACATGGGAAGATTGATTATTTCTTTGACATATCTTCTTGTAGAGTAACTTCAGCATGGATAGGTTTTAAACTACTAATTAAATTGTGCACACACATTAACATAATAGGAGTATAGTTACATAACCAAAGCAGACCTGTAATTACCAGCCATCTCCAGTGAAACCAAGAAAACCAGTTAGGCACCTTAGGCATTTGTGAAAACTTATCTATGATATGGTGGATATTGTCCAACTGAAGTTGAGCAGTCTGAGAGAAATCAGACAAATTAAAACAACCCATTCCTGGGGACTGTTCACATGCCATATGTTCTTTTAACAGTAAATAGTCTGTAGTTGGAAGATTTTGGAGCGCTACCATTTGCACTTCTCCTAATTCTTGGTTGAGTTCCAACAGTATAGATCCAGTCAAATTTGTTGTTTTACTGTATGCATAGGCCAGCTTAGATATATCCTTCCTCATTCCCATGGCAAGTCCAGGAACTGGTGGGATGAGTGCATCTACAATTGTAGCAGTGCGTGGATCGTTGTTGGGGTTTTTTGATGATCATCTTCTGGCATGAGTCTTCCCGAGAGTGCTGATGTTGGAAGTTCTTTTTCATATCGTATCTTATTGATTTTCGGGGTAGCCAAATTAGGCTTTGATCCTCTGTATAAACAAAAACAGGCCCTTTGCCTACACTTTTATATGCCCTTTATACCCTTGTGTAGAACTCATTGGAGGTCACCACACAGGAACTGCCTTTTTTTTTTTTTTTGGTATCACTAATCTACACTTACATGATGAATTTTATGTTTACTACGCTCTCCCCTATACCAGGTCCCCCCAATAAACCCCTTCACAGTCACTGTCCATCAGCATAGCAAAATGTTGTAGATTCACTACTTGTCTTCTCTGTGTTGTACAGCCCTCCCCTCTCTACCACATCACCCATGCATGCTAATCTTAATACCCCGCTTCTTTTCCCCCCTTATACCTCCCTACCCACCCATCCTCCCCAGTCCCTTTCCCTTTGGTACCTATTAGTCCATTCTTGAGTTCTGTGATTCTGCTGCTGTTTTTTTCCTTCAGTTTTTCCTTTGTAGTTATATTCCACAGACAAGTGAAATCATTTGGTATTTCTCTTTCTCCGCTTGGCTTGTTTCACTGAGCATAATACCCTCCAGCTCCATCCATGTTGCTGCAAATGGTAGGATTTGCCCTTTTCTTATGGCTAAGTAGTATTCCATTGTGTATATGTACCACATCTTCTTTTTCCATTCATCTATCGATGGACATTTAGGTTGCTTCCAATTCTTGGCTGTTGTAAATAGTGCTGCTATAAACATAGGGGTGCACTGATCTTTCTCATACTTGATTGCTGCATTCTTAGGGTAAATTCCTAGGAGTGCAATTCCTGGGTCAAATGGTAGGTCTGTTTTGAGCATTTTGATGTACCTCCATACTGCTTTCCACAATGGTTGAACTAATTTACATTCCCACCAGCAGTGTAGGAGGGTTCTCCTTTCTCTACAGCCTCGCCAACATTTGTGGTTCTCTGTCTTTTGGATGGCAGCCATCCTTACTGGTGTGAGGTGATACCTCATTGTAGTTTTAATTTGCATTTCTCTGATAATTAGCGATGTGGAGCATCTTTTCCTGTGTCTGTTGGCCATCTGTATTTCTTTTTTGGAAAACTTGTCTGTTCAGTTCCTCTGCCCATTTTTTAATTGCGTTATTTGTTTTTTGTTTGTTGAGGCATGTGAGCTCTTTATATATTCTGGACGTCAAGCCTTTATCGGATGTGTCATTTTCAAATATATTCTCCCATACTGTAGGGTTCCTTTTTTGTTCTATTGATGGTGTCTTTTGCTGTACAGAAGCTTTTCAGCTTAATATAGTCCCACTTGTTCATTTTTGCTGTTGTTTTCCTTGCCCGGGGAGATATGCTCAAGAAGAGGTCACTCATGTTTATGTCTAAGAGGTTTTTGCCTATGTTTTCTTCCAAGAGTTTAATGGTTTCATGACTTACATTCAGGTCTTTGATCCATTTTCAGTTTACTTTTGTATATGGGGTTAGACAATGGTCCAGTTTCATTCTCCTACATGTAGCTGTCCACATGGTGAAGAGACTGTCATTTCACCATTGTATGTCCATGGCTCCTTTATCAAATATTAATTGACCGTATATGTCTGGGTTAATGTCTGGATTCTCTAGTCTGTTCCATTGGTCTGTGGCTCTGTTCTTTGGCCAATACCAAATTGTCTTGATTACTATGGCTTTATAGTAGAGCTTGAAGTTGGGGAGTGAGATCCCCCCTACTTTATTCTTCTTTCTCAGGATTGCTTTGGCTATTCAGGGTCTTTGGTGGTTCCATATGAATTTTTGAATTATTTGTTCCAGTTCATTGAAGAATGTTGCTGGTAGTTTCATAGGGATTGCATCAAATCTGTATATTGCTTTGGGCAGGATGGCCATTTTGACGATATTAATTCTTCCTAGCCATGAGCATGGGATGCGTTTCCATCTGTTAGGGTCCCCTTTAATTTCTCTTAAGAGTGACTTGTAGTTTTCAGAGTATAAGTCTTTCACTTTTTTGGTTAGGTTTATTCCTAGGTATTTTTTTTTTTTTGATGCAATTGTGAATGGAGTTGTTTTCCTGATTTCTCTGTTGGTTCATTGTTAGTGTATAGGAAAGCCACAGATTTCTGTGTGTTGATTTTGTATCCTGCAACTTTGCTGTATTCCAATATCAGTTCTAGTAGTTTTGGGGTGGAGTCTTTAGGGTTTTTTATGTACAGTATCATGTCATCTGCAAATAGTGACAGTTTAACTTCTTCTTTACCAATCTGGATTCCTTGTATTTTTTTGTTTTGTCTGATTGCCATGGCTAGGACCTCCAGTACTATGTTAAATAGCAGTGGGGAGAGTGGGCATCCCTGTCTAGTTCCCGATCTCAGAGGAAATGCTTTCAGCTTCTCGCTGTTCAATATAATGTTGACTGTGGGTTTATCATAGATGGCCTTTATTATGTTGAGGTATTTGCCCTCTGTACCCATTTTGCTGAGAGTTTTTATCGTGAATGGATGTTGAACTTTGTCAAATGCTTTTTCAGCATCTATGGAGATGATCATGTGGTTTTTGTCTTTCATTTTGTTGATGCGGTGGATGATGTTGATGGACTTTCGAATGTTGTACCATCCTTGCATCCCTGGGATGAATCCCACTTGGTCATGGTGTATGATCCTTTTGATGTATTTTTGAATTTGGTTTGCTAATATTTTGTGGAGTATTTTTGCATCTACGTTCTTCAGGGATATTGGTCTGTAGTTTTCTATTTTGGTGGGGTCTTTGCCTGGTTTTGGTATTAGGGTGATGTTAGCTTCATAGAATGAGTTTGGGAGTATCCCCTCCTCCTCTATTTTTTGGAAAACTCTAAGGAGAATGGGTATTATGTCTTCCCTGTATGTCTGATAAAATTCCGAGGTAAATCCATCTGGCCCGGGGGTTTTATTCTTTGGTAGTTTTTTGATTACCACTTCAATTTCATTGCTGGTAATTGGTCTGTTTAGATTTTCTGTTTCTTTCTGGGTCAGTATTGGAAGGTTGTATTTTTCTAGGAAGTTGTACATTTCTCCTAGGTTTCCCAGCTTGTTAGCATATACGTTTTCATAGTATTCTCTAATAATTCTTTGTATTTCTGTGGGGTCCGTCGTGATTTTTCCTTTTTCGTTTCTGATACTGTTGATTTGTGTTGACTCTCTTTTCTTCTTGATAAGTCTGGCTAGAGGCTTATCTATTTTGTTTATTTTCTTGAAGAACCAGCTCTTGTTTTCATTGATTTTTGCTATTGTTTTCTTCTTCTGAATTTTATTTATTTCTTCTCTGATCTTTATTATGTCCCTCCTTCTGCTGACCTTAGGCCTCATTTGTTATTTTTCCAATTTCTCTAATTGTGACATTAGACCATTCATTTGGGATTGTTCTTCCTTTTTAAAATATGCTTGGATTGCTATATACTTTCCTCTTATGACTGCTTTTGCTGTGTCCCACAGAAGTTGGGGTTTAGTGTTGTTGTTGTCATTTGTTTCCATATATTGCTGGATCTCCATTTTGATTTGGTCATTGATCCATTGATTATTTAGGAGCGTGTTGTTAAGCCTCCATGTGTTTGTGAGCCTTTTTGCTTTCTTTGTACAGTTTATTTCTAGTTTGATGCCTTTGTGGTCTGAAAAGTTGGTTGGTAGGATTTCAATGTTTTGGAATTTACTGAGGCTCCTTTTGTGTCCTAGTATGTGGTCTATTCTGGAGAATGTTCCATGTGCACTTGAGAAGACTGTGTATCTTGTTGCTTTTGGATGTAGAGTTCTGTAGATGTCTATTAGGTCCATCTGCTCTACTGTGTTGTTCAGTGCTTCTGTGTCCTTATTTATTTTCTGCCCGGTGAATCTGTCCTTTGGTGTGAGTGGTGTGTTGAAGTCTCCTAGAATGAATGCATTGCAGTCTATTTCCCCCTTCAGTTCTGTTAGTATTTGTTTCACATATGCTGGTGCTCCTGTGTTGGGTGCATATATATTTAGAGTGGTTATATCCTCTTGTTGGACTGAGCCCTTTATCATTATGTAGTGTCCTTCTTTATCTCTTGTTAATTTCTTTGTTTTGAAATCTATTTTGTCTGATATTAGCACTGCAACCCCTGCTTTCTTCTCGCTGTTGTTTGCCTGAAATATGTTTTTCCATCCCTTGACTTTTAGTCTGTACATGTCTTTGGGTTTGAGGTCAGTTTCTTGTAAGCAGCATATAGATGGGTCTTGCTTTTTTATCCACTGTATTACTCTGTGTCTTTTGATTGGTGATTCAGTCCATTTACATTTAGGGTGACTATTGAAAGATATGTACTTATTGCCATTGCAGGCTTGAAATTCATGGTTACCAAAGGTTCAAGGTTAGCCTCTTTAGTATCTTACTGCCTAACTTAGCTCGCTTATTGAGCTGTTATATACACTGTCTGGAGATTCTTTTCTTCTCTCTCTTCTTATTCCTCCTCCTCCATTCTTCATATGTTGGGTGTTTTGTGCTGTGCTCTTTCTAGGAGTGCTCCCATCTAGAGCAGTCCCTGTAAGATGTCCTGTAGAGGTGGTTTGTGGGAAGCAAATTCCCTCAGCTTTTGTTTGTCTGGGAATTGTTTAGTCCCACCATCATATTTAAATGATAGTCGTGCTGGATACAGTATCCTTGGTTCAAGGCCCTTCTGTTTCATTGTATTAAATATATCATGCCATTCTCTTCTGGCCTGTAGGGTTTCTGTCGAGAAGTCTGATGTTAGCCTGATGGGTTTTCCTTTATAGGTGACCTTTTTCTCTCTAGCTGCCTTTAAAACTCTTTCTTTGTCCTTGATCTTTGCCATTTTAATTATTATGTGTCTTGGTGTTTTCCTCCTTGGATCCTTTCTGTTGGGGGTTCTGTGTATTTCCGTGGTCTGTTCGATTATTTCCTCCCCCAGTTTGGGGAAGTTTTCAGCAATTATTTCTTCCAAGATACTTTCCATCCCTTTTCCTCTCTCTTCTTCTTCTGGTACCCGTATAATATGGATATTGTTCCTTTTGTATTGGTCACACAGTTCTCTTAACATTGTTTCATTCCTGGAGGTCCTTTTATCTCTCTCTATGTCAGCTTCTGTGCATTCCTGTTCTCTGGTTTCCATTCCATCAATGGCCTCTTGCATCCTATCCATTCTGCTTATAAACCCTTCCAGAGTTTGTTTCGTTTCTGTAATCTCCTTTCTGGCATCTGTGATCTCCCTCCAGACTTCATCCCATATCTCTTGTGAATTTCTCTGTATCTCTGTCAGCATGTTTATGATTTTTATTTTGAATTCTTTGTCAGGGAGACTGGTTAGGTCTGTCTCCTTCTCTGGTGTTGTCTCTGTGATCTTTGTCTACCTGTAGTTTGCCTTTTCATGGTGATAGGAATAGTTTGCAGAGCTGGAACGAGTGACGGCTGGAAGAACTTCCCTTCTTGTTGGTTTGTGGCCCTCCTCTCCTGGGAGAACAGCAACCTCTAGTTTCTTGTGCTGGGTAGCTGCGCATAGACAGGGCTTCTGCTTCCTCCCCAGGTGCTATGGAGTTTATCTCCACTGTTGCTCTGGGCGTGGTCTGGCTGGGGCAGCCACTCCAAAGTGGTGGTGTCACGTTGGAGGGGCAGCGACCAGGAGGCTATTTATCTTTGTAAGGGGCCTCCATGCTCCCTGCTTCCTAGGGGATTAGTGTGCCCAGAGATCCCCAGATTCCCTACCTCTGGACTATGTGTCCCACCCTGCCCCTTTAAGACTTCCAAAAAGCATCCGCCAAAACCAAACAACGACCACACACACACAAAAAAAATTTTTTTAATTACAAAAAAAAGAAAAAATTGGCCTCTCGTTCGTCTTTATTCTCCAGCGCCAGCCTCAGGCATCTGCTCACCGGTCTTGATGCCCTGTTCCCTACTTTTGGGTCCCTATCCCTTTAAGACTTCCAAAAAGCGCTCGCAAAACAGAACAGAAAAAAAAAAAATGGCCGCTCACTTTTCTTATGTCCTCCGGCGCCAGGCCTCCCGTACCTGCTCACCATTCTTGCTGCCCTATTTCCCTAGTATCCACGGCCCCGCGCACGCACTGTGTCTCTGCTCAGGTCCGGATGGCTGGGGCTCGGTGTTCAGCAGTCCTGGGTTCCGTCTCCCTCCCGCTCTGCCTATTCTTCTCCCTCCAGGAGCTGGGGCGAGGGGCGCTCGGGTCCCTCTGGGCCGGGGCTTGTATCTTACCCCCTTTACGAGGCACTGGGTTCTCGCAGGCTTGGATGTGGTCTGATTGTTGTCCTTTGTCCTCTGGTCTTTATTCTAGGAAGAGTTGTCTTAGTTATATTTTCATAGATATATGTGGTTTTGGGAGGAGATTTCTGCTGCTCTACTCACGCCGCCATCTTGGCTCCACTGATATTTTCATTTAATTTATGTTTTTATTTCATATTTGTCCTCTATTTTTACCTCTTTTTTCCTTTCTCACTTTCCATTAGAGAAATCAAGTTTTCCTCTATCTTCAAACATCATACAGTATTTCTGTATTTTTGTTGTGTATCAGTTATTGTTTTTTTTCCCTGCTCAATAGTATTCCACTAGTAGATAACTATTTTGTTTAATGATTTACCCCTTACTAAACATCTGGGATATTAGCTATTAGGAGTAAGGCTACTCTGATCATTTATGAATGACTGTGTTTTTATTCTGCTGCATTAGTATGTTAAGACATTATATATTAACAAATTAATTACTTGTAAATGGTAACCTGGTTGCCTGTTTTTGTAAATTAAGTTTTACTGGAATACAGTCATTTCCATTTGTTCACATGTTCTCTTTGCCTGTCTTCAGGCTACAATGACAGTGTTGAACAGTTGCAGCAGAGACCGTATAGCCACAAGTCTAAAGTATATGCTCTGTGACGCTTTAGAGAAAAAGTTTACCAACCAGTGTTGCAGGTACTCTGGGTACAAAGATGGCTGTCTTTTTTTTTTCATGGACAATTAATCTTGTTAGATTCAAACTGGAAACTGTATTATCTACTGTGAACAGCAGCTCTTTCTTGGATCAGTTCATTCCTCCTTCATCTGGTTTATTTGGAGTGTACTCCATGTATGTATGGGGCAGGTACCAGCTAACAACTAAGTCTTCTCTAAGTCTCTTCCTTTTGGGATTGTCCCTTCAGTTTTGGCAGCTTTGACCATCACAGTTCCCATCTTCTTGAGTTCAAAAAGATGGCATGTTTTTCACTGTTACATTAGTTACCCAATGTCATGCCATGACCACAGGCCACTATCAGGTCAAAGCTGCAAAGATGGCAAATTCAGTTTGTCCAAAATCACTTCAGCTTCCCTAAAAAAATTACCTGCCATGTTCACTGTCCAGGAAGTTGTGTTGTTGTTGTTATTGTTGTTTTGTATTCTATGCATAGTTTATAGCTTTTATCTGTAGGAGGGTTGGTCTTCTGGAAACTTACCTCACCATTCCAGTAAGGGAATCTTTTTATCTTGCATTTCTCTTTCATACTAAGGAATTTTGGATAATTTTTCATTCAAATACCTCAAATAGTTTTCCACTTTGCATTCTTTTCTTTGGAGGTTCATTAAATAACTAGGTATTGACAGTTCTCCTTTCTCTAAATTTCTTCTTACTCCTTGGCTTTCTTTAACACTTTCTATTGAGAAATCCTTTTAAGCTTGCTTCGTCGTATGATGGCTATGCATAGACTACATTTTCCTTCCTATGTCTATTACTTAACTTCTGCAACTAGCAGTCTTGTAGTGTGTGGAGTGGGGGAGGTGAAACAGAAGATATCAAATTTAATTAACTGTGGCCAGATTTTCTCTGTTAAGGGATCAAGTTTTTAAGTGTAAATGAGCTAGATTTCTGGTATTTCTTTCCAGTTAAAAAAAAAAAAGGTTTATAATAAGGGCTAAAATCCTGTTTGTTGCTTTACCTAGTAACATTTATTTAGATTTATCCTCATTTTTATTAGTCTCTTTACTCACCATTACTTTTGAGTCCTTTCTTATGAGATCATATTTTTCCTTAAAGTGCATCATTTAGAAGTTCCTTTTGGGCAGATCCGTTAGTGGTAAACAGTTTTGTTTCCTTAAAAGATTACTTAGCCGTAACTTAAAATTTTTGCTGAGTTCAGGTGTCTCAATTGGCAGGTATTTTTACTTTCTCTTGCCACTTTCAGTACATCATGTATTCACTTCCTTATATTTGTGCCAAGATGCCATCTTTGCCATTTAACTAATCTTGAAAGAAAGCTCCCAACATTATACTGTTTTTGATGATGTTTGCTGTAGATTTTCCTGGATGTCCATTAATCATGAAGACATTCCCTTTAATGGGTAGTTTGCTAAGATTTTTCTTTTTAATGAATAGATGTGAATTATATCATATGCTTTTATCTGTTAATATAAAAATCATAGATTTTAAAGCTATTGATGTTGCTTGATTGCATACATCAATTATGTTATAATAACCTTGTATTCTGAGTAAAACCCAACATGGTCATAGTTCATTTTTTTATGCTTTGCTGGATTCAGTCTGTTAAAACTTATTTAGCATTTTAAATCTAATTTAATAAATAGGGTAGATCAGTATTTTCACTTTCTTTTAAAATCCCTGTCTGATTTAGAACTGTTTGTTTAGAACTGTTCCCTCTTTTTCTGTTTACTAGAGTGTAAATATAAATTGAGAATCTAAATTTTTTGAAAGATTGTTAGTTTTTGAATGAAATACATTCTTTGAGGAAAGGTTTTTAGCAATCTATTTTAAGTATTCTGTGGTTACAGAATAGTTTAGGTTCTCTACTTCTTAGGCCTATTTTAGTAAGTTTCACTGTTTTTTATAAGTTTTAAAAAATATTTTTCCATTTTATATGAGTTTTCAGGTTTGTACAATTTCTTGTGAAACGTTTCTTTTTAGATTTTTATTTTTTATTCTTCTTCTGTTTTTCATTATTTCTTTTTTTTTTCTTTTTTTAAATACACCCCCCTCTCTGCCCACGTCCTTTATTCCAACCTTAATAATACTAAGGTGTTCTGTGATAGAAAAGGATGTTTTGAAAATATTATCCCACACTGAATTACCTTTATAATCAACTGTTAAGTTATTGAAAATATGTTTTGGGAGGTAATAAATGGAAGAATGCTTTACATGTCCAAGATTTAAGTGTTATTTCTATGTATGTGCACTTAATATTTTTTTATTTTAACATGAATTTCAGAACATCTTAATGGAACTACATGCTTATATAAAGAAAGACATGGGTCCAGGTTATCCTTGAAGATAAATTTTATGATAATTTTACAAGGACAAGTAACCTTCCATTTAAACTATTGCGCTATAGATGTATAGTATTTTTATGTAACATTTTAAAAGCCTACTTGAAATTCATATATACTGTTTATAGTCTTCTTTTAGATAAAAATAAAAAAGGAATGTTGTACTGTTTTTATTTGCTAGAAGATTCTGAATTGTGCATTTCTATCCTGGTTTACTATGCAAAGCATTTGAGTTTTAAAGTTCTGCTATTAATGGACAACATATTAAGTGGCTTCAGCAATTAAGTTGAAAAAAATATTTGACTCTGGTCTGTGTAACATAGAGTGTTTGGTTCTAACAAAATACCCGACCCTGCACCCCATTATCTTAAGAAAGGGCTTTCTATTACAGAGCTCTCATATCATACATCCGAAACAGTCCATCTCTCAAGGTGAAAACAGTCCATACTCTTGCTTCAACATTTTCTTGCTTTTGACAATTTGTTTTGAAACCCTAAATCTGAGTAATTTTTTTTAGAAGAGGCTGTCATTTATTTAGCATAAGCTCCCCAGACCTGCAGAATATAAAGGGTAAAAAGATCTCCTCTGAGAGATTTATTCTACATGACTGTGCTTATCTTGAAAAGCTGCCAAGTTTGCTTTTATGTTCTCAGTGCCTCAGTGGGAATCAATTAGAGTACCTGCTGTTTTGAATAGCAGATAATGGTGGCAGGTCAGAATTTAGACCACCAACAGTGTTAAACAGGCAAGTGTTACTCTCAAACGACAATAGAAAAGAACCTTTTCTTTTTAGTTCAGTATGCATTGGTTGACTGGTGAACTTGACTAAAATAATTCATGTTATCACAGCTAAGCTTTATTGAATGTGAGTAAAGCAAAAATTCTATGATGGAAAATACAGCATTTAGCCCCATGACTAAAAAACATCCTTTAACAGCAAGGTCATGGGAGGAAAAAAAAACTTAGGAACTAAAATTCTCAGGTTAGAGATCCATAATTCACATATAAATGTGTCTACAAAAGTACACAATAAACAGTTATCCTCCCTGTTTATTTCCAAGGTCCAAAATACAGCAGAGAAGCAATTTATTTTAGGCATTCTTTAAAATAAGGTCCTGGATGACTTTCAGGTAAATGATTATGTGTAGTGAAAGCACATAAGTTATAGCCTCAGCATAATGAGATGTATTTGTATAAAATATTTTGAAGCAGAAAAACTGTCACAGCAAATAAAATAAGGTAAATAAAATATATCACACTCTTGCCACAGGCTATTGAATTTTTAAGAGTTTACAAACATTTCAAAAACCCAAATTTTTAAAATAAATGAAGTAGAGGAAAATAGTATTTTGAGAGTTGTGACAAATCCCAGTTGTATTAGAGTTGTAACAGACCTGCTTGAAACATTAGTTTAAATATATCTTTCCCAAAATATTTAATGGATTTGGGTCATGGGTTAATTTTAACTTTGCAGTGATTGTTAGACTGTTTGGAACACCACCACCAATGTAAGCCTCCTAAAATAGCCTTTTTATCTTATCAACCTGCTGGGCAACTGCTAAGTAGCATCTTTTTCCCTCCAAATATGGAGTCTTTTCCTTCTTGGCATTCAAGATCTGGTTCTTCTATCTTTAAAATCGTGTTCAGTGCTCCCTCACCGTGTACGCCTCCTCCCGTTACACAGTATGTCTTTTACCCTGCCGTACACTTGCTCAGTCTATTGACCTGTGCTCTTCCACTCTATTCCCCACATACCTGGATAGGCAGTAATATAATCATCTCACTATAGATTACTCTAATCACCTGTAAATACCCCCATGGGTTTCATATTTCTATGCAATTTGTTAACAATATGCTTGTGTCTAAAAAGCTTCAACCGTCTTTAAGAATGTAGCAGTTGTGCCTCTGTGTCTGTGAGCTAGCCACAGTCGTTGTGGCTCAGGTTTCTCACAGGTTTCCCTTTTGCATTTCCTTAGAGTTCTTTTCTTTCGTGTTGCTATTTCTCTGCTGCTTTATCCCAGATACATATATTTTATTCCCTTCAACTTGGCCCTAGAAAAAGTTCCTTGTATTCTAGAGCTGTAGAACTCATTCATAGGGAAGTAAAAATAACTGATAACAGTTTACAAAGAATCTCTGTATTGTCCAGGACAAGACTACATGATGAAATAATGAAGTACTAACCATGGGGTTTAAGCATAAAGCAGAGAGCATAAGTAAGGACAGGTTTTCGGATAGGAGGCATTAAATTCATACCACAAATGCATCACTTTAATTCTCCAGCTTGGTACATACAATGGTACAAATAATGCTTTTTAGTTTGCATGTTTCTTTTGTGGCTACTTAATCTTGTATAATCACATCTGTGTCACGGACAGAAATTTAAATATATTTCAACATATTAGGCAGGCTTTCTATTTTCATGTATCAATCTCATCACTTTAAATGAACCATGTGCTGTTTCAATATAAGTTCACTACTAAAAGTTCCCAAGGCTTCTTTTTCTTCAGATAATTTGTGTTCCATCAAAGTAGCTTTCTCACAAACTATTGACTTAGCCTCAAAAATGTGCTACCTTCCCCTTATTAGCTTATTGTGCCCTTGTTTTCAGCATGTTATTTGCACAGGGTTGTGGTGCAAGGTAGAAGGAGAGAAAGAATGCAGAACCAAACTAGATCCACCAATGGATGGGACTGACTGTGACGCCGGGAAGGTAAGTCATCTGTGTTGCTTAGAGCTCATAACAATAGCAAATGGAACTTAAGAAACTCACATCTTCTCCTGCCATTTCTCCTGGCAGGACATTGTCTCCTGCCTGTAACTTACGTAGGCCTCTTAGCACTAGTGGAGTACATTTAGTATCTATAACCATTTCAGCATGTCATTTATTTTAAATTTTAACTTTTGTTTTTTCAAATCCGTGATTTTTTTAAATGTCAGTACAGTTCTTTTTTATTGTTGATTATAAGAATGCTGAGTCAGATACGTGTTTATACACTTTAACAAAAGAATTTGTAGTGTTTTACTATTTAAATTAAATCGTATATAAATTAATCACTAATAATAGCATAAATAGTAAAACTCAGAGCTGATAAATCCTTCCAGGGATAAAATATTGTCTCGGGAGAGCCGTTTACTATGTCCATTTCAAGCATAAGTAAAATTTCTAATTGATATTTTGGGGACTAGTAAATATTTGGCTTAGTCATTTAATGTACATGATAAGGTTATGGGAAATTACTACTGTATTTTTCCATATAAAATAATTGTTGAAACATTTCTTTTCAAGAATATAAAAGAGCTAGATCTCACATAAACTTACAATCATAGTCAATTTAATCAAAAGATAACAGTTCAATACTTCACATAATTTTCTAATTTGTACTCAATTAAGGAAAGGTGGAACACTTATTACTACTCATTAGATATAAGAAACTTTGCTTCTGAAGAAAATGAATATTTATTATATTTGAAAAGAAGCAACAACATAAAGATTACTTGGGGTGAATTACTTGGTAAAAAAAAATCAGGTTATGTAGAATTTAAACACACATTGATTTGAAAAAATGGACAAAATTGAAATCTAGCAATTCCACTTCTGGAATTTTGTCCTAAAGAACTACTTACACACGTGCACACAGAGTCACATGCACACATGCAAATGCTTATGTAAGGGTGCAATTTGCAATGATAAGAAATAAACAATTAAAACATTCACTTTATTGTTCTTCCTCATCTGAGGAATGGTTACAGTGTAGCTGTTAAAACAAATAGGTAGATACATAAGTACTAACATGAGAAGATCTACAAGACTAGTTACTACATAGGCATGTCAGAAAAATTGATACTTTATGATACCATTTGAAATTTAAGAAAAAATGCAGTTTGTATAGGGATGTGAGCGCATACACAAAGTATACATTTTAAACACACAGAGTAGTTTTAGGATATGAACTCCAAACTGCACTTTGTATAGTTAGCTCTTGGGAAGGAAGTGGAATTGATGAATAGGAGTAAAGCAACCAAAGGTGAGAGTGAATATAACTTTTCTCCCAGACATTTCTGGATTGTTTGATATAAGTGTGTAGTCATTCATTACTGATATGATTTGTTTCATTAAAAAAAAGAAACAATGCCCTCTTACTGGACTAAATTATGTTTTCTACCTTTATCTTGCATCTACCTGCCACTTAGCATTTTATTAAAATAATAATAATAATAAGGGAGAAATGTGGAATTCACATATAAATCAAGTATAAAAATCAAACGAATAATCATATCTGACTTGATTGTTTATAGTTCATGATGCATGATCAAAACCAAAAGTTTCTGTGATATGACTGTCCTTGCACTGTTCACCATGTAAGAACTTATTCACTATGTAAGAACTTGTTCGTTATGCTTCAGAAGATTGGAGACTGTTGAGAATTAGGCTTGGGTTTCATTAATAATTGTGCATTGAGTCCCCTATACAGAATTTTATTGTTGTTAACAACCATTTGATCAATAAATATGAGAGATGCCCTCTCAAAAAAAAAAAGAAACAATGTACAAATTGGATAATTCCAAAATATAAAAATGAAGACTAGAAATGTTTTATCATTAGATACAATCAATAAGAAAACAGTTCCTTGATAGCAAATTTCAGTAAAATATGTCAGTTGTTTACTGTGCCAAGTGTTTTTCTTTAAGCTTATATGGAAAGTCAGAATTTGGGTTGATTTTATTTGTTAATATTATACACAGAAGTACAATATTATATGGATATTAGGCAAGCCTCATGGTATTATGCTGAGTAATTTATTGCTTGAATCATAAAACTGTATCAGCAATAATTTTCATCCCTTAAATCAGAAGCAGTAAGAGTCAGCCATATTCAAACATCACACAACCCATTTGTCTTACTTAGTTCTTTAATAACAAAATATCTTCACTTTAATAATCTGGTATCCTGTTTTTCTGTTTGTTTCTTCCGATATTTGTGAGAAAATTTCGCATTCTTGAGGTCTCTAAAATAACCTTATCTTTCAGCAATCAAAATTGTAATTGCTCATCAAAAATAAAACATTTTATATCCCTATAATCATGCTAATGATATTCTTTCAGTTGTTTTGTAATACTTTGTCGATTGAAATAACTAATGAACTTCTCAGTTCCTCAGGCTTCAGACATCCATCTGTTCCAGCTGTTGTAGGAGCCATCATGAAAATAGCTTTCAGTACTTGGCATTTGAGTGCTGTAGTGCTAAAATATTTGAATGCTTTCAACCTTGCACTGAACACTCCTAGTTTGGTACATTCCAAACCAAGAAACAAAGCTGAGAATTTTGTAATGTGTTACTCTTCAGGGATGTTAACCTAGCTGTATAACTAGTTCATCTAAGAGTATATCATTAAGTCTGAGAAGATGCCTACAAAATTCTAAAATTGAAATGATTGTGAAGGTAGGGATTTATCTGTTTATACACAGCATTTCCATATAAAAGCACCCTGTTTTTCCTTCTCCTTTCTTCTTTATAATGCTATCATCTGTGTTTACATTTACATTTCACAGAAGTTAAAGAGTTGATAAATGATTTGGTAAAAAAAAAAAAAAAACAACAAGAAGTATATGCTTTTTAGTTAAAATATTTGCTAGGAATTTGAGGAGGGAAAATAAAAGTTAAAAGCAATTTACTAGAATTTCAGATTCGTCTTGAAGGATGCTACGTAATATATTTTAGTCATTTACTTTACTAAATTGAGATTCATGAAGTTACCATCATCATTCTTTATTGAAAAAATAAAGACTGTAACATCCTTGCAATCCCAAATTTGCGTATGTAGAATTTATTGCCTTCTTTCCCCTTCTGTCTTCCAACGGGGTATGCACAAGATTTAATTGGAATATAATGCTTCCTATGACATCTTCACAGACTTCTTCCAACTGGTTGTTTTCATACCCACATGAAATTTGAGAGAATAGAAATACAGTCAACTGTTTTTTACTGTCTCAGAAATAATCTGTATTATATATTCCTTTAGCATTTTCATAAATGACTGAATAAGGAGATAGGAAAATTTTGAGTTTTTAAAACCATGCAATATCTTTTTTGAGGCTAAAAATTAAAAATTAAACAAAATGTGCTGCTAGAAAATTTAAGAAAAGCATTACCCAATAGGATATTAAATGGTTCCTCAGTGCTGAAACACAGAAAGTTTCATCCACAGGTGTGGTTATCTCTAAGGTGATGAGCTATAAGTGCTTTGTTGTGCTTTCTTTAAACTTGACTGATTTTTATATGCAAATTTGGCTTGCCTGTCTGTTTCCATTTCTCTTCATCTGCCAGATGTGGTCTAGTTTAAGCAATGTGCAAGTCTAGATCCTGGTCTTTCCCAGAATATTTTTAGTCTACTGTGAACTGTAGCCCAACCCTTCTATGCCAGCTTGCTGCTAAATGGGCAAGGAGCTATGATATGCACTCTGAGAAAAAGTAGGCCAAAACAATTGGCCATTTTAAGTTTGGACAGCTTCCACATTGAATTTTTTTTTTTTCCATGAGTGGCATAACATAGTTAAATCCTTAAAAAATCAATAAGTTGCTTAAAAGTTTGTGCTGGCTCTTTTCCCCACTTTTCAGATTTCAGATTAACTCTTCATACAAAATCTCAGTTCATTTCAGACAATCTTAGTATATCAATATAGAACTCTATAGCATACTTTTCTAAATACTTCTAGTAAATTAAAAATATTTTCTCAAAATCAATTTTAAAGGTCAATAAAATCAGAATGAATAGAATTTTGGTTAGATTTCTGGAAGCTTATTAATAACATGATACATATAATTTATTACTACTACTACTACTACTATTATTATTGTTAACACTTATTAAATCCTTAGTATGGGCTATGCCTGTGTTTAGTGCTTCATTCAAGCCCTGCAAAAAGTCTGTTAGGTAAACATGATTATTGTTCACATTTTGAAATATGAAACCTGAGGATAAGAATGTTTCTGTTATTTCCTTAAATCCCTTAGAAATCATGTTGTCATTAAGTGTAGAAAATTATTTACAGCTAGTAGGATCAACTTGTTCAACACCCCCATTATTATATAATCACTAATCTAAATTTTGCTGATCTTATTATTCTTAACATGATTTTGTTCAATTAATTTTTAACTTTAACATGTTTGCAGTGACCATCATACCTCTGATTTTCCAGGAATAAGGAGAATTTCTAATAGTCTTCCCACCAAATTCTGGCAGCCCTTCCTCAGTGACCAAGGAAATATCCTCTTTTGCTGCTTTAGTTTAAAGTTAGTGGAAAAGATGAGAAAGAATGAGCACACTCCTGTCTCTCCTTATATGGGTGTCATTCTTAGCTACTAGGCACAAAGTATGTATAATTGGAGTAAAATGCAAGCATCTCAAAGCATCTCATTGCCCACATCTTTTGAATAAAACAGCTTTCAAAAGAAAATTTGCTATAATGTTAATGCTTGAATTTGATGGGAGCTCTTTCAGAAAAAATTTAAAAGGCATAAAGAAAAGTGCTAAAATTAAATCAATGTTGTTCTTATTACAAGGAATGAGAGTACCCAGAATCACTGACATTTCAAATCAAAATTCCTAAGTTTTCTGGTTCACCCTAGAAGGACATTTAGATCTTATTTTTTTCCATTCTTGTATTTGACTGTCTTTCTTTACCCTTCCCTTTTAAATCATGAGGTATCTTAGAACATGTTAGTTTTTCTCTCCAGCCTGTTCAGCCCCAAATTCCATCTCCATCCTAAGTACTGAATTATCAGGGCTACAGTACAAATTATGTGTGCTGTTTGCATGAAAAGACTGTATGACCTGACATGAGGCATGGGAGAAGGGACCCTTGTATGACCTTGACAATAAGCAAGCACCAACTTATTTTTGTTCTTTTTCAATTCCCCATGTTTGGGGCTCCAGTAGACCTGAATTAATTGCAATTCCAGTGACTCTATAAGCCAGTGAATGATTTTCCATTGTGCCCTGATTTGTTCACCTAAGACATAACTTTTGGAATAGTGGTGTAAGGCTGGAGAATGTACCAGCAGGACCCCAGCACCTGGACATGTGGCCGGAGAGTGGAGCACGTGGAGCCCCTGTAGCTGGACCTGCAGTTCTGGGATCAGCAGTCGAGAGCGCAAATGTCTTGGGTAAACGCACAGCTCCTGCATTGGGGGAGGGCATTTTTCTCCCTCATTTTTGAAATGCAAAGGTTTTACTGATAAATCATGTTAGAAAGCAAAAGAGGCCCTTGAAAACCTACTGCATGTTGAAAAACAGAAAAGTCCCTCCATTTATCTATTTTGCATAAAAACTCCCTGTTGAGAAGAAAATAAGACCACCTTTCTGAGAACAAATAAATGCTGTATGGGGGTAATTTCTTGAGTAACCAAATCAAATGTGCTTAAGTGAGCAAGGAAACATGTATTAACAGTTAGTCAACACTTAAAGGAACTGTGAGAAGAGCAGGAAGATGCTAGGACCTCAGAAAAGGAGGGAAGGGAAACAAAATGAATGTCAGTAGAAGCCAGGAGTGATGACAAATGAGAACATTTAAGCACATGTACAGACAGAGAGCCTTACAAGATCAGCACGCTCAACCCCATCACTCCTAGAGTGGTTCTAGGAAAGCCTAGAGAGAAAGCTGTGTGAGAAAGTCATTACAGCTTATGCTTTAACTCTTGGTGTGGTCTCAGTGTCCCAACTCCTTCACAAGCAATTTAAAAGAATGTATATGAAGACATTAGAAGCATCTCCTTAATAATTCTTAGAACCAGACTCTTTTGTGGGAATTGCAGGCTTTCTATTTTGCCCCCAGCCTCTGCCCTTTACTATTCTGTATCATTTTCAGGGAAAGTTGGCTTTTATTTTCTCATGTATTTTGGAAGTTAAATTCATCAAGAATTGGAAAAAAGAAGAAGTTTTAAAAAAACTAAACATATAGATTCCCTACTATCACCAGTCACTTAGTGTGTCCACATTTTCCAAAGTAGATTTCCTACAAAGGATTTAACCTTATTAATTTAATACCTTTTCATTTTTTTAATGAGTAACAAATATTTTTTTAAAAAAGATAAAATTGATTATTTGTACTATCTTTTCTAGGCTAGGTTCTGAAGCAAGGGATTGTAATGGTCCCAGAAAACAATACAGAATATGTGAGAATCCACCTTGTCCTGCAGGTTTGCCTGGATTCAGAGACTGGCAATGTCAGGCCTATAGTGTTAGAACTTCGTACCCAAAGCATGTACTTCAGTGGCAAGCTGTCCTGGATGAAGGTATGGCCAACCAGCTCATCCCCATCTTATTCAAGTAGACCTCTGGATTTGCAAGGTGCTTCACAATAATAGTAAATGTTATTTTACAGACTGTATTCCAGCTATTTTAGAGCTTTATTTTTTCTAAACTTTACTGACATACAACAACCACAAGCACTGACTAAAAAAAAATGTGTAAAAAATATAGAGTTATTATTACACACCAGTTAGATGAACTAAAATAAGGAAGAGTGACAGTCCAAAATGCTGGTGAGGAAGTGCAGAAAGTGGATTTGTCATTGCTGGTAGGAATGTAAAAAGGGTACAGCCACTCTGAAAAACAGCTTGGCAGTTTCTTAAGTAACTAAGTATATACCTACGATACAATTAGGAAACACAGGCCTGGGCAGTTATCCCAGAAAATTGAAAATTGGTGACCATAAAGAAATCCTGTTCATAGTTTTTTGTTTGTTTTTTTTAATAGCCAAAAACTGGAAACAACCAGAAAGGTTCTAGTAGCTAAATGGTCAGCCATGCTGAAGTATATCCCTTGATAATACCGTGGGGTATTATGCAGCAATGAAAGGAACAGACTGTTGATCTGTGCAATGACATGGTAGGTTTTAGAGCATTATGCTAATTGAAAAGAGCACATCCTAGAAGGTCACATACTGGATGATTCCATCTACATGACATTCTTGAAATGACAAAACTATAGACATGTAACACGGAGAGATTCATGGTCACCAGGAGTCAGGGAAGGTGGTGGGGAGAGGAATGGGTAGCATTATAACTATAAAGGGTAGCATGAGGGAGAACTGTGTGCTGATAGAATAGTTCGGTATTGACGGTAGAGGTGGTTGAAAAATATCCACATGCGATGAAACAGCATGGAATTCTTGACCTCCAGGTGCCAATGCCAGGCTCCTGGGTTTGCTACTGTACTACGGCTACCCAGGGGTAACCCTCGGGGGAAACTGGGGGGAAAGGTATATGAAACCTCTCCTCTCTGTTTTTGCAACTTTCCTTAAATCTTTCATTATTTCAGATAAAGAATTTTAGGAAAATGATATGTTGCCTTGTTACTTAAGAATGATCATTCTTGCCCGTGACCAGTGGGCTTGGGTTTGAGTTACAGCGAGCAAACATGGTGGTGAATTCTGTGACTTAACTGACCACTGCGCCCCTAGTCTCTCCTTTCCTTTTCTCCACTTGGTCAGTTTGGACTGTGCCTTCCATTGTTTCAGCAACCCTCGTGGTACTAGCCTGAATTCCATTGTTTTTCGATTTCGTGCACCCATCTGACAAAACCATTCTCTCGGTATAACCATGAGCATGTGAGCACTAATGGAACCAGCCAAACAATAGGGAAAATTGTTCATCTACATAATGGGGGTCTAGGGGCAGTAGCCATCAAATGATTACCGCCTCATTTTCTTGCTAACAAATACATAAGCCTAACTGTATCTGCAGGTATTCCATCTGTCTTCTACTCTGCAGCAAAATTTTGGTTCTTCCATCCCAAAGCCACTCTCCCCAACTGTGCCTTGGGTGTCCGTCCCCATCTTCCCTCTTTCAGGTGGCTTACGGACTGTCCCTGGTTTCTCCTGTGTGTTTAATCTGTTTGCTGTGATCTTTCACATTCAATTTGTAAACATATTTAGGACACCTCCAGTAAAAAACACAAACCTTCCTGAAAACATACAGCCACCTCGGACTGGTACACTCACCCTCTTGCCCCTCACAGATATTTCTCCAAAGAGCTGTCTTGTTTTCCAGCTCCCTGTTTCTTTACTTTCAAGCTGGATTCAATCAGCACAAATCTCACTAATGTCAACAAGGACTTTCATGGAAATTCAGTCTAATGAATGGTTTCCAGGGCCCTTCATGCTTATCCTTTCAAATACCTTCTAATGAGTAGCCACACTTGGTTCTTGAGACACTCATGTGTCTTTATTTCCATGGCACAGCACCGCCTTGGCTTCCTGTCTCTCTTTCTGGGGTGTGCTGCTCCTCCTTCCTGTCGCTGAGGCTTATGTTTTCACTCTGCATTTTCTTCGTAGGCAACCTCATCAATTATCTATCCCCATGAGTTCAAATATGCAAATAACTCATGAATTTATGTCTTCAGCCACATTTTTCCTTTGAGCTCCAAACTTCTATGTACGATTTCCTACTTGATATTTCTACTTGGATATCTACAAGTTTAAGACTAAAGTCATGATCATAATCCTTGCAGTCCATGCCTCTTCTGACCCTCTTGGGTGTCTCCTGTCTCACTGAGGGTTGTACCAGCTTTTCAGTTGCACAAGCTAGCGATGTATGCCATTCTTAGCATTTCCATCTCAGTGTTAGCCCATCGCCATGCCTTACTACTTTACCTCCGGAATCTCTCTCCGCTCCCTCTCCACTCTCCCGATTCGAACTTCCAGGTCCCAGATTCTCTCCCTTGGCCTACGCTAGGGGCTCCAAAGCAGCCTTTCTGCTTCTACTCTTCTCTGCCTCAATTCACTCTTCATAGGACAGCTTAGAGATCTTTATATGAAATGTAGATACACACTTCTATTAACCTCCCACTTAAAGCACTTCAGAGGCTTCCCCTGACTCTTCAGGTACAGACCCAAGTGCCTAACATAACGTGCCCAACATGACCCTCCTTGGTCTGCTCCCTGATTGAGCATGAGCCCATGAGTCCCGTTGCTCTGAGGACCAGTCTCGAGCTTTATTACCTGGTTATAAGGCCATTTTGTGTCCCCCTTTAACTGCTCTTGCCTCATTTCCTTCGCTCCCTCTGTTATCTCCAGTGCAGCCAGGCTGAATTCCATTAACTCCCTCATATACAGTGTGCTCTCTTATTTCTGGGCCTGTAAACATGCTAGTTTCTTGGCATAAATACCTTTGATTTCTGAAGCTTTGATCTCTCTCTCCCCATTTATTTACATTGAAAACTCCTACTGATTTTTTTGGACTCAGTTTATGTCAAATGTCTAGGAAAAAAAATCCCCCTGATCCTCCAAATTGGGTGTGTGCCCCTTCCCAGTGCAATGTTGTAGCAGATTTTAATGTGTCTGTATTCCCTCTGTTTCTGGGTTTCTGATGAGTATTTGTTAATTCGAACAGAGGAGCAATGTCTTTTTATTGTAAAAATAGAATCAATATGACTTCCAATCATCCAAATCATCATCTTACCATTTGAAGGTTAATCCTGTCTCTGCCTCTAACTGGCTGTGCAATTTGATAATATTCAATTCATTTGAAACTGATTTACTCATATGTGAAATAAGAGATAGGACATAGGTTCCTTCCAGACTAAAAAAAACAGAATCAGATGGGGTTCAGTTTAAATACTAAAGCTGTTGGAAATCACTCACAATTAAAGAAACTGCTAACACATGATGATATTTATTGTCAGAATGATCTATAATAGATATTTATATAATTAGCAGGTTAGCATTTTTTTATAATTTTATAACACATATCAGTCAAACCCATTAGTCTTCATGATGAATAAAAAACACAACAATAATCATCGTATACTATGGTACTGTGGAAGAAATTGGAATATACAATTCTTTAAAAAATCCCAAGTCTTAATACCATGACCCCTTAAAATACAAATGGCTATTTCTGTTTTTCTTATATAATATGTGAATCTGTGGCAGGGAGAATTAAATGTAGGGTGTCAGTGCAGTGGTGAGCTTTTATTTTTAGAGAAAAAAGACACCTGGCTTTAACATTCAGGTATTTTGCATCCACTGTGCTGAAATTTGGCTGAAATGCATGTTTAATGCATATCTTGGAAAGGGTTGTTTTCTTAAATCAAGACATAGCCTGCCTGCCAAGTACTGGCATGTTACATGGATCACTATAATGCTACCATCTCAAGGGTATACTTCCAGGAAGGAAAATTGGTATCAAATGTTTATGTCATCTATAAAGCTAAACTAAGCTCAGTGAATCGACAATATGTTGTAGAGGAGAAATCCAAAGATTTTTATCTGAATTCTTGCCTAGAATGTGAATGGAATTTTCTAGACTAACTTTTCTAGCATTAGTCATATATCTCGTTTGTTCCTCTCTTCAATGAAAACTCCGAAAAGAGAATTATATATATATACACACACACTGCTTTCAAAGTGTTAACAATTATAGCAGTGGTTTTTAAGTCCAAAGATTTAACATAGCAAGCAGTCATTGGATAAACATAACCTACTTTGAGGTGTGAGAGCACACTGAAATGCTTTATTGCAGCTTATAATGGCATCTTAAAGGAAAATTTCAAAACCATGCACACGTAAGGCCATGTTCCAACTCCCCAGAATTGTTCAGAGCAGTATTCAGAAGCCACATGTGAAAACTGTTTGAAATGTTCAATTCCGAAGGCTCATTTAACTGTCTGTCTTCTCTTTGCAAAATGATACCCTGTTCCATGCCCCTGGCTGTTATTTGGTATTTATAGAATCCCATCAGCATACGTGGAACTTTACCGAAGACAAAAGCAAAGATCAATGTCAGAGACTATACACTATTTTCCATTCTATTTATACGAGCTTAATAAACAGTAAAGGGCCTGACTGTTGTCAAGCCAATAGAGTAGTAATGTAGCATGGAAATGTCTCTGAAGTTGCAGATTTGGATAATTCTACTACTGGTGTTACCAAATACTACAGCTCCTCTGTAGGATGCTTACAAATAGAAACAGCACTTTCAAAATATTTTGCCACTCACTGAGCCCAGCAGGCAAGTGTTTTAACTTTAACCATCCTCCATTATTGCTTAGTGAAGCACTGGAGAAGATAGCCAGCCATTCAAGAATTCTTCAAAATAGCAGGGTCATCTATCAGAAAGCAAAAAAAAAAAAGAGAGAGAGAAAGAGAGTGTAGCTCTTGGGGATGGAAATCCCAGGGCAAAATACCTTTGAAACCAAAATCAAAGGGAGAATAAAGTGGGAGAAACCCATTTCTTACAAGCAGTTGTCCACTACTGCTCCCCCGTGTCGCTCATGACCTGGCTGCAGTAGAAGGGGCCCCACCCAACCTCTCCAGTCCAGACATGCCCTCGCTCACCCTTGTAATTACCTACTGATATGGAAATGGACTACTTCTCTTCACCCCTTGGAAACACCTACTGATATGGAGATGCAGTAAAGCCAGGCAAGAGATTCTGGAAATAATTGCAATTTTGCCCACAGAGAGAGAGATGTTCTTTCCTTAGAATAGTGGTTGTCAACCTAGATATCATATATACTGACATGCTTTCTGAGGAACGATAAAAGGGATTGAGCTTAACTAGCACTTCAGCAATTGCGCATTCCAGTGGATGTTCTCATGGGACTGAATTGCATTTATTTCGAAACGTTCTCATAATGGAAAATCTTAGGGGAGATGTTCATCTTAGTTCATCTTTCTCCCTCTAGGAATCTTTTCAGTAAGAAAATGCAAAATGCATATGTTGAAAATTAGTGCAGTGGCATTTAGAACTGAAATGTCAAGAAAGGCTTCATGGAAAAGGGAGTTTGTTCCAAAAGATATGAGTGAAAAATGGGGGTGTGCAAAATATTTTTCAGGAAGAATACCTGGTTTGTGTGTGGTAGAGCTTTAGTGCCAAAAAATATTAGGCGATACATTTTAAAAATAATTTGCAGTTGTATTTCTTAAGAAGAAGATTAATATTCATGGGACACCTATTTTTTCCCCCAGGTATTATCTCACCTTCTATTCACAATAACTCCCTAGTATTATCTATTCTAGTATTTCATTACTCAATTAACCTCGAATTATATGTTTTACTCTGAAAATCAAGCTTGTGATAAAATAATGTTTATGAATTAACTTTTGCTCATTTCTTTTTATCCACTCTGTGTGTAGAAAAACCATGTGCCTTGTTTTGCTCTCCTGTTGGAAAAGAACAGCCTATTCTTCTATCAGAAAAAGTGATGGATGGAACTTCCTGTGGCTACCAGGGATTAGATATCTGTGCAAATGGCAGGTGTCAGGTAAGACATTCCAAAAGGGAGAAGGTATCAGCTGAGGAAATGTTTTGGGATCCTTGAACAGCTGCACAGTAGGTGGAAAGCTCTGCATGAAGGTTCAAAGGATGTGGATGTAGTCCTGACTCAGCTGAGATCTTCTTTAGGTCTGATCTACTTTGAAACTCCACCTCCTCATCTTGTATAATCAAGGGTTTGGACTGCATAATCTATAAGATCTGTTACTTGCTGACAGAATCTGAGATTTTTCTTCTGTGATGCACATATTACAGGTCTGGAATTGCACCATTTCAGGCATTTCTGTGTCCAATCATTCCAGAACAAAAATTCAAGCACTCAGCTTTCTGTTTTTTCTGTCCAAGGCTGAGCCATGTGGCAAAAACCTAGTCTTATTGCTTACTTAATATTTTTTTTGTTAAGGTATCATGATGTATACTCTTACAAAGGTTTCACAAGAAAAACAATGTGGTTACTACATTCACCCTTATTATCAAGTCCCCCCCGCCGTACCCTATTGTAGTCACTGTCCATCAGTGTAGTAAGATGCCACAGAGTCCCTACTTGTCTTCTCTGTGCTAAACTGTCTTCCCCATGACCCCATACACACCATGTGTACTAATCATAATACCTCTCAATCCCCTTCTCTCTCCCTCCCTACCCACCCTTCCCTACCCCTCCCCTTTGGTAACCATTAGTCCCTTCTTGGAGTCTCTGAGTCTGCTGCTATTTTGTTCCTTCAGTTTTGTTGTTATACTCCACAAATGAGGAAAATAATTTGGTATTTGTCTTTCTCTGCCTGACTTATTTCACTGAGCATAATACCCTCTAGCTCCATCAATGTTGTTGCAAATGGTAGGATTTGTTTCTTTATTATGGCTGAATAGTATTCCATTGTATATATATATATATATATATACCACCTCTTCTTTATCCATTCATCTACTGATGGACACTTAGGTTGCTTCCATATTTGGCTATTGTAAATAGTACTGCAATAAACATAGGGGTGCATATGTCTTTTTGAATCTGATAACTTGTATTCTTTGGGTAATGGAATGGAAATCCTGGGTCAAATGGTAATAGGAGTGGAAATCCTGGGTCAAATGGTATTTCTATTTTTAGTTTTTTGAGGAACCTCCATATTGCTTTCTACAATGGTTGAACTAATTTACATTCCCATCAGCAGTGTAGGAGGATTCCCCTTGATCCACATCTTCGCCAGCATTTGTTGTTCTTAGTCTTTTTGATGCTGGCCGTTCTGACTGATGTGAGGTGATATCTCTTTGTGGTTTTAGTTTGCATTTCTCTGATGATTAGCGATGTGGAACATCTTTTCATGTCCCTGTTGGCCATCAGAATTTCTTTGAAGAAGTGTCTCTTCAGCTACTCTACCCATTTTTTTAATAGGGATGTTTGCTTTTCAGGTGTTGAGACATGTGAGTTCTGTATATATTTTGGATGTTAATAACCCTTTGTTGGATATGTCACTTGCAAATATATTCTCCCATACTATAGGATGCCTTTTTGTTCTATTGATGGTGTCCTTTGCTGTACAGAAGCTTTTTAACTTGACGTAGTACCATTTGTTCATTTTTGCTTTTGTTTCCCTTGCTCAAGGAGATGCATTCAGGAAAAAGTGCTCATGTTTATATTCAAGAATTTTTGCCTATGTTTTCTTCTAAAAGTTTTATGGTTTCATGACTTATATTCGGGCCTTTGATCCATTTCGAGTTTACTTTTGTGTATGGGGTTAGACAATAATCCGGTCTCATTCTCTTTCATGTACCTGTCCAGTTTTACTAACACCAGTTGTCGAAGAGGCTGTCACTTCCCCATTGTATGTCCATGGCTTCTTTATCATATATTAATTAACCATATATACTTGGGTTTAAATCAGGGCTCTCTAGTCTGTTACATTGGTCTATGGGTCTGTTCTTGCACCAGTACTAAATTGTCTTGATTACTGTGGCTTTGTAGTACAGATTGAAGTCAGGGAGCATAATCCCCCCTGCTTTATTCTTCCTTCTCAGGAGTGCTTTGGCTACTCAGGGTCTTTTGTGGTTCCATGTGAATTTTAGAACTATTTGCTCTAGTTCATTGAAGAATGCTGTCAGTATTTTGATAGGGATTGCATTGAATATGCAGATTGCTTTAGGCAGGATGGCCATTTTTTTTTTTGGTATCATTAATGTACAATTACATGAGCAACATTATGGTTACTAGACTCCCCCCATTATCAAGTCCCCACCACATACCCCATTACAGTCACTGTCCATCAGCATAGTAAGATGCTATAGAATCACTACTTGTCTTCTCTGTGTTGTACTGCCTTCCCTGAGGATGGCCATTTTGACAATATTAATTCTTCCTACTCATGAGCATGGGAAGTGTTTCCATTTATTGGTATCTTCTTTAATTTCTCTCATGAGTGTCTTGTAGTTTTCAGGGTATAGGTCTTTCACTTCCTTGGTTAGGTTTATTCCTAGGTATTTTATTCTTTTTGATGCAATTGTGAATGGAATTGTTTTTCTGATTTCTCTTTCTGCTAATTCATCATTAGTTTATAGGAATGCAACAGATTTCTGTGTATTAATTTTATACCCTGCAACTTTGCTGAATTTAGATATTAGACCTAGTAGTTTTGGAGTGGATTCTTTAGGGTTTTTTATGTAAAATATCATGTCATCTGCAAACAGTGACAGTTTAACTTCTCCTTGCCAATTTGGATGCCTTTTATGTCTTTGTGTTATCAGATTTCTGTGACTAGGACCTCCAGTACTATGTTGAATAAAAGTGGGGAGAATGGGCATCCTTGTCTTGTTCCTGATCTTAAAGGAAACGCTTTCAGCTTCTCGCTGTTAAGTATGATGTTGGCTCTGGGCTTGTCATATATGGCCCTTATTATGTTGAGGTACTTTCCCTCTATACTCATTTTGTTGAGAGTTTTTATCATGAATGGATGTTGAATTTTGTCAAATGCTTTTTCAGCATCTGTGGAGATGATCATGTGGTTTTGTCCTTCTTTTTGTTGATATAGTAGATGATGTTGATGGATTTTTTAAATATTGTACCATCCTTGCATCCCTAGAATAAATCCCACTTGATCATGATGGATGATCTTTTTGATGTATTTTTGAATTCGGTTTGCTAATACTTTGTTGAGTATTTTTGCATGTATGTTCATCAGGGATATTGGTCTGTAATTTTCTTTTTTTTGTGGTGTATTTGCCTGGTTTTTGTATTAGAGTGATGCTGGCCTCATGAATGAGTTTGGAAGTATTCCCTCTTCTTCTACTCTTTCTTTAAGGAGGATGGGTATTAGGTCTTCACTAAGTGTTTGATAAAAGTAAGCAGAGAAGCCATCTGGTCCAGGGATTTTGTTCCTAGGTAGTTTTTTGATTACCAGTTCAATTTCATTGCTGGTCATTGGTCTGTTCAGATTTTCTGTTTCATTCTGGGTCAGCCTTGGAAGTTTGTAGTTTTTTTAGAAAGTTGTCCAGTTCTTCTAGGTTATCCAGTTTGTTACCATGTAATTTTACATAATATTCTCTAATAATTCTTTATATTTCTGTTGTGCCCATAGTGATTTTCCTTTCTCATTTCTGATTCTGTTTATATGTGTAGAATCTTTTTTTCTTGATAAGTCTGGCTTGGGGTTTATCTATTTTATTTATTTACTCGAAGAATCAGCTCTTGCTTTCATTGATTCCTTCTATTGTTTTATTCTTCTCAAATTTATTTATTTCTGCTCTAATTATTATGTCCCTCCTTCTTCTGACTTTGGACCTCATTTGTTCTTCTTTTTCTAGTTTCATAAACTGTGAGTTTAGACTGTTCATTAGGGATTGTTCTTCTTTCCTGAAGTAGGCCTATATTGCAATAGACTTCCCCCTTAGCATGGCCTTTGCTGCTTCCCACAAATTTTGTGGTGTTGAACTATTGTAATTTGTCTCCATATATTGCTTGATCTCTGTTTTTATTTGGTCATTGATCCATTGATTATTTATGAGCATTTTGTTAAGCCTCCATGTGTTTGTGGGCTTTTTTGTTTTCGTTGCATAATTTATTTCTAGTTTCATACCTTTGTGATCTGAGAAGATGGTTGGTACAATTTCAATCTTTTTTAATTTACTGAGGCTCTTTTTGTGGCCTTACATATGATCTATTCTTGAAAATGTTCCATGTGCACTTGAGAAGAATGTGTATCTTGTTGCTTTTGGGTGGAGCTCTCTGTAGATGTCTGTTAGGTCCATTTGTTGTAATGTGTTGTTAAGTGCCTTTGTTTCCTTACTTATTTTCTGTCTGGTTGATCTGTCCTTTGAAGTATATGGTGTGTTAAGGTCTCCTAAAATGAATGCATTGCATTCTATTTCCCTTTTAATTCTGTTAGTATTTGTTTCACATATGTAGGTGCACCTGTGTTGGGTAGATATTTATAATGGTTATATCCTCTTGTTGGATTAACCCCTTTAACTTTATGTAATGTCCTTCCTTGTCTCTTGTTACTTTCTTTGTTTTGAAGTCTATTTTGTCTAATACAAGTACTGCAGCTCCTGCTTTTTTCTCCCTGTTAGTTGCATGAAATAACTTTTTCCATCCCTTCACTTTCAGTCTGTGTATGTCTCTGGGTTTGAAGTGAGTCTCTTGTAGGCAGCATATAGATGGCTCTTGTTTTTTTATTTATTCAGTGACTCTGTCTTTTGATTGGTGCATTCAGACCATTTACATTTAGGGTGATTATCGATAGCTATGTACTTATTGCCATTGCAGGCTTTACATTTGTGGTTAACAAAGGTTCAAGGATAATGCCCTTACTATCTAACAGTCTAATTTAACTCACTTAGTATGCTATTACTGCCTCGGCTTCTTTGTAGTCCTCTTCTCTAATTTCTATTCCATTTACTGTCTCCTCTACTATATCTAATTGGCTTTTAAATCACTCTATTGTATGTTTCATTTCAGATATTGAATTTCTTAATGATTGAATCTCCATCCTTAATTTGTTCCTGAGTTCTTGAAGATTTAGACACAGTCTGAAGGTTCTTTGTTTTTTCCTCCTCCATTCTTTATATATTAGGTTTCCTGTACTCTTTGTCTATCCCTTAACTGACTTTGGGGGTAGTTGATTTGATTTTGCATCTGCTTAGTAATTAGTTCTACTTTCTTTACTGTGGTTTTATTTCCTCTGGTGACAGCTATTTAGCCTTAGGAACACTTCTATATATATAGCAGTCCCTCCAAAATACACTGTAGAGATGGTTTATGGGAGTTAAATTCTCTCAGCTTTTGCTTATCTGGAAATTGTTTAATCTCTCATTCAAATTTTTTTTTCTTTACTTTTTTGTTGTGAGGGCATCTCTCATATTTATTGATCAAATGGTTGTTAACAACAATAAAATTCTGTATAGGGGAGTCAATGCTCACTGCACAATCATTAATCCACCCCAAGCCTAATTCTCGTCAGTCTCCAATCTTCTGAAGCATAACAAACAAGTTCTTACATGGAGAACAAATTCTTACATAGTGAATAAGTTACATGGTGAACAGTACAAGGGCAGTCATCACAGAAACTTTTGGTTTTGCTCATGCATTATGAACTATAAACAGTTCAAATATGAATACTCATTTGATTTTTATACTTGATTTATATGTGGATACCACATTTCTCTCTTTATTATTATTATTTTTAATAAAATGCTGAAGTGGTAGGTAGATACAAGATAAAGGTAGAAAACATAGTTTAGTGTTGTAAGAGAGCAAATGTAGATGATCAGGTGTGTGCCTGTAGACTATGTGTTAATCCAAGCTAGACAAGGGCAATAAAACATCCACATATGCAGAAGATTTCTCTCAGAACAGGGGGGGTGAGGTTCTAAGCCTCACCTCTGTTGATCCCCAATTTCTCACCTGATGGCCCCCCTGCGACGGTGCCTGTCTTAGGTTGTTCCTCCCTTGAGGAATCTTACCCGTCTCTGGCTAAACAGTCATCTTCCAGGGCCATACAGGGAAATGTAAAGTTGGTAAGTGAGAGAGAAGCCTTATTGTTTGAAAATGTTCGCTTTTTACTTCTTCGCATATTTATGCCCTGTGGCTTCTATGCCCAGCATTTGTCTTGAGGTATCTTTACCACTTGGAAGAATTATGATACTCGGTAAATTTGATATGAGGCACGAATTCTATTTCAGGGTTGTAATTAGGAAGGAAGAAGAAAAGCTATAGAAGTAGCAGGCGGAAGAAAACATGGGAAGATTGATTATTTCTTTGACATATCTTCTTGTAGAGTAACTTCGGCATGGATAGGTTTTAAACTACTAATTAAATTGTGCACACACATTAACATAATAGGAGTATAGTTACATAACGAAAGCATACCTGTAATTACCAGCCATCTCCAGTGAAACCAAGAAAACCAGTTAGGCACCTTAGGCATTTGTGAAAACTTATCTATGATATGGTGGATATTGTCCAACTGAACTTGAACAGTCTGAGAGAAATCAGACAAATTAAAACAACCCATTCCTGGGAACTGTTCACATGCCATATGTTCTTTTAACAGTAAATAGTCTGTAGTTGTAAGATTTTGGAGCGCTACAATTTGCACTTCTCCTAATTCTTGGTTGAGTTCCAACAGTATAGATCCAGTCAAATTTGTTGTTTTACTGTATGCACAGGCCAGCTTAGATATCTCCTTCTTCATTCCCATGGCAAGTCCAGGAACTGGTGGGATGAGTGCATCTACAGCTGTAGCAGTGCGTGGATCTTTGTTGGGGTTTTTTGATGATCATCTTCTGGCATGAGTCTTCCAGAGAGTGCAGATGTTGGAAGTTCTTTTTCATATCGTATCTTAGTTCATTCTCGGGGTAGCCCAATTAGGCTTTGATCCTCTGTATAAACACAAACAGACCCTTTGCCTACACTTTTATATGCCCTTTATACCCTTGTGTAGAACTCGTTGGAGGTCTACACACAGGAACTGCCTTTTTTGTTGTTGTTGTTATCACTAATCTACACTTACATGATGAATATTATGTATACTAGGCTCTCCCCTATAGCAGGTCCCCCCTATAAACCCCTTTACAGTCACTGTCCATCAGCATAGCAAATGTTGTAGAATCACTACTTGCCTTCTCTGTGTTGTACAGCCCTCCCCTTTCTCCCACCCCCTTATCCCTCCCTTCCCACCCATCCTCCCCAGTCCCTTTCCCTTTGGTACCTGTTAGTCCATTCTTGAGTTCTGTGATTCTGCTGCTGTTTTGTTCCTTCAGTTTTTCCTTTGTTCTTATATTCCACAGATAAGTGAAATCATTTGGTATTTCTCTTTCTCCGCTTGGCTTGTTTCACTGAGCATAATACCCTCCAGCTCCATCCATGTTGCTGCAAATGGTAGGATTTGCCCTTTTCTTATGGCTGAGTAGTATTCCATTGTGTATATGTACCACAACTTCTTTATGCATTCATCTATCGATGGACATTTAGGTTGCTTCCAATTCTTGGCTATTGTAAATAGTGCTGCAATAAACATAGGTGTGCATTGGTCTTTCTCATACTTGATTGCTGCATTCTTAATGTAAATACATAGGAGTGGAATTCCTGGGTCAAATGGTAAGTCTGTTTTGAGCATTTTGATGTTCCTCCATACTGCTTTCCACAATGGTAGAACTAATTTACATTCCCACCAGCAGTGTAGGAGGATTCCCCATTCTCCACAGCCTCACCAACATTTGTTGTTGTTTGTCTTTTGGATGGCAGCCATCCTTACTGGTGTGAGGTGATAACTCATTGTAGTTTTAATCTGCATTTCTCTGATAATTAGTGATGTGGAGCATCTTTTCATGTGTCTATTGACCATCTGTATTTCTGTTTCGGAGAACTGTCTGTTCAGTTCCTCTGCCCATTTTTTAATTGGGTTACTTGTTTTTTGTTTGTTGAGGAGTGTGAGCTCTTTTTATATTCTGGACGTCAAGCCTTTATCGGATCTGTCATTTTCAAATACATTCTCCGATACTGTAGGGTTCCTTTTTGTTCTATTGATGGTGTCTTTTGCTGTACAGAAGCTTTTCAGCTTAATATAGTCCCACTTGTTCATTGTTGCTGTTGTTTTCCTTGCCCGGGGAGATATGTTCAAGAAGAGGTCATTCATGTTTATATCTAAGAGGTTTTTGCCTATGTTTTCTTCCAAGAGTTTAATGGTTTCATGACTTACATTCAGGTCTTTGATCCATTTTGAGTTTACTTTTGTATATGGGGTTAGACAATGGTCCAGTTTCATTCTCGTACATGTAGCTGTCCAGTTTTGCCAGCACCATCTGTTGAAGAGCCTGTCATTTCCCCATTGTATGTCCATGGCTCCTTTATCAAATATTAATTGACCATATATGTCTGGGTTAATGTCTGGATTCTCTAGTCTGTTCCATTGGTCTGTGGCTCTGCTCTTGTGCCAATATCAAATTGTCTTGATTACTATGGCTTTATAGTAGAGCTTGAAGTTGGGGAGTGAGATCCCCCCTACTTTATTCTTCATTCTCAGGATTGCTTTGGCTATTCAGGGTCTTTGGTGTTTCCATATGAATTTTTGAATTATTTGTTCCAGTTCATTGAAGAATGTTGCTGGTAGTTGCATAGGGATTGCATCAAATCTGTATATTGCTTTGGACAGGATGGCCATTTTGACGATATTAATTCTTCCTAACCACGAGCATGGGATGAGTTTCCATCTGTTAGTGTCCCCTTTAATTTCCCTTAAGAGTGACTTGTAGTTTTCAGACTATAAATCTTTCACTTCCTTGGTTAGTTTTATTCCTAGGTATTTTATTTTTTTGATGCAATTGTGAATGGAGTTGTTTTCCTGATTTCTCTTTCTGTTGGTTCATTGTTAGTGTGTAGGAAAGCCACAGATTTCTGTGTGTTGATTTTGTATCCTGCAACTTTGCTGTATTCCGATATCAGTTCTAGTAGTTTTGGGGTGGAGTCTTTAGGGTTTTTTATGTACAGTATCATGTCATCTGCAAATAGTGACAGTTTAACTTCTTCTTTGCCAATCTGTATTCCTTGTATTTCTTTGTTTTGTCTGATTGATGTGGCTAGGACCTCCAGTACTATGTTAAATAACAGTGGAGAGAGTGGGCATCCCTGTCTAGTTCCCAATCTCAGAGGGAATGCTTTCAGCTTCTCGCTGTTCAATATAGTGTTGGCTCTGGGTTTATCATAGATGGCCTTTATTATGTTGAGGTACTTGCCCTCTATGCCCATTTTGCTGAGAGTTTTTATCATGAATGGATGTTGAACTTTGTCAAATGCTTTTTCAGCATCTATGGAGATGATCATGTGGTTTTTGTCTTTCTTTTTGTTGATGTGGTGGATGATGTTGATGGACTTTCGAATGTTGTACCATCCTTGCGTCCCTGGGATGAATCCCGCTTGGTCATGCTGTATGATCCTTTTGATGTATTTTTGAATTTGGTTTGCTAATATTTTGTGGAGTATTTTTGCATCCACGTTCATCAGGGATATTGGTCTGTAGTTTTCTTTTTTGGTGGGGTCTTTGCCTGGTTTTGGTATTAGGGTGATGTTAGCTTCATAGAATGAGTTTGGGACTATCCCTTCCTCCCCTATTTTTTGGAAAACTTTAAGGAGAATTGGTATTATGTCTTCCCAGTATGTCTGATAAAATTCCGAGGTAAATCCATCTGACCCGGGGGTTTTGTTCTTTGGTAGTTTTTTTTATTACCGCTTCAATTTCATTGCTGGTAATTGGTCTGTTTAGATTTTCTGTTTCTTTCTGGGTCAGTCTTGGAAGATTTTATTTTTCTAGGAAGTTGTCCATTTCTCCAAGGTTTCCCAGCTTGTTAACATATATTTTTTCATAGTATTCTCTAATAATTCTTTGTATTTCTGTGGGGTCCGTCGTGATTTTTCCTTTCTCGTTTCTGATACTGTTGATTTGTGTTGACTCTGTTTTCTTCTTAATAAGTCTGGCTAGAGGCTTATCTATTTTGTTTATTTTCTCGAAGAACCAGCTCTTGGTTTCATTGATTCTTGCTATTGTTTTATTCTTCTCAATTTTATTTATTTCTTCTCTGATCTTTATTATGTCCCTCCTTCTGCTGACCTTAGGCCTCATCTGTTCTTCTTTTTCCAATTTCGATAATTGTGACATTAGACCATTCATTTGGGATTGCTCTTCCTTTTTAAAATATTCTTGGATTGCTATATACTTTCCTCTTAAGACTGCTTTTGCTGTGTCCCACAGAAGTTGGGGCTTAGTGTTGTTGTTGTCATTTGTTTCCATATATTGCTGGATCTCCATTTTGATTTGGTCATTGATCCATTGATTATTTAGGAGCGTGTTGTTAAGCCTCCATGTGTTTGTGAGCCTCTTTGCTTTCTTTGTACAGTTTATTTCTAGTTTTATGCCTTTGTGGTCTGAAAAGTTGGTTGGTAGGATTTCAATCTTTTGGAATTTTCTGAGGCTCTTTTTGTGTCCTAGTATGTGGTCTATTCTGGAGAATGTTCCATGTGCACTTGAGAACAATGTGTATCCTGTTGCTTTTGGATGTAGAGTTCTGTAGATGTCTATTTTGTTCATCTTCTCTACTGTGTTGTTCAGTGCTTCCGTGTCCTTACTTATTTTCTGCCAAGTGGATCTATCCTTTGGGGTGAGTGGTGTGTTGAAGTCTCCTAGATTGAATGCATTGCAGTCTATTTCCCCCTTTAGCTCTGTTAGTATTTGTTTCACATATGCTGGTGCTCCTGTGTTGGGTGCATATATATTTAGAATGGTTATATCCTCTTGTTTGACTGAGCCCTTTATCATTATGTAGTGTCCTTCTTTATCTCTTGTTACTTTCTTTGTTTTGAAGTCTATTTTGTCTGATATTAGTACTGCAACCCCTGCTTTCTTCTCACTGTTGTTTGCTTGAAATATGTTTTTCCATCCCTTGACTTTTAGTCTGTACATGTCTTTGGGTTTGAGGTGAGTTTCTTGTAAGCAGCATATAGATGGGTCTTGCTTTTTTATCCATTCTGTTACTCTGTGTCTTTTGATTGGTGCTTTCAACCCATTAACATTTAGGGTGACTACTGAAAGATATGTACTTATTGCCATTGCAGGCTTTAAATTCGTGGTTACCAAAGGTTCAAGGTTAGCCTCTTTAGTATCTTACTGCCTAACTTAGCTCGCTTATTGAGCTGTTATATACAGTGTCTGGAGATTCTTTTCTTCTCTCCCTTCTTATTCCTCCTCCTCGATTCTTCATATGTTGGGTGTTTTGTGCTGTGCTCTTTCTAGGAGTGCTCCCATCTACAGCAGTCCCTGTAAGATGTTCTGTAGAGGTGGTTTGTGGAAAGCAAATTCCCTCAGCTTTTGTTTGTCTGGGAATTGTTTAATCCCACCATCATATTTGAATGATAGTCGTGCTGGATACAGTATCCTTGGTTCAAGGCCCTTCTGTTTCATTGCATTAAATATATCTTGCCATTCTCTTCTGGCCTGTAGGGTTTCTGTCGAGAAGTCTGATGTTAGCCTGATGGGTTTTCCTTTATAGGTGACCTTTTTCTCTCTAGCTGCCTTTAACACTCTTTCCATGTCCTTGATCTTTGCCATTTTAATTATTATGTGTCTTGGTGTTTTCCTACTTGGATCCTTTCTTTTGGGGGTTCTGTGTATTTCTGTGGTCTGTTCGATTATTTCCTCCCCCAGTTTGGGGAAGTTTTCAGCAATTATTTCTTCCAAGATACTTTCCATCCCTTTTCCTCTCTCTTCTTCTTCTGGTACCCCTATAATACGGATATTGTTCCTTTTGTATTGGTCACACAGTTCTCTTAACATTGTTTCATTCCTGGAGGTCCTTTTATCTCTCTCTATGTCAGCTTCTATGCGTTCCTGTTCTCTGGTTTCAATTCCATCAATGGCCTCTTGCATCCTATCCATTCTGCTTATAAACCCTTCCAGAGTTTGTTTCATTTCTGTAATCTCCTTTCTGGCATCTGTGATCTCCCTCCGGACTTCATCCCATATCTCTTGCATATTTCTCTGCATCTCTGTCAGCATGTTTATGATTCTTATTTTGAATTCTTTGTCAGGAAGACTGGTTAGGTCTGTCTGCTTCTCTGGTGTTGTCTCTGTGATCTTTGTCTGCCTGTAGTTTTGCCTTTTCATGGTGATAGGACTAGTTTGCAGAGCTTTGATGAGTGACGGCTGGAAGAATTTCCCTTCTTGTTGATTTGTGGCCCTCCTCTCCTGGGAGAACAGCGACCTCTATTGGCTTTTGCTGGGTAGCTGCGTGCAGACAGGGCTTCTGCTTCCTGCCCGGCTGCTATGGAGTTTATCTCCGCTGTTGCTGTGGGCGTGGCCTGGCTCGGGCAGCTACTCCAAAGTGGTGGAGTCGCGTTGGAGCAGGAGCGGCTGGGAGGCTATTTATCTCCGTAAGGGGCCTCCCTGCTCCCTGCAGCCCAGGGGTTAGGGTGCCCAGAGATCCCCGGATTCCCTACCTCTGGATTAAGTGACCCGCCCTGCCCCTTTAAGACTTCCAAAAAGCACCCACCAAAACAAAACAACGACCACAAAAAAAAAAAATTTTTTTTAATTAAAATTAAAAATAAAAATAAATAAATAAATAAAAATTAAAAATGGCTGCTCGTTTTTCTTTATTCTCCATCGCCAGCCTCAGGCATCTGCTCACCGGTCTTCCTGACCTGTTTCCCTACTACTGGGGTCCCTATCCCTTTAAGACTTCCAAAAAGCGCTCGCCAAAACAAAACAGAAAAAAGAAAAAAAATATATATTGTCCGCTCGCTTTTCTTATGTCCTCCGGCACCAGGCCTCCGGTACCCTCTCACAGTTTTTGCTGCCCTGTTTCCCTAGTATCCAGGGCCCGCCGCGCATGCACTGTGTCTGCGCTCTGGTCAGGATGGCGGGGGCTGAGTTTTCAGCAGTCCTGGGCTCCTTCTCCCTCCTGCTCTGCCTACTCTTCTCCTGCTCGGAGCTGGGGGGAGGGGCGCTCGGTTCCCGCCGGACCGGGGCTTGTATCTTACCGCCTTTATGAGGCACTGGGTTCTCGCAGGTGTGGATGTGGTCTGGATGTTGTCCTGTGTCCTCTGGTCTTTATTCTAGGAAGAGTTGTCTTTGTTATATTTTCATTGATATATGTGGTTTGGGGAGGAGATTTCCACTGTTCTACTCACGCTGCCATCTTGACTCCCTCCTGTCCTTCAAATTTAAATGATAATCTTGCCAGGTAGAATATTCTTGGTTCAAGGCCCTTCTGTTTCATTGCACCAAATATATCATGCCACTCCCTTCTGGCCTGTAAGGTTTCTGTTTGAGAAGTCTTATTATAGCCTGATGGGTTTTCCTTTGTAGATGATCTTTTTCCTCTCTCTGGCTGCTCTTAAAAGTCTGTCCTTATCCTTGATCTTTGTCATTTTAATTATATGTCGTGGTGTTGTCTTCCTTGGGTCCCTTGTCTTGGGAGATCTGTACACCTCAATGGCCAGATTGGGAAAGTTTTTAACAACTACCCCCTCAAAGACACTTTCTATCCCTTTTTCTCTCTCTTCTTCTTCTGGTACCCCTATAATGCGAGTATTGCTCCTTTTGGATTAGTCACACAGCTCTCTCAATATTCTTTCATTCCTAGAGATCCTTTTTTCTCTCTCTGCCTCAGCTTCTTCATAGTCCTCTTCTCTAATTTCTATTACACTTACTCTCTCCTCTACTACCTCTAATCTGCTTTTAAATACCTCCATTGTATGTTTCATTGCAGATATTGAATTCCTTAATGATTGAATCTCTGCCCTCAATTCGTCCCTGAGTTCTTGAATATTTTTCTATACCTCTGTGAGCATGTTTATGATTTTTATTTTGAAATCTCTTTCAAGAAGATTGATGACTTTGGTTTCACTTGACCCTTTTTCTGGTGTTTGTGAAATTTGGGTTTGACCCAGTTTCCTTTGATGTTTCATATTTGTATGTCATGCCCTCTAGTGCCCAGAAGCTCTACTTTCTGGAACTTCTCAGCCTCTGGAGCGATGTCGGGGGTCACAGGGGAGCAGTGCTGGTGCCCGGCGGGGGGGGGGGAAAGAGCTGTTTCCTGCTTTCCGGCTGTAGGGCCAGTTTCCACTGCCAGAACCAGTGGGCCAAGCTCACAGGTGTAAGCCTCTATGCTTTGCGTTTGTAGCTGCCATAGGTAGGGCCTCCTTCTGGCTGGCCTGACACCAAGGCAGGGGCTGCTAGTTTGCGAGCCGGTGCTGGCCAGCCAGGAGGAAGGTGCAGCTGGCTGTATATCATGGCAGGGTTGTTGGAACTGCATAGCCAGCCAGGTTGATGGAGGGGCTAAAGCTCCTGAAAGTTCCCAACCTCCTGGACAGAGTGTGCCTGGACAATTTTGTCCACCTATCCTTTCTCCTGAGCAGCAAGCTCTGTGCAGTCCTTGACCCTTTAGCAACCCTCTTGCTGTTAGGAAGTCTCTCAGACTGCCTGCCTTTCTTTTGTTCTGGAGCAGCCAGATATGGATCCGCTTTCCAAAAGTGGGTGGAAACTCAGTCTCTCCAAGTATTCCACCTGTCTTACCTTTCCAATCCCACTAATCTCCAGAGAACCATGCAATGTAGGTTCATGCTCCCAGAGCAGATATCCAGGACTTGGTGTTCATCAGTCCTAGGCTTCCACCCCTTCCCGATTCTGTTTCTCTTCCTTCCACTGGTGAGCTGGGGTGGGGGAAGGCCTTGTGTCCTACCAGATCATGGCTTTGGTACATTACTCTGTTTCGTGAGTTCTGCTCTTTTCTCCAGGTGTATGCAGTCTGGTGCAGCCCTCTTTCCTGTTGCCCTTTCAGGATTAGTTTTATTAACTATATTTTCATGTTATATGTGGTTTTGGGAGGAGGCCTCTGTCTCACCTCTCATGCTGCCATCTTTAATCCTGCTCACTTAATATTGAAATACTTTAAACATACTTGAATCAACTGATTTTGAAATGTATATTCACTTTTTTATCACACTTAAACATTTAGTTTGCCTTTCTCTTCCTTTTCGTAAAGGATCTCCACCTGCTACATGCATTTATGTGTTCTTCTTTATTGATCTTTAGAAAAGTAGAAGTTCTGTTAAAGATGGTATGACCAACTGAGTGGAAAGGTCAAAGACCAGTCTTGAAAGTTGCTAGTTACTGCTCTGCCACTATCTCCAATTGGCTTCTCCTGGAAGATATTTAATACCAAGAGTTTTCATGATTGATATTTATGCAGGGAGAGGAAGAAGGCAGGACTAAGCCCAGGGAGAGGCTGGACTGTGGTGCTTTGTAAGACTCAGCTGACCCCATGGGGTTTTGTCCACATTTGGGGTGAGAGAACAGGTAAGCCCAGCATCTGCTCGAGTCTGGAGGCATACTGCCAGGAAGGGCATGTACCTTGGGAAGGGGCTGCAGTTTCCTCCAGGCTAGGCAATTTCTGGAAAGGGCTGATGGCTGAGAGCCACCAACTGATAAAATTGCAGGCATTGGAGAGGAATAAGTCCTTGCATTATAAAAGTTACCTGAGTGGAACAGCACTGAATCTATGACCGCCACTGGGAGTCTGTGTTCTTGGAAAAATACGTATGCAACTGTTACTGTAAAATGAAGCTTTTAGACCAATGGGTGTTGACTTTTTGTGCAATCCACTTCTGAGAATTTGATGAAAGTTTAATTTTTTTCTCAAGAAAAATGCACACCTGGCCACACACACACACACACACACACGCCTAAATTTGGAAACAATTACAAGCTATAGATGGGTCAATCTGTGGTCCAATAGACGTCTATGAACTTCTGGGTAAAAACTTGGAAACAAAATGGAATGTAAATACTTTGCCAGTTCTAAGATTCTTTATTTTGCCAGCATGCTAAAAAGCTGAAAGCAGAGAGTCATGTAATACCATTGGCATAAGGAACAGTCTTATAATTACATACTAATTTCCTTTATTCTTTAATAGAATATGGCAGTAACCTAAAATGTAACATTTTTTGTCTGTAAAAAAAAAAAATCATTGCAGGTATTTACCAATACATATTTTGTTATTGGATCTGTATGTTGTGCAGTTAAAGTTTTTTATTTTATTTTGTCATTATATGTAAATCTGCCAGATTAGTATACATCTTAAATGAATTCACTGTTCAAAAAAATTATTTTCCCACCTGTATATGCCAAATACAATAGCTTAAATTGCTATGCTTTTCACTTACCAGTATTGTGTTAGCCAGATATTTTCAGAGTCCCTAGCTGGACATTAAAATTACAGCAATACCTACAAAAATTCTGCATTAGTGTTATGTGAAACCTGATGATTACAATTACATTAAAGTTCTATGAAATGGATTGTGACTTCTGACTCAATACTTCAAGTAGGTTTTGTTTTTTCAATCAGAAGTTTCATTCAGTCTTTCAACATAATTAAAAACATGCTCCTTTTTTTTTTCTTTGACAGCCCTCGATGTATTGGATTTGGCTAGAGTGTTTTGTTTTATCCCAAAATACATAGCACCAAAGCTGAATGTAGAGTTCTAAACTTGGCGAGTGGTGTAAGAAGCATGACTGAAAACAGACAGCTTTATTCTGGTTTTCCTGTTTGGCACTGTGATGTTTCTGTCACAGAAAAGGATAGCGGTAGCGCCCCTGTGCATTATCACGGTATCCTTTCATCTCAAGCAGGCCAACTGTATCTCAGGTACCTGCCACCAGCTAAATGGTATTACCTTTTCAAAGTCGTTCATCCTCAACTTTTGGAGTTCTGTGAGCATATTTTAATAAATGCGGATACTTGAGAGTGCCAATTACAAAATGCAAAATCTTTGAAGCTCATCTTAATAATACATGATCATTGAGCCATGGCATAATGTCTGTCATGGACTTATTTTAGGTTTACAAATTTGTCATAATATCCCAGGTACGAGACTTAGAAAAAACTAAGAAACTGTGAGGCACTAATTTATTCAATCATTTGACTACTATTTATTGGGCTTATGATATTTGCCCAGAAACAATCTAAATTTACAATATTTGGAATCTGGGGATAGAGCAGTAAAGGTGCTTTTATCATTTCAAACCCACTCTAAGCTCTACTTCTTTTGCTCATTTATAAATGAAGGGGATATTTTTTTCCTCACCCTGGACTCCTACGTCTTTTCATGGTTCCTGCTTTGTGTACTCTTCCTTTACTTTTGTTATATTTGAGAATTTCCTGTGGTGACCACCTCTTTCACCTAGAGACATTCTCTTTATTTCTGTCTGAGTAAGCTTTGATTTGTTGATCAGAGTTCTCCACTATCGCGTTGTCTGTCTACCTCTGGACATGGATACAACCCCCCTCAACAAAAGGAAAGGATGTCGGGCAATGCAGATTTAATGTGATTTCTGCTTTCTCAGGATAGTCATCCTATAGCTGCATTTTAATCTTCCTTCCCCATCCCAACACACCAACCCCAACCACAGATAAAGATCCTGTCTTTGTTTCTGTTTTATTTAAATTCCTTTAAAAGGATTGTAGTTTGTTATAAATGGATGTATCATCACCCATTCTTATAGCTCCTTCTTAATTAAGAACAATTGTGTAAACCTACATTTATTTCTGACAGTAGTGACATTAAATTCTGCCCTTTGGAGTATGCACAACTTTGCAAAATATCCTATTTTCTGAACATCAACAGGAGACCAACACTATTCATTAGAATAAATGATTTAATCTCACAAGATTCATATGAACATAAATCTTCAGGGAGCATATAAAAAATAATTCCTCTGTTCATATATATTCTTCTAGCAGCCATGGTTTGTAATCAGTTCTTACAGTCACGTGCTAGATGCCAAAGAAGGTGGGGATAAAAGTTTATTCATGAACTGTAGAGAAAATAAACATTTACATTTGATTTTCATAAAGTTAACATTTATTATTCATCCTTCACTTTGCAACCCCTTTAGAAGTGAGGCCATCAGTGTAATGAGGTATATCTGTTCTATATTGAATAAATTAATTATATTTAATAGAAATATGGTTTCCTTTGGGGACTTATTTAAGTTGCATTTGCCTCAATATTTTTCCAAATTGCTTTAGCATATCATTTAATTCTTAATTTAAGAAAAATACTCTCATCATTATCACTGTTCCTTTACAGGTAATATTTAACATAAGCTTACTGTATTCATTTCTACCAGAAAATATGATATTTTACTAGTTTGTCAAATAAATATGACTTGTATGTAGAGATGAGGTTTGTCCTAAATTAATGGTTAAAAAAGAGAAAGAAAGAAGAGTTACTTTATGAGTACTGTCATTCTCTTGTTGCAGAAAGTTGGCTGTGATGGCTTACTAGGGTCTCTTGCAAGGGAAGATCATTGTGGTGTATGTAATGGCAATGGAAAATCATGCAAAATCATTAAAGGAGATTTTAATCACACCAGAGGAGCAGGTAATTATTTTTAATTTTTCAAAATTAATAATCTGAACAGTCTTTGGGGACAAAGATTACATTGAGGTTGACTTAGAGATCACAGTTGATTCTGTTGCAGACTTTTGTAATGGGTATTGAATAATTTTTCATGATGACATACAATATATGTGGTATGAGTCAGAAATTCTAACAAGTTCATTTCCCAGTAATGAAAATATCAAGTCATCTGTTGTACATTTAATAAGTTGGAGCAGCAAGGGAATAATCTAATTTGCATTGGCTAATGTTATCAGGTTTCTACAGACCTTTATCCCCAATACAAAGCCTGATGTCTAACAGAGAATAATGATTTGTAACAGCCTGAAGCAACTACTGGGAGTATTTTAGCTTTGGGATTTTCAACTTTCCATTTTCTTTATTTTTTCTTACAGTTTTTACTTAATTTGAAGGAAATACATTTTTGGAAAGAGAGTCTGTAGCAATGTAGCATAGTGGAAACAATAACAGGGGGAGTCACATGTGGGATAATATTCCAGATGTATTAATAGTGGGAAGTCATCCTCTCTTCTTGTGTTCCCTCATTTATATCAGGGGATATGAGGATGAAATGTTAGTAATGAAGTGATCCACAATAAAGAGTTATATTATCTGTACTGAAATATGACTCACAAATATGCTTTATATATAGAAAATCCTCTATACTCAAGTCCTCTAACTGTTTCCATTAGTGGGGCCTCAACTTCTATCTATTGAACTATCTTAGTATTTATGATTATATTGTCATCATCATTAGTATGCTTTTCTTACACATATCAACTTTTTCCTATTTTAAATTCCTTTCTTGTTCAAATACCAAAAAATCTAAGACTAAAATTTGCATTCATTTTAGTGCTAAGAACAAGCTATGTATGTATGTTTGAACAATCAAGAAAACTGAGTTCTTTCTAGATAAAAGAGTCTTTCAGAGAAGAAAATTAGACACAGCCTTTAAAGTTGAATAAAACCTTTTGCTAAGCTCCAGCAGAATAAAAGATAAGTGAGTTTGAAGATTTTGAAGCCTAAAAATAACCAGGGCCTGCGGGAAATTGCAGATCAAAATCTCAGTCTCCAAAGCTGTGAAAAAGGTGACGAGTCCTAAAGTCAAAATCTGCTGGAACTCATTTAGAAAAGTCACATTTAGCTGTAACAGGCTCCTGGACTTTCAACTAAAAAGTGCAATTATAATAAGCTTTTCAGCCTGATTGTTATACAAGCTTTTCTAGTGCAGAAGTTCAAATAAAGTCTGAAAGACCAAAGAGATTTAAAGATACTAGAATTTTTGAAGAATGTTCTTGCAGAGCTAATTTAAATGCATGGGCACAGTTCACTGAAGAATACTGATGCACGTTTGGTACTGATATCTTTGTTTAATTCTAATAACACTTTATTTTTCAGTTTAAAAATAATCAGGGATGCTTTTCCTTCTGACTGTGGTTATATGGATACATTTTTCCCTCAGGTTCCTGCTTCAGACCCCCTTTGTTTTTATTGCACTTTAATTTCTACTTTTGTTCATTTGTGTGTTGTAGGTATGTTATATTAATGGCATGTTATTTGGAAAATGTCTGAGAGAACATTTTCTGAGTCAGAAATGGGACTGTCAGAGATGAATATTGTTGCTTTCTTCCTTATAACTCTATGCTAGTTTCACATTGTCCACAGGGAAGAGACTAGAAGTCTTCACTTAGACCAAAGGTCCTGCATGGTGTTAACCCCTTTGCCTGTCCCTCCAGCATCATCTCCCATCAGAGGACCTTTGCTTCTCCTAACTGCAGCCACCAAATTTCTTACAGGTGCTTAAACCGACCATGCTCTGTTTAGCACCTTACATTTTAAAATATCTTCCTATTAGCTTCCTCTTAGATTCACCTGGTTAATTTCCAGATATCATTTAGATCTCAATTCAAATGTCACTTCTTCAGTGAAGTGTTCCCCAAACAGCCTCCACCTCCTATCACCAACAGCTAGTTTAGTGACCTTTACCATATTTTTATCCACATAGTGTAGCTCTAATCACATTTGTGATTTTACACTCCTTCCCCACTAACTCTAACTTCAGTGAGGGAAAATATCATAGCTATTTTTGTTCAGCACCATATTCCCCATGACCAACATAGTGTGCAAGCCATTAAAATGTATTAATTTAATTAATAATGAAACATTATAGTATTAAGAACTTTAGAAAATGAAAATCTGTACGAGTCCTTAATTATATCATGGGCTTCATGAACTTGTGACTTCAGGAATGTTGTATTCCTTTCTCTTGAGGTAATTTTATCCTTAGAGTTTTTGGGCTTCCTCATTTCTTGAAGGAATTGCACCCTTCTTTGATCCAGCTGGCTATGTGCACTGTATATATTGTGTGTATAATGTATGTGCCGACTCATGTGGGTGTTTTCAGTCTCTGTGCTCTGTTTTGCGTTTGCTTAATCATTTTTGTTGATGCTAAAAAATAAACTGAAGAGGAGTCCCTCTTTTTTCTCTTTTAGTACATTTTTATCATGTCTTTCATTGTAACTTGCCTAGCAAGGGGAGAACTTTTTAATGAGTCTTTAAAGGTAAATTGTGTATTTGGCCAGTTTTGGAACTATATAGTTATCAGTACACACAAAGAAGAAAATGGGCATAAAATGTGTTATTCTTAGTTTAAGAGATGATGATACAGATCCTGAATAAGGGATGCATTTTCTTAGACATTTGTCTGTATGTTTGCCACAGCAGGAGACCGTAGGGTTGTGTATTCCATTGTATAAAATAGTGGCAGCAGGTCACAGCAGGAAGTGCATGGTAGAATCAGATCTGAGTTCAAATTTTTGGTCAGTTACTACTGACAATGCTGTCTTGTTAAAAGCGTTTTTTCCTCTACCTTTATTTTCTCATATACTAAATGAAGAACATAATATCTCCCTTTGATGCTATCATTATGGTACTATGTAACAATCTTTGGCAATTACCTATAATATTGGCTATCACATAGCAGTTGTTCGAAATGTACATTCATCATTATCACCCACATAGAGATAATGATTGCTATTGGCATTTTAGGATGTCTGATGAAAAATGGGATCTCTGATTACAAAACAGATTGTTCCTGTTTACCTAGTAAACTGTCCAACATGAGGATCAAATTTACAACATCGACATTACAGGCTTTATTCCAGCTGCTAAACTTGGCAGTAGCCACTCTTATACTCACTTCTTTAAAAAAATGTACATTTCAATTGTGCTAAGTGGCCTGTTTATTGAAAAATATCTAGGCCTGTGGTCATCGGCTCTCTTCAGAAATGTCTTTGTTTAATATTTTTCTTCCTTTCTTTCTTCTGTAAACTCAGCCTTCTGTAACCCGTCTTACGAGCCATTCCAGTTGAATAGTGGAGAATTACTCTACATATAAGTATTGTCCTAATGTACTGCAAACCTCTGACTTACTGCTGAGCTCAAATAGGAATTTCTAGTTATTACCTCTACTCTTCTCTGCCTACTCTTCTTGATGTACTGAAATTTAACGTCATCTCCACTTTACTAAATTCATTTGCTTAGAGGTTCCAGTCACCTCTCGATTGTGACATGAAATGGACTCTCCTTAGTCACTTTTATCTTTGATGTCTTCACAGCTTTGGACACATTCTTCTTGAGATATTCTAATCTATAGGCTCCCACTATACCAAAATAGCCAGATCTCCTTGGGATTATTTATGCTCTCTATTCTTTCCTGATTTCTTTTAATCTTCCTGTTACAAACTGTGAGTGTCACCAAAGTTGAGTCCTTGACTTCTCTCTTGATTTTCTCTACTTATTCACATGGCTTTTAAATTACTGCCTCTGCAAAGATACTGTACAAACGTACTTCAAGCAGCCTGACCTTTCTCTGGAATTCCAAATGTTCAAGAGTTCTTACCGAACATTTTACTAGTGTTATACCACTTTATTAAATACAAATGGCAAAGCTGAATTTATCAGATTATTATCAACACTGGATTTCTATGTTCCTGTAAATAATGGCTCCATATTCAATGTAAGTAATAATATAACATTATGTTCAATGTTTATTCCCCCACTTAATATGTTTCTCAAGTTTAGAATATTTTTTTCTTCACAGTGCCTTCTGGATTTTCTACTTAGCCTCTATCCCTCTGGGATTTTTACATTAGCCTCCTGACACTGTTATCCACAGCTATGTTGCTGGGCACCCTGCACACTGCAGTCAGATAAAGTCTCTCCAAACCAGTATCAAGTTATTGAGATCCCTGCTCTAGAATGTTCAGTAGCTTTACGTTGATAAATTCAGTGTCCCAGACATGCATTTAAACTCCCTTTAATAGAGCCATCTTCTTATATCTTCTCATTCTGTCAGGATTATTTTACTTATGTATTACTAAAACTATTCTTAACTTATAGTGAACTCATCCTTTTTCTATGTATATTTCCAAATCCTATCCCTTCTTCAAAGACGGCTCATCCATTTACTTCTTTGTGATGCTTTCCTTGACTGTCTGCAGTTTTCTCTCCAATGAATCATAGTGATTCCAGCAGATGCCAATGTTTCTAAAACATGAGTTGTGTATATAACCATTTAAAAGGAATAAAGGGAAAGAAAATCCCACCTCTGTGAGTTAAAAATAGCAGCGAAGCTTTTGAGTTGTGCTGTAATCAGAGAAGGGGCACAGTTTAAACAACAGTAGTTTATATTTTTCAAGGAATTAGCCATATCATTTTGCATATGATCAATTTAACATAATTTTTAAAGTTTTATTTAGCTCATATTTATTTAATGTATTTGTGCCTTTTTTCCAAGTTATTATAAGCTCACTGAGTACAGAGACTTTCTTACCTGATTTCTATCTACAAATAGGCAGTAAAGATTTGTTTCTGTTTTCATTGTTACCTGTTTTGTTCATGTAACAAAATGGTACTACTTGTATCCTTTGGTGTTACTAAAAATGCTTATATTGAATAAGCAGTGTTTGCTAATGGAAATGATGATTTGAAAAACATATGCCTCTATTTCCAGCCACTGTCACCAGGTGGGGTGTATGCTACCTTTTGGTATACACAAAATAATCGTTAACAATTTCAGGAATTTTAATAATCAACAGAAGACAACTCTGAGATTAGCTATTGTGCCTTTTTCACAGTAGCTTTGAAATTAGACTTTTATCAGATATGTGGAGCTATACAGAAATACTAAGAAGAATATTAAATATTATTTTAAGACAATTTTAAATATTCAGCCAGGAGTAGCTCTCTGTTCTATCACTGTTCTGCACTAAATCAAGTCTTGGTTTTGACTTTTTCTGGATTTTCTCTCCTCTATTCCATTTTGTCTTGTCACCTTATTTCACTTCAAGCGTTACATTCCCAACCTGGGCTGAAAAACCTTTCACAAGAAACACCTAATCGCATCCTGCCTCTAGCCACCTGACACCTTCCAGGGCAACACACGGTTGCCTGGTGTGGCTTTACAGTTACTTGTCTCCAGCCCCAGTTTCAAAACCCTTCGTTAGTCTCCTCAGGGGGTTCTTGGTCTCTCTCGGGCAGTACTCAGTTCTTCCAGGGTCCTGATCGCTGCCGGCTGTATAGTATTCTCTCCAGCTGCATTTCCTCTTCCTCACACATCCTGACTTTAAGGAATTCCATGAGCAGAGTCTGAAGTGACTTGCCCTGCATCTCTAACTGGGCTCTCCCATTGTGCTTTTCCTCCCTTCACAGTTCGTAAGATATCAGTGCGCTTTTTTACATAATATAAATTACCTGCTTGCCCTTGATAGTGCTCTAAACTCAGAATGTGATCGGAGAAAGGGGACAGTTTAGACCACTTTGGTTTCTATTCTTCAGAGGGAATTAGCTATGTATCATTGTACATATAATCTTTTTAACAGAATTTTTGAAGTTTTACTTAACTCATGTTTATATACCATATTCAGTTCCCAGGTAACTTCTCGGGTTGAAATTATGACAGCTTGTATATGTCATTTTTTTTTCTTTCTGTAAGTATTGAAATATAGCAAAAAAAAAAAAAGGGGAAGCCAATTAAGACAAGAGATCTTAGAAGAACTCAGGATTTATGTCCCGTTTCATTGACTCTTACAGGTTATGTAGAAGTGCTGGTGATACCTGCTGGAGCAAGAAGAATCAAAGTCGTGGAGGAAAAGCCAGCACATAGCTATTTAGGTAACTTTGGGCAACCCACGTCCGAGCCCAGTTCCCTGCCCTGAGAGTTCTGTGATGACAAGGATGTCCGTCTGTTTCTAGTTACATGTTTGAATTTCCCAGGAAGCACCTCTTGTCATATCAAATAGGAATTTCTTTCCTTCTCTCTCAGGGACTTCCCTGGAGCAAAAGCAATCTGGTTGTTTGTTTTGTGAGGGGGTATAAATTGCTTCCACATGTTAGTCCCTGTTTAAAAAAAAAAAACACCCACTGAAGGATTGGGGTATGTTTTGTTTTATATATATGCATATATATGAATACATAAATGTATTTTGTAAATATATTTAATATTAAATGCATACATATATACATATTCATGCTTATTACATGTGTATATATATGTGTGTGATATATATGATTACTTCAGTAGTAGGAAATCATATGAGATTCTTGGAAAAAATATCTACATACTAAAAGGACTTGCTCTTTTAATGGGAAACCGTAGTCTGTCTGCCTCACTTCAAATGCACTCACCTATGAAGAGAGTATTAAAAATTTTTAAGTATTTCCCATAGAAAGAATGGTATCTGTTTTAACTGGACCAATGAATGATTTTTTAAATGTATGAAAGAAAATAGTCAGTTGCCAAAATACATATTGCTTGTATATGCACATTTCAAACTAAGTATTGGAAAATGATCTTTTATAGTCATGGCATCCATAAAAAGAGGGATCTAATGTGATTAGGTCTGGCAAAAGACTAAATTTTCTCACAGAGTTTAAACAATGTATTTATATGATCTTTAAAGAAATCCTTCATGTCTTTTTTTTCCTTACCAGAAATAATGTCCTCATTATTCTTTCTCAAATAAGAAATAAATATCCCAAGGGAAACAATTTTTACATGGAAAATAACCCAATATTACATGATTGTTTCTACTCTGCAATATTGAAAATAGTCTACACTTGGATTGAATTATTTTCTCATTTGGGTTCACATTCTAGGAGTAGGAAAATTTGAGGGAAGGGGACAGTCAAAGAAATCCTTTTTCATGTGACACAGTCATTAATTTGTTTTACCAGTGTGTATATTTTGCCTATTTTTGCCTACTATGGCTTTTAAATGTATCCTAAGTGCAAGTAAATCATCTCAAAGATACAAATTCAGATTAAATCTCTAATATCCAGTTTTTTTTGGAGACATTGTGAAAAATCTAGACAATTTCAGCACATTCATTCCATAGCAAAAAATGACTCTTACTCTTGGGAATATATTTTCTTTTTTCCAATCTGGAAAGAAATATAGATGTCTCAAATGGAGTTTTCTCAAATTATACAAAACTCAGTGTTAGTCTATGAGTTTTAGTAACTTAACAAACAGCGCTATATAAACCAGTCAGTTTTACAAATGCGATATCTCCAGGCTCTCTCTGATTCCTTACGTCTGTCCCAGACTCTTCAACCAATCCAGCCTATTTGCTGGATCCCTCGAGAGCAACTCCCTTTATCAAGGTCAGCCAATCCCCTCCTTATAGACAAATCCAGAGGTCACATGTTATGTGACCTATGAGCAACATTCAAAACTGTAGATCTTCCCTCAGTTCACTGAATACTTTCTTCCTTAGGCTTCCAAAACCTGAGTGTGTGAGGTGATGCCTCATGTGGTTCTGATTTTCATTTTTCCAATGATTAGTGATATTGAACATCTTTTTGTCTGTTTGTTGACCTGTTTGTACATATTCTTTGGAGAAATGTCTATTCAAGTCTCCTTTGCTCATTTTTTAATTAAGTTGCGTTTTTTTAATTGATGAATGTTAGGAGTTCTTTATGTATTCTGGATGTTAATCCCTTATATTTACAAACATTTTCTCCCATCTCATAGGGTTTTATTCTGTTAATAGTATCTTTTGATGCATAATAGTTTTTATTTTCATGAAATTCAGTTTCTTTTTTATTACCTGTGCTTTTGGTGTCCTATCCAAGAAATCATTGCCAAATTCAACGTTGTGAAGCTTTTGTCTTATATTTTCTTCTAAGGGTTACATAGTTTAGGTCTTAACATTTAGATTTTTGATCCACTTTGACGTACTTTTGTATGTGGTGTTACTTAAGAGTCCAACTAGTTTTTTTTGCATGTTGTTAGTTGGTTTTCCCAGCACCACTGGTTCAAAGGCTGTCTTTTCTCCATTGAATAATCTTGGCACCCTTGTCAAAAATCATTTGGCCATATACATGTGAAGGTTTATTTCTGGGGTCTCTATTCCATTCTCTTGGTCTGGATGTCTGTTTTTATATCAGTAGCACACTATTTTGGTTACTCTAACTTTCTAGTGAATTTTAAAATCAAGAAGTATGAGTCGCTAGCTTTGTTCCTCTTTTTCAGGATTGTTTTGGCTATTCAGAGTCACTTGAGATTCTATGTGAGTTTTAGGATAGTTTTTTTTTATTTCTTTAAAAAGGTCATTGGGATTTTGATATGGACTATATTGTATTTGTAGATCACTTTGGATAGTATTGACATCTCAACTAACCTGGGATGTGTTTCTACTTATTTCTTTAATTTCTTTCAGCAATATTTTATAGTCTTTATTATATAAGTCTTTTACCTCCTTGGTTAATTCCCAAGTTTTTATTATTTTTCATAATAGTGTAACTAGAATTGTTTTCTTAATTTCCTTTTCAGATTGCTCATTGTTAGTGCACAGATATGCAACTGCTCTCTGTATGTTGACTGTGTATCCTGCTACTTTGTTGAATTCATTTTCTAGTTTCAATAGATTTTTGGAGAATCTGTAATGTTTTCTGCATATAAGATCATATAATCTGTTAATAGAAATAATTTTACTTCTTCCTTTTTGATTTGTATGCCCTTTTTGCTCCTGAATTTTTGAGCATTATACCTTCAAATAATTTTTGTGCCCACTCCCTTATCTAAGATTCCACTTACACCTATGTTAGACTACCAGGTATTTTCAGTGAGCTGCTGAGATGCTCTGTTCATTTTTTTTTCTTTTTTTCCTCTCTGCATTTCAGTTTGTTTTTAGTCTATTAGCTTGTCTTCAAGATCACTGACATTTTTGCAATGTCTTATCTGCTCTGAAGTCCATATAGTGAAGTTACTGTTTCAGATATTGTGTTTTCCTAGTCTGAGAAGTTTGATTTGATTATTTATAGTTTCCATTATTCTCTTTAATAGTATAGGTTTTTCTTTAAATTCTTGTGCCTACCATATAGGGAACATACATATAACAGGTCTTGATTTACTAGTTCTATCATCTCTGCTATTTCTGGGTCTCATTTTTTTGACTGATTATTCCCCTCCTTATGAGTCATATTTTCTGACTTCTTCATGTATCTAGTAATTTTTAGTTGGATGCTGGACACTATTAACGTGATAGTGATGAATGGCTGGATTGTATTTTTTATTATTGAGTGTTGGGTTATATTTTGCTGGATGTTTAATTTACTTGCAGATCAGCTTGACTGCTTGAAGCTTTTGTAAAGGTTTGTTAAGGTAAGCCCAGAGTAGCCTTCATTATAGGACTAGTCTAGTTTTATTTCTAATATGCAGCCTTTCTTAGTTCTCCATATGAGCTCTCCACTCTGACTACATAATGCTCCTATTGTCCTCTTCACTACATGAGCTCCAGGAGCTGTACAGTTCACAGGTGCTGTGTAGTTAATTTCCCAGCCTCAAAGAATCTCACCCCACTTATTTGCAGCTTAGTGTTTAGCCACAGGCTCAAAGAAACACCTTTGCAGATTTTTGGAGCTCATCTCTGTGTAGCTAGCTCCATCTTCACCAGTACTTCATAAAACAGATTGCAGCTGACTTAGCCAATTTAAACTCCATTCTCTGTGTCGTCATCTGTCTGAAGTGCTCATCCTTTGTGCTCTGCTTAAGTTCATGCTCTCTGGGGCAGAGTCTGGTAAATATCTTCAGGCAGAAAGTGAAGCAGTTTTAGAGCTCACATTTGTTCTTCTTAGGAATCATAGATCTCTGCTGTAAGTTGTCCAGTGTCTGAGAATAGCTGTTTTCATACGTTGTCTACTTTTCTTGGTGTTTACAGTAGGAGACGGTGCAGTTCTAGTTATTCAGGTATGGCCAGAAACACATTTTCTAAAAACACATTTTTAAAGTTAATGAATTAAAAACAAACAAACCCAAGAAATATCACATACCCAGAGTATTGATTCTTTGTGTGAGGTTGCTATTAAGCTTACAAATTGTGTGGGTTTTCAGGTACCTGAGTGTGCCATTTTCTGGGTAATGCTGAATTCTAGAAATGTCAGTTGAGCCTAAACACACTATAGCCACCTACAGAAATTGTTTAAGGCATTTTTATTAGAGTTTTTCCAGAAATAGTCTTTTATAATTGTGCCTTGAATATATGTTGAAATACAGACAAAAATGGAATTATACTGGCCATTGTACAACTCTAGGTCAAATGATTTCTCAAAATAGTTAATAGACTTTAGAAGAACATAAAGAAGTACTTTACATGTTAGGTAAAATAACCTCTTTTTAATCAATTTAACATTATCTGTAGTATATCCATTTGTAGATGGTAATAGCTATTTGCAAAGTGCTGAGCTTCCTCTCAACATATTTCCCTTTAAAATTTAAACTTCAAGGTACAATTTAATATATATTTTTCATAAATAAAAAATATGGATGTTAATTTTTATCTAAAGCATTATACTTTATATGTGGTACATGATAAATGTATTATTTGGTAGGAATTAAGATTGATGAGATAAAATTTCAATAATTTTATTAATGCATTGCTTATAATACTAGAAATATAATCAAATCCTGATTGAAAAAATCCCTCAGCGGACCAGAAAAATCTTAACTGATAGTAATTTATTTAACTTACTTAAAGTTTAAAAATGCAAATGACTCACAAGCAAATGAAAGCTATCTTTAACCTCAACAGTAATGAAACAAGAGATTTTTTAAATCTAGAGTGATTGTTCATAATTTAACTCCTGCTATTTCTTCTCAACCATTTTCTTTTGTTAGAATAAATGATTAAGGGCCAAAAGAAGGGTTACAGACATCTAAAGGAAGTTGGAGGAGGCAAGATAAATGTGGTTGGGTATTAATGGACAGTTTCAGGGCAGAAAGAGAGCTTGTGGCATTTACTGGGATTGTGGACTTTACCAAAGAGGAGATACTTCATGTTTACATCAGGGAGTGTTGACCCCTTAGTTTAAAAATTAATGAAGTACTTTTAATAAAACCATATGAAGTGGATATTAGCTAATGATGCTAACTTGTTATTCTCGTAATATTTTTGAACCTCCTTATAGCTCTCCGAGACACTGGAAAACAGTCCATTAATAGTGACTGGAAGATTGAACACTCTGGTGCATTCAGCTTAGCAGGAACTACTGTCCATTATGTAAGGCGAGGCCTCTGGGAGAAGATCTCCGCCAAAGGTCCTACTACATCACCTTTACACCTCCTGGTATGAGAGAACAAGTTGATAACATTGCATAATCAGCTTCCCATGGCAGAGTGCATTCATTCCCACGGTGCCTTCTCTAACCTGTTTTCCAAATTTGAATCATCAGGCAGATATTTTAAATTATTTCAGAGGTGGACTTTTAGGAGTTTTTTCATGTGGTTAAATCATGATGTCTGAAATCGGAGATTATTACAAGAGAAACAAATGTTTTAGGGAATTCAGAGACTCAAAGCAGAGGTAAATTAGTAGGCAATAGGAACCTCGTTTTCCTTAAAAGCATGCATTGGCTTCCCAGAGGGAGTATCTGGAAAGAAAGTGCTATAATATGGCAAAGTGAGAGCATTTCATACATCCATCAAATGAGCATTCTCTGAATCTGTATAAAATGCCTTTAATGATATGGTATTGTCCTTGGGGAAAAGATTTGGTAAAGGTATCTAACAGAGCTTCCAATTACCCTGTTCTGTTCTCTTACTAAGTTAACTGATTCCTATAGAGAATTATGGAAATTTGAGTGCTTGGGATGATAAGTTTCTTTACCATGTAGTAAAAGATTAGGTGTGAGGCAGGACAGAGATTGCAATGAAAGGGGCAGGACAGTAGGGCTCTGCAGCCAACTGGTGGCAGGTCCACATGCCCCCTTTGACCTTGAGCATCGCAGTCAGAGCTCACGGCTCAGGAGCCAGAGGACTGACTATACAGCTGGGCTGTTTTCCATCACAGTGGCAAAGTCTAAACTTCAGACACTTCAGCACCTCCTTAAGTCCACACATAAAAACAACTCTAAAACATGATCAACTGCCAGTTTATCTGGAGTGTGGTATGCCACTTTATTTAATATCTCTAGACAATTTAAGTTGAATTTGTCTTCACTTGGAGACATCTGTGTTGCTGATCTAGGAGCCAGTGGTTCAAAGCACATATCAGCCCATTTGCTTTTCCTACTTCAATGTGCCTGCAAGTGACCTAGGGTTCTTGTGAAAATTCACATTCTGATCTGGGGAGGAGCCTGAGATCTGCATTTCTGAGCAATTCCCAGGGAACACCACTACTGCTGGTCCATGGACCACATTGCAAGTAACAGTGTTTTATAGAACGCTTTACCAACAGCCATAAAGGGAGCAAGGTGAATTGCATGGTGATCTTCTGTTCCAAATCTTAATAATAATAATAATGATAATAATAATAATAATAATCACCATTCACTTAGCATTAAGAGTCAGACACTGGCCTAAAATGCTTTACATTCATTATAGCATTTAATCATCACAATAACCATGTTTGTGTGTTATTACTCCATTTTACAGATTAGAAAAAAACTACGTATGAAAAAGGTTAAGTGCCATGCACCGTGTCTCCCAGTAAGTTATTTGACTATGAGTAAGCCAGGTGTTACTCAATCCTCTTTGCTGCCTGTCCTGATCAAAGCTTGAATCTCAGTTCTTTACATCAGACAGTCTTAGATCATAAGTACTTTGAATAATCATTGTGTTCATCTCCTCACGGTTCCTTTGAATCCTGTTATTTCATTTGAATTGGAAACTCCACTCTGTGCCCTGTGCCATCTGGAGAGAGGGAAAGAAATGACTAAACAAACACTGTATGGCCATCTGGCTCTTTCCACGACAGGGTTACTATAATAACAACATTGTCAACAACAAACATATTTTTCACAATTTGTTTGCAGAAAATGCCATCAGGTTGCTAGCCTTATATGAATGTAATCTACATTTTTCTTTTTATGGAACAAGACTGAGGCTCATTTTCTGAGCCTCTAATTCAAAACCTTAAAACAGTATATGTGAGACCTCAGTGTTGGGCAGAGGGGTTCTCTTGATGCAGAGTCCTTAATCTGACCGGTAATCACCAAGGTTTTTCCTGGAAGCATGAACGGTAATGAAAGTCAGTGAACTATGTCTAAAAGAAGGCATCTATGTGACCTGGATTTATTCAGTAATCCAAGGGAAACTGCACTTCTAAGATATTTTTCTTTAATGACTATTACAGACTGAAAGCCGGTTCTGAATTTCGAAAGGCAGCCGTGCTGCTGCCGTGCTTCAGTGTTTGGGCCCCTCAGCTGTCACACGCTCACACTGGCCTTTTCGCAAAGAATACTGCCAGATTCAAATGGTTTAAGGAAGAGCTAATGATTTTGTAGCCAATGTCTTTATTTGAAATGGTGTTAGATAATCAAGGATAATCTCAAGTTCTATCCATGAAACAGTAGGGTTTTAAAAAAAAATGGACACATTTTCATTTAATTAAACAAATTGGCAAATAGCTGTTATTTATATATTCATCTCATCCATTTAAAAACTAGGTATCAGTCTGGTTATGTCCAAAGGAAGTCCATCTCTCTCTTTCTCTCTCTCTAACTCATTTAGCTGAATGTCACTTATAACTGGCAACATCAAATGAGATATGGAAAGCCAAAATAAGCACTGTGATGTCCTTAGACTGGTACCTCCATATATTATGTATCTGTGAATTTTAAAGCTATCATTTTTATTACTGGCATAGTTGAGTTATAATGCCATCATGCTAGTTTCCTGTATTAAAATATATCTTGGTATGTCTTTTGATATATCAAGTAGGATCTTGAGAAAAAGAGGTAAAGAAAATTGACTTTGGGCTCACTTAAATGTTTTTCCAAGGATTATTAACTCTGCATTCCCTGTCATTACAACGACCTTGATAGAGATTCAAAACTAAACAAAGGTCTTTAATAATTTAACATAATTTAAAATTGAGATTTATATCTTTGCATGCATCACAGCATTACATAGATTGCTTACATAAATCCTCAGATCTGTAGACATCATAGAGTCTATGGGTTGTTAGACATATTTTATGCAAAATTATTTATAAAAAATGCATATTCTTGTTCATTCTTTCACTTAAAATAGGTTTATCTCGGGTGTTTTTCATTTGCACTATGTATGATTTCCCTGATGATGTAGTTCTAAGCCTGACACTGGGTTCTGGGGGAGAACAAACAAAACAGATGTGGCCTCTGCTTATGACTTAGTCCAGGGTAACTCAGAGTTCAGTCATTCTCATGCATCTTTTATGGTTTATTGTGCTGCTTACATATGCATACATAACTATACCATTATTAAGCTAATATTTATCAAGATTTATTTTAAGATAAATTTCTTTTCAAAGTAAATGACCTTTACTACAAATGGAAAATTAGAAACCTACCCAAAATTAAAAGTTAACGTAAGCAGACATAGAACACAATTGTTAGCCTCCAGTTAACTTAGAAGTTCTCTACCTTTATAGAGTCAAATGATTTCCAAAGTCTTTTGTCCTCTTCCTCTGTTGATATAGGGACTTAACTATCCATCTTTCTGTTTTATATTAGTGGAAAGGCTATGTTTGATACTAGATTATGGGTTTTATCATGTAGATAGGATACCTATCCCTGCCTCCCACCCTCACCTCACTAAATCATCTCATACATGCACTGTGCTTTGGGAAATTATCTAGTCCGTCAGCTTGAAAGAAAATGATCTGGAATTTCTAATCTCATCCAAGTGGGCTTTTTTTCATGCTGTCTTTAGCTCAGAGGTAAGTGTATAACATTTACACAATAATGTCACAATTCTGCTATGTATTAAAGGAACATGTACACCATATCTCACCTTGAATGTGTTCTACATTGACCCATCTGCCTTAATCGCTTTTATATATCTAGGTGCTGCTGTTTCAAGACCAGAATTACGGTCTTCACTATGAATACACTATCCCGTCAGACCCTCTCCCAGAGAATCAGAGCTCCAAAGAGCCCGAACCCCTTTTCATGTGGACACACACAGGCTGGGAAGACTGCGATGCCACATGTGGAGGAGGTGAACGATTTTCCAATATTTGTCTTTCCAAAATAGGAGTTGTTCTCTGATAAATAATTGATAAGACATATCCACAGCCCCATCTGAAATTCCAAACTCTGTAGGAGATCAGAACTGAAAGGTTTTTGTGACACATTTAGTGGCTAAATGCCTAAACTATTTTGTGGCAAAATCTGGTATGAATTGAAGAAAGGCTATTTGCAGTCACTCACTGCATTGCCTCTACATAAATATTAATGTGTGTGCTTACAGGAGCTACCTGAGACACCATATAGGTTGTTCTGTCATGTATATGCACTTCAATATTCACTTTTCATATTTTACTTTTTCATTTTTATAAAATCTTAAAAGTCCTAAGTTCCAAAATACATCTGCCCAGAAGAATCAGAGACATGAAACAGTAGTATTGAGTCTGCATTTGTTATCTGCATACTTGTTAAACATACAAAGCACCTGAAGAAAATAATTTAATTCCCCAATTCCTTTTTATTTTTTCAAGAGTATGTTGTTATTTTCAGTATAGAAGTATCCTGAGTTTCACTCAAAGGTTGTTAATTAACCTTTCCTATTAGAAGTTGAGGAGGCAAAAGAACAAAATTACTTCCACATAAAATGTGAGACCAGCAAACCACTTAATCCTACTGATGAGGCAATTGAGTTGCACAGGTTAAATGGACTTCCAGTTACTCACGGAATCAGCTAATAGCAGGATCCCAGGTCATGAGACACACAATGTCTATTTGTATCATGTGTATCAGCAGCTTAGTATTTCAGGTCTCATTTGCATTTAATACCAAATTTTCTATAGTTCTATAGTAACAGATTCATTCTCAGGTTCAAAAGAAACTATGCAAAAGTACAACATATACATATGTCATAGAGATAATGTGCACTGGTTTGTGCAAAGCAGTGGATCACCAATTTTGTTTTCTAGGCAAAGAAACTAGTGGTACATGTAGCCTATATGTGCTGCAGCAGAAGTGGGAATACTAGGTGCACAAAGGTGCACAAAGAAACTGACATGCGAGGAGAGTGTTGGGGGAAAGGGAAACAGAAAATATATACGTAAATAAGTAACATAATATGAAATTGTGTTAAGTAGTCTGGATAAAAAGCAAAAGAGGAAAATAAATATGAGTAGTGAAGATGGGAGGGGGTAGGTGCCAGAAAGGCCTCAGTGAGAAGATCACACTGATTTAAAAATCTAAAGTGGTTTTGGATGGGCGTCACCTATGAGGGCGTCTGGAGACAAAGAGTTCCAGGCGAAGACCACGAAGCAAGGGTAGAGGTGGCACGTGCAAGGCACAGCAAGGATGCCAGCATGGGCTTCCTTTCTTCTGGGTGATGTGAGGGTTTGAATAGGAGACTGACTGATCCTGGCTTATTTCCATGAAAAGGGTGCAAGTAGACAGATCAGTCAGAAGGTTACTGCTATAATTTAAGAAAGAGATGACAGTAGCTTGACCTGGTAGTAGCAATGGAGGCAGGGGAAAGTGGTCAGGTACTGCATATATTTTGAAAGGGAAGTAATGGAATATGTTGATAGACTCGGTGTACAGTGTGAGAGAAAGATGTCAAGGATGACGGATGATTTTGGCCAAGTGACTCGCAGGATGAGGTCACCGTTGACCTCCGTAGGAAAGTCTGTGGAATAGTGAGATTAGGAGAGAGTGTGAGTCCAACGTTAATTTGAGTTGCCTATTGGATATCTAAGTGTGACGTCAAGTAAGCTTTTGGATATGCAAGTCTGGTGGTATTCAGGAGAGAAGATTAGACTAGATGGATGGTCTTTTAAATGCTGTGACTGAATGAAGTCACCTAAGGAGTGAGTGAGAAGAGAAGGAACTCTTGGAGGTTGGAACCTTAGGAGTTCCAGAGAGATAAGAAGGAAATGGAAAAGCAGATTAAATGAGTAGCCAATGACATGGGAAAAAAAGCAGGCAAAAAAGAATGCTTTCCTATAAGACAGGTGAGAGTGTTTTAAGGAGAGAATGATCCACGCTGTCGAAAGCTGCTAATAAGTCAAAAATCATGTGACCTGAAAACTGACTATTAAATTGAAATATATTCATTATATTTTAAAATATTTTATACTTATACTTAAATAAATGTATTTAAAATCAATCATTAAAAATAATTATTTTGAATGGTTGAATTAGTAATTAAATTAAACTATACTTATTATATTTGAAACAAATATAGGTCAATGGTTACCCTGTCAAAAATAATTTTAATGAAATACTTGGTTCAAGACTAAGTGGAGCAGATTAAAGAGATAATATCATGCCGTGAGTTGGAGAAGAGACTGAAGGTAATTTAGGAAATACTGCTTAGAGAAGGAAACAGGAGAATGTAGCTGAAGGGGAATATGGGTCAAAGAGTCTGTCGTTATTTTTAATAGGGGAGATTACACGTGATTGTTTGCCATGTGCATCTTCTAGAATAGGACAAAAAAAAATTAGTAATGTAAAGGAGAGAACCAAAAATTGCTGGAGTGACACTGGCAAGATTGGATGGAACGGACCTGTTGGCTTTAGGCTGAAATATGAAAAACTTAGCCCATCACTGGTAACAGGAGAAAGTACAGTATCTGTGAACAGAAACAGGTGTCAGGAACTTACGGTGATACTCTTCTGGTTACATCTATTTTATCAGTAAAGACAGTATTGCTGAGAGTAAAGGTGGAAAAGGAGATACTGGAATGCTGATAAGAAAGAAGATGTGAATGAAAGAATGAATGAAATGGTACATGTACATTGACTGTTGAGTAGGACTGAGGGTCCCCTTGAAATTAATGGTCATGAATTTAGCTTGGTGCCAGTCATGACGGAATATTACCCTCTAGCGATGCAGGGCTTTCAGACACGCTTGGGGAGGAAGTCTGGTGAGTGTAATAAAACAAGAGAATGTGATTGACCTGAAGGTGTATGTAAGGAGTTGCCAGTGGTCTACCAAGGTGCTTAATTGTATAAGGAGGACAATAAAGAAGTGAGGAGCTTGAAAAGCAGTGAGAAGGGGGTAGCAGGGAGGGGTCATAGGGCCTGGTGGGGTTAAAGAACTTTTAGACTTAAGAGTACCCAAGCCAGGAGGGCTGGAAATACAGGAGGTGGTGACAGGATTGGTACCACCAAGCAGGGGATCTAGTGGCTTAAGTAAAGTGAAAGATAAGACCTTTGGAAAGAGAAGGTGGCAAGGAATTGCAAATCTTGTGTTAGAGGAATCATTCAAGTGGGTATTATAATGACAAAATAGTGCCAAGAGCAGTGTTAGAAAATACAATAATCCAGGAGCTGAAATCTTAAAAAGAGGGAGTAGCCGAGGGGTTGGTGTTTGACTACAGAAAGGAGGGGAATGTGTTGTGTAATCTGGCCCGGAGCTGTATAGGTTTACAAAAGAGAAAGGGAGAATGGTTAGGTACTGGCCGTGGTGCTAGGGACCCCAAGCTGCCTCTGCACGCAGAGGTGCCGGAGCCTGCGCAGAACACGGCCACCCACTGGGGGCGGCCGGGAAAGCAGCAGCGTCCTCAGGAGGGAGAAGGAGGGGGCCCGGAACACGCCGCGGCACGGGGGCTCCTGCCGGAGTGCTCAGGGCTCTGGTCTCCCTCCTGGCTCCTGGAGGCCCTGGCCCTCTGGGGCCGCCAGAGCAAAGGCAACTGGAAGTGGGGGTGAGGAAGGAGCAGATTATAGAGCACAGGCTTTGCTCCTGAGGGTATAAAGGAATTCGAATAAAAGGACTTAACCACTCACAATTTAAACAATTTCATCCATCCCCCTTGCCACAGTGAAGTGTTGGCCATGTTTCTCCCGGGGCCGCCATGTCCCCGCGTGACTCGGGGTCTCCCCGCTGCTGTCCTCTCCTGCTGAGGCTCTCATGTACCCCCAAAGCCCTGTGTCTGTGCTCTACTCATTCTTCACTGATGCCAGGACCCATTTCTCTTAAGGGGTTCTGCTTCACATACTCTGTCCAAATTAAAAGCAAAAACACAGCTGGAAACGAACACATCTGAAATGAATATCTGAACAGTTAGAAATGCCTCCGCTAGAACTCAGATAAGAATGACTGGCCTCCCTCCGTCGGTGGGCTGTGGGGGGAGTGGAATGATGAAAAGGGGTGTGATTCCTATTACAGCACAAAAGACAGTCATGAAAAAGTTTTGGTATTTGAAACTCTAGACCGGAAAGTGATTGTCCAGGGAATTTTGTTATCCTCATTTTTTTAAATTTTCTTCTGAAATATTGGTCTAAATAGCTGCATCAGAAGTAAACGTACAGAACTTGTCATTCTTCCGTTTGAACAAAGAGATTTTTAGGGTTAAAAGCTTTCCCCCAAATCACATAAATTATAACCTAGAGTATGTTTTGCCAATGGTCATTATACAGATATAGAGGTCACTATAGGCTATTTTAGTTTCAGCATCAGAAGGGCGTTTCGATATTCTTAAGCATAACTTCTTAATTATTAACGTGAGAAAATTGAAGTGCATGGAGATGAAATAACTTCCCGAAGTGACATGCCCAGTCGGGGTGGAGGCAGGATTAGATTCAGGTCTCCTGAATTCAAATCTTCTCTCTTCCTCATATACTTCCTTCAAGAGCAGCTCCGGAAGCGGAATTGTTTCTTTATATAATGTAAAGCATGCCCCTTAGAGATTCTGTAAGTGCTCTTTGGATTCAAAGATGTGTTTTACTCAGGTAAATAAAAATTTAGATATGTTCTTGTTTTTATTTCAAATGACTTCTTGTGTAAAATAGTACTCCTAATTATACACAGCTGCTAGATGATTTGTACTTGAATGGAGATTTCTGCTCAAATCTGTCCCATTGTGTTTAGTCAACAGTTTTCAATTATCTCTGACTATGTTAATAGGGAGCATATTCATTTCAGTGCCAAAACATTTCTGGGCTTTTGGATATTATTTTCCTTTACAGTTCATAAATAAAGTGGATGGACAGGATTTCAAGACTCGCATCATTTCTGACTTTTGTATTGTCGATTTTATAGCCAGAGAGAGCTTTGTAATCTTTCAGCATATTCATGAATTAAATGAGACTTAAGTTCAAAGCACAGAACATTGGAAACAGATACATGCAAAACTTATCTCCAACAGCAAAGAGGAATAATAGCACTATTTTACTTCACAGGACTGTATTAAGTAAGAGCAAATAAAATATCACAAAGAGCAATATAAAATTTCAGTGTTTGACATGTTATATTTTTAATTCTGTTTAAGGCTTTAGATCACCAGCAATAAGGAGGAAAAAGTATTTTTTTTAAAGATAACTAGTGTAGCTAAATTTTTATTGTAATGACCTTTTACATCAGTATCTCAAACATTTCAGAATGATAACCAGATTAAAATCAATTCAATATGCATTGCATTAATTTATTATTACTAGTTATGACAAGATACGAAAAGCTTATGATTCCTCAAGAGAGGAATATTTTTAAATCTCTAATAGATGCTAGTGATCGCAAGTAAATTTTTCCAACAGTTTAACATGTGGACACTTTTATCATCATGTATTCAAATTCCAGTGATAATTCTAGAAAAATCTGAATGGATGTATCATTTTGCATTTTAGGGTTGGCCATTGAGATTAGTCCTTTTTGATTCAAACAGCTTAAAATGTACTTGTGAAATAAATGTTTACTTTGCAGTAGTGTTCTAGAACAACTAAAAAAGTCTCTAAATGAATGTTTTAAGTTTATTTTGGCATCTCCAAAGTGTGGGTCAGTAGATAAAGTCTTTTTTGACATGAATGTCCTGTTTTAAGTGCTCTTGGCCTTCAGAGGCATTAAAACATATCTCATTCCATAATGTCTGAGGATTATGAATGAAATCAGCATTCCACATACTGTCTACAATAACTGCATTACTCTAGTATTTATTTTGACCTAGTGGATGAATTAATTTTATAAAATCTAGAAAAAGGACCCCAAAATTCAGTAACCTCTTTTGAAATAAATGAGGAGTGAAACATGCTTTTAGGAAATCTAAGTACATACAATTGGAAGGGAAAAAATAAGCCACCATTCCACGTTTTTCACATTATTCTAAATCCTTCTAGCTTGTGACTCTCATGCTGTTAGGCTTCTAGTGTTATATCCCCTAGACATGGCTTTACCTGCCCACTAGCAGATTCTAAGGAGGCTTCCAAGCCTGTGGGTCCAAGTTGAGGAAATATCTCAGTATACAGATGCCTGTATCTATTTAAATGTGCCAACTCTTTTTCCATTTTAAAGGCACTGTATATGCACCAAAATATATTGTTCTCTACATTACTTCATTTCAGTACTATTTAATGCAATTTTGCCCTATACTTTCTTAGATTAATAGGAACATTTTTATGTTAATGTAAACTCTTTATAAACTTGAATTTTGATCCCTAAATGATAATTCATTAACTGGATTTGCCATAAGTGACTGTTGTCCATGGTTAGTCATTTAGATTGCAAATGATTTTTTGCAATTTTAGGAAATAGTGTTGAGATAAACTTCTTAGTACAGAAAGTGCTTTGGGCTTAAATTGCTTGTTTATATTTTGTTCACTGATTTCTTTACCAATACTGACTATATACTCACTATTGCTGGGTAGTCCAAAGATGAGTGCTTTCTGAGAATTTTTAGAGAATTCACTGCCACTGTAGGAGGATTTAGATAATAATAAACTCACTATACAGAGGGATATGGGGGTATGTAAAAAACCTTACATGGATATGCATAGGTGCAAAGGCACTGGGGTTAGCAAAAATGTTTATTACTAGGCTCCAAAATAGTGGGAAGTGATTTGTCCAGAAGAATGGAGTGAAGCTAGTTCATGAAGGTCCTGGAATGTTAATGCTAGCAATCCAGTTACATTTAATTTGAAAATTATGGGATCCTATTAAAATTTTCATCTGCATAGAAATGAGAAGATCAGGTTGGATTATATATTGGGTGTTGTTAAAAAAACACAAAATAAAATTCTTATTAAAAAAATGTAAGTGGTTTTAATATTAAGGCCAAACCCTGAGGGAAAAATTGTATAGAAATGTCAAAACACTGCCTAAGAAGTAAATGGCATGACACAATTTTGGAAGCTGTTCAAGTTAAGAAAATGTATGCTTAAAAAATAACCAGCATTTTACAATTCTCTAAGAAGTGCTCAGAGAAAAGTCCTTCAACCTCATTCAAGTATATTTACTTTAAGTTCTAATGCTTGACAGCCATTGTTAGCTCACAGGGAAATAAAGTAAAAAATTTTTAAGAAAATTAAAAAGACAAATGAATATGACTAGTCTCCATCTTACAGAATTCCACAGTTGTATTTAAAAGCCTGGAAAGTACAATATTATATAGAGAATTTCACTTGTGCTTATCAAAACACTGGACCTACTTCCAAAAATGTGTTTCCACGTTTATAATGCAAGTTCTAAAAATGTGATCTATCTGGATAGAATATGGGTTTATTAAAATTATCCAATTTTCAAGTTGAATATAGAGCGTAGAAGAAAATCAGTTTATCTCAGACTAGAAAAGAAGGCATGCAGTCTAATATGTAGACATTGTTAAATTATCTACAAAAAACAAAGAGTCCGTAAATAAAAATTACCCTTCATTTTCAGTTTTTTCCCAAACTTGGTTTTGAGATGAATGCATAATGGTTGTTTTATTTTATTCACAATTGCTCTCAAAACAGATTTCCCCAATACTGATTGAATGGAAATGACCCAGAGGGGAAGTTAATTGCCATAAAGCAAGTGATAACATTGTCAACAGCTTGCAGCTACTCATGGTTCAGGCAGAAAGCCAGTTCCTTCATCACATTCTGGTCATCCCTAGGTTCACTGGGTGCATTGTAAATACTGCTATTAGATGCTAGAATGGAAATTTCCTGTGTTGGCTGGGACATAAAAATATATAAAGGAAAAAAGTCAAACAGTAACATTTCCATATGGCTTGAAGATCTTAGTTGTATTTTCATAGGCAGAATATGTCCATAGCTGAGCAACAGATTTTTCCCTGATTTTGTTGTTTTTGTTCAATGCCACTTTTAAAACATAGGGCTAAGCTAATCGTACCTGCCAAAAAACTTGAGGTGTGAGCTTCATTGCTACAGTGAAGATGGAAATGTCCCAATTCATACTCACATGCCTTCAAACTTTCTTAGAACACCACTAGGTGCTCCCTGAAATGGTGTTCATACCTATATCCATTTTGACATATCAGTACTTAAACTTAAAAGATTTTTTTCAATAGTTAGCTCAGAATGTTAGCTCTGGGATAATATAACTAAAATTAGATATTTTTTGAGGAAAGGAAAAAATGCAGTATCATCAGTCCTGAGTTACCTATTCTGTGACTGCATGTATGTTCAGCAAAAGATTTGTGGAAAATGCCTCTGTCATCTTTTTGTATTTTAGCTGGCAAAAAGCCATTATTAAAATTAGCTTAGGCAACTACATCTACACCTGTTCTGCAAAAGAGTGTCATATGACTGGAGACTTCATAATAGACTGTAAAACTAACATTTATGTTTCATAAAATTAACATTTATTTTAATCCTACTTTTAGGTAGGCATCATCGTAATGTAGAAATAATACCTACACTAGCATTATACAAAATTTACATACACTTATTTAATGTATGCATCAGGTCATAAGGAGCACCTGGAGCATAGGAAACTCAGAGAAGTTGACAAAAACGCTGTGTCAGATTCTTACATTTAAATAACTCCTACCTTGTGAGGCCAGTTTTCTCATTACAAGAGCGTAAGAGGTCATTTCTGTTTCTCTTGCAGTTTGAGAATTGAAGTTGGGTTTTGAACACTGCTATGATTAAGTCTAATGCCATCCCTCCCCACCACCCTTTTTGACGTACCAAGGAATAGCCTGGACAGCATCTAGGGCAGCAAAGGTTGCCTCTCCTCTGCAAGTCAGCAAAGGCTTGCCTGGCTGTGTGAGTGCCCAGGTCATGCAGAGGACGTCAGAAGCACAGCTGTAGCATTCAGACGGGCCACTGATGTGCTATGTAAGATCCTTGGCGACAGACTGTAATTCAGCCCATCTCCATTTGACAAGCCAAACACGCCTTTGCCAAGCAACTTCCCTGTGGAGAAAGGAGCGCTGTTTGCTAATTCATCTGCCTAGTGGGCGTGATTTTCCCTACTCTGTATACCCTAAGGGGCACCTTTACCAAATATGGCTGGATGGCCAGTGAGGCCCTTCGCATTTTGGACCCACTGCTGCCCACTTATAGAGTGCTGGGGGCACACCTTCTCTCACTTAAGCGCAAGAGCCTGTCACCTGCCCGGCACTCTGTTGTCTGTATTGGAGCTCCCACAGGATAAATTGGATTGCACCAGAGCCCTGGGATTCTCCAGGTGGAAAATAATTTGGCCAATCTTGCACTGCCTGTGCTAGAAGATAGAACTGAAGATCTAAGGGGTATCAACAACATAATATGAAATACCCACATTTATAATTGTTAAGTAATCAACGTATGTATAGAAATGTAGTCATGACCTTTGTGTACTACAAATTGCTGTGGGACTATGCTCAGTGTTACTAAGAGGGAGATCAACGAAAGATCCAGATCCTATACTTGTTCTTTTGCTTTCTACTTGACCTCCCCTACATTGTCTCTTCCCATCCCCATTCAAGTCAAAGATACTCAGAAATTGCTCAAAGTAGCTCACTTCTTTTTTCCTTTCTTGATGCCAGTCTCTTCCCTCTGTTAATTAAATTACAGAGAATCCTCTCTGTCACCAGCCCAGGCTATCCTATTTGTCATGACCAGCATGAATGCTCTGAGCTTCCTACTTATCATTGCATGACAGTCATAGGGCTTTAACTAATGGGCCTTCCAACAGAGACCCAGGGGACTTGTGATTGTTTTCTTAATCCTTCATGACCCATGCCTCTAAAATTGTTGGTTTATTTAGTTATCTTATAATGTCAACAACTTAAGTTAGATTATCAATCTTATATAAATACTTAGACTTCTGTAGAGAAACAGAATTAGCATTTTTAGTAGGCTTTTTAATTGTAAGATGAAATGATAAAAGTGTTGTCAAGTGTACATAAAGGGCTCTAATAAAAATGAAAACAGCATACATAGGGTCATTTTCACCTGCTATTATGAGACGTCATCATACCAGAGAAAGGAGCAAAGCCATTTTTCCTAAATCTGGTGAAAAATCTAAGAGTCCCATGGGTTTTCTTAGAGAACACAGCAATTATTAGAGAATGGGGATTTCAGAGTTCTGGGGGTCTTTGTTAGAGGCAAGGAGAAGAAAGGTCTGAGTTACAGTCAAAGAAGTTTGCTTCCATAACTTTCCAGAGCATTGGTGATGCACAGCCAAATGATGACGGGCATGCCTGTTGTCTGCGTGCTTTCATGAGGCCATATAGGTTTTATGCAAATCCAGCATTGCACCACCTAATGTTAAAAGATGGCACCATCCTTCACAATGCATCTTCAATTAATACTTTATCGACTTGTGCTGCTATAACCCCTTGGTAATATAAAACTTGCCATTTAATTTTTACCAAGGAAAAAGTTACCATTCCTCTTCCTTAAGCCTAGAGATACATGTTGTTATTTAGATAACAAATAATATCACCCTCATTGATCTAGCCTAAAATTTGTTTCAAATGCCTGTGAAAACTACAAGCCTATGCACAACCTCCTAAATCCATTACATAAAGGCCTGTCATTGCTTTATATGTTTATTTGCTCTTTTCAGGGGAAAGGAAGACGACAGTGTCTTGCACAAAAATCATGAACAAAAACATCAGCATTGTGGACAACAAGAAATGCAAATACTTAACCAAGCCAGAGCCACAGATCCGCAAGTGCAATGAGCAGCCGTGCCAAACAAGGTAACCCTGTCCCACCACTTGGTGATGCTCTGGTGGCTGTTAAGTTGCTGGGCTTTAAAACAACCCAAATATTAGCAAAATCACATTTTCTTAAACGTGGCAAGACGTAGTTTTACATAAGCAAGGTCTAAGAAAGAATGGCAGTTGGCTTGATGGAAAGGGCATTGAAACAGCAAGGTTAGCATTCGCCTCAACGTTAGCTGTGTTCCCCAACTGTGAAAACAAGAACTTACTTAGATGGAGGAGGAGCAATTAAAATTATCTGGTAGTTGGTCACCTCTTCAAAAAGTCTGGTTATGGGCTGAATTTAGCTATTTGTTCCTAAATTCTCTGCCATGGTATGGTATGGCAGAACTTGCCAAGAGTGATATAAAGTCAGGTGGGACTAGCCAGGAAACAGTCCCCTACACAACAAGAGGGACAGAGTGGGGCCCCTGGCTCCCCAGGCTAGGTCCTCTCTTCCTTGCCTGAAGTTCCCCTTGCACACTGCCCAGGTCCTGATCTCTGATCACTGGATTCCTGACGTGGGTACCGGTTACTAGACAGTCAGTTGCTGTGGTCCCCTGTGACTTCCCCAGGGAGTATTACACAACAAGGCAGACAAGAAACTCCTAAGCAGGGGACCAGACAGCAATGCTGAGCAGCTCAAAGTGGCATAGAAAGAAAGTCTATGTATGTTTAAGTAACTGGCAGAGGTGACTGAGTGAAACCTGAGTATGATTTCAGAGGGAACTAGCACAAAGCTGTTTGGATGGTTCCCGTCACAGGGCTCCTGAAATTCCACCTGCTTTCGTATGACGATGTTGGGCTTGAGTGGGACTGAGCCCCAGTATCAAAAATCAAAGATAGCATGATAGGGGGTGAGGCTGGATTGATTCCTCTGGAAAATGGGGACAGGACATTTGTGCTGTCCAGACACTCAGGTTTGTGGAGGCTCAGTGAGTTAGGGTATAATCATGAGTCCTTAGGGAGTCAAACAGAGAATTGATCTCTCTCCATAGCTTCTGTAATGGAGTCACAGTGAATTTACACGTGCTACAACTCACATGTGCAAAGAATGCATAGCAGCCCTGTAGCTAAAGTCTTCTTCATGACCCTCAGCACAGTGAGTATGGGGCTGTGTTGAGGAGGAGGAGAACAAAGTAGCCAATTAACTATGCTTTTCTATCTCTTGGGAATTCATGTCCTCCAGGCTAATATCCAGTTCCTCTTACAGGTTTCCCTGTCACCCCTTCTTTTCTGTCTCTGATGTAACACAGAATCCTTAGTTCCCTCTGTTTCTGACTCACTGCAAAACTCAAGTATTAAGCCCACCAGGTCTGGCTCATCTATGTTCATGAGGACTGAAAAGCATTTGGAAAATCCTTTCTTTCTCTGCAAAGCTGAAATTTCAAGACTTGGTTTTCTGTAGATTCAATGGATTTAAGGAATCCAAAGTTGACTTTCAATGTTTCCTCTCCTTTTCATTGCTGCTCTAACAGTCCTATCCTACCCACCCCCATCCCCAGACAAAAACATATGCTCCTAAGGAGTGGGATGAAGAATGCTATTTAAAAGAACGTGCAAAAGACAAAAAGTTTATTAATACACCTTCAGGAATGTTTTACCCATTGCATCTGCCTAGCTGTATGCTTTTGGGGCTAACTCCATTAATAGATGCACTAATCAAGCTTTTCGATAGTGATCAACAGGAAGGGTGACCCGGGGAATTGTTGCCGTCTGTAGTCAGGTCCTTGGGTCCTTTCCTTTCAGTGCTGGATGGATGTAGAAAAAGAGTTTTTGGCCTTTGCCCTGTCAGCTAAAGAACCTGGACTCTTTTTTGTTATTACTACTCCTAAGAATTATCTTTCTTTTTATCTCTTTTAATAGATATTAAAATGCTCATTTACCTTGTGTTAAAGAATTCATTAAACTATTTCAGATCATTTTGTTTTACATTGAACATAACTTTTCCATTTGGATGAAAGCAGTGGCCTCTTGGGCCGCATCAGTCATCTTGAACAAGCCAGATTTGAGGACTAGAGCCTGTTTGTCACTTCTGAACTTGCGTCTGCAAAGGATTGAGATGCACAGTACATACTATTTATTGTTCATCCATTGACTTCAGCTATCCTGGCAAAAAATGCCTCAAGAATAACTTGGTACAATGAATAATTTTAAAAGATCAGTACATTTGTGAGTAAGAAATTTTACAGCTGGAGACTGGAAATCACTTTTTAGAAATTGTTATCTTCCTTCCCTTGGAAAAGGAGACAGTGTATTTTGAACCACTAAGAAGCAAGTTGGTGAGGTTAGCCAAAATACTGGAAAGTAAGAAATAGACATGGGCGATCATTAGAGGGTATCACAGGAAACTTTCCAAGACTTACTGGCATTGGACGTCATTTATGTCTCTTGCCTCTTCTTTTTCCCCACCTGAGTAGGAAGCATTCTAATATCCATTCACATTTATTGAAGAAGTCACCAAAGGGCCTGATGGAACTCTCTGTGTCAAATATAAAATACACTGATACAGGAAATGGGATAATTGCAAATTAGATTAATTCTAAAGTACAAAGTGTTCTCTTTCATTAGAATACAGTTTACATTTTAGTTCTTATTTTTGAGCAGTTTACACAAGGAATGGAAGAAGTCATGTTTATCATTATATCAAGGATCTCTCAGATTTATTCCATTTAAAAAATATGAGATTCCAAGAAATTGCAGTGTTTTCTGGGTTCCATTATTGGAGGGGAAAGATACGTAAATGGCTTCTGCACTGTGCTGAAAGCCTCAGTCCAGAACGATAAAGCAAAAACGAAACTAAATTGGGAAGATAAATGCTCACTTTGGGAAAAATCCACAAGGTGACTCCCAAGCAAAGTGGTAGATTCTCATCACATTTGACAGACCAGCAGATAAGAACTGTTAGAGGAAACAGTGGGGTCCAAATCTTATCATGAAATTTTCTTTTTTTTTTTTAAGAAATAGAAGCAGAGAATAATTTAGAATTAAACCATTGTATGGATGAGAAACTAGGTTGCATGAGGATGTGACTTTGCAGACTTTGGACCATTGCCAGGAACATGTGGGCTTAAGTGAATCTGGAAGAATTGAGGTTATTTCTGTAAGACAACAAATTCCATTTTAAGGAATGATTCATGAAAATCTATTGTGTGAAAAGTGTTATGGGTGGAGAGAAGAGGAGGCATTGATCTCCTCCTTGGAAGAGCCTACCTAATAATCAGGAAAAGGTCAGGCTACGTAGGCGGCCTGTGGACCCCTCTGTTTCCCTAGGGAATATCTAATAAGTGTTATGTGAGAGCCCCCTGACGTAGGGCAGAAGAGAACACAGTCCCTGTGGGTTGGGTGGAGAAGCCCTGCGGGGAGGAAGGGGCTTGGAGCAGGCTGTCAGCATCGGCAGCAGATGCTCCATAAACAAGAGCCGTGAAGTGAAAAATAGAAAATGTTTGGGGAACAAACTGACTATATGGTTTATTTTCTAAACAATTGAGAGCTGAAGATAAATACATGAAAAAGTATAAATCACTTATAGATAGACTGTAATATATGATATACTGAGTCCCTATTGTCTGTTAGGCAATATAATAATAAACACTTTTACAAGTGAGGAAGTGGAAACTTAACAGCTGTTAGGTATTGTAAGAATGTGCGCAGCTAGTAGGAATCTATAATGAAGCTCGGGGCTTCTGACCACCCTGCACTGCGCTGCAACACGATTGTACAGATAGTTTAATGGGGAGATTTCCATCCCCCTATAGGATTGTCCAAAGAATGGGAAGTGCAGAGGTTTCATTGACAGAAATCATTCAAATAACAAATTTCTTGAATCATTTTCCTGAAATGGATTTGGGGAGGTGTTTAGCGATCCTCAGCGTGGGACCCAGTTCATTAGAAACGGACGTGACGTAGATGCAGATCTCTGTGCTGATGGTGGTTTGGGAAGAGATCTCCATCTAGGTATCAACATACATATGTACTGGTAAGTCACTGAACCAGTGAGATCTGAAAGGAGTATTTGCAGTCCTGAGGACCTCTACAATGGGGTCGCTTTCCATGTAGCCCTCTGAGCCTGTCACCCCATCGTCCCTGATCACATTGCCACGAGACAGGGGTCGACCTAAAAAGAAGCCCACCCAGGTAGCTCTTACCTAGACGGTGTGTTCCAGACACACATCTTGTTGTGGGTGGTAGGCAAATGATTGCTTCCTATCAGTAAGAGGGGAATCCCAGTGGCAGGCTTCCCTTACCTTGCTAAGACTGCACTGGGATTTGGTGTACAGCCTCGTTGCCGTTTCTGACTCCACAACCTCATGACCTTTGCTGAGTTGCTCGACCTGCCGTTCCTTGGTTTTCCTTTCTGTAAGTGGCCGTGAGAGCAGCAGTACACGACACATGGGGCATTGGGAGGATTTGAAATACAGACTGCAAGTACCTCCTGATGTTAGCAATTTCGTTCTTTTAGGTGCCTCGGTATGGCAATACGCTGAGCGTCACAGGCAAGGCCGGCACTCTGTCTGGGAAGGAAGCTAGTATGTACTCTGGGATTCGGATAAGGGCGAGGCCATGAGATAAGAAATGTGGAGACTTCAACAATAGAAAACATGGGTGTTCTAGAGAAAGCTATAATGTTGGGTAAAAAAAGGTACAAAGTTACTGTGCAACATTCTACTCACAGGTGTCAAAATACATAGTAGGCAGGCCCTGTCTACCTTGTTTCACCTGTTCTTGCTTTACTTCCAGATGGATGATGACAGAATGGACTCCATGTTCACGAACATGTGGAAAAGGGATGCAGAGCCGACAAGTGGCCTGTACCCAGCAGCTGAGCAATGGGACTCTGATCAGGGCCCGTGAGAGGGACTGCGCCGGGCCCAAGCCAGCCTCGGCCCAACGCTGCGAAGGCCAGGACTGCATGACCGTGTGGGAGGCGGGAGTGTGGTCGGAGGTGCGGTGCTCGCCCCGCTGCCCAGACGTTCCCTTTGCTTCTGACTCTTAGCTTGTATCGGGTCGAAAAACTGCATCATGTCGCATCAGGTTCAGAATCCCCGTGCGTGGCAGCTTCAGTACCATCTGTTGATTTTCCTGATAATAAAAGGAATACACTCATTATAAATCATTCTGAAAACAGAAACAAAGTTACTTACTCTTTATTCTGTAAATTTTGTAACATAATCAAGAACGTATTTTATATACATTTTAGAGTCATGCTTTCTCATTCATATATCATGAATATGCTCTTTATTCTCTAAATATTGTAATGTAATCAATAGAGTATTTTATTTATATATATATATATATATTTTAGAGTCCTGCTTTTTCATTTATATACATGAGTATACTCTTTAGTGGCCCCATAAAAATACACATTTGACTCCTTTATATATCCCTGAACATTTTAGAGAAAGAACAATAACTTTTAATTATCATTTCTTCTGAGCAAGGGCTGTTTTTACTTCCTTTAGTATATTGGCTGTAATTAATGACCAATGTGAGAAACTTAACAGTTTCACCATTTTATAATACAGCTTGGAGAAATGAAACAGTTTGTTGTCCAGTTTTTCTGAGCTATATCTTGCTGTTCAATAGGTTTTTCTTCATTTGTGACATATAGTTTTGAGAATGAATGCAATATCCAATTTTACATCAGAATGAATCAGTTCAGTCTGGAGAGAAGACTGACAGGAGCATCTGAGAAACAAAACACCCCACTTCCAGCCTAACCATAGCATTTTTGCAAACTCTTTGGGAGGAAGTAGGTCAGAAATATTCTACCATATAGATCTTTGACTCCAGCTGGAGGAAATAATAGGTCACAATGCAATATGCCAATTAAAAAGGTCTCTCTTGATTTAATTTAAAAATTGAGTTTGTGGATCAAGATTAGTTTCAGTTGTAAAAAATAAAAATACACATGTGAAAATGCCAAATCACTTTAAAGCACAACATATTCAAGCACAAGCCATAACTTATGAGACAATCATTTGTGTGTAAGTTATTGTATTCAAAACATCATTCGTTCCATGCTCAGGTTTTAAGAAACACAGCTGTTGGAATCCACATGGAGTTTCCTGTATAGTCATTGCTAAATATATACTTGGAATTCTTTCTTTGGACCTGTTTCAGACACAGACACAGATTAGATTATCAAGTTTTGCCCTATGGGTCATCCTTCCCCTCCCCTCTCCTGCCCAGTGTCATTTTGGTCCCTGTGTCCAGATAGTCAGTGATGGGCAACTTTGCAAAACTGGGAAACTTTATACATATTCCTTAATAGAGAGTATAAATGTAAGTGAGAGGGTAAGGTGTGCCTAAAAAAGATTGGTGGAATATACATACATGCCTTCATATCTGTTATGTCCCCATTGTCAATCAGGCATCAGTTATTTATGAACTGAACTGAACTATTTCTGAACTCTATTTTCAATCCATAGAGCCACTTAGAATAATGACTTCTAGGGATATATAATTATGTAAAGAAATTATTTTGTTTTATTTTCACTAAGATTTTCTCTGTGTTTAGCTTCAAGAAAACTTCATGAAAAATTACATTCCCTAAGAAATTGATATTTTTCACAACCATCTCTTAGGGCTAAAAGAGACTAAATTTAGCAAAAATAAATTGCCATACATAATTTTATGTAAAAATTTGGTGCCAAACAAGTTTACTATTTTACATTTTGATCATTGTGTATTATTTGTCTTTCATAAATAATACCTGTGTTATCCTACTCTCTGTAATACTTCTGTCCTTCTGAAGCCCATTTACCACCAGTACTGCCCTCTGATCCTAGACCATTGCCCAGGGCTCTCCTTCTTTATTTTTTTACCTGACCTTATGTGGGTGATGGGCTTGTGAGAGATAAGTAGAATCATGGTTTAACATAATTTAATCACTAGTCTGTACTTCCTAATCCCGACTTCTTTCAAACTCTCTGACGTTTTCTTCCAGTGTTCGGTTAAGTGTGGCAAAGGTGTGCGTCACCGGACTGTGAGGTGTACGAACCCTAGGAAGAAATGCGTCCTCTCCACCAGACCCAGGGAGACTGAGGACTGTGAGGATTACTCGAAATGCTATGTGTGGCGAATGGGTGACTGGTCTAAGGTGAGATTCATCCTGTACATTCTCAGGCTTAGATTTCCATAATGTCAGCACTGCCCTGGGTAATGACCGTACAGCATGACACTTACAAGGAATAGAAGGTGAGGTAAAGGCCATGGGAGGTGGAGTATTATATACCCAGGTTCAAATCCTGCCTGCATGTCCAGGATCAGGACCTCTGTGAAATTGTTTTAAAGATAAAACAAGATAAAATATATAAATCATTTACCATTTTTTCACATGAGGGAAGCTTCCCCATAATATTATTGTTATTTTATTGCTAGTTTTTGTTGATATAGTTCTTTGTCAGAATATTTTTTTTGGTAGTTTTGTGTCAACAGTGGAAAAATTGCTCTCAGCTTGAGAGAGAAAAATATAAATCCAGGTATACTCAAAGAGAAAAATCTCCTGTCCTAAAATTGTACCTCAGATTTCTAAGTAGATGTAATGCAGCCTTTGTTGAACAGCAGTCCTGTTTATTTCACTGAGACTGTTAGGCAGGTTGAGTTTATTCTCCTTGGTTCTTGTTCCCACTGAAACAAAGAATTGAAGGGCAGAGACACAGTAGTGAAGCAGAATGAAAGTTTTATTTGAATACACTCCAAGAGAGAAGGGGTCCAGAGTCAAGGTCAACAACGGCAGGTTTTACTTGAATAAAAGCAGAGAGGAAGGGAAAAAAGGGGGACTAAAGGGAAGGTCATTGAACTGCTGTTCAGCATAGGGCATAATCCCTTGCCAACTCCTAAAGCCAGTGTCACTTGCCAATCCAGTGTCCACTTGAAATCTGCACAGCAGGGGAACTGAGTTCCTGCCACCCCAGGATTTGGGGGAACCGCAGAGCACAGAGATTTTCAGGCAGGCTACTAAGGAGCATGATTGTATAGCTGCAGTTCTGTTCACATCGCCTAGGCGAGGGAACTTGTAAGCCCAAATCAGAGCTCTCAGTAGTCCCTCCCTACTTGTCTGAAGTAGAACAGAGAGACACACTCAAAGAAAGATGAGTACAGGCAACCTCAGAGAGGAGGTGCACTTAAAGCTTTGGGGTCTGGGGTTTTATAGAGCTTTTCTGGGTAAGGGTCACCATATGGCATGATGTACACAGGTTATTCATAATTCCTTTGAATTTTTGTCTTAAGAGTAGGGTTGTTTAGGTGACTGTGTTGGTTTGCACTCTGACATTCTTTGTCCACATAGGTTTATTTATATTTCCAAGGTCTGTCTCCTGCCCTGGTTATAAAGTTACTTGATTAAGGGGTTGAAAGAAGACAAAGAAAAGAGCACAGAGATTAAGTTAAAGAATGAGATGGACCTTTTTTGCAGGCTAAGTAGATTTTACAATGGCATGATCTAATTGGTACAATGAAGACATGGGCTGTGCTTGGATACTTTTCTTTATGTGGGGAATATCCGACATTCTAAATTACTCCCTTTGGAACTTCAATTAATTAACTCATTAACTCTGTGAGTCCTTTCTGGCTCTCTGACTTTTATCTGGTTAACTCTTTGAGTCCCTTCTAGTGGGCTTTAGTGGCTTTATTCTCTCTCCACCCCACTCATGTCTATTTTTCTGCCAAACAAGACTAGAAAGTTGGCAAAAATGGGACACAATGTTTTGCTGTACTGTTGACATATTATATGCAAGAATCTGACTATATCTCTGTTATAAGTACACATCAGGACCTTTCCAGGGAGATTAGAATATGAGCCATATGTTTCTGGACAATATAATTCTGTATTTACTCATTTAAGCTGTCCTAAGTATAGAACACTGACTTGAAAAATAACAGTCCCTTATGTTTAATGAAATGCCGTATTTTCTGCCTGACTTTGACTTTTCTGCCTTTATTTGAACTTACAACTTCTTGTTTTCATTACTGGAGGCTGAGAGGAGTAAATAAAAGAGAATTGTTATATCTACATATTACACAGAATTAGGTCCTTCCTGAAATTTATGTACAATTAACTTTTCTATGTAGTATTAACAAGTGGTTTATACCTAATCAAGGGAATTTCAATAATAAAACATCTTGGATTTGCACATAATTATTCTTGGTTTTTCCTTAGAGTCAATTAATATTCTACAATTTGAACTTAATTCGGTCCTTTAAAATTCTGGGGAATGAATAGTTTTGGTCACATATCAAATTATGACATGATTAATAGCTTTTTGGACAAGAGATTATGAATCTTTTGGTGATGATATAATTGGAAATAATGCTAGAAGCACAATAAATCATTTTGAATCACCAATTATACATATAGTATGATATATCTTTGTTTAGAAGTGGTAAATATAGAACTTGAAGTATAACAAATCCTTTTTAACTTATCCTGCAAAAGGAAACCACAATTACATCAAGTATATTAAGTTGAATAGAAGAAGAATCTAAAAACTATGAAACAGTGAATAATCATGGAGGACATTTCTTTCCACTGAAGGAAAATTCAGTGAATCATTGAAGGAAACTTAAACAAATCATGGTCAGTGCAATCAAGAATATCCTAAACTACATGATTATATGACACCACTGTGTTTTCAATCATGCATCTCTGCAGCCTCTTGTTTCTGTTTTAAGTCAAAGGCACATGAAGAACAGGATCCAAAAATCCCAAAGGAGGAATTTCCTGTTGCCCCATGGCTAGACTAGGACCTTAGGGCTATGAATTCTTACATGTCTGGACTGCCTGGCACATACCCTACCCCAAAGAAAATCAACTTTCAGGAAATCCCTGAACTAAATGAGGACATGTAGAGTTTTCCAATTTTAAGACAACTAAACTAAAAGGGTCATTAAAGGTTAGTAGGGGGAAACTCAATCGCTTGTTTGTATTTCCCATCCAAATTTAAAGAAATAAATAGCAGACACAGAAAATAACCAAATTAAATACCTAGTAGAATGTGGAAGTAGAAAATGTTAGGCATTAAGCATTGACTAAAAAGAAATAAGTAAAATGCAGAAAATAGATTGTCAGGTAGGTACAGTAGTACAATCAGTATTTACTGAAAACCTGAATGTCATCATTTTTATAAGACTAAATACATATAAATTTATGAATTCTTGAGGCCTATATTCCCAAAACTAAGATCCATGGACAACTCATCCCTGGGAATGTGGTCTCCATGGATGAGAAGTACTGTAGCTAAACAAAGATAAGCAAATACTCTGGTGTGGGACTTTTCAGACCTGTTAGCATTCTTCTGTATTGGTGAATCTCAAAGAGAGGCTACAGAATTTCTCTTTCTCTTTTTTCTTTTTACCAAAGATCACTTTTGCAGAGCATAGTTTATTATTTAGTATAATACGCTTTGGGAAATCTTCCATTAGATTATTCAAATTTCAAGGACTAATTTTGTATATATTTTTTCCAACTAGAGAAAGTTTGTAGGTTGAAACCAAACTGAAATTATCAATAATCTAGAAAACTGTTGAGATGGATTTGCATTTCTGCTCCAAATTATTTTCTAATTAAGTCTACAAGTCTCTTGATATTTCAAAAAGATCACTACTTACCATTTTTATTATTATAATCTGAAACAGAAAATCTGAGCAGTACCCCATAAACAAGTAGGAGTCTGTTACACTGAAATCTATCATTGTTGGATCAGTGAATTAAAGAGCTCAAAGGTTGTGGGCTTGGTTTTACATATTTGGACATTGAGGAAACCCACCTCAAGAAATCCTAGAGAGATGTTGCGTTAGAGGAAGCTTAGAAAACATACTTGTCTCTGAGTAAGTTGTTCATACTAAAGAAATTACTCAGTGGTAATAGGGTCCTTTTCCTCAGGAAGGATTTCCTATTGTGTTGTTTGGATGCATCCCCTGAGCATTGGCACAACTTGCTCCTCACCATTCTGTCTGAGAAGATAGCTGTCTTCTCAGCCATGCCCAGACCCCCAAAGCACCAGCTATCAGAGTGTTTTGCATCTGTCTCTTTACTGAAGAAAGGGACATTTTTTGCATTGCTATCGTTTTTATTTTTAAGATCTCCTGAGACTCTATCTATTGCCCCAGATATATTTAAAAAATTAAATTTACAAACCATTTCAATAACTCAGAAGTAGTCTAGTGCATGTGACTGGTATTAATTATTGAACATAACAGAAATATTTGAGCTTAAAAAGAATGAGGCACACGTACTATGTGTGTATGTCTTCTATCTACAGAAAATTTATAATTTGGAGAGATTGAAGTAATGTCTCTGTCTATAAATGTGTGCATATGGGTATGTGGGGGTGGGGTGGGGATATTGTATGTATTACAATGGATATATTGTAGTACATATATATGTATAATTTTGTTTTAAATGCAGATATAAGAGCATGTGCTTAACATCCTTTGGATTGGAAAGTGAAAAAAAAATATATTTTTTATCCACAGGGCTTAATAATACTGTCTTCTTAATAGGTCCTTGAAAAATCACTAGTCTCTTAAAAATAATACTATCAGTGCAGTTAATCTGCATACCAAAATATCTATAATTTCACCTTCTAAATCATACCTGAAAGCAATTCAGTAAATAGGTATGATTTCATTAAAAATTATTCTTGATATTCTTTGTAGGGGATGGATCTTGGAACATGCCAGACCTCATTTTGAGGACATTAAATGTCAACAGTTGGGGGAGAGAGTTCCACGTAAAAAAATAATGAATTTTGAGAAGAATGTAGAATTCACATCAGTAGTCTTAGCACTCCATGTTTTTTATTTAGACGTGGTGAAGTATACTTTCACCAAATACCAGAAGATAGCCAGAGAGGCATAATCAGATCACCAGGACAGTAGAGTTAAGACATGTTTAAAATGCAAGAAAGACATGCAAATGATCAGCCAGTTAGAAGGCATCCAGTGGGGTCTTCAGATAAAACATGTAATGAAAGGGAAAACTGCTTTAACAAACCGGTCCCTGGTCCTGCTTCAGGTTGCCTGGGGTGGCACTCCAGCTTCTTCACAGCCAGGGGGACAGCCAGCATCGAACTTGTGAAGAGCAGTTCCTTAGGGACGCCCCCCAGCCTCTGTCCCCATATCCGTGAAGTTGCCAGAGCACAGGTCGCTCCGATCTTCCAGATGCTCTAAGCGAGCCCCACCAAAAGCAACAAGCCAGTGTCCGTGACATGCACAGTCCGAGGAAAAGTATCTGAGCTACTTAAAGTGAAGGATTTATTTTAATAGACAAAACACAAATAGCAGAATGGATTAGAAAAACTAAATCCATAAGTTGACATACTACATACAACCTGAGAGAAGTACGTTAAGAGATAGCGTGGGGCAACCAGAAAGCCACATACGAAGGGACCAGATTCTACTCTGTTCTTCCCAGATGCTTCCACATTTCTGTTTTCCTGTACTGTTTCTAAGACTGGATGCTATCAACCTTTTATTTTACCCATTTGATAGGTGACAACATTGACACCTCATTTAGAAATGCACAGATCCTTTGACTCAACAATGCTACTGCCAAAGATTTTCCTTACAGACATTCTCACATTTTTAATCATATTTGTGAAGCTGCTCTGTGCAGCCTTGTTTGAAACAACAAAAATTTGGAAACAGCTCATATATCCCTTAACTAGTTATATAAATCATAGTACTATATTCAAATGATGGAATACTATGGTTTAAAAAATATATTTGTAGATAAACACATACTGATGAGAAAAATTCCCCAAAACCTACTATTAAGTGAACAAATATTATGCAGAAGTTATACAGTACAAGGTCAAGTTATTTGCGTGTGTTCTTTTTATACATATTATCAATTTTTTGCACATATATACAGAGAACAGTTTATTTGAAATACCTTGGAGGAAAGGGTCTTCTGTTCTTGTAATTCTACCATATCCATACGTAACTTTTCATTTTATAAACTGGTTAACAGTTTTTGTCTGAAATTAAAAGAAAACATACTTTCTTAATACATTTTTTTTTTCAGGCCACAATTGAAAATGATTGATAGAGATTTAGGGAGATGTGGAGAGAATATTACAGAAATTCTAGGAAAGGGAGCGGATTTGGGAAGTGTAAGAGGTAAAATAATTCAGTGTATGCAGTCAGACAGCCTTGAGTTCAAATTCTTGATCTTCTGTTCAAAGAAGTTGATGGATCCAAATGAAACAATGCACAGAAAGTTCTTGGCATAGTATCAGATATATAGTAAGCAAATAAATGCTGACTTCTGCTGTCAGTAGAGATGGGGAGAAGTGGTTGGCTTTGAGAACGTATTATGAGGGCAAAATGAATATGGGATTGATTATCTGGGGGAGATGAGAAAGAGGGAGCTGTTAAGGCCTTACGAAGGACCCCCGTGTTGTCTTGCTTGTCTGAACAATTTGTATGGATGGTGAGTCTGTGATGTGAGATAGGAAACCCCAGGGAAGAATCAAGTCGGAGGGAAAGATTGTAACTTTTATTTTGGACTATGTTTAGTTCCATAAAAGGTAAATACTGGTGTCTCGTGGTAAATCAGAGGAGAGGAATGGGATGGTAGTACAAATTTGGGAGGCATCGACATTTAGATTTAAATTTTTTTAGTATAAGTATGTCCGGGGAGGCAATGTAGCTAGAGAGGAAAAGATGCAGCCTTGAGAAACTCTTGCCTTTAAGGCACGTGGAAAAAAAAGCAACTGCGAGCAGGGGGTACTGAGAGAGGGCGTTCAAAGGAGCAGGAGGCCAACAGGGTGGAGCAAGAGAAGACTGTTTTCAAGAATGTTCGGTGAGATGGGGACCGAGTCAGAGGGAGGCAAGTGACAGGGCCAGGACCTTTCCTCGTGACTCAGGCTCCACTGCCCTTGGGACTCTGCCACTGACATTCCTATCGTTCCTCAGGTTTTGTACATCTGAAACAAAAGTTCTCATTTTACTTCCTCAAGCTATACCCAACTCCCAATTTCCTTTGTCTTGGAAAAATGTCAGTATCCTCTTCCCAGCTCCCAGGCAGTCCTTGGCACTTCTTTAAACACAGGGCTTTGCCTCAGTTGCTCTTTACTCCCAGAATAATGCTGTGGCCTTTCGTTTTTCACCAGGACTGAAGGAACGATTCCTAGTGTACTTCCTTATTTCCACACACCACCTATTTCAGATCCATCAGTCCTTCCTATAGCCAGCATCCTTCCAGAGAATGGCCATTGGCTGCACCATCAACCACCAGATTCTCACTCTGACATTCAAAGCTCAATGGTCTCGTCCTAACCTACACTGAATTCTCTCATCAATTCAGTATTTCCACCAAGATCAGCTCTTAGCCATCTGTACTTCTATCATCTCTACACCTTGGTGTATAATACAGTTCTTTACCTGGAATGTGTTTCTAACATCAGTCCAAGTCCTTTAAGGACCAGCTCAAGTGCTTAATTTTTCAAAGGGCTTCCCCAATAAATGACAGGAATTATTTTGCACTTACTGACTACATTATTTTTCTCAATTAATCATGTATTGCTGTATATTGTTCCTGTTCCATTAAGAATGTCTTAGCTCAGTCACCCTTCTCACAAATCTCGCTGAGTAACCAGACATGGCATTACATATAGTGATGTTTATTGAGTAAATGACCACTAAATTTTTCTATCGAGTAAGCAAAAAATGTATGATGCATCTAAGCCTTATATTTTTTGTCTTCTGATCCATTGTTTTTTTTTATTCTAATTTTATAACAACTACCACATTTCATATATTTTACTACAAAAGAATTAGTAACTAGCTTATTTTCCTCCAGGAAAATTGAAGTAGCCAATATAACTTTAGGTAAACATATGACCCCCTTAACCTTTTCCTGTATGGTCAAACTACTGAAAAATGTGACCTTTTTTTTTTTAAAAAAAGTAAATCCACCTTTATTTGAAAAACATGCTATTTAAGCAAAAGAAGGTGCTTAACTTTGAGCTTCAAGGAAGCTGGAAGACTTCTTTTGCATTCTCTTGAAGCCATTTGGCTGGAACACCTGCCATCCGGTTAGAGAGCAGTAATCTAACCTAGAAGGAAAGCAATAGGAAGAAAAAAAGTAAGGATAACAAGCAAGCCTTTTCCTGGAAGCAAAGAAGGAAGGATAGAAGCAAAGCACACTAAAGGATATGTGACCCACTGGCATACTTGGTTTATTTCAGGTTGGAATAAGTGAAAGGTGGCTATGCAATGCTCAGGACTGCCTGAGCTAAAAATAGCTCAAAATGTGTGTTATTTTAAATCAAGTCTTCATTTATGCAAGTAAAACAAAACAAAAAGCACATATTTCTCTAACATGGCCACAGAAGGTTTTCATCTACTTTTTGACATAGAAATGTTGGACTCAATCTGGAAAGGAAGAAATTCAATCACTGTCATTCCAAACTGTTCTTTCTGATGGGAAGATGCCTCACTAGAACAATAGTGATAAAATAGAAATGTCTGGCTGTCTTTTTTCACCTCTCCAACACCCTGTGATTCATAGGCTCAGCACTGGCAGAATTGAGGATGTGTCCAAGACATTGTGTTTATTAATTGCTTCTTAAGGCAAAACATCTCTTTTTCCCTCCAGCATTGTGGTGATCAGTGTGCACTTTGATATGAAAAATGATTTTTGTGGTTATTGTGATGATTCTTTCATAAAAGTCAGTTCTCTACTAAGCATTCAATAGCAATCTGCTTGATTTTACCACACACAGTTCCTTGATTTGCTATAACTAGACACAAACATTTTCATTAAAGAGACAAAAATAGTCTGAAGTGCAGAACCAAATGCTGAATTAATTAAACACACATGCAAAAATCCTCAAATGTTAGATCTCTAGGAATAGATTCAACTCCAAATCCCCACGTGTTAAATAAGTTAGATGAACTACTTTAAAGAGATGCTGAAACACTGACCAACATAAATAGCAAATCTTAAGAAACAAACCTAGCTTTTGGTCCTTAGTATGCTTGTTTCACACTCACTTTATTAAAAAGTTGAGAGATGGAACTGCCAAGCATATACATAAATGAATAGGAATGCTGTGCTAATAATTTCCAGCAGACGTCATCATTTCGTTTCCTGATGTGGGCCACGCTCACTGTGAATGCTACTTCACTCTTGTTAAACCACTTTGGAATAATCGATTTATTCCCAAAGACAAATTAATACAAGTCAGTTCTGTTAACCTGCTTATAGATTGGCACTTATCATGACAGATTATATCAGGTTCTGTACTATTGTCTGTTTTATTGGTCAAAAAAATTTTTTTTAACTTTGCTTGCCAGTGACAATTTTCTCTTAATTTAGGAATTCCTATTTCTTACAGAGGCCAGCTGGAAATGAGGAAAGCATTACAGAGCCTTCCTTAGCTGTTGGCCTGGAGAATACACACTCTCTCCAAAATATATATCTTTGGCACAGTCCAGAGGGAAGGAATCTAGGGTAATCTCTTAGCTGGCCAAGTGTGAGAATTATTATTTTTAACCCCTAAACACACTGAAATGTGTTGGTTTATTATTTTTTTTAAGGAATTCAAAATCAAACCAGTGCTGTTAGCTTAGTTATATTTCTTATCCAACAAAACTCTAAATAAATACCTTATAATACCAATTTTGCTACTGGGTTTTCTACCCCTTGGGTATAATGTTTAAGAGGACATTTTAGCTTGAAGAGTTTTAGATTTTAACATTCAGATTAACCAGCATTAACCAGCAGATTAGTTCCATAAACTCTCTGGCAAAACTAGATTATTTAACATAAGTCTAGAAATGTATTTATACCATAATGTCCCATTTGGTTCCCCATTATAAGTCATTGAAATATTCAGAGTAACAAACTAGCACCAAAATAGTGTTTATGTGACTATTCTGAATTCCTTAAAGTAAAAGCAGAAACTAACACTTAAGCAATAAATTTAAAGTTTGGTATTTTATCTAGAATCTCAATACCTAAGACTAGATATGGGGTGTCTATTTTAGCTACAGGTTTAAAATCACATATTCAGAATAGATTTACCTGATCTCAGAACCCATGAGCACAGAAGCACCACGAAACCCAGATATCAGTGGAAAGAATGTCTCCTACCTAAATAAGAGAGCCATTAAGAGATATTTATAGATATCTCATTTAAAAAGCCTTCTTTACTGAAATTAAGTTGTCCAGAAGTTCTTAGGTTATTTCTTGAACAAGAAGATAACCATGTTCTTTGTTGAGTTTGAGAAAAACAATACATTGATTACACCATGAGCCATTATGGAAATCCCTACATGATATGTGAATTTTCAATTGACAGAAAGATACTTTTTTATGTTTTGCAGAAGTAGATTCAAATGGTACTATGGACAAACTTCGAGAGCCTCCTAAAATCACGGTGACCCTTCTCTTTCATTTGAACACTTTATAAATTGGTAGATGGCTAGCCTTTTTCTTTGAATTAAACTTGTTTTATTCATTTCAATATATTACAGAGCAAATTTGCTATCCACTAGTATTTAATGAATTTATGTCACTAAGCATAGAGCTGTTCATAGAAACTTTGGAGAACAGTACATGTAGATTGTTTTCAAATGATGTGAATTATTGATAAACATATTCAAATATACCATAAAAGCAATACTTCTATATAAAATAATGAAAATTTAGCAACAGAGTACACTCACATATGTAGTACTTGATCCTTCAAAAATGTCAGGAGTGAAATTCCATCGTCACTTTTAAACAATGGAAATAGTTATAAGGTTCTATTACATAGTGTGTGTATGTATTACATATATAGATAGATAATAGATAGAATTTTAAAAGAGGATAAATCCTTCTTGTTGACTTACTAACATATTTATCTGTGGTTCTTATTACTAAACTATTTCTCTCATCATTTTAATAACCTGACTGGATTACTGAGGAAGTTTCCCTTACCATGTTTTGTATTTGACATGCAAGCTACAGTGTAAACATAATTTAATACAGTCTTAGAAATTATCACTAATGTCCCAGGGCAAGAAAGGATTTATTCCATCATAAGGGAAATCTATGGGGATATTATCAACAGATATTACTCACACATACCCACAGGTAGGGAAGGAAGGTCATAATTTTCTCAGGTAGATTGAAATGATGACTACCACTAAGTTGATAAAACAACTTTCATTTTAAGAGACTTCAGGGCTCATTTTTTTGGTGGGCAAGAGGGATTACCAGCATCAATTTTCCTTGTCCTTTGTTATCTCTATAACTTCAAAATCATGTGAGCAATTTTCTAAGCTGCTTAAGATTGTTCTAAAGATTACTGTTTCCTTTTTATTCTAGTAAACCTGGGACATCACAGTTGTGCTTCCTGTTCAAAATTAAAGGCTCTTACTTCATGGAATTGATTCATGAGGTGCTTTGATTAAAAGGTCCTTGAGGGCAATGTTAAACTGGAGAGCAGAATATTTGTCAGACGGTATGAGTCTCTCTTTTTAAAATACTCTAGTCAGGAAATTTTCCTTGTAAAAGAAATTCCAATTGCAAGTTACTGGTACACCCTGTGTTTCTTTACTAGTTGCTGACAAATATTAATGTTGACATTTTAGCACTTTGACCTTCAGTGGGAGTCGATAGTGCTGCCTTGTCCCAAATATGTTTTAAATTTATTTGGTACGTGTGTGAAGAGCAAGATTTGAAATGTATTAGGAAAAAAAAACGTTGAGAAGGCAGACAGGCAGGAGAGAAGAGAGGAAGCCATTGAAATTGATTTGAGATCTGTACAAACACAGTGGAAAGAACGTCTTCTTTGGAATCAAAAGACTTGCATGTGAGGTTTGTGTTTCCTTCAGATGAAGCAGGTCTGTGTCACCTTCTCCATGAATCCTTCCTGACCAACCCATTTGAAATGCAAACCTCCCACCCAGAGCTCCCCAGTCCTTCTTCCAGCTTTCGTGTTCTCCCTACCGCCTGTCAGTATCTCAGATACAATGGATTGTAGTTCTTCACCCCCTTGCTCCTCATTGCTGCTATTTTGTGTACTATACTAACCACATCCTGGTCTCCAGAACAAGGGTTTGGCACATTGTAGACTTCTGGTAAATATTTATTGCATGAATGAATGAAGTAACTGCTATGAGCCTCACTCTTCATTTGTAAAGTTATTAGGGTTATGAGCAAGATTAACGCAGACGTTCTGTGTAACAGCATATTAGATAGTACCTGGAGTGTAATAGGTATTTCATGTGTCCATTCATTTGTGTTTGTCATTCAACACATTGATCTGCCAGTGAGTTATCTAGAGATAGGGAGACGGTGTGTCCAGGTGACCCAGGACTGTCTCAGTGTATGCCTGTCAGTCTAGGAATAGTTATTGTCAGCAACTTTGTTCACAAGTGCCCTGTTTTGGATGATGAATTATATGGTCACCCTATAATCAAAAGATAAATCATGCATGTGAATTGTCCTTAAGGCGGCAGCGTTTATTTCATTCCCCATAACATGAGTCATAGCCAAACAAAACTTCTGATTCATTAACGTTTAGGTTAACAGTAAGATATGAGGATTAGAGGTTAATTGGGCAGAACAGAGGAAAAGAAGAGATTTCTGACTGTTACCATAAAGAGGAGTATCAGCAATCTTCTAGTTTAAGTAATGCCTTAAGCATCCAGTCTCTCAATTCAGCAGACGGGTGCTCAAACTCCACCTCCACTGCTTCTCAGCTGTAAAGCTTTGGGCGATTTGTTTCACTTATTTGAGCCTCTATTTTCTCATCTGTGTAAAAGCAATAATAATAGTACTCAGGGGCTTCATGTGATATATTAAAAATACATATAACCTCTAACACAGTTTCTGGTATGTAATAAATACTAAATCAGTGCTGGCTACTGTCAGTACTGAATGGAGTAAGAGCTTTCAGAAGTAGCAGTACTGGTTTTCTTTGACCACTAAAGCAGCGAACCATGGTTCTATAATGCCACCGATTATTTAAAATATTTAACAATTGGCAAGAAGTAGATGACATTGCCCAGCTTCCATAGTGCTTAGTAGTCTGTTTCTGACTGCATCTGTTTTGTAGCATTGTAGTTTTTTAATAAGATTTATTGAATTAAGTGTCAGCTCCATAGTTGAATAATTTCTGCCATTTTTATTTTCTGCATAGGATCTTGAACCTAATGTGTAATCAATAAATATTTGAAAAGCCAATAAATGAATATTCTGAGACAGTCAAGGAAACTATAATTCTGAGACTTTGTTTAACAACAGCCACAGCTGGCACAGTGAATAATTAGATAAATGATGTTAAGAGTCTTTACTGTTATGTAGCTTCACCACCGAAAAATTGCCAGACTGCAATAACTTTTAATAGTAAGGTATTTGGAATTTTTACTTTCATAGTAATTTAGACAAACTATACCTATTATCTACTGCAATGGCTTGGTTAACAAAAATGAAAAAAAAGTGCCAGGTAAATTAGTTGCTAGAATTAGATCCTGGGTTTCCTCATTCCAAGGCTAGAGTTAGTTTGGCCTTTTCGTGTAATGTCTGTCTTTAATCATAATGACATGATTTGAGAAAATATCCAATTAGTAGTATTTTTCATAATAAAGTAAGAACTAGTTTAGGAGATAATGTGGGATTTCCATTGTTCCCATTTCAAACATTTGTTCATTTTCCTTACGTTTGTAATAAAATTTTTACCAAGATACATTTTATAAAGAAAATAATTACTAGTAAGAGCTTGATACTTTTATGGTAAAAGTATTCAACAATTAGATTCTAAGGCTATTATGCTATTCAATTTCATAATGAAGCTTATTCTATTAGTTTCAAAGACAGAAATGATACTGTTTTAATTAAGTGGATTATAGAATTTCCATTATATCCTGAATACTATTTTTATTTCCAGATTATTCCCAAATAGTTACAAAACTTCATTGCAGAGGGAATGCAAGTAACATATTTTAAGCTTTTCAAATTTTTATGAAAGGCACTATTCAGCCATTATCTGCTAAAATTTTGTATTCCGAGTTACCATGTATCTATAATTACTTTATTTCTTTTTTTATAATCCTGAGAAATGGTGTATTCCCTTGGTTTGCCCATGTCCCTTGGAGGTGATATAATGTTAGTTGACAGTATCAGGAATAGTCTGTGACTGATTACTGGTTGTGTTTGACATGTGATTGAGAATTTTATCTTTGGCATCAGAATGAGTTCATCTATTATAAAACCTCTTACTATTCTTTTGGTTTCTTGTCAAGTATTGTGATTAATTTCAAGATCTACAGAAACTTTAGGAATAGATACTAGAATGATATTTTTCCATGTTGACTTAATGCCTTAAAAGTTTTTGGTTCAGCTATTTTGAATTTTCCTAAAACACTTTTCTGAGAGGCATGATGTCTTTATATAATTATATTCATTTTATACAGTGGTATTAAGATGTTTTCAAGGGGGAAAGACCATGTCAAACAGTTGCTCCTCTTAGAATAGTTTTAAGTTGTAGTAAAGCTTAAACTGAACTGGAAACATTCAGATCCTATACAAGTTCATGAGGAAAAAAACAAATTTAAAAGCATGTAACATCTCAGATGTTCGTTAATATGCTATTTGCAGTAAACTAAGGATTCAACAGATACAAAAGGTATTAGGCAGAAATTTTTACTGAATAAAACTTAGAAAAATCAGTTATCTGTGAATTTATGTTAATGACATGCATATAAAATCCCATTATTCTTACTAGTAATTACTAGTAAGCTGTTTTCATACATAACATACAAGCTGTTTTCCTTAAGTTGACATGACAGTGAGCTTAATTTCAGAAGATTTACCATCTGTCCTAAGAGACCAACTAGAGTCACTAAAAAGTATTAATCAAAAATAAGAAACAACAAAAATTGGCGTATGTTAAATACAAAACATAGACCAATGACCAGTAGTTTCCAAGCTCAGGCTGGGTAACAGAATGACCTAGATACTTTTTTAAAAAATGCATATTCCCAGACCTCATCTGAGTTTATTTACCAAGAAATTCTAGGCCTTAAAATCTATAATTAAAAAAAACAATTCCCCAAGTGGTTCTAAGGGATAGCTTCAGATGTATGGGTATATGGTTTTAAAACACAAGTGTTGCCGAAATATGCATACATAGTTGAAATAACTGTGCAACACTTCATGGAGGCAGTGGATTTGAGATTGTGATTTGAAAAGAGGCAAAGCATTGGGAAATGAGTAATACCATGAATACAGTTGTCATGGGGGAATAGAAACTGCATGGGTATGATTGGTCTGTAACCGAACAAATGATTCCTCAGTCAGAGAGCTGGAAAATAATATTGAGGAGGGAGATAAATGCCAGCCAGGAGGGAGATTCTGGGTTACTGGGCTTTATCTTGTTGGAACTCAATAACCGAAGATTTTTATCCAAGGAGATTACACACGTAAAGCAATTTAGAGAGAATGTTTATTCAGTGTTACTGTGTGAGATTGATTGGAAGGCGCGAGCTAAAGACAAAGCAGACAGTAGTGGACTAGGCTTGATGTGATAAGGGTTTGCATAGAATGCTTCTTGTGCAAATGAAAATAAGAGCTGGGACCCATGGTAATGGCAGGGGAAGAGTGGACAGCAACGAGAGTGCAATCCTAATTAAGTCCTGGGAAAGTAAACACCAAGGGGGAAAATTTTCAAACTATATGCCTGTATATCTGAAAAAGGACAGAAAGTATTTACCAATTTTCAATTACAATACAGCAAGATCCTCTCTTCAAATAATTCTAAGTTCTTGAAAACTATTTAGCCAAGTATCACTGCATCTTTACTGTATAGGCAAGAATATGCTAATAAATAAATCGTTATTTTTGGAAACGCAAGCACATTCTGTCTCTCACATGTAATTTTGATACCATAAAGTAGTTGTATATTCTCAGTGATATAAGCACCAGCTTATTTGTGTAACAAATTAAATCTAGTGATATTTTTGGACCCATGAGACTTATCTAATAAAAGACCATTGTATGTCACGTATGTTCTTTGCAAAATGTCTTACACATGAAGACAAACTACATTTAGCTGAAATACAAGGAATCTGTTAAAAAGGCATTTTATTAGAAAAATCCAGGTCGCCAGATATTTTTATTTGGAAAATACTGGATGGCATGTGATTTGCCAAGAAATAGAAGCTCTTCCAATAACACATGAGGGGGCTAAGCCATGTTGATATTGTTGATAAGCCTCCACAGGCTGGAACAAGTGAAGCCGAGGAGTAAATTGAAAGCCGCTAGGGAAGATCCAGCCCCCAAGTTGGGCACATGCTAACTCTTGAGCATCAGTGACTAAATTAAAGAATAACGAATCAATTATTTGTGGCAAACAAGATATTAGAACTTTAAAAACTGTCTGCCGTAGTGCATTACAGGTATCATTCATTCTCTTCCCCTCCAAGTCGGACTGTTCAGCTCTTTGTAGCCTTCTGCACTCACCTGTGTCGTTCATGGCCCTGAGTTCTGTTTTAATTTGAACAGACCCTCTGAACAGCATCGTGTCCAAGCGTCAAAGTTTCTGACCCATGTTTTGCATCAACTCTGGATGTTGTGGCTCATGTTCACTTTGAAGGAAATAGCAAATAGGACTTCCAACACACCTTGTGTCTCTCCTAGTGCTCAATCACCTGTGGCAAAGGAATGCAGTCTCGCGTTATCCAGTGCATGCATAAGATCACAGGAAGACATGGAAATGAATGTTTTTCTTCAGAAAAACCTGCAGCATACAGGCCATGCCACCTTCAGCCCTGCAATGAGAAGATTAATGTAAACACCATAACATCACCCAGGCTGGGTAAGCAGACCAGAAAAGGAATGGTTTTGAGGAACCTAAAAATACTCTTGGCTTCTTTGGTTTTGCATATCACTTTAAAGCTTAGTTATAAACCTATACTAATTAGTTTGCTTCTGAACTAAACTGGATTTATTTACCTATAGCTTAGTCCAAATGGCCAGGTGGGTAAAAAATCCTAAAGACTAAACTGTTTTGATTCCTGGAGCTGTCTACTCAGAGTCAGGCCCTGGAAGGATGAATGCCACCCCACCCAAGGTCATCTTAGAAAGCATTGAAGGCTATTAACGTATTTGGGGTTCTGACCAGTCCCATAGCAGAACTATCAATTAAGGTGATGTCTGTGGAAAGGTGAGGTGCAGCATATACCTTAGATCGCTCCCTTGTTAATAGCCTTCCATGTGGTTCTGCATACAAATTGTCCTTTAGAGAGATATAGAGTAAAAAATGGCTTTCAAGAAGAATGGGCACATGGATGTACACCAACAAAAAGAGGTAACATTTTTTGATCTTTAAAGATATAATATTAAATACAAATAAATGCTAGCCACATACTGATTTATGTAGTTATTTTATGTTACAAAATGCTTTCATTTTTATTCTCTGTTCCACATTTCCAACTTCAAGTAAATATAACCTGCAGTTGTGTAAGAAGTATTTATTAGTGAATTGGCCTTTATTTCTGTGGCAATTTATGGCTTTCCATAGCACTGCCCTATGGCACTTGTTGGGTTAATTGATGTTTAACATCTTCAGTTTGAATCTGGGCATTTAATCTCCAGGGGAACAATCTAATTATGCAGAATAATATTGCCAAAATGCAAGAAGCTAGCTTGTCATAGATACTTCCCCAGGAATAAGATTCAATCAAATGGAAACCTTTGGTTTTCAAGGAAATACAAAAATTCTCTTCTTCAAGCCAAATAATTAACATTTCTAAGAAATGATCAGTTCAAGTAGAATTAAGACTATTTAAGACAAAAAGTTAAGCAATACTAAAGCAGATGCACTAAATCCATGTATTCAAAACCAGCATAAACCCTTTCTCCAACAATTACTTGGGAGTCCTTTGACGGGGTATCGTGTGTCAGAAAATAGTAGATTAAAAGAAGAATTTAATTAAATTGCATTTTCTTTGTTTATTATTTCTTGATGGTATATCCCAAACACAGAAGCACAGTGGTTGGAAAAATCTAAGGTTTTTAAAAGTAAAATAGTGAGTCATATAGTGAAGTGGCCAAAGAAAGAACTACAGCAGAACTGACTTTTATTGGACATGACCACACTATTTCTTTAGAATAACTGAGGCCAAATCTACCTGACCAAGTTTTCTATACCAAGTTCTCATTCCAAACACTACATTTTCAGTCCCTGTAAATTTCAGTCACTTTTGATCATCAGCTTTGATTTTAAAGATGCCTGAAACTACAATCCCCAGATAGCCCTCCTAGACATGTTTGCCCACTAGGAAACAAGAAATGTGAAGTAAGTGTGAGTGTATATTTGTTTTGCTATTTCTTTGCACTTCTATCCATAACAACACTTACTGATTGGTTTTCCCCAGAAAGGTGGACATGGAGCATACAGCCATTTTTCTTTTAAGTCTTCTCAGCTACAACCCAGAAGAAACATAATCAAAGCCCTAAAACTGAACCTTCAAAGTCATTGGCTGTGCAAATCATTGCATTTGGGAAGTCTATCGTTAATAAATCTAAAAAAGCTTACAGATAAAGCCATTTTCATCCACCTTAGTCCTTTGCTATAGGTTGTTTGTGTGTATGTGTGTGTGCTTCTGTATGTTTCTTTATCTCTGTCTTTTAAGTTCCAGGAGGTAATGTAAATGAGGCAGAGTCACTATTTTAAAATGCCCCCATTTAGATGGCTGCCATCTGTTTCTGCACCTGGCACTTAGGGTATCTCTATGTATTGAGCACCCTGTGTTCTGCTTCACAGCTGCTCTGACTTTCAAGTGCCTGGGAGATCAGTGGCCTGTGTACTGCCGAGTGATACGTGAGAAGAACCTGTGTCAGGACATGAGATGGTATCAACGCTGCTGTGAGACGTGCAGGGACTTCTATGCCCAAAAGCTGCAGCAGAAGAGTTGACCTCTAGCAGGCTGGCTCTTGGCAATTACATTATTTATAAACACACCCGCTAGCATGTTCTTCAGACCAAATATTATCAGATTACATATAATTTAATCAAACTAATTTATTTTTTATTTTTTTGCCTACCAAGTATCCACTGTAGTGTCTGTTTTGGTTATACAAACATGTTGATTTATACTACATGGCTTCATCAATAGTTTTCTATGAATAAGTTGGATCCAGTTTCCAGAATAAAAATTAAAAGGGGAGAAAAGAGATCCATGGTCATTGGGCTTTAAAAAAAACTTTTTTTTTTAGTTAGGGCTGTTTCTAAGGTGCTATTCTCTCCCCCTCCAATACCCTTGTGTTATCCAGAATAATACTAATTTTGTGTAATAGTTTAGTTAAAGAAGAGAGAAATCATTTTTGTTTGTTGGTGTCATGATGCAGAATTAACCCATTTTCTGTAATCTGCAGGAGATGTGTAAACATGACAAACCTCATAGTGTTGAACAGGTTATTTAGAGAATGTATTATGAATTTGGTTCAGATTTAGAGATTTCCGTAGGAAAAATTCTACTGTAATTATAATCTTATTTTAATAGTGGCAAAGAAAAGTCAAAATAGAGACTTTGATCATGTTCATGAATATGTACTTGAACACAAGTATTGTAACAATGAAACACTGTAATGATTTACACTGAATCACCATTGCACTGTTTATATAGTGTAGAGAAACCATTATAGAAATGGTAACATCCTACAGAAATGTGTATTATTTTAACATGTTGTCCTTAGATTTTAGCTTTTTAAAATATTTTGAACAAAGCATTGCTCCACCCATTTCCTTCTATCTTTTTAGCAGATTTATAAAAGAGTATAGTACTTAGCCTCACAAATCAAGAGAAAATTTACTTCATATTTTTCAGCCTTTTCCCTAGAAACGAGGAAAAACAAAAAAGCTTAGGATACTGTTGTAGTGTCATTGTGGTGTTTTTTCCTTTTCAAAATGAGAAAGTTTTACAATTCTGTGAAATGTTATAAAACCAGCTTAAATGTTTTCTTGTGAAAAAATATTGTACATGATTCACATGATTTCTTAGATTTTTTCAATAAAATGCGTGAAACTTCCTGTGGGGAGGCAATTCTTCATAGGGCTGCCCTGTCCCCCCTGTCCTGGTACCACCTGCTTGTGTTTGGGGTACCTTCTAAGGGATGTTTGGGTAGAGAACAGCCTTCAAAGACAAAGATCATGTTTCTCTTTGGAGCAAGGGGCAGACACACTTCTCATTATAAAAGCATCAGGTTCTCTAAAATTGGGATGTCTCGTGAAATACAATCCACTGCATGTACAGGTTTCACCTGGCTCGTTTTGTGTCACGCTGTGGGAATTGGGGCTCAAGGAACTGGTGTGAGAAGATGCTGATTATCTGGCTACTGCTGTTGCTGTGAATAATGAAGTCCTTTGTCTGCAGCCCAGGAGTCTAACATCTCCTGTCCTGAAGGGGCGGCAAGCGATCTGGATAAGTTTCAAGTAGAGTAAAACTGCATTCATCAAGTTCTTGACCCTTCCCTCAGTATTTCTCACCTTAATTTTAATTTGGGGAACATTTTGTTTCTGCATTCCCCCTATTCTGGATAACCTTTCATCTAATTGCTGAGATAGAGAATTAACCCATATAGACTTTTATGTAAGATGGTGGGGAAACGGGAGAGGGGAAAAATTACATAGCAAAAGGAGACATTCTCAGTTCCATCCCTTGATCCCTGAATCCATGAACCCAGGTAGAAATATCACCATGTATTAGTCAATGAATCAGACCACATACATCTTAGAGAACCTCCAAAATGTTTCCCCCAGCTGGTGCCAGACTAAATATTTTTTTTAAAAAGACCCTGCATCATTCTGTTAGGGCGTCTGCTTCTGGGTGATAGAGAATGAAGTAATAGCAGAGATTTAGGTGTCCACGAGCCCATTGCCACATTTTGTTTACTGGAACATGAGATCCTTGGACAGGAACAATGCTGTGTGGAGTATCATCAGAGTGAATGAGGCATTTGGTAAGTTCATGGGTGGTGTTTGGCAGAAACTTTGCAGACTGGGGAGGCAAATCTATATTCAGGGTAAGCGGCTATTTTTATGAAAACAAACCGCTGCCTTTTTGTGATAGAAATGATCTAATGTAATCACACTGCAATCAAGGTGGCCTGGACTGACCGGTCCAGGAAGGAACATGGTTTGAAACTGGTGATGAGGGAGTTCTGAGGAAAAGGTATGTGGATAGACCTCCTTGAATAACGTATATTCCATCTGACCTCTCACCAAAGAGCACCCTCTGGAGAGAGAGCTCAGTCATCAGGTGGATAAGATGGCAATTTCTGTGTATGCCAGTCAGTCTCTTTCATCGGCCACTTTCATCCTTGCCCAGTGGGCCCAGGAGCAAAGAGTCGGTGGTGGCAGGAGTGGAGATGATGCATGGATTCAGCCGCGAGAATTTCCACTCGCAAAGGCCGCTGTAGCTGCAGTCAGCCCTGAGATGTCAGGCAAATAGTAGCAGAGTCGAGAAGTATTTCCTGGCATGGCACCAGCCCACCACCCTGAGGCGTCACCAGCCCACCTGAGTAGCCAGGCACAGCCAGGTAAGTCTGACCCGGAAGGGGTAATTTGTTCAGATGTCTATGGGATGCTGTAGCCTCTGTGTAGCTACCTCCTTTGTAAGTCCACAGCCAAAGTGTGGGAGCGGATCTGAGTTTGCTGTTGGTCAACAGGACCAACAGTTAAAAAAGAAGAAATAGGCACAGAGCTCAAGAGAACCAAGGCAGCCTGGCCCCTGCCAAGCCCCTGTGTCTCTGTCACCGCGTCTGATTGCAAAAGGCTTACAGTTTATCGGATGCTGTCTCCATTTTGCCTTCCAAATCTCATGGAAGTTCCTCGCTTGGCCGGTTTTAACCTAGAATCACACAAAGAAGGGGATTCTGGAAAATGCGGTTTGCTTTTTTAACTATAGAGAGCTAAGAAGACTTTAATTTTCTTCTTTTTCAGTTTGCTTTATATCAGCGACAATTAAATGAAAATCCATGTTCTGATCCACTTTTAAAGTAACCGTAACACTTTTTAATCACTTAATATATGCTAAGCATTCTGTTATCTATTAAACCTCTCCACAGACCTCGTAAGACACTCTCAATATAGTACCTTATAATAAAGGAGACAGGCTCAGGGAGAGTCATCAACTTACCCAGGAACATAAGTTAGTTGAAGGTATTAGAACCACTCTGGCTCCATATTCTGTTCGGTCAGCTACCCTGTTTCAGTCTCCCTTGTTTACCAGTTTTGAAAACATTTTATAATTGATATATAAGGTTTTATAACTTAATCACAGGCTTTCTTTATAATCAAAACTATCCAAGTAATTTTCAAACACATAATTTGATGCACTCCAAATGCGCATCTGGACATTGTACAGGCTTTTCAGCTGGAAATACTTTCAGATATTTCACTTGGTTATCAGTACAGTCTAGGAATAAAGGAAGGGTGGGAGAAAAGAGAGGAGAGAAGAAAAAAATAGGATTGATATGTCAACAGTTTTGCTAGTAAACCATATTTAATTCTATTTTTACAGCTCTCATGTTTCAAAAAGCAATAATTCTGGGTCCAAATCCAAGGGGAAATGATACTTTCATAAAAATTTGCCATCAAGGAACAGAGAAAATGATTACTTGCATGATAAGGGTTGAGAAGCCCAGATATCCACATTTCCACCAGGTTGTCCTGTAATATAACTGTTTATTTATATTTATTTACACCCTTTGTTACATAAAATGAAGAAATTAAAGACAGTAACCAAAAAAAAAAAAACACCCTAAGCTAATATTTGTCCACTTATTTGCAGGTAAATTTTTTGAAGAGGTAAAAGGATAACAATGAAATGGGTGCTACGTGGTCAAATAAGTATGGAAATGCTAGAGTTAACAAAGCAGAACCTCTTGGAGTCTTCGGTGTGAGTTTGTTCATGACAGACTACCGGAAGAGAATATAGAGTATGTCATAAACATTTTGGCAATTGAATCCTTTTTTCAATAGGAATAGTTGATTGGAAAACAGAGCTCTAAGCCACTTTTTAAAAATCAAATTTAATTGGATTATCAATTTCCAACCAGAGTAGAGCTCTTCTTGGGGCACTGGAAGAGGCAAGAGCCATCCTTATGCACTGAGCAATGAGCTTCATGAGGTCATCAGACATGACGCGTAGGGAAGGAAGAATCCAGCAGGCATGCTGTTTTGTAATGTATCATCCAGTGTAGTGCCCAGAAAAGAAAGTATGAGAACATCATCAAACAAAAGATAGTAAGATGAGAGTATAAACAAATCACTCTAAGATTTCCAAGGACGGAAAAATCATACATGCTAGGAAAATATGTAGAAATTTTGTGAGAGGCTATATGTATCAATAAGGTGAGCTATAATCAGAATGTGAGAGAGGATAGGCTCCATTATGGAAGTTCTTGTTGAAAAATGGAGGCATTCAGATTGCAGGCAAAACACAGGCCTCTGACTAGGGCACAAAGTGAAGGAAAAGAGTAAGGTAAACGGATTTTTTAAGTCATCTACCCTTCTGCACAAATCATCCCAATTTTATTTCAATATTTTAGCTTTTCTAAGACTACGAAGTTGAAACTGGTAGCACTGTGATGGAAGGATTGTATCTCCACCGCCAGAATCCCCCCAGGTCCTGACATTCCCCTTCCAGCAGTGCCCTGGGAAGTGTGAAGCTGGTTCACTGACCCCTGAGGCTGACCATGGAAACTGGCTGACTTGAGGTCCACGGAGACTAGAGAGGCAGAGAGAGAGCTGCAAGCCTTTGCAACAGTACATGTGAGAAATAATGGCACTTGAAGTGGGTTTACAAAAACAGAGATTCCCCATTCACCAGATATTCGTTGCATGCCCACTAGATGCCAGGCATAGCCACAGGATCTGTAGCATTGAAAAATAGCAGGTGATCATAGAAGACACATTTATTTTAATGCATGGACAGTAGAGTATACAGGGGACTTATTGGACATAGAAGATGATGTGGAGTTGAAGACAGTTCTGCAGGGATGAAAGATGAGGCTGGTGAAAGAAACAGACATGGGGAGTAGAAGCCAGTGTGGGGAAGATCATATTGGGTCCTTTCTTCGGGAGGTCAAACTGTGCCAAGGTTTCTGCATGCCACCACGCTGTAGCCCTCTACGGGGGAGACCAGCAGGCTGAGATCTCAGCATGTACACCAAGAAGCATCTTGTCTCTTAGTCTTACTCCACCTTCCGTGGAAGTCAGCTTGTGGATTCCCCAAGAAACCCACCAAACATATTTATCCCTGCTGGGCCCACAAAAATCAAACTTCTAAGGCTCATCTAAAGCAAGGAATTCTGATTTTCTTTCAGCTCACTAACCTGATTGACATGCACTCTTCATGAAATGTAAGAGACACTCAGTTGGTTAAAACATGGCAGAAACACTCCTGTGTTTCTGACCCCCAATGTGAACAATTTAATCAAGAAATCATGCAGGCCCTACTAATGAATTCTCACAGAGCCTACAGATTGGAGCTGCAGGGATTCCTGGTCAGCCCAGAGGTCAACAGCCAGGGTTGGGAAGAAATGTTTCCAGACGAGGATTGGCATCAACAGAGGCACAGGATTGGAGCAGGTTGGGGAGGGACGGCGGGGGTGCGGGGGGGGGGGGGGTGGTGGCCAGTAGCAGAAAAGGGAAAAGACAGCCTGAGTTTCTGATGTCAGTCCTGTCGGCTGCCTCCAGGGGCAGCAGTGAGAAATTAGAACTGATAGTTTGGAATGAGGGTAGACAAAGAATGGCAAGAAATGGAGAGCCTGAAATTAAACTCGCAAGTGGAAAGAGACAGATGCAAGCCTCTGGGCATCTAGAGCATTGTGGACGATTCTAAAGGAAGGGCGCCTAAGGAAAACCGGGGGTTCATTTCACCTACCTCATACTTTGGCTAAGGAAAAGGCCTAATCAAATATATTTGGATCTAGGTTCTGTGGCTGCAGTTGCCAATATAAAGAGCCAAAGAGAAGAAAGGCTCTTCTTGAAAATGTGTGTTATTCCCCAAAGAATCTTTTAGGAAAAGCAAATAGCCTGAGAAATATTTGTTCATTAGATGTATTCTGGCTGCAGCCAGAGAAAATCCAGAAAATACCAAGCATGTGAACATACACATAATACACTTGATTCTTCAAACACTTGTGATTTAAGTGTTTTCTTATTAACTGTTCTTACACAGGACCTTGTACTTTCTCCAGTAAATGTATTGTTAAAACCACCCAAATGTATTTCAAATATTATAAGATAGTGACAGAGTTTAGGGCCAAAAAATGCTCTTAGAAAATGTTGATTATGCAGTCCAGTTTAACAACTATTCAAGGAGGACGGATGAGGTTTTCTTAACACTCTTATCCTTACTGCGGTGAAGAATGTAAGCACTCTTTAGTCTTGCTCAGTTTGAAACCAGAAACATCCTGGCTGCTGATTCTTATAAGCTATATGGCACTCGTCTGAAATCGGGTGTTGATACACTGCACATGTAACCCCATTACCTCTGCAAGGGAAACCTTCCTGCTGAATCAGATAGATTTCAGAGGTACAAACATACCAACCTGGGTCTAAAAACTGCTGCTGTGTCTCTCCTTCAGCTACAACACGAGAGGGACGGTGTCCTCTTTCTCTAGATGGAAATCCATAAGGTAGAGCGGCTGGTGATGAGAGAGGTTATCGCTGCTGCAGACATCATCACTTCGTGGCATAGCACACCGTCCATGGCTTCACTCCCCACCACAGCTCTCTGAACAGAGATGGGGCCGCTTAGGAGAGCACGTCATCCTCAGAGAGCAGCTTTGCTCCCCTCTGGCTCCAAAGGCACCGTGTGAGCACCAGAATGCATCGCGGGAGTTTATACAGCTAGAAACAGGCAAAGGGACCTCAGACAGTGAATGGGTCAAGGCAGTATAGGTCAGGGCACTAAATCACAGTAGCAAACTATAAAGCAAATACTTGCCATTTCTGTGAACCAGACTAAAGGTGACAACCCAAACATGGTTAGGTTTCACCCGAGCCTGAGACTCTGGGAGTCAAGACCAGAGAAGAAACAAGATCCAGACTATCTCACGTGAGGCTAGAGAGGCAGGGCCCAGCCAGCCGTGTTAGGTCAGCCACGTCCAGGAAGGAAAAGTAAGTAGTGTCTTTGTACAGGTGACTACTCAGTGTGCTCCAAATTATGAACTGTGACAGTGAGATTCTGGCAGCCTTTATTCAAAGTATAATTCCTCTTAAACTGGCCCTTCTGGCTCTGTGTGGACACATATTTAATATTGGCATTCTACTAAATTTAATGACCATCCCCCACTCTCCCATTCAAACACTCTGAGTGCATGTGTGCAGTGTGCGTGCGTGTGTGTGTGTGTGAAAGGTAAGGCAGGGTGCTGCATTGTCCCTGTGTGCCGATGTATCATTGAGCGCAGCTGAGACCTGGTTTCAGATGCCCATCGGGACGCCCTCAGGCTCATTACTAATGGATGAGTCTCACAGGCGCTGCCTCGCCTGCCTGTTTTTCCAAACCCTTAGATGAAGAGAGACATGGATCTCTCTGTTTTGCCAAATAACAACCATCCTGACAAATTCCTGCAGCTCGATGTGAAGCCTTTAATGTGGAACTCAGCCCTTCTTCAGGCCAGCCTGGCGAGGTTTCCTGGGGGGAATCACCCTGCCCCACAGCACTGGCGAAACCTGGTCTACTCACAGGTAAGAGCCGGACGCACACACACCGCGGCGGGGGCACGTTTCTTTCTATCTACTGTTTCATTATTTGTACAAAAAGAAGGCAGTAGGAACACAGTTCAAGGCAGCTGCTAAATCTTGCAATATAAAAAGGGTCTTTCTCTCTCCCTTCACATACGGAGACGCTCTGATCGCTTTGTAAAAATTTGAATCCTCCCCTCATTCCTCTCCGCCCAAGAACTAGCTCCTCAGCCTGTCCTTAGTTGAGATGTCGTGGAGCCCTCATCTTTCCTTCTGAATTTTTCAAACCGACTGTTCATTTGCAAATAGGCTCTGGCGGGGGTGGGGATGGGCGGCCCCTACCTATCTCATTCGTTGTGTTCTAAGCTCAAAACATAAGCTTACACAGGGGGCTCGGCCACAGCCTCTGAGACCATTGGAGGCCTTGCTTCCCCCTCATTTAGATGGGCTCCCTTTCATTCTGTGCAGAGAACATGCTGATGGCAAAACAATGAAGACTGAATGATTGAAGGAAAGAAGATAGAGGGAACTTTCCACCTTGGAAAGGTGCTGGCTGTTATTTCTGATAGTCTTATTTTCCATAGGTGTCTGTGTGGACAGGACATAGCAATCAGAACCTTCAAAGCCATTGCGGACTTTATTTCTTCTTCTGCGTCCTCCTCCTCTTTGCTGACCAGAAGGGAAGAGTACAACTGATTAGTTCCTTGTGCTGGAATAAACATAAAGGCCCTGACTATTTGCACAGCTCATGAAACGGGAATCGTCTTTGTCATGGGACGTGAGAGCTAATGGGGTTAAGGGTTAGTCAATTCAGAAACAGGAAGAAGCATTTCATTTCAGAACAGATGTGACTAACCTACAAACCCCTGCAAGTCATTATATCCTTTGGAGTGGTTCAAATTCCCTGAGCAGAAATTTGTTTTCTTTTAAGAAACAGTTGCTGCTCATGAGTCCTGGTGTAAAGTGACTCCCTAGTGGGGTGTTTGTGGGCTCCTTGGGACCTTTATCATGAGATCATTCAAAATCAAGTACACTCAAATGATTATGTAAGTATTTCCTCCATAAGGCTTTTAAATTATTTCCATTGTAAAGCAGCCTATTATGACAACTGACTTTTTTAAATTTTTGCATCCTTCCCTTTTGTAATCCTCTAAAGCCTTTTTGCCCATCCATACACACGTTTTTGGTTATTGTTTTTGGATTTTATTGCATTTCAGTTAAATGCAATGACATTCATCCTTGTTCTTCTTTACTGTTTATGTCATGGAATAAAATAATTTAAAAATCAGTTTAGAAAACTTTGGCCCTCCTGTGCTGTGAAGTTTAGTCAAAGAAAATATATCCAATACATTCTTTTGAGTTTGGAACACGTCAACCTAACATCTTTTGTCTGATTCTGGGCTTGACCTATTTCCTTTAAGTGGAACGTCACAGTTTAAACCTCTGTTGAATGTTGTTCCTAAACCTGAATGAGATGCAAATTTTTAAAGTGCATCTTTTTCAACAAGCCCTAATGCGCTGAAATCATGATTCGAGGAAAAACAAGAGGGTAAAAATCTGCTTCATATGTCTTTGCCTATGTTATTGGCTATTGTAAATTGCAACTAGACTTGATTTAGCTATAGTTTTACTCTAAAAAGAACCTTAGATGACTGAATCAAGGCGAATTTACTATTGAAATAATGGGGAAGGGGACAGTAAATGAATTACAGATTCAGCCAGTTGGGTAGGCTTGTCACAGATCATGAGTAACAACAATTGCATTTACAATCCGAAGTTACAGTATGTCAATAAGTAAGTCTTCTCTCCTTGGCTGGATCTTAAAATCCAGGAATGGTATGTTCAAAGGATAAAAAATAAGTCTAAAAGAAATGGACATATGAAAGTTTTAAGTAGTTGTGATGATACCTGGAAAAAGGCACCGAATATACCAGGTGTATCAAGGTGTTAGGGGTGCATAAGCAGGCAGCTGTCAAACCATTCTTAATTTAAAACTCTCACTCTGTGTTGTTCATTTTATTTTGTTTTGTTTTTAGATTCCACAAATAAGTGAAATCATATGGCATTTGTCTTTCTCCGCCTGGCTTGTTTCACTGAGCATAATACCCTCTAGACCCATCCGTGTTGTATTATTATTATTATTATTATCATCATCATTTGCCAATAAACTTAAATATGTTGATATTATCCTTTTTTTAGACTTTGGAAGACAGCAAATACTATTTGAATTTATACTGTGGTTGGAGGCACACGTGTGTGTGTGTGTGTGTGTGTGTGTGTGTGTGTGTGTGTGTGACTGTGTGAGTAGATGGCGGTGTTGGCAGATGCAGTCAATAACTCTGTCAAGCTATGTGGCTAACTCAAGCAGTAGATTGTTTTTTATTATTAAAGTATCATTGATATACAGTCTTATGATGGTTTCAAATACACAACACAGCGGTTCACCGTTTATGCATATTATCAAGTTGTCACCCCCTTCAGTGCAGTCACTGTCCATCAATGTAGTAAGATGTTACAGTCATTAACTGTATTCTCTGTGCTATACTTGACCTACCTGTATTGTGATTGTGAATTACTGTACCCCTTAATTCCCATCTCCCTTCCTCTCCCCCCAACTCTCTCAAACCCCTCCCCTTTGATAACCAGTAGTTCCTTCTCCGTGTCGATGACTCTACTGCTATTTTGTTCCTTCAGTTCTGCTTTGTTTTTATATTCTACAAATAAGTGAAATCCTTTGATATTTGGGTTTCTCCACCTGGCTTATTTCACTGAGCGTAATACCCTCTGGACCCATCCATGTCATTGCAAATGGGAGGATTTCTTTTCTTTTTATGGTTGAATAATATTCCTCTGTGTATATGTACCATATCTTTAGCCATTCATCTACTGAAGGACACTGGTTGCTTCCATATCTTGGCACTGTAAATAGTGCAGTGATAAACATAGGGGTTCAAGTGGCAGATTTTTTTATACTCTCATGAAATCCACATGAACTTCAGAGTTGTGTCAGCTTCTCCTTTGTTCTCACTCCACCCAGGAGCATGGTGTTTGGGATTCACACTACCTCATGGAATGTCAAAAGACTCAACCTACAATCATTGCCTTCAAAATTGCTTTAAAAAATCAGTTAAAATAGAAATCCCCTAGATCTCAAATACAAAGCTGAATTTTTAAGTATATGTATCATATTTGTATTCTTGATTTGTCTTTGAAGCTTTTTTTGAATCTACATCCCACTTTCAGAGGAAATTCTCTAAACCATTTGTACATGAGTTAAAGTAATAATGTACAAAGAGAAAAGAAGGCACTGGTGTTCTCAGCAGGCCAATCTCTCTCTGGATGCTGTCAATCCCCTTCTGTACAAGTCACCTGTATTTACAAGGAGACTGAACAGATATTTCTTGGTGCCACTATATTTATATTCCTTTTTCTTAAATTCTTTCACTAGAGAAATAAAGAAGCTTTACAGTAAACATCATCTCAGTACAATGAACAAACGTTCACCAAAATCTAATGTTTCTGGTTGTTAAAATAATTTGAGGCATGTATCTGATGAATGCATTTGGAATTGTATTCTAGTTATTTCTGCCAGTCCCATCATAAAACGAGGTAATGAAAGGAAAAGACTGATTTTTTTTAGCTTAAATGATAAAATATGTTTTTTCAGATATTATGGTGGCCAATTTTTTTCTGATTAATATTTACACTTCAAACGCTTTTCAGGCTAATCTCTTTGTTATGTATCTTTTCCTGGCTTCCATCACATTTATTTCGGAACCTAGGAGCATTCCATACTAAATCTGTAGCTGGAGTGAGAGGCCAAGGGAAAGAGATTGCTCTTCCCTTCATTTCTAGACAATGGCATTTACTGTTTTGTTTTGTTTTTTCTAATCACATTTCTTCACTATTTTTTTTCAGTCCGATAGCTACCTTTTTCTCTTGCATTTTAATTTCTCTTCTCTCTATCTTAATTTTTTTTGCATACTATAACTGTATTTCTTAGCAATCTGTCTGTGCCTTCTCTAAGAGTGTCTCTATTCCCAACCCTCCATTTACTCTTTTGAAAAGAACAGCCCTGTGTGTACAATCATCTCCCATTTTTAGGCTTATATTTGGAGAGATATTATAGGACTGTTATAGTGAGGTGATTTTTGAGATGCTTGAATTACTGTCTAGGAAGTGGATGGAGAAGCATCATGGAGTTGCTCAGGGTTTTACTTGAAAATACCAGAACATGGTTTGTTGAGCTTTGCTGAATTTATGCAGTTCACAAAAATCTCCAGTGGGGTTAGAAGTTTCGCCTTGGATGGTGTGCTGTCAGAAGCGAAACCTGAACTGCTGCATCTTACTGATCTCAGACAACCCCCAAATGCCTCTGGCACTAAAGCTTGTATCAAAGACACCGTCCATGCCACAGCAGCATGGGAGAGCCCTGGTCACGTGGAGGGGGAGGCCCAGGTCGAACCACAGAGGACCGGTGGGTCTTGTCTGAGATTTTGAATTTTATCCTGGGAATTTTGAGGAGTTGGTGAAAAATTTTGAGCAAGAGAATCCCATGATCAAATCTGTGTTTTATAGAGATAACCATTCTAACAACTTGGTAAAACAAAATTACTGTGGTCAGTGGAGAGCTGATTTTCGGGAGACGTTTGTCTGTGTGCCCACCCCTCATATATATGCAAAATGCCTTGTTTGCATTATGATGATGACAGGGATTTCATTGCATGTATATTTCAAATTGGGGAAAATGGTAATCTTTATGATCTTGATTCTCCCAATCTATGAACATCTCTTTCCATTTATTCAGCTCTTCATATGGCCTTGGACTATGTGTCTTGTGATTCTCCACATAGAAGTTTTGCATACAGTTTATGAATATATTTTATATAAGTTATCTTAAAAAGTTTATGTCTAAAGATAACATACATAAAGTCACACTATAAAAGAGATAGTGTGGTATATCTTATATGCTTTATATCTAAAAAGTTACAGTACTTATTGTTCTTAAGAATAGGACCTTTTAAATTGTATCTTATAATAAATGTTACTCATGTATGCTATTGATTATTATATGCTATATATTTTATATTGATTTTAAATACAGAAATTGTGTTAAATCCATTTGATTTTGACTGTGAGTGTGCATAATCATGCCTTCTGCTGTTTTGTTTCATTATTTACAAGCCCTGTTCCTTTTATTTATTTACTGTTCTATTTTTTTCTTATTGTTTAGGGCTCTTCCACTGGAACAATATATGAATATTTGTGATTACTGGCATATTCGTATTAACTCTGGAACTAAAACAAATGCTTCTAATATTCCAACCATTTGGTTAACTGTGCCTTGGAAGTTTTAGGCAGGTTGTCTTAATTAGCTTAAGAAAATGGCCTACTATTTTTTAGTTTACTAAGAAAGTTTGCTTTAAATGTTTGAATATTTTCAAAATCTTTTACAGAATCCATTGCAAAATTCTACATTGCTTTTTTTCCCATTAATATAGTGAATTACATTAATCTCTGAATACTAAACTATCATCTTAGTGAAATATCCTTTTCTGGTTACATCTATCTTATCCTGATATATATAATTCATAGGACTCTGTTTAGCAATAAATTTTATTAATGATCTTTGCTTTTATGTTTATAATGGAAATCAGCCTATAATTAAATTACCTTTTCTTTTACTTACTGCCTTTGAAGTTTTCCCAACTTCATACAATGAATTGGGGAGTATTCTTTGTTTTCCTATTTTATGAAAGAGTTTGACTAGGATGGAAATGATCTGTTTCAAGAATGTTTGATAGAACTTGACTACAGCACTCTCTTGGTCCAGTGTCGTTTGTGTGTGGTGGGGGGAGATTTTGCAATATTGATGCAATTAGTCAAATTATCACACATTTATTAGCATTTTCTACTTCTTACATTTTAATATATTAAGTTTGGTAAGTTAGAGTATGTGAAAAACTGCCCAATTGCATATAAGCTTTTTAAAAAAGTTTTTTTAATGCAAGTATAGTTGACATACAATATGATACTGTAAGCTTTATAAATTGCTCAAATTATTCTCCTATTACATTCCTTAATCTCTGCTATATCTCTCCTCATGTTCCTATTACCTTTCTAACACTGTGTGTTTGTGTCTTTACGATGTTTCTCCTGAGCAGTATTGCCAGAGATATTTTTAGTCTGCTTAGCCTTTGCAAGGAAAGAGTGGTCAGCATTGTTGATCGTCCCTATTGTGTATTTAGTTTTTTTCTTTATAATATTTATTGATTTCTGCTTCTATCTTTATCATTTCATTTTGACTGTTTTCTTAGATTTACTGTTTTATTGTTAAGGCTTTGAATTAGATGTTTATTATCCTCATTAATTTCTCACTTTCCTTTTATAATGCAAGTATACATACCTATAATACTTTCTCAAAATACCATGCAGCTCCAGCCAACAGTTTTCCAGTGTAGATTTTTCAATCTCATTCTGTCCTATGATTTTACTTTCTGCCATATTTCTCTGAAACATGTTTTTAAGTTTTCTACAAAATGTGGTATTAAAAGTTATCTTTTTGATATTTCTATATACATTTCTAGCTAAGATGACTGGTCAAAGAACATGATTCACCTAATACTGAGTTTTTGAAATTTGTTTTAGAGTCTAGCACATTATCAGTTTTTATAAATATTCAGTGTATATTTAAAAAATGAATGATTTTAATTGTTTAATAAAAATGTAAGTATATGTCACTTGATCAAGCTTTCTTTTATTGCACAAATCCTCTCTATCTTTAATAATTGTTTTGTCTGCTTGGTTAAAATTATATATATATATATATGTATAAATCCTTGTAATTATCTCATTTTGCTGTATAAATGTTGAGACTTTTATTAGATGCATACAAGTTTTGAATTATACTTTACTGATGGTGTCTACCTTTTTTCATTTTCTAACAAGCCTCTTTATATCTAACAAAGTTTTTTTATCTTAAAGTCTATTTTTCTGCTATATATACTTTCTTAGTCATATATATACACATATATATAAATATATATGTGTATATATATATGTATATATATCTTAGTCATGCTAAGTCATATTTTGGAAACAAATATGCCCACATTCATAATGAATTAATAAAATGTATCTCCCACACACACAAAGTCTGGTGTCAGTGGTATAAATATCTAAGGGGCTTGCTTCCAAGTGGAATCCAGACTGTTCCTTTTTGAGAATCTACTATATTAAAAGCTCTGTTAAGCTTGTAGGTATGAAAGAGAATAATCCAAGAATCTTTCCAGGGATTTTAGGGGGTCAAGCCTGACTTCTATTGTCATATGTCCCAATCTGTGGACCTTTATATTGTTGGATTTTTCCCAGAGGAGAGCGCCGCCCCAAATCACTCACAGAAGGCGTCTCTTGATGCAATAAGCAAGAGGTTTATTGTTATTCCAGCTAGCTGGGGTCCAAGTGTCAGCCCGACGCAGCGGGTCTCAACAAGGACCCCGAGCACTCAAAACCAAGGGTTTATATGGCATTTTCAAAACACTTAACTCTTAGTAATTTTCTACAGCTGCACATTATCTTTGCAAGACATACATCCTGGGGTTAAGCGAGAGCAAGATAAGGCCACTCTTCAATTGTTAGGGAGGTTCTGCACGGTAAGCTTGGTATGTAGGATTAACTGACCAAGGTTAGCTGACCGAAGGCTACAGCTGCCCCCATCCCGGTGTTCATGATTAACTTGTTTTCCAAGGCCTTACCCAGTTCCAGTTTTTTTTTCTTTTAAGTCACAACTTCAGAAAACTGCTTCTAGGCCCTTAAGATGGCTACTCTTATGCTAACTTATTCTCATTCTTACAATATGTTTGTTGAACACCTAGCCATGTTTGTGTGGCCTCCCTTCTTGAAGGTGGGATGATTGGTTAGGTCATGATTCCACTTTCTCTAAGAGCTCCTTATCCATTGCTCTCCATAGTCCCTGGTTCCATTCTCTAGGAAGGATCTTCCGCCTGTCAGAACTGGGCCCTCCTTCGAGGATAGGCTTTAAAGTTAACTCCTACTCATGGATATTTGGAGGCCTAGGGGCTATTGTTGTTTTACTTTGTTTTTGTTTTTATTTCATTTCAAACAATCAAAAGCTTCTATGTATGGGCTTGAGATTTCCTTGGTAATGCATTTCTTACAGCACTTAGTAAGCCATTTATTAATTTAATCTTTATTTACTTGTAGTTTGTTCTATATGTTAAACATGACGGAAGTTTTTTGGAAAGCAAAGTTGTTAAATTGGCTTTAATACCCTGCTTTTCTGCCTCCATTTCTTTATCTGTAGACTCAAGGAAAGCCACCTAGTGTCTGCCAGGGATAATTGTCATGAAGCCTCACCCTAACTAGTATGATCTTTACCTTGAGTCATTTCATTCAGCTAAGCAATTGTAGTGGGCTTTTTGACTCAATGCTTTTTTTTTTTTTTAATAAATCCATGTCTTATTGGTCTACAGATTTTTAACAATAGAAGTCATCAAATTTTTAGATTATCTCTATGCTCTTTCATTTCTGTTTACGCACTGTCTAGATCTTTCTCTAATTTCATCTCTTTCTGGTATTATTCCAATGCTTTGATTCATGTAATACCATTATATGTACCTAAGTACTGTGATTATTTATGAGTGTCTGCCCTAAAGCTAGAGGTGATTAGATCACATGTTACTACAGATGACATATCAAACATTTTTTACTGTATGACATAAGTAACATCATTCGAGCTTCTGACATCCCTTTGATCCCTTTCCTCTTTTTGACTGCTAAGCCAGTGCCACACCTTTATGGAATTTCAAATTACCACTTTCTATATTAGGGCAGGTAGGTAGGTAAGCAAGGCTACACTGTAATAACCCCACAAAATATCAGTAACTGAAAAGAAAATGTCCTTGCTCATGAGAAGTCTGAGGAAGGGCAGATGGGTTTGAGGGCAGTTCTTTCCAAGCAATAACCCAAGGTTTCAAGTTCTTTCACCTTGTAGCTCTGCTAGCACACAGCCCTTACTTACAGTGACACAAGAAGGGAAAGTAGGGAAAATGAACCAAAAAAATCTTGCGGGAGATTTCAGGGGCCAGGCTAGGAAGTCGTCTTGTTACTGTTGTCAGCACATCATCAACTAGAGCTGGCCCCAATTTAACTTCAAGATGGATTAGGCAAGGCAGTCATCCTACATGTTCAGGAAGGGAAACCAACTTGATGAGCGTTTAACCAGTCACCACAACACACAGCTCTCATGTGTTTGTATTCGCCTGCTAGATCTTTATATATTCTTTCACTCTCATTCCTTCTGAATCGTTATAGTTTAGGTGTTTTTCCTGTAAATATTATATAATTTAATTTTTAGAATCTGATATGACAATCTGTAAGTCCAGGGAGAGGAAATCCTGGGGCAAAACACCTCTAAAAACTGAAAGCAGTCAAAGGGAGAAATAAGGTTTAAAACGCGTTTATTGCTTACAAACTGCAGTCCAGGGCCTTCTCTCTTTCCTGCTTCAGCAGCAGTAAAACTGGCCTCTCCTCCCCTCTCAGGTACAGATAAGCCCTCCTTGTCCAGGTAATTACCCATTGATATGGAGATGACCTTCTCTCCACCCCTGAGGAATAATGCAAATGCACTAAAGCCCTACTTCTCTCCACCCTTGTGCTCCTGTTGATTTGCAGATATACTAAAGCCAGGCAAGACATTCTGGAAATATTACAGTTTTACCCACACTGTCTCTGTCATTCAAATAGCAGATACTTACCCTACTTACATTTAACATGATTATTTCTAACATTTGTCTTTCTTTTTTCCTGGGGAGGCCCCTTGCCATATTCTGTTTCAGATTTCTTGTCCTGTAGACTGATCAACTCTCCTTTATCTTTTTTCTACTGCTCTACTGATTTAGAAGCTATATGTTATTTCTCTATTTTTAGCCGTATCTCTATCCTCTCACTGAAATGATTTCTTAAAATGTCTTAAAAATATCTGTGTTAAACTTTTACTGCCCAGTGTTTTGTCTCTTATTTTAAAACTCACAAATGAGTGATTACAATTGTTATTTCTATTTTACCATAAAATCGGGGTTAGCTTAGATTTATCTATACATATTTATCAACTTCCTTCTAGTACCAATTTTCTTCTTCCTGAAGTACATTTTTTAGAGAGTCCTTCTTTATAAGCCTATGAGTTGTAAACTCTGTTTTTGTCTGAATATGTATTCTATTTTACTTTTTTACTAAATGATAATCTACTTATACATAAATGGTATAAATATTTAAAGTGTATGAAAGATAAGTGGACAAAGTAACGGTTAATATAGAAATGTCAAGGTAATTTTTGAAGTGTTATTTTACTTAAATATTCTAAAATATAAATTGTTTTAGAGCCCATATGACTAAAATAATGGAATCACTGTTGAGTTTTCCTGTGGTAAATGTAGATATAGCACGTGGGGTCAAGAGGTGGGAGCAAATACATGTTGTTGTTGTTTTTGTCCTAAGCCTTTTGAAAAATATCTATCAAAATACAAATGAACCTCAACCATAATTAGTGTTTTTTATCATGCCATCATCTAATTCTTAATAAAGTTATTGTATTAATTTTCCCTTCACGTGTCTTTCAGATAGGAAATTATCATGTAGTGTAAAAATAATATGGCACCATGTTCTAGGATAAACCTCAAATTTTCAATAATATGACTTAGAATTAAGAGCTTGAATGTTCTTTTTATACTATATCTCTGATTATTTTGCTATCTTGTGTATTTTAGTTTTTCAAGGTCTTTAAACATTATAACAGCGTGTATTATTTTTTCTTGAACCCTGAAACTGCATTTTCCTCATTTACAGAGCTTTTTTATATAAGAAGCTCAAGGAATAGTCTAGCAGGCAAGAAAACTGACAAAACTAATTTGTCAGTGTCAGAAGAATTATCCTGCTTCAAAGATGATCAAAGATATCTATCCTTGAAGAAAAAAACTTGAGTCAGAATTGTGCTTAGCCAAACGATCCTGAATTTCATATCAAATTGTTTTTCCTCAAATTGGAAACACTTTTAATGAGGCCATCCATCTTAAAGACAAATACTAAGTCAACATAATTTATTATTTCATTGCAAACTTCAGTATTATAGAACATAAATTAGTTTCCAGCAGATCAATAACCCTATGAAGTCAGAGATCTCCAAGTTGATCTCTATGTGAAAAAATGTATGGTCAGGAAAACTGAGGAAATGTAAGGCCAAGAACAATGTAAGTAGCTTTATCTAGATGATATTTTTATTTGGCCTTTGAACCATTTCAGAAAGAAATTAATATTACATATAGTACATATACTGCCTATATGGAATATTAGCTTACAACTTAGCTTATACAGATACTGAGGGAATAGTATATAGATGCTGAGGGAATAAGTATATTAATCATCACAAATATGACTCAGAGAAATATTAATTGCATTGAACCTTCTCTGTTTAGGAAGGCTACAATATGTGAAATGTATATTTAAAAATTGTTGTAAATTAATGAAATGTGTTACCAATTTTTAAGGGTTAAACCTAAGTTTTCCTGAAAATTAATTTATGTGTGAATTCCTCTCCCCTGATGTCCCATGATAAATGAGGCATTACCCTATAAGCTTTTTGTTTCTTCTCTGTTATATTTGGCCAATGAACAAGTTTTAATTAAAATACTTCTACTTCCATGGTAGTTTTGTACTCATAAGGAAAAAAATAGAGCAAAGTAGAAATCTGAAGGTCAAATGACACAGAAAAGCACACATGATATGATTCCACTTACATAAAATACAAAAGGAGGGCAAACTGACCCAGATTTGGGGTACTGGTTATCCTTGGGCAGGGGGAGGGCAGGGTCTCCCTTGGAAGGGAGCATGAGATGAGCTGGAAATGTTTTGTTTCTTGTAGAATCTTGGGATTATTTGGTTTCTGAAATTATCTTGAGGTATACATACATAATATCTGCACTTTTTTTATATGTATATTATGCTTAAATAAAATGTGTTTACAATAGGAAAGTCAATATTAAGGTATACAATAGCAGCTGGTCTGTAGACACATATAGGAGAGCAATGCTGAGTTAGTCCCGTTCTCTAAGCTGTGTGTAGTAGGAGTCCCAAGTGAGTTTTTGTGAAATCCAAGTCATATCTAGATGGTGACTTTTAATCCTGACTTAGCAATGTTAAATATTTTTATCAGGTATGGAATGCACAAAGAGAAGGAAGTAAAATATCATAAAATCTCAATACAAGTGGGCTAGAAAAAAAAACGGCTTGGTTCAAAAGTCTACTATATGAATTAAAGATGTTCTTTTTCCGTTACTTATAAAATAGCATTTTAATGGTTACAGAAGCTGAGCAAGATCACATGCAAAGAAATAAAGAAATTAGTGCTAGGATTCTAGGTGAAACAGAATCCTAGAACCCTGTGTTCATTCATTGTCCTAATTGTTCCGGTTTCCCGGCAGAATCAGCCCGTCTTCAGTTACTGTTATTTTTTCACACTGCCTTTTCTGCCATCAGTGGCCCATGGGTAAGAGGCACCCTGTTGCTCTGTCTCCCAACAGAGAGAAAAGAAGACTATGACTCCTCAACGAGGAAGAGGATCCACTGTGGAGGGTGCGATTGCCGCCGAGAGAGCCCCACCATCCCTGTCTGCAGTTCTGAAGAATAACCCGCTCTATGGTGACGTCAGCTTGGAGGAAGTGATGGAAGAAAGAAAAAAGAATCCTTCATGGACCGTCGAGGAATATGACAAGCATTCCCTGCACGAAAACCTTGCTGGGCATCTGAAGGTACTTGAGGCAAAGAATCACCTCCTTCAAATGATGAGGGAGATGAGTTAAATACTCCTATTATATGTAAGAATTAAGGGCAGGCAGCATATTTCAGGTCCTTTTGACCTCGAGCTTCCCTTTTTCACTCCTAGATGGTATTTGTGTTTATTTGTTTTGAGTTTCACAATTTCAGCAGTTACTGGCATCTGTATCACATGGAGATTTACCTAGAAGGTAAAAGGTTTTCAGAGGAAAACCTAGGTTTGTGGCCACCCATGTTCATGAATACTGAGGAATTCCTTATTTTACATTTATTCAAAAATATTTATTAAATGCTCTGTCTTAGACACTGTGCAAGCAGGTCTCATCAAAGACCATTTTATTTCAAGCCCACTCAGTGATTCAGTTTGGACATTTCCCTGTGTCTCAGTAACAAAACAAAACAGAAACATTTCAACACAGGAAAACTATGCAGTGAACTCATTCACCCAACTTAAACCCGACTTCAGTTTTTCTTCCTTTTTTTTCTTTCCCCTGGTGTCACCCATCCCTCAGAAGATCTACAAATGCCTGAAAAGCAGGAAGAATGACCCTCTGTTTTCAGAGTGGACTGGATTCCTGCCCAGCTTGGCTTGCCTCTGCTTGCTTAGGGCCAGGAAGGCCTGACATTTACCACATACACTTCTTTTAACAAGATATATCTGTTCTAAGCCTTAAGCACCTTAAGCACCTGTAGATTTTTGGGAGATGGGTCGGCATTATATTCCCTTAAAATCTTGCACATTTTAAAACCTAAAATGTGCACTCCTTGAAATATCTTTCTGTCCACTCTTTGAAGTTTCTTAATAGTCTAGTAGATTTAATGTGTCTCCTCCTTAATGTAGGCTCTTTTCCAGAGAAGTTTCCATAGCAGATGCTCCCCCTAGCAACAGTAATCTTGTGTTTTTTATCAGTAGCCTGAAGATCACGATCTCTAAGAAGTCACTCTCTACAATTAGGAAAAAGATGCATTGATTTATTCCATAAACACTTATTGACTATAGGCTAGAGCCTATTCTCTTCTCTTTGTTGTTTACATGAATGATCAGAGGACTATAAAGATGAATATTACTGTCCCTGCCCTCAAAAAGTTCATCTAACTGAGCAAAATGATCACCATAGAATAAAATCGAGAAGGCAACAAGATAGAGGAAGAAGACAGTCACTGTAATAATAATGGAAAGTGATATGCGATTCAGAAGAAGGCAAAATCACACTGGATTTTAAAACCTTCACCAGAAATGTGTGCTGGTCTTGAGGATGTGTAGAATTCCAGAAGATACAAATGGTTTGCATGAGTGAGAAGGCTTCTCTGTCAGGAGTAGCAAGAGAAAAGTCACAAATACAAGAAAGTGGCAGTTTGTTAGAACAAGTAGTCCATTTTTGCTGGAGCTACAGTGTAAGGAGTAGAATAATGGGAAAATAAGGCTAAAAAACAGACTAAAAAAATATTCCAATGTAAGACTAAGGGAACTGCACATTATTAACAATGAGGAATCCTTTGTGTTGTTTAATGAACCACGAGTCGTGTTTGCAAAGACTGAACATGAGTGATGGGTGCACTGCATCACTAAGACCAGAAGTGCCGCCTGCCCACCCACCCTTACTGTCCGCCCACACATCAGAGGAGCCGCCATTAACAGACCCTGATGCTCTTCTTCAGCACTAACTTTTTTTGAAGTCAACTTGTTTCTAATAGAATGTCTTCTTATCCCTCATTGATGCAATTTCTTTCATCAACATCCCACATGTTGCAAAATCAGCCAATAGAGCCCCTGACTTATTTTCTGAAATGTTTTCACCACTTATGGGCTGTAAAAGTTCCAAGTCCCTTTGGTGACTCCCATTTTTCTAAATTACTATATGAGTTAACAAAGAAGAAAAGAGAAAAGAAGCTACATAATTAGTTACCAAGGTAAGCTATAAACAAAACATAAGAGATGATAGTCTTCATTATGGAAGTTCTTACTGAAAAACAGAGGCACTAAACTGGCAGGCAAAGTGCAGGCCCCTGATTAGAACATAAAAAAATGAAGGAAAAGAGTGAAGTAGACAAGAATTTGTAAATCATTTATCCTTCTACACAGGTCATCCCAATTTTATTTCAATATTTTAGCTTTTCTAAGACTACAAAGTTGAAACTGGTAGCACTGTGATGGAAGGATTGTATCTCCACTGCCAGAATCCCCCCAGGTCCTGACACTGCTCTTCCAGCAGTGCCGTGGGGAGTCTGAAGCTGGTTCACTGACCCCTGAGGCTGGCCATGGAAACTGGCTGACTTGAGGTCCACAGAGACTAGAGAGGCAAAGAGAGAGCTGCAAGCCTTTGCAACAGTCCATGTGAGAAATAATGGTGCCTGAAGTGGGTTTTCAAAAACAGAGATTCCACATTCACCAGATATTTGTTGCATGCCCACTAGATGCCAGGCATAGCCACAGGATCTGTAGCATTGAAAAATAGCAGGTGATCATAGAAGACACATTTATTTTAATGCATGGACAGTAGAGTATACAGGGGACTTATTGGACATAGAAGATGATGTGGAGTTGAAGACAGTTCTGCAGGGATGAAAGATGAGGCTGGTGAAAGAAACAGAGACATGGGGAGTAGAAGCCAGTGTGGAGAAGAACATATTGGGTCTGTTTTCAGGAGGTCAAACTGTGCCAAGGTTTCTGCACGCCACCACGCTGTAGCCCTCTACGGGGGAGACCAGCAGGCTGAGATCTCAGCATGTAAGCCAAGAAGCATCTTGTCTCTTAGTCTTATTCTGCCTTCCATGGAAGTCAGCTTCTGGATTCCCCAAGAAACCCACCAAACATATTTATCCCTGCTGGGCCCACAAAAATCAAACTTCTAAGGCTCATCTAAAGCAAGGAATTCTGATTTTCTTTCCACTCACTAACCTGATTGACATGCTCTACTTATGAAATGTAAGAGACACTAAATTGGCTAAAACATGACAGAAACATTCTTGTTTCTGACCCCCAATGTGAGCAATTTAATCAATAAATCACACAAGGCCTCCATATGAATTCCCACACAGACTTACAGAGTGGAGCTGCAGGGATTCCTGGTCAGCCTGGAGGCTACAGCAGTGCGTTTGGGCTTTTCAGGGAATTTGTCTCTCTTACTTGGGCCATGATGCTTAAACCAGGACAGTGTGAATATGGACCTCCAATGCCTCTGACAGTGTCTTGTTCTGCAGTCTCAACAGTCTATTAACACTGATTGATCCTATGTAATTCTCTTTTAGGAAAATCCTAATGACCTACGGTTTTGGTTGGGAGACATGTACACGCCTGGTTTTGATACCTTACTGAAAAAGGAAGAGGAACAACAGAAGCATTCAAAATATCGCCGTATAGGTTTGATTTTTCTCCTTGTTGCCTGCCTCTTGGTTTTCATAGTGACTGTCAGCACTTTTTTGACCTAAAGAAACTGCCCCAGACACAGCCACATTAATTTTCCTAAAAATATTCCTAAATAAACATTTTCAGTAAAACATGTTCATGCAGTGTGACCGTATTGTTAATTGTGCAGTTGAATGTAACTATCTTATCGAATGCTAATGTTGCTTTAGATTCGGGTGCCTTTTCTACTTTGTTCTATGAATTCTTTGTAAGAATTCTAGCCTGAGCTACATCCTTTGAGAAGCAGAAATTCTGGGGATTGAAACTGCACAACAGTCATTATATACAACCCAAATGAAACCCTCTGATCAAGAACAAACAGCCCCAACAGTAGTCAGCAGCTTTGTCTTGGTGCTCAAACTACATTTGCCTTGTTTTAAAATCCTGTTACCTCCTTGCCCCTCACCCTCCTCGTGTCACTAGCAAACCTGAGCAAATCCATTTTTGCCTGACTGCCAGGTACACAGGATTCAGAGCTGGTGGTGCTGCCAGGTAGGTTGGATTCATGCTTTTTTATCTTCCTTTATTCCTTGTTGAAGCCAGAAAAAAAGAGGGCAGGCTTTATTCAAACATATTCATATTTTCTCAGCCATCTTTTATAATGCCTCAGGTTCGTGGTGTAATTTTACTAGACCTAACCTCGAACAGGTCATAGCTATATAATTAATCATGTCTGGATCTAATTGGGCCTCATAGGGATCCTCATTGGCCAGTGTGACCCCTAGTGGCAGTCTGTGTGTATCACTAGTCATGGTCTAGGAGGAAGGCCCTAGAAAAGTAGAGGGAATGTTGCTAAGAAAACAGGGTTTGAGCTCAACTGTGCCTTTTGCTAACTGCTGGACCCTGGACAAGTTATTCTCTCTGAGAAGGCGTCATATCACCTCCCCAGCAGGGCTCACCGAAGGACTAAGAGACAATGTCTGGCTCCCATTAAAAGTTGGGTAGTTAATTGCAGATGTTGCCTCTAATTTGTGCCAGCATATTGACACCTTACATTGCTGCAGTTACCTGGGACATGGCTCTGGGCACAGATGGAGAATCAAGTCCCCCTTTTCCCCTTCTCCTAGAACATGCATCCCTAAGTCCCTCATCCCTGCCCCATCTCTTCTTTCTAGACTCTCCCCATACCCCCAATCATCTTGTGCAGTAAACAAAAATGGGACTTCCTCCTCTTCCCTTGAGTCAGTTTTGCCCTTTGAGGTTGCTATATTGTTTTCTTGTTTTTCTCTTAAAGACACTTGAAATAAAGGACATTCAAGTGTAGCTTTACTGTACAATGAAATCATGATGCACAAAAATTGTCCTAAGGATATTTGTAGTCCTTGACTTGTTACTCCTCCTCTCCTCTGTAATAGATTCTAGTCCAACTTAGAACTGCATGAAGGAGAAATGAAGCTCCTGGGGATTCCTGAGGGCAGGCCCACTCTCACTGGGGACACCCCAAAGACAGTCACTTGCTATTACTGTTTTCAAAGCTTGACTGCCTGATGTTTGTCTCTAAGGGATTCAAAATGTGTTCAGGTACCTGCCACACATGGAAAGCACCGGTGCTGCCCCAGGTGTTGTCCAGGGCCACGTACAGGTAAGGCTCTCAAAGACACTGAGCTGGGGTAACCACAGGAGAGTGTGAAGCCATTGACCTGCACCCAGCCCCCTGGCCTCATCTCATCCTTCCCTCTGCCCAAATACCCCCACCCCCCCAGTATTCCTCTGCTCTCTCTAGCCCACCTCTACTCACCCATCATACTACCAGTCATTCATATTTCAGAATGAATGGGCTGGTGACTTTGCTATTACTTCCAAACCAATCTTTACTTTTAGCCTCCAGTGTAAATGTAGAATCAAAATACATTATTGTCCCTGATTGGGTTAATGTTAACCGTGCACAGGAGAGGGAAAGTCATAAATAGGGACTACATCCCTGCGAGCACTCAAAAATCAAACCGTGGAAGTAGTTCCAATTTCCCCTTCAGGATGGCTTTCGAAAGTGGCTCGAGCAGAGAGAGCATAATAAAGTCATGGAAAATACAGAGTTGATGGCCCTACACAGGCTTAAGTTCAAATCTGGGCTTTCTAAAAAAGCGCTGGTCCAGATTCAATGCAGTACTGTTTTTAAAGCATACTTTAAATGTAATGCTTTAATTGTAATACTTTAAATGTAATGATTTAAATGTAATCTTTGGCACACAATAGGTGGTCAGTAAATAATAACTATTATTATCTTCAAAGGAGTGACTATTTTCATCACTTCTTTTTTTTTTTATAAATTGGGAGAAGAAAGTCTGGGCTCCATAAATTCTTAAGTAATAATGATTTCAAACGGCAGTATTTCCCAGGTTCTTTAGTAGATGCACCTCTAAAAAGTTTTTTTGTATTTGTTTTTCATTGTCTAATAAGTCAGTGTGTGGGAGGCCTAAAAGTCCACAGTACGGTCATCTTTAGAGAAAAAAAATTCCAACTGTGGGTATTTTCTAGAAGTGCTGCTTTCCGACTTAAAAGAATTAAAGTGGTGTTTTACATAACCCTTTAATGGCTATTCCAATTGCATTCAGTTTGCTGTCCACCTTGCAGAGTTTAGTGGGTGGAAAAAACAAGAAACGGTCCTTGGCAGCTTAGTTTTTCCAGAGTGCACTCCTGCCATCTGGTGGCGACATATATTATGCCAGCCCTTTGCCCATGAAAAAGCATTTCACCAAATGGACATTTTGCAGGCAAGGGCCAAAGTGTGCCTCTGTGGCTAGAATCAGTGTGACCAGGTGTACAAGAGCTCCTGCCTCCCCTACACTTGTAACCACTAATTTTGATACCCATTTATCTTGCATGACAAGAGTCCTACTAGTGTTCATAAACGGACTCTACTGCATATAATAATAACACGTGCAGGGTAGGGACCACCCTGTTCCTAATCTCCTCACACTGGTTAAGATTTTAGGATTATTAAATAATTTACTGCCATTTCAGATACAACATGGTCTGAATTTCTCTAGTTTTAGCTCTCCATATTGAGATTGTCTTTAAATATTTTTAATGCCTTTTTTTCTCTGCCCACTGTTTATTACTAGTTTTAAAATTCTCTCCCCATACAATTGAAAAGGCAATTTTATATGAGAAAATCAGCTTTCAAGCTATAATTCAATCGGGCCATGACATCTCAAGCCCTTGGAATTTCTGCTCACACACCCACAGAGTCTAACACACTGTGCCTTGCAGGGGAAAGAGAGGTCCTTTGGTCCCTTCCAAATAATCCCTTAGTCCAGGCTCTTGCCCAGTTTGAGGTGAGACTGTTGAATGCAAGTGAGCAGCTTCAGAAACTGAGCACAGCTCTCTGCCAGAGCAGGTGTGCGGCTCTCGCTTCCCGGAACCTGTGACTCGGGTACCGGACCAGACTTCCCTTTTTGCGCAGACTCCTGGAAAATGCAGGACCAAATGGGGGCCCTCTCTTCTTAAGAAGTGCATAGAACGTCCTCACGGGCTTTTCCTATCCTAGCCTCATTCGTGGCTTCCTCTCATAATCTGTCCTTTGCCCCATCTTCCTCCCTGCCTCAAATATGTGGTATCTCCCTGGGCTCTGCTCTTTCTCTGAACTTTAGACCTATTAAAAAGCTCCAGAGCATAGAGAACTAGAGTATGCCGAGAACTGGGTGTGCGTGTTGATTATATATGTGTCCGAAGGTATATAAAAATCAAATATAAAAGGCTCTCTTTCAAAAGAAAAATTTGAAATTAAAGTATCTTTTAAATAAGGAAATTTGTTGTTTTAGTATAAAACGTTCCCTGACTAGGTTTCTTTGGCCAGAAGAAATGAGATTCAAGACTCGCACAGTTTTATTTATACCATACTTACAGTTTTCAAGTTAGTGACGAAGAGAAAAGAGGAGGAATCCTTTTGTTAATTAAACGTGTTAGTTTTTCCCAATTATGAAAGAAGTATTGAAATCCCTCACATTCACATTAGCTCCAAGGCTGGCGGCACACTGTGTAGATTACCTGAATAATAAAACAGTGGCTAGGCTAGATTCAAAACTTTATCAGCCAGTATACATAAAATAACAGTTAACTAAGCTTCTCTCTAAAAATACATTATTTTAAAGATCAAAAGCTTTAGAATCAACACAATATTTAAGAGATCTTTTTTTTCCTACGGCCATTACTTTCTCTTATTAATACGATGGTCACAAACCTCTTTCTTGAGTTCGAAACATAGTATTTAAAATTTTTTATTTTGTTTATTATTATCAACACATAAATGCACAATTCGGCAACAGCACCTTTTAAGTTTTACTCTGACTTGTTAACCCTGAGGGGGGAAAAAAAGCAGACGATAAAAAGCAGGAAAGGATCGCTGGACTCTCCTTGTGAGTTGGAGTTCACCGCTCACCGCCAGATGGCAGGTGTGCACCAGGATCCCAAACACTTCCCACAGGGTTTGAAGACTGTAGTTCTTTGGAGTCATGACGCAGAAATCCTGACCAATGAGGAGAGAACTTCCAAAGAATAGGTGTGATTAACTGTGCTGATTAAGCCCTCGAGGGGGAGCCGGGGGGTTGCGGAGGCCACTGAGTGTACATCAGCACAGAAAAGTGACAGTAATTGGGGTCTCATGCTGAGAAGGTTTCAGATCAAGCAGTTCAAGCTGTGCATGCAGAACTCATTAACTCCAACTGGTGTCTTTACTCCAACTGTGGTGCATGCTTGTTAAAAAATGCAGAATCCCAGGACAGCTAAACTGGAATCTTCCTGTTTAACGAGCTCCCTGGGTGATTCTTTCTCTCTTAAGTATTGAGAAAAGATCTTGAAAACTCAAAGCTAAAATTCGGGGAAGGATGGAGAGACCCATAATGAACTACCTTGTATCGTGGATTTTAAAACACTCCCTCCAGGCTCCCATAAATGTACAGTGTACTTGGTAATACTTCCCTCTGGAACAAAAAGACAGAAGTAGATATATAAGTCATCTTCTTTCCTGACTCTTTCCTCCGCCTTCCACTGTCCTCTGGAATACAAAATTCATGAGTAATTTGACCCTTGACATATTGAAAAACTGACCTTTTTTCAACAGGTACTTGATGTTTAAAACATTGAGCTGAAATTGGTACTGCATTTTAAAGTGGAATCTTAGGAGTATGTTTTGTGATGGAAGAGCTACAGAGAGAGCCTCAGCCATCATGGATGACGCAATCATGATTTCTTGTGTAACAGCAGGATTTGGTGTGTGAGTCAGGGGTTAGCACTCCAACCACATACTCCCTCTAAAAGTGGTTCCCGGGATACAGAGTCAATCTTTCTGTTCCCAAATTTGTGTAACAGGTTTAAATTCTGCAGTCACCAACTTGAGTACAAGGAAAAGAGACTATTGATCTGCCTCCAGAACAATGGTATTGTTGTAAATTCAATTCAATTGGCTGTTTATCAGGATTGTTAATTCAGTCTCCATCCAGTTCACCTTTGACCTCTGAGTTTCCCACCCCACTTCTGGAGGGAGTACAAGTCTAGGAAGAAGTCATGCAGGTAATCATCCACATACACCTGGGAGCATGGGATTCCTTTTCCTTCCATTGTTCTGTGGCATCGTGCTCTGCGGGGCAGGGGACACAATGGCCACCCACACATGTGCTGGAGTCACCAGCCATCAGCTCCCTTCCAAAGGTCCACATACATCACTGCAATGGGCATCTTCTCAATCTATGACTGGCTTGGCCAGGTGACCCCACCGCCACTACCACCACCACCTAACCTGGTATCTCCTTGCCTGGCTTCTACAGAGAAGAAGATGAGTTTTCACTCTACAGTGCTCCAGGTACACACTGTTTCATGGAGATGGTAAAATGGGTCCACAACATCTAAAAGGCAATACCTCATAAATCCAGTGTTGTTGATCCTGACTGTGTGTCCTGTAGCAGGCTGACGGTGAAAGGAGCCTCTTCTTTTTCAACAATCAGAAAACTTGCAGAGGGTGTATGTTTGACGCTAGACAATGAAGTCCAACAGGGATTTCACGAGTGGATTAGAGGAATGAATTTCTTATGAGAGGAATAATGTGAGTAATGGCACAGTGGTAGGTGAGCCACATGTTCAGGAAATGGCCCGCAATAAGGACATGGCTTGCCTCTTACTTCACTAAGAAAATGAAGCAAACCAGAGAAATTCATATGCTTTCATTATAAAGTCTACCTCCATCAATACTCATATATTCTGCCCCCCTCTATTATATTAATGCACCCTCTCTGTTTCAACCTAAAACCATCTCCTCTATCTGTTCACTGGATCCCATTTCCTTCCCTCAGGGACTTGCCTCCTACAATTGAACCAGACTCCTCTCTTTTTTGTACTGGTAAAGCCTCTCTTTCTGCTGGATGATTCCTACCAACAGATAAAAATGTTAAAATACTTCCCATTTAAATAACAATAACGACAACAGAAAGTAACTTCATTGACCCTATATTTCTCTCCAGTTACTGCCCCATTTCTCTCTGTAGGAAGTTTGAAGAGAATTTCAAAACAATTACAATAAATTTGAAAGAGTCATCAAAATCACAGTCTCAACTTTCTCTCATTCTCTCCCTAACCTTGTCTATTCATACATTTGTTTTCATGAATCTACTGAAATTGCCCTTGTCAAGATTACCAATGATCTCCATGTTGCCAAACCCAATGATCACTTTCAATCCTCAACTACTCAAGAGCAATTGCCCCGGGAATTCTTCTAGAAACATCCATTGTTTTGCCTGCAGATCTTTTGCTCTCTCACAGGGCTGAGTGGCTGCTCCGTCTCTCCTTCCTTCCCTTGATCATCCTCAGTTTCTCATCCTCTAAGTGTGGAGTGCCCCAGGGCTCTGTCCTCACAGCTTCCCCCCTACCCTCATTTCTGTGATGATCTTTCTCAACACCATGATCTTAAATTCTGTCACTGATTAATTCCAAATATTCTAATGCCTGAGCTATCCTCTTAACTCCAGATTTATATATCCAATGAGCTACTCAATCTTCCCAGTCAGATGTCTGATCGACATTTCATATTTACCATGAATGCTCTTGGATTATTGCAACAACCTCTTAAATGGTCTCTGATTTCCTGTTTGTTCTGTCTAATCAAAACAGAACAGCTAGAGAGGTCTTTTAAAAACATAACTCAGTCATATCACCCGTCTGCTCAAAACCTTCCAGTGGTTTTCTGTTGTTATGAACTAAATAAGTTTGTTTTCCTCCAAAAATCCAAATGTTGATTTGCATATGTTGAACCATCCTTGCATCCCCGGCATAAATCTGTATGGATTGTGGTGTATAATCCTTTTCACATGCTGCTGAATTCAGTGTGCTAGCATTTTATTGAGAATTTTTGCAACTATATGCATCAGGGATAGTGACCCACAGTTGTCTTTCCTAGGAGAGAACTTTTCTGGTTTAGGTATGAAGATAATACTAGTTTTGTAAAATAAGTTTGAGACTGTTCCCTCCTTTTCAATATTCTAGAAGACTTTGAGAAGGATTGGTGTGAATTCTTTAAATTTTTGGTAAAATTCACCAGTGAAGCCATGCTGAGCTTTTATTCATTGAAGATTTTTTTGACAACTGATTCATCTCCTTACTAGTAATTGATTTGTTCAGTTTTTCTATTTATTCCTGATTCAGTCTTGCTAACTTGTATGTTTCTAAAAATGTTTCCTTTTCTTGTAGGTTGTCCTATTTGTTGGCATAGAGACGTTTAGAGTAGCCTCTTCTAATCCTTTGCATTTCTGTGACATCTGTTGTGATGTCTTCTTTTTCGTGTATGATTTCATTGATTTGGGTCCTTTCTCTTTTTCCCTTGGTTACTCTAGCTAAGGGTTTGTCAATTTTGTTTTTCTTTTCAAAGAACCAACTCTTAGTTTGGTTCTTTTCTATAGTTTTTCTGTGCTCTATTTCATTTATTTCTGCTCTAATCTTTATTATTTCATTTGTTCTCCTAGCTTTGGGCTCGGTTTATTCTTTTTCTAGCCCCTTACGACAGAGTTAGGTTGTTTATTTGGCATCTTGGTTCTTAATGTAGATGTTTATTACTGTGATCTTCCCTCTTAGAACTGCTTTTGCTGCATCCTACAAGGTCTGGCATGCTGTGATTCCATCTAACTTTGCCTCAAGAAACTTTTTCATTTCCCTTTAATCTCTCCTTTGATCCATTGATTGTTTAATTTCCATGTGTTTGTGAATTTTCCAGTTTTCTATATGTATTGATTTCTGGTTTCATGCTATTATAGTCAGGGAAGATACTTGGTATGATTTAAATTTTGAATTTGCAAAAACTTGTTTTGTGGCCTAAAATATGGACTACCCTAGAATTTTCTACATGCACTTAGAAGAATATGTATTACACTGTTTTTGGATAGAATGTTTTGTATATATCAGTTAGGTGTGTTGCAGTTGGGGACCGAGTCAGAATGATGTTTAATGCAGAGGGCTTAGACCTCCTTGGAGACTAAGCCCCAAGTCAGCACTCCCCTGTGCTTTTATTAAGTTACAGCAAGCAAAAAGACAGGCATCGACTCATGATTATAGAATGAGTTTTTTCATCAAGCTAAACAATTGCAAACTAATCATGTCTTAAAGTTTCTCTTATGTCTCGTTAAGTCATCTGGCCATGTGAGTCTAAACAATTGCAAGCTAATCACCTCTTAAACATTTATGTCTCGACAAGTCATCTGGCCGCATGAGCCTCATGGTGTGCCCCTCATCTGGGTTTGCCTCAGAAAGGATCGGGAGAACTGTTTGCAGTCCTTGTCACACCGCTCATGACTCGCAGCAGATTCTAAGATGCAACACCTATTGTTCTTCTCTTTTAGATTAGTTTCAGCTATAGATTAAGCTTAAGCAGGAATTAAATTACAAGGTTAACTGCTGGGTTGTCTACACTGGGGTATCTACATAGGTCCATTTGGTCTATAGTATTATTCAAACCTACTGTTTCTTTACTGCTTCTCTATCTGGATAATCTTTCATTGCTAACAATGGGGTAGTAAAGTTCCCAAATATTACTTTGTTACTGTATATGATTACTTCTCCTTTTAGCTCTGTAGCTTCTGCTTTATGCCTTTAGTCTGTGAATGCTCCGTCGCCGGTACTAGCTTTGCTCTGTGGTGATCGGCTCTGCCTCCCACCTCTGGGCTCCAGTGCCACTGGGCTGCCCTTCCTTCAGGAGCTGCTGCCAGCCCTTCCAGTCGGGCGGGGCCTGGAGACACTCTTCACAGTGGCGGCGGTATGGCACCCTGGGCTGGAGGGCCAGCAGAATTCCAGGTTTGAAAATCCAGATTAGGCAGATCTGCAGCCTGCCAAGTTCCCTGGTCAGATGTGCCCCTGACTTGGTTCTGCAGGTGAGCTAAGCTGCTGGTTGGGATTCCTTCTTGGGCACTGTGGGTACAAACTCAGTCTGCCAAGATGTGTGCTGGCTGTTGCAAGCCCCTCCCACCTCCTCCACAGTCAGGCTCCCAGTGGCAGAACCTCAGAGATTCCCACGCAATCTCAGAGTAGAGGCTCTTGCAAAGTGACCCACAATACTGGGGGCTGTGGTTGTCCCCCTAGGTTTTCTTCTCTTACTGGAGGATCAGGAGAGATCTGTCTGTGGGTGTTGCACTGGCCTGGGGGAGGGTCACTGTGGCCAATATGGTCTCTTATCCTCCTAATGCAGCCTTTCTAGGCCTCTGAGGTGCAGGAGTACTTCAGCCTCAACCCCCATGTTCTAGGATTCCCTTAGTATGTCTTGTTCTTGAGTGGTTTGTTGTCGTTCTTGTGAGGGGGGACAAAGTCAGGAATGACCGATGTGGCCATCTTAGTGACATTCCTCCATAGCCAGTTTTAGCTTTAGACCTCCAGCTGGTGTGCAGTTCCATGAATCTGGAGGAGTCCTTTTCAACTGGGGGATGTGGACGTAAGGTTCAAGTCCCTGAAGCTGGGCTGTCATCTAAGTAGTGAGTTGGATCTGGTGTGATCCTTTCCAAGGAGGTTCAAGGGCAGTCTTTACTTTTACTGATTCCAAATCAGAAAGATGGGAGAAAATTGGAAACATTAGTTTGGAGGGTTGCAGCTAGGTATTTGAGGAAACCAGAAGAATTCAGGACCCCATTTGGTTTACAGATGAATAACAAAACCTCAAACACAATGAAAAGGACTAGCATCTTATACCACAAAGTTATGTTGTAATTTTCTACTGAAAACATAAACTACTTTTTCTATACTTACCCTCATTTGTATCAAAGATAATCAGAGTAAGACTAATTTGTTTGCAAAGTAAGTCAATAAGTCACAAAAGACTTTTTCAAAATGGTCAGGGTGAAAGATCTGGTGAGAGTTCATTTGATAAGGGAATGTTTCTCTATGTCATACAATAATTTAGGGTAACAATTAGACAATAAGGGTATTGACAAATTTTTAGGAACTTCAAACAATTTCTGGAATACCTACGTTAGTAACACATATCCCTCCATATGCCTGTACCCTAAGAAGGCTTATCATCACTTCCTATTTGACAATGCTTCCTGTGTAACTTAACATACCAAATAAACGTAATTAGCTCAGCATTTCTCCTTTACAAAGTAGAGACAGAGCCTTTGAGATTTTTATAGGGACCCTTTGGAAAACATTAATGTTACTTTCAGGCAAAAAGATACCATTTAGAATTTAATTTGGGGGAAGTCATCAAAACATCAAACGGTTTGAACATCTGACTAAATCGGGTAACACATCATTATTAAATAATACTTATTTGTTTTTTTTAACCAAAGTGACAGCAGAGGCTAAAGGCAAATACAGAAGATTACAAAGTTGTAAATAAAACTTAACTCTTTTAATATTGAGAAAACTGAGTTTTCTTAAGAAATAAAAAACCTGATACAGTGTGAAGCAAAGGAAATAATTCTAAAACACAAGATCTTTGTTTTCTAAGGCAATTACTTAAAAGGTAAAGAAAAACCTTTCACAGATCTCTTATCAATAGTAGACCAATAGTTCAAGAAAACTTTGTCCTTTTCATGGAGGAAAAAAAATTCTTTTTGTAAAAGCAGTGTATTTTTGGTATTTGCTCATTCTTTAAAAACTTAAAAAGATTCATTCCCATCTTAGCCCACATGACGACACATAAAATTCTTTTCATAAGATTCCTTTTCCATAATGCTTCCATCCATTCATGTTTTTCTTCTTTCTCATTCTGGAACTACCCCAGTCATTTTGTTTTAGGACAAAATTATTCTCTTTCAGCTTTACTATGAATAGACACAAATATCTTTAATTCCTTTGGAATAAGAACCCAAAAGTTGATAATACTATATTCAGTACTTAATGTTTCAGTATTTTATCTTATTTTGAGATGACTGATATATTCAATGAATATCTACCATTTAATGTAGTATAATATTAAGGTTTCCAGTTACCAAAAAGATTTTTGAAGCCATTTTTAAGTAAACATACCACAAAATATAATTATTGTTGAAAATTCATCTATAAGCCATAAAATAAAATTATTGTTGATCCAGTTAATCTATAAACTTGTATGTTACTTACATCTATCCTTAATAATTGTTTAGCTCATTCATGAAACTGTCACGAGACATTAAACAGCTAACCATCATTGTCAGTTATTTTTCTTCCTGATAAATTTTGTAGGAGATAACAGAATTATGACTAGTACACCACTTAGAATAAAAGTTATAAGTCTGCAGTGTATTTAATGCTGATAACTCTGAATACATGTCTGTTTTAATTAAATCCGCAAACTTAAACTAGCTTTCATTAACCAAAAATTCTCTTACATCATGTAAACTTGAAAAATATTTAGTATCTATATTCCTGAGAGTATAATTTATGTAAACACTTCTTTTTCATTAAGCCAATTAAATAGAGCCCCTTACAAATTAATTTCTCAATATGATCCAGAGATAGAAAATATCACATATCTCTAACATACGTGTATAGACATACAGAAATATATAGACACATAGATCTTTTAGCTTTCAATTAAAATTTCTATCCATGAGATGATAATGTAAAACTCACTAGTTTCTAAAAGAAGGGTTGGATCCAAATTGTGCTTCTGGCAGATGGAATGAGGTGAGGTTACCTGCTCAGATGGTTAAAGCTTTTTTATAATACTTGTGGAAAAGACTTTCAGGAATTTCATTCACTTAATTTCCAAATGGCTTTTTTTTTTAAGAAGAATTACCTCCCTAGAGTTTGCAATTTATGAGATGGCAGTGGGTTCCTATAGAACATCTTTGCACACCTTGAGGTACACATCTCAAAGGCGCAGAGAAAGGATGCAAGTTTCTCCAAGAAGAGCTTTTGTTTCCTAAATCGAGATCTTTTACAATATTCACAGGTACTTGCAGGTAAATAAGAGAGGTTTTGAGATTGGTAACAAAGGATAGATGGGCTTTGAATTTTTCTAAAGCTCTATTTCCATTCTTGTAAAGACTCAATTTGCACAGCAAGTACAGTTGTTTCTAATTCTTCTAAGAATTGGGTTGCTGCCTGAATGATATGAGTGGGGCCGACCCACTCATCCAACTACACTAACTTCAGTTTGCTTCTTTATCTCAGAGAGAGAATCTTCAACCAAGATGGAAATCAAAGATTCCCCTGTTCTCGATTTAGAGCTGTGTGCCTTTAGAATGTTTTAGTAAATCTTTCCACAAATGGCTTCAGAATAATTCCCCCCTCTAGGTATCTAGTTTCATTTTATCTTGGGGGAGAAGGCCTAGAAGAAAGTTCCTATAAGATTCTTAATATCAGCTTCCCATTTGGTCAGCTTCTAGCCATGAAGCTACTTTTTTAAAAAGTCCTTTTGAACATCTTACCAGGTTTCAGCTTGGATGAACAGTGATTATTCCTGGCAGTACTGAACAATCCCATGGATGCAAGAGTCAGCCCCAAGGAGGATACAAAAGAGAATACCCTCACAAAATCCAGAGCCACTCCCAAAGATAACCAAAAGAAAGAAAGTCTCAGATAATTCCCTTGAGAGTTCACAGTAGTCAGTAGGGCCCTAGTCACAAATTGGGTGCAATTCGCATTTCTGTGTTAGCCATATTTGGGGGCCCCCAAACTGATCATTTAGCTGCCTGCGCACAGAAGAACCCAGATGCCCCGGAAAGGCAGAAAGCAAAGCCAAATTCTCAGGACACACAGCTTTAAGACACACAAGAAGTCAATAGCTGTCCCTGAGAGACAAAGGATGAACAATCTATCAGTGCCTGGAAGCAAGTTCTTGCATATCAATTCAAAGATCTAATTCTTACAAATTTCTTTTCCCAAAAACACAAATTTTGGAAGGAAAGAGTATGAAATTTTACCTTCCTCTCTCAATGAGGCAGCTGGTAAAAATCTGAGAGACCTGATTTGGGTGAGAATTTTTACCCTTTGCCAGTTCCTACCAGCTTTCCAGGGATCCTGTCTGCAGCCAGTGGGGTGTCCCAGAGCATCATATTTTGGTTACCAGAAACTGTAAAGGAGCAAAAACAATTTCCCATCTGCCCTATGTAGTGAGTGCTTGGCTGGGACCCCTTTTTCTTTAGGGCATCTCATGAATGGATAAGTTTATCCAAGTTAAACGTTCTCCACTTTGACCACTGCAATTCAAGTTTACCTTTGGTTAAATTTAACCTGCTTGTTCAGCCTTAAGACATAATTTTACTCACCTGAGGCCTCACACTGGACCCGGTCCAGCTCCAGACCCTGTCTGGTTTCTAAGTTGGACCCAGTGTGACTCTAGCAGTTTTGGATGTAGTCTAGGAAAGGAAATGCTAAAATAAAGTGTAAAAGCTCATAACACAAAAGCTGCAGAGCTGTGATTCCAGTTCCAGAAGCAGCAAGACCTCCAGAGGCGGTGAGAACACCGTGAGCCCAGGGGCACAACAGGGACCCATGTCTAGTTGCTCATTGCCCCTGGGGGGACCTGGGGTCTCTTTCAGTTCCCTTTTCTAATGCCAAAACTGGTAAAGATAAATTGAGGCATATTAAATTTTTTAAGTTTTTGTGAGCAAAACTCAATTTGAGTATTTTCATTTTAAATGAAATCACAACGGGGGGGTGGGGTTAGGAACAATCCGCAGACAGGAGTCAGGGCAAGGGACTTGTGTAGAGAAGGTGCAGAAACAGAAATCGTCTATAGCTTGCAGCCAAGTTGGCTGTTTGTAGCTGATTGTCCTTTGTGTTTGAATTTCATAATCTTGAGGCATTTCCAGGCTTCTAATTAGATTATTTTATGTAAGCCACCTCTGTCTACTGTCCCCCTTGTTTAACTAATTTAAAAGTGCAGAGAAAGTAAGTTAAGTATAAAAGCACAACGGAACCCAAGAAGACAACAGCAGCTCAGGCTCATACCTGGTTGAGGGAGCTCAGGGGCTTTATGGAAGGCATGATCTTTGGACTTAGTCTGCAAGAACTGGTACATTTTTAGCAGGCAGAGGTAAATGAGAGGTGTTTCCAGGCCCACAAAAAGGAGTCAGACCAAACTATACTACATACTATAGAGTTTGGCAGCTGCGGAGGGGGTTGAGCCAGTGAATGTTGATTTTCTTTTTGACATTTACTTGGCTTAAGCAAAATAACTGAAACAGGATCTATGCTATAAAAAATCAGTAAGTGACGCAAAAGTGAAACTCTGGCTTTGATTTATGTACAGGATGATTTTCAGCAGTTTTCGGAGCTCTCAACCTCATGTCACCAGACGGTCCAATTTATCTCTTGTCCCCCAAAATCCATCAGCGAAGATACTGGGTTCAGTGTCAGTTGCCTAGAACTCAGCGTCAGTCCCTTACCACGGGGGTGATCTTGCACAAGTTATCCACTCAAACCGAACTTCTTCATCCGTTAAAAAATAATGAATCATTTCATGCTTTCCTCACAATATTGGAATGGTCAAAAGAGAAAACATTCCACAGAAATTCTTTATAAGCAGTAAAGTGCTCAGCCAAAGAAAAACAGCTTTTTTCAGTTATTTCCTTACACCCCCACCTGCCTCAGCAACATAATGATGGCATGTGTGAAAGCATATAAAGATGTGGTGGTATAAAATTATATTCTGTTATTCAGTATTTTCGATGTTAACATGCAATGATTGCGGGCAAGGACCTATGTTCCTGACCCATTGGGAATCCAAGTGGCAGGGTGCCTTTGTGCCCCTCTGCTGTTACAAGGAGTATTATTTCTATTCTCTGAGAAAGGCTTTAGCTAGAGTAAAACAATTCAAAGTCAAAAAAATATGGACATTTATGGAGTCATTCTATGGCCAAGAGTAAATCTAACATAAGTACTGTGGCATACGTAAGGCATTGGGTGTTTTGCTATGATGGAAAAAGTAATTTCATGTCCCAAGCAAATGAGAATTATTATGAAAAGAATATCACATCAAAAAAAAAAAAAGGATATTCCATAGAAGAAAAAACTGAACTACAAACACCATGTAGCCCACTAGTTGGTCTAAACAGCGAGGTACCACTCTTGATAGTGAGCAATTTGACGATGATATAGAAATGTAACAGGTCATACTTTTCAGTTACAGAACTGTTCGGGGGATCTGAGTCATCTTGTGCCATCTGAAACCTCTGTTTTCCTACTTCTGATGGCTTCTCTGAGGTTTTCCACATCCTAATCAGACCAGCTGACATGAGATTAACAGAGGGTACCATCTAGTTCTGGCCCTAAGAAAAACTTATAAATAAGGTAGATTTTAAAAATAATTTCTTCCCTCACTCTCTAACCCACCATGAAACTTCTTTCATTGCCCTTCCTGCTTTTTAGGGATCAAATTCCTTTCCTTCCTCTCCTCCCTATACTCTCTTATATATATATATATATATATATATATATATATATCCATTTTATATCATATGTGGTCACTTATACGCAGGGTAACCCCCTGTGTTATACTACATACTCCATTTCCATCTCACATCGACTCTAGATTCCAACATTTACCTACAGTGGGTTCCAATCCCTCTGGCACTACCCATGTGATTATGACTGATAATGAATTAGTTGATGTGCCCTTCGTCCCAAGAAATATATTTGTATTTTAACTGGGCCTTTCAAAAACATAAATTTAACACACTGGTACTTCAAGTAATGAGAATTTAGTTGCAGAAAAAGAGAATTTTGCAACAAGCTTTGTAGAAGTGTTCCCGATAGCCACAGCTATTTAAGGCTAAAGTGGAGATAATCTGGTGAAACCCACTTTAAATATAAAGATATATATGAATAACAGCTACAGTTTAAAATGCAATGAGGTGGCCCGGATTTTAAATTTCTGTACTGCTCTAAAACTTGCCTTCATAAGTTACTTTCTGTAGAACATAGGACCTTTCCTTAGAGACACAGAACAATGAATTGTTCACATCACACAAATTAAATGCAGTTGGGGCTTTATGGCTTACTGTTGACATGGTTGGGCTATTTTTTTTTTTTTTTGGTATCATAAAATCACATGGGCAACATTGTGGTTACTAGATTCCCCCCATCATCAAGTCTGTAACACATACCCCATGACAGTCACTGTCCATCAGCGTAGTAAGATGCTGTAGAGTCACTACTTGTCTTCTCTGTGCTATACAGCCTTCCCCGTGCCCCCACCCCCACCCCACATTATGCGTGCTAATTGTAATGCCCCTTATTCCCTTTCTGACATGGTTGGACTTTTTTAAAAAAACATATTCAGAACTTATTATGCTTGATGGATTGATTTTAGGAAAGTTGAGAACAACTAAATATAACTTGGAGAAAAATTTAGTCATTTTGTTTGAATTATCCTTACTATATTTCTACTTATGTTAATTTCAGTAGGTACTTTATTAAAGAAATGTTTTGACATTTCTAAAATCTTAGAATGTAAGAAATAGTAAGCCACTGTCTTAAATTGAAAAACTAGGAACCTTTTGTAGACTATCTAGAAGTGGGAACTTACCCACAAATTCCACAATCTGTGGATTTTGAGTGGGCAGAGCTCAGAGGTCAGAGTGCTGATGATGACAGAATGGGAAACCAAGATAGAATAAGATTGTGTATCTAAAACAAAGGATGGGTTTATATAGATAAAGAGAAACAAGTTCTGAGATTTCAAAGACCTATTTACTTGGCTTGTGAATGTAAATTAACTTGCTTGAGGCCTTGCGGGTTAATTTTGGAGGGCAAGGAAGTTTCTTTTCTCTTCCAATTCTTTCCTCAGTTTGCCCCTTTAGTCATTTGCAAGGATTGAGTTCCTGTTGCTCTCCCAGGATTCAGTTAACATCCTGCCAATTCTAAGTGGTTTAATCATTGTAATTAATGTTTTGAAGAATCGATTAAAGGCGTGTCTAGATGGAGACAAAGACACCCAATTAGGAGGTGTTGAAAAGGGAGCTACTCCGCTCCCAGCGTCTTAATCTGAGTCCCAACTGAATCCTGCTCCTCCTTCTCAAGTAGCAGTAAGTCTTTCAATCTTTGGGAAAGAAGGACATGCCAGGCTGACCCTCAAAACCCACAGATGGTTCTCTCTGCCCTCCTCCTCTTCAAAGATCCAGTAAATGAGTCGCAGTTATGTTTTCAGTGTAATTACCAGGCACAAAAGAAAATCTTCTTCCTTTTTTAAATGTTACATTTTAAATCAATGAGATTCATGTTGCAAACTTTACTTTTTTCTCTGGCAGCACACAGTAAGCTTTCAAAATAAGGCCACCAGTTTTTTTTCTTTGTTAGAACTTCTAAAATAAGTAGTTCAATGCTGTTGGTCCATAATTTACTTTAGAAACATATTGGGATTTTTATTTCCCAGAACAGCAATTGTGAATGTTTAGCAGAGTAGATGTAGTGGAAAAAGCTGTGATTTAGTTCTGACCCCCAGTATTTACTATTTGTCCTTCAGCAAATGAAATCTGAATTCTCAGCTTTGTATCTGTGGAACAGCAATATTATGTCCAGAGTGTTATTTACAAGGAGAATCAAATGTGGAAAGTGTATGTGCTGCTTTTTAAACTGCCATGAACTCTTCAAACAAGCGTATTCTCTCCCTGGTGCCAGAAGAGGAACTCGAGCAGCATGTGAGGCCGCCTAAAGCACGGCAATGGTCACCCTCATCTTTCAGTGCACGCTTCATGCAGCCACTTGAGCTCAGACAAATATCGTTTTGAGAGCTTGAATTAGTGTTGGGAACCTCTACTCTGCTCCAAACAAACCTATCGAGATGACCACTGAGATTCCAAATGTAGGGTGAAAGGGCCGCCCAGAACCACCCCTACCCACACTCCATCAGTCTTGACATGTTATTTGATCAGTGCACTGCCTCAAAGACTTTATGAAAATTTTCTTAGAGCAATAATGACACAAATGACACACCATCCATAATAATATTAATTTGGTGACTAATCTGTATGAACATTTCAGGATCAACCAGCCTCGTCACTTTTGTCACTCACTGTCTCTTGCACCATGCGGGAAAGCCTCTGACACAGACAGGGATGTGGTCTATACAGCTACATCACACAGAGAGCTCCCCGAAATCCAGACCAGCTTAGTAGGGATTCAGGTTGTACCAAATTGGAGACCTTTGAAAAGCTGAAATCATGTTGTGTTTTACTTGGTGGAGGTGACGCTGAGAATTGCCGACTAAAAAAAATATGTCAGAAATCAGAGCCTAACAGGTAACAAGACACTGATGGATAATTTTATATGTTGACTTGGCTTGACTATGGTGCCCAATAATTTGGCCAAACACCAGTCTAAATGTCCCTGTATATATGTTCAATTAATAAATGACAAAGGAGGAAGAACATACAATGGGGAGAAGATAGTCTCTTCAGTAAATGGTTTTGGGAAAATGGACAGCTACATGCAAGAGAATGAAACTGGATTAGTCTTTCCCACCATAAACAAAAATAAACTCTAAATGGATTAAGGACCTAAATACCATAAAACTGTTAGAAGAAAACATAGGCAAAAATCTCTTGAACATAAGCATGAGTAATTTTTTTCTGAATATGGCACCCCAGGCAAGGGGACATAAAAGCACAAATAAACAAGTAGGACTATAATAAACTAAAAGCATCTGTACAGCAAAGGACACCATCAACAACCTACAGTATGGGAGAATATATTCACAAATAATGTATCTGATGAAGGGCTAACATCCCCAATATATAAAGAACTCATATAACTCAACACCAATAAAATCAAATAACCCAGTTAAAAATGGGCAGAGGACTTGAATAGACATTTTCCGATGAAGACATACATATTGCCAACAGGCACATGAAAAGATGCTTCCTATCACTAATCATCAGGGAAATGCAAATCAAAATCACAATGAGGTATCACCTCCTACCACTCAGAACAGCCACTCTCCAAAAGACAAGAAATAACAAGTGTTGGCAAGGATGTGGAGAAAAGGAAACCTGTTGGTGGGGATGTAAATTGGTGCAGCCACTGTGGAGAGCCATAATGAGGTCACACATACCAAATACCATACAATCCAGTAATTCCACTTCTAGGAATTCACCCAAAGAAAACAAAATCTCTGATTTGAAAAGATATATGCACTCCTGTATTTATTGCTGCATTATTTACAATGGCCAAGATATGGAAGCAACCAACGTGTTCATCAATAGATGAGTGGATAAAGAAGCCATGGTATGTGTACACAATGGAATATTTTTCAGCCACAAAAAGAAAGAAATCCTGCCATTTGTGACAACATGGATGTACCTAAGAAGGTATTATGCCAGGTGAAATAAGCCAGGCAGAGAAACACAAATACCATATGATTTCACTTATATGTGGATTTAAAAACAAAACTAAACAAAATGAATAGAACAGCAGTAGAGTTACAGACATTGAAGTGACTGGTGGTTGCCATGGAAGAGGGTTTGGGGTTGGTACGTGAAATAGGTGAAGGGGACTAAAAAGTATATGAATAAATGTTGCTTTAAAAGTATGTTTTAGATGTGATTAACATCCAGATCAGTAGACTTTAGTAAAGCAGGTAATTCTCCTTAATGTGGGTGGACCTCACTCAATCAGTTGAAGACCTTAAGAGCAATAATAGGCCTCACAAAGGAGGAATTCAGCCTTAACCCTAAGTTTCTCACCTGCTTGACAAGCCTGTGGAATTTGGACTCGAGAGCTGAATTTCTAGCCTGCTAGCTTGGCCTACAGATTATAGATTGCCAGACCCCCAGTGTGTAAGCCAATTCCTTACAATAAAGTGCTTTCATGTGCACGCTCCCTCTGCCTGCAAATATATGTATTTCTCAGTACAACAGAATAAAAGGGGGGAAGTGGACAACAGTTTAAAGTGTAAATCAACTCACTACATAGTCTTCAAAACACCGCCTTCCAGTTTTCCCACATTTACTTCTTGCCTCCCAACTGTGTTTAACTTGAACTTCTGCAGCAGTGGAATTCTATGTTCAAGATGCCACATTTCTAAATAAAGCTGTGTTTTTTCCTTGCAAATTCTAATGTTATCTCAAGGATAATAGCTTCTGATCTTAAATTATAGCCATTTAAAGATCTCCTTAAAATCCCTTTGTGTGCTTTGGAAAGAAACCTAAACCTGGCCATCTATAAAGACATAATGGAGCTGGAATTCAGGTTCATTCTGGGAGGCCCTAGACACTGTTTTGCAGAAAAATGAGAACCCAGACAGAAACTAACATTTAGGAACCTGGCACAGAGCTATTTGAAAAGATTAAGAAGAGTGATTGCTGGCGCTGTAGTCTGCACGTTTGCACACAAACCAATCAAGAACCAGGTGACCCAGTCATCCAACCATATCTGTGCCAGAAGCCCGTGATCTGATGAGAGACACAAAGCTAAAACATACTAAGCATTTATACCAATATTTTCAGGTTCACAAAACCTTTTGTCCAGATACGTAAATAATAAAGCAAAAGTTACCAGAAAAAAAAGTGAAACTCATTGTTCAGGGTTGAAGAAGTGACCAAAGCAGGGCTCCACGGGTTTCCACTAAGTTTCCCTGTTGCAGGAGGCCCCAGGAGGTGCATGAGGACCACCTGAGAACCACTGAGAACTACTGAGAAGTCAAGCTTTCCTTTTTCCTGAATTTCTAGAGCCCATGCATGACACATGCATTATCCATTTAAAGCATTTGGGGTTGGGGGTGCAGAGAATCACTGAAAAAAAAACATGTGCACATGTAAGAGGTACTTCAATTTCAGAAATCTAAAGAACAAGCATATGCCTTTGAGTGAAGACTACATTTCACAAAAAATATGTGAAAATGGCCACAAGGTTATAAAAATTCAAGAGGAAATGGCAACAGGATCACACAAATCGAGGCCAACTTCGCTGGGAACCTGTTCAATAGGTCAGATTTGGACAGGGGAGGAGGTCAGGAAAGCCGCCATCTAGCAAGGGCAATGTGAGCACAGTGATGGAGCAGAAGTGACTGACGCTGACCCTGGGACACTGACCAATGTGGATGAAGAGCCCAGGCTATGCAGAGTGAGATACATTGGGAGTGAGAAGCATTATTGTGGGGAGGATACCTGAAGGGTTGGATCGCCATCCAGCATTTAGAACTTTCCCCAACACAGACTGGGTATTTAAAATTAAGTATTGAGTAAGGAAGTTTTATTTCATACAGGAAGTAATGGAAGAGTAATTTATTCTTTCTTCTAATTAGAAAAGTACCTGTTATTTCTCCTATGGGCCTTATACAAGTAGGAATTATTAATGCAATTACATTTTTTAACTAATCCAATACTGATTCAAACTATTGGGTTCATAAAATTGTAAATTCACACATTCTCCAAAACCCAAAACTTCATTAAGTTATTATATTAAATGGACTAGAATCAACAAAGTACAAAGACACGTTTTACACTACCCAGTCAATTTTGCTGCCATTCAAGAAGCACATCCTTGTTATAACAGTACTTGGGATTTGTTTTCATTAGGTATGATGAGACACACAGACGTAGAATTACTGTCATTAAGCAAGACAATTTTACATAGAGATCCCTATAAGCGGGTCACAGTATCCCATATAGGGGGAGCCACATAAGACATTTCATACAAACATGCAATTAATCCCAAATATATACCAATATCCCATTTTTTGAATGCAAAATTAAAAAGTGTATCCCAGAACTATAGAACAAGTGAAAGCTGTGAAGTCACAGCTAAAAAAGTCAAACTGATGTTTTATTGCTACCCATTGAAATTCCATATATACTGGGTTCTACCTCTTCTGTTCTAAAACTCACAGTGTTACCAATCTATGTGAAATCTCTGCCCTTAGAAAACTACACATATTCATTCATACACCTTCATTAGACATTAGACAGGTATTAAAATATAAGCTAACAGAAGATATAGTCATTTATCACAGGAATGTGTATCTGTTGGACAATGTATAAACATACCAACATGACTCCTGATGGTGCAAAGCAGCACATGAGCCAATGTCTAGCAGGGTCAAATGCTCATGCACTATAGAAGAATAATTTTAGGTTAGGGAAGGCTTCTGTGAAATCTTTGGGAGAGGAGAACCCAACATAGATATACAGAGACCAACAAATTGTGAATTAGAGTTAGAAAAATGAGTAGGACATATTCGGAGAACAGTTAAGTGTCTGATCTAGCTAAAGGATTTACCCTGGGAAAGTGAAGATAAAATTGATTACCAGAGCAGGTTGCATTTTGAAGGATGTTAGGAAGGACATTTTCCTGAAAATGAAATCAGAAGATACACTGTAATGCACTGAAGGTCTTTGAGCAGGTGAATGAAAAGGTAAAATCTCTGATTTGAGAAGATAAATTTAGAGCAGTGTTTATTAATGAATGTTCCCAGGATCATTAATTGAATTACTCCAAAAGTTAGTCCCAGATCAAATAAATGTGGAAAACCCTTGAGTTTCTTTACTGTTGGTATTTTCTATGACTTTAATACAATAATGGTCATTTTGACTTTCAAAAGGAAAATACAGCATTTCCCAAATCCATTTGACCAGGAAACCCTTTCTAGGAAATCAATGCACGGGTCAAGTATTCTCTCTGTATTGGTACCAAACTCAAGTCTACACACTGATATATGTAAGAAGCATACTGTGTTACATTTTTAAATCATTTGATTTCTAGGTTGAGCCTCTATTCCCAGGTTGGTAGAAATAAAAGAAATTTAAGGGCAAATCTACTTTGCCCATGCATATATCTATGTTCTGGAATCTTCCAGTGCCAAAGGAGTTAGGAGGGTGTGAAATGATATGGTGGCACTGACCTGGCTGGTCCTCTGGCATCTGCTAAGATGTCCTAATTGCTCAGACATGTTTTATTCAAATCCAGTGGCTCTCCTCATTACTTCCATACCATTCTGGGATGGATAGGAATTTCACTTATCTGTTTCATCTTGAGGTACAAGGAAGAAACTCCCTGTGAATGTGCAGGACCCATCTTTGCTGGACGTGTCACTGAGGTATTCTGTGCCGGCCTCCTGCTTCCTTTTGGTTTCTATGCAGGAAAAGGGGAACGTCCCAAATCCCTAATGGCTTTTGGCTTTTCTCATGACATTTCTACCTAAATCTTTACTCTGCCATGAATTGTTTTTGTTTCCTAGGAAACTACTTTTTAAAACTCACAAGCGACAAAGAGCCCCCTTGTCCTCATACTCAGCTGTAACTTCTCTTCCCTGAGAAAATGATCTAGCTCTCTTGGAAGAGAGCTCAAGACAGGGAAACGGTGTAGAAGTAAGGAATATTTGAGGTAGAAAATGAGTTATTAGTGCAAAGATACTTCCAACCACACCTATAATACCCTTTAGGAAACGCAGGTCTAAAAAATGGAGGGTTAAAACTGATGCATTAAAGATGTGTGTGGCAATGCTGCTGCCTTGAGTTTTGATTATCATGTGTGGTAGATTATAGTAATAGCCCTCAGTAAATAATGAATGCACCCCTTGCCTTACAACTCATGGTCTTTGTAGTTTTGTGTAGTTCTCTCCTACATGGACTCTTCAAAAGCCTCTCCTTACTGCTGGGACCTCTTCCTCCACCAAAGGCTACATTAGCTTGCTGAACACACAGGGTCAACAAGAGCCAGCACCGACTCACAAACATATCACGTTAGCTCTGGCTGAGCTGCTGGCTGACTGCAGAGGCACGAGTGACCTCAGCTGAGCCTAGAAATGCACAGATGAGCCTCCACCAAAGGGTTAATATGACTGTGATAATATGATTGTTAATATTAATGCAATTAAAATAAATAAGCAAATAAAATCATTGCCTACCCACTGTGTTATGGAATGATTTTTATTGCATGAATATAAAAATATACAACACAAGTGTCTTGCCAATGGGTTTTAGCCCTGGACAAGTTTGCTATGGATTCAGTGTGACCAAAGAAATGACAGCAAAATGTTCTTAGGGTGAAAGGGTTATACCCAACCTTATTCTCAGGGTGGCAGGTCAGTCACTAAAATCCCGTTCACTCACAGAGAGTCTGCATGCAGCAAGCCAGTCTCTGCCTCTGGGCTCCTGTCCGCACAGTTGTTCTCCGGGCCTCTCTGCACAGCCATCCTGCACAGCCGTCCTCTGAGCCTCTGTCCTCAGCGCTGCCACCACTCCAGCCTCTGCTCTGCTCTCCTGCAGCCCTGCCACCACGTCGCGCCCAAAGCACTGGGCAGAGCTCTTTTTATATGTATTGCCCACAGGTGTGCAGTGAGCTAGTCAACCACGGCCAGGTGAGAATCCTGGCCACAGGAACTCTCATTTTATCCACAACAAGATAAAAAATACGTATTATGGTAGGAATGGAAGATGGAAGAGAGATTTTGTGGGAAGATTTGCTCTAATATGGATATATGGGATCAATTATCACAACCAAATGGGATAAGCTAGGACTTTGGAAGCTGCTCATTCTTAAATTTAGTGTTAAAAAAAATGATCTAAAATGGTTGCCTTAGTTTAAGGTAACCTGTGTTTATACATCTGCCAGGAAATTCACTTAATTCTGGACAGGACCTGAGGATTTAACCCAGATCTCTAACAAACACTACAAATATTTGGAAATTGTCCTAGTGGGCTATTATAGGAAAAAAAGAAACAGGTAGTATCGGGCATTCGAACACATGCTCAATTCTTCAGTAACTTGGAAAAATGTAGTGAGGAAGTGGGGTAAAACATGTTTGGTGGGGCCTCGGCATCATGCTCTAGTTGCGCCATTTGTGAATCACTGTCACTGTCACTGGTTGAGATGCAAGAAGATTCTTTTGTTGTCACGGATGAAAGGAAAAACAAATAGTTATATTAGTATAAGCAAGTTCTCAGATACAAGACTAATCTAAACCCCTGATCAAATGTATTTTCCTAAAAATTGACAAGAAGCAATGGAAGTAACTATCATAAAACTAAGAAATGTCAAAATATGAAGGGGTGCATGATACACATTTGCAGGTTCTGAATCTAAAAACTACATTATAAAACAAACTACTGCTAGTTAGCCATGATTAGCTGGGATCAAATAACTTTAACTTTAGTCTTACGGCAAATTCTATTTTTTCCCCCCAATTTTATTTTATATCTATAATTTAATCTACACAACAATCCTCAGATTTACACATAAATTTTCATACACAATGTATAGGCGAGGAAACTTGAGACTGAGATAGAGTAACTGGCCCAAGATAACACACTGGTAAATGGAGGCCCAGGTATTTACACTCTGGAAACGGTGTTTGACTGACACAAAGTCAAGTTGGACTTTGTCAATGATTCTGGTTCTTTCCAGCCTGTTTCAGAGAACACTGGAATCTTGTGGTGCGTCAAGGGCCACAGAGCAGAAAAAGGCAGGGGTGGTGTGGGGTGAGTCAAACAGGCTGTGCTCTAGGCCTTTCAATCCACTTTCAAACACAGTCCATCTATTATGATGTGTATGGGCGTACTTTGGGAAGCATTGCTTGAAAGATTCCCAAACACTGAATCTTGCCATGATGTCTCCTAATGCTGTTAACGATCTGTACTAGCAACCCCTTCAAGTCAGAGACCTTGTCTTATATTTTCTTTGGTCTCACAACGGTGGGAAACCTCCCCTGACCCGTGTGCCAGACTTTGGGAGAAGGAGCAGGTGGAAATCAGTGCCCTTGGGAAGCGCTGCAGGCTCCAGAACAGCACTGTCTGAGCATCTCCCATGAAACCTGGCAACCCGCTCGCCGTCTGTTTCTCACCAAAGCCAATGGAATCATGCACAGTACCTGTAGCCTCACTGGCACCACCATTCCTGAGCTCTCCCCCAGGGGGGAAGGGACGTCTTCTCCAAATATCTCGAGGCAGTTTGCAATGAGAAATTGCACAAGACTAAGCTGTAACCAAGCAAGAACAGGGCGCTCTTCTTCACATGGCATCGCTAGAAATCCCACCTCACCTGTGAATCTTGGGTCTAAAAAAACTAAAAGAATTCTGAGAAAAAAATCAATAATTGATTCAAAAGAACCAACCATAATCCAGTTTTAAGAAATAAATGATACTTTCAAGACTACTTGGGTACAGATTTCAAAAAACTTTCAATGTGTGAACAGAAGTTATAATTTCTACCCTAGCTTAATAGCTCACATTTTTATATCAGTGCTTACATCTTTGGAGATAGAATAAATTGCAAGGAAGTCACACAGGATGCTTGGGGTGGAGATGTGTGTATATAGTCTCTTACTAAGCTTAACTTCTTATGAAGATCTTTCCAGGTTTATTGAGATGCAAATGTTGTAAAACACCTTATTAAAATTTATGAAGCATCCAATACACAAAAACCTGTGACATTCACCTATTAAGTGAAGAAGAACCCTAAACTTGGGAAGCAGAGATTTCTGTGGTCTCTGCGACGGCAGGAAGCAGCTGGAGAGAAGCCATGTTGGCTTGTCTGCGGGCAGTCCCTCCGCACCCACTGCCGTGCCTCATGCTTGCTCTCTGGCCCAGTCGGGGCCGAGCTGTGCTCTCATGGGGCACGTTGGGGCTCCGTTAGGATGCTCCGGAATCTTTTACTAGCTTCCTCAGTGGGCACACAAGTGAAAGGGTAGCCAAGCATTCTTGGGAATGAGCCACTGCTCACAGACGAGGGCCAGTGTGCGTGGGACCATATTGCCTAACCCATGTAGGACGTGCTTCTAGTGGTCAGAGAGGTCCTAGGTGTTATCGCCATTGCACAATGGGGAAACTGCTGCCTGGAAAGCATGCCCAAGCTTACAAATCTTCAGTGAGTCGGCCTCGAGTTGTAAGTTGGCTTGCCCAACTCCAAAGCCCAGGAGTCACATCACACCACTCTTGTCTCTCTATTGCTTCAGTCAGTCTAGCACTGACTCTCTTGGACAGAGAGAGGGAAGTGACTCGGCTGCTCTCAACTTCCCACTGTACAGCCCACTGTCCTGTGCCCCACTAGAGTATGGTAAGTGCCCGCCACTCCAGGGCGTGCACTTTTAAAAACTGGTGTGTCCGAATTACTACCACACGTTTCAGACTCAAGGTGGGGACTCTGCCCTGAAGGGCATAAAGGTAAGAGCTCTCCTTACCTTTTTTCCAAGTCCTTTCCTATATCTGCATTGCAAGGACTAGGCAGACAAAGAAGGCTCGGGGCTATAATCAGTGATAAAGTGTAAGCTGTCATCATGTGTGTGTTGTCTGCTGCACAATGTTGTGTAATACTCTGAAAAGATGTCGCAAGAGAACCGCATTGGCTCCCAGCAGCTGGTCTAAAAGCCTCAAGACAGAAAAATGCACTTTTAAACGAGGGAAGTCATTTGGCCTAGGAAGTGGGAAACACAGAGACAAGGAACAGAGCACTTTTTCCACCAAGTACGCAGCCCACTCTAGCAGAGCTCCAGGTATGAGTGCACAGAGAAATGTCGGACTCAGTTAAATTCCTGAGCCAGGTAAGAACTTCTCCGGTTAGATAAGTGCTTGGCCAAAGGAGGGTCAGACCACTGGCGCACTGGTCTGCTACCCTCTCAGACCAGTGGGCCTCATTTCCTATCAGTTTCTTACATTCAGGTGTAAAATGGGCAAGGAGTCCGTATGAGTAAGCTTAGAGAAAAAGAGTTCAAGGAGGGCAGTTAAGATGTGCACGTATTTTAAGCTGGCCTCCTGGGTGTGATCAAATGAAAACCCTTCGGCTTTGGTAAGTATTGTAGTGGTCAAAGCTGTAAATGACAGGCTTATTTTCCTAAGAGTCTGTCGGTTGTAATTCTCAGTGTGAGCAGAGTAGAGTAATTGTTGCATCGTTACCTCCGGGTGGCAGTTATTTTCTCATCTTCGCTCTCCCTTTGCTCAGGAATGGCTAGCCATTTTCATAGAGACTGGATGAAAATACACTTCCTTGGATATTTTCAGGAAAATCCTTACAAAGATAAAGAATATTATTATTGCAGCCAATACATATTGGAGAAATTGCAGAGAAAACCTTGGGTGGCAAACTTCAGTTTGGTGCCCGCTACCTTCACAGCCACCCAAACCGTGACCCAGGAGAGCTCGGCTCTGACTCTTCACCGACTTGCACACCCAAAAGCAGGAGCTTGGATTTTCCCCACAACTTAGGAGCATAAAAGCTGAGTTTGGGCTCTGTTGGCAATGAATATAAAGCCCCTTGTAGCCTCTGGAAGTGACCTTTGTGTACGTTTTAGCCAACTAGCACAAAGCAACTAGGTCCGGTGATAAAACAATTCAGTTTCTTGAGAAGAGACACATGTACTACTCTCACTTGAGAAGAGACAGTGCTCACTCTGAATTCTAGAAAGTAGTTTCTGAAGCAAAACACACCTGCACATCCTATTGCACACATATTGAGAGAGAACTGGGCCTTCCGACCTGAGGTATCTGTGCCCCTTGGGAGAAAACTACTCATTTATTAGCTCCCTTCTGTAACCCTATAAAAGACCAGCTCTGCAGACTTATAAGCTGCCAAATTTGGAAATACAGCCAGATCCCCAATGTCTAACTACCTGTTACCCTCTTCCATCCCTGAGTGGAACATATATGTCCTCCCCCCAAAAGGGAAAGTGCCTCAAAATTTCAAAACATCAGTTTCAGGCCTCTGGATTGGAGACAGGCAAATGTAAGCTTCCTAAGTGGAGGCCTGGAAATCCATCACTACAGAAGGCTGATGAACAAGTACTACTGTTATACAAGGGAGCCTATTACCACTTATGAAGCTTTAATGCTTTGCGCAAGCCCGAGGGCCTTGCGAGCTTCACAGGCCTACCTGGCTTCCACTGGGCTCACTACATAGCCCAGGACTTCTCTCAGGTTTAGCTCAGTCAGAAAATGTCTGCAGGCAACCATCACAATTATAATCCAGGAATTGTTCCCTCCTCCTAATACTTACTGAGCCGCCCTGTGTGCCAGGTGCTCTTCTGAGTGCTGACGATAGAGCAGTGAAGGCAAAGGGAAGTTCCGGTCCTGTCATTCCTCTACTGAGTCACTGGCACACACTACCCACCCACCCGGGCCAGGGTTCTCACAGTGTTTCCTATGGAACGGTCCCAGTATATTTGGAGGGAGGAGGCACGACAGCCCTGGCTGGCTCTGGTAGTCCAGCAGGGAGCCGAAGGGCACTAGCCTCGGGCCCCAAACTGCAGCTGTCGGGGCATGTGTCTCCCCTCTCTCCTGGACTCTGTGCTGCAGTCACACCGGTGGCCCGCTGTGCTGAAGCCAGAACATGAGCCAAGCTGGCTGTGCCAAGGGTATTTGTCATTGCACCTCTGTTTAAGACAACTTAATGGCAACTTCAGTGTGGTCCTGAGGAGACAGTCCTTTGTGGTTGAGGCCAATGTCTCCAGGTAGTTTCACATGGTGTTATCACGGCCAAGGTCATAAAGTCTGATTCTCCACCAGGATCAGTCAACTTTAGGAAGAGAAAACTTGAGGAATGTCTAAGAAACTGTACCTATCAGTGCCACCCTCTGGCTAGTTTGGGCTTAGAACAGAGGAATAGGCAAGAACCTGCTGACTCTTGCTAGAAAATCATAGCAGTTCCATGTGTGCACCCTGCAGAGAACGGCAGCAGCCTTGCTAGTCACATACCCGGTGTGTATTACTGTGGGCCCAGCGGGGGCAGTGGTCCACTCTACGTCGTTTCTGACTGTTGCTATTTATCATACAGTTTCATGGAGGGCAAGGTAAGACCAGATGTAACTGACATTTTGTGGTAATTTTCATAACCTGTTTGTAGTCATTACTACATTAACATGGTTCAGAGCTGGCAACAAGCTCTAAGATGGACTGATGAAATCCTTTCTCGGTTCCCTTATTCTCCTTATAGACATGTAACTGATACTTGTGATTTAGCTGTGTTCCTTCACAATTGATCTTTTTTTTGTATGAACTTAATGAACATTCAAATGTCCAAACTAATTGTAGCTGCTGCACCCACTTTTCACAAGTCATATTTACCAGAGAAGGCATGTGGTGGGAGCTGCTTGCTATGACCATAGTGGTGGGCTAAACAAACCAATTCAGGTTTTACCAGAGGATGGCAAAGGTGCCAAAAGGTGAAAAGAGGTCCACATCCTGGAGTCAGTCCTATGTGACTTTGACAGTGAAAGGCATGAGGGGAAGAGGGGAAGGAATGATGAAGCGAACAGAGATTTTGGTGGCCACGCTCAGCATTTTTTGATGCATTGTAAGGCAAATATTTGCATACTACGGCAAAGTAATACAACCATCTCCAAAGCAAAGACTAATATAAATCTTTTTTTGGAAACTTTCCCTCCTTAGGAATATGGGCAGGAAGTCATCAAATTAGGACGTTTGTTTTGGTAAACATTTTGTATATACATGCGGAGTTTGAAGTTTATTATTATTTTGTTGTTATTATTATGGCTATTTTGCATAGAGCACTCAAGAGTCATGATGGGGAAGGTCATATGTGACAGAAGAAGAAAGTATATCTAACACACAGGGCTTTTGATGATCAAAGTAGTTTCCTGAAATTTTGACGTTGTGTTTTACAGTTCTGCACATTCTTAACCTATTAGGTCTTTGATGGCTCCTAGGCTGTCGTGATGGAGGATACCAATCACACAGCTTCAGAGATAGGCTGTGTGTGGACACTGCTAGAACTCTCTCTACCTTTAAGACCGCCACTGCCACACACAGATTCACCATCCCACTCCACTTTGTCCCTGGAATTGAGCTGCTCCTTTAAGGCTCTGCAGGATTCTGCACTGGTCGCTGTCCAGAAGACGGCTCTTGTGAGCGGCCGTTTTTGATTAATAAAATCAAGCAGATCCTATAGGAAGAAAAGGAAAGACAGACACACATGGCAGCTCATCTCTTCAGGGTATGTGGAGGCATGGTGCTGGAGTGGAGGGACTAAACGTGTAATATTTTTTTCATTTCTCTAAATACATTTCTACCCAACAATCCCTTCTACAGTCGTGCACTGAAATACTTCACTTATTGTAATCAGATTTTCCTTTTCAGGGAATTTATGCTTTTTCATCAAACTTCTCTGCTTCAAGGCCTCTGTGGAATCACCCTGTCCTCCTCCATTCATTCTTCGCTAGTCCCTAATAGAGGGAGACACTCTTCCCCACGTCTGTAAATCGTTTTGCCATACTCATTTCCAATTTGTTTATTCCCTTCTGAGCAAGTATATACATACCCAATTCCTACTTCTTCTATTTCCTTCCCTCTTTTAAAATCAGGCCCCAATCCCTCGCCTCATCCTCTCATTACATTCCGTTGTCAACAGTCTTTCTTTCCTGTGGCCGAATCTCCAGGGCCTCTGCTTGCAGTGTGGGGAGATAATAGGGGTTGGTGTCACGCAGTCCAAGGGCTCTGAAGTCTAGTGTCCAGCCTATCCTCTGTGTGACCTGGGGCACATACATACTCTGCTGACTCTCTTGATGTGGGGTGTGTGTGTGTGTGTGTGTGTGTGTGTGTGAAGTGTGGATGATGATAATCACAGCTACGTCAACCCCTAAATTTGTGGTGAAGGATGTGAGGACCAGGGCAGTAGCTAGCATGATAAATTCTTTCAATCTAGAATATAATTGCCTGTATCTAGCGCTAGGAGAGATACTGGACACTCAGTGAAGGCTAACACTGTCAACTCAATGCGCCACTGAAGATAACATAGGTCCAACTCAGTGGCTTGCACTTGACACGTGCCGTTTGGGTGGAAGTGCCCATATCGGCCAGAGGATGAGTCTTTACGCTTAAGCACTTGACATGCAAGTCAAATCCACGGGACTAAAGTTTGAGTTGTATGACTGAGTCAGTTTAGATGAAGGAGACTTGAACCTACTGTAGAATTTAAGGAAGGAGATGAAAAGCAAGTATGAGGATGAGGCAGACTCTCAGAGATTCATACACATGAAGCCCATTTTAATGGACCTTAGCAGGCATGGGTGCAATTTTCCTGAAACAAATGCAACGGGCAAGAGTACCTTTTCCTGTGGTATTTGCCTTATAACTCTGCAGTACCTAAGGCTGATTTGATTCTTTGACGTAATATTAACAAAGCCTCTCAGCCAGAGCCAGGGGCTAACAATCTCTCCATTTGGGGATAGGTTTGGAGGAGAGTCCTTGGGCTCTCGAACTCTCTTTCCTCAGAAGGGCTGCGCAAGACCTACTAGAATGGGGATGGGCAGCTTGTCATTGTCACACATGCACGTGAGAGAAGTGCCAAAGAGCTGTCCTGGCTTTGCATTTGGTGGAGCCAGGCTGGGGGAGTCTGGACAAGTACCCGAGCCCTTCCTACAGGCCAGGCGTGCGCCGGCACTCTTTCTCTCTTCCAGCGGGAATCTAAGGAAGAAGTGGGATGATCGTTACTGGTAGTTTAATTCACATCACCTTCTTTCCACCCCTGCCATTGCACATCACATTTGTTCCAATGGCGAGAAGAGAAAGAAACTGAGTCATTGGCTGTTTGGAATTTCCCACATTCTGAAATTGGCCAATTGCATCCTTGCAGTGCTAATGTGTTCTTCTTCTCCATATCCTGCCAACCAGTAGTTGAACCTCCAGGCTTGATCACTCAGGGTCAGTCCTTTCATGGGCATCTACTGCCTACTTCACTGCCTCATGAAGACTGTTTCTTGGTATTAACCATGCACAGTGGATTGCAGTGTCAGAGCCCATTTTGAAAGCTAAGACAATGTGGTATTCCAAACAAGCAGAGTGTGGGCATCATTTACCTTCATAGGAAGACTCCTCTGACCCTGAGATTTCCTGTTGGGTTTTCTAAGTGACCAGGCATGGTCACCTTTCTCCTGTCAAAAGGATCTGCCCTTCCTGACAACACCTGCTTGACTGACTGCACTCTTCAGCCAGCCTCTGGCCCTACGCTCTGGGGGGCCACAACCCTCAGGCAGCTCCGCGGATGACTTTCTGCAGTCAGGGTCCTTGGCAAACAGTCATTATGTGCTGGTTATATTATAAGATTACAGGTGGCTATGTTTCTTAATACTCCACCAAGCTGCCTAGGCATGATTTCTAATTACCGAACAGCTCAGAGCAGTAGAGACAAAGAGCTTTACAAAGAAAACGTGATCATTTCGCGTTCAACATTCCCACTGCTCAGCTATGAATATTTTCCTAATAAGGCACCTGAAGGTTTGCCTAAACCACCTGCTTACAAAACTGAATGCTTTAAAGAAGTCAACAGTGGAGTCGAGTTTGTAGAAAGAAAAACACAAGAGTTAACATTTCACCAAATACCCCCAAATGCGCATCCACTTGGCTTTTTGTGGACGTAGTGAGCGAGTGCACTGCCGTGGGCACTCACAGGGAGCAGCGCTTGTGACACTGGGTCAGCGGGACCAGGATCAAATGGCCTGAGGGTTCCTGCTTTCCCACTGAGCTGGGTAAGCTACTCAAGAGTCTGTGAGCTTCAGTTTGCTCAACTTTAACATGAACGGAGCTGCTTGCGTCTTGCTGGTGGACCACATCGTATAACGTCCAGCTCGGCACCAGTCGTGGCTCACTCAGCTCAATAAAAGTAACTTCCCTCTGAGGGCCTAAGGCAGCCTCGACACCCACAGCAGACCCCACCCCATTCTCCACTTGCCCTTTTGGCCTCCAGAAGGTATGTGGGTGTGAAGCAGTAATGCCCCCACTCTGCCTGATGAAGGAACTTTCCTCCTGCCCTGAGGTGCACACCCCAGCCATTCTAAAGGGAGAGAAGGAAGGATGCAAATACGATCTTCAGTCCAGCAGGAGGACCCTGTGTGTCGACGTGCACACACACTTAGGATAGACACACACACTTAGGCTACATGTGCGTATGGAGGTCAAGGTGTGTGTGACCTGGTTTCCCTACTCGATACCTGGGTTTGTTATTTCTAGAACTATGCAGATGCAGTCCGTTACCCAGCCTCCATAAGAAGGATGCTGTATTCCTTGATACAAAGCTATGTATTCCAGCTACTCTACGAGCACAGACTTAAAGCAGAGTAGACACGGAGTCCTGTACTTTCTCAAAAATAGTTTTCTGCTCAGCTGGACCATCTGTGATGTACATTATTTGGTCTTAGAGTTCATGTTGCCTCTGGGGCTACTAAAAATATATGCTATGGCCATGAGTATATGGGAATGATGAAAGAAGCTGAGTTTTAGGAAACTAGGAATTTTGTATGGTCATGGCATGATGTGGTTTAGTGTTTCCTCATGCTAGAATTAAGGTATGAACATTTAAAAAGCAAATTTTTGTACCATTGTCCTTATAGATTAACCACCATAATGTTAAAAATGCTTTAAGGAGAAATTGTGTTCTGGCTCAAATACTTCCCAAATTAACAGCACAGTGTCTTCCGAGGATGACACTTCATTGGCAGTGTTTTGGAATGGTTGAAACAAAAATGGTATGAAGAAATAATAGTAAGCCCCAGCCGTAAAAATTCTATCCAGTTGTAGCCTCGACATGGGTGTGAAGCAGACATGAGTCAGCTCGTTGTGTGGGTAGAATTGAAAGTTCGATTCTGTCGAGAATGCCAGGGCCACTGCACCCAATCTAAAGTCGGTAAGGCCCATAATTCTTTGCTCCCCCTGAATTTTTTCATTCCAGGTCTGTCTGATCAGACCATCATTTGATCACTTCTTGTGATGGCCTGAGATACTGGAGAAAACCCTGTGATGGGGAAAACATATTCCCCGGACATATGAAGCTCATGCTCTAATAAGACACAAGTTGTGTTCATAACATAATTCAATGTTGGAAATGCTCTGGGGTTACAGAGACAGGAGAGACTGTCTACCTAGAGGAAGGAAGGGAAAAACCCCTCTAGCAATGCACTGGGTGTCTCTGAGGTTTATTTTGGGTTATTGGTTCATTATTAGGTTCTTGCATGTACTGTCCCACCCACTCATGGAGCATCACCTCTATGTCCTGAGTTTGTTTTCAGGATTGGAGACATCAGCCAAGAAAAAGGCCCTGCAGGAAGGGAGGGGGCTCACCTCTCCCTTGTTGGTTCCTGGCCAGGTGCCTGGGCTTCAGGATGAAAGCAGAGGCAGAATCCTCCAGTCCCTCAGGCAGGAACCTAGTAGCTGGAAGATGGCTTATTTTAATTCCATAGGGATGTTCATGCACTACATGGAGAAAAATCTGAATATAGATTCCAGCTGATGGTGGTGGGTAGGATACAAACCTGCCTTACCCTGAGCATGGACGCCATGCTGGGGTGTGCTGCTGTTCTCCTGGGGCTTCTGGAGAAAGAATGCTGTGCCTCTCAGTCAGCGTCATATTCACTTGCCTGCGGGACACCCTGTAGAAACCAGGTGCCCAAGCAAGCGTTTCAAGAGAAAAAGTTTAAATGTGGTGCTTTGCTTGGAATGCACAGCCCCATCAGGGCAGTGCACAGTGTTGGCTTGTGCTGTGTTTCCATCTGGGACTATTATAGTCCCTCCACCTCCAGCACCGTGCCTCCACATACCCTGAAGAGACGAGCTGCCATGTGTCTGTCTTTCCTTTTCTTCCTATAGGATCTGCTTGATTTTATTAATCAAAAACGGCCGCTCACAGAATCCTGCAGAGCCCTAAAGGAGCAGCTCAATTCCGGGGACAAAGTGGAGTGGGATGGTGAATCTGTGTGTGGCAGTGGCGGTCTTAAAGGTAGGGAGAGTTCTAGCAGTGTCCTCACACAGCCTATCTCTGAAGCTGTATGATTGGTATTCTCCATCACGACGGCCTAGGAGCTATCAAAGACCTAATAGGTTAAGAATGTGCAGAACTGTAAAACACAATGTCAAAATTTCAGGAAGCTACTCTGATCATCAAAAGCCCTGTATGTTAGATATACTTTCCTCATGTCACACACGACCTTCCCCATCATGACTCTTGAGTGCTCTATACAAAATAACCATAATAACAACAAAATAATAATAATAAACTTCAAACTCCGCATGTATATACAAAATGTTTACCAAAACAAACGTCTTAATTTGATGACTTCCTGCCCATATTCCTAAGGAAGGAAAGTTTCCAAAAGAAGATTTATATTAATCTTTGAAGATGGTTGTAATATTTTGCCATAGTATGCAAATACTTGCCTTACAATGCATCAAAAAATGCTGAGTGTGGCCACCAAAATCTGTTTGCTTCATCATCATTCCTTCCCCTCTTACCCTCATGCCTTTCACTGTCAGAGTCACGTAGGACTGACTCCAGCATGTGGGCCTCTTTTCACCTTTAGCACCTTTGGCATCCTCCGTTAAAACTACAATTGGTTTGTTTGGCCCACCACCATGGTCACAGTCGCACGGGAATCAGCTCCCACCACATGCCTCCCAACTGAGAGTCACTATGTCTGATTTGATAGTGTATCTTATACATCTACGTGCAGACCACCAAGATGCTATAAAGTGGATCCTAGACAGCCTACAAAACTCAAAATTGTTTCCAACAATTAAGTACCTTTTCGTTGTTCCACCACATTGTTTAAGTATTTTATGAGCTCAGGATCAGTAATTACAAGCAGGGTTAAGTCCGTATTTCTGCACCCGAGTGAAGGTTTCAGATGGATATATGCCACGCTGATGCAAAATGCTGTTGATTCCAAATGCTAAAAACAAAAGAAATGTTAAAGAAAAGTCATTATCTTTGTAACTCCGGAAAATAAAACATGTTTATATGCGACTATGTTTTCATTAATCCTATAAAGCTGTAAATACCTAAACCCAGGTGTTTGTGTGTCTTGTTGAAAGCACAGTAGGTACAAAGTAGCATGAGAAAGCCTTAAAATCTTGACCAAAATAAAAACAGAGATCAAGCAATTATGGTGACCAATGACAACAATAATTCAACACTGCAAAATTGGTGGGACTCAGCAAAGGCCATGCTAAGAAGGAAGTATATTGCAATACAGGCCTACTTCAGGAAAGAAGAATGATCCCGTATGAACAGTCTAAACTCACAACTAATGAAACTAGAAAAAGATGAACAAATGAGGCCCAAAGCCAGTAGAAGGAAGGACATAATAAAGATTAGAGCAGAAATAAATAAAATCTAGAAGAATGAAACAATAGAATCAATGAAAGCAGGAGCTGGTTCTTTGAGAAAATAAACTAGATAGATAAACCCCTAGCCAAACCCATCAAGAAAAAAACAGTCTATACACAACAACATAATCAGAAATGAGAAAGGAAAAATCACTACTGACACCACAGAAACACAAATTATGAGAGAATACTATGAAAAATTATATGCCAACAAGGTGGATAACTTAGAAGAAACGGACAACTTTCTAGAAAAATACAACCTTCCAAGGTTGACCCATAAAGAAACAGAAAATCTGAACAGACCAATGACCAGCAACAAAATTGAACTAGTAACCAAAAAAACTATTTAACAACAAAACGCCTGAACCAGATGGCTTCACCGCTGAATTTTATCAAACATTTAGTGAAGTCCTAATACCCATCCTCCTTAAAGTTTTCCAAAGAGTAGAAGAAGAGGGAATACTTCCAAACTCATTTTACAAGACCAGCATCACTCTAATACCAAAACCAGGCAAAGACACCACAAAAAAAGAAAATTACAGACCAATATCCCTGATGAACATAGATGCAAAAATATTCAACAAAATATTAGCAAACAGAATTCAAAAATACATCAAGAGGATCATCCATCATGATCAAGTAGGATTTATTCCAGGGATGTAAGGATGGTACAACATTGGAAAATCTATCAACAACATCATCCACCATATCAACAGAAAGAAGGACAAAAACCACTTTATCATCTCCATAGATGCTGAAAAAGCATCTGACAAGATTCAACATCCATTCATGATAAAAACTCTCAACAAAATGGGCATGGAGGACAAGTACCTCAACATAATAAAGGCCACATATGACAAACCCACAGCCAACATACTTAACAGTAAGAAGCTGAAAGCTTTTTCTCTAAGATCGGGAACAAGACAAGGATGCCCACTCTCCCCACTTCTATTCAACATAGTTCTGAAGGTCCTAGCCACAGCAATCAGACAACACAAAGAAATAAAAGGCATCCTTATTGGCAAGGAAGAAGTTAAACTGTCCCTGTTTGCAGATGACATGATATTGTACATAAAAAACCCTCAAGAATATACTCCAAAACTACTTAGATCTAATATCTGAATTCAGCAAAGTTGCAGGATACAAAATTAATACACAGAAATCTGTGGCATTCCTATAAACTAACAATGAACTAGCAGAGAAAGAAATCAGAAAAACAATTCCATTCACAGTTGCATCAAAAAGAATAAAATACCTAGGAATAAACCTAACCAAGGAAGTGAAACACCTATACTCTGAAAACTACAAGACAATCACAAGAGAAATTAAAGAAGATACCAATAAATGGAAACACATCCCGTGCTCATGTAGGAAGAATTAATATTGTCACAGTGGCCATCCTGCCTAAAGCAATCTACAGATTCAATGCAATTCCTATCAAAATACCAACAGCATTCTTCAACAAACTAGAGAAAATCATTCTAAAATTCATATGGAACCACAAAAGACCCCAAATAGTGCAAGCAATCCTGAGAAGGAAGAATAAAGCAGGGTGGATTATACTCCCCAAATTCAAGCTCTACTACAGAGCCACAGTAATCAAGGCAATTTGGTGCTGGGACAAGAACAGACTTATTGATCAATGGAACAGAACAGAGAACCCTGACATAAACCCAAGCATATATGTTAAATTAATATACGATAAAGGAGCCATGGATATACAATGAGGAAATGACAGCCTTTTCAACAGATGGTGTTGGCAAAACTGGACAGCTACATGCAAGAGAGTGAAACCGGATTATTGTTTAACCCCATACACAAAAGTAAACTCGAAATGGATCAAAGACCTTAATGTAAGTCATGAAACCATAAAACTCTTAGAAGACAACATAGGCAAAAATCTCCTGAACATAAGTATGAGCAACTTCTTCCTGAACACATCTCCTAGAGCAATGAAAATAAAAGCAAAAATGAACACATGGGACTAAATCAAACTAAAAAGTTTCTGTACTGTAAAGGACACCATCAACAGAATAAACAGGCATCCTATGGTATGGGAGAATATATTTGTAAATGACATATCCGACAAGGGGTTAACATCCAAAATATATAAGGAACTCACATGCCTCAACACCCAAAAATCAAATAACCTGATTAAAAAATGCACAGAGGATATGAAGAGACACTTCTCCAAAGAAGAAATTCAGATGGCCAACAGACACATGAAAAGATGCTCCACATCACTAATCGTCAGGGAAATGCAAATTAAAACGACAATGAGATATCACCTCACACCAGTAAGGATGGCCAACACAGAAAAGACTAAGAACAAAAAATACTGGCGGGGATGCGGAGAAAGGGGAACTCTCCTACCCTGCTGGTGGGAATGTAAGCCAGTTTAACCATTGTGGAAAGCCATATGGAGGTTCCTCAAAAACTAAAAATAGAAATACCATTTGACCTGGGAATTCCACTCCTTAGAATTTACTCAAAGAATACAACTTCTCAGACTCAAAAAGACGTATGTACCCCTATGTTTATTGCAGCACTATTTACAATATCCAAGATATGGAAGCAACCTAAGTGTCCCTCAGTAGATGAAACGATAAAGATGTGGTACATATACACAATGGAATACTATTCAGACATAAAAAAGAAACAAATCCTACCATTTGCAACAACATGGATGGAGCTGCAGGATATTATGCTCAGTGAAATAAGCCAGGCGGAGAAAGACAAGTGTCAAATTATTTCCGCCATTTGTGGAGTGTAACAACGAAGCAAAACTGCAGGAACAAAATAGCAGCAGACTCACAGACTCCCAAGAAGGGTCTACTGGTTACCAAAGGGGAGGGGTGTGGGAGGGTGGGTCGAAGGACGGAGAAGGGGATTGAGGGTTATTATGTTTAGTACACATAATGTGTGTGTAGGGGGGTCACAGGGAAAACAGTGTATCACAGGGAAGGCAAACAGTGAATCTGTGGCATCTTGCTACACTGATGGACAATAACTGCACTGGGGTATGGGTGGGGACTTGACAATATGGGTAAATGTAGCAACCACATTGTTTTTTTATGTGAAACCTTCATAAGAGTATATACCAATACCTTAATAAAAATTTTTAAGAAAAGAAAAAAGAAAACATCTGTATTTATGAGGCAATAAGAATCCATCTCACTGCAATTCAAGCCTAAATTCCGATTGTGGTTAAGGAATGTCAAACCCCCTTTTGCGTCAGAGTTACCAACAGATTAAATGGTCCAATCATCCCAGGCAAGGCTCTCCTCTCCCTCCCCTTTTCCTCCTCGTCTCTCAAATCATCGCAGGTTCTACCAGAAGGCACAACCGGCCTGGGGCAAAACGGTGTTTCCCAAAGTCCATCACCACCAATCCCACAACTACCTAAGGTAAGGTAGTGATGCTGGGGTTCTTGTTCACGGAGCCAAAGAATGAACTTCGCAAACGGTCAAGCTAGGAGAGCAAGGCAGAGACTTTTATTTAGGGAGAAAGCAATAGGACAGAGCTCCTGGCTCAGGCCAGGAGGGGACAAGAGAGCCCCGGGGTGACGCGTTGTCTGGGGGTTTTATAGGCACTTGAGAGACAAAGGGCTAGGGATATATACCTGCTAAGTGGTCCCAAAATGTTTACGTTTGAAAAGCACTAAGTTTCTTGTTAGTCTTGCTGGTTATTTACAAGAATTTTACTGCTCTGATTTTCTCCCAAGATAGCAGCTTCCCGGTCTGGGAGCATATCACTCAAGGCTGCCCGCTTTGCTTCCAAGGTGGGCTACATTACTGTTTGTTAAGAAACTTACTTTTTAACTAATTGGGTTTTAAGATGCAATCTTATTTTCAAGATGGAATCATTCCTGTTTTTACTACCTTGTTTTGGGCTTGCTTGCTACATTGCCCAAGTTGCAAATCATTAGTTTAGGGCTGGAGAAAGAAAAGCAGCACCTCGGTAAAGTTAGAAAAACAAGCTGGGCCTCGCAGCAGGCTAAAGCAAATCCCACAATGGATTATCTTGCCTTGCGTTTTCTAGAGGCCCTCACCCTACTCTAAACCCAGGGTCCCTGTCTCAGGAGTAAAAATACACAGGGGCTCCACCCCAGTTGTACTGCGTTGTAAGTCTCTGGGGATGACGGGGGTGGGGGGTGGAAGGCGGCGGTGGGGGAGTGGAAGGCGGGGTGGTAGCTGCAGCTTAAAGAAGCTCCCAGGAGAAGGGGCTATAAGGCGAGGCAGGCTTCAGCAGCACCGAGGCCTCTACGTCCATCATTAGCAACATGGCGGGAGGAGCACCTACATCCGCCTCATCCCAGATTCCTCCTGTCGGGCAAAAGGCCAGGGTAGAGAGGAGCTGAATTTGCGGCCGTTAGGCCCACCGGTCTCCCTGCCTCGCAGCCTAGCCGCGGGCCTAAGCGGAGGTCTGGGCTCAGTTTTCCCCGCCCTGCCGCCTGCGCAAGGACTTACATCAGAACTCAGCCACGATTTCGGCGCTCCTGCAGAGGGTGATGCCTTGCTCTCGGGAGAGCTGCAGCGCCACGACTGAGTCCGGGGACGAAGGCACGCACTTGTCTCCGGCAGACAACGACAACAATGGCTCCAACAGCAGCTCCCCAGCACTCGTTGCAAAATTAACGACGCAGCGCACGGTGCAGCCCTTCGCGCAGGCGCGCACACTTCTAGATCACGCCCCACAGGGCGGAGACCTGTCCGCCTCTCCGCCGTCTCCGGAGCTGGCTATTCGCGCAACAACCTCTAGGTCTCGCCCCACGGGGCGGGGACCTGTCCGCCTCTCAGCCGTCCGCAGAGCTGGCTATTCGCGCAGGCGCAGTGGGTAGGCGTAGCCACGCTATTCCGGGTTGTCTCGGCTTGAGGGGACCCTGTTGGGCGCTTATACTTGCGGAATCTAAATCGGTGGAGGGTAGAAGATTGCCCATTACGGTTTAGTGGCCGCTCCCTAGGTTTGTGGAGCACAACGTCTGAGTTTCAAAAACACTTTCAAAGTGCTTATGATATGCCTCACGTCTGCACCAGTAAGTAGCCCCAGTGACCCTAGCGCTCGGTCGGAACTTTTGCTGTTTTGGCAGTTCGCAAACCAGCTGCGTCCGTCGCAGCCAAGCCACATCTCTACAGGGCCTGATCACTGTGTGGGCGCGCGGCTTTTCCTGAGAAATTGGGTTAGGGGTTAAAGGGAAGAACCGCATTCGGTTTTCTATGCCCTGTCGACGTCTGACCACCGCTGTACGCAACGCCAGCCACCTGCCCGGACGAGGCATCCGCTGGCCGCCTGGGGGCTGCCTCTGGCGCTGGGGCTGCTTCGGCTCCGCCCACCCGCGGGCGCTGGTCAGAAATAGCCACCTCAATGAAAAGGGCCCTCAATAATGAAGATTTTTCTTTTTCGATGAATTTAGATTCTCAGGTTGAATGACTTTCATGTTAAGGTGAAAAGTAGTTAAGAGAGAGTGCCCAATTTATGTTCATGTAAATTGTGAAACAAGTTAAGCAGCTAGAAAAATTATTTGTAAAACAAAGTCAAAAACCTTTATCTACCAGACATACCGTTACTTAATTATATGAGAAATGCCCAAGTGTATTGGTTTTCTATTGCATAACAAATTACCACAAATTAGTGATTTAAAACCACCCGTTTTTTTCTGTCAGTCCTTGAAAGCCATGACCGTGTTGGTGTGGCATAACTGTAGGCTCTGCTTAGAATCTCAGAAGGTGGCATAAAGGGGTCTGCAGGTGCGTTTTCTCACCTGAGATCTGGAGTCGTCTTCCAAGCCGCTTGGTGGTCGGCAGGGTTAATATCCTATGGTTCTCGGATTGAGGTCTTCCTCTTGCCGTTGGCCAGAGACATCTTGCACCTTTGCCCAGGTTGCCCTTGCATAGACCTTCTCACACTTGTAGTGTTTTAGAGACTTTAAAAGCCCTTTTTTAAGGGCTCACCTGCTTATGTAAGACCCAATCCTGCACGTCATTTCCCCTTTGATGAACCTAATCCCCAAAGTGATATCCTTCATATTCACAGGTTTTGCCACACACAAGGGGAGAGAATATAGGTTCATGCTCCCTAGAGGGCACAAATTTGGGGGAGGGCACCTTAGAATTCTGCCTTTCACAGTGCTATGTATCAGATTTTGATCAGTTTGAAGAGTAAAACATAGGTACTAGGTAACAGGCAGATTTAACTCAATAAAATACTTCTTTACATCCTTTCATCTCTGTGTGTTTAAATCACCATCTTTTCACTTCTACCAGAAACTTGGGTTAGAGCCAGAATTCTGGCATCACCGGAGTAGAGCTCACTCAATGCCCACCTTATTCCCTATAAAAATTGTCTGTCTAAGGAACTTTATATAATTCTCAGCACCTTAGGAAAGACTTCCTTGCATTTCATAGTAATATCTGAAGATGCACATTAATTGTTAATATGATTTTGGAGATTCTAGAATTTAAAAGGCTAACAAAATACATGAGTTTTCCATGCATACAGGAAGTATTTATTAAACACTTTGTGCTCCATGAGATATAAGAAATAACGCTTAGAAGTCATGATGTGTACTTTTTTAGGAGTTTGTCATCTATTTTGTTTAAATATGCATAACAGAAAGAAAAAAATATTGAACACTCAGAAATTTGGCCTCCTATGACTTCTGCCTACTTCAGCAGCCCCCTTTCAGAAAGATTACTTTCCTAATCTGTTTGAGGATTAGGCAGATTTTAACTTTTCCACCTCAGGGCTTTTCATGATGTGCTTTCCTCTACCTTACATTTATACTCTTTTAGAAAACTTAAATGCTACTGCATTAAAGAAATTTCCTTTAACCCATCAAACTAAATGGTCCTGCTCTTATGCATTCCCATAGCATCTCATAGCACTATTTTACAGCACCGCTTTCAGTGTTGCAATGAAAACAATTATATTGTAGTAATTATGTAATGATTTGTGTTATATCTTCCTGTTTCCGGAAGGATCGCTGTGGGATCACATCCTGTGGGTTCTCCACAAATATTTGTGAATGAATAAGGAAACTTCATGAAAGAACCCCAAATATTTCCTATTAGAGAGTAGGTTAGATAGATGAGGTGTGGTCACCTTTAGGGAGCTTTGAGTACCCATCTGAGTTGATTAACTGGAGGTACCAGGGATTTCTGGGTTCTTCGGATTAACATAATTAAAGGAGAATTTTTTCAAGTGTAAATACAGTAATAATTGTAGAATGGATTGTGTACAGGATGGTCAAGAGTGGTGGTCCTCAAACTTGACGGTGTGAAATAATCACTTGGGTATTTTGCTAGTAGATTTCTAGCTTGGATTACCCCTTCTCCAAATCAGATTCAGTCCGGTATCATACATAGCCACTAGCCACAGATGACTCTTAAGCTATCGAAATGTGCTTGTCCAAATTGAGATATGCTACAAGTATAAATTACCAGATTTAGAAGGCTTAGTATGAAAAAAAGAATATGAAGTATCACATTTATATGTTTTTAACTGATTACATATTGAAATTATATTTTACATGCATTGGATTACATCAAATATATTACTAAATTTCATTTGTTTGTTTTCAGTTTTTTAATCTGACTTCTAGAACATTTAAAATTACTTGTATTTTTACTTTTAAGATCACTTGTATCTAAAATGTGACAGTGGTGGTCTACTTTATGTAGTCAAGGAGGTGACATGTTTTAACGAGCATCCCAAATGATTTGGATGCAAGTCCTTAATCACTCTAAGCTGTAGACTGTGACTGATATTTTAGTAATTCAGGTCTAGGAAGTAGAGAACCTAAACTGTGTGGATGCCAGAAAGTTTAAATAAGAAGGTATACATCAGAGCAACGCATTTTGAAAACAAGAATTGAGTTGATGACTGATATGAAAGGAGAATGAAGTGGCAGTAAGGGTAAATCCAAGGTGACAAGTCTACAATACTGGGTAGTGTCAGTCAAACCTATGGGGATGTTAGGAGAAGCTGCCCACACTCTGAGCTTTTCCAACTTTTTATATGTGACAATAACATTTAGGATTCTAGAAGCTTTGGAGGGACTTCTTTCCCATCAACTTGTGGGTCCTTGATTTTATATTGACTTCATCTTATCTAAAGCATGCACACTTATCTTTACAGAATTTATTTTAAAAATTCTTTTCAGTCATTAGGGTTTAGATTTATTCACAACTCAATGAAGCTTTTCTAATGTGTAATGTTTAGGGGAAAGCTATTTGGATGAGGAGAAGTGTAAATTGAGGTTTATTTCTGAAGAAAATTCAAGCAGTGTGTGTAAACAAAAAAATCCATATTAATAAAGGAGATTAACTACGAAAAAGTGTGCCCAGACAGGCGTATATTCCAGATTAGGATGCTAAACCCAGAAATAGTCATAAAAATTTCTAAAGCTAGAATCAAATGGAATTTTAGTAACTTTTTGGAACTTATTTAACAACTTAGTTGAACAACCTTATAGATGGGGAAACTGAGGTCCAGAGTGGCTTATATAGTTAATCTAAGATTCAATATCTAGTTAGTAGAAGATTTAGTAGTAGAATCTGTAGGATGACTGACTCAGTCTCTTTTGAAATCTTATGTATTTGAAGGTAACCTGAAACATGCTCCTTCTATTAAAAGTTTTTTTCTTAATTAATTTTAATGAAGGGTTGTTACTCAATAACCTGTACATGTAACTTGTGGAGAAAATGGAAGTTATAATCCATAATGAATTTTATGTCAATACACAAATAGTTCCAACTGCCAGAAGATGGCACTGATTACATGTGAAATAATACCTTCTAAGCACTCAGTCCCTGTATGCTTCAGTTGAGAAAGTAAAATGGAGGGAAAATGAATTTAGTAGTTTCTAAGGTATCTGTATATGTGAGATAGACCAGAATGAAACATTGAATCATAACATATTACAGAACTGTTATCCTTCTTTTAAACATTTATTATATACGAGCTCTCACGTGCTCACATTTGCACTCACACCAAAAACATATTTGTGTTTAGTTATACTTACAGTTAATTTGTTTTTACAGAGAGAAAGAAAACATTTTAGATAGTTGAATCATTATTCTTATACACTTATGAGAATTTTCTTTCAAATTGCCAGGTTACTTTATTCTTGACGCCAACATCTTGAAATAGAGCAGTTTATTCTAAATCTGATAAAACAATAAGGGATACTTATCTTTATGATAATTTAAATAAGAAATTCATCTAAATTTTGAAAAAAATCCTTGCACACATAGATACGCATGTCAGCTTGGGGAATTTGCTTTTTTAAAAAAAGGATGCTGTCATAAATCTTAGTTATTCTATTTCTTACATCATATAGATCATTTCTCATTTTATGTGAAGGGCAAGGATTAAAATCAGAAATTTTCTATTCTGATTACTTAAGGTTTACTTTGTAGATCTAATGAATGTTTATATTTTTCATGGGTTTAAGAGTTAAATTGCATAAGTCTCCCATTTCCTCAGAAAGTTTTCTCCAAAGAACTCTGTGATTGTTCGTCCACATGCTCAAAAAAGATAGCACAACAAATTTGAATCATGACATTTTATTAATAAGCAATGGATTAATCAAGTCAACAAATTACTATACCAGCATAATTCATAATTTTTAATGATGTAGTTGCATACATAAAATAGTAAATTTTTATCTTCAGGAAAAATTAAGTGCTAAATATTAGTAATTATTTAAGTTCTTGTTATGAAAAATATGGGATTTCTTATCAGAAAGTATTACCGTTTTATTATGAATTTGTTTTATTATAATTCTTTGTGATAATAAAATATAGTCATTTAGAAGTCTTTTTATAAGTCAGCCATAATTAGGTACCAAAAGGTACAATTTGAAAGGTAGGTGATAATCTTACTCATATTTAATACCCAGAGATTGATGGAATGTGTGTGTGTGTGTGTGTGTGTGTGTGTGTGTGTGTGATATATATATATATAAAGCATGGGTTCTGCAATCAGTTGGATTTGACAGCACAGTGTATTATAAATTATAATTGAAATTCAAAATAACTCAGAACATGAAGCCCTTGTGAAGAATTAAAAAGCCATGGTTGCTATTAAATTAATAAAAATAGATTTAACACGTTAAATGATTTCATAATTAGATATTAATTTGATCAAACATTTTATGCCTATAGTACATTTTTAGCTTATTGTTTCTGAATATTTTGTATGTAGACTTATTTTTATTATTGCTTAATATGTAAATATATAAATTAGTTCTACTAAATCTACGAACCAATAATAAAACTAAGATGTTATTTGAATAAGTAGAGAAATAATTTTTTGAGGAGTTCCATAGACAAAACAAAATATGTAAAACATAAATTTGGGCCTTTCTCAAATACTTGTCCATACCATTTTATGAAATATTTATGGGAAGAAGGCTTTGTGAAAACATGAAAAATCCCTTTAAGTTCATTTATATTTTTCTATTTACATAAACTTGGCTTCTTCAACTGTAACAGTTTTAACTTCCCTTGTATTTATGGCTCATTCAAACAGTACAGTAGTCAAGCCATATTTATCAGGTCACAGATCAGTCATGCACATTAATTCTATTATTTGTACTGGGGTTTTCCACTTAAAACTTGAATATGACAGTGTTTTTCATTCTTGAATAATGTATATATCCTGTTTAACATCAAGTATAAATAAAAAAGGCTTACTGAACTCCAGAGTTGTGATTTAATATTGGACATCAAGTGGATTAAAAATTAAGTGGTGTCTTTTTATTATTTTTAGTTCCAATATTGTCAATATGGATGCTAACTTTTCACACTGAAGTAGATGGCAGTTCTCTGTTTTTGTTTTTTGTGGTTTTTTTGTAGATAATTATTTTTTATTGAAGGGTAGTTGGCACACAGTATTACATTACATTAGTTTCAGGTATACAACATAGTGATTCAACATTTATTTACATGACAATTCTAGGTACCAGCTATCACCATACCAAGCTGTTACAATATCTTGACTATATTCATTACATCCCGGTTACTTATTATTTTACCATTGGAAGTGTGTACTTTTTTTTTGTGTGTGTGAGGGCAGCTCTCATATTTATTGATCAAATGGTTGGTAACAACAATAAAATTCTATATAGGGGAGTCAATGCTCAATGCACAATCATTAATCCACCCCAAGCCTAATTTTCGTCAGTCTCCAATCTTCTGAGGCATAACAAACAAGTTCTTACATGGAGAACAAATTCTTACATAGTGAATAAGTTCTTACATGGTGAACAGTACAAGGGAAGCCATCACAGAAACTTTCGGTTTTGCTCATGCATTATGAACTATAAACAGTCAGTTCAAATATGAATACTCATTTGATTTTTATACTTGATTTATATGTGGATACCACATTTCTCTCTTTATTATTATTATTTTTAATAAAATGCTGAAGTGGTAGGTAGATACAAGATAAAGGTAGAAGACATAGTTTAGTGTTGTAAGAGAGCAAATGTAGATGATCAGGTGTGTGCCTGTAGACTATGTGTTAATCCAAGCTAGACAAGGGCAATAAAACATCCACGTATGCAGAAGATTTCTCTCAGAACAGGGGGGGTGAGGTTCTAAGCCTCACCTCTGTTGATCCCCAATTTCTCACCTGATGACCCCCCTGCGACTGTGCCTGTCTTAGGTTGTTCCTCCCTTGAGGAATCTTACCTGTCTCTGGCTAACCAGTCATCTTCCGGGGCCATACAGGGAAATGTGAAGTTGGTAAGTGAGAGAGAAGCCTTATTGTTTGAAATGGTTAGCTTTTTATTTCTTTGCATATTTATGCCCTGTAGCTTCTATGCCCAGCATTTGTCTTGAGGTATCTTTACCACTTGGAAGAATTATGATACTCGGTAAATTTGATATGAGGCACAAATTCTATTTAAGGGTTGTAATTAGGAAGGAAGAAGAAAAGCTATAGAAGTAGCAGGCGGCAGAAAACATGGGAAGATTGATTATTTCTTTGACATATCTTCTTGTAGAGTAACTTCAGCATGTATAGGTTTTAAGCTACTACTTAAATTGCGCACACACATTAACATAATAGGAGTATAGTTACATAACCAAAGCAGACCTGTAATTACCAGCCATCTCCAGTGAAACCAAGAAAACCAGTTAGGCACCTTAGGCATTTGTGAAAACTTATCTATGATATGGTGGGTATTGTCCAACTGAACTTGAACAGTCTGAGAGAAATCAGACAAATTAAACAACCCATTCCTGGGGAATGTTCACATCCCTTATGTTCTTTTAACAGTAAATAGTCTGTACTTGTAAGATTTTCAAGCGCTACAATTTGCACTTCTCCTAATTCTTGATTGAGTTCCAACAGTATACATCCAGTCAAGTTTGTTGTTTTACTGTATGCACAGGCCAGCTTAGATATCTCCTTCCTCATTCCCATGGCAAGTCCAGGATCTGGTGGGATGAGTGCATCTACAGCTGTAGCAGTGCGTGGATCTTTGTTGGGGTTTTTTGATGATCATCTTCTGGCATGAGTCTTCCATAGAGTGCTGATGTTTAAAGTTCTTTTTCATATCGTATCTTAGTTCATTTTCAGGGTAGCTCAAATAGGCTTTGATTCTCTGTATAAACACAAACAGACCCTTTGCCTACACTTTTATATGCCCTTTATATCATTGTGTAGAACTCGTTGGAGGTCACCACACAGGAACTGCCCTTTCTTTTTTGTTGTTGTTATCTTTAATCTACACTTACATGAAGAATATTATGTTTACTAGGCTCTCCCCTATACCAGGTCCCCACTATAAACCCCTTTACAGTCACTGTCCATCAGCATAACTAAATGTTGTAGAATCACTACTTGTCTTCTCTGTGTTGTACAGCCCTCCCCTTTCTCCCACCCCGCCTATGCATGTTGATCTTAATACCCCCCTTCTTCCTCCCCCCCATTATCCCTCCCTACACACCCATCCTCCCCAGGCCCTTTCCCTTTGGTACCTGTTAGTCCATTCTTGGGTTCTGTGATTCCGCTGCTGTTTTGTTCCTTCAGTTTTTCCTTTGTTCTTATATTCCACAGATGAGTGAAATCATTTGGTATTTCTCTTTCTCTGCTTGGCTTATTTCACTGAGCATAATACCCTCCAGCTTTATTCCATGTTGCTGCAAATGGTTGGATTTGCCCTTTTCTTATGGCTGAGTAGTATTCCATTGTGTATATGTACCATTCTTCTTTATCCATTCATCTATCGATGGACATTTAGGTTGCTTCCAATTCTTGGCTATTGTAAATAGTGCTGCGATAAACATAGGAGTGCATTGGTCTTTCTCAAACTTGATTGCTGCATTCTTAGGGTAAATTCCTAGGAGTGCAATTCCTGGGTCAAATGGTAAGTCTGTTTTGAGCATTTTGATGTACCTCCATACTGCTTTCCACAATGGTTGAACTAACTTACATTCCCACCAACAGTGTAGGAGGGTTCCCCTTTCTCCACAGCCTCGCCAACATTTGTTGTTGTTTGTCTTTTGGATGGCAGCCATCCTTACTGGTGTGAGGTGATACCTCATTGTAGTTTTAATTTGCATTTCTCTGATAATTAGTGATGTGGAGCATCTTTTCATGTGTCTGTTGGCCATCTGTATTTCTGTTTTGGAGAACTGTCTGTTCAGTTCCTCTGCCCATTTTTTAATTGTGTTATTTGTTGAGGCATGTGAATTCATTATATATTCTGGACGTCAAGCCTTTATCGGATGTGTCATTTTCAAATATATTCTCCCATACTGTAGGGTTCCTTTTTGTTCTATTGATGGTGTCTATTGCTGTACAGAAGCTTTTCAGCTTAATATAGTCCCACTTATTCATTTTTGCTGTTGTTTTCCTTGCCCGGGGAGATATGTTCAAGAAGAGGTCACTCATGTTTATGTCTAAGAGGTTTTTGCCTATGTTTTCTTCCAAGAGTTTAATGGTTTCATGACTTACATTCAGGTCTTTGATCCATTTTGAGTTTACTTTTGTATATGGGGTTAGACAATGGTCCAGTTTCATTCTCCTACATGTAGCTGTCCAGTTTTGCCAGCACCACCTGTTGAAGAGACTGTCATTTCGCCATTGTATGTCCATGGCTCCTTTATCAAATATTAATTGACCATATATGTCTGGGTTAATGTCTGGATTCTCTAGTCTGTTCCATTGGTCTGTGGCTCTGCTCTTGTGCCAGTACCAAATTGTCTTGATTACTATGGCTTTATAGTAGAGCCTGAAGTTGGGGAGTTAGATCCCCCCTACTTTATTCTTCTTTCTCAGGATTGCTTTGGCTATTCGGGGTCTTTGGTGTTTCCATATGAAATTTTGAATTATTTGTTCCAGTTCATTGAAGAATGTTGCTGGTAGTTTCATAGGGATTGCATCAAATCTGTATATTGCTTTGGGCAGGATGTCCATTTTGACGATATGAATTCTTCCTAGCCACGAGCATGGGATGAGTTTCCATCTGTTAGTGTCCCCTTTCATTTCTCTTAAGAGTGACTTGTAGTTTTCAGAGTATAAGTCTTTCACTTATTTGGTTAGGTTTATTCCTAGGTATTTTATTTTTTTTGATGCAATTGTGAATGGAGTTGTTTTCCTGATTTCTCTTTCTGTTGGTTCATTGTTAGTGTATAGGAAAGCCACAGATTTCTGTGTGTTGATTTTGTATCCTGCAACTTTGCTGTATTCCGATATCAGTTCTAATAGTTTTGGGGTGGAGTCTTTAGGGTTTTTTATGTACAATACCATGTCATCTGCAAATAGTGACAGTTTAACTTCTTCTTTACCAATCTGGATTCCTTGTATTTCTTTATTTTGTCTGATTGCCGTGGCTAGGACGTCCAGTACTATGTTAAATAACAGTGGAGAGAGTGGGCATCCCTGTCTAGTTCCCAATCTCAGAGGAAATGCTTTCAGCTTCTCGCTGTTCAATATAGTGTTGGCTGTGGGTTTATCATAGATGGCCTTTATTATGTTGCGGTACTTGCACTCAATTTCCATTTTGCTGAGAGTTTTTATCACGAATGGATGTTGAACTTTGTCAAATGCTTTTTCAGCGTCTATGGAGATGATCATTTGGTTTTTGTCTTTCTTTTTGTTGATGTGGTGGATGATGTTGATGGACTTTCGAATGTTGTACCATCCTTGCATCCCTGGGATGAATCCCACTTGGTCATGGTGTATGATCCTTTTGATGTATTTTTGAATTCGTTTTGCTAATATTTTGTTGAGTATTATTGCGTCTATGTTCATCAGGGATATTGGTCTGTAGTTTTCTTTTTTGGTGGGGTCTTTGCCTGGTTTTGGTATTAGGGTGATGTTAGCTTCATAGAATGAGTTTGGGAGTATCCCCTCCTCCTCTATTTTTTGGAAAACTCTAAGGAGAATGGGTATTATGTCTTCCCTGTATGTCTGATAAAATTCCGTGGTAGATCCATCTGGCCTGGGGGTTTTGTTCTTTGGTACTTATTTGATTACCGCTTCTTTCATTGCTGTTAGTTGGTCTGTTTAGATTTTCTGTTTCTTTCTGGGTCAGTCTTGGAAGGTTGTATTTTTCTAGGAAGTTGTCCATTTCCCCTAGGTTTCCCAGCTTGTTAGCATATAGGTTTTCATAGTATTCTCTAATAACTCTTTGTATTTTTGTGGGGTCCGTTGTGATTTTTCCTTTCTCGTTTCTGATACTGTTGATTTGTGTTGACTCTCTTTTCTTCTTGATAATTCTGGCTAGAGGCTTATCTATTTTGTTTATTTTCTCAAAGAACCAGCTCTTGGTTTCATTGATTTTTGCTATTGTTTTATTCTTCTCAATTTTATTTATTTCTTCTCTGATCTTTATTATGTCCCTCCTTCTGCTGACCTTAGGCCTCATTTGTTCTTCTTTTTCCAATTTCGATAATTGTGACATTAGACCATTCATTTGGGATTATTTTTCCTTTTTTAAATATGCTTGGATTGCTATATACTTTCCTCTTAAGACTGCTTTTGCTGTGTCCCACAGAAGTTGGGGCTTAGTGTTGTTGTTGTCATTTGTTTCCATATATTGCTGGATCTCCATTTTTATTTGGTCATTGATCCATTGATTATTTAGGAGCATGTTGTTAAGCCTCCATGTGTTTGTGAGCCTCTTACCTTTCTTTGTACAGTTTATTTCTAGTTCTATGCCTTTGTGGTCTGAAAAGTTGGTTGGTAGGATTTCAATCTTTTGGAATTTTCTGAGGCTCTTTTTGTGGCCTAGTATGTGGTCTATTCTGGAGAATGTTCCATGTGCACTTGAGAAGAATGTATATCCTGTTGCTTTTGGATGTAGAGTTCTATAGATGTCTATTAGTTCCATGTGCTCTACTGTGTTGTTCAGTGCTTCTGTGTCCTTACTTATTTTCTGCCTGGTGGATCTATCCTTTGGGGTGAGTGGTGTGTTGAAGTCTCCTAGAATGAATGCATTGCAGTCTATTTCCCCCTTTAGTTCTGTTAGTATTTGTTTCACATATGCTGGTGCTCCTGTGTTGGGTGCATATATATTTAGAATGGTTATATCCTCCTGTTGGACTGAGCCCTTTATCATTATGTAGTGTCCTTCTTTATCTCTTGTTACTTTCTTTGTTTTGAAGTCTATTTTGTCTGATATTAGTACTGCAACCCCTGCTTTCTTCTCGCTGTTGTTTGCTTGAAATATGTTTTTCCATCCCTTGACTTTTAGTTTGTACATGTCTTTGGGTTTGAGGTGAGTTTCTTGTAAGCAGCATATAGATGGGTCTTGCTTTTTTATCCATTCTATTACTCTATGTCTTTTGATTGGTGCATTCAGCCCATTAACATTTAGGGTGACTATTGAAAGATATGTACTTATTGCCATTGCAGGCTTTAAATTCGTGGTTACCAAAGGTTCAAGATTAGCCTCTTTAGTATCTTACTGCCTCACTTAGCTCACTTATTGAGCTGTTATATACACTGTCTGGAGATTCTTTTCTTCTCTCCCTTCTTATTCCTCCTCCTCGATTCTTCATATGTTGGGTGTTTTGTGCTGTGCTCTTTCTAGGAGTGCTCCCATCTAGATCAGTCCCTGTAAGATGTTCTGTAGAGGTGGTTTGTGGGAAGCAAATTCCCTCAGCTTTTGTTTGTCTGGGAATTGTTTAATCCCCCCGTCATATTTGAATGATAGTCGTGCTGGATACAGTATCCTTGGTTCAAGGCCCTTCTGTTTCATTGCATTGAATATATCATGCCATTCTCTTCTGGCCTGTAGGGTTTCTGTCCAGAAGTCTGATGTTAGCCTGATGGGTTTTCCTTTATAGGTGACCTTTTTCTCTCTAGCTGCCTTTAAAACTCTTTCTTTGTCCTTGATCTTTGCCATTTTAATTATTATGTGTCTTGATGTTGTCCTCCTTGGATCCTTTGTGTTGGGGTTTCTGTGTATTTCCGTGGTCTGTTCGATTATTTTCCCCCCCAGTTTGGGGAAGTTTTCAGCAATTATTTCTTCTCAGATACTTTCCATCTCTTTTCCTCTCTCTTCTTCTTCTGGAACCCCTATAACAGATATTGTTCCTTTTGGATTGGTCACAGAGTTCTCTTAACATTGTTTCATTCCTGGAGATCCTTTTTTCTCTCTCTATGTCAGCTTCTATGCATTCCTGTTCTCTGGTTTCCATTCCATCAATCGCCTCTTGCATCCTATCCATTCTGCTTATAAACCCTTCCAGAGTTTGTTTCATTTCTGCAATCTCCTTTCTGGCATCTGTGATCTCGCTCCGGACTTCATCCCATTTCTCTTGTGTATTTCTCTGCACCTCTGTCAGCATGTTTATGATTCTTATTTTGAATTATTTGTCAGGAAGACTGGTTAGGTCTGTCTCCTTCTCTGGTGTTGTCTCTGTGATCTTTGTCTGCCTGTAGTTTTGCCTTTTCATGGTGATAGGACTAGTTTGCAGAGCTGGGACAAGTGATGGCTGGAAGAACTTCCCTTTTTGTTGGTTTGTGGCCCTCCTCTCCTGGGAGAACAGCGACCTCTAGTGGCTTGTGTTGGGCAGCTGCGCGCAGACAGGGCTTCTGCTTCCTGCCCGGCTGCTATGGAGTTTATCTCCACTGTTGCTGTGGGTGTGGCCTGGCTCGGGCAGCTGCTCCAAAGTGGTGGAGTCGCGTTGGAGGGGGAGCGGCCTGGAGGCTATTTATCTCCGTAAGGGGCCTCCCTGCTCCCTGCAGCCCAGGGGTTAGGGTGCCCAGAGATCCCCGGATTCCCTACTTCTGCATTAAGTGTCCGGCCCGCCCCTTTAAGACCTCCAAAAAGCATCGGCCAAAACAAAACAACGACCACAAAAAAAAAAAAAAGAAATTTAAATTAAAAGGAAAAAAAAATTTTTTTTAATTAAAAAAAAAAAAGGTGGTTGCTCGTTTTTCTTTATTCTCTGGCGCCAGCCTCAGGCATCTGCTCACCAGTCTTGCTGCCCTGTTTCCCTAGTATTGGGGTTCCTATCCCTTTAAGACCTCCATAAAGTGCTCGCCAAAACAAAACAGAAAAAAAAAAAATGGTCGCTCGCTTTTCTGGTGTCCTCCGGTGCCAGGCCACCGGTGCCCACTCACTGTTCTTGCTGCCCTGTTTCCCTAGTATTCGGGGCCCTATCCCTTTAAGACCTCCAAAAAGCGCTCGCCAAAACAAAACAGCAAAAAAAAAAATGGTCGCTCGCTTTTCTTATGTCCTCCGGCGCCCAGCCTCCAGTGCCTGCTCACTGTTCTTGCTGCCCTGTTTTCCTAGTATCCAGGGCCCTGCACTCTGGCCCGGATGACTGGCGCTGGGTGTTCGGCAGTCCTGTGCTCCGTCTCCCTCCCGCTCTGCCTATTCTTCTCCCGCCGGGAGCTGGGGGGTGGGGCGCTCGACTCCCGCGGGGCCGGGGCTTGTATCTTACCCCCTTCGCGAGGCGCTGGGTTCTCTCAGGTGCGGATGTGGTCTGGATATTGTCCTGTGTCCTCTGGTCTTTATTCTAGGAAGGGTTGTCTTTGTTATATTTTCATAGATATATGTGGTTTTGGGAGGAGATTTCCGCTGCTCTACTCACGCCGCCATCTTCCGCCCATCCCCCGGCAGTTCTCTGTTTTAAGATAGTCTTTATGATGATCCGGAATATACCTTTTTAAGCCTGTTTTACATTATCATCAAAATAAAACTTGAACTCAAGTGCCATTTAATTAATGTATCTCCAAGAATATTCTTGCAGACCCCATATGAGAAACTACAGAATATTGCATTTAGATATCTTAAAATGTATTCACAGCTTTTCATTATTTTTAAATGTAAGGTGTAGTCATGAGTTTGTATAATTAAGCAATTATTAATAAGATAGGTCCCTTTTTTGGGAATTTTACAATAAAATTCTTATTGTCTTTGAGCTTTTCAGTCTCCATTGAATTAACAAGAAATTATAATATTACACTCCCAAGAGTAGCTAAAAATACTACTGTAATACAGAAGTTGAACATCTCAAGAGACTTAAAAAGTTCTGTGTTGCTATCCCTAGGACAGCTGCCTGCCTTAGGAAAAATCTCAGCAGTGGGGCCAGAGCAGGCCATTACCAAATGCCCCAAGTACACTTGCCCCTAGGATTCTGGTACTGTGAATGTACCCTCCTCTTCTCTTCCTCAAATATCTTATTTAAAACAGTGAGTGTATCCCATCATTAACAGCAAAAATAATGAATACACCCCTATATATGCTGATTTATCTCTAAATTGTGAGCATTTTCCACAGTATTTGGTATACTATCTATTTATTTATTTAAAACATACACAGATTTAGAAATTAAGAAAATGAGAAATCTATATTTTAAAAAGTGGTTCTTGTTATGTCACTAGATAATAAATGTTTTGATTTTCACTAAATACAGTAACTATATTTAGACTTACATGGTTAATATGCTTCATTATTTTTAAAAATCTTGGCTTAAGTCTGATAATTACTTTCACTTGTTTTTGTTTGTTTTTTCTTTTCTTAAATGTTATAGAGGGATTTCTTTTTGTTTCCTTTTTTCCAATCATTAGGAGTGCTTGAGGAGTACTGAATCCGTCACTACTTTGATGGCACAGTTAAGATTCCAGATTCACATTTCCAGGTACCAACAGTTCCCTCTAAAATACCACAATCAAGTCAGCCTTCGTTTACATTTATTTCTACTGAACACAGCAATGCCCAACTGGTATCTCTGAAGCGTAATCGCATCTTAGGTCTTTATTTCTCCAGGTAAAGCAGCTGTTTGGAATTGAATGCCCCCCTTCTTTTTTGTCTTACCAACTGAACTGCATCCTCATACTTCATTCCACATTCAATCAAAGCAAGTGCAACCAGCACAGGTGCCCTTCCCAATCCTGCAACACAGCAACCTGGCTCTTCACGAAATTTGGTTTTTAGTAGGTTTAGCCAATCATCTAGTCTGATTAGGGGGTGGCGCCCCATCATCAAACGGCCAATCTAGAAGGTGGATTCCTTCTTTTTCAACTGGAGCTTTAACATGCGTAGCATCACAAACTCGAACCAAAGTTGTCACTCCCTTATTAGGTTCCTCTGTGAACTTGTTGAGGGCAGCATTGGTAGGGTGGTGAGTTATCAGAAAATGCATGTTCTCATAGGAGATCTCCCCAGGGCCTGGACGGTTCATTATGGCAAATAAAAAGTGTGAGCGTGTGTGTGTGTGTGTGAGTGTGATGGGGTAAAAAATCATTGAAATGTTTCACAGCAGAAAACATTAAAAAGACCACTAAAATGCCTATGATCAATCAGCATTTTCTCTATTCAACTTGTTTATTCCTCAAGAAGCTTCTCTCTTCAAGATAAGCAGAAGTATTTAGAATCCACTTGAATCCAAATTCAACTTGGGCCTCGATGTCTGCAGATGGATACCTTTGGACTCCAAAAAAATCCAACTACATACAAAATTTAAGCAGCCTTTACTACATTTAGGCACTAGTGAAACAAGTTAAAAGTGTAGGTCATTTCCACTTTTGTTTACTTGGTGCTTAATTTTACTGGAGTCGTTAAAAGAAATATGCTAGCAAAAAAAAAGCCAACTATTTCTGGGGCCAGTCTGGGTGCCCAGAGTCTTCAAGACAGTGTTGATCACGGCACCTAGAAGCCCCCAAGCTCACCTGGCAGCAGAAACGCTGCGCCGAGCCTGGCAGAAGTCGGCCCTCGCGCCCAGAACGCTGCACGTGGGCAACGTGTATTCCAACGACAAACGCGGGAGAGCTGGGCACCGGGCACTGGAGTCCGGCGGCGGCGGGGGAGACGCGGCGCCTCTCTCCTCAGTCACCTCGGCGGCGGCGGCGGCGGCGGCGGCGGCGCGCGTGCACGAGTCCGTCGCGCTGCTGCTGCTGCCGCCCGGACGGCGACAAGTGAGCCCTGCCGACCCCGCCGCCGCCGCCACCGCTTCCACTTGTTTTCATACTTACGGTTTTTTTGGTTTGTTTTGAGGTTTTTTTTAAATTTTTTTAAATTTTTGACCATCAGAGCTAAAAAAATTGGTTCAAAGATACGATAATACAAATAGGAGGAGAGCATTGTTGATTTATTTTTATTGCCTGAATTAAGCAAGTATGCAAAGTTTCTATTGAAAAGGGATTATTAAATGCCCCATTTTCCTGGTGCCAATTAGATGGTTTTACAACCTAATTAAAAAGTGTTGTATTTTTATAATTTTAACAAATGGGTCTGAAAACAAAGCTTTAAACAGTTTTGACCCTTTTAAAAAAATATGTAAACGCAACACCTTTCTATTAGTTTGGAACTAAGTGAACTGTTGTTTTCATCTTTTAATTGCCTCTGGAGCCAGTTCATAATTTAGAAAAATTATAAAAATAAATTGGAAAAATTTGTTTCCAAGTTTTTTCAATTATGCAGATGAAGACTTAAAAAAAATAATTGGCACACATATGCTCTCTCAGTAGCATGAGTGTCTTTTGAAAAACATTTGTTCATTTTAAGAAGTCACTTTTTCTTTGAAAGATCATACTGAATTCTTCTGAAATTCTCATTAGATAGTACTGATTGTTACCTGCGCACAGAAAGAACCAGTAAATTTGGAATGGTTGATATTCATTTCTTCAGGATACCAGTCGTGACCTGTGACTTTCGGACATACAAACTTTGTTACATTTTAGTACAGTTCATTTTCTTAGATTAAAAACTCAACACAAGTAGAAGTTCTAAATTTCTTCCAGTGCCCCAGTGAATTGTTCTGTGTACTACTCCACTCTGGGATCATTGGCTTAGAGGATGTATGCAGAAGGATGGCTGAAGGATAAGTCGCCCTGAGTGGGGACGGTAGTGTTCCTGGCTTGCCCTCATTCCCAGGTAGATGTGGAATAGGTGTAGCTGAGATGGCTGACTTGCATGCCTATGTGGAAATTTGAGCTGCCATTCTCCAACGCTAGCTTCTGCCAGAGCAGTCCTGTGAGGAAAACACATTATATTTAATGGAAAGGAGTGTGTCAGGCTTTTGAACCCCATTCATCCATGTTCCATTTAAATCTGCTGAAGGTATGGAATAAAAACCCTCTTAGGAGTTTCAACTAATTCTTCTGTGTTATAAGAGTTCACTTGGATCCCATGAAGAGGAACTTAGCTGGTAGCACAGAAGTGGAGTGTTCCAGCATTATCTAAAGAAGCAGGAATCTCCAGGCAACCTGCCAAAAGCGGAGTTCACAGGCGAGGTGCAAGGGAAGGATATAAGCCTGGCAGGTTCTCGAGAAACATTTGAAAGGCAGAATATCTGGGCAATTTAAGAATCATATAAGGATGTTTTTTCCCTCATCCATAAAAGGGGGGTAGCAATAGTACTTGCCACATGAAATTTTTTTTACACAAATTTTTTATTGAGGTATTATTGATATACAATCTTATGAAGGTTTCACATGAAAAACAATGTGTTTACTACATTCACCCATATTATGGAGTCACCCCTCAAACCCCATTGCAGTCACTGTCTATCAGTGTAATAAGATGCCACAGAGTCACTTCTTGTCTTCTCTGTGCTACACTGTCTTCCCCATGCTCCCCCCAACACCATGTGTACTAATTATAATACCCCTGAATCCCCTTCTCCCTCCCTCCCCACCCCCCTCCCCCACCCCTCCCCTTTAGTAACCCCTAGTCTCTTCTTGGAGTTTGTGAGTCTGCTGCTGTTTTGTTCCTTCATTTATGTTTTGTTGTTATACTCCACAAGTGAGGGAAATCACTTGGTACTTGTCTTTATCTGCCTGGCTTATTTCACTGAGCATAATACCCTCTAGCTCCATCCATGTTGTTGCAAATGGTAGGATTTGTTTCTTTCTTATAGCTGAATAGTGTTCCATTGTGTATATGTACCACCTCTTCTTTATCCATCCATCTACTGATGGACACTTAGGTTGCTTCCGTATCTTGGCTACTGTAAATAGTGCTGCGATAAACATACAGGAGCATATGTCTTTTTGAATCTGAGAACTTGTTTTCTTTGGGTAAATTCCTAGGAGTGGAATTCCCGGGTCAAATGGTATTTCTATTTTTGGTTTTTTGAGGAACCTCCATATTGCTTTCCACATGGTTGAACTAGTTTACATTCCCACCAGCAGTGTAGAAGGGTTCCCCTTTCTCAGCATCCTCGCCAGCATTTGTTGTTCTTAGTCTTTTCGATGCTGGCCATCCTGACTGGTGTGAGGTGATATCTCATTTTGCTTTTAATTTGCATTTCCCTGAGAATTAGCAATGTGGAGCATCTTCTCAGCCACATGAAATTTTGGTAAGGATTACATGAAATAATGCAGATGAATCTTTGGCTTTCTGTTATTGTTATTTTATTTAGATAGCTTTGCTCTCACTTTCCTAGGTCTGGTACATCTTTAAGATAACTAAAAGAGTCCTTAGGTAATGCAACTTAAGGCAAAGATGGGGACAGGCAGTCTCAGCATTATAACAAAGAAAATATAATAGCTAGCATTTATTGGGCATTTATTTTCCGCCAGGTTCTCTTCTAAGTGTTTTACATGAATCAACTTTCTTAATCACTTCACAAGCCTATGAGTTAGGTACGATTATTACCTGAATTTTCTACAGCTGAAGAAACTAAGCTACAGAAAGAAGTTGAATCATTTATCCAAGGCACCTAGCTGGGAGACCTGGAGTCAAGTCCAAGTGATCTAGATGGTAGCAAGATGTGAATCATGATGTCTGGGAAGTTTAACTATATTTTAGAGAATCTACCTTGAAGTAAATCATAGTGGGTTCTTATGCCGTCACCTCCCTCCATTCTTAGCGGGAAACTCCTGGGACCCATCTAGCCATGGAACACTGTGACGCTGAGTGGTTGGAAACCTAATGGAACCTGAGAGTAAGAGAGATGACCCTGCACTTAGAATAAAGGTTAGAGTAAGAGAAAGAGGTCAAAAGTGGAGGAAGATTGACAAAACGTGGGGTCCAGGGTAGGGTATTGGTTCTCCTAAGTAAGAGTGGGCAGCCTGAAGGCACATATCTTGAGTAGGGTTGCAACAACAGAAATGGTCTGTTTGTTTTTCACTTTGTGCCCCATACAAATGTTCCAGCCAAGAGACAGAAAGGTAATTGAAGTCCAGCCTTCTGCCCAGCTTGCCAATACTAAGTGCTGACAAGAGGAAATAAGAATGTCTAGTACAGTAAGAATGCAAAGAGATGGCAAATCTGCGATGAATTTTGAAAATGTGTTCAGATGTGTTTGGCTGAACTCTGAAGAGTAAAGTCTGGAATCGTAGAGATCACAGTGGAATGGTATACATGGAGATGATAACTATGTTTGTGGGACTCTCAAGTCCTAATCTCACTTCATTAGGATTTAGGTAGACACGTTAGCCTTTTACTCTGAAAAAAGGGAACAAGTTGAGCCAAGAACAGCTTTTAGATACAAGTTTGTGTCTTTTGACCTTGTTTGTGGTAGCAGTTAATCTATAACCCATGATTAAAGCTACATAGCTGGGTCATGGGGAAGGCAGTATAGCATGGAGAAGACAAGTAGTGACTCTACAGCATCTTAATACGCTTATGGACAGTGACTGCAACTGGATGTGGTGGGTGGGACTTGATAATACGGGTGAATGTTAAAACCACAGTGAGACTTAGAAAGCAATTTTTTCATGATTAAAATAATATATTTTTACATCAAATTTTAGGAATAAAGCCACAGGAAAACAGAAAAGGAAAAAAAGGAAACATATCACTTGAAATCACCACTACTATTTAGAATTTTTTTCTTCACTCCCACCATACATGAATATACATGCTTACAATGTAAAGAAAGAAAGCAAAGTTGGAATTACACTGTTTTAAAAACTTATTTAATCCACAAATATTTGTTGAGCATCTGGTTTTGTGCCAGTACCTTTTCAGAATATGATACAACAGTTAGCAAGAAAGATAAAAACCCCTGACCTAGTGAAGTTCACCTGGAGGGGGGAGCAGAAATAATAAGGCGAATCTGAAAACCATATAATGTGCTAGGTAAATACTATGGAAAAAAATAAAGCGGAGTAAAGCAGAGGAGGAGCGGGTTGCAGTTTTGAACCCTGTGTTCAGGGTATGTCTCATTGGGAAGGTCACAATCAAGCAAGGGCTTGAAGAGATCAGGGAGTTATGCAGCTGGGTAGGAGAAGCTTTTACACCTGAAGGAACCGCCAGAGCTGAGGTGGGATCAATTTCTTAATTTAGAGACACAATACTACAAATATATAAACAGAGGCACCCCGTGTCTTTAAAGAGAGCAAGACTATGCAGTCAAAATTCCACCCTTGAATCCTAGCTTTACTTTGAGCTACTTGTTTGACTCTCCATGCCTCAGTTTTCTTATCTATAAAAGGGGAATGATAGTAACAGTACTTACCTAATCAGGTTGTTGTGAGATTCAGTGAGAAAATAAACACAAAACACTTAGCACAATGCTTGGCCTGCAGTAAACATTTAAATTATTATTAGCAGCATAGTCACTATTATTATTATTACTCATTGAAAAAAAAAGAACAGTAAAATGTGAAAGATCTCACTTTCCTCAAAGGCAGTTTTTATCTTCAGTCCTGTTTCCAGAATGCATCGTTTTTTTTCTCCAGCTTTATATTATATTGTAAGCATTTTCCCCAAATAATAACAGTAACTATTCTTTAAAAATATATCATTTTTAATGCTTGCATCAAATAAATGTGACATTATACCTTAATTTTGTTCTTATAGTTGATAATCTTGTTTCTAGTTTTTAATCTTATGAATGGTGCTGCTTGTATATAAAACTTTATGCATATTTCTGATTAATTCCTATGAGTAGAATTACAGGTCAAAGGGAATTAATTATTTTTAAAACTCTTGAAACTTATTGCTAAGTTGTTTTCCAGAAAAGTTACAGTCCCATGAAAGTGCCTGGTCTTTTGCTCACTGACATTGAGTAGTACCTTTTCTCACTTTGAAAGGCAAAATAATTGTATATAGTTCTAATTCCCATTTATTTTATTACAAATGAAGTTAAACTTCTTTCCCTCTTATTCATTGTCTATTTGGATTTTTTTCTTTATGAATGGCTTTTTTCACTCTTACCCATTTACTAATATTTTGTTGTTGATATGCAATTATTAATTAACCCTTTATTATACACATTGTAAATATTTTTCATTTGTCATTTGTCTTTTAACTTTCTTTACCGATGACTCTTTTTTTTAATTGAAATACAGTTGATATACAATCTTTTTTTATTGAAGTATCATTGATATACAATCTTATATTGGTTTCAAATGTACAACACAGTGGTTTGATAGTTACCCATATTATTTAATCCTTAACTCCTCCTGTGCAGTTACTATCTATTATGTAGAAAGGTGTTACAGAATCATTGACTATATTCTCCATTCTGTACTACCGTCCCATGACCACCTTATATTGTGATTGTGAATCATTGTGCTGTTTTATCTCCTTCCTCCTCCCCCCATCCACCCCAACCCCTCTCCCTTGGTAACCACTAGCCACTTCTCAGTGTCTATGAGTGTCGGTCCCTCCCTGCTTCTGACTCACATATAAGGGAGGAGACGCGATGAGTTACTGAAGATCTGAAAGGACCAGCCAGGGGACTCAAGGCTTAACAGCACAAGAGTGGTGCTGAGAGGGCACCTCTCATATTTATTGATCAAATGGTTGTTAACAAAAACAAAATTCTGTATAGGGGACTCAATACACAATCATTAATCAACTCCAACTCTCAACAGTCTCCAAACTTCTGAAGCATAATGAACAAGTTCTTACATGGTGAACAAATTCTTACATGGTGAACAATGCAAGGGCACTCCTATCACAGAAACTGTTTCTGTTTTGATCACGAATCATGAACTATAAACAATCAAATCAGATATGATTATTCATTTGATTTTTATACTTTACATGTGAATTCCCACATATGAGTCTACAGCTTTTTGTTCCTTCTGTTTTGCTTTGTTTTTATTCCACAAATAAGTGACATCATACAGTATTAGTTTCTGCCTGCCTTATTTCACTGAGCATAATACTCTCTAGATCGATCCATATTGTTGCAAATAGCAGGATTTATTTTCTTTTATGGCTGAATAATATTTCATTGTTGATGGACACTTACAGTGCTTCTGTACCTTGGCTATTACAAATTGTGCAGTGATAAACATAGGGGTGCATACATCTTTTCGAATCAGGGATTATGTTTTCTTTGGCTAAATTCCTAGAAGTGGAATTATTGGATCAAACGGTATTTCTATTTTTAGTTTTTTGAGGAACCTCCATACTGCTTTCCACACGGGTTGCACCAATCTACATTCCCACCAACAGTATAGAAGGGTTCCTGATATGCAATCTTATATTGCTTTCAACACAGTGGTTCAACAGTTACCCATGTTATTAAGTCCTCACCCCAACTAGTTCAGTTACCATCTGTCAACATTAGGAAGATGTTACAGAACCAATGGCTATATTTCTCCATGCTGTACTAACATCCCATGACCAACTTATATCATTGAGAATTTTTGTGCCCCTTTATGCCCCTCACCCTCCTCACTCACCCACTCCAACCCCTCACCGACGGTAACCACCAGTCACTTCTCAGCCAGATGACACTTTCTTTTTTAACTGTAAATATTGTATACTTTTAGTTTAAGAATGGAAGTGCAAAATAAGATACATCTCCAAAAATACTCAACAAAATTTTAGCAAACCGAATTCAAAAATACATCAAAAGGATCGTACACCATGACCAAGTGGGATTCATCCCAGGGATGCAAGGATGGCACAACATTCGAAAGTCCATCAACATCATCCACCACATCAACAAAAAGAAAGACAAAAACCACATGATCATCTCCATAGATGCTGAAAAAGCATTTGACAAAGTTCAACATCCATTCATGATAAAAACTCTCAGCAAAATGGGAATAGAGGGCAAGTACCTCAACATAATAAAGGCCATCTATGAAAAACCCACAGCCAACATTATATTGAACAGCGAGAAGCTGAAAGCATTTTCTCTGAGATCGGGAACTAGACAGGGATGCCCACTCTCCCCACTGCTATTTAACATAGTACTGGAGGTCCTAGCCATGGCAATCAGACAAAACAAAAAAATACAAGGAATCCAGATTGGTAAAGAAGAAGTTAAACTGTCACTATTTGCAGATGACATGATACTGTACATAAAAAACCCTAAAGACTCCACCCCAGAACTACTAGAACTGATATCGGAATACAGCAAAGTTGCAGGATACAAAATCAACACACAGAAATCTGTGGCTTTCCTATACACCAACAATGAACCAACAGAAAGAGAAATCAGGAAAACAACCCATTCACAATTGCATCAAAAAAAATAAAATACTTAGGAATAAACCTAACCAAAGACGTGAAACACTTATACTCTGAAAACTACAAGTCACTCTTAAAAGAAATTAAAGGGGACACTAACAGATGGAAACACATCCCATGCTCATGGCTAGGAAGAATTAACATCGTCAAAATGGCCATCCTGCCCAAAGCAATATACAGATTTGATGCAATCCCTATGAAACTACCAGCAACATTCTTCAATGAACTGGAACAAATAATTCAAAAATTCATATGGAACCACCAAAGACCCCAAATAGCCAAAGCAATCCTGAGAAAGAAGAATAAAGTAGGGGGAATCTCACTCCCCAACTTCAAGCTCTACTATAAAGCCATAGTAATCAAGACAATTTGGTACTGGCACAAAAACAGAACCACAGACCAATGGAACAGACTAGAGAATCCAGACATTAACCCAGACATATATGGTCAATTAATATTTGATAAAGGAGCCATGGACATACAATGGCGAAATGAGAGTCTCTTCAACAGATGGTGCTGGCAAAACTGGACAGCTACATGTAGGAGAATGAAACTGGACCATTGTCTAACCCCATATACAAAAGTAAACTCAAAATGGATTTAAGACCTGAATGTAAGTCACGAAACCATTAAACTCTTGGAAGAAAACATAGGCAAAAACCTCTTAGACATAAACATGAGTGACCTCTTCTTGAACATATCTCCCTGGGCAAGGAAAACAACAGCAAAAATGAACAAGTGGGACTATATTAAGCTGAAAAGCTTCTGTACAGCAAAAGACACCATCAATACAACAAAAAGGAACCCTACAGTATGGGAGAATATCTTTGAAAATGACACATCCGATAAAGGCTTGACGTCCAGAATATATAAAGAGCTCACACGCCTCAACAAACAAAAAACAAATAACCCAATTAAAAAATGGGCAGAGGAACTGAACAGACAGTTCTCCAAAAAAGAAATACAGATGGCCAACAGACACATGAAAAGATGCTCCACATCGCTAATTATCAGAGAAATGCAAATTAAAACTACAATGAGGTATCACCTCACACCAGTAAGGATGGCTGCCATCCAAAAGACAAACAACAACAAATGTTGGCGAGGCTGTGGAGAAAGGGGAACCCTCCTACACTGTTGGTGGGAATGTAAGTTAGTTCAACCATTGTGGAAAGCAGTATGGAGGTACATCAAAATGCTCAAAACAGACTTACCATTTGACCCAGGAATTGCACTCCTAGCAATTTACCCTAAGAATGCAGCAATCAAGTTTGAGAAAGACCAATGCACCCCTATGTTTATCGCAGCACTATTTACAATAGCCAAGAATTGGAAGCAACCTAAATGTCCATCGATAGATGAATGGATAAAGAAGATGTGGTACATATACACAATGGAATACTACTCAGCCATAAGAAAAGGGCAAATCCAACCATTTGCAGCAACATGGTTGGAGTTGGAGGGTATTATGCTCAGTGAAACAAGCCAAGCAGAGAAAGAGAAATACCAAATGATTTCACTCATCTGTGGAGTATAAGAACAAAGGAAAAACTGAAGGAACAAAACAGCAGCAGAATCACAGAACTCAAGAATGGACTAACAGGTACCAAAGGGAAAGGGACTGGGGAGGATGGGTGGGTAGGGAGGGATAAGGGGGGCGGAGAAAAAGGGGGGTATTAAGATTAGCATCCAAAGGGAGGTGGGAGAAAGGGGAGGGCTGTACAACACAGAGAAGACAAGTAGTGATTCTACAACATTTTGCTACGCTGATGGACAGTGACTGTAAAGGAGTATATAGGGGGGACCTGGTATAGGGAAGAGCCAAGTAAACAAAGTATTCGTCATGTAAGTGTAGATTAATGATAAAAAAAAAAAAAAAGCAATTCCTGTGTAGTGACCTCCAATGAGTTCTACACAATGATATAAAGGGCATATAAAAGTGCAGGCAAAGGGTCTGTTTGTGTTTATACAGAGGATCAAAGCCTAATTTGGCTTCCCAGAAAATGAACTAAGATACGATATGAAAAAGAACTTCCAACATCAGCACTCTCAGGAAGACTCATGACAGAATATGATCAGCAAAAAAAAAACCCCAACAAAGATCCACGCACTGCCACAGGTGTAGATGCACTCATCCCACCAGTTCCTGGACTTGCCATGGGAAGGATGAAGGAGATATCTAAGCTGGCCTGTGCATACAGTAAAACAACAAATTTGATTGGATCTATACTGTTGGAACTCAACCAAGAATTAGGAGAAGTGCAAATTGTAGCACTCCAAAATCTTAAAACCACAGACTATTTACTGTGAAAAGAACATATAGGATGTGAACATTCCCCAGGAATGGGTTGTTTTAAGTTGTCTGATTTCTCTCAGACTGTTCAAGTTCAGTTGGACAATACCCACCATATCATAGATAAGTTTTCACAAATGCCTAAGGTGCCTAACTGGTTTTCTTGGTTTCACTGGAGATGGCTGGTATTACACGTATGCTTTGGTTACATAACTGTACTCCTATTATGTTAATGTGTGTGCACAATTTAATTAGTAGTTTAAAACCTATCCATGCTGAAGTCACTCTATAAGAAGATATGTCAAAGAAATAATCAATCTTCCCATGTTTTCTTCCGCCTGCTACTTCTATAGCTTTTCTTCTTCCTTCCTCATTACAACCCTTAAATAGAATTCGTGCCACATGTCGAATTTACCGACTATCATAATTCTTCCAAGTGGTAAAGACACCTCAAGACAAATGCTGGGCATAGAAGCCACAGGGCATAAAAATGCAAAGAAGTAAAAAGCTAACCTTTTCAAACAATAAGGCTTCTCTCTCACTTACCAACTTAACATTTCCCTGTATGGCCCCAGAAGATGACTGGTTAGCCAGAGACGGGTAAGATTCCTCAAAGGAGGAACAACCTAAGACAGGCACAGTCGCATCAGGTGAGAAAATTGGGATCAGCAGAGGTGAGGCTTAGAACCTCCCCCCCTCATGTTCTGAGAGAAATCTTCTGCATACATGGATGTTTTATTGCCCTTGTCTAGCTCGGATTAACACATAGTCTACAGGCACACACCTGATCATCTACATTTGCTCTCTTACAACACTAAACTCTGTTTTCTACCTTTATCTCATATCTACCTACCACTTCAGCATTTTATTAAAAATAATAATAATAAAGAGAGAAATGTGGTATCCACATATAAATCAAGTATAAAAATCAAATGAATATTCATATTTGAACTATTTATAGTTCATAATGCATGAACAAAACTGAAAGCTTCTGTGATGACTGCCCTTGTAATGTTCACCATGTAACTTATTCACTATGTAAGAATTTGTACTCCATGTAAGAACTTGTTCGTTATGCTTCAGAAGATTGGAGACTGATGAAAATTAGGCCTGGGGTGGATTAATGATTGTGCATTGAGTATTGACCCCCCTATACAGAATTTTATTGTTGTTAACAACCATTTGATCAATAAATATGAGAGATGCCCTCACAAAAAAAAAAAAAATTTATAAATATATATATATATATATATATATATATATAAACACTTCCAATTGTAAAATAAATAAGTAACCAGGATGTAATGTATAGCATAAGGAATATAGTCAAAATATTGTAACAACTTGGTATGGTGATAGCTGGTACCTAGAATTATCATGTATATAAATGTTGAATCCCTGTGTTGTACACCTGAAACTAATGTAATACTGTGTGTCAACTACCCTTCAATAAAAAATAATTATCGAAAAAAATAATAATAATAAGATACATCTCCCATTTAAAAGATAACCTTTAGGATCAATGTTCTCTGTAGTATTAAGCAATCTAAGAATGATAACAAAGCCTTTGGAAGAAGTCCAATGGTAAGTGTAATCAGCTGTCTTTTCTGTCTAAATATTACCTCTTCTTTAACCCAGCTCAAATCCCACCCCTAAAAGTGTCCTGCAACTGCCCCAGGTGTATCATCCTCTCCCTGGGAAGTCGTCAAAACGCAGGCTATGAAATAGGCTGGGCTTGGAAGTTGGACTGTGAAGGCTGAATTCAGGGTAAACAGTGTCTAGCATTCAGTTTAGGGTACATGTCAGAAATAGGGGAGATCATGCTGAAAAAGTAATCTGGGGTCATGGATGGAGGACCTTAAATTCCAGTTTGGTCTTTTTTCTATTTGCAGTAGAATGCCATCAAAAGCTTTTTTTCTTATTTTTTCTTTTTAAAAAGTAGTTTTAATTATCTTCAGATTATAAAATAAGTAATATTTTCCCAATTCTCAATAGTTTCTAAAATATAAAGACTAGAAAACATGTTAGAGAACTACTTTCAAAATTCTTTGGTTTATTCTGTGTGGGGTTCTTCTGTATACATCCATAAATACATTCACAGTCCTATATACCATTCTATACAGATGGAATTAGACCACACACACATTATTTCATAACCCATATTTCTTTATTGTCTGCAGTTACCAGTGCTGGTGGTGAACAGAGGGAGAAGGGAGTCTTGGGGGAGGTGATGGCAGGGTCCCTGGAAAAGATGGTGAGGGTCATCGAGCTAGGGCAGGGGGCACAGATAGTGGAAGCCAAAGATGATTCAGAAACAGAACTTGCCCTGTATGTCCTGTTTTCACTGTTAAAGTCATATTCCTTTTGTTGCAATTTTCATTTCTCTAGCTACTTTTATATTTTATTTTCTTAGCTCTTTCATGACAAATTTTTGGGTCCCTTGGGAAAATTATTTCCACTAACCGAAAGTGACTGGGATCATCTAATCCATCCTCCTCCTGACAGTTTCAGTCTCTTACACAATATCTGGGCAACAGAGCATCTGGCCTCTTACTCAACAACTCAAGTGATAGGGAGCTTAGTCATCACTTAGTCCAGGGTCTGCTTCAGTGTAATTCTCATTTTTAGAGTTATAGTCATTCATTTTCATATATTTTCTGTATCTCTAAGTCTTCTGAGTTGTGGTCTTTAGAACCAAGACATGTCTAGATCATCAAAAATATGTTTGAACTCTCTGATCTGCTTCTGTAGTATAGAATATGAACAGAGCACAATACCGTAAAACTCACTCTAACATATTTGGGAGGCGTGTGGTCCAGAAATGAAAAGGCAGGTTGGTGATATTGACCAGGTCAATGGAATAACCACGGTGTGCCCGGAGTCCAAAGGTCTTTGGTCCACACCTGCCCTGGTCCCTGCTGTGCTTTGGTGCCACCTGGTGGTGGATGCTACGCGACAGCTCCTGGGATGTGTGTGCTCCTAATAAAAAGATTAGACTTGACCCATGACACAAGTAAGTATATTATGACACACCGCAATAATTTCAAAGAATAGAAACAGTAATAAAGAGACGATGAAACAAAAATACTTCACTGGGAGTGGAGAAGTTCGGGAAAACCTCTTTGAGGAAGAAACACTTAAAGTTTAAATAATTAAAGTACTCAGTCTTACATGCAGTTGAAGGAAAGAGAAATAGCAGGTGCAAAGTTCCTCAGGCATATGGAAAGAGCGTATTAAAATCAACTGCAATATCAGTGAGGCTGAGAAGTTGTTAATAGGAGGAAAACGTGAGTGGAAAAGTAGCCAGAAGCTTGAACTTGAAGGGTCTGAAGGGACCTGGGGTTCTCAGACTGTGGTGGGAAGCCGTTAAGGTCGGGACCTAGTCACTGGACTGAGGCAGCAGCAAGGCAAGGAGCCCAGCAGGTTGGTCACCGAGGCAGCCCATGTGAGTGGTCTTTCTGGCTTCAACTGGCGTGGTGACAATGGCTGGACAGACTCCATGGCTGATTTGGGAGGAATTTACTTTCTCTTTATTTCATTTTACTTTTTCTTTTTCCATTTATGTGATTTATGAACACACCCTGCATTTTTGAGTGAAGAAAATGCAATTGTTGGAAGGATCTTTGGTTGAACTGAAACTAAAGTGTTGTGGTTCAGTTTGTGTCTGTTTGTTTTCCTAGATAGTTTGTCTGAGGTAGCTCTACAAGGTGCAGTTGTAGCCATTAAAAATTCTAGCATTTGTGTGTCATGTTAGTAAGTATGAGGAAATGCTGCATAGCTGCTGACATAAAATTGGCCATCGGACCTTCAAGCAGATACTAAAGGAGAAAATGGAAATCAGGGCAGGAGAGGAACATTTCTTCCTTCCCTACATTCAGGGTGTTTACTTGACTTCCTCTCAGATGTGAATAAGAAAAGTGTACACAGAGGTAATGTGATCTAGTGGGCGAGAGCGAAGGCTTGATGCCAGACTGCTTGCTCTCCCTCCCAGCTCTGCCACCTACCTGGATGGGATTATGTGACCTCTCTGTGCCTCGGATCTACGTCTGTAAAATGAAGACAAAAGTAGAACCCATTTTGTAGAGCCGTTGGGATGATGAAATGAGTATTATAAGGAAGGTGTTTAAAAGCATGTCTGGCTTGTAGGCAGTGCTAAAAAATTATCTTTTAAGTTTGTGAAAGATCAGTTCATTAAATACTTTGGAAATAAAATTGTCACCCAGGAGAGGATTATGTACTTAGAGTGAGAATAAAAGTACAGTGATTCAACTTTTCCTATCTGCTACTTAGAGATGAGTCACATACTAAAAATATTCTATCACCAACACAAACACCCCAAAATCCAAGCTCAGCAAAAAGATAAAATGAAGAAGGGGGAAAAGAATGGAAATATGTATGGTTTCCACTTGTATCCCTTTTTCGAAGAGAGAGAGGCTCTTGGTAGATGATTCCTATTTCTTAAAAGATGGAAATCTGTTAGAAGAACTTCTACCCTTAGGGGCATTTTGACACATCTAATCAGTGTATTGTAAATAGGGAAGAAAATAAATAAGATATTGCATTTAAAACAGCTCAGAGACTTTGCAGTGACTAACCTTAAGTCTAATAAAGGCATAAATCCCTGACTGCATTTTCTCTTAAGGGATTTTAAAAGATGCTAAAAAATAGTTGTGTTTGGATAACTACTGAGTTGGACTGTATATAACAGTCTGCAAGAGTAATATTTCCCAAGATGGCACTCTGAGTTTTTAAACCAGCAGACCACTTTGGCAATAGCCAAAACATTCAGGAATAACTGTTAACGACATAACCAGATGTGTCTTAGAGAATCAACTGTCTGGCCAAACCACCAAACCTTACAGAAAGGGAGAATGAGCTCAGTAGATAGAAAAAATTCCAGCCTGCATGATATATGTTAGGAACATTATTGTGACTCAATAGCTGAGTCTTCATTTCCTATTGGGCTTAAAATTCTTTCTTAAAGAAGCCAGTTTCTCCCATTGCTTCTGCAAGATAACAAATACACCTTCCTAAGTCATATCCTGATATCCTGAAAGTGATCATGTGTGTTCCAGCAGGGCTTGATTCATTCCCAGGGTACATGGACTCACTGGGTGATTCTAGCTTATTATCACAGAAGTGCAGCATGTGTTAGTCATGCAAATATATTGTTATCTAGTGAGCCATCATGCTATGGTTTGTTTATTAAGAATTGATTTTTAAAATACATTACTATTTGAAGATATTTCTTTAAAGGAAGCCAGGTGTATCCTTCTATTAGCAGGGCACACTTCTCCCTCATGTCTTCCCACTCATGTTTCCATTCTGGGTTCTTTATTAGAGGAGGCCAATCTCTGTCACGATCTCACTCCTACTCAGAGGAGAAAGACGATTTATCTGACTGGAGGGTTTGGGAGCTTGTTCAGGTCAATTTCTCTGTCTCAGCCTCTCTCTGTCCCTCTCTGTCTCCTCCCCACACACCCCCACCCTCTGTCTTCCAGCTGCATGCTGGCAGGAAGATGCATTCCCAGCTGAGCCTTGCTCTAGAAGAGTTTTTCTTGCCTGTAGGTATTCTCATCTGCTCTCTGTCATGCAGTAACCTTATCAGATTAGGTTGTCCCAAGGAATTGGGAAAGAGAAGAGGGATCTGACAGTCTATTTTCAAGAAGGGAGTAAACTCAGTTCCTGGGCTCACTAGACATCCCCTTAGCTGTGGATGCCAGTAAGCACCTAATTGCTCATGGGCTCAAATGGGGCTTATGATCTCCTCAGGAATGCAAGAATGAGTCTCAGTGGAAAATACACTGGCTCATAAAGGATCTGAAGATTTTAGCAAAATAGCACAATGGTAATTATAAGGGCTCTGAAGTTGGTTCATAGCTGCTCCATGCCATTTATGCACCAAGGAAAGAAAATGATGGCATCAGATGAGTTGAGTCTTATGTCAGGTCAACATATGAAAGCCTAAAGGCCTGTGTTAACACTGAGAGACCTTCCCAGCTCCTAGAGTCAGAGGTCAGACTGTTTTAAAGTTCAGTCCCAGGACCTGGGATATGCAGACTAACAGATTTACAAAAATGGATGAATTTAAAGCCCATGAAAGTCTTCCATGTTAATGTCAGAGCCTTGATAAAAAAAGGACTGAGATCCTGAGATAGGGGGTGAGAATATGTGGGTGATGGTCCTTGAGACTTAGACTCTCAGATTTACCCTGAACCCTAAAAGCCAGCAGAAGTGTCTCCCTCCCATTGCTATTAGATAGCACCTTCCCATTTTGCTCAGAGACCATTCAAAGGCCTCATGTAATTTGTATGCCTTACAAGATGATTCTGGTCTTCCTCAAAATCTGCCGTAACTTCCCTCACTGCTTCTCTACCACTAACTTGATTCAGTCTCAAGATGGCCTGACCAGGGGACTGTTAGTCCTGTTTTGATAGGAAATGGATTATTCATCTAAAAACACCCTGGGACCTGGCTAACAGGTATTGGCAGGGACCATAAGAGCATTCTGAACACTGGATGAGGATATCTTATAATTTAGGGCTTAATGTCCTAGCAATTACACCCACAGCTACTTCTAATTGGCTGCTAATATAGCTTCCTGAAGCTGGAGAAAAGGATAGCTGGAAATGGAACAGCATGGATGGATATGGAGGAAAGTCTCAGAAACCTAGTCGAGTGGAAATAGACTTATTATATGACACCAGAGAATGGTTGACTCTGTTCCCTTGGAGGTCCCAGAGGAAACTCCCACTCGCTTTATCCCTAGGAGTCTGCAAGTGAAGGAGAACCAGCATTGTTGAGGATCAACACAATGTTCCTCTTCAGGCAGGCCAGAGAGTATGTGATAGACATGCATCGGGGATCGTGGGGACGACGAGATTCCAGACTAGCAAAGGCCGGGTACAGCGCCTGACTATCCTAACAGAGCCCAGGGCCCTGCAGTTGCTGCAATGGTAGTGCTGTCAGAGGCAGCCAGGAAGCCCTGACCCACAGGAATCCATTAAGGTCATAGCTTATAAGACACGGTGACCCGAAGGCAAGATAGATGGGCGGCCAGCTGGAGTATTGCATAATATCTGTAATAAAAAAACGATCAAGAGTACAGAAACAGAAGGCTGATACCAGCTATAGCAAAGTCATGATCCCTTGCCAGTTTCTAGAATGGAGCCTCTTCTCAGACCCGGAACCTATGGGTTTATGAGAAGGCTGGGCCCCGTTGCAAAAAGATTCTGAAACACCCGTGCAATGTTTACAGTGTGATTCTCCCACTTCCTCTTCTTAGGGACCTAGGACCATTTCCCCAGCAAATGTGCCTTCCCTGGGGAAAGTGGAGTATTCAGACCTTGTGGTGGTGATCTGACGCAGTGCCTGAGATGACTGGCACAGGGCACACAAACACGCTCACGGTTCCCCCTCAGAGTACAGAGCTGGTGCCAGAGAGTGTCTTGGCCCAGAGCATGTCTCACAGTGGGACTGATTGGTCATTTTCCTGGTCTCTGAGTACAGAACTGGCATGGCTATGCTTGGTAGCTGGCACTGCCCTCATGCTGGTTCCCTGGCCTGTGGAGGAAGAACCAGAAGGGGAAGAAAGGCCAAGGGAAGCTCTTGAACTTGCTGACTCCGGCCACGGTAATAAATCAGGATCAGTATATGTCACCTGTGTGGTGCTGCAGGGATTAGAGCTCCCCTCAAAAATGTAAAAGCATAAGAGTTCCCATTGCATCCCCATTTAACCTATCAGCCCAGACATCAAAAGTGAGATGAATTATAACAATTGATGTGAACCCATTTATTGGGTCACGTGAAGGCTATCAGTTTTGAACAGGGCCCTTTGGAAGATTCACGCTGCATAGCAAGCATTTTTGCTACTGGAGCATATGTCATGCAGATGTTATGGTGCTAGAGATTTCTTGATAAGATGCCATGTATATTTTCTGCAGGTCCCAGAAGGGTCACAGCACAAACACACTACACTTCTGAGCAAGACGCTGTCACCTGTAACAGAGCACTATTCATTATTGGAAAAGTATCTCCTAGTATGCTATGGACCCAAAGAGAAGCTTGGCGCCTGACTTTGCAGCATCAAGTGCCTAGGATGGAGATGCCCATCTATGTCTGGACTTTGTCAGAAACACCAAGTAATAGCATTGAAGGGTAAAGCACACGATGGAAATGATACATTCAAGTTCAGGCCAAAGAGGGCATGGAGGGGGTAAGAAAGTTGCAGATGATCCAGGTTTCCTCTCCCAGATACCTTTCTCTGTTGCACTAATTCCAACCTGCAGCTCACACTTTGGCCACGGGGGTGGGGGATTCTCCCATGAGAATGTAATGGCTTCTGGTTGTCATGTTGGTAGCACTCAAAACTGTATTGTGGCCACGCTAAATCCCACTCAAGGTGGTCTCTGAAAGACAGCAGTGAGGCAAAGCATCCTGTGGGCGGATCTTTGAATGGCATATACCTGGTCATCAAGCAGGTGCGAAAGGGGAGTGGTCCGAGGTAAGAGTATGGATGTGCATAGCCCGTGTCCCTGACAGTGTCTGGCTACATCCTCGGCAGCCCACAGCTTGAAAAATCAGCCTTTAACGGAGTAGTCAGTGTCAGGCCACAGGTTTGAACATGGATGTCATGCCTGCCAAGGTATCCACAGCTGCTACCAGGGCTGAATTTTAAGCAGTCAACCAAAATTGATGTTAAACTCTTGATATGTCATCATTCCTCAAGAAACCAAACACCCACGTGGTGGCAGGTTGAGTAAATCAACCTCTCTCAGCCTGGAGCAGGTAGCAATTTGGGTATATAGTTATGTTTCTTTTCCAGCCTTTCTCATACTACCCTGGCTACCACCACCATCTCGTGGCTCAGAGTTTACGACTTACCATCATGGAATCTCATATAACACCACCTCTGAGAAAGAGGCCCATTTGGTGACAAAGCAGGTGTGACAGTGGGTATGTGCCCACTGCTCCTAACACAGACATCGCTACTCACATGCTGCCAACCTGACAGATCATCAGAATGGCCTTTTAAAGGCATAGCTAAGGTTTCAGCATAAGATGATACTCTCAAGGGGCTGGGACATTGCTCTTCAAGATGCAGCATATGCTTTGAGCCAGTAGCCTTTAGGTGGTTCAGCAGCCCCCAGAGATAAAATACATGCACCCGGGAATCATGGTGAGCAAGCAAGAGTATCAGAGCAAATACCCACTGGAGACAATGGGCATCCGATCCTTGCAGCAGTAAGGTTTTCTGGCCTACAAGCCCTGGGTCCTGGGAGAAATGGGATCATCATACAACCTAAGTATGGGTTTAGTTAAATCTAAAGATATCACTTTGGTTTGTTCATTTCTTGATTTATCATACCAACAGACCAGCAGGCAAAGAATGGATTCATCCTACCAGCAAGTACAATCGACCCTGCTCATCACGAAGAGACAAAAGTTGCTGACACATATCTGGGATAAGTCAGAGTATTTTTGAGTTCAGTCGATTCACTTGGGAATCACTTATTTCTTCCATGCCTGGTGATCATGCAAGACAATTATAGCCACCTAACAAAAGAGCACAAAGCCAGTTGAGACCCCTCAAAGATGAAGATAGAGGTTACCCAAGAAGCAAGCCCCCTGGACCAGCAGAGGTGTTATCAAAGGTGAAAGGGATGTGCAACAGGTGGCAGAAGAAACAAATGGTGAATATTATTTGTGAACTTGGAACCAATTGCAGCAGGCAATATGTCTGCTTCTATTAACTCATATTTTATATCTATTTTCTTTAAGAATTGTGACAGGCTACAACCTTGAAGAATAAGTGACAGAATAAACTGAATGAGAAGCTTGAGTATATCTGAGTGATGTAAGAGGTGAACTGTAGCAGACACTGCCTGAAATTTGTATTAACTCATTGATATGTGTAATTTGCAATAACTTGTTGATGAGGAGATTGAGACAAGACAGCAGAGACTCAGCTAAGGTTATCTAGTCAGTGATTGGTGAGAACAAGGTTTTAACCCAGATCCTTCTTACATTGATAATGACTTGAACAAATCATGAAATAGAGATAGCAAGATTTCAGTTCATGGATGCATTTTCAGAGTCAGGACTCAAAGGCAGTTAGAGAATACACAAATTTAATTGTATGCAAACACACATCCATGTATCATATAGATGTAAGTATGTATATGTAACATATATATATACATGATTTTTTTAATTCTCTTGCCTCCAAAAACAATTTAACATATAAATATAGACAATTCTAGTAATGGAAGGAAGCTAGGTTTGATAGATTTATACAGAGATAATATCTACAGATTTATAGAAAATTATGAATACCTTATGAACAATTCAAAGAGATTTAAAGGGTAATATAGATAATATGCATTTGCATATTAGGTTAACCAAAGACTCTAAATAGCTCACAAGGTACGATTTCACTGTAATGCATATATTTCATTGATTTCCCAGTTCAACCTGGTTAATTATGTTCTACTTCTTTCTAGGATTGAATTTAATGTATGGTTTGAATATATGTCTAAAACACCTTACAGGAATGTGTTTAGAGTGATATATTTGCTGACTCCTTTAATATCAAAAATTCTTCTTGCTTTAATATTCAGCAATAGTTTGCTAAACATGGCAGAGAGATGGGGGCGGGGGAGCAAAAGAAACAAGAGGAAAGAGGAAGGAGGGAAAGATTATCTACATTCTGTTAATGATCAGAGAGAAGAAGGCAGTGATACCACAGGGAGCTTATAATTAGATTAAAACATTTGGCTAAAACTTTTGAACAAATTGATTTTGACAAAGAAGCCAAGGCCGTTTAATGGAAAAAGATAATCTTTTCAATGAATGGGGCAAGAATGCCTGGATAACCATGTGAAAAGAAAGAGGGAGGAGAAAAAGGGCCCCCCCAAAAAAAGAAAGAAAGACAGGAAAAAGAAAACAAAATTAGAACCTACTCTTTCTTTACCCTACATAAAAATTAACTTATCATGGATCTGGGACCTGAATGTAAGTTAAAACCATAAAACTTTCTGGAAGAAAAGGAAGAGAGATCCTTAGTGACCTTGGACTCGGCAAACATTTCTTAAATAGGATGCAACATTATGAACTATAAAAGAAGAAACCAATAATTCGACTTGATCTACATGTAAACTTTTTTCCTTCGAAAGGCATGGCGTAAAAATGATAAGAAAACCAAAAACTAGGAGAAAACTTTACATATATGTACATTTATATGTATGTATATTTAGAATATGTAGGCTCTTCCTTAGGAATACATAAAGACTTTAACTGCTCTGTAAAAAGAAAGCAACTGGTAGAACACAGACAAAAGGTTTAATCATACACCTCACCAAAAATGACAAAAGAAAAAATGCACACAAAAGGATGCTCCACATCATCAGTAATTTAAGAAATGCAAATTAAAACCACACTCAGATACAATTGCATAGCTGAAATTAAAAAGACTGACTATACCTGCTGTTAACAGGAATATAGATGAACCGAAACTGTCACATAATGAGGGTAGGAATGCATAATGGTGCAACTTCTTTGGAAAACAACCTCTTAAATGTTAAATATCTACCTCCCGTATGACCTCCTAAGTATCTCCTCAAGGAAAATGAAAGCAGACTCTGATACAAAGACATGTACACGAATGTCTAAAAGAGCTTTGTTTGTAATGGCCAAAACCTGGAAGCAACACACATGCCTATCAACAGGGGAATGGAAAAAAGCAGATAATGGTATTCATACAATGGAACACTACTCAGTGATGAAAAGGAATGAACTATTGATGCATTCAACGATATGGATGAATCTCAAAAGAGTCATGATGGGTGAAAGAAGCCAGACAAAAAAGAGTACATACTAAATGGTCCCAATTGTAGGAAATTCTAGGAAATGCAAACAATCTATTGAAACAGAAAGCAGATCACTGATTGATTAAAAATGAGATGTGGGAAGAAAGGCTGTTTCACAAAGGGACACAGAGAAACTATTGGAGATGACAGATGCCCATTATCACGATTGAGGTGATGGTTTCATGGAATATACATGTGTTAAAATATATCGAACTGTATGCTAAATATAAGCAGTTTGTTTCATGTTAATTATATCTCAAAGTTGTTCAGGATGTCCTAAATATCAGGAACTCTAATTAAGGATTTTATAATGAGAAAAAATACACATGCAAATGTAGCACTTAGTAACTCTAAGATGGCTCAAGACTTGGTTTACTTGCCTAGCTACCTAGTTTGCATTTGCAGATGTTCTGAAGAGGAGTTTGGGTTTGTGATGCAGACTTAAGAATAAAGACAGAAGAGAAAGATGTGAATTGTTAAAGGATCAACAGAACCTAACTGCTCACTCTAACCTGTTGCTTCTCCCATGGACCCTGGTCAAGCTGGAGTAGGTATGCACATTGTTCGCCTATTCTGCTCACTGACAAAACAGTGAGAAGGGAACCACAGCCCATCAGAGGGAAACCTTATTCCTCCTCTGTGCCCTGTGTTACACAGTTTACACTCGAGACCAAAGGTGGCCTGGAGTACTCTTGCAAACCCAGAGGTTTGGGTCCACAAGTGGGGAGCCAAAGACTGATCAGTTCTGTTCAGTGCCCATCTGAGTATTGAGCTTCAATACCACTTCTCTAGTGAGATGCTTGCACAAGAAAGGTCTCTGTGCGACTCACCATGCACGCTTTTACAGATTCATGCTGTCCAAGATTGACTTTCATTCAATGGCCCTTTCCTGCTAGAACACACAGGTGAAACTTAATGATGTAGAAAGCTTGGCGAAATTTTGCTCCAGCATCACCGGACTGAAGGAAGAAGATGGTAATGAAGTCATTTCCTGAATAATCAACAGAGCAAAATATGAAAGTGATGTTAGTCAGCCTGAGAAGCATTACTAAAAAGAGAGGGCAAGGGAGAAGAGGAGATAAATCACCCTTGGGTGCCATAGAGAGAAAATAAGGCAAAGAAGACTTAGGGCGTTTGTGTTTGGTGAAATTCTAATTACAGCTGCCCACTGTAGTACATAATGAATTAAATTTTCATTACCCAAATTCAGCCTTTTGTGCTTACTCTGATAAGCACTATACTTAGAACGAGCTTGTGAGACTTAAGTGGATTGATTTCTGGACCTGGTGTCCTGGGACGTCTTAAGAACGTCATCCCCACGTATGGGGAGTGCAGAGGAATATGTGGGTGGATGAAATATTGATAGCAGTGCAACTTTGGAGGGAATAATATTTTGCTTTATTCCTTCTTTTAAAAATATATATATTAATGTGTTTATTCCTTCTTTTCTTCATTTCTGCTGGATTGATCAGCAGATCAATTTCTTCCCTATTTTATTGTCTTCCACTGGTAACTTGAAATTGCTACTATGGAGTTCTATTCTAGTGGTTAACTTCCTATTTTTAAATACTAATTTTCCAAGTACATTTCTCAAATGATGTGACAAACATAAACAATTTATTAAAATATACAACTTCTTCATCCCAGCCCAAACCTCCACTGACTGCACAGGGATGGGAGTGGGCAGTGGGGATAGTCAGGTGGTTGCTTCTGGGTGAAAAGCCTCCATTCATAGGTGGCAGTGGTGGATTGGAGAATGGCCTGACAGTAAATACCAGAGTCAGTGGCTCAGACTGCCTCCATTCCTGTGCTTTCACTACCTGCATTTTCATTCAATTCCTGCTGCACTCTCTAATCTTATGGTTATTTCTAGATTCTACCCAAAAAAACGGATTGTTTGGATTTAGGGTTTTTTTTTTTAGGTCATCTATGTAACCTTTCTGGAACTGTAGAGTTTTCAGAACTGACTAGATTTTGAGATCAACTTGCTCCTGTCTTCTTTCAGTCTTCCCAGAATTCCCTGTTTTTCTGGTCTTGCTGTGTCAACCCACCTGTTTTCCAGGCACCTATGAATTAGACTTGATGTTTAATCTGTCGTTTCAGCTGCCATTGATGAGGAGAGCGAAGTCATCACATATGTGGCTATTGTGATCCTTATGATTAAATCCAAAGGAAAGAACTGAGTAAATGAGAAAGCAGTAGATAGTTGGGGTTCATATTTTCTTTGAGAAATGTGGTAGATGGATAAATGTATCAAAAATTTCTGGAGGTGGCAACATCATAGATCAAATTGGAATATTATAACTCATAGTCATAACTTTACTTAATGCAAATACAGCACAAACATTTAGGAGACGTTATCTGAAAATCATTGTTGCTGTAAGAGTCATTCAAGGGAAAGACGTTAATCCTTTTGACGTCTTAGATTTATTATGTTTATTCTCCTAGCCACTTCATCTCCTTTTCTCTGGAGTATGAATGTGCAACTTCAGTCAGCCATGCATCTACCACCGTTCAGTACCCTTTTTGTGTTCTATATTGGCATGGTTCACTTAGTTCTCACCTTCCACTTTGCACTGCTGTGTTAGAGGCTAGTGGTAAGTGTAGAGCCTGGCGCACACTCAGTATGTGTTTACCCAGCATTTTACTACCCACTGCTCCTTGTCATTTGTTGAAAGGGAAAATAGAAGCTAACAGGACCCAGAGTTGATGTGGCACACCAAGTTAATGAAGTGGAGGAAATATGAAAATTCAGGAGATGAAGGGAATTGCACCCCATAGACTGCAGAAATAACTACTCTGAATTGAACAATTTCCTAATACTCTATTGATGCAAAGTCTCAAAATATCGAGGGCTGTGTATGAAACCACAAAGTAATTAGAAATCCAGGAATAATTAATGGGAATAGACTCATTTCTGCCACAGAAGGAAGAGAATCAGGTCAGGGGTTTGGAAAGAGCTGATAAGAAAAGACTATTATGAATATTAAAGAGAAATAAGAAATAATAAAGGAAGAGAAAAATGAATGTCTCAAAAGGCAATTAAGGTATGATAGGTAAACATTTCAGTGCCATGAAATTGTACAAGCAGCCATCAGCCAATATACAGCTCCAAGCTAGACAGTGCCACCTCGACTATTGGAACGGTTTAAATATGTTTTCATTTCTTAGCAACTAGTGCAACAATTCAAGTGTAGGCAAAACAGCTTCATTGAGTAAGATAATTTGATAAGCTTATTAAGGAGGACAAAACTCTCAGGTTAGGTCCCGGGTTCCTGGGTGAGAAAGGAAGCAGCTCAGCAAAATGCAACGCAGGCGAAGCACAGGGGTGCTCAGGGTTGCACTGCTGGCCAATAAAATTGGTGAGCAAGGCTAAAGAAACACTGTCACAAGACCAGACACATCGAAATGAGACTTCACCGAATTATTTGTTAGTGATTTTGATTCAAATCCTTTCTTCTACCTCATCTGTAAAATTTTCAGCAGTCTTCTTGGCTCCTCAGCTAATCTGACTTTCAAAACTTAGAAAAACCCTGAAAATAATTCTTTCATTTAGGAAATGACAGGAAGTACCTACCTACCTCTATCTATTATGTTACTCTTACTCATTCAACCATGAGCTTTTGATTTTCTACCCATTGTGACACACTGGTAGGCACAATTAAATAAGTAAGTTTACTTAAAATTGGATAGCAAATAGCAGTAAGTTCTTCTACAATCAATGACTAAAATAACTTAATGGACACTGAGTAAAAGGAGTGCTCAGAAGTATGGATTGCTCTAAAGAGAAAAATGAGAGAAGAATGCAGAGAGGAAATTCAATATAAACTGGATCTTAAAAGATGGGTGAAATTTTGTTTGATGGAAGAGGGGTGTACATGACAGATGGGAGGGTGCTGGCCACACCTGCCTGACAATGTGGTGACTTGGAGAAAGCACAGCACGCCAGAGGGAGGCTGGAGACCCAGGGCCAATGACCCAGGAAGATGCGCCTGAATGGTAGCAAAATAGGCCAAACATAAGACAGAGTCAGATCCTGCAGACACAGGTCTCGTCCAACACTCAGAGAAGTACCAGTCTCTCTAGGACACTTCTGCGAGAGTATGGGGCCTGACTGAGAAGTAGCGGCCCCCTGCGAACTGGAAAGTTGGGGTTTGGCTGGTGTGGAACGAATCTGAGAACTGTGAACTCACAAATCTCACAGATATCCTTTTGCCAACAAAGACCACCTCTCCTTTGTCTCCAGATGAACCGGCTCTGCCTTGTTTAACGAAGCTCTGAAACAGGTGGGAATGGACTGTAGAAGTCCTGGATCAGAGAAGAGGGAACGCGGTTTTAGTTGGGCCATTTCACACACATACATTCCCTAGGTTTCTTTATAGGCTTAGCAAAATCCTGCAATTCTTTTATTTTTTATTTTTTATTTTTTTCCTGCCATTTAATACTTTATATCACTAAGGGAAAGAACCATTTAATTCTTTCATACATTTATGAGTTCAGATCTTCAAAGAGTGTGAGCTCTTCCAGTGATCAACTTACATCGAATTTACAAGTATAATTTGCTACCAAAAGACCTTGAACAGTTTTTGGTGCACATGTTTTGGCACTCCTTATTAAGAAATGTAATCAGGCAAAAGTCCAAAAGAATATGTATTCATTGTTTCTCTTCAAAAATCTACCATTTGCTCTTGTGTTCTAATTAAATCCCTTTGTTGTTAGCCCCTTCACAAATCCTGTCTGAGCAGAAAACCTAAGACAGAGATGTCCCCTTCAAAGCACTACCAAACCAACGGAATTTTAACCGGTAAATTGCTGATTAGCTGTGGGTCATTTAAAGAGACAACGTGAAAGCAATTAGGATAGGCTCAAGTCCTAACTGGGATCCCAGGGGGCTTCAGATGCTGTTTAAAACAGTCATGGCAGAATACTGTATTCCCTGTCTGATCCTTATGCTAGCCTGAAATCTAGCACAACAAAGAAAAACTTCTGTAGGGGATTTCTGGAATCCCTATTTGGTATATGAGCATTGTCACACCTGAGATGCGCAAAGGTGTGAACTATAGTATGCCTCTCCGAGAGCCATGTCCATGTCTAGGTATTGACAGCAGATTTGCAGCAGTTCTTCTGATTATCATATGCAGATACGCATATCTCCCTCATCTTGCATAAATAGTGGCCTTCCATATATGCTCCTATTTTTTTTCCTGCTTTACAGTATATCCTGGAGATCTTCCCATAACAGTGCACAGAGCTCCTCACCCCTTCTTTTTTTAAACAACTGCATAGCATTCTATCATGACAGTGTACCATAATTTTTTTTTTTTGAGAGGACATATCTTATATTTATTGATCAAATGGTTGTTAACAACAATAAAATTCTGGATAGGGGACTCAATGCACAATCATTAATCAACCCCAAGCCTAATTCTCAACAGTCTCCAATCTTCTAAAGTATAATGAACAAGTTCTTAAATGGTGAACAAATTCTTACATAGTGAATAAGTTCTTACATGGTGAACAGTGCAAGGGCAGTCATCACAGAAACTTTAAGTTTTGATCATGCATTATGAACCATAAACAATCAGGTCAAATATGAATATTCAATTGATTTTTATACTTGATTTATATGTGAATCCCACATTTCTAGCTTTATTATTATTATTATTATTATTTTTAATAAAATGCTGAAGTGGTGGGTAGATGTACAATAAAGGTAGAAAACTTAGTTTAGTGTTGTAAGAGAGCAAATGTAGATGATCAGGTGTGTGCCTGTAGAGTATGTGTTAATCCAAGCTAGACAAGGGCAGTAAAACATCCAAGGATACAGAAGATTTCTCTCAAAACAGGGGGCATGAGGTTCTAAGCCTCACCTCTGTTGATCCCCAATTTCTCACCTGATGGGCCCCCCTGCGACTGTGCCTGTCTTAGGTTGTTCCTCCCTTGAGGAATCTTACCTGTCTCTGGCTAACCAGTCATCTTCTGGGGCCATACAGGGAGATGTAAAGTTGGTAAGTGAGAGAGAAGCCATATTGTTTGAAAAGGTTAGCTTTTTACTTCTATGCAGATTTATGCCCTGTGGCTTCTATGCCCAGCATTTGTCTTGAGGTATCTTTACCACTTGGAAGAATTATGATACTTGGTAAATTTGATTTGAGGCACAAATTCTATTTAAGGGTTGTAATTAGGAAGGAAGAAGAAAAGCTATAGGAGTAGCAGACGGAAGAAAACATGGGAAGTTTGATTATTTCTTTGACATATCTTCTTGTAGAGTAACTTAAGCATGTACAGGTTTTAAACTACTAATTAAATTGCGTGCACATATTAACATAATAGGAATACAGTTACATAACCAAAGCAGACCTATAATTACCAGCCATCTCCTGTGAAACCAGGAAAACCAGCTAGGCATCCTAGGAATTTGTGAAAACTTATCTATGATATGGTGGATATTGTCCGACTGAACTTAAACAGTCTGAGAGAATTCAGATAAACTAGAACAACCCATTCCTGGGGACTGTTCATATCCCATATGTTCTTTTAACAATAAATAGTCTGTGGTTGTAAGATTTTGGAGTGCTACAATTTGCACTTCTCCTAATTCTTGGTTGAGTTCCAACAGTATAGATCCAGTCCAATTTTTTGTTTTACCGTATGCACAGGCCAGCTTAGATATCTCCTTCTTCATTCCAATGGCAAGTCCAGGAACCGGTGGGATGAATGCAGCTACAACTGCAGCATCGCCTGGATCTTTGTTGAGGTTTTTTGATGATCATCTTCTGGTATGACTCTTCCAGAGAGTGCTGATGTTGGAAGTTCTTCTTCATATCGTATCTTAGTTCATTTTCTGGGTAGCCAAATTAGGCTTTGATCCTCTGTATAAACACAAACAGACCCTTTGCCCACACTTTGATCTGCCCTTTACAGCATTGTGTACAACTCATTGGAGGTCACCACACAGGAACTGCTTTTTTTTTTAAGAGAAAAGAATATTATCAGAAAAGTGTACCTCCATAGCTGATCATCTGACACCCTTTAAGTGATCAAAGTTAAGGATATTTAAAGCATGCATTAATCATTGATTTACAGTTAGTTTTATCCTATCATGGAGTAATCCCCCTTTTCTTTCTTTCTTTTTTTTTTTTGTTATCTTTAATCTACACTTACATGAAGAATATTATGTTTACTAGGCTCTCCCCTATACCAGGTCCCCACTATAAACCCCTTTACAGTCACTGTCCATCAGCATAGCTAAATGTTGTAGAATCACTACTTGTCTTCTCTGTGTTGTACAGCCCTCCCCTTTCTCCCACCCCGCCTATGCATGTTGATCTTAATACCCCCCTTCTTCCTCCCCCCCATTATCCCTCCCTACACACCCATCCTCCCCAGTCCCTTTCCCTTTGGTACCTGTTAGTCCATTCTTGGGTTCTGTGATTCCGCTGCTGTTTTGTTCCTTCAGTTTTTCCTTTGTTCTTATACTCCACAGATGAGTGAAATCATTTGGCATTTCTCTTTCTCTGCTTGGCTTATTTCACTGAGCATAATACCCTCCAGCTTCATCCATGTTGCTGCAAATGGTTGGATTTGCCCTTTTCTTATGGCTGAGTAGTATTCCATTGTGTATATGTACCATATCTTCTTTATCCATTCATCTATCGATGGACATTTAGGTTGCTTCCAATTCTTGGCTATTGTAAATAGTGCTGCGATAAACATAGGGGTGCATTGGTCTTTCTTTCTCAAACTTGATTGCTGCATTCTTAGGGTAAATTCCTAGGAGTGCAATTCCTGGGTCAAATGGTAAGTCTGTTTTGAGCATTTTGATGTACCTCCATACTGCTTTCCACAATGGTTGAACTAACTTACATTCCCACCAGCAGTGTAGGAGGGTTCCCCTTTCTCCACAGCCTCGCCAACATTTGTTGTTGTTTGTCTTTTGGATGGCAGCCATCCTTACTGGTGTGAGGTGATACCTCATTGTAGTTTTAATTTGCATTTCTCTGATAATTAGCGATGTGGAGCATCTTTTCATGTGTCTGTTGGCCATCTGTATTTCTTCTTTGGAGAACTGTCTGTTCAGTTCCTCTGCCCATTTTTTAATTGGGTTATTTGTTTTTTGTTTGTTGAGGCGTGTGAGCTCTTTATATATTCTGGACGTCAAGCCTTTATCGGATGTGTCATTTTCAAATATATTCTCCCATACTGTAGGGTTCCTTTTTGTTCTATTGATGGTGTCTTTTGCTGTACAGAAGATTTCAGCTTAATATAGTCCCACGTATTCATTTTTGCTGTTGTTTTCCTTGCCCGGGGAGATATGTTCAAGAAGAGGTCACTCATGTTTATGTCTAAGAGGTTTTTGCCTATGTTTTCTTCCAAGAGTTTAATGGTTTCATGACTTACATTCAGGTCTTTGATGCATTTTGAGTTTACTTTTGTATATGGGGTTAGACAATGGTCCAGTTTCATTCTCCTACATGTAGCTGTCCAGTTTTGCCAGCACCACCTGTTGAAGAGACTGTCATTTCGCCATTGTATGTCCATGGCTCCTTTATCAAATATTAATTGACCATATATGTCTGGGTTAATGTCTGGATTCTCTAGTCTGTTCCATTGGTCTGTGGCTCTGCTCTTGTGCCAGTACCAAATTGTCTTGATTACTATGGCTTTATAGTAGAGCTTGAAATTGGGGAGAGAGATCCCCCCTACTTTATTCTTCTTTCTCAGGATTGCTTTGGCTATTCAGGGTCTTTGGTGTTTCCATATGAATTTTTGAATTATTTGTTCCAGTTCATCGAAGAATGTTGCTGGTAATTTGATAGGGATTGCATCAAATCTGTATATTGCTTTGGGCAGGATGGCCATTTTGATGATATTAATTCTTCCTAGCCATGAGCATGGGATGATTTCCCATTTGTTAGTGTCCCCTTTAATTTCTCTTAAGAGTGACTTGTAGTTTTCAGAGTATAGTTCATTCACTTCTTTGGTTAGATTTATTCCTAGGTATTTTATTCTTTTTGATGCAATTGTGAATGGAATTGTTTTCCTGATTTCCCTTTCTATTGGTTCATTGTTAGTGTATAGGAAAGCCACAGATTTCTGTGTGTTAATTTTGTATCCTGCAACTTTGCTGTATTCTGATATCAGTTCTAGTAGTTTTGGGGTGGAGTCTTAAGGGTTTTTTATGTACAATATCATGTCATCTGCAAATAGTGACAGTTTAACTTCTTCTTTACCAATCTGGATTCCTTGTATTTCTTTGTTTTGTCTGATTGCCATGGCTAGGACCTCCAGTACTATGTTAAATAGCAGTGGGGAGAGTGGGCATCCCTGTCTATTTCCCAATCTCAGAGGAAAAGTTTTCAGCTTCTTGCTGTTCAGTATAATGTTGGCTGTGGGTTTATGATATATGGCCTTTATTATGTTGAGATACTTGCCCTCTATTCCTATTTTGCTGAGAGTTTTTATCATGAATGGATGCTGAATTTTGTCAAATGCTTTTTCAGCATCTATGGAGATGATCATGTAGTTTTTGTCTTTCTTTTTGTTGATGTGGTGGATGATGTTGATGGATTTTTGAATGTTGTTCCATCCTTGCATCCCTGGGATGAATCCCAATTGGTCATGTTGTATGATCCTTTTGATATACTTTTGTATTCTGTTTGCTAATACTTTATTAAGTATTTTTACATCTACATTCATCAGGGATTTTGGTCTGTAATTTTCTTTTTTGGCTGGGTCTTTGCCTGGTTTTGGTATTAGGGTGATGTTGGCTTCATAGAATGAGTTTGGGAGTATTCCCTCCTGTTCTATTTTTTGTAAAGCTTTAAGGAGAATGGGTATTATGTTTTCTCTGTGTGTCAGATAAAATTCCGAGGTAAATCCGTCCCGCCCGGGTGTTTTGTTCTTGGGTAGTTTTTTGATTACCGTTTCAGTTTCTTTGCTCGTAATTGGTTTGTTTAACTTTTGTGTTTCTTCCTTGGTCAGTCTTGGAAGGTTGTATTTTTCTAGGAAGTTGTCCATTTCTTCTAGGTTTTCTAGCTTGTTGTCATATAGATTTTCATAGCAGTCTTTATAATTCTTTGTATTTCTGTGGAGTCTGTCGTGATTTTTCCATTCTGATTTGTGATTCTGTTGATTTGTGTTGATTCTCTTTTTCTCTTAATAAGTTTGGCTAGAGGCTTATCTACTTTGTTTATTTTCTCAAAGAACCAGCTCTTGGTTTCACTGATTTTTGCTATTGTTTTATTCTTCTCAATTTTGTTTATTTCTTCTCTGATCTTTATTATGTCCCTCCTTCTGCTGACTTTAGGCCTCATTTGTTCTTCTTTTTCCAATTTCTATAATTGTGATGTTAGACTATTCATTTGGGATTGTTCTTGCTTCTTCAAGTGTGCCTGGATCGCTATATACTTTCCTCTTAAGACTGCTTTCGCTGCGTCCCACAGAAGTTGGGGCTTAGTGTTATTGTTGTCATTTGTTTCTATATAATCCTTGATCTCTATTTTAATTTGTTCATTGATCCATTGATTATTTAGGAGCATGTTGTTAAACCATGTGTTTGTGAGCCTTTTTGTTTTCTTTGTTGAATTTCTTTCTAGTTTTATACCTTTGTGGTCTGAAAAGTTGGTTGGAAGAATTTCAATATTTTGGATTTTGCTGAGGCTCTTTTTGTGGGCTAGTATGTGGTCTATTCTGGAGAATGTTCCATGTGCACTTGAGAAGAATGTATATCCTGTTGCTTTTGCATGTAGAGTTCTATAGATGTCTATTAGGTCCATCTGCTCTACTATGTTGTTCAGTGCTTCCATGTCCTTACTTATTTTCTGCCCGGTGGATCTATCCTTTGGGGTGAGTGGTGTGTTGAAGTCTCCTAGAATGAATGCATTGCAGTCTATTTCCCCCTTTAGCTCTGTTAGTATTTGTTTCACATATGATGGTGCTCCTGTGTTGGGTGCATATATATTTAGAATGGTTATATCCTCTTGTTGGACTGAGCCCTTTATCATTATGTAGTGTCCTTCTTTATCTCTTGTTATTTCTTTGTTTTGAAGTCTATTTTGTCTGATATTAGTACTGCAACCCCTGCTTTCTTCTCGCTGCTGTTTGCCTGAAATATGTTTTTCCATCCCTTGACTTTTAGTCTGTACATGTATTTGGGTTTGAGGTGAGTTTCTTGTAAGCAGCATATAGATGGGTCTTGCTTTTTTATCCATTCTATTACTCTGTGTCTTTTGATTGGTGCATTCAGTCCATTTACATTTTGGGTGACTATTGAAAGATATGTACTTATTGCCATTGCAGGCTTTAAATTCGTGGTTACCAAAGGTTCAAGGTTAGCCTCTTTAGTATCTTACTGCCTAACTTAGCTCACTTATTGAGCTGTTATATACACTGTCTGGAGATTCTTTTCTTCTCTCCCTTCTTATTCCTCCTCCTCCATTCTTCATATGTTGGGTGTTTTGTGCTGTGCTCTTTCTAGGAGTGCTCCCCTCTAGAGCAGTCCCTGTAAGATGTCCTGTAGAGGTGGTTTGTGGGAAGCAAATTCCCTCAGCTTTTGTTTGTCTGGGAATTGTTTAATCCCACCATCATATTTAAATGATAGTCGTGCTGGATACAGTATCCTTGGTTCAAGGCCCTTCTGTTTCATTGCATTGAATATATCATGCCATTCTCTTCTGGCCTGTAGGGTTTCTGTCCAGAAGTCTGATGTTAGCCTGATGGGTTTTCCTTTATAGGTGACCTTTTTCTCTCTAGCTGCCTGTAAAACTCTTTCCTTGTCCTTGATCTTTGCCATTTTAATTATTATGTGTCTTGGCGTTTTCCTCTTTGGATCCTTTCTGTTGGGAGTTCTGTGTATTTCCATGGTCTGTTCGATTATTTCCTCCCCCAGTTTGGGGAAGTTTTCAGCAATTATTTCTTCCAAGATACTTTCCATCCCTTTTCCTCTCTCTTCTTCTTCTGGTACCCCTATAATATGGATATTGTTCCTTTTGAATTGGTCACACAGTTCTCTTAATATTGTTTCATTCCTGTATATCCTTTTATCTCTCTCTCTGTCAGCTTCTATGTGTTCCTGTTCTCTGGTTTCAATTCCATCAATGGCCTCTTGCATCCTATCCATTCTGCTTATAAACCCTTCCAGAATTTGTTTCATTTCTGCGATCTCCTTTCTGGCATCTGTGATCTCCTTCTGGACTTCATCCCATTTCTCTTGCGTATTTCTCTGCATCTCTGTCAGCATGTTTATGATTCTTATTTTGAATTCTTTGTCAGGAAGACTGGTTAGGTCTGTCTCCTTCTCTGGTGTTGTCTCTGTGATCTTTGTCTGCTTGTAGCTTTGCCTTTTCATGGTGATAGGAATAGTCTGCAGAACTGGGACGAGTGACGGCTGGAAGAACTTCCCTTCTTGTTGGTTTGTGGCCCTCCTCTCCTGGGAGAACAGCGACCTCTAGTGGCTTGTGCTGCGCAGCTGCGCGCAGACAGGGCTTCTGCTTCCTGCCCGGCTGCTATGGAGTTTATCTCCGCTGTTGCTGTGGGCGTGGCCTGTCTCGGGCAGCTGCTCCGAAGTGGTGGATTCGTATTGCAGGGGGAGCGGCCAGGAGGCTATTTATCTCCGTAAGGGGCCTCCGTGCTCCCTGCAGCCCGGGGGATTAGGGTGCCCAGAGCTCCCCAGATTCCCTACCTGTGGATTAAGTGTCCCACCCTGCCCCTTTAAGACTTCCAAAAAGCACCTGCCAAAACAAAACAACGACCACAAAAAAAAAAATTTTTAAATAAAAAAATACAAAAATAAATAAAAAATGGCCACTCATTTTTCTTTTTCTCCGGCGCCAGCCTCAGGCATCTGCTCACCGATCTTGCTTCCATGTTTCCATAGTATTGGGGTCCCTATCCCTTAAGACTTCCAAAAAGCTGTCGCAAAAAAAAAAAAAAAATGGCCGCTCGCTTTTCTTATGCCCTCCGGCGCCAAGCCTCCGTTACCCGCTCACCGTTCTTGCTGCCCTGTTTCCCTAGTATCCAGGGCCCCGCGCACGCACTGTGTCTGCACTCTGGCCCGGATGGCTGGGGCTGGGTGTTCAGCAGTCCTGGGCTCCGTCTCCCTCCCGCTCTGCCTATTCTTCTCCCGCTGGGAGCTGGGGGGAGGGGCGCTCGGGTCCTGCTGGGCCAGAGCTTGTATCTTACCCCCTTCGTGAGGCGCTGAGTTCTTGCAGGTGTGGATGTGGTCTGCATGGTGTTCTGTGTCCTCTGGTCGTTATTCTAGGAAGAGTTGTCTTTGTTATATTTTCATAGATATATCTGGTTTTGGGAGGAGATTTCCACTGCTCTACTCACACCACCATCTTGGCTCCCTCTGCAATTCTTTTTGAGTGTGCACTGTTTCCCCCTTGTAGACATGATGCTTATTCCCTGCTATATTAGTTTCCCATGGCTGCTGTAACAAATCACCACAGATTTAGTGCTTAAGTCCACACAAATGTATTGCCTTAGAGTTCTGGATATCAAAGCCCTAAATAGTCAGTGAGGCTAAGTTCCTTCAGGAGGCTCTGGCAGGGGGGAATCAGTTTCCTTGCTTTCTCTAGCTTCTAGAGGCCTTCTGCATCCCCTGATTCCCAGCCCCGTCCTCCACCTTTAAAACCAGAGGCATAGCATCTTCCAACCTCTCTATACCAGACCCTTCTGCCTCCCTCTGATGAGAATCCTTGCGATTGCATTGAGTTCACCCCAATAATTCAGGCTCATGTCCTCATCTCAAGATCCTTAATCACACCTCCAAAGTCCCTTTGTCCAGAAAGGTCACATATCCACAGGGCCCAAAGATTACAGTTGTTAAGGTTACATTAGACTGAGGCGGCTCTCGTGTCCTGGTAGCCTCTGTAAGCAAACTGAGACCGAAGCCCCACTGCAATTCCTGTAAAAGCATTTGCATTCCAGAAAATGAAATTTACGAATGCCCTACCACACATAGCCAGCTCAGCTTCCCCAAATAAGGTGACTGCTTAAACTATAGCCAATCAAATATTTCCCTGGCTTTGTTTCCTCAATCCCCAGCTCCTGTCCTCAGAGGACTCCTAAACCTCTTTTGTCTGGTTCAAAAGGGTATTTGTTCAAAGAACTCTTGAAAATCAGATGTGGGCATCTTTGAGGGCCGTTATTCAGCCTACCATTCATGGAAAACACAGGGATTTGATGTTAGCTGTGGGTGTAGAAGCAACAGAAACTGGAAGAGTGTAGTACAAAGAGTGGGAATCGGTATTCTATTGTAAACACCTGCCTCAGAGTAGCTGTGTGCACGATGGTGGTGTCATGATAGCGACAGTCTCCGGAATTATGAATGGCAGCAATAGTTTCCAGAATTCTGGATTTATAGTGTCAGGGTGAGACTTTCAATTTAAACTTCAGTGACAGCATCTGTCCCTCTAGCTCTCCCAGTGGGTTTATAAAAGCCTGCCCCCCAATATTAAATACTTTGCTGCTTGAAATGTCCAGATGGATTTCTATTTCCTGCACTGAACTCTGATATGACATTGAAGCCAATGTACATATTATCGCCTGTGGCAGTGAAGAGCGATATTCTGACAGGTCTCAAGTTTGGGATCCCAGGTCCGACACTTAATGGTTGTGTGACCTTGGATGAGTGACTCTTTTTTACTATGCCTCAGTTTTATTGCCTGTAAATGAGAATTATAATATTATTACCTACCACCCAGGGGTTGTTGAAAGGAGGATCTCATTAACATATCTGGGACCCATGTTTTGTTGATGAGATCAGAATTTTATCATAAGCCAAGAATAGAAGAAAATCAGAATAAGGTAGAGTCAGTTCTTGTCACACAGGAGGAGAGAGGGAGCTGCCTTGACTGACCATGGACTGGGGGAAGAAAGCCCCAAACATCATGGAAGTAGAGGTCTGTGTCCTGTGTCTTCTGTCCTGGCTTCTCTTTTTGCAGGTTAGTGCCCCAAGAGTCATGGGGGACGTATACTAGACATGTTCTGGAGAAAGCAGAAAACAGGATAGATGCCACTTTGCTCTCTATTCAGAGCCCTGGTAGACCACAAACAGGATGACCCCTCTTCACCACATGGGGGGAAAACCGGATTGGTGGGGAGGTGAGTAAAAAGATCTAATCTATCATTATTGGGTCCCATGGCAAAGGCTGATGAAAAAATCACAACAACCTGGGGAAACCCTTGCCCCATGCCTTATAGCTGCCACGTTTCCCCTATCCCTTGATGTCAGTGTAAAGAGGAAACTGAAAGGGAGAAAGAGTCCCCTAGAAAATTTAACTTTGGATTAAGAGCATGTTAATGCAGTAGAGATGGCTTTTTATTTGAAAGACATTGTCTAAACAAAAGATAATGAGCTATTGTTAAAATTCCCCTGCAATCCCAGTGCCCATTTCTCCTCATGGATAGTTTAGAAAAGCTACTGATAATAAAGGACCCTTGCATTCTTTGGACATCTGTGTAGTGTATGGGTGAATTTAACACCACAACAATTATCTATTGATTTACAAGACCTCGGTGATAGCAGTTGCGTGCACATAATTATACATAATCTAAGTGCCAGGCATTTTGAAGAGAACTCCAGATAGACAAGAGTAGGGCTTATACTGTTTAATATTTGTTTAAATTATTTGGAAATGTTGATATTATATAGTAAGAAATGATGAGTTACATTAATATTCAGATTGATTCATTCATTTATTTTATGTAAAATTGTAAGATTTTCAATATTTTATGACATTTTCGCTATTCTGCCATTCCAGAGCATTCTTACTGGATTCATTGTAGAGAAAAAATAATACCCAATTACCTTAAGATTTCTAAAAGACCAATATTCACAAATAGGTAGACGTGTTCATCAGCCCTAAAAAAATTTGTGTTATAGTTAGAAAATTTGATTATTTGTTCAATTTTTTTTACATTGTATTATTTTTTCAACCAGCTTACATTCATACATTCAAGCCTAGGAATTGACTAGCCGTATTTTAAAGGAGACAACAAAATTTTAATATGTTTTATCATTTTAAGATAATAATTGCTGCCATATAATTTATTTTCCTATTTTAATATAGAATAATTTGATTTTAATGTGTTATCATGTTTCTTGTCTCCTATGCTAATTAAAAACCTCAGACTGGGACCACATTCCATTAAATATCTGTTGCAACATGTCTGTAGAACTGTCTGTTCTGTGTGTATAAAATTCTCAGGAAACTGGAAGCTTAATATTCAAGTTTTATATAATTCTGTTAACACCAGTCTTAGAAAAAAATTTAAGGAAAATTTACGACTAAGGTACTGAAATAGCTAACAAAATTTCTGCCAACTTAGAATATCTGCTGGTTTGGGGCTATCCATAGAGCTTTTGTTTTAGTGCCAGAATCAAAGATTCCATTAAAAAAAAAAAATAGAATGTCTGGGCCACTGGTTGGCAACTATCAATTCATGGATTTTGTGCTGCGTGGTGTCATCAAATACAAGAATTTATGTCTTCATTTTTTTTATGTTCCTATTTTTTACTAAGCATTTCTTCACCTTTCTTTGAGTTCTGTGTAATTTCAATATGCTGTTTTCTTTCCCTTTCCTTTACTTCAATATTGTTTTTCAATTTCTGTACTATTACTTGGTTGTATTAAACAACCATCTATTCTTAATCTGGTAATTTTTTTTTTCAGTGTGTCTGCTATTTAAAGTGTTCACAATAGCTTGCATTTATTGAGCACTTATCATGGGCCAGACATTGTGCTATATCACACACATACACACACACACACAACACACAGAGTTTCAGTGAATACTCCCCATTAAGGAGCTTGGTATTACTATCTCTTTATAATTATCTTTATTCTTTATTACCTTTGTTACCTTTATCTTCACTACTATTATCTTTATTAAGGGGACTTTGAGGCATGAGGGGTTGACTTGTCCAAGGTCACAAAGTTGGCAAGGGAGGGAGCTGGGGTTTGATTACATGTGGTTTGACTTCAAAGCACACTTAACAATGTTTTAGTAAAATTCTATTAGTCCTGAGTGACAGATATTCATCATAAACTAGTTGATGAGACATGGAATAAAATGCTTCTTTTTATGACAAATCTAGCAGTGGGTTTCCAAACACTGCTGGATTCAGATAGTTAAATGACAGTCAGGGTCTATCTCTTGCCATCCCAGGGGCTTCATTCTCCTCAGTCTCAGGCTGCCTCTTAGAAGATTGGAACCATGGCCGCCAGCTGCTGTAGGTTCACAAGGCCCTTGTAGCCAGAGATCACAGAGAAGTGAGAGTGTCTTTCCTGCTGTCTCTGCAGTAATTCCAGTGGGGGTTATGATTAGCCTGGTTTGGGCCACACGCCTAAAGCAGAACTGTGGTCAGGACTTCACAACAGCTATGGACGATAGTCAGCCCTATGTGAACCACAAAGGCTGAACAGGATTACAGTAGGAGAAAGGACTCCCCAAAAGAAGGATATTGGGCAGGCAAAAAAAAAAAGAATTACATGTCCATATGTGCACGTTGGCATTAGACCTTGTGAATTACTAAACTTACACAAAACACCAAAATATCACCTAAGACTTAACAAAAATCCTGTGAGGTACTTTTTAATCTTCATTTGTTCAAATAACAAAGACTTGTGCAACTTGCCCAAGTTCACATTATGTAGAAGTCATCAGACCTTTTAAACATACATTATGTAATCAACTGCAGGGCTTGTAGAAGAGTAATATACAAAACTCAGGTGACTAGACCTAAATGTGATGGCTTCCAACCTAAGTATCAATTTTTTGAAGATTAAATATCTTCAAATGAAATGAAACTAGACATTAGTCTGATTTAGTCCTTTGATGTTTGGTGATAATTAATCTTTTAAAAATATTTTAATGTCCTATGCATCCTAGTCCTTACTTGCAATTTCCTGAGGGTATAAAATCAAAGAGTGGAAAATTTCTAGTGGATGAATGTCAGCTTTATTCACATTCCTTAGCTGAATAAATGTGATTGCTTGGAACCATGTTTAATGAAATAAGTTCAGAAGTTATAGGAACCTGAAGCAACAGCAAGTACTTTATTAATATTTTATGTAAAACAGAAGTGCGTTTGGGAAAGGAACTTATGTTTAAATATTTTTAAAGGTCGCTATTGCCTGCGGGAGGGGAGACGGTGTATTGTATGAAGCTTAATCTACATACTCAACATGTGTAGCATGTCACATTTCTTTATTTTTTAAGTCATCTAAAATCCATCTCCAGGCCTCCATTTGGAAGGGATAGTAAGGACTTAAACTAAGACATTGTTGGAATATGTCCCCATCCATGGTGGTCTAATATCTTAGGGGTTGTGTGCTGCACGCTAAGGTATCTGGGATCTCTGGGATGCCCCTGAAGCTAGGGGTCTATGGTGGTTTCTGTTGATACAGCCATCATTCCTCAAAGCATGGTCCCCTCAGGTCTAGCGGCTCTTTGCTTCTCTTCCACTGGGTGCCCTTGGTCCTTGTAGAGGCTGACGCCAATGTGTCTAGGGTCCAGGCTTCCTGGGGGCTGCTACCTCAGGGGGTTCGACAGTCCCTTTCACAGGTTCTAGAAACGTCATCTCTCACAGTTTGGCTTCAAAGGCTTTACTCTCTTCTCCCCTCTCTCCTCATCTGCTGGGACAGCCAAAGTGATCTCATCCCTGAGCTAATAATACTTTTGCAAAAGAGAAGAAGGACCATTGTCCTCAAGAGGATTCTACTTCCAGCTCTGCAAAAAGTCCAGGAGCAGAAGGAAATACAAATGATCCGGCTATCATCTTGAAACAGGATGAAGAGGGAGAAACATGGAAGATAAACACCAATTATCTTAGCAGTATTGTTCCATTATACATGTATAACCAGGATCTGCAGCTTGAATAATAGACAGTTTCATTAGTGTTACCTCTGAAATAATGTATAATGTGACAAGAAATTCTCATCACCCCCAGCCATCCTGAATGTCCCGAATGGATGCCATGAGGATCCCCAAACAGCAGCTAGATGAAGGACTGAGGAGATATCATTAGCAGGATAAGCAGAATAAATACTTTGAAACTGCTGGAGAACAGATTAGAGAAGTCAGACATAAAGGCCTATGAAAAACAAGTCATAAGTGCCTAGGAAATGAGAGTGAGGCTAGCTGGCCTAGACTCCTGGACCTGAGTGGGACACGGATCGCTGGCCCTGGGACAGTCTGAGCTCAGCTAACTCAGAAGCCATCAGCCGAAGTTCTGTGGGTCCATGGAGAGGCTTGAAGGTTTCTGGAAATCTTTGATTGGAATGCCATTTTGAAATGGTGTTGTTTGCTGTTTTAAACGCCATAATGAAAAACAGAAGGTGAGCCTGGAAGTACTGTGTTGTGAAGAGCACTAAATGGGTGTGTAACTTAAAAAACATATCTTATTTGAGACCCTAACTTTCACTTAGATGTGACTCCCTTCTGGAGAAATGGGTGTTAACACTTGAGGGAGGTCACACCACTGCTCTCCTCACCAGCTACCGTGGCCTCCCATCCCCCTCTAGGGGGAAGCCTGACACTGGCCGACAGGGGCTATGGGGCGTGCCTCTTTCCTTGCTGATCTCATGTCTTACCACCCTGTCCTTGCTCACACACCATCAGTCACCCTGGCCTCCTCGCTGCTCCTGCAATGCAGCAGGCGTGCTCTTATCTGCCTGCACCGTTCTTTCCACAGGCATCATGGTATTTTGCTTCCTTACCTCCTTCAAGTATTTGCTAATACGTCATCTTCCAAATGAGACCCTTCCTGACCACTGTATTTAAAACTTGTCTCTTGAACTGTCTTCCCTGACTTATGTTTTTGTATTTTCTCACCATCTTGCATACCATACAATTTAATGCTGTGTTTCATTTTATTGTCACCATCCCCAATTATGTGTAAGCCCCATGACAAGGGCAAGGGAATTCAGTCTGCTTTACTTAACAATGAGACCCCAACACCTAGAACACTACCACATAGAAGGTGCTTAGTAAGTCATTGTTGAAGTAATGAACAGGGAACTAAATGACCAGTGAAATAAAAGACCAAGTGCCACATCAGACAGATTAGAATTAAGTGACCAGATTTTTCTTTACAGATTTGTGTGTCTGCATTTGTATATTTTAACACTGAAAGTGTTAAATACAGATGCTTTCTCTCTTATTCCAAATTGTTAGAGCTTCTTTTATATACACACATGCATACGTATCTACAGAGAAAAATTTGATCACTTGCTTAAATATATATATTTAAGAGTCATATTCAAACATAGGAAATATTAAGCACGTCCCGTGTTCCAGACCTCATACTGTGAGTGTTCATCTTGTTTAACTCACTTGATCCACACAACAACCAGCAAAGCTTCTAAGCTATTTCAATAGAAGTTAAACACTGAAAGCAAGGGGCATTTCAGAGTTCCCCGCCCACTTTCTAGTCACTGCAGGGATCTGACAGGTTATCTTAAAGTAGAATGTCCACACATTTGAATATACTCTTCTTCTTGGTCTACTACAGCAGTCCTTAAGTGACATAAGTTACCTCACACAGGGAGATGTACCCAGACCAGGTATAATCTACTTTATGGGCAAGTAAAGGACTTCTAAGAGGAATTTTTGTTCAACCCAGTTTTCAGTTTATTTTCTAACTTAATCTCTTAAACATGTAACCTCGATTTATACTGTTAACCTCGTGATTTCAAGTTCATCTTCTTTTCTGCTTGAACTTCACAGTAAAGCTTCCACTGTCATATTTGGGCACATATTTGAACATTTTATTAAGAAACTCTGGAATAAGAAGGTTATTGTTCTCTGACATTCCTTTTAAAATTCAAGCTTTCTTATGTCCACTCACATAGAACTGTAGCCACAAACTCACCTGCTCTGGACCTGCTCCTCAAAGTACACGTGGTGCAGACACAAAAACACTGGAAGTGTTAAAATATTTAGGCAGCTTTCTCTCTTGTTCCAAATTGCTGGTGCTTCTTGTCTGATTGCTGTATTTTGATTATGAGAGCTTTCTTTTTCTTTGATGTTGGAAGTAAAATGAAAATTTTCTACTCCTCTTTTAAGAATTTGGATCAGTTTCATGTCAGAGAGTGCTCGGATTGCAAGGTGAACTGTTAAAAATCTGCTACTATTTATAAGCACTCATCTGCTTCAAACAGGATTTTATTTTTGAAATCATTGAACATAAAAAAAAGCCACAGTAATAAATTGTGGTGAGAATCTTCTATATGACTTGTAATTGTCATCTACCTGATGTCAAAATTGTTCCTTCCTCTAGTTTATCACGTTCATCAAAGCAGCCTCATTGTTCCTGATTGACTATTTTAGTGAGCAATTATTAAAAGTATAAAATTAATTTAAAGTTTGTTTTAAGCAAAAACTAGTTTGTTTTAAGCAAAAGGGTATGGAATAAGATTTTTTTCTCTCTTTTTTTAAGGTTCTGCTAATGAAAATTGTTTGAAAAATCACTGCTATTGCCCGAGGGTTGGTGAATGTTTTCTGAAAGAGCCAAATAGTAAATATTTCAGAGTTTGCAAGGCGTTTGCAAAATTGAGGATATTATGTAGGTGCTTCTCCAACATTTAAAATAGAAAAGCATATTAAAATGTAAAAATTGGTTTCAATTTGGAGGCTGCCAGAAAAAGGTGGTGGGCTGGATCTGGCCTGTGGGCTGTAGTCTGCCAGCCTCTGGTCTAGCCCATTGCCCTTCTCTTTGTTGGTGAGGAAACGCTAGCAGAATCGAACTTCCTGTAGAAGGTTCACAGATGCGGTGGCGGCACTGAGAGAAGAACAGGAACCGCACTGGAGGTCTCCTGATGTCCGGCACCACTGGATTGTTAATGCAAACTGAAGAAGGAAAGAGGCCCAGATACAAACATGAAAAGACCCCAGACTGCAGGGGAAGCCAAAACCACATACAAAATGATTACATAAATACTCACCTTATAAAGGAACCCCAGTTAGTAGGTGCTTTTCCTTTCCCACGACACCCTTCTTGGACGCAAAGGAGTATTTCCCATAAGTTATATGTAATAAACCAGAAAGTCAAGATGGCTAGGAACTGCCTGTCTATCTATCTCTGTCTGTCTGTCTCTGTACATATATCCTTACACACACACACACACACACACACAAGTGATTTAACAATTACTTGAGAGGGATACATACATATATATATATCCACATTCCCACCTTACCTTCACAGCCTATTTTTTTCCAAATTTTAGAAGCTCAATAAATGTAACTTAATGAATAAAAAAGTAAAACTAGAAAAATACATCATCATTTTCTTCTTACGTCACTACTTTATGTCTTGATATGCAGATTAGAATGTTAATGATATGATTAGGGGTTAAATCACAGAAAATAAGATTGCTTCTGATAGCAACAAGCTTCATTCTGGGATTATTTCAATTAGTTTTACCTACCAGGGCCTTCTAAGGAACTGACTATAGATACCTTTACAGCTCAACCATCTTTTTAAATCTCTGGATCATCAAAAATTAAGGATTAAAAAAAAAAAGAATCACATGCTGTTTTCACTATGCAGATTGTACCACTAGGATTATTACCATTTGCAACTTCTAGTGAATTAACAAATCTAGGAATTCATGACCAACAGCAGCTTATGTCAGAAAGGGAGACAAACATTATGTGCCTCCTTCTGAAAGAACACGATATCATCTACTAAGTATTTTTGTTCAAAAGGAAAGGTGAACTTGTATCTGGTGATTCTCTAGATCCTAACACCAAATCACCAGCTCACAGGACACTTGCTTACATGTGGGGTCTAAAAACAAAACAAAACAGAATGAACAAAACAGCAGTAGACTCAAAGACACTGAGAAGTGACTGGTGGTTACCATGGGGGAGGGGCTGGGTGGGTGAAGGGGATAGAGTGGTAAAAAACCCCAGTCATATATATAAATCAGTCATGGGGATGAAAGTACAGCATAGACAAGATAGCCAATAGTTCTGTGACACCCATCTGTGTTGACAGGAACTACACTAGTTGGGGTTTTAATAAAGGATTTAATAATGTATATAACTGTTGAATCACTATGTTGTGTACTTGAAACCAACATAATATTGCACACCAACTATACTTCAAATAAAAAAATCAAAAGAAGACAGAAACATATTAAATGACACCACAGCAATGGAACCCACAAAATCCAGACTGTGGGAACCCTGTAGGGCAAATGATCCAGATTCTAACCACACTAACAAAGGAAAATAAGAGATGGAGCAGAACCTATTAGAGAAGCTTGAAAGATGTAAAAAACAATACTGATTATAAAAAATATGAAAGTATAAAAATGGAGTTTATGAGACAGTTGTAAAAAATATGAAATTGATGTAAATATCAACAATTTGAACAATTACTTGATATCAGATAAGATTAGGGAATAATTGCTGTTTGAAATTTTCCATAGCAAAATGTTTTTAAAAGTTGCCAAAAGGAATTTCGCCAACCAATATATGGAAAAACCCCAGAGTGGCCTTCTACTGAGAACTCTAGTAGCTCAACAGAGAATGGCTACAGACATAGTAACTATAATAGCCTCATAAGACTGTTTATGATAAGATACATTCCTCAATGAAAAGAAATCTAAATTTGCAGGACACACTTTTTGAAAATATTACATGGTATATTAAGGGTTACTTCTGTGGTTTGTGTCTAGTGTAGTACAGAAAGTACAAAAAGTATGGCTTTGGGAGCAAATATCACTTTCAACTTGTGGGTTAGAGCAGAGGCTGCCAGAGTCCTGTGCACATCTTGCCCATACTGCGTGAGTTCTTGCCAGTGGTCTGTCTTCCAGATACCAGCCTCTTGAACTCTTTGCTGAAGGGCTTCTCCTCTGGGCAAGGAGCAGGCTGGAGGTGCCGGGGAATCAGTGTCTCCTGAGATCAGCCCCTAATCAGTGACTGGCAGAAGTCCATGTGGAAATAGACCCAACCTCTTTGCTCTTCTAATGGGATAAGTCTGAGGCCCTTGGTCTCCCCGGAATACCAGAGTTTCCCAAGTGGAATTAAACTCTAGCTATTTACAGTGGTAACTGACTTCAGAATTCACCCTTTCTCAGTTTCCTTCCTTCCCTTTACCTTTTTACTTCACTCTCCTACCAGAAATGCCTGGGATCATTTTCCAAATAAACTACTTGCTCTCAAATTCTGATCTCAGAGTCTGCTTCTTGGGGCACCCAGATCAAGACATAGAGAAATATAAAGGCATTCAATTTGTAAATACAAACAGTAAGGGGGGTTCTTCTACCATTTCGAGCTGGTGAACATAAAATTGTAGCTAGCTACCCTTGTTTTCTGAGCTTGGTGAATGTCAGTAGAAGAGTATAATAGTCTTGCTTATGTTAATTTGCTAACATTGTTTAATGTAAATTTAATGTAAACTTGTTTAATTTATGATTTAGAATTATCCCAATTATCAAGGAAGATCACAATAATCATTTATAAACTCCAGTATGTTTAAGAATTGCTCAGGTGTCTTGTTATAAATGTGAATTCTCGGCCCTTGACTTCAGGGAACCTAATTCAGAACCACTCCGACTTGCTAGTAATCGTTGTGCCCATTCAAACATCAGCAGTACTTACAGAGGAGTCCTGAGGATCCCCTATGAGAAACACTGACTTAGGAGCCAAAGTTTTAATTACTTGTAAGGTGTGGCCACTTGGGTCCTTATATCAGAAGGTTTGATCTGACCCCGATGGGTATGTCATATCCTGGAGTCCCAATTCTGTGCTGCAAATACAAAAACCTATATTTAGTTTTAATCTGATTCAGATGGTGCTGCTGTATTCTGCCTGCTTTCTGTAAAGGTAGAAAGGAAGTGATGTCTGGAAAACACAGCGTGGTGCAGCATGGACGGCGTGGCAAGCAGACTGTAGCAAAGGTCTTAAAAACTCAGGGCTCCACCCGTCCCTTATTTCTTGGTTATGCTCTTGAGTCTCTTGGGTAGAGATGGAAACAGAAGCCCTGCCGAGAAATCACTTAGTTCTGAGGCTGACATTTGCTCTTATTCCTCTCTTGAGGCTCCTCTAGTCTTTTTACCCAGTGAAGATTCAGAGCCTCTGGGGTGCCAGTTAGGGAAGGTATGGTCACCCCCAGCCCCACCCTCAGGTTTTTGCATCTTGAACAATATACTTATAGCAATTTCCAGATGATGAACATTTGTTTCACTTATGAGAGTCAATTTACCCTTTTCAATTAGTTCACGCAAGTTTATTTGGATTTTTGCATCCTGTCTATTCCTAGAGATTCAAATGGCTTCAAAAGGCAAATAATTGCACCTTCAAGTTGATTCGTACAGCAATTTTATTTTCTTTCCTCACTGAATTTTCTGACTCTCCAACTCTAGAATTAACTGGAGACATCCTTTCTCTGGCATTATAATACAACATGGCTGGAGCCTCAGAATGATGTATTTTCCTTCAGTTTGTTTTTATAGAAATAAAACCATGCTCCCAAATTTGTTAAAGACACTAATTTATTACTAGATATAAATTAGAATCAGAAATGTCTGAATGATTTAATTTCTACTTGTCTTAGAAGATTCATTCCTACCACTTCCTTCCAATAGCAGTACATGCAAAAAACTAAAGTTACGGGAGTCCTAGAATTCAATAGGTGTAAATCTAAAAGCATGGAGGCAACGTATAAATATGTCAGTGGTTCAAAAGTGCAAATTCAAGGATAGTCACTCTCATGTCAGGCCAAACTATTAGAGTCAATATTCCACCAGGAACCAAGCATTCTAAATGTTGATTACTCTCCTAAAACTGTTGTGCCATTTCCAGGAGAAGGAAAAGAAAAATGAAGGAATTTCCTTAGACCAGTGTTCACAAATGTTCTGGCCTTGGCATCTCTTTATAGTCTTAATAATCAACAAAGATTCCAAATATTTGTTGTATGGGAAATACTAAAAATGAGAAGAAACTAAATATTAACACAATTCATATAGAAATAAACTTTTATATATTAGCATGAATAAATATAATTCCTTATGAACATAAGTATATTTTCTAAAAACAAAAAAAGATGTGACGAGTGGTAGAAAATAAAAGCTCTGCCCTCCAGTGCTAATATCTTAATGAAATCCATAAAACCTGACTTTCAAGACTATTGGAAGACTTGTGTCATCATTAGCTCACTCTGGGTATAAATGAAAGTCTGCTGCTGGATACAGAAACCTCGCAATGACTTGTAAACAGTGCCTGCTTCTCTCATTCAAGATGCAAGGACAATCTAACCTCTCTTGCATCTTAGTAAAATACCCTGAAATTTAATAAAAATAAGCATCACAGAAAGGAGAGTCCCCTTAATCTCCCCTCTCATGCTTATTCTGTGATGATAGTGTAGCTATAAACAAAGTGTGTATGTGTACACATGTACATGCACACATACATATATATTTGTATGTCCTGGTATGTAAAATATTTGTATATTGATATGTAAGAAAGCAGCACCATAAAACCTGTAAAATGTTCTGAAATCTACTTTCTCTTGGTTGTTCAAAAATTTAACTTTAAGACAATAATCAGAACTGTATATATTGGGTGAAGTAAAGGGTATCATTAAGATTAATTTCACCCCTTTTACTTTTCAAAAATGTGGCTACTAGAAAAATCTAAATTACAAATGTGGATCATATTATATTTCTTTTCAATAGCAGTGATCTGTAGGACGGGTAAAAAAACAAGTAATTAAAAGGGGCTGCAAATGAAAGGAACAGGAAAGAAGGTGGTATGTGCATTTTCACTTTTCTAAGATAGAAAATATTGAATTGGGGCTTATTAATATTTTAGGAGACAAGTGAAAGAGAAAATTAAAATAAAGAAGCTTTTTAGAATGAATTCAGATTGGTGCTTAGCTCTCTGAAGACGCTGCAGCTCACTGGCCCATCATAAACTATTACTCCTTAAAAAGAAAAAAAGAAATCCTCACATCATGAAGAGTGCCTCTTTATTTGTAAAAGCTTCCTTGGGTGTTTCTGTTAGGTTGAAGAGACTGTCATGAGAGCACAGTGAGGATGGAAGCAGAAGTTTTAATTCTGATATGGTCACCCATGCACCCACAGAAGTGACATTTCATAAGTGACAGCAGAAGTCTCTTTCTCACCTCAAAGTGCAGGAGTGGTTTGGATGAGCAGACCGTCTCTTAGCTAAATCTATAGGAAACAAAAGGGGAATGAATGGGTGCCGGTCTTAAACAAATCAACTACTTTCTTGAAACTTTTTACTAAAAAGAATTCCAAATCTACCCAAAGGTAATCACACAGTCCAACCGTCACCAATACCTGGTCAATCAGGCCCGCACACATTGCCATCCACCGAGTGCCACCCTCAATCCCACATTATTTGAATTCCAGACAGCATACCAGTTCATCTATAAACAGTTCCATATTTATTTCTGAATTCTTATAAAATGTAAGCACAATATCATCATCATGCCTAAAAAAAGGAATGAATAATTCCTTGGTAGCATCAAATATCCAGTTAGTGTAAATAAAAATTAACTACAACATTTTCAAGTCTATTAACTAAAGGTAGATTTATATTAGGCTCTAAAACACATAGTCTTACAATGTGCTCCAAATAATTACCTTTTCATATTTCAGTACATGAATTCTATCATCCCTTCATGTGCTGATTTCTGAGGAAATAAAAATATAATTAAATGGTTATCTTATGACATCTGTATGCTTAATTTCATATTAAGACCCCTCTAGCTATTTACTGGCAATGTCAAAAAATATTTTATAACACAATCTTCCCCTTAGAAACAAAGTGAATTACATTATGATTATTAACCACTAGATGCCACAGTTGCTTCAGGCAAATGAAATCAACTTAGCCTTGGTCTGTCAGGAAAAAAATGATAACATTCTAAATATCACAGTAAAATACTAGCCCTAAGTATCAGTACTAAGCCTGAACTTGTAACAGAAGCATATACTGAACCATATAATTTAAATATCTACCTTTAACTTTCCTAACTGATCAAACTATGATATCCTCCCCTTTAAACTCATTTGTCCCTTTTCTGTGATATTCAAGTTATTGCTAATTCTTTCCAAAGCACTCAAACCCTCCCTGTACCACCATCAGAGCTGGCTGCCCAATGGTTCTTTCTAAGTGTATCAGACTCGGTTGACAGGGTGGTTAATGTCATTGCAAAGCCAGGGACACACCCCTTCCAGAGCTCTGTTTCCATGTGCATCCAGCTGATTCCTTCTGCTCTGATAGCCTCTGCTCGGGGAAGGTGGCTAATGATTCAGTGTAACACTATGTACCACATACTTGAAAGTGTCACAGGATTTAGAGAGGACAGGGAGCCTGTTTTGCACTTTTGTCTAGAAATTATTATAACTCTTAAAGTTTTTGCTGTTTTTCTCGAAGTCCACTACTGAGGTGCTTCATAAAGAGATTTTATCAGGTGGTTCACAGGTACCTGTTGAAACATTCCTGTTTGGATAAGAACAGCAATCTTATGAGAAATTTTTAGGAGGCAATGTTAGAATCACCTACCTTTCTGTATTCACTCTTTCAATACAGTATACAGATCTGGCTATATTTTAGTATGCATTTGTTACATTTGTTTTTTCTTCAGTTACCATTTCCATTCAAATTTTTTCCCTTAACACTCTCCATCCCCAAAATATTTTTTTTCTTAAATTCTTCCTAGAACGTGTTTAGTTTTTTCTTTAATAAAAATCTTAGTCCTTAGTAGAGATTTAGAGATTTCCCAGAAAATTATCTACCTAAAATTTATGTATCTTCAAAACTGAGTATGAGAAAATTACTTCCCTGACTTTGGGAAAGACCAACAAGTAACTAGAGGGATCTCAATAAATATGAAATTGAACTCCTATAAAAAATTTTTCCAACACCTCTGTTTGTCACAAATTTGGAAGAGTTGCAGACACGTGAGAAGAATATCCCCCCACATAGAAAAGACAAATATTCTTTTCTCCTCTACTGAAATGATGGGGTCACTTTAATAATGCTTTCAATGCTTTCCCTGATGCTACTTGTCCCCTGCCCCTCTAGATTTATCTTCCCAGAGGAGCTGGAGTGGTCCCTGTAAGATGTAAATAAAAAGTACAACACACCACTCTACTCAACACCTTCATTGTTCAGAATAAAAACCAAAATTTTGACAAATGTCTTCAAGGATCAAAACATGCACTGGCCAATATGGCGGGCGCCAGTCACATGTGTCGATTGAAAATCTGAAATGTGGCGAGTCTGAAAGGAGTGTGCTGTAAGTATAAAATACATATGGATTTAGAAAACTTAGTACCAATAAAAAAATATGTAGATTTTCTCAGTAATCATTTTACATTGATTACCTATTGCAGTGATATCTTAGACATAGGGCGTTGAATAAAATGTATTGTTGACATTTATTTCACCTGTTTTCTTTTTATGTGCCTACAAGAAAAAATTTACGTTACATGTCTTGCATTTATGGCTCACATTACACTTCTCTTGGACAGCACTGGCCTAAATCACAAGCCATCAGCTCCCTCCCATTTCCAGTTCACATCCACCTCTTTGCTGTTCCTCAATACACCATGTAGAGCTTGAGCCTTTGTGTTGGCTATTCCCTCTTCCTGGAAAGTCTTCCCTCAGATATCCTCTGGTTGATTTCCTTACTTTCTTCTGTTCTCTGCTAAAATTATCAGAAACAACTGTGACTAATCAATTTTTTTCCCAAACATATCTGTGTATTTATTTGTGATGCAAAGTTGCTAGCTGACCCCTGTATGCACCTCCTTGGTTCATACATTTTTCTTCCTCCCTCCCTCCTTCTTTCTATTGAACTATAATTGATATACTATATTCTTTGAGTTTCAGGTATACCAATCAATTAAAAATGGCCTCATTCAACACATGGACCCACCCACTCCCTCTGTTTTTCAAAACAGCTATTCACTGACATAGTATATGTCCTGTATGTGTACATTCGGTCTCTCCACAGTAGGCAATAACCCCCTTGAAGTCAGGAAGTTCCTCTGTTTTGTTTACTGCTATTCCTCTAGAATAGTGCCTGGTTTAATGGAGATGCTAAATACCTAATAAATATTTATTGAATAAATGAAAAGATGAGATATCATTAAAAATATGTAAGGTGATATCTAAGTGATTTTATCATGAAGGAAGGACTGGAAAAATGGGAAGAACTAGTATCTCCTGAGAGCCTACAATTAACTAGACACTGTACTTGGTTACATACAATGTCTTAATAAATCCTCACAAAAACATATTAGCAGATGAGAAATCTCAAGCTCAGATCATTTAAATAACTTTTTCTAGGTCACTTAGCCAGTATGGAACATCATTTCAATACTTGTCTTTATACTTCAATGTCTCCAAGTGCCTTCCCTGACTCCCAGGCTACATTAGATGCACTTGTAAATACTTTGTCCCAGCATTTCCCCTTTGTATCATTTGTCACCCCTGTAATTCCGTTTGTAACGTGGTGTTTAATGTCTGTCTCTACTGCACTGTAAACTTTTTGATAGGTGGCAATGAGTATCTTGCTGACATTTCCATGTCCAGAGCCCTCCACCTTGTTTAATGCTAAATTTTTAATACATATTTGTTGAATAAATGAATGAATGAAGTTAACTTTATCCCCAAATACTAGTAAGAGTTGATGACTGGGTTATTTGTGCCCAATGAGAACTAACGATTTTGTAGATCAACTACATGAATGGCAGCCATTAGCATGAAACCTGGCTGGATATCACAGGGAGGTGTATGCTGGTGCGTAGGTAGACTATTTGCTCCTCACAACTGACCCTAGTTAGGGATTTCCTCTGAAAATGTGCTGTCCAACACGGCAGCCCCCTAGCCACATGGGACCCTTTAAATCAAAATTATCTAAAATTAAATACAATTGAAAAGTCATTTCCTCCATCATACTAGCCACATTTCAAGTGTTCAATAATCATATGTGGCTATTGGCTGCCTTACTGGACAGCACAGATACAGAAAATTTCCATTACAGGAAGAGTGCTACTCAATAGCACTAGGCTATTGAATCGCACTATTATAGAAAGTTTAAAATGTCCCTGGGAAAGATGTATTTTTAAATCAGAAGGTGCCCGTTTGATTAGTTTTGTATTCTAACTAAAATTAAACTTTGAGAAAGAGTTCTATAATCTGTATTCCCAAGTGTTTCTGGGCAAGAACTAGACATGGAAAAGGAGCTTCATTGTCCAGCAGATGAAACATTTCGTCAGAAGTGCTCATGCCCAGCCAGTGACTGGTGTGGAAAGAACCACTCCTCCCAGCGCCCTGGGCAGGCCTACTGTTCCAGGGACGCTGCCAGCCCCTTGCTGGATCAAGCCCTGTGTCTAATGCCATTCAATACCATCCCTTTGCTTTTGATGGACAAAACAGAAGACTGGAATTTGAAGAAGAGGAAAGGGTTTGGCATTCCAAATGCACCTCGGACGATAGTTACACCCACACCTTCTAGAGAGAAAGTTTTAAAATGTGCCTTTCCTCAAAATGTCACATGTCCTCAGGTCATTTCTTCATCAGCTAACTTTTAATGATTTTGGCCAATACAATTTAGCTTGTTTTGAGGTTCTGTCGCGGGAGGTTCTTCCTCCCTAATTGGAGAGGTAAAACATTTCCTGGCATTGCCTTAGAAAATGGTCTGTAGACAAGAATAAACATTATATTCTCTTTTATTTTCTGATTAAGTTCATTTATTTGGGGCAGGGTCGGTATAAGAATTGTCTTTGTTTGAATCTTCTGGGTATTGGCTCTAAAATGTGTTCCCTTTCCCCCCCATTTGGCAGTCTTACTGAGCCAGACTCCATCAGGAGTGAGCACAGTTCATGGTGTTCACTTCTGGACAGCAGACCAGGAGGAGGAGGCCAGTAGGCAGGTGGGGAGCAGGAATTCATGTTCTCAGGGGACTGAGCTCCCTCTCACCGTGATCTGCCCAGCCCTTCAGCTTGGTACTTGCAATCCGCCCGAGCTTTTCTTAGGAGGGACCCCAGGCGGCAGTGGTGCTTCTGTGTAGGGCTGGAGAGGAGCGGCGACGGATGCAGGTCGGGGCTGGGAGTTAGTCCGGCCGGCAGGAGAGGTGCTAGGCTGGGACAGGGTTTCCTGCGCGCCGAGCAGGACACGTTGTGGAGAGAGAAGACGGGGGAGTCCAGCCGGGTGAGAATCGCGAAAAGCACGCAGAAGGCGAGGCGCGGAGCGCGGCGGCCCTGGGCGGGGCACAACGGGGAAGGGTCACGCCGGGACGGGACGGGCTGTGTGCCGGGGCCGGCTAGCGAGGCCGGAGGTGCGGGCGCTTGCAGGGCGCGCGACCCGAGCTCCGCGGTGAGGTCAGTGCGGCCGAAGGGCAGCGCAGCCCCCGGACGCGGTGTTGGGAAGCTGGCGGAGGGGCGGGACGGGACGGGAAATGGGACGGAGAGCCGGGGCTGTGGGAGGAGGGACGAGGGGGCGTCGGCGCGGTAAGCCGGAGGCGGCCCGACCGGGCTCGCTTCCTTCCGGAGAGGCGGCCGGCTCTGCACCGGGGCGCGGGCGGGGGGCGTCCAGGGCGGGTGCTCGGGAAATACCGCGGCCCGCGCCTTCCCCGGCCGGCGGCGCGGTGCGGCGGCTCCTCCGCGGGGCCAGCGCCGAGCCCGGCGGCGGCGGGTGGGGGGCCGGGAGGCGGGGAGCAGGGAGCGAGGGCGGGGCTCGGGGGGGCTGGAGGAGGAGGGGCCAGGCGCGCCAGTGACAGGGTGGCAGCCCAGGAGCGGACGCGCTGCCGCCGCCGCGCTCCACCTCCTGCTCCTCCCGCAGCTCCGCTCGCAGCCGCCGCCAGCGCCGCCGCTGCCGTGAGAAGTTTCACTCCCGTCCCTCGCTCGGAGCGCCGACCCCGAGCGGAGCGGACAGCGCGGCCGGCAGCTGCCACCCGCCGCTGGCCGGGCGCCCGGGGCGCTCCGACCCCAAGCCGGCGTCGGCGCCTGGGCGGCGGGCAGCGACCCCGGCTGGGGGCGCCGAGGCGGAGGAGGGGCGGGGGCAGCCGGGCGACCCGCGCGCGGCGCCGCGGCCGCTCAGCCAGCGTCCGCGCCGGGGCGGCCGCGATGGCCGTGCGCTCCCGCCGCCCATGGGTGAGCGTGGCGCTGGGGCTGGTGCTGGGCTTCACCGCCGCGTCCTGGCTCATCGCCCCCCGGGTGGCCGAGCTGAGCGAGAGGAAGAGACGCGGCTCCAGCCTCTGCTCCTACTACGGCCGCGCGGCCGCTGGCCCCGGCGCGCAGCAGCTGCTCCCCCAGCCTCAGCCCCGGCCGCGGCCCGGCCTGTCGCCGCCCCCCGCACGCCAGGAGCTCCAGGGGCCGCCGCCCCCCGAGGCAGCGCCCGGGGTCACCAGCTTTCGGGGCAGCCCCTGGCAGCAGCCACCTCCGCCGCAGCAGCAGCGGCGGCGCGGACGCGAGCCCGAGGGCGCGACGGCGCTTCCCGGCGCCCCAGCGGCCGAGGGGGAACCCGAGGAGGAGGACGGGGGCGCGGCTGGGCAGCGGAGAGGCGGCCGGCCAGGGAGCAACAACGGCAGCGGGGACGGGGGCGCCGCCGCCCCGAGCTCCCGGCCCCGGGATTTCCTGTACGTGGGGGTGATGACCGCCCAGAAGTACCTGGGCAGCCGCGCGCTGGCGGCGCAGCGGACCTGGGCGCGCTTCATCCCCGGCCGCGTGGAGTTCTTTTCCAGCCAGCAGCCCCCCAACGCCGGACTCGGCCAGCCCCCGCCACCCCTGCCTGTCATCGCGCTACCGGGGGTGGACGACTCCTATCCTCCCCAGAAAAAGTCCTTCATGATGATCAAGTACATGCACGACCATTACCTGGACAAGTACGAGTGGTTCATGCGCGCCGACGACGACGTCTACATCAAAGGTGACCTCCCAGCGCCGCTGTCCCATCTGCCCGCCTCCCTGGCTCCCTCCTCTGGAACCAGCCCCAGTCCGTGCCCAGCCCCTCTCTGCTTCGCTGCCAGCACGTGCTCCGGACCCCCGCAGCCCCCGGTCCGTGGTGCCCACCCCTCGCACCCGCCCACCATTCCTAGTCCGCTCCTCCTCCTCTCCTGCAGTCTGGACCCTCCTCACACCTGCCCGGCTTTATTATCCCTCCTCATTTTTGCTTCTCTTGTTTTGCGCCCAGCGCTTGCCCCCTACTCTTTTCCATGTAGGAGAGGTGAGGGAAGGGGCTTCCGGGTCAAACCGAAGGCCGTTTGCACTCTGCCCTGCTCCGAAAGCCCCCGGTGGCGGTAGTTGCTCAGAATGGTCAAGAGGGGCGTGTCCTCGGTGAAGGAAGGGGAGCCCCGGGGCGCGGGTGAAAGCCAGGCTGGAGATCCGCGGTGGTGCCTTATTCCACTGCCCTTTTGTTCTAATGGCTGTAGCGCAGCTTCGGAGTAGTGAGATTAGGGAATCGTGTTCGCTGTCCTGGACCCTTCCCTGTGCGTTTCCGTCCCTTTCGGGGACCCACCCCGCTCTGGGAGTCCTGGAGCCCCCCCCACCGCCCAACGCGCAGCTCCTGCCGGCCGCCCCAGGCGGCACCGAGCTGTCTCCCTCCCCTCGCCCCACCTCAGTGAAATCCCGCGGGGGTGGCCGTGTTGTCAGGACTTGGGTGGTGGGGAAGAAGGGAACACGCCTGGAATTATCAGGCCCTAGGAGCTCCCAGCTATGCTAGGACACACCAGTGTGGATCCTTTCCAGTCCATTTTGGTGGCTGCGGCGATAAGCAGAGGCTGGAAGTCCTTCCCAAAGCCACGCGCAGCCACACAGTATGAGAAGAACTTTGTCAGTTTTTTAAAAAGGCGCGGTCCTTCACCCTGAGTGTGGGGCTTCTGGCCAGAAATTTCTAAATTCCGCGGGGTGAAGTGCCTTAGAACAGGAAAAATCTTTCCAGTCTAGCCGGTTGCGGAGATGGAAAGGGGCGCGAGGGAAGGAGCAGGGTTGTCTCAAACGAGGTGTCCCTGTGTTCCCACATTTCCTAGCTTGTTGGTCAAAGGGAGCAGCACTTCCTTAGTTGATGGATCTCTGCTTGCAGCCTCATTGCTTCCTCCTGACTCAAGTAGTATCTTTCACAGGACTCAGTAAAAACAAAAATCTATACCGTTTTGGCGCAAGGATTAAGGGCAGACGTAATAGGAGATTTCTCGGGTTTGGAATGGGAGGAGTGAGATCACCCTATGGTATATTGGCATAGGAAGGATTTACTGATAACTTGATAAAAAATAGATAATTCCATACGAAAGTAAAGAAATAATTGCATCTCTGTTGAACACACTGTCTCATAGATAGAGATATCCCTGTAAGTCTGTGATTGACCAACTATCTTAGAGTCCCCTTGTTTTCTGTCTGATTAAATCAGAAAGGTTTGCTGGCAGAAGTTTGCCACACTTAGAGAATTTCTAAATTGCATTAGCAGCATCTTCAACTGTCATTTCTCTTAATGCCTGGAAAGATTGTCCTTCAGAACACTGAAATGCCATATTCTTTCCATTTCTATTAAGAATGAAATGTGTTTTCTATTAAGAGCCTAGTAATAGTCAGCTGAAACTCACTGAGATCCAAGGGGCGTGGCATGGGAATCAAGATAAGTAGCTGCAGATGCCTGTTCGTCAAAAATGGTAGTAAAGATGCTGATTAGGAATATAATGAAGGTGACTACTTATTGTAGCGCATCACTTTGTAGACTACTAAATGCTTTTGAACTCTGTTAGCTACAGAATTTTACTTAAAAAATTTTTTTCCCTGATGACTTTACAAACTGTAAGGAGACCAACTATATTATTAAATTTTTAACAAATGTTTGTTTTTTTCCAAAGGGAGCTTTCCAAAGTTTCAAGGTTAAATATCAGACTACTTTGATACAGTCTCTCTTTGTGTGTGTAGGTATGTGTTTACATAACTTTTGGGTTGTATGTGAGTGAAGTTTAGGAAAGGACAAAACACTGAACTAAATTATCAGGAAAAAATAATTATTGGAAATCAACAATCCGCCAATCAATGCTATGTGTAAGCACTTAAGATTATGTTTTTGAGAATTTTACCATTACTGCAAACATGCTAAGAAATATATTTTTATTCTCCTTGTGATTGTCTCACCTTTTCCAAAAAGAGTCTGATGATTGTTAGATTTATTCAGGTTTTTCAGTGACCTTGACTGGAAGGTTGGTAACATTTTTCATGATTTCATTAAGAACAATCAATTCGTATTTTTTACATAATAGACTTGCGGGAAGTTTACACACAGTATTGGAAGTTCTGTCTCTTGCTTTGTATAAGTGATTTTGAAATTAGGAAAAGGAATGATTGTTGTTTTTTCCTTTGTAGGTGATAAGTTAGAAGAGTTTCTTAGATCACTGAATAGCAGCAAGCCCCTCTACCTGGGCCAGACTGGCCTGGGGAATATTGAAGAACTTGGAAAGCTGGGGCTGGAGCCTGGGGAGAATTTCTGCATGGGAGGACCTGGCATGATCTTCAGTCGAGAGGTTCTCAGGAGGATGGCGCCGCATATTGGTGAATGCCTCAGAGAAATGTACACAACTCACGAGGACGTGGAAGTGGGAAGATGTGTCCGACGTTTCGGTGGGACTCAGTGTGTCTGGTCTTATGAGGTAAGATGTGCTGTCATGAAGATAGTCACATATCACAGGTGCCGATTTACAGACTGGGGCTGTGGTTCTGTTATTCTCTCTGAATCTTTGTGTTTGTTTGCAAATGATAGCAGGGACCTGTTATGGACAGGAGGTTGATGGAGGAGATGCTGTTCTTATGAGAGCTAAGGCCTGTCTGAGATTTTCTTCTTACTGTGACTCTCAGCTTTGAGCAATAGCCTGTATATATGGTCACATCTCTGGAAGATGCTTTATCCCCTTTATTTGCTTTATTGGTGTTTATGTATTTCTCCATGGGGTTGTAGCTTTTAGCATTTGGTACTTCCTCGTTTGTTGCTATTGCTTTCGTTGGGCACGTACTTGCATCTCTTCATTTTCCAATAGCTAAAATCTGAAATTTTCGAAGAGTGAAAATTGGAAATTTCATGAACGATTTGCATATGGAAATTTAACGTGTGTTTTTATAGCATAGTAAAATTTAACCCATAACATCACTTATGATAGATAGATTTAGTCACTGAGTTTTAAAGGAATAAATTAGCTAGAAAAGCAGAAGCTCTGAGGATGCTTAATGTTAGGACTGGTTCCCTAAAACTGGTTTTCGGCCACCTTTATTCCATTTTCTGCACAACAACCATTCTTTCTACACAATTCTTTTCTGCGTAACAGCCAATCTGTTCTTTTATTGCGGACTTAGTTTTATAAAATACCATGGGATTTTTTTGCCTTCAGAATTTTATTTTGAAATGAAATAAATTGTATCCACAATAGTTTTCCTAAAAGAAAATCTTAGTGAAAATTGACCTATTTAGTGTATTGCAGTTTTCAATACCTTTCGGTTTTCAAGCAATGGCAGCTTAATATATTTTAGTTACCCAGTGCCCACATTTGTAAAGTGTAACTTAATTCATTTAACTTATCTTTTCAAATTTGCCATGTCTCTTGTATAGGAGAAACATTTTGTGAAAACAGGTTTCCTGTGAGGTCATTATAGCTCAAGATTACACAGTTCATTCATTTTCTTTTAGAAGTGTAATCCCATGTTAGTTAATTTTGCCTTCTTCTTTATATTCTGTGGTATTTACACTTTGGGAGATATTTATTACACAAATTTAATATTTTTGATAGTTATTTGGAATATGTATTATGCAAATTAAAATTAGATGCCGCATTCCCTTTGGTACCAAAATAGTGATTTTTTCTTTTATAAAACTACCTTATGACTACCCTTTAGAATAAAATTTATGCAAGAACATGATTTAAAAATAGGTCCTTAGGAATCAGTTCAGTAGCAATGATTGGTCTTTCTCCATTTAATGGGAAACTGACAGGAAAGCCAAAAATAAGTGCTCAGTATAGAAACACAGTTAATTTTGTGTCTATGACGATGGCATTTTGGTGATATTTAATCTGTATGGATGAGTAAAAAAGAATTGTATTTTTTAAAAAAGATGGAATATTATTGTTTTATCTGATACCTTATTGCCTTTATATCACATACAAAGTTTTAACAAACCTTTTGTTCAAATGCGCCTCCTTTCAAGTTTCCACTGATTCTGCTATGAAGTACAATCCTTGCCATCCACCCATTCATGTTCCAAGAGAATAAAATATGCTCAGGTGATCTACCTACTCAAGAATTTCTTTAATATTTTATTTATAAGATAAGTATTTCTTCCAGTTGAAGTGAAATTATCATAGATGTGTACTCGGTTAGAATAAGTGGAATCTCAGGTCTCTAGCTGATGTCAAAGAAGAGACAAACCAAAAGGGGCTTCAAATCTTACAGAATGTCACTTCATGATCACAATGTAGTCATTAACTTCTCACAACACTTTCAAATTTAGACTGACGCACATCATTGACTTCAGAATCTGTAGGAAAAACCATTTCTATGTATTTTTTTTCCTAGCAATAGAAAATACTGTTTTCTAAAGGCATACTGTTTTAGAATGTTGACTTTATGTTTGCTAAGCAATTATATGGAAATTGCTGTGTTATAGACTGTTAATCTTTAAAGGAGCTATTTAGACAATATTATTTTAGAGAAGGCACTTATTTAATCATAATACAAAGTCTCAAGTCTTATTTAATGGAGTAGTGATGGAAAATTTCATTACCAAGGGATATACTGAGCAGCATCTATTCATAAATTTAGTGAGGATAAATATATAATTAAATTATATCTAAGCATTTAGTATTAGGGTATGTTCTGTGATTCTTGGGACATCTGAATAGGTCACTTGGGTACAACCAAACTAAGGCTTTCCAGTTTGAATTTTAGGTTCTGTGCTACTGTTCATATTATATGGAAAAGTTTATCTATGCCGTGTTAGGTTGGCATCTGCAATAAAGGTGAGATTTCACATCTGGTCATACAACAAGCTATGAAAATTGATCCTTAACTTTGTCACCATATTTCTTTTAAAAGAACCATCTGCAACAGAATTTCTTAAAACTTTGAAGTTGTTTTATCTAACTTTCATGGATTTCAGGATTTGGTTTGGCTTTTCCTCCTACTTAAACTTCTTGCAGAGTCAACAGCACGGTTCACAAACATGTTCACGATTTTTGAGTTTGCATAGGTGAAACATTCATGATAGAATATTGCTTTTTAAAAATGATAAATAGGCTTGTAGATCTTGCAGGAAGAAAATTTGACAAATATATTAAAATATAAAGATTGTTTAGCTTTCCTTGATTACAAATTATATTTTTATAAAACCTTAGATCCATTAGTATCCTTCCTTACTGCTCAGCTGAAGTGTGCTTTGTCTGTTTTATATACAATTAGGCATAGCATGATACAGAGAGATATACAGAGAGAATATAAATTTGAACTTGGGTTTAAGTCACCACTGTACCACTTAATAGTTTTAGTGCCTTTTGTAAGTTACTTCTCTGAGCCCTATTTAGTGCAACCGAAAGAGGATAACGGTATCTACCTCATAGATTTTGGAGAATATTAAGCGAAATGGTGAAACGATCCATGGACAGCCCTTACTATAGTGTCTGCCACATAACAAATTGTCAATAGATGTTAACTATTATTGTTATAATACTGACAGATTGTGTAGCATACTATATATATAATATGGATTAACTGGTTTTATTCATCTAGTTATTATTAATGAGTGATTCATCTATATCAAAAGAGTCAAACTAAAAACAAATTAGGTTCTTTTCAGTTAAAGAATCTAAATTTAGGCTTTTTTGGCAAAGCACAAGAAAATAATATGTTTCAGTATTTTAGAAGTATGAGGAATCCAGTATCAGAAAACATGGAAGTCTGCATGTTTAAAGATGCATCGCAAATATTTGCTTCAGACGGTGAGCATTATATTCAACATCTGATCTTAAGGAGATAGCGTGGAAAATACTATTTAACAAATGATTATTTAAAAGGAATCCCAATCAGATCAGACTATACACACAGAAAGTTCAGTATGGATTTCTAGATTAGTTATCAGAACAATAGCTCCTTTTCTGAGTCTCTGTGGAACGGTCAGTTGGAAAGGAAGTCCGTAGTATCCATTCTGCAGTCAGCTCACGTGAACACCCAGAGCTCGTCTCTCGAGTGCTTGGAACCTCCTCTTGCTGTTCCTCAGGTTTTTCAGGAACCTATGGATCGCTTCAGTTCTTCCTCACGATGGACGGTCTCGGTGGTCTCGGGTAAGGTCTTGCCTGTTGCCTCTTGCTCTGTTTCTCTCTCTGTCATTTCCACATGCTTTGTCTTTTTTCCTTTCTGCCTTTAACGATAAAGAAGTTAAATTACCAATGCACTTTGCTGGGCATCGCTTCTCATCAGTTTCTCGGTAAATTCTCTCGCTCATGACAGGCTGACCCTGATATTCCAACGGGTCGCAGGATGTGCACGCAGATCCCTTGTGGGACCTGGAAACAGTTTACCTCCTCTGAGTAAAGAGGCCTTCGGTGGCTGGCGAGGCTTAGACAGACTGGTTCTCCGTGTACCTGAGGCCCTTGGACAGTCAGAATTGAGATTCTGTCAGAATTGAGATTCTCCCCTCCCAACCTAGAGGTAGAAATATCTCGTTTTGAAGGACACGTGGCCAATGTTAATAATCAACAAGCTCCTGGGTCTCTGTTGCACTCATTTATACCTTACACTGCATAAGTAAAAGTTATGAACTGAAGCTTGCTCATGGAAATTATTCTATTCACGCTGTGAGTGTTGGAATGTATTGGCATCTGCTGTTGCTAAGTTCACATTTTTGGTTGAGATCTGCCCTGGCTACTGTTTTTCTAAATATCTGAGCTGCAATCTGGCAGCTTGGGCAGCTGCATATGGCTTTCAAACATTATTGGCCACATGGGGTGTTTTAAGGTTTTGTTTTTGTTTTGTGATGGCTGAAGCAGAGGCAGACAGTCCTCAGTCTCCTTCACGTCACACTGGTGTACACTAAACTCCCTGTGCACGTTTTTTAACTGCCGTGCCCAGGTGCAGAGTCTTTTGAACCAGATAATCCAAACGTTGCAAATTTCATCAAAATATTCTCTAAAAGACGAAGTAATTTTTCAGTGAGAATGAGGTGTGTATTTTAAATACTGTAATTTATGGAAGAATTGATTTTTTTTCAAACTTGGCTTTGAGAACTATATAATATAGTTACAGTTTCTTTGCTGTAGGTATGTTTTTAGCAAATACCTAGAAAGTCCTCACTGTGTAAAAAGAAGCATTTAAACAATTCATTTTCAGCCCGTGCCTGAGCAGAATTAGAAATTCTGGATATTTTTGTGTTCTGTTTTAGTAAGGTTCCTAACATTAAAGCATGAAATTTAATTTCAGTGATTTTTCTGATCCCTCTGAAGGAGTTTTGCATTTTATCATCTAAGAGTAATTTTCAGAATAGTTTGTATATATCTTTTTAATGTTTACAGTTAAAGTCAATATATATTTTATTCAATGTAATGTTTCAAATAAGACATAGTTATGTTGATAAAAATATTTTTCTACATTTCATATGACTAAATAGATTTTTATTAGATGCCATAGAGTTAGTTAATTTTATGCCAGAAAGTCTTATGTCTAATCTTGGCCCCCTAAAGGCTATACACCCCAGAAAATCCCATTATTTCACAAAAGGATATGTTCTGGAAGTGTTTCTCTGGGCTTGTAATACCAGAGAGCTATACCATTAAAAAAAAAACTGTATCTGCATATCAGTTCTTCCTAACACATCCATTAAGGATAAAATATCTGTGCCATTCTTTTTTTTTTAAGGGATTATTGATATACACTCTTATGAAGATTTCACATGAAAAAACAATGTGGTTACCATATTCATCCTTATTATCAAGTCCCCATACCCCAATGCAGTCACTGTCCATCAGTGTAGTAAGATGCCACAGATCCACTGTTTGCCTTCTCTGTGCTACACTGTTTTCCCCATGACCCCCCACACTATGTGTACTAAATATAATACTCCTCAATCCCCTTCTCCCTCCCTCCCCACCCACCCTCCCACACCCCTCCCCTTTGGTAACCACTAGTCCCTTCTTGGAGTCTGTGAGTCTGCTGCTATTTTGATCCTTCAATTTTGCTTTGTTGTTATACTCCACAAACGAGGGAAATCATCTGAACTTCTTCTTTGGAGAATTGTCTCTTCATATCTTCTGCCCATTTTTCAATCGGGTTATTTGCTTTGCTTTTTGGGTGTTGAGGCATGTGAGTTCTTTATATATTTTGGATGTTAACCCCCTGTCAGATATATCAATTACAAATATATTCTCCCATACTATAGGATGCCTTTTTGTTCTGTTGATGGTGTCCTTTGCTGTACAGAAACTTTTTAGTTTGATGTAGTCCCATGTGTTCATTTTTGCTTTTGTTTCCCTCACTCAAGGAGATGCGTTCAGGAAGAAGTTGCTCATGCTTATATTTAGGAGATTTTTGCCTATGTTGTCTTCTAAGAGTTTTATGGTTTCATGACTTACATTAAGGTCTTTGATCCATTTTGAGTTTACTTTTGTGTATGGGGTTAAACAATAATCCAGTTTCATTCTCTTGCATGTAGCTGTCCGGTTTTGCCAACACCAGCTGTTGAAGAAGCTGTCATTTCCCCATTGTATGTTGATGGCTCCTTTATCATATATTAATTGACCATATATGGTTGGGTTTATATCAGGGCTCTCTAGTCTGTTCCATTGGTGTATGGTTCTATTCTTGTGCCTACCAAATTGTCTTGATTACTGTGGCTTTGTAGTAGAGCTTGAAGTTGGGGAGCATAATCCCCTCAGCTTTATTCTTCCTTCTCAGGATTGCTTGCCCTATTTGGGGTCTTTTGTGGTTCCATATAAATTTTAGAATGATTTTCTCTTGTTTATTGAAGAATGCTCTTGGTATTTTGATAGGAATTGCATTGAATCTGTTGATTGCTTTAGGTAGGATGGCCATTTTGACAATATTAATTCTTCCTATCCGTGAGCACAGGATGTGTTTCTATTTATTGGTGTCTTCTATAATTTCTCTCATGAGTGTCTTGTAGTTTTCAGAGTACAGGTCTTTCACTTCCTTGGTTAGGTTTATTCCTAGGTATTTTATTCTTTTTGATGCAACTGTGAAGGGAATTGTTTTCCTGATTTCTCTTTCTGCTAGTTCATTGTTAGTGTATAGAAAAGCAACAGATTTCTATGTATTAATTTTGCATCCTGCAACTTTGCTGAATTCAGATATTAGATCTAGTAGTTTTGGAGTGGATTCTTTAGGGATTTTTATGTACAATATCATGTCATCTGCAAACAGGGACAGTTTAACTTCTTCCTTGCCAATCTGGATGTGTTTTATTTCTTTGTGCTGTCTGATTGCTATGGCTAGGACCTCCAGTACTATGTTGAATAGAACTGGGAGAGTGGGCATCCTTGTCTTGTTCCTGATCTTAAAGAAAAAGCTTTCAGCTTCTCGCTGTGAAGTATAATGTTGGCTGTGGGTTTGTCATATATGGCCTTTAGTATATTGAGGTACTTGCCCTTTACACCCATTTTGTTGAGAGTTTTTATCATGAATGGATGTTGAAGTTGTCAAATGCTTTTCTAACATCTATGGAGATGATCATGTGATTTTTGTCCTTCTTTTTGTTGATCTGGTGGATGATGTTGATGGATTTTTGATGTTGTACCATTCTTGCATCCCTGGAACAAATCCTACTTGATCATGATGGATGATCTTTTTGATGTATTTTTGAATTCGGTTTGCTAATATTTTGTTGAGTATTTTTGCATCTATGTTCATCAGGGATATTGGTCTGTAATTTTCTTTTTTTGTGGTGTCTTTGCCTGGTTTTGGTATTAGAGTGATGCTGCCTCATAGAATGAGTTTGGAAGTATTTCCTCTTCTTCTACTGTTCAGAAAAGTTTAAGGAGGATGGGTATTAGGTCTTAACTAAATGTTTGATAAAATTCAGTAGTGAAGCCATCTGGTCCAGGAGGTTGTTCTTAGGTAGTTTTTTATTACCAATTCAATTTTGTTGCTGGTAATTGGTCCATTCATTCAGATTTTCTGTTTCTTTCTGGGTCACCCTTGGAAGGTTGTATTTTTCTAGAAAGCTGTCCATTTCTTCTACGTTACCAGTTTGTTGACATATAATTTTTCATAGTATTCTCTAATAATTCTTTGTGTTTCTGTTATGTCTGTAGTGATTTTTCCTTTCTCATTTCTGATTCTGTTTATGTGTGTAGACTCTTTTTTTTTCGTGATAAGTCTCTCTGGGTGTTTACCTGTTTTGTTTATTTTCTCAAAGAATCAGCTCTTGCTTTCATTGATTCCATTGTTTTATTCTTCTTGATTTTATTTATTTCTGCTCTAATCTTTAGTATGTCCCTCCTTCTACTGACTTTGGGCCTCATTTATTTGTCTTTTTCTAGTTTTGTTAATTGTGAGTTTAGAGTGTTCATATGGGATTGTTCTTTCCTGAGGTAGGCCTGTATTGCAATATACTTTCCTTTTATCATGGCCGTTGCCATGTCCCACAGATTTTGCGATGTTTAATTATTGTTGTCATTTGTCTCCATATATTGCTTGATCTCTGTTTTTATTTGGTCATTGATCCATTGGTTATTTAGGAGCATGTTGTGAAGCCTCCATGTGTTTGTGGGATTTTTCATTTTCTTTGCATAATTTATTTCTAGTTTCATACTTTTGTGGCCTGAGGAACTGGTTGGTACAATTTCAATCTTTCTGAATTTACTGAGGCTCTTTCTGTTGCCTAGTATATGATCTATTCTTGAAAATGTTCCATGTGCACTTGAGAAGAATGTGTATTTTGCTGCTTTTGGGTGTAGAGTTCTGTAGATGTCTGTTAGGTCCATTTGTTCTGATATGTTGTTCAGTGCCTCTGTCTCCTTACTTATTTTCTGCCTGGTTGATCTGTCCTTCAGAGTGAGTGGAGTGTTGAAGTCTTCTAGAATGAATGCATTGCATTCTATTTCCCCTTTTAATTCAGTTAGTATTTGTTTCACATATGTAGGTGCTCCTGTGTTGGGCTCATAGATATTTATAATGGTTATATTTTCTTGTGGGATTGATCCCTAAATCATTATGTAATGTCCTTTCTTTGTCTCTTGTGACTTTCTTTGTTTTGAAGTCTATTTTGTCTGATACAAGTACTGCAACTCCTGCTTTTTTCTCCCTGTTAGTTGTATGAAATATCTTTTTCCATCCCTTAACTTTTTGTCTATTTATGTTTTTAAAGTGAGTCTCTTGTAGGAAGCATATAGATGGGTCTTGTTTTTTATCCATTCAGTGACTCTCTGTCTTTCGATTGGTGCATTTAGTCCATTTACATTTAGGGTGATTATCGATAGGTATGTACTTATTGCCATTGCGTGCTTTAGATTTGTGGTTACCAAGGGTTCAAGGTTAACTTCCTTACTATCTAAGAGTCTAACTTAACTCATTTAATATGCTGTTACAAACACTATCTAAAGGTTCTTTTTTTCTCCTCCTTTTTCTTCTCCATTCTTTATATATTAGGTATCATATTCTGTACTGTTTGTCTATCCCTTGATTGACTTAGGGGATAGTTGATTTAATTTCATGTTTGTTTAGTAATTAACTATTCTACTTTCTTTACTGTGTTTTTATTACCTCTGGTGACAGCTATTCAATCTTAGGAACACTTCCATCTGTAGCAGTCCCTCTAAAATACACTGTAGAGATAGCTTGTGGGAAGTAAATTCTCTCAGCTTTTGTTTATCTGGAAATTGTTTAATCCCTCCTTCAAATTTAAATGATAATCTTGCTGGATAAAGTAATCTTGGTTTGAGGCCCTTCGGCTTCATTGCATTAATTACATCATGCCACTCCCTTCTGGCCTGTAAGGTTTCTGCTAAGAAGTCTGATGTTAGCCTGATGGGCTTTCGTTTGTATGTGATCTTATTTTTTCTCTGGCTGCTTATAACAGTCTGTCCTTATTCTTGATCTTTCCCATTTTAATTATTATATGTCTTGGCGTTGTCTTCTTGGGTTCCTTGTGTTGGGAGATCTGTGCACCTCCATGGCCTGAGAGACTCCTTCCCCAGATTGGGGAAGTTTTCAACAATTACTTCCTCAAAGACACTTTCTATCCTTTTCTCTCTCTCTTTTTCTTCTGGCACCCCTATAATGCAAATATTGTTCCATTTGGATGGTCACACAGTTCTTTCAATATTCTTTCATTCTTAAATATCCTTTTTTACCTCTGTGCCTCAGCTTCTTTGTATTCCTCTTCTCTAATTTCTATTTCATTTTTCATCTCCTTCAGCATATCTAATCTGCTTTTAATACCCTCCATTGTGCTCTTCAACGATTGGATCTCTGACCGGAATTCATTCCTGAGTTCTTGAATATTTTTCTGTACCTCTGTGAGCATGTTAGTGATTTTTATTTTGTAATCCCTTTCAGGAAGATTCATGATGTCGATTTCATTTGAATCTTTCTCAGGTGTTGTATTTATAATTTTACTTTGAACCAGGTTTCTTTGGCATTTCATATTTGTATATGGTGCCCTATAGTATCCAGAAGCTGTACTCTCTGGATCTGCTCAGCCCCTGAAGCAATTTCCGGGGTTGCAGGGGAGTGGTATTGGTGCCTGGTGGGGAGGAAAGAGCTGTTTCATGGTTCCCAGCTGCTATGCCTGCCTCCACTGCCAGAACCAGTGGGCTGGGCACAGAGTTATAAGCCTCCATGCTTTTCATTTGTAGTTTCTGTAGATGGGGCTTCCCTCTGGCTGGCCTAATGCCAGGGTAGGGTTTGCTGGTTTGGGAGCCAGGTGTGTCTGGCTGGGAGAAAGGCACAGTAGGCTATGTATCATGGAGGGAAGGGATCCTTGGAGTTGTGTAGCCAGCCAGGGAACTGGATTGCCTGAAGATCGAGAAAGTCCCCAACCTGCTGGGCAGAGTGTACCCGGACAATTTTTTCTACCTGTTCTTCCTCCTGATCAGTAAGCTCTGTGCAATCCTTGCCCCTTCAGCAGCCCTCTTGCTGTTAGGAAGTCTCTCAGACTCCACCTTTCTTTTGTCTTAGAGCAGCTGGATATGGATCCCTGCTTTCCACAAGTGGGCTGGAATCTCAGTCTCTCTAGGAATTCTGCCTGTCTTAGCTTTCCAACCCCCTAATCATGAGAGTACCATGAAAGCACCATGAAATGTAGGTTTATACTCCCAGAGCAGATCTCCAGAGTTAGATATTCAGCAGTCCCAAGCCTCTATACCCTCTCTCTCTGCTCCATTTCTCTTCCTCCTGATGGTGAGCTGGGGTGGGGGCAGGGCTTCAGTCCAGCTGGGCCATGGCTTTGGTACATTACCCTGTTCCGTGAGGTTTATTCTTTTCTCCAGGTGTAAGAAGTTTGTCACAGCCCTCTTTCCTGTTGCTCTTTCAGGATTAGTCGTATTAATTATATTTTCGTATTTTAGGAGGAAGCCTCTCTCTCACCTCTCATGCTGCCATCTTTAATCCTCTCTCTCTTGCTTTATTCTTCATCTGTGCCATTCTTTAAGGGCTCTTGCTCATCTTCCTTAGTGTCTTCCTGTTACTTAGGGGCTTTCCCCTTCTGCAGTGCTGATTTTGCTATATCAAGAACATGGTCTATACCCCCAAAGTATATTATGTATGGGAAAGTGTATGTGGGGAATTTGATCTAAAATTCAGTCTTTCAAAGATATTTGCTTGCTTCTGCTTCAGTCACAATGTAGTTTCTAATTAAAAGCAATGAGCTTCTCATAACTGCCCTTCACACCCCTATTCCTCTTGTCAGGTGCAATTATCACACATTGATTTTTTAAAAAGTTGAAGTAGAGTTGTTATACAATCTTATATTTGTTTCAAGTATACAACACAGTGATTTAACATTACCCACATAATGAAATCCTTGCCCCAACTAGTGTGGTTGCTATCTGCCAACATAGGAAGGTATTCCAGAACTATTGACTATATTCTCCATGCTGCACTTCCATCCCCATAAATAATTTATATTATGATTGAAATTTTGTGCTGCTTTATCACCTTCATCTATTTCACCTCCCCACCCCAATCCCTCCTCTTTGGTAACCACCAGTCACTTCTCAGTGTCTATGAGTCTACTGCTGTTTTCTTCATTTTGTTTTGTTTTTAGATTCCACAAATAAGTGAGATCATACGGTATTTGTCTTTCCTCACCTGGCTTATTTCACCTAGCATAATACCCTCTGAGTCCATCCATGTTCTCAAAAATGGCAGGATTTCTTTCTTTTTTTATGGCTAAATAGTATTTTATTGTATATGAACCACATCATCTTTATCCATTCATCTGTTGATGGACATTTTGGCTGTTTACATGTCTTGGCTATTGAAAATAATGCAGTGATAAACATAGGGGTCCATATATCTTTTTGAATCAGGGATTTTGTTTTCTTTGGGTAGATTCCTAGAAGTGGAATTACTGGGTCATATGGTATTTCTATTTATCATTTTTTGTGGAACTTCCATACTGCTTTCTGCAGTGGCTCCACCAATTTCCATTCCCACTAACAGTGTAGGAGGGGTCTCTTTTCTCCACATCCTCACCAACACTTGTTATATCTTGTCTTTTAGACAATGGCCATTCTGACTCTTGGGAGGTGATATCTCCTTGTGATTTTTATTTGCATTTCTCTGATGATTAGTGCTACAGAACATCTTTTCCTGTGCCTGTTGGCCTTCTCTATGTCCTCTTTGGAAAAATATCTGTTCATATCCTCCACCCATTCTTTAATTGGGTTATTTGCTTTTTTGGGTGTTGAATCATATGAGTTCTTTATATATTTTGGATGTTAACCCCTTGTCAGATAAATTGGTTATGAATATATTCCCCCATACTGTAAGATGCTTTTTGTCCTGCTGATGGTGTCCTTTGTTGTACAGAAGGTTTTTAGTTTGATATAGTCCCACTTGTTCATTTTTATTTTGTTTCCTTGCTTGGGGAGATGTGTCCAAGAAAATATTGCTAATGCTTATGTTCAAGAGATTTTTTCCTATGTTTTCTTCTAAGAGTTTTATGGTTTCATGTCATATATTCAGGTCTTTAATCCATTTTGAGTTTACTTTTGTATATGGAGTTAGTAATCCAGTTTCATTCTCTTACATGTAAGTGTCCAGTTTTCCCAACACCAGTTGTTGAATAGGTTGTCTTTTCCCATTTTATATTCATGGCTCCTTTATTGTATATTAATTGACCATATACACATGTATTTATTTCTGGGCTCTCTATTCTGTTCCATTGATTTATGGATCTGTTGTTGCACTAGTACCAAATTGTCTTGATTCCTGTGGCTTTGTAGCTGAGCTTGAAGTTAGGGAGCATAATCTCCCAGCTTTGTTCTTCTTTCTCAGGATTGCTTTAGCTATTCGGGGTCTTTTGTGGTTCCATATGAATTTTAGGATCATTTGCTCTAGTCCATAAAAAAATGCTATTGGGATTTTGGTAGGGATTGCACTGAATCTATAAATTGCTTTTGGAAGGATGGCCATTTTAACAATATTAATTCTTCCTACCCATGAGCATGGGGTAGATATCCATTTCTTTGTGTTTTGTTTAATATCTCTCATAATTGTCTTATAGTTTTCAGAGTACAGGTCCTTCACCTCCTTGGTTAGGTTTATTCCTAGGTATTGCATTCTTTCTGATGCAGCTGTAAATGGAATTGTTTTCCTGATCTCTCTTTCTGCTAGTTTGTTGTTAGTATATAGGAATGCAACAGATTTCTGTGTATTAATTTTGTATCCTGCAACATTGCTGAAGCCAGTTATCAGTTCTAATAGTTTTTTGATGGAGTCTTTAGGGTTTTCTATGTATAATATCATGTCATCTGCAAATGGTGACAGCTTAACTTCTTCCTTACCAATCTGGATGCCTTTTATCTCTTTGTGTTGTCTGATTGCTGTGGCTAGGACCTCCAGTACAATGTTGAATAAAAGTGGTGAGAGTGGGCATTCTTGTCTTGTTCCTGATCTTAGAGGAAAAGCTTTCAGCTTTTCACCATTGAGTATTATGGTTTTGCACATTGATTTTATGAAAATTGTTTCTGCCATTCTTCATTGTATAAAATAAAACTGCTTTCAAAGTTGAAGGAGAAACATAGTATGGGTTTTTCAACATTTTTGAATCTTGATTGGTTGGTTCATTTTCATTGGTGACTAATGCCTTATCATCTGAGTTATGACATGTATACTTTCCAAGAAGATGATTTCCCACAGTTTTGAAAATGCTAAGTTTGAAAGGTGCCTCTACACAATTTGAAATAAGCTCCATAATAATATAAATACTCAAGTTAGTTGAAAAACTTTGAATACTCTTCTTCTTTAGTTGATCCACAAGTATTCTGGTTTCCTGAAAAACTTACAAGTCTGTTTTCTGCTTCCATTTTCTTTGCTTGATCTCCTAAAAGCTATGTTTTAAGAAACATTTATGTAAACCTCTTTTCTGGCTAGTGAATTAGTAATCAACTTACAAAGAAAGGTATTCCATCTTCTAGCTATAGTATATTGCATTTTACTTTGAGTAAAGCATGTTACTTCTTTTGAACAAAGGTATACCTTTTAATAAGGTATTTGAGCTAGGTGTAAATTTCATTAAATTAAAATACTCAGTACCACTTTCATGAATAGAATAGCATATTTGCTCTGATGTGTGCTATAAATCCCCTCATCGTAAATGTGGGGTGCAGCACAAAAAGGACAGTTTTGCTTGGAGGTAATGTGGTTCTGGTCAAGTACACCACTTCCTGGCTTGATTTTATTTTTGAAATTAGGTTACTCTTCAGAGAGCCCTCCATGGGTATTACTTCTCACCAAAATGTTCTTATCTTAGGTTGGCCAACAGCCTGTCTGAGTTATGCCTGTTCTCAGGTGAGAACCCAGAGAATAGCCATTGTGTCATTGCTTCAGGATAGATCTGTGCTTGTGCTTTGCTAATCAAGAGGAGGGTAGCGACGCCAACTACAAAGGGAGGATTCAATCCAGATAAATGATCAAATGGCCACACTACCGGAGGAGCACAAAGTCAGGCCCAGGAGGATTTCTAACAACTTGACCGAGAACTAGCAATGTGGTTACCTAGCTGTTGAGCTGATTAGTAGAAATGTCACCTCTCATACATTTAACAATTATGTATGTTATATTATAATTATATATTTCTTAAATTAATTGTATAAACTTAATTTTAAGGTAAAATTTGCATGCACAAATTAAAATGTTGAAAGAACATCAGTTTCATGAAAAAATATTCTCTCATAATCTACTGTTCTTTTATGCAGAAATAAATTTATATAAAATGAGGATGTTAACAGAAATGATGAGTTTATTTAAAATATGAAAAAAATATTGTGTTAAATAAGTTGTAAATGGTCTGCCTTCAAATTCAGTCTTCTCACATTGCCAGCTGCTTTCATTTGCTCAGATGTACTTACTGAGCACTTTCTCTCAGCAGTGCACACATGTGGGCCATCCTCGTCTTCATGGAGTTCTCAGCGAGGAGTCCGGCTTCTAACCAATTCTTGCCTTCCCAGTGGATTCAGAGTTGGGTTTCCTGTCTTCTAAATTCATCCTTCTAAATTCTCTTTTTTCATTCTAAACCATGTAAGCTCCAGTTGAGTCCAGCAATGGTACCAGTCTGGGAACTAAGATCAAGTAATCCATATTTTACTCTTCTTAAGGTGGAGAGAGTGAGCATCTTTCTCTCTTGTTTGCCTTACCTCCTGAAGAGGAGAAGAATGCAGACACGTTTATTGATTTCATTGCATATTAATATATTTCTGTGCCTGCTGTGTAGAGCATAGATCATTGTTTTCTAATTAGCTTTGGAGCTAGACGACCTGGCTTCAGATCCCGGCTCTGCCGTTTACTAGCTACATGGCCTTGGACAGTTACGGAAACTCTATGCTTTTGTTCCCTCATCTGTCAAGTGGATATAATAATAGTTCTTAACCTCATAGAGCTCCAGTGAAGATTAAATGAATCAGTATGTATAGCAGCACTCAGGATAATGCCTGGCAGAGTTAAACATTCTGCAACGGTTAGCTGTTCTGCAGAAGCAGGATGGCATAAAATAGCGCCAACTTCACAGAGCCTTTGTGAGGAACAAGAAGGTCACTGTACTAGATAGAAGCCCTTAGAATAATGCTCGACGCAGAATAAGTTCTGTATAACTCTCAAGTACTGTTAATGTTTTCTAGTTTACAGTGTTCATGTTCCTTTTTTTCCCCTCATGGGAAAGAGATAACATTGCTTGGAAAGGTTTATTGCAATTACTTTTTGAAAGGTGGACTTTGCTGTAAGCAAGAGAGAGGTGCTGATTCAGTGGTTCTCCATCCTGACTGCACAAAGCAATCTCCTGGGAGAATCTGAGAAAATTCCGATGCTGGAGCCCATCCCTGACCCATTATGTCAAAATACGTTGCAGGGGAGACCTACGGCCTGGGTAAGGTTTAACACTTCCTGTGTGATTCTAATGTGGCTCCAGGGTTTAGACCACTGTACAACTTCTTTTATGAATTTTCTGTATTCAAATATCCAGTCTATTTTTTAACTACCTCTTAAAACTTTTTGTTTTGTTTTATTTTGAGGGACAATGCAGGAGAATGATCATCACCCTACATTTCTGTCTATGTCTGTTACTCATCTGTTCCAAAGAGTTAGTCCCTAGATTTTGAAAGAATGAATGTAAAGCCATCGCTCACAACTGTTTTCTCATGTTCTGATTTCCATGGTTCATACATTATGCTTTTTTTAAAAGAAAAATTCAAGATGATTTTAAAACATTCTTAGGAAAAGAAATTTTTTTTACCCGTACACAGCTGGAGTTTTTTCTAAGAGTTTTATGGTTTCATGATTTACATTCAGGTCTTTGATCCATTTTGAATTTACTTTTGTGTATGGGGTTAGACAGTGATCCAGTTTCATTCTCCTACATGTAGCTGTCCAGTTTTGCCAGCACCATCTGTTGAAGAGACTGTCATTTCCCCATTGTATGTCCATGGCTCCTTTATCAAATATTAATTGACCATATATGTTTGGGTTAATGTCTGGAGTCTCTATTCTGTTCCACTGGTCTGTGGCTCTGTTCTTGTGCCAGTACCAAACTGTCTTGATTACTGTGGCTTTTTAGTAGAGCTTAAAGTTGGGGAGCAAGATCCCCCCCACTTTATTCTTCCTTCTCAGGATTGCTTTGGCTATTCGGGGTCTTTGGTGTACAGCTGGAGTTTTTTTAGCTGTTTTTATTTATTATGTTTCAGTAATACATAATAATAGAGTTCCTAAAATATAGGTGGAATGTTTTCATTGATTTGGTCACTTTAACATTGACTGTTGAGTTGGAGCTCAAATGAAAAAAAGGTATCTTAGTGGTCTGACTGACTGCAGAAACAGTAACTTATTTAAAAACTTAAATGGGTAAGTCTGATTTCACCTAGTTATTTTTGGTGAATATTTCCAGGCCCACTGCTACAGCTGACCACTGTACTGGAGGAGAGTATAGGATACACAGGAGTGTAGGGAAGAAGTCCTCAAGGAGAACAGGAAAATACAGTGCATTCTCCAAACTAGAAATAATGCACAGGGACATCTCCAGGTGAGTCTGGATGTGGAAAGGCAAGGTGGATGAAGAGCATGGTAGCAAATGTGTGTTTGGTACAAGCATTTCTGGATGCCAGAGAAATGAGGATCAGAAGCTGTTGGTAGGACTCAATTATGAAAGGCCTTGTGTATCTTCCTCAACGGTTTAGATCAGAACTTGTAGATCAGTGATTTTTCAAATCACCTGGGCTAATGTAATCAGCTGAGATCCAGTTATAATGGATTCTGTGCAGAGTATTGTTAAAAATCTCTGCACAATTCTAATGAGCAGTTGGAGTGAAAAATAAGTTCCATAGACAATGAGGAGCTTTGAAGAGTTGTTCATTGGGGAGCACAATGATCAGATTCCCACTTAGTGGGTGTAGCACGAAGGATAGATTGGAGGCTCTTGCCCCTTGGGATAGTGACAAGGAGGCTATTGCTCCAGGCCAAGTGAGAGGAGAGAGTAAGTGGAAGGGGAGATGAAATCGAGAGCTCATGGGGAAAAAACTGACAGGAGGAGGTGATTGATTAGTACTGCTACCAGTTTTGGTTTTGAACTCCAGTGGTAGCAGTGCTCCTAGAAATAGGGAATAAAGGAGGAAGGGTAGGTTTGGGTGGTTGGAATGTCTGAGGCATGGGCAGAGGGTGAGGAGAAATGAGTTTTGTTTTGGATATACTGAGTTTCATCATTCATTTATTCAACACATACTAACTGAGCATCTAATACAAGAGGCACTTCTCTAGGTGCTGGAAATATAGCAGTCCAACAAAAAAGGAAGTCCCTGTATTATTTTGTAAGGGAAAGAGAGCAACTAAGCAGGGAGGTGGCTAAGGAATGCAGAACGGCGGCGTGGTGGTAAACAGGGTCGTGAAGTGCACCTCTAGGAGAAGGTGATGTTTGAGCCAAGCAGAGAATCCCAGGGAGAAGCTTTCCTGTCCAACCACAGTCGGTGGCCACGTGCCCAGGGAAGAGCACTTGGCAGGTCAGGAACTAACCAGAAGGCCAGAGAAACTAGAGCTGAGTGAGGGGCTGCAGGAGTAGTAAAGGTGAGCTCAGGAGGGAAAAGGGGTGAGGGGTGGGAACAGGTATAAACGGCTTCGCAGCCCTTTGAAAATGCTTGTTAGTAGAAAAATGTGGCCCCCGTGGCTTGACCAGCTTGTCGGAGTCGGCCGGCAGCAGTCTGGCGCCATGGTGAGTATGATCAGACTGCATCAGTACGTTTAAGCAAGCACCACTTGCTTGAGTGAAGCAAGTGTTGAAAATTAAAATTACAGTTTAAAATTAAAGTTAAAATCTTAGACCACAGCCGCAGGATGAAAAGTTCAGTTTGTTTAAAATTTATCAAGATTAGTAATTTCTTTTACTATAATTTAAAATTTAAAATGCATTCAGGGATTTGAACCAGTAATATAAAATGGTTCAAAAACAAAGCATAAAAATAGGGTTAAAATTTTCCTTCCAATTTCTGTCCTCTGTCTGGAGACGCCCTCCCCTTACCAACCATCCACTCTTTTTTCCAGAGTTTCTCTCGCATGTCATGCAGCCCTATATTTAGAGTATTTTTCTCCTCTTCAGTTTTTGTTTACAAGAGATAGCATATTATACATAGTATTCTAAATGCTGCTTTTTAAATAAGGAATATTTTGTGGAGTTATTCTTATAACTTTATTCTCATTAAATAATATTCTCATAAAATAAAAAAAATCCTGATTCAAAAAAATTTTAATGCTGCCTGGTATTTCAGAGCAACTGAGATATTATTTTAAGAGAAGTTGCACGTATGTGAGAACAAAAGTAAAATGTACTACTGCTCAACAGCAATCAGTATGCAAATCCTTTCTAGACTGCTAACGTTTTTTTTTTTTAAAGAGCAACAGATTCTCCAAATGATTAGTCCTTTTTCATGTCTCATTTACTTACTCTTCAAACATTATTGACTCCTTCCTGGGTATCAGATACTTAGATGGGTGCTGGGAGAGGTAAGTTCTCTATCCTTGTAGAATTTGCAGTCTTATGATGGGGGAGAGACATTGAACAAGGAAATAAATAGGTGATACCAAACTCTGATAAGAAATTAATAGGATGGTGTTGGAAAAGGTGAGTGTAGAGACCACTTTAGATAAATTTACCAGGGAAGGCCATTGGTAAAGGTGATATTTGAGCCCAGAAGCAAAGCATTAGAATGAACCTGGGAAGAGTTGCATATCCATCCAGTCTAAGGAAATAACCAGTGCAAAGGCCCTGTGGTGTGTGTGACACTGACTGGAGGCCAATGTGGTTCAAGCACAAATATCCAGGGAGAAAGTGGCATGAGAATGAGGATCCAGACAGCAAGAGTCACATGGCCGAAGAGAAGCTTAGTAAGAGAATGAGAAGGCTTGGAAGATTTTAAAGAGCTGAGTGTGACATTTATACCTTCATGTCCCTTTTTTTCATATTCCAAAAAATTATGTGTATTTGAACATGTAAAATCAAGGTATGATTTTTTTTAGATAAGTATAGTGTGAAAAGTTTCTTGGTACAAATTATAATATGAAAAGCATTTTATATTTTTTGTATAAATATTTAGTATAAATAAATATGCATATTTGTTACAATTAGTATTTTATATATTAGTTATGTATACTATATTTAATATAAGTATGTATGTGTATGTAAAACACTTACTAGTATATGTGAGGACAGATTTAACAGAGGTACTTTATTACTAAATGTCCAGTAAGAGGATAATCGGCATAGTGTAATAGATGTTAAGTTGTAAATTTGGGCTTCCATTCATTACATATGTTTTACCAGGTTTTGTTTGCAATGTATAATGTTTTGTACAGTTTTCTGCAATAGGATGACCAGACATATTTTGGGTTATTAAAAGCATGCAGCATGGAACTTTATCACACAATATTATTTGGCAATGGACCAAAGACATTATTTCCCTTGAATGAAAGTTTAGTAGATAATTTTCATTAGCCAATTTATTGTATATTTACGTGACATTATTTGTTACACCTGGAGGCTATTCTTAAAGAATCATTTTCTAAAGTTTCTATCTGAAATGGCTTTTTCTTAGTGTTCCAAATATCTTAAAAATACATGTCTTCCTTTGTGACACTGGAGTTTTGGATTTATGAACATATAGTCTGTTTTGTGTCTTAGGTGCTTCTGGTACAAATGGACTTAGAGCAGGATAATTTTAGATTAATTGCATAGCATGTAAATCTATCATCCTTGATTTCCTACCCATTTAATTGCTGATATTAAGATTCATATGTTTCCTCTATGGTAGTTCGAAATTCTGCTTTTCTTGTATTCATCCTTTATCTTGTTTTGGTTTCTCTTCTGTAGTAAATAATCTTAAAGATTTATGAAATTGTGGTCAGTCAAATTACATCAAGATGTCTTCTGAGTTTGAAAACTCTATGGAAAGACCCACCATAGTCAAATAACCTTCATTAATTGGTATTTGCTTCTGACAATATATTTTAGAGTAGTGTTTGTGAAAGTTTATTTTCACTGGTTATAAGCAATGTAACAGATGATTACTCTTGCTCTTACACACGTTTGTTGCCGTAATATTTAATTCAGTAAATTCTGTAGATTTTCTTACCATCAACTTAAAAAATAATTTCACATCCATTAGAATTTGTTTTTTTCATTTGAAAAGCATTTCACAGTATACCATAAATTAGTTTCTTGAAACATGAGCAATATAATGAATGGTAGTATATTAATTAAGCACATAATAATTATTATCAAATAGAACATTTCCATAATAAAGCAAAATTACGTGAAACAAACCCTATAAATGCAGGATTTTCATAAGGTCCTATGGGGCCCTATTTAAAATTTTGATTGTATTGTCCGTTTTTCTTATATTAGCCAAGTTCTGATTTTCTTAATGTTAACTAGATAATTTTCTGTCCTTTATTCTTCTAATATTTCTTTGTTTTCTAGGGATCATAGTATTCACATGCTCTTAGGTTTTATTTTGCCTCAATCCATTTTAAAAATGATTCCTTCACTAACAAACACAGACACATTAGCCTAACATTCTTGACACATTATGGATATTGATTACACTTTCCTTGTAAAACTAAATTGCCATATTAAGGGCGAAAATATATCATCTGATTTCAATTTTCACAGATTTAACACAGGGTCACATGAGGTATGTTCTGTGTTCACAGATATCAGGACCAGCTTAACCACAAGTACCCTCAAACTAAGGCTTGTAAAACTTGAATCTTATTATGTTTTTAAAACTTAAATCTCAGGCCAAAGTTCCATTTCATCAAGTACATCATTTGAAGACTTGCTGGAAACAGTGATCATGAATGCTATTGATTTTATCAATGTTGACAGATAGTTATATAATCCAGAAATAATAGAAGATCCATTCCATTGCTTTCTAGGTTTTGTTGTGTAACAATTATAAGTTGTGTATTAGTATACAAGAAATGATGCTAACAGTTGCTGATTAAATAATAAAACATTTGTGCTTTTATTTTTAACAGAACCCCTGTTTGCACCTTATTCCTTGTCCAAAAAAGATTTGTGTCCAAAAACATGTGAAAAAAAAGTATTTAGGAATTTGAGTGGTAAATCCCTTTTTGGTTTCCCATTTCTCCAAAGTAGTGTTAAATTCCAGTTTATATGCACGAGTGTAAGGGATATTTAGTCTTCCACCCAGCCTCCACAACCTCTAGGTAAGTTGAATCAAGAATGATGTTAGTGATATATTATTCTTACGGCCCATTTATATACCTTTATTAGTCACAGATTCTGGAATATTAGAAAAGTATAAAATGCTTTGAGTGCTAGTATGTTTGCCATATTTCTTTCTGTAGAATAAATGTGACTTGGACAAATTAATCTAGATCTGGATCTAACAGATTTTGTTTTATTTTAAAAATTAGTGGGTAATGCTGGCATCATTCTGTAGAACTGTTTTGATCGGATTTGTTTCTTTCAACCACTGTTCTTGCTATTGAAGCAGATTTATGTGGGTCTGCATCACTTTAGCAGTCAGGTACACAGCCTGTGGAGAAATGGAAGCTGGAACAAGGACTTACTGCCATGTAAAAAGTGTGGACAACCTGAGCAAATGCTGATCTTAGGTTTGTGCGGTTTTATTAATTTCTACTCTATCTCATTAAGAATAAATACTATGCTAGGAGAAAATGTTTAAAGTGTCTAGTATTTTATTATGCTTCTGATCAATAAGCTTTTTAACCTTCTTGAATGTATAAAATAAAAATAGTAAGGATCAAATTAATCTATTGATGTATTGTTTTGAAAATCAACTATTTATTAGTTATGTAACAAGGAGTATCATGGGTATTTTAGCTTAACTTTATGAACTGTAAGGGGGATTAAGTGAGATGCAGTTTCCTTTGTCTTGTGCTTATGGGCAACAGGCTCAGAGCAGTTTAGCAACTTGCCCAAGGTCACACAGCTGGAGAGCTTTTAGAGTCTTGCTTTGACCTTTGGTTCATTTGATTCCAAAGACCATATTTTTCTGAGAATGTTACATTGATGTTCTGCCTAAAGATTGGAAGAATGACATTTCATTTTTATTTTAAAACTGTGATGTCATATGGGAGTAGACAAGTTCAAGAATATTCAGTATGGGGAAATTGGAAAGAAGAGATGCAGTAAAGACCCAGAATGGAGAGCTGCAGCATCAGGTTTAGCCTTTGCTCCACTTGCTGTGTGTACTTGGAGTTAAAGAGTCTCACCTTTCTGGGAGAGATCTCTAGGGGTTGAATGAAAGGGGCCAAAATGGTTACAGTCCTTCCAGTCTGTATGCTTAGCATGTATGTTTACAGGAAAAATATTAAAGTTTTCATTTTCCATAGAAGCAGAAACTTTTGTATTTTACTCTACCTCAGAGCAAGAATAAAAATGTAGGCTGCCAGCTGTACTATTTAGGAACAAAGTGCACTTTGGCAGATGTATCACACTGGAATTTCACTTACTGGGATGTATTCTGAGAACTCCTCAATTTATCTTATAAATATTCCTTGTTCTGGTGATTATGTTAGAATGATGATTTCTTCTTTACTGCTCAGAAATAGACACACATAGAGGAAATTTCTCGGGGATAATTAAATACATATTTTTAAAAAGACCTAAAACTTTGTAGAAACTCTTATTGTTTCAGAGATTTTAGTGTGTTTCATAATTATTAGTTTCCAGGAGTGTCTTTTATGTGGACTTACATTGTTAATAAATTCTTGTGAAGATCCCTCTGGGTAATTGTTATTACTGTCTTTATTAGGATTATCATAATAAGCAGGCTTGCATTGAATGCCAGCCATATGCTTAGCTGTAGACAGAATAGGAAAATAAAGATGGTGCTTCAGATAACAGCTTAAGAAAGGCACAGCTATGTCTGGAGTTTAAACAAAATGTAGTCATACAATAGAAATATCTGAATATTAGACTGTATGTGAATGATTGTATTCAAAGCACTTACCAAGTATAAGATTCCATGCGTTTTTTTACGCATGTGATCTCGTCTCTTGAAGACTTTTGAGTATAGCTATGAAAAAAGATAGCTAAATGGGAATATCGACAATACGGAAGCGAGCATGGACTTGAGTTGTACACAGACAAGTGCTATAGATGTGTAAAAGGAGTCACTGCCAGGGGCTGTGAAGTTTTGGCAGGAAGGCTTCTCGCAGAAGTTGATCTGAACCTTGAAGGGTAGGTAGGTCAATTCTCCAAGTGTAGAGAAGGGATAAACCAGGGCGAGCTGTGCCTGATGCCCCGAAGTCACCTTGGTCAGGCTGGGAAGTAGGTCGAAGCTGTAGAGAGGGGGTCACAGCACCAAAGGAAGCCAGAGAGTCTACCTGCATACGGCTGTGCCAGGGACCACCTGGGAGCCAAACCATGGCAGGAAGTGATGCAAAGACTATAGACAAGAGATGACAGATGACCCCTGAAAGGTGAGCATGAGAATCCTCTTTTGCCACTGGGGACTGAGGGTCTCTCCTAGCTTGCCAGTGAAAGCAAGGTCTTGGAACTCTGGAAACCTTTAGGCCACTAGGTTAGCTTAATTTCTTCCTTGAAAACAGCTTTAATCACATTTTTGTCCAAAGTGCCTCAGTGTTTCCAATCTGGTTCATTTTTCATTGCCTCTGTCTCAGCTTCCGTAGTCTTATTACAACCTGCCTGTAGCAACATTAGCAGGCTCCATGCTAACAATTTCTTTTTCCATTTTGAATAACCCGCTGAAAACAGATCCTGTTTAGTACAGCTTTGTAAATAATTTAAAGCATGTATATTTGTGGAAAATCCATCTAGCCTAAACATGTGGCTATGTGCTTATTGATTAACACTGTTCTACAGCTGTTCTATGTGCCTATAGACAAATCAAATTCTTCATCTTTGTGTGTCTTGGCTGATTGTCGGGGCTGATTTCTCCCAGCATAGCTGTAAAGGGTCTTCATGAACTACTGCCTCACATTTTAATCAAGGAAAAATCATTAAGTGCTTAATAAATTATACCCGGGCTTTTAATATTTGTGTTTTTTAAACTATATTTTACTATTTTTTCTATAAGGGACCAAATATTTACCAGCCTAATTCTCCAGATTTGGGGGTAGATGTGATAAAGCCATTTTACAAGTTCTTGTGTCAGATAATAATGTATTTGACTAAAGAAAACAGAAAACGTGGCCATGGTGGCTTTTGCCAATTTCCCATGTGTAGGTGAGTAAGCGGTGACTGAGCAGGTGCTGGGTGACGTCCTCATGGCTTCAGGCTGGTGCTGTCTTTTAGCTCTGCCTTTGCTTAGAGTGTGGGCTTCTGTCCTTGTGCTTGACCATTTCGGGCACTTTTTAGTATCTAATCCTGGTTCTGGGTAGGAAGGGGAAAGACTTTCTGCTGGCATGAATTTAGGCCTTTTTTAAGGGGTGGAAGTCTACCCCATGGACTTCTGCCTATATATCCCTGTTTGGCATTGTGTCATATAGCCCCCTGTGGCTGCCCTAGAATGGGTCATGCTTCCAGCTTCCATACCAGAAGAAAGCAGAGGGGAAGGAGCTTGGGAGTAGGTGTTAATAAAGCTGATTTACTGCAGTAGGATTCGCTAGAGAATCAGAACCGATAGGAAGTCTGTCTGCCTGTTTGGCAGGCTTGCTATCTCAGTATCTATAAAAAGAGATTTTAAGGAATTTTGTCACATGATCTGGGGGCTGAAAAGTCAAAAATCTGCAGGGAAGGCTGGCAGGCTGGGAATTCTGGCAGCTCAAATCTGAAAGTAGTCTGGAGGAGGAATTCCCTTCTCTCTCACTCTTTGGAAGGCCTCACTTTTTTCTCCCAAAGCCTTCCAGTGATTGGATGAGTCCCACCCACACTATGAAGGGTAATTTGCTTTACTCAAAGTTTACTGATTTAAATGTTAAATCACACCAAAAAAAATACCTTCATAACAACATCTAGACTGCTGTTTGATCAAACAGCTGGGTGCCATATCCTAGACAAGCTGAAAATGTAACTCTCACTTTCTTACTAGGGTTTGACAGTAACAAGTTTAGGACTTTCGCAGACTCAAGTCCAGCATGAGTGTCAGTGGGTTGATGTCTGCCTGGTTTGTGTTGTGCTTTGTGCATATGAAATACAATCATTCTTTATGTGTCCCAGAAAATTCTCATGTTAATTCTGTAACAGAGTTAAAATACTGACTGATAACTATTTAAACAAGGGAAAGCCTTAAAAATAAGATGTATTGAGACTTCTTAGTGTCTTATTTAGTTCTAAGGTGGTAAATGACTTACAACATTTTAACCAATAAGATGACAGAGTGTCAAGAGGGATAGTGGAATGTTGATTGGCCTGGAAATGAAGAGATTTAGGTCTTTATATTATCTCTGACATCAGCTAGTCCATCATCTTGCCGTTCTAAGCCACTAATAATAGATCTCCTATCTTTCCTACCGTATTGTGACAGTTACATGAGATAAGGGATCTAAAAAATGCTTTATGAGCCATAGAGTGATAAAAATATATAAAGAGACACTTATAATATGAAGATAAATGTCTCATCATAACCTCCTCTGTGATTAGAGGATGGCATAGTGGACGAGCTGTCAGCTGAAGGTTAGAGCTGAGTGCAGCCTCAGGAATGATCTGGTCCCAACTATGATCCGGTAAGTGTGAGCCCGGAGAGTCTCCAAGGAACATCCATCATCCCGTGGGAGGGTGAGTCCCTGGGAAGCAATAGGAGGGCCATTTCCTGGCAGAATGAGGAATGTTTTGAAATTAACGTTAGGTTGGATCAGCACAATAGCTGTTTCATCCACGCTTGTTTAACCCTCTCCTTTGGAAATACACAATTATTCAAGTAATAGTGGGCAAAACAGGATTTAAGAAATATTTCATTCTATGAACAAACTTCTAGAATGAAATATTAATTTTAAAAAACAAAGGAGGAAATAATACAAGAGTTTCCCAAGTGATGTTAAGGTAGTCTTGATTGCATGTAGAATATTTAGGCCCAACTAAAAGTCACTGACAATTTCTTAATTCAGTAACCCACCCTTTCAAGCCTTTTAAAAGCAGCTAAACTTCCAAAAATAATGGGTAGTAAATATACCTGTGAATGGGATTTATCTAACCCTCACTACATTCAACATTAATGTCTGACTTCTTTCATATAATCCTAAATGTCTTTGAGAAAATGATTTTGAATGTGTGTTTATATGAGATCAACTTCTTATTTATAAAATTTGGAAGGTGCACCTAACAATTTAATTTCTTTAAAAAATATTGATTTTGAAACCCTTAAACACTAGCTGTTCACACTTTTTCTTGATGTTCATGTGAAATGGACACTTAAAACTTCAAAATTGGCTTCAAATTGTCAGTGTTCAGTTATAAGTAATTCATCCCTTGTCCTAGAGATTTCACTCTCAGTCATTTCTCCTGAGGAAAACAGATGATTTTAGATTTGTGTGTAATATTTAATATGTGAGACAACCTAAACAATAGAGGGAAATGGTAAAACAAGTGCATCCATATGACAGAATTGTGGACAGCCATTAAAAATGATGTCTGATATTTATTATATGAAATAGAAAAATACTTATGATGTAATACCATGTGAAAAGAATGAGACATAAATGAAATATAAATCATTACCTCAATTCAATATATAAATTGTTTATTGGAATATAACTAGAACTTTGGGAATCATACATGGCGCTCTGATATTCTCCATAAGACTGTTAGTATGTAAAATACTATAGGTGCTCTGTTTAAGGAAATTTACAGTGGGGAAGCTTTTATGTGGGGGAAATGAAAAAAACACACATCATAAGTGTATTGCCAGGTGAAGGGCCTATCATCAATACAGAATTCAAATCTGATGCAGGAGGCACTGTATGTTCTTCAGTAGTGATGTTCCAAAATGACCGTAGCCTCTCGGGGAGGTAACTGAAGTAGCAGCCGTGGAAAGTTCTAGAGGAGTAACTGGATTTGAAGCAGTGGGAGCTTTTGTTTATCCTCCAGGATAGGTTGTTCCCTAGTACTTGGGTGTGAAAAAGGCTCAGTACTGGTTCTTGGAGAACATAAAATTAAGCTTGGATATTTTATTATGTTTTCAAAAAAGTAAATACTGACATCTTTTTATTTCTAGCAGAGGTCTGATATGAATAGGAGAGAAGTGATGGGAAAATGATTGCTCAAAGGAGGCTGAGCTTTGATGACTGAAATAAGGGTCCCTTCAGTGGTCAGCCCACCCGGGATCATAATCGCACAAACTTAGGATCAGTTTGTTTAAAAGTGGCACTTAGAAATGCAGAAGGAAATTCTTACTTAGAATAAGAATTAGACCCTCATATCGAATGACTCATACTACGGGTTATAAAAGGAAGACAAACTACTAAAAAGAGCTTTTTAAGTTACTGTGTGAAGAAGTACATTTGTAGTAAGGGTAAAATTTCTATAGTTGCAACATGCTTTCTCTTGTGTAGTTACCTTCTTTTCTTGTGAGGATATTTCAACGTAAGTATTCAAATTCACATTTCTGAGGTATACTTTCTGAGCTGGTAGGTTTTAAGCAGTCCGTTTAATGTTTACATGACCTTTCTTCCTGATCTCAACCCTAAAAGAGGCTGTCTTATTCTTATCATTTTGGCTCTAGTAGTCACATATAGTCATACCTGAGATAAGAAAATCCGAGAAAATTGTTGTTGATTTTGGCCATCTGTGTCCGTATTCTGGATGCCACAGTGAGATTCACTTCAGCCTCACCTCACAACGCTGATTTTCCTGCGCCCCAGAAATAACAGACATTACTCTTGAGGCCAGTCTGTCAGTCATCCAATTGGAAGGTTAGTTCTTGACAATCCATCATTTGGACACAATATTCATTTGGCATAGCTCTCATTTTCAGAGCTCATTCATCCACAACAAGGATAACAAGTAACTGCATAAGGGGAAATCTGCAGGAACAGATTGCTAGAATAAAAAGGAAAAATAGAAATGAAAACCTAAAATTATTGTGCTCAGGAATGTGATGGGAAGACTCTTGATTTGTTTACTTTTAACTAAATTCTAAGTCAATCACATGGGAAGGCTGAATTTTTCAATGAGTGTTATAACACAACATTTGCAGCTCCCAAACTCTAAATTGAAGTTGCCACATTCAGGTGTTGACTTATGTAGCTCATAAATCACTGGCTGCTCTGTAGACAGAATTCATCTGAAAAGCTGATGCAGGGAAGTGTCCCATTCAGTGTTTTCTAAATCAGATTGCTGCAGAGCGGTTTCCCAGATACACAGATCTGGAAACAGGATTGGAGACAACAGGACTTTTATTTGTTCATTCAAAAGACAATTTTTGGCAAAAAGTAACTTGAGGGTTAAAATAGAAAAATCAGCATTTCAAAGCTTCTGCAAAGGACTCATTACAAGATCTATATTCATTATAATCTATATGAGACAATCTATACAGTTTCTAGTTGTTAATTAAATAGACATATGTCCTCATGTAAATTTTTGGGAAAACTTAACTTTATAAAATCCTTTCAAGGATAAAAAGAAATAACACTTTTACATCAAACGCACATTTGGAGAAAATTAATTTGCTTGGACTTGACTTCTGGTTCTACATTTCCTGCAAAATAAAGGTCAGGCCTTTCTGCATGGTGTGTCCATCAGGATTCTTCGTTGAAAGCCAAAGTACCCACCTCTGGCTGATAAATGCAGGACAGTCATTCGATGATTTGGGGCAATTCACAGACTTCTGGCCAAGCCTGAGAACCAAGCTGAGGGCAGGCTGCCTGGGACGGGGCCCAGGATTATCTCCACCCCTACCTGCTGCCGTGTCGGGGAGCCGCATGAGATGTAGAAGCCACCATCCTTGCAGGGAAGCAACCTGCATCGTTTGTGCTTCTTTGTGTCACCAGCTCCCCGGATCAGGTGCCACTGGTGCGGAAATCCTAGGTCAGATTTCGGCATAACTTCTGTAATGGACCCTGTGAATGTGACTAGTTTCACTTTTTGGCTTCCTTAACAGACACATGGTTGGATTCCTCAAACATAAGAATGGGGTGTAGACAATGAGTCCAGAAAAAAATTAAAATGTATATGGCATGCAAGGTCTTTGACTACCAGCCCCATAGCTCGCTCTGCTCCACCCTCATGTTGCCCCTTCCGCCCCCTGCATTCTGGCCGTGGACTTTTCCAGCACCGTGGTTTTGCTCATGGTGTTCTCTGAGCCTGGAACTCTCTCCTCTCCCATTTACACAGACTCTCCTTCAAGGGCTACCTCGATGACCACACCCTCCACAGTCTTGATCTTTTCCCCAGGAAGAACTATTTTCCTTCATCTGGAGTTCCCTCTCTTGGACTCACTCTTACTCCCTTCTTGGCTTGTATCTCATCCACCCTTGGAAGTAAGTAAGCCCTTCCGGACGAGGTGCTTGCTTTGGTCATTCGTGGAGATTCAATCATACTGATCAGTAGGCTGTATTCACTGGTGCATCTGGTCAGAGTTTTTAAGATGAGCCTTCAGGACTCTGATTCTGTAATATTTGAATGGGAATTTACATTGTACTTATTCTCTCCAAACATTATTTTGCACACAGCTTCAGATATTATCTCTGTGCATAACTTGAAAAATAAAACTACCCTAGAAGGTACGTACTTTGAATTTCTCTCTCCAAATAATGATGTATAATGTTAAGTGGCTTTGGATTAAAACCAAGCCGGCCAACCTGCTTGTCTAAATGTTAAGTTCAATTATATTGGTAGGCTTTCATTAAAATAACTTTTCAGGTTAAAAATAAAAACACAAAACACAAACCTATGATACTGCTAAGTAAAGACTTGGTAAGTCCTTTTATAAGTGATGCTCTGTATTTATACCATGTAGGGAACTTTATTTTAGTGAGTCTGGATTTACTTTTGGGACATGAATAATCTTTCCTGGTGTTGAAAATGGGCTGAAAATCAAGGTGCTCATGGCTTTTTCATGCCGAGCCTGTCACACCAATTAACGTGGGAAATCTTTTTATAAGCACTGCCTTGAGATGAGATGATAAAGCCTGAGAATATGAAGACATAAAGATCAAAAATGTCTTAAATTCTGATTACGCTATTTCATAGAATAGTGGAAGATATTATTCCTGGTCACGGGGCCACTTTCTGTTATCTGAGTTATAAAACTACTAAAGAAAGTATGATCTTGTTAGGTTCTAAGTAGTTTGTGCTCATCAGATGGTGATGGCATTGAAAGAGTTTTTCAAGGGCCTGACATGAAATAGAAATGTTCCAGATTCCTTTTCCCAGATGGGATCACCTTAGTCCTTGAGGACATGGGGCAGTATTGACACGGGTGTGTGTGCCATACATTGTCTGTATGTATAGTGTGAGAGAGTTAAACCTGTTCTCTAAATCTAAAGGAATGTGACGATGGCATCTTGCTTTTTAAAAAGCAAACAATCTTTGTTTACTGCAGATGTGAGTTGAATTTCTGATCACTGAATTATTTAAGATGTGATGAGTATTCTTTTGACTCTCTCTAACTGAACTCATTTTTAGCATTTGTAGTGATAATTTACATGTGAATCAGAAATTGAAGTTTTTCAGAAGAGGTAATAGTAAAAAAATATGTTGGAGTTTTGTAGAAATTTTATTTTTAGCAATGATCTTTAGACATTGTGTTAACCTTTTACAAACTGCACTGAGGACAAACCCACATAGTAGCAATTCTATGTAGATTCGTAAAGGTGTAAGAATATGCTTTGGTGGGGGAGTTTACATGTATTATTGACCTTGTCTGTCTTTTTATAAACTCTGCTTTAAAATTTTCACTGTCCAAGCAGATGCTGCAGTCCATATCCTTATGTGTATATGTATAGCATATGTATATTATATGTATAGGTGAACAGATCTATGCAAGAGTATGTTTGTATAGATGACATATATATGTATTTATATATTATGTATAGTATATATTCATTTACCTAAATAATTATAGATATATGTGTCGCTATATATGGACACACACAGCTTTAGTAGTAGACAGATTTATGCCAATGCCTTGATTATTATCATTATGTTTCTTATCATAAGTGAAACTTACCCATACTGTTGAATACTGCATTTTTGATACACCAAGGCCCATTTAAATTCTTCTAATACAAATACTAGCTCATAAAACCATCTAACATGCAAAGATTACTAGAGAGTAACACTTTTTGAAACTATAAGAACACTTAATTTGTTTTACTTCAGTGAGTCCATTATTCTCTTATAAATGATAGTCTTTAAAATGTGTTATGTTTGCATAATTGCATTTGTCAACTTTCTATAATTTTCATAAAATTAAATAAATTTACTCCACACTGTTGAATGTAGATTCTATTCATTCAGGTGTAATAAACCAATTAATTATTACTTTAGAATTGTGTTGCTAAAGGATTAGCTGGGATAAAAGGTGATATTCACATTTACTGAACCAGACACCACGGTTAACATGATCCACACTATCTTGTTTAGTTTTTATGATAACCCTGACTTTATTTTTACTTCCACTTTACAAATGAAGAAAATGGGTGCTTAGAGGGGGTTAAATAATCTAAAATCTATCTGACTTCAAACTCTGTGCTCTTTGTACTTTACCTCACCAGGTCAGGGAAAGAGTGTACACCTTGGTTTGAATTTTTCAGAGTATCTTTTGTTTGATGATGGATTTGGGAGGTAGAACTTACATTGAACTTTCTTCAGTTAAGGCATGTTGCAAATTCGAATCAATAACACTTTATGAGATTAGCTTCATTTGATCCTTATATTTATCCTTCTTCCATTGGGGTGTTTTCTTGGACCTCAAGGAATCAACTGTTACATTATTGTGGGTCTGAAAGTTCTCCACAGAAGTTATTCTGTGTGTTTATTTTATAATTAATGACACATGACCAGATTCTGCATTGTTCGGATGATGGCATTATAATCGAGTCTTGCCATGTGGTATCAGTGTATTTATATCCATGTTATACTCCTTCATCGAAGCACAATAGGTTTCTTATCATTATCAAGAATGAAGGGGAGCAAGAGAGAGTTAGACTTAATATGAACATTATTAAGTCAGACATAATACATTAGCACCAAAATGAAGATTCAAATATCAGCGCTCCATATGAGAAAGGTTTTGCAATAGTTGAAACACAGTGTTATTGTAGGCAAGGCCCTAAACAAATTGCAAAACAGCGATTGTCACATTACAATAGTGCTAAATTAATGTTAACCCTGATTTTAATGGTTTGCCATGTTTGTGTATAATTTATAAATTAAATATATATAAATAAAACTATTAATATTCACGATCTATATCTACAGATTTTATACTTAGTTATATGTTTGTGCATATTTAGGTGATATAGTAATAAACAGTTTAAATTAATAATCATGACCCTTCAGAATTTCTTCACCTTTAAAGGTGTTTTGTACTTAAAATTTGATAAAGGGTAGATTAGGATTCTCTGAATGCCTTGCAGACAGGAACCAGGTCTAATTCAGAGCTCTAGGGTATAGAAGTTCTCAATAAATTTGTGAAGAATTAAATTATGCAGTGCCATCTATATATATATATACATATATATATCTGTTAAGGAGACATAGGTCATGCACAAAGAATACTATAATAATAAGCATATAATGTTTTGGGGTCAACTATTAAATATTGCCATAAAATTTGAATGGAATTAACTGGAAAACTCATATGACATTTGATGACTAGTAGGCATGTTGCACCGAGTTGCACAGATCTGGGGAATACACATATATGAGAATTGCAGTTGAGTTGTTTTCTGCGAGTAGCTTCCCACCTTTCAGTACTACATCTCTTTTCTCATGGCAGCTCTTCTGGGGTTCTTATCAAACCTAGAGTTACCACTTGGAAAGTGATAATCACAAAGCTATTGTTTCCCCTGTGGGATTCAACACTATGTCTGCAATACCCCTCTACTGGTGCTTGGAAAGGGCCAACTGAAATTAAGCTGGGGCAGAGTAAACACCTCTAAGCTAGAGGTCTCCTTCCTTGGGCTATGATAAGTGACCCATCTGAATACCCATGGTGCTTTGCTGGTGGAAGTGGGCAAGAGGGGGAAGACTAGTGGTTCTAGACCGTGGTGTAAGATAACAAGAAAGAGCCCTTTTTTGATTTGTTCAACAGAACTATGAGCTCTGTGTGAAGATGGCCCTGTAAACGGCCTGTGCTAAAAGGCCCTCAATCACCCATTTGGGACAACAAAATGGATTTAGTGTTATGAACTGCTGATGAGAGCATATATTTGTAACTCTTTGACCTAATTTTTGGGTCCATACACTTTTGAAAGCATTCCATGAAAAATTCACTAACCTACTTAAACAAATGAAAATTCCAAGTTCTGTAGTACTTTTTTTAAATTAGCAAAGTAGTGCATGCTTCTTATCCACAGGTAAGGGGAGCAATGTAAGTCTCCTTTCTCTATACACTCCACAATGTATGTGTTCATAGTTTAGGCAAAACTGTGGCTCTTTGATTAAAAAAAAAAAGAATTTGTCATTTTCTTAGCAAATGCTGATGTGAAATAATTTTAGCACACTAATATTCCATGGTACAAAATCTAGTATTTTCTTTTTATTTCTTTGAATTTGTCTACCCAACTAACTAGATTGGAAGTTAAAATAAAATGAACCCATACGTTGGACCAGTTATGCTTCAGTAAAAACAGATGTCTATTTAAATACCTGATGACTGTAACATCCAAAGTCCTGGAATCATCCAGAAGTTTTCTATGAGCTACTGCCCTGGATTTTGTAGGTGAAGATGGGCGTTAAGGACTCTGTGGGGCAGAAGGAATGTGGAACATGGCACATGTGCCTGCTGGGAGAAAGCAAAAAACAAAAATCACTGATCTGTTCTTTTCAAACTGGCCTGGGCACCCTAAGGAAAGCCACAGGATAAATATGGCACAGCTTCCTAAAGCATTAGCTTTGCTTGAAGTTTTAAGGGCAAAAAGTTAAAATGAAATAAATAATGCTATGTTAAGGAATAAAATCATGTGTCTCATTTATCGGAGTTTTGAAGTTTTAACATAAAACACAAAAAATTATTTTAAAGTACTGAGCTTATACCATCAGTACTAAAGGGTGTAAATCCATCTCTTCTGCCCCCAAGGGTGCTTCAGTTTGGGAAAATTTGAGAAGCTCTGTTATATGTTAAGGATACAGAGAAAGAAGAGAGAGGAGACTTATGGATTTTTCCATTTTGGACAGTATAGAAGAAGAGGTGGGTAGAAAAATATTGAAGATTTCTCACTCACTTTTTTATTCCCGTGTCACATTACACGTGACACCCGTGTCATGTGGTATTTAGCATAATACCTTAGAGATGGCAGAGCGTGTAAGATTGTGGGTTTTTTGATTCAGTTACTCTTCTTATTAAGCAAAAGTGGTGAGTATTGAGCACCACTGTCCTAACTGTGCCGGGAAGTTTTCTTTAAAATTCAACTGACTGGTACTTTTAAAAAATCCTTACATGTGAGAGGCTTTGACTCTCTCAGAGAAAAACAGAACAAGACTGAGAGAAGTGAAACTATAAAAATATTATTTGAGCTACAAAACTTATTTTTATTTATTTTATTGAGGTAAAATGGGTATATAAAATTATATTAGTTTCAGATGTACAATATAATTCTTCAGTATTTATATGACCTTCAAATTTATTTATCCTTATCCACACTAAGACTTAGTTACCATCCATCACCATGCAGCTGAGCCCCTTCATTCATTTCGTCCACCCCTCAGTACACTTCTCCTCTCACAGCAACTGTTCTCTGTGTCTGTGAGCTTTGTTTGTTTTCTTTTGTTAATTTTTTTTTAGATTCCAACCATCAGTGAAATCATATGGTGTTTGTCTTTCTCTGTTAGACTTATTTCATTTAGCATATATCATGTCAATATCCTTAAGATCCATCCAAATTGTTGCAAATGGCAAGAATTCCTTCTTTTCATGACTAAGTAGTATTCTAGTGTATGTGCAGCTCATCCTCTTTATCCATTTACCATCAGTGGACACATAGGTTGGTTCTGTATGTTGGCTATTATAAATAATGCTGCCATGAAAATGGGGCTGCATGTATCTTTTTGAATTACTGTTTTCATTTTCTTTGGATGGGTACCCAGAAGTGGAACTGCTGGATCATATGGTAGTTCTAATTTTAATTTTTGAGCAACCGCCATACTCTTTTCCATTCCCACAAACAGTGCGTAAAAGTTCCCTTTACTCCACATGCCCTGTAACATTTGTTATCTTATCTTTTTGATAGTAGCCATTTAATACGTATGAGATGATTATCTCCTTGTGGTTTTGATTTGCATTTCCCTGATAATTAATGATGTTGAGCATCTTGTCATGTGCCCGTTGGCCATCTCTATGTTGTCTGTCTTCTTTCCTTCCCTTCCTTCCCTTCCCTCCGTCCCTTCCTCCCTTCCTCTCTTTCTCTCTTTCGCTATTGAGTTGTTTGGGTTCCTTATATATTTTGATAATAACTCTTTGTCAAATATATGATTTTCAAATATTTTCTCTCATTCCGCAGGCTGCATTTCCATTTTATTGATGACTTTCTTTTGCTGTGCTGAAGCTTTTTAGCTTGATATAGTCTTACTTGTTTATTTTTGCTTTTGTTTTCTCTGCGTTTGGAGTCAGATCCAAAAATTCAACACCAAGACTGAAGTCAGGGGACTTACAAACTGTTTTCTTTTTTTTTTAGATAATTATTTTTTATTGAAGGGTAATTGATGCACAGTATTACATTACATTAGTTTCAAGTGTACAACACAGTGATAAAACATTTATATACATAATTCTAGGTACCAGCTATCACCCTACCAAGCTGTTACAATATCTTGACTATATTCCTTATGCTATACATTACATCCTGGTTACTTATTTATTTTACCATTGGAAGTCTGTCCTTTTTTTTTTTTTTTTTTTTTTTTTGTGAGGGCATCTCTCATATTTATTGATCAAATGGTTGTTAATGACAATAAAATTCTGTATAGAGGAGTCAATGCTCAATGCACAATCATTAATCCACCCCAAGCCTAATTTTCGTAAGTCTCCAATCTTCTGAGGCATAACAAACAAGTTCTTACATGGAGAACAAATTCTTACATAATGAATAAGTTACATAGTGAACAGTACAAGGGCAGTCATCACAGAAACTTTCGGTTTTGCTCATGCATTATGAACTATAAACAGTTCAAATATGAATACTCATTCGGTTTTTATACTTGATTTATATGTGGATACCACATTTCTCTCTTTATTATTATTATTTTTAATAAAATGCTGAAGTGGTAGGTAGATACAAGATAAAGGTAGAAAACATAGTTTAGTGTTGTAAGAGAGCAAATGTAGATGATCAGGTGTGTGCCTGTAGACTATGTGTTAATCCAAGCTAGACCAGGGCAATAAAACATCCACATATGCAGAAGATTTCTCTCAGAACGGGGGGGTGAGGTTCTAAGCCTCACCTCTGTTGATCCCCAATTTCTCACCTGATGACACCCCTGCGACTGTGCCTGTCTTAGGTTGTTCCTCCCTTGAGGAATCTTACCCGTCTCTGGCTAACCAGTCATCTTCCGGGGCCGTACAGGGAAATGTAAAGTTGGTAAGTGAGAGAGAAGCCTTATTGTTTGAAAAGCTTAGCTTTTTATTTCTTTGCATATTTATGCCCTGTAGCTTCTATGCCCAGCATTTGTCTTGAGGTATCTTTACCACTTGGAAGAATTATGATACTCGGTAAATTTGATATGAGGCACGAATTCTATTTAAGGATTGTAATTAGGAAGGAAGAAGAAAAGCTATAGAAGTAGCAGGCGGAAGAAAACATGGGAAGATTGATTATTTCTTTGACATATCTTCTTGTAGAGTAACTTCAGCATGTATAGGTTTTAAGCTACTACTTAAATTGTGCACACACATTAACATAATAGGAGTATAGTTACATAACCAAAGCAGACCTGTAATTACCAGCCATCTCCAGTGAAACCAAGAAAACCAGTTAGGCACCTTAGGCATTTGTGAAAACTTATCTATGATATGGTGGATATTGTCCAACTGAACTTGAACAGTCTGAGAGAAATCAGACAAATTAAAACAACCCATTCCTGGGGAATGTTCACATCCCTTATGTTCTTTTAACAGTAAATAGTCTGTAGTTGTAAGATTTTGGAGCGCTACAATTTGCACTTCTCCTAATTCTTGGTTGAGTTCCAACAGTATAGATCCAGTCAAATTTGTTGTTTTACTGTATGCACAGGCCAGCTTAGATATCTCCTTCCTCATTCCCATGGCAAGTCCAGGAACTGGTGGGATGAGTGCATCTACAGCTGTAGCAGTGCGTGGATCTTTGTTGGGGATTTTTGATGATCATCTTCTGGCATGAGGCTTCCAGAGAGTGCTGATGTTGGAAGTTCTCTTTCATATCGTATCTTAGTTCATTTTTGGGGTAGCCCAATTAGGCTTTGATCTTCTGTATAAATGCAAACAGACCCTTTGCCTACACTTTTATATGCCCTTTATACCCTTGTGTAGAACACATTGGAGGTTACCACAAAGGAACTGCCCTTTTTTTTTTTTTTGGTATCACTAATCTACACTTACATGACAAATATTATGTTTACTAGGCTCTCCCCTATACCAGGTCTCCCCTATAAACCCCTTTACAGTCAATGTCCATCAGCATAGCAAAATGTTGTAGAATCACTACTTGCCTTCTCTTTGTTGTACAGTCCTCCCTTTTCTCCTACCCCCCCATACATGTTAATCTTAATACACCCCTACTTCTCCCCCCCCTTATCCCTCCCTACCAACCCATCCTCCCAGTCCCTTTCCCTTTGGTACCTGTTAGTCCATTCTTGAGTTCTGTGATTCTGGTGCTGTTTTGTTCCTTCAGTTTTTCCTTTGTTCTTATATTCCACAGATAAGAGAAATCATTTGGTATTTCTCTTTCTCCGCTTGGCTTGTTTCACTGAGCATAATACCCTCCAGCTCCATCCATGTTGCTGCAAATGGTTGGATTTGCCCTTTTCTTATGGCTGAGTAGTATTCCATTGTGTATATGTACCACATCTTCTTTATCCATTCATCTATCGATGGACATTTAGGTTGCTTCCAATTCTTGGCTATTGTAAATAGTGCTGCGATAAACATAGGGGTGCACTGATCTTTCTCATACTTGATTGCTGCATTCTTAGGGTAAATTCCTAGGAGTGCAATTCCTGGGTCAAATGGTAAGTCTGTTTTGAACATTTTGATGTACCTCCATACTGCTTTCCACAATGGTTGAACTAACTTACATTCCCACCAGCAGTGTAGGAGGGTTCCCCTTTCTCCACAGCCTCGCCAACATTTGTTGTTGTTTGTCTTTTGGATGGCAGCCATCCTTACTGGTGTGAGGTGATACCTCATTGTAGTTTTAATTTGCATTTCTCTGATAATTAGCGATGTGGAGCATCTTTTCATGTGTCTGTTGGCCATCTGTATTTCTTTTTTGGAGAACTGTTCAGTTCCTCTGCCCATTTTTTAATTGGGTTATTTGTTTTTTTGTTTGTTGAGGTGTGTGAGCTCTTTATATATTCTGGACATCAAGCCTTTATCGGATGTGTCATTTTAAAATATATTCTCCCATACTGTAGGGATCCTTTTTGCTCTATTGATGGTGTCTTTTGCTGTACAGAAGCTTTTCAGCTTAATATAGTCCCACTTACTCATTTTTGCTGTTGTTTTCCTTGCCCGGGGAGATATGTTCAAGAAGAGGTCACTCATGTTTATGTCTAAGAGGTTTTTGCCTATGTTTTCTTCCAAGAGTTTAATGGTTTCATGGCTTACATTCAGGTCTTTGATCCATTTTGAGTTTACTTTTGTATATGGGGTTAGACAATGGTCCAGTTTCATTCTCCTACATGTAGCTGTCCAGTTTTGCCAGCACCACCTGTTAAAGAGACTGTCATTTCGCCATTGTATGTCCATGGCTCCTTTATCAAATATTGATTGACCATATATGTCTGGGTTAATGTCTGGATTCTCTAGTCTGTTCCATTGGTCTGTGGCTCTGCTCTTGTGCCAGTACCAAATTGTCTTATTTACTATGGCTTTATAGTAGAGCTTGAAGTTGGGGAGTGAGATGCCCCCTACTTTATTCTTCTTTCTCAGGATTGCTTTGGCTATTCGGGGTCTTTGGTGTTTCTATATGAATTTTTGAATTAATTGTTCCAGTTCATTGAAGAATGTTGCTGGTAGTTTTATAGGGATTGCATCAAATCTGTATATCGCTTTGGGCAGGATGGCCATTTTGACGATATGAATTCTTCCTAGCCACGAGCATGGGATGAGTTTCCATCTGTTAGTGTCCCCTTTAATATCTCTTAAGAGTGACTTGTAGTTTTCAGAGTATAAGTCTTTCACTTCTTTGGTTAGGTTTATTCCTAGGTATTTTATTTTTTTTTGATGCAATCGTGAATGGAGTTGTTTTCGTGATTTCTCTTTCTGTTGGTTCATTGTTAGTATATAGGAAAGCCACAGATTTCTGTGTGTTGATTTTGTATCCTGCAACTTTGCTGTATTCTGATATCAGTTCTAGTAGTTTTGGGGTGGAGTCTTTAGGGTTTTTTATGTACAGTATCATGTCATCTTCAAATAGTGACAGTTTAACTTCTTCTTTATCAATCTGGATTCCTTGTATTTCTTTGTTTTGTCTGATTGCCGTGGCTAGGACCTCCAGTACTATGTTAAATAACAGTGGAGAGAGTGGGCATTCCTGTCTAGTTCCCGATCTCAGAGGAAATGCTTTCAGCTTCTCGCTGTTCAATATAATGTTGGCTGTGGGTTTATCATAGATGGCCTTTATTATGTTGAGGTACTTGCCCTCTATTCCCATTTTGCTGAGAGTTTTTATCATGAATGGATGTTGAACTTTGTCAAATGCTTTTTCAGCATCTATGGAGATGATCATGTGGTTTCTGTCTTTCTTTTTGTTGATGTGGTGGATGATGTTGATGGACTTTTGAATGTTGTACCATCCTTGCATCCCTGGGATGAATCCCACTTGGTCATGGTGTATGATCCTTTTGATGTATTTTTGAATTCGGTTTGCTAATATTTTGTTGAGTATTTTTGCGTCTACGTTCATCAGGGATATTGGTCTGTAGTTTTCTTTTTTGGTGGGGTCTTTGCCTGGTTTTGGTATTAGGGTGATGTTAGCTTCATAGAATGAGTTTGGGAGTATCCCCTCCTCCTCTGTTTTTTGGAAAACTTTAAGGAGAATGGGTATTATGTCTTCCCTGTATGTCTGATAAAATTCCGAGGTAAATCCATCTGGCCCGGGGGTTTTGTTCTTTGGTAGTTTTTTTATTACCACTTCAATTTTGTTGCTGGTAATTGGTCTGTTTAGATTTTCTGTTTCTTCTGGGTCAATCTTGGAAGGTTGTATTTTTCTAGGAAGTTGTCCATTTCTCCTACGTTTCCCAGCTTGTTAGCATATAGGTTTTCATAGTATTCTCTAATAATTCTTTGTATTTCTGTGGGGTCCGTCGTGATTTTTCCTTTCTCGTTTCTGATACTGTTGATTTGTTTTGACTCTCTTTTCTTCTTAATAAGTCTGGCTAGAGGCTTATCTATTTTGTTTATTTTCTCGAAGAACCAGCTCTTGGTTTCATTGATTTTTGCTATTGTTTTATTCTTCTCAATTTTATTCATTTCTTCTCTGATCTTTATTATATCCCTCCTTCTGCTGACCTTAGGCCTCATCTGTTCTTCTTTTTCCAATTTCGATAATTGTGACATTAGACCATTCATTTGGGATTCCTCTTCCTTTTTTAAATATGCTTGGATTGCTATGTACTTTCCTCTTAAGACTGCTTTTGCTGTGTCCCACAGAAGTTGGGGCTTAGTGTTGTTGTTGTCATTTGTTTCCATATATTGCTGGATCTCCATTTTGATTTGGTCATTGGTCCATTGATTATTTAGGAGCGTGTTGTTAAGCCTCCATGTATTTGTGAGTCTCTTTGCTTTCTTTTTACAGTTTATTTCTAGTTTTATGCCTTTGTGGTCTGAAAAGTTGGTTGGTAGGATTTCAATCTTTTGGAATTTTCTGAAGCTCTTTTTGTAGGCTAGTATGTGGTCTATTCTGGAGAATGTTCCATGTGCACTTGAGAAGAATGTATATCCTTTTGCTTTTGGATGTAGAGTTCTATAGATGTCTATTAGGTCCATCTGCTCTACTGTGTTGTTCAGTGCTTCCGTGTCCTTACTTATTTTCTGCCCAGTGGATCTATCCTTTGGGGTGAGTGGTGTGTTGAAGTCTCCTAGAATGAATGCATTGCAGTCTATATCCCCCTTTAGTTCTGTTAGTATTTGTTTCACATATGCTGGTGCTCCTGTGTTGGGTGCATATATATTTAGAATGGTTATATCCTCTTGTTTGACTGAGCCCTTTATCATTATGTAGTGTCCTTCTCTATCTCTTGTTACTTTCTTTGTTTTGAAGTCTATTTTGTCTGATATTAGTACTGCAACTCCTGCTTTCTTCTCACTGTTGTTTGCTTGAAATATGTTTTTCCATCCCTTGACTTTTAGTCTGTACATGTCTTTGGGTTTGAGGTGAGTTTCTTGTAAGCAGCATATAGATGGGTCTTGCTTTTTTATCCATCTGTTACTCTGTGTCTTTTGATTGGTGCATTCAACCCATTTACATTTAGGGTGACTATTGAAAGATATGTACTTATTGCCATTGCAGGCTTTAAATTCGTGGTTACCAAAGGTTCAAGGTTAGCCTCTTTAGTATCTTACTGCCTAACTTAGCTCGCTTATTGAGCTGTTATATACACTGTCTGGAGATTCTTTTCTTCTCTCCCTTCTTATTCCTCCTCCTCGATTCTTCATATGTTTGGTGTTTTGTGCTGTGCTCTTTCTAGGAGTGCTCCCATCTAGAGCAGTCCCTGTAAGATGTTCTGTAGAGGTGGTTTGTGGAAAGCAAATTCCCTCAGCTTTTGTTTGTCTGGGAATTGTTTAATCCCACCATCATATTTGAATGATAGTCGTGCTGGATACAGTATCCTTGGTTCAAGGCCCTTCTGTTTCATTGTATTAAATATATCATGCCATTCTCTTCTGGCCTGTAGGGTTTCTGTTGAGAAATCTGATGTTAGCCTGATGGGTTTCCCTTTATAGGTGACCTTTTTCTCTCTAGCTGCCTTTAACACTCTTTCCTTGTCCTTGATCTTTGCCATTTTAATTATTATGTGTCTTGGTGTTGTCCTTCTTGGATCCTTTCTGTTGGGGGTTCTGTGTATTTCCGTGGTCTGCTCGATTATTTCCTCCCCAAGTTTGGGGAAGTTTTCAGCAGTTATTTCTTCTAAGATACTTTCCATCTCTTTTCCTCTCTCTTCTTCTTCTGGGACCCCTATAATACGGATATTGTTCCTTTTGGATTGGTCACACAGTTCTCTTAATATTGTTTCATTCCTGGAGATCCTTTTGTCTCTCTCTATGTCAGCTTCTATGCGTTGCTGTTCTCTGATTTCAATTCCATCAATGGCCTCTTGCATTCTATCCATTCTGCTTATAAACCCTTCCAGAGTTTGTTTCATTTCTGCGATCTCCTTTCTGGCATCTGTGATCTCCCTCCAGACTTCATCCCATTTCTCTTGCGTATTTCTCTGTATCTCTGTCAGCATGTTTATGATTCTTATTTTGAATTCTTTTTCAGGGAGACTGGTTAGGTCTGTCTCCTTCTCTGGTGTTGTCTCTGTGATCTTTGTCTGCCTGTAGTTTTGCCTTTTCATGTTGATAGGACTAGTTTGCAGAGCTGGGACAAGTGACGGCTGGAAGAACTTCCCTTCTTGTTGGTTTGTGGCCCTCCTCTCCTGGGAGAACAGCGACCTCTAGTGGCTTGTGCTTCCTGCCCAGCTGCTATGGAGTTAATCTCCGCTGTTGATGTGGGCGTGGCCTGGCTCGGGCAGCTACTCCAAAGTGGTGGAGTCGCGTTGGAGCAGGAGCTGCTGGGAGGCTATTTATCTCCGTAAGGGGCCTCCCTGCTCCCTGCAGCCCAGGGGTTAGGGTGCCCAGAGATCCCCGGATTCCCTACCTCTAGATTAAGTGTCCCGCCCTGCCCCTTTAAGACTTCCAAAAAGCACCCGCCGAAAGAAAACAATGACCACCAAAAAAAAAAAAAAAAAAAAAAAAAGAAAAAAGTTTTTAAATTAAAAAAAAAAAATTTTTTTTTAATTAAAAAAAAAAACGTGGTCGCTCGTTTTTCTTTATTGTCCGGTGCCAGCCTCGGGCCTCTGCTCACCGGTCTTGCTGCCCTGTTTCCCTAGTATTGGGGTCCCTATCCCTTTAAGACTTCCAAAAAGCGCTCGCCAAAACAAAACAGCAAAAAAGCAAAAAAAAAAAAAAAAAAAAAATGGTCGCGTGCTTTTCTTATGTCCTCCAACACCCGGCCTCCAGTGCCCGCTCACTGTTCTTGCTGCCCTGTTTTCCTAGTATCGAGGGCCCTGCACTCTGGCTCGGATGGCTGGGGCTGGGTGTTCGGCAGCCCTGTGCTCCGTCTCCCTCCCGCTCTGCCTATTCTTCTCCAGCTGGGAGTTGGGGGGATGGGCGCTCGGCTCCCGCCGGGCTGGGGCTTGTATCTTACCCCCTTCACGAGTTGCTGGGTTCTCTCAGGTGCGGATGTGGTCTGGATATTGTCCTGTGTCCTCTGGTCTTTATTCTAGGAAGGGTTGTCTTTGTTATATTTTCATAGATAAATGTGGTTTTGGGAGGAGATTTCTGCTGCTCTACTCACGCCGCCATCTTCCGCCCCTCAATCCAAACTATGTTTTCTTCTAGAAGTTTTATGGTTTGGGGTCTTATTTTGTGTAATTTTGAGTTAATTATATGGTGTAAGATACTGGCCTAGTTTCCTGCTTCTGCATGTGGCTGTCCAGTTTTCCATTTAAACACCATTTATTGAAGAGATTGTCCTTTTTCCATTGTATAATCTTGGCTTCTTTGTTGTGAATTAATTGTTCCTATGTGTGTGAATTTTCCTCTGGGGTTTCTAGTCTTTTCTATTGATTTTTGTATTTGTTTTTTTCCAATACCATACTGTTTTGATTACTATAGCTTTATAACATACTTTTGAAGCCAGATTGTCTGATACCTCTCCAGCTTTGTTCTTTCTCAAGATTGTTTTGGCTTTCCAGGGTCTTTGTGATTCCATACAAATTTTAAAATTATTTGTTCCAGTTCTGTGAACAATGCCATTGGGATTTTGATAGGAATTGCACTGAATCTGTAGATTGTTTTGGGTAGTAGGGCCATTTTAACAATATTCTTCCAGTCTATGAGCATAGAATAGCTTTCCATTTATTTGTATCTTTTTCAATTTCTTTCATCAATGTCTTACAGTTTTTAGTGTAGCAGTCTTTCTCCTCCTTAAATTTACTCCCAGGTATTTTATTCCTTTTCATGCGATTGTAAATGGGATTGTTTTCTTAATTTCTCTCTCTGCTAGTGCTTTATTAATGTATAGAAATGAAACAGATTTATATGTATTGATTTTTATCCTTCAACTTTACTGGATTTGTATATTCGTTTTAACAGTTTTTTTGATAGAGTCTTCAGAGTTTTCCATATATAATATGTTGTCAACAAATAGTGACAGTTTTACTTCTTCCTTTCCTATTTGGATGCCGTATTTCTTTTTTCTTGCCTAACTGCTGTGGCTATAACTTCTAATACTATACTGATGAAAGTGGTGAGAGGGGCATCCTTGTCTTGTTCCTGATATTAAAGGAAAAGCTTTATCTTTTCACCATTGAGCATGATGTAAGCAAGCAGTGGGTTTGTCATATATAGCCCTATTATGTTAATACACATTCCCTCTATACCTATTTTGTTAAGAGTCTTTATCATAAATGGATCTTGTATTTTGTCAAGTGATATTCTGCATCTATTGAGATGATCATATGATTTTTATCCTTTGTTTTTTTAATGTGGTGTATCACATTGGATGATTTGTGGATGTTGAACCATACTTGCATCCTGGGAATAAATACCATTTGATCATGGCATATGATCCTTTTACTGTATTGTTGAATCAAGTTTGCTAATATTTTCTTGAGGATTTTTACATCTATGTTCATCAGGGGCATTGCTCATGATGTTCTTTTTTGTGGTGTCCTTGTCTAGTTTTCATATCAGGGCAATACTGGCCTGATATTCAGAAAAATGACTCTGAAAATGTTATTTCTTTAACTTTGTGAAAGTTTGAGAAGAATAGTTATTAAATCTTTGAGTGCTTGGTAGAATTCACCAGTGAAGCTGTCTAGTTCTGGACTTGTGTTTTTGAATGGTTTTGATTACTGATTCAATCCCCTCACCAGTGATCAGTTTATTCAAATTTTGTTTTTTCATGATTCATTCTTGAAAGATCATGTGTTTCTAGGAATTTATCCATTTATATGTCCAATTTGTTGGTGTATAATTATTTATAGTAGTCTCTTATGACTGATCCTTTGTATTTTTGTGCTATCAGTTGAAACTTCTCTTTCATTTCTGATGTTATTTATTTGATCCTTCTCTCTATATTTCTCAGTGAGTCTAGCTAAAGGTTTTTCAATTTTGTTTATCATTCAAAGGACCAGCTCTTAGTATCATTGATCTTAGTTATTGTGTTTTCAGTCTCTATTTATTTTATTTCCATTCTGATCTTTGTATTTTTCTTCCTTATACTAACTTTAGGCTTTGTTTGCTCTTCATCTTCTAGTTTCACTGGGAGTAAAATTATAATTTTATTTGAGATGTGTCTTGTTTCTTGAGGTAGGACTGTATCACTATGAACCTCTCTGTTAAAACTGCTTTTGCTGCATCTCATAGATTTTGGATTTTTATATCTCCATATCCATTTGTCTCAAGATATTTTTTTATTTTCCTTTTGATTTCTTTTTTGACCCTTTGATTGTTTAGTAGCATGGTGTTTAATCTCCACATATTCTTTATTTTTCCACTTGTAACTGATTTCTAGTTTCATACCATTGTGGTCAGAGAAGATGGTTTATGTGATTTCAGTCTTCTTGTTTTGTGGCTTAGCATGTGACCTATTTTAGAGAATGTTCCATATTCACTTGAGAAGAATGTATATTCTGCTGCTTTTGGATAGAATAATCTGTGTACACCTATTAAGTCCATGTGGTCTAATGTGTCATTTAAGGCTGATGTCTTTTTACTTTCTGTGTGTGGATGATCTGTCCAAATGCACCTGCCTGCACTAACAAGGTAGAAAGAGAGTGCAAAAATGTTGCTTACCAGGGCCTCTGGCTCAAAGATTGCATTGGTCCTGGCCTCTTGGGCAGACACTTGCATATTAGTGAATGAATCTCCTGCACATATAATCCAGTCACTCTGAAACTGCTGTCTTTGCACTGGGTCCTAGTATGATTGAGTCCATGTGCAAGCCCGTCAAAAGAGCTATCTCAGCTCTCCACAGCCCTCAAAACTTCCTGGACATAAGCCCCATTTGTTTCCAAAGCCAGATATTTTTGAATTGGTAAAGACCCAAGGGTTGGGGTGCCTCATGTGTGCCACAAACCCCTTACTCCTCAGGGAAAAGCTCTGGACCTATGTGATCCCTCCCTATTATGGATCACTGTGCCAGGGGAGGGGTTTTTGGCAAGTCTGTATCTCTGCCTCTCTTGTCCATCTCAGTTTGTGGCCCTTTTATCTCTCATTGTGGAGGGAGCTATTCAGCTAATTCTGTTTTTTTCCAGAGGGAGTTATTCCAAATGCAGCTGTAGACGCCGCATCTGGGAGGAGATGTCTCCAGAGTTCTCCTTTGCTGCAATGCTGGACTGCCTCTTCCCACAAACCTCCTATCTAATAGTCTTCCACACTACTTAGCAGCCACTCAAATAGCATTAGAGAAGCATATCTTGACTCAGTGAAGTACAATGGACATGTTGGGCTGAATTTTCCACCTTTGTGAATATCCCTATATTGTTTACTAGCTGTTTCTTTTGTCTTCAAGTGTTGTCTTCAAGTGTTCAAGGCTGATGTTAAGTAACACGGTTGAAGTAAACTTTTTTTTAATTAAAAAAATTCATCCTTTTTTTAGAAAAAAATAGACATTTTTAGACACTTTTATTTCTCATTTTATGGCTGAGTCCTAAAGAGTAATTTTGAAGATAGGTTAGGGGATCTGAGAAGTAAGCTTATTTTCAGAAAGCATTTCTCCAGATGAGGCAATTATTTTCCAAAGTTAGGTCAAGGTAAATTATAAGATTATAAAATTTAAAGTAGAGTATATATTTTTAAATAGTCTAAATGCAGTTATATATTTATGTGACCTTCTTGTTTAGGTTGAAATTGTGTAAACATTCATAAATAATTTTGCATTAATCTATGTTTCCTGCACATTTAACTTAAAAAGGTACATTTAAGCAGAATGTAAGAAATTTTCTACTTGCTATTAAATATGAGTAACATTACATACTGACACATCTTAGTATAAGTTGCTTTTTATAGTTTAGCAATTGGTATCAATATGAGTAATTATATTTGAGCAATACATGTCTAAATGTTCAGGTAGAAAAGGTAGTATGAAAATGAATATATTATTTTCAGTTTTTTGTAATTTATTTTTCACATTTTGAGAGTTATTATTTCTCAGGTTTTTGTCAAATTTCCTATAAATTAAAATGTGCAATGTTTTCAAGAAATAGCATAAGGTTTTTACTGTGACTGACATTGTTGAGAAAATTGGAAGAGGGTAAGTAAAAAGTGAAATCCATACTGCTCAATTAATATTCAGGTGTGGTAGAGTACCGTGGAAACTTTAAGAATAATTTTTAGAATATACCTCCATTCCAGAATGGTCAAACTAGTACACATGCACACACACAGGTATTCTAAGATCTTTTAAAAAATTTCATCAGTTATCTTTTACCAGATCTATTAATTTCATATATTCTTCAGCAGATGAATAACAGATAAACAATTAGTCACTCTCTCTGTTTGAACTGTTACCAAACCTTTCTCACAAGTGAGCACTGATGATATGTTAATCTTCATTTTTAGTGCTCAGGTATTATGTCCATATTAATCTGACTCCCTTCTGCTACCTTTAGTTCAAGACAATGAAAATAGTTCTGCTTGGCTGCAATGAAGAGTAAACGTGGATGTAAATGCACTGACAGTGCATGGCAAGACTCATTATGTGTCTAGGTATTATATTCATATTCTTTGTATATATTCATGTGTGCCGTTTACATTTGGGATTTTTTCCCCCCTATTATTTCTTTGCTATTATCCTCTGCTCCAAGTTTTTTTCACTCCTTTTTCCTGAAATTAATGCTCAGTAGTCAAATCTTTTATCTGCTCTATTGAGTCTCTCTGTGTTTCATCTCTCTTTCACTTTTTACCTTCTCATTTTTACTTCTTATCCTGGGAAGTATATTCAAATTTATGTTCTAGACCTTCGACTGATTTTTAAATTGGCAATCTTGTATCTTAATGTTTTTATGTTCTGAGGTTGCTTGTCTTTAGACCATCCAGTTATTTTTATGGATATGGTACTCTTCTTGAACATTTGAGTGTTATTAAGTTGGGTATTTTTCTTCTGTAGCTTGAATTAGCACTTTTTCCCTCTTCTTGTTTCTGTTGTTGATTTTCCTTGGAAATCTGGTGATTTTTGGTTGCCCATATTTGAGGGAAAGCCTTGTTGATTAGGCATGGGGGATTTGTTCTAATATTGCATAACTAGGCTTATTTCCTAGTGGACATTTCTCTGGAATCAGCTTTCTGACCAAGAACTGTAGGCATGAGGGGGGCGAGTTGACTGAGAATTATTGCTTAGAATAAGTGGGCAGGCAGGCGGCTATCGAGTGGATGGCCCCCAAGCCTGCATTAGGAAGCTGTCCACCTGGTTGCTTTAAAATTTTTGTAACTTATATACTTCAGTTGACTAATTTTTGTTATTCATTTAATTTCACTCAACTGCTGGTCTTATATTCAGGGAAATCCTCCTTATTAACAAAAATCAGTTATTTTCAACCTGCAAAGCAGAATTGAAGATCAACAAGAAAAGCACTGTGATTCCAAGATATCAGTCCCCAACACCTTATAGAAAAATCACGATTTATTTCTTATTCTTCATATATTTTTATGAAGATTTTTATGTTTGCCTGTCTTCCTAACACAGTTGCTTTCTTGTTTTTTTGCCCAAAGGAAAAGAAGAATTTTTTTAAAAAGAAAAAGAGGTAGAGTTAGAAGTAGGTGGTCTGCTGAAGAGCAAAAGTAAACAGAAAATGGAACCATACAATATGAATAATAAGTCATATATTCTCTAAGTTAAACTGTGTCAAATGCCTTCTTTCTAAGAAAATAAAGAAGTTATCTCCTTTAGAGAGAGGTTATTTTTGAATGGCCAAAGAAATGTATAAAGATTAATCCTGGAAAGAATAAAATACAGTGCTCACTATTTCCCTACTAGCCTAAATAAAAGACCTGTTACCCTAGTTTGTTAGCCAAACATAGCGGAAGTCCTATTCATCATTCAAAGGTCAGCATGAATCTTGCCCCTTTTAGTGAAGTCTTCCTGAATAAACCCCAAGGGAATGTTCTCTCTAGTCCATTTACATATTCACATCTTTATTTCTCTCTTATGAGACCTAACATAGTTTACTTTATATTCTGATTTGCTTGCTAATATTATAGTTAATGTTAGATGTTACTCTTGCTATGAACAAGATTTTAATTTTTAATTACCTTTGTGTATTTCTTAGATATTTTTGCTTAGAAGACATGTAAATAACAGGTAAAATGATTGGAATGATGTCAGTTTCATCATTTTCCAATAATAATTTGTTACTTCTAAGCAAAACACATTGCACATCTATCCAGAATACTGCTGCATTTCGAGGCTTTCCTTTCATATTTCCTGAATTTATCTCTGGGATTATAGTTTGTATTTTGATTTATGGTTTCCATCTTGAAATTTAGATTTATGAATAAGAAATTTGAGCACAAGTACATGCTTCTCTATTTTTCCACATTCATATTTCTTATAACTCAGTAGAGCAAAGAAATTCCTAATTTGCATTTTAAAGAATATGAGATGTGTCAGCTTCAATATTGTTAAATAGGGAAAAATAACAATAAACAAATTAATGATCTAGAATAGTTGAGCTTATTGTTATTCAGTTGATATGCAGCTAAAGAGACAAGATTATAAATATAAGTAGTTTCCATGGATAGCATTTTTAGACTTATTTGCATAAAGAATTCTCTGTCGCCAGCATGGGAGAGAGGCTCAGGACTGTCATAAATTTGGAAATTTTCATTAGATTTTTTTTCATGTATATTTTGTTATAGTTTTAAGGTACTTTTTTTTTTCTGTTATTGTAATTGATGTCTTTTTAAAAAAAATATTTTGACAGAACTTTAGAACTGTGATATCTTATTTGATTATTTTATTGCCAGAGTTAAGTCATGTTGATTGTGTTAGCATTTCTGATTTTGGTTATGTTGTTTAGACAAACTTCAGCATCTTTTTCTACTTGACTTTGTCCACAGAAGGATGGTTAGGGTTTGGCAAATAGCAGATATTCACTAAAATGGTTGAATGAACGAATGAATGAAGTTTGATTTCTTGAACGTTGGAGTATCGTAGAAGGTTTTTGATCAAAATTAACATGGTGAAAATGTGTCTTCAAAATACTTGTTTCCTGTTACTCTTTAAAATAGCCATTGATGTTGGGATTTTATTACTTAGCACATTTTTTTTATTAAGGTATGATAGATATACACTCTTATGAAGGTTTCACATGAAAAAATAATGTGGTTACTACATTCACCCATATTATCAAGTCCCCACCCATACCCCAATGCAGTCACTGTCCATCAGTGCAGTAAGATGCCACAGATCCACTATGTGCCTTCTGTGTGCTACACTGTTTTCCCCGTGATCCCCCACACCATGTGTACTAAACATAATACCCCTCAATCCTCTTCTCCCTCCCTCCCCACCCGCCCTCCCACACCCGTCCCCTTTGGTAAGCACTAGTCCATTCTTGGAGTCTCTGAGTCTGCTGCTATTTAGTTCCTTCAGTTTTGCTTCACTGTTATACTCCACAAATGAGGGAAATCATTTGGCATTTGTCTTTCTCTGCCTGGCTTATTTCACTGAGCATAATGTCCTCCAGCTCCATCCATGTTGTTGCAAATGGTAGGATTTGTTTCTTTCTTATGGCTGAATGGTATTCCATTGTATATATATATATACCACCTCTTCTTTATCCATTCATCTACTGATGGACACTTAGGTTGCTTCCATATTTGGCTATTGTAAATAGTACTGCAATAAACATAGGGGTGTGTATGTCTTTTTGAATCTGAGAAGTTGTATTCTTTGGGTAAATTCCAAGGAGTGGGATTCATGGGTCAAATGGTATTTCTATTTTCAGTTTTTTGAGGAACCTCCATATTGCTTTCCACAATGGTTGAACTAGCTTACATTCCCTCCAGCAGTGTAGGAGGGTTCCCCTTTCTCTGCATTGTTGCCAGCATTTGTTGTTCTTAGTCTTTTCAATGTTGGCCATCCTTCCCAGTGTGAGGTGATATCTCATTGTGGTTTTAATTTGCATTTCCCTGATGATTAGTGATGTGGAGCATCTTTTCATATGTCTGTTGGCCATATCCTCTGACCATTTGTAAATTGGGTTTTTTGCTTTTTGGGTGTTGAGGTGTCTGAGTTCTTTATATATTTTGGATGTTAACCCCTTGTCAGATATGTCATTTACAAATATATTCTCCTGTACTGTAGGATGCCTTTTTGTTCTGTTGATGGTGTCCTTTGCCATACAGAAACTTTTTAGTTTGATGTAATCCCATGAGTTCATTTTTGCTTTTGTTTCCCTTGCTCGAGGAGATGTGTTCAGGAAGAAGTTGCTCATGCTTATATTCAGGAGATGTTTGCCTATGTTGCCTTCTAAGAGTTTTATGATTTCATGACTTATATTCAAGTCTTTAATCCATTTTGAGTTTACTTTTGTGTATGGGGTTAAACAATAATCCAGTTTCATTCTCTTGCATGTAGCTGTCCAGTTTTGCCAACACCAGTTGTTGAAGAAGCTGTCATTTCCCCATTGTATGTTGATGGCTCCTTTATCATATATTAATTGACCATATATGGTTGGGTTTATATCAGGGCTCTCTAGTCTGTTCCATTGGTCTATGGGTCTGTTCTTGTGCCAGTACCAAATTGTCTTGATTACTGTGGCTTTGTAGTAAAGCTTGAAGTTGGGGAGCATAATGTCCCAGCTTAATTCTTCCTTCTCAGAATTTCTTTGGCTATTCGAGGTCTTTTGTGGTTCCATATGAATTTTCTACCAATTTTCTCTAGTTTGTTGAAGAATGCTATTGGTATTTTGATAGGAATTGCATTGAATGTGTAGATTGCTTTAGGCAGGATGGCCATTTTGACAGTATTAATTCTTCCTATCCATGAGCATGGAATGAGTTTCCATTTATTGGTATCTTCTTTATTTCTCTTAAGAGTGTCTTATAGTTTTCAGAGTATAGGTCTTTCACTTCCTTGGTTAGGTTTATTTGTAGGTATTTTATTCTCTTTGATGCAACAGTGAATGGAATTGTTTTCCTGATTTCTTTCTCTGCTAGTTCATTGTTAGTGCATAGGAGTGCCACAAATTTCTGTGTATTAATTTTGTATCCTGCAACTTTGCTGAATTCCGATATTAGTTCTAGTAGTTTTGGAGTGGATTCTTTAGGGGTTTTTTAAATGTACAATATGATGTCATCACTACATTTTTTAATAAATAAAAAAAATTCAAAGATTTGTGTGTGTGGACTGATTAAAGTACATGTATGATTTTTATTTTTTGACAAATAAAAATATGTATTGAGATAAGCAAGTATTTAGATATTGTACTTGAATACAGGAGAAATGGAAATGATAAAAAAAGGTAAATGAGCTCTGGTTTTAGTTAGATTTATTTTAATGTTTTAAAACTCTCAATGTAACCTTCTTGGATAATTTGGTAAATATGAAATTTAGCATCAACATTGGTTTACTAAATCAATTGTTTTATACACTAATTATTATTCTTTTAAATAATGAGTTTGTTTTACTGTTTAAGAAGTAAACTAGTTTTTACTTTTCCAGGAATCGGTCTAGCAGAACTTTAAGGGTTTTTTATATGTGCCCTACTCCCAAAACAAACAAATAGGGAATTTATTTATAAAAGTGTTATAAAGGACTCCCTTGTACTAATTTTGTTTTGTGGCTAGTGTTCTGAGTTAATCAAATTAGAATTATTTTCTAAGCTACTTTGAATACTCTGTCCACTGGTGGATATATTCAAACCAGTAGAAATTTCCGCAGCATGTTCTGAGTTGAAATTCTTCCAGAGACTTGAACTGGAATGTTCGGTTGATTGTGGCAAGTCTGACTTGCTTTTCACAATAAATGGTACAGACATGAGTTTTCAGAAACCGGGCAGTGGAAATTACAGCTAATGCATGGGATACACCAAAGGGGTAATTGCTTTCTTCCTTCCTTCTTTAAAATTAGTACTTCTGACATTGCTAAAGTTGCTCAAAATGCTTCTTTCCTAATTGTAATATATAAAGTCAGTAAAAGCAGGGGAGGTGTATAATAGTAATGAAAGAGATTGAACTGAGAGACAAAAACAAATGTGTTCATATTGCCTTATTATCTCTTGTAACAGTTTCATGTGAAACCATAGCAATATAGAGAAAATTATTCCTCAGAATTGTCTGAACTTCTCCAGTCAAGCCCTTTCCTTTGAGAACACAATATTTATTCACCTCTTTTAAAGACCAGTGGTCGGTTGTCATCACGTCTTCATCTAATGTCTGAGTATACTGTGCACAATGCACACTTAGCCCTGGGAATTTTCTCTGACACCCAAAAGCCCCCTAGTCATCCAAGATTTACTCATCTCTCTGTGCTCCTAATTTTAGACACTATCCCTGACAGCCCTTTATCTAGTCAACACATATTTTTTAACTTTAACAACTATTTCAAGCCTTCTCTACTCTCACACTTCCTATTTCCCATGCTGTTCTCAACAGATGACCCTGCCTTTTCCATCCAAAAGAAAAGTCATCATATGGAAATTCAGCTTCCCTCAGCCAAAACCAGGAAGCTACCCATATTTGCAACCATACTTTTAACCTTTCCCTCAGCCACATCACAGGTTTCCTGCCCTTATTGATACCAATCCTTTCATTAGGTCTTTTTTTTCTGTATCCCCAACTCTCTCTGAAAATTCACATTATCAATTACTGTCTTCACTTTTCCACTTCACTCAACTTCACTCAACTTCACTTTTCCACTTCACTCAACTGTTTGAGCTCAAAGGAATCATTCCAGTCAAGACTCAGATTCAACACCACCATGATTGAATGAATGACCTTCAACACCGCACTCTGATATTTTGCTAATAGCCTCGCTCCATGCCAATTTCATGCAAAAACATGAGTCACTCGTGAGATCTCTCCTCTCACTCCCTGAATTCTTTCTGTCACCAGGCCTTGTTGGTGTCTCTTCCTGAAAGTCTGCAGTATATCTTCTTCCTTCTGTATCTTCTCTGAATGCCCTCACCTAGCATCACCTATTACCAGAGAGATTACCAAAGCCCCTTAATTCATCAAAACTGTTGTGCAATTTGAAGATGAATCTTTTCTGATTATAAATATGGCCTGTTACTCCACTGCTTAAAACTCATTAGTCACTTCCCATAACAAACAAAATAAAAACCAGTCTCATTTTGTAGCCTATGGGATCCTACATGACTGACCCCTGCCAGCATTTTCAGCCACACCTTGCTCTCCCTATTCCTTGGTCTCCAACCACACCAGCCTACACTCTCTGGTCAAGCAACGGACTCCTGCTTCCTCCTCTTTGATGGTGATATCAAGTCTATGGACTCTGGCTTTGTTGTATATTATAGTTTCAAGGATTATATTCAAATGAAAACTCTAGCAGAAAGAGGGGAGTTACCTAGAATTACGTAAATTATCCAGAAAGGTGAACTGATTCTGCAAGAGGCTGGAACACAGGGACTGTGATGCAGGTTGCAGCTACCTTGGGTGCTAGGAGCCGTTCCTAAACAACCGGTTTCAGGCAGGGTTTGTGGTGTATGTTCTCATGCTGGAGTTATGCTAACTTCAAGGTGTTTTCAGGGAAATTCAGGGTGCTTTCCACGTTTTCAGCTTCCAGAGTGAGGCCAGGATGACCAGAATTGACCACTGGTTGTAACCCATCCAGCAAAACTATGGTGTGATGGAAAGAGGTGACCTCTGTGCTGAGCCAAGACCTAGAGTCCTATTGACCGTTAAAGAAAGACAGGACCCTATTTTATGTCTTGATTGAAGAAGTGGATTATAGTCACTACAAACATGGGACATCTCTATAGCATTTTACTGTTATGAAACTATTTTCACCTACTACCTTGGTCAATAGCTCCCTTAGTTCTTGAAGCAGGCACAACAACCATTTTTCAGATTCCTTTCATATAGATGAAGCTAAAAGAAGGCTACAACTTCATCCTGACACACACGTCTCAAAGCCAGAATGAACAGCCACATCTAAGCCCCGGGCTGCTCCGCCTGCGGTTGGTACAAAATTCCGCCCCATTCTGGTTGGAGTGCACACGGTCAGCATGTCAGTGAAGTGTGAGGCAGTGGGAAAATAACTAGTGGATGACACTGAGGAGTCTGTTTTCAGCTGGTTTTCACGGTGCAGCCCTCTACTCAGCAGTTCAATTGACCTCTTTTTAGTTGTGTCTGGGATGTGGCCCAGAACAGTACTGAACAGCGTCTACAACCTTCTTGGCGTCCCTTGCCCTTAGTCATCATTTGAATGTTTCTAACATTGTCTGACTCAGAAAATAGGAATTTTCATTTTCTGCTACACTATCAGTTCTGCTGATCTTGAGTCATTTATAATGTCAGGGCCTTTTTTTTCTTCTGTAAGAATTTGAAAAAATTCTAAGAAATGATTGTATGTGTATGTATGTGATGAAAAACTTCTGCATCATGATAGTACATAATTTCTCCATCCTTACCTCTCAGAATGTGTGCTGAGTGGGAATAAGATCATGGTCTGCCTCCTTCCATAGGATTCAGGCTCTCTCGGTGGGCTGGAAACTGCTTCCAGAGAAGACAATACGATGTGTCAGCTGGCTACGCAATCACAGAGTGACAGACTGCAGATCTGATTTGACTCTGAAGGTGCCTAGTTGTCCAGGAGAGGAAGTGTATCCTTGGATAAGGAGGAATTCCCTGTACTGCCCATCAGTCAGCACTTGCCTACTTTGGGAAGGAGAAGGGAGGAGAAGGTGGTGGTGGTCCAGGAAGGAGAAGAAGGCATTTTAACTTTCCTTGAAGCTAGGGGCTAGCATCACCCAAGTGGTGTGCAACCGAGTATCTAGCTTGGAGGTGTCCTGGTCTATCCCTGCCAGTATTAGGAGCCTGTTCACTACTTGGGATCCCAGATGGAAACTGCACGGTCTCCAATGCTTCGTATTTTAACAGCCACTATTTAACAGTCTAGGATTGAGTTATTTGGTATAACTTTTCCCTCCTGTGTGTAGCAAACAGTATGTACAGAATCTTAATCACTTTGGAAATAATCTTAATTACTGACACAAGACAGGTTACTAGTAATTCTGGTATGTTTAAAATTCAAATTAGTATGAGGAGTCTTTATCCCTCCCCGCACAAACTCTTGAGCTGTGAAGAAATGTGTAAACATTTCTTTCCTTCTCTCTCTCTCTGTTTTTTTTTTTGTTACTTTTAGAGATGTGACTGAAAACACAAAATATTCTTGAACTTTCTTTTCCCCCATGTGTTTTCTGTCATTCCAACAGGGTTATCTTTTTTGAAATACAGTTAGTCTGCTAACAAAAAACATGGGTTGAGTCATATACCAACTTTCACTTCTACCCTTTAAACTTTTACTTTTTAAAATTGAAGAAACATTTTTACAAGTCTCATGAGAATGATGTCAACGTTATTACCAGCCTAAACACAATGAGCTGTGACCAGCATCAGGGTCTATGGATGTCCTTCTGTTTTGCCTTTGAATGTTTTCTTGGCTGCAGTTTGAAAGATAGATGTCAATGCTGCTGCCTATACAGTGGCAAGTGGAGTATGTGTGTGTGTGTGTGCGTGAAGGATGGGTTGTAGGTAGCCGAAACTGTCAGGCCACCTACATGTCAGGGATCATCTCTGCTGATATCTATTTCCATTAGTTACTGTGTCTTTTTCATTAAAAATAGTAAAACGCATCAAAGATTTGAGTGACTGGGATTGTAACTATTACTTTGACAATTCACAGACTGTAAGCTCAAGGCAAGATTAAAAAAAAAAATCTGCTTTGTTCACTGCCTTATCTTCTGCAACTGTATCCACATCTGTAGGCACTCAATAAATAACTGAATGAGTGAGTGAACTGGTCTTTAAGGGGCAAGTCAACTATTAGGAGTCTGCAACTAAGCCTTAGGCCACCAGGAACAAATCGATAAAGGCTATTGTCATCTAAAGTTTGATTTCAATGCAACATTTTCATAAATACATTAAAAGCATTAACAAAAGCTTTGATATTAAACTTACTTGTTGAAAATTTTCAGTGCTTATTGTATTCCAGGTAGAGTCTTAGGTGCTAGGGATTCAAAGAAGAAGAAAACTGAATCTCAGTCCCCTTGGAGTTTACTTTGTAGTTCAGAAAGACAACAAACCTATAAATAAATTATTCTACATCCAGTGCTGGCAAATGCTGTAAGGAAAAATTAAGAAAAGCCCTCTCTGAGGTAACATGTAAGCAAAGCCCTGAAGGAAGTGCTGTAGTGGCCCTCGGGCATATTTAAAGAATGTGCTTGGCATATTCTTGGCAGAAAAGGTAGGAAGGCTTTATGTAGCAACGTGTTTGGGGTACTCACAGGCCACCGAGAAGGCCAATGAGGCGAAAGAGGGGTGAGTAAGGCTAAGAGTGCATATTAGGGAAATGCAGGTCTGAAAGCAGACCACTGTGGGCTTGGAATCCATTCAAGGATGTTGCTCTTCCCTTGAGTGAGCTGGGAAACTAAGGGTAGCTTTCTAAACAACTTGGTACTGGCATCATGAAGAAGACAGAGTAGGACTTTCTCCATCACCTCTGTGGATGATTGGCTAATGGAACCCCCACCCCTATATTCATGGTGTCTGCAGTAATTTGGTAGAGTTACCCAGGGCAATATGCTTTAATCAGCACTCGCCCAAGAGAGAGATAGAGGTTAGACAGCCAGAGCAACCCCATTCCTCCAAGTCCCCAGTATACATTTATTTTAACATTTTTTTCTTTTTATATTTTGTTACTCCAAATTCCAGCATTAGTTTGAATTCCCTGGGCATGTGTGTTAGCAAAAATGGATTCGAGAGGATTTTGCATTTCAGGTGTAAGAAGCAAGGGCTTGCACAGTGGTGTGGGTGCACAATATTTCATATAAAAGCTCTGAAATGGGCGTCAGAAATCTGGTCTTCAGGTCAACTTCTGATAAACACCGCCATTTGACCTTGGGCAAATGATGTTACCTCTTTAACCTTTAGACCTGTCATCTTATAATAAGCAAAATTTAGCTAGATGTATTCCAAGGACTTTGCCGGTCAGTATCTCAGTCAGCTTGGGCTGCTAGAGCAAAATACCTTCGACTGGGTGGCTTAAACAATAGAAATTTATTGCTCACAGTTCTGGAGCCTGGAAATACAAAATCAGTGTGCAGGCCACTTTGGTTCCTGGGGAGAATCCTTGGCTTGCAGAGAGCTGCCTTCTGTGCCTACTCCTATAAGGGCACTAATCCCACAATGAGGGCTCTACCCTCATGACCTAATTACTGCCCAAATACTATTAAATTGAGGCTTCAGCATATGAATTTGGGGAGGACACAAACATTCGGTCTGTAACATCCAGCTTTAAAATCTGTGATACCGTCCCATGTCCTTTCATTATACTTAAGAATTTCCAAGTTACGTCCATCAAAGGTACAATGTGACATACAGCTCACTGAAAGTTTGCTTTGTCAGTGCTGTCAGTTAGATAAATATTGCATACACTTGCTTTGTGGACTCGATTTTAGTGACCACATGCTCTTTTGGTGTTGTAGTGGGCCTTGAGGTTGCTCCATTTAAACACTGTATATTAATACAATGCTTCTGCAAGTTGTTGAAGAAAACTTTTTATTGTACTTTGTTTCCTTGAAACAAGATAATTGGCAGGTTTCAGAAAGAATACTGTAATCCTGAAGGGACGTTACTAATTCTAACGTAATTGATTATAAAGGGTAATTGTCTTTCCAAATTTGCCAACGTTTTCTTCTTTAGTAGTTATTTAGTAATTATTCTTTGCACCTGTCAGGAAGGAAGTGTAGAGATGCCTTCTTTGGGGGTCACCAGAGACTTTGTTTTACATTATAAAATGCTGGCTCATCAACTATATGTCTCTTACAAAGTTTGCTGGTAGAAAGCCATTTCAGTTAGTGAGATCAGAGTCTTAAATTCTTGTTTTAAAAGCTTTTAGATGAGGAGTAGTTGACTGAGTCCCTCTTCTCATATTCCATGCATTCTGGATTTTATCCATCAGAAACATAGTTTGATGGGGGAAGATTTGTAAACACTTGAAAAGATGGAAAGGATCAACCCAGCGCTTCTGACAACATGTCTTATTTTGGATGCTACTCTATATTTGTATTGTAGACTGTTAGAGAAAAAGTATCAGAAATGCCAAATGGTTGGAGAATAACAGCTGCTGAAACTTCCCAGAGTGTTTTTGTGGTGGAAGCTAAAAGTGTGGAATATTTGTCTTCTATTTAATCTGTTCATCCAAATAAACTTATCCTTGGAAAAGATCCAGTGCTTTGTATATGTCAGGACATTACATTTGGCAAATGACAATAATCAACATGTCATTTCTTCATGTGCAGTTCTACAGGGAAGTAGGTCATTCTGTAAAACTTGCACTGCACACCAGTTTGAGTACTGATCCTCGACCCTGCTCACCTACTAGCGCTGACCTTTCTTGAACTTCTGTGTGCTCCCCTGAAACGGGGGAGTCATGAGACTCATGTCGAGGCTCTTATGAGCATTAAATTGGATAATTAGATGTTAATAAAATACCATTTTAATACATGAATATTTTTATTCTTTTAGGATTAGTATATTTTAGAGGAACCAAAACTGAAAGAGTCCCAAGATACACCCATCAAATCAGTTGGGAGTATATACAGCCTGCAAGTTCAGCAGAGATTCTTTATTAAATTCTTTTCTGTTAAAGAAAGAAAAATTCTCTTTAAGGTATTAGGAATGCCAAATGGGCTTTTCAGTTCCATAGAAATTTCCAGTTTTATCCAGTGGCTACCTGATAGAAAGACTCTAACTTTCCATTGAGGATCAGTTTTCTTGAAATGTGTTTAGTTCTAGCCTTGAAAAGGTGGCTGGCGGGGCGGCGGGGGAGGCAGTAAGGAGTAACAATAAGAAGGGAGCCAATGCCTGACTATTTTCTATCCTGGTGAGCAAGTTCCCTGTCAAACACTGGGTGTACTGTAAGTGATTTTACACTTAAAGTCAAAGAACTCCTTGTGTACGGTCTCAACGTGTCTAGTGTTACTTGTGTCGAAAGTAATTTAAGAAGGTAATAAATGAATGATTCTGACCATCTTCTATTTATACAACCAGTTTGGAGTGGCAAGGTTGTAATGGAAAAAACACTCATCTTATAATCAAAGGACCTTATGTTTAAAATCAGACTTCACTCCTCTGTCCTCATCTGTAAAATCAAAATAATATGCTTTTCTGACAGATTCTGTGGTATAATTTGCTTCACACAAAGGATTTAGCCCTATGTGTTAATTAAAAATGAAATTTAATCCAATTATTTGAGGTTGGTTCAATTCAAACACTTATTAGGAGAAACATCAAAATCTAACTTATTTGAAGGTGTAGGCATTCGGGTGTTGGTCTCACTCATAGTGTATCTCCATGGGTGTGACAAAAAAAGTTCTTCTGGGTACATGGCAATAGAAATTGCTCAGAATGACTAGATTCACTTATTTCAATTTTCTTTATTTTTCAGAACTGAAAGTCAGTTGTCCTTTGTTAAAATTGTTCAAAATTGAAAAAACAGTTTAGAATCTTTCAAATCTGGCACCACAATAATTTTTTAAATGAAATTCACAGTAATTCTCAAAAATGGGGATGAGATTTTAGGTATTGAACCGTTAATACAAGAAATGAGTGAGCCATAAAATCAAGATTTTTAATAGATACTTTAATCTGGATTTTCCTCCCTTATAATCCTCCTCCTATTCCTTTCTCCATTTGTGGGCTTGGTATTCTTATCATTAAAAAGGGAGGGAGAAACATGGAACTGTTTCTCCATCTTCAAATAATTTTATTTACCTAAATGAGATGGACAGCTTAAAATCAAAGCTACTGCAAAACACCTGCATGACTCAGGTGCCAGTGGCCTGGGGAGGACAAAGAGTAACCCTAGATCCACAGGGTCTTTTAAGATAAATCAGTTAAGTAGTGTTGGATATGGGAAAGAGCTAGAAAATGGTTCCTGGGCAGCACTGTAAGCAAGTGTCAAACACCTGGTGCAGTCAGGGCTTATGTGCACGGTATGAACACGAAGTAGAATTCCAAGCGCATATTGTTGGGAAGGAAGTCAAAACAACACTTTCGGTCATGAGGTGCAGTTCAAAATGGGCGAGTTTAAGCGGGATGAGAAGGAGGCTGATTATACGGGATAGTACGTGATGTTGAACTTCCTAGGCACATGTATATAGATCAGGTAAGAAAGGGAGTCCGACGGAAGATGGAGTCAGTTAAGGAAGGGCCTTTTATACCAGTCTACAGGGTTAATATTTGATGTAAGAAGAATCAACTAATGTGACTGAAGATTATTTCCAAATTATTATGCTCGATAAAAAGTATTTATATGACATACAGATTGTAGATCTGCACATATATGTGTATCTTGTGTAGTTTTAAATATCCTTTGAGAGGAATAAAACAAATTTATGTAGAAATTGAAAAATACTTTCTAAGTGTTCTTTTCTATCTAAATATGGCATTTATTTAAAAGGTCTAATATTTACGAGTCACTGATATTATTTGGTTCCATAAAAACCTTCCTAATTATCTGAGAGAGCCAAATGTGAGCTCGCCTTTCTTGGCAAAAGGATATTGACTTTCATTAAAACTGAATTGCAGGACAGACCTTTAAGCCTTTATCTGCATCTCATTAACTGGCATGTGATTTGGGAGAGTGGCTATTAATTATACAGAAGACAGTGAGTGAATAGAAAGGATCATTCAAAGGCAAACCTGTGTCCTAATGCATTATACACTTCATCTGACAGGCATTAATTTGCCTAAGTGTTTGGGCTCAGCCATAGTGAGGGTCTTTAAAGGACATGTGTCTAGAAGCAACATTAATGTCAAGTTTTTTCATTTAATTTTAATATACTGCTAAGTCATTTTTCTTGAATTTGACTGCTCCGTTGAAGTGGCAAAAAAGGAACATAATGATGTAATGGGAATAAATCCTGAGAAGCTACAGATTAGATTTTGTGAACTAAATCCCTCTCCCCTCATCATCAACTATGATGTTGTACTCTTCTGAAATCCACTACAGGTTAAAATAAGATGCTTTTTCAGTATAAAGATCCAAGAAGAGGCAATCCTCATACCTATTGTTAAGACATCAGCAAGTAGATTGTGTCTTGTTAAATACAGACTGCACTGGAAATCAACGACTTCTTCTTGTAATACATTTTTATATATCCACACATAAGTACAGATTAAAGTGAATTTGCAATACACTCTTTGTCAACCGTCTTTCAGCTTTATCTGTGCAGCTTAATATTTTTCAAATTTGGTCATGTGTTCTCAAGTTTGGCCTCTTTTCAAAGTCAAATGCCTGTATCTAATTTTTGTATGCAAAATTCATGTGATTTCTAATCTTAAAATTATCTGCCTGACTGTACTATGGCAAACTGATTTTGAATATCGAGTGCAAATACACTGTGTTATGTTAAACCATTTTGAGGGGTGGTCAAAACTTGGAACTCCTAACATTTGCCTTGGGAAAAGCAGGGTAGGGAAGAGAGAATGTTCCAGTGCCCCTCATGGTGAGGGCAGGGAGTTTAGTCATCTGATTGGACCAGCTGGCTTTCCCCTAATGCCTTGGAAGTTGAGGTGTAATTGTGTCTGTAAATGACAGCTACTTCCCACACTTTGATGGAGCAAAAGCAAATGGGAACCAATAATTTTGAGTGTAGATTTTTATTAAATGGTAAGTATTCTGTGGCAGACAAGAAGGTCCTAGAGCAAATAGGCTGGTGTGTATTTAAACACTCTTATTGTGTTTTTTCCAGCCTATAAAGAGCAGCGTTCCCCAATGTATAAGCCCCTGTTAGTCCACTTGCATCTGAAATATATGGGGTATTTATTAATGAGGATTTCTTGGCTCCACTCCAGACCTAGAACTGAGTCGGAATCTCTAGACGTAAAGCCTGGAAATCTGTATTTAAACCCATTCCTTGCGCAATTCTTAAGCACCGATTTAAGCTATCTTTCTAGCATTTGGGGCACCAAGTGATTTATTTCTATGAAAAATGTTTATACGTAATGGATTAAGCATTATAGTTTAAGATGTGTTTATAATTTAATACAGTTTAACTATGTCACATTGTAGTTAAATTGGTGTTGTTATGTACTGGTACACATTTTACAGAATTACTATATCTTTCAAAAGAGTTATCTGTGGGTCAGTGGAAGTAAGTTGATGTCATTGTGATAGGTTCTTTCTTTCTTATAAAATGACACTTCAAAAGCCTAACATTATATATATACACACACAGACACATGCATAAGGTTAAGAGGTGGTATAGGTAGGGTTAAATAAATTAGTACAAGTTCAGGACCAGATTTCTGCAGTCAGTGTAAATACCACTATATTTAAAGTATTTGAAATTACTTCCTTTATCAAGGTAATGATTTGCTCATTAATGTTTGATGCTTAAAATATTACTTAAAGTAATTAAATGAATCATGTCTTAGGATGCATGTTTTCTTCAACCAGCATTAGCTAATTGTACGTAAGTCATTACATATACTGATTGCATGCCAAGCACACTTTCTTGCTCTTTATAGACATTTAATTTGAAACACTGTGAGAACTATCAGTTATTTTTGCCTCTGAATGAACTCAGACCTGAATAGAAACTTTCTCACGAAGTATTTAATTTGTTTCTCTTCACACAAAGGACATGCAATTTCAAAGCATGGTGTAAATGGATTTGCAAGATTCTTAGCAGTAGGAAATGTATCCTCCTCCCCAGTTTTAAATTTAAATTTTTTATTCAGTGGTGAAATCCTTTTGGTAAAGTAGTCTTAAGTGCTGTTTCTACAAGAGCTGAAGGTCAGCCAGAAATGGAAGGCTGAGCAAAATGTTCTACTTTAATTAATTAATTAAGGCAGTTTCTTTCTGTTGAATCAAGGGGGAAAAAGGACTTACAACCAAAGACTAGTGAAGCATTATGAGTGTATTTATTTGTTGAATAAATAAAATGAATGCTGTGTTTCTTTCAGTTTCTCCAACATTCCAAGCTATTTCCTGCTCTAGGGTTCTTGCCATACACCTTGCTTCTGCCTGTAAAGAGGTCCCTCAAGTTTGCATCCTTTAGATTCCCACGTGCAGGCTGCCTTCCGAGACTGGCCTTGTTGGACTACTCTGTGTGGTGTGCATCTCCTCGTCAGCCTTTGGTTTGCTCCTTTCTTAAGACTTAATACAACTTGCAATTGTTTTATTTGTCTCTTGGATCATTTCTTGTCTGTATTTCCTACTGGATTCTGTACAAGTTGAGAGCAGAGAAAATATTTGTCATGTAAACATTTGTATCACCTGAGCCTAGCAGAATCATTTGCACATGGAAGGTACTCAATATATATTTATGGATGGATGGGTGGGTGGATGGATGGATGGATGGATGGATGGATGGATGGATGGATGGATGGGTGGGTGGATGGATGGATGGATGGGTGGGTGGGTGGGTGGATGGATGGATGGATGGATGGATGGATGGGTAGATGGATGGATGGATGGATGGATGGATGGATGGATGGATGGATGGATGGATGGGTGGGTGGATGGATGGATGGGTGGATGGATGGGTGGATGGATGGATGGGTGGATAGATGGTTGGGTGGATGGATGGGTGGGTGGATGGACAGACATGTGGTTGAATAGTAAATGCTCTTGGGTTGAAAATATTTAGAGAGAGAGAAGTCTTATAAATGGTATGCCACCATGAAATTATGTTTACATTTGATCTGTGGTGAGGAATGGATAAACCCTCAAAGCAATTTGTATTTACCATAACCACTTGAGTAGAACTGAACTAATGAAATTGGAGCATTTTGTATCTTGTGTCATTTTTCTGGGATCCTGTACCTTATTTGTACCATTCCATGTGCCTTGGTTAATACTCTAGATGTAATTTTCTTTGTATAACAGTAGACATACTTTTTCTCCTTTTTGTAAAAAAGACATGATTTGTGGATGTAGTTTGATTAATAATGACACCAGCTACTCTAGGCTGTAAAGCCGTGCTGCCAGAGTTACGGTATGATTTGAATTCAGTAAAGCCTGAGTCTGATGATCTATGGCATAGCACTGGGGACAAAGTGAGTTGGTATATGCAGCTCTAAATTATTATCTCTAACTATCAATGTAAATACCTCTGCTAAGCCAAATAAATATGACGCTAGAAAATAAGGCTAAATACAGTATGCTTCTGTAAAATGTACACTTGGCACATTCCTTTGCGTTCTTTTAAATATACATGAAAACATTTAGAAGAAAATGGAATATTTGAAATTCAAAGAGAGTGTATTGAGCAGATCCAAGTGATTAAAAGAGAAGTTTTCAAGGTTAGTCTGTTCTCTACTTATAGTAACATGGGAGTAACTCTGCATGCTTTTTTATTTTAATAAGATAGGAGACTGTGTCTTTTAGATTTGGCATCATTTTACAAAGAAAGATAGTATGTACTTATTACATTGCTTAGTCAAATATAATAAGTGGTTTTAATACAGATGCTGTTATAATATATGCAAAAGAAATAATAAAAAATGGGGCTGTTTTCACATGCTGTTCATTTAGCTTTATAAGTCTTCATTGATTAATAAAAGGCTAGCATCATAATACTATGTACTACAGGTTGAATTGTTATTACATTACATTACTAGACACTAAGCCAGGCAAGTTTTTTTACATATCTATATCCACAGCAACTGTGCATTAATATAATTACTAATACTCTGTTGTACAAATGAGAAAATTGTGGCTTACAGAAGGTATTGGTCTAGAGCTATATGGCTAAAAAAATTGCTAAGTCAAGTTTATCTGCTTTGAAACCCAAAATTCTTTATGCCATATCACATTGCTGCTAGGAAATAGCCTCAGCAACATAAAATAATATTCAGAGACATTATTAATGTAGTTGATATTTTCCATGTAGTCACTCAACAGACATTTATAAGAAGTGACCAGGCATTAAACTGAAATTGGGGATAGCCTAAAATTATGCATGTAACTTGTCCCCCAGGAACTTATTTTATTGAAGTGAGATTGTTGCTGGCGGCTGTGAATTTCTGCACGTGCTGTGGTTCTGCTGGGAATTCAGCTCCGCTCTTTTACACATCTCTTCATCTCTAGCTGATTCAAACCCGTGGAAGGGCTGCCTCCCCTAGAGCAGCTCTCACTGTGCCTTGTTTAAGCAACAATGACTAAGTCATTCTGGCAAGAGACAGATTTTCCCCTATGAATCTGATTGGAATTTTGACCGAATTGAAGTAGGTAGTTTGAACAAAAAGAATTTCATTGTGGCCTGCTACCTACAGAGGATATCTAAATTACTTAGATTGACTTCAACTACATATATTATCAGTCTTTGGATTTCAAAACATTCCAAATTGTCTCTAGATTACCATTCTGAAATGTCTAATCCACAAAACTGGTTATCCATCTCCTTAATCCCTCACCTGACCCTGGTGGCTATTGAGCACTAATTCTCTTCTGTAAGGTTCTCTGTGCTTGAAGTGTTTTTGCTACTTTGGCAAATCTTACTCGTATTTCATGTCTGGCTCAAGTCAACTTCCCTGGCAAAGGCATTCTCAACTGTTTCCATCCCTATTAATCATTCTGGCCCAGGCCTCTTTTAGCCCATATTGTTCCACAATTCTTTGTTCCCTCAACTTCTGTATGCTTATTCATCTCTATCCTTAATGTGTGCTTGTATTTTCAAATAGATTGTAGACATTTGATGGCAAGGGATCATATCGTGCATTCATTTTGTTTGTTTTTGCATCTCCCAGCTGGGACTACAGCTGCTCGTAGCATTTAATACACATAGGTTCAATTAATGAACCCGACTACTAGGTGAGCACTTGTAATTTCTAGGGACCATCAGCTGTGATTCGTTCTTTCAAGTTGAAAACTCATAAAACTAGAACTAATTCATCAGCACCATTTTAATAAGAAAAGATTTTACCTTTGAAGAAAGGGAGAAATTCTAAGCAGAAAAACCTACTTGCTACCACTGTCAGTTACCTATGAAACAGAGGACTAAGTGCACATCATTTTTGTTGGAAGGAACCTGCAGTGAAAGAATTCATACTTACACTTGGGTTAATACTTGAATTTTGAAGATATACAGAAGCATAATTGATTCTACTTAAAAATGAGAATCTCATGTTGAAATCTATTCAAAGCTTAATTGAACATAAAATGTGCATATAACATACTACAAACATGTGGACAGTGATATTTGTTCCATTCAGCCTATTTGTCTTGCTGACAGTGTTGTCATGGGCTGTGTGCTTCTGTTTTTTGAGTTTTGGGTGGGATTTTTGCCTTTAACTAGATAATAAAGCTTAAATATGTCTCATTTCCCATAGTTACCTATTGTCAGAGTGCTATTGGTAAACTTGTATAAGTATGTTTTTATCTTTTCCCCAAATTTTTATGACCTGTGTAACAAAATGTGTATATAATATTTATACCATAGAGTAATACTTCCTTTTACTTAACACAGTGCTTAGTGTTAGGAATTACCACTTAAGGTAAGTGGTGGGTGGGAAGAGTTCCTAGTTATCCGAGGTGAATAATGTTATACTAATCTGTGCCTATGATTTTTCTCTTTCCATTTGGAGTAGCCTTTAACCACCTATTGCCCCATAAAGTGGTTTGGAATGAAATTCCTTCACTAGATCTTTTCTTAAATGGGGGGAGTCCTCCTATGCTTCTGTTTGTTTTATTTGCATTTCATATTATATGGCATGTTCACTTTGGAAAAAAGAAGTGTTTCCCATGTAAACTAAGCATTTATTAATAGTTCTAGTCATGCCAATACCAAAACATCCTAAGAAAATCACATGTCTAAACAGACTTCAAGACCCCAGAAGGATAAAAGGATGACAAATCCCGCATGAGGAAGGGAAGGCTCGTGGACGTGTAGCCCCTGCCCGTGGCATGTCTTCCAGGATGCAGTGGAACAAGCATGGTTTAGGCCTCTCTGCGTGGTTATATATAGGAAGAGGCAGCCTGATATTTTTTCACAACCTAAAATTCTTGATTGTGGTAGTCCCCCTTTGCTAAATAAAGCTCTTCATGTCTGTTTCAGGGGCTCTGTTCTGGCATATCTGCACCATGAAAGCAGCTATTGGCTTATTTCTGCAGTCATGTGTGTGTGTGTGTAGATGAATGAATGTGGGAAAATGCCCTGCATTCAGACCCAGAGGATACTTCCCAAACCCATCATGCACTCAAAACCAGGCCTGTTATAGGCAATAAATAAGTAGGAATACTCCCCTGTGGTCCCCCTTCCAATGCCCAGTTCTTCGGTATTTCCATCTTGTTGCTCGCTGTTTTCTGGCCTTTAGTTCTGTGCCTCTGTCTTCTCACAGCTGTCACCTCTGTCCCATAGGCCCATTTGCCTGCTTTGCCCTGGTCTCCAACGCACTGCTCTGTCTCTTCTAACACGATCTTCAGCCCGCGGATGGGTGCCTCAGACTTACTCAGCTCACGATGACTCTCATGCCTTCTTTGCTCTCTCGCTGGGGTTTGAACGCTCTCACATGGTGACGGCTGCTCTTCCATCCCCTTTGATGGCTCTTTCATTAGGTGCCTCTCTTGTGAGCTGTCTGTTAGCAATGGTGTTTATGAAACCTTTGTGCCATGGGTCCAGCCCAAAGCAGTTCCATCAGCCGTGCTTATTGATTCACATCATGTCACTCACTGCAAGATCACGTGCTTTCCATAAAGAGCCCATTCCTGTTTTACATCCTCTAACTTAATTACACATTTTATGAAGAATTTTGAGAATCTAGAATCGTATCGTAGTCCTCGCGAGCTACCTCTAAGTGCATATGCAAGTGAAATTAGACAATTTTGCCTGTTTTTATCTATCTATGAATTATATTCCTGTATGACTAGCTATCTTCTGAATATAAAACTTTTGTTCCTGTTCTAATGAGTATAAAAATGTTTCTTTCTGAGCAGGTGCTAGATTTTGGAGATAATTTCAAATGCAACTAAGTTTCTTCCAGATTTCAAAATGATTTTTTTCTTTCTCTCCCTCTCTCTTTCTAACACCACTTCTGTTTGGTACAATTTCTGTTGGAAATTGTCAACAGTCTGATGTTGTCATCTTGTAAAATCTGCTTTCCTCAATTTTGGCAGACAGTGCTTTGATTAAAGGACCGTTTCTCCCCTAGAGAAACGATGACCTGCATCCTCACAGTCCATCCCCTCTCCATTACTGGCTTCTGCAGTAATCTTCTAATACATGTCATTCTGGATAAGGCAGTAATCTTCTAATACATATCATTCTGGATAAGGCATTTTTATCCTTAGCGTTCTTCAATGTCTCCCTCATGACAAAAACCGGACTCTCCAGCAAATTCTGCTCCTGCTTCCACTTGCAATAAAAATCACCCCATTCTGTGTAAAACCCAAACAACTTGTGTTTTCTCTTAGAATGCTTTGCTGTTTCACAACACCGTGACTTTTTATACGCTGGATCTGCAGTCTGGAATGCTTTTATTTTTGTCTGTTTGGCAAATTCCTATCTGCCCTGCATTCTTAATAGATTGACCACCACTGAACTTTTCATAGTCATAAAAATAAGTTACTAGCCCAAATAACTGGATATGAAATGTTAGAATTGCATCCAATCTGTTTTGGAGCAAATGAGACATCCTGACACAAGGCTTCCTTCTGGTAGTCCTTAATCTGAAGGGATGCCTCTGAGCCACTGAGGCCCTTTCCACCGATCCAGGCATACTCCTGCCTGGTCCTTCTTGTGAATTACATACAAGGGATGGAATGTGCCAGACTGGGTGTGAGATTGTAGCTGCAGGAGGGAGAAGCTAACTGGCGCTTACATGGGCTGCCTCTGGGTCAGTAATGGTTTGGACCCATCAATTCCAACTGAAATATTTAATAGGTGCTTATGCTGACCCCTGCCCTCTCATGCCCTTGGGAACGTTCCTTAGGCTCATGTTTAAACTAGGATTTTGAAACGCCAGCATCTTTTCAGTTATCTTTGATGAAATCGAAGTACTATGATTGAGAATAAAGCAAAGACCCCTCATACTTACGGTTCTTCAGGGCCGTCGAGGGTGGTGGGTCATTCCAGAGGACTCGCAAGGCTTCGTGTAAGGGGCGGGGGCTGAGGGCAGAAAGCTGGGCACAGGCTTCCTGCCTCAGCTGTCCTGCGGGTGGTACAGCAGGCAGTGAATCTTACCTGCTTTTACAGATTTCAGGCCCCCACAGAGTGTCTTTGTTCTTGCTGTAGAAAGGATCTGAATGTGTAATCTGTACTGAAAAACATTGTTGGCATAAAATATAGTGTCAAGATGTAATGTGAGGCATGATGAGACTTAGAATTTGGTAAGACTATTGCTTTCCTTGTTTCTGATACAGTAGTACCTAGTCAGAACTTTAGTTTTAAACTATATGTAATAACTACTTACAAATGGTTACTTTACAATGTATGACATGACGAAATGACCTCTCCAAGACCCTACATTTCAAAGCAAGTAGCCAGTTGAAAAATGTAAGCAAAGCAGTGCTTATAAGCTGACTGTCAAATCTTTAATGTTGAGGTAATATTTTAATATAATGAATATAATGCTGACTTATAAATTTTTTGCTACATAACAAAATTATTTTTGTTGAAAATTTGTCTATGATGGTCAAATATAAAGTTTAAACAAAGTGCTTTCTCTAATCTGATTTCAGGATTTTTCATTTTATAAGCCATTTTTTGCATAAATTATAGTATGTTCTGTGACTATTTGAATATTTTCCTTTGAAGTGTTCCACATGCTCAGCCTAGTGAGGCATCAGCATAGAAGAAACTCCTTTTGAACCGTCTTCCCTGTGAGATTCCTCTTTGGTGATGGTGATGGCAATGATGCTGATACCATGTGTAAAATCTGGCATTTTGTGTAGGGTTGTTGCACAGATTAAATGTGAAAGAATTTGCGAGGTGACTGCCATTTATTCAAAGAGACCAAAGTGTGGGGAGTCGAAGTGATTTGTCCAGGTCAGTGGGTGGCTGCAGTCAGAGTTGCATCCAAGCTGGTCTGACCCCCATTCTATGTTCTCTGCATAAAAAAGATAAAATGAGAGCCTCCCTGATTGAAATTAGGGCCACAGCCTAGGCCCATTTGCACAGCATCCCTCAAGGATAAATAGTGCTTAGCTTGATGATCTGAAATACAATTTGTCTGAGACCTCCGGTTTGTGAATTAAGACACTGTTGAGCAGACAACTGACTGCCGTGTGCCTTCCCGGGGTCATATATCAGTAGCCAGTTAGGAGTGAGACTTCAGTATTACTGAAAATCAGGTATTGTTGCTGCTGTGTGATTTACTCTAAGATTTATCAATTTTACTTGAATGCAACTTGTGTGTGTCAGGCACAAGGTATTTGTTAATTCGATATCTATCAAATGTTAGTGAATTTACCTAATAGTCACCAGGGCCATTTCTTTCTGTGTCAGAGGCGACTAAGATGCTTATTAAGGCTGGTCAGAAGTTACGGGCATTTTAGAGGCTGAATTCATGGCCTTACATGCCTGAAGCCATTCCATTAACTTCCCTTGGCTTGGACAGAGAGCGCTCAGAGAGACCTGTGTCAGAAAGGAAACAGTTGGCTGGACTTGCATGTGGTTCAAAAATGTCAGCTGTTTTATTTGCTCCCTTTTTTGGAGGAATAGTTAGTTTGGCAATGTCCCTGTCTCAGACACCCCCCACTGGCCAGCTGTTTAAGATGCTGTTGGAGATGAGCAGTGGAGGTCTCCCAGAGAGGTAAGATGACATCAGTCAGTATGGAACTAGAATCAGTCTCTTATGAACTGGAAATCATACTGACAGGCAGAAAATTCCTGAGGAAGAAACCTGGAACTTGGCCACAGAGAGTCCCTTCAGCAGTTTGAGGAGCTGATGGACTTCTTTTCTTCCACCTGCAACAGATGTGGTGCCTTTTTAATTTATATCGCCAGTTTGGATTCAGATTATGTTCTCCTAGTCAGCTTCATTTAGTAACCATATCACATTCAGTGGACGTTCCAGATTCTTACATGTGACGTTTGGTTCTTTGTGTTCCCTTACTAGGTCAGGCATTGCCACTATTAAAGCCACTCTCTGTACCTGCCAGAACAGGGGAGAATGACAAATCATGGCTCTTTCACTTCTTTTAGCAGTATGGCCACCACTTAACTTGCTGTCAGAACTTTCTGTGAGTTGACTCTCTCTATATATGCACACATACATATATATGTATTATGTATATGAGTATATTGTTGGGAAATTGGCTAACTAGACTTAAAGATGTTTAAAACTCCTTATGGATTGTCTTACTCATTTCTGAAACATAATTCTCTTTTAATAAGCATATAATGCAAAATAAATCCTGAATGTTTAGGCTGACATGCTCCATTTTTGTACCATGGAGCATGGTGTTTCCCTCTGACCTATCTGTAAAACATTAGAGAAAACAAATCTAGAAAAAGAAAGGATGTAAAATAAGCAAAATAAACACAGATATAGTGGTTTGAGCTCCATAACCATTCCCATCCTGGTTTCAGATATAACATCCTAAAGAATGTGCACAGATATTTTCTGTAACAGGTAACCACCTAAAGACACAGTGAATACTCTTGGGGCAATAGAATTAAATGTTATAAAAAGGGATGGTTGAAGGAAGGATATCTGGGGACCTTACCTTTTTTGTAAACTGTATTCCTTTAGCAATATTTAATATAGATTTTCCTCATTGGAAGACTTGCAAGTTCATAACGAATTTACACATAGATTTTTTTTTAAGTGGTGGGATTTCAGGCCATATATATAAATAGTATATAGAGGAAGGATATTCGCAGATTTTTAGGATCTGATTTCTCTGGCATTTTTAACTCATGATGAAGAAAATTCTACAGTAACTTGGAAAAGATTTGTTAAAAAGAAGAGCTAACTAAATCACATTGTTTTCTTATGACAGTCTCTAGGGGTGGTTCACTTGAGTAGTTTATAAAAAATGTTTAAAATTTTGTTCTTTAGTTTTTTAAGAGGCAGCAACTTTCTTGCTTATTAGATAAGATATAAGATTACTCTACATATCTTATATAAGGTAAGATTTCCATCTTTACTTTAGCTGTGCTCTTTTTGTTTCAGGTATTAATTTAATATTTTCACTTAATTGATGTTATTTATTGAGTAGCTACTACACAAGGCATTGCTTGGTAAGTACACTATATATAACATCTCTAATTTGCAAAAGAACTACTTAAAGTAGAAATTATTAACCCTGCTTTACTTATAAGAATGCTGAAACTCAGATAATTTTACCTAAAGTAACATGCAAAAAGTCATGCGGGAGGTGGCATTTTTTGGCAATCCAAACCCCAGTCTCTTCGTTTCAAAGACCACATACTTCATTGTACCACACGGCCCCCAAGGATGAAGTGAATCCAGAGGAAGCACTTTCAAGGATAGGTTATATTTTAAGCTACTTATGATAAAGTATCAATAAGTTTTTAAGGACAATGCTTTATTTGGGCACAGATTCCTTGGCACTAACTGCCCTGTGAATCCTTGCTGCTCACTGTGGTGGTGGCATCTCAAACCAAAGCAGTCATTTGTGCACAAAATGTATCTTTGTTAAATAAGTTAAATGCACATTTGTCTAATGTCACTTAAGCTGATTTAAGTTGTCTGTAAGATAATTTTAATAAGGTAGGAAGACAATAAATAAAATATGCTGATAATTCATCAAAATATAAAAAAAAAATGCAGTGACCATAGTATTCAACCAGCTGTCTACATTTCAGTGGTAATTATTCCCCTTAAGTAAGTGAAATATTCTTTACTTGGGGGGAAATAAAATATTGAAAAATATCTTTTTATCATGACCATAAAACTCTCAAAAGATTAATGATGAGATTATCTGTACTACAATTTTAATTTAAAAGAAATAACTTTTAACAACATATATGTAAATATTGTCATTTCCTTGATTTTGGTTTGCTCAGGATTACCATTATATGTATAATTAAAAAACTAAACAGATAACTTACTTGAGGAGAATAAAAATAAACCTGAGGTAGATTTCTAAAGGCGATTATAAAAGGCAGTACTGAAAGAAATCCATGAACAACTTTCTTCCATCAGATTTCTTCAGTGGTTTGTACAGCTTTGTGTCTTTCTAGAAAGTAGGTGTGTTAATTACCTAGATAGAAGTTTCCGGTGCTGTGAATTGCACGTTAATGTATTTATTTTTAGATACTCTTTCAGTTCTGAGCTTGGAGTTGTACTTATTTTGCTGGCTTTCATTATTGTCTTGTGCTTTTGAAAAAATATGGTCAAAGTTCTGCTTCCAGTGAAATACTGACTGTCTTTGTTTCTAAAATTAGAATAATGTCTAATATAAAAGATTTATTTTAGTCATAGAAATTATTTAATGTACAGTATTTTAGTGATGGAAATTAGGCTGAGTTTTTTAGTAACTTCATTCATATTTTTCTCTTGTTAGATATATTAGAAGCTCCTTGAGCTCAAGAACCAGAGGTAATTCATCTTTATATTCTCACAGAAATAAGTATAGTTTCTCAGGTTCTCAGCATCCATTGAATTGAATGTTAATTGTAAGAGTATACTGAACAGCTGTTTATTTACATCTTTTAAAGTGTATGTGTATATGTGTAAATATTTTTATGTTTGTTTTCTTGTGAAGATATATCAACTCAGTTTAAGGAAGTAGAATGGGTTTGATATCACCTATGAAATGTGTTCCAGGGTCCCTGCCTTCAGCATGATAGTCTCCGTCTTTCACAGCTTTCAAAAACTGAGAAAACTAACTAAGCTTCATGTTTTCCCCATTTGGGTGCACTCTCCATCAGGACCAAATTTAGTGGGAAGAAATGGTAATGAATTTGAAATATGTGACATGGCTGGTTTCAATTTTGTAGTTTCTTTGTGGTTTTGATGTGGCTGCTTTGAATATAATATGCTGTATTTGAATGAAGAATAGAAAAAAAATTGCATAGAACTCCCTATGTTAGTTGTAACCCTTACCTTCAGGTCATTTTGAATTAAAATGAGGAAAAGGGGATCATGTATTAACAGAGGAAATGAGGATAATAGAGGATAGGGAAAGATGGGGGGAAATGATGAATTTTTACAAATTCTGATAGGTACTCTTTCTGGGTATTAAATAATAGTTAAAAGTAGTAAGAGGTTCTGGAGTGAAATGTCAGTTTATTTAAAAAGAAATTTATATGTACTCTTTAACCCAACAATCCTACTCCTCAACATTAATTTCAGGACAAAACTAAACAAATTTAGGGTGAAATATGAATGCAGATATTTCCTGAAACATTGTTTATAATAGAGGAACAGCTGGAAACAACCTCAATATCTATTAGTTTAAAAAATTATAATATATTGGCAGAACATAACATGGTTCCGGCACTAAAAAGTATAATGTCTGTCATTTATATTCATTATCTTAGATCTTCCTGATAAGTTAAAAGAAAAAGCAGGTTGTGAAACAGCATGTTTAGTATTATTTTACTTATAAAAAAACATATATTTGGATGTACAAATCATCCTAAGACAAGCCCATAATGTTAATGGGGTCTGCCTCTGAGCATTGAGTATTTTGCCCTTTTTTTATGCTTTTATGAATTTTCTGCAGTGATTATACATATCTTAGTTTAATGATATTGAAATAGTTTTAATCAACCTGGAAAAAGAAAATCCCACTGATTGTGGCACATCATTTATTCTTTAAGTTTGAAATTATGGTTAGCTTCCCAACTACAACTGCATTATTTATTTATATATTTATTTAGCTATCTAAGAGGTCAGAGAAATGTCCATTAGGTACTAATTTAGTAGTGAGCAATAGAAACCAGATGTTAATCTAACATAGAAAATACTATATTAAAAAGTTAAAAGTACAAATGAGGTTTAAAAATTGACTTAAGGTTTAGATTTGTCTCATATATAATCATTCACTGGCTGATATCATGTGGTATTTCAACGTTTCAATTCATAACATAGGGTTCAATTATAGTGAGATTCTGGCTTGTGTTTGAACAGGATTTGAGTGCCATGTAAATTTTTAATTTTACCTTGTTATCCTTTAGGAACCCAGTTCCATAATTTAGTTTCTTTTATAAATCCTCTTTTAGCTTCATTATACTGAATTATTCATTCAATTCATCTATCTGACAGGAATTCAGTCTTCAATGATTTCTTCCCTTCATATATTGCTATATTTAACTCTATTGTTATGATGTAAAAACAACCCTTCAGTGAACTCTGCACTAAAACAGTTGACTTAGTGTTCTTTATAATCACAAATATTTTAAAATATAGGACAGAAAAAAGAATGTATCTCTGTCATCCACTTAGTACACACAGATGCAGACCCATTTCTTGAATCATCATTTCCGCTGCAGAGAGTAGAATAATGTCTTCAAGGCAGTTACATAATTTAATCAAAATTTGTATCTTGAATGATTAGTCCGACATGTCATGTTCTTTTAGACAACTCAGAGCTATGTAAAAAGAAAAAAAACAGGGTGGAGGGGAGAAGATAGTTACTCTATTTAATACAGTACCTTTCATTCATCCTTCCCAATGTATTGTAGTGGCTTCATCAAATTCAAATGCAAATGAAACATTCCATTTCTAAGCTTTAGAAAATGTATATTAATTTAATTAAAGCAAAGTGTCAGAAGGTGCACTCAGAAAGTTATTATAAATACTAATAGAGTTAAATTTGATTAGAAGTGTATGTACTTGTAGGTTTTGATTTAATCATGAAGTTTATTTCACTTCTTATTGTTCCCTTATCTGACAGAAGTGAAAATGATAGTACTTCCCTTTTTGGTTTGGAGAATTAAATGGCCCACTATAGATAAAGGGACTAGCACAGGACTGGACACATAATAAATGCTCAATAACTGATAGCTTTTGTTAATGGTTAATGTTCATCATAATTTTCTGGTTGGGATCTGAATCCTGTTTTTTATCATTAAATTATCCCATTTGTAACTTTCCGTACTATGGCGAAGCATAATGGATTTTTTAAATAAAAACTGAACTTTTAAGGTACACTTTGAAAAAGACAACATTATACATCTGAGTTAAAAGTGTAGTAAAGTAGGCATTTTTCGTGTATTTCAAGTTGCGCATTTGCCTAATCTGTCTTGTCTTGATTTTTCAACCCTGCAATTATTTCCTGAATGGAAAGATGAGATCTCTAGGCTTTTAGTGGCTTATTCAGGTCTCACTAGTGCTGTGGTAAATTGTAATTCTTTTACATTTATACTCACAGAGACACTGTGATGAAATCTAATTTATGTTTTCCTGAGTATTCTTTAACCTCCTAGAAGCATATTTGTCAGTATTAGAAATGTAAGCAAGTGCAAAGTATTCTTTCCTTGTATAGTTGATATACAATCTTATATTGGTTTCAAGTACACAGCACAGTGGTTCACCAGTTACCCACAATATTAAATCCTCACCCCCTCTAGTGCAGTTACTGTCTGTCAACATAGGAGGTTACAGAATCATTGACTATATTCTCTATGCTGTACTACCATCCCCGTGACCAACTTATGAATAATGCATTTACTTTTACAAAATAAAATAAGTTTGTTATTTGCTCCATCTTTAGAAACACATCAACATACACTTAGATTAAACTTAAATTTTCTCTGATCTCTAAGAAGGTGAAGTCTTCTCATTTTTTGATGTAGGCTGTCAATGATTCAGCTCAACACATATTTGCTGAGCACCAACAACATACCAAATTGTAGGGTGGATGATAATGATGAAACCATGAAAATTGCCTTTAGTGGTGCTCAGGTACATACAAACTCATTTCAATGTTGTTTATTAGATATTAAGACCAATTCATGCATAAAATACGAGAGGAAAAGAATGTCAGAAGAGCACCTAATCCAGGAAATGAATTCAGCCCAAACAGCTCTTCAGAAGGCAGAATGATAATTACATTCAGAATTATTCTTCTGCATTATCACCAAACCCTCAATCATCAGGAAAGATTCACTTATGAACATGATAATTTCCTGAATGTTAAGCAAAACATCCTAATGCATTTTAGTAAAAAAATTTAAGTGTAGTAAACAAGGAGGTTGTCTGCTTGATGATTAACTAGAAAGTGTATCTGGAACATTATTTCTTAAGTATTAATTCTAATTAAGGATTCATGCTTTGAGACTATCTTTTAATTCTTAATATATACTGATATTTTTAATATGAGCATAAATGGTTTATTGTTATTTTCTATATTTCAGAAAAAGCTTACTTGTTAATGAGGTTTTTGTTTTTGGCTAAAACCAAACTGAACAAAGCTGGAAAACAGATACAAAAAAGCAGTATCAATATTTTTATTTTATAAATATTTAAATTGCTGGAAACTTGCTTTATTAAAGGTACAATTTTTTTCAAAGTTTACTGGTTTTATTAGACCTTGATATTTAACAAAATAAAAATACTAAGATAAAGAATACAGAGAACACAAAAGATTTCACCACTACCCTAGAATCAAATTTATGGTAGAAGAAGTTATGGGCATCAGTCTGTCCATAAAATTCTCTGAGCCATATTCAGTGGATTCAACATTATTTTATCACCAGAGCTATTTGAAAAACAGACATCTCATAATACAAAGCTACTGTTAAAACACTCATCCCAGTTGGCAATGTACTAGAGAATGCAAAATGTTGTTGGTGTCATATGAAGTAGTTACAAAATGTTTTCATTATAATAGACTTTCTTTTACTAATTGGATCTCAGGGCAGATTCTATGTAATTAATAATAGGAGACATGTCTCAATTCATGAAACCAGCTCCTTTAAAATATTTTGGGGCTGATCTCTGAATTACAATATATTGGATTTTTAGCATGATTACAAATTCCTCGTATTTAAAGGAATGACTTCTCAAGGGAAATGACTATCTCAATCACAGTAATGTTAGAGATCTGGTGCTGTTCTGTAGCTTGATTTTAGTTCCTTTCAAAAGAAGACTGCCATGTTAACTAATTTCTTGGTTATATGTGTAATATGACCTATTTGCATTATATATTATTTGACTATAAATTATACTTAATAATAGCTGACCAGTAAGAAAAATAATATAAATATTCCAGGAGGAATGATCTTCCATTTGGGCCATTTTTTTCTGTTGTTAAATATGTTGAAAGAGCTGTTAACTCTTGTAGGGGCAAATATGACTCTTACATTGTTTCTTTAAACATCAACTAAAGATGTCAAGACTGCCTGTTTCAGACCATTCTCAAAATCTTTGTATACTTACATCATGCTATGGAATCTATAATTAGCAGTTACATTTTTTAGGCAGCTGAAATAATTTATACATATTCGTATTTTTTCTTAGTGAACCAAGGAATGCAATGAAATTAATGGAACATTTATGGACATAAGATGACATTTCCTTCAAAATTATATCTGGACTCAGGGCTAAAAATAGGTTACTGTCCTTGTCCAGGGAAATGTATTCTCCTGATAATGGCATATCGTTCCCTGAATTTGGATGACTAACAGCACCAGAGCTTTTTTATATGTGAGTCCAGATCTCTTAGATTCTTTTAATCCCATTGACTCACTCAGGACATAAGTACACAAGATGAAAACATTATTGACAAAAGGCACACCTTGCTCATTCATCTAAAAGGTTGTCATTATTTTCCCCTACCTTCCTTACAAGACACCTTTTCAGAAGCAGACCTATTTGTGACACTGCTAAAGAGTCAGGCAGGGGCAAGGACAGCCATGAGGCCCCATTTGCTTTCATGGCATCTTCTGGAAATACTGTTTTCTGTGTCGGTGGCAGTCAGTGTTGGCTCCTGCCATTTCAGAGCACGTGGATTCATACGTATTTTGGAGAGCAGAGGACTGCGGCGGGCTCTGCTTTTTCTATAGCACCATGCTTCATGCTTGGGGGCCTCAGAGTGTGTGCATAACCTCCTCATATAAGTAATGGGCTACTTAGTGACGCTGCTTTCATGGTGTTGGGCAAAAATTATGTCATCTTCCCCTTTACTCTCCCAAGTCATAGCTTTGAAAAGGAAAACTTCTTTTCTGAAGGAGGAAACATTTTAACTATTAGCATTTTAAGAACATGTGTTAAAGTTCCTAAGGGAAAACCTACCATATGGGGCATATAAAGCCAAAAAGAAAAGTAATCTCTATCGGAAGGACTCTCCTTACAACTTAACAGGACAAAGAATAAACCTTGTTTACTCCTGTTTGTGTGTTGATCTTGAAAGAGAAAAATACCCATTTTTTGTTCATTTTCTTTAAAATCCAGAGCAGGATTTTTATTGACCTCTAGTTTAGGATATAATTATGATAAACTTGAAGGATGGTTAAGCAGGAATTTTTATCAGTTTTGTTCACTGCTGTATCTCCAGCACCTAGAACAGAGCTTAGCACATAGTAGGTGCTCAGTAAATATTACTGAATGAATGACTATGTTATATATATTCTATTAGAACTGCCACTTGTGTAAGTCAGTTAACTTTTATTAGCTCACTGGGCAAATCAAGTCAAAGATGTAGCCATTTGCACCTCCTGACTGCTAATGAGAGTCTCATCTTTTGCAAAAATGACATTATTGTAACTAGTATTCAATATTTTAGATAGTATGTGGTTATACAAGTCCATGCTATAGAATTTAAAGCAGGGAAGGACATTAAAACCTGTACTTCTGTACCAGTGTCATGAGAGGGGCCCACTGTCCGTCCTGGAAGCGTGGCTTGGAACATTTCCCATGCATACTTCTGCATGGCGCACTTCCTCCTGCTGCCCCATTCCAGTGAGGAATGCCAACAGAATGGAAGGAAGTACACAGTAGGAGACTTTGAAATCCAGTAACGTCTCCTCGAAATAATTGATAATCCTGATGCTTCCCAACAATTTGGCCCTAAACCTTCAACTTTTAGAAGCAAACCAAAAAATAAAAAAAGTATGTTATTGGAGGAAGACAGCAATCAAGATTACCAGGTACTTCAAGTAAACTTTATTAGATTTCAGAACCCATAGCATGATTCTGAAGGATATTACTGTGCTTTATATATAAGTAATTATTGTTTATGATACATGCATTACTATTGAATATTCAGAGAGCCATTGTTCATTTTTAAATGATCAACATATTCATTAAATACAGTGCATCAGCTTAACTTGAATAAACATACTATGACAACCAGGTTTGCCAGTTTGCAGAAACTCTTTGCTCTCTCACAAGTTTTGTAAAATTGATGTGTTGCAGTGGAAAATAACATACACATTAAACAACAAAATGAGATTTTTTTAATAGCTTTTTTTTTCTTAGTTTCTTTATATTAAGTTAGCTTGACAGGCAGTGGTTAAGAACCCAGGCTTGGGACCAGAGTGCCTGATTCCAGCCCTGCCACTTGCTAACTCTGTGATATTGGGCAAATTGCTTAGCCTCTTGGTACATCAGTCATTATCCCTAAAATGGGAATAATTATAATAACATCTTCATGATTGTTTTTGTGATGTAATGACTCAGTATAGGTAAAGTCTTTGAAGAGAATTCAGCACACTTTTTCTGCAAAGAAACAGATAGTAAATGTCTTAGGTCTGTGCAGCTATTCATCTCCATTGTTGTAGTGTGCAGGAAGCATAGAAGATCCATAAATGAATGAATGTGTTTATGTTCCAGTAAAAATATCTGGCAGTCCAAGCATGAGTCATGGTTTACTGACCCCAATATAAAATACTGCTTAATGTGTAATCAGATTTCAAAATGATTAGATATTTTATTCTACCTTTTGAAGTTTTTTTATCAGTTAACATATCCTGAACTCATAGGATTTGCCAGTGTATAAAAACACGACATAGCATGTTTGAAAATATATATATATATATATTTTTTTTTTAGATAATTATTTTTTATTGAAGGGTAGTTGACACACAGTATTACATTACATTAGTTTCAGGTGTACAACACAGTGATTCAACATTTATATACATGATAATTCTAAGTACCAGCTATCACCATACCAAGTTGTTACAATATTTTGACTATATTCCTTATGCTATACATTACATCCCGGTTGCTTATTTATTTTACAATTGGAAGTGTGTACTTTTTCTTGGTTGTTGTTGTTAGGGCATCTCTCATATTTATTGATCAAATGGTTGTTAACAACAATAAAATTCTGTATAGGGGAGTCAATGCTCAATGCACAATCATTAATCCACCCCAAGCCTAATTTTCGTCAGTCTCCAATCTTCTGAAGCATAACGAACAAGTTCTTACATGGAGAACAAATTCTTACATAGTGAATAAGTTACATGGTGAACAGTACAAGGGCAGTCATCACAGAAACTTTTGGTTTTGCTCATGCATTATGAACTATAAACAGTCAGTTCAAATATGAATACACATTTGATTTTTATACTTGATTTATATGTGGATACCACATTTCTCTCTTTATTATTTTTAATAAGATGCTGAAGTGGTAGGTAGATACAACATAAAGGTAGAAAACATAGTTTAGTGTTGTAAGAGAGCAAATGTAGATGATCAGGTGTGTGCCTGTAGACTATGTGTTAATCCAAGCTAGACAAGGGCAATAAAACATCCACATATGCAGAAGATTTCTCTCAGAACAGCCGGGGTGAGGTTCTAAGCCTCACCTCTGTTGATCCCCAATTTCTCACCTGATGACCCCCCTGCGACTGTGCCTGTCTTAGGTTGTTCCTCCCTTGAGGAATCTTACCCATCTCTGGCTAACCAGTCATCTTCCGGGGCCATACAGGGAAATGTGAAGTTGGTAAGTGAGAGAGAAGCCTTATTGTTTGAAATGGTTAGCTTTTTATTTCTTTGCATATTTATGCCCTGTGGCTTCTATGCCCAGCATTTGTCTTGAGGTATCTTTACCACTTGGAGGAGTTATGATACTCGGTAAATTTGATATGAGGCACGAATTCTATTTAAGGGTTGTAATGAGGAAGGAAGAAGAAAAGCTATAGAAGTAGCAGGCGGGAGAAAACATGGGAAGATTGATTATTTCTTTGACATATCTTCTTGTAGAGTAACTTCAGCATGTATATATTTTAAGCTACTACTTAAATTGCGCACACACATTAACATAATAGGAGTATAGTTACATAACCAAAGCATACCTGTAATTACCAGCCATCTCCAGTGAAACCAAGAAAACCAGTTAGGCACCCTAGGCATTTGTGAAAACTTATCAATGATATGATGGTTATTATCTAACTGAATTTGAATAGTTTGAGAAAAATCAGACAAATTAAAACAACCCATTCCTGGGCACTGTTCACATCCCTTATGTTCTTTTAACAGTAAATAGTCTGTAGTTGTAAGATTTTGGAGCGCTACAATTTGCACTTCTCCTAATTCTTGGTTGAGTTCCAACAGTATAGATCCAGTCAAATTTGTTGTTTTACTGTATGCACAGGCCAGCTTAGATATCTCCTTCATTCCCATGGCAAGTCCAGGAGCTGGTGGGATGAGTGCATCTACAGCTGTAGCAGTGCGTGGATCTTTGTTGGGGTTTTTTGATGATCATCTTCTGGCATGAGTCTTCCCGAGAGTGCTGATGTTGGAAGTTCTCTTTCATATCGTATCTTAGTTCATTTTCGGGGTAGCCAAATTAGGCTTTGATCCTCTGTATAAACACAAACAGACCCTTTGCCTACACTTTTATATGTCCTTTATATCATTGTGTAGAACTCATTAGAGGTCACCACATAGGAACTGCATTTTTTTTTTTTTTAATCATTAATCTACACTTACATGACGAATACTTACGAATACTTTGTTTACTAGGCTCTCCCCTATACCAGGTCCCCCCTATATACTCCTTTACAGTCACTGTCCATCAGCGTAGCAACCTGTTGTAGAATCACTACTTGTCTTCTCTGTGTTGTACAGCCCTCCCCTTTCTACCACCCCGCTATGGATGCTAATCTTAATACCCCCCTACTTCTCCCCCCCTTATCCCTCCCTACCCACCCATCCTCCCCAGTCCCTTTCCCTTTGGTACCTGTTAGTCCATTCTTGAGTTCTGTGATTCTGCTGCTGTTTTGTTCCTTCAGTTTTTCCTTTGTTCTTATATTCCACAGATGAGTGAAATCATTTGGTATTTCTCTTTCTCTGCTTGGCTTGTTTCACTGAGCAAAATACCCTCCAGCTCCATCCATGTTGCTGCAAATGGTTGGATTTGCCCTTTTCTTATGGCTGAGTAGTATTCCATTGTGTATATGTACCACATCTTCTTTATCCATTCATCTATCGATGGACATTTAGGTTGCTTCCAATTCTTGGCTATTGTAAATAGTGCTGCGATAAACATAGGGGTGCACTGATCTTTCTCATACTTGATTGCTGCATTCTTAGGGTAAATTCCTAGGAGTGCAATTCCTGGGTCAAATGGTAAGTCTGTTTTGAGCATTTTGATGTACCTCCATACTGCTTTCCACAATGGTTGAACAAGTTTACATTCCCACCAGCAGTGTAGGAGGGTTCCCCTTTCTCCACAGCCTCGCCAACATTTGTTGTTGTTTGTCTTTTGGATGGCAGCCATCCTTACTGGTGTGAGGTGATACCTCATTGTAGTTTTAATTTGCATTTCTCTGATAATTAGCGATGTGGAGCATCTTTTCATGTGTCTGTTGGCCATCTGTATTTCTTTTTTGGAGAACCGTCTGTTCAGTTCCTTTGCCCATTTTTTAATTGGGTTATTTGTTTTTTGTTTGTTGAGGCGTGTGAGCTCTTTATATATTCTGGACGTCAAGCCTTTATCGGATGTGTCATTTTCAAAGATATTCTCCCATACTGTAGGGTTTCTTTTTGTTCTATTGATGGTGTCTTTTGCTGTACAGAAGCTTTTCAGCTTAATATAGTCCCACTTGTTCATTTTTGCTGTTGTTTTCCTTGCCCGGAGAGATATGTTCAAGAAGAGGTCACTCATGTTTATGTCTAAGAGGTTTTTGCTATGTTTTCTTCCAAGAGTTTAATGGTTTCATGACTTACATTCAGGTCTTTGATCCATTTTGAGTTTACTTTTGTATATGGGGTTAGACGATGGTCCAGTTTCATTCTCCTACATGTAGCTGTCCAGTTTTGCCAGCACCACCTGTTAAAGAGACTGTCATTTCGCCATTGTATGTCCATGGCTCCTTTATCAAATATTAATTGACCATATATGTCTGAGTTAATGTCTGGATTCTCTAGTCTGTTCCATTGGTCTGTGGCTCTGTTCTTGTGCCAGTACCAAATTGTCTTGATTACTATGGCTTTATAATAGAGCTTGAAGTTGGGGAGTGAGATTCCCCCTACTTTATTCTTCTTTCTCAGGATTGCTTTGGCTATTCGGGGTCTTTGGTGGTTCCATATGAATTTTTGAATTATTTGATCCAGTTCATTGAAGAATGTTGCTGGTAGTTTCATAGGGATTGCATCAAATCTGTATATTGCTTTGGGCAGGATGGCCATTTTGACGATATTAATTCTTCCTAGCCATGAGCATGGGATGCGTTTCCATCTGTTAGTGTCCCCTTTAATTTCTTTTAAGAGTGACTTGTAGTTTTCAGAATATAAGTCTTTCACTTCTTTGGTTAGGTTTATTCCTAGGTATTTTATTTTTTTTGATGCAATTGTGAATGGAGTTGTTTTCCTGATTTCTCTTTCTGTTGGTTCATTGTTGGTATATAGGAAAGCCACAGATTTCTGTGTGTTGATTTTGTATCCTGCAACTTTGCTGTATTCCGATATCAGTTCTAGTAGTTCTGGGGTGGAGTCTTTAGGGTTTTTTATGTACAGTATCATGTCATCTGCAAATAGTGACAGTTTGACTTCTTCTTTGCCAATCTGGATTCCTTGTATTTTTTTGTTTTGTCTGATTGCCGTGGCTAGGACCTCTAGTACAATGTTAAATAACAGTGGGGAGAGTGGGCATCCCTGTCTAGTTCCCGATCTCAGCGGAAATGCTTTCAGCTTCTCGCTATTCAATATAATGTTGGCTGTGGGTTTTTCATAGATGGCCTTTATTATGTTGAGGTACTTGCCCTCTATTCCCATTTTGCTGAGAGTTTTTATCATGAATGGATGTTGAACTTTGTCAAATGCTTTTTCAGCATCTATGGAGATGATCATGTGGTTTTTGTCTTTCTTTTTGTTGATGTGGTGGATGATATTGATGGACTTTCGAATGTTGTGCCATCCTTGCATCCCTGGGATGAATCCCACTTGGTCATGGTGTACGATGGTTTTGATGTATTTTTGAATTCGGTTTGCTAAAATTTTGTTGAGTATTTTTGCGTCTACGTTCATCAGGGATATTGGTCTATAGTTTTCTTTTTTGGTGGTGTCTTTGCCTGGTTTTGGTATTAGGGTGATGTTAGCTTCATAGAATGAGTTTGGGAGTATCCCCTCCTCTTCTATTTCTTGGAAAACTTTAAGGAGAATGGGTATTATGTCTTCCCTGTATGTCTGATAAAATTCCGAGGTAAATCCATCTGGCCCGGGGGTTTTGTTCTTTGGTAGTTTTTTGATTACCGCTTCAACTTTGTTGCTGGTAATTGGTCTGTTTAGATTTTCTGTTTCTTTTTGGGTCAGTCTTGGAAGGTTGTATTTTTCTAGGAAGTTGTCCATTTCTCCTAGGTTTCCCAGCTTGTTAGCATATAGGTTTTCATAGTAGTCTCTAATAATTCTTTGTATTTCTGCGGGATCTGTTGTGATTTTTCCTTTCTCATTTCTGATACTGTTGATTTGTGTTGACTCTCTTTTCCTCTTAATAAGTCTGGCTAGAGGCTTATCTATTTTGTTTATTTTCTCGAAGAACCAGCTCTTGGTTTCATTGATTTTTGCTATTGTTTTATTCTTCTCAATTTTATTTATTTCTTCTCTGATCTTTATTATGTCCCTCCTTCTGCTGACCTTAGGCCTCATTTGTTCTTCTTTTTCCAATTTTGATAGTTGTGACATTAGACCGTTCATTTGGGATTGCTCTTCCTTTTTTAAATATGCTTGGAGTGCTATATACTTTCCTCTTAAGACTGCTTTTGCTGCGTCCCACAGAAGTTGGGGCTTAGTGTTGTTGTTGTCATTTGTTTCCATATATTGCTGGATCTCCATTTTGATTTGGTCATTGATCCATTGATTATTTAGGAGCGTGTTGTTTAGCCTCCATGTGTTTGTGAGCCTTTTTGCTTTCTTTGAACAGTTTATTTCTAGTTTAATGCCTTTGTGGTCTGAAAAGTTGGTTGGTAGGATTTCAATCTTTTGGAATTTACTGAGGCTCTTTTTGTAGACTAGTATGTGGTCTATTCTGGAGAATGTTCCATGTGCACTTGAGAAGAACGTGTATCCTGTTGCTTTTGGATGTAGAGTTCTGTAGATGTCTATTAGGTCCATCTGTTCTAGTGTGTTGTTCAGTGCCTCTGTGTCCTTACTTATTTTCTGTCTGGTGGATCTGTCCTTTGGAGTGAGTGGTGTGTTGAAGTCTCCTAGAATGAATGCATTGCATTCTATTTCCTCCTTTAGTTCTGTTAATATTTGTTTCAGGTATGTTGGTGCTCCTGTATTGGGTGCATATATATTTATAATGGTTATATCCTCTTGATGGACTGAGCCCTTTATCATTATGTAATGTCCTTCTTTGTCTTTTGTTACTTTCTTTATTTTGAAGTCTGTTTTGTCTGATACCAGAATTGCAACACCTGCTTTCTTCTCTCTGTTGTTTGCTTGAAATATCTTTTTCCATCCCTTGACTTTAAGTCTGTGCGTGTCTTTGGGTTTGAGGTGAGTCTCTTGTAAGCAGCATATGGATGGATCTTGCTTTTTTATCCATTCTATTACTCTGTGTCTTTTGATTGGTGCATTCAGTCCATTTACATTTAGGGTGATTATTGAAAGGTATGAATTTATTGCCATTGCAGGCTTTAAGTTTGTGGTTACCAAAGGTTTAGGGTTAGCTTCTTTACTGTCTTACTGTCTAACTTAACTCGCTTGTTGAGCTATTATAAACACAATCTGATGATTCTTTATTTCTCTCCCTTCTTATTCCTCCTCCTCCCTTCTTCATATGTTGGGTGTTTTGTTGTGTGCTCTTTTTAGGAGTGCTCCCATCTAGAGCAGTCCCTGTAGGATGCCCTGTAGAGGTGGTTTGTGGGAGGCAAATTCCCTCAACTTTTGCTTGTCTGGGAATTGTTTAATCCCTCCTTCATATTTAAATGATATTCGTGCTGGATACAGTAGTCTTGGTTCGAGGCCCTTCTGTTTCATTGCATTAAGTATATCATGCCATTCTCTTCTGGCCTGTAGGGTTTCTGTTGAGAAGTCTGATGATAGCCTGATGGGTTTTCCTTTGTAGGTAACCTTTTTTTTCTCTCTGGCTGCTTGTAATACTTTGTCCTTGTCTTTGATCTTTGCCATTTTAATTATTATGTGTCTTGGTGTTGCCCTCCTTGGATCCCTTGTCATGGGAGTTCTGTGTACCTCTGTGGTCTGAGAGGCCATTTCTTCCCCTAGTTTGGGGAAATTTTCAGCAATTATTTCTTCAAAGACATTTTCTATCCCCTTTTCTCTCTCTACTTCTTCTGGAATGCCTATGATTCTTATATTATTCCTTTTAGATTGATCACTCAGCTCTCTTAAAATTCTTTCATTCCTGGAGATCCTTTTATCTCTCTCTGCATCAGCTTCTCTGCGTTCCTGTTCTCTGTTTTCTAGTCCATTAATGGTCTCTTGCATCTCGTCCATTCTGTTTTGAAGTCCTTCCAGAGCTTGTTTTATTTCTGAATTCTCCTTCCTTAGTTCTTGCATATTTCTCTGCAAGTCCATCAGCATGGTTATGACTTTTGTTTTGAATTCTTTTTCAGGTAGACTGGCTAAATCTATCTCCCCAGATTCCTTCTCAGGGGAAGATGTAGCAGATGCCGAAGCTGTCTGGGTTAGTCTTGTCTGGATCATATTTTTTTGCCTTTTCATGTTGACAGGTGCTATTGACTGTCAGCTGGGAGGGCCAAAATTTTCACTTACTACTGGCCTTTCTTTACTGGGGCAACTGCGACCCCTAGTGGCTTGTGTTGGGTAATTGCGTGTAGAGTGGGTCTTTGTGTCTTGCCTGGCCGGGAGGGAGAAATTTCCCTTTCTGTGGGCGGAATTTGTCTCAGGCTGCTTCTCTGCTTTCGCAGCGCCCGGTGGGGTGATGGATGGGGGGGCTGCTTGACTGTTTGCCTCCGTGAGGGGTCTCAGAGCTGTTGCCCAGGGGGTTAGTGCACCCGGTTTTCCCTGTAATTTCCAGCTGCTGTACTGTGACCTGGGTTGTTTCCGTCAAGCTGTTAAGTCCCTGTCCCTTTAAGACTTTCAAAAAGCCCCCGCTTTTCTTTGTCACAGGGGCATCAGCTTCAGCACCCGCTCTGAGGTCTTACCCCCTGTTCTCCCAGTATCCAGGGCCCCCTGGGCATATACTGTGTCTGCGCTCTGGCCCGGATGGCTGGGACTGGGTGTTCGGCAGTCCTGGGCTCCGTCTCCCTCCCGCTCTGCCTATTCTTCTCCCACCGGGAGCTGGGGGGAGGGGCGCTCGGGTCCCGCAGGGCCGGGGCTTGTATCTTACCCCTTTCACCAGTCGCTGGGTTCTCGCTGGTGTAGCTGCAGTCTGGCCACTGTCCTGCGTCTTCTGGTCTCTCTTTTAGGGCTAGTTGTGTTTGTTGTATTTTCAAAAGTATATATGTTTTTGGGAGGAGATTCCCACTGTCCTACTCACGCCGCCATGTTGGCTCCGCCCTGAAAATATATTTTTTAACAAAAATACAAAATGATTAGAATGTGAAAGAGTATCTGAAAATTTCTGGTAGGAAATCCTCTTATTGAAGGATATAAATAGAAAATATTTTTGAAAAAATATAAATGGAGTGGGCTTAGGGACTTTCAATGGTTTGGTTCAAGTCAACAAGCTGGGAAGCAAGCAGCAGACGTAGGGACTGAAGTGTGTGAGTGTGTGTGTGTGTGTGTGTGTGTGTGTGTGTGTCCTCTCCTCCCTGGTTCTGTGGACTTTCTACCAGCCAATCTTAAGTATGACTGGATTCAGAATGTTTATGTCTTGGTCAAACAGAAATTGAATATGAAGCAATGTGATATTTAAAGACAGGTAGGTAATAGATTGTCAACTCAAACTTTCAGTTTTATAGACCTTAATTTCACCGTCTGGTTATAACTGACTTAATACTAGAAATATTTTCAGTCTCATTTATATCAAGGTTGGATTAATCCAGTCAAACCTCATTTGTTTATGCAATAGTGGTTTTCACTTATATTCATTCACTCATTCACTTATATTTATGTGCTCAGTCATTAATTCATTTAGTAACAATTTGTTGAGCACCTTTTCTAGGTGAGGATTTGAGGACTACAGAATGAAAGAAAATAAAACAAGAGTCCCAGCAATCACGAAGTTTACAGTAGAATAGGAACAATAGAGAAGCAGTGAAGTGATGACATTATGGTTGACCAAGGGGCCAGAGGACTGTGAATGAGCAGAGGAAGGGTACATATCTAGCCTTCCCAAGGAGATAACCTCAGCTGAGACCCAGTGGAGGGGTTGTTGTCAGCAGATTTGAGGGTGCTGGGAAGGGCATTTCAGACAGATGGAACACCAAGGTAAGAGATCAGAGTGGGGTACCAAGTAGATCATTAGGGTTGAGTAACATAAGAAAGGGCTGGAGAGGTTGTAGATCTTTTTCCATGTAATTACAGGGATGGTAACTAAATACTTAAATACTAAAGTATTTAAGTTGATGAATGGCATGATTGTATTTGCCCTTTGAGAAAAACATGTGGGTGGCATTTGGGGAATTGATCAGAGGGAGATGAGTCTGGTAGTTGAAACAAATTCAAAGGGTCTCGTAGTAGTAGTCTAGGTGAGAGGTGGTGCCAGCAGGGACCTCTGGAGAGAACTTTAGGAGGTTGAGTTAGAAGATTCGGAGACAGATTCAAAGTAGGAAGTGAGAGTATAGATGGAATCAGGATGATATCCAGATTTCTGGCTCTCTTTTACACTAATTTATGTTTGGCAATTCAAGTGTGGAATTCCCTTGCCCTTACCTACCCTTTGTGTTATTTTTACAAAGTGACAATAGTGTTATTATTGTTCAAGATTTTGTTCCACGGATAGTATAACAATCAATAATAAAGATAAACAATAGACATGGTATTGAGATTCCATCAACAAGCTTCTGAGTTTTTCAAAAAGTCAAGTCTTCACCAGTTACTACCATAATCAGTTCTATTCTGTGGCCACTGTTACAGTCATGAAATTTGGATTCTGTAAGTAATGTAAATGGAAGCAGCCATGGGTGATACATTAAAAACAGCATGGGCAGTCCCTTACTGGGTGAAGGGCTGGAAGGAAGAGAAAGAGAAGGGAGAGGAGGAGGGGCCCAGGAAGAAGCGGAGGATTCTTGTGGATTGGGATGTCAGGGAAGCAGGTAACTGTTAGTCCTTTGATTTAAAAAAGTGCAAGGAATAATGCTTTTCTGGAGACTTTAGGGAAAATGCAGTTATTTCTTGGAAGCCTCAAGGTAGCTGCACTGCAGGGGTGCCCTGTCTCTGTTTAGAGTGTATGAGTAGATGCATCCTATAGTACAAACTACTTTTTATTGCTCCATTTAATTCTGACCAAGTGGCACTGGAAATAGACAAGCCAGGGTGGAGAAGGAACCTTTTAGTCAATTAAAATTGTTCCGTAGCTTTCCCGTGAAAAGGAGAGCTTTTCTGGGCATTCCGTCAGCAATTCAAATCAGCCACAGAACTGTGTAAGCCAGCTTGCTGACACTGAAGACTGCGCACATTCTCTTCCGGGATGTTACACGCCTTTGCTAAGGCACCACAAGTCCTTTGCCTCTCAGTCACAACAATAAGAGTAAATTAAAATCTGACTAGAGGTCAATAACACATTACCTTGGCATTGCAACTAAATGATTTCCCTGATTGAGCCGGTATGGTTTTCCAAAGGAATAAAAATATCTCCCCTAGTCTGTATTTTTTTATAACATTTGATTTTATATAAACCTACCAGTTAGAAACCAGAAATCACTGAGTTATTGCTGTTTTTAATTACAAAAAGGTGCTGAAGTCAACTACAAATATAACATCAGATACAGAACGGAAGGAATCAACTTTTCTTAGTACCTACGTATTTTATCTTAAATTCTTGAACACATTTCATAGTCTTTAGGTTTTCAGATGGAATATAGTTTTCTATCAGTCTGGCAAAGCAAGAAAGCAATCTTGAAACCTGTTATTAGCAGTATTGTAAGCAGAAGAGATGAATTGTGATCAGTTGTTTTACCCATCAATATACCTCCATGTTTTATGAAAATTCACTTTTAAATTTCTGTTCTGCCTAAAGATTTTGCTCAAAAGAACCAAGCCATTTCTAACTGTAACATACTAGTCTATTTGAGGCAATTTCCTAACAAATCCCCAGTTACACCATGTTACATTAAACTGTGCTCTAAAGCAGTAGTTTTAGATTTAAATGCTCACACATATCCATTACTGTTGTTACTGTCATTACTATCTTAATAGATAAAACAATAACCAACCTTTGTTCAGTGTTTTGAGTGTTTGAGTGTCTTGAGTGGTGTTTTCAGTGTTTTGAATGACGAACAGGGTTTGGCACTTGAAACCCTGTTTTGACTGCTTTATAAATATTGTCACTTAAGTTTCAACCCAGCTCTTAAGAAGCGGGGACTGCTGTATGCTGTTTCAGAGGAAAAACTGCGCTCAGAATGCGTATGTGACTTGCTCAATTTTGTGTGGCAAACTAATGTATCTTGGACTCAGGATTCTAGTTCAAATCATTCATTCAGTCTCCAGCACCCGTTAGCCACTATACCCTGTCATCTGAGAATGATCTGCTTCCAAAACATCTGCATACATTAAAAAAAATTGTGCACATTCACAGAAGATGCGTTTATTTCATTTAGACAATGAATACGTAGTAAGAGAGTTCCAGCTGTGTTAAATAACCCCTTCTTAGGACCACAGTTCACAGGTTGGAAAAGCCTGCATTCAAGTTTTGACATTTTTTTCTTCTTTGTTAATTTCTCTTTTCCCTCTTCCTTCCTCCGCCCTTTCCTCTCTCATTCTCTCTCTTCTTCTCAATCTCTGTCTCTCAACTTCTAGAGAGAGAGCATGAGGTCTGTTAGAACCAAACAGGCCTCATTCCAAAGCCTTTTTTTGTCTTGTGCTAGCCACCTTATTTTGAGAAAGTTACTGAACTTCCCTGAGACTCAGTTTTCCCCTCTTAAAAAAGGAATAATAATATCCTTGTCAGAGTAATTGCCCTTTAAATAATACTGTGTCTGAGAAGTGTTCTAATCATAGTAGCTGTTGTTACTTTGGTTAAATTTTGTTATTATTGTCATATTATCATTTCAGGTCACATCGGAGACAGTTTCAATGCTGCTGTCATTGATCCACTCAGCCAGGGCAGCCTGATTGCTCTGTCATTCCTTTAGAGCTGATGGGATGCTTTGTAAGACCATTTGGGAAACTGTTATTTCAGACACCATCTGTGAATGTCTCAACAAACTGCACAGAAATGATGGCATTTTTGCCTCTCCAAGCCCTAGAGTTGTTTGGGTTTTTGGATATGTTTATTTTTACACCTTCTTAACAACATTTGAACATGTTGTAGACCTTAATGCCAGCAACAGTTTCTGTCTTCCAACCAATATATTGGATTTCTTGATTTGGTTTCTTAGGTCATTGTTAGAAAACACTTGTTTTAAAAAGGCACAGCCAAGTTCTGTCTCAACAAACACCACAGATAAGTTTCCTGTGGTCCAGTTTTTGAAGAAGAGACCTTCTAAACCAGAGTGGGTGTTGTAAAGAATTTATTATTATCTTAATAACAGACACATAGCAATTCTAAAGCCTGCCATCTCTGGTGTATGCGTACCGTCACACGGACACACACACACTCTTACATCATTGGCTTTCTCTTCTTTATGGCACTTATCAGATCTGCAACATATCTATCTAATGGTTGACTTGTTATGATATGCCTTTCCCACCATACTCACAAACCAATGAAAATAAAGATATTATTGACCTGTTTTCAATATGTCCTAGTATCAGGCACCATTTCTAAATTCATATGGTTTTTTAACTCATGAATGAAACTATGTGAATCGCCAATGTCTGGTTCCTGGCTCTCCCCTCCATAAATGTCTGCTGCTTCCTCCTCCTTGGCCATCTTTGCATGAACTTCTGCTGATTAAAGTTTATCAATGGACACATTTCTCTGGTGACACGAAATGTATTTTAAAATTTCCAGCTCTTTTTTGTTTCATCCCTGAAGATTTTTTAAAGCAAGTTAAAGAAAAGCCAGGCTAGTTCCCTGTCTTCCTTTTGTCAAAACCAATATATGACAATACGTGCCATATACACCACTCCACATGACACCCACATCTCCTCTCAGATTGTAAAGTTCATTGTTTAGTCTGATTTTCCTCAAGCTAGTTTTTTTGTTCATTGAAAAAGCTATCCATGCATAATTTTTAAAAAATCAAACAAAAGTAACTGTGCAATGCAATGGAAGTCACATACCAAATTTTCTTTTGTGTTTTGGCTTAACAGTAAGGTATTCAGAAACATTTCAGTCTTATGCCAGCATCTGTGTGTATGCAGATACCTAAATGAACACTACGCTCACTCTTATAACCCCTGTTATTTTTCCCCCACTTAAAAGTATGTAAGATCTTTCTATATTACTACATGAAGATCTGATTCTTTTTCTAAAACAACTGCACAGTATTTCATTGTGTAGATATAATTTTCCATATATTGAATCTATTAGTGAACACTATGGATAGTTTTCAGTCTTTTGATATTTAAAAACAATACTACCATAAATAAATACTTCTCATAAATGTATCTGTGGAATGAATTCTTGAAGTAAAACATTAGGTCAAATGGTTTGTGCTTTCTAAGTGGTAACGTCTTGCCAAATTTTGCTCTACATGGGTTGCCACAATTTATACTCCTACCAAGTTTATGAAAACATCTTTCCTGCCAACTAGTCACCGATATTGTTTATGATCCACCATTTTTAATTTTGTTAATCTGATCAGTGAAAACTGGCAGGTTCTTTCTGAAGCTTTTAACTTGCATTCTCTAATTATGCAAAAGGCTCAGTATCTTTTAATATATTTCAAATCCATTTACATTATTTTTTTAGTTACCAAATTTTCTTTTGTGTTTTGGCTTTAGTTACCAATTTGTAGGAATACTATATTCACTATACAAGTTGATTCTTTGTCTCCCATACATTTTTTTCTGTTGGTTGTTTGGCTAATTAAATGTTACCCTATTTTCATGCAGAATTTTTAAAAATACATAGTTATTAACCTTTTCTAAGGCTTCTGCCCTGATGTGCCATTCAAAATGGTCTCTCAGGGCACCCATTAACAGCACAATGTAATTCCTTCTTTGTATGCAGTATCTGTCCAATTTCTGTCTTGCTCACTAGACTGTAAACTCCACAAGGTCAGGTACTATCTTTCTGTAACTCACTGTGATATGCCCAACACATGATGTGGTACCTGCCTGCTATGGAGCGCCTCTTCGGAAATGTTTATGGATCGAATAAAGGAGGGAAGTAATAAGTGGTATGATGTCATTTATTTACCTAAAATACGTGGGTATTTTTTTTTCACTATTTTTTTTATTAAGGTATTAATGATATACACTCTTATGAAGGTTTCACATGAAAAAACAGCGTGGTTACTACATTTACCCATATTATCAAGTCCCCCCCATACCCCATTGCAGTCACTGTCCATCAATGTAGTAAGATGCCACAGAGTCACTATTTGCCTTCTCTGTGCTACGCTATCTTCCCTGTGGCCCCTCACACCATGTGTACTAAACATAATACCCCTCAATCCCCTTCTCCCTCTCTCTCCACCCGCCCGATCCCACCGCTAGTTCCTTCTTGGAGTCCGTGAGTCTGCTGCTGTTTTGTTCCTTCAGTTTTGCTTTGTTGTTATAATCCACAAATGAACAACTGAGGGAAATCATTTGGCACTTGTCTTTCTCCGCCTGGCTTATTTCATTGAGCATAATGTCCTCCAGCTCCATCCACGTTGTTGCAAATGGTAGGATTTGTTTCTTTCTTATGGCTGAAAAATATATGGGTATTCATGTTCAGAGTGTGTATTTATCAGAGGCTCAAGTCCCAGTGGCACATAAATTTATCTTCGAAAAGAAAAAAGCATTGATCCTCAATCCAGTTCATGTCAGTACAAGTCACTGAAGACTGTATTTGAAATCATTTCATATTTGCTCTCAGAACTGCTGACTTTTGGGAGGCTGTGACTTAGTGGTCGTTTCTTTCTCACACTGCATCACTTTGTTGGTTCAGAAAGCCAACATCTCTCCCTTGCCAAGAAACTAGTGATGAATTTCAGCAGTATGTCTCAGAAACGGCTAACTTTGAACAAATGTGAAAGATATTTTTTATAAAGATGATCACTATGTTTAAAGAACTCACAACCTTTTGAAAGAATAGACAGTTTGCAGAGAGAATGTTTAAGATTAACAGATGTTTTGCTTTCTGTGGCTTTTTATATGAGATAAGGGCATGCTAAGCATGTTTTTCCATCTCTTAGTTTAGAAGCATCTTAGGACTGTGTTATCATTTTGAAAAGGCTGCACTATAAAAATAATACCTTTGGTAACAGGTAAAAATAACAAGGTAGATATAGTGAGGGCGTGTAATTTTTATTTGTCAGCAATGAAAGTTAATAACTAGAATTATCTCTGATTTTATATTTCAAGTCAACCTAAATTTTATACTTTATTTAAAAAATGCATGTTTTGTAAGTCTAAAAGATCTTTCTAACATAGATTTATATTCAGATATATCATGTCTACCACCTTTTAATTATGAATTCATTATGTGCTCATTCTCACCCCTCCCTCCGACCTGGGTAACAGAAGTTGACCGTTATTTTATGGACTGTAGGAAAAGCCAGGTACACCCCGGGCTCTCTTTTATGTGTGCGCTCAGGAATTTCAGCAAAGGGCTCCACCTTTCAGCCCTTTGGTTCCTTGAAGGTTGAATTCATTCCTCACAGGAAAGAAAAGATTATCTGAGAAACCATCATGATTCAAAGAGTTTTAGAATTAGGGTCTCAGGAATTTTTTTTAATTCTCCATTTTTTAAAAAACAAGGCATTTGAGTAAGTAGGTCACTGAAAGAAGTGGCGGATGGTGGAGGCGTTCTCAGTGACCCAGTAGGCATGCCATTTTGTGCCTGGGGCCGGGACTGACCCCGGGATCTAGTGAAGGACCTGGGATGGGAACCAGGATGAGCAGGTCCTCCCTGAGAGTGTCTGCCCCCCTTCCTTTATCCCACAGGCATAGGACTTAGGGAGGCTTCGGTGAGAATTTATGTATTTTTGCTTCTGTTTGGAGGTAGAGTATATGCATAGAGTAATTTAAAAGCCTGTGTATTAGCTATTCTTCAGAATAATTTCATAAAAATGAATGGTATATGATTTTTAAAAGATCTTTATGCTCACAAAAATTGGCATCCCTTATTCTGAACATACCCTCACCAATAACTTGCTGTGTTTCTAGGTTAGGGGAATACAAAAGTCTGTATGCATGCAATTGACATTCAGAGATTTAACGCACAAACAGAATGCCATGTGAACCAAAGAAGGCAAAAAAAAAAAAGAACCTAAGACGGTTAATTAAAATTCTGGCTGGTTTCCTTTGGTTATTGATATGTAAGCCAATACATACATTTGAATTACTCTCTATGCCCTTGTTCTATGCTTTTGAACCCATGACTTTAGGAACAGATGACATCGGCTCCCTGTACCTGATGGTAGTGCAGGATGGCTTCCTTCTGCCTCTCTCTGTATCCCCTGTGAGAACCGTCCGAATCTCTGTGTCTTATGGCCCGGGATTCAGGCCCAATTCCGCAAAGCCTACACAGTTAAGGTACAGGCTTTTTTGGGAAAATGTACACAGCCAAAGATCAACAAAGGGAGAGAAGGCATGGGGGCCTCTCTTCCTCCTGTCTTTCCACAGAGAAATGGGTCATGGCAATGGTGCTTCTGGGGCCGCGCTGTCGGAAGGGGATACGCAGGCCGAAGGGGCCACCAAGCCTGGATTAGGATGTGAAATGCTTAAAGGCCTAGAAATGCCAACTGCCCAGTACTTACGGACCTAACTCCTGGGGGACACAGTTGCCTCTGCTGACAATTTTGGGTCGTGAGAAGCTGAGCCTGCAGAGCCCACCCTCCTGTCAGGGCACGGGGGACCCTGCCCCCCAGCCCTGCCAGCTCATTGTCTCGGCAACCAGAGCACTCGCGGTCATTTTCAGGGGACCCTGATCCTGGTGCTGTGATGGAGAGCCACTGAGAGGCATTGGAGTCGAAGAGACGAATGATTAAGGTAGTTGGAACCTGGTTTATTTCTTTCCTTTTCCTTCCCTCCACCTCCCCTCCCCTCCCCTTCCCTTCCCCTCCCCCTCTCCCTCTACCTCCCTCTTCCGCTCCCCCTCCAGCTCTCCCGCTGCTTCCCCCTCTCCCTCTGCCTCTCCTCCCCTCCCCTCCCCCTTCCCCTCCCCTCCCCCTTCCCCTCCCCCTTCCCCTCCCCACTCTGTCTTTCCTTCTTTCCTTCTCTACCTCCCTCCCTTCCTCCCTCCCTCCCTTCCTCCCTCCCTTCCTTCTTATTTTAATTCATTTAGCCACACTCCAACCTAGTTGTGCTCCTAAATGCCTTTATAAATGCTTTCATTTCCTTGTTTCTGGATTACCTCTTGTTTGCCTTGTTTTCACATTTCCTGTGTCCAGTCCCGGTTTCCTCATGTCACTTTGCACAAGGAGTGTCGTCAGGACCTCTCAGGTACCTTTCTGCTCCGCCTGATTTGTTCTGAGCTGTCTCAGCCGCTGAGATCAGCTGTGCGTGTTGTCAGGCGCTTTGCCCTGTTGTTCCGTGTCACCCATAGGGCCGTTGCTAATTCAGCTGTTAGGATTCTGGACAGGATTATCGAAGACACCTGCGTTTCCTGTTTTTGAAGCTCTTGTGTTTTTGAAGTTGTTATTCAGGTAATAAGGTTTTCATGAGGCACAGTGCCTTGTTGTAGTACAATTTTTCGGGTATGTAGGAAAGATATGTCTTTGTTTCCTTTGGATAGAGAGCAGGTTTTCAAGGAGCGATGTTCCTTGTGGATTTATAGTTTTCAGTGCGTCCTTTCTGACTTGTGTCTGATAGGTGATCAACCGAAATGGTGAACTCATTTGAAAAACAAAATGACCTGAAGCCCTGTGTCCGGGGCCTCGTGGGAGCTCGAGTTAGACTGAGCAAAGGGCAGGGCACCGTTGGGCAGGGCTGCCTGAGGAGGCAAAGTGGAGAGGGTAAACCAGACGGGCTAAAAATCATATTTAATTTTAAAAGTGAGAAAGCAAAACAAAAATATCCCGAAAAACAAAGAAAGAAGAATTTCAGAGTTCTTCCCTGGGCCATCTGAGACCTTGAAGTTCAGTTTTATCTAACTCGGTATGATGAGGAAAATTCAGTGTACCCTGCAGAGTGGGCTTAGGCACCTTAAACCTCAGAGGTTAATTCAGATGTACACAATTTTTTTAATGTCATCCTTTGACATGTCATGAATCAATTTTTATCCCATCTTTTGTTTACTTTTTAAGAGTTGTTTCTTACATATTGAAAAATTGATCTTAAAGCATTCGTGTTTTGGATGACTTATTATAAATCCCCTATTTGCCTTGTGCTTAAATAAAAAAAGCAACGATGTAAGAGTTTAACCAGGATTCAGTATCACTTTTATGCTCATTGTTGAAAAGGTGAAAGGAAGGGAGCGACACACAGCAGCAATTCACCGGAGAATTCCGCTTTATTAGTTAAAGGTGCTGGGTTATATAGGAAGGGGCATGGGGTGATTGTGGTGTTACTTCTACGGGGCTGGTGGCTATTGGCTAGGTGCTGGAATTAGGGAGGCGAGGGGTGATTGGGGTTCAGATGGCGCCGGCGGGAACTGAGGACCCAGAAGAGAAGCAGGAGGTTCGCCATCTTATGGGTGGGAGCCCTTCAAAAGGGTTTTTTCATTTTCTTTCAGGGTGTTGCTCACAACTATTACAGTCATTATAGTGCTGAAATTTGAGCTTCAAAAAAAGTGTTTCCATGAATGAAATTGCTATATGGGAAGTTCAGTAAGTCTATAAACTAACTAGAACACTTTCTAAACATCTAATTCTTGGTCCACATTGCATGGAGAAATTTCTGATGTGGATGAGAGCTGTTCACCATTTTCATAGCTGTTCAGGTTTATTGAGGTATAATTGACAAAATAAAAATGTGATGATTTGATATACATGTAACACTGTGAAAGAATTCTCTCCATCTAGCTAGTGAACACATCCATCACCTCACCTATTTATTTGTTGATTTCTTTATTTTTGGTGAGGACTTAGAAATTCTACTGTCTTAGAAAATTTCAGTTATACATTAGTGTTAAAACTAGGTCAACATGTCATATGTTAAATCCTCAGACCTTATTCATCTTATAGCTGAAAGTTTGTACCCTTTCACCAACTTCTCCTTATTTCCCACCCCCAACTCCCAGCAGCCACTATTCTATTCTCCATTTCTATGAGTTTGACTTTTTTTTAGATTCCATATATAAGTGATACTATGCAGTATTTATCTTTCTCTGTCAGACTTACCTCACTTAACATAGTTCCATCCATGTTGTTGCAAATAGCAAGAATTCTTTCTTTCTGAATAATATTCAGAAATATCCGTGGCTAATATTCCACATTTTCTTTTTCCATGCCTCCATTGGTGGACACTTCAGTCAGTGTCTTGGCTACTGTGAGTAAGGGTGCAGTGAACATGGGGGTGCAAATACTTCTTTGACACCCTGTTTTCATTTCCTTCAGATACATACCCAGAAGTAGATTGCTAGATCATATGATGGCTCTATTTTTAATTTTTTTAGGAAGCTCCATATATTTTTCCATAGAGGGTGTATCAGTTTACATTCCCAGCAATAGTGCATGAGGGTTGCCCTTTCTCCACATCCTCACCAATACTTGTTATCTCTCGTCTTTTTGTTGACAGCGATTCTAATAGGTCTGAGGTTCTGATTTGAAATCTCATTGTGGTTTTCATTTGCGTTTCTATGATGAGTAGTGATGTTGAGCACCTTTTCATGTACCTGTTGGCCATGTGTATGCTTTCTTTGGAAAAATGTCTGTTCAGATCTTCCCAGCTTTTAATAATTTCTTTTTTTTTTTCTGCTATTGAGTTGTTTGAGGTCTATGTATATTTGAATAAGAACCCCTTGTCAGATACATCATTTGCAACTATTTTCTCCCATTATGTAGGTTTCCTTTACATTTTGTTGATAATTTCCTTTGCTGGGCAAAGGTTTTTAAGTTTGATGTGCAGTCGACCCTGGAACAATGCATGCAATCAAAAATCTTCATTTAACTTTTGACTCTCCAAAAATTCAACTAATGCCCTACTGTTGACCAGGAAGCCTTACCAATAACATAAAGTTAATTAACACCTATTTTTTACGTTGTATGTGTTACAGACTGCATATTTACAATAAAGTAAGCTAGAGGAAGGAAAATGTTTTTTCAAGTTGTTGTGAAGGTCCAAATATTTTTCCAATGCATTTATTGAAAAAAATCCCCGTGTAAATGGACCCATACAGTTCAAACCTGTGCTGTAATGCCATTTTTTCACTTTTTCTTTTGTTGCCTTTGCTTTTGGTGTTAAATCCAAAAATTATTGCCAAGACCCATGTCAAGGAGCTTACTGTGTTTTCTTCTAGGAGTTTTACAGTTTTAAGTCTTTAATCAACCTTGAGTTGATTTTTTGTGTGTGGTGTAAGATAGGGATCTAGTTTCATTCTCTTGCTATCCAACATGGTTTATTGAAATGTTCGACTTGACCTAAGTATCTCATATGACATGGATATTTATTTATTTAATGGCTGGTTTGGTAGGATAGCCATTTTTTTGGTTTTATGTTTGTTTTCCTTTGAGAACTTACTTGAGATCTCTACCTGGTATATGTTCTGAAACATGCAAAGCCATTGATAAATTGGATGTTCTCTGGATTTATGCAATTTTTATGGTTGCTCTGTTTTACTCATACTGTAATTTCTGAGAAGCTAAAATGTAGGAAGGAATTTATCTATTGTTTGGTTTTGGATTCTTCATATGGTGGTCATTCAATCCACTCTTCTTAAATCAAACTGTATTTTTTCTTATCTGAACCACAAAAAGTGAAGTTGAATATTGAGTCACAAATAATGAATAGTGCAGTATCTTTCATTAAGTAAGCTTGTATTTTGCTACATTTAAGATTTTTGTATATTTGAATGTCCTTGATACAATTCTGTTTACTTTGAAAATTTTTAAGTCTGCTAAAGTAGAAATACAAATTGGAAGTTGGTCTTTACTAATGACGACTTAAAGTAAAAAATAAGAAAACACATAAAACTACATTTACCCAGCTATTTTCCTAAATTCCTTCTGTTTTTTTTTTTGTTGTTGTTAATAATATCTGCTAGAACAAGGAAGAGATAGGATGAGATAACCCAAAATAGGATATTTGGTTAGGGTGAGAAAACCTAAAAATAATCTAGTTTTAAAAATTGGCATTTGGGGACTGAGGTGGCTCTGAGTTATTTGCATATATCTACAAGGGGACCATTCTTAAAGTAAATATTTGAAAGTGATTTGGATTGTTTAGGAAACTAGGAAATAATATTTATAAGACTAGTAGATAATGAGGTAGGGTCTGAACAGATTTGTCACTTTAAAATTACGTTTATGCATGTTTTAATGTATTTTTCTTATCACCTAATATAATCATATAATCTAATCTTATTTTGTAAGTAACAATTTTTATGATATATAATTTGATATATCATATTAAGTGATTGAGTAAGTGAATATTATTTGAACATTTTCTGAAGATAATGGTTTGTGTGTATATTTAGCATTAGACAACTTGAAAATTCCATTTCAACAGCACATATTTGAACTCAATATATTAAGCTTTTTAAGAACCTTACAGAGCCCAGTTTGGGAAAAATTACCATTATTTAAATAAAAAATCAACTGACACTTTAACAAATGATCCCGTAAAAAATATATTATTATTATGTTTAATAAAAATAAAAGTTAATAAAAAAAAAGTCACTCCAGTAGTATAATTGCTGTATATGACTCAACACAATACTAAATTTAAATTTAAACTTACATCAACATTCTGAAGATATTATGAAACTTTAAAACCTATGATGTTTAGCAATCACCTGTTTCTTTTGATTGCATTCTCAGTCTGGAGTTTTTTTCCAGTAAGATTTCAAATTAAAGAATTTGAAAAAGATCATTTCAACCTTTATTTTTTATGTCCAGATCTGCAGTAAGGCAATAATACCTTCTCTACTAAGCACACTAACATTCTCAATTGCCAATTTGAAATGAGGTCATCTCTAAAATATATAATTTTTTTTTTTTTTTTTTTTTTGGGAGAAACCTGTTTATTTCTTACAAGCAGGGGTCCAGCACCTCTCCACCCAACCTCTCCAGTCCAGATAAGCCCTTGCTTGCCCACATAATTACCTATTGATATGGAGATAGTACTTCTCTCCACCCCTTGGAAACACCTTTTTTTTTTTTTTTTTTAATAATTATTTTTTATTGAAGGGTAGTTGACAGACAGTATTACATTACATGAGTTTCAAGTGTACAACACAGTGGTAGAACATTTATATACATAATTCTAGGTTCCAGCTATCACCCTACCAGGCTGTTACAATATCTTGACTATATTCCTTATGCTATACATTACATCCCGGTTACTAATTTATTTTACCATTGGAAGTCTGTCCTTTTTTTTTTTTTTTTTTTTTTTTTGTGAGGGCATCTCTCTTATTTATTGATCAAATGGTTGTTAACGACAAAAAATTCTGTATAGGGGAGTCAATGCTCAATGCACAATCATTATTCCACCCCAAGCCTAATTTTTGTCAGTCTCCAATCTTCTGAGGCATAACAAACAAGTTTTTACATGTAGAACAAATTCTTACATAATGAATAAGTTACATAGTGAACAGTACAAGGGCAGTCATCACAGAAACTTTCGGTTTTGCTCATGCATTATGAACTCTAAACAGTCAGTTCAAATATGAATACTCATTTGGTTTTTATACTTGATTTATATGTGGATACCACATTTCTCTCTTTATTATTATTATTTTTAATAAAATGCTGAAGTGGTAGGTAGATACAAGATAAAGGTAGAAAACATAGTTTAGTGTTGTAAGAGAGCACATGTAGATGATCAGGTGTGTGCCTGTAGACTATGTGTTAATCCAAGCTAGACCAGGGCAATAAAACATCCACGTATGCAGAAGATTTCTCTCAGAACGGGGGGGTGAGGTTCTAAGCCTCACCTCTGTTGATCCCCAATTTCTCACCTGATGGCCCCCCTGCGACTGTGCCTGTCTTAGGTTGTTCCTCCCTTGAGGAATCTTACCCGTCTCTGGCTAACCAGTCATCTTCCGGGGCCATACAGGGAAATGTGAAGTTGGTAAGTGAGAGAGAAGCCTTATTGTTTGAAAAAGTTAGCTTTTTACTTCTTTGCATATTTATGCCCTGTGGCTTCTATGCCCAGCATTTGTCTTGAGGTATCTTTACCACTTGGAAGAATTATGATACTCGGTAAATTTGATATGAGGCACGAATTCTATTTAAGGGTTGTAATTAGGAAGGAAGAAGAAACGCTATAGAAGTAGCAGGCGGAAGAAAACATGGGAAGATTGATTATTTCTTTGACATATCTTCTTGTAGAGTAACTTCAGCATGTATAGGTTTTAAGCTACTACTTAAATTGCACACACACATTAACATAATAGGAGTATAGTTACATAACCAAAGCATATCTGTAATTACCAGCCATCTGCAGTGAAACCAAGAAAACCAGTTAGGCACCTTAGGCATTTGTGAAAACTTATCTATGATATGGTGGATATTGTCCAACTGAACTTGAACAGTCTGAGAGAAATCAGACAAATTAAAACAACCCATTCCTGGGGACTGTTCACATGCCATATGTTCTTTTAACAATAAATAGTTTGTAGTTGTAAGACTTTGGAGCGCTACAATTTGCACTTCTCCAAATTCTTGGTTGAGTTCCAACAGTAAAGATCCAGTCCAATTTTGTTGTTTTACTGTATGCACAGGCCAGCTTAGATATCTCCTTCCTCATTCCCATGGCAGGTCCAGGAACTGGTGGGATGAGTGCATCTACAGCTGTAGCAGTGCGTGGATCTTTGTTGGGGTTTTTTGATGATCATCTTCTGGCATGAGTCTTCCAGAGGGTGCAGATGTTGGAAGTTCTTTTTCATATCATATCTTAGTTCATTTTCGGGGTAGCCCAATTAGGCTTTGATCCTCTGTATAAACACAAACAGACCCTTTGCCTACACTTTTATATGCCCTTTATACCCTTGTGTAGAACTCGTTGGAGGTTACCACACAGGAACTGCCCTTTTTTTTTTTTTTTTTTTTTTTTTGCTATCACTAATCTACACTTACATGACGAATATTATGTTTACTAGGCTCTCCCCTATACCAGGTCTCCCCTATAAACCCCTTTACAGTCAGTGTCCATCAGCATAGCAAAATGTTGTAGAATCACTACTTGCCTTCTCTGTGTTGTACAGCCCTCCCTTTTCTCCTACCCCTCCATGCATGTTAATCTTAATACCCCCCTACTTCTCCCCCCCTTATCCCTCCCTACCCACCCATCCTCCCCAGTCCCTTTCCCTTTGGTACCTGTTAGTCCATTCTTGAGTTCTGTGATTCTGCTGCTGTTTTGTTCCTTCAGTTTTTCCTTTGTTCTTACATTCCACAGATAAGTGAAATCATTTGGTATTTCTCTTTCTCCGCTTGGCTTGTTTCACTGAGCATAATACCCTCCAGCTCCATCCATGTTGCTGCAAATGATTGGATTTGCCCTTTTCTTATAGCTGAGTAGTATTCCATTGTGTATATGTACCACATCTTCTTTATCCATTCATCTATTGATGGACATTTAGGTTGCTTCCAATTCTTGGCTATTGTAAATAGTGCTGCAATAAACATAGGGGTGCATCTGTCTTTCTCAAACTTGATTGCTGCATTCTTAGGGTAAATTCCTAGGAGTGCAATTCCTGGGTCAAATGGTAAGTCTGTTTTGAGCATTTTGATGTACCTCCATACTGCTTTCCACAATGGTTGAACTAACTTACATTCCCACCAGCAGTGTAGGAGGGTTCCCCTTTCTCCACAGCCTCGCCAACATTGGTTGTTGTTTGTCTTTTGGATGGCAGCCATCCTTACTGGTGTGAGGTGATACCTCATTGTAGTTTTAATTTGCATTTCTCTGATAATTAGCGATGTGGAGCATCTTTTCATGTGTCTGTTGGCCATCTGTATTTCTTTTTTGGAGAACTGTCTGTTCAGTTCCTCTGCCCATTTTTTAATTGGGTTATTTGTTTTTTGTTTGTTGAGGCGTGTGAGCTCCTTATATATTCTGGACGTCAAGCCTTTATCGGATGTGTCATTTTCAAATATATTCTCCCATACTGTAGGGATCCTTCTTGTTCTATTGATGGTGTCTTTTGCTGTACAGAAGCTTTTCAGCTTAATATAGTCCCACTTACTCATTTTTGCTGTTGTTTTCCTTGCCCGGGGAGATATGTTCAAGAAGAGGTCACTCATGTTTATGTCTAAGAGGTTTTCGCCTATGTTTTCTTCCAGGATTTTAATGGTTTCATGGCTTACATTCAGGTCTTTGATCCATTTTGAGTTTACTTTTGTATATGGGGTTAGACAATGGTCCAGTTTCATTCTCCTACATGTAGCTGTCCAGTTTTGCCAGCACCACCTGTTGAAGAGACTGTCATTTCGCCATTGTATGTCCATGGCTCCTTTATCAAATATTAATTGACCATATATGTCTGGGTTAATGTCTGGATTCTCTAGTCTGTTCCATTGGTCTGTGGCTCTGCTCTTGTGCCAGTACCAAATTGTCTTGATTACTATGGCTTTATAGTAGAGCTTGAAGTTGGGGAGTGAGATCCCCCCTACTTTATTCTTCTTTCTCAGGATTGCTTTGGCTATTCGGGGTCTTTGGTGTTTCCATATGAATTTTTGAATTATTTGTTCCAGTTCATTGAAGAATGTTGCTGGTAGTTTCATAGGGATTGCATCAAATCTGTATATTGCTTTTGGCAGGATGGCCATTTTAACGATATTAATTCTTCCTAGCCACGAGCATGGGATGAGTTTCCATCTGTTAGTGTCCCCTTTAATTTCTCTTAAGAGTGACTTGTAGTTTTCAGAGTATAAGTCTTTCACTTCTTTGGTTAGGTTTATTCCTAGGTATTTTATTTTTTTTGAGGCAATTGTGAATGGAGTTGTTTTCCTGATTTCTCTCTCTGTTGGTTCATTGTTAGTATATAGGAAAGCCACAGATTTCTGTGTGTTGATTTTGTATCCTGCAACTTTGCTGTATTCCGATATCAGTTCTAGTAGTTTTGGGGTGGAGTCTTTAGGGTTTTTTATGTACAGTATCATGTCATCTGCAAATAGTGACAGTTTAACTTCTTCTTTACCAATCTGGATTCCTTGTATTTCTTTATTTTGTCTGATTGCCGTGGCTAGGACCTCCAGTACTATGTTAAATAACAGTGGAGAGAGTGGGCATCCCTGTCTAGTTCCCGATCTCAGAGGAAATGCTTTCAGCTTCTCGCTGTTCAATATAATGTTGGCTGTGGGTTTATCATAGATGGCCTTTATTATGTTGAGGTAGTTGCCCTCTATTCCCATTTTGCTGAGAGTTTTTAACATGAATGGATGTTGAACTTTGTCAAATGCTTTTTCAGCATCTATGGAGATGATCATGTGGTTTTTGTCTTTCTTTTTGTTGATGTGGTGGATGATGTTGATGGACTTTCGAATGTTGTACCATCCTTGCATCCCTGGAATGAATCCCACTTGGTCATGGTGTATGATCCTTTTGATGTATTTTTGAATTCGGTTTGCTAATATTTTGTTAAGTATTTTTGCATCTACGTTCATCAGGGATATTGGTCTGTAGTTTTCTTTTTTGGTGGTGTCTTTGCCTGGTTTTGGTATTAGGGTGATGTTAGCTTCATAGAATGAGTTTGGGAGTATCCCCTCCTCCTCTATTTTTTGGAAAACTTTAAGGAGAATGGGTATTATGTGTTCCCTGTATGTCTGATAAAATTCCGAGGTAAATCCATCTGGCCCGGGGGTTTTGTTCTTTGGTAGTTTTTTGATTACCTCTTCAATTTCGTTGCTGGTAATTGGTCTGTTTAGATTTTCTGTTTCTTCCTGGGTCAATCTTGGAAGGTTATATTTTTCTAGGAAGTTGTCCATTTCTCCTAGGTTTCCCAGCTTGTTAGCATATAGGTTTTCATAGTATTCTCCAATAATTCTTTGCATTTCCGTGGGGTCCGTCGTGATTTTTCCTTTCTCATTTCTGATACTGTTGATTTGTGTTGACTCTCTTTTCTTCTTAATAAGTCTGGCTAGAGGCTTATCTATTTTGTTTATTTTCTCGAAGAACCAGCTCTTGGTTTCATTGATTTTTGCTATTGTTTTATTCTTCTCAATTTTATTTATTTCTTCTCTGATCTTTATTATGTCCCTCCTTCTGCTGACCTTAGGCCTCATCTGTTCTTCTTTTTCCAATTTCGATAATTGTGACATTAGACCATTCATTTGGGATTGCTCTTCCTTTTTTAAATATGCTTGGATTGCTATATACTTTCCTCTTAAGACTGCTTTTGCTGTGTCCCACAGAAGTTGGGGCTTAGTGTTGTTGTTGTCATTTGTTTCCATATATTGCTGGATCTCCATTTTGATTTGGTCATTGATCCATTGATTATTTAGGAGCGTGTTGTTAAGCCTCCATGTGTTCGTGAGCCTCTTTGCTTTCTTTGTACAGTTTATTTCTAGTTTTATGCCTTTGTGGTCTGAAAAGTTGGTTGGTAGGATTTCAATCTTTTGGAATTTTCTGAGGCTCTTTTTGTGGCCTAGTATGTGGTCTATTCTGGAGAATGTTCCATGTGCACTTGAGAAGAATGTATATCCCGCTGCTTTTGGATGTAGAGTTCTATAGATGTCTATTAGGTCCATCTGCTCTACTGTGTTGTTCAGTGCTTCCGTGTCCTTACTTATTTTCTGCCCAGTGGATCTATCCTTTGGGGTGAGTGGTGTGTTGAAGTCTCCTAGAATGAATGCATTGCAGTCTATATCCCCCTTTAGTTCTGTTAGTATTTGTTTCACATATGCTGGTGCTCCTGTGTTGGGTGCATATATATTTAGAATGGTTATATCCTCTTGTTTGACTGAGCCCTTTATCATTATGTAGTGTCCTTCTTTATCTCTTGTTACTTTCTTTGTTTTGAAGTCTATTTTGTCTGATATTAGTACTGCAACCCCTGCTTTCTTCTCACTGTTGTTTGCTTGAAATATGTTTTTCCATCCCTTGACTTTTAGTCTGTACATGTCTTTGGGTTTGAGGTGAGTTTCTTGTAAGCAGCATATAGATGGGTCTTGCTTTTTTATCCATTCTGTTACTCTGTGTCTTTTGATTGGTGCATTCAACCCATTAACATTTAGGGTGACTATTGAAAGATATGTACTTATTGCCATTGCAGGCTTTAAATTCGTGGTTACCAAAGGTTCAAGGTTAGCCTCTTTAGTATCTTACTGCCTAACTTAGCTCGCTTATTGAGCTGTTATATACACTGTCTGGAGATTCTTTTCTTCTCTCCCTTCTTGTTCCTCCTCCTCGATTCTTCATATGTTGGGTGTTTTGTGCTGTGCTCTTTCTAGGAGTGCTCCCATCTAGAGCAGTCCCTGTAAGATGTTCTGTAGAGGTGGTTTGTGGAAAGCAAATTCCCTCAGCTTTTGTTTGTCTGGGAATTGTTTAATCCCACCGTCATATTTGAATGATAGTCGTGCTGGATACAGTATCCTTGGTTCAAGGCCCTTCTGTTTCATTGTATTAAATATATCATGCCATTCTCTTCTGGCCTGTAGGGTTTCTGTTGAGAAATCTGACGTTAGCCTGATGGGTTTCCCTTTATAGGTGACCTTTTTCTCTCTAGCTGCCTTTAACACTCTTTCCTTGTCCTTGATCTTTGCCATTTTAATTATTATGTGTCTTGGTGTTGCCCTTCTTGGATCCTTTCTGTTGGGGGTTCTGTGTATTTCCGTGGTCTGTTTGATTACTTCCTCCCCCAGTGTGGGGAAGTTTTCAGCAATTATTTCTTCTAAGATACTTTCCATCTCTTTGCCTCTCTCTTCTTCTTCTGGGACCCCTATAATACGGATATTGCTCCTTTTAGATTGGTCACACAGTTCTCTTAATATTGTTTCATTCCTGGAGATCCTTTTGTCTCTCTCTATGTCAGCTTCCATGCGTTCCTGTTCTCTGATTTCAATTCCATCAATGGCCTCTTGCATTCTATCCATTCTGCTTATAAACCCTTCCAGAGTTTGTTTCATTTCTGCGATCTCCTTTCTGGCATCTGTGATCTCTTTCCGGACTTCATCCCATTTTTCTTGCGTATTTCTCTGCATCTCTGTCAGCATGTTTATGATTCTTATTTTGAATTCTTTGTCAGGAAGACTGGTTAGGTCTGTCTCCTTCTCTGGTGTTGTCTCTGTGATCTTTGTCTGCCTGTAGCTTTGCCTTTTCATGGTGATAGGAATAGTCTGCAGAACTGGGACGAGTGACGGCTGGAAGGACTTCCTTTCTTGTTGGTTTGTGGCCCTCCTCTCCTGGGAGAACAGCGGCCTCTAGTGGCTTGTGCTGCGCAGCTGCGCGCAGACAGGGTTTCTGCTTCCTGCCCGGCTGCTATGGAGTTAATCTCCGCTGTTGCTGTGGGCGTGGCCTGGCTCGGGCAGCTACTCCAAAATGGTGGAGTCGCGTTGGAGCAGGAGCTGCTGGGAGGCTATTTATCTCCGTAAGGGGCCTCCCTGCTCCCTGCAGCCCAGGGGTTAGGGTGCCCAGAGATCCCGGATTCCCTACCTCTGGATTAAGTGGCCCGCCCTGCCCCTTTAAGACTTCCAAAAAGCACCCGCCAAAACAAAACAACGACCACAAAAAAAAACAAGAAAAAAAATTTTTTTAATTAAAAAAAAAAAAAAAATTTTTTTTTAGTTAAAAAAAAAAAAAAAGGTGGTCGTTCGTTTTTCTTTATTCTCCGGTGCCAGCCTCAGGCCTCTGCTCACCGGTCTTTCTGCCCTGTTTCCCTAATATTGGGGTCCCTGTCCCTTTAAGACTTCCAAAAAGCGCTCGCCAAAACAAAGCAGCAAAAAAGCAAAAAAAAAAAAAAAAATGGTCGCGCGCTTTTCTTATGTCCTCTGTCGCCCAGCCTCCAGTGCCTGCTCACTGTTCTTGCTGCCCTGTTTTCCCAGTATCGAGGGCCCTGCACTCTGGCCCGGATGGCTGGGGCTGGGTGTTCGGCAGTCCTGGGCTCCGTCTCCCTCCCGCTCTGCCTGCTCTTCTCCCACCGGGAGCTGGGGGGAGGGGCGCTCGGCTCCCGCGGGGCCGGGGCTTGTATCTTACCCCCTTCGCGAGGCGCTGGGTTCTCTCAGGTGCGGATGTGGTCTGGATATTGTCCTGTGTCCTCTGGTCTTTATTCTAGGAAGGGTTGTCTTTGTTATATTTTCATAGATATATGTTGTTTTGGGAGGAGATTTCCGCTGCTCTACTCACGCCGCCATCTTCCGCCCCTTCATCAAAAATATATAATTGAAAGAGGGAGATAATGCACCCCTTATCCCCAAATAATTTATTTAGCTGAAGAATACATTAATTCATGCCTTTTCTTCTTTCTGGTTTATCTTCATTGTGTTATCAGCACACGTTTATTGCCTCCCTAGTCTGCTGAGAGTGTAACTAAAGATATTGGGAATCCCAGAGACATAAGATATGAAATTCAATCTACCAGGTAAACTGTACATGAATGAATATATAGCACATGGGGTCCATGCTAATGTGTGTCAAATGTGTGTGCTGAAAGTGAGCACACATTTGCAGGAAGTGGGGGGGGTGTTTGAGTCAGTGGGGTCTAAGTGAGCTCCGTGTTCTTGGATTACACGTGCATATAGCCCTTAGGACTGGCAGAAAGCAGAAACAAAGAGGGAACATTTTCTAAGCAGTGGGAATTTGGGTTAGGATGTGGCATTAGGATGGTGCCTGGATGGTTTGCCAGGAAGAGGTCAGATCACATGTAACGTGGGTGGTAGGGCTGCAGAAGCATGAGCTTTCTGTGTAGCTCCTGAAGGTCTGAGCTGAGGGTGACAAGTGCTAAAGACCCAGTTGTGTCAGATGGAGCCGAGGGTCGTGAGTTTTGTGAGTTTTGTGGGATGGGATACTGTGTTTGAAAATGTCTTGTGAAATAACCATTTATGCTACCGATTTTGATTGTGAGAGCTCCTAATATTTAAGTGATAAATGAAATGCTGTGTTTTCTAAATACTGCCTTGAATTACCCAAAAGACAGACGAAGCACAGTGTAGCACATTAGCAAACTGTTCTCAAAAATACGAAACAGTTTGATGTTTTTAAGGCAGGCTTTGCTGTTTTCATTAATAGGAAAAAAAATGCTTTATAATTTTAAAATGTGTCCATTTCAATTGCATATAGAAAGAGAGTATATTTTCTGTGTTTGGAGCCTCAAGAAAATGTATATAATCCTGTATGGATATCACCATTAAGAAGGCGCCTAGTCTACAGTGTTGGATAACCCAGTAGAACAATTGACTCTTCAAAGAAACTATAGACCAGTGGCTCTCAAATGATAATGTCATACTCATCCAGGAATCTTGCTAAAAATGCGTATTCTGATTCAGTAGGGTCTGGAAGGGAGCCAGAGAGTTTGCATTTCTAACAAGCCCTCAGGTTAATAGTAATGATGCCTGATCTTGGACTACACCTTGAATAATACAATGGAATTTTCAACAAGCCGGTCTCCTAATGTGTAGTACATGGGCAGTAACTGACACCGTGTTGTTATGTGTTGATTTGTATTTAAAGAACTCTATTAAGCTTCCATCAAACAATCTTTAAATACTGGGAAGGATTCATCATTCTTATTTTTTCCTTGATGTTGTCTCTTTGGTTACTAATCTTGCCTGAAGAACAAAAGGTGGTAAAAGATGTTTATCACCACCCTCAAGAAGTTTCCACTTAGAAGAGGAGATAAAGATTCTGTGTTGACAGATCGTATCTGCATTAGTGTGGGGTGAGGATTTAATAATAATGGGCAATTATTGAACCACTGTGGTGTACATTTGAAACTAATATAAGACTGTATATCAATGATACTTCAATAAAAAAAAAAGATACTCAATTAGGACAAAAGGCCGTGCATAGACTGTAGCAGTGTCTGGACTGAGCAGAAAAAGCAGTGTGGTGCAGCTGATGTTTCTGTTAGCCCACCATTTATGAACACTATTATTAATAAGATAATGTTCAAGGAAAGGAAGGGCCCTAGACTTCCTGAAATATAGAGATCATGTTGAGGGTTAATAAGCCTTGAGTTGAAAATAGCATAGTAGACCTAGAATTTCTGCTTGGATTTTATTTCGAAGGCAGTGGGCACCATTAAAGGCTCTGAGATTATAGATAGGGAAGGAAGTGCTGAAAGAAGATGATCAAGAGATACATCAAAATCTCAATATAGAGTGTAGTGTAGGTGGAACTGGTGAGTCTGAAGATAAGTGGGTGACTTGGAGATTGCTGTAACCATCCAGCCTTGATAAGGACCGAGAAGAAAGCAATAACCATGGAAACTGGAAGACACTGATAAGAGACAGATGTATGTAGGCTTTCCTTTTTTTACCAGTAGTTTCTTTAGGGTCCTTTGAAACCCTCTGAGGAAAAAAATCGTGTGGGCAGTTTCTTCCTTTGTGTGTTTTCTATTGCTGCTCAGCAGGTGCGGAGGTGTGATATGTAAGGTCTGTGTTTAGGATGCCACCTGCCTCCACGTGTTGTGGAGCTTAGTGGCTGCACCACGTTGAGATTCCAGCAGCTCATTTTCCCTGCACTCTGAACTTGAGATCCCCTAACAAGCTAGTCTCAACATTGCCCCAGGCTTTCTTGAGTCAGTAATGTTCCCACTGCCTCTCCCCTGGGGCTTTTACTATCTGCAGGCACTTCAGGGGGAACTTTCCAGTCCTATTGGCAGGGGAGAGAGATGAAAGAGAAACAGTTGCCAGGCTGACCCAATCTCCTGAGACGCCCTTATTCTATTTTCTCCAATAAGTTAGGAAGGCTTTTAAAAAGTGTCTTTTCAAGGTGACCTCATTCCATATTCCCTTCTCTTGAACAATGTTTACATTTACTTATTCGTTGTTCCCTTCAGACAAGTTGAGTGCTCACTCTGAAGTAAATTTTCTAAAATAATCCTATGAACAATCTTTTGTAGCAGAATGTAAGGCTTACTAAACATAGCTTGGGAGCACATTCAAAGAAACCATAGCAAAGTATGAAGCAATGATATGGAGCAGTTTTAACACAGCAACTGCAGAAAGTAACAAAAACAGCTTTGTTTCCAACTTGCTTTTATGCTATCACCAAGAGATAGGAAAACCAATCCTAACTCTCTGTAGGCCACTTAGAACAAGGGAGTTACTCTTGGGAGAATGGAGTCGAAGGACATGTGATTCCTTTGTGAAACCACTGTATTTCCTATTAAGTGGCCTGGGGGTCACAGCTGGGTGCCCGCTACCTGGTAATCGTACATGGGAATTGCCACTGAAGAGAATCAAAGTAGATTGGAGAGGCACACTTTTTAAGTCCTTTTATTTGTTAATAGACGAACTTCTCCAAGCTCAACTATTTTGTTTTTCTCTTTAAAGGGAGAATATGATCTGGATTTAAGGAAACCGTATTAACTTTGTGGAAATATGAGTCTGTGTTTGCCAAAAAATTGCTAGGCCTCCTGCCCCAGGTAAACTTCTCCTGGCTTTTTAACAAGTATTCAGAAATGTTATTGTTGAACTTGAAAAACATCCATTCATCTCCAACTATTTAACATAAATAATGAATAACCATAAAATGGTCCTTGAGTAATCAAGATAATAAATCATTTTGCAGTAATCTGCCTCTGGTTCAACCTATGCTTTGTGTAGTCTGACATAGCTTTGTGCCTCTGAGAGGACTTCTTGTTGGGAAGGACTTTGTGATCATTACATTAGGTCAAACAGATTTTTTGGAGTTTTGTTATTTATAAAATAAAATGATTTGATAACTTCACTAGCCAGCTTTGCTGCTTTATTCTAGCACATCTCAGAATAAATTTTTTTCTAAAATGTGCTCTATTCCCATTTAACTATTTGCATATCTCTTTGTTTGAAGAGTAATTGCTCTCTTATAGTTACCATTCAACATTACCAGATCTTAACATGGATTCTAGGACATATATTTTGCCCTTTGCTCCTCTATTCCAATATTTATTCATCCCCTGCAGTTAATATCTTGTTGCTCTTATCTTCCTAGTATCTCTTAATTCTATCACCTCCTCTCTATTCTTGTTTCCTCACTGTGGCTCCCCTCCTCCTCGGTTCAAACCCTTATCCCTTCTTGCCTGATTATCACAATGTCTACCTGTTAGCCTATGTCCAGACTGACTGTAACTTATGCTGGCTTAACCCAACGATAGGACAAACAGAGTCCTGTTTCCCTCGTAGAACGCCTTTTGGTTTTTACTGACAAAAAAAACTTCATGGAATGTTTTTAGTTGCTCTTTGTATTGGAAAATCTTGGAAGTGTTCAGTCTAGCAAAGATGCATCAGGTTGAATGCCAACTAAAGGTTTATGCATCTTTAATAGCACCGGTATTAAAGGCCATGAGAGGCCATGCTACTCTTCACAAAGCTCTGTGATTTTACCATCATGTCCCATCCGAAAATGGTAGCTTATAGATATTTCAGATGTGCTCTAGAAAAACGTTAGGGATTTGGGTTGCCTCATTATGCATTATAATTCTTTCTACTTAAATTAATGGGAAATAAGCTTCTGCTTGTATTTTGCTAAAGAACTTCAGAGCATCTTGTTTTCATGGGTTATGAGGTATGAGAGGCATATGTGTTCTTCACACTGTGGTCTTAGAGCTCTTACAAAGCACACGTTTTTTGACCCTCCTCCAATCCAGATTTTCTTCTGGCTCCCCCACATCTTTCTTGATCAAAGTTCACGCTCTACTCTTTCTGGAGAAAGCCTTCTCTACCTCCCCATAACTTCTCACACTGCCCTTCTGGCAGTCTCCACCTAGGACCACGTGTATCTAAACCACCTGATACACTATTAAAAATGTCAGTTCCCAGTCTGTTTCCCAGATATACAGAAATGGAGATAACATGAGGTCTGCTGACCTCTGTTTTGGCTACTGAAGCCCTGTGCCCTCCTCAAAGTCTATCAGGACATTTCAAGCCTCCTTATGTTTGTTTTCGTGCAGCCCTTTATCTAACCCCCTTCCATGCCATGGTATTTTCAGTTATTCACATGTTTCTTCTTCTTAACTCTGTTATAGACTCTCAAGAGAAGGAGCGACTTTTCCTTCAGTGTTCTGTCCCCAGACTTTGGTGTGCGGCATGTGTCCCCCATCTTAGTGCCTGATATGTAGGTGAATGAAAATCTTTCTGCCAAGGTGGTAGTAAGCCTTGGAAGCAGGACCTGTTTATTTGTTGTTATATTGCCAATATTTATGCAGCATCTGTTCTTATATTTTCTTTATTACATACAACATGATGCATTTAGTTGTCCTGATTCACAGTTTCAGCAAGCATGGATTAGCACCGTCTCCATAATCTTCACTAAGGCGTTAGGACTGAGTAATGAGCTAAGACATCTCTGGGTTCTGCACCTACACTGGTGGTCATAACGCTCACTCACCACCACCACCACCACTGTGCTCCCATTAGCAATATTCCTTAACTAGCAACGTTGGGATTGTTTGAATGTCTTATTTTCAGTCATAACTGAATTCCTATTCTAACTACATCCATGCAACCTTTTTTCTTTATACTCTGCTAAATACAGGAGAGAATTAGTGGGGGGAAAAAAAGCTTTTCTTCTCAGTTTCCATGGTAATGGAGCCTTCTATGTGTTTAACCAGGAACGAATGCCAGCGCACCCTGTTTTTTTCCTCTCTTTCTCATACACATGCACGCAACTGCATGCACATACATGAACACATACACACACCTACATACCAAACATGCACCACAGAGTTTATTCTGGCAAATCTTGTCAATACCAGAAAATTTTTAATACTTCTTTTTTACTTCAGTTAATTTGTCTTACCCAGTGCTGTTTCCCTGATCAGAAAAGGGTAAACACTATCTAATTTCAGGCGTATGATAAATATTTAGAAATGAGAAAGGACAAAGTATGTTCACGTTTTCAAAACACATTATAACTATCAGGGTTGTGGGGACTTTGGCTTCTCTAATTACTATTATTATAATAAAAATGGGAAGTTGATAGTTTTTATTCCTATTGTTTCCTCATTGTTTTGCCAATATACAGTTTATGTAATTGTGTGCCATCTATTGGAAGGGCCCACATAACTGGTCAGGCACATGGAGTGCAGGGGTAACTAACTGCATTATCCTGTGTTGCTATGAGTGAATTATGTCACTTGTTGGAAAAATAGATTAAATTTCTTCTAACCCCTGAAAGGGTGATTTTGCTCGTGGAAATACTCCTGTCCAATGGGGACTGGATGAATTTGATAATTTGATAATTTGATTTATAGTATGAATGTATAGTAATTAATAAAGTATTAATTCTGTCTCTTAATTTATTATTAACTAATTAGTAATTTGATTCTATAAGATTAGTGAATACCTATTTCTGTCTATACCACCTTGTTATTGTCAATAATTTGGATTTACCATGACTGATACTAACTTAGATTTTCATGTGTTTGTGAGTCACACCGTTCTGTAGTTTATTTGCATTGTTGGCATATATTAGCATTATCTGCATAATCCTTACAAGTGGTCCTGACTGTGAATTGTGCTGAGTAACTCTTCTGATTTTCACTTGTACGCTTTGTTTGAATTGCTGCTGTTAATACCACCACTCATAGTAATATGGTAAATTATATAAATGCTTGCATTTGACCTAGCACAGGTAAAAATAGAGGAAAGTTATTGAGAGCTGTAGCAATTCTACTTATTCTGTCAGTGACATCTTATTTTTGTCACCTGTTCAGTTAAGTACAATTTATAATTTATTTTTTAAAATGTGTTTGGAACAGGCTGTGAAGTGATAAAGTTCATGAGTAACATCCTCTGTATAGAATTTCATCATTTTATCTTAAGGGCATAGTCCTTTGTTCAAAGGGGACTTCCATGAAATTACAGTCTTTAAATGTTGCCCCCTTAACTTGTCTGTTACTTTAGAATGCTTTTCAAAACTAATGGTAAATATATTACATAGAATGTAAGCACAGAACAGTGATTTTTTCTTATTTTGGTGTTTTGCACAAACTTTGAAAAAATGTGCAATTTAATTCACTTAAAGTTTAAAGTATAAAAATATGCCCTACTTGGGGTGGATTAATGATTGTGCATTGAGTATTGACCCCCCTATATAGAAATTTATTGTTGTTAACAACTATTTGATCAATAAATATGAGAGATGCCCTCACAAAAAAAAAAAATTTATATATATATATATATATATATATATATATAAACACACTTCCAATTGTAAAATAAATAAGTAACCGGGATGTAATGTATAGCATAAGGAATATAGTCAAAATATTGTAACAGCTTGGTATGGTGAGAGCTGGTACCTAGAATTGTCATGTATATAAATGTTGGATCACTATGTTGTACACCTGAAACTAATGTAATGTAATACTGTTGTCAACTACCCTTCAATAAAAAAAAAAAAAAGCCCTATTAATGTATTAGGGGAAAAGATAGTTTTGACGTCAAATAATGATTGACTCATGAGCTTGAGATGCCATAAAGTTGACTTGAGGTGGATTTATAAACTTGAGATACTGAGAACAATAAAAAATCACTAGAATGTTCCTCCTGGATATTCTTAGAGAAGAACTCTCAAAATTCATGAATGACTTCATAATACTTTCCAGAATGTACAAGAAGTGATTTAGAGTGATTTCTCTGGTACGCTCTTGGATAATGAGACCCTCAACACCCCCTTTAGAAATGCAGAAATCCAGACATATGAATTGCACTGTCTTTGAGTTTTTGTTTTTAAATTCCATTTTTCCTACCCTTTGCAGATAAAAAGAAGTTGTGGTGAACCCAATAATAGGCAATTTACTAACAGTCAGTTTTTTTGGTATACATATCTTTTATAGAAATTATACAAAGCAGAGGGACTATAATTTAGCCTTTGATTCTGATTCTGCTGTAATTTAACTTCTCCAGAGATCTGTTTTCCATTTCATCTCACAATAGCTATTGTGCAGCTAAATAGAATGCAATAACGATAATAATATGTGTAAAATATAATGGGAAATACATTTGAGAAATGAATAAAGAATGTTTATGAGAATTTCATCAACTGTTTAAAACCAATGTGTTTAATGTATAAAGGGAAGGAGCCCGACCAAAGGCTTATACCTTCACATTTACACATTTCCAGTAAAATGCCTGTAAGCACTGTAGTTTAATACCATCATCATAGGCCCTGAGAACAGTGCTGTAGAAATTAGCACCCAGGACTTAAAATAGCACCCTCCATTTTTTTCCTCTGGTTTTGGTCTCTAGCATTAATAAAGTATGCAGAGAGGAAAAATGAGTCAGGTCATTTAAACTACAATTGGAGGAAAGACTTGTTCTCTAAATAGACAGCATTAAAGAACACATTATTTAAACATAACAGAGCAAAACGTTTTTTTTACAAAATAGCTCTTTGAAGGGAAATACGGATTTCGTGGCATGACCCACTGTGATGTCTCCTAGTATCACATTTTCCCAATACCAGGTTTTATAAATATTTTTCCAAGTTTTTGAGCAATTTATTCCACATTAAATATGCAACCAATATAGATGCTTATTCTGGGCCCTACTTAAACCTCCTGTGTAATAACCCAGTGTCACCCCATCCTTCCTTGTATTAAGCGGCCAAAAGACACTGCAAACTGCTCTTGCTCTGTGAGCCACCGTCTGCTTTCCTGTCGCACAACTTTAACTGGGCAACCCCCACCCCGGGGACATATACATTGTTTCCACATTAAGAATAAAATGCCCTCATTGTTTTTCTTACCAGCTTCCCCAGTAGAGATAGAATCCAATTTAAATGAATATGATAAGATTTCAAACTGGCAATAGTTCAGCTAAATCTTCTAAATACGAAAGCCCATTGCAGAGGTCTCTCTTTCACTGAGCCTTTACTTGGTTATCATAAGGAAAATGTCTTGAGTGTTTTGAATTTGCAAGCGATCATGGGGAGGCTTTATTTGTAGGAAAGGAAATAAATGCAAACCCTTGAAACAGGGTTTTGCATTGGGCAGCCGGCTCATGACGGCAGCTAGTCTCAGTTTTCACTGCAATTAAGGACACAGTGTAAGATAGTCTTAATCAAATCATGTTTTACAAAATGTACTTTAACTGATTTCTCATTGATAATATGGAGAGTTAATTTTCTTCTACATGCCTAAAGAAGTGCAAGAGATTAGAAGTTCTTTGTAGCCATGGATAGCATGAAATAAAAAATTAGACACACATTGAGGCCATGTCCATAAAGAACCTGTAATTTGACATCAGCTGGTTCTGACTGGTCTCTACCATTACTTTGCAAATGGCTATATGTAAACTTAACAGAGTAATAGGGGAATTGAAAAGGTAACTGATGTTGGTGAGCACAGAAGTGGCCCTTCCGTCCCCTCAGTGACAGGAGATGAGTGAAATCTCAGTAGGTATTAACTCGGCAAGTGAATGATGTTGACATTATAAAGTGTATTGCAGAGTTAAGACTCCTTTTCACATTTATCAATTATATCAATTGTATTTTATAATTATATGTAAAATAATATTTTATATTTTATTATATATAAAATATCAATTATATTTTATCAATTCACATTTATAAATTAACTTAGTCATTTGATAAACACCGTGAAATAGGCTGGACAGCTATTATTTTACTTAGGATTTTGTAACTGAGTTATCTGAGTTTCAGAGTTGCCTGAGGCCAAACCGAGTGGCAGCTCCAGGTTTGAATTCTGCTTTATGAGTCTGCATTTATTACTTGATTCAGCAAATGTTTGATGATTGATTAATTTATGGCCTAGAGCAGGTTATACAGTGAAAAAATAAAATTCTTGCCTTGAGAAGAACTTTGGTAAATACACACTTTCTCCACCATGTCATGCCCACTTCCAGTGTCATATCAGGGACCTTCCTAGAGTCAGGCTCTGAGCATCTTCCCGGTTGGCCAGACCTTTGATTTGACGTTACATGAAAGAAGAATTATAAGGGTGTCCTAATTTGGTTTTTTGGTGGAGGAATCAGTGAAATCTTCTCTAAGGAAGTAACCTTTTGGTTGACAGCTGATAAAGGTAGCCACATGAAAATTCCACAAAGGGTGCTCTAGGCAATTGAAAAAACACACAAAAGGCAGACGTAGTGCTAGGCTCCCACCTAAGGAAGGTGGCCAGTGAGGTGCGGGTGCAGGAAGCAGGAAGAGGGCGGCCCCGGGCAAGCTGCAGAGCCAGCAGACGCCGGATCCTATGGGGCTTTGTGGGGTCGCCAAAAAGATGTGTCTTTTAACAAATGAAGCAGAATTATTATTTAAAGAGGAAAAGTGGTATCGTCTGACTTATACATAAATAGATCATTTTACCCACCATGCTGAGGATGGACTGAGGGGCCAAGAAGGAAGCAGGGAAAAGGGCAGTTGCCCTAACGTCCAAAGCGCCTGGCAGGTGTCCCGGTGAGACGGTGGAGCTGGCTCGAGGACCAGAGAGTGAGCAAGAGAAATGATCACCTGGGAAGGAAATCTCGTGTGCCACTTTGCCTCAAGAAAAGGAGCGCCCCTTTCGTCTTTTGGCCCCTGGATATCTCCGATCTCCACTAACCAGCCTGCCTTTTCTTAGAATTTCTGCATCACCACGGATGCCTTTGCAGTTTCCTATGCATTGTAGGTAGGAATTACTGTTCATCCATGGTGTGTCCTCTTAGCTATCAATCCAGAATTTTGAGAAACACATTTTATTTGGAGAAGTATTAAAATATGACCAATGGAGTGATTAAAATATGAGCTTTCACTGTAATTAAATACTATAGTAAAGAGAGATAATCATGTCTTAAATAAATTACCTGCTGAAAACACTGCTGAGCAGGATTTCCTTCACTAGAATTCATTGCTTCACATCAGCAAGACACACTATTATGAACAGTCAGGTGGGATATATAAATAGCAGTGATATATTTTAGTGGTATTGATGGAAGTGGATTTATGCCTTGTAATTTCTGAGCCTAATTTGCCAATTTGCATTCTTAAAGGGAAAAATCATGTTTAATAACCACGATCCTGAACCAGTTCTCTGAATATGAGGTTTTGCTGGGTTTAAAATGGTATGCGAAGTTTTGGGCATTTTATATTGAGTTGTGTCTTAAAAATTGACTTATTATAAGCAAATTATAATAAAAATTTGCCTTCTTTTTTGAAGGGTTGGATGATTAAATTCTCTTTAAATTTGAATGAAACAGCAACATGCAGTGAACCAAAATGCTTATCATATTTATTCTGTTATCAAAAAAGCACTGGCTAGTTTACCTTTTTTATAATTTGTGAGAAGGAAATATCATTTTTCCAAGACCCTCATGCTGTTTATGTGTGGGCGCATAAACCTAGTTTCAGATAGACAGCTCTTGCCCTGCTTTCCCAGCCCTCACTCCCGAGGAGGCCCTGCTTCACCCCCGAGGAGGCCCTGCCTCATTTCACCTGCCCGGGCAGCCCTGCAGGGAGCCCCGCCTGAATGTGTGCCTGAAGTTGACCCAGCAAGTTCAGCCTTTCGGGTTCTCCAGCACCTTGTCGTCCTGAGATGGGGGAGGACTGTAGGCTGGCATTAAGACTGGACTTGCAGATTTTATAACAGGAGTCTGAGGAATCTGCAGCCAATAAGGAATGTAGTCTTCATTTGATAGCCAAACAGAGCCCAAACCTTGGACAGTTTTGTGAAAGAACAGTGAGGAGGAGCAGCAGCCGCGGCTCTGCTGGTTGTTAGCTGCTCATTAAAATGACTACTTCTGGGATGGCACCTGAAACAGGTGCCGAGAGGGTGGCTCTGAGGATTAACTTAAATAAATCACGCAGCAAAACACCCGATGAATAGTAATTTTTGGTAATTACGAGCCATTATTATTATTATTATTATTTCTATTACTATCATTAGGTCAAACATGCAACATGACGCCTGGTACAGAATAGCTGCTTAATACTCATTTTGGTTGAAGGGAAACCCAGTTTAAATCGCCATAGTGGAAATGAGAACTGACTGCCTCACGTCGCTGAAAAGCCCAGGGCTGGTCCTGGTTCTGGTGCCGCTGGAGACGGTGCTAGGAAAGAGCTCCTCTCGCTGCCACCTTCTGTCACTGCCTTTTTCTAGCGCTCCCTATTTTGTCTCTTTGTCTCTTTTGCCCCTCTCTGAAACGCCTCCCTTCACCTGGTCTCTCGTTTCCTTCTTCCTGTCTCTCTGTGCCTCTCTTCCCCTCTTTGCATCTCTTTTTTGGGGCTCTCCCCTCCCCTGCCCTCCTTCTCTCACCCTGTGTCTCTGCTCTCCCCCCACTTCTCTCCTTGGCCACTCGAGCTCCGTCCCTCTGTGGTGGTCACCTCACCTGTCCTGTCTCCCTCACCCCTGCTTTCCTTTGTGTTGGGTATCATTCTCAGCAGACTGGTGTCAGGATGGCTCTGGCAGTTTACGTGGAGATCAGTGCTGATGATGCTGTGGGAAGAGAATCCACTTCCTTCATGCCCCTGGCAAACCCCTATCACCCCAGCACCCCAGGAGCGAGTGAAGTTCTGTGTTCGCCAGGTCTGGGGTCAGGAGATTTGTTCCACCCCAATTTCTTGGACTCAAAGTGGACTGTGTGCAACAAAATATATTGCAGCTTATTAGACATTTACTATGTAGCAACCCAGTTTTATACTCTTATATAATCTTATTACATCCCTGTAACATCATTGAGTATTAAGAACTTTACTATCCCCAGTCAACAAATGAGGACATTGGGATTTAGAAAAATTAAGTATGTGGCCCAGGGTATATCAAACAGGCAACCAGGCTGCATAGGAAAAAGATGGGCCCAGCCCTCTGCTCTTCATTCCTCACATTCTGCTGCCTCAAGAGGAATTTAAATTCTGAGTCTCTATTTCTCCATCTGTAAAATGAGGTGTCTGATTTAGATATTTATGTGATTTACTTCTTATAACGTTAATTTTGTAATTGAGCTGCAGTACATATTACAAATATATTTCAGCAACCTCTGCCCCTCCCCAATAATTCTCAGCACCCCTTTTTTGATAATGCATGTAATTTTATTTAATTTTATTATCAGATCTACCAGAGCTCCCAGTTAACATAGCCTCTTCTTAGCATCAAAGAAAAAGTCAACATTGATTATCACTGTGCACACACAGAAAGCGTTGACCCCCTACCTACCCCTGCTCCTGTCTCTCCTTCAGACACAGGGGATTCAAGTCCAAAGACTTTTCATTCTCAACAACATGATCAATCATATCTGTGTTGTGCAGCCACATGTGAGAAATTGTGGGTTAGCCCTCTTCCTTTTGGATGTTATAAATAACAGTTATGGCAGACACAGATATTTGCACCTGTCTTGTACTTAATTTTTTTCCCTGGTTTCGGATTTTCTAATCTCTCATTATTTTTCTGTTTCAGGAGATCCTTTAACTTATTCTCTAGATGGATTTTTTTTACTATTTGCATACTGACCATAATATAATTTTCTGTCCTGAAATATTTTTATCATCACAGTTATTTTTTTCTAATGAATTGGAAAGGAAGTGGTAAATGTCATAGTTTTCCAGCTCTGTGACATTTAGCCTATTTTTTGCAGTATAGGTTTAGAAAAGGTTTTTTTTTTTCTTTTTTTAAGACAAATGTTTTAGAGCAGTATAAGGTTCTTGGCAAAATTGAGGGGAAGATAGTTTCCCTTGTGTGCTCTGTTCCCAACATGCACAGCCTTTCCCATTATCAGCATCCCCCACTGGGATGGCACATTTGTTACAATCAATGAATGTATACCGATACATCTTAATCACCCACGACCATAGTTTACATTAATCTTCACTCTTGTACATTCTGTGGCTTTGCACAAACGTGTGAAGACATGTGTCCACCATTATGGTGTCACACAGAGTAGATTCACTGCCCTAAAATCCTCTGTGCTCCACTGAGTCATCCTCCCCCTACCCAGCAACCACTCTCTCTCTTAACTGCCTTCATAGATTTTAGAAGGTTTTTTTTTTTTTTTTAGGTAATCTATTCTTTTTATTGTAGGAATGGATACAGCATGGTTTAAAGGAAGTCAAGTAAAGTTACTTTGATTATTAAAACTCCATTTCAGTGTTAATTCCCTCAGAAGAGCACATGCCACAATTCTGATATAATTGCTGGTATTTACATCATTGTTCAAAACAGAAAAATTCTCATAATGTTCATTAGTTATTATTATCTTGTTTTCTAAAAATAATCTGTTAATTCCATAGGGGTTTTTAAATACTGTTTTTGGAAAGTGTGATAGTAGTAGTAATTTGACATTTTTAATTCCAAAATCCACTTGTGAAATACTGGTAAAGCTCTTCTCTGAGACATGATCCCACAGCGCCCTCTATACAGCCAGTGGGGACTCAAAAGTTACCCTCTCAAGCTGCTTTCCTAGAGTGCTTAGGAGCCTGCCCAGTCTCTCTGGCTTCTGAACCCTCCTTTGAAGGTTTGAAGATGGTCTGAAGAATGGTAGCTAAGACTCATTAGCATAGTATTTTTTAATGAAACATTTTCCTACAAGAAAAATCAAGGAAGGTTCTTGCCTAATTGCATGGCACTACAGAAAAACAGGATAATTTTCACTCTCTTAGTTTTAATTGCTCGAGTACAGTAGAAGTATTGCTGGGTTGTGGAGGAATGAAACTCCGAGTCTTATCTCTCTTTGAAAAAAAAAAAGACTATTACTGAAGATAAAAGGCAGAGCGTATAATATAAAGATCTGGACTCTGCTGTTTTTTATATCTGCATGGGTCATTAACTTCTCTGCACCTTTTTTGACACATGAGGGGGCTGAATGTTCGCTGAAGGACTGAAAATTTTAAGACTCTAACAGTGTTTTAGTCCTTTAATAGATTTCATGGAAATTTAAATTATGTAAATCTGAAATAGTATAATATATAATAGTATTATCTCACTGTGTGCACATAATTTATAATAGAGACATTACCATTTAATTTTGTACTTGTTAAAGTACTGCAAAATTTCAAAGATGGATGATTATTTGAATATGATAGTCCATGTAGTAATATTGCTTTGGCTAGTAAACCAATTAAACTGTCATTGGTCATTAGGATTTATGTGAATTACACAATTTTTGAGTTGGTTGAGGCCTGCATTGGTACATACCTTGCATAAAATGTGAAAACCATGCACATTGTTCTATAAAATATTTTTGATATCATGCATGGTTTGATAAAAGTTACCTTACTCATTCAACAATGTGGCTGAATTGTGTAAGATACTAGGGACACAAAAGTGAACCAAACAGATATGATATCTTCCCTCATGAAGCAGACACAGCAGTATCACAAGTGACATTTGGATAAATATGTAAAAATCAACTATTTTAGATTTTAAAAATAAATTATCTCAGAAATAGGGGATTCAAGTCCAAAGACTTGTTTTAACAGAAATATGCACAAGCCAAACATTTTCACAGAGGCAGGTGAGAAACCAGAAGACATGGTCTTTGACTTAAATTTAACTTGATAAATTTACAACTTGATTAATTGGAGAGTGTAGTCATTCAATGAAATGTTAAGGAAACTCCAAGTGAAAGCAAGTGTGTCTTTCACTTAAGGTTGATCTCTGTTCCTCTACTACTTATTTTCAGCAAACCCAACTCTATGATTACATATTGGTGGGTTGGAATGTGTCTGTTGCATTTCTAATAGTATATTCTGTTTCCTGCAGTTATGATCTCTTATGAGATCCATTTGCAAATCATTTTCCCCCACATATTAAAAATGTGAGATGACTTTAAACAACAAGAGAGTTCCCTCCTAAAATAGTTATTATTTGGAAGATACTATCTTTAGCACCTGGATTGTATATATTGCACTTCTAATACCATAATGTTTTGTTAGATGGTGCTTATTTGTGTAAGAGAGTGTTAAAGAAGCCTTGGTTGAGTTGTATTATCAAGGTAGATCTTGTCTAGCTTCCTTCAGAGAGAACCCCACTGTAACTCAGCATTCCCCTATACCCAAAATGAGAAGAGTGTGGGTGCCATCTCCCACCCCAAGCCTAGCAGCAGTGTCTTCAAGGATATTTATTGGGGAGAATTCTGTTGTGCGTTCTGATCATTCACCTTCCCAGGAAAGCTACCCCCTTCACCTCAGGCTAAGGGAGAAGGGATTTAAGGACACCACTCTGAGGGCATAAAATGCATCCCTTGAAGGGTAGAGATACAGTGGACCACTGTCTAAAGCCTGCCTAGGAAAGCAAAGTTGAGCCCAAATGAAAGAGGTGGGTGCTCTGGGATAAAGCTGGACTCCCACAGTTGGAGCTTCCCAAGAAGAATCTAAAACAAGCCACCGGTTAGATTCCACAAGAAGCAGACCCTGAATCAGAGTTGTTGTAAAACGTTTCCTGCCAAGTTAACCCCTGGGAAAGGAAGCGCTGGGGAAGCCAGCAGGCAGCCACAGCGCCCGGGCTGAAGCCTCTGGCAGCCCAGTGGGAGCGCTGAGCAGAGCGCGCTGCAGAAGACTCCCTGGCTGGGTGGAAACGGTCGGGCCTGTGGACCAGTCTCGCTCAGCCATGGGCTGGGGCGGTCGTAGGAAGACTGAGCCCTGGGCTGAGAGCCTGACAGCTGGAGGCTGACCGCTCCCTGCTCTCCTCCCTCGGGCACCAAGTGCTTTCTTGGAGGGGACCCTCGGCATGGCATCTCCACTCACGGCGAGTCCCCGAGCATTTCTGTTGATACTCATGAAATAAATTCCACTGTGTGCTTTTAGTCATGAAACAGTTTCATTTAAGTAATTAAAATTTTCTCATGTAATAATTCCAAATTCCAAATTTTCTTCCCCCCACCACCCCAGCACATTACTGGCCTCCTCTCTTTCCTACCTTTGCCCTTGACTGACTCTTCTTTCTCCCACTTGCCAGAGACCATTTCTCACCCTTTCAGTTTAGGCCCAGAGAGGAAAGGCGTTAGTGCAAAGAGGAGGTACCATGGGGGTGTCCCTGACCCATAGGGGTGCAATTACCGATTCTGTCATCATCATCTTGTGATAAATGGAACTTTATTAAATAATGAAGGTATTTTGTGATTTTGATGTGTTTTCATTAATTATAAAACTGGTATTGATTTGGCAAACACTTCTACCAAGCACTTTATTTTCAAACACTACTGAATTTAATCGGTACACTGATCCTTATATATGAGAAACAAACCCCAGCAGTAAATGGAGGAGCTGCAGTCTGAGTGTCTGAAGATCCCTGAGTTCTTGTTCCTCAGCTGCCCAAATGTGGGATAGATCTTTAAATAATTTTTAAATAATTTCTATATCCTATACTTTCTTTTTGCTTTCTTATTTTTACTCCAATAAAACTCTTGAGCTTGATCATATTTACCAGTTACTGGTCTTAATGTTAGTTCAAATCCAGTGGGTAAATACAAGTAACTATCTCAAAACAAACTCAGAAAGTTCAAGTTGCAATTCTATGCATGCTGGAAGGTAGTTTAAAATATAAAAATTTTTTGCTTCAGGAAAGTAGATTTTAGCAAGTTGCAAAGTGAGTGAATTTGTTAGGAAAAAAGTTGCTGAGGAGAATAACAGATCTAATTCAACTGAATCCTGCCTTTGGCTGCTGCTGACGTGTGTCTGTACAATAAGGCCCCTCCAGATGTTTGTTTGCAAATTATTTTAGTCTTTACCATGTGAAATAGAACAAACATTAGTTCTAGTTAGGCTAGTGCTACTTTTCTTATGTTAGGACAATACAGAAGTCAAGATTTTTTTTGTGCTATTATCGTTTACAAAGAACACAAATGAAATGGAAGCAAAATTTTACAAAGAATATTCTGATAGGTTTTAGCTTTTAATTTTGGATGATTCTCCTGTGGGAGACTCTGTCATTATCAACTTCCTAAGTTATTCAGAATCCATCTCTTCCATATTTATAAGGTGTACAGTTTTATATTTTTTAAAAGGATGGCTTGTTTCCCCAAATAGAAATCTGAGCACTGACAATTTTAGCAACATTTTATTATGAGCATTTGTCACTATTCTCATCACTGACATTTAATTGGTTTCCTTTCAAAACCAGGAAAGAATCCATTCAATTTATGGTAGGCACAGTTCTATGGTCTGTGGATAAAAACTGTGAACAAAACAGACAAAGCCCTTCATTTCACAGAGCTCATGTTCTAGAGAGGTGAGATAAACAGTGGAAAACAAACAAGAAAAATATTTAGCGTGCCTCGTGGTAATAAGTGTTATGTTATGGTGTCAAAAAAAATGAGACATAGTGTCAGGACAGAGTGCTGATGGGTAGAGGAGACAGTATGTTGTGCTCACTGAGAAAATAAATAACGTTTTAGTGAAGATTTGATTGGGGTCAGGAAACAGGTCCTACACATATGTAGAGGGTGGACATCCAAAGGAGGGAAAACAGCAAGTATGAAGTGAGGATTTGCTTGGCATGTTAAAGAAGGAGCAGGGAGGGCCCCGTGCTGGAACGGAGTGGACAGAGGCGTGAACAGGGAAGACCAGGACAGAGGAGTAATAGGGTCACAGGTGGTAAGGTCTTGTAAGTCATTTTAGGAACTAGGACTTTTAAGCTGAGTGAGATGGAAATGCATGGAAGTGTTTTCATCATGTGAGTGACAATGGTCTGACTTCCATTTCAACGTACACTGGAAATATACTCTATCAAAGCAAAGGAAAAAACAGAGACATTAGGTAGGAGGCTGTGGTCATAATCCAAGTGAGAAATGGTGGCGACCTGGACCAGCCACAGCTGTGGAGGACATGAGGAGAAGAGGCAGTTTTCTGGATATGTTTTGAAGATAAGAGCTAATGGGATTTCTGGAGGGGTTGGTAGTAGACATGAAACAGAGAGGAATCCTGTCTGCCTCCAAGACTTTTGGTATGAAAAGCCAAAAAGACGGAGTTGTCCCAACAATCCAGCCATGATCATATATGCATTTGGTGTTTACATAGTACAAGGGATTGCTAGACAAGAGAGAGAAAAAGTAAATCGGCTGTAGTTCAAGTAAAGCATGGATGGCCTCAGGCTGTCCGTAGCTCTGAGAATATGGGTAGGTATGACTCTGGGTGGCGGGGGGTAGGGGTGGAAATCCCAGGGCAAAATACCTTTGAAACTGAAATCAGTCAAAGGGAGAAATAAAATGGGAGAAACCCATTTATTTCTTACAAGCAGTTGTACACTTCTGTTTTCCCATGTCTCTCACAAGCCGGCTGCAGAAGAAGCTCCCACCCAACCTCTCCATTCCAGATAAGCCCTTGCCCAGCTACCTCTTGATGTGGAGATGGACTACTTCTCTCCATCCCCTGGAAACACCTATTGAGATGGAGATGCTCTAAAGCCAGGCAAGAGACTCTGGAAATATTGCAATTTTACCCACTATAGGAATAAATGGTGAGGTGCACATGCCTCAAGGTACAGGATGCAGAAAAGGAACCAAGGTCAGTAGCAATGGGTAAAAATTACTGCATGAAGGGAATGATCCGTTCTGTTCCTGAGAATTCTTGTAGTTAGATCAGATCTTCAGTCAGCTTGGAAGCAACTGCTGCTGGCTAAATTCCTTTCTTTTCAAATCAAAACAACACCTTAAAATCTGCGCAGCTAATTGCTGTGACATTGAAATTAAAAACAAAGTGTGCGGTTGATGAGAACACTGGCATCCCCAGGGTAATCCTAGAGCACCTTCCCAAGTCTGATCATTCATTCAGCTATTCCTTTACTATTGCTCAAGTAGTTCCCGAACATCACTGCGGGAGGCATGATCATCCTGAATTAAAAAACTGTACATGATAAAAATGTTACAACTCACAGCTCAGTCCTGACCCATGAAAAGAGTATAGCTTTGGTTCCAGATTAGGCTCTCTTAAAATGTAGGAAGATGGATTTCATAGCACAGTGTTGTCCCACACTCTAATGCAACATGACAATAATCTGTGCTCATTTTTCACACTGTCTTCAGTACACTATGGAGAATTCATGAAATAATACCCATGAGGCATGCCCTCTTTAGGGAACATACTGAGCAAAAAAACAATAGGGACAGCATTCCCATACCCTCTATTAATTCTATCTACTGTATCTTCTTGTTTTCTCTAGTTGAGGTTACCAAATTTAAAATGTATGTGCATTATTAAATTCTCTAGACGTTATCTTCCTAATACGTCTGTTCTCTTTTTCTGCTTATATATTGTAATGTATCCAGAGCACCACATTTAAATAAAAAGTGTCCAAAAAGGCACAAGCGATGCTTTTGAATTGGGTACCATTTACAACGACTTTGGGTTGATATGCTGTAGATGCTCCCCTTTTGTTTTGTTATGTTAGCTGTTTGGGGGTGTTTTTCCCCCAGTTTTATTGACATATAACATTGTATAAATTTAAGGTATGCAACATAATTTGATGTATGTTTATATTACAAAATATATATCAACCATCACCTCACCATTACAAAGTTTTTTCTTGTGATGAGAACTTTTAAAATCTACTCTCTGAGCAACTTTGAAATATACAAAACAGTACTCTTAACTACAGTCACCATGCTGTGCATTCCATCCCAGAACTCATTTATCTCATAACTAGGAGTTTGTACCTTTTGACCACCTTCACTTATTTCCCCCACTCACTACCCTCCACCTCTGGCAACCTGTTTCTATGAGTTTGGGTTTTTTTTTTTAGATTCCACATATTAAGAGAGATCATACACCATTTTTCTTTCTCTGTCTGACTTATTTCATTTAGTTTAATGCCCTCAAAGTTCATTCATGTTGTCATAAATGGCACAATTTCCTTCTTCCTATAGATGAATAATAATCCATTTTATATATACCACATTTTCTTTATTCCCTCATCCATCAATGGACACTTAGGCTGTTTCCTCATCTTGGCTAATATAAATAATGCTGCCATCAACATGGAGATGCAGATATCTCTTCAAGATAGTGACCTCATTTTTTTTTCAGATCTCTACCCAGAAGTGAGATTGCTGAATCCTGTTGTGGTTCTGTTTTTAAGTTTTTAGGAACCTCCATTCTGTTCTTCCTTAGTGGCTGTATCATTTTATATCCAACAGTGCACAGGGGTTTCCTTTTCTCCACATTATTGTCAAGACTTATCTCTTGTCTTTTTGATAATAGCCATTCTGACACCATCTGCGGTGTCATCTCATTGTGGTTTTGATATATATTTCTCTGATGAGTAGTGATGGTGAGTAACTTTCCATGTACTTTTTGGCCATTTGAATATCTTCATTGGAAAAATGTCTATTCAGGTCTTTTGCCCAATTTTTAAATTGGATTGTTTATTTTTTGCTGTTGAGTTCTCTGAGTTCCTTACATATTTTAGATATTAATCCCTTATCAGCTGTGTGACTTGAAAATATTTTCTCCCATTCCTTAGGGTGCCTTTTCACTTTGTTGAGGGTTTCCTTTGTTATACAGAATTAATATTGTTAAAATGTATTTACTACCAAAGCCATCTATAGATTCACTCTATCAAGCCTATCAAGATTCAATGACAGTTTTTGCAGAAGTACACAAAACAATCCTAAAATTTTATAGGGAGCCACAAAAGACCCTGAATGGCCAAAGCAACCCCGAGAAAGAGCAGAGTAGGAGGCCTCACACTTCCTATTTCAAGCAGTACTCTAAAGTTATAGTAATCAAAACACTATGTTACTGGCCTAAGAACAGACACATGGATCAATGAAACAGAATGGAGAGCTCAGAAAAAAAATTGATGCATATCTGAGCAACTAATATTTGACAAGTGAACCAAGAATACTCAATGGGGAAAAGACAGTCTCTTCAATAAATGGTGTGAGGAAAATTGGATATTCACATGCAAAAGAATGAAATTAGAACCATATCTTACACCACTCACACAACTTCACCCGAAATAGATTAAAGACTTTAAATGTTAAACTGGAAACTATAAAACTCCTAAAACACACAAAACACCAGCCACAAAAGCAAAAATAAACAGATGCTCTCCTTTTTAAACATAAAGACGGTTTGTTCATTGCTTAAAATGCATGTTCCTTGTTAAACTGTCAAAAGATTGCTGAAAAAGTGGAAAACGGTGTGAGCAGGCTGTTGAGAGGAGCTCAGACCTTCGAGCCCCCCCAGTCCTCCCCCGACCCCACTAACCCCCTCTCACCAGGGAAGGTGCAGAGAGCTGAGCTGTGTTGTACTCACAGGGCAGAGATGCTAGATTTGGCAAAAATAAAAAGAAAAGGGTAAATTACAAACATTATTTGTAAAACATAAAGCAACAAAAGACTCAAGTACTTAAAATTAAAGGAAAAAAGCTTTAAAATCAACAAGAAAGACAACGGAGCTGGGGTAGCGCAGGCAAAGGCAGCAGGCATGTTTGCCAGCAGTTCTGCTCCTGGGATAGTAGTCTCTGCCTTAAGACACTCATAGTGGCTAGTTTTCAAGAATGAGGTGTAGAAGGGATTTGATCTTCTTACCTAATAATTTACTATTGTTTGAATTCCTTATTAAGAATATGATTTTTTAAAAATAATTAAAGTTTTTTTAAATGAAGGAAAAAGGCCCCTATTCTCCAAATGCCCAGCATAGTAGGAAGATAGTATTCCAGAGCCTGACCCCCTAGCAAGAGATAACATTCCCCCTTGGGACTTAAGTAGTTAAGTTATTAGAATTCTATCTTCACTTAAAAGCATACATTGGCATATGTGTAGAAAAAAGAATGCAGGTTGCTTTATAATCCAAGGGTCCTTAGTGTTGGTAATGAGATATTTATTTTTAGAATCACTTATCCTCTTGACTCTCAATTTGTGGTGCTAGTTGACTGTTAAAGAATGGCTTTGGGAGGATGGTGAGATAAATATTATTAGCCTGAACTTGCTCTTCCATTAACTGTGTCATATGCAGTGCTACTAAACTGGAAAGATACCTGTTTTTGTAGGTTAATTACTGCGGCAGAGGGAGTTGCTGAAATTTACATTTGCTTTGTATGTAACTATCTATAGGAAATTACTTTGGACACTCCTAAGAAAAGGGCAGAGTATTAATATTGTGTAATTACCCTTTCCTTTCTGTCCCCAGAACATTTGTCCCTGAAAAGGATTCAGTGACAGTGAAAAAGGCACCTTTTACGTTTATTTCCTTGGAAAGTTAAAAGGCAGTATTGTTCTATTACCTTCTAGTACCAATACAGCCAAACTTAACAAAACTTGAAACTATCCTTCATGACTTATGGGATGACTGTGCTATTCTTGGTCATAATTACACCTTAAGGAAAAGGCTTGATAAACTTCCTCTTCTGGCCATAAATTTGTATTTAACCAAATAGCACAAGTAATATAGATTTTTATATGCACCTGCCCACTGAGACTGGGAAAACTAAAGTTCCTTAAGGCTTTAGGGATGCTTGGAGGCAGCTAAGTCTCCTGTAGGGACTCTAACCTTCCTTTCCACGGTGCATTGTTTGACCATTCCTGCCTTTTATTCCTTTGCCAAATGATAGTTCCCTCTACATCTGCAGCAGAAGCATGAATGTGCTGCAGGCTGGATAGGGAGCGTTTATCTGCATCGGATAACATGTGCACCTTACTGTCTTTAAGAATGAATGTCTGTTTAGCTGAATTATAACAGAAGTCATTAGCAAAGAGGAAACAAGCATAGTTACTAGATTATCCCTACTTTCCAGTTTTTTCTCCTTTCCCACCTATTATATCTAAATTTACTTGAAATTTTCAGAAGAAAAGAAACAGAAACACCACTAAAAGAAATGCCAAACTTCACGTGAATGCTTCTACATCATAGGGGTTCCTAAAAAGTTATTTCAGTTAAAAGAAAAAAAATTTGAAAAACTAAGAATTAGAGTTTTAACACTTCTGATACACATTTCTAATTTTGATTTGCCTCTAAACACATTCTGATTTTGATTTACCTCTAATTAAAGATTTAACAGAGCAAGACACCAATTGTGTGGCAGATTCCCCTTTTAGGACATCAGTTATTTAGAATATCTACCAGGATATAAGAACAGATGAGAGATTAGTATGTGTGTATATGTGCAGGGTAAGGGAGTGACCACGTTGTAATTGTTCCATATATTCCTCAAGTTTTTTTTTTTTATCGAATGCCAAGAATTTCTACACTATGATCTGATGACAGGTTTGAAGAGACATCTCAGGCTTTCTCTGGAGAACTGGAACAGGGAAACAAGATTGGAAGCTGGGGAGTCAGTGGGGCCACTGAGATGCATGTAGATGAGGGTGGTAACAGCGGAAACAAATAAAAATGGATGGTTTACTGATAAATTCTGGAGATAGAACCCAGAGGATTTGCTGGTTTGAGAGACAAGAATAATCAAGGAAATCTTCATTTTCTTTTAGATGAGTAAACTGGGTGAATGGTGGTGTCATTTTTAGAGATGGTAGAGACTAGAGGGAGATTAGAATGGGAGGCTGTGTCAGGGTGGGAGTCAAGACTTAGATTTGGCCATTCTGAGGTCTTTTCATGTTTGCAATCAGTATGGAGATGTCAGGAACAAAGTTGTGTTCAGTCTGTAGCCTAGAGAATAGATCAGAGTTAGATATATAGTTGCTAAAACATATAAAGCTTCAGCGCATGTAGACGTCAATTCAAGGTCCAGGATCAGGTAAATTTACTTTAAGAAGACAGCATAGATTGAGAAAATCTGAAAGGTCCAGGACTGATTATCAAGGAAGTTCATCATTTGGAGGTCAAGTAAAGGAGAAAGGACAAGAAAATAAGGCCAAAGAGTCACTAAGGAAGTGGAATTAAAAGCCAGCAGAGTGTAGTATCTTGGAATCCAACAGAAAAGAATATTTCAAGGAGGGGAGAAGGGGTCAGGTGTGTTAGCTGTGGGCAAAAAAAAAAATGAATCTAGAGATGTTGTCACTGAATTTAGCAACAATGGCTTTTTGTGGGTGACCTTAATAAGAAGTTTCAGACGCATAGTAGACAGACATCAGATTGAAGTGTATTGAAGCATGATTGGTAGGAGAAAAAGAGGACAGAAAGAAAGTTAAGTCAAACCTGTTAAAGGCTTTTGTTTTGAAGCAGGGAGAAAAAAAAACAGTTGCTGTAGAGAATACGAGAATATCTCAAAGGAGATCTAATATATATATATATATATATATATATATATATATATATATATATATATATATATATATATTTAAAGATATAAAACTCTTTGCCATTTTCTTGCATACTGATTGGGTTGACCTAATAGAAAGGTATACTTTATGATGTAGGATAAAGATGATTTCTTTCAAGAGCAAAATCCCAGAGAAGACAAAGAAAGCTGGGATCTGTAACATGAGTAGAGACATTGGCCTTTAGTAAAAGAAGAACCTCCTTCCCTGTGACAGGAGGGAAGGCAGAGAGGGTTGGTACAGATGCTGGCAGATTTATAGATTCAATGATAGGAAGATCAAGAATCTCACCCGACAGCTTGTATTGTCCCAATAAGGTACGAGGCATAATCATTAGCTAAGAATGAATAGGGGAAGGAATTGGTACAGTTTAGTGGAGAAGAAAACATGTTAAATATTTATTTTGGAGATTAGGAAATCGAGTTTATTAGGAAATGTTAACGAATTCCTGAGCAATTTTGAATGCTATGTGATGTTTGTTGTGAGTCTGATGTGGTACCATGAAGTCCCTTGTGTGATTTCTTCCAGCAACACGAGATGCTCAGATACAGATGCTGATAATGGCAGGAAACTGTGTTGAAACTGGGTCAGGATTTTTCTGGAGTGGCCAAGGCATTTGGAAATATTTATTAGGCAGTGACTACAATGATGGACCATGGAATTTAAGCCATGTCAGGAACTAAGTGAAGCTGAGAGGATGGTAATAGGAGGTGAGAAAATAGAAGGGCCAATTAAAGTCATTGTGAGGTAGCAGGATTTATGAACTACATGTTTGAGTAAATGAAAGAGTAGGTGAATGTAGTCAGAGAAGATACCTGTACACAGGATGAAGGAGGTGGGGCGTTTCTAGGTGAAAACCAGGACTAGGATATTATTATGGGAGTGGGAGGAGAAGGTTATTGGACGTGACAATGCCAAGGAGTCGAGGCGTCACAGTACTGGACGGGTCACTCACGAGATGTTAATGTCACCCAGAAGGATGACATACCAGTGTTGTCAATGAGTGACCCAAGTTTGATAAGTGACAGGAGAGGTAGACAGCGTATTTGAGTGGCATAAGGAATTAGGGTTTTTAATGGGACTACCTGAATTACAAATGGGAAAATAGACTAAGTACGCTCATCACCAGCTCCTGACACAAAGGCACATAGAGTATAAAAGAGAATTAAAAAGCATTCACAGGGAAGGGCTGGTTAAGAAAAAAAAGTGCTCAGTGTCTATTCAAATTTGGGTATAGCAAGGTAAAGGTGATATTTAAAGAATATTGAGGGTAGAGGAAACTTTAGGGATCCTAGACACAGGGTTTCAGAAGACATATTAATGTGTTTAGAAGGGAAGAGGAGTGGAGAGCTAGAAAATATGCAAAGAGCAAACCAGGGATGAAATTCTGAGTGACATGATCCAGGAGATTTGCTTTTGATAGTGGCCATGGATGTGGGGCAAGATGAAATTGGTCCAGAGAGCATCAGAGCAGAAGGGAGACCAATCAGTTCTGTCTGTTTGCTGGAAAACATGTCTGGGGGCAGAGATTTGGTGCTCTGCATGGAATTACATGGTGAGGCCATGGCACTGGAACCCCTATTCCCTGTGAAGCCTGTGGAAGCCTTGAGCATTCCTCCCTTCATTGCCTCAGTCTGGGTCCTGCTAAAGCCAGGGTGTCTTCTGACTTAGAAAAGGTGTCACTCTTGCGTCAGCAGTAGGAGCACCCTGTGCATGCTCAGAGTGGGAAGGTATTCCCAGTCCTGCCAAGGTGTGCACTGAACCTGACGGCTGTGGAACATGCCCTGTGCTCAGCGGCAGGGCAAGGAGTGAAGGGAATGAATTTTCACTATCTAGCTGTGCAGGGTTCTTGATAACCTTGTCTCATTTATCGTGAACCCAGTCCACTTTTCTGACCATTTTATAAGCACCAGTCTCAGCTCTACTCAAGCTAATAAGTCAGGCTAAAGAGCAGAAAACAACTATTATAACTCAGGCCATTATACTAATGTCTTTAAAACTACCTCATTAAAGGGGAACAAAGTACTGGCCCAGGGAGGCCACTTTATTATTATCACATTACATGAGACTGCATTTGGAACTTAGATTTCTTGCATCCTTATCTTTTTGAAGGTGAGGAAGTAATGTAGCATCCAAATGAAGGTGAAGTACATTTTCCATGACCACAATTAAACTAGTTAATAATTAAATGCCAGATGTGCTATGCTATGCTTTTAATATTTTCTAAATAAGTGGTTGACGTTTGAGGAGATGCTGAGAAGCATGTCTTTATGAAAGAAAAACTGCTTATTAAGGTGCTTTTAAATGTTGTATTTTTGCCTTGACCTTAAGCTTGTGGGCTAAAAGATTTGATCTTGTAATTATCTCAAAATATCTGATGAACTCATTTGAGGGAGTTCGTACCTGCAGGTACAGAATATTACACATGGCATATTCCCTGACTTAAGTGAGCCTGCAATCTTGTAAAAGATACAATCAACTAACAATTAATAACACCCTAACCATCTACATTAGAAGAACGGGGAACCAACTTGGGGTCAGGGGTCAGGGCAAAACTCTCAAATGAATGGAGCTCAAAGCATCGATAAATAATTTTCACAGAGACCTCTGCATGAAATCAGAATTTCTGTTTTTAATTTACTATTAAAATGTCTGTCTAGAAAATAGGACATTTTATGGTCTTTTTTTTTTAGTGACCTCTCAGGTGGCAACAGGTTAATTGTAAATAAGTTCAATATATTCATTTATTATCTGTTTGGAGATTTTTAATTAGTTATTAAACTAATTATGAAACTTACTAAAATGAATTAGTTGAAACTTTAAAACATTGTTTCTCCAATCCACTGTTTCACTGGGTACCTATATTCCCATTATCTTCTGTAAATACAAGAAAAATAAGTAAGTCAAATTTTAAAGTGTATTTGAGAAGTTGTAAGATCTGGTTGTGAAAGAACCTCAGGATCATAAAAATAAAAGAGAAAATATATTCAGTTTTGTCTTTGATCAAATGTAAAGTGTTTGGATTCAAGAATGCACTGAAATAATTTGAGCTTATCTGACCTTCTATCTGATATTTCTCCCTTGATTTAACTACTTTCAGGAACAGTCATGACTCATTCATCAAACCTATGTTCATTTTTCATCTACTGTATATAAACTACCATATGAGCTCTGAGTATGATATCAAGATTAACCAGACAGGGGCCTCCAGCCACAAGGATCATACAAATACACCCTGGCCAATGATGAGCTAAATACATTTGACCCTTGAACTACACAGAGGTTGTAGGCTCCAATCCCCTGGACTGTTGAAAATCCACATGTAACTTTGACTCCCTAAGTACTTTACTAATAGGCTACTGTTGCCTGGAAAGCTAACTGATGACGTAAACAGTCAGTCAACACATATTCTGCATGTGTTAGATACTCCATTCTTATAATAAAGTAAGCTAAAGAAAAAAATATCATTATCGAAAAATTTTCACATGTAAGTGGATGTGGGCAATTCAAATCCATGCTGTTCAAGGGTCAACCGTACTACATCATAGGGAAAAAAATGCTTTCCAAAATACTTGAAATGAGTAATTCAGAGACTATCTGGAGACCATCATGATCCTTTTGTTCACCATCCTGGATTTTTCTGGAGCAGATCCCACATGTGTATAATAGGAAATTTCCTGTTGGGTACAATTCACTAGCTGAGATGAAGAAAGTTCCAAGGAAACATACTTTTTACATAATGTACTCTATAAAGCCTCAATAGCAACATACTGAACTCTCACTAATGCCAAAGCAACAATATCTAATTCCCTTTGAACTGTAGAAACCAGAAAATAAAGACCAATACTTTATATTTTCATCACTTTTCCCTCTTGTCAGTAACTACTCAAATCAAATAGAATGCTACCATTGCATTATATATGTGTATGTGTGTGTGTGTGTGTGCGCGCGCGTGTGTGTCTGTATGTTTAATTACCTTTGTAAATTCAACTTCACTTTCTGTAATTACTAAACAGAGCATATTAACAGGTTGTTTGTTTGTTTTGATTTGCAAATCTTAGCAGTCAGTATTGGCACCCAACCTGGCTGAAGATGAAATCAGCGCAATTTATTTATCTTTTTCCACTGTTGTGTTGTTGCAATAGCAATGTGTGCCCATCAATAGATTCCATTTTCCTTATTTAAATAAAAATAAAGCATAACCTTAACTCCCTTTAAAATGAATGACTTTAAAAAAGAAGAAATAGAGGAAAAAGTAAAAGCAAAAGAACAAAGTCACAGTTTTTTTTTTAATGTAAAGTGAAATATACAGCTACTCCCTGAAACAGTCCTATTCCTCCGTGAATATTTCTATGTACTTTGTCATTTGTTTTCCTTATTTTATCTTAGTTTATGATTTTCAATGTGTTCTCTGAAAAAAATGATCATTCTGTGTACAAATATTGCAGCAGATACAATCTTTTCTTTTTATGTCCCCTAAAACGTGTGGGGCACGGCTGGAGGCGGAGGCAGAACTGGGCCGACAGAGCCGTGTGTCTGCAGTGGACGCCGGTCTTCCGTTAGGGAACATACCGCGTCCAGATCTGGGCAGATTACCCTGACGCACTTCTCCTTTCCTTCTTTAGTTCTCATTCTTCTCTCCCATTTTCTTCTTTGCTCTTGCTATTTGTCTTTTCTCCAAGTCCTCTTCCACTGAGGGAGATGGGAAGGCTAAATACTAAGATTTGCATCATAAGCAAAACCCTGTTCAGCCCTAGTTTTTCTCCTTCACCAAAGTTGCAGAAAAAGACATGGGATAGCAGCTACATAATTGCCAACATTTACAATGTGATCCTAAGTCATGAGATATATTAATTCATCTCCAAATTCTCCCTTTAGATCTTCATGTAGAGTTTGTAAAGAAAAGATGAAGTGTGACATTTATTTGGCCAGAGTTGAGAATTTTGGTTTTCATAGTCGGGAAGAAAGATATCACTCTAAAAAGATATCTTTTTTAACATTCTTTCATTGACAGAGACTGGAGCTTCCCTTTCTGTCAACTGGGAACATGCTTGCATAGTGCAAGGCTTCTCTTACAAAAGAAAATAATTTGTTAAAGCTGTGTCCCCTACCAGTTTGCCTACAGATAGCTGGCACACACCATGAAAAAGAACAAGAAATCATTCTCAGATGCTCCCTTACATGTGGTCCAAAGCCAAAGGCCGCCATGTATGTAGCAACTCCTCAAAATTAGGAAGTCTAACTAGACTTCTGGGAAAAACCTTTCAAGATGTTTTATTTGACAGAATTGAAAGGGGCTGTCAAAGTACTCTAGACACAGGATAAGCTTACTTAACTGATAGACCCTTCCACTAGGCTGTGCTTTTATAATGTCATGATAAAATGCTGGTCGATCCTCTCAATAATTAGGACATAATTGGTGGTTCTCGTCTATGGCCAACAATTAGTCCATGATAAAACCTTTCCTACATGTTTTCCCATGTCCTTAGTTGAAACTGTCCATAACCATGCCTCTTCCTTAGCAGTTCACAGATGGGAGCAAATAACGTCCTTCTGTTCCATAAAGTCAGCACAGTGAGGAAATTAGCTGGCCATCATTTTGCCCTCTTGGTTGGATAGCAAATTTTCTGTATGGTTTGTTATTTCTTTTGAATGCATTGCCAAGGAAGTTTAAAATAGAATTTTGTACCTTAAGACTATTTCTTCAACCCTTTAAAGGCACCTAGGAGAACCTTTTGTGGGTGTGATGGGTAAGCTATGTCTCCTTAATATTTGAACACTAAGAACTAAAGTATTACTACTAAGCTACCTGGTGATGTGTTTTGTTTGGCTGATCCACAGAGGTGAATACACATTCAGATATAGCAGGCCTGTGCATCAGTGATGTCTTTTGGCTAGTACATTCCCTTCTGGTTTTATGACGGCTGCCAATTGTGTGCCCATTATATTCTATTATTTCATGTTAAAATATTTTGTGAGAATAATTCAAATTAGCTTCCATTTGTTATGTTTTCCTGTTTAAAAGTAATATAAATTTCACTTGTGGTATCTTCAAACAATATATTATAGTTAAAAGGGAGGATTTATAAATGACCATCTGCCAACTAGAGGAAAATGTAGTGCTGTGTCTACACAAAAATATGAATTTATCATTATGTGGTGAAATCATGATTTAACCAACTGCTTTACGAAATACCAAAATTTCTAAAATAATAATTTTAATGGGTATTATACAATAGCCAGTTGTATATGTAAATTTACCCTTTGCAGAAGATTTAATAAGCAATAACATTCAGGAGCAAAAAAATATGTTTTGAAACATGAAACCTGATAAAATGAAAGGAATATACACACTGGAATCACACATAGTTGGGTTCAAATTCTAGATAAGAACCTGACTTTGCTGTCCAGAGAATGAGAATTTGAGCTTGGCCTGTGTCCATACACTCATTTCCAATACTGATAGTCATCTGTAGATGCAGATGAGCAAGGAAGATTTGTCGAAGGTTAAGGAAAACCAGCAGGTAGTATTGGCACCCAACCTGGCTGAAAATGAAATCAGTGCAATTTATTTATCTTTTTCCACTGTTGTATTGTTGCAATAGCAATGTGTGCCCATCAATAGATTAATGACTGCATTAATTGGTATACATCTGTCTTTGAACTATTAATGCAGTTATCACAGAAAATATGGTATATTTATATGTACAGTTGATCCTTGAACAACATGGGGTTTGGGACACTGACCCCCGTGTTGTCAAAAACACATGTATAACTTTTGATTACCGAAAACTTAACTACTAATAGCTACTGTTGACCAGAAGGAAGCCTTACTGATAATATGAACACTTGATTAACACATATTTCATAGGTTATATGTGTGATACACTGTAGTCTTACAATAAAGTACACTAGAGAAAAGAAAATGTTTTTCAAATTGTTGCACATGTCCAAAATTTTTCCAATATATTTATAGAAAAAAAGAAAAGGGTTTTTGGCTTCTGCTGGAGCAGGAAGGAGAGAAACGGCCCCAGACTGCAGCTTGTGAGCAATAAATGGATTTTAAACTTGAAAAAAAAAAAAAAAAAGAAGCCCCACATGTAAGTGGGCCTCAGCAGTTCAAACCTGTGTTGTTCAAGGGTTGACTGTATTCTCATAGAAAGATAAACAATATGTACTTACATAGAAAAAATTTTAAATACTATAAAGTATGATTTTATTATTTTATTTTATTAACAAAATAAAAACATATTCATACTTACAAGCAAATCCTCAGTCAAAGTTCTGGAATAATGGCTATCAAACCCTTAACAGTGGCCACCTCTACAGAGGAAAGAATTGGGGGTCTTCAGGAAGGGAGACCTCAGATTACATTGTGTATAATTCTATATTATCTGGATTTGTTTTTTATTATATCCATATGTTTTCTGTAAATCAAAATATAAAAATATAATTGAAAATCATGAAAAGCAATAGGTTGAATTATTAAATCACTATGGAACTTTTTCAAAAGAAACTAAGGTTCTTTAGAGACTATACATCTATCTACAGGATCCTACTAAATTTCTATTCTTTCTGGCCTCCTTTGCTTTCCTAAATTCAGAAAGACATGTTTTTGAAAAGAAATGGAACATGTCTTACTGAATCCATGATTGGTAGACCACAATGAGCTCCCAGCGCTCACAATGCAGTCAAATGACATATACCAGAGAAGAGAATGCATGGATGTATTTCATAGGACTCAAAAGAAAGACCTAGAAAACTATCACAGAATGTCATAAATAGCTGGAGGGTGGGGCAGGGACATTTTCTGGGAAAATGGCAAGCTTGACCACCTGAAGTGGATAAGCCCGAATCACGCACTTGAAGAAATTAGGACAAACTTAGGAACAAAGAGAGGGACTTACATGTGTTTAGGGTGCAAAGATCAAGGTAGATGAAATGCAAAATTGATGAGGCATCTTGGAGAAGCCAGGACAAAAGCAAGCTGTGGTAAATAGGGAGTGGGCTTGTAAACCAGAGGTAGAATTATAGTTGCCAGAGTTGGTGACAAGTGACATAAGAATGTAGTGCCCTGAAGTGGCAGAATAAGGCCTGGGGTAGAACTGAGAATGACAACTACATGCATTAAGATTTTGAAAACAAAAGTGGAATGTCCTAGGAGGATTAGGGTGAAGCAAACTAGGAATTCTATAGTCTGTCCCCTCTCTGCTTTTCGGGGTATTGTTTGTGTCATTCTTTCCTTTTTCTCTACAGATGAGCTTTCCTGGACTCTCAGTCCACAGTGGCACAGCTCCTAGTCTGCATGGGGTGCCCCAGAGACAGAGGGGGTGTACTCTCTCACTACAGGGAGAGGGAAATCTGAGCGGCCAAGCCTAGCCCTAGAACCCATCCAATAGTCTACCAGTGAGGAGTAGGAGCGGCCGCACAGGGCAGTCATGGCCCCTGAGAGGTCACCCTGGAGAAAGTGGGGGGTTGACTTGTGAACCAGATACCTTCTCCGTCTAGTCACCAGGTAACTATGAACTATATACTAGCCATTGTGGAGATTTTCCTTTTGGCACTCTCATTAATACAAATATTGCTAAGAAATATTTTGTAACAGTATTGGCCCCATGGCACTGGTCACACAGTTCACAATCAATAATAACAATTTTTATTGAATGGATTCCTGTTTTCTGAGAGAAAAGAAGCAGGGATGTTAGTAAAAGGGAAACAGACACTTCTGTCTAATCAAGAAGTGCTGAAACCCATCTTGGGAAATTAATTTTTCTAGTCTTCTAATGGAAAGCTCACGCCTATGTTTTTAGCTTTCTGCACCTTAATACTACTTAAACATTGTGATAAGCTAATGTCTACAGGCTTTGACTGCTCCTTTCTGCCCCTATTTTACAAATGGAAAAGCTGAAGCTCTTAAGTTTTCTCAAAGTTGCATAGGACTGGGATAAATGGACTCAAATCAGTAAACATGTAATGTAAGTACTCAAAAAGGCTCCAGCACTAGAAAGAATACCTAGAAGGAACAAGCCATAGGCATTTGATAAGTAAAAATATATAAACCAGGGTGAATTGGAAAGCAAATCCCTGATTAACTGGCAAGTCAGTTGTAATAATGTTAAATATTATAGTTTAGAGGAAGGTGATAGTGAAAAGATGGGATATATTCAACAATTAATGTATTTCCATATAGAGATATTCTCACTAAACTGAGTTTTAGCAGTTAAGAAAGAGTTTGTTGTTAAAGGAAAAATAGCTGCTGTTGATGGACTCAGTCTCACAAAGAGAAATAGAAATCATCACAGGAAGACTAAGTAAATAAAACCAAAATGAAGATGCAATCAATTTTAAGTAACAAATGGATGGTGTAGACCCTGGAAGCAGAGACTAAGTCAAGACCAAAATGGGCTACTGCAACTCAGAGTTGTAAAGTGGCAGGAGCTATCGTTAAAGGAAAATGAAATAGACTGAAAGGTAAGATTTATAAATTGGAGGTGGAAATCCCAGAGCGGCAGATCTACAGAAGGAATCCATAAAGGTAGAACTGAACCTGTCAATAATGGCAGTCATTCCTCACGTTTATGAAATTCTGATCTGGAGATACTGCCTTGGATCCAGAACCATCCTCTAGTTCCTAATTGTGAAACCAGGTTTATGATATCTTTTGATTGTGAACGTCCATATTCTTCCATCACCTTTATCATAGCACATATATCTTTATAATGACTCCTATACTGAATGCATCTCTGCTCTTTTTAACTGGAGGAACTTTAGGATAATATGTCTGGTCAATGTCTGAGTCACCTTGGGTTGCCATGACAAAAATCTCATCGACTAGATAACTTAAATGACACATGTATTTTTGCATGACTGATGGCTGGAAGTCTGAGAGCAGGGTGCCAGTCCTGTCAGGTGCTGGTGAGGACTCCTTTCCTGGCTTGCAGGCAGCTGCCTTCTGCTGTGTCTTCACGCGGTGGAGAAGGATAGCAAGCTCTCTGGTGTCTTCTGAGAAGGCGCTAATCCCATCATGAGGGCACATACTAAGGGCGCGTCTAAAGACACATCAACCTACACTGTCTAACCCTAATTACCTTCCAAAGGTCCCATCACCAAATATCAGCACATTGGTGGTTAGAGCTTCAACATATACGTTTGTGGGGTAGATCATTCAGTCTATAGCAGTCACAAAAGAGGACATTTAAAGAAGGTATTGTATTTGGAGCCTGGATGACAGACATAGGGAAATGGACACAAGTCTGTTTAGATTAGGTAAGCTCAGTGCTAGATAAAAATTGTAGTTATGTTAACTGGGAGGTGAGCAAAAGCAGTGAAATATACTTGTTTGGTAAATCTGGGAAGTTTATCATGATGAGTCCAGATGTGTTTATTTTATTCATTTTACCCAGCATTTACTGGAGTTTCTCAGTCTGACGATCTGAAACTTCCCTTAGTTTGAGGACGTTTTGCTCTGTTCCCATGTTCTCTTGATTTATTCTGGTGTTCTCTCATTCTGGAAAGCCTATTGTCAAATATTGGAAACAGTCTTCCACATGCTTTGGGTTTTCTTTCATTCTTTCTCTGTCGTGTCTTTCACTGCTTCTGTGAGAATCCCTTGGGCCTTTCTAGTAGTTTCTTCACCTGTGTCTGTTCTCTTATTCAGCTTACCCACTGAGATTTAATGTCCATGATCACTTTTGTCATTTCTCTGAAAACTGATTCTTTGTCATGGATGTGGAAGCTTCTTATTTTCCTAATGATATTAATTATATGTTATCCAAATTCTCAAGCAGTTTCTGCTGTAAGTCTTGTTTCCCTCAATATTAATATTTATCACCAGTTGTTCACGGCGTTGGCTTTCCTCAAGCGTCGGTGCGCCCGCCTTTGTAACTGACATTCCCTTTCAGCCAAGGAAGAGTCTAGTGATGTGGGTCAAGAAAATGAATTCCAGAGCCCCGCTGCCTGGGATGTGATTAGTGACTTCACATTCGCATGCCTCAGTTTCCCCATCCATAAAAAGAAAGCCGTGATAGCCCCTCCCTTACAGGGTTTTTGGGAGAATTAAACAATTCATGTGTCCAAAGCTTTTGGAAGGCAACCTACCACCCACTCCATCCATCTACTCAAAGAGTATTAGTTGTTAATGCTGTGAGAATAATGAAGTGTTCAGCATTCATAAATACTAGCTGCTAATATCATGTGACACTGAGGAGTTTACTGCAGCCAGACTCCCATGATTATGTGAGAGGTTAGGCTGAGCTGCTGGCGGGCGCATACCAGCAGTTTGTCTTGTGGGTTGGGGGGCTTTGTGATCCCATAGAATGTAGTCAGCCACCTGCTGTTTACTGCTTTGAGGCTGTGTGTGTGTGTGTGTGTGTCTAGCTGGAGAACTACCCAGTTTATCCAATCTGGAGGGTGTCTATCTCTATGTTCTGTCATTTATAAGGATTTATGACCAGCAGGTAAGTGTAGCCTGTGTTCTGGCCCCCATCTTGTGTGGATCCTCAATGATTATTTTGCATGTGAGTTACATAATACTATTCAATACACAGCTGTGTATCTTTGACACACATCCCCCTTCTATCCCTGTAGGTCTTAGTATTTGCCCCTTGTCAAAAGGGCCCCTTTTAGCTATGGATACGCCCGTCTGCAAAAGTGTCCTAAAGATGCAGTCTTGGTTTCCATTTGGTAGTTTATGATATGTGGTAAGAGCGTCTCAATATATCTTTTAATACCACAGAGCATAGATTTTTCCTTGTGTGGTGAAGGTTTCACTAACAGGTTTAGAAAGAAGAGTTGGAAACAACTGGAAAACTGTGAAGTCCTTGGCTTTTTTGTACTGATGAAATATTGGAAGAGATGGGAGAGTTTCTTCAACTGTGACTTAGAGGAGCTGTCGGAATGATTTTCATGGAACCAAGTAATGTCTTTAAGGGCAGAAAATCTGGAATGAGGAAATGAGAAGACGCGGGCCCCCTGGTAGGATCTGTGCATCCCCTACACACCCCAAAGGACAGTTGGATGGGAGATGAGCAGCCCCGTGGCAGCGTCAGCGAGCGGTGCAGTGACCGCAGCCCCAGCCAGAGGCACTGTGGTGGGGGAGGACTCAATTTTCCAAGCCGGGTGCCAGTGAGGCCTGGGCGTTTTGAAGAGATGATATATGGCACTTTCATCCATCCCCTGCAGAGCTGGCCTGGTGGCAACTGGGCAACACTAAGAAACGACATATGAAAAAAATGATGCTTGTGGAAAGATTCGGAAGGATGAAGAGAACTGATGTTAGTTCTCTTTCCTTTGTGAGCTCAAAAGTAGTCATGCGGCCTAGAATTTGGTGTTTAGGAAGGTTGTCCTTGGTAGAAGAGGGGAATGCCTATATAATGCCCTCTCTAAAGACTGAAGTTTGTGTGACATGCCTTGAAAACCTCATACTGTAATTTCTTTCCTCTGCACATCCTAATTTCTCTGAGTTGGATGCAAGTCATTGACCCAGAAAGTATCTGATGGCATCACTTTGGCACTTAAACAAACCCTCTGACTCAGCTTGTCAAAGAAAGTTCTGGTTCATCAGAAACAAATGCTAGAAAAAAAACACTAAAAAACTTGAGCAATTCATTTGACAGCTCAGTGTTGGGTTTGATTTTAAATGTGTTGCCCTTTTGTTAAAATGATAGCATTCCATTTATTGTGGTTCCTGGTTCCTTTGGCTTAAAAAGCTTTGATAGTTGGGTTACAGCACTCTGTAAGAAGAAAGAAAATTTCCAAAATTCCTTTGAAAGAAAGAAAAGCAATTTTAAAAGGAACCAAAAGTGAATCCTCACTAATCTCAGTAGACAAACAAGGGATAAATGGAACCTTGACTTTTGTAATTGATCTTTTTGTTTTACAGCTGGTTTCCACTTCAATTATAAACAAACAAACAAACAATTCTCCTCAAGTGATCTATCAGTCTTTATTTATTGTAAGCATTGCATAGAATAGTGTAGTTTAGGGATTTGGATCATGGGTAAAATCCTGGCTTAAACCTTGCTAGCTGTGTGATACTGGACAAAATTCTTAACTGCATTGAGACTCAATGTCTTCGTTTATAAACTAGAAACAATAATTGTACCTGTTTGATAGGAGTTAAAAGGACCACATGAGTCAATATACAGAAAGCATGTAGAACAATGCCTACTAACCAGAAGCATTATTTATGTGTTTGCTATTAGTATTTCCTTTAAAGGAAACCACCTGAAATTATGGGGAAGCTTAAGTTCTTAGACTATATAAAATGAAATTATTTCTCAAGCTGTTAGTAAAAAATATTGTATGGCTATGACATCATGTGTCATAAATTATTTCTGAATAACTTCCCCAATTACGATTGGGAAGCATGGTAATAATTGCTCTTACTGGTATCATTGTTTTCTGAAATTAAAGTATTTTTCTTTCTTTTGGATGGCTCTGTATAGAAAGTACAGAATACATCATGTGCTGCTTTGGGAAGGAAAATGTTATCAATATACCTTAATAATACTACTTGCCATTAATAGCATAGCTCAATAATGTCATTACTGTTAGCAGCATTTTCGTTCACTTTCAGAGTTGATAGCAAAAAATCTCATTAAACTTTTGCCTTTGTTGAATGACAATGCCTTTTTGTGTAAATGTTAAAAAAAAACTAATGACTGTATCAGCTGTAATTCTTGGCTTGCTTTCTCTTTGTATCATCTTCAGCATTAGCTCTCTGTTGATGAAAATGGTTATACCAAGATGTTTATCCAACCCCTAAATTCAATGCTCCAAACTTAAGTCCTCATCATTTATGCTCACTTCTTTTGATATCTGTCCCCTGCCCCGGCCCTCCCCTTATTCTTCCTACACACTGAAAGCACCTTTCCTCAACTTCCTTGTCAGGTGTACCATTGTTTTCCTAACCACCCAAACCCAAATATTTAGTCATATTTGGTCCATAATTTCTCCTCATTCTGCTCATTCAGCTGGCAACTAGACCTTCCTGGATGTCCCATTAAAATAGCTCTTCTTTATATGCAGTCCATCCCACTACCACAGAGTGACTCTTCTTGCCTCCCTGCTTTTCTACCACCTGCATGACTCCAGCTAAAACCCTCAATTTCTGATTTGTTGTCTTTTCATACTAACCTAATATTTAACAATCTGTATTTGTTGATCAAACTACTTTTTACTATCCAATCTAGATGTAAGGTGCCCACTTTGAAATGTTGCACTGGTTAATCATCCCTTAGGTGTGGGTAGATGAAAAATGGACATGGAATGATAAAAGTCATATCATAATATCATAAGATAATATGAACAGTTTAGATTCATTGTCTAAAAGTAATTGATGAGGTAGATTAACTAGTTTTCTATTTATAGCTACTGGATTTGTTTCCTGTGGCTTTCATATTATATTCTGCAAACTGGGTGCCTTGAAACAGCAGAAACTTTTTGTCTCACAGTTCTGGAGAGCAGACTTCTAAAACCGAGGTGTGGGTAGGGGTGTGTGTGCTCCCTCTGGGGCTGTAGGGGAGAATCCGTTCTTTGCCTCTTCTAAGCTTGTAGTCATCAATGGCTTCCTTGGCTTGTGGCTGCATCTTTCTGTCTTAACTTCACACAGCCGTCTTCTCTGCCTCTGTTCTTTTCTTTTCTCTTTTAAGGACACCCGGGTTGATTTTTTTGTGTCAGCATGGCCAGACTGTGATGCTCAATCATTTGGACAAGTGCTAGTCTAGAAGTTTCTGCACAGTTATTTTATAGATGAGACCAACACTTATAATCAGTTAACTTTAAGATTATCCTCAGTAATGTGAGTGGGCCTTGTGCAAATAGTTGAAGGCCTCATGAGCTAAGGTTTCCTGAAGAAGGTATTGTCCTTAAGACTGTAACATAAAAACCCTGCCTGAGTTTCCAGCCTGCTGGCTCGCCCTACAAAGTTGAGGCTCAAGACTACATCAGTTCTTACCTGAATTTCCAGCCTGCTGTTATGGATTTCAGATTTGCCAGTCCCACAGTTGCATGAGTCAATTCCTTCAAATTTCTCCCTCCTTCCTCCCCCATATATATGCATGTGTCTCTCCGATTGGTTGTGTTTCCCTGGAGAACCCGGACTAATGACTTATACAGGACCCAACCAGATACTCCAGGGTGATCTCATCTCCAAATGCTTAATTTAGTTAATCTGCAAAGACCTTTTAGCCAAATATGGTAATAAAGTAACATGCCTAAGTTTCAGGAACTTGATGTGAGAATTTTTTGGGAGGCATTTTTCTGCCTACTGCAGCTTATCTGTAAATTACGAATTCCTGGCTTTGTCTTAGGGGTTCCACAGAAAATACCAAGTCTGTCGGTTGATGAAATGATTCTCCAAACAGTTATTAACATAAAATTTTATTCACATTAAAGAATGCATATGTATGCCAGATGGAACTTTTAAGACAGAAAGATGTTGTAAGGTGGGTTAAGAAATTGTATAGCAAATTGTAACTTTCAAATTCATGCATATAGCTCTCTTTGTTAAATAATTCTAGAGTCTGAGCCACACTTCATAAAAAAATAAATAAATGAAATGAAAGTGATTTACAAGGAAATCTATCTTTTACATACCAGAAATCCAATTTCAAAATATTAGGCCTGAGGTTAGCTTATATTGTATATATTGTATTAATTTGCATTTTTTTGCCAGAGTTTATGAAGAGTTTTTTATCCAGTGAATAAGTTGTTCAAGATCTTTATATATCAGACTGCAATAAATAATGACCATATTTTTAAGGTATCTATTAACTGCCCTCTGCTTATCCAATGTTTTTTTTTTAAAGCATCTTGAGAAGATTCAGCTTTTTTCAGATAGGAGTCAGTGTCCAGATAAAAAACAGGTTTCCATTCTAAAATAATTTTGCATTCAGTGGATAATAACTAGCTCCTGGGTTTTATTTTAGCATTCTTTTCCTCCTTGTACTTCAAATTACATTTGAAGTTTCAACAGTGGAACTCGGTCTTTATTAAACAGCTACATGTTCTTTTTATTTGTGTGTGTGATGAGGACTTTGGCTACTCTCTTAGCCACTTTCAAATACTCAATACAGTATTATTAACTGTAGTCATCTTGCTGTGCATAACATCCCTATGACTTATCCATTTTCTAACTTGGAGTTTGTTTTCAGATTTTTAAAATTTATTTTCTCGTTTTTTTTTGGAACAATGTAAGTTTTAAAGATTTTATTTTATTCAAGTAGCCTGAGCAATAATTTTGTGAATATATATCTAATGGCCTACAGGTCATCAGGTATTTGAGTTGCGGGTGGAGAGAAGTGCTGCAAAAGAAGCAGAAACAAAGAGCTCTCAGCATAAATGAATGAATGAGCTGTATGATTTTCAAAACAGCACTGATCGTCACAAGGTCCACAAACTTGGATGGTTTCAGTAGTACAGTTTTCGCTGTTCTAACATGCTCTTCATCAGCTTTATTATTGGTGAGACATCTCAGACATCCATTTGTGAAGTTGTTTTGTATCTCTCTTCTCCTAAATTTCCATCTTAATTCCTCTGGAGAGCTGTCATTGTTAACTGTTTTTTGTATTGAATATCTGAAGAGGGCAGCCATGCTTTCTGTAGAACGTGTGCTTTCATTTCCTGGGTAATTAGGGAAGTGAGTGCTGACGGGGAAGGTTGCTAACAGTAAAGTTCTTGCACATGACAGTAGAAGGCGTCACTGTTTGCCTCTCTGTTCAGGCTGCAAAGGCAGAGATGCTGCAGGCAGCCTGACAAGTTAAGGTTATAAAAACAACAGGGTGATGGGCTCACAAAGACTTAGAAAACAAGTAACTCGGCGTTTGGGCTGCAGACAGTTTCACATTTAAAACGAATTCCATCCTTAGCCCATAAGCTGATAGGTATTCCTATCTAGTAGTATGATTAGCAATCATTTATAGGTACACATACTGCCAGCAACGTGCCAGGTATTTTACACATATTCTTTCCTGTCCCCACAGCAGGCCTGTCAGTTACTATAAGGTCCATTTTTACATGGAGAAATTGAGGCTGACAGAGGTTAAGGAATTTGCACACAATTATACGATGGCTGAGCCAGGACTGGAGGTGAGGGCTGCTTAGTGCTCCCATTGGCCATCATTCTGTGTTTGGAATAAAGGAGGTGGTTTTTTAAAATGGTCTTTTCTTGCTCTGGGCGTGCTTCAGAAACAGACCTCCTTCTGTGACACATGTTAAGGATTTCAGAAGGCAGTTCAAATAATTTCATTTAATTTGGGAAATAGATGAAAGTCTCGTCTGCTATTCATTGACTTCACGTATTACATAATGAATATATGATGGGTAAATCTGCATACTCCCAGATCTTCATCTCCAGTCAACTCTGAGAAAGTTCCCAAGGGCCAAGGTTGCTCCCAGAATTCTTCCAAACAATTTTCAGAGTCCAAAAGTTAAATCCAAACAAAATCATTTATCGTGAGAAAAGAAACACTGGAGAGGTTACAAAATAACCTTGCTGCCTGTGAAGCACTGTTTTATTTTCCCTTCTGCTGATGCTGGCTTTGTGTTAAGTTTAAGGAAGTGCCTCTCTGAGTAGCTGCCTCTGGGAAAATTTTTATTTTGAACAGCCAGGGATGTGTGTATGGTTTCTACTTTGCATACATTGGTTTGCAAGAGCCATTTCTTTCCTCTGCATGGAATGATTTCCTGCATGTGCTGTGAGGAGAACTTGCTCTTTGTAATTCATTCTTCTGGAAGAAGTCCATTATTTTGCTACTACTGAGTCAACAGATACAAATGCCTCAGCATAATTGAATTTATTTAAAAATCTGCTTTTTGGTGGTGGTGGTTTGGGTTTGCCTTTAAAATGTGAACTTTGTGTTCATTATTTGGAAAGAACAATTTCCATCCGAAGGAAGGAGAACACCGTTGGCTGGCGAGTAACAACTTTGACATTTAGAACTGGCCTGTAAAGTCCTAAATAATGCTTGAATATTCATGGAAGAATTAGCAGTTGCTCTCGGGCTCTCTGTCTAATGCGAATAACAACAAACAAGCGAACAGAAAACAAGCCGGGGAGATCAGTGGCCCGTCGTCCATTCCTCGCGGTGGAAAACTCTGTGGGGATTTTAAGGCACTTCATGTAAAACGAGGTTGCTTGGTGATGGCTGAGCGGGGTTCGGTAAGGCCCATCCTTCATGGGACTCCTCTTCCCCAGGTGGGCTTCTCGTTTTGGGAGGCACCCAAGAAAAGGTGGAGAGCACAGCCTCCCAAAGACTGCCCCTGAGAACTGCACTGGTGAATTTCCTCCATCAAGAAGAGTGGATTAGGCGTAAGATACCTACCCTGTCACTGTTGTGTCTCCACGGCATAAAAGGGTCAGAGAAAGAGGCACTTCTAGTCTGACATTTTATGCAATTGGTTAACATGTTCCTAAATTATTTTCTAATATCATGGCATAATCACAGCTATCCATCAGCTTTTCTAGTTTGGTGAGATTCCAGCCTATGAAACTGAAATGCCTTGTTCACAGAGAGCACCCTCCCCTGTCACACTGGATCAGAGCCCATGTCTTCCTAATGTAAACAGGTTCCATGTTCATGCTGCTTTGTTACGTTACCATCTCCCGGATGTGCTGTCAGTTGCATTGTGTTAACTCATTGTTCCCAGACACTGGCTTCCCCTGTGGAAAATAACCCAAAACTTGGCTCCGCCATGTCCTGAGATGGCACCAACACAAAAAGTCACAAATCTCTGTCCTCATTTCTCCACACAGCCTCTTCTACTGCTTCTCTCAGCAATTTCTGCTAATCATTACGTCCTTTTTAATATCCCCATTCATATTTTTCTCTTTTCTCATATTCTAGAGGATACATAGGCAGTGACTGCATTCTTGACCAAAACCCTCTGTTCCTATTGACTTCACACACAGCTGTGCTGGGTTATCCTAGAACTCTCTGGGTGTATACTCTTTTGCCACCCTAAAAATGAGAGAGCATGATGAAGCCATAGAAACCACATGGTCAACCCCCTTCTTTTGTTTATTTTTTTCCCCTAGTTGTGTAGTTTTGGTTTTATTTTTTCTTTGTTTCTTTTTTCAGGATTTTTTTAATTGAAGTATAGTTGATCTATAATATTATATTGGTTTCTAGTATACACCATAGTTCTTCCACAGTCACACATACTATTAAATCCTTACCCCAACTAGTGCAGTTACTGTCAACAGAGAAAGATGTTCTCCATGCTTCACTTCCATCCCATGAAAAACATATTGTGATTGAGATTTTTCACCTCTTTATCCCCCTCATCCACTCCCCCCAACCCCTCCCCCATGGTAACCACCAGTCACTTCTCAGTTTTGTTCGTTTTGTTTTGTTTTGTTTTCAGATTTCACAAATGAGTGAAATCATGTGGTATTTGTCTTTCTCCACCTGGCTTATTTCACTGAGCATGACACCATCTAGGTCCATCCCTATTGCTGCCAATGGCAGGATTTCTTTCTTTCTTATGGCTGAATAATATTCCATTGTGTACATGTACAACTCTTCTTTATCCATTCATCTATTGACGGGCACTTGAGTTGTTTCCATATCATGGCTATTGTACATAATGTGACAATCAACATAGGAGTGCATATATCTTTTCAAATCAGGGATTTTGTTTTCTCTGGGGAAATTCCTAGAAGCAGAGTCACTTGGTCATTTGAATAATAAGAAAACTAAGGAGTTAAAAGTTCAAGACTTGTCCAAAGATCCACAACTAATTAGTAACAAAGATGCAATTTGAACTTAGGACCCCTTTCTATAAGCCCGGTATTATTTTTATGCTGCTCCATTCTCAGAACGAAATGGAGTTCGTGTGTTTGGGACCATGGGGCTAGACTACCCCAAAGCCTAGCTTTCCTTCCAACTCCAAGCCTGTCCACCAATCCTCCGGCAGATAAAGCTTTACTGAGTCTACTTCTTTGTGTTTATAATTTGTGTTTAACTTGCATAAACACTTCGATATTTTTAGGTGAATTTAATTATGTAATCTAACTCTTCCATGAAAAACATAAAGAATCATTATTACGCTGCATATGCTGGCTTACCTTTGGGCCAGGAGAAGGCCTAGAATGCAGGGTGGACGTGGGCGAGGAGCAGCCCCACAGTGATAGGCCTCCTCAGCACCGCTCAGGATGTAGGGCCCATCCTGGGCTTCTGGTGGCTCCATCAGCAAGGCTGTTACTTCATCCTGGGGCTGGGCCCCTGCCTGCCAGGCCAGCGTGCTAGATTCCTTTTCAGTGCCCTGGTTGCTAATTTTAAAAAGTGTTTCATAATAGCCCGTGAGAATTTTGCGAGTTAACACTTATGTCTCTCTTCCTGCCTGCATTTCATTTTTATGGTTTTAATATACACTTTATGCAGGATGCCTTGGAGTGACTTTGGATGGGAAATGGACTGTTACTAAAGGTGTCACATTATAGTTTGCTGAAAGTTGCAGGTGGGACTTTCTCCAGTGACAGTGAAATACCCATTCCTGAAGCTTTCTCTAACACCACTGGCCAAATAGCTCTCCTCCTTTTAGGTATTATAATCATTTTATGTCCTGTAAATTCCTCTACAAATTTGCCACTTTCTATACTTTTATTAGACATATCTCTATCCCTCTGTTTTGTATCAGGGTTTTAGTGCAGACACCGTCTGGAAACCTGGCGTGCTTGCAGAATGGTTTGCACACAGAGGGCACCCAGATATTTGGTATTTGGATGACTTTTGGAGACAATGAAATTTTGTTCTCTCACTTTTCAAATTAACTGTAGCATAAAAACCTAGATCTGGAATATTTCTATGAAACAACTTTCATGGGGTAGAAATAAATGTTCATTTAAAGGAGTTAAAGTCATTCATAGTATGTAACTAAGAGGCAGATGGGAAGGAAACCGATGTCTTTGAGTAACTAGTGAAGTTATTGCTCTCCTTAGGTGTAAACTTGGAATTATTTGTATTCTTTAGATTTGACCTCCCCCCTTACGCCTGTTATCTTCCGTGCAAAAAAAGAGAAAAAAATGTAGCACTCTAGGACCCTATATATTATTTCAAAGTGACGTTTTGCTATGTGATTCTTTTCTGCTCCAAAAAAATCATAAATTCAATAGAGTGTGTGCCTGCCTGACAACCCATGGTAAGTGCAGAGACTCCCTGAGATTTTCCTCACACTCGTTGTCCCTTTGCAGTGGCAGTGCCTCCTGGCGAGTGGTGAGGCAGAGGCACGGCAGGTGCCTGCACACGCGGCAGCCCGCAAAGGGGCTTTTACTTTGGGACCTACCATGGCTGGGCTGTTTTATGTCAGTTAGCATCAACATTTAGTCCATTGATGAGGATGCTTTTCTTGGAACAAAATCAACTCACTGAGGCTGGTTCCATAATTAATTATTTTAATTAATTAAAAACAATATGTGCAATGTCAGGTCCGACATCATTACATCAGTGATCACTACATTCCTTGCCCACAAGCAAATGCCTAGGATTCTAAATTATAACGACAGTGATGTACTGAAATAATAAACAGAAAGAACACTTAGGAGGAAGATCTTGGCATGAAAGTGACCAGTCCACTTGCCATCCGAATGGAAAGCTGCATGAAAAGGCAAACTTTTAGATACTTCAGTGGAGAGCACAAAATAGGAAGGCGGTCAGTTGTGTGACTCAAATATTTGATCCCATCAAGACCAGACTGTTAACTCGCCCTGAATCCGTCTGTATTTCTAAAGCTATGCCTGCCGATTAGCGAGAACCTTCACAGGGATATGACAGGACAGGCTTCTCCTTGGATTTTTTTTCCCCCATAGCTCTTCACCTCATGTTTGATTCTCCTGGCTTCTCTTTTCATTTGTCCTAGCTAAATTGACCAACCTCATGTTCTTGCCATCTTTTCTCTAAACAGTATATTGGGTCCCAATTTCTATATTATGATAATATTAATAATACCCAACCTGAGAGTCTGAGCCATATGGCTGTCTGGGGGAAGGGTGTTCAGGCAGAAGAAAAAGTCAGGGCAAAGGTCCTGGCTTGTACATAGGTTATTCTGAGAATAAATAAAAGGTTAGTGTGGTTACTAGGCGATGAGCTAGAAAGAGAGTCACAAGAGATGATGTGTTGAAAATACCCCAGTGGGACTGTGCAGAAAGAAGGACCCATCAGCCCAAGGAGGGGATGATGGTTTGGGTCCGGGTGGTGGCAGTGCATGTGCAACAAGTGGTTAGATGCCAGGTGTGTTTTAAAGAGCATCAACAGGACTCGCTGATGAATTGGATATGGGTGCTTGAAAAGATAGGAGTCGAAGATGCCTCCAGAGATTTTGTCCCGACCAATCCAAACTGCCATTACATGGGAGGCTGGGGACAGTGGCTTTTCCTGTCATCCCACTAAACTGTGTGGGTAGAGGCTGCATGCAGAGCTGGACATATTCACAGACTGGTTTTAAAATGAGCAAGTGACTCAAGAGAGTGACAGCAGCTGAAGGTGTATAGCATTATAAAGATTATAATAATGGACCATGGATGTTGACCTCAGAAGGAAGGAAGGGAGAGTGTAAGTAAAATAATGATCGGTTCGGTCCATCATTGGTCCCAGAGGCGTTGAATGGTTGTGGTGGTACTAAAAGAGTGAGTTGGAATGACAGAAGGTGGTAGTCATAGGCTGGGTAATGGAAACAGAGATTATGGATGGGATGCATTTATGGGTCATAAGGGAGAGAGTATGGCTTGTGAGTGATGGGCTAAGGTAAGGTAGTGATGAGGTCTCTTTATTATTAGAGGCAAAGAGTTTAAGGATTTGAGAAGCGAGAGTGTTGGGAGCTGGTTTTTGTGGATGCTATTATTATGAACAATTATGACAGCATTGAATATATTTAATGGAAGCCAGGGGCTAAAATTTTCCGGGATTGGGGGACGGTGGTCCAGAGTTGCCATAGTTGACTATAACAAGGAGGGGTAGATATAATCTTATGGCAGGAAATTCGAGGTGTTGTTGTGGAGAGGAGAGGAGGAATATGTACATGGCACCTGGGAAGACTGCGGACACTTGCCAAACTTCTGTACTTGAGGGTACTCAGCTCTTAGGGGTGAAAACAGCTGCTCCTCAGGAAGGTTTCCAGAAAAGTGGTGCCCACATGGGAGAGAGGTGAGAGCAAGGCACTTAGAGCAGGAGGTGAGAGGAATGTTCAGGGTCGAGGAAGAGTGAGTATGGATGCCGCTTATCTCTGTTTTTTGCTCAGTTGTGATATCAGAGATGCAGACTGTATTTTATTCACCTTTGGGTTTCACCAATGCAGCAAAGCATGATTTGAATGATTTAATGTTCTATAGGCTCCCCAAAATAATCTAGAACTTTTTAGAAAATAAATCTCAGCCTTAGTTTAGGCTCATGAAAGTTTAATGTTTGTCAGTCTGTAAATAACTGTCCCAGTGAGTAACTGGGTGTTCAGCCCACAAATGCCCAGGCACCTATAAACACATACTGTGTGTAGCAGTATTTACATTACTAGCACCTCTTCTCATCCCTTCTTCAGTGTGAGCTGCTTTGATATTGGATTTAATTTCATTTGTAATTCCTTATTGGTTTTCCAGTCAACAACTAAGTGTCATTATCACACACAGAGCACCACCAATTCCCGTTAATTAGCCCTATAATTGCAAGTGAAAGAACTGAATACACTTGAGTTTCCCATGAAAATTAAAAAATAAGATGGAAATCCACTAATTGCCTATTTCACTTTCAGAAGATTTCATAATTACTGAAGCTCTCTGTGCTGCTGCTTTGAATTGATGCTCTCACTATAAATTATGGTCCAGGTGCTCCTAGGATGGGCTGTATTCAGTTGTGCCAATTTCCTATATGTTAGCAGTCACCAGGGAAATACTGGAAGAAAAATACTACTCCTCTGAAGCACAAAAGACTACATAACAAAATTTCTACTCCCTTTCCTAATGTAAAACTCTTTAATTGTGAATTCATTGAACATCCCCGGATGTGCACTGGGAGGGACATAGCAGGGCAAAAGCCATGCAAAGCACAAAAGTCTGGGTAGATAATAGAAAAGTATGTTTCTTCATGAAGAACACAGTCTTCAAGAGTATGATTCTATAAGAAGCATTCTCAACAAGCTTTCATCAGTTACGGTGGTATATGATATTTGCAGCCAATTTTTTTATAGGGTGCCACTATCAGGGTCTAGCGCAAAGAGCTGATCTTTCACTTTAGGTGAGCTGATAGACTGTAGTAAAAATAACTAATTCTGTTGCTCACTCTCTAAGTGCCAGGTCCTGTGCTAAGCACTTTCTATGTATGATCTCCACAACCACACTGTGGGGGGGGAGCTATTCTGAAATCCATTTTGCAGGTAAAGAAACCAGTATCCAGAAGCACCATTCCTGAGGTCACAGAGCTTAGGAGGCACCAGAGTGGGCAGAATACGCCGTCAGAATTGGCAGCCCATGTTGCTCTGCCCCCTAAAGACGGTGTTCCTCATGAACAAGCTGTTAAGAAGTAAGGCTTATGCCTGTCAGTCTGATGATTTGCTAAAGCTTCTTCTAATAGTCTTATACATTTTCACTCACTGATTCGTTTACTCTTTGAAAATAGTTTATCAAGTGTTTATGATGTCAATACCAGAAATGACCTTGAAGATCAAGTAGCCCAACTATCCTTGCACCCTCTTGCCCTGACTCTCTCCTAACACACACTCCAGGGCTGTCAAGTGAGTTCTCCACACAGAGTTTTATATTAGGAAAGTGGGTAGAAATCTTGGTGTATATATTGATCATAGGAATGCACATTTCTACTTAATGGAGTCTCATTTCCAGTAGGAATTCATTAAAAATGCAAGATAAATGAATGAAATGGAGATATTTCAGGTTAATGAAATACTCAAATGCATAAAATGAGTTCCTAGCAAAACTGGAACTGAAACCAGTCCTGGGCAACTCCCAGATAAGGCCTGCACAAGGTTTCCAGTATGAAAAATGGCAAAATAAATACTGGGGTTGGCAGTGTCTTCTAACAGAGGTTAGACCACATATACTCTAAAGAAGTGGCTTCTTGAGTAGTTGGTGTACATGATAAGGGACAGTGCCTATAGGAAGGCATCTGTTAAAGCATCTAAATGTCAATAAACATCGAACAGAACAGCAAATGCATACTCATTTTGGAGTGAGCTTTTTTATAAAAAGCAAGGTATAGTCTAATGCATACCTGAACAATATTAGTTGTGTTGTTTTGTTTTGTTTTGTTTTTTTCAGTTAGGAGACCTGTCATGAATTCTATCTTGGTCTTAAAATTCTCTTCTGTGATTTATTCTGAATTTTTTTTTTTACTCAGGATCAAAGACTCCAGGGATACTTATTTTCTTGCAGGCCGTTTGGACACCTGTTTGTCTCGCTCACACTCACACAGTTCCTACAGCATGACAGGCTGTCCCAGTTAGCCTTTCAACCAACCTGATTCTGTCTTTCCCCACAAATGATGGTAAGTGGGAAGAAGACATACTGGCAATCCAACCATGTAGAACCCCAAAACTTCTCATATTCATGAAGGAGATATTTTCCCCTCCTTCCCAGACCTCCCTCCTGCCACCGTCACACTATTCTTTTATGCCACTTTGGTATACATTGATTCATCTATGCCTCTTATTTTTCTCTACTGTAGTCTTTTGCTACTTTAAAAAAGGCTCAAAAAGTAGCTTAAATGAGAGAGACTCTTTTAAATACTTAAATAGTATTTACGTAAAATTTACTCAGCAATCTTGTATTAGAATGTTAGACTATCTTATGTCACAGGCTAAACTTTTAACTTTAAAATATTTGTAAGGGAAAAACTCCACTAAAGTGTTTTTTAAACTTGAGTTTTTCAATTAAGTAGACTGAGAATTACTTTATTGTTTTTGTGAAGTTTAAAACAAAAAAAGGAAAGATGATTTATACCTTGGTTCTTTTTTTTGTATTAGTGCTCTAAACCTGTTAATGTTTTCATCTGTTTTGAACAGCCAGCCTCTTTAGAAAGGTCATTGGCATCCCATTTGGTGATGTCATCTGTGATGAGCACATGACCAGAGATTAAGTGCTTTCATTTTGCTCCTCCGCTTCCCCCTATCCCATTTCTTATGTATTCCATCCATTAAATGTCTCGCAAGTGCTGGAAGTTGACCCTGGCCCACTTCAGCCTTAGACAATTAGTTGAGAAAAGACTGGGTGGTTTGCCTAGCTGAGGGGAGAGCTGAACGACGTGCCGAGGGAGGGCAAGGACAAGAATCCTGACGCAGCAGCAGGAGTTGCTGGCCACTTACAGTATGTGACTGCCAGTGACTTCATATTACCGGGCTTCTCCATCCAGATTTGAAAATCCTGGGAGGGAGAATTAGAATGTGCCAGCAGGAATCAGGAGTCTTTACCCCAGATTAGTAAGCTTTGCTCGGGAAGCAGGGTTTTCCTGCACATAAACCTGTAGACATCAAGGGCCATTTCTACAGAAAGGGGAGTGACTAGTGGGCAGCCATCCTTAGGGCCTCTGCAACCATTGTCCACACTGGCTTTCCTGGAAAGGAAGTAAGACATTCCACCCAGCACAAAGCATTTGCACACACACACACGTGCACACACACACACACACCCGTGGGAACATATGTTCACTCTGCTTTGGATGACTTATCTACCACTCACTACATTGCATACTACAATGATTTCTATATTTTATTGACTCTCCTTGTTCATCTAGACCTTGGAGTTATCACTTGAGGTATAAAGAAATAAAGCTTGTGAGACATTTTTTGATCATATGGATAATCAATTCATGCTTATGTTTCATACTTTCTGAAAGAGAAATCACAGTTCAAAGAGGGGAAAAAAGAGCAATTTGTATGGGTAGTTCTGTAACCACTATAAAGCACACCTGTTGAGGAAAGGGGTTCAGTGTTAGTCAATGCAGCACTCACAGAATCTAATATCAGAGCCTATTACTGGTCTAGAATTCATAGTTAGTTTTTAAATGAATAAATAAATGGGTGAAATACCCAAAAGATGTGCATATATTCCATCCTATTTGTAAGAATATTGCCATAGAAAGTCCATATTCTCTGTTAGGCTCCCCAGGGTCCAGTCATCTTTAAACCAAGTCAGCAGAGGCTGAAAACCTAAGTACAAGTTGACCCACTGGGTGGAGAAAGTTATTGAAGAGTCAGAATGTCCGGGTTCAGGCACGTCTCCACAGAGACTGTGCACGCGCACATGGGCACATGGACCACAGCTTGTGTGTCATCTTCTAGACTTGGAAATAAATGTATTGAAGCTAACCAACTATCTAATACTGAATGGCAAAGAATATAACATACATTTCAATTTCATTCATTATATTAAAGATGTAAGAAGAGTTTACATGGAACAATTTTCGCCTAGAATTTTCATTTCTTTTCAGTGTGCCAAGGCCTATGTGGAAAGTGCATACTGAGGAATCCTGGCTGCCTCGGCTATTTTACATTTGTGTAATTTTATGTCTACATTGGCATAACATATCATGTGTCATTTCACTTCTTACTCTTATTGTTGTTAGCGAATTAGAGTTCCAGGAAACACAATATATTCTATACTGCATTCTAGATATAGCTGGTAGGTAGGAATCTTGTAATTTGGAAAATAAAAATTATGTACCACCTACATTTATGTTTCCCCTTTCCACCAATCCTATCTCTTCTAAGTTAAGATTTTGGTGACAATTCCTCTGTCAGAAATAAAAGAATAATAAATTACCTTTGATATTTTTGGTATTTCAGCAAGAGGCCACTTTATTACCTTTACTGCTATAGTATTTGCATGTAACATTTGGCATCCATCTTAGATTTTTATAGAAACATTAACATTTTGTTTATAAAGCTTATGTGTTTCTATATATGCACATATGTATTTGTGTGTATATTATCTATTTTATGTTTATAGAATCAGAAACACAGAGAAGATCATATGTCTAAGAAAAATGTGTCAACAACAGACATAATGGAAAATTGCATTTTATAGTTTATGGGCCACCTTACAAGCACAGTACCTTCTCCAGAACGTCACAAACATCTTTTCTTTTGATATTGACTATGGGAGTCCTACCTATGCAAATGTTTCTCATCATGAAAATCGCACATATATATATGTATAATGTAGAATATATTATAGATATATGACAGATGAAAGAGATATCTATGGTTTTTATGAGAACACATATATTTGATATACGTTCAAGATATATATTTCATATCGTATAGATGAAAGACATATATATGATTTTCATGAAAACATACATATTTGTTTTTATTACTTTAATTGAGCTACTGTTATATACTGATTGTCATATAATGTCAAAAGAAATTATAGCCATTAAACTAATCATGAAGTTTGAGTTCTTCCTAGAATTGATTGCATTGATTGGATTATCAAGCTACTTGCTAGTGAAGGCTGGGATATCTGGTTTGAACCAAGATTAAGGCACAATGATTAAAAAGCAAAGACTTGGATGAATGAATCCTCTAATCCATCCAGATTTGCCTGGCTCATCATAGTATGTTTTTCATTTTATGATGCTGTCTTAAAACCATCAAATAAAAAAAATCTAAGCACAAACATGCAATTAATTATAAAAGTCATAATGCAGGTTCAAAATGATTTAATGTAATTGATTTTGTTGAAAGGTACAACTGGAAAATAATTTTAATGTCCGTATTCATCCTTCTGGCTAAAGGCTGTACTCTTTATTTATTACAGTTTTAGAAAAATAAATTCAACTTTCACTGCTTTGGGAAAATATACAGCTCTTCAATACTGTTAAAGTGTTAATAAAAGTAAGATAAATCTGGATAGTGTTGAAGCTGTCTTCATCAGCCAAAATAAAACTGGCTAGGAATGAACATAGTAAGAACAGTCAGATTTTGACTGCTTTCAAACTCAGATCTGTTTTACTGATGCCTCGGTAAAAATTGGAAGTCACTTTTGATTCCTTTTTATTTGCAAGGGAAGGGTTTGGCATTTTCATAGACTTGTGTCGTATGTCAGTGTGTTCATATATCTAAGTGTCTATGCCTCTTAAATATATTTTTCAAGATGATATCAGCTTAACATTGTGTAATCCAAGCTGATGCCCGGGGTAGTAACAGATCATCACCATGTTCTCTTCGTAACAGCACTGCTAAAATACAGAGACCCTCACAAGTATATCTGTTGTTTTTCTAAGTAACTGGAAAATCCATAAAGGCACATTTCTATAACTACCTGCCAGAAGTAATACTCATTCAGTGAAATATTAACTAGTTTTTGTATGTGTGTGTGTGGCCTACTCTTTTAAATTTAGATACTTGTATGGAAGTAAATGAAGGTTTCTACTCAAAATTTATTTTCAAACCTAATATATGCATATTGTTAGGAGGAGAGTTGAGCCATTCCTCTGAACAGTTGGGACAGTATAAATAAATGAGTGACAATATCTACCATGTGTGTGTAAGAAAACTAAGCAATTTCACCATTAGCCAAATTGTACGGAAATGATCTAGAATGGCATGTCCCCAAATTTTCATGTTAGAATGTTGTAGATGGCTTTCAACACATATTCACATTTGTTTCTTGTCTTATTCTCATAGCAGACTTCATAGATAAGAGAAATGAGGTATAGAGAGTTGAAGGGACCAACCCAAGTTCACAGAACTGTCCTGTAAAGAGCAATATTCTCCAGGGGGGGATGAGCTTTATTAGCTCGCTTGACAATTTTTTCCTTATCAGAGTCCTAGTAAAATGATATCGCATTGGACAATCTAACAGTTCTCTTTCAACTCTCATTTATTTTCTTTAATAGAGCAGTGTCTAGGAGAAGGCCTCATACATATTTCTAAATAATGCAGCCACATAATAGAATAAAATTGTAACAACACAGGGAAATAAGAGGGTAGATTTGGATATAACCAAATAGCTCTCTTAAAATCTAGGAAACTGCTGAAAATAAAAACTTGATAGAATATGGTATTGCTAACATAGTTCTCCCAAGAGTGTAGACAAAAGATCCAACTATATATGTGTCGAAAATATTTGGAATGCTATTTATTGGCTCTGAAAATAAGCGATGATTTGTTCTAGTATGTTATACTCTTGGGAGAGGAAATAATTTATTAAAGATTGTAAGACTGTCCTTTCCTTTGATTTTTACATAAATCTGGTGCAGTGTCCTAAGTGTTCAGTACTGCCACACAAAAATGTTGCTTTCCACATTTAGGATTCAGTAGTTGTTGAATGCAATTGTAAGCTTTGCTTTTACACTGAATAAATAGGAAATCTGAATTTCCAGAAGTGACCAGTTGGTGTTAAATAAACAAATATATAACAATAATAAGAGAGGAGAAAGTCAGAAGATGGGGATCACTACCAAGCTTTTTGACTTAGGAGCCATATAACTTCAGACAAGCTACTCTGATCTTCCATTTCATTATTTGTAAATGAAAAAAGAATTCCTCTCTCACTGGAATATTGTCAGGATGAGATGGAATAAAGGCCTTTGAGGCTATAAAGTCTCACACACATTGAGGAGCTATGTCATTGGTTTTAAAACTACTATTAATTTTTCCCAACAACAGCAAAAAGGATATTGTGGCATACCTGCCTTAAATGTGCCTAAAATGTATTTCAGGCCCTGTGATACATCCAGCTTATTATTCTTTCCTTCCTTTATGGGAAAAATGCAAATACTTTCTTGTCATCTTGGACCTAAAATTAAAAAATATTGCCCTGCTCTTTTGAATATTCTGGTGCTCAGCATACCTTAAAACTAATAAAAATACAGTGCTAGTACAATAAAGCAGTATAAAATTCAAAGAGATTGACTGTATCCATACATTATGTACCTTAATTACTGCAGCTTATGCAATAATCTTCACATTATGGGGAAAAAAAACCTTTTTTAATATACCACAGCACCTCTCTGTTGTTTTTTCTCCTGATTTTATCTAGGTTCTCTTGGCAGTCTCAGGTCCCTTCCCCATTCAGTCACACTTTTATTTTTCAAGTGGCTGTTTCATAGATACGATATTTTGCTAAGCATCATGAAGAATATAATGGCAAAACATGTATCAATCTTGACCTTAAATTGCTTTGCATCTAGTAGGGTAAAGGTAAGTCAGAGATACACATTAACATATAAAATGCAAAGAAGACAGGAGTGTCTTGGGAAAAAGGGAAGCCTGTTTGCTGTGCAAGTTCTGAGGACAGTGTCATGTCAGTGGTGTGAGATTAATAAGGCAGGCACCAGCTGAGGGCCTTTTCATTCGGGCCAGTGTCATGTATTCCTATCACTTACGATCATTTCTGTTGCTATCCCTGTACCTCAGATTCAGGGATCTACAACCTGAATTCATCATAGTTTCCAAAAGTACAATTTTTGTTGAATCTATTTCCAGTTTTCCATATTTCTTTCAAGTTTCTTATTTCTTTTAAGGAGGTCACCCCCATCTCAGCTGTGGAGACTTGAGGTCTTCGTATTCTAGAACCGTTCCCCATTCTCCCAGTCCAGACTCCACTAAGGGCAGGATCCATGTCTTGTTTGAAACAATGCTGTGTCTGTTTATTGCCTTTCTGGTTCCAGCCTTGTTTTGGACGAACTACTTCATACTCTGTGAACACACCCAGTGCCGTCGTTCATCTGCACCCTTGCATATCTGTTTTCCTCTACCTGGAGTGTCTTTCCTGTACAGTTTTTTACTGAGGGCTATAAGCAATGGACTCAGATGCAACCTTGTCCATGAATCTTGCCTGTCCTCTTTTTCGCCATGTACCTTCACATCTGGCTTCAGGACAACCCTCTCTTCCAGCTAAAGGTGAATCTCTTTTTTCAAAATCCCATGGCCTCAGTCTCTACCTCCTTTGTGCTCCATCCCATGCTACACCACATTGTAATCATTTGAGGTCATTCTTTATTCCTTATCTTTAGTGGCCCTAATGCAGAAGGGCTGTTTCTTTTCATTTTGGTATCCTGAGTGTTGCAGAGTAAGATCGAAACAAATGTTTGTGTATGAATGAATGAATACATGAAGTCTAACCATAGATAATTTCAGACGTTAAAGATTAACATTTCCCTTAGAATAATATTTTTAGAAATATTCATATATACACACTTTATAAGTGCTTTAAAGAAAAATGTATGTATTTAGGTGCACATACATAGGATTTCACTTTTTTACTTCAGTGCCCACATCTGGGTGGAAGGCCACCTTAAGACCTGTTTTACAAAATTTTTAAATTCTATCCATCTTCCATAATCTCAGTGATTTTGGAGTTTAATTTCAACCAAATGCATAGGAGGAAAGAATATGGGCAGGTGCCTTCCTTCTAATCTGAGGTAGCCAGATACTGTAACGTGGCTGGAGTACTGAAGGCTGAGACAGGAAATTGAAAGAAGGCCAGTAGAACAAGCGTGGGACCTTCTCATTGTGGAGATGTTGGTCCAGCAACATTTGCATATGCTATGTGCAAAGGAGAAATGAAACAGAAGTAGGGTTCTCCACTCTTCGGGACAGCATATGTGGTGTAGCAAGGTAGCCAAAAAGGCATTGGAAAATGCTTTCTTAATGCATAGCGTATTTTGTCCACAAGCAGGTGCTCTGACTGGTAAATGAAATTTGAAATTATCAGAGAAATCTGAATATCAATAGGAATAAATCAGAACTACCCATATTACCCACTAAACAATCCACTAACCTGTAAATTGATGCTACCTAGTTATCGTGTCTAAGTCTTTAATTAACCTAGTAGTCATTTTGCCATACACTTGTGTTTATGTACACACACACATATATATGTATGCATAGCCTTTTCTTAGCTAGAATGTATATTCATGAAAACCTTTGTGTTTTATTATATATACCAAAAGGAAATCTTCTTATAGGGCTCTTTCTAAGGAATATCAACAATTAATATGTAGTCATAACAGCCAACCTCTACTGAGCACTCTTTAGTTACCAGTCACTGGGCTGAGTAATTTGTGTGCATTTTCTGCAGTTAACTGCACTACAATCCTTTGAAGCATTATTTCCATTTTATAGGTGAGGAAACTGAGATATAGACAGCTCAAATAACACATCTGAGGTAAAATAGCTTAGAAGTGGTTGTGATCAGATTTTAGATTAGGGTGCCTGGTGCCAGATCCCAACTAGACCACATTGGAGGGCCACCCATACAACTTCACCCACTGTATCTGTGTTTCCTGAAGCATAAATGCCTCCTTGCCAGCCTGCCAACTGGAGCTTCAGAAACACTGATCTGCATTCCCAGAAAGTTCATGTGCTTCTCGTGCTGTGATGCCCATACTCCTGGGCCTGCACACTGTTTCAGGAAGGCAACAGTGAGTGTTTGCCTAGAGAGCTGCCCCATAAAGAAATGCATGCTGTGGTCCCTGTGAAGCTGTCCCATCCTGGTGATATACTCACTCTGGGACAAAAAGGGAATTCATTTCTGGGATCAAGTTTAAAGGTATTTAAAGATTCGCACATCAGTTTTGTCACCAATGAGAGCTGACAGGTAAGGTTTTGATCAGATGTTCAAAAACCCTAGATAATACTTGTTGCTCTAACCAGCCATTGCTAAGCCAGAATACTGTCCTCTTCACTATTAAGTATTTAAGACCATTGGGTGTAGGATACATAGCAAGTCCTCAAAAACACAGATGGCAACACCGTGAAGTAAATTCCCGGTGACAGCAGCAAAGCAGACCTGATTGTTTTACTCAGAGCTCAAACTTCACTGCTGTCCAGCTGGGATCCAGAGAAGAGGAGGATCGCAGTCAGCTGTCTTGAAAACAGCCTTGCCTACTGGGGAGGCTGGCAGAGTAGCAGACGATAAGATGGATCCACTAGTGCCTGACCCCAACCTTGTCTCTCACATTCAGCCTCTTGAATCACCTGCCCCTCTGGTCTCACTTGTCCAATCTGCCATAGTCATTAAAACAGGGCCTTAACTGCTGAGATCCCTTTCCCTCCAAAGGTTGTTCTGAGGATTGATGAGATTACATTCGTAAAAGATTCCAGCAAATATCAAAGGAAAAACACTGCCTGTATATCAAGAGTTGCTGTACTTGAAGCAAAACACCCTTGTTTGCTTCTTTTTTCTCATCTGACTCTGAGACCCATGACAACATTCATTCTCCCATTTTTCCAGCCTGGACATAGATGGTAAAGAGGACGAAGTTCAAAGCTGAGGCCAAGGCTGCTTTCCTTAGACTTGTAGGTCTCATTTGTATTGCTATCAGCTCTTCTAAAGAGACAATTTCTTTCCAGATATATTTTATGCACCCATAGGTATATTCAAATAAATAGAAATTTCTTTTCTAAAAGACTTGAAGCCAAATCTCATGAGGAAAACTTTATGCTGGCTGTGGTATTTTTGATTTGTGACTTGGAGATAAATTTCAGGCTATATGTGGAAAATAGAATGTTGTCTTGTAAGCTTTCAAAGCAAATATTTTTGCTACTTGCATTCAAGATTTCAATAATTATTCTCATATGTAGATGGAAGTTCTTCTCTGGGTTCCATAGGAAAGGTTTTAGAGAGAGGCAGCGGAGGGTTACAGTTAAGAACACGATACAAATCTTAGGGACTTGGATTCAGCACTGATCCAGCAAGGACACGCTGCCTGACTTTAGGCAAACAGCCCACCTTTCGTATCTTCATTCTTCTATCTGTAAACAGAACAGTAATAGTACTTGTCGCATAGAGATGATGTGAGGAAGCCAGATACTCATGTGAGATGCTTGGCACAGGCTTTAAATGAATGGTTATTACTGATGATACTGACACACTTTTTAAATACATGACAGAAGCAAAGATGTTTGTGGGTGAGCATGAGAGTGAGGGGGCTGACTTTTCCTTCTTCGGCTTTCTTCTACTGATCCAAGTGGTGTTATAAAGCCACTAAATGATTCTGTTTGTTTTCTGGCAAGCTCATAGTTGGCCATACTCAGGGAAATATTTTCAGTCCTAAAGAAATACACCTGAACATTTATATACATACACATACACTTAGGCATTTATGTAAAATGTACACACACACACATACATTTATCTGTCTGCCTATCTATCATCTATCTATCTATCTATCTGTCTATCTAACTATCTGTCTATCTATCTATCTATCTATCTATCTATCTATCTATCTATCTATCTATCTATCTATCTATGAGGCTGGTGCCATAAGCCACTCATAATTAAGCCTATTTAATGGCTCTGTGGACAATATAAGTCAATCAGCCCTCAGTCGTTCATCTATGAAATGGAAAGTTTGAAATAGGTGAAATCCCAATTTTAAATCTCTAAAATTTTAGAATTTATCCTTATTTTTTACCTCCAAATATAGTTATATATAAACTGTAATGTAGCTGTATAATATAAGCCACTTCCCCAAGGAGTCCTACCCTTGCCCTCTCACTAGGTCAAGTGTCCAGTACCCACTTCTGTTCTTCGGTGTACCATCCCTCTGTATGACCATGGTGTCTCCACTGGGCTATGACTTTTATAGTACCGTTCAGTGTACCACCAGCACAGTGCCTGTACATAGTAGACTCCATCCCTATTGACTGTGGACCTATTTTATAACTGGGCTGATGTCTGTGGGTTGTTAATTGAGCCCACGAGAATCTGTTTCTTCTCAGAGTCTATTTCTGCAAGCAGGGTACTTTGTAATGAGCCTATTATTTTGTTTAAAATGGACTACCCTGTTCTTAGATATTAGGTAAAATCCCAGAGTGTAAACAAAATTTAGCAACTTTTAAATGCAGCCCTTGGAAAATAATCAAGACCTGGAGTCAGGATGCTGAGCTGAACAGGCCGGCTTCTCTTTAAAAGAGATCATCATATTGTTTTGTTCCCTTAATATTTAAAAATTATGGGCAGATCACAGGCAGAACTGAGTTGGTCCAAGATGCTTCCCCTACTGTGTGATCTTGGTCAGTCTTTTAAGACTGTCCAAGCCCCTGTTCCTCAGGTGGAGATTATATATCCCATGGGTATAACCTAAGGATCAAATTAGATGTGTTGTGCAGCATCTCCAACTGCCTCTTGTACCCACTCTTTATTCTCTTCCTCCCTTTTAAAATATTTGCCCCAAGGATTTAACAGAGGAATTAAGGAGATAGGACTAGAGTTAAGACTCGTCTATTTCTAGGAATTAATTATTAACTAGGAATTAAGGAGTTAAGACTAGTCTATTGCTAAGACTAGAAATTCTCTCTATTTATGTGTGTTTAATCAAAATCCTAAAGACATTCTGCCTTGAACATAATATTTCTCTGAGGAATACTCACAGACAGGTGAGAACTTCAAAGGAATGTAATGGAAAATTGTACTTCTCACCTGAGTCTGGAGTAATACAGACCTAGTGGCAGCATCAGACATCTCCAGTGGAGGTTCATGCAGTGATGCTGATGGTCACTCTTTCAGAAGGCCAACAGGAAGGGCATTTAGAGTGGATTGCTGAATTTTTGTTTATATATTATGGGAAAAAGCTTCAATTTTTAAAAGTGATGAGTTGTTGATAAGTGTACTATGATCACATTTTTTAAAACATGAATTCTCAGTAGAAAAATTAGCACAAGGGATTCTGGACACGACAAATTTGAGAAGCAGTTACTAGTATATTTTATTCAGAGATAAATCCAATAGAGTTTGTTTCAAATCAAGTGCTTTATCTAATAAAATGTTTTCTCATAATGCTTTATATTTGGTACTGAATGCTATGAAAGGCATCGCTCTTCAACTGTTATGACAGCTTATAAATAAATCTCATTAGTGCTAAATTAAAGAATTGGACTGAATTCCTTGTGCACTGATTTTTTTAATGACTGTTTCTCTATTGAGCATATTGTGTTTTACCCCCAAAGATCATGGGTGGGTGAGTAGGGGTGGAGCAGCGGGGAGAAGGCATGCTTATCTGTTTGGGGCCATGCTTATGAAAGGTCGTTTCCAAACATGATTAACACTAGTTTCCCAATTAGAGATTATTACAGAGAGTGATTGTTGTCTCATGTTAGGGTGTCTGCATACTGATCACTTGAGATGCTGGAGAACTTTTTTTTTTAAGACTACTTTTTGAGTACAGTTTTAGGTTCACAGCAAAAAAGAGGAAGGTACAGAGATTTCTCACATACCTGCTGCCTCCACACATGTGTAGCCACCCCCTTTATCATCGTCTCCCACGAGAGTGGCACATTTGTTACAGTTGATAAATCTACATGGACACAGCATAATCACCCCAAGTCCATAGTTTACATTAGGGTTCACCATGGTGCCGTATACACTGAGGGCTTGAACACATGTATCATTATACAGTGTTATGCACATTATACGTGTGTCCTCATTATAACATCACACAGAGTATCTTCCTCCCCTAAAAGTCCTCTGTGCTCCACCTCTTCATTCTGCTGCTAACCCATGGCAACCACTGATCTTTGAGAACCTTTTCTTAAAGAAGGAATCGTGTTAGTCATAGAAACAGAGATGACAGAAATACAGAGCTTTAGTTATTTTCAATTCTGAAATACCCATTGAATACAGGGTGGAAACAAAACTTGCCCCAGATCTGAATATTTTGGCTCTTTCCTAATGTAATAAGTGATTACTGTCTTCAAAAGCACTATTTGGTCTCCTTTCAGTTACTTTATTTCATTTGTGGGGGTTGCACATTTGATCATCAGCGAAGTTAATTCATTTCTCAATCCCTCATCTTCCTGCAAATGTGCTTCCATGAGAAGAGCAAGTGTGGAGCTGGCAAGGCATCTTTTTTCCACTGGATCCTGTGTTACTGTTTTTAAAATGTGCCTCAGCTCTGTGAGCATTTCATGGAAATGTATGCCTAGGAAAATATACTCTATCTTTCTCTTTTCTCAGTTTCATTTCCATTGCCCTAAAGCTAACAATTCCATGTTATCAGCAGGCATTACAACTTAGCCATAAATATGACAAGAAAAATCATCACACTGATTTTTGAATCATCACATGTGGTAGTATCGAATTTATCTGGCATTGTTAAGGAATTAGATGATAATATGATTGAATGTTCTAGATAATAAAGGGTTATTTATGTGCTATTTTCCTTTTAGTAAGTTTTCTCCAATGCATCTTTCTAAAATGCATTTGAATTTCTATGAATTCTTGAAATACATTATTCTGCATACCAGCAAACATTTTTATGATGAACAAAGATCATTATCATAAAATTTTTTATTGCTGTTTCAGCATTTTTTCTGTACCGAAATACCTCAGGAGCCTTAAGGAGTGTAAACTTTTTAGTATTTTTTATACATAGCCTTGTGCTCATCTTTCTGTGTTCTTTTCACAGTTTTTCTTTTTCAAGTTGGAGATTGTCTCCTGGTGTTTTCCTCCATCTCAGCATTGACATGCACATTTTTATAAATGAAATAGCCCACTTGCCCACGCTCATATTCACCTCTCTTCCCTTTCATCAAACCAACTAGTTGTGTTAAACTGATTAATGTAATTTAGCTACAGTTGAAGTTTCCTATGGTTCAAGACTATTTTATGGTTTCCTTAACATAACTTACATTAATGATAAATTAAAGAGGTCCTTTCTCTACTTACTTCTGGGTTTATGACTGTATTTCAGATATCTGAAATTGTTGCAAACATACTCTCTTCAACCGGTGGAAAATTCTTATATCAGACTTCTAAGTAAGAAAATGTAATACATATTGTTAATCAAATAGTGATTGGATATGCAATATGTAAAGCTGCTCTGTAAATATCACAAACAGGTTAAAACAAGTCAGCTTTGTTTCAGAAAATTTGTCTGTAATCATGATGTTTTAAACTAGAGCAGTTTTTATCTTTGCTGATAAGGAGTTATTTTATTCAACAACAGAAAAGCCATTTTTCACATCAATTAAGTAAGCATCAAGGGACCAAAAGAAAAGATGCTGCCTTCAAAGGGGTGTTAAAATTTTGTTTATTAATACTTTCATTTTTCAAATGGTACAAAATAAGTTTAGCTGTATAACCTTGACTTAAACTTGCAGTATCTGACCTATTTGTGACAGTATAGATACAAGTATTGGTTGAAAAATATTTGCTGAATTAGTGTTAGAGAGCAAGCATTGCCTGACTTGACCGTGCCTGTTTGATTTCTTCTCATCTATTTAGAAGACTAGATTCCTGTTACTTATTTGTGTGTGTATAATTATATACATTTCTCTCCGTGTGGATATATGTAGACAGATCAGTAAGGAAATACAGGGCTCTGTAAATCGGCATCCATGAAGTCCTGATAATAAGGGAAATGGAATCTTATTATTGTCAGCATGTGTCCAGATAACAGCTGTGGATTGACAAGGTTGTTCGTCCAATATTTACCCTTCACTGTGGAAATACAGTTGTAACCGATTTATCGAACTAGCTGAACACAGTAGGGGGCGCCCATCTCTTTCTGTCATGCCACCGTCTTTCTTTCATGCTCCTGGCTAAAATCCCTTGCTGTTCCCATGTCTTTTGCTTCCACTCCAAGTACTAAGACGTGGTTTTGTTTCAGGCAATAGAAGTCCACTCCAGCCTATTATCAAAACCTCAGTCGCTTACTAGCTTTAAAGTTCCTGTCTCCCCCTGCTCAGGCCCGCCTTAGCTTCTTCCCTGTTTGCCCTCTTCTTCCCCTGGCGAGGCTGCCCCCGCCTGGGCGAGTTATGCCAGGGGGAGCGAGGCGAGGGAGGGGGCCAGGAAAGGCTGGTATGCTGTTGGTACCCCTGAGGGAGTCAGACATCCAAACACAGATTCTTTCTCTTGTGAGGTGCTTCAGTGGGTGCCTCTGAGAGCCCTTCATGAGGCCCTGCGTGCTGAAGCCCCTCCCATGAGCCCCCTACAACCAACTCCTGCCCCCACCCCCGGGCCTGACTGTCAGTGCTGCCCGTCTGGTCACTTCTCCCACCCCTGTGTCCACTCTCAGGAGCGGAGTCACTTTCCAAAACATGCAAAGTTGACTTCCTTCCTCTAGGTTCTACCCCAGTTTCTCTCTCCTCTTCCCAGTGTTGCTCACTCCTTGCTCTGCAGGCTCTAGGTGGTCCATCAACCATTTAAATTTAAACATTTTTAGCCATGAGCTCGTACCCCTCCCTGCATCCTACAAAGTCTGGAGAACACGTGTCACACTGTAATACCCCTCTCCCCCACCATTTCTCTCCCTAATGGTTACTTTCAATGCCCACGGATTTTAGTGCACGTAATGTATTCACTCAGGATGCACGCAGATTACATGGAGCTGTCACCACTTAAGAGTGCCACACTCATTCAGTGTGGCATCTCTGGGAAGAAAGAAGGCAGCAATTGTTTAAGGAGAAATGCCTCCTCTCGGGTTGGTACTTCCCAAATGGGGACCTTATACATTTTTTTGAGGATAAAGGAGGACTTAACTTTGCTTTTGCCTCTGAAACAAATGAATGAATAAACTGTCTGAAGCACGCTGTTGGTAAAGCCTCCTAGGAGTTATCTGTCTGATATGTAGATGCTTTCTTCCCTTTCATATCTATTTTTTCTCACTTGGGATGCTCTGTTTTGAAGTATTTATAATTCCTGTTTACTGGAAATGAATTTGGACCATTGCCAAAAGCACCAGGTCTGCTGTTTCTGAACTTAGAAAAAAAAAATTATTTGCTTTCTTTCTGTTTCATTATATTGGCTTTTGCTTCCTTCTTATCAGGACCATGATTCAGTCCTTTCAGTGTGTGATTATCCCAAGAGTCCTCGATTTGCTAAAGTGAGAATCTCTATATTTTTGTCAGAAAGCAGAATGGTGTGTGGCCTTGGAACCCTCTCGCAGCATTTGGTTTTCAGTTGGGCCTTTGTGACCCTGAATGTAAACATGTGAATTTGAATTCCTACTTGGTAAAGAGAATTAATCTTGAAATAAATTAACAACAAAAAAGAGGAAAATGCTAAGCATCTATTGCTTTATCTGCAAAATAGCTGTGAATGGGTTAAATGCTGGATGGCAGGCCTAGGCCCCATGATCTTTTGAAGATCCTTCTAGGTCTAAGTACTGTAATGTGGGATAAGAACATGAACTGCTGGAAAAAAAAGTTTACTTCTTTAACTTCCAGGTTCTTTATCTGTAAGATAAGGCTATTATAATTCATAAGGTTCGTAGGAACATGTATGATATAGCGGTGCCTGAAATAGAAGACATGAAATAAATGCTTGTTCTCTCCAATAAGGCATTACATTTAGATGAAGAAAAATAATATATTTAAAACTGCACTTGAAGTAAAGGTACCTTGGGAAAACTCTTTAAATTCTGATTCTGCTTTTCTCTTTGCAAAGTTCATTGATATTTCTAGGTATTCCAGGCTTCATAAAGTTAACTAGCCTTTGGGTTTCAAATGGAATCCCATGAATGGCCTGCCCATCCTAGGTCACCAGCAGGTGTAGTTCAGAATTGCCAGAGAGGATTTGAACAAACCCAGTGACTGACTGTTCAGAGCCCATCATTTTCTTCCTTTCTGTTCTCGCTGCTTGAGTGAGGTCTGTCACTGAGTCATGTGAAAGCCCCTCGGTGGGTCTGATCCTCTCTCTGGCCCCTCCACCAAGTCAGAGGGGCCTATCATCTTTAAAACCCTCAAAACACCGTATCCACCTTGGTTTTCCTTGCATATGACATGGGAGCTTTTTTCCCCAGATCTTATCACACTGTGGAGAAGAGATTAGTTTGGGGGAGTTATCTGAGTTATAAATGCCATAATATGGAAAGTGCTAGAAGGCCAATATTACTAGTAAGCCAGACTTGCATAAATTGGCCAAGACCCTCACTAACTTCAGCATAGGCTTGAGCTGGGACCTCTACTGTGATTAAGTTTGGGTTTGTACCTCTGCATAAAATACTTAAAGTTTTCTTTACTGCAGTTGTAATCCTGCACCTCACATATGAGGCCCCCAAGACATCTGGCTTTGGAAATGAGCAGGGCTTATGTTCAGTTCCAAAAGAACCAGGCTTTGCAGGTCTGAGATCCTTCTGGGGAGCTCATGTGCAGATTCAGCCATACAGGACTCCAGCACAAAGGTAGCAGTTTGAGAGATGACTGGATTATAGGTGAAGGGCATTTCTTTGTTAATCTTAAAGTGTCTGCCTGCAAGGCAGGGACCAGTTGGGACTTCCTTTGCAGACAGAGGCCCTAGCCAGCACCATTTTTGCACTCTCCCTCTACCTTGCTAGCCCAGGCAGGTGTGCAGGACACAACCTCACAGCAGGCATGGGTGTGCCCCACCCCCAAAGCTCTTCCCCTGCCTTGCTGAGGCCAAGGACACACCCCGCCCTCAGCTCTCTCCCACTGCCTCCCGAAAGCCGGTGGATGAGCAGAATCCACACAGGAGGTGATCAAGGGGCATCATCCCCTGGACCTGGTGGCCAGAGGCTTGTGTTTCTGGGCCCCACAGGACTATAACAATCAGAAGGACCTTTGAGGGAAGGTTACCACACCAAAGACACTGCCCAGAGAGCAGACTGACACACATCCCCGGTCTGCTTGTGGAAAAGGCCCATCTGCTTGTCCTGGAGCTTCACCTTGAGGGACAGGCTTCAAGTTTGCCATACACATGGAGCCTACAGATGTCCTTTCAGGGAATAGTGGGCAGAGGGCGTCATCTTTGAGCCCTCCTTTGGCCTCACCAGAGATCAGTCATGCCTCCCAGAAAGGAGATTATACCCTTGTCTGAAGCCCCAATTTTTGCAACTTTCACACAGGGGCTACTCAGTCTTTTACAGACCTCTCAGTCTTTACAGTTGTGGAGCCATAGGACTGTATATAGTGACATACTTTAAAAGCTGCTGCCTGAGGATCTGGCTTCCAGTGAGCCTGCAACTGGGTGCTGACCAGGATCACTCCTTTGGAACACTGGCAGTTCTTGCACACCCTCAGCAACTGTGACCTCTCAAGAACAAATCAGACTCCTTAGACAGACACAAAGATTCCAGAGACAACCAAGAGCTAGCACAAAGTTGAATGATAAGTTCACCTCCTCCACAAGGTCACTCCTTCAAGATTGGGAGAAGTAGCTGTTTTACCTAATATGCAGATACAAACACAGAAAGCCAAACAAAATGAAGAAAGAGAAGAATATGTTTATAGTAGATACACAAAAGATAATGAGAAAGGAATATAAACATAACACTAAAGAAAGGCATCAAACCACAAGGGAAGAGAGCAAAAGAAAAAAGGAACAGAGGAACTATAACAAAAACCAAAAACACCAATTAATGAAATGGCAATAAGTGTACACCTATTAATAATTACTTTAAATATAAATGGACTAAATTCTCCAATCAAACCAGAGAGTGGTTTAGTGGATAAAAAGACAAGACTCATCTCTATGTTTCCTGAAAAAGACTCACTTCAGATCTAAGGACACACACAGACTAGAAGTGAAGGAATGGGAAAAGATATTCCATGAAAATGGTAATGAAAAGAAAATTGGTGTCACTATACTTTAAACAAAATAGACTTTAAAACAAAGACTATAAAAAAACCCTCAATAGATTTTAAAATACACTTTGAAACAAAGACTAAAAAAAGCCAAAGAAGGTATTAACATAATGATAGGTGGATCAATACAAGAAGATATAACATTTATAAATATTTATGCACCCAACATAGGAGCACCTATACATATAACGCAAATATTAACAGACCTAAAGTGAGAAATTGACAATAATGTAATACGAGCAGGCAACTTTAATTACACCGCTTACATCAGTGGATAGATAATCCAAACAAAATCAAATAGGAAATATCACCCTTAAATGACACATTACACCACATAGACTTAATAGATATATACCAAACATTCCACCCAGAAGAAACAGAATACACATCCTTCTCAAGTTCATATGGTGCATTCTCCAGGATAGATCACATTTAAGGCAAGAAAATGATTATCAATAAATTTAAGAAGACTAAAATCACATCAAGCATCTTCTCTGACTACAATGGTATGAATTTAGGAATCAATTACAAGAAGAAAAATGGGAAAATATCACAAGTATATGAATAGTATACAACATGCTACTAAAACCAATGGATCAATAAGGAAATCAAAGGGGAAATTTAAAAAAATCTAGAGGCAAGTGAAAATGGAAATGCAATGTACCAAACCTATGGGATGCAGCAAAGCCATTGTGAGAAGCGCCTGTAGTGGTAACTGCCTGTATTAAGAAACAAGAAAGATCTCAAATAAGCATCCTAACTTTATACCTCAAAGAACTAGAAAAAAAGAACCAACAAAGCCCGAAGTTAGTAAAAGAAAAGAAATATTAAAGATCAGAGCAAAAATAAATTTAGTAGAGATTTTAAAAAATGGAAAAGTTCAATAAAACAGAGTCTGTCATTTGAAAAGACAAACAAAAAATTGACAAATGTTAACTGGACTCACCAAGAAAAATAAAAGGATCAAATAAATAAGATCAGAAATGAAAAAGGAGAAGTTACAACTGGCAGCACAAAAATACAAAGGATCATGGGAAAAATGATATGACGACAAATTGGGCAACATAGAAGAAATGGATAAATTCCTCAAAATGTGCAGTCTTCCAAGAATTAATTTTGAAAAAATAGAAAATCTGAAGAGATCAACTAATAAGGAGACTAAATGGGTAATCACAAACCCCCCAACAAACAAAATTCCAGGACAAGATGGTTTCATTGGTAAATTCTACCAAATATTCAAAGAAGATGTAATACCTATCCTTCTTAATCTCTCCCAAAAATCTGAAGAAAAGGGAACATTTCCAAAATCATTTTGATGCCAGTATTGCCCTAATAGCAAAATCAGATAAGAACACCACCCAAAAAGAAAGAGAAAGATAGAGAGAAATGGAAAAAGGAGGGAAGATGGAAGGAAGGAAGGAAGGAAGGAAGGGAGGGAGGGAGGGAGGGAGGGAGGGAGGGAAGGAGGTATAAAGGGAGGGAGGAAGGAGAGAAGAAAATTATAGGCCAATCTCCCTCCATGAACTTAGATGCAAACAATCCTGAGGACAATACATTGGCAAACTGAATTCAACAAACATTAAAAGGATCAGACACCATGATCAAATGGGACTTATTCCAGGGATGCTAGGATAGTTCAATATTTGCAAATCATTCAACATGATGCATCACATTATCAAAATAAAGGATAAAAATCATATGATGATCTCAGTAAGTGCAGACAAAGCCTTTGACAAAAGCAAAATCCATTTATGACAAAAAAAACTCTCAACAAAACAGGTATAGAGGGAATGTATATCAACATAATAAAGTCCATAAATGACAAACCCCCTGCTAACATCATTCTCCATGGTGAAATGCTAGAAGCTTTTCCTTTAAAACCAGGACAAGACCAGGATGCCCACTCTTGCCACTTTAACTTAACATAGTATTGAAAGTCCTAGCCATAGCAATTAGGCAATTAAAATAAATAAGTCATCCAAGTTGGAAAGGAAGAATCAAAACTGATACTAACTGTAGATGACATTGTACTACATATAGCAAACCATGAAAACTCCATCAAAAAGATGTTTGAGTTAATAAATTCAGTAAAGTTGAAGGATACAAAATCAATATACAGAAATCTTTTGTGTTCCTATACACTAATAACATACTATCAGAGAGAGAAATTAGGAAAAAATCTCATTTACAATTGCAACAAAAGCAATGAAATACCTAGGGGTAAATTTAACCAAGGAGATGAAAGACCTGTACCCTGGAAACTATATGATATTGATGACAAAATTGAATAAATGGAAAGATATTCCTTATTCATGGATTAGAGGAATAAACATTGTTATAATGTCCATACTATCCAAAGCCTTCTGCAGAGTCAATGCAATTCCTATCAAAATTCCAATAGCATTTTCCCCAGAACTATAACAAATAATCCTGAAATATGTATGGAATCACAAAAGACCCTGAAGTCAAAGCAATCTTGAAAAAGAACAAAGCTGGAGGCATCACACTCACTGATTTCAAACTATACTACAAAGCTACAGTAATAAAAAAAAAAACAGTGGTATTGGCATAAAAACAGACACATTAGATCAATGGAACAGAATAGAGAGCCCAAAAATAATGCCAGACATATATCATCAATTAGTTTACAAAAAAAGGAGCATAGAATATACAAAATGGAAAGGACAGCTTCTTCAATACTTGGTCTTGGGAAAACTGGACAGCCATGTGTAAAAGAATGAAACTAGACCACTATCTTATACCATACCCCAATAATACATACAAATCAAAATGGATTAAAGACTTGAATGTAACACCAGAAACCTTAGAAGTCCTAGAAGAAAACATAGGCAGTAAGTTTCCTGACACTGATCTTGGCATTGAATTCAGGGATCTAACTCCAAAAAGCAAAGACAACAGAACAACAAAAACAACAAAATGGGACCACATCAAACGAAAAAGCTTCTGTACAACAAAAGAAACCATCAACAAAATGAAAAGACAACCTACTGAACGGGAGAAAATGTTTGCAAATCCTACATCTGATAAGGGGTTAATATCCAAAATATATAATGATCTCAAACAATTCAATACTAAAAAACTAAAAATTCAATTTTAAAATGGGCTGAAGGTTTAAATAGACATTTTTCCAACGAAGACATACAGATGGCCAACAGGCACTTGAATATGTGTTCAACATCACTAATTATCAGGGAAATGCAAATCAAAACCAGAATGAGATATTACTTCACACTTGTGAGAATGCCTATCCTCAAAAAGACAAGAAATAACAAGTGTTGATGAGGATGTGGAGGAAAGGGCACACCCTTGAACACTTTATTAGAATGTAAATTGTTGCAGCCACTTGTTAAACAGTGTGATGGTTCATCAAAAAATTAAAAATAGAACTGCCTTACTACCCAGCAATTCTACTTCTAGGAATTTAGCCAAAGAAAACAAAAACACTAATTTGAAAAGATATTTGCATCCATATGTTCATTGAAGCATTATTTATAATAGTTGATGTATGTAAGCAACCTACATATCCATCATGAATGAATAAAGATGTGGTATGAATAAAAAATGGGATACCACATCACCATTAAAATAAAAAGGAAATCTTCCCATTTGCAACAAAATGGTGGGAACTTAAGGGTATTATGCTAAGTGAAATAGGTTAGACAGAAAGAAATATACTGTATGATTTCACCTATATGTGGAATCTTAAAACAAAATGAAACAAAACTCATAGACACAGTAACAGATTAGTGGCTATAAGAGGGGAAGGGGGTTGGGAGTGTGGGCAATATGGGTGAAGAGGGTCAATTACATGGTAACAAATGGCAACTAGACATTGTGGTGATCACTTTGTAGTGTATATAAATATTCAATTAATATGTTATATACCTGAAATGAATATAATGTTATATACCAATTTTTATGGACTCAGAGGAGCTACATCCTAACTATTCCTAAGATAGAGTGCTCTGATTCTTTGAAGTATTAAAATGTGGACATTTAAAATGTTTCCAGGATATCTCCTGATCATTTTTCACTTAGTGCATTGGCCTTTACTATGATTTGAACATCTATTTTTCAGTTGAATTTTGAGTGTTTTCTAATGTGCACTGTTGGAGGGCCCTATCCATACAAGTATGATAAAAGCACACATCTGCCCTCCAAGAGCTTCCACAGTTTGTAAGAGAGTCAGCCACAGAGAAAAATTTAGGCACATTAGTATATGTTATCTTATCATTGTTGAAACACAAGAATTACTTAGTTTATTTGAATGATCTAACCACACCGAGGTTCTTTGGTATCACGGTTATTTAAAAATATGTGTGTGTTTGGATATAATAAATATTAAACACCAGCCCTCCCACACAATTAGATTTCCCTATCTCCTAAGAAAATATCACCTAAGAAAAATGCACGTATACTACTACAACTAATTGCTATTATTGTTATTATTGGCATATACATTTGTATGAGGTGCTACATATGTTTGCAATTGCTTAGTTATGATAACAACCTTGATAGTTTTGTATGTTGTGCTTTATTTTACATAGAAATTTATGAAAGATGTAGCAAGACGCACAGAATCACACAGTGGCTGGTCCAGGACAAATGTAAAGTCTGGCATTCGGCCATCCCCTCTCTGCTTGATTAGGCCTCAAGGAGACAGAATCTTTTCAAAGTGTGGGTGCATTTCCTCCTTACATGTTTTGTAGCCATGAGCAGTAAGGCCAGGAAGCCCATTTTGAGAAAGTACTACTGAGGCAAAAAAAAACGTCCATATGATGATAATCAGAACTGTTTTGTCTTTGACTACCCACTTAAAGGTACTACATAGCTCTTTTATTTTCTTCTCTTTACACCCTGCCAATCACTTGTCTCCCATTCCACTATTACCCCCAGTGCTAATATAACACAGACAGAAATGGGCTAGCCGTCTGCATGAGCCATTTGGTGACAGCCTGCTCTCTAAAGGGGCTCTGCTAAGACAGATACAGCAGCCTTTCCAGTCATCTTTGGCAAGTGCCCGACTGTTTTCCCAAAACAAGGTCGTCCGCCACCTGGAGGAGTAAGAGTGCAGTATGTGTTTCCATTGTTTTCTGTAAAAACTGATGCCGAACTATAAACTACTTAAAAGATTCCGAATATAAGCATTCAAAAAGGAAAAAAATTAACAATGTGGCGGAATCTTTAAAAATAAAAATCTATTTAGATCCATTTAAAAGGCAAATCTCAGCACTAACGTAATTTAGAACAACAGCAGCTTGCAGCCTTATATGTTGGGCTTTTTCATTGTACTGACTTTCAGATGCATTATTATTATGACATGCTTAAAATGCTCTATTTAATTTTAATCAATTCCAAGCCATTTACCAGGATAACTGAAGCAAAAGCTTGCTTTGTTCAAGGCTCCAGGGAAGGGTTGTCCATACAGAGGTAGCACAGAGAAGTTGTGGAGGTGATAAAACTGTCCTATATGGAATTGTGGAGATGGAAACACTGTTCCATACATTTGCCAAATCCATAGAACTGTACACCACAAAAAGGTGGATCCTGTAACCTAAAAAAATTCAGTTAGGATACAAGGGAAAAGATAGAATTCAGACTGTGACGACTGACTCTAACTCTATTTCGTGTGCCATAGACCACACTGAAGGGATGGTGAGGAAGGAGCCAACCTGTGGAACTTCAGGACAGAGTGGGGACAGGAAACTATAAGCTAATGACCAAGAGAACTGTACAGAAGCCCTGGAATCTAGTTCATAAAATTATTTCTCACCGGCATATTAGTAAGGAATTCTGAAATCTGTTTGTGTCCTGGAGTTCAACAAATAAATACGTATTTCATAGAAAATGAAGTCTAAGGAAAGGTAGTTTACTGACTTAGTCGTATTCCACTGTCAGCATAAGATATTACAAAAGAGAAAGGAGAGCTAGTGGTACTGAGCCCTGTGGTACTGGATTAGAGGCAGGCTTATCAATGTGGATGCATAAAACACACACACACACACACACACACACACACACACACACACACACACACAGAAATAGAAGCTTGTGTATGCATGAGTTAATGTAAATACATATATATCCTAGCTCTCTTCCCTGAAGGGGCTAGAATCAGTGATTTCTCCAGTATCGGTCTTCATTTCTAAATACCATTCTGCAAGAGGAAGAGCGAGGGATGCTTGGAGAACTCACTGACCCTATCCATAAGTGTCTTTGAAGTTTATTGACTGTGTTAGAATTTCCCCTTTAAAAATGCCTTTATTTTATAGTGTGGTATGACTTGACTTTGCAGCGCATCCTTAAATGTGCACCTGGACAGATTTAAATTCTTTCTCTACTAAGCATGCAGAGCTCAAGAGCAGCTGGGCAGAGCAATGTCTGTAATTGATATAACATATTGGTAAATCAACACGTTTATTTCCCCCCTGGTGAGTCACGCTGCTGTAGACATCTAAAATAAACCTTAATTCTACCTCCCACAAACTGGTTTGAAGACTGTCTGCTAATGTTTGTTTGGCAGTTGATAAAAATGGAATAATTAGATTGAATTTGTTTTTCTTTCTGGCATTTCCAATGCTCCTTTCCAAACAGGTCTCTCTGAGAAAATATTTAGAAGGCAATGCTTCCCATTTTTCCACACCTCCTTCGGCATGCTGGCAATAATAAGGAAGCAAGTAGATGTGTTCATTGTTCGTAATATTTCCTTTAACTACAACTGGACCACATTTTACCACAGATGCCAGGGATGTAGTGGCTGTGTGGTCTTACATAATTCTAAAAAATTACATGGTTTAGCAATGGTGATGAACAGGAATTTCTCCTGCCTTTGTAAGTGAATTAATACATCGGTTCACCCGTGAATGTGTGAGAATGATTCTAGTTTGAATGTAACTTCTTCTTTTAACATGCAGCTCATTACCTATAATAGTAGCACTGAGCATCCCATCATTCCATCTCTTTTATACCTATGTGAGATATCTATTATAAATTGCATTTGTGAGCCTAGAATTGAGTCAGAGGCAAATGATGAAATATTTTCTGGGTATCTTCCTTGTACGGATCCTCAGGCTAAAATCATGAGGAAACAGTGGCACATAAGAACCATGTCAACCTCTTGAAGCCACTCTCTGCCAAGCATTCCGATCTGACCAGTGAATGTAGCAGAAGCTCTGAGACAGGCTAAAGCAGGCTCAGCCGAGACTGGGCAGAGTCCAAGGTGATGTGTCTCATCTCTAATGAACTCCTGGGCATCTGCTAATTATTTTTCACCTTATTTGAAATGTGACCCCAGGAAATAGAGAAAGTTTTACAAGGAGAAATTTTAAAAATACATATTGTAATTGGGATTGGTGGGAGAATGCTTTTATGAGCACAGAGACAAGAGATGAAAATATTCAGAAGGGGACATAAAAAGGGGGCTTTCTGTATACTCTATTTGAAGATTTAGATAGCTAATACATTTATATGTTTTATGCTTTTATATGCCTAATTGTCAAAGTATCTAATTGTCTGTTAATTATTAATTTTTCTTTAAATTCCACCTTAGTCTTATATATATATGAGTCAAAATCAGGTCCCTTAGTGATAATAGTTAGATGAAGTAGCTGTCATCAATCGGGGGCATATTACAATTGAGTGCATATTATGCCCAAAGTACTGGGTTCAGTGCTTTGCATGAATTCAGTCACTCATTCCTCACACTAACCTCGTGAAGTTGACATTTCATTATAAACATTACAGTAAACTGAGGCTTAAAGAAGGTAATTAACTTAGCCAAGCTGTAGCTGTTCAGGAAATGTTCACTTTGTAAATTTGTAATTGCTATCTCAGCACTCTTAAATGAGTCTTAGGAAAGGTAGTTTATTGACTTACCGATTTAATCAAACACCAATTTATCAGGAATAAAAAAACTCACCTCAACTTTGCCTTGAAATACAAATGTTTCACTTATCTAGGCTAAATTTCTCTAGTTGAGTTGCTTCAGAGATACAAACTATCTCTTTGAATCTCAATGTATCAAATGGTCTCTGAAGTGCCCTTTAATTGAAAAATAAGACTGCTAGCAATTGTTGGGCATATCTCTGAAGACCTGGTATCCACTGAACTATTTCTTCATATTCCCATCTTCTCACTGAGCACATGCTGCAAAATCTTGAGAAGCTTGTCCATAGTCTCAGTTTATTTTGTCAATTTAACATTGTCTAAGAGTAATTCCAAAGATTAATGACCAAATAAGTACCATGTTTTACTTTATCATTTCCCCCACAGGATACTATAGCACATTTTCATCATTACCATGGATTCAGCAATTATTATAAGCTTCTGAGAAACAGTAGATAGCGTAAAAGTTTTCCTGGAAAAAAATCACCAAAATGCATGACCATGTCAATTAAGTCTACAAGATACTTTTCAAATTACATCGTTCTTTAAGGAAATAAACATAAGATAGCTCAAGAAAGCTGCTATATTTAGAAATTCACATATAGGGAGCTAATCTCAGATAATAAAAGGGACATTGGAAAATCACTGAATGCAATTGTTTTCTTTCGGTATTTTGATTTAGGAATTATTTGAAAATTAAGCATACTAACTCTACATTCTTCAGTTTTAATGAGCCTTCTCAAGAGTCTCAAGATTCAGTGCTCTCTCTGCATTAGTTTTAATGGAAGAGAGTATTTTCACACATTATTTTGCTTTTGCAATTTTGCAGCTTGTGATGGATATTGAGAAAAGACCACACTAAAGAAAACAGCATTGTTTGTGATATTACTATATTAAAGTGCTTCCTTTTAGAACACACTAGTTATATTTTTTGCACTGAGATATTAGTCAAAAGGTACAAACTTCCAGTTATTATATGAATAAGTTCTGGGGATCAGTGCACAGTATGGTGACTCTAGTTAACAATATATCATATACTTGAATGTTGCTAAGAGAGTAGATCTTAAATGCCTTCACCACACACACACACATATGCACAGGTAATTATGTGAGTTCATGGAGGTGTTAACAAATCCTATTGTAGTAATCATTTCCCAATATATAGGTATATCAAATCATCATGTTGTATACCTTAAACTTACACAATATTCTAAGTCAGTTGTATCTCAATAAAGCTAGAAGCAAACACATACACACACAATTGAGCTCAGTATGTTACAAGTTTGTATTCCAATATATTTTCCTTGTATATTATTATTAACACATTGACTTTAAAGTCTTCCAAAAACTTTTTTATCATCAATCTTGAATATTGTTGTAGTTAAATCACAGCATTTAATATTTATAAATCAATGTAACTTGAAATCCTTTAGTAGATCAGTATAATTAGAAGACCTTACTGGGAGTTAACTATTGAAAAAGAGTCTCACATTTTTGTTTTTCAACCACTCTTCCCACTACAAAACAAAACAAAAATTCAACCTAGTGAGCAATAATATTTTCAGTCATTTTATCAGTAACTACATTTGCTTTATGGTTTAGAACATGAGTAAGCCTATTGATTTCACTGTCAGATGGGGCCAGTATTTAAGTATATTCCTAATATTCTATTTGCCAGAAGTAAGAGCATGATTAATAGGCTAAGACAATGTTAACCATGAATAATCCTCAAATCTAAAGCCAAAGCAGAAGTTGTGAATAAGGTTTCCTTGGAATTTAAGCTCCTACATATTAACCTGGTTATGGAGAAGGAATATGGGAATAAGGTGCCAGGAATCTCCTGGCCCATGTTATTTCAGAACTTTATTCTGCTCCCTTTTGTATGGGCCTTCTTACTGGCATGTTTTCCTAGCAGCTTGTTCCCTGAGAAAAGACTGTATAATGACTCTAGCAGAGTGTTCCAGTTGAGGATGGAAGTGTTTATCAAATAGCTCAAAGGGCAACAAAGGGGATATTTATTTGCCTGACAAAGAAATTAATCACACACGCTCCTAGAAGAATTGGATTGCTTAGCTTCCCTGTGCAGCTATGGATTCAGCCAGATGAGCATATGGCAGAGACTAATTAAGAGACTCCTACTGGGAATAAGCCGTGCCCTTTCAGAGCCATTTCTAGAATGCTGAAAATTTCTAGCAACAGCATACTCTCTGGTCTTAGTTAGCCTTCTGGCCACATTTGCAAGTTGTGTGACAAACCTACTTATGCAGGAGATGGGTTGTACACAATCCAGAAGGGACGGCATCTGTGGAGTTCTGAAATTATTCCATTATGAAGATTGTATTAGAATTACTCCAGTTAAGGTTTTTGCTTCCATGGTATCATATCAGGTTGAGAGCAGGAAGTAAGATAAATATGTGAATGCTAAGTATGTCTTTCGGGCCTCTCATAAATGTTCCCTTTATGAGCTGCAGTTTCATTATTATTGTAATTATCTTCTTTGTATATTTTGGCCTATTCAAGTCCCACCTTTTTGCTGGGCCTACTCTCGACCTCTAAAAGTAGGTAGCATTGTGTTTTCAGATATGTGAAGAGGAAAGCATCTCATTATTGGAAGGAAAAAAATAGAGATACATGCATGTGTATGTGTGTATAAAATGTTTTTGTACTGAAAATGAAATATTTTTCTGTGTAAGCAATATTGAGAGCACATAAACATTTACTCTGCAAATAGGGAATTCTTAATGTTATGCATACATTTACCTGAAGGCATTGGCTTCCTGTATATGGGAAGCCTTGGTTTTTGTGTGTGCTTTTCACTGTTTATAAAATACCATCCCAATGCTGGCCATCCCTGCTTTGTACATGCCACAACGTGTATTTCTTGAGCGTGCAAAGATACCTGATTTGCTCTGTGATAATTTGTTAATGGGGTTCAGGAGTCTCTTATATCTTAAAAGTGTCTTATCTCTTAAAAGCAGCAGCTTGATCTAGGCAGGGAGTAAATATGTGTTGATGGCCCTTAAATTCAGCATTCCTTTTTCATAAATAGCCAAATGCATCTGCTATTTGGGTAGTTAAATGTGAAAGCAATTTTTATGTTAATGCTAGTTTGGCGGGCTTTTTAAAGTTGATTTTTGCTTTAGGAGGCTTACCTCTTACCCTCTTACTGTTTATATCATAGTCCATAAAATTCAGCAGAGGCATTGATAGCTTGATTATTCAGATTAGTGGCAAAAAATGCTTCTACAAAATTTGCCAGTGGATTAAAATTCAAGCTGTTGATTAAACACATATTTCAGCACATCTCAGCTGTGATGTTTTCTTACAGGAATCCTTTCTCACCAAAGAGCTCTTTCACACATAAATATGTGGCCTCAGGAATGAATGCATACTCTTGATTAAATTAACTAAATGTGCTTTTGACTGCCACCTCCCGCGCGCTGTGGTAATGTGCTTTGTTGGTGAGACACAATGAGATTCAAAAAGAAAAACTGAGGATTCGGGGTTACCTCTTTCTAGAAGAGACTTTACACCAAAAACTTCAGCAGGTGTAGGGCTCCTGATCTCACGGTGTGAGATATCTGGTAAGCAGAGAGAAGTAAGAGCAATGGAAGAAGAATCTTGTAAGCCCAAGCATGAGGAGGAGTAATCAGGGCATTGAATTTCCCAGGACATTTTTTTAAGGTGCTGTCATGGGTGCTGAAGTGAGACAAATAGGAGAAGGGCAGGCTGGCCAGTTGACAGTGGAGTTTGGGTTAGATCCATCAAGAGTAAGAAACCATTCTGCTGTTTAAGCCATGTGACCTGAGTAGTTTTTAGAGATGATCAATGTGATGATGTGGTGAACAACTGGAAGTAGAAAGTGTGGGTGTGAAATTAAGGAAGACAAAGTGGGAGCCCTTTCAGCAACACAGCCCTTTCCCTCTTTTTTAAAAAAAATCCCTTTTCTCTTTAGAACACATTTCTCAAATTATTCCACGAAAAGCATTTCAAAACTGCGGAGAACTGTTTTATAACAAATATCTAATGCTTAGATGCAATGATTCAGTCTCGCTACTACAGTGATTCTTTGAGATAAAAATGCTCCCGAGGTAAGTAGAGTTTGACATTCATTTAATGCTCCTCTTTGACATTTGCAAGGTGACATAATATATAATTCTCTGAGTCAACCCAGATCCAGCTATATACAAAGATGACAGATTCATTGCTCACCTCAAGAAAGGCTTGCATGAAGTAACACATTCTCAGAATGAAGTGGCATGGAATTAAAGATAATTTTTAATCATATGCACCGTTTCATTCTTAAAATAGTTTGTGGTCATGCTGTCATATTGTGCACATTCCTATACAGTAGCTACTAACTAGACACTTGAAAATTATATTTACATTTACAGCTTTCTGACTTGGATTGAAATTCTGGCAGTTTCCTCAAGTATCTATCCTCAATCATTACTTTTCAGTTGTACTCATGCCATTGTGATGAGCACTGAATTATCTCCAGATTTTCTTATGGAAACTTCAATATAAAGCCAGGCTATTAAAACCAAAAGGGACATCAAATTATTTTTAAACAGTGATATGTAGAAATTCAAGTGTTGTGTTCTCAAAGTCCCAGTAATTGATCTCCTTATATCCAGGTATAATTGTATAAAATGTCTTTCCCTAGTATTCCCCAGAAAATGAGAATGATGTTTTTTTCTATCTAGTACATAGTTTTGGGGTTTTATTTTTTGCTTTAGATATTTTTCATCATGAATATGTGAAAGTGTTCCATTCTGATTGAGACTCTTATTTAGACTCTCGAAGCAAATAAGCCCAAATGGATTTAGATATGAGAATATGAGTCTCAGGCTCCTTTCAGGAAAACAGATGCCAATTATATGATTTTCCTGCAACACACAATGCATTCATTCAGTGATAAGAGAATTTTATTTTACTAGTCATATGAAGAGACAATGCTTAGCTTTGCAGTGGCTGAATTGGGTGTATTACACTGTTGTGTACTTAACGCTTTTCCATTAACTCACATAATTTTACTGCCTTTGAATAGTGTAAATGTTCAACCTTGTCATAAAATCCTTTACTTTGTGTTGAAGGTATATTGCCCCCAGCAGTGCAGGAGGGCAGTCCACACCCCTCTGGCTGACTGGTGCCTTAGAACACTGCCTTGTTAGTGCCAGACATCGGGCATAGAGCAGGGAATAAAATAGATCAAGTCCCTATCTTCAAGCTGCTTTTATTGCACTGCAAAGACAGACAGTGAACCATAACCAAATAGATGTATTTCAGGTGGTGATAAAGTCCTGTGAAGGAGAACAAAGTGGGAGAGGAGTGAGTGAGAAGGGAGTGTTGGCAGGAAGGTATTGAACCCAGTGTAACTTGGCCTTTATGTCACTTGGCATCGTGTGTCACAAGTACTCATAATTATAGGACACCTTGGTATAGTTCTGTTTGTCCCTCAACACAGATTCATGATCCCAGCTGTCACTGGCCAGGTGTCACGATACCTGCCTCACACTGCACCACTCACCCTATTTATTACTTCCTTGGGCAAAGCAAGCTTGCAACTTAGCCTGGTTAGAAAAATCACAGTAAGAAAGAATCAATCCAGTTCTGCATGAATAATAAGGAAGGTTGGTAATTGTAGCCTAAGTGGTGTTTATGTGACATATACTCTGAAATCTCAGTGACCTTTTTTGTTTATGCTCTGGTGATGCTTTGGAGAATTAAGATTGAATGACTTTTAATTAATTATTGTTATTCTGTCCCCCATAAAGGTCTGTTTTTGTTTTACCATGGAAGGATCTTAGGTCTTTTACTAAAATAGGAGTAACTAAGGTTATTAATATGCTTAATACAGCATAACATTGATAATGGTGGATTCAGGTGATGTTATACTTTTTTTCAAAGGAGAATGATTTTTACTTGTAGAGCTTGTATTGTTCAAGTCAGAGCCTTCATTCTTTACTTTTCATATATAAAAACAGAGATAAAAAGGATCTGATTTGCAGTTCTGCCATCCAAGCATTATATAAAGGGACAATCCTCCTGAACTTCTTTGCAATGTTATGATAGCTAATGTTAGTAATGTAGAGTTACCCAGGCTCAGCAAAATGGGTAGTATATTTAAAAGTGAAGGTGACTTGCTCTGAGTCCATTTTACTGAATACTTAATCATTCCTTAGAGGCCTGTTATATATCCATATAGAGGAAATAGTATACTGATGTTAAGATAAATTTGAAAATAAGTTGGTTTCCTCCCACTTTATATGTACATATACCCCACTTGCAAATGTGCTGTCTGCTTAGGTAGCCATAAGTTTCCTCTTACACTATCACATATGTATTGTCAAAATATATTTTGCCTGAACCTGGCAGGACTCAGAAATCAAAAAGCAGACTGGACTAGACACAATGTAAAACTTAGTGGCATTTGATCATTCAAGTCAGTCAGTTTAATAAATAGGCCTTCTTGTTATCATGTATGCAAAACAGCCTCTAACATCTCCACCTCTCCCCGTGATTTCCCAAATCATTTGACTACTTAGTTCTTTTCTCTTCTAGCTGAGGTCCTTTTGCCAGAACAGGAAGACCCAAGGGGTTATGTTTGTGTCATTGTTTACCATGCTCTTCCATAAAGCCGTAGATTCCTTCAGCATTTACGATGATGAATATTTTTCTATTATCAGAACAATTCACCTGACTACAAGCACAACACCTGATAATTCTGTAATTCTTTATAATTTATAAAGGACCTTCAGAAACATTTTTTTTGTGTGTGTGGTACTCCTAACAGCCTTGTAAATTAGATGGGGCAAGAATTAATATTCCTGTCTAATTTCATAATTTATGCACTCTAGTTAATGGGTATTTAAGTTTAAAGTGCTTGTAAAATCATTTTACATAATGTAAATGCATACAGATACATATGTATTTAATTGTGTTAGTGATATGTTTGAGGTTATCTGTAGACATCAGGCTCATATTATAATTTCTATGCATAATTCCAGAAGATCTTTTTAAAAAATTATCCCCTACATTAAGGTTTTATGTTATACCTTTCTGCTAGTGTATATATCATACATTTTATAGGGCAATCCAAAGTCTATATAAAGTATCTTAATACAAGTAAATAACTTTTCCTTTGGCTAATCTATTTTAAGTGGTAATTTCACATTTACCTGAGATTAAAACTTTTTCCTTTCAGAAATAATACTTGTAATCAGTATGCCATAGAATTATAGAACAATATAAAACTATCAATCTAGGTTGTAATGCATTGTCAAAGTTATCATAAAAAGATAGTCATATATATATATATATGAAGCTGTGATGCATTAATGTGAGGCTTGATCAAGGAAGAGATTGTATTTATTAGTCTTGCTTTTTAAATGTGATAAAGCTTTTATGACACTCATTAGAACAACTGCATTTATACTTAAGTTTTTCATTAGAAGATTCACATGCTGTATTATCAGCTTAGAAGTGGATTCACAGAGACAATAATCAAGCATTTTTGTCCAGAGTGTTTTTAATGATCTATTAATGAAATAACATGTCAAGCACCCAGAACAGTCTGGTATATAGCATCTCTCTCATATAAGGTAAATATTAACTTCATGTTTTGTAGATACCTTCCTCTACAAATGGACCCAAATAATCTAAAGCATGGGTATTACTCTTTCAACTGTATCTTAGCCTTTAAGTTTCTTAGGCAGAAAAGAGATTGTAATCTTGTACAGTTATATTCAATGATCTGCCATAATAGTTATACCATTCTTTGCAAATCAAATAAAACTTCTAATGGAAGTGGACATTAATCTGTGAATTGAGATATAAGTCTAAGGAACATTAGAACTATTCATCTATTCTTATGCAAATGCAGATTCACTACAATTTAGAAACCTGTTGCTTAGAAGAGCCCCTCTTCAGTCTTTGCTTAGGAAAATTAACCTTATTTTAAGGGTCATGGATTTCCATTAAATTGTCCTCAGAAGTGCAGCGCAGAAATAACATTATATACCGCCTTTCCAGTAGGGGGTGATCTCCTACTGAAAGTGGTAAGAAGAGAAGACTTGAAAGATACACTGTGGTCATCCCAAATGCAAAATGGAAAATCTTAGTAGAAAGCTCTCAAGTCAAATGTTGTAAGTAATAGTAAGAGAAAATAAAATGAATGCCTTTGAAGTTGGATCCAGCAAGGGAAACTCTAAAATCTTTTTTTGTACGTAGACAAAACACAATTTTGAGGCCTGAAGGTAAATATTTTGGTCAGGTGTCTTTTCTCAATTTCCAAATTTCAGGTCAAGTTTTCTTCTCGACAATGTGGGATATAAGGAGCGTTTTGATCAAAGAGGATTTTATCTTTGCTTCTTCTTTAAAGAATAAGGTTTCCTGTTCTGGAGAGAGTAATTTTTCAAAAATATTTTTGCATATATAATACTTTGTACAACAGTGTGCAGGTGAATATTGGAAAATACTGGGGGAGACATGCTGCAAGGTTGGGATCTGACAATTGTCTAGAGCCTGCGCAGACCTGGACGCTGTGGGAGGAGGTTCCATGCATCACCGCATTTGGCCTTCCCAGTCTTCTCTGATCCATACACTTCTTGCAAACTCAACAGAACTCCAAAAGTTCAAGTGTGCTACAGGTAGGCAATAGAAGGAAGTGGGATAGAGAATGGGAGGTTCAAGATTCCTTGGAAAACCGTCACTTTTAATTTACTAAAGAAAAATCCTTTTACATATTGGAGTTAGAGAAGCCAATCACCCTGAGACTGTCCTGGTGAAGAGAAACCTTAGGAAATCATGGGTGTCCATAGCAAACCTGGCTGCTTCTGAGTTGTTTTCGTCAGGCACATCTAAAAAGAAACGTTCCAGAACCGTGTTTTATGTAGCGACTTTGAAAATCAGCTCTGGCTTCTAGTGCCTGTGGGCTTGATAGAGTCGCCATCATTTCTCATTTCATTTCTTGACAAAAACTTGAAGTTTTGCCTTTAGTCAGAACTTCCACCATAAAGAGCTCTGTTTTAAATAGATTGGATACCTAAATTCTAGATAAGAAAAAATACATCTCCATCCGATTCTCTTCATGAGAGCAGGAGCAGCTATTGAAAGCTGGTGCTGCTTCAGCTTTACCATCCTAAGAAAGAAGTCCAGCGTTTGTCCAGGGAGAGCTCAGGTAATGCACAATCAAATCCGTGGCTTTCATTCTGCCCAGAGGGCTTTCTGCTGACAGCAGGTGAAGCTGAGATCTCATGAGATCTGTCTTGAGGCTCAGGAAGATAACGTTCATAGTGGATGAGCACTTCTATGTGTTTTTTCCTAGCTTGGGTGAGAAATGCATCCAACTTATTTTCTATTTCACATAAGAAGCATTTTAATTTGCATTTATCTGGTGACTAGCAATGTGGAGCATCTTTTCATGTGTCTGTTGGCCATCTGAATTTCTTCTTTGGAGAACTGTCTGTTCTCCTCTGCCCATTTTTTAATTGGATTATTTGCTTTTTGTTTGTTGAGTGTGTGAGCTCTTTATATATTTCATTAACTTGAAGGCTTATTAAATCTAAATAAACTGTATAGCATTATACATTTCATTAACTTGAAGGCTTATTAAATCTAAATAAACTGTATAGCATTATAGGAGATCTCTAAACTCTGTGGACAGTATATCCTTGATATCTTCAGGAGGCATATGTGTAAGGTGTTTAGAAATCTCCAGGTTTGGGACCGTGAAAGTTTAACAGTCTTCTTTTGTTAAGTATTGAATTGTTGCTGTCAGTAGCCTTTTATAGCTACCTTTTGAACATTAACTGACATTTTATTTCTTACATGTTGCCTGTTATCCATACACAAACCTCTGTTTTTAGCATTGAAAATGTGCCATGGGAATGTGCTGAAATGTGCTGCCTGGTGGGCTAGGCTCACTCATTAACACAGTAGCTTGGATCCAATTTGCCAGCCCCATGGCATGAATCCTTCAGATTTGTATTTCAGTAAAGTATAAATCCCCATAGCGATGGACTTGCAGGATGAGAAATTGATCATGTAAAACCCTCAAATGCCAAGAATCTTCTGTACTGTGTTTTCATGAGTATTGCAGGAATGGAAGGATTGTCTCATCAATCAGTCGGATGTTTTAAACTCCATACACACTGAAGTGGATTGCCTGAAAGTATGCCTTTTATAACCCTGCATATATATGGTTTCTTTTATCCTGTGGCCGCAGGTACATCATAATACAGAAGTTATTAAATTTGCGAGCATGCAATGCAATCAGCCCAAGTTTAATTGAAACAGTTCTGTATGTGACAGTACAGATTTGCTCTACTCAGCATAAAGTTCTTTATGTTGATAACAGAGGATCCCAAAATGGCCATTAAATACTGGAAACAGACATTATTTATGTTAAGACAATAATTTCCAATCCTGACTGAACAATAGAATTTCCTAGGGAGCATTTAAAGTATTCTTATACCTGAACTTCAGCCTTGTTCAAATAAATCAAACTCATGAAATCAGTAATTTTTAAAGCTTCCCAGGTAATTTAATGGTCAAGAGAGATTGAGAACCACTGTGTTAAAACTGACTTCAAAATAAGATGCTGGCGAAGTATAGGCAGGTCAAATGAGTTGACTCTGTGGGTAAATATAACAGATGCAATTGATTTCACACATTTCATTTTTAAAAATACCTATATAGGACTTACTACACGTCTGGCAGAGTTTTAAGTGCTTGACTCATTTGACCTTCCTAGCATCTCTGTGAGGTATGCTAACTCATCCCCATGTACAGATGACAAAATTGAGTTAGACAACCTCCTCAAGGTATTGAGCTGATGAGGGGCTGAGCCTAGCTTCAGAATTAGGTTCCGACTGGTTGGTTCCCAAACTGTGATCTATGAATCAGCTGCATCAGTCTCAGCTGGACACTGATTGGAAGTGCAAATTCTCAGCCTCAGCCCTAGGGTTTTTTATTCAGTGAACCTGGGGTGGAGCCTAGGAACTTACATTTCTGAGTTTCTGGCCAATACTGCTGTGGATGGTCTGGTGAGGACCAGGAGAACGTGCACGAGGCTGCCCTGTCTCTCTCAGTTGTCCAGCTGTGCACCAATATATATTTTTATAGTTTAATTAATTATAGGACTAATGGAAATGTAAAAGTTCAGGTCTCAGTAAATGTAAAATATTGTTACTCAGTATCACCTTTGTTTCTTTGGAGACGCATGGGCTGGCATTATTTGGAGTTGATCAGTTAGTGCGTAAGTTGCCCAAGCTACTGCTGAGTTCTTGATTGGAGATTGGGAAAGGGAGATCAAACAAACAAAAGCAATGTTAGAGGAGATTGTAGACAGAGCGTCTCTTCATGTCACTATTCCTCTGACCACAGTCCAGCTAGCTCCCCATCTAGGAACTTTGTCCCATGCCATCCTTGGTCCATTTCCCTTTGGCTAAATAATTCAGGGGTTAGCAATACAATGCAAAAACTTACTATTACAGACTCATTTGTAGCTGTTAGAGACAATTCAAAATCACATTTAAGCTAGTAGTATTAATCTTTTGTGTAGCTGTGTTGGGATGAGAGATGCATTATATGTGGAATTCTATACCTGATTATGCTGTAAAAATGATATAAAAGAATGTATGGATGCATATATATATATACGGGAGAGAGAATGTTCATAGCAGAGAATATAACAAATGATGAATTCACAGACTATCTTTCTGGTAATATTTCAGCTCCAAAACATTAGTGTTTGTATAAATCACATGTCATATATTTTGCCAGGGCTTAGATGCTTCATGTGTCCTTGCCAAATGCACCTGTGAGTTTTGATCGCTGTAGAGATGTGTCTTCAGTATAATTCTGTGCTTCATTATCTCTCCGTTGATAAATGTCACAATATGTGTTTAAACACAGAAGCAAAATAGCACTATTAAAAGAACATTTTTAATTCACTCAACAAAATCATGTTTTCTATTATAACTTATAATCAAGAATTTAAAAAAATATAGGCTTAGTAAAGGGTTGACATCCAAAATATATAAAGAGCTCATGCACCTCAACAAACAAAAAGCAAATAATCCAATTAAAAAATGGGCAGAGGAACTGAACAGACAGTTCTCCAAAGAAGAAATTCAGATGGCCAACAGACACATGAAAAGATGCTCCACATCGCTAGTCATCAGAGAAATGCAAATTAAAACCACAGTGAGATATCACCTCACACCAGTAAGGATTGCCACCATCCAAAAGACAAACAACAACAAATGTTGGCCTTTTTTATCCTTTTCCGGCCTTCAAGATGTCGAAGCGAGGACGTGGTGGGTCCTCCGGTGCAAAATTCCGAATTTCCCTGGGTCTTCCAGTAGGAGCCGTGATCAATTGTGCTGACAACACAGGAGCCAAAAATCTGTACATCATCTCTGTGAAGGGGATCAAGGGACGACTGAATAGACTTTCTGCTGCTGGTGTGGGTGACATGGTGATGGCCACAGTCAAGAAAGGCAAACCAGAGCTCAGAAAGAAGGGTTCTGCCATCACAGGACCAGTTGCAAAGGAGTGTGCAGACTTGTGGCCCAGGATTGCATCCAATGCTGGGAGCATTGCATGATTTCTTCAGTGTATTTGTAAAAAAAATCCATTAAAAATTATTTGCTCCCAAAAAAAAAAAAAAAAAAAAAAAAAAAACAACAAATGTTGGCAAGGTTGCGGAGAAAGGGGAACCCTCCTACACTGCTGGTGGGAATGTAAACTAGTTCTACTATTGTGGAAAGCAGTATAGAGGTTCCTCAAAAAACTAAAAATAGAAATACCTAGGAATGTACCCTAAGAATGCAGCAGCCCAGTTTGAAAAAGACATATGCACCCCTATGTTTATTGCAGCACTATTTACAATAGCCAAGAAATGGAAGCAACCTAAGTGTCCATCAGTAGATGAATGGATAAAGAAGATGTGGTACATATACACAATGGAATATTATTCAGCCATAAGAAGAAAACAAATCCTACCATTTGCACCAACATGGATGGAGCTAGAGGGTATTATGCTCAGTGAAATAAGCCAGGCGGAAAAAGACAAGTATCAAATAATTTCACTCATCTGTGGAGTATAAGAAGAAAGAAAAAACTGAAGGAGCAAAACAGCAGCAGACTCACAGAACTCAAGAATGGCCTAATAGTTACCAAAGGGAAAGGGACTGGGGAGGATGAGTGGGAAGGGAGGGATAAGTGGGGGGAGAAAGGGGGCATTATGATTAGCATGTATAATGTGTGTGTGGGGGCACCAGGAGGGCTGTACAACACAGAGAAGACAAGTAGTGATTCTACAGCATCTTACTGAGCTGATGGACAGTGACTGTAATGGGGTATGTTGTGGGGACTTGGTGGTGGGGGGAGTCTAGTAAACATGTTCCTCATGCAATTGTAGATTAATGAAACCAAAATAAAAAATTTAAAAAATATATATATAGGCTTAGCACTTAGGAAACACGGCTGCACTTTTATTCCAGCACTTGCACAGAGCAGCCGTTGACATCTGCTGAGCTCTGCTCCCACTGCATGATCCCTTCATCTGGCATGTGACTCAGTTGTGCATTTGTAATCTTCTGTCTGACAAATCCCAGGAGTTTCAGGACAGCTAACCCTACAGGGGAGACCTGAGCTCTGTCACCAACTCCATCCATCACCATCGGAATCATTTTTGTAGTACCTTTTTTTTTTTTACAGGTACATGAATACCCACTATTGTCCCTAAAAATATGCTCCAAGCAAAAATAATGTTATGGAGCAGGAAAGTACTATAAATTTTATTAGTAGAGTCAATAAGAATTCTATATGTAATTCTTGAAATTATACTCTCCTTTGTCATTGAACCATGAGAAATGCATTATCTTACCCAATGTGGGGATGTGAAACTACCCCTATTGTTTTATATCACTGACATCAATCAGTTTATGAGACTCAAGTTTTGTTCATATACTTTTTCTTCATTGTGGCCATATATGATTTTGGTGACACAGACTAAGAAAACATCATTGTAGGTTTGAGGACCTCAGATAATGGCTTCTTCCATGTGCAGTTACTGTCGAACCATATTTTCATCATTTTAATTGTGGTTCTTGATACTGGCTTATGAGGACAGCAAAACACCTAAAGGCCTGGAGAATTTTCAGGCTAGAGAGACATGGACAAAGTTGTTCGTATGGTGGTGGTTAAATAGAAGGGAAGGCATGGGAAGTGTGTATAATAAATACTTATAATTAGTATTTTTATAATTACATAAGATTAGAAAGGTGAGAACATGTAATACTCAGTAATCCCCACCTAGTGAGAATAATAATAGCGACCATCTCGCAGAGGTGTCATAAGCACCTATTGCCGTGAAATGCGTGGAGAAATACAAGAATGAATTCACCAGAAACTGCGTCATTGAAAGCTGCGCTCATGTGATGTGATGTTCCAGAAGTAAAAAGCTTTATTCTTTAAGTCGTCCCTGACATTTTCAAATCACTTGCAAGTGCTCTTCAGATCGTGTTCCTTTCTAGCTATCCTTTGGGATGTCATCTAGCGGTCCCTGGCTGAATGACATGGTCCTCCTGCTCCTTTTCTTGTACCTGTTGCTCCTCCTGACTGTCTCCTGCAGGAACATCAGCCCTTGACTGACTCCTGAAGGTGCCTCTTGAGTGTGGAACACTTCTCCCTAAATCAGTCCTAGATCTATCAAATCTATCAACCATCAGTGTGGACTGTAGCTATCATGATGGAATGCGCAGCTGACATGGCAAACCTGAATAAAGGCCACAACATTGGGTGCAGAGTGTGAGCTCAACCACGAAAATAGATATATATATACATGTAGAAAAATAAAGCAAAGATTAGAGTTCATTAGATTCTAGGTGGTTTTGTCTCTTAATTCTTTACAAATCTTCCATAATGATTGAAAGATCATAATATGAATGACTAGAGAGAGGACTTTTCTTTTCAATCCTCATCTCCAGCCCCCACTTAAAAAAGTAAGATTTCAGATTTTTCCTTTTTCTTCCCTGTCTTTTTGTCTATAAATACAGAGGACAGAATCATTTTGTGAGCAATCAATCACATTTGATGTTTTGATGGTAATGTTTCTATTCCTAAATTACAATGTTAGAGCTGAAAAAGACACTTCAAAGCAATCAATGCATGAATTTCACATTTTCCCAGTTTCCATTAAAATGTTTCTCCATGTTAACATTTACAGCCATTTTTATTTATATTTTGTATCTCCAGTTTCCCACAGCTTAAAACACCAAACTTTCTTCTTTATGATGCTTCTCGAAGACAGAAGCCCTGATCATTCTGCCCAAATCAGCATTTCACACTTTATTACCCCTTTTTCCTCCTGTTTCTTAAACCAGTGATTCAGCCATTCTCTTTGTTGCTGCTGTATCTTTTACTTGTACAAGATCTTCTGTCCTGATCTATTGACCCTTTGCTAATCAGAGGCCAGTTATCCATTTCTCACCTGGATTAGTTAGCATGTCTCTGCTGACGTCGTATCTGTGCCCAGGTATGTTAGAGAATTTTGAACAACGAAGAGCAAAGTGCGTGTAATCATTAGTGCTGAATAACATTTGGTGTGAGGTCTGGTGGTCACACTATACTCAAGACAGAGCTGCTCTGTGGAACGAATGGCAATGGCCTGGATTCTTCTTCCAGACTAGCTGCCTGGGGAAGCCATGAATGGCCCACCATCTGTGGGGCCTCACCGTCTGTGTGGCCTCTCCCAGCCTCTTACAGTGGCTCACAGATTTCTCTCCTCCCCTCCCAAGCTGTCTCTCCACAACGATCCACAAGAGGTTCTCATTGCTAGTCTGGGAAAGGCTTTTTTTCATTTTCTGCCCCAAAGTGACCCACTTTAAGTATGTCAGTCCCCCTTTCTTCTCCAGAATCCCCCTGGTGGTTCCTTCATTTGCCCCCCAGAATTATTTTTGAAAAACCTTTCTGGGAAGTTTAAAGATATTTGACCCAAATAGCAACAAAAGCATTCCCAGCAGCAAAAGAGGAGGGTTGTACTCCCACAGCCTAAAGCAATCATACTAATTATCTTAGAGGAATTCGCAAAAATGTGACAAGGACCGTGTGCTAATTGTAACGTTCACTCTGATACGATCAGGCTATAAATACTCTCTTCTAGATCAGTGCATGCACCAAGCTTTTAAATATGTTCGTGAAATAAGTTCATTGCTTTGTATATCCAACATTGAATTCTTCTGGCCTGTTGGTTCCTATGGATGAAACAAGAGCTCTTAGGAATCAAACAGTAGGTAGATGCATAGGCAAAATTAATCCTGTAACTTTAACAGTGTGGGCAAGAAGCTTAACTGGCATGTGCTTTTCTTTACCTCTGATATAATGGTTTCTGTAGTTCACTGGGAGGAATCATTCCACCTCAGTGGGCTGTTGGCCAGTGCCCAGGGGAGCAGTGTTCCATGGTTCCCTTAGCCCATTGTTCCTCCCCAAGTGGAGAGTTTGCTTGGCCACCCGAATGGGTGGCCTGAGATGGCGCAAGGCCCATGTGTGCGCTGTTCACAGGAATGCCAGCCTGCGGGCCGTGCCAGTGATTGAAGACCAGACAGTCCCCTGAGGCCCGCCAAGCCCAGCTGATTCTGAATGGGCCCTCCCGAAGGCTCCGTCAGCAGTATAGTAAGAGACTTGAACAACTTGCCCCAAGTGGAAATCACCCTTGAGCTTTAGGTCAAATCATTTGGCTAAAGAAGTTACTGCAGTAAAAACAGAATCGTTGACTCAGCAGTGTTATGTTTTTGTAGCTTATATAGACAGTTTGGCATCATTTCAGGGGGAGGTGGGTCCTCTTTGGGAGGAAGGAGGAGAGAGTTGAGATGGGAATGGAGAGCATCCTAATTCTTACAGTGTCCTTCCCCTGCCTAGCAACCTCTCATCATGTAAGAGGAGCTAGACGGGACCGCGTCAAGACTTCAGAAATGCACCACAGTGGTGAGACAAAGAAGCAATGATATCCTTTGCTGTACAGAAGCTTTTAAGTTTGATATAGTCCCACTTGTTCGTGTTTGCTTTTGTTTCCCTTGCCTGGGGAGATATGTTCATGAAGAAGTTGCTCATGTTTACATCCAAGAGATTTTTGCCTATATTTTTTTCTAAGAGTTTTATGGTTTCATGACTTACATTCAGGTCTTCGATCCATTTTGAGTTTACTTTTGTGTATAGCATCTTACTACGCTGATGGACAGTGACTGTAATGGGGTATGTGGGGGGGGACTTGATAATAGGGGAAGTCTAGTAGCCATAATGTTGTTCAAGTAATTGTACATTAACAATATCAAAATAAAAAAGAAAAGAAAAGAACAAGAAATAAAATCCAAATTACAAAAAAAAAGAAGCAATGAGAGGCCTCTATGGGGCATCCTCCTGGTTGAATATAAGGAATTAGTGGAAATGGAAGGGCGATGGTGTTGAAGTGCCTCCAGGATGTGGAGGAGCCCGGAAGACGTACCATATGTTAGTAACCGCGACACTAAAGACCCAGGCAGTCATGGAACTTTGCTGATAGAAGGAATACTGCAAACAGAGGCTTCCAGACCATTTAGTTCATGGCCAGTGAAACTGAAGTCCAAAGGACTCCCCTTGATATCTCACGGCTGAACAGGGGCAGAGCCAGGGCTAAACGTCCCTACAGTATCAAACACACCATACAGACATTGAATACTGACAGTGCCAGCAAATTTTTCTTGGTGCTCAGAGTAATATGGCTGCAGCCCACAAAATTCTCGGCATTAATAACTAATATTTTAGTTACTTTTTGTTTTCATTTCAACATATACAAATCAGGGCATTTATAGTGTTTTGAATGTGGATAGAATTAGCAAAGCAATCAGAATTTCCCAAGTGGTTTTATCAATAAAGCAGGTTATTCTAAGTAGGTGATTGACAGCCCATCTCGGATTACTGCATATGTTCTTAATAGTGATCCACATTGACTTTAGGCTATTTTGTTGTAGAGGGAGAAGATAAATTGGAGCATGTGAGTGTGTGCTGCCATATACTTTTCCCCAGTATTTTTGCAAATTACCATCAATTTCCTCTCTCCACATGTAACCTTAAGATGAAGAATGGTGCCTTTTCTTTTAATGGAGGTGAAATTTTCTCCCCTAAATTACCCTGGTTAAAGCAGTTTGCTAGAGTGATTCTTTAGCTAAGTGTCCATGAAATAGGAAGGCTCTGATGCTTTTATACTCCAGGTGAGACTGTGGTAGTGAAGATCCTGCCAAATTTCCCTTCTTTTTTCATGTACAGATGGGGGAAAAAAGAATGACAGCTGAATGCCTAGTGCTGGCTTTAGGCACATCATGTCATTTAATGTCCCTGTGACTAGGAGAGAGCATACAGTTTGCTTTCAAAGTGGACACATCCTAGAATGAAAGGGGACACTGTTAATAATTACTCAAGGGCAACAAGTGTATACAAAGACTATCCTGGGAACCCCAGGAAATGTGGTCATTCTATCTTTGGCCCCTAGACAAGAACCTCAAACCCATCATACAAGTAGGAAAACTGAGGTTTCAAGAGGATAAATAATTTGCCCAGCGTCATATTTAGAAAGTGGAAAGTCTAGAAGTCCAATGCCAGGCTGACTCCCAGCAGATGTAGTTCCCCCCATGCTCTTGTGCCCAGATCATCCACCCAAACGTGCCATTTTGTGGCCGTGATTGCAGGAGGGAGAGTTGAATGCTTGAGGAAAATAGAACCATGCGAAACACCCTAGCGATTTCCTTGTGAGGCTGACTCATCACATGGCCGGTTAGTGTGTAAAATACCTTTGGAGGGCCCCTCCGACCCCAGGGAGGAGCTCCCTCCGTGCCCACTCAGGGGCCTTCTTCTGCCCAGAGCAACCCTGGCCCCTGGGTTTCTTTCTGTATTCCAGTCTTCTGCTTGACATACTCAATCTGACACTCCCAGCAGAGGGGATGCTCTTCCCCTGTTAGAGGCTCATTGCTTGTATTCTTGCCTCACCATCATGTCATTTCCCAAATTAGAGACCTCCTCTCTGCCCTGTCTGACCACTCCCTGCCCACTTATCTGCACAGTCTTCCAGCCTCGCTCCTTCATGATCTTCACCAACTCAGAGGCCTTATTACCTCTCCTAGATAATTTTAGAGACTTGCTTCAGATATCTCTGCTGTGTTTTTTTTTTCCTTACATTGCTATCAGGTCATCTCTCTGAGAAGCAAACCTGATCATAGCACTACTTGGACTGCCCCTATGGTGGTCTCTGTGGCCTGTAGGTAACATCCAGGCTGCCCAGAATGATATGCAGTCTAGTCCTTAGGCGGAAAACACCCATCTCTCTGAAAGAAAGACAGACAGAGATAGAGACATAGAGAGGGGCGGGAGGGACAGAAGGAGGAGGAAATAAAATATACACGGCCATCTCAGAGACACCGTCTACAGCACTGCTGGTTACACAAGTCAACCAGGTGTTTCGCTGTAGCCGTGAGCCGCTTTCTGTAGCCAGGGGTCCAGGTGTGTGGATGAGGCTGCCTGGAAGAAGAGGCTCCTTTTTCTAATTTGCCTAAAAATCCCTCCCCTCGCCAAACCACGTGCCCAGAGCTTTATCTTTCTGGGGATTAGCGCCTCCCAAAAATGTGCCCAGTTGCTGCAGCTTAGCTGTTTCCTCTGAGGGACTTTGTAAATCTCCAGGGGGGGGCTGTCGCTATAGCGTTTCCCCAGCTTCAGTGGGAATGTGAATCACCTGGGGGTCATGTTACATTGCAGGTTCTGATTGAAGGGCTGATGGGGGCTGATGCTGCTGATCCACACTTGGAACCGCAAGGTCCTAAGACCTGGTAGTGCTCCTTGCATACAGGAAGGGCTGCACATCAGTGTTGACTAGATGGGTGAACAGCAGGAAGGGAGAGAGAGAGGGATGGAGGGATGAAGCCATATTTCACATGCACCAGAGACTTGAAGATCCATTTTTCTAATGTATTTAAGGAAAAGATGCCCCATAAAGGTAAAATGAGAGGCAAATTGTGAGTTTGTTTCTTCCTCTGGTAAACTTTTAAATAATTTGGGGCCAGGCTAAAAATTCACTGGAGTTGTTATTGCTTTCTTTGAGAATTTTTCCCAGAGCTGCATACATAAAGCTTAGGAGATATATGGTAGAGGCATAGTAGATACAGGGCAGGGGGCTGAGAGGGAACGTTCCATGTTAAATAAGCAGTAAAACTACTTGTGGACTGTGACGTCTATGTAATTTTCAAGGAATTTAGGGCAGTGGTCTTGTTGAATAGACTTGAAACCATTCATTTCATTGTTTAGTTGTTTTCCCCAAAGAAATAACAAAAAGCACAGACTTTGTCACTGGGCAGTGGACAAACAATACAGGCCAACCCGTTTTGTTCTGCTGGGCCACAGACGTCGCCAAATTGCTCATCACATCCTAGAAATGGAGAAAGTGAGGCTGGTGAGATGGACGAGGCTGGGTGTGATGGAGCCAGCATCAGTCATGCATTTATTGAGTGCTTACTGTGTAGAAAGGCCCTGTGGTCATGCAGTATAGGTGAGTGTATTGAATTAGGTGACCCCAAGCTCCCTTTTTAGTCTTGAAGTCAGTAATATATGTGACTTGCCAAAACAACATGAATTCGTGAATGAATAGGTTCAATAAATGAATGCATGCATATGTACATAGATAAAAGCAGCCTGTGATAACAGCCGATTTAGACACTTCAGTGTGTTGCTGTTTTTGTTGTGTCCTTTCCCTGTATAATTATTAGAGCGTATTTCTTCTTGGACTTAAATTAGACCTTGTTTCAGATTTTTAAGATAAGATTTGGGCACAGCAAAAGATCGGTCTGATCCAAACAGAATGATAGCTCTGTGTGGCTCTTCTTCGTGACAAATATCACCTCATACTTAGGCTTATCCTGGAAGCCTTTCTGGAAAGAAAAAGAAAAACAAAGTATCCATTTTTGTTCTCTAATAGCCTGTGGCAAGTAGCATAAAAACAGCCCTCAGCTTTCTAAACAGCGCTGTCTTAAAGTGTTTGAGTTTTCAGAGCAGCGTTCAGACAGATCCACAGTCGGATGTGCAATGCCCAGACAGCCAGGATTTGCTACTGGGTTGAGGGTAATGTCGCTTATGTCACTTCCCAAACTGAACAGTGTTTTCTGAGGAAACTGGTAAATATTTTGCCCAGCCTAAATATTTAATAATAATTTTTTTAAGAAAGGTTATTGCCAGCCAGGTATAAGTTCACTTAAAGTGTGATGTGTTTTCCTTGCATGTCTTTTATAAATGTTCTTTCCTACCAACGCATGTAGCACAAGGGAACGCCCGTGGAGGGAGCACATGCTGGTCAGGGTTTGCTCCCTCCTCCGCGGCTGAGAGAAGTGATGTTGGCAGACCATTTGGCCATATTTCCATGGTATTAGGTGCTATCCCACCTTTAGGTTTCAAGTACTTGGAACAAATGTTCTGGAATCCATTCTACTGGATTGGCATTCAGGACCTCCATCCCCATAAAGTCCAAAAGAAAAGACAAAAAGGGTAGTTAAAAGTTTAATAGCAAAGAAAAATGTTAACTAAAAACACTTCCATCAGATATTTATAAAATCAAAGATTAATTTATAGAGTTGCCACTGAGTTAAAAATAAAATTATAGTAATTTGAAAACATTTCTATTGAGCCCCAAATAGGGAGACTTTTTCAGAAAAGGTGCCAGTTTTAAATTCACCATATTCAGTCTAATGAATATGCTGGTTTTTCACATAAGCCTATGTGGGCTTACTGTTCTTTCTCTCAGGTTCTCAAGTGTCAATGCGCACATGTGCACACACAAACTCACACACAGACACAGTCAGTGCCCAAAAAGAGTTTGTGACACAGTGATAACAGAATTAATATGAAGAAATAAGGATGAACAGTTCTGAGGGCAATGGAGAAAAAGCATAGAATGAGTTAAACCATGTAAGAGTCAGAAAAGTCACATGATGAGATAAAAGCCAGAATTTGCTGGATGGTTTGCGAGTGAGGCCAACAGGGTGTGGGCACTGGTGGCAGTCACAAGGCCCAAAACGACCTTTCACAGCCAACCTCAGTGTGAGGATGCAATCTGCACCTCCTACCTTCCTTCCGTATTCTCTGCCCCTAAATCCTCTTCCTGGGAACACTCTGCTGAGATAACCCAGGGGGAGACTCCTCCTGATCATGTCTGTAAATCAGGGGAAACAATGTTTGTGTCTTTGCAATGTATCAGTTAGCTAGAAAGTTATTTCAGTAAGAGTAGGAAAAGCATGCACGTTGAGCTTTTACTCTTCAGAAAGACAGCTTTTCCCATCTGGCTGTGTGATTTCTCTCTCCTTATTCTTACGGCCCCTCTCCCATTTTGCATTCAGTGTCAGTAAAAATTCTAGCAGAGTAAATGCTTGTTAAAAAAATAAATGGATGGATTATCAGTCATGCTACATTTGTCTTCATTTTTCCTTCATCCCTAGAGAACAAAAGAGTAAGGGTTAGAAGTGAAATGTGGAGCTGTAAATATTAAAATTTCAGTGTGAGAGAGTGATGCACTCTAAGTAAACTTTTAATTTAAGATAAGAATAAGGGGGTCAAAATTTAGCCTCTTGGTCCCCATTCTGATCCCTGAGCTGTAGACTCTGATGGTCACTTGGAAACATGTTTGTTTGCCTTGGAATCTGTTGAATCGATGGTGGCAGAAGCAAAAGCCTGAAATAAGTGATCGCAGAGAGCTGCTCTTGTAAGGGTGTGCTCCTGGCTAAGGCTTCCTTGGATAGAGAGCCTGCAGTATATTTTAAGAATCTGTCTCTTACGATTATGTAAACCAGTCCCAAGAATGTCATCCCTCCCCCTCTATAGCTAATAAAATGAGCACGATTCATTAGAGCTTCGAAGCTGACTGAAACCTCCCAAGCATTCAAGGTGCCTGCCTCACATGCTTCTTGGATATATTTGACATTGGTCATTCTAATAACACCTTGGATAGAGCTTTCACAATACCTTTTCATGTATTTATTTTCTCATTGTTCTTTGATGAAGGCAGTTCTAATTCATAATCACATTTTGAGGTTGCATGAGAATGATTTCGTGTCTACCCCTGGTATGGTTTTCTTACTGAGGCAGAGTTCCTAACACTTTGTGGATATTTGATAACTGTATGTGTGAGAATTTCCTGCTGGGTGGCCTCTGCTGGACTCCTTAACCTTACCTGAGGAAGAAAGACTGGTGATTACTGGTTACACAGGCTGAGTAAAAAGCCGTAGGTCTTCAGACTGTAGCCTTAGGTAATTTTGCTGCTCTGCTTCCAAACCCTTATACATATCTGGGCTTGTGTTTGTAGTCGTGAAGGTACTGACTCTGAATCAAGGAAGACATAAATATGTCTGTGGTATCAAGCAGAACTTTCCAGTAAGAATGTATCTGTCTTTTCATTCTCCTGTATTGATAAGATTGGCTTGTAATTTTATTATAGAGAGAGAGAGTGAGCAAGGAAGAGGCCCTGCCCTGTCTATAAACTGAAGAGTGTATGCTGATCTTTTGAATTTAATGATATGTTTTTGCTCTGGTAGGCTAGAACTTGAATGGTCAGATCACTTTTATTTCATTGCTTGGCTTTTTTTTTTTTGATCATGTAATACGATGATCAGATAATAGAACATACCAACCAGGACACTTTGAGAATAAAAGGCTCTTTTCTAATTATCTGGGAATGAAAAGTACAATCAGAGACTGTAGGGTCATTTTGTCATTATTGTGTTTTTTTCCCTTTAAGCTCTTATTTCACTGGCAAGCCACCCTGGTCTGACTTCAAGATGCAAAACAGGCCCTTGCTGTGGTTCTGTTGCTCGTGGCTTGTACGGCTCTGCTTTCTGCTTTGCACTGATGAGCATGTCTTTCAGAGAGACATAAAGGATGTTGGCCCCTCCCAGCAAAGACTGCTTTTATTTTTCTCAGATACATATGTGGACACTACCAGGGAATCTTACCTGAATCAGGGAGAAACTTTGTTTCCCAAGTATATACTGCCAACACACAGTGATTGACAAAAGTGCTCTAGAATGAATCCATGTAATTCATTCCAGCTTTTTCCCAGGAGCCAAGACTTTTTCTAAATCTCAACCTGTGGGTAATTATACCAATAACATGACTATTTCCCAAGTAAGCTGCTTTCATGCCACACGCTGTGCCAGACACTTTCCTGTATTATCTCTAATCATTAATCGTTCAGACAATCCTGCGAGCTAAGTGTCATCCCACTAAGTGTTGTGAAATCTGAAAAGAAAAGTAGAGAGGTTAAGAAAGCTGCCTAACCAGTAAACTGTGAATCCTGGGTTGTGTCTTAGGTCTCTCTGACTGTAAGCCCATGTTCTTTCTATGAAGCCCATATGTCTCTTTAATTAAGAATCACCATCAACTCTCTAGAACATATTTATGTCTTGCCCTCCATTATTTATCTGAAAGCAGTCATTTTCTATAAATCTACAAATAAAATGTTTTGTTTTATTTTGTTTACATGTTACTTATAACCCTGGTTAAGTCATAAATTAGGAAAACTACAGTCAGAAAATGGAGAAGTACTTAAATTTAGTTGATAAATTGCTGATGTGGAAATTGTTAACAAAGCTGTTTAAAGGTTAACCTGTTTTTTGTGCTTTTCCTCCATGAAGATGAACTAACAAAGTTTGTTCTATTCTAAAGAAGATTATTTTGGAGCATAGGATGCTTTACTGTGATTACACACTATTAGTGTTCTCAGCGATAAATACATGCTTTGAAATACAGCAGTGAGGTACAATTTCAGTACTTTATTAAGAAAAAAAGGAAGTATTATCTAAAGTATTACTGCCACATGGACAATTTGCAACTTTAAATTATTCACAAAGTTTGAGAGAGGTATATCCCAACTTTGTGGAGAATTTAATACAAAAAGTAATATTTTTAGCTTGTTTCAAGAAAACGTTTCCAGTTCTAACAATGACACACAGTGAGGAGTGAAAATCCCACAGATTGAAAAAAAAAAAATGTAAGTCCCTGAAAAATTCGGCTCTCAGAGGTGAGCAAGATTAACAGATATCTCCCTAACTACCTTTACTTCTCAGCAAAGGAAGGGCATGGGCGTGTGTGTGTTTATGAAACTGTGAGGTTTCTCTTTTTCCTTTTTCAACCTCTCTGCCTAGAGAATGCTCAGGCAAAGTTACGGCAATTCTAGCTGGCCAATACTCTAGGGAAATGTACTCAAACACTTGTCTTCTCATGTCTAGTGATGCACACCTATGCTCAGGTGGATACAGAAGGTCTAGAAGGTTCCATGTACTGAGTTCCCTCAAGATAATCAGGGCCAATTATGTGGATGGTCCACAAGTACTTGTGTTATCCTTCACTATTTAGTGTGCCTAAAATGTAACATTAATCAAAGAGAACATAAGCTTAGCTCAGACCTTCCCTTGGCCTAAGGGTCAGGTCAGGTTGGTTGGACTGATGTTTAACCAACCTGAAATCTGGAGTCTAGAGTGTGGTTTCAACAAGAGCTTCCAAGCTCTACATGCATGGGGTGCCACTAGGTCAGGGTCCCTGAGCTGTTAGGAAAGGGATGGAATCCCTTGGCTTTGCCAGAAGTACCCCCTGTTTGCATGGCACAAATTAATTTATAATACACAAGAATTTCACTATCCTCTTGATATTTCTGCATCACAAAAGAGAATGATCATCCACCCTTCTGTGGTGCAGCATATGCTATTTGCAAAGATAATAAAATGTTTAGGCTTTTATCCTACTTAGAGATGGCAGTGGGACAAATACATATAAAAGTTCAGAATATGAGTACTATAAATAGTGAAGTTCAAATTTTGTCATAAAAGCGTATAATAATGGAAAGAACAGAGGGCGATCTGTCAGAAACCCTTTAACTCCGTTGCTGTCAGGGCCACTTACTGGCTGTGTGTGCCTGTACGAAAGCTGCCAACTCCGAGCCCGGCTTCCCTGGCTAGTCAAATGCTGATCATCCCGCATTGCCTGATCTCAGAGTGGCCGTGACAACCCAGGGCAGGAAAGCACCTCCAAGTTCTACAAGCTATAAAGTGGCATTACTTTAAATATTCCATTTGACATCCTTTTTCTCTGAATCTTAAGTAAAACAAACTTGGCTTTTGATGGAAAGAATACTGTCATAGTGATTAAAAAAAAAAAAAGAAACTTCACAAATTTCTACACCCATGGGAGGATTTTATAAACTAGAAATAGAGGAATTTAATCATCTTAACTATAATCTAACTTTTATAATGTGTTTATTCTATTACAATATCAGGGTTTATAGATGAATAATCTGAACATGTATTTTCACTTGAATGATTTAATTTCCTGGCAGTATATATTCCCTCAAGTTTTCCTCCTGTTTTTTTCTTTTTTCTTTTATTTTTCCTTCCTTTTTTCCCTTTCTTCCTTCCTTTCTTTTTTCTTCTCTTCCTTTCTCTGCCCCTCTCTTATTTTGCTTTCCACAGTGACCAGGAGGTCACCTTGCCCTGCCCACTTCCTGCGTTTCCGACTTCCTGGTTCTGAAGCATCCGCTCCCAGAATTCCATGCGCGCGAACACTTGGCCTCCCATATCCTTATCTCCCCGGCGTGTGCCGGAATTCTGCTTTACTGTCCTGTCCTTAGCTCTCGCAGCCTCCTCCATGCTGCGGGCGCTTTACCTTGGGGTTCTCGTGCTCCCATGCTCCCACGGAGCCGTTCCCGCTCATTTCCTCTGGTCACCTCTCCTCTGTGGGGCGCGGAGGCCCCTCCTAGTCCTCGGTGGAGACTTGCAGGAGTTGGCCGACTGCTGCAGCTCCTCCCGCCCGGCTCTGCTCCCCGCGCTCACCCGCCGACAGACTCCGGTGCCCGTCGCACTTCTCCCCGGGCAGCGGGATCTTCTTTCTGCACCGATGATCTCGCACGTTCCCCCGTCCCTCAAGGCCACACCCCTCCACACAGGTGTTCCTCCCTTAAGAGGTACTTCTCTGACCGCTTCTGCCGGAATCTGTTTCTGGGCAGTGAGGCATGCTCTCAGATCGTGTTTCCTGCTCTCTCCGTGCCAGTCTCACCGGCGGCCTCTGTTCTGGTGAGTCTCCATCCCTCCATGTCCCCTGCAGCCCACCGAGGCCCCCCCAAACTCGTTCTGCATCCCTCCTAAGTAATACCATTTACTCCACTGCTTATGAGGCCCACTGTCCACTCGTCATCTCCTCACGTGTTTTTAGATGTGACCCAACTAACACAGTTAAGATTACATTCTGGAGTCTCTCTCACCAGTCCATTTCCTCATCATCTTCTCCACCTTAGGAAACCAGTGAATGGGTCAAGTTGAAAATTCCAGAGTGTTCTTGGCTTCCTCCCTTTCTTGAGCCTATGCACTCAATGTCCCCTAACACATCCTCACTTGGTGCACATCCCATGTCCCCATACTGCTATAGCCTCTTACGTGGCCATTGTGCCGTAGCTGCCTGCCCTGAATCAGCTATTTCCACTCAGCTCTCCATGCAGCAGAAAACACCCCTAAAATTGTAAATGGATCATGCCATTGCCTACTTAAAACCCTAGAATGACTTTAATTTGCAGTTACAATAAAAGCCAGTATCTTTACCAAGCCCACAGATAAGAACCAATATTTAAATGTAGCTTTTTGTTTAATCACCACAACCACCCAAGGAGGCCAATACTACTCATACCCTAATTGACTAGGAAGAAATCTGAGGCACAGAGACGTCAAGAAACCTGTCCAACATCATATACCGGTAGTAGCGCAAATTCCAGATCAAAATCTGGCTAGTTGCCTCCAGAGCCTGTGTCATGAGCAGAATTATTATTATGATGATGATAATCATTGTTCTAGTTATTTACATTGAAAAGAGGCACTTTTAAAAGCTAGGATTTCTCCCCATCCCACCCTTGAAGTAAATTAAACGTATAATATGCACACTCTTTTAGAAAGTGAGTAGACATAGGGTAGCAAGAATTGACTTGGTTAATATGGTTCTCAGCTGAGGGCAGTTTTGCTTCCCACCCCAGGACACATTTGGACTGTCTGAAGACACCTGTTGATTGTCACAACTTGGGGGGTGGGTACATCTAGTGGGCAGAAGCCAGGGTGCTGCTCAATATCTCCCACAATGTGCAGGATGCCCCTGTATACACACACACACACACACACACACACACACACCACATAATTTTCTAGCCACAAATGGTTAATAGTACCAAGGTTGGAAAACCCTGAGATAGTCTAATCCAGTCCACAGTATCAGAGTGCTGTATTCTTTCCCCAAAGACATCATGAACGTTACAGTTAATATTTTCTAAGCCCCTTTAATAGGAATTATTCACTTGGAAAATCTTTATTAGAAATTACTAGGAGAGTATAAGATATGCCCCTTCTTGACTCTTGCTGTAATGTAGTTGGACATGTTAGAAAGATGTTATTAGCACTGAGTCCTGGGATTTTTATGTGAAAATTTATATAGTCATTTACCAATTTACCGAAGTTCCTCTTTGCAGATATAAGGACTCATAGTCTCAGCACTCTGACAAGGGCAAGAGTCAGAAAGTTTTAATAATTTTGCTTCCATTTAATTCTCAATTTGTCTGTGAGATAATTGTGCAGATTACTACTAAAATATTTTTTCTCCTCTTAGTCTTGGAATTGACCCCTTGCTGTGCATCTGCATACCTGACTACTAAGACCTTGGGTGCTGTCTGGGATACATAATTTATACTTTTAACTGTCAGAAACTTGGAATTAATGGAATATTATTTTTTTTACAGTATATCAAAAAAGTAGGTTTTCAGAAGAGATTAAGCATAGAGACAAGTGTACAGGGTAAGAAGACAGTGAAAGCATGTCTTCTAAAAGGCTGCCAGTCTGAGGGAGTGAAGCAATGGAGAAAGCTGGTTGGATTTGCCCCCATATGCTAAAGACTAATTCTTGATTAACTCTTAATTAATTAATTAATTAATTAATTCTTAACTCTATAATTAACTGTTAGTGTTGCTATATTAATAACATTTGAGCATCTGCTAAGTGCCATAATACTTCACTTAACATTTTATTTATATTTTCATGTGAATCTTTTATACAACCTGGTGAGATATGCCCACTTATTGAAGGGGACAAGGAAGGTGAACTAAGCTATTGCTTTTCTGGAATTACAGAGCTTGTAAATGGCAGGTTTGGATTCAAACCTAGGTTTGTCTGATTCTATACATAGGCCAGTTGGGCTATACATAGGCCAATACATAGGCTATACTCCAAATTATTTTAATACTAGCAAGCATGATGATTTATTTTAAGGTCTAAACAAGTTAGTTTGTTTTATTTTTTGTTTTGATAGAAAAGTCATAGTTTTTATGGTAACTTGAGAAAGGAAGCCTTAGAAATCAAAATATAATAATTTTGGTAAGGTACAAAAAGTTTTAGAATCCCTACTTTGATGTTGGCCGGTAACAGTCAAGAATGTAGTATTGTCCCGAATCCTGTTGACATTCACCAATTGTAATCTGTGGTTACAAGCTTATGTGACATTCTGTTCGCATCCATTGAAGACATTTACTTTCTTGGAGAATGCCTTCACCTGTAAGAAAAAAGAGAAACTTAGCTGAGTTGAAAAACCAGCTATTCCTAAAAATCATTGTATCATCTTGAAATCACTCATTACTATTAATACACTACACTGATTTTGTTTAACATCTTCCAATTGGAGATTTTTAACTAAAAAGAAAAAAGACTATGTAATTCCATCTTTTGCTTGCAACATCTGTCGACACACAGTGTCAGATTTCAGTGTTTTAATGGTAGGAACACCTGCAGCCTTGAGTTTCCTAAAACAAGTGAATAATTAAATTGCAAAATTATCTCTGGCTTTGCTTAAATATTCTTTCACATACTGTGACTTTTTCCCTGGTTACTATGTGCGATGTGGCTAAAACTTCACAAGCTATCAAAAGATAAACAATGAAAAGCATATTTCTCTACAGCATCAGATGCTAAAAATAAAGCCCATTCTCCAGAGTCCCCTGTTTGTGAATCTCATCTTTCCAGAAATATTCTTTGCATATAGATATTGGTAGATACAGACATAAATGTATATACTTTATATTTATATACATGCACATATATGTGGCCTCTAGCTATAAATGTTCATATATTATATAAAGGTTTTATATATAAGTGATTTTCTTTCACTCAATAATAATCTCTTAAAACTTACTGCCCACTAAACAGATACAGATTTACTTCATTTATTTTAAGGACTACAAGGTGAAGTGCTAAATAGATGTTAGGTTTGTCTTTGGAAAATCAGATTACAAAGTGTCTTAACTGTCTGAAATAAACTTTCGATTCCTTTTCCACATATTTTCATTTGTTTAATTTAACTTTGGAGCACATGCCGTCGTGTTCTTTCACGACTTTTCACACTTTTAAATTTAATTTTCCTTGCTGTGTGTTACCATCATTTTTCTCCACCTCCTCATATCTCAATGAATTGGTTTCCCTGCACATCAAAACTGTCATTGAAATCCTGCTCAGAAAACTCTTCCGCTTCGTTAGTAGTGTTGAACTCATTATTCATTTCTCATAAGCTAGTGTTTCTTGAGCAGGATCATGTCTTGATTACATACTTCTTAATAAAGGTGAATGAGACAAAAGGCTATTTTGCTACCATCATTAATCTTCAGGCTTAGAAGAATAATAAAAATCCATTGTAATTTTGCTTCTATAACTTTAGAGACTGTCTGTGACCAATAGACCAAATTTAGGAACATTAATTTTTCTTTCATTATTCCAAGTATTTATTAAGGGCTCTCCATTTCTTAGGCACTATGCCATGTGTTCAGGATTCACTAAGAAAACTTTCAGACCCTTGCCTTCAATCAAGTTAATAAAGGAGACAAGCAAATGGGTGAAAAATCACAGGCCGTGGTGGTGTCTCATCAGGATGTGCACTGATACTGTGGGAAAAGGTTATCAACTGTAGCCACGTGGGACTGCAGGAAGGCTTCACTGTGAGGGAAGTGCTTGGTGGGAACCTTGAAGACTGAAGAGATGGAGTCAGATAGAGAAGGGATTGGGGGAGGGAAGAGGTCTGGGCAGAAGGAATTAACAGTCCAAGGCAAGAAGCTCCAGAGAGCATTCGGGAAACTGTAAGTAGTGGTGGAACTGGAAGGCACTGCACACGGCGGCTGCAGAGAGATCCCGGGACGCTCAGGGAAACTCATGCCAAGGAGCTTTGAGCAGCTGAAGATTTGAGGCAGGGAGCAATACAAATGGATTTTAACTCTGGTAGCTGTTTGGCAGATGAAGTTAAGAAAGATGAGAGCAGGCCATTTCAGAAGCTACTGAAATAGTCCAGGCAAGAGCTGATGAGACACAGACCTCAGCACTGGCAAGAATGGTGGGGAAAAAAAAAATACAACTTTGAGATTTATCAAAATTAAACAGACAGGGCTTAATTCACTCCTGAGTCATTCAGCAGGAAGGTACTTAGGACCTACTGACTAGTAGGCTCTGGACTAAATACTGATTATTCATGGAGCATTTGAAGAAAAGGGGCAAATTATCAAATAGGAGCAATGATATTCGCTATGCTTCATGGGAAGTTCGTAACTGGTGCGTGAGAACCAAAGGAGTGAGCACCTCTGGGACCGCCGGCTTCAGTCCTGCCGGAGCCTGGTGTGTGAATGGCATGGCAAAGAGCCAGAGAACAGATCCAGAGGCCTCACATGCCTCGCGAAGAGTTTGGACTTTGTCCACTATGCAAAGAAAACAAATGGCAGATTTTAAGCCAGATATGCCTCTTAAAAGGTTTACTGTGAAAACCCTGTGGAAGAGGGATTGGAAGTGGGGCAAGATGAGAGGCTGGAAGGGCTGTAAAAATGCCAGTTGAATAATAGAGGTGAGCTGAGACTTTCTCAGGTAATGGTAGGCATAGAGGGGAGGACACAGTAAGACATATAAGTAAGAATTAGAGTCACAGATTAGACCAGCATCGAGGGTGACTCCCTCCGTCATTCAGCCTGAGAGCCCAGTCGTCACTAAGTGGATGTTTCTCTCCTACCCAAATCCCCCTGACTCACCATGGTGTCCACTTTCTTGAGTTGTTGCTCATCATTTTCCTGCTTTGAAAAACAATTCCATCACGTGCATATATATGCCTGAAAACTACATTAACTCTTAATTAACCAATATGTTCATTCATGAATTATGTGATTGAGTTTTATAAAAATGGCGTCACGGTGTGGAGAGCCTTCTGAAAGGGACTTGGCATCTATCCATATTACTTTGCTAAGACTCATTCATGTTATTTTGCATTGTTTTAATTTATTAATTTTTACTATGGCATCACATTCTATTAGGTGAGTCTACCATAAATTCTTATCCAGCCTCCTTTAATGTTTCTTCCCCCCCCCTCTTTCTTTTTTTGTTGCTGGTTCTGGTTTTAAGGTTTTTGTTGTTATTGTTTTGCTCTTACAAACACATTGAAGTGAATATTCGCGGCGGTCCCCTCATGCTAGAGTTCCCTAGGGTGATGCTTCTCAACCTGTCTTTGTTCAATGATCAGTTTCATTTCTCTTTTTATTTGTTCTTTATCTTCAATACATCAAAGGTTGAAAATATCCTTTCACAAAAGACAGCAAAGATAATAAAAATGAACTTTTAAGAAAATGAATTATGATATAAAATTTTAGCCTAATTCGTCAATCAGACTTAACAGACAAAATTACTGTGTCACATTGCTCTAACATTTCCATTTCTGTGTCCATCTTGTTGCAGACAATAACCAAAAGTTTGAGGACCACACTTAGAGAAACACTGCCTTAGGATACAGTCTTAAGAAATCGACTTGCCCTGAGGTTATCCTTTGCCAAGTTGTTTCTAAGTCCTTGTCTCGGGCTCACATCCCCAGCTGGAGGTCACAGGTCCCTCTGCCTCCAATGTCATCACTAACACTTAACTTCTGACTGTTTACTATTTGACTGTTGAATAGATATAAATGATTTCTCATTGAAGCTTAGGTGCATTTTCCTGATCCCTTATGAGGTTAGGCATCTTTTCAAAATTTACCAGCCAGTCACATTCCTTTTGCGTGAAAGTTCGTCTAGCCCATTTTTCTTTTGATTTGGTTACAATTTTTTCATATACTTTTTTGCTAAACTTATGTCAACTGTATGTATTGCAAACATCTTCTCCCAGTTAGTGACTTGCCTTGTCACTTTTAAAGGCAAGTTTCATTGCATCAAAAGATATGCACTACTCTACTTCCCAATAAATTCTTACTTTTGTAAGAAACCACAAGATATAGATATTGCAGCTATGTCTATGCAAGCAGATAGAAATTTTGGACATATTTAAAGAACATTCAGGTAAGCAAGATAGTATTTTTTCTGTTTAATAGATGAGGAAGCTTGGGCTCAGAAACAGAATGAAAAATGTAACTGGCCTTCAGTCTCTTTTGTATAGACTAGATAGATAGGTAGGTAGGTAGGTAGGTAGATAGATAGACAGACAGATAGATAGATAGATAGATAGATAGATAGATAGATAGATAGATAGATAGATAGATAGATGATGATAGATAAAGGTATTTATCACATACCTAATATATATCTCAGATATATCTCCTACTAATTCCCTTGCTCATCTGCACAACTCAGAATATCAGGGAAATGAATAATCCCAATGCCTCTGAGAATAGCGTACAGATACACCACAGAATCATACACAGGGATAGGCTAATTCATTGTATAACCAGAAAACAAAGTATTGGAATTCCCAAGGAGACATCAAGTCTTCAAGTCTTCAAAATCTAGATCTGGAAGGAGATTTGAGCAAGACCAATAATAAAGTTGTCTTTTTCCCTCTTTCTCTTTGATGAAACTTTTCCTTTCCAACTGGCAAATTGTTTTCCTTCTAAATTTTCCTTTTATTTCCTCCTTCAAAGCTAGAAAGTAGAGCAAGACAAAACACACACAGGCATGTGAAGCATGGTCTGTGAAAGGCAGCAATAAGGTAAGACAATTAAAGTTGTTTATTAGGAAATCTTTTAATATGGATGCCTTTTGAAGAGTCTAGCTAATTAACCTGAGCACACGTTCACTCATTTCCTGGGAGAATGGCTCCATTTTACTGACTAGGCACCAAACACAAATAGCAGATGAATTCCATGCATGCTAAACCATTTTCATATTTTGCTAGAGAATTCAATTTGCATAGCTACATAAATTTGTTTTTCTTCATGCTCTTCACATTTAGAAAATATATTAAATGCTTACATTTACACTTCATCTTAATCACTGATGAACTATATAAGATGTACTGTGACATGGCAAGGAAATAAGCTTTGGGCTTTTAAAGTATTCCATGTAAATTTTTAGGTAAAAGTAAACCAACCCGTGGACATGAGCTGAGGCCTCATGTAACAATGTTGTCAGGTGGTTAACACAGATTTCTTTAATAAAATTTAGTCACTTACTCAGCCACCCCTTTCTACAAGGCTTTGGGTTATCTGCTCCTGACACAAAGGAGACATATAAAAAATGTATACATGAAGAGCAAAATAAAATAAAATTAGAGACTATTACATGTTGAAGTTTCTATTTCTTTAACTGAACAAAAAATTCTCCAGAGTAAAAGATTTCATTGATATGCACAGAGCAGTTTCACCGAGATTATTTTCCAAGACAGGAATATACTTGTACTAAAAAAGCCACTCTCATTAAAACTGATTTTAAATCAAGATTCTTTTGTTGGTCCTAGCACATGCCAAGAGCCCTGTGAAGTAGCCTGGGTTGGCATTTAACTTGTACAGAAATGGTCTGCATCTTTATGATTGAACACCTAAGAGTTTGTTCCAGGGATTTTTCTCCCAGGGGGATTTGTGCTTTATAACAGGAAGGGCCAAACATATTGTCTCTGAATTAGAGTATTTCAGTGCTCAAAGCCTAGTAAGCCTCAAAAGGCTTTGTGTGCCTCCTACGTTCTTAGGGTCTTTTTATCTTCCACTGGTTCCAAATAATATTAATTGTTCAAAACTGCTACCTACCTTCATTCTTTCTGCAGAAATTTTCCCTTACACACATCCTTTACCCTCAGAGAAAACTGAGAACAGAAATCATCGTTCTCAATGTAATGTCTTCTACTATTTAAAAATCAGACAGTTAGGGCTGAAAGGAAAGTTTGAGTCTCTAGGTGTTCCTATGGGATGGAGACCTTATTGTATGTAGCCTGTGGTTTTCCATACTATTTAATTCACCCTCCAGCTTCCCTCCTTCATCAGCCCTCTGGAACCACATATAAAAAATTAGTTCTTCTCTCTAACAGCTGTTCAGACATATGAAGATTTTCATGACCCTCTAAATTTTCTCTTTTTCAACTACATATCCACATATTCATATCTCTGCTTGGCTCTGAATCCTTTCTCCAGCCTGACCCTTGTCCCCAGAGCAGTCTGTTATATGGGTCATAAACTTAAATGCCAACAGTACTCAGGTAGGTAATGTTAACGTGTGAATTTGACTGGAAGTATGTCAGAAATGTTGCACATTAAACAGTTAGGCATAGTTTTCTAATCCATTAAGCAATATGCTCTCTCCTTGTCTTATAAGCATGCAGTTAGATCAAACATTTGTCTTCCCACTTTTAGTAGAGACCAAGTTAGAAGACTCTAGTAACTTCCCATCTACATGAAAAAAAGCAACAGTAGAAACATGTGGCCAGGGTCACTCACACGTGGCTACAGTTAGGGTGACAACAGGCTGTACAGTGACTGTGACATCTACAGAGAGAAATCACATGCAACCTGAAGAACCAAGCGTGCTCACCTAGCAGCAGCACAAGTCCAGAATGCTGTAGCTTCCTCCTTCAAGCCAGCCTGGAAATTTGGGTTTTGTTTTTTATGTGAAATTTTCTAATTTTTCAATGTTAGAAGTGAATTTAAAAAGAAAGAACAAAAATCTCCGTATCAACAGAGTCAATAGTATCTATACTGTGTTGGCCAAACAAAATATATAAATACATCTGTAGGCCAGACACGACAGGTCTGTGACTCCTGCTTACCCATCACGGCTACGGATGCTGTTTGCAGAATTGAAGTGCGTTTGCAGAAGGCAGAGCTGAAGCGGCACAGCTGGGCTGAGGAGGCTGCGCCAGAAGCAGGGGCCAGGGCAGAGCTGGGTGAGCCAAGGTGGCACCTCCTTGGGAGGCTGGTGGCAGACTGTGGCCAGAGGTGGGCACAGGCTGTCAGCAGCAGTAAGGAAGTCTCACCCACGTAGGGTAGGCAGGCTCTCCCTGAAAAGCTAGTGGAGCAAGTAGGGGAGGGTGCTGGGTCCACAGGGGCACTGCTAGTGGGCCTCGCTTAGAGGTAGGGAATTCAGGCGCAGCCAGCCAGGCAGAAATTCTGAAACTGGATCCAGTTTACGTGGAAAAAGGTGGACTACAGGGAAGACGGCAAGACAGAGAGCAGATGCTAGAAGAAAGGCAGTGAGCAAGGCTAACTTGATGCTGAATGATTAGCCTAAGGTCCCTGACATTCTGTGTGCCCAATAAAGGACTGATTCCAGAGCTGAGAACGAGTCTGAACCTGTGGTAGTTAGGAAGTAAGGGAGGTGTAAGGGCGGGAGGGTGGGAGGGAGTGGACGCAGGAGTATGGTAAAAGAAAAAGAAAAGTACAGTATCACAGGGGCCATTTTGTTCTTCATCTAAAAACCTTAAGGATTAAAGGGTATTTGAAATGTACAAATGGGGATATATATATACTTTTTTTTAAAGCAGGGCAATGATGAAACTGTCCAAGGAAAACATTGAAACAATTGAGCCAAGATATTTTATATATTTACATATACATATATATAATAAATAAATATATATGTAAAAATGAGATATAAGATATTTGTTACATATATTTAAACTCTTCCTAGCCTATATATTATATATAATGATATATATATATATAATATTCCTAAAGCAGAATTTCTTAAAAGAAAAATCATTGTATGCAAAATTTCCAGACCACCTTCTTATTCTTTCTGTCTTAACTAATCTTTAAAATAATTAAAAATAAGGATTACATAAGAAAAATAGAGATCCTGTATAGAAATGGGAATTTAGGGGAAGGAATCCTGGGTCAAAGATCTCTGTTGCAGCTATATAAAATTTTTTCTCATGTAGCTATTACAAAGTCAAATCAGCAGGGCTATCATCATAGCTATTTTTGAATGGAATATGCTGGAAATAACTCTGCCAGGTTAATGATATTCAATTATCTGTTCCCCAGAAGAGACCAGAAAGGGGTCCTGAGAACTTTTATAACATTTGATAATCATTTCATCCACCCATATGGATGAGAACCAAAATGGGATAACCAAAAGAGTTAGCTGATTTTATAATTGCAATATTGATAATCCTAAGATCCTGAGGTCAGCTGTATGAAAAGAAAAATAAAATAGCCTAATGGAAGTCTGGAGGACAGTACCACACCACTGAGTTGCTGTTACGCATACCTAGCCTGATATGTTTCACGGTGTATATTGGTGCTTAATTGATATTTGTCGAATAACTTAATATTTCACAGTATTCAAAGTGGCTTAAAGTCTTCAAAGAGAGAACTATATGAAAGTTCCCTCTTAATTTGTGCTTGCGGAAGATGCATTTTTGATAAGAATGATGATAAATAACGGGGCTAGAAGACTTTGTTTCATGGTGAAAAAACTTTCTAAGGTGAGAGTTTGTTATATTTATTGCAGCTCCCAAAAGGCTTGACTAATACATATTAAAATAGAAAACTGCTAAATCATAGTCATAAATCAGTATCTTCTTTTTTAAAAACTAACTTTTGGGGAGTCATCATATGTAAATATATATAAAAGGGATCATTGTAGCCAATTTGGCTGCACTTCACAATCATTGGCAAGGATAATACAGAGGTAAAAGAGGCCACATAGAAAAGTAACCCTTCATCTGATTTAGCAATCAGCCAGAGACTGCTGAAATAGTGATGAATTATGAGATAATGATGTATTAATTCTAGAGTTCATACAATTCCTGTAGGTTGGAGCAGTGGTGAGACTATGTAAAGAATTCTATGAACAACAGCCATTCAGCCAAGGCTAGTAATGGATTGGCTCAAGGAGTCCCCTTAGGCAAGACACACGGGAAGCAATCTTGAAGAGAGAAGTAGAGTCAACAGCAGGTGATGATTTTTCCCATTTTATGATGTTAAGAAGCTCAGAGCAAGCTGTGTGGGCTCTGCCCTACTTTAGCAATATTCTGAAGTCTTTGTGTGAATAGATGTGATAACCTCACATCTTGAAACCGAAGCCTAGGTGGCTGATAAGGCAAAAAGCTGTCAGTTATAATAGATGAGAGCCACACTTTGATAGAAGATCTAAACAAAAGCAATTGTTTAGAATAAGAGTTGCGTTAAGTCCAAGAAGTTTTCTGTTGTCCTGCAAAAGGGAACATGTGGCTATCCTCTTTTTACAACAGAATATCAGAACCATGCATTTCCACTGTGCATATTCTGTATTTTAAATATGGCGAAGAATATTCGCAGTAATCATTAGGTGTGCCATTGTAATAGATGTTGGCTATTGTGCAGAAACTGGAAGCAAAAGCTAATATTTTTAGGGCTTCTGTATGACCAGATTCCTAGTGGTAATTTCCAAACAAATTTTTATACACTGATTATGTTTATAATAGACCTTACCTTAGAAGTGTAACTCCTTTCCATGAAATTTAGCTATCATCAGGTGCAATGACAGTGTTTTGAAATCTTTTTTTAAAAAAGTTCCAATAGTAATGGAATGTGTTTTTCACATCACTAAACTAGCAATCAGTTTCTGAATTTTATTTAGAGTCTGCTGATACGGCCAACCCTTAAACCACAAACTGAAGATTCAGGATCTTGGAGTACTTTGAAGCTCCCCAGTATATATAGGCAATGATTTCATTTATTTAAAACAAATCATGAATTCATTTGGTAGCTGTGATTTCATTTCATAACTCAAGCCTTTATCCTCTGGTATGAGAATCTTGGCCTTTTGTTTATAATTTCTTTTTCCAATTGGAAAATTGAAATATCAGCATGCCGAATCGTTACTTTTAGCTAAAGAGGAAATAAAATATACCAATGTGATTATGTGTGGAAAATTATTTTGAAGTAGGGCATCAAAATCAATCTTTTTTCAAAAAGTTTCTGTTGTTGGGATTAATAATGTAATATTGAGAGAGAAATGAGAGCATGAACTCAAAAATCACTACAACCTTACTTTTGAGACTGTTTCTCAGCAAAAATTATCCCAGCAGTTGCTGTTGCTATTAAATGTGTAGGGAGCTCCTTGGACATTCAGTCAAGTCCCAAATTTCTAGTTTTCAAGGGTGGAGAATTGATGGCCTTCCACTTAACTACCTGCTTTGGTGAATTGTCAGCTGGGATGGACAGGCCAAGCTCCAGGAAGTAGGGCTGAATCAGATGAACCTGTGTGGGTGGAGTTCAGGATTTCCCATCACTCAGAACACAGGAAGTGGTGGGAACGGGGTAGGTGGGCAAAAAGCGGAAGGGGAACCACCTTTAGAGAGCAGAAATAGTGTCCCTGGACCTGGCCACACCTTCCATCTTGGAACGGAAATGAATTAAGGCCTCAACATGAAATCTATCGCTTATGCTATTTTATTGCTACTGTTCATTGTGCTATGATTTCCATGCGTCTACTTGAAAAATAGAAATCCTTAATCAGAGAAAAATTCTGTAGATGAAAGTGTGGTGGTGATCGTTTAGCATACAGCGCTGTTTCTCCCTTCACCCTATTTCTTTCCTTCGGTCACTGTCACCGCTGGTCCGGTGACACTAGTTTGAATTGATCAGTTGAAACAGAGAGGAAGCACTTCTCCAGAGCTGGGTAAGTATGAGAGCGGTTGTACTTGCCAGGGGTAATACTGAATCTAATAGGGAAAATAAGCAGTAAGTGAAACAAAGGAATCTCAAAAGACCTACTCAGGTACCCGAGTTCTAAGACAGGCCAAATTAATTGGTGCTGCTCGAACTTTAAATATATAAATTCATATAGTATGTGCTCTTTGGTCTCTGGCTTCTAACTCAGCATTATATGTGGGAGGGTCATTTAGGTGGCTGCACGGAGTTACAGTTTATTCATTCTGATATATTCCTTCATTCTACTTGGGGTTAGATACTGGGACTGTTGCCAATTTGGGACTATTGCTACTATTTGGGTTTATTAAATACTATTACTACAATGAAATGTTTATACCTGTCTTTTGGTGAACATACGTACTTTTTTTTTTTACATACTAGAAGTTATAATTAGTGGTCATGGGATATACATATACTTAGCTGTACTGGCTACGTAGCCACACTATTTTCCGAAGAGGTTGAACCAATTTTATACTTTCACTAATAGTCTATAAAAGTACGTATTACTTTCATATTCAGGAAAAAGTTACATCGCAAAATACACAGTGGGGCAGCTGTATATCGCTGTGTCTTCTTGTTTTTAAGTCATTCAATCTGAAGTGTCTGGATGTTGGTGGGAATCATTTTTAGGAGGTCTTGGGTCACTATGTTAAAGTGTTCAAAAGGTGTTTATTCCATAAAGATATTTTTTTCCAAGCTGAAAAATATTCAGAAGCACTTCCATGTTTACTAATGGCAGAACTTTTAATGACTTTGATATAAATAATGGTACTTTAGAACACAGAAAACTCTTCCTAAAAGCTCAAGGGATTTTCACATATTGTTATCTAATGACAGTCCTGCTTGCCTTCCACCAGCCCTAAGCCCCTTCCCCAGCCCCTGATGCAGGAGAGGACTGTGCAGAAAGGGTGGCACAACTAGGCCCCAGTGCCAGACACTCCCACTTGAGGCGCCCCCGAGAGCCTGAATACCGCATTTCCTTTGGGGAGAAAAAAATTTTTTTTCACGCGATGCAATTGAGAGCCAGAGAAACTCAAAGTGAACACCTTTGTTCAGAGAGCATTCGTCCACATCACATCTTGGCCTGTGATTCAGATGTCGGCCTGTGAGCCAGTCTTGGATGTATACGTGAATTGTGATTGTTTTAGATGTTTATTTCAGGTCGTCAGTACCACTGATGACTCACATGATAGCTTTATCTTAATTTATATGTTAGTTTCCTTTTTTAAAAAAAATTAGAAACCGAATCATAGAAAGGAAGATTAAGTGCCTTCCTTAGTATTACCAGAAGGTGATGTATCATTTCTCAAGTTCCAGTTGAATTGGCTTTAACTTCTAAAGCATCAAGCATTTTAACTGTTAATGTAAAGATGTAATGTAATGTAATGTAAAGATGTAATGTAAGATTATTATGTTAAATGGGACTGACTGAGCATATAAAGAATAAGACCTAAATTATGGACAAAAAACCTGGTGCGATAAGGGTCAGATCCACTTCCCAGCACTGGACAGAGTTGCTGCTGTGCATTTATTGGTAAAAACATCAGTATCTGTGTCCAAGTTTCTTTAATAAAGTTGGACACATTAAAATATAAATTATGGTTGAAATTTTTATGCAGCCATTAAAATGATTTTTGTGGGCTGTTTGAACTAACTCAAAAATGCATTGTGCGTTGTAATTGCAACTGTGTACAAATACATAAAAAGTTTGAAAGTAAGTATATAAAAATATTAAAGGTGACTTGTGATTTTAGAAACAGGTATATTTGGACTGTATTTTTATATTTCCTTAATTTTGTAAAACATGTTTTAAAAATTTTTCATTCATTTTATTTAAACTTAAAAAAAAAGCAGTTCACCCATTTCTCCCATCTCCAGCCCCCACTTCCTATAACCACTAATGTTCTCTGTATCTTTGAGCTTGCATTTTTTTATTGGTTTATTTGTTTTAGATTGAACATGTAAGAGATAGCATATGGTAATTGTCTTTTTTCTGTCTGACTTACTTCACTTAGCATAATGGCCTTGAGGTCCATTCATGTTGTTGCAAATGGAAAAATAGCTTCTTTTTCATGGCTGAATAATATTCCATTGTGTTGTACCACATTTTACTTATGAATTCATCCATCAGTAGACACATAGATTGTTTCTGTATCTTGGCTATTGTAAATAATGCTGCAGTGAACATGGGGGTGTGTATATTTTGTCAAGTTAGTGTTTTCATTTTCTTCAGACAAATACCCAGAAGTAGAATTGCTGGATCATATGGTAGTTCTAGTTTTAATTTTTTGAGGAACCTCCATACTGTTTTTCATAGAGGCTGCACCAATTTATTTTCCCACCGACAGTACACAGGGGTTCCCTTTTCTCCACTACTTCCTTGCCAATGCTTGTTGTCTCCTGTCTTTTCAAAAATAGCCATTCTAGCAGGCGTGAAGTGACATCTCATTGTGTTTTGATTTGATTTGCAAAAGTTGAGCACCTTTGCCTGTACCTCCTGGCCATCCATTTGACTTCTTTGGAAGTCCATTTTTATTTAATAATTATTTTTTATTGAAGGGTAGTTGACATACAGTATTACATTACATGAGTTTCAAGTGTACAACACAGTGGTAGAACATTTATATACATAATTCTAGGTTCCAGCTATCACCCTACCAAGCTGTTACAATATCTTGACTATATTCCTTATGCTATACATTACATCCCGGTTACTAATTTATTTTACCATTGGAAGTCTGTCCCTTTTTTTTTTTTTTTTTTTTTTTGTGAGGGCATCTCTCATATTTATTGATCAAATGGTTGTTAACGACAATAAAATTCTGTATAGGGGAGTCAATGCTCAATGCACAATCATTATTCCACCCCAAGCCTAATTTTTCTCAGTCTCCAATCTTCTGAGGCATAACAAACAAGTTTTTACATGGAGAACAAATTCTTACATAATGAATAAGTTACATAGTGAACAGTACAAGGGCAGTCATCACAGAAACTTTCGGTTTTGCTCATGCATTATGAACTATAAACAGTCAGTTCAAATATGAATACTCATTTGGTTTTTATACTTCATTTATATGTGGATACCACATTTCTCTCTTTATTATTATGATTTTTAATAAAATGCTGAAGTGGTAGGTAGATACAAGATAAAGGTAGAAAACATAGTTTAGTGTTGTAAGAGAGCACATGTAGATGATCAGGTGTGTGCCTATAGACTATGTGTTAATCCAAGCTAGACCATAGCAATAAAACATCCACGTATGCAGAAGATTTCTATCAGAGCGGGGGGGTGAGGTTCTAAGCCTCACCTCTGTTGACCCCCAATTTCTCACGTGATGGCCCCCCTGCGACTGTGCCTGTCTTAGGTTGTTCCTCCCTTGAGGAATCTTACCCGTCTCTGGCTAACCAGTCATCTTCCGGGGCCATACAGGGAAATGTGAAGTTGGTAAGTGAGAGAGAAGCCTTATTGTTTGAAAAAGTTAGCTTTTTACTTCTTTGCATATTTATGCCCTGTGGCTTCTATGCCCAGCATTTGTCTTGAGGTATCTTTACCACTTGGAAGAATTATGATACTCGGTAAATTTGATATGAGGCACGAATTCTATTTGAGGGTTGTAATTAGGAAGGAAGAAGAAAACCTATAGAAGTAGCAGGTGGAAGAAAACATGGGAAGATTGATTATTTCTTTGATATATCTTCTTGTAGAGTAACTTCAGCATGTATAGGTTTTAAGCTACTACTTAAATTGCACACACACATTAACATAATAGGAGTATAGTTACATAACCAAAGCATATCTGTAATTACTAGCCATCTGCAGTGAAACCAAGAAAACCAGTTAGGCACCTTAGGCATTTGTGAAAACTTATCTATGATATGGTGGATATTGTCCAAATGAACTTGAACAGTCTGAGAGAAATCAGACAAATTAAAACAACCCATTCCTGGGGACTGTTCACATGCCATATGTTCTTTTAACAATAAATAGTTTGTAGTTGTAAGACTTTGGAGCGCTACAATTTGCACTTCTCCAAATTCTTGGTTGAGTTCCAACAGTATAGATCCAGTCCAATTTTGTTGTTTTACTGTATGCACAGGCCAGCTTAGATATCTCCTTCCTCATTCCCATGGCAAGTCCAGGAACTGGTGGGATGAGTGCATCTACAGCTGTAGCAGTGCGTGGATCTTTGTTGGGGTTTTTTGATGATCATCTTCTGGCATGAGTCTTCCCGAGAGTGCAGATGTTGGAAGTTCTTTTTCATATCGTATCTTAGTTCATTTTCGGGGTAGCCCAATTAGGCTTTGATCCTCTGTATAAACACAAACAGACCCTTTGCCTACACTTTTATATGCCCTTTATACCCTTGTGTAGAACTCGTTGGAGGTTACCACACAGGAACTGCCCTTTTTTTTTTTTTTTTTTTTGCTATCACTAATCTACACTTACATGACGAATATTATGTTTACTAGGCTCTCCCCTATACCAGGTCTCCCCTATAAACCCCTTTACAGTCACTGTCCATCAGCATAGCTAAATGTTGTAGAATCACTACTTGCCTTCTCTGTGTTGTACAGCCCTCCCTTTTCTCCTACCCCCCCATGCATGTTAATCTTAATACCCCCCTACTTCTCCCCCCCTTATCCCTCCCTACCCACCCATCCTCCCCAGTCCCTTTCCCTTTGGTACCTGTTAGTCCATTCTTGAGTTCTGTGATTCTGCTGCTGTTTTGTTCCTTCAGTTTTTCCTTTGTTCTTATATTCCACAGATAAGTGAAATCATTTGGTATTTCTCTTTCTCCGCTTGGCTTGTTTCACTGAGCATAATACCCTCCAGCTCCATCCATGTTGCTGCAAATGATTGGATTTGCCCTTTTCTTATAGCTGAGTAGTATTCCATTGTGTATATGTACCACATCTTCTTTATCCATTCATCTATTGATGGACATTTAGGTTGCTTCCAATTCTTGGCTATTGTAAATAGTGCTGCAATAAACATAGGGGTGCATCTGTCTTTCTCAAACTTGATTGCTGCATTCTTAGGGTAAATTCCTAGGAGTGGAATTCCTGGGTCAAATGGTAAGTCTGTTTTGAGCATTTTGATGTACCTCCATACTGCTTTCCACAATGGTTGAACTAACTTACATTCCCACCAGCAGTGTAGGAGGGTTCCCCTTTCTCCACAGCCTCGCCAACATTTGTTGTTGTTTGTCTTTTGGATGGCAGCCATCCTTACTGGTGTGAGGTGATACCTCATTGTAGTTTTAATTTGCATTTCTCTGATAATTAGCGATGTGGAGCATCTTTTCATGTGTCTGTTGGCCATCTGTATTTCTTTTTTGGAGAACTGTCTGTTCAGTTCCTCTGCCCATTTTTTAATTGGGTTATTTGTTTTTTGTTTGTTGAGGCGTGAGAGCTCCTTATATATTCTGGACGTCAAGCCTTTATCGGATGTGTCATTTTCAAATATATTCTCCCATACTGTAGGGATCCTTCTTGTTCTATTGATGGTGTCTTTTGCTGTACAGAAGCTTTTCAGCTTAATATAGTCCCACTTACTCATTTTTGCTGTTGTTTTCCTTGCCCGGGGAGATATGTTCAAGAAGAGGTCACTCATGTTTATGTCTAAGAGGTTTTCGCCTATGTTTTCTTCCAAGAGTTTAATGGTTTCATGGCTTACATTCAGGTCTTTGATCCATTTTGAGTTTACTTTTGTATATGGGGTTAGACAATGGTCCAGTTTCATTCTCCTACATGTAGCTGTCCAGTTTTGCCAGCACCACCTGTTGAAGAGACTGTCATTTCGCCATTGTATGTCCATGGCTCCTTTATCAAATATTAATTGACCATATATGTCTGGGTTAATGTCTGGATTCTCTAGTCTGTTCCATTGGTCTGTGGCTCTGCTCTTGTGCCAGTACCAAATTGTCTTGATTACTATGGCTTTATAGTAGAGCTTGAAGTTGGGGAGTGAGATCCCCCCTACTTTATTCTTCTTTCTCAGGATTGCTTTGGCTATTCGGGGTCTTTGGTGTTTCCATATGAATTTTTGAATTATTTGTTCCAGTTCATTGAAGAATGTTGCTGGTAGTTTCATAGGGATTGCATCAAATCTGTATATTGCTTTGGGCAGGATGGCCATTTTGACGATATTAATTCTTCCTAGCCAGGAGCATGGGATGAGTTTCCATCTGTTAGTGTCCCCTTTAATTTCTCTTAAGAGTGACTTGTAGTTTTCAGAGTATAAGTCTTTCACTTCTTTGGTTAGGTTTATTCCTAGGTATTTTATTTTTTTTGATGCAATTGTGAATGGAGTTGTTTTCCTGATTTCTCTTTCTGTTGGTTCATTGTTAGTATATAGGAAAGCCACAGATTTCTGTGTGTTGATTTTGTATCCTGCAACTTTGCTGTATTCCGATATCAGTTCTAGTAGTTTTGGGGTGGAGTCTTTAGGGTTTTTTATGTACAGTATCATGTCATCTGCAAATAGTGACAGTTTAACTTCTTCTTTACCAATCTGGATTCCTTGTATTTCTTTATTTTGTCTGATTGCCGTGGCTAGGACCTCCAGTACTATGTTAAATAACAGTGGAGAGAGTGGGCATCCCTGTCTAGTTCCCGATCTCAGAGGAAATGCTTTCAGCTTCTCGCTGTTCAATATAATGTTGGCTGTGGGTTTATCATAGATGGCCTTTATTATGTTGAGGTACTTGCCCTCTATTCCCATTTTGCTGAGAGTTTTTAACATGAATGGATGTTGAACTTTGTCAAATGCTTTTGCAGCATCTATGGAGATGATCATGTGGTTTTTGTCTTTCTTTTTGTTGATGTGGTGGATGATGTTGATGGACTTTCGAATGTTGTACCATCCTTGCATCCCTGGAATGAATCCCACTTGGTCATGGTGTATGATCCTTTTGATGTATTTTTGAATTCGGTTTGCTAATATTTTGTTGAGTATTTTTGCATCTACGTTCATCAGGGATATTGGTCTGTAGTTTTCTTTTTTGGTGGGGTCTTTGCCTGGTTTGGGTATTAGGGTTATGTTAGCTTCATAGAATGAGTTTGGGAGTATCCCCTCCTCCTCTATTTTTTGGAAAACTTTAAGGAGAATGGGTATTATGTGTTCCCTGTATGTCTGATAAAATTCCGAGGTAAATCCATCTGGCCCGGGGGTTTTGTTCTTTGGTAGTTTTTTGATTACCTCTTCAATTTCGTTGCTGGTAATTGGTCTGTTTAGATTTTCTGTTTCTTCCTGGGTCAATCTTGGAAGGTTATATTTTTCTAGGAAGTTGTCCATTTCTCCTAGGTTTCCCAGCTTGTTAGCATATAGGTTTTCATAGTATTCTCCAATAATTCTTTGCATTTCCGTGGGGTCCGTCGTGATTTTTCCTTTCTCGTTTCTGATACTGTTGATTTGTGTTGATTCTCTTTTCTTCTTAATAAGTCTGGCTAGAGGCTTATCTATTTTGTTTATTTTCTCGAAGAACCAGCTCTTGGTTTCATTGATTTTTGCTATTGTTTTATTCTTCTCAATTTTATTTATTTCTTCTCTGATCTTTATTATGTCCCTCCTTCTGCTGACCTTAGGCCTCATCTGTTCTTCTTTTTCCAATTTCGATAATTGTGACATTAGACCATTCATTTGGGATTGCTCTTCCTTTTTTAAATATGCTTGGATTGCTATATACTTTCCTCTTAAGACTGCTTTTGCTGTGTCCCACAGAAGTTGGGGCTTAGTGTTGTTGTTGTCATTTGTTTCCATATATTGCTGGATCTCCATTTTGATTTGGTCATTGATCCATTGATTATTTAGGAGCGTGTTGTTAAGCCTCCATGTGTTTGTGAGCCTCTTTGCTTTCTTTGTACAGTTTATTTCTAGTTTTATGCCTTTGTGGTCTGAAAAGTTGGTTGGTAGGATTTCAATCTTTTGGAATTTTCTGAGGCTCTTTTTGTGGCCTAGTATGTGGTCTATTCTGGAGAATGTTCCATGTGCACTTGAGAAGAATGTATAACCCGCTGCTTTTGGATGTAGAGTTCTATAGATGTCTATTAGGTCCATCTGCTCTACTGTGTTGTTCAGTGCTTCCGTGTCCTTACTTATTTTCTGCCCAGTGGATCTATCCTTTGGGGTGAGTGGTGTGTTGAAGTCTCCTACAATGAATGCATTGCAGTCTATATCCCCCTTTAGTTCTGTTAGTATTTGTTTCACATATGCTGGTGCTCCTGTGTTGGGTGCATATATATTTAGAATGGTTATATCCTCTTGTTTGACTGAGCCCTTTATCATTATGTAGTGTCCTTCTTTATCTCTTGTTACTTTCTTTGTTTTGAAGTCTATTTTGTCTGATATTAGTACTGCAACCCCTGCTTTCTTCTCACTGTTGTTTGCTTGAAATATGTTTTTCCATCCCTTGACTTTTAGTCTGTACCTGTCTTTGGGTTTGAGGTGAGTTTCTTGTAAGCAGCATATAGATGGGTCTTGCTTTTTTATCCATTCTGTTACTCTGTGTCTTTTGATTGGTGCATTCAACCCATTAACATTTAGGGTGACTATTGAAAGATATGTACTTATTGCCATTGCAGACTTTAAATTCGTGGTTACCAAAGGTTCAAGGTTAGCCTCTTTAGTATCTTACTGCCTAACTTAGCTCGCTTATTGAGCTGTTATATACACTGTCTGGAGATTCTTTTCTTCTCTCCCTTCTTGTTCCTCCTCCTCGATTCTTCATATGTTGGGTGTTTTGTGCTGTGCTCTTTCTAGGAGTGCTCCCATCTAGAGCAGTCCCTGTAAGATGTTCTGTAGAGGTGGTTTGTGGAAAGCAAATTCCCTCAGCTTTTGTTTGTCTGGGAATTGTTTAATCCCACCGTCATATTTGAATGATAGTCGTGCTGGATACAGTATCCTTGGTTCAAGGCCCTTCTGTTTCATTGTATTAAATATATCATGCCATTCTCTTCTGGCCTGTAGGGTTTCTGTTGAGAAATCTGACGTTAGCCTGATGGGTTTCCCTTTATAGGTGACCTTTTTCTCTCTAGCTGCCTTTAACACTCTTTCCTTGTCCTTGATCTTTGCCATTTTAATTATTATGTGTCTTGGTGTTGCCCTTCTTGGATCCTTTCTGTTGGGGGTTCTGTGTATTTCCGTGGTCTGTTTGATTACTTCCTCCCCCAGTGTGGGGAAGTTTTCAGCAATTATTTCTTCTAAGATACTTTCCATCTCTTTGCCTCTCTCTTCTTCTTCTGGGACCCCTATAATACGGATATTGCTCCTTTTAGATTGGTCACACAGTTCTCTTAATATTGTTTCATTCCTGGAGATCCTTTTGTCTCTCTCTATGTCAGCTTCTATGCGTTCCTGTTCTCTGATTTCAATTCCATCAATGGCCTCTTGCATTCTATCCATTCTGCTTATAAACCCTTCCAGAGTTTGTTTCATTTCTGCGATCTCCTTTCTGGCATCTGTGATCTCTTTCCGGACTTCATCCCATTTTTCTTGCGTATTTCTCTGCATCTCTGTCAGCATGTTTATGATTCTTATTTTGAATTCTTTGTCAGGAAGACTGGTTAGGTCTGTCTCCTTCTCTGGTGTTGTCTCTGTGATCTTTGTCTGCCTGTAGCTTTGCCTTTTCATGGTGATAGGAATAGTCTGCAGAACTGGGACGAGTGACGGCTGGAAGGACTTCCTTTCTTGTTGGTTTGTGGCCCTCCTCTCCTGGGAGAACAGCGGCCTCTAGTGGCTTGTGCTGCGCAGCTGCGCGCAGACAGGGTTTCTGCTTCCTGCCCGGCTGCTATGGAGTTAATCTCCGCTGTTGCTGTGGGCGTGGCCTGGCTCGGGCAGCTACTCCAAAATGGTGGAGTCGCGTTGGAGCAGGAGCTGCTGGGAGGCTATTTATCTCCGTAAGGGGCCTCCCTGCTCCCTGCAGCCCAGGGGTTAGGGTGCCCAGAGATCCCGGATTCCCTACCTCTGGATTAAGTGACCCGCCCTGCCCCTTTAAGACTTCCAAAAAGCACCCGCCAAAACAAAACAACGACCACAAAAAAAAACAAGAAAAAAAAATTTTTTTAATTAAAAAAAAAAGGTGGTCGTTCGTTTTTCTTTATTCTCCGGTGCCAGCCTCAGGCCTCTGCTCACCGGTCTTTCTGCCCTGTTTCCCTAATATTGGGGTCCCTGTCCCTTTAAGACTTCCAAAAAGCGCTCGCCAAAACAAAGCAGCAAAAAAGCAAAAAAAAAAAAATGGTCGCGCGCTTTTCTTATGTCCTCTGTCGCCCAGCCTCCAGTGCCTGCTCACTGTTCTTGCTGCCCTGTTTTCCCAGAATCGAGGGCCCTGCACTCTGGCCCGGATGGCTGGGGCTGGGTGCTCGGCAGCCCTGGGCTCCGTCTCCCTCCCGCTCTGCCTGCTCTTCTCCCGCCGGGAGCTGGGGGGAGGGGCGCTCGGCTCCCGCGGGGCCGGGGCTTGTATCTTACCCCCTTCGCGAGGCGCTGGGTTCTCTCAGGTGTGGATGTGGTCTGGATATTGTCCTGTGTCCTCTGGTCTTTATTCTAGGAAGGGTTGTCTTTGTTATATTTTCATAGATATATGTTGTTTTGGGAGGAGATTTCCGCTGCTCTTCTCACGCCGCCATCTTCCGACCCCAGCTGGAAGTCCATTTTTAAATGAGAGTGTTTTCTTGCTATTGAGTTGTTTGAGTGCTTTGTACATTTTGGGTATTAGTCCCTTATATGATTTGTAATTATTTTCTCACATTCAGCAGGTTACCTTCACATTGTGTTGATGGTTTTCTTTGCTGCCAAAAGATGTAGTTCTTCTTGTTTATTTTTGCTTGTGCTGCTTTTGCTTTTGGTGTCAGATTTAAAAAATCATCACCAAGACCTGTGTCAAGGAGCTTACATTTTCTTCTGGAAGTCAAGAGGTTTCAGGTCTTACATTCAACTCTTTAATCAATTTTGAGTAGATTTTTGCATATGATGTAAGATTGTAGTACAGTTTCATTCTTTTGCACAAGGCTGGTCAATTTTCCCAGCACCATTTATTGAAGAGACTGTCTTTTTTCCCATTGTATATTCTTGGCTCCTTTTTTGCAAATTAATTGACTATATATGCATGGGTTTGTTTCTGGCCTCTGTGCTGTTCCATTGATCTATGTGTCTGTTTTTATTCCAATACCATACTCTTTTAATTACTATAGCTTTGTAATATACTTTGAAATCAGGGACCAAGATGCCTTCAGCTGTGTTCTTCTTTCTCAAGATTGCTTTGGCTTTGGGGGTCTTTTGTGGTTCCATACAAATTTTAGGATTGTTTATTCTCTTTCTGTGAAACATACTATTGGAATTTTGGTAAGGATTGTATTGAATCTATATATTGTTATGGCAAGTATGGCCATTTTAACAATATTAATTCTTCCAATTCATGAGCAAGAATATCCATATATTCTATATATCTAGGTATTCCATTTACTTGTGTCTTCTTTTATTAATGTCACATAGTTTCATATATAGATCTTTCACCCTTGGTTCAATGTATTCCTAGGTATTTTATTGTTTTTGACACAGTTGTAAATAGAACTTATTTCTTGATTTCTCTTTCTCATAGTTGGTTATCAGTGTAAAGAAGCAGAACGTATTTTGCATATTGATCACGGATCTTGCAAGTTTACTGAATTCATTTATTATTGTTAACAGGTTCAGTCAATCTACTGATCATAACAATCAGTACTTGAATATATACTACGAGTAGAATTCTAATGATTACTTGATATTTAAGGCTAAAGCCAGTCTCCGAAGGATTACTTTCAGCCATGGTGCTGAGAGAATGGTGAGCTTGCATGCTCAGTGTGCTAATTTACAGGATAAATTAGGACCTCAGTCAGAACCATAAACTGCATTAGCACTTACATCCTTACTAATGAAAAGCACATTTGAAGTAACACTGGATCTGCTCCAGTGATTAATACCACGGGTGTTCTATCTCTCCTGAATCTCTAAGGAGAAATAAAACTTAAAGCTATATTGGTTTCTCCTGTGTTTTATGTAACTTTAAGGTTTCATAAAAACATTTTCATGTGCCCTAGAGAAATAATAAAGTATTTCTTTAAAGAAATTATATGTTCATATGTGTCTGCCCACTCTATCACCTCTAGGTCCTGTGGCAATACCACACCAAATTGGTTTCGGGACATGACAGCTAATACAGAAACATTTCACAAGCTTACAAGGCCTGAAATAAAAGAAACTGTATTTCAGTATCATTCAGCCCCATATGACATTTTGCTGGGACTATGGATGCCATATGTTGTGTGATATGTTAGGGAATGCATCTGGGATGTGGATGCTAATTCATCATGATCCACAAGGTGTTAAAACTCTTCCAGGTACATTCTCAGGTTTTGTAGGTGGTCAGAGAAGAAAACTGTAGTCAACATTATAGTTTCAGGGCTGATGATGACTTTGCAGAATGGCATCATTCTGTGCAAATACCTCGTTTGAGCAGGTTTTGACATGAGTCCATCATCTGACTGATGGGGTTAGTAGGAGACAGAGGACAAAATGAAGGGCATAAAGGTCAGAGAGTAAATGCTGAAATGCTGAACTCATTCTTTCATGTAGCCACTCAACAATTGGTTATGGAGAGCCTGCTCTGTGCCAGATGCTCAGCTCTGCACTGGGGATGTGGTTGTGCAAAGGCCTTCCCTTCATGGAGCTTGCATCCACTGGCATTATCACTATAGATGAATCCCAGAAGTTTGTAATTGCCTTGAAGATTTGTCTGGGCCAGACGCTCATTGTATCAGCCCGGCATCATTTAAAATATAACTCTGGGACCATTTGCTTTAGAATCACTTGTGACATCTTTTTAAAAAATCGGATTCAGACTTTCTTCAGGCAAAGCCTGGAAATCTGCATTTTAAAGACGACTCCCAGCTGCCTCTTCACAAGAAAGTTAAAAACCACTAATCCAAGAGAGTTGATATATGTTGAGTGTTCTTAATACACACACTTGCATACACATACCACAAGTAATAATAATGGGAATGGGAAGAAATTTTGGGAGGTGATGGATAAGTCTCTTGCCTTGATGGTGGTGATAGTTTCATGCGTGTATACTTCTCCCCAAATTCATCAAATTGTATACATTAAATATGTACAGCTTTGTACATGTCAATCATGCCTCAATTAATTGGTTAGACTTTTTAAAAGTTAAAAATCTTTTTAAATAAAAAACACTGGTCCAGGCATTATTTCTAATATTTATTATGAAGCAATAACAGCAAAATATTTGAGGCCAGATTAATTTGCAAACCTTGTGACCATAACCAAAATTGTTGACTTGCTGTGAAAGTTGTCTTCCTATTCTAGTACTCTATATTTGCAATGAAACAGCTGCAGACTGATTATATTAATGTTTCCAGAACACGTATTGAAAATTAAATAAAATATGCTTAACAGCATGTTCTAATCCTCCTATAAATTTCATCATTCCTCTTCATCCTGTAATTTTTGTAGATATTTTTGCGTTGCATTTTTTCTTCACCAAAGAACATGTAAATTTTCTCCTATCAGTTCTATGATGGTGAGTAAGAGGGCAAGAGTTATTTAAGTTCCTAATCAATGCTCTTTTGCTAACATTGGAGGTAAATAAATAATTAAAAATCACAGATGGAATACTTATAATTAAAATTACAGATATAGCAATAGACATAAAAGTTTCCTTTAAAAGCAGCAAATAAAAGAATCACAGCTGTTGTTAAAAGCTGTTTGGGGAAGGAAATATGAAGTCAGCTTGATTGATAATATTTAATGCCCTTTGAACATCTGTTAAAAGCTGGTCATTGATTTTCCCTCTAACCTTCCAGGTTCTTGGCTGAGACTCCTCTATAATAAAAGACAAATTAACAGGAGAAAAACAGAGGTTTAATAGCCTGCCTACCTCCTGGACACATGGAAGATACCCTAGAAAACCGAGTTAACTCCTTGAAATGTCCCAACACACCACCTTAACTACCATCTCCACCTAAAGACAAAGGAAAGGGGGTGAGGGTAGGTCCAGGAAGTTACCAAGACAAGCACAGGAAACGAGGGTAAGGTTGTTTTGTATTTAAGTCTTGCCTTCTCCGTTGATGAGCGTTTCTAGAGATTGAGTTGTCTCCCTCTTCTTGGTCTAGAGTTGGAGATATCTTTACAATTAGAGATTTCCCTTATATACATAAATGTCTCTTGTGAAAGGGTAACTTCTGCTTGGTGTTCAGTTTCTCCTGTGTGCTGTTTCTTAAAAATAACCAGCCTGAGATCATCCTTATCACATAGAGGCATATTTGGGATGGCAAATTCTGCTCTCCTTCTATAATTTCTAAAAATTGAAGGGACTGTTCTACACTACTTGCTAACATTAGCAATGATTTTATGTCCAGTGAAATATAATAAAATTCTTACTTCTGTGTGCATTTCTCTATAGCCCCAGGCAAATCAAAGGCACTTCACGTAAAGGCAACTCCTGATAAAAGGAAGTTCCCTATTTCTTTTGCCGGAGCCTGGAGAATGGTCATTCTTAGGAGGAAATCATAGGGTATTAATCACCAACTGTTTAAAATTAAGCAACTCTGTTGCCTTTGTATACTCTCCTCCTAGCCATTCTGAAATCTAGAATTTCATCAAAACATCACTCTCTCTCAAGCCTTCAAGTTTGCAGGTTCGGCCTTCACACCTGAACACTCTAACTCTGGGCCCTTCTCCTTTGCGCCCCTTGATCCTTGAAACCACGGTTCACGATCCCCAGTCTGGGAAGCTTTTCCGCATTGCTCCTGGGAGTTGGTCCCTTTTTCATGGGCAGCTCCCTGCAGGCAGGATTCTTCACACCATGCTTCCTGGCACTGTCTGCCTCTGGAAATAGCCACAGCCAGTGGAACCCTCACTGCGAGGCTGCTGCCAGGCCTCTGGGTCAGGGTACCCTCAGGTTTCAAGCTGAGGTTGCAAACTTCAGCCTGCACAAGTGTTTTGTTTAGTCTGTTCATTGTTGTTGTTTATTTGATTGGTTTAGTTTTTTGTAGCCAGTATTTAAATGTGAGATTTTGCACGTGCCACACTAATGTGGATTTCTGGGTCTTTATAAAAATCCAAACATATGGCAACACGAGGCTCAGCATAATGGAGTGTAAGGAATAGTTGCCCTTTAACATAGGATAAATGTCTTCCCACTTTATCCCCTTCTCTCATTTACTCCTGACCCTTGTAGGTATTAGAATTGTGTCCCACTGCCTGGTTTAAATTCCAAAGGCCTTAGCATAGGTGGCAAAATATTATCATATCTAATCCAGGATTATCTTGCTCTGTAGCTCAGTAAACCCTCATATGCGCTTAGTTTCATGGATTCACAGTGTCTCAGGGCTTTCTTAAATGCCGTGTTTCTCCGTATCTATCCATTCAGTGCTGTGATTTTTCCTGTGGCTAGACATTGTTAGCTCTTTGTGTTGCGAGTGTAACTTTTTCATTTCTGAATATTAGGTAGCACATAGCTGTTCCATAAATGGTACAGCATACCTTTTTTCAGTGCATGTTACCTTATGACAGTTGGCTAATTAATTTTTTTACAAGTTGAAGGTGTGTCACAACCATGTGTCCAGCAAGTCTGTTGTGCCCCTTTTCCAATAGCACTTGCTCACTCCGGGTCTCTGTGTCAGTAAAGTAGCTTTTCATGAAGATCTGTACGTCCATCCTTTTTTAAAGATATAATTCTATTGCACACTTAATAGACTGCGTGTAGTGTGACTATACCTTCTCTGTGCACTGGGAAACCAGAAAACTCACTGGACTCACTTTGTTGACATAGTCGCTCCATCCCTGTCATCTGGATGCAAACGCGCAGTATCTCCGAAATAGGCTTGTAATGTGTTAATTAACATTGATATGAGGTGTCCATGTGGTATTGCCGTGGAACTCTCATCAGACTAAATTCTTTCCTATTTAATATTATAGTGTAGCAGAAGAAATTAAATGTATTGTTAGGTGTGAGAAATAATACAATAGAACTACTAAGGGAGTTACAGATCTTCCTGGGGGTAGGGACAAGTGGATATAAACTGACTCACCTTCTGCAACTAAACCTTCCATTGGCAGGCAGATCAGCAAGGGATCCAATAAACTAGAGCTGCCAGGGTGCATTGTTGCAGGGCCAGGATTTCTGACAAGCTCCAGGGTGCTGCCTAGGCTGACGCCTTGAACAGCAGTCCAACGTGTTTGGTTATTTAATAGCGAATTTGATGTTGGTCACGTGGTAGGCAGCCTCTCTGGCCCGCATCCTAATCTGAAGGCGGGGGCTGCCAAGCATTTGCATGACTTCTCTTAACTTTGGCTTCCGTGTGCAGAGAAAACCGAGCCCCTGACTGGGCGGATAGGAGTTTGTCAGGGGCCAGCAGACTCCCTTTGTGCACTAAATGTGGTACCTTTACGTGTTGAGGAATCTGCACTTTGAAAAACTGTTCATGTGAAAGGAAGCCCTTTGATATCAGCTCCAGGGCGAGCCCTCTGGGCCTCACCTTGTGCAGTAACCGGGCCCATAGGGCCAGTGGCTTCATTGGAGAAAGCCTAGAATGGCCCATTAAAACCTGTCCAGGGCCTATTGTGAGACTCTGGGAGCCCAGGAATGAGTGTTTATTTCATGTTTAATGCAACCTTCCACTTCAGCCTAAAAGCCTCTCTTTTCTGCGACCGAGTTTCTATCGAGTCTTCCAAGAAACACTACGGCTTTGCATATCCTTGTCCTCTAAAATGATTAACTGTGTAAAATTGAAAAACCCTGAAAAATGCAAATACTGTCCTGGCCCCTGGTGGGGTAAAAAGTCAACTCAGATAAAACATTTTTTTCCAGATGGTTTAGGAATTATGTTCCTTAGGTCTTCCAAGCAAGGGAGTGATCCTAGGCTGGATGACTTAGTAAAAAGTCATTTAGAGGAAGACAACAGCTTCTTTTTCAGAAGCCTGTGACAGCAGCGCCTCGTCCCTGCGGGTCCATACATTCGGTTCTGCTAAGCAGCTCTTGGGCTCGGGTGAGAACTGCCTTGGCAGGAGGCTCGGACGGTGTGTCTAGTCCCTTGTTTCGGAATCATTTTGCTCTCCTAAGCTATTCTGCAGTATCCAAATGTTTTCTTACCTTGACGGTTTAGAATTTGAGAGCAAGCTGTTTATCTGTTAATCCAAATCAATGGATCTTATTGCATGAGAAGAGCCCAGTTATTCCTTTATTACTAATTTTGAGTTTTTACACAAGAGTCTTGAACTGTCAGATTTCTTATATCTAGTACCTGGAATCCTTTTTTTTTTTCACCCTGACCAATTTAGTTACTTCTCTTTCTGACAATCCCTTAAAGTATATTCTCCACCTTTTAAAAAGAGAGACATTCAAGGTACTGCTTATTTCTAGCTCTCAGTTACAATCCATACAAATGTCGTTGCTTCAAAATAGACTGAGAGAAAGGAGTATGGATTCTGAGCAGGTGTCAGGTTGTTTATTTGGTTTCCCACTTAGAGCTAGGCGATGCCCTTTCAGCATCGAGGACGTGCTACTCCTGAGGTACAGCCCGTGTCCTCTGAGGAACACACATACTTAGCATTTAAATAGCAATTTGCATTTTCAAAGCATTCTGTGAACATTAATTAGCATTTCTTCACAGGATGCCTGTGAGATGGGTCAGTATTATTATCACTATTTTACAGATCAGAAAAATGGGGTGGCAGAAGCTGAGGGATTTGACTGCAAAGTATAACAAGCTAGAGGCAGCCCGGAATGGGTTCACAGCACCAGCTGGGTGAGCGAACACGTGGAACACATCAGGGCCTCTCTCCCCAGTGCTCAAAGGGCGCTTGATATCAGTAAATGCAAAGATAGTTTTATTTAAGCAGCAAGGCAACAAATTATCAGAAAATTTAGTTTATTGCTACACGAACTAGGTCTGCTCTGTGTGAGCAAACTGCATTGCACGGAGAGCTATTGACTGAAACTGTAGAAAGAGGCTTTTTGACACCCACCTTTGTGATATCACAGAAACCTTTTTTTTTAAACAGCAAAGAAGTACTTTTTATTGAGCATCTATTCTATGTGAAGGCCATCTTTGAATCTATAAGCGTTATTGCGGTGACACCTATGAGGAGGTATTGTCATTCCCAGATTGAAGGTTTAAGGAACTAAAGTTTGTGAGTTAAATTCCTTGTCTAGATCATTCAGCCAAGTCGAGGTGAAGCTTAGAGTCGAACACAAGTCGTGAATGGTTTACTTGGGGTCCCCTACTATGCAGATGATGAAGTTAAGTATCAGTCTGTAGAGAGAGACCTTTGTTGGCAAGCTACCCTGAGCTGGCTTCTCTTTCTTGTTCTTATCAGTGGCTCAGGTGAGGGGATGAACAGCAGGCACACCATGTTTAAAGACCCTATGAAGAGGAATAGCACAAGTGTTAGTGAAGAGAATAAGGATACAGTAAATTTTCAAATGGCCAAGATAATGAGCCCAAACACTGAGCCAGTTAGGCCCTACTTGGAGTGCTGTTGAGGGTATAGTTTAGGTTATTATATTTTACGAGACCAAAGTCCAGCAGAAACATGTCTCAAGGTAAGTGACTAGTATGCCAGTACTTAGGCTGCACAGCAGTGGCCACAGGCTGTGTGACTCGTTGGTCACAGCCATCTTTCACATGAAGGGGTGTCGCATGGAGGAACAAATCACATCAGTGATTGGCACTTGAGCATTGAGTGTTAGAATTACCAGCACATTTCTTACCACATCATCTACTACCTGGAATCATTTGTGTACCCCTGAGCACTTTAGTCTCTTGTCTTTCTGACAATGCCTTAACGTGTGTTCTCTACCTTGACAAAGGTAGAGAGTTAAAGAGCCAAAGACTTTGGTGTAATCCACACACATTTTCAGGGAGTCAGATCTGTCCAAGGACTAAGTCGGTTACCCAAGGAGATGCTAAAGCCCAATCATCAAAGTTGTTTGACTGGGATTGTGAGTAGCTGAGCATGCCTTTGGAGCCTGCCAGGCCCAAGTTGGAATCCCGACTCCCCCACGTGTTCTGATGCTATCTAGTTCTTCAAGAATCGGGTAGCAGTAGAATCTGCCCTGTGTTGACCAACCTAGAATACTAATGACCAGCAAGAGTACCTAGTAAATATTTAATGTCAGCTTCTTGGTTTAGAGGGATCTGATAGAATGCACTGAACACCAAATGATGGCTTAGGCAAGATGTGCTTTAAAGGGCTCGACATTTTACCCTGGACAGCCTTTGACCTCTAAATCTGAGGTGGCCATTAATCAGGGAAGTGAATTTTGTAAATGGACATATTTCATGAAGGACAGTACAGTTGAGTTGAAAGTTTGGCCCTAAGTTTTTGCACCATGTCTCTGAAAAAGTATTACTTAAGTGTAAGAGAGAAAGAGAAAGTGTGGTCAGAGAGATTTTCAGTAATCTAAAGAAAGATTTATTCCTTAATTCTGCATTAAGATGTTTTAAAGCATGTTTCATCCAGAAATTGTCCCTGAGATGATTTTAAATTTCCTTAAAAGCCCTTTTCTTTTACATATTGTATCATCTCCTCTCCTTTATCCTTTCCAGCCCTTTCGACTGAGGCATCATAAATGAATGAAATAAAAGCTGGAAGGCACTATCTTAATTATATAATATGAATTTTCTCTGTAAGGGTGCAAATTAAATCTAATAACGTTAAATAACTAAATTAGCATGTGTCACTTATACTTACCATAGCAATTTTGTACACATGTCTAGAGGTGTGAGCGGTGAGACTTAGGTTACTAGTAGTAACTGAAGGGGCCAGTACAAGCAGGGGTGAGCAGCAGCAGTCGGTGCGAGTCACCAAGAAAGGCACCCAGCGTATCAGTTACTGGCAGTACTGACCACAGAGCACTGTCCCCATCGAAGTACCTGCCTAATGTGACAAGGAACATTTCCAACTAAAAATCCCTAATGGTACTTTTTGTTTGTTTGTTTGTTTTTTCAAAGATCAAAAGCATCACAGTGGTTTGAAAAGAGTTTGGAAGTGTCACCTTAGTTACAGATAAAGGAGGCATATATTTTTGGAGATGCTCTATTTTGAGGCTTGTTAGCACCATTTAAAGACAATTCCATCTTAGAAGATGATTTCTGTCAAATCTTGCATTCCAGTTTGGATCTAAATCTGGAACAGATTGAGTTTTTGCATCCTATTTTTATTCATGGAAAGGTTATGTAAATCAGAACCACAGATTTATTCCTTTCAACCAAGCAGATTTAAATTGAGAACAAGCAACTTCCCTGACCCTCTTCCTCCCAATGCTTGTCTTACTTAAAAGTCCTTATTTAGAAGTCACACTGTAGGCAGCCCCTCACCTTCCCACCTCCAGTCCTGCATCTGCACCCCCTTTCTCCTCACATGGCCTCTCACTGTGACTCAGGAAATGGCTTTTCTCCTGTCAAAGGTCCGTCCATCTCTGGCGCTCTGGACCTCATTTCTTTCTCTGATGCCTCACTCCCCTCTCCAGGTGCCTCTCTTTGCCTCTTGCTTCATTCTGTCCTTTCAAAATCCTTTAAACAGCTTGCTGAGCACCTACTTTGAGCTATTCTGGTGTCTTCTGCATTTGGAGATTCTTCCTGTCTCTCAGCTAAAGAAGGATTTTGATCCTTTTATTCTCAGAGAGGGAATGATTCCTGGAAACCTCCTTTCAATCTGTCTCATTAAATGCAATACCCTAACAATCGCTAGAAGGGACCCACACTGGTTTCAACTCTAGGCCTCCAAAAAGGAATCTTCATTTGTCAGGAAGGTTCTAATCTAGATGGTGTTGCTCACTTGGCAAGTGAGGTGTATGGGCAGAAGATGAGGTGAGTGGCCAAGAGAGGTTTCCTCACAGCTACAACTGAGCCTTTGGAGGGAATACCAGGGGACCACTTCAGAAAGTGGAGCAAAGTTCTGGTCCTTTTTATTACATTCCTGGGAGCATAGGTTGTAGGCTATCAGTCATATTCAATTACTGTTTCTATACTGGGTAAAATGTTTGTTTATTGAATGGTTGCTATATGCCAGACATACTTCCAAATATGTTATAGACACTAATTAATTTACTCTTCATGATCACCATAATGTTGTCTACAATTTAATGGTGACAAAGCTGAGATAAAGAAATATTAAATGATTCAAACTCAGTCACATTAGGTAGAGCAGGCTTCAGACCCAGGCAGTCTGACACCAGAGCCAATCCTGGAATCTCTACCACAACATTCTTTATCGTATGTGTAGGAAGACAATATGAAAGAACGTAAGCAAAAGGTCTCCCGCACTCCCTTAAGCAAATATACTCAGTGACTTTTGTACACCTTACTTGAAAGAAAAAGAGTAATATCTATTAATCTAAGTCTTTTCCTATGAAAATGAAGTCCCAAAGTGGCAGAAACAAGATTCTTGGGGTCCGTTGGGGGTTTTTCCTGCATCTACCCCATAACGTGCACTCTTTTCCTTTATGGAAGTCTTTTCTCTCATGGTGCATAGTGAGCTCTAAAGTATCCCATCTTGAAAGAGAGAGAGAAAAAGGTGAATTTCCTTTAACACTTTTATAGTTTTGTGTTTTTACATATAGATTATTCATCATCTAAAATTTATATGTCTGTCTGTTCTCAATTAGAAATAAAATTTGCTTTTCCAGAATTACAGACAATTGTCCTAATGGGATTTGTTGAATAATTTGTCCTTTACCCACTTATTAGAAATATGCCTTTTACTTTATTAAATATCTGTATATAGGTAGGACTCTTTCTGGATTTTTCATTCTATTCTATTGATCTGTCTGTTTATTCTTGTACTATTATCACACTATTTAAATTATTCAAAGAGATTTGATGTTTTCCTTTCAAGACTTTTTTGACTAGTTTTATTCAACTACCATAGAAACATTTGGTAAGCCTGCCAAATCCCATTTTTTTAAAGGTGAACAATTTATGAAAATTCATTGTATTTAAAAAGGCATTTTAATGCATTCTAATTAATAATTAATTGAATTTTAACTACTTTAGAAATTTATTTTTTTAAGAATGCTCATTCATTCAGGATTCTGATAAACTCTGCAGTTTGGTCACTTTGCTCTTATGTTCTTAAATTCCCTTTAGTTGTTATATATACTTCTTATTAGGATTTTTTGAAGGTACAGTATAAGGGGTATGATAAGTTGGCATGGTTATTTTGTAAAGGGTATCAGTCAGTCATACAATCATGTTGCAATAAAATAATGCTAATTGCATCCTCTCGCCACTTTGAACTTAGCATAATGTTTCTGATTTAGAATTGAGTGCTTTTAATTCCTTAAAATATAGTTTGGCTATTTTTTTATTTAAAAAACCCTCAAATTATTTCAGGAAGTAAGAAAACATCTAGTTTGAAACCATCCTTAATTTTCCTAATAAAGGCATGTTATGAGAAATCCTAAATTCTAGTTGATATACAATCTTATATTGGTTTCACATATACAACACAGTGGCTCATCAGTTACCCACATTATTAAATCCTTACCCAACCAGTGTGGTTACTATCTCTCAACACAAAAAGATTTTACAGAACCATGAACTATATTCTCTGTGCTGCATTTCCATCCCCATAACTAACTTATATTATGATTGAGATATTTGTGCCCCTTTATGCCCCTCACCCTCCCAACCAACTCCAACCCCTCCCTCATGGAATTCAGTTTTTTTAAAATACATTAAAAAAAAAAAAGAAATTCTAAATTCTGAAGTAAATTATTAAAAACTGGGCTTCCTGCTCTCTTTTAACTAACTAATTGAATGTCCTTCTTAGCTGTTATTTAAAACTTTAAATAGAATGAGAAAACATGTAATGAAGGCAATAGTAATTTTAGATTGTATTTTGTTCAAACTATAGTAATGATACATCCTAACCAAGCATCTGATATACCATCACTGTATTGAGAATTATTGATCTCAACTGAAGAACATTTGACTTTTTACTTGTAAAATTGTTGAAAGACTCAAAGTATCCTTGGATAATATTTCAAATTTATACCAGAAAGGGCTTTTTCTTTAATTATTATTTTGTCGAATGACTTTACTCCTCAACAGATCATTTATCTATAGATACTTTCATGTATAATAAATGTCATTACTTGGTTTGTTGGGACATTTGTGAAAAACTAACATTCAACCAGAGACAGTTGTTCTACATGTTTTCTTCTAAACTGCTCATTTAAATAATGTGTTATATATATATATATATATTTTAATGTTTCACATAGCTGTTCTTTGACCTTCACATCAACATTGTACATTTGAAAGAGCTATGATTTATTCTCCTATTTAATAGGTAAGAAGATTGACACAGACAAATAATGTGGTTTCCTCCCTATCACAGAGCTGATCCACAGACTCCCAGTTCAGGGGTCATTCTTATAAAATCAATTCCTTCCTAATAATCCTTTTTAAAAAGCCATAAAGCCAACTCTCAAAATTCCTACCTTTCTTTTTTTGTGTTTTTAGTTTGTATGTCATTTCTCACCATGCTTTCTCAAGTGGCAGCTTGCGAGCAGAGCTATAAGGATACACGAAGAAGGAAGTCTGAGGGGTGATAAAAAAAAAAGCTACATACCAATTGTAGTGTAGCTGTAACAATAATACAGAGGAAATAAACTACAAAGCCGACATGAACTTAGATCTAAACCGAGGTGACATGACTGTAGCAATATTATGCCTTCTCTGTGTAATTATAATTACTTTCAAGTTTATTTTGTCATCAAACAAGCAATTTTTCAGTCAGTGCAGCTTGTGCAAATCAGCACTCTGGCATATGAATTATTTAATTCATTTATCACATACTTCTTAACGCCCAACCCCACCCTCCTGAAAAAAATAAAAGCGAGAAAAAAACCAAAATCAAAAAGTGCAAGAAAAGATTACATAGAAAGCAAACGTAGATGACAAAGGTAGTATCTGGGGTGGTTCTCATTCTCAAAAAAGTGAATTCATATGAGAAGAATAGAATAAAACTATTAGCAATACACATGACTTAATAAAGAAACAAAATAATTTGTCAAAAATGAACATGAAATATATTTTATGCTTGGTTAATCCTTTTTTGGTTAACTTACATACACATACACAGGAACTATTTGTTTTGACAAAGTAGACATTTAAGCAGAAAGAGGGTGGCCTTGCACATCACTTCCTCACACAAATGGCAGTTGCCAGACCCGTGGAATTCACTCTTGACTTACCATGGCACTTTTTCCCTTTGTACTTCTGGACCTTTCTCAACATGGCATTCCAAATAGTTGCTTCCATTCATTCTAAATTCTGCTCTAAGAAAAATCTATTTGTGTTTCCTAAGATAACATATTTCTTTTCCCTCCTCATTATAATCATGAACATTTTGTCATCCTTAAGTATCCCAACACGAGTCATGGTGAGCTAAATGAAAAAATCTGTAGTAACTTTGCCAAAATAAACTTGCAACATAACTATGGATCAGGTGGATAGGGCAGGAATGAAAATAACTAAATAATTAGATAAATACATACATACATACATACATCCCTAATTAACAAATAAATATGAAAGCCAAGTATTACAGCAAACACCAAATACATGATATAGTGAGCTCTGTAATACCTTGCAAAGTAGGGTCAGGCTGTCCTGGAATTGATAGAAGATGCATATGCATGGTAGGAATTTCATTGGCTTTAAAAAGACGAGTCACATTTGAATTGGCAGTGCTGTGCAGGAAGGGCAACCTCAGGTGATTGACAACAGTGATTTTTTCAAACATTTTTTTTCCCTTTTGCAGGATTTTTTTTTTTCCAAAAAATCTGTTACTTTAAAACCAAATACAGGTCACAGTAGAGTTGCTCTGACTGCAGGGAGAGGGAAATGGGCTCCAGAATCATGCTAATACGTTCTCCTGGTTTCTCCTGGGCTTCCGGGTTAGCACATTCAAAGACATCCACTTCTGTCATTTGTATCTTTCTCTTCTGTGGCTTCTTTGGGCCCTAACCTCTAAGTCCCATAATGGAGACATTTGTAATAATTCAGACTTGAGCCAAGGTCCAAGCAGGAAAAGGGGAAGAGACAAAAGGATCATTAGAAAGCACTCATGAAAAAGAAATAAAATATTTTGAATGGGACACTGGGAAAAAGAAAAGAGGAGTCTGAGATGTTGGTGAAGTAGTGACTGTATGTCAGGAAGGAAAACAGTGGTACCAAGTAGAGAACTGGGAAGTCAGGAGAAGAAACTAGATTTGTTTCTTGGTTTTAGCATGTAGAGTTGACCCTTGAACAATGCAAGGATTAGGGGCAAAAAGCACCATGCAATTGAAAATTCTAGCCTAACATTTTTGATTCCCCCAAAACTTAGCTACTGCTATCCTGCTGTTGATTTTAAGGTAGTACCTGAAAAAATAGACTAGTATTCATATATTTTATGCATTTATGACATAGCTTTTTCCTAATTATTTTGATATTTCAGGCCACCTGGTTCATTTGTAAGTTCTTCCAAATTGTTGCAAACCTCCAAAAAATGTTCTAATATATTTATTGAAGAAAATCTGCATGTAAGCGGACATGTGCAATTCAAACCTGAGTTGTCCAAGAGTCAACTGCCTATGTTTTGTTCATTTTTTCCCTTTTTAATGTACCGAGGTGGGCTTTAAAGCAGGGATTTAAGGACCAGCTTTCTTCTAGTCGGATCTCTAAGTCTCTGTCTTTTTGACAGACTGGAATCTGGAATTTGGAATCTACTTGTGGGCATGTGATGTATATAAGGGCCCCATCTCCAGACAGCCCTAACCCTGCATCATTTACCACATACTAGACACTACAGATAGAAGGAAATAAGACACAGTCCTAGCCTTCAGAAAGTCTCCAAATTTGTTGGGAACACAGATGGATTTAGATGAATAAACAAATGCAAAATTTAAATTGAGGTAAATAGTGGGATATATAGATGGTACCTAGTGTCTTGAGAACATATACCGGTGCTGATCTAGTAGGAAAAAGTATCCACAAGTCTGTGATATTTTGGCTGGGTGATAATTAAAGAGGAGAAGAATGGGATTGAGAGTTGGAAGAGCCTTCCAAGTAGAGGGAAAGACACTTAGCAGAGAGGAAGACAATATGACTGGAGCAGAGGGCAAGAGGTAAGAGAAAGCTGGAGAGGAATGCATTATTCTAAGAATATTATTGTTCTAAGAGCACTGGCTATCACTGACAGGGAAAAGAAGAGTTGTATGATCATGTTTGGGTGTTGGAAAGATGACTCATGGTGCATCATGGAGAACTGTTCAGAGAGTGGCCAGATGAGTTGTGATCAGACCGGTGGCTACTGCAGAACTGCAGAGACAATTCTTTGTATCTAGGTCCAGAGTGGCTGTTCTGAAGATAGAAAGAATAAAATCAAGATTTAAGAGATAGGAGATAAACTAGATTGGAATTGGTGATAAAGGTTCAAGGAGAGCGACAATAGATTAATGATGTATTAAATATAATACTCTTCACATGGTTTCATGACTGTAAAAATCACTTTCCCAATTTATTTGCTCTTTTATTTTATTTATGATGATTTTGACATGAGAGTATTTTAAGGTTAATATGCCATTAAAATCTATTTATTTATATTTTTGTGTGTACTTTTGTTTTTGCTTAGAAAATACAAATGTTGAACTATGTTTTCTTCTCATTCTTTTATAGCATTTTTTCTTTCCATATGGGGTCATGCTAGTAGGATTAAGGTCTTAAATATATGAGATATACACACATGCATGTACACATATATATATATACACACACACATATATATACACATATACACACATGTATGTAACATATTCAGTATAAGATGTGAGGTAGGTAAGGATCTAAATTATTTTTTGTGTGAATATCCAATTATCCTATAAACCAAATATTAAATTATGATTCCAACTCATTTTCCTTTTTTGTGAAGCATTTTCACAATGAATGTGCCACTGAGGTCAGCACTATAAAATATAGAAAATTAGACATAATATTCATGTGAAGATTTTAAGTGACCTGTTTTTTAAAAATAAACCTGTAAACATTATGTAAAATAAATTTAAAATGCCCTCAAGTATTGGGAGCAATAGCATTGAAAAAAATGCAAAAGCCAGTAGGATTTCGAGTGTAGCTTTGCTTGTTTATAAAATACTGCTTTTTAACTCATTAGTTGTACTAGTCAAAGTTGTATTCTTCAACTCTCATCCATTTTCTCCTGGGGATTCTACCTTTGCCTTTTAGAACTAAAAATAACTTATTTATTTTTATTATTTTTTTTTTAGAGGGCATCTCTCATATTTATTGATCAAATGGTTGTTAACAACAATAAAATTCTGTATAGGGGAGTCAATGCTCAATGCACAATCATTAATCCACCCCAAGCCTAATTCTCATCAGTCTCCGATCTTCTGAAGCATAATGAATAAGTTCTTACATGGTGAACAGTACAAGGGCAGTCATCACAGAAACTTTCGGTTTTGATCATGCATTCTGAACTATAAACAATCAGGTCAAATATGAATATTCGTTTGATTTTTATACTTGATTTATATGTGGATCCCACATTTCTCCCTTTATTATTATTATTTTTTTTTAAATAAAATGCTGAAGTGGTAGGTAGATGTGAGATAAAGGTAGAAAACTTAGTTTAGTGTTGTAAGAGAGCAAATGTAGATGATCAGGTGTTTGCCTGTAGACTATGTGTTAATCCAAGCTAGACAAGGGCAATAAAACATCCACAGATGCAGAAGATTTCTCTCAAAACAGGGAGGGTGAGGTTCTAAGCCTCACCTCTGTTGATCCCCAATTTCTCACCTGATGGCCCCCCTGCGACTGTGCCTGTCTTAAGTTGTTCCTCCCTTGAGGAATCTTACCCGTCTCTGGCTAATCAGTCATCTTCCGGGGCCATACAGGGAGATGTAAAGTTGGTAAGTGAGAGAGAAGCCATATTGTTTGAAAAGGTTAGCTTTTTACTTCTATGCAGATTTATGCCCTGTGGCTTCTATGCCCAGCATTTGTCTTGAGGTATCTTTACCACTTGGAGGAATTATGATACTCAGTAAATTCGATATGAGGCATGAATTCTATTTAAGGGTTGTAATAAGGGAAGGAAGAAGAAAAGCGATAGAAGTAGCAGACGGAAGAAAACATGGGAAGATTGGTTATTTCTTTGACATATCTTCTTGTAGAGCAACTTAAGCATGTATAGGTTTTAAACTACTAATTAAATTGCACACACACATTAACATAATAGGAATACAGTTACATAACCAAAGCAGATTTATAATTACCAGCCATCTACAGTGAAGCCAAGAAAACCAGTTAGGCACCCTAGGCATTTGTGAAAATTTGTCTATGATATGATGGATATTGTCCAACTGTAATTGAACAGTCTGAGAGAAATCAGACAAATTAAAACAGCCCATTCCTGGGAACTGTTCACATCCCATATGTTCTTTTAACAGTAGATAGTCTGTAGTTGTAAGATTTTGGAGCACTACAACTTGCACTTCTCCTAATTCTTGGTTGAGTTCCAACAGTATAGATCCAGTCAAATTTGTTGTTTTACTGTATGCACAGGCCAGCTTAAATATATCCTTCCTCATTCCAATGGCAAGTCCAGGAACTGGTGGGATGAATGCAGCTACAACTGCAGCATCGCCTGGATCTTTCTTGAGGTTTTTTGATGATCATCTACTGGTATGACTCTTCCAGAGAGTGCTGATGTTGGAAGTTCTTCATATCGTATCTTAGTTCATTTTCTGGGTAGCCAAATTAGGCTTTGATCCTCTGTATAAACACAAACAGACCCTTTGCCCACACTTTGATCTGCCCTTTATACCATTGTGTAGAACTCATTGGAGGTCACCACACAGGAACTGCTTTTTTTTTTAAGAGAAAAGAATATTATCAGAAAAGTGTACCTCCATAGCTGATCATCTGACACCCTTTAAGTGATCAAAGTTAAGGATATTTAAAGATTGCATTAATCATTGATTTACAGTTAGTTTTATCCTATCATGGAGTAATCCCCCTTTTCTTTCTTTCTTTTTTTTTTTTGTTATCTTTAATCCACACTTACATGAAGAATATTATGTTTACTAGGCTCTCCCCTATACCAGGTCCCCACTATAAACCCCTTTATAGTCACTGTCCATCAGCATAGCTAAATGTTGTAGAATCACTACTTGTCTTCTCTGTGTTGTACAGCCCTCCCCTTTCTCCCACCGCCCCCATGCATGCTGATCTTAATACCCCGCTTCTTCGTCCCCCCCCCTTATCCCTCCCTACCCACCCATCTTCCCCAGTCCCTTTCCCTTTGGTACCTATTAGTCCATTCTTGGGTTCTGTGATTCCGCTGCTGTTTTGTTCCTTCACTTTTTCCTTTGTTCTTATACTCCACAGATAAGTGAAATCATTTGGCATTTCTCTTTCTCTGCTTGGCTTATTTCACTGAGCATAATACCCTCCAGCTCCATCCATGTTGCTGCAAATGGTAGGATTTCCCCTTTTCTTATGGCTGAGTAGTATTCCATTGTGTATATGTACCACCTCTTCTTTATCCATTCATCTACCGATGGATATTTAGGTTGTTTCCAATTCTTGGCTATTGTAAATAGTGCTGCGATAAACATAGGGGTGCATTGGTCTTTCTCAAACTTGATTGCTGCGTTCCTAGGGTAAATTCCTGGGAGTGGAATTCCTGGGTCAAATGGTAAGTCTGTTTTGAGCATTTTCATGAGCCTCCATACTGCTTTCCACAATGGTTGAACTAATTTACATTCCCACCAGCAGTGTAGGAGGGTTCCCCTTTCTCCACAGCCTCACCAACATTTGTGGTTGTTTGTCTTTTGGATGGCAGCCATCCTTATTGGTGTGAGGTGATACCTCATTGTAGTTTTAATTTGCATTTCTCTGATAATTAGTGATGTGGAACATCTTTTCATGTGTCTGTTGGCCATTTGTATTTCTTTTTTGGAGAACTGTCTGTTCAGTTCCTCTGCGCATTTTTTAATTGGATTATTTGATTTTTGTTTGTTGAGGCGTGTGAGCTTTTTATATATTTTGGACGTCAAGCCTTTATTGGATCTGTCATTTACAAATATATTCTCCCATACTGTAGGGTTCCTTTTTGTTCTATTGATGGTGTCTTTTGCTGTACAGAAGCTTTTCAGCTTAATATAGTCCCACTTGTTCATTTTTGCTGTTGTTTTCCTTGCCCAGGGAGATATGTTCAAGAAGAGGTCACTCATGTTTATGTCTAAGAGGTTTTAGCCTATGTTTTTTTCCACGAGTTTAATGTTTTCATGACTTACATTCAGATCTTTGATCCATTTTGAATTTACTTTTGTATATGGGGTTAGACAATGGTCCTGTTTCATTCTCCTACATGTAGCTGTCCAGTTTTGCCAGCACCATCTGTTGAAGAGACTGTCATTTCGCCATTGTATGTCCATGGCTCCTTTATCAAATATTAATTGACCATATATGTTTGGGTTAATGTATGGAGTCTCTAGTCTGTTCCACTGGTCTGTGGCTCTGTTCTTGTGCCAGTACCAAATTGTCTTGATTACTATGGCTTTATAGTAGAGCTTGAAGTTGGAGTGTGAGATCCCCCCTACTTTATTCTTCTTTCTGAGGATTGCTTTGGCTATTCAGGGTCTTTGGTGTTTCCATTTGAATTTTTGAACTATTTGTTCCAGTTCATTGAAGAATGTTGCTGGTAATTTGATAGGGATTGCATCAAATCTGTATATTGCTTTGGGCAGGATGGCCATTTTGACGATATTAATTCTTCCTAGCCACGAGCATGGGATGAGTTTCCATTTGTTACTGTCCCCGTTAATTTCTCTTAAGAGTGACTTGTAGTTTTCAGAGTATACGTCATTCACTTCTTTGGTTAGATTTATTCCTATGTATTTTTTTCTCTTTGATGCAATTGTGAATGGAATTGTTTTCCTGATTTCTCTTTCTATTGGTTCATTGTTAGTGTATAGGAAAGCTACAGATTTCTGTGTGTTAATTTTGTATCCTGCAACTTTGCTGTGTTCTGATATCAGTTTTAGTAGTTTTGGGGTGGAGTCTTTAGGGTTTTTTATGTACAATATCATGTCATCTGCAAATAGTGACAGTTTAACTTCTTCTTTACCAATCTGGATTCCTTGTATTTCTTTGTTTTGTCTGATTGCCGTGGCTAGGACCTCCAGTACTATGTTAAATAGCAGTGGAGAGAGTGGGCATCCCTGTCTAGTTCCCGATCTCAGAGGAAATGCTTTCACGTTCTCGCTGTTCAGTATAATGTTGGCTGTGGGTTTATGATATATGGCCTTTATTATGTTGAGGTACTTGCCCTCCTATTCCCATTTTGCTGAGAGTTTTTATCATGAATGGATGTTGAATTTTGTCAAATGCTTTTTCAGCATCTATGGAGATGATCATGTGGTTTTTGTCTTTCTTTTTGTTGATGTGGTGGATGATGTTGAAGGATTTTCGAATATTGTTCCATCCTTGCATCCCTGGGATGAATCCCACTTGTTCATGGTGTATGATTCTTTTGATATACTTTTGAATTCGGTTTGCCAATATTTTATTAAGTATTTTTGTGTCTACATTCATCAGGGATATTGGTCTATAATTTTTTTTGGCGGGATCTTTGCCTGGTTTTGGTATTAGGGTGATGTTGGCTTCATAGAATGAATTTGGGAGTATTCCATCCTCTTCTATTTTTTGGAAAACTTTAAAGAGAATGGGTATTATGTCTTCTCTGTGTGTCTGATAAAATTCTGGGGTAAATCCGTCCAGCCCAGGTGTTTTGTTCTTGGGTAGTTTTTTTGATTACTGTTTCAATTTCTTTGCTCATAATTGGTTTGTTTAACTTTTGTGTTTCTTCTTTGGTCAGTCTTGGAAGGTTGTATTTTTCTAGGAAGTTGTCCATTTCTTCTAGGTTTTCCAGCTTTTTGTCATATAGGTTTTCATTGTAGTCTGTAATAATTATTTTTATTTCTGTGGAGTCTGTCGTGATTTTTCCCTTCTCATTTCTGATTCTGTTGATGTGTGTTGATTCTCTTTTCCTCTTAATAAGTCTGGCTAGAGGCTTATCTATTTTTTTTATTTTCTCGAAGAACCAGCTCTTGGTTTCATTGATTTTTGCTATTGTTTTATACTTCTCAATTTTGTTTATTTCTTCTCCGATCTTTATTATGTCCCTCCTTCTGCTGACTTTAGGCCTCATTTGTTCTTCTTTTTCCAATTTCGATAATTGTGATGTTAGACTATTCATTTGGGATTGTTCTTGCTTCTTCAAGTGTGCCTGGATCTCTCTATACTTTCCTCTTAAGACTGCTTTCGCTGTGTCCCACAGAAGTTGGGGCTTAGTGTTAGTGTTGTCATTTGTTTCTATATATTCCCTGAGCTCTATTTTAATTTGTTTGTTGATCCGTTGGTTATTTAGGAGCATGTTGTTAAGCCTCCATGTGTTTGTGAGCCTTTTTGTTTTCTTTGTAGAATTTATTTCTAGTTTTATACCTTTGTGGTCTGAAAAATTGGTTGGTAGAATTTCAATATTTTGGATTTTGTTAAGGCTCTTTCTGTGGGCTAGTATGTGGTCTATTCTGGAGAATGTTCCATGTGCACTTGAGAAGAATGTATATCCTGTTTCTTTTGGATGTAGAGTTCTATAGATGTCTATTAGGTCCATCTGCTCTACTGTGTTGTTCAGTGCTTCCGTGTCCTTACTTATTTTCTGCCCGGTGGATCTATCCTTTGGGGTGAGTGGTGTGTTGAAGTCTCCTAGAATGAATGCATTGCAGTCTATTTCCCCCTTTAGTTCTGTTAGTATTTGTTTCACATATGCTGGTGTTCCAGTGTTGGGTGCATATATATTTAGAATGGTTATATCCTCTTGTTGGACTGAGCCCTTTATCATTATGTAGTGTCCTTCTTTATCTCTTGTTACTTTCTTTGTTTTGTAGTCTATTTTGTCTGATATTAATACTGCAGCCCCTGCTTTCTTCTCGCTGTTGTTTGCCTGAAATATGTTTTTCCATCCCTTGTCTTTTAGTCTGTACATGTCTTTGGGTTTGAGGTGAGTTTCTTTTAAGCAGCATATAGATGGGTCTTGCTTTTTTATCCATTCTATTACTCTGTGTCTTTTGATTCGTGCATTCTGTCCATTTACATTTAGGGTGACTATTGAAAGATATGTACTTATTGCCATTGCAGGCTTGAAATTCATGGTTACCAAAGGTTCAAGGTTAGCCTCTTTAGTATCTTACTGCCTAACTTAGCTCGCTTATTGAGCTGCTATATACACTGTCTGGAGATTCTTTTCTTCTCTCCCTTCTTATTCCTCCTCCTCCATTCTTCATATGTTGGGTGTTTTGTTCTGTGCTCTTTCTAGGAGTGCTCCCATCTAGAGCAGTCCCTGTAAGATGTCCTGTAGAGGTGGTTTGTGGAAAGCAAATTCCCTCAGCTTTTGCTTGTCTGGGAATTGTTTAATCCCGCCATCATATTTAAATGATAGTCATGCTGGATACAGTATCCTTGGTTCAAGGCCCTTCTGTTTCATTGCATTGAATATATCATGCCATTCTCTTCTGGCCTGTAGGGTTTCTGTCGAGAAGTCTGATGTTAGCCTGATGTGTTTTCCTTTATAGGTGACCTTTTTCTCTCTAGCTGCCTTTAGAACTCTTTCCTTGTCCTTGATCTTTGCCATTTTAATTATTATGTGTCTTGGTGTTGTCCTCCTTGGATTCTTTCTGTTGGGGGTTCTGTGGTCTGTTCGATTATTTCCTCCCCCAGTTTGTGGAAGTTTTCAGCAATTATTTCTTCCAAGATACTTTCTATCCCTTTTCCTCTCTCTTCTTCTTCTGGTACCCCTATAATACAGATATTGTTCCTTTTGAATTGGTCACACAGTTCTCTTAATATTGTTTCATTCCTGGAGATCCTTTTATCTCTCTCTATGTCAGCTTCTATGCGTTCCTGTTCTCTGGTTTCAATTCCGTCAATGGCCTCTTGCATCTTATCCATTCTGCTTATAAATCCTTCCAGAGTTTGTTTCATTTCTGTAATCTCCTTTCTGGCATCTGTGATCTCCCTCCAGACTTCATCCCATTTCTCTTGCGTATTTCTCTGTATCTATGTCAGCGTGTTTATGATTTTTACTTTGAATCCTTTGTCAGGAAGACTGGTTAGGTCTGTCTCCTTCTCTGGTGTCTCTGTGATCTTGGTTTGCCTGTAATTTTGTCTTTTCATGGTGATAGGAATAGTTTGCAGAGCTAGGACGAGTGACGGCTGGAAGAACTTCCCCTTCTTGTTGGTTTGTGGCCCTCCTCTCCTGGGAGAACAGCGACCTCTAGTGGCTTGTGCTGTGTAGTTCCGCGCAGACAGGGCTTCTGCTTCCTGCCCGGCTGCTATGGAGTGTATCTCTGCTGTTGCTATGGGCGTGGCCTGGCTCGGGCAGCTGCTCCAAAGTGGTGGAGTCGAGTTGGAGGGGGAGCTGCCGGGAGGCTATTTATCTCCGTAAGGGGCCTCCGTGCTCCCTGCAGCCCAGGGGATTAGAGTGCCCAGAGATCCCCGGATTCCCTACCTCTGTACTAAGTGTCCCGCCCTGCCCCTTTAAGACTTCCAAAAAGCACCCGCCAAAACAAAACAACGACCACAAAAATATAAAAAACAAAAAATAAAAATTAAATAAATAAAAAATGGCCGCTCGTTTTTCTTTATTCTCCGGCGCCAGCCTCAGGCACCCACTCACCGGTCTTGCTGCCCTGTTTCCCTAGTATCCAGGGCCCCGCGCACGCACTGTGTCTGCGCTCTGGCCCGGATGGCTGGGGCTGGGTGTTCGGCAGTCCTGGGCTCCCTCTCCCTCCCTGCTCCCACTCCTCTTCTCCTGTCGGAGCTGGGGGGATGGGCGCTCGGCTCCCGCGGGGCCGGGGCTTGTATCTTACCCCGTTTGCGAGGTGCTGGGTTCTCGCAGGTGTGGATGTGGTCTGGATGTTGTCCTATGTCCTCTGGTCTTTATTCTAGGAAGGATTGTCTTTGTTATATTTTCATAGATATGTGTGGTTTTTGGAGGAGATTTCTGCTGCTCTACTCACGCTGCCATCTTGGCCTCGACATTGTGGGCATTCTATTTATTTTATTTTATCAGGAATAATTTTTAAAAACTCATTTTAACCCATTTTGAAAGATAACTGCAGAATTGAAACCAAAATGACCCTTCACTTTTTTACTAAAGCTAATGAGTACCCTGTGAAACTTACTGGGTCTCATGAAATTATTTTATTAATCCTTAATGTAAATTACCCATTTCTGTTGTGACTTTATATATGAGAAACAAAGATGAGCTATACCCAGCCTCCAGTAAGGATATGTCAGTGTAATTAGAAAGGGCAAAGTGACTCAAATCATTATGTTTTCATTTCCAGAAAACCTGACTTTTAAAAGATTAGGCTTCACTTATTTTTAGTTAGCACCATCTTGGAAACACCTACCTGCTAATTAGAGCTGTGATTCCTGTCCATTCCCACAGCAGTTCTATGCCCAAGCAGAAGTCTACAGCACTAGAATTAGAAATTTTCTTCTAAGAAAAACATTTTAATAGACATCCTGCCATGCTTATGTTATTTTAATTGGGTGTTTAGCTCTAGGGATCTTCATAATTTATCATAAAACTTTAATGTTAATAAAATCAGCTGGAAGGAAGCACCACTTATCTCCTTGATTATACCATAAGGAGTTATTTCTTAATTTGAGCCTTTCTTCTCTTCCTTTTTTTTAAGTTAATGAGAGCAAAGAGCTTTAAGTGGATCAAGGGATCTAAGCACTGTAATACAATGCCTCACCAAGTATTGCATATGATCTTTGTGAAAGAAAAATTATTATAGGAAAGAGTTAAACAAGCAAGGAAGACTTTATTCAAAACTGTTGCAATAGGAACAAAAGATTGAACTGCTGAAATAAAAGTCAGGAGAGTTTTTAAGAGCTGGGGTGAGCTAGTGAAAAAGTACTAGAGGACTTATCAGGGATGTTGGCCAATGTTAGGAGGCCATATGTGTTTGCCTATCAGTGCTTATGAAAGTTCAGCTTCTGTCCTCCCAAAAAAACTGGGAGATAAGGGCTCTATCTTTCTGGATGATTGCATTTCAAAGGGATGGTTCCAGGTCCTTGAGAAAGACATTCCTGGGTTGTAAAACTTGCAAGAGTCTGGAAGAAGATTTATATCTCAAAGGAGCAGAGGAAGAATTTACAAGTTTTCTAAAGTAAATGCTCTAAGAAAAGGCAGGTCATTACTCGTTAATAGTCTACTGAATTAGATATTAGCAAATAGCAGGGATGTCTTTGCAAGCTGCTTTACAGTGCAAGAAATTGGGCCATCTAAAGTTTATTGAATAATAATATTAGACACCTATTGAATATTAATATATGGCAGTCACTGTTGCAAGCATGTTTTCTATAATGCAGAGAACAATCCAGGAGCTCTTCTTTTCCCGGAAGTTGTAACTCTTCCAAGGTAAGACTGGGAAAATGGAAGAGCAGGTCTCAAAACCAGACCTGTGACACCAGAGTCATGATCTTTGCCCAAAATAGACATGCATGAACAAAGGTGGAAAAATGACAGAGGCACATGCAGGAGAGCTCCGTTTTTGTTTTTTTCTTTCCTTGAAGTCATTGAAATGTCCCCCAAAGCCATTTCTAATTTCGCACTGCTTTAACAATTCCTACACAAGCCTTAGCTTTGTCCCATTTCTTGAGTGGAAGACTATCTTGTCTCCATGCAAGGGGCAAAGGCCTCTTCTGGTTTTGTTTCATTGTCATGTAGTGTGGTCTCTCCACAGCACTTCATTTATTTGTGCAGAAATTATTAATGTGACAGAGCCCAGCCTGATTTAGAATCAGTTTAGCCTCCTACAATCATTTCATATTCCAGGAGCACGAAGCAGGCATGATGATGGGTGTCCTCTACCTTTCTCCCTGCTTGGATGACTGCATCAATTATGAAAATAGTAAAAAGATGTATGACCACCATCAGTAATGGTACAGAAGTACTGAACTGCGAGTCACCACTTAAATAAGATATAAAAGCTTTAAGATAGGTGCCAAATTGTGTCCAACACAGATATGTAAAGTCCTCTGTTGCATTTTACTTTTTAACTTAAAGAAACATGTAGAAGCCTGGGAAATAATACAGAATGCTGAGAATTTTCTATTAGAGAATTAAAGTTCCTCCAGAAATGGTTTGATCCCTGTTTTCATTACCAACTAGTTTTGGGGGAATATGTTAACTTATTTAAAATTATCATAAATAGTTTATGAAGTATAAAGCCCACACTACCCTCTAGGAGCAGGCCATCTAGAAAGGCATACAGTAAAGTAACACAGCAAGTACAATATGGTTTAATTAGTGTGATAAGCACTTGTCAAAATTATACAGCTGTTCATGAGTTTATATATTTAGTATTTATCTCACCCATTAGGCAGTTAACTCTATGAGGGCAGGGACCGTGTTTCTTTTGTTGTTCTACCTATGACACATTTTGCAAACTCAATATTTTTAAATGAATGAATGAGTCATTCATTCTGCAAGTGAGAAAGGCAGCCAGCATGTTGGAGAGGATTATACTGGGAAAGGTTGGGTCACAGATAATTACTGAAAGATGCTGTCATATTGTCTTAGAATCTATTATATTATTTTTCTCATGTTTTCAATGTTTATATTAATTGGACCTCACTTGCTTTCTTGAGCATCTACTATGCACATGACCCTGAGCTATGTTCTCCCATCCAGCTTATCCAAGAAGACTGTAATGGACTAACAGCTGAAGTCTATTTTTTACATAACAAATATGACATTTTCACTCTTAAATCTTGAAAATATAATGCCTTATTTTCATTTCAGAGTATATTTGAACATAGGCCTTCTACTTACATAAGAAATTACACATACACCAATTAACAGTGAACTGCATTTTGGCTCTCCTCCTGTTTGTTGGAAGGTCACCAAGTTTTAGTTTCTTGCAAATAGCATGCCATATTGCCCTGAAGGTTACTATCGGAACATTAATGATGATCGCTAAAAATTGTCCTATAGCCAAAGTCCATAATTGCAGAAAATGTCATTCTTGAAAACAAAATATCTGAAGTTTTCCCTGTCAGAAATTCAGAAGTAACAGAAGACCAATGTTTCACCAAAGTACTAATTATTAAAAGTTTATTGTGCATGCACCAAAAAGACAGTTTGCAAACCCGGGAGCACTCCAACCAAAATATGGAATGAGGCTCCAGGGGTATATTGTTATAAAGCAGCTTAGTAGTGCAAAGGCAGTGACTGTTTATTCTTCACAGTGATTGGTTATAATGTTAGACTTTTCTTAAATGATAGGGAATTTGTCAGTGGATATTCATATCAACCTTGGGATACAGTTTAAGTTTTGCTTATGATTTTCAGAGGCATAACCAAGAAATGGCCAAAGTCAACGTAGCCTTGCAAAATAAGCTAAATTAAGCTCTGCTTGTATGACCAAACTGGTTTTGGCTGCTTGGGAAATTTTCAAGGCTGGTCTCTGTTTCCTTTTTATTTTAACAGCTCCGGTCCTTATCTGCCCATTTTTATACTTTTTGCCTTAGCAGATTACATGTTGTTCATACAGAATTAGGTAAACTTATCATAAGTCATGAGGTTAAATGACTGGTTGCTTGAATTTGGGGAGAATGGAAATTTTAAAAATTATCAATGACAACAAAGAAAATCTTTTACTTTAGCTTTAGTGTGGGGGGGTTGAGTTTGTTCTCAGTTCTTGTCCCCACTGCAACAAAGAATTGAAGGACAGAGACACAGTAGTGAAGCAGAATGCAAGTTTTATTGGAATACACTCCAAAGGAGGAGCGAAATAGAGTCAAGGTAGATTAAGGCAGGTTTACTTGAATAAAGCAGAGAGGAAGGAAAAACAGATGGAGGAAAGGGAAGCACACTGAACTCCTGCTTTGCATAGGGCATAATCCCTTGCCAACTCCTAAAGCCAGTGTCACCTCGCATCCAGTGTCTGATCGAATCTGCATGGCATGGAAACTAGGTCCCTACCACCCCAGGATTTGGGGGAGCTTCAGAGCACTGGATGGAGTGAGATTATGTTCTGAGAACTTCCCAAGGGCAATGAAAGGAGATTTTTCAGCAGGCTGTTAAAGAACATGATTGTGCAGCTGCAGTCCTGTCTGGGTCACCCAGACAAGGGGACTTGCAAGCCCAAATCAGAGCTCTCAGCAGCCCCTCCCTACTTGTCTGGAGTAGGATAGAGAGAGTAACACACTCGAAGAAGGGGGAGTGCGGGCAACCTCAGAAAGCAGGAGGGACACCCAAAAGCTGGGATTCTGTCTTTTAAGAGTTTCAAGAATGGTATAAAGGTAAAGGGTCGGGAAGTCAGGTGGTCTCACAATGTTTATCTCCAGTGAGAGACAATATGTCATTGTCTATAGTCAGTTCTCTAGGTAATTCTGTAGGACAAACATTTTGTTCCTCTCCAAGATAGTGGCCACTACCAAACACCAGGAGCGCATCAGTTAAGACTTGCCTTGCTTAAGATGAGTCATTGGCTGATTAACAAAGAATATGTTAGGATCCTAACTCCCAGCTTGCTGCTCTTGGCCTCAAGATAAGTCCCTCTTGTTCCCACTCTGCTATTCACATCTCAGCATTTTTAGGAAAATTAATCATGATGCTTGTTCCATGTCTCTGCCTATTTCCCCTGCATTAGCCAGAGCAAGTCTCAAGACCAGCCTCCGTTTAACTCCGTGAGTCCTCTCGGGCTCTTCGGCTGTAGCTGATTAACTCCCTGAGTGGGCCCCACCTTCTTTTCATTCTGCTCATATGTGACTTTCTGCCTGACATTAGCACCTTTACTTAAATAAGAATTTGCTCAGAATTTGAGAGTTTTCATAACTGGAGTAAAATCCTTGAATTAGAAAGTGATCATTTTCTCTTTTTTTTTTTGGAAAGTGAGGTATAATTTTATGCACAATCCATGTGATCAAATAGGCAATACAATTCCCGCTATGGAGACAATACATTCATTCATTGTGTTGTCTTTCAAAACTGTATGGCAGCTACTATGTTTATGTTTCATCTTTTAAAGGTCTCGAAAGTCTATTTTGGAAGTGATACCCTTCCTCTTTTCCATCATCTCTTATTAGTTATAGTGTGATAATTAAGTCAGCAGTGAAGGGGGGTATTTATATTGATATTACATGAATAAAGGTATGTACATGTTTGCAAAGTATCGGGAACTATCTGTATGGTCAGGGCCTGAATGTGTATGTCAGGCTAAGTCAAGCACATTAATGAGCAGTCAAGTTTAATTATCATTAGTTTTTTTTTTATTGCAATATTATTTTACTTTTAACAAGGTAATTTTAATTAAGGTATATGGGTTTATTTAAACTAACAAATGATTATGTGCCATGATACCATTATAAACTGAAATCTGAATTGACTTTGTGATTTCCTTCTGATTTCAAATTACTCTCTTTGATATTTGCCTAAGACAGTATGTGTCTAGAATGTACCCTGCTGGGAAGTTCATATGACATGATTATTTTCTGTGTTGTATGGAAGTATTTTTATACTGTAGAGAATATACTGCTGAGAAACGTCACCCCATATAAGAACTGGTATCTGGAAGCTACTTTCTGTGTTGTCTGACAGGTTTTTTTTTTTAACTGAAATAGCTAACAAAATGAAATGTAATAGGAAGCGTCATCTTAATGGTACAGATTGCCCGTTAGATATTGTTGTTGGGATTTCACCCAAGATTAAAGTAGCTCATTAAACAGAGGAAATCATGCAGAGCAATAGTGAAGACTGAAATTAAAATGTGTTAATTTACCAGATCTTTTTTGCCAGGATTCCTGTGGTTGCCAGTGGCAAGACCACCTCGGTACTTCCTGAAATGGAGAAGACAGCGCTGCTGCGGGAAGTGGGACGCCCGGGGCGCGGCGGCCTTAGCACAGCGGCCTTAGCACTGCTCAGCACCGCGTTCCGCGCCCTCCACGTGGTTCAGTCTCTCTTGTACCACGTCTCTGCTCTTGTCAGGGCCACATGGTCTGCTTTCTTTCCGTGGGATTACTGTGTGCAAACGGTGAGCCTACAGGCAAAAGGAACCGTTTTATTGCTACCGTGGGAGAGATCTTGTCCATGAATGAAGCTCATCTTAAGTAAAGCATTTATAACCCAGTGTCTTCACTGGCCACACTGTGACTTGTAGTCCCATTTGGAAAAGTGAGAATCATGTGAAATAAAAGGAAAAGAAACTTTTTAAAAATCATTTTAATTGTTTTTAAGAGTACACTTCTGTAGCATCAACTATATTTACATTGTTATGCAACAAATTTCTAGAACTTTTTCGTTTTGCAAAACTGAAACTGTGTCCATTAAACAACTCCCCACTTCCCCCTTTCTCAGGCCCTGGAAGCTACCATTCTAATTTCTGTTTCTGAGTATGAGTGCATTAAATACTTCATATACGTGGAATCATGCAACAGTGATCTCTCTGGGATGCACTTTGTGCACTTATTGTAATGTCCTCAAGGTTCAGCTATCCTGTGGATGTAACAGGGTTTTAAAAACAAAAATTGTAAGATTTTTGTTTTGTTTTGTTTTGTTACTTTAAAGGACTATCCAAGAACACATATGTCCTCAGGCAACTTATATTCATGAAACAAACAAAAGTTCATGGAACTGAAAAAAACTGGAAAATGCACCACCACTTACCATTTTTCAAATTCAAGTTCATTCAAACACTGGGCTTACTAAGAAAACATAGGCAAAATCACACTTGCAGCCTTTGGGCTGCACGTTTTCAACTCCTGCTGTTTTTAAGTATACTTAGGGGTGATTTCTTTAATTAAAAAAAAAGAAACAAGACAAAATATTTCATTTTTAATTTTTTGCACATAATTAAACCTTTTCTTTTGAGATAATTATTGATTCATATACAGTTGCAAAAAGAAATAATGTAAATGAGTCTGTGTACCCCTTAACCAGTATCTCCCAATGACAACATCTTACAAAATTATAGCTAAATAGGACAACCAGGATGTTGACACTGGTAAATTCCACTGATCTTACTCAGATTTTCCAGTTTTGCTTGTATGCATTTGTGTGTGTATGTTTGCATATACACACATATTTAGTTCCCTGCAATTTTGTCATATGCCATGCATTGAATTTTTAAAGTAGAGTTTGTGGACTAGATATGGCTATTATCTAAGGTGCTATTGTTTTTATAAATCTTAGTGGCAAAATAATTTTATATGACAACATACATACATGACATGAAGGACATTCTTGCCATATTTAAACTAGATCTTTGCTTTCAACAGCTTATTTAAGCTATACCCCTCAACATTTTTTTCATTCTCTCTGTAACTATAAAATGATATATGCTGCGTATTTTTCCCAAACTTATTTTTTCTTAATATGTTTTCATCTGTATTTCTGTTTTAATCACTATTAGCAGAGGAGTAGGACACATTTTAAGAACTTCACTGTTAATATTTGAAGACAATAATTGAGGAAAAGTAAGTGTTCACTTGAAAATTCACTGCTTTGCTTAGAACTTTTGTATTTACTGATCTTATAAAATGAAAGGTCATTAGGCACTTTTAGTAAGGGCAATAGGCTCTCGATTTAGTTGGGTAGTGTCACATAACTAAATCATGGAGAATAAAATGAGTTTAAATATTTGCAAAGCAAATTACCCAGGACTTGGGTATTTATTCACTGTTATATTTTATACCACTTTAATGATTTATTATTTCCCTGTTCACTTTTATAAATTATTATAATTTGCAGAGTCTGTAATTCTTAGAACAAGAATGCCTCCTTCTCCTAAATCTTCCTTATTCTCATATATAAGAAGAATTTCAAAGAGAATTTTCTAAGAGGATCCTTTCTGTTTTAGGAAAAATGGAGTGGAGTAATGGGAATAAAAGAGCTTACATTAATTGAAATAGTTTCTTTATACAAATACATGAAAAAAATGTCTCTTTAACAGAGAAAAGTTAATGCAGATATTTTCTTAGAGAATATGGAAGATGTTTATGAACAGTGCTCTAAAAATGTCATGGCCTCTTATTTTCCCCTTATTTCAACAGAGACATCACAAAGACAATTCGGTTTTCTAGTTGTTAGACGATCTGAAATCAAATGATGGCGATTCTGAGAAAACTTAAGGCCTTTCTCATTTAGTCACTTATTTGAGTCCTACACTAATAATTATTGTAAGAATAAATACTAACAAATACAATAATAATAATAGCTAGTTCCTATTATAGCTCTCATTATTAGCAGTTACTCTACACCAAGTAGTCTTCTAAGAACTTTAATTTCTCTGTAATCCACTGTCACTCTTTATTTCTAGTCTTTTTTTTTTTTTAGCTTTCCTCATTTCCATCTTTTTGGTCCTTTACTGAGCTTTCCACAGTGTCTATTCCTTCTGATTTTGTTTCCATGTCTGTAATAGCTTATTATTTTATTCTTTCTGTATTTCTTAGTTCTGTGAGCTGACATTTCAACTTATCATCCCTGAGATCTTATATTTCTAACTGTGTTGTTTTCAACAATAGAGGAAATTCTTCTCTTTTTTTTAATCAGCTGCTTATTGTTTTCCTCAGTTCTATGGTTTCTTTTGCTTGGTGGGGGGAAGCTAGTTTTTAATCTAGTCCTTTCTTGTAGAAACTTTGTGTTAGTGCTGTAGTGTCTTCCTTTCTTAGAAAACATACATCTCTCCAGAAAAATTACTGTTCCCTGGACAAGTCCTTCACCATCGATTTATTTTAGCAGAGATATCTGTTGCAGTTCTAGACTTGCTGGTTTGCACAGAGAAGAGGCATTGGTCCTTTTTGCTACATGAGCTTTAACCTTCATGAAAACATGGCTGAACTATTTAACTCTTTGCTTTCTGTAGCTTGCCTCCTCTACTTCTCTGAAACAAAGTATTTCCATGGAGGGTTTATTCTGCCAGCCCAGGTCACCTCAGTGCCTGCACCCACAGTGGAATAGAGGGAATAGGTTTTATGCTGTACATTGTCAGGCAGTATGTTTCCTGGTTATTTCTGAGATCTGCTGTCCTTGAACCTTTTTGCCACTGACATTGCTGTGCTTGGCCTTTTGTCTCCACTTACTTCCAGATGATCCTGCTCAAGCTCATCTGCTTTTGGAAATCCTATAAGTATTTTGGTGACCATGTATTGTTCCAGGGTCTTCATTTTAAAGCTGGAGTTTGCTCTATTTTATTTTTATCATTACCTATGTCTTTGAAACAAAACAGTCTTATTGAGGTTTAATTTATATTTTACAAAAGTCTCCCTTTGTACAGTTTAATAATATTAGTAAATTTATACAGTCATGCAACCATGACTGTATAGTTTTATGGACTTTATCTTGTTCCAAAAGTTGCCTTTGCCTGTTTGCAGTAAACTCCTTACTGTTTGATGATTGTACTCAGTCAGTCAGGACACACTGATGTTAACTACTGCTGTGATTATGTTAATATTAAATGTCCCGCTTTTAGTATAAGGCTCTGGATGTACCATGAAATCAGCTGAAAATTCTGTAATAGAGAGGAAGCCAACTTAAATAAGAGGTTCTGAATTATTTCAAACAAGCTAATATAATTTCAAAAGTAAATTTTATTCTTTTTCTTATAACAGTTTTGCTACACTCACAGTTTAGTGTGGTAAGTAACAAAGCTGGCTACTTATTCTAGTCTTAGTCATAATTTTATTACTCTCAATAGACCCTTGGTTAAATAACTGAACCCTCCTGAGCCTTGGTTTCCTGAGATCCGCACAATAATTTGTCTTTCTTGAAGTAAAATGTTGAGGACTTCTGTTAGGAGAAGGTGCCTCAATTAATAGATACATTGAAGCGTTGGGTGTATGCTGCCGAATTATCACTGTTCCCAAGAATTTCCAGAAATAAACAAAGATGAAGCAAGCCAACTAAAGGGGGTGCTCTGATTCCCTGAAAACTCCTAGCTACAAAGAACAATCTCAGGGTGGCAAGTCTTTGCACTGTTATTTATGCAGACTTTCCATTTACTGAGTGTTTTCTAAGCATTATGTATCTGCATTTTTCTTGTTGAGCAACATTTTAATATACATTGAGGTAGCTGGCATTTTCCCTTTTACAGAAAAGGAGACTGGGATTTAGACAGGTTGGCTAGGAAGTGGCATAGATATAGTGCAGCCAGGACTCAAATCCAGATCTCACTGACTCCATCGCCGTGCTCGTAAGCCTTCTTGTGTCTCTCCTTCATAGCTTGGACCCATATACATGAAAAAGTAGAAAATTAGGATAACTGTGCTATTCATGGAAAAATACAACATAAATTCAAGATTTATCTTTACTATACATACTTGGAGTATAAATGTGCTATTTTTAAGGATTTCACCCATCACTGTCTTTGTCTGCTTATAATATTTCTGCAAAAGAATATTTACGATAGCCAAGAAATGGAAGCAACCTAAGTGTCCATCGATAGATGAATGGATAAAGAAGAGGTGGTACATATACACAGTGGAATATTATTCAGCAAAAAAAAAAGAAAAGAAAAGAAGTCCTGCCGTTTGCAACAACATGGATGGTGCTAGAGGGTATTATGCTTAGTGAAATAAGCCAGGCAAAGAAAGACAAATACCATATGATTTTACTTATTTGTGGAGTATAACAAAGAAGCAAAAGTGAAGGAACAAAATAGCAGTAGGCTCATAGACACTGCAGGGTCTGGTGGTTACCATGGGGTGGGTTTGGGGTGGGTGGGTGGGTGAATGGGGTGGATAAGGGGGATAAAGCAGCACAAAAATTCTCAATTGTAATATAAGTTGGTCATGGGGATGGAAGTACAACATGGAGAATACAGTCAATGGTTCTGTAACATCTTCCTGTGTTGACTGATAGTAACTGCACTGGGCGATGAGGATTTAATAATGTGGGTAATGGTTGAACCACTCTGTGTTGTATATTCGGAACCAATATAAGCCTGTATATCAACAATACTTTGATAAAAATAAAGAGAATATGTTAGATAAGCAGTATAAGGACAGCATAGGTTGTAATAATGTAAGTGGGGTGAGTGAATCATTTCAATGCTGATGTTATGTTGTTTGTTCTATAGCAAAATGTCACCTTTATCAAATTGTGCAGTGTTAATCACTTCAGTATCACCAAGGGACTTAGACAATTCTGTAATGTAACACTTTGCCTTTAAGCAATGTTTCCTATTAATTAGCATGTTTCCTTTTTCTTAGAAATGTAAGACATGCCTTCAGTGATAAAGATTAGTTTCAGACTACTTTTTAGAGGTAGTATAATTAATCCATATGTGATCAGAAATATTTTTTTAGCCTTCTTGGATAAAAGAAAAAAAACATGGAAAATTAGTTAAAGCAAATATTGAAGGAATTGCAGGTTAAAAAAATAGATAAAACTACAAGAATGGAGCTAACTAATGCAGGAGTCCCCTGCAAATTATGGATTTAATTTGATTTAACATCTATCAAAGTTTCAAATAAAAATTGGCATGTGTTTTCAAACAAAAATATAGGATGCAACTGAATTACTATGTCATGAATCTGGTCCAGAATTCTTCTTAAAATACCTTCTGTTATATTTTTCAAAGTGAAATGATTTTGATTTGAAAATATATCTGAGTATAGAAAAGGGGCCAGGTGAAATACTAGAGATAAAGAGTCTGCTATGGTATTGATCTTACTTCCTTTGGTCCCCTTCTCTAGCAAAACTGATATATTCTCTCTCTCTCTCTCTCTCTCCACATGTCCACACCCATTTATGTACATACGTATCTGAAAAACCTACATAATCATATATGTATATGCAGAATTTCAAAAGTCTTTTATTAATTGAAGTATATAGACAAATTCTCTTAATTAACAGTTCAATGAATGTTCACAAATTGAATGCATACGTGCAACCATGACCTAGATGAACAAATAGAATATTACCCACCCTCTAGAGCCCCCTGTACCCTTTTCTTGATTTTTGATCACTAGTCTAACAGCTAACATCATAGGTTAGCTTTACCTGTTTATAAATTTCATATAAAATAGACAAGCAAACAAAATGTATTGTTTTATATATGGCTTCTTTTACTTGCTGGCAAGATTTGTTCATATTGTTATGAGTAGTAGTATTTTATGTATTTTAATTGATTTATTGCTTTCCATTATATAAATATACTACATTTACTTAACAAATTTTACTTTTGATGTACATTTGGGTTGCTTTCAATTGGGGATATTTTAAATAATGCTGCTATGAAAATTCTTTTATATACATGTATATATATATACACATTAAGGTGTATATATGTATGTTTTGTGTGTATTGTGTTGGGTATATATCTAATAGAATTACTGAGTCACAGGGAAGGTATATGGTATTCGACTTTGATAAAAGTTTTTCCAGTGTTTGAATCAAGTTTCATTCTCATCAGCCACATGTGAGAGTTCTAAATCTTGCCTGTGTATCAGCAGTCTGTTTGATTTTAACCATTTATGTTCTCATAGGACTACAGATTGCATTGCCCTGATGATGAATGAGCTAGAGAATATATTTGTAAGTTTATTGGGTATTTGCATATTCTCTTTTGTGAAGAGCCCATTTAGGTTTTTCACTCATTTTTCAGCCGGGTTTGTCCTTCTTACTAATGTGTACAGGTTTTAAATTTATTTTAATATAATTTGCACATATCTTATTAGTCCCTTTTTCGTAAGATCTAATAAAAATACCTTCTCCCACTCTATAGTTTACCTTTCATAATCTCAAATGGTATTTTTGAGGAACAGAGTTCTTAATTTTAATGTGGCCCGATTTATCAATCTGTTTTTATGGTTAGTACTTTGTGTCATATTTAAGAAATCTTCACCCATCCAAAAGTTATATAGATATTTTCTTGTGTTCACTTTTACAAAGTTTATTTTATTTTTTTACCCTTTATATTTATATTAGCAATCCATGTGGGTTGGGTTTTTTGGGGTGATGTAGGGGGTCAGCTTTTTTAAATGGTGGGATTTGCACGATTTACTGAAAACACTGCCTTTTCTCCACTCTCCAGTGTCATTTGTCATAAGCCAAGTGATGTCATAAGTCATGTGTAGGTTCGTTTATGGATTATTTTGGTCCTGTGTTCTATGTGTTTATCCTGATATCAACATCATAGTCTAAATTTCTGTAACTTTTTGTCTGTTGTGTATTTTTAAAAATTATTTTGAATAATCTTTAAGTTTGACTTCATTTCTATATAAGTTTTAGAATTAACCTGTTAGTATCAACAGCACTTTTTTTTTTAATGGTGGGATCTGTATTGGAAATTCATCAAATCTATATATCCAATTAGGGAGAACTGGTATCTCACAGTATACTGTAAACAAATATTCGCAAATATATTCCAACTAAATGTAAAGAGGATTATATATCAGGATCATGATGGGTTTGGTCAAGGAATATAATGGTGGTTTAATATTAGAAAATCAATCAGTGCAATCCACCATAACAGAAAAAAAATCACATACCCTCCTCAATGGATGCAAAAAAGTAATTCAATCAACTTCTCCATTCATGATTAAAATTCTTAGCAATCTGGAAATAGAACAGAACTTCCTTAATGCATTAAAGAGAGATATCGACTTCTTCCCTCCCTCCAGGATTGGAACAAAGATTGCACTCTACAACATTTTACTGAAGGTCATGGCCAGCAACAAGGAAACAAATACACCCGACTTTTCCCTTAGCTGCTGGCTTCTGCAGAGTGAGAGTTCCAGACAAGTAGTGGAAGCTGCCGAGCTGGAAACTGGCAGAGTGCCCCACCTACCGTGGTCTATTAAAGTGCTCACAGAGACACCAGATTCAAGAGAAGGGGACCTCTCAGTGGGAGGAATGTTGGAGAATTCATCAGCACAATTCTGCCACAAATTCTTACAAATTAGGAGCTGTTTATTTTTTGCAATAATATTTGACCTCTGACTTGATTGGGATAAACTTGAGCTCTAGCTTGATTGAATGTACAATTCTGAGTCATTTGCCTCTTTCTGGTCTTCCAACTGTGCTGTACGGGATTTTACTATTGAATGTTGTTGTGCAGAATTTTGTGGCAAGATTCATTCTTTTCCTTTTTACCATCAAAGTGGGTTTTGTTTCTTTATTTTATTTTTTTTCCTCTTGACCTAAGTGCCCATCAATATATTTCTGCCTTTATTTTGAGGGAAACATGTCCCTTAGACATATTTTACGTACATATTTTTTATTTACTTTAATAGATATATTTGTGTGTTAAATATATATCCAAACTTGTAAATATATATTAAATATATATTTATATATGTCTATCTAAATATAAATTTATTTTTATTTATATACATATGTATTGCCATACTTTTATATATACAAATATATCTGTATATATTTATATTTATATACATCTATATCTCTAAACTTTTAACCTCTCTTTTATATTTCTATTATTTTGCTAAATTTTCTCAAATCTCTTTATGCTTCTTGTAACATGACTATCAGTGGTTTTAGTTGTCTTCTTTAGCTCATTGATTCCTTGAGTTCTTCTTTTATGGAAATTGTTTTCTTTTTAAATTTGTTTACTTGTTTATAATTTTTGCCTGCTGTGGAGATGTATTCTTAAGCTTGCAATATTCTTTTCCTCCTTATTCGTCCATTTATTTGCAGCCATGTCATGTTGCTGCTGTTGCTAGCTCTCCTTCCCCTCCCCCTCCTTCCTCTTGGTGCTTACCTGGTGTGGCTGTGATGGAGGGTTATTTCCTATCAGAGAAAGAGGAGTCAGCTGGCAGTTTGAAGTGTGATCTTAGAGCTCTGCGTTTTTCCTCATCTTTGTTTCTACCTGAGGTAGTGAGCTTCTTTCAGATTCGCAGAGAGCCCTTCCGGCTCATAAGGGTGTTAAGCGTGTCTGATTTTGGATATGACCCTTTTGAATTAGTAGTGTAGAGCAAGATGGTTTCTATTCCGCCTTACCTTACCTTATCAAGAACTCCCTCTGCAAAGACAGAATGTTGGAAGACTAAATGAAATACATCTCCTCTGGGTCTGATGTTGCCATTCCAAGCAACAGGTCTTTGCGTTTACCTCTCAAGGGGAATGCCTCTGTTTTGGAAGATCCATGCTCTACCCACTCTGTCTCCCTCTTACAATGATCCATTACGAGGTTATGGATATATTCAATTCTTGTTTTCTTGCATATTTTGGGTTGGTTGCAGAGTGAGTAGAGGGACTAGGATTCTTTACTTCAAAATACATAGCTGGAGGTTTGTGTGCAGTATTTGCATGTGAATTGACAGGTCACTTTACAGTATTTGAGTATGAATTTGACATTTTAGAACTATTTTTCATTTATTTTAAATATACATTTTACAAGTCAGTTCTGTTATGAAATATCATATAACTAATTTTCCTTAAATAATCCTACCTTAAATGTTTTAGCTTATTTCTTTCTTTCTTTCTTTCTTTCTCAATCTGTTCTCACATCCTGATTTCCTTTGCAGATGCAGCAACTGTTCCATGAAAATTACGAACACAACCGGAAAGGTTATATCCAAGACCTTCACAACAGCAAAATCCATGCAGCCATCACACTTCATCCCAACAAAAGGCCCGCCTACCAATACAGGCTTCATAATTACATGCTCAGCCGCAAAATCTCTGAACTGCGCTACCGCACCATCCAGCTGCACCGGGAGAGCGCTCTGATGAGCAAGCTCAGCAACAGCGAGGTGAGCAAAGAGGACCAGCAGCTGGGTGTGATGCCCTCTTTCAACCACTTCCAGCCTCGGGAGAGAGACGAAGTGATAGAATGGGAGTTCCTGACAGGGAAGCTCCTTTACTCAGCATCCGAGACCCAGCCTCCGCGGCAGAGCATCAGCAGCGTCCTGCGAACAGCCCTGGATGACACTGTCCTGCAGGTGATGGAGATGATCAATGAGAATGCCAAGAGCAGGGGACGGCTTATCGACTTCAAGGAGATTCAGTATGGCTACCGCAGGGTTGATCCCATGCACGGGGTGGAGTACATTTTGGATTTGCTCCTCTTATACAAAAGACACAAGGGGAGGAAGCTGACGGTGCCGGTGAGGCGGCACGCTTATCTTCAGCAGTTGTTCAGCAAGCCTTTCTTCAAGGAAACTGAGGAGCTAGACGTCAACAGCCTGGTGGAGACTATTAACAGTGACACGCAGTCATTCTCCTTCATATCTAATTCTCTAAAGATACTATCTTCTTTTCAAGGCGCCAAAGACATGGGAGGGCATGATGAAAAGAAAATACATATTCTAGTTCCTCTCGTTGGAAGGTATGACATTTTCCTGAGATTCATGGACAACTTCGAAAACACTTGTCTTATCCCAAAGCAGAATGTAAAGCTGATCATCACCCTTTTCAGTAGGGACGCTGGCCAAGATGCCAGCAAGCATATTGAGCTGATACAAGAATACCAGGACAGGTACCCTGCAGCCGAAATGACCCTGATCCCCATGAAGGGGGAGTTTTCCAGAGGTCTCGGTCTTGAAATGGCTTCTTCCCAGTTTGACAATGACACTTTGCTGCTATTTTGTGATGTTGACTTGATCTTCAGGGAAGACTTTCTCCAACGCTGTAGAGACAACACAATTCAGGGACAACAGGTGTACTTCCCCATCATCTTTAGCCAGTATGACCCAAAGGTAACCAATGGGGGCAACCCTCCCACTGACGATGACTTTGTCTTCTCAAAGAAGACTGGATTTTGGAGAGACTATGGATATGGAATTACCTGTATTTATAAAAGTGATCTTCTGGGTGCAGGAGGATTTGATACCTCAATTCAAGGCTGGGGACTGGAAGATGTAGATCTCTACAATAAAGTTATTCTATCTGGCTTAAGGCCCTTCAGAAGTCAAGAAGTAGGAGTGGTACATATTTTCCATCCAGTTCATTGTGACCCTAACTTGGACCCTAAGCAGTATAAGATGTGCTTAGGGTCTAAGGCAGGTACATTTGCCTCAACCATGCAACTGGCTGAACTATGGTTGGAAAAACACATGGGTATCAGGTACAATCGAACTCTCTCCTGACGGTCCGGGCGACGCGGATTGCCTTTTTAAAGGGGAGTTTACCTCATCATTGGTGGTTGTTATTTTTATTTTATTATTGTTATTTTTATTATTATAATTATTATTGTTGTAATTTTATTTTGTTGTCCTGGTCGTAAACTACTCTTGGTTGTCTTCCAAAGGGTGTTTGTTGACCTTGAGCAGAAGAGTCTGCAGTTCACTGATATTTCAGATTTCTACTGAAGTCAATATACATATTACCTTTATATTATATCTTCATTTAAAATTGGGTTAAATCATGGCAATCAGATGACTTTTGAAGCTCATTCGTCATGAGAGACAGCTTAGAAGAATGTTCTCTTGGGGCTTAAAGATGCAATAGCGACTTTTATTTTGTTCGTCAAATTCAATGTGATACAAATATTTACTGGTGAAATGGTACCACAAAAGTGCTTTATGCTTCCTCTGGGGAAGGGACTCTGTAACATAAACTTGAGTTTTGTAATTTATACAAGGACTTAAACTATATAGACAATAATTTTCTCCATCTTTAGGATTTTTAAAGTAAATGAACACTTATGATTGTATGTTTATTTTTTAAAAAAAAGTTTTAAAAATTGAGGAGTCTTGTTCCACAAGCAAAAGGTACTGGCTACCCTGGTCTTAGGACAATTATGTTCTCCTCACAACTGTCTGCTGTAAATGCAGATGGACTTTATTTTCTCAAGGAAATATGATTTAACTAAATATTCATGTACATTTTAGAAGCTTTATGGAACAATGTCCTTCATTTGCTGGCAAGAAGATAAACTATGACAGAACCTGGTTATTTATAATAAAACACAGGTATAACAGTACTCTTTTTCAAAAACACTGAAAAACTTGTGTTGTTTCCTTTTAGTCACCTTTGGTATCTTTTTTTAGTGGTCATACCCACCAAAACTTGCCTGCTACAGAGACTGGAAAAATGAATAAGGGATTATGGACGTACTATTTGTATTATTGTGCTTTAAATCCTAGCTTTCACAAGTGATTAAAATGAGTTTTTTTCTTTATTCATTCAGTAATTTGCAATCGAGGAGAAGCATTCATCCTCAATCTCTTCAACTTTGTGTTCACATTGAACCAAAAACCAGGCCAGAAATGGTGTTTCATTTGGGTTATACACAAAATGTAGCATAAGATTGGGCATACTGTTGGGTACTTTAGTTTTCCTTTTTCACACAGTAAGACTCAAGTTTGCATCAAAATTGACTTGCAAGCTATTGTTGTGAGTTCCTACCATTATTTGGAGCTGATGGTCAGGAGGCCACGTAGCATTTGCCTCATTGATGGGTTCCTTACATGGTCGCAGTTTCTCGGGGTGGGGACATTGGGGGGGCCTCAAAAAACTGTTGCTTAGTATTGTGGCAGACATGGTGGCCCTCTCCTTGACTATAATGCAGTCTTCATAATGTCACCTTCGTTAGGAAGGAATTAATGGCACATCTAGAGGTCCCTGACAGGGCCAACAATTCAGAATTGATCTCTGCTCTAATATCACCTCAGACCTTCACAAATCCTTACTTTTGACAGTTTATTTTCCTACATTACGTGACTTAGCTCTTTTGTAGGTTTTATTCCCCTGAACAGTAAATATATTGACATGCTGTCAAAATGGTCATCTGGGAAGGTATATGACTAAATAATGATTACTAACGACTTTATTCATGAAAAAAGAAATCAGGGTCTGCTCTTTAACTTAGACAACTGAAATAACAAGAGTTTTACTGTGGAATAAATGTAAAGGTCTTGATTAAAACATCCCAAGTCTTAGAGAGTCATGAGGCAACTGTACAGGGATGAAGTGGCATTCTTCATAGCACTGTTGAATTTATACTGATGAGACATGGGAATGCTGAGATCTCATTTGAACTTAATTACACATATACACCCTATACCAATATTTATGTAAATGGTTTAAATTCCATTTCATCTAGTTTTGCATTAAACTTCCCTATGATGTTTTTTCAGGCACTGCGGTATTTTCTGACTACAAATTTATTCGAATGGTACTAGAGAAATTAAAGTGATTTTCTATCTGTGTAGTGTCTATTACTAAAATCCCTTTTAAGATAGAAGGGCAACATGATTTGAATGCAGCCTGCTACACAACATACACACGTAATTGGCATTACCTTACTTGGATAGCTCTGGATGTGCTGTTTAAATGTCACCCATAACAATTCCATCAACCTTCAACATCATCTTACTGATCATCTCCTGTCCACTCAACACCACACTATGTAGTTTACTTGCAATGCCCTTTTAAATGTAATCCTCACAACGGCTCTCAGAGTACTGACATTATTTTCTTCATTCAGTAGATAGGGAAACTGAGGCCATGAGGGATTAACTCACTTGTCCTGGGTTCACACAGCTGGTGTGCTCTGGCATTAACTGTCATCTCAATCTGGAGCACTTGTTTTTCTGCTTCAAGCCCTGGCTTCTCAGGTGTTGGGGTAACGTAGAAGACAGGAAAGAGCTAAACTAAGGTCTGGCTGACACTATGGGCAAGGTTGCTCCATCGTTCAGCTTGCTCTTGCTGTGTGCTCGGGCTGGACAGAGCCACGTGGGCTGGTGTTTTGCTCAGGTACAGTCACCTCAGGCTTTAATCTCAGTCTTCCGCTGCTTTGCTAGCTCCGTCAAAGAGCACCTTATTGGGGAAGGGTTTCACCTGTGTACTTGCTCAACAAATCATGAGACCTCAGCCAGCAGGAAAGAGATGCTCAGAATTCCTGGAGCCAGCAGCAGCCCTTCCGCACAGTGTCAGCCAGCTGAGTGCAAACACTGCCCACGACAAACACCAGCACGGATCTGCTAGGCCCTTAGTGTCACTTCCCTCATACAGACTTGGCATAAAGTGACTTAGAGCAGAGAGCTCTGTGAATCTAAGAGGTGAGCCCATTATGCCCAGTTACCAGAGGGGGAACCACAGGAATGAAATACCCAAGAGCAGAGATTGCAGTCCAACCAGGACAGTAAGGCTCCCTGGGAAGGTCAGTGTTACGTAGAAAACTGGAGCCCATCTCCAGTCAGCAGCCCATGGCTGCACCACTCTGTGTTCATGTGGTTGCATTTGAAGCTTAGCCTGGACAGTTCCTTCTTCCAGGAGGAGGTCCTAGAAGATAAAGCCCCTTCCTAAAGCTTTTATTGCCCAGATGAGAGGCTGTAGTGCTGCCAGGCCTGCTGAGCCCTCATGTCCTGGAGGGAATAGCCAAAGCAAGAGGTAGATCTGGAGGAAGGCTTGGGGGTCTCCCCACTTTACCTCTCCTTCCTAGTAGAAAATAGGCTTAATAAGCTGAAATATCTTAAGAAGAGTCTCAAAAGCCAGTGAAATATCTGTAGTTCTGTGTTGGCCGTGGTGATGAGATTTCTATGGGAAATGAAGGCAGCAACACCCTTTACATTATGTGGCCAAGCCACCTTCTTTTCCCTGCCACCTGCTGCTTTCTGAGTCACTGCTCCTGTGGCCCTGCAAGTCCTAGGGACCTGACATGCCTCATCCTGGGGACCTCTCTGTCTCAAGGGGACTGCTACTAAGTTGAACGTTGGCCACTTCAGCTCTCACTTAGGCTTCATTACTGAGGGCATATCTTGTCAGGAAATAGCCTGTGAATATGGACTTTACAGGGCTCATGGGCAAAATAGGGACCCCGGGGACAAGGAAGGGGTCTGTTACCAGGTCTTAGGGCTGCAGACTTGCCCACCCTCCCCATGCCCACTTTGGTGTCTGACTCACTGTCACACATACAGTAAGGCAGTCTGGGCGGAGTCCAGAGGCCTCCTAGATCTTCAGTTTTCGAGGAGCAGCCTCAGCACAGGCAGGGTAGAATCCGGGAATAGCCCTGTAGTGCGGCCTCTGGAGCTCCTCAGCCTCGCTGCCTTGAAAGATGGCAGCAATGAGGATCCTAGCCGTGATTCTGCCCCCTGCTGGTGACATAGTCACATCTGCAATGAGCCGCCAAGTGCCTGGTCTCTGGCACTGGAGCACGGATGCCAGGATGGCCTCGCACTGCCTTCGGTTTGACATCCAACTGTCTCCTGCTTCCTTCCACTGATCAGAAGCTGCCAATGCCTGAGCAGTATCTGAGATTCTACTCCAGGCATGATTTCCTGTCAACCAAATCCAATCAACATATATTATAATCCAAAGGTTAATATGAAAGCTGAGATGATTGACGTTTGATTATCCATCATGCACAGGCATGCATTCCTGCTATTCCAGAACCACCCAACCTATAGGATCAATCCTGAGGCAATTGATGAGTATAAGATTCAAAGGATAAAATATTACTTGAAATGGACCTGTTACAAGTAGACTTCAACAGAAAAAAAGCTTTTTTTTTCTAGAATATTTGCTTTTATCTGTAATGTTAACCAATTACCAACTATTTATTGAGAACTTGTTCAAGAACAATACTCTCAAGTAGATCCTGTAAGACTGTGAAAATACGCATCCCCTAAAAGCAAATCTCTCATTACTATCGGGCCTCCTTCTATGGGTCTGTTCTTCATGTCTTTCTCAGTTCTTCTCCAATTCCTAGCTTTTAAATTCCCACAAACATCACATTTTCTTATTTTATCCAAGTGGAGAGAAATATGAATACATGCCAAACAGCATCTAAGATCTGTAGGGGAAATCACATACAGAAATATGAACATGACTTGATTCTTATGTCTTAATTCGGGTGTTAAGTGTTCGATTTGACATCAGTCAAAAATAACAGGGCCAAAAGTTCATATAAAGATGAAAATAAATACCACAACATTAGGATTACCAACTTTATTTAATCTATTAAATATTCTGCTACCACAATTAGCCTCAAGTTTATTTCCATTTCTCTCCCATACTCACCAAAGTGGCTCCAATATCTATTTATAAAAGGAAAATCTTTAACAGGTGATAAATAAAATGTTAAAGGCATAATACTGGGAAAATAAGGGGGCTGGCTGAACATTGTGCATAGTTGTATTATTTTCTTCTTTTTCACTTGCTTACTAGTTTTCACGCCACTCTAACTTGCTGATGGCCTACTGTTCCCTTTAATGTTTTCCTCCCATTTCTCTGTCAGGAAATTCCTCCCTGTCTTCCACACTTAGGAACCCTCTGATGCAAGCTGTGTGAGGTTTAGACTACAAGTTTCTGGTATTGGTTTTGAGACGTTACTGTTGTATAAACCATGAGCTTGAAGTCTGACATTAACATAAGTTTTTCAACTCTTTTTCACTAGCAACCCTGGTCTCTTTAAAGTATGCTGGAATTTATTTCTCCTCCTTGTTAACCAACTGGAATCCCAAGGACACAGATCTTAACACAGGCTCTTGAGTATTTAGACTGGAAACTGAAGGAAGAGAAGACAGAAACTCTTTGATCCCCTCCAAATGCTTCCTATTTCTCCCAAATGTCAAAGTCATTTTTGAAATAACAAACTTTCTGGGACACAATTCACAGCAGCACATTTTTAGTTAAAAAAAAACATGTCCTATTGTGAGTCATTTACAACTATTCTATCTCTGGGCCGTCTTGGGAAAGGAATTAGAGCTTTAAATTCTTTCACAAAAAAATTAACTGCAAGGAAATTCAAGCTTCTTAGGAGAAAAGGTCATGGAAATGAGTTTCCTCCTTCCGTGTTTTTATATGTACCTTCATTTGCTTTCTCTTTATTCTCTGACATTTTTACTCCCAGTGCCTCTCTCTTTAGATGGGAACTTGTTCCTAAACCAGGAGCTCTAACCTGAGGCTCGTCAGTCCTTGTATTCCTGGTGGCAGTCTGTCCTTCTCAGGGACAGAGCAGCCACATTTCATCTTTCATTCTAATTGTTTTCTTCAGCATGTACAGAAACTGTAATATCATTCATATTACACATTTTTTAATTCTTTCAATGGATATTTACTAAAATGTCTTAATCCATTAATGGGTTTTCTTAAGAAATAGGTATTTCATCTCAACATAGATCATAGATGCATAGTACTAACCTCTTGGTGTTTCCCATTGAAGCCAAAAGTGGTTTTAAAAATTGTAGTTAAAAAACTGGAAGTTGCTTTAGAAATTACCAGACTCACCATTGTTTTAAAATAATATCTAAGGATATTTAGTCTCTATTTCTATAAGAAACCACACTGACATTTGAAGACCCATGTTGTTTGAATTAGCAAGCTCTAAAACTCTGGAAATAAGCAGGATTTTTATTATGTAGAGTTTCATTGTTTACTTCTCTTCTTAAAACTCTCTCAAGTTTTCCGAATTTGTTTAGAACAAAACCTAAGCTCCTTCCCCTAGCCTGTAACACCTGCTCCCCATGATCTGCCCCTGCCCTCTGCCTGCCCCCCTCACCCTGCTCTCACACCCTGGTCATTCTGCTTCCATCACACTGGCCCCCGCCTGGAGCTGTAAGCATCTCAAGTGTGCTCCCACCTGCAGGCCTCCCTCCTGCTTGCTCCTTGAACTTGGAAAGCTGGTCCTTGAGATCTTCCCACGGTTGGCTCCCTTTGGTGATTCAGGTCTCACCACAAAGGTCACCTTGGGAGAAAGGCTTTCCTAACACCCAAACTTAAATCTCTCTGCCACCCCTCATGTTCCTGGACCTCTGTGTGTATCACCATCAGATAATGTAACTCATAAACTTTTATCTGGTATATGCTGTTTATAGTGAATCTGGTATTTTCATTGTTTGCTTCTTGTATCTCCTTGTCTCCTTCCTCTAAATAACATGCTCCTGTAGAACAGGGGCAATGACTGTATCTCAGTCTCTCCTGTGTTTGAAGTTTCAGATGAAAGACTGTGACTTAAGAGGGTCTATACATCTGTGGGATCTGAAGAGCTCTGGGGTGTACCTTGTGGGCTCAGGCATCCACCTTATCAAGGGGTTTTGAGCCAATTTTGAGATTGACTGACCTGCATTAGCATATCTTACAAGGCACAGAATTCCAACTAGCTTCTCAATACAAAGATAACAGCTGCCGATTAATTCACAGTGGCATATTGGTTGGTCCTCATATTATTAGCTTTCCAGTATCCAAAACACCACATGTTTGGAAATAATAAAAATGATGACTTTAAGTCATATTGCCATCAAGCTCTGAGGGCCTGAGAGTCAGAGAAGCCTTATCTAGCAGGAAGTACATGACTATTTCCAAGGCAGGGACCTCCCTGGACCATGGGCCTTTATCCTAGATGGCAACACTTACCCTCATTCCTACAGGAAATCACAGGCCATCCACCTCATGCACGTTATCATCTTCCTGCTTTGGTCAGAAGTGCTGCTGAATGAACTGTCCAGCGTTAGTGTGCATGTACCGCCATGTTTCAGAGGGTGAAATGTTTTGGTCTATTTCACCTTCAGAATTTATTAAACTGTATTTCATAAAACATCAACTAGGGCACATTAAAAACTTGCATTCTATGCAAGAGCAATTACTTTAAAAAACTACATTCTTATGAATGTGCATCGGTGACTAACAGGCTGAAAAGACAAAAGAGAATAAAAAGAATCACAAGTCTTCAAGGTCTTGATCTCACTCTAATCACACAGTTTCTGTTTTAAGACAACTCTTTGAGCTTTGCCATTACATGTGTACTCGGCAAATAAATTGAAGTAGCATATGAAGGCAGTGTCTTTTAAGTCATCAACTGAAAATGTGCCTCGCTCCAGCTAATGACTCATGATTAATTGCTCCATTACATCCATCACACAGGTATGTATAAATGAATGAGAATTGGGCTATATGAAAAGGAAACTATTACATATATGACTCTCACCTTGACATTTGCTAACTCCAGTCCTGCTCTGGCTTCTTCATTATAAGCATATAATTACCAAGCTGCTAGTCTCCTCCAAGTGATGAAGGTCCCGCAAGAAATGCCTCTTCTTCTTGCTCCTATTCCAGACCCCATACAGACCATTATTCTTCTATCGTGACAGCATGCAGCATGATGGGCATATTAAATATGGCTAGATATTATAGGCTATTTTATATTAATTTTACCACTACATATCATTGATATACATTTTGTCTTTACATTGCATTATATAGCCCATTGTGTCTTAGGACAAACTACTCCTATGATGTCTTCCATTAAAGTTTACTGAGAACGAGCTAATACAAGGCACTGTGCCAAGACGAGAGATGTAAAGTCAGCAAAACTGTACCCCACCCCCAACAACCTCATGCATTTCACAGAAGTGAGAGAAATAATTTTCCACTTCAGCAGTGACTGTTTCTGGCCTGGCACTCAAATTGTAGTGATGCATGGAGTTTGCAGTCTAGCTAAAATTTTCATGCAGTCTTTTATTTTTAATGCTTGATTTTTCATCTTTAATAAGGTTTTCCAACAAATAGCACTGACTTTATTAAAATATTTTATGTGGGGGGGATTATAGGGAAACAGTAAGACTAGAAACGTTACTAAACAGACTCGGGCAACCCCCCAAACCCAGACAACATAGCTGTCACCTCCAGGATGGGGCATGTTGCCACATAGACCACAGTTCTATTAAGTTTTTATATCTATTTCTGTTTTGTCTTGACAGCAAACCTGAAGTTTCTGGCTTCGAGAACAGACTGTTTACCTGCAGAACATCTTGCATTGGTTTCCCATATTCCCACCCCTACAGGGTGATGTGGTGGAAGCCAGGGTAGAGTAGCTGGTGTATGCAGAGGGTGGGGTCAGACGTGTGATATACCCGGGGCACCACAGGAGAGGAATTGGAATTAGAAATTCAGAGTTTTCACAGGATGCCTGGCATGGCTGCCCATTCTCCTCTCAAGCAAAGGACAGACCTTATCTTCCTAATAAACAACTTCTCCGGAGGAGAGGAGAGCAAGTTCTTTAGAACCACTCTCCTTGAAATCTAACCAAATGGCTCCAGGGAACAGAAGTCTGTTAATCTGTCTCTGAAGTATGTGAATTTCACTTCCAAAGTGTGCTTGCCATTCATTCATCTTTTCGCTCAGGTTGCTAGCACTCTCTACTCAGAAAGCTCCAACCATGAAGAGACACAGAAATATTCATGGATCGTGGTCTCCTGAGACTCTCATGTGCTCCCTCCTAAGATCCCCCTCTTGGTGATTTGACAGCCCTGGACCGACCATGGCCGAGTCTGGAGCAGGATGGGAATTAACTACACTCTCTCTCCGTCTCCATCTCCCAGTGCTTTTTTATTCTTTTAATCCTTGGCTATCAGAGTGAGTGTATTTATCCTTTTCCCACAGTTCTCTTACCTGTCAATAATTCTTGAAGCTGGGTGTTTGAAAGTGCACTTTCACATTGACTCAAAAAACTAAAGAAGTCAATATAATACTGTTTTTAGAAGAGTGAAAATGAACTCTGACTCACTGTTTTTGTCTAGCAAACGCTTAGAAACTTTCTCCTGAAAAAAATATGCCTCACTTGTATGTCACAGGTATTTATTCCTTCTCCCTGGCTCACTTTATGATCTGTAACCATCATCAGCACTTTATTGTTTAGGCAGAAACGTGACTTTTTAAAATGTTAAATGTCTATACTTATACGTGAAAGCAAAACTATTTCATCCCAAATGGAAGGTTAGATACTAAATGCTTCTTTTCAATTGGAATGGGATTTCAGCATTAGAATTTTATTTAACTTATTCCTGAAATGAAAGGTTTTCTCCTACAAAGATTAATGTATCCACTAATGACTGAAGCATTTGTCATTTTATGAACTTGATGTCCTCTTCCTTCATCAGTCCTCAACCAGGTCAAAAAAGACACAAACTATTCTGCAGAAATCTTTACATAGTCAGAAAACATTTTATCATTACTGGGAAAAATGAAGGACGGGTCTGAAGAATACCAGTTTTTTGTTATTAATATTATTTCTTTAATCAAATGTTCTACTTTAGTTGAGGGATATATTCTGAGTGACATTGTTACATGCAAAATTTAATAATTATTTTATTATGCATCCAAATGCTTTATTGAAGCTGAGATAGAAGGCAAGGTTGATCTTACAAATATACCTTAAGAAGTTTTCAGTAGATTCTTATTTACTCTGGTTAACTAATCTGCATAACCAATACTCCCAAAACTTAGTGGCTTAGAACAAACATTTTTTGTCGTTTGTGATTTTGTAGATCAGGAACACGGGAACAGCTTGGCTGATTCACATGCATTTGCTGGGATGGCTGGGGCTGAAGGATCCACTTCCAAAGTGGTGTCTTCCCTTGTGTATCGGGAGCTGTGGTGCTGTCTGTCCCCTCCATGGCCTCCCCCTGACCATGGTGTCTTCTCCTCCATCACCCTCTTCGTGTGACTTGGGCTTCTCAAAGCACCTTGCCTCAGGGTAGCTGAGCGCCTTACAGGGTAGCTCAGGGCTCCAAGAACAAGAGTTCTAAGAGACCAAGGCCCATGTGGGAGACTTCTTATAACCTAGCAACAGAAGTCTGCCACATTCTTTTCATCAAGAGTCACTGTGGAGGGGGAATTCCACTCTACTTCTCAGTGGGAATAATCACAAAGAATCTGTGACGCTTATAAATCTATCATACATTCACTAAGCTTGGTAAGTGACTTCATCTCTTCCTCTCTTGAAAACTGGGAATTAAAGTTAGGGAAGGAACACTGACTCTCTTCAAAGGAGGAAACTTCAATCGCAACATTAGACAAATGGAAACAAAGAAACAAGATGGGGTACCTACTGTAAAAAAAAAAAAGAAGGACCAGGAGTTGATCTGTTATTTTTTTTCCTTAAGAAGAAGGCAGGTATGTTCAAGGGGAAGTAGATTTAGAAGGTGCTTTACAAAACACTTTTTATAAAATTTCCTGTCTGCTTCGTATAGAGACAAAGGATTTCTATGGGGCTGCAAATACCATGATACGAGGATGCGTCAGGCAAGAGTGGTGATTAGACAAAAGTGCCAAATTGACACAGGAAACTTATATCTCAGAAGAGTTATGTTTAGTTGGTTGCTTTACCTCTTCAGCAATGTTCAAGTGCTCCAAAGAACTTAGCACTTTCCTACAGGTAAATGCAGCTTTTTTGTTACTGTTAGTTCCTAAAACAACCTAAAAAATAAAGACAATTCTTTTTATATAAAAGAATGATAGATTTAATAAATGTTGAAAATTTTCCTAAAAAAACAACCAAACAAGATCATTGACAGTCCCACAGACAATACATACATGTTCTTTCTCAATCTGGCAATTTTTCACCTTGTCATTCCTTCCTTGTTATCTGTGTCACCCTCTTCTCTTTCTTGCTTTTTAAAAAAAAATAATTCAGAACAGCTCTGATTTTTATGCATTTCAATATTCCTGCCACGCAAAAGTTTTAATTTTCAAGAACGGGATTTTAGAAATTTTGTTTCCATTCTCATTTCCATTGTAGTAAATAATGATAATAATCTTTTTTTAACCTAAAGCTCATCATCCTTCATCATCATCATGTTTTTTTTCTAAAGTATTCACTGATGAATGGCTCTAAATAGCTGCTTGTTGCTCTGCAAATGATACGTGGAAAACTGCCTCTGTATTTCTCAGCATTCTCCCCTTCGGCAGAGGCTGCCTCTCCGGTTCTTCATATTTTGCACTGATTGAAAGAATGGGTGTTTCTGATAATTTTAGGGAGCTGTGTATGTTCTCGGACTTTTGTCCTATTTTGTCGTATTAATTCTAGACTTCTAAATAGTTCTTCACACAGTAAATGATTTGGGTGCTCCTACTGTATTCCTATCAAGGCACTAACTTCTGGCCTTACAAAAATTAAACAAGGGCTGTTGCCCTGAATAAACTCACCATCTAGAAATGGAGGAAGAAGAGCAGAGAATCACGGCAAAACGAGGAGCAGCGGCGGTAGAGGAAGACGTTGGAGGCCCAACAGCGTCTGTGCACGTTTTTCTTTTGGGCACAGTGGAGTTAAGTGGGGATCATCTTCTCCCAAAAAGACAAAATAAAGACCTTTCCTGCCAAACTAAAGACTTTGCAGTTTATTCTGTAAACAAGGGCCAGATGGAGAATGACAGGCACAAACATGCATTTGGAAATATTTTTCCAAGTCAGATGTTAAAGTCCACGATCTTGATCTTCCATTTTGTGAAAATTTTCAACATATTGTTTATAAAATCATCTATCTAGCCCAGCATGCATACATGTGTACAAAGTGTTCTTCCTCCCCAGATCTTTCCATGTAAGAAATCTGAATGTGTTTGCCTGCCATAATATAGTTTCTTAGTTTTTAGAATAAATCCTTGGAAATAATTTACTATGAAATATTTTTTTGTTATTTAGGGCCTCCTTTACAAACACTTGGCCTATTTTCCACCAATATTTATGTCTGAAAAAGATACGGGTTTAAATACTACTACAAATAATAGTAACAAACATTTATCGATTTATACTCATTTTCTAGGCACACTATCAACTATAGATATTTTCTCATTTTGTTTACAATCATCCTAGAGGGTAAGTATTATTCATATCTCAATTTTACAAGCGAGAACACAGAGACACAGAGATTGAGTTACTGGACCTGGCTCCCACAGCCAGGCGCTGGGGCGTCAAGGATTCTAACACAGGCGCCAGGAATCTAGAGAGTACAAACCATTTTAAATAAAAGACCCCAAAAGTGGTACCAGAAGCCATTTAGTAGACACTATCCTATACTCTCATAATTTCCAAGCACATCATATTTACTATTTCATTAGTTTTATTATTTGTTTAGCAGTGCAATCCTGAAAATTCCAGACACCTCATTTTGCACTAATAGCCTGTGCTAAAGCGTGCCCTCCTTTTATTTACTGCAATATAATTTGTATTTAGTAAAATGCACAAATCTTAGTACACGCTTGATGAATTTTTATGTGTGTGTACACACAGTAACTCCACCAAATCAAGACATATTCTTTTTCCCCAGTATTTTCCCTATGGCCCTTTCTAGTAAATAACCAACTATGCACCCAGAGGCAACCACCATCCTAAACTCTCATAAATTAGTTTCATTCTTTTTCTGAATTTCATATATAAACAAATCATACAGTAGGTACATTTTTGAGTCCTATTTCTTTCACTCAAAATCCTTGTGATTTATCCATGTAGTTACATGGAGCAGTAATTTTTCCTTTTCTCTGCTGTGTAGTATCCTATTGTTTGACTATAAGACAATTTTTAAATCAATTATATTATGGGTGAACATTTGAATTATTTTCAGTGTGGGGCTACTATTTATAAATTTTATGCATTTGTGTGTGTGTGTGTGTGTGCATGCGCACACTCTTGTTTCTGTTGGCCATGTAATCCAACGAGTAGAATTGTTAGAACATGGAATAGATGTATATTTAACTTTGTTAGTATGTGCAAAGGGTTGTTCAAAAAGGTTCATTTTATTCACACTCCTACTAGCAATGTGTGCGATTTTTTCCATACAGTGTTTCTAGTCCATATAAGTCTAATTTTTGTTTCTCTGATATTCCATTTTAGTATTTTAGTTTTTGACTTGCATTTCACTGAGCTATTACTGGATCATGATCTGAAGAGAACATTGGGCATTGAGAGAAAAAGCCAATCCTCTGGACTTTTTATTTCAGTTACTGAAGTTTTAAGATCTAACATTTCTAGTGAGTTCTATTTTAGTGTTTCTATTCTTTTCTTGAAGTGTCCCATCCATTCACAGAGTATATCCATCTTTTTCTTTATTTAACATACTGTTAACAATTGTATTAAAGTCCTTGCCTGCTAATTTCGGTGACTTACCTATCTGCAAGTCTGCTTCTATTGACTATTTCCCTTGATTCTGAGTCACGTTTTCCTCCCTCATGGGTTTGTAATGCATTTTATTATATTCTGAGAAATGGGTATAAAAGAATATTGGGTACTGAATATATGTGTTTGGTTTATTTTTCAGAGAGTGCAACCCTTTTTATGCATCCAGCAGCTTTGTTGAGGGCTGATCATTCAGAGCCTCCCCAGGATATGTTGAGCTGGAAGCTGTAAATAGAGTGAGTTCACCTGTGATTAACTCAAGCCCCAGTTCCGTGAGGGCTCATCTCTTTGACAGAGATAGTCATTATTTGTGTAAGGACTGGATTGGCAGAAATTGTAGGTCGTTATAGTTCACTTTTAGATTCCACTGTAGATGGGCTGCAGAATCCAATTACTTTGATAATGCACAAAGTGATTTGTTTCTGCTCATTAGCCCCTCCTCTAACGTTGTTTTCTGAGCAAAACTAACAGATGGAGGAGAATTAATGACTCAGTTGTTTGGCCTTAATATGTGATTCTCTTTCAGACATAATCTTCCCAGCCCATGTCATTGTAAAAAGCCCAAATGGTTTCCTCTTCTATGCTCAAAATTTCTCCAAAGTCCATTGCATCCCCACCTGCCTCCAGATCAGCCGCCTTTCTCCAACTAGTTATGCTGATATTGCTCTGCTTACCTATAAGCTGTTTGCTTCACTCTGGAATTCAGCTCATTATTACTTCCTCACAGTTACAATAATTCACCATATTTAGAAGTAAAATGATAAAATTTATCTCTGTATAAATAGATTATAAAGATCATGCACTACTATTTCTGATAGAAAGCTCAAATATGCCAGTTCAAGTTACTCGGTCATGTCTGCTTTAGAATTTAGTCATGTTGGGTCAATATCCAGTCCAATTCAGGTCCCCCCTCCTCCTTCTCATTCTAATCTCCTTGGTTTGTATCCAACATCTAATGTGCCAATTACCATCCTAGGCCTGGGAGATAGTTCTCATATTACCATACCACTCTGGTCTTGGTTCTGGCTTCTACTGAGGAGCAGCATCTTATCTAATCCCTATCATTCTAAACTACCAGATAATGCTGATGACTTACAGGCTTCAGATCCTTGTGATTTGTATCCCCTTTGCCCTCCTTAGTCTCTTTTAGTCATGTCTATTTGCCTCTTGGGGCTCTTACCTAAGCTCCCTTTCACTGCTCTGGAATATAAAGGACTCTAGAAATCTGGCATCTGGACCACACGCTTAAATCACTCACTTAGCCATTGCCTGGATTCTGTTTCGACGCAAATGCCTTAAAGGCACAAGAACCTTCTTAGACTACACAAAGTAAATAATAAGTCTGTCTGTCCTCAGAGCCACCAAAATCTATGCAGAATCTTTTTCAGCCTGACCTTGGGGAATCTCAACCCAAAAGAGACAGAAGACAGGATTTCACATTTACATCTGTGCTGTTTTCTATTTCTTTCAGAACTTCCTCCCCAAAGTACCACCTCCTTGTCCTATAACTCAACAAAAGTCTCCTCCCTCTACATTGGCAGAAAAATTGTTCTTAAATTATCATCTGGAAATCTTTTCCTGTTTTATGGTGTGTGTTATTAACCCATATTTATAGTTCTTTTGGTTTTGGCTCTTGATATGAGGAGTCAACCATTTGGAATTCAAGAAACTCTTTTCTCTAGCTCTTAAAATTAAGAGTTGTGGTTTTTAAGATTTCATTTCTGTTAAGAGCTAAATTAACTTCCCTTTTCTACCTATACTTCCCTTTCCAATTAACCAATGGAGATACAGCTCTACTCTGCAACCTGAATAGTGGGGTAGGTTAATGGTGCTGTGAATAAAATGAAGGTTCCTATGTCCAGGATTCTCACCCGGCCCTGGTCAGCTAGCTCACTACACACATGTGGGCAATGCATCGTTACTGACTCTATATAAAGAGCTCCACCCAGTACTCTGGGCAGCCCAGTGGCATGACTCCAAGGCTTCAGGAGAGCAGACATGAGGCTGAGTGGTGGCAGGGCCGAGGACAGAGACTGAGGCGGCTGCAGGGGCAGAGAGGCCCAGAGGCAGACACCGGCTTGCTGCATGCAGACTCACTCTGAGTGGACAGGATTCTGGTGATTGACCTGCCACCATGGGAATAAAGTTGGGTATAAACCCTTTCACCCCAAGAACTTTTCATTGTCATTTCTTTGGTCTCATTGAATCCATAGTGAACTTGTCTGGGGCTGAAACCACTGGCAAGACAGGTGCAAAGAAGCAAAAGAACACAGTTTGTGAAACCTCAGTATATTCCCTTTATTGGTCAGGTTTCTGTCAGGAAAGAGATGGCACACCCACAGGGCAAGAATGAAGACCATTTGAGGAAGGAACAATTTACTGGGGATGGGCATGGTGGAAGGATGTCCACCAGAGATGAAGCCATGGGGAATCCTCATCTCTAGGTTAAGGGTGATGAGAATGGTTTGTAAAGAAGAGAGAGCAACTACTCTCTTTTATATAGCTGTAGGAAAGAAATCACTGTGTTCGTACATCACAAATACTTTACTATTGCTAGAAAACAGTCTTCAAACTGGGTCTGTGAACTACTGGCATCATATTAAGACTTTAAAAGAGTATGAGTACATGGTCCACATTAAGGGATTTATTTCCAGATCCTTGAGTCTTCTAAATCTGATGTGCCTGGGAAAGTGCCTTCTTTTCAGTCCTTAAAGAATATGAAGATTTGAGGTATTAAGGCCTCTTTTGGAACATTCTAGATTCCAGTATATTGTGTACACAGGGGGGATGATGTCAGTTTTTATTGAAATACTTTGTCACTTCTCTTTTCAGACTTTCTAAAAGTGCTTCATCTTCAGAGGGTGAACTGGTAAGCAGCAACTGCAGCCTTAGGGAGAGGAACACAGCAGTTGTCAAACCAAGGCCTGGCAGGGAGGGAAGGGGAAGAAGAAACATCCCCATCTTCATTTCCTCCCGACCTGGTTTTGACGCTGCTGACTACCACTGGCTGGAATCCTCCAAAGACCCAGAGGGCAAGAAGAATAGTTGGGGCAGTTCATACACGTCAGCTTTTGGGGAAAGAACAGGGAGAAAAAAGTGGAGTCCTAGAGAGGCAAAGGGGGGATACCCAGCATATATCCCACTACTCTGTTTTCTGACTTCAAGGACAGCTTAACTCCTGCTTTATTATATATATGATTTCCCCATTCTGTAACGTTTACCCCAAGCAATTAACAAACAGGAGGCCCAAAGAGGTAACAGACCCAGTTGCTCAGTTATTAAGTGGATAAGTTGGTATTCTGTCTCTGGAACTAACAATCTTATCCACTATGTGACACTACCTCCTATACATTCTTATCACTCTGTGGACACATGAAGTCAGATGGACAAATGTCCCCAGCCTAGATATTTTCTTCCTATTTTTACAGCTTTGTTGTCTCAGCTGTCTGAGATGCTACCTTAGTATTTTATATCTTCTTGTAGAGTCTGCATTAACGTTCCAATGGGAACCGTGTCCACCTTTACAGCCCTGGTTTTAGATTGTATTGTTGGGGAACCCCTCCAACGCAGGACAATATCCAGGGGTTTGGACAAGGAAAGGCTTCCCTGGATGGGAGGGTCCTACTAGCCCGAGGCCTGCTGAAGGAGTGCGTCCTGCGCATGCACAGGCCTTCAGGTTCTGGGGAGCTTAGACATGGAAACGTTCAAGGCCTGTGAGGGGCTGGATCACTTGAGCTGTTCACGGGACGACCCAGGGTCTCTTCCTAATTCTAATTCCTATCCTAATGTCACCTATTCCCCACGAAGGCAGAGCCAGGTAGGGGGCGGGCGTGGGGGGGGGTGGGGGACTTAAAAGGCTTGCCAGGGCGGCGTGGGGAGGGCCCTGGCCCGCGATCTTCTCTAGCGGACACCTGCGAGTCCCGGCTGCCCAGAGCTGCAGCTGTGGGAGGCCGGCGGCGCAGCGCGCATGCGCATGCGGGAACAGGCCGCGGGGCGCGCCGCCAGAAGGGAGCCGGGGTGCTGCGGCGGCCAAGCCCAGCCCAGGCGGGGCCGCGTTACTGTCCCCGACTGTGGTGGGAAAGCAGGCCTCTCCAGTGTCCACGCGCACACCTGCACAGAGATTCTCACTCACCCTGAAGCCAGAGATGGCGGAAACCCTGGTGAGAGCCACCGGTCTCTCCTATAAAGGAGAGACACGAGGGAGTGCCGGTCCATGGAAAAGCCCGCACCTCATTGGCAGCACGGACCAAGTGGGGAGTGTCATCCCCACTTGTACAGCCCCAATATCAGATCATAGTGTGAGGGGACCCCCCTGACCTAGGACAATATCCGGGTGGTTTGGACAGGCCATGGCCTCACGGGAGGCCCGGTGAATGGTTGCATGCTGCGCCTGCCACTCCCTGGTTAGTAGGGCTGCTCAGACTGCATGAATTCCTGTGCGCTGCCGCCTGTTCCTCAGCATACGTCTGTGGCCCCAAGTCAAGATCCCCAGACAGAGCTGACTGAGGAAGGGAAGAGCGGGGCCTGGTTTGCAGGTAAGAATGCACAATATGATGGTCGGCACGTAAATGAACTGCCGCCGTATCTCAGGGGTATAGTTGGAGTACAGTGAGGATGCTTTAGGATCCTGCTGACTCTCTTCAGGTGATCTATCTGGAGGGCATGGAAAAAGAGATGGCTAAATGTATGAATGTATATTAATTCACGAGTAGTGGCTAAAGTTTGGATGGCATGGTCAGATAATTGGAAGGAACAGGATTTGAGCCCATTTTAAGTATGGTCTTCTCAGAATGGACCCAAAATATAAGGATATATGTGTCCTGTATGAATAGTCCTCCAGGCCATCCATGGCCGACCAGGCTTTCAATAAGCAGGCGGACAGTATGACACATTCTGTGGATGTTTGTGTGACTTCATCCGGGTTACCGCTGTGCTTGTTTGCTCAGTGGGTTAATGACAAAAGTGGCCACAGTGGCAAAATTGGAAGCTAAATATTTTCTCAGCAACCTCGGCCTCCCGTCACCAAAGACGTTTGGCTGATGACTGCTAAATTCCTCATCCGCTAACATCAGGGACCAACACTGACCTCTGTCTTCAGCTTAGGGAGGGAAGGGTTGACCAGGCTACCAGGTCAGCATGGATGGGGCAGAAGTTTCCCTCCACTGGAATAAACCTTTATCCTAGATAAAGATTTGTTGTTCTTAGCCAATCCTGAGTAACTTACTCTCCCCATCGTTGTATCCCTTACACATTGCTTTTAACAAAGAAAGTATTTTGTGGTAAAACAGTGAGAAAATAGGCCGATGCTTGAGGAATTAATTACAAAATAGTGCAATGGTCAGTGAATTACTTCCATATAACACTAGCTGGGTGATAACTTGCAGATTTGAGGTGCTGTCCTACAGAATATTGCCACTGAGGGTATAGGGCTTTTCATGACTTTTCTTAATGGCGCTCTTGTAAAGATTTTGCTTTCATTCTCTCTGGCTATGGGTTTGGTTGATTTTGAATTTTGGTTTCGAGGGTGGAATGCTTTCACAAGGCACAAAATAATTGTGCAGTTGACTGTTGAAGCCCCTCCTGCCTTTGAAGCATTGAGGAAAGAAGGTACTTGATAGACTGTCTGTGGTGACTGATCCCAGAGTGAATATGATTGATGTCACCACACACCAGGGGAGGGGAGAAGTATGTATGAAACCCTGGAGTTTCTATGGGATGCCTTACAACACATCTTCTTCAGCTGAAAATGTTCATGAGATCTTCAAACAAATGAGTTAAAAAGAAAAAAAAAACAAACCTACCAAGGCTCAGCCCCCAGAGGGAGAAAGGTTTGCACACTCAGCACCACCATGTGAGGAACATGGAGGTTATAAATACCAACTTTGACCTTAAGGCCAGTTGAAGAAACAATGTAACAATGATCCATGACATTTTTGTTTGCTTTTGTTTTACTATTTGTATATTTATGTACTTAATTAATCCCCCCCCTTTTTTGCTCTTCTCTTACTATTTCATCCAAAGTGTGTTGGTAGTAGTTCATTTATAATTTAGTCCTGAGTTTTCAGTATATCGGAGTAGCACTATGACTACATTTAAAGAATAAAGAAAAAAACCCCCAAATATGGAAATAGTTACTAATGGAATGAAGAATGTATTTGGATATGTAACAAAGTAGTGGACTAGGTGGATAGTTTTTATTCTAGGCAAAATGTTAAATAAGAAATAGAGAGCACCTTTAAAAGAAGAAGCATGCAATTCAAAATAAGGATATACCTTTCAAACATCTTTATTCACCAAGTGTCACTCAAAAAAAAAAAAAAGCAAAAATGCTAGTAGAAATTCACAATAGTTACAAGTAAATGTAAGCAAACTGTCAGTTCATGATTGATGAGGTATACCAAAATATGTAACACTGCTTGTAATATAAATCATATGGTGGACCTAATCAATGTATCTCAAACACAATACCCTGACAATAGAGAATAATTTTTCTTTATTCCCATGAAACTCTTAACAACAACTGATTATTTATTAGGCCACCAAGAAAACCTCAATAAATTTTTAAAAAGTAGAAATCATGTAGATCATATTGATTTTCTTTCTAACCTAAATAACCTAAATATTCTCTTTTGTTTTATATTCATATAATCCCCTGTTGCTTCAAGTGAACATTTTATTGCTAAAACACTTTACAGAGGACTTGGAGAAATAGAATGGAAATGTTTATGAAGAAATTGCTTCTGGCTTCTGTAGTGGGAAGAGTAGAATCAAGTTGCTGCATATTTTTCTCCCTAGGGAATAAAAATAATGCATTCCTACTTTTACTTAAAACAAACAGAACCATTTACAAATCTTTCATTTTCTGTTAACAAACCTTCAGATCAACTCAGGCTAGTACTAACAAGCAGAACTTTCCCTGGGGAAAATTGGAAAAATTATGACTTTATACTATTTTGCCTCTAAATTATTTTATTCATTATAGACCAGGGCTCAGAATATTTTAGTCTAAGTTTAATGGGCCTCAATTATAAAGATGGAGCAGCTGGTTACTGAGTAAGGTGAATCACGTAATAGAAAGAAATGTCTATTCAGGTCCCCAAAGTTTCAGTATACTTAAAAAGTTACTGATCCCTCTCCATATTCTAGATTAACTAAGTGGACAGAAGATGTTTCTGTATCTATTTGATTTTTTTCACAAAATGTACATTCATTTTTCTAAACATACTATTATCTAGAGATGTATCTTGTTTCTGTGCAGTATTATGCATTTGTTTATCCATCCAGTTCTTAAGAACTCATTTGAGTTTTGCATAATCTCATTACTCAGAGATCTGGCCATGTAACACACAAAACTAACAACATGCAAATGTGAACTGCAGTGCAAATTTGAGTCTAACAAGCAGCCCAGGAATAGTACCAAATGCCTAGCAATTTGGTCTGTCAGCAAATATTTAATGAGGACCTACTAAGTGTCAGGCACCATTCCAGGTACTAGAGTTCAAACAGCATACAAACAAAGTATCATGCCCACATTACCCTGGATGAAATAGAAAACAAACAAAACAGGGAAATCCGTCAGTTTATTATGTGCTATGAAGAAAGTAAAGCAGGGTAAGGAAGGTAGTTTCTGATGAGCTGAGGTTGTTGTTTTATACACAGTCGCCTGCAGAGTCCTCTTTAATAAAGGTAGCACTTGAGCAAAGATTTGAATTCAGTAAGAATCGACTGACATCTGAAACAAGAGTTGCCTTGGCAAAGGGAATGGCAAGTGGAATGTCTTAAGATGGGATTGTACTTGAGACTGGAGGGACAGCAAAGAGGCACCTCTGGTTATAAGGCAGCAGTTGGGTGGCAGGTGGTAAAGGCCTCAGGCAATGGGCAACCAGGTCACACAGTATTTATTTTAAGATGTAATGACTTGGGCATTAACACTTAGGGAGATGGAAAGCCTTTGGAGATCATAAGTGAGAAATTATGTGATCTGACTTATGTCATAGTAGATTTCAAGGGAGCTCAAATATGGGGGGGGATGGAGAGAGATTCCAAATTTGCCTGGAAGCTATCACAGTGAATGGAAACACCTACAATGGATGGAAAAAGCAGTGGCTTTAATGGAAGTAATGTGTGGTCGATAGCAGTTGGATGGAACTAATAAGAGAGAGTGAAGAGTGGGGACAGTAACCAAAGTCCTGGTTGTAGGGCTGAAAATCAGAATCGCAGAGATGGGGCTTTTGGGGATGGTGGTATTAGAGGCAGATCTAGCATGAGATCCCCGTACTAGGTAAACAGGGGGGTTCTGCCTCCTAACCCTGCTGGTGAAGAGACTGTCACTCACCAACACGTCTGAGCTGATGGAGGAGTATTCCAAAAGCAAAACTGGCCAGCACTTGGAGCCAAGTGTCAGTGACATTATTACCTGTGGTTGATGAGATCTGGGAAAATAAAGGAGCCTTAGCCTTTTAAAGCTGTCAACCAGTGTCAGGCTGGGGACTTCACTTATCTGTGATTGTCTCCAACATCCCCACGCTATATACAGCTTGTGGAATAATTTGGTTCCATGTTTGCATTTCGACAGCATTTCTACATATCTATTTTATGGTGCTCTACTTCTGATACTACATTGCATTATAGTTGTTTATTGACCTGTCAGTCTCCCTTAGCAAATTCTGAGCAATTAGACATGAAGAATTATGCCTTTCTCATCTTTGTAACTCAGTCACTAGCATAGCATTTGGCAGGTAGGATTTACTAAATAAATTGTAATTTAAGTGTACTTTTAGGAACAAGGAAGTCAGTAAATAGAACTTTTCCCTGCTCGCTCGAATTTTTAAAAAATCATCCTTTAGAACTACTTATCTACCCTTAATTGGATTAAAAAAGCCCTATCTTTTCTGCTCATTGTCATTATGGTGGGTTTATAAGTACTATTTCCCTCACAATTTTGAATGGGAGAACTAAGATTTTTCCATTAAGAATTAAGCTTTCAAAGAGCAAAAGCAACAATTGCTTTAAAGAGGCAAAAGCCATCTTGGTTTGCATAATTTTAAAATGACTTGCTTAACCACATACACATATGTGTGTATATAGTTATACTTGTAATATATTAAAGAGAGAAAATAATTATAAAAATCTGTAGCACATTGAATTAATAATTATAATTTTTACTGAGCAGTTACTCCATGACAGAACTATTCTAAGTGCTTTAATACTTTTTACTCTACATACCTCTTCACAAAACTATTTCCAATTTTATGTGTAAATTTGGTAAAACAGAAAAAATAGATGACTTTCTATCAACATAAAAATATCTGGATTTTCTGGCTTGATATATTATGGTATGACGGTTTGGAAAACTAGTCTAAGACCTATTTCCCAACTTTTAACTAGACCCATGGGGGTGAGTTTTACTCAGTCCCTGAGGACCAGATAATCCCTGATTTAGACAGTTTGATAAAACATCCAACTGAAATATTTCTGATTCATTTTATGAGGCAAAGCCAAACCAGACAAGGATATCACACAAAATGAAGACTGTCCTGTAATTTCAGGTATGAAAACAATTCCAAATATCCTTAATTCAAGCAATCAAAATTGCGTATTAGGAGCAAATAAGTTTTCTTGTAAAAAAAAATCAAAGATGGCTCAGCTTTAGGAAATTCGCTAGTGTAATTGACTATATGATCAGTGTAAAACTTGTCTTACATCATACATTATCACTGTACAGTTTGATTATCTGGATAAATTAATCAAAACTGATCAAATGCAGTAATTCCTAATTTAAGAGATGAATAGAGAAATGATGCACTTAGCAATATACCCTACACTTAGCAATCTAGAAAGAAACTGCCTTTATAAATGGTGTTCTACCAAAAAAAAAAATCTATGACAGACATTGTAATTAGAGGAAATTAAAGGTACAGCATTAGAAACATTCCTATCAAGGCTAGGTCTAAGCAATGAATACTGCTGTGTAACACTACTGCATTGTGACCACTGCAACAAGACAAGAGAAAATAATAAGGTAAAAGCAGTGATAAGAAAATATCACTGCTGAAAGTTTCTTATTGGTATCTAATCCACATTTCCCCCACAGGTAAAATAAGGTTGTTAATACCAACCTTATACTGTTTCTAAATACACTTGAAGATATTTTCCCCAGTAAAGCATTAAGCATTAAGCAGGGTGTCTTAAACAGAATAAGTACTCAGTTACCTATCATCACATGACACCGTCGTCATTACCATCATCACCACCTTTTACCCCCTGATCCTGCATGGTTAAAAGCTCAACAAAACCTTGGTAATTTCTAATACATTTAAGATCACTGATCTGCAACTCCTAGTTAAAGGTGGAGATGAAACATTCCGGTGTTTAACAGGCATACACAAGGACATGGAGAATGGGATAGGAGGCAATACATCAAATTTTTGAACCTAGAAATTATTTGACTAAGCCATAAACATTTAAGCAGAATAGAAAATTCCCCAAAGATTTGGGAGTTGTTGGACTAGGAAGCTGTAGAAGAGGATGTGAGAAGGTAGGGCTGAAATAAGATGTGGTTCATAGTCTTTAAAGAAGCAAGATTTGTAAATCCCTTGCCCTATACTACATAGGCAGACATTTGCACCCATCTCCCCACTCTTCACCGCAACGTGCTGGAGATACTTTACTTGTGAGGGCATTTTACTTGGAAGATACCGCAAGGCACCCTTGAGACTCTAGGTGCTGTGCTGAAAACAGGATTAACACAACATGCGCATACCACATGCAGAGATCTAAAACTGAAAATTCAAGAGGTAGAGTTTAACAACCAACAAAGGTGTTGTATAGATACATAATTCAAAAGGCACATGTAACCTTGTTACATAGATATGTAACTCAAAAGGCAGAGACTAAACTATTTGAAAGTGGTTCTCATATAAGGAGCAAGAAATGGTGGTGTGGTGGAGAAAAAACTGCTGTTTTTCATTGCAAACCTTTTGTTACCCTTTTACCCTTCAAACTTTGTGCATGAATTTCTTTCATAACCGTGAAAGAGAATGTTTACATTTTAAGAAGCCTGTTGGAGATTCCCTGGTGACACTCCCTGATGAATTCTGATACTCACTTGTTAAAGTTTGGACCAGTGGTTTCATACTCACAGCTCAAAGTTTATGCCTGGTCTGCAGAAAATGTTTTTGATGGTTTGTACAATGTTGGTCCAAAGAGGGTTTTTCAAGTTTGAATGGTTGCCATCATCTAAAACTGAGAGTTTCATGTAGAGATCTGATTTCTAGTTTCTATTGAAAAAAATCAGAGACTCTGGCTACACTTGTGTCTCCTTACAATGGGGCACAGATAAGCTAGAGCTGAATTGCCACAGCCCATTTTACCAGGGTCATGTACTCTCTGTTCTGTACAGTCCCTACCACTTGCTATTTTTCATTAGACAATGAAACAAAATGTCAGTTGCCATTTATCACTGTGTTTTCGCTCTTGCTTTCTGATAGTGGAGTTCAGAGAAATATTTCTCTCTCCAAATTGGGAAATAAAAATTAACACAATATTTTTTACAAGAAAAATCAGAATCACATTTCTTACTAGAATTGAAGAGGATTCTATTTGTTCAGTGTGCAAACCAAATGCGTCTGTGTTAGAAAAATATAGACACTATTATGAAACATAGTTGCTTTGGTTAGAATTTTAAATACTTGAAAATATTCATGATTAAAAAAACTTATTGGCAGGATATAAAAGAGTATAATTTTAGCAAGTCTTTTTTTTTTTTAATAAGTGAAAACACTAACTGTTGGGGGTTGAGTTCTTCTCGGTTCTTGTCCCTGCTGCAACAAAGAATTGAAGATAAGAGACATAGTAGTGGAGCTGAGCAGAAGTTTTATTTGAATACACTCTAAGGGAGGAAGGGACCAGAGTCAAGGTACACAAAGGCAGGTTTCCTTGAATAAAGCAGAGAGGAAGGGGAGGCTCTTAATGGGAACTTGCAAGGCCAAATCAGAGCTCTCAGTAGCCCTTCCTTACTTATCTGAAGTAGGACACAGAGAGTGAAGACTTGTGCTTAAAGTCTGGAAAATAGAACGAAATAGCAAAGTGACAAAGACACCACTGGAAGGGTAGACACAAAGTCTAATATGTTGAGCAGTAGGAAGTATCTTAAAAATACACACTCCAAGAAAGGGGAGTGTGGGCTACCTCAGAGAGAAGGCTCACTTAAGGACTTATAATTCTCTTTTAAGACTTTCAAGAATGGAGCAAAGGCCGGTAGTGGGGGTTGTTGGGCATAGGCTTGACTTGTGATCTTATGATGTCTGTGTCACTTGAATTAACTAGAGCAAGTCTCAAGGTCAGCCCAGATTCGGAGCATGTGTAATGAACTCACACTGCAAAGGGTGTTAACTCCGTGAGTCCTTCCAGGCTCCCTGGCTTTATCTGATTAACTCCCTGCCTGAGTTCTTGGTGGGCCTCACCCTCCCTTCATCCCCCTCATATCTGTCTTAATGCCTAACAGTACTACAGCAGAATGCAGCTATGTCTTAAAATAAAATAATTTGCTAGGTTTTTAAAAATCTCTGATAGATGAGAGTATCTATGAGTGCAGCAAAAACGGTGATTCTAAAACCACATATAATATTTTCTAAATTAATTCCCACCAGAAATACTACTCATCAGCATGTTGAAGATTTAGCTGAGAATTTCCAGAACAAGTACCTATAAAAGACAGATTGTTTGTGGTATTTTTCTATGACTGGGTTGAGCATCCAGATACAAATAATTCCACCTAGATAATATTTTGACAGAACTTTTGCATGATCAAAAAAATCTGGACCTGCTACCCATGACCGGCATAGCATGAAGAACTAAATCTTTGTTTTGAAAAGCATTTTATAAAGTGCAACACAGTACGGTCAAAATTCATAAAAATGACTACAGTTGGTGTAGCTGAGGGATGGTCCTCCCAACCCTGGATCTTTCATGGCAATTAAATGCAAGGAGACAGCATTTTGTGATGTTGTGTGAACATAAGTTCATTGCCCCATTCAACAGGATACAACTGTGTTCTGAAATTCAAAGTGAACTTCACATTATCACATAGGAGTCTATCAGGAAGGAATAGAAAGTAACTCAAATTGGCTTAAAAATAAGAAAATTAACAATTGCATAAGCAGAAATTCCAGAGTAAAGGAGGGATTAAGAATTGGTGGATTCAAAATCTCAGTGTTACCATTAAAGGCCATATGCGTCCTCAATGTCAGTTTCATACTCAAGCTTTAGCAAGATGCCTGATTGATGGGGGGAAGATAAGGGACCTCTCCTGAAACCAAGCACTGGGAAGAGGAATTATATTTAGGCCAGGGAGCCTGCTCTAGAAACTAGAAGCTGGGTGCCTTTCCCCTGAGATACATGAACACTTAGAAGAGAAAACCTAGAATGATTTTCTAGAAAACATTGAGATTCTGTTGGGATGGAAAGAAAGGGGAGAAGGTGGTAGCAAAGAACAGACACCATTATTTTATATGCGTGCTCCTGGTTTGAACTGGACACAATTCAGTCTTGATTTATGAACTGCAAGCACAATGTGGCAGTTGCTTCTGTTAAAATGAAGTTAGGTGGTTTTCATATGAAGTGGTACTGAATCCTTTTATGGAAAATTTAAAATATTTAAATCAGCTAACCAGTGAAGAGTGGATCAAAAATCATTTTTATTTTTAAATTTAGTATAGTTGATAATACAATATTATATTGGTTTCAAGTATGTAACACTGTGATTCAACATTATTAAATCCTCACCCAGTTACTGGTTGAGTTCATTCTCTTCAGTCATTGTCCCTGCCACAACAAAGAATTGAAAAACAGAGACACAATAGGGAAGCAGAGCAAAAGTTTATATTTGAATACACTCCAAGGGAGGAGTGGGCCAGAGTCAATGTAGACAAAGGCCTCTGTCTATTAGGCAGGAGGCCTGCATATTGCATTCTGTCTAGGAGGCGCCTCTTTGATTGACAAGGTGGGGTTATTTGATTGACAGGTGCATCTATATAGCCATCCCTCTCAGAGTGCATGTCCTTTCCAATGATGAGGCATGTTTTGGGCAGTCCTTAGTTTTGTTTGTTGGGATCAGGTTTGGTCTGGTCCCTATAGGCAAAGGAAGCATTTCCCTGTAAAACCTTTGTTCTCTTCATATGGGACTCTCTACCTAGGCAATTACAGCAATTTTTCCTTGAGCTTTATCGTCCCCTTCCCCTGACTATTCATGTCTATCATTCTACCTAAACAACCCCCACTAGTGCAGTTACTGTTTGCTAACACAGAAAGATGTTACAGAACTATTGACTATATGCTCCATGCACCACTTCCATCCCCATGACCAATTTATATTATGATTGAGATTTTTGTGCCTCTTCATCCAAAAATTTTGGTTGAACATTTTAACCTATTGAAATCCTTTGACTATTTCTCAGCAAGGTCTTGAAAAGAATTTTCACCAGTATATCTTTTAATTTGCTCATTCCTGATGAAACCCTGACTCTTGGAAATGCATTTGGCAGAGCACAGATTGGTCTGCTTCACTCAGCAGAAGTTGTTTTTAAAAATGAAAGTAATGACCTGAGTGCATTTCAAAAATTTTGGGGTTAAAGACCCATTTTCAAAAAAAAGTTTGATTTAAAAACACTATGAAAATAAACTATAATTTCCCAGTTCATTATTCTCTCATAAATTTGAAAGTGTGAACAAAAAACTTCTAATGGATATTATTGAATTATAGGACTACATAGTACTAAAATTAAATAGGATAATATTAGAAACCAGAAGTCTACAAATATCTTAGGAATAGTTTCCCTGAAAATATAAATCATGCTGCAAGATACTACCCATGCTCACAAGTATCTATATTTGTGCACTACTCTTTTCAAATTAGAATCTGCTTAAAAATGAATATTGCTCCTGGTCAAAGGATCAAAAACTGAAATAGTTCCTGATTTTTATATTTTGGTGCAATAGAAATATGTCAGGTTTCAGATTACAAATCAAGGCAGTAAAATGTCATGAAAGAAAAATTTTAAGAAATACTACTATAGCCAAAACTGCAATGTTCAGTATCACCTACATTTTCTTTTGCTAAATGCTTACACTGAGATATTTCTGGTAGTTGGCTTTTTTTACTCTTGCTCTGCATTTTGGATTTGAATTACCTGCCTATAGGCATTTAATTTGGAATCTATTTTATATCTAATGAGCTATTTTATCCTAAAACTCACTGACAATTGTAAGAAGGACTGGGAAATAGTTCTGCCTTGACCCTGTTCATGCCGGGGTTCTTGTTCACGGAGCTGAAGAATGAATTTCGCAAACACTCAAGGTAGGAGGGCAAGGTAGAGGCTTTTATTTAGAGATAAAGTGAGAGGACAGAGCTCCTGGCTCACGCCAGGAGGGGACAAGAGAGTCCGTGGTTGGCTCATTGTCTAGGGGATTTATAGTTGGTTGAGGATTTTCAGGAATTGGGGTAAAGGGCTAGGGGTGCAGACTTGTACCACCTGCCCTGCCCCCAAGGTGGGCTGGTTGCTGCCTGTTTGCTAAAATGTATTAAGAATCTTACTTATTAACTTTTTTGGATGTTTATAGCTGGGCTTGCTTACTAAATTAATCTTTTGCTCAGGTTGTGGATTATTTGATTAGGATCAGAGAAGGAAAAACAGCACATAGGTACAGTTAAAAATAAGCTGGGCCTTTTTGCAAGCTAAGGTAAATTTTACAGTGTCATGAGGTAATTGATACAGTGAAGTCACGGGTTACGCTGAGACACTTCTCTTTATCTGCAGAACACTCAAACATTCCAGGCCAAGTTGCTGCTGGCCTTTTGAGCTTTAACTGATCTCACTGAAGGTGTCTATATTCCTAGTCTGGTATCTTTACCCTTCAGCATTAGTGTGACTCTGACTTTATATCATGCTTAGCACAGAATTTTGATAGGGACTTCTTTGCACATTGTTACATTGTTTTGACTGTAATTATCTTGCTCTGCTTTGTTTTCTCTGGAGGCCTTCACCCTATTCTGCCTAAACCCGCTGTTCCTGTCTCATTGTGAGGATTGTTTCCTTAATTCCGGATCTGTGTTGAAGCTGTTTCTTTAGTGATTTACAGTTATGTTTTGTTATGCAGCTACATCATTTCTAGATCTTACCAGATGTGATGGTTAATTTTATGTCAGTTTTATGTGTCTGGCCATGGAGTGCCCAGATGCTTGGTTAAATGGGTGTGTCTGTGAGGGCATTTCTAGATAAATTCAACATTTTAATTGGTAAGCTGAGTAAAACATTTTGCCTTCTGAAATGTGGGTGGGCTTTATCAATCTGTGAAGGCCTGAATAGAACAAGAAGGCCGAGTAAGCAGGGATTGTCTTCTTCCTTGAGCAGGGACACCGTAGGCCATCAGAGTACAGCTGAGACACGGCCTCCTCCTGGGCTTTGCGCCTGCTGGCGCTTAGCCTGGACCTGCGCCAGGGGCTCGTCTTGTTCTCAGCCTTCAGACTTGGACTGGAGCTAAACCACTGGCTCTCCTGGTCTCCTCCTTGTCGAATGCAGATCTTGGAACTTGTCAGCCTCCAAAATCAAATGAGCCAATCTCTTCCAATAAGTCTCTTTTATATATATATACACATATAGATTGTGTGTGTGTGTGTGTGTGTGTATGAGATAGATTTATGAATGTATATATGAAATTATGTAAGATACACAAATATATGAAATGTATATATATACACATGTACATACATGTATATGGAGAGATGTTTCTATATAGAGTTATACAATATCCGTAAATATGGAGAAAGAGGTATGTAGAGGAGATATTTCTATATATAGTGTGGGGTAAATCGCAGAATTTCCAGAATGTCCAGCCTGGCCTTAGTCCATTTACATATCAATAGGTGTTTACCGCTGCAGCCTCCCACAGCCTCCCTGGCAAGAGGTAGAGAGGGGACAGCCATTCTCTCCTCCGCTCTGTTCCTGGTGTGTGATTGATCTGGTGCCTGCCATTCACCAGGGACCTGACCATGGAGTTCCTCCTGGAAGGGATGGGTGGAGAAGTGAACTCGTGCTGTGGCTGCTGGGAAATGGAGCACCAAGTGGACTTTGCTAGTGGGCACCAGGGAGGAAGGAGAGAACGTGCCATGGCCAGAGGGGATGGACAGAACCATAACTCATTGTGAGCAATAAAAAGGGTTCCTTCCATCCCCCCTTCCCCTTGCCTTATTTCAGTTTCACTGGATTATTTGCTCCTGGAAGGGGACTCCCTTCCACCTGCAGAGCTACATATAGTTATACAGATACCTGTAAATACAAACAAAGAGGTATGTGGATGTGTTGGAAAGGAATTCAGTTCAGAGATGCAGGGAAGCCAGAGTGGAAGGAATTCATTAAAGCAAGAATGGCAGGGAATAGCAGCTCCTTTGCAGGCAGCAGAGAGCAAGGAAGAGCAGAGGGAGGAAAGGGAGGTTCATTGAACTCCTGTTCGGCATGGGGCAAATCCCTTGACAACTCCTAAAGCCAGGGCACCTGGTGTCCAGTGTCTGCTTCAATCTGCACAGAGTAGGAACTAAGCCCCTACCACCCCAGGATTTGGGGGAGCCGCAGAGCACTGGATGGAGTGACATTATGTTCTAGGAACTTCCTAAAGCAAAGAAAGGAGATTTTCAGACAGGCTACTAAAGAGCATGATCACACACTTGCAGTCCTGTCTGGGTCACCCAGGCAATGGGAACTTGTAAGCCCAGATCAAAGCTCTCAGCATCCCTTCCTGTTTATCTGGAATAGAACAGAGAGAGTGATAGACTCAGAGCAAGGGGAGTGTGGGCAACCTCAGAGAGGAGATGTGCTTAAGGATTTGGTTGGGTTTTATAGGGCCTTTTGGGTAAGGGTCAGCATAAGGCATGCTGTGTACAGGTGATTCAGAATTCCTTTGAAGTTTTGTCTTAATAAGGTTATTTAGGTGCCTGGGTTGGTTCAGATCCCGGCATTCTTTATCCACATAGGCTTATTTATACTTTGGAGGTCTATATCCTGTCTTGGTTATAAAGTTAGTTAATTAAGGGGCTGGAAGAAGAGGAAGAACAGCACATAGATTAAGTTCAAGAATAAGCTGGGCCTTTTTTGCAGGCAAAGTATATTTTAAAATGGCATGAGCCATGTTCCATTTCCCTACCGTACCTAGGGCAGAGAAGACTTTAACTTTTCTTTATCTGGGGAATTGTTTTTCACCTGAGGGAATATCCAGACATCCAAGTCACTCCTGGGCTTTGAAACTTCAACCAATTAATTAATTAACTCTGTAAGTCCTTTCTGGCTAGCTGGTTTTATCTGGTTAACAGTCTGAGTCTCTTTTAGTGTGCACCACTGGCCTTATTCCCCCTCCACCTGCTCATGTTTATTTTTCTGCCTAACAGATACACACACACACACACACACACACACACACACACACACACACACAATTAGATCAATAGATAACCTATTGATTCTATTTCTTATTAAAACTCTAGACTAATACACCAGAAACCAAATTTTCCTACCCTCTTGCTTTCAGAAAAAATTTAATTAGGCAATTGATTGGTTTCGTACTACTTCTCTTGACTTTAGCTGGACCCAACATTTCTGTACAGACCATAAAAGCATTACTGCTCATATGTGGGGACCACAGTTCTGATATAGTAGGTCTGGAGTAAGACATTAGTTTCTGCATTTCTAGCAAGATTTCAGCTGGTGCTGCTAATCCAGGATAATTGTTTGAATAATAAGCTATTTGAGGATTGCATTTGCATTTGAGTTGCCTTTAAACCTTGGCAATATAATAAGGCTCACTTTATAGTCTTCATCTACAGATTTACATCTTAAACATTTCAACACAAAAGTTACCTTAAGTGAGACCCTAGTTTTCATAACTGTGTATTCCCACCTAATGATAGCTTAGAAAAACAGTTAAGATCTTATTAGGAAAACATACCATAATCATAAAATAACTATCATACCTTTAAAGAAAAGTGTCTAAACTGCTCTGCAACACAGTGTCCACAAACAGTTGAGACTTCCCCAGTAGAATTAAGTTAGATACTGACAAATTTCCACTGTCTCCCTCATTTTACATTCATATACTGCATGTGGCCTAAGGAAAAAAACAGAGGCTTCAGTTAGACACAGTTTAGGGAAATAATCTTTTTTTTTTTAAACCTCAATTTACTTACCTGCCAAGTAAAACATGCCCCTTATTCCCATATAAGCCTTCTTTTATTTGAAATGAACTGCAACTAATAATAAAAATATGCACATCAGAAGCAATAGGTTGCAGTACACTTTGTATATTTCCATTTCCTCAGGGCATTCCCAAATTCATGGAAGCAAGGAAATGTCTTAGACCAAGCCTGACTCAAGAGAAGGTGTTTTAGTAGTAATTTTTTTTGCTCCAGAATAGTTCCTTAATTCTCCTCTGATTTATTACCAGGCTTGTCAAACAACTCTAACCAGCCATCTCCAGGTGAGGGGAACATATCAGAAGATGGTTGCTGATGGTTGCTCTATGTACTTTGCTCTGGGAACTCTTACTCTCTTATTGAGATCATAGCACTTCATAATTTTCAGTATCTACCCATAAACTCTGAAGAATTCTGGCTTGTTTTGGTGCCCTGAATCACACCTCAGAAAACTATTTCAATATTACACTTTACCATAATTAAATTATTTAACCCAAATGTGGCATTTCTTGAAATTTAAAAGCATAAGAAAGATTTTAATTTTTTAAGGAAAAAAATTAAGGAAATAGACATATAAGCAAAGACAGTGTATTTTAGGGTTAATTTTACTTACAATGTGATCTTTCAGAGAAGCATGGTTAGCACTCTGTGGCAAATAAAAGTATTTTAAAAATCCTTTCCATAAGAATGCTGAGAGTCCTTTGAGAAATGGAACTAATTACTTGCTGGGTAAATACTTTGTAGAAGTTTTGCACATCATTGTAGGTAGTGAAGGATGCAGATGCTGACAGTGAGGTTTTTTTTGAAAAGTAAATGACCAAATTGGCAGAGAGGACCATTCTGATAATGCGTTCCATCTCTCTAAAGCCTATGTCATTTTAATATCTGTAAGACATCTGGCTGAGTGTAAGTTTTGTGTACTCTGTGAGTTCTTAATGAGCCAGCCTTACAATTTTATAAGAACATTTCATTTGTGGTTTCAAACAAAGGTGAAGATTTCAGGGTTAGATTTTCATTGTACTTCTGTAATATTTCAGACTGTCATCACAGTCCACAAGGGAGCTCTGAAAAATAAAATAAAATAAATGCTATAGTGCAGTGAGACGGACAACAAGCATCTATTACATGATTATAGGATGGATCATTATGTTCAAGAACAAATCAGAACTTTTTGAAAAATCTATGAGCTAGAGACATGAACTTCTATAAAATAAAATATATGGAATTAAAAGTGCTGGTAGTACTGTCAAATATAACAGCTGGGAAAATATTTCTGCCAAGGAATTTACTTAGAAAATGAATAGTTCTAACTTTAGGAGATGACTGAACTATTTTGAAATTAGTGTTCATCCTGGGTAGAGCAAATGAGATTTATTCTATCATAATATTAGAAAAATTAATCACACGATATTCTGCTTCTGCCAGAGAGGCAGACTTGATTGTCTGAAGTAAATCTCACAACAGAACAATGTATTTTTAAGAGGAAAATGAAATGCAAAGGAACTTGTGAGAAGTGAAATGGAAGTATATGTAAACCTAAACAAATATTGTCTCTTTGTATATAGACAATAGAACTAAAATACAAAGCAACAGTAGCATTTATGTTAGGTGGGCCGTGATTATAGTTAAAGTCTTTTCTGAATAGTACATTATTCTGGAGAGGGGTTAATAAATTGTTCAATATTAGAATTTTGGGGGGAAAATTCAAAGATAAAATCTAAAAGAAATACAAGGTACATGTTTCTAAAGCAGTAAGAACCAAAACAGAAGGAATAATGTAGAGAATAGGACAAATGGAAAAACTAAAATAATACAAGTACGTTTGAATAGATCGTTAACCAAGAAAACAGACAAAGCTGCAAAACAATTTGTGGCATTTATTTGGGATCTTAATAATTGCAGTCCAGCAGACACAGATTTAGGTAGCAACTAAAATTGTGCTACGAATTGCTGAAAATTAGGAAGAGCCCTATTTGATGGCAATAGGTAATGGTAGTAATAAAACATTAATAATGAAACATCAATGCCCAGATGACTAAGACTTGTCTGAAAACAATGTGTTTTTGAAACATATTAAAGAAACTCAGTAAATAGGTATTTCATATTTCTGAAAAGAAAAACACAAAATCATGAATAATTAAATTCTCCCACATATTTAAATTTCAAGGCAATTTTATCAGAATCCCAGAAGGTTTTACATGGAACTTGAAAATCTCTTCTAAAATTTATATGGAAACACAAAGTCCAAAGGAGAAGCTAAGGTCTTGTAAAGGAAGAGAATAATGTGAGAACTTGCCCTGTGAGTTATCTCAGCATCATTAAATCATAGTAATTAAGATAATATGTATTGGTTCAGGCTGGGGTGACACATGAAATGTTTTAATGATTCTAAGCTATCTGAATAGACTTCTGATGAGAATAAAGGTGTGACAAATCAGAATATAAATAGATATGTGGCACCAGTGTGTATTGGCTGAATAGCAGTTCTGGACAGAGGACAAACAAGTTGATAAGAGAACACGGTTGAAGATCCAGAAAGAGATATGGTCATACATGGGAACTGGGTGGCAGTGGTCAGCTTGGTCACTGGGAAAGGAATAGCTATTTATTAAATGTGATGGAGATGAACATTTTTTGGTACTGAAGAAAATTATGTGAAATTCAATCTCAGATGATTACATAAAAATGAAATAAAATACCTCTTCAAAGAATGTATTTAATATCTTCCTGTCATTAAAATAGAAAAGATTATAAAACAAATGATTTAAAAATCTGACCATATTAGAATCAACAATTTATGCTCATCAGGATACAGAATTAGAAAGTCAAAAGGCAAGTGACAGACTTGGGGACCTTACTTTTCAAAACATTGAACTAACAAAGGATTAGTTACCAGAATATATAATGAATGACTAAAAATCAGTAAGGAAAAGACAAATAATGTGTAGGAAAATGGGCATAAACAGGTAAATGGTGACTAATGACTAAGCATTGCAAAATGTGCACAACCTCTTTGGAAACTTGGGAGATACAAATTAATATCCGTTAAATTGAGAATAACATGTTGTGGAGGGTATATAGATAAGTGAAAACTCATATGCTGCTGGAGAGTTGGTAACACCACTTTGGAAGAAATTTTAACATTATTGTGTATTTGAACATTATCATTTCTTAAAAATCCATTTTCTACCCTTAGGCATACACCACAAGGAATGGACTGCACTGAACCTATACCAGAGTATTCACAGTAACACTATTCATACTAACGACAGACCAGAAATATCCCCATGCCCACTGGCAGGAGGATGGATAAATAAATTGTATACTATACTGTATAAAGAAGGGCTACAGGAAATTACATACAAACATAATTTTGCACTGAAACAGAAAGTCCTTAAGGAGATTCCACATATATAAATAAATCTCAGGAAAAGAAAAACCAAACAGCATATTTTTAAGAATATATATATATAGTACAACTTCATAGAGAAAAGCCAAGAGATTAATAAACTTAGGATATTGTTAAGGGGATTAAGACGAGATGAACTAGGAGAGAAACATAGATGCAAAGTGCTGGTCATGTTCTTAGATCTTAAATTGGTTAGTGGGATTATAGGTATCCCTTTTTATTTTACACTTTCTAACTTGAACATACTCTTCTGTTGTTTCTCAAGTAATACATTTTAAAAAATACATAGAAAAAGAGGAAGTAAAATAACATTATAGATTTCATTGTATTCAAATACTCAATAGAAAAATAATAAGTGTGATGATAATCATTAACTGAGATTCCACTAATTCACACGTTTATGGTGATACAACTTTAAGCATGCTGAAGTCCACATGTATATGCTTCAGGATGTAGAATAGTGAGTTGAACTATAGCATAATGTATAGCAGGTAGGGGAATTTAACACTTTAACAGTGAGCTGTTTTAGGGAACTTAACAGAATTGTTTCCAAGTTTAGCAATGCTTTGAACTTAGAAGAATCTAATTAAAGGTAACCTAGCAAGTAGTCAAGGCCATGCTGCTGGTGAAAGGGTGATAGCAACCCTAGGTTTTGAAACGCCAGCTTGAAAATATCAAGCACCTGGGGGATGGTTGTGGCTGAGTGGATTCGGAGAAGGAACTTTTAAAAGAAAGGTGAAGCATCACTTTAAACAAACATTTTTTCTTTGTGCTTTTCCCCCTTAACACACCTGGAAAAGTAGGTAGGTAAAAACTGTCTCACTTATGCCATCTATCAGAATGGATCCAAAGTTGAGGCAGAGGATCCAGTAGATCTCCCTGTTGAAGCACCTGTTACACCTGCTGGCCAAAAGGAATGGGATATGGTTTCCTGGGTCAAAGGCAACGTTTTGGAACAGTTGATTCAGAGCTCATGTCAGAAAAAGCTGAAAGATCAGATGGCTTCTCACTGGAAAAACACACTGTAAAGATGAGCAATGCCTGTCCCTAGACACCTTCCCAAACTTCTGCCCTGAGCCGTTCACTTAATCACTATGATTCACTGAGAGCTGCTCTCTTCATTTCAGTTTCAGCATTTAGTTATATTCTTTTACTTGGCCTGCAACAATTCTATGAATGGCTTTTATTTAGACTTTGCAGCCTGAAAACTGGGTGATTTGGAGCCAATGCTAACTGTTTTATGTGTTTAAACAGGTAGAAATCGATACAGTTTTCTAAAAGCAGCAATATTCCTATCCTCATTTTGTACATGCTAAGCTGATGTTCTCACAGTTATTGTCTGTCTCAGGAAACAATGATTGATATATTAGAAAATAGCTTTGACAATAGCCTGGAGTAGAGCATGTGAAATTGAATTGCCTCTGTAATTTTCTTTTCTTATTCCTTTATAATGTGGTTTCCAGGAGATGGTGAGGATAGAAATACTACCAATTTCTATTATTCAATGATGAATGAAAATTAAAGTGAATCAGTGGTAAGGAGTCGAAATTAAAGTATCTCCAAAGTTTAGGTTCATGTGAAAATAGCCAAACATTTTGAACCTTAATATAAAAATAAAATATATAAATATTTCTATTTCATGCTAACCGTAAGTACCCCTCATGACAAGCATATTGGTCAAAACATGTAAACAAAAGTATCAGATCCAGTGCTCTCTGATTTGATGTAAAAAAATTATAAACAGGCAGGTAAACACAAAAAAATCATTTAACCAAGTTAAAACTACTTCTCTTAACAATTCCTTCCACGTTCAGTTTTGAAATAGGGTTGGCACCAGGAGACATTGTGAGATTTAAAGAGTGAAGTGTGTCTGCCCCTCTTAGCTAACATTGTAGGGTACAAGGTGCCACAGTAGCTAGCCCACATTGCCAGTTATCTGATGGCTTCCCTGGTTGGGATGGGGCAGCAACCAATAAGTTTGGTAACGTCAGCCACTACATTTTGCCAGACTTGCTTTGCAGTAGACACTTGTTTCCTCCTCTGTTAGAAGCTGGGCTTCCCTTCCACCTTCCCCTGTGGTTGTTTCCTTATAGGGGACTGCTGATACTCCTAAAGACTTTAACACCTTTATTTCTCCTAGTCCTAAAACCAGGCTCAAGTCTCAGAAGACCCCAGAAGCTCAGATAAAAAGGGTAACCTGTGAGGAGTCTCAAACCACATCAGAAATTCCAAGATTTTGCCATTTCATATTGATACAAATCTAGGAAACATATGTGGGAGTGGATCCCAGGGAATACTGAATCAGGTGGAAAGAATATAAAGTTGGACTGGACTGATTGTGTTAGTATGGATGCACTAAGCAGATATTCTGGATTCAATGGGCAGCTTGGAGTGCCTCCTACAATTTCCTTAGTTGGTTGACTTAAAGAAACTTGGACCTTAAGTTAGTCATGATGTAAAAAGTGAGCTGTCAGAATTTCTTTGATATACTGTATGTTTCGCCTGAGGATTTCAGCCCTGGCCGAGTTCACTATGGATTTAGTGAGACCAAAGGAGCATTACAGGTAAAAAGGGGTCATACCAAGCTTTATTCTCACAGTGGGAGGTCAAGTGTTAGAATCACATCTACACCCAGCAGTGTACAAGTAGCAAGCCCATCTCCTCTCTGCCTCCAGCTCTCCAGCCTCTGCTCCAGGCACTGCCTCCGTTCCAGCCTCTGCTCTCCCCTCTCCTGCTCTCTTGCTCTCTTCTCTAGGTTCTGCTCTTAGCACCTGGGAACTCTTTTTATAGCAACACGGCAATAATGGCATATTGCCAACAGGTATACAAGTATGTGCCTGCACAGTAGGCTAAGTGTTACATCATGGCCCGTATACAATGGGTAGATTAGATTAGGATCAAGTGAGGATCCTGGCCATGGAAATTCCATTTTCTTTACACCATAGAAGAAGGTCTGTAAGGATTTAAGAATATCAGAATATTGATGCAGATTTTCATGGAAACCATGTGCGCAGCTCCTAACTATGTCCTCCAGAAGGGTCAGAGAATAGCCTTCTCACCAAGGTTGTGGGAAATAAACATCAGCACCCTTGAAAGGCTCTGTCATATTATTGTTGGTGGGCAAGAAATGACAGTGGGAACTGCTGTCATCAAACTTGAGGCCTGACGTCAGTGTAGATGACAGGTTCCCAGAGTGCTAGAAGCCAAGTGGTGGCAGGAAATTTCCAGAAGAAAAGTTAGGCGTGGTTACTCTAACAGGCAGTGGTTTGATCCACAGAGATGGCTGGTGTAGGCATTGATTCAGCTGTCCCTACAACTGAAATGTATGAGGCAGCCTGTGAAAGTATTACTTGATTAGAATAACCAGACAATCTCTAGTTGGTAAATCAAAGTCTGAATTGAGTTCCTTCAACCAATCTCCAGACTTAGGCCAATTCAAATACACAGAGATCTTGGAATGGAAGGGAGCCTGGGTTCTCTTGAACACAGATCATCCAAAATATGTGTTATTAACACATACTATTAAAATATGGGATCTGACTGTGCCCTTGCATGGCTTGGCCTCAGTCACCTTACCCTAATCCCTGTTGTATACTAAATGTGTTCATTTAAAATTTTGTTGTTTTGTTCATCACATTGTTTCACAATAACTTTGACTATTACAATATTGCATTAAACTACTATTTCTCTTGATTACTGAATTTTTTTGGCACCCCATAAAATTCTGTGCCAGGGACAAGTGTCTCACTTGGTTCCCAGCTATATATCCAGCTCTTGCCAGATCTCCTCCAGCTTCCCATTCTGGGATGACACATGTGTGGCTCTGTAATGAAGGAGAACCAGTTTCTCCTGAAGATCTCCCATTTGGTTGTAGTTATAGTGGTGAGAGATAGACATGAGTTAACATTTGACCTTGTGATTCCAGTTCATTATTATGGGTTCTAGGTTCTAGTTTATCCTCATTCTCCTCTGCTTCACACTGTGCTTTTGATTTATCCCCATCTCTGCCCCTGCTGACCTACATAAATTCCAGCCCTCCCCCAGACATAGAAGCAACAACTTATGTAGATTTCTTCACCAGATCCTGCAGTTGTGTAAGACTTGATCCCTTTGGTGACCCCTTACAACATATCACTCATAGCGATTCTGGTTTTCTACCTGAACTCTTAACTAATGCACGCTCACAGTGCCTGGTTGCTTTTTCTTTAGATGTTTTTTTCCCCTTGGAGGTTCTTCAGTACTCTCTGAACACAATTTTTTGGTTCCACACTGATAACTTACTAGAAATGTACAGACGTGCTGGAACTTCAGCAGCATATACTGCTTGAGTTCTTTGCCAGCAGAACTCTCAGCTCCCATTAACATGAGCACCTGACAGGTCCTCTCTGATTGCTCACCAGATGTGACCAGACATACCTGGCTCTCTCTTTCACTAAACTCCAACTACCTAATACTTCACAACTCTTTGCAGTATGACCACAGTTGATGTGTAACCTAGGATCTGTTCTCTAATGCCACTCAAGTAAATTTACTTTCTCTTCTACCTGTTGCTCCATCAGGGCATTGGAAGTTGTTTCTTCATGTTTGCTTTAATCACACTCTGATGCAAGCATTCTTTTTTCCTAGGGGAAATATCTACTCCCCCAAAGTACATGGTTTTCTAGACTTACCATCTGTATTAATTCCCTAGGGCTGCCATAACAAAGTGCTCCACTCTGAATGGCTTAAAACAAGAGAAATGTGTTGTCTCACATCTCCAGAGTCTAGAAACCTCTGGAGGTGTTGATGGGATCGTCTTCCCCCTGAAACCTGTAGGAGACCCCTTCTGGGCCTCTGACCAGCATCTGCTGGTCCGCCAACATCTCGCTGGCCCTTGGCTTGCAGCTGCATCACTCCAGTCTCTGTCTGCATCACCACCTGGAGTTCTTCCTGCACATGTGTGTGTGTGTGTGTGTGTCTTTATGTAGCTGTCTTATAGGGCACCAGTCAGACTGGATTAGGGGCCCCCCTACTTCATTGGGATCTCATATTCACTAATTACATCTGCCACAGCCCTATTTCCTAATCAGGTCACATTCTGAGCTATTGGGGGGGCAGGACTTCAACATACCCCTTATTTTGGGCGGGGGCATGCTTCAACTCCTGACGCCATCACCGTCAGCCTCCTCTGCTTCTGCCTTGCCAGTGTCCGTAAAATGTGGTGCTACATATTAAATGAAATACTCTGAATAAGTTTTGATCAGAGCAGAACATAGTGGGATTGTTACTTTATTCTGCTCTTTACTTTGTTGTTTCATTTATCCAGCAAATACCCACTGAGTTTTTATTCCTGGCCCAACATTCTGCTTGTGTTAGGGGTACGCCAGAGTGGGGGAGTGGCAGTGGTGTCATCTTCCCGGATAGCATTCTAATCAGGGCAAGGAGACCATAAGCACGTAAGCGTGGAACCCTGGAATTCCAGTCATCTCTAAGTGCTGTGAAGGAGAAGAGAGCAGAGCAACTGAAGAGAAGTGACAGTGGGTGTCACTTGAGAAAGGACTGTTTGAGAGAGCAAGGGAAAGCCCTGAGGTGGGGGTCTGGGGCGTGGTGGGAATTTAAGGGACAGCGAGAAGGCTCTGGCAGCTGGAGGACATGAAGGGGTGACATGGAAAGAGGACAGAAAGGTGATCGCAGTCTAGGAGGCAGACTGGATTCCTAGAGGTGAATTTAGTTAAAGGGTTTTAAGCGTCCGAGTGACACAATATAACAAATGTTAAAGGATTATTCTGGCTGCTGTATTGAGAACATGCTGTAGAACCACAGAGAAAGCTGACACACCTATTTTGGAGCCATTTACAAGCAGGCAGGGCACAGTGGTGGTAATGCGGACTAATGTGATAGCCATGGGGTGATGAGTCCTCGGATTCAGGATGCATCTTGAAGACAGGCTTTTGGGATTTGCTGGGAAGAGTGAGGGGAAAAGATGAGTATTAGGTAAGCCTCTAATATTGGGGGTTTAAAAGACAGAGAACTCCATCAGGTATGTTGAGAAGAAACAGCCTGTAAGGCAGAAAAAAAACAAAGAGTGGGTCCAGAAGCCAAAGAAGGTGTCTCAGGAGGAGAGTGTAGTGATATGGGCAAGTGAGATACGGCTGGGGAACTGGCCACCGAAGGCCTCGGTCATGTGGCATGAATAGGCTCAGTGGTACTTCATGAGAACATAGGACCTGAGGTAAAATTTTGAGTGAAAGCGACTCATCGCTATCACTATTCCAAACCACATTATTATTGGATCACTTACCTGTCAATTTCATTTCCACAAGTTTTAACTCCTTTCAGATTGTCTCACCAGCTGTTTCTGAGACTTTCCAGATGACTAATGGGCACATTCCCAGGAGCAATTTCCTAAATGGTTGTCCACTCAGACTTCTTATCTGTTCTCTGCTGACTAGTTATAAATACTGGTTTTCATGAAAACTAGCTGCAATACAATATTTTCCTAAAAATATCATATATGAGTTTCCATAAAAACCAGAATCTGTTTTTATTTTCCTCTCTTCACCCCTCCCCTTCCCCCCAGGACTACTTCATAGGAGGTGTTGTGTGTGTCCTTCAGGAGGAACTACTCTTCCCCTATATCTTCCTTCCTAATCATAGCAGAAAAATGTTGATTTGGCATTACTTTTTATTTCCATGGTTTGGAGATACCAGTTTTATTTTAATGCCAAATTTCATATTCACATCTACTAAGTTTTATTTTCTTAGTTCTGGTTTGTTACTCCAGTAGTTGAACCTTTGCGTATGTCAGTAAGCCATATTACTCTATTTTGTCTCAAAGTCTCAAGAGAAATTTTTACAAGTGCTTTGATAAGTCAAGATAAAGTATTTCAGAAAATTTCCCCTGAATTAGATACCATAGCCACAGCTAGTCCATGGTAGTATTCAGTAATCAGTGCATCCTTTTTCAAAAAGTCTTAGAGCTAATCTGATTTGGGGGGAATTGTGCTCTAATCTACAACTTCATGTTTTCTGACCTGTAATTTGTTCTTTATAATGTGTTCTCTAGCCTTTCCAGTTTGAATATGATTTTCTTTGTAGGAGAAAGGAAGAACAGACTAGGAACTGGTAGTACTCTTCCTTATCCATTTACCCAAGTTCTAATGTAGGGAATTATCTTTTCTATGTGTGTGCGTGTGTAGACCACCTTGCTCACCTCCTGTCTCCATCCATCGCCCCCCATTCAATATAAGCATCATGAGTGCAGGAATTTTGCTTTATCCCTTGCTGTAATTCTCAGCACCAGGATCAGTTCAAACACCTGTAGGAGCTCAAAGAATATTTTTTGAAGAAATGTATAGTTTTGGACAGACTTTTTGTCATGCTTTAAAATTTTTATTTTGTATATGTATATATAAATAAAACTTAAGAAATAAAATATATATTGTAATAAATAAATATATATTTATATATATATATATGAAATCAAAATTTGTACAATAAAATCTCCTATTTCCTCTTTGTTCAGAAGAAATCTTGGGACTTTCTACTGCCATTTGTAACAGTTCCATATCATAACTCTACTATATGAGTCTTCTCTCTTAGCTAGGAACATGTTTTAACTTCAATAATTGTGTACATGTAATCTTAATAATGCATTCACAGCACTGCCGCCTTTTAGGTCATTAAACGATTCCGTTTATCCTCAGTTAGTTTCAGTCCAGCCTTAGAGCCAGTGTGCAGGGAGCCCCTGGGCAAAGTTGTCTGAGGATTATCATTTTGTCTTCTGACTCAGATATTAAATCCTTCGGGCTACTTGTCTCATCACATTTTCTCTGACAACATTTTATGAGCCAGTTATCCAGCAGTTCAGTTGTGCTGGGGAGATAATCAATGATTTGGACTCCTTGTCAAACAGACTTCAATTCTTTTCCCTTTCCAGCCATATTTTTTTGCACATAGAAACAGGGGTAAGAATAGTGTTGATGTGAGACCCATCCTTACTTCACAGTTTTATTTTCTTAGAGTCAAACAGTTGAAATGTGTTCTTTTTTTATAAATGTTTTTCTCCATTTATTCATTAAGAAGTATCTTAGACTTGACATGCCATTACTGATGTGAAAATACAAGCATCTCTCAGTTGAATTAATAAGGAGAATAAAACCCTGAAAAGACACATAAGAAACTTCAAAGTAAGAGGGTGATGGGAACTCTCAGATGGAAAACAAAGCTGCGAGAGACGCTTTCTGCTGAATACCTTTCTGTGCATGTTTGATTTTGAGAACCATGTGAAAATATTACAAAGAAATGCAAGAGCTTAAAATTATTTTATCCAAGCTCTTAAAATGTCATAACAATTTTTAAAAAAACTAAATGGAGGGACTTCAGTATCTTAATGGTCGATACAGTAATATTGGAGGTAAATCAGCCACACATGGACTCAGGTTTCAAAACTTTCTCTGTATATTCAGAGTAAGAAACGTCATTTCATCTCTGGAATAGAGCCTGTTATTTTCAGGTTCTGTGAGAATTTTTTTTTCTTTTAGAGCATTACTTTCGTTAAGCTCCTCCTCATCATCTCGAGGGGCACCTGCCATCCTACATCTCACATCTCATCTAGACATTCTCAGCATGATTTCATTTTGTCCCCAGCTGACCAAACACCTCTGGTGGGCCTTTGCTTTCTTCTACAACAGTCAAATTCCTCTAATTTATCTGGGCTGGTGTTTCTCAACCTTGGCACTGTCGACCCTTCGCACTGGATCATTCTTGGTGTGTGTGCAAAATCGCCCCAGGTTGAGAACCACTGATCTGACCCTATCATGCATTGAACTCAGCTTCTCCCTGGCTAGTCTCTTTGCCTTTTGATCAGTATGCTGTGTTCATTCCAAACTTGGTTTAAATGGTTCCTTTCTCCATCTTGGAAAATCCTCTTCTCTTCCTTCTGCAATTGTGTGAATGCCACTCACCTTTTATCTTCTTCTGGTTGAATTGTAGCATTGATACCATAAAAATATTTTATGGCCCTTACTTAGGAATGCAGTTCTGTCTTCATTAGCAATGAATTAATGCATTTAAAAATAGTTCATTTTGCTTCAACTTCAATAAATCTGTTTCTTTTGTTAATAATTCAGGCCAGTGACTCAGTTTCTACCATTATGCTTTTTAAAAATACTCAATGATTTCTTTTTCTTTGCTAGTGATTCTTTCATACAGTACTGAAATATTTTATGGGTTGCCTGACTTATTTCAGAGCAGTCAAAATGATTATTCATCAGAATAATGAATGTTTTTTGAAATGTGGCTTCAGAGCCAGACAGAACTGTCTAGCCTTTTCTCTAAAACTATTTAATGTAGTTACAATAGGATTATGTGCTGAAGATTAAAATTCAATAAATGGATTAAAAATCCTGTGTACTAAAAACCTTCTCCTGAGATACACCATGTTTTCTCTGTATTTAATGTGCTTACCTCTCTGATGGCTTCTTTCCATTTTCAAGTAAGTGCTAAGCAAGCAAACAGTAAATTATTTCTCTTATCCCACACGTTATCCCCTCACCTCCCCTGCATCATCAACCTTTATTAAAAGGCAGTCTAATTCCTTTACAAAGTGCCTATAATAAACATCCCCCACCTGCCTCCAATGAAGCACATTATATGGAAACTAATTTTACCATGTTAGCAGAGACCTCCTACTTGATAAATCCAGGGGCTTAACATACATTCTTCTCAAATAATGAGGGGCATGAATTATCACCCTTTTTTTCTTTTCTAAATATAGCAAATGTTTTTCGCCTCCAACTTTGACAGATAGGCCATCTTAGTAATTGTCTGAGGAACACATCGCCCTCTTTTTGGACAGAGAAGAATCCTGGAGCTTAAACAGTCCCAGAAATTTATAGAATGTCTTTGCACTTCCATGGTGATCGACATCACTGTGTTCTCACCATCTGCACCATTTCTCAAGCTCAATAGCTAATATTTCATAGATATTTCTTCTACTTCAATTCTCATAGTCAGTTGACTAGAGTCTATCTCAGAACTTCCCTGAACTTTCTTCCCTCTTGTTTCCTTAGTTTAGGCCCTTGTCATCTGTTGCTATTTCAGAGTTCTTCCAATAGTATATTTGTACCCTTTCTCTATGACCTTTAGTCTCCCTTCACACAGAATTATGCTTAAAAAAATAAAAGTTTGAGTCTGTCCTTATCCTCCAAAATTCTATTGCTACTAGAGGAAAATGGGGTTGTCCTGAGTAGTAAGTGGGATAAGTACTGAGCGGACTGCTTGCTACACTGTGTTTGTGTGAGCCTTAAAGATCCAGGAGCTTTAAAAATTCTCTGGAAAAGAGAGGACCATATCATTTAATATTGTAAAATAATTAATTTAAAAGTATTGAAATAGTTGCATGATTTAAAGAAATACTAACATAAGATCCAATCAAGTATATTTCTCAGTAACTTTTTATCTTAGGAGTCACTATCTGGGTAGCCATGAGAAAATCCTCTTCATTTTATTTAGCTCATCTTGATTTGAAATAAATCATCTTTAACTTTGGGAGCACTCCTATCTTCCTGAAGTCTTCCTCAAGTATTGTTGGTACATGTTTCATAGGGGAAAAAAATGGCTTTTATTAAAAGCCTTTACTCTTCCTTCCATTAGGAGAGAATTGATTACTTAACCTGCTTGCAACTTTAGAAACTGGAAAGCCTTGATTGGCATTTCCGAGATCTATTTTCTCCTTTCACCTTTTAGTCACAATGAAAGCAAAATTGTCTGATAAGATATGACGGTAATGGTCTTCAAGAAAATCTGAAATAGCCTTTTTCCATTTGTAAGAAAATTATATTCCCTTTCGAAGGACAAAACCTCCTTGACTGTTGAAGATCTGCTCTTTTTCAAAATTACTCTTAAAATAATGATAAGATTTATACTTACTCTGTTAGCCAAGGGTTTAGCATACTTCCACCTGTCTTAACTTTAAAACTTTAGTTTACTAGACTATAATATTGCTACCAACAGTTGGAGTTTTTATTTTTTATTTATTTTTTTTGAGAGGGCATATCTTATATTTATTGAACAAATGGTTGTTAACAACAATAAAATTCTGTATAGGGGACTCAATGCACAATCATTAATCAACCCCAAGCCTAATTCTCAACAGTCTCCAATCTTCTAAAGTATAACGAACAAGTTCTTACATGGTGAACAAATTCTTACATAGTGAATAAGTTCTTACATGGTGAACAGTGCAAGGGCAGTCATCACAGAAACTTTCGATTTTGATCACGCATTATGAACTATAAACAATCAGGTCAAATATGAATATTCGTTTGATTTTTATACTTGATTTATATGTGGATCCCACATTCTCCCTTTATTATTATTATTATTATTTTTAAATAAAATGTGAAGTGGTAGGTAGATGTAAGATAAAGGTAGAAAACTTAGTTTAGTGTTGTAAGAAAGCAAATGTAGATGATCAGGTGTGTGCTTGTAGACTATGTGTTAATCCAAGCTATACAAGGGCAGTAAAACATCCACAGATGCAGAAGATTTCTCTCAAAACAGGGGGGGAGAGGTTCTAAGCCTCACCTCTGTTGATCCCCAATTTCTCACCTGATGGCCCCCATGCAACTGTGCCTGTCTTAGGTTTTTCCTCCCTTGAGGAATCTTACCCGTCTCTGGCTAACCAGTCATCTTCTGGGGCCATACAGGGAGATGTAAAGTTGGTAAGTGAGAGAGAAGCCATATTGTTTGAAAAGGTTAGCTTTTTACTTCTTTGCAGATTTATGCCCTGTGGCTTCTATGCCCAGCATTTGTCTTGAGGTATCTTTAGCACTTGGAGGAATTATGATACTCGGTAAATTCGATATGAGGCACGAATTCTATTTAAGGGTTGTAATTAGGAAGGAAGAAGAAAAGCTATAGAGGTAGCAGACGGAAGAAAACATGGGAAGATTGATTATTTCTTTGATATATCTTCTTGTAGAGTAATTTAAGCATGTATAGGTTTTAAACTACTAATTAAATTGTACACACACATTAACATAATAGGAATACAGTTACATAACCAAAGCAGATCTATAATTACCAGCCATCTCCAGTGAGGCCAAGAAAACAAGTTAGGCACCCTAGGCATTTGTGAAAATTTGTCTATGATATGATGGATATTGTCCAACTGTACTTGAACAATCTGAGAGAAATCAGACAAATTAAAACAGTCCATTCCTGGGAACTGTTCACATCCCATATGTTCTTTTAACAGTAGATAGTCTGTAGTTGTAAGATTTTGGAGTGCTAGAACTTGCACTTCTCCTAACTCTTGGTTGAGTTCCAACAGTGTAGATCCAGTCAAATTTGTTGTTTTACTGTATGCACAGGCCAGCTTAGAAATCTCCTTCTTCATTCCAATGGCAAGTCCAGGAACCGGTGGGGTGAATGCAGCTACAACTGGAGCATTGCCTGGATCTTTGTTGAGGTTTTTTGATGATCATCTTCTGGTATGACTCTTCCAGACAGTGCTGATGTTGGAAGTTCTTCTTCATATCGTATCTTAGTTCATTTTCTGGGTAGCCAAATTAGGCTTTGATTCTCTGTATAAACACAAACAGACCCTTTGCCCACACTTTGATCTGCCCTTTATACCATTGTGTAGAACTCATTGGAAGTCACCACACAGGAACTGCTTTTTTTTTTTTAAGAGAAAGGAATATTATCAGAAAAGTGTACCTCCATAGCCGATCATCTGACACCCTTTAAGTGATCAAAGTTAAGGATATTTAAAGCATGCATTAATCATTGATTTACAGTTAGTTTTATCCTATCATGGAGTAATCCCCCTTTTCTTTCTTTCTTTTTTTTTTTTGTTATCTTTAATCTACACTTACATGAAGAATATTATGTTTACTAGGCTCTCCCCTATACCAGGTCCCCACTATAAACCCCTTTACAGTCACCGTCCATCAGCATAGCTAAATGTTGTAGAATCACTACTTGTCTCCTCTGTGTTGTACAGCCCTCCCCTTTCTCCCACCCCCTCATGCATGCTAATCTTAATACCCCCCTTCTTCCTCCCCCCCCTTATCCCTCCCTACCCACCCATCCTCCCCAGTCCCTTTCCCTTTGGTACCTGTTAGTCCATTCTTGGGTTCTGTGATTCCGCTGCTGTTTTGTTCCTTCAGTTTTTCCTTTGTTCTTATACTCCACAAATGAGTGAAATCATTTGGTATTTCTCTTTCTCCGCTTGGCTTATTTCACTGAGCATAATACCCTCCATCTACATCCATGTTGCTCCAAATGGTAGGATTTGCCCTCTTCTTATGGCTGAGTAGTATTCCATTGTGTATATGTACCACATCTTCTTTATCCATTCATCTACTTATGGACATTTAGGTTGTTTCCAATTCTTGGCTATTGTAAATAGTGCTGCGATAAACATAGGGGTGCACTGGTCTTTCTCAAATTGATTGCTGCATCCTTAGGGTGAATTCCTAAGAGTGCAATTCCTGGGTCAAATGGTAAGTCTGTTTTGAGCATTTTGATGTACCTCCATACTGCTTTCCACAATGGTTGAACTAGTTTACATTCCCACCAGCAGTGTAGGAGGGTTCCCCTTTCTCCACAGCCTCGCCAACATTTGTTGTTGTTTGTCTTTTGGATGGCAGCCATCCTTACTGGTGTGAGGTGATACCTCATTGTAGATTTAATTTGTATTTCTCTGATAATTAGTGATGTGGAGCATCTTTTCATGTGTCTGTTGGCCATCTGTATTTCTTTTTTGGAGAACTGTCTGTTCAGTTCCTCTGCCCATTTTTTAATTGGATTATTTGACTTTTGTTTGTTGAGACGTGTGAGCTCTTTATATATTTTGGACATCAAGCCTTTATCGGATCTGTCATTTTCAAATATATTCTCTCATACTGTAGGGTTCCTTTTTGTTGTATTGATGGTGTCTTTTGCTGTACAGAAGCTTTTCAGCTTAATATAGTCCCACTTGTTCATTTTTGCTGTTGTTTTCCTTGCCCAGGGAGATATGTTCAAGAAGAGGTCGCTCATGTTTATGTCTAGGAGGTTTTTGCCTATGTTTGTTTTTACGAGTTTAATGGTTTCATGGCTTACATTCAGGTTTTTGATCCATTTTGAGTTTACTTTTGTATATGGGGTTAGACAATGGTCCAGTTTCATTCTCCTACATGTAGCTGTCCAATTTTGCCAGCACCATCTGTTGAAGAGACTGTCATTTTGCCATTGTATGTCCATGGCTCCTTTATCAAATATTAATTGACCATATATGTTTGGGTTAATGTCTGGAGTCTCTAGTCTGTTCCACTGGTCTGTGACTCTGTTTTTGTGCCAGTACCAAACTGTCTTGATTACTATGGCTTTATAGTAGAGCTTGAAATTGGGGAGTGAGATCCCCCTACTATATTCTTCTTTCTCAGGATTGCTTTGGCTATTTGGGGTCTTTGGTGTTTCCATATGAATTTTTGAATTATTTGTTCCAGTTCATTGAAGAATGTTGCTGGCAATTTGATAGGGATTGCGTAAAATTTGTATATTGCTTTGGGCAGGATGGCCATTTTGATGATATTAATTCTTCCTAGCCACGAGCATGGGATGAGTTTCCATTTGTTAGTGTCCCCTTTAATTTCTCTTAAGAGTGACTTGTAGTTTTCAGAGTATAGGTCATTCACTTCTTTGGTTAGATTTATTCCTAGGTATTTTATTCTTTTTGACGCAATTGTGAATGGAATTCTTTTCCTGATTTCTCTTTCTATTGGTTCATTGTTAGTGTATAGGTAAGCTACAGATTTCTGTGTGTTAATTTTGTATCCTGCAACTTTGCTGTATTCTGATATCCATTCTAGCAGTTTTGGGGTGGAGTCTTTAGGGTTTTTTATGTACAGTATCATGTCATCTGCAAATAGTGACAGTTTAACTTCTTCTTTACCAATCTGGATTCCTTGTATTTCTTTGTTTTGTATGATTGCCGTGGCTAGGACCTCCACTACTAGGTTAAATAGCAGTGGGGAGAGTGGGCATCCCTGTCTTGTTCCCGATCTCAGAGGAAAAGCTTTCAGCTTCTCGCTGTTCAGTGTAATGTTGGCTGTGGGTTTATGATAGATGGCCTTTATTATGTTGAGGTACTTGCCCTCTATTCCCATTTTGCTGAGAGTTTTTATCATGAATGGATGTTGAATTTTGTCAAATGCTTTTTCAGCATCTATGGAGATGATCATGTGGTTTTTGTCTTTCTTTTTCTTGATGTGGTGGATAATGATGATGGATTTTCGAATGTTGTACCATCCTTGCATCCCTGGGATGAATCCCACTTGGTCATGGTGTATGATCCTTTTGATATACTTTTGAATTTGGTTTGCTAATATTTTGTTGAGTATTTTTGCATCTACATTCATCAGGGATGTTGCTCTGTAATTTTCTTTTTTGGCGGGGTCTTTGCCTGGTTTTGGTATTAGGGTGATGTTGGCTTCATAGAATGAGTTTGGGAGTATTCCCTCCTCTTCTATTTTTTGGAAAACTTTAAGGAGAATGGGTATTATGTCTTCTCTGTGTGTCCGATAAAATTCCGACGTAAATCCATCCGGCCTGGGTCTTTTGTTCTTAGGTAGTTTTTTGATTACCATTTCAATTTCTTTGCTCGTAATTGGTTTGTTTAACTTTTGTGTTTCTTCCTTGGTCAGTCTTGGAAGGTTGTATTTTTCTAGGAAGTTGTCCATTTCTTCTAGGTTTTCCAGCTTGTTGGCATATAGGTTTTCATAGTAGTCTTTAATAATTCTTTGTATTTCTGTGGAGTCTGTTGTGATTTTTCCCTTCTCATTTCTGATTCTGTTGATTTGTGTTGATTCTCTTTTTCTCTTAATAAGTTTGGCTAGAGGCTTATCTATTTTGTTTATTTTCTCAAAGTATCAGCTCTTGGTTTCATTGATTTTTGCTATTGTTTTATTCTTTTCAATTTTGTTTATTTCTTCTCTTATCTTTATTATGTACCTCCTTCTGCTGACTTTAGGCCTCATTTGTTTTTCTTTTTCCAATTTCGATAATTGTGATTTTAGACTATTCATTTGGGATTGTTCTTGCTTCTTCAAATGTGCCTGGATCTCTCTATACTTTCCTCTCAAGACTGCTTTTGCTGCGTCCCACAGAAGTTGGGGCTTAGTGTTATTGTTGTCATTTGTTTCTATATATTCCCTGATCTCTATTTTAATTTGTTCGTTGATCCTTTGATTATTTAGGAGCATGTTGTTAAGCCTCCATGTGTTTGTGATCCTTTTTGTTTTCTTTCTACAATTTATTTCTAGTTTTATACCTTTGTGGTCTGAAAAGTTGGTTGGTTGAATTTCAATATTTTGGATTTTGCTGAGGCACTTTCTGTGGGCTAGTATGTGGTCTATTCCGGAGAATGTTCCATGTGCACTTGAGGAGAATGTATATCCTGTTGCTTTTGGATGTAGAGTTCTATAGATGTCTATTAGGTCCATCTGCTCTACTGTGTTGTTCAGTGCTTCCATGTCCTTACTTATTTTCTGCCTGGTGGATCTATCCTTTGGGGTGAGTGGTGTGTTGAAGTCTCCTAGAATGAATGCATTGCAGTCTATTTCCCCCTTTAGTTCTGTTAGTATTTGTTTCACATATGCTGGTGCTCCTGTGTTGGGTGCATATATATTTAGAATGGTTATATCCTCTTGTTGGACTGAGCCCTTTATCATTATGTAGTGTCCTTCTTTATCTCTTGTTACTTTCTTTGTTTTGAAGTCTATTTTGTCTGATATTAGTACTGCAACCCCTGCTTTCTTCTCGCTGTTGTTTGCCTGAAATATGTTTTTCCATCCCTTGACTTTTAGTCTGTACATGTCTTTGGGTTTGAGGTGAGTTTCTTGTAAGCAGCATATATATATATATATATATATATATTTTTTTTTTATCCATTCTATTTTTTTTTATCCATTCTATTACTCTGTGTCTTTTGATTGGTGCATTCAGTCCATTTACATTTAGGGTGACTATTGAAAGATATGTACTTATTGCCATTGCAGGCTTGAAATTCATGGTTACCAAAGGTTCAAGGTTAGCCTCTTTAGTATCTTACTGCCTAACTTAGCTCGCTTATTGAGCTGCTATATACACTGTCTGGTGATTCTTTTCTTCTCTCCCTTCTTATTCCTCCTCCTCCATTCTTCATATGTTGGGTGTTTTGTTCTGTGCTCTTTCTAGGAGTGCTCCCATCTAGAGCAGTCCCTGTAAGATGTCCTGTAGAGGTGGTTTGTGGGAAGCAAATTCCCTCAGCTTTTGCTTGTCTGGGAATTGTTTAATCCCGCCATCATATTTAAATGATAGTCGTGCTGGATACAGTATCCTTGGTTCAAGGCCCTTCTGTTTCATTGCATTAAATATATCATGCCATTCTCTTCTGGCCTGTAGGGTTTCTGTCGAGAAGTCTGATGTTAGCCTGATGGGTTTTCCTTTATAGGTGACCTTTTTCTCTCTAGCTGCCTTTAGAACTCTTTCCTTGTCCTTGATCTTTGCCATTTTAATTATTATGTGTCTTCGTGTTGTCCTCCTTGGATCCTTTCTGTTGGGGGTTCTGTGTGTTTCCATGGTCTGTTCGATTATTTCCTCCCCCAGTTTTTGGAAGTTTTCAGCAGTTATTTCTTCCAAGATACTTTCTATCCCTTTTCCTCTCTCTTCTTCTTCTGGTACCCCTATAATATGGATATTGTTCCTTTTGGATTGGTCACACAGTTCTCTTAATATTGTTTCATTCCTGGAGATCCTTTTATCTCTCTCTATGGCAGCTTCTATGTGTTCCTGTTCTCTGGTTTCAATTCCATCAGTGGCCTCTTGCATCCTATCCATTCTGCTTATAAACCCTTCCAGAGTTTGTTTCATTTCTGCAATCTCCTTTCTGGCATCTGTGATCTCCCTCCGGACTTCATCCCATTTCTCTTGCATATTTCTCTGCATCTCTGTCAGCATGTTTATGATTGTTATTTTGAATTCTTTGTCAGGAAGACTGGTTAGGTCTGTCTCCTTCTCTGGAGTCTCTGCTATCTTGGTTTGCCTGTAGCTTTGTCTTTTCATGGTGATAGGAATAGTTTCCAGAGCTGGGACAAGTGACAGCTGGAAGAACTTCCCTTCTTGTTGGTTTGTGGCCCTCCTCTCCTGGGAGAACAGCGACCTCTGGTGGCTTGTGCTGTGCAGCTGTGTGCAGACAGGGCTTCTGCTTCCTGCCCGGCTGCTATGGAGTTAATCTCCGCTGTTGCTGTGGGCGTGGCCTGGCTCGGGCAGCTGCTCCAAAGTGGTGGAGTCAGGTTGGAGGGGGAGCGGCCTGGAGGCTATTTATCTCCGAAAGGGGCCTCCGGGCTCCCTGCAGCCCAGGGGATTAGGGTGCCCAGAGATCCCCGGATTCCCTACCTCTGGATTAAGTGTCCCCACCCTGCCCCTTTAAGACTTCCAAAAAGCACCCGCCAAAACAGAACAATGACCACAAAAAAAAAAAAATTTTTTTTTAAATAAAATAAATAAATAATGGCCGCTCCTTTTTCTTTATTCTCCGGCGCCAGCCTCAGGCATCTGCTCACCAGTCTTGCTTCCCTGTTTCCCTAGTATTGGGTTCTCTGTCCCTTTAAGACTTCCAAAAAGCGCTCGCCAAAACAAAACGACAAAACAAAACAAAACAAAAAACAAAAAAAAATGGCCTCTCGCTTTTCTTATGTCCTCCAGCACCAGGCCTCTGGTACCCGCTCACCGTTCTTGCTGCCCTGTTTCCCTAGTATCCAGGGTCCCGCGCACGTACTGTGTCTGCGCTCTGGCCCGGTTGGCGGGGGCTGGGTGTTAGGCAGCCCTGTGCTCCGTCTCCCTCCCGCTCTGCCTATTATTCTCCCGCCAGGAGCTGGGGGGAGGGGCGCTCGGGTCCCGTGGGGTGGGGGCTTGTATCTTACCCCCTTCATGAGGCGCTGGGTTCTCGCAGGTATGGATGTGGTCTGGCTGTTGTCCTGTGTCCTCTGGTCTCTATTCTAGGAAGAGTTGTCATTGTTATATTTTCATAGATATATGTGGTTTTGGGAAGAGATTTCTGCTGCTCTACTCATGCCTCCATCTTGGCTCCACCTCTCAGCAGTTGGAGTTTTAACGCACTCATTTCACAGAAGCTCTCTCAGTGAATAAAATAATTAGAAAGCTACATTTCTACCTGCCTAACTGATTAAGCAGATTTTTAAAATAACTTCTTCTTTCCTATTATTAAAAGCAGCAGTGTCTATCCAGTTATCTTACTCATTGAAATTATAAAAATGGAGGACATCTGACTTAAGTATTTACCAACTTCAAATAGTTGATTAAAGTCAAAAGAAACTCTTGTAACAACTTTTAGTGAAACAATATTTACTATATAGTTTAAACTTTTGTAGACAATATACTTTTAAAGAAGACAAATGCTTTCTCATATCTCACTGAGAACACTTCCCTATACTTTATTCTACACCAAAATTCTTTCAGGGATCATATTTGCTGTTTTTTGAAATGATTAAATCCATAATGTATTCAGCTCAGTGCCTGGAACATGGCTGATATTAAAAGAACATGTTTGCTTACATTTTTTATTTTTTGTCCCAAGTATTTGTCATCATTTATCACTGTCTAATACTCGAAGGTGTCCATGCATGTCAATAATCAATACCAATAGTGTAGCTAGCATTTATTCCATGCTCACTGTAGAGCAAGGTAACAGCCTAACTGCTATACATAGCTATTTTTTCATTTGTTCCTCAGAATGCCCTTAGGAGTAAAAATATTATCATCTTCTTGTGAAGGAGAAAGGTGAGGAATTAGATCACATAATTTGTCCAGGGCACACAGCTCTTTAGTGGAAGACAAAATTCTAACCCCACCCCCATTAATGCCAAAATCCCTTCCCCCACCGTTAGCCAAATGGCTTCCCTGTGGGGAAAGCATCCTGTGCTCCAGGAGCCCACCTCCAACAGGTAACAAGTTCACTACCTGTTTGCCCTTGATATGGAGAGCCTTTCTTTTCTTTCTGGCCTATGATTTAAGTGGGCATGGCTTACTGACATTCTCCAGTAGAAATGTAAAACATGCCACATATGTGATTTACAGTGTTGTGGTAGCCACATTAAAGAACAAAACAAAACAAAATGGCAAAATAAATTTTAATACCATATTTTAATTAATTTAATATATTCAAAATATTACTTCAGACTGTGTCACTAGCCACATCTCATGTGCCCAGAGTGCATGAAATGCACATGCGGCTGGTGACTACCATCTTGGAAACGTGCATCCTTAACTTCTTCAAATGAGACTATCCCAGGGACTGCTGGTATAATACACATGGTGTTATTACAGACTAAAGCATCTAAATTACCACATTTAAAATCCTAACTATGTTTAATTGCCGGAGTCCAGCTCCAGTGGGGGTGTGTGAAGCCCAAAAGGATGAGCCGGAGTCGGTGCACGGAGAGGCAGGACACAGAGCCAGATGGAGGTGGTCTCTCGACAAAGTGCCGATGACAGCTGTATTTATACCATTTTGCACAAGTATGATTATTTTTTATTTGTTCTTTTGATTAACAAGCATAGGCAAGCTTTTTTCTTTCTGTTTCCTTCTAATCTATACATGGTTAGCCAAGTGTTAGACAGGTGATTGTTTTCTGTTCCTGGATGGAAACTTTTCCTAGCAACATATACTCTATTGTGTCTCCTGTTTCTATGCAAAGCAGTTTCTAAGTAATGCATGTGACCACAGAAATGTGCAGCATGTAGCAGTGACAATGGAGTCTATCCGCTCAGGGTGAAATACAGGTCACTCACTGCTACAGTTAGCTAGGCAGGTATCATCATCTATATTTTTAATGCAATGGGTACATTTTATCCCCTCATAATGTTTATTCTATCATAGGTAGATGCAAGATAAAGATAGAAAGCATGATTTAGAACTGTAAGAAGGCAAGTGTAGATGATCAGGTTTATGCCTATAGACTAGGTATTAATCCAAGTTAGACAAGGGCAACAAAACATCCATGGGTGTAGAAGATTTCTCTCAACACTGGGGGGGGTGAGGTTCTAAGCCTCACCTCTGTTGGTCCCCATTTTCTCACCTGATGGCCCCCCTGCAACTGTGCTTGTCTTAGGTTGTTCCTCCCTTGAGGAATCTTACCCGTCTCTGGCTAACCAGCCATCTTCTGGGGCCATACAGGGAGATGTAAAGCTGGTAAGTGAGAGAGAAGCAATATTCTTTGTGAAAATGTTAGCTTTTTACTTCTTTGCAGATTTATGCCCTGTGGCTTCCAGGCCCAGCACTTGTCTTGAGGTATCTTTACTTCTTGAAAAATTATGGTATTTGGTAATTTCACATATAAGGCACAAATTCTAGTAAAGGGCTGTAATTAGGAAGGAAGAAGAAAAACTATAGAAGTAGCAGAGGGAAGAAAACATGAGAAGATTGATTAAGTGTCAGACAGGGTTATTCCATTCAGTAATCTCTCATAACTCTATTTCTATAAAACTCTCCATCACTAGTTTCACTAGCATTGCAAACAAGGGGGGCATTCCCACTTAGGTGGAGATGGGGTGGTCAGTGTTTGACTAGATACCTGCAGGTTCCGGTATTCTATGCCAAGATCACCATCTGGCCCCTGTGTGTTCCGTTCTTCAGGAGCACTGTCCTGAAAGGCTTCTGGGAAGTTTATGTTCTCCTCCTTTCTGTGCTGCTTATCAAAGGTTAGCTTAGTCTTTGGCAAAAATGCAAGGAAAAGCAAAGCCAATAGTATAATGGAGAAAAACAAAATCAAGGTGGGTAATAGGGGGAGCCAGCTGTGAAGGCCCTTGATTTGTGGGGGTCTTCCTCCAGCCTGAGCTTTGCTACACAGCTTGAGTAGCATAGCTCTCGGCATTTAATAACAATCCATTAATTTCCATAAAGAATCTTTCCAAGAGTAGTTTACTATAAAATCCATTCATGAAGATAAGAATTCCTCTATCCAAATATGTGCTTACCACTGAAGCTAAAAATAGTGGCATTTTGGAACTATAGCAGTTTGGGCTATGGAAGAGCACCATGTGGTTAAGATCTTCAGCTTTTACTGTCTTGGATCCTGGAGCCCAGTGGGCACCTTTGTCCTTGAGGGTTACACTCAGGCACCACTGGCTTTACAACATTCGCAGCTCAAGGCTTTCATTTGGGGCAGCTTCAGGTATGACTTTACGTGCAGTTAGCACCATTGGCATTCAGGGTCAATGAATTAAGGAGGGCATTCATTTTCAGAGGATTTATGTGGAGAGTAGGGGTTTGATAATTCATATGCCCATAATATGCAAAAACATCTCATATGTCTTAAAAAGTAAAGAAACTTAAGATGGTTTAATCATCTTTAGTTTATCCTTTTGTTCTATGGCTACTATGAACCCCAGCCTGTTGCCAGCTCCAGGGAGTTTCACCAGAGCTTTTAGTGAAGTGCTGCATGAAATTTTGTAGTTTTAAATTATTATAGACTGCTTTAACTTCATAAAGCATCCTAAGTGGCATTAATATACATATATTTATTTAATTTTAACTAATGAAAACTGAATCACATTGATTGTGATCACTACATCATGTTTATTTTCTATGCCAGTTTGCATGTTTTCCATATCCTTCATTGATCTATAAAAACCAGTAATCAATGATTTGTCCCTCTATGTCCCTCTAAATAGAAGAAAAACGTGTAAGTGAAGCTAGTGAATTTTCAAAAGGTTGAAGTGTTGAAGATATATTTTCCCTGTTTTCATGTATGATGAACTTAGGACGTAAGGAGAGAACATAAAAGGGAATTTTTTGAAAAGAAAAAAGAATCTGATTTATTAAGACTATCTTTTATACCTATGGCACTCACTCTCTGGCCCTGGAAGTCCTCAACTTTTCCTTACGCGTCCTTGTACCAAGAGATTATTTGTGAAATTAAACAAAAAAATATGTAGAAAATGCTTGCACATTTTTGATAACACAAGCATGCATCAAAATGATTTCTCTTCCTCCTTCTCTCCTCTTCCTTCTTAATCAACATCATAGTTCATTGGTAGACCATAGTTGACTTGTAAAAGCCAATTGTTCAATTTCCAGGAATTTTGAGAGCCTGTTATTAGACATAGCCATTTAAAAATTTAAAGGTTATAAACTTATAATTAAACAAATTATGTAAAGTGAAAAATGTAATAAATACAAAAAGATCTCTCTTCCCAATATTTTACTATGTTTTATATTATCTATGCTCTTGTGCTTAAAACGTGCAAGGTCCACTCCCAGTGTGTGGCAGAATTCCGATGTAATGGTGTGCCTCCGGCACCCTTCCAAACTGCCCTCAGTGGTATTATTTTGGTAGCTTGAAACCGGCCACAGCAGAGAATGCCCACAAATTAAGGTTTTTCCTCCGCTGGAGAGTTCATGTTAAAAATTTTACCTGGGTCACAAAATCCAATATATTCCTAGAGCATCCTATAGTCCAGAAAGTCAGGAAGTGCTAAGAAGAAAGGAAAAAGCCCACATCAATGGAGGGGTATCAAAGTGACATAGGCACCAACTGAAAGAGTTCCTGGTGGCCAAAGTTGGAACAGTTTGAGCTACAAAGTAGGTAAGGTGGTGCTGCATTACAACACCAAGTAGAAAATAAATATTCATGAGTCCGTACTTACATAAACAAATGATTGAGAAAATGAATCAATGGGGAAGAATAGACAGATCTCATCTGCAGGAGAATTTTAAGTAGTTTATGGAGACACTCCGCCCCTCAAGGAGGTAAAACAGAATTCCCCACTCTTAACTATGGGCTGCACATGGTGACAGCCTTCCAAAGAGTGCAATATAAAAAAGAGAAGAAAAAGAGTAATTTGGAAGAAGAGAAACCTGACAAATCCCATCTCAGCCAAGTGATCCAGGTCAGCCTCAGTAGTAGTTAAGCCACATTGACAGTATGTACCCTTGATATGATGTGATGAAAATGGCCCTTGACTTCTGTGGTCTTCCTCCCAAATCCAGTAACCCCAGTCTAGTCATGAGAAAACATCAGGTAAGTCCCAAGTGAAGGGCATCCCACAAAATACCTGACCAGCATTCCTCATAATTGTCAAGGTCATCAAAAACAAGGACAGCCTGAGACACTGTCACAGCAAGACTTGCCTAATGAGACACGGTGACTAGATCTAAAGCAGCATCCTGGGTGGGATGGAAAAGGGCATCATATAAAAACTAAGAAAATCAAGTACAATATAAATTGTAGTTAATAATAAAGTATCAGTATTGATTCATTCATTGTGACAGATGCACCATATGAATGAAAGGTGTTAGGAAGGGAAACCTAGTATGTGAGTGTGTGGTATGTGAGAACTTTCTATACGATCTCTACAATTTTTCTGTACATCTAAAATCATCCTAAAATAAAGTATTTATTTAAAATAAGAAAGATTTACTGACATACAACTGGCCTACTACCTTACTGGTGTGGCTCCACCCCAGATACCATCTAGTGAAGCTCTGCCAGTTCTGACAGCTCGGGAACTCTGGGCAGACGTCATGCCGTTTTGTTGATAGGCTCTGGACACTGGTTTATCCCTCAAGTATCTCATGTTGGCAGGACCGAAAGGAACCTTGATAAACTAGATAGTAATCGCAGATAATTTCTGCTGAATTACACATCAACATCAATCATTTGAATTCTCATCAAATCAGTATTAACTTGGAATATGTAAGCCCAGGATGACAAATAAGAAACAGATTTTTTAGTACATCTATTTGGATGCACAGGTTTAAATCCCCTGCATTTGATCTACATTTTGCTCCATATGGCAAGAATAGAGTTCTAAACAATGATGCAGATGCAAAACCTTCAGAGTTAGGCTGGTAAATGAGTGGTTTAATGGGGGTGAAATACAGGAGGGCATGCTGGAGCCTTCCATCACACTTCAGAGCACTTCCCTTCAAAGCATTCAAGTCAAAATATCTGAGAAAATGACTCTGCAGGCCCAGCAAAACTTGTCTGTTTTAGCAGGAACCTCTGCTCTCAATTAAATTCCAAAGACATTCTTTCGACAGCCTTGAGTGGAATTGTTATGTTCTATTTTGTTCATAGTCTGTACACAAATGTCAATCCTGAGAAATTTTAATATATAGTCTTGACTTTCTCCAATTTAAAAATGGTTTGTTCACTGTGTTGATAAGTCATACACATTTTACATCAACAGGGGAAATGGAAATCAGCTACTTTCTGGTATCATTGTTGAAGTCTATCTTTAAAGTAATATATTTTGTAAAAATTCATTACTCAAATTTAGCATATTTGCAGTTTCACATTATGAGAAAATCAATAGTTTTTCTGCTTATTTCTTGTTTTAGTTAGAGCTCTTTTGAGACTCCATCCTCAGATAATATACTGATAGGAATTTCTTTTACCAGAAAGTCTTCAAAATAATGAATTCCATTGTTTTCTCAATGCCTAAGCACACACCTATTGTTTTTCTCTCATAAAAGTTTTAATGTTAAAATTAGTCAAGGACAATGAGTGGGCTAAATATAAACTCTTCCTAGGGAAAACTAGAATTGAGACTTCCAGTCATGGCTTCATATAAAAATATTCATGAAAAAAGAAAATTCACTGGCTAGATTCCTTTGGGACAAAATGATATTTTCTGTTATAGGAGCTGCAGAGGATACATGGAAATAATAATGTTAGTCTCATGTAAAAATAAACCCCTGTTAATGCTTATATTATTGGACAAGATTCTTTGTATTTTGGGCCACAAATGCTAAAGTACCATTTTTTCCTTACCTCAAGATACCTTTTAAATTCATTAATTTTACATAACCTTGTAGGGCACTAAAAAATCACCAGTGGCCTTGTTACTAAATCCAATAGATGTGGCTCAGTTCTTATCTTACTTTGCTACAGCAGTATTTGTTGAGACGCACACACGTATGTATCTTTTTTTCTTAAAGTTCCTGAATCCTGAGCTCTCACTTGTAATTTGCCACCTACCTCTCTGGCTTCTGTCACCACAGAGCTTTCTGGTTCTTTTCCTTGGCCGCCCAGCCATACTGCTCTTCTTGAAGCTCTCTTCAATTCTCCCCCCTCCGCATGGCCAGATGACTTCAACCATTTTTGAGTCTCCCAACAAAAATATATTTAAACATTGAAATTTATTTTGAGTTTCCTGTGACCAAAGGATTTAAGAGTTAAAATATTTATTATGACTTGAACTAGCAATATAGATATTGGTAGCGAATATTCAATCAAAACCAAATATATTGGATAATTTGATAGTATCCAGTTTAAAAATTAATAATTTATTGGAAACATATTGCTTAAAATATGGATGGCATTTATTTTCTTTCTATAGATATAAAAATTGAGAAGCCACATTCTCACAGGTAAGTAGATGAAATGCAAGAAATTTTATTAGCTTAAAATCACTCAACTGTTTGAATTTCTGAGTTATATGACAATGGTCACATCATGATCTATCATAAAAAGGTACTCTAAGGATTTATGGCTGACAATTTAATTAGACTTTGTTCAATTTTGTTGAGTGCAAAGAAATGAACCCCCCTGACCTGCAAAATAGTTGTTATTTTGTCATTGCAGTAATTTATTTTTCAGTTTTTTAGAAGCTACCCCCAATTTTTCTTACCAGGACTTATTCAATGATAATTTTGTTTGTTATGATTTCACTAGAAGGCACATTGTTTATGGATGACAACTGGGAAAAACAGTTTGTGCATTGTAGGGGTTTTTTTTCCCCTTCATAAACAAAGACCTATACATTCATACCAAATCTTAACTGGCATTAGGTTGTTCAGAAGGACCTTATAAAGTCATGCCACATAGGCCAGCAATTTGGACACTTAAGCATTATTACTTTAGCTAGCTTTTCAATACTATTTCATAGTTGAAAACCTTTACATCTATAAACATATTTTAAAAGGATGAAAACACTGTATCAGTGTGCAAGAGTGAAGAATTCATCATAATGAAATGAAATCAATTTTCTAAAGTTAAGGACATTATGCATTAAATTGAACTTTGGGAACATTTTTTGACCTATAAAGATATGTGCAAAGATTTTTCCATGTTTCAAAATTAGACAAAGTGAAATTTAGTCTAATTTGTTGAAATAAGTAGCCAAAAAAGGGGAGGCATTGGCCCACTGGTACATGAGGGCTTCAAGACCATATTAATGACTTAATATATATGTTATTTAAAGAAAAATTCACAATATTCAGATTAATTTACATCTAATAGGAATTTAGTTCAAATGAGTAAACAAGCAGAGAAGTATCTGACAAGTAGCAATGAATAGGAAACCTTCATCTCAATGAAAAATGGGAATAGATTTATAGTTGCCAGTAAATCTCTTGGCAAACTGTAATGAAATTATATCTTAAATAATTCTGAATAAATGTTCGAGAACATTTCAAGCATTAACTAGCCTCTTCTATAAGTTTTCCTTTATTTGAAAATGTAACACTGATCTGTCAGAAAGAAAAGCAAGATTTTTAACTTATTCATGCTCAATATTACTCAAAACGTGCAAGACACTGATGTATGAGAGTTCTCCCAAAGCGTTTTTCTTAATGAGAAAGCAGAGAAAATCTGCTTCTCAGACATTAGATATTTGTTCCCTGCTTTATGCAAGTCTTGGAAAATCTCATTCTAGATAGATGGGCATGGCACAGAACCTTGCCATGTGTTTGTCACCAGGAAAAAATAATGTCCTGCTGGCTTCCATATTTCTTACTAATTCTCTCTCTCAGGAGTGATACATTTTTGGAAAGCCTAATAAGAGAAGCAGTGAAGTCTTTATATGATAATTGTCATCATTCTCTCTGTCCCACTACATAGTACATTGAAATTTAGAACATTCCAGCACAAGCCATAATGCCCTTGTTCTCCATCAATCATGGGGCTTTAAAAAAAGGTACTTGCTCAAGCTCGTCTGTTTTATGAAAACACATTTAGAGAATTGAGGATTTTAAAATAAATCCTTTAATATTTACCATGTGTTCACATGCTCTGAAAAGTCTAAATATTCTGCCAGCAATACGCAAATCAGGTTGGTGGAGCACTATTCTAGCTATTGTGCTCCCTTACGGTTTAGGAACATGGCCTTCTCTTTCCCATGCCTATGTAAAAGCACAGCCTGTTCTCTCTGCTCCAAAAACCAATCACTTCACTCTGTTAGCTCACATTTCTTCTCTCTGAAAATCATCTCTTATCCTGTGCAAGAGGGGTAGGAGTTTTAGTCAATTTCATCTTCCTCAGTTTTCTCAATATTGTTTGCACATGAATTTATATATGGTTACCATTAATATGCCATAATCATTTATGTAAATATCTCTAAATTACATTCTGGACCCAGTTCCACTGTGGGGGGTGATGTTCCCCCAGACACCACCAAGCAATACTCTGGACACTACCTAGCCGTCCTACAACTTAATTCTCACCCTATCTACCAGGAGATATCATCAGATTCCAAAAGTTGAGGGCTCAGTCCCCCAAGACATCCTCCCTCCCCTACTTCAGATGCCAGTTGCAAGGTTGATACCTCTGCTTCTGACCAAGTGGCTGTTAACCAGAGGTTCCCCATGACTTCCTCCATGGATTTGATTAATTTGCTAAGGCACTCACAGAACTCAGAGAAACATTTTCCTTACTTGATGTAGCTCTTGAGGCAAGCATGTTCCCAGCCTGGGGTGAATAAATCTGTGAAGCTGAAATCAGTTAAGGGGAAAAATAAAATGGGAGAAACCCCTTTATTGTTCACAAGAAGGCTGGCTCCATACACCCCTTCCCTGTAGCTACTTCCGCTCACCCGTTTTTCTCCATCCCGGTACACGCTCACCTCTCCCCACTTGTAAAACACCTATTGATATAGAAATTGACTAAGTCCAGGTGAGAGATTCTAGATATATTGCAATTTTACCCACAGCCCAAGCCTCCAGAATTATTGTCGTCCAATCTGCTTGGTTCCCGTCTTCCACAATGGCGTGTTTTAGTCATTTGCTAATCTGCATGACGTGCAGGAAAAGCAACCAACAGTCTAGCAGCTGTGTCCACACAAGTCATGGCATACCAATATCCTTCTGATATGGGCAGAGGGCCAATATAGTCTATCTGCCACCTGACCAGGGTTATTGGCCCCCTTACTATTGTCCCATGTTGCTGCAGTACTCGGTGTAAGTCCCTCTGAGAGCACACAAGGCATTCCTTCCAGACTCTGCAGACATCTTCAGAGGTCAATGGCAAGCCCCACCTATGGGCTACAGCCCACATTGTCTTTTGCCCCACGTGCAACCAATGCTGATGTAACCATTTGGTGACATCAGAGTTAGGCTTTCCTTCTAGACAGCGCACCTGGGCCAGTTTATCTGCTTCATTATTCCCTGGGGATGCCAAAGGCAAATGGCCAGTCGCATGATGTATGGTAACTGTCTTAATCTGACCAGAGGCCCATAGGTCTTGTCACAACTCTTGCCCCCAAAGGGGTCAGTAACCAATCATCCAGTTGGCATGGTACCATGTTGGTAGCCACAGGGTCAAACCCCAATAGACCGCCCAACTGTCCATGCAGGTAACTATTGGGGAAAGGCTCCTGGGTGATCACGAACCACATTGCCCGCAGCTCAGCCCATTGGCTGCTCTTCCCCTCTCTCTCCTCCATCCATATTGTCTCAGGATAGAAAGCCACAGCCCTCCACTTCAGACAAGCCATCTGTATACCAAGCTTCTTCAGGTGTAGGGAATTTTCCCTCCTGTTAAGGGCTCCTGGCTACCAATGGCTCAAAAGAAAGTTCTTCCTGCTTTCACTGGTTACTGGTCCCAGTAAGCATTGGTATTATCCACTTAAGGGGCTAATAGAGAGGGCACCACGCTGCTGTAGATATGCACCCCATTTGGCCAGTGTAGGCATCTGTACCACGCTACTCCATGTCCTTTGGGTCAAATCTCACACCTATCCCCATGATGGGATAGGTGGTTATTACCTTGTTGGAGCTCTTCTGGTGATGGACTCCATAGCCAGCAGGGCATGGTACACAGCAGCCAATGGCTTCTCTATCAAGGTGTACCAGACCTCTGCTCTTTTCCAAAGTTGTGACCAGAATCCAATACATTGGTGTGTCCGTTCAAGCCGCTGCCAAAGGCCCCATCAATAACTATCTTCTGTTACATGAACATCTAGCTCACAGGGCCTTGATGAGTCCATTACATTCAAGACCTATACGGCCTTGACTGCTCGCTTGGCAGCAGTAAAGGCAGCTGCACATGTCTCATCCCTGTCCCACCTGATCCCCTTTCATACCAGCCGGTATAAGGGCCTCAGAATTTGTGCCAAGTGTGGGATAAACACTCTCAAGTAGCCCAGAAGACCCAAAAACTCTTGCAAGACTGCCACAGTGGTAGGGGTAGGGAAAGCCTGGACCTTGTCTATGACTGCTTCTGGGATAACTTTAGTTTTACCCAACCAGACAACCCCCAAGAATTTCACAGACAAACCAGGTCCCTGAACCTTGGTGCTGTTCATAGCCCATCCTTTCTCATGTAGATGTTGCAGCAGTCTAGGAACTGCCCCTTTTAAATCTGCAAGAGAATCAGACATGAGCATAATATTATGAATGTAGTGATACAGCCATACTATTTGCAGTTTCTCTCATGTGGCCAAGTCCTGGGCTACAGGTCCGTGACAGGTGGTGGGACTGTGGAAGTATTCCTGTGGAAGGACAGTGAATGTCCACTGCCGCCCTTCCCATGTGAAGGCAAACTGTTTCTGACTTCCCTGTGCTTTGTCAATAAAGAAAGTGTTACCAATGTCCACAACATAATGATACGTCCCTAGTCATGACTGAGGGTTTCCATAAGTCTGCTATTGAAGGGACAGCAGCATGCAGAGGGGGTGTGACTTTATTCAGTGTCCTGTAATCCATTGTTATACACCAGGAGCCGTCTGGCTTTTTCACTGGCCATTCCAGGGAATTAAAAGGACAGTGAGTGGGCTTTATGATGCCTACTTTCTCCAACTCCTGTAGAGTTTCTCCAATTTCCTTGTGTCCCCCAGGCAATTTAACCTGCTTAATATTTGTCACCCATGAGGTACAGGCAGAGCTACAGGTGGGTGCTTAGCATGTCCCCTCAGAACTGCCTTTACCACATGTATCCTCAGTCTGACTTGCCTACAGTGGTCTGTAACCACAGACCCTGAAGGATATCTACTCCCAAAATATATTTAGGGATGGGAGAAATGTACACACTATACTCCTTTGGGGGTAAATGCCCTATTCCCAATGGGATTTGGGCTTTCTTCACTCTACTTGCCTTACTCTATAGCCATCTATCACAGCAGGGGTCCCAGGAAAATGCTCGGGGTTGCCATGAATCAGAGCCCACTCAGCTCCTGTGTCCACCAGCACCAGGGCAGGTTGTACATTCACAGGGAACCAATGCATTGCTAATTCTACATGTGGCCTCTGGTCCCCACCACGTCCCCAAGGGGGGGCCTTGACCCCCCTCAGTTGAACTGCAATGCCCAATCATCGTCCTATAGGGATGAGGGCCCAGGTGGAGCCTGAGGACTGTCCCCCAAGAAGTCTTGCAGGGGCACAGGCTGGACATGGGGCTTTGCCCCTGGCTTCCATGTCTTGGACCTCAGTGGCCGGAACTGCTGCTCTGGCTTTAATTGGTGCCACAGTTCTAATAAGATCCTATAGGGCTGCCCATCAAGTTTTTCTTTCACTACCCTAGCTTTTATCAAATCAACCCACATCTGGGTCCTCTAGACCTTCACAGGGCCTTTTGCACCTCTCCTCTCAGTCATGGCCTGTACTTCCTTCTGTGCTTTCATTGTTTCAACCTCCCCCAGATCTGCTCAAGTACGAGTAGCCACACTTACAGGTTGCCCTATGTGGGGGGCAAGGATAGTCACTAGAGACCCAAAGACAGATGGGGGAGCTGTATGGAGCATCAGATTTCTCATTCCTACAGTGAACAACTCATCAGTGCCCTGGGGTCCATATTATAGATGATATTTTTCATTCCCAACTCCTGTAACACCGCTGGAACTCTGCATATGTTTTCAGCTAGTGGGTAAGTATGGTAAATCACCCTGATGAGGCCAAACTGCCCTGATGGCAGCTGTCAGTCAATCCAGAAGCGCCTGATTCCCTAAGGTGTGATGGGCACTTTGCATCTGCTGCTGGAGGGAAGAGTGAGGCATCAGGGAAGCCAGTCTATCCATTTCAGAACTGACAGAGCAATGATTTCCACCCCCATATCCCACGGACAGAAAAGCCATGTAGGCAGAGTTTCTGATGGATTCTGTCCAAACCAGATGCTCATGTCCACCAGCTCATCGTGGGTAGGGGTAGAGCATGGAGTGCTCCATAACCTGGGGAGGGGGCAACTCCTCCCCCTGAGGAGCCACCGTTGTGTTTTTTTTTAATTACAACTGGGTGGGCCTTTAATATGGGAGAGGTTGGTGCCTTGAGCGGTGGTGGCCTCCGCAACAGATCGGCCCTCGGCCCCACCCCCTCTCCCTCCCCCACCATCTCTAGGGTCTCTGGGGCTGAAGGCCCTGCTCTTTCCTCCCCCTCCCCCATGGCCTCCTGCAGTGCAGATTCTCCTGCTGCCCCCTCCCTCGCTGCTAACTTAAGGGCACCCCATAGCTCATCGCCCAGCTTATCCAAGCGATGCCGAAATGCATCCCTTTCCTTGGTAGCCCTTTCGAATACCTTGAGAAACAGCCACCCCACAATTCCTGCTGCCACACTGCCACTTAGGACCCCTAAGCAGCCGCCTATCTCACAGAGGGCTAATTCCACAACTTCTGGTGTCTCTGCCCTTCTCCAATTCTGGGGAGGGGCCCACTTATCTAGGAGGCACTTTATCCTAGACCAATTCCCCACTAGGAGCTTCCCGAGTGGAAGCTTCTCAGGTGGGGCTTTTCCAGGTGAAGCCACACCATCCACCTGGGTCCCCACCCACACCATCCACAGGAGGGTCCCCAGGATACACAGGGGGTTTTCCAGGTTATCTCCCCACGGAGCAGCATGCCCAAGCAGTGCACCTATGAAGACAGATTTCGGGTTCATAGGTCCTGCTGGCTACCTCCAGGTGTAGCTCCTGGGGCAGTGCGTGTTCCCAGCCCAGGGCTGAAAGCAGTCAAGGGGAAAAAACAAAGTGGGAGAAAACCCTTGTCGCTTACAAGAAGACTGGCTCTGTTCATCCCTTTCCTGCAGCTACTTCTGCTCACCCATTTTTCTCCATCCCAGCATGCGCTTGCCTCTTTCCCCCTTGTAAAACAACTATTGATACGGAAATGGACTAAGGCCAGGTAGGTGAGAGGTTCTGGAAGCATTGCAATTTTACCCACACTGGGTTACCAGTTTATTATAAAAGGGTGCATCTCAGGGACAGCCAGGTGAAGAGATGGATAGGGCAAGATTTGTGGGAAGGTGCACAGAGCTTCCGTGCCCTCTCTGAGCATGCTACTCTTCCCACCTCTCCATGTGTTTCCCAGCCCAGAAGCCTCAGAACCCTATCCTGTTTGGCTTTTTATGGAGGCACAATTACAGAGGCATGATTGATTAAATTATGGGCCATTGGTGATTGTTTGATTCACCCTCCAGCCCTTCTCCCTTTCTTATAAGTGGGGGTGGGTAGGTGGGACTGAAAGTTCCTATGCTTTAAATCACATAGGGCTCTGCTGGCAACCAGCCTCCATCCATATCTGCAGTCCAAAGGTCACTCCTTAACATAATAGCAGGAGCTTTTATCCTGTGCTCTCCTCACTTAGGAAATTCCAAGGGTTTTAGAAACTCTGAGACAAGAACTGTGGACAAGAACCAATATATATTTCTTACTCTAAATCACAGTATCACAGTCTTTCTTCTCCCTTAGATTCAAAAATTTTCTGCTGTGGAGACTGAATAATATGCATTCTTATTCCCAACATTTTGCAAAATGCGTGTCTTCGTATTGATGTTCAGTAGATAAGTAGTGGTTATGTGAGTGGTCATGGCCACTAGTATGTCCCTAAAGTACTCTAGTTGAATTTCTCATCAATAAAACGAATCTCTTTCAAAGCATTCTAACACATGGTTTTCCAGTTTTTGCCTGATGGTATTCAGGTATAGTTATGGTACTACTTCTGGCAACCTTCCAGTTGCTGCTTTTTATTTAGGGTCCAAGTATGCATGAGTGTAATTCAGCAATGTGTGTGAATGTTCCCATCTGGGGAAACAAAGTACAGACCTGTTCTTTTTTATGGCACTTGTATTTTCTTCTATCCTTTTAAAAAATGAATTATTTTAAGTTGAATTTCCCTTATTTCAAATATTCCAAATATGACATAGTTATCAAACTCTCAACAGTTCTGGACAACTGCTTTTTTCAAATAGTCCTTTTGAAATATGACACAGGAATTGAAAATATTACTTTAGAATGAAGTGATCAGTGTAAGCTCACTGGTTATATGGCTGCCATAATTTTGATGTAATAATTTTATTTTGTGGCCAAATGACAAATATTGACAATATTACTTACTGTCTAAAATGCTATCCCATTTTAACTCTTATTGTCTGTGTCTGTTCTGATGCCCTTTAAATTAAAAGATTGGTGCCTTTTTAGAACTAAACCCTCCTTTGATCCACACGCCCTGGTAACTATTGGTCAGTTTTCTATTCTTAAAGTTTTGCCCATTCAGGAATGGCATGGATTTAGAAGTGTACTGGATTTAGGCCTTTGTGTCTGATTCTTTCTCAGCCTAATACATGTAGAATTCATTCATCTTGTTTTCTGTGTCAGCAGTTTATATCTTCCTATTCTGTTGTTTGACTACACCATGGTTAGTTTATAATTTACCAGCTAAAGAAAATGTGAATTATTTCCAATTCTTGGTAATTATGAATAAAACTTGTAAGCATCCACACAGATTTTCCATGAACATTAATTTAATTTCACTTGAATAAATCCCTTTGAGTGGGACTGATGGGTTAGTAAGTGGATATTTAATTTTATAAGAAATGCCAGACTGCTTTCCATTTTGTATCCCCAGCAGCATTGTTTGAGAATTCTAGTTGTTAACATGGAAAATTCTAGTTTCAGAGCAGCCTCATTAGTGCTTGGTATTATCAGGTTTTTATTTTACTAATTTTATTATAGTCATTCCAATTTGTGGGTAGTAGCATCTCACTACCTTTAATTTATATTTTCTCAATGTTTTATGCTATGCAGTATCTTTTCTAGTGCATATATGCCATCACATATCTTTTTGTCTGTTCACATCCATTATCCATTTACTAATTGAGTTTGTTTTCCTAAGTTTTGAGAATTCTTTATATGTCCTGGATATATATGTAGTTTTTTTCAAATATGTGCTTTGCAAATACTTAGATTCTGTGAATTCATTTTCTGAACAGTGTCTTTCAAAAAGGAGAAGTTTTTAAGTTTCCATTTTTTTATAAGTATTCATTTCATTATAAAATGAATCCATTTTATAAATTTATCATGTTTTTCTTATATGGATTGTGTTTTTGGTGTAATATCTAGGAAACTTTTTTTTTCATTTTTCCAGAGGCTATACAGTTCACTTTTAAATTTAGGTTTGTGATCCATGGATATATGTTCATTGTTTGCATATGAATGTCTAATGTCTAGTACCATCTGTTAAAAACTATTTCATCCATTGAATTGCCTTGGTCAAAAATTGGCCTTTGTCAAAAATCAATTGACCACATGCATGTGGGGTTTATTTTAGACTCTTAATTCTGTTTCTGCAAAAGTATTTTTGCTGGGATTTTTTTGTTGGGATTGCATTGCATCTATACATCAGTTCTGGGAGAAATTACACTATTGAGTCTTCCATACATGAACATAGTACTTCATATTTTTAGGTTTGCTTTCTTACATCAGTGTTTTGCAATAAACGGCATATGTGTTTTATAAAGGATTTGGTAGATTAATACCAAAGTAGTTGATGTTTTTCTGTGCTTTTGTAATGTAACTCCAGGAGTAAGGGGTTCCCTACCCAGGACAAGTTTTCTATGAATCTGGTGAAACTGAAGGAGGACAGGAGAAGGTCAGGTTAGGAGAAGGGTTTTTATCGCTCACAGCTCACTCTAGTTCCCTAACCAGCCTGCGGTCTCTTGTGGCCGTGGTGCAGCTCGCTCCCCCTGCCCACCCCTTCTGGTAGGAACTCCATGGGCGTGTCCCTGGTGACTGGCAGGCATCAGACCAATTAGGACCAGGAACAGAGGGAAGGAGAGAACGGCCATTAGCTCTCCACCCCTTGCCCTGGATTGACTGGAGGTCCTGCCATGGTAAATAGCCATTGGTATGTGAATGGACTAAGGCCAGGCAGGAAATGCTAGAAATTCTGGATGAAAACTTTCATTTACCCCAGAAGTAAAAAGTAATTTTTTTCAGTTTTCAATTTCCAGATGTTCATTGCTAGTACCTAAAAATGCAGTTGATTCTGTATGACTTTGTATGTACTACCTAGCTAAAATCTCTAAATGCTAATACCTTTTATGTAAACCGATTGAGATTATCTGCATAGGCAGTCATATCATCTGTCAATAGAGGCAGTTTAATTTCTTCTTTTCATGCCTTCCTTGCATTGACTAGGCCTTCCTGTAAAATGTTGAATAGGATTGGTAAGTATGGGCAAGATACAAGATAAATACTCAAACATTTATATATAAGCAACAAAAAATTACAAAATTTTATCGTAACATTTTATTATCTGTGTTTTCTTTGGTGTATTTTTCTGTATATTTGTCTTGGATTTTTTCATTTATGGAACTAAATTTTGCTTATCCTTTATTGTCTCTTCATGAACATGTCATCAGAAACTCCTGATTAGTAGCTCAGTGTAGGTAGGTAACACTGGCCATTGTATATGAAACTTTTAATACCAAGCTATGGAGGATGGTGCTTTTGAGCTTCAACACTCACTCTAGTTGCCTTGGGTTTTTCCAGATAGTAAATTATATTTTTTTAAAGAAAAATGACATTTTTCTTTTGTGTGGGTTCTACATGAATGACAATTGCACATTCTGCATGGTGTAGAGGAAGAATTGTGCATTGTTTTCATATATATGAAGTCTCTGGTTTTATTTATATCTGATAATCAGAAAACTGACAGATAATTCAGTTGTTTAAAAACATCACTTTTGCCTTACAAATACAGGTAATATGAGTGTCTTTTTAAGTGAGTCTTGTTTCAGGTGTCTGGCTATCTGCTACAAAATTTTACTTTACATTGTAAACATTATAATAATATAGACTTGGGTTTGAATTAAACATCTTTAAAACTTAATGAAAAATTTTGCAGGGCATAGTAATGTTTGTTAATATAGCATGTACTGATAAATGTTAATGTTATCTTTGTGGAAATGGCAAAACATTTAAGCTGGAATTGCTAATTTGCATGATAAGCTATGTAAGAATATCTTATAGATAGTTGTTAGAAATATTAAAAATTGATATACATATTTTATCTGGATCAAATCAATTCTTTAATTAAACCATTTTTTAGCTTTAGGAAGTGGTGTTAAAACAAGTTATATGAAAAACCCTTTGTAACCATGTATCTTATCTCCTTTGGGAGTAGAATTCTCTGAGTGGCTGGAATAAACCACTATTGACTCCATGCTCAGGAAAATACACATATGCCAACACACATAAAATCATTCAGACCACCAAAGGGTGTTTGTGGCTAATATGTTCAAGTTGAATTTCCCTGCTTTTTTGACACCAAACTCAAAGAAAAGGAAAATAGTTCCACTTCATTGGATATATATTATCTAAATCATTTTAAGGTCTGTATATATTTTTAACTTCAGTTCCAATTGGGAAACCATATATTATATATTAATAATCAACATGCCATGTTGGGATTTCAAGAAGAATCCTTTGTTCCATAATCCAGGATAATGGTGATAGTGATGATTATTATCATTTGAGTATTTTTCTCTAAGTTATCTAACAAATGAGTTACCTGGGTATATTCTTCATGAGAAATCTTATATGTGCAATGTGAAAGTTAAAGCATGGGAGTAGAGATATGAAAGAACATATTTCTTCCTATTATTGTTAGTTTTATTGTCATTCTTTATCTGTTTGAATGCTGTAGGACAGTTCAGTTTTATTATATTTATTAAGAAAGTCAGTTACATTTTTCTGCTGTGGAATATTTTTACCCTTCTCCAAAGCTTGCAAAGCTTAATAAAGAGAAAAATGAATTATTGTTTTATGTGATCAAATTTGATTGTTAATAATAACTGTCATTAATATTAATTCCGATGTCATTTACATATCTCATTTTTAAGTCACTTGCTGTGTAAGCAGTCAGCAAATGCTCCATATAAGAAAGAATAAAACAATGAGGGACTGTAATTTAGAATAGCACTAGAACTGTTATCTCAATTCCATAGATGGATAAACATTCTTAAAAAAGTGAAAAACAGAGGCATATGTCCTACATGGCTATTGGTTTAATTTTAATTAGTTTGTGGTTATATTTTGTAAGTTGCTTTATGTCTACTGAAAGTAGATCACTCAGGACTGCTATTATTGTTCTATGATTCTCAATTTTGGATTTTGTTTGGCTTTGTTCTATTTTAATCTCAGTGGGGAACACTGTTCCTGGAGGAGCTAATTCAGGGATATAAAAGAAAATCTACAAGCAGCACCGATTCCTTCATTTAGTGAATATTTATTAATTATCTTCTATATGAGAATTACTCTACTAGCTCCATGGGGGAGACAAAATTAAGTAGACATACACCCTACTTAATATGCATGCATTTATGAAAATATAGAAACTGCCATCAAGTCATCAAAGGGCACAGAAATGTTATAAGACAACAGTGGCAAGTATCTCTAGCTGGGAGGGCAAAGATGGCTAAAAAGAACCCAGAGCATCCAAAATGAGTTTTATTGATGATTAAGAATATATCTGAAACTTGGACTCAGTTTCCAATATCTAAGGGCAGGCAGATTTTTAGCAAAGTTCCTGATCTACTGTATGTGCCCATCAAACTTGCTTATTCCTTCCACTCACTTCTTATGATATTAGCTATTCACAGTGGCTGGACAGAGACCTTGGAAAATGCAGCAAAAAGTACTTCAGAGCAAAACATGACAATTTACCTTTGAACTAATAAACACCAAAGGTACCCAATACTGCTCATTCAGTTCAATGCCAAGAGATTTAGCCACTTATCTTAACCTATTGTATAAAGAATAAACAATTGGAATATTACCCAAAAGTGTTTATATTTGAAATAACATTGGAATGCACTCTGTAGGGAACATTGTCTGTGTACTGGCAAGGGCAGGCCCTCAGGGATGGGGACTGTCAGTACCCTGCCTTCAACGACATCATGGACTGTGACATTTGAAATAAATTTAGTAAAAGAAAAATAATGATAGGGTGTTCAAAGAGGCTTTGCACTGTGTTTCTAAATGGCTTTCAAGAACACTGAACAATTATAGTCTTTTAAATAATGTATATTTTCAAATACACTTAAAACTATCCTAAAATATTATCAGCATATTTGTTATTGCTCCAGGCTTGTGAATGATTGCACAACAGACCTTTTATGTAGCTATTTGTTCTTTTGTTCTGCTATCCATATACAAATTCAGAACTCAGATGTTTTCAAGCATTATCAAACACCACACATTTATTTCCCTCAAAACTAAAACCATATGGAGAAATGCTAAAGAAGGGTAAAATGGCAAAATTGAAAAATGGGGACTTGCGTAGTTCCTCATGTGCAGGACCATCATTATTTAAAACATACTTTAATATAATCTATTTGTTTTGGAATAACTTCAGATTTACAGTAAAGATGTACAGATAGTACAGAGAAATTGTGCCGATCCACCAACCAGTTTCCTCTCATGTTACCATCTTGGTACATTTGTCCAGATAAAGAAATTAATATCAGTACATAACTATTACTAAACTAAAGACATTATTTGCAGTTCAACAGTTTTTCCAGCAACATCCTCTCTCTGTTCCAGGACTCAGTCCAGGGCACCATACCGTACTTAGTTGTCAGGTGTTATTTGTGTCCTCTGATTAGTGACAGTCTCTTAAACTGTCCTTGTTTTTCATGACCTTAACAGTTCAGAAGAATCAAACAAGTTTCCTTGTTTTCATGAGCTTGACAATTTGTGGAGTCAAGTTTGTAGAATGTGCCTCGATTTGGAATCGTCTGATGTCTTTCTTACGGCTAGACTAGGCCTATGACTTTTGGGAAAGACGTGAAATGTCCTTCTCACATTATACATGTGAAATATGATATCACTGTTACACTGGGTACTTGGGTAAGGTGGTGTCTGCTAGTTTTCTCTACTCTGAAGTAACTATTTTCCCTTTTCATATTCTGTTCTTTGGAAGCAAGTGACTGCTTTCCAGCTTGCAAACCATATTTGAAATATGAGCATCTTGAATAATCAAAGAATTTTACTAATATTGGGCAGAAAATTTAGTGTATTCACTGCATTCTTCATCTGAAAAAGGAGAGCAAAGACACATCCAGGATTCTTGAAAGTTAAGATGTTTTATAAGAGCAAAGAACTAGAATTTCAGTTGTATGGCTTCTCCTTGTCATCATTAATTTCTCAGGTTTTTGTTGCACTTGAGTTTACCAATAACTCAGAAACTCTAAGAATTCTAGAACTGAACACTCAGCATCTGTATTGAACAATGTGCCATCACATAGTAAACTAAATAAATTATTTTATCATTCATTTCATTCACAGGGACACTGATAAGCCACTGATGCGAGTACTGCAGTAACTAAATCTATCTGGGGAGGAAGTTGAAAAAAAAAATTACATAGAGGAGCATTCTGTACTGTCAAAGAATACATATATTTTTATTAGAACAGATGTTTCCAGAATAAATATGTCTGTAAGTTCGAATTGCCTCTGCAAGATGCTTATTATCAATACTCTTATCAAATTTCTGAGAATATGGTAAAGAAAAGTACTACAACTTTGTATAAGTTATCAACCTGTATTTTTGAATCATAAAGGATGACTTATCTTATAGGATAGACTAATGATAATTCATAAAAATTGGTTTAATTATTTGATTATATTCCATTTTATGATCTTTCTATGAAAACTTTTGTCTAAATCTGTGATTAAAATAATCAGTTAACAGAATTGGGTAAGATGTATTAATGATCTGCAAGATTTCCTGATCCAAAATTTTAATAGCACAAAAGGAAAAGTATGACCTAACTGCTCTCAGTGATGTGTGTGAGTGATGAAGGTTCCACTCACTTCTGTAGCTCATAGCATTGACTTTCACTTGTTCAAATACATATCAGTACCTTCCCTTAATCAGGTAATAAAACAAATATCGAAGGGAAAGCTTCCAGAAGCTTTGCAATCATTGGTCTTTGGATAATCAAGATACTAAAATTCCAAAAATACTACTTTAATTTAGTGCTTCATTGAGTAAACTCTAATGTGCACTGGGAAGGAGAAGCCATAGTTCATCAACATGCTCGCTTTAGTCAGATCACATCTTTAACACAGTGTGTTATGGCTTTAGATCATTATGTGGGGAAATGGTAATAGTGATTGTCATCTTCCTTCTGCTCCATCTGCACTCGCCTTTTTCTGCAGACACTCCCACCTTCAAACCATAAGTGAGTTCCTGCTGTCAAGCTGAGTCCGTACACAACAGTCCCTCGTCTAGGCTGAGCTAATGTATGCTGCTTCTGGAAGTTGGGGTGCAAAGACTATGTAGTTTGATGGCCAGTTCAACAAGAAAAGGATGTTAAGGCAGGGTGTGAGTCAACCATGCTGGTCCTTGAGCAAGAACACCAGAGAAATCAGCTCTGCAGAGAGAAAGGAAACTGAAGCCAATCCACTGAGAGCAGAGGTGTGAAAAAATGCCTGGAGTGAGAAAAAGACACCCAGAGAGCACAGAGCATCCTTGGTGACTCATTCTCCTTGCTGCATATGTGCTGTGGAACTTGTCTGCCCTTCCCTCAGGCTCCTTGACATATGCGTGTAACTTTCTAAAAGGCCTCTCCCCTTTGTTTTTTGTTTAAACTAATTAGGTTTTGTTCTCTCCTTTGCTACTAAATAATTACTGCCTAAACAGAGAAAAATGGACCGATTCATTTTTTTCCCCAGAACAATGAAAGCTTCATAAATCAAAGAGCAAGAAGAGTGGAAAGGGTGTGATAACTGTACTCTAATGACTAAAAGGCTTTCTATATAGCTTCAAATTTGAAAATAAATAAATTTGGGCCAAGAGGTGGAAGTGCCAGTTAAAGAAATAGAGAAATCCAGGCTTATATAATGTAAAAATTCACCAAAATCTTTCAGAAAAATACAGAAATAAGAAGATCTTCCTCACTCTTCAGATTTGCTCCTGAGCAGAAGTCTTCTAGGAAGGGCTGTATGCACCATCCCAAAATGTTTTACATTGAGTGAGAAGTTTGCCTTGGTGCTTGCTAAGTATGCTATGATTCTAAGTGATGATTAAAAGATTAACCTGTTTTGGCCATTCCTGGAGGATGCTAAATGACAGTGCATATGAAATATCCTGATACTATAAAAATAAGGAATCTGTTTTCAGTTCAAACTACAAGAAAGATACTTCCCTCCAGAGGCACACCTTTCATTGTAATTGTAAAGAGAAAATACATTCATTGTCACAAAGATTGCTTTTAATAAAACACTGAGGTCAGAGAACCAGAGCTGAAATAGGTGTACTTGTATCTGGAGTGAACAAGTAAAGCTTTAGTTCTATAAACCTGTTCTTAGCAAATCTTAAGAATTATCTGTTACATAATGGCTGTGAAGAATGAAGTTATCTGTTTCAGTCAAGCCTGGAGTCTGTATAGAATAAGGTCTTTTTGGATTCCCCTACACCTGCCCAGGAGAGAATCAGGAAACTCTTCACCTGGCCATTTCAGTTAAGGATTGCATGAATGCCTTGGTGAAGGGTGTCTGGATGCTTATATTAGAATCCATTGGATACTCTTTGCAAGTTGAGTTCACTAGTATGCATGATAAAATGTATATAGATCTTCTTATATAAAATGGGGTTTGTCCCTCTAAGTCTTCAGAGAATTCTAAATCAATAAGTCATTGTAAGTTTTGTTTAAATACTAACATTCTGGTCACCAAACCCAGTTGTCTTTGGAGAGGTTTTTCGCGTATTACCTATTCTTCAACACCAGCTGGGTGTCCTGTAGTTGATTCTGACACTGTCTGCCTGGAGGTAGCATCAGATCCCACAGGTTAAGGACTGTCCTACAAGACTGCCTCCAACCCCAACACCAGCTTCAGATGCCAGTGGCACATCTAGGCTGTTACCTTTGCTGCTGACCAACTGACTGTAGATTGGAAATTCGAATGACCCCCAACTTGGGTTCACTTAATTTGCTGGAGCAGCTAACAGGACCTGGAGGAACATTTGACTTACTAGATTACTGGGTTATTACAAAATGATATAATTCAGGAAGAGCCAGATGGAGGAGATGCACAGGACAGTGAGGAAAGGGTGCAGAGCTTCCAAGCACCCCTGTCTCAGCACTTGTCTGTTCATCAACCCAGCTCTCCAGACCTCATCCTGTTGGGTCTTTGTGGAGTCTTCATTACATAGCATGACTGATTAAATCATTGCCCATTGGTGGTTGAGTCTACCTGTAGCCCTTCTGCCCTCCTTGGAGGAGGAGGTGGATGTGGTAGGCCTGAAAATCCCAACCTTCTGAATAATTGGCCCCAAGGGCAGTCAGCCTCCATTCATAGGTGCAGCCCAAATATCACCTCATTAACATAACAAAAGACACCTCTGTGGCTCTTTTAGGAAATTCTAAGGGTTTAAGAAACTGTTGGGGGAGGCGGAGCCAACATGGCGGCATGAGTAGGACAGTGGGAATCCCCTCCCAAAAACATATATACTTTTGAAAATACAACAAACACAACTAGCCCTAAAAGAGAGACCAGAAGACGCATGACAGTGGCCAGACTGCAGCTACACCAGCGAGAAACCAGCGACTGGTGAAAGGGGTAAGATACAAGCCCCGGCCCGGCGGGACCCGAGCGCCCCTCCCCCCAGCTCCCGGCGGGAGAAGAGCAGGCAGAGCGGGAGGGAGACGGAGCCCAGGACTGCCGAACACCCAGCCCCAGCCATCCGAGCCAGAGCGCAGACACAGTACGTGCCCAGGGGGCCCTGGATACTGGGGAAACAGGGAGTAAGACCTCTGAGCGGGTGCCGAAGCTGATGCTCCTGTGACAAAGAAAAGCGGGGGCTTTTTGAAAGTCTTAAAGGGACAGGGACTTAACAGCTTGACGGAAACAACCCAGGTCACAGTACAGCAGCTGGAAATTACAGGGAAAACCGGGTGCACTAACACCCTGGGCAGCAGCTCTGAGACCCCTCACGGAGGCAAACAGTCAAGCAGCCCCCCCATCCATTACCCCACCGGGCGCTGCGGAAGCAGAGAAGCAGCCTGAGACAAATTCCGCCCACAGAAAGGGAAATTTCTCCCTTCCGGCCGGGCAAGACACAAAGACCCACTCTACACGCAATTACCCAACACAAGCCACTAGGGGTCGCAGTTGTCCCAGTAAAGAAAGGCCAGTAGCAAGTGAAAATTTTGGCCCTCCCAGCTGACAGTCAATAGCACCTGTCAACATGAAAAGGCAAAAAAATATGATCCAGACAAGACTAACCCAGACAGCTTCGGCATCTGCTACATCTTCCCCTGAGAAGGAATCTGGGGAGATAGATTTAGCCAGTCTTCCTGAAAAAGAATTCAAAACAAAAGTCATAACCATGCTGATGGACTTGCAGAGAAATATGCAAGAACTAAGGAAGGAGAATTCAGAAATAAAACAAGCCCTGGAAGGACTTCAAAACAGAATGGACGAGATGCAAGAGACCATTAATGGACTAGAAAACAGAGAACAGGAACGCAGAGAAGCTGATGCAGAGAGAGATAAAAGGATCTCCAGGAATGAAAGAATTTTAAGAGAGCTGAGTGATAAAACAAAAAGGAACAATATAAGAATCATAGGTATTCCAGAAGAAGTAGAGAGAGAAGAGGGGATAGAAAATGTCTTTGAAGAAATAATTGCTGAAAATTTCCCCAAACTAGGGGAAGAAATGGCCTCTCAGACCACAGAGGTACACAGAACTCCCATGACAAGGGATCCAAGGAGGGCAACACCAAGACACATAATAATTAAAATGGCAAAGATCAAAGACAAGGACAAAGTATTACAGGCAGCCAGAGAGAAAAAAAAGGTTACCTACAAAGGAAAACCCATCAGGCTATCATCAGACTTCTCAACAGAAACCCTACAGGCCAGAAGAGAATGGCATGATATACTTAATGCAATGAAACAGAAGGGCCTCGAACCAAGACTACTGTATCCAGCATGAATATCATTTAAATATGAAGGAGGGATTAAACAATTCCCAGACAAGCAAAAGTTGAGGGAATTTGCCTCCCACAAACCACCTCTACAGGGCATCCTACAGGGACTGCTCTAGATGGGAGCACTCCTAAAAAGAGCACACAACAAAACACCCAACATATGAAGAAGGGAGGAGGAGGAATAAGGGAGAGAAATAAAGAATCATCAGACTGTGTTTATAATAGCTCAACAAGCGAGTTAAGTTAGACAGTACGATAGTAAAGAAGCTAACCCTAAACCTTTGGTAACCACAAACTTAAAGCCTGCAATGGCAATAAATTCATACCTTTCAATAATCACCCTAAATGTAAATGGACTGAATGCACCAATCAAAAGACACAGAGTAATAGAATGGATAAAAAAGCAAGATCCATCCATATGCTGCTTACAAGAGACTCACCTCAAACCCAAAGACGCGCACAGACTTAAAGTCAAGGGATGGAAAAAGATATTTCAAGCAAACAACAGAGAGAAGAAAGCAGGTGTTGCAATTCTGGTATCAGACAAAACAGACTTCAAAATAAAGAAAGTAACAAAAGACAAAGAAGGACATTACATAATGATAAAGGGCTCAGTCCATCAAGAGGATATAACCATTATAAATATATATACACCCAATACAGGAGCACCAACATACCTGAAACAAATATTAACAGAACTAAAGGAGGAAATAGAATGCAATGCATTCATTCTAGGAGACTTCAACACACCACTCACTCCAAAGGACAGATCCACCAGACAGAAAATAAGTAAGGACACAGAGGCACTGAACAACACATTAGAACAGATGGACCTAATAGACATCTACAGAACTCTACATCCAAAAGCAACAGGATACACATTCTTCTCAAGTGCACATGGAACATTCTCCAGAATAGACCACATACTAGGACACAAAAAGAGCCTCAGTAAATTCAAAAAGATTGAGACCCTACCAACCAACTTTTCAGACCACAAAGGCATTAAACTAGAAATAAACTGTTCAAAGAAAGCAAAAAGGCTCACAAACACATGGAGGCTAAACAACACGCTCCTAAATAATCAATGGATCAATGACCAAATCAAAATGGAGATCCAGCAATATATGGAAACAAATGACAACAACAACACTAAGCCCCAACTTCTGTGGGACACAGCAAAAGCAGTCTTAAGAGGAAAGTATATAGCAATCCAAGCATATTTAAAAAAGGAAGAGCAATCCCAAATGAACGGTCTAATGTCACAACTATCGAAACTGGAAAAAGAAGAACAAATGAGGCCTAAGGTCAGCAGAAGGAGGGACATAATAAAGATCAGAGAAGAAATAAATAAAATTGAGAAGAATAAAACAATAGCAAAAATCAATGAAACCAAGAGCTGGTTCTTCGAGAAAATAAACAAAATAGATAAGCCTGTAGCCAGACTTATTAAGAGGAAAAGAGAGTCAACACAAGTCAACAGTATCAGAAATGAGAAAGGAAAAATCACAACAGATCCCGCAGAAATACAAAGAATTATTAGAGACTACTATGAAAACCTATATGCTAACAAGCTGGGAAACCTACGAGAAATGGACAACTTCCTAGAAAAATACAACCTTCCAAGACTGACCCAAAAAGAAACAGAAAATCTAAACAGACCAATTACCAGCAACGAAATTGAAGCGGTAATCAAAAAACTACCAAAGAACAAAACCCCCGGGCCAGATGGATTTACCTCGGAATTTTATCAGACATACAGAGAAGACATAATACCCATTCTCCTTACAGTTTTCCAAGAAATAGAAGAGGAGGGGATACTCCCAAACTCATTCTATGAAGCCAACATCACTCTAATACCAAAACCAGGCAAAGACACCACCAAAAAAGAAAACTACAGACCAATATCCCTGATGAACGTAGACGCAAAAATACTCAACAAAATTTTAGCAAACCGAATTCAAAAATACATCAAAACCATCGTACACCATGACCAAGTGGGATTCATCCCAGGGATGCAAGGATGGCACAACATTCGAAAGTCCATCAATATCATCCACCACATCAACAAAAAGAAAGACAAAAACCACATGATCATCTCCATAGATGCTGAAAAAGCATTTGACAAAGTTCAACATCCATTCATGATAAAAACTCTCAGCAAAATGGGAATAGAGGGCAAGTACCTCAACATAATAAAGGCCATCTATGAAAAACCCACAGCCAACATTATATTGAATAGCGAGAAGCTGAAAGCATTTCCGCTGAGATCGGGAACTAGACAGGGATGCCCACTCTCCCCACTGTTATTTAACATAGTACTGGAGGTCCTAGCCACGGCAATCAGACAAAACAAAAAAATACAAGGAATCCAGATTGGCAAAGAAGAAGTCAAACTGTCACTATTTGCAGATGACATGATACTGTACATAAAAAACCCTAAAGACTCCACCCCAGAACTACTAGAACTGATATCGGAATACAGCAAAGTTGCAGGATACAAAATCAACACACAGAAATCTGTGGCTTTCCTATATACCAACAATGAGCCAACAGAAAGAGAAATCAGGAAAACAACTCCATTCACAATTGCATCAAAAAAAATAAAATACCTAGGAATAAACCTAACCAAAGAAGTGAAAGACTTATATTCTGAAAACTACAAGTCACTCTTAAGAGAAATTAAAGGGGACACTAACAGATGGAAACGCATCCCATGCTCATGGCTACGAAGAATTAATATCGTCAAAATGGCCATCCTGCCCAAAGCAATATACAGATTTGATGCAATCCCTATGAAACTACCAGCAACATTCTTCAATGAACTGGAACAAATAATTCAAAAATTCATATGGAACCACCAAAGACCCTGAATAGCCAAAGCAATCCTGAGAAAGAAGAATAAAGTAGGGGGGATCTCGCTCCCCAACTTCAAGCTCTATTATAAAGCCATAGTAATCAAGACAATTTGGTACTGGCACAAGAACAGAGCCACAGACCAATGGAACAGACTAGAGAATCCAGACATTAACCCAGACATATATGGTCAATTAATATTTGATAAAGGAGCCATGGACATACAATGGCGAAATGACAGTCTCTTCAACAGATGGTGCTGGCAAAACTGGACAGCTACATGTAGGAGAATGAAACTGGACCATTGTCTAACCCCATATACAAAAGTAAACTCAAAATGGATCAAAGACCTGAATGTAAGTCACGAAACCATTAAACTCTTGGAAGAAAACATAGGCACGAACCTCTTAGACATAAACATGAGTGACCTCTTCTTGAACATATCTCCCCGGGCAAGGAAAACAACAGCAAAAATGAACAAGTGGGACTATATTAAGCTGAAAAGCTTCTGTACAGCAAAAGACACCATCAATAGAACAAAAAGGAACCCTACAGTATGGGAGAATATCTTTGAAAATGACACATCCGATAAAGGCTTGACGTCCAGAATATATAAAGAGCTCACACGCCTCAACAAACAAAAAACAAATAACCCAATTAAAAAATGGGCACAGGAACTGAACAGACGGTTCTCCAAAAAAGAAATACAGATGGCCAACAGACACATGAAAAGATGCTCCACATCGCTAATTATCAGAGAAATGCAAATTAAAACTACAATGAGGTATCACCTCACACCAGTAAGGATGGCTGCCATCCAAACGACAGACAACAACAAATGTTGGTGAGGCTGTGGAGAAAGGGGAACCCTCCTACACTGCTAGTGGGAATGTAAACTTGTTCAACCATTGTGGAAAGCAGTATGGAGGTACATCAAAATGCTCAAAACAGACATACCATTTGACCCAGGAATTGCACTCCTAGGAATTTACCCTAAGAATGCAGCAATCAAGTATGAGAAAGACCAGTGTACCCCTATGTTTATCGCAGCACTATTTACAATAGCCAAGAATTGGAAGCAACCTAAATGTCCATCGATAGATGAATGGATAAAGAAGATGTGGTACATATACACAATGGAATACTACTCAGCCATAAGAAAAGGGCAAATCCAACCATTTGCAGCAACATGGATGGAGCTGGAGGGTATTATGCTCAGTGAAATAAGCCAAGCAGAGAAAGAGAAATACCAAATGATTTCACTCATCTGTGGAATATAAGAACAAAGGAAAAACTGAAGGAACAATACAGCAACAGAATCACAGAACTCAAGAATGGACTAACAGGTACCAAAGGGAAAGGGACTGGGGAGGATGGGTGGGTAGGGAGGGATAAGGGGGGGCAGAAAAAGAGGCTGTATTAAGATTAGCATCCATAGCGGGGTGGGAGAAAGGGGAGGGCTGTACAACACAGAGAAGACAAGTAGTGATTCTACAACAGTTTGGTACGCTGATGGACAGTGACTGTAAAGGAGTATATAGGGGGGACCTGGTATAGGGGAGAGCCTAGTAAACAAAGTATTCGTCATGTAAGTGTATATTAATGATTAAAAAAAAAAAAAAAGAAACTGTTGGGGGAGGGGGAGAAGCAGGAGCAAAGAGAAAATACATATTTCTTAGAAATCACAATATCACAAAACTGTCTGGGTTGGTTAGACCCTACCCATTAGATTCTGTGTGTAGTTTCTAGCGCCTGTATGTTAGGAAGTAAGGAGCATCCTCTGGGCTTTTGGTTCTGTCTGCTGCACAACTGAGAAAACATCTGAAAAAATTTTGTGTTGAGCCCAATTTTTAAGCCAATGGGCTGTAAGGAGAGTTTAATTACAGTAAAGATGGCATTTCTAAGACTATTTCATTTGGAGATACTGATTTCTTCCTCAGGCAACCTTCCCACTGAGAACAGTCCTGAAATGAATCTACTGAGGCAGGCTTACTATTCTTTTTTTTTGGTTTAAGTTCCTTGCTGATAATACTAACCCCACTTCTTCCAATTTCCTGATGAAACATGTGACACATCTCAGGGATATTTAACTTCATGACGCAGTGACAGATATGATGTGACTGTATTAATAATCTTTTTTTATATATTAATAAAGTTTGATACTGTGAAAGGGCTATAGAATATCAGTGGCCTCAAAATCCCTGATTTAAGAAGCCAAAAAGTAACAAGTGTTTCCTGAGCATGAGGTAAATGGAGATCAGGTCAAATCTAAATAACATCTCAGTAAGGAGGGACTTTAATGCTCCTATAAATAATCACCTGTTGACCCAAGAACTTCCCCAGATCCTGGAGAGATTCCTATTTCATAGCCTTAGCTTCTCAAGTTTTCACTACTCAAAATTTTTGTGAGGCTCAAACTCTGATAACTGCTTTTCTTCCTAAACCAAGTTTCACTGAGGTAGGTACTCTGTGCCAACACTGGGTAATGAACAGGAATTGTGACAGGAACAAGTATTTAGTTAGTGCTCTAGGCTGTAATTTAGGTACAGAGTTTAGAATGGCCTTTGCAAGGTGAACACAGACTTGGCTCTTAGGATTTAAGAGTGAACAAATGGGACTTGATAGTAAATAACATTATTAATTTTAAATTGCTAATACTTCATGTTATTGGTTTTTAAATATTTATAATTACCTATTCTTAATGAAATTGTATTGGTAATTTAGTATGTCACCCATTCTTAGGCTTAACACAAATTTATTTACATAAAATGTATTTCGTAATCTCTAGTTGATGTCCTACTGAGGTCAGGCAGGGACACGGGACCAGCATCATGACTAACTTTTCCTGCCTATGATGAAAAATGCCAAGATATAAACAGTAAATTAAGACTAGGAGGGACCCTATCTTAAGGTTAAGATTCCATTTTAAAAACCAGGGAGTTAGGAGGTAAGATTCCTAACATTTTATGGTAATCAGCCAATAACCTACCCTATCTTAAGGTAGGGCAGGCAGTCCTAAATGATATGTCCTCACTGCTTGAGGGTAACCACTATCTTAGAGAGGAACAGGATCAAGAAATTCCTTGTGTTAAGTTTATCTTACATGATATCTAGAGGACTGTTTCTCCAAGGCTAAGAGTGTTCCCAGCCCAGGGTGAATCCCCTATAAAACTGGTAAAACCAAAACAAGTCTAGGGAAAAGGTAGGTTTCTTTGTCTTTGAGAAATCTCACTCCATCCAGTGCTCTGTGGCTCCCCCAAATCTTGGGTAGAAACTTAGTTCCCACGCTGTGCAGATTCAAGTGTGCACTAGACACCAGGTGACCCTGGCTTGAGGAGTTGGATCTGCCCTATGCTGAGCAGGTGTTCAGTGAGCTTCCCTTTCTTCCCATTGTTCTTCCTTGCATGCAGCTGCCATTCCTGCTACTCTCGCTTTAATGAATTCCTTCCTTACCCACACTCCTCTGACCTGCTCGAGAATTCTTTCTCAGAGTCAAGAACCCTCCCCTGCCTGTGTTGAGGTTCTGTGCAGGGAGAGACCTCCCCAGATGCAGCTGCCCAATAGCACTTTAATTTGCACTATATTGAAACTCATGTTAAATTTCTGTCTTTACAACACGTTGGATTAAAGGACAATGTGAATGAAAGAACCAAGTCTGAATGTTTATCTCCTTCATAGACTGTAAGCCAACTAAAGCAGAAGGGTATATATATATTATTTCCTTTGTCTCCTTAGAACCTGGTTCAATTCCTAGCATAAGTCTTATGTATGACTATGCAATTAATCATTTCTTTTTTTTTTTTTTTTTTTTAATAATTATTTTTTATTGAAGGGTAGTTGACACACAGTATTACATTACATGAGTTTCAAGTGTACAACACAGTGGTAGAACATTTATATACATAATTCTAGGTTCCAGCTATCACCCTACCAGGCTGTTACAATATCTTGACTATATTCCTTATGCTATACATTACATCCCGGTTACTAATTTATTTTACCATTGGAAGTCTGTCCTTTTTTTTTTTTTTTTTTTTTTTTTTTTTGTGAGGGCATCTCTCATATTTATTGATCAAATGGTTGTTAACAACAATAAAATTCTGTATAGGGGAGTCAATGCTCAATGCACAATCATTATTCCACCCCAAGCCTAATTTTTGTCAGTCTCCAATCTTCTGAGGCATAACAAACAAGTTTTTACATGTAGAACAAATTCTTACATAATGAATAAGTTACATAGTGAACAGTACAAGGGCAGTCATCACAGAAACTTTCGGTTTTGCTCATGCATTATGAACTCTAAACAGTCAGTTCAAATATGAATACTCATTTGGTTTTTATACTTGATTTATATGTGGATACCACATTTCTCTCTTTATTATTATTATTTTTAATAAAATGCTGAAGTGGTAGGTAGATACAAGATAAAGGTAGAAAACATAGTTTAGTGTTGTAAGAGAGCACATGTAGATGATCAGGTGTGTGCCTGTAGACTATGTGTTAATCCAAGCTAGACAAGGGCAATAAAACATCCACGTATGCAGAAGATTTCTCTCAGAACGGGGGGGTGAGGTTCTAAGCCTCACCTCTGTTGATCCCCAATTTCTCACCTGATGGCCCCCCTGCGACTGTGCCTGTCTTAGGTTGTTCCTCCCTTGAGGAATCTTACCCGTCTCTGGCTAACCAGTCATCTTCCAGGGCCATACAGGGAAATGTGAAGTTGGTAAGTGAGAGAGAAGCCTTATTGTTTGAAAAAGTTAGCTTTTTACTTCTTTGCATATTTATGCCCTGTGGCTTCTATGCCCAGCATTTGTCTTGAGGTATCTTTACCACTTGGAAGAATTATGATACTCGGTAAATTTGATATGAGGCACGAATTCTATTTAAGGGTTGTAATTAGGAAGGAAGAAGAAAAGCTATAGAAGTAGCAGGCGGAAGAAAACATGGGAAGATTGATTATTTCTTTGATATATCTTCCTGTAGAGTAACTTCAGCATGTATAGGTTTTAAGCTACTACTTAAATTGCACACACACATTAACATAATAGGAGTATAGTTACATAACCAAAGCATATCTGTAATTACCAGCCATCTGCAGTGAAACCAAGAAAACCAGTTAGGCACCTTAGGCATTTGTGAAAACTTATCTATGATATGGTGGATATTGTCCAAATGAACTTGAACAGTCTGAGGGAAATCAGACAAATTAAAACAACCCATTCCTGGGGACTGTTCACATGCCATATGTTCTTTTAACAATAAATAGTTTGTAGTTGTAAGACTTTGGAGCGCTACAATTTGCACTTCACCAAATTCTTGGTTGAGTTCCAACAGTATAGATCCAGTCCAATTTTGTTGTTTTACTGTATGCACAGGCCAGCTTAGATATCTCCTTTCTCATTCCCATGGCAGGTCCAGGAACTGGTGGGATGAGTGCATCTACAGCTGTAGCAGTGCGTGGATCTTTGTTGGGGTTTTTTGATGATCATCTTCTGGCATGAGTCTTCCAGAGGGTGCAGATGTTGGAAGTTCTTTTTCATATCGTATCTTAGTTCATTTTCGGGGTAGCCCAATTAGGCTTTGATCCTCTGTATAAACACAAACAGACCCTTTGCCTACACTTTTATATGCCCTTTATACCCTTGTGTAGAACTCGTTGGAGGTTACCACACAGGAGCTGCCCTTTTTTTTTTTTTTTTTTTTTGCTATCACTAACCTACACTTACATGACGAATATTATGTTTACTAGGCTCTCCCCTATACCAGGTCTCCCCTATAAACCCCTTTACAGTCACTGTCCATCAGCATAGCAAAATGTTGTAGAATCACTACTTGCCTTCTCTGTGTTGTACAGCCCTCCCTTTTCTCCTACCCCCCCATGCATGTTAATCTTAATACCCCCCTACTTCTCCCCCCCTTATCCCTCCCTACCCACCCATCCTCCCCAGTCCCTTTCCCTTTGGTACCTGTTAGTCCATTCTTGAGTTCTGTGATTCTGCTGCTGTTTTGTTCCTTCAGTTTTTCCTTTGTTCTTATATTCCACAGAGAAGTGAAATCATTTGGTATTTCTCTTTCTCCGCTTGGCTTGTTTCACTGAGCATAATACCCTCCAGCTCCATCCATGTTGCTGCAAATGATTGGATTTGCCCTTTTCTTATAGCTGAGTAGTATTCCATTGTGTATATGTACCACATCTTCTTTATCCATTCATCTATTGATGGACATTTAGGTTGCTTCCAATTCTTGGCTATTGTAAATAGTGCTGCAATAAACATAGGGGTGCATCTGTCTTTCTCAAACTTGATTGCTGCATTCTTAGGGTAAATTCCTAGGAGTGCAATTCCTGGGTCAAATGGTAAGTCTGTTTTGAGCATTTTGATGTACCTCCATACTGCTTTCCACAATGGTTGAACTAACTTACATTCCCACCAGCAGTGTAGGAGGGTTCCCCTTTCTCCACAGCCTCGCCAACATTTGTTGTTGTTTGTCTTTTGGATGGCAGCCATCCTTACTGGTGTGAGGTGATACCTCATTGTAGTTTTAATTTGCATTTCTCTGATAATTAGCGATGTGGAGCATCTTTTCATGTGTCTGTTGGCCATCTGTATTTCTTTTTTGGAGAACTGTCTGTTCAGTTCCTCTGCCCATTTTTTAATTGGGTTATTTGTTTTCTGTTTGTTGAGGCGTGTGAGCTCCTTATATATTCTGGACGTCAAGCCTTTATCGGATGTGTCATTTTCAAATATATTCTCCCATACTGTAGGGATCCTTCTTGTTCTATTGATGGTGTCTTTTGCTGTACAGAAGCTTTTCAGCTTAATATAGTCCCACTTACTCATTTTTGCTGTTCTTTTCCTTGCCCGGGGAGATATGTTCAAGAAGAGGTCACTCATGTTTATGTCTAAGAGGTTCGTGCCTATGTTTTCTTCCAAGAGTTTAATGGTTTCGTGACTTACATTCAGGTCTTTGATCCATTTTGAGTTTACTTTTGTATATGGGGTTAGACAATGGTCCAGTTTCATTCTCCTACATGTAGCTGTCCAGTTTTGCCAGCAGCACCTGTTGAAGAGAGTGTCATTTCGCCATTGTATGTCCATGGCTCCTTTATCAAATATTAATTGACCATATATGTCTGGGTTAATGTCTGGATTCTCTAGTCTGTTCCATTGGTCTGTGGCTCTGCTCGTGTGCCAGTACCAAATTGTCTTGATTACTATGGCTTTATAGTAGAGCTTGAAGTTGGGGAGTGAGATCCCCCCTACTTTATTCTTCTTTCTCAGGATTGCTTTGGCTATTCGGGGTCTTTGGTGTTTCCATATGAATTTTTGAATTATTTGTTCCAGTTCATTGAAAAATGTTGCTGGAAGTTTCATAGGGATTGCATCAAATCTGTATATTGCTTTGGGCAGGATGGCCATTTTAACGATATTAATTCTTCCTAGCCACGAGCATGGGATGAGTTTCCATCTGTTAGTGTCCCCTTTAATTTCTCTTAAGAGTGACTTGTAGTTTTCAGAGTATAAGTCTTTCACTTCCTTGGTTAGGTTTATTCCTAGGTATTTTATTTTTTTTGATGCAATTGTGAATGGAGTTGTTTTCCTGATTTCTCTCTCTGTTGGTTCATTGTTAGTATATAGGAAAGCCACAGATTTCTGTGTGTTGATTTTGTATCCTGCAACTTTGCTGTATTCCGATATCAGTTCTAGTAGTTTTGGGGTGGAGTCTTTAGGGTTTTTTATGTACAGTATCATGTCATCTGCAAATAGTGACAGTTTAACTTCTTCTTTACCAATCTGGATTCCTTGTATTTCTTTATTCTGTCTGATTGCCGTGGCTAGGACCTCCAGCACTATGTTAAACAACAGTGGAGAGAGTGGGCATCCCTGTCTAGTTCCCGATCTCAGAGGAAATGCTTTCAGCTTCTCGCTGTTCAATATAATGTTGGCTGTGGGTTTATCATAGATGGCCTTTATTATGTTGAGGTACTTGCCCTCTATTCCCATTTTGCTGAGAGTTTTTAACATGAATGGATGTTGAACTTTGTCAAATGCTTTTTCAGCATCTATGGAGATGATCATGTGGTTTTTGTCTTTCTTTTTGTTGATGTGGTGGATGATGTTGATGGACTTTCGAATGTTGTACCATCCTTGCATCCCTGGAATGAATCCCACTTGGTCATGGTGTATGATCCTTTTGATGTATTTTTGAATTCGGTTTGCTAATATTTTGTTGAGTATTTTTGCATCTACGTTCATCAGGGATATTGGTCTGTAGTTTTCTTTTTTGGTGGGGTCTTTGCCTGGTTTTGGTATTAGGGTGATGTTAGCTTCATAGAATGAGTTTGGGAGTATCCCCTCCTCCTCTATTTTTTGGAAGACTTTAAGGAGAATGGGTATTATGTCTTCCCTGTATGTCTGATAAAATTCCGAGGTAAATCCATCTGGCCCGGGGGTTTTGTTCTTTGGTAGTTTTTTGATTACCTCTTCAATTTCGTTGCTGGTAATTGGTCTGTTTAGATTTTCTGTTTCTTCCTGGGTCAATCTTGGAAGGTTATATTTTTCTAGGAAGTTGTCCATTTCTCCTAGGTTTCCCAGCTTGTTAGCATATAGGTTTTCATAGTATTCTCCAATAATTCTTTGCATTTCTGTGGGGTCCGTCGTGATTTTTCCTTTCTCGTTTCTGATACTGTTGATTTGTGTTGACTCTCTTTTCTTCTTAATAAGTCTGGCTAGAGGCTTATCTATTTTGTTTATTTTCTCGAAGAACCAGCTCTTGGTTTCATTGATTTTTGCTATTGTTTTATTCTTCTCAATTTTATTTATTTCTTCTCTGATCTTTATTATGTCCCTCCTTCTGCTGACCTTAGGCCTCATCTGTTCTTCTTTTTCCAATTTCGATAATTGTGACATTAGACCGTTCATTTGGGATTGCTCTTCCTTTTTTAAATATGCTTGGATTGCTATATACTTTCCTCTTAAGACTGCTTTTGCTGTGTCCCACAGAAGTTGGGGCTTAGTGTTGTTGTTGTCATTTGTTTCCATATATTGCTGGATCTCCATTTTGATTTGGTCATTGATCCATTGATTATTTAGGAGCGTGTTGTTAAGCCTCCATGTGTTCGTGAGCCTCTTTGCTTTCTTTGTACAGTTTATTTCTAGTTTTATGCCTTTGTGGTCTGAAAAGTTGGTTGGTAGGATTTCAATCTTTTGGAATTTTCTGAGGCTCTTTTTGTGGCCTAGTATGTGGTCTATTCTGGAGAATGTTCCATGTGCACTTGAGAAGAATGTATATCCCGCTGCTTTTGGATGTAGAGTTCTATAGATGTCTATTAGGTCCATCTGCTCTACTGTGTTGTTCAGTGCTTCCGTGTCCTTACTTATTTTCTGCCCAGTGGATCTATCCTTTGGGGTGAGTGGTGTGTTGAAGTCTCCTAGAATGAATGCATTGCAGTCTATATCCCCCTTTAGTTCTGTTAGTATTTGTTTCACATATGCTGGTGCTCCTGTGTTGGGTGCATATATATTTAGAATGGTTATATCCTCTTGTTTGACTGAGCCCTTTATCATTATGTAGTGTCCTTCTTTATCTCTTGTTACTTTCTTTGTTTTGAAGTCTATTTTGTCTGATATTAGTACTGCAACCCCTGCTTTCTTCGCACTGTTGTTTGCTTGAAATATGTTTTTCCATCCCTTGACTTTTAGTCTGTACATGTCTTTGGGTTTGAGGTGAGTTTCTTGTAAGCAGCATATAGATGGGTCTTGCTTTTTTATCCATTCTGTTACTCTGTGTCTTTTGATTGGTGCATTCAACCCATTAACATTTAGGGTGACTATTGAAAGATATGTACTTATTGCCATTGCAGGCTTTAAATTCGTGGTTACCAAAGGTTCAAGGTTAGCCTCTTTAGTATCTTACTGCCTAACTTAGCTCGCTTATTGAGCTGTTATATACACTGTCTGGAGATTCTTTTCTTCTCTCCCTTCTTGTTCCTCCTCCTCCATTCTTCATATGTTGGGTGTTTTGTGCTGTGCTCTTTCTAGGAGTGCTCCCATCTAGAGCAGTCCCTGTAAGATGTTCTGTAGAGGTGGTTTGTGGAAAGCAAATTCCCTCAGCTTTTGTTTGTCTGGGAATTGTTTAATCCCACCGTCATATTTGAATGATAGTCGTGCTGGATACAGTATCCTTGGTTCAAGGCCCTTCTGTTTCATTGTATTAAATATATCATGCCATTCTCTTCTGGCCTGTAGGGTTTCTGTTGAGAAATCTGACGTTAGCCTGATGGGTTTCCCTTTATAGGTGACCTTTTTCTCTCTAGCTGCCTTTAACACTCTTTCCTTGTCCTTGATCTTTGCCATTTTAATTATTATGTGTCTTGGTGTTGCCCTTCTTGGATCCTTTCTGTTGGGGGTTCTGTGTATTTCCGTGGTCTGTTTGATTACTTCCTCCCCCAGTGTGGGGAAGTTTTCAGCAATTATTTCTTCTAAGATACTTTCCATCTCTTTGCCTCTCTCTTCTTCTTCTGGGACCCCTATAATACGGATATTGCTCCTTTTAGATTGGTCACACAGTTCTCTTAATATTGTTTCATTCCTGGAGATCCTTTTCTCTCTCTCTATGTCAGCTTCCATGCGTTCCTGTTCTCTGATTTCAATTCCATCAATGGCCTCTTGCATTCTATCCATTCTGCTTATAAACCCTTCCAGAGTTTGTTTCATTTCTGCGATCTCCTTTCTGGCATCTGTGATCTCTTTCCGGACTTCATCCCATTTTTCTTGCGTATTTCTCTGCATCTCTGTCAGCATGTTTATGATTCTTATTTTGAATTCTTTGTCAGGAAGACTGGTTAGGTCTGTCTCCTTCTCTGGTGTTGTCTCTGTGATCTTTGTCTGCCTGTAGCTTTGCCTTTTCATGGTGATAGGAATAGTCTGCAGAACTGGGACGAGTGACGGCTGGAAGGACTTCCTTTCTTGTTGGTTTGTGGCCCTCCTCTCCTGGGAGAACAGCGGCCTCTAGTGGCTTGTGCTGCGCAGCTGCGCGCAGACAGGGTTTCTGCTTCCTGCCCGGCTGCTATGGAGTTAATCTCCGCTGTTGCTGTGGGCGTGGCCTGGCTCCGGCAGCTACTCCAAAATGGTGGAGTCGCGTTGGAGCAGGAGCTGCTGGGAGGCTATTTATCTCCGTAAGGGGCCTCCCTGCTCCCTGCAGCCCAGGGGTTAGGGTGCCCAGAGGTCCCGGATTCCCTACCTCTGGATTAAGTGGCCCGCCCTGCCCCTTTAAGACTTCCAAAAAGCACCCGCCAAAACAAAACAACGACCACAAAAAAAAACAAAAAAAATTTTTTTAATTAAAAAAAAAAAAAAAATTTTTAATTAAAAAAAAAAAGGTGGTCGTTCGTTTTTCTTTATTCTCCGGTGCCAGCCTCAGGCCTCTGCTCACCGGTCTTTCTGCCCTGTTTCCCTAATATTGGGGTCCCTGTCCCTTTAAGACTTCCAAACAGCGCTCGCCAAAACAAAGCAGCAAAAAAGCAAAAAAAAAAAATGGTCGCGCGCTTTTCTTATGTCCTCTGTCGCCCAGCCTCCAGTGCCTGCTCACTGTTCTTGCTGCCCTGTTTTCCCAGTATCGAGGGCCCTGCACTCTGGCCCGGATGGCTGGGGCTGGGTGTTCGGCAGCCCTGGGCTCCGTCTCCCTCCCGCTCTGCCTGCTCTTCTCCCGCCGGGAGCTGGGGGGAGGGGCGCTCGGCTCCCGCGGGGCCGGGGCTTGTATCTTACCCCCTTCGCGAGGCGCTGGGTTCTCTCAGGTGTGGATGTGGTCTGGATATTGTCCTGTGTCCTCTGGTCTTTATTCTAGGAAGGGTTGTCTTTGTTATATTTTCATAGATATATGTTGTTTTGGGAGGAGATTTCCGCTGCTCTACTCACGCCGCCATCTTCTGCCCCCCTTCCAATTAATCATTTCTATCGCCTTTTTATTTTATAGATGCATGTGATCAGAAGTGCTCAGTTTTATAGATTTTTAAATTCTGCCCTGACTCTCAATTCTAAGTCCTGGGAGTGCGTCTTAGCATTTGCTTGTTCTTGTATAGCCGTAGTGGAAGAAGGAGTAGCTTTGTTACCAGAACGAGTAAGAGTTCTGCTTCATGACTTTGTACCATGTAGGAATGGTGGAGTAGTAGAGAGGATTGTGTGCTGAGGAGAGCTTCATTGGATGGTATTGGTCAGGAAAACATGACACAGAATGGTTGAGAGATTAGGAGGAAATAGAGAAAGGATAGGGCTCATGGTCATTGTGCTGTAAAATAAATGGTGGAATTTGGTTAAGAGCTAGAATGGTAGGAAGAAATGAAAGAATGGTATGTTGGAGTTTAAAATTTTGTTATATGATGTGATTAATATATTCATTTGTTTTATAACTAGTTAAGCACCTAATATCTAGTTGAACTGAGTTTTGTTAGTTCATGCTGAATTGAGTGCTCTGTAAGAAAGAATGTCTTTCTTTAAAAATATGTATTGTACATCTCTGTCAAATGCCTGTTGAGTATGTTCTTGGCATTTCACAAATGCAAATAGAATTAAAACAGCTGTACAATTTTGGATCTTAGGTGATATTTGGAAATGTGTGATAAAGCATGACTATTTTATGTATAACAAAATTTGCCTTTAACCTTTTGAATATTTTACCACATCTTTGTCCTTTGTAAAATAGCTACCCATTTTTTATTCCAAGTTTGCTGGGATTGAGCTATATTCTTGTATATTCAGCCAGTGCCTTTCAGGGCGAGCTTTGAATGTTATGTGTTCTGAACTGTAAAGCATTATAATAAACAACTAAAACTCTAAAACTATAATACCTTAAAATTTTTCTCTGTGTGGCTATCCTAGATTTATCTTCTAAACCAAAGCTAATTTTGTTGGAAATATGCTCAAGTATCTGGAAAAAATCTAATTATTTTAAATTTAACAATCATATTTTAATTAATATTAATAGGTTAATTTTCATAAGCCATTTTATAAATTATAACTACAGTGAATCTTTGTGATAGAATGGGAGGTTAGTAAAGTGGTATGGAAGAATATCAGGAGAATCAGGAGACCTACTGCTGTGGATTAGAATTTCAGCTTCATTTCTTACTAGATATTAAAAAACATCTCTATCTTGAGTTTTCTTCTCTGTTAAATTGCGGTAATATTATCAACCTCATGGATATCTCATGAGGTTTAAAGGAATTACTTTCAATAAAACATTTAGAACAGTACTTGGAACCTAGTACGAGCCAGAACAGTGTCCTATATACATTACCACATCCATATTTGCGTGTGTGTGTGTGTGTGTATTAGCTCTTAACATAGAAAGTGTTTTAAAACCTTAGGAATTTATTTCCAAACAGTATATATACTGTATAAATCAAAGAAAGTAAATATAAATATAAGAAAGAAAGGGAAAAAAACAACTTTTGAGTGCTTAACATGTGTGAAGCATATATGTTACATTGTTTAATCCTGAAAGCCATCTTCTGAGATATGATTGTCTCATTTATCAAACTGGAAAACTGAGGGTAAATGTGTAACTATTTTTCTCAAGGTCACAGGTTAGTAAGTAGCCTACATAGCATTCAATTCATGATCTGAAAAACATCTCAAAATGTATACTCATTGCTCCAGTCCACATTACAGACCTTGGTTGTATAATATGGAACATTTTTAAATGGTATTTATTGAATATTTATTTAGGTAAAATATCACAACTTTTCTTGTTCCAGGCCTGTTCCATTCAGGTATTCTTGCAATACAGAAAATACTCACAAGGAGAAAATTTTTCCTATTCTACAAACAGACCCACAGCCTTCACAATTTTTCACTTTCATTTTCTCCCAAACCTGTACAGAGGACCCCCTTATTTCCTTTCTGAGGTTTGTTACCCATGGTCAACCTCAGTCCAGAAGTAGACGATACTCCTTCTGAACTATCAGCAGAAGGTCAGCAGTAGCCTAATGACATCACAGTGCCCATGTTATTCTCCTCACTTCATCTTATCACATAGGCATTTTTATCATCTCACATCATCACAAGAAAGATGAGTACAGCACAATATTTTGAGAGAGAAAAACCATATTCACATAACTTTCATTACAGTAAATTGTTATAATTCTCTTTTTATCATTAGTCACTATTGATAATATCTTATAGTGCCTGACTTACAAGTTAAACTTTCTCATACTAGATTGAAAGAAGTTCATTGCATCGTGCGGTAGAATCTTTCTCCACCCTATGAATCTGGGTGTGGTCATGAGGCAGGTTGTGACCAATTTAGTAAATGTTATTCAGCCAGAGAAATGAAAAATGCCCATAGCTTCAGCCTGTTGCTTCTGGGATCATTTCTTCTACCACGTGTATAAGCTTGGACTACCTCCAAGAGCTTGTGGGACCACGAGCGGGGTAACTGTCCCAGCCATCCCAGCCAGTGTCTTGTCGACTAAGCAACATGCCAACCAACTGATATGTGGGTGGCCATCTAGACCAAGCCAGTCCAGACTGGGGAACTCTGAATTCAACCCACTGGATTGTAAGAAATAATAAATGTTTGATGTTTTAGCCATGAAATTTTGTGGGACAAGCTTTCAGATACAACAGACATGTGCTGGACACTTTGTTACTTTTGTGGGTTCAAAGATGAGTAAGACTCTGTCACTACCCTTATGGAGGTTGTAGTTGAAAGAGGAAGTCACAATAAAAATACATCATAAAAACAAATGATTGAGACAGGATTAAAGATGGTGGCATGAGAGGTGAGACAAAGGCTTCCTCCTAAAACTGCATACAATATGAAAATATAATTAATACAACTAATCCTGAAAAAGCAACAGGAAAGACAACTGTGCCAGACTGCATACACCTGGAGAAATGAGCAGACCTCACAGAACAGGGTAACATACCAAAGCTGTGGCCCGGCGGGATCCAAGCCCTTTCCCCACCCCAGCTCACTGGCAGGAGGAAGAGAAACAGAGTAGGGAGGGAGTGAAGGCCTGGGACTGCTGAATACCTAACTCCGAAGATCTGCCCTGGGAGCACAAACCTACATTACATGGTGCTTTCATGATACTGTCATGATTAGGGGGTTGGAAAGCTAAGACAGGCAGAATTCCTCGAGAGACTGAGATTCTAGCCGCTTGTGGAAAAAAGGGATCCATATCTGGCTGCTCTGGGACAAAAGAAAAATGGGATGTCTGAGAGACTTCCTAACAAGTAAGCCCTTAACAAGAGGGCTGCTAAAGGGCAAGGATTGCACAGAGCTTACTGCTCAGGAGAAAGGACAGATAGACAAAATGGTCCAGGTGCACTCTGCCCAGCAGGTTGGGAGCTTTCATGATTTTCAGGTGCTCCAGCTCCCTGGCTGACTACACAGCTCCAAGGACCCCTCCATGATATTTAGCCTACTGCGCCTTTCTCCCAGCCAGCCCCACCTGGCTCGCAAACCAGCAAACCCCACCCTGGCATTAGGCAAGACAGAGGGAAGATCTGTCTACAGCAACTACAAATGTAAAGCATAGAGGTTTATTATACCTGTGTGCTCAGACCAATGGTTCAGGCAGTGGAGACAGGCATAGAAGCTGGGAAGCAGGAAACAGCTCTTTCCTCCCCCAAGGCACCAATACCACTCCCCTGCAACCCCCAACATTGCTTCAGGGGCAGAGCAGCTCCAGAATAGAGCTTCTGGACACTAGAGGGCACCATATACAAATATGAAATGCCAAAGGAACCTGGTTCAAAGTAAAATTATTAATACCTCCTGAGAAAGATTTAAATGACATCGACTTCATGAATTTTCCAGAACGGGAGTTCAAAATAAAAATCATTAACATGCTCATGAAGGTATGGAAAGATATTCAAGAACTCAGGAATGAATTTGGGTCAGAGATCCAATTGTTGAAGAGCACAATGGAGGGTATTAAAAGCAGATTAGATACAGTGGAGGAGACGATAAATGAAATAGAAACTAGAGAAGAGGAATACAAAAAAGCTGAGGCACAGGGAGAAAAAAGAATCTCTAAGAATGAAAGAATATTCAGAGAACTGTGTGACCAATCCAGATGCAACAATATTCACATTATAGGGGTACCAGAAGAAGAAGAGAGAGAAAAAGAGATAGAAAGTGTCTTTGAGGAGGTAATTGCTGAAAAATTCACCAATCTGGGGAAGGAGATAGTCTCTCAGGACATGGAGATCCACAGATCTCCCAACACAAGGGACCCATGGAAGACAACCCCAAGACATATAGTAATTAAAATGGCAAAGATCAAGGATAAGGACAGACTCTTAAAAGCAGCCATAGAGAGAAATGAGATCACATACAAAGGAAAGCCCATCAGGCTAACATCAGACTTCTCAGCAGAAACCTTACATGCCAGAATGGAGTGGCAGGATGTATTTAAAGCAATGAAACAGAAAGGCCTCAAACCAAGATTATTCTATCCGGCAAGATTATCATTTACATTTGAAGGAGGGATTAAACAATTTCCAGATAAGCAAAAGCTGAGAGAATTTACCTCCCACAAACCATCTCCACAGTGTATTTTGGAGGGACTGCTATAGATGTAAGTGTTCCTAAGGTTTAATAGCTGTCACCAGAGGAAATGAAACCACAGTAAAGAAAGCAGAACTGCTAATTACTAAGCAAATGCAAAATTAAATTAACTATCCCCCAAATTAATCAAGGGATAGACAGAGAGTACAGAATACGCTAGGTCATATATAAAGAATGGAGGAGGAAGAAAAAGGAGGAGAAAAAAGAACCTTTAGATTGTGTTTGTAATAGCATATTAAGTGAGTTAAATTAGACTCTTAGATAGTAAGGAAGTTAACCTTGAACCCTTGGTAACCACGAATCTAAAGCCTGCAGTGGCAATAAGTACATACCTACTGATAATCACCCTAAATGTAAATGGACTGAATGTACCAATCAAAAGGCATAGAGTCACCGAATGGATAAAAATGTAAGACCCATCTATATGCTGCCTACAAGAGATTCACTTTAACCCAAAGACATACACAGACTAAAAGTGAAGAGATGGAAAAAGATATTTCATGCAACTAATAGGGAGAAAAAAGCAGGAGTTGCAGTACTTGTATCAAACAAAATGGACTTCAAAACAAAGAAAGTTACAAGAGACAAAGAAGGACATTACATAATGATAAAAGGGTCAATCCAACAAGAAGATATAACCATTATAAATATCTGTGTACCCAAAAAAGGAGCACATACATATGTGAATCGAATACTAACAGAATTAAAAGGAGAAATGGAATGCAATGCATTCATTCTAGGAGACTTCAACACTCCACTAAGTCTGAAGGACAGATTAATCAGACATAAAATATGTAAGAAGACAGAGGCACTGAACAACACATTAGAAAGGATGGACCTAACAGACATCTACAACAAAACTCTACACCCAAAAGCAGCAGAATGCACATTCTTCTCAAGTGCACATGGAACATTTTCAAGGATAGGCCTCAGTAAATTCAAAAAGATTGAAATTGTACCAACCAGTTTCTTAGACCACAAAGGTATGAAACTAGGAATAAATTATGCCAAGAAAATTAAAAACCCCACAAATACATGGAGGTTTCACAACATGCTGGTAAATAACCAATGGATCAATGACCAAATAAAAACAGAGATCAAGCAATATATGGAGACAAATGACAAAAATAATTCAACACCGCAAAATCTGTGGGACACAGCCAAGGCCGTGCTAAGAGGAAAGTATACTGTAATACAGGCCTACCTCAGGAAAGAAGACCAATCCCATATGAGCAGTCTAAACTCAAAATTAATGAAACTAGAAAAAGAAGAACAAATGAGGCCCAAAGTCAGTAGAAGGAGGGACATAATAAAGTTAGAGCAGAAATAAATTAAATGGAGAGGAATAAAACAATAGAAAGAATCAATGAAAGCAAGAGCTGGTTCTTTGAGAAAATTAACAAAATAGACAAACCCTTAGCCAGACTTATCAAGAAAAAAAGAGTCTACTCACATAAACAGAATCAGAAATGAGAAAGGAAAAAATACAACAGACTCCATAGAAATACAAAGAATGATTAGAGAATGCTATGAAAAATTATGTGCTAACAAACTGGATAACCTAGAAGAAATGGACAACTTTCTAGAAAAATACAACCTTCCAAGGCTGACCCAAAAAGAAACAGAAAATCTGACCAATTACCAGCAATGAAATTGAACTGCTGGTCAAAAAACTACCTAAGAACAAAACTCTTGGACCAAATGGCTTCACCACTGAATTTTATCAAACATTTAATGAATACCTAATACCCATCCTCCTTAAAGTTTTCTAAAGAGTAGAAGAAGAGGGACTACTTCCAAACTCATTCTATGAGCCCAGCATCACTGTAACACCAAAATCAGGTAAAGACATCACAAAAAAGAAAATTACAGATCAATATCCCTGATGAACACAGATGCAAAAATATACAACAAAATATTAGCAAACCGAATTCAAAAACACATCAAAAAGATCATCCATCATGATCAAGTAGGATTTATTCCAGGGATGAAAGGATGGTACAACATTCGAAAATCCATCAACATCATCCACCACATCAACAAAAAGAAGGACAAAAACTACATGATCATCTCCATAGATGCTGAAAAAGCATTTGACAAAATTCAACATCCATTCATGATAAAAACTCTCAACAAAATGGGTATAGAGGGCAAGTACCTCAAATAATAAAGGCCATATATGACAAACCAACAGCTGACATTATACTTAACAGCGAGAAGCTGAAAGCTTTTCCTTAAGATCAGGAACGAGACAAGGGTGCCCACTCTCCCCACTTCTATTCAGCATATTACTGGACATCCTAGCCACGTCAATCGGACAACACAAAGAATTAAAATGCATCCAGATTGGTAAGGAAGAAGTTAAACTGTCCCTCTTTGCAGATGACATGATATTGTACATAAAAAACCCTCAAGAATCCACTCCAAAACTACTAGATCTAATATCTGAATTCAGCAAAGTTGCAGGATACAAAATTAGTATGCAGAAATCAGAGGCATTCCTATACATTAACAATGAACTAGCAGAGAGAGAAATCAGGAAAACAATTCCATTCACAGTTGCATCAAAAAGAATAAAATACTTAGCAATAAACCTAACCAATGAAGTGAAAGACCTATACTCTGAAAACTACAACACACATGAGAGAAATCAAAGAAGATACCAATAAATGGAAACACATCCCATGCTCATAGATAGGAAGAATTAATATTGTAAAAATGGCCATCCTGCCTAAAGCAATCTACAGATTCAATGCAATTCCTACCAAAATACCAACAGCATTCTTCAACAAACTAGAGAAAATCATTCTAAAATTCATATGGAACCACAAAAGACTCAGAATAGCCAAAGCAATCCTGAGAAGGAAGAATAAAGCTGGGGGATTATGCTCCCCAACTTCAAGCTCTACTACGAAGCCACAGTAATCAAGACAATTTGGTACTGGCACAAGAATAGACCCACAGACCGATGGAACAGACTAGAGAGCCCTGATATAAACCCAACCATATATGGTCAATTAATATATGATAAAGGAGCCGTGGATATACAATGGGGAAATGACAGCCTCTTCAACAGCTGTTGTTGGCAAAACTGGACAGCTACATGCAAAAGAATGAAACTGGATTATTGTTTAACCCCATACAAAAAAGTAAACTCGAAATGGACCTTAATGTAAGTCATGAAACCATAAAACTCTTAGAAGACAACATAGGAAAACATCTCCTGAATATAAGCATGAGCAACTTCTTCCTGAACACATCTTCTTGAGTAAGAGAAACAAAAGTAAAAAGGAATTCATGGAACTACATCAAACTAAAATGTTTCTGTACAGCAAAAGACACCATCAACAGAACAAAAAGGCATCCTACAGTGTGGGAGAATATATTTGTAAATGATATATCCAACAAGGGGTTAACATCCAAAATACATAAAGAACTCAGATACCTCAACACCCAAAAAGCAAATAACCCTATTAAAAAATGGGCAGAGGATATGAAGAGTCAGTTCTCCAAAGAAGAAATTCAGATGGCCAACAGACACATGAAAAGATGCTTCACATCACTAATCATCAGGGAAATGCAAATTAAAACCACAATGAGATATCACTTCACACCAGTTAGGAAGGCCAGCATCAAAAAGACAAAGAACAACAAATGCTGGCAAGGATGCAGAGAAAGGCGAACCCTCCTACTCTGCTGGTGGGAATGTAAGCTAGTTCAACCATTGTGGAAAGCAATATGGAGGTTCCTCAAAATCCTAAAAAAAGAAATACCATTTGACCTGGGAATCCCACTCCTTGGAATTTACCCAAAGAATACAACTTCTCAGATTCAAAAAGACATACGCACCCCTATGTTTATTGCAGCACTTTACAATAGCCAATATACGGAAGCAACCTAAGTGTCCATCAGTAGATGAATGGATAAAGAAGAGGTGGTACATATACAGAATGGAATACTATTCAGCCATAAAAAATAAACATGGATGGAGCGGGAGGACGTATGCTCAGTAAAATAAGCCAAGCAGAGAAAGATTAATGCCAAATTATTTCCCTCATTTGTGGAGTATAACAATGAAGCAAAACCGAAGGAACAAAATAGCAGCAGACTCAGAGACTCCAAAAAGGAACTAGTGTTACCAAAGGGGAAGGTAGTGGAAAGGCGGGTGGGGAGGAGGGAGGAGATTGAATGGTATTATATTTAGTATACTAATAATTAAAGCCAGGTTGCATAAAAATAAATATTTCACCATGACTGCCTCTCGTTGCTGCTCATTATCAGGCAGATTTTAGAAATGCTGAGCCTTTGAAGAACATTTCAGTCTAAAGGTTCTACGATAGTATAGACAATTACTGGAAAATAAATTTTGGTTCCACTTTTTAAAAATCAGTTAGAAGTCTTTAATAGAAGTATTCAACAGATGGAACACCAAACAACTTAAGCTTTATTAAATTAAATTTTTAAAAAAAGCTTATAAACAGAGAGGCATTGAAATTTATCCTTGCAGAAGAAGGGAGAAACTACAATGGTGAGAATTCACATGATGTATAGGATGAGTTTTGATATTCTATAACTGTGTTTTAGAATATTTGAACTTCTGTTTGTAGCTGTATAAATCGGCATTGTGTTCAGGGATGGATTGAAATTTAGAAGGCTTATGATTTTTTTAGCATCTAAACTTGGTGAAACATTTTTAAAAATTGCAGGGGGGAGTTTTTCTTAGCCATAATTTCATAAGACTGATTTATCTGTCAAGAAAAATACTTTAAAAATTACACAGTTATTTTAATGCCTTCTTTCACTCTCAGAACTGCCCTGATGATAAATTGTATGATCACCCTATAAATACGGTATAGAAGATTGCCTGGCTGCTCTCCGTAGGGCGATATGAACATGTCTTGCAGACACTGGCTTAGACAATTGGGAATAGAAAAGTGAATAAACTCTTTCTCCCTTCCAGGAGCTCACAGTCCAATGGAACAATGACAAATATCATAAATCAGTATTATTGGTTCTATATTGGAGACATACACAAAGCTATTAAGTGAGAATAGGAGTTAATGGCTGGAGTGGGTATTACAAATATTTTGGCAGTATGATTATAGAGTAAAATGTTGAACTTTTAGAAAGTTGGCCACCCAGCAGTATGTTAATGAAAGAAGTTGTTCCGTGGTGTCAAAGATAGCACTGGAGAGAGTTAAACAGACAAGGAAAACTTTATTCAAGACTAATTCAAGAGGAGGGCGAGACTGACTCAACACCTGCTAAAAAAAGGTGCGGGAGTTTTTAAACCCTGGGGTGAGCCCGGGGAAAAGGTCTAGAGGACAGCTGGTGGGGGGCACTGGTCGGTGCGATTGGAGCATCTGTGTTTGCTAATCGGCGGTGAAGGAAGTCAGGCTCCCACCGTCCCACAGAGACGGGGACGTAGGGCCTGGGACGGTATCTTTCTTGAGGGTTATGTTTCAAAGCCAGGGTTCCCAGGTTCTTGGGAAAGAGTTTGTTGGGTTGTAATACTGGCCAGAGGCAGCAAGAAACTTTCATCTTGAGGGAATAGAAGAGTTTACAATTCCAAGTTTTCTAAAATAAATGCTCTAGGGAAAGGGAGGTCAGGATTTCATAAGTCTGGATGAAACATGTCTAAAGTTTAGTCAAACTAAGGAAAATGTTGAGGCTGACGGGGTTAGTGAATCTGTGAGCATCCTTATGTATCTGACTCCAACTTAATGGAACATAAGGGAAACTCCCTCACAGGCATTCTCTCCTCATCTCTTCTCCTCAGTGGGGCAGCTTATTCTTGTCTCCTGGGGCAGAATTCTGATGGATTTATTTGGCCATTTAAAGCCTGGTCATAAGACTTCAGTAAATACCTTTCATGCTGTTACAGTTAGCTTGGGAATAGTTAGCTTTGGACTGCGGTCTCCAGGGTTCCTGTGTTAGGAAAGATCTTCCTCTTTCCCACATTAGAGCCAATGAAAGTATACTTTTCTGCAAATATGATGGCGATGACAGGATCTAACATCTGCTTTACATGAGACAGCTGCACACAAGAACTCCAGGCTGGATGGAATCTACCCACCAAACCTTAGCTGTGTTCCTGAGGAAACATGAGCAAAACTAAAGATGAGCTGTCCAAGAAAGATTTCAGTAATAGTTTAGTATTATTTTGATATTTGACATTTGAAAGCAGATCACCTATACTGTCATTTTAACATCTTTCCTAGTTGCCTTTAATATGTTAAACATGTAACCTAATAACTATCTGTCCTTTAGAAGGTATTTTGTATTAAATTACTAAGTAAGGAGTAAATATACAAGAGTAAAATGAAACAATGTAGTGTTTCATTCACACTCCTTCCTTTTCTTGCTGTGAGTTTAGTCAAATCCCTCAAATTCTATGAAGTTTTGTTTTTCTCCCTGAAAAAACAAATTGAAATAATGGCAATTCCCCTGCAGGTTTGTTATGATGACTAGGGATTATGTATATAAATTCTTACACAAATATGGTAAGTGACCAAATGATATATTGTTATTGATATGAAATCTTTATGCACAGTGTGGTTATCAGAAGGGGATGCCAATGTTTAATACCTGTAAGGCAATTTTGAATATGCCCACAGGTTTCTGAGCTCAGATATACTCTATGAATTTTCTCTGTGTGTTCTTTCTTTCTTAGAAGAAAAAAAGTATTTTGAAGATGCTAGTGCCAAACATAACACTAAGATACTCATTTATGCATGGTAGGATCAGATCCCAGACTCTGAATTCCAAAGCCAGAACTTTTTCAACAGCATCCAGCAGGATGGTGTCTGTTCCTTGATACAGGATTAAGTAGCACTGACACTTGGCTAAATTTTTGGTAGGCAGTGTCAAAGCTTGAAGAGCCACAATGTGATGAAACCACACAAGATCCTAGGATAACTACAGAAGGCTTAGTCATTCATTTATGCATGCATGCATTTATTCAAATGCTTGTACTAAGTACCTCTGATCTAACCAGCACTGTGACAAGTGTCAGGAATAAACAAAAATAATAATAGCTGTTCTTATTAAGTCCTGCTGGTACCAGGGTATGGTTTCAGTCCTTAATTTTTTCAACCATTTACTCAGGAATTTCTCCTCATAAAGCAGATATTATTGGTAACCTCATTTTATAGATATGGAAATTAAGATACAGAGAAGTCAAATACTTAACCATGGTAACATAAGCTAGAAAAGTCAGAACCCAGGCGGTGTGGCTCCAAAACCTGTGCTTTTGAGCACCTCTGCATACTATTACTTCTTAAATAAAAGTAAGCAAAATGGAAATGATAATTGGCCTTCACTGGTGATGGAAAAAATTAATCAAACCATCACAATAAGTGTACAATCATAAAATGTGATAATGAGCCATATCCAGGAGTATATAAAGAGATCCTGATATATGAAGGCACACGAAGAGGAGCATGAGAAATTGAATGAAGGCCAGAGTGGCTGGGATACAGAGGGCTTGGGGAGAAAGGCTACGCAGTATTGCCAGAGAAGTCAGGCTTTTAGATCGTGTGAGCCTTATCTTTGGCATCGGGCAGGCCTGTGTTCCAGTCCCCGCTTTGACACCTCTTAGCTGTGTACTTTGGGCTAAGGATTGTCTCTCTGAGTTGTTCTTTATTTTAGGAATACAAATAACTATAGAATCTACCTCACAAGCTTGCTAAAAGTAACAAATCAAAACTTCATGTGTGACACTTAGCATAGTACCTGACACACATACAGAGCCTAGATAAAGTTTAGTTATGGGTATAGTACTTGGCAATTTTAATTCCCCATGCTGAACCTAATTATTTTCCTTACCCTGAATTTATACTCTTAATATCCATAGAGCAAGAGGTGAGCTAAACTTCTCTACTTTCTTCAACAGACTTTGGACTAGGAAAAAATATTTTAAAAGGTAGTTTAAAATAAAAAATATGCTAGTTGTCATGACAATCCACTGTAATCCAACTGTACCACCTGCACAGGTGCACATGTTGTGTGTGTGTACATGCTATGTGTGTGGACAATCTTTATGTATTCCCACTGGGCCATGCCAGTACAGCTGAGATAGTCCTGATCCCCCACATTATTCCCCAGAATACAGTCATGTTGAAAACCCAAGTCACTGGCTTCATTGCTCCCCAGTTGCTAAAACAACCCAAGGAGAACTAGATGAATGAATTTTCCACCTCATAAATCCAGCCTCTGTGTGGTGCAGTGACTGGCATTCTAGGAATGCTCTGGGTCAGCACAAAGGATTGCCAAGGGAGGTGGCGCACTCCCTCCTTACACGGGACTAGGGTAGTTAGCAGGGTCGTAAAGACTCAGTGGACATACAATTCTTCAGTTTTTTTGTTCAGCGTGAGTACAGGAAGGGAGAATTTCTCATTTGCAATCAAGAGGAAGGTAGCAATTATACAAGATCCGCCTCTTGAGAAGATAAGGGGCCGGAGGTGACCCAGTGGCAGAGATGCCCAGGCCCATCGGGCAACCTGAGCAGCAGGCTTTCTTCAGTGGATGGAAAACTCCGATGACTGTCTCTATAGGTCATCTTCTTACAGGGCCCACCGTAGTGAACACTTAAGAACAAGTTCTTGGTGGCACAAATGGAGAATTGGCAGAGGCAGCCGCTGTGCTGAGGAGAGAGTCTGAGAAAAGTAAGCTTCTCACAGGGAAGAGAGTGGGTGTTAGCAAACAGGGCACCTCAGAAGATGCTGTAACGAGATTTGGGCCAAGTGTGTATGGTTGAAAAAAAAAATTCAGGTGCCTCTTCTGGCAGAAGTTCCTTTGTTTCCTGACTGCTGCAGTAGCTGAGCTGCGTCCCAGGTGCTTGCTGCCACAGGACCAGTCACTTTAGCTGCGGAGCAGCCAGGAGCACAGGGGCAAGAAACAAAACCACATATTAATTGTCTCTAATCGCATATAGAGTCTAATTAACAAGCTGTGCATGTTTGAGACCTTCATGCTGCCACCAAGATGGGCATTTGGCTGATGCCTTATTTCCCTTTCTGCAATTTCCGTCTGGGTTCCATAGGCAGCTGCTCACATCTGCTTGTTGCTTTTGTGCCGTCAGCTAAGTTTATGGGAGGGACGACGGGGCACTGCCAAGTCAGGTGCAGGAGGCTCAGCAGTAACTGTTCTGGATACAAGCAAGATGAAGTTTGTGTTTGGAACGATCAGCCAGAAACTCCGGGCAGCAATTTTGAATAGTAAACATTGTGTGGAATCATGGCACCGTTCCAGTGTACTATCTTTCATTTTGTTTAAAAGGAAAATTATTTTTTTCACGTAGTGTTTTCGGAAATTTCTAATGATTGTCTTTCATGATCTAAATTGTCTATTAAGTCAAACAAATCAATCTTTTGCTACAATTATTATCAGTAGAGTGCTAAAAAATAGATACATAGGGATTTTTAATCGCTAATTGCTTTCTAAAACTAATTTTAAATGAATATGATTTTAACAGAAATATTCTGGTATTGGTGATACTTGATGTTCCATTAAATTGCAGTAAAACAAGGAGTTGTAAGTCTATTGGAGATTTGGACTTCATTCTTTCTGAAATGTGTACTTATTAATTCAATTTTTAATCAAAGTGATTTGTCACTTTTATAAATTAAGTGACTTCCCCTTTCCTCTCACACAATGAAGTTGTTAATCTAATGGTGCTACAATGTGATGGTTTCTCTCCAAAGAACACTCTAGGCAGTTTTATTCTGCTTTGCTGTGAGAGCCTGGGAAATCTGATTAATTTATAGCATTCATATACATGACCTGTAAAATTGTGAGGGGAAAAAAAAAAGCACTCTCATTTGCCAATGTGATTGACTTTTTATTATTATGTCCAAAAGATCATTTTAATATTCTTGATAATATAAAATGAAAAGATCTTTACAGACTCTTATCATGACAGTATTCCTTATGATTTTGTCTGTGATTATTCTAAATATTATTAATGACGTGATAGTGACCACTCTTGAACAATTGCTATATGCCACGTACTATATTTAGTAATTGATACAGAATAGTAGTAAAATGCATTTGTCCTTGGGTTCATACAAACCCTGTTTTTCATTACACTTTAAGGAGTACATCTTTATTACAGAACACAGTCACCAGAATGTAGCTAATTCATGACTGCTTCATGGAAAGCCTTGTGTAACCTCTCGGAATTCAGTGTCTCTATCTGAATAATGAAGATAACACTTATTCCATGGGATTGTTACTATGATAGAGAATTTATGCACAGCACTCAGCAAAGATTTTTAGGAAATGAAGTTAGTGAAAACAGCAAGTCTACATTTTTCTGCAAAGGTGGAATTAAGTTCAAAGATCATTTCATGTAAAAAAGAAAAAATGGTGTTTTGGCATGAGTTCAATAAATGACACATTTTTCATTTCAGTTCTTTTACATATGCATGACATTTGGCAAGGTGACAATTTTAAAGAGTTAAATTACTTGTTGGAATTCATTTGTGCCTAATGATGTCCTGAAAACCCATCCACATAGTACTTGGAAGTTGGTTAAGTATATACTTGCTATCTGGAGTAATTATTCTATATTTTGGGCAGTATTTGTATGGCTACCCAATATAGATAGCCATCATTAAAATATTTAAAATAATTATTAATAAGCTTCTACCTGCTGTGATCAAATGTTGTAAGCAAGCAAAGATTAATAAAATGTTCAATAACAATATTATATACTTTTTCAGTATGGTTGTACTAACATAATTTCCTTGAAATTTACAACTACTGAGACGTAGACAAATAATATTAGTCCCTTTTTTTTTTAAATGAAGACCCTCAGATTCAGAAAAATAACCACTGGTCTAAGACATTACCCAAGAACTAAAGAGCAGAGCTGACTAATTGGCTCCATGTTCACAGCTCTTATTCTATTCTCTACCTCGTTGTCTGCTTCTTTGCCCTTGGAATATAACTATGGCAAGAAAGTGAAATTCTCTGAGACACAAAACAAAAAAAGGAGTGGACACATTTTGTATAAAAGTGTAATCAATAAAACTATGAGTCACACTATTATCATGACATATACAGAACAGATGGTAGGTCCTTTAGTTCTACCCAGAGGCTCTTTAATTAGTACAGAATTCCTTTCTGATCCTCTTCCCATCTGATTATTGGCTCCATAATTATAGGTGGCTGAGCCAAAGATTGGGACTCTCAATACAAAATCCTAACCATGAGAAATTGCATCATGACATATTGCATTAATTATGGTTTGCACTTTCAGTTTCCATTTGACTTCATAATTCTTGATTTCCATGATGACTTCAGACTTCTATAAATTTAAATACCTACTATGTATAAGCCAAACCAGGATTGTCATTAAGCAAATCGGAGCAGTTATACCAGTCACAATTTTTCTTACTACATTCTTTTTCTTTTCATCCTCCTGAAATATTTTGGTTTTGGTCTGTAATCATAAATTCATATAAATAAAATTCACATAAAAAGTAGAATTTGTGTGAAAAGAAAACTTCCTCATATTTTAAAATAAGTTTAAAGGAGCATTAAGATATCTTCACCTGTCCTAATAGACCAATAAGAGTCAGTCATTTGTTTTCTATATTTTTTATTTGAACTAAGTATATAAGGACTAAGAAATTTAGACACAAATTTTAAATCATTAGGATTTAGGGATGTACTAGAATGTTGACCTTTATATATCTTAATTAGCATAATTAAGAAAAATGATATAAAATCTGTGACTCTTTGTATAAAATGTAAGGAATCTAGTAGACCTGTGTACTCCAGCTGTGTTAACTATGACTAGATGCCTTGCTATTTATATGTGTTAAAGACAGTGGAAATAGATGGCATCATTGTCATGTGGAGACTTTTGTGCCTTACCTGAGGAAAGACTATTAAAATAATTATGTAAACACTTAGATCACAAAGCTTTATTTATTTTTATCCTGAGGTATATACACTAAAATGCACAAATCTTAGTATACAGCTTGATGAGTTTTTGACAGGTGTATTCACTCACATAACCATTCCCAAGATCAAGATGTCAAACATTCTCACTAATTTTTCCCCCTTCACCTATTGCACCCATCTCAGACCCTCCTCTCCTATGGCAACCACTGGTCTGTTCTCTGTGTTTATGAGTCTATTTCAGTTTTGTTTGTTCATTTGTTTTTTAGATTCCACATATAAGTGAAGTTATATGGTATTTGTCTTTTGTCTGGCTTATTTCACTTAGCATGATACACTTCAGGTCTGTCTATCTATGTTATAAATGGCAAGATTCCATTCTTTTTTATGGCTGAATAATTTTATGGCTATTCCATGATGTATGTGCGATTTCCTTTGCAATGCAGAAGCTTTTATTTCGATATGGTTTCACTTGTTTATTTTTTGTTTCCCTTACCTGGGGAGACATATACAAAAAAAAATTACTAATGCTGATGTTCAGGAGTTTACTGCCTATTTTTTCTTCTAGGAGTTTCATGGTTTCAGATCTTACAATTTAGGTCTTTAATCCATTTCAAAATTTTTTTGTGTGTGGTGTATGACAGTGATCCAGTTTCATTCTTTTGCATGTAGCTGTCCAGTTTTCCCAACACCATTTACTGAAGAGACTATCTTTTCCCTATTGTATATTCTTGCCTTCTTAGATTAAACCATATAGGCATAGTTTTATTTCTGGGCCCTCTATTCAGTTCCATTGGTCTATATGTATATCTGTTTCTGTGTTAGAATCATACTAACACAGTCTTGATTACTGTAGCTTTGTAGTATTGTTTGAAATCAGGGAGCATGATACTTAGCTTTGTTCTTCTTTTTTTCAAGATTGCTTGGGCTATTCAGGTTTTTTTCTTTGTGTCTGTGTGGTTCCATACAAATTTTAGGATTATTTGCTCTAGTTCAGTGAGAAATGCCATTGATATTTTGATAGGGATTGCACTGAATCTGTAGATTGCTTTGGACAGTATAGCCATTTTAACAATATTAATTCTTCCTATCCATGATCATGGAATAGCTTTCCATTAATTTGTATCTTCATTGATTTCTTACATTAATGTGTTACAGATTTCAGACTCTAGGTCTTTCACCTCCTTGGTTAAATTTATTTCTAGGTTTTTATTATTTTAGGTGCAGTTATAAAAAAGGTATTGATTTCTTAATTTCTTTTCTGTTAGTTCATTATTTGTATATAGAAAAGCAACAGATTTCTATATGTTAATTTTATACCTTGTGACTTTACTGGCTTCATTTATTCTAGTAGTTTTTTGGTGAAGTCTTTAGGGTTTTCTATATACACTATCATGTTATCTGAAAATAGTGACAGTTTTACTTCTTCCTTTCCAATTTGGAAGTCTTTTATTTCATTCTCTTGCCTAATTGCTATGGCTAAAACTTCTAGTACTATGTTGAATAAAAATGGAAATGGATGACATCATTGTAAGGTGAGGACTTTTTGTTCCTTAGCTGAGAAAAGACTATTAAAATAATTATGTAAATCCTGAGAACATAAAAGAAAGCTTTAAAATGAGGTGAAATACTTTAGGAAGTAAAAAAAAAAAAAAGCAACCTGAATTCCAGGCTTAATGGGATAAATTTTTTGGGGGTTGTTTCTGTTATAGCCTGAAAAACTGAATTTGCATGTCTTGCAGTTTCTGTTAGCAGACACATTCATGACACTCTTTTGGTTCTATCATATTTGGTGGTAGTAGGCTTACTTTAAATGCATCTTGGTTGAAAAACATTAAAAAGATGGAATATAGCTATTGGGGAAGGTGATACAATGTCAAATAATTCAATTAATTAAATAAAAATACCTGACCTGTCAAATGGGAAATAAGCAAAATGATTATATGTGTTGTTAATTATTTATCAACTGATTGTGTTTGCTTCATTTAAATCCAGGCTAAAGAAGAAACAAATGAGGTACAAGTTGAGGGGTCTATTAAAGAATTTCTACCTCATGAGAAGAGGTAAGTAAATGTTGTAATGTTAAATACTACCAGAAAAAGGGAAATAAATGGACATTTTTGCATGGTCTAAGTGCTTACATTTTACAAAAATAAAGAAAACCTTACATTTTACAAAAATGTAGTATACTGTAACATTTATAATATACAAGATACAGAAAATTAAAAAGAGGAGAGATATATATCATTGATGGTATCAGCTCCTGAAGAAAATTCTGGTGACTGTTTTGTTGTCTTTCTATGTATATACTGTGGTTTACTTTACATAGTAGTGATCAAACATTATATGCACATTTTTGTGCTAAGTTTTCATAGTTTATCATTATAACAGTGTTAAGATGTTCATTTTATTATAAATTTAATAAACATCTTTAATTCCTGCACAGTATTTCCTTGAGGATATTCACAAGAGTAATTTGGTCATTCCTTTATTGTTTAGGTCTTTCATCATTCCACACAAATAAATAACAACACATAGGTATATAGGGTGAATTCATTGGGGTAAATACCACAAAGTTTCTTGATACACTTGTTCTTGACACTGTTGTAAGATGTGCACCTTATTCACTAGGGAATGAAAATACCTATATTGATGTACCACTTGATATTTTGACTTTTTATTCTTGTTTAATTATACAAAAAACTAAAGCCTTGGAGGTTAATTTCATGATTGGATCACCAAGAGCATTTCCTGTTCTTACATATTTTTGTTAAATTTCATCAGTCGTAAATAGTCTGTTCTGTGTTTTCTCCATCAGTCTATGGAGGAACACTCTCTACTTCCACCTTTACTTCTGCCTCAGACCTGCATTCTGAGACTTTTCCTGGGGAAACACAAATTTATCTAATTTGACTAACCTTGACTTCCAATCTCTTTTCTAGTTGCCAGTAGATTAAAACAATACTTGGTATTTATTGAGCTTCCAATTCTGCACATATAAAGTTCTAAAGGGTGTTTAAAGTTCTAAAGAGTGTTTAAAGTTCATCCAGATGAATTCTTAGTCAACATGAACTGGGAGTCCTATAAATTCTAATGTATGTAGTCAAATCTACCTTTTTTTAAATTAAGATTAAAAAAAGGAAATTGATCTTCATCTTTAGCTTTGTGTTTCATTCAACTCCTTAAAAAAAAAATCCACTCATTAATAGAAATAATACTCCTGCTTAAACTTCTCTGAAAAATTTTAGTTTCTCGGTAGCCAACTTTGGAAGCTTTTTAGTTTGGCCCCCTTTTGTGTATATATATATATATATATACACTCATACATATCATTTGGAGACAAGGAGGAAAAAAGGGCACCTTTGCTTGTGAAGAGTCTCTGGGAAGTCATGTGTTCCTATAAGAGCAGTTTTAATGGTGCCTTTGAAGTAAGCATTACAGTAAAGTAGAAAAGTGTTCAACAAATAGCAGCAAACAGATCAAATTTCAGCAAATAAAGCAGGGGTCAAAGTCTAATTGCATCAAATTGCACATTGTACCAGTGGCACCAGTGACGTTTCTTTGGTCAGTTCTGAAAGGCAGTGGGTGTTATACAGATTGTTAGTTTTAATTTGTTCAAATGTGTTTTCATTACCAACTGGTACAGAGGTGGCAAAGGGAAACAGTCTCTGGAGGCAGAACAAATGGAGAAATGTGTTTTATGTGTCCCTTCCAGTGGCAGTCAGTTTTGATATCCTTAAGGAAATATTTCTTGACAATAATTACAAGAAAAATACCAACATTTGATGTCCAAATATTTGACAAAATGGAAACTTCTATTTGCCAGGGAAATGGAACCAGTGGATCTATTCATGTCAGTATTTAATGGAGTTTTAAGAAAAGCTATAAAGGAGAATATGTGAATTGTATCCTAAATACTCTGTAAAGTCAATCTAACTAACAGACACTCTGAATTTGTCAAGACCTACATTATTGTTTTTTGAAGTTTGGAGATTTCTTTTTTGGTTTGGTTTATTTTTTATCATTCCTGCCTTTTATTAACTCACTGGGTTTTCTTTCTTCTTTTCTATTTATTCTAGTTTTTTTTGGAAATTACGCAGTTGGAAAATCTAGTGGTTCCTAAAGACAAACAAAATTTAAATATATTAATTTTGGTATCAAGCTAGGCTAAAATTTTATAATTTCCACACAGTTCAATAAAATAAACTTAACACATGGAACTAAAATTACCATCACCAGTTCTCGGAGTCTGCTCTTTTTCCAAGCAAATGTTACTGAGAAGAGTGGCAGGAAGAAAAGTGACCACAACAACTGGCAGATCCAGTTATTTTTCTAGCTTTTAAAGTTTATTTTTAACACAAAAGGCAAAATTATAAGCCAAAAACAAGCACCACCCAACCAATAAACCACTTTAGAAAAATCCCAGTGACATCAATCATCTGTTACTTGATTTTATTCATCTTGGCCCCTTTTTCTATGTTTTTCTCTTCTTTATTATGCTTGATATTAACAAATAAGATATGCTAACTGTATATGACTTAAGGTAAAGCTTTTTCCATAAATTAGAAATCACATAACACCATTCTACAAAGTTCCTTCATTAGCTCTGTAATGCTAACATCTGGCTGGAAAGCTCCATTTTCACCTTGTAAGTCTATAGAAAACTTACTTAGTTTGAAATTTTATTCATCAGAAAGTAGCAATTAACAAATATTCTTTTATCCAGTCAGTCCATAATTATTTAGTTAATTTCATATTAGAATTTTTTGCTGTGTAACCGCAAACTCAGTTCTGTTATTCTCAGCATACCTGATAAGCCTTTATGCTTTGCAAGCAAGTTATTCAAAGGTTGTCACCAGGGTGATCTCACAGTCCTGCTCTTTCTCCTGTAAGTTTGATACCCAGCAAATGGCCCTCCTTTGTTTTTAATACCATATTGGGTGCTGGTTCTTCGGTAAAGAGAGCCCTTTTAAAAAAGAACATTTCCGGATGCCATTATTAATTCCACATGATGAATATTTACTGCAACTGCTATTTAGTTGTCTCAAAGGGTATTCAGATTCATTTCATGTAACATGGTACGCCTAACAAACAACCTCATTAGGCTTGGAAAAAAACACTGATTAAAATAACTAAAATCAAACACCAGCCAGAAAAGGAACAAGAAGGGTAATGCTTTCTCACAAACTTGTTCTGGGAATTTCTACAAAAACATTCTGACCATTAGTCAGCATAGCAATGTTTCGCAGATTTTTTTGGATCCTTATATATTCACCCAATAAAAATCATGTGGTTTTTTATTTCTTTTTTAAAATTAGTACATGACAACAGTACCAGGAACAGTATTTTCCTGGGGTCTCTGCTCCTTCATTTCTTGTTATGAAGTATAAGGTAAATGAATGTGACTTAAAAAATTATAAGTTGTGTAGAACCATACTTGGACATTTTGTGTGGATTAATTGGTAGGGCCTCCAAACTGATAGAAATGTTGAGTCATTACCAAGAAGGTAAATAAAATTGTGCCCTAGCTGCTTAAAATTCAGTGCAAATGTTAGAATGTTAAGCTTTATTTCCTGTTATTCAGTAAACATTCCCTGAATACATGGAAAGATTCCTGGGATGTGCATACATTGTGACTCGAGAAATGAATGAGTCATGGCTTCCATTCTTGAAGAGTTAATTGTAAATAAAGGAAAATATCAGTCTTACTTAGTTTTTGTCCAAGTTGGAAATTTGGTACCACACTCTAATAGTCCCTTTTATTTGTATAACTTCAATTTCACTTCCTATGGAGCACCACAAATTCAGTAGATTTCACCAAATGTTCTTCAAGCAAACAAATCTTATAAACCCATCACCAGTGGCTTGTTTTCTTTTCAGTGTACAGTGGGAATTACTCAATTCCATTTAATCATTATTTGATTGAGGTGGCACCGTTTTTCCTTGTCTCCAAAGTCCTTTTAAAATAACAGAAAGTTACTAAAAGGAAAAAAAAAAGGAAAAACATTCCATGGCAATAAATAGGTAAGTAAGTAGGTAGGTAGATAGATAGATAGATAGATAGATAGATAGATAGATAGATAGATAACTAAGAATGATTGTCCTTGAAGGCACTTTTGGAAAATAGTGAAAAGATGGTTTGGGGTTGATAGGTAAAACTTAAAGCAATGTCACCTAAAGCCACATTCGGACAATGCACATACCTCCTGCAGAGATCACGGTTGATCTTTCTGGTGGAACCTGGAGAAATTCTGAATCTCAAGGGGAAGATGTAGGTAGATGTAATCATAGGTCTTCCCAAAAGATACTGTACAAGACATGCTAATTTCATTTGTAGAATATAGAAACCCTCAGGACAGAACACTTAACTCAAGCTTTAGGATTTTCTGTATATAAGATGATATAATCTGCAAATAATGGCAATTTTACTTCTTCGTTTATGATTTGGATGCTTGCTATTTTGTTGTCTTGCCTAATTGCTCTAGCAAGGATTGCCAGTACTATGTTAAATAAGAGTGGTGAGAGTGGACGCCCTGTCTTGTCCCTGACTTTAGAGGAAAGCTTTCGGTCTTTCACTCTTAAGTATGATGTTAGCTGTGCATACGCATAAGACCTTTATTATGCTGAGGTGTGTTACTTCTGTACCCAATTTCTTGAGAGTTTTTATGATGAAAGGATGTTGTATTTTGTCAGATGCTTTTTCTGTATCTACTGAGATGATCACATAATTTTTAACTTTCATTCTATTAATGTAGTATATCACATTTATTGATTTGTGCATGTTGAACCATTCTTGCATCCCAGGTATAAATTCCACTTGGTAATGGCATATGATCATTTGAACATGTTATTGAATTTGGTTTGCTAATATTTTAATTAAAATTTTTGCATCTGTATTCACCAGGGATATTGGCCTGTGCTTTTCTTTTCTTGTGGTGTCCTTACTGGTTTGGGTAGACTCGAGCTCCAGTGAGAACACAGTAAGATAAGCAAGGTGGGCATCTGCCTCTTTGGGCATTGATATAGAAGAAAACAAATCAGAGCCTATGGTAATAACCAGAATGAAAACAGAGGTTAAAAAAGAAAAAGGCAGACACTCTAGGATAAGTCATTTTAGCAATTTTAAAGGCCACATATTGAAAGCCTACTGCCCGTCTACACGAGAACACTCAATTACAGAGTCAAAATTCATCCTTCTCATTCATAAATGAACTTTTTGTGAAAACTAATTTCACAATTGTTTGAGCAATTCAAGCCAGCTACCTATATTGGTCATTATACTTCTCTCTTTATAAATTAACTTATTCATCTAACCCATACATTACTGAGTCCATATGATATGACAAGCTCTGGTCTCTGCATGGGATATGCAGAGGTAAACAGATCAAACAAGGTCTTTGGCATCAGAGAGTTAAAATTCTTGCAGAGAATATAAACAATAAACAAGCAAACAGACAAGTAAGATTATGATAACTGTTATGAAAGATTAAAATGCAAGTGAGAAGCTTGAGAGTAACAAAGGAGACACTTTTATGTAGAGTGCTCTAGACAGTAGTCCAGACAAGAATGATGGTGTCTTGGACCAAGGTGGCTTTGGGGATGATTCCTGGATTTTTGGTTTGAGCAACAAGAAATATAGTGTTGGTGTTTATTGAGATGGAAAATACCAGGGGTAATGTGAGTTTTGATTTTAAATTTGAAGGAGAATGAACCAGACATATGAAAAGTTTTAAGGAAGATCATTTTGAACAGAGGAATGGTTAAAAAGGGACCTGTTATATGGGGGGGCAGGGAGTAATCTTTGAGGAATTCAAATGAGGGCAGTGTGCCTGGAACGTAATGAAAAAGGGGAAGAATGCTGTAAGGTGAGGCAGGGTCCATGTCAGGAAGTACCAACTGTAACCCAATGTAGAGTCTGGATTATTTTTCCCATCAGTGAGATATCATTAAAGGTTTTACCTAGAAGGGGGCATTATCTGCTCTTTACTTTTCACAAGACCACTATTAGCTCTGTGGAAAATGAATAAGGGCAAAATGGAAGAAGGGAAACCATGAATGGTCTGGGACAGTAGCCTAGACAAGGATGATGGTGTCTTACTGGACTAAGGTGGCTTTGAGAATGATTCTTAAATTTTTGGTTTGAGTAATAAGGAGGCTTATATAGTATTTATTGAGATGGGAAATACCAGGGAGAAGTGGGTTTAAAATGTGAGGTAACCCAGAATTTAGTACTTAACGTATTACGTTTGAGAATATACCTAATGAGCTTACTGAAAATTCAAGATTAATTAGTAAACTTGAGAAATAGAATTTATAATTTCCAGGTAGCCAAAAGAAGAAAAGAGTTAAAAAAAAAAAAGAAAGAAAACCCTCAGCAGTGTAACAAACCACAGGGAAGGTGAAAATAAGAAAAAATAAAATCATATTCTAAACACAAAATAAGATGTCAGAATATATCCAGACATCTCAGTAATTATAATACATGTGGTTAGTTTGGTTGTTTACAGTTATTTGCTGTTCACCATGATAAAATGATCATATAAATACAAATCTTAGCAAAAATTCATGACTATAGTCATAGGGCAATTCTAGCAGTGAGACTGCGTGTTAAAAATGCATGTGCAATTTTAGGTATGACAGTCATTTCCATTACATTGTTCTTTAAAACAAACAACTTTCATCTTCATTCTCTTTATTGATTCTGTGTTTTCTATTTTATTGATTTCTGGTCTGGTGTTCATTCTTTTTTCTAATGCTTATTTGGATTTCATTTGTACTTCTTTGTTTATGAAGGTAGAATCTGAAGTTGTAGTTTTAATACCTCTTCACATACAAATAGATGTTTCATCCTACAGATTTCCATCTGATGCTGCTTTAGCTGCATTACACAAGTTTTGATGTGTGCTGTTTGTGTTTATTAATATCAAACCACTTTCTCATATTACCTTTGATATCACCATTGACTGATGGGTTATTGAGAGGTTTTGTAGTTCCTGGATATTGGGATATCCTTGTTACTGGTATCTGGTTTAATTCTGCTTTAGTCAGTGAGCATACTTTGAATGACCTGAATTATTTAAAGCTTATTGAGACTTTGCTGTAATTTAACTGGTAAATGTTCCATGTGCATTCTCTTGTTGGTGGGGTATTTTATAGATGTCAACTAGTTCAGGTTGCTTGATGATGCCATTCCACTTTGCTGATGTTCTGTCATTCTGTTATTGAAAAGGGCTATTAAAATCTGACTGATAAATGTGATTTTGTCTACTTGCAGTTCTACCAGTTTCTTCATGTATTTTGAAACTCTATTATCAGATGCATAAATACTCAAAATTATGTCTTCTTGATACATTAACCCCTTTATCATTATGAAATGACCTTCTTTACCCAAGGTAATATTTTCCCCTAACGCTCTCTTTGTCTTATATTAATATAGACTCGTCAGTCTCCTGTGATGACTGTTAGCTTTTTTTTTTTTTATTCTTTTACTTTTTATTTGCATTTATCTTATGCTGAATTTAATCCCAGGCCATAAGTTTCTGTTTCTTGAGTTTCTTCTGGGATATCTTTTTCTTCTGTGCAACTTCCTCTTCTGGTTTAGGTACAATCTGCTCTTTTTCAGTAAGGATCATTTCAATGAGGCAGGGAGAGCTCATATATGGGTTGATTCGACCATGAGCTCTGTAAGTTCTGCACCGCATCTTGGGGGCTTTGTTCACCTGGATATGCTCAATGACCAGAGAATGTACATCTAAACCCTTAAGCTCAGCATTACTCTCTGCATTTTTAAGCATGTGCAGTAAAAATTCAGCACTCCTTTTGGGCCACCGACCCTGTGTCCATCCCCACTGTTTGGCCTGGGCACACCTACCAACTCCACCATTGTAGTGACGGAATGGCACACACTGCTTCTGCAAGGTGACATCCTTCAGATACTTGGTAGCTTTTCGGATGTGCTTACCTTTGATGGCCTGGGTATCTTTTTCCATCATTTTTATTTAACATCTTTATGTATTTATATTAATGAGTATTTCTTAGGCAGCATATAGTTGAGTGTCACCTTTTTATCCAATCTGGCAATCCTTAAATTTGAATTGATTCAACAATCCACATTTAATGTGATTATTGATATGGTTGGGTTTAAATCTACCATCTTGCTGTTGAGATTCTATTTCCCATCTGTTCTTAATCCTTTTTGTTCTCTGTATTCTGTTGAATGAATTACTTTTTTATTATTCCACTTTATCTCCTTTGTTATCTTATTAGCTATAATTCTTTTTTGGTATTCTGCTAGTAATTGTTGTGGGGTTTTATAGGATTCATCATTAATTTATCACAGTCAACCTTCAAATGATATTATGCCACTTTACATGTACTGTGAGGACCTTATAACTGAGTCTATCCTTTGGATACTAGACATTGTGAATTGTTTCTTTTATGTCTGTGTTTTGTCTATTTTTGTATATGAGGTTTATCACTTTGGCTGGTGTAAGACCAGTGCTTATTCCCTCTACTTTTTTTTTTCTGGTGGTTAAACTTCATATAGTTTCCCAGTGCACATGTGCTGATAAATCCTCAGCTGAAGCCATGAGGCGCAACCTCTGCCGGTCTCAGAGTCTCCATTGGTACAGGCCTCTTGTGTCAGGGATTCTGCCCTATATGCTGGAGCTATCTCCGAGTCCCTGGACGCATAGCTCTGTCTCCCTGCCTCAGGGGGCCAAGATGCTACTAAATTTCCACTTTTGTACATGGCCTGGGAAACTATCTCTGGAAAGTGAACTCTGGCAGTCATAGACCTAAGCTAATTTATTTCCTGCCTCTCGGGAGTCATTGTCCTTCATTCCCTAATGTCTTAATACATTGAAAACCATTCTTTTAAATATTGTGTATGATTTTAAACTTGTTTCACTTGTTTCCATTTGTTGATTCTGTCTGGATATGGAAGTTCAGTATATCTTCTGCTTTGGCCTGGTGAGCACATACTGCTCCTTGCAGCCATGGCTTGATTTTTTTATCATCAATTTGACAATATTTTGCTATTGGTTTTCCAAACTTTCTCCTACCAATCTTCTGTCTCCTCTTTTTCTGCCACTCAAATTGCACACACACATATCTTGTTGTCTCTGTACCCTCGGGTCTTTTACTCCATGTTTTTCTTTTCTTTAAAAAAAAAATCTCTCCCTACTTATTTTTGGTAATTTTCTTCTGACATATTTTCCAGTGAGTGACTGTTTTTCTAATATGCTGTTAAACCCATATTTAGAGAGATGCCAGCTACCTCTTTCTGGAATGTTCTTACTCTAATTTATTTCAACTAGCACAGGGATGTCAAAATCACTGAAGTAAGAGTTATTACTTCAGAGCTTTTGTGTTTCAGTTACAGAATTTAGATTTTTTCAAATTTTGTCCTATAAGTCTTATTTCCTTTTTATTTTCTTGAACATAGTTAATACATTTATTGTAATTATGTGTCTTGTACACTCATTATCTGTATTCTCTGAGCATTTTTGGGGGGGTGTCTGTTTCTTGTGGTTTGTACTTAACTCTCTTATTCCTCGTATGCCACGTTAGTTCTAAATGATAGACATTGGATATGAAAACAGAGGGTAGGAATAATTTTAAACCTTGGATGATGTTCTTTTCTGATAGAGGAATTTATTGTGGCTAAGGGTACAAGCAAGTCAAAATCATAGAGCAAGTATGCTTCCAATTTGCCCTTATTCCCATGATACTGGCTTCTGAGATCCCTTAACAGGAATAGAGAGATGCCAGCTACCTCTTTCTGGAATGTTCTTACTCTAATTTATTTCAACTTGCACAGGGATGTCAAAATCACACCTCTTCTCAATTCAGCAAACAACATTTGGAGAAATGCAGCTCCCAGAGATGGACTCACCTCACTGGGGTTCTCCCTTCTTTTGGACCTTGGCCTCAGATTTCTTTACTGAGTTGTTAAGTCTACAATACCTTCAAGCAGATATTTTTAATATTTTCTCCAGTTACTAATTGTTCTCACTGAGACTTTGGTCTGAATTCTCTTACTTGTAATTACTGGAAAAGGAAGTTCTATTCTCATTCTCACCTTTTTATATATGTACATTCATCCCTTTGATAAAAATAAAATGAATTTATAATTAAATACTTTCTGAAATAAGTAAATTTATCTGACCAGAAGTAAGAAAGCACTATAAATTCTTTAAGGTAGAGAAGTTCAAGGTAGGAACATAAAGAAAATATTATTGGAGAAATAAACAAAATTAGAGATGTTTAAAATGATAATTGTACATAGATGTTCATAATTTTGACAGGGCTAAACACTTTATGATGATTATTGGATTAGTAAACCTGTTTGGGCCTAATAGTAAAGTAAGTTAATGTCCCAGTTAATTGTTCACAGATCATCTATTATTATGCTCCTAGCATAGATATCAGTTTGATCCTGGGCTGAATCCAATGTAGTAGAAAAGTTATTTGAGTGTGTGCATGTATGGTCAGTATAAAACTCTAATAAGGAGAACTGATAGAAATTAAAGCTTGGGAGAATGGTCAAAATAAAGAATATATAATATTAAAAAATTACTTAAATTTTTATATTGCAAAAAAATTGTTTAAATTGGAGTTAATTAGGAAATATCTATATGAATTCACTGTTTTACTAAGAAGTGCATTTTTTAGCACTGTCACCAAAGAGACTCAACAGGGTGTCAATACAAACAGTGAATATGGAGGAAAAATGTTATTCATACTTAGTGCCTACATGTTAGACTCTGTTTCACTCTACACTGACATATTATTTGAAGAGTCATTGATTTAGTCTTTGGCCATGGGGACATTAAAATAAAAAAGTGGAATATCTTATTGCCAGAGAGCAAAGATGCTTTTAAAATGTCTGGGGTAGTGTTGGAAGAAGCCAGTTTTAAGGTATTTCCTTTAGCTAAATTGGTACAAAGTGCAGCTCAGAAAGAGAGTAAAAATTGTAATAAGTAGTCAGCGAAAATCTGCCTCTTCTTAATGATACTCAAAAGGGAAGAGTTAATATGACATATGTAAAAACATAGTTATAAAACAAAATGACTGATTAAATATTCTTAGGAGATGAGTTAAATGTGAGGGCCATCTGTTCTTTGCTGGACAGTAAAACTTTCTAGGGAAACTAGTAATAATAAACACATTATTATTTTTTGTCTGCCTGGCCCCCAAAGGCATCAAAAGCAGTACTCATCTTAATCTCTTTGCTTCCTTCTGAAATCATTGTACATCAGCCGGAGAGAGACCCAAACACCGGGATCAACTTGCAGGGATTCTGTCTTTTATTGGACGTTGGCCTCAAAACTCAATACTTGCAGAGACTGGCATCCAGCTTCAAAACGTACCTCAATCATTGGGAAAAAATTACATGATATTTGCTTGTGCTTCTAGCCACCCATTAAAAACAATAAATTGTTGTGATATGCTAATAACTCACAGGTTCCCAATACTGCTGACTGATGAGATAAATATATATTAATGTAGAATAAGAGATTATGTTAGGCAGCCTAAGCAAAACTTGAAGAATTTGCCCTTTGCAAAGAAAACACAACTGCAACAAAAAAATCCTGTGAAACAGATGGGGTTATAAGTCCTGTTTGTATAAGATGTGATATATAATTTTTTTAATGCAAGGATGAAAATTCTGCCTTATGTTGTTTGGAAGTGTGGTGGTAGTAACAAGGAATGCCACTTAAGATTATATGACCTCACAAATGTAAATGCTCTTGATATTTTGGGTAATTTGTATTTCACACTGGATGTTGCAGTAAATTCTGAGGACATAAAATTGTAGCACCATTGTTCTAGGGGAAATTCTGGCTCTATAAAGACTCTTATTAAAAGTCTTGAGTATAAATATTTCTTCGGTAATAATTATGGAATATGAAAACAGCTTTTTAAATGTAACAATATATTGTGAAATTCATTTTACTGCCATGACCAAATACAAACAACAATTTTATTAATAGTTTCATATTCAGTGGGTTTAGTGAGAATGCACATTACCGTTAGTTGTGATGAGAGTGTACCTATTCCATAATGAAAGACCATTTTTTGAGAATTTATTAGCTTCTGCTACATTTTGGCCCTATTGTAAATGAGCAGCCAAAAGCAGTACATGAGACAAAGAATGTCAGTGCTCCTGAACAGAGCTGCCCTTCCAGGGAGGAAGAAAAATCCAAATGAAAAACAAAAAAAGATTGCTAGAAATTATATTCTTTTTATAGATGTTACTTTTTTTTTTTTTTAGGCCCAGAGGCTTTTCAAATAATTCTGCCCAAGGATACAGCTAAAAAGAGGTAACATCTCAGATACATTTTTTTTTTGCTTTAATCATTCTTTATCATGCTATGCTGTTTATTTATTAAGTATCATTGATATGCAATCTTTTGTTGGTTTCAAATATACAGCACAGTGGTTCAACAGTTACCCATATTATTAAATCCTCAGTCTCTCTTGTGTAGCTACTATCTGTCAACTAGGAAGATGTTACAGAATCATTAACTGCATTCAGCACGCTGGATGGTACTTTTTCTTAGAGATGGATTTTTTTTTCTAAACCAGAGAAAGAGTAGAAAGGGGTGCTAAAATAACTGAAATAATTTAATTTTTAATTTTTATTTGAGAAATTAGTTTTATTTGTATGGATGTATAAAATACTTAAACATGTTTTAAAATTTTGTTAAAGATAACATGTATCTGTGTGCATTAAAGCAAGACATTTTCAAAAAAATCATTGAGTAACATTGAAAATGGCATAATTTAAATACTCTTGGTACATACGCATATACTTTAATTAGTTTTAGACTTTATGAGTCTCTAATGCTATGTCACTAATATTATTATGAAAGACATTTTTTTGCTACTGGTCTTATTTTTATTTTCCCAAGTAATTCCAATATTTTAAAAAGTTTAACTTTATTTTTATTAATTTTAAAACAGTTGACTTTTTAAATCAACTCTTCTCTGAAGAACATACTATTTTTGATGGGGAAAAAATTCTTTCTACACATGGTGAGCTACCTGGTAATATCCTAACAGGTTTTTTTTTCTAAATGGAGGATGTTCTCAATTTTTATTCTTTCCATATTGAAATGTATAAATATTTTAACCCATGTATTTTTTCTAGGATCTGCCTTTTTTGCCTCCTTTAGAAGACCGTCCTTTGAGAAATTTATTTTCAAGTCCAAACTCATAAATTCTCTCTTTTTATAATCCTTTTGAATATTCCACCAAATTTGGATGCAAACCACAGGCCTTCTCAATTAATTCCACTCTGGTGTAGAATGTGTTTTTCCAATTGAAAATGGGAGTTCTGTCAAAAGATTGTTCTGACAGGTCAAGATATCACAGAGTGCAAATACAGAATTTCAGAATTAAATCTTGTAAACTTTGATCCTTCATCATTGAATTTCTTCAGTTCCTCAATCATTCTTGTGGGAATAACCTTCAAGTCTTCTGATTTGCAAATTTAGTCTTCAAAATTGATAGAAATCAACATAGGAGTTGAGGTTGATTAAATGAGTCAAAAGGAGATTTTCTGGATAAATGGAATTATTCTGTATGTCATTAGGGTAATATACTAATGAATGCTTTTATCAAAACTCATCAAAATGTACACTTAAGATCAGTGCATTTCACTGCATATACATTTAACTGTGATAAAAAACACAACCAAAAAGCAGAGCAAAACAAAAAATCTAAGTACTTATGTGAGAAAAGTTAGAAAACAAAACAGAATAAGCTATATAGCCCAAGATCATTTATATTATTAAAAATGCATGTACACAAAACATCAGTATATATTTTATAAAATACATACTGAATAAAAAAATAATTAATACTCAACAGTATAGATGGGCTGCTTGGTTTGGGGGCAGTGGTATATAGGGAGAAAAGAAGATAAACAAATAAAATAAGAGTTTTCTTGCATTTTCCTTTCAAGTAAGCCTTATGTACTAAATGCTAAAATTTAAGAAAATAGATTATTAGAACTGTATGAACAGTCTCTTTAAAGGAAATTTACAAACATTCACATTGAAAATTTGTCTTAGTTATTCTAGTCTACTTGACAGTTAAAATTTCATGAAATTTGGACCATGAAAATTCTCCTTAATGTAGTCAAAAGTAATCATAGATCAATAAAATAACTCTCTAAAAATTCCAAACTACACACAGCTGATTTTTTTTTTTAGTAAGAAAACAGAACAAGGAAAATAGTTCTGTGGCAAAGCAATTGAACCCCAATTATCTGTTTTTTCCACACATATTAAATGAGGGATTCGTACCTGCCATTTATAGAAGTGCAGTTTTCACAGTGTCCTGAGGCTAAATGTCCGGATTCTTCTTGGAAAGTTAAGGGATGCAGTTTGGCAAATATGATGAATATTCTAAAACATAGGTTATTAATTTTAAGGAGAAAATTTGCACATGTGTTGTAGCCCATATGTTAAGAAATTACAATTCTTTAGTGCAGAGATCATGCCCAAGTTGGCTGTCAGCTTTGGCTGGTGTTTCAGATACCATCTGAAGAAACCATGGATTTGTTATTTCCAAATTAGGTAAGATTTGGATGTTAAACTATCGAGTTAATGTCACAAGGTTATAAACATGACACTGCAAAGTGCCAGGATATTAACATGTATTATTCAACCAGTAATGAATATACTTTTATAGACTTTTGGCTGAAATATATGAGAAGAACTATGCATTCTGTTTCTTTCTGACATGCTCTTTACAGGCTGCCTAATACTGGTTTAGTAGTAGAAAGAAGTATTTTTATTTGAGTGCTTTCATTTTTATTTTTTAAATGTGTCCTCAAAATGACAAATATGTTTGTAGTGTAATTCTGGTTAAGCAAAATTCCTCTGTGGAATTAATGATAGGATCAAAGACTAATCTACAGATTAGTTGAAAGTTTGCTTACAGCCTCGGTATATTACTGTTAAGAATGGGTGTTGCTGCCATGTGGGTGACTCAAGGGTCATTAATTTAAGTTTTGCTATGCTCAATTAACACTTTCTCCAAATCACATACCGATTTCGCCCTATCTGAAAGTATTTAAGTAAACAGATTTGTATAATTTTTTATGTTTATTTTAACCTATAATGTAGGTACCATCACTAAAGTCTATTCAGAAATTGGCTACTTCAAATATACTTTTTTGTTGTTTAATTAGGAAGATAATTTTAAAGAATACATATATTTTATATTTATATCATATATAATACACAGATAGAGATATGTTTTTTAATCTAAGGATGTAAAACATCCTATAATGAAATCTGGACTTTTCATTTGCAGAAACACATCTTCAGTATCTACTCTTTAGAACAGGAAAAGTTCCTGCATGTTCCTTAAGACAAGTTAGTGAAAGGAAAATTAGAGTAAGTTTATAAGTACTGTATATTTTTAACTCGTTCTCATATGAAATGTGTTTTCTAGGTTAGAAGGGAATAGGAGAGTGACTTTCTAAAAATCTTATTGTCTAACTCTATGGTCTATGAATGATTATATTCATTCTTTCTGATTTAGATAATCATTTGATAGAATACATTCCCACCGAAGGCACAAATAAAAGGAGGATAAAAATGCATTCTTAGGAGTGTTCTACTTAATATTTCACAGTGAAAATATGAACATCAAGGTAAAAACAAAATTTTCCCTCATTATTTAAACATGCAAAAATCATCGAGAACTTCTGTAAAAGTTGGGGCTTAACTATTTGTGTTCTGTCAACACAATATAAATGACTCTGTCAAAGGTTGTGTGAGTCCTTTAAAGCAATGAGAATTCCTTTTGGTTTTGTCCTTTCACGTTAAATTTAACAAAATACCTTGTTAACTCAAAATCTGTTAAATTATTATAATAATTAGAAATGTGTGAAAATATGCAGTATCTATAGGTCCATTTTATTTAAGCTTTCAGGGCACTATTGAAGCACCTTTCAACATTAAATGATGATTCAGGCAGAGGCCTTTGAAGTAAATTGTCTACATTGATTTGCGATCCCATAAGCCTCGATAGTAAGCTATCCTCTTTGAGTTTACAGCCTTGCTTAATTCAGCAGAAAATTGCTTTCTGCCTACTTCAGAGACCCACTTAGATGAAGAGAGTCCAATTAAAAGAATTCTGCCTGTGTTGTCAATGGAAGGCCTGAGAATCCTTTTGATGACTAGGTAAACAGAATTGACTACGCATGGAATAGCTTTGTTTATGGAGAACTGAGCTCCATACGTCTGACAAAAGGAGGTGATAGAGGTGAAAAAAATGCTTACCACATTGCCTGGCCCAGGATAGGCACCCAAATTATCATTTGTATAAAACAGCAGCAAAGAAAGTGTTACCTCCTCAGTAACTCCCATATCCAGTGAATGAGTATAAAACTTAGATTCTTCTTAAATAAGTTATATAAAGCAGTCAGAACAGAAACTGGCAAATAATGAACACTATATAAATGTTGACAGTTAATACTTTATTATTACTTCATAAACATGAGTTTTCTGTAATCAGAGAATGCAGGAGCAAACCGTAGAATCCTTGATGTTCTAAGCAAGTACATACTTGAGTTTATCCAGTGGACTGTCTATCAAAAGTGAAAGGTTAAGGAAGAGACCATCTTTGTTACCTGATGGAGTTTAGCCTCAAAGGAAATAACTGGCTTGTATCAGGTGGTGTCAGTCTTTGATTTAGTCACCTTAGTGATGTCAGTCTTTGACTGAGTCAGTTCAGAGCCTTTCATATTTTTCTTTCCATCAAGAACATTTACTGTTTTCCCTGCCAAAAATAATTTCCACCTTAGTTTTGTAAGTGAACACAGTCCCTTTGAAAATCGGGATGCTGATCAGTCTGACAAGAATAATGTGATCCGGAACTGACCAGGCAGCCAGTGTATTAGCTGAATGTTACAGAAGAAGGGCTGGGTGGAAGGAGTTAATACATAAATGCTGAGTGACAAGGGCATACTTCACTTTGAAATCGGTGAGCTGGGGTCATGGAAGCTTAAGTCTCTCTACAAATACGTCCTTCTCATCTTTTGTTTTTGACATGAGGGAAGCTCAGTGTGGCCAACAGAGAGAGATGCAGAGGGATGAAAGAAGACCTTATATATCTTGGAAATTCAGAGAGAGAGAAATGCAGAGACACTGTGAACAATTATATACCAATAAATTCTACAATCTAGAAGAAATGAATAAATTCCTAGAAACATACAACCTAACAAGACTGAATCATGAAATAACAGAAAATTTATCAGATTAGTTTACTAGTAGAGTACTACTAAGGAGATTAAGTCAATAATTTAAAACCTCCAAACAGTGAAGTCCAGGACCAGATGGTTTCATTGGCAAATTATACCAAACATCTAAAAAGGAATTAATATCAATCCTTCTCAAACTCTTCCAGAAAACAGAATAGGAGGGAATACTTCCAAACTCATTTTATAAGGGCACTATTGCCCTGATTGCAAGACCAGAATAGGACACTGCAAGGAAAGAAAAATCCTAATAAACCCCTGGGCTTACTCTCCTGTGGAGATCACTGAATCAGACAAAGCATTGCTGATGCATAAGACTGACATACGTGAATTATTTTAAAATATTTCAATAAAACTGCTTTGCTGGCTCAAAAAAAAAAGCCAATGTCCCTGATGAGCATAAGTGCATAATCCTTAACAAATACTGGCAAAATGAATTCAATAATACATTAAAAGGATCATACACCATGAACAAATAGGATTGATTCTAGAGATGCAAGGATGGTTCAACTATCACAAATCAATGTAACAACACATTAACAAAATGAAGGATAAAAATCATATGATCATCTCAATAGATACAGAAAAGGCATTTGACAAAATTCACCATCCATTCATGATAAAAACTCTACAAAATAGATATGTACAGGGAATGCACCTCAACATATTAAAGGCCGTATATGACAGCCCACAGCTAACATCATCCTCAATGGGGAAAAGCTGACGGCTTCTCTAAGATCAGGAACAAGACAAGGATGCCCACTCTCACCACTTTTATTCAACATAGTATTGGAAGTCCTAGCTAGAACAAATAAAATAAATAAAAAGTAATTAGACAAGTAAAAGAAATGAAAAGCATCCAAATCAGAAAGGAAGAAGTAAGCTTATCTCTATTTGCAGATGACATATCATATATAGAAAACCCTAAAGACTCCATAAAAAAACTGTTAGAATTAATAAAGGACTTCAATAAAGTTGCAGGATACCAAAGCAACATATAAAAATCAGCTGCATTTCTATGCACTAAAAATGAGTTACAAAGAGAAGTTAAGAAAACAATCCCATTTACAACTGCAACCAAAAGAACAAAATACCTAGGAATAATTTTCACCAAAGAAGTGATAGATCTGTACCCTGAAAGCTATACAACACTGATGAAAGAAATTGAAGATCAAAATAAATGGAAAGATATTCCATGCCCATAGTTAGAAAGAGTCAATATTATTAAAGCTGTCCATACTATGAAAGTGATCCTATAAAAATTCCAATGACATTTTTCACAGAAATAGAACAAACAATCCTTAAATTTTTATGGTACCACAAAAGACCATGAATACCCAGAGAAGTCTTGAGAAAGAACAAAGCTGGATCACATTTCTGGATTTAAAATTATACTACAAAGCTATAATGATCAAAACAGTATGGTATTGGCAGAAAAACAGCCACATAGGTCAGTGGGATAGCCCAGAAATAAAAGCCCAGAAATACAGACATGTCTCAGAGGTATTGTGGGTTTTGTCCCAACCACCATAATAAAGCAAGTATCACGATAAAGTCAAATGAATTTTTTTAGTTTCTAGTACAAACAGAAGTTTGTTTATACTATACTATGGTCTGTTAAGTGGCAATATCATGTCTAAAAAAATGTACATACCATAATAAATACCTTTATTGCTAAATTGCTAACCATCATCTGAGCTTTCAGTGAGTTGTAATCACTGATCACATATCACCATAAAAATACACTAATAAGGAAAAAGTTTAAAGTATTTCAAGACTACCAAAATGTGGCACAGAGATGTGAAGTGAGCAATACTTTTAGAAAAATGATGCCTATAAACCTGCTTGACACAAAGCTTCAATCTGTAAAAAAATATCTTTTAAAATGTTCATTATCTGTGAAGTACAAAAACATTGGTATGCCTATAAATGCATGTGTATATGTTTAATTAAGCTATAACAAAGGAGGTAAGAATATGCAATTGGGAAAGAATAGTCTCTTCAATAAATGGTGTTGGGAAAACTGGACAGCCACATGCAAAAGGATGAAACTTGTCCCCTGTTTTACACCATACATAAAATCTGATGAAAATGCCAATGGATTGGAAACTTGAACATAAGATCTGAAACCATAAAATTCATAGAAGGAAACATAGGGGATGAACTCCTTGGCATCAGTCTTGACAACAATTTTTTTGGATGTGACCTCACAACCAAAGGCAACACAAGCAAAAATAACCAAGTAGTAATACATCAAACCAAAAAACTTCTGCAGAGCAAAGAAACAAGCAAAATGAAAAGGAAGCTTACCAAAAGGGAGGAAATATTTGCAAATCATATATCTGATTAAGTGGTTAATATCCAAAATACATAAAGAACTGACACAATTTAATAGAAAAAAATTTTTTGATGAAAAAGTGGGCAGTGTACCTGAATAGCCATTTTTCCAAAGAAGAAATACAAATGGCCAACAGACACATGAAAAGATTCTTAACGTCATTATTCACCAAAGAAATGCAAATTAAAATCACAATGAAATATCACCTCAAACCAGTCAGAAGGCCATTCTCCAAAAGACAAGAAATGAGTGTTGGCAAGGATGTGGAGAAAGGGAACCCTCCCTACACTGTTGGTGGGGGTGTAAATTGGTGCGTCCACTATGGAAATAGAAAACAGTATGGAGGTTCCTCAAGAAATCAAAAATAAAACAACAGTATAATACAGCAGTCCCATTTCTGGGTGTATATCAAAAAGAGATGGAAACAGGATATTGAACAGATATCTGCACCCCCATGTTCATGCAACATTATTCATAACCGCCTGATGCTATGCAATCCCCTGTGTTGTGTGACACAAATAATAATTTCCTACATTAAAATGTGCTTTTTACTAGGATGAAGCTTGGGGAGAAAGGCAGGTCAGCTCTCTTTCAACATCCCAGTTTATAATTTTCTATTAGGCAGAAGCCAACACCACCTCTTAGGTTTGTAATTAGGGACAGGAAAGGTAAAATCCATATGCCAATTGCTAGGGAACAGAAAATACTCAGATGCTGCCTCCATTCAGAGCTGTGACTAGTAAAAATTTTGGCTTTGATAAGCAATGGAATCCATAAGAGCAAAATTGACAGTCAGCCAGTTAGAGTTTTTTGAGTGTTGGACTGTCAGAGAATCAAAACTTGGCATCCAGGGGCCTCTAATTGTCCAATACTTCTGTTGATTTTTAGGTCATGAAACTGGCACCAGGAGCAACTGGGCTGCTAAACTGGCGTAGTCACCAGCAGTTCAAGTTTCCCCAGGGTATCTTTCAACTACAATGAGGAGAGATCCTATTGTGAGCAGAGCCAGGGCCAGCCAAGCAGACAGAACAGGAAACTCGCACCAAGTGTGGGGTAGGAAAGTTTTCCTTCTGCTGCCCACCTGCATAGGATTCACCTTCAGGATGAGTAATCATTAGTACCAGCACTTCTTCCTCCATTTCCAAGTGGAAGGTATTCAATCTTGACTCTCACTTTGTTTTGAAAAAATTAATACCACTTTATAGGATCCTGAGGTTCAGATTCTGCATCTGATCAGTCAGAGATCCTGAATTTGGAATTGGAGAGACAAACTAGGTGTTATTAAATAATAACTAGTTGTTATTTGATAGAGAGATTTGATGTTATCCTTTGGTGAAGGAAAAAATTCTACTTTCATTTATACATTGTAGAGTTAGTTGAGTCATTTTTTAAGTATTATAGTATGACTATAAGGCTTAAAGATGAAATAGAAGAGAAAATTGAAAAGACACAATCTTAGAGAAATAATTCAACATTTTCAGAAACAAACAGGATGCACACACACACATACACAAACGAAGAACATAGAGTCAAAATTTTAAGTGGTCATTTTTTTCCTACATCATAATTCAGTAGAATTCAAACTTAAATTCCAATAGGGATTATAAGACTTGACCAGCGGTTTCTAAAATTTACAAGAAAATGGTAAAAGTGCAAGATTTACTAAAACAAATTTTTCTCCATTAAAAAAATTTAATAGCTTTATTGCAATAAAAATGGGCAAACAAAAAAACATAGAAATTTAAGTGCACATTTTGATAAATTTTAATATGTATATACTTCTGTAATTACCATAGTCAAGACAGTGAACATATTCATTATCAAATATCAAAAGTTTCCTTGTGTCCTTGGTAATCCCTCCCTCCTAACCCTCACTGCCCCTCGCTAGGTGTATATTTTTAAGTTGACATTTTTCTTTCAGCACTTTAAAACATGTCATTCTGCTATGACTCGGTTTACATTGTTTCTGATAAGAAATCTTTTGTCATCCTTATCTTTATTCTTTTATATGTAATGTGTCTTTGTTCTCTGGATATTATTAAGATCTTATCACTGGTTTTGAGCAGTTTGCTCGTGATATGTTGGTGCAGTTTTTAAAATACATGTCTTTTGCCTTTTGGGTTTGTGAAACATCTTCACACTGTGCACTATGGTTTTTATTAAATTTGTAAGTTTTTAGCCATTATTCGTCAAACGCTTTTTTCTATACCCTCTCTCTTCTCCTTCTGGAACTTTAATTTTACATATATGAGGTTGCTTGAAGTTGTCACACAGCTCACCAGCTCTCTATTATTTTTTCAGGCTTTTTGCTCTCTGTTCCATATTCTGCAATCTCAGTCGCTATGTCTTCAAGCTCATCAGTTATTTCTGCTGCAGTATCTAATCAGCCCTCATTCCCATCCAGAGGGTTTTTCATTTCTGGCATATTAATTTGAAGCTTTGAAATTCTGATTTGGGTTTTTTGGCTCTTTTTTAAAATATTTTCTGTTTCTACTCCACACCTTCAATCTTTCCTTACTTTTCAACCATGTGGTATCCAGTTATAATAACCAATTTAATATCATTGTCTGTTAATACTGATTTCTGTGTTATTTCTTGTGTGCTTCTGATTGTTAGGTTTTTCTCCTAATTTGAATTTGTGTTTTCCTGAGTTTCCCATGCCTTTTTCCAAAATGCCAGACATTGCAAATATTACCTTTTTAGGTGCTGGGCATTTTTGCATTGACATCAGTATAATTGAACGTTATTTTGAGATGCAGTTAAGTTACTTGGGAACAGTTCCTACTTTTGAGATGTGTTAGGGAAGCCACAGAGCAGTGTTTAGCCTGGGGCTAATTACAGCCACCTTGAATTCTCAGCTCCATCCTCTCAAGTCAGGAGTCTCCCCGGCTCTGCCAGGGGTTCCCCTTCCTGTGCCATAGCCTTGCACACACACAGCCGTAAGCTGTGGCAGTTGTAGGGCTAATCTTTGTTTCCTCTCTCAGTGATCAGTTGTCCTGCCTGACATTCTATGTCTTGAAGAAAACTGTTGTTTCACCGATTCTGACCAGTGTTTTAGTTGTTTTGCTGGGAGGGTAAATCTGGTCCCTTTTCCAACTTAGTTGAAAGTAGAAATCAACCAAGATATTTAGAGGAAAAATATGAATTTTCTTTATTAAAAATTAATTAAAACACTGGTTATTTGGTGCAGAATTTAAAAACTGATCAATTGGAAAGGAAATGACACCCCCCCACACACACGTATACATTAGTAGAGAACCTATAGACTACTTAAGGATGGTATTGGAAACATTGACAAGTATTTTGCAAACCTAGTTACATATCTTCTACAATTCAGTCACAAAAAAGTAAATTCTGGTTGGAAAATTCTGAGTTCGAAAGTTTGAAGACACAATAACAAACTTATGAAAGTATTAAAATAAATGAAAATTATTTTATGACCATGGGTTATGAAAGCTCTCTGTAAACCAAAATTATAAACCATAAACCTAGATTGATAAATTTGGCTACATGAAAATTAAAGAGTTGCTGCCATGAAAAGCTCTACCATAAGCCGTTTATAAGGTAAGTGACAGATGGGGAAGAGTACACATATAGCAGACATTGATTAATATTAAAATGTAAAGGGATTACCCAACAGAGAAAATAACAGACTAATGGAAAACAGAGCAGAGAATATAAAAACTATTTACACAACAGGAAATGCATATATTCAAAGGAAATAGGAAGCATGGATGTAGGTAAAATTGTAGTATTTCCAGAATATCTTGCCTGGCTTTAGTACATCTGCATATCAACAGGTGCTCAAGGGTGGAGAGAAGCATGGCTTTAGAGCATTTGCATCATTCCTCAGGGGTGGAGAGTAGGTCATCTCCATATCAAAGGGTAATTACCTGGGCAACCGAGGGTGTGTCTGAACCTGAGAGGTTAAGGGCAGGGGCTGGCTTCCTTGGTGACTTCTTCCAGAGCAGAGGAGAAAGACGGTCCTGGACTGTAGTTTGTAATCAATAAAAGGATTTTAAACTTTATTTTTCCCTTTGACTGATTTTGGTTTTTAGAGGTATTTTGCCCCGGGATTTCCATTCCCCAGACTTACAATGGCCAAGCATTTTTATTTCAATCTTACATTGGCAAAAATGTTTAAAAACAAATGTGTTAGAGTTATGGGAAATGGTAGTCTCAAAAAATTTTTAAATTGTGTGTCTATGACACACACTTTCATTTCTTGTTATATTAGTTTTAATACTACACTTATGAGCAACAAAGAATTAACATTTTCATTTCAGTATTGCTTATTATTGTAAAAAAATGGAAATAACATATATTTCCATTGGTGGGAAAATAATTAAACTCCAAGTAAATCATGGCATACTATATATTAGGTATGACAATGACATGAAAAACTCTCCAAAGGAATGATTGTGGGAGTCGGGAAGAGGGAAGGAAGTAATTTTCATAATAATACATGTAGTATCACAGCTCGAAGGACCCCCTCCATGATACGCAGCCTACTGTGCCTTTATCTCAGCCAGCCCCACCTGGCTCGCAAACCGCAAACCCTACCCTGGCATTAGGCCAGCCAGAGGGAAGACCTGTCCACAGCAACTACAAACGCAAAACATAGACGCTTATACCTGTGTGCTTGGCCCACTGGTTCAGGCAGTGGAGGCAGGCATAGCAGCTGGGAAGCAGGAAACAGCTCTTTCCTCCCCCCAGGCACCAATACCACTCCCCTGTGACCCCCAACATTGTTTCAGGGGTTGAGCAGCCCCAAAGAGTAGAGCTTCTGGGCACTAGAGGGCGCCATATACAAATATGAAGCGCCAAAGGAACCTGGTCCAGGGCAAAATTAATATAGCCCCTGAGAAAGATGACATGGACCTCATGACTCTTCCTGAAAGGGAGTTCAAAATAAAAATCATTAACATGCTCATGGAGGTACAGAAAAATATTCAAGAACTCAGGAATGAATTCTAGTCGCAGATCCAATTGTTGCAGAGCACAGTGGAGGGTATTAAAAGCAGGTTGGATACAGTGGAGGAGACAATAAATGAAATAGAAACTAGAGAAGAGGAATACAAAGAAGCTGAGGCACAGGGAGAAGAAAGGATCTCTAAGAATGAAAGAATATTCAGAGAACTGTGTGACCAATCCAAATGAAACAACATTCACATTATAGGGGTACCAGAAGAAGAAAAGAGAGAGAAAGGGATAGAAAGTGTCTTTGAGGATGTAATTGCTGAAAACTCCCCCAATCTGGGGAAGGAGATAGTCTCTCAGGCCATGGAGGTGCACAGATCTCTCAACACAAGGAACCCAAGGAAGACAACACCAAGACATATAATAATTAAAATGGCAAAGATCAAGGATAAGGACAGATTATTAAAAGCAGCCAGAGAGAAAAACTAGATAACATACAAAGGAAAGCCCATCAGGCTATCATCAGACTTCTCAGCAGAAAACTTACAGGCCAGAAGGGAGTGGTAGGATGTATTTAAAGCAATGAAACAGAAGGGCCTCGAACCAAGATTACTTTATCCAGTAAGATTATCATTTGAATTTGAAGGAGGGATTAAACAATTTCCAGATAAGCAAAAGCTGAGAGAATTTACCTCCCACATACCATCTCTACAGTATATTTTGGAAGGACTGCTATAGATGGAAGTGTTCCTAAGGTTTAATAGCTGTCACGAGATATAATAAAACTACAGTAAAGAAAGTAGAACAGCTAATTACTAAGCAAATGCAAAATTAAATTAACTATCCCCCAAAATCAATCAAGGGATAGACAAAGATGACAGAATATGATGCCTAATATATAAGGAATGGAGGAAGAAGAAAAGGAGAAGAATAAAAAGAACCTTTTGATTGTGTTTGAAATAGCATATTAAGTGAGTTAAGTTAGACTCTTAGATAGTAAGGAAGTTAAGCTTGAACCTTTGGTTACCATGAATCTAAAGCCTGCAATGGCAATAAGTACATACCTATCGATAATCACCCTAAATGTAAATGGACTGAATGCACCAATCAAAAGACATAGAGTCACTGAATGGATAAAAAAACAAGACCCATCTATATGCTGCCTACAAGAGACTCATTTCAGATCCAAAGACATACACAGACTAAAAGTGAAGGGATGGAAAAAGATATTTCATGCAACTAATAGGGAGAAAAAAGCAGGAGTTGCAGTACTTGTTTCAGATAAAATGGACTTCAAAACAAAGAAAGTCACAAGAGACAAAGAAGGACATTACATAATGATAAAAGGGTCACTCCAACAAGAAGAAATAACTGTTATAAATATCTATGTGCCCAACACAGGAGCACCTACCTATGTGAATCAAATACTAAAAGAATTAAAAGGTGAAATATAATGCAATGCATTCATTCTAGGAGACTTCAACACTCCACTCACTCTGAAGTACAGATCAACCAGACATAAAATAAGTAAGGAGACAGAGGCACTGAACAACGCATTAGAACAGATGAACCTAACAGACATCTACAGAACTCTACACCCAAAAGCATCAGAATACACATTCTTCTCAAGTGCACATGGAACATTTTCAAGAATAGATCATGTACTAGGCCACAAAAAGAGCCTCAGTAAACTGAAAAAGATTGAAATTGTACCAACCAGTTTCTCAGTCCACAAAGGTATGAAACCAGAAATAAATACACAAAGAAAATGAAAAATCCCACAAACACATGGAGGCTTCACAACATGCTGCTAAATAACCAATGCGTCAATGTCCAAATAAAAACAGAGATCAAGCAATGTATGGAGACAAATGACAAAAATAATTCAACACTGTAAAATCTGTGGCACGCAGCGAAGGCTGTGCTAAGAGGAAAGTATATTGCAATACAGGCCTACCTCAGGAAAGAAGAACAATCACATTCCGTGCTCATGGATAGGAAGTATTAATATTGTCAAAATGGCCATCCTGCCTAAAGCAATCTACAGATTCAATGTAATTCCTATCAATATACCAACAGCATTCTTCAATGAACTAGAGAAAATCATTCTAAAATTCATATGGAACCAAAAAAGACCCCAAATAGCCAAAGCAATCCTGAGAAGGAAGGATAAAGCTGGGGGGATTATGCTACCCAACTTCAAGCTCTACTACAAAGTCACAGTAATCAAGACAATTTGGTACTGGCACAAGAACAGACCCATAGACCAATGGAACAGACTAGAGAGCCCTGATATAAAACCAACCATATATGGTCAATTAATATATGATAAAGGAGCCATGGACATACAATGGGGAAAGGACAGCCTCTTCAAAACTGGACAGCTACATGCAAGAGAATGAAACTGGATTATTGTTTAACCCCATACACAAAAGTAAACTCAAAATGGATCAAAGACCTGAACATAAGTCATGAAGCCATAAAACTCTTAGAAGACAACATAGGCAAAAATCTCTGTAATATAAGCATGAGCAACTTCTTCCTGAACGCATCTCCTTGAGCAAGGGTAACAAAAGCAAAGATGAACACATGGAACTGCATCAAACTAAAACGTTTCTGTATGGCTAAAGACACTATCAGCAGAACAAAAAGGCATCCTACAGTATAGAAGAATATATTAATAAATGACATATTCAACAAGGGGTTAAAATGCAAAATATATAAAGAACTCACATGCCTCAACACCCAAAAAGCAAATAACCTGATTAAAAAATGGGCAGAGGATATGAAGAGACAGTTCTCCAAAGAAGAAATTCAGATGGCCAACAGACACATGAGAAGATGCTCCACATCAGTAATCATCAGGGAAATGCAAGTTAAAACCATAATGAGATATCACCTCACACCAGTAAGGATGGCCAACATCGAAAAGACTAAGAACAACAAATGCTGGGGAGGATGTGGAGAAAGGGGAGCCCTCCTACCCTGCTGGTGGGAATGTAAGCTAGTTCAACCATTGTGGAAAGCCATATGGAGGTTCCTCAAAAAACTAAAAATAGAAATACCATTTGACCCCGGAATCCCACTCCTTGGAATATACCCAAGGAATACAACTTCTCAGATTCAAAAAGACATATGCACCCCTATGTTTTTACATCACAGCAGTATTTACAACATCCAAGATATGGAAGCAGTCTAAGTGCCCATTAGTATATCAATGGATAAAGAAGCTGTGGCACATATACCCAATGGAATACTATTCAGCCATAAGAAAGAAACAAATCCTACCATTTGCAACAACATCGATGGAGTTGGAGGATATTATGCTCAGTGAAATAAGCCAGGCTGAGAAAGACAAGTGCCAAATGATTTCCCTCATTTGTGGAGTATGACAATGAAGCAAAACTGATGGAACAAAATAGCAGCAGACTCAGAGACTCTAAGAAGGGACTAGTGGTTATCAAAGGGCAGGTGTGTGGGAGGGTGGATCAGAAGGGAGGGAGAAGGGGATTGAAGGGTATTATGTTTAGTACACATGGTGTGGGTGATCATGGGGAAAACCATGTAGTACAGAGAAGGTAAACTGTGAATCTGTTTCATCTTACTACACCGATAGACAGTGGCTGCACTGGGGTATGGGTGTGGACTTGATAATATGGGTAAATGTAGTAACCACATTGTTTTTTCATGTGAAACCTTCATAAGAGTGTATATCAATAATACCTTAATTAAAAAAAATACATGGGGTATGGCTTTCTTTCAAAAATACAAGCATGTGCTTGTGCTCATCACCATTATATTTCTCTAAATACTTGAATGCATGTGTATATGTGTATTTAAAGCATAAAACAGTCTGCAATTATTAATCCGATAATCTGGAAGAAAGACAGGAATTACCATGGCAAAGTGGGTTTTACCTTAATCCATAACATTTCATTTTCTACGTTGAGAATGCATTCTACATTCCTTGTGTAATTGTGTAAATAAAACTGATCAAATGCTAAAAGATGAATTGTATGTATTTGGGAAGAAGTATATATATATGGGGCTTTGTGTGGCCCACAAGAAGGCCAAATTAGTGGGATGTCAAAGGTGCCTGCCATTTGTGTGGCACACCATCCCTTCCTCCTTTCCCCATTAATAGAGCCAGTAAGTTCCTTTTTTTTAATTTAATTTTTTTTTTGCTTTGCTTACATAGTTGAAATTAGGTTGGTATTACTTAAAACTGAGTAAGTCCTTCTTTTCTCACTAGAACATTTTCTGTTCTATTGTCCAGTATGTTTAACAAACAAAAACATTACATTACTGTATGACCTCCTGCTTCTCCTTCAGAAATGAGTCACTCAGCAAGCACGGAGCATGACTTTACTCCCATGGAAGAGGAAGGGTAGACTGGGAGAGGAATGAGGCTTGGAAATCTGCTTTGAGAAATGTCTACGTGGTTAAACGGAACGAGGTTTTCATTTCTGTATCCTCTTGGTGAGGCTACAGATCTGAACCACGTGGTGTTGAAATGATAGACTGTTAAAAGGTGAGAAATAATAAAGTGTGTAAGATTCTAATAGGGATTTTGATAATGGTTTAACGTCTCCTATTTCCCTTCTATCAACCACCAAGCCACCAGAGGCCAGTGCTGGGGATCAGAGACCTAGGGTCTCCATTGAGGAGATCCCCCTTAGGAGCCCTTAACAAAGGGCTCAGCTCTCCTACATGCTGCTATAGATTGCAGGAGTGTCTGATATCTTCATACCATGGCCTAACTAAGTTGCCACATAAAATTAATCATCATGCTTAGTGTTACATTTTTTCAGTATTTACAAATTGCTTTTATTTACAAATTGGATCTATGATACACTTCTATCACTGTTTTTGTGAAATAAGGATAATATATGTATGTACATCATAGAAACTTCTGTATATTGATCATGAAAAATGACAATAGCAGAACAAATACTTTCGGTATACATTTTCAATTTTAGCCTTTCTTAGCAATATCTCACCTATCTGTTCACTGTTCTTCTGAAGAAAATTACATTTGGTATGGACTTAACCTTTCTTTTTTCTAATAACATTTCCTCTAATCTTATTAAAGTTGCATTTTTTGGTTAATCCCTGATAAGCTCAGTGCAAATTCTACTAATTGGAAAATTATTCTTTTTCCAATGAGATATATAAATATTTTAATAAAAGTATTGTTGTAAGTACAATCTTTTTGTTTGCACACAGACTACCACTTTAGACAAATATTTTTAGAGAACATTAAATGATATGCCACCATTTGTGCTTACTTTTAATGTTTGTTAGATGTACATGCTGCAAGAATACAGGATTACTTGATTTTATTCCATTCTAGTGTAGAGTATAAATATATCCAGCAAAACGAGGAGCTCCCTTCTTTTCAAAAGTCAGAATATTCCAAAGTGCAATTACATTTCAAATTTAAGTTTTATACACTATCTGAACTCACAGTGTTTAATTTGTTTGATTCTTGATGGCATACATACTGCAGAGTGAAAAAATCATGAATTGTACAGCTTGGTGAAACCGTTAAGTACTCAGTGCCAATGTAACTACCACCCAGATCAAAAAATGGATTATTGTCAGATTCCAAGAAATTCCTCTCAGTTTTCCACCCCATCAGTAACTATTAGGGGCCCATACTTGCTTTTCTTTCAGCTCAGAAATAAAATCTTTGCCCACTATCCATTTTATTAGGCAGTGCGATATTCAAGTAGTACATTGTGTGTGTGTGTGTGAGATAGAGAACTTAATAAATTTAGTTCCTATTTGTAGACAAGACTTTCTATTGGTATGCAACACTTCTGTTGTGATTTAAAGATCATAAATGATGTGAACCCACTTGAAATGTTCATTTATAAGGATGGTCAGTGTAAGAACTGAATGCTAACATATGTCGAGACCCCTTACACAAAGCCCAGGAGGACCTGTTGGAAAACTGAGTGCCAGCTGTTCACAGGGTAATATAGTGAATTGGGTTCTTCAAGGTGCGTGGCTATAGGATGGCAGGTGCCTGGAAATTTCATAAGGGAAGGTGCTGAGACGTGGGGAAATAAAAAAAATCACACCTTTTTTCCATCTTGAATTTAGAACCATGGAAGAGGGACTGATAGAGATCAAATGTTGGCTTTAATATTGACATAAAACTAATGGGAGAATATGGCTTTAGTTTGCTTACTAAAGGACTTGCTAAAACTCACCCAAGGGAAATTTTGGGTCAGCTAAACAGATATACTGACCTAGGAGAACTGCCTTGACTGGACAGAAAATAGATGCTAAATAGATAAGCTTTGCAAATGAAAAACATGGATCAATGTCTGTCATATCCTTACTTATCAACAACAGATACCTAACTCCTACACAGAGTGGAATAAACAAAGGATGAGGAAAAAGGACAGGGTATTACAGGGCCATTGTCATTGTGCGTGGGAAAACGAAACCAGAGGAATGGAGGTTCCTCTCGAATATTACCTGTTAGTCATCACACATAGCCTCCTTACAAACTGAGTGTGTCTAAATGCTGCCTTGTGTTATGATTTTAACTTAATGGTAAATTATCAAGATGGTTTTAACTTAATGGTTAAAAGCCCTGAGGCAATCCCAGATGCCTATACAGAGGGTGACATCATCATCCTCAGAATACAAAAAATGAATTAATTGGCACTTTGGTGGTCCTATATGGCATTGAAGTGTTAATCATTCATGCCTTGCAAATAAATAGAATTTGATTAATAATTTGACCCCAGAATTACAGGAATTATACATTTCTCCTATTGAGAATTCTAACTCTAAAGAACTAATGCAGAAACAACAAAGACAGGAAAAAGTATTTATGGCATATGCACTACATAATCCAGAAAACATGGCCTTTATTTCAGTTTAAAACTTAAAATACATTGTTAAAAGCTTGATAAGTGAGCAACTGGGAAAGGAAGCAGCGATCATAAAGGCCAACATGGCCTCATTAAAACAAGTTATGCCAGAATAACTACAATTTTCTTTCTGACAAGGTTACAAAATTGGTAGGTTATAGAAATGCTGAGAACAATAATAATAGAAACAATAATTGCAAGGACAGCAATTACAATCATATTCTTTTTCCTCCACTGAGCTCTTCTCTGTATGAGTTAATACATCTAAAACTCTTTGGAACACCACCTCACACACCTCAAAAATATATAAGCTCTTTTTATGGCTGTTATTGTTGCTGTCATATTTAAAGAAGCTTTAGGTAGGTTAAGATATACTGAGTGCTGTAGGCTGAATGTGTGCCCCCCAAAGTCATATGCTGAACTCCTAATGCCCGATGTCGTAGTATTAGGGGGCGGAGCTCTGGGAGGTGATGAGTGCAGATGCCTCATGAGTGAGAGTCACGCTCTTGTAAAAGGGGCCCGAGTGAACGGCTGCCTTATCACTGTGAGCTCCTCCAGGGAGAACGTCTTCCACGCAGGAGCCGGCACCACTGAGCACACGGGGGCGCCCTGGCTTCAGAGGCTGTGCAGTACAGTAGAGAACATACTAGAAACCTGGGTTTTCACTCCAAATTTGTAATTAACTCACTCTGTGACCTTGAGAAAGTCACCTGCATTTCTAGATCTCAGTTTGCTCGTTCATGATGTGAGGATGTTGAGTGAGGTGATCCTGTCCAGCTTCAAAATTCTGTGACTGTATATGATATTAGCTGCTCTGATAGGACCCAGGAAACTGGAACTAATGGTCCCTAGCCACAGAGTTTGAAAGACATAATATGATAATGAAAAGAATATTTAAACATACAAGTGAGTGTGGTAAATGTTAACTTAAGCATGATAACATAATTCTCTCATGGCCAAATAATTAAGTCCTGGATATATATGACCTATGAATTCCAGTTTTCTGTTCAGCTTTCATTACCCCCAAACAGCTAAACTGAGAGAGAGAGAGAGAAGTGAATTCCCTAGATGCCAACTGTGAGGTCTGAAGAAATCCCTAGGAAAGAGGGCAGATTCGTAACAAATCATTCGCATTTCAGAATACATGAGTATTTAGAAGCACAATTTTAATTCAAGACTGCTAACTGCAGTGAAAAATCTAGCGGCCGTGTAATTCATTACTGACATCTTAGCCAATAACATGTTTAAAATGAAGCTGCAGAAAAATTGGTTTCTAGCGGCAACTATGGTGGGTTTCTGTTTTATTGGTTTAATGATGTAGGATCAACAGAATCGTACAAGTAATTGTTGGTGGCCTCTATCAGCCACTTCCTGTACCTTCAAGCTGTCAGAAGTGGAAATAGTTGCTTGTATAGGGAATGGGATATATGGGCCCATCTGCCTATTTTGAAAGCTTTCTGAATCATTTTCAAATGATTTCCCTTGATACATTATAATATCAACTATCAGAGCCCTCCTTTGTTTTTCCTTGTTAACTTCCACCTCTGTGCTCTGTGGTTGTACTCATTTTTGATACAACCAAGTGTACCACATTAAGTCACTTTTTCTAATTAACTAGGTTAAGGGAGTAGGTTTTATTATAGTGATTTTCTCTATAACTTATTGTTTGAATAATGAGAGAGAAAGACTTGAAAGTGCTACAGAATTTTTAGGTGCTAACACTCTGTGTAGTTGACTAATGCATATAGAAGAATTTGGGGCCTGGATCTGATACAATTTTCTTATTGCACTTATACTAGGATTTCCATAATGAAAATATTTCTGTTGAACTATAATCTGTATTAGAACATCCTGTGGGCTTAATACCAATTAAATGAGGGCTAAAAAAAAAAAAGAGCGAGGAACAATGAATAAAATCCATCTTTTAAAATAAAAACTGGCCACCATCTATATTTTATAAGTGTTCGCTATATATCTTACGAGAAAAATACCCAACCCATTTGGAAGTGAAAAAATTGAGTCAGATTAATTATTCACTCTATAGAAGACTTTTTTAATACTGTTGTTATAAGTCATTGGGTTGAATTTAATTAAAGTAGTGTGTTCTGCATATGAAAGCAAAGTTTTTGTGTCTGCAGGAATCCCAAGTATAATAGCATAGATCTGATGGCCTGCAGGATCAAATGCCTAACAATGGAATTTTATGTATTTTATAATTAAGCCCGTCTTCCTTATTACAGGCAACCCATTATAGCTGTTTGCAAGAAATTCAGTCCAATTCAGGAATTTCTTGGCCAAATTTAAACTCTCTCAAGTTTTGCACTTCTTCTGTTAACTTTATTCTTAATGTCTTTTATTCTTGCTGATGCTGTTGTAAATAGAATTTTTTTAGTTATTATTTTTTATTATTCCTGGAGTCATTCTTAGAGGTCTAGCTTAGAGCCAGCTCCTTCAGGTCCCAGAATATTGTAATTCCTTATATTCAACCCCCTCCCGCTTAAATACCTTGAATGGTATCTAGTCTCTGCAATGAACTCAAATGATAGAGAATGGCATTGTTGGGTTGTAATTCATGAGCGACATTAGATTAATATGTTGACCTTTAGGAATTTGTATTCTTTGTCACATATGACAGTGGGGAAATAATAATCCAATTTCATACATAAGGTGTAAGTACTGCCTGGGAGATGTGAAGTAAAGAAATTTGTTTCAAGATGCAGAAAATATCACACCATATCAAACCAGTGGTATAATTCATTGAAGTGTTCTAAAATGGACCTAAATTGGAAGAGTTTAATCATGTAGCATCTGTTCTTATATGTTCTATGAATACAAGGGATATTTATACTCTTTGGTGCTTAGGAAGAGACTGGTGCTGTAAATTGAAGGCACTTGATTTTATAAATAAGATTAGGAAAGCTGCACTTACTTGAAGATGGAGCAGCTGTTTGACTATATGGGGTGATTTGAAATCTTCCACTTTATGCTGCTCTGAAAAAGGGAGAAAGAATATAAGATTAAAGGTTAGAAAGCTCAAGATAAGTTATATAGTTAAATTTTTTTTCCAGACCAGAAAACTATAAGTTAATAAGTTGGGTCATATTATTCTCAGGAGTCACTATAAGAGATCTAATAGACATAATAATATATTCTCTCTAAATGGTATAAATAGCAGTTATTTTATCATTTATCTTCTGTTCTTATTCATTTAAAAAATGTTGACAAGACTGGTGAGGTTATTTGGGTTTCATACTACAGTTTCTATTGATATACCTTTTAAAGCAACAAATAAAAGAACACTCAAATATTTTAGGATGTCAGGTGCTTGTCAAAGGGAAAGAATGTGAAACCTTCTAGCAAAAAATTTTAAAATACTAAAATGGTGTGGATATCAGCTTGACATTATACTATGTATAACTCATCAAATATTTGATTAACTTGCCTATTTTAAATAAAGAACAGAAAGAGTTTGCTGTATTCATTATGTGTAAGAGATATATTGTCTTCTGGTTCACCCACAGTGCAAGTAGAGATTTAAGCTGGGGTTGTTTTCATTTTAGAACTCCTTTATTACAGCATTTTTGCCAGTTGTTATATAGAATATCTAGATTCTATATTCATATTTTTCTGTTTCATGTACATAATAAAACATTTTTTATTTGAAGAAAAACATGTTAGAGAAAGTGTTTGTTTATTAATTACTTGGCCACAAAACAGTAAGAGAATTTAATAAATTCAAATTGTTTACATGGAAGGAACACAAAACTTTCTTAAATCAAGCTGTAAAAATTCTACTTAAGTTCTCTCTCATGTGCTGCTTGGCCCCACATCCATTATATGGATAGAAAAGCAGGGTTGATTCCCAACCAGATTTTTCTTATTATGTCCCTTCTCCTTCACTAATAAAAGAGATGTCCAAGATATAGTCATGTTTAACTCTATTTTGCCTTTTCCTAACTTTAAGTTATTCTTTGTTATTTTTTCATTTTTTGCCTTTGACGTTCATTGTAAATAATTTTCTCTCAAGATTTATGATTACCTCTTTCCTACTTTCTCCTATTTATTGAATCCAGAATATTTAATGGGTATCTATTATTTGTCATATATAGTCTAGGGTGCAGGGATGTAATAATGGGAAGAGTTTACAAAAATGAATGTTTGTTTATAGATTTTAAAAGTGCATATATAATGCAAATAGGAATCGAATATAATGATAAAATTTAGAGTACAAAATGGGTATTCTTTATCAAACTCCTCCAGTTCCATCCCAAGGACCCTGAACTGTTCTAAAGTTTAATGAGCACCCTTCATACTTTTCTATGGATTTATACAAATATATAAATTATATATGGAGAAATCTAAACTTTTAGCTAAATAGAGTCATACAAGCCTCTTAAATATCCTTTTACTCTTAACAGTGTGAATTGGCAAATCTTTACGTTTTGGAGCATACAGATCTCATTTAATTACTGTATGAATTTCTATTGAGGTAACTTAATTCATGTAACCATTCCCATACAGGTTAACATTTAAGTTGTTAAGAATTTTTTACCAATATTAGCAGTGCTGTAATGAATATCTTTATACATGTGTAGATATATTCAAAGATATTTTATATAGACACATAGATATATGTGAATATTCTTGTGAAGCAGATTCCAAATTTGGACCTCTGTATACAAATAATATATCAAGCCCATGTTTGTTTCAAAACATAATCCCCAAAAAGATTGTACCACCATATACTGCTATCAACAATTTTGTTAAATTCCTATGCCTAACTCTCACGTACTGTCTCCACAGTAGTTATTTTAATTTTCATGAATCTGAGGGATAAAATATATTGTTTTAATATGTATTTCCTTGATTACTAGTGAGGTAGAGATTTTTCATATGAATACAGGCTGCTTTTGCTTCTTTTGTAAACTGTTACTTTAGCTTTGGCCCATTTTTAATCCATTCATTTACCTTTTGCTTTCTGGAGTGTAGGTGCTATTTACATATGATGAATATAAAACCTTTGTGCATTCTACATGGGGCATCTATTTAACATATAACTAATGATCAAATTGTTTACATTTTTAATATATTAGTTCGCTAGGGCTGCTGCGTCTCAATTATACTTTGTAGCATATCAGTTACACGTCTTGTTTTACCTTTTTTAGATTATTACAACTATTCCAAGTCCACTTTTGAATAATACTGTAGCACTTGATGGGGCCTGTATCTTATATTAATAAAATAATCCTAATTCCTCCTTCCATCCCTTGTATTATTGCTCTAATTCATTTCATTTCTATAAGCATCCATAAGAGTGCACACAAACACACGTGTGCATAGTGAAATATATTATTACTGTTATTATTTTTTAATTATCTGTTAGGTCAATTAAGAATAGGAAAAGTAAAAAAAATTATTTTACCTTCACTTATTCATAGTTTGATGACGTTCCTTTCTTTATGTAGATCTGAGTTTCTGACCTATATTATTTTCCTTCTCTCTGAAGAATTTCTTTTACTATTTCTTGGAAACAGGCAACCAGTTCCCTCAGTTTTTGTTTTTTGTTTGTCTAAGGAAGTCTTTATTTCTCCTTCACTTTGAACGATTTCACAGGGTACAGAATTCTAGGTTTGTTTCTTTCTCTCCATTCTCTTCTTGCTTGCATGTTTTCTGAGAAGTCAGATGTAATTATTACCTTTGTTCCTCTATAAGTAAAGTGATTTTTTTCCTCTGGATTTTTTCCTTTTTCTTTGATTTTCTGTAGTTTGAAAATAATATGTGTAGGTATAATTTTTTGGGATCCTGCAGGGTATTCTCTGAGCTTCCTGGATGTGTGGTTTGGCGTCTGACATTAATTTGGGGAAATTCTCAGTCATTATTGTTTCCAATATTTTTTCTGTTCCTTTCTCTCTTTCTCCTCCTTCTCGTAATCCTGTTACACTGTGCACACCTTTTTGTAGTTGTCCCACACGCCTGGGATATTTTTCTTTTCATTCTTTGTTCTCTTTGCCTGTCAGTTTTAGAGTTTTCTGTTGAGGTATCCTCAAACTCAGATTCTTTCCTCAGTCAGGCCTAGTTTCCTAATAAATCCATCAAAGGCTTTCTTCATTTCTGTGACAGTGTGTTTTTATGTCCAGCATCTCGTTTTGGATGTGCAGCTCTTGGGATTTGCATCTCCGCTTACATCACCCATCTGCTACTGCATGCTATTTACTTTATCCACAAGAGTCCCGAGCATATTAGTTATAGTTGTTTCAAATTTCCAATCTGATAATTCCAACATCCCTGTCATGCCTGGTTTTGACACTTGTGCTATGTGTTTCTTGCTCCCTGGTTTGCCTTCTAGTTTTTTCTTGACTGCTGGACATGATGTGCTGTGTAAAAGAAATGCTGTAAATAGGCCTTTTGATAATGTGGTGTGAGGTATAGGGGGAGGGAAAATATTCTACAGTCCTGTGTTTAGGTTTTAGCCTTTTAGTGAGCCTGTGCCTCTTGCTTTGGAATTTCACAAGTTTTTCTCAAGTTTTTTTCTTCCCCCTTAGGTGGGAGAAAATGATTATAGAGTGGGCTGGAGTTATTTCCCATCTCTCAGGCCAGTTAGGCTCTGATAATATCCCTGCAGGTGAGGCTCTGGTTTACTCGTTTCTCCTGGGTAAGCTCTTGTTAAGAGCTAGTGCTCTGGTGTTTACAAAAGGGTTCCTTTCCCCTCCCCCTGCAGAAGCATAAGGAGATTTTCCTCTGATGTTTTACTGTGAGAACCTGGTCAAGTTTCTGGAGGTGAAACTCATAAAAGCACACTCCCTCCCCCTGGAGTTTTTAATTTTCAGACTTGTCTATGTGGAGCCTCCAGGAACTCACCAAGTATATTCATGGTTTTCCTATCAGAAACTAGTTTCTACAGGGGTTTCCACTCTTACGTTCCTGTTCCAGTAAGTTGTCTCTGTGTTTGCCTGTTGATCTCTCCGGTTTCAACTTGTTGATTTTTTTCAATTTGTTGAGCTTTTTACTTATTAGGATGGAGTAGCAACTTCCAGCCTTCTTAGTCGCAAAACTAAAACCTATATTATATTTTAAATCCTTGGAGCCTACTGTAAAGGGTCGATTGATGGAGTAAGCTTGTGACAAGGTAGGTTTCTTAACCATGACCTAAGGTTACAGAATGATGAAAAGAGAAGGAAAGAAGTGGCAGACAGTTGTTTCATGTAGGAACAGCCTCCACAGAAAAAAAGGGGTTGCTACTTTGTGAAGATGGCTGAAGAAGCTTGAAGTCTGGGGTTTCCTGAGTCATCCCAGTATGCCTACATGTCTCATTTTAATTCCCAGGGTGCCAACTCTTTTCCAACCAGTGTTGTAATTGTTCCATAAGAGCCCAGATAATATTTGAAATAAAGGTGATATAACTTAGCAATTTACAAAATCAAATTATTATAGATTTTTTAGTTATTTCAGCACTGTGAAAGCAAAAGAGTAGAATGATTTTTAGTAAAACTGTAGAGAGTTCCTATTTTTTTTATCCATGATTTGAGCCAGTAATTTAGAGCATTGTAGTTTAGAAACATCAGTCGTTTAATCTCCAGAATAGAGAGAAAGAGTCTTATATCCTTTATATTGTTCATAGGCAGTGATTACAAGGTCTCAGAAGCCTTGCCTTCAGTCAATACTTTATTCTAGGAAATTATACTTGATACGTCAATTAACTATTTTATCTCTGCCAGTATGGGTTGTCAGAATTGTGTGCCCAAACACTAGTGAGATTTTTACTAATGTCAAATAGCCGAGTGTTAATTTTCATTTCCTTCAAATTCTGCTTCCTTACACCACTGTTAGTACAATTACTAGATCAGTGAAATTTCTTAATTTCAGATGGCACAATGTATTAAAGGTAGTTTCAACATAAAATAAATTCATTTACAGAGTCTCGTGTAGGGCCAGACAATCAAGTTTGGAGACAATATAAGGAACAGCACTGACAAATGACATCATGGAAGCCATCCAGTGACGCTCTATCCTCACATCCCAAAGCACAGTCGCCGGAGCACATCTGTGTATCCTGGGTACTTTGATGTTTGATCTTCTGCCTCTTCTCTGTCGGTTCATAAATCAGCCCAATACCCAGAGGGCAGGGGGAGACAGACTACTCCAGATTGGTAGGTGGCAGTTTGAATAAGCAAGGGAACCTACAAACAAGGCCATGGGCGGCCACAGAGGCATAGATCTCCACACCTGCCAGCCAAGTCTTAACTGTTTATAGAGAGACCTTAATTGGATTCTGTCACATGCCATCCAGATGGTCTTGATAACACCTTACTGTCTCAAGGCTGTGTCCTTGGAACACTTACCCCTGTGGGAACAGTGGGCAGAGTGTACCTTGTAAGGCCAGGGGAGCAGGTGAGGAGCCTCTGAGGGACCAGGAGCAGCTCATGGGTCAACCAGCGGTCAAGTCCTCTCCAGGATCTCCTCCGGCGCTGTCTCACTGAATGCTGGACATCCTGCCAACCCCTTGTTCGAAGGTGGGGCTTGCTTCTTCACATTAGCTAGTTTTGAGTCAAGTTCTTACAATGGTGCATCTGGATCGCAGAGCCTAGATTATTCCCATGACTGAAAAGGAGGCTGAAGAAGGGAGTTTGGGATTTTCTTTGGGGATACAGATTCTTTACAGGCTCTCGAACCTAGAAGCATTATGCAAAGGTGCAAAGCAATCAAAAAAGCATAATAAAGGCCCAGATCCTGGACATAACATTTTCTAACACAAAATTAATTGCTTAAAAGTATATGTTTTGATCATGATTTCCTTGTACAGCTCCCCCAATTCTGCACCCCTGAAGTCTGTAGAGATCTCTTTTCTTGATGAAAAGAAGAGAATAAGAATTAATTTAATCCCTAAAATTATTCATCATCTTCATTATGTTATTTGTTGCACTAAGTCCACTTTCTTCTTAAGGATATTCTTCTTGAAATTTTAAGACTTCCCTCATCTATTTTTGAACTGGTTACTTCTCAAGCCCACTGCCCAGCTGTCTTTCTTCAGGTTTCTGTGGTTTAATTGCCCAATTTCTTTTTTTCTTTTTACTTTCTTTTTTGGCTCTGTATTTAGCTGCCCAGTTTCTGTGATTCCATGTACCTTCTTTCTTGCATGTTTTTATAGGGTGTGCTCTTAGTTAATTTGTGTAGAAAAAGTGCATGGGAGGAAAGCTTTTTGAGTTCTTCCATGCCAAAAAAAATGTTCATTTGTCTCTTTCACTTGATTAAAAATTTGGCTCTGTAGAGAATTCTAGATTCAAAATTACTCACCTTCAGAGCCGTGAAGACATTGGTCCGTTCTCTTCTAGCACTTAGTTGCTGTAATTATATTGATTATGATAATCCTAATTTCTTTGTGGAAATCTATTTATGTAACTAATTAATAACAGTATTGGCTATCAAGCTATGATTTTAACTGCAGAAATAGCTATCTTACTGGTGTGGGGAAAAGGCGTGGAGATAAATTTCAACTGTGTAAATCTTCTGTTAATAAATACATTGACTTCATAGAAGGTGAAGAGGATGAAACAAACAGGACGCATCAAAAAAAATGAAAACATGAGGATACTGTATACAGATTTCACATCATTTTTACCATCCACAATCTCAGACTCTTCCCTTGTATTTCCCTTCTGGATTCAGCCAGCCCTTCTTCCAGTACAAAAATTCTGCTGTCAACAGAGTATATTTTCTATTCTTCAACTAGAGCCAGCGCTTGTTTAGGAATTCTGGGTTCAACCAGAGAAGCAGAACCAGTAAGATGTATTTTCTATACGCATACATACCCGTTTTGTTAGAGGTCATTGGCTCATACAACCACAAGGACTGGTTAAGCAGTTTTTCTTAAAGCTGTGTCTGTCTCCTCATTGAATCCTGGAGCTTGAAGTCCACAGTCAGGCAGTTACGAGAATGTGCTAGAATCCCATGAGGATGAACTGAAACTCGCGTCCATTCTTGTTGCCTCTGACCCTGGTGAAAAGGGTATCCTGCAAACAGCTTTACTGCAGAGCTAAACTTACCCCTGGCTGAGGACTCAGAAAAACTGAAGATGATTCCAGAGAAGATAGAGCAATTGCAGGGCCAAATGCTGCTTCATGCCTCCGAGCAGATCAGCAACAACCTGGGTCAGGGACAGAACGGCAGCCTCCTTCCCCGCTTCTTCCAAATCTCACAGGAATCTCCTGTGGCTCACCCTGATTAGAAACCTACAAAAAAGGGAAATCCAGGTACTGGAGTTTTCAGCTGAGCCGAGTGACACATTACAAAGTGATCACAGTTTCCCCAAAATGAGAAATGATTTTACCCTGACATTTTAGCCACCACAACTAGAAAAAAAAAAATCTTCAGCAAATGGTCACCAGAATGATCTCTCCATGTGTCTAACAGAATGAGTTAAGTGAAAAATGAAACTCAAGGTAACAGTGAGAGGATTCTGCTGTATGAATTTGTTTTTAATAGTGACTTTTAAAATATTTGTCAGTAGAGATCCTTTTTTTTTTTAATCCTAGTTTTCTATCAATAACTTTGGAATCACATAGCTAGCAATGGTTCAAAATCACAAGCAAAACCTTGATGTTAGCATATACATAGCTTTTCTCCTTTTAATTTGCTGCGGTAGAAGAACTGTCTTTTGATGAGTGGCATCAGTAAAAGGGGCATCCCATTACTATTACATAATTTAAAATCACTTTAAATTATAATATTTTCAGTTAGATACCAGTCCTGCTTTCTCCTGCTCTAATGGTGTCATGAGCACCGAGACATTACAGAAGCATTAATAATCAAACTCACAGCTGGGTCTTGTCAACACCATCAAAGACTAATGAAAGTGAATTAAAGCCGAAAGCAATGGTTGGAACAGTTCTGCAATCCTTCTGCTACTGGTCACAGAGCCAAGGCCATCACATGGTGCTCCAAATGTATAATGCAGGATGGAAGGGAAATGAGGTTCAGCTGGTCTCCAGGAGACACAGGGGACCTGATGAAAGCATTGTAAACAAGCCGATGGACTCCATCTATCACAAATTGTAGGCCATCTTCTATTAAAACAAAGGACCTGGCAGAGGACTTGCCAAAATGCTGCTCTTCAGTAATGAGATGGAACCCATAGTTTGTTCAGTTTACACACCAATTTGTTCAGAAGCTTTTTTTGAAATGCGAAAATGTGTTTGAATGCTGATCACTTTAAATTTGAAAAGTGCCTCAATCTCTAGCCAGAGTGTATTGTGGAGAGATTAAAATGTTCTTAATATGGAAGAGGCTGGATTTATAGCATTAAATTTGAAAAGGTAAAATATAACCTCCTATGGATAAGGCTGTCATTGAAATAGAGAGATCCTAGGTATCAAAATGACCGTTTTCAGGCCTCATCTTACCTTGCACTACAGCACATGTGGTTATCAGGGCACGAAAAACATACTTCTTTTCTTTCTTTTTCTTCTGAATTCTCAGAGTTGTTTCCTGTCCCCCCAAAAAAGGTTTTAGATAAATTTAATTGCACAAAAATAACATTGCATGGTTTTACCAAAGTGATTCAGTAGTTCAGTCTACCAAGAGATAACTTTTTTAGTTGGTATTATAAAGCTGAATTTCTTGGAAAATCTCTTTGAATATCCTAAAGTAGTGACTAATATGCTCAATTAGGGGAAAAGTAAGAGCAAACCAGGTGGTTAAGCCTCATTTAAAATGCCTACAGACTAATTAGAAATTACATGTATTTTGTTTATTTCAATATTTTTATGGGTAACTCTTGTAAACTTGTAATGACTCATGTGGATGCTAGGTTTCTAATGGTGGTTCAGGATTTCCCAAAATTTAATTCGGATGTTACTAAGTACATTTATACTGTTAAAAACATAAATAAAAATACAGATGTGTTATGTCACATAGGTTAGCCTATTAAAGATGATCAGCATGCTGATTTTATGTCATATTTCTTCATGTTTATGCAATTTTCAGAGAAAAATCTTTACTTACCAATTCTGTTTAACTGAAGAATATCCTGAGATTTCAAGATAAGCTATTAAAAACATTTTACCATAACTACATCCTTGTCCATGTAAGTGAAGTAGGGATGCACATATTAGATTTAACCATTGCCTGTGACTCCAAATTTGAAATGCCTGTATTCATCAAAAACTAACCTTGTCATTTCATTTACTTTCTAATAAGTAAACATTAAGCATTTATTTATACTTACTTAAATAATATTAGTAAAATTATGCTTTTTTTTCTCTTGATTTTTGGAATTCCACATAACATTTCTTATGAAAAAGGATTTATGCTGCTGAAAACTTTGAAAATTCATTATTTTAAACTCTGTTAATGTTGGGTGAGCCACTGCCACTTATTCCTCTTTAGGCTTAAGGGTGTCATAAATCGTCTTCTTTTGATTTGTGCATTCAGAGCATGGTTATGTCCTCTGTAATAGGCTATAGGACTTAATCCTTTACAGCTATGCACTAAGTAGACAGACTAACCAGGGCTAGCAGATCAGCTGAGAGTACCTGAGAGCTCCAGTCAGGAGGGGAGGCCGTATTAACTAGAAGGCTCCTTTTCATAGGCATCTATCCCATGCCCAGCAGAAAACCAGGGGGTTGGGAAGGGCCCCCTCCATGATGCAGGTGGTCACATAGTTATAAGCCACCACTTGAATCAGGTACAAAACACCAGTTGTTTTTCTGGACCTTACTTCATATAAAATAAAAGTACAAAGGTTTTGGGAGGGTATTCAAACTCTTCCAACCCCAAGATCCAGCTAACAACCTGCTACTTCCAGGGAAGGGTAGAAGCCAAAGCCCTGACCTGGGGGAGAAGTGGGAAAATAGCTTGGTCCCAGGCTCTGGCACCAACAAAAAACAGAAGCCCACCCAACTGCAGAAGGACTGGGAGTTCCCTCCTGCCCAAGACCCAGCATAGATAGAGGTAGAGTTTAGCTGCAGAAAGAGGAGGAGCAGGGATGTTTGAAAGGCCCAGCACAGGCCTGCACAATACTGAAGATGAACAAATAGAACTGAGAACTTCCTTGTTGCACCACCATAAGCCCAGTGGTCCATTAATGAAGGAAGAACAAGACAATGTAAAGACATTCAGGAACTACTGAAAGCTGAGGGTAGAGAAGAAACACTGAGAAAAATAGTATGGTATCTCAGGCCATATGCTAAACACCAGGTTACAGAAGCCTATGCCTGGGGGGATTTGAAACTTGTGTGGCACGGACAGCTACGGGACAGTATTGAAGAGTCTAACATAGATGTGATTAGAATCCAAAAGGACAAGACAGACCAGGATGGAAGAAATATTTGAAGATGCAATGGCCAAGAATTTCTAAAACTAGTGAAAGAAAATATTGAAGAAGCTTAGAAAACCTTAGCAGGAAAAAGAAATTTTTAATAATAAAGAACCAAAACAAAACACTAACCAGACACATTATTGACACAACTTGAAGAAAAAACATAGAAAAAAAAGAAAAAGAATTATTAGATACAAACAAAAACAAGTATTATAGCATATTTTTTTATCAGAAGCTATGCAAGTCAGGAAAAAAAAGCAATATCTTTATGTTCTGGAGTTAAAAATCTCATTGCAGATTTCTATACTCACCACAAATATCTTTCATTAATAAAGGAAAAGATTTTCTTAAGAAAACAAAAGCTGGGAGAATGCATTGTGAGCACACCTGCCACCCAAGGAGTATTAAAAGGAGTTCTTCAGGCATGAGGGATGTTATAACAAATGGAGATTTCGATCTACATAAAGAATATGAAAGTGCTAGAGAAGGTAACATGAATGGTAAATAAAAAAGACATTTTCCCTTTAATCACTCTAAAAGGTAATTGAGAATTTACAATTTAAAGAGAACAATGTATTTGAGGGTTATGTAACATCAGTGGGTGGGTTTCTTGTTGAGTGGTGGTTGCCCTATTCCATATGTTTCCCCAAAATTTCAAATCCTGAGCCAGGCCTTGAATTTTTAGGTGGGTTTATCAACCAGTCTTTATTTGCCATATGCATGATTACAGTTCTTAACTACTTTATCTAGTACTTTTACCCCTATATATACAAGTACTAGGATATCTTCTACATAGTATGTTAGCTTATTCTTGACAATTATCAATTCCATGTTGGTTCACACTTGATTATGAGAGCATGCTGATAAATTCCAATATCCCCATGGTAAAAACAAAAGTGTATGTTGAATGTCATTCTGTAAAAATGTATATTGTACCTGATGAGAGTCTGTGACAGATGGAAAATAAGACAGTTGCGAAGCCCAGCAGCATGTCAACGAACTTGCCCTTTGTACCTTAGTAGGGTCTCTGCTCTGTGACTGCCGCTGAGGTAATGGGGGAAGCCCTGTGTTTCGTCCTGTAGCCTATTGTCTTTGTCCAGAAGATCTGCCTTTCCTTCTGGCACCACAGACAATTAGAGTTTTTGGAATCAATACACCACTTCCAATCATTTCCTTAATTGGGGCAATTGCCTCTTGTTGCTTTCCTGGAAATCCATATTGCTTACAAGGAAATCAGGGTAAGTTCATTAGCATGCTTCCAAGGAGATTGGCAGCCCTTCTTCAGTTGCCCGTGTGGAGTAATGCATGTATCCTTTCTTCCTTCCTCCGTTTTTCCCTTCCTTTTTCCCTCCGCCACTCTTATCCCCTCTCCATATCATCTAGTACAGTAGGTAAACTTTGAGCCATTAGCTGAAAGTGTCCACTGCCAGACACAGGGAAATCTCACCAATTTTATATGTCCAGTGATGCATATGCATGAAACTGTGGTTTTGTCCCAGATTCTCTTCTTTTCCTTTGTAGGTGGAAGGCTTAAAACAAATGGTAACAATTATAGTGATGTTTTTTATTTATTTCTGTCCGTCAAACATACTATGTCTTTCACAAATGCTAGTGTACTTTCCTTCGACAGGTTTGAGCTGTCGTACACAATTAGTCACACACTGTCACGTTTTGTAACAGAAACGTGGTTTGCCTTTAGAGACACCATGAGTCCCGGTGATGGTCTCACAGATGGCTGAGATCAGAACTCCATTTTCCTACTCCTAACTCTTTCTGGAGCGTTTTTCAGCAGTTTTTTTCCCCCCATTTATTATTTGTCATGCATCCTCCCAAGAGCTTTAGAAATTGTTTTTAAAAATTTAAACCTCAGGACACCTTAAGCATGCTAACAGTTCTCCATTTAGACCAATTTGAAATATGGAAGTAGGGAGGGAGGAGAGGGAAGCTGTGGGAACTTTTCAGGGTAGAATAGAGCAAAATGCCAAGACTTTTTCATACAGAAGGCCAGTGGATGGTTAATTTCCTAGAAATTGTGCCACAATTTTAACTTTGTACCTTACCTATGGGAAAAGGAAAATAGTATTCATTCATTGGCTTATTTATTAAGAGTCTCCCATGGGCGGTCACTGTAAAGGGGGGAGGGTAGTACGGTGGAGGTTTAGTGATTTACAGTGGAAAAGAAGAAGAAAAACTCAAAACAACATTAAAATATGGACTCTATCATTAAGAAATAACAATGAGGTGGGAAAGTGAATACATTTTTGAAAAATTGATACAGCATCAACAGCATTCAGAGGAGCTGAAAGTTCAAAAAGACTCTTCACAGATTTCTCTCCATTGCCCCAATCCTATCACATGTACATTCACCCAGAACTTTCCAGGTGTACCAGATCTTGGAGTCATACCTGTTATGTTCTCAGTATGCTTCCTGACTCAGCCCCTGTCTTTTTCAGATTCTTGAGTTCACCTTGTCCAGGAAGGCTTCCCTGAGATGCCATACCCCCTGGGCTTTATCACAGCATATGTAACTGTTCTGTAAGTACTTTGAAGATTATATTTTTATATTTGGTTTCTTTGGGACCAGACATTACAGTGAACATTCAAGAAATATTTGATGAGTAAAATAATTTTGTCAAACCCCTTCATTTTATATATGGGTTGATCAAGACCTTAGGAGATCAGACTCTTGCCCAAAGATGAGCACATAGAATGATGACTTTTTGGCCACAGGCCTACGCACTTCCAATCTGTCTACTGTCTGCATCATAGGATTTACTCAAGTAAGGTGTACTCTGTTACATACTCCAGCCCAGGTATACATCCTAAGAGACTAGCTACCTGTATTTGTCATATGACTTTTTCTATGAAAACTAAGTAAGGATTTTTTTTCTCCAAGAATGTGAAGGACTAAATATTATGAAATACAATCTTAGATCTCAAGAGACTTTGAATTATCTTGTATAATCCTCAGTGGATGAGTAAAAATCTTTGATATCTAAGACAAAATGGCCATTCACCATTTGTTTCAAAACTTTAGTGAAGGTAATCATATTTTCTGAGGCATGTTGAAATGGCTACCATTTTAGGATTCTTCCTCATAATGTGCTAAAACACACCTGAAGCTTTGCAGATCTATCTTTCTTCCCCATGGCAAAACTATAAATGTTTGTTAAGCATCTTCTGTGAAAGGTTGGCTGAGATTGGACCTTCCATGGGGTTGCATAGTTTCAAATACCTTCAGCTCTGAATCTCAAAAGGATGGGTCTGAACATCAAGCAAATCACTGCTTTCGAGTGCTGATAGTACTATGTAAGTATATAGAAATCTGTGGGTAAAAAGGATGGAGGGGGAGGGAGTATGGTGATAGGAAGGATGAATCATCTAATGACCTGTCTTGGGTGAAACTGGTGAGACTCCGAGTATTACAGGTATATGCAAAGAATCTGCAGTTTATTTGAGAGAAATATGGCATTTTTATTACAAAGTGACTTTAAAATAGAGTGCTAATAACCTCTAGTATATCTAGGAAGGTCATCTTTGTTAATTCAAAGCAAATAAAAACACAAGCCATGACCATTCTGCACATACAAAGTCCAAGTAATTTCAAATAAAATTACTGCCTAGTTGAATGCTTAGGCAATTTTGGATTGCTGGAGCGAATCGAGGAATACTTATAATGTAAGCCCATTAGGATCACAAGAGAGATATAGTGACCTAATTCAAGGGTTCTCCGGTCCATTTAAACCTCACCTTCTTTTGTTACTTTGGATTACTAGAAGCTTTGGCTGAGCTTCATGTAGTCTTATAATTTAACCTTTTTGTGAACTTGCTATTGAAAATTCTATAACTATGAGTCACTTGAATCATGTGAAATCATTAGAAATGTCTGGCCCTTAAAATTAGGTCTTTCTTCTTTCCATCTCTACACACACAATAAGTTAGAAAAGTATATAGGATTTTAAAATATTTCTTATGGCTTATATATGATGCTTATGTATGATTTTTATATTTCTGATGGTTCCCAAATATGATAAAATTCATTACAGGGTTAATAGAAATCTATTTGATAGGATGGCTTAGTCTTGATTTTATAGTTTGGGATTTTTTTACCAGAGATTAAGGAGAAAACTTTACTCTCTTAATCCTGCCATACAATGTTCCCCTTCTTATAAGAAAACAGAATAATTTCTTTTAATTACAAACATTGCTCTACGAAAGAATTTCCCTTTTTGTCTGTAAAATATGTATAAATTTGCACTGAGAAATTTTAAATATTTTGTATGTATCTCCTGCTTTTAAGTATTTCAGTTCAGAAACCCCATGATTATTCTCTCTAAAACCTATTTGGGAAAATATCTACTTCTCTGTTTAAGAAATTACTTCTGACTTCTCAGTAAACCACAGTGAGGCTGTGTATAAAATACCACTTGCTTCACCTGCACACTCTTTGACCTTAGACAAGTTATAAAAATAAACTGGCATGTCATGTTCAATTACTCAGAAGACAGAGGCTGTGATCCACCCTCTTCACAATTTGCCTGCCCCAACGTATCAAAACAGCTTCAGTTTGGAGCCTCACACTGCAGGGACCGTTTAGGTGGCCATTACCAGGCAGAGATGGTGGAGAGCATCCTGAATAATAGCTGAATATGGTTTATTCATTCTTCTTAATAGGGAATAAAAAGAAATGTCAATCCTTTAACTGTTTCCTATCTATCAGTGTCCTGAAAATTTTGACTCACAGCCAGAAGAAAAATCACAAGGAGGTTTGTCCTGAAATTGAGGAGCTACTTTGAAATAGAAAGTTTAAAACCCAAAATGTGTCTCTTTCAATGATGTAATTCTGTTATTTTAATCACTGCTTTGCTTCATGACAACACAGTTGTTCACTAAGGTTCTACAGAAGAGAGAAAAACATGTCAATGTTAAGATTTATCCCATTTCATACCTCATCTAACATGGTTTGTTCTCTAATTACTGCTAACATGGTCTTTTTAGCTGGCACTTTCCCCAAGAGATTGAATTGTAGAGATAACACTGATTGGAATGAATTTCCATTTTATGCTTAAGAACAGATTCCTGGGTCTTATGGTAACAGTCAAAGAGAGACTGAGTCTCCACCAAAACAAAGCTAACAAATACACTGTCGGGGTTTTCTGGCAATTAAAAAAAAAATCATGATCTATTTCAAACACTTGAAAATTTCAGCCCAAAGGAGAATTTTATTAAGATCTGAGTTATTTCTCATTTGATATGACCATCTATCTGAGTATCATCGTCATTTTGAATATCCATTTAATTTTGAGTATTTAGGTACAGGTTTTGTTAACAATATACATGACAAAATCTAGCACATTGTTAAAATGTTACTGGCTGGCTTTGCATTACAATATAGTTGATTTCATCTATTCCATTATTTAATTTAACCAAAAGCAAACAGAAAAACAAGCATGGCTAGAGCATGCTAGCATTTTCCTTTCTCAGAGAATTTGACTATTATTTTCAAATTGCAAAAACCTGCAATCTTCTTTCACACCTCAATTCCCTCATTTCAGAAGTGAGCCAAGGATATTTATAGACATTTGATAGATACTTCACTGACAAATGGAAGTCACCTTTAAATTATATGGTGAAATGTGAAATTAAAAGATGAAATTTGACATTTTAAGATGTTCATCTTCCTCAAATGCCATAATAAGAATCACCCTAGTTTGATGCTGGCAAATGCCTTTCACTATCCTAGGAGCAGACATTTCAGAAAGCCTGGGAGAGTTCTTGATTGGTACATCTAAGATAACTGAGGGCTGTATGATAGTGGTATATTGAATTATATGGTACTTTCATCATTTTTCCAAGCTTTATTGAGGCATAATTGACTAATAAAAATTGTATATGTTTAAGGTATACAATGTGACAATTTGATATATGTATAAATTGTGAAGTGATTATCACAGTCAAGCTAATTAATGTATCCATCACCTCACATACTTAACCATCTTTTCTCTTAGCAAATTTTGAGGATACAATACAGTATTCTTAACTATAGTCACTGTGTTGTACAGTAGATCTCCAGAACTTGCTCATCTTATAGCTGAAAGTTCATACCCTTTGACCAATAGGTCCCCATTTTTCCCAGCCTGTAGCCTCTGGCAACCTAGTCTCGGGTTCTGTAAATTCAGCTTCATTAGATTCCACATGTAAGTGAGACCATACAGTATCGTCCTTTCTGTACCTAACATTCACTTAGCCTAATATCCTCCGTAAGATTTCCTTCTTTTATAGCTGAATAATATTCCTGTGTGTGTGTATTGTGTGTGGTGGGGGGGGTGTGTACCAAATTTTTCTAATACGTTCATCAGTGGACATTAAGTTATTTCCCTATCTTGGCTATTGTGAATAATGCAGTGAACATGGGAATGCTACATCTTTTCAAGGTATTTATTCATTTCCTTTGGATTATGTACCCAGAAGAGGGATTGCTGGAATATATGGTAGATCTGTTTTTCATTTTTTGAGGAATCTCCTCTCTTTTCCATTATATCTGTACCAACTTGCCTTCACCAGTTGAACCTAAAATTGTATTGCTTCTTTGTTTGTATATTTATATCACATCTTGTCTCAATAAAATTTTAAGAGGGAAATATTAGTATTATTTACATAAAAATATTTTCTGGTTGCTTCAGAAAGCTATATATTGATAATCTGCCAAAAATCCATATAATCCAAATATTACTTAAGTACCTATTATACACCAGTAACCCTGCTAGGTGATGGGAATATAGTAGTGAATCTAGCAGACATTGTTTCTTCTCTCAATATAAAAGAAGCAGACATAAAAATTATCAAATGAAAAAATATTTATAAATTACAGTAAAGACTATGAAAGAAATGAAGAAGAGTAGAGAAAAATGGTTGTGTGTGGGGGTAGAATGGAGCTGCTTTATGTGTAAGAAAGCCTCTTTGAGGAATGGTTGTTTAAACTGAGAATTGAATAATTAGAAGGCATGATTGAATGACATACTGAAGTCAGTAAGAATATGTGGCAGGAACATAGTAATCAATAGTGAGAGCAAGGATCAGAAGATGTGGAAGTCCTTGGAGATTTTATTCCAGGTGCAATGAGAAGCCTTTAAGGGGCTGTCAAGGATAGGATCTGCTTCACATTTTAAGGTGATGTGTAGGGAGAGATTAGAGGTGTTAAGGGCAGAAGCATAAACCCAGCTGACAGGTGTGTGCAGAATTCAGATGAGAGATAATATGATCAACAAATGTCAAAGCTGTAGAAATAAGGTGAGATATAACATGTTTTAGAGGTAGATTTATTAAAAAGAATTATCACAACTTGATGACACATTGGATGTAATGGTAAGCATGGGTTGGCCACAAACTGGAAGGAAATAATAACTTCTAAATTTCTGCCTTAATAAACAAGGTATATGGTAGAATGTTTACTGATTTGTGGGAGACTGGTATGTGAGTGAGAATGAAGGGTTCTGTTCTGATCTTGAGTTTGAAGTACTCAATTACAGATGTTAAGAATTCCTGTGGAAATGGTCATTTAGAACCATTTAGGAGTGATTTGGGCTACAAATATGTATTTAGACATTATCAGTATATAGATTTTGTTAGGGGGATATCTCCTTTCCACCGTTAGTATGATCCTATGTTCAAGAATGAGTACAGCTCCCATAAAGCTCATATAAGTGAGACATAGTCCTCTATTTCCACCCATAGCATTTGTTTCCTTCCTGTTAGTCGGTCAGGTAACCACCCATACTAGTCCTGTAATATTATTGAACAATACACTGTACATCTTTCTTCTTTTATCAGCCACTTTGAAGTCACCAGTTTTCCTCACATCCCACCCCTCACACATGTAAAAGTCACATTCAGAGATCTCAGGCCACCATTCAGACACCCTCCGCCAGGCCTTTTTGGGGTATATCACAAAGCTCTTAACTTCTCTTTACTGCCTTGTGTTAAGTGTTCATTATAGTAATGAATAAATTGTACTTTTTCAGAATTGCCTGTTTTTTTTTTTCCTGATAAAAATTATTCTCCCCTGTGTCCCATTCTGAGCTAATTGAATAAGGCAATTGGTTAATGTTAGGTTCTGAGGACTTAAAATAGCATTTTAAACCAGGAATTTACTTGCTTCGATCTGCATGGCTCCAGGAGTGTTACCTCTAATAGATGACCATGATCTACTTTTAACCCTGAGTCCCCCAAAACTCCCCTCCCTCTTTTTAACCATTTAATTCCTACCTACCCTTCAAGATCCAGCAGGCATTCACCTTCCATGAAGCCAGCTGAGGCCTTTAGATTTCACTGTCTTTCTCCCTAAATTTCCCAAGCCCCTTGCTGAGAACTTCTTTTATTCTTGCTCCTTTTTGTTTTCCAAATGTGTTATATCTTATTTCCTAGAAATCATCATGATTTGAATTATGACTTTCATTGTTCTTCCTTTTGGAACCTGCAGAAGCATAGTGCTGAGCTTAAAAATATGTTCAACAAGTGAAAGCTGAATAGAACTTTAACAGGTGCTTATTGTAGATATTACACGGAGTGATATTCAGGCAGACATTTCAAATCCTCTTAATCGGTAGAAATAAATAGTCTGCTTGACACATTTTCAAAAAAGCCATATTTGTGGTTACTTAGCATTTTCACAAGGACATTTTAACACAGAATTATACAGAGTAATCAAGACACAGTTTGCCACAAAAAAATCCAAGACACACAGAAATAGAGGTTTTTTCCTTTTTACTGTGAACGGTGCAGTTATGTTACAAAATATAAAGTGTCCATGGAATAGCCTGAAAGACAAACTCCCATTACACCATTGCTTTTATTTCTGTTATCAATCATCATCTTGATTTCTGCATACTTGGAGATTCCACGGTTAATCAGATTTACATAATTAGTAATTTTCTGTTAATTCTAGGCATTTTTTTTCTTTCCCCTTATTTGACTAATAAAATACCATATCAACAAAAACTCCACTTATTCTGTAAGACATATGTAAAATAGCAATTCCACAGTGCAGGGAAATTACACAATACCTTCATTTGGGCCACCCACCAAGCAACTAGAATAGAGTCTCAGATAATGTTTAAAGAGATGATGTGCGACCATTGTTTAGCTCAGAAGAGCTCCCTAGCATCTACCACATGATAATTTAGTACATGTACTGACGAAGGCACTAGAGATACAAAAAATGAATAAAATATAGAACTCAGGAGCTCAAAGGGGAAGAAGATCAGCAAACAACCATAATGTCATACGGTAAGCGCAATGACAGGAGCATTATGAATTGTTTGAGAAAGCAGTGGTTTACTGAGGAAGCAAGCCTTGGAGGTAAAATGGTTCACCAGGAAAATAAGGAGAGCAACACACGGGAAGAAGAGCATGAGCAAAGGGGCAGGCGTGGCCGGACGGGACAGGCTGCGCCCATGGCCCACCGCCTCCTTTTCCCTCCCCCTGCCATGCACCCTGTCCAGCTCTGTTCTCTCATGCACCTTCTGTTCCTCAGACTTGCCTATAACCTGGGTATGATCCCACTGGAGATGTGGTCTGACTTCAGGAAGGTGGGCCTCAGGAAGGGGCTGGTGTAAGTATTGGATATGGGCTTAGCAACATTTGGGAAGTGAATTCCAGGGTCTCAGGCACCAGAAACATGGCTTAGAAGGGGAAGGCAGACACTGCTGCAGAGAGCTTGTCCCTTGGCCTCCCAACTCAAAGCCCTTAGGACACAGGGAAAGGACAGCCAGAGAGGTCATCTGAAGTATGGTACTGAAACCTAGGGCCCCTCTTGCCTACGTTTAAGAATTGTACTGGCTGCAATCATGTGCTTTCTCTGCTTATGGGAAGTATCAGTGTAAATGCAGATCCTTTCTCATAAAGATATTTTTCTAGGTCCTAATATTGGTGTTACAGGATTCTCCATAATAGGTCAGGATTGGTTGCCTCGCTGAAACAATGAGTAATGAGTAAAATTATTTAAAATAAGTGAAGACATTATATAGTCCCTCCCATAGTTTATCTTCATTTTTAAGATTATGTTTAGCTTCCTCTTGTAACTTGATTGAACTAAATAGAGCAAGTTATTTTTCCTAATTTCCAGCAAGAATGCAACATTTTTCTCTAAAAGTTGTTGTGACCTTCTCTAGGGGAACACACTTCAATTAACTGCTGTATCCAAAAGTCATTTGCTGTGAGAAGAGCATACTCATCTTGATTCCGTCTCATTTTCATACTCCTTTAAACACCTTACACATCATGGAAAACAAATAAATATGCCAGACAATTCATCAAGTCAAATAGCAGTTCATCCCTTTTTCTCTCATTTACTTATCTTGCCATTTCTGCTTGAATGTTTTATCCTCTGGGTGAATGCAGTATTTTTTAATTATGTTGAAGAAAGCTTAACAAAGATAGGAATAATCCAATTGAAAATAGTCTTGTTCGTGCAGCTTTGTTGCCTGTTATAGAACTTTAGTTTGACCATAAGTTTGGTTGATAAACACACTAATAAGAGATTTTACTGAGAAAAACTAAAGGCTTAAGAAGGAGGTATTCCCTAGACATAGCAGCCTTCTCTACAAATGACAATTGCTGTTTTTTTCCCAATGAAAATTCAGACGTGTCCCCAATGATTAAATTCCATGATCCTCTAATAAAAAATCTTTACTTTGTTATGAATAATCAGAGAAGCCCAGCCAGTGTGACCTTGTCTGTTCTTTTTTACTCCATCAGTTCACATTTGCTTTTCAGATAATGGCATTTGTGATTATTGGTTTTAAATATGTGAACATCAACCACTAACAATTAATTACCATCTGAATATTTACAAACCTTATTTCTGTGTGAAATAGAATCTTTTAGATAAACTTACTGATTTTTATAACTATGTTGAAAAAAATTGCTAGTACCTTTTGAATATGAACAGCAAACAGAAAAAACACAGACACCCATGGACCCACACACAAGTGCCTAAGACAAGCTGCCCAAGCCAGGAACTTACTTGAATGTTATTCATTCTTAACAATAATTTGGAGGCTTGCCTTTGATTTCAGCCAGTAATGTGAAAGGCCCAGAGCTCATGGCCCTGATATTCTGTGCCTGGTTGCTATTCTTTAGTGTAAAGAATGTAAAGTTGCTGAGCTATCTAAGAGTTGATTCCTGGCAAAAGACACTGTGAAGTGCAACTCGCTTATATGTCTCTGAGTTCCTTCCCATCTCCTTTGCCCATGGACATTTGCCATGATCAGACTTCATCTGGGGAAACGGACCCTAGTTTCCGTTTGCAATGTGAGGGATTTGAGGAATGAGTAAATCTGGAAGGACTCACAAACAAGATTGTTTTATTTCATGGGCGTGCAGCAGGGGACAAAGTGGCAGTGAACCCTGAGCATCTGCATCAGGTTTGTTGTGATCATGAATGCTGAAGCAGAAGGGAAGTTCAGGATTTCTCAGATGCAGCAAAGAGGGGCAGAAGGCAGAGAGCCCAAGGATCGGCACCCTGTAAAGGACAGGCTGTGGAGGAGCCCTGTAAGAGAGCCAGGGAACCCCGAGGGGCAGGTTTGTGTGAAGGAAGTGGAGAATGGTGTGAAATGCCATTGAATGGCTGAGAAAGAGGGGCAGACATTTTTCCTCTGTGTTTATGAATTTGGCAATTTGGGTGACTTTATAGAGATTTCAACTTCCAAGAGACTCAAGTGAAATAAGAAAGAGAATAGTTTTTGAGGAAGAGAATGTAGGGTCAAGAGAGATTGGTTTTAAGTTTGAAAGAGTTAGCTCTGAGAGGATTAGCTATGTCATAATCTTTTTTAACACAGACTGTGCAAGAGGGCTTTAAATTTTTTAATGGAAATTTTTAATTTTTACATAAACTTTACTGTATTTTACAAAATTTTAAAGTCAGACTGTAAACAGACCACTCTATTTTATTTTTCAATTTGAATAAGTTACTTAGCAAAACTTTTTACATGGTTTTCATTATCCAACTTAATTAATATTTAATGAATTTATAGTTTCAAGTAAAATATAGCTCTGATTCAAAGTACTTAATGATTTGTTTGTTTGCTTACAGTAATGTTAGGATAGTAAAGATCTTGAATAGCAATAGAAAGGTATATATTTTCTGGCAAACCATACTTTTATATTGCATGTACCTAGAATGGCAGCTCATAGCAGTATCCATAATTCATTCATGTACCAGCTTTTCTTAACAAAGATGGGTATTAGAATTTTTCCCATACCCACAACTCCAAAAGATGCCTACAATTTGATTCTGATGATGTTTACTCATATTTACTATTCTAATTCTGTTGTTTTTGCCTTAATTTATAGAAGTGAGAACATAATTCTGAAGCACAAGCTAGACCTTATGTTTTGAAGTATTTATTGGTTCCACTTATACACCTTACCTGTATTCCAGAAATTAAATTATTATTTGACAAAGTTAAGGACTATAGTCTCCCACAGTCATCACCGATGCATCTCAACCTAACAGGGTCAGGAGGACGGAGAGGGAGGCCAGCTAGTACACCCTGTGAGCTCAGTCAGTCTGCACGTGTTTAAGCCCAGTGAGCCTTACGTGAAAAGCAAACCATGCCAAGCAGTGGCTGAAGGCTAACCTCCAGAGCAAAACGGCCCAAGTGGTTCGGTAACAAGGCCCATCTCTTATTCTCTCCATGTATCAGGTGAGGAACGGAAACAAGAATTGAGGTGCACAAATTTGCATTGGAGAATTTGGGGAAGAACATTGTGAAAGGCATGATTTTGAGAGAAATTCCTTAAAAAAAATATTTTTTTGTAAATTGTCAAGCTATTGTGGCCTAGGGAACTAGAGCAAACAAGTCTTGGCTCTGTGATGAGTGAACGCTGGGCTGGGGTGATGTGGACAAAATAGAATGCACGTTGTTGGCGTTTGAGCAGTGTTCTCTCATAAGTAATGATAAATAAGTCTCTATGCAAAGTCAAACACAACAGATTTCCTCAGTGGTCCTGATTTCAGGTGGAAGGTCAGTCCGAGCAACCGTTTGTCCGAGTTCACACAGTGCCCGCATCAGAGGGCCTTGAGTCTTGTGTGGCCATCAGAGCCATGGGAATTTCCAAGGGTGTTTTACATTAAATTTCTCCTAAAACATTAAATATGTTTTAGGACATAATTTCGCTCATGTTATCTCCTGATGTTTTATATGTAATATAAATAATACCCTTTGTTTGTTACTTATTACTGATTATTATCATCATTTCATCAAACCTAACTATACAAGTGAAAAAGAGAAACTCTATTATAATGGAACAAAACAAGTGAACTATTACCTGAGGTGTGATGCATATTCCTCCAGAAGCATGTGTGTTCACAGCATTTTTAAGTACATATGATTCAATCAACTTTCTAGAATTTGACTCCGATGAACATATCATAATCAACAATCTTATCACTACTTCTTATCATCCTTTTTTCCCTTAATTTATCAAAGTGGCCTAAGACTAGAATTCTAGTGCCAGTCATATTTTGCCTTTTTTATGCCTAGTACAGACAAGATTTTTGTAAAAAAAAAAAAAAAAGCGATGTATATGGTTTTGTGCTTTCCCTTTAGAAGGCTGGATTTACTGTGATACTTATTAACCTCTCTCCAGAATCCGGACTCTGCCACCTATTCTATTCTGAAATCTTCATGAATAGAGTATTCAGGCAATTTCTCATTGTTCTATGCCTATTTAATAGCAACAGATCATTTTGGAAGCTCAAAGCATAGAAGTTTGAGAGAGATGACCTGCTTTTTGAGAGTATTGACAAACCACAGTGCTTGGAAAATTTTGTGGGTGTGCATGTGGTGTGTGTGTATTTCTTCACATACTTCATAAGAAAACGAGGATTTAAGTGGCATTATCGCTACTGTTCTAATCAGAATGGATTCTTGGCCTTTCGTTATCTGCTTTCTCTTGTAAAGAAGGAAATAACTTTTAACTTTTATTCTCTTTAAAAATCACCATAGGAAACATGGAAAATTTAATAGGTTCCCTTACACTCCGCTCTCTTAAGAGTTTTCTGTTCATGGCGTTTTCCTCAGCATAACCCAGTTAACTGCTTGTTAAAAAACAAGGTGATTTTGAAATTTTAATTAAAGGGTGTGATAAGATAATATTTTGCACTGAATATGCATAGAAGTTATCAGCTCTCTAAGGATGTCTGAGGCATAGACAACTGGTAGCAGATTTAAGAACTGAAGTGCTGGGAATTTCTCTAGATCTTTTTTTTAACTGCTGATTCTAGTATAACTTCTCATGGTGGAAAATACCTATTTTTGCCATTTCTCCAAAAATGTAACCTTCAGCTTTTAATTGTATATATATATAAAATACTAGTTGTGAATGAGGAAAACAATACAAAATCTAAGCACTCACATAAAATAGTTTATCTTACCTGGGTGCTACTGGCTGATACTCTAAACTGTCCCCCACTTGCCGAATAAGCATATGGATTCTTCAGCAGATTAGTGAATAGTCTTCATTTAAAAGAGTCTGGAAAAAGAATTCCCTGCTCAGAGAAATGCTTCCTGTACTCAAAATTAAAGTAAAATTTCAAAAGAATTAAACCATCGCCCAGCAGGAACTTGGATTCATATGCTTGAGGGAAACATACTAAGTTACATTTTAGGAAAATCTTTCTCGTGTTTTAGTGATCACGTAACTTCCTTTAGACTGTTTATCTTTCTACTAGATTTTGGGTTATTTTTTACCTACTCTCTCCCTCTAGAGACCTGACAGTGTGTTGGACATAGTTCAGATCTGTTATATATAGCTTCAAAATTCATACAGAAAATGCTGGCCTGTTAACAATACGATTCTTAGATAAGCTTTTTTATCATGTTACCTCAAACATATCAGAAAGATATTTCAAAACGCAGCCATGTTTTTTGTTTCTGAGGGCATAACTTCCTTATAAGCAAAGATTTTTTTTTTTGCCCACCTAATATTTAAGAAAGAAAATGGGCCATAAAATTTCCCTAATAGGCAGGTTTTATCTTAAAATGAAGATCAAAGATAGTTATGCTTTTGGAAGTAAGAGTAAGTAGTGAAAATATGGTCACTATTTTTGTCGTAGTTGGGTTTTTGGTGATGATTTTTTGTGATGATTCTTCCAGAACATTTTAAACTATTCTTTCTGAGAATACAAACTTCCAAGATATAGTAATGGCTAGTTACTACTGGAATCTAAATTGTCACCTTTTTCTCCATTGACACATTCGTGAAAATGCACACTCAATGTGCAACATCACTACAGTTCTAAAAATTCAATTTAGATTTACATATCTATAAGATATGTTAGGAATCTTCACTAATCAGAATCACAAAAAATCTGTAAAATTCAACCACATGAAGAAATAGAATATTTCCACTACCTGTTTGAGAGATGTGGCCTTCAGGGATCAAAACCCAGCAATGCCCTTACAAATGGGAAGTCTTAGTATAAGAAACAGAAAACCTAGTAACAAAGCCTAGTAAATAAAAACTCTGTATTTATATTTTTGGATTTTACTATTTTTTATATTTATTATTTTTATTTAATTATTTAATATTTATATGTATAATTGTATATATGTTTATAAAATTAAATATAAGGGTAACAAATAATGATAAATTATATTATCTGCATGTAAAATCCCAAATTTTTTTACCAAAACGCAGAGTGGAATGGGTGAGTGATGCCAAGAAAACTGTGATTGGTTCTTCATCTTATTTGAACAAAATATAAATGGAACATTCATCTTATTTGAACAAAATATAAATGGAACATTCATCTAATTTGAACAAAATATAAATGGAACAAAATATTCATTTATTATAGATTAAGTGAAATCCATATACTTAAAAAAATAAAACCAACCACTAGGAATTAAGAGATAAGACTATACACACACATGCACACAAACTTGGCTTTGATTTTAAAATGATATCTTCATAGGTATTCCCAAAGGAGAAAACACAGTTTAAAAAAGACGAATTAAACATCAAGAGATATATAGGAGAAGGTAGAAATTTGAGAGCTTTGTTAAAATACCTTTTCCAGGATTACTGTGTTAATTTGTTGTTTCAGTTTTAAAATTCTTAATGTAAAAATTCGGAAGGATTCCTTGGTAGGAATACTGAAATATTTGATACCAGTAGTGTTCTACTATAAAAATGTGGTATCATAGACCATGATTCTCTGGTCACACCAAATATGAAAGCAAACAACTCCTAAGGAGTTGCATATTCTTTCATATTTTTTTTCCTCAAATAACTTGAAAGCATTTAACCAAAAGAAAATGCTCTGCTTATTAAAGAAAATAACATAATTATTAAGGAGAGTATGTTCTCAGTTATTGTAATCATCTGCTAGGTTTTACTATGTAAAGGGTCAAGAAATATATCTAATAGTCCCTCTATATAAAATAATTCATGTTTTTCTGACTTAGCTTATATTCCCTTATTATTCATTTTTATCAAGAGAAATGAAATAAATGCTCACACCAGTTACTTCAAGGATATAGCGATCCTGCTGAGAAATGAATGGACCATGAATAACTGGAAATGATGCATGTTAATAAGGTCAGCTTCAAAATCATCATGGGATGGTGGAAAAACAACATGCTACATATTAGGAGATTTTGGGAGTCTCTGTTGCTAGGCAAACACAGGGCAAATCGTTTTGCCTCTCATCTTTCCTTAGTCTCCTATTCCGCAGTTGCAGGATGCTGTCTAGCTCCTCCAAAGTATGTATTGTACTTGATTAAAGCTTATAATTTTCAGTGGAAACCCCCATAAGCAAAAGTATATAAACTTAGGCAGATATGCAATCATGTAGTAATACAAAACAGCTTAAGAAAATGCTATGATCATTCATTTGCAGGGAATTAAGAGTTAAAGTAGGTAATTGTGAAGGAATAATGAAACACTGCTTTATGAAAATACCAGTTATATTTGAAGTTCACTGTTACTTTTTTGGGAAAGAATAAGTTAAGACTAATAGAATAGTAAAAAGAAATTATTACATAAAGTACAGGCATAAAGGGAAAGAGATCTTGCAATTCAGAATAATAAAGGAAACATAGGATATATATAACATAGATCGGCAAACTGTGTCTCGCAGGCCGAATCCAGCCCACCTCTTACGGGAACACAGATACACTCATTTGTTTATGTATTACCTGCTTCCCACCGTAACAATAGAATTGAGTAGTTGCTATAGAGGCTGGCCCACACCTGAAATGTTTACCATCTGGCCCTTTACAGAAAAAGTTTGTTGGTATCTGTTATAGAGGAACTCTAAGGCAAAATGTTAATTAATGCCCCCCTGAAAATACAGCCCACATCAACTAACTCTTAGTTTGATTAGAGTCTTTGGGCTTCATTATAAATAAATAAACTTCTTATGACATGAAGGATATAAGTACCTTGATATATCATTAGAAATCACAAATTTGAATCCTTAATAAACTATAAAAATGTTATTCCTTGTAAATATATAATTAACCATTATTCCACATTTAAAGCATTTTTAATACCTCATTTTATTTAAACCATTAAAGCTCAGAAGGTTTTAAATTATGAATGGCATAAAATTGGTATACCTCTGAAATAAGTTTCATAATCATAAATCACAATGAAAGTATAATATTAGAGTTATAAAGTCTTTACTGTCCTTTCTTTTCCCACGAAAAAAGCCTTCAATTCAGCAGAGTTCTTGTATTTTCAGTGCCTAGCCTAGCATGTAGTTGGTGCTCTATAAATACAAGTTAAATAAATTAATTACTTCTGATAAAAGTTTGTAACCTTTGTAAACTTTGTCTCTTATTACCCATGAAGGGAAGATTTTGATAGCTGTTCATTTATTTTGCAGACAACATTTGGCTGGGAAATAAAAACGGGCCCTGTAAATTTTATTAATCATAAGCACACAATTTCCAGAGATTGCCTTTCACTTGGAGATAATGAGACAGCCATGGCTGGTTAGCTTTTGATTTACTTTAAGTTTCTGTACTGATCTTTCCATTTAAATAGATTTGTGAGTCTCTTCCTTAGACATTGAATTTATCCAAAAACAGTTTCTCTTCCCATGACTTTAAATGAATATTGATTCTTCTTTTAGTTTTAAAAGCCATTAGTTGAGCTTTTAAATGTATCAGTGATTATTATGAGAATTAAATAGTGCAAGTAAAATGACCCCTTTAATTAATCCAGTTGAGCAGTTAATGACCACATTTTTACATGGAAGCCTGTTCCATCTTTTTTAGTTCAGTGGCATTTTGTTAGGAAGGAGTACAGTAAGAATAGTGCAGGCTCTCTCCATAAAGAGCTGATCGTAACGTAGAGGCTCTGCAACTGATCCTTTCAGAAGCTGATAGGAGATATTAAGAACAAGGACAGTAGCCTGTCCCCTTAAAAATAATTTATAATTCAAGAGGTAAAATTCAGGTTCTTGGTCTTCCCACCCAAATGTTTCTATATTTGAAAATTAAAAGGGAAAATTAACCATTCCTTGAGGGATGTATCATAATAATTGCCATTTAAGAAATGAAATAAAATGGATTTTTGGGGGGGATTTATATTATCACTATTTTTTAACTGAAGTGTAGTTGATATACAATATTGGTTTCAAGTATACAATACAGTGATTAAACAGTTACCAACATTATTAAATCCTTACCCTAACTAGTGCAGATACTATCTGTCAACATAGAAAGATGTTACAGAATTGTTGGCTGTTTTCTCCATGTTGTACTACCATCCCCATGACCAGCTTATATTATGATTGAGATTTTTGTGTCCCTTTATTCCCCTCACCCACCCCACTCACCCACACCAGCCCTTCGCCGATGGTAACCACCAGTCACTCCTCAGTGTCTGTGAGTCTGCTGCTATTTTGTTCATTTTGTTTTATATTGTTGTTAGTTCCATATATAAGTGAAGTCATATGGTATTTGTCTTTCTCTGACTGGCTTATTTCACTTAACATAATACCCTCTAGGTCCGTCCATGTTGTCACAAATGACAGAACTTCTTTTCTTTTTTATGACTGAATAATATTCCATTGTATGTACCACTTCTTCTTTATCCATTCATCTATTGATGGACATTTGGCTGCTTCCATATCATGGCTGTTGCAAATAATGTGGCAATAAACATAGGGGTGCATTTATCTTGTCATATTAGGGATTTTGTTTTCTTTGGGTAAATTTCTAGACATGGAATTACTGAATCACATGGTATTTCTATTTTTAGTTTTTAAGGAACCTCCACACTGCTTTCCATAGCAGTTGCACCAATTTACATTCCCACCAGTAGTGTAGTAGGGTTCCCTTTTTTCCACATCCTTGCCAACACTTGTTATTTCTTGTCTTTGGATAGTGGCCATTCTGACTGGTGTGAGGTGATGTCTCATGTGGTTTTGATTTGCATTTCCCTGATGATTAGTGATGTGAAGCATCTTTTCATGTACCTGTTAGCTATCTGTATTTCTTCTTTGAAAAGTCTCTGTTCTTCTTTGAAAAGTACTCTTCCAATTTTTTAATCATGTTATTTGTTTTGTTTTTATGGTGTTGATGTATATGAGTTCTTTATATATATTTTGTATGTTAACCCTTTATCAGATAATCATTTATAAATATATTCTCCCATACTGTAGATTGCCTTTTTCTTGTATTGATGGTGTCCTTTGCTGTACAGAAGCTTTTTAGTTTGAGGTAGTCCCACTTACTCATTTTTGGTTATGTTTCCTTGCCTAGAGAAATGTGTCCAGAAAAAAATTCCTCATGCTTATGTTCAAGAGATTGTTACCTTTGTTTTCTTTTGAGAGTTTTATGGTTTCATACCTTATATTTAGGTCTTTAATCCATTTCAAGTTTACTTTTGTGTATGGAGTTAGACAGTAGTCCAGTTTCATTCTCTTGCATGTCGCTGTCTGATTTTCCAAACACCAGTTATTGAAGATGCTGTCTTTTCCTGATTGTATATTCATGGCTCCTTTGTCATATATTAATTGACCATATATGCATTGGTTTATTTCTGGCCTCTCTGTTCTGTTCCATTGACCTGTGGGGCTGCTCTTGTGCTTGTACTGTACTGTTTTAATTACTGTAGCTTTGAGCATAGCTTGAAGTATGGGAGCATAATACCCACAGCTTTGTTCTTTCTCAAGATAGCTTTCGCTACTCAGGTCTTTTGTGGTTCCATATGAATTTTGAACCATTTGTTCTAGTTCATTGAAAAATGCTGTTGGAACTTACATAGGGATTGCACTGAATCTGGAAATTGTTTTCAGCCGGATGGCCAGTTTGACAATATTAACTCTTCCTATCTATGAATATGAGATAGATTTCCTTTGATTTGTGTATTCTTTAATTTCATGAGTGACATAGTTTTCAGAGTACACGTCTATCACCTCCTTGTTTAGGTTTATTCCTAAGTGTTTTATTCTTTTTGATGCAATTGCAGGTGAAATTGTTTTCCTGATTTCTCATTCTGGTAGTTTATTGTTAGTATATAAGAATGCACAGATATCTGTGTGTTAATTTTATATCCTGTAATTTTGCTAAATTCTAATAATTTTTTTGTGTGGAGTCATTAGGGTTTTCTATGTATAGTATCATGTCATCTGCAAATAGTGACAGTTTAACTTCTTCCTTACTAATTTAGATGCCTTTTATCTCTTTGTTTTGTCTAATTGCTGTGGCTAGGGCCTCCGTACTTTGTTGAATAAAAATGGTGAGAGGGAATAATGTCCTTGTCTTGTTCCTGAACTTAAATGAAAAGCTTTCAGCTTTTTGCCTTTAAGTATGATGTTGGCTGTGAGTTTTTCATATATGGCTTTTATTATATTGAATGATGTATCCTCTGTACCCATTTTGTTGAGAGTTTTTATCATAAATTGATGTTGAATTTTGTGAAATGCTTTTCAGCATTTATTGAGATGATCATGGAGTTTTTATCCTTTTTTGTTAATGTGGCATATGATATTGATTGACTGATTTATGAATATTATACCATCCTTTCATCCCTGGAATAAATCCTACTTGGTCATGATGGGTGATCCTTTTAATGTTTCTTTGAAATATGTTTGCCAATATTTATTGAGGATTTTTTGCATTTATGTTCTTTAGGGATATTGGTCTAAAATTTTCCTTTTCTTCGTGTCATTGGTTTTGATATTAGAGTGATGCTGGCCTTATAGATTGAGTTTTGATGAATTCCCTCATCTTCTATTTTTTTGACTACTTTAAGAAGGATGGATATTAGCTTTCTTTAAATGTTTGGTAGACTTCAACTCTGAAGCCATCTCATGCTGGACTTTTGTTTGTTAGGTGTTTTTTGATTCAATTTCATTGCTGCTAATTGGTCTGTTCAGATTTTCAGTTTCTTCCTGGATCAGTCTTAGAAGGTTGTATTTTTCTAGGAAGTTGTCCAGTTCTTCTGTGTTGTCCAACTTATTGGAATATGATTTTTCTTAGTATTCTCTAATAATTCTTTGTATTTCAGTGGAACCTATTGTGACAATTTCTTCTTCATTTCTGATTTTGTTCATTTGTGTACTCTTTTTCTTCAGCTTGTTTTCTTTATAGTGAGTTTTAGAGTTCTTTATACATTCTAGATACAAATATTTTATCAGATACATCATTTATAAATATTTTCCCAGTGTGTCTGTGTGTGTTGATTTTCTTAACGGGGTATATTGTAGAACAAAAGTATTTAAATTTTATGAATGGGAATTAATCATATATTTCTTTTAAGGACTGTACATTTGGTTTGATATCAAAATGTTTGAGCCAAAGTCACAAACATTTCCCTTTATATTGTCCTCTAGAAATTTATAGTTACAGGTTTTTATAGTTAGATCTAGAATATATTTTTAGTTAATTTTTGTAAATGTTGCAAGGTGTAAATTGAAGTTCTTATTTTTGCTTATGGATACCTAAATGTCCCAGCACTATTTGTTGTAAAGGCCCTACTTTCTCCACTAAATTGTCTTTTTCACCTTTCATTAAAAATCAGTTGTGTAGATGTGTAGATCAATTTCTGGAATCTCTCATCTATTTAATTAATCTATTCATTTATGTCAAAGCAGTACTGTCTTGAAAACTGCAGTTGTATAATATTGAAATCAGAGAGTACCATCTTTTTGAAAATTTCAAAGTGTCTTTTTTAAAGTTGTCTTTAATATTGTATTTTCTTTGCATTTTCACATAAATATAAAATTAGCTTGTTAAGTTCTGTGAAAAAGACTAATGCATTTTTTCTTTATCAGAATTGAATTGTGTCTGTTAATTAGGGGAGAACCGACTATTAGACTATTGAATCATCTGACTCATGAATGCAGCATGTTTACTTATTTAGGTTTTTTTAATTTCCCTAAGCCAATATTTTAGAATTACAGTGTCACATACATCTCTTTTAATATGTTTCCCTAAATAGATAATGCCATCTATGAAAAAAGGCAGTTTCAATTCTTCCTTTATTATCTAGATATATTTTATTTCTTTTCCTTGCAGTTTCCTTACAATATTACTGGGAAGTACCTCTAATGTAATTAATGTTTGTTAAACTTTATCAGGCAAATAATCAAGTCCTGGGTTTTTCTTTTTTGGAGGTTTTTGATTACTGATTCAATCTCTTTACTCATTATTCGTGTATTCAGATTTTCTCTATCTTTATGACTCAAGCTTATTAGATTGTATGTTTTAAGGAATTCATCTATATCTTCTGATAACTTTGTTATTTAATTGTACTTTCTAGTCTGTGATGATCATTGTATTTCTGTGTTATCAGTTTTAATATTTCCTCTTTTTATAGTAGTTAGTCTAGCTAACAGTTTTTCAGTTTTACATATCTCTTCAAATAATGAACTCTTAGTTTTATTGATCTCTTTTATTAACTTTCTGGTGTATATTTCATTTCAATGTGCTCCAAACTTTGGAGCTCCTTTCTTCTGCTAACAAATTTTACTAAACTTGTTCCTAATTTCCTAGTCCCATGAGGTTAAACGCCAAAGCTATCTTGAGAAAGAACAAAGCTGTGGGTATTATGCTCCCATACTTATTTGAGATCTTTGTTTTCTCTTAATGTACATGTTTATCACTATAAGTTTCCCTCTTAGAAATGCTTTTGATGTATCCCATACATTTTGGTATGTAGTATTTCCACTTATATTTAAGATTTTAAAAAACTCATCTCTATTTCTTCTTCGATGCACTGGCTGTTCAGGAGTGTGTTGTTTAATTTCCACATATTTGTGAATTTTTCCAGTTTTCTTCTTCTTAGTAATTTCTAGTTTTATACCATTGTGGTCAGAACTGATACATGGTATGATTTCAATCTTCTTAAATTTGTTGACTCATTTTGTGACTAAGACATCATCTACCCTTGAGGATGTTACATGTGTGTTTGATAAGAGTATGTAATCTTCTGCTGTTAGAATGTTCTGTATAAGTCTGTTAGGTTCATTTGGGCTAATGTATAATTCAAGGCCAGTGTTCCTTTATCATTTTTGTTTCTGGATCATCTACACATTGTTGAAAGTAAGGTAATGAAGTCCTCTTCTATTATTGTATTGTCATTTACTCCATTCAGATCTGTTAATATTTGCTTAACATACCTATTTAGCCTTTACCTTTTACCTATTTGCCTATTACCTTTTGGTACTCCCAAAGTTGGGTACATAAATATAATTGTTATATCTTTTTGATAATTTGACCCCTTTATCATTATATAGTAATGTGCTTTGTCACTTGTTACAGTTTTTTACTTAAAATCTGTTTTGTCTGATAGCTACCCTTGCTATTTTTGTTTTCATTTGCATGAATTTAACTTCTTCCATCCCTTTGCTTTGGTCCTATGTGTGTCCGTAAAGCTGAAATGAGTCTCTTATAGGCAGCATATAGTTGGTCTTCTTTTTTATCCATTCAGCCATTCTGTGTCTTTTGACTAGAGAATTTAATCCATTGATATTTAAAGTAATTATTGCTAAGTAAAGATTTACAGATGCCATTTTCTTAGTTGTTTTCTGGATTTTTAAAATTCCTTTGTTCCTTTCTTACTGTTTTCCTTTGTGAATTGATGATTTTCCATAATGGTATGCTTTGATTCACTTCTTTTTATCTTTTGTGTATCTACTATAGGTTTTTGTGGTTTCCATGAGCTTACATAACATATCTTATAGATGTAACAGTCTGTTTTAAGTTGATAGCAAGTTAACTTTGATCTCATAGAAAACTTTACCCCTTTATTTTATTTCATAAAAATCATTTTGTTTGATGTCATGATTTTCATCTTTTTATGTTATATATCCATTAATAAATTATCATAACTATAGTTTCATATTAACTTCTGTCTTTTAGCCTTTGTACTAAAGTAGATGATTAATACACCATCACATTATAGTACTAGTATTAGAGTGTTCTGAATTTGATGACATATTTACCTTTACCTATTTTATGTTTTCATATTAGTAAATTCTCTGTTCCACATTTTGTGGAAGGTAAATTGTATGTCCCATATTTGTGAATTTCAGAGGATTGCAGTGAGATCTTTTCTTGGAAATATAAATCTTTTGATTTACTATTCACTCATATTCACACCTTGCTTTCTCCTGTTGCTCCACAGGTCATAGAGTGTCGTCTCCCCAGGCCTTCATAGAACACCAAGCACAGCAGCCATTTGTGTATAATAGGTTTTAATAAAGATGAGGTACAAGTGTAGAGGGGCTGTGTTGCTGCACTTAAAAAATCTTTTAGCTAAGCCTGTCACTAGGAACATCTTCCTAATAGGCTTCTGTGGTCATGCAGAACAGTCTGTTTTCCACGGTCAGGTTGATAATTCTCTCCCTTTTGTTCTCCCTTTGCTTTGTAGCTCCTCTCCTTATTCCTAGTTGGTCTTAATTCAGAACAGCAATACCATCCTGGTTCTGTTGCCTCTTTTTAAACGATCTTCTATCTGTTTCCTTCTCTCAGATAAAAGCCCATCTTTTCTAGAAAGAAATAATACCACTTCCTAGGGGTCAGAAGTAGCAGCTTTTCTTGTGATTTTAAAATAACAATTATTGATGCTACATTTGATAATGTGGAACATTTTACTTCCTGTCCGCCATGCACAGTAGACAAATATCCATCACATGTATCATTATTTTCATGAGACCACCTAGCTTTCATCAAGTGAGCATCTTTAAGAAAACACGTACCTAAGGTGCAGCTCTGCGCCAGCTGCTGGAATATGTGGATTCATGCCCAGTTAGTGCTGCCATTCAGGGGAATTCTCTCCTTTGTGAACTAGGGATAGCAGTGGCTGAAACAAAGTTTGTTTTGCAGTTCAAATGTGCAAATTAATATGATTTACTAAATATATATTGTAAACCATAAAATGGTGTGGGTTTCTGTGTGTGTGCACAGGTGAATAAATAAAATATATCAAGTGTTGTTATATGTCCCTTTCATTCAAAACTATTTAATGAGTGCCTGAAATGATGCAATGATCCCAGTGATGTTCCAAGTGCTAGGAATATAAAGAAGAAGTCCCTGCCCTCCTGGGCCTTAAAATGCTCATATTTTTAAGAAGGATATTTTTTTTTAGTATAAGATTATTATTTTTTCTTCTCTTCCAAGCAAAAACATAGAATATTGAACTTAATTCTTTCTATGGGATTCCATCTTGTTAGTCAATTCTGTAGACATAAGCTAAAAGTTGGCCTAACAGTCAAAACAACATCTTGTTTAACATGCAAGCAGTAAAGAATGGGCATAGGAAGCAATAGACAACAGCATTTTGCTCAACTGTACCAATATGAGGAAAGAGTGTATGTATGTGTAGGGGGATGGAGAGTGGTAAATTGTGGGCTTCTGTCTCTGAGATTTGCCCTTTTATGTAGCCCTTTTAAAGACATTTCATTTATTAATGATCATAGAATAGAAATCTCAAATCAAGGCACTAAGGTTGTAGAACTGAGAGGTATGAAGTCCTCATAGTGAATTGGAAGCAGACTTATGAGCCAAAAGATAGAAACACAAGTTTCATGCCTCAACATTCCTCCCAGATGCCAGTATGTCATATGTATTAGATTAGGATTTCCAAATTACAGGTTGTGCAAACTTCCCAAATGATCCCAAAATATCTCCATTCTGATATATAATAAAAAAGGACAGTTTATGAGTGAGAAGCCAAAGAATATAATTCTGTTGAATCTGTAGCAGTAATGCTATTATCATTCACATAAATCAGATGATAGCTTCTTCATTAACAACCAGGAAGTCAATATTTAAAGCTCTCATTCTCAGGCCCATAAAGATACCATCATCTTTTCTATGACATCATAGCTTGTAGCCATGGAAATAGCATACACATATTTCAGTCTACACTGCAAGAACTAGTTAAAGGCAGTTGATCACATTTGGACTGTTGTTAAAGATGGAAAAGCAAACGAATGATGTATGCAAAAGAAAAAGACAGAGAGGAAAAAACTCCTTTTTTTGCCTCTGAAAATAGGAAGCACCACACTTCCAAACCATATCTGTTAAATACTTTTACTGAAAGGAATGGAAGACAAATCAGATTGAGGAAGAGCAAGCACACATCTGCAGATAACAATCAGTGTGCAAAACTGTCTAAAAAATAAGGGCCCAATTTACATATCCGAGCCAGCAATTCCTTCCTTCTAATAGAAATATCTAAATGTACACACAAGCGACAGTGTGTGTTGCCCTTTATAGCCAGGTAGGCAAATCAGGTTTTACACATACCATGACCTACACAAAATCAAGAATCAGAGTTTCAGTGTGATTAGATAGTGAATAAATTAAACATGGCAATTAGCTCTGCAGAAGACCCCAAGATTGGTCGGCTGAGAAGAAGGCAGCCCTCAAACACACTGCAGAAAGATGGGATGGGATGGGACCTTCTCTAGAAACAAGGCCAGTTCCTACCAGTTCATGGAAAACCATATCCCTAGATGAAGCAACAGTGAGAATGACTAACTTCTCTTAATCCAAAACTTTCTATTCATGGAATTGAGCCCCAGTCACTCACAAAAATGACCCACCCATTAATGTTCTCACTCGCTGGAATAGAACCTAGTAAATCCATATCTTTAAGTCCTAATTCCGAGTTCATCATTTTTTGATTCGATCAATAGGCTTTTTGTCTGCTGCTTAACCCAATATATCTAATGTTTCATGCCTAAATTCAATTTTTGATGACTTCCAAAGCCTCTGTAGTTTCCTGAGATTCGGACCCCTCCATTAGAGCAGGTAGCTCACCTGATGGGGAGGATCCGTGAGCAATATAATTTTGACAGTATAATATAGAAATAAGTCAGTTTTATTTTCAAATTTTACTTCACTCCTTGCTGTGCTTCATTTCCTCAAGATCCATATTCCCCAATCAAGCTCATTATCTCTGGTTTTCTACATTAAGTGCTATTCTCATATCCTCCTTTTGGGACCGTTTATTAGTTTCCTATGGCTGCTGTGACAAATTATCACAAACTTGGTGTCTCAAAACATCAGAAATTTATTGTCTCAGGGTTGTGGAGGCCAGAAGTCTGAAATCAGTTTCACTGACTGAAATCACAGTGCCGGGAGGACCATAATCCCACTGCAGGCTCTGGGGAAAAAAAATCCGTTTCTTGTCTCTTCTAGCTTCTGGTGGCTGCCAGCAGTCCTTGGCTCACGCCTGTATCACTCTGTTCTCTGCCTCTGTGTTACCATTGCCTTCTCCACAGGGTTTTTGTTGAAATCATCCTCTGCCCCCCTCATATAAGGATACATGTGAGATAGCAGTTAGGGCCCAGATAATCCAGGATAATCTCCCCATCTGGACATCTTTAAATAACCACAATGGCAAGACCTTTTTTCCAAATATGGTAATATTTACAGGTTCAAGAATTAGGACCTGATATCTTTGAGGTCACCATTCAGCCCACTACAGCCCATGAATCTAAATGTTCATTTATCAAATGTCTTCCTGCTTTAAATCCTATGCTTGATTAATTAACCTACTCCAAATTCAGTCCAGTAGGGTATCTGTATCTGAATACATGGAAGAATTTACCCATTATTTTTTAAGAAATCTTTCTCACTATTTAACTCCCTGGGAAACTGCATCCAGAGAATTAGACTTCCATCAGCCAACATTTAAGCTAGACTTCTGTTGTGCTTACTGTAGACATGTTTGATTTGCTTTTACTTTGTATCCTTTTACTTTGGATCCTTGACTTCATAAATGTCTTGGTCATGCTTCTCTACCTAAGGTAACCACTCCTATAAAACACACTGTATAAAGGCTCATGTGTCCTCATTGATTTTCTTGGCCAGTCTCTTTCAACCCTGTTAAAATTGTATATTGCCACTTCACATAGCTATATTTTAACTGTCTAAAAGGAATTTTCCAATAACTCATATCATTGACTTCCTATTTAAAGCCTTAAGAGACTGACTTTCAAAGGGTTCTTGGATTCGATTTCCTTTTGAGGAGATAATTTAATAGATTGTGAATCCAAGTTTTATCTTTTGAAATGTGTATCTCGCTAATAAGGGTTGAGTAGCTTGACCTCTAAGACCTTGAGCCTCTTCTTAATCATCTCCTTTTCTTTTTATGTTACCTGATAATCTTCCAATTTGTTCTCTTATCTCTCTGAAGTTAAACTGTATCCTGAGATTAGTTCTTTATTCATGCAAAATAATATACTGTTGCCAAATATCCTAGTCCCTTGCTAATCAAGGTATTGTCTTTTAATTGGCTTAATCAGTATTACATAGGCATCTTTTAGGAATTAAATTTTTCAGATCTATTAAATTTGATCTACTGAATTAAAACCTGAATTTTAGCAAGATCCCTAGGAGATTTGTATTTATATTAAAGTTTGAAAAGTGCTGCCCCAATTAAATCAATTCTAGTGTAATGTTTAAACAAATAGTAATTGTACTTCGATTTAAATGTGTAATACTTCCATTCAGGTTTTTCCTCCACCTCAGTCCAATTTGTAGTCCCCAGTTACATCAGTCTTACAGGTCATTTTTCTTGCCTTAAGGAAAAAAGGGAAGAATTGGCATGAAGAGTCTAGTAGTTTACCTCCAACCCTTCCAGAGTTAGATTTTGAAGGGTGCCAACTTTGATATTGAATAAGTTAATATAAGATCTCCAGCATATGGAGTTGTAATAAAAGTAGTATACATTAAAAATCATCTATTAATTTTAATGTAATCAACTTTCCCAATTTTTCTGATATGTTTTGAATTTTATATTTATTGTTTAAAATAGTCTTCCCTTCCCCAAATTCATAAGGATGATCTCCTCTATAAACTTTAAAAATTTCGCAAATTCTTTCACATTTAGATCTTTAATCTTCTCTGTATTGATTTCTGTGTAACCTTTGTCATGTAGGATATGTTTTTATTTTTTCTCTATTGACGAACCATTGTTTCAATAACACTTACTGAAAATTCCATTTTTCCACTGATCTTCAATCCCAGCAATGCTCTAAATGATTCCCACATTCATATTTCATTAGTCAGTGTTTTTATTCCTATGTCAATACCGCATTCTCTTAATTAATATAACTTTATAGAGAATTTTTATATCTGATAGAGCATGCCACCTACTTATTTATTATTATTCACTTTGAAGATTTTCTTGATGTTTCTTAACCCTTCCTTCACAATATTCATAAGGCTTTCCTTATGAATATTAAAATCAGCTTGTCTTGTTTCCCATCTCACCCCCAAACCTCAATAAACATGTTCTGTTTGGATTTTAGCTGAAGTTGCAAAGAGTCTCTATAGATCAGTTTAGGAGAATTCACATCTCTGCTTTGAATACTTCAAATCATTAAACATAAAATGTTATAGTCCTTCCTTCACTTAGGAGTTCTTTGCAAGAAAGACTGTAGTTATATTTGTACAGTTCTTCTCATATTTTATCCATATGTTCCAGAGAACTTCACAGTCATCTTTCTGTTATAAGTAATGTTTTCATTATGATTTCTCAGTGCTTATTGAAGTTTGACATTCAAATCATTTTTACATATTGATTTTATATATTAGTTTTGCATTTTAATCTTTATAATTACAGTTAATGGTTAATTTTATTTCTCCCCACTTGTTTTCTACTTGTCCTGTACTTCCTGTGTTTTCCTTTCTACTCTTTTTCCTTGTCTTCTTGGCGTCAAATGCCTTTTTTTAATTCCGTTTTCCTTTACTAACTTCACATTGTATGTTCTTTTTTTTTTTTTTTTTTTTTTATTGAAGGGTAGTTGACAACAGTATTGCATTACATTAGTTTCAGGTGTACAACACAGTGATTCAACATTTATATACATGATAATTCTAGGTACCAGGTATCACCATACCAAGCTGTTACAATATTTTGACTATATTCCTTATGCTATACATTACATCCCGGTTACTTATTTATTTTACAATTGGAAGTGTGTTTAAATATATATATATATATATTTTGTGAGGGCATCTCTCATATTTATTGATCAAATAGTTGTTAACCACAATAAATTTCTGTATAGGGGGGTCAATACTCAATGCACAATCATTAATCCACCCCAAGCCTAATTTTCGTCAGTCTCCAATCTTCTGATGCATAACAAACAAATTCTTACATGGAGAACAAATTCTTACATAGTGAATAAGTTACATGGTGAACAGTGCAAGGGCAGTCATCACAGAAGCTTTCGGTTTTGTTCATGCATTATGAACTATACACAGTCAGTTCAAATATGATCATTGTATGTTCTTATTCCTTAATGGTTACCCTAAGAATTTTAAAGGAGATGCTTAAGGTTTCAATATCTAAAATTAATAATAACTTTATCATATTCTTCTTAAAAACTTTAGGGACGTTAGAACACTTGCAGTACAGAATACTTGGCCTACTTACATATTATATTGTAATTTATTGCCTCCAACTTTGTTTTTATCTCTTAAGGCATTTTACATTTTATTTTTTATATAGACATCAATGTATTTATCTATGTAGGTTATGCATTGAATGTTTGTGTCTCCCCAAAAAGTCCTATTCGAAATCCTAACCCCCATTGTGATAATATTAGGAGGTGAGGCCTTTGGGAAGTAACTGGGTCGTGGGTGTGAAACTCCTATGAATGGGGTTAGTTCCCTTGTAGAACGGACACAAGAGAGCTTGTATCCTCTCTCTGCTCACCATCGTATGAGGATGTAAGGAGCACATGGCCCTCTGTAAGCCAGGAAGCTGGCCCTTACCAGACACCAGATCTGCTGAGGCATTGATCTTGGACTTCTCAGCCTCCAGACCAAGATATAAATGTTCACTGTTTTGAAACCCAAGCCAAGAGAGTTCACTTGTACACAAGATGGAAAGTCAATCTCCCAGACCTGGTCTTCAGCAGCAAGAGGATTTTATTGTATGGCAGCCAGACAAGGAGACAGGAGCCTTTGCTCAGGTCTGCCACCTTGAGCTTGCGCAAGGGGCAATTTTATGGGTATGGGGGGAATGTTTACTCATTAGGGACAGGAGCAGTTAGGCGAGTTTGCATGGGTCTTGTCAGCAGTTGTAGCTTGTTGTCATGCACCTCATACATCACATATTCAAAACTCCTCCTGTAGGTGGGGATTTTAGTGCTAATAAGGGAAAGGTTACTCTAGGTCTTTTAGGGTTGGTTCTGCACGGGCCTTAGGAACTAGTTCCAGCCGGTTCCTCAGTGCAGTTCCCCCTCTGCAGTCAGCAAGGTCAATACAGTTCCAGATATGTTTCTTGCAGAACAGCTCAAGAAAATGGTTCCTGTGATTTTACCCATTTGATGGCAGTTTCAATTTAAGCCACCTAATCTGTGGGAATTTGTTGTAGCAACTGCACCACACTTAGGACACATGTTGAACCACTTTCTTGACTACCTTTTCTTCTTTTGTCTTGGAACTTCCATCCGGGAGCCTCTTTTCTTCTCCAAGTATATATTTAAATTGTCTTTTATGAGAGTTCCCTGGTGAAACACAATTTTTATTTGCCTGAAAATGTCTTTTTTTTCCTCCAGTGGAGGAATTTTTTTGTCAGGTACAGAATTCGAAGTTGACAAGTAACTTCTCTCAGTGCATTGAGGATGCATTCTATTGATATTTAGCTTCCAAATACTGTACTTCAAAAGTAATTTCTCCTTTACCTGTAGCTATATTTTGTATCTTTACTTTAGAAATTTCGCAGTTTTATTATGACATGCATAGGTATTGATTTATTTTTATTTTCTACCTTTATATAACTGGGCTTCTTCATTATGTAGATTCAGAAAAATCCTCAGCCATTATCTCTGCAAATACTGCCTCTGCTCCATTTTCTTGTTCTTCTCATTCTAGAGCTCCTTCCAGTTCATAACCACCCACAAACATTATCTCCTGACCAGTCTAGTTAGGCTCCTCCTTTTCAATGAGATCACACCTCTGGGCATGTCCTCAAGAGCCCAGTTTTAGCAAGAATCCTACCAATTTAGTTTAGCCAGAATCTCCCACCCTCAATATCTGACCACCCTCAATGTCTGACCAGATTCCTCATCCCCCATCACCTCCCAGGTGATGTCTGATGATCCTGGCCTATCTTCAGCTAGAATCCTGTTAGGTCAGTTTAGCCAGAATCCTCCCTGTTGTCTCTTGGTAATTTTCTGTCTACCAGGGCCCCCCACACTCTGTTTCTCGGCTATGAACTCCCACTTCTTGTTGTATTTGGAGTTGAGCACAATCTGTCTCCCCTACTGCAAAAGCCCATTACAGCAGTCTGTGTATCTACTGCGGTAGTCCTGAATAGAGTCTGCCCTACCATATTAATAAGTGTCTTTCTTTAATACCATCTATGTAGTATAAATTTTGGTAGCAGTATATTTGAGGAACAGCTTGTATTTATGAATTCTGAAAAGGGATTGTTGTTTTTTTTAATCTCCTATGTCAGTGCGAGAGTTTGAAAAAGCCAATATTTCTTTAAGGTAAAGTTTATTACTAGACTATAGCTATGACCTAAGAAGGGTCTATTTTATATTGGCAATCTTTTATTAGACATCTCAGTGTAGGTGGGTCCTGAGCTGGTTTCCTAACCTCTGAATTCTGAAATACTTCAAAACTAAAGCTCGGATTAACCCATTTTGGTAAATGTCCTTAAGGGGAAAAAAACTGAGCTTTTATATTCCAATTACCTTTATCAGCATCTGATTATTATTTACTTTTTTTTAACAGTTCTTGGATATATTTTAAACAATTGTAAAATAAATATCTTGTATTTTGAATTTTTAGTTGCATACAGTAGTTAGGTCTGTCCAGAGAATATGCCATACTGTTGGATAAACCTCCATAAAAAGATCTTAACTTGGTGAAAGAAAATTGCCTAATTGTTAGAGTCTTTGAGAAAGAGAGAACATTAACTATAGGATTTATCTAAAGTATCAAATATGTGACTTTATATAGTTAATCTTTTATGTAAATACAGTTACATGTGGCTTGACTACTCGCATAAGTAGTAACAAATCAGAAACTCTAGAGACTAAGAGATCTCTGAAATAAAGGGGTTTATTGAGCGTTTACAGATGTCGCCAGATACAGACTGAGTCCTGGGGCAGGAAGGTTCTGCTTCACCAGCCCAAGGCCAGTTCACAGAAACATCCTGTCGCCAGACTCAGGAAACAGGGCACACTGATGAGGGGTCTCAAAGGGAGAAAGCTTGTTACATTCACACTGGCTACAGATAAGGAAGGTGGGCTAACACGAAGTGGGTCAAGTCCTTGGATAGGTGGTTAGTCCACAGAGAAGGCCCCGAAATTGGTTGTTGATGATGGCCAGACACTGGTCACATACAAGGGAGATGTGGTGGTCCCAGGAACCTTCTAGATGTTTGCTGAGATGACTTCATCCAGGAGTGTGGAGTTTTTGGTTAGCTGCAGCCTGTGCCTACTGACTGGTGACTCTCCGTTGTCTCTCTCATACTCTGCCCCTTATGTCACTCAATTTAAAATATTGCAGGATTTTTGCCTCATCAGGAGACCTTAACTTTGCTTTTGCATTTCAGATTTTATTTTCTTTTGTCAGTGTTTTGTGTATTTTATTGCTCTTAGTCAACTCCATCCAAATTTAAGGGGAAATAAAAAGGCAGCAAAGGGTAGCAGTTATGGGCCTAAACTCTATAGAGTCTTCATTTTTCTAATTAATAGCTGTGAGACCTTGGGAAGTTACTTAATTTCTATATACCTCATTTTCTTCATTTGTAAGAAGAGGAAAAAATAACATCTAAACCATAGGATTATTCAGGATTAAATGGGGTAAAAAGTTTAATGTGATCAGAACAATATGCCTGGTGCATAGTAAGTGTTATGTAAATATATGAATTGTTCTTCATGTATTACATGAATTTTTAGTCCTTATGATATAGAAGGAAAAGAGAAAAATGTAAACAAATAACTTAAAGCTTTGGGTTTATCTTTAGATTTTTATTATGCATGGTTTCCCTTCCTAATAACAAACACAATATAAAGTTAACTATTGGAAACCATCTTGCATTTGTTTTCAGACTACCCCTAGTTATTAACATAAAGAGGTACCATGTTTGGGTATCTGAGGTATTTTTAGGTGGGCATTTTGCTATGAGACTTCCAAACGTGGAGATTCTCTTCAGAACATCCCTGATAAACATACAGTGAGCCTCAAGTTTGCTGTGACACTTCAAGAAATGGGAATAACTCTGCTTTCAGGGCAGCCCACCCTATTGCTGGACAGCTTTAATTTTTATGAAGTTCTACTTTATGGTTTATCAGAAACAATTATCTCTTTAACTTCTATGCATCATATTTTGTTCTGCCACCTGACTAATGTATCTACTCCAACTTTTGTCACAACAGAAACATACCACTTCCTCTACAAACAAATGAACCAAGTGTTTTAAAAGCAACTAGCAGAGCTCATTGGACAAAAATAGACATTTAATTTAGTTTCCCTTTAACTTCCTTCTTTTTAAAGTATATCCTTCAACTCTTTCCTCCCCAACTTCTTCCTTTCATTATTCCCATCACAGCCCTTAGAGGATATATATCATGCCTTCAAGTCTCTCCTTCCTTACAGTTTCCCTCAAGCCTTACCTTTGTGATGCAGTTTACAAGATTTTAAAATTCTGGCACTTTCTTTCATCACTTCAGTTTTCCGGTTACCATCTTTAAAATGCAGCTTGAAGTATTAAAGAAAGCACTAATTTCATTTCTCCGTTGCTATGGCTACTTTATGATTTGACAGTTCTTCCCAACATGTGCCAGTAGGAAAATAGAAAAGTCTGTCTTCCATTGTTTGTCCCAAGTTATTGAGCAAATTTTCCTCATATCCTTTTAGCACCCACCCCCAGATACTAACCTATTAATAAACACTATTTTCGTTAATTTATTCAATCCAGTAGGTCTCTCCAAACTCTATTACTATATGAAAACACTTTCCATGCATCAATAAGGATGTATGGAAATGCTTGTTAAATACCAGACAAAATTTAAGATTTATTACATATATAGTATTCATCCAACCAGCCAATCTGGAAACTAACCTCAGAAAACAACTGTTTTAATTTTCCATGAATTCTAAGCCAATTAATCCTCAGTTCTAGAAAATGTATCTTTATTTAAATGTTCACAAGCCATCTGTACAAAAATCTTTTCTAGAATTTTGTCATAGTATACCTTAAATGTACATAACAGTAGCATATGAAATCCCCTTTTCCATGTCTGAGAATCTGGAACATGTGCTAATGTTTAGATACCTGGCAGATCTCCTATACTCGCTGGATTCCCAAAATTTACTCAAAAGACTTTTCTGTTCGTTCACATCTGATGAATTTTCTCAGTGCCCTATAACTTAATTCCTCTGAATACAGCTTCTTTGAATTTATTTAGAAAGGTCTACTACCTCACTGTCTCACTTGGTATCTCATGTTTTAGTCACCTTATAATATTTGTATTATCATTCTCTCCCAATTTGAAGGTAATTTCACTAGATGGAAAAGATAGAAGCAAACATAGCTGATGACATGATTTGCTTTTTCTCATCTGTCATCACTGACTTAATGAACAATTGAAATGATCCTTTCTCTTTGTATTTTATTTACTCACATATTTATAAAGTCGTCTTTTGGTCATCTTTATTTTTTTCAAAGCTTCAGTACATTGTGGCCATTAGTCTTAGTTAATTTTAGCCTTTCATACTGGTGATGCTCTTTTACATGTGCCCTTTATTTATTTCTTAATTCTTTAAATCTTAGTTTATCAGCAGTTTTCTTATTTGGGCAAATTTCTTATTAATTGGCTGCTTCTTGTCCTCATTTGTATAAAATGTTTCTTTGAAGACTTGAACCATCTTCAGTCACAGTGTACTTCACAGTTTCTTGTCATGAGATAATATTTAGCTTTTCTCATATTAAAAAGTAATATGATTTCCTAAAGCCTGCCATACGTGTACCTATCTGAATGTGTTAATTACTCACATCCTTTATTATTAGAATCATCAAAATTCTATAATCATTTTCTCCCAAACTTTCTATTACTTCTGCATGGTTAGCCATTTCTTGTTTAACTCCAGAAACAAGCCCAGATTAACAATATCCCTTGCTCCGTATTCTAATTTCTGTAATCAGTTTTGGCAGATTACCATTAAAGTCCAGATAGCTGATGTTTTTAATCACTAGCTTGTTTTGCTGCCATAACCATACATATTCTCTGTATGTCTACAATATCTCTAGCGTATTTATTTTACCCCAAATATTGCTTCTTTCTTCTTCAGTGTTAACTTGCCTGTGGGCTGTCAGCCCCCACCTCTACTCCACACTACATCTTGAATTTTTGTACAGATAAATGTAATTATTTTTAACCTCTAATGCCAATTTATTTCTAATTCTTATATACAAGCCATAAATAGTGCTACAAAAGTCTCAGGTATACTCTGAGAACATACAAATTTTGTTATTTATAATGATTTTTTCTGTGGGTCAGCCTAAGTCAATGGGCTTCACAAATTTTAGGAGGGTTCTTAAATCCGTTAATAATAAAGACTGCAACCACAGATGGATCTGCATCTACTTTCATATCTGCATTAGAGGCTCACTGACAATGAAAACCCAACTTTCTCCATGGTGCTGTTAGGATTCAACCACTTTTACACATGACACTTTGTTCATCTTAAGGTTGTATTGGATACTTGTGACTCTTACTTCCTCAATATCCAGATATACTGTTCTGTTCAATGCATAATAATGTAGTTCAAATAGTGTTTTTTTTTCCTCATCTTTTTTCTTCATTGTTATTTCATTTATCAACTTCTTGGCCTGGTTCTGGCTTTCTTCTGTATCCTTAGATTGTTTCTTTCTGTAAAATCTCTTCCATCTTATCTAGTTAATCTTTGTTAAAACTTGAACATCTTATGAAAATTCTAAAATTATGGTTCAATCAATTATGATGTCAATGTGTGAGCTCAAACAGTTAAAATGATTAAATTAAAGCCTTAATTACCTTTCTTAAGATATCAACTGCTTTATATTTTATATTTCCTATAGCATATTTGTTAACTTTCCCTAGAGGTGGCTGTCTCATGTGGAACTGTATATTTCAAAACCAAAGCCACGGTGATTATTCGTACTTTTTCAGTATATGAAGAATTCCGAAACTGAGCTCTTTTATGATACTTCAGCAGTAGAAATATGAAGTTCTGAAGATCCTGAAATGATCATCTCTCCCTTGTAGTAAGTACCTGCACTTATTTATGACTTTGGAGATTTGACATAAAATCTTGATGGCTATGGTATATTTTTGGCTATTGATGGCTATGATGTATATTATTTTCTCGGGTTATATTTCTAGCTTATTTGTATGGAATTTTAATCTTTCAGTGAAATAGTAAAATAGGCAATCTACTCTTGACAAATTAATAATAGAAAGTTAGGATGTTGAATGTTTCACACTATGAAGGAAAAATATAAATTTAATTAGCACATTAAAATTGTATTTTGAAAATTAGTTAATTACTCTTCCCTAGAGCTTTCCCATCTTTTTAGAAAATCAGGCATTTATGACAGGCAAATATATGCCTGAAGAAAATTCATTAATCATTTATTTAAATGATATTATCTCTTCAGAGTTCCCCATTTTAGGATAGCAAAACAGCACCTCCAAGTGCCTCATGTTCAGACTAGCTGTATGTCAGGATACTGACTGGAAAAGGCACAATGACTAAAAACTCTGCTATCATTTTAGGAGGCACAATATGCAGGCAACCTTTCTATGGACGACTATTTGCAAGTACATAAAGGCTGCTTGTGTGAACAACTACATGTGCATATTAAGCTTTATCATCTTTATAATGTTTTATTATTATATAACTAATTAATTACACATGTCCATTAAGAAAATTATAAAATCTACTGTAAACAAAATGAAAAAAATTGAAGGACTCATAATATTATCAGAGATACCATTTTGATGTATATATATATTTTTGAAATGTAGTTTACAATTTGTGCCTTAAAGTGGTTTTTATTCTTTATTCTCACTATATCTTCTCTTTTTCACTAAAAATGCCCCTCACCCCATGTAACAATAAATTTTTTAAAAATCATTTAAATGTAGGTAAGAAAATAATGTTTGATGATCAATGTAGAATCTAAAACATTTTTTTAAACTACATAATTATGACAAGAGATATTTAAGAAATACTCTTCAGAAATATCCCAGAAATAAAAGCCAATCAAAAGTCTATGCACTCAACTTATTCTCTAGTCATATATGACTCAGTAACTTTAGGAAAACTTTAAGAAATTAGTGATCTAAGAGCGTAACACTTCAAGTCCATAAAAATGATGATGTGATGATGGTAACAGACCATTTGCAATTACACTTGGTTTGAAATTAAATTTATATGCTTATTTATGTGTTTAGTTTACTTATAAGTAATAAATACATTCCTTTGTGATTTAATAGTATGGGGGTCTTCATTGCTCGCTGAGTACACAAATTTTTTTGCCCCAGAAGCATAACTTGTGCTCTCCTGGCTGATGGCTTCATGAACCACACATATCTTTTACCCATACATGTACCCGTTTCTTTTGGCTGATTACTGTCCTTGGCTCTTGGTATTTCCATCTAAGTTTTAGAAATTGCATGTTAATTTCCACAAAAAGACCTGCTAAGATTTTGAGTGTAATTGCATTAAATCTATAGATCAGTTTTGAGAAATTTTATGATCTTGAATCCTTCACAACACGAACAAGATAGTATTAACAGATAAAGGCCAAAACTGTCACCTGTGCTAATTTTCTTGGCAGTCACCCTCCTTTCCTCTGAGTACTAAAAGGTATTTTATCAGAGATGTTTGTCCTGATGGTCAGGACTGAAAGTATAGGATACTAAAATTAGGACTCTTCAGCCTCTTCTGTTAATATAATTACATTCTTAAGCAAACTTACAGAGCAAACATCAAGTTATAAAAAAATCTGTCATTAAAGGCTCAAGAGTTTCAGACTTGCAGTAATACAGTCATTTTCCCTGTACAAATTTCAAATGTGAAAGGTATTTGTATAGTTCAGAATGTTTAGCTATAAAATGCAAACACTGCTATTAGGTAATCTGTTGTCTGATTACACAAAGCTTTGCTCAAGAATTGTGGACTCCATTTTTCTACCACCATAAGCAATATTATTAGCACAGTATCTCTTACCATCTTTCATCTATTGAAATGATAAACACAGAAAAAGCCACTCAGGCAAAGCAGCCTTGTCTGCTTTGAATGCAACATTTTCTTCAACATATCATATGTCCCTGATCTTGAGGTATTATTATTTCATTCATGTATTTAACAGATATTTATCGAGCACTTAAACCAATCTGAGCAATGTGTCATAAAATTAATAAAAACACGGTTGTTGACTTACAGTTTGGCTGAGAAGATAAAATTCATTTACATGAACTTTATATACATGAAAAAATAACAAACCTTTGAGTAAGTCACCTCCTACTGGTCTCTCCATTCATTATTGCTCAGAGTTCTTTATGCACAACCTGGGAGGTATTGGTGATGATTCCTACCTCTACAGTTGTATACAATGCCTCTCATTTCAATTTCCAAAGTATAACCTAACATCATCTGAAATACTGAGTTCACTGATTCCACTTTTTTAATTTTTTTATTTTTATTAAGGTATTATTGATTTACACTCTTATGAAGATTTCACATGAAAAAACAATGTGGTTACTACATTTACCCATATTATCAAGTCCACACCCATACCCCAATGCAGTCACTGACCATCAGTGCATTAAGATGCCGCAGATTCACTATGTGCCTTCTCTGTGCTATACTGTTCTCTCCGTGATCCCCCACACCATGTGTACTAAACATAATAACCCTCAATCCCCTTCTCCCTCCCTCCCCACCAGCCCTCCCACACCCCCCCTTTTGGTAACCACTAGTTCCTTCTTGGACTCTCTGAGTCTGCTGCTGTTTTGTTCCTTCAGTTTTGCTTCGTTGTTATACTCCACAAATGAGGGAAATCATTTGGCATTTGTCTTTGTCCGCCTGAATTATTTCACTGAGCATAATATCCTCCAGCTTCATCCATGTTGTTGCAAATGGTAGAATTTGTTTCTTTTTTAGGGCTGAATAGTATTCCATTGTGTGTATGTACCGCCTCTTCTTTATTCATTCATCTACTGATGGACACTCACGTTGCTTCCATTTCTTGGCTATTGTAAAAAGTGCTGCAATAAATGTAGGGGTGCATATGTCTCTTTGAATCTGAGAAGTTGTATTCTTTGGATAAATTCCAAGGAGTGGGATTCCCAGGTCAAATGGTATTTTTATTTTTAGTTTTTGAGGAACCTCCATACTGCTTTCCACAATGGTTGAACTAGCTTACATTCCCACCAGCAGTGTAGGAGGGTCCCCCTTTCTCCGCATCCTCGCCAGCATTTGTTGTTCTTAGTCTTTTTGATACGGGCCATCCTTACTGGTGTGAAGTGATATGTCATTGTGGTTTTAATTTGCATTTCCCTGATGATTAGTGATGAGGAGCATCTTTTCATGTGCCTGTTGGCCATCTGAATTTCTTCTTTGGAGAACTGTCTCTTCATATCCTTCACCCATTTGTTAATCAGGTTATTTGCTTTTTGGGTATTGAGGCGTGTAAGTTCTTTATATATTTTGGATGTTAACCCCTTGTCAGATCTGTCATTTACAAATATATTCTCCCATACTGTAGGATGCCTTTTTGTTCTGTTGATGGTGTCCTTTGCCATACAAAAACTTTTTAGTTTGATGTAGTCCCGTGAGTACTGATTCCACTTTTAAGCTTCCTCTTTGCTGAGTTCCATTTCCATACAGCCACATGCTTATTGGTCATCTCTGCCTAGAAGCTCACAGTCACTTTAAGCTCAGTAAATGCCAGAGGAATTTAGCATATTTGTACTTAGCCATGCCCACATCCTTTAATCTCCATGTTGGTACATTAAAACATTATCCAAATAACTCTACAAACCAGAAACATGGGATTGAGTCTAGCATCTTCTCCTTTTCTCCTTCTGAAACTACAATTCTAATAGTTTGAATCTTCAGATCATTTTCTCTTCATTACTGAACATTTTCGTAGGTGTAGACAGAAACTGCACAAAAACTGCAGATAATCCTGACACCGTATTTTAGCTTCTGGTTCCCATTCCTTCTGGGATCCAAGCTGAATATTCATTGTTGGACCTTGGAGACATCGTAGATCCCTATAATCACTCCGTCTTCTTAAACATATGCTAGCTAAGGTTGACACCGATCATTTAAAACCAAATAACTCTGCCTCTTATGTGTTCTAAATACAAAGAATTGTAATTATCTATGGCCACTGTGTTTTTGTACAAATTCTTAAAGCAACCTATAAAAGTTGCCTTTTCTTTTTCCATGTTTCTCTATCCCTAGTAAAATTCTAGTAAGATTTGTGAAGGCAGGGATTAAGTCTGATTGATTTCTGTGTGCCAGGAACCTACCATAGGGCTCCAGGAAGTATCTGTCTAATTGATGAGTGAGTGGGTGAATGGAGAGGTGAGTCACTCAGTTCAAGTTATTTTTCTCTGGAAGCCTTCCTGACCTTGCCAGCACGTTTTCATCTCTAGTCCTTTGAATAGCTAATATGTGTTATCTGTGTTCTCCATCGAATAACATCTTGAAACATACTTTATTTTGGTGTATTTCCTCTTAACTCTTTTTGTGCTAATTCTTCTGGAACAATTATAAGTGCAAAGTATTTTCATCTTTAATTCAAATATTATACACTGGAGAAATATGCAGTATTTATCAGCTAAGTCTTGTATGACTGGAGTCACGGAACTGAAAACTACATACGCATATAGTCATACTTAATCATTTTATAAATATTGACAATGGATGCCAGAAGGTGTCAGTGTCATATTCATAGAAACAGCCAGACCACAGGGCTGAGCCGAGATTGATAATCACTTGAATGAAGGCAAAACATAGGCTTTCTTTATAATATTATTTTTAGTACTACTAGCTATGCTTGGCATTTTAACCTGTGCTCCATGTAGGTTCTGTCTGACTCAATAGCTCCCAGCCTGCTGGGGGATATGAAGCCAAGCTGCTGCTGCTCTGGGAAGGAGGGAGTCGGCGGATGCGCAACAATGGGTAGCCTCAGCTAACAGAGGAATAGAAGGGAAAGTGGACTTTGTGAAGGGAGGCAATCAGAAAAGTTTGTAGATTAACAAATTAAAGTCCAGAAAAAAATTTCTTTACAAAGTGGATTAAAAACCTCAGGTAAGGCACTTACAAGTCATCCGTGGAGATTCGGCAGCAGCCAGATAGGACCGATTATTGATACTGGTTCCAGATAAGAGGAGTTCAACAGGTCCAGAGATTGCTGTCTGTAAAAATTGAACTGAATTTCTGACAAATTCTTGACAGCTCATAAATTAACAGTTTTTCAGGCTACAAACAAGAAAACTTTAGGTCAGCCACCAAAGACAAAGTCTCATGTTCAAACAGTTTTCAATAATAATAAAAAACACAGTTAACAAAATGTAGTTAATGTTTGGGCTGATGCTCATTGCCAAATTATCTGTCCTTTTCATAGAACAGGTTTTGTTGTTGTTTTTTTAATTGGAAGGATTTTTAATTCCTGTTTTTTTACATGGTGGAGGATAGATGTGTGGGCAAAGTTCAATCTTAAATGTGTTGGAAAGAAGTAACTAAAAAAAAAATAAGCCACCCAATGTGTTATATGAACCATATGGATATTTTGAAATGTATATTTGAAAAACTACTGAAAAGGGTTAGGAATAACTGTGCTCCCAGGATTGTGGGCCTGGAATTTTCTTTTAGGAGTCTTACTTTTTCTTTTGTGTTTGATGCGCTACTTACGTCTGCTGTTCATAGCTGTGGGACCCATGGGCTCTTAATAGTGCTTGCTGGTTGATCCTTTTTCTGCTCGCTATTGTTGGCAAATGCTGTTAATTGCCACTTTAAAATGATCTTATATACCTCAGGTAAGATACAAAAAAAGTGGAATATTATCTCACTACTAACCACATTGCCCTCTCCATCAATACCTGCTTATTTCAGTTTCCTCTTCATGATAGGACTGGAAGTATGGCTGACAGTGTAGAAATACCTTTACTGATTTCATACACTGTCATGTCACCTGTACTTCAGTTAAATCCTGCCTCAAACTATAAGCAGATGTTGCTAAGCCAGTTTTTTTTTAACCTCTCAAAGGCTACTTCTTCATTTATAAAATGAACATGTGATCAGTTGAAAAATGGCCTACCAAAAACATTAGGCCCTGATCCATAGAACCTGTGAATATTATCTTAAATGGAAAAGACTTGGCAGATATGATTAAGGATCTTGCAAGAGAGTGTATTAGTTTGCTAAGGCTACCACAGTAAAGGACCACAGGTTGTATGGCTTAAACAACAGAAATTTATTTTCTTACAGTTCTACAGGCTAATGTCCACAATCAAGGTGTAAGCAGAGTTGGTTTCTTCTGAAGTCTCTCTCCTTGGCTTTTAATTGGCCATCTTCTCTCTGGGTGTTCACATGGTCTTACTCTGCATGTGTGTTCTAATTTCCTCTTTTTATTAGGATACTAGTCATAGTGGATAAGTGCGTAAATTAATGAACTCATGTTAACTGAATTACCTCTTTAAAGAACCAGTTTTCAAATGCAATCACCTTCCAAGGTACTTGAATATATGGAGATTAGGACTCAAATATATGAATTTGGGGTGGGGGACACAGTTCAGCCTATAACGCTCATGCCTCTAGTTCCTCCAAAATTTATGTCCTTCTTACATGCCAAATGTATTCACCTGATCCCAATAGCCCCCAAGTCTTACCTGATTCTAGCATGGACTCTAAGTCCAAAATTTCATCGAAATATTACCTAAACCAGATATGAGTGAGACTTGCGATATGATTCGTCTTGGGACACAATTCCTCTCCAGAACCTGAGAAGCCACACAAGTTCCCTGCTTCTGAAATACAACGATGGGCCAGGCAGAGTGTGGACATTACCATTCCAAAAGAGAGAAATTGGAAAGGAAAAAAGATAGGACTTTATGGCATAGTCACAAGTATCCTTTTCAGAAAGGGACAAAGGGAAACTGGAAACCCAAGGAGCGAGTGCAGTGTGAAGATGGGGTGTGAGGGGATTCGGAGATGCTGGCCTATGGCCTGGAGCGCTGCGGCTACAGTCCAGGGAATGCCGGCAGCCACCAGAAGCTGCAGCAGGCGGGAGCAGATTTTCCCCTAGAGCCTCTGGAGAAAGTGGCCCCCTGAATCCTCGATTTTTGGCCCAGGAACACTGATTTTGGACTTCTTACCTCCAGAACTCTGGGCAAATAAATTTCTGTTGTTAAAGCCACGCAGATTGTGGTAAATTGTCCAGGCAACCTACAAAACCAATATAAAACTAATAAAGTGAGTAAAATCTATCTCGTTGGGGTCTTGTAAGGAGAAAATGTAGTAATTTATAACAGTTTGCACTGTGACGTGTGCATGAAGATGTGGTCAGAGAACGTGACTCTTCTGTCCTTTTTCATATCTTCACAGTGATAGGACCTGCCTCGTCATGTGCTTCTCAGACTCCCCTCGGGATCTCCAACACAGTCAGTGAATGTAAGAGATGTGGGTCACTGAGTCAAGATAATAATTGAAATATATTCCTACTTCCTCTCCCAGCGCACATGCCTTGGTTGCAAAAGAACGAAGATAAAAGAAACAAAAATCTAACATTTATAGGGAAAAAACAATATCATCCGAGGGACTGGGAAAATAAGAAATCAATAAAATGTTCAGTTCTGGCAACACGACTGACTAAGCCAATGTGGAGCTCCATATCACAAAAAATCACATAGAAACAATGGCTAAAATATTTGTAAAGACTTAATATCTGTTCATAGTTCAGTTCAATAAAAGAAGAAGATATCCCCAGTGCCAGAATAAATGGTGGAAACTACTAGCAAGAAAGAGCAGGTCTTTTTTTTTTTTTTTCCTGATCACCAAATCAGTGTAAAGCCATTATAAGAACATATAAAACCACATAATATAGTGTTTAAAAAGCTCCCATTATCTCAGTAATCAGATATAAGTTCCACTGGCAATTTTGGGAATATTCTACTTCACCTTATTCTTCCCTGCATTTGGCAGTATATCTCATACACAAAAATGCATGCTTTATAGTTTCATTTATATAAAGTTCAAAAAAAGGCAAAAACTACCGGCCTATTTAAAAAACTAAAAACTAGTTCTTAAAATAGGTAATGTCATATATTCCTCTTTGCAACTTTACTTTTTTTCACTTAATAACCCTTGGATTTCTTTCCATATCTCTCCCTATAGATCTGCCTCATTATTTGAATGTTTATTTCACATTTTATATAAAGGACTTGAGATCAACTTATTTCTTTTAATTCAAAATCCACCAGGTATCTCACTTGATTTACTTTCACTAGCTAATCTAGAACTAGCGTTCTGGAAAGTATTCAGCAAAATATTTCCCATTTTCATGTAATCACATTTATCTTTTCAGTTATCTCCTGTGATTTTTCTAAACCAAACAACTTCTTGGAAGGCACATGTAAAAATTTTAATTTTATATAATTTAAATTTCTTTTTAAAATAAGTTCTTTCTCTAAGTAAAATGTACATGCAAATGAGTACATAAATTGCAAGTGTTCAGTGAATGGGAACATGACCAGGAAAACCACCACTCCTGTAAGGAAACAGAGTGTTATGCAGCCCCAAGGCTCCTACCCAGTCACCGGAAAGTAGACGGGGAAAGCGAGAACACTAAATCGCCATGTCTGCACTCACTTCCAATTTGAACAGCTGGGAATAGAAAGCAGATGGAAGCTTCTGGCTACATTTCTGTTCTGATAAATATGCATTCATTAATGAGCAGCTGTAATAATTGTCTGGGAGAATTATTCTCAGCACTCCCTGTAAAGTAGTAGAGTTCGCAGTAACCAGAAAGAAGAAGACACCAGACCCACGAGGAACAGCCTGTGACATAACGTTTTGGAAGCATGAATAGGTACGAAGTCTAACGATTTGCAGACTGTTTTAGTCAATGCACTGTGCTTCCCATGCAGCTATGAGTAGAAAATTAGGCAAAGGCATCCAGTTCATAGTGGTACACGGAACACACATACCTGTCTCTCATTCTACCTGAAATTATCTTAATAAGACAATAAATGAATCAGAAAGAATATGAAGAGCCACCCACTTGGAAGTCTTTTCCTTACCTGTACAGTGAGAGAATTGGACTAGTATTCCCTAATTTCTTACTTTGGTTTAATATTGAATTTCATTATTTTTCTGAACACTATATGATTTATATTTCCATTGCTCTGGTATGTAACTGGGAATTATCTATCTATGTGAATAGGTAGGTGACAAAAGGGTAAATAAATATTGTGTTGAATCTTGTATATATATATAGCCAGAAAAAAAAAAGTATGTTAAAATGAATTAAGTCTTCCACATATTTTAAAATCAGAATTAAAGGCATCCACAGTTAACCTGACAATAAAAAGGTAATTTCTAATTTTATAACGACCCTGAATCTATCAATTTATCCATTAATAGGTGAAAAAGACATGTCAGTGCTTACTCTGTAGGGCTCTTATCCACAGAGAGACAGTGGTGAGACTGGGGAGAGGAGGGAGGGAGTAGGGGGAGGGAACAAGAGAGGGGTGGGGGCTGGGCGAGAGAGATGCTTCCTAAAATGTCTTTTTTAAAGTTTAAAACCAAACACATCTACTTTAGTTCACAATAGAGGGTATGTTACAATCTAAAAATCCTGTCATTCTCTTTGTAATTTTTTTCTCAGTGACCACTTATGCTCACTGCTTTATATACATTATCTCATTTCTCACAAGAGCCCATGAAACAGGCCTTTGCATTTTGAAATTAAAGAAACTGAGATGTAGAAAGGTCACATAATTTTCCAGCACCATCAGGATGAATGACAAAGCCATGGCTGTCCTCTAAAGGTCACACTGTCATCCAGTTTGGTAATCATCTCTTCTCCTCTCAGTTAACAGGTGAGTCCCAGTGACTTCTAAGGGGGTCCAGGGAGAATATTTGGCACTCTAAGTCTATAAAACGTCAGTTGAATGGTATCAGTTATTTCTAACTTAAAGGTAATCCTTCTCTGTATTATATTCTTTGACCGTTCAGTTTGACAAACTAAAAAGGTTGGAAAGTTTTTCAAAACTGAAAACTCTTAGCAATCAATGGTGCCCAAATAAACCATAATTTTATATCAGTTGGACTGTACTTTAGTATTTCTTCAAAATACAGATAGGTCCAGAAAGATAAAATTTCATAATTAATATGTTTTGTGGTTTTTTAATACCTCTTTGATGCAGAATCTTTACATTTATACTTGTTACCTAAACGTAATGTATTTTAATGACTTACTTTGGTTGTGGTGAAACTTAAAATGAGGAAATCCACATGGAACCTTTGTCTTCTTACTGTAAAATAATATCTACCTTAAGGAGCAGCATCACACCATCAGCCAGCGTCTCAGCACCCTTGGCCTCCCTGCCTCCTCCTGCTTTCCCTTTGCAGTGGGTAGGTTCTTTTTTTAATCTACTGACATCCTGGATTCACTTTTGTCCTTCATTGTTTTATTGTCTGTTATTGGGCTTCCTTGATAGGATTCTTCAGAGTTGCACAATGTTTTTTTATTTTCTAGATATTTGAATCCACTGGGGAACTTTTGTGTGGTAATAGTACAATGCTAAAGTAATCCATAATTTCTCAAGGTTAATGGGGGAGCTGGCATTGAGATCCATGGCTGTCCTTCTCTGGAAGATCACACACTGTTATGAGATTATGAGGGCTCCCCGCAAGACATATCACCACATGTGTGCCTTGAGTACTGGAGCCTGGGGTTGGGGACAGGGTTTGAATTCAGAATCTCCTATTTTTCTTAAAACACCCCAAATTCCTATTATGGAACATAGGGTCTCTCTCTCTTTTTTTTTAATGAAGTAAAAAAAGTAATTGAAACTACATTACAAAGGAGAAAAGTTTGTATCTTTGATCTAAAGATGTAGGTGTCATATTGGTACATCCGAGATGTAGGACATACACCTCGGATGTCCAGACAATATGAAGTTGATAAGTTCTCCTAAGAATTTGACTGTGAGAAGAGTATGTGCTTTCTTTCTATATATATCACCATGGTGATCCCAAGTAGGTCACAGTTTTCTAGCACTTTTAAGAAATAACTCTCGATTAATTACCAGCTTCCAAACACTTCTTGAAACTGCTTTCATTAGATCAAACATTCACACATGGATGTACATGTGTACACACACACATACACACACACACACACACACAATTTAATCATTCTGTTATACATTTGGCTTTGACTTTTCTTACTAAAACTGATTGTCTTAGTTTCCTCCAGAAACTGACCACGAAGTAATGGTTCAAATGCAGGCAGTTTAAACAGGGCGTTGCAAGGACATTGGTTAGAGAGTGAGGAAGAGAAACGGAGGGGAAGCAACCAAGACACAGCAGCTGGAGCCTGAACCTGCACGGAACCTGGGATACAGTGCCAATACACATCCCAGAATTAGCCCACCCAGTGGGTGTGGCTTAGTTATTGCTTAAGAGCTGCTCCCTGGTGGGTATTAATTCTCTGGCACTCCTTGTCTGCTAGGTTTCTGGGCAGAGCAACGGTGGCAGATTGTATTTTTCAAAGTGACCACAGTGAGGTCTCCCATCCTCCATGCTATTGTCACAATACAGTGTTGACACTCTTCACTCTGTACCCTTTGCCTAACTCTGGATGTATGTGCGATCACTGTGGAAGCAATACTTTGTGACTTCTAAGTCTAGGTCATCAAAGAGGATACAACTTCTGCTTGGTTCTTTTGGGATGTTTTCTCTTGGAGCCTAAGCATCAGGCTGTGAGGAAGTCTGCATCTCCCTATGGAGAAGCCCTCAGGGAGAGAGGACTGGACAGCCAATGCAACCGTGCCAGCCACGGGAGCAAGCCATCTTGAAAGAGAAGCCTTGTTCCACCAGAACCACCCAGGCAACCCTGCGTGGAACAGACGTGAGTCCGTCCAGCAGAGCCCTGCCCAGTTTCCAGAATAAACAAAGGAAGCAGTTGTCATTGAATCACACCACTAATTCTGGGTGGCTTTTAGACAAACAGTAGATAACTGGTACAGATTTTTGTTAGCAGGAGTTGAACCCAAGCCTCTTCCCACTGAACCCCTGAGGTGAACCCTTGCACCGGCCTTAACCATACATTTGAACTTCGTGTTGGTGACATTTGTAGATTGGAATTTGGATGTTGAGGAACTTGGCAGGCTTTATTTAACAAAGGCGGCCCCTACAATACCTCCTTCCCTGCTTCTTTTTCTGTAACCTTGCCACCATCCCCTCAGATAGGCCCTCTCCTTAACTCCAGTGGATTTTTGTGACTGCTTTGACTAACATCTGGCAGAAATGATGTGACTTCCATGGTTAGGTTCATAAAAATGCTACTCGCTTATGACACTTCTCTTTGGGATCCAGCCACCATGCCCAGGCAGCCTGTGGAGACCCACCTGGAGGGAGACTGAGCCCCAGGTGAGCGCCAGCTGACGACAGGCTACTTGCCAGCCATCTAGGCATCACCTTGAAGGGAATCACAGTCCCTAGTCAAGCTGTCCCACCTGACGCCATATCACACCACACTGAACAGAGAGAAGCTTCCCCGTCCTGAGCCCTGAAAAAATCATAGATTGTGGCCAAAAGTGATGATTGTTGTTTTAAGTCACTATGATTGGATGACAGTTTACACATAGATGTGTGTACTTTGGCAAAGATTTATTATGTCAGTGAAGGCACAATCTACAAAAGAAAAAAGGGTAAATTTAATTATACCCAAATTGAAATTGCTGTGATTCTAAAGACATTATTTTAAGAAACTGAAAAGACAAGCCACAAACTGGAAGAAAATATTTGCAAAGCATTTATCTGATAAAGGACTTGTATCCAGAATATATAAACATTTTTAAAACTCATTAAGAAGAAAACAAATAATAAGGTAAAAAAAAAAGGGAGGGAGCAAAAGACTTACTTGAACAGACCACTGAAAATGATACATGGATAAAAATATGCCTGGTAGAAGAGTCTCAGCATTATTAGTGATTAGGGAAATGCAAATAAAACCAACAGAGATGCCTGTACACACCTTTTAGAATAGCTAAAATTAAAAAGATTGTGTCAAGTGTTGGTGAGGATGTGAAGGAACTGAAACTCTCATATAGTGCTAGGAGGAGCGGTATAACGGTACAGCCTCCTGGAAAACAGACTGGTAGCTGGCCAAGAGAAATTAAAGCATCCGGCCATACAAAGACTTGAACCTAACTGCTCAGAGCAACTGCATTTGTAATAAAACTGAAGAGACCCAAATGTTCATCAACATGTGAATAGTTCATCAACATGGCATATCCACATACACTGTTTAACAATTAAAACAAACTACGAATAGTGCTGCATGCAGCTCGAATGGATTCCACAATAGGTATGCTGAGTGAAGGAAGTCAGACCAAAAATAAATAAATAAAACCACACACTGTGTGATTCCATTTATACAAGTTTTAGAGAATACAGATATAATGCATAGTTAACAACAAATCAGTGGTTGCCAGGGATGGAGGTGAGGAGAAGAGAGGATCCAGAGGGATAGGAGAAACTTCAAGGGATGGTGGGTATATTCATTATCTTGACTGTGGGATTGGTGTTTGTGTCTCAACTTACCAAACTGTATAGTTTGAATATGTGCAGTTTATCCTACATCAATTATATCTCAATAAACATGCTTTTTAAAAAATACCCTTCCAAGACCACGTTATCAACACTCCTTTTGTTTTTCTGGAACAAATATCCTACTTATTCCTCCTTTATTATCCTAGACCTTCTCAATGCATGAAACACAGGAGTCATACTGTTGTTTTTGACTTAAGTATAAGAACATCTTCATATTATTTTTAATCTTTTTTATGGTCTATCAACTAATTTTAACACACATACTCTGCCCTATTTTTAATGTACTACTTATAGACCAGATGAATGAAAAGTACAGTATTTTCTATAGAAATGTAACCCATTCTGAGGGGTCACCCTAGAGAAGAGGTGAGGTTTACAGGAATTGCCCATTCACACAAGATATTCTGACCTCACACAACAATTGCTTTTTTGGTAAACCAAGTGGCTTTTCCGCTATTCCTAATCAAATGAGCACAGTGTCCTTCCAGCCTCCCCACCAGCTTCACTTTGAATGCCCCTGAATAAAGAGCGATGGCTGTGAGAAAACAGGATACTGAGAATATAAATCGAGTTCTGTCATCAATTGTCAGTCTCTTGGTAATAGTCCTCTAATCCTTGAGGGCCTTGTTTTCCGCATTGGTAAAATAGAAATAATCATAATTACTCCATGCAAGTTCACTGATTTGCTTTGCTTTTAATGAAGGTGCAGAGAGAGAAAGTTTTTTTTTCTGAGCTTCCCTAAGCTCTGCTCTACTGTTTCTGGAAAATTTATATAAGTCTCTTCTTCCTCACTTGCATGATAACTTACTTTCTACTTCTGTGGGTAGGTGTGTCAGATGGGTCAGCGATGCCTGTAAATTTTCCCTGAAAGACCACATATACTTCCAGAATCTCTACTGTCACCACTGTACAATTGAAGTCTAAGACCCTGACTGTCTAAAATTCTACTCATACTTTCAGTTGTCTAGGTTTCCCCTTGGATGTCTTGTGATAAAAGGGTCATGTTAATAAGGAAGCCTGTGTGGATGAATGAAGATACTGTGATATTGTAGCGGTCTAGACATTCTACAGGGCTGGTGGGACACGTGAATCTTGCAAGCCTAGATAATGTCCACTGTGTACAACTGAGATTAAGAAGGGCACCCTCATGCCCATGCACTTCCCACAGTGGTCACAGAGAAAATGAGCAACTGACAGAGCTTAAGAGCAAAACTGAGGGATTCAGAGAGAGGTTGTCCATAGCAGTGATAGGGAAAAGGAAGCTGAAGAGGGAGGGCGAGGATTCAGAACTCAGAAAAAGCTGGAGCATAGTTGAGGATTCTATTAATCCAGCAGCCTAGATACATTTTGTTAGTCCAAATGATTTTTTAAGGCTATTTGTAAAGCTGGCTTTAATATACCTTAATAGGGATTCATTAAGGAAATGGCTTGTTACCATTCATGTGTTTAATGATTATGGCATGTTTCCTTAACTAGACACATAATTGATTGCTTCAAGTACCCAGCTCTACAGGCTATTTCTGAACTTTGCTGCATAAGATAAGCTTACTTCATAAGAAATGTTTCTATTCACCGGGAAGAGATCATATTTAAACACCTGTAGTTTATAAAAACAGGGCACACATTAAATACAAAGAGTGATTTTTATCTTTAAAACTATGATTTTTCAGTGGCTTTATGTTTCATTTTGGTTACTTTGGTGATACATGTGCAGCAGTGGGAGGTGGTGACATAAAAACGAATATAGACAAGGGAAACATTCACAGGCTTATCAAGGCTAATGTATTTTTCTGTTGTCATTTTCTCTTTCTTGCCTTTACTAGCATGGCTATGTTAGTTTAACTATTTCCATTATTTCCCTGTACATAGGTCTTAAAACAAGTGATGGTTTTCATCAGTGAGCCTGTGGTGACGAGAGACACGTGGCATCTTAATGTCCCCATGTGTTACAACCCTCTTCCACATCCCGTATTTGCTTACTTGACAAATACCAATGCCAGAGAGAGGCACTGTCATGGAGTGAAAGAAACCTAGATTGATTGGGAGTCCAAAGATATTGATGCCAGGTCTCTTCTGCCACCAGACTAAGCTTGAAAGACCTTTCACACTATCTGAGCTTCTATGTCCCTGCCTGTAACAAACACATAACTGAAAACTTTCACTGTCTCACAGAGTCATCATGAAAATCAGATAAATTCATTTCAACCAATATTTCTTCTTCTTTGCCTACCATAAAGTCTGGAACTCACTATGGCATAGAAGATACATACTATAAATAAAAAGATGTATATGGCATCATATTAGCTTACTATTTTCCTCTGGGTTTAAATTCTGTCATCCAGGGATCTGGAGTCACATTTATTTTTTCTGGCTAGTAAAGTATATTCAGGTTTGCAAATCTGTTTCTCATGTTGTTCCTATAGGACAAAGGAAGATTAAAAGATAAAATATGGAAAAAAAACCACCAGATAAGTATAAATAAAAATAAAACTTATCTAGCTATATTAACAAAAGAAAGCTTATTTTAAGGCAAAAATATGAAATTAGAAATAAAGATCACCATAACATTTTTAAAGGTTTGAATCAACAGAAGATACGATAATGCTAAATTCATTAAGACATATAGAACAAAGCAATACAGATGCAATAGGAAATGGATAAATCTACCATTTGATATTTTCTGTGAAATTTTAAATACTTTATAAATGCTTAGTAATTGATATATGAAGCAGACAAAATAGTAAGTACATAGATTTCAAAAAGTCTGCTAGATGAGTATGTAGAACCACATACTGAATCATTGGAAAATAAAGATTATTTTTCAAGTACATGTGGACTATTTACAAAAATTAACTAAATATTAGAACATAAACAGAGTGAAAAGTAATTTCCAAGTAGTATCATTCATTACATTATTTAAACAATAAATGAGGATGGGAATTGATAGCAACATAATTACCCTCCATATATTTTGAAAGATAAAGTGCCAAGTATATTCCTGTGTCAAAGAAAAATCATTAAAAAAGTGTAAATTTAGAAGGGAATTAAAAATATATGAGAATGTCAGCATTGTATTAAGTACCTGTTATATGTCAGGCAATATTCTAGGATAGGTGAGCAACACAGACAAGTTCTTGCTTTCATGAAAGTTTATGTTCTCGGTGGGGAGGGGCAGACAATAAATAAGATACCAGAAGGTGGTGGGTGTTAAGGGAAAAAAAATAGGTAGAGAAGGGAGTGCTGGGGGAGAATGGAGGGATGGGAAGGTTTCCATTTAAAATAGAATGGTTAGAGAAAATACCACTGAGAAGGTGACATTGGACCAAAGACTTGGGTAAAAGAGCAAACCATGCATAAGTGTGTGAGAGAACAGCAAGTGTTTAATATGTATGTGTGCCTGTGTGTGTGTGTGTTTTATTTCTGATTTAAATCATTTTCCTAAAAGCAGGTAAAACTGCAATGAAAAAGGTTAATTCCTACAACCTGTTACAACCATTTAAGTTGAAAATGTCAAAGTCATAAATAGTTCACGGTTTTTCCCTTTAACATTCTATGGATGATTTAGCTTATTAAAATTGAAATTTCAATGCATTTCCTATGGTGCCATTTTCACATTTCTAAAACAGAATATGCCATTTACTTTACATTTGAGCTAATATTGACTAGGAATATAAAACAGCAATTGTCTGGCTAGCTGGCAAGGTAAAAACATATTTAGAAACGTAACTCAGGGATATATTTGATGTTAAAGGGTATACAATTTTTTTTTATAGCCCTTTAATTATCTTCTTAATATACATTGTAAGCAACAAGTGAACTGCCTCTTTTGCATTTCATTAATACTAAGTCTATTCAGTTTCTCAAATCTTAACTAATTCTGTCTATGGGAGAAAAATGCTAAGGGCAAAAATACGGTTCTTAAAAATTAGCTGCTTTGATCCTGAATCTACTAGATTTTTAGCACTCAAGGTAGAGTTTTAATTTTTAGTCATGCCTGTTTAAATACCACAGTATAATTTAAGGATCTATATATAAAATGTAAATGAATGCTGGTGGTTTAAGAGAAAATCAAGTAGCCTTCTCTCTGTATGCTAAAAAGCAGTTTTCTAAAACAACAGACCTGTTGATGTAAGATTATAACTACTTGAAAACAAATCAAGACTGCCAATGTTGACATCAGAAACAGAATCCTGAAACCTATCACTAATTAGTGTTGTTATCTTAGGTGAGTTATTGATTTCTCTTAGAATTGGTTTCCCCTCTGTAAAATTAGAGTAATAGTACATACCATCAAAGATGATTATAATAATTAAACATGAAAAAATACACAAAATACTTAGCACATTATCTTGTAAGTATTTAATAAATGTTAGTGTACCATGTTTTTTTAATGGACTGGACTCAAGTGTAAATAGGAACTCTGTATTATTCAGGGTTCTCCAGAGAAACAGAACCATTAAGAGGTATATGTGTGTGTGTGTGTGTGTGTGTGTGTGTGTGTGTGTGTGTGTGTGTGTGTGTATATATATATATATATATGCATATGCAAAGAGATTTATCATAAGCAATTGGCTCATACAACCATGGGGGCTCAAATGTCCCCAAGTCTGCAGTTGGCAAGCTAGAGACCTGACTGACCTAGGAGAGCTGATGACATAGTTTGACTCTAGTCTGAATCCAAAAACGTGAGAAACAGGAGAGCCAGATCATGTAAGTTCCACTTCTGTCTGAGGCCTAAGGCAGGAGAAGACCAATGTCCCACCCCGAAGACAGAAAGATAATGACTTCTCCTCACTTGGCCTTTTTGTTGCATTCAGCCCTTCAGCTGATTGAATGTGGCCCATCCACACTGGGGAGGACAATCTGCTTTACTAAGTCTACCCAATTCATATGTTAGTTTCATCCAGATGCATCCATACAGATACACCAGGGTAATAATTATCTGGGTGTCCTATGACCCAGTCAAGGTGATGCATATAATTAAATATCACAATGCTCCTCGCCCATTATTGCCCTCATACTGCTGTGATGGCTCACTCTTTCCTACATTTGAAGATCTTGCACAGACCCCATGGATTTTGTTCGTTTTTAGGTGTCATAAAAGTCAAGCCTAAATCAACATATTATCACCTTCAGTTAAACACCTGCCCTCTTTCCCAGCTCACATGTGGGCCTCGTAGGGAGCAGCTTAGACAGGAGAACCTGGGGCCTCTTCCACCCTGTCATGCTCTTCCTGGTGGCCACTACATGTAGCTCCTTCAGGTGACAGCTGGGACTCAGAAAGGGTATCATGGTTTATTTCACTTAGCTGGTACCATTGATTGTTCCCTCTTAGCTCTTGAGTGTCCTCTGTCTTGGTAGGCATCCAGGAGGCTGTAATGAAAAATATTAAATACATTAAAAATAAATGATTTATTTATTTTTCATTGTATAACTCCCCAAACAGCATAGCCTTTATTTATAAAGCAAGTGACAAAAGTAAACAAAGATACTTTTGTCATAATGTAGGAGAGATTTCATCTTTGCCATTTAAAAAGCTCCGTTTAAAAAAATATCAAAGAAAAAGACATTTTATTTTCTAAAAGAATATGAGTACAGAGCGTAGACTATTAACTCATAAAGAAAAGCAGAAAGTCCAATAAATAGCCTCGTTGTAAGGAAGAACTTTGGAGTCATTTGCTAGCTGTGAAAATGTTGGCTAATTACTTGTATTGCCCAAATATCAGGCTTTTTTTTTTCTGTAAAAATTGAAAAGTCATATTTCATATTCATTTTGTAAATTAATGTTTAGTATAGACCTGATATGTAGTGGAGGGCATTAACATATAAAATGTTAAGTAAAGCAAATAACTATAGGAATATAATTTAAGATGAAAAATTTTTTTCAAATAACGTTAGAAAAAAATAAAATATACATAATGATAACAATATTTTGAAGTAGGAATTTTTCACACAAATTTATAGTCACAGAGCCAAATTTTTATTACCTTTATGGTCAGCAACTTGACAACATATAAGAAGTTCTAATATATTCATGCACATTGAGGATGGAGTAAAAAGAATGTGAAAATGGAAGTTGGGGAAAAGCAATAAAGGGAGGGCAATATACTTTTTGTATTGTTCTCTGAGTACCGTGGTACAATTCACTTATCAGTTAATCAGTTTACCAATCAATTCCACCAGATGTGTATTTGGCAGCTGGGGAGGGGTATGGGACAGGATAAAATACAAAAAGTAACGAGTGAGTCTAACTCTGTAACAAATTAATAATAAACCCACGCTAAAGGAAACAGGGAAGATAACAGCCAAGTAACTTTGGGAAACATCATTTTTGTCAAAATTCTATAGCTTTGACTAAACTTTACAATTGGTTAAAAAAAAATAGCACACAAATACTGTGTGCTGTTTAGTAAATTTGTTTCTCACAGGTTTATGGATGAACCATTCAATTCTGAATCAACTTTATGTATATTCTAGGACTGAGATAACAAGTAAATATTTTGTGGATAATGAGAGCCAGGTTCTCACCACAAAGAAAGAAGTTACAAATAAGGAAAAGGGGAGCCCGAAAGAAACCCCGTGCTATTGTACTGCAAGGGGTCTTGCTATGAACTCATGGTTTTTCATATATAGACAGGTAGACATGTAGATATAGATGTGTGTGTCGTATGTGTGCAATTTTTCCTGCCTTTTCTGCTGCAAGAGCCTAGAAGCAATGAGTCTTCCATTCCAATAGCAATAGGTACAATAAGCGCACAGGTATTGTGTTTACCTAATGGAAGTGCCATTGTCCAATGGAAGGAACCAAGGCTTTTTAGAGTAAGGGTTGAATCCAGGACTGGGGCAGGGAAAGTACTAAATGAAGTTGGAATAGCTTCTGGGACTGGAAAGTAAAGAAACATTCCAAATATAATAGGAGTATGTCAAAAAAACATATAAGCTAATTTGAAGGTGTGCCCAGTGACCAAACCTGGGAAAATTTAAGACAAAATAAATGACAGTGATGAGTTATACCCCATCAAATGAATCCATAGTGATATAAATAAAGAATATGTAAATAAGTGGAGACGAACACACAGATCTTCTTGAAAGTGTAGTTTCAATAAATAAATGTAGAAATAATGAAGGAAGTAGAAAAAAATCACCATTTAGCAAATACCACATCAATTTGATTTTTTAATATTGATGTTATATACAGTTATATAAAATGCTGCCATTGGAGAAAGCTGGGTGAAGAATATATAGCAACTCTATGTATTATTTTTTCAGAATTTTTGTAAATCTAAGTTTATTTCAAAATAAAAAGAAAGACAAGATATGCTGGGAGGAAAAAGATTTTTAAAAATGAAAGAAACCAATGTAGGGTAGAGCTGAGTGTTGCAGGATGAGCAGGAATTAGTTTTTGCACATGTTGAATGTTGAGTCAATGGATCACTAAAATGGGAAAGACTAGACTAGGAAGCAGCTATATGTGAGATGCCAGGACTTGGGACACATTAAAGAGTCCTTGACTCTCGGGGGGATAGTAGAAGCCAGAGTCAAACAGTCATCTGGGAAGAATGTATGCAAGGAGAAACATGGAAGATGGAGTTCCAGAGATACAGACTTAGAAATAGCAAGAAAAATGTTAAGAAAAGAAGGAGGTGGCATTGAAGAACAGAGAGGTTAAAGGGAGAGGAAATTACGCTTGCCAAATGTTTCAGTGGAGGAGAAGGAGAAAAAGGAAGAGGAAGACAAAGAGTGAGAGAGACATGCTCTTACATATACTGTGGCTAAATTTCTTAATTTCAAAAATAAGAAAATTTTACAAGCATCTGGACAGAAACTCTTTTAAAGAAGCCTGTTTAAACTACAGAATTTGTATCAGCTACAATGAAAGCTAAGATACTGGATAATTATCTACGGATTATTGAGAGCCAAGGATTGTGTTTCCTGAAAACTATATCCAGCTGAGATACAGTTCATCTGTCACATAAAAAAGAAACATTTTTGGCACAAAAGGATTTAGTAGGTCTACCAGCCATTTATCTGAGACACAGTGTTCGCGAAAACATTTTTATCATTAAAAATTAAATTAAACACAGATCTCACAATAGGAAAACAGATACAAAATAAGTGAAGTAGTGTTAGAATTTTTTTGCAGTTCAGTTCCAAATGGATTATAAGTTAATAGGTTTCTTTAATACGTGTGTTAATTATTTGTGGAATTGGAAATAGATAAAAGGAAAAATACAATAGCAGTGTAGAACCAAACTTCATTATTATTCTGGAAAGAAACAAGACTTGAATAAGAATGAGGGGATGGGAAACAAAGCTTTTGTTGTGAAGGAACAGGGCAGATGCATGGGAGGAATAAATAGTATCTCAAACGCAATTGCTCATATTTATGTAACCACATATTATTTGTAAAATACAAAATTTCTTTAAGATTTTGAATGCCAAAGATGGGAAAATAAACATCAGTAGAATGAAAAATATTAATATTAGTAATACTATCAAAATAATGAGAAAATTAAAGAAAACTTAAAATTTCCCAACTTGACAAAAGGCAAAGAAACAAACATGGAAAGAAAAACCTAGAAATCACTGACTTTACTTAGTCCACTTAAAAATAGAACTAAAAATAAAGATGTATAAAATGAGTCCTCTGAGTTTTCAAAAAAAATTTTGAAAAGAAGGGTAATTTTTTGAAAAATCAAAGTTAGTTTTGCTCTGCCCAAGGTCTTTGATGCCTGAATGACATATTTCTTCTCTTCCAGTGTCCCATCGGCTTTCCCATTCTACAAAACCATATTATTTCATATTCTAAGGAAATAAATATTATTTCCTATGGCTCAAAGGTGTCAAAAATTGTGATTTCATACATCTCCAGGATTAATTAGGATTAATCTTTTCCTGTTTTAAAATGCAGACAGGCTACTGTATACAGTTGCTTTGATCACCTCCCACTAGGTCGACCCCATCCTCTCTGACTGACTACCTGCGACTCTGGTGCCTCTTAGTGGATGTTCGACTCTGTGCACAGGCTTCTTAGAAGTGGGAACTTGAAAGATGTACGAGATCTTCATGGTTCTTACTCTATGAAAACAGAGTTCATTATTTTAACAAAATGCACTTTGAATGCACAATATATTTGTAAAATATAAACAAATGTAAGGTAAAACAATATTTAAAGAAATACATGGATTGAAGACTAGCTATCAGTTAGCCTTATGTCCGCCTTAAATTCAACTGCTCACTGAAGTGATCATGTAAATTCTGCCTATTAAGCCTATGAGAAAAATTCTGTTTCAGTGACTCAAATTTGATATCCACAAGCTTCTTTGTAATTTCACTATGTTGATCTCACTTCACCTTCAGAGCAGATACCTTCCCTTGCAGAGCTAAAAGGAACTTCAGCAATTATTCCAACCAGCCCCCTTATTCTTAAACTGGTATTAATTGCTTTGCTACAAACTCAGGTTTAATGAGAACCCAAATTGGGCATTTCAGTGTATTATTCCTCATCCCAGGAAATCAATCTCAATAAAATTAAGAGCTTCATGAGAGAAGGTATTATAACATACTTCATTTATGCTTCCATTTCTTGCACGGTGTTTGGCAGAGACAGCAGTCAACAAATGTTAAGTTGAATGACTGAACAAATGAAGAAATGAATAAAGAAATCAAATAACAGACTTAAAATCCCAGTACCTGCTAAAAGCTCCTCACTGATCTTTAAGAGTTCAGCAATGAAAGAGAAGTAGGACTCTATTTTAAGAGGCCTTTAGTTTTCTCCTTAATTAAGGAGGAGAAAAATGGCTTCTTGACAATAAGTTTATATAACCCAAATAGCCTCTTAAATTCTTTCACTAGTGTTCCATTAACATTTTATTCATCCATTTACTAAAACTCTGAGATGTTGATAACTGCCATAAAAGAAGTTTATTTGTGTGGGGGGGGCTGATCTCTTTCCCTCTGGACAGAGTAAGTTACAATTTATGAACAACAAGCTAGTTTTAAACAGTGTTGTAAAGTGGAGTCAGTACAAATGTTTATTGATAATGAGTTTTGCTCTTTTGCCCTTAGTTTTTGTATTAGTTTTCTTTGGCTGTGTAGCAAATGACTACAGACAGTGGCTTAAAACAACACAGTTTATTTTCACATGGTCCTGACACGGGTCTCACTGGGCAAGCATGAGGGCAGCAATCCTTTCTGGCACCTCTAGGAAGAAATCCATTTTCCTTCTAGGTTTGGACCCGTAGATAATCCAGGCTAATTTCCCCAGCTCATGGGTCACAACCTTAGTCCCTGACAAGCCCCTTTTGTCATGAAGGCAACATACTCACAGGCTCTTGGGACTGGGGCATGGACATCTTTGGGAGGAGAGGCGTTATTCTGCCTACTGAAGTATTTGTCAGTAATTTGAAAGATGTATCAATAGAGAGGATGGGTGGGAAGCCCCGAGTTTGTACCCTTGAAGGATAAAAGAGGGTGAGATTGCAGGAAATGCTGTTTTCCTCCTGTTACAGATTGGATATGTATGTCCCCTGGAATTTTGTATGTCTCAGTCCTAAACCCCAAGGTGATGGGATTGGGAGAGTTCTCAGGATTGGGATTAGTGCCGTCATAAAGGAGATTTGGAGAGCTCCGTTGCCCCTTCTACCATGTAAACCCAGAGAGATGGAGGCACCTGGCTCTCGCTAGACACCAAACCTGCTAGGACCTTGTTCTTGGGCTTCCCAGCTTCCAGAACTGTGGAAAATAAATGTTTGTAGCTTAAGCCACTCAGCACATGGTTTTTTTGGGGATAGCAGCCCAAACAGACAGATACCTACTTTATAATTTCACCCTCACTACTTCTTTACTACAGGACCTCTTCTAGTTATGACTCATCTGTATTCTAGTTATCCTGAAGCTTGTGTTCTAATTTTTTTTACCCTTGTGCAGTTCATCCCTTCCAGGGTTTTGTCACTAACACACTGGTCCATAAAGCCAGGATATGGATCACCATAGTAACAATTGTGTCAATTTTATTGTTTTCCAGATTTTGAATCCTTGGTCATGTGCAATATACAACTATACATAGATCCTAAGAGATAATGGATGAGAAAGCACTTCATAAGCATATATATTATGCAAATGTAATGTTATTCTACGTAAAACCTGATAGAAAATTGAATACAGACTAAAGGTGATGTTATAGCATATCCCGAGAGGCATTTTCTCATGGATTGTACCAGACATAGTCTCCGTAATTACCACTGGAACAAGTCACAGGAAGTGCTGTGTACTTCATTTGACAATTACCAGTTTGTTCCTTTACATGTATTATATACTCTGTGAACTGTAACCGGCAACAACTTCATGATGTATATTATCATCAAGTTAGCTAATCGATTTTTATATTTCGATGATTGGTTTTTATATTTTGAAGGGTCCGAATTCAGAATCTGCTATACTTCTTCTCCCACCTTTCCAGAGTGTTTTGTCTATGGTCTTGTCTTAACTCAGGATCCCTCAATCAGCAGTTTCAGGCTGTGAGTGACTGTACACGGTTGGTGCAGTTATCAGTGCATAAATCGACTTAGCCTAATTACTGTGAAACCTCACAAATCAGTATTTCTGACAGATTATCACTTGTCAGATTTGAGATTTATTACAGGTAGAATTTATTCATACACCTTTGATGGGTTCTTCTTATTTATTGTTTTCAATTAGACAGCAGGAGGAACAACAAGAAAAAGAGGAATCATTTATAAAAATTCTTTCTCATCACTCTGGAGCCAGTAGTCCTCTTGCATTGCTCTTGCAGTGTTTATTTTCTTGACTGAGCTCAGAATTTCAGCTGCAGCCTTGAAAGCTAATATAAAACCTAAATGTAACACCACATGACAGCAGAAATGGCAATAAATAAATGAATGAATAACTAACTAACCAAACAACCTGAGGTGACAATTTATAAGCCTGCTTGATATTTACCTATTTTACTCCTAAAATAACTGCCTTATTTTGCTGGAAAGAAATGGTACCTATTTATTGGGTTGAGTAACTTATCTGCACCTATGAGTCACTATATCTTGCCATGAAGAATGATAGAGTGATGCTGTATTGGAAGAGGAATTGCTCTGTGTACTCCATTAATTATTACAGTAAAATTTCTTTACCAACAGCATCACTCATACCAACTGCATATGAAACCATTAAGTCCTGGCTCTGGGTTACTTTTGGATGCCATACAGGGTAGCCTATCAATCTTCTCTTCTCATTGGCCTTGAAATAGTCCTTAGGGAACCATATGAACTACAGTGATTTTTCAGATTTGCTTGGCCTTGATTAACAAAGAGCATAGAATTGAGATGTAGTATTTGGCTTTGAAATAAACAATATTTTGAGGTACAAAATTCAAAGCTGAGGTGACTCTGAATGGGTACCAGGAAGTTACTTTCTCAGCAGGAAACATAAAAGGATTTTTTTCTCAGTGATGCCGAATTTGCAGACTGAAATCGGCTAAGAGCAAATTCCAGAGAGCAGAGATCCGAGTGTTTGAGCTGGTTAATTGTATTCATCAGCCACTGGTTAAAGTGGTGGCTCTAAAAGAGCAACCCAATGTTCTCCTTAGATACCTCTTGAGGACTTTTTTATTAACCAAGCCAAGAAAATAATGTTTTGTCCCCTTTAGTAAAAATACCAAGTCACATCCGGTAGTTATGTCATAAGTAAGACATCTATCCACAATGAAATGGACATAGGAGCCTCACTGGTGAGGACAAAAATGTGGTCATTTTTGTAGACAGCAATCCCTGATAATACACAGCCCACCCCACAATCCAGATGACAGAATGGCTTGGGATGAAATGAGTGTAGTCACACAATTCCTTGCTAGCCTTAGGACCTGCCAGGAATAGGGAATAAACTCAATGCAATGTTTTAAAAGTTAACAGATACTGTATATTTTTTTGAGCACTTTAGTTGCTTACTCAGAGGTTTAAGTACTAAATTTGACTCTCTTCCAAAATCTCAGGACAATTTCAACAAGTTATGTTGCTAAGTGTTTGCATACACATCTAAAGTGCAGCATGCTTAAGAAACTCTGCAACCATATGCTTTCCAGACATGCCCAGGGTATATAATCCCCAAAGGGCTGATTTCCAACTTGTCCCAAAATATGAGCACAGCAGGCATAGCCCAAAAAGGTAGAAATGCAATGAAAACATGGTTAATTTAGTAATAGAGGATGACACGGAAATAGAAAATACATGAGAAGGTAGTGAGTAATGGAAGGATTTAATTAAATGTAAATTCAATAGCCATAAAGTATGCTACTTCTAGCAACAAGGCAGACTGAGCTGGGGCAGATGGCACATGGAAATACAGATAAGGTACATTTTAAAAGAAATACAGATTGAGTCTTCAGACCTCTAACACTCATATAAGTGTGCAGTCATGCAGGTTCAAGTATTATAAAGAGAAATATTCATAAACTGATCCAAGACCTTCAAAAGCAGACGTACCCCAAGACATCTTCAAACACAGTGCACAGAGGATTCCCACAGAATAGACATCTCTTGTGGTAGATGAACTCACAATAAAATATTGTATATGCAAGCAAATGAAGCATACTGAGGAAGGATCAATAGATGCAAGAAGATGAAATTAATCATCCCAAGAACAGGAAATAGTAGAAAAATCTGAAAGAGGCTGAGAAATCAATATGTTTCATCTGGTTAAAGAAATAACCTAAAAACTGAATTTTTTAAAAGATACTATAAAATAAAACAAATAGGATTATAAAGTAACCAAATAGAATTAAAAAATATAAATATTGAAATTTAAAATTGGGTAGATTCAAAAAGCAACAAGCTAGATACAGCTGAAGAGATAATAGGTAGAACATAGATACAAAGAAATCATTCAGAGAGAAAAACAATGTAAATAAGAGACATGAAAGAAAATAATGAGTGATTAAACATACAAACACTCCTACTTTTTTTTTTTGGGAAAAAAAGTTGACTGAATGAAATAAAATTGAAGATGTAAATACCAGTTTATATACTGCAAGCTCTTCCTTATGTGCACAAGGACACACACAAGATGTATACAAGGATGTTTATTATATCACTCATAATGGCAAAAAAATCCGAAATGTAAACATCTATCAATTTGAAAATACCTAAATAACTTAGAGTACAGAATGGGTACCTTATGCTAATTAAAATAAATTTATTAATATGTGTACGTATGTGTGTGTATATCAAAATGGAAAATCTGCATATTTTAAAGGTGATCTTTAAAAAACAAATCACACAAGGATAGGTAAAAATTTGAAAAATCACTGTGTAATCATTAACAGCACAAAAGTATTTTATCAACAAAAAAATAAAATCAGAATATAAATATAAATAATCCAGGATAGTCATTCTGCTTCAGTAAAGAAGGCAGAGAAGTGTGAAAGGAAGGTTTCAAGTTATTGGTGTAAAACTTTCCTTAATTTAACAGTAGATTTGAAGCAGGTAAGGCAGAAAGTTAACTTTGTAAAAAAATTTGAAAGGTAACTCAATTCTATTAGGCTGTGTGTTTTTCATTACTCCATTAAAAACAATCTTGTAAAAAATGTGCCATAAACTCTACGTTGCAAACCCAGTCGTTCTTGGCAGTATCTTGCTTGACCTCTTAGCAGCATTTGGCAGTTGACCACTTGCTACCTCTTGAAACACTTGACTTTGTTTGAGTGTATAATATTCCCAGTAAACTTTGAGGTGACTCTCTCATCATTCTGCTGGGAACTCCAGGGCATATGATGTCCGACCTTCTCTATGCATAATAATCCTTGAATGGTTTATTTACTGTCATGGCTATATCTATGTCAATACTATATCTATTTAAAAATACTACTGACTCCCAGATGTATCCTCTAGTCTTGACATCTCTCCAGAACTCCTGATTCACCTAATGCAATGGCCTACTCTACTTGGCAAATTTAGCATATCTAAAACGAGATGCTCCCCACTACACCCATTCACACAGCATGCAGAATAATGTACATAAGTATATGTCACTCCCATGCGGAAATCTCTATGGTGTACCATGACTCTTAAGACGAAACCTTAATTCCTTGCAACAGTTTATTGGGCTTCACATGAACTGGCCTCTAGCTACTTCTCCAAACAGCACCACAGCTATTTCCCAAACAAGTCATGAATGCTCTTTCCTTAAGGTCTTTGTTCTCATGGGTTTTTTTCTGCCTAAAAGACTCCTCCAAAGATATTTTTAGTTTAAGGACTGATTTTAAACAACTTCTGCTTAAATGCCATCTCCTCATTCTCTAATCACCATGTATGATTCTCCATATTTTATACATTTATCTTGCATTATACTTTCTTCATTATCACTTTTAACCTGACATTTATAAATAATGTACTCATATATTTTGGTGTTGTATGTTTTCCCCCTCAAGAATGTAAGTTTCATGAGGTCAGAGATTTTTGTTCATCCTGCTCATAGCCATGTTTGGTACTTTGAATATTCTCACGCAAAGTAGGCACTCAGTAAGTGTTGAATGAAGAATCAGTTATTGCTATAGAATATTTGTCAGAATGTTTGGACTTCTCCATTATGAAAAAAATTAGTTATTTCCTTAGTAGGAATAAGATTTGTTAGCACTTTCTTTTCATCAAAAGATTACTTTTTATAGTCATGTATTGAATATGTTTGTTTGCAGTATAGTATCATATCTTTATGCTCTCAGTTTACCAATCTCAGTAGTCTATTGCAGGCAAATGGGGGAGACACTATAAAGGACAGAGACAGTAATATTCCTGTGAGACTGAGCAACATCCACTCTCTAAAGCAATTGGATTATAATTTAATACTTTAAACTTGGCAAATGTATCAAATATCACCTTCATATAAGGTTTAGTTTAACTCTAAATGGGAAATATTACAGAAAAGGAGAAAGGATCTTTTCTTTTTTAATTATCACTCTGTCAGGCTACATAAGCATCAAATATTAAAACAAACTATATATGCAGCACTTACTTTATTAATCAAGAAAAATAACCAAAAAGAAAGAGTGGAGTCCAAGCACTCTGCCACTCTGATAACACATTTGTATCTCTAGACATCTGAAGAATGGTGCCGTTCTGAGCCACCCTTAAAAACAGTATGAAATGAGGCCACGAGAAGCCCCAATCCCGATTCTTCACCCTCATTCTAAAAAAAGTTCCTGGGCAACCTGCTGGGTTTGTAATTAAATAAATAAGAGAATATGCTTTTTTTTATTTACTAATCAGTTTCAAATTAGAGGAGCCTGTAGGAAATAACCTATGAGAAGCAGATATGTAGTCAAAGGATGAATAAAATCATATCCTTCTGTTTTATTGATAGAAGCATCAGGTCTAATGGTGGAGAGTGCATGCATGGCTAATGCATGGCCAGTTCTCAGGTGCTGATCCTTGAGCATTCCCTTCTCCTGCAAAGCTGGAAAGAGCTGGAACCTGGAGGATGGAGGGGGCATTGCTGATTGGAGTGGGTGTACAAGGAAGTAGATAAAAAGATGCTCTTTTCCCAGTTGCATATGAGTTGTAAAAGTACTGTGTGGCTGAGGAGCCTGAGTGCCTTGTCTGGAAATAAGGCAATAAAGGCAGTTGTTTTCTAAAAGTATTAGTCTAGGTCTCAGGCTCTGAAGGTGAAAAGTAAGCATGCTGTGTTCAGAATTTTAGCAAATCTTCCTCCCTCTGGAGGCAAATCATTGATAATTCTTAGTTCCTCTATTAAAGGAAAGATGCCATGATTACAAAGAAGGGGACTGCCTGCCTGCATGGACACAGATCTGAGTTTATGAATTTCAAGGCCCAGTCACTCAATTTCTCGCAGATGAGCTAAAAAAGACTACAGCTGAGAATTCTTAGAGCTGAAATGTAGTGGTAATTGTCACAAATTACCACATTCAATTGCCAGTTATATTCCTAAACAATGGTCCCACTTTAGGAATATAACCAAAAATTTCTTGTAGCTTGTCTTTAGAAAACTTGAGTGTTAATCTTTAATACTATTTTGAAAGTTGCTAGATTGCAGCCTAATTAATCCTGTTAATCTTAGTGGTGCCTTAAAACACATGCTCCATCATTTCCCAAAAGACTATGTTGGTTTCAATTTTCACGCAGAGCTCTATTCTTGATTTTCTCTGTAACCTCAGACAGAGAATAATGGCCATTCTTGAACATATGCATTATTACTAAGAATCATTTTTTCTTAATTAGTCCTGGATGTTGAATTTTCCTTCTGCAAGTCATTTTGACTTAGAAGGATCCTAAATATTTTGGTCAAAAAATGTTGTGAATATTTTTCAAAGAGTTTATGCAGAAGTAAAAACTCCAGGTGAAGCAAAAAATATGTTTGTTAATGCTGATTAACAAAGTAAGAAATGTGTGTTCACCCAGAATCAAGGAAAGTGAAGTCCTTGGAGATATGAGTGTTTCTATTGTTTCATTGAACATGCATAATTAACTGACCCATTTAATTACAAGAGGATTTGGTTAATCCCTAGAAGGGCTGGAGCAGATGCTGTTTCTTCGTGGTTAACTCCACAGTCCTGCTATTGAAACACAGAACAGGAAGAATGTCACTTGACTTCCTGGCATTTTTCAACAATCCAAGGCTGGAAATCGAGTAAAACTAGTATTGTCAATGAAAAAAAATGTTACATCTTATCTCATCTTCCTCCAAATGAATGCCTTAAAATACAAACAAGCAAAGAGACCCCATATTCTAAGACAAAATGACTAAGAAAAATCCAAACACCTCTCGTTAAATTTTCACAATGTATCACTAAGGGTGGTGATTATTATCTCCATTTTACATATGAAGAAATTGATGCACAGAACTTAACATGGTTTCCCTGAAGTTACATTGGTAATAAGTTGGAGAGATGTGATTAAAATTCCAGGTCTAATCTGGTGCCAGTTCAGAACAGTCAGCAACTGCACATTAGGGAGGCAGTGCAGTTGATGGAGTGCTAGAGTCTCGTTGCCTGGAGGCCTACCCCAACTTCACAACTTGCTATCTGTGTAATCTGGGGAAATTCACTTATTTTTCTAAATCTGGAGATTTTCCAACTGCAAAATGAAGAAGATAATAATATAATTCATCCTACTTTGTTGTTTTAAAGCTGTACGAGACAAGAGGTATAAAATGCTTAGCACCATATCCAGCACATCCCAGATGCTTAGTATTTCCTATCCCAGTATGTGCAGAATTAGGCATTCTCATAGGGAAGAGGATTTCCTGGGTCTGTCTGAGGAGGTATTGATGGACAGAATAAATGAAGCTATAGAGAGAGTATAGAGATGAAGCTGAGAAGGGTCATAGAATAGTAAGTGGCAGCCTAAATAATTTGTTTTACCATCTAAGGAATGAGAACTCAGTGAATATTTTAAGTAGAAGTTGGACACACTTATGTGTACACTTAGAAAGTCCCTCCAAGGATGGAGATCAGGTTGAAGATGCACTGTATCAGCCAGATTAAATGTGACTGCATGTAGAAGAAATCATACAACAGTGGCGGTGGAGTGCAAAGGTAGGCAGACACGAGAGGGATTCGGCCTATTTCTGTTTGTCATCCTTTCAGTCATGGCTAAAAAACCATCAAGTTTACTTCAAGATGATAATGGAATATCTGCTCATATTACATTTCATTCCAGGTAGCAAAAATAAAGAGAGGGAAGTGGGGAAAAAAGTGCAACCCAGCTGAGCCTTTTAAAGAGCTGCCCAGGGACACACACCTGCCTTCCCGTTTTCATCTTATTGGTGCCTCCAAAATGGAGTGAAAGCCGTTACACACTCAACAGTACAGGGGCTAATTTCCTTTAGAGAGGAGAGAAAGTGTTATTGAGTGGTTAACTAGCTCCCTGAATGAGTAACACGGCTAAATGCTATTAAAATAATTAAGTTCTGATGGGAACTGGCAGTAAAGTCATATCTGTTATATGAACAAGGGAATATATTCTTAGACCTACTAAGAAATAGCCATTTTTTCCTGTGTCTCCCCTATTCTTTCATATTAACATAAAAATATTTATCCAGTCCTGCTACCCCCAAAATACCACGTAGTAATTCTATATGAGGTTGCATAAATTTCTTTACTAATATCAGAAGAGAATTAGTACTTCCGTGATGTTGTCTTCTCATCTAAGAATGTATGAGTCTCTGTGTAAACCTTGTATTGTAATTTTTTTAACTTATGTTTTGTAGATAGCTCTGCTGCCTTAATAATAAAATAACATTTAATAATGTGCTCCTAATTCTCTTATAGTTTAAACCATTCTTAAAAATTAATTTTTCTTATTACCATGTCTAGGAAAATATTGCTTATATGGAGAAAAAGTATTGACTTTTTTACATTTACCTTGAATCCAGCCACATTATTAAAATATATTGTTAATTCTAGCAGGGAATTTCTAAAGCCTTTTAGACTTTCTAGGCATGGAAGGATATCATAGTAAAAAGAAATCTTTAAACTCTTCTTTCTCTGCATTTATTTCTTTTTGTTGGACTGCATTCACTTAAGTATGCAGTTCAGTGTTGAAATGTACTAGGCATGTCTCTGTCTTGTTTCTGCTTTTTATTCAAATATTTTAGCATTTCATCATTTAGAATTTAGATTATGTTTTCTGATTTTGAAAAAAATAGTACTCCTTAAGTAATTTTATACTTTCTGTGTCCCTTAGAGATTTTCTTATGAATAGCTGCTGAATCATATTAAATGTCATAAGGCATTTATTGAGTAGGTGTTATCAAATTTTTCAGTTTCTTAATGAAATTAATTATCATGACATATTTCTGATATTTAAATTATGCTTACATTCCTGGAGTAAATGCTATAGGTCATAGATTACTATTATTTTCATATATTTCTGAACTCTTTGAACTTACATTTCTAATCTATTTTCATGTGTAACTTCTAGGCTATAGATTTTTTTAACTATCTTGCTGCATTTTGTTGTTATTTTATGCTATCCTTATAAAAATAATCGGGAGATTTTCTATCATTTTCTACCTAGATTAGTTTAAATTTAAATAATACTCAAATTATCTGTTCCTTGTGGATTAAATTTGAAAATGGTGAGATGATATGGTCTTTGTGAATTTTCCCATGATAGATTTTAATGACCTTTCCAGCACCTTCTTTGCTAATCAGTCTTGCCAAACCCAAGCAAGGAGTAGAATTTCAGGAGCTGTTGGACTTTAAGGGACCTGTGGGCTTGGGCAAACAAAGACCAGAACTTGGAGTGATTTCTCGGACTTTTCCCTGCAGAGGTCTTTTGGATCTTTGAACGTCCTTGACGGCATGAGCAGGAATCCTCATAAGGGCTAAGATAGGATTGTCTATCAGTCTGGGCAGATATGAGGTCAGATTAAATCAAATTTAAAGAAATGATAAAAAAGAAAAATTACTATGGCCTTTCTTACTTACTCAGGCTCATGAATAAGAGTTATATACCTGCATTCATTATTAGCAGTACCTAAGTTAAATAACTCCACCAACTTACACCTCTATCTGCCAAGACAGTTTTTTCCAGTTTTTATAAACACCCTCACCACATACACCAGCTGCATCTGTGCAGCCTTACACACACACTGACACTGGTACCACAGTATTTTGGAATAAGATTTCTACTAGGGCACCATAAACATTCCCAAATCAACAAACTACTCTCATAATCCCTAAAACAGATTGCCAGATCACATGTGAGAATTATTTTAAAACTTAAAAATAAGAATGATATGTATCCTGTATCTCTATGTTCTCTTCTGTTTTCAGTTCCTTACTCTCATGCCAATCTAATTTATTTCCTCAGATACATTCCAAAATGCACCGTGCCTGTTTGCATTGATTATCACAAGATTTGTATGCATAGGCCATCAGAGACTAAAGATGAGGGGACCTAGGTTTCAACTGCGGGCAGAACCAACTTGCTGCGACTTTTACCAATTGACAAGTTGTTTGACAGGAATAGCAAATCACTTCAGTCAAATTGATTATGCAAAAGGCTTTCCTCAGAGACCCCCCTTGCTCTATGGAAAATGGAAGCATTGTCACTCTGCACCCCAGAGCCATACACTGTTGGAAAAATGTGACTGTGCCCTGAAGGCATGCCACCTCTGCAGACTTCAGGAGATCGGTGGAAACTGAGACAGCAGCTCCATGAGCCCTCAGAGACAGGAACCATGTTGCCCAGACCTAAATCCTCTGATGCAGCCCTTAATGCCAAGTCTTCTCTCTGTGGAGCTTAGTAATAATCATTTCTATATAGGGATATTTCTCTAACAGGAAACTCAAAAGTAACATTTTTAAATGTATTGTGCCAAGAATTGTTCAAGGAGCTTTATATTTATTAACTCACTAAGCCCCCCCAGGAACACTGTGTGGCATATGTGTATGTGTGTGTGTGTGTGTGTGTGTGTGTACATATTATTCATATTTCATAAATGAAAAATTTATATAAAGGTCATTTAGCAAGTAATTTGGAAAAGGAGTGAGTGTACATGGTTTGTCACTGTATGACAGTGCTTATGTAGACAGAACAAGCCAAATAACTAAAAGATTTACCAAAACTTAAGATTTTTGATACTTTCCTTTGGATTAACTGCTAACATGTGCAATGAAATAGAAGTCAAAGAAAACAGTAATACCAATGGCAGCAATGAGAAAACCCCATGTCAGGAATACTTTGCGATTTCATAGGAAAAGGGAAAACAGAAAAGACTTGCCTGCCTGGACTGCTGGACAGTCCAGCATAGTCTAATTTTTTTTCAGGCCACAGACAACAAGATATGGGTTGAGAAATTGCTTCCATTGGTACAGAGATTCTGACTTATTTTGTTTATCTTCACCTTCAGTTATATATTGATATCCTTGAACTTTTTGTATCACAAATTGCTCCTCTTGACACATTACTGTTTTCCTGGTGATCTTGAAATAACAGCTTTGAAATTCATATAGTAAAGAAATGCCATTTTGCTCATTTACAGGACATGAAAAATGTAACTAGTTGCCTTCATTCATTCTGTAATTCGCTGAATGAAACTGTTTTGAACACCCACTCTTTGTTATTTACCCAAAGTATTACCAATACAACTGCAAACAAGGTCCCTGTAATCATGGAGTTTGCATTCTACTGGGAGAGCATCTAGCAAAGAAGGAGAGAAAAGATGTAGTATAATGTAGTGATAAGTGATAGAAAGAAGAATAAAGCAGGATAAAGGGATAGCGAAAGCTGGAGGAGGGCTCTAAGGAAGTGATATTTTAGTTGAAGCTCAAATTATGGGAAGTAAGGCAAATGAAGAACTGGGGATAAGGCCATTCCAGGTGAATAGAACACGTGTAAGTGAATGCTCTGAAGGGGGGTTAGTTAAAATGTCTAGAGCACCTTGGAGGGCACCTCAGCTGCAGAAAAGTGAGGAGGGGAGTGGTGGTAGCTGATGAGGTCAGGGAGATGGACAGAGACCAGAAAGGGGGGGACATGTGAGCCATGGCATCGATATGGGTTTCCTCATAAGCATATTACTGAGTTTCAGTAGGACCACAATTTCATTGATTTTTAATGTGGCTGCTATGCAAGGACAAACCTATAGGGGACAGAGGTGTTGGGAAGAGCAGTCAGGAGGCCACTGCAGGCGTCCAGGCTAGAGAAGACGCTTATACAAGAGTGCTCGCAATGGTGATGCGACGTGGAAATTGAGAAAATATTTTCAGGTGGAGAAAAGATTTGCCGACAGACTGACTATTTAGTGGAGGGGTAGGGGGAGAGATCAGGGGTGATCCTTCTGCTTCTTTCAGTGTGTGTGGAAGAACGACCTGAATGAACAGCCTGAGTGAACAGCAAACAGCCTAAATTCAGATACAATTATTACAGAATTGAAAATATAAGTAACTTGTATCCTTCTTACTGTTTCCATTTGCCATGAAGTTTTTATTTTCATACAGGCTTTCAGTAAGATTTCCATTGATCTTCCCTATTTCCTATTCAATAATTTCAACATATTCTGCTTGCCTGAGAAAGAACCCCTGGGCAATTGAATATACTAACATTAATTTTTCACTGTTCCATCCGATTTTTCTTTTGGCTAAAGTAATTTTTAAAACATTTGCTAAAGTGAACAACCTTAGTCATCTTTAATGCATTTCACTCCTTGTTTTTCTCCAGCTGGGTGCCTTGCCTAATCAAATTTTCAGAAGGATATTGTGCTTGGCTTGTTAAAAATTATGAGATTTTGAGTCACCTTGATTTATACATCTTGACCTTCTGAAACATTGCTCAAATGGAGAAAAATGCATTGTTTCTAATCATTTAAAATAGTGCAATTCCTAAAAGAAGGAGGGGGGGGGAAAGCATGTGATTGTTTCAGTCCCAATTGCAGAACTAAACCTGGATTCACCTGTAAGGAAAAGGTCACCTAATATGATGTATATGACAGCTGAGTGAAAAGCATGTGGCACCAGGACCCCGAGGCTGCCCTTAGGCCTAAAAGGCCTTATTTATGCTATGCAAGAGACATAGAGTTTGACATTTTTAATCATACAGCTCAGCTGGACTCAGAGAAGATAACCTAAAAAGCATTTGGGTTTAAGCATGGAGACCTTTTAAAACAATTTCAGCAATCATCCCCAAGCACAGCAATGCCTCCAAGTAATAATGCAATCACATTTTGCAGCCATTGCCAACAGTCTCTGCATATTGAATGGGTTTTTACTGCTCATCTCAAGTCAGCCAAGGAATGAAGTATTAGGTTCCTGTTATTCAAACCAGGAATCCACTTCAGCTATTCCTGAAACCCTTCGCCTCTGCAGGTGGAAGTGCTGGGTTTGATCTTCTGGGAATGAAAATAGATTTTTCTAAGTGGCTCAACCCTATAGCAACAAACAAAGCCGCTGTCGCTCCCCATGGTGCCTGGACACCCCTTTCAGCAGGGGAGAACTGCAATGCACACCCAGGGGAAAGTTCATCACCTTAGACCCAACTGTTTGGTCTGGAGTTTGGCCCGTCAGCTCTCGTCTTCAGCTTCTCAAGCTACCTGACCTCATTGGAAGCATCAAGTCTCTAGGTTTGATTTACCTGCCATAGTCCATAATTCTGGACAAGATCTGTAAAGACATTTTATATTTACTGGGGAAGAGTAAGGTTTGAAAACTGAATGAATTGATTTAGGAAAAAAGGTGCCTCAATAAGGGCTTTCTTGATGAAGAGAAATATAGTTCTGTGCATCCAGTTTACTTGGACACTGGAGGCGCAGCATGAGAATGGAGGGCACAAAGGGCAGCGTGGGGGAAAAAGAGGAGGAAGAATTGGGACAAAAAGGGACAGGGCTGAGAAACATGACATGCTGAATGGGTTGGCACAGGGCGTGGGGGGGTGATGAGGGAAACCAGCCCAGAGCAAATTATTCTAATTTCCTCACCAATGTTTCTTGTACACTATATACCGGGTGTGTGCTTGAATAGCATTAATTGATAGATTTTGTTTGTTAAAAGTACCCTACAGATGTGAACCCTTACACACATTGTTGGCTCAGATATAAAGTTGCACTGGATGACCTGTTCCCTTGGGTCCATTTGTGCCACTATCATCTCCAAGAGACAGAATGCAATAGAAATAAATTTATGTATACAGCTGTTATTTAATGATTTTTAAACTGTGCTAAAATATCCTTTTCCTTGCATGTTTCACATTAGGAAATAGTGTAAATGAACTTTTCACTTTATATATTAGAGGGAAACATTTTTCTTGATTTAAAAATATATTTCAGTATAGTTTTAAAAAATTAGGATAGGAAGTAAGATTCCTCAACACATTAATTATGATGTCTCATAATTAAACACATTATCTTCAAGGACATTGTTATTTTCTCCCCTCTGAGCTCTCTCTAGGCAGTGTCGTTCACCTTCACAGCTTTAACTCACTTTGTAATGGGTAATTTCAATCTCCTCTCCAGCCCTGAGCTCTAAACATAAACCAAGAATGGCAGGCTCCCTCCCACCTAAGTCAGCATTGCCCATTTCAGCAATATCCTTCTACAAGACGATGTCATGCCATCACCCTTCTGTCTAAAAAATTAAACTTGTAATGAATCACTATTATGAAAGATTAGTCTAAACTCTCTGTTTTATTACTCAAGGTGTTTCCAGTTTTGCTCTTTGGCTATCTTCTTCCATTTGTTTCTCCCACTGCCTTCCCGTGTGCTGTACTCCACACAGTCCGATGTTGCCATTTGTCACACACATTCGGCTATTTCTCTCTCTCTCTGCTGGATTGCCATTATCCCCCAGGGCTGCCATGGAGTTGTGTGGTTCGGATCTCTTTAAGAGAAAGTGCTGCCGAGTTAACTGACGGCCCGCTGTGGACCGCCCTGGGTGTGCAGAGGCCACACCCGCCGTGGAACGCTCCCAACCGGTGCCCGGGCTCACAGTGGGTCGTGGGCACCACGTTCCTGCTCCATGCCGCGTTCTAGGCACCTTTGGTTCCGGGACCCCCGTCCTTCCTGAGACCTTCTCAAACCTATGGTGTAGTCTGAAGCTTTTCCTTCCCTCACTCCTTTCAGGAGGGACGACCTGCATCACAGTCTGGGGCTCTTCCTGTCTGTTCGTGCACCTTCACTCTTTACTCTTAGTAAGTATCTCCCCCGATAGACCTCTAGCATGAACAGTCCCCTGTTGGTGTCACCTTCTGGAAGGATCCTCTTCTCATCCTTCAAGATCATTCTCAAATGCAGTTCTCCAGTTGACTATCTGTGGGTAACTCTTTTTCCATCTGGTGTCTCATATCCTTTCATTTCTCTTGTCATGGTATTTTGCTCATTTTTGAGTTTATGACTAGGACATGATAAATACTAAGGTAAATAAACCATTGTTTGCAAGCACTGAAAGGCAACAGTCCCTGTTAGAAGGGTATATACAAAGGTCAAGATTTAGAAAGAGGACTGGTGAGCTTAGCTTGAAAAAACCTGGGTAAGCATAAAACTGAACTGAATATCATAACCATTCATTCACATTATGCATTCTTCTATATGAATATAGTGTATAATTATCTATAAAATATTTTACATTCAGTCTTCAAGGAAAATTAACATTCCAGGGATCAGGAACAAGTCAATGCTATGGATTCCCATTCTCTTCATAAAGGCTCTATGTTGAGATGGCGAATGCAGGACTATAACCATTTTGGAAACCCAGGTGCATTGATGGTCTTTTCTCTCTGTCTGTCTGTTTTTTCCTTCCTTTTTTCTCCTTCCTCTTTCCCACTGCAGTCTATCGCTCTATTTTGTCTCCTTTTCTTCCACACTCCCATCTCTGACTTACATCACTTTGAGATAAAATGGAACACAGCACACAGAGAGCTCAAATAGAATGTGTACCATGGAAGCACTGTGAACAAGGACACTAATTCTGGACATGGGTCTTGAGGTGGTGAGCTGTGAGAAAGAAAAAGTAAAAAGGAATAGGAAATTTCTAGGCAAAAGTAACAATATATACTAGAAGATATGAACAGAAGGACATGTTTTTGCTGGTACTAGTGAAGACATTAGTGTGAAATTTAAGTGGCCAAGAATGGGCTGGGGGTAGATCCTTTAAGTCATAATGCATTTGAAAATTTCTCCTGATGGTAATAGTGAAATGATGGACTTTTCTTTTTTTAATGCTTGAATACTGAGGTTTGGATTTGGGGAAGATAACTCTCATTGTGGTTTTAAGGAGGGACTAGAGGAAATGTCTTGAGTAATGCCTAGCATGATGTTCCTGGTGCACCAGAATATGTTTGTTAGATAGATGCTGAGGATATGCATGAGTAGATATAGTCTGTTCATTAAGGAAATTATGGACCCCCGTGCTCAACTCCTGTAAGGAGAGTTCAGATATTCCCAAATTATTACAAAATGTTTGTTGGGTATTATCTAGTTTTGGAAATTAGTTCATAAATTCAATATAATCAGTGTCCTATGGAAGGTGGTCATTCTTCATAGACAGTTTAGCAGAGGTTATAAGAATGTGGTAATTACAGAGTATGAATTAAGCCAAAACATTTTTATGGTTCAGTGTCAGTAACGGAGCCTTTTAATCCACATGAGAGGATCTGTTTATAATTCAGGCAGCCATGGCCTAGAAGGAACTATACACAGAGAGATTTCAAGGACTTGTTTATGGTCCCATTGAAATCTGATGTGAAAGGTAACAGCAGCATTAGTAAGGAATCCACAAAGAAGCCTTCTGAAGACCTACTTTTCTGAGCCACTCACATAGTCAAAAATATTATGCATTTCAGAACACCTGAGCCCCAGGGGAGAATGTGACCTCGGGCTCGGGTGCCAGGGCCTCTCCATCAGGTGCAGGACCATCTTATGGTATCATGTTCATTATGTTGTCAGTGACAGCCTTTCATATTTCACCCAGTGAGTGTCCATCAGCCTCCTTGCCAAGTGGGTACTTAGCAAACATTTTTATTTCAAGCTCAGTAAATAAATAAGCTTCACATAACTCTGTGAAATATTTATTATTACTCCCTTTTTAAAACTGTTGAATTATAGTTCATAAAGTTTAAGTAACTTGCCAGTTATCACAGAGCTAGAAAGAATGGAGTAGGCAATAAAAAACCCAGGTGTGATCAACTCCAGTTGCCTTCTCAGCATGAGTGAGCTGTATTTCACCATTCAAGGTCTAAAATAGTAGATTTTTTTAATGAATAGTAAATTTCATTGAGATATGTAAAATAAAATGCACAAATCTTAGTGTTCAGCTTAATGAATTTTGACATGTGTATACACTCATGTAGCTATCACCCAGATCAAGATATCAAACATTTTCACTAATTTTTCCCCCTTCACCTATTTCACCCATCCCCCCTCCTTCTACCCTTTGGCAACCATCAATCTGTTCTCTGTGCTTATTAGTCTATTTCTGCTTTGTTTTTATGTTTGTTCATTTGTTTTGATTTTTAGATTCTACATATAAGTGAAATCATATGGTATTTGTCTTTCTCTCTTTGCCTCATTTTATTTACTTTATTACTCCCAGGTCCATCCATGTTGTCACAAATGACAAGATTTCCTTCTTTTCTATGGCTGGGTAATATTCCCAAATATATATTCCATATCTTTTTTATCCATTCATCTATCAGCAGACGCTTAGGTTGCTTCCATATCATGGCTATTGTCAATAATGCTGCGATAAACATAGGGGTGCATATATCTTTTCATACATCACCAAAAGTAATCTCTTTTATCCTTTGGGTAAATTCCCAGAAGTGAACTACTGGATCATATGGTATTTCTATTTTTAGTTTTTTTCAGGAGTTTGGAGATCCTGTTTTCCATAGTTGCTGCACCAATTTACATTCCCACCAACAGTGTGGGAGGGCTCCTTTCTCCTCACCAACACTTGTTATTTCTTATCTTTTGTATAGTAGCCACTCTGACTTGTGTGAGCTAATTTCTCATTGTGGTTTTTGATTTACATTTCCACGGTAATTAGCAATGTTGAGCATCTCTTTTTATGTGTCTGTTGGCCATTTGTACATCTTTTTGGAAAAACATCTATTCAAATCCTCTGTGCATTTCTTAATCAGTTTGTTTTTTTGTGTTTGTTGAGTTGTATGAGTTCTTTATATATTTTGGATATTAACCCCAGTATCATTTGCAAATACAGTCTCCCATTCAATAGGTTGCCTTTTCATTTATTTATTTATTTATTTATTTATTTTGGTATCATTAATATACAATTACTTGAACATTATGGGTGCTAGACTCCCCCTATTATCAAGTCCCCCCCACATACTCCATTATAGTCACTGTCCATTAGTGTAGTAAGATGCTATAGAATCATTACTTGTCTTCTCTGTATATACTGCCTTTCCCATGTCCCCCCCTTGCTACATTATGTGTGCTAATCCTAATACCCCTTTTTCCCATTATCCCTCCCTTCCCACCCATCCTCCCCAGTCCCTTTCTCTTTGGGAACTGTTAGTCCATTCTTGGGTTCTGTGAGTCTGCTGCTGTTTTGTTCCTTCAGTTTTTGCTTTGTTCTTATACTCCACAGATGAGTGAAATCTTTCTCTGACTGGCTTATTTCACTGAGCATAATACCCTCTAGCTCCGTCCATGTTGTTGCAAATGGTAGAATTTGTTTTCTTCTCATGGCTGAATAATATTCCCTTGTGTATATGTACCACATCTTCTTTATCCATTCATCTACTGATGGACACTTAGTTTGCTTCCATTTCTTGGCTATTGTAAATAGTGCTGCGATAAACATAGGGGTGCATATATCTTTTTCAAATTGGGCTGCTGCATTCTTAGGGTAAATTCCTAGGAGTGGAATTCTTGGGTCAAATGGTATTTCTATTTTGAGCTTTTTGAGGAACCTCCATACTGCTTTCCACAATTGTTGAACTAATTTATATTCCCACCAGCAGTGTAGGAGGATTCCCCTTTCTCCACAACCTCGCCAACATTTGTTGTTGTTTGTCTTTTGGATGTTGGCCATATTAACTGGTGTGAGATGATATGTCATTTTGGTTTTAAGCCTTTTCATTTTATTGATGGTTTCTTTGCTGTGCATAAGCCCTTTAGTTTAATGTAGTCCCACTTGTTTATTTTTGCTTTTGTTTCCCTTGCCCAGGGAGACATATTCAGAAAAAAATTACTAATGCTGATGTTCAAGATTGTACTGCCTATGTTTTCTTCTAGGAGTTTAAAATATTAATGAAACCTGTAAGAGTCCTTCTTACACCCCGACCTATTCTATCATTCACGCAATCACACCCAAAACACACACATACATTCCAATTCCAGTAAGGACAATTTAAAACTCATGTTTTTTTAAATGGTAACCTTATAAGAAGACCTTGAAGCTTACTCCATTATGTAGGAAGACTTTCAGAAAAGTACATGGAAGTTTATCAAACTGTTTTAACATTTCCTGCCTTCTACAAAGTAAAGGAAAATGTACTTAGCTTTCGAAAAGCATGGGGACAAACTAATGCTTTATAGATTACAAGAAGGTAAATGCTCAAGACTATTTTGAAGCTGAGAGGAGAAGCTATTAAGAAACTCAGATGAATATTTAATGTAATTTGCATGTTTGCAAAGTAAAATTGGCAACTTTATTTTTCAAGAATGTCATTTTAATTGAATAGACCATCAAGATGTTACCAGTACAACCCACAGTTCTGGAAAAGTTCTGCAATCAGAAATTAGGACTATAGGAATTAGCAGCAAAATGATTAACTGATGATAAGTAAGTGGTTTTATTGGTATCCAAGTTAACAGGTTATTAAAATGTATTGAGATAGTCAGGCTTGCTGTTTGCTTTTGTTTCCCACTGATAGCAGGCACCATTCAGTTTATCCAATGATTTATTCAATTTATATTTATTAATTGCTTATCACATGCCAGGCATTGTTCTGGGTTGGCACTGTAGGTAAAGCATGGAACATGAGAGAAAAATCATTGACCTTTTGTGGCTTAAATTCTAACAAGAAGAGGTAGAAATATTTTTATATCAATATGTAATATGATAGGTGGAGATAAATGCTATGGAGTAGGATGGACAGAGAGTGCCAGGAGAGGGTACCGTTTTATTTAAGGTAGACAAGGTTAGCTTTCCTGATGAGGTGAAATTTGAACAGAGGCCTGAAGGAAGTGAAGAAGCAAGCGAAACAAGTATCGGAGGAATATGTTCCAAGGAGAGAGTACAGCAAGCTCAGAGGCCCTGAGTCCTTAGGGAGTTCAAGGAAACACAAGGGAGTCAAGTGCGGCTGGAACACAAGAAATAAGAGGGCCAAGGGCAGCACGAAGCTAGAGAGGGACTGGGTCCAGATCACACAGCACCTCGTAGGCCGTCACAGCAGCTTTGGCTTGTACTCTGAGTTAGGTGAGAAGCCAAAAGGGAGCTTTGAGCCAAGGGTTCACAGGATCTGAACTGTGTTTTAAAAGGCTCTCTGGCTACTACTATGTAGAGAATGAATTACAGGGCCCAGAGAGACCAGGGAAGAGGACATTGCAGTAACAGTATTAGATGCAGTGACCTAAGCAGGCGAGAAGTGGTGAGAAGTGATTGGATCTGGATATATTCTAAGGGCAGGGCCGGTGAGATTTGCAGATGTATTATATGTTAGGGTTGAGTAACAAAGACAAGAGTCAAGGGTGGCACTTAGGAATTTTGGCCTGAGGGACTGGTTGTATGGGGTTTCTTTGCACTGATGTGAAGAAGCCCATGTCGAAGGTAGAAGTGTCAGTATTCAGTGTTGGGCATTTTAAGTGAAGTCGTGCATCATACAACCAAGTGGAGACATAAACTAGGCAGCTGGATGTGGGGTCTGGAGTTCAGGCAAGTCCAGACTAGACTGTAAATACGAATTTGAAAGTAATCAGCAACGATGATATTTAAAAGCAGGATCTTGGATGATGTCATAAAAGGGAGTAAATGTTAATATGTACCCTTCTTTGTTTAAATTTGTAATATTTAGTTATCAGAAATTTAGGTTACTCTTTCACATAAAGTGATACCCTGTATATGTATTCAAAGTTATAAATATTTAATATTGAGTTTAAATAATAAACAGTAAAATCACTCTTTATATTCAAACCTTTTAACTTATACATGTCAACTTGCTGAATGGATTTTAAGCTCCTTTATGATAGTGGAATGCCTGAGTTATTTTGCATCTTCACAGAATGGTTAGTAAAATACTAACACAAAGTTCAGTGAGTGTATTAAATGCATAAATTTAAGGATACTAAAAAACCAAATCAGAATGCAGATCATTTATTATGATAAATAATAATAATAACCACAGCTTGGTGGTCTTATTAAAAAACAAATTTAAAAATATGATCTCACATGCCCTCTAGGACTTTCATATTATTTATACTCCCTCAGGGATTCTATTTAAAAAAAAAATTTTGTTTTGGATAGAATTACGACTGCTGCTGTTGTCAGGACCCTGAGCAGCTGTTGCTGGCAGCTCTGAGCAGCTTACTGTGGCCAAACCCCACAACTGAGGGTAAGGACGTCGGGAGGAGAGGGGAGTTGATTCAGGAAAAGGACAGACTGTTAAATAGGTGATAGATCGTGAAAGTCTTCATACTTTATGCTAAGGGATTTAGACTTCAGCTTTGACGAGTTTCTAGCTAGGGATGATATAAGATTCATAGTTGAGAAAGCCAACTAGCTGTAGAGTGTAGAGTTTATTGAAGAAAAGATGAGGCCATTCATCGTCATTACAGCTTGTTGCAGTAATCCAGGTAAGCAAGATGATGGTCTGCAGCCAAGGAGATGGAGAATCACCAAAAGCTTAGGAAGTTTAGAATTGATCAGAATTGTTGACTGGATGGGTATGAGAGAAAGGGTAAGCTCCAATCCCTAGACTTTGTGGAAAGGTGGTGTCCTGCTCTGAAATGGCAAGTCAGGAAAAAGAGCCATTTAGAGCAAGGGTAGTAAGATAATCACGAGTTTGGTTTTTGATGTGTTGGTGTTGAAGAACACCTGGAGTTGGTTGGGTAGGGCCAGTGGGAATTGTATGTGTAAGTCTGAAGCTCAAGCAAGAGAACTGGTTATATAAACTGGTTATATAAACTTGAGAATCGCAAGTATTTAGATGGTAGTTGAAACCGTAAGGTAGGTGAGATCAACCTCCTGAAGCATGATCTAAGATCACCTTCCCTAAGCAGAGGAGAGAAAGACCAGAGAAGAGTAGGGAAGGGAAGGAAAGAGAAGAACAGGGAAGGGAACAACAGAGGGCTGGGAAATCCCAACATTGAAGTGGCCGCTGGGCTTCTGAGAAAGGGCCTGAGAAGGATATATTAGAAGATTAAAGGAAAATGGAACAGTGTGGTATCAGCGAGTCTAGAGAGGAAATGATTTCAAAAAGATTAAGTGGAAGGTTAGAGATATACCAAAGATACATTTGTTAGTTCCTCAGTCTTAGGCTACAGGAACCCATCCTTGAGAGCTGATAATGTATATATGACATTAACTACTGTAAATTATAAATGCAATAAAATACCTGGGGGTGGGGGATGGCAAGTAGAGGAGTCCTGTCTCCAGAAGCAGTTTTGGCTGAATTCAGTAAGCTTCTAAAAATAGGTCTTTTCCAAGTATGCATAACTTCTCAAGACCTAGCTATAAATCTCAAACTAACATTATAAGCAACTAAATTTCTATGAAAAGATATTCAGGATTTTCAATGAATAGAAAATATCTTCTCAAGCATTACATATCAATACTTATGTCAGATTCCTTTTAAACCTATAGAATAACTCATAATTCCATGATTCCTTAGCCTACCTGAATAAGTGGCCTCCCTTGTTAAATATTAGACCTCCCAGTAAGTATTACAGAGGACAGGCACATTTTTCATTCCTAAAACTTGCAGCTAAATAGGAAGGAAGTTTTTACAAAAATATCTTTTCTGAATGTTCACCCTGGATCCTGACCATGGAGTGAGAGAGATTGTCTTCTAAACTTGAGAGCCTGAATAATGTGCTTACAAATTGCTTTTCTTCAGCAGCTTGAGTGACTGCCCAAACTTTATTTATTCCCTTTAAGTACAAATTTTTAGAATCAGCATACAAAATTTAGTTGTCTGTTAATACAACTAATTAGACAAAATGCATACCAGACTGTAGGACAAAAACTGTTAGAGGTGAAATTGCATTTCTATCTCAAGTCCTCCCAAATAAAGGAAAATGTTACTATTTTCATGTCCATCTTCCCTATGTTAAATAGCTAACTTAATTTTGTATGGTCAGGTTTTAATTTATCTTTTTGCTCTACAATCTTTATTCTTCATTTACATCTTTACTCATACTGGATTGCAGAGAAGTAGCTTAACAATGAAAATATTATATTAGGAATAACAGTTTCAAAGATAGTTTCCATATGCTAAAATGAGCACATATATTTGCCACTGGGGATACACTGGTGAATAAAGATAGCAAAATCTTTGTTCTCAACATTCTTCATTCATTCAGAGATGGAGAAGTGAATAATAAAAAGCAAACAATTGCATGAGTAGTCCGTAACAGCTCAGTGATCTGAAGAAAATACATTGGCATCTGTGATAAAGAGAGGATGAGAACCCCTTGATTGGTCAGTTAGGAAGACTAGATCTAAAATGCTGGAAGGAACCAAGCATGCATCAAATGGTGTGGTTAGAGAATTCCAGATAGACCAAGTAAGCCACTTCTAAGTTTAAAACAACATTTGTGTGTTTTAGAAGTAGAAAAAAGAGAGAGAGAGAGAGAGAGATCAGGGTAACTGAATGTAAGTGCAGAAGAGGGGATATGAGATGAGTGTGAATACAAGTTAAAGAAGAAGAGAAACATTCAGGAACCAAATTGTTTTGGCACTTACTAGTTATATTAAGGAGCGCAAACTTTATTCCAAGATCAGTGCAGTCACTGGGTAGGAGACAGGAGAGAGATCTAAGGAACCAAATGATGAATAATAATGCAGATTTTAATGATCACTCCCATTGGCTGCTTGGAGAATGGACTACAGAGGAGCGAAAGAGGCACATAGAAGACAGTTGAGAAGATACCTTAATATTCCAGGCTTGGATAAACTGGTGATATCTGGGTACCTGGATAAACTGGGAAACTGGATAAACTGGATGAACTGGGATGCTTTTAGTGAAAACTGAGAAAACCAGTCAAACTTGATATGGGTTTTTCTGTCTTCATCTTCTTTCTATAGAATTTGATGCTGAATTGGGTATGAGTGGTAATTTTTAAAAAGGAAGAAATCGAGCATTATTCATTATTCCTGCTTTTCTATCTGATCAACTGGGTGGAGATTTCGTTTATCAGAGACAGGAAAATTGCATAGGAGGAATCAGGATTTCTGCCTTGGGCTCTTTCTGTGCGGGCTGCCTAGGAGACACCTAAGCAGAGTGTCAAGTAAGCAGTAGGCTACATGATTTCACCCTTCAGTGAAGAAGCTGGGTTGTTGTTAACAAGAAGAAGAGTTTAGAGAAGAAAATGTTCCAAGAGAGAAGGAGAGAACAACTCCTTGGAATTCTGCTGAAAGAAGCCCGGGTGCAGAGAAATAAGCACTTTGAAACATAGCTATCCCAGCAAGAGCAAAATTTTCAGTAGGTGGTAGGACTGGAATCCTGACGAGGGTGGGCTGGGGTAAAAACAGTTTGAGGAGGAGGTGACGGTGACCACTGTGGTCTTGACTTGTGGCTTCCTGACACGGAGTACCTTTTCAAGTGCTTAGTGATAATCTCTATATTTTCTGTTGTGAAGGGTCTTTTCACATCTTTTACCCATTTCGAGGGGTTGTTTTTCTTTTTATTATGGAGTATCAGGAGTTCTTTAAATATTCCAGGTACAAGTCCTTCATGGGGTACAGCCTTCGCAGATATTTTTTCCAGTCAGTGACTTGCCTTTTTCCTTCATTGATGGTGTCCTTTGAAAAGCAATGTATTGAACTTGGATGAAGTCTGGTTGATCAAATTTTTTCCTTTTATAGATATGCTCTTTGTGAGAGCTGAGAAATCCTGGCCTACCCTTAGTTCACGAAAATGCTGCTTCCTTCTAGGAGCATCATGCTCTTAATTTCACTGTATTCCATTCATTTCTGCAAATTGCCTTTACTTTGGGATCTATCAGCTTATTTATCTGTTTGTCACAGTCTATATGTTTTTGTTACTTAAACCTACAATACACATGTTTTGTGGCACTAAGATTGCTTTATTTTCAAACTTTTATGTGTCTTATGGACAACATATTGTCTGCAGTTGATTTCATCCATTCAGGGGGCTGTCTTTTAATAAATTTTGATGAATTTAACATTTTTACATGTATAATAGCACAGTATTGGTACTTTTTACCTGATCTTTTACATTTCATATACTTTCTTATTCTTCTTTTTGGTCCTTTTTAAATTTCTATTACATAGAGTTGTTTTCTGTTGGTTTAATGCTTATATGTAATATTTTTCCTTTAAGCCAGATGTCTTTAACATAAATGTATGATCACATTTATTTACTCACAGTTATTTCTTAAAATCACGAGTGTCTGTCTCATCTCCCTTAGGATGAACATCCTTGAATCACTCCACAGTCTTTTTGGTCTTCAAAGCCTCATGTTTATAATGTCTACAATGTCTTTATTTTATTTATTTTTTGGACTTTTTATTTTCTTGTTCACTTGTTTCGTGTGCTGGACTAATAGACCGTGCCAAGACATTTTATCACTCATAATTTCTTGCAGTACCTCCAGCATCTGTTTTTCTTCTTGTGTGTAAATGTCCTCCAAAAGGGTTTTTTCAGTGTGGAATTTTGTATGCCTGTAAATATGTTTATTATACACTAACATTTGAATGAAAATATGGCTGAATATAGAATTCTAACTTAAACTTCTTTTTTACTCTACAATATCACTTTACTGTCATTTTATTATTTGTAAAGCATGGCATACATACAGTAAGATGCAAAATCATAGAGGCACAGGTCAGTGACTTCTCACAAAATAAACAGACCCATGTTACCACCAATGAGGTTAAGAAAAAGAATGCTACCAATGTCCAGAAAGCCCCCAACATGCCTCCTCCCAACACCCCTCCCTCCACTGTCATACTCCTAACGTCACAGATTAGACCTGTGGTTCTTCTTTATAAACAGAACCATACTGTGTGTATTCTCCTATGTCAGGATTTTTTTCTCAGTGTGACCCATGTGAGATTTATTGATTATATTATTTATTTTATTGCTGTATTATATTCCACTATGCAAATATACTTCAGTGTAGTTATCCATTTTACTGTTGAGGAGTATTTCCAGTTTTTGCCTGTTATAAATGGTGCTGCCTGATTATTCATGCACATATCTCTTCGTAATGTGCATTAGAACTGTTGGCTGTACACATGGGAAGAAAATCAGTAAGTCACAGAATATCCCAGTGTTAGAGTAGATAATACAGAAGAACTCACCTTTCTGCATTCTCTTCCTGAATTTTGACCTTTCTAGTCCTTGTTACTGCAGCAGCTTTCCAATGCCTCTTTCAAATGATAATTTCTCATTTTACTTGGCTTTTAATTTTTTTAATAGAATGTTGTTCTCCTGTAGGGTAGTAGAGAATACCATCAAGCAGAACTATATTCATTTTCCTTAAAAAAAAATTCTTTAGGTAATGAAAATATTTGATGAATTCTCTTGTAAATATATCCTTGAACTTGTCTACATGCCATATTTTTATGTGAAGTATTCTCATGTTTGTCATTTTCTAACCATTTGGTTTTCCTTTTTAAACAACCAGTAATTTTAACCTTTCTGTGGTTATATCACAACCTCCTAAGTCTACCCTGATTTCTAGTTGCAGATTTAGGACTTTAAAGAATGAAATGATTTTTTTACTAAATTATTAAAGGCAACCACATCCCATGCCATTATCAGTGGAAGAACTGTTAAATTGTCAAATTAGACATGATTAATTAATGTCTATTTTTAAAGTCAAATCAGGCAGCACATTGTCAGTGGACTTTAATTCCTCTTTTAAATATGCTGCCGGGTTTGTTACAGGTGTGTCCTTTCCCCTGCCTGTCACTTAACTGATGCCTTCGAGGACCTGAGGGAGGAAGTGAAATAGCAGAAGGACAGATGAGTCTTGGCTCCCAAACAGAAATTTCAAAGAGGAGCAACAGAAAACAGTACTGTTTAGTTATCCACCTCTCAAAATAATCAGATTTAACTTTCAAAGGGGACTTTTGGGAGAATGTAACCTTAATTCTTTTATTAGCAGTATTTACTATGCGTGCTATGGCTGGGAAGAGTTAAACATGATAATGAAATAGGTCTTTCTTTGGATAGACCATTCACTTGGTAAGCAAAGAAAGTTTGTCTCACCACATTTGCGTCAATCTCCAGTTTGGAGACAATCATATATTAACCTTTCATATAGCACCTCTCCTATTAAGTATTCTCACTGATAGGCTTCTCCTTTATCGTGCCAGAGACCACTAGTTGATAACCAAATATTTCTTCTCCCTCCTTTTTAATGTTAGAACTCTTACTTTTTTAATATGTGCATTCATTTAAAACCTCCATTTCCCAGCTTCCTTTCCAAATCGAGGCAGCCAATAAAGCCAGAAGCAGGTATTGAACTGTGTAAGCAAGTATGTACAGAAAAGTTCTTTAAAGGCGGGTAAGCTTGGAAGAGTTCCCTTTGCATTTACTCCTTTCTTCTGCTTGCCTCAAAGGAGAAACCACTGTCACCATCAGTCCTTAAAGCTCTTTGGGGAAAAGAAAAAGAGCAAATGTAAGTCAAGTTGGATAATCATACCATATTAGTATATGCTGAAGCTGCTAACAATAGCAGGCAATTGGATGCTCAAAATTTTCTTCTACAGCTCTCTACATTAATTATAAGCTACTATATATACATTTGCATAAACAACTCACAAGGTGAGATTTAGGTTTTCAAATAAAAACAAAAACTAAGTTATTCTAAAAAGATAACTGTAATTGTATGATTTAATATGCAATGCTAAAGTGTAATAGTCTATTTATAATATAAAAGCACAATGGGTTTCATTATTTTCATCATGGGATACATTATATTGGCTTCAGGGTTTTTAAAGAATTATTTTTGATCTTCCTGTGTTCAGAGAACACTTGCTCTGCAGATGTAACATGTAACTTAACTACTGACCAACAAAAGCACAGTAAGCTTCTTTTCTCTCCAGTTTGCAATTTTGTCAACATTTTGGCTCCTGCTTAGCTTTTAGCTACTTATTACTATTTCCCAAGTTTATATACTTACTACTATTTCCCAAGATTGTATCTTAAGATACATCAGAGGTTAAGTAATGTAAAGAAAATGGAACCATTAATATTTAAACTTGTGCGGCAGTCGATATTAATGAAAATATTTTCCCTTTGCCTTTAAAATTTGTCAACTTCTTCTTCCAAAAAACTTAGAATACTTCTATCATCCTCCACAGTAGAACTGTGAACTACATAAGTTTCTTAAAATTCTTATTATCAGAATAGCAAATACTCATTAATTTGTATCCTTAATTAGTAATTGAAAATAATTTGGGTAAGACAGATCCTATAGTTTACATTTACTAAACCTGTGCCATTAAGAGATTACTTTGAAAGATAAAATGAACTTGATTTCAGGGTATATGTAAAAGCATAAAGAAAACATTTTTATACTGATACATTAGAAAAGAATACTCATTTAATTTTCAGATAGGGTCCAAAGAGGCCAGACTCATTAATGGAAAACTCTCAAATGGAAAACCTGAAAATACAACACATATTTCCTAACATATTATAATAATGCTTTTTGCACATGCTTTTTTCTTTCTCTTAAGTTTTTCCCTCTACAATTAGTTCAAATTAGACCAACTGTACACTTGACTCTCTTCAAATATTAGAACAAATATATTACAAAAATATTATTGTTTCAGCTTAACATGAAGTTAGATAAAGTTCAAAGGACTATAAAAGATGAATAGATGCTTATCAACATAGCATATGATTTATTTTAATTCCAAGGATGCAGCACATATACCCAAATATAAAAATGAATTATTTACCATCTGTCAGAAAATTGGAAAAATACAAAAACCGAAGTCACTATGAGGATCTCTCTATAAATAGCTTAAATTTAAAACACCAGGCAAGGCAAAGGCTTGCAAAAATGTGGTGCAGCTGAACCTCTCATGGGAGTGTAAAATGACACAATCACTTTGAATATGATTTAGTAGGTTTTTACAAGTTGCATGTATACGTACCACGTGACTCAGCAATTCCACTCCTGGAGAAATGAAAGACTATGTCCGTATAAACGCTTGTTCATGAATATTTAGAAGGACTTTATTTTTAGTAATTAAGATCTAGAAACAACTCAAAATCATCACCAGGTAAATGGGTTACCAAACATATATCCATGCAATGGAAAAATATTTTAAAATAAAGAAGAATGTATTGTTGATGTGTGTAACACATAGATGAATCTCATAATAATTATCCTGCATGAAAGAAGCCAGATAAAGAACAATACTTGTATGCTTCCATTTATGTAAAATTCCAGAAAATGCAAATTAATTTTTAGTAATGAAGACAGAAAGTGGATGCCTGGAGATGGGAGTGGGTGGGTATAATGGAGGAAAGGAGAAGGCAGGCAGGATTTTAAAAAGATATGCACAAACATTTGAGGATGAATGATATGTTTGTTATCTTAAACTCAAGCAGTTCCCAAGTCTATAGATATATCAAAAATTATAAATTATAGAACTTAAATAGTAGTAACTTATTCTATATTTTCAATTATACCTCAATAATCAGTTAAAAATATATTGTTGAATTAGAGACCAAAATGAGAAAAAGCAAAGTTTTAACATTTAAGTAAATAACAAAATAGTAATTTTGTGGTTTCAAGATTCTAAAAAATAAATATGCAAAATACAGTCATAAAAATGAAAGCTGGAAATTTTGACTATATTGTATTTTTAACTGGAGAATAGAAGTCACAATAAACTGGGTACAGCCTGAGGAAATAGAAAGCTTATTTCTGGGATAAAGAGCTTCTTCAGTGAATTAGAAAAATAAACAAAACTTCATTTGAAAATGGCACAGGATATAGGCACAGGCAAATAGGCAATTCACAGAACAGAAATCCAAAATGATTAATAAAATGCTGAAAAAATGCTCACCTTCAATTGGTAACTACGATTGTTATGGGTTGAGTTTACTCTCCTCTGTCCTTGTCCCCACAACAAGGAACTGAAAGGCAGAGACACAGTAGCGAAGCAGAGTGATTTTATGTGATGCACTCCAAGGGAGGAGCGGGCCAGAGGCAAGGGAGACAGAGGCAGGCTGCCCGCTGTGAGGCTTCTTTTATGGAGTTTTTGGCAGCACAGAGGAGTCCTTGATTGACAATCTTTGGACTTGGAGGCCTGGTCTAATTGGTGAAATGAAGACATGGGCTGTGCTCTGTTGATTTCTGTGCCTGTCTTCTGATGTTTTTTCTTTTACCTGGGGAGAGTTGGTGCTCAGAGACTTCTCATCTGCGTATGTTGTTTTTTTCACCTTGGGAGTGTTTAGACATTTCAAGTAACTCCTGGTCCATGGAACTTCAACTAATTAATTCCGTGAGTCTTTTCTGGCCCTCTGGTTTTATCTGGTTAACTCTTTGAGTCCCTTTTAGTGGGCTTCACTGGGCTTATTCTCCCTCCACCTGTTTATGTCTGTCTTTCTGCCTAACATGATGATGGAAATTAAAGTGATCATGAGTCACTCTTTGTACATAAAAGACTGATGAGAATTTTTAAATTCTGATAAAATAAAACAATGGCAAAGATGTGGAGAAACATGAACTATATACATTGCTGGTGATTGGTTTAGCTATTTTCAAGTTATTTGTGTATCCTTTAAATTGGAAGACTTACATTCTTTCCAACCTAGCAAATCCACTACTAGATATATGCTCTCAGAAAACTCCAGAATAAGTGCACAGGAAACAATCATTTGTTGTTCTTTGTAGCATTGTTTGCAATACAGAAAGTTGTACACAGACTAATTGTCCATCAAATGGGAATTAATAGACTTTTTATAATGTATTACTACACATTAGTTTGTTTTCATTCAAGGATGGTTTTGCCCTCCAGGGGACATTTTGCAATGTCTAGAGACATTTTTGATTGTTATTACTGGGGAGGAAGAATATTGCATTGCTATGGTTACCAGTAAAAATGAGCATCAAGAAAGAGGCCAGGGATTCTGCCAAATGTCCTACAATGTATAGGACTGTCCCCTCAACAAAGAATTATCTAACCCAAAACATCAGTGATACCAAGGTTGAGAAACTCTAGCTCAAATGAATAAACTACATTATATGTATCAACATGACGATATCACAAAAGGATAATATTAAGCACAAGAGACTAATAGCAAAAATACAGATAATATTATTGTATATAAATTTCAAAAAACAGGAAATCAATACTATACCATTTATAGTCACATTGTTGTAACTTTTTAAAAACATTCATGGAAATGATCCACATTGACCTGAGTGGCTTACCTTGAGGAAGGTGAGAGAGTAAAAGAATGTTAATGACATTTAGCTCTTTATTTCTTTAAAAATAATATATCTGTAACAAATATGATAAAATATCCATTTTTGTTAAATATGGATGGTGAGTCTTTGGAACATAATTGTACAATTGTCTGTATCTAAATTAGTTTTGAAATCTTTATACCATTTTTATTAAAAAAAATAAACACCTACTCATTGATTTCATGAGTTAATTAAAAAAAAAAAAAAACCTCAGAAGTACCAGGGAAAAGAAATAGATGAAAACAGAAGTAAAAGAATCAGAAAAAATTTTTTCAATACCCAAACAGTAAAATCATTAAATAAAGCCAAGGTCACCTTTTTAGAAAAATGTAAATGAAGTTTTGTTAGATTTTTTAAAAAGGGAGAAAAAAATTAATTAATGGTAGCTTTCTAATAGTAAAAAGGTGATAAAACACCAGGATGGTAGAGGAAGATTTTGATAATAAAACACCTTACAACAAAAATGTCCATATCAAGTATACCCACGTCAAAATTCATCAAGCTGTACACTAAGATTTGTGCATTTTGTTGTATGTACCTCAGTTAAAAAAAATTGTAGTGTACAGACCTCATTTGGATACTGATCCAAATTAACTGTAAAAAAAGAGGAAAAAAATTATACTCCATATACAATATGGAGATACTGAATGATAATTTTAAAAATAATTAAAAAGGCAAAGAATAAGAACAATTTACAAAGGAGAAAATAAGTATGCTGTTAACTCATTGTATGAAATAATAAGTATGCAAGTTAATTCACTGATGAGCAAGAATAGCCAAAAAACTATACCATGCACTCAATAAATAACTGAAAAATGTATACCAAGTAATTAAATGTTTATATAGTCATTTAAAATAATGTTACACAGGTTAAGGACACGGGTTTTTTTTAATACAAGAAAAATACTTTAAATATTTAAAAATAAAACACAGCAAATAGAGCAAATCTTAAGTATTTAAAATAATACTCAAGTATACAAAAAATTAAAAAGCAAATGGACCTAAATTCTAACTAGATTTACCTGCAATTGATAGGACCATGAGTTTTTTTCCCCCTCTGATTCTTTATAGAATTTTGCACTTTGAATGCTTTACTATATCCAAAAAAGGTTTTAAGCTATATTATCATCCCTGCCTATGCAACACAAACTCTTATTATTACTGCTGACTCCTTAACGTTATTTTCATTCTGCATTGTATAAAATCATTGAACTAATTAAAGCATATTATTTGGGGGAAAGACTTGTATTATTCAAACTCATGCAGTCTGATTCAGATGTTTGTCTGTGAAATGATGTTCCCAAATTAGCAACAAAATATATGACATGTTCACTACAAAATATAATTAGTGTAAGTAATGGAGAGTTCATCTTCCAGAACCCCTTGTATTGAGCAGGAAATGGTACTCTGTGGGACAAGCTTAAAAACCCTGTCATTGAAATGAAGACTCCATTCGATGACTCAACCCCCTGTGAGGAACTTTGCAATCACAGCTGGAGGTCACTGGCATAATGACCAGGGATGCTGCAGACGCTATTTTGAGGTAACAGCAAACTGTTCCTCTATGAGCATTAAGACTCTTACCTATTTCATACTGAAGTTCCATAATTCTGAGAAATAGAGTTGAATAGACAAAAGTAATGCTACTTCATGGCAAATCCAGTGTGACTCACCAGAAGACATGACATTTATTTATCATTCCTTATTCTGTAAAATTGTCCATCTTAAAAAGTGAGTATTACTGAAAGAGAAAGAATCTCCCAATTGATTAGGACTATCAAATGTTGATTGGTGTGAGCTTGTGCATCTATTTAAAACCAGTCAGCCATTTGCTCCTTCTGAAATTATTCTCCCCTTGATTTTTTGGCCCTGCTTTATCTTGGTCCGTTTATTGAACCATACTGGTTTCCTTCACTGTACCCTCTTTTCCTGGCAATCTAAGATGTGTATGTCCCTTGCCCAACAAAGATCATATTTCTACACATCTTTCTTAGCCTCTTCTCCCTAGTCCCTCTTTATCATGGCTCTTTTCTCCTCTGGTTTCAACCATTATATCTATGCTTCTGAATTTACTGGTCATTTACAATATTCCAAACATTTTTAAATACTCTGTATATACTATTGATTTCATTCTTTCATTTAACCCTTCCAACAGTCTTGTTAGGTAAGGATAATTACTTTGTTCCTTTTAAGTGAAGAAACAGGCACAGAGAGATTAATTTACTTGTCCAAGGTTGCACAGATGGTTGTAAATGATAGAGTCAAGTTTAAGAAACAAAACTATGGAGGTGTAACATGTTTGGGGTGAAGATGTGGGGTAATTAGAAGATTTTCTGTTTGCACACACACACAAATGCTGCAGAAGGATGTTTCTTTTGATGTGTTTGACCCCCATCTGTTGCCCTGTGTTTAGGCCATAGTACTGAAGTCAAGATCCTTAAGCTGGTTCAATATGGTCTCTTCAACTGAATCTGATGCATCATCCCTATAGCATCCTTTATCACAGATGCAGTAACAATCCTTGCCACCAGTATAGGGACTTAGAGTTAATAGGCTAAACCCATACTTGGCTGGGTCAAATAACAGTAGCTACAGTGTGTGACATCAACTACTTATGATCCACAAATTACACATTCTGATTTACCCTTCCAAACTTGCACAAGTTATGCATTTTCTAAGGTCAGCTTCCAAATGCCTAGTCTGATTGTTACCTGCAGGATAACTAACTACTAGTGGAAGGAAAGCAAAATGTAGAAGAGAAAATTCCTGTTCATTAGTTATTTTTCTTCTCCCAAACTTGGTACTCCATGTCTTTTTTATTTTAGCCATCCTGATGGATATGCATTGTATCGTATTGTGATTTAAATTTTTGTTTGGCCAGTAATTAATGAGACAATACACTTTTTATGTATTTGTAGCCATTTGAAATGTGTTTGTTGGCATTTGTGAAATGTCTGTTCCATATTTTGCCCATCAGGTTGACTTAGCGATTGGCAGTACTTTTTACATATTCTAGATATTATACATATTTTCCGGTTATGATCAATAATTCAAACATCTTTCCCACCCTGTGGCTTGCCTTTCCACCTTAAGAGTATCTTTTGATACCATTAAGTTCATTAAAAATAGGCTCTTAAATTTAATATAGTCCACACTAGTTTTCCTACTTGCTTCTTTTTGTGTCCTGTGTTTTATTTTTACTTTTTTCTTCTGTAATTTCTTTCACCCCAACTAGGGTAGTTACTATCTATCAACATAGAAAGACGTTACAGAATTATTGACTATATTCTCTATGCTTTACTTTCATTTCCATGACGAATTTATATGATGATTGAGATTTTGTGCCTCTTCATCCTCTTCACCTATTTCACCTGCCTTCCTCAACTCCTCCCCCATGGTAACCAAGATTGACTTCTCAGTGTCTGTGAGTCTACTGCTGTATTCTCCACTTTGTTTTTAGATTCCATATATAAGTGAGATCATATGGTATTTATCTTTCTCACCCTGGCTTATTTCCCTTAGCATAATACCCTCTAGGTCTGTCCATGTTGTCACAATGGCAGGATATCTTTCTTTTTCATGGTTCAGTATATTCCATTGTGTTTATGAACCACCTCTTCTTTATCCATTCCTATTGATGAATACTTTGGTTGCTTCCATATCTTTGCTATTGTAAATAAGGTGGCGATAAACATAGGGGTGCATATACATTTTCAAATCAGAGGTTTTATTTTCTTTGGGCAAATTTGTAGTAGTAGAATTACTGGGTCGTGTGGTACTTCTGTTTTTCATTTTTTGAGGGACCTCCATACTGCCTTCTATAGTGGCCATACCAGTTTACATTCCCACCAACAGTTCACAAGGGTTCCCTTTTCAGCACATCCTCGCCAACACTTGTAGTTTCTTGTCTTTTGGATAGTAGCCATTGATTGGTGTTAGGTGATATTTCATTGTGATTTTGATTTGCATTTCCATGATGATTAGCCATGTAGAGCATCTTTTCATGTGCCTGTTAGCCATCTGTATTCCTGAAAAATGTCTATTCAGGTCGTCTGCCCATTTTTTTGTTGTTATTATCGTTAGTGTACAATTACTTGAACAACATTATGGTTACTAGACTCCCCCTATTATCAAGGCCCCCCCAGTTACCCCATTACAGTCACTGTCCATCAGCGTAGTAAGATTCTATAGAGTCATTACTTGTCTTCTCTGTATATACTGCCTTTCCTGTGTCCTCCTCCACTACATTATGTGTGCTAATCATAATGCTCCTTTTTTCCCCCTTATCCCTCCCTTCCCACCCACCCTCCCCAGTCCCTTTCCCTTTGGTAACTGTTAGTCCATTCTTGGGTTCTGTGATTCTGCTGCTGTTTTGTTCCTTCAGTTTTTACTTTGTTCTTATACTCCACAGATGAGTGAAATCCTTTGGTACTTGTCTTTCTCCACCTGGCTTATTTCACTGAGCATAATACCCTCTAGCTCCATCCATGTGGTTGCAAATGGTAGGATTTGCTTTCTTCTTATGGCTGAATAATATTCCATTGTGTATATGTACCACATCTTCTTAATCCATTCATCTACTGATGGACACTTAGGTTGCATCCATTTCTTGGCTATTGTAAATAGTGCTGCAATAAACATAGGGGTGCATATGACTTTTTCAGACTGGGCAGCTGCATTCTTAGGGTAAATTCCTAAGAGTGGAATTCCTGGGTCATATGGTATTTCTATTTTGAGCTTTTTGAGGAACCTCCATACTGCTTTCCACAATGGTCGAACTAATTTACATTCCCACCAGCAGTGTAGGAGGATTCCCCTTTCTCCACATCCTTGCCAACATTTGTTGTTATTTATCTTTTGGATGTTGGCCATCCTAACTGGTGTGCTCTGCCCACTTTTAAATCAGGTTATTTGTGCTTGGGGTTGAGGTGAATGAATTCTTAATATATTTTGGGAGTTAACCCCCTATCAGATGAATCATTCACAAATACATTCTCCTGTATGGTAGGTTGCCTTTTTATTCTGCTAATGATTATTATCCTTTGCTGTACAGAAGCTTTTTAGTTTTATGTAGTCCTACTTATTCATTTTTTATTTTGTTTTTCTTGCCCAGGGAGATGTGTGCAGGAAAAAAATTGCTCATAGGTATGTTCAGGAGATTTTTGGCTATGTTTCCTTCTAAGAGTTTTATGGTTTCATGTCTTACATTCAGGTATTTGATCCATTTTAAGTTTACTTTTGTATATGGAGTTAGACAATAATCCAGTTTCATTCTTTTACATCTAGCTTTCCAGTTTTCCCAATACCATTTATTGAAGATGCTATATTCTTCAATAAAAAATCCCCATTCTATATTCATGGCTCCATTATCATATATTAACTGACCATATATGCATGGGTTTATACCTGGGCTCTCTATTCTGTTCCATTGATTCATGGGTCTGTTCTTGTTCCAATATTATATTGTCTTGATTAATATAACTCAGTAGTAGAGCTTGAAGTCAGAGAGCATAATCCCCTTAGCTTTGTTCCTCTTTCTCAGGATTGCTTTGGCTATTCAGGGTCTTTCCTGGTTCCATATGAATTATTGGATTATTTGCTCCAGTTCATTGAAAAAATGTTGTTGGTGTTTTGATAGGGAATGCATTGAATCTGTAGATTGCTTTAGGCAGGATGGCCATTTTGACAATATTAATTCTTCCTGTCCATGAGCACAGGATAGATTTCCATTTATTTGTATCTTCAATTAATTTTATCAGTGTCTTATAATTTTTAGAGTACAGGTGTTTCACCTCCTTGGTTAGGTTTATTTCTAGGTATTTTGTTCTTTTTGGTGCAATTGTACATGGAATTACTTTCCTGATTTCTCTTCCTGCTAGTTCGTTGTTAGTATATAAGAATAAATCAAATTTCTGATTTGATTTTGTATTCTGTGACTTTGCTGAATCCAGTTAGTAGTTCTAACAGTTTTTTAATGGAATCTTTAGGGTTTTCTGTATATAGTATCCTGTCATCTGCAATAGTGACAATTTTACCTCTTCCTTACCATTTGAATGACTTTTATCTCTTTGTGTTGTCTGATTGCAATGGCTAAGACTTTCAGTTCTGTGTTGAATAAAAGTGATGAGAGTGGGCATGTTTGTCCTGTTCCTGGTCTTAAAGGAAAATTTTCAGCTTCTCACCATTGAGTATGATGTTAGCTATGGTTTGTTGTATAATGGCCTTAATTATGTTAAAGCATGTTCTCTCTGTACCAATTTTGTGAGAGGTTTTATCAAGAATGGGTACTGAATTTTGTCATTTATGGCATCTGTTGAGATGATAATATGGTTTTTATCCTTGTTTTTGTTATCATGGTATATCACATTGACTGATTCACAAATATATTGTATCATCCTTGCATCCCTGGAATAAATCCCACTAATCCCTGCCTGGAATATTTGTGATGGATGATCCTTTTGATGTATTTTTGGATTTGATTTGCTAATATTTTGTTGAGGATTTTTGCATCTGTGTTCATCAGGGATGTTGGTCTTTAACTTTCTTTTTGGTATTAGAGTAATGCTAGCCTCCTAGAATGAGTTTGGAAGTTTCCTTCCTCTTCTGTTTTTTAGAATACTTTAAGAAGGGTGAGCATTAGCTCTTCTTTAAATCTTTGGTATAATTCACCTGTGAAGCCATCTGGTCCTGGACTTTGGTTGGGAGTTTTTTGTTAATCTTTGGCATTAATATCTGAAGAATGTCTCTATATATTGTGTTTTCTTCACTTGTTAGAAATTGGAACTCCATATTTCTTTAATACTTACTTGCCACTGACTTTTCTGTTTTCCCTTTTTTAGATGTGTGATTGTATGTATTCCAGGCTTGAGTCTCAGTTTATGTCATCTTTTCTTACATATTTGTATTTTTGCACAATTTATTCATTTGTTCATTTATTCAACATTATATGTGTTGAATATATAGACACACACATACATGAAGTGTCTAAATTTCCAGTCCTTGTTTTAGGAATTGGGAACATGGCAATAAAGAGAACACATATAAATCTCTATCTCTGTAAAAATGACATTCTGACTTTCTTACATAATGTATTCTGAGAGTCTTCTATGAATTTATCTTCCTATTCAGTTAGACTTGTTTTGTCAATCACCATTTAGTTTTGGATAACTTTTTCTTATTCCTTTATGTTCCCTTTTTATTACATCCTGTTTGTTTTAATTACTGAAGTACATCCTAGACTCCTCTATCTCCTGAAAATCTGTTTCCCCTTAAGAGTTATTCATTCTTTTTATTCTGGTCTTTTTATTTCTCATTGATTATTCTCCTCTTTGTTCATTCTTGATTGTCTGTTTAATTTGTTAATAAAGCATAGCATTATTATTCTAGAAAATGGATATGGCTTTCTTCCCTGCTGTTGTGTAGGTAGTTATGTCCCTGGCAGGTTTCTCCTCTGAAAGGTTACCTTAGAGTGCATTTGCCTGGAACACAGCATGAGACCGAGCACTTTGTAAAATTCAGAGTGAGAAAGGATTTTCTCTGGGAGCTTTAGTGCCCACATTAGTAGCCGTTAAAGAAGAATCCTCAGATTTTCTCTCTGAGGATAAAACTCAGTCTACCAGAGATACTAGTTATAGAGGTATGAGAATGGGCAATTGGGGAAGGTAGAAACTGACTGATATAACTGTCATTCAGAAAGACCTTCCACTAACGAGCACTTTTTATTCCTCTTCTCACTCTTGGAACCACGCTCATAACTAGCATTCTGCCTGAAAGAGTCATCTCTGCAATGGGCTCTGGCTTCTGTTGCTCAGCTTTGCCTGTAAACCATCTTCATTTCACTTTCCTTCCTCCAAAAACATATTAAAATTACTTGAATGATTATTTCCTCCTAGTTTCCTTACTATTTACTATAGGTTAATTTTCTTCCTTTTCTCTCTTTTTTTTGGTATTTCTATAAAGTATTTTCAAGGGGCTCACAGAATAGAGGAGAGAACTATTTGAGCATTTTAAATTCAACCCCTAACTTCCATATGTATGTATTATGTGCAGTGTACTAGAGGTTAAAGCAATACATAATATAAATATATTGACTATAGTTCATTGTGAAAGCACAAAATACCCAGAACTCTTACTCAAAGGATAGTATGAAAGTTCAGAGCATTAAGAAAATGAATCATATAAATCAAATATGAGTTATAAACAATACAACATAGAGGTGACAAGGCAGCAAATATGTTTCAGACTTTTAACTTTTATTTTTTAAGATAGGCTATGCATGTCTTTCCAGCATATGTGTTCCAGGAATGTTGGAGACTGCCACAAATTGATCATAAGGCAACTCCAGTCCCTTGTGAAGTCATCCATAAACAGCTCTCACTAGATACATGAGCCAGGGGTGAGCAGAGACTGACTAATCCCTGGACCAGGCAGTTATCCCCTTTCCATTCTTTTTCCCATTTGCTGCTTAACTTGTTGAAGGGGATAAATGAGTGAAAGTTGTACCAGCTTAGGGATATTTGTGTGTCGTTTCTCTTGGTGCTGCTGAAATCCCAAGCCCAGGTCTTTGTATGACTTTGTATGACTTTGAGGTGCCATTACTCATTAATGCAACACTCATACAAATATTACGTGCCTTTAGACTGATGAATATGTTCCACTTAATAATTAGGCAGTTCAGAAGGCAAAGTTAACCATTTAAAGGTGGTTAATTGAATAAACTCTAATGAGAAGGCTCTAAAATTCCACCCAGGGATGGATCTCAGACCAAAACTTACACACATACATATGATAAGTAATAACTGGATAGATATCACATCTAAAAACTCACGCATATAAGTGGAATTCAGAATAACATAGTTTAGAATAGATCACCTATTCATTAATGGGGATTAGTGCATCAACAATTCTCCCTAAAATTATGTTTAAAAAAAAACTGAGTCCCAGAATCAGCATTAGTTATTGATGTAAATGTTTGACCAGAGCTTTTATTGAAATTTGTAACGGCCCATTAAAAATTCCTTATGGAAAAAATCGATATTTAGTGGCTGAGTCTTGTTAATGTTTCGGGCTTTGATTGGTCTCTCTCGATGTCTCTTCCAAACTGGTACCACGGCAAATATGTTTCAGACCTTGTATTATTTCTGTGATCATCTGCATGTTTAAACACTGACTAAATTTTGATTTTTATTCTGTTTGATCGTAAATATTGATCATCATAACTCAGCTAAGCCCTACAGTTTTGGCAGGGTAAGAAGAAGAAAAAAAAACTTAACGAAGAGTAAAACTTCCAGTGCTAAATTTTAAAACGCAAAGTAGGAGTAAATATTCAATATTATGAAACTGCTAATTACATTTTAACAGAAGGCATCAGTTTTTATCCAGCATTGTCAATTATTAAAATATGTACAAATATGTAGAATTGTATAATAATACTGAATAAAACTATTACTAATACTTTATAGTACTGTATAATTTACAAGAGGATTTAATATTATTATCTCTCTATAAGCTTTATAATAAATCTATGAGCTAAGTTTAAATATATCCATTTTAGACATAAGGAAAAAGAGTTTAAGTAACAATAAGAATCATACCTGAGTTTCAAAAATGGAATTTTTAAAATAATCAAACACATTCTCTCTTATGTTAAAGCTATCTTTATGTGGCATATCATAACTTGGAATAATTACATCTCAAATATATGGTATAGTCTTTTCGTTTTTGTAAGATTTAAACCTAGGAATTTGGTTCTAGAAAATGTGCACTGTTCTATTTAAGCAGGAGCTCTCTCCAAATGGCAACAAAGATAACACTGGTCAGCTCCAGGGAAACTGCCTTTTTTGTACCCTTGAACTCAGAACGAGAGCTAGCTGCCTTCATTCTTCCTTACATCCAGAATGGTTCCTCAGAAAGAACCCTGAGTGGCCTTACCTGGGTCATGCCCACCTCTGGTCTGAGCCTGTGGGAGCAGGGTCCTCTCACGGAAGCTGTGGTCTCATGAGGACTCCTCAGGTGGAAACAGACTCAGGGATTCTCAGTCTGACCAGATGGAAGAGGAGCAGTTCTCATAAAGAATAAAAGAATTCTCTTATTAGAAAAAGAAGAAATGGAAGCTGAACAGCCAAACATATTTCTCTACTCTATGTGAACATTCTATAAAAGGCAAGAAGTATCATCCTCTGTAGTAAAGTCAGTCAGTGTTCTCTTGAGATGCCTATGGAACATGTTTAATTAAACATTTATCACAGTATAGTGTATTATTTTGTGTACTGTCTCCCTCTCTAGACTGTGATACCTCGAGAACAGAGGCCAAATCTTGGCCGTTTCTGTATGTTTTATGTATCATAATGCTTAGTACAGAGTAAATCCTAAAATTGTTCCTTATATTAGTAATACAATAATGAGTTCTTCTGTCTTCTACTCTTGCACAAGCTCAGAACAGCACATGTAAGAACAATTATTTTGTTGTGCTAGGTAGGGTCCAATTTATCTTTTAATAACTAGCTATATAGGAAGGAGGATAAACCAGAAATTAATAAAATAGCTCAATTACAGAGAGTGGAGGGGAAGCAGAGGTTAAAGGAAAGGGAATAAGTTACACTTTTCTGGTATATCTCTTTTAATGCCTTTGGAGCTGTGTTAATGCTTCATATGTTTTAAAGTATAATGATAGCAATGGATATGAGGAAAAATACAAAATATTTCTATAAATAGAAACAAATAACCTGAGTATATATCAAAAGAATAAAGCAACCACATCTTGAACTTGACTAAGTTTTGTCATATGTGTTCTCAAAAACAATAGGCTTCAACACATGAAAACCAGTTCATAGACTCCATCACATTAACAGGCTAAAAAGGAAAACTCACATGATCATATCAGTAGATGCAGGAAAATCATTTGACAAAACCCAACACCCATTCATGATAAAACTCTCAGTAAACTAGCAGTAGAGGAGAACTTACTTCTTTAACTTGATAAAGACTATGTACCAAAAAACATACAGCTAACATCATATTTAATGGTGAGAAATCCAAAATTTTCCCTCTAATACCAGGTACCAGGCAAGGATTCAAGACAGGTACAAGGTCCTCTCTCACCTCTCCCTTTCAACATCATACTGAAAATTCTAGCAAATGCAGTAAGACAAGAAAAGGAAATAAAAGGTACACAGACTGAGAAGGAAGAAATAATACTGTTGTTCACAGATGACATGGCTATCTATCTAGGAAATCTAAAATAATGGACAAAAATAAATAAATAAGTAACTCCTTGATAAGCAATTACAGTAAGGTTGTAGGATATAAAATTAATATACAAAAGTCAATCACTCCTATACATCAGCAACTAACAAGTGGAATGTGAAATTATAAACAATGCCATTCACATTAGCACCCCCAAAAATGAAGTACTTAGGTATTAATCTACAAAAATATGTATAAGACCTATATAAAGAAAACTTCTAAACTTGTAAAAAAAAATCAAAGAACTAAATAAATGGAGAGATGCTCCTTGTTCATGGATAGGAGGACTCAATATTGTCAAGATGTCAGTTCTTTCATCTTGATCTGTAGATTCACTGCAAAACAAATCAAAATCCCAGCAAGTTAATTTGTGAATATTGGCAAACTGATTCTAAAAATCATATAGACAGGCCTAAGACCCAAATAGCCAACACAGTACTGAAGGAGAACATAGTTGGAGGACTGACACTACTGGAAGTCAAGATACACTATAAAGCTGCAGTCATCAAGACTATGGTATTAGTGAAAGAATAAACAAATAGGTCAATGGAACAGAACAGAGAACTCAGAAATAAATCCAAATAAAAATAGTCAATTGTTTTTTGACAAAGGAGCAAAGGCAATAGAGAGGAGCAAAGATATTCTTTTCAACAAATGGTGCTGGGGTAACTGGCCATCCACATGCAAAAAAACAATGAATCTAAACACAGACCTTACACCATTCGCTGAAATTAAGTCAAAATAGATCACAGACCTAAATGGACTTCTTTAAAGTTAAAAACTTTTCTCTGCAATAGGCAATGTAAAGGGAATGAGAAAATAAGCCACAGACTGTAAGAAAATATTTGCAAAAGATTTATTTGATAAAGAACTGTTATCCAAAGTATACAAAAGCTCTTAAAGCTCAACAATAAGAAAATAAATGACTGATTGAACTGTGTACATATGGATACTAAAATATAAGCAAATATGTAAAGTTCAATGAAAAAAAGTAAAACTCCACTTTACATCTCTACTTAAAGAAAATGATAGAGTTCTGTAAAATCACCATTTTGCAACCATCATTGTAATAATTGACTCAGGAAAGGATCATCAATGGCTTTGGAATAGTTAAGTGAAGGTTATGGGGCAACAAGATACTTACAAAGTTTCAAACTATCTCCCAAAGTTCATTTACTCACTATTAAGGGGAAAGTTACTTTAGTAACAGAAAAATCTAGCTGATAATATTTTATTCAGGAGATCCAAGTTAATATAACCAATGAGACCAATTCACATCATGTACCTACTAATATGATGCACTGGGAAGGCCACAATATTAGTTACATAGAAGTCCTTCCAAAGCTGCATAAACTGAACCTAAACATAAGGAAAGCATCAGATAACACAAACTTGAGGACACTGTAAAATGAAACAGAAGCCAATAAATTTTTTAAATGTCAATATCATAAAAGAAAAACACAAAAGGAGCATCGTATATTGTAGGAGACCAAAGAGATGAAAACCACTTGCTATGTATGACCCTAGACTGGATCTTAGATCAAGAAAAAATTTTATGAAGGTCAATACAGTAACAATGGGGAAATTTTGAATATGGACTATATATTAGATAATTGTATTACATCAATACTATTGAATTTCCTCAATTTGATCATTTTATCTTGGTTATTTGAGAGAATTTCCTTTTTCTTAGGAGTACCAAGCCAAAATATTTAAGAGTGAGGAGTCACAGTGTCTGCAACTTATTCTTAAGTGGTTTGGCAAAAAAAAAATTTTTATTTTTTTATTTTTTTATTTTTATGAAAAATTTTATTTTCACATTATAGCATAACAAAATCATGGTTTTAAACCATACAGATAAAGTGGTAAATAATAACAAACTCATACCTGTCAGTTAGTAAGGGTTTTCAGGATTAAAGACTGGTTTCTTTTATTTCCCCACTCCTATTTCATTTGTTAAACTACTTTAATGAGCTATACATATTTAATGTATACAGTATGACAGGTTTGGAGATAAGTATACAATAAGTATATACCTGTGTTTGAAACCATCACCACAATCTATGCCATTAACATAGTCATCACCTTCAAAAGTTTCTTCCTGCACTCATATTTTGTGTGTGAGTTTTTTGATTACTGATTCAGTCTCATTTGTTATCAGTCTGTTCAGGCTTTCTATTTCTTCTTCAGTCAGTCTAGTTAGGATGCTTTTAGAAATTAATTCGCTTCTTCCAGGTTGTTCAATTTATATATATAACTATTATGCATATAACTATGTATAACTGTTCATAATAGTTTCTTCTGCTATTTTTTTATTTCTGTGGCACCAGTTAAAATGTCTCCCATTCCACTTCTGATTTTCTTTATTTGAGTCTTCTGGGTTTTTATTTTATTTTATTTTATTTTTGAGAGGGCATCTCTCATATTTATTGATCAAATGGTTGTTAACAACAATAAAATTCTGTAGAGGGGACTCAATGCTCAATGCACAATCATTAATCCACCCCAAGCCTAATTCTCGTCAGTCTCCAATCTTCTGAAGCATAACAAACAAGTTCTTACATGGAGAACAAATTCTTACATAGTGAATAAGTTACATGGTGAACAGTACAAGGGCAGTCATCACATAAATTTTCGGTTTTGCTCATGCATTATGAACTATAAACAATCAGTTCAAATATGAATATTCGTTTGATTTTTATACTTGATTTATATGTGGATACCACATTTCTCTCTTTATTATTATTATTTTTAATAAAATGCTGAAGTGGTAGGTAGATACAAGATAAAGGTAGAAAACATAGTTTAGTGTTGTAAGAGAGCAAATGTAGATGATCAGGTGTGTGCCTGTAGACTATGTGTTAATCCAAGCTAGACCAGGGCAATAAAACATCCACATATGCAGAAGATTTCTCTCAGAACAGGGGGTGTGAGGATCTAAGCCTCACCTCTGTTGATCCCCAATTTCTCACCAGATGGCCCTCCTGCGACTGTGCCTGTCTTAGGTTGTTCCTCCCTTGAGAAATCTTACCCGTCTTTGGCTAACCAGTCATCTTCCGGGGCCATACAGGGAAATGTAAAGTTGGTAAGTGAGAGAGAAGCCATATTGTTTGAAAAGGTTAGCTTTTTACTTCTTTGCAGATTTATGCCCTGTGGCTTCTATGCCCAGCATTTGTCTTGAGGTATTTTTACCACTTGGAGGAATTATGATACTCGGTAAATTCGATATGAGGCACGAATTTTATTTAAGGGTTGTAATTAGGAAGGAAGAAGAAAAGCTATAGAGGTAGCAGATGGAAGAAAACATGGGAAGATTGATTATTTCTTTGACATATCTTCTTGTAGAGTAATTTAACTACTAATTAAATTGCACACACACATTAACATAATAGGAATACAGTTACATAACCAAAGCAGATCTATAATTACCAGCCATCTTCAGTGAGGCCAAGAAAACCAGTTAGGCCCCCTAGGCATTTGTGAAAATTTGTCTATGATATGATGGATATTGTCCAACTGTACTTGAACAGTCTGAGAGAAATCAGACAAATTAAAACAGCCCATTCCTGGGAACTGTTCACATCCCATATGTTCTTTTAACAGTAGATAGTCTGTAGTTGTAAGATTTTGGAGCGCTACAACTTGCACTTCTCCTGATTCTTGGTTGAGTTCCAACAGTGTAGATCCAGTCAAATTTGTTGTTTTACTGTATGCACAGGCCAGCTTAGATATCTCCTTCTTCATTCCAATGGCAAGTCCAGGAACCAGTGGGATGAATGCAGCTACAACTGCAGCATCACCTGGATCTTTGTTGAGGTTTTTGATGATCAACTTCTGGTATGACTCTTCCATAGAGTGCTGATGTTGGAAGTTCTTCTTCATGTCGTATCTTAGTTCATTTTCTGGGTAGCCAAATTAGGCTTTGATCCTCTGTATAAACACAAACACACCCTTTGCCCACACTTTGATCTGCCCTTTATACCACTGTGTAGAATTCATTGGAGGTCACCACACAGAAACTGCTTTTTGTTTTTGTTTTTGTTTTTTTTTAAGAGAAAGGAATATTATCAGAAAAGTGTACCTCCATAGCCAATTATCTGACACCCTTTAAGTGATCAAAGTTAAGGATATTTAAAGCATGCATTAATCGTTGATTTACAGTTAGTTTTATCCTATCATGGAGTAATCCCCCTTTTCTTTCTTTCTTCCTTTTTTTTTTTTTGTTATCTTTAATCTACACTTACTTGAAGACTATTATGTTTACTAGGCTCTCCCCTGTACTAGGTCACTGCTATAAAATCCTTTACAGTCACTGTCCATCAGCATAGTTAATGTTGTAGAATCACTACTTGTCTTCTCTGTGTTGTACAGCCCTCCCCTATCTCCTACCCCCCTATGCATGCTGATCTTAATACCCCCCTTCTACCTCCCCCCCTTGTCCCTCCCTACCCACCCATCCTCCCCAGTCCCTTTCCCTTTGGTACCTGTTAGCCCATTCTTGAGTTCTGTGATTCTGCTGCTGTTTTGTTCCTTCAGTTTTTGCTTTGTTCTTATATTCCACAGATAAGTGAAATCATTTGGTATTTCTTTTTCTCCGCTTGGCTTGTTTCGCTGAGCATAATACCCTCCAGCTCCATCCATGTTGCTGCAAATGGTTGGATTTTCCTTTTTCTTATGGCTGAGTAGTATTCCATTGTGTATATGTACCACATCTTCTTTATCTATTCATCTATCGATGGACATTTAGGTTGCTTCCAATTCTTGGCTATTGTAAATAGTGCTGCAATAAACATAGGGGTGCACTGGTCTTTCTCAAACTTGGTTGCTGCGTTCTTAGGGAAAATTCCTAGGAGTGGAATTCCTGGGTCAAATGGTAAGTCTGTTTCGAGCATTTTGATGTACCTCCATACTGCTTTCCACAATGGTTGAACTAATTTACATTCCCACCAGCAGTGTAGGAGGGCTCCCCTTTCTCCACAGCCTCGCCAACATTTGTGGTTGTTTGTCTTTTGGATGGCAGCCATCCTTACTGGTGTGAGGTGATACCTCATTGTAGTTTTAATTTGCATTTCTCTGATAATTAGCGATGTGGAGCATCTTTTCATGTGTCTGTTGGCCATCTGTATTTATTTTATGGAGAACTGTCTGTTCAGTTCCTCTGCCCATTTTTTAATTGGATTATTTGACTTTTGTTTGTTGAGGTGTGTGAGCTCTTTATATATTTTGGACGTCAAGTCTTTATCGGATCTGTCATTTACAAATATATTCTCCCATACTGTAGGGTTCCTTTTTGTTCTATTGATGGTGTCTTTTGCTGTACAGAAGCTTTTCAGCTTAATATAGTCCCACTTGTTCATTTTTGCTGAGGTTGTTTTCCTTGCCCGGGAAGATATGTTCAAGAAGAGGTCACTCATGTTTATGTCTAAGAGGTTTTTGCCTATGTTTTCTTCCAAGAGTTTAATGGTTTCGTGACTTACATTCAGGTCTTTGATCCATTTTGAGTTTACTTTTGTATATGGGGTTAGACAATGGTCCAGTTTCATTCTCCTACATGTAGCTGTCCAGTTTTGCCAGCACCATCTGTTGAAGGGACTGTCATTTCGCCATTGTATGTCCATGGCTCCTTTATCAAATATTAATTGACCATATATGTTTGGGTTAATGTCTGGAGTCTCTAGTCTGTTCCACTGGTCTGTGGCTTTGTTCTTGTGCCAGTACCAAATTGTCTTGATTACTATGGCTTTATAGTAGAACTTGAAATTGGGGAGTGAGATCGCACCTACTTTATTCTTCTTTCTCAGGATTGCTTTGGCTATTTAGGGTCTTTGGTGTTTCCATATGAATTTTTGAATTATTAGTTCCAGTTCATTGAAGAATGTTGCTGGTAATTTGATAGGGATTGCATCAAATCTGTATATTGCTTTGGGCAGGATGGCCATTTTGACGATATTAATTCTTCCTAGCCACGAGCATGGGATGAGTTTCCATTTGTTACTGTCCCCGTTAATTTCTCTTAAGAGTGACTTGTAGTTTTCAGAGTATACGTCATTCACTTCTTTGGTTAGATTTATTCCTATGTATTATTTTCTCTTTGATGCAATTGTGAATGGAATTGTTTTCCTGATTTCTCTTTCTATTGGTTCATTGTTAGTGTGTAGGAAAGCTACAGATTTCTGTGTGTTAATTTTGTATCCTGCAACTTTGCTGTATTCAGATATCAGTTCTAGTAGTTTTGGGGTGGAGTCTTTAGGATTTTTTATGTACAATATCATGTCATCTGCAAATAGTGACAGTTTCACTTCTTCTTTACCAATCTGGATTCCTTGTATTTCTTTGTTTTGTCTGATTGCCGTGGCTAGGACCTCCAGTACTATGTTAAATAGCAGTGGGGAGAGTGGGCATCCCTGTGTAGTTCCCGATCTCAGAGGAAATGCTTTCACCTTCTCGCTGTTCAGTATAATGTTGGCTGTGGGTTTATGATATATGGCCTTTATTATGTTGAGGTACTTGCCCTCTATTCCCATTTTGCTGAGAGTTTTTATCATGAATGGATGTTGAATTTTGTCAAATGTTTTTTCAGCATCTATGGAGATGATCATGTGGTTTTTGTCTTTCTTTTTCTTGATGTGGTGGATAATGTTGATGGATTTTCGAATGTTGTACCATCCTTGCATCCCTGGGATGAATCCCACTTAGTCATGGTGTATGATCCTTTTGATATACTTTCGTATTCGGTTTGCTAATATTTTATTAAGTATTTTTGCATCTACATTCATCAGGGATATTGGTCTGTAATTTTCTTTTTTGGTGGGGTCTTTGCCTGGATTTGGTATTAGGGTGATGTTGGCTTCATAGAATGTGTTTGGGAGTATTCCCTCCTCTTCTATTTTTTGGAAAACTTTAAGGAGAATGGGTATTATGTCTTCTCTGTGTGCCGGATAAAATTCCGAGGTAAATCCGTCCAGCCCGGGTGTTTTGTTCTTAGGTAGTTTTTTGATTACCGTTTCAATTTCTTTGCTCGTAATTGGTTTGTTTAACTTTTGTGTTTCTTCCTTGGTCAGTCTTGGAAGGTTGTATTTTTCTAGGAAGTTGTCCATTTCTTCTAGGTTTTCCAGCTTGTTGGCATATAGGTTTTCATAGTAGTCTTTAATAATTCTTTGTATTTTTGTGGAGTCTGTCATGATTTTTCCATTCTCATTTGTGATTCTGTTGATTTGTGTTGTTGATTCTCTTTTTCTCTTAGTAAGTTTGGCTAGACACTTATCTGTTTTGTTTATTTTCTCAAAGAACCAGCTCTTGGTTTCATTTATTTTTGCTATTGTTTTATTATTCTCAATTTTGTTTATTTCTTCTCTGATCTTTATTATGTCCCTCCTTCTGCTGACTTTAGGCCTCATTTGTTCTTCTTTTTCCAATTTCGATAATTGTGATGTTAGACTATTCATTTGGGATTGTTCTTGCTTCTTCAAGTGTGCCTGGATTGCTATATACTTTCCTCTTAAGACTGCTTTTGCTGTGTCCCACAGAAGTTGGGGTTTTGTGTTATTGTTGTCATTTGTTTCTATATATTCCTTGATCTCTATTTTGATTTGTTCATTGGTCCATTGATTATTTAGGAGCATGTTGTTAAGCCTCCATGTGTTTGTGAGCCTTTTTGTTTTCTTTGTAGAATTTATTTCTAGTTTTATACCTTTGTGGTCTGAAAAGTTGGTTGGTAGAATTTCAATATTTTGGATTTTGCTGAGGCTCTTTCTGTGGGCTAGTATGTGGTCTATTCTGGAGAATGTTCCATGTGCACTTGAGAAGAATGTATATCCTGTTGCTTTTGGATGTAGAGTTCTATAGATGTCTATTAGGTCCATCTACTCTACTGTGTTGTTCAGTGCTTCCATGTCCTTACTTATTTTCTGCCTGGTGGATCTATCCTTTGGGGTGAGTGGTGTGTTAAAGTCTCCTAGAATGAATGCATTGCAGTCTATATCCCCCTTTAGTTCTGTTAGTATCTGTTTCACATATGCTGGTGCTCCTGTGTTGGGTGCATATATATTTAGAATGGTTATATCCTCTTGTTGGACTGAGCCCTTTATCATTATGTAGTGTCCTTCTTTATCTCTTGTTACTTTCTTTGTTTTGAAGTCTATTTTGTCTGATATTAGTACTGCAACCCCTGGTTTCTTCTCGCTGTTGTTTGCCTGAAATATGTTTTTCCATCCCTTGACTTTTAGTCTGTACATGTCTTTGGGTTTGAGGTGAGTTTCTTATAAGCAGCATATAGATGGGTCTTGCTTTTTTATCCATTTTATTACTCTGTGTCTTTTGATTGGTGCATTCAGTCCATTTACATTTAGGGTGACTATTGAAAGATATGTACTTATTGCTATTGCATGCTTTACATTCGTGGTTACCAAAGGTTCAAGGTTAGCCTCTTTAGTATCTTCCTGCCTAACTTAGCTCACTTATTGAGCTGTTATATACACTGTCTGGAGATCTTCTCTCCCTTCTTGTTCCTCCTCCTCCATTCTTCATATGTTGGGCGTTTTTTTCTGTGCTCTTTCTAAGAGTGCTCCCATCTAGAGCAGTCCCTGTAAGATGTCCTGTAGAGGTGGTTTGTGGGAAGCAAATTCCCTCAGCTTTTGTTTGTCTGGGAATTGTTTAATCCCGCCATCATATTTAAATGATAGTCGTGCTGTATACAGTATCCTTGGTTCAAGGCCCTTCTGTTTCATTGCATTAAATATATCATGCCATTCTCTTCTGGCCTGTAGGGTTTCTGTTGAGAAGTCTGATGCTAGCCTGATGGGTTTTCCTTTATAGGTGACCTTTTTCTCTCTAGCTGCCTTTAGAACTCTTTCCTTGTCCTTGATCTTTGCCATTTTAATTATTATGTGTCTTGGTGTTGTCCTCCTTGGATCCTTTCTGTTGGGGGTTCTGTGTATTTCCGTGGTCTGTTCGATTATTTCCTCCCCCAGTTTGGGGAATTTTTCAGCAATTATTTCTTCCAAGATACCTTCCATCCCTTTTCCTCTCTCTTCTTCTTCTGGTACCCCTATAATACGGATATTGTTCCTTTTGGATTGGTCACACGGTTCTCTTAATATTGTTTCATTCCTGGAGATCCTTTTGTCTCTCTCTATGTCAGCTTCTATGCATTCCTGTTCTCTGGTTTCAATTCCATCAATGGCCTCTTGCATCTTATCCATTCTGCTTATAAACCCTTCCAGAGTTTGTTTCATTTCTGTAATCTCCTTTCTGGCATCTGTGATCTCCCGCCGGACTTCATCCCATATCTCTTGTGAATTTCTCTGCATCTCTGTCAGTATGTTTATGATTTTTATTTTGAATTCTTTGTCAGGAAGACTGGTTAGGTCTGTCTCCTTCTCTGGTGTCTCTGTTATCTTGGTTTGCCTATGATTTTGTCTTTTCATGGTGATAGGAATAGTTTGCAGAGGTGAAACGAGTGACGGCTGGAAGAACTTCCCTTCTTGTTGGTTTGTGACCCTCCTCTCCTGAGAGAACAGCGACCTCTAGTGGCTTGTGCTGCGCAGCTGCGTGCAGACAGGGTTTCTGCTTCCTGCCCGGTTGGTATGGAGTTAATCTCCGCTGTTGCTGTGGGCGTGGCCTGGCTCGGGCAGCTACTCCAAAGTGGTGGAGTCGCGTTGGAGGGAGAGCGGCCGGGCGGCTATTTATCTCCGTAAGGGGCCTCCCTGCTCCCTGCAGCCCAGGGGTTAGGGTGCCCAGAGATCCCCGGATTCCCTACCTCTGGATTAAGTGACCCGCCCTGCCCCTTTAAGACTTCCAAAAAGCACCCGCCAAAACAAAACGACCACAAAAAAAAAAGAAAAAAATTTAAAAAATAAAAATAAGTAAATAAATAAAAAATGGCCACTCGTTTTTCTGTATTCTCCAGCGCCATCCTCAGGCATCTGCTCACCGGTCTTGCTGCCCTGTTTCCCTAGTATTGGGGTGCGTATCCCTTTAAGACTTCCAAAACGCGCTCGAAAAAAAAAAAAAAATTGGCCGCTCACTTTTCTTATGTTCTCCGGCGCCGGCCTCTGATACCCGCTTGCCGGTCTTGCTGCCCTGTTTCCCTAGTATTGGGTTCCCTGTCCCTTTAAGACTGCCAAAAAGCACGCACCTCAAAAAAACTACAACAACAACAACGAAAAAAAAAATGGCCGCTTGCTTTTCTTATGTCCTCCGGCGCCAGGCCTCCGGTACCCGCTCACTGTTCTTGCTGCCCTGTTTCCCTAGTATCCAGGGCCCCGCCCACGCACTGTGTCTGTGCTCTGGTGGGGGTGGCTGGGGCTGGGTGTTCAGCAGTCCTGGGCTCCGTCTCCCTCCCGCTCTGCCTGCTCTTCTCCCGCCGGGCCGGGGCTTGTATCTTACCCCCTTCGCGAGGCGCTGGGTTCTCTCAGGTGCGGATGTGGTCTGGATATTGTCCTGTGTCCTCTGGTCTTTATTCTAGGAAGGGTTGTCTTTGTTATATTTTCATAGATATATGTGGTTTTGAGAGGAGATTTCCACTGCTCTACTCACACTGCCATCTTGGCTCCACCCAAAAAGAAAATATTTTAAGAATGAAAGTTATACAAACACATAGGATTTGGTTACATTCTTCTAATTTTATTTATGTGTGAATTTGTATAAAATAAAAGCTTAAATGGTAGTTCAAAATTATGAACAAACTGAGGATCCCACAATTGCCATATCTCCTTGCTATTTTTCTCAAGGACTAACCAGCACTAAGACAGTTGAAAGTTTACTTATTTAAGCAGTTTCTAATTTATAATTAAATTCAAAAGAAGAATATGTAATTCTCATCATTTACAGATAATATAATTGTCTACCTAGAAAATAAAAAATAATATATAGAAAAGTACTCTGTTTTAGCCATTAGCATGTCATATTTCTATAAATTGCAACAATTCAAAAATATCACTTTTAAAAACATCATTCATAATGGCAACAAAGTCAAAGTCACAAAATACCAAAAATTAAATGTAGTAGCTATGTGTCAGACATTTGTGCGTAAAATTATAAAATTTCCAAGAAAGAAATTAGAGAATACTAAATGAACAGAGATTTACCGTATGTTCATGGATGAGAAAACTTCTAAAGATACCAGTTTTTCCTAATTTGATCAATGGAGTCAAAGTAATTCCAATAAAAAGCTCATGAGCTTTTTTTTCCCCTTGGAACTTGAGAAGACAGTTCTAAGAATTGTATGGAAGAGTAAAAGAGCCAGTAATTGAAGAGGCACATCTGGTGGAGGAGGAGGAGGAGGAGGCACTTACCCTACAACATGTCAGGACATATGAAGATACAGTCAGTGTAATGTTTGACAGGTCAGTGGGCTGTGGAGGAAGTGTTCAAGCCATGAAGCTTTGAAAATGGTTTTCCACTTTGAAAAAGGAAATTGGATCCAAACCTATCATCATACACAAAATCAAATCTAGTTGGAATATGAAATCACAAATAAAAAATAAAACAAACTTTTGTGAGAGTATATAGTTAAATATCTTTCTGACATTGAGTTAGGAAATAATATTTTAAGCAGAACACTAAAAAGCAATATTTCTAAAAGAAAAATTTGATCAATTTAACCATATTAAAGTTAAAATACTCTGTTTATGCAAAAATACCTAAAGGATGTGTAAATACAAACTGTACTATATAGGATATGTTCAACAAATACGATTAATAAAGGATTAGTCTCTATAATAAATATGGAAAACACTCAGGTATGCATGACCACAGGCCTCCCACCCCAGGTAGTGTCCCCAAAATCCAGACCTAGTGAACTGGGGCTCTGCAGCCTCTTGGAGGACACCCGCTTCTGTGATCACCACAGCCTGCAACCTGGGCCAACCCTGTTTGACCTCTGCTGCCTCAACAAGGTCCCAGCTATCAAAAGCATGTCTGTTGGATATGTTTGAGGAAAATGGGAGCTGGAAGTGACTGAGGCTTTCTAGAGGACACCATCTATGAAAGACTGGCAGAGAAGATTCTTAAATGCATTAAGCAAAGTGGTTTTATTTCTTTGCTTGATTGTTTGTTGAAGACCCTGTAAACGTTACACACTCCAGCACTAAAATGTCTCCTATTGGAGTAGCATTTTAGTCATTAAACTGGCTGGAGATAGAGGAGTGGACAGGATCCGCAAGCAGACTCCAAGCAAGCAAATCTGGATATCTTCTCTGTCCAGTAGGCCCAAACATTATGATTGGAACAAAAAAAAAAACCTGGGTGTTTTCCCACAATGGTGTACCCCTCCATGAACCGCTGTCCACAGAGCTGACTCAAAATCCAAATTGGATTTATCTTCCTTTGTCTTTTCTGGAAAGAGATATTTGATGCCCAAACCATTTTTAAAGATATTGAAAGCTAAAGAGCTAAGACCAACACTTTATTCTGCAGCTGAGCTGCTGTCTGTTCTTTTCCAATCCTGCTTTTGAGGACAGTTATCTTGTGCATAACAGCTCTGCGGGAAAAGAAATGTGTCGCCTCTCTTCCCACCTTCAAGTTCTGATTTTTAATTTCTGTGAATTTTCTGATTTTTAAAAACTATGAGGTTTTTTTTAAATTTATAATCTGATTTTTATCCTCTGCATGATCTTTTTTATAATGTTCACAAGCCCATACTTTAACATAATAATCTAACAAAAATATTCAGAAGGAAAAATTCTGAAAGGAGAAATGAATTGGCTTCACTTTTCATTCTTTGAAGGCCTACCTGCAAAAATTACACAAGGACTGGCTGGCCAACCTCATCATCTTTTGCAAAATGACACTCATTAAAAGGTTAACTTATGAATAGTATCATGCCTTTTGGAAAGCATAAGCATTTCCTTTGTTATCAAAGTATTGAGGGCAACTCAGAATTCTCCAACTGAAATCCATCCTCCATTTGCTCTTTGTGACACCAGGTATGACCAGCAATGGACGACACAGGAGACATGGTGAGGCTTCCTCCTTATGTACATATTTATGTACACACACACACATTTAAGGAAGTATGTGTATGTATATTTATTTTTTCTTTTAAGGCTCAATGTACTCCACTGCTGAAACGCCGTGGTTTGAGAATGAAAAAAAATCTCCCAAGGGTCTTCCAAAGACAAGAAGAGAAAAAGGCCATCTCTGCAAGCTGAGTCATGTAGTGTAATACACAGGGTTACAGAGCAGAGGAGGTGCTTTGTAAACTGTGATGCACCCATAGATGAAGAAATGTTCATTCTGGTAGAAGCACCCTGCTCCTAGACTTGGTTCAGCCCCAAAGTTGTCTGCTGGTGGGCAAATTTCAAAAATTCCCTGAACCTTTGTTTTGCAATTATCAAGTGAGAGTTAAGCTGAATAGAATATAGCTGATTTCCACTTCAGTCAATGATTTTAGGCAGGCTGATAGACTAGCTTTAATTCTCTCTGGTAGATGAGGGTATGACAGTGAATAAGTTTTAAACTCTTTTGGGAATTAAGTTTCATTCACATTTAAAATGACCATCCTTTACGTGCATTTAATGTGCTAAGTCTCTTACATCATATCAATTCATTTTAATCTTTACCAACCTGCATTTTACATATGAAGAAACCAAATTCAGAAACATTAAAGCAACTCACCCAAAGTTATGCTCTTCTTCTGTCATTATTAGATTTATCGGTGACAAATTCATATGAATATGCAGCAAAAGTTTTTGCAGTGGGTGAATCAAAAATACATTCCATTATAGAACAAAAATTTTAGCTATAGAAAAATATTAAAAATTCTAAGTGGGCATTTAAAATATTCTTTCTTAAGAAATATTTCTTTCTTAAATAAAAGTTTGAGTCTGGTGAAAATTTTTAAGTGTGATCACTGCAAGCGAGAAAATGAATTAAAATCATGCATGTTTGGAACAAAAAAAGGAGAAAATAGAATTCCTACACATAAAGTCTTTTTAAAATAGACAAAATATTTAATTAGCCATTTCACAGAAGAAACACATGCAATAAGCATAGAAAAAAGCTATGCAATTTCACTAGCAGTTAGGGAAATGCAAATAAAAGCTGCAATGTGACACCATTTTGTACCTATTAAAGCGTTCTTGAGAAGCATGAACATTAGTAACGTTTGGGGAAGACGTGGATTAATGGTTATGGAGAAAGTGCCTATGACAAGGATTCTCACCTGGCCCTGGTCTGCTTGTTTACTACACTCATGTGGGCAATACATTGTTACTGACTCTATATAAAGAGCTCCGACCAGTGCTCTGGTCTGCACAGCTGCAGGAGAACAGAGGCTGGAGTGGTGGCAGTGTGGAGGACAGAGACTGACCTGCCACCATGGGAATAAAGTTCACCCCAAGAATGTTCCATTCTCATTTTTTTGTTCTCACTGAATCCATAGTGAACTTGTGCAGGGCTGAAACCCATTAGCAAGACAATGGTCTTTCTTTTAAATTACTATTGGAGTATAAATTGATAAAAGGCACTGGAAAGCAGTTTGGTCTTCTCTTGTAAAATTCAGTGACCACATATTCTGTGACTCAACAGTGAAACTTACTTACACATATACACACACAGAGGAAACTCTCACAAACATATTCCAGGAAACATGGAGAAGAATGTTGTTCAGAGAAACACTCTATAAGAGCAAAAACCTACAAATAACCCAAATGACTGTTACAGAAGAATCGATAAATAAATGACAGTATATTTACACAATGGAATATTATGCAACAGCAAAAATGAATTAGCTATATTTATATGCATGATATAAATGAATCTTAGAAATTTTTACACTATAGCAGATTTTTTTATATACATTATCCTTTAGATAATGAATATAATGAAATTAAAGGTCACTCAATATTTTAGGCATCAAGAGTTTTTGTATATGCATTCTTTTCTTTGACAAAAACAGAAAATGGCACATTATGGTTCATTATTATGCCTTTTCCTGGATGATAAAAAGAATGTACCACAACATAGACTTCTTAGGGGAAATAACAAGGTAGTACCACTTAAGCAAAATAAAACACAGCATTCAGTTGAGGAGTGAATCTTCATCAGATAACAAGTATTTTTTTAAAGACTGATATATATATATATATATACACACACATGTATAAAACATTATATACATTTTATATGTATTTTTATAATACATTTTATACATATATATAACATTAAATTTTATTGCCTTGACAGTGTTATTTTAGCAAAAAATTGTGAGTTTAATTAGCATATCTCTTAAGCAGTATTCTTAGTTGGCTTTTACGCAAACAAAATCTGGTCCACTGAATTATAAATCTTTAATAAATGCAATTAGAATATTTTTCAATTTCAATTAATCTTATTTTTAATGCTTTGTAATTGTGATTAGGAACAAATAAAAAATCCTTTCTTGAACTAACAAATCTACCACAGACTGCCTCAGAATCAGAATCACCTCTAGGGCTTGTTTTAACACACATCGCGACCCCAATCCCAGAGTTTCTGATTCAGTAGCTTTGGTGTGGAGCCTGTGCATTTGCATTTCTGACAAATTCCCATGCAATGCCTATGCTCTGGTCTGGGGACCCCAGTTTAGGAACCAGTGCCCATCAGTTTTCTGATTCAGATCCACTTGGCCCCTTTCTTGGGGTCAGTGAACTGTGGAGGTCAAGTGTTGGACTGATGGTCATGCAACCTGAGTTCTGCTCACTGTGAGCTCTGGCCCTCATGTCCACAGTTTCATCATCTATGCAGAATTAGGTTGGCTGCAGTGACCTCTAAGGTCATTTCAGTTCTAAAATTTGGTGAGCCATTTCCCTTTAGGGATCAGTTCCAAAAGTCAATGAACTCTCTTATCCCTTAGTATTGGGTGATGTGTCATTTGATGAGTTCATAGAAACCTTGTCAATACCTAATCAGCTTGTGAAAATAAATCCAGGAGAAAATTCCATATAAAGTATTTTATTGTTTTTCTATAAAGTCTTAATCAAAGTAAGTGGTACATATCTGCAAAAATATACTTGAACATTCATTAAAGAGCACCTTTGGAGGCTTTATGGGGCTAAGCCACACATTATTTACAATGTGGGAGTTTGCCCTATCTAAAAATGTGACAAGTAACTTTCACTTTGATTCTGACACAAATTCTTAATATGAAATTTTCTCCTGGATATTAACAGAAGTGCTAAAGAGCCTAGGTTCAAATGTTTTCTAGACCTCAGCCATGAGCAGCTGACTTGTAGAGGCAAATGAGAGCCTATTAGCTCTTCCATTGAACACAGTAAAAATAACCTGAAGACAGCAATCTAGCCTGACTACACTTCCATTTGTGTCAGTTAGTAAAAATGAAACTAGAGAAACAGGTATGTTCTAAGTGGTATAAAATCACTCTGGAGAAAAAAAAAAAGTGCAATTAAAATGACATATGTGGGATGTTTTACAAACAGTTTATATTACCTCATAAACATTCTCCCTAAGAGTCTATTAACATCTTTATATTTATAGATACCATCAGAAGAAAATGAACTATTGGGTCCCCACGTAGGTGTGATAAATGGTAGCATGAGGGACGACGAGAATGCAAGTCAGACCTTTAGCCATTTATTTCTGGCTTCACTGCTTAGTAGTTTCAGCCAACAATCTTACTAATGTCCTTTGGTGATTAAAAGTGTCTGCAGGGAACTGAAGATGATTTGAGGCAGGAGAGTTCAGAATACTGATTTTTTTCTAATCATATTTCATGTTCCTTCCTTATTTTTGGTAATAGATTTGAAAAACTCACTGTACAGTTGTAAATACTTCTCCTCCAATACCAAATGCTATGGTATATTTTTCCCTATATGATTATATACACAGCAGTAATAGTAGTATAACTATTTGGGTTCCAAGAGCCGATTGGAATGTGTGTAAATATGTGGGAGGGGATCTTCCCGCATATACTTAGACCTAGCAATTCTCGAACACCAACAGGGTGTTGTAGAACTCAATTGTGATGCTATCTGCCCAGAAACAGTACCAGATTCCCCAGGTTAAGGGCTCCATCTACAGGACTGCCCTCCACCCTGAACTCCAGACACCAGGTGCAAGCCCCAGGCAGTTTACCTGTGCTTCTGACCTACCAGCTGTAGACTGGAGGTTCCCATGAGCTCCCCCTTAGGTTCAATTAATGTGCTAGAGTGGCTCACAGAACTCAGGAAAACACTTACCTTTACCAGTTTAATAAAGGATACTGTAAAGATACAGGTTAACAGTCAGATGAAGAGAGACAGAGGGCAAGGTCCCGAATACAGGAGCTTCTATCCTCATGGAGCTTGGGGCCTGGCCCGGTGGCACGTGGAGGTGTTCTGGTTCCCCAAGTGTAGAAACTCTCCCCGACTGAGAAGCAGGATCCAAGGGAGTGAAAAGCTCTTCTCAGAGGTTTCTGTGAGGGCTTCACTGCATAGTCATGACTGAGTAAATTATTGGCCATTCGCTGATTGAGCCTCCAGCCCCAGCCCTTGGGTGGGTCCAAAAGTCTCTCATTAACATGGCAAGACACCTGTTTCACCTTTCAGACTACAGTGTTTTCAGGAACTGTGGATGAGACCAAATATACCTGCAAAGTATACATTTGGTCATATGAATGACCAAATACGTATTTCTTGTGACTCATTATATTGCAACAGTGTTGACATGGAACATTGTATATGACTCTGATGCCACTCACAGACCCAATTTCAAAATTATTAGGATAGAAAATATTTCATCCAGTAGGATTAATTCTATCCAGATGTGCAGCAAGAATGTTTTTTAAACCAAAAAATAACCACTAAAATATGAGAGAAAAAAATGCATCATAAAATTTTTGCTCTTAAAAAAATACATTAAATTATTTTGTATATCAGGCTTCCTAAAGTACAAAAGAAAACATAATTCTATGAGTTGTTTTTACAGCTATGAATTGGTTCCGAATAAGGTGTAAAACAAATGAAATGGGCTCAATATCTCCCCATCAGATTTGTTGTACAGCTACAACTCATTTCTTCTCAGGTGGGCAATCTGCTGACCATTGTTTATATTTTCTTCCCATTTTGAGCCTGATTTAACTCAGCACCTAGAAAAAGGAAAAATCTTTTTCTGATTCCTGGCCTTGTCCATGGAACTAACAGGTTTGAAGTTTATTTCCTTATGCATTTTAAGCCAAAGTCCGTTTAAACCACCAAAGTGTGGTGTGTGCATATGTGTGTATGTGTGGTGTATGTATATACGTGTGTATTTGTACGAAAGGACTTTCTACTGCAGTAGGCTGTTCCACACTGAGGCAGCATCTGTAGATCCCTGTGGCTGAAAAAGGATAACCATCTGCTTCTACTCAGTAATAATATCTGATTCCACATGAATTTAGTGCTTATGGCAGGTGTCACAGTGATAACCCTTAAGAGAAAATTTTTTGGTGTCTACCAAGCAGACAGGGTGCCCTATCTTTTCCAAATAAAGTCTAAATGTTTATTAGGACCAAGGAGAGAAGAAAATATGTAAAAATGAAGGTTCCAATTATCACTTCCTTACAATAATGCCTTTTCTGTTTCACCATCTCCACTGATTTTGTATTTGAATGAGATGTGTACAAATTCCCTGAGCTGGTGAAGGGGTCAGCATGTGAAGTTGCCGTCCAGTGTGAGGACACTGAGTCTCAGGTCCCTGATGCCATACAGAAATATACACACATCCATGTACAGGGTTAAGTCAGGCCCTACCCTAGAGAAAGTAATTAAAGGCTCTGAGAAAGGTTTTAGCAAAGGAGGCCATAGCAGTGCAAACAGACCTAGCGCCCAGTGTTAGAAGCGAATGGTGATTACTGAGGGCCTGAACCCAAGACTTTTTAAAACGTAAATTTCATAGATCTATAGATCTATATTTTAAAATATTTGCCATGGTATGAAGGGGGAAAAAAACCCTTATCTCCTATAGAACAATAGCGGAGGTCATCTCTGCTCACATTTCGTGAGGTAAGCCGAGCAGGCACTGTATCCCCAATCTTACTGTTCAAGGGGCTGAGCGCTCACCCTCCCGCAGCCACCCTGCCGCAGCCAGGGGCAGAGCGCCCCGGCACTCCCTTCGCTGAAGTCCTGGTGACCCCCCTGCGGGAAAGCCCCCGTACAAGGTCTTTCCTACTGTTTGCCGTGGGTTGACTTTCGGTCCCTATCACTACTTATATAAAAATAAAATGAGTTCTCTTACTTCCTGATCTTTGGCTCACAAGATTTTCTCACTCCTCCAGAAAGAGAATTCCTTCCCTTTATGTATGGCAGTCTAGCATTACCAAAAACGAACATTTTTACGCTAGATTTTCACTAGCATCTGAGTAAACATCATGGAGCCGGCTAAATATAGTTGAATTACCTATAAGTTGGTTAGGTTTTCCCAGTTTGTAAAGCTCTAACATTCCCTTCCAGGCACTCTTGAACTGTTTTGTCTTTCTTATTTTGCAAATCCCCTCTCTTGGTCTTAATCTCTGGAATTGCAGCTCTTTGCTATTCTGCTGTATATCCACCCCAAGGATTGACATGCTCTGAGTGCCACCTAAAACTCCCAAGTCCTTGGGATATTAGGAAACTTGGGGTTTGGCCCTAAATCACCACTATCTGGATCTGAGATACTGTTTAAACACTCACTTTAAAGCACTTTAAATAGTCAATAAATTTCTTGAAGAAAATTGTTCACTTGCAGTTTGGGGTCATTCATAATTCACATACTTGTTTTGATGGGTGATATTGTTCATTTTTCACTACCATGGGATCATCATTTCTGAACAGAACCATTTACTGCTAAGGTGAAGAGAATTGAGAATTACTAATCCATTTCTGTATTTTGAGATGGGCCGTTAAAGTCAGGTGAGAATTTCACTTCACATGAATGCCAATAAAATGGCATTCAGCTAAATATAGTTGAATTACTTAGAAGTTAGGTTATCACAGTTTGTAAAGCATTCAGTCTTCCTCAGTCATAGTTACATTCTTAGCAGTTGAGAAGGAAAAGGGGTGAAAAAAAAAACATAAAAACCTCAATAGATTTCACTTTGGAAAAGCAGAATGCCCTACTCAGCTCTTTCTAGGCTCAGGGACTAACTCCTGCTGCCAAGCCACTGTCCCCCATCTGTAGAGACGCTAACAGCGATCACAGCTGTCAGTCAAGGGCTGATTTGATCTGTCAGGGCACAGCCAATAAGACATGAGATAAAGGTGACAGTTGTGCATAAATATAGAATCATTTGAGACATGGAAGTTCTCTCAGGAGCCTCATCTCACAAGGTGGATGGACAACACCGGTATCATTAACTTTGTAATTATTTCCCCCGGTAGACAGGTGTCCCCTCTTAGCCTGGAATAACTCTGGAGATGACAGATTTATAGCCTCTCTCCTGACAGTCTCATCTTGCACAAGTATTCTTATAGTTTAATGGGTTTTTAATATTTTATCTATGTTTTCTTTGCTTTACTTTCAGCTAATTACTTATCATTTCCCACTAATGAGCACTTGTGCTTGTAAGCTCAATCCCTACATGCTTGCCTGCTGCCACTCTCTGCTCTGCCAAAGCTTTCACTCCTGTTTGCCATTTGTGTGTGTGATGTTTATGATGACACACACGCTCTCTGATAACATGCTGATTACAAATTATCAGGGAGCTATGTAAGACTGAGAGAATTTAATCAATGAAAATCAATGCTTTAAGATACATGAACTTTTCTCTCCCACAATATAAAGGAATCATATAATACATGATAGGGACACATCTGCACTCAGTTTTCCTATTGATTTTGGGGGAGCAGAAATATAAGTAATTAAGCTAGTGTTACACTGGCCAACATAAAAAGATCTTTCAATTATGGATTTTTTAAAAATCTGACATACTGACTAAATTTTTAAAGTTTCAGTTGGATTCCATTTAATAAGGGCATACAAAAAACATACTTTATGAACTCTTTTCTTTGTATAACTTTTGTTAAAAGTATACCTAAACAACCCCAAAGGAAGAGAGAAGTATCACTAAATGAGTGACAATGAAACAGTTACAGATGTTGGTAGTGTTGCTGGTGAGGACTTTAGACTAGGAGCAGGCAGCCTGTCTGGAAGAATGTTGAAAAGGGTCCACCAGGAAAGACACAAGTATGATGACTATTGGAGATGAGAAATGTGGCTGAAAATAATATTACTGATTTAAATCTATATACATCAAAGTTGTCCAACCCGCTCCCCACAGACCTGAGAGCCTCTCCAGCTTGTGCAGAGTGTTTACTGCCCAAGCAAACAGTCAAAACGTTAACACTGCCAAAAGCAGGTTCTTCTTTATAGACACTGAATTAACCAACTGAAGACAGTCACATGTAAATGTGACTCTCACTAACATAGAGCAAAACCCTCTCTTTGCAAGTACCCAATTAGTCAATATCTGATTTGCTCTTAAAATGAATCAGAATTATTCACTTGGAATTGGAAAATTCCAGATAGAAAATTAATAATTGCCAGCTATTTGAATAAGCCTAAAGTTATAAAGGAGACCATGATAAACACAAACAAAAGCTGACCCCAAAGATGTTTCAAGGAACAAAAAATAACTTTAAATAATTATTACCTGCAGGGAGTTCAAGGAAATATTACATCTATGAAAAGTTCAGGATTCTTTTAAAAATAAATGCTTCAGAAAAATAAGAAATTATCGGAAAATTTTTTAATGTGGTAATTAAGAGTACTTCCAGGTGGGGAGAAAAACTAAAGGAAATATGGTAAAACATAAAGCGAAAAGAATAAGAAAGGAAATGTTAAAGTTAAGACCGACATTTTTCTCAATCTAAGAAATGTGGTTATTATTTAATTGCTGCAAAAAGGGTTAGTAGACAAAATTGAATGCATAAAATTGTAAAAGATACACTCTTGAAGAATTTAACTGAAGTACCAGTCTCCAAAGTAGTTTAAGCCAAATTTCAAACTTTCTCCATCCTCACTGATTTTTGCTTGTTCTATCAGTGACTGCAAATGTTAGGATCTCCTACTAGGATTACTGATTAGTTCATTTCTCCATGTGGTTTATAATTTTAGACTAGTTATGCATATGCAAACATGAACATTTTATACCTTCATAAGGAAGTATCTTTATTACAATTATAATAATATGCTTTTTGCCTTAAAGTCAATTCACCTGATAGTAATGTGGCTATATGACTTTATTTTGGTTATTGTTTGCAAAGTGTATTTTTCACTCCTCTCTCACTTAAAACTTTCCATATCCCCATATTTTATATACATCTCTGGGAAACAGCATATAGTTTGATTATTTTTTAATACTTCCTAACATTCTGTCTTTAGGCTTTTACAACTTTATTGAGCCATAACTGATAAACAATATAGTGCACATATTTAAAATATACAATCCTATGAATTTGAACGTATACATGCACTTGTGAAACCATCACAATCAAGATATTTCTAACACTTCTCACGTGTCCAAAAGTTTCCTGTCTTTTGTAATCCATTCTTCTTTTGGTGTGATCCTCAAGCAACCACTCATCATTTTCTGTCACTATAAATTACCTTCAATTTCCTAGAATTTTGTATTTTTAAAAAATCATACATATATACTTTCTATCATCTGGCTTCTTTCATTCAGCACAACTATTTTGAGATTCATACAAGTCGTTGCACGCAATTGTCCTTTGAATCTATGGTATGGATATACCACAATGTGTTTATCCATTCATTCACCTACTAAGAAATATTTGAGTTGTTTCCTGTTTGTAGCTGTAACAAACACAGCTGCAATGAATATTCATACACAAGTCATTATGTGTACATGTTTCCTTTCTCTTGGGAAAATAGTGGAATGCAATGGCTTGGTCCTATTGTAGTTATAGTTTAATTTCTTAATAAACTGCCAAGTTTGGTTCCAAATTGGTCAAGCCATTTTACTTTCAAACCAGAAGGTATGTCAGTTCCTCTATACCTTGTCAAAAGTTGGAATGGTCAGCCTTTTTAATTTTAGACATTTTAGTAGATTTTTAATAGTATTTCACTGTAGTGGCATTTTACATATCCTTAATGATTGATGATATTGAGCGTATTATCATTTACGTATCTGTACTTCATCTATTTTTTTTAATTAATTTATTTTGTTGTCATTAATCTACAATTACATGAAGAATATTATGTTTACTAGGGTCCCCCCTTCACCAAATCCCCCCCACAAACCCCATTACAGTACTGTCCATCAGCGTAGTAAGATGCTATAGAATCACTACTTGTCTTCTCTGTGTTGCACAGCCCTCCCCGTGCCCCCTCCCATATTATACATGCTAATCGTAATGTCCCCTTTCTTTTTCCCCATCCTTATCCCTCCCTTCCCTCCCTTTCTCCCCAGTCCCTTTCCCTTTGGTAACTGTTGATCCATTCTTAGGTTCTATGATTCTGCTGCTGTTTTGTTCCTTCAGTCTTTCTTTGTTCCTATAGTCTTTGGGTTTGAGGTGAGTCTCTTGTAAGCAGCATATAGATGGGTCTTGCTTTTTTATCCATTCTATTATTCTGTGTCTTTTGATTGGTGCATTCAGTCCATTTACATTTAGGGTGATTATTGAAAGATATGTACTTATTGCCATTGCAGGCTTTAGATTCATGGTTGCCAAAGGTTCAAGGTTAGCTTCTTTAGTATCTTACTGTCTAACTTAACTCACTTATTGAGCTATTTTAGACACTGTCTGGTCATTATTTTTCTCCCTTCTTATTCCTCCTCCTCTGTTCTTTATATGTTGGTTGTTTTATTCTGTGCTCTTTTGTGCTTCCTTTAACTGCTTTTGTGGGTAGTTGATTTTATTTTTTGCCTTTAGTTAGTATTTGGTTGGTCTGCTTTCTTTGCTGTGATTTTATTTTCTCTGGTGACATCTGTTTAGTCTTAGGAGTGCTCCCATCTAGAGAAGTCCCTCTAAAATACCCGGTAGAGGTGGTTTGTAGGAGGTGAATTCCCTCAACTTTTGCTTGTCTGGGAATTGTTTAATCCCTCCTTCATATTTAAATGATAGTCGTGCTGGATACAGTATTCTTGGTTCAAGGCCCTTCTCTTTCATTGCATTAAGTATATCATGCCATTCTCTTCTGGCCTGTAAGGTTTCTGTTGAGAAGTCTGATGATAGCCTGATGGGTTTTCCTTTGTAGGTGACCTTTTTCCTCTCTCTAGCTGCCTTTAAAACTCTGTCCTTGTTCTTGATCTTTGCCATTTTAATTATTATGTGTCTTGGTGTTGTCCTCCTTGGATCCTTTCTGTTGGGAGTTCTGTACACTTCCATGGTCTGATCCGTTATTTCCTCCCCCAGTTTGGGGAAGTTTTCAGCAGTTATTTCTTCAAATATTCTTTCTATTCCTTTTTCTCTCTCTTCTTCTTCTGGTACCCTTATAATGCGGATATTGTTCCTTTTGGATTGGTCACACAGTTCTCTTAATATTGTTTCATTCCTGGAGATCCTTTTATCTCTCTCTGCATCACCTTCTATGCGTTCCTATTCTCTGGTTTCTATTCCATCAATGGCCTCTTGCATCTTATCCATTCTGTTTATAAATCCTTCCAGAGATTGTTTCATTTCTGTAATCTCCCTCCAGATGTCTGTAATCTCCCTCCAGACTTCATCCCTTAGCTCTTGCATATTTCTCTGCATCTCCATCAGCGTGGTTATGAGCTTTATTTTTAATTCTTTTTCAGGAAGACTGGTTAGGTCTATCTCCTCATGGTTTGCCTCTGTGATCTTGGTCTGTATCAATTTCTTCTGCCTTTTCATGGCAATAGATACATTTGTGGGGAGCTGGCGTGTGTGCTGGGTAAGAGAAAGTCCCTTCTTGCCAGTTTGTGGCCTTCCTCTCCTGGGAGAACAGCAGCCTCTAGCGGCTTGTGCTGGGCAGCTGTGTGCAGACGGGGCTTCTGATCTTGCCCGGCCGCTATGGAGTTTATTTAGCTCTGCAGTTGCTGTGGGCGTGGCCTGCCTCAGGCTGCTGCTCCAATATGATGGAGCCGCGTCAGAGGGGGAACAGGCGGGAGGCTGTTTATCGCGGTGAGGGGCCTCTAAGCTGTGCTGCGGGGGTTCAGACACCCAGAGCTTCCTGAGGTTCGCAGCTGCTGGGCTAAGTGTCCCAGGGTGCTTCCGTCCAGCTGTGGGGTCCCTGTCCCTTTAAGACTTTCAAAAAGCACTCGCTTTTCTTTGTCCCCAGGGTGCCGGCTGCAGGGACCCACTCACAGGTCTTACTGTCCTGTTTCCCTAGTTTCCAGCACCCCACGCATGCACTGTGTGTCTGCACTCTGGTGCAGATGGCTGGGGCTGGGTGTTTAGCAGCCCTGGGCTCCCTCTCCCTCCCCGCTCCGACTCCTCTGCTCCCGCCCAGAGCTGGGGTGTGGGGCGCTCGGGTCCCACCAGGCCATGGCTTGTACTTACCCCCTTCATGAGGCGCTGGGTTCTTGCAGGTGTGGATGTGGTCTGGCTGTTGTCCTGTGTCTTCTGGTCTCTCTTTTAGGATTAGTTGTATTTGTTGTATTTTCAAAAATATATTTGGTTTTGGGAGGAGATTTCCGCTGCTCTACTCACACTGCCATCTTGGTTCTCTCCTTCATCTATCTTTTTAGAGAAATGTCTGTCAAATATTTTGCCTGTTTAAAAAATGGATTTCACATTTTAAAATTGGTTTTTAATGGGTTTTCTTATTACTTATTATCAAAAATGAGTTTTGTGAGTTTTTAATTTTAGTAAACTCCTTTATCAGATATATAATTTAAAAATATTTCCTCCTTAGTATCTGCCTTGTATCTCCATTCCTTTAACAGATTCAAAAAGCAGATGTTTTAAATTCTGAGGTCCCATCTGTCTTTTTTTTTTCATTTTTGGGGTCATGTTTTTGATATCTCATTAAGCAATCTTTTCAAAACCAGTTTACAGTGATTTTCTGCTCTTTTCTTATAGGTTTTGCATTTAGATCTTTGACCCATTTTGAGATTTATGTAGATTGTGCAAGGCATGGATTGATATTCATTGCATATAGATGGCTAAGAGCTCCAGCACCAAATAAGGTTATTCTTTCTCTATTGGATTTCATTTATGCCTTTTAAGAAAATCAGTTGTCCATTTATGTGTGGGTCTGTTTCAAAAGACTCAATTTCAATGCACTGGCATATTTTCTATCTTGACATAATACCATACTGTCTAGATTACCAAAATTTTATAATATGTCTTGAAATCAGGTAAAGGTAGTCTTCCAAGTTGGTTCTTTTGAAAAGTGCTTTGGCTAATTGTAGGTCCTTCGAATTTATAAATGAATTTTAGAATCAGCTGGTCAAATTCTATAAAATATCTTGCTAAGATTTTATTGGAATTACGTTAAATTTCTGAATAAATTTAGAAAGAATCTATGTTTGGCAATATTGAATCTTCTGAACCCAGAATATGGTCTATCAATGTTTTGTGGTTTTCGTGTATAGGTCTGGAACATCCTTTGTTGGATTTATCCCACCATGTCTCATACTTTTGATGTATTATAAACGATACTACCTTTTCATTTCAATTGCTGATCACTTGTTAAAGTATATAAATTCAATTGCCTTTGTTTATACTGACCTTTTACCTTGCAACCTTTACCAAATCATTCCTTAGTTCCAGTAGCTTTGTTTTGTCGTTGCTTATGAGTTTTTGGCATAGCGATTCTGTTGTCTGCTGGGTTCAAAGAAAATGCTGTGGCAACCAGTGGTAGAATGTAGCATTCTTGAAATATTGGTGGCCTTTAAACATGCAGAGATGAGAGATTAAATTAGGTCACATAGAGCAATGTGAATAAGGGCAAGCAGTTCCATTAACTTAGGAGGTAAGGTATCAGGTGGTGTGGCAGTAAGAAAGTCAAGTTAGGACTTTCAGAAGGTCCTGATTACCAGTGTAAGTATGACATATCACAAATATTCCTTTAAAAATGGAATAAATGTCAGACATTATAATATTTTAGGCAGTTCAAGCCTGTGAATGGTTGTATATTGTTTTAGGCTTTTGGTGATGACCATGATAGATTAAATGATTTCTGAAATGAAAAATGGGGGGCAAATGGCTATTACTCCTGTTCCTGTTGACAGATGTGGAAATATTCCATTCATTATTAAACTGCATATTTCCTTGACACCAGTGATCTGTCACAGGGATAAGGTCCTCTGTGAAATAAAGTGGCATATGTGTAAGTATCGCTCCTCTGTCTAGTCACTCTCCCTGACCTGGGATTTCAGCAGGTAGTGACTGGTGGGCACTCCTGTTGCCTTTGGCATGCTTCCCTACAGAAAAGACATGGGCCTGGGCATTACTGTATTCAGCTTGCAGCTCTGTCTCTGGCCTCTGTCTGCCCCACCCCCTTATTACTCTGTATAGATGGAAATATAAACTTATTGGTACATAAAAGGCAATTTGAACTTATTAAATCATGACACTGGGACCCAGATTCTCCTCGGTATGTAATATATGTCATGTCTATGTGTCTGTATGTAATACATTATTGTTTTTATCACTATCCCAAGAGAGAGCAGCTCAGTTTTCACTCTTTGGTCTGAGAAATCCTATTCTTTCCACCCAGGAGGGATTATATCTGTTGTGGCATTTCAGGAGTGGGTCAGAAGTATCAAGTACTTGAGAGAAGGGACTCTTTGGGTGAGAACCTGGTCAGAGTCTGTGCACTCTCACTGCCTTTGAAATTGGCGATCGCTCCTGCAGTCTCTGCACTGACAGAGGTCTGGTTATCATCATGCTATGAAGATTGTCTTTGGCTTTTATGTAGCTGTTAGATGACTCTGTTTTAAAATACAAACCGCTCTCTGCCTGATGAACACGCTGCCATGTAGTCATACTTCTTCCCCGTAGGCATGGCTGCTGCTAATGGCCAGCATTTATTGGAAGATATGCCGAGTCTTATGAAAATGATCTTACATATAGTATCTCTGTTGCTTATGGCTACGTAACAAATCACACCAATTTGAACACCTTAAACAATGAAATTTTTCTATCTCTTGTAGTTTCTGAGTGTCAGGGATCTGAGAGCCATTTAATGGAGTGGTTCTGGCTCAGAATCTCTCTTACGGTTGGAATAATGTTATCAGGGCTTCAGTCCTTTGAAGCCTAGAGGATCTGCTTGCAAGCTCACTCACATAGTTGGATATCTGATTGAATCCTCCAGTAACTATTAGACATGCACTATTAATGTTCCCATATTACAGACTAGGAGACTGAGGCCCAATGAGCAACTCAACCCAGGTCCAGCACCAGTGTCTTTGGTTTTAACCACCATGGTTAAAATTCCTGGTGATTGGAAAAAAAAATTTTTGGTTATTAACAACAATTATTTCTTTTGTTAGAGAAAACAAAATCTAAATTTACCTTTAAAAGGGACTGACTCCTTCATCTGAAAAAATTACGTGGGTGTTGTTGAGTTTTTAATATTCATATTTATTTATTTTAGCCTGAATAATGCATACATGGGGTGTTCTGGATCAAAGAGTTCTTAAATACCTCCCAGTAAATAGTAAATGAGGCATTCTTCCTTGGCCTTAGTCCCCACCCCTGGCATGCCATGATGAGAGCTGAGTCATTTGTCTTACACAAGTAGGCAGACTCATGCCTATGCAAGGAAAGAGAAAAATGATTTTTCTGTGTTTATAAAGAGGAGGGAGACAGATGTCCACTCAATGCTCCTGAAAGGGTCTCCTGCTTATGCCAGCTCTTCGGTATGTAAATAAAATCTTCACAGAAATCAGAGACTGTCTCAAAGTGCTTGGGCCTCATTCCTTCTTGAAATGAAGTGTCCCTGACATGTTGAGCAGTTAACATAGGAACCTAGTCTAGGTTGTAGCCATCAGCCTTCTTATCAAGATAACAGTTTTAATATCCTCTAACTCAGAGCAATTTACTAGAAAAATGGTCACAGATCTAATTCTCATGACATGTGAAGAGTCTCACAGGGCTCAAGCTTTTTATTGAAACACTGAAAAAACAAGGGCAATTTTATTTCCCCACAGGGACCTACTGAGAGGCTATGGGGCCTCTCTCTCTTCTAAGCAACTTTGTTTTTTTTCCTTGACAGACAGTTCTTTCTAAAATAGCTTATAGATTTTTACTTAACTATCACTTCGTGAATGGGAACTCATTATTTGAGGTGCCTCTGTGTCAGGTGCATCTTTTATCATCAAAGCACTCCACAGCATTTTTGCATGTTAGTCACTGAAGTATTAGTATCATTAATTAATTAAGATGATTGATAATGACTTCCATATCTGTAATGTTGTGTCTTCATCCCATATTGTCAATAATAGCAAATAATAACAACATTTATTTACCACTTACTATATGCCAGGTACTGTGCTAAGTGTTTTATACAAACTGATTAATTTAATGTTCCTAATCACACAATAACCTATGAGCAGTGGCTTATTATTATCGCCATAATGGGTAAGCCAAAGGAAAGAAGTGTGTGTAACCTGCCTAAGACGAAGCACCTAGGAAGCTGCAGAGCCAAGATTTGAACCGAGGCACTTTGGCTCTAGATTGCAAGCCCTTAACTAATACATGAGCTCTATATGGTTCACTATTTCAGAAACACATTTTTTTTTTTGCACCTTCTATATGCCAAATGCTGTTTTAGGCACTGTGGACACATCATTTAACAAATACTCAAAGCACCTACATTCATGGAGCTTATTTCCTGGTGCGTGCTAGGGTAGGGCAGGTAAGGAACAGAAATTAAGCAAATAAACATACATATAATATAATGTTAGATTGATGAATACAGTGGGAAAAAAACAGTAGGAAAAAAGAGACTAAAAGGAGCTGCTGGTTTAGAGTTATCAAGGAAGTCTTCATTAAAATACTATTTTTGAAGTATGACTTGCTACCCAAACTGTGGATAATTTCATAAATTAAGCCCATCAAAAGAAACATCTTTTAAACAAAGCATACAATGGAATTAATTAAATTTGAAAAGAAGATGCCAGAGTTCATTGCATAAAGTAAACATAGTTTTCCATGGTATATATTTCCTTCACTGTGTATATGCATTTGTGTCTGTGTGGATCATGAAGTCAACCATATTTCTTTCTATGGGTGTAACAAAAAAATAAGTTGGTTTTTGTTTTCACTTGACACCCTGGGGAACCAAAAAGGAGGTCCTTGATGCTGGTGCTCAAGGACTGAGAAAAAGTGGGTGAAAATGAAACCAGAGAGGTGGACCTGCACCGGAGCCATTGCACAGAGCACCTTCAGAGCTCTGTGAGCCAGGGTACAATTTTTGGCTTTATTGTAAATGAGGTGAGGAGCCACTTGAAAGTTTTGAGCTGACTAGACATGATCTGGTTTATATTTTAGGTGGGTTGTTTTAGCTGCTGTGTGGAAGACTATACGGCAGCAAGAATGGAAGCAAGTGAAAATGGAGCTGTTTCCACACAGTTGGATCAGGAGGAGTAGAAATGGAGTTCTCGAAATCCTAGAAACAATTTTAGACTAAGGGTAGCCAAGAATATTCATCTAGCCTGCAATTCTCCTAGCCAAATCTTTTCCTAAAAACAACTCTTAATTATTTCTATATTGCTTTCTGCTAAAATAAAGGTGTTCTATTTCATCTACTGAAAGGGAACCCACAGCAGTAATAAAGTTCTATGCTCTGAAGGTCAGGATCATAGTTACAAAGGGAGTAATATTTTGATACTTACCATTATACTTTTCCTTTTTCCTTTATGAGCATATGACCACAAGAAGCATCCATTCACCTGAATGGAGATGAGCATCTGTTAGAGAAGGAGTACAAAGTGAAAGACTGAGATATCATTTGGCTTCCAACATTCAAAAACAGGGTTTTGCAAATGAGCTAGTTTATTGTGAAAGAGCTGCTTTAAAAAAAACTCCTCGATTTCTTGCTTTGGTGGAAGGTACGGTAATCAACTGAAGCAGAGAAAGTGGGGAAAGACCACTCTTTTAGTTGAGGCAGGGAAAGAGAAGAACAAAGGATATGACTTATAGCACAAATTCCCATAATACAGAGTTCGGCAAAGAGAGGGAGAAATGCCTTAAGGAAATGAGGGTAGGGGAGTTCCTTACCCTCTTACACACACACACAAGCCTCATCCCCCGCCGCCATCCACCCACACACCGTCTCCAGGGCTCTGGAGCACAAGGTCCTGCCCCAGGCTGCTGCCATCCCAGCCTGGGGCCCAGCCTTATCGCTTAGCAGAGCAGAGAGCCAGGCAGAGGTCGGGGACTTCTCCTCACACTTGTTCCCATGTGACACAGAAGCAGCTAGAGTCTGGCTGAAGCCCTTACAGAGTGGTGTTGTACTGGGTGAGCTGCAGTGAAGGTGAGAGGACAGACCACCGTGGGGCCACTGGAAGTCCCAGCCAGACTTCAGAAGTGTCTGCGGCCCCAGTGGGGATGAGACTGAGGCTGACGGGGAGTGACTTCCAGGCCCGGATGAAGCAGGGGAGCCCAGGGCATGACTGAGCAATGACTGTCCACCAGGACACACATCCAGGTGGGCCCCCCTCCAGAAATCAGGGACGGCTGAGGGTATCATACCCAGGGCTCAGATTCTTCTCTGCCTCTTTGAAACCATCCTGTAAGGGTGGTAAAGGGAATTCTCAGAGAATCCAAGAATTTTTATCTAAAGAATCTGGACACGTCTGTCTAAAGTGCCCTTTTAAATTATTAGACCATACCAAAATTGGACGAGTTATACATTGGGCTTTTGTCCTCGCTAATGAGAATGTAGTGGCTTGGGAGAAATGACCAGAATGTTTATTGTTGAAATAAATACAGTACATTTTTTTTCTGCATATCCAGGGGGCAGTGTAAGTTAAATATTGGAAAAGCTCTACACAGTTTGCTACCATTTATTGGATGTTTACTATACATCTGGCCTAACTGACACCAAAGTCTATAACCTTCAACATCCCACCCCATTGCCTGATTAACAACAAAAAAAATGGAAGAGGGATACATTGCAATTTACACTGGATTCATGGGTATTTGAATTACACACATAAAGAGGCTTAGGCTTGGGGGCAGAGGCCAGAGGGTTGAATTAAATATGGCCTTAGACACAAGTATCTGGTAAGGTATCAGATACATATCTTCCAGTGTCCGAAGCAGGAGGATGTTCCAAAGAGTTATTAGGAACTTTCCATGCGCCAGGCTCTGGGGAGGTCAAGTTAAAGTAGCTGGGGTTCTGGAGGGACAAGGGTGTCCCAGGGGAGGCACCATAGTCGTGAGAGATCCTAGTCTTCACAGAAGCACATGGTAGAAATTCATGCTTCTGGCCAATGTCTGTGGCCAGACACAGCCTTTAAAACCATAGCCTACAATAGCCATTCAGTCAGGCAGAAAATTGAGCCACCCTGAAAAACTAGATTATATTCATCTTTAGGAGAGCACATACAAGCAGACCATACATGATTTTAGAATTACTGTCCCCCCACAAATAGCTCCCTATCTGCTAATTAAAAATTATTAGATGGTTAAAAAGTTTCATTTTACAAGCAGGGTTCAATGCCTAAAATGTAAATTCCAGGTGAATTTAAAACATAAAGTGGGGGAAATCACACTGAAATACAATCAATAGATAATTGAGATAATTGAATAAACATTAATAGGTTTATCAGATTCTATCTCTTGTCACTGTAGTAGAAAAAGTATAGTGTATAAGGTGCTGGTGGGAATCCTACAGAGAAAAGAGGCTGATATCAAGAAAAATACTTCAACTTTTTATTCCAAAGCTATCCATTTGGGATAGAGCAGGAAGAAGCTTCCACAATCACATATTCAGACACTCTGCTTCACTTGATTTGCTGATTATGTTTTAATACCAAATCTCATTATCCAAAGGAAATTTTAATCCCAGAAAATTTTCTTCAAGTATCACTGGATTCAAAAGTAATCCTTTAACTTCCTCTTCACTTTTCCTATGACTTTCCTTAATATCAAGTTTCTTGTCAGATTTTGGAGAGTCACAGAAGGCATCATGTCCAGTCCAAAGCATTTCACCGAACAAAATCAAGAGTCCCTGTGTTTTTCCATACATTTGAGAAATCTCCATATATGGACCAAGGGATCATGGAAGAAATGCCCCGGGGGATTCTATTCAAACCTTGTTACTAGAGAAATAATGGAGAAATCCAAAACCATTTGGAGAAAATGCATCTTTCCAGCTTAGTTAGGATGCATTCACGGACTGGGAAGGAGACATGGAATTTTCCTTTTGATGTGACAGCCCATCTGTGACTAGTTACGTGTTGAGTACCGTGTTTTCACTGGAACTAGACTTCTCTGTTGCCCTGCCAGCTTCTCCTGTTCACCTGGGATTATATACAGAAACATAGAGAGAAAATTAGTAAGAAAAATGCTATAGTTACAAAGTAGACTTTTAAACAAGGATCTTTAATAAATAAAAATTTCACACTATCTGTGTTAAAGGATGATGGCTGTTATGTTAATTACAGTTAGTTAACTTTAGTTAACATATCTAATTATGTTAGTATATAATTATTTTTATTTGTAATTTCAAATCTTTCTATTCATAACATGTATTTCTGGTATAATCAGAAAAACAATTATAATATATAATAGAAAAATGTGATTCTATGTCTATGAGAACTGGGAAGCAGAAACATCCATCACTCAAGCTAATTCTCACGGAATAAAGTCATAGTATCAATCTGGCCCTATGCATGGCTCTTTTTAACCTGCTTTCTGGAGACTTCTTAATGGATCCCAGAAGAGAAAGGACAAGATTTTAACAGGTTCATCAGGTGGCTTTCTAACTTCTAAACAGTTGGCCTTTATTTTCCACCCAACCAATTCAAAATGATAAACATTTGACCTAGTAATAAACTAAGGAAACCATGACTAACCTGCATGGACTTAAATTTACTCTTTAAAAATGTATGTGCATAGGTTCCTCTTTCCCAAGATGTTGTTCCAGGCCTGAACATTACCTAGGAAGTGTTAATATGCTGACTGAGCATTCTATGTAAAACATGTGTTAATGGATTTTAAAGATGCTTGCAGAGTGGAACCCTCTGAACCATACTATAATGTTTAACAAATGGCCAATAGATCGTGCATTGTAAATGAAATCATGATGAACAATGTCTATATGTTTTTAAATGTACTTTTTTTTGTTGTTTAATCTTACAGGATCCTGACATATAACAGATTAATCTTATATGTGACATAACACAGAACAATCTTAGAGGAACCTGACATACAACAAATTGCTTAAGCAAAAATGTGGAATGCTGTTCTTTGGAAACTGGGAAAATAAAGCAATTATTAAGTTTTGTTTTTGAAATTAATAGAGTTTCTCTTCCTGAAATTTGCTTTGCTATCAGCATTTAAAATTTAAGATGTATTTCACTTCCCATGGGGGGTGGGGGAGAATCTGTAACACTCCCTTCCAAAGTTCAATGTATTGATATAAAGTAAGAATTCTTAAATAAATTTACCTTATTATTCATAAAATTATTGGAATTTCAAAGTGGGTCTGCTATGTCATATCTAAAGCATTTCACTGAACAAAATCCAGAGTCCCTAGTGTTTTTCCATAAAAGCAAGAAATCTCCATATATGAACCAAGGGATCTTGGAAGAAGTGCCCATGGGATTCAATTTAAATTGAATTCTTGTTATTAGAGAAAGAATGAAGAAATCCAAAACTGTCTGGAGAAAATACATCTTTGCAAATTGTTTACCAAAATGCATCTTTTTTACAAAAGTTTTACATAGCTTTTTACTTTATTGCATAATTTTTACAAAAGTAAGACTAATACTCAGGTTAAATAATCCAAAAATATTCTATTACTTTAAATCTCATATTTAAACTTCAAAACATAAGTCAACAATTCACCTCCCAAATGTAACTAAAGTAAAATTTTGGCATATTTTCTTTATGTCTTACAAAACATTGGTGGAACTTTTCTAAGGACTTTGAAGATTCTGTTTGTGATGGAATAAATTCAGATCTACTCTTATCTAAAATATAAAATTGATCATTTTATCCCTTTAAGTAGCACTAGAAGTTTAAGAAAATATTTTGTAACCTTTAGGAATCTTATGTTAAATATATCTAACATGTAGGAAAAAAAACAATTGGAATTGGTACATGTTATATTATTCCTGTATTTAAACAACCAGCCAGTTAGGTTTTTGGGGTTTTTTTATTACAACTATCTCTAAAATGTTGTAGACTTTTTTCTTCATTTTTATGCATGAATTTTAGGAAGGCTTATTAAAGTTAATCAAATAGTATACTTATCTTGTCTGTTGGTTTTTATGAACTATCCAAAAAAGAGTTAAATGTCAATAGGAAAAATAGATTTTTTAAATCTTCCTGAATATTTTGATGACAGAAGATTCATTTACCACAATCATGGATATCTGCAGAGCCAGGTTCAAACTGCTGATGTGACTTGAGTTTTGTATTACAATATAAAGCCTATAGAACTAGATTTCTCACTCCTGGGGTAGCTGCCTCAGTTCCTCTGAATGAGAAAAGTATTCTTGAGAATGGGAAATAGCTTGCTGAATGATTAGCACAGAAGATCATTATTTTACGGAGACCTAATCCAGAGGGCTTCAGGATAGGGCGAAAGACACAATTTCTGAAAGAAATACATTGTTGATTCAGACCTGTATTCAATTATGAAACCATTCAGATTGTTTCTGGCCATATCTTTTAGTGACATTAATGAGTGATTGTCATACTTGCTTCAATAGAAATTGAGGGAACAGCTGATAACTCCTAGAATTTGCAGTTGTATTTATTCTACAACTGCATCATGTTGGATGTATCTACCTTCCGTAAAATTAAGCACAGCATATATTCTAAAACTTTGATGGGCTCCTTCAAAATATTTCTGCTTTATCTGTAAAGCAATAGGGATGATGTAATAATATTACCTTATAGATTGAATATTAAATGAGATAAGAAGTGCCTGGCATAAAAATTCAATAACTCATAGTTGGATTTTTTCTTCTAAGAATTTGGACACATGAAGGCAGACACTGTTATATCTCAATGCCTAACACAGTGTGCTCAATAAACAAGCATTTGATTAATATTTTGCATTACTTCATAATATGGGAAAATAGTTTAAAGAAAAGAAGCCACTGTAAAGCAGTATATTTTCACTATTAGCTATCAGTAGGATTCAAAACCCATTCTTTGGTTCAATTAACAAAACTTTTTAAAGTGAACTGAGGTATAGCCTTTATATATTACTCTACCTAATAAATTTATAATAGTAATAATTTATAAGATTAACTTAATATTTTCCAAGTTTCTAAGTGACTATGCATATTCTACTTTGTGTTACAAATTTTGGATTTGTTTCTGAGGGATAAAAATGTTCCTGTACAACACACAGCATACCTATTTGGAGTTTATGGGCACTAAATTATAAAACAACTTATTACACAAGTACATTTAACTGTAAAAAGCAGTCCCTGATTTATTCAAGGGCAGTTTTTCCTAGTGTGCTTCCACATATAGCTAAAAAATTTCCTGCTCCCTAAACCTTGACATCAATTTTTACACTTGGTTGTTAGCCATCTTATAGGCTGGTCCTTTTTAAGAAAAGAAAGAAAAAAAAAACACAGGGAGAGCAGTTCTCTTTGATCAGTTCTTCTCAGTATGTGGACAAGCCTTGGAATTTCTAGTGGATCTGTTTCAAGTCCTGGACATCCTCTCTTAATGAAATACATTGACCTCTACGCATTTCCAGGAGGCTAATTTATTACCGAGTAGAAATATGCACATAAAAATACAGGAAGAGAATGAAAAAGAGGAAAAAATATTTTTAAAAATAAAGCTTTTCATAAACACAGTACTTCTCTGGAGGGCAAACTGTCATTTGCAATCCTGAATAAATGTGTAATTCATTACTGTGCTCAATACACTTGATAAACTAGTATATTTTTTTTCCCTGTGAATAAGTTTTCAAAGCTCCATTTTATCCAGATAATTTTCCATAATCTCTACTTTAATACTGCTATCGCCCATTTTCTGTGCTAAACTATCACCGGAGAACCGCTGGCATCTAGCCAAATATCCCAGATTACACCCCGCAATACCCAGCCAAACCTTCATCTCTACATAGTTCTACACATCTTTCTTCAGTCTCCACTTTCGCATCTTCCCAAGTCTCTCTGCAACTCAGAAAGGATCCTCAGGTAATACTGCATTGTCTCAACCTCTCCTAGGGGCCCACTGATTATACTGCAATAGCTGTAAGCAGAGTGTTCGTTCCCCAAGGACGTGATCTCTCTTTCGTCTCTCTCAAGTGAAGGCTGCTTTCCCTCATACCGTACCGTTTTAAGGGTGTGAAGTTAAGGTAGTTGGTACACTTTGGTCTACTTGCCATGTTCAAACCATTTCTCTGCTTACGCACTTCAGGAACACCATTCAGTTGAAGCTTACTGCACAGGTCTTCACCGTCAGCGAGGGCTGCTTACTGCTCTGCTCTGCTGACCTCCTGCCTGCGCCCTTCAACCAGTGATGGTTTTAGTAGCGAGTTTCTTCTTTACTTTATCCTGTCTTTCTATTTGGTAAACTGAACATTCACAATGAGGACCTGTACTACATCTAGACTTTCTTTTCTTTAATTTCCTCCCAATCAGCACTGTTTTCCTACCTACTTCACACCTCAGCCACTCCCTCTTCTGTTTGATCGTCTCTTTATCTTATCAACAACTATATGTGGATTTCAAACACTCGCATTCTCTATTATTTCTTATTCTTCCAGCTCCTTTATTTAATTGGCCCAAATGCATCAGCTTTTTTTTTTGCATCAAGACTTTCATTGATCTCACTATTCATAATGTCCTCATGTCCTGATCTTTCTCCTTAATCAGCCTAAATTTCAAAGTCTATTATTTTAATGGATCTTTGCCAACACTTTAGCCTTAGCAACTTGTCACCCTCCCTCTGCCCTCCTCACATTTAATCTCGCCTTTGATTGAACCCAGTAATCTGTTTCCTCCATGCCTGTATATGATTAATGACACTGTGGAGGATAGGTCTTCGTTTGGCTCTCTTCATTTGTGTTGACCTCCCAAGAGGACCTCATCAGTGACAAAGAGTACAGTCACACTCCTGCACAACAGGCACACTTTTGCAAATAAAAGGTTGATTTTGTTTTTAACAATTTTTCCTTGATATGATTTCAGTACTTTTTTTTAATGTAGTCAACAGGAAAAATTTTACCTTCATCATTTGTTTATGTGACATTTCAGTGGCTACCTTTTATTGGATTATCTAACTGGAGAATATATAAACTGTTTCACAGTATAAAGAGAGGTAAAAGGACTGTAATCTTTGTAAAGTAGCATGAGGGTATTCAAATCTGTCTTGCCATCAAAAGTTCAAAAATTTTATGTAGTTCAACTTATCTATTCTTCTGTTGCCTGTGCTTTTGGTGTCCTATCCAAGAAATCACTGCCAAATCCAATGTCATAGATTTTTCATTTATGTTTTCTTATAGTATATAGGTTTAAATCTTATGTTTAGGTCTTTGATCCATTTAGAGTTAATTATTGCATATGGTTCAAGATAAAGTACAGCTTCACTCTTTTGCATATATATTCAGTTTTCTCAACTCTCTTGAAAAGACTGTCCTTTCCCCACTGAATGATTTTGGCACCTTTGTTGAAAGTCATTTGACCATATAAGCAAGGGTTTATTTCTTGGGCTGTCTATTCTATTCCATTTGTCTGTATGTCTGCCTTTATACCACACTGTTTTGATTACTATACCTTTTTAGTAAATTTTGAAATAAAAAAAGTGAGGCCTCCAACTTTGTTCTTCTTTTGCAAGATTGTTTTGGCTATTCAAGGTCCCTTGAGATTCCATATGAATGTTAGGATGGATTTTTCTATTTATGCACAAAACGTTTAGATAGAGATTCCATTGCATCTTTAGATCACTCTGAGTAGCACTGAAGTTTTAACAATATTAAGCCTTTCAATTCACAGTGATGGGATGTCTTTCTATTATTTGTGTCTTGTTTAATAAATGTTTTATAATTTTGGTGTAGAAGTTTCACCTCATTGGTTAAGTTTATTCCTAAGTATTTTATCATTTTTATGCTATTATAAATGGAATAATTCTCTTAATTTCCTTTTCAGACTGTGCATTAGTGCATAGAAACACAATTGATTCTTATATGTTGATTTTATATGCTAAACTTGGCTGAATTCATTTATTTTAACAGTTTATATTGTATATGAAATCTTTAGTGTTTTCTATATATAAGGTCATGTTTTCTGTGAGATAATTTTACTTTTTCCTTTCCAATTAGGATGTCTTTTCTTTTTCTTGCCTAATTACTCTGGCTAGTACTTCATATATATATATTGAGTAGAAGTGGTGAGCACAGGAAGCCTTGCTTTGTTGCTGACCATAGAATGAAAGATTTGTCTTTCACCATTGGGTTTGATATTAGCTGTAGGCTTTCATATATGGCCTTTATTATTTGAGGTAGTTTCCTTCTATTCCTAGTTTCTTGAGTGTTTTTTTTATTTCATGAAATGGTATTGAATTTTGTCAGATGCTTTTTTGCAGCAGTTGAGATGATCATATGGGAATTTTTTCCCATTCATTCTGTTAATGCGCTGTATTTCATTTATTGATTTTCATATGTTGAACCTTCCTTGCATTCTAGAAATAAATTCCCTTTTTTGTCATATATAAAACATAATGTAGGATTTAATATGGTGCTAAATTTGTTTTTCTATGATTTGTTGAAGGTTATTCCATCAGTATTCATTAGGGATATATTGGTCTGTTGTTTTCTTATAGCGTCTTTTATTTTTGCATCACAGTCATGCTGCCTTCATAGAAAAAGTTTGGAAATGTTACCTCTTCTTCAGTTTTTTGGAAGAGTTTGAGACAGATTGATGTTGATTATTTTTCTAAATGTTAGATAGTACTCACCAGTGAAGCCATCTGGTCCTGGGATTTTCTTCATTGGGAGAGTTTTGGCTACTGATTTAATCTTATTAGCTATTGGCCTATTCAGATTTTCTATTTCTTCATGGTTCAATCTTGATAATCTTTTTTATTTCTGTAAACTCAGTAGTCATGTCCCCTTTTTCATTTCTGATTTTAGTTATTTGAGTCTTATTTCCTTTTTTCTTAATCTTTCTAGTAAAGGCTTGTCAATTTTGTTGCTCTTTTCAAAGAAACCAATCTTGGGCCCATTGATTTTCTCTGTTGTTTTTCTGTACTGTATTTCATTTATCTCTGCCCTCTTCTTTATTATTTCTTTCCTTTTGATAGCTTTGGGTTTAGTTGTTCTTCTCAATCTAGTTGCTTAAAGTGTAAAAAAGTAAGGTTACTTTTTTAAAGTAAGTGGTACAGCTATACATTTACCTCTTAGCACTGCTTTCACTACATTCTACAAGTTTTGGTGTGTTTTGTTTTCATTTCCATTCATTCCAAGATATTTTGTAATTTCCTCTTTGATTTCTTCTTCAACCCACTGGTTCTTTAAAGGTGTGTGGTTTAATTCCCACAAATGTATCATTTTCTAGTTACCTTTCTGCTACTGATTTCTAGTTTTATTCCATTGTGATTGAAAAAGCTACTTTGTATTTCAGTCTTTTAGAATTTATTAAGACTTGTTTTACAAGCTAACATATAGTCCATCTCAGAATATTTCATGCATACTTGAAAAAATGTGTATTTTCCTGTTGGGTGGAATGTTTTGTATGCATCTGTTAAATCCAGTTTATCTTTAGTGTTGTTCAGGATCTCCATCACCTTATTGGTCTTCTATCTCATTGTTGTATCCATTATTGAAAGTGGATGATTGAAGTCTCCTCCTATTTCTGCAGATCTATTTCTCCCTTAAGTATTTCACTGTTGGCTTCATCTATTTAAGGACTCTGATGTCTGGAGTTTATATGTTTATAATTATTGTATCTTCTTTGTGAACTGGCCCTTTTATCATTATTTAATGTCCTTCTTTATCTCGTGTAACAGTTTCTGACTTAAAGATTATTTTGTCTGAGATTAGTACAGCCCCCTTTGCTTTCTTTTTGTTACTATTTGCATGGAATCTTTTTCCATTCTTTCATTTTCAACCTAGTATATCCTTAGATATAAAGTGAACATTTTGTGGATTGCATTATAATTAGATCGTGTTTGTCTTGGTTTTTCTAAAATTCATTCTGCCAATCTATGTTTTTGATTAGGGTGTTTAATCCATTTATATTTAAAGTAATTACTGGTAAGGAATGACTATTACCATTGTTACTTATTTTCTGTATGTCTTTTTTTTGTCCATTTACTCCAATTTTGTTTTTTTGTGTGTGTTTAGTTAATTTTTTGTAGTGACATATTTGGATTCCATTCCCATTTCCTTTTGTGTATATTCTATAGATATTTTATTTGGGGTTACATGATGATTACATATAATACCCTAAGGTTATAACAGTCTATTTTAAACTGATAACAACTTCAACCATTTAAAAACTATACTCCAGCACAGCTTTGCCCCCTTGAATGTTACTGATAAGACAAATACATTTTATTTATTGTGTACCCATTAATAGATATGTAATTATTTTTGTAAGTTATTGCCTTAAATTTTTAGAAAAATAAATAGTGGAATAATAGAAATTTTTATTCTTATAAAAATAAACCAAATATAAAAACCAAAATTATAGAAATACTGATTTTTATATTTTTCCATATATTTACCTTTACTGGAGATCTTCACAGTTTTGTATGGCTTCACATTGCTCTTTAGCATTCTTTCATTTTACCATAGAAGACTCCCTTTATCATTTATTGTAGGGCAGGTCTAGTAATTATGAACTCCCTCAGCTGTTGTTTATCTGGAAAAATTTAATTTCTTTTTCATTTTTGAAGACAGTTTTGCCCAATATATTATTCTCAGTTGATGTTTTTTTCTTTCAGCACTTTGAATACATCATCCTACTGCCTTCTAGTCTTTCAGGCTTCTGTTTAAAAATCTAATGATAATCTTAGTGAAGATAACTTGTATGTGATAACTTGCTTTTCTCTTGCTATTTTCAAGATTCTTTGTCTTTGGTTTTTGACAGTTTGATTGTAATGTGTCTTTGTAATGGTCTCTTTGGTTTTATCCTACTTGGATTCATTGAGCTTCTTGGGTTTGTAGCTCCATGTCTTTTCTCAATTGAGGCAAGTTTTTGGCCATTATTTCTTCAAATAATCTCTCTTCCTTTTTCTATCTTCCCTCTCCCTCTGGGACTCTCATACCATAAGTGTTTATATGCATTATGGTACTGTTCATTTTTATTCCTGTTCTTCAGAATGATAATCTTGATTGACCTATCCTCAAATTCACTGATTCTTTCTTCTTTCTAATCAAATATGCTCTTGAACCCTCCTAGTAAATTTTTCATTTCATGTTCCATCTATTGTGTTTTTCAACTCCAGAATTTCTCTTTGATTCTTTTTCAAAAAATAATTTCCATCCGTTTATTGGTATTATCTATTTGTTGGGATATTATTCCTATACTTTCCTTTATTTCTTTAGAAATGGACTTCTTTAGCTCTTTGAAACTATTTAGAATAGTCAATTTAGGGTCTGCCTATCAAGTCCTGTGTCTACCTTCCTCAGGAACAGTTTCTATGGATTCTTTTTTTTTTAATCTGTGTATAAATTATACTTTCTTATTTCTTTGCATCCTTCATAATTTTTTGTTGAAAAGTGGACATTTTGAATATAATAATGTGACATCTCCAGAAATACAATTCTCTCCCTTCCCTGTGTTTTTCTGTTGTTGTTGCTGATTCTTGTAGTTAATAGTTCTTTGTCTAGTGACCTTTCTGAGCTAATTTTGTAAAGTCTTTATTCTTTATTGTGGGTGGCCACTGAAGTCTGTTCTGTTAACTTATAGTGATCAGTGAGTGATTTCACAGAGATTTCCTGAAACTCCTGGAATCAAAAATCTAAACTGCAGAGTTGCTTTCATGTTTTGGGACACACCTTTAGCACTCAACCAGGTAGTTAACACCTCTGCCTCAAAGTCAGGAGAGGGAAGAGCCTTAGATCTTCTGCATGCCATGACCTGGGCATAAGTGTGGTCTTCTAGATTCTCTGGAATATATTAGTGCTTTTCAAAGCCCTTAGTGCCCAAAATGTCACATTTCTCAGCCTTTCCTCCCAACATTTCTGGTTAGTCTGTTACTTGTTCCAATTTGCAATCCATTGCCTTAAGTAGCATTGCCTAAAACATTTGCCTATAAATATCTTTGACAAATGCCCACTGTAGCATTAGGTAAGTTCCAAACTAGGTAAGATGAAGACAGACCTGTTGAGCTAGTCTTCCAAGGCGCTACCAGATGAATTAAAACAAAAAAAACATCAGAGTTCTTTGCAAATGAGGTCTGTTCTGTTCTCTCTTCTACTGGAATTGTGGGCTGTTATTTTCAGGACTACTGTTGAGATGTGTCTCAAGGGATGGTATTAGAATAAATTGACACTCCACAAAGCTGTTTTCCTGTTGAGATTAAATATTCTTTTCTTGAATAAGAACTTTGCAGATTGCTACAAGCTTTTGATTAGTTTCCAGGATTCTGAAATTTTTTTGATAGCTTTTCGCATTGCCTTTATGGAGGGATAGACATTTGGAGTCCTATACTTGATGTTTTTGCTGATATCCAGGAGCTTTATTTTATTGAGTTATAATTGACATATAAAATTATATTAGTTTCAGGCATAGAACATAATGATTCAATATTTGCATATATTGCAAAATGATAACCCCTATGAGTCTAGGTAACATCTGTCACCATACATAATTTTAAAACTTTTTTCTTACAATAAGGACTTTTAAGATCTACTCTTGGCAACTTTCAAACATGTAATAGAGTATTATTTGCTATAGTCACCATGCTGTACCTTATATCCCCCTGACTTATTTATTTTATAATTAGAAGTTTGTACACTACTTTCACCCATTTTGACTACCCCCAGCCACACCCCTCACCTCTGGCAACCACCATTCTGTTCTCTGTATCTGTGAGTTTGGTTGTTTGTTTTGAGATTCCACATATGAAATTTGTCTTTCTCTATCTGACTTATTTCACTTAGCATAACATGCTTAAGATTCATCCATGGTGTCACAGGTGGCAAGAGTGCATTCCTTTTTATGGCTGAATAATATTCCATGATATAGGTACCACAGCTTCTTTATCCATTCATCCAACAGTGGGCACTTAGGTCTTGGCTATAGTAAATAATGCTGCAGTGAACATGGGGGTGCATATATCTTTTCAAGTTAGTGTTTTTGTTCTCTATGGATGAATATCCAGAAGTAGAATTACTGGATAATATGGTAGCTCTATTTGTAATTTTTTGAGGGACCTCCATACTATTTTCCATAGTGGCTACACCAATTTACATTCCTACCAACAATGCACAAGGATTCCTTTTCTGCACTTCCTCACCACCACTTGTTATTTCTTGTCTTTTTAATGAGAGCCATTCTAACAGGTGAGAGGTGATATCTCATTGCATTTTGATTTGCATTTCCTTGATGATTAGTGGTGTTGAGCTATTCTCATCTACCTTCTGGTCATCTGTATGTCTTCCTTGGAAAAAAATCTCTGTGCAGATCTTCTGCCCATTTTTAAATCAGATTATTTGTTTCTTTGCTATTGATTTCACGAGTTCCTTCTGTATGTTGAGTATTAACCATTTATCAGATATGATTTGCAAATATTTTCCCCCATTCAATAGGTTGTGTTTTCATTTTGTTGATACTTTCCTTTGCTGTGCAGAAGCTTTTCAGTTTGATGTAGTTCCACTTGTTTATTTTTGCTTTTTTGCCTTGGCTTTTCATGTCAAATATAAAATTGTTTCCTTTAAAGCATACAGATGTGTTTGATTTTATAAAGGATTTAACTTTTGAGAAGTTTCTGAAACAGCTTTATTGAGATCTAATTCACATACCACAAAATTCACCAATTTCAAGTGTATAATTCAATGCATATTCACTCCCTCTTACAATTATCATCCAATAGAATATCTTCATTTCCTCTGAAAGTAACTGTTGGCTGTCATGCCCCATTCTCTGCCATCCCCAGTCATAAGCAATCACTAATATCTAATTAACTTTTGTCTGTATCGATTTGCCATCCTGGAGATTTTATCAATGGAATCATGTAATTTGTGGTCTTTTGTGAAGTTTATTTTCCCTTTAGCAAAATGTTTTCAAGGTTTATTACGTTTAGCGTGTATCAATACTTCATTCCTTTTTATTGCCAAATGTTATTCAATTGTCTATACAGTAATAGACAACTGTTTTTTTCTTACTTTTTAACTATTATAAATAATGATGCTATGAATATTCATGCCCAAGTTCTTATATGAACATGTTTTCATTTCACTTTGATATATATCTAGGAATGGAATTTATGGGTCATATAATAATTCCATGATTAACTTTTTGGGGAAGAGCTGAATTGTTTCCCACAGCATCTGCACTATCTTGCATTCCCACCAGCGATGTAGGAGGGTTCTGGTTTCTTCGTTTCCTTGCTAACACTTGTTACGGGTTGTCATTTTGATTATTGCCAGCTTAGTGAGTATGAAGTAGTATCACATGGTAGTTTTGTTTTTTATTTCTTAATGGCAAATAATGTTGAACATCTTTTCATGTGCTTATTGGCCACTAGTGTATCTTTTTTTGGAGAAATGTCTGTTCACACTGATCAAGTAAAAATAAATCTTTTTGGTCTTTTTATTATTGAGTTGTAAGAGTCCTTTATATATTCTGTGTATAAGTCCCTTATTAGGTATATGACTTGCAAATACTATCTGCCATTCTGTGGATTGGCTTTTCTTGACAGTGGTTTTGAGTCAAATGATTTTATAGTTCTACCAATAAAATAATTTATTGGTCAGTAAATAAACATTCCAATATGTACTGTGGTAAAACAGAAAAGCCATGAAATCTCTATGCATGTCTCATATTACTGTGACAAGGTCACACTGGATTAGTCAGGGGTAGAGAATTGCTTCATGCATATGCTCACCTAGAGAGTATCTAAATGCTGAGATAAGACATGACAGTCTTGTATTGAAAAGCCTGCATTTCACTGGGCTTCCTAGTACAAACAGAGGGGATTTTGGAACTGGTGGTAGTTTTTCATTTACAGAAATTAAATCTCTTGAACAAATATAGAAGGGGGTAAAGTCTCTTCCTAACCACGGGGGAATTCAGGACACCCTAGGAGCAAAATACCTGAAGCAGATCTGTGTGAGGTCTCATAATGAGTTTGGAGACCAAGGAGTGATATCCTTTGGTGCACCTGGGATACCACTGACTGAGATGTTAATTAAAGGGATCAAATACATTATTTTCTGTGTATATTCTTAAACATGATGCTTTCAGTGAAACAAAATCTCCACTGGTATTAAATGCAGAATGAATATGAACCTAGTACATTATACTCATTCCTTAAATCTTTAAGGATATACCAAATGACCCTAGAAAACAGTGTTTGGAGAACATCTTCTTCTAAAGGTCTTCCATAAAATATTATGTGTTACTGTTGGCATCTTCTAATGAATCTTAGTTAACATGTGATTAAATTACTGAAACATACTGACACCAGTGTTTTAGTGTAAGAATGATTGTTGGGGGCTTGATTTCCTTCTGAAATGGATATAAGCAAAGTGAATAACAGGTTAATTGTTTACCTTTGTTCAAAACCATTACTTGTAACTTTTCTCAAAACTCATGTTGCATTCTACAAAAGTCATACTTCTCTTGATTGCCCTGCTATAGACCAAGCTGTAAAAATGTGCAACCTGATCATTACCATCTAACCAGCTGTTGGCATTTCTAAGCATGTCTGATACAAAAGGAAACAATTCTAGCTCTTTAGATCTCTAAAAGTTTTGCCCTGAAATATCTTGGGACAGAAAGACATGAAGCCAAGGCTAAGCTAAAAATTGAGTCAGTAATAGATCTTTGGGGCAGATTAATGCTGCCATGCCAATGGACTAATTTCCTTTTTCCCTGACTCTAAAAGGTCCTAAAGCACAGTTCCAGGAGTATATTTTTGTTGTACTCAACCAGAACCACTGAAATATCAGGCCAATAAAATGTCACCTTATAATTTGCCTGGATGTGGTTGTGAATGTCTATTAAATTGTATCAAATCAAAAATTGTTGAATTGAACTGAATTGTATATATTAGGAAATTTAAATGTTTTTGCTGGAGTACTTTTTCCATTATCTATACTTTGTTTTATAACAAAGTCCCAATTTATCACATTGTTTTAGCCCCCTATTTTGCAAGAAGATATGATTTAATATTACTAGAAAGAGACAATTCTGCTAAGAAATGATTTTTCACCACAGGTTTTGGAAGTGTTTATGGCAAAAAAGGAAATACCATAGTGATATAGTTCTTACTATATGGAAACACATCTGAGTATTAGCTTAGTAGATTAACTGAGCTAATACTGAATTATATAATACTAATACCATTATAGATAAACTATCTGTAGTATATGCTTGGATATACTTTTTTGGAATATTAATAATACTACAATATTCTCTTACTATGGGAATAGTATGTTTATCCTTTTCAGTAATGTAGGGATTAAATACACTGTTACCTATAGAAACCAGATTGGTAGCAGAAGAATGCTTGGAGTTGTAGGGCTAAGTCAGCCTTTCAGTGAAATGCTCACATCTTAAGTGTACCTTTCAGCCTATTTGATGAATGACTATCAATAAACAGAACAATTCCCATCATCTTAGAAACTCCCTTTCATCCTTTCCTAGTCAGTCTCCCCCAGAGCAACCACTGATCTGATTTCTCGCCCCGTACATTACTATTACTTATTCTAGAGTTCATATAATCATACATATGTACTTTTTCTGTCCGCGAATTACATTTAGCATAATATTTTCACAATTCTTCAATGTTTTTGTGCAGGTCAGTAACTCATTCCTCTTTATTGCTAAGAAGTATTCCATGTATGAATATATCATAGTTGTTATTTTTGACAAAGCATTGATATACAATCTTATATTAGTTTTGCTCCCCAGATTTGTTTTTCTTTCTCAGGATTGCTTTGGCTATTCAGGGTCATTGTGTATATGTACCACCTCTTCTTTATCCATTCATCTACTGATGGACACTTAGGTTGCTTCCATATCTTGGCTATTGTAAATACTGCTGCGATAAACATAGGGGTGCATATGTCTTTTTGAATCTGAGAAATTATATTCTTTGGGTAAATTCCTAGGAGTAGAATTCCCGGGTCAAATGGTACTTCTATTTTGAGTTTTTTGAGGAACCTCCATACTGCTTTTCACAGTGGTTGTACCAACTGACATTCTCACCAACAGTGTAGGAGGGTTCCCATTTCTCCACAACCTCGCCAACACTTGTTATTTCTTGACTTTTGGATAGTGGCCATTCCAACTGTGTGAGGTGATATCTCGTTTGTGGTTTTGATTTGCATTTCCCTGATGATCAGTGATGTGGAGCATCTTTTCATGTGCCTGTTGGCCATCTGTTTGTCTTCTTTGGAGAGATGTCTTTTCAGGTCCTCTACCCATTTGTTAATTGGATTATTTGGTTTTTGAGTGTTGAGGCATATGAATTCTTTCTATATTTTGGATATTAACCCCTTATCAGATGAGTCATTTACAAATAAACTTTCCCATACTATGGGATGTCTTTTTGTTCTACTGATGGTGTCCTTCACTGTACAGAAGTTTTTAGTTTGATGTAGTCTCACTTGTCCACTTTTTATTGTGTTTTCCTTGCTTGAGGAGGTAGATAGGTGCAGAAAAAAGTTGCTCATACTTATGTTCAAGAATTTTTTTCCTATGTTTTCCTGTAAGAGTTCTATGGTTTAATGTCTTACATTCTAATCATCAATCCACTTCAAGTTTACTTTTGTGTATGAAGTTAGGTATCATCCATTTCATTCTCTTACATGTAGCTGTTCAGTTTTCCCAACACCAGTTGTTGAAGAGGCTGTCCTTCCCCCATTGAATATTCGTGGCTCTTTTATCCTATATTAATGACCATATATGCTTGGGTTTATATCTGGGCTCTCTATTTCTGTTCCATTGATCTATGTGTCTGTTCTTATGCCAGGACCAAATTGTTTTGATTACAGTGGCTTTGTAGTAGAGCTTGAAGTCAGGGAGCATAATCTCCTCAGATTTGTTCTTCTTTCTCAGGATTGCTTTGGCTATTCAGGGTCTTTTGTGGTTCCATATGAATTTTAGAACTATTTTTTCTAGTTCATTGAAAAATGCTGTTGGTGTATTAATAGGATTTGCATTGAATCTATAAATCATTTTGACAGGATGGTCATTTTGACAAATTAATTATTCCTATCCATGAGCATGGGTTAGATTTCCACTTATTTGCATCTAATTTCTCTTATAAGTATCTTATAGTTTTCAGACTATAGTTATTTTACTTCCTTGATTAGGTTTATTCCTAGGTATTTTATTCTTTTTGATGCAATTGTAAATGGTTTTCTTGACTTCTTTCTGTTAGTTTGTTGTTAGTATATAGGAATGCAAAAGATTTCTGTATATTGATTTCGTATCCTCCAAATTTGCTGAATCCAGTTATTAGTTCTAATATATTTTGGTGGATTCTTTAGGGTTTTCTATGTATAATGTCATGTCATCTGTATATAGTGACAGTTTAACTTCTTCTTTACCAGTTTGGATGCCTCTTAACTCTTCGTGTTGTGATTGCTTTGGCTAGGACTTCGTGTACCATGTTAAATAAGAGTGGTGAGTGTGGACAACCTTTTCTTGCTCCTGATCTTAGAAGAAAAGCTTTCAGCTTTTCACCATTAAGTATGCTGTTACCTGTGGTTTTGTCATTATGGCCTTTATGTTGAGACACATACCATCTAGTCCCGTTTTGTTGAGAGTTTTTATCATGAATCAATGTTGAATTTTGTCAAATACTTTTTCAGCATCTATTGAGGCAATCATGCCATTTTTATCTTTCTCTTTGATAATGTGGTGTATGATATTAATTGATTTATGAATACTATACCAGCCTTTCATCCCTGAAATAAATCCCACTTGGTCATGATGAATGATATTTTTGATGTATTTTTGGATTTGGTTTGCTAATATTTTGTTGAGTATTTTTGTGTCTATGTTCATCAGGGATATTGTTCTATAATTTTTTTATATTGTCTTTGGTTTTGGTAGAGTTATACTGGCCTCACAGAATGAGTTTGGAAGTATTCTCTCCTCTTCTATTTTTTTGAACACTTTAAGAAGGATGGGTATTAGCTCTTCTTTAAATGTTTGGTAGAATTCAGCTGTGAAGCCATCTGGTACTGGATATTTGTTTTGGGGGAGTTTTTGATTATCAGTTCAATTACATTACTGGTAATTGGTCTGTTCAGATTTTCAGTTTTTTCTGGGGTCATTCTTGGAAGGTTGTATTTTTCTAGGAATTTTTCTATTTCTTCTGGATTGTATAGTTTATTGGCATATAACTTTTCATAGTATTCTTTAATAATTCATTGTATTTTTGTGGTATCTGTTGTTGACTATTCCTTCTTCATTTCTGATTTTGTTTATGTGTGTACTCTCTTTTTTTCTTGATAAGGCTGGCTAGGGGTTTATCTATTTGTTTATTTTCTCAAAGAATCAGCTATTATTTCATTGATATTTTTTCTATTGTTTGTTCTTTATGCTATTTCTGTTCTGATCTTTATTATGTCCCTCTTTCTACTAACTTTGGGTTTCATTTTCTCCTCTTTTTCTTGTTTCTTTAATTGTCTAATTAATTATTTAATTAGACTTTATTTGGGATTGTTCTTGTTTCTTGAGGCAGGACTGTATTGCTATTTACTTCCCTCTTAGAATGGCCTTTGCGGCATCCCATGAATATTGGACTGTTGTATTTTTGTTGTCATTTGTCTCCATATATTGCTTGATTTCTGTTCTGATTTGTTTATTGATCCATTGATTCTTTAGAAGCATGTTGTTTAGCTTCCCTATGTTTGTAGCCTTTTTGTTTTCTTTGTGTAATTTATTTCTAGTTTCATACCATTTCCTTCTAAGAAGTTGCTTGATACAATTCCAATCTCTTTGAATTTATTGAGGCTCTTTTTGTGACCTAGCATATGATCTATTCTGGAGAATATTCCATATACACTTGAAAAAAATATGTATCCTGCTGCTTTGGGATAGAGTGTTTCATAGATATCTGTTAAGTCCATCTGATCTAATGTGTTGTTCAGTGCCTCTATTTCCTTACTTATTTTCTGTCTGGTTGATCTGTATGTTGATGTGAGTTGTGTGTTAAAGTCTCCTATAATGAATGTGTTGTAATTTATTTCCCCCTTTAATTCTGTTAGTATTTGTTTTACATATTTAGGTGCTCCTATCTTAGATGCATCGATATTTATAATGGTTGTATCCTCTTGTTGGAATGACCCCTTTATCATTATGTAATATCCTTCTTTGTCTCATTACTTTCTTTTTTTTGAAATCCATTTTGTCTCATACAAGTACTGCAACTCCTGCTTTTTTCTCCCTATTATTTGCATGAGCTATCTTTTTCCATTCCTTCACTTTTAGTCCATGTATGTCTTTGAATCTGAAATGAGTCTCTTGTAGGCATCATATATATAGATCTTGTTTCTTTATCCATTCCATCACTCTATGTCTTTTGATTGGTAAATTCAGTCCATTTACATTTAAGGTAATTATTGATAGATGTACTTACTGCCATTTTGTTCATTGTTTTCTGGTTGTTTTTATAGCTCCTCTCTGTTCCTTTTTTCCCCTATTGCACTCTTCTCTTGTTATTTGATGGTTTTATTCAGTGTTGTGATTGGATTTCTCTTTTTTAATTTTTTTTGTGTATGTATTATAGGCTTTAGTTTTGTGGATACCAAAGGCTGATGGATAGCTTCCTTACTTTATAACAGTATAGCTTAAATTGCTGATTACTCTATTTCAAACACAATCTAATGCTACTTTTTTTCTTCTTCTTCCTCCTCCATACTTTATGTATTAAATGTCAGAATCTGCACTTTTTGTGTATCCCTTGACTGATTTTGTGTATAGTTGATTTTGCTTCTTTTGTTTTGTTTTAATTTCATACTTTCTTGGTAATTAGTTGGTCTACTACCTTTACTGTGGGTTTGTTTTCACTGGTGAAAACTATTTAGCCTTAGGAACATTTCCATCTACATAAGTCCCTTTAACATATCCTGTAATGCTGGTTTAGTTGTTATGACTTCTTTGAGCCTTCATTTATCTGGAAGTTGTTTAATCCCTGCTTCAAATTTGAATGATAACTTTCTGTGTAGAGGATTCTTAGTTGAAGGGCCTTCTGTTTCAGGACATTAAATATTTTGTGCCACTCCCTTCTGACCTGTAAAGTTTCTGCTGGGAAGTCTACTGATAGCCTGATGGGGTTTCCCTTGTAAGTTATCTTTTTTGTCTCTCTGATTGCTTTCAATACACTCTCCTTATCCTTGAACTTTGCCATTTTAATTACTATATGTCTTGGTGTTGTCTTCCTGGGGTTCCTTTTGTTAGGGGCTCTCTGTGCTTCCAGGACCTGACTGTCTATTTCCTTCCCCAGATTGGGGAAGTTTTCAACAATTTTTTCCTCAAGGAGACTTTCTGTCCCTTTGTCTCTCCCTTCTCCTCCTGTTACTCCTATTATGCGAATATTGTTTCATTTGGATTGGTCACCCAGCTCTCTTATCATTCTTTCATTTTTAGAGGTCTTTTTTCTCTCTGTTCTTCAATTTTGTTGTGTTCCAGTTCTCTAATTTCTATCTCATTGATTATCTCCTCTACTTGCAGCAATCTGTTATTCATTCCCTCCATTGCATGTTTCATTTCAGTTACTCTAGTCCTCAACTCTGAGTGGCTCTTTTTCAGCTCTTCTCTCTCTCTTTGTTGAAGTCCTCCCAGAGATCTTAAATACTTTTCTGCACATCAATGAGCATATTTATGACTATTACTTTGAAATCTTTATGAAGAAAATTGGTGATCTGCATTTCATTTAACCTTTTTTTCTGGTGTCTTCTCATGTAGTTTTGTTTGGGATATATTCCTCTGTGTACTCATTTTGTTAGGGTTTCTGTTTTTTCCTTTGTATAGATGGATCTGCTATGCTTCCTCATCTATTGAGTAATGGCTTTATGAAGAAGACATCCTGTGGTGCCCAGAAGCTTTCCTCTCCAGTGCCTCATTCTCCTTTGCTGTGGAGCCCCAGTTGCTTTTGGTGGGCAATGGGCAGGGTTGCCTTTCTGTCTCTTTGTCAGTGGTTTATCTCTGTATGCTGAGGCTGGCAGTTTGCTTCAGCTGGCCCTTCGTGATCAGATCAGTGCCTTCCCCTGGACCATTGTGGGTGGGACTGCCCTCCCCCTGCCCTACAGTGAGGGCCATGTTCCTGGGCTAATGGGCTAATGTGGGGCAGTTGCAGGGCTGGTGCACAGTGGCAGGGTGTACAGGCTTCCAGCTGTGGCAGGCTGTCTGGTTGTGGAGCACACAGGCACTAAGCAGTGGCCATGAGCCATGCAGTGGGAGGGCCCAAGGGCTAGGGAAGGTGATAGGATGTGTGTGGTGGGAGGGCATGTGGGTGAGCAGGCAAACTGCAGTGGTGAGTTGCATTAGGATGCTGCACTGGCAGCAGAAGCAGTGAGTCACACCCCATCAGCGTTCAGTTGTTGCAACGAGTCTTGGATGTGCTCCCTAGCAGCAGCAAGGCCCATAACACTTGGCCACCTGTCTGGAGGAAGGAGCCCTAAGAGCTGGCTCTTGTAAACACCTCCCCAGTTGGGCAGAAACAGGGTCAAGAAAGCTGGGAGAGTCTCCCTCTGCCTGCCAGGAAACAAACTCTGATGCTGCAGGGCCCAGAAGGCTGGCAAGTACACAGGGAAGTACCCCAGGGCTGAGCCACCAGCAAGGGGGATGGGGCATCTGGGCTTCCAAAGAGTTTCCAACCTGTTGTGCAAAGGGAGGGTTTGGGAGGTATTGTCCACCAGCTGTTTCTCCTGCAGAGATAGCTCCATCCAACTCTCACCCCTCTGGATCCCCTTCCACTGTTGGCAAGTCTTTCAAACTGCTGACTTTGTGTTGGGTCTCAGAGGGACCATAGGAGCATGTCTGTCCTCCACAAGTGGCTGGAGTCTCAGCCTCCCAGAGTGTTCTAACTGTCTCTGGTGTCCTGTCCCACTAATCACCTGAACTCAATGCAGTGTGGATGTGTGTTCCTGGAGCAGATATCCAGAGCCAGGTGTGCAGAGTTCCTGGGTACCTCTTCCCTCCCTGCTCCATTCTCTTCCTTCTGTCTGTGGGCTATGATGGGGAAGGGTTTGTGTCCTGGTGATTCATGGCTCTGACACTTTACCATTTTCTGTATGGTCTTCTCTTCTTTGCCAGATGTAGGTAGCATGTACTGCAGTCTTCAGTTCATTATCAGGTTTAGATGTATTTGCTGTAGTTGCTTCCTTGGCATGTGTGTGGGAGGAGGTTTCTGCCTTGCTTTCCTCCTCTACCATCTTGAGCCTGCTTCCCACCTTTTTTGTGAGAACATTTAAGTTTTACTCACTTAGCAAATTTCAATTATACAGTACAGTGTTAGTAGCTCGAGTTGCCATGTTGTACATTAGACCTTCAGACCTATTTATCTTGCAGCAAAAAGTTTGTACTCTTTTACTAACCTCTCATTATTTCCCTTACCCCTTTGCCCCTGGCAACTACTTTCTGTTCTGTTTCAATGAGCCTGATCTTTTTATTTATTTATTTATTTATTTATTTACTAGATTTGACATAAAAATGACATCAGGTAGTATTTGTCTTTCTCTTTCTCACTTATTTCACTTGGCATAATGCCCTCCAGTTTCATTCATATTGTAGCAAATGGCAGGATTTCCTTCTTTTGTATGGGTGTATAATATTCCATGGTGTGCATATACCCCTTTTTCTTTATCCATTCACCGGTCAATAGACACTGCTTGTTTCCATATCTTGACTATGTGAATAATGCTCTGATGAACAGAGGACTACAGATATCCCTTCATTGTCCTGTTTTCATGTCCTTTGAATATATACCCAGAAATGGGATTACTGGGTCATATGATGGTCCTATTTTTAATTTTTTGAGGAACCCTCATACTGTTTTCCAATGTGTCTGTACCAATTTACATTCCAAAAATAGTGCACTGGAGTTCCATTTTCTCCATATCCTCACCAACACTTATCTCTTTTGTCTTTGTGATAATAGCCTTTTGAATTATCTTTTTGATAGTAACAGTTGTGAGACAATGGCTCATTGTGGTTTTTATTCACATTTCCCTGATGATTAGTGATATCAAACACCTTTTTTGTACCTGTTGGCCATCTGTATGTTTTCTTTGGGAAAATGTCTATTCCGTTTCTCTGCCCATTTTTAAATTGGATTATTTGGTTTTTTGTTATTAAGTTGTACGAGTTCTTTAAATATTTTAGATATTGATGCCTTATCAGATATATGGTTTGCAAATATTTTCTGCCATTCCATAGGTTGCATTTTCATTTTGTTGATGGTTTCTTTTGCTGTGCAGAAGTTTTTTAGTTTGATGTCTATTTTTGCTCGTTTTCTTTGTTTTTTTGTGTCAAATCCTGTTTCAGCTATTTTTTATCCTTTACATTTCCAAATAAATTGTTTGTCTTGCCAATTAAAAAAACTTTCATGTGTTTTAATTACTCTTACATTGAATCTACAGGTAAATTTGGAGAAAACTGATATGTTAACAATATTGAGTCTTCTGGTTCATGAACATAGTATTTAGATTTTTGCTAATTTCTGTCAAAATATTTTATAGTTTTCAGTATAGAAATCATGCACATCATTTAATACTTCTAAATTTAGTAATATTTTAAATTATTTGATGTTTTTGATGCTGTTGTAAAATGTTCAAAGTTTCATTTTCTAATGGTTTTGTTTTTCATTTTTGAATAGTGACTTTATGTTCCTCCACATTATTAATTTTGATTATTACTCATAGCTTCCTTAGTATTATCTTCATACACAATCATATCTGAAAGTTTATATCTTTTGAATCTCTCTGCCTGTTTCTGTTTCTTTTCTTATTGCACTGACTAGGACCTCTAATTCAATATTGAATAGAAGTGGTGAGAATAGAGATCCTTGTCTTGTTTTTTATGTAAGGAGAAGAATTGATTATTTCACTGTTAGAGTAATATAATGTATGCTTTACATAAATGGTTTTTATGAAGTTGATTAAGTTCTCTTCTATTCCCAGTTTTCTAGGAGTTTGTATCATAAATCAATGCTGTGTTTGTTAAATGCTTCTTTCTGCAGTTTCTGAAATTATTCTATATTTCTTTCTTTGTTAATCTGTTGAGATAGTAGTGGTGAATTACATTGATTAAACCAAGCTTTCATTCCTTGGAAAAACACAAATTGTTTATGCTACAACTTTTATACATTGATGAACTTAATGTAGTGATATTTTGATAAGCATTTTTGCATCGTTTTCATGAGAAATAATGGTTGAAGATTTTCTTTTTGTACATTGTCTTTGTCCCCTTTAGGATCAGGGTTTTAATGGTTTCATAAGGTGAGATCACAAATGTTCCATTCTCCTCTGTTTTTGAAATAAAATTGGTATTCTTTCTTCTTTATGTATTTTATAGAATTCACCAGGTAGCCATCTGAATCTAGAGTTTTGTTAGAAATTTTAAAATTATGAATTAAATTTGTTTAACAGATATAAAACTATTTAGATTTACTACTCTTTGATTTGATAATTAATATTTTTCAAAATTTTTCCAATTTCACCGAAGTTCTAAAGCTCATTCTATAAGTTTTCATAATATCCCCTTATTTTACTAATGTCTGTAGGATAATAAGAGAAGTACCCACTTGTACCCTCTTTTATTCTTGATAATGGTTTTTGTATTCTCTCTTTTTGTTTTTTTGATCAGTGTTGCTAAGGGTTTATCAATTTTTTTAATTTTCTTAAGGAACCAAGTTCTGTCTTTGTGGATTTTCTCTATTGGTATTTCACTTATTTTTACTCTTCTTTTCATCTTATTTTATTTCATATTTTTGTTCATTTTCTTTTTCTAGTTTCTTAAAGTCAGAAGACAGGTTTTATAATTTTACTCTTTTTAAAATGTAGACAGTTAAAGCTATAAACTTCCATCTAAGCTATGGTTTTGGTTTACACCACCCATTTTAATATGTGTATTTTTATTATCATTCAGTTCAAATTATTTTCTAATTTCTTTTGTGTTTTCTTATTTGAGACATGGGTTATTTAGTGTAAATGGACTAAACACTCCAATTAAAAGACACAGATTATCAGACTAGATAAAAATGAGACCCAATTATGTTACTTAGAATAAGCACAATTTTAAAATACAAATACACACAGGTTGAAATTTTAGAAGGTACAAAACAATTTACCCTTTCATTGCCATGCATAATAAATCTGGAGTGGCCATACTTATGACAGATAAGGACCCAGATGGCTATTCAAGATAAAAAGAATTACCAGAGATAGAAAGAGACTGCCGTGATGATAAAAGGGTTAATTAATCAAGATAATGCAAAAGTACAAAATGCGTATGTATTTAATATCAAAGATACCCAAAACATAAGGTTAAAAAAAAAAAAGAAAAAGGCATAGGGAACTATAGACAAGTCCTCAGTTATAGTTGAAAATTTTAATATTTCCCTCTCAGTAATAGAAAGAACTAGTGGGAGAAAAAATGGTAACGATATAGAATATCAGAACACTTGACCTAATTAATATTTATGGAACATTGTATTCTATAGCAACAGAGTACAAATGAAAGATTCACCAAAGAGACCATGTGCTGGGCCATAAAACAGGCTTCAGTAAATTTAAGAAGATTGAAATTCTATGGAATATATTCTCTGATCACATGGTATTAATCTAGAAATCAGTTAAGAATAATAAACCTAGAAACCTCCCAACCCCATGTATTTGGTAATTGAAAACCTACTACTAAATAACCATTTTATTTATGCTTCTTTGTGTTATTTTAGTGGTCTTGCAAAGACTTTTCAAAAATACTGCAAATATTATTTTTCAGTTTATTCTGAGGTTCCTGCTTTATCTCTAGGGCTGCCACTCTCCTTCTCTTTCTCTTTGCACCTCAGGCTTTAGACCATAGGAAGCATTGTCCACAACACCAACTCCCACACAGTTCTACTTATATCCCCAGATGTTCAGTCTTCCCAGGTTTTGAAATATGTGTTCCCACTAAAGAAAGAAAAAAAGAGGTCATTGTAAGATGGGAATATGGGAATAGAGGCAGGACAACAATAAATGGAAATCAGAGAATTCATTTTTTTTTCAGAATTATTTGCTGAGATTACTTAACCTTGTTAGCAACTTCATATAGTGAATTAAGGACATAATGACTTCAGATGAAACTCTACTCAAATACGGAATTTTCTGCTTACTAACTAGATGACTTTAGGCAGGTTATTTCTGCTTTTTGATCTTTAACTTTTCACCAGTAAACAAACATTTATTATTTATTGAGTCAGAGTTGAAATATGCCTTTAAAATAAGAAGAGCCTAACCTGATTCACCTGTTTATTAAAACAAAAAGTTTAATGATATATAACTGTAAAAACCTACTAACGTGTAATAAAACTCCATTTTCATTTTTTCTCAAAGTATTAAGCTGAAAATTTGACAAGGAGTCAGACTCATCATCAGTTTTTAATGCTTGAATATAACTCCAGCTTTCACATTTATAAGTTTGTATACTACTCGTGCTCTATGTTTGTTAACCAAAAAAATCATTAACGAAGAAAAATACAGTGATTTCTATTATGATTTTTGTCTCATGTATGTATTTCTAATGACAGTTTGAATGTCTTCACACTAAATAAGTCATGGCCTATTATTTTTTGTTGTTGTTGTTATTGATGAAGGTATTCAATGACCCTTAAGCCTTTTACAAGTATGTCAGAGCACATTTTTAAAATGTCAGTCCCAGAGGGCATGCTATTGGCTCTCTCAGCAGAGGCCACTGCTTTGCAATGTGTGCTATAGAGGAATGCCTTTTGATGGGACCCAGAGGTACCACCTTATATCAATTCTGCCTTAGATACTAATGTTTTGATGAGATTGTATATTGATCTCTTTAAAATTCTGGTTTTAGATCTTTCTTTTATTCTTGGAAGAATACAATTTCTTTTTAAGTCAACAGCAGCACAGGCACTATGGGGAAAAAAACCTGTGTCCCTTGAATGGGATAGGAAGCCTTGTCATGTATGTCAGAGATTCATAACGTCTGTATTTTATGACAGCTTTGTGCAGCCATCAAGACAAATGACTGGTTTGTCTGGTTAGACAGGCAGCAAATGACTGGTTTTCCTTCTTTGCTCTATCTAGTGTTACGTCTTCTTTCTCATTTTATAGGTATAAACAAAAAGTGAAAATAATTTTCCATTTAGTGGTATATTAATGCTTTTTTTCTACAAAAAATAAAAGTTTTTTGTAAGGGTCTTTCCAGATCCATATAATTTCTAAGCTGTTCCTTCATTGGAAGCCTTCAAAATTAACCCACCTCTGTCACTGGCTCTGGAAATTGTCATCCCAGATACTGAAATAGGGCAGTACAATCTGACAATTTGCTCTCTTATAATCTGTTTCTTCATCTCTCTAAAAAACAAATAACAATAGAATACTTTTGTTTAGTCACTGTATTATAGAAATAAACATATAGTTAGTGCTTTGATGAAGAACAAAGGAAGATGCATTGAAGTATCAGCTTCTGGTATTATTTGATCACATTCAGCACCTACATCAGAAAGGTTAAATAATGGTTTGCATGACAACTATTCTGCTTCATTGCAGTAAGTGACCTGTGTTGAGTAGTATATTTTTAATATGTATGAATTTGGCTATTAATTGTTCTGTTGCTGCAATAGCTCTTTACAAAACTCTGTAGGCAGAGGCATAACTTGAAAGGATTGTTATAAACACATTTTAAGTTCTGTCCCCCAAACACATTCTTAATTCAAAGTAATGGTATATTTATTTGCATCTTTGTACTATTACTACTCCAAGTAAAAAGTAGGCTTAATCCTTTGCCTGTTTTTGTTCCTAGTATTTTCAAATTTAGTCTAGACATTAAAGCATTTGAACTTGCAAAAGTGAAGCAAATTAATTTTAGAAAAGTATCATGATTATTTCCAAGTCTCAATCTTCTAAGTGAAGTACTAAATGTCATCGAGTAGTATGAGTAAGATCAGACAATTTCCACAAAGAAGACTGAGCAAAAAGCTCATGGTGCCTGATCACTAAACTTCCAGAGAATTTTAGAATATTAAACTTATAATTTTTCAAAAAAAATCCCAAACTCTATACAACTCTATTAATAAAGTTTTTATTTTAAATTTACTTACTTGATTTAATTTTAAAATATAGAAGTAATGAGTGTCATATACAAATATTGCAGAAGCATAGAGTAAAAAATTAACATTTCCCCATTCTACATTATTAATAATGTCACATGGTAAATATCTTTGAACATGCATGTTGGCATTTGATATGGGTAATTCTGTAGGCAGCTAGCTGTTCCCAATATTTATTTCCCTTCTGCTGTTTGAGGACTTTTAGTAGGGCATGTAGTTGTCTAGAATAAAGACCTCATTTCCTAGCATGCTTACATCTTGATATGGTAACATAGCTGGATAATGGGCAGAAGGTTGTAAATAAAAGTGTTTTGTGGCAACTTTAGGGAACTTTCCTGAGACAAATGGCATGTGCCTGTGCCCTCTGTCCCCCTTTTCTTCATCCCTTCTTCTGTCATGCTGCCTGAAACAGGGATAGTTCCTTGGTCCATAAGGGGGAGGGCTCCTAAGGACTGGGTCTGTCAGGACACCGTGGGACAGTCACTTTGACAGTCTTGACTTGCTTACCTCCAGACCAATGTATGAGAAAGAAAGAAACTTCAGTATTTGTTTAAATCACATATTCTGTTTTTTTTCTCTCTCTCTCTCTTTCACAGCTGATTCTAATCTTCACCAATAGACATTTCTGGAAGTTTTGGATCTAAGTGAACGCAATTGAAATTTTTGACAGGTACTCCCAAATTTTTGATAAAAGTTATCTCAAATCAGCTTTATCAACAGGTACATGAAAATGCCCCACCCCACCCCCATAATCTATTACTGTTATTTTAATTTTCTTAATAGACTATTAATTTACTTTTTTTTTCAATTTCTGCCTATTTCTTTATTTCTTACCTTGTCCTCCATTTCTCTTTTTGTTGTTGTTGTTTTTTAGGATTCTCTGATTTTGTCTCTGCCTCTCTTGGGGCTTCTTTGGCCTCCCCCCCATCTCTAGCCCCTCCCTTGGCCTTCTCTTTTCTCCAAAGGGCAGATTGGAATATTACTTTTCCTTTCCCACTAGAGGGAAACTTTCGGCTGCTTCCTATTCCCCGCTCTTCCTGAGCAATGTGCCAATGTTAGTATTTACCTTCTTCAGAACACCAAGTAGTCACGCCCACAGCCCTATCTTAAAGAATAGTCCGTGTACATTTTCTTATACACAGGCCATTTCCATTTGTCCATTCAACCCTGCTGCCCTGGCTATAGCTGGTTTCTCCGAGCTTTGCACTTGACCCTCAGGCAGCCATCTATACAGACTTGCCACGGTCTGAGATGAGCTGGTTCAGGGGCTTGCTGGAAGGGGCCCGTATGGATTGCTCAGTTGCATTCTCTTTTTGGAAGCCTGAATGGCATGTGTATACACGCACACACACGTACACACATGCTATCAGGGCGGGTGGGTAAAGGCAGCTCACAAAGGGGAAGGAATAGGATGCCTCATGAGTTAGCAGAGAGGAGACCAGCGAGAACACTGACTGTGGCAGGGAAGCAGACACAGCTACAGAGGAGTCAGGGGTGGGATAAGCTGCCGCAGGTACCCCAGTGTGGAAATACTGAGCAGGGAGCGACAGGGATCTGAATAAGTCATCAGACTTTCTGTGACTCTGAGAAACATACCCTTTTTCATGAGTCTGGCTATACGTTCTTTTGAAAATGCTTTCTGTCTCTCTCATCTTCCTCCCTTGCCCTTACCATAAATCCTACCAAATTGGCATGTATTTCTCATTGTAATCTGAGCTGGCCTAACCTACTTTCTGTATCCCACTGGCATCTGATTATGCTTGTTGCAGTATATATTTCTAGTGCTTTCTGTGGGCCAGCTCTATTGATGTTTCAGCAACTGGTTTCATATTCCAGAGATCATGGTCAGTGATCCTGTAGCCCTCAAATCTTTAGTCTCCCTAGAAGATTATAACTAGGAAAGAAGGAAGCAAACAGTAGACACTAAATTGTACTAAGTCTCAGAGTTACATGTTTATTGTGTCACTGGTCTTAATTTATTCACTGTCCCAGATAGTCTCCTTTCCCTCTCCTATAGAACTTTTATTTTTCTCCCTATAGATCATTCTCATTAGCTTATAAACATGTTATTCGTGCCATCTGAAAAAAACCCTCCTCTTGACTCCATGTCCCATGCTAGCCACCATCCCAATTCTCTGCTTTCCCCGGCAAGTTGAAAGTGTCTATATTTACTGTTTTCAGTACTCCTTCCATTTTCCCTCAAATTCACTCCAGTCTGAGTTTTCTTGTCTGACACCACTTCACTGACACCATTCTTAATAAGGGCGTCAATAACTTCCACATTGCTAAATCCAGTGATTATTTTTCAATCTTTATCTAATTTAATTTAGCAGCAACACATGACATACACCTAGACTTTCTCTTGGAAACATTTCACAGGCCTGACTTCTGCAAACACTTGATTTCCCACCTCCATTTCCTACGTGGGGCTGCTTTCTCTCCTTCAGAATCTTGTAGTCTTGGGAAAATTCATCTCTTTTCCATCAAAGAGAAGATGGGGTTGTTGCATTGTGATGATGCCACATCAAAAAATTCAGTTCCCATCAGATTACTTTTTAACCAAAACAGTGCACAAGCATATACAATACAAAGTGAGCCCCCAGTCCAGAACTTAGTCCCACTCTCCTTAGTCTTAAACTGTATCAATTACATCGTTCTCTATCAGAAATTTGCCATGAATTGATGGATACATAAATATAGATAAGCTTTTCAAATTTTTTAAAAAACAGTTAATACAATAGAACTACATACTTAATATAAGAGAACTACAAAAGCATCCCATTCTTTTGTATGGGTCTATCATAATTTATGTAACCAGTGAATTTTTAGATTGTTTCCATTTTCATTAAAATGTTGCTATGATTAGCCTTATAAAGGCAGTTTAGACATACGTCTGAACATATCTGCAGGACACATCTTTAGAGGTAAAAGTGTCAGCTGACAGCACATACACAGTCAGTCCTCGTTATTTGCACACTCTGTATTTGTGAATTCACCTACTTGCTAATATTTATTTATAACTCCAAAATCACTACTTGCTGCATTCTCACAGTGATTTGTGGATATGCTCAGAGCAGCAAAACATTTGAGTTGCCTGACATGCATATTCTCAGCAGTGGCTGAACCAGGTGCTACTCTGCCTTCTTGTTTCGACTCCTATGGTGGAAACAAGTGTCCTTTTTGAGGTTTATTTAGTTCTTTTTTTTTTCTATGCTTTTGGTTTGCTGTTTAAGATGACCCCCACACATAGAGATGAAGTGCTGTCTGGTGTCCCTAAGCACACAAAGGCTGAGCTGTGCCTTAGGGAGAAAATACATGCATTGGATAAATAAGCTTCTTTCAGGCATCAGTTACAGTGCTATTGGCTATGGGCTCAATGTTAATGAGTCAACAGTATATATTAAACAAAGTGTCGTTAAAGAGAAACACACATAAAAGAAGACTATGTATTGATCAGATGAAAATACTGTGACCAGAGGCTTTCAAAAACTTAATTCTATATCTCCCCTCAGAGCAGTGTTTCAGTATTTGGTAATTCAACATTTGCAGCAACTTTATAGGCCACAACTACCACAGATAATGAGAACTGACTATATTTTAATAGTAAAGAAACTTCTAAGATGTTGGTAACAATTTTACACTCTGACCAACAATATATATAAGTGGCTATTTATTCCCACCTTCGCCAACAATGTGTACAAGGAAACTTTTAGATCTTTGATAAATAGATTTAAAAGGTATCTTACCTTGTTATTTTAACTTTTTGTCTTTAATTATATATATTTGTTTTTGTGTGTGTATGTGTGTATATGAAGGGTTTGCTCATGTCGTTTCCCCAAAACTGCATTTGTTAGTGTTTTTCTTATAGATTTCTAAGGGCACTTTATATATATTGAGGAAAATTAACCATTGTCATATTGGTTGAAAATAATTTTTCTCAATATATCATTTGCTTTTTAACTTTGATTATCTTGTTTTTGTTTGTTCATTTAACCACTAAAGACTCTAAGTTTTTACATAGTGAAATCTATCAGTCTTTTCCTTTCTGATTTTTGTGCTGCACTTAGAAAGACCTTCCCTAATGTGGAAATAAAATTTTTTTAAGTCTTCTATATTTTCTTGTAGTCCTTTTATATTTCATTGTTTAATATTAAATATTTGATTCATCTGGAATTTGTTGAGTGGTAGGTTCAGCTTTACCTTTTTTTTCTTTTTGTAAATGCCTAGATGATTAAAACAACCTCTTTAAGAAGGCAAATCCATTTTCTCCATTAGTTTGAAATGTTATTTTGATGTCATATATTAAATCCCATATGTACTTAAACCTGTTGTTTTAGTACAGCCTATTTATAAGTCTGTACGGTAAATTTGCATTGAAATGAAGAGACCAAGAGAAAAATACATCAACATAGTTATACCAAATAAATGAAGTGGAGCCTGAATAGCAAGCCTGATTGGGTTAGCCTGTGTTGTTTTTGAAATATTTTAACCTTTCATTTCTGTGGGAGATTCTGAAAACAGTAGAAATGTGATACCAGATGGTGTTTCAGTGCCTGGGGCTCTTGGTTGAAAATAATACAGAAATGTCTTCAACTTGTTGACACAAATTTTGTGAATTCTTTACATGTTGTTACTTCCAACAGGTCAATATATACAGTGAAACAGCTCAGGACTACTGTCCTAGCATAACATTCAAGTCAGCTGAAATGCGTTCACTTTCCCTTGTTAAATCTCACAATGTTCGGAAATGTTGGTTTAGTACTCAAAAACCCATGCTAACCTACAAGGCAAATGATAGGCTACTAAATATAACAGACCCCATGCATCCCTATAATTCTACAAATTAATGGTTTCATAAAGAGAGAACCCCTGCCATACTCAAGAAATCCAAATGAGTTATCCCTGCCTGCCTTTTCTAAAGCTGAGTCCTTGAGGAGGCGACAGAGATTAGTGATATCGAACACTAATAGAGCTGATGCAGCTGACAACCCTCCATTTAAAAAAATAATTGGGTGCTTTTTATTCAGTTTTCCATGTGGCACTAAAGGTTCAAAGCTCCTTAAACAACTCCTTAACTATGACACCATTCTCGGGGGTATTGAAAAGTTACTGTCCATACTCTTCAAACCCCAGAACCAAACCACAGAGGAATTAGTAACAGAAGTAAGATCTTATGCAAGGTTTTTACAGAGGCTTCCTTAGAATTGAGGTTAGCAATATTCTAATTCATTTTTGCTGAGCAGCTATAGTTTTTGAGTTAACTCAGACTTCCCATCGATTTAATGATCTCTGTTTTCTCCAACAACTATGACAGGACCAAAAGCAGTTTCTCCAGTAATTAACTGGATCTCTTCACATACAAAACAACTCATTTTGGAGAGGTGAAGTTGCTTAGCAAAACCCTTGTTGACTTTTGGCCCAGATTCAATGGACTTGAGCTCTACTGATACACCACTACTCAGCTGGAGCACCTAAGCATCTTCACTTGCCTTATTATCATCCATATCAAAAGGAGCTGATGGACTCTTTTCCTCATCAGATTCTTTTGTTCTTCAGTTGGGCCAGTTGCTAATCTGTCAGTCACTGCTGGAGGCACAGGGCACTGAATCTACATAATGACTGAGGTGCTGTCTTTCAAATTCTCTGAACTATGGGTAAGAAATGTTCCATACAAATCTTTTCAAGTGCCTTTCCCTGAAATGCTATCTTTCATGATTTTTGGTGAAGAATAATTAGATGAGGCTGCAGGCTACGGACATTCTTTTCCCAAGGATGGAGTAGACATCATGTTTCAGTTATCCACTGCTGTGTAACAAAGTGTCCTAAAATCTTTTCTTTAAAACAGATTATTATTATCTCATGGTTCTGCCCACTGGCTGTGCTGGGCAGCAGACACCTGACAATCTGGATGGTTTTTACTTGCAGTGTTCCATGCAGCTACAGGCAGATGGTGGGTGGGACTGATGTCATCTGAAGGCCCAACTAGGCTGGGCATTCAAAGCTGTTTCTTCCTCACATGCCTAGCGCCTCACCAGGGATGGCCGAACAGCTTGGCAGACCTCTGACCAGGCAAATTCATGGAGTCAGGAGACGTGATTTAACCCATCTTTAGGAAATTTCTTCTTATCTATATGTAATTTCAGCTCTGCTTCCCTGCCACCCCTCAGTTGTGTGCCCTTAAAAGCCAAAACTTACTAAGTCTGGGATGCCTTTCAAACAGGTTGGAAGACAGGCACTGTGGAAGAACAAAGTGCAGTGATTTTTCTTTGTTTTTCAAATGGCATGTGCAAATTTTTACAAATACTGCAAACTCAAGCCTTTGGCATAGCATTTTGAAGAGTTGAGGTTTCTATTCTGTTTCATGAAGAAGTAACAGAATTTTCTCATGGGCTCCAGATGGGCTTACCCTTTAAATTTTTTTCTAAAAATAAAAATGTACTATCTTTTCCTTTGGTTCACTGTTGGAAATTAGATTGTAGCTATGTTGAAGCTAATTTTCTCATATTCTGTTCTTTTCTTAATTGTCTCAATTTTGCTTGCACAGACCATATGTGTACAAATCATTTTTTCTTGATCTTGAAATCTAGGTTATTTCTATTCTTTGAGAATCATTTACTTTGTTTTTGAGGTATTACTGAAAAGAACCCTTAATTTCCCTGTAAATTTTTCTTCATGACACAAAAAACAACCGCTATCAGGAGGAATTAAAAAATTAGATGTGTATATGTGCTGCATGATAAGGCAGTGTAGGTTTAGTGTCATTACTGGGTTTTAGATAATCTGGCAGGAAGGATTTTTATGTGAATTAAGCTTCATGTTTTACCTTTAAGCTGATCACGTCAGCTTTGCTTCCATTTGGTTTGATATGACATTAGCATATCTAATTTCAACATCTGAAGGTTTAAGGCATTTAACTAGAAAGAAAAATAATACTCATCTTCATCTATGGGCATTGTCAGATGGGGAAACACATGTGATTAAGAAATGTTTACCAAAGAAAGAGTGAAAAATTCCAAGACACTGAGTCCTAAATTAGTTCTAATGATCACTTTCCTTTTCTAGTTCATCAGATTTTTCCTGGATTTGAGCATGTTCGTTAAAAATGTAAAAGAGGTTTTTTGTTTTAGAGACCCATGTTGTGCCAAACTTGCTAGCTATTCTGTTCTGTGGCCAACATTTCCTTGGCCACTGTGTCAGTGCAAGCCTGATCTAAGTTAGGTAAAATAGTAATATTTATAAAGACTTTCTCTCAGTGATAACATTGCTTGTTTAACAATGATTTTGAACATAGGCTCTGGACAGAGCTGGATGCTGTATGACTCCTTCACTGAATAACCATCTGACCTTGAGCTGGATACTTACTGTCTCTAGACCTCAATTTCCTCATCCACAAAATGTGAGTAATAACGGTTCTTATGCAAATTAAATGAAATAGGCATATGCATGTGCACCAGCTATCTTCACTTGCCCTCCTGATCCACTCTCCACCCCTTTCCTCTCTGCTCTCCTTCCCAGGAGGCTGACCTGCATGGGCCATTGGAGGTTCCCTTGTCGCTTGCACCATTTGGTTTGGGCGATGGGGAGCCCAGGCAGATCAGAGGGAAGGCTGGGAGTAAGGTTAGGCATTTATTCTGAACTCTTACCCTGTAGTGTGGCCTTAGTCTGTCTCTCTTTCTCTTCCAGAAACTTACTACAAGACACTCTCTTTCTGTGTTCTGGGAAACCCCTCCCTCCCCTCTCCCCTTCAGACCTAAGGTCAGGTAACAGCAGAGCTCTCTCTAGCCCCAAGGTACAGCACTGCCCCTCTACCCTGTCACATCTTTGCAAATAATCAATCCCTTCATTAAACTTCTCTAGGACAATCCTAATTTGACTGCATCTTCTGTTCTCTCTGGAATCCTAAGTGATATAGTGTGTGCTTCATACAGTGTCTTGCACATAGTAAAATATTCATCAAAGTGGTATTTATCATTAAAAAGGCTTAAAGGCATGTAAATCAGTGTTATATACACACAGCCAGTATTTTGAACAAGCAGGGTATTTGAATTATGGTAAAAACAGAGCTTTATTTTTATTTACCATGGTGTGTTTAAACTTTATTTAGTGGGATATCTTCCTCTGTCCCTGGAGGAAAACTCCAGCAATCCCATGATTTCTCCACTCACTCTGAAGTGATAGTCTTAAGTGGCAGGCACTTGAGGACACAGACACACTCACAGTTTGGTAACTAGAATGTCCTGGCCATGGACCAATAAAGATGTGAGCTTGGTAAACTCCGCTCCTATTTCCCAGGTCGTACCTGCCCTGGGCTGGTGCCTGCTGTAGATACAGGGTGAGGCCCTAATTCTCTCCCATCTCACCGCTTCCTTCTCTCTCCAGCTACTGGTTTGGAACTGTCGCAGTGCTAAGGGTGGGAGAGAGGAGAGGTGGGAGAAGTACTGGGTTCTGATAGGGCTCTTCCTTGGTAAATCCAGACAAAGGGGTTATTTGCTATATGATAGTAATCATACCAGTCTCACTATAGAATTAATCTTTTAATACATTAGCCAAAATTGCTTAGTGGTTTGTTTTTTTAAATTTTTTAGAACATATTTTAATAATTGGGATCTGGCTAAAAGAAGAGAGTTTTCCTCCTGGTAGTTTAATGATACATATTTCTAATTTTTGCCCTCTGCCTGTGTTTGAGGCTCTCTCTCTGTGTGTACTGAGTGAAGACAGGGAACCAGGGTGAGGGCAGAGCAGGAGAGACCGCTGCCGACGCCGGGGGTGGCTGGGCGCGGTGGGCAAGGACCCACGGCGCAGTCCTGGTCTCTGGAATCTGTAGTGCGCAAGGGAAGACGAGGCATGAAGCAGAGAGGAGCCGGCATCAGGAGAAGTAGGGAAAAGTGCTCTGGGCACTCGGAGGGAGGAAAGAGTTCGTTCGGTCGGGGGTCTGGAGCCAGAGCACATGGTTGTTGTGCAAGTGTCTAGGTCCTAGAGGATAAAAAGCACTTGGTGGGTCCTTGATACAAAACCTGACTCTCTTTGTGGGTCCGCATTTAGCTGAGCTGATCAAAGAGCCTCCACTCGAACCCCTTCAGTCCAGCAAGCATCATCTCTGGATTTTTTTCTTTTTTTTTTTTAATTTTTAATTTTTCTCATTTATTTTATTCACATTGGTGACTTTCTTACAATATTCAGTACTGTTACCAAGAATAAGCTAAAAATGTCTGTAATTCACAAATGGGTGCTCAGTAAGGGAGCAATAGATCACCAATATGCCATTAACACTGGTAGGAGACTGAGGCCTTCTGATGCCATGTAATTGTGTTTAGGACTTTTTGTTTTGTTTAGCTTAGAGAAAGAAAAGGGACTCAAACACTACTGTTTCCCTATTAATTATAATCTTAAATCCAATGGTTTTCTTTTAATGCTTTCAAGAGTATTTAAAATATGTATGTAAAGCAATGTTAGCTTTTTAAAATAGAAAATGCTGAAAAACTTCAAAATATGACAAATTTGTTCTGTAATATAACACTATATTAGGTTAATAATACAATTAGATTACATTAGGCAATATAAATTGCACTTTAACCCATTTAAATGCAAATTTTGGGGGTTGTCATTAAAATTTAGAGCTTAAATAGATTATATTAAAGATTTTAATTCACAAAAAAGTTAGTTCCGGCTTGCATAAAATTAAAATTCAATATTTAAGTCTAACTTGTGTACTTATCTTTTTGGAGAACGGAAGTAGCATCTTTTCATACAGACTTCTTGTAGTTTAAGGAGAAAGCCAAGACATTTTCATGCTTATAAATTAATGTACATAAATGTAATTGCTACCCTGTTCCCAAGAGTTTTTTTATTGGTTCATAAGCCATACAGTTTATGCATACTGAAGGAAGCAACTTGAAGGAAATTTGGAGTCATGGCTCTGAAAAATCTTGTTTCTCCACTGCTTTTATAAATTTGACAAAGGATGCTGATCTCATATTTAATTGTGGGACTCTTATGCCACCTAGTTTCAAAATTTGACATCTTGTTATACATTTTTGTCTCTCTTCTCTATACATACAGATATCATGACACTTCATCCTTAAATACTTTAACATGTCCTCTGTCTGTTTCAACGTCTCTGGAGCAGGAATCTGATCAGCCCTTTTGGTCAGGTATCCACCCATTCTCCTTCCAGGAATAAGCAGGGAGCACGTCAGGCAGGCTTTGTTCTCCCAGCAATAGGTCCAGCACTGGAATTAGACCCAATAGTCTGCAGGTCCCGATTCCTCCTCTGTTTATGCCTCCACTGGATTTTTTTCTTCTCTGGCTGAACAAGAATGGACCTTTCCTAAAAGCTAGATATGGGAAGCACCCATTTCACATGGTGGACTGATAAAAAGTTGAGCTGGGCCTGCGATCCTAGTGATCGCCGAGGCTGTTCGCCACCCCCAGCTTCCGGTCGCGCGTCTGTTACGGGGCTGAGGCTGCAACACACGCGAGGAGCGGGTCAGGAGTCGCGGCTTCCAGGCGATGCTCAAATGTTCCAGGAAAGCAAATGCTCTTTGAGAGGGTGTGAAGGCTGCATCTCTTAAGACTTAAAGTGGAGGTACAACTCATCCCTGTCTTACAAGAAGAGGCTGTCTTCTTTTAAAAAAAAATTATGGAGTAAATTTTCAAGCATATTCAAAGTAGAGAGAATAGACTAATGAATCCCCACGTGGCCATCACCCCTAGAAGAGGGCTCTGTAATCATTTAAATAACTACACTGTCTTCCTTTTTACTCTGCAAAAATACGTATTCTAAATGAAAAGCTTAATGACACTACAACAGAAATGCACTGTTTAGTATTCAGGCAAAGATGCCCATTTTAATTTCAAGGATTAATTTTTTAAATCACCTGCATAAAATTTCTTTGAAAATTCAATATGAAGGCATGATGTCTTTGATAAATATTATCAAATGGCTAACATTATTCTTCATCTATATATTAAATAGCTTTAAACACTTGGAATTAAATATACGTCATTCTTAATTTCTACAGCATCTATGTTGATTTGTCATTAGACCACCAGCTTAATTTCATCAAAGGACAAACAAATGGTGTGGTCAGACTTCCCATTTTATCAGCAGTGATACCTTTTCTTAATTATTTTGCAGTCGGTTACCCAGAGTCCCACATTCTTCTCTCCTCTTTCTTCCCCCAGGCTTTTAAATTCACAGTCACTCATTCATCAAAGAAGAGCTTTGTCAAGATAAGGGATTTAATTCACAACATTCCTGATCAATATCTGAAAGAGCTAGTAATGCGGTCTCCAAAAGACACTGATATTTTGGCAGTTTCACCTCTTGTCCAAAGTGGGATTTGGGAGTTTTCCATGAGAATTCATCCTGTGTAGCCAGGATGATGCAGAGTGCTGTGTAACGTGCAACCCCAGGCATCAGGGAGGCAGAAGCCAGGAAGGGCATTTGGCCCGTTGAAAACAGGACCCAGTGGACAAAGGGAGGAGAGCGGTCAGCCACTCCTGAGCAGGGTTCAGGTGGGGAAGTCAAGGCTAGAGCATGGTCACACAGTCTGGGTCAACACAGAGGGAGATGTTGATAGCAGACTCAGACCCCAAACTGCAAGAGCAGATTATTTCCCGATGTCACGTGTTAATGGCCTTTTCCTCATACCTCAGAAGGACGGCAGGGTTGAACCTGATTTTCTGCGCCCAGCTAACGGGGTCTAGGGAAGGGCAGGGACTGCTCACTCTCTTAAAAAATTTTTAGGCTACATTAATGTGATGAGATACATTTTGGATCTGTTTGGCCACTTCAGAAACCCTTTGTCAGTTGCTCTGATCAGGTAAGAAACATCTGTATATGAAAAAGCCATAAATAAAATTTGCAGTTCCCCTAGCCTCAGTGTGGCAAGGTGAAGTCTCTGTTTGGAAAATGCTGCAAGTGTCTGGAAAGAAGTCTGTCTGCAGGGCGGCTGCTGATTCCAGAGCCCTACAATGAGGTAATGAGATAGTATTTGAATAGGGCTGCCTACAGGGTAATGCCTTTCAGATCCTCATTGCAAAATAGAATCAAGGGCAGGAGAAACGAGCTGCCAGCAGCTTTTGTATGTTCCTGGGAGTGCCATCTTTTTATTCTTCCTTTTTAGAGTTTTGGGGGAAAGGGGAGAAGCCCTCTTTACAACACCTCCTTGAAATGTTATCCAAGGCTTCTGAGAACCCAGAGAAATCCTCATTTTCCCAGAGGAGTTGGTCACAGGACTCAGAGCCACGCAGTTGCTACTGTGTGGCTCGCATAGACCAGTCACATCCTCCTGAAGTAGAGGTAAAACCTGTCTAGAAGCTGGGGCCCCTTGGAGAGGTCTTCCTTGTTTTAGTGGCTAGAAATGAATCTGAGAATAATTCTGCAACTATAGAATTGGCAGAAAGGAATCCACTTTTTTCCCCCTCCAGCATCTCTTTATTTGTGGGTTTTCCAAATGGTATAATTTAGAGACTCCAAGGTGAAGCCTTGATTCCCCTACCAAAGAAAGGAAAAGAGCCCTCTGGCTGGCTCCATCAGACGTGATTCTCTCTCAGACGAGATTTCCCGTTTGGGGATAAGTCGGAATCTCTTTCTCCTTTCCAGACTTCAGTTTCTTGAATATATCATATCTGTAGGGCTTGAAAAAAAATAACAAGGTCTTCTCTTTCCTGAAGCAGCTTTTGTAGTGGAAGATTTTTTGTCCTGCAGTATTTTATAAGTGTGGGCTTAGAAAAGAGAAAAAGCAGAGAAGGGAAACCAAATAAATAATTGCTCAGAATGTATCACCTATTATTATTTTCAAATACAGTCTCTGCCCTTGGAGTCATTCTCTTGTTCCACTGATTTCCTTAGAGAAATACAGACAGAAGGATGAGCCTGCTTGTGCAGTTTAAAATGGAATTTATTTCACTCTCCACATCCTATTGGAGACCATACCCAGCATTTCTGGGACTGTAGGGTGGACTTTGAACATGTGTCCCAGGCCCCAGTTGTGGTCCACTGTCCTTGCTGGTAAGAAAGAGGTCCCTGTGTTTGCTCACCCGGCTGACACAGAGCAGGTTCCCAGCGTCACACCAGCACACACAGGACACAGGTCTCCTTTTCTGAAATCACTCAGGGCTGGAGCAGGAAAACATTTTATTTTATAGGCAAGGGAGCTGGTGTCCAGAGAAGGGAGGATGTGGCTACTTCAGAGCCTCATGGCCAGCTAGTAGCACAGCTACCGCACTGAAACTGCCACCCAGACACTGCCCTGTTGCTCAGGGCTGATGTCCCCGCTACGTGCCTATGGTCTGGCCAGCACACTTCCATTTGCTCTCTCTCTACCTCGGACCTGGCTTTCTAACCTCAGGGACCTGATTTCCTGTATTTGCAGAACACCTGCCCTCATTTACTCTCCTGTCAGAGCTTCTTTGCCATCTCCTGGCCTCGGGGTTACAGGCAGCAGCTCCCCTGGACATCTCTGCATGCCCAGTGAGCCCATAGCTGTGGCTGTATCTGTAGCCCTTCTTCAAACTGCCTAATTCCCAGGGCATTGCTTTGCTTGACCTTTGACTTGGGGAAAGGTGAGGAGGGGACCTTTTCCTCCTCCTTTTGTTTCTAGGAATCTTCTTGTCAAGCTTTCCCCTCCTGGAAGTGGGAAGCGTTGGGGAGACTTACTGCTCCACTCTTACTCATTTCTCCCCAGAGAGGGCTTGTGGAGAAGCTCTTTGATCGACCCGTTTCACTGCACATCGCATCAGTAGGCCTCCTGGTAGGGAAACTGGCTCACTCTCTCTTTGACCTCAGGCAGTGGCCCCCCCATTGCTCCGCCCCTCTATTTCTGACCTCTTAGTTCAGCTCCTTGAAGCGCTGTGTACTGCAGGCACTCAGCTTGGGGCAGGGGGTTGCCTTCCTGAAGCCGGCTGAGTAAGCAGACTCGGGGGTCTCTACAGGCTGCTCTCCCCTCAGGCTGGGCCAGCATTTGGGCAGGGGCAGGAGCATCTGTGAGCTGAGGCTTCAGCTTGACTCCCCCTCAGGGCCCACGGCCGAGGAGCTGACAGCAGTGACTGCATGCCAGGGGTCAGGAGGTGCCGGCCTGGCCGCTGGTGAGGCCGGTGCTGGGGTTCCTGCTCTTCATGTGACTCTCTGTTCCTTAGAACTTCCGTGGGAGGAAGAGTGAGCTTCAGTCTCCCACGCGTCAGGTGTGTGCAATATTGGGGCCCTTCCTTCTAGCTCCCCAGGGCTGTCAGAGGGTGACCTGCCAGTGTCCTAGATTGGTTTTGTTCTGTCTTTAGCTCCAGTTTCTTTATTCAGTGCACATTTCACTTAATGGAAATGTCATTCTGAAAAAACTGATTTAATCAGGGACAGAAATTGATATTTCCTCAGTATATTTATATACTCATCACCACATTAGCCATTTTATAACATACTATCTGTTTACTACCCATAACAGCATAGTGATGGGGATTTAGATATACTGGTCCTAAAGGTAAGAGACCTTATGCACAGACAGGGAAAGAAACTCACAGAAGGTCTTTCAGGACCATAAAGGCCATTTCCATTTGTTCAGCATCTCTTCTGTGCCAGGCATGGACCAAAGTGCTTTGCAGACAGTATTTTATTTAATATTTACCACAGTCTTGCCAGGGAAATATTATTAAGGTCTCAGAGAAGTGAACCACTTGCCAGAGAACACATATCTCGGGAAGGATGGAGCCAGAATTTGAATCCACATCTTTCTGACTCTCAAGCTGCAAGTCTTAATATTTCATGCTGCTTTCCCTTTACAAGTACTCATCTTTCAATTAATTTTTTTGATCTGTTAGAGGATCACACAAAATTACACAGTATAATTTTATTCAAAAAACCCTTTAGAAGATTGAAACGTCCTTAAAGGAAAAGATAGCACCTCCACCTCTCAGATTTCTGCCCAGTGGCAAGATCTCTGCCCGCCTATGTGCTCTTACCCAGATGTGTGCTGGCTCTCAGGTCCCCACACGTGGCCCTGGCTTCAACACTTCCTGAGCTCTGTCCCGTTGGCTGGTTCCTCTGCCACTTACAATTCCCCAAACACTGGGTGACTGTGCAAGAAACAAATTATTTGATTAAGCAAATATTTATGTAAAATTTTCTACAAACACATTTTATAAAAAGCTCAAATGTCTACCAGCTGCACAAATTTTGCTCTTTATTCTTGCATTTTGTAATGTGTCAAGCTTGAGAGAAATCAAATAGGCATTTGCAACATTTCCATTTGAACACAGATTTCTGAAGAACTTCTATACAAGGAGATGAATTCGAGGGACAGGATGTTCCTTAATATACTTGTTAGGAGGCAACATTTGAAGGTGCCATGAGACAGCATGTACTGGGGAAGCGAAGGGAGGAGTTTGGGGAGTGACAAGCCGAGAGCCGGGGACGGGAGCGGGCCGGCAGGGACAGGCATGAGAAATACAGTCTGAGCTACAGGAGGTCCACAGTGAGACAACAACTTTCACTTCTAGGAAGTAAAAATGGAGTAAACAGCAGCAGAGCTATAGGTGAGGAGCAATTTATTTGTGTATTTGTTACATTCTGTCACAAGTCAATGGAGTAAATACTGAAGAGGAAGCATCCTACATGGCAATCATGGGGTGATGATGCTCAGACACTGATGTTCCTCAAATAAGTAGGTCTTACTTTTTAGATTTGTAAACTGGCTTACTGAACAGTCTGGACTTGGATGGGTGGGCGGCAGCTGCAGTAGTTTTTATTTTTCTCATTCCTGCCCTGAGAGATACTCTTTCTGGTCTCCCTTTCCTGACCCATTACAACACTGCAGGCAGATTCACATCATCCTGATTACTTTCAGCATTTGACAAATCTGGTGCATGTCAATACAGTCCACTTAAAAACTTTAAGCTTATCCTACGTAGCACTTCTGTGGCCCTGGCAACTGGGATGCTGGTCAGTGCTCTTATGCAACCTTTTCTCACTTAGGTTCCAGCACTTTTGATGTGTATGGGTTGAGGGATGGGTTGGTCAATGGAGGCAAAAGTCTTTTCCTAAGTGGTCCTATTGTAAATCTTTTCGTGGCAGGCAGCAGTATGCTAGTAAGTGTTTAACAGCTAGCACTCTGAAAAACACTGTGTGTATGTTAAACAATGTAATTACATGATAATATAAATATATTAGTATATGTTAACATGTATACTTATTATACATTTTACACTACAAAGGATTTTACTGTTGTAAAGCATTAGTAACAATAAAATACAGAATACCTTTATCATAACTTCCATATAGCTAATTGATTCTCACAGAATGCTTTAGCTGGCTTTTGCCAAACCCATATCTGTAGCTGATCTATACTTAAAATTGAAGAATGAATATAGTTCTGAGATGAATGTTGGTTGGCATTTTTACTTGTGTTAACAAGCAAGACAGAAGTGAAGCAATGAAGAAAGATATTGGAGCCTTACTCATTTATCAGTGACAGGGATGAATTCTTTGCTGAATTGGATAATAGTTTTGAACATTATAAAACTATTTCCTCAGTTTTGGTGTTGTTCACAATGTAGTAACTATATACACTTTTCAGTTAAACCTGCATAATTAATATTTTCTCCATCATTCTCTTAACTCTAGACCAGAGGATAACAAAGATTTTCTGTAGGGGACCAGAGAGTACATAAACCAGTAGGTTTTGTGGGCTGTATAGTCTCTGTTCCAAGTACTGAATTCTATTTTACCACAAGAACAGCTATAAATGGATGAGCAATGCTGTGTTCCAATAAAACTTAATTTTGTTAAACTATGCAGGCTGTAGTTTGCTGACCCCTTACAGAGACAATCAACAAAACAATAAAAGAAGCCCTGATTTGTAATATATGCCAGTTTCTTGGTGGAAATACTCCCTCCATAGCTAATTTCAAGCCACCCACATGAAGTCACTAACCATGGTGTTGGGAATGGCTACCATTCCATAATGTTTCCACCAAATAAAAGGAGCCTGAGAGAGTAGATAATAGTAAATGTATAATAATTAGTAAGTGATGAGTTAGGGATATTTATTACCTTTGTTATTAATATAATTTATTCAATCGAAAGTTTGCATAACTTAATTTTCAGTAATGCCCATGTCTAACAACCGGCTCGCACAATTCTGGTAAACTTTACCATTAGCTCTCTTGAGCTGGTGGACCAACCCCGGCATGCCACTAGTAGCAAACACCCAAAAACTTTTTCTCATTGAGAAAAATACAGTGATCCTCTTTGTATTCCATTGAACTAAGTCAATGAGTGCTCTAAAATGTAAATAGAAGATTGGAAGGAATGGATAAAGGGCATTATTGGCAACAAATGAATGAATTCTTACTGTTCACCATTTTATAGTGACCCAGTGCACACATCATTCTCAGATATCTATAATGATGAGGAAAAGGCTCAATATAAAAAAAATATATATTCATCAGAATAAATATAAATTCTGTCTTCACCCTTGTTCTTCCAATGCTCACCATCAGCTCTGGGGTGAAGAAGGCGCCTTATAGTCACAGCGCACTGGCCTAGGTTAGGTAATGGACTCAGTGGCTATCAATCCACAGAATGGCATTTACTTATAATGTACATTAAAAAAAATCAGGAGCTGGGGCAAATCTGATTCTCCTCTTAGAAATTTGGAATGGGAAACTGAGAGAAGGGCAGGTGTGGTAGAGGCTGGGCTGAGATGCCATGAGATGGAGATAACACAGAGGAGATCTCGTCAAGCCTCGAGTCACATGCAGACTAAAGCATTAATACAGTGATTGTAGTAATTGTACTGATAATGATAGTGGACAAGTTTTGAGCTTCTAATGTACTCCAGGCAATATGCTATATTCTTCATTTCCCTTAACTCATTGAATTTTTGAAACTGCAGCCTTGGATAAGTCATGGACAGTGTACATGGACAGTCATGGACAGCTCAGTTCTCATGACTCTCAGGTCTTTTTTCTCACCTTTACTCTTCTATTGATTCCAAATTTCTAGGACATTCCTCATGAAATACACCTACCCTTGGCCCCTGCAGTCCATACATCATCTCGTTGTAAGACTAACTCTCTGTGACTTTCATGTGATGGTCCGACTTGAGCAGAGCAAGCCAGTGGGGCTGGTAGTTACAGGTCTGCCAGGATGACTTCAGACCCAGGACCTTCCACCAGTAGCAGTGTGAACTTGGATAAATTGCTTTTCTTTGTCTCATTTTTTCCATATGTAAAAGGCTAATAATAGTTCCTCGATTATAGGAGAGTGTTAAGAATTAAATCAATCAATGCGTTTTGAATGTTAGACACAATGTCCGGCATATAGTAAACACTCATTAAATTAGTAATTATTTCAGTCCACAAAGGCTCAGGCTGTGCTAGTGCCTCCTCTTCAAGTCACCCTCTGACCTTGTCCTCCTTTCTTTTTCCTTGGTCATATCCCTTCAGAGTTTAAATATCTCAGTCTCAGCTTTCCTGGAGGACAGCATGTGGGCTCTACATGGCTTTAAAAAAATTGGTTTATTACCTGGGATTGACTCTTCCCCCCAAAACAACAACAAAATTTTCAAAGCAAAACCCTGAGTATCTCATACAAGATATGACATTAACTGCCATTTGCACACTTTTCTGTGGGTCTTTTTAACTGGGAGGCATCAGTGGAATGCCCCTGCCTCAGGCTGTGTCAGGCTGCCATCTGCCTTGCACGCATGTCCTGTCCTCCTTATAGCTGTTTTCAATACTTATTTTAGTAACTGCTTTCACCTCTGTAACGTTTAGGGTCTGTGTTAGTCAACAGAATGTGGTTCACCATTTAATTCACCTTTTCAGGTTGGGGGTGAGAGGGTAATCTTGATGGTAAGATTGGCATCTTTAATTTTCCACCTCAGAAAATTTTACTGTAAGTATCCAAAATTTGCACCTCCTCAGCTGAGGTTGTGATTATTTAGCATTGAAGATGATGCTTACTACGTAATAAAAGTTCAAGAAAGGATAACATCAAGTTCAGTTTAATTGATAAAAAAAGCACATGTTTTCCAGATAATATCATGGAATATAAGGAATCTAGAGAATAGGGATAGGTTTCCATATATGGTCTTATTATTTGTTTAAACATAATTGCGTTGGATTGATACCAGGTTGATTCACTTCATTGCTTTAGATGTTTGAAAAACCTTATATAATTATTTAAACTATTTTGATATAATTAATTCTTAGATAAAGAATATTAGCAACTGAATGATTCTTGATCACTATTATGGGTGAAATAAGGACATCAGAGAAATGACAAATTCTCAGTGTTGGCTAGACGAGGTCATGTGATTATATTCATATGGATGGGTGGAAGGAAATGCTTATGGTTGGGATACACTGTGTGGACAAAGAAGCCTATTATGCTTTAGGGAACTGTGAATACAATGAAAGTGAGTTTGCAAAGATTAATCACACAACAACAGATGAAAATATTGTGATACCTCTGACCAAATAGAATTCAACTTTTAGAAAATAATTTTAATTAGGTTTCTGAATAACTTGTATTTATGTCCTTCATGTGAACATCTTTTCCATAGACATAAAAAGTTCATCATTGCTTCATGAAGCTATATGCACATTTCGTTGCTGGATTGAACTTTCCATCTCTGGAATGCCTCCCTCTCTGTTAGAATTAGGCAGAATCATTCCTCTGATGCGTCTTAAGTAGTGACAGTTAGATGAATGCTTCCCAGATATCCACGGTTTCTCTGCACCCCATGCATCAGTATGGGGTCACATGATTTATTCTCTTCAGTGGAAAGTGGGCAGAATTGATGTGTTACTTCTGGTTAAAACAGCTAAGAGTGTTACATACGTTGCCCTTGCTCATTCAGGCAACTGGAACAGAAAGAGTCCGAGATGGCAGGCTTGCACGATGGAGACATAACTGGTCCCTGAGTCAGTGTTAATGGAGGACATTACGGGGGCCACCTTACCTGAGTGGGTCTGTGATAAGATTAAGGAAGAAATCGTTATTATATTGACTTGTTGAGATTTCGGAATTTATTTGTTACTGTTACTTGAATAATAAACAGGCTCACTATTACATTACCAAGAAGAGGGTAAAATGGAGTTACCTGGTTTAAAAGCTATCATTTGATCCCCCATTTCTTCACATGTTCATTTTCTTCTATCTTGAAAATCTGTTGCTATCACTATATCCCAAGAATGTACTGCTTTCGCTCATCGAAATGATATTTACTACATGATTTGAATTTTATTTTTAAAAACCCACTGCACATCTATGCTTACATTTACATTTGCAAGTATATACTACAAAAGTTGGGTAGAAATACACCAAATTATTCATTGTGGTTTTGTTACTGGGACAGAAGATGGTAATAAAAATTACAGGATTTTTTTCTAATTAAAAAAAGCTGTATTTTTCAAATTCTATTTAAAACATTATTTTTATAATTAGGAAATAAAACCAAAAATGTCATAAAAGAAAAATTTTTTAAGGTAAAATGTACTCCAAAGAGGATATATATAGATAGTAAACACATGCAAAGATGCTCAACTTCATCACCCCTTAAGGAAATGCAAATTAAAACCACTGTAAAACAATAAATTAAAATATATACATAAAAAGGCTAAATTTAAAAAGATACAGTACTAGGTGCTGACTCTGGTGGGAATGTAAAATGGTACAGCCATTCTTGCAGCCTGTTTGGCAATTTCTTTTGAAGTTTATGCTGGGTTAACTACTATGTGACACAGTAATCCTACTCCTAAATATTTGCCCTGGAGAAATGAAAATATAAGTTCACACAAAAACCTCTGCACACATTTTTTATAGCAACTGCATACGGTATTCACACTAGCTAAAACCTGAAGGGACCCAGTGGACGTCACTGGGTGAAGGAATAAGTGGTGGTATAGCCACAGAACGCAATAATCGTCAGCAATAAAAAGGAATGGTGTGTTGGTACACACGACAGCATGGGTTTATCAAAGGCATTACACTGAATGACAGATGCCAGTCTCAGAAGGTTACATACTGTATGATCCCATTTATATGACATTTTTGAAAAGCTCCTGACAAAGAACTTACCAGCGGCTACCGGGGGTTGGAGGTGGGAGAGGGTGTAAAAGCAAGAGCATAGCAGTCAGTGGGGTTTTGGGATGATGACACTGTTCAGTATCCTGATTGTGGTGGTGGTGTACACATGTATACATGAATTAAAATTCATTGAACCATGTACCGAACACATTAATTTTATTGCATGTTAATTGAAGATAAAATTAAATTTTATCAAATCAGGAATAAAATAAATAACGGCCATCCTTCTAGCTCCACAGTCTTTCCCACACCTACTTTTGTAATTCGGTCCAGTCCACATTGAGTTACCCTTTTCCTCCTCTGAAAGGGTATTACGGAGAACATCATTTATCATGTGGTCCTTATCAACAGCAGAACTCGCCTCCAAGGTCAATTACAGTACTTAGGATAATCGTATTTGCTGCCTACACCATTTATCACGGGGGCTTGTTACTAATTGCTTTTGCACTGTTGCATGCCTCTCTCAGGTGGGCACATCTTGTTCCTCTAGGATGAACTGGGCCAGCCTTTGTTGTTTTATATAATAGTGTTTTTTCTGCATAGATATACTATTTAATCTTTGATTCATAACAAGCCAATAAAGTATAATTAACATTTCCATTTTGGGGGGATGAGGATTTTGAAATGAAATGAAATTCTGGAAAATTACAGAAAGTGCCTAGAGTCACAGATAGTAAGAGGCAGAGCTTTGGATGAAGAGCAGGCCTGTGGTCTTTCCTCTATACCACTGTGCTGCTCCACAGCCAGTCACCACACTATCAAAGGTAGATTCTTATGCTTTAGAATCCCCATCAGTCTTCAAGGACTTGTTGACATTTGAAAGAAAAAAAGATGTGTTTCTTTCTGTTCTGTAAGGCAGTTTTAAGATTCTTGGACATTCTAGTTGGGCTTCACACTTGTCCCTCAGACTCTGTGTTAGACTCTGATGGTTCCAGGTGTGCAGTGGTTAAGTTGTGTGAAGAGCTGGGAAAATGATGTATGTACTGCAGAGGCCAAGGCTAGGTTTGTTTCTTGATAACTGTACTGGAAATTGGGACTCACATAAAGGAAAAAATAATGAAGTCCAGAGAACCAGGAGAACTGAGCTCTGAGGCCCTACGTCATTCATTGTACATAATAAATTAAGTTCTCTCCTATGCTTCTGGAAAGTTCCTAGTTGGCACTTTCTTTGGGAGAACTGAGAAAATAATCGCATTTTTCTGTGTTCTGTGGTGTACATGACGTTCACCAGTTGAGAAAGGCTGGAGATCGGGAATGGGTGGGACTAGACGCCAGGATCTTTCCTGCCTTTTGCACATGGAAAGGGAATACAGGATCATTAGAGGGGATGGTTCTGTGAGTGAGAGGGGAGGCCGGGGCCACCTCAGACCCACACTCTGGTGGGTGATGGCAGACAGCGAGTCCGTTTTGCTCTTCCTCCTGGCTGGTCTGTCATTACTAGGCGAGGAAAACCTAGGTTGTGTCAGGAATGTACTGGATTCAGAATCCCAGGCTTGAATTTCTTTTATGTGAGCTCTGGGCAAAGCACTTAGGTCTCAAACATGTCTGCTTTCTTTGTGGGAGTGTTCGCTAAGATGAGGATAAAACAAAACAAAACTGCCCAGAAAGTTGGGCTTCTACTAATAAACCTCAGCCAAGGTGTAGAGTCAGGGTTTTCTCTGAAATCCCTCCTAATTATTTTGCTGCTGTTCCTCAGATACTCCAAAGTTCAAAATCGCAGTGCCTGTGTTTCGGTGTGTATGTACGTCACCGTGGCTCTCCTGCAGGCTTCTCGTGCACATTGCAAGGGGCTCTGCTGTCTTGCCACTATTCCCTCTTTCCCTCAGCACCTGCCTTTGTACTAAGCTCTCTCTGATTTCCACTGTACAGTGTCTTTGTGTTTTATACTGTGTGGCAGTTTGTTTATCCTGGTCCCAAAGCCCATATTTCATTTTCAACTTAGAACGTTTGCATCTTTTTCTGTCTTTCGGCCACTAGATGACACATCTCAATCTCGTATTGTGGGCACGTGATACAAACAGCAAAATTTGCTGTTGACATTTTTTGGTTCATTAACTAAATGGTTCAAATGTACCATATGTTAGAATTTATTCTATAACTTTTCATATCTATTCTTTTTTGACTCTTCTTGACATTCTCTCTAATGGAGCCATTCACTCCTAAACACTCCTGACCTTCATACTAGTGGAAAGTATGGGGCTGGCCTTATATGGGAGGTAGATTCCCATCTGTGTTATTTATGGAATAGGGGGGAAATCTCTGACCTCAATGTGGCATTCCATTTAGTATTATCCTTACGTTTAAAAGCCACCCAAAATTCTATCAACTGGGCAGCTGGATATACGCAGAAAATATACTCTTTATATGTAAAGTACTCTCTGAGCACTAATGTGGTGAATAACCTTGATGATTAACAAAAGTGGACAACAGCTTGAAGTTTCAAGAAGACCTGTGGAGAAATAGAGTTTTGACAGAAGAGGGAGAAATGAAAATTACTTCTAGAAGCTGGGCTTCCATGAGGGGGAGGCAGCCCAGGGACCTGGGGGCTTACAGAGAGAAGAGAACTGGGGGGAGACAGGAGAAAGAAGGGAAGATGCCAGGAGATGAGAAAATGGAAATCAGAGGGTGCCAAAGATTTTCATTCTGGTAACTTCTTTTAGGGCTCAAGAGTGTACTGAGCATGGCCAGGCATAGAGGAGGAGAAAAATTTTATTTCCCACAGCTCAGAGATCAAAAGGCTTCTGCCTCAGCCTGCAGGGTAAAAATCCAATGAGGGAGAGCTTCCATTTCCATCAGTATTATAGATAGTTTATGAACACCAGAAATACTTTATGCTTACACACACACACACACACACACACACACAGTCTCATACAGGCACATCTATCCCTCTCTCTCTCTGTGCATAGCTGGGTTGGCAAGGATGTAAAAAAAAAGAACTCTGACTTCAAAATGGTAAGTATAAATCCTCACAGTCAGCCAGCACTGAAGCCAGCAACTGCCCTGGGCAGATCTACAGATTCCTGGTGGCTTCAGGCTTTAATAGGTCAGGGACAGGGACACACAGCGATCTGTGGATTTATCAGAGACTCCAGGAGAACATCAAGATACCTGAGAAGTGACCCCTGGCAAAAGAGAACCAGAAAAAAAAATTCTACAAGAAGAGATAATAAGGAATCTTGCCTGTTTTGATTGTATTGCTGATGTAGAGAAAAACTTAATTCCATGAAAATTTTGAACTGCAAGCTGGCTCTCACAATGATTTGGGGGCAGAATTCAGTTTACCTTTGTGGCACAGAGAAACCCCAAGCCAAGTGTTCTGTTTAACCTGGTTATGCAAACATAAAAGGATTCTACCCTCACCTCAGTTTTCAAAGAAATCTAATAGGAAAGTCTCAAAAAACATCATTATCAGTCTCTCTCTCACACACACACAGACACCAATCATAAAACACATCGAGAAGTTACTATAAGTGAGAGTTAACTAGAAACAACCAATTGCAGAATTAGAACAGTGAATGCTGGAATTGCTATTAGACTATTAGGATTAGAATTAGTAATTGGATTACTGGAAATAGATTATAAAATAAGTATGCATGGTAAGTGTAAAGAAACAAAAGATGTTAGTGACAATCTAACCAACTATTATCCTTGATCCAGCAAATATGAAAAAAAAATAAAACTACTAGAAAAATATTATGAGTAAAAGTAGAAACTCATGGCCTACTTTTTGTTGAATGTGAAGGGAATGTATCACAAGCAGATAAATCAGTAATTTGTTATTTACATATAAAAGGAAGAATAACAAAGAGCAGAAGTTTTCAGAGGAAGTGTGGGCCCCAAAAGCCCAATTACAGCTAGGATCGTATTTTCCAGTTTTGCCCCATCAAAAGGATCACTTGAGCCATTGTTTAAAAAATAGGTTCTTGGGGGTCATGGCAGACTTCTTAACCAGAATTTTCAGAGGATTTCAATGTGTAGAGGCTTGGAATGAATCCTATCACATGAGTCATTATTACAAGTTAAGAAACACACACTAGAACAGTGTTTTCCAAGTGTGATCTCTTCGCTAGCAGTATTAGTACCATCTAGGAATTTTTAAAAATGCAGATTCTCAGACCCCATTCCAATGTACTGGATCACAAACTCCGGGAGGCGAGCAGTCCAAGGTCTAAAACAATCTAGAGGTGATTCTAGCAAACATAAAATCTGAGACCCCTTGTGCTGGATCACTCTCTGGCCCTAAAATGAATGAGAGGTTGGTCTGCACATGCCAAATACAAGAAACGCAAGAAAGAATAGACAATTTTCTTGATCTTTGCAGTCAAAAGTAATTTCTTAAGCCTCTGATAGCCCATGGAATTTTTCATATCTCTTTTATGCCTTCTTTTTCTGCTCTTCACTCCCTCTTTTCCAGTCAACTCCTGTACCTCCTCCAAGTTTCAGTGTAACACCCCTGCTCTTTTTTGGTTATTCTTTTCATGGAATATCTTTTTCCATCCTTTACTTTCAATCTATTTGAGTCTTTGGATCTAAAGTGTATCCATTGTAGACAGCATATAGTTGAATCATTTTTTTTTTAATTCTGCCAATCTCTGTCTTTTGTTTGGAGAATCTGATATATTTACATTTAAAATAATTACTGTTAAGGAGGAACTGATTTGTCTCTTTGCTGTTTGTTTTCTGAATGCCATATAGCTTTCGTCCCTCATTTCCTGCATGACTGTCTTCTTATGAGTTTAGTTGATTATTTGGAGTGAAATGTTTCAGCTCCTTTCTCATTTCCTTTAATATATTTTCTCTGTGGTTACCGTGGGGAGTATATTTAACAACAATGGCCAGTGACCTCTTTGCACCTCTGTGATCAGAAGCAGCGGTTGGCAATCAGAACACAGATCCACGCTATCTGGAGGATAAGGTTCTTTGCTCACGTGGCTTCCACAAGCTGTATGCAAGCTGCTACAGGGACTCATTCACAACTCTCTACCGTGGGGTTTAGGCTGAAGTGTCTGCTACTGTTTTAAAAGGTGAAATCGACTGAAATTAACCATGATTACCGTCTAGGTCTTCCCCTGGAAGTTCCACGCATTCAGTTAACTCCAGAGTTTCCCAGTTACATCAGGTTCTCCTAGTAATTGTTGTCTAGGTGGAAAGACAGATTCCTTGTGCTTCCACCTCTGTCATCTCCCCTGAGCAATGTCCTGATACAAAACTTTAAGGAAATAAATCATGTCCACACTTAAAAGTGATTCATATTGCCATGCATTCCTAGACAGAGGCATTTAATTTTTTCTTAGTCATCTGTCCAACCCCTGCTAACTTCCACTAGATAACTTATATTTATGATAGCTAGGGCAACATTGAGAATATGATAGGACATTCAATAAACTTAGGGAAGTTAAAGAAGGAGAGGGAGGGAGGGAGGAAGAGAGCAAATCACAAATGCAAGGAGCATTTTTAGTATAGTCCACACATATGTTATACCATATGACCTCTATTTGCTCATGGTGATTTCTTGCCAGTGATATTTTTGTTAGCTATTAAATATCTTTTGGAGTAATTATCTTAGTTGCTCTCAAAATATCCAACTGCTTGTATTTAAATAAACAAACACACTTTCTTTTTCTCCTGTCTTCCTATTTTATGGACTTGTTATTCCCTATGCCTGTAATGTTCCCCTTCTGCATGACCACTCAGCAAATTTGTGTGCATCCTTCAAGACTTAGCATAAACACCATTTTAAAAATGATCCTACATCTCCTTCCTTCTCCATGCAAGCAGACTTAGTAATTCTTTCTTCTGCTTTTATTTTCCAGTATTTGTTCGTACTTCCCTTACTTAATTATCATCCTGCAGAGGTGATTATTATTTGCCCATCTGTCTTCCATTCATACTGAGAGAGTATCCTTGAGGGAGAGCTTCTGTCCTATTCACATCATTTCCCTGATCAGAAAGAGGCAGGTTCTATAAATGGTGATAAAAACAGAATGGGTAAGTAACTCTATTTTCCTGTTTAAAAAAGAGACAGGACCTTTAAAAAATATGAACAATAAAGTAAAAAGCCTTGTGAAGAGAAGCAATTAAAAATTAAGCACATTTGGAAAAGATTTTTCAATTATAGGAGTTAAGAAATAAAATGATTCCCTATGTAACTACAAATTAATGAAAATATAAAATGAATCAAACTTCCCTTGCCCAAATAATCCAGAGACTAGGATTATAGTACTTACTTTGTCACTAAATAGCTGTGTGATTTTAACAAAAATATTCATTCTTAGGCTCTATTTTCATCACTCATAAAATTAGAGAGTCAAATTAAGACCTTCGCTAGATGAAGATCCTATTAACTGGACCGTTTCCCAAGCTTCTGGGAAACTGAGCTATACTCTGCTGTTCTTCCAGATAGAATTTGACAATAGAGGTTCACAAATGCACTTGCAATTCCCTAATGGTCTAAAGTCTAAGGGGACAGCACACTGGATGTTGCCAGGTTAAGCAAAACAAATTCTTTTTGTTATTATGGGACAGGGCCTTAGGGAGGGAGAATGCTCTCTGGAGGATGTCTGGACTGCTCATGTAAAATAGTGAGTTTATGAAGTCAATTTATTATCTTTTTTTTAGATGCAACTCCCATGGAATAACAATGGATGAGAAGTTAATTTACTGTTGGTAAAAGCCAAGCCCTAGCAGGGATGGATTTAATAAATGTGACAGGCATGAAAGGATACCTGTTCAGTGATTTATTGATACCTCCATATTTTGAGGAAGCAGATGGTGGTAATGAATCTGAAAAAAGACTTGGGATTGGAGATGAAAAATTCCCGTAAGTGTGGAGATAATAAAACAATAAGACAAAAAAAAAAGGATATATTTTCAACTGATCAGGTACTTTCAAGATGGAAAGTTCCATCTTTTTCATTGTGAGTACGAGGAGCATGTGATGGTAAGAAGTCCGAAGCCTCAGGTTATAGGACAGAGCAGAAGCACGTTTATTATTGGGGTCTCCTTGAAGTTTGTAGTTATAAATACCACGGGTTAAGTGATTTGCCCTTATATTTTATGACATGATAGTTTAGTGAAGTTGGATTTTGCCTTTTGGCTGCAAGAATGATTTCATTGTCAGGGAAGACCTTCTGGTGAGAAGTATTTTTCTTATTTCTTAGAAGCGAAATCTTAATAAGAGGTTAGATAATCAAGCAACCTAAAGAGGCTGATGGTGCGACTTACCTAGCACTGTGAAAGGATGCAGGTAAAGGTTTTCATGGCCTTTAGTCTGTCAGCAATAAATACAGTACCATCTCTCCTGATCAAGTGAATATACTCTAGAGACAGATTTTCTTGCCTGAAAGTCTTTTGCCCAAGGCAGAAGAGTGGAGTTCTGGTATACCTATCTCAGTAATAGTACTAATTGGTAATGAATGTTCTTAGGCAATAGAAAATATTCTTCTGAAGGTCCTGGGTCAAGACCTTGAAGGGATAGAGGAGCAGAAGGCCAACAATGGTTGGTGTTCAAGTAGTTTAAGAAAATCAGTAGAGGGAAGATTGCAGGGAAGTGAGAGGTGAGCCGTAACAAGGACTCACTTTGCTTTAAGTAACTACGGCGACTCTAGAGGGCAACCCAGCAGGTTAGAATTTAACAGTTCCCTTCAGGTTCCATACAACCTTGTGCACCCTCCATCATCCATCCCAATCAGGAAGATCAAGTAGATTTATCTGTAGTACTGAGCTTTATCCCGCCGTTTTTCCAAATTTATCCTGAAATTGCGAACTGAAATTCCTTTGAGTATTAGGCCTTAACTTATGTAAAACTGCAGAAAAGACTACACACCTCACCACTTAGGGAAAATGTAAACTGAATTTTTTTTCTAAGGTTTTGTTTGTTAATGTATATACAGAAAATTTTGGTATTTTTCCTGATGACCTCCCTAATCTGTCATCCATATTGCTACTGAAATTTCTTTGATTGGTGAAAATATATATTCAGAGTTTAGGATTTCTAGGAATCACTCGTGGTAAGACAATCAGAAAAGAAAATTCTTCAGCAAACCCTGAAGGATTCTTATTTTGGAATGTGTGTGTGTGCGTGTGTGTGTTTGTTAATTCTCTGCTAGAAATATAACTTACTATGTTGGTATTTGTGTAATTATTCAAGGTTGTTGAGCTATGTGATCTGCTTGAGATGACAGTCCATAAACATGATCATTAGCAGTCATTAAGCATATTTTCCTTAGGAGGCATTCAAATATCTTTTTACTGGGATGCAAAATTTATTGATTTTACCATTCATTCTATAATCCCCAATTCCTAGTGTGAGGTAAAGAGGGCCAGGTGACACCTACACGTGCAGCAGGGTTGTGTTACAGAGAGGAATCCTGAGTTTATAACCAAGTCTTCTATAATGGCCAGTGAGCCTTCCTGCCCTTTGCTTTGGAGAGGTACAGAGACTGTAAGCTGTGCAGAAACATGAGAGACCGTGGAGAACCCCAATATCAGTATCTTAAACATTTCTATTCTTAATTCTAAGATTTCCAGTGTTATAAAATGCTTACCCAGGAAGGAAATAATTATTTTACCTCAAGCAATTGGAGATACCTTCCTTCTCACCTGAGTTTGCACAACAATCAGGGATTTCAGTAGCGGAGCTCCTATTGGCAACCCTGACTGACACAGTGACAAAATTATTGACTCTCACACGGGGTGATGTCACCGCTCCTGTGCCCTAAATTCAGGTCATACGGTATGCAATTCTTGGGTGTGATTAAGATAGTATTTGACTCCCACTAGGTGGCGGTATCACTGGTTTGGATTTTATAGTCTTCTGACCTGGAAGAAATATAATTATCTTCTTATCTGTATCGAAAAAAACCTTTGAATTTGATGGAATCTTACATCTTTCCTCTCATATATTTACTATTTCGTTGAGGCAATAATTCTGGGTAATAAATAATACCTGAAATTTGGAGGTTCATCAATAGTTCCGACATCCTGTCATACTTTCTAAGGCTGTTTGACTGGCACTAATAAAATATTTTTATTTTCAGAAGCCCTGGAACTAGAAACTTCAGGAAATAATTTCTTCTTAAGACTCTAGTAGCTTAGTAAATTATACATGAAAAGGAATAATACTCATTGAGTTTGTTTTCTTTACATGAGTGACAGCTTTTCTCGCCCATCTTTCATGAAAATATAAATCTAAAGTATAGTCAATAACTTCATTGAAGGCTGAGTTTGTATTTTCCATTTCATCTTTTCCCAGTTTTTTGGTGAATTGCATATAGTATTTGTTTAATATGGTTTCACAAACTCCTTGCTTTCACTGATGGGTGCAAATCACTTACTGCTCCTTGAAGTTGTAATCAATCTAAACAGAGCTTTTTAAAAAGTTCAGCTTTATTTTTTAGTAGCAGATATGTCATCTGTTGCTATGAAATACAGTTTCAGATTGATAGCATTTATTGTTGTACACACAGTAAAACATTTAAACAGAACAAAAAGAATAAAGTGAGATGCAACTTTCCCTCTCACAGTGGACCCCTTGCTTTCTTTTTTATCAGCAATCACTGAGATAAAAAAGAATTCTATGTATTCTTCCAGAACTTTCACACACATACATACACATATCTTTTATACTAACATTGTGAAAATTCTAAAGAAGTACATTTTGCTTTTTATATTTTCATCTAGTGCTTTTTATTCTCATTTACATACAATAAAATGCACAAATCTTGAGTGTACACTTGACCTTTAAGAATGATTTTTGAGAATTAGTATATACCTGTGTCATCACCACCCAAACCAAGATAAAAACATTTCCATAACCAGAAAGTGTTTTTTTATGTTCCTTTCACATGAATTCCTATGTACCCCAACCATTTTCTAATTTCTGTCAACATAGTATTGCCTGTTCTTGGACTTAGTAAAATCATACTCATCTGGAGATACTAATTTCTTTGACCTTTACTACTTTAAGCTTCTGAATTTTAGCTTTGTGCGCAATATGTGTTAGGGATCTGTTAACATTTTCTAAACATTTAATAAATACATATTACTGAATAGTCTATCCTTTTCCCACTAATTTATCAAGACATGCAATCCTTGTTTTAATCCAAGTTTTCATAGCAGTTTTTTTCTGGTTCCCCCGTTATAATCATATATCACTGCAACCATGACACAATGTATGGGATATATATAAAACCTTTCCACTAAGCATTTCTTGTTTGTTTTCTTTAAGTCCCCATAATAGTTAACTCTATTGTTTCAACAACATTCTAAGATAGGACATTGTTGGTAAAGTGAGTAACACATATTTTTTTCTTTTCCTATCTTTTGGATCATAAGGCTTTTACACAAACATTGTTGAAATGTGGTAACCAGTTTAGCTGTTGAGAAGGAAGAAGACGAGTTGGCATTTTTCCATTGAGCATTTTTATTTCTTTTCTTTTTTTTTCTTTTTTGTTTTTAGTTTTAGGTGTACAACATAGTGATTCAATATTTATGTACATTATGAAGTGGTCTCCATTATGAAGTAAGTCTAGTTCCATCTGTCACCATAAAAAGTTGTTGCATTATTGACTACATTCACTATGCTATATATTACATCCCCATGTCTTATTTCTTTTCATTTTATAAATGGAAGACCTGTTGATCTCCTTCACCTATTTCATCCATCCCCCTAACACTTCCCCTATGGCAACCATCAGTTTGTTCTCTGTATCTGTGAGTCTCTTTCCTTTTGTTTTGTTTTATTTTTTTTTAGATTCCACATATAAGTGATGTTATATGGCTTTTGTCTTTTTTCTGTGTGACTTACTTCACTTAACATAATACCCCTATGTCCTTTCATGTTATAGCAAATGGCAAGATTTCATTCTTTTTATGGCTGAGTAATATTCCATTGTGTGTGTATCTGTCTGTCTGTCTATGTATCACCTATTATTTCTCCGTTCATCTATCAAAGGATACTTAGGTTGTTTCCTTATCTTGGCTATTGTAAATAATGCTGCAGTGAACATAGGGGTACATATGTCTTTTAGAATTAGTGTTTCATTTTCTTTGGATAAGTATCTAGAAGTAGAATTGCTAGATCACATGTGAGTTCTATTTTTAATTTCTTGAGGAGCTTCCCTTCTGTTTTCTGTAGTGGCTGCACCAGTTTACCTTACCAACAGTGCACAAGGGTTCCCTTTCCTCCATATCCTCACCAACACTTGCTATTTCTTTTTGTTGTTGTTAGTAGCCATTCCAACAGGTGTAAGGTGATAATTCACTGTGGTTATGTTTTGCATTTCCCTGATAGTAAGTGTTTTTGAGCATCTTTTCAATTGCCTGTTGACCATCTCTATGTCTTCTTTGGAAATGTCTATTCAGGTCCTCTGCCCATTTTGTTATCAGGTTGTTTTTGACATTGAATTTTGTGAGTTCTTTATATATCTAGGATGTTAGCCCCTTATCAGATATATAATTTGAAAATATCTTCTGTCATTCAGTAAGCTGCCTTTTCATTTTGTTGATATTTTCCTTCATTGTGCAAAAGGCTTTTTAGTTTGATATAGTCCCATTTGTTTACATTTGCTTTTGTTATCCTTGCCTAGAGACATCAAAAAAAAAAATCACTGAGACCAGTGTCTCACAGCTTAATGCCCATGTTTTCTTCTAGGAGTTTTATGGCCTCAGGTATTATATTTAATTATTTAATCCAATTTGAGTTTATTTTTTATATGGTATAAGAAAGTGGACAAATTTCATTCTTTTATATGTAGCTTTGCAGTTTTCCCAATACCATTTATTAAACAGACTGTCTTTTTCCCATTGTATATTCTTGCTTCCCTTATCATAGATTAATTGACCAAATAGGCATAAATTTATTTCTGGGATCTCTATTCCATTCCACTGACCTAGGGGTCTGTTCTTGGGCCTCTGGCATACTGTTTTGATTACTATACCTTTATAGGATAGTTTGAAATCAGGGAGCATGATATTGACAGCTTTGTTCTTCCTTCTCAAAATTACTTTGGCTATTTGGGGTGTTTTGTGATTCCATACAAACTTTAGGATTATTTGTTCTAGTTCTGTGGAAAGTGCTGTTCATATTTTGATAGGCATTATGTTGAATATGCAGATTGCTTTAGGTATTATGGACATTTTAACCATATTAATTCTTCCAATCCAGGAACACAATGAATCTTTCTGTTTTTGTGTGTGTGTTGTCTTCAGTTTTTCATCAAGATCTGATAGGTTTAGAGTGCAGGTCTTTCACCTTGGTTAAATTTATTTGTAAGTATTTTACTCTTTTTGATGCTATTGTAAATGGGATAGTTTTCTTAATTTATATTCTGATGGTTTGTTTTTAGTGTGTAGAAATGCAACAGATTTCTGTATACTGATTTTGTGTCCTTCAACATTACTGAATTCAGTGATGAGTTCTAATAGTTTCTGGTTGGATCATTAGGGTTTTCAATATGTAGTATAATGTCAACTTGGAAGAGTGAGCACTTGACTCCCTCCCTTCCAATTCATATGCCTTTTGTTCTTGTCTGATTGCTGTGGCTTGAGAAGAATATGTAATCTGTTGTTTTTGATGGAATGTTCCCTGTATGTCTGTTAAGTCCGTCTGGTCTAATGTGTCTTTCAAGGCCACTGATTTCTTATAAATTTTCTATCTAAATGATCTAGTCATTGATGTAAATGGGCTGTTAAAGTAGCCTACTTCTGTCAATTTCTCCCTCTGCATTTGTTGGCATTGGTTTATATACTTAGGTGATCCTATTTGGGGTGCATGAATATTTATAAGTGTTTCATCTCCTTATGGAATTGATCCCTTTATCATTATATAATGCTCTTTTTTGTTTGTTGTTACAGCCTTTTTTTAACGTCTCCATCTATGGTCTATACACTTTTTGATCTGTTGTTTTGCATTAGTTTCCAGTCAAGTGAGTCTGTGCTCAAACCCTTCAAGACTAGATTTTCCTGTACCCACTGTTATGTAGTTTTCCTGGACACACTCCCTACTGACTTTCAAAGCCAGGTGTTTCAGGGGATTGTCCCTTCTGTGCAGGATCTAAGGACTGAAGCTCAAACCCCTCACCCCTGCACCTGGGTTGTGCTCTTATTCACTTAGCAAAATCGTGTCTGCCTCTTTTACCTATCTCATTATGGAGGCTCTGTTCAGTTTCTAAGTCCCCTTCAGAGGGAATTATTCCAAATGTAATTGTAGTTTCCATGTGTACAAGGGAGGGGGTGAGCTCAGGATCTTCCTCTGCCACCATTTGAGCCCCCATTTTTTGTTTCTTGTTTCTTAAAATATGCCTGACCTTGCCCTTTGATCATGGTTTTTTTCCTATTTCTTCTATAATTTGTCAACTAAGAACTTATTTTAAGGCTCTGTTATTAAATTGTAAAAGCTTATGACAGTTGCTGAATAGTAGCTCACAAAAGAAATCAACACATTTCAAATAATCAATATTATAAACTCTGTCTTCCATAACTAAAATGCAATACTTGACATCATATTTGACAGCGGTTGTAATTAGGGAATATGTTGAACTGAAGAACAAGAAATCATTACTAGATGTCAAAATTTGTATGATGCAGATAGGCCATACTTAGAGGAGAATTAATAGCATTGAGTACTACTTATGAGTTACATTGGTTAGGCTAAAGTCTAAACTGTTATAAAAGAGAGCCCCAAATATTTTTGTTTACATCAAGTAGATCTCTCTTCCACAAAACAGGATAGAGGTGAATGATCTGAAGCGGGCAAGGCAGCTCAGGTCATCACTACTTCCCAGAAGGTGAGAGAAGAAAATAGGAAAGTCCAAGAAAGGTGGAATTATCTTTGAAGGGTTGACACAAAAGTTGCACACTTCACTTACTGATTCAAAGTTAAACACAAGGCCACATAAAATGCAAAAGGAGAAAAGGGAGGATAGATTCCTTGGGACAGTGGTTACAGCCACATGGGGCCAGTTTGAATTTGATACTGATGGAAAAAAGGAAAATGTAAGTTGCATTTTAACAAAAATAGCTTTAGAAGTTAGAAGAACAATAGTAAACCTAAACAAAGCAGACAAAAGAAATTATAAAAATCAATATGAAAATTAGTTAAAACCAAAGGAAAAATAGGAAAAAGGTAGGGAAGAATTAACAAAAATTGATGAAGTTCTTTGACAAAATTAAAGACATTGACAGTCCTCTGACAGAACTGATATTGGAAAAAAGGTACACAGCCCAAATAAATTAGGAGTGAACAAGAGGACATTATTTACAGATACAATCTGTATTACACAAATGCATTAGGTAACAATAACCTATTTTATGCCAATGATTTTCAATATTTATATGGAATAATTTTACAAATAAATATTTGTACAGAATTAAGTCAAGAAAAAAAATTTTTTTAAACACATTAAGTAAACTGATAGGAGACTCAGAAAGTCTCATATTTAAAAGACACCAGGCTGAGAATATTTCACAGGTGAGTTTCACTCCTCAATCTCCAAAACACAGATAATTGTTTTCTTACGTAAATGATTCCAAAGAATAGAAAATGATTGCAAACTACTTATAAAGTCCTCTTATGAAGCAGAAGAAATTTCATATCAAGTCCAGACTAGGACAACACAAGAAAATAAAATTACATGCAAGCCTTGCTTATGAATAGAGATGTGCATTAGAATACAGAAGTAAGAGGGGTGATGACCGAAACAGAATATTTTTGAGCTAATAGTGGAAGACAGTGATAAAGCTGGGAGAATATTCAGGAAATTAATCAGTGAGGATGGAATGAAAGGGATGAAAAAAAACTGTATCCTTTTAAGTTTCTTTTGTCTCATCTTTTCACTAAACCTTTTATTTTGAGAGAATTGTAGATTCAAATGCAATTGTGAAAAATAAAACAGGGATCCTGTGTATACATTACTCAGTTTCTCCCAATGGTAACATCTGGCAAAACTAAATTATAATATCATAGTCAGGATATTGGCAGTGAGATAGTCAAATGCAGAACATTTCCATCACCACAAGGATCCTCATGTTGTCCTATACAGCCTTCTTAATCACTAGCAACCATTCATTTGTTCTCCATTTCTGTAATTTTTCATTTCAAGAATATTATATAAGTAGAGTAATACAGCATGTAAACTTTTGAGTATTTTTCTTTCACTTGGCATAACTTCTCTGGATAATCACCCCAGTTGTTCCATGTATCAGTAAGTAGGGCATCTGTCGTGGGTCAGTGCCCATGTCCATGTATCAATAGTCCATTTCTTTCTATTTGCTGAGTAGTATTCCATACTATGCATGTATTATGGTTTGTTTAATCATTTTCTCATGAAGAAGAATATTTGGGTTGTTTCCAGTTTTTGTCTCTTAATAATAATGGTGATATACACCTCACACACAGGTTTATGTGTGAACACAGGTTTTCATTTTCCTGGGTAAATGTCCAGGAGTGCAATTGCTAGGTGATACTATGGAAGCATATTTAGTTTTTAAGAAACTGACAAAGTGTTTTTCAGAATGTGGTTGTACCATTCTATATTCTCATCATAAATGTATGAGTGATCTTGTTTCTGTGCATCCTTGTTAGGATTTAATGGCACTGTTTTATACAGTAGCCATTCTGATAGGTATATAGTGACATCTCTGTGGTTTTACTTTGCATTTTCCTAATGGGTAATGATGTTGAACATTTTTTAATGTGTTTATTTGCTTTCTGTATATCCTCTTCAATGAATGTCTCTTCATGTCTTTTGTTCATTTTCTACTTGGATGGCTCATTTTTATACTGTTGAGCTTTGAGAGTTCTGTTTAAATTCCAGACACCAGTCTATTTTTGGATTTTAGTTAGTGCAGTGGGTGCTTAACTCCTTTTGGGTTCCCAGACCTGATTCCAATACATGATTCCAGCAGGGTGTCTGAGAACTCAACCCAATTCTGATGCTCTCTGTCCAGAGGCAGCACCAGATTCCCCAGGTTAAGGGCTCCGTCCTACAAGACTGCCCTCCATCCCTGCTCCAGATGCTGGTCACAAGCCCCAGGCAGTTACCTGGGCTTCTGACCTAACAGCTACAGATTGGAGGTTCCCACGACCTCCCCCTTAGGTTTGATTACTTTTCTAGAGCAGCTCACAGAACTCGGGAAAGCACTTAACGTTTACCAGTTTAATAAAGGATCCATAAAGGATACAAGTTAACAGCCAGATGAAGAGATATATAGGGCAAGGTCCCAAATAAGGGAACTTATGTCCTCATGGGGCTTGGGGCCTGGCTCGGTGGTACATGGACATATTCTGGTTCCCCAAGCGTGGAAGCCCTCTCTGACTGAGAATCAGGGTCCAAGAGAGCGATGTGCTCTTCTCAGGGCTTTTTGTGAGGACTTCATTGCATAGTCATGATTGGCTAAATCATTGACATTGGCTGATTCAACCCCTGTTCTTGGGTGGGGGTCCAAAAGTCTCTCATTAACATGACAAAGCACCCATTTTACCTTTAAGACACTGCAGTGTCTTCAGGAACTGTGGATGAGACCAAATATACCTGGGATATATATATTTGGTCATATGAATGACCAAATAATGTATTTCTTATGACTCATGATACCACAGTTAGCAAATACTTTTTTCCTAATCTGTACCTTGTCTTTTCTTCCTTTTGCAGTACAAAAGTTTTAATTTTAGTAAACTCCAATTTATCAATTTTTTCTTTTATGGATCATGTTTTTGGTGTGAAGTACCAAGAACTCTTTGCCTAGCCTTTAGGTTAAAATTTTTTAAAGTTTTTCTAAGTTTTATAATTTTACATTTAAGTCGGTAATCCATTTTGAGTTCACTTTTTAATAAGGTGTAAGACGTGGATCTTAGTTTTCTGTTATGGCTCGTCGATCTACATGTCTGTCCCTCCTCCAGTAGTTTTGATTAGTAAGTCTTGAACTCTGATAGATTTATTCATCCCACACTATTCTTTTTCAAAATTATTTTAGCTATTTAGTTCCTTTGCCTTTTTATATACATTTCAAAATAATCTTGTCTGTGTGTATATAAAAAATATTGCTCACATTTTTATAAGAATTGAGGTAAACCTGTATGTTAATTTCAGGAGAATTTATACCTTTATTATATTGAGCTTTTCAGTTCATAAAAAAGGTATGTTTGTACATTTATTTAGATCTTTTATTTCCCCTGTCAGAATTGTGTAGTTTTCAATAGGCATGTGTATGCTTTGTTAGACTTATGCCTAAGTTGTTCAATTTTGAGCAATTGTTAATACTATATTTTTAATTTTAGTAATCACATGTTCATTGCTAGGACATAGCAGGAGTATAATTGATCCTCGTGACAAACTAATTGCATCCTGTTTATCTTGTATCCTGTAACTGGCTGAGTTCGCTTATTACTTCCATGACTGTTCTGTGGCTTTCTTGAGATTTTCTGTGCAATCATGTCATGTGCAAATAGGACCAGTTCTATTTTTTCCTTTCTAATATGTATGCATTTTATTTCCATTTCTTGCCTTGTTATACTGGCTAGTACTAGCACTATGTTAAATAAGAGTGGGGAAATCAGACTCCCTGCCTAGCTCCTGATCATAGAGGAAAACATTCTATCCTCACCATTAAGTATAACAGTAGCTGCAGGTTTTTTGTAGATGTTGTTGATTCGGTTGAGGAAGTTGCCTTTTTATTTTTATGAGGCTTGAATTTTGTCAAATATTTCTTCTGCATCAGTTGATATGATCAAACGATTTTCCTTTTTTAGCCTGTTAATATGGTGAATTACATTAACTGATTTTTGTGTATTGAATCAATCTTGCATCATTGGAATAAACTCCTTTGTCATGGCATGTAATTATTTTTATATATTGTTGAATTCTGTTTTCTCATATTAAGAAATTTTCTTGTCTATATATGAGGGATATTGGTGTATAGTTTTCCTGTTTTTTATATTGGAATAATACTGGCTTATATTAGGAAATGTCCCTTTTCTTCTCTTTTCTAGAAGATATCATGTATAATTGTTGTTAAATCTTCTATAAATATATGGTAGAGTTCTTCAGTGAAACTATCTGGATGTAGAAATTTCTTTTTGTGGAGTTTCAAGTTATGATCTCAATTCCCTTGGTAGCTATAAGGCTTTTCTGATTATTTCTCATTGAATGAGTTGTAGTAATTAGTGTTTTCTTAGTTATTGGTCCATTTCATCTAAATTGTTGAATTTATGTGTAGAGTTGTTGGTAGTATCCCTTATTATCTTTTTGAGGTCTCTAGGGTTTGTAGTGATATCTTCTGTTTCATTCTGCTATTGTAGTTTTTTACTTTTCTCTTTTTGTCTTTGTCAACAATCTTTTTTTTTTTAAAGGACTGGCTTTTTGTTTCATTGATCTTTTTTTTCTATTTTTTTGTTTTCAATGTAATTCTTCATCCCTGGTTGAAATTTCTTTAGCTATTGTTTTAGAGTAGGTGACAAATTCTTTTTGTTTAACTTATCTGAGGATGTTTTAATTTTCCTTCATTCTTGAAGTATAATTTCACTGAGTATAGGATTTGGCATTGACAGAATCTTTTCCCAGCACTTGAAAAATGTGTCACTCCCTTCTGTCCTCCATGGTTCCTGAAGGAAATATGGCATTTTAACTGTTTTTCTGTAAAAGTAAGGTGTCATTTTTTTCATTGCTTTCAATATTTGTCTTAGTCTTAAGCTTTTAGAAATTTGACTATGTTGTGTGTTGGTGGGTATTTCTTTAAGTTTATCCTGCATGGCATGGGGTTCACTCATCTTCTTGAGTCTGTAGGTTTATGTCTTTTTTTTTTTTACTAAATTTGTTGATATTACAAATGTTATTTCTTTGAGCACTTTTTCATCCCTGCCCTCTATCTCCTCTCCTTTTAAGCTTCTTATGTCAGGAATATAAATCTTTCATTGTAGTCCCATGAGTTCCTAAATTTATGTTTATTTTTTTCAGCCTAATTTCTCTCTTTGTTCAGATTGGGTAATCTATTTCTCTTTTCACCATGCATTGATTCTTTTCACTGTCCTTTCCATTCTGTTTTTTTAGCTCATCCATTCAGTTTTTACCTCACTTATTTTCCAGCAACTTCCCTCTTACTAGGGGCAAAGTGACCCTCAGAGAAGAGACAGTCACATTTGGAGGACTTTCTCACCCTTGGCAGAAATTCTGTGTGCCCTGAGTGAGAAGGGCTTTAGTCCCAAAGGGAAGTATGAAGCTGATATCTAGGTAGAAGCTGGGATAATGTAGGACAGTACATTTTGTAGCAAGACCTGGCACTGCATGACTCAACAGACCTGCCTGATTCCTTTCTAGTAATAGCCAGAATGTCTAAGAGTGCAGATGAGGCAAAGATAAGGCTCTCACATTCCTTTTAGCAGAGAGTAGTTGAACCATAGAATCACTACAATTAAAACGATGCAGATGATATCAGAGGAGGGCAGTGGCATGAGGATGACTCCTTGATGTCCCTTGGGAGAGACTGATCAAGAAAGGCACCAATTTTATGTCATCTTATGGTCATTTTATGTCAGGAAGGGTAAGACTAAGAAATCTGAAAAATCTCTGGGATCCTCTAGAGAAAATCATCATGGGAATGTATAGAAAAGTCAGAGTTAAAAGTTCCTGGTGACAAACTGATTGCATGCTGCTGCGATTAATAGACTTTATAGGAAAGGGTGTTTCCCAGGTGTCAGATGAGTATTTGAACCAAAAAAACGTAATAATTACACAAGAGAAAACCAAGACCTGTTGTTGTCATAACAACTACAGAGGTAAAATGAGATTACATTGTCTTTGGGCTTTCCCTGACAGCAATCTGTACAACTGAAAAAAACACTGAAAAACAAAATTTTAGAGGAGACACTTGGGCAACTTTCTTCCAATGTTCAAAATTGACCTTGTAAGTTCTAATTTGAAAGTTTCTATAATAAGTGGTTTCTAGCATACACTAGCAACTTAGAAGGTAAGGAAAAGAGCCTCTTTCATTACAGCAGTTTTGTATTTATAGCTCACTTATTCAAGAGACCCCAGATTGGAAAACATATTTATAGCTCAAAATTTGGTAAATTAATATATTTTCATTAGAAGAGGAAACTGTATTTTCAAAAGTATTTCAGGGTTACCTGCTTTATCTAAAGATCATTAGAAGCCATTAAAACTTGTCCCCAGACTTTCTTGAAGATCTGAGTCCCAGGGGCGGCATGCATGGCCTTTTAGCCACCTCAGTTAGATGGATTAAACTTAACAGTGATTTCCATTTCTGACATGTTGTTGTAAGTTGAATACCAAATTCTAGAGTGGTCTTTTTGTAGCCCTTCAGAATGGCACACCAATTTTGATGTATTATTGCACACATGCTATGACTCATGTAAAAGGAACAGGAACACAGCAAAGTTTGCTTGAAAGACAGTATCCTTGAATGAGTCACTTTGAGATTCAGTTACATCATTTATGAGCAGGGTTAAAATATTTGGCCATTCCTCCTATATGGAGTGGAAAGTAGGAGAGGACGCTGAATAATGCAGCCTGAGAACAGGTCAGCAATGTATCTTGGATATAGCCTTGAAACTAATGCTTTGTATATATGGCGAACATGTCCCTATTTTTTGAGGCAACTGCATCATTAATAATGCTCTCCTAACATCCATTTCTTTTCCTTGGCTTTACATTTGACAACGGTAACTAATCTTTGCAAAATTTTCACAGGAGCCATAGTTTTTGGAGAGATTCATTGTTCACCATCTGTAGAGAAAAGGAGAATGAAGGGTTTTTAAAGAGTTATTCTTTAGCTTTGTGGTTAAATTCTGGCTAACAGAATTAGTAGAAAAACTGTTAACTTTATTCCTCAGTGACCTTTTAAATATTCATTAGTCCTAATCATTTTCTGAGCATTATGTGAGTGATCATGAGCTCAATTAGAGAGACAGCAAGGTAGAGAGATTAGGAAGGGAAGAGTGTTGGCATGTAATTATATGTTGGATTGTTATCGATATACAAACTAGTAAAATAAAATCAAACAATTTGGAATAGCAGGGTAATAATAATAAAACTTTGGGAAAAGGTAATTTAGCTTAATATTACATTTGTTCTTTTTTCTCCCAAGCATGACCAAAGTTATATTTCCTGCCATTCCAGTAAAATGGAATTACTTGATGCCAAGAGGAATATAAATGTTTGATTTCTGGCACAGCTGAGCTTATGGATCAAGTTCATAGCTGCTGCAATGGACTGAATAGACCCAGTTTGTGGAAAGGTGCTCACTGGGAGACACATTGCCCCTGGGCTGTGCATGTCCCTGGAGGTTCTTGCTGGGATGACAGACTGTGAGTCTCTGACCACTCTTTACTCAGGTCATTTCTCAGGCTCATATTTGCAGCAAGTAATCTTAAGAGATGATGTAGTATTTCTCCCTAGACAAAAGAGTAGGGTTGCTTCCTCTTACTATAAACACAGTGAATGTCTTAAACTCACTGCTCCTTTCCTCTAATGCAGCCCAAAGATGGGTTGAGGGTTGGGGGGAGGAGAAAGATTTAAAATGTATCTATAACAACACAGAACTAAAATTCTAGAGTGCTGGATACTGCTAAGTGATGGAAAGTCTGTATGGATGTAGGAGCCCCATCCTCTGCCAGTGGAAGTGTGGGGCCAGCTATCCCAGCCGGTCTCCAGCCATCCTTGAGCCATCAGACAGGACCTAGTCATATTAAGTGCACATCTCCCCACTTAACAATAACTCAGTAACTTTGCTTAAGTGATTTTACAAAAATAAACATTAGCAGATTGATGGTCACCCTTATTCCAGAAGCCTGTGAGGATGTCAATCACTGTGTTGTTTGTGACGGCAGAAAAACTGAGACATTTTGAGTGTCTATTTCTGGGGATGAGGAGGTCAAATGTGAAGGATGTACATCATGGAGTCCAATGTACTTAGGAGCAAAAAACTAAATATGTACAGGACAGCATCAAAAAATTGTGAAACCGTAATGCTAAATGAAAAAAGTAAGATTTAATGACAATAACACAATACCACTTGTGCACATTAGAGGTACATACACAAAAAATAACTTTGATTTTATAAGAACCGATGTATTTATACATATTAAATATATGAGAAAGGTGGTGGCAAGGATAGAAGAAAAGAAATAAATATATTAAAGCAAGAGAGGATTCATGTATGGATTGAGAACAGTGTGGATAGTTTAGTTTTGGTGGGGGTTAAACAGTCCTTTTGAAGACTCTCTTAAAAAAATTTTTATTGTGTTAAGAACCCTTAACAAGAGATCTATCCACTGAACAAATTTGCAGTCTACAATACATTGTTCTTGACTGCAGGTACAGTGTTACAGAACAAATCTTTAGAGGCTGTTCTTCATTAACTGAAATCTTACGCCTGTTGACCAATAATTCCCCATTTCCCCTTCCCCCTGTCCCCTGATAACCACCATTCCAGTCTTTGGTTTTTGTGAATTTGATTATTTTAGATACCTCATATAAGTGGAATCATGCAATATTTATCTTTCTATATCTGTCTTGTTTCACTTAGCATAATGCCCTCAAGGTCCAACTATGTTATTGTGTATTGTAGAATTTCCTTCTTTTTAAAAGCTGAGCAGTATTCTATTTGATGTATAGACCGTATTTTCTTTATCCACTCATTTGTCATTGGACATTTAGATTGTTTCCACATCTTAGCTATTGTGAATAGTGCTACAGGGAACATGAGAGGGCTAATTCTCTTTGAGATCCTGATTTTTGTTTTTTGGATATATACCCAAAAGTAGGGTTGCTAATCATATAGTAGTCTTATTTTTCATCTTTTGAGGAACCTCCATACAACTTTCCATAACAGCTGTACCATCCTGCATTTCCACTAACAGTATGCAAGGGTTCCAGTTGCTCCACATTCTTGACATTGTTTTTCTGTCTTTTGTTTTTCCAGTAATAGTCATCCCAACAAGTGTGAGGAAATAACTCACTGTGGTTTGATTTGCATTTTTCTGCTGATTAGTGATATTGAACACTTTCTTTCATATACTTGTTGGCCATTTGTATGTCTTCTTTGGAGAGAGGTCTTTTCAAATACTCAGTGCATTTTTTTCATTGGGTTACTAGGTTTTTTTGTTACTGAATTGTAGGAGTTCCTTAGATATTTTGGAGATCAACCTCTTATTAGTTATATGGTTTACAAATATTTTCTCCCATTCTGTAGGTTGACTTTTCACTCTGCTGTTTCCTTTGCTGTGCAGAAACTGTTTAGTTTGATGTAGTAACACTTATTTTTGTTTCTTTTGCCTGTACTTTTGGTGTGCTATCCATGAAATTGCCAAGGCCAACATCATGAAGATTTTCCTCTATGTTTGCCCTTATGTTTTGCCTCTAGGAGTTTTATTGTGTCAGGTGTTACATACAAGTCTTTGTTCCCTTTTGTGTTGATTTTTGTGTCTGAGGCAAGGTAAGGGTCCAATTTCGTTATTTTACAAGTGTATATCCAGTTTTCCCAATATCCTTTGTTGAAGAGGTTATCCTTTCCATGTTGTGAATTACTGGCACTTTTGTTGAAGGTCAATCAACCATACATGTATGGATTTATATTTGGGCTCTGTATTCTGTTTCATTGTTCTGTGTTTTTTTTTATGCCAGTACCATACTGTTTTGATTACAGTAGCTTTATAATGTATTTTCAAATCAGGAATTGTGGTACCTCCAGCTTTGTTCTTCTTTCTCAAGATTGATTTGGCTATTCATGGTCTTTGGTGGTTCCAGATGGATTATAGACTTGCTTTTTTTAATGTCTGTAGAAAAGTCTTTGAAATTTTGATAGGGATTGTATTGACTGTGTAGATTACTTTGGGTAGTATGGACAGCTTAACAATATTCTCCCAGTCCATGAACACAGGATGTCTTTCCATTGGTGTCTTGTATAATTTTTCATCAATGTTTTATAGTTTTTAGTATATGAATCTTTCATCCCCTTGGCTGAGTTTATTCCTTAGTATTTTATTATTTTTGATGCTATTATAAATGGAATTGTTTTCCTAGTTTCCTTTTCAAATAGTTCATTGTTAGTGTATTTGTTAGTTCATTGTTAGTGCAAGTGATTTTTGCATGTTTTATGTCCTGCAATTTTACTGAATTAATTTACTAGTTCAAACTAGTTTTTTATGGAATCTTTGGGGTGTATATATATATGTGTGTGTGTATATATATATATATATATATACCCAAATATATATAAATATATATGTACAGTCTATATGTATTATAGTTTATATATAAAATCATATCATTTGCAAACTGGGATAATTTACTTCTTCCCTTCCAGTTTGAATGAATTTTACTGTTTTCTTATCTAATTGCTGTGGCTAGGGTTTCTACTAGTATTAAATGAAAGCTGCAGAAGTAGGAATACTTGCCTTATTCCTGATTTTAAAGGAAAAGCAGTCAATATGATGTTAGTTGTGGGTTTATGTATATGGCTTTTATTATGTTGAGGTAGCTCCTTTTGTTATTAGTTTGATGACAGTTTTTATCATGCAAGTGTGTTACATATTATCAAACACCCTATCTGCATTTACTTAAATAATCATGATTTTTATTCTTTGTTCTCTTGACATGGTATGTCACATTAATTGATCTTTGTATGTTGAACCATCTGCATTACAAGGATAAATTTCACTTGGTTATGATATACGGTCCTTTTACTATGGTGTTGTATTTGACTCGCTGGCATTTTGAATTGTTAAACCTTCTTGGAGAATTGACTCCTTTGACTCCTTTATCATTATGTATCGCCCTTCTTTATTACTGACAACTTTCCTTATTTTGAAGTCTGCCAGGTCTGAAATTGAAATAGCAACTCATGGTTTCTTTTGACTCATGTTAGCCTGGAATTTTTCTCTGCACATTTACTTTTAATTTATATAAGTGTTTATATTTAAAGTGTGTTTCTTGTGTACAACATATAGTTGGGTCTTGTTTTTTGAACCGCTCTGATGATCAATGTTTTTTAATTGGTGCATATAGACCATTGATGTTCAAAGTGATTATTGATATAGTTCCTGTTTTTGCCTTCTACTCTTTTGCTGACTTTTGTGATTTTAAATGGGTGTATTATAATTTCATTTTCTCTCCCTTCTTAGCATATCAGTTATACTTCTTATTTCACTTTTTAAGTGGTTGCCCTAGACTTTGCATTATACATTTATAGCTAATCCAAATCACTTTCAAATTACACTATACTACTTCATGAGTAGTGTGAGTGCCTTAAAATAACAAAATAATCATAATTCCTCCCTCCTGTCTCTTGTATCATTGCTGTCACTAACTCAACTTACATGTAATAATATAATGTGTGTGTGTGTGTATATATATATATATATATATATATGCACACATATATATTAACATATATACATAAGGATACATAATTGAATACATCATTACTATTCTTTTGAACAAACTGTTAAGAATAAGAAAATTAAGAATAAGAAATCAATTAAGAATAAGAAAAATGTTTTTATTTTACTTTCACTTATTCTTTCTTTGATGCTCTGCATACTTTATGTAGATCCAAGTTTCCAACCTATATTATTTTCCTTATCTCCAAAAATCTTTTAATATTTCTTACAAGGCAGGGCTACTGGCAACATATCCCTCAATTTTTTTTTGACTAAGAAACTCTGTTTCTCCTTCACTCTGAGGATAATTTCACAGACTATAGAATTTTAGATCATTGTTTTATTTTCTTCTCAACACTTTAAATATTTCACTCCATTCTCTTCTTGCATGCATGGTTTCTGAAGAAAAGTCAAATGTAATTCTTATCTTTATTTCTCTATAGACAAAGTGTTTTTTCCTCTGCTTCTTTCAGATATTCTTTTTATCTTTGATTTCTTGTAATTTGAAAGTGGCATGCTGAGGTGTAGTTGTTCTTGGTATTTATCCTGCTTAATGAGCTTCCTGGATCTATGGGTTAGTTTCTGACATGAATTTGGGGGAAATTCTGTCAGTATTGTTTCAAATACTTCTTCAGTTTCTTTCTCTCTTTCTTTTCCTTACATGTATGTTACATGTTTTACAGTTGCCCACAGTCCTTGGATATTTTTTCAATTTTTTTTTTTAGTTTTTGTTCTTTGTGCTTTTCAGTTTTTAAGGATTCTGTTGACATAAATTCCAGTTCAGAGATTCTTTCCTTTGTCATGTCCAATCTGCTAATAAATCCATCAAAGGCATTCTTCATTTCCATTACAGTGAAACTTTTTTCCTTTTCTTTTGTTGTCTGTGCTTTTAATGTCATATCCAAGAAATCATTGTCAAATCCAGTGTCATAAAGCTTTTCCCTTATGTTTTCTTCTAGGAGTTTTATAGTTTGAGGTCTTACTTTTAGGTTTTTAACCTATTTTAAGTTTTGTATATAGTGTAAGGTAAGGATCCAGCTTTATTATTTTGCATGTGAATACCCAGTTTTCCTAACACCATTTGTTCAGAGGACTATCCTCTCACATTAAATGGTGTTGGCACCCTTTTTGAAGATCATTTGACGATATTCGTGGAGGTTTATTTCTGAAAATCTCTATTCCATTGGTTTATATGTCTGTCTTTAGGCCAGAACCACCTTGTTTTGATTACTGTAGCTTTGTAATATATTTTGAAATCAGGAGGTGTGAAGTTTCCAACTTTGTTCTTCTTTTACAAGGTATTTTTTTTTATCTATTTGAAGTCTTTAGCCTTGCTTTTCCATGTGGCTTTTCTATTTGTTAGATAGAGAGACTGGAATATAGTTTCTTTGAAAAAACAGACTGATCAAATCAGAGAGAAATGCACCCTGTGGGTACCTATGATTCAATGAAATATGAAGGTATAGGAATTCACTGGGAGAAAACCAGTTACCACTACTTCTTCAATAAAAAACTCCTTCCAGCACCAGCCTTGCATCTTGTGTGCAGGAGCTTTTCCTCAACTTCGTAACCATGTCTGTCCAAGGGTGATTTATTCCTTTCAATTTAAGGATGTTGAAGACTCCATACTGGATATATAAACTATACCAAAAGTGCTTAAACTCTGGGGCATTTGTCTCTTCACTCATGAAATGTGTCTCTTGCACACTATGATGTTCTCTGGGCATGCAATTGTGGCCACAGTAGTGGGCAAAACAGACCTGATCTTTGCCCTCAAAGGACTTGATTCAGCAGCTTGTTGGGATTGTTAGGAGTATTAAATAAGTTAATACCTTAAAGCACTTTGCTGTGGACATAGCTTTCCATGTTTGTCAGTGTAAGAGACCATTCCAAGTTTGCCTCTGAAGCTATAGAAAATAATTTCCTAGTTTTTCAAGGGCATACTCTTTGTTAAGTTTTCATTAAGGAGAAAAGACACTTGCTAAATCTCTTTAGAGGAAAATCAAGCACTCTGCAGGTATGAACTGAGAACAAAACACATGTCATTCTATATTATAACTTTTAACACATTTTAGATTTAAATAAGTGATTTATTTCTTCCTCTAAAGTCATGAGAGGACCTCTTAGCTCCATGGAGTAGTGAGAGACAACATATTTACCTATGGAGAGCGGAAAGGGAAAATGGAATCGAAGCCATGGTCTGCTGCTTGGAAGAAGGGACTAAATTGCATCCAAACAGTTTTAAAGGAATAATTGACTTGAAAATTTGTACTTCCTGGGAAATCCTCTGCCTTTAGGGTTGAAAATAAGCACATCAATAAATTTGGTTTTATTTATCTAGAGATAAATAAAATAAAATTAAATTAAATTAAAATCTAGAGAATGTTCATCACCTTAACACATTTTCCTTCAGAAGAATTTAAAACATTAGGCAGCAACTCCAGGCCCCAGTTGGGGGAGCGGAAGGTCAGCCATGATGGTGATGCTGAGATTCCTGTTGTATAACTCTTCCATCACATTAGGGTTTTTATTTGGAATTAATTTTAATTAACCTCTTTGTGCCTCATCTGAATCTTTTCATCATCTCCAGATGGGGATGATAAAAATAGTGTCTACCTCATGGGATTGTTAGGAGTATTAAATGAGTTAGTATTTTAAAAGCACTTAGAACATATCCTGATTCATATTATGTGTTATGTCAACATTACACAATCAATCTGAAATATCCATACCTTTATGTGCTTTCTGTACTTAATTTTGCTTGAAAAGCTTTGAAGTTTATAATAGAGGGAATTACTCCAATGGAATTGGGGAAATGTACATATAACACAGGACTCTGGTTTTGCTGGAGCTTTTATAATATGACATAGGCAATATTATAAAAGTTATATAGCCCCTTTTTCATTCAGAAGTAATGTTTGGGTCTTGGTATTAATTTCTTTGTGTTTCCTGAAGGTTTTGCTGTTTTAAAGTGATTTGATGGAATGCCAAATGGAAATGACAGATCTCTATTTATATTTTATGAGCTTTTGAGAAATTAGAGTTAGGTTAACAGCTTTATCATGAGGCTTTCAGTGTACTAGAAAAAAATATTTGCCTCTGTTTTGGCTCACGTTCTGCAAAATCTTCAGACATTGAAGTAGTGGCAAACGTACTTGGAGAGAGACAGCACCCAGAGCTTACTTTATGAAATATTCCTTCTTGGGATTGATCTGCATATCAAAGGTTGGAGATAGGACCCTGACAATGTGAATTATTATTTTTAAATGACTAGGCTATTTGCTGAATTATTTTCATCCTCCTCTCTATGTGTGTAAAAGTTTAGTTATAAAACTTCTGGTCCGTTAAAACTTCTTAATTATAACTGAAAATACTCGTAAAATATTTGTGTACCAAACATGTTTGGTTTCATAAAATGCTTCAGTCAAAGTATAGTAGCCTGTGGAAGCAGTGATGTGTCCAATTGTGTTAGCATAACAAGAAAGCATCTAAAAAATGCCCTGATAAAAGATTAGTATCCAAGGTTTTGTCCGTGTTCCTATGAAAAAGGTGACTGGCAAAAAGTAAAACTTCAGACTTGGGGAAATGCTTCAATACTGAAGCTGCTGTGCCTTTGATTTTATTTTCTAGGTCATTGTCTCCCCATCTAGAGGCTGAACCCCCAGTGGGACTGTGAAGATGCTGTGAGTGTTCTTGGTGATCAGAGCAGAAGAGATCCAACAGACGTAGGTGGCCGTGAGGGACTGCAGGCGATTACGTAAGTGAACCAGGCGCCCTCTCCTCTGGTCCCTCTTTAAGTAGCTCAAAATCACACTTTCTTCTAGTTTTCTCAGATCTTCTGCTTTGCTGAAAGAAAGATGAGTACTGGTAACTTTTTCTTTTTTTTTCCCCCTTTCCTAATAATTATAGCTAATGACTATTGAGCAATTACTTTGTGCCATGATACAATGTACTGAGCACATTAGATTATTTCATTTAAACCTCAGTGTAATTCTGTGACATGGGTACTGCTTTCTTTGTTTGTTTGTTTTCCCCCAGTTCATGAATAAAGAAGCTGAGGCTTGTGGAATTTTAGTGGTTTGTACAAGGTCATTCAGGTAACAAGAGACGCTCCCAGTTTTGAATATAGGCCGTCCAAATGCAGGACCTACAGTCTTTTCTCTCTTCCCCTCTTGTTTTCATTATTGAATCCTCTTGGATGAAATAATCTGAGAACGATTCCTCATTTTCAAATAGGCTGAGGATGGAGAGCAAGCCACCACAGTGGGACATCGCAGACAGAATATTCATATTTTTCCAAATGGAAAAATGCTTCCTACAGAAAGTAAGAAATGCCTTTCAAGATCTGCTTAAGAATTACTTCATCTAATGAGAGAAAGTGAAATTATTATCATTTAAATGCGGCAGATCTGAAGGGCACAGATGTTGACAAAAATTTAGGAACCTTATTAGTTAATTCCCTAGCTTCTCAAACTGCTTTGACACAGTTAAATATTTTTGGTGAGGAAGACCTCACTGGGTGAGAATTCTTCATCTCTCTTTTTAAGAAAATTGCTGTGGTGCCTTCCTCTCACCTCTTTCCTTCCTTCTGGCCCCTGCTTCTCATGATGATAACTATGTAATAACTGGGACCATTGCTGATAATTAAGGAGCACATTTAACAGCTGAATTCTTCCAAATACATTCCAAACTTTAATAAAAATGGAACCTCCAGTAATGGAGGCAAAGAAGAGCTGGGGTGATTTGTTCCACAAACTATAAATTTTTTTAAAAGGTGGGCAATGTTATAAACACAGTTAGTTGGCGGCACTGGAAAATGTCTAGAGGCAGATAGAAACTGAGAAAAAAAAATACTCTTAAAGACTCTTACTGCACTGGATGAGAGCTGCAAGCTTGTGACTTTCTCCCCTACAGGTGCTTCCCAAACCCAACTCTGCCACAAGAAAACCTCAGTCTTAATTAGTGTGAAGAGGGACATGTCAGAGCTCAGAAGAGCACAAACCCTGGTAAGTTACAAGGATATTTAAGAAGTGAGAAACCACAGTTACCTGGCCAGTTGTTTCATCTCCCTCTCAAGGAGGATTTTGGGCTATGTCTTCCTGCTGATGGGCCATTCTCTCAGGGCTCTGAGATCATCTGTAATCTCATATTTTATGCTATATTACCTCTTTATTTTTTAACTAAACTTCATTGAAAACACTGTACGTGTTGGGATATTTACAGCAGAACAGATGGGAGGCCTTTGTGTTTCATTTGCTGGTAAGCTGAGGCCTTCCTTTGGAGGTGAGGGTTATAAGGGTGTGGAGGAAAACAGACAGTTTCTCCAGAAGAAGAACTCACTTTGGCCATTTGGTACAAAACTTTTGGTTGCTCACATGAGAAATATCTACAAGAATCCATTGAGTGCCCAGGATGAGGTCCTAGTAATTTGGGTAACCCCAAGAACAAGCCGAGGGGGTGAGGACAGATCAATGGCTTGGGAAGACTGAAATGTATGTTGGAGTTGCATCAGTTTGGGAGTGTTCTCCAGATTTAGGTATGCCTGGAGAAGGTGGAAAACAAGGACCTAGCCTGGCCTGGGCTTTTAACTTATCCTCTACACACCATGGCCATAAATTTGATTTGATCTACAAACCCTTCACTCTACCAAATCAATCATCTCAGGTGACTGTATTAGTTAGGATTCTTCAGAGAAACAGAACCAATCAGATAGGTAGAGAGAGACAGATGGCAACACGGAGAGAGAGAGAGAAATTAGAATTGGCTCATGTTATTATGGAAGCTGAGAAGTCCCAAGATCTGCAGCCAGCAAGCTGGAACCCAGGAGAGCCAGTAGCATCGTTCTAGTCTGGGTCTGCAGGCCGAGAACTAGGAGAGCCTACAATGTTAAGTCCCAGGCTGAGTCTGAGACTGGAGGCAGGTAGAAGACCAGTATCACAGCTAAAAGACAGGCAGGAAGAGAGAACTCTCTCTTACCCAGCCTTTTTATTCTTTTCAGGCTTTCAAAGGATGGCATGAGGCCCATGCACAGTGGGGAGGGCACTCTACTTCCCTCAGTCTACCAATTCAAATGTTAATCTCATCCAGAAACATTCTCAGAGACAGCCCCAGAATAATGTTTCACAAATTATCTGGGCACCCCATCAAGTTGACACATAAAATTAATGCCTACAGTGACTCCGAGTGAACCAGGTTGACTGGTTAATCTCTTCGAGCAAAGAGCTGACCTTGGTTAGAAAAGCACTTCCCATAACCTCATGTTTCTGAACGGGCATAGGTTGGGCTGGGCCAAATTCTTGTTACTAAGGTTCAAAAACTACTATGGTGAGAATATTGCAAAACTGCCCGGGCAAAAAATAGAAACTAGTTAATATTCCTGGTTAGTACTCAGCCACAAGAAATATATCTCAGAGATAAAATGTCCTTGACCATGTTAAAATCTAGTTGGAGAAATCACCAAGCTAACTATGACACATGACAGCCTTGATAAAGACCATAATAGAGGAGAAGAGGGTTATGAGAGTACAGGGTAAGGCACAAAGGAAAGCATTTTAGTTGTGTTTTAAAGTTTTTCATCAATTATCTGGGCCTTTTGAAAAAGGGGGGAAGCTTTTTTTAAAAAATATTGAGATCTAATTCACCAATCATAAAATTCACATTTCAAATTGTACAGTTCAGTGATTTTGAGTATGTTTGTTTGGTTGTGCGACCACACCACCATCTAATTCCAGGACATTGTTTGCACCCTCGGGAGCTTTTTGTGGCATATAATGTTTTCTTGAATTTCACTGTCACATACCAATTGGAAGGCATATACAAATACTGCAGTATGGATTTACTAGTGAAACATGTCGATTCATCATCCTGGGCAGAGAAGTGCTTGAACTTCTTGCCTCCTGTGGTATATCAATAAGTTGTCGACTTGTACTACCTGAGAATAGAACCTTTTCAATTTCTCATACTGTGTAAACCTTAACATTTCTACTATAGTTTTGGGCATTGGCTGATTAATGAATTGTGTGACTTCTCATTTTTAGGGAAATAAGTTCTATTACTACATAAGTTGCTCCCTGGACCTTTTACTGAAAGCTTTTCTCTGTTTTGAGTTGCCGTTTAAAATAATTGGCATCTTCACTTGTTAAATGACTTTAATTTGTGTGGCAGTGTTTTTTCAGTTTTGCTGGAGCCACATAGAGTTGAAAGTTCTTTAACCCAGGGCCACATGGTCACTTGGATTGCCAGCCCACTGTAAAACCCATTGATATGTAGCTTTCATTATAAAAATGGATTTTTTTGTGAGAGGGTCTGTGGTGCTTATTGACCTAGAGTAGCAAAATGACTCAGAAAATTATAATTATTTATCACTAACCTTATCAGAACACTCTGTAGAAACCTCCTTTTCCATCTCAAAACCTTGTCTTCAAAATTTGTCACACTGGACTGTCATACATGTCTGCTAAACACAAACACTATATAAAACATAGAAAGACATAATCAATAACCAAAGAAAAACTTCAGAAACTACAGTATCACCATGCAGTTTACTTCTAGTTGACCCAGTCTTTTGTTGGTAGTGTTTACAATAACAAGGGGTCGGGGAAAGAGTTGAGCCATCACATGCAAAGATTCCTTCTTTAGAATGAAAATTTCCCTTTGATTCTCTGTAACCCCAGTAGAAATGGTTGGCATTGGGTAAAGGAGGCTGGGGGAGGTGATGAGAGGGAGAGGCGATCACCAGGCTGCTGTCCTCCTTTCTGTGCAGTACTCGCCGTCTCTCATGGGCTGTCCCTTTCTTGTGTCAATGCCTGAGAAACACCCAAGGAAGTCTTGCTGATTTCTCATAATTAGAATGTAGCTGTCTAATATCCCTGCTGATATTCTTGAGGCAATATCAGTAGGAGATACGCTTTGACTGGTTTCTGTGCTGATGCTCACAGTGTCATGTGAGTTGCTGAGCTGTCTTGGTTTCTATGCTGTGTGCTGGGCAGTGTGTGGCCTAGATAGGGTCACTGGGCCTCAAGGGCAAAGATCAGATGAGCAGAAACCTCCTTAGGACTGGCACTCACCCCTCTGTAGTACTTACGAACTCTGTCTGTGTACTGGTTTCTTTCCTCCACTGAATTGGATGTTCCCTGAAGGAAAGGCTTTTTCTTATTTACTGTTAATTCCCCAGTAGATTGCATAATACCCTGAGAAAGGCGAATGTTCCTTAAATGTTTACATCATGTGAGAATGCCGAACTCCCAAGAACATCTTGCATTCTCCCGGTTCGTACTCATTTATGAAGACAACTATTCTCACAAGATGTTCATAGTCTTTAAATAGCAGCACACCCCAGTAGGCACTGTGTCAGAGCTTAACTCTTTAAATTGCATTAAAGTTCCAGTCACTCTACTGACGGCAGAATGAACTTAATTTTTCATGGTGAAAAAGATGCAACTCAAGTAACACTCAGGACTTTTTTTTTCTGTGTACTTTGATCTGTAGGCTACAAACCAATGAAAGTAACTTTATTCCCAGCTGAATAATCACCTCTGGGGCATCCTAGAACCTGTGGTGTCTTGAATTGCTGAAAATACCTCAACTCGTCTCCTTAACACGTACATCTGTAGATGCCGTCTGCCAGTGGGGATTATTTTGTTATTTGTGATGATGCATCATAGGAAGGGCACAGAATGTTGACCTTCCCTTGCTTCAGACTCTGAGGATGTTTGCAGGAAATTAGAATACTTTATTTCTGAGAAAATTCATTGGCTCTAGTTGTTTCCTAGTTCAAAGCATTCCTTTGCCTCCACCATGGAACATTATGGAAATTCCCAGGGCCTTTTCTTTTTTTTTAAGCAGAGCTACTCCTGTTGTCTTTTACCCTCTGGAGCAGGTCATGCCATGGGGGTGACAGTGAACCTTTCCTTGTCCTTCTGTTATGCTCGTCACCTAATGGTGACACGCTGCAACTTATCACGGCTTTTCTTAGTGCAACAGCCTGTTTGTTTTCCTTAGTCTCCCCGACATCTTCCAGATCAGATGATTAATAAAGTCATCATTGTTTTCTTGTCTCTATTACCATTTCTTCGCCAGTATTTCTTGTTTACATGTCTTGTCAATGTTGATTATTGTACAATCTCACTCTTTCTACTCTGATTTCCTTTTTAAGACCCTTGTGTTTTTCTTTCCTACCTTTTGGATTTTTCCTTTCAGAGCCATACTTGGCAAAAACTCTCAGGCTAAGTCAACCTACTTCTCACCGGAGCTCTTGTTTAAGATCCACTTGATTGAAAAACCTTTCTTGGACTGTTACACCTAGATTATGTGGATGACTAGAAAATAATACTTCCTGGGCTTCAGAAAAAATGTGTAAAGGCTGCTGCAGCTCTTTCCACTCCCTGAAACTGCTGAGCACGTGCCAATCCATGTTCTTAACTCCTGTGTGAACTCCATCTCCTCAGGATGGTGTGAAGGATGAGAGAGAAGGAATAACTCGTTTTTTTTCTCTTACATCAATAATGAACTTAATTATCCTCTAGAAATCCTATGACAAGCTATTATAAATAACACCATTTTACAGCTAAGATAACTACGTCCTAGAAAGGAGATTAACCTCCAGTCTACATAGGTAAAAACCAAAAGAAACCAGGATTCCACACCAGGCGATAGAATGTCCAATGCTAAGCTCTACCTAGTAAATCTGATTTGGGGTAGGGTTCAGGTGAATATGTTTTCCAATGATATACTTTTAGTAATAATTGGGAGAGGAGGTGGGGAAAGAACTGAGTCACATAACGATTTATGAATATCTTATTAAATATTAGTTGGGTCTTACTAGGGCCAGAACTGTTATGGATGCTGGGGAGAGAAGGCAGGGCAGCCTTGCTGCATTGGAGCTCACGTTCCGAGGAAGGAGGACGCTGCCGCCAGACACGGAAACAGCACTGAACAAGGAAGTGCCAGAGAGTGGTCAGAGCCGAGGGAAATAGAGCAGGGTGATTTGATCGTAATTGTGAAGCGATGCTGGGTGGCCCGGGAAGGCTTCTCAGAGGAGGTGACATTGGAGTTAAGGAGTGAATACTTGATATTTTATTATTATTAATAAGAATTAAAATTAAATGTTTTTGAACATGCTAAGAATTTTGGAAACAAGATGAAATCCTTCCAAAGCCAAAATAAACAAAACAAAACAAACCCTAAGTGAAGCATCTTATTTCACCCCAGTTAAGGGCAGAAAAACAACTTGGATGTCTCTTTTCTTTTGAAATTTATCTTTCTCCCTCTCTTCCCGGCACCCCACCCCCCGTGTCTCTCCCTATCCCTCTCTCTCTCTCTTTTTCAGGATAAAGATCCAAAGTTGTATATATTATACTCAATTTAAGACAACAGAGTGCACTTATTGGTCTATTTTGTTTTTATCAAAGTACCTATATACAGAGTCTTAAAAGGCAAGTAGTTGTAAAAGCTCCTAAAAGGAAGAACTGTCTTCTGTTACACTCATCCCCACCTGCAGTCACATCAAAGACCACTTGTGAACGTTATTTTCTTATCTTTTGCCTCCATTATGTCAAAATAATAGAATGATACACTGATTCTTGGATTTTTAGTTTTATACGTTGTCTATTGATATATTCTATTGAAAATAATATTTTATCACTCTTATACTTTCCTCCCATATCTCATGTCTCCCACTATCCCTTAAAAATAATTATAGCATTAGTTTTAATTAGATCAATTTGTATGTGTCAATCTAGATCATTTAGATCGCTTATCCGTTATCTGATTTAATGGTTCAGAGTTTACACTATGATGGGAAATGACATAAGTATTATTCACATGTCCATGTACTTTACTATGATTGCAGTTCCTTTCCTGTATATCCCTTTTTCTTCCCAAGTATTAATGATGGGCTCAATTTAAAATTTTATTTTTTTACCTATGCATCATTAACTCACACCTAAACTCTCTTTCAGAACTAAAAATCTCCCTTCAAACATTCAAACACATTTAGTATTTGAATTTTTCTTTTTCTTGAAAACATTTTCTACTTTTTCTTGGAAACATTTCTCCTTGAGCCTGCCCTTCTCTTGTTCTAGTCTGAGTTGGTTGATTTTTCATTATGAGACCCAATTTTCCTTTTTTTTTTTTTTTTTTAAACTGGGAACTCCCTTTCCTAGATTTCATGTCTTCTCTATCTTGGGTATGATAGGCTGAATATCTCCTTCAGAGATATGCACATCCTAACCCTTGGAACCTGTGTATAAGCTACCTAACATGGCAAAAGAGACTTGATAGATGTGATTAAAGACCTTGTGGTGGGGAGATTGTTCTGAATTATCCATGTGGGCCCAATGTAATTACATGAGTCTTCTAAGTAAAGGACGGCAGCATTAGAATCAGAGAGAGATTTTAAGGATGTTACTGTCCTGGCTTTGAAGACAGACGACCATGAGCCAAGGAGTGCAGGCAGCTTCTAGAAACTGGTAAAGTCAGAGAAAGAGATTTTACTCTAGAGCCTCCAGTGGGAATACAGCAGCTCTTGGTTTAGGACTGTGACTTCCAGAAGTATAAGATAATAAATGTGTGGCGTTTTAAACCACTAAATTTGTGGCATTTTGTTACAGCAGCAGTAGAAAATCAATATGGTGGGTTACTCTCTAATTTTGGTAGAGCACTTCCTCTAGCATCTTGATAAAGAATGCATGGAAGGTAAATTTCTGGATGCCTCATATATGCAAAAATATCTTTATTTTTACCTAAGAGTTCTTGAGGATGGAAATAATTTTCCATCAGGACTTTGAAGGTGTTTCTTACTTCCATTGACAAGTTTAATGTCTTTCTGATGCCCAATCCTTTGTTTGTGGCCTGTTGTACTTATTTTTATTGGAAAGTTTCTAATTTATTATTTTGTACCTAATGTTGAGAAATTGTGTGATAATATGCTTTTGCTTTAGTATGAGTCTTCTGTCTTTGAATTAAGCACTTGTAATATGGAAACTTCACATTTTCAGCCTGGAACATTTTCTGAATTATTTATTTGATGATTTCCTTCCCTCCCCTTCCCCTGATTCTCTCTTCCTGGATCTCCCGTTAGGTGGCTGGTTGGACTGTCGGAAGGTAAAGTTTTCCTTTCCCCCCTCCTGTTTTCTGCTTTTTTCTTTGCTCCACTCTCTGGAGAGTGCCTTAACTGCCTCCTCTAACTCTTCTTAAGGTTGTCATTTCTTCTGATTTTTAATTTCCAAGAGCTTTTTCTGGATCTTTGAATGTTCCTTAAAAATCTGCCATCACTTTTTCTTAAATGTAGTATCTTCCCTTTTTTAAAGAAAATAAATAACATATCTGGCTTTATGATACCTATTTCTGCCTTCCCGGTTCATTTTTGTCTTTGTTTCAGGTAGGAGGATTTTCTAAAATGTCTGATGCTCCTTATCTACCTGTTCACATCGAAGAGCAAGGCTCTGCGGGTTGGTGTGTGTGCGCGTGCGCGTGGCGCGGACGTGGTGCTGCTGAGGAGTTCTCTCGCTTGGCTCCTTCACGGATGCGATTTGATGTTTGCTGTAGGTGTAGATCACCCTCTTCCCACCACCGGCCATCTGTGCTGGTCAGTTACGTCAGAGATGACCACTTTAACCTCTTCTCTTGGAGATAGGAAGTGCCCGCTGCTGTTCCTGGAGACAAATGGGAGGAGGCAGCCGTGCAGCTCACTGATCGGTACACAGACATCCACTTAATCCTCCTGGTTTTCGGTTTGCCTGGGCTGCTGCAGGGTCCCCCTGATTTAATCTCACCAGGTCCTCTGTGGGAATGAAGAACAAAAACCTGGTTTTAACACTTTCTTATAAAAATTATTTAGCAGTCCTCTTGTGACAAATCCAGTTGTACCCCTAGGATGCCTCTCGACTTCTGAGAATTTCTTGGGCTCTGAGGCTCTGAGGTCCAAAACAGTCGGCTTCTGGTTTCCTCCATTTGGGGCTTTTCTTGCTCTCTCTGATGTTTCTAGCTTCCAAAACTGGGTCACAGCCCTTCCTTCTCAGGTTCCCTTTATGCTTGTGAACCTCTTTCAATCTTTTCACTATCATTTTAGTGAATTCCAGAAGAGAGCGGTGAAAACAAAATGTGTCCAGTCCTTCATGTTTAACTGGAACTCGATAATTTGTCTTTTTTTCTTTAACAGTCATTGATTTTTAACAAACAATTTTGTGGGCTCAAGTGTTCAGCCTCTAACTCTGAAGGTTACTCCCTCATTTACTGAGATACATGACAAGTAACTGATAGGCCTGTAAAATTATAAATTCCTCCTAACAATTTTCTGGCCGTGTTGGCAGTTGGTGACATAAGTGTCCGTGGCAGCAGAGGGCACTTTATGCTCTGTTATCGCCATATCCACATCATACAACAATTGTTTGAAAATTAATGATGATTCCAAAATTACTGAGCTTTTCTTAAAACTGTATTTTATTCAAAGACTATAGAAGATACAGTATGTGTTCATGCTATTCCACTGTTTTCTTCTTACTTAAATAGAATTTTGTTTTTTAAAAAGTGATTTCTAAAAATTTTCCTGAAACTCCAACCCAGCAGAGGATCCCTTAGTTTATTAACTTTTTATTCCACACTCTTCTGAACTTTGTATTTTCTGATTAAGTATAGATACTTTTCATACAAATTCGTAAAGTATTTGTCCTAAAATTTCTTCTGTTAAGTTTCAAGACAGTGCCTAGTTCTAATACTTTGGGATAAACTGAAGAAACCCATGCTTACTGTGTCCATGGTTTTGAGGCTATTTGTCTTCATGGCCCCTTAATATTAATCTTTTTATAAGGAAGAACCTCAGTTATTTTAGTCTGTGTTCAAACTGCTATTTTTTATTATTTTAATTTTGTGTCTTTGGACTTTCTCCAGCTTCATTATGCTTGTTTTGAGGCTCATTAACAACAAAGACATATGGCACTTCTGTTAAGAATTCTTCATGAGTTTTTAATCAGAACAGAATTTTGTGTTCTGTTTGGCTCGCTGTATTTCCTGATGAGGTCCAAGGCTTTCCTTGTTGTGGACCTCATCCAGTCTTCGAAGCATCTATAATAGCAAGCGGATTGAATTCCAGGACAAAAGTGTGATCTTTAGTTCTGTCATTTTTATTTGAACTAAAAATGAATAGAGCTAGAAGGTTCTTTAGAAGTCATATCACCCAGCTCCGCATGAGGGAATAAAACCCAAAAGGAGCTCAGGTGTCTAGGGTATAGATGGCCCAGGAAACCTGCACTCTTGGGTCCTTACCAGAAATTTCCTCACTGCATACTTCTGCCTAGTAAATAATGTCTAGCCTACCTAAATTTAGGTAAGCCCATGGCTTGGATGAATTAGGGGAGTCCTATGTACCATACTCTCCTTTCCAAATATTACCTCCATTCTTTCTGTCATCCTCGGTTTCTGTTCCCCTTGTCTCTCTATGCTCCTTACAAGTTTGCCTTACTTCCATCTACTATGCCCACACCCCTCAGTCCTGCCTCCTCTGAATCTACTACCGTTTATTCATTTTGTCCTGAGAACAAGAGAATTAGGACCAGAGCTCTGGTCTGTCCAGTTTCCATTTCTGCCCCACTACTGTCTGCCCCACATAGCAGCCTGAGTGTTCTTCAGAAAAAAAACAGTTCCCCAGAAAGAGAAAAGAATAAAGCAGATCCATTAAGATAAGAGCTGAAGTTGGAGACAAACTTCAGTTGTTGAAACAGAAATTGGAACCAAGGTGCTTCTCCAGTTTTTCACAGGGCTTGGCTGTATTCCCATTTCTTGGGGTTGCATAAAATAGCCATTTATCTTTATATTTTCCTTGTGTGCTTGTGAGAGCTTTAGGTCATTTTGCTACTGACAACTGAATTGTTCTAGCCAATAATACTATATGATGAAATATTTGAATGCTTATTTTCTGTGTTGAAGGAATTTTATAAGCCAAAACTTGCATCTAAAATACCACCAATAACATTAGAGGGGGCGGAAGATGGCGGCGTGAGTAGAGCAGCGGAAATCTCCTCCCAAAACAACATATATCTATGAAAATATAACAAAGACAACCCTTCCTAGAATAAAGACCAGAGGACACAGGACAATATCCAGACCACATCCGCACCTGAGAGAACCCAGCGCCTCGCGAAGGGGGTAAGATACAAGCCCCGGCCCCGCGGGAGCCGAGCGCCCCTCCCCCCAGCTCCCAGCAGGAGAAGAGCAGGCAGAGCGGGAGGGAGACGGAGCCCAGGGCTGCCGAACACCCAGCCACAGCCATCCGGGCCAGAGTGCAGGGCCCTCGATACTGGGAAAACAGGGCAGCAAGAACAGTGAGCAGGCACTGGAGGCTGGGCGACAGAGGACATAAGAAAAGCGCGCGACCATTTTTTTTTTTTTGCTTTTTTGCTGCTTTGTTTTGGCGAGCGCTTTTTGGAAGTCTTAAAGGAACAGGGACCCCAATATTAGGGAAACAGGGCAGAAAGACCGGTGAGCAGAGGCCTGAGGCTGGCACCGGAAAATAAAGAAAAACGAACGACCACCTTTTTTTTTTTTTAAATAAAAAAAATTTTTTTTTTTTTAATTAAAAAAATTTTTTTTCTTGTTTTTTTTTGTGGTCGTTGTTTTGTTTTGGCGGGTGCTTTTTGGAAGTCTTAAAGGGGCAGGGCGGGTCACTTAATCCAGAGGTAGGGAATCCGGGATCTCTGGGCACCCTAACCCCTGGGCTGCAGGGAGCAGGGAGGCCCCTTACGGAGATAAATAGCCTCCCAGCAGCTCCTGCTCCAACGCGACTCCACCATTTTGGAGTAGCTGCCCGAGCCAGGCCACGCCCACAGCAACAGCGGAGATTAACTCCATAGCAGCCGGGCAGGAAGCAGAAACCCTGTCTGCGGGCAGCTGCGCAGCACAAGCCACTAGAGGCCGCTGTTCTCCCAGGAGAGGAGGGCCACAAACCAACAAGAAAGGAAGTCCTTCCAGCCGTCACTCGTCCCAGTTCTGCAGACTATTCCTATCACCATGAAAAGGCAAAGCTACAGGCAGACAAAGATCACAGAGACAACACCAGAGAAGGAGACAGACCTAACCAGTCTTCCTGACAAAGAATTCAAAATAAGAATCATAAACATGCTGACAGAGATGCAGAGAAATACACAAGAAAAATGGGATGAAGTCCGGAAAGAGATCACAGATGCCAGAAAGGAGATCGCAGAAATGAAACAAACTCTGGAAGGGTTTATAAGCAGAATGGATAGAATGCAAGAGGCCATTGATGGAATTGAAATCAGAGAACAGGAACGCATAGAAGCTGACATAGAGAGAGACAAAAGGATCTCCAGGAATGAAACAATATTAAGAGAACTGTGTGACCAATCTAAAAGGAGCAATATCCGTATTATAGGGGTCCCAGAAGAAGAAGAGAGAGGCAAAGAGATGGAAAGTATCTTAGAAGAAATAATTGCTGAAAACTTTCCCACACTGGGGGAGGAAGTAATCAAACAGACCACGGAAATACACAGAACCCCCAACAGAAAGGATCCAAGAAGGGCAACACCAAGACACATAATAATTAAAATGGCAAAGATCAAGGACAAGGAAAGAGTGTTAAAGGCAGCTAGAGAGAAAAAGGTCACCTATAAAGGGAAACCCATCAGGCTAACGTCAGATTTCTCAACAGAAACCCTACAGGCCAGAAGAGAATGGCATGATATATTTAATACAATGAAACAGAAGGGCCTTGAACCAAGGATACTGTATCCAGCACGACTATCATTCAAATATGACGGTGGGATTAAACAATTCCCAGACAAACAAAAGCTGAGGGAATTTGCTTTCCACAAACCACCTCTACAGAACATCTTACAGGGACTGCTCTAGATGGGAGCACTCCTAGAAAGAGCACAGCACAAAACACCCAACATATGAAGAATCGAGGAGGAGGAACAAGAAGGGAGAGAAGAAAAGAATCTCCAGACAGTGTATATAACAGCTCAATAAGCGAGCTAAGTTAGGCACTAAGATACTAAAGAGGCTAACCTTGAACCTTTGGTAACCACGAATTTAAAGCCTGCAATGGCAATAAGTACATATCTTTCAATAGTCATCCTAAATGTTAATGGGTTGAATGCACCAATCAAAAGACACAGAGTAACAGAATGGATAAAAAAGCAAGACCCATCTATATGCTGCTTACAAGAAACTCACCTCAAACCCAAAGACATGTACAGACTAAAAGTCAAGGGATGGAAAAACATATTTCAAGCAAACAACAGTGAGAAGAAAGCAGGGGTTGCAGTACTAATATCAGACAAAATAGACTTCAAAACAAAGAAAGTAACAAGAGATAAAGAAGGACACTACATAATGATAAAGGGCTCAGTCAAACAAGAGGATATAACCATTCTAAATATATATGCACCCAACACAGGAGCACCAGCATATGTGAAACAAATACTAACAGAACTAAAGGGGGATATAGACTGCAATGCATTCATTCTAGGAGACTTCAACACACCACTCACCCCAAAGGATAGATCCACTGGGCAGAAAATAAGTAAGGACACGGAAGCACTGAACAACACAGTAGAGCAGATGGACCTAATAGACATCTATAGAACTCTACATCCAAAAGCAGCGGGATATACATTCTTCTCAAGTGCACATGGAACATTCTCCAGAATAGACCACATACTAGGCCACAAAAAGAGCCTCAGAAAATTCCAAAAGATTGAAATCCTACCAACCAACTTTTCAGACCACAAAGGCATAAAACTAGAAATAAACTGTACAAAGAAAGCAAAGAGGCTCACAAACACATGGAGGCTTAACAACACGCTCCTAAATAATCAATGGATCAATGACCAAATCAAAATGGAGATCCAGCAATATATGGAAACAAATGACAACAACAACACTAAGCCCCAACTTCTGTGGGACACAGCAAAAGCAGTCTTAAGAGGAAAGTATATAGCAATCCAAGCACATTTAAAAAAGGAAGAGCAATCCCAAATGAATGGTCTAATGTTACAATTATCGAAATTGGAAAAAGAAGAACAAATGAGGCCTAAGGTCAGCAGAAGGAGGGACATAATAAAGATCAGAGAAGAAATAAATAAAATTGAGAAGAATAAAACAATAGCAAAAATCAATGAAACCAAGAGCTGGTTCTTCGAGAAAATAAACAAAATAGATAAGCCTCTAGCCAGAATTATTAAGAAGAAAAGAGAATCAACACAAATCAACAGTATCAGAAACGAGAAAGGAAAAATCACGACGGACCCCACGGAAATGCAAAGAATTATTGGAGAATACTATGAAAACCTATATGCTAACAAGCTGGGAAACCTAGGAGAAATGGACAACTTCCTAGAAAAATATAACCTTCCAAGATTGACCCAGGAAGAAACAGAAAATCTAAACAGACCAATTACCAGCAACGAAATTGAAGAGGTAATCAAAAAACTACCAAAGAAAAAAACCCCCGGGCCAGATGGATTTACCTCGGAATTTTATCAGACATACAGGGAAGACATAATACCCATTCTCCTTAGAGTTTTCCAAAAAATAGAGGAGGAGGGGATACTCCCAAACTCATTCTATGAAGCTAACATCACCCTAATACCAAAACCAGGCAAAGACCCCACCAAAAAAGAAAACTACAGACCAATATCCCTGATGAACGTAGATGCAAAAATACTCAACAAAATATTAGCAAACCGAATTCAAAAATACATCAAAAGGATCATACACCATGACCAAGTGGGATTCATCCCAGGGATGCAAGGATGGTACAACATTCGAAAGTCCATCAACATCATCCACCACATCAACAAAAAGAAAGACAAAAACCACATGATCATCTCCATAGATGCTGAAAAAGCATTTGACAAAGTTCAACATCCATTCATGTTAAAAACTCTCAGCAAAATGGGAATAGAGGGCAAGTACCTCAACATAATAAAGGCCATCTATGATAAACCCACAGCCAACATTATATTGAACAGCGAGAAGCTGAAAGCATTTCCTCTGAGATCGGGAACTAGACAGGGATGCCCACTCTCTCCACTGTTATTTAACATAGTACTGGAGGTCCTAGCCATGGCAATCAGACAAAATAAAGAAATACAAGGAATCCAGATTGGTAAAGAAGAAGTTAAACTGTCACTATTTGCAGATGGCATGATACTGTACATAAAAAACCCTAAAGACTCCACCCCAAAACTACTAGAACTGATATCGGAATACAGCAAAGTTGCAGGATACAAAATCAACACACAGAAATCTGTGGCTTTCCTATATACTAACAATGAACCAACAGAGAGAGAAATCAGGAAAACAGCTCCATTCACAATTGCATCAAAAAAAATAAAATACCTAGGAATAAACCTAACCAAAGAAGTGAAAGACTTATACTCTGAAAACTACAAGTCACTCTTAAGAGAAATTAAAGGGGACACTAACAGATGGAAACTCATCCCATGCTCGTGGCTAGGAAGAATTAATATCGTCAAAATGGCCATCCTGCCCAAAGCAATACACAGATTTGATGCAATCCCTATGAAACTGCCAGCAACATTCTTCAATGAACTGGAACAAATTATTCAAAAATTCATATGGAAACACCAAACACCCCGAATAGCCAAAGCAATCCTGAGAAAGAAGAATAAAGTAGGGGGGATCTCACTCCCCAACTTCAAGCTCTACTATAAAGCCATAGTAATCAAGACAATTTGGTACTGGCACAAGAGCAGAGCCACAGACCAATGGAACAGACTAGAGAATCCAGACATTAACCCAGACATATATGGTCAATTAATATTTGATAAAGGAGCCATGGACATACAATGGCGAAATGACAGTCTCTTCAACAGGTGGTGCTGGCAAAACTGGACAGCTACATGTAGGAGAATGAAACTGGACCATTGTCTAACCCCATATACAAAAGTAAACTCAAAATGGATCAAAGACCTGAATGTAAGCCATGAAACCATTAAAATCCTGGAAGAAAACATAGGCGAAAACCTCTTAGACATAAACATGAGTGACCTCTTCTTGAACATATCTCCCCGGGCAAGGAAAACAACAGCAAAAATGAGTAAGTGGGACTATATTAAGCTGAAAAGCTTCTGTACAGCAAAAGACACCATCAATAGAACAAGAAGGATCCCTACAGTATGGGAGAATATATTTGAAAATGACACATCCGATAAAGGCTTGACGTCCAGAATATATAAGGAGCTCTCACACCTCAACAAACAAAAAACAAATAACCCAATTAAAAAATGGGCAGAGGAACTGAACAGACAGTTCTCCAAAAAAGAAATACAGATGGCCAACAGACACATGAAAAGATGCTCCACATCACTAATTATCAGAGAAATGCAAATTAAAACTACAATGAGGTATCACCTCACACCAGTAAGGATGGCTGCCATCCAAAAGACAAACAACAACAAATGTTGGCGAGGCTGTGGAGAAAGGGGAACCCTCCTACACTGCTGGTGGGAATGTAAGTTAGTTCAACCATTGTGGAAAGCAGTATGGAGGTACATCAAAATGCTCAAAACAGACTTACCATTTGACCCAGGAATTGCACTCCTAGGAATTTACCCTAAGAATGCAGCAATCAAGTTTGAGAAAGACAGATGCACCCCTATGTTTATTGCAGCACTATTTACAATAGCCAAGAATTGGAAGCAACCTAAATGTCCATCAATAGATGAATGGATAAAGAAGATGTGGTACATATACACAATGGAATACTACTCAGCTATAAGAAAAGGGCAAATCCAATCATTTGCAGCAACATGGATGGAGCTGGAGGGTATTATGCTCAGTGAAACAAGCCAAGCGGAGAAAGAGAAATACCAAATGATTTCACTTATCTGTGGAATATAAGAACAAAGGAAAAACTGAAGGAACAAAACAGCAGCAGAATCACAGAACTCAAGAATGGACTAACAGGTACCAAAGGGAAAGGGACTGGGGAGGATGGGTGGGTAGGGAGGGAAAAGGGGGGGAGAAGTAGGGGGGTATTAAGATTAACATGCATGGGGGGGTAGGAGAAAAGGGAGGGCTGTACAACACAGAGAAGGCAAGTAGTGATTCTACAACATTTTGCTATGCTGATGGACAGTGACTGTAAAGGGGTTTATAGGGGAGACCTGGTATAGGGGAGAGCCTAGTAAACATAATATTCGTCAAGTAAGTGTAGATTAGTGACAGAAAAAAAAAAAAAAGGGCAGTTCCTGTGTGGTAACCTCCAACGAGTTCTACACAAGGGTATAAAGGGCATATAAAAGTGTAGGCAAAGGGTCTGTTTGTGTTTATACAGAGGATCAAAGCCTAATTGGGCTACCCTGAAAATGAACTAAGATATGATATGAAAAAGAACTTCCAACATCTGCACTCTCTGGAAGACTCATGCCAGAAGATGATCATCAAAAAACCCCAACAAAGATCCACACACTGCTACAGCTGTAGATGCACTCATCCCACCAGTTCCTGGACTTGCCATGGGAATGAAGAAGGAGATATCTAAGCTGGCCTGTGCATACAGTAAAACAACAAATTTGACTGGATCTATACTGTTGGAACTCAACCAAGAATTTGGAGAAGTGCAAATTGTAGCGCTCCAAAGTCTTACAACTACAAACTATTTACTGTTAAAAGAACATATGGCATGTGAACAGTCCCCAGGAATGGGTTGTTTTAATTTGTCTGATTTCTCTCAGACTGTTCAAGTTCATTTGGACAATATCCACCATATCATAGATAAGTTTTCACAAATGCCTAAGGTGCCTAACTGGTTTTCTTGGTTTCACTGCAGATGGCTGGTAATTACAGATATGCTTTGGTTATGTAACTATACTCCTATTATGTTAATGTGTGTGTGCAATTTAAGTAGTAGCTTAAAACCTATACATGCTGAAGTTACTCTACAAGAAGATATATCAAAGAAATAATCAATCTTCCCATGTTTTCTTCCGCCTGCTACTTCTATAGCTTTTCTTCTTCCTTCCTAATTACAACCCTTAAATAGAATTCGTGCCTCATATCAAATTTACCGAGTATCATAATTCTTCCAAGTGGTAAAGATACCTCAAGACAAATGCTGGGCATAGAAGCCACAGGGCATAAATATGCAAAGAAGTAAAAAGCTAACTTTTTCAAACAATAAGGCTTCTCTCTCACTTACCAACTTCACATTTCCCTGTACGGCCCCGGAAGATGACTGGTTAGCCAGAGACGGGTAAGATTCCTCAAGGGAGGAACAACCTAAGACAGGCACAGTCGCAGGGGGGCCATCAGGTGAGAAATTGGGGATCAACAGAGGTGAGGCTTAGAACCTCACCCCCCCGTTCTGAGAGAAATCTTCTGCATACGTGGATGTTTTATTGCCCTGGTCTAGCTTGGATTAACACATAGTCTACAGGCACACACCTGATCATCTACATTTGCTCTCTTACAACACTAAACTATGTTTTCTACCTTTATCTTGTATCTACCTACCACTTCAGCATTTTATTAAAAATAATAATAATAAAGAGAGAAATGTGGTATCCACATATAAATCAAGTATAAAAACCAAATGAGTATTCATATTTGAACTGACTGTTTATAGTTCATAATGCATGAGCAAAACCGAAAGTTTCTGTGATGACTGCCCTTGTACTGTTCACTATGTAGCTTATTCATTATGTAAGAATTTGTTCTACATGTAAAAACTTGTTTGTTATGCCTCAGAAGATTGGAGACTGACAAAAATTAGGCTTGGGGTGGAACAATGATTGTGCATTGAGCATTGACTCCCCTATACAGAATTTTATTGTCGTTAACAACCATTTGATCAATAAATATGAGAGATGCCCTCACAAAAAAAAAAAAAAAAAAAAAAAAAGGACAGACTTCCAATGGTAAAATAAATTAGTAACCGGGATGTAAGGTATAGCATAAGGAATATAGTCAAGATATTGTAACAGCCTGGTAGGGTGATAGCTGGAACCTAGAATTATGTATATAAATGTTCTACCACTGTGTTGTACACTTGAAACTCATGTAATGTAATACTGTGTGTCAACTACCCTTCAATAAAAAATAATTATTAATAAAAAAAAAAAAATACCACCAATAACATTGTTTCTATGGAGAAATGTGTGTCTAAATAATGTAAATGACTCTTTGGAGCAAAACTAAATTCTAACTTTGGGATTGTGGTTTTTATCAATCACCTATATATTTATCAATTACATTTTAAAAGCATGTATTTATATCTTTATCTCCTCCTTACTTGGTCCTTAGTTGAGGATAGGACCAAGCTCTGGTCCTAAGAGGCTCTTGTTGATGGCTGAAAATTCCCCATTGGCTACCAGTCTATTCCAATGAGCCCGTTGATGTTTTGAGTCAGTTTTCGAAAGAATAATTCAGGATCAGTTAAAATTCTGTCTTGTGAAGAAACATAATACAATACTGAAGGAAAAAAAGGCTTTTCATAGCATCTGCTTCTCTCAAAAGAAGAAATTCACTAACCCAAAAGCTTTTTTGTCATAAAGTTTTAAAAATGCAAAGGGAAAGAAAAAGAAGATGAAAAATCCAGCCTTTATATTGATAACATATAGTCTCTGAATGTCCAGCCATGCTTTTAGGGAGCTGAGTTTATGTGCGTGTGTGTGTCTGTCTGTCTGTCTGTCTGTGTGTCTGTGTCTTTGCTAGGCTTTGGGTTACCACTAAAGCATTTTAAGTCAGATAAGGAAAAAATAAATAAACATGGTCTGTTAATTGCTGAAAGAATACCCACTGAACATCAGTTGAAACAGAAGGCTTTGAAATCAGGGAAATATAATTTTAGAGAGCTGTTGTTTTTCTTAATTACAGAGTAAGAATGAGGCTAATTCACTGCTTCTCCCCACTCCCCAGCCACAGAGAAAGGAATCTCAGTAGCATGTCATTCAGCACAGGAGTTTTGCCATCAGTTTTATTCATCAGCAAAACCAAGGAAACAATTGCAGGATGTTCTCTATTATTCAGCATGGAATGCCTTTATCACTTCTGTCCTTGTCTGACATTCCTCCTTGTTTGTTGCCTTTAAGTGCTTGGCTTTTAGTCAGACAGGGCCGTGCCAAATACGTCCATGTGCAGACATTTATGTTATACTGCTTAGAGGGTCACAGCAATGTCACCTCTTGCTTAATACATTTAGTCAACACTGTCTACCAAGTTGAGTATAGTGGAACCCACGTAGTATAAGCCATATTGATTACCTTGAGAAGCAGAATAAACAACTATATAAAAAGTAATATTGAGAATGAGTTGATTGGCAGACTGTTTGATCCCACTGATGATTTCATTTTTAAAAAGATATATAAAATCTTACAATATTCTGTGGTGATAACATATTAAAAGATACATTCTGTCCTCGCCCTCCCCCCCCACCACCTTTAGCTACCTGTTAGAAAGTGAGGGCAAATCCTTTTTTATTTGAGGGGGTGGGGTTTGCATGCTTTTCTTTCTTATGTTGATCGGTTGACTTTTCTAAAGATAAAAAAGGGCACCTAATTTGGACCAGGTGGTCATTCTGTCATTTTCTAAATGATTCTAACGTGACTTTTAGAGTATGGCTTCCCAGCTCATTTACCTGTTCAGTAGTAATGCTTATGGAAGTAGATAAGCCAGGTTTCCTTATGTGATTCTATAATTTATAGGGACAATTTGGCAATGGTAAGTTTGGATGCTTCCCTAATACACATGGGCTCTCTTCCCCTAACCATATAATGTGCCCCATTCCACATACCTTTCAAATCCCTCCTTTAAATCTTCTGCTTTAGGGATGGTTTCTGGATAGAGTAAGAGTAGTTTGCTTCCAAAGGTGGCCATTGTAGACTGGCAGTTAATTCTCTCTTTCTCTGGGGACTCTACATGGACTGCCCTTGAAGTAGTAATGATACATGACTCTCTTTTCTACCATGTCCAGGATATTCCTGGTAATTTACAATTATATTATTGCTAGATGCATGTACCAGACACACCTCTTTTAATTAGCTCTGCATATTCTTAAGTTTTTCTCACTTCTAAAATTAAAAGCCAAATTATAAACATGGTGAAGTTTGACCCTGAATATCACTGGGTTTTAAGTAAGTCCCTCCACATAATTACTTTGTCTTTAGCATCTTCTCTCTTGCAAACCTGTGTCATGGTTTATGTCCCATGATTAACTGGTTTCTACTTTGGTGATAAATAATCAAATGGGGTTTTGGAGGGTATTAATACTTCTGGGTTTTTAAACATTTAATAAGATTGTATCTGGGTATTTCTTATTTTTAGGTGATTATTGGTTTCTGTTGCCAGAAATTCCTTTTTATTTACAGCTAATTATCACAAATAAAGGTTTTGGTCCCATATAATGCCACTGTATTTTAGAGGGTCTCTTTTACCAAAACCATATTTTTCTGCTGGGTAAGAATTAGTTTCCAGAGTCTTGCACAGTTATTGAGTCACTAAATATTTTCAGTCCATCTATACTATATTTCCCTAGTCTATTCACTGTCCCACACTCTTAGACAATAATTTCATGTAATGCTTCCTCCCCCACCATCACTCTTAGCTTCTTATTTCACTAAGAAAAATAAAAGCAATCAGAAGAGAGTTTAAGCCACCCGCTACACCCACTCACCTACTTCTGTCTGTTCCCACATATCTGCCTTCTCTCCTATTTACTCTAATGAATAATTTATGCTCCTTACAAATGTCAACATCTCAACGATCCTTTTCTTATTGGCCTACTTGAAGAAATTGCTCTAGGAATTCTTTGCTCACTCTCCCTCTTTAGTAAGTTTTCCTTCTCAAGTGGATCATCCTTATCAGTCTACATACATGAAGGCCTATCTCCCATCTTTCAAAAAAAAAACCTCTCTGCTGACATTACATCCTGCACAGGTTACCTTCCAATGTCTATTTTTTTCAAAAATATTTTTAAATTTATATACAGTAAAATCCACTCTGTCAGCTTTCCAGAGTTCCCTTATCATTTTGAATTCCCACCAGCAATGTCTGAGATTTCTAGTTGCTCTGATTTCTTGTCAGCACTTGGTATTGTCAGTTTCCTTTTTTTCCCTCCTTCTTCTTCACTTCTACCTCCTCCTTTTTAATTTTAGACATCCTAATGGGTATACAGTGATACCTCACAGCAGTTTTAATTGGTGTTTTAGTAATGACTAACAATGTGGAACATCTTTCTATGTGCTTATTTTCCTTTGATGTATTTTCTTTGGTAGGTGTCTGTTCACAATGTTTGTCCATTTTATATTATGTTGCTTGATTTCTTACTGTTGAAATTTAAGAGGTTTTAATATATTTCATATAAAAGTCCTCCATCAGTTATGTGATTTGTGAATATTTTTCCTAAACAATAGCTTGTTCTTTCATTCCCTTGAAATTGTCTTTTAATTTTTATAAAGCCCACTTGGTCCTTTCTTTTTTATTAATGAATCATGTCAAACCTAAGAATTATTTGTTTAAACCAAGGTCAGGAAAAAATTTTTTATATTTTCAAATAAATGAATCATAGTTTTACATTTTACATCTGGGGACTACAGTCCATTTAGGGTTAATTGTTGAACAAGTTATCTGGTATGGGTTGGAGTTTAATTTTTTTCCATATGGACATTCATCTGTTCCAGCATCATTTGTTGAAAAGAACTAGACTTTTTTCCATTGAATTCTAGTTATACCTTTGTTAAAAGCCCATTATGTCCACATTAGTGCAAATCTATTTCTGATTTGATTTACATTTCCCTGATTATTAGCAAGGTTGAATATTTTTTCATGTACCTGCTGGCCATCAGTATGTCTTCTTTGGAAAAATGTCTGTTCACTTCCTGTACCCATATTTAAATCAGATTATTTGTGTTTTGCTATTGAGTTGTGTGAGTTCTTTATATATTAAACCCTTATCTGGTACATAATTTGCAAATATTTTCTTCTGTTCTATAGATTACCCCTTTATTTTACTGATTGTTTCTTTTGTTGTGCAGAGCTTTCTGGTTTGATGTAGTCCTACTTGTTTATTTTGCTTTTTTTGTCTGTGTTTTTGGTGTCATATCTCAGAAATCATTGCCAAGAACAATTTCAAAGTGCTTTTTCATTATGTTTCCTTCTAGCCATTTTATAATTTCAGGTCTTTTACATTTAAATTTTTAATGCATTTTTACTTAACTTTTCTAAGTCATCCAAGAAAGGGTCCAGTTTTATTATTTTGCATGTGAATATACAGTTTCCCCAACACCATTTATTGAAGTATTTTCCCCATTGAGTGTTCTTGGATCCCCTGTCAAATATTAGCTGACTATATATACATGGGCTATCAGTTCTGTTCCATTGGTCTATGTGTCTGTTTTTAATGCCAGTACCAAACTATTTTGATTACTATAACTTTGTAGTATAGTTTGAAATCAGGCAGTGTGGTTCCTCCAGCTTTGTTATTTTTTCCTAAGATTGCTTTGACTGTTTGGGGTCTTTTGTACTTCCATACAAATTTTAGGATTGTTTTTCCTATTTCCACTAGCAATAACATTCGAATTTTGGTAGGGAATTCTTGAATCCATAAATGGCTTTGAGTAGTTTGGACATTTTAACAATATCAATTCTTCCAATCTGTGAATATGGGATATCTTTTTATTCATTTGTGTCTTCTTCAATTTCTTTCCTCAGTGTACTATAGTTCTTAGTTTATAGATCTTTTACCTTATTAGCTAAATTTATTCCTAAGTATCTTACTGTTTTTGGTGCTGTTGTAAATGCTGTTATTTCTCTTGCAGATATTTTGTTGTTTGTATATATATATATATATATATATATATATATATATATAAGCAAGTGATTTTTGTATCCTGATTTTGCATATTGCAACTTTACTAGATTCATTTATTAGTTCTAATGTTTTAAAATGGTTTAAAAGAAGCCATTAGTCTTTACAGTTTTCTGTATATAAGATCATGTCATCTATAGAAGGCAGTTTTACTTCTTTCTGATTTATGCGCTTCTTATTTCTTTTTCTTGCCTACTTGCTCTGGCTAGGATTTCCAGTACTGTGTTGAATAAGAGTGGTGAGAGTGGGCATCCTTTTCTTGTCCCTGATCTTAGAATAAAAGCTTTCAGCTTTTCACCGTTAAGTATGATGTTAGCTGTGAGTTTGCCTTTATTATGTTGAGGTGTAGTCCTTCTTTACCCAATTCATTGAGAGTTTTTATGATGAAAGTGTTTAATGTTTTTATTTGCTTTTTCTACATATTTTGAGAGAAGCATATGCTTTTTTTCCCAACATTCTTTTAATGTTGAGTATCAAATCTACTGATTTGTGTATGTTGAATGATCCTTGCATCCCAGGGATGAATCATACTTGATCATCTTGTATAATCCTTTTAATGTGCTGTTGAATTCAGTTCTAGAATTTTGTTGAGGATTTTTGTATCTGTATTCATAAGGGATATTGGCCTACAGTTTTCTTTTCTTCTAGTGTCCTTATCTGGCTTTGATATCAGGGTAATGCTGGTCTCATAAAATGAGCTTGGGAGCATTCCTTCACCTTCAGTTTTTTAAAAGAGTTTGAGAAGGATTGGCACTAATTCTTTAAATGTTTGGTTGAATCACCAGTGAAACCCTTTTGTCTGGGGGTTTTCTTTGTTGAAAGGCTTTTGATTAGTGCTTCAGTGTCCTTATTGTTGGTCTCTTCAGACTTTCTATTTCTTCATGATTTGTTCTTGACAACTGTATGTTTCTAGGAATTTATCCATGTCTTCCAGGTTATCCAATTTATTGGGGAATAATTTTTTATAATAGCCTTTGTAGTCCTTTGTATTTCCAAAGTGTCAGTTGTAATGTTTCCTCTTTCAGTTATAATTTTTTAATTTGCATCCTCTCTCCTTTTTCTTAGTTAGTCTAGCTAAAGGTTTGTCAATTTTGTTATCTTTTCAGAACACTAACTCTTAGTTTCGTTGATTTTTTTTCTACTGTTTTTCTCATCTCTGTTTCATTTATTTCTCCTCTAATCTTACTTATTTTCATCTACCTGGTAACTTTTGGTTTAGTTTGCTCTGTTTCTAGTTCCTTGAGGTATAAAGTTTTGTTGTTTATTTGAGGTCTTAACTTTATTCTTCAGTGTAGGTTTTTATCCCTGTAAATCTCTTAGAACTGTTTTTGCTGCATCTCATAAGCTTTGGTAAGTTGTATTTTTGTTTTCATTCATCTCAAGATACTCTCTTGATTTCCTTTTGATTTCTTCTTTGATCCATTGGTTGTTCAGGAGGGTATTGTGTATTGTTTAATTTCCACATATTGGTGAAATTTTCAGTTTTCTTCCTGATGTTTGTTTCTTGGTTCATACCATTGTGATTGGAAAAGATACTAGGTAAAAATTTTTGTCTTCTAACATTTCTGAGACTTTCTACATGGCCTAACACCTGATCTATCCTTGAGAATGTTCTGTGAATAGATAGCTTTTGATTGCTGTATAAATATTGGTTGGGTGAGTGAATTAATCTACTTTGACTTATCTTATATACCTAGGTCAAATTCCCTGGCAATCCATTCCTCACCTAAAACCACAATGATATTTTAGAAATATAACCTGAAAGATTTCCATGATAACTTGGAATGAAAATAAAATCTTTAACCAGGCCTGCAAAACACTGATCTGAACCCTGCTTACCTCATAGACTTTATCTTTCTCATTCACATCCTCTTTTGCAGTTCCAGCCACCTGCCTTTCTTAAGGTTCCACTGAGGACCCTAAGTTCTTCCCTGCCTCATGGCCTTCACATGCACAGTTCATTCTGTTGAAAAATACCCTCACCTCTGACTTGGTTCCTTAGGAAACTTTACTTTCAGATAGGTCTCAGTTTTTAAATGCACGCACTTTATTGTTAATATTATTTTTTCTAAAGTTAAAAGGTGATGAAATAGAGTCAAAACATCAGAAAATATAGTGACAGAATATAATGTTTCTAGCTTTGTTAAATTAATTTTATTCATGATGTTTGATGATTTGTATATTTATTAAGGATTTTAGTATTATTTAACAACAATATATAGTTTTCAATTTGGTGTACTTAGAGATACAAGAGAGTATCTCCATTTTGGGGCAAGAGATTGAGAATAGGAGGGAGAGAAAGTGGGGAAGATGGAGAGGTTGAAAGAAGCACATGCTGTATTAACCAGTCTCCTGTTGAAGTTAACAATATAAACAGAAAAATGGTACAATTTCTACAAACAAAAAAAGGAGTATCTTTTATGCTCTAATCTTAAAAATGCCAGGTGATACTACTTTATCGATCTTTGCAGTGTCAGTAAAGTAGATGTTAGGAATTGTAAACTGCAGTTGGAAAAAAGGCAACCAGGGAAGATAAAGAGACCTTTGGAAGTGAGCGTGGTATAAAGACTGAATAAAAGATACTTTATAACTCCTGCTATGACAGTTCATGGACTTGGTTTCAATTTAATTTAATAAACAAGTATGAAATACGTCTTTTTCTGCTGGCATTTGGGGGAATGCAAAGCTAAATAAGTGAGTTTTGTCTCCAAGGACATCCTAATCTAGGTGGGAAGACAGACACTGCAGTTAACTACACATCTGTTAAGTGCTTTAGTTGGTGGATGTAGTAGCAAATATGATAGAATACAGATGGGAAAGCAATTGTTTTGAACTAAGGAGAAATAGGAAATATTTATGATAGAGGTGGGATTTGATCTTGAACTGACAGAGGAGTTGAATTTTTGACATACAGAGACATAGAAGAAGAGCTTTTTGTTTTCCCCCAATGTATGTGGAGTTATTAATGAGCATGATGAATTTTGTGGAACAGAATAAAATCTGTGTTCCTGAAGCATTGAGTGTGTGGGGGGAGATGAGTTTTCTACCACCTCCTTTCTTCCTCATGGGAAATTCCCTAGGCTGGAGCATTGCTCCTCCTCCTCTCGTTACCCTGGGGCATATTCCCTGAAATGTTGTTGACCACTTGTTTCCATAACACCTATGTGTCCTCTTTCATTTATCTTTCATTCTTTCATTCATCTATGCAACATTTAATTGGTACCTGTCATGTATGCATGTATCTGTCATGTACTACATGCTCAGTAAGTGCTGTCCTGGAATATAATCTATAGCCTGGAAGGGAAATATGGCTCATCCTGGGATTGAATACTCTTCTGTGGAGCCTTCAAACACATTTAAGGAATCAAAGAAGCAGCAAACATTGCTTTACTTTAGGCCTGAGAAGTGTATTCCAACCCGTCCTGCCCATGGGAAGGGGAAAATTTGGAATTGGCTTCTATTCAGCTCATTTGAGCATTTTCCACAATGGGCCTGGAATCTTTTTGAATATCCATGGCACACGCAAGTCCCCTTTCTCTGTCCTTAAAGAAGCCTCCCCCCTTTGTAGTTCCTCTCCTTTTCCCGTGTCCCCGCTGTACATTTTACTCCTTGGCTACCCTCTCTCCTTCCCTTCATTCTGCTGCTTTGGGAGTTCAGGCTCTTGAGGCATTGGATTTTATCTAGTTCTGAGGAGGAAGAGGGGTGTAGGAAGATCAGCAAGATAAACCCTTACTGGAATTTCTCTTCAGTGTTTTATATGAAAGAAACTCAGGCTTATCAATATATACATGTTAACTCTCCTCTAACTTGTCTCCTATATGTTATTTTCAAAAGTGTGTGACCCGTTTATTTCTTGGTCCTCACTTACAATGCTGAAGACCCCTTTCCTAATTGTAACAGGGACTAGACAGATCCCAGGAAGAAGAGGAAAATAAATGAAGCAGTCAGTTATCAAACAACTAAAAAAAATTAATGTCTTTTACCACTCTGCCAACATTAAGAGAGAATAGGGAAATTATTGGACACAGACTCTTCAATTAACAGTTCAAACATGAAAATCCTAAAACAGCTAGGTTATATGCAGAAATTAGATCAAGCTAAAGAGTAAATGTTTATTTTACATTTCTTATGCTCCAGGGTACCACATTAGGTACAGGGGCATGAAGATGAATAGATCATTCCCTGACGGTGCTGATCACAGTCTAATTGGGAATGAGATACAAAAGCGGACAGTTTCAATACAATATGGTAAGGACGACAGTAAAATTATTCTTAGGAACTCCAAACTGAGTCCAGGAATGATCCCTAGAGAAAGTGATGCTGACCCATGTTCTAGCCAAGAAGAAAAAAGGGAGTTATATGCAAGGAAAATAGAGTAAACAGAGGCAACAAATTATGAGAATGCAGAGTATGCACAGGAAATTTTGTTATCTGAGCATAAAGTTGAAAGCAAAGAGGACGAAAGTTGAGGATGGGGAGTAGATAGGGGCAAGGTCACAGAGGATCTTGGGTGTTATGCTAAGAAGCCTGGTGTTATAAATGATGAACTGTGGAAAGGCAATGTTTTGCTGTGGTTACGAACAGCACCCATTTTTCACTGGCCTAAAACAAGAGAAGGTCACTTTTCTTCTACTCTAAGTCCACCCCAGGTCAGCAAGGGGACTCTGAACTTTTGTCACTTAGGGACCAGGCTATGGAAATATGTTGATTGTTGGAAGTTACCTTGTCAGAAGGAAAAGAGAAGCCTGGAGGGTTTCACTTTAGCCACTAAATGACCATAGGTCCCTTCTACAGTCACTGTGTGTGCAGAAGGGAGGAACACTGTGTATGTCTGGCAAACAGTACTGATGACTACCACAGTTTGCCTTTCGAGACACCAAATATTTTATTTATCCTCCACCAGCTTTGCAGAATATATTCCCCTCCTCCCTAAGGAGGAGGTCCCATTTATCATGGCATCAGCTGAGACGAGGGTCTCATGCAGCACCTACATCAGGGGATAGTGCCTGGTAGGTTATCTTAGGTTGGGATGTTACTCTTTTTGGTGCAAAGACACTGAATCTAGAGGACAAATTATCTCCCCCACGCCCTAAATCCAGTACCCAAAGTTAGAATAGGATTCAGATAATCACAATAAATAAACCTAACTTGTGGAAAGGGGAAAAAATGAAAGTCACACCGTAATTACTGGTTTGCAGATTTTATGAAATCCTGCTGAGGAGACATAGTAGGAGTTGTCCACCCTGAAGATAGGATCAGGGTTGGGGGGAGGGTGCCCCTTGATTAAGTCCTAATTCTGATCCTTGAAAGGCTTCCTGTCCCTTTCTCTGAGGCCCTATGCTCCACCCTTAGGGTTTCCTCCCTTTCTATTTTCTCCTTGGCTGCATCTGAAGTAGGCATTGGAGAAAACGCTCTTCTTCCAGGATTGTAGTTCCAAAGCAGCTGTCTCACAAATCTAGTCTGTTTCTTATGTTTAATTTTAGTTACCTCAATGTGCCAATAGCCACACTCACAATTCTTTTTGAAACACAATTCTTTCTCAACATAATTGTGTGTACTTTGACACTTATCAGTCTTTGGAGAGGGGATACTTTTTACCTCTTTTCCTTGAGTCATTTTGTCCAGTTGGAAGAATTCACTGGGCACACCTTGAATCCAGGGGCTTAGCCACCATATCTTTGTTTTGATTGCAAGGCTGAATTTTAATCATCTTTTGCCAACCAAAGCCTCCTCAGTTTTATATTTAACCAGTGGCAGGAGAAACAGTTGCGAATTCCAACATGGTAAGTTCCCTAGTATTTTCCGTTCTTCTTTTTATTTTAGCCTCACTTATAAATTAGCTTATTTTTAAAACTTATCTCTTTCTTATGATATCCTGTCAAATGTAGCCAATAGCAGCTAATGCATGCTATTACATGGATTTCTAATCCTTGCCCCTAAAGCTCCTGGTTCAGTAGACCTGTCTGTCTGTACCCATTAGTTGCACTAATTGTTTCACCACCGCAGAACATTACTATCCTACTTCCCATTGCTCCACAGCCCACCTTCAGGCCCCTGAGCTAATTATGTTTCTTGTTTTTATTTTTCAACAGCACCCTACTTGTAGAAACCAAGTTTTGCTTCAGTCAGGGTAAGACAGGTTGTGCTGTGATAACAAACCAAACAAACGTCTCCGTGTCTTATAAACAACAAAGGTATAGTCTTACACTACATGGAGATCATGAACTGGTAACTGTAGTTATCACTCAGGAACCTAGGGATCAGGGCCCTCCATCCCAAATATTTCAGGTAACAGTAATGGGAGTAAGAGAGGCCTGGAAGGTCTTGCATCGATAATGAAATGCTTTGGCTAAAAGCGACAGAACTCTTTGGTCAAAAATAATCACATGGACTCCCAGGCCCAACCATAAAGAAAGGCAGGAAGTGCAATCTTCCCACCTGCCCAGAAGAGGAAAGAAGTGGAAACGTTTGTTGAAAACATTAGCAACTATCACAGATGGTGAATCCTTGAATGATTTTATACAAAAGTGGAACCTGGCAAGGTTTCTATTTTATGCACTTCTCTCTGGGGGTCATTGGGGGAAATAGCTAAATGGAATGAGAGAGGAAATAAGCACACTAAGTATGAGGCAACACTATAATTTTGTTGGATTAGTGATTTGATATAACTAGTAATTTGATATTAGTGATTTGATTTTCTTTATATCAAAAGTCCCCAAAACAGACTTCCATGTTTCCAGATGCTAGTGACTTTGTCAATGTCGGTGCCATTAAAATAAGGTGCACAAGTACAGCAGTAGAAGGGAAACAGAGAGACACTGGGTCAAGTTTTGGATAAACTGAGTTTAAGGTGTCTGGAGTGGAGACAACATGCATTTGGTTATATGGTTCTAATGTTCAGGGCAAAGGTCATAACTGGAAATACTAATTTGGAAGTATTTAATTTTTTAATTACAGACCATGAAAATGGATGAAATCCTTAAGCGAGAGATCTGAATAAAAAGTGTCTTCAGCACAGTTAGATTACCTGGGGGAAACCTAAGTTCAGGAGCTGGACAGAGGATGGAGCCTCCATGAGGTATGTTGAGAAGGAATGGAAATGGGGTAGGAGAAGAATCCAGAGAGAGCTGTGCCAGGATGAAAGCGGGACGAGAGCCCAAGGGGAGAGTAGTCCGCAGGTCCAGTGGTGAAAGGCACTTTCAAAACCAAGAGTGCACCGAAGTGTTAGGCTTGGCAGTGAGGAAATAGAAGTTCTACCAGAGTAGTGTCATTGCATGCACACACCCGTGTGTGTGTAAGGGACGCCTTACTTTAGTGAATTGAGGAACAAAGTGGGGAGATGAAGTGAAGGTGGTATGAGAATGTTTCAAGAATATGACCTAGAACCAATCACCACTTAAGCTCATTAAGATTTAGCTATTTAATCTTGACATTGAGAAAGTAATGCCTGTTCTATTTGTCATGTAATGATGTGAGTCTCAAACGAGATAACGTATGTAACATGCTTTGGGAAGTTTAAAATGGGTTGTGGATTGAGGGCATTATTCATATTAATGGGTGGTTTCAGGGTCTTAATCGGCTTTTCTGGAGCAGTCATGTGACAGAGCCAGTCAACATGTATAAGTGAACAGCAGACGTGGACAATGTAGCCTGGGGCTGACTAGGGACTGAGGTCATAGGAGCCACTGGCATGGGGAATGGAGGTGATGGGCTGGGAAGAGAGGTATAGACCAATTCAAGTAATGAGAAAAAGTCTAGTTAACTTACTTAGACATTTGAGTACTTGGGATGAAGGAGGTCCAGGAACAGGTGGCAAGCTGTGCTGAGAGCTTGAGAGAAGCATGGAATTGGAGAATCTTGGAAGGGGCTCTATTTGGAGATGATGTCTGGAGGGAAGACCACAGTCTGGGGGCAGAGATTCAGTCCTAAATGAGAAGACTTGGAAGAATAATGTTGGATCTGATGTTCTAATAAACAGTGTACCAAGAAAGCCCCCAACTTAAGGATACTCAAAGAATTGTCCTAGGGCAGATGTGAATTAAGTAGTGCCAAGGTCACTTGGTAGTCATCTCATTACTAAGTTTGTAGTAATTCACAGTCATTGTCTAAGATCCATTCACCATTCTAGATGCCATTAAGAACATGCATGATTCATGGGAAGAGGTCAAAATATCAACATTAACAATAGTTTGGAAGAAATAAATTCTAGCCCTCATAGATGACTTTCAGGGGTTCAAGACTTCAGTGGAGGAAATAACTGTACAAGTGGTAAAAAAAAAAAATAGCAGGAAAACTAGAATTAGAAGTGGAGCCAGTGAATTGCTACAATCTCATGACAAAATTTTATGGATGAGGGGTTGTTTCTTATGCATTAGCAAAGAAAATGGTTTCTCAAAATGGTATCTTCTCCTGGTGAAGATGTTATGAATGTTATTGAAATAACAACAAAGGATTTAAAATATCATTTAAAGGTAGTTGATAAAGCAGCATCAGGGTTTGAGAGGAAAGATTCCAATTTTGAAAGAAGTGGATAAAATGCTATCACACATCATCACATGCTACAGATAAATTATTCATGGAAGGAAGAATTAATCAATGTATGAAACCTCATCATTGTCTTATTTGAAGAAATTGCCACAACCATGTCAGCAGCTACCCTGATCACTCAGCCGTCAACATTGAGGCAAGACCCTCCACCAGCAAAAAGATGACAGTTCACTGAAAGCTCAGGTGATGGTTAGCATTTTTTAGCAATAAGTTTTTGTCAGACACAATATCATTGCACACTTGATAGACTACAGTACAGTGTAAACATAGCTTATATGCACTAAGAAACCAAAAATTCACTTGACTCCCTTTATTGAGATACTGGCTTTATTGCAGTGATCTAGAACCAAACCCACAGTATCTCTGAGGTGTGCCCGTATCCCATTTTTAATTTACAAGGAGTTTACCACAACATGCAAGGCTATTGGCATAACCAAATCCTATAATTTTATCCTTGAGACTCTGTTTCCTGACCTCATTTATAGTGCCAAATGCTGTATCAGTTGGACCCAGGAAAAAAAAAAGAAAAAATCACACTAGGAATTTCAACACCATGGGTTTAACACCGAGAATTGACTACATAGGTATTGGAGGGCTGGCAAAATCAGTGCAAGATGGCCCAGCTAAAGCAATCACGGAGCACAGAGCCGCTCCTGAGGCTGGGGGAGAGGATAGGGAACATAACCGAGGACCTGGGGCAGGGGGCCCCACAGAATAGGATCTCAGACCTCTGAGGAGCAGGTACATCTGACTGCTGCTGGTATTTCTGAGGTTGATTAGTGAGTGTTGAAAGCCGTTGGTGTCTAGAGCAAACTGCTGTTGCTGAGATGAATTGCCACGGCTGTGATAACACAGACATGAAGGGCAAACAAACGCAATAAGGCCCTTCTCTGCTCCTTCTGCCTTCCAATCTCTCTCTAATGCCGCCTGCTGACAGAATCTAATAGGAGGTGGCTGGCAAAGGGGTCTGAAAAATGTAATTTGCAGAGTCCCCGTCCAAGCATTATGTAAAAGAATGTAGAAGAGTGGCTTTGCAGCTGTAGGTACATAACCGACACGCAGGCATTCCACAAGGGTGTCACAGAGGCAGGGATTTTTAAGCTGTCACCTAAAGGATGAGAAGAGCTGGGCCAAGAGAAGGGGAAAAATTTCAGTAAGAGGGAAATATATGTGCAAAGTCCAGGAAGAAGAGAGAACGGCACCTTTAGGCAACTAAAACTCATGCCGTTTTCTTTGTATAACCTAGGAAGACTGGTTGATGGGCGTTCCCAGTTAAGGGCTAATAACAGAACAATGGTTCTCAGGTTACTGTTGATGAGTTCCTGATGTTATTACAATATAGAGATTTATATGTTTCTACACCTTTTACATTTTCCTAATTTAGCTCCTCAAGAAGCTACAAAACAATTTGGGCAATGTTTGTACTTTTGTCTTTGCCTCCTATTTTTTTTTTTCCCCAACTACTATTTGTCTTTTGTTGTTTTTTTTAATTGAGGGATAATTGACATGTAACATTATATTAGTTTGAGGGGTACAGTGTAATAATTCACTATTTGCATATATTGCAAAATGATCACCACAGTAAGTCTAGTTAATATCTGTCACCATACATAGTTAAAAAAATATTTTTCTTGTGATGAGGACTTTTAAGATCTACTATCTTAGCAACTTCCAAATACACAATACAGTACTATTTATACTGTAATGGTGTACACTACACCCCCATGACTTAATTATTTTATACCTGGAAGTTTGTACATTTTGAACTTCTTCCCATTTCACCCAGTCCTCCACCCTCTAGCAATCATTAATCTGTCATCTGTATCTCTGAGCTTGGTTGTTTTGCTTTGTTTTGAGATTCCACATGTGAGATCTGACTTACTTCATGTAGCATAATATCCTCAGGGTCCATCTGTGTTACTGCAAATGGCAAAATTTCGTTCTTTTTTTATAGATGAATAGTATTCCATTGTATATGTATACTGCATCTTCTTTATCCATTCATCCATCTATGGACATTAAGGTTATTTCTACATCTTAGCTGTTGAAAATAATGCAGTAAACATGGTATTATCTACATCTTTTCAAATTCATATTCTCAATTTCTCTGGATAAATACCCAGAAATGGAATTGCCAGATCATGTGGTAGTTTAACTTTTTGACGAATCTCCGTACCATCTTCCACAGTGGCTGCACCAATTTACATTTCTACCAACAGTGCACAAGGGGTCCCGTTCCTCCACATTCTCACCAACACTTGCTGTATCTTGTCTTTTTGATATTAGCCATTCTAACAAGTATGAGGTGATATCTTTGTATTATCAGTTTGCATTTCCCTGATGATTAGTAATTTGAGCCTCTTCTCAAGGCCATCTGTATGTCTTCTTTGGAAAAATGTCTATTCAGGTCTCCCCATTTTTAATAAGATTTATTGAGGGGATTTTCAGTGTTACATTGTGTGAGTTCTTTATATATTCTGGATGTTAACCCCTTCTCAGATATATGATTTGCAAGTATTTTCTCCTATTTAGGAATCTGCCTTCTCATGGTGTTGGCTTCCTTTGTGCAGAAGCTTCTCCATATGAGGTAGTCCTGCTTATTTATTTTTGCTTTTATAGTCAGATTCAAAAACTCATCACTAAGACCTGTGTCAAGGAGCTTGCCACCTATGTCTTCTTCCAGGAATTTTGTGGTTTCGGGTGTTACCATTAGGTCTTCAGTACATCTTGAGTTGATTTTTGTGTGTGATGGAAGATAACAGACTAGTTTCCTTCTTGTGCACACGGCTGTCCAGTTTTCCTAGTGCCATTTATTAAAGAGCCTGTCCTTTGCCTTCTATTCTTAGTCCTTCTTTTTCTTTCTTTATATATAGTTTTAGACTTTGGAAGAAGCATATTAAATGAATCAATAAAAACCAGGTTCCTATAGCCTTTCTTTTCGTGTGTTTTAGAGATTTATTTTTCATAGAAAATATTCTTTGAATGTTAATAAGCCATATATTATTATAGTTTTCACCATTGTTTTTTTTTCCTCTCTCTCCTGATAAGAAGAGCTTTCTTATTCACTTACATGACACAAAGTGATTTCAGCTTATGTGGCTACAGCCCAAAGAACTTTATCTCCCACACTTTTAATGAAATCGAAGACTACATGTACAAGGATGAGCCCCTGAGAACAAGGGATAGCTGGCTGTCACTGCATGCTCCAGGAGAGGGGAAGAATGCCTTGATTGCTTGTCTAACTTCAGCCACTGTGTTGCCCTACTTAGATCTGTGCCAACAATAGGCATTAGAATGGATATTTGGCACCAGTATCCTATGGCTAGTAATGCCATGCAAGCCATTTCTGAATTTTACTCTCTTCAGAACTCATCAACGTCTCAGATTCCTCAGAGGTGGTTTGCTTCATGTACCAAGTACATGATACACAGTACATTAGCTATAGAACAATGTGCCAACTTAGGGATTTATGATTGCGTTTAATCATCTGTCATCACCAACTGTCAGAGATAAAGGTTTAATGTGGTTTTATGACTTCCTGGTGTCTCTTTATCTTTGCTTTTAGGATCCAAAGAAAAAGTGGTATTAATTTTTCTTATTCTTTCATCAAATTTTTTTATTGTAACCTTTTATGCATTAGTTGTGCTTAATTAATAAGGGCTTTTCCAACTCCACTATTTTCTTTCCTTAAACAGTTTGAAACTAGACATCCAGGTTACCTAATTTTCTCCTTCATTATAAACATAAACAAGGAGCTTAATTAGAAAAAGAAATGAACCCATCATGCCTCTTCCTAGGTGTCTGCATGTCTTAGAAGAGATTGTAACAGAACTGGGAGAGAGACGAAAGCACACAATTTAGAATGACTGGGTAGGGAGCTTAGTGGAAGTGTGACCATCTCTTGCTAGAGAGCATATTAGAGGTCACACTGTTCATTAGTGGTTGGCCTTAAGTAATTAAAAGATTAATTAAGAGAAGGAGTAGGAATATGTTAAAATTCCAGCAAAGAAAAATCACAATAATGGATAAATAAATGCACTCTGATGAATAAATGAACACATTTATGCTTCACTATTTCAGTAAGTTATGCAGATGTCAACAAGCATTTATTAATAAGAGGTACATCATCTAGATTGCATTCAAAACAAAAAGCTCTGTATTATATTCAGTACAAAAGATTTTACTCAAAGTGAGAGAGTTGCTAAGTAGTTCTGCATTACAAAGCGTGACACCAGGCATATCCCCGTAGGACTCTGTGTGAGAAGCAGCATCAATTTCATTACCACCCCTGTCAGACCTCCTTACCTGCCCCTTATCAGTCTACCTAAATCTGGACTAGATAATAATTCCTGAGGTATCAGCCTGTGGGAGAGTGCTGTAAATTTACCTTCTTCTTCTCCTGAGTAATAGAGGGGATCGGTTTGCTTCAAGCCCACAGAGAGGGGTGGGCACTTAAAGAGATCCCCTTGCAAAGGTCGGGCGAATCTGCAGGTGTTACATCTGAATTATAGCCTGGATGGTTACTTACGCAGTAGACTTATTAATGTCCCTGTGTGCCTGTTTGAAAGCAGATGTGCAAAAAACAGAGTAGGGAAGAGCGTTGTGCATTAGAGAAGCCACACCTCCACTGCTTAGTGGGGAAAGGCTGATGACCCTTGCATGGACCAGGTCGGCACCCGAAAGGGAACCAGGCTTCAGCCACGCTTCCGGAAGCAAGAGGCTGCAGAATGATTACTGAGCGTGGGTGATTTGGATGAGGTCACACTGGGTAGATTGTCCACACCAAGGAAGTGGCTGTGCTCTGCCGGGCTTCCTGAAGAGCCTACACATACACCCCACGTGAGAGAGCCAGGCGTTCGCGTCGGTGACGCGGACAGCCTCCACAGACGACGAGGCCCAGGAGGCCCAGCAGCGCCACCAAAGTCACGGACATTTCCCCCCTCTCCGCCTGCCTCCTCCAAGACTCCACGACCCCGGGGAGGAGGAGAGACCCAGCAGAGGGCGAGGGAGGAGGTGGAGAAGGGAGAGGGCTCACGGGCCCAGCAGCCTCACGAGGGGAGGGACAGAGCCTCGAGCTACATTTTAAGGTTAAGTTTTAGATTGTGTTTAATTTTGCTGGACTGGCTTTACACCTGAAATTGGCTATAAAGCTTATAAGGTCTGCCTGAAATGTCATCAAAGGGAAGAGAAGGGGGATTTGATAAAATAGATATAGGAGCAAAAATCGGAGGTAAACCAAGCTCTGTGCGTCAGTTCTCGGCAGAGGCAGACGTTCTTGCAGCCATGAGCCGTGTTGTCCCCTCGCCTCCTTCTCCGGCGCCATCTCCTCTGTGCGCTCCTGACTTCAGATCGCTTTAGTCCCACCGGCACCGCGGTCTCTCCCACCTTAGGACTTGCTGTTCCCTCCGCCTGGAATGTTCCTTCTGGGTCTTCCCCAGACTGTCTCCGGCTGCAGGACACCTCCCTCACACAGGCATTTTGGGCTGTCCCGCCTAAAGCTCCCCTCCCTCATTGAGTTACTGTACCTCACCCCACACCACCCCCATTTATTTCTCTTATGGTGTTTATACCATCTCTGATTATTTAAAACCCTTGTTTGTTTACCTTGTTTATTGGCATTGAATCAGTCTGTTTTACCTCTTTATATCCCAGTGCCTGCAATACAACCACTCAGTAAACATGCATAAATGAATGAGAGAAACAAGCCTCAATAATTCAAGGGAACCTTAAAGTTACTAGTTAACAGCGATGATTGCCATGTCACTCTCTCCCAAATGTAAACTGGTGGCTAATAACAGAAATTATTAGAGCCCTACCCCAAGGCCTTTCACTGTAAGGAAACAGATGCTTCAATCAGCTCTGTTGTCCTTGTAAATGCAATCATAATGTGTATTTGCTGTGTATCAGGTGCTTTAAACATTTACTCATTTACTTTTTTTAGTTTTTTTAAGGTCAGTATTGCCATATAATAGATTCAGAACCTAAGGGTTCCAATGAGTACAGGACTAGAAGTTTGTTGTACCAACAGTTGCGTCCAAGTCTCGTTGGCTCTGACGACCATGGTCTACCTGGAACAGCATCTTACCTTCCATTGTCAAATTCCCAGACCATTGGTGATAATGTATATGACATAACAACTGGTGACTCTATGGAGTTGAGATGCTTCTAACTCATTGTTTATTTATGACTTTGGCTACGGAATCAGGGACTCATTATAACAAAGCCTTCAATTTGCTAATTTTATCTTGCTTTGAGTGTACAGTTTGGACAGAACCCTAAAGGCCCAAAGAATATAAACTGTAGAGTCATCTTTTGCTGATTGTCTGAGACAGGGATTGTCTATGCAAGTGATTTACCAGGAAATGTTCCCTGGAGAAATTGATAAGGGTGTGCAGGAGGCAGGACATATAGCAGGGAGGATTTAGCCAATATCTGTAGGGGAATTATTGAGTGGAAGCCACACCGCAGAGTTGTCTTGACTAGGAGGTGATTAGATGCACCTCCATCCTCTCCTGCCAGTCACTGACTGGGAGGTTGAGGGGGTGCAATCTATTGCAGGCACTCAGACCATCCGCTTCTGCAGCCCAGCTGCGCCAGAATGGGGACAGATAGTCCTGTGTACAGGCCTGTGGAGATGAAAGCACATCACAGCCTGAGGAAGAGTGTGAAGAAGTGGCAGACGGACCCCAGGGACCTGGGTGAAGTACCACCAGGGACCCATTTTACTGATCATAACTGTCTTATTTTAAAGGAAAGTTAAATAAATTACCCTTGTACAAGGAAAAATTGGAGGCTTATTTTATTTTATTTTTTTGGCCACAACTGGGCTTTAATTCAAGCTCCAGTGATAATTCATCTCAGCTGGTATTTTGAAATGAAGATGTAGGGGGACATGGTGGTTGCCAAGCTGGCTTACAGTGGGAGGGCATCTGGCTCTAGCTAAGGCATGGAGCCTTCTGGTGCAAGGCATCAGAAAATGCTTCACCAGTTTACATGCATTGACGGCACTCTGACTGTGTCTTTGTTGTTTCCTCAGCCCTAAACCTTGGCACATTATTGCTTCAGCAACCAAATGCTCTTAAGGCAATCTATGGGTTGCCTCTCTTTGTCATCTCTTTACAGCCCGAAAAGCTTTATAGTCGTTTCATCACTCCTAGTTTGACTTCATTTTTGTTCCACAGTTCTCTGATCCTCCCCAACAATTTCTTCCTTTGACAAGCTGGCAGCACCTTTGGCTCTCTTATTCTTCAGCTCTCCCTGTCTTGTGTCCACGTGTGTGTTTAAATTGCCATCGTGCCCTTATTTTCAGTGAAAGAGCTTAAAAGAGCCACATGGATCAGTGCAACAGCTGATCTTTCTTTACATTCTCCAAATTCAATATTTTCATTTTTCCTTTTGAGTGTAAATTACCCTTTAACAATTTCACTTCAATTTCATTTTTGTTGTGGGTCAAAGAAATATAACAGACAATAGGAAAGCCTAAAATAATTTTAAGGATGGTGGAATCCAATTCATGATTATTTGTCAGAAATGAGTTCACTTTATAGTTATTTGCCAGAAGTGGTTTCTTATCTCAAAAACAGAGTTGAGCAGAGCTAAATATTTTCCTGTGTATTTTGCATATTACCAATTAATAAATGCTGAGCCTGTGATAATGTAAATATCCTACTATAATGGTTAATTTTATGAATCAGCCAGGTTGAGGCACAGTGACCAGATACTTGGTCAAACATTCTGGATGTTTCTGTGAAGATGTTTTTTGAACATGATTAACTTTTAAACTGGTGCACCTGGCCATCAATAAATGAATGGTTAAAAAAGATGTACATATATACAGTGGAATATTACTCAGCCAGAAAAAAAATGATTGAAACTTTGTCATTTGTAACAACATGGATGGACCTAGAGGATATTACTAAGTAAAATAAGTCAGACATAGAAAGACAAATACCATATGATCCCACTTATATGTTGAATCTAAAAAATAAAACAAATGAACAAACAAACAAAACAGAAAAAGACTTGTAAACAGAATAAACCATTGGTTGCCATAGGGGAGAGAGGTGGAGGAATGGGTGAAATAGGTGAAAGGAATAAAGAGGTATAAACTTCCAGTTATAAAATAAATTATTCATGGGGATGAAACTATAACATAGGGAGTATAGTCAACAATAATGTAATGTCTTTGTATGGTGACATATGGTAACCACACTTTATTATGGTGAGCATTTAATGGTATATATCATTGTCAAATCACTGTGTTATATACCTGAAACCAATATTATATTGTATATCAGCTATATTTTAATAATTAAAATAAAAAAAGAATGGCAGGCAAGGTGGCAGGGAGTTGACAGAGTAAGTGTTCCAAAGACCTTTTACAAAGGGGAGTAAAACTATTAACTTTAAACTTTGACATACATTTTTCTATGTTCTTTGATGTACATTTGCTTTACTTCATATAAATCATGGCTTAACCAAACTTATTTCAAAAGGGAAAATCAAGTGTACATCTGAAATAATAAAATAAAATAGTGGACTTTAAGTAAAGCAGATTATTCTCCATGTGGGTGGGCCTTATCCAATCAGTTGAAGGTCTTAATTTTTTTTTTTTTTTAAACTGACATCCCTTGAGCAAGAAGAAATTTTTCCAGCAGACTGCCATTGGCGTGAGACTGTAACTGTCCCCAAGTCTCTAGCCAGCCTACCCTGCAGATTTTTGACCTACACATCCATAATTACATAAGCTGCTTCCTTAGCATAAATCTATCTATATCTATTTATATATGGATTATAGATATAGATAGAGATGCAGATACAGGTACAGATATAGATACACAGATTCTGTTGATTCTGTTTCTGTGGATACACCTATTACCCTGTTTAAAACCCCATCCTTTTTGAAGAAGGAAAGTGTTTCTGTGTAAGAGTTTAATCACCAGTACAATTATTTTAGAAATGATAAATGTTGAGTGTGGTCTATCTGTTTTGTTATCTACACATACACACACATGCACGCACAGTAGTAACAAAGGCCTGTCCATTCTCTCCTTAGCCATGACTGTTAACTGTGTTTTATGTTGTGCCACCACACATAATCTTTCAGCGGTGAATAGGCCATGACTATTGGTCCTACTTCTGAAAAATGCTTTAACTTCTTTTTTCTCAAACGAGTAATATGCAGACTCTTTCTAAATAAAAAAAATTACAAACATCCAATGTATAATTTTTAAAAATTAGAATAGTACTTAAATATGAACAGAATAGGAATAAACTCTTCTATTTTGTTCACTGATATATCCCAGCCCCTAGGTTAGTGCCTGTTGTGTATTAACTATATCCCTCCATTCACTGAGTGAATGAATGCTTATAGTTCTTGTAAAACTGAAAGTCAAAGCAAACTTCAATATTAGATACATAAAAATAAATCCAAAAACCTGAAACATTTAATGTTAATGAGTATTTAATAAAAATATTTAATAAAATTAGTTAATGTTATGGATGATATTATTTTACTAAAGGTAAATGTCTATTTTCAGCCCAGATATGGTACTCCTGTTATGGATCAACAGTTCCTGGTTTCAGCATTTCTATTAAAATCATATGACTCAATTCTACTCCAGTTTTTTCTCCTGAAAGAGCTTTATTCACATGCTGTTCTTTGGCCTCTGGTTTATACAAATGCATTGTTTTTATGTGAATACATCCAGTGGTGTGCTGGTAAATGTTTACCAGCTCTCTAAAGAAAAAAAAAAAATATATATATATATATATATATATATATATATGTATACACACACACACACAAACACACATATATACATCTGCACATAGGTTTATTATGAAATTTAATGACATAAAGGGTGTACAGCATACATACCATTTATTGTAATTTTCATAGGGCCAATTGGCAGAATTTTCCATTTATTTGTGTCTTCTTTAATTACTTTCATTAATGTCTTATAGTTTTTTTCAGTGTACAGATCTTTCACCTCCTTAATTTTTTTCCTAAGTATTTTATTGTTTTTGGTGCTACTGTAAATGGGATCATTTTCTTTATTTCTCTTTCAGATAGCTCGCTGTTAGTCTATAGAAATGCAATTGATTCTTTGTTGCTGTTGTTTTTATACTCTGCAGTTTCACTGAACTGACTTGTTAGTTCTAACAGCCTCTTTACCTGGCCAGCTTGAACTCCCTTGATGATCTCAGCACTGTCAGGCCTCATACCTGATGGCCCGCTTCCCTCCAGGCGAATGGTCCAAGGAGTGAGGTGCAGGCCTTTGTCCTGGCTTTGTGGGTCCCTCGGCATCTCGTAGCTGCATCCTCTTCGTAAAGCAGGGAAAGAGGGGAGAGAACCCTACAGGAAGCAGACTCAGGGAAGCCTGGTTCACGAGGGGGCCACATTTGGAGACTGGCTACCAGAGATACAGCTTTCTCACTATATTTTGACAGACTGGGCCTAAAACTAATGTCAAATTAAAATGGAGATTTAGTGAAAAACAAGCTCTAACTTAAAAGAGTAAGTATATTCAGCCTCGTAACACAGCTTACCTGATGACTTCCTATAGTCCTTCTGTTCTAAGTTGGTCCATGCAAAGTGTTTCCTGGGAATTAAGCAATTTAGATCCAGGAACCCAGACATTTCAGAGCTGGAAGTGACCTGAGAGGTTTTTATCACCTCCTCACACTTTATAGGCAAGGCAGCCAGGGCCCAGGCAAGTTCCAGTGGCATGTTCATAGTAACTGAGGCAAGCCATTTGCGGCAGAACCACGAATACGACTCAGGGCTCAGTGTTCTTTCCTCTGTTTCACTAGATTATGAATCAGCCCCTTTGGGTGATGGTGTGTCCCCTGTGGGAAGGTGCTTCTGTTCTGAATTTAGTAACATGGGAAGTGGTGGGAGGTGGGAGAATTTATTAATTAGCAAATAGGATATAATCTAATCCTTTCTTGTAAACTATTAGAAATGCTTATTCATTACTTTATTTCACTTTGTGATATCTCTCAGGGAATAAAATAAAGTTTTAATGCATGATGTGTAGTTGAAAAACCAGGGCCCAACTGTTTCACAAAACTGAACCTAGAAGCTACTTGGGAATAACTTTCAGTTCCCAGCTTATGGTCTCCAACTGGGTGTAGAAACTACCAAGGGCACAAAGGGGTGCCTGGAATAGGGGATAAAAAATCCGTGGAATATACTAGGCATGAGATTTCTAAGAAATATGTTCTGGCTTTTGGACTACAAGTATCTATTAATTTCTTCTAGAACTTTCCTAGGAGTAGGATGTGGGTGATGTGGTGGATAACTGTGTTCGAGGGTTCTCTTGGAGTTCAGACGCCGATTAGCTGTGGGTCCTGGAGCCTGAAGGGGCGCTGAGCCATCGAGCTCATAAGAAATGAGGCTGTTCTGGCAGGAGGAGACCCTGTCTGATTATCAGCAGCAGCTGTGGGCCAGATGGGCCCGGCAGTGCTTGCTGGAGCCTAGTTCCTGGGAGTTTCTGTGCTCAAGAGGAAAGGCATACGCTTTGTCCTACTTCAGCTCCGCCTAGGATCAAGCTAATTCCCTTCTCCATTCTTTCTGTTCTGTGCCCTTTCTCCCACCGACTCAGACCTCACCTAGCCTTCAGGGCCAACGTGCAGTTCCCACACAGCTTTCTGTGGCATCTCCAGCTTGTGCTCATTGTACAACCCTCAAGTCTGTTTCACCTGCTAGATTGTTTTGAAAGATGTTTGAGTGACTGCTCCGCCTGGGATAATATTTGTTTTACACCAGTGGTCTGCTTTGGTGGCTTCACGTGGGAAACATCTAGGAGACTTTCAGAAAGACAAGACTGACCCAGAGCAATTAAATCAGAACCTCTGGAGGTGAAGACATCCCTCTAACTTACCTCCACCTCCCACCCTACATCATTTATTTTCAACTCCCCAGGGCATTTCAATCGGCAGCCAAGGTTGCGGTCACTGCTCTCCATACACTGTAACTTTTCAGAGGGCAGAGGTGGGAGTTGAGCTCCTTTTGGGCCCCATGCTCCTTCGTGCAGGCTGGGTAAGGGAGTGGACACTGGCAAACCCCGGGGCATGCTTCCCGGCTGGGAGAGCCCAGTGCCCACACACGCTGGATCAGGTATGGGGTCACGGTCTAGAAAGGCAGTGTATGAAGGTGTTAAGACGCAGGCTCGGGATTCAAATCTGCAGCACAATCCCAGCAGTGTTCCTCAGTAGCTCTGGCAAGTGGTTTGAACTCTTTCTCCTTCCACTTACACATCTGTAAAGTGGGGGAAGTTAGGTTGTTTACCTCATGGGATTCTCTTGAGCATGAGTTTTAATGCATAAATGACTTAGAAAAGTTCCTGGCATTTAATAATCCCTTAACAAATCTTAGCTACTTTAATTATTCTGCCATAAAGAGGCTACTATTTATTTGTTTTTTCCTTATATTCTCTGATAGTTTTCTTCAAAGCTTGAGAAAATAGCGTAACAAGAATTACAGTGATAATATTTACAACAGAAAATCCTGAATGTTGAATCCAACTTCAAAAGAGAAAACAGAAGAAATAAAACTAAACCATATTTGTTTCCTCTGAATCACACTGACACACTAACAAGTCGGTGTAATTGTCTGCCCTTATGAGGTTGCCCGAGAAGCAATAAACAAACTCAGTGGCACCTTATCACAGTTCCTAAATAGCATAACTTACTTCTTGTGGGGGTACAACACCATAATCCAGAAGGAACTAGACTTACAAAACTCCCAAGACAAGTAAGTAATAACACTGAACCAGGACCTCCTGATAAATCTTAACAAAGCCAGTTCTTACTAACGTTCTTATGAGGTCAGTTACAATGCTGTTGACTTTCAAGGGCATCTATCACAGGATGGGCACTACATGATTCTGAATTTGTTTTTAGAGAAGGTTTGTAGATGGAATATTGGGCTTACACATTCATATTCCTCTCAATATAAATATATATGATCACAGTAATTTTTAAGGTAACACTGTAGTTAAGACACTATGTCTAAAATGGGACACTTTTGAGAGTAATGGGGACACTATTAGTAGTTATGCCAGGAGAACAGATCTAGAATACCCCAGAACTGACAGTCACCCTGACTGTTGTCACCAAGAAACATCCCATCCTCATGGTGGAAAGATGTTAATGCTTGCGAGATTGTCCTTCTCTTGTTTCCTTTTAAAGGCTTCTGTGGTTTTGTTCTCTCTCTGTTTAAGTCTTTATATACCTCTGGCAAGGACTGGCTACCTAATGCTATAGATAACTATAGTTCTCACTATTGGGCATGGGGTATAAATAAAAGATTGTAGCAGCTCTATGGAATTTAAAGTTAGATACTCTTCCCTGAAGGGAAATAAGTTTTAAAGAAAGGATGTCTTCATCTTCACTTGTAATGAAGAACCTAGTGGCTATATCTATTTTTATTTCTATGTATGTGTCTGTTTTTCCTCTTCTTGATCTAAATAGGTTGAAATTTCTGCTTGAGGCTTGCACTCTTTTACTAGTTAGAAAAAGCTATTTGTTGGTGAGAGGACAGAGAATTTCAAAGTGAGCACAATAAGGGGGGATATCATGTTACAAGTTTTCCCGCAGAATTTTTCTGTGGTGTGATGTTGATAGCACATAATTACTTTTAGATATATTCCAAATCCCCCTGGACCCTCCTACGATGTTTTGATTTAAAACTGGTAAATTCTGAAACATTTTATATGGTTTGTCTCCCTTGGACTCTCATGGGTAGTACAGAGTTCCGGAAAGATGTCAATACTTCTCTTAACTTAGAAATTGTTTCAGTTTCTTGAGGTCACAGACCCGCCACATTGCTGCAGTTTCGTGAGGCTGTGACTCCTCTGCATGCTTACTGCTGTTCCACATTCTGCATGCTCAATCCTAATTTTCCCCTTTCACTATTACAAACAAGGTGATACTTCTCTGCATTACACACGTGACCATGAAATGAAGGCACTGATCTCAGGAGGTTTTAGATTCTGTGCATTTTTCCCTGTTTAGACCAAGCAATGTGCCCGTGGAATGCACTGGCTTACTGAAGGTTCCCTGGGGCCTTGGACCTCACTATTTAGATTTCCTGCATTCTTTCTTTTTGACAGAGAGAGAGAAAGAGAGAGAGAGAGAGAGAGAGAGAGAGAGAGAGAGAGAGAGTGTGTGTGTGTGTGTGTGTGTGTGTGTGTGCATGTGTTCCATGCACCTTGAATATAGCATCAAGCCAAATTTTCTGGAGAGAACAGTACAAAGAGTGCCCCTCTCCAGCTAAAGGAAGTGTGGATAAAACGGTCTTTCTGGTTTTCTAGCTGCATTATTGTCTTTTACTCCTTTCTTTGTTGTTGAAAACATTCACTTCCTAATAGATGACCTTTAATAAAACCTTTACATGAAATTAGCTGCAGCATAGACACTTAAAAGTAATCCATCTGTATGGAATTATTTGGAAGAAGCTTATTAAAAAACAGAATCATAATGAGATGACCTCTAAATCCTGGGTTAACATGAATCTACTTTCCTCCATATCCAGCAGCTTGAATATTGAGAGAAAAAGATTAGCATAGATGGACTTTTGGGCATGGGATGCTCTCTCGGGCCCAGAGAAACAGAACAACAGAGAGGGAAGAGCCCGGGCTCTGAGTCGGGCCTCCCTGAGTTCAAATCCCTCCACCTGCCCTTAGTGGAGCTGCCTTGGGCATATTACTTAGATTCCCTGGGTCACAGTTTTTTCATCCATACAATTGGGATCGTAATAGCTAATTCACAAGTGAAATAAAAGCATAAAGCAGAGCCTGACACATTAAAGTAGTCAACAAATAGAAAGCACATTGCTTCACTATAGCGCCAGTGAGGGGTGTGGTCAGACCTTGCTGCACTTCTGAACTCCTTTTTCTTCTGCTCCATTTCCTCTCCCAGTAGCAAGAGAAACCTTCCTATCAGAATTCAAATGAAATCTCTTGGAAGTTAGAAGACCATTTATATCAATATCCTATGTTGTTCTTTTCCACACTTGCTCAAATAGTTGGGATAGCTTTATTAAATAAAATACCTCACCCCTTGGGGGAAAAAAACCACTGCAGACATGTAGCATTGCATAAATCAACGTAGTGCCTATTTCTGTTCCCAAGGAGTTTGCATTCTGCTCTCTGTGTCTTTAAAGATCAGAATAAATATCCAGTATCATTGATTTATTATAAATATCATTAATATAATTTTGTTTAACTCAGTAATACTAGCTTACCTAGAATGCTACATGCCAGGCATTGAGCTAAGTGTCTCATGGGCACTGGGATACCACAGCCCTATTCCCTATTATATTGCCTAGTTAATAGGTGAGAAAACTGAATCTGTAAGAGATTAAGCAATGCACCCAGTAAATGGCAGAGTTGCCATCTGGCTGACATTGACTTTAAAATATCCACCATGCTGAGAAGGCTGCTATACCAGTCTTCCTGGACAGCATGATTTATGGTGAACACCCTCTTTCTGGAACACCCTAAGCAGCTGTGCTTAGGCTGTGAGTGCCTACATGACAAGACCCTTGGCATCCAAGTCTCACATAGGCTTCCCTGGACAGAAGGCATGTGGCTGCATTTCACTGCTCGGGAAGATTAGCTGTGTGTAGCCCCTTTGAGGAAAGTTCCAGATTCTGCCTGACATGTCTTCCCCCACCTCCTGATCTGCCTGTGTAGCTTTGCTGTGTTGCTGTAATAAATCTCAGTTCTCGGTACAACCATCCACTGAGACCTATGAGTCCTACTAGGGAACCAAAAGGGTGGGTGGTTGCAGGATTGCTGAAGAGAGTGGTGTCTGAAGTATTGACGTGGGTGTTGACATTACTACTGGGGAGATAGATTATTAATTAGTAAAGGAACTTCCTTAAAATCACCTTCCTGAAATCTGCAATGATGTCAGGAGAGTCAAGTTTGCAGCTCTTCTAGAAGTTCCAGCACCAATACCTCCTCTTGGGTCAGTGTATGGACTGTAAAATCTACTTTGTAAAATATAATACATATAACAGGAAATATGCCAATATGTTCAATATTTCTCTTCTTTTGTTTTTTTTGGTTTTTTTGTTTTTGTTTTTTTTATTGAAGGGTAGTTGACAAGAGTATTACATTACATTAGTTTCAGGTGTACAACACAGTGATTCAACATTTATATACATGATAATTCTAGGTACCAGCTATCACCATACCAAGTTGTTACAATATTTGGACTATATTCCTTACGCTATACATTACATCCCAGTTACTTATTTATTTTACAATTGGAAGTGTGTTTATATATATGTATATATATATATTTTGTGTGTGTGAGGGCATCTCTCGTATTTATTGATCAAATAGTTGTTAACAACAATAAAATTCTGTATAGGGGGATCAATACTCAATGCACAATCATTAATCCACCCCAAGCCTAATTTTCGTCAGTCTCCAATCTTCTGTTGCATAACGAACAAGTTCTAACATGGAGAACAAATTCTTACATAGTGAATAAGTTACATGGTGAACAGTGCAAGGGCAGTCATCACAGAAGCTTTCGGTTTTGTTCATGCATTATGAACTATACACAGTCAGTTCAAATATGAATATTCATTTGATTTTTAAACTTGATTTATATGTGGATACCACATTTCTCTCTTTATTATTATTATTTTTAATAAAATGCTGAAGTGGTAGGTAGATACGAGATAAAGGTAGAAAACAGAGTTTAGTGTTGTAAGAGAGCAAATGTAGATGATCAGGTGTGTGCCTGTAGACGATGTGTTAATCTGAGCTAGACAAGGGCAATAAACATCCATGTATGCAGAAGATTTCTCTCAGAACATGAGGGGGGAGGTTCTAAGCCTCACCTCTGCTGATCCCCATTTTCTCACCTGATGGCCCCCTGCGACTGTGCCTGTCTTAGGTTGTTCCTCCCTTGAGGAATCTTACCCGTCTCTGGCTAACCAGTCATCTTCCGGGGCCATACAGGGAAATGTGAAGTTGGTAAGTGAGAGAGAAGCCTTATTGTTTGAAAAGGTTAGCTTTTTACTTCTTTGCATATTTATGCCCTGTGGCTTCTATGCTCAGCATTTGTCTTGAGGTGTCTTTAACACTTGGAAGAATTATGATACTCGGTAAATTCGACATGTGGCACGAGTTCTATTTAAAGGTTGTAATTAGGTAGGAAGAAGAAAAGCTATAGAAGTAGCAGGCAGAAGAAAACCTGGGAAGATTGATTATTTCTTTGACATATCTTCTTGTAGAGTAACTTCAGCATGGATAGGTTTTAAACTACTAATTAAATTGTGTGCACACATTAACATAATAGGAATATAGTTACATAACCAAAGTATACCTGTAATTACCAGCCATCTCCAGTGAAACCAAGAAAACCAGTTAGGCACCTTAGGCATTTGTGAAAACTTATCTATGATATGGTGGATATTGTCCAACTGAACTTGAACAGTCTGAGAAAATTCAGATAAATTAGAACAACCCATTCCTGGGGCCTGTTCACATCCCATATGTTCTTTTAACAGTAAATAGTCTGTGGTTGTAAGATTTTGGAGTGCTACAATTTGCACTTCTCCTAATTCTTGGTTGAGTTCCAACAGTATAGATCCAGTCAAATTTGTTGTTTTACTGTATGCACAGGCCAGCTTAGATATCTCCTTCCTCATTCCCATGGCAAGTCCAGGAACTGGTGGGATGAGTGCATCTACACCTGTGGCAGTGCGTGGATCTTTGTTGAAGTTTTTTTTTTTTGCTGATCATCTTCTGTCATGAGTCTTCCAGAGAGTGCTGATGTTGGAAGTTCTTTTTCATTTCGTATCTTAGTTCATTTTTGGGGTAGCCAAATTAGGCTTCGATCCTCTGCATAAACACACACAGACCCTTTGCATACACTTTTATATGCCCTTTATACTCTTGTGTAGAGCTCATTGGAGGTCACCACACAGGAACTGCTTTTTTTTTTTTTTATCATTAATCTACACTTACATGACGAATACTTTGTTTACTAGGCTCTCCCCTATACCAGGTCCCCCCTATATACTCCTTTACAGTCACTGTCCATCAGCGTAGCAAAATGTTGTAGAATCACTACTTGTCTTCTCTGTGTTGTACAGCCCTCCCCTTTCTCCCACCCCGCTATGGATGCTAATCTTAATACCCCTGTTTTTCTCCCCCCCCTTATCCCTCCCTACCCACCCATCCTCCCCAGTCCCTTTCCCTTTGGTACCTGTTAGTCCATTCTTGAGTTCTGTGATTCTGCTGCTGTTTTGTTCCTTCAGTTTTTCCTTTGTTCTTATATTCCACAGATAAGTGAAATCATTTGGTATTTCTCTTTCTCTGCTTGGCTTGTTTCACTGAGCATAATACCCTCCAGCTCCATCTATGTTGCTGCAAATGGTAGGATTTGTCCTTTTCTTATGGCTGAGTAGTATTCCATTGTGTATATGTACCACATATTCTTTATCCATTCATCTATAGATGGACATTTAGGTTGCTTCCAATTCTTGGCTATTGTAAATAGTGCTGCGATAAACATAGGGGTACATTGGTCTTTCTCATACTTGATTGCTGCATTCTTAGGGTAAATTCCTAGGAGTGCATTTCCTGGGTCAAATGGTATGTCTGTTTTGAGCATTTTGATGTACCTCCATACTGCTTTCCACAATGGTTGAACTAACTTACATTCCCACCAGCAGTGTAGGAGGGTTCCCCTTTCTCCACAGCCTCGCCAACATTTGTTGTTGTTTGTCTTTTGGATGGCAGCCATCCTTACTGGTGTGAGGTGATACCTCATTGTAGTTTTAATTTGCATTTCTCTGATAATTAGCGATGTGGAGCATCTTTTCATGTGTCTGTTGGCCATCTGTATTTCTTTTTTGGAGAACTGTCTGTTCAGTTCCTCTGCCCATTTTTTAATTGGGTTATTTGTTTTTTGTTTGTTGAGGCGTGTGAGCTCTTTATATATTCTGGACTTCAAGCCTTTATCGGATGTGTCATTTTCAAATATATTCTCCCATACTGTAGGGTTCCTTTTTGTTCTATTGATGGTGTCTTTTGCTGTACAGAAGCTTTTCAGTTTAATATAGTCCCACTTGTTCATTTTTGCTGTTGTTTTCCTTGCCCAGGGAGATATGTTCAAGAAGAGGTCACTCATGTTTATGTCTAAGAGGTTTTTGCCTATGTTTTCTTCCAAGAGTTTAATGGTTTCATGACTTACATTCAGGTCTTTGATCCATTTTGAGTTTACTTTTGTATATGGGGTTAGACAATGGTCCAGTTTCATTCTCCTACATGTAGCTGTCCAGTTTTGCCAGCACCATCTGTTGAAGAGACTGTCATTTCGCCATTGTATGTCCATGGCTCCTTTATCAAATATTAATTGACCATATATGTCTGGGTTAATGTCTGGATTCTCTAGTCTGTTCCATTGGTCTGTGGCTCTGCTCTTGTGCCAGTACCAAATTGTCTTGATTACTATGGCTTTATAATAGAGCTTGAAGTTGGGGAGTGAGATCCCCCCTACTTTATTCTTCTTTCTCAGGATTGCTTTGGCTATTCGGGGTGTTTGGTGTTTCCATATGAATTTTTGAATAATTTGTTCCAGTTCATTGAAGAATGTTGCTGGTAGTTTCATAGGGATTGCATCAAATCTGTATATTGCTTTGGGCAGGATGGCCATTTTGACGATATTAATTCTTCCTAGCCACGAGCATGGGATGAGTTTCCATCTGTTAGTGTCCCCTTTAATTTCTATTAAGAGTGACTTGTAGTTTTCAGAGTATAAGTCTTTCACTTCTTTGGTTAGGTTTATTCCTAGATATTTAATTTTTTTGATGCAATTGTGAATGGAGTTGTTTTCCTGATTTCTCTTTCTGTTGGTTCATTGTTAGTGTATAGGAAAGCCACGGATTTCTGTGTGTTGATTTTGTATCCTGCAACTTTGCTGTATTCCGATATCAGTTCTAGTAGTTCTGGGGTGGAGTCTTTAGGGTTTTTTATGTACAGTATCATGTCATCTGCAAATAGTGACAGTTTAACTTCTTCTTTGCCTATCTGGATTCCTTGTATTTTTTTGTTTTGTCTGATTGCCCTGGCTAGGACCTCCAGTACCATGTTAAATAACAGTGGGGAGAGTGGGCATCCCTGTCTAGTTCCCGATCTCAGCGGAAATGCTTTCAGCTTCTCACTGTTCAATATAATGTTGGCTGTGGGTTTTTCATAGATGGCCTTTATTATGTTGAGGTACTTGCCCTCTATTCCCATTTTGCTGAGAGTTTTTATCATGAATGGATGTTGAACTTTGTCAAATGCTTTTTCAGCATCTATGGAGATGATCATGTGGTTTTTGTCTTTCTTTTTGTTGATGTGGTGGATGATATTGATGGACTTTCGAATGTTGTGCCATCCTTGCATCCCTGGGATGAATCCTACTTGGTCATGGTGTATGATCCTTTTGATGTATTTTTGAATTCAGTTTGCTAAAATTTTGTTGAGTATTTTTGCGTCCACGTTCATCAGGGATATTGGTCTGTAGTTTTCTTTTTTGGTGGGGTCTTTGCCTGGTTTTGGTATTAGGGTGATGTTAGCTTCATAGAATGAGTTTGGGAGTATCCCCTCCTCTTCTATTTCTTGGAAAACTTTAAGGAGAATGGGTATTATGTCTTCCCTGTATGTCTGATAAAATTCCGAGGTAAATCCATCTGGCCCGGAGGTTTTGTTCTTTGGTAGTTTTTTGATTACCGCTTCGATTTCGTTGCTGGTAATTGGTCTGTTTAGATTTTCTGTTTCTTTTTGGGTCAGTCTTGGAAGGTTGTATTTTTCTAGGAAGTTGTCCATTTCTCCTAGGTTTCCCAGCTTGTTAGCATATAGGTTTTCATAGTAGTCTCTAATAATTCTTTGTATTTCTGCGGGGTCCATCATGATTTTTCCTTTCTCGTTTCTGATACTGTTGATTTGTGTTGACTCTCTTTTTCTCTTAATAATTCTGGCTACAGGCTTATCTATTTTGTTTATTTTCTCAAAGAACCAGCTCTTGGTTTCATTGATTTTTGCTATTGTTTTATTCTTCTCAATTTTATTTATTTCTTCTCTGATCTTTATTATGTCCCTCCTTCTGCTGACCTTAGGCCTCATTTGTTCTTCTTTTTCCAATTTCGATAATTGTGACATTAGACCGTTCATTTGGTCTTGTTCTTCCTTTTTTAAATATGCTTGGATTGCTATATACTTTCCTCTTAAGACTGCTTTTGCTGTGTCCCACAGAAGTTGGGGCTTAGTGTTGTTGTTGTCATTTGTTTCCATATATTGCTGGATCTCCATTTTGATTTGGTCATTGATCCATTGATTATTTAGAAGCGTGTTGTTTAGCCTCCATGTGTTTGTGAGCCTTTTTGATTTCTTTGAACAGTTTATTTCTAGTTTAATGCCTTTGTGGTCTGAAAAGTTGGTTGGTAGGATTTCAATCTTTTGGAGTTTACTGAGGCTCTTTTTGTGTCCTAGTATGTGGTCTATTCTGGAGAATGTGCCATGCGCACTTGAGAAGAATTTGTATCCTGTTGCTTTTGGATGTAGAGTTCTGTAGATGTCTATTAGATCCATCTGTTCTAGTGTGTTGTTCAGTGCCTCTGTGTCCTTACTTATTTTCTGTCTGGTGGATCTGTCCTTTGGAGTGAGTGGTGTGTTGAAGTCTCCTAGAATGAATGCATTGCATTCTATTTCCTCCTTTAGTTCTGTTAATATTTGTTTCAGGTATGTTGGTGCTCCTGTATTGGGTGCATATATATTTATAATGGTTATATCCTCTTGATGTACTGAGCCCTTTATCATTATGTAATGTCCTTCTTTGTCTTTTGTTACTTTCTTTATTTTGAAGTCTGTTTTGTCTGATATCAGAATTGCAACACCTGCTTTCTTCTCTCTGTTGTTTGCTTGAAATATCTTTTTCCATCCCTTGACTTTAAGTCTGTGCGTGTCTTTGGGTTTGAGGTGAGTCTCTTGTAAGCAGCATATGGATGGATCTTGCTTTTTTATCCATTCTATTACTCTGTGTCTTTTGATTGGTGCATTCAGTCCATTTACATTTAGGGTGATTATTGAAAGGTATGAATTTATTGCCATTGCAGGCTTTAAGTTTGTGGTTACCAAAGGTTTAGGGTTAGCTTCTTTACTATCTTACTGTCTAACTTAGCTCGCTTGTTGAGCTATTATAAACACAGTCTGATGATTCTTTATTTCTCTCCCTTCTTATTCCTCCTCCTCCCTTCTTCATATGTTGGGTGTTTTGTTGTGTGCTCTTTTTAGGAGTGCTCCCATCTAGAGCAGTCCCTGTAGGATGCCCTGTAGAGGTGGTTTGTGGGAGGCAAATTCCCTCAACTTTTGCTTGTCTGGGAATTGTTTAATCCCTCCTTCATATTTAAATGATATTCGTGCTGGATACAGTAGTCTTGGTTCGAGGCCCTTCTGTTTCATTGCATTAAGTATATCATGCCATTCTCTTCTGGCCTGTAGGGTTTCTGTTGAGAAGTATGATGATAGCCTGATGGGTTTTCCTTTGTAGGTAACCTTTTTTTTCTCTCTGGCTGCCTGTAATACTTTGTCCTTGTCTTTGATCTTTGCCATTTTAATTATTATGTGTCTTGGTGTTGCCCTCCTTGGATCCCTTGTCATGGGAGTTCTGTGTACCTCCGTGGTCTGAGAGGCCATTTCTTCCCCTAGTTTGGGGAAGTTTTCAGCAATTATTTCTTCAAAGATATTTTCTATCCCCTTTTCTCTCTCTACTTCTTCTGGTATACCTATAATTCATATATTGTTCCTTTTCGTTTGGTCACTCAGCTCTCTTAAAATTCTTTCATTCCTGGAGATCCTTTTATCTCTCTCTGCATCAGCTTCTCTGCGTTCCTGTTCTCTGTTTTCTAGTCCATTAATGGTCTCTTGCATCTCGTCCATTCTGTTTTGAAGTCCTTCCAGAGCTTGTTTTATTTCTGAATTCTCCTTCCTTAGTTCTTGCATATTTCTCTGCAAGTCCATCAGCATGGTTATGACTTTTGTTTTGAATTCTTTTTCAGGAAGACTGGCTAAATCTATCTCCCCAGATTCCTTCTCAGGGGAAGATGTAGCAGATGCCGAAGCTGTCTGGGTTAGTCTTGTCTGGATCATATTTTTTTGCCTTTTCATGTTGACAGGTGCTATTGACTGTCAGCTGGGAGGGCCAAAATTTTCACTTGCTACTGGCCTTTCTTTACTGGGACAACTGCGACCCCTAGTGGCTTGTGTTGGGTAATTGCGTGTAGAGTGGGTCTTTGTGTCTTGCCTGGCCGGGAGGGAGAAATTTCCCTTTCTGTGGGCGGAATTTGTCTCAGGCTGCTTCTCTGCTTTTGCAGCGCCCGGTGGGGTAATGGATGGGGGGGCTGTTTGGCTGTTTACCTCCGTGAGGGGGTCTCAGAGCTGTTGCCCAGGGGGTTAGTGCACCCGGTTTTCCCTGTAATTTCCAGCTGCTGTACTGTGACCTGGGTTGTTTCCATCAAGCTGTTAAGTCCCTGTCCCTTTAAGACTTTCAAAAAGCTCCCGCTTTTCTTTGTGACAGGGGCATCAGCTTCGGCACCCCCTCAGAGGTCCTGCTGCCCTGTTCCCCCAGTATCCAGGGCCCTCCGCCCACACACTGTGTCTGTGCTCTGGTGGGGGTGGCTGGGGCTGTGTGTTCAGCAGTCCTGGGCTCCGTCTTCCTCCCGCTCTGCCTATTCTTCTCCCGCCGGGAGCTGGGGGGAGGGGCGCTCGGGTCCCGCAGGTCCGGGGCTTGTATCTTACCCCTTTCACCAGTCGCTGGGTTCTCGCTGGTGTAGCTGCAGTCTGGCCACTGTCCTGCGTCTTCTGGTCTCTCTTTTAGGGCTAGTTGTGTTTGTTGTATTTTCAAAAGTATATATGTTTTTGGGAGGAGATTCCCACTGTCCTACTCATGCCACCATGTTGGCTCCACCTCCTCTCTTCTTTTGTTTTTAAGTATTGTGTTTTTATTATGTTGCAGCAAAATGCCGAACCCTGAACATAATTGCAAATAGCCGCTGTGCAAGAGAGGAGTTAGGAGGCAAATGGGAGACATGATCTTTTTAAAACAAATGCTTAAGCAGAAGGAGTATCCCACACAGATACGGACACCAGGCCTTCGTAGCTGATCTGCCTCTGCAGTGGGCCCACAGTTACGGTCGTGCTGCCCCCCCCTCCCCCGTGGAATCAGGCGTCAAAGGTGTTCACAATGAGTTCCTTCTCTGGAGCTTGTCCTAAACCTCTACAAACGATTGTCTTTTTCAATAAGATTTTGCATGTGTTTATTCCCTTTTTTTGCATTTCCCTCCTATTTTCCAAACCATATACAATATGTACGTATTATTATCACACTAAGAAAATCAGACATTTAATGATGAGTATTATAACATTTTTAATATACCAGATGGTCACAACCAAATTTGTTCATGTCTACAAGTATACGAGGGGATAAACAATAAAAAATAACAAGACTTCTGGGTCATAAAATTATGAACAACCTGTTCTCACTTTCCACTTTTCTATTTTTCACCATTTTCACAAACGTTATTTTAATAATGGGCAGTCATATATTGATATTATTTATTATGTACACTTAAAATCTGGTGGGATCTTGTGAAGATGAAGCACATGTGTAACAATATTTCTTTCTGAGAAGAAGGTTCCCAGACCCTGCATCCAAGAACACAAGGACACTGGAGTGCAGAGGAGGTCGGGGTGAAGCCCTGCATCTACTGACAAGGTGGCAAAGGATGTCCACACCACTGCGTGTGAACATCCAAGTGCCCTTTTTAGTGTGTGTTTTTAAAATTTGCTTCACTGACAAAGTATCAAAGGCAAACAGAATAGTTTGTATATAAACATACAAGCATTTTCAGTCATTAATAAATTTTATTTTGGAGAATTTTAGGAAATATTTATTCTAGCAAGTATTTCTTTTCCAATATGATGAGGCTCAAGCCCAAAGAGATTAAATGCTCATTCCCAGTAAATAACAAAGACATGACAGAGTCAGCCTACAATCCGGTGAGCCTGAATCCTGTGTCACTTCTCCAAATGCGGTGTGGACTTAGGCTGAAAGTAACACTCTTCACTAATAAAACACCACGTTCTGGCATAGCTGTCTTCTCTAGGCATTACAGACCTAGCACCATAAAGGAATTCTCTTTGCTTCTACTTGTTCAAAGGAATTAGGTAGTCAAATCATCTGAACTAATTGTACTATTTTTGCAAGGGGTCACACCAAATAGTTAATACTGTGCTTCAAGCCTGAAAATGCTGAAGCTGGACCCCTTACGAAAATGGGGATGGAAAGTGAATCTGAGAAATAATTCACAGATTTTAGAGAGGTAGATCAGATAATTGGTTTGTAACTGCTCTATAGTAATAGTCTTTGGAGTCAAGCATGGTGAGTATCTTTCCTGTGAACCCAGGTTATTCACAATAGCTCTGGGATCAGCTGTGCAGGTGGTGCTCTGGTTGTGAAATTGTGCTCTGCACGGTGCAAAACACCCACCCCCAATGTGTTATTTAAGTATTTAATAGTCACCTGAACATATATTCTTTAGTTTCTAACTTCCAAAGAGCCCTGGACTTCAAAAAAACAAATTAAACCAAAGCAGTTAAATGAGATTTCTGGGAATTCATAAAGTTAGAGTTTTAGCATAAAAAAAAAAGGAAAGACCTTGAGTGGGTTATTGACTATGCTTTCCTCAGCTACGTGAACTAAATCACATACACATCTTTGTATCTTGGATGAAATAATGTCCTTGTAAATTCCACAAAAAGCAATTTATCAAATGTGTTCAGGTGTCTATGTTCAGGCATCTGACTAAAGATATTAAGTAGGCACTGCCATGAGGCTTGAAAAGTAACTTGCATTTCATTGTGAATGCAAAAGTCTTCCCCGGCACCATGTTGTGTGCTGTGTTTCTAGCCTCCCCTGGGCTGAGAGGCCCATTTTTTCCTCTGTCATGAACGCATAGAGTTCTGTGCACATATTCAACCTCTTCCTTTTGTGAAAACAGGCCTGGAAGCCTGAAAACTACATGTTTTTCTCGTGTGCAAGATCCAGCACGGTAATGACTGGAGTGATGTCGTGAGGCTACTTTTGTTTATTTGTTCTGAGTTTAAAACAACTATATCAGAATTTGTACATTCAGATGAAGCATAAAGTCATGAGAGGTAGAGCTAGAAAGCAATGTCTTGAGGTCACCTACCTTAAGCCCTCATTTGTCACATAAACACTCATTTGCCTTTCCTCATTGGTACCTAAAATAAATGACAGTGGTGACATCTAATAATACTTTAACTTCTACTTTGGGATATCTATTTTTCCATTGAAATACTAGGAAGTAGCAAGTGTGTCAAATTTCTCAGCACTTAAAGAATTCTGAAGAATAATCCTAATGTTCTCCCCTCTAAATGTAACTAATATAAATGACCTCTTAGAAATGGAATGTTCACATTTTGAGGTACCATTTAGTTCTTTTACTAAATCCATCTGTTTTCCTGATGTTCTATGGAAAATAGTCAAGAAGTCTCCTAAGCTGGGTGAGGCAGGATTTTCCAAGTCTCCTTTTACACATGTTCCGTAAGTGTCGGCTTTCTTCTTTATCAGTTGTAGGAATGATGCTTATTCTAGTAAACTGAAAGAAAAAACTGATTTTAAATTTTAATCTACCCTTTGTTGAATAGTAAACCAGTCAAATATGATTTGAAATTGCTCTGGATATTTTTATAGCTTTTGGCTATTTGACTCAATTTGATTCAATAGAAATAATCTGGGTTCACATCATCTCATTTTGACTTTGATGTGAACCTTTTAATACACTTTCACAACCTTTATAAAAAAAATATACCACTAGAGTTCAAATGGACCTTTGGATAGAGTATATTCCTGTATTAAACACTAAGTCAGGTGTTAGGATGAGTCCTAACACTCCTCTTTCTAAGGCTTGATAGAGATTTCAGACAAAATGACCACTAGCTGGTGTGGGAGACCAGAAGACCAGCATCGTCTTTATTCAATGTGATCCTGTTTTCACATTCCAGAAACATCCGTAAAAATCAAGACTGATACAATTTAAAATTCGCATATAAACCATTAAGGCAAAATCAAGGATCCTACTTTTAGTTTATATTATTGCTTTAGAAATTACTCTGAGAGCTGAATACATTAACTAGTGACTAGCCAAATATTGGCTTAAATATGCTAGAAGGTTATTTCCCTCTCATAGTAGTAGTCAGGAGGCAGGTGGCCCAGGGCTGGCAGTTACCTGTCTCCATGAGATCATCAAGAGGGCTGCCCCTGCCCATTGTTTCTCTCTGATTTCCCTGCTTCTGGTAAATGACAGAGTTCCAGGCTTTATATTACTAGTCAGGCTTTATATTACTAGCAGGATGCAGGAGGGATAAAAAGTGGCATGGCCTCTGCTTTAAGGGAAAGTCCAGAAGGGGTCAGTTTGTATTGTAGTCTATCACATAAAATACAGTCACATGGTAACGCCCAACAGAACAGGAGGCGGGGAAATTTAGTTCTTATTCTGAGTGTCCAGAAGGCAGCAGAAACTAAGGGTTCTAATTCCTAAAAGAGCAGAGGACAGGATGAATCTAGGGGTAGCAACTGGCAGTCTCACTGACGTACTGTCTGATTGTTAGTCACTCTAGGAACTTTAAAAATTTTTAATCCTGGGCCTCACCCCTAGAGATGATGGTTCAGTAGGTCTGCTTTAGGTTCATTGGCCAAATTATTCCCAAACTGTATATCAGTGATAAGATAAATCACCAAAAAGTTACATTTCAGTAGAATTGCCTTTGCAGAAACCTATTATGCTCTCAGCTTTCAAAAGGAGAGATAATAAATAGCTATGCAGGAGGCATCTCTGCACTTTTTTTTTTTGCATTAACAGCTTTTGTCAAGGATATAAAGCAGTAATGATGTTCAGTCCTTCTGATGTAAAGATCTTTGTGACTAATTTCTTTGAGTAACCAGCTAAATATGGTAAGATTTAATTTTCCTGAAACTGTATCGTTTTACTAAACAATTAGACCCATGTAATTGACCAAGTCTTTTTCCTTTGCCTTGGCTTTAGAAGAAGAGCTCTGCCTATGTTTCCCTGTTATAGCTTTGTTGAATATTTCTGCTGTCAATTTCTCCTGTCCTCTGTGTCTCTTAAATATGTTCGATATTCCTGGATTTTGGTCTTTCCTTTTCTGTGCATCTTTTATAGGCTTCCTCAACTAAAATTAGATTTAGGTGAGAAATACAAATAATAAAAATGGGAGTTTCTAGGCTGCATTTGTTTTTTTAGTGCTTGTGTGCAGCACTATGCTAAGCAGTTTGTAACATTAACCTGTGTGACACCAACCTTCGTCACCCAGATAAATCCTGGGTCCGAAGTGATCCCGTTTCTACGCAGCGCAGCCTTCGAATCATAGTCCAGCCAAAAATTCCAATTAAACACAAGCGCCAACCTTTACTTAGATCTCTCAAGAATGAATATTAACAGAAATACAGCTAATTAAACACAGGAAAGATCCCTGAATTCCACTTTCTCAGATTTCTTGCATCCTTTAGAGCTCAGCAGATGATAGATTCCCAGAACATCCAGCCAGGTTTTGTTTTGCTTTCCTTTTTTCTCTCCCTCATTCCTCTGTAACGCTCTGCGTCCTCTCCCTGTGAGAGAACTTCCGCTCCCACCTGTGCTGGCTAAGCAGTGCTGATCTAGGATGGCTGGAGGACCAGGCAACTCTGTGCTCTCTGGTTCTTCCTCACTTCCCACAGGGAACTTTTGGAATCCTCTGAATGCATCGTTCTCATCTCAACACATTCTCCCCCTGGTTGTACTTTTGAGGTATCCCCACTTTTATGAGAAGACACTGATGTTTTCTAAAATTAGTCAACTTCTCCAAATGCCAGAGTCACCCAACTAAGAATCAAGATTTTGAAGTCCAAGGAATGTCACTCCAACATCTACGTGCTTATTCCCTCTACTCTCTTACTGTACTTCATATGGCTGGTGTGATGGCACAGTATTTCTTTCCACAGTTTGAAAACACTTCCAATATTATCTTCTAGAAACACTATTATCACTATCAGTTTGCTTATCACATTTTATTTTAGCTCCTATCTGCCATTGCACTTACTGTAAGCTCAGTGAAGTAATTTTTGTACATTCACTACTGATTATTACAACTATATTCAGCATTTTATACAAAGCAGGCAAAACAAAAAGTATTCATTGAATTAAGAACTGGATGCCTGGATGAAAAGAGTGAGCTACTTTTCTCTGTGACCATGGAATTTTTCTGTCATCAATAACTTACCCATCTCTACAGTCTCCAGGCTTTTTAGAAATGAAAAATACTTCTCACACACAAAAAAAATCTGAAACCAAAATAGTGTAGTGTGTTAACTTTCTTCCATGGCTTATAAATGGATTCTGAAGGAAATTTCAAAGAGATCGTTCAAAAAAAAGTTTTGAGCAATGGCAACATTATATGTTTTATTGTGACATTGTGGGGCAAGAAAACAATTTAGAACATGGAAACTGAACTATGAGTCCCAGTTGTGAACAGTCTTGGGTAAGAACATTAAACAATTTAAACTTCAAATTTCTCATTTTAAATTGGGAATATTACTTGCAGTAATCCTTGGCTTATTTGCTATTACCAAATATGAGATAATGTTTGTGAAACTCTTGAAAAATCTCAGTATGTTATTATTATGTAAACTTAATTTCCAATTTGTTAAAATGTCATGAGTAATAACTATTTCTTCTCTTAGTACAAAAGTGAACACTAGTGCCCCATCTGTGTCTCTGCATTTTTTTACATTAAAATCTCAGAAGACAGAAACACAGGGACTTTATTTTTAACTTTCTGCATTTATCTTTGAATAAATACTATGCCTATTATAAATGCATTTCCATTGATAAGTTCATAATCTAAACAATATATGTATCAATCCCACATTTCACAAAGCATTACACCACCTGGACTTTTAGAAATAAGGCTTGGTAATGTTATCCTATAGTATTATGTAAGTTTTTTAAATACAGTCCTATTGATTTCACTAAACAACTAGCAAAGTAATAATCATCTTCTAATTTCTCATTTGTAAGAAGTAATACTTGAGCAGTAAACAAAATACAGCATCTCCATTTTGATAGAATAAAACAGTTAACAGATCTTTTCTATTTTTTTCTGGTCTTATCAAGGATATTAAAATCATTATGTATTAAGGCTTTTTCATAATACAACATATTAAGTTTCACCAAATAAACAATTAGTGCATTTCAGCAATGTCAATCATTCAGAATATGTGTTAAATGAAATTAAGACTCCAAACAATCACTTTTAATTAGGTTACAGAAATAAGCCATAGAGAGATGGCAGGCCTCCATAATTAATCAGCAATTATATTGGAAAGGTCACTTGAAAACAAATATAAGAAGGATCCAATAAAATAATAAACCCATAAGTTTCTTAAATATGCATTTTGATGAGTTCCAATTTCGTAGTGCTGGTACTATTTTTTCAATGGATTCCAAGAATCTGATGACACTTTTATGTCACTGGAACAGCTTTCCCATAAAATTCAGGGTCACGCACAATTACACAGGACAGTTGATGCCCTTGTACTTAGTCATCCTGTAGAAGGTATTTTGCTAGCAAAATGTGTATGGTGCACATATCCAAGAAAACTACCTTGCAAATATATAACAACTAAATCACTGCCCTCTTGGGTTCTCCACATCACTTGTTTTAACTATAAGCATCATTTGGCCAGATTCTTTCAAATTAAAGGCACAACTCATTTCATTGTGTTTCTTCCCCCCTTTCCCCACTATGATCTTCATTATTGGAGCTTACTTAATTTATTGTACATACATATAGTATCTGCCTAACTCTGAAACTCCAGACAGCAATAGATCTTGTTGAGGCATCATTTTGTAAGGTCTGGATTCTAGGCACTGAAGGATCAATTTGGTTAACCCTTCAAGAACTAGATGTATACTGTGGAATAACATATACAAAATATGTAAACTACTCACTTAAGTGCAAATGCACCTATATATCTGTTGGTCCATTACTGTCTTCTAATTAAGAGTAGGTAAGACTGATGTCTGTTTTCCAGCTGTGTTTGAAACTTTCTTTGCTGGAGTAGAGCATTTGGTTTAGCATCATTTGCTCATTCCTTTCTGTGGCTCACACCCATTCACATCTCACATCGTTCGGAGACATTTTACACTGGGCAGGTATATTAGGCAAGGTTCATTTTATTACAACCAGCAGAAGGAAAATGACTATGGGTAACTCAAGCAGAAAACTGAGTTATTAGAAGAAAGTACACACAAAAAGGCTAGGCAATCATGCTTCCAGGAGGCAGGGATGAGAGGTGGGTCCAGGACCTCAGTCACCGGCATTCATGAGGCATCTTTTAGAGTGCTCCTGGGTTGTGGCTCAGCTCATGTCCCCATGGAACTCCATGTCTTTCCGTGTAAATTCCAGATTCTCAGGAAAAAGGCATTGCCTCATCTAGTCTTATTTTCTAGTGTTTCTACCCTACATCCATCAGACGCAGCTACAAGGGTAGTGATCTGGCACCCACACGGCAGTGATCTGGCACCCACATGGCAGTGCTGGCTTTCCTGTGAGCCAGGATGCACCCTAATTTTTGTATGCCTCACAACTGTTCATTCTCATCGGGGCTGACATGATCTTTGGAAGAATCTCTCTCCCTTTCACCAGTAGTTCCTCATGTGATGGTGTCTGAGCACAGAATCTTCACCAAGTTTATGTCCCCAGCTCTACTTCTTTCTGTTTCCATTTGTTCTTGCTGAAATTGTGCTATGTCCCAGTTTTGACTTCTGCTGACGCCTCAGACAGAATGTTAGCTCACATCTGTGCCTTGGGGCAAGGTGACCACACCTAGCTTTATGGACGGTTCTCCTCTGGTACTCAGAAGTAATTTACCCTGGTAATTTCTGGCTCCATCAGATATTTTCCCCTCAGTTTCTACAGCTCTGTTTCATAATGGCCTATTAGTTTCCTGGAGTTTTTCTTAGTTTATTATTTAATGTTGGTTAATAATTGAAATGAATCTGAACAGTGCTTTATTTCAATCCATCTGTAAGACTCTGGAGAGAGTTGCTTAATGTGGCATTCTTTGTTTTAATGTTCCTTAGGTTCTTTCATGTCCATTTATTGTGGACAAGAATGACTGAGATGAATGTTGCCTCTCTGGCGTATTTACTTTCCCAGGTGGAAAATTGTCGCCACTGCTGCTTTTCAGAAAAACTTCCCATCTAAATTAAAGCCACATCTTTTTAAATTAAAATGCCAAAAGATAATCCATCTATGTTCTAAAATATATCTTTCTTTTTCAAAATCACACTCCTTGATCATTTCTTTCATTTTTATAGCATTCCAGTTTTAACTGATTCAGGATGACATTTGTGTTTTTTCATTTAGCGAATATTGCTGAGAAGAAGTAGTATCTGTTTCTTTTTCTGACTCAATTAATGATCTAAGTAGGTCATTTGAGCTTTTGAGCACTCCATTAATAAAATGGGTGTGTTAATCTTTTTCCAAAACTAACAGAATTTTCATTTGAAGCATCATTTGCATGGTTGAGAAGGTGTGGTTCGCTCCTACCCCCCAAAATGTTTCCATTTCTCAATTTATTTGACATTATTGTCTATTGTACAATTTTCTCATGTTACAGAGATTCTTCGTGTTCAGGTCCTGTGGTTACTCAAGGACTGTATATAAAGCAATTAGCCATCTGACCCTTCCGATTCCTTCATTATGAGTCCTCATTGCCTACTGAAGCCAGAAAGTATGGGTTAATTTTTATTTGTGCAAATCTAGGAATTTATTTGGGGTTTCTTAAATAGTTTCTTAATATTAACAAAAACTACTTCTTCAGAGCCAAATTGAACCTAATTAAATTAATCATATTTTAAATGTTTCCATAATTCTCTCAATATTGAATAGAGGTTGAAACAAAGATTTTAGCACACACTCTGATATTAAAACGATTTCTTTTGAACTTTCTTCTCCATTAGCTGTCCTTTAGGAGTGCATAGTTGAATGGGATTTATCTTTTTTACTATCAGATCACATAGAATCTAATTGGATATACTATTACTTGTTCTTTTCTGCTACAGATGTTCTAGATCTTCAAGAACATTTCAGTGCTAAGAAGTGCTCATACAACAGACACATAGATCAGTGTAACAGAATAGAGAGCTCAGAAATAGACCCACGTATATGTGGTTAATTAATTTATTAAAAAGAAGCCAAGAATATACAGTGGGAGAGGACAGTCTTTTCAATAAATGATGTTGGAAAAAATGAACAGTTGCATGCAAGAGAATTAAACGGGACTGCTGTCTTACACCATACACAAAGAGCAAATCAAAATGGACTAAAGACTTGAACCTAAGACCTAAAACTGTAAAACTCCTAGAAGGAAACAGATGGTAAGCCCCTTGACATCATCTTGGCAATGATTTTTGGGATTCGACACCAAAAACAAAGGCAACAAAAGCAAATATAAACAAATAGGATGACATCAAAATAAAAAGCTTCTACACAGCAAGGGAAACATCAACAAAACAAAAAAGCCATCTATGAAATATTTGAAAATATATGGAATATATTAGAAAATATTTGCAAATCATATATCTGATAAAAGGTTACTATCCAAAGTATATTCTCAGAATTCATATAACTCAGTAGCAGAAAAATAAACAATCCTACTGAAAAGTGAGCACAGAATCTGAATAGACATTTTTCCAAAGAAGTCATACAGATGGCCAGCACGTACATGAAAATGTGCTCAACATCATTAGTTACCAGGGAAATGCAAATCAGAACCACAATGAGATATCACCTCACACTAGCTAGAACGGCTTTTATTAAAAAGACAAGAAATAACAAGAAATGGCAAGGATGTGGAAAAAAGGGAGCCCTAGTACCCTGTTGATAGGAATGTAAATTGGTGCAACCACTGTGGAAAACAGTATGGTGATTTCTCCAAAACTTAAAAATAGAAATACCATCTGATCCAGCAATTCTACTTCTGGGATTTTATCCAACGGAAATGAAATCACTCACTTAGAAAAGATATATGTACCCTCACATTCACTGCAGCATTATTTGCAACAGCCAAGATACAGAAGCAACCTGAGTGTCCATCCATAGATGAATGGATAAAGAAGATACGAGATATATATAAAAAAAAGAACGAAATATTGCCATTTGCAACAACATGGATGGACCTTGAGGGTATTATTCCAAGTGAAATAAGTGAAGCAGATAAAGACAAATAATGTATGATCCCACTCATATGTGTAATCTGAAACAAACAAACTCATAGATACAAAGAGCAGATTGACTGCTGTCAGAGGCAGAAGTGAGGGTTTGGGCAGAGCGAGTGAAAGTGGTCAAAAAGTACAAACATCCACTTTTAAAATACATAAGTCCTTGGGATATAATCTGCAGCGTGGTGACTCTCCTTAATAATACTCTGCAGTATATTTGGAAGTTGCTGAGAGTACATCTTAAAAGTTCTCATCACAAAGAAAAAAACCTGTGACTATGTGTGCTGATGCATGTTAACTAGATGTACTGTGGCCATCTTTTTGCAGTATATAACAAATATTAAATCACAATGTTGTGTGCCTGAAATGTAATTCTATATGTCAATTGTATCTCAACTTAAAAATAAATAAATTGCTTGCCTGTTCAAAAAAAGGGAACAGTTAATGCAGTCTACGTTTATGATTTTCCAGTTTTTGTTCTAAGAAGAGTATATGCCACGCTTGCATTCTTACCTTCTAGAGTAACTTTATTTATAACGATCACAGCTACTATAAGCTGATTGACAAGGATATAATTGGCTCTGTGCTCACTACCTCATGCACATTATCTAATGGGTAGTGCCAACATCTCAGTTGTCAAGGTCAAGATTATTATTCCATTGGTATTAGCTTTGTGCTCATCATTATATAAAGATATTACTCTGTAATCATGCCCTCATTGTAAGTGGAGAATCCACTTGGTATTAGAAATAGAATAATTTTTGTTACTCTATTATCTAGGTGTTGGAATAATTTTTTGTGCATAATCATGCATTAATGAGAAAGGACTATTCTCATATTTCAAAACAGTTTTCTTAAGTTCTTTGTCTGTATTTAACTGCCTCACAACAAAATTCTATGATATTTAAGATTGTAGTCATGCAGCAATTGTTTGATTGATCTTATAGGGCTAAGTAGGGAAATGCAGGTCAACAGATGTGCTTGGAGCAAACACCATGGGAACATTTCAAGAAGTTTTCTGGACTTGTGAATGTTTAAACTCATTCCACTTGGAAGTCGCCTTTAGGTATTGGTTAATTATATGGTGTCTGGACTCTCTACTCACTTAGGTTAAGTACATAAGATCTGGGCAGACTGCTTATGTTCAAAGTCATGGTCTGCCATGCTCTATGGCTTGAGGGAAATTCCATAGCTTCTGCATACTTCAGTTTTCTCATCTGTAGAAAAGAAAGAACTTCCTCTTCTTAATTGGTCTCCCTTATTCTACCACTCTTTTTAATATGTGCTCCAGTTTCATTGTATCCTTAAGTCTCTTATGATAAAGCCAACATATATATTGTTTGTACAATTGACTAATCCCCAGAAGTAGACCATAATTATAACTATCCTATCACTCGGGGTTCAATCAGGAAAGTGGAACCATTTTGAATAATATCCAATGAAAGATTATTCTAGTAAAAATTTAAAGTTGTTTCCCACATGAGTTGGTTTTGAGTTCTAGCTAATAGTTTGCTAGTTATTTCGAGATCTTTATTTGATTTCTATGAATTCAGAGGTTTGTGATAGAATAAAACATCAGAAATGTCCCAGGCACACTTGAGAATATATCATACTGTAATCTTGACATTTCAAATCAGTGTAGAAAATATAGAGTATTCAATAAGTGGTTTTGAGGAAATTGGTTTTCTGATAAGAAAGAAATAAGATTATATTTTGACTACATGCTATTCACAAAAATAAATCCTATATGTGATAAAGACTTTATATCAAAAGCATAAGCTGTAAAAGTAATTGGAGAATACATATGGCTCTATTTATGGCTAGGAATAGCATAAAGTTTATTAGACAAGGTCCAAAAGCAATAAAGAACACTGATAACTCTGCTGTCAAAATTAGAAGCTTCTTTATGATAAAAAGATATAATATAAAATAGACTGGATTAAGTATTGGCAATATATGTAACAGAAATTGCATTAATATCAAGAGTATATAAAAATTCTAGAAGTCAAGAAGAAAAGAGAAATAAAGCCAAGTGGAAAAAAAGACTACAAATGGTTCACATGTCTGTGATAATAATAGTCATTGCCTCTCAGAAGCGGCCCTGGACTTGGAATGATAATAAAAGGTTTAGTTTTGTGTATAGCATTATGTTTTTTACAAGGATAATATATTCATGAATTACTCATTCTTTATATATTCCAGTTATAGTCTCTATAGGTGGAGCAAATAACTTATTTAGTTATACTTTCCAATTTGGAACAATTAATTAATTTCCACATTTTTGCTATCCAAAGACTACGGCGGTGAGTATCCTTTATATAGCTCCTTAAGAGCATGAGGGAGATGCTGTCCTAAGGTAGACTCTAAGAATGGAATTGCTGGCTCATAGCATACTCTCATGTTTTAAGTTTAGAAGTTATGGCCAAATTGCTCACCAGAGTGACTATGACAATTTTACTCTATCAGTATATGTCTTTTCTAATTTTTCTACAATCTTGCCAACAGTTGATATACTCATTCAAAATAAGAATATTTTGACAGCTCAATAGAAAAATGGGCAGTCTCTGAATAATCATTTAGAGATAAATAAACATAGTGGGCCATAAACATACGAAATTATGCTTGCCTCACTCCTAATCACGAAAGGACAAACTTTAACAATTGTGTGGTACCTTTTTTCAACCAACTGTTTGGCAAACGTTTAAAAAAAAGTCCTTAGGATTTAAGAGAATGTATGCCAATATCTTCAGCATCCAGAAGAATAAGATAAAAGCCTTCTAGTCTTTTGGAATTAGAAAAAAAAAATTACCTAAGGTAGTAGAGAAATGGCCAGTATAGCTGGCACAGAGAAATGAATAATGATCTACCGTGTTATTTTGGAAGCCTAGTACAGCCAAGCTCTGTCAATACACCGCAGGCTGCCGGGACCCCCAGAGTCTTCCTGTTATTACAGTTATATTGACAGAAAGCAAGAGAAGCTGAGACTATTTACTGAGAACTGGCAAAAAAAAATAAGAATTGAGTGGGAGACTCAAGTCTTGGTAGTCAGTGTAGAAGATGTCATGGAGTCAGATTGAAATACTAGCATCCCATGGGGAAAAATTGGTGATTGAGGGCTTCCTGGATTTTTTTGACAGGGTAGGATAGAGATGTTCATAAGCAAGCTTTTAGGGCTTTCCTCAGCAATAAGGGCCCATGTTTTTTAAATAAAGTATTGTTGATATACAATCTTATGTTGGTTTCACATGTATAGCACAGTGGTTCAACAGTTGATCCGTGTTATTAAATCCTCACCCCCACTAGTGCAGTTACTATCTGTCAGCATAGAAAGATGTTACAGAATCATTGACTATATTCTCCATGCTGTACTACTGTCCCTGTGACTAACTTATATTGTGATTGTGAATTATTATTCCCCTTTATCCCCCCTCACCCCGACTCACCTTAGCCCCTCCTCCTTGGTAACCACTAGTCACTTCTCAGTGTCTGTGAGTCTACTGCTATTTTGTTCCTTCTGTTTTGCTCTGTTTTTAAACTCCACAAATAAGTGAAATAATATGTATTTGTCTTTCTCCACCTGGCTTATTTCACTGAGCATAAGACCCTCTAGCTCCATCCATTGTGTTGCAAATGACAGGATTTCTTTTTATGGCTGAATAATATTCCACTGTGTATATGTACCACCTCTTCTTTATCCATTCATTTACTGATGGACACTTAGGTTGCTTCTATATCTTGACTATTGCAAATAGTATGGTAATAAACATAGGATTACATATTCCTTTTCAAATCAAGGATTTTGCTTCTCCAGGCAAATTCCTAGGAGTGGAATTCCTGGATCTAATGATATTTTGATTTTTAGTTTCTGAGGAACCTCCATACTGCTTTCCACAGCAGTTGCACCAATTTACATTAATAAGGGCCCATTTTTGTAACCAGTATAAGAAACATACACATTTGGTGGATTACTGCATGTGCCTAGTTTTTAATATTGAAAAAGTTGCAGAAGAGTTGGGGGCATTTGGAAAGTGAACTTGAACCTAAAGGTAATGTTTCCAGGGCCCTGCAGTGTTAGATTAAACCTTGCAAAACTGCATGTGCCATTTGCTTGGAATTATCATCCAGAAGATTCAGGGTATATCTCAAGAGACCAGTGCAGCCACGGGCTAGACTAAGAAACATCGTGCCAAGCAATACTGGACAGTGGATTCCAACTACTATCATATTTTTAAAATTAAAGATCAACCTGTATCTTGGCTATTGTAGACGAGAATTGTCAAAGGTGACTGTGGGAGTAAGATAATTAAGTACACATTTCAGATGGTGTATTCAAATTGGCACAGACCAGGCAGAAATAGGTGTGCTCATTGGGTACAACGTGAGTCTCCCCTCAGGAGTCAGCCAGTTTTGCCATCGGCAGATGGAAGAGCAGTGGGGAGTGACGTTCCCAGTATATGATGCATGTACTAGCACAAAGTGACAGCTAAGGAGGAAACTGAGGAAGCTTCTCAGGTACCCAGTCCAGAGTGGGGATTGGAGATGGGGTTAGGCATGAAATTTGAAAAAGAGGAGAATAGCCTCTTCTCTCCACATATGGACCATGATCTGTCTAACAGATGAGAAGCCCTGAATAGAACTGTAGTGCCATGAAATCTTCCGGAGTATTCGTTAATCACTTTCCGTTAATCTGTGAATTAAGAAACCACATTACACTAGTACCTCAAACCCTCATGGGTACCTGGTCCATGCAGGTTATTGGAGCTCAGGGAAAGGAGTCGGAGCAGCCGGACCACACCTTGGGTTCTGGATACCGAGGAGTAAGGAGAGGCAGCTTTCAGGGCTGTGTTTGGGGAGGGGGGTCATCAGTTACATTTGCTGAGGAAAGTGAGGCAGCCTCCCTTCAGATTTATCTCACTGAAATAAATGTCATAGGGTTTTTCCAAAGCAAAGTTGTATTTCTTTGGTTGGGGGAGAGGGATGTTGAGATCTCAAGATTTGGGGATGCGGTGGTGGAACCAGAGATGTTTGTGCATAAGACTTCGGAGAAGCCCTGGGAGAAGCAACTGAAGGGCCAGAGTGCTTGAGAAGTGGGTCGTTCCTGCTGCCTCTGGGGAGTTCGCGTGGAGCCCGGAGCTTCCGCACAGTGAGAAGGAGCAGCTCCAGAACGACTAAGGCTCTTCATGGGACCAAGACTGTGTGGGTCTACTAAGACTCAGCAGACACCACGGATCAGAGAAGGCCCTAGATAGACAGAAATACCTTGCTGAGTTCTCTCGCGCATCCCTTATCAGCACAGGGCCTTCCTGCCTATGAGTCTGCAGCCATGGACATGGAACATGAGGTCCACGTTGGTGGCTGTAGAATAATTCACATGTACAATGATTTTTTTATGTATTACTATAACTAGGGTCACATAAGAGCTATTCATTTTCACTTTCTGATTGTTCTCCCCAAAACACAATGCCACCCTGTCACTCCCCTCCCCACAAAAAAAAAACATATTAATAACTTCCCATTTTTTCCTTCAAATTGATGAAAAATTTTAAAGATACATATATGTATACACATAATATGCATTATGAAAATATATATACATATATGTGTATTGCTAATATATGTATTTGTATACATTTATACACATTACATGTATATACATATGTACATACATGTACATACACAAAGTCTATTTTTTGTCATTGTTTTGCAAAAACACACTTTTTCTCATGGAAAAATCTCTGTGGTTTTGATACAATTTCAGCTTACTTGTTTTCATGCCTGCATCTTCTTTTATGGTATGAGTGTATGAAATTTATTCAGTCATTCTCCTACTAATAGATACTAAATTTATCTTCAGGTTTTGTCTACTATGAATAATACAACTATAAATATCCTGCACAAATGTCCCATTGGACTGGAATATTTTATTTCTATGGGCTAGATTCTTAGGAGTTGAAATGCTGGATGAAATGGCATGCATTTTTCATTTTAATAGATGTTCACAGGTAGAATAGTTCACACTTAACATCATTAACACGTGAGAGTCCCTGTTCTTCACAACCATACCAAAAATAGCTGTTCCAGCTCTTTCCAGTTTTGCTAGTCCAGTGGTTGTGAAGTGGCATCTTCATGAGGCCAGTCTCCAAATTCCCTAGTCCATGTGCCCTGTGCTACTAGAAAGTCACCCGTGGAGTCTCATTTTCAAAGTTGAAAAAAGACCCCTGGTCACCCATCATCTGCTTTGTAGTGAGTGATGAGAGGATGGAAAGGAACCCGTGTCCTTCAGTAGATGCCTCTGATATCAGCAATAAGCTGGAAGTGGCTTTTTAGTTATTGGATAGGGTGGTACAACAGGAGAAAGACCACCAAACACAGTAACATTAGCAACAATGGCTGAAAGGCCCAAATTTTGCTATGGAATTTGGGGTTCTGGGCAGGTGATGAAGTAACTGACTGCTGGGATCCTCCTGTGTTATCTGGTGGATAGGTTGTGCCCCCCCCATCACTTCTGAAGTACATCAGGGGACTGGAATGGGGCGTTTAAAGGAATGAAGAAGGGGAGACCTGTCCTTTAAAGGTCACTTTCACTGATATCCATAGACCTATCTCTATCAGAATAACAGGAAGGCTTCTCTGTCACAAGAGAAAAAAACTTCTCTATTTTCTCTGAGAAAGAGGGTAAGATCATGGTAGTGGAGGAGAATGAGGAAGAGATCTTGAGTGGGGCTGGAAAAGCTGTATGTCCAATGCAGGAGGACAGAGAGCCCCTTCCACACTTCCTGAGAAAGAGGCAGGAGCAGCAGAGCCCAGGGGACCAGCCATCGCACAAGGTAGTGGAGGCTGGTGCCAGAGGACTTTGGAGAGGCAAACGGAAGACCCTGTGGAGTGGCCCGTGGAGAGCTGAACGTGCCAAGCCACTTGTTGCTGGCATTAGGGCACAGAAGGATAAGTCTGCCACCTTTAACCATTTGGAAGGAGGTAGCCATACCCTCAGTGCACTCCGTCAGGGGGATTATGGCAGGATGGGACTTCTTTTCCTAACACTCAACCTTTCCAGCATATGCATACACAGCATGGCAGGTAGAAGCCAGGGAGGCAAAAAGAGCTCTTGGTGGTTGAGGAAGAGATTGAAATTTTTTAATATTACAGTTCACAGGAGAACTGCTGAGAGACAGTCCACCTTGACTGTCTTAAACATCTGATTACCTCCTTAGGCTCTAGGGACTCTTGAATCCTCTTCCCCACTTGGGTCTATTCCTAGTGAAATCAACTAGATCCATTCAACTGACCCTGTCTGTGGGAGGCTAGGAGGAGGTGGGGCTTTGGGGGAGAGGAGCAGTGAAAAGGAGCAGGAGTTCCCCTGTGGGAAGCCATTGTTTCCACAGATGCTGGAGAAGACGGTGCTCATGTGCAAGCTTCAGAGTCTAGCATGCGGACTCGGGCTAGTTGAGGACCTGAATTTTGGTTGAACAGGCCATAAGGGATCCTGCTCCAAAACCTTATACCCAAGTGGTTTTTGGAAAGTCGAAAAATATGCTGGAACCTGAGTTAGAGAACTGTTTGGCGAGTTCTTCTGGAGCTAGTGTCAATATGTGATCAGCTAATGGCAAGGCTGTTTAATAATGGATATCCTCTTCTTTTCCCCATTAAGCATATAGATCTGGGATTTTATTCATATGGTAAGTAGTGTTTAGTATTTTTTAAGAACTGGGAGCTTTTCCAGATGCCTTACATACTTTATGGCATGGAATTCCCACTAGGTATTAGTCTCAGCTTATATTCAAGAAACTCAAACTCAACCTCAGGGAGAGTAACTAGCCCAAGGGCACACACATTGTGAGTGACAGAACAGTTTCAGTTGGAGCTCTGTCTGACTGCCAGTTTCATGTGCTTCCTACACTCTCTCTTCTACACCAAGCACAAAGGCAGTAATCCCTGGCACTCCCTGAGGGAGACCCCTGAAACACCCAAAACTTTGAAGGGCCTTGGCAACCTTGTGCCCAGGTGTACCAGATTTGTGGCAGAACACAAGTGCTGTCTTTGTGCAGCAGCATTGACTGTCTGGGCATAATGTTGGTGTCTCAGGAAGTCTTTCCCAAGAAGTAATTTCCAGCTGGCAGCGGTGATATATTCCAAATGTCTGAAGGAGCTGAAGAGAGTTTCCTCTGGTCTGGAATTGCTTGTCCTGGCAGACAGATGTCTGCACTGCTTATTTTTCACCAAAACAACTTGTCTCTGCTACACAGGCTTAAGGATCTCTCTCACCTTTGTGCTGTTTACCTGAAGACAGCTAAATAATGAAATTAAATAGTAAATAGATCCTATCACAACTGTTATGTTTATTTTTGGACACAATTGATCTTCATTTGTGCCCCACATTGTGGATACTTCTTTTATTTCATACACAGTATTTGGCCTTGGCAGCATTCACCCTACTGTTGGAAGAGCTCTTGGAATTTGAAGCAAAGCCACAGTCAAAATTGACTTTGGCAATCGTGTTTTTTTCAGAGGCAGATCCCTGTGGTTTCCCTAAAAGGTGCATTGAGATGAGACCATGTCCTGGACAATACAAAGACCTCTCCATGGATGTGAGGCATATTCAAAGACAGTCTAGACACCCATTTTCTTTTTTTAACCAAAGGAAGTGAAGTATCTAAAGTGGTTTGCTAAAAACCCATCATTGCCTCACAGCTTCTGGGGTTTGCCAATTAAGCAGCTAGTTTTTGTTCTGAATTGGTTATGCCTATTTAGGTAATTTCTGGTGCTGTTGAGATAGAAATGGGCAATTATTTCTTTAGGGAAGTTGCTAGAGTTTTACTGGGATCCTGCAGAATGACAGTTATGGACAAGTATTATAGAATATACTGATTTGCTAGTTAGCATTTGGATTTCCTCTCTTTTCTTTCTAATCTATATGTATCTGTTTCTGGTACATGCGTTTTTGCTTCTCAACCCTGACAGCACAGAGAAGTCTTTTTAAAAGGTCTTTTAAAAGCGTTACAAGGTTACCTGTGGGATCCTCTCGGGTCCTGTAGGGAGCTTCCCGAGGACCCCACGGCTCAGGGCTCCCTCACTCACTCCCAGCGGCCGGTGCTTCTCTTCCTCCCCAGCCTGTCTCGCTGCCCTCTGATGCTCTTTCCTACAGTAAACAAATTCTACTACTGCCCTCTCACTCTCTGGAACACTTTGTCCCATTATTTCTTTAACCAAAACCTGGTTCTCCCAGAGGATCTTCCCCTGGCATCTTTTTCAAGTGAACGCTGCTCCGTCCCGCCCAGTCACCTGCACTGGCACCGAGCGGCACAGCTCACACCTCTTGCGGAACAGTCCCTTCTGCATCCCCCTCTTCACTGTCCTGAAGAGTCTCCGCTCTCTGATGCTCACTCATCCTCCACACCATCATTGCTGAGCCAGTCACCCCCTTCTGGCTACTGTGCATCTTGGCTTCTGGCTCACAGAATTCCTCTCCACCCCAAACCATGGCCCTGTGCTGTGTGACTTCAGTTTACAGAGATTGCCATCCAGCACGATGTTCTTGACCTCCTCAATGCCAGAGTCTTAAACTGCACTTCCCCAGCAGCCATACCCTCCCTTGTCTACACTGTGTATCGCAGTGAATCCCATGACTGTCATTGCTTCACCAATTATAATAGCTGCCACACACTAAGCACTTACCACATGCCAGGGCATTGAGCTATCACCTTTAGATTTTTTGTATCATTTAATTCTGAGTTCAGCTCTGTGAGGTAGGTACTATCATGATCCCCATTGTACTGAGAGGGAAACTGAGGCTCCGAATGGTTAACTAATTTGCTCAAAGTCATACAGTAAGTAAATGGTGGAGCTTGGATTTAAAAATACAGGTGCTTGCCCCAAGTTCAAGAGGGGGAATTTAGACATTCCCTCTCTTTTCCTAAACTTGTATCTAATAGTCAAGAGATTTACACAGGCTAAAATAAAAGTCAGTGCGGTGGGAAAGGGCAAAGAGGCCTTTCCTTGGAATTGTCAGAAAACCACACTGGAGTCCACTGCGATGTCCTCATTCGGGTTGTTGAGGCAGATGACGGAGGTACCTGCTGGTCCTACTCACTGCCCACTTCGTAGGCCAGCAGAACCCAGCATGACATAGAAGCAGAACACAGGGTAGGTGGTGTGTCTGTGCCCGCAAGCATTGAACAGGCTTACAGAGTCCCTCCCGCCGTCCTGCTGACAGTGGCTGCGAGCCCGTTCTCTCAAACTTTTGACCACAGGTGACCTCAGATACCTCCCGGCTCTCCCTGACTTATGTCAGTCTCCTAGGGACTGGGGGGTAGTGACAGGCCTCTTTATAAGTGGGTTCTTTTATCTTTAACTCCATAATCCCAATTTGTTCATCTGTCTAGAGTTTTCTTATCCTCTATGTATAAGCCTAGAACTCAATTTCCAGACCTCCTGAAACAGGGTCAGTGCCCCTTATGTGCTTCCATAAGACATCATCACGCTGACTTATTGACATCTGTCCGTTTGTCTGCTTCCTCCTCCTGACTCTCAGATCCTGGGGATCAGACATCATTTGGATATTGATTATTGTTAAGTCCTTATGAAGAATAATAGACAGAAACCCAGTAATTTCTTTTCCTTTTCTTCAGTTACACAAAATGCAATGGAAAAAATGGTCTTAATTTTTATATTAACATTTTTAATATTTAGTGAAATATTTACATATTTAATAAAAACCTTGTCTCTGATGGTGGTTTGAAATTGAAACATGTTTTTCAGAAAATTGGTATGTTAACTTCTGTCACAGAATTTATGTACAAAATAGTCTTAAAATAGGAAAAAGATATACCTCACAATAGCTAAAAATAACAGGATTGGTAATACTGTTGTCAAGTATTGAAAATGTGGAACCACTATAACTTTCTTACACTGCTGGTGTCATATAAATTGGTCTAACAACTTTAGAAAACTTCTTGACTCATCTACTAAAACTGAGCATTTGCATTTGCAAATTGAGAATTAGCAGTTCTCGTGTGTGCCAAAAGTCACAGATGATAATGTTCATAAGAGTATTATTTGTAATGGCTCTAAACTAGAAGCAATCCAGTTTTGTACCCACAGTAGAATGGAAAAATAAAATGTGGTATGGGCATACAATGGAATATTATATTGCAGTGAAAATGAACAGACTGTAGCTATGCACACAAACATGGCTGAACCTTATAGCTGTGTTCATTTAGATAAAGTTCACTAACAGGCAAAACACACTTACAGTGTTAGAAGTCAAGAGAGTAACCTTGGAGGAAGAGTATGAAGGGAAGAGTCATGAACAGGAATTCTGGGGTCCTACCGTGTTTTATTTCTTGACCTAGATAGCAGTTTATGTCATGTTCACCTTGTGATAGTTTATATTTTATGATTTATACCCAATTCTATGTATGTTTTATACTTCAAAGAATGTTTTTAAAATTCCAAGCTGATGATTGTATATTTGCATGCCGGAGACAAGGTTATGTAGAAATTAGAAGAGGTTACCTTTATCATATTCTTTACATAAACATTAAGTTTTATCAGTACAAGGCCAATGCTGTCCTTATGGAAGCTCCAGAAGGATCCTTTTCAGCACTGTAATTGCAGTGTAACCAGGAGAGCATTCATCTAAGGCTGGGATTCTTCCTTTTTTATCCCGCAGCCAATTTGGTATGAGCTTTAAACTCCTTCTCATAAAAACATTCTTAAATGCACAAAATAAGAACAATATATCTGATACTACAGAGAAAAAACCCATTATAGTACAATTATCAAAACATTAAAAATGAGTTTTTATTAACACATTTAATAACAACACAGTACAGTTAAAATGTAGACAAGTTAAAGTTAAAATTTATTTTTAAAATATGTATCGCATGGAGACTGTTTACATACTTCTGTGCCACATTACAAACAGCTGTGTGTCTTTACAGAGAGGTAAGAAATCTCATTTGAGTTTTCCACTTTTGTGAAAATTTGACGGGCAACGAAGATGACATTTCTCTGTGTATGCATTGATGGATAAATAATGATAGATACAAAATACCAGAAACCAGTATAGATGTCTGGGGGACAGTAGCAGAACTTGCCACCACTGGTGCCATGTGGTGGGCCACACATGTGCTGTGGGCGGCTGTAAGTGGAAGGATCACACTCATATATGACCTACTGATTGGCCTGATAGCCACTGTAATTTCTAAGTAGTGGTGAAATAACCAATATTTGAAATATATGTAACAACCATAAAAATATTATACATAATATCTTTTTTATGTATAATGGAAAAATACCTTTGCTTTCTATTGGTCTAAAAGGTCCTGGGTATTGCTAATATCTCCATGGTTTGTTGCCTATATTCATAATGAAGGATATGCTACGTTCTAATTAAAGGTTAGGGAAGTAAATACAAAGATTGAAGATGTAATTTTTTTTTCCCATCCAAGTCATGAGTTCCCTGAATTGCCTCCTGGTTTAAGAACTGTTGTTCTAATGTGAAGATGTGAATTTCTGGTTTGACTTCACTTGTTGAAGAAAAAGGTTGTAGGAGAAAGGTAATAACAAAAAGGTCTCAGTGATCACAGATGACACTTTGGACTTTTTAGTAGACAAAGTTAAGAGCCAAAACTAAGATTAAACGGAAAACAAATATTTCAAGTGCTGCTCAGAACCTAGGAGAGCTAAACCTCTGAATAAGAAGCCATTGACCTGTTCCTTTGTTGTTTATGTAAAGGTATCTGTGTGGGTTGGGACACTTGGAAGCAAAGTTGACAAATAGAGATATGTAATTCTTAAAGTCTCTTCACATAATTGTAGACTGGAATAAGATGACTTAATAGCATCAGTTTATCCTGCAAGTCTCAGCTCACGCTGTGTGTCAGTCGCCTCAAGGATCCCTTTCTGCTGGCAGAGTGCCTGGAACTCCCCCGTAGGTAGCACTCACCACCTTGATCATTTCTGGTTAAGGACTTACTTTGTTTCACTAGATTCTAAGCTCCATTTAGACAAAGACAAATATCTGCTTCATCTCACTGCTTTATCCCTAGCAAAGAGCACAGTGTCTGTGTATGGCAGACACTCACCAATGTTTGTGGAACAAGGAAGTGAACCAATAAGCGACCAGATGTTTTCCGAAACCGCCTTTCTCCTGTTAGTCACAACGCAAGGCATTATGGGGAAAGGAATGAGCCATAGTCCTGTGTTTAGAGCACAGTGGCAGCTCAGATTCACGCAGAACACTGACTTAATGTGGAATGAGTAGTGCTTAATGGGGGGCTTTCAAAAAATTGGAGGTCATAATATCAGCATATCAAGCAGAACAAATGCAGTGACTGATGGAAGTGCCACAAGGTTGAAAGTGAAAGTGCCTCCTCTATGCAGGCGAGCCTCTTAAATCCTGTGTTTTTCCTCAATTTTACCTAAAACGTAATAACTTTTATTATCCTGTTTAGGTTATGGAACTAAGTTAATAGAATATAAAACCGCATTTTGATGAAAGTAGCTATTTTCAAAGGGTTACTGGGAATTACATTGCTGAGTAAATTAAATTCACTGTAGAGGGAGATGAGCTGTGACTAATCTAGGTCTTTTTTCCCACATTATTCCTTGATTTATTTTTCCCAAGTCCACCAGACAAAATCAGCTTTCATTCTGAGTGATCATGATCTCTGTTTTAATGCAAAATTATTTCTTTGCATTCCAAGTGAGGAGCCCATGTAAGGAAGAGAACAATTTTTTTCACCAGTGGCTCTGCTGCTATTAACTATAAAAGGGACAAGATTTGTGGCTTTAATCTATATCCTTGATTATTGTTACATGTTGTAAAATATGTATTTGCATAATACCACAAGAATTAGGGCAAAGAAGAATGACCCTCAGAACTATTCTCCTCCATTAAACTGTTTGGTAACTTAATTTTTGGATACTCCTTTTAGACAAACTGGACCTATGTCCTCAATCCGTAAAGAAGAAGGGACCTTCATGGCTGCGACTGGCAGTATCCTTTATTCCATCATGAGCCAGGAATGAAGTCAAAGGTATTCGGCCTTGCCCTTCAACTAGTGCCACAAAGAATTCCACAACATGAATTAAACAAATATTTCCTGTGCCAGGTATTCTTCAAAATATGAAATGCCAATAATGGATAACTCTGCCTCGCAAGGAAACTAGTTTTCTGATAAGAGAGTCCATTTGATAGCTAATTAATTTTGACATGCATGACCAGAAGTCATGAAGATTAGAAATACATTCTGAAGAGGAACAGTTGATGTTTGCCCCCATCTCTGGGACTGGGACTGGTGGCACGCCACATCAGAACATTTCTCAGCTCAGGCATCTCCCATGATCCTTGAGGCTGGTCTGTAGGAACTCACCTGAACACTTGGTTGATCAAGGATCATGTGCTGAATCAGAGCCAAAGCTTTTCCCGAAAGAAAATCTTGGTCCTAAATGCAATTACTCCTGGGCTGTACCTCCATACAGATGTTCTTTTATTTTTTAACATCAGCAAAACCATCTAATTTCTTGGTCTCCAAAACATACAGATTTCCACTCACACAGCAACAAGCAGTCCCACTGTACTCATCACATTATTGAAACACAGGCAACATCACGTCACCTGCTCCTCCTCAGGCTGAGATGGATTCCGTGTGGGGAAGGGTCTTGAAGAGGAGGTGCCAGTCATCTTCTCCGTGATCTTGGTCCTGTTCTAGGCTCACTTTAGACCCAAGACAGGTATGTATATCAGGACCATATCCAGGTAGCTCTTTATGGAATTACTGACTTGGGCATTTGCTTAAGTTTTTATTGAAGTTTTTAAAAAACAACTGAATGATACCTTGTGTTTCTTGTGTTTACTTCTCAAGTAGGTATTTTATAAAAGTACACTAACAGTTAATTTTTGCAACTACATTCCCTACTTAAAACTCCTGGCAAGAAATTGATTTTAAGATTTATTCACAGAAAAAAAACAAAGTTTAAAAGGTTTAAACTTCGTTCTCTCAGAGAAGGTACTTTTGCTTCAACTTCTTTTAATGTACATTGCAACTATATTTGCACCTAGGAGACTCAGAATTAAATCTGAGGTACAATTACAGCAATTATATTAACGCTTACATCCAACATATTTGGATCTCTTTTTCTTTGGTTTTCAGTGTCTGTTTTCTATTTTACTACCCAGGCATATATATTTTATGGCAATTATTGTCAAATTATGTTGGAAAGAAATTAGGTCCATTGTGTTCCTCCTGCCAGCCTCTGAAACAGAAGGGACATATGTTTACATAAACTTGGAAGACAGCCTGGCCACCATGGACTCTGCCTGGAGGAATTCACATTGAGTGGATGAGGCCTGTCATCAGTATATGAAGATGTCTGTCCATAGAGGATTGCTTTCCAAGGTGGAATAAGTGAATGAGAAACAAGAAATAGGGAATAAAAAATTAGAATACTGAGAGAATATGTATATGGTTCATAACAGTAACATGTCACATATTTAACTTACTAGAATTACAAAATAGTAAAACTGAGGAGAACTTTCACTGAGGAGGAATTTTAGCCAAATGTTTATGGTGAAGGACAGGATGACAGATTGGATGTGTAGATGTGTGCATAACTTTGTTCCCATGCATGTGCATGTTTTTGGAATATTAAAAGGTGTTGAGAAAAAGCAAAGAGGTAAAATGCAACATTTTTATGATTGATACCTGTTAAGAGTGAAGGATAAAACAAAAACCCATAGCCCTTCTACAGAAGAATTTGACTCCCAGTTAAATATCTGGTTTTTTTTCCTCCCTGAAAACCCAAAATGCCAATGGTGTTACTAGTAAGCATTACACATGGTCAAAATGACCTTTGATTGGTAAGTTTTATCTGGACTGAAAGAATTATAGAGATCTTAACCTAACTGGGCCCCCCAAATCTGATGACTCTTATAGTTGGACATCCTTGTGGGGACCTGTGGAACTATTTCTAGAAATCCAGGATCCTATGGGGCAGGAGGATTTTAAGCCAGTGTAATTTATTCCCTTGTACTTTAACTGCCACCAAGATGACCTTAACTCTCCCCTCAGCTTGTTTAAACTTTGGGTAGTTTTCTTCCTGACTATAGGTCCTTAACCTCCCTTTTCTTAGAACATCAACTTGAGGAAAATTGCAATTGTATAAACCTCTGCACCTTTTAGGTGTAGTCTTCTGCAACCCAGGAATGTCTTCCTCAAGGATCTGGGAGCCCACCCTTTGAAATGTAATCATAAAGAAAGATAGGTTCCCTGCTCCCAGTCTCTTTGGTGTAGGAGCCTGATTTCAATAAGCGATAAGCAGCAGTCAGCAAATAGAGGTGACCCAATCACATTGACCAACCTCGCCATCAGAGACTTCCATTAATTTCCCATTACCTCACTCCAGTGTTTAAAACTCTTCTCACCTTTTATTTCTGGGAAGTTGAGTGCAGACTCTCTCCCCTACTGCAATAGTCTTGAATAAAGTGTTCTTGCTATTTTTAACAAGTGATCAGTGGAATTTTTCTTTTACAGAGGTGCGGTGAGGGAGCAAAGAACATAGCTGCTGGATGGCTGTGTGGACTGCTGGGTAAGCTGCTTTAAGGACTCCTCCTGGGGAAGCTGCTCTTCCTTGCTAATAAGGTGTGGCTCCATCCTTTACCTTCCGGGGTGGGCTCAGGCCAAGAGGGCCTGTGATAGTCTTGTGAGTCTGAATGTTCAGTTGAATGTAAGATGACTCTCCTGGTGCATGTTGCACTTATAAGGACCCTATTCTATCTTGCTACTATTTTTCATTTTGCTTTCTGGTAGAGTTTCCTTTCCACCAAAGAGGCAAGTAAAACCAGAAAGTGAAATGATGAGTCCTTATTAACTTGGTTCTTAGTTTTCAGCCACCCAATCTTTTCTGTCATTATGTGATCCTGAATTACTGTTCTATGGCTTTAGAGAAAACCCTCCTGGACTTGCCTTTATAATGGAGCTGCTTACTTGTGTTGGGACTTTTGAAAAATGACTCAGCCATTTTAGTTTACGTCAAGCAAAATAACTGCTTATTCAGATGTAAAACCACTATATTTGTTCATCAAAGAACAAGATTTTAAGAAAGTGGGTACATGGAAAAAAGACCTGCAGGCATACTGGGATCAGTGAGGCTTGTTTTTGCATTTTTGGGGATGTGGATAGGAGTAACACCAATTCTTTGGCAGCTAAGAAAGAGGTCACCCTGGATAATCTGCTCTTGAGCAGGCTGACTGTTGTCATTCCATTTAAAAAAAAAAACAAACAGGTTCGGTTGTTATGGACTCATTCCTTGAGGGTTTAATGTGGAATAGTATGATAGATAGTCTGTTTCTTTGTATTGTCTACCACGGTGCTTTCATTGGTACATTTCACTTAATTAGTAGTCCAGGTCTGTACCATTTCCTCATCAGGATCTCTGGGCACATTCAGACAGCCTCAGCCTGGGCAGAGTCGTAGTGCAAGTTCCTTCCTGAGGGCTGAATGTATTTTTCAAAACAATTACATAGATTGAATTGAGCAGACCAGAACCGCTGTTCAAAGACCTATGGATAGAACAGAAGAACCAAGGAAGGAAAAGAGGACTTTTTTAACTCATTTTAATCCATTTAATGATCTTTTAAATGTAGGTCATGTATTTGAAGATAAGTATGTTTAGGACTTGGGTAAATTATTTCAAATATATTCTACCTCTAAAACTAAAGTACACTCAGGCAAATAATGGATTGCTACAAAATTATTATACATGCTTTATCTAAAGAGCTGTCAAGAATTTATAAATGAATACCACATTGTCTGCAATACTTAGAGAATACCAACAGCTTTCTTGGACTAATGCTGGCTGTTGGCTGTTAATGCATAATAATTATGTCTTCACTGATAATTCTTCCAAGAACTTGTTTTCTGTATCTCCTTATTGTAATTCTCTTCCTCCTCCACCTCCTGCTTTTAACCTTTCCTTTTTGGTTTTTATCATTTAGTCTATACAAACATGGATTCTCTGGCGTATGAAAGGATATAATAGGATTTGTAGAGACATGGATGACCCATTTAAATCTAGAAAAATGACTCTAGCTTAACTAAGAAAAATAAGAAAAACACCTCTGGAACTATCTCAGACATCTTTGCATGTCACCGATGAAGAACTCTATGATATTGCACAAGAAATTTGGACTTAAGCTATGGGAAGCTGGGACCCTGGCAGAAATTCAGTTAAATTCAGCAACAGTGCTAAGGTTAGTGTGGGCACTGTGCCAGGAGCCTTAGGAGTTACAAAGGTGAGGAAGATCCCGGTGTCCATATGGAGTTTATGATCAGACGGAGTTCCTTGCTACTGAGGAGTCCTCTCCTTGAGAGGAAGGGTGACTTCTATGTATTTTATTTTATAATGAAAATTAAGTTTATTTTCCTTTCCTCTATTAGCCACCCATCTCTCCTCCCCAGAAGTTCTATGTATTTTAAATCCCTTGAACCTCGTACAAGGCCAGTCAATACCCAGGAAATAGTTACTGAACTGAAGTACACAAAGTCACCTTATAGGAATAAAAATGTGAATTACCTAATGCAATGGATGATTCATAAGAAAACTGTCATATTAATTAATCAAGGAATCTTTCTCTGCAGTACCCATAGCTTTTTAAAAGTATATCTCAATTCTTTCCCTTTGAGTTAATGGGATCATCTCGATCTAACAAATGAGAAAAGCAAACTAACATAAAAATAATAACCATGTATTGAGCCGTGGAGTTCCTGCATTGCACTGACTATTCTGCAGGTGGCTTGCCATGTTTTATCTGACTTCATTCTCACATCATTCTTTGAAGAGACAATGAAGCAACCGAAGCCCTTAGGGGTGAATAGCTTTTGCAGTTACACACCTGGTGAGGGGAGAAACTAGGATTGCAGCTTTGTTGTAACTCCAAAGCCCATCTTCTTCCCATTGGTTTTCACTGTTTCTGAAGCATGAGAAAATTACCTGCAGCCACTAGATGCATGCCTTCAATAAGCCAGAAACTTTGACAGGTGCTCTTATTCGAAGGTAATACATTCAAGACTCACTGGGAATTGTTCACTGATGAAAGGGAAGGTTAACTTTGATTTTCCTAAAAGAGCAATCTGAAGCTAATATTTAATATAGCTTCTCTTCTCATTTTCGAATTCCATTTGCAGTAGATGTTATGGCAAACATACATGTGGATTTTGACTGTGACTTCCAAATATATGTGAATTGTAGTGCTCTTCTCTCTCTAGGTTTATACACCAGCAAAGAAGGAAAGACTGGAAGGGAGAATGGAAATGTTTTAGGTATTTAGAATATACTAGATATTAGCACTAACAGAAGGATGTAATCTCCAGATGCCATTTCCTGACCCCAAAGCCCATTTTCCCCCCCAGTCTACCATACCAGTTCCCCAGATGTTACTCATAGATCCGAACCTTGTTAAACTACCAGATGCTCGTTGCAAATTTGGGGGCAAATCTCTCTAAGCATCAGTTTGCTCATCTGTAACGTGGCAATGATGATAATGGTTATCTCATAGGGCTTGAGAATTAAATAATTTAATTTGCTGAGCATCATGCCTAACAAAAAGAAGTCAGCCAGTTTTTCCATGACACTGGCAGCATAAGATATATCACAGTTTACATTTGTCTAAAGGAACTTAAGTCTTGATTTAACATCTACATGCCAAGGTTGGTCATATTGCCAATATCAGTAAACATTGAGGCATCACTCCTCCATTACATGGATATATGTTCAGGTTACTCAGTGAAAAAACAAAAAGCTAAAGGTCTTGGTCTTCTGTCTCTGTTGGCTGTGACACCGTAGCTCCGCGCGTGACGCTAGCGCAGGGAGCCCGCGGGGCGGCCGTGTCCTCAGCCTCAGCCGCGGGAGTGTCCCTGCAGTGACCAAGAGCACGGTTCCTAATGTGCAGCCCACAGTCATCACGTAGCTGCTCCCATCAGAGTTCCTGGCAGATCAGGGCTGCTGTCAACACTTGGCGTTAACCTGGGAGATCTCGAGACGCCGTGACCTCAGGCTGACCCATGAGCTGCACCCCAGCAATTTGAGGCTTCTCACCTCTTTCTCAGTCCTGAGAATGTACATTCTGCCCCACATTCCCACAGTGGGTGGCGTTTCAAGAACACAGCCGTGAGAGAGCAACGTGTTGCTGAGACCGTCTGGGTGGTATATGTGACTGAGCTCTGTTAGGCCTCTCGGGGGGTCGAAGGTTCTCGCAGGTGGGTGCACAGATCTACTCATCTTGCCCCCGCCCAAGACAAGTCTCCTGCGTAAGTTCCCTTGCTTATTAGAACTACCCTATGAATCTGGGTGGTCTGCCTCATTTTTCAGCCTCTTCTTGCCCTCTGTGTAAGAGGCCAGGTTCAGATTTTACCTGGGAAACTCCCAAGTTCATGAACCAACACCGAGTTGTAGCCCTCACCTTCCGCCTCCCAGGGAAGGGTGTGGTCACCCTCTGGGATGAAGCCTTGCCCCGCCTCTGTCGGTGGCACTGCACAGCCTCCGTATCCTCTCCTCTCAAACAGAACCAGCTCTTCCTCTTAATAGCCCAGCCTTTTCTGTGCAAAGGATTCTGTGCAGGGCTGCTTAATGTGGATTTCCCACTTGAGGCTTAAAACCCCGAGAGATGATTAATAAACGCCCCCCTTCCCATCTCTGACTCAAGTCTCTGTACTTAACAAGAACAGTAACACTAGTACATGGACTATATTTTGCACACAGCACTGTTATACATATTTATCATGATATGCTTATCACCTACATTTTGTTTTTTGTTCATTTAACATTCATGGAGATTTTTCAATGAAGGTCCAACTTACAGCCATCTGTAATCCACATGAAACCACATGAGTATAAAAAAAATACTTGTCTTTGTAAAGTACTGAGATGTTGAGCTTGGTTGTGACACAATATTACCTAATTAACACTGGCTGACACACATATTTCTACTTGTATTTTACTAACACCATTAGCATTAATCAGTGTCTTTTGTATTTCCCATAAAACAGGAAAATTAACAATGTTTTAAGCTTTATTTGTTCAACATTTGTTTCTTACATCCCAGTTTTTCCTTATGAATTCTGTTTTCTTTTTGCTAAAAGACATTAAGGTAATTCTTTCAGAGGAGGTCTGTCGGTGATGAACTGAGTTCTTACTTGTCTTAAATTGTTGATTTCTGCCTTCACACACATGACAGTTTATTTGTGCAGAGGTATCTAGATTCAGAGTTACTGCTCCTCAGAACTTCTGAGCTATTACTTCTTTGTCTTTGTGGACTTGGCATTGTCATTGAGAAACTGATGTCAGTCTTGTTTTCATGTTTTTCTTAATCCTGCATTTTGAGGCAGTATTTATTTGGATGGACTTTCTTTGCAGGTATTTGTTTATTCTCCCAAGGATTTTTATGTATGCTAAGTTTTTTCATGTTTGGTAACAAGTGTCTGTTGCTATTACACTTGAAGGATAACTTGGCTGTTTTGAATGATTGGGTTCCACTTAATTTTCTTATAATCTTGTAGATATGTCTTCCTTGACTCTTGGCATGAAAAGTAGCTACAGAGAAAACTGAAGCAACCTGACTTTTCCCTCTATACATGGCTTGCTTTTATATTTGGATGACCACACACTTCTTTCTTCAGGTAAGTTCTTTGCTCAGCTAAATGCCCAAATGGGTCATATTTTAGGGTCTATCATTTTTTTAAACATTTTCCTGAGATATCTGGGAAACAGAGTGCTTTTAGAAATGTGGATATCAGTTTTTATATAATTTGAAACTTAAACTTATTTGGGTCTTTGCTGTTTTTTTCAGTTCCATTAATTATAAATTCTACTTCATAAGCACTAATTATACATGTGCTATATCTTTGTGTGGCCTTCCATCTACCAACTTCCCCATAATCATTCCTAAGTATATATTCTTTTCCATTATACTTTATTTGTAATTTCATCTAGGCTGTCAATATGTATCTGAATATAATTTAAACCATCTTTATCTTATTTTTAGTTGCTTTACTCTATCTTTTTTCTCTTTATGTACTTTTTTATTTTTTCCATTTTATTCTTGCAATCAACCAGCTCACCTTGTATCTTCTGTTGTCTTAGCAACTCATTTGTCTTTTATGAGCTTCTCTTTTATGGACAGGTAATGTCTGAAATTTATTTGAAACCACGGAGAATTATTTGTCTGAATTCCTCATCTGTTGGGCAGCTGTTCTTGCAATGTATTTTCTTCCCCTGTCTGCTTTTTATTTCCCCTCCCTAATCTTTTTGGAGTGTCTTTATGTATTAAAAAAATTTTTTTGTTCTTGTATTTTTAATGGATCAAATTATTTGAAGAATATAGTGGCAAATTGGGTAGAGGTGGGGATGGCATGATTCGGAACACTGCAGTTTTATGTTTCTCATCTTAAAAACCCTCTGAGAAGCCCTGTGATTTCCTCTGTCTTGGGACACCTCTGATCGCAATTTTTGTGTCCTATCAGTCATTAATGACATATCAAGTCCGTTATGTAAAACTCTGCTGCCACAATCTGGTGATGTGCCATCACTGTCTCTCCTTTTATCTTTTATCTGCCTGTGAGCAGTCCAGGTCATAGACCAGAAAGGTGACATGTCAGCATGGTCCTCCATTCTGTCCCACTTCCCCGGTGTCCCTACAGGTTTACCATCTCTGCTACTTTTGTTGGCCCTCCCATCCTTCCAGATCTTGTTGCTCATTTAGGACAGAACCATTTGCTTCTAGACAAGTGTTTCTTATTCACAACTTAAATCTATAGGTGCCTGTTCTTAATGTCCTCCCTTGTTTTGGTCTACATTACCCAGTATGGTAAACATACCTCTTATTTTATAATTTCATTAAAAAATGAAGATTTTTCTCTTTGCATTCTCTTAGTTCCTTTTAGTGGGTTTTATGCAGTGGGAGAAATAGCCTTTCTCCATTTTCTCTAACAAAAAAAAACAAAATAGCTTTTAAAAGGTTTTATTGACATGGGAAAAATCTCTCTCCCAGTATTTTTTTATTGATATGAATTACAGAGATATTTAAGATACAGAATCAAAAGAACTTACTGATACATAGAATATAGGAACCAAGGAAATGGGAGAAATTGAGGACCATCATTTCATCTTCTTGGCTTGAGATACCAGTATGATGGTGGTGCCGAGTGTTTGATGGGGAAGACTGGGAGGCCAGACTGCCATGAGAGGGTGTATTAAAGGTCCCATCGTAGACATATTAACATTGAGGAATCTCTGAGAGACCCAAGTGGGGATTTCACATATGTTCTTGGAGATCAGTATGGAGCTCAGGAAAGAGTTTTGGGCTTAATAAAATTTGGCAGTGGTTTAGCCTAACTACAGTAATTATAGCCTTGTAAATGGGTAAGCTGCACTTGGAGGTTGTATAGATAGGGAACAATATAGGCAACCTCTGAGATAATCTAAGGTGTAGAGGACAGGTGTTATTAGATAAAGAGCAAAGGAGCCTGATGTAAGAGGGAAACAGGGAGAGAACACAGTGTCTCTGAAAGAAAGAGATGGTGCAGCTTCAGGAGAAAAAGAGTCATTTGTATTAAGTCTGAAAGTTGGAGTAGAATTAAAAAGAGAGTACCCATTGGATATGGCAACATGGAACTCAGTAGTGACCTTAACAAGAGTAGCTTCCATGAGGTGTGGGGTAAGATGCCAGATTGCACTGGCATGAATTAGTGAGATAGACCAAAATGAGGAAGCAATGGGAAAGTAGACATTTTTGAGAGGTTTAGCTGTGAATGGTAATTGACAAGTAGGTGGTAAGATGTGGCATCAAGATCTTTTGTGATTTTAGCATAAGAGATACTATACCATGTTTATATTTTACTAGAAATTATAGAGTAGGGGAAGAGATTAATGATACAGGAGAGAAATGGATGACTGACTCTAACCTTTTAAAGGTGAGATCTATTTTGATCAAGAGCAAAAGTAGAGGGACTGTGGATAGACGCATGTTCATATCTTGTTGAAAGAAAGTGGAAGATAAGAAAATGGGTGTTATTGCAGGAAGGTTTTTTAATTTGGTTGTGGGAAGATGCTGAAATTTCTGTCTAATTGCTTCTGTTATCAGTGTGAAATCTGAGAGAAAGTTATCAGGTTGCTTAGGAGGAGCCACTTTGTGAGGCTTGAGATAGTTAAACGATTGAAACCCGTTCATTGTTGTTAACTCAAAATTATCTGCCCTGTTATACTTGATATATTTAAATGATTGTTTTATATTCAACGACTCTTTTTCTAGAAAATAGTTAATGAAACTAGAAACCAAGGCCAAATGCCTACTGACACATCGCAGTATGAGTTAGTGCCTATTAATGTATCCATTTTACAGATTAAAGAACCTGAGCCCTACAGATGCTAAATAATTTGCCCAGCAACATAGCTGGGAGGTGAAGGAATTGGAAATCAATCCAGACTGTGTGATCTTAGAGACCCGTGCAGTTAATCGCTACATTATTTTGCCTCTACTCATCATAACATTTAAATATCACACACACACACACACACACACACACACACACACACACATACGCACACACACAGAGTAAAACGATGTTTTTCTCATTGCTGTCCTTATCTCTGTTTCAAAAGTTTCCCTTACCCACCCATCAATTTTTTTTTTTGATTCTGGGTGAAATAAACATCTCATTTCTACATTAATGAAGGCAAGAGCAGCAAATAAAACTATATACTCTCACCTTAGCATTTTCTAACATATCAAGAGTTTTCATTTTTAATCTCTAATAAGCAGTGATGAAGTAACTGGAAATTTGACAGAACTCTGTAACTTACCATGTGTGTATCTTCTTGAATGATTTCCCCTCCCAATCTGATGTTACCATTTCTTTTATGGACATCTTAAATTTTCTACCCAATGGTTTCCTTTAACTTTCCTTTCACTTTCCTTTTTTAATAAGACAAAAACAAGAAGTCAGGGATTTGACAGAGTATCTACATAAAGCAGAAGAAAACAAAAAGATGTCTTGGCACTGAGTTAATGAATTCTATTTAAAAGAACCATAAAAGGTGTTGGAATAATGTGGTTGTGTTATTCATGAATCCTGTTTATTTCCCTTGTTTTTCTTTGCTTAGGAGTGCTGTCTGCAATTTGGATGCAAAAATTTGATTTGATACTCCAAATATTGAAGACAGTTTGGGAGTGGAGAGCAGATACTTAGCTAAAGAGGGGAAATGCAGTAAAAAGAAAGAAACCATTAACATGGGAAGGATTAAAAAAGGAAGCTGACAAAAGTGTCTGTGATTCCTGAGTTTTCCAACATATCAGACATTTGTTACAAAATTCTGTGAAAGAGGCTTGAATTATTATCCTATTTTATGGAAGAGGAAGGTGAAGCATAAATACCTATAATTTGTTTTGGGGTAAATGTATTAATAATGTACAGCACATAATATTTATGTCTCCCTTTTTTGTGACATTCTTCTTGATCACTTTGATTCAGAAAGTGCTGGTTATGGAAGCATTACTGTTGACTGTTGACTCAAATTAATACTTGAAATTCATACCTAGGTCAGAAAAAATGGAAGGATAATGATTAAAATGCAAATGCAACTGAAAGAAGTTCACCCTGGAATCAAATTCATCCTGAGGTTTCAATGATACCTTGATGTGACACCCAATTTTTAAGACCTCCTTTGTTGGAGAGAGAACAAGAGTGGACACTGGGCCCTATGATAGGAGGAAAACACACAATGGGGTGCTTGATCAAAGGCTAAAATACCAAATTTGCTTATTTTATTTTCTTCTTGGTAGAGTGTCTCTGTCTGAAAGCTATGCTACCCTAGACACCAAGATGCAATACATGGCTTAAGGACAAGAGCCTTAGACATAGAGAAGAGTATCATACAATGTGCATTTTCTAGGAATAAGAAGGAAGTGCTGAGCAGAGTCCTAGGCTCTCTGAAGGTGGAGTTTCCTGACTCTGCAGTAGCGATTGTTTTGCTGTCAATGGAGACAACCACACCTTTATCACATAATTTCACTTTGATCATATAGACATTTTTAAAGACAAACTCATTAGAGCTTCTATTACCTACATTTTCAAAACACCTTCATGTATACACTATGTTTCAAGGTCAGTTAACTAATTAATCCTTGTAATTTGGTAAAATGAGTAGAATTTTCTTGCTAATCACAACTTCAAAAAATAAGAGAGATTGTAATAACATACCTAGAACTATGTACAAATCTTTATTTTATAGTCTGTGGCTTCATTGAAATGTCAAATGTGGCAGACCTGTGGGCTCTTTGCTTTAGCTTATGGTCATGGAAACTCCTTCTTCAGAGAATTGTTGAAAAAATGCCACATCTTTTCCCGTTAAAGAATGGGTATAAGAAAAGTCAGAGGACTAAATTTTTAGTTATTCCACCCTTACCCTTACCAATATTCTTGATCTTGAAATGTCTGCTTAAAGTTGAATACCTCTTTTGAGAAGTCAAAATCTCACCAACAGAAAGAAGGAGCCTCCTTGATTGGCATCAAAGTAATTTTCCTGAGTCAATAATGTATATTTCTAAATGATCCTTTAGATTAATGAAAGTTGATGACCTAGATAGGAAATGCTTTAAGATGTGACATAGATTAAGAGAATTACAAACGTTATCTAGAATTCTTTCATATTCTAAAAGAATTGACCCCTCCCATATCTTGCAGACAAATAGTATTAGGAGATAAAAGTTCTGTTAGGCAGAAAGACAAACATGAGCAGGTTAGGAAGAAAATAAAGCCCATTAAACCCACTAAAAGAGACTCAAAGAATTATACCAGATAAAACCAGAGGGCCAGAAGAGACTCAAGACATAATAAGTTGAAGTTTCAAGGACCAGGAGTGACTTGGAATGTCCAGATACTCCCTGGATGAAAAACAACTCCCCAGGTGAGAAGCTCCCAAGCCTAGACCCTCCCCAGGTAAGGAAAACACAAGGGGACAGGCACAGAAATCATCAGAGTGCAGCCGTGTCTTCATTACACCAATTCCACCAGGCCTCCAAGGCCAAAGACGTCCATCAAGGACTCCCCACGGTGGGCAGCCTGCCTCTGTCTCCCTTGACTCTGGCCTGCTTCTCCCTTAGAGTGCATCAAATAAAACCTTGACTCTGCTTCGCTACTGTATCTTTGACCTTCAATTCTTTGTTGTGATGGGGACAAGGACTGAGGAGAATAAAATTCAAATTTTTCTTTGGGGCTCATGCTCTTTCACATTCCAAAATTCGTCCAATTTAAACTATGTCACTTATTTTTTTCACAGCAATCCAGTGAGCTACATATGAATTGGTGTTATCACAAATAAGGAAATCAGATTTTCCAAAATTCACTGCTTTGAGGTGAATCACTGCAAAGAGGTGGTAAGAATTAGATGGCAGTTCCAGGGCATCAGCTGTTTGATATACTCCCTGTGGCCTCAGTTCATATCCTTTCTTTTCTCTGATTTATTTAGGAATAAGATATCAGTAGGCTGAAGATCAGACAAACAGCCCTGAAAATGATGCGGCCAGAGGAAAATGATATCTCCTAGAAGGTGAGCCTTGGGAGGAAGTGGATTGATCAGATTTTTCATCTTCTATCCTAGGATTTTGCCTCTGCTTCTTTGGTAATTAAATTGCAGGCTAAAAAAAAGTGAGTTGAGGGACAACACACACCTGTTAAAAATTCAGACCAGCATCTGTGACAAATTATTAAAAATTAACTTAATTAAAATATTAAAACAGATATTAAAAAAGCATTAGCTTTAGATAACATACTGTCTTTCTCCAGGGAGGGATGTTGTCCTCCTGTGCCTGGGGAGATGATAATCAAGCTGGAACACTGGCAATCAGGGTGAATTCATTAAACAAAACAGAAAGTAAATTGATGTCTTTAAAATTCTATCTCTATTTATAAATATTTTCAATATGAAATAGTTTTCATATTGAAAAATAGATAAAACAAGTAAGTAAAACAATGCAAGCAAGCACATGGTAAAATCCTAAAGGAAATCAAATTTTTCCACCAGAGAGTACTTTGTATTCTGAAATTATTCTGGCTCCAAGATATATAAAACTTCCCTCAGTTGCAACCCTTTATACATATCCACTTGCTACTTTTTTTCTTGATTGCCAAAAGAAACATGCTTAATACAGAAAAAAATGGAAAAAATATAGAAAAGTACAAAAAATACTTAAAACTATCTGTGCTCTCTTCACTCAGATATAACTAACTTTGATATTTTATAGGCTATCCTTTTGTATTTTTCCCTGGTTATTTTTTTCCCCAAATTGCAGTGGAATGCAGGACTTGGGTATACAGTTTTCATACATATACACACAGAAACCCACATCAAAACAAAAATGTAGTTTGAGGTTTTTATTTTCATTTTACATACAGTGATATTATCACGTTTTTCTCTAACAGCAGTATATTGTATGAATTTGAGTAGATCACTATCATTCCAGTTTGTAGTAACTCTTAGAAGCCTACTTAATATCCAATATCCTTTTCTTTCTAATAGAATCTCAGTTTTATTGGGAGCAGCAATGTGCCCAGCTAAAATAATAATGCCAATTAAAATTACTAGTGTCCTTTGCAGCTTGCATAGCCGTCTGACACAGTCCTGGCCCATGAGATGTAGGCAAGTATCTGCTAGGGATTTCAGAGAAAATTTTGTTTTCTCAGCAGAGATACTGCCCCTACTTTCTTTTTCCTTTACCACCTCCCTGCTGCCTGAAATATGGATGGAATGACTGGAGCTGCAAGGACCATGATTCCACCATGAGGGAAAGGTTAAGTGAATCACCAGCACCTTGTCCTGACATTGCTGAACCATGCCTGCAAACTGTACTTAGAGATAAAAACCCTTCACCTGGAAATAATGAACTTGGGCCCTTTTGTTACACCATACCCAAAAATCAACTCAAAATGGATTAATTAGTTAAATGTAAGACCTGAAACCACAAAACAACTAAAAGAAAACATAGGAAAAAACCTAGGTTTGTCAATGATTTTTTTTTTCTTGGAATTGATTCCAAAAGCACAGGCAAGAAAAGCAAAAATAACCAAGTGGAATGACATCAAACCAAAAGCTTCTGCGCAGCAAAGGATGCCATCAGCAATGTGAAAAGGCAACTTAGTGAAACAGAAAATATTTATAGTTCATATATCTGATAAGGGGTTGATATCCAAAATACACAATGAACCCGTAAAACTCAAAACACAAAAACAAAAAGCCTGCAAATGATAATCCAACTAAAAGGTGGGCAGAGGACCTGAGTGGACATTTTTCCAAAAAAGACATATTAATGGCTATCGGATACATGAAAAAGGGCTCAATATCCCTAACCACCAGGGAAATGCAAATCAAAACCACAATATCATCTCACACCTAAAGGCTGTTACCAAAAAGTCGAAAGACAGCAAGTGCTGGCCAGGATGTGGAGGAAAGGGAACCCTCCTACACCGTTGGTGGGAATATAAACTGGAGCAGCCACTATGGCAAACAGTATGGAGGGTCCTCAACGAAGTAAAATTAGGACTACCATATGACATAGCAGTCCCACTCCTGGAATTTTATTCAAAGGGAATAAAATCTCTATCTTGAAGAGGTATTTGCACTCCCATATTCCCTGCAGCATTATTCACAACAGCCAAGATATGGAAACAATCTAAATGTCCATCAATGGATGAATGAATAAAGAAAATGTGAACACACACACACACACACACACACACACACACATACACACACACACACAATGGAATATTATTCAGCCATAAAAAAGGAAATCTTCCCATTTGCAACCATAGGGATGAAACTTGAGGACATTATACTAAGTGAAATAGGCCAAATACTGAAAGACAAGTACTGCATGATCTCACTTAATAGATGAAATCTTAAAAGTTGAACCCATAGTAACAGAGTAGAATGGTGGTTACCAGAGGTTGGGAGTTAGGGGAAAGGGGAAATGTTGGTCAAGGGCACAAACTTTCAGTTATAAAATGAGTTAAGTCATGGAAACTGATAGTACAGCATGGTGACTATAGTTAATGTATCGTATACTTGAAATTTGCTAAGAGAACTGACCTCAAGTGTTCTCACACAAAAAAAGGATAACTACGTGAGGTGATGGATGTATTAATAGGCTTTATTATGATAATAATTTCACAATCATTTCAAAGCATCACAGTATACACGTTAAATATATACAATGTTTATTTGTTAGTCATGCCTCAGTAAAGTTAGAACAAAAACAAAACCCTCATTTAGCCACTGCTTACTTGTAATTGTTAACTGAATACAACTGTTGCAATATAGGTAGTTAATAAAAATGGAAGCAGTCTATTTCAATATATTCAATATATGTAATACCTAATAAAAGCTAGATATATTCTTTAATAAATATGGATGCATCAGCATCATAAATTATTTAACCATTCAACAAGTAAAGGGCATTTAGAATATTTTCAATTTTTCACTGTTGTGCATTTCACTATTATATATTTTCACTATTATAAGTATGTACATATTTATACATATCGCAGTCAATTTTTCTACATATTTTCCATTTCTCTGCCATTTTGTACTGTTTGGTTTGATAATCCTTTTGTTCAACCCACCATCTCACTAATTAATATTTTATCTAACTTGTTCTTATTTTTAGCTCATAATTGGGTGTGTTTTTAAATTTCAGTGTTCATTTATGAACCTATATGTATGTGTATCTATATACATTAAATATTTCACTTTTTTATACCTATTTAAGCTATATGAAATAGCATATTTTGTATTAACAAAAATTATATGTATTTATATTGAATATCTAAGCACCAAACTAGTTTTAGAGAAGCATGTTTTGTTATAGATAAGAAAGACTCTTTGAGAATATTAATTATATTTATTTGAAGATTTATTCTGTTTTTCTCTCCTAGGTCTATTTAATTGTGATGCTAATTTTCTTATAATTTCAGTTTGGCTGTTCTAAAACCCTCAACCCCCACTGGGTTTTTGTGTTTTTTGGGGGGTTTTTTCCTGAATATCTGAAAATTCTTAGGAAATGCTAGTCTGCAGTTTGAGAGGCAGGGAGCGTGTCTTCAGTTTACATGAGGGCCTCAGAAGGCTGTGCAGTGCATGCAGGTTCTGACGACCAGAGACTCACAGTGAGTGTGAAGCAAGTGCCTGGGGACAGACATAGTGTTTGAGTCACTTCTCATGGGGACACTGGCTCCTTGAAGCTTCCTTGTGGGTAAGGTGCCGGGACACTTCTCAGATTCCTTGGCCCAGTCTGGGAGTGTCTGGTGTGAAAAGGTCCACTTCATGGAGTTGTGCTTTTTGGTATCCTGGGGAGAGAGGTAGATGGGGGATTTCTCAGAGTCAGTTGTTTAGACAACAGAGAAATTAATGCAGCTAAAAAGTGCATTTCCTTCATTACCATTGGTTCAAATATCTTTTCATATGTTTCACTGACCACTAGTATTCTATATTTTTATTAAGCATATGCTTATATTCTTTACCTATATCCCATTGTGTGTATGTGTCTTGTTTATTTTTTAAGGGAATTTTGTCTACTTTACATGTTAAAGATATTTTCTCCCAGTATGTCATTTGCATTTCACAAGTCATTTGCTTTTTACCATTCAGAAGTTTAAAATTTTATTGTAGTTAAATATGTCTGTTTGTTATTTCTTTTCTGACATTTGCCTTTTGGAGATGTTTAAGAAGGCTTTCTTTCCCTGACCCCCAGGTTATATTTATAGGTGCATATCTTTATCTATGATATTTTTACTTTAAAAGTGGGGTCTTAATAAGTCACAGGGATGTAATATACAGCATGGAGACTATAGTTAATAATACTGTATTGCACATTTGAAAGTTGCCAAGAGGGTAAATCTTAAAAGTTCTCATCACAAGAAAAAAAAATGTTCTAACTATGTGTGGTGACAGATGTTAACTAAACTTGTGGGGGTTGTCATTTTGCAACATATATAAATACTGAATCATTATGTTGTATACCTGAAATTAATATGGTGTATGTCAATTATACCTCAATAAAATAATAAGTAAAATTTTAGATCTCTAATCTTATTGCAATTAAATTTGGTAAGTGGAGCAACAAAGGAATAACATTAAACATTTTCTTTTTTTTCCAAATGGTAGTTGCCCAAACTTTATTGACAAGTCCTTAATTTTCCCGAGGTCTTCAGTGTCAACTCTCATAAATCTAGTTTCCATATAACCATGAGTCTTCATATTCTGGACTTACCAATTCTACTTTGTTTACTTATTATTAAAGTCCCTCAAATTCTTCAATTTCATAGTTTTCTTTATAAAAAACCTTGCATTTTTCCATAGTTTTAGTCCTTGGTAGTCAAATTTTTCTGGCTATTTTGAATGGATTCATTTAAAAATGTTTATTTTCTTATGATCATTGATGACATAGAAAAGCAGTTGATTTTGTAAATTGGGTTTCTGTCCTGCAAGTTTCCTAAAATCACTTCTTAATTCCAATAATCTATTTTTATCTCCTTTTTGGATTTCTACATGTATCCTTGAATTGCCTATAAAAAACATTTTATCTCTCACTTTCTAATCCTTTATATTTTTTTTTCTTACCTTATTAAACTAACTGGGGTCACCAACACAACAGTGAACAGTGTCCTTTGGCATCCTTGTCTCCTTCCCAAACTCAGAGGGAAAACTTTCAACATTCACTATTGTGAATAGTGCTTTTTATAGATCTTTCTGTAGATAGCCCTTATCTGGCTAAAGAAGTTTCCTTCATTTTTTAGTTTATTGAATGTATATGTTAGAATACATAATAATTAGAATGGATGTGGAGAAAATATTTTTTCTGCATCTACTGGGGTGATATATTTTTCCTTGATTCTGGTAATGTGTATGAATACATTGATTTGGGAACAGTATGTCAATCTTGCACTCTTTGAATAAAACCCTATTTTGTCACTGAGTCCTGGAAGGAAAATGATGACCCAGTGAAACTGAGTATTTCAAAGATAGTTGAGCAAATGGGTAGTGTAAAAAGATATGGGCTAGAAAATGAAGAAACTACAAAAAGTATAATAATGGAACCCTCTCAGCTTCCCCAGGCCCGCAGACATGAGGGTTGGGAGTGGTTACAAGGACCAGAAGAAAGAGAGCTCAGTGGACAGGGATGCCTGACAGGCGCTGGAGAAATTAATAAACCAAGTTAATCTCCTTCATTCTTCTAATCTCTGTATACTTCTTACCACTTGCCAAGCCCACATGTAAGTTTAAGGGAAGAGAAGTTTTTACGATGTAGTCTCTGTAGGTTATTCTCCCACTGTACCAAGTGGGGTAGATCTGAAAGAGCAACATAATATGTCAAGTACAGTAGTCATGTCATGATCTCTTCATTATTTTCTGGATTCAGCTTTTGCATTTACATTCAGGAATGGTATTGGTCTTGAGACTTCCTGTCTTACAGTTTCCTTTATTTTAGTGCTTATAAAATAGGTTGGGATTTTAAATACTTCTCTATTTTCTCAAGTAGTGTTTTTAAGATTAGCACTTCTTTCTTAAAAATGTTGTTAGAATTGACTGGTAGAGACATCTGATATCAGTTACATCTTCTCTGTTTCTCTATTGGTCTAAAGAAGGATTTGTCAATTTTATTAGTCCTAAAGAACCAATGTTAGCCTTGGCTAGTTCTATTTTTTATTTATTTTTGTATTTCATTAATCTCTATTCATTATTTTCTTCCTTGTACTTTATCACAATTTAATCTCCTATTCCTTTTCCATTGTGTTGAAATAGATGCTTAGCTCACTGAGTTAGAATTTTATTCCTTTTCCAATGTGCATTTCAGTATGTTAATGTCTTGCTCTATGCACAGCCCCTAAATTTTCATACACATGATTTTTATTATCCCTACATACCATTTGGTTCAAAATATTTTTTTCATTTTATTCTTTGACTTATAGATTATTTAGAGGTTTATTTCTTCTTAATTTCCAAACATGTGGACTTTTTTCTTTTCTTCCTTTTAAAAAACCCTGTTTGTTTTTTGATTTGTAGCTTAATTGTATTTTGGTCAGAGAACATATGCATAAAACATGTATAATTTCAGTACTTTGAACTGTGTTGAGATATGCCTGGCATATGGTATTTTTTTCTAAATGTTCTATGTGTGCTTGAAAAAAATGTTTATTCTAGTTTCTGTTTATGAGATTCTATTCATGCCCACTCCATCAATTTTGTCTATTATATTCATATTTTCAATTCTTAACTTTTTCTTTTGATCTATCAGTTTCTGAGAAAAGTGTGCTCACCTTCAGGAATGAAAAATGTCTCATTGTGACTGTGGATTTGTTTATTTATTTCTCCTTACAATTTGTTGATACAATAGATGATTTTCTTTATTTTTCCTGCCTTAATGGTATGAAGTTGTATGTTATCCTATACATGCCATGAGTTCAAATGGCAAAGCTAAGGAATGCTTTGTTTAAATACACAAGAATGGAATTGCATGTGATCAGCTGTGTGCGATCAATAATAAACATATGTGCCATGAAAATGGCAGTCGTGTTCCTTTAGACAAGGAGGCAGTGAAACAGCCATTACTAATGTTGCTTTTACTGAAATGTTGCCAAACTTTCTCCCATTCCAGTACATGTCCTTTTGCAAATGATTAAGCAGTTAATTACTCTCCCTTAACCTCTCTGCTAAGCTAAATGTCATATGATTGAAACTTTGAATTCACTTATCCTGCTTTCTCAGTCAGATCATACGCAGTTCTTATGAAGTGGTGTGTACATTTTGACGTTTTAGTTACCTATTACAAAGGTCAGAGAGGTGGAGAGGCTGTATGGGGTTTGAGGCTTTCATTTCATTAAGCCTTAGTGGAGCCTTGACCTGTATTCTCATGGAAGTAGAGCATAATTAATGTTGCCTGTGATTTACGATTTCCACTGCTACAAGAAAATACTCTTCCTGCTAGCACTCTCTTTTCTCTTTCCTTAAAGATGTAGAGCAAGAACTGTAGCTTTTGTTCATAAATTCCATCTCTCAAGGTTGGTTGCAGTATTTCAGTTGCTACTTAACAAACTATGTGTTATACTCGTGACACCACACCAGCTTGGTACTAAAGCCATGTTTGAATCCCTGCTGTTTCATTGAGTGTCTGGGGGGTCATCAAAGTGGGACAATTCCAGCTTTGGACCTTTGGAGCAAAAAAAAACAGTTCTAGTAATTAACCCTTTAAATATAGTTTTGATCAGTACGGGACCTTCTTCCCTCCAGTGGCACAGGATGTTAGGCAGAAAAGCATGAAAATAGCCTTGTAAACACTGGGGCTTCTCACAGGGAAGCAAGAGACCAAGGATGCCCAGAACAGGGGACACTTGCATTCACCGACTCAGAGAGATGGCCTTGGCCTTGGAAGAACGTTGCTGAGCATGGGAGTGACAGATCGGTGGGAAAACTGTTGATAAAGCAATAGCCATCATCCATGAACTGTTTAATCCACCAGAACAATTTTATGGTTTCTTAGCCTTAATCATTTTAAGTGACTCATAAACCTGTTGAATAGAAGTAAGATCATCTGGCTATTAATAATAATAATAATAATAAAAATAATTTAGAGGCAACCGGACTACATGCCAAACAGGACTATCTGATAAAACTGCACTTACCTACTGACTCCTATAATGCCATGTGGAGACCCTCTGGGAGAGCGTAGTGTAACATTCAAGCACCTTAAGGGAATGAACAATGGATGTGGTGTCATTAGGGAAATGTAGCCTCCTGTGAGGTAACTTTTTAAAATTATTAATCCTGGATATTGCCATCAGAATTATATCCCTAAAATGTATTCAGTTATACTATTTTACTAAAAAAATTAAGTTCAAAAGCTTTTAATTTGGCATTCAAGGCTCTTTATGATATGACCTCAAGTTACCTCTCCAACCAAATTTCCTGTTCTGTATTCTGATCATCTAGCATTCTGCTGTATTTTCTATTTCCCAGTCATGTCAGATAATTCCGCACCTCCTTGTACTGACTATACTGATCTCTCACTCAGCAGTGCTCTTCCCTGTATTCCCTTACAATGTCCTTCCTTAAGAACATTGCTCAAATGAAACACTCTCTCTTAAGCCTCCCTGCATTCTCACAATGAGAATGCACTTTATCTTGCTCCAGGCTTTCACAACACAATCCTTGCATTTCCATTTGGGGCTTACTCCATGTCTCTCCCAAAGATTTGAAGGTCATTGTGGGCAGGGTGCACAGGTAATTCCCAAAGCTTAGCCACAACTAGCATTTATTTATTGGCCATTCTGTGCAGGATGCCACTTGCTTGGGTTACAAACGTGGAAAGACATTGTCCGTTGTATGTGTTAAGTGCTCATTAAATATACGTTGAGTGACTGAATGACAAGGGAGGGGTGAGTGCACGGGTAATGAGTTGCCGTCATCTTAAATAGTACATGGTGCTAGAAAATCTGATAAACAGGATAAAGGGAAATATGTTAAAATACCCCATTTGGGAGTTCTTCTGAAGAAAATAAGTGCAGTTGGGATAGTTCAAGATGGAGGAACCTTGGATCACTAATTTAAAGCTTCCCTGTAGCTGCTTTATAACACTTAACAGGGAAATTATCTTCTCATTTGGCCTGAGCCTTGAAGCACAGTTCTCTCCATGGATGGCTAGATCCTATCATTTCCATACATAATATGAGGGAGGATTTACAGATCTTGGCATTTCTAGAATTTTTTTTTAATTGACAGTGTGATCACGATTCGCATTTCTGAAAGCTGAATCCTCCACTGAAATAGTGGCTGAAATATATAAGGTTTTAAAGTTGAGTGCTAAATCCGATTGAGAAGTTAGCTTGTGAATATAGTATTGAACACTTTACTGAGGAACATGGATTTTTAGTCAGAAGCAGCAAAGCACTGAAAGTTCTATGTAGTGGAATGACTTACTGTCCTCTGTGTGCAAAGCATGTTAAGGTGCTACAAGGAAGATCAGCTACACAAATGAGTGCAAGGAGGGTTAGAAACCAGCTAGGACTGTAATTTTATAGTTGATATGAATATAACTTTATAGTTGGCAACAGATGATGAGTAGCTTGTATTTCCATTTCCACAAGCATCTATACCTCAGCAGATGAGTAGCGAGAGCTATTATAGAAACTTAAAAAAAAGAGCATGCAGTTGTTGGGACCATTTTAGAGGATTCAACAGAATCTAGTGACAACTGGGGAGAGATTTGGGGAGAGGAATATAGTAAAGACGACCGGCCTCAGTGCCTGGCAGTGACTTTTATCAAGAGTAAGAGCCCAGGAAGAGGAAGATAATTAAAGAACAAGAGCTGATCAGTCAGGATGACCTAAGACAACAGGTTATATTATATTAATGTTCACCTTCAAATCTTAGAGGATTAAAATAGCAAAGGTTATTTCTTGTTTTTGCTGCGTGCCCGTTTTGGCCTGCCTGGGGTTCCTGTGCCACATCTTCCTCGCTCTGGGGACCCAGGCTGACATTCCGGCCACCAGGTTGCTAGTTGCTGTGCACAGGGAAAGAGCATGGGCAGTTCTTGCACCAGCAGGTCAGTATTCCGCATGGAGGTGACACATGTCACTCTTAGCACTCATTGACCAGACTAGCCACAACTACTCGGGGAAGGGTTGCCTGTTGCGTCTTGCAGGTGGTCCGAGGAAAAGGAAGGTGGGAGGGGGTGTCCGTGAGAAGCTTATTAGTCAGGCCTCCTGAGAAGCAGACCCCAGGATGGGATGAAATATGTGAGGATTCTTGTTTGGACACATAGCTGTGAGAGAAAATGGGAAGGAGGCTGAGGGAGGATCAGACTGTAATGCAGGTCTTTCCCCAAGGGAAGGAGACAGCATAAGAGACATCCAAGGGACATTCCAAGACTGTCAGGGAATCCCAGACTAAGCCTGTTGTCAGAGGAATCCTGTGCCTCTGCGGAACAAGCCTGTCCTAGTATCCTTGTGGTACTCAGTCAGCGATGGGGAGCAGCCCGTAGGAAATGCTGCCTCAGTGCAAACGCAGCCACGGAATTCAGAGCACAGCATTCCTGTGGCCAACTGCAAATGACACTTTCTCTTGGTAGCCACAGTAGCACTAACAGCTGTCTCTGAAGGTGATAGAGTTTGATTTACATGCATCTGAGGCAGGGACTGTATATGTAGATCAGAACAGCGTAAGGCGGCAGCTCTATCGTGGCGGTGGCCATCAGGAAGACAGACAACGAACGGCATTTGCAGCTTAGACAAGAGCTCTGGGGTACTAATGTGAGAGCCATTGAGGTTAGAGGTAGGGATTAAATGAATGAAAATTAATGCACAATAGCAGGGGAAAAAACTCTGAATCCCTGAATATAAAATGAGCCAATGCACTAGCATTTCCTTGCACACGAGGTTGGTGCATGCCTCAGGGCTAGAGAGACATCTTAGACAGCTGCCCGCAGCCTGCTTAGACAGGCAGAGATGTTGAAATTGTACTTCCAGATTCCTAGGGGCCTAAAAGGAAGAAAGAGGCCACCAGAAAAGGGTGCATTTACCCAGGTGAAGGGAACTGCAAACGAGAGACACAACAATGGGGCGGTTCCCCCAACTACCCAAAGCAACGTCCCCAGATAGAAAACATCAGCTTTAACCCCATCAGGTAGAGCTATCTTCCCATAATGGCAGCCAGGTGGGATAGTCCCTGCCCATCCCCCCCTCTGTTTTGAACTGGGGGGATGAGAAGCCGCAGTCACCAAGTTGAGGGAGGAAGGGTACAAATCAGAAGGTGGCAGAAGGAGGAGACAGAGGCCTTGCTTCCCCTCTTCCTGTCAGCACAGGCTCCACCTGCAGGAGGGGGACTTGACTTGGAAGGAAGCTGGAAGCCTTATTCCCTTGGGTAGGATGTTCCAAATTCCAGACTGAAATCTTATCACTTAAAATAACCCCAGTGCTTTCTAGTACCTAAAAGTGACCCAAAAATCCACTGGATCTAACTTATTCAGTGATGTATGTCAATTATTTCTCAATGAAACTGGAAAAGCCAAACAGGCCATGGAATCTGTCTGAGTTTTCATTTAAGGACAGGGTAAAAATGAGCTCCACTTACACAGGGACACAGCAACTACACTTATCTTCTTAATACATCTTATTAATTCTGCTTATTTTTAAAATTCTGTTAAATAAGAAATGCATCATAAATAAGATCTGATGATTGGGGCCACCGTGATTGCAATTTTTAAAATTTTGTAAGGAGGCAAAGTATCTCCAATGCCTGCTCCCCCGTAAGGAGGCAGTATGCATTAGTGAACCTTCCTGTCTGGATTAGATCATTAAATATTGCCACATGTAATTGTTTCCACGGAAGATTTTTCTCAGTTGAATTTCAGTTAGCAGATTGTGAAATCTGGGCCATTACCATAACTATCTGTATCCTGACAAAGCTGAAGCTAAGATCTCTGTCTACCTTTCTCTTCTTGGAGCCCCTGAGTTTCTGCTACAGTCTTCAGCTAAAATGAATAATCCAATACTGAGAACATAATTGTGCCTGTGATGATTTATTAAGCACTGAGAATTGGCTTTTTCTTTTTTAACTTACTGGCAGTTTTGCCATTGCTGGGAGTCTTTTGGGTTTTATTAACTTCTTGGACTTCTCAAAAAGTCAGACTCAATAGAAGACTGATGTAACTAATTCAAGATCTGGGACACTAAACAACTCACATAAGGGGAAGACACCAGGTATGAGCTGGCAAAAGAGGAAATTCTTACTCCTCCCAGGCCTCAGGAACTCCTTCGCCAGAAGTTGAACAGTATAACAATTTGGGTAGGACTGTGTTTTCTTTAGGTTTTCATCCATAATGGCTTTTTGTAAGCTAACATAAGAATTTTAAACTTCAATTTATTTGGGGCTTTAATCATGGAATTCTGATGTCTTTGTAGAAGTGGTTGATATTTACATTTGGGCCGCCTCAATTCATTATATTATTCATGAAGTATCTTTATGATGCCTTTTGATCTTATTGCCAACCAGCTGATACACTCTGTTGGACAGCAAGACTGGGAATAATTTGGAATAAGAAATAGGACAGAGAACAGTGAAGTTTTCCACTTTAACTCCTAAGTAGCTTTGGGTTTGATTTAATTAATGTGTGGTTCTAGCACATTTCAGTGTCTTCTGGGAGCAAAATTTACACTGTTCAGCTGTGGTCCAAAGGAAGTTGAACAAATGGTCAAATAGTCTTATGAAAGTGACAATTTTAATAGACTGCTGGTCTCCTGGGAGGGGGACAGTGCCACCCCTAGTTACGTGTAAGTTTATTGGTTACACATAGAAAAAAAACATGAAAGAAAAACTGAGGAGTGTCAAGGGGAAACACTTATTCCCCACTTCGGGCACCTCTTGCCACGTAGAGGGGCATCCTTCTCTCTGTGCCAATTGCTGCTCCACAAGAGGAGAATGGACTACGCTCATTCGTGGGTTTGGAGCAAGGCATGTTTGGCCTCACTCCGTCCTCCATGAGAGCTGTCTCTTGAGAGCTCTCTGGGCTGCTCTTGGCTGTGTGGAGGAAGGCCCGTCACTGTTCAGGGCTGCGTGGCTGGTGCGTAAGTATCTAATTCTGGACAAAGATCTTTTAGGAGGCTCTTCGTTCTCCAAAGCCATCTTTTCCAACTAGGTTTACAGTGAAACCTAGTTCTGCCTAATGTTTTGGCTCCCAGCTTACATCCAGCAGGGAAAAGGACTACCATTTTTAGCCTCCTTCAAACCTCAGCAACGTTATTCTGAAGAGCCATACAATTTGTAAAGAAATTGGTCAGTCAATGCTGTGAAACTGATTGGCGAATGTTTAATTTGGGGAGCATTCTCAGATACTGTTTACTGTTTTCAGAGGCGTCTAAAGGCATTCAGATTCTTCAGCTGAACAAATAAAAGCAGAAGCATAGGGAAGATTGAAAGTCAGAAAACTATACCAGACTTGTGTAGAGGTCAGACTTTCTCGAGCACGAGGATGGTTTTAAAGATAGCAGCTTTATGAGAAAGGAAACCTTTTCCATGAAGATTTTGGAATGTGATTAGGCTGTGCTCTGGCATCGGTGATTGGAGGAGGAATTTGTACATGGCTCCGTGTAAGTGTGTGTGGGTGAGCGTGTGGGGGGGCTGGGAGTGTGGGAGAATGTGCACGGGTGTGTGTGTGGTATAGTCTCAGGTGCATGTGGGTGTGTGCACTACTGTTTGCTGAATGAGCATGTGGGCGTACATGCATGTGTGGGGGTGGCTGTGCACATGGGGGTGAGTGTGTCTAGGTGTATGTGAATGTGTGTGTGTGTTGGTATGAAATGTGCAAGGTGTACAGCAGAAGGCATATTAATGAAAAATGCTTACAGAATAATAAAAAGCATCCATTTCTTAGTGAATTTCAATATACTTTGTAGGGAGATATCAGGCAAATAATAACTTTTCAGAAACTTACAATTTGAATTTATGCTGAAAGATTAGAATTTTAGTTAATTAATTTTAGTTAGTGCAGCTGCACCAAGCCCAGTCAGAGCCTGTGGGCTGTCTCTACAATCCAAGCAGGAGTCCTTGAGGATCTCCTGGGTGGTTGTGCACTTTCTGCATGTGCTGCCCAGTTGCTTCCAGCAAGGGTGAGAGCAGGGGCACCTTCTTCTAATCTGCCCAGAGATACCCTGAGTTTCTAAAGATTTTCCCATGTGTGACTGAACACATACCTACCTGTTTCTGGAATGTTCCTACCAATGGGTGCCATTTCTCCTGGCCTGGAGGAACAAGTTTATTCCCAAGGAAAGGGAGGACTGACCTGGGATCTGAGAATGTTGAAAAAGTTTGGAAGCCTGAAAGGACATGTATTGTTGGTCCAGGGAAACGTATGCGTGGCCTTTGAATTCCTTTTAGAAAGCCTGTCACCTCTTTGCCTTCTTCCTAGGTTCCTCAGATACATTTTATTTAGTAACCGTTTGGGGTATTTGCATTTTAAGAAGAAACTCTTGAAAAACAAAAAATTCTAAAAGCAGAGAAATGAATTTCTAGAAGCCCCCTAGGAGTGTGCTGATGGGGTCTGTGGACTCTGCAGGGCTCCTGAGCCACCCTGTGACAAGCACCGATCTGTCCCTCCTCGGATGTACAGATTTCTCCTGCATCTTCCCTGGAAATCCTGAGGAAGACACACGATGAGCCTGCCTTTCGGGACAGCCAGCTTTGGGTGAGAGATGACTAGAAGGTCTGTGGGGCAGATACATGACTGTGATACCTTAGCCAAATATTTTAAGATGTGTCAAAGAGAGACCAAGTATTCTGAAACTGTGAACCTGGAGAACTAATACCTCTAGGAAATTTAAGGGGAAGATTACATATAAAAACTGAGCAGGAGGTGCTGTGGATCATCCCCAGGATGTGTTTACCTTTGCCAGCCTCCCCAGTGTGCTGAGTCTAGGGCAAAGAAAGTTTCTCACGCTTCGTTTATCCTTTTATAGCACATTAATAAAGCGACTTGCTTGTTCGTCAGCACTTTTTACTCCTCAAATTGACATCAATCACACATGCCAAGGTGTATGGAATGATAAATGCACCTTGCTGCAAATCTAACTGCACTTGATTCATGCAGCTCTTTTTAATTTACTTTGCCCAAGCTGTATATTCTCACTCCTCAGTGGGACCAGCGTTCTGCAAGCCCAGGCAGTAATTTGAAGGACACAGGATTGTTTGTTTCATCCCCCTCCATCTTGCAGCTTTTCTGTCACTACATGTCACCAATGTATTAATTTTATCCTGAATGATGTGTAGGTTAGTGTCGAGGAACTAAGGCAGCTGCATGGCACAGTGGAAGGAGGTGAACATATCGGGTACAGAGGAGCCGGGTCTGAGCCTCACTGTGCCAAGTGCCAACTGTCTGACCTCAAACAACAAACTTGGATCCACTGACCTCTGCATTCTTATCTCTGTTAGAATTACTAATTTTCATAGCCTTGTTAAGATCAGCTTCTATGTGAAAATTAAATTCCTACCTAACACTACGGTAACGATGTTTGTGTAATTAAATGTGTAGAAATTTTGCCCCTTTTCTTTTTCATGACTCTTGAGAATTATAAAAGCATCTTGCAATAAACCTTTAATAGTGATGAATGTGATAGAAGTGGCTCATTCTTGAAAATGTATTTTTTTCCCCTGAAATTTTACTTCTCTTTTTTTAAGTTTAGAATGCTAGTGAGGGTCCTCTGTTCTGTGTCCTATGTGAATTTATTATTGTGATTTTTAACCAAAACACTTAATCAAAGAGATTTCATTGTCTTGCTTCTTCCTTTCCTCCTGGGCAGGGGACAGCCTCCTCTGCAGATCCACATCACAGCGCTCATCATGTTGGTAACTGATCTATTGATATTGCTCTCCTTCCCATCACTGTTAGCTCTTCGAAGGCAGGTCTTATGTTTTTTTCCTGTGTCCTTACTTACCCCCTAATACTTATATAATTGTTATTTTTAAAAACCTGTGCTTGCTTGGGTCTCTGTCACATAAGGTAGAGAATATGTAAATAGACAAGTGGACAGATTTTTATATATTGAAGCTCATAATAGTCAATTTTATTGATCTTTAATAGCTCTGGTTTTGTACTGGCAAAGGGAAGTTCAGGGCAGGAGGCATCTTTTAGAAAAGAAAAGCTTACCTGCACGCAAGGCAGGAGGTCCAAGACTTTAGGAGGATCGATTCACCAAACAAAAACATGCAGCACGTATTTAATGAAAAAGTCCACAGAATTCTCTTCATGGTGAAGAAACAGCACTTTTTTCACATGATCATTGTATTCCTAAGTATCATGATATATCTCCAGGTATCAGCACTGCAAAAGTCAGAGATACAGATTGTTGTTAGAGAAGAAATAGCATAGGAGAAACGCTCCAGACTGCACTGATCTGGGGGACCCTGGGCCGTGGTGGTGGAGATGCCGGGTGCTGCTGCTTAGCTGGGCGTGGGGGCGGAGGTCCCTGGCGGCAGGGCCACGTGTCGGCTCCCCCACAGTGCCCCCTCGTGGTCAGATCTCACCCTCTGAGTGTGCGTGCAGGCACGTAAGTTTGTTCAGCAGCAGTTCTTTAGCTCAGTATTATTAAATTGATGTTTTGGTTTTAGAGAATATAACATGCTATCTTGACTAAGTGTAATATTGGTTACTAAGTTAATGCTCTTTAAAATCAAAGGATCTTTCCTATATTTTCATGCAAATTATTGAAGTATAAAATAATAATAAAAATGTATAAAAATCACAGGTGTGCAGCTTAATGAATTTTCACAAAGGAAATATACCCATATAACTAGCAACCAGATTAAAAAATCAGAACACTGCCTGAACCCCAGCAGTGTCCTTAAGCTCCTTTGAATCACCAACCTACCCTCTCTCCCTGTCATCCGAGGGCAATCACCATTGAGACATCTAACACATTAATTAGTTTTGCTCTTTTTAACTTTTTTATAAATGGATTTGTATGATATATACTCTTTCTTGATTGACTTCTTTTATTCATACTATGTTTGTGAAATTCATCTATATTATGTGTGGATGTAATTCATTTATCCTCATTGTTGTGTGGGACACCATTATATGGAACACTGTAATCAGCATATCTATTCCCTTGTTGATGGACATTCTGGTGTTACAAACATTTCCGGATTAGGGGGATTATGAATATTGCTGCTCTGAACATTCTAGTACATATCTGGCCTTATGTGTATATTTCTGGAGGGTATATACCAAGGGATGAAGTTGCAGGGTCTCAGGGTATCTATACAAGTTGATTTTGGCAGATAACAATCCACCAGTGGTTGTACCAATTTAAACTCCCACCAGCCTGTGTTTAAGAATTCTATTTCCTCTTCACCATTGCCAACTTTTGATGTTTTCTGTCACGTTCATATTTATCACTCAGCTGTTTAATGTGCATTTCCCTAGTGATCATTTAGACAGACTCTTTTGTGAATTGCCTACACAAGTCTTTTGTTCCTTTTTTCTGTTGGGTTGTCTGCCCTTTTTATGTTGATTTTGGAGATATGCTTTATATTTGGAGTTATAAAATTTTTCTCTATTGTGGATTTCAGCTCTTCTTGGTTATTCCTTCTCTTCTCCCAAGGTTTAATACACTGTTCTTTTCTAATTTATTGAAATGAAAGTTTAAATCATTTATGTTTAACCTTCCTTCTTTACTAATACATGTATCAAAGTATCCCCATTTCCCTCTAATTGCTGCTTTAGCTGCATCCCACAAGTTCTCATTTGTAGTATCTTCTTAATTCAGCTCAAAATATTAGAAATACTTCCTTACCAATGAATTATTTAAAGGATATTTTTAAATGTCTGGACAGTTGGGAATTTTCTAGTTATCTTTTTTGATTTCTTGCTTAATTCCACTGAGGTCAGAGAACTCACTCTGAACTAACTATTCCAGTCATGAAATTTGCTGAGGTTTGCTTTATGTTCAAATTCACAACCAATTTTGCTAAATGGGTTGACTCTCTTGGACAAGATCTGGAAGCAAACTTCTTGGCTTCACAGTCAGCCTCAGCAGAGGCTTTGTAAGCAGCAGCTTTCAAGCTTTGTAAAATCTCAGTTAAATTATGTAACATTTCAGTGTTTTGGTCACAATAAAACAAATAGATTAATACTTCTCTATTAGATTGTTAGGGCTACCATAACAAAATTCCACAGACTGGGGTCTTAAATAACAGAAATTTATTTTCGAATGGTCCTGGAGGCTGGAAGTCCAAGATTAAGCTGCCGGTAGGGTTGGAGTCCTCTGAGACCTTCCCCCTGTCTTGTAGACGGCTGTCCTGTTGCTGCGTCTTCACATCATCCTTCAGGGCACACATGTCCCTGTGTCTCTTCCTCTTCTTATACGAAACCCCATTTTGTGGGATTAGGCCTCCACCCAGATAGGCTCATTTTAACTTGATCCTCTCTTTAAAGACCTCTTCTCCAAGTACAACAGATTCTGAAGTGTTAGGAGTTAGGGCTTCAACATATGAACTGGGGACAAAATTCAGCCCATAAAAACTATCTACCTCAGAAGTTGTTATAATTACATGAGATGATATACACCCCATGGTTCTAGTGGTTTTCTGGCCCATTTGAAAATCCAAGCAATTTTTTTCTTACGTTTACATATATTTGGGTTTATACACATGATCTTATCTGAGTTTTTTATTTTGTAGTCAAATTTGTTTGGTATGACATATATCTTTGTTCTTAGTTTTGTTGCCATATTTTACACTGTAATTTCTGGAGTTTTTTAATTTTGCATTATCCTTTACTATCTGGCTATATTTTGACTGCTTTTGTGTATGTTGCATTTTCATTCTCATATTTGAAAGAGTAATAGTAGTTTTCTTTATATATTTTTTATTCATAACAATAAACATCAATAGCAGTACTATAAAATAGAAATTTCTAAGACTATCAAAAAGTTCTCTTTGAAAGTAAGGAAATGGAGGAAGTAGAAGTACACTCATAGAGGGGAGTGGGTGAACAGTGTTTAATGAAAAACAGAACTGAGTGTGCCATAGACCTCTGCTAAAAGGTAGGGTAGCCACTAGCCACATGTGAATATTTAAGTTAATTAAAATGAATTAATATTAAAAGTTCAGTTTCTCTCTCTCTAGCCACATTTCATGTGCTTAATATCCAATATGTGATTAGTAGCTTAATATATGCTAAGCACTTTGTATTGGAGAGATATAATAATATTCAAGGCAGTTTTAGAGATGTACTTACTGTTTTATTTTATAAAATTATTTTTCTAAGTAATATAGATTCATAAAAAATACTCAAATTTTGAAGTATCTGCATTAAAAGAAGTATATCATGTTTATAGAGGTTTACTAGCCAAAGTTTTTTAACTGATTGTTATAATGTTAGTACTAGCGTATGTTATTAAGGCATTTGATTGATCCAGACTTTTCTGTAAACTGTCCCTTCTAGTAACTAAGTACTACTCTCCCATACAAGCAACTGTACATGTAATTGTAGAAGACTGTCTAGAACTTGCCTACTTTTTTAGGACTTAATCATGTTTGGTCTCTGCTTGGTTTTCACTGAGTATCGGGGTCAGTCCTCTGGAAAGGGCAGGCACATATGCTCCCCGGACGTCTCTTCAGATTTTGTCTCTTAAACTTCTTTCCATCTAAAACATTCCCTTTTGTAAATTGTAGACCTTACTTTTACTGTAGCTTTGAAATCACCCTAATCTGTTTAACACACTTATTCTCTAGCTCTTAGCATACTTATTCTGACCCCAGAGACTGTAACCAGAGGTCAGTGCTGAAACTAATTTTTCTTATGGGTTAACAAAAGAAGAAAGAATCTCTCTCTCTCTCTCTTTTACACACGCACACACACACACACACCATTTTCCCCTCAAGACATTCCAAAGAACTCCTTATTATTTCAAATAGATTGCCCCACTGTGGAGATTCATTAAGCAGCCTTCTTTCACTGATGTTCAACCATAGTTGTATATTTAATTTAAATGATTTGAAGGGAGAGGTATGTTTCTTAAATCTTCCAAAGTTCTTAAATTCTAAGTAGTTTAGAACTAACCACTTTTGAGTTTTAGTTCTAAAGATAAGCGACCCATAATTCCCCAGTGCCATAATCTCAAGCAGCTAAGAAACCAAGAATTTTTTAAATTTGCGTTCTTCTTTTCTTAAATATAACTGGTCTACCCTTGATTGAGCCTTTTCTCTGTGGGGATATGCAGAGGATTTTAAATTTCCCAGTTTACTTTGGATTCCAGCAATCCATTTTCTAAAAACTTTTTCTGTCATTGCACCCTTCTCCAGGATCTACTCAGTTGAGTGGAATGTCAAAGAGTAAGTAGACATTAATAATTAGCTAAATCTACAAGCTAAACAAATCTTCTCAGAGAGGGTTATGTATTACAAGGTCGCATCCTATATGGACTCTCACCGAAACGCCCATCATCATTTCGTGACACACACCTGTTTGCTGCTTCCCGAAACGCCTGGTGCCCTTCTCACTTGTCAGTGGCCCAAGTGCCGAGATAACATTCGCTCCGGCCCCTAGCACACTGGCAGTTTCCTCCTGACCATTTCTTTGGGGTTCTTTTTTCTTTTTTCTTTTTTGCTTTCCTTTGGAGAAGGAAGCAGCATGCTAGGCCTCCACGCGGGGCGGGTCAGAGCGCTGGGGAGGTCATGGCCCCAGGAGCGAGGCCTCAGCCAGGAGGGAGACGGTTGGAGAATAAATCCCAGCTGCCTCTTCCTGCAGGCATTCCAGCTCTGAGGAACCGTCTCCTCCCTCGGAGGGCCTCACCGGGATGAGCTCAGTGGCCCACGGTGCTCACCCGCCCGCAGCTCACTCTGTGAATTTCCTTCCATTCCTTTGCACCCTGCTGGGATCAGCTCCCTAATAAACCACTTGCACTCAGATCCTTATCTTGGGGTGTGTTTTGGAGGTGGACTCAATTTAAGCCTGGCTTTAATGGGTTGCATTTTTCCAGTTTTATTGAGAAATAATTGATATACATCACTGTATATGTTTAAATCACATGGCATGCTGGTTTGATTTACAATGTTGTGAAATGATTGCCACGGCAGATTCAGCCAACGTCCATCTTCTTATATAAATACAATAAAAAGGAAAGAAAGAAAAAAGGAAAAAAAAATGTTCCTGTGATGAGAACTCTTAGGATTTACTCTGACAGCCTTCCTCTGTGCCGTACGGCCGTGTCAGCTACAGCCGTCACTTGGTGTGTTACATTTAACAGGTAACTTTTGAAACTGCTCAATACATTTTACTCTAGATCTGATCTACTGAATTCAAAACAAAAGCTCATTTTGGATTAATAGTGTTGGATTTGAAACAGGTAAGTGTTTTGATTTTGCCAGATGGATTCTTTTAAAGATTCTCCTGCTGGAGCTCTCATATTGTAGAATATAAATGAAACGTAGCCTATAGCTTGCTACTTTGGGGCGCTCCATGTTGGGCTGATTATGTTTACGGTCTCTGCATATTCATGCCTCTATGCTTTTGTAGACAAAATAGGTGATGGATTTGATTTGACCCCTCTGCTCATTAAAGCCCCAAAACGTGAGAGTCATAACATGCATGCACATAAACACATTTAAATGGATACAGAGAACAATACTCAATAGCATTTTATGGAGTTAATTGAAGATTGTTTTCTGTTTTTGAACATTGTGACACTCCATATAATTTTGTTATGTGAGGAGGCAAATGGTGTTTCTCATCCCAATTCATGTAGATCAAGGCCTGAGCTTTGGACTCACCTGAATTTCTTGATTAGTCCTCCGAAGAGAGCAAAGGGTACAACTCAGCTATACAAGAAATTAATGAATCTCTATGATTTACCTAATCCTGCTCAGTAGCCCCAATTTCTGTTCAGTAGCAAACACTAAACAGCTGCCACCACAGCATAGTCCACTCAAGATTTCTCCGTTTCTTAAGTGTAAAGTACTTTTTACTGGGGCGGGGGAGGGCTTGGTCTCTCAGGCACCTTTCCCCTTCTCCCAGGGAGGCTCTTGACACAGAGGTGGAGACCCTGGCGGCCTGAGGGCGAGTGTCCGGCCGTGTTGGCTCTCACTGGTCTGGGGTTGGGGCATGGCAGTTTGCTGTGTGGGTGGATGGCTTCACCCCTGAGATCGAGGGCATTTTCCAGCTGCCCTACAGCTGCACTGCACCCCATTACTTCTCCCCTCAAACTTCTGGGAGGCAAGTTGCTTCTTAATTCTTAGCCGCCTGCCACGTGCACCATCCTCCCTTACCTCCCTGCCTGCCAAGAGAGGCCTTTGTGTGTGACTCTCCCCCATGCCACATGGGGGCAGGGGTGTGGTGTCGGCTCTTGCTGAGCATGCCATCCTGTGCCTGCTCTCCTGCGGCCGGTCCCATGGCTGCAGGACACCTCCGAGGCCTTCCCTGGCTAGAGCTAAAATGGGAAAGAGGTGTGTATGTTCCCTGCCTGTCACCTCCTACTATCTCATTCCTTCCCCTGCCACCTTTGGTCCAGGGTTGTGGAAGCACCCGGAGCCATCTCAGAGACCAGGCAGAGCTGTCCTCATTTTACCTCCTCCAGAGCTCCCAGAGTCGTCTCTACACTAGAAGGGTTTCCAGTGCCCATCTGCCAGGTCCTTCCCTAGTGCCCATCCTTCTCCGGGCACGGGGGCTGAGAGTAAAGACCCAGGTTCTGACTGCCTTGTTTTACTTTCGCAGTAAAAAAGATTTCAGAATTGAGAAAACATATTCTTCCTAACAAAGCTTGGGTCGCAAGACTGTCTTCTATCTGTGAACTCAGGGATAATTTAATTGTGAAGTTCAAAGTTAAATAATGGCTTATTTGTTCTAGGAAATATCCAACAACCCCCTGAAGTAATGACTATTACTCATTTCATGGGTAGGGAGTCAGAGAAGTGGATTTATCATGAATGAAAAATACATTGGCTTAATATCTTCAGAAGTATTCTCCTTTTTAAAATGTTATTTCAAACAGTGTATCTTAAAATAGACTCTTGTTCCCATAACCATTGATGAATAGTCCAAATGAAACAGAGTTCGTGACGCTGGCAATGCTTAACTTTACAGGGTTACACAGCATGTAAATTTTCTGAGAAAGAGGTGGTTTGTTGACGGTAAGAACATGTAGAGACTGGCTGAGACTGGGAGGTTAGTATCCCAGAATAAAGTTCTGGAAAATTGCTAATAACTAACTGGGAAATCTTAGAGGTTTTAAAGCAAGTGGAACAATTTACTTTTTTTGTCTAGGTTATCATGGCGTGTGTGACAGTTTTTGATATCTTACATGGTGCGTTACGGATTTTGTGCTCATGAACCCATATGCACAGCTCATTATGCCTGGCCTGTTGCCCAGCACACACCTGGGTTATGATGTGAGTTGGCAGTGCAGAAACTATGGATATGCTTTAAATGTACTAACAGGGATGATGGTTTCCACATCTCAATGTTATTTTCAACTTCAGATATGTTATAAATGATATTTATAATCCATTAATTTAATATGCAATTAATAAGCCATTAATTTATAAGTGGTGCATTACCTGATTAGAGCAGAAAGGGGCCAGAAGCCTTAGGAAGTGAGTGGGATTTGACTCTTACCCAAAACTTCTGTGGGCTAATTTAGAGATGTAATCTTAAGAGGGTTTTAAAAAATATTTTTCCTCCTCTTCATATTCCATTCAGCATGGAAATGATGTGTTTATGCAAATAGGCTTCATGTCAGAAGACAATGGGAGCAAGAATAGTAGGTAGAGAAAGAACATGAATAATATAAGAAAAATATCTCACAATTAATCCTACCTCAGACTAAGGAGAAACACTTTATGTGGAAGCAACATTATCAGACTTACCTTCACCTCCTCCTCAATAAAGAAAAAAGAAAACTCCAGAAAAAAATTATAGTGCACTCAACTTCTCTTTGCCATTGAGAAAGACTATTTCAGAATAGCTGATCACACCTGTATCTTGGCGATTTTTCCCTCAGCACTTTAGCAGGCCCAAAAAGGTTGTATGTTTCCCTGTGTAAACTTCTGTCTGGGTGGCATATGGAGGGAAAATTACACTTCAGCTTTATCATCTTACTCTGAAGCTTTTCTGGAAGAAACTTAGCTTTATTTACACCTGCCTTCAAAAATAGACACTCAAACAGCCCCAATGGCAATAAAACAGATGGCATCACTAATGTACACCTCTCCAGAGGAGTCCGTCAAGGAGCAAAAGCAGAAGAAATGATGATTATTTTACAGCAACTACCTTATTTTAACATGTAAGAGGCATGCATACTTTGAGTTTAACTGCTTCTGTATTTGCCTTCAGTGCATATTACCAAGGTCCTGTACAGTTTCTTAAGAAAAGAGAGGAAGGGAGAAAGAAAAAAAGAAAAGAAGAAATCAGGAAGGAAAACTTCACAGAGGGAAAGGAATTCACTCGCGCTAAGTCTTTTCTTTGCCAAAAACATTTCCAATCCCTGTGACTTCGTTTTTTTGATTTATTGACTATAAACAGCCAGATAAAATAACACAATTTCCCACCCTTCAAGATTATAAATATGGCTATTTAACTTCTCCATGTTTTTCTCTAAATAATGGATTTTATTCATAAACATTCTCGGAATTGAACTATTTAGAAAGGTAGCTATAGATGTGTTATGATCGGTGTTGGAAAACTAGCTCCTGTGGTGCAGAAAGTACAGATACCCCGCCTTCTCCTTTAGCCAGTTACGTTTCCTTTTTTTCCTCTTTTCATTCCCTATGCTTCATTGGTTTCACTCTCAAACCCTTAATGTTCCCCCAACATCAATCCATTTCAGCAGAAGGAGGGTCCGTGTCTCCAGCCATATCTCTACTCTTTGTTTTCATCTTGAAGTTCTTTGTTTCTGCTGTTGTGCCTCCAGGTACAGCTCATAGGGAATAAATAGTTCTTCATGTTCAGTTATGCTGTAAATGTAATCCCTGGATTTACACTATATTTTACCAAGAATCAGGGCACCATTCCTTGTATCTAGTTATTTTACTTAAAGATTATTTCCTTTTCACCTACGCTTAATAAAATTTATCACATCAGTGGAGAATATACTTGGAAATAATATTAAGATTGTGTTTTCTTTTCCCTACCTACATGGTTTTCTTAAAAAGAGACAGCTTTAAGACTACGTCATAGGTTTGAAAATAAACAGCTGATTTTTCAGGCACTCTGCTACACATCTGTGTATCCCTCATCCGCAGGTCCCTGATCCTCACTCTTTCCTAATGCAAAGTCCAGCATCTCTTAAGTGGACCATGTGCGGTCAAGTTCTCAGATTCATTTTAGGATGGTGGATCATGAAATAAACTGAGTTTCTCCTGACAGAATGAAGTCTCTAGAGTCATAAGCCATTGGCCTTGACCAGAGGTCATTTGCAGTATATTGAGGTGTATCACAAATAATAATCAGTAAAGCAATAAATTCAAAAGAAGACAGAAACATAGTGGAAAGGGATCAAATAAAACATGGAACAAAGGAAAAGCAGATAGCAAGATGGTAGATTTAAACCCACAGTGAGATGCCAAAGCACACTTAGTGGAATGGTTAATGTTAAAATGACTGACAATACTAAGTGTTGACAAGGATATGGAACTACTGAAACTCTCATATCTTACTAGTGGAAGTGCAAAATGTTAAAGCCCGTTAGAGAAATTTGACAGTTTATTAAAACATTAAACATGTACATACTATATGATCTAGCAATTCTACTCTTTTTTTTTTTTTGTTATTTACCTAAGAAAAAGCCAAACATTTCCACACAAAGACTTGTATTCAAATGTTTATAGAAGCTTTACTCATAACATCCCCAAACTGGAGATAATACAAATGCCATCAACTGGTGAATAGATAAACCTAAAATATAGACACCCTATATTAAAAACATGATACTGCTCAGCAACAAAAAGGTACTAACAGCTGAGGATGCAGCAACATGAATGAATCTTGACAATAGTATCCTTAATGAAAACATATATAAAGACTACATATACCATATGATTCTATTATATGAACTTTTAGAAAAAGTACAAGAATACGGAAAGAAAAATCAGTGCTTATTATTGGTTTAAGTGAGTGAGGGGAGTAGGCTGACCACAAAGGGGTGTGAGGGAACTTTTGGAGCAATGAAAATAATTCTATATCATGATTGTAACTATGTATTCATTTGTCAAAACTTAAAATCCTTGACTTATATTGCATGTAAATTACACCTCAGTAAAGCTGGCACCAAATAGTTGAGTGGATTGTACTGATCGAAGGGGATATTCAAAAGGGCAATCTATAGTATGGAGAAGGAAGGAACAGTATTAGAACTTGGGAGTGAGAGGGATGAATTAATATATTCAGGACCATAGAATGCTTCACTTTATTGCAATCATGAAATTGAGGTCAGACAAGAACACAGTAGGAGTTTAGCCAAGTAGAATGCAAACATCTCAGTAAAGACCAAAACTTAGAATATACTCCTCCTGGTGAAATATATATTATGATAATGATATTAAAATGTGAAACTGTTTGCAAACAGCATCAATGATAATGAAAGGAAGAATTAAATATGGTTCTACCAGTTTCTATTGAAAAGCTTTGGGGAGGAGTTTTTGTTTTGTTGGAGATTTTTAACAAGTTTTTTATGATTGGCACAAAAAAACTGTACATATTTGATATTTACAACTTGATGAGTTTGGAGGTAAGTGTACATTCATGAAACTCACCACAATCAGTACCATAAACACATCCATCACTTCCAAAATTTCCTACCACCCTAGGATTCATTTATGTATTTAACTATGATAAAGCATTTAACATAAATCTACCCTCTTAGCAAATTTTTAATTTATGAGGAGGAGTTTAAGAGGAGTTTGTATAAAAAACAAAGTGGTGAGCCTATGAGGGAAAGAAGTTGAGTGCCATAAAAAAAATAAAAAGAGTGCATAAAACCTAAAGCAAATCAAGAGAAACTTTTGAGGGCTCTAACGTTATTTTGACCCATTGACTTTATTTGGCTGAAGTCTATATATCATGTGTCTTGTGCACTGCTTCCTCTCTTCCACGCAGTGGCATCTTCCTGGAAGAGCCTTGGACTGGAGAATGGTTGAAACTCACCTTGCTGGGCCCCCAGGTGTGCTTTCCCGGAATTGGAACAACTCTGGCTATTTGCTGTTTAGTTTGCCATCCTTTCCTTACTCCCCTGGAGCACTAGTACTGCCCATAACGGGAGTAGAACAGGGTGTCTTCTTCCTTGGCCATTGGCAGTTTTCTATTGCCAGAAGCTTGCTGGAATCATTCACTGTACTAATCTTCAGACTATTTCAAATGAAGTATTTGGAGGGGAGTTTGAGGTGATCTCCTCTTATTTAAGGACCAGCTTTGTTTTTCACATTTGAAAGCTGCTCATTTGTCACAGTGAGTGAGTTACTGGTTTTTTTTAATAGGCTATTTTTTTAGAGCAGTGTAGGTTCACTGCAAAGCTGAATAGAAGATACAGAGATTCCATACACCCCCTTCTCCACACATGCACAGAGGTCCCATTAACAATATCCCCAACCAGAGTAGTACATTTGTTAGAATTCATGAACCTACTTCGATACATCATTATCACAACAGTCCAAGTTTACTTATGATTCACTCCTGGTGTTTTATGTGGACAAACTTATAAAAATATACATCAACCATAGTAGATCACACAAAGTATTTTCACTGCTCTGTGCTCTGCCCATTCATCCTTCCCACCAATCTTTTTTCCTGTTTCCATAGTTTTACCTTTTCTAGAATGTCATATAGTTGGAATCACACAGTATGTAGCCTTTTCAAATTGGTGTCTTTTACTTAATAACATGCATTTAAGTTTCCTCCTTGACTTTTGATGGCTTGATAGCTCATTTATTATTAGTGCTGAATAATATTCCATTGTCTGGATGCAATACAGTTAACTTAACCATTCACCTACTGAAGGGATCTTGGTTGCCTTCCAAGTTTTGGCAGTTATGAATAATCTGCTATAAACACCCAGATGCAGGCTTTGCTGTGCACATAAGTCCTCACCTCCTTTGGGTAAATACCAAGCACATTGCATCATATGGTAACAGCGGTGTAAGAACAGTTTAGTTTTAAAAGAAACTGCCAAACTGTCTCCCATACTCGACGTCCCATTTTTTCATTCTCACCAGCAATGAATGAGAGTTCCTGCTGCTTCACATCCTTGCCAGAATTTAGTATTTCACTGTTCTGGATTTCAGCCATTCTAATAGGTGTGCAGTGGTTATTTTACTTTGCATTTCCCTGATGAGTGTGATGTTGGGCATCTTTTCATATGCTTGTTTGCCATCTATATATCTTTTTTGATGTGGTTTCCACTAAGTTTTTTGGACCATTTTAAAATCAAGTTGCTTGTTTTGTTATTGTTGAGTTTTAAGATTTCTTTGTATATTTTAGATAGTTTTCTTAACATGTACATTTCTTTAATTGTTGGTTTTCCAATGTGTGTTGCTGGCACTGTTGGAAATAGTTTAGTGAAAAAGGCAGGTTGGGAATAAGTAACTCAATTCTTCTCGCTAGTTGGACTTAAAGGACTTTGGTGAATGCATAAAAGGTGAAAAGCAAATATTATAAGCTCTAAGATGACATGGCTATATGCAAAATGCTGTTTATGAGACAGATTGGAGGCCATCTTAAACCCAAATCTCCAGGACAATTTAACCTAACCAATCAGATTTTTTTGTAAAGGAGAGACTGTGTATTAATCCTTCTGAGTAAAGAAAACAAGCAGAGTATCCCCCTGTCATAGAGTCTCTGCATTTATATTTATATCTACCATGAATGGTACAAATTAGATAATCAGTAAATGTTATTTGAGTATTTCACCTTATGCTGTGGTTAACTACAGCCAAAATCAAAACAAAAACAAAAATTAAATTTGGTGAACTTAGGGATTGTACTGAAAGAGAAATTAACTTATTTTTTTTTAACTATTCTAAATGAAAAGACCTATGTTTTTACAAGTGGACCTATCTCATAGGCATTACCTATCTATATTGCTAGTCATGAATCAGTGACTTTATCTGGCCTATGTTAAATTTGCTGACCAGTGTTGTCACTTCTCTGCGAAACAAGGACATCATGTTTTCATCAACATTTGAGAGCATATGTTGCATCGTAAAATTTAAGCAGGTGGCAACTGCCAACTGCTGATGAAATGCCAGCTACCATGGGGTTTGTGGGTATGATCTCACCCCCTGCCTCTTCACTCTACCCCGTAAGATGGACTCTGGGATGCTAAACAGGGGGATTCACTCCAGAAATTCTCACTCACTCACTTCCAACATGCAGCTTCTTGAGTGTTCAGGCAGGGAGAAACAAGGGAGTCATCTAATACATAGGAGGAAAATGATTGCTTCTGTGTGTCCGTGGACGGAAGGGCTTCTTTCAGGCTAGCTCTCTAGCCTGAGTCTGCCTGATGTGCTGGAGTCCCTGGATAGTGTCTTAGACTTTCAGAAGGAAGGCTACAGGTCTTCTTAGTCACCTGACCACTCAGCTTGCTGGCCCTACACATAGTATGTCTAGTCCTTTCATGGTCTCGCCTCAAAAGCTTAACACTAGAGGAGTCAGAGGTACTATCTTCATATTTTGAAATCTTCAACCTACTTCAAGACTTCAAGCTAGTGGCAGTCTCAGCTATGTACTAAAAAGCTACACAAAGTATGTCTCTTGAGAGCTTTCTATGTCCCTCTCAGCTAATCCCTGCCATGGATCTATCTAATGAAGTCTCTGTTCCTTTGTGCCAATTGCTTTACTTCTCAGATTTAATTTTATAATTGTGTCAAGGAGATACTATATTTCATTTTATCTTTCTATGTGTATTGCGAATCTTCAATGTTCCAGGTTCACAATTATGTACAAGTTAAGTGTGTCTTCCAAGGATCTTAAAAACTAGTGCAGGAAGGGAGGAAAGAAAATAGCTACTACGGAGTGAGTGTTACCAGCATTTATCTTTTCCCTGATGGCTGAAGGGTATTCTGGCTTTGATATTTCATTCTTAGTTTCTTCCTTTGAATACTTCTACCTACCATCAGAAGAAGGCTTTCATCTTGCAAGAGTAGTTATTTTGAGCATCTATAAGAAAGAATCAGGAGACTAAAGAGAAGGATGGCAATGTAGGAATCCCACAGACTGGGGTTGGAGCAGGGCATCTGGGGGGGACTGCCAGTGAGGCAGTGAGGTAAGAGGTTAATAGGAAAAGAGGGAGACTTAAAAATAACAGAATTATGGTAGACATTGTGGGCTGATCACAGGCATGCCTTCTGTCTTGCCTGAGGCCCCACTAAAAGAGAAGTTAGAAGTAAAAGAAAGAGTAAACTCATAGCATAGTAAAGAGAAATGGACAGGCATGTACCATAAACAGAGACTTCAACAAATTCTGGAAGATGAAGAGCAGATGGGAGAGTCCTTGAAGTGGTAAAAGATAGTGACGGAATCACAGCCCAGAGTACACAGTGAGGAGGTAGAGAAAACATGTGTCAGTCTAGAGGGTGGAGCACTGGAGAGTTCCTGGGGTCAGAGACGGTATAGGAGTGATAGGCTAAGGTGAGATGGAGGGTTACAGTGAGGAGTGTGTTTGGGTAGGTAAATCTGAATGTCTGTAGAGAAATAACTATCTTTGCTCCATTTTTGCCCAGTTTCCATGTGCAGAGTGTCTAGAACATGGTGCTTACCCTCAGGCAAGGAGAGAGAGAACTCTGCTCCAAAGAAGTGCGGTGATCTATCTCTACAAAGCTTAGGCTGCTAGCATGTACTATAGCTGCTCCAGAATAAAGGCTTCTTCCCTCAGGCTTTTCAACAGCCTGACCCCTGAACCGCTAAATCCAGCCTGCTAGTGGACACTGACATGCTTTGAGCTCGTTAGAATTCTCTGAGGGAAAGAGTAGAGGAAAATATTAAAAGACCTAACTGAGCAGCAGAAGAAATCCATACTACCTGTTCTTAGACTTCTAGCTCCTCTTTCTTAAGTAAAAGTATATACCCAAGGTCATTAGCAAAAGAGAAACAGGAACACCAACTCTCTGGTTTAAAAGCTAACCACAGAGGAAACAAGAATACTTAGGGAACAGAGGGAAAATAACTTTTTTAATTCTCTCTAAAAGAGATCTGGGGGCATTTTGTCTGACATAAATATTACTATTCCTGCTTTTCTCTCCCTTTTATTTGCATAAAATTTATTTTGTTAAATATTTTATTTTTACTGAAGTGTTGCTGATATATAATCTTATATCTTATATTGATTTCAAATGTACAACACAGTGGTTCAACAGTGGCCCAAAGTATAAATCCTCACCCTGTCTAGTGCGGTTACTATCTGTCAGCATGGAAAGATGTTACAGAATCATTGGCTATATTTTCCATACTGCACTTCCATTCCAGTGACCAACTTACATTGTGATTGAGAATTTTTGTGCCCTTTTATCTCCCTCTCCCTCGCCACACATGTTCCCCAACCCTTCCCCCATGGTAAACACCCATCACCTCTCAGTGTCTATTAATCTACTGCTGTTTTGTTCTGTCTGTTTTCCTTTGCTTTTATATTCCACAAATAAGTGAAATCATATAGTATTTGTCTATCTCTACCTGATTTATTTCACTGAGCATAATACCCACTAGATCCATCCATGTTGTTGCAAATGTCAGGTTTTCTTTTCTTTTTATGGCTGAATAATATTTCACTGTGTATATGTATCACATCTTCTTTATCCATTCATCTATTAATGGACCCTTAGGTTGCTTCCATATCTTGGCTGTTATAAATAATGTGGCAGTAAACGTAGGTGTGCATATATCTTTTTGAATAGGGGATTTTGCTTTTTTTAGGTAAATGCCTAGAAGTGGAATTACTGAGTCAAATTGTATTTCTCTTTTTAGTTTTTTGAGTAACCTCCATACTGCTTTTCACAGCAGTTATACCAATTTACATTCCCACCAACAGTGTAGGTGGGTTCTCATTTCTCCACATCCTTGCCAACACTTGTTATGTCTTGTCTTTTGGATGGTGGCCATTCTAACAGGTGTGAGGTGAAATCTCATTGTGCTTTTGATTTTAATTTCCCTGATGATTAGCAATGTGGAGCTAATTCATGTGCCTGTTGGCCATCTGTATTTCTTCTTAGGAGAAATGTCTGTTCAGGTCCTCTGCCCATTTTTTAATTGGGTTATTGTTTTTTGGGGGTTGAGCTATATGAGTTCTATATATATTTTCGTTGTTACACCTTATTGGATAAATCATTTATGAATATATTCTTCCATACTGTAGGTTGCCTTTTTGTTCTACTGATGGTGTCCTTTGCTATACAGAAATTTTTTAGTTTGATGTAGTCCCACTTGTTCATTTCCTATTTTGTTTCCCTTGCCTACGTAGATGTGTCCAGGAAAAAATGTTCATGCTTATGTTCAAGAGACTTTTGCCTGTGTTTTCTTCTAAGAGTTTTATGGTTTCATGTCTTGCATTCAGGTCTTTGATCCATTTTGAGTTTACTTTTGTGTATAGAGTTAGACAATAATCCAGTTTGATTCTCTTGCATGTAGCTGTCCAGTTTTCCCAACACTAGTTGTTGAAGAGGCTGTCTTTTCTCCATTGTATATTCATGGCTCCTTTATCATATATTAATTGGCCATATATCTGTGGGTTTATACCTGGGCTCTCTATTCTGTTCCATTGATCTATGGGTCTGCTTTTGTGCCAATACTATATATTGTTTTAATTACTGTAGCTTTGTAGTAGAGCTTGAAGTCAGGAAGTACAATTCCCTCCAGCTTTGTTCTTCTTTCTAAGGATTTCTTTGGCTATTTGGGATCTTTTGTGGTTCCATATGAATTTCAGAACTCTTTGTTCTAGTTCATTGAAAAATGCCATTGGCATTTTGATAGGAATTGGATTGAATCTTTAAATTGCTTTGGGTAGAATGCCATTTTGACAATATTAATTCTTTCTTCCATAAACACAGGATAGGTCTCTGTTTATATTTGTGTTCTTTAATTTCTCTCATGAGTGTCTTACAGTTTTCAGAGTACAGAGTACATGGTTAAGTTTATGAAATCTTTTTCCATTCCTTCACTTTCATTCTGTGTATGTCTTTAGGTCTGAAATGAGTCTCTGGTAGGCAGCATACAAATAGGTCTCATTTTTTTATCCATTTAGCCACTCAGTGTCTTTTGATTATTGCATTTTGTCCATTTGCATTTAAAGTAATTGTTGATAGGTATGTACTTATTGTCATTTTTGTTTTCTGGTTGTTTTTGTTGTTCCTCTCTGTTCCTTTCTTCCTTTCATACCCTCTTTATTTTGTGATTTAATGGTTTTCTTTAGTATTATGCTGGAATTCCTTTCTTTTTATTTTTTTGTGTTTCTATTGTAGACTTTAGAACTGTGGTTACCATAAGGTTCGTATATAATAGCTTCCTATTTAACAGTCTATATTAAGGTGATAGTTGCTCAGTTTTGAACACATTCTAAAGAATTACTTTTTAAATCTTTTCCTCCTCCACATTTTATGTATATCATGTCATACTCTACATCTTTTTGTGCATCCCTTGACTAATTTTATGTATAGTTGATTTTACTACTTTTGGTTTTGTTGAACCTTTGGTTTAGTAAGTAATTGGTCTACTACCTTTACTGTAGGTTTATTTTCACTGATGAATAATGTTTAGACTTAAGAATATTTCCACCTAAAAAAGTTCATTTAGTATATCCTGTAAGCTGGTCTAATGGTGGTAAATTATCTTATCCTTTGTTTATCTGGGAAAATTCTATTCTCTCCTTTAATACTGAATGATAACTTTTCTGGGTAGAGTATTCTTGGTTATAGATGTTTCCTTTTCAATACTTTGAATATTTCATGCCACTCCCTTTTGGCTTGTGAAGTTTCTTCTGAGAAACCTGCCGATAGCCTTGTGGAATTCCTCGTAACTATCTGCCTCCCTTGCTGCTTTTAAGATTCTCTTTATCTTTAATTTTACCATTTTAATTACTGTGTGTCTTGTTGTTGTCCTACTGGAGTTCATCTTGTTAGGACTCTCTGAACTTCCAGGACCTGGATGTCTATTTCCTTACCAAGAATGGGGAAGTTTTCAACTATTATGTCTTCAAATAGACTTTTTACCCTTTATCTCTCTTTTCTCCTTCTTGGAGCCCCATTATGCAAATATTGGTTTGTTTGAGTTGTATCAGAACTCTCTTAGCATCTTCCCATTTTGAGAAATTATTTTTTTCTCTTTGTTCCTCAGTTTGGCTGCACTTCTCTTTCTTCCATCTCACTGATCCATTCCTCTGCCTCCTGCAGCCTACTATTCATTTGTATATTTAATTTCTGTTATTGTATTCTTCAGCTCTGAATGGCTCTTTTTTGTATTTTCTACCACTTTGTCAAGAACCAATTTTGGGGAGTAGAGGAGAACCAAAGAAAAAGCAGCAGATCATAGAAATTAAAATAAAATTCCTGAAAGAAAACATGCAAAGAGTTGGAAAACAAAGTTAAGACTGTTTTTAAGAATGTAGAATAAAATGAACCATACCTGTACAGTGATGTTTGAAAGGTTTGAAAATCCTCATTGGGCAGTGATAAAATGGAAGTTAGCTTTTACCTCATGATTAATGAATACCCAAATTCTTTAAAATGGAATGTCCAGTATTTTCATCACATACATTGTTACCATAGACATCTTTGCCATGAGCATTTTTGCCACAAATATTTTTGCTGTATAACTGATAAGCCATAAGGCAATTGTGCCATATAAGATAATAAAATAACTGTTCAACAGTTTAGTTTTCTTTATCTATTGATGCGGTACTCCTATTTTTGTATTATGTAAATCTTAGCCCACAAAATGGTCTCTAAGTGGCAAAGTTTTGAACCCACCTTTCCCATAAAACTTTGAAACATCTATCAATGGACTTTTGACAATAAGCTAAAAACAAAGAATAGTGTAGAAGGCTCTTACAACACAATACAAAGCTCAGTTACAAATAGCTGTCCTAGTATTTGCAAATTGATACCTCTCAATGAAGGAAGAAATTTTAGTGAAAAAATAAAAAGTGTGATGTCAAACTAGGAGACAAATCAACAAACAAAAAAATGTGTAATGCTATGAACAAACAACTTCAGAGACAAGTGCTTAGGTACAGACCACAAAATAAAATCAGTTATTTGCACATTGCTATGAATCAACATACATTTTAAATGTATTCACATAGTTTGTGAATTCACAATATACTTTAATTTTGTTATTTTGCATTTGTCATTATGACATTTCAATGAGTGTCCCTCTTTTATTTTGTGTAATTTTATCTTTTACAGCAAAATCACCTTACAGCCCATTAGTTATGCAGGAGAAATGATTGTGGCAAAGACATTTATGGCAAAACTTTCTAGAACCACACTTTGGAATGCCAAGAGAAGGCATTTTCTTCACTTTCTCTGGTTACTGGAAAGATATGCTCAGTTCCACAAGGCATATCCCCTGAGAATGTGATTATTGCTTTTGGGCTTAAAAGGAAGTCAACTTTGAAATATTTTTGAAATACATACTTCTTGATGCCGGAAACATATTAGTAGAACTGGAAACCTAACCAATGATTTGTTCAACAAATAGGGGTTTGTTTTTTACCCCAAGCAAGAAGTCAGATGTAGGTGGTAAGGTATTGGTTCAACTGCTTTAAACAACTATCAAGACCCCTGGTCTGTTGTTATTTGCATTCTTCCATCCTTAGCTGTTGCTTTTAGTTCTTTACCTTGTCATCTCATGAAGATATCCTCACAGCAGCTTCATGACAAAGAAGACAGCTCTTGTCCCCCCAGAAGGGAAGCTACTCCTCAAACTCTCTCATATCTCATTAGTCAGAACTGGGTCTTCTGCTGACCACAGACCAATTCCTAGAAATTTCCTTAGCCAACATAGACCAGTTATGATTCATCCTCATGGACTGTGGGTGAGGACCGCCTCTCCTGGGACCACTTGTTAATTAAGGGTCTGTTTACAGGGAAGAAGGATGGCCCACAGAGTTTGCTGCAAACTGGCTCTGTCACAGGTGTGTCCTACAAAACGTTTAATTCTTGTTTTGGACATAGAGGGATCTAATAAAAAGATAAAAGATGCAAAATGGAAAGCCAGGCAACAAAATTACCCAGAATATAGAGAATTCCTAAGTAGAGGATGTTATAATAAACTTTGTGTTTAAATTTTTCTTACTTATATGCATTTGTAGAGTGAAATTCTGATCTAAGTTAGTTTATTGTGCTTGTATCCTCCTGGCTGAGAGTTCCATATGCCTGATGAATCAATGTCAAGGAAGAGACTAGAAAGAAAAAGCAAGGTCTCCATCTCCAGTTCTTCACCTCTCTCTACTCACTCTGAACTCCTAGGTGAAACTAATGAGGTTCCATTGGTGCATCTCCTGCTTAATATATCTCCAACATTTTTTTTCTCTTATTCCTCAAAGGAAAGGAGACAGGAAGTTATCTTGTCAGTTTCACCAACAAGACTGTGACTGAGAAATAAGCGAATGCAAAGTGGTGCATCTTGCCTCTCTCCTGTAAGACAGGTATTCATGCTAGACAGGCCTAGAGTTGATCTGATAACAATAGGCACACTCATTTCATTAAACACCCTAAAAGACTTCAAAAATTATCTGACCTGATTAATTATAGTGAAAGGCCATTTTTCTTCTTGAAAGTGGTCTGAGTAATCAGAGATGCTGTGGTCACTACTGAGTATAAAATAGAATGGCATCACTAAATATTCCTTACTTTAGAGGAGAAAATAGTCTTCAGTTTCATCACCTTTGTATTCTTTATGTCTGACTCCTTTTCATATTGGCTTTATCAGTCTACAGGAAACGAGAGTATCTGGTTTGTGTCAAATACAAATATTAAGAAATTATTTGAGTGCAGGTAAAAATAATAATCTTGGTTCCAAGAAACAGTGGTACTTGACTATCAAGACTATTTCATAAGATGTAATGAAAGGTAATAATTTTTGCTCCTGAATTTCAGTCAACTTCACTTTAATTTTTTTTATCTAGTTATTCAAGTGGCTTTTATTAAATTCTTTCCAGATGAGGTATTCCTCCCTTATCCTTCTTTGGTACCTGATAACACCTCTATTATAGCATTCACTTTATTGGAAAAAAATCTTTTCCATCTCTATTTTCCATGATAGTCATGTAGGCTTATTAGGTATGTATCTCCAGGGAATATCTGTCTGGATTAGTCTTGGCATTAGAAATATAAAAATGAGCATCACAGATTCATTGCCTTATAATGCTTTCCAGTTGAGAAGATGAGACAAGAATGTACATTAATGTACTTATTTAGGACCACAAGCACTTGTAATATTCCATGTATATTATTTCTTCACTAGAAATCTCAAACTATTTGAGAAAAAGATCCCAATCATCTTGAGAGCAAGGACAGAGTACCTCATGCAATCTTGTAAAATGTCCTATCCATCGTAAGTGCTCATGAATCATTGTTGAATTTAATGATATACTTTGACAGGCATGCAGAATGCTTCCAAGAGCAGGGTTTGTATTACACAAAAGTACGTCCTTTGCATCTTGCACAATGCTTTGCATATAGTTAGGCAGTTAGTGTACCTGTTAGTTCTCAGGAGCATTAATTTATTCAACTCCAAAGTGTTTTGGCTCCAGAAATGATTTATTACTCTAAGAAAAAGAGACTTCTGGCTAATAATCTTAAAATCAGAAGCCTTGCACTGAGGTCCAGAAACTGTGCAGTGCTGCCTTTAAAACAGCAACAAGTAAATGAAATGGGGAGCTTACATTCTAAGCTGATATTAAGATAGGATATGTTAACATGAAACCATGGCTGGATAAAAGCACCAAGAATTTTGCCAGGTCAAATATTGTTCCCATGAATTATAGATGCTTTTGCTGGGTAAAATGATCCCATGAGTCTGCCAAGCCCCCTGTGCTACATCTGTTCCTTCACTGAAAAACCAGGCCTCATTGTGCAGGAAAGAACAGAATGATTAAAAGGAAATAAGAGCGAAAACATAGGTTATTTCTAACCACCGCCCTTGTCAAAATGAGAGGATTTGTGAATGTTTAACATAAATTACTGAAAGGCTTATTGGCTATTGTCTCTGGCAGAATTATTCTCTAAAGCTATAGTTCATTAACTTTGGCAACATTCTCTTTTCTGTTTAAGTTCAGGATAGACTGATGTGCAGAGAGTGGTGATATTGAGCATTGTTTTAAAAAATTCTGCCTCAAATGGCCAACTAACAAGGGAAAAGGATATCTCTTAGGTAGAGCTAAGTACCTAAAAATGTGCTGACATGTTAACACAAAAACTCCTAAGTATATGAAAAGATGTGTGACATTCTTCGTCTTGTAACAAAGTAAAGATTATTTCAATTTTGATATTTATAAGTCATTGCACTGAAAAGATTGCCATCCCTATTGACTTAATTTGCTTTGTTTTTCTGGAAATTGCTAGTGGAGATGTGGAGGAGCTTGGTAACATGATTCTCTAAGTTGGCATTCGGGACCCCTTCTGATCTGTGTCAATGATTCTGGGTGATTGTATAGAGTGTGCCCATCATGTCCTCAAAGTCTGGCTTGCAGCACCAATGCTTTTAGGGTGTAGATGCCCTGGACTAAAGGGAAGGAGCCTTTTATGTGTTTGGTGAAAAGAAGGAAAGTAGGAATTTTAGATCCTTAGACTGCAGTCAGTTACACAGTCGTACTGACACGCATTCTTTCCATTTTCTATCACATGAGACCATCTCCCTCACTGTGCAACAAACCTGAATCATAATATTGTTCAATGAATAAGTTTGCATGTATATATCCTGTGTAAAAACTATTAGACATAATGATGTCATGGACTCTTTTTAAACCTTTTCATTTTATATTTTATCCACTAAAAAATCCACAGATTTTTTTCATTTTGAAAAATATTGCATAGAGGACCTTGTACAACATATAGGTTATAGAAACCCAAACTTCTGGCTTTCATATGTCTTACTATTTAATGAACATCCAAAATATAATTTTTCTATCATGTGGAGGGTTGAAAACATGTTTCCCAGTAAGAGGATTTCTCATACTATGTAATGCTCTCTACTACTGGGGTAGGGTAGATCGTCAGAAACACGACATGTGGCTTCCATTCCCACCTCCCACACTCATGGCAAATGTTGCTTCTTCTTTGGCGATTTCAGACTTAGTCTCAGAATCCTCTTCTAGACATGCTCCAGGCAGCCACCCACTATCAACTGATTGGTGGTGGCTCTAAACACTTTTGCACCTTGGCTCAAGGTTACATTGTCTCTCAAGGATCAAAAAATATACTCACAAACTCAAACCCCTTCCCCCCAAAATGATAAACCTTTAAAGCACAGATTTCCCTTTTTCTTAAAATTCAAAAACTATTGACAGACGTTGCAATAGACACACAAATGTGGGATATTTTTACTTCTTCCATCCAACCTGGAACTATGAGTTTAATTGCCTCTCCACCTGGATAATGAATTGGTATTTAATTTACAATTTCAATAGTGGCAAAAGAGTCACGGTGTTGATGTGAAGTGAGAAGAAATGAAAGTAACACATCAGGAAACTATATTTTTAAAAATTTGATCTTTCTTCCTCTCAACAATTCTAAGAAGGAATAATAAATCTTGTGTTTACTGTTGAGGAAATTGACACCATGGAAGATTAAATTACTTGCTCAAGTCATGCAGCCCTTAAATGGCAAAGCCAAAATCCAAACCAATTTACAACTGTCTACAAGGACTGTGGCTGTTTTATGAAACCTTGAAGATTTTATTTGTTCATTTCTTTATACTCTGTATACAGTTCTTAAATTGATTTAGCAGATTCTGAATAAATAGACCCATAGACTAGGACTTCTGGATTGGTTCCATCAGTTCCTGGAGATCTTCATTATGTTTATATTCCTGCATTAGAGTTAGCAGGCAGGGAATTAAACCCTCCATTGTTGTAAATAATGTAAAAAAGCCAAGAAAATTAAAAAATGCTTAACATAGAATATTTTCTTTTTAAATATTGGCTATCTTTGTTTCAGGCCTTTCTTTTTTATTACTTTTTATTAAAGCATAATTTATATACATTTTTATGTGTGTCTCAATTATACAACACAGTAGTTCACCAGTTACACACATTTTTAAGTTCTCCCCCCAACGAGTCTGGTTACTATCTGTCAGTGTAGAAAGATGTTACAGAATCACTGGCAATATTCTTTATTCTGCACTCCCAGCCTCATGACCAGACTATATTATGTACATGTTTATCCCTCTCACCACCCCAGCCACCCACCCCAGTCCCTCCACCATGGTGACCACTGGTCACTTCTCAGTGCCTGTGAGTCTGCTGTTGTTTTGTTTGTTTTGTTTTGTTTATAAATTCCACATGTAAGTGAAATCATATGGTGTTTGTCTTTCTCCACCAGGCTTATTTCACTTACCATAATACCCAGCAGGTCCATCCATGTTGTCACAAATGCTAGGATTCCTTTCCTTTTTATGGTTGAATAATATCCCATTGTGTATATGTACCATATCTTTTTTTAAGGTATTATTGATATACATTCTTATGAAGGTTTCACATAAAAAACAATGTGGTTATTACATTCACCCATATTATCGTGTCCCCCCCATACCCCACTGCAGTCACTGTCCATCAGCCTAGTAAGATGCCACAGAGTACTATTTGCCTTCTCTGTGCTACATTGTCTTCCCCATGATCCCTCCACACCATGTGTGCCAATCATAATACCCCTTAACCCCCTTTTTTTAATCCATTTATCTTTTGATGGACATTTGGTTGCTTCCATATCTTGGCTATCATAAATAATACAGTGATAAACATAGCAGTGCATATATGTTTTCAAATCAGAGATTTTGTTTTCTTCGGGTAAATTCCTAGCAGTGGAATTACTGGGTCAAATGGTACTTCTATTTTTAGTTTTTTGAGGAACTTCCATACTGCTTTCCATGGTGGCTGCACCAATTTACATTCCCACCAACAGCATAGGGTTCCCATTTCCCCACATCTTTTCCAACAATTGTTATTTCTTGTCTTTTGGGTAGTGGCTATTCTAACTGGTGTGAGGTAATATCTCATTGTGTTTTGATTTTCATTTCCCTGATGATTAGTGATGTGGAGTATCTTTTATGTGCCTGTTGGCCATCTGGATATTTTCTTTGGAAAAAATGGCTGCTTAGGTCATCCACCCATTTTAATTGGGTTATTTGTTTTTTTGGGGTTGACTTGTATGAGTTCTTTATATTTTTTAGATACTAACCCCGTATTGGATAAATCATTTATGAATATATTCTTCCATATCGTAGGTTGCCTTTTTGTGCTGTTGATAGTATCCATTGCTGTACAGAAGCTTTTAGTTTCATGTAGTCCCATTTGTTCATTTTTTATTTTGTTTCCCTTTTCGAAGGAGATAGGTACAGAAAAAATTGCTCATGCTTATTTATGGTCAAGAGATTTTTGCCTGTGTTTTCTTCTAAGAGTTTTATAGTTTAATGTCTTATATTCAGGTCTTTGATCCATTTTGACTTTACTTTTGTATATGTAGTTAAATAGTAATCCAATTTCATTCTCTTGCATGTATCTGTCCAGTTTTCCCACTACCAGTTGTTGAAGAGGCTGTCTTTTCCCCATTGTATACTCATGGCTCCTTTATCATATATTAATTGACCATATATGCATGGTTTTATAGCTGGACTTTTTATTCTGTTCCATTATTCTATGAGTCTACTCTTGTGACCATACTGTTTTGATTACTGTAGCTTTGTAGTATACCTTGAAGTCAAGTTGCATACCTCCAGCTTTGTTCTTTTTTCTCAGGATTGCTTTGGCTATTCAGGTCTTTTGTGGTTCCATATGAATTTCAGAACTCTTTGTTCTAGTTCATTGAAAAATCCTATTGGTATTTTAATAGGGATTGCATTGAATCTGTATATTGCTTTGGGCAGGATGGCCATTTTAACCATATTAATTCTTCATATACATGAGCACAGGATAGATTTCCATTTATTTATGTCTTTAATTTTTCTCATGAGTGTCTTACAGTTTTCAGAGTACAGGTCTTTAACCTCCTTGGTTAGGTTTATTCCCAGGTATTTCATTCTTTTTTATGTAATTGTAAATGTGTTTTCCTGATTTCTCTTTCTGCTAGTTCTTTGGTGGAGTCTTTAGGATTTTCTATATATAGTATATCATCTGCAATAGTGATAGTTTTACTTCTTCCTTACCAATTTGGATGCCTTTTGTCTCTTTTTCTTGTCTGATTGCTGTGGCTAGGACTTCCAGTACTATATTAAATAAAGGGGTGAAATTTTCTTTTTCGTGATCTTAAAGAAAAACCTTTTAGCTTTTCCCCATTGAGTATGATGTTGGCTATTGGTTTGTCATGTATGGCCTATATTATGTTGAGCTATATTCCCTCTGTTTATGTTTTGTCGAGAGTCTTTATCATGAATTGATGTTGAATTTTGCCAAATGCTTTTCAGCATCTATTGAGATGATCATATGGCTTTTATACTTCCATTTGTTGATGTGAATAATAATAATAATAATAATGCCATGTAAATGAAATAATCCTTAACATGGAAGAATTTTCTTTAAATTTGGCTATTTTTGTTTCATGCATTTCTATTTAAAATCTTATAATTATCTTTTCAGCGTATAAAAATTACCTCCTGAGATTTTGACTGAAATTGCATTGACTCTATGGATCCATTTATGGAGAATTGACATTTTTATGATTTAAGGTTCCAAATGTATAGTCATGCATAGTCTTCTATTTGTTTAAGTCTTCATTGATTTTTCTCAGGAATATTTTATAGTTTTCTGTACAGAGGTTGTATACACCTTTGTTAAATTTTTTCCACATATTTAAGGTTTTTAATTCTATAAATAGTGTATCTTTTACATATAATAGATATAATAGTATATCTTTTTAATTGTTTAACAAAATTAATATTATTTATTAGCCTATATCCAGCAAACATGCTGAATTTACCTACTAATTCCAGATTGCAAATCTTCTGGATTTTCTACATAGAAAAATATAATTTGTAAGTTATGACAGATTTACCCTTTCTTTTCAAGCCCTTATAATTTTTACTTTTTCTAGCTCATGTCATTTATTAGGACATCCAGCATAATATTTAATAGGAGTAGTGATATCAAGTATCTTGATCTTATTCTAGTTTCAGAGAGAAAATGTCTGATATTTCACCATTTTTGTTCCCTGTAGGTTTCATGTTGGTACCCCTTACTAGTTTAAGAAAATTCCAATTTTACTCTCAGTTTGCTAAGAGGTCTTTAAATCCTTCTAGTCATGAATAGTTGTTAAATTTTATAAATAAATGCCTTTTTCCATATTTGTTTAACTGATCACATGATTTTTCTTTATTCTGTTAAGGTGATGGATGACTTGCATTGACTAATGTTCTTTTACATGTTAAATCAAGTTCTCATTTCTAGAATAAACGCTACCTATTTGTGATATATTATTTTTTGATTTGTTGCTGTATTTGGTATCTTTTTTTTTAAGGTTTGCATTTATGTTCTCAAGACAGATGACCTTTAGTTTTCTTTTCTTATAATTTCCTTGACAGGTTTTCATTACAAAATTATCTTCACTTCATACAATGAGTTAGAAAGTTTTCTTTTTCTGTTCTCTGAAGAGTTTCTTTAAGATGGACATTATTTTTAAATATTTGGAAAGTATCACCAAAATGAGACCATTAATCTCCATCAGTAGAAGTTTCATCTACTGACAAAAGAATATTTTTCATTGCATATTCAACTTTTAAAGTAAATATAGGACAACTTAGATTTTCTATATCTTCTTGTGTAGGGTTTGGTAAGTTGTACTTTTTAAGCAATTTGCTCTTTTCATGTGAATTTTTAAATTTAGCAGATAAAGTTAAAGGTAACTTCTTATGACCCTTTTAATGTTTGCCGGATCTGTAACTGATGCCAGGGTTCTTGTTCACAAAGCAGAAGAATGAGCTTCACAAACACTCAAGGTAGGAGAGCAGGGTACAGGCTTTGGTTTAGAGATAAAGTGAGAGGACAGAGCTCCCGGCTCACGCCAGGAGGGGACAAGAAAGTCCCTGGTTGGCTCATTGTCTAGGGGTTTTATGCATGGTTGAGGATTTTCAGGAATGAGGGTAAAGGGTTAGGAGTGCAGACTTGTTGAGTAGTCTCAGAATGCTCATTTTTGATGAGTGATAGAAGAAATTTTCTGCTCTGATTCTTTCTCAAGATAGCAGATTTCCTCTGGGAGCATGTCAATTAAGACCGCCTACCCTGCCCCCAAGGTGGGCGGGGTTGTTGCCTGGTTGCTGAAGTAAGTTAAGAATCTTCTTAACTTCTTGGGCTGTTTGTACTTGGGCTTGCTTACTAAATTAGTCTCTTTCCTAGGTTGCAGATTACTTGGTTAGGATCAGAGAAGGAAATACAACACATAGGTATGGTTAAAATAAGCTGGGCCTCTTAGCAGGCTAAGGTAAATTTTACAGTGCCATGATTTAAATTGATACAGTGAAGTCACGGGTTATGCTGAGACACTTTTCTTTATATGCAGAACACTCAAACATTCCAAGCCAAGTTGCTGCTGGCCTTTTGAGTTTTAACTGTTCTCACTGAAGATGTCTATATTCCTAGTCTGGTATCTTTACCCTAGAGAATTACTGTGACTCTGACTTTGCGCAATGCCTATCACAGAGTTTCAATAGGGACTTCTTTGCACATTGCTACATTGTTCTGACTGTAATTATCTTGCTCTGCTTTTTCTCTGGAGGCCCTCACCCTACTCTGCCTAATCCCACGGTCCCTGTCTCATAATGATGCCTTCTTTTTCATTCCTGATTTTAGTATGGTTAAAGGATTTTGGAGTATGTAAAAATTTTTATATTATTTTTGGTTTTTTTGTTATTAATTTTAGCTTAATTCCATAGCAGACAGAAAACATACTGTGATTATTTCAGTTATTTAAAATTGTTGTGACATTTCCTATGGCCCAGTGTATTGTCAATATTGGCAAGCTTCCCACATGCACTTGGAAAAAATGTATATTCTGTCATTATCAAGGGTAGTGTTTCATGTATGTCAATTAGGTCAAAGTTGTTAATCCTACATTAATTCAGACTGATTTTATCTTTCCTGATGTTTGTTTTATTCTATCATTTTGTGAGAGAGTTGTTACAGTTTCCTACGTGTGTGGGCATCTATTTCTGCTTTTAGTTGTATGAAGTTTTGCGACAGCACAATTTACCTTATGTGTTTTGAAATTTAGAGTTATTATATCTTCCTGATGGCTCGACCCTTTTATCATTGTGAAATGACTTTTAATTTCCAGAAATGCCTGTTGCTTCTGTATTTTTACAAATGCTACAGCACCTTTCTTTTAGCTTAAATGAGTGCTTGTGATGTATATTTCCCTCTTTGCTTTTAGGGGTTTTTTTTTTGTCTTTGTAAACAAACCTCAGTTACTTTGAGTCTGGTCTGAAAAATCTTTGTCTTTTAGTCAGAGCATTTTGACCACTTATAATTGATGTAGTTACTGTATATTTGGCTGTATGCCTTCTGCCTAATTGATTTGTTTTTCCACCTTTACATGTTACTTTTTTTACTTCTTTTTGACCTTGCTTTTATTACATATTGCTATTATCTTAATTTCCTACTCTTATATACATTCTTTTGCTTTACCTTTAGTCTTTTTATTTATTTGTTTGTTTGTTTGTTTATGTTTACAATAGAGGCCACACCATGAGTCCTTAATTTTACTTAGACTCTACTATAAATTAATACTTTTACCACTTCCAAGGCAATACTAAATCCTCAGATCCCTCTAGCAACATTTACTGCCACTGCCTTTTAAAATTATTATTGTTTTCAATTTTAGTTTTATATGTGTTTTTAAATCCCACCAAATATTATTACTGAATAGTATTTATTTAAGTGTATTCATATCTATGCCCATCCTTCTGGCTTTCATTCTTTCCTATAATTTTGTATTTCCATCTTGGATCAGGACCAGTCTTCTCCCTAAAGAACTCCCTTTAGTATTTCCTTTAGAATGTTTTTGCTCTTGACAAATTCCGTTTTTTTTCTGTCTGGAAATGTCTTCATTTCACCTTCACTTTTAGAAGTATTTTTGCTTTGAATAGAAATCTAAATCTAGATTGGCAGTTTATTCTCTTTCAGCACTTTAGAGAAATTATGCCACATCCTGTGACTTCCATCATTTCTTTTGAAGGAAATGTGTCTTTTATTCTGTGACTGGTTTTAAGATTGACTCCTTATTTTTGATGTTCAGCAGTTTTATTATGATGTGTGTAGGCGGGTTTCCTTTGTTGTTATATGACCTACTGTGGGAGGTCATACTGCTTCTTAACTCTGTAACTTGATGTCTTTTTGTAATTTTGGAAATATCCTTGCCAAAGTCTCCTCACATACTGCTTCTGCTCCATTCACATACTGCTTCTGCTCCATTCTTTCACTCTGTCCCATTTGGACTCCAATTAATGTCATTAAAAGTTTATATCATATTCTTAGGTTCTGTTTTTTTGTTGTTATCTTGTGCTTGAGTTTCTATATCTTTTACTGACCTACCTCCCAAATCACAAAATGTCTCTTGACTTGAGTTCTGTCATTAAACCCATTAAAATGAGTTTAAAATTTTAGTCATCATGTTTTTCTGTTCTGCAGTTTCCATTTGAAACTATTTATCTTGCAATTTATTTTCTTGATTATATTAATAATCACAAGGATCTTAAAGTCCTGACTGGTAACTCCATTATTTGGGTCAACCATTTATCTGTTTCTATTATCTATTTCTTTTCTTGGTCCTGCTTCTTACAGCACTCGACAAGTTTGAATAAATGTGGGCATTGCATGTGAGTATTTTGAGGCTCTAGATGATGCTTTCATCCCCCTAGGAGGATTCTCCCATCCTCTTGCCAGTAGCAGAGGGACAGGTTATCTTAACCCAGTGGGAACCTTAGCTGAGATGAAGCCCTTTTGAAGTTTTTGTGGGAGTCTTCCCATTTCTTCCCTGTCTCCCAAGTGAAGCTGTTCAAGGTTCCAACTAAGAGTTTAAAAAGGTTCCCAAGGATCTTTTTTTCAATAAGTCATGGACTCCGATTTCGGTATCTCCAATACCCTGAGATTATCAAAACCTTCACTGTAGTTTTTAGCTGCTTTTTGCTCTGCTTCACAGCCTTTTGTCCTACAAAGCTTAATCAGCAAATGCCTTGAGAGGACAACCAGTATTTGATACTGGCTACACTCTTCTGTGGCCCTCACATCCCAGAAATATTTTCTGCCTTACATCCTGGCTCACATCCTGCCACCTTAGCAGCCTTAAGGCTCAAATTCTGTCTCTATATTCCTGACTTTGCTTAAAACTCTGATGACTTCTCTGTTACCCTTTGTGTCATAAGCCTGTTGCATGTTTCTGAGAATTGGCAAATCCCCCAAGAGGAAAAGTGTTGTGAAGGAAACTGTGCTTGTATCAGGATGCTTCTCATCTATCTGCAATGTAGATGCTCATGTCCTGGATGATTCATTCTCTCTCTAATTCTTTCAAATAGTTTATTTTTGTATTTTGTCCAGTTTTTCTGATTGTTCTCAACAGGGAACATTGTTCTGCAAGCCACTCTATCAAGCAAAAGCAGACATTTGTATAGTTACATTTTCTTTTCCATGCATACCAGTTAACCATTGTGTTCTGAAGATTTTATTGTTGCTTAAACACTGTGGCCCCCAGGACTCCTAAAAGTTCCTTCAGACGTAAGAGACAAAATTCTGTAGAAACTAAGAGCATCATTGCAAATACTGCTCAAGAGTACCTGTGTGGAAGTGAGAAGGAAGGGACAGAAGAAACACCAGTGTTGCCTTAGGACATAGGTCAAGAGGGGAAGTTTGTCTGCAACCTCCTACCTTTACCTTCTGTGCTTCCCTTTACCAAACTATTATGTCATCCTTTCCAAGTTTGCCTTACAGGGCATGACCTCAGCACTGCATCTCAGGAGACATGTTAAAACCTGGGTTTACATAGTGTTTTCCAACAGATACCAGTTCTGTATATTATACTGTGAATGGGGCCTCCTGTGGCCATGCAATGTGGTCCTTTTCCAGCCTTTCCTTAAAGTACCTCAGTTTGGTCATCCTAGCCCAGCATTCCATGTTCCAGACTGTAGTCCTTTCTACCAGCTATTCCCTTCCTCTCCCCCTGCTCCTGTCTGTCCTTTGCCTCTTGTTTGCTAGAAGGACTAGAAGGTTAAGTTCTATTGCTAATATATAATGTAATCTTAAATAGGTTGAAGTGTTACTCTTCTCAATTTAGTCTTCATTCTTCAAGAATTCCACTGATTATTGAAAAATCTCCCATAGAAAGGAATGACTTTCACATTGTCTAACTTTTTTCATGCACAATGATGGGAATAATAAAGGCTTTAGGTTGAAATTAGGTGGTAAATATTTAATCATACTAACAATCAATCACATCGTATATGTCTAGTAAGATTATTAGTAATTATGCATTTAATAGTTTAGCATATTTTGTCTTCAGTTCCCATACAGTCCAACCCTATATTCATTGGAGTTAACAAAATTTGAACTTGGGAATTTTTGAGTGTGTATAACATTTAGATTAAGTCACATTTTATCATACTGGGTATTATAGAGATGTCCTTATTTTGCAACACAATTTTGAATGTTTGATATTTCTAATCATTCCAGTCAACTTTTTGAATCACTTGTCCTTCTATATCCTAGTGCTTAGTCACAGTGTCAGAAATTCAATTTAATTATTGTACAAAGTAAAATTGAATTGCACACCTCATAAGGAGTATGTTATGACTGTCTTAGTGCATTCAGAAAAAATGAATAACCTTGTAATAAATTTTGATGGCTTCCATAAAGAACTATTTAGAACAATTAAGAAAAAAAAATTGCACACTAGATGAATACTTTATTTAGTTCTTTATGTGAAGAACAAAAGAGAGGAAGCAGTGCCATTAGAAGGACATATGCCCATGTTTTTAAGTGAATTCTGGGACTGTTCTATGCCTTAATGTGGTAATAACATGGGAAGGTAGTTAACATCAGGTGAAAGGATACTGGTATCCACCCCACTTTTCTGAACATCGATTTTCTGCAGCAATGGAATGGGGATATATATCATTTGATGCATATTTTTGTTAAAACATTTTTAATTATAAAATAAAACACAGATTGAGAAAACTCATTGTAGCATAATGAATTTAATATGTGAATCATGAAAAATAGCATAAAGAATTATTATAGCTTAATGAATCACTAAAAGATGAACCAATACAAAGTTCAAGAAATAGGGCTTTGCAAACCAGTCCAGAAATTCACCACATTCCCTATTCCAATCACAACCCTGTCTTTCCTTGATAAAAATATCCACTCCTCTGGTTTTCATGGTATTGTTTTCCTTACATTACTTTAAACATTCTTACCCAAGTGTGTATCATTAGTGTATCTCTAAATATGATCATTAATTTTGCAATGTTTTAAAGTATTGTAAAAGTTAATTTAATCTAAAAATTCCCTAAATTTCTAAATGCTCCATCTGTTTTTTATGTTCTTGCTCTTCATCACTGAGTGACCCAGGTTGCTTGACCTGTAGAAATCCTACCCTCTGGATTTTGCTGATTATATTGGTGTGTCCTTGTTGTGATGTGTTAATTACTCCCTTGGGAGCTGTTAGGTAATTTGTAAGTGCTGCGAACCTTCAGCTAGTAGGGGAAGCCATTCATCATTCGCTAGTTTCTGCACATGTGATTTCCAAGCTGATGAAAGCCTTTTTGCACTGTCACTATTAAGGAGTGTGTGTGTGTGTGTCAGCTGGGCCGTTTGTGAAGCTTCTCAGTAATACTGTTGAGAGGTAATCATAAATGAATTCACTCAGTGACATTTTTGATTTAATAAAAAGCTAAGATATGTGTGCTCTGCACATGTTGATTTCTGACTCCCTCTCTTTCTGACCTATCGCCTCACTATTTTAGCCAGGGAGACAAGAGGAGGCAGGCCGACCGTGTGAATTAATATCCCTTAGGACAGCATTTCTCAAAATGTGTGTTGGAGAGCGGTAATGGTCCTTCATAAGCATCCCTAGTTAAATAAATCAGGAAAATACCAAGTCACAGAGCTCATTAGCATATTAAATTTGCTAAAAAGTCCTGCATTAAATAGTTTAATTTGACTGACTTATTTTTTCAAAATCTCTTTGAATAAAAAGGTCTCTATTTGTTTGTTTCCACACAATATCTTGTGATACACATGTTTACCATGGAGACAATTGGAGAATTCTGATTATAATTGCCTGGAATCTGCAGATCAAGCTGGGGATCATAGCCATCGTAACACTATTGTCTTACAATGCAGGAACATGGGATGCCTTTCCATTCATTTAGATCTTCTCTGGTTTCTTTCAACAGTAGTTTATAGTTTTCAGAGTGTAAGTTTTTTAGTTCATTTGTTGAATCCATTCCTACATATTTTATTCTTTGATACTATTATAAATGGGGTTTTCTTAATTTCCTTTTTGGATTGTGAATTATAGGTGTATAAAATTACAATAAACTTTTTGTATATTGACATTCTGTTCTGCAACCTTGTTGAACTCATTTGTTAAATAAAATAATCAGAAGATTCTTTAGGATTTTCTTTACACAAGACTATGTTATCTGTTAATAGCATTTTAATTCTTACTTTCCAATCTAGATCCATTCATTTCATTTTCTTGCCTAACTGATCTATCTCACTTGCACCTTCAATACTATGTTGAACAGAAGTGGTAAAAGTGGACATCCTTGATCTTAGGGAGAAAGCATTCAGTCTTCAACATTAAGTATGTTAGCTAGGACTAACCCAACTTGGCCATGGTATACAATCCTTTTTATGTGTTTCTGGATTTGGCTTGCTTGAGGAGTTTTGCACTTATATTCTTAAGAGAGATTGGTCTGTAGTTTCTTTCCTTCTGATGTCTTTGTTGGGTTTGGGATATTACAGCCTCATAGAATGAGTTGAGAAGTGTTCCTTTTTGTTATTTTGTGAAGAATTGCTATTAATTCTTCTTAAGTATTTGGTAGAATTTAGCAGTGACATGATCTGTGCTCAGTCATCAGTCTGTGGGTAGTGTTTTGATTGTTAACTCAGTCTTTTTTCTGTTATAAATATACTGTTAATAGATCTTCCTCAATCAGTTTGGTAGTTTTTGTCTTGCCAGTAATTTATTTTATCTATGTTATCTAATTTATTAGCATATATTGCTCAGAGTATTCCTCAATAATCATTTTTATTTCTGTAAGTTTGGTAGTAATGTTCCCTCTTTCATGCCTGATTCTGATAATTTGAGTCTTTTCTCTCCTTTTATTGATAAGTCTAGCTAAAGATTTGATACATTTATATGTTATCAAATGATCGCCACTATTGCGTTAGCTAACACCTACATCACATTACATAATTATCATTTCTTTTTTGTGGGGAGAGCTTTAAGATCTCCTGTCCTCGTAACTATAAAGTATATAATACAGCATTACTAACTGTAATTACTGTGCAGTATTTTAGATCTTAAGAATATATTCACCTTACAGATTAAAGTGTATACTCTTTTAAAGGTTTGTCAGTTTTGTTGATTTCTTTCAAAGAACCAACTTTTGGTTTCATTAATCATCTCTATTGGTTTTCTATTCTTATTTATTTTATCTCTGCTCTATATTATTCCCTTCCTTCTGTTTGCTTTGCATTTAGTTTGTCTTTTCCATTCAGAGTCTTAAGGTAAAAGGTTACTCTATTGATTTGAGATCTTTCTTTTTTTTACTATAAGCATTTACAGCTATAAATTTCCCTCTAAGCACTACTTTCATAGTTGCAGTTCATAAATTTGGGTATTCTGTGTCTTCATTTTCATTTGCCTCAAAAAATTTTGCAATTTCTTCTTTGACTCATTGATCAGAAGTTTATTGTTTAATTTCCATATATTTGTGAGTTTCCCAAATTTATTTCTACTATTAATTTATTTCACTACATTTGGAGAACATTATGAGGTTTGTTTTATGGCTTAGCATCAGTCTATCTTGGAGAATATTCCATGTACACTGGAAAAGACTGTATATTCTGCTGTTACTGGGTGGAGTGTTCTATAGATGTCTCTTAGGTATTTGGTTTATAGTGTTATTGAAGTCTTCATTTCCTTGTTCATCGTCTGCCAGTTGTTTTACCCATTATTTAAAATAAAGTACTGAGGTTTCCCACTAGTACTGTTGAATTGTTTATTTCTCCCTTAATTTCTGTAAGTTTTTGCTTCATGTATTTTGGTGCTCAGTTATTAGGTATGTATCTGTCTGTAACTTGTTATAAATTTCTATTGTATTTTTCCTTTTATAAAAAAATTAGTTTTCATTAAATGCCTGCCTTTATAAAAAATATGATCTTTTCAATAGACGCTGCAAAAGCAGTTGACAAAAATTCAACATCCATTCATAATAAAAACTCTCAACAAAGTGTGTATAGAGGGAACATACCTCAACATTATAAAAGCCATATATGACAAACCCACAGCCAACATCATACTCAGTGATGAAAAGCTGAGACCTTTTCCTGTAAGATCAGGAACAAGACAAGGATGTCTATTCTCACCACTTTTATTCAACATAGTACTGAAAATCCTAGCCACAGAAATCAGACAAAAAGAGACCTAAAAGGCTTCCAAATTGATAAGGAGGAAGTAAATTGTCACTATTTGAAGCTGACATGATACTATGTAGAAAATCCTAAGGATTCCACTAAAAACTATTACAATTATTAAATTAATTAAGTCACAGGATACAAACTCAATGTACAGAAATCTGTTGTGTTTTTCCATACAAAAAAAACAGCAGAAAGAGAAATCAGAAAACAGTCCCACTTACAATTGCATAAAAAAGCACAAAATACCTAGGTATAAATCTAACCAAGGAAGAAAAAGACCTATACTCTGAAAACTGTAAGATATTGATTAAATAAATTGAAGTGACACAAATAAATGGGAAGGTATCCATGCTAATGAATAGGAAGAATTAATATTGTTAAAATGGGCATATTGCCAAAAACAATCTACAGATTCAGTACAATCCCTATCAAAATACAAATGGCATTTAGAATCTATAACAGATTTATCTAGCTGAAAATATAGATGGAAGCCAGAGAAGAGAGGAGGTGTACAGTATGTGGAAGTGTTGTGCTTAAGGAAGGGGATAGACATCAGTAGCAAGTTCATCAAAAGGGTCTGTGGTAGACTAAGATAAACCCTAATGACCCCTGTCTTGTACAGTCCCATCCCTAGTTGGAACCTGTGCATATGATGTGGTATCACTTCTCTGGTTATGGCATTGCATATGGTGAAAAGGTGAAGGTACAAGTGGACCTGACTTCATAAGGTGATCCCTTTAAATGAGAAGCTCTCCTGCTGTCCTTGAGAAGAAACAGCCATACCATGAAATGCCTAGGGAAATGAGTAGCCTCTAGGAGCTGAGGGCCTCAGTCCTATCTATGGAACTGATTTCTACTAACAACATGAACATGCTTGGAAGAGGACACTAAGCTCCAGATGAGAATGCATCCCAGCCAACAGCCTGATGGCAGGCTTGAGCAGAAAGGAGACTCAATTAGGCTATGCCGACTTTGACCCATGAAAATTGTGAAATAACAAATTTGTGTTCTTTTAAACCACTAAATTTGTGGTCATTTGTTCCACAGCAATCAATTTGAGTATAAAACTCATGTATGAAACTATATGTCTTTTGTATAGTTTGAGTATAAAATTCGTACACAAAAACTAATATAAGACTTCTTTCAAAATGTTTGCTTGGAACATTAAAATATCTAGCCAGGCTTCTAGAGAAAAATATCACAGTGACATGGATCATTTTGGAAAATATTTGACCGGTGTGATTATCCCACCTGTCTACGTCTATTCAATTATTTTGAACTTATAAGAAGAGTTATTCTTGAGCTAGTTATAAGAACATTTCCTTATTGCTTAGTTTTGCAGTGTTTTGCCAATGGCTATTGACTGAAAACTTCAAAATCTTACGGTAATATTTTCTGATTATTAAATAATGGCATTTGAAAATGATAACTTTATACCACATTGGTTTGTCTTATATCAAAGATTGCCATCCTCATTCCTATAGTTATATTTACAATGGTCTCACCTGGCTTTTCCCTCTTACCTAATGGGTTCTGATCTACAATCATTGTTATTGAAGGAAACAAAACTAAGTGTCTTAATAATTTTCTAATTAGCCCATCAGGCAGTTCTCTAAGATGGATGTTGGAAAGCTTGCATATGGACACAAATTCTTAGTGTTGATAAAGAACAAGGTATTACTTACTTCAAAAAGGACCATTTAAAATATTTTGGTGCCTCATTCTTTCACCTGAACGTTTAATCTGTGCTCTTCTACTCAGAACCCATTGGAAGATTAGCAACGCCTACATAATACTATGTATTTAACATAAAGAAATATTCACTTATTTTAGTTTTTAACTCATTTTGTGTATGAGAGGAAAACAGTTTTTTCATTGAGGAAAACTGGAGTCCAAAGGAATCAAATTTGTTCTGCCTTTTATATCCTCTCCTCTTAGAGCCACTGAACTTCTGAACATATAAGGTTAAGCAAATCTCTGTAATTGGTGAAAATGGCATATTTAGATTAGTCAGGATGAATTATATTATGTTTTATTTTAGAAATTTACAGTAATGCCATGGAGTTGAAAAAGACCCTTCTCCATCTGTTGTGGGGTTGCTCTTGAGAAAAGCTAGCAAATGGAGTGGCCAGGATATATAGTTTATCTGTGGATGTCTGCTCATCTTTCTTCCATATTCCATTTCTTGCCAAGAATGAAAAGTGGCAAAAAAAAATCTTCCAAAATCTAGTGCCCCGAAGTGCAATGTAGTATGACAACAGCTGCTCAGCAAATCTTTGAGAGATAGGGAAAAAATGCTTAGAAATGATGCCAGATTGTTAGCAAGAATTTGAGGGAGTCAATTGAAAGAGAAGTAGCTGTTTCTAACACTTCAAGGACTTTCCAAGCTGTAGTTACATGTGTTAAAGCATGTGAGGACACTTAGGAAGCGTGTTTCACATTAAGTCATTGTTAGGAGGGTGAAAGAAGTTGCTGGCCTTAGTACACGTAATGTGCTCATTAGAAACAGAGTAACCCAAGGATCCTATGGCACAGCATTTGTCTGTGAAGGGAAAAAGAAAAACGCAGCACTTCCCAAAGCATGGCTTCTGATAATACATTATACTCAAATGAAGCTGAACCAAAGAGGGCTAATGGAGCAGAACAAAATCTTTAGAAACCAGTCCCCTTTTGTTATTGTAGAGCTTTTAACAACTCACTCTGCTTCCTTCCTAAGTGTGTGGTGCATTAGCAGAGACAAAGAACTTAAATTATGAAATAAACTTCAGTCTTTACGTTGCCTTGGTAGTAACCTATGAAGTAAGTAAGTCATTTACTATGGACTAAAGTCAATGCAATTTACAGCAGATAAAAGTGTTTTTTTGCCAACCTATCCATGTAGGTGTCCCTGTATTCCAGCCTGGGAGAATACTGCACTGGCGCATAGCATGTCAAACCATTTTTGAAAGCAATAGTATTAATGCGGGTAAAAATAAAATTAAGTTGCAAATCCTGGTACCTAAATGTTAATGTTGTTATACTGACAGATCAAATAATGGCATGATGTCAGTCAACTTAGAAAGGAAAAGCTCACAAAAATACTTCATTTCAGAATTTGCATAGCAAATGTAGGACCCCTACCCAACATCACCATGATTTTGATGTGCCTTTTTTTGGCCTCCCAGGATTAGAAAGATGGACTGGACATCCCAGTCCTGGCTTGGTCAGGGGTCTTTGATTGCCTCTGAGACAGTACATCTTGAATCCCAGGAGGAAGATGCCCTGTATTTTTTATTGTGTAATTTCTTTTTCTTCTGCTGGCATCCTTGGCTAGTTTTATGAGCTAACAGTGTTGGAAATTACTATAACAGTTATTTACTTGTAATCACTGCTGAGACTGAATCTGAGCTTAAATTATGAAATAAACTTCAATCTTTACTCTTTTGAGTATAAGTACCATGTATATATATTTACATTGGGTCCAAGTAATAGTCTTCCCTTGATAGGGAAACAGTTATTTCTTCATAAATATTAAGTATAGGGAACAAGCCTAGTGATTAGCTCCTAAATCAGCCAGGTATTTAAGCCTCCAATTCCATCATTATATTACATCATATGAATATCTTTTTCTGAGAATTCTTTCTGATTTTTCTCCCTATCTCCCACTCTGGTTAATTCATTCAATACAAGTTTTTAAATACTAAATCGACATTTTTGGAGCAGTTTTAGGTATACAGAAAAATGAGCAAAAAGTAGAGCAAGTCTCCATATGTTCTCTCACCACTATCCCCAGTTTCCCCTTTTACCATCATCTTGATAGTGTGGTACATTTGTTACAACTGCTGAGACATTATTATTAACTAAATTCTGTAGTTGAACTTAGGACTCACTGTTGTGTTTTTTATTTTCTGGGCCTTGACAAATACATAATGATATGTATTTGTACATATCATTTGTACCATACAGTATCATAAAGAAAATATAGGTACCACTTTGAGTGTCATTTCTGGTTCTGGAGACACTGTAAACTAAACAAGAAAAAAAAATTGTATTTGCTGAGGTCAGGAAGAGCCAGTCCACTGTCAGGTTACCTCCAGTGTGTTCAATGCTGTAGAGTGTTTCTGTTGAACTGAGTAGCCAGCCATTCACCTGAAAGCTTTTCCTGTGCTGGAGAGGAAAGCTATCTTGTGCACTTTCAGTAGGCAGACATAAATAAGAAGAGGAAGGTCCAGATGAAGTCTTCTGCCCACTACTTTGTGACTATCTCCATTACCTTCCAATATGTCCACGTTTTAGATCTCATATACAAGGAGGAGGATGGTCGGGATTGGACCACGCTTGAGATTTGATGACATCTAGGAAAGCTCTAAACTAAACTTTTTCTTTAGTAATTTCCTCACTTCACTGCTTTTATAAAAATGTGTGTACTTGGTCTTTCTCCCTTTTTCATCTGGATTAGGTAACATTTTATTTATTTATAAGGTCCATTGTTTTATTCTTTCTAAGTAATTTCAACTTTGGTCTTTGCTTAGACTCATACATCTTTTTTTGTAAAAAGATTCATACATCTTTATTCATTTTCTCTGTATATAAAGTACTTTTTCTTTGTATGTTTAACACATATATACAAATTGTATATAAATATGCATGTAAAATGTAAGTAAAAAATAATGTATATGCATACCTTAACTTACTGCAAAGGTTAAGTCTAATGCTTTGGAAATGCACTGAATAAGCCTTCTAATCCTGTTCTTCCTTTCCCCCAACATTAACCAGAATCTTGAAATTTATGTTACTCATTCCCTGTCAAGCTTAGCTTGATCGTTTTACTGCCTATATTTATCTTTAAGTAATATATATAAATTTTGCCTGCTTTTATATATGATATGAATGGAATCATGCTGTATTTTTCTGAGACTTCATATTACATTTTTGAGGACCATTTGTTTTCTTAGCTTTATGTTTCTTGAGATATGACTGGACTAGAATTTATTCATTTGAAGGGGACCAGATCATACCGCCCCAAAGTGCGCCACTTGGGCATTCGCACTGAAAGCATTCAAGACCCGGCAGACTCCAGAAAACTTTTACTTTTCTCACTACCTAACAGAATTTAGTTAGGGGGCCTGGCCCAGAAAGCGAGCTATTATCAGAGGTAACTTTTTATCTGAAAGATTTACCTGCATGGCAGGGGGAACATATGATCACCAAACTTCTGCTCTTCTCACCTTCCCACGAGCTGCCTTCCTCCCATTTGAAGTCCCAGGCCCCTCACTCCTCAGCCCAGGATGGCAGGTAAGCCTCACGTGCCTGGCTGTCTTTGAGTCTCATATTTTTATGGGGCCCCCCTACATGTGAACTAAATTTGGTTTTTTTCCTGTTAATCTCTCTTATATCAATGTAATCCTTAGATCTTCCAAAGAACCTAAACGGGTCAAAGGACCCTGACTCATTCAACTGTGGATGAAGCGTCAGGTTCTTTCTCATTTCAGCTACTGGGAACACAACTCCTAATGGGGAAACTCTTACTTTTTTTTTTTGACAAATACACCAAAGTGTATCTATTCTACTAAGAATGAACAGTTGGGTTAAATTCTTTTATTTTGCCCTTTAGATCAATGTTCCTATGAGCATTCTTGGACATGTCTCTTTGCACAGATCCAAGACTTAATTGTTCATTTTCATTTTAGAGCCAGTAATGGGATTGTCGCATGGTATGCATGTTCAGATTTTATGCACTTAGTACTCAACTATTTGGTGACATGGCTGAAGTTTACATTTCCACCAGTATTAAGAGTTTCTTTCACTTTACATCTTTGAATACACAATATTGTGCAAAAATTTTAACTTCTGGCAATTTGGTGTGTGTGAAATGGAATAAATTAGATCGTAATATCTCCTAATATCTGTCCTCTATAGCATCTGTGGTCATGTCCCTTTTTCATTACAAATTGTTTACTTCTGCTTTCTCTTATATTATCAATCTGGCTAGATTCTTATACATTTTATTTACCTCTTTAAAAAAACAACTTTTATCCTTTATCTTCTGTGCTTTGTTGGCTTTTTATTTAATTGTTTGCCTCTTACTCTATTACCTTTTTTCCTTCTGCTTTATTTGGTTTATTTTTTTCTTCATCCCTAATTTCTTAAGTTAGATAATGATTTTATTAATGATGAGTCTTCATTCTTTAATAATGTAAGCATTTAAGAACACATTTCCCTCTAAGTACTATTTAGCTCTTTCCTGCAATTTAAAGTTCATTATCATTCCATTTTAAATACTTTTTACTTCCTATTACTTCTTTTTAACTCATGAGTTATTTAGAAGTGAGTTTTCAGTTTTTTGGATGTTTGAGTATTTCTAGTTGTCATTCTGTTACTTATATCTAAATTACACGTGGCCAGAGAGTCTGTTTCATGTTTCACCCATCCTTTGATATGTTTTGAGTCTTGCATTATGGCTTAGAAAAAAAAAAATCAAATTTTATTTTTGTGTTGAGAATGTTTGAAAAGGTTTATTCTCTAATAGGCCATGCAATATTTCATATATGGCCATTAAATTAAACTTGTTAATTTTATTATTTAAATATTATTTATTTTTAGTGACTTTTTGAAGCTCTAGTTGTCCCTTTCTTACCACCAGCCAGGAAGGCTTTAGTGTTCCCCTCACCCTGGCTAAAATTTAGACATGATTATTCCTGACACTGGGCGCCTGACCTAGAATACTTACTTTAGAAAACTTGTAATTATAAATTCTTTCTCTGCCCCTTTGAAATGTTATTTTTTTATAAAGCCTCTTGCCAGTTTTACAACCCAAAAATGTCATTCATAAGGACCTGGGAGCCATCTCTTTGAATTGCCATCATCAAGGAAAACAGTGCCCCACACCCCCTAGTCCCAGTGGGAGGGTAGGTGTTGTAAAACTACCTCCTGTCATTATGATACTTGTTTCATATCTTTTGTGGGCTTAATGTTTTAGTCATGTAATTTTAAAGTCACAAACATATATTGTGATATTTTATAAGCAGTCCAATCCATCACTCACTGCATGTTAAATGGGCAGGTGGGCCATATATATATTTGGAATAAGTTCATTTTGCTTTGTTTCACATTTTTATTTTTTGTTGTTTCATCCATTGTCAAGGTTGATAGAGGAAATTTTCCTTGTTCTCTTCTCAGGATAGAGTTTATTTTTCATTCAACATTTTACAAATGATATAGCTCATTGGTGTTGCAGAGTCATTTGAGGGCACCCATTATAATCACAACTAGGATAGTTCATTGGTGTTATCTTTAATCCCTAAGATAATATTTTAGTCTTAACAGAATCTGAATCCCTCCTAGAATTTTTCTGCAGATTTGAGACAAACGCTTTTTTTCATTCTTTTGTATTCATTTTTATAGGATTTAAAAATGTTGGATTTTCCTTTGAGAACTTAACCTGTATTTCAGAGGATCTGAACTGCATGGTGTTTAATCATTTTCTAAATATTCTGAAATGTATATTCGTATTTCTCTTTGATAAGAGAGTAGTTTAAGAGAGTTTTAAATATTCTACATGGGTAGGTTTTGGAGTATGCATGTTTTATTTTTAGCTTTATTTCCTTGTCAGCTTCTACCAACTTTTCAATGTTTTCTTTCTAGAAAGCTACTATGCTTGTATTTCTCAAAGTTTAATGTGTATTTGAAGCACCTAGGTATCTTGTTAATATGCAGATTATGTCTCAACAGGTCTAGATAAGGTTTTTGCAAGTTCTCAGGTAATGCTGGTACTCCTGGTCCATGGACCACACTTTGAGTAGCAAGATCCTATTCTGTTATTTCAGTAGTTTTTGGAGTAAATCCTGACTTTATCTTTGTTATAATAGATAGATAGCCAGACATGAGCAGGGTGGGAGAGGGGGACTTTGGCCAGTGTTTATAATCAGCCTGACGCTTGCTTACATTCTACACATCCTATGTAAGCTGAACTGTTCTCATGAGATGTGAATGAGAATGCAGATAACTGACCAGCCAAAAACGGCTAGTTCCAAGATGGAGGAAAGGTTAACCCAAACTTCACCCCAAAAGCTCATTATACTCTTATTACGACAATATTAATTCACATTGCAGTTTGACCCTGCCTGCAGGGGGACAACTGCCATGATAGTTCCAATGAGAACCAAATATAACCAAAACTCCCCCCACCACGATACGAGGGTATAGTAAGACTGCACTGCAAAACTCCCTATTGTTTCCTCAGTACAGCTCGTTCTGGGTCGGCCAGCACACAACTCTCTAGCATGTACTTTTGTCTTTCTCTGAACTCTTCTTCTCCAGATAAACTCTTCAGGCTCAGTGGCTTTTTGTGTGTGCATTCTTGAAGATGAGACAAAGAACCCACCTCTGGTAACACCTTCACCTGTTTCTTTCTATGGGCCCAGCTTATATTCAGTATAACAATGTCTAAGAGTTTGCATTTAACAAAGACTGTGTGTTATTTAATCCTCACAGCATCATCACCAGTAGATCTGGCAAGTTGTTTTCCTCACTGAGAAAAGCAAGCTGCAATGTACAGGGCCATACCTTCAACACCTGTCTGTCACATGTCTCTGTACCAGCTGTTTTCCAAGCGGGTTGGGGAAGTGTGCAGGACTAGGTGACAACTTCAGTTTAAGTGACAACTTCAATTTCTCTGAATCTGTTGTGTCTTCGTCCACATGGGCTGGTTCTACTTGCCTTTAGTGTTTTTTTTTTTCTTTCGAATTGAGATAGAAACTAGCTTGACCTCCCTTGAAGCCCTCTATGTGACAGTTTTTCTGAGTGTTGATTTAATATTTGGGTGTCTCCTTTCAGCTAACTGGTTGGCATCTGTGAAGCTCCTTTTTATTATTATTATTATTATAGCTTTCTTTAGTAGGTTCCTAATGCATATTAGCATAAATCTTCAGTAAAGAAATGTTTAACTTTGTTTAAACCCATATTTCCCAAGCTTCCCTGGTCATAAAATTCTTAGTTTTAGTGGGATGGAATCCTTTTTCATTTTTTCAGTATTTCTAAATATTATATACAGATACAAACACACTTGTCAACAAAAACCACACTTTAAATTCGCACTAAGTCACAGGCATTATACTAAGGACTTTAAGGATATAATCTCATTTTATACTCACAATCACCCTATGAGGTATTTTAAGCTTCATTTGATAGAAGGGAATTAAGTAGAGGCTTATAACTTAAATATTTAGCTAATTCAGAAAAGAGTTCTAATTTAATGTAGGACGCCTGGTTCAAAAAGCAGGTTATATATCTTTTGGGGATACGTTGCTGCTTTTCAGGTGCCCAACATTGGCCCTTTCCTTAGACAAGGACTACTTACTGAATTCTGACGTCATTTAATATAAAAGAGGGGGTGGGGCAATCGGTGAGGGTTCTGGGAGACTACTGAGCAACTGAGCATACTTTACCAATAAAGGCCGGCCAGAACGGTGTGTGTCACCTAATAAATGTGGCCCAGTTCCAGAGAAACATCATTCTCAAGGAGATTTTAATGCATCTTCCGGTGTTTCTCCACTTGCCACAGCTCTTCCTCCAGGGTGGCTTTGCAGAGCTGGCCAATAGGAAGTGACCGGGCCAGGAATCCTGACCGGCACCCCTTATGTGAAAAGATGGGGACCTCCGCTCTCAGCCAGTACAGTCGAGTCTAATTTCCAAAACTAAACGAGAACAATAATGACAATAAAAGACCCAGAATATCACTTTATTACATCCCATTGTGTTTACAGTTCTTAACAACAGAAAAAAATCCTTCCAGCACATTAAGGCCATCTGCATGACAGAAGTATTAACAGGAGACAGGCAGGAGATTGTTGATGATTTTTCATTATCTGTAATACTGCTGAGAGCTTTATTTGTCTTCACCTTGAAGCTTTGGAGAAAATACGACTCTTCTTGGCAGCATTTGCTTCTTTTTTACAAAAGCAGCTTGCTATTTAAGTAAGCATCGAGCCCTTGAGATTTTTTTGGAGTATTTTCTTTTTCTAGGTGCCTGGGGGTTTTCTGTTCTGAAACGAGACTGAGCTAGAAAACCTAGAGGGCTCTAGATACTCTTTATTATTTAGGTGGATATTTTTGTCATTTTTAAAATTACAGGATTCCAAAGGGCTGGAGTGGAATGAAGAGTGCTGGCTGCAAAGGCCAGTTCTGCCCCTCCAGTGAGTAACGATCAGATTCCTCCCTGTGATGAGGGGTCATAGCATCTCTCATCCTGTGTGGTAGGGATTTGAAGGAATGCATATAAAATCTCCAGCCACATCAGGCATTCCTTGATTAGTAGCTAGCCTCTTTTTGTAATTTGATATCATTAATATACAATTACATGAGCAACATTGTGGTTACTAGATCCCCCAATTATCAAATCCCCCCCACATACCCCATTACAGTTACTGTCCATCAGCATAGTAAGATGCTACAGAGTCGCTTACTTGTCTTCTCTGTGCTATACTGCCTTCCCCATGCTCCCTGCTACATTATGTGTGCTAGTCGTAATGCCCCTTTTTCCCTTTATCCCTCCCTTCCCATCCATCCTCCCTAGTCCCTTTCCCTTTGGTAACTGTTAGTCCATTCTCTGGTCTGTGAGTCTGCTGCTGTTTTGTTCCTTCAGTTTTTTCTTTGTTCTTATACTCCACAGACAAGTGAAATAATTGGTACTTGTCTTTCTCTGCCTGGCTTATTTCACTGAGCATAATACCCTCTAGCTCCATCCATGTTGTTGCAAATGGTAGGATTTGTTTTCTTCTTATGGCTGAATAATAATTCCATTGTGTATATGTACCATATATTCTTTATCCTTTAATCTACTAATGGACACTTAGGTTGCTTCCATTTCTTGGCTATTGTAAATAGTGCTGCGATAAACATAGGGGTGCATATGTCTTTTTCAAACTGGGATCCTGCATTCTTAGGGTAAATTCCTAGGAGTGGAATTCCTGGGTCAAATGGTATTTCTATTTTTAGTTTTTTGAGGAACGTCCATACTGCTTTCCACATGGTTGAACTAATTTACATTCCCACCAGCAGTGTAGGAGGGTTCCCCTTTCTCCACATCCTCGCCAATATTTGTTGTTTTTTGTCTTTTGGATGTTGGCCGTCCTAACTGGTGTGAGGTGATATCTCATTGTGGTTTTAACTTGCATTTCTCTGATGTTTAGCGATGTGGAGCATCTTTTCATGTGTCTGTTGGCCATCTGAATGTCTTCTTTGGAGAAGTGTCTGTTCAGATCCTCTGCCCATTTTTTAACTGGATTATTTGCTTTTGTTTGATGAGGTGTATGAGCTCTTTATATATTTTGGATGTCAACCCCTTATCATATATGTCATTTATGAATATATTCTCCCATACTGTAGGATGCCTTTTTGTTCTACTGATGGTATCCTTTGCTGTACAGAAGCTTTTTAGTTTGACATAGCGCCACTTGTTCATTTTTGTTTTTGTTTTCCTTGCACAGGAGATATGTTGATGAAGAAGTTGTTTATGTTTATATTCAAGAGAGTTTTGCCTATATTTTCTTCTAAGAGTGTTATGGTTTCATAACTTACATTCACGTCTTTGATCCATTTCAAGTTTACTTTTGTGTATGGAATTAGAAAGTATCCAGTTTCATTCTCTTGCATGTAGCTTTCCAGTTTTTCCAACAGCAGCTGTTGAAGAGGCTGTCATTTCCCCCTTGTATATCCATGACTCCTTTATTGTGTATTAATTAACCATATATGCATGGGTTAATATCTGGACTCTCTATTCTGTTCCACTGGTCTGTGGCTCTGTTCTTGTGCCAGTACCAAATTGTCTTGATTACTGTGGCTTTGTAGTAGAGCTTGAAGACTGGGAGCAAGATCCCCCCCACTTTATTCTCCAGTTTGTGGAAGAATGCTGTTGGTAATTTGATGAGGATTGCATTGAATCTGTAGTTTGCTTTAGGCAGGATGGCCATTTTGACAATATTAATTCCTCCTACCCAAGAGTATGGGATGAGTTTCCATTTGTTAGTGTCCTCTTTAATTTTTCTTAAGAGTGTCTTGTAGTTTTTAGGGTATAGGCCTTTCACTTCCTTGGTTAGGTTTTTTCCTAGGTATTTTATTCTTTTGATGCAGTTGTGAATGAAATTGTTTTCCTGATTTCTCTTTCTGCTAGTTCATCATTAGTGTATAGGAATGCAACATTTTTCTATGTATTAATTTTGTATCCTGCAACTTTGCTGAATTCAGATATTAGTTCTAGTAGTTTTAGAGTGGATTCTTTAGGGTTTTTTATGCACAATATCATGTCATCTGCAAACAGTGACAGTTTGACTTCTTCCTTACCAATCTGGATGCCTTTCATTTCTTTGTTTTGTCTGATTGCTGTGGCTAGGACCTCCAGTACTATGTTAAATAACAGTGGGGAGAGTGGGCATCCTTGTTTTGTTCCCGATCTTAGATGAATAGCTTTCAGCTTCTCACTGTTCAGTATGATGTTGGTTGTGGGTTTGTCATATATGGCCTTTATTATGTTGAGGTACTTGCCCTCTATACCCATGTTGTTGAGAGTTTTTATCAGTAGCTAGCCTCTTGTGAAAATCCGCTGAGTGAAGGAACATGCCCTGCTCTCCTGGACAGAGCTAGCAGTTCAGATATTAACCATGCATTGCAGATAACCTGAAGGATTATTTGCATTTAGTATTTAAGTGTTTCCAGTGGTCAGAGATATTTATATGTACAAGTTCTGGGAGAAAGTTTAATGCAAGACAAATAAGCAATCAAGATTGGCCAGAGAACTGGATTTTTCCAGTTGAACTGGAACTGGAGGGCAATTAATTCTTAGACACACATCTTACCATTTTTGATGCTGAGATATCTTCACGAATGCATTTTTACATACATAGAGCAGATATACAGATTGCTTTTTATTTCATGTGTTGGGTTATAAGTTTTTATGACCCGTGCACTAACAAATTAGTACACAAGAGATTTTTCATGATATTTCACTACTGAAGTCACTATCAAAGCCTCAGTTTACATGTAACTCTAATAAAATGGTCTTTAGCTCCTTTCTGACTGTTTTTCTGAGGTCTCCGATTGAATATTTTGTGATTAATAAGGTGAGATTTGGAAGATACTCAGGTATGCTAATTTATCTTCCAACTTCTTTCAATATCTTGCCTTTCCTTCCTATTTTTCTACCTTCTGACTTTTACTAGTTCCTTTCTTGGAATATAATTCTTTAAATAAGTTCTTCTCATTTATCTGTAATTAGGAAAACTGTCTGATAGTCCTTTTGGCTGAAAGTGATTAGATCTTGAGAATTTAGTTTCTATCACACCCCTTTCTCCCACTTTGGCACGGCCCACATCTGCCAACCAAGGCAGAAGAGCTCGCACTGTTCATCATTTGAAAGCATCAGATGAGCTGGACTATCACTTGAAACTGGAAGTTTCCACTTAGCAACTGGTATTATCCACATAATTCACAATTATTAGGGCTCGGACAGGTGTTCCTAGGCCAGATGCTTAGAATTAAAAGGTGATTAATAATAAGAGAATCTGAAGTGAGATTCTGCTTTTATTTATGGTTGTGAAAAGGTTTTCCCTTGGAAATCCAGGTGTTAGGTACCCAAGTGTGTGTCGTATATATGTGTACCTGTGTGTAAAGAGTATGAAGGTTTGCATGCATGTGGTCTCAGCGTGTGCACATGCCCACATAACTAACCCATTATCTTCAGAGTTTATCTTACAAGGATCAAAAGCAATCCTGTAATTATGAATGATTCCTTTCTCTTTCTGGTAATTTAGAATAAAAACAAATCCTTTAGTTGTAAAGATTATATTCGGAAGCCAGTTCCCTGTGCCCACTGCAACTTTATCTAGCAGCCTCTTTTGCTCCAAGATTATCTAAATTTCCATCTGGAATATCCCCTGGGAAGACTGCATAGTGGTAATGTGTATGGTCTGTGTCTCCATGAGCTCTGTATTAAAGTTTCTGCTACTTACTGGCTGTATAATCTTGGACACATTACTTAGCCTCGCTAAGATTAATTTTCCTCATTTGCAAAACAGAGTACATGTAACTGAGAAGTTTGCTGTACTACATAAAAGAAAACATGTAAACTATCACAGTGTCCAGCATGTTTTAGATACCTGATAAATGTTCATTGTTACTGTTTTTGCTATAATCACTATTACTAGTGCTCGATTATTACTACTACCATCACTACTAGTATAACTATCACAATCAGTACCTGTGGTACTCCGTATAGTTTCTGTTGTTTCTTGAGGCTCCTGTTGCTTACATTCTCCAAATATGTCACAATTTGGATGTCAAAAAGGGAATATTTTAATGTTCGATATCATTAATGGAAGCTGAAATTTTATTAACTTCTAAGAACGACTTTCACTCATGCCAAGTTTCTATTAGGAAGTGAAAAGCCTATTTGTAATATGAACAATTGCTCCTAATTTATCTGCATTTCAGATGTGGCTATATGACTGTCAGATTATTGAGATTCACCTATAAATCTACTATTGAAATCTTGATGGGCAAAAAAAATGAACTACAGATATCATAGGAGTTTCTGTAGTTGAAAATTTTTTTAACAAGTCAATTTGGAAAAAATTACCATTTACTCAGTATTTACTATATGTCAGGTATTCTTTTAGATAATCTATATTTTGTGAAGTTTAAAAAATATCTGTATGTATTAATATTGTCCTGAATGCATACATGGAAGTTTCTAGAGTAGAACATACTATTATTTACAGAAAACAATTATATAGTTCCATTGTGCCCCAGTTCTTACAATTGGAGTGAAATGGTGAGAGCCAGATAGATTTAAAGTCTATACATAAGGAGTCTGCATTTTAGGTGTGGAATCCTGAAAAATGAATGTGGGTTCTTACATATACTCTCCCGCTCTTTTGAAACAAAATGGAAAAGATCCTGAGTTCTTACTCTGACCTTTGGAATGTAAGTAAATTTCTCCAGTAGAAAGAAAAGACTAGGATCTCCAGCTTTACAACCCCCATATGTCACTAATCTCCCTCTGAAGTTCTCTCACTATGTAAAGCAGTCATAAATTAACCTCCAAGTGTTGCTTTTAGCCAGGGCCAAATTTGAGTAAAATTTGTTCAAGAAGCCCCAACTGTGCTAAAACATAAAAAAATTTTCTCCACAGTTCCATATATATATTATTAAATTTAAATTCACATACATATCTCTTTTCCAGATGGAGAATTGAGGGTCAGAAAGTTGAAGTAAATTTTCCAAGGCCCATACAACTAGTAACAGGGAGGTTGTTGATTAAAATCAGAGCTTGTCTAGTATGAATGCATTTTGGTGACTAAAATGCTCGCCTGAAGGACGAACTTAAGGAGTACATATTTAACATCTCATATTTCAGCAGGCCTACCCCCAAGTGATCCTGAGGATATTAGCGTCTTACCTCCTGTTCCAAGGTTTTGCTGAGAAGATTAGACACAGTTAGCTACTTATAAACATATGGTAGAGGAAGAAAACAGTTTGACACAAATATTAGATTGGAAATTAGGAAAGCAATTTTTTGTTTCCATTTTTGTTTTCATTTTCTATAGTCTCATATTATTGATGCATTGCTAAAGAGTTTCCCCAAGAATTGAGTTATGTTTCTCTCCACAGAACTATCCTCTCCCCATTCCAGTGAAGAAGTATTTTTACCTATTTCTGTTATTTTGATGGATGCTTGGAATAGGCTTATAGGCAATATGATATCATATACTGGTCATGGGTGTTGCAAAGAAACAAAAAAATATTTAGTGCTGAGCTACTTTTTGAGTTCTGACCCAAGGTGGGGAACTAGAAATAAAACCTAACTTTATATGGAACCATAAAAGACCCAAATAGCCAAAGCAATCTCCAGAAAGAACAGAGCTGGAGGTGTCATTGCTCCCCGATGTCAAGCTCTGCTACAAAGCTACACTAATCAAAATAGTACTGGCATGAAAATAAACACAAAGATCATTGGAATCGAATACACAACCCAGAAATGAGCCCATTCATGGTCAATGAATCTGTGTCATAGAGGAAGGAATACACAGTGTGGAAAAGACAATCTCTCAGTAAGTGTTGAGAAAACTAGATATTCACATGCAAAAGAATGAAACTAAATCACTTACACCTTATACAAAAATTAATTCAAAATGGATTAAAGACTTGAATGTAAGACCCAAAAACTCCAAAGGCAGTAAGCTCTTTGACATCAGTCTTAGCAGTATTTTTTTAGACCATTCTCCTCAAGCAAAGGCAACAAAAGCTAAAATAAACAAATGGGATGATTTAATCAAAAAGCCATCCTACTGAAGGGAGAAGGTATTTGGAAATCATACTTCCGATAAATGGGTAACATCCAAAATATATTTAAAAGCTTACAAAAGTTAATATCAAAAAAACAAAAAAAATGAGCAGAGGATTTGAATGGACAGTTTTCCAAAGAAGACATATAGATGGCCAACAGACACATGAAAAGATGTTCAACATCATTAATAATCAGGGAAATGCAAATCAAATATCACCTCACACTAGTTAGATTGGCTATTTCAAAAATATAAAAACTAACAAGTGTTGGTGAAGATGTGGAGAAAAGGAAATCCTCCCACACTGTTGGTGGGAAGGTAAATTGGTGTAGCCACTATGGAAAACAGTGTGGAGGTTCCTCAAGAAATTAAAAATAGAAGTATCGTAATCCAGCAATTCCACTTCTAGGTTTTTATCCAAAGAAAAAGAAAAACTAATTTGAAATGATATATGCACTGCTATGTTTATTGCAGAATTATTTACAACATCCAACATATGGCAACAACCTGAACATCCATCAATAGATGAATAGATAAAGAAGATGTGGTGTATATACAACAAAATATTACTAAGCATAAAAAAGAATAAAATCTTGCCATTTGCCACAACATGGACGGACCTAGAGGATATTATGCTAAGTGAAATAAGCCAGGCAGAGAAAGCAAATACTGTATGGTTTCACTTATTTGTGGGATCTAAAAACAAAACAAACAGAAACAGACTCAGAGATACAGAAAACAAACTATTACTTACCGGAGTAGAGATAGGTTGGGGGATGGGCAAAGTAGGTTAAGGGAATTAAAAGGTACAAATTTACAGTTATATAATAAATCACGGGGATGTTACATACAGCATAGGGAATATAGTCAATAATATTGTCATAACTTTGTATGGTGTTAAATGGTCACTAGAATTACTGTGGGGATCATTTCATTATGTATAAAAATACTGAATCATTATGATGTACACCTGAAACTAACAGGACATTATGTACAATTATACTTCAATTTTTTTTTAATCTAACTTTAATAGTAGGTGAATTTAATGAGGGAGGAGAGGAGAACTAAACTTATTTTATTATCAATTTCCAAGAAAAGAAAGTATTCCTTCTGTTAATTTTTGCTCTATGTCATCTTTAGGTGACACTGTCTTTGATGAAGGCTTTATGGTTCCAAATAGCTGTTTAATCCCTCCTATTGTCAAGGAGATTATGTGTTACCAATATGTTAAATATTCTTTATTCTTGGTTTACACATTTCTGTTGCAGTAAAAAAGACAAAGTTGGTGACAATGTCAAAATACTCTAGTACATAATCATGTAGAAAACCTAGTGTTTCAAAGCAGGTTTTCCCAGGACGTTAGCAAGCCCAGTATATACCAGGAACCTACAAACTCATGCCAGGGTGCAGCTTTTCATGCCCAGTTGACTCTCTGTCTCTAATGGTCACATGGGGCCAGACATATTCTTGTGACTTTAAAGTGTTGGGTTAAGGCATGAGTCATCCTTTAAAAAGAAAAAGTGTCCTTCTAGGTCTTCAAGGCCTGTGAGCGATCACTCTTGAGAATCAGTGGAGAAAGAAAGCTCAGACCTAGGAGCCGACCACTGCTAACTTATTTGCAGGTCCTACCAGCAAAGTCACAGCCTCCTCGGCTGGCCACTGCACATGCCTGAGTGTGCCTTGGTGTGGCTGATGCCTAGATCCAAAGCTCCAGTCCGTGGTGGCCAAGAGAGATCCCTAGAGGCTGGCCTAGGCTGGGCTCCAAGGAAGCTTCTGGGAGCACCTCTGCCCAAGGCTGTGCTTTCTTCTTTCTTCAGGGAGATACTTGGGGAATAAAGTGTGAAATAAAGAAAAGCTCACCACCACACAAGGGACCACCAGGAAGACTTCTAAGGCCCAAGTACTGAAGGGATCATTAACTCTGGGAGTCTCAAGGTGGCCACCCATTAAAAAAAAAACGTTGAAAGCTAGCAGTTGGCATCGGCATTCCTGTTAAAGGATGAGCAAAATGTTTACCTTTCCCCTTAATTTCCTTCAGTGCTAGGTGCCCGCCAGGATGTATGCATTTGTATGCCTTGGGCCCTTTCACACATTTTTTCCTACCAAATCATGGGACTCAATGTTTCCAGGCTTATAAGGCCATAGTTTGGCTCAGACAGAACTGACTTAACTAAAAGGTGATTTCAGTGAACTCCAAAGGGAAGGAATCTCCCCATTGCTATCTCTTACCTCTTCTCCTCCCACCACTCCCAGGTGCCTATTCTCTGGGAACTGAAATAAGTAGAGATTTGACTTAAACAATTGACCTCTTTTACTTTGATCCATTAAATAGGAGGAAGGTTGCAGTGATGCTTAGCAGGAGGTGTGGACTGGAAAGAAAATCAATCTTTGTTGTATTCCTATTAGTTGTCAGGGACTGCACACTCTTATTTAGGTCTTATGTAAGTCATGCAAGGTAAGCATTCATTCAGTCATCCATTCTTCCACATTTATGCCCATTATATGCCCATTATGTACCAGCCACCATTCTAGGGGGTGATTATTAATATCTCCAACTTAAAGGTGAGGAGAAAGATTCTAAGCAAGGTTAAGTAACTTGCTCAAAATTGCATAGTAAGTGGAGAAACAGAATTCAAATCCAGGACAGTTTCTTGCAAATGACCCCTGAGGATTTCCTCTTTTTAGATGAGAGGTAGTAGTTGTTAAGAAATTTAATGAAGAATTTAATATGTTTAAAGGCCCTTGTGAGCTGTACTAGTTTCTCCTGAATGACTAAAGCTGAAAGGACAGCTCCAAATAGTTGGCGCGGAATCAAAACAGAAGTGCACAGAGACCACGATTCCTTCCTTCCTTCCACTTCCTGACCCCAGGTACCAAGGGCCCCTACCTGGGTCTTTAATACCTCCCTCACCCCACCCCAGCTTTCCATCATCCATTTCCTCTTCTTTGATGTGAACAACTCATGAATCCTTTATGGAGTTCAGGGTGAGCAAAGCTCGGCTTCAGTGACCCCTTGTAACTATATGATTAATCCTGTAACCATTCATAGGCAGAAATTTGGAGTTTCTACTGTCAGTTTGTCTGGCTGCTTCCCTAAATGAAGTTCCATATCAAAGATTTCACTTAGGACTAAAATAATTTTGAATTTGTTAAAAAATAATTTGTAATCTGCTATGCAAATAATTATAAATCAAAGTTTGTTAGACATTTGAATGCTATTGATACTTGTGTCTATAATAATAGTTATGATTTGTGGCATAATGTGTAGACATTAGGGATTTTTTTTTCTGTGTATTTTGTAAAAGAAAACATGAGATACTTTGTTCAGTGTTTTAAAACTTTTGCACATTCAGTTGTTTTTTATTTTACTTGATGGCTACTCTAATTTAAAACTATTTTACCATGATTTTTTAATGGGTTACTTATTAAGGATATAGAAGAATGGACCTATTGCTTAGGCATATTGCATGACATAATAATAAAGTCAGTCCTTCAAATGGTAACTTTAAAAAATTCCTTTTATGATTTAATGAGAGTTTCTCAACTATTCTGTTTTATTTTGATGGACAGGCATACAAGAACAGCTCTGAATAATGTAACTCACAACCAGTTCTTCCATTATGAGCCGAATGAATTTTTTATTGCTTTCAGAAATGAATCTCCACCCATGAGATACTTATAATGGTAAGAGAACAAGTGAAAGTTCAGTCTTTTTAAGGCAGTGAAGCAATGTAAGAGTAGAACTGACCAATATTATAATGAAGGTGAGAAGGTTCCTTAACTCCTAAAATTCAAATTTTCACATTGTTTGACTGATAGGAGAAAATGCTTATGAAAAAAAGATGACTGATTTATAAAGCAGTAAAAGGCAAGTAAGGCTGTCTACTTCAGCTGCAAACCTGCTGAAAGTGACACTTTATGTTATTTTTTTATCTTTCAGACGAAAATTATTTTTGCACTATTTTTCACACAAAGAAACAGGGGCAAAGAACATGGATTTTCCTTGACTTTGCCCATCACTTGAATCTCTGTCATGCTTTTGTCTGCAACTTCTGATCCTCTCCTACAAGCAATGCTTATATTATTGCTAACCCATGTCTTTACCAATGTGTTAACACATTTCTTATTTCTCCAAAACACCATCAGTTGTATGAGAAATACATACCACCAGCTGCTTGACTAGTGGTCATAAATATCCCACAGTGGCTTTTAAAATATTATTACTGAGGCAAGTTACCAGTGTCTTCTGATATGTCATTCTAAGAATGTTAAACCCTGTTTGAATACTACTATATAAATTATTTATAGATTAAAGTAAGACATTAGAACAAACATCTGGAACAAACATCTTCCTAAAACCAAGAGGAAAATATTTAAGCTTTAGTCTATCTCTTCCAGTATCACACAATTCAAGTACAAATACTTTTTCTATTGACATGGGGGAAATTTTGTCTTTCAGTCTCTAGAGTAAATGGAAATCTAAAAAAGTAAATACAAATTTGCAGAAGGCATTTTATTTTCTAAAGGAGTTAAGCTTACCTTTCTTACCTACATTTCTCTATATCGAGTATCCTGTGTAGAGTTTGAATTTAATCAATCAGTAGAAGTTTTAAATTATAACAAGATACTTTTTAGGAGGAATTTCATGAAGTGACCTAAAGGAAAAAATACCTCGTTGCTTTTATTTTATTTATTTACTTTTTTGGTGATGCATATCACTTTATTCTTTGTTTTTTTTTTGAATGTCATTCTTTTTTTGGTATCATTAATCTACAATTAGATGAGGAACATTATGTTTACTAGGCTCCCCCCTTCACCAAGTCCCCCCCACAAACCCCATTTTAGTCACTGTTCATCAGTGTAGTAAGATGCTGTAGAATCACTACTTGTCTTCACTGTGTTGCACAGCACTCCCTGTGCCCCCCCACACTACATATGCTAATCGTAATGCCCCCTTTCTTTTTCACCCTCCTTATCCCTCCCTTCCCACCCATCCTCCCCAGACCCTTTTCCTTTGGTAACTGTTGGTCCATTCTCGGGTTCTGTGATTCTGCTGCTGTTTTGTTCCTTCAGTTTTTTTCTTTGTTCTTATACTCCACATATGAGTGAAATCATTTGGTACTTGTCTTTCTCCACCTGGCTTATTTCACTGAGCATAATACCCTCTAGCTCCATCCATGTTGTTGCAAATGGTAGGATTTGTTTTCTTCTAATGGCTGAGTAATATTCCATTGTGTATATGTACCACATCTTCTTTATCCATTCATCTACTGATGGACACTTAGGTTGCTTCCATTTCTTGGCTATTGTAAATAGTGCTGCGATAAACATAGGGGTGCATCTGTCTTTTTCAAACTGGGCCACTGTATTCTTAGGGTAAATTCCTAGGAGTGGAATTCCTGGGTCGAATGGTATCTCTATTTTCAGTTTTTTGAGGAACCTCCATACTGCTTTTCACAATGGTTGAACTAATTTATATTCCGACCAGCAGTTTAGGAGGGTTCGCCTTTCTCCACAACCTCATCAACATTTGTTGTTGTTTGTCTTTTGGATGGTGGCCATCCTAACTGGTGTGAGGTGATACCTCATTGTGGTTTTAATTTGCATTTCTCTCATGATTAGCGATGTGGAGCATCTTTTCATATGTCTGTTGGCCATCTGAATTTCTTCTTTGGAGAAGTGTCTGTTCAGATCCTCTGCCCATTTTTTAACTGGATTATTTGCTTTTTGTTTGTTGTATCTCGTTGCTTTTACATGTTGGGTTAGGCAGCTTTTAGGACAAATGAGAGTTCAGGCGAGGGAGCAGAGGAGAGAATGAGGCCAGGCCTCCCTCTGCCCCATCTCATTACTGTGACCTTCCATGGCAGTTAAATTGCTTCTCATCACAAACAGAATGAATACTCAAAATGCTTGCTGAATAAGGAAATACATAGTTGTGTTGTTTCATTACATAAGCCACTGAAATATTTACTTAACTCCAAATGGTTTACAAAAGGATCCTCAAGGTGAACAGCCATTTAGGCCAGACATACATCACTAAGCTAAAATATATAATAAATAAGGCTTAATACAGATCAACTCCAAATTACCTTTCCTATATCCCACCCTTCACTGTCTGCGTAGAATACTGTAGAAGACAGTACAATATTGGTATGGTTATGTAGGATCAGTAATAATTAGTCCAGATACAATACACTGAAAAACACACATGGTCAGAAGCACATGTGTACACATACACGGGCATGTATAAAATTTGTATTCTGTGTAAGTATATATATTTAATACATATGTCATACTCTGCACCTATATCTAAATTACTTTGTACCAGCATGAGCTCCATTCAGTTGCTTGTCTTAGACAGCCAGTCTCACAAAAATGAGTGTTCACTTGGTTAATTTCTGCAGCTCCTAAAATAATCTCACCCAAGCATTTCTTGCATATTTGATAACTGCTCTCTTTCTCCATGCTGTTCCTGAATCACATAACACTGACATCCCTTTATGAACTCCAAAAACACTTATAATTTAGACCAGTGCTATCAAAGCGTTCTGGTGCAGGGCTACAAACTGGCATCTGTCTGCCACAGTAAGAGCAGTGCGGGAATTGTACAGAGTAAAAAACTACTAGCTTTTATAGCAATTGGATATTGTTGAGATGTCCAGCAGCATTTCATTTTTATGGCAATTTTGTTAAGAAATAACTGAGAACTTGAACTTTCACCATAGCTGGCTTAAGAAGCACTGGCCTGTGTTGCTGTCTGGTAAACCTCACTCTATGTCAACGTTCTCCCGGAGAATTTCAGAAGCACAAGATGTTTAGTGACTGGTGCTTAGGGCTCTGTGTACAAAAATAAGTCTGCAGGTTATCTTGATGCACAACAGGTTTGGACGTCTTTTATACCATTTCTGTTTAGCTGCTGTTTGACATCAAGACTGGTGAGTCTGGGGGCTCCAGCAGCATATAAATGCCACATGAACAGCCATCTTGTCCTCTTCGCTGCTATGTCTCCGGCACCCAGACTGGTAGTATTGGTACATTAAGTCAATGAATACCTTAGTTTCTCAACTAGATCATAAGAAAATTAAAAACAAAGAGTCATTTCTTTTATCTTGTGGCCTTCAGCAGATTTCCTGAGATGTAAAAACCTCAGTTGGTATACACACACAAGTAAGTAGCCTCCCCTGGTAAGGATGACATCAGCTGTGTCCTGTGCTCAACAGCACGTGAATTCTCAGCGCCCAGCACTACCACCCCCAGTACCACTCCCTATCTTCCCCAATTAACAGATAATATGACCTTCACAGGCAGCTGTATCTAGGAATCCCTAGGCATTTATTGGCACTCCTGTGATCAATCGTTTATTGATCCCTGAGGTCAGTCAGCTGTCCCTGATCCCACCACCCGCTCTGGAGGAGAACCTGACCACACCACACAGGCCAGCAGAGTTCCTGAGCCCTGGCCCAGCTGATACGGTTTTGGAAAGTGGCTGCTCTTGCTGTGCCCGGGCTGGTGAGTTATCCTGTAATGCATTTTGTCTTTACAGGAACACCCAGAGTCCTTTCGTGTCTCTGTACAGTTGTCCTGACCACGTCTCCTGCCTGGGATACTGTTCTCTTCTTACTCACTGAACAAACTCTCCTACTCTGTTCTTGACTCCTTGCTCTGATTCGGCCCAGAAACACCCGTGGCCCTCTCTAAGCCCATTGCTCAGCCTTGCTTTCCCACCCTACAAGGCCACTCCAGATCCCTCCTGCCTATCATTTTCCCTTTTACGCATTAAGGCCTCGGTCTGCAGTCTTCTGCCCATGCTGAGTTTCTCCTGGGCTCAGAGCCTGTCTCCTTCATTTCTGTGCTGCCTGGGCTTGTCTCGGGGCCAGCTTCGACACAGGCACTCCAGATGCTCTTCAACTGGGTGACTCCCTGTGGCCGCTCTTTCCTCTGGAATATCTCCTTGAATAGGAGAGAATGGAGACTCCGGACCCAGGCCACGAGGGTCTTTGCCTGCTCTGTTCCTCTGTGGGTTGGAGTGGCAGGAGAGAAGGTCCCAGGAGACTAACTGCAGGAGACATTTTAGCAGGTACACTATGGAAGTGTGTGTGTCACTTTTTCTAATAGTTGAAAATACCTTCTTACTTTAGTTTCTTTTAGGTACAATTCTACAGTTTAGTCTTCATCCAATAGCAGGCAGGAGTACAAATAAAAAAATTTACAAACAAGAAATGTATGTTGTGTGTCTGTGAGACAGAGACAGACACAGAGCTAGAGATTCAAGTATAGATGAATAGTTTGCCTTTGCTAAGATTCCAGTCTCACTGGAGAGTTTACTAAATATAATTTTTTTTCTTGTACAATTCTTCTTTGTTTTCTTTCATTTAAAACAAAATGTTCAGTTTCTCCTTTCACCATGAGTCACTGTCTATAAACTATTACTTTAAGAGTTATTATACAAGTTATTTTAATGGCAACAGATTTTTTAAAACCTACAAATATAATTAAAATACTGCTGCATAATCAAGATTCTGAAGACTTCTATTTCCACTGTAAGGGAAATATTGAACAATTTAAAAATTCCTGGTCTAAAATTCACCTAACTATAGCTTTGGGCTCACAATCCCTGGTTTTAGAAACTTTTTGCACTGCTCTAGTTTCTTTTCACGATCTTTTACCACTTCCTTCTTCATCAAGCTGACCTTTTATTTTAATGGCTTCTCCAGAGGGAGCTTACTGTAAGAGGCAATCTATTGTTGGGCATGATTTCAGATGACAACTTTGCAGTACTGGTGTACTTTTATATTTTTAATTGAACAAGAAAACTCAGTTTAACAAGACATGTTCTATATTATTTCATTTTAATCTGGCAAAACCAGGATGACTCATCACCAAGGTTTTAGGTAAATACTAAACTAAGGAGACAGGAAGAGTTTGAAGGAGGTGTAGGTTCTGATTCTGCCAAGATGGTGAAATAACATGAGTTTCAGGCTCCATCCTCCAAAAACAAGCTGCAGAGAAGCTACAGAGGCAGAAAGGTACTACAGATTTAAGGAACTAACAGAGGAGAAACAACCCCCTCATGCTCCCTGCCTCTCCCCCCTGATGGAAGACCATCTGAGAGCTGGTTTGCACAGGATGGGTGGATCGTCGTGTTAGGGTAGGTAGAGAGCCAGGTATGAGCAGGGAAGGGAAAGAGAGATTTGAGTGGGATGCTTGCTTACCTTCTACACATTCTGTGGGATTCTCATCTCCAGGGATGTGGGGAGTGAGAATACAGGGAACAGACTGGCTAAAACCAGCTGGTTCCAACATGGAGGTAAAACTGACCCAAACTTCACCGCCAAAACCCATTAACATAGTAAAAAACCATGCCACTCTGGCATCAGCATAGTAAAAATCATACCTCCCCGCGCCATGACAGTTCAAATGGGGACCAAATATAGTAAAAAATTCCTCCATCCAACATGATGTGGCCACTTCCACGTGTGCAGGCTGGCCGGCGTCTCCACTAACCCCAGAGGCCTCGGCCTGGGGTTGCACCTGCCCCTGCTGATTCACCCAAGGCGTTAAGGAAACCCTGTTCAGGGCAGCTGCCTGCTGGAGGGTCACCACGAGTTCCCCAAGGATTCTGCGGGGCCTGAGAGACGCTACCCTGGGGGCTCATCTCCACCTGCCCCCTCACTGCACTGCCCCAGATCAGGGTTCAATCTTGTGCCATCCTGCCTTCCCCGGACAGAAAGCTCTACCCGGGAGCCCGCGGGCTCAGCCTGCGGAGGAGGAGGCCGGGAGGCGTGACATCACCTGGATGGCGCCTGAGGTTGGTCCTGACGTCTCGCCCCCTCACGCCGGAGCAGCTACTCAAGAGCGACCCTGCTGGGAGGATGCTCGCCCCCCGCGTGGGCTGCAGCCGCCCTGCGCCTCGGATGCCCAGACCGATGGCTGCAGAGGGTCAGCGAGGCGGCCACACACTGCCGCGTCCCGGGCCAGGCAGCACGCGGACAGGTGCCCTGAGCCTTTGGTCCTGCAGTGGGAAAAGAGCCCGGGGCACAAGCAGCCCCCTAGGCCCGCCCTGTGGGTCACTGCGGGAACCGCATCTCTGATCTTGCACACAGGGATTGCAGAGGAATCTGTGGGGCTCAACCCCTGAGAATCGATGACTCAGAATGAGACCTCCAAGAAGGGCGGATCCAGGATTATGAGGCCTAAAAATTATGCAATCTTCCATCTTTATAAAAAGGAAAAAAGCACAAATACAACATCCAGTGTGAAAATGAATGTTTTTTAAGGATGACACAAAAAGTCACAATAAAATACACATTTAAAAAACTGACGTATCACAAACATCACTTGATATAGAAAACATATTTTTATTAGCTAACCAGCTGACATAGCCCCATAAAACATTTTTTTTTGCTTTATTCTCTTTAGTCACCTTTTTATATGTCAGCAGTTTTATTATTGAAGAAAATTAAATTTTAAAACAAGAAAGACTTTAGTTTTTCCTATAAAATGATTGCTCAAAATTTGTTTTATTGGTAACATAGATTCATTGAACATGGAACTGAATACACGGACATGTTTTATAATACTGCTATAGTTTTGTATTTTATAATCACAGAACATCTGATCGATTCTATTTTGCATCATTTGTATCAAAAAAATGTGTGTTATATGTTGCCCTTGAAATTAGGTGTTTTGGGTTTTCAAGTATATTCCTAAAAGTGGAGAACTTCCATTTTGACTCGAGGTCAATGAGAAATTCTCCTCTTGCAATTTTCCGTATCTGATGATTCAAACTTCTTTTTACATATTATTTTCTGACTTTGTGCATTTCAAACCACTTCGTATTCTCAGTGCTGGAGACTGTAGAACATTTTCATATTGCAATAGGACCTCTTTCATGTCATCATACAGGGGGAGCTGGCACAGCGCACTGTTCCCAGAAGCTATTCCTTCACAGGTACAGCTAGTGCAGACTGAAATGCATGCACAAGTTACGGTGAGTGTCTGTATGGGAATGGAAATGGAAACGAGAGTGGGGAGAAGCAGCAGTCTTAACGAATTGCATATAAGTATTGTACTATTGCATATTATAGAAATATATAACCATTTGCTGGTGAGAGCCCATGACTCTCAGGCTTTACAGTGTATTAGCATTCTCCAGAGACAAAAAAAAAAAAATAGGAGAGAGAGAGAGTGAGTTTCAGAGAGAAATATTTGTTTTTAAGGAATTGGCTCGCTTGGTAGTGGAGGCTGACAAGTCCGTAATCTGCAGAGTAGCCTGGAGACCCAGGGGAGAGTTGATTACTCTGAAGGCAGCCTGCTGGCAGAATTCCATCTCCGTACAGAGGTTAGTCTTGTTCTAATAAGACTTTCTACTGATTGGATGAAGTCTACCCACATTATGGTCTACTTTATTCAAAGTCTACTGATTTATAAATGTTGATCTCATCTAAAAAATCACCTTCATGGAAACATCTAGGATAATGTTTGACCAAATAAATATCTGGGTACCATGGCCTACTAAGTTGACACATTAAATTAACCATAACAGTGGTGACTTCCGCTCCACCTGAGGAGCTCAGCTACCTCAAAAGAAAATCAACAAACAGAACAGTGTTTGTAATCCAAAGCGGAAGTCGTGGAACAGAGGGACTGTAGTGATCTGTGTTGCTCATCCATATCAGGTTCTTCTCTTCTTCCAGGCAAATAGGACAGCTACACTTTGCTGTTAGACACGATTATATGACTAGTATTGGGCCACATATTTGAAGCATAAAGTTATGATTTATTACTCTCAGGTGAAGCTTTGAATTGCCAGTACAACATTCTCCAGAGGTTTTTTCCCCTTCTATGTTGGCCAAATGGGTTGCATGATCCAGAGGTTCCACTACATGATAGTGGGGCCTCTAAGCACCTGGATTCCTGAGTCACCACATGGTATTGCGCTGAAGCATTGCCTGGACCTGTAGTGGACTTTGCCTGGCTTTAACCTCTGAGGTGTGTGGATTTTTTGTTCTTACATCATCATCTATTCTTACTAATACATGAGCCAATGAATTAAAATAAGCATGCTAAATTTAAAGAGATAAGCAATGATGTTAGCAATATGAAACACAATTAGAATCGTAAAGAATAACCAAGTGGAAATATGAGGTGTGCAGAATTTATTATTTGAAGTATGGAACCTAATATACAGGATGAATAATCTGATGGATAACTGAAGATCAATTTAGCTGAATGGGAAAATCAGATTGGGAGACCCTCTAGAAGTCATAAAATAATAAAGAATTTAAAAATATAGAAGGAATGGCTAAAAAGATATGAAGTATAGGAATGCAAGATGTAATGGAGGGTTCAGAGGGGGGAAAAAAGTAAAACTGGAGAGAAGGAAATATTTGAAGAAATAATGGACATAGATTTCCCAGAATAAGAAAATGATTTAGTGGGTTCATAGACCATCAAGAGAAGATAGAAAGGAAAAAAATCCACACACAGAATGTCGCTGAGAATTTAAGAACATCAGAAACAAAGAGAGAATATGATGTAATTTCAGAGAGAAGGTTGCTGACAAAGGGAAGAACTTTAGATTAACTTTGAACTTCTCACCAATAGTACCAGAAGTAAGAAGATAATGGAGTAATATTTTTAAAGTATTAAAGGAAATGAGCTTTGATCTATAATTTTATGTCCAGCCGAATTACCATTCAGTTGAGGACATGCAATGCAAACACTCTCAGGCATTATAAAATAAAAACCTCAGAAGGGCTGTCACACACAGATCTACATTAAGAGCTCTTGAGAAATAGGAGAGAAACAAATTTAGGAAGTGACAGGTGTGAAGTAAGCGTTATCAAATATCTTGGTAAGGGTTATTTGTGTTTATTTTAAAAAATAGAAACTAGGATTAATGAAAACATATATCCAATGTCAACTCAAAACTAAAATTCTAGCCGTCATCAATAGGATGAAGGGAAGCAGACCAGATAGACGTGAAAGAATGCCCAAGTACTGTCCTTGTTGGGGTCACGGGAGAAATACGGATACACTTCAAAACCAGCAGGGTTAATATGAAGCTAGAGCAGTGACAGCTTTTCCTTCTCCATCTATAATTTGTTTTTACCTGATTTCTATCTATGTTTTCAGGTTTAGAACTTTTTATTTTATGGATAGAGAATGAATCATATGCCTAATTTCTCACTATTTCTGCAAAGCAAGTTTCTCTCTCCCTTGCTTTCTCTCTCTCTCTCTCTCTCTCTCTCTCTCTCTCTCTCTCTCTTCCTCATGCACACACACACACACACACACACACACACACACACACACACAAAGCCATATTTTATTCATTTTCCTACCTGTGGTTTTTAACCACAATTGGATTGGGTTGAATTCAAATCCATGTCCCCAAAGTTAAAGGTTTTAAGACTCACTTTATCTTTTCTTGTATCACTGAATGTGTTCATTTTCCATTTAATTTTTCATGCTAATTTACAAGACATCAGGGAAGCCAAAATGAATATATGTACCATTTGGCTGAAAGTGTTCTGATTATAGTAGTGAAAATAAACCAATCACAGGGAACATACACAATTACACTAGCTGCTACTCGAATTGAAGGTGGGTAACAGTTTTGCTATCTATTATTTATGTCTGTGTATATATATTCATATATATATATAGATATGAATAAACAAATATGTGTAAAATAATGCTATTATATTTACAGAAAGAGTATTGCCATCTTATAAATAGGGAAATTGATGTTCACTGTGGTTACTTTCCTAGGAGGCCAGCACGTATATAAGGTTTGCTGATTTCAGCTTGATTCTCCTAATATTACATCATGCCATGATTTCTTACAAAGGAGGTTGGATGTTTTTACTACTTTGGCACCTTCAAGCCAACTCAATCTTTAACATTCAATTTTTAGTACAAATCTGTGTTTTTGTGACTATATTTGTGAACACACGTGTGTACATACATACACACAGTTCACAACACACCTTCTGATGAATACATACTCAAAAGATGAAGAGAGTGCCTAATTTTTTCTAATAAAGACTGTAATTTATCAAATATTATGTGTCAAACACTCTGTACATTAAATAATTCTATAATTCTAATCCTGTATTAGACAGTACCTGGATCCTAGATCTGAGAATCCATGAGGTTAGTTAGAGACATAAAGTTGCTTATTGAAAGTCATAAAACTACCAAGGGGCAGAAGCAGAAGCCAGAATTCAAATCCATATTGATTCCCCATCACTTATGTTTAAGAACTTGGCTCTGCTACTTGCTACACATGAATGTAAAACTTCCAGGGATTAATTTTGTGAGTTTAGAAGCAATATATTCAATAGGTGAGATATGAAAATTTCCACATTGGAACTGTTCCTAACATTGGCAGTTAGCCTACAAACAGAGGTGCTCAGGAGTATGGAATCATGCAAGAGGCCCATGCAACCCCTGGAGCAGACTTGAAGCCACTCACTTAGGGAATTCTGGGTGCTGGGCACCTCGTGGTGATGGGGGGCTTCAGGTAACCTGTTCCCTTGGGCCACTGGACTCCTTGCCCTGCAGAGAGAGGTGTAGACAGAGAAGGTCCAAGTGACACCTGGCTCCAGCTGCCAGGGTCATGGTGGCTCATGATCAGTATTTAAATGACAATTTTTCACTAAGTGGAAGGAAATGAGATTTCTTATAACAGATGAAAAGGCAACTAAATGGGACCTAGAATATTTTAGTTTGAGGAAATCTTACTTGGGAAACAGAAAATCAGAAATTGGCCATTCACCATATACAAATAATCATTAACACAAATTAACCTCACTAGTAATGAAGGCAGTGTAGATTTAAAGCAAAAACAATATCAATTTCATCTTTCAAATTAACAAGTTCTCCTTTAAAATAAGACCAAGCTAAATGCTGGTGAGATGGAAGTTAGGTTATAATTGAAATGTAAAACTAGTGGGAAAATTACCTGTCATAAACTTTTTTTGGAAAGCAATTTGGGAATTCGAGCAAAATGTCTCAAAATTTCCCTATTATTTGTCCCAAGAGGGAATCTAGCCTAAGAAAATAATCTGAAATGCATAAAACTATAACATAAGTACATATAATGACCTAAAGTGGAAGTCGTCAATAAGCTTAATAATTACAGAGTAGATATATAGAATTTAGTAACTATAATCTAATTGACTGTTATGTACTATTAAAGTATGACTTACAAAAGTTTTTAATAACATAGGGGAATATTTTCATTCTAAATTTAAATTTCAAAAGCAATGATAGATCATTTGTGTACACAGTATTTTATCTGCTCTATAAAGATATATACAGATAAAAGACTAGAAGGAATTAAACTGAAATAATAAAGAAGATCATTAAAATAAGCCCCATAGTTGGTAGTCAGTGAAGCAGCTAGAGATCTTTGTTTTCCTCTGTTAGATCTCCATGAAGTACAGAGCATGTTGAGATTGTGATTTTGAAAACACCCACAAAAGGTGCATTGTTGAACATTTATGCCACTTCAATCAATAAAGATAATTTTCCATTGATTTATATAGACTTATGTGTTAGAAATTAATGGAAATGAATTGACAACTTTTCTATTAACTATGTTAACTGCCACGAAGAAAAAGGGTCTCATTGTTAATATCATCAATAGCAAGCTACAGTTTATTTTTAATCATACAAAACCAACATTAAGGCCATTTGTGAAAATCCATATCCTTTGAGTACCAAAATATTTTAAGAATTTTGAGATAAGCTGCTGTCTTTACTACTGTTTTCATGATTTTATTCAACAGATCTTTTAGAGCACATGCAATATTCCAGGGAATGTGCCTATAATATACCAGGATACACAGAAATGGTCTACATACTTCAGAATTCTTTAGAATTAATGTACCAAATGTAAACATTCCTAGTATGTTCTATCATCATATTTAATTGTTCCTCAAACGTACTTAAGAGTGTCCCATTTTGTGAGGAAAAAAAATAAAAACCAGTGGTTTTCAGTGAAAACCACTGAAGCACATCACAGAGGCCACAGAGAGGAGTTTTGGTTGCCTTTCTCCAAGGCAGTGGCTTAAATGTCCACGAACTGGGCTTCAGAGAGATGGCTTGTGATAGCAGTGAACTAGCTACTAAAAAAGCTCCTGGAAAAGACTGAAAACTGAGTCATTGCAGAGTTTCCAAGTGACCTTCATTGTGATCTTCTTTAGCCTACTGGAGTACCTCCATAAATCAAATCTGGAAGAGTGGTTACCTCGCAATGAGTCAGTTCTTAAAATTCAGTGTCATCTCTACATGGAAAAGGCTGAAGGACTGCAAATATATTCTCCACTATGATCAAAAGTACTAAGAAAATGATATAATCGAGGCATCAAAAATGAACAATTTAACATTCGTCTCATTATGTGTTACTTCACCTAGCGGTGAAGAAGAAAGCATCCCTGACTTTTGTTTTTTAATTTTCAAAATAATTTTTTGTTCAAATGATGAAAACACACTGGACTTTTTTTTTCCATCATCTGCATATTCTTAAGTGGTTGTAAATCAACTACTGGTTGACTTGAGAGGAGACCCACAGGCTTTTTTCCTAGCAGGGTGAAGCAATAATTTCAGATTTTTGACAGTTTCATGGTAAATACATTTAGTCAGCAAAATTGCATAATGTAGCTGTGATTATAGAAGCAGGCATGCTCCTTGTCTTTTTAAATCAGATATTATTCAGAAAAGAATCTCTACATCATGAAGTTTATGGAGCACCACAAGATTAAACAGTTTATTTTGAAATAAAAAAGTAAGCCTTATCACTGAAGTATCTCTCTAAGCTAACCAACAATATTGACAAAAAACAATTGCAAAATAAAAGAAAAAAAACCCTCTGCTTTTTCCCTATTGACTTCTTAAAGTATCAAGAAGGAATAGTTTTTGTGTCTGGAATCTTATAACAATTACTTGGTAAAGAGTCATAATACTTTATTAACAACTAGATAGCACAGCATGAAAAAAATACCCATTATATTCACATACACATAGCTGAGTGATGGACACATTTTTATTAATTGAAGTTCTACTTGAACAAATTTTAAATCTATTTTAAAACTCTTTGGTATTCACCCCACTTCACTTATTTCATCTTTTTTCTTTTAAGTAAAAAACATTTGTCTGCCTCTCTAAACGAGATCCTTTTAAAAACACTGCTGGCAGTCAATTTTCATCAATCAAGTTGTCTTCTTTATCAGTACTCTCCTAAAAAACATTTTTGTTTTGTATTACATTTGGCTCCTCTAGGAAATGCTACCACTTAAAGGAATTTTGAAGAACATGAAACAATTTGCTGTGAACGTCATCCATGATAGACATAGATTGCAAATAATACACCTTTATAAAAACTCCCATTTCTTCCAAATACATTATGATAGACTAGATGATTATTCCAACTTTTCACCTGATACCCCCTCACCCCTGTTCCGGTTGCAACCACTTCCCAAGAGGATTACACCTCCACGTCTTTTTCCACATTGTCTGGTAGTGCCCCCTCCCACCGTGGGTGGAGTATATTTTCCTATCCTAGTGATGATGGGATTGATCGCATCACTTGGTTTGTACAATAGAAGCATTAAAAAGGTATCATTTTCCACTTTCTACTTTCTACTATCTACAAAGGTATAATGTTTCTACTTCCCTTCTTGCGTGTCATTCGTCACCATGAGGTGGACATTCTCTGGTTAGTTCACTGGTCCTGGGAAAGGAGTGAGGAGGTGAGACAGAGCTGCCCAGTGTGTCCCGTGACCAGAGCCTGACACAGAGCCATGCCAGCTGACCTGCAAACCTGTGAGAATAAATGACCGTTGTTTTAAGCCACTGAATTTTGGGTAGAATGTTACACGTTGTGGCAATATCTAACTGATACACTCATGACTACCCCTGCTGATAAGCTAACACTGAGGAAATTTCTGCAATGTGTTTTTTTTCTTTCAGTGGGACCTATAAGTGACCCCCTCCCGTGAAGTATAAGAGTAACTTTCTGGAGACAGGAGACCTGGGTTCTGTTTTTTTCTTGATCTTTGACAAGTTCCTTAATCTTTCTGTGCTTCCCTTATAAAATTGAAAATAGTAACACTGTGACACCTAAAGGCTGAGGCCTCTAGATTTTAGATACCAATCTAGGTCCAGATTTTATGACTAAAATATACATTTTTATGAAATGAAACCATATTATTTACAACTCCCACTTTATTACTTGGTATAGTGGCAGAGCAAGTTACCGTTCTGGAACCACAGAAGTCCTAAATCAGGAACTAGGAGACTTGAGGGTAAAAAGTCCACTCGATAGGCCACAAGCAGACACTGAACTAAGATTTGGGGAACCAAGATGAGCAAAAGCACTTCGGTGTCTGCAGTAAGATCCAAGATCAGCCTTGGCAGGAGCAAATACAGTCGTCTGAACCTTGCTTCTGTCCCTTTTCTAAATCTATATGCTTTTTAAACTCCTTTACTACCTTTTCTCTAGTCTCTGAAAATAAGGATGCCCTTTTGCCAAGTATGTCATAGTAGCAGAAGACCATCAGAGCTACATATCTGGTTCCAGATTCGTTTGCTTTTTTCATCTTTTTGGTTGTGGTTCATGATAAGAAACAGACATATACGCATATGTTCTGGTCAAACAAACTTTATTTTGCCAACTCTCATCACCCTGTGCTCCAAAGTCAGGGTAGGGAGGCTCTTCGCAGAAAGACAAAATTTACCATCTTCCAGGCTGGTGTAAGAAGGAAGTAAGTTACAAACTTTTTTTCACATGCATTTATTCAGCCTACATCACATTTTATAGGGGATTTGAGGCAAGGAATTGCCACACAGGGAGACTGAGGAATAGAGACTTTTAGTTGGATGACAAATTGCCTAGATGGAAATGAGCAGAATGAGGATTGGGAACCACTAACTATGTCTGCCGCAGTGATAAGATAAATCTGTGTTTCGCTCATGAATTTATGACGCTATAAAATGCTTTCTTTTCCCTGATGTAAATTTCCACTAATGTAACATGTTCATTCTTTGAGATTGTAACAGTTCACCCTACAGCATGAGGCAGGTGTCCAGCATAGGTCCTTTTTGCCAAGGAAGCTGTCTGTAAGGGGTACCTGATCAAAATACAGAGATTTAGATTTAGGATTTCTGAGGTCTGTGTTATTCAAGATCACCTGCATGCTTCTAGGAACAAAAGGAGGTAACTATGGTCATAGGCTAATAAATAAACATTATGAGTGCTAAAGGCTACCATGCACATTGGGGTATCAGGCAAACAAGCCAATGAACAGTTGGTTTTCTAACTAGACTGTGAAATACTTACCTGGTTGGACCCTCACAGACAATTTTGAAGAACCATTCTTTCCCCCTAATTGCACACAAGATTCTGCAAGAAAATCCTGAAGTTACATCAATCACACATTCTGTGGGCTAGTCTGTGAAGTTAATGGCTTGGGACAAAGAAGTCAAATAGCAAGCAGTGAAGCAATAAGCTTGCTATTTGTTTGATGTAGGACTAAGCTCTAGGGGACTCTCAGCGTAAGGAAGAGTTGGGAAAGGTTTCAGGGTGCCATGAAGTACAGCCTAAGGAGAGAAGACACCACAGTCAGATGTTGGAAATCAGCAGGAGACTGGGCTTCCCAGTTGCTCTGTGCACATGGCGATAGGCCGAATCCTGCTAACAGAACTTGATGTAGTTGCCCTGAACAGCAGTAATAAATACTATTTTACAGTTGTAAGTCTTCTTTCACATACGTCATTTCAAATTGTTATCTACAGGTCACTGATAAAGAAATCAAGGTTCCTAGAGGTTAACTGCCTTTGCCAAGATCATATGAACACCACCCAGCACCTTGGAAACATCTTGCCGAAAAATGGCCAGCCTGCCTGTGCCCAGAGAACCTACTGAAAATACCAGGTACAAGAAGCTCAGTCTCTTGCAGAATTAAGTTTTAGCATCCTGTATTTTTCCTGACTGTTGATCCCAGTTTTTTTCTGGTTCTCCAAACAGAATTTCAATGATAACTTAGACCTTTGCTCCGAAGGACCTTTGCTACACCCTCTCCTCCTGCTCCCCACCCAACCTCAGTGAGCACTAAGTTTTGAGCCATTTGTGTCTGCTAGAGCATTGGTTGCAAGACGGTGGAAGAACTGAGTACTGATCAAATCACAAATATCAAATCTGGTGTTTTGCTGACTTGTTGTAATACTTTTCTGAGTCAACAATATGATCACCATTGCTATTTTAACCAAGTGTGATTTTGAGCATATTTGATTCACAGATAACAGCAAACAATTATGCATTCTTACATCATTGAAGTGCAATCCATTTTCAGTTTCACAGTCTGTCTTTTTCTTCTTCAAAGTAATATTTTGAATGTTTTTGAAATCAAATTGTAGTCAGAACCAAAGACGGAATCCATGTAATCAATTATTCATGTAGTTAGTGATCACAACTTATTACTTTGGTTTTAGTCATTTTCCAAATGTGTCATCCTTTTTTGAGGCTATATTATAGTCCATTGTATAGAGATATAGAATTAATTCCCATCAGTCTCCTATTGTTGAATATTTAAATTGTTTCCTTCTTTTTTAACTATAAAGAATGCTGTACTGGTATATCTACAGGATAAATCCCTAGAACTGGAATTGCTGGTTCTGAGGGTACATGCAGTTGTTTTAAGGAATGCATTTGATTTTGTTCTTGGATGGGATATAAATTCTTCTTTTATTCTTGGATGGGTTATAAATGCATGACATATATAATTCAGAAAGAAAACAAAAAGGTAAATTTGCAAGTATTATAGTTTCTCCTTCTGATAAGCAACTGCTATTATCAGCTCTTTATATTTCCTTACAGAGATATTCTATGCAAATACAAACATGTACATATATTAGGAATTAGGAACTTCCTCTTATTTGGGAATATTCTGCATTACACCTTTGAAAGCCCAAAGGCTCATGCTCGAATGTTGGTTGAGAGAGAGATACCCAGGCTGTTACGTCACTGTTCATGTTAAGAGCACAATTCTGTATTGTTTCATTGTTCAGTGTCTGCCATACATCATAATTATTGAAGATTTTATTTTTATAAGCTGTGTTTCTATTGATTCTCACTATGTCCATTTACTCTGGAGGGAGTTTTGAAATTATTGCTCTATTTTCTTTGTTATTCTAGAAAAAGTTCATTTTGAATTATGAATTCCTTTTTCTCCTTATTGGACGTTTTAGGATCTTTTTTCCAGTAAGGTTCTGAAATTTCTCAGGATTGTGTTTTAGTGTGAATCTATTTTTATCCATCATGTTTGGCACCTAGTGGACCCTTTCCATCAGCCCTTTAATCTCAGAAAATTTCCCTGAATTATTTGATGGATGATTTTCTCCTGTTTTCTCAGTTCTTTCCTTCTTAACTGCTGTTTTTTTTTAATGTGTACTTCTTAGATTGCTCCTATTTTCTTAATTTCCCGTCTTTCTTTTCATCTGTCTTTTCGCTCTATTTTCTATTGTAAAGGAGTGCAAAGAGCAGCAAAAGTCAGGAAAAAGAACTAATAAAACCTAGCTAAACCCTAGAGCAAGAGCCACCCAGTTTTCATAGAAACTACCTGAGGCTAACACACCTGCCCTAAGTTAGATAACCAGAGGTGGGCAGTAGCCTCGGGACATAACCCATGATAAGTCACGTAGACACGCTTGTGTGAGCTAGAGATTACGGGAAGCGGTTAGGTAACCGGGGCGTTCTCGTTTCAACTCCATTGGTTAAAATATAGAATGTGTTTTATACTTATTGGTTGTAGAAATGTGCGGGCTTCGGTGCAACGGCTGTGAAAACCCTATATAATCCCTACCTAAAGTTGCCTGGGAGTCGGCAGCTCAGACTCAGCCTGCGTGTCAGGGGAGGTGCTGTCGGCCCCAGCTAGCTGGCTGAATAAAGACTTTGCTTGGATTTACATCTCCGTGTCCATGTGGCTTGTTCTCTAGGAAAACCCTGGAGTCCTGGACCCTAACACTTTGGGGGCTCGTCTGGGATCCGAGCGGCTTCCCTGAGAATAAAGGACAGCTGGAGGCAAGGTCTAATTGTCCGGATGGGGCAGTGTAATTCGAGGGTCGCCCCCTCGTGTCTGCATAAATCCATTATAAAGCGGGAGTCGCCATCCCGTGTATGGTCTCGGGTTAGTGACCCCGAGTGAGGAAGTCTGGGTTGGTAGTCCCAGCCCCCAGGTTAGCGACCCTGGGTGAAGCCCAGGTAACCAATCCTGGTCCTGGGGTCCGAGTGACTCGGCCTTGGGAAGGCAAGTCTAATCGGCAGGAACCTGGCACCCGAGGAGGAAAAGATCGAGCTCGTCACCCTGCGGCAGTCCGAGTGGACGCCTTTCAGGAGAGTCATGAGAGTTTTTGAGGATCCTGAAAGTGGTGAGTGTGGTGCACACCAGAGTGAGAGAAGGACCAGTCCGAGCAAGTGCGATCAGATGTGGTGTGTGTGTTTAGTGTTATTGTTGATTGTTTTATTGTGTTTTGGTTTATATTTCTTTCTGCGCTTTTCCTTTTAAGTTTCTCCTACTCTGAGGTTCTCCTGTTCTTTCCGTCCCTCCTTTCTGCCACTAAATCATTCCCCTGCGGGCACAGGTTGGGCAATTAAGAGCCTTTAGGGTGCCCGCCGCTAGAAGACTCCCGTGACAGAATAAGGGGGTCACAGCCGCGAATCCCAGATAAATTCGCGTCCCCCGCAGAAGAAAAAAACTGTGCAACGACAGGCACCCGTTCACAAGCACATACACCAGTCATCTTGTTTTAAATGGCATCTCTATCCTTTGCCTTTGTCTTCCTTGTATTTTTCACTATGGGCCAGACTCAGGCTGCTCCTAAAGGTCTGATCCTTTCCCATTTCCCGAAGGTCAAGGAAGAGGCCTTGAATATGGGCCTTGGCATCAAGAAAGGCAAGCTCGACACCTTTTGCTCGGCCGAGTGGCCTTCCTTTGGAGTAAGCTGGCCGACACAGGGGTCTCTTTCCCTGGACCTTATCGGCAAAGTCAAGGCCATTATCTCCCGGCCAGACCCTGAGGGCCACCCTGACCAATTTCCCTATATCCTTGTCTGGGAAAACCTGGCTGAGAATCCTCCTTCCTGGCTGAGGCCCCTCGTGGTGGGGAAACCTCACACCGACCCACTAAAGACCTCCATCCTAGTTGCCCAGGAGGAATTAAAGCCCTCTGATCACAGGGCCAGAAACCCTGTGTGCCCGAGTGCGCCGCCTGTTCTCCCTGATAGTTCTCCCCTCCACCCCCCTCTGTCGATTGAGCGACCACCCCCGTATGTGGCTCCGTGGGAGGGAGGGGGTGAAGCTGCCGAGGGGGTAGAAAATGAGGTTGGGGAGCCCAGCAGGGACCAGGCGGCCGCAGCTTCTCCAGACTCTTCAGCAAGAGAAGACAGGAGGCCAGGGAGAGCGGGAGGAATGGCCGCAGCTTTTCCAGGCTCTCCAGCAAGAGAGGGCAGGAGGCCAAGGATAGCGGGAGGAATGCAGTTAAGGCCTCGGGGGGCCAGGGAACAAGAAGGGGAGGCTCCCTCCTCCACCTCAGAAGGAGCAATGCCGGTCCTGCCCGTGCGTGCCATCGGTGCAGGCAGTCCGGACGGAGCTCAACAATATCAGTACTGGCCCTTTTCATCTAGTGACCTCTATAATTGGAGGACTCAGAACCCTCCCTTCTCGGAGGGCCCCAAGTGTCTTATAGGTCTGGTGGAGTCCATTATGTTCACCCATTGTCTCACATGGGACAACTGCCAGCAATTGCTCCACACCCTCTTCACAACGGAAGAGAGCGTATCCTCAATGAAGCCAGGAAAAATGTCCTCGGAGAAAATGGAAGACCCACTACCCTCCAGCCCATCATCGACGAGGCGTTTCCACTTGCGCGCCTGAATTGGGACTTCGAGACTGCAGAAGGTAGGGAGCGTATCCGGGTCTACCGCCAGACTCTGATGAGTGGTCTCCAGGCGGCCGCCAGGCGGCCCACTAACCTGGCTAAAGTAAAAACTATTGTTCAGGGGGAAATGGAAAGCCCGGCCGCTTATCTGGAAAGGCTGTTTGATGCTTACAGGCAATATACCCCCATAAACCCAGAAGCAGAGGAACATAGATCAGCTGTAGTCCTCTCATTCATCAACCAGGCAGCCCCCGATATCTGGAGGAAACTCCACAAGCGGGATGACCTGGGGGAAATATCTATTAGAGAAATGCTGCAGCAAGCGGAGAAGGTCTTCAATGCTAGGGAAACTCCAGAAGACAGAGAGGAAAGGCTGAGGAAAGAGAAATGGGTAATGCAGGAGAAAAATAGGAAAGGAGACAGAGAATTTCAGAGGAGGGAGAATAAGAATCAGAGAGAAGAGATGGCCAGGATATTCCTGGCTGGGGTGAAGGAGAGCCCTAGATCACCTCGAAGAACAGGGCCCCGCCAATCCCGACTAGGACGAGATCAATGTGCCCTGTGTAAGAGATATGGGCATTGGAAGAGGGAGTGCCTCAAAAGGAGGGAACAAGGCAGAAGGAACCCCGTTAAGACCCTACACCTAGGAGAGGAGAATTGACGGGGATGGGGCTCGGCACCCCTCCCGAGTCCTGGGTAACCCTGTGCGTGGAGGGGACTCCCATTGAGTTCATGGTAGATACTGGAGCACAGTATTCAGTTCTCAACCAAGCCCACGGTCCCCTAAACCCAGGACGCACAAGTATAGTCCAGGGAGCGACACGGTCCAAGAGATGTGCCTGGACTACTAATAGAAAAGTGGACCTAGGAAGGCATCAGGTCGCTCAATCATTTCTGGTTGTACCCGAGAGCCCCGCACCATTGCTGGGCAGAGACTTACTAACCAAGGTCGGGGCGCACATCCATTTTGAACCCGAGGGGATAAAGATCATGGACAAAGAAGGGCAGCCCTTACAACCGGTACATGTGTTGACTCTATCCCTGGCCGATGAACATCATCTGTTTCAGGTGGATCAAGAAGAGGGGGGCCAGGGAGAACAGGGAGAAATTGACTTTTGGTTGCAGAGGTTCCCTTCCACATGGGCCGAAACCGGAGGAATCGGTTTTGCCAAACATCTGCCCCCAGTTGTTGTTCAACTCAAAGCCGTGGCCCTACCCATCCGGGTCTGGCAGTATCCAATACCGGAAGAGGCTAGGAAAGGGATAGCACCCCATATCCACAAACTGTTAGAAACAGAAATCCTTAAACCCTGCCGATCTACATGGAATACGCCCCTGCTTCCAGTAAGGAAGCCTGGCAGTGGAGATTACAGACCGGTGCAGGACTTGCAAAAAGTCAATGAGAGAATAGAAGATATCCACCCTACAGTGCCCAACCCTTACACCCTACTCAGCCACCTGCCACCCTCACATGTGTGGTATACTACTCTGGACCTGAAAGATGCCTTCTTCAGTATCCCACTCTCTGAAGTTAGTCAGCCTTTGTTTGCCTTTGAGTGGCAGGAGCCAAGGGGAGGAAGAAATGGGCAACTTACCTGGACTAGACTGCCACAGGGCTTCAAGAACTCTCCCACCTTATTCAATGAAGCCCTAAGCCAGGACCTGGAGCCCTTTCGCAGGAGCCACCCCCGCATGACACTGCTGCAGTATGTGGATGACCTGTTGCTGGCCACAGAAACCTGTGAGGAGTGCGAAGAAGCCACGGGGAACCTGCTGGCTGAACTAGGTGAACTGAGATATCGAGCCAGCGCCAAGAAAGCCCACATCTGTCAGAGGTCAGTGGTCTACCTGGGGTACAAAATATCTAATGGAGCCAGGTGGCTAACGCAGGCCATGAAACAAACTATCCTGACTATCCCCATCCCTTCCTCACCCCGGGGAGTGAGGGAATTTCTTGGCTCAGCCGGGTTCTGCAGGCTCTAGATTCCAGGATATGCAGAAATAGCCTGACCGCTATATGAGGTGACCAAAGAAGGGCTGGGCTGGCAATGGAATCAGGAACAACAAGAAGCTTTTGACAGACTGAAAGAAGCTCTCCTCCGGGCCCCCACCCTATCTCTGCCAGACCCAGAAAAACCCTTCATCCTGTTTGTAGATGAAAAGAAAGGAGTAGCTAAAGGAGTCCTGGCTCAGCAGCTGGGCCCGTGGAAGAGACCTGTGGCCTATTTGTCCAAGCGGCTGGACCCAGTGGCCTCTGGGTGGCCACCTTGTCTGCGTATCCTAGCAGCCATCGCTCTACTAGTAAAAGAGGCAGACTAGCTGACTTTTGGCCAGAACCTGAGGGTAACAACCCCATGTACTGTAGAGGGGATCCTCAGGCATCCTCCAGGAAAATAGATGACGAATACAAGACTCACCCACTACCAAGGGCTCCTACTAGATTCTCCACGAATTGTCTTCTCTGACCCGGTGACCCTAAATCCGGCCACCCTTCTGCCAGACCCAGATCTGTCAACCCCCATCCATGACTGTATAGACATCCTTTCCAGAATTATCCAGGTGCGAGCAGACCTGAAAGACACACCGTTACCGAACTGTGAGCTAAATTGGTACACAGACGGGAGCAGCTTTGTGCAAGAAGGAGTCAAGAGAGCAGGGGCAGCAGTAGTGACCCACGAAGGAGAAGTTGTCTGGAGCGCAGCTCTGCCCCCTGGCACCTCAGCACAGAAGGCGGAACTTATTGCTCTCGCTGAGGCCCTGGATAGAGCAGAAGGCAAGCGGGCCAACATCTACACAGATAGCAGGTATGCCTTTGGCACTGTCCATGTCCACGGTGCCATCTACCGAGAAAGAGGATTCTGTTCCGCGGAAGAGAAGGAACTGAGGAATCTACAAGAAGTCCAAAGACTACTAGCCGCTATCGAAAAACCAAAGGCGGTAACAGTTATACATGTACCGGGCCACCAACCAAATAAGACACCTGAGGCCATCGGCAACAACCATGCTGATGCGGAAGCTAAGAGGGTGGCCCTCTCGGACTCCCTTGTACTTGCAGCCCTCGAGATACCCATACCTGAACTGCCTGCCCTGCCACCCAAACCTGAGTATTCCCCTCAGGACCTCGAGTGGATGAGGAAACAGGTCTCAGGGAAAGTGTTTGGGGAAGGAAATTGGGGTAGGGACCAAGAAGGTAAATTGATTCTGCCAGAAGCATTAGGACAGTACATGCTTGCTAATCTGCATAAGTCCACCCATCTAGGCTGGAAAAAGCTGCTCAGCCTTTTCCAGTCTGCGCAGTTGGTGTTTCCCCACCAGAATGAGGCAGCTCGTCAGATCACGAAAGAATGCAGCAGCTGTGCAATGCTAAGACCAGCCCCAAGAGGGCCGCACCCGGCAGGTACTCGGGAAAGGGGGAGGGCTCCAGGGAAAAATTGGGAAATAGACTTCACCAAAGTAAAACCAAGAAAGTATAGATATAAGTATTTGCTGGTTATGGTGGATACCTTCTCAGGGTGGGTGGAGGCTTTTTCAACCAAGCATGAGACCAGCCAGGTGGTAGCAAAAAAAATAATTGAAGAGATCGTCCCCAGATATGGGGTCCCTGAAGCCATAGGTTCCGATAATGGCCCGGCTTTCATTAGCAAAATCCTGCAGGGACTAGCCCTGGCTTTGGGGGTGGATTGGAAGTTACATTGTGCTTACAACCCACAAAGCTCTGGGCAGGTAGAGAAAATGAATCGGACCTTGAAGGAGACTCTTTCTAAATTGGTATTGGAGACTGGCGGCGACTGAGCGACCCTCCTTCCCTTAGCCATCTTCTGCGCTCGGAACTCCCCCTATGTACATGGTTTAACTCCATTTGAGATAATGTATGGGGCCCCTCCACCCATAACTCAGTGAGTGCAGCTTCCCGGTGCAGAGGACCCAGCCCCTGACTATCTGAATGTGTTGCAAGCTCTTGCTAAAGTGCAGCAGGAAATCTGGCCCCTGATCAGAGCATATTAAGAGGGCAGGAAAATTCCGAGCCCGGAACATGGCATAGTCCCAGGGGATATGGTATGGGTCAAGAGACACCAAGTGAGGACTCTTGAACCCAGGTAGAAGAGACCTTATGTTGTATTGTTTACCACCCCCACTGCTCTCAAGGTTGATAGTATTGCTCCCTGGCTGCATCACACCCACGTTCGGAAGGTCCTGCCTCATAAAGATCCAGGAGCCTGCAAAGAAGAGTGGAAGGTGAAGCAGCATCCTGCGAATCCCCTAAAACTACACCTAAGCCGAAGATGAAGGGGATCCTGCTGATAAGCACCTTAATATGGACCTTCAAGGGAACCACGCTCGAAGGCACCAACCCCCCTCAGCCATGGGACCTGACCTGGATGCTGGTTAACGGCGCAACTGGGGAGGTCATCAGTACCACAGAACACACTGTGCCACTTGGAACCTAGTGGTCTGACCTGTTTTTCTGCCTTCGATGGATCAACCAAAGTTACCGAACCCTTTGGGGGCAGCCCAACGTCCCTCAAAACTTGGCTCACTCCCATAGATTTTATGCTTGCCCAGAAGCAGGTAAAAGAGAGTCATGTGGGTGGGAGCCCTTCTGGTGTGCCAACATAGGGGACTGTGTAACCTCGAACGATGGAGATCGGAGATGGCCAGTTACAAAAAAAGATGCTGTCAAATTTTCTTATGTCAACCAGGGCATCCCTGGTCACGTGCCTATGGACAAGGCTTGTGACCGAAGGGACCAGGATTAGGTACGAATTCAGTTCACCGAGATGGGCAAAAAGACTGAAGTATCGCGTTAGATAAAAGGACTAAAATAGGGGATAAAGTACTATAAATATGGGAGACATGAGGAACATGAAGGCTCAATCCTCACCATCAAATTAGCCGTGTCAACTCCCAGCACCGCCGTAAGTACATCCCCAGACACCTTCAATCCAGGACAAGGACCTGGGACAAAGAGACGAGAAAATGTCGACCGGACGTACGCCTGCGCCTCACACCCGGCTCAGCTCCCTGAGGGGCACCCTGGCGGGCACCAACGGCCACATTCGCTGGCCAACCGCCGGAACACATGCCCCGGACCCACCTGTAGTAGTAGCCGGGGCCATAGCCATAATAGCCATGGGGCGAGTCGTCGGAGCCGCCATAGCCTGGCCCGTAGCCCTGCTAGTAGCCCTGGTTCCAGTAGGTGCTGTAGCCCTGATTCCAGAGCCCACAAGAGAACCGGGTCTAGGTCCCTCCGGGTCAGATAACCCCATGTGGGAAATGGTGCAGGCAGTAGCAGAGACTCTTAACCACACTACTCCCTCCCTCACCGATCCCTGTTGGCTATGCTACCCAGGTTCACCCCCCTTCTATGAGGCAATCGAGATAAATAGCTCCTACACTATCAGCAACTCCCATCCCACTTACTGGGATGGGAAACCATGAAGACTTACAATCGCTCAGGTTTCAGTCGCTGGTACGTGTGTAGGCACAGTCTCGACGGCCCAGGGCCAGTTATGCTCTTCCTACGCTAACACCACGTGAGAGCAAGAAAAGTAGATTATACCCTCCTTGGGCTGGTGGCTCTGCTCAAAGACAGGCCTCACTCTGGCCCTATCCACCTCTGTGTTCAATGCTAACAGTGAGTTTTGTGTGCTAGTGGCCATTCTACCTCGCCTAATGTATCATTCTCATGAATCTCTCCTTTCTTATTGGGAAGAAAGGCCAAGCCCCCACCGGAGCAAGAGAGAAGTTGTTACCACCCTGACCATTGAGACCCTCTTCTCCCTAGAGATAGCAGGGGCAGGCACTGGGGTCGCAGCCCTTGTAACTCGGGAAAAAGGGCTCACAGCCCTGAGGCTGGCAGTCGACAAGGACCTAGAACAACTCCGATCGTCAATATCAGACCTGGAGCAATCCCTCACCTCCTTGTCAGAGGTGGTCCTACAAAACCGAAGGGGCCTGGACCTCTTGTTCTTAAAAGAAGGTAGACTGTGTGCAGCCCTAAAAGAAGAGTGCTGTTTCTATGTAGATAAGACAGGTGCAGTCAGAGATTCCTTAGCCAAACTAAAAACAGATCTAGAGAAGAAGCGTAAAGAATATGAGAGTAACGAAAGCTAGTTTGAGTCTTGGTTCAAATACAAGCCTTAGTTCGCTACCCTCCTCTCGGCCATTGCGGGGCCATTGGTCATCCTACTGTTGTTGCTTACAATCGGTCCGTGCATAATAAACAAGCTACTTAGGTTTGTACGGGAGAGGGTTAACACCGTCCAACTTCTGGTCCTTCGTCAAAAGTATCAGGCCCTAGGAGCTGCTGTAGAAGATTCCTCAGTCTGATCAAGAAAAGAGAAGAAATGTAAAGGAGTGCAAAGAGCAGCAAAAGTCAGGAAAAAGAACTAATAAAACCTAGCTAAACCCTAGAGCAAGAGCCACCCAGTTTTCGTAGAAACTGCCTGAGGCTAACACGCCTGCCCTAAGTTAGATAACCAGAGGTGGGCAGTAGCCTCGGGACATAACCCGTGATAAGTCACGTAGACACGCTTGTGTGAGCTAGAGATTACGGGAAGCGGTTAGGTAACCGGGGCGTTCTCGTTTCAACTCCATTGGTTAAAATATAGAATGTGTTTTATAATTATTAGTTGTAGAAATGCGCGGGCTTCGGTGCAACGGCTGTGAAAACCCTATATAATCCCTACCTAAAGTTGCCTGGGAGTCGGCAGCTCGGACTCAGCCTGCGTGTCAGGGGAGGTGCTGTCGGCCCCAGCTAGTTGGCTGAATAAAGACTTTGCTTGGATTTACATCTCCGTGTCCGTGTGGTTTGTTCTCTAAGAAAACCCCGGAGTCCTGGACCCTAACACTATGAGACTTCCTCAAATTAACCTTCCAACTTATGTGCTGATGTTTTTCATTTCTGCCCTTGTGTTTTTAATTCCCAAGAACTGCTTATGTGTTCTTTGAGTATTCCTTTCTTATAATTTCCTGACCTGATCGTGGGTGCCCTGTCTCCTTTTGTATGTGGAGGGCATCAATAATAGTTGATTTCCTTTCGTTTTCTTCTCCCATGCAGTGTTCTCCATGTGGCTTTTCTTCTTATCAATTATGATCGTTTGTTTTTGTTATGGAGGGTTCAGTTTGGTGCTGCAGGGGAGTCAGAGGACAAAGTGAGGAAGGAATTCATTAAAGTAAGGGTGTTAGGGAATGACAGAATAGAGTAATAAAGACAGTTCATTCAACAGCTACTCAGGATGGGGCACGACCCCCGCCAACTCCTTAAGCCAGGGTCACCTGGCATCCAGCATCTGCTTGGGTCTGCACAGCGTGGGAGCTGAGTCCCTCCCACCCCAGGCTTTGGGGGAGCCACAGAGCACTGGGTGGAGTGAGATGATGTTCTGCGTACTTCCTGTAGGTAAAGAAGGGAGACTTTCAGGCAGGTTACTAAGGAGCATGACTGTAAGCTGCAGTTCCTGGTCACCCAGCGGATGGTAATTTGCAAGCCCAGGTCTGAGCGCTCAGCAGCCCCTCCTTACTTGTCTGAGGTAGGATAGAGTGAAGGTTAAAGCCAGAAGTCGGAGGATTAGAATGACAAAGCAAAGTAATGAAACACTTAACTACTGGGAAGGTACAGAGAGATGCGTTTAAGTGAGAAGTTTAATTAAGGCAAAAGGAGCACACTTGGAGAGGGGAGTGTGGGCTGCCCTAGAGAAGAGGCACCCCTGAAAGGCTGGGAAAAGATTAAAAGGATACACACCTAGAAAGTGCGGGTGACCCCAGAGAGAGGAATGCCCCAAAAGGCCAGGGGTTCCCCCTTTTAAGGATTGTTTAGGAATGTGACTAAGGGCTGGGGGTGCAGACTTGTTAAGTGGTTTTTGAATACTTAGAATTAGCTTAACACAAGGAACTTCCTGCTCTGATTTCTCCCTGGGGTACCTGCATCTTGGTCTGGGAGCGTATCAAACAGCTTGCCTGCCCAGCCCCCAAGGTGGGCTGAGTTATTGTCTGTTTGCTAAAGAGTAAGTTAAGGATCTTACATTTTTAACTTCCTGGGTATTAAAATACAATCTTTAAGATGGAATCCTTCCTGCCTTTCATTATGTTGTTGTCTTGCCAATGGGTTTCAGCCCCAGGCAAGTTCGCTATTGATTCAATGTGACCAAAGAAATTGACAGTAGAACACTCTTTGGGGTGAAAGGGTTATACCCAACTTTATTTCCAGGTGGCAGGTCAGTCACTAGAATCCCATTCACTCAGAGTGAGACTGCAGGCAGCAAACCAGTCTCTGCCTCTGGGTCCCTCTGTCTGCACAGCTGTCCTCTGGGCTTCTCTGCACAGCCATCCCACACAGCCATCCTCTGGGCCTCTCTGCACAGTTGTCCTGCACAGCTGTCCTCTGGGCCTCTGTCCTCAGCGCTGCCACCACTCCAGCTTCTGCTCTGCTCTCCTGCAGCCTTGCAGCCCTGCCATTATGTCATGCGCAGAGCACTGAGCAGAGCTCTTTATATAGAGTCAACAGCCATATATTGCCCACAGGTGTGCAGTGAGCTAGCAGTCAGGGCAAGGTGAGAATCCTGGCCACAGGAACTCTCATTTTATCCACAGTTGTTTATGGCTGGGCCTGCATGCTAAATTAGTTGCCTAGGTTACAAACTACTTAATTAGGGCCGGAAGGAAGAAAAAACAGCATATAGTGATGCCAGGGTTCTTGTTCACGAAGCCGAAGAATGAGCTTCACAAACACCCGAGGTAGGAGAGCAAGGTACAGGCTTTTATTTAGAGATAAAGTGAAAGGACAGAGCTCCAAGCTCATGCCAGGAGGGGACAAGAGAGTCCATAGTGGTGCATTGTCCAGGGGGTTTTATAGGCAGTTGTGGATTTTTGAGAACATCAATAAAAAGGCTTAGGGGTGTGGACTTGTACCACCTGCCCTGTCCTCAAGGTGGGCTGGGTCATAGTCTGATTGCCAGGGCTGACAGCGGAGTCATGGGTTATGCTGATACCCTTGCCAAAAACTCAAACATTCCAGGCCAAGTTGCTCCTGGCCTTTTGACCTTTAACTGATCTCACTGAAGATGTCTATATCTTTACCCTAGAGAATTAGTGTGACCTTGACTTTGCATAATGCTTAGCACAGAGTTTCAGTAGGGACTTCTTTGCCCATTGTTACATTGCTCTGACTGTAAATATTCCGCCCTGCTTTTCCCCCAGGCCCTCACCCTGCTCTAACTACACCCACCGTCCCTGTCTCAATAGGTAAAGGTGAAAAAGTAAGCTGGGCCTGCATGATTAACACAATAAAGACATGGGCTATGCTGAGGTACCTTCCTTTATCTGGAAAATATTCAAACATTCCAGGCCAAGTTGCTCTTGGCTTTTTGAGTTTTAATTGATTAATTTTGGATCTTTTTAGTGGACTTTTTCTCCTTCCACCCCGCTCATATCTATTTTCCTTCCTAACATTTTGATTGCTATCTTCCTGTTAGAGGCTTTCCTTAGATGTTTACAGATCCTTTCTTGTTTGCTCATACAGTGAGAGTTTAAATGCTGATTGAATACTCTGAGTATGGACTTGGAGCTGGCTGATTTTATAGTAAGGTAGTCTTGACAGACCATTAGCCACTACCTTTATATATGTCTTTTTGGACTGTCAGGTGTCCAGAAGAAGCATCTACCAGACCCCAGCCTTGGAGGTAGAGATTTGGCAGCCAGAGTCCTGGTAGGTGGTGGGTTTGGGTGTGGGTAAAAATTGCAACATTTCTAGAATATCTCACCTGGCTTTAGTACATCTGCATATCCTCAGGGGTGGAGAGAAGTTCATTTCCATATCAGTGGGTAATTACCTGGGCAACCAAGGGCGTGTCTGAACCTGAGAAGTTAAGGGGAGGGACTGGCTTGCTTGCTTCTTCCAGAGCAGAGGGGAAAGATGGCCCAGGACTGTAGTTTGTGAGCAATAAACAGGTTTTAAACTTTATTTCTCCCTTTGACTGATTTCAGTTTTTAGAGGTATTTTACCCCGGGGTTTACTCTCCCCGGACTTACAGAGGGCGTTGCTCAGTGTCCACTATACACTCCACTTAGTGCCCCTGTTTTTATTAAGTTGCCCAGGCCCACAAATGTGCTTAGTGTGCCCAGTCCAGCGAACCTCCAGTTAAAACTTTTCTGTAGAATTATCTTTCATATTTCTCTTGGGGGAAGGAAGTACAGTCACTCCATGGAGTGGAGTCTGGGAGGGCATCTACGATTTAAAAATATTCTCAAACAACTTTCACCATATTCTCTTTGTTTTATTCTTTTACCCACCTAGTATTCCCTTCACTCCCACTTCCAGAAATACCAGAAGTCCCTGGAATTGCCAGCTTCTGAGCCGTTTAAGGGTTCTTCAGTGTAAGACTATTCCCAGCTGTTCTCCACTGCAGGTTTAGGAGTTTGACTGTATCAGATCTACTTAATCAGTGGCAGTTCAACTTATCTGTCTTATAGTTTCAAAAATTAGTCACTGTTTTTTTCCCATATTTGAGAGACTATGTTTTGTGGTGGTGGTTTAAAGATCCCATTTGGTTCTACTTCAGGAGGGAGTGAATTCAGACGTGTGCTTCAGTCTACCATCTTAGCCGGAACCCTGATGATTGCTTTTATTAGTCATTTACTTTTCTCTTGGACTAGCAGAGATGGTTTAAAAATAATTTACATTCCATTACACACATTCTTCTGTGCAGAAGAAAATGCAACTTCATTTTAAACACTGATGGAGAGTATTAAGAAATAGCTGTGTTCTTTGATTTAGGGAATTAATTTAAGCCCAAAGAAAATGCTATGAACAGGGATAATAAAATCTTAATGAATCTCCAATAAGTCTCAGAATCTATTGTTTAATATCCCATCTATTCAAAGGGACAAAACTTGTGCTAAACATGCACTTGGGATAGAAAATAAAACTGAAAGTTTGACAGTAAACTGGACAAATACAGAAACTCATTTACATAAAAATGATGTAAGAGAAGTTAATTGAGTCCATCAAAACTCACAAAATAGGTTTGTTTGCAGGCAATAGCATTTCTACAGGCAACAAAACTGTAATAAGCTCTCAAAATACTGAGAATTTTTTCTCTGTTCATTGCTAATTGGCCTTCTTAGGAGCCAACCGGTATGTACCCAAGTGAAAGAGAACCTGACCTGTTTCTTCTACTTTTGTCTAAATTTTGTGTCTGTATAAGCATTAGCCCCAGTGTGCTTCCCTTTTTAAATTCCTTGTAGAGTTCCCTGAATCACCTGGCCAATGGAAATACACTTTCCGTATCCCATTGCAGCTCTCAGATGAGAGGTTTCCATGGCATTCAGAATTATCTGACTTTCTGAAGCCCATTAAAAAGCCTGAGAGGTAGAGACTGTAATTGTTCTCACTCAGGTCCAATATAACCAGCTGTCCAGCCACTCCTCAACTGTGACCCAGCTTTACTCCGCCAGCTGCATGCTTCTGCAATGCCTCTCTGAGGATCGGTGACATCTGCCAGGCAGAGAGGGAGAGTGAATGTGCCCGATGCTGGGGTTCAGGCTAACTGTTCCCTGCAGAACAAGCTCACTTCCAGCAGAGGAGCTGGTGGGGCTTCAGTGACGTTCTGGTGTTCGCTGTTGGCATTTCTGAAGTGGGCTCTGGGAGAGAGTCTCTGCACAGAGAAACCTAACATGGGACCTTTTCTGGTTTCGTTTCAGGCTTGTGAGGCATCAGCAAAGTGTGGTTCATCATGAACTCTTTACGGCTCCAGCAATGAGTCGTGTGGTCATTCAGTAGGCCCCCTTGAGTCTGTAGTGTGTCCTGTCAGCCCCCCTTTGCTGTGAGTGTTGTTCTGAGGACCTGACTGCTTGGCCACTGAAGGGAGAGAAAGGATATTTCTAAAAGACAGCCCTCAGGAGCCCAGTGCATTGTGATAGCATGTTCAGCATATTTAGGGCACAGAGAGAGAGAGAGAGACGCCATTTGGAGACATTGTAAACCCAGATTTACTGTAGTACTTTGTGCTATAGGTGCTTCAAGGTTATTCATGACAGCTAGAGTTTATTTCTAATAGTCTTAGAACAGTTTTGACCAATCCCAGGCTGGTTCCATCTGTAATGAAGAAGGAAAACAACCTGTGGTCATTTCATTGCAGTTATCTGTTCCTCTAGCTCATCCAGGGTTAAAGAGCCTGCCTTTCTCTTGCTGAGACTGGCTTTTCCCTTAGGCGCATCTTAAGGTTTAAGGCACGTAGGAAGGGCCTGTGACAGCGGAGCTTCGAGTGACTGGTTTGTCCGCACTGCCTCCCGCCGTCTCCTGTCTGGGCTGTTGCTCCCTTCTTTGTATCGGTATCCCTGCATGCCCTCAGATTCTCTCTGCCTCTTCAGCCCTGAGTTTCTTAAGAAATGACCTGTTAAGTTACCATTAAACTGATGAAGAGTCATATTTCCTCTTAATGTCAGCATTCTGATGAGGAGAAGAGTAACAAAAAAAAAATGCTCCTCTGGTGGGATTTCCAATGTCAGTAAAACATTAGAGGAGTGACCTGAGGGTGGGTGGGTGGGTGAGAGGGGTAGTTCTTGTTCTCTTGAAGTTATCTTGAAGTTTCTGTTCTACCCTTCCATGGAAACATGCCTAGGCATCAGTTGGGTTTCCTGAAAGAACACTGTGAAAACAGACGGTAACTTCACGAAAGTGCCTAAATGTAAATTTTTTTTTCCTCCCAGCATTTTCTGCCTTGAAGAACAACTGTAGATTTTGCAGAACAAATTAAATTGAGAGTAGAATAAGTGAGCCAGGCAACTGCACTTCGAATTAAATGAATATCATAAGCCAATATATTCTGCTTTTACTCTGACACTGAGAACTCCTCTCCCTTTACAAAAATCCCCCAGCAATTCTAAGAAGCCAGCATTATGTGGACAAATACTGCTCATCAACTAACTCTTTATAGAGAAGTAATGCAGGGAAACTGATTTCTTTGAAAATACAGGAATTGATTTCCTTCATTTCTTCAAAACGAAGATCCTCTATTACAGTGAGCCTTGGTTTGAAAAATACTTAAGATTACAACTGAAAAACTCTCTGTTATGCACATAGGGTCGTAGAGTCTCAGGGGTGGGAATTAATTTGTCTAAACTCATAAAATATATCGACAGCAGAGCTTGGATTATATTCTCCTTCCAGGCAGTGTTCTCTCCATTGCACTGGACTGCTCCTTCCCTTTAGCAGCAATATCTCATGCACATTCTCAGTTCAGTGTGAACAAGTAGTAAATTTCACACACATACTCACACACACACACACAAACCCTCAAGAAAACTTAGAATCATTAATTAGTCTGGCCGTGAAGGGTCACAGTATCTAAACATCAGAAGATTCTTTATCCTCCAACATTTTATCTTGAATAATTTCAAACCTATAGAAAGATGAAGGAAGAGTACAAAAAATACCTGCACACTCTGCACTTAGATTAGCTGATTGCTAACACGTTGTCATATTTGCTCTTTTCTCTATTTACATATATACATTTACTGAACTGTTTGAAAATGAATTGCAGATGTCATGGCACTTCATTCCTAAATGCTTTCTGAGACTCAATGTTTTCTCATAGAACCAGAATACATTAATAAAATTCAACATTGATACAGCAATATCTATTAACAACATATAGCTTACATTAAAATTAATCTAAGGTAGTTCCCCTTCTTTGTTTTGGTTTCATGACTTTGACTATTGTAGAGACCAGATTGTGCCTTTTTTTTTTTTAAGCTTCCCATAATTTGTCTGATGATTTCCTTATGATTAGATTCAGGTTAAATCTTTTTTGGTAAGAATACCAAATAGAGGGTAATATGTTCCTTACAGTACATCAGCTTTTTAAAGGTCATCTTCCTAATTTATAAATAATCTGAGCAGTGACAATTTGAGGCTGTGAATACCTGTTTCTCAACAAATTTCCATTCAGAGGTTTGAGCACCCATTCAGGATGCATCCCTGAATCAATTACCATATCGGCAGTTGCAAAACTGATTTTATGGTTTATCATTTCTTACACATTTATTAGTTTATGTACTAACTAGTTTATACATTTATTCTTTCATAAAGCACTTTCCCTTCTTACTGAGGACTCAGATTCTTTTTTGTTCCGTGTATCATAATCTATTATATCACTGTTTTTCTTTTTAATGTTCAACTTGTCAAGTGAGCGCTCTCACGAGAGAGTTCCTATGTCCTTTTACCATCTCTGTGTCAGTTTTTTGGCACTTCATTAGTTTCTGGCACATGTTCCAGGCCTGCTTTGAACAGTTCCCACGTCATATCTGGTATTAGCAACAAGGGGTCCTGATTCCTTTTATTAAGGGATTGTATTTAGAAACCTATATATTTTTTTTTTCACGTCTTTCTTACACAAGAGGTAGAATAAAAAATCTGGTCTTTTAGCTTACATATTTTGCTTAAAAATATATCCTAGCAATTACTTCATATCTGTTCTTAGAGATGTTATTCCATTACAGAGCTGAATGCTATCCGTGTACCATAGCTTATCTTCTATGTTTGGGCTTTTAGGTTGTTTCCAATATTATTCTATTACAAATAAGACTAAAATTAATAACTATGTGCATATGTGCTTTTATAGTGGGACTTCTGGGTCAAAAGATAAATATATATGTAGTTTGTTAGATATTGCCAAGTTCACCTCCACAGGGACTGCACAATTTTGCACTCTCCCTAGCAAAGTACGAGTGCTGTTCCTAATCTAACCAATAAAATATGTAGTCAAGCTTTTGAATTTTTGCTGTCGTAAGTGAGAAATAGTCTCAGTGTGGTTTCCTTTATTATGGGTAAAGTTCAGCATTTTTTCATATATCTAAGGATATATATATATATATAATAAATTGTTAATCTCTTTTTCCTATTTTTCTATCAAGTTTTTGTCTTTCCCTCTCTATTTTTAAGGGTTTTGTGTGTGTTAGAGATATTAGCCCTTTGTAGGTGATATTTTAAAATATTTTTTCTGGTTTGACAATTGTCTTTTGACTTTTCTTATGATTTTTTTTGTGCAACATAATTGTTTAAAAGTTGCATTCACCAGTCTTTTAAAACTGCATCTAGGTTTCTCACACCTACATGATAAAAATGAAGTCATATTTTCATTTTTCCAAGACTTACATATTTTCAGTGTTTTACTGTTAGATCTCCAATCCATTTGAAGTTCATTCTGGTGTTTGGTGTGTAAAGTGTGCATCCAATTTTATCTTTTTCCAAAAGGCTATCCAGTATTTCCCACATCATTTATTTAAAAGTCTTTTTTCTTCTCTAATGACTTAAAATAACATCTTTATCATTTGTTAAATCTCTGTGTTTTGGAGAATATTTCTGAATTTCACAACTGTCTGTGCATGTATGAGTATTATACTGTTTTAAGAAGATAATTTCTAGTATGTTTTATTATCTCATAAGCTTAGTTCTAGAGTTTGCCTACCTATTCACACACATTTATGTTTACACATTAAATTATAATGAACATGTATAGCTCCAGGAAAAAAAAAACTGGCATTTTTATTCAGACCACTTTAGGGAGAACTGTCATTTTTATGATGCTGAACCTTTCTATATAAGAACAAGGGATGTATTTTTTGTATCTTTCAGAAGTGTTTTCTAGTTTTCCTCATATAAGTATTACACATTTCTTTGTTAAGCTTATTCCTAAAGTTTTTTTGTTGATATTGTAAAAGGATTTTTCATTGTACTGTAACTTCTGATTATTGTTGTTTAAGTGAAGTCTTTTAAAATTTTTTGTTAATATTATATACTTCTAACTTAGTGAATTTATTAAGTATTGTTAATTATTGATTCCTTTGGTTCTCCTGTTACAATGTCAGATCGTCTTCAAAGAGATAGCTTGCTTCTTCATTTCTAATCCTTTTTCTGCTAACTTTTTTTTCTTATTTAGTTGTTTGGTCAATACCCCAAATACAATACTAAATAGAGGAGGAGATGGTGGATCTGTTTGCTTTGTTCTTTACTTCAGTGGGAATGACTCTATCGTTTCCCCATTAAATACGGTACTGGCATAGACCTGAGGTCTCTAAGTCCCTGTCCATCTCCACCTCCCCCGCCCCCTCTTCTACTCTGCCTCTCTCCCTATCCCATCTGTGTTCCTATCAATAGTGTCATCATCTTGCTTCAAGATAACATCCAGAGAAGGATTATAAAATCATGCTCAACACAAAGTATAGAATCCATGCAGTGCTAAGCTTATTAACAACTAAAATAATGTGGACAATATAAATGTAGTTTCTTTTTTTAGAACGGTCTGAGACCATCAACACAATTCCCCAAGTATCCTTTCTCTCCCTCAGAAGGTATCATCTGGTTTGGATTTAGCATGCAAAATTTTAAGCAATGTATTTGCAACATTATTTGAACAGAGAACCATTTCGGCAGAACATACCCATTTTGTGCCCCTTTAGATATGAGCTTACATGACATTTTCCAATAAATTGAGCCTTATAAATCCATATCTGATTAATGTAAGACAAGTAATTATTCTACTAAAAGGCCTATCCTACTAAAAGTATTTTATAGGTAGAGTCTTTATAATCTTATTGCTAGTAAATACAACTGTGTCTGTAGGAGTTTAGCTTGTTTCAAGGGGATTTAACTGGGTTACTTTCCTTCCCCAGAGGTCTCCAGTAAAAGAAGAGTACAGCACAGGCCTTGTGTGTGTGTGTGTGTGTGTGTGTGTGTGTGTGTGTGTGTGTGTATACATATATATATATATTATATATATGTGTATGTATATATACATATATATATATATACACACTCACAATACATTATATATTATGTTACATTGTTGCATGTATTATGTTATATGTATATATTACACATGTATATATTATATGTGTATATTGTATACATTATATAGTATGTGTATATATTGTAATATATGTTACATGTATATATATGTACATATGTATGTATACACACATATACACACTGTATTTTTTTTAACAGGATAAGGAAATATCAGTTCCCTGTCATTGAATGTTTCCATAAGAAATAGATAAGGAATTTTTTCAAAGGCCTTTAAGCACCTTTTGAAGTAATTATCTGATTTTTTTCTCCTTAGATCTCTAACTACACTTTATTATACTAATGGATTTCTACTAGTGAACCATCTTCACATTCTTAAAATAAGTCTCATGTGTTCATTACCATTAGTATTTATCTGAATGCAGTATGGTGTTTCTTCTTTTTCTACTTAGGATTTTTGCTTTGATATTCATCAGTAAGATTGGTCTGTCTCTGCATGTGCATGTGTGTGTATGTGTGTGTGTGTGTGTGTGTGAGTAATCTTGCTCACATTCTAGTGTTAATATTATACTTGCTTCATGAGAGTAATTTGAGAGTGTTCCTTCTTTTTCTATCATCTGGAACAATGCTTAAAATATCTGTTCTTTAAAAATTTGGTAATGCTTGCCTGTAAAATCATTGGGGTCTTGTGCCTTTTTCATGGGGTAGAATACCTTTACTTCTTCTATGGCAATGTGTTGTTCAAGCTTTCTATCTTGATTAGAGTACGTGAAGTCAATTGTGGTCTATTTTCCTAAATAGTTATCAATTATTTCGTGTAGATGTTAAATTTTTGTATAAATTGTGTGAGTTTTTTGGATTATTTTAATTTTTCTGCTTCCCCAGTCATTCCTTCCTTATTATTTAAAGGTTATGAATTCATGACTTTTAAGTTCATCCCATAGATTCTGGTATACTATGTTTACATTAACATTACACTTTAAGAAACACAGGAATTTCTATTTATACTTCCTTTTTCCCTCAAGAATTGTTTCACACAGAGTTTCTTTTTACAAATATCCAGGAATTTTCCAATTTTGTTATTAATTTTCAGCTTTATTGCATTGTCATCAAAGAAATTTTTCTATTTCTATTTTATGGAACTTACTGAGCCTCTTTCTGACTTGACATTTGGACAATAGTTGTATGTGTTCCGTTTGTGTTAATGAAGGGATATTCTCTATTTGGGGGTTGCAGAGTACAATATATGTTGTAATACTTAGCTTATTGGTTTGTCATATAGGTCTTCTATAGCCTCACCTATTTTTGGCCCATTTGATCTCTTTCAGACTGAGACTTGTTATGAGGTCTCCTCTTTTTAGTGGGTTTCTCTGTATTTCCACTTTCCTTCCTTAACAGTTTTTAAATTGCCTTGTGAAAGTGATGGTTGTGTTTGTGGTGCATAAATTTTCTTAACTAGCATCTTTGTGAATTGCAGCTTTTAGTATGTCAAGAGGAAATTCAGAGAGTTTTACTTGACCTAAGTATTTTATTGAGTGAGAGGTCAACTGTTCATGAAGAGGGAGACTTCAAACCAGAAAACAGCATGACGCTCAGAGGCACGCCTTACAGGACAGCTTATAATGTGGACATGAGTAAAGTGTTGTTACAGCGACTGTTTGTTACAATGGGATTTCCAGAGGGCAGGGGATTGGTTAAAAGTGATTTTCTTATATCATTTTAGGAAGATGACAAATTTCATTTGTGATGACTAGCGGTATTTATAAGTAACCTAAGTTAAGTTTAACTTCATTCATGAAAAAAACTAGATTAAGTTTTGCATATGTGGCTAAAGGAGTTTTGTCTGAGGATCTTCAAGCCTGTTTTCCATTTTATTTTAACAAGTGTTATAAACTGTATTTTTTTTTAGATTCAATGCCTCTTGGTCTGAATTCTAGTCTGTGAGACATCAGGAAATAACTCTTTTTTTAATTGTTTTCACTTATCCATTATACACTTGGCCACCCCTTTATTTTTAGGCTTTCTGAATTACTTAATTGGAGATGGTATCTCTTGCATACAACATGGAGTTGGGTTTTGCTTTGCAAAAATTCCATGTTTTATTAAATAGTCATTTAAACTGTTGTTATTTTGCTTCAAGGCAGTGGGGTATAAGAGTTTACGGGAGAGGAGTCAGGGAATTATCAATTACATGCAGTAGGCAGAACACTTTATTTTCCTACATCTACTGTTTCTCTCCCTGGATAGATGTTACGTAGTTGGTTTTAATTGGTTTTAATTGAATCACTTTTAGGAGCAGAGTGAATTTTTTAAAAGTTTGCATGTTGCAGGAAAATAAGAAGTACCAAAAGAAGAATGTAAAAAAGGATTTGGAACATGTTGCTCTAACGTTCATATGAACATATTAAAGGCTTAGAATAAGGGCGAATCTCAAAGGATATGAAATACATAACATTTGGGAGGTCAGGTTCTGCCTCCATCGTCCCGATTCGCTGTCAGTTGATCTTTGGGCAATCACTTAAACTCCCTAAACCTCAGCTTCCATATCAGCAAACTGGAGACAAAATTTGTCCTACTACCTTCCTTTCAAAATTTTTGTACCCATCAAAATGTCCATCTCCATACTCCATCTTCCACAAGGCCTCATTCTCCAGCAAAGTTTTTGGTCACACTACTTATCTTATAAATCTACTATAATGGCTTTCTTTTAAAATGTTTTTATAATTTAATAAATGTATACTTGCCATACTCTGCCCTATGCCTCTCCTGAGCTCCAGTCCTCTGGAAGTAACCACTCTCACCTTTTTTTTGTTTTTAGTTTCCGAGTGTGTATGTACACATCTGCCTTCATTCCTCCAAGTAAATAAACATATTACTATTTCTTGGCTCACCAGTTTGTGATGGTACCTACTGCTTCTTCAGTATGAAAAAATGAGAATTAACTCAAATTGAACATCATCCTTCCTTCCATTCCCAATATTTAATAGTTATAATATTATTTTTGATTCTTCTTCCTTGTAACTTTAAATAAGATGCTCTTACCTCTCCCTGTTGCTTCATCAGTTTCAGGCACAGCCATACTTAACTCCTTGCACTCTGTCCATCCCTCTCACCATTCCTTCCTAATTGTGCCCCCAATGTCTGTCACCTCCTCCTAGAATTTGTATGGTTATGGTTGATACAGTTCACATTTTCCACTGTTACCACAATTACTAGGTCATGGAAAAGTCACAAAGATTGACCTTAAAAGATGAGCTCAGATAAACAGTATCTATAGTGTTACCTCATTTTTATATTAGTAATATGCTGCAGTTATATTCCGTGACATATTTTCTTACATATTTTCTTGTTTGTTAATTTCTTCCCATATATTTTCTCACTTCTTTCTTTTAGATTTCCTAATAGTTGAATGAAGAAGTGATGCTCTATTTCCCACAATGCTCTTTCTCAATATTTTTTTTTCTAATTATTCTTTCACATGCTGAGAAATATCTTCCATGTAACCATCCCTGTTTTCTATTGAATTTTTAATTTTGGAAATCATTGCTCCTAATTGATAAGAACTGTCCATTTTCTCATTGTTCCTTTTCCTCTGCAGAATATGCAGATAAACTTCAGTCCATTTACATGGTACCTGAATTTGAAACCAGGAAACAAGTCAAAAAGATTAAAAGTATCCTATCTAGCAAGATTATTTCACAACTGCTTTTCTTAGGCAAATTAGCTATTTTTCTCTACCTTTTCATTTAACTCCTTCATTTACTTTGCTTTTCCTTTCTAATTTTTATTTTATTCTTCATCTAACATCTTTAGTTTCCTTTCCATTCTCTATAGAATAGAAATTCCTTATCCATTTTTGTTTCATGTTTCCACATGGAGGAGTAATATGCAGTCTGAAGTAGCGGCTATCATAAAAGGATTGTATCTTTTACTTTTTATTTTCTAGAATAACTGGACATAGGCTCTTCCCTTCTCTTCTTTCTTCTTTCAGCTTGTGTTAAATTTTGTGTGGAATTTTAGGCTTCTGTTGTCTCAGTGTTTTTTTTTTCAAACATTTTGCAAAACCCTTGTAAAAGATGACTGAGATAGGATGGTTATATTTATAATATATATATAATGTAGATAACCTCATGGAAATGTAGAAGCATTAAAAATTAGTACTGCTTATTTTAGACTAATTGTGGATCAAGAGGGACATTTGCTGTTAATACATTTAATTTCAGAAGTTTGTGACATTTTTACCTCTAACATGATAACTCTGAAAAATCTGAAGAAAGATTTAGAAAGCAGCTTTAATAAATTATACTTAATAATTTTTACTTATTGTGAAAAAATGATAATTAAATCTATTAAATATGATCCTCCATTAAAAGTAGTTTATCTTTACCTAAGTTTTTCCCTCAGTTCTGTTTACATTAATATGAATCACTATTTTGCAATAAAGCAAGATCAGAGAACTAGTTGGGGAGAATAATGTTTTCTAATATGTTAGTTGAAATTGTTAGTTAATCGAGTTAAAATTGCATACCTAAATACAAAATGACAGGTACCATGGCAGGCCTTGCTGAAGGCCAAATGCAGTCCACTTTTTACTATTATTATTAAATTTTGTCATTCAAATATCTCACCTTCCTTTCCCCCAAAAGTTTTTGTTTGATGATTCTGCTGCAATAGGTAAACTAAGTGCACACACAAAAAAAATCTGTTAGATAAGAAACCAACCTCTTGACTCCTCTGATTCACAGAGTGTGTTAACAAGAGAATTCACAAGAAAATATTACCATTCACTGTGGCCTCAAATGCCTCTGAGACCCACCATAGCTGCCAAAGGTCATCCTAAAGAACATATATCACCATGCCATCTGATATCTCTTTATAGCCTGTTAAATAGAATTGGTTACCTATTTCAGTTGAGCCACAAATTCAATTCCCTGCAGTAATTTGAGATAAATTTCTTTAGTGTTCTCATGTATTTTCTCCAGTCAATTTGTCATTTAGGACTGACTGGAGAGGAATTGTTTGTGTAGCTGAATGCCTGGATACATTTAAAACAAGGCAACGCATGTGATTATTCCTCCACCAGTTGTGATATTGTCGGGCCTACAGAAGATAATGCTCTGCCACTTGACCTGTGAATTCTGCCACCAAATGAAAACCTCACTAACCAGTGCTGACAACATCCAATGGACTAATCATCCGAACCTCGGAAAGACAAGCACCTTTAACTTCCAAGATCTTTGAAATTCAGTAGAGACACTTGGTAAAAGTATAGGTTCCATTGCATTGCTTCAAGAAGAAAGGTGTCAACTAACAGAGACAGTGGTGTAGGAAGGCAAGGCACAAACCTCCTCCCAAAAGCACTTAGAACACAAAAGTACAGCAAATATAACTAGGCCTGAAATCAGCCTGAAGACTGCAGAATGGACCACCTACATCTGGGGAAGAAGAGAAGACCCTACAGAAAAGGGAAAAGTGACAAAGACACAATCTGGTGGGGTCCAGGGCCTCCTCCCAGCCCCAGCCCACAGGCAGGAGGTGGGGGAATGGAGCAGGAAGTGAATAGAAGCCCAGGACCCTGGACACCTGACTCTGGAAATCTTCTCCAGGAGCATGAGCCACACTGCACAGTGCCTGGTGATTGGTGGGCCTGGACAGCAGAGACGGGTGGAACACTCGGTAGGCTGAGATCCCAGCAGCCTGGGGAGCACAGGCACGCTCTGCCAGCCGCCCTGAGAGAGACAGCAGAGCAGGCAGTTTGAAAGACATCCCAGCAGTGAGAGGGGCGCCAGAGGGGCAGACTTGCACAGTGCTCTCTGCTTAGGGGAAAGGTCAGGTGGACAATAGCTCCCCAGCCTAACCTCAACCCAAAGTTGGGAGCCCTCAGGAGCTTCAGATGCTCCATCTGCCTTGCTGGCAACACAGCCTGGAGACTCCTCACAGTGGCACACAGCCTGCCGGCCAGCAGTAAAACCAAGCATCACTCCCATGTAGGCAGGGGGAGAACCCTCAGCCTGCTCAGCCCTATTTTGGGCCAGCTGGGGAGCTGCATGTGCAGCCCAGCCCCGGGAGCTCCTTCCTCCTGGCAGACACTAGTCCCACTCACCTGCACCCCCACCATTGTGGCAGGCCAGAGCAGAACACCAGGAGCAAGGCAGGCAGGTGCCACACCCACTGCACGCCAACAGCTAGGGCTCCTGCACAGGAAATTGAGCTTCTGAGCACTAGAGGGCGCCTCCTGCACAAATCTACAATCCCATAAGAAACACTAAAAAAAAAATGAAGAGGCAGAGGAATTTGGTCCAAACCAAAATTTAAGAAAAAAACGATAGAGTTTAGTGAAACTAAAATCACCAACCTTATTGATAAAGATTTCAAAATAAAAGTAGTAAACATGCTTATAGAGCTACAGAAAAATATCCAAGATCTCAGGAAGGACTTCAGCAAAGAGCTAGAAATTTTGAAAAATGCAATATCTGAAATGAAACATACAATGGAGGCATTTAAAAGTAAATAAGATGAGGTAGAGGAGACAGTAAATGAAATAGAAATTAGGTAACAGGAAAACAAAGAAACTGAGAAACAGAGAGAAAAAAGGATCTTTAGGAATGAAAGAGTAATGAGAGCTCTGTGACCAATCCAAATGGAACAATATTTGCATTATAGGGGTACCGAAAGAAGAAGAGAGAGAAAAAGGATAGGAAATAATTGTTGAAAACTTCCCCAATCTGAAGAAGGAAATATCACTCAGGTCATGGAAGTGCAGAGATCTCCCAACAAAAGGAACCCTAGGAAGACAACACCAAGACATATACTAATTAAAATGGCAAAGATCAAGGACAAGGAGAGAGTATTGAAAGCAACCTGGAGAGAACAAAGATTACTTTTAAGGGAAACCCCTTCAAACTCTCAGCAGAGACTTTACAGAACAGAAGGGAATGGCATGATATATTTACTGCAATGAAACCAAAGGGCCTCCAACCAAGAATAATCTGCCTGGAAAGATTGTCATTTAAATTTAAAGCAGGTATAAACAATTTACAGATAAGCAAAAGTTGAGAAAATTCACTACCACCAAACCATTTCTACAAGGTATGTTAAAGAGATTACTCTAGATAGAAATGCTCCTAAGGCTAAATAGCTGTCAACAGAGAAAATAAAACCACATAATAAATATAGCAGACCAACTTCTTACTAAGCAAATACAAAATTAAATGAAATGCTCACAAAGTTAGTCAAGGAATACACTAAGAATACAGAATATGACATCTAATATACAAAGAGTAGAGGAGGAAGAAGAAGAAGAAGGGGAGAGAAAAGAATAATCTTTAGATTATGTTTGAAATAGAGTAATAAGAGATTTAACATAGACTGTTAGATAGTAAGCAAGCTATCCTTGAACCTTTGGTAACCACAAATCTAAAGCCTGCAATGGCAATAAGTACATATTTATCTATAATCACCCTAAATGTAAATGGACTGAAAGCACCAATCAAAAGACATAGAGTTACAGAATGGATAAAAAAAAATGACCCATTTATATGCTGCCTACTAGAGACTCACTTCAAACCCAAAGACATACACAGACTAAAAGTGAAGGGATGGAAAAAGATATTTCATGCAAATAATAGGGAGAAAAATGTAGGAAGAGCAGTTCTTCTATCAGACAAAATGGGCTTCAAAACAAAGAAAGTAACAAGAGACAAAGAAGGATATTACATAATGATAAAGGGGTCAGTCCAACAAGAGGATATAACCATTATAAGTATCTATGCACACAACACAGGAGCACCCACATATGTGAAACAAATACTAACAGAATTAAAGGGGGACATAGAATGCAATGTGTTCATTTTAGGAGACTTCAACACACCACTCACTCCAAAGGACAGATCAACCAGAGAGAAAATAAATAAGGAGACAGAGGCACTGAACAATGCATTAGTACAGATAGACCTAACCAACATCTGCAAAACACTCCACCCAAAAGTAGCAGAATACACATTCTTCTCAAATGTACAAGGAACGTTTTCCAGAACAGATCACATACTAGGCCACAAAAAGAGCCTCAATAAATTCAAAAAGATTGAAATTGTGCCAACCAGCTTCTCATACTACAAAGGTATGAAACTGGAAATAAATTATGCAAAGAAAAAAAAAAAAGCCCACAAACATATGGAGGCTTAATAACAACATGCTCCTAAATAACCAATGGATCAATGACCAAATAAAAACAGACATCAAGCAATGTATGGAGACAAATGAAAACAATAACTCAACAGCCCAAAACCTTTGGGATGCAGTGAAGGCACTTATAAGAAAAAGTACATTGCCATACATGCTTACCTCAAGAAAGAACAATCCCAAATGAAGTCTAAACTCACTACTAATAAAACTAGAAAAAGAAGAACAAATGAGGCCCAAAGTCAGTAGAAGGAGGGAAAAGTTTTAGCTGGGGTAGTTATGGTTTTATAAGCCTATAAAATGGAAAGTCATTTTGAAAAGACAGATAATTTGCTCCATCTGAGAAAGAATGGACAAAATGTTTTTTTAAAGCCATTTTTTCTTTTTCTTTTTTTTTCTGAGTAGGAATGAAAAAGAAGCCGCCTGAGCAGGTGCTGCTCATATCATGCTGCCACCATTAATCCATGTGCTCTCAAACTCAGGTGTGGGCGTGCATATATTCTCTGACTATAAGAGCCAACAGCACCTAGCTGACTAGTGCTTTTCACCAAATAGAGAGATAAAATGACTTGTCTCCGTTACTGATATCCTGCACCACATGCCATAAATATTCAGAATTGACCTTCACAAAAAAATCTTCTATGAATTAATGCCTCAAATAGATGCTCTGATTTTAAAGATCAGATGATTCATGGTAGCACAAAAATACTAGACTCTTGTGAAACATTAGAAAGTCATTTACCAATTTTATTATACTTATTTTTCTTTGCTATCCTAAGAACAAGTAATTTAGCATCGTGTTCTTATTCCAGCTTCTTCTCCCCAGTAGTATTTTCAGAGCACCTAATTCTACTTCCACACATAGCAAGACCTCTCTCATAAGGAATGAGACTTAGACACATCAAAAAGTATTTTCTAAGAGATTTTGTGGCAAACACTATAATAGAAAATATGTTACTATAATAAGGATAAGACACTTTATACTTGACAACTCTGATAAATTAATGGAAAACAAGTTGTGATTTGGAATACATTGACTTATATCAGCCATAGATTTGACTTCTGCTTGCTATGTCACCACATATTATTTTCAAACAGTGTAAATTACAAAGAACAACTAAAGGTTTAAAAGGATTTAATATCATGCAGTGTCAGAAAAAAAGGAGAACATGCTTAATGACACATTAATTAATACTGAATTCAAAATGAATTCTATAAGAGTCTACCAATGCATGAGGGAGTTGGTTTTAATCTTTGCAGCCACTGTGAATAAAATAAATTAATGATGGAGCACAGAGAATGCTGTCAAATGTGTAATTCCATCTTAGAGAAAAGCAACTGCTTATGAAAAAATTCCTCTGCAGGCGAAATGAAACTCATAATTGACAGCAAAAAGGTTCAAAGGAAGGCAGTGTCATAAGCTTTATGCAGCTTTTCCCAGAACTCTAAATGAGAAAATCTTTCCTTCCACACTTTGACCCCACGGAGCCTACTGAATCGCTATTTTTGTGTCTGAAGCTCACTAGTGGAAGTGTGCTAAAGAGAAGGTGTGGGTAAAATTGCAGTATTTCCAGAATCTCTCGCCTGGCTGTAGTGCATCTCCGAATCAATCGATGTTTCCAAGGGGTGGGGAGAAGTAGTCCATCTCCATAACTATAAATAATTACCAGGGCCAGCGAGGGACCTGAGAGGGAGGGTGGAGTTTTTTATTCTGCTACAGCAGCCAGGGGGAGAGAGACGTGAGACAACTGCTTGTAAGCAATAAACAGGTTTCTTAAACTTTATTTCTTCTCCCTTTGACTGATTCCAGTTCCAAAGGTGTTTTGCCCCAGATTTCCCCCCTCCCTTCCCAGAGTTACACATGGAGAGCTGGACAGTAAATCCTCTCTTTAGGGGGAATGCACATGGGCCCACCCAGGCCACAGCCCCGTGGAGGGGTGCCCTCCACCACGCAGCCCCTACCTGAGGGCCACCATGAGGGAGTCCCCTCTGAGGTCACGACCCCTCCACCGAACAGGCTCATTTCTGATCCCAGAAGCTCTGACTTCTTTCATCTGATCTCATCAGCTCTTAAACTTGGTGTAACTGGCAAGCCCTCCACTCTCTGCTCAGATTCCTGGGTTGTGATTTGTCATCCTGATCTCTTGTCTCCCGTCTATAGTTTTCTTCCAAAAAGCTTCTTTACCCCTGACCTGACACAAGCTCCCAGATTCCCCGTTGTCAGGGACCCTGTGTGCCTCTGGCCAGGTGTATGTACCCGCTACATTATTATTATCAGACGGCGGCTTGCTTCCCTCCTCTGATGTCTCTAGCTCTCGTGAACAAATTCTTCAGGCTGTTTGGAGTTAACCCTCATTACAAAAGGGTGTATCTGGGAATGAGAAGCAACTAATAGGAAACCAAATGCTTGTGGGAAAGATCATGTACATTCACCCAGAAATGATAGGCAATTGTCAGTTTTTTATTCTAAGCTGAAATGCAAATGTATCTCATCTTTATTTTACCTTCACCACTTACTAAGACTTAGTGAAATTATTGGCATGTTAATGGACTTTCTGGCAGGTATTCCCCTCCTCCCGTGAAATTACCTAGGCCGTTAAATCTTGCAGTAAATGACTTGTGAGTCCCTTACACAGGTTTGAATATAGAGAATTACAGGCTTAGCTATCCTACATGAATTCCAGAGAGATGCAGGTGTAATTGGCAGTTTAGATATTTCCTTCATGGTTCCCTCATGAATTAGGACAACGATAGGCTTTCAAACTTTGAAATGGAAAGTTGACCATTGTTTTCACTAACTGGAATTGTGGATTCATACATTTAGCATTTTGTAAAAATAAAAACAAAGTAGGAGAACAGGGCTGAGATGAAAATGTATAGTCCATCTTAAAAAATATTTGCCCCTAGTACATTAGCTGTTTTCTGTAACAGATGTATAGCGTAAGGAATTTCTTAATTTAAACTCACCACATAAAATTTGGAGAATATCATGGAAACTAACTATTCTTGGAATGTATCCCAGAATCATACTTATGAAATTTTGCCTAGGAAATTCATTTTAATTTAAGCCTAAACCCTGGATCAGATACTTCTAAAGGCCATGAATATATGCATTATTTACCAGGGTGGGACTTTTTAGAAGTTGTTCATACATAAAATGTTCCATCCTTAATACATAAACCTCAACTAAAAACTAAACCCACAGGGTATTCATGACAATTCATGCAGAGTCAGAATTATGCAGAGAAGTACACCCTTGCATACTAAAACCGGAAAACACTGTCCCTACCCAAGTCCCTGCTCGTTTATTCAGTCAGCCTTCACCAGTAAAAAAGCTTTCTTTCAGGGAACTCATTGCTTATTAAGCACCTGCACCTCATGTCCCCAAGGGCAAGTTTACCTTCTAGTCTCTCTCTCCCTCTTCCATTAAAATTCTTCACCCCATTTAATCACTTTCCCTCATTTTCCTGGGAGTGTGCCAATTTTTTGTGCCTTTGGATTTTTCCCAGACCATATGGAGTGTTTCGTGTTTAAGCACCTGGTCATATCTTCCCTCCACCATGTTGCTTTGGCAGGTCACCCCGAGGTCCCCGCCCCTCTGCCGCAAACAGGCCTCTCTGTTCTGCGAAACGAACTTGGCCTTTGTCCTGAGTGCCTGAGCATCATTAGCATTGTTTGCATTCGTTTTTCTCACCGTTCACATGGCAGCTCCCTAAAGGGAGCCAGGATCCTGGTTTGTCAAATCCCCCCACCTTGTATTATAATTCCTTGTTCATTATGTATATTGAATAGATATATTAGTTTTTTGATTGATTGAAAGAAGGGATTAAAGATACCCTGAACATTTCTCGTTAATGTTCTTATTCTGAGTTTAGCTTAGACTACCTTAGACTGAAGTGTTCAGTTTATGTTTGAACCTCACAGGAACGGTGCTACTCAGAGTGGCCTGCAGACCCCAGCTGGGACATGAACTGTTGGCCAGTGGTCCCTGCCCAGATGAGGAGTTGCACTGGAATGGGACAGATTATTCATTAAGCACACTGTAGAGTTCAGCTGACTTTTTTTTTTAAAGCAAGACTTTCTCGAAGAAAACATTTACACACTGACAAACGCTGAGATAGAAATTCTGTTTTTATATGAGAATAACAGACACCTTTTAGTTGACATTTCTGACATATTAATGAGAAAATGAGTTGTGATTTATTGGATTTACATTCCAGCTTGAGCTGCTTATCTCACATTGGACCCATAACAGTGGTTCTGACCTACCACTGGAGCAGCCCCAGTCTTACCTGATGAGTGAGATTAGAGTACGAACACGTCACATGTGTTTTGCACATTGCTGTACATATACAAACTTTGCTCTCTTGAATGTGCCATTTTGTAAGCCTCAGTTTCTTCATCTATAAAATGACAATAATCATATGTTATTCACAAAATTTTCATAAGGATTAAAATGTTTAAATGTGTGAAAGCTTTTAGCCCAGGACCTGGTACGTATCAGCACTAAGTGAATGGTGCTGGTGATAATTATTGAAACTATAGCCTATATGTCACATGCCATTCTAACAGAATGCATTACTCAATTATAAAATTTTAAGACATTTATTGATTATTATATCTAATTAGAAATATAATTAAAATGAAACATCTAAATTCACTGAATAAACTTTTAGGAAAAAATGAACAGTTTTTCATGGCAAGATACAGGCTTCGGAAGATATGAGCAGGTTCTATCAAGACTTAAAGACTTAATGGTGCCTTAAAAAAAGGAAATCCTGTCATTCGCAATAATATGGATGTACCTTGAGGACATTATGCTAAGTGAACTAAGCCAGTCACAGGGTAAATATTGCAGGATTCCACTTATGTGAGGGTCTAAAGTGGCCGAACTCGTAGAAGCAGAGAGTAGAAAGGTAATTGCCATGGCTGGTGTTGCTGGGGGAAGGGGAGAGTTGCTAGTCAGTAAGTATAAATTTTCAGTTATGTAAGATAGTTCAGTTCTAGAGATGTACTGTTCAGCACTGTGCATATAGTTTAAAACACTGTGTTGCACACTGAAAATTTTGTTAAGATGGCAGATTTCATTTTAAGTGTTCTTCCCACAGTGTTTTTAGAAGGTGAATTCAACTTCATAGGCACTTTTAGGTAGCACCTGAGGTTCAAAGTTGGGGAAACTGTATTATGCATGGTAGAAATTCTGAGATTTACTTCTTTTTTCAGTTTAATTTTAGTTTTTATTGAGGTTCATGACATAAAACATTGTTAGTTTCAGGCGTTCAACATAATGATTTGATGTTTACACGTGTTGCAAAATGATTACAGTAAGTCTAGTTAATATCCAGCACCATAACATAGTTAGAATTCCTTTTCTTGTGATGAGAACTTTTAGGATCTACTCTTTTGGCAACCTTCATATATGCAATAGAGTATTAACTATAGTTGCCATGGTGTGTATTACATCCCCATGACTTACTCATTTTATAACCAGAAGTTTGCACCTTTTGCCTCCCTTCACCCATTCGGCCCACCCCTCACACCCCAACTCTGGCAACCACCAGTGTTCTCTCTGTGAGCTTGGTTTTGTTTTTTCATTTTTGTTTGTTTGGTTTTAATTGCACATATGAGTGAGACCATACAGTATTTGTCTCTCACTGTCTAACTTATTTTGCTTAACATAATGCCTTGAAGGCCCATATGTGTTACTACAAATGGCACCATTTCATTCTTTTTTTATGGCAGAATTATATATATATAATATATAATATTTATAATATATAATATATAATAATTGTATATAATATAATACATTACATTATATTATTTATATAATATCCCAATAGTATCCCACACATTCCCCATTAAGGAGACTCACCCTTCCCCACTGTATTAAGATTAATTTTATATATATGTGTGTGTGTGTACATGCACACACACCACATTTTCCTTATCCATTCACCAATGGATAGATACTTAGGTTGTTTCTGTATCTTGGCTATTATAAATAACGGTGCAATGAGCATGCAGGTACATCCATCTTTTCAAATTAGTGTTCACATTTTCTTTGGGTAAATGCCTGGAAGTGGAATTGCCAGAAATATGCTAGTTCTATTAATTTTTAAGGAGCCTTCATACTGTTTTCCATAATAGCTGCACCAACTTATATTCTCACCAACAGTACACAGGGCTCCCTTTTGTCCACATTTTCACTAACATTTGTTATCTCTTGTCTTTTTGATAACAGCCATTCTGAAGGTATAGGGTGATATCTCATTGTGCTTTCATGTGCATTTCCCTGATGATTAATGATATTGAGCATCTTTTCACATGCCTGTTGGCCATCTGTATATCATCTTTGGAAAAAAATGTATATTCAGATCCTCTGCATATTTTTTTACTGGATTGTTCAGGTTTTTACTATTGAGTAGTATGAGTTCTTTATATATTCTGCATGTTAACTTCTTATCGAATGTATCATTTGCAGACATTTTTCCCATTCTACAGGTTGTCTGTACATTATGTTGTTGGTTTCCTTTGTTGTGGAGAAGCTTTTTAGTTTGAGGCAGTCCCTTTTGTTTATTTTACTTTTGTTGCCTTTGCTTTTAGTGACAAGTCCAAAAAGTTATCACCAAGATCAATGTCAAGTAGCATATTGCCTATATTTGCTCCCAGGAGTTTTATGGTTTCAGGTCTTACATTCAAGTCTTTAACCCATTTTGAGTTCATTTTTGTGTGTAGTGTAAGCTAGGGGTCTTGTTTCATTCTTCTGCATGTGGCTGCCCAGTTCTCCCAGCATTCCCCATTAATTGAGAAGACTCACCTTTCCCCGTCCGACTCAATCTTGTCATCTTGCACGAATTTTCAACCCTTACCAAATTTAAAATTTTTGCCGTTTCCTTCAATATCTGACTATACCTATACAAACTAATGTTTCCATCTTTTTCCCACCCTCCTGACCTGGCATCTCTGAGAACTAAAGTTTGACTGCCCAGATCCTTCTTGGCACTCCATGTTGCTTCATAGCTGGCCTTCCCTGCCAGGATTTGAAAAGCCCTGTAAGCTAAAGCCAGACAACTTGAGGTTTATACTTGAGCAGATCCTGTATGGGGAAACTCTATGCCTGGAGCTGCTGCTCAAGCCACTCAGGAAGTTTATTGGAACTCTCACATTTTCCATTCTCTGCTGTGGGAAATAATAAAATGACTATGGACAACCTTACCAAAACCTCTCTGATGTCTGGGTTATCACCAAGAACATTCAGACTACAAATCAGAAAATCCATCAGATTGTCACTGCCATCCTCACTACCATATATGCTTCAAGTCCAGTGTCTATGGATCTTCCTGATTGGCCAAGCTCTGGCCTCAGAAACTGGATTTTGAGTCTGCTCCAACCACTCATCGTTGCTTTGCTTTTTCTTTGTGTTGGACTCCCCCTCATTAGATGCCCATCAAATGCCCCAAATTGCTTGCACCATTGAGCAAATACTCCCTACTGCCAAGTCTCAGCAGATGTTCACCTAGTCTTCAACAACAGAAGTGTGCTGAAAATCTACGTGGACTACATTTCCTAAGTTGTTCAGTGGGAAGCTTGTTTTCCCCTGAACAAAAGAAGGGGCTGACCAAGACAATCTTAATGTTCCCCTTGGCTTGACCAAATTTTAGACAGGGTTCCTTCTGCCTATTGGTCTCTTACTTCTTTTCCTTTAGAGCATCTACTTGAGGAAACTTGTAATTTAAAATTATTTTCTATCCCTTTAAGATTTAAATATTCTTTTAATGCCTCTTGTCAGTTTTATAATCCAGCCCAGTCTTTCTCAGGGACCTGAGAGCCTTCCCTTCAACATGTAGTCATCGGTGAAGATACCCTCTTTCCTTCCAGTTTCTGTGAGAGGGTAAGGGCCTAACTTCAGCGGGTGCCTTGAGCCAAGTTATGCAACAACCTCCTGTCACAAAGGTATGAAAAAAGTTCATTTTTCCTTTGGGTAAAATCAGTTAGCAAACTCAGATGGCCTCTGTTCTCCTGCTCTCCCAGGCATTTAAAAAGCCTCCCACCCTTTACTTCAGTAGAGTTGAGTTCAGACTGCTTTTGGTCCCCTTTTCCATATTGGTAATAACCTTAAATAAAGTTTTCGTTGCCTGTTTAACATTGTCAATTTTTGCTTTGCTGATATGAAATCCACAAAACCTTTCGATTGTCCTTAGATGTTATATAAAATAATTTATAAAACTAATCTAGACTTTAAAGTTAAGCAAACTACAGGCAATAAACATTTTTAATGTGAAGAAAACATACAGCTCACAATGCAGGTAAAGTATTTTTTCACTTACCTGTGGGTCCATATTACCAGATGGATTGCTGTTTTTTAATCTAAGGAGATCCCTGGCAATTTGGCCAAAAATATTTGTACTACTTTTTTTCCTGAGATGGTAAAGTTAGGATTTCTGCACCCGGAATGCTCCTCCCTCATAAGCATCAGCACCTACCTGCTGACAGCTATGGTCACATCCTTGCACTCCTTCCTCAGCTGGTTGCAAAGACATACATGTGAGCCCTGAGTTTCCCTTTTACTCTTTATTTTAAAGCTTAACCTGGAGGCAGACTTGTGAAATTTGCTTCATAGTTTAGCGCCAACAAAATATATATATACCTATACCCTTCAGAGGAATATGTTTACTTCAGCTCAGTTCATTTATAATTTTTTCCACTCCCCAGTAAAAGTTTTGTGCCCCCTTCCCTTAACACCTAGGCATAATTTCTTTTCCTTAGGTGGGAAGCCTTGATTGTGTAGAACGTGTCATGAACAATATTTGAACAATTTCCCAAGGGAACTTTTTCTAAAACTCCCTTGATAATAACATTCATTGTCTTTGTTTAGTGTTTAATGCTCTTCTTGAATGCATAATTCTCTACCCTTATATCCTCTTAAATTGTTTTACCTGCTCTAGTCTATCTTCTGAATGTAAGATTTTCTACTTTTCTTCAGTTATATTAGTTGAATCCTAAAAATTTAAATGCATTTTTCTTAAATGTTATCTAGTATAAATATAAATTTTGTATTCTCACAGGTTTTTGAAGGAAAGACCACATGATCTATACTTTCTGGAAGACTTTCCACATAATCAGACTCTAAATGCCCTTCTAAAAAGACAGAAGGGTAGCTACGGTGATTCATTCACTTGAGGCAGGAAGTTCTTCACCAAATTCAAGGTCTAGCTATGTTTTGCTTGTGGCTTTATTTCTTAAATTATACAAACCATTTCAGCAATTACTCATTGTTTCTTTGCAGGCATTTTCTTCTTCATGAACAATTGACTTACCTGATAATTTTTCATTAGTCCATGCATTTTAATGACTTTTCACAGCTTATACATGCCTTGAAGTTATGGACCTACTTCAAGAGCAGTTAAAGGAAAAAGCAAAACCAAATGATGTTTCCTTGATGAACTCATTGCTTTTTGCAAAACTTGTTTGATCTCAGTCTCTCCCTACCTCTTCTCCTATTTTCTTATAACACATATTTGTGCCCTGCAATGATAGTTTCGTAAAGAACACTTGAAAACGGTGAATTAGACAGACTGTCAAAAAACAGAATGGCTTCAGGTACCTTTTCTTATAAATTCGTTTTGTTAAAAATATGTAATTTAAGTTTAAGATTACATGCCACATGACAGCATTACAGCAGAGGTAGTAAAGAGAGATAAACACACATTACATTTTTTCTGTAGCTATGACTGAATTTTCAAGTGCCTGCACTTCTCTAGGTAACGAAAAATTCAGAATTGGCTCTTTGGCTTTGTTCAGTTGTTCACTTTCATCAGTTATACTCCTGCTCTGTGAGATGAGCCACATGTCCAAAGTCATGATACCTCAATTTATAAGATGATCTATTAATTATAATTGATGATATAACTTCTAGTTCACAGACATGTTTTATATAATCCAATATTTTTCAAAATATTTCTTTTCTCTGTGATAAAAGAATTTCTTTGTTGGGGGACCTGTCAGAGACTTGATTCCATTAACTGCACTGTGATTTTCCAGGAGGAAGGTAGAACTATAGGAGTTTTTATAGGATAGACTAGCGATAGCTTCCTACAGCATTTGGGATCTGAAGAAGGCACTAGTCTCACAGCAGATCTTTCTTCTCATTTTCATCAGTGGCATTAAACCTAGATGAGAGACCTCATTGGGAAACAGAAATTAGAATAGGTAATAGTAACTGCAGCACCTTCTGCCTCCAACAGATACCTTTATTTTCCTTTTTCTTGGCTTATTTTTATGTCTTCCATTGTTTAAAAAGCTGATCAAAAATTCTGAACAAATGGGTTGCTTCACTTAGTCTGACCTTCTCTGGTAGAATGGTCAGGTAGGGTATTTTTGTTGAGAAACTCTGACACACAGTATTTGTAGATATTTTCTCTTGGACTCATTAGTATTGCTAAATATAAGGAAGGTAGAGTTCTGTTTACCAGAATTCTGGGGAGTGAGGGAAGCTGGGGATCTCAGTATCCAGTCTGCATAAGATCACTTAATCCCCCTACTTCTGTTACTGCACCAATGCCCAGGCCAGATGTACACTGTATTTCACTCTCTCCAGTCCTGAATTATCATGGGTAGAGTAGAATCAGTTACACAAAAACATGTGCAACTGGTGAGTGGGTTTAGAAATCTCCTTTTCATACGATTGTCATCAAATCAGTATATTTAGCATTCCCTCTTACACACAATCTAGAGGTATTTGGTGCCACCAGTCCTTGAATATTCTGTAATGGAAATCAGATTGTTCTTGGTTTTTGCCCTATTTGGCTTAGTAGTCAGCTCTGTACTCTGCTAAGTTGCTTATCATGTATCCATCTCCTTTCCCAGCTTCCAGTACTGTGTGTGTTGGCTCTTGTTCTCTGCTCAGTGTCCTTCAAGGTTAATTTTTAAGTCCCTTTTTCAAATCCCTTATTATAGTTTTAGTTGCATTTGGGAAGGAGTAAAATTTGATACGTCTGCCCAGTTAGCCACCTTGATTTGGAATGTGACAGCTCCATTTTCAGGGATGCTCCTGCAGCTTTTTACTGAGATGTATTTAACACCCTGGTTATACGAGCATCATGCTTACAAATAGACATTTTAATCAGCTGTGTTCTAAAACTGTGTGTTATACACTGTCCACATTATAATGATCCTTATGCTATTTTAAAGTGAACAATTTCTGACCTTTTCCTTAAATTTTAGATATGTAATGAAATTAGATCTTATATTTCCCTCAGCACTAACTAAACACACACACACACACACACACACACACACACACACACACCAGATTTTCATTTTGGGCTAGCATTTACTTTTTAGTTTTTATTTATGTTATTAGCATTATTTGGGATTATATTGTAAATCATTTCAGAGGTTACTTAAGTCTCAACAGTATTAAAAACAGGTTTTATTTTTGAAGTAAACAAGCAATGAATCAAACTCTGGTTATTGATACTGTTTACCCTTAGCAACAGTATATTTATTGATCACATTAAGCTATAACTGTCCAATAGTGCTACTGTCTTATTTAATAAGGCAATTTTATTTTTTTAAATATAAAATTAATATTATGTTTACTTAAGCAAAAATCCTATCGCCTTTTAATCAGTAGTTCTCTATCTATATTCCCCGTGATTTCTGCTTAGAATAATCAAATGTCAGCTTTATAGAAGCTCTTTTAACAAGTGATGATATAGAGGTCCAAATATGTAATATGCCTCAAGCCAGGTTAAATGTTTATTTGCTGAGTGGTAAAAAGTCTTGCCTTTTCTGTCTTACCATTGCACCAAAATCAGTTTCTCTGAATCAGTCTCTTGAAAGTTTTATGCACATAATTTTGTGTTCCCATTTCTATATGTGTAAAGTACATAAAAAGCCTGTCTGAGACTGAACTTCCCATTCAAAACACTCATTTATTAACATCAGTTATTTGCCTGCCAGACCCTTTTCTGTGGCAATCACAATGAACAAGATAACCAAGGCCCCTGTGTTTCTAAAGCATGCATACTGTTTGTGTAGGCTGAAAGTGTGTAAATAACAAATAGGTTATTTTAAATGGAGGTAAGAGATGGAGAGTGTGGACTTTAGGATGGCCATGCACGTCCTCCTGAGGAGAGAAGAAAGACAAGTGGTTTAGTGGTTGCTGGGAAGCGTCACCTAGATCCCCCTGCCACCAGGACTAGAGCGCTGTCCCCCGTGGGAGGCCTGCCTGATGACGGCCCTCGCCTTAGTCCCTCTCTCGGAGACGGCCACAGCTGGAAAGGACTGTCTCCCTAAGATTAGGCCCTTTCCCAGGGCAGCTTTCACCCAATGGCTGGTTGTGGGAGGGTTGCAGATTCCGCCACCTTGCCCCAGTTTAGGGCCATCCCAACTCCAGAGCTCTTTTTAGAATTGGCTGAGGTCTTCATTGTAACTGCGCTGACATTAAACTTCTTCCTCTGCCTAGTCCTGCTTCTTTTACTCCCCCTATAGGCATTGATCCCAAGTACTGTCAATATTCTTTGTGCACATATGTCTCCATCTCAGAGTCAGTGTCCCAAGAAACCTGATTTCTGACAGATGGTGAGCAGTTGTTCCGTGAATAAAGAAGAAAAGCACCATTAAGTAACAGTGACTGTAAAGGCCCTGAGACGCGAATGAGCTTGCAATGGCTAAAGCAAGGTCAGTGAGGGTCACAGGGGTATGAGTTGAGGTCAGATGGGCAGGCAGAATCCAGAACAGAGGGGGCTGTTCATGCCGTTCAGGGTATGGAATTTGTTTTAAATAAAGTAGGAAGCATTTAAAGGCTTTTAAGAAAAAAGTGTAATCATTGAAAGATAAAAGATGGCTTCTCTGTGAGGAGAATGGATTATATTCATGGTAAGGTGGAGGGTGGGAAAAAGGAAGACCCATTAGTCAGCTATTATAGAGGTCCAGAAAAAGATGATGTAGGATGGATTGTGATGGTATTTGGGGGCTTGGAAAGAAAGGGGATGTGGGTAAAATTGTAATATTTCCAGAATCTCTCACCAGGCCTTAGTGCATCTCCATATCAATAGGTGTTTCCAAGAAGTGAAGAGAAGTAGGTCATCTCCATATCAATAGGTAATTACAAGGGCATGGAAGGGTTTATCTGGACCGGAGAGGTTCAGTGGAGTCTCTTCTTCTACAGTCCGGTGGAGATATTTAGCCACTGGAGAGCAGAAGTGGACAACTGCTTGTAAGAAATAAATGAGGTTCGCCCACTTTATTTTTCCCTTTGACTGATTTCAGTTTCAAATGTATTTTGCCTAGGGATTTTTTTCCCTGGAGTTACAGGGGACAAATTTGAGAAGTATTTTGGAGGTACACTGCATGGGATTTGCTGATGGATTAAGTGTAGAGAGTGACAGGTGGAGATCATACAACGATGACTCCTAAGCTCTCAGTCCTCACAGTCGGGTGGATGGTACTGTCATTTTGGGAGGCAGCAGACTGGACAAGGATAAACTCTAAGGGAATAGATTAAAAATCTGTTGTAGCCATATTTGAGGTGGCTTTTAGGTACTTTAGATATAGTAATATGGATCATAGGGGAAGGGCCTAGAGTTTCAGTGAATCTGTCTCTCTTTTTCTTTCTCTTTCCCTCTCTCATCTATCTGCCTATCTATCTATATATGAATGCACACATATACATATATATGCTTTTATTTATCTATTGTGATTTGCTGACTTGATAAGAATATCACCAAAAACAGAACAGATTTTTTCACATTCTGGCTCCCAAACTGCATCTCCTTGTCTTCCTCAAAACCAAAGAGATGCCTTCACAAATTTGGTAAATCAGGCAGAATGCTGCCTGGGACAGCAAAATCACATGAGCACATAAGCACAAAGGGCCTCACAATAATATATGATAAGGCAAAATTTTAAAAAGAAAAACAGTCCAGTGCCTAAAAGCAGTTTTTCTACATCCCTTAGTAGAGAATCAACACAGAATTGTGTGAAAACTCTAGCAGCAAATACCAGACTGGGTTTCAAGCACATCCTTGTCATGAGATCTGGACTGATAGTGTGAGAGTCATTATTTTCCTGGAAAAAGAAAAGTCCCCAAAACGTGAATCCATCAGATGAACTTAGCATTGGTCTTGGCCTTCTTTCTTCCTCCACCATTTATTCCTTTTAGGAATATGTAAATCATAAAATTTGTGTTAATAGCTTCAAGTTGAAAGCAACTAATTTGTGATTAAGACTTATAACTGCTGGAGCTTCAGACATTAAAATAACTCCCAGTCTACATGATGGAAATGCCTTGCTTCATTCCTTCTACAGCTAAAGAACAGAAACGAGATTTTACTATCTCAGTACATCCCAATTCTATGGCCACTCACTCCCAGCTTTGCATAGGCTGAGAGTTAAGTGCAATTCCCTGAGCAAGAGTTAAAACCTAAGCCCTTTCTGAAGCCCGATACCAGCACATTAGTAGGCTAAGATACTTCAGTGAAGGACTGTTGATCTAGGTAATAGAGAGAAGATAAAAATAATTACAGTTAGGCATTAGAAGGTCAAGGGCATTGTAACCAAAACCAATAGACTCTCCTACTGCAGCCCTCTAAGGAGCTTCTGGCATGTCTCTTCCCTCACTGCCACCACAAGCATACTATACAGAAACAAGTAATAAGTGAGGCGGGAACTAAGGAATCTGGCAGGAAACTAGTCTGTAGAAGCATTGGTGGAGGTGTTAGCGAGGTAGGCAATGAGAAGAATGGGAAAGTGGCTAGTTCTAAAAGGTCTGTGCATTTTGAATTGGCTCTCCTTCATGTTCTCTGAGAGACGTAAGTAAAGTTCAAATTAACTTTACCGCCGATTGATCAGTTCTTTGAATGTGACAGCACGCTGAGAATGGGCGACAGGGAGCCTTTGGATTCACTTGGGCTCCAAGAGAAATACATGTGGAAGGTGTCTGGGGCATGATGAGAAGGGGTCATGAAGTGCAAGTCAGGCGTGCAAGCATGAGCAGCAGCAGAGGTGTGCAAAGACCTGACCCAGCTTTGTGGCTCATGGCTTAAGCCTGACAAAGAGAGGGGGAGACCAACGAGCGAACAAGCCTCGCAACAGTCAGACACTGTTCTTTTCCCCCCTTCTCTTTAGGAAGCCACGTGTTCACGTGTATGGCTCTGGGGACACTCCCAGCTTAGCGAGCAAAGCCACCCAGAAGGGGGACAGTGGCACTGTTAAGTGTCAGTGCGACCAATCTAAGCATATTTGTGATGCCCTAATGTTTTTAACCAACGCACTTGTAAGCCTGATAGGATGAAGTAAGATCTTGTTCTTCCTTTGAAGAAGTAACCCCTCCCTATAAACTACCAGAAACTTTTCTTTGTCTCATTGGAGAGGTAAAAGGAAATAAAAGCTCTGTCTCTAGAAGTGCTGAAACAGCATCCGGGGCACCCATCCAAGCCACATTTCGTGGCCCCAGGAAACTAAGGTGATCCTCTTCCTCCTACCTTTAGCTCTTTTAGCGGCCCTGGGCCCTTCTGAAAGCCAGCCCTGGCCACTTTTGTCCGGTGACATTTCTTTATGCTCAACTCACAAATTTAGGCCATTTTTCCCTTCCTGGGCTTTTTTGCTTCAGGTCCCCTGTAGTTTTAAAATTATATTCTTCTAAACGACATTTATCTTTCATTTTTGTAAATCACCTTTTATTCACATTTTAATCTACACCCAGTTGCCCAGGCTAGAAACAAGGGTCATCCTTGCCTTGCCTCTCTTATTGGGGGTTTTGGCCGTGGGAATTTAACCTCCTCAGTGTCTCAGCCCCACCCCCTGCTGCCCCGGCCAAGGGTGAGGCTCTCAGCCCCTCCCGTCTGCAGAGCAGCTGCTCCAGGCCTCAGGGCTCATCCCGCAGCCTCACTCAGGCCCTGCCCAGATTGAAATCCCGTGACGCGCACCCCCACCCTGCAGCGTAAAATCTCAGTTCCCAAGCACGGCCGACAGGCCTTTTGGGTCTGGACCCTGCTGGCTGTGCCTGTGTCTTCTTCCTCTCCCACACACACTCCTCCATGGATCAGTAACACTGAACCTCTGGAATTCTCCTTGTGCGTCATGCTCCTTCCTAAGCCCCGTGCTATCACACGTGCTCTTCTCACTGCCCGAGATGCCCGCCCTCGGTTGTCTGCCTTCAGATTACAACTTGCAACTTCCCCTGGGTATCATCACCCAGGTAGACCTAGGATTCCCTCTGAACCCCTCTTGCCCCTTGTCCGCCCTCCCACTACAGCATCAGTCAACCCAGCATTGGCATGATCTGATTGTGAGCCCAAGTTCTCGCTGTACTGTGACCTCTGTAAGGGCAGACAGCACGGGGCATGGCATGCTGCAGAATGAGTAAATAAACAAAACAGAAAAAGGATCACTTTGAACACAGAAAGGCAGTTTTAAAACCAGGCCGCAAACCTCAGTTCAGAGTCCCCCATGATGATCGGTTACGCATCAGAGTGATGGCTTAAGGTTGTCCTTCCGTCTCTCAGGAAGAAATCTAGGCAGACAGTGCCTGACATGGAGTTCTAACTGGATCTCGTTCAGGGCTACTGCATCATGTTTGTGGTTTCTCGTTCCTTGCTATTTTCAAATACTTTTTTTTTTTAACGTGTAATAAAAGCATAGCTAGTCTGTTGTACCTGCTTAGCAATCAAAATGGAAGCTCTGGGTCACTGGGTTGGACGGATTCAGGTGAAGTCACTCCCCAGGGTTCCTTCCTCCACTTTGTTTTTGGCTTCTGGAGATTCCATACTTTCTGGCCATCTCAGCACCTCAGTGAACACGGTGGTCATGATGTGTTATTTAGTTTTGGTGGTCACTTCACTGGAAGTGACTTAGGATCTAATCAACAGGCTTGCCCTCCATTTATCCTTGTAATGGACCCAGAATATCCTGATCATGGGATGGACACACGACACAGGCTGAGACCATCTTAGTTTCTAATCTCTCTGGGCCCACGACTGGTCCAGGCTGAGCCTGTGCCCCGAGCGGACACGATCAGAGACCTTTCTCAGTGTTCCTCTAACTGGACACAACAGGGAAAGGGGACTTTTTTCCTCTCCTTGGTTTTGAGCTGTGAGGATGTGATAGCAGAATTTTTGGCACTCATTATTTATTTTCCCGTTGCCATGGGCAAAAGCCTGTTTGCTGTGGCAGAGGTTGAAGCCAAGCAGAGATCAGCAAAGACTAGAGATGGGTTGAGAAAGAGTGACAGAGCAGAAAGGGAGCACTTTGGAGGTATCAGGTTGCCGGTTCCAATCGCTGGGCTCCTTGGAGCTGCAAGAGTTCCTGTAGCTCTTCTTTGATACTGTGACAAAACCAAATATCTCTCCTATAGATTCCCTTTTTATGCTTGATTTAATATAAATTGGATTTCTAGCAATTTAAACCAACTCATTCTAATACTACCTCTTTTTTTTTTTTTTTTGCTCTGTAAATAGGTAATATTGTAAGCTCTCATTGTTTTCATTAATACCAGGAATCCTTGTTTTTTTCTTTTTTCTGACAACCACTGTATCTTACAAATGGCGTTCTGACTCATCACACTATGTAGCATTACAGCATGAAGATGTGATCGCCTTCTGGAGCTGCTGAAGGTGATGGGGGAATTATTGGTTCATCCTGGTCTAAATTGGCACCCTACTTCTTGAAACTAAAATAATGGGGTGGCAGAAGTCTTATAAAACTAAGTAGTGATAGAGTTTATATCAGTCAGGGTGCAGTCAGTAGATAGAGACCACACAGTAATTAAGTAGGAAATGTTTAATAGAATTATTAACTTGTAGCAGGAAATTGGACTGATAGGAGATTGACTTCTAACAGGTTAAAAGACCTATAAAAATACAGCCATAGCAGTTATAAGGATCTGCTATTGGACATAAGGATCCCATATGCCAAGGCAGAGGACCCAAAGAAGCAACACATTTGGATGGCTGGCCTTCTCCCCAACTAACACTGATATTCAAACCTCTCTGGGGAGAGTGTAGTTGTAACCCACCGGATGCAAAAAGAGTTCGTTGCGGTGCAGTGTGCTAAGATTGGAAAGCAACAGGTAGCCTCCTCTGGTGCTAAAAAAAAACTCATCAGCAAACTTCCTGTGGAAAGGGGCTTATGCTGAATCTTGTGGGAAGGCAACTGGAACACTGGTGGTACTCACTCCATGCCCACAGAAAGCGGTGTCCTTGCTGGGCATCTGGCTGGAAGATCTACAGAATTCATAAGGAGGTGCCTGTGCAAGCTGCTGCTGAACTTGCTGGGAAGTCTTCTGGGGTACCCATGGAACTTGCTGGAAAGCTACCTGCTGGGGTGTCCCCTGAAACCTGCTGGAGGTTAGCTCTGCTGGTTGTCCTCCATACTAGCTGAGTCCCTTCAGTACCTCCCACCAGCAAAGCTTAACACTGTGCCAGGTGACAAACAAGGAATGTACACAAGATTTGGCTACAGTTCCATAAGGTTTGTACTATTTAGGTTTCTGTACAGGGCAAAGAGCAGCTGAAATGCCTCATTTCAAGGTCTGTTTTAGAGTCTACAAGTAAAAGCAATGTGTGGTCTTGGAGATGGGTATGGAATCATTTTGGGAGAGTGGGGTGAGTGGTCATAGGCCAGTCCTGGGGCTCAAACCTCATCATGAGCTATGAACACTCCTTGTCCTATTTGTAGATAGGCAAACCCTGCTTAAAGGGGTCATAAATGGGAGCCATAGAGGGAAAATGAGAAGAAATGCCACAAAAAGGCAATAGCCAGAGTGGCGTGTGTAACAGCAGAGAGGACCAGACTCCAGACGCCTGGCCTCTGGGCAAAGCTGGGCAGAGGGAAGATTTCTGAGCCTCATTTCTCTGGATCATTTCTCTGCTTCCTTTTTCCTTTCCCTTTGGCATTTCAGCTGCTTGTCTCCAAAGTCTGGTACAAGCAAGAATTCAAGAAGTCCAGGTCCTTAATGATTTTCTGATTCCTACAGATGATTCTGACTAGGTACAATAATACAGAATTAAATTCTTCATTCTGATGAGAGAGAGAAAACAAGAAATCCATTATAGGATAATTCAGAATAACAGGAAACATTAGTATAAAGTACAGTATTTGAAAAGAAAAAAAAATGACAGAAGAGACATTACAACAGATACCACAAAGGATTATAAGAGACAACTATGAACAGTTATAGGCCAGCAAATTGGGCAACCTATAAGAAATGGATTAATTCCTAGCCACAACCTACCAAGACTGAATCATGCAGAAATAGAAAGTAGACCAATTACTAATAAAGAAATTGAACCAGTAATCAAAAACCACCCCCAAAGAAGCATGTTCAGAACCAGATGGCTTCACTGGTGAATTCTTTGAAACATTCAAAGAAGAATTAATACCAAACCTTCTCAAACTTATCCAAAAAATACTAGAGGATGAAATATTTCCGAACTCATTTATGAGGCCAGCATTACCTTATATCAAAACCAGACAAAGACCCCCATAGGGAAAGAAAATTATAGGCCAGCATTATTGATGAACACAAATGCAGAAATTCTCAACAAAACATTAGCAAACAAAATTCATCAGTACATTGAAAGGATCATACATGTTCGAGTAGGATTTATTCCAGGGATGCAAGGATGGTTAAATGTCTGCAAATCAATCAATGTGATGTACCATATCAAAAAAAAAGAAGGATAAAATCATGTAATTATCTTAATAGCTGCAGGGTGTTTTATGAGGAAACATCCTTTCATCATAAAAACTCAAAAAGCTGGATATAGAGGGAATGTACCTCAACATAATAAAGACCGTATTTGACAAGCCCACAGCTAACATACTCAGTGGTGAAAAGCTGAAAGTTTTACTTCTAAGATCAGGAACAAAACAAGGATGCCCACTCTTGCCATTATACAACATAGCCCTGCAAGTCCTTCTCAGAACAGGTAAGCAAGAAAAAGAAGTAAAAGCCATCCAAATTGGAAAGAAAGAAGTAAAACTGTCTTTATTTGCAAATGACATGATAAATACTAACAGAAAACACTAAAGACTCTACTAAAAAAATGTTAAAACTAATAAATTCAATAAATTTTCAGGATAAAAAATAAACATAAAAAAGTCAGTTGTGTCTCTATGCACTAACCCAAACTGTCAGAGAAATCAAGAATATATCCAATTTACAACTGCATCAAAGAATTAATGGAAAGATACTACGTGCTCATGGATTGGAAGAATTAATATTGTTAAAATGTCCATTCTACTCAAAGCAATTTACAAATTCAGTATGATCCCTATCAAAATTCAAATGGCATTTTTCAAAGAAATAAAACAAACAGTTCAAAAATTTGTATGGAACCATAAAAGACCCTCAATAGCCAAAGCAATTTTAATAAAGAAGAACAAAGCTGGAAGCATCACATTTCCTGATTTCAAACTATATTACAAAACTATAGGTAGTGTGATAAAAATAGACACATAGATCAATGGAGCAGAAGAGAAGGTCCAGAAATAAACCCATGCATACATGGCCGATTAATTTACAACAAAGAAGCCAAGAATTTACAATGGGGATATGTTAGTCTTCTCAATAAATGGTGCTGGGAAAACAGCCAGCCACATAGAAAAGAATGAAATTAGACTGTTATCTTACACCACATAGAAAAATCAACTCAAAAAGACTTGAACATAAGACCTGAAACAATAAGACTCCTAGAAGAAAACATAGGGGGTAAGCTCCTTGACATTGGTCTGGACAGTGATTTTTTGGATTTGACACCAAAGGTAAAGAAAACAAAAGCAGAATAAACAAGTGGGACTACATTAAACTAAAAAACTTCTACACAGCAAAGGAAACCATCAAGAAAAGGAAACGGCAACCTACGGAATGGGAGGAAATTATTTGCATCATATGTTTGATAAGGGGTTAATATTCAAAATGTATAAAGAACTTATACAACTCAATAGCAAAAATTAATAATACAATGTACAGGATTAAAAATGGGCAGTGGAACTGAATAGATATTTTTACCAAGAAGACATACAAATGACCAAAAGACACATGAAAAGGAGCTCAACATCACCAATAATAAGGGGAATAGAAATCAGAAGCACAGTGAGATATTACCTCATAAGGGTTAGAATGCTGTCATAAAAAGACAAGATATAACAAGTGTTGTTGAGGATGTGGAGAAAAGGGGTTACACTGTTGGTGGGAATGTAAATTGATGTATCCACAATGGAAAACAGTATGGAGGGTCCTCAAAAAGTTAAATATAGAAATACCATACGATCCAGCAATTCCTCCTCTGGGTATATATCTGAAGGAATGAAATCATTCTCTCAAATACCTGTACCCCCATTGTCATTACTGCCTTATTTATAATAACCAATACATGGAAACAACCTAAGTGTCCATTGACAAATGAATGGATAAAGATGTGGTATATATATGCAGTGAAATATTATTCAGAATAATAGAATATTAATAATAGTAATATTCAGAATTCCATAGAAAATAAGGAAATAGGCCATTTGTGACAACATGGATGAACGTACAGGGCAGTATGCTAAGTGAAAAAGACAGTACTGTACAATCTCACATGTGGAATCCAAAAAATCTCATAGAAAAAACCTCATAGGAGAAACATTTCAGATTTGTGGTTACCAGAGGCAGGAGATAGGGAGGAGGGAGAATTAGAGGAAGATGGTCAAAAGGTGCAAACTTTCAGTTAAAAAAATTAGGTACTGGAGATGTAATGTACATATAGTTAACACTGCTGTATGAAACATAGTATAATTAAGAGTAAATCATAGGAGTTCTCATCACAAAGAAAAAAATATTTTTCCTCTTTCTCTTTTTTTTTTTTTTTTGTATCTAAATGAGAAAATGGATGTTAACTACACTTTCTGTGGTAATCATACAGAGAAAGAAAGTTGCTAATGGAGTAGATCTTAAAGTCCCCATCACAGGAAAAACAGTTGTGACTATGTAAGGTGATAAATGTTAGCTACACCTATTGTGGTTATCATTTTGCAATATATACATCAAGTCATTATGTTGTACACCTTAAATGAATACAGTGTTACATGTCAATTATTTCTCGATAAAACTGGGAAAGAAAGAAAAGAATAGTTTAAAAGATTTTATTAAAGGCTCAGGGAAACAAGACTATTTGAAAACTTACTTTTGCAGTTTCAGGCTGTATATGTGTCAGGGACGTAGCAGACACAGATGTTTTTTTTTTGTTTGTTTGTTTCTTTTTAATTTATTTATTTATTTAATTTTTTTTTTTTTTGACAATTATTTTTTATTGAAGGGTAGTTGACACACAGTATTACATTACATGAGTTTCAGGTGTACAACATAGTGATTCAACATTTATATACATGTCAATTCTAGGTACCAGCTATCACCATACCAAGCTGTTACAATATCTTGACTATATTCCTTATGCTATACATTACATCCCGGTTACTTATTTATTTTACCATTGGAAGTGTGTACTTTTTTTTTTTTTTGTGAGTGCATCTCTCATATTTATTGATCAAATGGTTGTTAACAACAATAAAATTCTGTATAGGGGAGTCAATGCTCAATGCACAATCATTAATCCACCCCAAGCCTAATTTTCTTCAGTCTCCAATCTTCTGAGGCATAACAAACAAGTTCTTACATGGAGAACAAATTCTTACATAGTGAATAAGTTACATAGTGAACAGTACAAGGGCAGTCATCACAGAAACTTTCAGTTTTGCTCATGCATTATGAACTATAAACAGTCAGTTCAAATATGAATACTCATTTGATTTTTATTCTTGATTTATATGTGGATACCACATTTCTCCCTTTATTATTATTTTTTTTAATAAAATGCTGAAGTGGTAGGTAGATACAAGATAAACGTAGAAAACATAGTTTAGTGTTGTAAGAGAGCAAATGTAGATGATCAGGTGTGCGCCTGTAGACTATGTGTTAATCCAAGCTAGACAAGGGCAATAAAACATCCACGTATGCAGAAGATTTCTCTCAGAACAGGGGGGGTGAGGTTCTAAGCCTCACCTCTGTTGATCCCCAATTTATCACCTGATGACACCCCTGCGACTGTGCCTGTCTTAGGTTGTTCCTCCCTTGAGGAATCTTACCCGTCTCTGGCTAACCAGTCATCTTCCGGGGCCATACAGGGAAATGTAAAGTTGGTAAGTGAGAGAGAAGCCTTATTGTTTGAAATGGTTAGCTTTTTATTTCTTTGCATATTTACGCCCTGTGGCTTCTATGCCCAGCATTTGTCTTGAGGTATCTTTACCACTTGGAAGAATTATGATACTCGGTAAATTTGATATGAGGCACGAATTCTATTTAAAGGTTGTAATTAGGAAGGAAGAAGAAAAGCTATAGAAGTAGCAGGCGGAAGAAAACATGGGAAGATTGATTATTTCTTTGACATATCTTCTTGTAGAGGAACTTCAGCATGTATAGGTTTTAAGCTACTACTTAAATTGCGCACACACATTAACATTATAGGAGTATAGTTACATAACCAAAGCATATCTGTAATTACCAGCCATCTCCAGTGAAACCAAGAAAACCAGTTAGGCACCTTAGGCATTTGTGAAAACTTATCTATGATATGGTGGATATTGTCCAACTGAACTTGAACAGTCTGAGAGAAATCAGATAAATTAAAACAACCCATTCCTGGGGAATGTTCACATCCCTTATGTTCTTTTAACAGTAAATAGTCTGTGGTTGTAAGATTTTGGAGCGCTACAATTTGCACTTCTCCTAATTCTTGGTTGAGTTCCAACAGTATAGATCCAGTCAAATTTGTTGTTTTACTGTATGCACAGGCCAGCTTAGATATCTCCTTCTTCATTCCCATGGCAAGTCCAGGAGCTGGTGGGATGAGTGCATCTACAGCTGTAGCACTGCATGGATCTTTGTTGGGGTTTTTTGATGATCATCTTCTGGCATGAGTCTTCCAGAGAGTGCTGATGTTGGAAGTTCTTTTTCATATCATGTCTTACTTCATTTTCGGGGTAGCCCAATTAGGCTTTGATCCTCTGTATAAACACAAACAGACCCTTTGCCTACACTTTTATATGCCCTTTATACCCTTGTGTAGAACTCATTGGAGGTTACCACACAGGAACTGCCCTTTTTTTTTGTTTTTTTTTTTTTATTTTGTTTGTTTGTTTTGTTTTTGGTATCACTAATCTACACTTATATGACGAATATTATGTTTACAAGGCTCTCCCCTATAAACCCCTTTACAGTCACTGTCCATCAGCATAGCAAAATGTTATAGAATCACTACTTGCCTTCACTGTGTTGTACAGCCCTCCCTTTTCTCCTACCCCGCCATGCATGCTAATCTTAATACCCCATACTTCTCCCCCCCCTATCCCTCCCTACCCACCCATCCTCCCCAGTCCCTTTCCCTTTGGTACCTGTTAGTCCATTCTTGAGTTCTGTGATTCTGCTGCTGTTTTGTTCCTTCAGTTTTTCCTTTGTTCTTATATTCCACAGATAAGTGAAATCATTTGGTATTTGTCTTTCTCCGCTTGGCTTGTTTCACTGAGCATAATACCCTCCAGCTCCATCCATGTTGCTGCAAATGATTGGATTTGCCCTTTTCTTATGGCTGAGTAGTATTCCATTGTGTATATGTACCACATCTTCTTTATTAGGATGGAGAGCGTGAAGGATCCGTTTATTAGTAGTAGGGACAGTAGAATGATCGCTAGTGTTACTTCGTATGAGATGGTTTGGGCTACTGCATGTAGTGCCCGGATGAGGGCGTATTTGGAATTGGAGGCTCATCCTGATCATAGAATAGAGTATACAGCAAGGCTTGATATGGCTAGTATGAATAGTACTCCGAGGTTTATGTTGACTAGTGGGTGTGGTATTTGTACTGGGACTCACATGGTTAGGGCTAGTGGACATTGAGGTTGCCTCCAATTCTTGGCTATTGTAAATAGTGCTGCGATAAACATAGGGGTGCACTGATCTTTCTCATACTTGATTGCTGCATTCTTAGGGTAAATTCCTAGGAGTGCAATTCCTGGGTCAAATGGTAAGTCTGTTTTGAGCATTTTGATGTACCTCCATACTGCTATCCACAATGGTTGAACTAACTTACATTCCCACCAGCAGTGTAGGAGGGTTGCCCTTTCTCCACAGCCTCGCCAACATTTGTTGTTGTTTGTCTTTTGGATGGCAGCCATCCTTACTGGTGTGAGGTGATACCTCATTGTAGTTTTAATTTGCATTTCTCTGATAATTAGCGATGTGGAGCATCTTTTCATGTGTCTGTTGGCTATCTGTATTTCTTTTTTGGAGAACTGTCTGTTCAGTTCCTCTGCCCATTTTTTAATTGGGTTATTTGTTTTTTGTTTGTTGAGGCGTGTGAGCTCTTTATATATTCTGGACGTCAAGCCTTTATCGGATGTGTCATTTTCAAATATATTCTCCCATACTGTAGGGTTCCTTTTTGTTCTGTTGATGGTGTCTTTTGCTGTACAGAAGCTTTTCAGCTTAATATAGTCCCATTTATTCATTTTTGCTGTTGTTTTCCTTGCCCGGGGAGATATGTTCAAGAAGAGGTCACTCATGTTTATGTCTAAGAGGTTTTTGCCTATGTTTTCTTCCAAGAGTTTAATGGTTTCATGACTTACATTCAGGTCTTTGATCCATTTTGAGTGTACTTTTGTATATGGGGTTAGACAATGGTCCAGTTTCATTCTCCTACATGTAGCTGTCCAGTTTTGCCAGCACCATCTGTTGAAGAGACTGTCATTTTGCCATTGTATGTCCATGGCTCCTTTATCAAATATTAATTGACCATATATGTCTGGGTTAATGTCTGGATTCTCTAGTCTGTTCCATTGGTCTGTGGCTCTGCTCTTGTGCCAGTACCAAATTGTCTTGATTACTATGGCTTTATAGTAGAGCTTGAAGTTGGGGAGTGAGATCCCCCCTACTTTATTCTTCTTTCTCAGGATTGCTTTGGCTATTCGGGGTGTTTGGTGTTTCCATATGAATTTTTGTATTATTTGTTCCAGTTCATTGAAGAATGTTGCTGGTAGTTTCATAGGGATTACATCAAATCTGTATATTGCTTTGGGCAGGATGGCCATTTTGATGATATTAATTCTTCCTAGCCATGAGCATGGGATGATTTTCCATCTGTTACTGTCCCCTTTAATTTCCCTGAAGAGTGACTTGTAGTTTTCAGACTATAAGTCTTTCACTTCTTTGGTTAGGTTTATTCCTAGGTATTTTATTTTTTTTGATGCAATTGTGAATGGAGTTGTTTTCTTGATTTCTCTTTCTGTTGGTTCATTGTTAGTATATAGGAAAGCCACAGATTTCCGTGTGTTGATTTTGTATCCTGCAACTTTGCTGTATTCCGATATCAGTTCTAGTAGTTTTGGGTTGGAGTCTTTAGGGTTTTTTATGTACAGTATCATGTCATCTGCAGATACTGACAGTTTAACTTCTTCTTTACCAATCTGGATTCCTTGTATTTCTTTGTTTTGTCTGATTGCCATGGCTAGGACCTCCAGTACTATGTTAAGTAACAGTGGAGAGAGTGGGCATCCCTGTCTAGTTCCCGATCTCAGAGGAAATGCTTTCAGCTTCTCGCTGTTCAATATAATGTTGGCTGTGGGTTTATCATAGATGGCTTTTATTATGTTGAGGTACTTGCCCTCTATTCCCATTTTGCTGAGAGTTTTTATCATGAATGGATGTTGAACTTTGTCAAATGCTTTTTCAGCATCTATGGAGATGATCATGTGGTTTTTGTCTTTCTTTTTGTTGATGTGGTGGATGATGTTGATGGACTTTCGAATGTTGCACCATCCTTGCATCCCTGGGATGAATCCCACTTGGTCATGGTGTTTGATCCTTTTGATGTATTTTTGAATTCGGTTTGCTAATATTTTGTTGAGTATTTTTGCATCTACGTTCATCAGGGATATTGGTCTGTAGTTTTCTTTTTTGGTGGGGTCTTTGCCTGGTTTTGGTATTAGGGTGATGTTAGCTTCATAGAATGAGTTTGGGAGTATCCCCTCCTCCTCTATTTTTTGGAAAACTTTAAGGAGAATGGGTATTATGTCTTCCCTGTATGTCTGATAAAATTCCGAGGTAAATCCATTTGGCCCGGGGGTTTTGTTCTTTGGTAGTTTTTTTATTACCGCTTCAATTTCATTGCTGGTAATTGGTCTGTTTAGATTTTCTGTTTCTTCGTGGGTCAATCCTGGAAGGTTGTATTTTTCTAGGAAGTTGTCCATTTCTCCTAGGTTTCCCAGCTTGTTAGCATATAGGTTTTCATAGTATTCTCTAATAATTCTTTGTATTTCTGTGGGATCAGTCGTGATTTTTCCTTTCTCGTTTCTGATACTGTTGATTTGTGTTGACTCTCTTTTCTTCTTAATAAGTCTGGCTAGAAGCTTATCTATTTTGTTTATTTTCTCGAAGAACCAGCTCTTGGTTTCATTGATTTTTGCTATTGTTTTATTCTTCTCAATTTTATTTATTTCTTCTCTGATCTTTATTATGCCCCTCCTTCTGCTGACCTTAGGCCTCATCTGTTCTTCTGTTTCCAATTTCGATAATTGTGACATTAGACCATTCATTTGGGATTGCTCTTCCTGTTTTAAATATGCTTGGATTGCTATATACTTTCCTCTTAAGACTGCTTTTGCTGTGTCCCACAGAGGTTGGGGCTTAGTGTTGTTGTCATTTGTTTCCATATATTGCTGGATCTCCATTTTGATTTGGTCATTGATCCATTGATTATTTAGGAGCGTGTTGTTAAGCCTCCATGTGTTTGTGAGCCTCTTTGCTTTCTTTGTACAGTTTATTTCTAGTTTTATGCCTTTGTGGTCTGAAAAGTTGGTTGGTAGGATTTCAATCTTTTGGAATTTTCTGAGGCTCTTTTTGTGGCCTAGTATGTGGTCTATTCTGGAGAATGTTCCATGTGCACTTGAGAAGAACGTATATCCTGTTGCTTTTGGATGTAGAGTTCTATAGATGTCTATTAGGTCCGTCTGCTCTACTGTGTTGTTCAGTGCTTCCGTGTCTTTACTTATTTTCTGCCCGGTGTATCTATCCTTTGCGGTGAGTGGTGTGTTGAAGTCTCCTAGAATGAATGCATTGCAGTCTATTTCCCCCTTTAGTTCTGTTGGTATTTGTTTCACATATGCTGGTGTTCTTGTGTTAGGTGCATATATATTTAGAATGGTTATACCCTCTTGTTGGACTGAGCCCTTTATCATTATGTAGTGTCCTTCTTTATCTCTTGTTACTTTCTTTGTTTTGAAGCCTATTTTGTCTGATATTAGTACTGCAACCCCTGCTTTCTTCTCACTGTTGTTTGCTTGAAATATGTTTTTCCATCCCTTGACTTTTAGTCTGTACATGTCTTTGGGTTTGAGGTCAGTTTCTTGTAAGCAGCATATAGATGGGTCTTGCTTTTTTATCCATTCTATTACTCTATGTCTTTTGATTGGTGCATCCCGCCCATTAACATTTAGGGTGACTATTGAAAGATATGTACTTATTGCCATTGCAGGCTTTAAGTTCGTGGTTACCAAAGGTTCAAGGTTAGCCTCTTTAGTATCTTACTGCCTAACTTAGCTCACTTATTGAGCTGTTATATACACTGTCTGGAGATTCTTTTCTTCTCTCCCTTCTTATTGCTCCTCCTCGATTCTTCATATGTTGGGTGTTTTGTGCTGTGCTCTTTCTAGGAGTGCTCCCATCTAGAGCAGTCCCTGTAAGATGTTCTGTAGAGGTGGTTTTTGGAAAGCAAATTCCCTCAGCTTTTGTTTGTCTTGGAATTGTTTAATCCCACCGTCATATTTGAATGATAGTCGTGCTGGATACAGTATCCTTGGTTCAAGGCCCTTCTGTTTCATTGTATTAAATATATCATGCCATTCTCTTCTGGCCTGTAGCTTTTCTGTCAAGAAATCTGATGTTAGCCTGATGGGTTTTCCTTTATAGGTGACCTTTTTCTCTCTAGCTGCCTTTAAAACTCTTTCCTTGTCCTTGATCTTTGCCATTTTAATTATTATGTGTCTTGGTGTTGTCCTCCTTGGATCCTTTCTGTTGGGGGTTCTGTGTATTTCCGTGGTCTGTTCGATTATTTCCTCCCCCAGTTTGGGGAAGTTTTCAGCAATTATTTCTTCTAAGATACTTTCCATCTCTTTTCCTCTCTCTTCTTCTTCTGGAACCCCTATAATATGGATATTGTTCCTTTTGGATTGGTCACACAGTTCTCTTAATATTGTTTCATTCCTGGAGATCCTTTTGTCTCTCTCTATGTCAGCTTCTATGCGTTCCTGTTCTCTGGTTTCAATTCCATCAATGGCCTCTTGCATCCTATCCATTCTGCTTATAAACCCTTCCAGAGTTTGTTTCTTTTCTGTGATCTCCTTTCTGGCATCTGTGATCTCCCTCCGGACTTCATCCCATTTCTCTTGCGTATTTCTCTGCATCTCTGTCAGCATGTTTATGATTCTTATTTTGAATTCTTTGTCAGGAAGACTGGTTAGGTCTGTCTCCTTCTCTGGTGTTGTCTCTGTGATCTTTGTCTGCCTGTAGCTTTGCCTTTTCATGGTGATAGAAATAGTCTGCAGAACTGGGACGAGTGACGGCTGGAAGGACTTCCTTTCTTGTTGGTTTGTGGCCCTCCTCTCCTGGGAGAACAGTGACCTCTAGTGGCTTGTGCTGCGCAGCTGCGCGCAGACAGGGCTTCTGCTTCCTGCCCGGCTGCTATGGAGTTAATCTCCGCTGTTGCTGTGGGCGTGGCCTGGCTCGGGCAGCTGCTCCAAAGTGGTGGAGTCGCGTTGGAGCAGGAGCTGCTGGGAGGCTATTTATCTCCGTAAGGGGCCTCCCTGCTCCCTGCAGCCCAGGGGTTAGGGTGCCCAGAGATCCCCGGATTCCCTACCTCTGGATTAAGTGTCCCGCCCTGCCCCTTTAAGACTTCCAAAAAGCACCCGCCAAAACAAAACAACGACCACCAAAAAAAAAAAAAAAAAAAAGTTTTTTTATTAAAAAAAAAAAAGGTGTCCACTCGTTTTTCTTTATTCTCCGGCGCCAGCCTCAGGCATCTGCTCACCGGTTTTGCTGCCCTGTTTCCCTACTATTGGGGTCCCTCTCCCTTTAAGACTTCAAAAAAACACTCGCCAAAACAAAACAAAAAAAAAAAGTGGTCACTCACTTTTCTGGTGTCCTCCGGCACCAGGCCTCCGGTGCCCGCTCAGTGTTCTTGCTGCCCTGTTTCCCTAGTATTGGGGTCCCTATCCCTTTAAGACTTCCAAAAAGCGCTCACCAAAACAAAACAGCAAAAAAAAAAAAAAAAAAATTGGTCGCGTGCTTTTCTGGTGTCCTCCGGCGCCCAGCCTCCGGTGCCCGCTAACTGTTCTTGCTGCCCTGTTTTCCTAGTATCCAGGGCCCCCTGGGCACGTACTGTGTCTGCACTCTGGCCGGGATGGCTGGGGCTGGGTGTTCAGCAGTCCTGGGCTCCGTCTCCCTCCCTCTCTGCCTGCTCTTCTCCCGCCGGGAGTTGGGGGGATGGGCGCTCAGCTCCCACCAGGCCGGGGCTTTATCTTATCCCCTTCGCGAGGTGCTGGGTTCTCTCAGGTGCGGATGTGGTCTGGATATTGTCCTGTGTCCTCTGGTCTTTATTCTCGGAAGGGTTGTCTTTGTTGTATTTTCATAGATATATGTTGTTTTGGGAGGAGATTTCCGCTGCTCTACTCACACCGCCATTTTCCGCCCCTCCTATCCAGACACAGATGTTTTTAACAGCCCCCAGTAAACCAAAATAAAACTCTAAATGGCAAAATGGTATATGTCTAAGAGGCCTTTTACTGAAAAAGTATCTCCCAAGAAAATGTGACTATTACTGAATTGAGAGAACATGAAAGGCCCACACAGTAAGGCAAGCAAGGCACTGTCAGCCCACAAAATAACACAAGGTGTGATTTGCAAAGGATCTCAGTGAGCACCCCACACAGAAAGGCTTGCTTAGTCATCATGATGGAAAAGATGGGCTTACATGAAAAAAGTAAAAACCCACCTGATAATTTGTGAGACAGTTTGACCATAAATCTGGAAGGTATTTGCCCTGTGAAATGGCCACTAGGTGAGGAATAGGCTTTGCATAAGGCTAGGAATCCACTTTACATAGAACGTCCATATTTTATATAAACTATAAGAGAACGCACTTCCAGTTCTTGTAGAGAAAGGGAGAGGAGTGCTAGAGTTGATAAACCTAAATAAGAAGCCAAACTTTCAATTAATCTTGATCAGTGGTTCTGAACTACCAGTAATTTGGTCCTCCGGGAACTTAAGGCAAAGTCTGGAGGCATTTAGGATTGTCACACCTAGAGGGGGAGTGATACTGCCACCTAGCGGGTAGAGGTCAGGGATGCTGCTAAATGTCTCCGTGCCCAGGACCGCCCCACAATAAAGCATTATCTGGACCCAAGTGTCCACAGTGCCAAGGTTGAGAAACCCTGCTTTAGATAATCTATTTAAGGAACTGATTATTTATTTACTTTTCCTGATAGTTTATAGTTTAGGCTAATTGCTTGAGAACCCAACTATGTAAGCTTGGGAAAGAAATGAATTGTATATTTCATTCTGTCCTTCAAATCTGTGGCAGAGCAAGGTGTCCCATAATAGGATTTTATTACATTAAGTTTTATTTCAACCCATAAAAACTAAGCAGTTGATTGTGTGCACGTATGTTCACAGACAGACATGTGCACGCCTTTTGGGGGATATAGTGCAAAAACTATTGCACACAGGCCATTTCAGATTTCACGATTTGTCGTGGATAAGTCATGACTTGGAATGATAAACCTACTGATAATTTTGGTTTCAATGTCTTAACATCTCCCAGGGCCCATTAGAGACTGGGATGAAATTACTGTGAAAGCCTGAAATACATAATGTGTCTTCATTGAATTACAGGGTCTTTGGTTTTTGTTTTTCTCCTTTTTTTTCAAGCATGGAACTAGGACATGAGTGTTTTTTTGGCAGACCTGCTTAACTCTAGTTCTTTGATGGGTAATTTTCACCTCAGAAACATCAAAGGGTTTTTTCCACCCTATCTAAAATGAAAAATTTGTAACCTATGTTTTCACAGACTTTGAAATATAAGCTACATCCAGCTGTATGAGCAATGTGGAAATGGATTGATCACAGTTTGAAAAATCAAGCTAGACAGACACAGTCTCTAGCCGAGAGATATATTTGAGTCAACTATCCCATTGCTATCAGGAGATATTAAAAATTGAAGAGTCTCCTTGGGTGCAGAGTTAAGTATACCAATTTCCCACTTCCTTCCAATTCTGGAGACTTCTCAGAAATGTAAAATGTAAATGCACAGAAGGAGAAAACATAATAAATATGCTTCATTGGTGAGAGTGAAGGAAAAGTTCAACAATAAATAACTCAGTGAGTTCCTTGTAAATTCTTAAAACCTCTCTTCCAGCATCATATCCTTTTAAATGCACTCAAAACAAAAGAAAACAAAAAAAATGTTCATCTCAGGTTTGTCTTTTATGACAGCAGTGTGGGAGGATTAATAAATGTTATGAGATTTCCTGAAGCATAAAGGCACTTTTCAGAGTGAATAAAAGTAGTTTTTAGTAGGTAGAAATACCATTTTCATCAACATAAGTTTTGAATTTCCCCTGAGGTGAGTAGAAAGAGAAGGACAGCCAGGATGAGTAGGTGGTTGTTTTGGTGTGGTGTATCCCAGCCTGAGTGACTGTTCAAGGGTTCAGTTTTCTGTATTCACTGACACCGTATCTTCTCCATCTCCACACTCCCTATGTCAATATCTTCTCCCTCCCAACCAAGTGAAGCTGCAAAAGCTTGCTGCAAACATCCACATATATTCTGCCCATAGATTTTTGAGGAATACAGCACAGAGAAGTTTTCCAAACCTCCAGTCCGCATGACGGTTATCTCTGTGCCCTAGGATTCCTGCGTCAGCATTCCCCTCCCTCCTGAGGCTCCATTGTCAGATAGAATAAGGTTTGGTAGTTTGTTCTGTGTGCTTTAAGCCTGTACTTTCAGATAAAGGAACCCTGGAGCACTTTTCTTCTTTTATCTTCTTCATGATTTAGTGTCATTAAAACCCACCTGGGATTCTCCCTGGCTACAGGGACTGTTACTTGATTATTTGGGGATGCATCTGCCGCTTACTCATAATTGTCTCTATTGCCTCCTTCAGAATACTTACTAACACATACCATTCAAACGTCTGCATATATCTGCCCAGGACATCTTCAAGTGCATGCCTGGGGATTCGTCCAAACTATGTGGAGCCCAGTGAGAACTGCTGGAGTGTGACTAAAGCTGGTCTGGAGCTGAAAGCCTCCATTAATCTAAGACAGCCTGGAAGCTCTGATATGCTTTGCTTGTCTGTCTCTTCTTTAACCTTTCTTGAAACTGATATATCTGGATTCATTAACCTTGTTCCTACTCAGGAGAAAACTGAATTGGGTAAAGTTGGGGGAGGAGTGACTGTGAGTGATGCATTCTGCTTATGTATTAGTAAAGCAAGAGACCAAGCAGCAAGGCAGATGGAACCCATACAGGCAACTAAGACTTTTTTTGTCCACTTGTGTTTTTTACTGCGATACAATCCATATGACATAAAATTTACCATTTTAAAGTGTACAGTTCAGCAGTTTTCTAGCCTATACACAAGGTTGCACAACCATCACCACTGTTAAATTTCAGAACATTTCCTCATCCTAGACTTATTTTTGACCTTAGGACATACTTTTGCTTTGCAGTGTTTTAAGAGGGAGATAGGATGGTAGAACGGTGCACTCACCCCAACCCCCGTGTCTACTTCCTAGTCCCCAGGGCCTGTTAACATGTTAGGTTATATGACAAAGGAAGACTAAGATCGCGGATGGAATCACAGTGCTCATCAGCTGATCTTGAGATGGGGATCTTACCCCAGATTATTGGCAGGGGCCCAGTGTGGTCATGGAGATCCTTAAAAGAGAAAAAGTCAGAAGATCATCAAGGAGATGAGCTGAGGGACGCAGAGGTCAGAATCTTGCAACTGCTTCCTGAAGACGGCTGGAAAAGCCAGCAGCTGAGGAATGCAGGTGACCTCTGGAAGCTGAGAAAGGCAAGGACAGGTTCTCCCTGAGAGCCGCCGGAAGGAACGCAGCCTTGCTGACAAGTTGATTTCACCTCATCTTTCCAGTGAGCCTCTTTCCAACTTCGGACCTATAAGACACTATGCTTGTGTTGTTTTAAGCCACTAAATCTGTGGTAATTTGTTGCAGTGCAATAGGAAACTCATATAGTTGGGGAAAAGAGAGAGAGAAAGATACCATTAGGTGCTGTTTGCATGTCCAGCCCTTTGATGATGTCCAGACTGAGAGCTGGCTTTGTCATTTCACTTGATCCTCTTGGTCTTTAAAAGAGCAGTTGAAAGTAGAAGCACTTTCCTCATATGTTCATAGACAATCTGATGAGTTTTGCCTGGTTTGAGTTGAAAGATTCCATTAATTGTGATGTAAATGGACTAGAATTTTGACTGGTCTTGAGAATTTAGTGAGTCTCTCAGAGACCTGTTGGGAAATTGCGCTGGTTAATCAGGCAGAACAAAGAACTGCACAACTCCATCCCCATCTGTTGACTCCACTTCAGGTGATGCTAACCGCACAAGAAAAATCCCTTGATGTCAAGAGGAAGTCAGGTAAGTAACTTGATTATAGCTCTGTAACTCAGTTTTGCTTATCTACTGTTTAAAACCATCTGACACACTTTAAAAGTGGGATATGAATATTAATGTAATGTGATTCTCATTTCTTTTTGGGAAATGTTAAAAGGTTTTGTAAAATCTGATCTTTTTTTCTTAAAGCAAAAATGAAATTAATCTTGAAGTTAATTCTTCATATTAACTTTCTAAAATATGTTAAATAGTCATGCAGTCAAGATATCTCATCTGCCAGAATTCTGGCAATAAGTGGAAATGCAACAGAAAGTATAAGAAAGCTTATTTTTCCTAAATGTTGATTTGAATGACTAGAGTGCTGGTGAAGGCTCTGGACTGACAGGTGAGGGGCTAAAGCTTTAATTTTGTCTTCGACTGTGCTGTAAAGACTGCCTCGTCTCAGCTACCTGTGATTTGGCTTCTGAAACAGAAGCCCTGTGCAGAACTCATAACTAGTCTCTCTGATCCTAAACCCTTAGCCTGAGAGCCGTGCTGTTAGACAGTCTACCTTTGGGATCAGAGGACATAACACATAGTTATTTTCACAAATTGCCAGTCCGCAATGGTCATCCTGATAAAAATGCAGCTCTAAGGCTATCTCCTGAGTGTCCCACAGTGCTGGGCCCAAGGTCCCATGGGATGCCAGTCCATACTGACTTAAGGAATATGTTAGAAGGATATTGGAATATGCTGGAAGAATCAAAGGAAGAGCTGAGGAACACATGCAGCTCCAACGAGCTCAGCAGTTGGAACTGGAAACCTGATACCTCCAAAGTGCTCTCTTTTTTCTCTGTCACTCTTTCTCAACTGTGGGTAAAATTGTAATATTTCCAGAATCTCTCACCTGGCTTTACTGCATCTTCATATTAATAGGTGTTTCCAAGGGGTGGAGAGAATTAGTCCATCTACGTATCAATAGGTAATTACAAGGGCATGGGAGGGTTTATCTGGACTACTAAAACTTGCCTACTAGTACTTGAGCAGAACTGAGGGAGGTTGAAACAATGAAAGCCCAGAAGGAAGTACAGGCTATGACTGAAAGGAGAAGTACAAAGGGCCCGTGAAGGTTTCAAGGACCCAGATGTGGGTTGATATGATAAAACCTGGGGTAGTGAAAGAAAAACTTGATGGGCAGCCCAATAGAACTGCAGCACCAATTAAAGCCAAAGCAGCAGTTCTAGCCACTGAGGTCCAGGACACGGAAGCCTGAGGCAAAGCCCCACATCTGGCCTGTGTCCCTGCAAGACTTCCTGGGGAACAATGCTCAGGCTCCGCCTGGGCCTCACCCCCACAGGATGACAATTGGGCATTGCAGTTCAACTGAGGGGAGAGTCAAGGCCCCCAACTTGGGGGATATGGTGGGGACCAGAGGCCACATGTAGAATTAGCAATTTATTAGTCCCCAGTTAATGTGCAGTGTGTCCTGGCCCTGGTGGACACAGGAGCCGAATGCTCTGTGATTTATTGCAACCCAGAGGGTTTTCCAGGGAACCCCCTACCCTACTGTGTGCAGGGTGGGGCTGAGTGGAACAAGCCCAATTCCCCTTGAGAATAGGGCATCTAATACTATGTGTGATGTTATGCTCATGTCTGATTACCTTACAGATAAATGTGGCATTTTTGCAAGAGGTTTTGGATCTTGTAGGCTACTGGAGAGTGTTTATTCTGCACTTGGTACAAATTCTGAAGCCCTTATGCCATTTGGTATGAAAGGGCGTCAGGTGAGACTGGCATGAAATGTGTGCATTTACCTCCACTGTTGCAAAATGGACAGTCAAGGCCATGAAGGTCTTGAGTAAGGGTCCTGTGAGCTGGATGTCCATGTGACTGAAGATGGCTGGGGCTGGAGCCTCGGCCTCGGCCGCACCTTGTAGCCTTTCACATTGGCCCAGGGGCATTGGCTAGCAGCACAGCCTGCCTGCCTCAGGCAGAAGACAGTGTAGGCTGTAGCCTGTCAGTGAGGCCTGCCTTTGACCTTTGAAGAGGTCAGCAGAGCCCCTTCAGAAGTATGCTATGTAGAGTCCCACAGCAACCTGGATATTATGTGGCCTTGGACATTACAACACATGGACCAATGATGGCTGGCCCTTCTGGTAGTCTTGGGGACAAGGCCTGGAAGCTGGCCTCCTGTATGTTCCTGGAGTAACAGCAGAGTGGCCCTCAAAAGATCATGGTAGTGTAACCAAAAATGCCAGAAGGTAAGAGCATCTTACCTGGGATTTCTCTCTTACCATTGTGGCCAATGCATGTGCCTCCTGAAGCTCTATATATTGACCCATCAGTAACCACCACAGCGAGAGGGGTGAAAGTCTGTTATAGTAGCAGGATGAGATCCCATTCCTGTCACTGTCCCATCACAGGACCACTCTCTTGCATGTATCCTCTCTGATGGATAAGATTTGCCTATGCTAGTGTCATTAAAACATGTATAAGGTTATTTTCTTCTACTGTCCTTGTGGCCAGGATGCACCCCCTGGCTGCAGCTGCCACGTGATGATTGCTGTGAACTCCCCACATGTTCAGCTACTGACCACCTGTAGAATGGGCGAGCTATGGACTTCATCTGCCTAGGACTTTGAACCTAGCTGAATCCTCCAGCTTGAGGATTATCATGATTTTATTGCTATTAGCCTGCTTACAATGCTCCAGTTTTCTCCCACAGGGGCCATTGTGGAAGATGGGGAACATGTAGATTGTAAGGTGAGATTTCTGGAGGGGTGAGCTGTAGGTAAAACTGAAATATTTCCAGAACCTCTCGCCTGGCTTCAGTGCATCTTCATATCAATAGGTGTTTCCAAGGGGTGGGGAGAATTAGCCCATCTACATATCAATAGGTAATTACAAGGGCATGGGAGGGTTTATCTGGACCTGAGAGGTTGGGTGGAGCTCCCCTCTGCTACAGCCTGGTCGAGAGAGATGGGACAACTGCTTGTAAGAAATAAATGGGTTTCTTAACTTTTTTCTCCCGTTGACTATTTTGGTTTCAGATGTATTTTTCTCTGGGATTTTCCCCCAGAGTTACAGCAACCCATCTCTATCTAATCTTTGTTGATCTCGGCTTGGCTTCAACCTCTGTCACAACAGGCTTTTGCCCCATGGCAACAGGAAAATAAATAATGAGTGCCAAAATTCTGCTATCACATCCTCACAGCTCAAAACCAAGGAGAGGAAAAAAGTCCCCTTTCCCTGTTGGCTCCAGTTAGAGGAACACTGAGGAAGGTCTCTGATCATGTCCACTCGGGGCACAGGCTCAGCCTGGACCAGTCGTGGGCCCAGAGAGATTAGAGACTAAGATGGTCTCAGCCTGCGTCGTGTGTCCATCCCACGATCAGGATATTCTGGGTCCATTTACAAGGATAAATGGAGGGCAAGCCTGTTGATTAGATCCTAAATCACTTCCAGTGAAGTGACCACCAAAGCTAAATAACACATCATGACCACCGTGTTCAATGAGGTGCTGAGATGGCCAGAAAGTATGGAATCTCCATATCACCTCACACCAGTAAGGACTGCCATCAACAAAAAGACAAACAACAACAAATGTTGGCGAGGTTGTGGAGAAAGGGGAACCCTCCTACACTGCTGGTGGGAATGTGAGCTAGTTCAACCATTGTGGAGAGCAGTATGGAGGTTTCTCAGAATGCTCAAAATAGAAATACCATTTGACCCAGGAATTCCACTTCTAGGAATTTACCCTAAGAATGCAGCACTCCAGTTTGAAAAAGACAGATGCACCCCTATGTTTATCGCAGCACTATTTACAATAGCCAAGATATGGAAGCAACCTAAATGTCTATCAGTAGATGAATGGATAAAGAAGATGTGGTACATATACACAATGGAATATTACTCAGCCATAAGAAAAAAACAGATCCTACCATTCGCAACAACATGGATGGAGCTAGAGGGTATTATGCTCAGTGAAATAAGCCAGGCGGAGAAAGACAAGTACCAAATAATTTCACTCATATGTGGAGTATAAGAACAAAGGAAAACTGAAGGAATAAAACAGCAGCAGAATCACAGAACCCAAGAATGGACTAACAGTTACCAAAGGGAAAGGGACTGGGGAGGATGGGTGGGAAGGGAGGGATAAGGGCGGGGAAAAAGAAAGAGGGCCTTACGATTAGCATGTATAGTGTCGGGGGGGGGCACGGGGAGGGCTGTGCAACACAGAGAAGATAAGTAGTAATTTTACAGCATCTTACTATGCAGATGGACAGTGACTGTGAAGGGGTATGTGGGGGGGACTTGGTGAAGGGGGGAGTCTAGTAAACATAATGTTCTTCATGTAATTGCAGATTAATGATACCAAAATAATAGAAAAAGGAAGGAAGGAAGGGAGGGAGGGAGGGAGGGAGGGAGGGAGGGAGGAAGGAGTATGGGATCTCTAGAAACCAAAAACAAAGTGGAGGAAGGAACCCTGGGGAGTGATTTTGCCTGAAAGAATCTGTCCAACCCTGGTGACCCAGAGCTTCAATGTCTATCTTCAAACAAGCATACAGGATTGAGGGAACAAAGGTTTACAAGAACCCTGGCTAGACGCCTCAGGGCTATTACCCAAAGACGTTATTCAATAGACCCTTAGAATTCTGTGGACTTGTACGACATAATGCTCACCTGAGCAGATAAAATCTTAGCCTTGAATCTGAAGGTAATTCTAGTCATGCCATATCCCTGAATACCTCTAAAGATAGGGTGTGCCCTACTGAAGCTGATAGTCCTAATGATGAGTATCCTTCAGAGGTCAGTGAGTGTTTGTCAAGACTTCTTGACCAATGCGGAGAGATGCTTGGTGGCTTCATGGTAGAGGCATTTCCATGAAATCAGGCAAGGTTAGGGATATTAAATTTGGTTTTCAATTTATTCTAGACAGGGCACAGACAAGTATTAAGCTCTTATTTCTCTGTGACTGTCCTAAAGCTTTGATATCCTATGTTCAGAGACTTGAGGCTCAGAAGAATGTAGGACTACAAGTGCCCTTTGGACACTCCAGCAGAAATTTCCTGACTGACTTCCCAAGCCTATAATTCCTCCGGAGGTACAGGTGATAGCTTCTTCCTGATGTGATTACAGTCCAGCCAAAGCATTTGGGAAGAACACATGCCATTCTTGACATTGTAAGTGGTCAAAATCACATGCGAGACTTTGAATACAAGTCAGCGTTAGCCTAGCTCTCCATCTACTAAATCGTTCCATCCATTTGGCTGATCAACAAATGTGTACTAACAGCTGCTTTATCTTCATGGGCAGCATAGAGAATAAGGGAAGCTTCCATTTAAGTAGGAGTATTATAGACACCATACACACGACAAGGCCATATATGAGCAAGGACATGGCTGTTGGTTTCAGCCAATGGAGAGGTTACCGCAAATAGAACAGTCAAGGAAGATTCAGTTAGAAAAACAAAATGATACCGTAGCTCAGTTTGAACATGTGACTAATACATGAACACACAGAAAAGACTGCAGATAAACAATGGTGGAAGAGTGCACTGCCAGACCTACTGCAGAAGGTCCAGACTGGGGTGTAATGGGGGACATCACTGGAAATGTGTGTTGGACCCAGACAAGATATCCTTAAATGCCAATTTGGGCTTAATCTTCTAAATAACAAAGAAGTTCTAAATGTCCTTCAGTAATGGCATTACAGTATCTTTGAACTGGAAATGCCTTTAGATATCTAAGGAGATTGATACCAAAATAGTAGCTGGCTAAATTAAAAGAAAGCCTGGAAGTGAGGAGATAAGAGAGAGGTAATAAGGGCGTAAACTTAGAATGATGACTTCAGAAGTCAAAAGGAGGAGTCTAATATGACACAATTTATAAAGTAAGAATTGACAGTATTTAGACATTAATGATTACATAAAAAGGAGTCTAACACTTCTCCAAAGAAGAAATTCAGATGGCCAACAGGCACATGAAAAGATGCTCCACACCGCTAATCATCAGGGAAATGCAAATTAAAACCACAATGAGATATCATCTCACACCAGTAAGGATGGCCAACATCCAAAAGACAAGAAACAACAAATGCTGGCGAGGATGTGGAGAAAGGGGAACCCTCCTACACTGCTGGTGGGAATGTAAATTGGTTCAACCATTGTGGAAAGCAGTATGGAGGGTCCTCAAAAAACTCAAAATAGAAATACCATTTGACCCAGTGATTGCATTCCTAGGAATTTACATGAAGAAAACAAGATCCCTGATTCAAAAAGACATATGCACCCCTATGTTTACTGCTACACTACTTGCAACAGCCAAGATATGGAAGCAACCTAAGTGTCCATCAATAGATGAATGAATAAAGAAGAGGTGGTACATATACACAATGGAATTTTTTTCATCATAGTTTACAGGGTTTTTGTGAGGTTCTGTAATGGCAACTTTTTTTTAATTAAAGTATCATTGATATACAATCTCATGCTCAGGTTTCACATGAGCAACATTGTGGTTACTACATTCCCCCTATTATCAAGTACCCCACACACACCCCATTACAGTCACTGTCCATCAGCATAGTAAGATGCTGTAGAGCACTACTTGTCTTCTCTATACAACAGAATATTATTCAGCCATAAAAAGAAAAGAAATCCTGACATTTGCAACAATATGGATGGATCTAGCGGGTATGCTCAGTGAAATAAGCCAGGGGGTGAATGACAAATACCAAATGACTTCACTCTTTGTGGAGTATCAAAACAAAGCAAAACAGAAGGAACAAAATATCAGTAGACTCATAGACACCAAGAAGGGTCTTAGTGGCTACTAATGGGGAGCATTTGGGAAGCATCAGTGGGGAGAGAGAAGGGGTTTAAGAGGCATTATAATTTGCAAACACAATATAGGCAGCTCATGGGGATGGTAGTACAGCACACGAAGACAATGACTTTATAACATCTTACTACATTGATATACAGTGACTGCAATGGAGTGGGTGAGGACTTTATAAGGTGGGTAAATGTTGAAACTGCTGTGTTGTTTATGTGAAACCTTCATAGGATTGTATATCAATGATAGGTTAATTTTAAAAAAAGAAGAATTGACATGAAATATTTTTTAAAAATTGAATAGACCTTATTGTTCTACATCACAGATACTGAGTTTATATTTATTGTGATTTCTAAGGTAAATACTAATGTGAAATATAGTCTGCCTTCTCTTCTCTCAGGATACAAAAACATAGGAAATGCATTTCTTGTGTGCCCACATAAAAGAGGCACAGTATCTGTGGCTTCTCAGAAGTCACTGGCTATTCTCAGACCATACTGACAGAATCCTCTACACATATGAATTCCAAATCCATATCTCTTGCTTTGTATGGTTAGTTCTGAATTCCAGTCCTAAAATTTCAACCACCAGTGGAGATGCATTTGGATATCCTGCTCACCTCAGCTGAACATAACACTGAGTATCACCCACTGGTTCCCTCGGCTCCCACCCCACAGCAGACTTTTCTTATGGTGAGGACCACCATAGTTGGGTTCACTTAAAGTTGAAACTTTGGAGTTATCTTACACTACTTTTTTTTTTTAATTTTTTTTATTAAGGCATTATTGATATACAATCACATGAGCAACATTGTGGTTACTAGATTCCCCCCATTATCAAGTCCCACCACATACCCCATTACAATCACTGCCCATCAGCATAGTAAGATGCTACAGAGTCACTACTTGTCTTCGCTGTGCTATACTGCCTTCCCTGTACCCCACACACACACACGTTATGCATGCTAATCGTAATGCCCCTTATTCCCCTTCTCCCCCCCTTCCCACCCACCCTCCCCAGTTCCTTTCCCTTTGGGAACTGTTAGTCCATTCTTGGGTTCTGTGAGTCTGCTGCTGTTTTGTTCCTCCAGTTTTTTTTTGTTCTTATACTCCACAGATGAGTGAAATCATTTGATAATTGCCTTTCTCTGCCTGGCTTATTTCAATGAGCATAATATCCTCTAGCTCCAACCATGTTGTTACAAATGGTAGGATTTGTTTTCTTCTTATGGCTGAATAATATTCCATTGTATATGTACCACATCTTCTTTATCCATTCATCTACTGATGGACACTTAGATTGCTTCCATTTCCTGGCTATTGTAAATAGTGCTGCAATAAAAATAGGGGTGCATATGTCTTTTCAAAATGGGCAACACAGAAGTGTCTGTTCAGATCCTCTGCCTATTTTTTAATTGGGTTGTTTGTTTTTTGGGTGTTGAGGCATATGACTTCTTTATATATTTTCAATGTTAACCCCTTATCAAATAAATCATTTACAAATATATTCTCCCATACTGTAGGATGCCTTTTCATTCTGCTGATGGTGTCCTTTGCTGGACAGAAGCTTTTTAGTTTGATGTAGTCTGACTTGTTCATTTCTTATTTTGTTTCCCTTGTCCAAAGAGATGTGTTAAGGAAAAAGTTTCTCATGCTTATATTCAGGAGATTTTTGCCTATGTTTTCTTCTATAAGTTTTAAGGTTTCATGACTTACATTCAGGTCTTTAATCCATTTTGAGTTTACTTTTATGTATGAAATTAAACAATAATCCAGTTTTATTCTCTTACATGTAGTTGTCCAGTTTTCCCAGCACCAGTTGTTAAGAGGTTGTCTTTTCCCCATTGTCTGTTCATGACTCCTTATCATATATTAATTGACCATATATGTTTGGGTTTTTATCTGAGCTCTCTAGTCTGTTTCTTGATCTGTGGGTCTCTTCTTGTGCCAGTACCAAATTGTTTTGATTACTGTGGCTTTGCAGTAAAGCTTGAAGTTAGGGAGCATAATCCCCCCAGCTTTGTTCTTTTTTCTCAGGATTGCTTTGATGACACAGGGTCTTTTGTGGTTCCATATGAACTTTAGAACCATTCATTCTACTTCATTGAAGAATGATACTGGTATTTTGGTAGGGATTGCATTGAATCTATAGATTGCTTTAGGCAGCATGGCCAGTTTGACAATAGTAATTCTTCCTATCCATGAGTACAGGATAGATTTCCATTTATTGGTGTCTTTAATTTCTCTAATGGGTGTCTTGTAGTTTTCAGAATATAGGTCTTTCACCTCCTTGGTTAGGTTTATTCCTAGGTATTTTATTCTTTCTGATGAAATTATAAATGGAGTTGTTTTTCCTGATTTCTCTTTCTGTTAGTTTGTCGTTAGTATATAGGAATGCAACATATTTCTGTATATTAATTTTGTATCCTGCAACTTTTGCTGAATCCAATTACTAGTTCTAATATTGTTTTGGTGGATTCCTTAGGGTTTTCTATGTACAATATCATGTGATCTACAAACAGGGACAGTTTAACTTCTCCCTTACCAATCTGGATGCCTTTTTTTTCTTTGTGTTGTCTGATTGCTGTGACTAGGACCTCCAGTACTATGTTGAATAAAAGTGGTGAGAGTGGCATCCTTGTCTTCTGTCTGTGCTTAGAGGAAAAGTTTTCAGCTTTTTGCTATTATGCATGATGTTGGCTGTGGGTTTGTCATATATGGCTTTTATCATGTTGAGGTACTTACCCTCTATACCCATTTTGTTGAATTTTCATCATGAATGGATGCTGAATTTTTTCAAACGCTTTTTCAGCATCTACTAAGATGATCTTGTTATTTTCATCCTTCATTTTGTTGATGTGGTGTATGATGTTGACTGACTTACGAATACTGTACCATCCTTGCATCCCTGAAATAAATTCCACTTGATCATGATGGATGACCTTTTTGATGGTTTGCTAATATTTTTTTGAGGATTTCTGCATCTATATTCATCAGGGGTATTGGTCTGCAATTTTCTTTTTTTGTGGTATCTTTGTTTAGTTTTGGTATTAGAGTGATAATGGCCTCATAGAATGAGTTTGGAAGTATTCAATAAGGCCTATTCTTATTTGTCCTCTTATTCCCTGTGCCTTACATACAGGAGGTGGCACACAATATTCTTGTTGATGAAATTAAAATGAAAGCTAGTTTTTCAGGTAATTAATATACCTAAAGAGGCATTGGGAAAGGTTTATAATGCTCGATTTTTGTCTTAAGCACCTATTGTTCAGAATGTAGTAAAAAGCCCACAGAAGTTAGAAAAACTCTCTATGCTTTTTTTTCTAAGAGGGATGAAGAAGATAAGAATTATTCCTTTTGGTACCTTAACCAACCATTAGTAACAGTTTTTGGAAACAAAAAGTGAAACTTGAGTCATTATTGTCATTATTAATCTTCTAAGGCCGTATTTAGATCTTGCCATAAAATTTAGAATGGGATTATATATTCATTTTCTTTGTCTTTTAAATCATAGAATCAGAATTTTTAGAACTGGAAAATTCTTAGTGCCTATTCATTTTCAAAGGTAAAAATTTAGAATGCTAATAGTTGTTTAACATCTATAGGTCTTATCTCCTATATCTTATTTCTCAACCCCAAACTGTACATTTGTAAAGTCTGCATTCTTTGCCTGTTTGAAATATCCTATATTGGCCGACAGTTCAATATGTTTAACAAATACTTCTTGATTTGTGCACAGGTCTGCCAAACACGCCCCAAACACACACATACAGATACACATAATATATACACAATACACATATTATAATTTGCTCAAAATAGGGATTAAAAAGTCTTTCTTTTTTTATTAATCAGAACAGAAAAATACAGGTGGTAAAGGTCCTAGGCTTTATGGAGAGCAAGGGAGCAAAGTAAATACCAACTTTCATGGAACTTTTCTCTTTCCTCTTTACCAAAACAGTATGTTTTTATATAGTTTTTACTGAAGTATAGTTCATATACAATATTATATTGGTTTCAAGTTCACAACATAGTGATTTGACAGTTATATACATTATTAAATTCTCACCCCAACTAGTATAGCTACTCTTTGTCAACATAGAAAAATGTTATAGAACCATTGACTATATTCTCTAAGCTGTACTTTCATCCCCATGACTAATTTATGATTGAGATTTTTGTGCCTCTTTATGCCTTTCACCTATTTCACTCACCCACCCCAATCTCTCCCCCATGATAACCCCAGTCACTTTTCAGTGTCTATGAATCTATTGCTGTTTTGATTTGTTTTTAGATTCTGAATATAAGTGAAATCATATGGTATTTGTCCTTCTCTATCAGGCTTATTTCACTGAGCATAATATCCTCTAGGTCCATCCATGTTGTCACAAATGGTAGGATTTCCTTCTTTTAATGGCTGAATAATATTCCATTGTGTATATGTAGCACTTCTTCTTTATCCATTCATCTATTGATGGATACTTAAGTTCCTTCCATATCTTGGCTATTGTAAATAATGCAGCAATGACCATAGGGGTGCTTATATCTTTTTGAATCAGAGATTTTATTTTCTGTGAATAAATTCCTAGAAGTGGAATTACTGGGTCAAAAGGTATTTCTATTTTTGAGTTTTTTGAGGACTCTCCATACTGCTTTCCATAGTGGCTACACCAATTTATATTGCTACTAACAATGTAAGAAGGTTCTGATTTCTCCACATCCTCACCAACACTTGTTATTTCTGGGCTTTTGAATTGTCGCCATTCTGACTGGTGTGAGATGGTGTCTCAATGTGGTTTTGATTTGCATTTCCCTGATGATTAATGATGTGGAGCATGTTTTCTTATGCCTGTTGGCCATTTGTATTCCTTCTTTGGAAAACTGTCTGCTCAGGTCCTCCCCCCATTTTTTAATTGGGTTATTTGTGTTTTTTTGGTGTTGAGTTCTATGAGTTCTTTATACAGTTTGGATGTCAACCCTTTGTCAGATAAATCATTACAAATATATTCTCCCATACTGAAGGTTGCCTTCTTGTGCTGTTGATGGTATCCTTTGCTGTACAGAAGCCTTTTAGTTTGATAGTTCATTTTTATTTTATTTCCCTTGCCCAAGGAGATGTGCCCAGAAAAATATTGCTCATGCTTATGTTCAAGAGATTTTTGCCTATGTTTTCTTCTGAGAGTTTGGTGGTTTCATGTCTTATATTTAGGTCTTTAATGCATTTCAAATTCACTTTCATGTATGGAATTAGACACTATTCTGGTTTCATTCTTTTGCATGTAGCTACCCAGTTTTTCTAACACCAGTTATAGAAGGGACTGTCTTTTCCCCATTGTATATTAATGGCTCCTTTTCCATATATTAATTGACCATATAAGTATGGGTTTATTTCTGTGCTCTCTATTCTGTTACATTGATCTATAGGTCTGTTCTTGTGCTAGTACCATACAGTTTTAATTACTGTAGGTTTGTAGTATAGCTTGAAGTCAGGGAGCATGACACCCCCAGATTTGTTCTTTCCCAAGATTTCTTTTGCTGTTTGGGGTCTTTTGTGGTTCCATATTAATTTTAGGATTATTTGCTGTAGTTCATTGAAAAATGCCATTGGTATTTTGATAGGAATTGCATTGAATCTGTAAATTGCTTTGGGCAGGATGGCCATTTTGACAATATTCTTCTCATCCATAAGCATGGAATAGCTTTCCAATTATTTTTGTCTTCTTTGATTTCTTTCATCAGTGCCTTATAGTTTTCAGAGTAGGGTCTTTTACCTTCTTAGTTAGGTTTATTCTTAGGTATTGTATTCTTTTTGATGCAATTGTAAATGGAATTGTTTTCTTGATTTCTCTTTCTGTTAGTTCATTATTACTGAAATGCAATATTATATAGAAATGCAGCAGATTTCTCTATGTTTATTTTGCATCCTGAAACTTTGCTGAATCCAATTATTCTAACAGTTTTCTGGTGGAGTCTTTAGAGTTTTCTATATATAATATCATGTCATCTGTAAATAGTGACAGTTTAACTTCTTTCTTACCAATTGGGATGCCTTTTCTTTCTTTTTCTTGTCTGATTATTGTGGCTAAGACTTCTAGTACTTTGTTGAATAAAAGTGGTGAGAGTTGGCACACTTGTCTTGTTCCTGATCTTAGAGGAAAAGCTTTTAGCTTTTCAACATTGAGTATCATGTTAGCTGCGGGTTTGTCATATATGGCCTTATTATGTTGAGGTACATTCCCTCTATTTGCATTTTGTTGAAAGTTTATATGAATGGATATTTAATTTTGTCAAATGCTTTTTCCACATATATTGAAATGATCATGTGGTTTTTATCCCTCCTTTTTTAATGTGGTGTATTACATTGAGTGATTTATGACTATTATACCATCCTGGCATCCCTCAAATTAATCCCACTTGGTCATAATAGATGATCCTTATGATGTATTTTTTTTTTTGGTTTGTTAATATTTTGTTGAGAATTTTTGCATCTGTGCTCATCAGGATATTGGTCTGTAATTTTCTTTTTTTGTAGTGTCTTTGTATGGTTTTGGTAATGGCATAATCCTGGCCTCATAGAATGAGTTTGAAACTACTCCCCTCTCTTCCCCTTTTTGGAATACTTTAAAAAGGATGGGCATTCCGGAAGATGACTGGTTAGCCAGAGACGGGTAAGATTCCTCAAGGGGGGAACAACCTAAGACAGGCACAGTCACAGGGGGGTCATCAGGTGAGAAATTGGGGATCAACAGAGGTGAGGCTTAGAACCTCACCCCCCCGTTCTGAGAGAAATCTTCTGCATACGTGGATGTTTTATTGCCCTTGTCTAGCTTGGATTAACACATAGTCTACAGGCACACACCTGATCATCTACATTTGCTCTCTTACAACACTAAACTATGTTTTCTACCTTTATCTTGTATCTACCTACCACTTCAGCATTTTATTAAAAATAATAATAATAAAGAGAGAAATGTGGTATCCACATATAAATCAAGTATAAAAACCAAATGAGTATTCATATTTGAACTGACTGTTTATAGTTCATAATGCATGAGCAAAACCGAAAGTTTCTGTGATGACTGCCCTTGTACTGTTCACCATGTAAGAACTTATTCACTATGTAAGAATTTGTTCTCCATGTAAGAACTTCTTTGTTATGCCTCAGAAGATTGGAGACTGATGAAAATTAGGCTTGGCGTGGATTAATGATTGTGCATTGAGCATTGACTCCCCTATACAGAATTTTATTGTTGTTAACAACCATTTGATCAATAAATATGGAGATGCCCTCACAAAAAAAAAAAGTATACACTTCCAATGGTAAAATAATAAGTAACCGGGATGTAATGAATATACTCAAGATATTGTAACAGCTTGGTATGGTGAAAGCTGGTACCTAGAATTGTCATGTATATAAATGTTGAATCACTATGTTGTACACCTGAAACTAATGTAATACTGTGTGTCAACTACCCTTCAATAAAAAAATTATTATCTAAAAAAAAAAAAGGATGGGCATTAGCTCTTCCTTAAATGTTTGTATAATTCAGCTGTGCAGCCATCTGATAATGAACTTCTGTTTTTTTAGATTTTTTATTCCAATTCTGTTTCATTGCTGGTAATAGGTCTGTTCAGATTTTTCTGTTCCTCAGTCTGTCTTGGAAGATAGTACGTTTCTAGGAATTTGTCCATTTCTTCTAGCTGTCCAATTTATTGGCATATAATTTTTCACAGAATTCTCTTTTAATTCTTTGAATTTATGTGGTGTCAGTTGTAACTTCTTTTTTGTTTCTGATTTTGTTTATTTGTGTCCTCCCTTTTTTTCTTGATAAGTCTGGCTAGGGGTTCATCTATTATGTTTATCTTCTTGAAGAACCAGCTCTTCATTTCATTGATTTTTTTTCCTATTGTTTTATTATTCTCTTTCATTTATTTATGCTTTGACCTTGACTATGTCCCTCTTTCTACTAACTTTGGGTTTTGTTTGTTCTTTTTTTTCTAGTTCCTTTAGTTGTGAAGTTAGATTATTTGTGATTATTCTTGTTTCTTGAGGTAGGCTTGTATTGCTATGTACTTCCCTTGTAGAACCACTTTTGCTGCATCCCATTTATTCTGAATCACTGTTCTTCTGTTTTCATTTGTCTCCATGTATTATTTGATTTCCTCTTTGATTTGTTCATTGACTTTTTGATTACTTAGAAGCATGTTGTTTAGCCTCCATCTGTTTGTGTGGGGTTTTTTTGGTTTTCTTCATGTAATTGACTTTCAATTTCATACTATTGTGGTCTGAAAAGATGCTTGGTACAATTTCAATCATTTTGAATTTGTTGAGGCCCTTTTTGTGCCCTAATATGTGATCAGTTCTGGAGAATGTTCCATATGTGTACTTGAGAAAAATGTATTCTGCTGCTTTGGGATGGAATGTTCTGTATGTATCTGTTAAGTCCATCTGGTCTAATGTGTCATCCAATGTCTTTTTCCATATTTATTTTCTGTCTGGATGACTATCCATTGATGTAAGTGGGATGTTAAAATCCCCTATATTATTATGTTGCTGTCTATTTTTCCCTTTAGGTCTCTTAGTATTTGTTTTATTTTTTAGGTTCTCCTATGTTGAGTGACTAGATATTTACAATAGTTATATCTTCTTGTTGGACTGATCCATTTATTATTATATAATGTCTTTGTTACTTATTATTTTCATTGTTTTAAAGTCTATTTTGTCTGATATAAGTACTGCTACTCCTGTTTTTTTTTCTCCCTATTATTTACAGGAATATCTTTTTCCATCCCTTCATTTTCAGTCTGTGTGTGTCTTTGGGTCTGAAACATGGCTTGTAGGCAGCAAATAGATGGGTCTTTTTTCTATATCCAATCTGCCACTTTTCATCTTTTGTTTGGTGCATTCAATCCATTTACATTTAAGGCAGTTACTGATAAGTCTGTACTTTGCCATTTTATTGTTTTCTGGTTTTATCTGTCATTCCTCTCTGTTCTTTCTTCCTCTCTTATACTCTGTGATTTGATGGTTTTAACTATGCTTGGATTTTTTTTTGTATATCTTTTATAGACTTTAGATTTGTGGTTACCATAAGGTTCATAGATAGTTTCTAAAGTATGTAGCAGTCTATTTCAAGTACATAAAGTATTACTTTTGTATTCTTCATCCTTCTCCACACTTTATTTATAAGATGTCATATCCTACATCAATTTTGTATAGAGTTGATTTTACTAGTTTTGGTGTTTTAACATCATACTTTCTTTTTTTTTATAACTAAAAGGTCAACTCCGCACAGTTCTGGCTCTTAGCGGGTACTCCATTCAGGTGACATTCTGTCTTCAGAATAAACTGTACAAAGGGATTGCTAACCTCATTTTACAGAGGAGAAAATTGAGACCCAGCACTGACTAAAGTGACATCAAAGGCAGGAATTCAGGATTAATTCCCTTTGCCATCCGTCTCTTTATAGGTACAAAGAGCCTGTTACATCCAGACCTTATCTCACCAATGGCAAACTCTGAGCTGGTGGCGCAATTTATGGTTTAGATTGCCAAGGTGGGACTACGGTGAGGCAGTGAGGCATGCAGAAAAATCCTCATGATGAACGAAGTATCAAGTTAACTAAAGACAGGACCTAACCCTGCACTATCACAACCCTGCCTTGTTCACCCCTCCTTAATCTTACCCCTGGAGATGGGTGAACCCACCCTCTGGGCAGCCTGGCTGGACAAGCATTCAAAGGATTACACAGGGGAAATAGCGCCCTCTGCTGTCTGATAGTGAGCACTGACCAGTGGAGCTCAGCTTTGTCCTTTAAAGCAGCATCTCAGTGCTAGAAGTCTGTCCTGGCACCACACCTGGACCCCTTCGTGAGACAGATATCTAGGTTAAGAGGTTGCAGGTAGACAAATGATGCCATTGGAGCCCCTGACCTCACCCATTTCCACTGGCCACTGCACTGCGTTGGATTCACTGCTTTTCTCTTACACGTGCAAAGTGCTGGAAGGCTTGGCAGCCCACTGATATAAAGCTGGCCTTTCCAGGCTGACTATGAGAGAGGACAATGAGGAAATAGAACCAAGAGGCGGAGGGCTTCTCCCAGTTGGAAGCTGGCTGCTTGCCTAATTGTACCTCTTGTGTTTTTAGGGGCTTGATAGCTTCTTAGCTTCATTTTCTTTTGCTTTTATTTATTTTTTTAGCATAAACTTTTTATTTATTTATTTTATTAGGGTATCGATATACATTTGAAGGTTTCACATGAGCAACATTGTGGTTACTACATTCACCCATATTATCAAGTCTTCCCCACCAACATCATACTTTCTTAGTAATTGGCCTATTACTTTTACTGTAGGTTTATTTTCACTAATGAAAAATAGACTTTAGCAAAGTGGTGGAGAGCTGGGCCAGGCCGTAGCACACGGTGACTGAAACCAGGGCACAGGTCTGGCGCCAATGCACCACGGCGGAGGGCGGTGGGGCCTGGAGCCGGGGCACCATGGGGGACAGCAGTCCCCCACAGGGATGTGTGGCTACTGAGAGCAGTGCCTGGCAGAGTAGTGCAGCTTCGGATGGCAGGAGGGCTTGGCCTGGAAGTCTGTGGAGAATGGAACCTGGTGACGTGGTGCAATCAAGGAGGGCAGGAACTTCTGTAGATGCACAACTGCGTGAGCAAGACCTGGCTCGGATGCACGACGATAGTGAAGAGCAAGGCCTAGCGCGATATCACGGTCATGGAGAGCAGAGCCTGGTGCGGGTGCACCGCAGCAGAGAGCAGGTACTGAAGAGGGTGTGCGGTTGTGGTGGCGAACAGAGCCTGCTTCCGACGCACGGCTCTGGAGAACAGCATCAGACCTGGACGCATAGCTGCAGAGAGCAGGGCCTGGCGGGGTGGTGTAGCCACGGGGCGCAGGGCCAGGCACGCTGGGGTGGCCATGGGAACAGGGCAGGGACAGGCTGCTTGACCAAGGAGAGCAGGGCCTGGTGCGTTGTCCTGGCTTCGGACGACATGACTCCACGGAGAAGTTCGAGAACAGCCGCTGCCGCTGGGCTGAGACCTTGGAGAAGATGGTGGCAAAGTCACGCAGCCCTGCGGCCTGGGAGGCCCAGGAAACGGGCAGCGCTGTGCAGGCTTCTGAGGCTGGGCAGGCTCCTCACAGCCGGGCTGCTTCCTCCCATGACCGTTCCCTGGCCTCGTGGTCTGGCTTGGACGCCCACAAGCCTGGCCGATGCCCCTCGAAGCCTGCCCTCTGGTGGCCGCGCTGCCCGCGTGCACCGTCTGGATCCCTCGGCCTGGCCCAGGCACCACACAGTACGGCTCTGCGTGGGCACACCTGCCACCCCAGAGCTCACGACGCCCCCTCCACGGCACCCAGCCCGTGGGCAGCAGTCCCGCAGCCGAAATGGCACCGGCGGAGGAACCCGCTGTGGCACCACCACCCAGCGGAGGCACGTCGCTCAAGACTATGGGAGCCGAGGCCCCCAGATCGAGGCTGTGGGTCCTGTGGGCATCGCCAGGGGTAGGGGCGACCTTGCTCACCTGTTCTTCGGCCCCGCGGACACCTCACCCAGCTCTTCCTTCAGCTCCTTCCAGCAGGGCTGCGAGGCCGTCACTGCAAGTTCTCGCTCCCAGACGGGAGCACCCTGGCGGACTCTGCGTGGGTGAAGCCCGGGCTGGAGGAGCAAGGATGGTGGGCAGGCCCTGTCGCTCATGATTAGTGGGTTGGGGTCACGTGACACATCTTTCCAGAGCCCGCCAACGTAGGTCCATTTGGCGCGGAGAAGGAGGCTGCGCTCCATGCGACTGTGGTCGCCTGAGTCAATGTTGTGAATTTCCCGACCTCACCTTGGCCCCTGTGAGCGTGGTGAGGGGAGAGGGGATGCGTGGTAGTGTGTGTCTGTGTGTGTGCTTTGTGTACTTGTTTCCAGGGTGGCAGCGAGGCTGCCTATATAAACAATTTGAGTCACCCCAAATCTGCTTAGCTTGCCAGCACCACTCTGCTGGCTCAGCCTCAAGCAGTGGCTTGAAAGAAACACCATGCTGGCCAACAGGAAATATCCCCGAACCAGACATCCCTCCTGGGATCTGGTCAAGTCACTGGGCCCATGTGTGACCCCAGAAGGGACGGTCCCAGAACTCCTCCGGCCATCTAGACCCACACAGGTTAGGGGAGGGGGGGGTCCAATAGGAAAGTGTCTTGAAGGCAAGAAAAGGATGCAGGCCCTCACTGTCTTGGCTCAGGATGTTCGGCACTGCTGCCAGGCAACATAGAGGTATTTAGACCGTTCCAGTAAGATGCTTCTCCCTGCCTTGCCCCATGAACACAGACTGGGGTTGCCTGGGATTCAGGGCGGTACTGTCCTTAAGTGTGCAGCAGCATCTGTACGGGCTGTGTAGATGAACGTGCATTAGTTTGTGTGACCTATTGTCTAGTTTCTGTTGGTATGAATATGCTGAGATGCACAGGATGGAAGTTCAGTATTTGGACCCTGCTCTTCAGTCATTATTACAATAGGGCTGCATTTTCAGTACCCACAACAGAAAAAGCAAATGTAAGAAAGCTAGCTCCTAAATTCTCACATACCCATAGATACGTGCTGGGAATCTTTACCTACATGTTGGCAGAAGAGCCATTCATACACATGTCATAGTTGATTTTATTTTATGAAACTCTTCATGTGTCCATAGATACTGTTTGATAACCTGCTTTGGGGGTCCAGAAAACACTCTTTCCATGTCAGTAAATACATTTCCACAAGGCCATTTTTACGTGCAGAATATTCCACTTATAGAAGAAACTTACACTTTCATGCAAGCTTACAGTATTTCACAATACTGACCACTATTTACACTGTTTCCAACTTCTCACTATAACTCATCACTGTGAGGTATATCCTCTTTACTAAAACTTGTTCACATCCTCACTCATGCCCTTCTCACAGATAAATTCCCAGAAGAAGAAATTCTTGGTACGGGCCCTGCACATTTGTGATTATTTCTTTAAAATATTAGCAAGATATCCTCTTGAAAGTCACGGCTGTAACAATTTTGGCCGAATGGAGTGGGTAGTGTTTACCGGGCGGGATGAGTAACTAGAGTGAAAAGAGCATGGTCCGGTATTTGGAGTGTTAAACAATATGGCATGGAAAATGGATTGAAGAAGGCATGCAGAACGGGATGAAGTGGAGCCTGATTGTTGCAGAAACTGGAATGACATGGAGAAAGGAATACAGACCTGAACAGGATATGGAGTGGCAAATCGAGTGGAATGGAAACTGAATGGAGTACGATGGGAAAGTGGAATGGAAATAAATATATAATGGCCTGTGGAGTAAAAACAATATTTATGTAATGTCACATGAGAAAAGGGAAGGAATGGAATATACAGAGAAATAAAATATTAAAGAAAATAGGAGGAAATAAAAAAAATTGAGGAAGGAATCATAGACTGGAACAGAACATGCAATGTCATGAAAGCGATGGACTATAAAATTTGCAGTATAGATTTAGAAGTACCAAAACGGAATGAAATCTGGAATGCAATATAGAAACAAAGTTATGAAGAATGGAATAGACAAAGAGCAAAACTGAAATGGAATGGAATATGGAAAATAAAATACTGACGATGTAAAGGATGTACTTAAAGAGAAAACGAATAGAATGCACCCTGTTCATCTACCACTCTGTGAGTGAGTGTCATGCAACAGTGACCATTTGATCATTCTGTAGAGATAGAACTCAGACAGGGCAGAGTGGGGATGGCTTGGCTCTGCTCTACCATGTCGCTATCTGGGACCTCAGCTGGGAAAACTTGAATGCCTGTAAGGTCATGAGGGAAGGAGACAGCAATCAGTGATGACTCTTAGGTTTTGGGTTTTGGTCACAGTATTTGGGTGGATGGTGGTGCCACTTCCTGGAATCAGGAAGACTTGCAGACTGGGGACATGGGGAAATCGGTGATTCTCATGAAAAAAAAAAGTTTCTGGAAGAGTTAAGTTTTGTTTGCCTCCTACTTTACATTCTGAATGTTTTCAATGAGCATAGATTACTCTTACATTCAGAAAAATACAGCTATTTGCAGTTTGGAAAGCAATGAATTTTTAATGTCTAATTATGATTTAAGCTGTTGTAAGAAACTGGGCTCTCTCATATGTGCTACTGGATGGGGTTATACATTCACAGCTGCTCTTGTGAACATGAAACCCATTTGATGCTACAATTCCTCTTCTATTGATTCTAATTATACATGTGTATGTGTATACACACATATATTTATGATTTTATATATACACATACATAAACAATAGCACATGATCAAAATCATTATTTTAGTGTCATTTATTTTTAAAAATTTGGAACCACCTACATTTCCAGCAGGATACTGGATGTCTATGGAATAAACTTATGTAAATTTTATGTTTCTGAAGAATTTTTAATGCTACTGGAAAATGGCTATGTTTACAAATGAAAAATTACATAGCGAGTGTACTGATGTATATTTACATCTACTTATCAATCTATCTATGTCTATCTTTATATATACCTAGCATTGTATATATATTAAAATGTCATTCACTGTAGAGCAGTGGTGCTCATCCAGGGGCATTTTGCTATCCAGGGGACACCTGACAATGTTTCAAGACATTTTCGTTTGCCATGACTGTGGAAAAGGGGAGGCGCTACTGGCATGCAGTGGATCAAAGCTAAGGATGCTGCTTCAAACTCCCTGGAAACACAAGGTGGCCTCCTGCAACAAAAAAGCATCTGACCCAAAATGTAGTAGTGTCCAGGTCAGCATACTCTGTGGTAGAGTGCTTAGAGGAAAAGTTCAAAACAAAACTTAAATCACAGGAAGTCTTACTCATGATCGATAGCTATTGTTAAAAGTTTGATGTGTTGTATGTGTTATGTTTTCTATGATAATTCTGTATTTTATCATCACCATAAGTGTACATCTTTAATAAACTGCTTCATTTTAAGAGTTAATCCTTCCTTCACAATTGACAAATGATTTTCAAGTAGTAAACATGTTCGTCTTTGCTTAAAAAAAAAAAGAAAAATACTTAGACTTTAGAATGTTTTCATCTAAGTCCCTTTAACATATCCTGTAAGGCTAGTTTTGTGGTGGTGAATTCTTTTAAACTTCATTTATCTGTAAAACTTTTAATCTCTCCTTCATTTCTGAATTATGACCTTGCTGGATAGAGGATTCTTGGTTGAAATTTCTTCCTTTTCAATACATTAAACATTTCATGCCACTCCCTTCTGGCCAGTAAAGTTTCTGCTGAAAAACTGCTCCTAGCCTTACGGAGTTTCCCTTACATGTAACTGTCTGCCTCTCTCTTGCTGCTTTTATGATTCTCTTTATCTTTAATCTTTGTCATTTTAATTACTATATGTCTTGGTGTTGTCTTCCTGTGGTTCCTCTTGTTAGGGGCTTTCTGTGCTTCCAGAGCCTGGGTGTCTATTTCCTTCCCCAGATTGTGGAAGTTTTTACCTATAATTTCTTCAGAGAGACTTCCTACTCCTTTGTCTCCCTCTTTTTCTGGTACCCCTATTATGAGTTATTGTTTCATTTGGAGTTGTCACACAGCTCTCTTAACATCCCATTTTTAGAAATATTTTTTTCTCTGTGTTTCTCAGTTTAGTTACCCTGCTGTTCTCTATCTTCCATCACACTGATTGTTCCCTCTACTTCCAGCAGCCTGCAATTCATTCCCTTTATTGTACTTTATATTTCGGTTACTATATTTTCCAGCTCTGAGGGACTCTTTGCCATATTTTCTATCTGAGGTTCTCTCTGAGGTCATCAATTTTTTTCCCAATTCAGTGAGAATCTGTATGACTGTTACTTTGAATTGTTTATCAGGAAGATTGCTAACCTCCATTGCATTTAGATCCTTTTCTGGTGTTTTATCTTGTTCTTTTGTTTGGACCATATTTCTCTGCCTCCTCAATTTGTCTGGGTTTCTCTGTTCTTCCTTCGTATTAGATAGATCAGCTATGTCCCCTAGTCTTGAAAGTAATGGCTTTATGAAGTGGGCATCTGTGGTGCCCTGAAGCTCGAGACTCTGCTCTGCAGTGCCCAGTTCTCTTTTGCAGCTAAGCTGCCATTGCTGTTGTTGGGCTGTGGGCAGGAGTGCCTTTCTACTTGTCTTCCAGTGGTGGCTGGTCCCCACAGACCAGCTCTGTGTGCCCTTGGTATGTTGTCAGGCACTTCTCCTGGGTTACTTGTGACTGAGACCATCCGCTGCCTGCTTGTCAGCAATGGTGGCCTGCTGCTGGGCTGAGTGTGCCATTGGGGCAGGCACACCATGCAGCCCTGGGGTTAAGAGATTGGGGCACATCAAGTGTTTCAGAGCTGGCTCCTGCAAGTATCTGGCCTGTTGGGCTGAGGGAGGGCCAGGAGAGCTGGGAATGTGTAGTCTACCCTCTTCCTACCAGTCAGCAAAATCAGACTGCCACTGGACCCAACCAGCCGGGTGGGCAGGTATGCAAGGAAGCAGCACCATGAGGCTGAGCCACCAGTGTGGGAGAGACTGAGCATTGTATAGCCGGCTCCCATGAATGCCCTACCAGTTGGCCTGAGGGAAGGCTGGGAAAATGTCATCCACCTGCCATTTCTCCTCTGGAGAGAGCTCCCTCTGACCCCTGCCCTGCTGGTACATTTCCCACAGCTGGTAAGCCTTTCAAACTGCCTTCTCTGTATTGGGTCTCAGCAGGACTGACAGAGCATGCCTGTCCTCCACAACCGACAAGAGTCAGCCCCCCAGAGTGCTCCAACTCTCCCTGGTGCCCAGCGCCATGAATCACCAAAGCCCAGTGCAACATGGACTCATGTTCCAGGAGCAGATTGCCAGGGCCAGGTGTGCAGGACTCCTGTGTGCTTATCCCGTCCCTCCCCACTCCATTTCTGTCTCCTGCTTGTGGGCTGGGATGGGGGAAGAGGGCTTGGGTCCTGATGGATCATACCTCTGCTCCTTTACCCTTTTCTGTGTGGTCCTCTCTTCTCCCCCAGGTGTAGGTGTCTGCTCTGCAGTCTTCAGGTCATTTCCAGGTTTAGCTGTAGTTGCTGTAGTTGCTTCCTTGATGTGCGTGTGGGAGGCGGTTTTCACCTTACCGTCACCATCTCTTCCTCATGGGAACTTTTCTGAAAGTGTTGCCAGGATGGAAAAGAAAAGTTAATAGTAAGTTATTAGATTTACAACTAAATATTCATTGAAACATTTTGTCCATATGTGCTCATTTACTATGCATATTTTTTTAATTTACTGGTGTCTATACAGAGACTTATGTACAGATTTCTCTGGAAGTTAGGCTGTATGGAAATCAACAAAATGTCTAAATCCCATGCAGGGTCAAACAGGAGCTGTAAAAACAATGCCAAAGCCTCAGATGCATCCTTTTGTAATCTCACTTCTGCACGTAAGAGAAAAGACCAGCAGCAGCATCAAGTTGTTGGTTTCTCAAAGGGATGCTCAGTCACAACAGCAACACCATGGTCTGTCTCAAGCACAAGGCTAGGTTTCCCCTAGCTCTGCAGAGGAATGCATCAGACAAAATGAAGGCCAGTTTTACAGGGCCAACATTAGGTTCTCTTCCTGATTATACTGAACATGCACACACGGATGCTCAGGGAGCATGCCAGTGCTTCAGGAAGGACCTGTAAATTTTTTTTATTCAAGTATCATTGACATACATTCTTATGATAGTTTCACATCACCATCACTGTAGTTTCAACGTTCACCCATATTATCAAGTCCTCACCCCCTCTGTTGCATAGGGACCTGTAAATTTAATAAGTACAATGTCAAACAAAGCATTCACTGGGTTTCATATTAGACTGCAGGATCCAGTAAGGTGAAGGCTGACAGACCTGGCCTTCCAATAGCTCAGCTTGACTAGTGTTCATTTTATGGTGCTGCTCTGCCCTGCTGTGGAAACACTGAGAAGTGCATGAAGAGACAGTGGCCAGAACTCAGAATCAGCTCATGTAAATGCCATTAGAGAAAAGGAGCACAAATAAGAAACAAAGGTTTCTCTTTTAGTAAGAAATCCACATTAAATATTCATATTTTTCACAGTTTAGTGTTAACAGGATGCAAAAGTATAAGATACAAATGACTTGCAGGGAAGTGACTTGTGATATCAAATCATTTCTAATCCATCCTCTTATAAAATTGAATTTAGTGTTCCTGTATATTACCTTCTAATTTTTCCAAGATGAAATGTTTGATGGTGTAGGAGACATGGCATGGGTTTAAATGTGAAAAGCAGGGATAACATTAGTAATAATTCATATTAATCGAGCAATTCATGCACCAGGCTAATATTAATCCACTTAATTGTCACAACAAACCAGTGAGACGAGCACTAGCTCTATGCTTTCCAAAGTGCTTTCACACAAATAAGTTATGTTGCTCCTTACACAATGCTGTGAGGGAGACAGGAAACCTCATGGTCTATAACACACCTTGAAGACCTTGAGGCGAATGGGTAGGACCCAGACCACTCCTCAGGTGAGAGTCAGCATATGTGTCCAAGTGCCCTAACTCCCAGAGCAGCATTTATTTCACTTATAGAAAGATGTTTGGTTTGCTGCCCAAAAGCCTAAAGAAAAATCATCTGCCAGGCTAATCTTGATTAAGAAATGCTTATCAAAACTGAAGAAGCCAAAAGTATTATGACTGCATCTGACAATTACATGTTTTCTCTCAACTGTTTTTTAATGAGGAATTATTGACATATTAGTTTCAGTGTGCAATATAGTGATTCAATATTTACATGTATTTTATGAAATGGTCACCACAGTAAGTCTAAGTTACCATCTGTCACCACACAAAGTTGTTAAACTATTACTGACTATACTCCCTATGCTGTACATTACATCCCCCTGTCTTATTATTTCATACCTGGAATACTGTACCTTCACTTAATTCATCCATCTCCCTAGTCCCTCCCCTCTGGCAACCATCAATTTATTCTCTGTATCTATGTCTGTTTGCTTATTTTGTTTTCTAGATACTACATATAAGTGAAGTCATACCATATGACTTCAGTTTCTCTCTGTCTGACTTACTTTATATAGCATAATAGTCTCTATATCCATGCATGCTGTCACAAATGACAAGATTTCATACTTTTTTATGGCTGAGTAATATTCAACTGTATATATTTCCCATATCTTCTGTATCCATTCATTTATTGATAGGCATTTAGGTAGCTTTGATATCTTGGCTATTATAAATAATGTTGCAATGAACATAGGAATTCATATGTGTTTTCCTTTTCTTCAGATGCCTAGAAGTGGAATTGCTTGATTATGTGGTAGTTGTATTTTTAATTTTTATGGGAACCTTCATACTCTTTTCCATACTGTAAATTCCTACACCATTTTACATTCCCACCAACAGTGCACAAGGGTTCCCTTTCCTTTACACCTTTGCCAATACTTGTTATTTCTTGTCTTTTTGAAAATAGCCATCTGACAGGTGAGGTGGTATCTCATTGTGGTTTTAATTTGTATTTCCCTGATGATTAGTGATTTTGACCAACCTTTTGTGTGCCTATTGGTCATCTGTATGTCTCCTTTGGAAAGTGTCTATTCAGGTCCTCTGCCCATTTTTTAATTGGATTCTTTATTTTTTGATATGATGTTTTATGAGTTCTTCATTTATATTGGATGCTAACCCCTTATTGGATATATCATTTGTGAATATCTTCTCTCACTCTGTCGGTTGCCTTGGCAAATGTTTTGCTGATGGCTTCCTTCAATGTGCAAAAGCTTCTTAGTTTGATGCAGTCCCATTTGTTTGTTTTGCTTTTGTTGTCCTTGCCTGAGGAAATAGATCAAAAAAATATCACTAAGACCAGTGTCAAAGACTTTACTGCCTATGTTTTCTTCTGAGAGTTTTATGGACTCAGGTTTTACATTTAGATATTTGATCCATTTTGAGTTTATTTTTGTATATGGTGCGAGAAGTGGCCCAGTTTCATTCTTTTGCATATAGCCATCCAGTTTTCCCAGCATCATTTATTGAAGAGATGACCCTTTCCCCATTGTATAGTCTTGCCTCCTTTGTTGTAGATGAATTGACCACATCAGCGTGGGCTCTCTAGTCTCTTCCATTGATCTCTGTGTCTGTTTTTGTGCCAGTACCATACTGTTTTCATTACTGCAGCTTTGTAGTATAGTTTGAAATCAGGGAGCCTGATACCTTCAGCTTTGTTCTTTCTCGAGATTGCTTTGGCTATTTGGAGTCTTTTGAGGTTACATACAAATTTTAAGATTATTTGCTCTAGTTCTGTGAAAATGCCATGAAAATTTTGCACTGAATCTTCAGATTGCTTTGGAAAGTATGGACATTTTAGCAATATTACTTCTTCCAATCCATGAACACAAAATATCTTTCCATTTATTTGTGTTGTCTTCAATTTCTTTCATCAGTGCCTTATAGTTCTCACAGTACAGGTCATTTACCTCCTTGGATAAATGTGTATTCCTAGGTATTTTACTCTTTTTTGATGCATGCTGATGTTAACATTGGAAGAAAAAGGATGCTGACTAGATTATGAAAAGAATAAGGCATAATTATTTATTGTATTACATATTAAGCAGGGTTGGTTTAAGGTAAGTTAATTAGCATTAAGTCCCATCTGAAGGCCCAAAATGAACTTGAAATTTCCCAGCTGTCCTTCCTTGATTTGACCTACTTAATTAAATCCTGTTCCTAAAACCTAGACATTTACATGAGTCTTCTTAAGGAGATATTACAGCTTTGTCTTGACTATCCACTTTCAGTCTGGTTTTGTTTGTTTTTCTGTTTGTTTATGTTTTTGTTTTCTTGTTTTGGTTTAGTTTTTGGTTGCTTTGGGATTAATAATGACCATCATTTAGATTTGTAACCCTTAGTCTTGTAGTAGATTGTATTTGAAAACTGCATTCTAAATTTAGCTTGATTTCCCCATCAATTTCCTCACATCAAGATATTTTATATACTTCTATATTTTCAAAAATAAAATACCAACTTCAGACTATGCTCATATGACAGTTTGCAACCATAAACAGGAATTAACAAATGCAAGGACTAGGATCAAATGAACATGGACTTGACAGAACACAGTTCCAAACTTATAAGTGGGTTGCAAAGGTTTATTTGCAGATTAATTGTATGGAAATTGTGATGGGTTTTCCCATATAAAAGTTAATGTTAATAGCACTTATTTTTAGTGTAGAATTCATTTTCTTGTTACACAATTGTTTATCATTAGATCTTTACAAGAAGGGCCCCTGTGCCAGCTCTGAATCTTCCCTTGGCTCCCTTTTCTTCATGGTGCATAAAGCAAGGAGTCCACAGAGCAACAGGGACACATGCACCCAGAGTCTGCCCCCTTCTACTGGTACCTGGGTTCCCCTGCTCACTGGGGGCAGGGGGAGTATAGGGGTCTTTTGCGGGGAGATAGAAGGAGTGTGATTGGGAGAGCCAGGGTGTGGGTACCCTGTGTACTGCCTCAAGGGGTATAAAGGAAAGAGGTGGGTGGCTAGCGGATCTTGAGCTGGGCTGGGGACCAGCCCTCCTTGCGGTGCCACATTCTAGGGAAATCCCCTAAGAGTCTAAAAAAATTGAATCTAGCACTCCAGATCCTTGCAAAAAATGTACCAGCAAAGAAGGAAGCCAGAATAGAATATGTTATTCAAAGGTCTGTTAGCTAGATTTTTTTCTAAACAAAGAGCAAACAAACAACATTTGGTAAAGTACACAACCAGGCATCATATATTAGAAAGACTAATACTAACTAATAAATATATAAAAATGTGTTCAACCTGGGAAAATGCAATTCACATCAGTCAGTGAGATACCTTTTCTATTAGATTGATAGTAATTGAAAGATCAATAAATATAATGGAGTGAAAACAGCACACACAGAATAGGAAAAAAAATATTTGCAAATCATTTATCTGATAAGGGATTTGTATCCAGAATATATTTTTAAAAATGCATACAACTCAATAGTAAAAAGATCACCCAATTAAAAATGAGTAAATGATCTAAAGAGTCATTTCTCCAAAGAAGATAAGCAAATGGCCTAAAAGGACATAGTGAAATCATTATTCATTAAGAAAAGCAACATCAACATCATAACAAAATACTACTTTGTACCTATTGGGATAGCTGGAGTCAAAAAGTCAGACAAAAACAAGTGTTGAAGATGGGGAAAATCAGAACCCGCATGCATTGCTGAAGGGAATGTAAAATGGTGCAGCCACTTTGGAAAGCAGTTTGGCTGTTTCTCAGAAAGCTAAACATATAGTAACCATATAACCCAGCAATTCCACTCCTAGATATATATATCTAAGAAAAACAAAAGCATATGTTCTCAAAAAGACTTGTCCACAAATGTTCATAGCAGCCTTATATTCACAATAACCAAAAAGTGCAAACAACCCAAATGTCCATCAACTGATGAATAAGCAAAATGTGGTGTAGCCATTCAATGGAATTTATTTAACCCTAAAAAGACATGCAGTGCTGGCACACGCTACAACAAAGATGAGCCTTGAAAACATTACACTAAGTGAAAAAAGCCAGACAGAAAGATCGTATATTGTATGATCCCACTCCAGAATAGGCAGACGGACAGAGACAGAGTGGATTCATGGCTGCCTAGGGCTGGAAGACCAGGAGTATGGGGAGATGGGGAGTGACTACTAATGGGTGCAAGGTTCTAGAATTACATGTGATGATTTCCCAATGGTGACACCATGCAACAATTTGTTTAAGTTTTAACTAATCAGTGTACACTGATATGGAAAAGATCTTCAAGACATATTGTTAAGTGGAAAACATTTGTGTGTGTGTGTGTGTGTGTGTGTATACATATATATATGCTTAGACCTATGGAGGGAGAAGGAATTGAGGAAATAAGAAAGTGGGCTGCATTTTTACTCCATATGTCTCCAAATTGTTTGACATGTTTATAATGTGCATTAATTCATGAGTTTCCTATATAATCTTTGATGTAGCTGAATAGATTATCCCAGGAGCAGAACTCTTTGTGGTCCAGGAGGAATGAGCAAAAGAACTCACTCATCCCGTGAGTGACTGAGTCATTGTTTAACCCTATAGATTTTTTGTATTTCTCATGATGACACTGATTTTAACCAAATGGATTTTCATTTGGTGGAATTTCATTCAGTTTAAAAAAAAGATGAAATAAAACACTGAGGAAGAATGGGACATTTGTGGAGGCAGTGGAGGGAAGTAAGAGTAGATAGAGGTATGCATGAGGCCAAGAGCCTCTCTCAAGGTTTAACTCTCTCAGTCTCCTGCTTTTCCCAACTGTGACTCTTATGAGCCCAGAGATTGCCTAACATGTCACGTTCACCACAGGTCATAAGAACATTCTCATAATGGGGAATGGTGGGAGGTGCATGTGCACATGCATGTCTTTATAAAACACTTACAAAATCAGTTAGAATCAACACTTTCCTCCAAAGTTAAGCTAAGTTTTGGCCATCTGAGAAAGAAAATACTCACATCCTGCCCTTAGCCTAATTCTGTCCACCATTCAGCTAAGCAAGTTTGCATATGTTAGAGGAAAAATATATGCAATCACTTTTTAAAGATGATAGGGAAGAATTTATTCAGCAGTGTATTAAAATGGAGTTTTGCAGCTGGGGGAGAGTTCAGGCTCAACTCTGAACACAAGGAGGAAAAGTGGGAAATTATAGCCAGTGAGCAGGGTTGGAGTGGGGATAGAGGGTCAGCGAATGAAAAATTACTAAAAGGAGGATTATTAATTCCTAGGATCAGTAGTAAGAGCGGATTCTGGCTACATGGACCTAACAGGATTCTTGCTGAAGGCAGGCCAGAGTGATTAGACATCACTTGTGGGGTTGTGGAGGATGGGGAATCAGATATGGAAGGTGGGACAATTCCGGCTAAAACTGAACAATGAAGAGAAGGACACAGAAGTCCAAATGTCAGGACCAGTTGAGAAGAGAGTTCCAATTCTGACTAAGTGTGGTCAAGGGTCCCATACCGTGTCTGAAAAAAGAGATTCCTAGAGGCCTTGCATTCCAAGATAAGCCATGAAAAATAGGAATGTCCCAGTTTCCTTTAGCAAAACATAGGAACATCTTTATTTTTTAATCAAAACTGACTTAAATGCCATCTAATTAGAACTGTTGACTACCATATGTTGAGCTATAAATACAGTTTGTTCTCTTAATTTAATGAGCCAATATGTCTGAAAGCTGGACTCCTTTGCAAATAATGCAAGGGAAAAACAAAAAACTTTACTTATTGCTGAAATTTGTCTCCAGGTATTTTTCTAATGCAACGAAGTAATATTCTTGCACATAGGACTTCTTGCCCAAGACCTACTCAGTGCTTATAGAACAGGAAACAGTATCTGTTTTCTAAGAGCCATAACACATTGGTAGACTAAATAGTGGGAATCTTGAGATAATGTATTCATTAAATAAATGGTCAAATGTTATTGAAGGATGCATGCTGTATAATCAGCAAACGAGACTGTCCCAAACTGCCACAGAACTCCTAAAGAAGAAGAGGATGGAGGTGTGTGCAGCCTCCAGTGAGCCTATGTGGATGGGGCCATGCAGCAAATCTCCCCACTGTCCAGGGTCACACAGGCAGGCAACCTGGTCCTGCACACCTGCCTTCCTCAGGTTTTCCCCTCTATGTAGTCTCTCACTTATACCTCATAGGATGTTACATTTCTCAGCTTCCTCCCTGCAGAAAAGTACAGATGAATCACAACTTCCTATCAGATCCATGAATTTTTAAATGTCACCTAAATGGAATTTAATGAGTCCCCAAAGTGCCTGACTAACCTTTATGAATGGCACTCACCAGAAGTGTCATGCAAGTGGCCTTACTAGACCTTCTCTGATTATATGCTGCCCTTGAAAGAAAATACACTTCTTGAAAATGAATACTCTTCTACAAATTATGAATAAGATAGAGCCTTCTTAACTCTTCTTGAGTTGTTACTATGTTACTTCCTAAGACCTAATCCCCCTTCTTGCAATGGAGGCAGAAATGATGTAACCTCATTAGACATTCAGGGAAACTAAAGCAGTCATGAAGTCTCCTGGGATGTTTCCTCCAACCAGAGATTGGCAGTTGTCTGAAAGGGGAAAATCACTCTTGACAAGTGAGAACACATCCATCTCCTGGAAAATACCATTGATATAACAAGAAAGACATGCCCTCAAGGCACAGACAGACCCTCTCTTCCAAGGGGGTTTGGGGGCTCCAGTTAGCATGGAGCAGCACACCTGCAAATCACACTCCTATAACAGGAGAGAGACATTCTGTTGTCATACTTCACATATTGAAACATCCTTGCAAAAGGTAGAGATAACAGGATGAGATGCTGAACTGTCAGGAGCACCAGCTTCCTTCCCCAAGATCAACCTCAAGTGTGTAGAGAAGGAAAGCTGAGTCGGGGAAGTGCTTTGAGCTGGTATGCGTAGGGTATGGTGGCTTTGGCCTGGAGGAAGCAGCCCAACAGGAGATGGAAGATTAAAGGTGGAACTACTGGACTTCTGTTTTTGCTTCTCCTCTGCCGCTGTCTTGGAACAAAGAGTGCTCATTCCCATGCCTGACGTGACTCAGATCCACAGGTGTGATGGAGCTGGTGTAGGAGATCAGTAGTCCATTGTTAAGTTTTTAAGAAGTTTGCAAGCAGTTTTTAAATACAGTCATTAAAAGGCACTCCTATGTTTATTGCAGCATTATTTATCATATCCAAGATATAAAAGGAACCAAGTGTCCATCAGTAGATGAATGGATAAAGATGTCGTATATATATATGCAATGGAACATTACTGAGCCATACAAAGGAAAAGAAATCTTGCCATTTGCAACAAAATGGATGCACCTTGAACGTACTATGCTAAGTGAAAAAGCCAGGCAGAGAAAGACAAATACCGTATGATTTCACTTACATGTGGAATATAAACAAAGCAAAACAAAATAAATTTTATTCAAACAGAAATAGATTCGGACACTGAAGAATGACTGGTAGTTACCATGGGGAAGGGGCTGAGGTGAGTGGGTGAAATAGGTGAAAGGAGTAAAGCACAAAATCTCAATCATAATATAAATTAGTCAAAAGGATGACAGTATAGAGAATATAGTCAATAGTTCTGTAACATACTATTTTAACCGAACTACACTACTTGAGGTACAAATCTCTCAGTAATGTAGGTAACTGCAAATCACTATATTGTATACTTGAATCAATGTAATATTGTATATCAACTATACCTCAATAAAAAAAATAGAAAATCCAGTCATTATTAAAATTAAATTGTACAAACTTACAATTAATAAGTTATATTAAAAGTAAAGGCAACACTTACATTAATAATGGCATTATTCACGATAGCCAAGGTAGGAGCAACTCAAGTGTCCATCAGCAGATAAATGGGTAAACAAAATGTGTATATACAATGGAGTATTTTTCAGCCTTAAAAAGGAAGGAATTTCTGACACATGCTGCAACATGAATCAACCTTGAGGACATTATGGTAAGTGAAATAAGCCAGATATAAAAAGATGAAAAGCATATGGTTCCCTTTATTCTGAGGTACCTAAAGTAGTCTATGTCTAATTTGTAGACACAGACAGTAAAATGGTGGTTGCCAGGGGTTAGGGGGAGGAGGAATGGGGAGTTATGTAATGGGTGTAGAGGTTCATTTGCAAAAAAAAATTCTGTAGGTTGGTTGCACAATAATGTGAATAAACTTAGTAATACTGAACTGAACACTTAAAGTCACTAAGCTAGTATTATGTTGTGTATTTTACCACAATTAAAGGTAAAAAAAATTTCTTAAAATTGTTTAAAGCAAAGGCAATACAATCTCAATTTCCTGGCTTTCATAAAACTGATAACTATGTAAAATACTACCACTGGGGGAACCTGGGTGATGGGTACACAGAACCTCCCTGTGTTATCTTGCAACTTCTTGGGTGTTTGTAATTACTTTAAAGTGTTTTTTTAAACAATAAATACTCAAAAGTCATCACTCCTAATTATTTTATTACAGTTTGCAAGTATCTTTATTCCTGTGATTATTACACTTTATTCTTTACTTGTGTGGTGGAAGCGCTATTAAGATCCTGTGCTACTACAGGTCTCTCAACTCCACTTCCAGCTAGCAGCTTGCAATCAGCCTTGGTGGGAGCACTTATGACAGCCAGAAAACACTACAAATCAGGCCTTCCCCCTCATACCGCCTCCCTCAGCTGGTTCTAAGCCCTTAGAGCAGCTTGTGGTCCAGGTGTCCCCCAGATTAAATTTAGGTTTAGCGCTGAAGTCCTGTGCTTATGAGAGGAAAAGACAAGTTTAGTGGGGACTAACTGACCTCCAGCAATTGCTTAGAAACTTCAAAGAGAATTATAACCAAGGAGGGTCATCTTGTGCTGCTTCCCCAGGAGGTTGTGATAGTTAATTTTATGTGTCAACTTGACTGAGCTAAGGGATGCCCAGAGAGCTGATGAGCCATTTCTGGATGCATCATGAGGATGTTTCTGGGAGAGATTGGCATTTGAATCAGTAGACCAAGTAAACAATATCCACCCTCACAAATGTGGGCAGCTATTATCCAATCTGTTTTGAGGGCCCAGAAGGACAAAAAGGTGGAGAACTTTGTTTAGAAGCTTGGAATTCTGTTTTCTCCTGCCTTGGGATATCAGAGCTGATGGGTCCCCAAATCAGATTGTTTGGGGTTTTTTGGTGTTGAGTTGTGTGTTCTTTATATATACTGGATATAACGCCTTATGAGATGTATCATTTGCAAGTATCTTCTCACATTCAGTAGGTTGCCTTTTGTTTCATTGATGGTGTCCTTTGCTGTGCAAAAGCTTTCTAGTTTGATGTAGTTCATTTGTTTGTTTTTATTGTCTTTGCCTGAGGATCCAAAAAGTACTGCTCAGATCAATGTCTAAGAATCTGCTGCCTATGTTTTCTTTTAGTTTTATGGTTTCAGGTCTTACATGGAGGCCTTTAATCCATTTTGAGTTTCTCTTTGCATATTATATAAGGAAGTGGTCCACTTTCATTCCTTTGCATGTAATTGTGAGACTGGGTTTTCTCCTGCTTGGAGTTCTCTGCCCTAGGGCTCATCCAGTTTCATATATTCATAGTTTTTATTATCAGACTCTTAATATTTTTATTCAGTCTCATTCAGAACCTCTGATATACTATGTTGGACAATGTGACTGGGCATAATTTGGGATGAAAAATAGGGAATTAATTTTCAGACTATGAAATGCAATATCTTTAATGTTGACTAATAAGTATATTTTCTCACCTATTTCCTCACCTTCTGGGGTCAAAAATCTCAGCTCCTACCAACAATCCCAGAATGATGTACAGAAGAGAAATGATTGGTTTGGGAGGAGCAGGTTTATGAAGTGGACACAAACTGAGAACAGCTTGTGGTTGACCATATGCTGAGTAACTAAGTCAGTGGATTAAAAGAACAAAAAGCTGGAGGATTCAGGAATGCAAGTCCTTTCTTCTACTCCTGGCTTCCATGAGGAGCACTTACTCCTCAGTACGTTCTTCCCCTTTTTTCACTCCATCCCAAGGTAGGTGGAGTGATTTATTTGACTGGCAAATCTGTGAATTCTCAGCTCATTTCTTCCTCTTATAAACCAGCTGTCCTCAGATATCTAGTGGTATATCCTACCACTTCATCTCTACTGATAATAAAGATGTAATCCAATTGTTGACCTCTATTTTTATTCTTTATTTTCTCAGTTTGTCCAGAACTCAGACAAGGAAGAAGGGTGATACTTATTGAGGGACTTTTGGGGGACCCCAGTACAAGGTAGCTCATATTTTCCAAAGAGAAATGCTATTTATTAGATTTTAAAAGAGAAAATAACAAGATACCACAGGATCCTAAATACATTGTATAAATCTTGAAGACATAAAAAATATCTCAACTTTAAGGATTATATCCTCCATTTAGTGAGCACAAACATAGTCTGATATCCATCTACGTTCTGTGAACCATTTTTAGCCACATTCATTGGAATAAAATTAATATCAACTGCAAAATTATACTACATGTAGAACCTGCTCCATTATTTCCAATAGGATGAAAATTCATTCCTTTGTCTTCTGCCATCTGAATTTCCTCTTTGGATAAGTGTCTGTTCAGATTCTCCACCCACTTTTTAATTGGGTTATGTTTTTGGGTGTTGAGGCATATGAGTTCCTTATATATTTTGGATGTTAACTCCTTATCAGATGAGTCATTTACAAATACATTCTCCCATACTGTAGGGTGCCTTTTTGTTCTGCTGATGGTGTCCTTTGCTGTACAGAAGCTTTTTAGTTTGTAGTACTACTTACTCACTTTTTATTTTGTTTCTCTTGCCTGGGGAGATGTGTCCAGGAAAAAATTGCTCATGCTTATGTTCAAGAGATTTTTCCCTATATTATCTTCTAAGAGTTGTATGGTTTCATGACTTACATTCAGGTCTTTGATTTGAGTTTACTTCTGTGTATAGAGTTAGACAGTAATCCAGTTCATTCCCTTGCATGTGGCTGTCCAGTTTTGCCAACACCAGTTGTTGAAGATACTCTCTTTTCTCCATTGTCTATTCATGGCTCCTTTATTGTATAGTAATTGGCCATATACGTGTGTGTTTGTATATGGGCTCTCTACTCTGTTCCATTGATCTATGGATCTGTTCTTCTACCAGTACCAAATTGTTCTGATTACTGTGACTTTGTAGTAGAGCTTGAAGTTAGGGAGTGTAACCCCTCCAAGCTTTGCTCTTCCTTCTCAGGATTGCTTTGGCTATGGGGTCTTTTGTGGTTCCATATGAATTTTAGAACTATTTCTTCTAGTTCATTGAAGAATGCTGTTGGTATTTTGATAGGGATTGCATTGAAACTGTAGATTGCTTTGGGCAAGACGGCCGTTTTAACAATATTAATTCTTCCTACCCAAGAGCATGGGATGTATTTCCATTTATTAGTATCTTCTTTAATTTCTCTCATGAGTGTCTGGTAGTTTTCAGAATATAGGTCTTTCACATCCTTGGTTAGGTTTATTCCTAGGTATTTTATTCTTTCTGATGAAATTGCAAATGAAGTTGTTTTCCTGATTTCTCTTTCTGCTAGTTCATCATTAGTATATCTGAATGTGACAGATTTCTGTACATTAATTTTATATCCTGTAACTTTGCTGAATCCAGTTATTAGTTCTAATATTATTTTGGTGAATTCTTTAGGGTTTTCTATATATAATATCATGTCATCCACAAACAGTGACAGTTTAACTTCTTCCTTACTAATTTGGATGCCTTTTATGTCTTTATCTTGTCTTATTGCTGTGGCCTAGGGGCTCCAATACTATGTTAAATAAAGTGGTGAGAGTGGAATCCTTTTCTTGTTCCTGATCTTAAAGGAAAAGCTTTCAGCTTTTTGCCATTGAGTATGATGTCAGCTGTGGGTTTGCCATATATGGCCTTTATTGTATTGAAGTACATACCCTTTATACCTGTTTTGTTCAGTTTTTATCATAAATGGATGCTGATGTCAAATGCTTTTTCATCATCTATTGTTACGATCATGTGGTTTATATCCTTTTTTGTTGTTGTTAACATGGTGAATAACTTTGATTTATGAATATTGTACCATTTTTGCATCCCTGGATGCAAATCCCACTTAGTCATAATGTATGATCTTTTTGATGTATTTTTGAATTCAGTTTGCTAATATTTTGTTGAAGATTTTTGCATCTATGTTCATCAGGGATATTCTGTAATTTTCTCTTTTTTTTGGTGTCTTTGTCTGATTTTGGTATTAGAGTGATGCTGGCCTGATAGAGTGAGTTTGTAAGTATTCCCTCCTCTTCTACTTTTTGGAACACTTTAAGAAGGATGGGTATTATCTCTTCTTTGGCAGAATTCAGCTGTGAAGCCATCCGGTCCTGGACTTTTGTTTGTTGGGAGTATTTTCATTACCAATTCAATTTCATTACTGGTAACTGTATTTTCAGATTTTCTGTTTCTTCTTGGGACAGTCTTGGAAGGTAGTATATTTCTAGGATTTGTCCCTATTTTCTAGGTTGTCTATTTGCATATAATTTTTCATAAAATTCTTTAATAATTCATTTCCTTGGTATCCATTGACTATTCCTTTTTCATTTCTGATTTTGTTTGTGTACTCTCTTTTTTTCTTCATAAGTCTAACTTATGTGTGTCTATTTTGTTTCTTTTCTCAAAGAACCAGCCTTTGTATTCATTGATTTTTTTCTATTGTTTTATTTTTCTGTATTTTATTTACTTCTGTTCTAATCTTTATCATGTCACTCCTACTAACTTTGGGCTTGCTTCATTTGTTCTTTTTCTAGGTTCTTTAATTGTGAGTTTGGACTGTTTATTTGGGATTGTTCTAGTTTCTTGAGGAAAGCCTACATTGCTATGTTCTTTCCTCTTAGAATCTCTTGCTGCATCTCATAAATTTTGGTCTGTTGATCTTTCTTTTAATTTTTCTCTATGTATTGCTTTATTTGTTTTGATTTTTTCATTGATCCATTATTATATTGTTTAGCCTCCATGTGTGTAGGCTTTTTTTTCTTTCATTTACTTCTAGTTTCATATCATTGTAGTCTGAGAAGTTGCTTGATACATTTTCAATCTTTTTTAATTTACTGAGACTCTTTTTGTGGCCTGGTATGTGATCTATTCTGGAGAACATTCCATGTACACATGAAAAAAATATTGTCCTGCTGCTTTTAGGTGGAGTATTCTGTAGATATCCATTAAGCCCATCTGATCTAACATGTGGCTCAGTGCCTCTGTTTTCATATTTATTTTCTGTCTGGATAATCTATCAATGTGAGTGGTATGTTAAAGTCTCCTAAAATAAATGTGTTGCAATCTATTTCCCCCTTTAATTCTGTTAGTATTTGTTTTACATACTTAGGTGCTTCTGTATTGGCTGCATAGATATTTACATCTGTTATATCCTTTTGTTGGACTGATCCCTTTATCATTATGTAATGTCTTTCTTTGTCTCTTGTTACTTTCATTGTTTTGAAGTCTGTTTTGTCTGATATTAGTACTGCTACTCCTATTTCTTTCCATTATTTGCATGAAATCTATTTTTCCATCCCTTCATTTTCAGTCTGTGTATATCATTAGGAGTGAAATTAGGCTCTTGTAGGCAGCATATAGTTGGGTCTTGTCTCTTTATCCGTCTGCCATTCTGTGTCTTTTGATTGGTACATTCAATCTATTTACATTTAAGATAGTTATTGATAGGTTTGTAATTACTGCCATTCTATTAATTGTTTAATTCTGTTTGTTCCTATAGCTCTTCTCTGCTACTTTCCTCCTCTCTTATACTCTTCTCTTGTTATTTTATGGTTTTCTTTAGTGTTATGATTGGATTTCCTTTTTAAAAAATTCTGTGTATCTTTTATTGGCTTTAGGTTTGTGGCTATAATGAGTTTCATGGATAGTTAGTAAATATATAATAGTCTACATTGTTGATGGTTGCTCAATTCTTTTTTCTCTCTGTTCCTCAGCTTCATTGTGTTTTCTAATTTCCATGTCTTTTACTGTCTCCTCTACTGCAGCAATGTATTATTCATCCCTTATAATTCATCCCTATAATTCATCCATTATTTTTCATTTCAGTTACTGTAGTCTGCAGCTCTTGAGTGTCTCTTTTTTCAGCTCTTGTATCTCTTTGTTGAAGTCCTCCCACAGATCAATATTTTTCGTCAGGTAAGTGAGCATATTTATGATTTGACTTTAAATTTTTTATCAGGATGATTGGTAGTCTCCATTTCATTTAACCCTCTTTCTGGTACCTTATCCTGTAGTTTTGTTACAAACATATTCCTCTGCCTTCTTATTTTGACAGGGTTTCTGGTTTCCTTCATTTGTAATAGATGGATCTGCTGTGCTTCCTATTCTAGAGATTAATGGTTTTATGAAGAAGGCATCCTGTAGTGCCCAGAACATCAAGACTCTACTCTCTGGTGTCTGGTTCTCCTTCGCGGTAGAGCTTCAGTCGTAGTTGGTGGCCAGTGAGCAGGGTCACCTTTCTGTCTGCCAGCAGTGGTCTATCTCAGTCCACTGTGGCTGGCAGTTTGCCTCAGCTGGCCTTTTGTGATCAGAGCAGTGGCTTCTGCTGAGATCATTGTGGGTGGGGCCATCCTCCGCCTGCCCAGTGATGGTGGGGCTGCTGGGTTAATAGGGTGGGCAGGAAGGTTGCACAGCTCTGAGGTAGGCACACAGCAGCCCTGAGCTGCACGATGGCAGATGTGGGGCACAGGGCACTGTGGCGGGCCATTGTTGAGGTAGAAGGAGTACTTGGACTGGGCTCCTGTAGGTGCTCGACAAGGCTGAGAAAACTGGAAAAGCCTCCGTTCGCCTGCCAGGAAGCAAAGTCTGATGCTACTGGGCTAGTGGACTGGGACACGACGGTGCTAAGGTAGCACCTGGGGTCTGTACCTCCAGTGAGGGGGATGGAGCCTCTGGGGCTCCCAAGAGTGCCTGGCCTGTTGGTCCAAAGGAGGGCTGGGGAAGTATTGTCCACCCGCCCTTCTCCTGAAGAGAGAGCTCCATCCAACCCTCACCCCGCTAACACTCCTCCCACTGCTGGCAAAACTTTCAAACTGTTGTCTCTGTTTTGGGTCTTAGCTCAGCAGGACCAGTAGAGCATGCCTATCATCCACCAGCAGCAGGAGTCTCAGCCTCCCGTGGTGCTCCAGCTGTCCCTGGTGTCCAGCTCTGCTGATTTCCAGAACCCAGTCCAGTGCGGACTCGTGTTGCCAGAGCAGATCTCCAGATGCAGGTATGCAAGCTTCTGCGTGCCTCTCCCTCTCTGCTCTGTTCCTCCTCTTCCAGCCTGTGAGCTGGGATGGAGTAAGGATTGGGGTTCCATTCAATCACAGCTCTGGCACTTTTTCCTCTTCTGCATGGTTTTCTCTTCTTTACTAGGTGTAGTTGTCTGCTCTGCAGTCTTCAGGTCATTTTCATGGTTAGCTATATTTGCTTCCATGGTGTGTGTGTGTGTATGTGTGTGTGTAGGTATCCACCTTGCCTTCCTACTCTGCCATCTTTTTTTCCTCCTCTCCTCCAAGAGCTTATGTCTTTTAAAAAATCTCTTATACAGATTTTTACAGCAGAGCCATAAATAGCCCTTGCATTTCAAACTGTTAAATTGAACTAACAATGTAGAAACCTTAGCTTGCCATTCTTCCTTTAAAATGTTCAGCAATATTAGAAGCACTATACCTCCACCGTCCCTGAATGCCGACCCTTCATGCCATCCTATAGCCGTAGCACTTGGAGGCCCAAAGCCTTGCCTTCAATTGGCATATCAGTACAAATGATCCATGGAATGGTTTAATTAGCTATTTTCTACTACTTAAATGGACTGAGAAAGTCCAGTTCCTTAAGGTTAGCTGGATTTTCCTATTATCCCAAACCAAGCCAAATAACTAATCTCAGCTCTCCACCACCCCATCCTATCTTTCCCTGAACATCTATTGCCTGCAACTATTCCTGGGTAAAATTTCCCCAGCAGCTAATTTCTTGAACAGCTAAGCTCACAGGTTACCTGGGGAAGTAGACAAGAATAAAGAGAAGTATGCAGATAATGCCACAGCCAAAGCAGAACCAGAGAGTTAGTCTGTTGGGGCACTGCTGCTGAATGCAGGGACTTGGGACACTGCTGTCACCCCTGGTATTCAATACTGCATCCACTGGCTGGCAACACAGACACTTGTGTGCTTGCCAACTGCACACTGACACCAGAGAGAATCTCCACTGTCCTTGTTTCTTTGTGTCATTAGTTTCAAATTCAGAATCTCAGGCAAGTGCATCTGATTGGCAGAGCCTAAGTCAAGGGCCTACATCCCAGCTGGCAGAGGAGCTAGAATAGTTAAGTGTCTGTTCATTTCAACTTCTCTCTTAGGAAACAAAGAATTTCTCAAAGATAAAGGGGTTTCAAATGCTGGGCATCAATAATTTTAAGTGTCCATTATACATTAAATAATGTGTAATCCTCTGAGCAAATGTCATGGGATATTATAGATGTACACTGAATTGTTTGTTTTTTAGCAATGCTATCTTAAATACCTAGAGCATAATGCCTGTCTCACAGCAGGCACTAAATAAAATAGTATTTGCTGTTAATACCCTCATAAAGCTATCATAATTACTATCGTAGTCATGGTCATCATTATTGCACAGTGTCGACCTACAAGGATCACTGAATATAGATTAAATGAGGTAACAAAAGTCTGGGGTAGATTGTAAAAACCAATGACAGAGACCTGGATGGCCCCTTCTGATGCCATGAAGCCAGAAACTAGGTTCCACCCCAGGGATCAGAGAACCCTAAACTGACTACAATTCATAATCTTCCACCATGATGGATCAGAAACTCAAAACAGAAAATAAGTTGTTATAGATGATCAAAAAGACATGTATTTCTTCCATACTTAATTATAGGCTGGTATTTGTACACACTACATCTTTTTTCAGGTACACTGTAGCAGTCAAGCAAGGTGCCTATACTGAATCCTTCAGGACAACTTCAGAGGACTTACCACATGCACTGTCCCTTTCTCTAAGTCTGTGAGTTCTTTACACACTGGCTACCGTGGATACCAGGTTATCTGAACAAAGGAAGCTGATCAGCCCTTTATAGGCTATACTGCAGCTTATGAGGTGATCTGGCCCCTGGTTTATGCCTTGGGAGTCCTTGTTGTCTCTTAGGAAGTACGAACTCAAGTTACACAAAGATACAGAACCAATTAGTCTTAATAACAGAAGCAAAGAAGTAGCTGAATCAATGTAATGGTGATGCAGTAAACTTTCTAATGGCTACATGGGCCTGCCATCCTAGTGTGCATGCTCCTTTCCAATGTGACTCTCTTGCTTCACCCATGCATAAGCAAAGTCTGTTTCTTCAAACCCTTGAATCTAGGCTGGTCTTTTAATTTTCTTTGCCCAACAAAAGTGGAAGTGATGTAATTGGGTTTGGAAACCTAGGTAGGTCTCAAGCAGAATTGCAGCACGTTTTGCCCTCTTGAACTGCTTTCCTGAGAACATTCTGTTGTTAAGAAGTTTGGAGTGAAGGCAACATGGGAAGGCCAAGCCATGTTTTTCCAGCTAATCCATTCCATCCAGTTTACATGAGCCCCTGTAAGAAAAAAAGAAATTTTTGTCTTTGTTTTCTTCTATGAGTTCTATGGTTTCATGACTTAATTCAGGTCTTTGAACCATTTTGAGTTCACTTTTGTGTAAGGAATTAGACAATAATCCAGTTCATTCTCTTACATGTAGCTATACAGTTTTCCCAATACCATTTGTTAAAGAGGCTATCAATTCCCCATCGTATATCCATGCCTACTTTATTGTATATTAAATGGCTCTATATGTGTGGGTTTATATCTGGGCTCTCTATTCTGTTCCATTGATCTGAGTCTGTTCTTGTGCCAGTACCAAATTGTTTTGATTACTGTGGCTTTGTAGATCTTGAAGTTAGGGAGTATAATCCCCCCACCTTTGTTCTTCCTTCTCAGGATTGTTTTGGCTATGTGGAGTCTTTTGTGGTTCCATATGAATTTTAGAGCTATTTGTTCTAGTTTGTTGAAGAATGCTGTTGGTACTCTGATAGGGATTGCATTTAATCTGTAGATTGCTTTAGGCAGGATGTCCATTTTGACAATATTGATTCTTCCTATGCATGAGCACAGGATCAATTTCCATTTATTGGTATCTTCTTTAATTCCTCTCATGAGTGTCTTATAGTTTTTAGAGTATAGGTCTTTCATCTCCTTGGTTATGTTTATTCCTAGGTATGTTTTTGATGCAATTGTAAATGGAGTTATCCTGATTTCTGTGTTAATTCATTTAGTGTATCGGAATGCAACAGACTTCTGTGTATTAATTTTGTATCCTACAACTTTGCTGAATACAGTTATTACTTCTAGTAATATTTTGGTGGAGTCTTTAGGGTTCTCTAATATCATGTCATCTGAAAACAGTGAAAGTTTAACTTCTTACTTACCAATCTGGATGCCTTTTTTGTGTTGTGTTGTCTGATTGTTGTGGCTAGGACCTCCAGTACTATGTTGAATAAAAGTGGTGTGAGTGGGCATCTTTGTCTTGTTCTCAAACTTAGAGGAAAAGCATTAAGCTTTTCGCTTTTAAGTATGATGTTGGCTGTGGGTTTGTCATATATGGCCTTATGCTAAGGTACATACACTCTATACCCATTTTATTGAGAATGGATGTTGAATTTTGTCAAATGCTTTTTCAGCATCTATTGAGGTGATCATTTCATTTTTTATCTTGTTTGTTGTGGTATGTTGATTTTCAAATATTGTACCAATATTTAGCATTTTTTAGCTAAGGTACAAGGTATTTTCTCAGACATTTTATTGCACACTTAATAGACTGTGGTATAGTAAAAATACAACTTTTCTATGTACCAGGAAACCAAAAATGCATTTGACTTGCTTTGTGATATTTGCTTTATTGTGGTGGTAATTTTTTGGTGGAGACACAAACCTACAGTATCTCCAAGGTATGCCCACATGGGCAAAAATCTTTTATTAAATGATCCTGTATGCCATAGTTCAAGAAGCAATTACTATCATCAGTTGGTGCTCTCAAACAGTTTGCTTTACAGATGAGTGTAAGGACTGATGCAGCTGGGATCAACTCTAGGTTTACCTGCAGTGCATATTTAAGAAAAGCTTAACCACTTTTTGTTCTAACTAAAACCCATGCCATATGAAAAGAGCTTTGTAAAACTTAATTCTTTGAAAGTCATAATCTGAATAGTACAAGTTGTCATCAGCACAAGAGAGCACCACAAAAGAGCACAACAGGGAAGGAGCTTTACTTGGAATTAAAGCCCCATTCACTACTACTATTCACAGAAAGTATCTGTTGGTCAGTTACAAGTCTGTTTAAGGCAGAAGGGTCTCAGACTAAACCAGCAAGTTGACTAGCCTGATTGATTAGAGCTGGTTTCAACAAATCAGTGGTAAAGATAATATACCTAAAGAAAGCTGACTTAACCCTCATACACATAATGAAAATGCCTCTCATTTACATTCTTTATAGTGGCATATAACCTTACAAAACTCCTGACCTCCCCTCCATTAAAGAAAAGGTCATAAAATTACCTAAAGATGTGAGTATTAGGGAAAAATCAGTGACTTTCAAAAATCCTCCTGGGATAGGAAATATTTTAAAAATAAACAAAAACTTGATATGCTAGCTATCCAAATATTTTAAACACCATAAAGTATAAAAATGACAACTGGGAAAAAATTATCTGTAAGACATAAACAGTGAATTTTCCTAATCTCCCCCCACCAAAAAATATTTTACAATCCAAAAAATGTAAAAGAAAACCAGTTTTCAGTTAAATGAGTCAAACCCTACTAAAATGGTCTTAATAAAGGTTAGAAATGGAAGGAACCCATAAGCACAAAAAAGAATGAGAGACAAAAGCAGACAAAAAGGATCAAATTTTGGAAGTGAAAAAGTACTTATGTGAAAAAAAGTGAAGCAAAACTAATCTTAAAAAGGCTGAGGTCCACAGTGAGACAAAAAAGGTCTGGTCTGTCAGTCTACACAAGAATTCAGACCAAGATTCCCTCCCCAGTTCCACACAGCCAAATTCATGTACAACTTAAATACTTTAGCTAGTATGCACATTCAAAACTAAATTTTCAATTTTGCTAGTTAATTCTTAAGTAACTTGTTTTCAAGGATTTATAATAAATATTCAGAGTTTAGATAACAAACACCAACGTATGGCTTCACATGGTCATCAAAGATTCTGTGACAATCTATTTTAATACCTTCCAAATTACTCCCAACAGTCTAGGGTAAACATGTGGGCTGGACAAAAAGCATTGTTTCTACACTTGAAACCGTTACTTTCTGGATCAATCACATCACAAAGTCATTTAGTCTTAGAAAATGAGAGAATTAGGTTAGAGAACCTTATGGCCTAGTATTTTTACCTTAAAATGATATTTCATAGCTAAAGCTAAATTTATGAAATCTTGTGATTTGTCCTCAAAAACCAGTCACACTGTGAACAGTGTACATATGTTGACTTGTACTTGGGGGGAAGAAAAGAAACCTCCCATATTATGAACTCTACCTTCATATATTTCAACAAATATATTCTTTAAAATAATAAATCAAATACAGGACTCAAGAATAAACCATGCAACATTTTGTCTTTTATTATGGATAAGTTTTTTAAACTATTTCCTCAATCTCTCCATACACAGGCAAAAAGAGGTGTACTGTTTAACATACTGGAAGTGGCAAATTTGGTAACTGCCTAGAGAAGGGAAATTATCCCTAAAACATGCTTAACCAGGAGGCCAATTCATCTGCCGACCTCCAAGAACATGGAGATGAACATGATACACAGACTGTCCCCCATCTGAACCTTCATTCACCACCATTCGATAACCCTTCTTCAGGCCCAAATCAGCAGCACATTTCTTGCCAACAATCATTAAATGTCCAAGAAGCTGGGAAAGAAAAAAAAAGTTTCTTAAGCCCAGGCAATCTATAACCTCTTGCCATTTAAATAACAAAACTACCAAGTTAAATATTATAAAACTGCCAAGTTGAAACATACTCCTTTGGACAGATATTTGAAAACTCTTCCAATCCTAATACAATATAAATGATAATTAAAAACTCATTATGGTTATTTACTCATTACTAATTTCAATAAACAAGAGATTTAAATCTATGGGCCTATTAAAACAATTCTGAAATCATATTCCAAACAGTATTTTTCTTAATAAAGTAAGGTATCTTGCTTGCTTGTTGTAGGGGAGTGTATCACTCAGAACAGGTTTAATTATGCTGTGGTAAGAGACCACCCCAAAATCTGCTTAACAAGGATACATTTCTTGTGCTCACTAGACGTTCATCTTAAGTTGACTCTGCAACCCAAACAAATGGATAGTCTGTACCATCATAAGGACAGAGGGGAGAACATGGCAAACCAGGTGCTCTTAGTTTCTGCTCAAAAGACATAATAGCACTTCTGCTGGCATTTGTTGACCAAATCACGCCAGACAACCAGGCCTGATATGAATGAGACAGGAAGTGTAATATACCCCCTTTATAATAGTGAGTATTTATCAACAATTATACAATCTGCCATGGGGGCATTAGGAAAACTTTTATTTGAGGCCTATACCTTCTGGCAAAACCAAACAATTATTTTTCTTTCCTTTAACATTAATAGAAGTTGTTATTGAGCCCTCTACCATATGCTATTTATTTACTCTTAAAAATGAGTCTCATCAACTAATCCTTGCTTGCAAACCTTTTTGTTTAAGAATTTGTGGTGATGTATATTAACTAGACTTACTGTGGTAACATTTTGTAATACATGCATATATCAAAGCATGTTGTATGCCTAAAACTAATGTTATATGTTAATTATATCTTAATTTTTATAAATCGAACATTGCACTGCAGCCCTAATGATTTTCTGGTTTTCCCTCAGAAATGCCCTTAGCGAGATAAAAATTTGACATCACTTCAAGGTCAAAATTTAGTTTCCTAATTTAAAAAGAAAAGAAATCATGTTAGTAAAAGTGTACTTACACTTTCATCATCATCTTCTGCTACAGAAATCTGGGATATATGTTTCTTTGGTATCACCAGAAAATGTGTTGGTGCTTGAGGGGAAATGTCATGGAAAGCAAGACACTAGGGGGGGAAAAAAGTCAAATTTTAGTATCTTTTGGGTTAAACTTACCATTCTTTCACACTAACCCCATGGGAGACACTGTAGGAGATGCTAGGGAATCAGAAGTGTACACAATACATGTGGTCCCCTGGTCCCTTTCAAGGAACTTACAGTCTAATTTAAAGTCTGACCTTAAACAAAGGAGTAATTGACCACAGATCCTAGTGTTACAAAGGAAAAGGAAAAGGTGAAGTAAACAACTTTCACAGAAATACTGATTTTGAATTGGTTGGTCAGGGATAACCACTGTGAGGTAGTAGCCACATTTAAACTGAGATCCAAAGGATGAGAAGAAATAGGCACGCTAAATCCTTGTCTGCCTTTCCAGTCTCACTCAGGCACCAGTTCCTGCTCAAGTCAGTGTCCTCCAACTTTCTCCACCGTCAGGCTTGTTCAACTGCTGTTCACTCTACCCCAACCATCGTCTTTCCCCCACAAACCCCAACTTTTGTCTAACTTAAAACGCTATTTATCCCTCAGATCCCAGCACATTATAATTTCTGAAGGAGCATTCCACCACGCCCTCCCCGACCTTCCCTAGGTTAGGAGCCCTGGTGTGTGCAATTTTCGGGTTTTCCTTTTCTGCAGTGGTAACAACTTTCTCGTCTGATACTGGACTAATATACCTCATTGTTCCCACCTTACTCAACTATTTAGGAAGTATAGCTGTTCTTTTTTTTGAAGAAAGGAAGAGGATAAGTAGCATTTAGACAAATGACGCAGCACATGAATGTTCTCTATTTCTTGCTCTCTACTGAAGGTGGATTCTGCTTAATAGAACCCATCCCTGCCTAAGCTGTCTCGGGAATAGTTTATGCGGTGCTCCATACAAAATGCTGTACCATTCAGATTGCTTCATGCTGTTATACTGTGGGGACGTAAAAAGCAACAAAATACTCAGAGAACTACGCATTTTTTAAAACGGAAGAACTTTCCTAACTAGTGACAAAGGTATCTAAAATCCACCGCGAAGACTCTAAATCTTAGATAATGTTTTGAATCTTAAGAACGCCACTAGGAGCATAAAACAGAAAGCTTTTCTATCTAAATCAGCCAGCCAACCTCCTGCCCAGCTTTATCTGATATCGAAACCCATAAATACAACTGCACACGAAATACCTTACGCAAGAGGTCTCAAAGTCTCATCAACTCGGCTTTTCTAAAACAGAATTTCACCTACAGCGAGGTCAACAGAAACGACATTCTTAGTCCGCTGGCATAAATTGCTTCCGGTCAAACATAAAAGAATCCATTCTTCCCCGGAGGGGCCAAGGGAAAGCGAATTCGAAAGCAGGCCCATTTCTTACCTTGGAGTCTGTAGACCAAGCAGGGCGTGGGGGGCGGGGAGCTGGGGGGTAAGGGTGTGGGTGCGGGGAGTAGGGTGCGGGCGAGAGGGGAGGGGGGCGGGCAAGCGCGCCCAGCGGAGGCCAGCTGCCGGCCCAGCGTCGCAGGGCCCCCGGCCCCCTAGCGCCACGCGGCGAGGAGAGGTGCCCGGGGACGCCGCAGCAGGCCGGCTGCGCGCGGGAGATCGCGGAGATTGGGCCCCAGGCGGGGCACGATCGGGTTTCTCTCTGCCAGGCAGAGCGCCGGCGAGATTGTGAGATTCCTGGCACAGGCGAGGGCCGAGGCAGCCGCGGAGCCGGCGGCGAGCAGCCGGCGCGCCCCACACGCGCCCAGACCCTGCGGGGCGGGCCCCACGGGCACCCGGCGGCCTGGCCCGCGCCCGGGGCTGATAACGGGTAACCGGAGCGCCGGCACGCGCCGGCAGGCAGCCTCGGAGCGGCCGCGGCCCTGCCCGCTGGCTGGGGGCCCGCGGAGAGGCCGCGCTGGGCGGCCGGGTCCCCGCGTCGTCGCCGCGCCCTCCGACCCCTCCCTTCTCTCTGCAGGAAACCGGCGAGTCCACAGGCGGCTGCCTCGCCTCAGCCGTCGATCGAGGTGGCGCCCAGTGCCTACCTGGTCATCCTCAAAAATGATTTTGGCCGGGATTTCCTTGCGAATGATCTTCCCGAAGATCGTATCGCCACCAGGCCGGGCGGTCTGCGCCTTGGCGATCTCATCTGCCATCTCGGCCTCCCTCCCACGCGGCCGCCCGGGGAGCAGCTCGAAGGAGGGAGGAGCCGGGGGAGCGAGCGGAGGGCGGAGGGCGGGAGCGCGCGGCCAAGCCTGCGCGGGGACCGCGGCTCGCACGGCCGAGGTGAGCCTGCGCGTGCGCACTGGCCACCTGAGCGAGGGGCGGCGGGCGCGCGAGACGCGGAGGGAGAGGGACGCCCATTCAAGATTCCAAGGAGCCGCGTCGAGGTCATTTTTATAACGTTCTTGTCTCTTGGGGTGTGGAGTCGCTGGTAGAAGACCTTCCTCACTGGAACGCTTGTAGGGAAAGTTGGGTACTGTAATGAAAAGATTTGATAATCCAAGCAGTGCTGGTGTGTTTGCTGACTGAGACGCCGTAACACTTTGTTTCTCAGCTATACATGTCTGGGTTCCATAACCCCGCATACCCTTCCATATCTTTGTACCTTCTTAAAAGTTTTCTATATGTTAAATCCACTTTATCTTTCTTTTTAGAACCCATTTCTCTCTTGTCAAGGTCACTAAGGACCTTCACTTATAAAATCCTACAGGTGGTTCTAGTTCTCATCCTACTAGACTTCTTGGCACCATTTGCCACTGTTGACCATTCCCTCTTCTCAGCAGTTTTCAGTCTCCTAACTCCTCACTTCTACCTCTCTCTCAATGCTGTTTCTCCTTCACAGTGAGCCTCCTGTTCCAGTCTTCTCAGTGGGTTCCATTCTTGGCCCGCTTCTCTAGTTAACAATCTCCGAGTGTCCTTATTAAGGAAAACTAAGTACGCCTACTGGACTGCTCTATATAATTATACTTCACCACTTTGTTTTGGCAAAATTATTGATAGTGGATCCCTCTAATCTCAAAAGTAACCCATTTGGTACTTCTGCTATCAAAGACTTTACTGGGACAATTGGCAAAATCTAAATAATGCCTATAAATTAGATAATAGTTTGGAAAGTCATGCTAATTTTTTCATACAACCACAGCAGAACTGTCAAAATCAGTTGATCTGGTAGGGCCCTATAATTGAGGTTTCTGACATATTTCCACATGATGCAGTTGCTGATAGCTCTGGAACCATACTTTGAGAGTCACTGATACCCACTGAAGTATTTAAGAGTATGGGGGTATATATCTGCAACTCACTGTCAAACAGTAGAGAGATACAAAAAAATATGTCCATACATAGTGGATCTCTGGCAACTTGCTGCACTGATGGACAGTGACTGCATTGGGGTATGGGTGGGGACTTGGTAATATGGGTAAATGTAGTAACCACATTGTTTTTTCATGTGAAACCTTTGTAAGAGTGTATATCAATCATACCTTAATTAAAAAAATATATGCCTGTATACAGATAAATTAGAGAAATAGGATAAAGCAACTGTAGTAAAATGTTAACATTTGGGGATTCTGAGTGAAAGGTAATATGCACGTTGTTAATCTTGCAACTTTTCGGTAAGACAATTGTCAAGTTAAAAAATAAAATAAGTACTAATTTAGACAATAAATATTCAGGTCCCCTTTCATTAAGTCTGAGGCTTTATCATCTACAGAGCAATGACTTCCCAGTATTTGTCTTCTGACCAACCTCTCCTTAATTCCAGGTTTGTCTGTGTTGTATATCACTGTCTCCTCAACACCTCCACTTGTATGTCTACTGGATATTTCAAATTTACTTTTACTTCCTTTACAACAAGCAAACAAAAACATTGTCCTGTAGCATTCTACATTTACTCTAACACCATGGAATTGTTCAAGCCAAAAACCTTGAAATCATCCTTAACTCTTTGCTCTGTACTTGCAACACATACCATGAATCTAATCACCTCACGTTCTCTACTCCACCACCCTATTCCCAGCTGCTGTTGTCTTGCCTGGAGTATTTCAAGAGCCTCCTTGTTTGCCTCTCTGCTTCCACTATAGTCAGTTTGACATGCAGCACCCAAAATGTTTTTTGTTGTTGTTGTTGAGGTTTGTTTTTGTTTTTGCTTTTCCTGGTGGTCAAACACACATAAAATTGGTCATTTTAAACATTTTAAAGTATACAATTCAGTGTCATCAAGTACATTCACAGTGTAGTATGCACATCACCTCCATCTAGTTCTAGACCTTTTTATCACCCCAAAGGGCAACTTGTACCCATTAAGCAGTCACCCCATTTGACTTTTTGACATGAGGTTACAATTTTTAGACATTTAAATATTTATTAACTCAGGATTCACACTTTTATTTTTTTATTTGGAGCCAATATATTCATTTTTTAAGTTGCACATATTCTCATTAACCTTAAAAGCTGCTCGTTTAGGCCTATGGGTGGCATGCCTGGGTGTAGGAGACCCCAAAATGGTTTTTATAAAATATAAATCATGATGATACTCTTCTGCTGGTAAGACGTTCATCACAGAATTATATCCAGAATCCTTACTTGGGCTTATAGGAGTCCTTCCATACCAGCCTTCTTGACTGACTTCACCCAAAATGGGTGTCAGTGGGAAGATGCCCATGTCCTAATCCCTGGGCCTGTGAATATATTGCTTTACATGGTCAAGGACATTTGCAGATGTGATTAAGAATCTTGAGGTGGGAGATTCCTGGATTATCCAAGTGGGCCCAATGTAATGACAGGGGCTCTAAGTAAAAGAGGGGCACAGGATAGTAAGAGAGACACAGATATGATAGAAGGAGGGTGAGAGTCAAAGACTGTGGCCCTTTTCTCCATCTTCAGAGCCAGAAACGGCATCTTCAAACCTATCCCTGACTCTGCTTCCTTGTTGAACTTATGAGGATCCTTGTGATTACATTGGACCCACCAGAACAATCCAGGAAAATCTTCTCATCTCAAAAATCCTTAATCACATCTTTGAAGTCCCCTTTGTCATATAAGCTAACATCCAGAAGTTCCTAGGACTTAAACTGGAGCATAGTTCAAAGGCCATTATTTTGCCTACTACGTAGCACCATGAAGTTAATTGATGATCATGCTGGAATTTCTTGCTCAATTCTGAGTCCTGCACTTTGAGATCTCAGTCAACAAACCAGGACATATTCCCAGAGCGACCCTAATAGTCACCTCTTTCTGAAATAGCTGAAGGAACCATACAAATTTAAGAGAGGAGAAGCTTCAGGACTGAAATGATTTTGGCACTGTGGGAACTGTATTTTCAACTACTGGCAGATGAAGGGTTTTGGTTGATGGAAAAGACTTTTAGCCAGAAATTAAACAGTAAGTTACAGATTTTCAGGAAATCACCCATGATTCTAAACTGGAAATGAAAATGTGAATCTTTCAATCATTCATTGGCAATCAGAAGGCAGTACAGTGCAGTGTCACAGTATCCTCTAATTTATTGTTTCCTGTATAAAAGAGTATCCAGTGTATCTGGTTTAATTGCTTGATTATATCAAACTCCCTCCTGCAAATCTAATGCATTTTAGTAATTTTTAAAAGCCAGCTATTAAATATCTATTCTTATGGTGATTTCCAATATTCTTTATAATGGTATAAACTACAGAGAAGGAAAGGGTCTTGATCATTGGTCCAAATCTTTGGTCCCTAAAAAAAGTCAGTTTTACCTAAAAGCTAACTTGAAAGGTTGTGGGGGTAGAGAAGGCAAACAATGTTTATTCAATGGGAACAAAGTTGAGATTTTTCATGGTGCTTGCACGGTCATAAGTTAAAATGTACTTAAATAAGTGCTTTTGATTGTTCAATGATTGTGATGCTGCTAATAAACTATTGGCAACTTTTCACCAGCCAAGCCAAAGAGTAGAGCAAGGTGAATAGGCATGATGTGTATACCAGGCTTTCAGGTCAGACATAGGGATTTGTATCCCATACCTCTCTTTACCAGCCATGTGGTCTTGAGCAAGTAACTCTACCTCACCTTCTGGTGTAATTTAATGATAGAATGTACAAACAGCATATTTGGGTATCAGGATTCCAATTATGTCTGCTATAGTTTCTAGGACTTGACTTTTATGCAATTTTGCAGAGACAGTTGCCAACTGGGAAACGTTAAAATAAGGGTTCGTTATTAGATAAACCCAAACACCAAACAGGAGTTAATGATTTATGGTGCCCAAGCCGTCCATTAAATGTCAGTCTGCTCTCCGCCGTCAGTTTGCCACTGAAGAGGCCGAAAGTGACTCTGCCCCCTACCTAACATGGCGTGTAGGTGACTTCCGTTCTCCTGTCTCCAGCAATTAGCTTCGGCGGCTTCTCGCGGTTTTTCCAGACAGCACAGGCGTAGCAAACTCCCCCGCTCCGTCCCCGAGGAAGGCGGGACTACGAAAGAGATGCTGCGTGATGATTGGTTGCGGTGCTTTAGGAGAGTGCCGCACGGAGTCGGACCGGCCACGTAAGGCAGTGATTGGTTGTCGAGAGGCGGGGGGTTGGGGTGTTCTCGGTCGCTTGAGAGGTATTCGCCGCGGTGAGGAGAACCATGGGTCAAGCGGTGAAGGTGACAGGACCGGGGGAGGGCTTGGGTGAGATGTCGGTGGGGAGGGTAAGAACGCGGCCTTGCCAAGGTTGCCTGGAGCCTATGTAGCTGGGTGTCAGGACCCTCCGTGGAGGATGTGGCTGTTGCCTCTGAGGCGCCCCGTTGACCATCCCCGGAGGGCAGTGGAGGCGGAGTGGCTCCAGGGTTCCTATTCCTTAGTCCACCGGGTAGCGAGTGTTTATCCGTGATGCAAGCCTGCGACTTTAGTTCTGCCTCCGTCCCATCTCCACACCGGGTATTCGTCTGAGGGTCCGATTTCACATCCCTGGGGAGTGTAGGAGACGCCGCGCTACAACCATCCTATGAAGTGAAAGGTCCGATGACGTCAGCGGTTTAGTTGGGTAACCTGAAAATACCCAGAAGGCTAGGAATCAAGGAAAGGGAGTTCCGGCAAAGTCAGCTGCCAAAAGTAATTCCTGTTGAAACAGCTGAGACCTGGGTGCCATGACTGCGCTGGGGAAGCAACGGGCCCGCCAGGGTCACACACCTGAGGACCTGGTCTCAGAATCTTTTCTCCAGAGAGTGATGCACGTTTCTGGGCATTGCACAGTTGTCAGGGACCAGCCATTCCTGACCTTAAATATCAGCATGGCCACCTGGGACCTGTTCTTGTCACTGGCTGAAACGTGGGCATGGCAAGGGCAAAATGGCCTGCTTGCAATATAATGAGGAAAAGCCATGCTTATGGTTGGTCAGTAATAAGGAGCTGCCAAGCGGTGCCCCAGGTACTAAACCTGATGTTCTCAGTACATTTTAACGTATGTCACAGCACCAATAGAAACAGAATTATAAGTAGTTATTCATTCAGACCATTTTATTGAGTATTCACGGTGGCTGTTAATAATACTTAATATCCAACGTTTACAGGCTTAGTGGACACAACAATAAACAGACCACCTTTGCCTTATCCAGCTGGCAGGGAAATTAAAAATAGTTACTTCGTTTGTAGTGTTTTGAAAGGAAAATACAGTGTATTTTGTGAGTATATAACTGAGATATAACCTATGTGGAGGGAATGTAAAAAAAAAAAAAATCTCTCGTGGAAGTGATAGTTGAGACCTCAAGTTTGATTGGAAATTCGGAGAAAAAAGTATTCCAGAAAGAGGAAGTAGCATATGGAAAGTCCTTCAAGTGGGAAGTTGCTTGGAAAACTTGGATACAGGTGAAATTAAATAAGACTCATTCCAGAACTACTTTTGATGAGGCTTACCGTGTATAGAAGATACTTGTGCTAAGTGTGGAGACAACAGTGACCAAAAAGCCTTGGAGGAAATATAGGGGAGAACAGCAAGTAAACATCTAGCATGCGGTGTAGTAAGTGCCCAGTGCTGTGGATATGCTCACGAGGCACACATAACCCAGACTTAGAAGGGATAGGTAAGAAATGACTAAAGTGAAGCCTAGTACAGAAATTACACCATACACTCTTAAAATTAGCCCATTACTCAAGAAAATTGAGGTAAAAAAGTAACTTGGTAAACAGCCCACTTTCCATATAACTTTTTCCAAAGCAGCTGCACCACTTTACATTCCCATCAAGAATGTATGAGTTCCAATTTTTCCACATCCTTGCTAACACTTGTTGACTGTTTTTATGACTAAAGCCATCCTAGTGGGGTGAAGTGGTATCACTGAGATTTAAATTTGTGTTTCCCAGATGGCAAAGTATCTTGGGCATCTTTTCATGGCCTTAATTCTCTTCTGTCTATCCTCTTTAGAGAAATGTCTGCTCAAATCCTTTGTTTTTTTTAAATTATTTTTTTAATTGTTGAGTTGTAAAAGTTCATACGTTCTGGATAGCAGCCCCTTATCAGATACATACTTTGCAAATATTTTCTTCCATTCTGTAGGTTGTCTTTCTCTTTTTTGATAGTGTGTTTTCCTTTTCTCTTAGTAAAATAATTTTTATAGTTTTTATAAAGGCAATAAATACATAAGTAAAGTTTAAGAAGTCAAATAGTGTTATACAGAAACCAGCGGTTCTCTGCTTCCTTTTACATACTCCCAATTCCTGCTCCCCAAAGATAAGCTCTTTTAATCATTTTACCTGTTTCTTTTGATATTTACCTCCAGTTTCTAAATAACATATTTAGACTGCTGTTTATTGATTCTTTTTCCTCTTTGGAAGTAGTACCTCACTGACTTTTAACCATGAAAATGGAGAACTGAGCTCCCTGTTACACTCTGTTCCTCTCAATATACAAATTTTGGTGAGTCACGTTTCATTTCTGATACTAGTATGACTACAAAAAACTTACCCATGGCTGAACCCTCTAATATGATTATATTTCCTTTCTTTCCTAATTCTTATTTTTTCTTGAAATTAATAACTACTTTGTTTTTATTATCATTGATTAGCTTCTTTCATATCTATTCCCAAAACTGAAATCTACCAGTTTTATTTTTTTTCCTAGCAACATCTTTTCTGGAGCAGTTCAGCCCAAGCTGGCTGCACAAATGGTGACCTGTATTTGTCCTTCACCATCATCTCTGCCTCTCCTATGTTGGATGACCAGTCCCTCTGGTTCTCATATTTTTTTCTTTTGTATATAGCTCATCCCCTTGTTTTGGTAGAGCATATTTTTCTATAGCTTTCCAAGAAAGGATGTATGGCAGATAAGGAACTCTGCATTTCTGAAAATGTCTGTTGACACAGTTAGGTGATAGTTTGGCTATGTATGGTATTCTAAACTAGACTTTTTTCCTCAAAACTTGAAGATATATACCATTGTCTTCTCACAGTGATGCTATTTAGAAGTCAGGCACCATCCTGATTTTCTGTCCTTTATATGTGAACTGTTATTTTATCTCTGAGATTTTCTTTTTTACTAGCACTGTGCTGACCTTACATCATGATGTGCTATTTTATGGGGTTTGTTTTGGGCACTTGTGGAACCCTTTCAATCCAGTAACTCATTTGCCTTACTTGGTGAAATTTTCTTGATTTTTTTTTTTCCCTTTTAATTTCTTCTGTTCTCTTGCTGAAGATCCTATTAAGGTAACTGTCAGGCCATGCAGACTACTCCCTTAATTTTCTTTGTTCCTGTCAATTTCTGTCTCTGAATTTTTATTCTACTTCTGGGCATTTTTTCTCAACTTAATCTTTGCTATCACTCATTTGATGTCCAAGAGCTTTTGGGAGTTTTCTGACAATTCCTTTTTTAATTTACTGTAACTTCTTTTTGTCATTATTCCATGTTTGCAGTAACTAGTTAAGTTTCTGAGGAAGCTCATTGTGGTGGTTTGGTTTTTGTTTTATTTTTACTCTTTCTGCTCCCCATTTCCTGTTTCTGTTCTGCTGTCTGCTTTTGATGTTATAAGTTTTCTCATATATGTAAAATACTTAAAAGAGTGCCTTGGACACAGGATATACTCAGTAAATATTAGGTGTTATTATGTGGTGAGTGGACTGGAGGAAACCAGAAAATGGGGGTAGAGTGACAAATCATTATAAGTAGTGTAAAGCAAGAGATGGGGAGGATCTGAACTTAAATAGTTATGGAGGATGGAGATAGACAAAAGATTAGAGAGGCAGTCCTAAAGTTTCCACATGAGGACTAAGGTAGATTTAAAGAATAAACTAGAGATCTTTGGCTTGAGAAATTCAGCGTCTCCCACAACTGAAATTGAGAAGATAAAAGAAAGGGCAATATTAGGGGGACAATATTGAGTACCTTTTTGGCTTTGAGAAGTGTGAGGTAAGCTATGCCTATCACTAAAGCCTCTACATAGATTAATCTGCCTTCTACCAAAATGCCAGGGTCTTTTCTCTTCATTTTTTCAAAACAACCTTAGAATATTCGTAAGTCTCTGCATTCCACCTCTGTTTTGAGAAAGCACAATTAAGTATCCTTAATTACCTGAAACATCTTCCTTCTGGACTGTTTTAAGATGTAGTAAGTTCATGAGTTTGTGTGTATGTATGTATGGTTTTAGGAGCCAGTGAACACCTCAGTATGAAAAGAAAAATGAGAACAAATCCATACCAGACTGTTAAAGTTTGTTACCATGGCAGACTGGTTTTTGACAGGGGGATTATTAACTTTTTTGTTATCCTTTTTTTTTTTCGCTTCACAGAACTTCATACTATTTTTGTAAATCTTTTTTTAGAGGTTGGTTGGTTATTTATTACAATATAATTGATAGATAACATTAGATTAGTTTCAGGAATACAACATGATTTATATACAGCATGCAATGATCACAAGTCTAGTTAAACATATGTCACCATATGTAGTTAAAAGTTCTCATCACAAGAAAAAATTGCTTTTAAGTTTACTCTTAATGACTTTCAAATATTTAATACAGTATTATTAATTATAGTTATGCTGTACATTACAGTCCCAGGACTATTTATTTTATAACCAGAAGTTTGTATCTTTCAACTCCCTTCACCCACTTTGTGCTCTGTCCCAACCAGTGTTCTTTGTATTCTTTGTATCTGTGAACCTGGAGGGTTGTTTTTTTGTCTTGTTTCGGTTTTTTTTAGATTCCACATATAACTGATACCATACAGTACTTGTCTTTCTCTGTCTGATTTACATATCATTAAGATCCATCTATGTTGTCTCAAATGGCAGGATTTCTTTCTTTATGGTTGAATAATATTCCACTGTGTACATATAACCTCTTTATCCATTCATCCATTGATGGATACTTAGGTTGTTTCCATCTCTTTGCAATGAACGTGAGAGGGTGCATATATCTTTCTGGGTTAGGGTTTTCCTTTTCTTCAAATAGTCAGAAGAGAATTGCTTCATCATATTTACTTTTTTATTTTTGTGTGTTCATTTATTTTATTTATTTTTTATTTTTTGTTTATTTTTTTATTTTGTTATCATTAATCTACAATTACATGCAGAACATTATGTTTACTAGGCTCCCCCTTCACCAAGTCCCCCCAACAATCCCCATTACAGTCACTGTCCATCAGCGTAGTAAGATGCTGTAGAATCACTACTTGTCTTCTCAGCATTGTACAGCCCTCCCCATGCCCCCACCACCACAATATATATGCTAATCATAATGCCCCCTTTCTTTTTCCCTGCCCTTATCCCTCCCTTCCCACCCATCCTCCCCAGTCCCTTCCCTTTGGTAACTGTTAATCCATTCTTGGGTTCTGTGAGTCTGCTGCTGTTTTGTTCCTTCAGTTTTTCTTTGTTGTTATACTCCACATATGAGTGAAATCATTTGGTACTTGTCTTCTCCGCCTGGCTTATTTCACTGAGCATAATACCCACTAGCTCCATCCATGTTGTTGCAAATGGTAGGATTTGTTTTCTTCTCATGGCTGAATATAATATTCCATTGTGTATATGTACCACATCTTCTTTATCTATTCATCTACTGATGGACACTTGGGTTGCTTCCATTTCTTGGCTATTGTAAATAGTGCTGCGATAAACATAGGGGTGCATCTGTCTTTTTCAAACTGGGCTCCTGCATTCTTAGGGTAAATTCCTAGAAGTGGAATTCCTGGGTCAAATGGTATTTCTTTTTGAGCTTTTTGAGGAACTTCCATACTGCTTTCCACAATGGTTGAACTAATTTACATTCCCACCAGCAGTGTACGAGGGTCCCCTTTCTCCACAACCTCACCAGCATTTGTTGTTGTTTGTCTTTTGGATGGTGGCGATCCTTACTGGTGTGAGGTGATATCTCGTTGTGGTTTTAATTTGCATTTCTCTGATGACTAGCGATGTGGAGCATCTTTTCATATGTCTGTTGGCCATCTGAATTTCTTCTTTGGAGAACTGTCTGTTCAGCTCCTCTGCCCATTTCTTAATTGGATTATTTGGTTTTTGTTTGTTGAGGTGCATGAGTTCTTTATATATTTTGGATGTCAACCCTCTATCAGATCTGTCATTTATGAATATATTCTCCCATACTATAGGGTACCTTTTTGTTCTGTTGATGGTGTCCTTTGCTGTACAGAAGCTTTTCAGCTTGATATAGTCCCACTTGTTCATTTTTGCTTTTGTTTCCCTTGCCCGGGGATATATGTTCATGAAGAAGTCGCTCGTGTTTATGTCCAAGAGATTTTATTCCTTTATTTTTTTCAGAAGACTCCATACTGTTTTCCATAGTGGCTATACCCACTTGCGTTCCCACCAAGAGTGCACAAGGGTTCTCTTTTCTCCACATTCTCACCAACACTTGTTACTTCTTATCTTTTTGATGATAGCCATTGTGTGATGTTCTCAACTCCTTTCGGGTTCCTGGACCAATTCCAATATGTTGGTCAGGGTGGGGATTCTTCCCACACACCTACCACTGGGCAGTTCTCAAATACCAGCAGGGTGTCTGAGAACTCAATTCTTATGCTGTCTGCCTGGAGACAGCACCAGATTCCCCAGGTTAAGGGATCCATCCTACAAGACTGCCCTCCACCCGCCATTCCCTGGGGCACAAGCCCCAGGCAGTTAACCTGTGCTTCTGACCTACCAGCTACAGATTGGAGGTTCCCACACCTCCCCCTTAGGTTCAGTTAATTTGCTAGAGCAGTTCACAGAACACAGGAAAGGAGACCAAAAAGATACAAGTTAACAGCCAGATAAAGAGAGACATAGGGCTCGGTCTCAAATAAAGGGGCTTCTATCCTCCTGGAGCTTCGGGCCTGGCTCTGTGGCACGTGGACACGTCCTGGTTCCCCAAGCATAGAAGCTCTCTCCCACAAAAGAAGTAGGATCCAAGGAAGCAATAAGCTCATCTCAGGGGTCCTGTGGGCTTCATTGCATAGTAATGATCGACTGAATTATTAGCCATTGGCTGATTCAGTCCAGCTCCTGCCCTTGGGTGGTGTCCAAAAGTCTCATTAACATGACAAAATGTAAAGAAGTGCAAAGAGCAGCAAAAGTCAGGAAAAAGAACTAATAAAACCTAGCTAAACCCTAGAGCAAGAGCCACCCAGTTTTCGTAGAAACTGCCTGAAGCTAACACGCCTGCCCTAAGTTAGATAACCAGAGGTGGGCAGTAGCCTCGGGACATAACCCGTGATAAGTCACGTAGACACGCTTGTGTGAGCTAGAGATTACGGGAAGCGGTTAGGTAACCGGGGCGTTCTCGTTTCAACTCCATTGGTTAAAATATAGAATATATAGAATGTGTTTTAAAATTATTGGTTGTAGAAATGCGCAGGCTTCGGTGCAACGGCTGTGAAAACCCTATATAATCCCTACCTAAAGTTGCCTAGGGGTCGGCAGCTCAGACTCGGCCTGCGTGTCAGGGGGGATGCTGTCGGCCCCAGCTAGCTGGCTGAATAAAGACTTTGCTTAGATTTACATCTCCATGTCCGTGTGGTTTGCTCTCTGGGGAAACCTCGGAGTCCTGGACCCTAACAAAAACACCCATTTCACCTGTAAGACTGCAGTCTTTTCAGGAACTGTGAATGAAGACCAAATATACCTGGGAAATATATATTTGGTCATATGATTGACCAAATATGTATTTCTTATGACTCATTGTATTGCAGCCATTGTAGTAGGTGTGAGATGGTAATCTCATTGTGGTTTGATTTGCATTTCCCTGATAATTAGTGATATTGGGCACCTTTCCATGTACCTGTTGGCATCTGTCTATATGTCTTTTTGGAAAAATGTCTGTTCAGATTCTCTGCCCATTTTTAAATTGGATATAAAGTTTTTAAATTTAAAAATAAATAAGGGAAGTTGTTTTGATTATACCCTAGTTTTCACCAGCCACTTTGAAAAATAGTCTAAATGACAGAAGAAATACTGTTTAATCCTGTATTTACATAAAATATTAATTTTTCTTTTGAGGTCTGAGTTCTTATTTTCTTCACAGGTTTTACACCTCTTTAAAACATTGCACAGGACCAGACAACAGGTTTTTAAAAATGATTCTAGAGCATTAGAAGGTAAGTCTATCTTTTGTCCCTTTGGAGAAGTCCATTCTTCAAATGGCTGCGAATATATCCAAGAGACCCTGTATGGCCAAGATATGACCTTCACTATCTCTCCTCTAATGTTCTTATGTTTTGTAAAGATTCATTTATGTTACATTTGTTTGAGGAATAACTACTTAAAAATCTTTTTTCAAAGATCAAGTTTTCATAAAGAATCAGGGAAAGAAAAGGATCAGAATTTCAATGTGCTCTGTTACCTGTCTTATGTCAATTCAAGCCATTAAACTCATTTCTCTGTTATATAATCTGCACACTTTCTAAGACCAGGTACTACTATATTGTTCTTGCATTGTATCATTCTAGAAGTGTCAGCAGTTATAAAAGAGACTTTATCCCAAACTCAGTATTTCACTGTTTGAAGTGGTTTCTATCTTATCTGGAAGCCAGGGCTCTAAAGTTTAAGTTCTGTGTTGGTCATATTCAATCCTTACACATTTCTAAACTTCTTTAAGACATCTACGTAAACAGTCCTCACTATCCCTAGGAATTCAAGCTTTTATAATTCACCAAAAATAACTTCTTGAATATTAAAGTATATTCCTGATACTGTATGTATGTCACACAAATTCCTCATTTAATTCCTACAACAGACCTGTGAGGTAGTTACCATTATAATTTCTATTTTTTCAGATGAGAAAACTGACAAAATGAAAGGATTTGTCCCACATCATATTTAGTAAGAGGTAGAACTGAGATTCAGCCTAAGCAGTCTGGCTCTACAGCCCAAACTCTTAACCACCTTACATATTGAAATGTATCAAACATAGAAGAAAGGTTTTATGGCTGTTCTCCATCAACATAGCGTATTTTTGTTGCTTTAAATGTTTTTAAGGGACTATAAAATGATTATAAAAACAAGTAACATTGCACATTTCCTAAGCACTCTACATGGGTTCCATTAAATGCTTAAAGCAACACAATTAGGCAGTTTGCCAGTTAGATTAAATTATGCTACTGTAATGATGCCAAAGTCTCAATGGTGTACATGAACAAAAGCTTTATCACTCACTCTACATGTCAGCCCAGGCCTCCAAACTATTTATTTATATATACATGGAGATACATATCTATCCTCTTTGCTCTCTATCTTTAATTATGCATGGGTTTGTATATGGTTTAACAAGCTTATATGTATTGAGTTTTGCCATCTTAAAAAAACGTTTTCATTTAAATCCTTATATTTATAGAAAAATGCATTAAATTGGACTTACTGTAATCCATTAGCTATAGGCACACTAATGAAATTGGAAGTAAAAAGCAGGAGACAAAATTATTAGGGTGCTAAAGGTTTATATTAGGCTTAATTATAAATTATAAATTTGCCGTCCTATCAAAAGCTCTCCAAAAGAGTGAATAAATTTATTATTTTTATACTTTATTTTACATGGGACAAAACTATTTCCTGTAATAGAGAAGTTGTCATTCATAATGAATAATACATAAATTCAGACAGGAATTACAAATAGAAATGTAAATAACTGAATATATATATTTTTCTTTCTTTAGCAGCCAGAATAAAGATAAATGAAGAGTTCAGAAGTAATAAAAGTGAAACTTGTCCTAACAAAATAGAAAAGGTAAAGTAATTTAGTTTGTTAATTATGATAAAGCTCATGAATTTTCTTAGCACCCAGAGGAAATGATGGAAATGGAGAAATTATATGAAATAAAAACTCTTGCTAGATAGCTAAAGCTGTCACAAGTACAGGTGACCTTCACTTGTTTTGTATGGCTCTCCTCCTTGGGGTCACCTGCGTATACCCGTAAGACAGCAGGTTGCCTGGTGAAAAGAACATGGATGTAGCCATGGTCAAAGCAAGAGCAGCTGAACCAACTCAGAAACCCACAGAAATTCGATCTTCACCTAAGGCAAGTGACTGAAAGTAAGGTGAATGAGTGTCATAGGAAGGCAGAACTTCAGAGAGAACTGCTATTCATTTAGCCCAACTAGACAGATTATTTTTTAAATTCTTATCTTGGGATGGAAATTAACCAGCCACAATTGATTCTTGCTTTGTCTTCCATATTTGCATTTTGGTCACTTGCTGTAGTTGAAGACAGTCTACTAAAACTAGTCAGTGAGCTGCCTAGTGCTCCCAATACATGTTCATTTAAAAAACGCACAGTGATTTTCCTGTATAAAATCATATGGCATATACATGCATATTGTCTCTGTCTTGAGCTTCCTGTTTGTTCCTGTGTCTAACTTTGTATAAAAGTGGGGAAAGAATCCACAGGAATGAAAAATGGAAAATTATTTGCAGGGGTAGTTATAATTCCAATAACTGGATTCATAAAGAGGAAGGTAAAAATCAGAGAAATTCTACCATGTTTAATAGAATTTACAAATGTTAAAAAATGTTTTTAATAAAAATGCATTTACATTTTAGTAGAGAAAAATACTATTTTTGAAATAGTAAATATCTGTAATAGTCAAGCTAGTAAGACAAAATGAGATAGCCTAAATATTTTTATCCCTATAATATAAGGAAAAAAAGGAAAGATTTACTTAAGCATGTGTTGGGGCAAATAGGGACTGTTTTATTTTTACTCATGGCAGGCATTAAGATGACATATAATCAAGTCATGAAGAAAAGTTAAAAGGTATATACAGAAGTTTGTATATTTGCTATACAATACATAATGGATATACATATCCTTCTTTTTTTTTTTTGCTCCTGGATATTTACTACCTCCTGCTTACCCACTCTGATCTCCCCTTACTCCTTGTTCCATCTAGCTTTGTTTCCAGCCATAGACCTAGGACTTAGTTCAATTTATGTACCTCCAAAGGGTTAAGAGGGCCATTTTTTTCCTCTCTGTACCCAGCTAAACCACTACTTGAGTCTGTCAGGAGGTGAGGCTTTGCTTCCACAGCCTTCTCCATGGCAGTTAATGGCAACTGCCTCTTTTTTTTTTTTTTTTGATTGGATTCTAGTTGACATACAGTATTAATTTAGTTTAGGTGTACATCATAGCGATTTGACATTTATATGCATAATGAAATGCTCACCACAATAAGTGTAGTTATCATCTGTCACCATACAGAGTTATTACAACAGTATTAACTATATTCCCTATGCTGTCCTTACCTATTTATTTTATAACTGGAAGTATATACCACTTAATCCCCTTCACATATTTTACCCATGCCCCTACACACTTCCCCTCTGGCACCCACCGATTTATTTTCTATATTTGAGTCCGCTTCTGTTTTGTTTTCTTTGATTTGTTATTTGGATTCCAATAAGTGAAATCATATGGTGTCTTTCTTTGGCTTATTTCACTTAACAATACCCAGGTCCATCCATGTTGTTGCAGATAGCAAGATTTCATTCTTTTTTGTCTGAGTAATATTATATGTGTGTGCAGACACACCACATCTTCTTTATCCATTCATCTATCAGTGGACACTTAAGTTGCTTTCATATCCTAGCTATTGTAAATAATATTGCAGTGAACATAGGAGTGCATATATCTTTCAATTTTGTGTTTTTGTTTTCTTCAGGTAAATGTCCAGAAATGGAACTGCTGGGTCATATAGTAGTTCTAGTTTACATTTTCTGAGGAACCTCTATACTGTTTTCCTTAGTGTTGCACCAGTTTACATTCCCACCAACAGTGCACAAAGGTTCCCTTTTCTCTGCATCTTTGCCAACATTTGTTATTTCTTGTCTTTTTGATAACAGCTATTCTGACTGGTGTGAGGTGATACCTCATTGTAGTTTTGATGTGCATTTCCCTGATGATTATTTGTTATTGAGCATCTTTTCATGTGTCTCTTGGCCATTTCTGTGTCTTTGGAAAAATGTCTTTTAAGTTACTCTGCCATTTTTTTAATTGAATTATTTGCTTTTTTGGTATTGAGTTGTGTGAATTCTTTATGTATTTTGGGTATTAACCCCTTATTGAATATATCATTTACAGGTATCTTCTCCCATTCAGTAATTTGCCTTTGCATTTTGTTGATGGTTTCCTTTGCTGTGCAAAAGCTTTTTAGTTAGATGTAGTCCCACTTGATTTGTTTTTCCCTTTGTTGTCCTTGCCTAAGGAGACAGAACCAAAAAATACTGCTCAGACAGATGCCCAGAAGGTTGCTGCATGTTTTCTTTTAGGAGTTTTATCACTTCAGGTCTTACACTCAAGTCTTTAAAACCATTTTGAGTTTATTTTTGTGTATGTGTAACACAGTGATCCAGTTTCATTTTCTTGCATGTAGCTGTCCAGTTTTCCCAGTAACATTTACTGAAGAAACTGTCTTTTCCCATTGTATATTTTTACCACCTTTGTCCTGTGTTAATTGACCATGTAAGTGTGGGTTTATTTTTGCGCTCTGTTCCATTGATCCATGCATCTATTTTTGTGCCAGTACCACACTATTTTGATTATTGTAGCTTTGTAGTATATACTATCATGTGACATATGATACCCCAGCTTTGTTCTTTTTTCTCAACATTGCTTTGGCTAGTTGGGGTATTTTGTGTTTCCAATTGAATTTTAGGATTATTTGCTCTAATTTTATGAAAAATGCCATTGCTATTTTGATAGGGATTGCATTGAATCTATAGATTGCTTTGGGTAGTATAGCCACTTTAACAATATTAATTCTTCCTATTCATGAGCATAGAATATCTTTCCATTTATTTGTGTGATCTTCAGTTTCTTTCATCATTGTTTTATAGTTTTCAGAGTACAAATCTTCTACCTATTTGGTTAGATTATTCTTAGGTAATATATTCTTTTAGATGAAATTGCAAATGAGATTGTTTTCTTATTTTCTCTTTTCTTTTAGTTATTGCATATAGAAATGCAACAGATTTCTATATATGAATTTTGTATCCTGTGAATTTACTGAAGTCATTTATTAATTCTGATTTTATTTTTTGGTGGTGTCTAGGGTTTTCTATGTATAGTATCATGTCAACTGCAAATAGTGACAATTTTACTTCTTTACCAGTTTGAGTGCCCTTTATTTCTTTTTCTTGTCTGATTGCTGTGGCTAGGACTTCTGGTACTATGTTAAATAAAACGAGTGAGTGTGGGTATGCTTGTCTTGTTACTGATCTTAAAGGAAAAGCTTTCAGCTTTTTGGCATTAAGTATGATGCTGGCTGTGGGTTGTGATATACCGTCTTATTATGTTGAGGTAGTTTCCCTCTGTACCTACTTTGTTGAGATTTTTACTTTTTTAATCATAAATGGATGTTGAGTATCGTCATATGCTTTTTCTGAAGCTATTGAGATGATTACATGATTATCTTCCTTTTGTTAATGTGATATATCACACTGACTGACTTGCAGATATTGAGCCATCTTTGCATCCCTAGAATAAATTCTACTTGATCATGGTGAATGGTCCTTTTCATTTATGTTGAATTTGATTTGCTAATATTTCATTAAGGATTTGTACAACTGTGTTCACTGAGGGATATTGGTCTGTAAATTTTTTTTTGCCTTGTCTTTGTCTGGTTTTGCTATCATGGTATAACTACCTCATTAAGTGACTTTGGAAGCATTTCTTCATCTTTAATTTTTTGGAATAGTTTTAGAAGGATAGGTATTAAGTCTTCTTTAAAACTTTGATACAATTTATCTGCTAAGCCATCTGGTACCGGACTTCTTTCCATCTGCTGGGGACACCTCTCCTTTTTGTGCTCAGACTAAAAACCTTACTGCTTGCTTTTTTTTTTTTAAGGTATCATTAATACAAAATCACATGAGCAACAGTGTGGTTACTAGATTCCCCCCATTATCAGTCCCCACCACATACCCTATTACAGCCACTGTCCATCAGCATAGTAAGATGCTAGAGTCACTACTTGTCCTCTCTGTGCTATACTTCCTTTCCTGTGCCCCCCTGCATTATGTGTGCTAATCATAATGCCTCTTAATCCCCTTATCCCTCCCTTCCCACCTGTCCTCCCCAGGCCCTTTCTCGTTGGGAACTGTTAGTCCATTCCTGGGTTCTGTGAGTCTGATGCTCTTTTGTTCCTTCAGTTTTTGCTTTGTTCTTATACTCCACAGATGAATGAAATCATTTGATACTTGTCTTTCTCCACCTGGCTTATTTCACTGAGCATAATACCCTGTAGCTCCATCCATACTGTTGTAAATGGTAGGATTTGTTTTCTTCTCATGGCTGAATATAATATTCCATTGTGTATATGTACCACATCTTCTTTATCCATTCATCTACTGATGGACACTTAGGCTGCTTCCATTTCTTGGCTATTGTAAATAGTGCTGTGATAAACATAGAGGTGCATATGTTTTTTCAAACTGGGCTCCTGCACTCTTAGGGTAAATTCCTAGGAGTGGAATTCCTGGATCAAATGGTATTTCTATTTTGAGTTTTTTGAGGAACCTCTATACTGCTTTCCACAATGGTTAAATTAATTTACATTCCCACCATCAGTGTAAGAGGGTTCCCCTTTCTCCACATCCTTGCCAGCATTTGTTGTTGTTTATCTTTTGGATGTTGGCCATTCTAACTGGTATGAGGTGATATCTCATTGTTGTTTTAATTTGCATTTCTCCAGTGATTAGCAATGTGGAGCATCTTTTCATGTGCCTGTTGGCCATCTGAATTTCTTCTTTGGAGAAGTGTCTGTTCAGATCCTCTGCCCATTTTTTAATTGGGTTATTTGCTTTTTGGTTGTTGAGGCACATGAACTCTTTATATAATTTGGATGTCAACCCCTTATCGGATATGTCATTTTTGAATATATTCTCCCATACTGTAGGATGCCCTTTTGTTCTACTGATGGTGTCCTTTGCTGTACAGAAGCTTTTTAGTTTGATATAGTCCCACTTGTTCATTTTTGCTTTAGTTTCCCTTGCCTGGGGAGATATGTTCATGAAAAAGTTGTTCATGTTTATATTCAAGAGAATTTTGCCTATGTTTTCTTCTAAGAGTTTTATGGTTTCATGACTTACATTCAGGTCTTTGATCCATTTCAAGTTTACTTTTGTGTATGGTATTAGACAGTGATCCAGTTTCATTCTCTTACATGTAGCTGTCCAGTTTTGCCAGCACCAGTTGTTGAAGAGGCTGTCATTTCCCCATTGTATATCCATGGCTCCTTTATCATATATTAATTAACCATATATGTTTGGGTTTATATCTGGACTCTCTAGTCTGTTCCATTGGTCTATGGGTCTTTACTTGTGCCAGTATCAAATTGTCTTGATTACTGTGGTTTTGTAGTAGAGCTTGAAGTTGGGGAGTGTAATCCCCCCTGCTTTATTCTTCCTTCTCAGGATTGCCTTGGCTATTCAGGGTCTTTGGTGGTTCCATATGAATTTTAGAACTATTTGTTCTAGTTGGTTGAAGAATGCTGTCGTTATTTTGATAGGGATTGCATTGAATCTATAGATTGCTTTAGGCAGGATAGCCATTTTGACAACATTAATTTTTCCTACCCAGAACATGGGATGAATTTCCATTTATTAGTGTCATCTTTAATTTCTCTCAAGAGTGTCTTGTACTTTTCAGGGTATAGGTCTTTCACTTCCTTCGTTAGGTTTATTCCTAGGTATTTTACTCTTTTTGATGCAATTGTGAATGGAATTGTTTTCCTGATTTCTCTTTCCACTTGTTCATCATTCGTGTATAGGAATGCAGCAGATTTCTGTGTATTAATTTTGTATCCTGCAACTTTGCTGAATTCAGATATTAGATCTAGTAGTTTTGGACTAAATTCTTTAGGGTTCTTTAGGTACAGCATCATGTCATCTGCAAACAGTGACAATTAAACTTCTTCTTTACCAATCTAGATGCCTTTTATTTCTTTGTGTTGTCTGATTGCTGTGGCTAGGACTTCCAGTACTATGTTGAATAAAAGTGGGGAGGGTGGGCATCCTTGTCTTGTTCCCAATCTTAAAGGAAAAGCTTTCAGCTTCTTGCTGTTAAGTATGATGTTGGCTGTGTGTTTGTCATATATGGCTTTTATTGTATTGAGGTACTTGCCCTCTATACTCATTTTGTTGAGAGTTTTTATCACAAATGGGTTTTAAATTCTGTCAAATGCTTTTTCAGCATCTATGGAGATGATCATATGATTTTTGTCCTTCTTTTTATTGATATACTAAATGATGCTGATGGATTTTCGAATGTTGTACCATCCTTTTATCCCTGGGATGAATCCCACTTGATCATGACGTATGATCCTCTTGATGTATTTTTGAATTCAGTGGTGCTTGCTTTCTTGACTCCTTTTCTTCTATTTCACTTCCAGTCATTCAAAATACATCCAGAATTCAACCACTTCTCATCCTCCCCATCATTACCTCCTGGTTTAAGCCACCATCCTCTGTCACAGGAATGTGAGAACAGCCTAATAGTGGGTCTCCCTGCTGCCATCCTAACCACCTACAGCCTGTTGTCAATCATTTTAAAGGCAGAATGATCCTTTTATAAATGGCATATCCTATCAGTCGTCTACTCAAAATGGCCATGTCTCCTCATCCCATTAAAAGTAAAATCTGAAGTCCCTACCGTAACCTATAAGACTGTACATCATGTGACTCCTGTTAACTTCCCACCTCAACTCACCTAATCTCCCTTTCACTCTTCTAATTTCAGTGCCTTCTTTGAGGGTGCTTGAATTTGCCTAGAACTTTACTCTCAGAGCATTTTTGCTTATTGCTTCTCCCAAGAATATCCTTCTCTCACATGCCCTCAGGTCTTCATTTAGTAGACCAGTAGATTTTAATCTCTTTTTCCCTTTGAATGGGTCTTTTGCCCAGGCACAATTTTGTAACATCACCCACTGATGATTTGGAAAATTCAGGTTCATCAGGTAATGCATATCTTCCAAATGTTGGTATAGTTGAATATGTAATATTTTACAATTACATCTGCTTTTATCAATATCCACATCATCAGAAAAATCTTTTAAGTATTAGAAAGCTGTCAAGCTCATGGAGGTTGATACATTTTCTCCAGAACTCCAATTTTTCACTTGAAAACTGAATTTTAGCATTGTAAAAAAGTACTGTCAGTTGTTTTCTTGAAGTGACTGACTTACTACTCATTTAAAAGAAAATGTCTGCCAAACACACAAGTCTGAATAATCATAGTTTATATGTTAGTTGTTAATTCAAGTGAAAATGGTGTTCCTTCAGGAAAGTTCTACTTGTGTTCAAAAATCAGACAATGCAGAAAGCTCTAGTGTTAGGAAAATAATTTTGACTTCATTGGGTCTGAAAGGATTTCAAGGTCCCTCAGGGGTCCACAGCTTTGAGAATCACTGTTCTATTCCAGTTCTTCCTTTTGCATATTATCAGTTCTGAAACTTAAAGAGGGTAGGTTATTAACCCAAGGCCATACACTAAAATGACAGAGTAAGAGATAGAATCCAAGTTCTCTGTTTCCAGGTCCAATATTCTTTCAACAGTTTAAAACACTATAAAAGGACAATTCAAAACCTCCTTCAAAAAAAAAATGTAGCAAAAACAATATACTAAATCTATTGTGGAACACAATATGGAATGGATGGATTAAAGTTAAAAATATATGCACTGTCTGAGCTTTTTATATGCTTGGAATAGTTACAAAGAGTTAAAGGCAGTATTACCTAAAAAATTCTAAGAAATCTAGAATTTTCAAAAGCAGTATATTCATATGACCTATTGAAAAAACACCTGAAGGATTCATTGTATTTGTTTGGTTTTCTTAACAGCTAATAAAAATAGGTGCCGATGTTGAATTGTTACTCAGAACATCTGTTATACAAGGTATTCATACAGACCACAGTACACTGAGTAAGTAAAATTAAAGAAAAATGTTTTCTGACCACAATATGTTTTAAGATATTGAACAATTATAGTGCTTTTAATATTGATTAGCAAAACAGCTTGATTTTTCTAGACAATGTGGCCTATTGTATCTTGTATACATTTATAAGGCTACCATTTAAAAGTACTGAATTATGAAACTTTGTTTTACCATATTTTTTCTTTTCCTCTTTTTCTTTTTTCTTTTTAATCTTAACCATTGGTTATATTATAAAACTACAGTTGCAAGGACAGTATGACTATCATATTTACTTGAGGTTCTTAATTATTTTATTTATTACCATGTACCTAGACTAAGTCTGTTTCTTTAGCTTTTATTTTACGATGAGACTTGTTTTAATTCAGAAGAATTGGGATTATAGAAAATGGAAATAAAGTTGAGTGTCCTCCATTACCTCCAGATGTCTTGTAGGGCTTCAGGTGAATGTCATTTCACATCATATTTTGTTTCATTCCCAGAAGTACCTTTGGGGACAAACAACAACAAAGATGACATTCAAAATTTTTGAAAGTCTTCTTTTTCTTTAAAGTAAACTATTGAAGTATAACATACAATCAGAAAAGTGTACAGTTTATAACTGTACAACCTAGTAAATTTTCACAAAGTGAAATATCTGTGTAACCAACATCCCCATCAAGCTGTATAATATTATCAGTATCCCAAAAGCCCTGTCATGCCCTCATGTCCCTCTCACACACCTCCCCACAAGCATAACCACTATTCTTTTAACACTATGGATTTTTAACTTAAAAAGTGTTTGAACTATACATAAATGAAATCATATAGGATTACTATTCTGTCTGGTTCTTTCTCTTGTCATTGTATTTGTAAGATTCATCCATGTTATTGTGTATAGTAACATTTTATGAATATTGTCTGAATATACCACAGTTTATCCAATCTAGTATTGTTTGGGTTGTTCCTAATTTTGGACTATAATAAATAATGATTTTGTGAACATTCTTCTATGTGCCTTTTGTTTTAAAGTTATGTGTGTGTGTGTATATGTATATATGTGTATGGATATACATACATGTGTGTACATATATATACACACATATGCATTTTCTTGGGTCTGTGTATAACAGGGAAATTTCTAGGTCACAGGGTGAATGTTTATTCACTTTTAATAAATACTGCCAAATAGTTTTCCAGAGTGGTTAGACTATTTACACTTCCAACAATGGTATCTGAGAGTTTCAGTTACTTTACATCCTCACCAACACTTGATTCTATGCATCTCTTTAATTTTACCCTTTCCAGTGGTTGTATAATGGTATAGCACTATGATTTTAATTTGCATTTCTCTGGTAACTAATGAAGTATTAGCACCTTTTCAATTGTTAAGTGGCCATTTGGATATTCTCTTTTATGAAGTGGCTGTTCAAATCATTTGCTCATTTTTCTAAGGGGTTATCTGCCTTTTTATTATAAATTTAAAAGAATTTTTTTTATGTCCAACAAAGGATGTATGTGTTACAAGAAATCTTCTACTTTGTTGCTTATTTCTGTGTTTTGGTAATGTTGTCTTTGAAAGAGTTCTTTATTTTAATGTAGTCCAGTTTACCCACTTTTTCCTTTATGGTTAGTACTTTCGAATACCCTTTAAGAAATCTTTGCCTATCTCAAGTAAGGTCCTGAAAAGCTTCTCCTATGCTTTCCTTCCAAAAGCTTTGTTGTTTGATCTTTTCCATTTGGTTGTTTGTATCAGCTAGAGTTGATTTTTTTTCTGTATGGTGTGATACGGTGTCAAGATTTATTTTTCACATGTGAATATTCACTTGACTCAGCATCATTTATTGAAAAGACCACTCTTTCTCCACCACACTACAGGGTCACCTTTGTCATGAAATCAAATAACTATATACATGTGCATCTATTTCTGGACTTTATAATCTCCACAATTAGTTTGTTTTTCTGCCTTTGAAGCACATACCATAATGTCTTGATTATTACAATGTTATAATAAATCTTGGTATCTAGTAGTGTAAGTCCTGTAGGGCTTTTAAAGTTATTTTTAGTTCATGGGGTTTTATCTGAAAGTATTAGATTTGAGTTATATGGGCAGTAAACATAGCTAATCCTAAATTGAAAACTTGTGGTCATTAGCTTTCATCTTAATAATGATCTTTAGGGCTTCCATGTACTATAGCCAGCATTTTATACAGGTAATCACAGCTAAATGTAATTTTTTTATGTGAATAAAAATTTAGTCTATTTCAAATAACCAAATCTGATATCTGTATTTCAAAAGCCTGGTTTTAGATAAGACAATATTGGTTTAAATTTCTTTTTATCTTTTGGTTTTCTGTGTAATTTCATTTAGCAACAGGATTAAAAATTTTGACCTTGCATGAATATTAGTATAAAATGCCATGTTGCCTTAATAATGACCTCATTTTTTTCTATTAAGATAGATATGGGTCTGTTTTTCCTACCTTATACCTATGGTCCAAGATAGAACAAATTTGATTCTTTAACTGTTTTAAAAAGCTACTTTAAGCAAAACTTCTCCACATTGCATTGTCTGTACTGGCATAAAGAAATGAGAGAAATTAAAATTCTGCTTCTTGACTAAAAAATAGAGAATTATGCTTGTTTCTAAAAAATATCAGATAATGTCCCAACATGAAAAATAATAGAAATTAGAAATATAAAATGAAAATTTATCTGCAAGAGTAATTGCTTTGTGTTCATGAATTCTAAGTCCATCCCTTTCTTTCCCTTCCAAATAATATTTACAGTGAAAATTAAATATTGACTCCCATTTAGGACTCTTTATCCTAAAGAATTTCTCAATTTTTTCCTTTTAAAAAAAATCACTTCCCTTATCCTTGCAGATAATTTCAAGATTCTTTATTATAAACAATAATTTCATCATTTGAGAGAAACTCCTTATTTTGAAAATATGTAAAAAATTACTGGGGAAACTATTTTTCTTTCCAAGTGTTCCTTAGTTTTATGTGTTTTTTTTGTATGATCTCAGGTGTATGAATTTAAATTAATCATAATTTTTTATTTATACCATTCTTATTGGTCAAGCCTGACCTTCCTAGGTATTGCATAGAAAATAAATAATTATGACTTAGAAAAATACTGAGATTATCTCACTGTTTTATACTTGCTTTCTCATCGGTAACTGACATTTGTCAAAGCCCTTTTTCTAATATAGGCATTGGCCAGCTTCTTTCAGTGTTGACCTTTATCAAACATATATTCTATAAAGTCACCAAATTTAGGGGTAAAGATAGTACCAATTATGTAAATTAATAGTGTTTAGTCTTTTAATAGCATTATCCACATTTTTTAACTTCTTGCATATATATAAGACAGAAGAGATGCTTCTAAACATGTGTGATACATTTTTTTAAATAAAAGCTCTAGGAAACTTTTTTCAGATGCATTTTTAAACTTCCTTGGTTTTTATATTTGTCTTTGCTTAAACCTATCTTATGGTTTATATGCTAAAGCAGATTAATGTGATTCACCGAACATTTATTGAATACATACTGTGGTAGGCTCCGAGGATAGAAAATGGACAAGACAAACCTGGTTCCTGTCCTTACAGAACTTAGAATATATCATTTCTGTGTGCTGTGTGGAAGACAGACAAGTGTTCAGTCACAGTCCTTTGGGTACCGTGATAGAAAGAGGTGTTAAGGCACACCAGTAAAAATCCAAATCTAACATGTCATGGGTCAAGGACAAGTTCTTAAAAGGAAACGTTTTATGTTCAAATTATTTATATTCATGTGCTTGATATATTTAGAGACGTTTCCAGAACTGCAGTTAAACATTTTAATGCCCCATAAATAATTTATATCCTAAGTGCCTCTATGAGTGCCTCACAATCTTACATGCCACACATAAACCATGCCATCAATAGATTTTTTTAAATTGAGATATAATTGACATGTAACAATGTATTAATTATAGGTATACAACATAATGATTTTATATATGTATATATGGTGAAATGATTACCACAGTTAGTTTTTAGGTAACAGCTGTGACCACATACAGTTACAGCTTTTTTTCTTATGATGAGAACTTTTAAGATTTAGTCACTTAGCATCTGTCAAATATATAATACAGTATTGTTAACTATGGTGACCATGATGTATATTATATCCCCAGGACTTATTTATCTTAAAAGTGAAAGTTTGTACCTTTTAACCACCTTCATCCATTTCATCCACCCTTCTTCCAACCCCTACCTCTGGCAACCCCATCAATCTGTTATCTGTATCTATGAGTTCAGTTTTGTTTTGTTTTTTTAAGATTCCACATATAAGTAAGATCATACAGGACTTATCTTTCTCTCTCTGACTTATTTCACTTAGCATAATGCCATCAAGGTCCATCATATCAAAAATGGCAAGACTGACTTCTTTTATATGTCTGAATAATACTCCATTGTGGATATATGTATGTGTGTGTGTGTACGTTTTCTTTATCCATTCATCTGTCAGTGGACACAGGTTGTTTCCATGTGTTGGCTATTTGTAAATGTTGCAGTGAACACAGTACAGATATCTTTTCAAGATAGTGACTTCATTTTCTTTGGATAAATATCCAGAAGTAGAATTGCTTGATTATGTGGTAGTTCTGTTTTTAATTTTTGAGCGGCCTTCACACTGTTTTCCATAGTGGCCACACCAATTTATATACCCACCAATAATGAACAAGGTTTCCCTTTTCTCCACATCCTCATTAACACTTTTTATTTCTTGTCTTTTTCATAATAGCCATTCTAACAGATGTGAGATGATAATCTCATTGTAGTTTAAGTTTTTTAAAATTTTTTTATATTGAGGAACATACAGTAAAATGCATAAATCTTAGTGTTCAGCTTGAATTTTGACATGTATATACACTCCTGTAAACATCACCCAGATCAAGATATCAAACACTCCCACTCATTTTCTTACTCCTTCACCTATTTCACCCATACCCTACCTCCCAACTCCCCTAGGGAAACCACCAGCCTGTTCTCTGTGTCTGTGAGTCTATTTCTGTTTCATTTGTTTGATCATTTACTTTGTTTTTTAGATCACATATATAAGTGAAATCATAGTGTTTGTCTCTCTGTGTGGCTTATTTCATTTAGCATAATACAGTCTAGGTTCATCCATGTTGTTGCAAACAGCAAGATTTCTTTTTCTTTTATGGCTGGATAATACTCCATTGTGTATATGTACCACATCTTTTTTCTACATTTGTCTATCAGTGGACATTAAGATTGCTTTCAGATTTTGACAGTTGTAAATAATGCCATGATAAACATAGGGGTGTATGTATCTTTTTGAATTAGTGATTTTATTCTCATCAGATAAATTTTCAGAAGTAGAATTGCTAGATTCTACGGTATTTCTATTTTTCCTTTTTGAGCAACTTCCATACTGCTTTCCATAGTGCTGTACCAGTTTTCAATCCTACTAGCAGTATAAAAGGATTCCTTTTTCTCTACATCCCCACCAACACTTGTTATTTCTTATCTTTTTGATATCAGCCACTCTGAATGGTATGAGGTGATATATCATTATTGTTTTCATTTGCATTTCCCTGATGATTAGCAGTGTTGAGCATGTTGTGTCTATTGAGCATGTTTATGTCTTCTTTGGAAAAATGTTCAGTTCCTCTGCCCATTTTTTAATAGGCTTATTTGGGCTTTTTTGGTGTTGAGTTGTGTGAGTTCTTTTTATATTTTGGATATTAGCTCCTTATTAAATATATTCTCCCATACAGTAGTTTGCTTTTTCCTTTTATTGGTGTGGTTTTTGTTTTTGCTGTGCAGAAGGTTTTTAATTTGATGTAGTCCCACTTGCTTGTTTTTGCTTTTGTTTCCCTCGCCTGCCTGGAGAAACATCTGGAAAAGAATTACTAATGCTGATCTTCAAGATTTTATTATCTGTGTTATCTAGGGGTTTTATGGCTTCAGACCTTATGTTTAGCTCTTTAGTCCATTCTGAGTTTATTTTTGTGTATGGTATAAGATAATGATACAGTTTCATTCTTCTGCATATAACTGTCTACTTTTCCCATCACCATTTATTGAAGAGACTGTCTTTTCCCTTTTTGTATATTCTTGCCTCCTTTGTCTTAGATTAATTAACCATATAGGTGTGGGTTTATTTCTGGGCTCTCTGTTCTGTTCCATTGCTCTAGGTATCTATTCTTGTGCCAGTACCATATTGTTTTGATTACTATGGCTTTGCAGTATAGTTTGAAATCAAGGCATGTGATACCCCTAGCTTTGCTCTTCTTTCTCAATATTTCTTTGGCTCTTTAGGGTCTTCTGTGGTTCCACACAAATTTTAGGATTATTTGCTCTAGTTCCATGAAAAAATGAATGCTATTAGAATTTTTTTAGGGGTTGCATTGAATCTGTAGATTGCTTTGGGCCATATGTTCACTTTAACAATACTAATCCTTCCTGACTATGAGCATAAAATACCTTTTCATTTATTTCTGACCCTTCCAATTTCTCTTATCAATGTCTTATAGCTTTCATAGATCTTTGACCTCCTTGGTTAAATTTATTCCTAGGTATTTAATGTTTTTTGATTCAGTTGCAAATGGGATTCTTTTCTTAATTTCTCTTCTAGTTTGTTACTGTGTATTGATTTTGTATCCTGTGACTTTAGTGAATTCATTAATTCTAATAGTTTTTTGGTGCAGTCTTTAGGGTGTTCTATATATAGTATCATGTCATCTGTTAATAATGACAGTTTTACTTGTTCCTTACCAAATTAGATGCCTGTTATTTCTTTTTCTTGTCTGGTTGCCATGGCTAGGACTTCCAATACTATGTTGAACACAAATGGAGAGAGTGGGCATCTTGGTCTTATTCCTGATCTTAGAGGAAAAACTTTCAGCTTTTCTCCATTGAGTATGATGTTAGCTGTGTTTGCTTTTGTTTCTGTCACCTGGAGAAACATCTGTTACATATAGCCTTTATTATGTTGAGGGATGAGAATGTCAGTGTGTGCTGGTTGTTTCTTCTTTCAGCAAAATATTGAAAAAGAAGATGAATGCAGATTAAGCTAGTTGGTCTACAAAGCAAAGATGGAAGGAAGTACTACTTTGCTAAGGAACACTCTTCCATCTACATTCTGAAGTCTAACTGATTGACAGTCCTATACTTTAGAGTCTTGCAGGGTTGAAAATGCCAATTGCTCCTATCCACTAATACTAAAGCCAATACAAGCAGGGCGCTTCTGAGCTCCAACATGAAATAAGATCAATACCCCAAGCCTTTCTCAGTTGCCAGACAAAGATCAGATGTAGAATACATTTACTCACTGGAGCCTATCTTTAGTTTTCCATTGCTTTAAGAAGTGTTCATTAAACTAAGTGTTAGGGGGATGGGCAGAACATAGAGGCCATTACTAAAGGATGAAAATCTTCATGCTTCAAAAATAGATTTGAAGTTTATAAGGTTTTTTAAGGAACTGTAATGCTAAGAAACTCCAAGCCTGGCTAGCATTCTTCAACTCTTAAGACCATCCCTTGGCCCCTGAGCTCATATCTACAGGAAGTGGACTGTGAAAGCTTCAGAGCCTCAAAGAAGGGTATCTTCCCTAATATCCCTACCTCTGGACAAAAAGGATCCCCCAGAGGTCAGAAACAGGAGCCTTGAAGGACAGTGGACAAGAGTCTTTTTGCTGCCCAGAAAAAAAAATTAGATGCTACCAGATTGGCTGGCTTGGATATTTATTGTTTTGCAAAGAGCAAGAAGTCCTTACCATTCCTTTCCAGCAGGATTTAGGATTTGTTATGGAATAGTGACTACCATGTGTTTCCATTTCCAAATTTTTATTGCTGTATCCTGTTTGTTCTTTACTGCAGTGTAGTAGGTATCTACTGTGTGAGCCACAGTTGGACCTAATGGACAGATTAGGACATCAGCTAGAAATCCTTTATTTGAATTTGGATGAGACCTTAGGAGTCAGGTAGTAAATGGACATTTCTGTATATGAGAAGAAAGATATATGATCATGTGTAGCCAAAAAGGTTGAACTATTTGCTGCCTCTTGAATATCCACTCTTCTTACTAACTGAAAAATTGTGTTCTGGTGGCAGTGTGCCAAGCAAAAAAAAGATATAATTTTCCAGACCAAATGACATCTTTCTGGCCAGTGTAAGCAGCTGTCTACTGGATGTTGCTTCCAAGAAAGCTATTGTTTTTCTGTTAAAAAGGCATAGGCCACCATCCTGCCTAAAGCAATCTACAGATTGACTACAATCCCTATCAGAATACCAACAGCATTCTTCAATGAACTGGAACAAATAGTTCTAAAATTCATATGGAACCACAAAAGACCCCAAATAGCCAAAGCAATCCTGAGAAGGAAGAATAAATCAGGGGGATCTCACTTCCGAACTTCAAGCACTACTACAAAGCCCATAGACAAGTGGAACAGAATAGAGGGTCCAGATATTAACCCAAGCATTTATGGTCAATTAATATACAATAATGGAGCCATGGATATACAATGGGGAAAGGACAGTCTCTTCAACAACTAGTGTTGGCAAAACTGGACAGCTACATGTAAGAGAATGAAACTGGATTACTGCCTAACTCCATACACAAAAGTAAACACAAAATGGATCAAAGACCTGAATGTAAGTCATGAAACCATAAAACTCTTAGAAAAAAACATAGGCAAAACTCTCTTTAACATAAACATGAACAACTTCCTCATGAACGTATCTCCCAGGCAAGGGAAACTAAAGCAAAAATGAACAAGTGGGACTATATCAAACTAAAAAGCTTCTGTACAGCAAAGGACACCATCAGTAGAACAAAAGGGCATCCTACAGTATGGGAGAATATATTCATAAGTGACAGATCCGATAAGGGGTTGACATCCAAAATATATAAAGAGCTCACGCACCTCAACAAAACAAAAAGCAAATATCCAATTAAAAAATGGGCAGAGGATCTGAACAGACACTTCTCCAAAGAAGAAATTCAGATGGCCAACAGGCACATGAAAAGATGCTCCACATTGCTAAACATCAGAGAAATGCAAATTAAAACAACAATGAGATATCACCTCACATCAGTTAGGATGGCCAACATCCAAAAGACAAACAACAAATGTTGGCAAAGATGTGGAGAAAGGGAAACCCTCCTGTACTGCTGGTGGGAATGTAAATTAGTTCAACCATTGAGGAAAGCAGTATTGAGGTCCCTCAAAAAAACTCAAAATAGAGAGGGGCGGAAGATGGCGGCGTGAGTAGAGCAGCGGAAATCTCCTCCCAAAACCACATATATCTATGAAAATATAACAAAGACAACCCTTCCTAGAATAAAGACCAGAGGACACAGGACAATATCCAGACCACATCCGCACCTGAGAGAACCCAGCGCCTCGCGAAGGGGGTAAGATACAAGCCCCGGCCCAGCGGGAGCCGAGCGCCCATCCCCACAACTAGCGGCGGGAGAAGAATAGGCAGAGCGGGAGGGAGACGGAGCCCAGGACTGCCGAACACCCAGCCCCAGCCATCTGGGCCAGAGTGCAGGGCCCTCGATACTAGGAAAACAGGGCAGCAAGAACAGTGAGCGGGCACTGGAGGCCGGGTGCCGGAGGACATAAGAAAAGCGCACGACCATTTTTTCTTTTTTTTGTTTTGCTGTTTTGTTTTCGCGAGCGCTTTTTGGAAGTCTTAAAGGGATAGGGACCCCAATACTAGGGAAACAGGGCAGAAAGACCGGTGAGCAGAGGCCTGAGGCTGGCACCGGAGAATAAAGAAAAACGTGCGACCACCTTTTTTTTTTTTTTTTTTTAATTAAAATTTTTTTTTTTTTTTTTTTTTGGTGGTCGTTCTTTTGTTTTGGCGGGTGCTTTTTGCAAGTCTTAAAGGGGCAGGGTGGGTCACTTAATCCAGAGGTAGGGAATCCGGGGATCTCTGGGCACCCTAACCCCTGGGCTGCAGGGAGCAGGGAGGCCCCTTACGGAGATAAATAGCCTCCCAGCAGCTCCTGCTCCAATGCGACTCCACCACTTTGGAGTAGCTGCCCGAGCCAGGCCACGCCCACAGCAACAGCGGAGATTGACTCCATAGCAGCCGGGCAGGAAGCAGAAACCCTGTCTGCGCGCAGCTGCGCAGCACAAGCCACTAGAGGTCGCTGTTCTCCCAGGAGAGGAGGGCCACAAACCAACAAGAAAGGAAGTCCTTCCAGCCATCACTCATCCCAGCTCTGCAGACTATTCCTATCACCATGAAAAGGCAAAGCTACAGGCAGACAAAGATCACAGAGACAACACCAGAGAAGGAGACAGACCTAACCAGTCTTCCTGAAAAAGAATTCAAAATAAGAATCATAAACATGCTGACAGAGATGCAGAGAAATGCGCAAGAGAAATGGGATGAAGTCCAGAAGGAGATCACAGATGCCAGAAAGGAGATCGGAGAAATGAAACAAACTCTGGAAGGGTTTATAAGCAGAATGGATGGAATGCAAGAGGCCATTGATGGAATTGAAATCAGAGAACAGGAACGCATAGAAGCTGACATAGAGAGAGACAAAAGGATCTCCAGGAATGAAACAATATTAAGAGAACTGTGTGACCAATCCAAAAGGAACAATATCCGTATTATACGGGTCCCAGAAGAAGAAGAGAGAGGAAAAGAGATGGAAAGTATCTTAGAAGAAATAATTGCTGAAAACTTCCCCACACTGGGGGAGGAAATAATCGAACACACCACGGAAATACACAGAACCCCCAACAGAAAGGATCCAAGAAGGACAACACCAAGACACATAATAATTAAAATGGCAAAGATCAAGGACAAGGAAAGAGTGTTAAAAGCAGCTAGAGAGAAAAAGATCACCTCTAAAGGGAAACCCATCAGGCTAACATCAGACTTCTCAACAGAAACCCTACAGGCCAGAAGAGAATGGCATGATATATTTAATACAATGAAACAGAAGGGCCTTGAACCAAGGATACTGTATCCAGCACGACTATCATTCAAATATGACGGTGGGATTAAACAATTCCCAGACAAACAAAAGCTGAGGGAATTTGCTTTCCACAAACCACCTCTACAGAACATCTTACAGGGACTGCTCTAGATGGGAGCACTCCTAGAAAGAGCACAGCACAAAACACCCAACATATGAAGAATCGAGGAGGAGGAACAAGAAGGGAGAGAAGAAAAGAATCTCCAGACAGTGTATATAACAGCTCAATAAGCGAGCTAAGTTAGGCAGTAAGATACTAAAGAGGCTAACCTTGAACCTTTGGTAACCACGAATTTAAAGCCTGCAATGGCAATAAGTACATATCTTTCAATAGTCACCCTAAATGTTAATGGATTGAATGCACCAATCAAAAGACACAGAGTTACAGAATGGATAAAAAAGCAAGACCCATCTATATGCTGCTTACAAGAAACTCACCTCAAACCCAAAGACATGTACAGACTAAAAGTCAAGGGATGGAAAAACATATTTCAAGCAAACAACAGTGAGAAGAAAGCAGGGGTTGCAGTACTAATATCAGACAAAATAGACTTCAAAACAAAGAAAGTAACAAGAGATAAAGAAGGACACTACATAATGATAAAGGGCTCAGTCAAACAAGAGGATATAACCATTCTAAATATATATGCAGCCAACACAGGAGCACCAGCATATGTGAAACAAATACTAACAGAACTAAAGGGGGATATAGACTGCAATGCATTCATTCTAGGAGACTTCAACACACCACTCACCCCAAAGGATAGATCCACTGGGCAGAAAATAAGTAAGGACACGGAAGCACTGAACAACACAGTAGAGCAGATGGACCTAATAGACATCTATAGAACTCTACATCCAAAAGCAGCGGGATATACATTCTTCTCAAGTGCACATGGAACATTCTCCAGAATAGACCACATACTAGGCCACAAAAAGAGCCTCAGAAGATTCCAAAAGATTGAAATCATACCAACCAACTTTTCAGACCACAAAGGCATAAAACTAGAAATAAATTGTACAAAGAAAGCAAAGAGGCTCACAAACACATGGAGGCTTAACAACACGCTCCTAAATAATCAATGGATCAATGACCAAATCAAAATGGAGATCCAGCAATATATGGAAACAAATGACAACAACAACACTAAGCCCCAACTTCTGTGGGACACAGCAAAAGCAGTCTTAAGAGGAAAGTATATAGCAATCCAAGCATATTTAAAAAAGGAAGAGCAATCCCAAATGAATGGTCTAATGTCACAATTATCGAAATTGGAAAAAGAAGAACAGATGAGGCCTAAGGTCAGCAGAAGGAGGGACATAATAAAGATCAGAGAAGAAATAAATAAAATTGAGAAGAATAAAACAATAGCAAAAATCAATGAAACCAAGAGCTGGTTCTTCGAGAAAATTAACAAAATAGATAAGCCTCTAGCCAGACTTATTAAGAAGAAAAGAGAGTCAACACAAATCAACAGTATCAGAAACGAGAAAGGAAAAATCACGACGGACCCCACGGAAATGCAAAGAATTATTGGAGAATACTATGAAAACCTATATGCTAACAAGCTGGGAAACCTAGGAGAAATGGACAACTTCCTAGAAAAATACAACCTTCCAGGATTGGCCCACGAAGAAACAGAAAATCTAAACAGACCAATTACCAGCAACGAAATTGAAGCGGTAATAAAAAAACTACCAAAGAACAAAACCCCCGGGCCAGATGGATTTACCTCGGAATTTTATCAGACATACAGGGAAGACATAATACCCATTCTCCTTAAAGTTTTCCAAAAAATAGAGGAGGAGGGGATACTCCTAAACTCATTCTATGAAGCTAACATCACCCTAATACCAAAACCAGGCAAAGACCCCACCAAAAAAGAAAACTACAGACCAATATCCCTGATGAACGTAGATGCAAAAATACTCAACAAAATATTAGCAAACCGAATTCAAAAATACATCAAAAGGATCATACACCATGACCAAGTGGGATTCATCCCAGGGATGCAAGGATGGTACAACATTCGAAAGTCCATCAACATCATCCACCACATCAACAAAAAGAAAGACAAAAACCACATGATCATCTCCATAGATGCTGAAAAAGCATTTGACAAAGTTCAACATCCATTCATGTTAAAAACTCTCAGCAAAATGGGAATAGAGAGCAAGTACCTCAACATAATAAAGGCCATCTATGATAAACCCACAGCCAACATTATATTGAACAGTGAGAAGCTGAAAGCATTTCCTCTGAGATCGGGAACTAGACAGGGATGCCCACTCTCTCCACTGTTATTTAACATAGTACTGGAGGTCCTAGCCACGGCAATCAGACAAAATAAAGAAATACAAGGAATCCAGATTGGTAAAGAAGAAGTTAAACTGTCACTATTTGCAGATGACATGATACTGTACATAAAAAACCCTAAAGACTCCACCCCAAAACTGCTAGAACTGATATCGGAATACAGCAAAGTTGCAGGATACAAAATCAACACACAGAAATCTGTGGCTTTCCTATATACTAACAATGAACCAACAGAAAGAGAAATCAGGAAAACAACTCCATTCACAATTGCATCAAAAAAAAAAAATACCTAGGAATAAACCTAACCAAGGAAGTGAAAGACTTATACTCTGAAAACTACAAGTCACTCTTAAGAGAAATTAAAGGGGACACTAACAGATGGAAACTCATCCCATGCTCATGGCTAGGAAGAATTAATATCGTCAAAATGGCCATCCTGCCCAAAGCAATATACAGATTTGATGCAATCCCTATGAAACTACCAGCAACATTCTTCAATGAACTGGAACAAATAATTCAAAAATTCATATGGAAACACCAAACACCCCGAATAGCCAAAGCAATCCTGAGAAAGAAGAATAAAGTAGGGGGGATCTCACTCGCCAACTTCAAGCTCTACTATAAAGCCATAGTAATCAAGACAATTTGGTACTGGCACAAGAGCAGAGCCACAGACCAATGGAACAGACTAGAGAATCCAGACATTAACCCAGACATATATGGTCAATTAATATTTGATAAAGGAGCCTTGGACATACAATGGTGAAATGACAGTCTCTTCAACAGATGGTGCTGGCAAAACTGGACAGCTACATGTAGGAGAATGAAACTGGACCATTGTCTAACCCCATATACAAAAGTAAACTCAAAATGGATCAAAGACCTGAATGTAAGCCATGAAACCATTAAACTCTTGGAAGAAAACATAGGCAAAAATCTCTTAGACATAAACATGAGTGACCTCCTCTTGAACATATCTCCCCAGGCAAGGAAAACAACAGCAAAAATGAGTAAGTGGGACTATATTAAGCTGAAAAGCTTCTGTACAGCAAAAGACACCATCAATAGAACCAAAAGGATCCCTACAGTATGGGAGAATATATTTGAAAATGACACATCCGATAAAGGCTTGACATCCAGAATATATAAAGAGCTCACACGCCTCAACAAACAAAAAACAAATAACCGAATTAAAAAATGGGCAGAGGAACTGAACAGACAGTTCTCCAAAAAAGAAATATGGATGGCCAACAGACACATGAAAAGATGCTCCACATTGCTAATTATCAGAGAAATGCAAATTAAAACTACAATGAGGTATCACCTCACACCAGTAAGGATGGCTGCCATCCAAAAGACAAACAACAACAAATGTTGGCGAGGCTGTGGAGAAACGGGAACCCTCCTACACTGCTGGTGGGAATGTAAGTTAGTTCAACCATTGTGGAAAGCAGTATGGAGGTACATCAAAATGCTCAAAACAGACTTACCATTTGACCCAGGAATTCCACTCCTAGGAATTTACCCTAAGAATGCAGCAATCAAGTTTGAGAAAGACAGATGCACCCCTATGTTTATCACAGCACTATTTACAATAGCCAAGAATTGGAAGCAACCTAAATGTCCATCGATAGATGAATGGATAAAGAAGATGTGGTACATATACACAATGGAATACTACTCAGCCATCAGAAAAGGGCAAATCCAATCATTTGCAGCAACATGGATGGAGCTGGAGGGTATTATGCTCAGTGAAACAAGCCAAGCGGAGAAAGACAAATACCAAATGATTTCACTTATCTGTGGAATATAAGAACAAAGGAAAAACTGAAGGAACAAAACAGCAGCAGAATCACAGAACTCAAGAATGGACTAACAGGTACCAAAGGGAAAGGGACTGGGGAGGATGGGTGGGTAGGGAGGGATAAGGGGGGTGGAGAAGTAGGGGGGGCATTAAGATTAACATGAATTGGGGGGGTAGGAGAAAAGGGAGGGCTGCACAACACAGAGAAAGCAAGTAGTGATTCTATAACATTTTGCTATGCTGATGGACAGTGACTGTAAAGGGGTTTATAGGGGAGACATGGTATAGGGGAGAGCCTAGTAAACATAATATTCATCATGTAAGTGTAGATTAGTGATACCAAAAACAAAGCAAAACAAAACAAAACAAAAAAATAAAAGGGCAGTTCCTGTGTGGTAACCTTCAGTGAGTTCTACACAAGGGTATAAAGGGCATATAAAAGTGTAGGCAAAGGGTCTGTTTCTGTTTATACAGAGAATCAAAGCCTAATTGGGCTACCCCAAAAATGAACTAAGATACGATATGAAAGAGAACTTCCAACATCAGCACTCTCTGGAAGACTCATGCCAGAAGATGATCATCAAAAAACCCCAACAAAGATCCACGCACTGCTACAGCTGTAGATGCACTCATCCCACCAGTTCCTGGACTTGCCATGGGAATGAGGAAGGAGATATCTAAGCTGGCCTGTGCATACAGTAAAACAACAAATTTGACTGGATCTATACTGTTGGAACTCAACCAAGAATTAGGAAAAGTGCAAGTTGTAGCGCTCCAAAATCTTACAACTACAGACTGTTTACTGTTAAAAGAACATAAGGGATGTGAACATTCCCCAGGAATGGGTTGTTTTAATTTGTCTGATTTCTCTCAGACTGTTCAAGTTCAGTTGGACAATATCCACCATATCATAGATAAGTTTTCACAAATGCCTAAGGTGCCTAACTGGTTTTCTTGGTTTCACTGGAGATGGCTGGTAATTACAGATATGCTTTGGTTATGTAACTATACTCCTATTATGTTAATGTGTCTACGCAATTTAAGTAGTAGCTTAAAACCTATATATGCTGAAGTTACTCTACAAGAAGATATGTCAAAGAAATAATCAATCTTCCCATGTTTTCTTCCGCCTGCTACTTCTATAGCTTTTCTTCTTCCTTCCTAATTACAACCCTTAAATAGAATTCGTGCCTCATATCAAATTTACCGAGTATCATAATTCTTCCAAGTGGTAAAAATACCTCAAGACAAATGCTGGGCATAGAAGCTACAGGGCATAAATATGCAAAGAAGTAAAAAGCTAACCTTTTCAAACAATAAGGCTTCCCTCTCACTTACCAACTTCACATTTCCCTGTATGGCCCCAGAAGATGACTGGTTAGCCAGAGATGGGTAAGATTCCTCAAGGGAGGAACAACCTAAGACAGGCACAGTCGCAGGGGTGTCATCAGGTGAGAAATTGGGGATCAACAGAGGTAAGGTTTAGAACCTCACCCCCCCTGTTCTGAGAGAAATCTTCTGCATACGTGGATGTTTTATTGCCCTTGTCTAGCTTGGATTAACACATAGTGTACAGGCACACACCTGATCATCTACATTTGCTCTCTTACAACACTAAACTATGTTTTCTACCTTTATCTTGTATCTACCTACCACTTCAGCATTTTATTAAAAATAATAATAATAAAGAGAGAAATGTGGTATCCCCATATAAATCAAGTATAAAAACCAAATGAGTATTCATATTTGAACTGTTTAGAGTTCATAATGCATGAGTAAAACCAAAAGTTTCTGTGATGACTGCCCTTGTACTGTTCACTATGTAACTTATTCATTATGTAAGAATTTGTTCTACATGTAAGAACTTGTTTGTTATGCCTCAGAAGATTGGAGACTGACGAAAATTAGGCTTGGGGTGGATTAATGATTGTGCATTGAGCATTGACTCCCCTATACAGAATTTTATTGTCGTTAACAACCATTTGATCAATAAATATGAGAGATGCCCTCACAAAAAAAAAAAAAAAAAAAAAAAACCGGACAGACTTCCAATGGTAAAATAAATAAGTAACCGGGATGTAATGTATAGCATAAGGAATATAGTCAAGATATTGTAACAGCTTGGTAGGGTGATAGCTGGAACCTAGAATTATGTATATAAATGTTTTATCACTGTGTTGTACACTTGAAACTAATGTAATATAATACTGTGCATCAACTACCCTTCAATAAAAAGTAATTATTTATAAAAAAAAAAAAAAACTCAAAATAGAAATACCATTTAATCCAGGAATTCCACTCCTAGGAATTTACCCTAAGAGTGCAGGAGCCCAGTTTGAAAAAACATATGCACCTCTATGTTTATCACAGCACTATTTACAATAGCCAAGAAATGGAAGCAGCCTAAGTGTCCATCAGTAGATGAATGGATAAAGAAGATGTGGTACATATACACAATGGAATATTATATTCAGCCATGAGAAGAAAACAAATCCTACCATTTACAACAGTATGGATGGAGCTACAGGGTATTATGCTCAGTGAAATAAGCCAGGTGGAGAAAGACAAGTATCAAATGATTTCATTCATCTGTGGAGTATAAGAACAAAGCAAAAACTGAAGGAACAAAAGAGCATCAGACTCACAGAACCCAGGAATGGACTAACAGTTCCCAATGAGAAAGGGCCTGGGGAGGATGGGTGGGAACGGAGGGATAAGGGGGGGAAAGGGGCATTACGATTAGCACACGTAATGTAGGGGGGGCACGGAGAAGGCAGTATAACACAGAGAAGACAAGAAGTGATTCTATAGCATCTTACTACGCTGATGGACGGTGACTGTAATGGGATATGTGGTGGAGACTTGATAATGGGGGAAATCTAGTAACCGTAATGTTGCTCATGTAATTGTATATTAATGATACCAAAATAAAAAATAAAAATAAAAAAGGCATGGGTCCAGCTAGCACTCTCCTTTTGCTCTTTCTCTCTCTCTCTCACTACCTGGAGTGCAGATGCAAGACAACAGCAGCAATGAGAAAAAAAAACCACACATGAAGGGTAGCAGAGCAGGAAGAAAAAGAGCCTGGATTCTTAATGGTACTGAGGACCTGCAGTAGCTCAGGACTGCCTTAAGCTGTATCTTTGGATGTTAGAAAATTAAATCTCTTACTTATTTAAACCATTGTTTGTTGGACTTTTTGTTAATCTGCCTTTTCCATTAGATTATGAACTCTTTGAAGTCAAAGAGACCTTTTTTTATAAATTGAGGTATAATTGACATATAACATTATATAACTGTCAGTGTACTGCATAATGATTCAATATTGTATATGTATATATATATTGCAAAATGATCACTACAATAAGACTCGTTAAATATCTGTGCCCATGCATAGTTAAAAATTTTTTTTCTTTTGATAAGAACTTTTAATATCTACTCTCGTAGCATCTTTTCAATATGCAGTGCAGAATTATTAACTCTAGTCACCATTATTAATAACTTCAATAACTATATTGAAGAGACTAGGTATTCACTTCTGTATCCTCATTTGATGTAATGTCCAGTATTAAATAGACACATAAATGTTTGATAAATGAAACAACGTATTGCCATTGCTAATAAAACCTAAACTGTGGTTTGCTCCCTGGTGAAATCTTCAAAGATTTGGTAAAGGCAGATAAGATATAAACAGTGGTTAAACAATACATATTTAACTAGTTTTTATTTTGGTAAGCCCCATTTACTATCTTGCTCTAAGAGCATTGTTTTTAGTCAGATCACTTATTTTTTTAAGTGAGCATTTCAGTTTTCTGAATTGAATTTGTTTTAGTGATGTCTACTTAAAAAAAAAAACTTTAGCTTAATGATGAAAATTTACAGAAAGGATACAAGAAAAGTTTAAGGGCATGGTAACTTCCTTTACCAAGATTCCACAAATGCTAACATTTGACCACATTTGATTTATCCTTCCTCCCTCATTTTTTCCATTAACTTTCTGAGGGTAAATTGCAGACATTATCTTCTTACCTCCAGATGGGCTTCTTAAAAATCATGACAGCCCACTTGGGTTTAAGTCTGGAGCAATACCTTAGGGTGTATTTTTAGAAAATACTTCAATGTATGTTTCCTCAATTTATAATGACATTCTCTTATATATGCAGTATAATTTGATAATTATAACAATTTATAATAGAACAAATTATAGTATGACTTGATAACTGTAGTATAATTACGTAACTATATAGTGTATAGTATAGTAAAATTAATTATATTTATCATGTATAATTATCAAAACCAGGGTATTAACATTAATACAATTCTGTTATGAAAATTTTTCCATTTGTCCTAACTTGTCCTTTATAACAGAAGTAAAAAACATTTCCGTCTGGTCTAGGATCCAGTTGAGGATCACACAGATGGCATTTAGTCACCATGGGTTTTTTTAGTCTTCCTCGATCTGGAGAAGTTCCTCAGTCTTTATTTTTCATGACCATGATTATGAAGAGTATAAGCAAGTCATTTCATAGAATGTGATGTGAGCAGTTTTTGATAATGCCAGTTCACCTGGAGTGAGCTCTTCCCTAGAAAAAACAAATCATGTGTTTCTTCAAAATTTTGTATCTTAACTTTATCTCGATCAACTCTGCAAGATGTCTGTAGGGACTTTGTTGTTGTTTAACATTGTTTCTCAAAGGGGCTGTATTGGCATTTGGAACAGATTGTCCCACACACCCCTGACATCTGCCCACTGAATTCCAGTAGCCTTCTTCAGTTGGTGTGGACACTCAAAATACCTACAGTTGAGAACCACTGTTCCTTAAAACTTGGAATCTTTAGATTGGGAAAGCAGTCATCTTGTTTTTTATATAGTAGGTAATGCAAACAAATTTTCCAATGAATGGTTTTAATTATCAGTAATCTGTAACTGATGGCTAAAAATATGCTTTGGCTGAATTCTGTTCAGTTATTTAATTTAGTCATATTTAATGAATAAATGATAAATGGTTAAATTGGTCATATATGTTTTTATATAATCTGAAATGAAAATTTTGTTAACTGTCTGTTTAAATTCAAAGATTTCACCTTTGAAGTTAACTGAAATAAAATATCTCTTAAAGATATATCTTAAAACTTGATATTTTGCTGTTATAAGTTTTAGGGGGATAATATTAATGATATTATTTTCTTTATGACTTTCTTTCAGAATTGATCCCTAGGAAAGACCTTCTTATAGAAAATGTGCCATATTATGATGCACCAACTCAGAAGCAATGAATTTTCTAGGATGAAATCGAGTCTTTGTAATATTTTCTCTGACCTGGCATTTTGGCAGTGAATGAATTTAAGTATAGTTTTATAATCAAATTTCAGGTTAGGACATTGCTTAAAATGCAGAACATAGTTAAAAGTGTTTCTAAAGAGCATTAGATAAGACATTTCATTTTCATTGAAAATCAAACTTTAAGAAGTTAAATATATGCTTAGGGATGTATATCATATTCAGTTCTCTTTGGCCTTGATGAGTATTTTGGTTTTACCATAACTATTTGAGAATGCAGTATTTTGACAATTTGGTGGGTTTTCCTCCCATGTAAAGTGAATCTGTCAGATTAAAATTACTGGCTTAAAATAATGTCCCCAATCATTAAATCTGTCAAAAAATTTCAGTGTGTGCCAACTCTCCATAGAAGGTGGCTTTTGTTTCCTAAAGCACTGAAATTGTTTTTGTAGCTAAAAAATAATAATCCAGTTTCCTTTTAAAAATAGTATCTTTGTCTTCCTATAAAAACATTTTAAAATTAGTCTTCTAAAGATAGATGAATAAAATATCAAAATTACCTAGGATCACTGTGTGAAAAAATAATTCTAAATTTTTTAGGAAATAGTGGCCCTTGATCAAACTATATTCTGTAGCCTTAGTAGGATTAGCTGTACTTACACCACTAACCCTAACCCTAACCCTAACCCTAACCCTAACCCTAACCCTAATCCTAACCCTTTTATTTGTTTTTTTTTTTTGTGACTTTATTGTGAATATGTAGTATGTGGCTGCATTCTTTTAATTTTAACCAGTTAAACTTAAATGTCTTTTCTTCTTCCTCATGTCCCATTCCTGAGAAGATTGGCAGTATTACAAAACAGCTTGTCATTCTACCATCTAATGGTAGGAACTCATAAAATTGTATTTAATGTTCTTCTTGTTTCACTTTTGTTTTGTATCTTTACCATTCTGTTTTCTCAGTGAACAGTGTGTTCCCTCCTTTTCACTGATCATTTCTCCCATTCGATTAAGACCTTGACAGAGTTTTTCATTTTTACAAGATTCTCAGGGCAAGTTTTGTTTGTTGGCAGACATACTGGTATAGCAATACTGGATATAAAATGTCATATTTTAAAGTAATTTAATTTTAGGTGATCAAAAAATTATCAAAATTATTTAGACATATAGTCAGTATTCTACTGGGTAAACTACATCTATATAGTGTTTATTTTGTAACCCACTTACAGAATTTTAAGAATGATGACTATCTTAAGTACCTAACTTCTCTTTGGTACATGTCAACATTTAATTAAATATTTTTAATTTAGTTTAAAAACAAAGCTTCTCATATTTCCCCAAGGAAGTTGCCCGCTTCTAACATTTCATTTTGACTACTGAAATCTTGTGAAAGTGGGTTTTACAAATTCTAAGTGCAGATATCTAGGCTCAGAGGCTCAGCATGGCTGTGTGAACAATCTTTTGGCAGAAGTTAGAAAGAGTGAATGGCAGAAGAATCATATTTGTCAAGTGTGTGAGGGAAGAATCCTTCACTGATGATTTGAAGCTGGGGGAATATATGACAGATAGTTTGCATAACATCTAATTTGGAACATTAAAATTAAGATTTAACTCAAATAGTATTTAAGTTGGTTCTTATTTTATCTGCAGTTTCATTTCTTAATATTAGTACAGTGTCCAAAAAGCACGTAATAATGAGAATAAATGGAACTTCTATGCTCATGGACAAAATGAACCATTTAGTTGTAAACACAATGCCATATGTCAACAAAGAAATGAAAATTCCAATTTTTAAGTAGAGTTTTCTAAAGCAAAAGTAATGAATACAAAATTAATATAACTTTGCTATATATCAGCTATAACCAATTAGAAAATAAACAGAAAAATTCTGCTTATAATAGTAAACTATAAAATAGGAATGGACTTTTTTAGAAAACCTGAAAAACTTAAATATTAAGAATGCACTGTGTTCTTAGATGGGACAGCTGAAAATTATGGAGATAACAGTTCCTTAAGCGTAATCGAGCAAAATCCCAACAGATTGACAAATACATCTGTATAAAAAATACAATAAAACATCTGTCTTCTGTAAAAACCACTATAAATAGTTCAGAGCAAATACTTACCACTAAAGTAATGATTAAAATAGTTAATATATAAGGTGCTCCTGTGACTCATTTAGCAACAGATAACGCAGTAGGAAAATGGGCAAATGATAGAAATAAGAAAGAAGAAATATTAAACTTCTGTAATGATCAGAGAAATGTAAATTAAAATGAAACATTTTTGTTCATCAAATTTATAGAAGTAAAGAAATTGATTGTGTCCAGTATTTGCAAAGGTGGAAGAATGTGGAAATAGGTGCTCTCATGTATTTCTGGAAGAAATGTAAGTTATAGGACCTTTTTGAAGGAAAGTTGACATCAAAATTTGAAATAAACATACTGTTCAGTCTATATTTTCAACAACTCTAAGGATACTAATAAATGTACACTCAGATGTATATACAGAAATTTCTGTAGCATTGGTTATAATTTTTAGAAATTGATAACAGCCTAAATTTCCAAACATAGGGGAGCAGTTAAAGAAAATGTGTCTCATCTGTACAGTGGGATATTATGAAGGAATTGAAAAAAATGGCAAAATATCTAGTCTAGAAAGAAGCAAGTCACAAAGTATATGTTCTCTATGAATTCACTTACATACAAAAGAACTATTTTTGCTCATACCATATATATATGCATATATATGTACAAAGGCATAGAAATAATATGTGCTAAATGTTAGTAGACAGGGAGGTAAATGAGATTTATGGAAGGAGACAAGTAAATTGAGAACTGGTACTCCTGCATGTTTAAATATTTTTTACAGTGAGTATATCAACATATAAATTTTAAAGGACTACTCTTAAGCTATTAGTGCTTTTTTTTTTTAATTCTCAATTATGAAATATTTCAATATAAGCAATTAGTATGTCAGACACTAGTGAATTCCCACATTTGACAGATGTTACATTTTGCATTATTTGTTTAAAGATCTCCTTCCTTTTAAGTCAAAAAATCTTATAAAGCTTAAGTCCCACCTCCCTTTTCTTTCTCCTCACTCATTTCAGGGATAGTCACTGTTTTACAGTTGGAGGATATTATCCCCATACTTGTTTTTATGCTTTTACCAAATGTATATTATTCAAAACATTATACAGTATATGTAACATATATAGCATGTATAGATATTAAAAATATAGTGTAATATATATATGACATATTATATAGTACAATATAATAGCGTATATATATAATAGATAGTACTGTTTTGCAGTTTCAAATGTTAAGTGAATGGTGTTATGCTCCATGTATTCTGCAGCTTAGTTTTCATCATACAATAGGTTTTAGAAATGTATGTGTATTGTTGCAGAAATATCTAGATCTTTCACTTTTATCTTTTATTCCTTTGTAAGAATAAACTACATTGTTTATCCATGTCTCTTGATAAATAATAGTATTGTTTCATTTTTTGATATTGCAAACAAATTTACTAAAAACTCCAGCACATGGATTCAGCACCCATGTAAATGTTTACCTGGATATATATACCCAGAAGCAAAACTGTTGAGTCGTAGGTTAGGTACATATTCAACTCTTTGAGGAATTTTTAAACTGTTCTTAAAAGTACTCATGCCAGCTTACTCTACAGTCAGCACCGTGTGAGAGGTCCCATTTCTCCATATCTTAACTGCTGTTGTTATATATGACTTCCCTTTTTTGTCAACCTAATGATATGAAATGGTAGCACACTGTTTTAATTTGCATTTCTGGATTACTGATGATATAGATTATCTTGTCATATTTATTGGCTATTACAGTTTTCCATTATGAATTTGTGTTCCTATCCTTTATGAACTTTCCTCTGCGAGGTTGTCTGACTTTTTCTTAATGATCCTTTATATATTCTGAATATTAACCCTGTATTCATTATCTGTGATGCAAATGTCTTCCATTATATGACTTGTCTTCTCTGTTTATGATAAACCTGTAGTTTTGGAGTGTATTTTAGTGTATGCATTTCAAAAAATTTTTTTCTTCATTAATTTTCCTTTTGTACCTTTTTGAGAAATTCTTTTCTACTCCAAAGTCATATAGATACATTTTCCTCTGAATGATGAAGTCTTACTTTCTATGTTCAGGCCTTTATGCCATGTAGATCCATCTAAAATTTATTTTTGATAGGAAAGAGGGATCTAATTTTATCCTTTTTTATGGTAAAACACTTTACCTTAGCATCATTTATTGAGTATCACATCCTCTTTCTGATTGCATATCAAGCAATTTTGATGATATCCCAAGTTATTATATTTTGGAATCAGTCTAATCCTCTTAACTATTCAATGCCTTTGTCCCTACAATTATCCCTTTCTGCTGCCAAATCTCTTTTCCTTCTCTCCACTAGATTGTTCTCAACAGCATTCAACTTTTTGAAATATTCCCATTTTTAAAAAAACTTCCTTGAAACTCCCCTGCCCTCAAGCTTCAGCACCATTTCTCCACTCTTTTTTTGTACTGAGAGGTTTCTGTACTTAATGTGCCCGACCAGTAACCTCCACTTGGAAGTACATAGGTTAATTCTCAGTCTTTTTTTTATTCATCCTCTTGGTAGCAGTTGGCATGATGGATCATTCCCTCTTTTTTAAACAGATACCTGGACATTTATTTATTGTAAATCTACTAAGATATAGCCATGAACCAAAGTAATAAAAATGCCTACGTCTTCTGTTTATCATTTCAGATCTACTCTCAGCCCTTCTGGACTTGCTTTCAGCCTTCTCTGGAAGGACTGACCTGTATGAACCAGCTAAAGTGGGTCCTATACCCTCTGACTTTTGGCTGGTACAGCCACTGGGGAATGCTGGCAGAAGATCAGCATTTTTCTGTATGTGAGAGACAGACAATAAACAGAATTAAAAAGTAAACTAGAAGGTGATAATTGCTTTAGAGAAATGCAAAGCAGGAAAGGGAGGTAGGGAAGCAAGGAAAAACAGGGTGTTGCCGTTTAAAATAATTTGATCAGGGAGGTCTGCTAAGAAAGTGATAGTTGAGTAAAGATGAAGAATGTGAGGGATGTAGCCATGCAGATACTAGGGAAGAACTTTCCAACCAGAGAAAACTAAGTGCAGTGTTCCTGAAACAGGCTCATGCCTGCTATGTTTGAGAAGAACTGAATGTCAGTAGCAAAGTGATTTAGGAGGAAAGTAGTAGGAGATGAAGTCACAGAAATGAAAAGGTAGAAGGAGGCAGTAAATGTCAGGTTTTGCAGATTATTACAAGAACTCTGGTTTTTACTCAGTAAAATACATAATCTTAAGGTTGTTTTGAGAAGAGGAGTGTTAGGATCTTTAAGTTTTAAAGAGACCACTCTGGCTATTGTTCTGAGAATAGATCAATGGGGCAAGGGTGAATGCAGGGATACCAATCAGAAGTCTCTTGCATTAACCTAGGAAAGAGGTGATAGTGGCCAGCGTGGCAGCAGTGATTGTTATGAGAAGTGGCAAGATTTGGGATATATTTTGATAGAGCCCTTGGGTTTCCTGATGGATTGAATGTGAGGTGAAATTAAAAGAAAGGAGTCAGTTGATTCCTAAGGTTTTTGGCTTGAGCAACTGAAAGGACATAGTTACCATCAGCTGTGATGGTAAACAAACTAGGTTTGTGAAAGAAGATCAGAAGTTTAGTTTGGGACATGCATTGATTGAAGTGACTATCAGTTATCCAATTGGAGTTGTTAATGAGATTGGATATAACAAATGCTGCTCAGGAAATGGTCTGGGCTGGTGTAAAACTTTGGGAGCCATTAATATAGATGAAGTATTTAAAATCGTCTGTTGGATGAAATCACCAGGAAATTAATTTTAGATAGAGAAGAAAAGTCATTGAGTCCTGGGGCACTCCAATGTGAAGAAGTTAAAGAGATAATTATGAACAACAAGAGCTAGAAAAATTTCCAGTAGGGTAGAATGAAAACAAGGATAATTTAGAGCAGAGGTTGGCAGGCTTTGGCTCACAGAGGCCAAATTTGACCCACTGCCCTTGTTGTAAATAAAGGTTTATAGGAAACTATCACACTTACTCGTTTAAGTCTTGTCTATGGCTGCTTTCATACTACAGTGACATGGTTGAATGATTGGAACAGAAACTGCATGATACACAAGGCCTAAAATTGCTCTCTGGTCCACTTACAGGAAAAGTTTCTTGATCTCCTGGTGTAGAGTCCTGGAAGCCAAGTGAAAAAAGTGTTTCATTAAAGTGAGACTGATTGCATTGTGATTGCAATTAAAATTCCAGTAGGATTTAGCAGCATGGTGATGACTGGTGACTTTGGCAAGAGTTTCAATGAAGTAATTGAAGAAACATTATGTTCATGCTAATTCTCCCCAAATCAATCTCTAACTTCATTGTAATCACAGCTAAAATTGCAGTAGGATATTTTTGAGGAACTATTAGAATTCATGAGAAATAATAAGGCTCCATAAATAGCTAAATCAGCTATGATGAAAGAGAATAAGACTGGATATCCATGTGCAGAAAAATGGAACTTTAATTCATACCTCACACACTATACAAAAATTAACTGAGAATCAATCATGGACCTAAATGTAAAACTTAAAACTAGAAAACTTCTTGAAGTAAAAGAAGAAAATCTTTGTGACTTAGAGTTAGGTAATGATTTCTTAGACATGACACCAAAAGCACAATACACAAAAGAAACTGGACTTTATCAAAATGAAAAACCTTTGCTCTTTAAAATGTTGTTAAAAGAATGAAAACAAGCCACAGACTGGGAGAAAATATTTATAACTCATAAACTGATAAAGAACTTTTACTCAGAATATATAAAGAACATTTAAAGTAAGAAAACAATCCCTTTTTAAAGCAGATAAATATTTGAATACTTGATAAAAAGTTACACAAATGGAAATAGGCATATGAAAAATGCTCAACATCAGTAGTCATTGGAAATGAAAATCACAATGATGTACTACCACATACCAATTAGAATGGCTAAAATATGACTGAACATACCAAGTGTTGGCAAGAATGTGGAAGAACTGAAATACTTATACATTGCTGGTAGAAATGTAAAATGGCAAAAAAGCTTTGAAAAACTGTTCAGTTTCTTAAAAAGTTAAACACATCTCATATTACCTAGACTTTCTACCCCTCAGTATATATCTAAAAGAATGAAAGCATTTATCTGTACACAGATTTTTCTATATTGTCCAGCAAAAGAAACCATCAACAAAATGAAAAGGCAACCTACAGAATAGGAGAGAATATTTGGAAATCATGTATTGATAATGGCTAATATCCAAAATACATAAAGAATAAATACAACAACACCAAAAAAAAAAACTCCAATGAAAAAATGTGCAGAGGATCTGAATAGACTTATGCTAAGTGAAATAAGTCATAAAAAGACAAATACTGTGTGATCTCATAAGTGGAATGTAAAAACAAACTGAAAAACCAAACTCATAGATACAAAGAACAGATTGGTGGTTGCCAGAGGTGGCGTATGGGGGTAGACGAAATGGGTGAAGGTGGTCGAAAGGTGCACAATTACAGTTGTAAAGTAAGTCATGGAGATGTAATGTACACATGGTGACTATAGTTAGTAATACTGCATATTTGAACAATGCTAAGAGAGTACATCTTAAAAGCTCTCATCACAGGAAGACAATTGCAACTATGTGTGGTGATCAATATTAACTAGTTATTGCAGTGATCCTCCTCACAGTATATACAAATATACTGTTGTACACCTGAAACTAATATAATGTGAAATATCAATTATATCTCAATTTTTGAAAAAGCTTAATTTATAGAAGCTTTAATTGTAATGGCTCAAAACTGGGAACAGCCCAAATGTCCATCAACAGATGAATGAATTAACAAATTGTGATAATCTCTATACAATGGAATATGTCCAAGGAACAAAAAGAAAGGAACTATTATTACATGCAACAATATAGGTCAGTCTCAGAATACTTATCCTTAGTGAAGGAAACCAGACAAAAGCAAATACATGTTATATGATTCTGTTTATATAAAATTCTAGAAACTGCAAACTGCTTCATAGTAACAGAAAGCAGATCAAGGGTTGCCGGAGGATGAGGACAGGGACAGCTGGAGGGAGGAATTAAAAAGGTACATGAATTCTTGGAGGGTGATGGATATGTTCATTATCTCAATTATGGTGATGGTTTTACAGGTGTATGCACGTGTCAAAAAAATGTACAAAATGCTGTGTACACTTATAATATGTTTAGTTCACAGTATGCCAATTATAATGCAATAAAGCTGTTAAAATATATGATAAAGCCAGGGTTATATTTTTAAAGGATAGTATTGGTGAAAGCACTGAAAAATGGTAGCAGCTGACCAGAGAGATAGACCCATATACTGTGATTATTTATATATATGTATTTATGTATATGTATATGTATATTCTATACATTCTAAATAGTTCCTTCAGTGAATCTCTGTGTCTGACAATGTTGACTTTCACCTTTTCTGTTGAATAATAATTTAGTCAGGTATGGAATTCTACACTGGCATTATTTCCCTAGCATCTCACAGATACCATTTCATTGTCTTTTTTTTTTTTTTCTGAAGTATAGTTGATAAAATCTTATATTGGTTTCAAGTATACAACACAGTGATTCAGCAGTTATCCATATTACTAAATCCTCACCCCCACTAGTGCAGTTACTATCTGTCAGTATAAGAAGATGTTACAGAATCATTGGCTGTATTCTCCACACTGTACTTCTGTTCCTGTGGCCAACTCATACTATGATTGAGAATTTTTGTGCCTCTAACCCCCTCACCCTTCCCAAACACCCACTACACCCCCTCCCCCATGGTGGTAACCACTGGTCACTTTTCAGTGTCTATGAATCTACTGCCATTATGCTCATTCTGTTTTGCTTTGTTTTTCTATTCCACAAATAAGTAAAATCATATGGTATTTTTCTTTCTCTGCCAGGCTTCTTTCTTTTTCTTTTTTTTTTTTATTAAAGTATCATTGATAAACAATCATGTTTGTTCCAAATACACAACTCAGTGGCTCAACAGTTATACTGGGCTTATTTAATCGAGCATAATATACTCTAGATCTCTCTACTTGTTGCAAATGGCAGTATTTCTTTTTATGGCTGAATAATATTCCATTGTGTATATGTACCACATCTTCTTTATCCATTCATCTGTTAATGGACACTTACGTTGCTTCCATATCTTGGCTATGGTAAATAATGTGGCGGTAAACATAGGGGTGCATACATCTTTTCAAATCAGAGATTTTGTTTTCTTCAAGTAAATTCCTAAAAGTGCAATGGCTGCATGGAATGGTATTTCTATTTTTAGTTTTTTGAGGAACCGCCATACTGCTTTCCATGGTAGCTGCACCAATTGTCGTTCCCACCAACAGTGTGGGAGGGTTCCCATGTCTCCACATCCTCACCAACACTTGTTATTTCTTGTCTTTTGGATAGTGGTCATTCTAACTAGTGTGAGAATTCTCATTGTTGTTTTGATTGCATTTCCCTGATGGTTAACAATGTGGAACATCTCTTCATGTGCCTGTTGGCCATCTGTATTTCTCCTTTGGAAAAATATCAATTCAGGTCCTCTGCCTATTTTTTAAATTGGATTATTTGTTTTTTGGGTGTTGAGGCATATGATTTCTTTTTATATTTTGATGTTAACCCCTTACTGGGTAAATCATTTATGAATATATTCTCCCATACTGTAGTATGTCTTTTTGTCCTTTTGATGGTATCCTTTGCTGTATGGAAGCTTTCTGGTTTGATATAGTCTCACTTGTTCTTTTTTATTTTGTTTCCCTTGCCTGAGGAGATGTGATCAGGAAAAATTGCTCATGCTTTCAGGAGATTTTTCCCTATGTTGTCTTCTAAGAGTTTTATAGTTTCATGTCTGATACTCATGTCTTTGACCCATTTGAGTTTACTTTTGTGTATTGAGTTAGACAGTAATCCTGTTTCATTCTGTTGCATGTAGCTGTCCAGTTTCCCAAACACTATCTATTGACAAGAATATACAATGGGGAAAAGACAGCCTCTTCTATAACTTGTGTTGTATCATTACTTTGTTTTGGAGTCTATTTTGTCTGATCTTAGTACTGGTACTCCTGCTTATTTCTTCCTATTGCATGAAATCTCTCTTGCTGCACCCTCACTTTCAGACTATGTATGTCATTAGGAGTGAAAGGATCTTGTAGGCAGTATACATGGGTCTTGTTTCTTTACCCATTCTTCTACTCTGGTCTTTTGATTGGTGCATTAAGTCCATTTACATTTAAGTTAATTATTGAGAGGAATGTACTTATTGCCATTTTGTTGATTGTTTTCTGTTTGTTCCTTCTAAGGTCCTCTCTGTTCCTTTCTTCCTCTCATAATCTTGTTATGATTGTGATTGTATTTCTTTGTGTGTGTGTGTGTGTGTGTGTGTGTGTGTGTGTATCTATTATAAGTTTTAGGTTTGTATTTACCATGACGTTCATGGATAGTTTCAAGAACAGTCTATATTAAGTTGAGGTCTCTCTATTTCAAACACAATCTAAAAGTACTTCTTTTTTCTTCTTCCTCCTTCACACTTTATGTATTAGATGCCATAATCTGCATTTTATACGTATCTCTTGACTGACTTTATGTATAGATGGCTTTACTTTTGTTTTGTTTTTAACTTCATACTTGCTTGATAAGTAATTGGTCTACTATCTTCACTCTGGATTTACTTCCACTGGTAAAAACTATTTAGCCTTAGGGATACTTCTATCTACAGAAGTCCCTTTAACATATCCTGTAGTGCTGGTTTAGTGTTTATAAAATTCCTTTAGCCTTCATTTACCTGGGAAAGTTTTTATCTCACCTTCAATTCTGAGTAATAACCTTGTTTGGTAGAGGATTCCTGGTTGAAGTTCCTTTTATTTCAGTATATTAAATATTTCATGCCTGTAAAGTTTCTGCTGAGAAGTCTGCTGATAGACTGATGTGGTTTCTCTTATAAGAAATTTTTTGCCTCTCTCTTGCTGCTTTCAGTACCCTCTGTTTATCCTTAATCTTTGTTATTTTAATTATTATGTCTTGATGTTGTCTTCCTGCAATTCCTTTTGTTAGGGCCTCTCCATGCTTCCAGGACCTGGGTGTCTATTTCCTTCCCCAGATTGGGGCCGTTTTCAGCAGTTACTTCTTCAAGGAGACTCTTCTCCTTTGTCTCTCTCTTCTTTTGGTATCACTCTTATGTGGGTATTGTTTCATTTGGGTCTCGCACAGAGCTCTCTTAGCAAACTTTCATTTCTAGAGATTCTCTTGTCCCCTCTGTTCCTCAGCTTCATTGTCTTCCTGTTCCCTAATTTCCATCTCATTGATTGTCTCCCCTATGTATGGTGATCTTTTATTCATTCCCTCCATTGTATGTTTCATTTCAGTTACTATATTCTTCAGCTCTGAGTGGCTCTTTTTCAGCTCTTTTATCTCTTTGTTGAAGGCTTCCCTGAGTTCGTCAATAGTTTTCCACAGATCAGTAAGTTTATTTATGACTGTTACTTTGAAATCTTTTTCCAGAAGTTTAGTGATCTCCATTTAATTTGGCCCTCTTTCTGGTGATTTATCCTCTACTTTTGTTTGGAATATAATTTCTCTGCCTCCTCATTTTGTCTGGATTTCTGTGTTTCTTCTTTTGAGTTAGTTAGATCTGCTATGCCTCCTGTTTTAGAGTATAATGGCTTTATGAAGAAGGTGTCCTGTGGTGCCCAGCAGCTCAAGGCTCTTCACCCACTGTTACCTGGTTTTCCTTCACAGTGGAGCCCCAGTTGCTGTTGGTGGACTATGGGCTATGCCACCTTTCTGCCTGTCTGCCAGCAGTGGTCCTTTCTTTACAATTGCTTTTCAGATTTTTGTGTTTTCACTGGCATTCAGTTTTTTGTTGTTATCCTAATCGACACTTGGTGTACTGCATCTTTCTGAGGATTCATGTCATGCATTAACTCCAGAAATTTATCTTCCATTATATTTTCAAATACTGCCTCACAAACATTCTGTCCATTTTTTCCTACTGGAACTCCTGTTAGTCATCTCTCATTGTGCTTCATTCTCGTTACTCTGCTCAATTTCAATCATTTAGTATATGGTCTAATTTACTATATCAGCTGTGTCTAATCTGTTGTTTAACCACCCCCATGTATTTCTCTTTGAATTTCAGAGACTGTTTTTTATTTCTTGTCATTATATTTGAGTTTTATATCAAATACACTATTCCTTTTTCATAATGATTTGTTCTCTATATTTCTTTATATCTTTCATCATTTAAAAATACTGATTTTCTAATCCCTCTCAAAATATTCTGTTCTATCAAGTGTCTAGATTGTCAGTACTCTTTGTTCATGGCTCAGAATTTCCTCATGTGTTTTGTAATTTTTGATTGTGTGTATATCTTGAATGGCAATTGTTAATTTTCTGAGGATCCCATGTGGAGTTTGGAATGTGGGAATGTCCCTCCAAGGGATCTTGTGCGTGCTTGTGTTTGCCAGGCACCCAAGTATACCTTGGGGATTTCCATATCACTCAGGTAATTTGAAACTGATCCTTGAATCACCACACGGTTTGATGATTTTCTTCTCTTACCGGTAATTTTTCTCCTACTCAGAGTCCCTGGAATCTTGCTCTCTCCCTGGGATTATGGGTAGTTTTTCAGTTCCCCTTCTTGGCACTTGCAGTTTTTTGAAGGGCCCTAACTTTTTACAGTAATCTATATTACTAAACCCAAGTCCATGGACTCATCCCCTGTTGATATGTAAGAACTAAAATCTAAGCTCCTAACTATTAGTGTCTATTTCCCAATCCCCTCACAGCCCCCAGGGATACCTGAATGTTAGTGTTCAGTTACATTCTTCTTTGGCTCTTAGGTCTCTTTTCTTTCTGGTATATGGGAATTTCCTTTCTTGTGAGCTAAGCCATGTAATATGAACCAGAATTCAAAGAAGTGCTGAAAGACAAATGGGGTCATTTTAAAAGGACACAGGAACCAGATTGAAGGATCTCTTGCTGGTCAAATTTGGGATGACTTAATGCATCAAAAATAGTAATGATTATAGTGAGCTAACACATTAAATAACAAAATAGTATAAAAATGCTCAGAAAAAGGAAAAGTCTGCTTTTCTCAGATTTTCACCTTTTCTTTAGCTTTGAGATTTTTCAGAATAAAAATTAGAGGAAATTAAAATTGAATCTCATTCAGCATTTTGTTGAGGGAATGGTTCTATTTTAACTTAACCCACATGTTGCCAAACTCAGAATTCCAGATTCTGATTCTCCTAGAAAAGCACAAGTTTCTAAAATGTCTTTCTGGCAATCCAATGTTAATATCTCAAAGCTTCTGAGTGTAAGAAATCTTATTAAATGAAATGTAATTCAAGCCTTCAATTGGGGATTCTTTTTCCTGCTATCATCTTTTTGTAATTGCAACTGAGTGCATCTCTGCATTTATTCAACCAGCATTAACTGAATTGTCCAGGGTCATTCTCAAAGACAGGTACTGGAGATTCAAAGACAAGACAGTCTAGTGGGGAAGACCAGCAAGAAAGCAGCAACTGTAGTATAACTAGTGCTACACAGGGATTAAACAGAGTTTTAAGAACTTAAAAGTAATCCATTAGAAAGTGGTTTGTAAAAATATAATAAATATGCAAGATAATGTACTTTCAATCTCTTAAAGAAGTAAAGAGGTATTAAAAAAACTCACACCTAACAATTTTTAAAATATAAATTGGAATTTTAAAAACAATTTTGTTTGTGAGGCAGGAAAAATTTGGGAGATCTTAAGCTTTCTGCCACAAACTACTTCATATATCTTTTTTCCTCCTCTTATGTTTTACTGTGGCAACAGAGTGAAAGGACTACTGTCTTAGATAAGATTCCCAGTGATACAGACTTTGAGATAAGAGATTTGAATTTGAATGCAGGAAATTTAAATTAGGGAGTGCACTCAGGAATAAGGCGAACTTTGGCAAGGGGACCAGGCTCTTGTTCCCTGGCATCAACAGCCATTAAAGGCAGGCCTTCCCCACAGAAGAGGCATAACCTTGGTGGGGCAATTCCCTTCAATGGGACTACTCCTAGAAATAGCAGTAGTTGTAAAACTTCAGCAGCCAATACTCCCAGGAGCTAAAGAAGTGAATGCTTCCTTCTGAGGGGGACATGTGGGGCAGTGCACAGAATGCAGTACACCAAATAAGGCCTTTCTGTAATGAGCTCAGTCTGTATGAGCAGGAAAAGCACAACTGTAAAGCTGAGTGTTGCTCTTTTGGGAAACAAGTACCCCAAGGACAAATTGTCATCTCTTTAGACCAAAATTAGAGGGCAAGCACATTAGAAAAGAGCTCATTAGAAGCTGGGATTCAAAGTGAGTTAATGCATGGGGTTATAGATTAATCCAACAAATGTGAGAAAAGCCCACCAAAAGAGAGAGTAGGAGACTGGGTTCTAGTCACATTTCTGTCATTGACAATGGAGTCTTGGAGCAAATCATTTATCATCCTTGGACTTCTGTTTCTTTTCCTGTACAGTGAGAAGAATGGAATAGATAATGTATTAGTTAGAAATATTTTAGTTGTGAGTAACAGAAACTCCATTTAGCTAGCTTGAGAGAGAAAGAAAGCAAAAGGGAATTGATTTGAAGAATAAATTTGTGTCTCCCAGACTGGCTGGGTTGGAAGTGGGCTTCAGGAACAGGCTGGAGTACTACAGGCAATGCATGGATGCCCTCTGCCCCTCCTCTGCCCTTGCATTCTTCACGATTGCTGCAGTCCAGCTCACCCCTTTAAGTTCACATGAGGAAAATAACTACAAAGAATTTTCGTATCCTTTGTTCAAGAGAGCAATCACAGTCAGGCTAAAATGCCTTGGTCTGAAACAGAGTTTGTTGGCTTTGTGTGTAGGAAGGGAATAACCTATGATTCTAACAGCTGTGTTTAGGTGAGGAACTGAGTGGGGCAGGTAGAACTTCCATAAAAGATATAGGAGCATGTTGCACAGCAGTCAAGATGTCCATTGCCATTATCCCTAAAATCCTATGATTTAAATGAGCAACTACCTAAGTAAAATTTGATTCACTTCTCACTGTGGGAGTGAGGATTTAATAACATGTGTAACTGTTGAACCACTGTGTTGTATACTTGAAACAAGTATAATAAGATTATAAAGCAACTGTACTTGAATTTAAAAATATGATGATTAATTAAAATAAATAAATAAATCGCAAATGGAAATTTGACAATTAAATGAGGGAGGCTGAAACTAAAATCCCTCAGCAAGATGAACTGACAGCTTCACTTTTCATTTAGACCCATACAAAACTGACAGTGTTTACCTGGTGATAACATATCAAGAAGTACACAAACACTGTTTTCAGAGAAGGAAAATGTTGAGTTGTTTAAGCCACTTGAACTACAGATGTTTTTTTCTTAATTCATGATTGGTGTGGCTTAGACCAATTTTTGATATTGATTTACAGTGAGGGTCATATTCTATAACGAGTGTAACTGTCATAAGGGTTTGTAAAGTGATTGACAGAAACAGGCTGTTGACACAGGATAAGGATTCAGCCTCCTTTGATTTAGTTAGAGGGCACAGCTCATCTGCACTTAGAGCAGGGGACACCGCATTGTTTCCAGCTCTAGATGTAAACTTCCCAGATCTTCAAGTTCCCACAAAGATATCAAGCTGCCAGTTAAGTGATCCAAACAGGTCCTCAAGAAGTCCATTACCTCTCATTTCAGGGAACTTTCTACTACATTAATCTTCCCACACCGTTCTGGAGACTCTCATTACGTGACTGCCTGGGGATGATTTACTGGAAAAGTTGATAATGGTTCACACAGTCTTACCATAGATACTCAGGAAAGAACTAAGGTACATTAGAATGGCTGAGTCAATATCTATTCCTGTGAACAATCCTCAAGCAGGATCAGACCACCAGTCTGCCTAACATCTATTCCTAGATCAGATTTTCATTGAGGCAAGGCAGTAAAGAATGCATGTCACCTGGTAATTTGTGACAATCTAGAACAGAGTTGGCAAACTATGGCCATTAGGCCAAATCTAGCCCTCTACCTGTTTTTGTAAATAAAGTTTGATTTGAATACAACCAGACCATTAATTTCTGTGTTGTCTTTGGCTACTTTCTTGCTCCAACAGCAAACTGTAACAACAGTGAGCACTGGAATGGAAACTTTAAGACCCACAAAACCTATAAGATTTACTGTCTAGTTCTTTATATAAGAAGTTTGCCAACTAGTCGAGATGCATTACTTTTCTCATATTATCTATATTGGCAACCTAGAGCTTTTTAAATTTGCCACATAATTATATACAATTCTGCTTTTAAAGACCTAATGTTTTCTGAATTTGCTTTTTCATAAAGGCTTGTCTCAAAAGCAGGATGTAGAAAAGACACTTTCAATAAACAGTAGTGGGTAAATAGGGTATCAACATGAAAAAAAATCTTGCACCATATCTCATACTAAAAATGTCCATTCCAAATGTTGCATAGATCTAAATGTAAAAGAGAAAGCAATAAAACCTTTGGAAGAAAACAGGAGAATATCTTCATGACCTTGGAATGGGCCAGAATCTCTTAGGACACAAAGAAGCATTAACCATGAAGAAAAAAGTGGTTAATTGGACACATTAAACTAAAGATCCTCTGTTTGCCAAAGACATATTGAGAAAGTGAACAGAGTAGAAGCATATACTTGTAATACATGTATTGGATTCATATCCAGAATTTACATAAAGAATTCCTCTAAGTCAGTATACAAAAGGCATACATTAGAAAAATGGGCATAAGACTTGAATTGACATCTCCAAAAGGGGATATCTGATTAGCCAATAAACCTGTGAAAAAGGTGTTCAACTATGTCACTCATTGTGGAAATGAAAAATTAAAGTGGAAGGCACTATCACTATCTGCCCACAAGAATGACTAAAATGTAAATGACAGATAATAAGAATTTTCAAGACCCTGGAACATCTGGAACTTGCATACATTGCTGACACTAATGCAGATTGGTACAGTTCTGGAAACCTGTTTGGCAGTATCTACTAACGCTGGACATAATGCATGTCCTACGACCCAGCATTTGCCTCTTGAGGTATGGAACTGTTATCAGAAGGCAGGTACAGAAATGGTCACAGCATGACAATTTGTAATAACCCAAACTGGAAACAAATTAGTAAGGTATCTGTAATGTTCTACATTTTATCTAAGTGGGGACTAACTGTTCACTTTGCAGAAATTCATTTGAGTTGACACACTTGTGATTTTTGTGCCTTTTGGTAAATATGTATATTATGCTACAAGAGAAATTTTTACTTAGGACAGTTGATGTGAGATTGTTAGTTCCTGTGATTTTTGCATAATGTCTTGAACACAACACATATTTGAAAAACAGAGGAAAACATTTTTGCTATTGATAATTGTGTGGATTATACCAGTAAGTGAGAAGCACAGAATCCTACTATAGTTCAAGATGTAAAATTCATCAATTACCATTTAATTACCATTTAATTAAGTCTGGCACCAGGAAGCTCCCTGATAGCAGCTCCTATATAAGCCCACATTTGTTGCTTATTCTGAATGTGCCTTAATATCCTTTCAGAAGAAAAAAATTCTCACCCTTTACACTGAAAATAAAACCTGGCCATTCTTTCCAGGGACCATACACTTTATTACTTCCCTCCACAATAGTGAACAAATAAGGCTGAAAAATACAATTCTGTGAGCTGGGTTATTAACTGTTGTACTCAGAACTTGGGCTGCTATAATATGATTTACAAACACATCATGTTGTGGCTGTGATACACATGCAGGAAAAGAAAAGTTGTGGGTTGCCACAGTAACTGTAAGGTAGGTATCTATTGGAATAAGATTTCAATTAGTTCTGCTTATGACCACTCTAACTTTATTTTATTTCAGCACAGCTGAGTAATGGTTGATACAGGAATTACTTAGAAATATTGAATTTCTATAAATGTAAGCTGTCAGCATATAACATGGTCATATATTTGCATTTAATTATGGCATTTATTTTAGGAATAACCCTGTTCTAAAAATACTTTTGACTTGTTTCTCAGAAAATATTTCTCAGCAAGAAGCACCTACACTTAATTTCCATCTGCAGTAGCACATTAAGCTAATGTGACTCTGTGGCACCTTGGTAGACTATCCTATTATAGATGTAGAAAATGAGATAATGACAAGAAAATAAATTATTTAAGATCACAAAGGAAATCAGGGCAGAACTATTACTGGAATTTTGCTCAGGATAAGCCATTTGCCAAGTGGCATTTTCATGAAGTGTGTGCTGTGACCTGATTACCAGAGTGCAGTTCTGCTTTATCAGTGCCTGTGTTCTACTCTAATCTCCAAGTTCCATGCACTTGTTTGTCATTCTCCAAGGCCAAAATGTTTTCAGAAGTACCTCACTTGAGACTAAGTGTTCTGCTTATCCATTTTGTCACCCAGTGTATCAGTTAAGGTTCTCCAGGAAACACAACTAATACATATAAAAATATATTTATTATAGGAATTGGCTCATGCTGGTTACGGGGACCACAAAGTCCCTCAAAATCCCACAGTCTGCCATTTCCAAGCTGGAAAACCAGGAAAGCTGGTGGTGTGATCCAGTCCCAGGATAAAGATTTGAGCCTGGGGGTGGAGGAGGGAGAGCCTGATGTTTGAGTCTGAAAGCCTGAGGTCCAAGGGCAGAAGATGGATGTCTCAGCTCAAGCAGAGCAAATTCGCCCTTCCTTCGCCTCTTGTTCTATTCAGGCCCTGGATGGCTTGGATGATGCCCAACCCCACTGGTAAAGGAGATCTTAACTCCAGCAGCTGATTCAAATGCTAATCTCTCCTGGCGACGGCCTCACAGACACACCCAGCAATGTTTCACCAGCTCTGGATCTCCCTTAGCCCAGTCAAGCTGACACATAAAATTAACCATCACACCCAGCCAAATCAATATTTAACGCTCTCCACTATGCAAAAGCACAGCACTAGATACTCCGCAAAATACAAAAGAAGTGAGAAGTGTGACCCCACCCTCAGAGTTTACAAAGTAACATGCTCTTGTGTGAGCATACCATCAGTGGGGAAAAAACACAGTCAACCCTGAATATCCACCCTCTTTTTCCAGACCATGAGGCTTTTGTGGACTGCTATTACAGGATGGAAAAGCTTGATGCCTGACAGAGTATCTTCAGCCTTCTTTGTTTCAGATTTCCTCCTCTACAATTTCTAAAGTAAATAGGAAATGTTTCAACGTAATTGCAAAAGTGAATTTCCTTTTTTTTTCTTTTTGCAGCTTTTTCCCCCTACTTTCCATCTCAGCTCCCATAGGTGAATTGTGTAAATATAATATTTTATCAATTGTTAAGTATTGGTATTCAAAAGAACACAGTAAGCTACCATTGACTCTTGTATACATAAAAGTCTGAAATCTTTTAAGTAACTAAACTCTACATGAAAAATATTCACACCCAATAAGCATTGTATTAAGTTAGAAGTTGAGTATGCTAAGACAGTTAGCAATATGTATAATATATCACTCCCCAAACCTTTCAAATAGGTCTAACTCCTCATTACTCACATGGATGAGTTCAAATTCATAAGAAAGAGTGGCTAAGTTTTCCTACTTTAATATCTCTGTTAAGATAAGAAATTTCTCATAATGCAAAGATAAAACAAATTTTTCACAAACACGAAGTCAGACGTTCTTAGCAGTCTGAAACTCCCTGACTCCTGAGATCGAGTGTTACAGAGTAGGTAAGAACATAAGCTTTTGCCACAAGATTGCCTGGGTTGACTCCCAGCTTCCCAACTAGCTTTGTGTGCAAGATCAGGTTACTGAACCTCTCTGTGCCTTAGTTTTCTCATCTATAAAGAGGGAACACTAATCCCTATTTGAAATTACTTAATGCATTTTAACTACTTAGAAGAGTTCCTGGCACATTGTAAGTTCTTAATATGCTTGCTGTTATTTGCATTATCTGATGACAGTCAAAGACACCATTTGAATGGAGGTGACAATGCATCACTGTACTTGCCTTTCTATTTATGCAGCTTGTCTATTGCAGATGAATATCCTGCAATCCTATTTTGGCTTCAAATGACACACTGTCTGGTTCTTACCCAGTTTTTCTCTCAGGAGGCTTCTGTAGCAGTGCTGTGTGTGCTCTGACATGGATGCTGGAGGACATGAGTGTGGGACACGGCACCCTTAATGTCTGTGTACCATTCTCAGAGATTCCCTCAGAAAGACAGATACAGAAGACAATATCATTTTCTACCTTCATCCTACTACTTAGCCAGTCTTTGCTGCTTAGGTTGCTTGCTGCCAGGCTTCCAGACTTGTCCTAGATTCAAGTCTTCAGGCCTCTGCCCCTGCAAGGTACAATAAATGCTGACTGGTGTCTTAACCAGTGTAATTAAATCATTGTCACCCCATCCATTTTCTTAAAATAGCAGATTATTTTCTCTCCTTCCTAGCTCCATTTCTTAGCTAATTTAATTGGTTCATCATCACCCTATCCATATACTTAAAATAGAAAATTGTTTCTTCTTTCTAGTCCTAAACAGAACTCAACTGACTGTAAAACATAGTTGTTTCTTTCTTTCCTCTATTCCCATCTGACCTTTTAATCTAATCTGGAACATCTTCAAAGCAGAACTGAATGTCAATGACCATCAGAAAGACAGCCCACCCCTTCCTTGTCCTTCCCTAAATATCCCTGAGTCATTGACCTCCCCTCTCAGGATAGGACAGAGTACATGGGCAGGAGGCTGGGTGGTGTCTGAGGGCACATCTGCCAATTTGGAAAGCTGACTTTTCATGGCTCTAATAAACACTCTGCTTTCTTCTCATCAGGATTATAAATCAGATTTTTAAAATGTAATTTTCTATGTAAAACAAAAACTCCCCTAAAATGGCCTGTTACCATAGATGAACGATTCATGTTCTGTTTAAAGCCAGTCCCTCAATGTATACCCTAGATCCCATCCCTTCTATCCCAATAAAGGACAGTGCTCCCAGAGTTCCTGCTCCCTGGCCCATGTTATCAAGTTGCCTCACTCTCCATGAAATCATTGCCATCAGCCTCCTAGCATGTTGTTATTTCTGCCATTTTTAATAACAAACAAAAAACTCCTTTTGACCTACTTTACCCTCCATCTATGCCCAATTGCTTTACAGTTAAATTCCTTAAGAACCATCTATAAATTCTGTTACCAATTTCTCCCTACTCTTTCTTGATCCTACTGCAATTACGCTTTTGCCCACACCACTACACCAAAACCATTCTTGTCAAGGCCATCAAGTGACCTCATATTGATCATTCCGATGGTCATTTTTTAGTCCTCATCTTACCTGACCAGCAGCATTTTATGACACCGATGCTCCCTTCTTGATATCCTTTGTTCATGTGGTTTCCAGGATACCACATTCTTTTGGTTTTCCTCCTACCCCTAAACTCCCTGGCCTTTTCTTCTCAGTATCCCCCTGACTTGGCCTCTTCTCTCTTTAGCTTCTTTGGGTTGGAGGGCCCCTGGCTCAGTCCTGTGCTCTCTCTTCTCTGTCTACATTCATTCCCTTGATGATCTCATCTGGTCTCTGGGTATAAATGTCACCTCTAACCTGACAACTCCCTGACGTAACTCTCCAACTCAGATCTCCCCCTTGAATTCCTGACTAAGATATCTAACAGCCTATTCAGCATCTCTGCTTGAATGTCTAATGGAAATCTCATACCTTACAGGTGTTGCCTTCCCCTTCTTGGCATCTTGGAAGTTCATAACAACTCCATCCTTCCATCTGCTCAGGTGGAAAAAAAAAAAGAAAGAAATCCTAGAGTTAGCTTTGACTGCTCTCAATCTGTCACATCCAGTTTATCAGGAAATTCTATTTGGCTATCCCATCAAATATTACCAGAATAATGTACTTATCACCTCCTTGGTTACTACCCTGGTCTGGCCACCATCCTTTCTCACCTGGACCAGCCCAATAACCTCCTCACTAGCCCTCTTCCTATAACCTAAACCCTGTAGTTAGTAGCTGGAGTTAGCTTTAAAAATGTAAGACAGATCATATCATTTGTTTGAAAGCCTCCAATAATTTCCCATTTTACTCAGAGTAAAAGCAAAACTCTTTAAAAAGGCTCAAGGTCCTGCTTAACCTGGCATCCCATTATCTGTCTGAACTTACTTTTTCCTACTTTCCCCTACACTCTCTGGGCTCCTTGCTATTACTCTATTATCCCCAACATACTGTGGTATGAGGACTTTGCTCTGGCTGAGCCCTCTGCTTGAATGTTCTTCCCTTAGGTAACTTTCTTACATCCTTCATGTCCACGCTCATTGAGGGAAGCTTCTCAATGAGACTTGCCCTAAGCACCTGCTTTACTACTACCACTGTGCCCATGCATCATGCACACACACACACACACGCACGCACGCACGCGCACACACACACACACGCACGCAACCAGCACTTCTGATTACCCTTACCCTGTTCTACAGTTCCTGTTTTTCTGCAGTCATCACCTGGTCATATAGTACTCACTTATAAATTAATAATACTTGTTATTTATTGTCTGTCTCCCCACTAAAATGTAAGCTCCTCAAGGGCAAAGATAATTATTTTGTCCATGGATGTACTTGAAGCTTCTGTCGTAATATATATATTTGATAAATAGTTGTTGAGGGAGCGATCAAGATCATAAAGTGCTGCTGGTCAGGTAAGTTGAGGACAGAATTGACCATTGGAATGACCAGTGTGAGGTCACCTGATGGCCTTGACAATGGTTTTGGTGCAGTGGTGTGGGCAAAGCCTGACTGGAGTAGGATCAAGAAAGAGTGGGAAGGCAGAAAACTGGATATATGAGTTACTTTAATATTATTTTCTATATACTAATTCTAGTATATTTGCTATATACTATATAGTATACATACTGATTCTAGTATAATTATATATTTATCATATAAACATATATGTATTATATAAATAATTCTAGTGTGGAGTGAGGCCCACACCCACCCCAGATCAGTTTGTATGCACTGATTGAGCCATGAGTTAAGACATCTTCTAGGACAAGCATTTGAACTCTGTTCCTGATAGGAATTCTAAGTGAGAGGAAAACTGGGTAAAAGAAAAGTTGATCATGCAGCTCCTGGGGGAAGTCTGGCATGATCTCAGGGAAACAGGCCTGGCATGAGAAACCAAGCTCAGTAATAAGGTCTGAGATTTCAAGAGGATTTCTGGGTATAGTGCACTACCTCCATATCAACCTCCCCACAAGTTCTTTTGCTGTCTGAATGGTCAGCATGGATGTACAAGGGCAGGAAAGTGTGTGGATAATTCTAACAACTTCTTAAACAACTGTGTAATGCTTTGGGCCCCAATGTGAGATTCTGTTAAGAGGACAACATGGAGTGGGGTGGGATGTTTTCCTACCCATTTTAGAAGCAAAAGGTGAGTGCTGACCACCTGGGGCCAAGTGGCAGTGACAGGGAAGCATGCCAACTTGTCACAAAGGGCAGGGTGACTGCAATAGAACCAGGAGCCAAAGCAGAAGGTCTTGCAGCGAAGTAGGGCAGAGCAGCAGGGCACCGAGAAGCAGCGTCTGGTAGAGTGACATCCCCTGGGCCAGCAGCAGCCCATGTGGAGGGCAGGAGGGGGTGCCTTGGGCAGCCGTGGCAGCACAGGCAGCAGCCTGAGGGAGAGGGAATGGAGGTCCCGGGGAAACAGCCATGGTGGGCACAGTAGGCAAAGCGCGTGCAGCAGTGGCCCTGTGTGAGGAACGGCATAGGTGGAACACTGAGCAGCCGCGCGAGCAGAGCCACGGTGTCGCTTGGCAGCAGCCTGCAGTGGGTCGGGGCTGGTGGCCCAGAGCACAGTGAAAGCAGCAGTGCCCACGCAGGGGCCTTGTGTGGTTTGTGACCAGATGTGATGACCTCCAAAACCCCAGGGATATGTCTGTCAGTGAGAACCTCAAAGGAGGTTCATAGTTAAGTACGTAAGGAGGTTCAAATTAGTGGAATTGGTCCTCAATACTCAGCTGATTTTATTTGCATCCATAAACCAGAGAGTTCTAGGGACATTCAGAATTATAAGCTTGTTTATGAGTATCCTAAAAGAAACTCTATCTCCTGTAGTAGCAAAGTTTCTGAACAATTACTGAAAATGGCTAATCCTGTAGATGATTAAATTATAAGGCAGATTAAATTTACAACTCCACAGGGTCTCTTTTGTTCAAGTTAGGGCATTGATTGGAAAAAAGATGGACTTTGAAAATTAGTAATGGGATCCATGGGCAGATTTAAATGAAACTTGGTCCTTGACCCATAGAGGTCTTTGGTGTTGGCTAATTCTTCATGGTGTCTCTAGGTCTGAATTAAACAGGCTGTCTACTGAAGTCTTGTTTTAGTGTAATAACTTAGTGTCATTTGTGTTTACTGTGATTTGAATAAGCAGAAAACCCTTTGTCTGATGAGCAGAAGTCTGACTTGAATTACACAACAAAGAGTCTTGGTCACTGAACCAATTACCAGACTTGAGCAAATTCACAGACCCAGAGCTTTTTAAATTAAGGAGAGACCAGGTTCCTCTAAGGAACAACCCTGATACGCCACCAAAAATATATACTGGAAATCTTTCTCCTAACCTTCACAAAGAGACTTGCAGTCATTTGCCAGGGTGAGGTGTATTGAGCAAGATGGAATAACCAAACTTTGTGGAGATCATAGGATACTCACTCTAAACTACCACTAATTCCTAGAGGACTAAAACCCTACCCCCTCCACCAGCAGAGTAGGGGTTATGAAGGTCAGATGTTCCTTGGAGTTTGGGCTCTGGTCCATCTCACAGCAAGTTGTGTAGGTTCTTGAATTCACCCTGTTGTTACTTCTCCAGTCTGGCATGCATAGTCAGAATAAACATACTCAGCAGCTGGCATTTGACTCACTTTGGTTTCCAGACTCTTGTAATAAAGATTATTAGAGTAGAAAAGGCCAAATGGAAGTCACCACAACATCATGTCTACTTACCAAATAACTCTTACTGGTTTACTTCTCTGATCAAATCCTGACTCTTGCAATTACTCAGGCCATTTTAAAGCTTACCTGGGGTACTAACATAGCCATGATTCTGGCTACATGCTGTTAGACAGAAATATGAAATAAAGAAGACTGAACTTATTTCAGCAGTTGGCCAATCCAGAGGGGATACCATCACCATCACTAATATTCATGGTATTTTAAAAGAGGATCCCTTTACTGGATTTATGAGATATGGTCTTCTATAAAGAAGTAGGACTTCGTAGTTACAAAATCTAACATCTATTGTTGGTAGCTCATAAGTCAGTGTCAGACTGAATACATTTGTTTTATAAAACTAAAATTAAGTATTAACTTACAGAATTTTGTTTTGGACTTTTGTATTTCAGTTTCTATTGGCAACTTTTCTTCTATGTGTAGTAAACATATGGATATATGTAGTAAATGTACGTTTAAGTGGAGTGTTTGTTAGAGGTACATAACCAACTTCATGGTTAATAACCATTTTAGAGATGTCTTTCATTGTCTGCCTATCCTATAACACCATTTAAAGAATCTGTTTCACAGAATATAAACAGAGCAGCTTTGGTCCCTAATGACTTTCTAGTTCCCTTGAAGCCCGCGGGAATTTTGGCTTCAGTCTTTGGTTTCTGTGAGACTTTTGCCCTTTATTTGAGTTATTCAAAGGATCTATTATCTCCAATAAAAGACACTTGACTCTAAAAGTCACTAAGATTACCTCGATTTTTCTGGAGTGCAAACATAGCAGCCTAACTCCTCACCCTCTTTCAAGGTGTATATCCGTGGTTTGGACTGAACGTGCTTGTACACACCCCAAATTCATATAGAGGTCCCCAAATCCCTAGTGTGGCTGTATTTGGACGGAGCCCTCTAATGAAGTAACTGAAGATGAATGAGGTCATAAGGGCATGGCCCTGATCCTGTATGATCAGTTTTCCTTGTTCTAAGAGATACCAGAGAGCTCTCTCTGAAAACCTTTTATATAGCATTTATAAGCACTTAGTTTAATGATCTAGTGCCCAGAAGTGTTATCACACATCCTATTCATTCTAATGACACTTCTGCTGCCTCCTTTTAATTCCTTGCAATTTTCTTCCTTTACTTATCCTATTGTCCAGACTAAGGCTTCCACGGTAATAGTCACTGGGAAACAGTAAATGGGAACCTTTGTCCTATATTGTCTTCATGGGAAAATCTTCTTATGTTTCACTGCTAATAGTGATGTTTGTTGAGACTGGTGCATACCTTTATTAGCTATTAACGTATTTGAAAAACAAACCACTTTAGGTATGTGAAACAGAGAGAAGTTAACACAGGGAGCTAATTACAAAATGGTAGAAAGATGAAAAAGCAGAAAAGGTGAAAGTGATTACTTAGAGCCCAGGAATGCTATGCTTCTGGGCAGCTGGGGAACAGCTGGTGCCCAAAGCACAAGGAAACAGACAGCTTCTCTCCCATTACCCTCTTTTAAATCCTTACCATTGTCTCCCATTGGCAGAGTCTAACCAAACCACAGTGAGTGAGCACAAGAAATATACTTGTCAGGCTTCTAGCCCCTGTGATAGAGAAAATGTAAGTGCAGAAGTGAAACTGAAGCTGAAAGTCCAAAAAGCTGCACAGGATCCTTCAGATTAGGAAAGTTTCTATTAATTCATAGTCTTCTAAGAGTTTTTCCACATTTGCTTTTTCTTCACCTAATGAAATGATAAAATGGCTTTTCTTTCTTAATCTTTTAATGAAGACAGTAATGAATTATGTTTAAGATTTTCTCACTGTTGCATTTGTTTTGCATTCCTGCTATAAAACCTACTTGGTCATGATGTATTTATAAACACACGCACACACACACACACACACACATACATGCACACACCTGTGCACACACACACACACACAAACACATACCCTGACACACACATACATGAAAACACATCTGTTTTCTATATATGCTAGATTTTATTTGCTAATGCTTTGTTTAGAGTTTTCATGTATGTTTATCAGCAGGATTGACCTTTAATTTTGCTTCCTCCATTCTGTTCTTGTGATGTTGTATCAAAGTGAAACCAGTTTGTGTCTTTAACCTACTTTTTAATTCTCTGGAAATTAACTGTTGTTTGAAGTTTGGCTTTGAAAAAAATTTCATACTATCTCCTTCCCCAGATTGGGGAAGTTTTCAGCAATAACCTCCTCAAAGACACTTTCTATCCCTTTTTCTCTCTTCTTCTTCTTCTGATACCCCTATAATGGAAATATTGTTGTTCAGTTTGGATTGGTTGCACAGTTCTCTCAATATTCTTTCATTCCTAGAGATTTTTTTTTTTTTGAGAGGGCATCTCTCATATTTATTGATCAAATGGTTGTTAACAACAATAAAATTCTGTATAGGGGAGTCAATGCTCAATGCACAATCATTAATCCACCCCAAGCCTAATTCTTGTCAGTCTCCAATCTTCTGAAGCATAATGAACAAGTTCTTACATGGTGAACAAATTCTTACATAGTGAATAAGTTCTTACATGGTGAACAGTACAAGGGCAGTCATCACAGAAACTTTCAGTTTTGATCATGCATTATGAACTATAAACAATCAGGTCAAATATGAATATTCGTTTGATTTTTATACTTGATTTATATGTGTGTGGATCCCACATTTCTCCCTTTATTATTATTATTATTTTTTTTTTAAATAAAATGCTGAAGTGGTAGGTAGATGCAAGATAAAGGTAGAAAACATAGTTTAGTGTTGTAAGAGAGCAAATGTACATGATCAGGTGTGTGCCTATAGGCTATGTGTTAATCCAAGCTAGACAAAGGCAATAAAACATCCACGGATGCAGAAGATTTCTCTCAAAACAGGGGGGTTGAGGTTCTAAGCCTCACCTCTGTTGATCTCCAATTTCTCACCTGATGCCCCCGCTGCGACTGTGCCTGTCTTAGGTTGTTCCTCCCTTGAGGAATCTTACCCATCTCTGGCTAACCAGTCACATTCCTAGAGATTTTTTTTCCTCTCTGTGCCTCAGCTTCTTTGTATTCCTCTTCTCTAATTTCTATTCCATTTATCATCTCCACTATATCTAATCTGCTTTTAAATCCCTTCATTATATGATTCATTTCTGATATTGTATTCCATAATGATTGAATCTCCGTCCAGAATTCTTCCCTGAGGTCTTGAATATTTTTCTGTACCTCCATGAGAATGTTTATGATTTTTATTTTGAAATCTCTTTCAGGAAGATTGACAAGTTCAGTTTCACTTGACCCTTTTTCTGGTGTTTGTGGAATTTGGGTTTGAACCAGGTTCCTTTGACATTTCATATTTGTATTTGGCACCCTCTGGTGCCCAGAAGCTCTACTCTCTGGAGCTGCTCAGTCCCTGGAGCAATGTCGGAGGTCACAGGGGAGCGGCGCTAATACCTGGTGGGAGGAAAGAGCTGTTTCCTGCTTCCCAGCTGCTATGCCTGTCTCCACTGCCAGAGCCAGTGGGCTGAGCACACAGGTGTAAGCCTCTATGCTTTGTGTTTGTAGCTGCTATAGGCAGGGCTTCCCTCTGGCTGGCCTTACGCCAGGGTAGGGGCTGCCAGTTTGCAAGCTGGTGCAGGCTGGCTGGGAGAAAGTCTCAGCAGGCTGCATATCATGGTGGGGGGCCTCAGAGCTGCATAGCCAGCCAGGGGGATGGAGTGCCTGAAGCTCCTGAAAGTTCCCAACCTGCTAGGCAGAGTGCGCCCAGAAAATTTTGTCCACCTATCCTTTCTCCTGAGCAGTAAGCTCTGTGCAATCCTTGCCCCTTTAGCAGCCCTCTTGCTGTTAGGAAGTCTCTCAGACTGCCTGCCTTTCTGTTGTCCAGAGCAGTCGGATGTGGATTCCTGTTTTCCACAACTGGCTGGAATCTCAGTCTCTCCAGGTATTCTATCTATCTTAGCTTTCCAACCCTACTAATCTCCAGAGCACCATAGAATGGAGGTTTGTTCTCCCAGAGCAGATCTCCAGGGCTTGGTGTTCAGCAGTCCTAGGCCTCCACTCCCTCCTCGCTCCATTTCTCTTCCTCCTGCCAGTGAGCTGGGGTGGGGGAAGGGCTTGGGTCCCACTGGATCATGTCTTTGGTATGTTACCCTGTTCCAGGACGTCTGTTTTTTTTCCAGGTGTATACAGTCTGGTGCAGACTTCTTTCCTGCTGCTCTTTCAGGATTAGTTGTATTAATTATATTTCCATATTATATGTGGTTTTGGGAGGAAGCCTCTGTCTCACCTCTCACACCATCATCTTTAATCTCTTGAAAGAACATTTTCAAAAATCAAAAATGGGCTAGGCCAGGTGGAGGCAGAAGGCCATGGTGTTTGCTAATCCAGGAGTGAGTGAGGTGGCCAGAGATTCCTATTATCCCAGGAGCAAGAGTGGCTGATGAAGAATCTGCTCCAAATCCTGAAGGGTTAGGTCACAGTAGCAAGATCTACTAACCCTCAAAAACCTGAAAATATGCAGATAAATCTGAAGAGAGGTGGATTCACTGCAAAAAGGAAACACTGGGTAGTTTTCCTACCAGAAAAACAAGTGAAAAAACATGTGAATGTGTATTCTTTGTGGCTAAGCCTGGGAACTCATAATCACAGCAGTTGGTGAATGGGTGAGGACAGCAGAAGCTGTTCCTATAGTACAGAGAGAAGTAAAAGAAGAGCCACACATTGGCTACCAATGGCTCAAAATTGCAGGAAGGCTGATGGATTGATACAAATATCTGGAGTGGATTTTGCTGCTTTTGTGGAACAAAACCACAGACAAGCAAGTAGGCTGATAGGAAAACCTAGAATGGTATAAGATTATGGGAACAGGAAAGAAAGGACAAGGACTATGTTAGTCCCCAACTCCTCTTTGCCATGGAGGAGATCCCAAACATTCTTGAACTTGCTGGATACCATAATTTACAGGTGGTTATTTCTGGTTTTCTGTTTGTTTCTGTTTCTTTTCTAATTTAAAATTTTTTTCTCTGTACTGTGCTTCCTGTTATGTCATTCTCCATGATTGATATGGATATTGCAAGTACAAACAATTTGTACTTATTCAGTGCAGCCCTGATTTGACTTATTCAGTGCAGCCCTTGTGGTGACTTCCATAAGAATTGGCCACATTCAGAGTTGAGAACAGCCCGTTCTTGCCAAGATTGTATGTTAAAACAATGTTTCATACCAAGAAGAAAAGAAATACTTAGCTTTCTCATACAGATTTAATCAGACAGATTATAATACACTGCCATCTCTTTGTTCAACAGCCCTGAGAATGGTAGAAGTCAACAGTGTTTGACTTCTCATCTGTCCCTGATTTCATGGACAATTGAGGCTTGAAGAGGAAAGTAACTATTATTACTCCATACTGCAGTGGTTCCTAAATTTTGCTGCATATTAGAATATCCAGGAGGGATTTTTTAAAATCCCAGTGCCAAATGAATGTTCTTACATATATTATTTGAGCCTTTACCATTTTTAATGATTTCCCCAACTTTTGTTAAAAGTAATACTCCTTTAACATCAGATTTTATGACATTTATATTTTGTTCTTTAACTGCAAACCTGACTTTTATTTTGTTCTATTCTTAATGTTAAATGAACTCAATTGTATTATTTTTCAGTTGGCTGAAAGTAAATTCTCAAGGAGTTTGTTCAAGAAGAACTTATGGGTATCATATTCACTGAAGTTTCCATATTCAGAATTGTACTTCTGTTGCTTTTATACCTGAAAAGCAATTTATTGGGCATAAGGTTCTTGAGTCACACTTTTTTCCTTGTGGACTTTCAGTTCTTTGAGGACATAATTTTACTGGCTTATAATCAGGCCATGGAGAAATCTGAAATATAGTTGTTGTGACTTAAACTTTTGCTTGGCAAACCAAAGTTTTCATTTTTTATCTTTGATGCTTAGTAACTTTTTTGCTAAGATATGTCTCATATTGGTTGATTCATAGTACAGTCAAGTTACCTTTTATCTGAAAAAAAAGTTTCCTTGACTCACATCTTTGAATACTTACCATGGTCCTTTTTGGGGAAGGAGGGTTCATATATTTGAGGACCCCAATTATATACATGTTGGATCTACTTTCTAATCTTCCTTAATGTGATTAAGAGTATCTATAGATAACCTTAAACAAACATTATTCTAAGTGGGATGATACTAGAAGCATTTCCTTTAAGAACAGGAAGGAGACAAAGATTACCCTCTCATCTTTTCTATTAAATTGTACACTGGAGGTCCTAGCCATTGTAGAGGTATAGATTTGGCAAGAAGGAAATAAAATGGTCAATATTTTCAGCTGATATTTACCCAGAAAACCCAAAATAATCTACAAATTAATAAAACATCTGATGGTAGACAAAAATCAATTGCAAACTATTTATAGTATATTAGAGAATATCAAGTTTCTAGGAAAAAAAATTAACAGAAGATATCCAAAACATCTTTAGAGGAAAGTTTAAAACTTTGTTTAAAAAAAAAAAATCAGCCCATGACAAATATACCACACTAATGCAAGATGTTAGTAATAGGGGATACTGCAAGGTTGGGGGAATGAGGATTATTTTGTGGTAGGAAGCCAACAAGAAAAGGAATAATGTTTCTTTAAGGCTTTAAGAATGTAGAGGAATTACCAGGATGCTTGAGTTTGAAGCAAGGTAACCATGTACTCCTGCCCCCCCACTGGGACCCAGTGATATGGAACAGCTTGTTGGTCATAGTCAGTCATGTAGGCCCATTACTATAGTGTATCTGGGTAACCTTTATTGAGATGGATTAAAACATAACTAGCATTCTGGCTGAACCTATAGTACATTAACAGCTCTCACTGCAACATTCCTCAGGGCTGACTCTCCTTTACCTTTGTAGTGAATGTATAAAAGGCATGGCCCCTCTGCACTCGGGGCTCAGCCTTTGGATATGAATCCACTGAGCCAGTGCTGGCACTAATAAACTGCCCCTCACCAAATGTCTCGGTGTCCCAAATCCTTGTTCATAGTTCCTGCGGTTCCTGCAACAATATGGGAACTCTTTTTTTACTTTCCATCCAATTTTTCTGAAAACCTAAAACTGCTAAAGTCCATTCATTTAAAAAAATTCACTTAAAAAAATATATAGGTGCAATAAAACTATATAAAAACAAAGTGAAGAAATAATAATATAGCTGCTTCTCAGAATTCTTGAATAGATGACATTTTAACATTTTGTATGACTGTCTTATTGATTTAGAGTTTATCATTTAGTGGAATATGAAAGCAGAACTGAGATTATTTCTTGGTTGGCAAAATAATATTTGGGGTAGGTCTTGCCTGGAGCAGGAAGCTGTAATAAGCCCTGCTAGGACTTTTTACTTTTTTAAACCAAGAAACCACTGTGGAGGTTATTCTTTTTACTAAAGGTAACTATTTTAAAAATATCTTTCATTTTTTCCCCTTTTAAGAAATTCTCATGAACTCATCAAATAGTCAAAATGCTAACATTCCCCCTGTAGGGACAATTAAATTTCCATGGCCAGGATCCTCACTTGATCCTAATCTACTCGCCCACTGTGTATGTGCAATGATGTAATACTTAGCCTACTGTGCAGGCATATGCTTGCATATCCCTTGGCAACAAGACATTACTGCCTGTGTTGCTATAAAAAAAAAAGCTCCACCTGGTGCTAAGAGCAGAGGAGAGCAGAGGCTAAAGGTGAGAGAAGAGCCTGGAGTGGAAGCAGTGCCTGAGGCAGAGGCAGAGACAGAGATGGGCTTGCTGTATGCAGACTGCCCAGGAGGTAGATGGGATTTTAGTACTTGACCTGCCACCATGAGAATAAAGCGTGGTATAAACCCTTCTACTCCTGCCATTCCACTGTCATTATTCAGTCCCCCCTGAATCCAGAGTGAACTTGCCTGGGGCTGAAATCCCTTTTTGTGCAGAGCTATACCCCCCCAAATAAGTTAATTTTCTTTGTCTTTTAAGGCATCAGCTACTTTAAGAGAGTCTTACAACTTTCTCTTTTCATTCAACCTACTTTTTAGTAGAGTAGAATATGTAAGTCTATATTGTGAGAGAAGAGAAAAAATGTCTAGAAGACAATACATGAATTACAGAATAACTCATGGAATTAACATTGCCCAGTGAATCTCCTGTGTGTGCAATTACTGTTCCTAAGTAAATAACCCAACTCAATTAAAACTGCTCAGAGTAATGGAAAATAAACCACCAAGAAATCAACCTCTACATACTGATGATTTATTAAAAATAAACAGATAAGCATGAAACAATCCTGAAGGTACTATAATTCCATTTCATGCTTTCATATACTACCCTTTATGAATGAAGCTACATGGAGCTTATCAAGGAGGTAATTGAAGAAAGAATATTTTGAAGTTCAAAGGTTATGTATGATACATTAGTGATATGTCCATATATATAAAGTTATTTTTAAAGCAATGTCATTAGTACATTTTGTCTTTCTTCCCTACTTATTATCATCTCCAAATATAGCCAACTCCTTAGTGTGACCTAGTCTCTTTCTGCAGGTCCAGCATCAGTTCCCTTCATGCCCACAGGTGCTCCTCTCTGACCCTGCACTCATTCTCTAGTTCCCTAAGGGCATCCCACTCTCATCCTTGATTTTATGCATGTTGCTCTCCTGTGTCAAAAAATTTCACCCTTCTTTTCATTCTTGGATTATTTCTCTCAAGCATCTGCTCTCTTAGTAATCCTTTCTGGATCTCCACAGGCTGAATCAAATGTCATCCACTAGAACTATCTCTATCCTAATACTTAGCAAACTGGGCCCAGCTTCCTCTTAGCACTAGAGTAATGCTGGAGCCGGAAGCTGTGGTGGCAGCCTCTTGATTCAGCAGCTTCCGGACTAGAGCTGGAATCAGAGCATGGGTGGGTGGAGTCTGCATGTGTCTGCAAGGCAAGGGTCAGAGAATGCAACTCTCATCCCATGGCCACACTGCCCTGAAACAAGGAAAGACCAAGAGTTGTATTCTAAATGGAGGGTTGGAAATAAAGAGGTAAGAAGTTGTTTGTGGGCACAAGAGGCGGAGCCTGGGAGGACTTAGGGACAGAGGGATGTCAGAGATGGTTATGAGGTGCAAAGAGCTGTTGGAATCCAAACTAGTGCTGTATTGCTGGTTTTACGTGTCTTTCACCATTCTCCATCCCCATCCCAACAGTTTAAGCGCAGACTTCTATCACTGAATTCCACTGCTTACTACGGGGTCTACCACACAATAGGTAGGCAGCAGATATCTGTTGAATTGAATCGAGTCCTGTTAACTAACCATCCTTTAGAGATCATTTTTTAAGACCTCTTCCAAAGTATACTTTTCTAGGAAGCCTTCCTTCATCCGCACTGAAAAAATTCTGTTCTTACAAATACTCATGGTATGCTCTTAGTATCTCTCAGTCTCTTTCAATGTTCTACCTTGTATTATACATGTTTGGATGTGTCCTGTTTTTTTCTGAGTGTATTCACCCTAGGGGCAAGATCGCTTCTGAATCATCTTTGAAGATCTCAGTAGAAATGCCACAAAGTTTGTGTGAGTCTCTGGGTGGTTGCTGTGCATTGCTCCTATTTCCCAACATTTCCAATGTGCTTTAGGTCCTCATTCTCAATAATGATGATACCGACTTAGAAAACACAAGCTTATGTAGAATACAAAAATCTAGTCCAGTGTCTTCAAAGGAAAAGCAAAAGAAACTAATGCATAATCCTCTAATAGAGTTCCTTTAAAAAAGATATATTTTGTGCAAGATAGATTTTGTTTTAACGTAGCTGCGATAGTTGCCTGGTATTAGTTTACTTTGGCTGTGTAGCTCTGGCTTGTAGTATGTTTTGGAATTTGAAATTAGAAACCCATGTACCACTTATACCCTGATCCTCTAATTGAAGTGTGACTCATTGAAACTAAGAACTGATGGTTAAAAAAAAAAGCCATCTGGATTTGGTATATGCCAGAGTGTGATGTCTATGCATGTGTGTCTCACACATCTCTAATTATCTGTTTATCACCTCTTCATGCTTACTTTGGAATTAAAAAAGAGTAAAAGAGAATTTATGAAATATTGATTTAGAGGTCTAGTGTCCAATACCATAGCCACTAGCTACATATTGCTGTTGAGCACTTGAAACATGGCTGTGTTGAATTGGAATGTACCATAAGTGTAAATAATATAAACTGAACTTTGAGGGCTTAGTTAAAACAAAAAAAGGAAAATACATTATTAACATATTTTATATTGACTGTATGCTACAATGACAATTTTTATATATTGGGTCAAATAAAATATGTTAAAATTAATTCCATATTTTTGCTTTTTTTCAGGTAGCTACTAGAAAATTTAAAATGACATGAGTGGCATGCATTATATTTCTGTAGGATAATTTTGGTCTTGTAGATGCTGTAATTTAGTTGCTTTTACTATAAGAATGTTGTAAAGAAGCTGAAGGAACAAAATAGCAGCAGACTCGCAGACTCCAAGAAAGGACTAGTGGTTACCAAAGGGGAGGGGTGTGGAAGGGCAGGTGGGGAGGGAGGGAGAAGTGGATTGAGGGGTATTATGTTTAGTACACATGGTGTGGGAGATCACGGGGAAAACAGTGTAGCACAGAGAAGGCAAATAGTGAATCTGTGGCATCTTACTACACTGATGGACAGTGACTGCATTGGAGTATGGGTGGGGTCTTGATAATATGGATAAATGTAGTAACCACATTGCTTTTTCATTTGAAACATTCATAAGAGTGTATATCAATAATACCTTAATAAAAATTATTTTTAAAGTATTGCAAATAAATTGTGGAAAAAATTCCACCCTATAATGAAGACAAACTGTTGATAGTCTACTGTACTGCAGACACTGCGATTTTACTTGAAATATTTCCTTTAATTCTCCCCAATCTTATTTAGATAGGTTTTATTCCTATTTTAAGAGAAGTAGACTGGGGCTCAAAGAGGTTAATAAAAATGTCCCACAAGCCCATGATCAGATATCTAGCAATCACCAAGACAAACTCATATCCACCTGACCCTAGATATCATTTTCTTTTTACTAGAGAACACTGCATTTCCTTTTCAAAGACTGGCACCATATGCTACCAGAAATTCTATGACCATCTGCAATTGTGAGGTCTTACCAGCCTGTTGCTTCAAAATAAGGTCTTATTTCTTTTTTTACTTAAATGAAAATAACATATAAGCTCCTCATATGCCAAATTATAAGGAATTCCAATCTTTCCCCATGGTTCTCCCCCACCCATATACTAATAAATGACCAAGACTCATTTACTAATACCTGAGATTGATCCATTTATCTCTGTGGATTGACAGAGTAGAAATAGGCTGTAGGGCCACCTCACAGTCTGTCTAGAGAAGGGTTAATTGGGTTAATTCAGTGACAATGGTTGTGTTAGTTTTCTATTACTGTGCAACAAATAAACATTAGTGGCTTAAAACAACACCCATTTATTAGTTCCTGTCATTTGCAGGCCAGAAGTCCAGCATAGCACTGCTGAATTCTCTGCTTACAGTATCATGTGGCTGAAATCAAGGTGCCTGAAAGTCTGATTTATGATCTGGAGACTCTGGGGGAAAAAATCTGCTTCCAAGTGCATTCTTCTTGTTGGCAGAATTCAGTTCCATGTGGGTATAAGACCTAGGTCCCTGTTTCCTTGCTGGGTGTCAGCCAAGAGACCCCTGTGCTTCTAGAGGCCAGCTGTATCATTGTGTGCCCCATCCCCCATCTCCAAGCGAGTAATGGCCCATCAAATCTTTTAATGCTTTGAATCTCTGACTTCTTTTGCCACCAGCCTGGAAAACTCTCCACCTTTAAGGGTTTATGTAATAAGATCAGGTTCACCCAGCTAATCTTATTTTAAGATCAACTATGATACATACCATAACAATTGTGGGAATGATACCTCATTCTATTCACCTGGCCTAGGGATTAGGGCATGGAATATTGGGCATGGGCAATGGGTAGTGCATGTTCAGCAATCTGCCCACTACGGCCCTGGGGATTACAGGGAACATGTACACCACCACAGTTGACGTGGTAGGGAGCAAGTATCAGAATCCTCCCAGCTATGCAGCTTAGCTAGTTGTGGGGACAAAAGCAACAGTTAAATCACTCTCAGGCAGTAACACTGGGGCAGGAATGAGGATGGGATATAAAGGATCCTGGTTTGACATCTACCCTTTCTTCCAACTTTCCCTCATGTTTTACTCATTATAAACTTTGTGAGAACAACATGTAGACCTCTGGGCTAGGAGAAAGTTACTTTTCAGTCCCATCTGTTTTTTTTTTTAAGTAAAGGATCATTGGTATACAGTCTTATGCTCAGGTTTCCCATGAGCAACATTGTGGTTACTACATTCCCCCTTATTATCAAGTCCCCCCCACATACCCCATTACAGTCACTGTCCAGCAGTGTAGTAAGATGCCCTAGAATCACTACTTGTCTTCTCTGTGTTGTACTGCCTTCCCTGTACACCCCCATATTTTGTGTGCTAATCATAATCCCCTTTTATCCCTCCCTTCCCACCAACCCTCCCCAGTCTATTTCCCTTTGGTAACCATTAGTCCATTCTTGGGTTCTGTGAGTCTGCTGCTCTTTTGTTCCTTCAGTTTTTGCTTTGTTCTTATGCTCCACAGATGAGTGAAATCATTTGGTACTTGTCTTTCTCTGCCTGGCTTATTTTACTGAGCATAATACCCTCTAGCTCCATTCATGTTGTTGTAAATGGTAGGATTTGTTTTCTTCTTATGGCTAAATAATATTCAATTGTATATGTACCACATCTTCTTTATCCATTCATCTACTGATGGACACTTAGGTTGCTTCCATTTCTTGGCTATTGTAAATAGTGCTGCGATAAACATAGGGGTGCATATGTCTTTTTGAATCTGTGATCTTGTATTCTTAGGGTGAACTCCTAGGAGTGGGATTCCCAGGTCAAATGATATGTCTATTTTTAGTTTTATGAGGAACCTCCATGTTGCTTTCTGTAATGGTTGAACTAATTTACATTCCCACCAGCAGTGTAGAGGGTTACCCTTTCTCCACATCCTTGCCAGCATTTGTTGTTGCTTATCTTTTGGATGTTGGCCATCCTAACTGTGTGAGGTGATATATCATTGTGGTTTAAATTTGCATTACTCTGATGATTAGCAATGTGGAGCATCTTTTCATGTGCCTGTTGGCCATCTGAATTTCTTTGGAGAAGTGTCTGTTCAGATCCTCTGCCCATTTTTTGATCAGGTTATTTGCTTTTTGGTTGTTGAAGCATGTGAGCTCTTTACACATTTTGAATGTCAACCTCTTATCTGATATGCAAGTTATGAATATATTTTCCTATACTGTAGGATGCCTTTTTGTTCTACTGATGGTGTCCTTTGCTGTACAGAAGCTTTTTAGTTTGATGTAGTTCCACTTGTTCATTTTTGCTTTTGTTTCCCTTGCCTGAGTTGATAGGTTCATGAAAAAATTGCTCATGTTTATATTCAAGACAGTTTTACCTATGTTTTCTTCTAAGAGTTTTATGGTTTCATGACTTACATTCATATCTTTGATCCATTTCGAGTTTACTTTTGTGTATGGAGTTAGGCAGTAATCCAGGTTAATTATCTTACAGGTAGCTGTCCAGTTTTCCCAAAACCAGTTGTTGAAGAGGTTGTCATTTCCTCATTGTACATCCATGGGTCCTTTATTGTATTTTAAATGCCCATGTATGTGTGGGTTTATATCTGGGCTCTCTATTCTGTTCCACTGGTCTATGGGTCTTTTCTTGTGCCAGTACCAAAATGTCTTGGTTACTGTGGTTTTGTAGTAGAGCTTGAAGTTAGGGAGTATAATCCCCCCCAGCTTTATTCTTCCTTCTCAGGATTGTTTGGCTATTTGTGGTCTTTTGTGGTTCCATATGAATTTTAGAACTATTGTTCTAGTTGGTTGAAGAATGCTGTTGGTATTTTGATAGGGATTGCATTGAACCTGTAGATTGCTTTAGGCAGCATGGCCATTTTGACAATATTAATTCTTCCTACCCAAGACAATGGGATGAATTTCCATCTTTTAGTGTCCTCTTTAATTTCTCTCATGAGTGTCTTGTAGTTTTCAGGGTATAGCTCTTTCACTTCCTTTGTTAGGTTTATTCCTATGTACTTTATTCTTTTTGATGCAATTGTGAATGAAATTGCTTTCCTGATTTCTCTTTCTGCTAGTTCATCATTAGTGTATAAGAATGCAACAGATTTCTTCAGATATTAGTTCTAGTAGTTTTGGAGTGGATTCTTTAGGGTTTTTTATGTACAATATCATGTCATCTGCAAACAGTAACAGTTTAACTTGTTCCTTGCCAATCTGGATGCCTTTTATTTCTTTGTGTTGTCTGATTGCTGTGGCAAGGACCTCCAGAATTATGTTGAATAAAGGGGGGAGAGTGGGCATCCTTGTCTTGTTCTCGAACTTAGAGGGAAAGCCCTTAGCTTCTCACTGTTAAGTACAATGTTGGCTGTGTGTTTGTTGTATATGGCCTTTATTATGTTGAGGTACTTGCTCTCTATTCCCATTTTGTTGAGTGCTTTTATCATGAATGGATATTGAATTTTGTCAAATGCTTTTCCAGCATCTATGGAGATGATCATGTGATTTTTGTTTTTCTTTTTATTGTTAGAGTGGATAACGATGGATTTTCGAATGTTGTACCATCCTTGCATCCCTAGGATGAATCCCACATGATCATGATGTATGATCCTCTTGATGTATTTTTGAATAGTGTTTGCTAATATTTTGTTGAGTATTTTTGCATCTATGTTCACCAGGGATATTGGTCTGTAGTTTTCTTTTTTTGTGGTGTCTTTGCCTGGTTTTGGCATTAGAGTGATGCTGGCCTCATAGAATGTGTTTGGAAGTATTTCCTCCTCTTCTACTTTATGGAAAACTTTAAGGAGGATGGGTATTATGTCTTCTCTAAATGTCTGATAAAATTCAGCAGTGAAGCCATCTGCTCCAGGGATTTTTGTTCTTGGGTGCTTTTCGATTACTGATTCAATTTCATTGCTGGTAATTGGTCCAGAATTTCTGTTTCTTCCTGGATCAGTCTTGGGAGGTTTTATTTTTCTAGAAAGTTGTCCATTTCTTCTATGTTATCCAATTTGTTAGCATATAATTTTTCATAGTATTCTCTAATAATTCTTTGTATTTTGGTGGTGTCTGTAGTGATTTTTCCTTTCTCATTTTTGATTCTGTTTATGTGTGTAGACTCTCTTTTTTTCTTGGTATGTCTGGCTAGGGGTTTTTCTATATTGTTTATTTTCTTAAAGAACCAGCTCTTGGTTTCATTAATTCTTTCTGTTGTTTTATTCTTCTCAATTTTATTTTTTTCTCCTCTGATTCAGTCCCATCTGTTTTAAGGGCAGCAATGTCCAGTTACTTTGAGGTGTGTTGGAGCCTCTGTGTGCCCTCTCGATGGAGCTGTGGTAAATCACGGAGATAGGACTTTTGCTAGTGTCTGCTGAATGACTTCCCAACAGGCCACTGGGGCCACTTTTGCTCGTTCTTCTGAGCCAAGGAGCTTGCTTCCTCAGGGTGCAGGAAGGAGTACTCCCCACTGCCTGCAGCCTGGTGCAAACTTCACTCCCTCTTGGTTACCTGCCTTTTACATTCTTTCATTCCCCACTTTTGTATGCCAGTCTGCAGTATTCAGCTCAGAATCCACTGTGGCTCTTGCTCTTCCTGGGAACACACCTTTTATGCACCATTTATGGAATATGTGCTTGCCAAGCTTTGTGCATCCTCTTACTCTTTATTGCCACTGTTTACTTGAGAGGTTTCTTTTAGACTTACGATTTTAACTTGAACAAATGCATATAGAAAACTTTTATCACTATCATATGTGTAAAATCTGAATTACCTGCCATACATAGGTGTTAACTGTAGAAGAAAAAAAAAAGGAGAAAGAAATTCTTAGTCACTGGTAGTCTCTAACATGATGTAGCCATGTGATTCTCCAAAGGCTTATTTCTTCTTTTCTGGTTGTCCCCAGGGACATTTTAATTAAAATTCCTAACTCTTTTACTGTTTTTTTGAGCCAAGGAATTATCATTCAAGTCATATCACAGGCTAGTTGTAACTAGACAAGCTATGTTACCTCTCCAAGTCCCTGCCACTCCCCACCCCCTGCAACCCTTTTTAAGTATATTACCTAAAATCATCTCTCATACCACCAAAGGTGTGCAATCTACAGTTAGAAAACACTAATCTGTCTCCTTTTTCTGCCATGACCTACCTCAAATTCCTCTCCTTCTAAGAAACTTTTTCTGACCATACAGACCTCAGTGATCCTCTCACCTGCATTCATAAGGCTACTGTGTCTAATTATCCAAATGTTGCCACGAGACATTTCATTAAAGACAAAGACCATGCTTTATACCAAGTTTTCCCACAGCACCTGGTATGCTGCCTGGCAAACAGCAGGCATTCAACGAATGTTTGTGGTTTGATGAGCAGCAAGGGTCAGCTCTGGTTAAAAGTGTAAAGCAAAGTTTGACTTAGGTACTCCGCCTTCCTACAAAGGGCCATGGACTGTGATTCTCCTCTGAGTTGTTCATTTTCTCCTTTCTCAGTAAATTCGATATGTTTCCTGATTTTCGCAATCTCCTCAAATCACACTTCATATTCATCTCATTATCTTGTTTACTAATTAGCTAAGCTATTTGGTCCTTGCCCTTAGATTTTATGCTACTTACCTGTATCTTGTAAGATTTTTTTGTTATCTTCTTTCACAGGAAGACAGGCTATTTATACATGGTAGATGCTCAATAGATAATTTGTTGTATAAATAAATGAATACATGTTGTATTGTTTGTGTCTTGGCGTGTCACTTTACATCTTCAGGAAAAATAAGAAATCCTCAAATTAATTCATATAGCATTGTTCAAGGGCGTTTACTAAGTTAATTAACAAGTATAGATAAGCTTTGACTCAGTTTTGACTCAGAATAATAAAAAAGAAATCTTCATTTTGCCTTTCCTCTTTCTTTTGGTCCACTTGGCCAATTTAGATGTTTCTTTCAAGGAGCAATAGCTTTGCACAGAACTGATGGTTCCTTCTCTGTACCCCAAGCAGTTTACACATACTTCTAGTTAGGGGTGACCACCTAATTTGTCATCCAAACCTGGACACATTGAGAATGAAAGGGAGCACAAATAACTATTGGGCTATGACAAGAGGCATCCCTGACAAACTGGGAAGTATGGTCATGCTCCTTTGAAAGTAGTTATTTACTAAAGCTGTTCTGGGTGTGACCTTTTTTCTCTTAGCTTCCTTTGTTGCCTAGAACTGCGCCTGGTACATGGTGTGGGAGAATAAATATTTGAGCTGCTTTGAAAATGCTCATTTAATTATATATTATACTGTCTTGTAGAACTCCAACCATCCCATCTGGGGCCTATTGTGAGCTATTTTCTCAGTATTACAAATATATGGCAATGAGCTTAATTGTATGCTTGTGTAATGATAATAGCTAGCATTTACTAGCACTTAGCATGTGCAGGCCCAGGGGTAAGAACTTTCCTTGAGTTCTGTTGGTTGATTTCTCACAACAATTCTTGGAGGTATTACTTTGGTCCCATTAGATAGAAGAAAAGAGGTTTTGGAAAGACTTAAGAACCTTACTCAGGGTCACCCAGCTAATCAGCAGAGTTTGAACTCCGGACTCTGACTCTATACACCATCTCCCCTATACATTAGAAAAAGCTAGAATCAGATTTTAGAAAGTAGTTTTTAAAAATACTAATAGCACACTTTTAGGGAAAATCCACTTGCTTAAAATCTTTTAAAGGAAAATTAATTTTATTTATTAAGTAGAAGACTGCAGAATCGGGCCGGTGTGGCAGCTGTGTCATCTTGTGAGTAGTGATGGCAGTTGATTAGACTAACATACTGCTTGCTGTTATCTTGATGTTATCTTGGTGTTAACACTGCCATTTGTTATGGCACAAATATACCCTGTTAGTTTTGTTGAGACCATTTTCTTATTTATGGACTAGTAAGTGTGCAAAAGTTTCTTTTGTACTGTAACAGTTGCATTTAGTTTTAGCCATATTTTCAGTGTGACTAAATTATCAACAGTGTCTATTTTCTACTCTGTCCTTTTGGAATAAGATTTTTACTTGGTAACAATTTTAAGAACAGGGCAGACACATCCTAATACTGACTCCAGAAAAATTATTGTTTGGTATTATTGTAATTGCAAACCATATTGTAATATTTATGAAACACAATGTTAATGTTTTTTTAAACAAAAGCAGTCTATTTTATATAAAAAATCCAAATTGTAAGGGATAATCTGAAACCTTACATTGCTTTATATTAAGGATAAATTAAATATGTAAAGAGACTGCTATAAGTACAATACTGAGGAAATAATTTTAAACACAGATTCATACACGAGGTATCCTTGGAGTGATTGGAATTGTCTTAATTGACATTTTCTACTAATAAGAGGGGTGTATGAATAGCTACGGCAACAGAAATTATATGTTATCAGATACACAATCACATATGATGTATTATAAACATGAATCTGGAGATACATGTTTGCATAATTGTAAGTCCAGGGAGAGGAAATCCTGGGGCAAAATACCTCTAAAAACTGAAATGAGTCAAAGGGAGAAATAAAGTTTAAAACCTGTTTATTGCTTACAAAACTGCAGCCTGACTCATCTCTCTCTACTGCTCCAGCAGCATCAAAACCGGCCCTTCCCTCACCTGTCAGGTACAGATAAGCCCTTCTTGCCCAGGTAATTACTCATTGATATGGAGATGAACTTCTCTTCACCCCTGAGGAATGATGCAGATGCACTAAAGCCATACTTCTTTCCACTGAATGCTTATTGATATGCAGATGTACTAAAGCCAGGCGAGATATTCTGGAAATGTTACAATTTTACCCACAATAATGAATAATAATCTATGAATAAGTGATAGCAAATGTTTTACTCAAGGCATTCACACAAGAGGACTACCTTTGTAATTCAAAGGGAAGATTATATACATAGTCAAGTTTAGGAATCTTCTGGGGTTTTTTTGGTCCTAGCAAATTTTTAGAATTAATAGGCAGTTGACTTTCACACTAGAAAGTTTCCTTTAGTTTATCACCAGATTCCTATTCAGTGGAATTGGCTACAAGGACATAATTGGTCAGAAAAACTGCGTTAAATGTCAAGTTAATCATTATACCCAGGGTAACTAGCAAATCAAAGTGCTTATGTTATGGTGCAGATGAGGATCTTAGAGTTAATCAATAGAAATTGTAACCAAGAGGAATTTTAAAAAATTAACCATTTTTTGTTGCTTTGCACTTTTTATTCTCTCAGGGGATTTAAATTTTTTTTCTTTTACTCTAGGCAGTTGAGATACATCAGTTGAATAAAACAATACCCATTTTCTACTGGGGAAGACAACATTAAAAAATAAACATACAAAATAAACTGATAAAGAGCATTGCTGTGTTTGAAGTGTCATGGGAAGAAAAGAAAAAGCAAGTTAGGAAGGACTACGGGTTGAGGTTGGGTCAGATCCAATTTTAAGTAGGGTAGTCAGGCTAGGCAGTATTGTTAAGGCGAGATTTGAGCAAGGAATTAAAAGTGGTGAAAGTGGACACTGGGGAAGAATAAGCACCCGCTGGAGGGAACGGCTCTAGAAAAGACCCTGAGACGTTGTCTGGAGTATTCAAGCAACAATGAGGGTCTGGAGCTGGAGTCAGAGGGATAAAGGGAAAAGGCAAGGGCTTTTGGAGGTCAGTGTAATGACCTTAGCTTTTACAATGAATGAAATAGGGAGCCACTAGAGGGTTTTAACCAGGTGAGACGGGAGCTGACATTTCTTGTAAGAGGATATCTCGTAGTTGTTTTGACAGTAGATTGAGTTAATGATTGGCAGGGAGATCATTTAGTAGGCCATTAAATTATAATTGAGGCCAGAGAAGATGGAACTAATGAAGGTGAGAGGTGGTGTAATTCTGATTTATTCTGAAGGTACAACCAGCAGGCTTGCTTAACAGATTTCTAGGTGAAGAGGTAAAGATTACTGTTTTTGGCACGGGCAACTAACTATAAGGATGGTGGCATGGTCTTAGTTGCTTTTTTGAGCAAGGGAGTATTCTAAACTTAAAGCTAAAGTTGCACTAACGTAATCAATCGAGGTGGGTTAGACGTCCATTACTAGCTCATATTCCAAGTATTGTAGGCTTGAAAATTTATTGTAGACATTTTGGTGGAGTGTTGGCTGCTCGAATAGGGGCACTCTTATGTGTTCCTAATTTCTAGAATGTCAAATACACAGCCAAAGAAGTCTCAGATCCACTAGACGAGTAATTTCATACATTTCAAATGTCAGGTGGATGTTCTCGGCCCTAAGTCCGTTACTGACGGATTCAGCAGTTCTGACGTTTTCACACACAAAAGCGGCGGTCAGATGATTTCTGGGCATCTCTCTCAACCGCCACCAACAGACAGACAAGTGGTCCCAAGGCTCAGAGCGGACCTCGTCAGCCCGGGAGCCTCCGCGGCCCACTTGAGGCACCGGCACCGCCCCTCCCGCCGCTGACCGCCGCGCGCCGAGGGTGCGGGAGTGGGTGTCCCTGCGTGCCTCCACCCAGCCGGGCCGCCATCTTCTGGCGCGTCCTTTCCGGCGCGGCAGCGGCGCCCGCTCCCAGACCTCCGCTCGCCAGGGACGGCACTTCCCAGTCCGCGCGTCCGGGGCGTCCCGAGCGGAGGCCGCCGCCCGGGCGGGGCCGGGGGCGGGGCCGGCGCGGCGGCAGCTGCGCGGCCTGTCGCTCCGCCCGCCCGTCCGCCCCCGAGCCTGGGCGGGGAGGGCGGGGCCAGGAAGCGGTGAGCGCGCCGGGGAGCGCAGCTGCGGGCGAGGGGGCGGCAGGAGCCGCGAAGCCGGTGCTGAGAACGGCCGAGGCCGGGGCGAGCGGCCGAGACAAAGGCGGCGGTGAGTGCGGCGCCGTCCCCCACACCTCGTCCTCGCTGCACCTCGGGGACCCGAAGCCGCGACCCCCGACGCCGAGGGCTCCGGCGAGCACAGCTCGGCCCTGCCCGCCTCGCGCTGCGGGCAGCGGGCTGAGCCTGCAGCTCCATTTCAGGTCTGGGCGAGGTCGTCCTGCGGACCCTGCCTTTGGCCTTTCCTCATTTCCGTCTGAGAAACGGTTCCTTGCTCAGTGCCACATTACCGGCAGGAGGGCGGCTGAGGAAGCCTGCCGCCTGTCCGGTACAGGATGGAAATGAGACCCCCCCCCTCCAACTTTGCCGGTCTGGAAGTCGGGGGGCGGCCCGGCGCGGGCGGGGAGGGCCCGGCTCCTCCAAGGTGAGGGCTCCGGGGGCGACGGTCCCGCTCCGCGCGGACTCCGCCGGGGGCGTCCGGCGCGTTCCTCCGCGGCTCTAACCGCGGTGCTCGAGCCCCGAGAGGAAACCCCCACCGGCCTCGGAGGAGCTCGTGCTACTCTTACAGGTTGGTTTACCCAGCTCGGGCTGCTTTGGTTGTGATTTTTGTTAACGGGTGTGGTAAGTAGCAGCTCGCTGATGCCGCATTAACAGCCGAGGAGCCCGGGTGGCCTGACTTGTGTACCCGCGTACCGGAAACAACGTTGGGACCCCTCTTTAGCTGCTGTTATTTAAAATAACAAGCTTTTTAGGGGAGTTCTGTGCAAATGTTCAGGTTACAGAATGAACACGTTTTGTTGCAGGGCCTGGCATGAAGTAGATGGTCAATGAAAATTTGGAGCGAATGGGTCTTCAAACATTCAAGGGGACCTGACTTCCAGTAAAATTTAGCACATCTTGACTCATATTAAGGGAAAAACAACGGCAAACAACGTGTAGTTTGTGTTTATGTGTGTGTTTGGTTTTACCCAGTATATGCATACTGTTGATGAATAATCAGTTATTAATGTTATGGGCGTAGAATATACGTTTGAAATGTTGAATTTTTCATTTTGAGGGAAGTTGGTGGATAGTTTTGTTTCCTAAAAATAAGCTTTATTAGTAATTTTCTTTCAAAAGAATGGAGAAGAGGTGGTTGGACTGTGTTTTGTTCTTTCGAGACCCAGCTTTCTATTTCGTTATGAATAAAGAAGTTTATTTGGTTTTATAAGGTCTTGAGTTAAAGACTCCCTTGACTCTTTAAGCAAGGGAGAACTCTTTAATTTAGGGGAAAAAGAAAACTAATGTCACGCTAATATAATTAAACTATACCATTTATTCAACAGATCCTCATTAAGCACCTGTTAGGTACTGGCAGCTGTGCTGAAAGCGAGTTTCTATGGGCCTACAGAACCCACAGTTACTCTATTCTTAACCTGAGTGTGAAGTTCTTTCCTCATTATGTGTGTTTTAACTGGGAAACATGGCAGGTGAACTGAAGAACGTGTAGCTCCAGAACAGTAATTAAAGGTTAATAAGTAACTTTACAGGGCTAAATTGGGTTACATTTTCATATTGTCAGTTTAATCTGTCTGTATTTTAAAATGAAGGGAGGAGGAGCTTTAAGAAACTAGTTTTTATTCCCTCCTGTATTAGATGATTTTGGTACAGTACATTAAAGAGTAATATACTTCTGGTCCTGTTTTCTGTCAGTAATCTTTGCTGTACAACATTTCTATTTCTTAAAATATCCAAGGAGAAACAATGGATTCCTTTTCTGTAAGAAATGACTTTAAATACAGCACCTTTTCAGAAATTTTGACCTTTTATTCACCATTTACAAGTAAATACAGTATTGACTTGATAGTGCTGAAGAGGGAAGGACTATTAATAATAGTGTTTCCATGTTTGGACTTTCCCTCTACTGTTAAAACTGTGATGAACTGCTTACTAAAATGAGAAAGAGATTAGTAATAATTGTATTTATTCAGAATAAAAGGTTGCATTGTCTCTTATTTACATATGATTAAAAGAAAGTACTTATTTGGCCTCTTCAGAAGTCCAGATTAATGTGCTCCAAAGTCAGTCTTGCTCATTACAAGATACTGTAGATTAATAATTTTTTTACAGATAGTTTTTGAATTTAGGTGGACCCTTTTGACTTACTAACACCTTAATATTCTTGAAGATAGCATGTACATTCAAGTAGAATTTTCAGATTTTCAGACTTAATGGCTATTAGCATTAGCTGTTTATGGTTGTTCCTGGGGATGATAAGGAAAGCTGTCCTTTAAATTTTATCGGTAGAGAATTCTGATAGTTTTTCTTAAAATGTCTATTTCTTGTAGGAAGAGTTACATGACAGTATACTCCTGATAGTCTAGTGTTGATGAGAAAACTAAGAATAGATTGTAGTAGTGCTGATAAAGAACAATACACACAAGTTGTGATATGTTGAATAAAAAATGCTTGGCATATTTTATTTGGATAAGACCATTTTTTTTAGAGTTTATGACAGTCAGCAGCAGCATTGAGACATGTTAAAATAGTATTTCCAAGAAATAACCCAGAATGACTGTTTTTTTTTTTGTACCTTAAAAAAATACTATAATTGTTTTCAAAGTATTATTACCACCTTGGAGTAGTTCATAATGTTTTGAGGCTAACTAAATTCCAGGATCGTTACATTTTATAATAGTTGGAATGAAATGTTCATGTTTTCTTCATCTGTGTGTGGGTTTTTTTTTTTGGTTGGGGGAGTTCACCTTTTTTTTCCCCCTGTAATACCCTTTAGAATGATTAGAAAGTGGTTCCTTTATCAGATGTAATTAATAAAGTGATTAAGAATGATGCTAATACGGCATTTTGCAGCTGTGCCCATATTTGCTTAAGTCATGAGAGAGTATCAATTAGTATTTGTATAAAACATTTTTAAAGTGCTTTAAAACAAATTTCACGTTTATACTTTAGGATAGGTTGTTGTTTTTATATCCCAGTTGTCTCTTATCATTAAAGTGTGTGATTTTCAACTGTTTTAAGATATGCCTGGGATATTTAGGTTAAGGCTTTATTTTTTTCACAATTACAAATTGTTTTTCATCTGTTACAGTATTCTCAATCTCAGCTCTTATGAAATAAGTATTTTAACTTATTAATTTTAACAAGTATTTTGTTGAATGCTAAATGTAATGCTTTTGATCTCTTAGAGGGGGATATTATGGCTTCCCTGTACATTCTTGAGATGAACTAAAATGTGGTTATCCTTAACATTTGCTTACGAGTTAGGTACGGGCATTTAGTCTGATTTTTTTTTTTTCCATACTACCTGGAGAAACTTGGAATTCAGCTTATTAATAATTAACTGTAAGCATCTTTGTACCTCAGTTCAAAGCTTAAGTATTCTTGACCCTTTCTATAATACTAATAATGAACAGAGCAGGATTTAGCTGAAAGTGCTCTGGGATCCCATCCAAAGGGGGAGTTTCTGAACTGAAAGCCAAAAGGCCTGATAATAAGTTGTCTTTTTCATGACACTGTAAAATACCTGCAAATGTATTTTAACCAAAATGGATTATAGTAAAACTCCTCTTTTCCCTAGAAAGCATTAAATAACTCCATGTTAAAGTTAGGTGTCTTTGAAAATGACTAAATGGTGAAACTGATGTTTCTATTTTGTAGCTTACCCACTTAGACATTTATGCTAAGATTCCTCGCTAAATCATTATGATTGAATTTTTGTAAGCATGTTGTACTAAAACATACTCATTTTGTTTCATTTGATTTAATCTATCACTGTTTGCTTAATAAAGCAAAAATGAATTTTTCCTATATTTGGCATTGTGTATATTTTGCACCTGATTTTATGATGGGTTTATAACCCATTGGATATATTGTTATAACCAGTGGATGTTTGTGGAACTGGTATGTTGAATGGATGGGAGTTAAGAAAGTCTAAGCAGAAAACAACTTTCACTGATCCTTCAAACACTCCTTATAGATGAGTCTTTACCAGCTTCTCAATGAGTTCTTTGGATCAGATAACTTTTCTAGTTACTTCTATGTAATGAAAAGTCTTCAGCTACTTGTCAGTAATAGGCTAATTTTGGTTATTAGAAGGTGCAGTTCATTATAATAATTAGTGTTAAAACTCTAACACAATTTAGAACTTCTCTTCCCCAACTCAGAACTGCTTCAGACCTAGAAGCCTGCTTTGGAGGAAGTCATAGTAGACTTCTCTTTTTATTGTGCCAGTTCCTCTCCAGGGTGCTATCTGGATTCACCTGTCGAGGGTCCAGCTCAGTGGGGAAATAGGACTTGGGGAAAGGTACGGTTTTAATATGACTCGTCCTGTTGTGATCTGGCATTGGTGCCATCTGAGTGGGGCAGGTTCTTCAAAGCTGACTCTTTCTCCAGGAGTGCAGACAATGATTTTCCTGGGTGTTTTATGTCTGGGGACCTCCACTATGATTCCTGTGATACAGTTCTTCTGCTCCAGTCCCTTACCTTCCAGGGTCCCTCATCTGCAGCTACTTTGCCCTGGGAGACATTTTGCTCTATTTTTATGGTAGTTCTTTAACATTTTAACCAGACCTGTCCATACTTTAAGGTTATTTCATAGACTGAGTTTCAAGCATTCCCCCAGGGCTTCAACATCCTATCATCTTTCGAGCTCCTGCTGTCCAGTACCCTCACTTGAACAGCACATCTGTATCTGGGACCTAGAATCCGTTGCTGCTACCACCCTTTTTAACTGTCCCAAGCCTCACTTCTTCGATATAGATGGTTTGAATCCATGGTCCACTGTCAGAATTTCTCCCTTTCGTACATCTTCAGTTCCCTGCAGCACTTCTCCAGTCGTTGCATTCACCTGGCAACCTGCTCCCCCAGTGCCCTACCCAGCCAGTCTCCATCTGGTCTAGTCTGTACCTGGCAGTTGAGCATGTCTCAGGAAAACTTAGGCATGCTGACCCGGTCTTCCTTTAGATTTCATGACCTCTGACCCGCAGGAGGAACCTTCCTGCTGCCTACAGTCCTGTAGGCTTAGTACATTTCCCTAGTTCAGTCACTCCTTTTCCCCTAAATGACTATTTTATACCGCTCTCCTCAAACCTCTAGCACCTCTTCTCTCTTGATTTTCAGCTGGCAACCTTGTTTTCTGTATATTAAAAATGAAATCAAAATCAACCAGATGAAGACTGTACCCATGCCCTGTGTGTTTCCTGTTGCCTCCACTCTTGCCCTTGGTTCTGTCGCCCTTCCCCTGTCAAGGACATTGCGGTGCCTCAGTATTCATCCGTTCTGCTGCCTGCCAGTGAGCTGCATCATCACTGTTTCTCATTTCTACTGGATTAATCCTATCAGCATATAAATATGCTGAAATATCTCCCGTCTTTAAAAACAAACCAAACCTCCCCCAACACCATGTTTTTCTTCAGCTACTGCTCTCTGAAAGGTTATTTGTGGTCCCCGGACTCCCTGTCTCTTTGATTCCCACTGCAGTCCGGTTTTTCCTCCCTCTTCCATTCTGCTGTAACTGCTCTTACTGAGAGTACTGGTGACGCCCTTGGTGATAAATTCCCCAGTCAGTTCTCAATCCTCATCTCACTGGACATAGCAGCATTTGACATCGTTGATAATTTTTTCTTCTTTGAAACCTTTCTTCCCTTTGCTTCTGGGATGCTGCCACTTATTTTCAGTTTCTTTTGCTGCTTCCTTTTTGTTGCCCCAACTTCTAAAAAATAAGGTAGTGTCCCAGCATTTAGATCTCTTCTGTATTTATAGATCGTCTCTTGTGATCTCATCCTCTCCTCTAACAAGAATTATAATTTATTTTAAATTAAAAATGTCATCTTTGGTCTGGATCTCTTTCCTAACTTCAGACTTGTCTACCCAACTGCCTAGTCGACATTTCCAGTTAGACATCCCGTATTTGCCGTGTCAGAACAGAACTCATTCTCCTTCCCTCTCCCACCCCATTGGTTGGTTCATTTCAGTCTTCCTCATCTTGTTAAATGTTAAATCCATCTTTCAGTTTCTCTGGCTAACACCTTGTAGACACTCTTGATTCCTTTCTCACACTCCCACATTTAATTCAGCATAATGTATCATGAAAGTATGTCCTTTATTTACCTTAATCCACCTCAAGAATAAATATAACCACAGCTTGCTGTCTTCAGCTGCAGCCACCCTCTCTAAGCATCCTTCGTCTCCGGCCTGGGTTATTTTAGTGGTTGTCTTTCTGGTCTCTCTACCGCTTCTGCTCTTTTCATTGCTTGACACAGCAACCAGGGCGATCGTTTTGAAATCAAAGTCTGATTCTTTTTACTGCTATGTCAAAAAACCCTTCAGTGGCTTTTCATATCGCTTCGAGTACAAGCCAGAATACAACAGTGCCTACTAGGCATCACACATCATCCGTGCCTCCAGCCCCTCAGATTACACGTCCCACGAGTTTTTCCTTGGCTTACTCCACACCAGGCACATGAGTCTTTTTGAAGCTTCTTGAATCTGCCAAGCACTGTCTTGCTTTAGTGTCCTTAGTGAAGGAGCTTCATTTTATTCACTGCAGAATCCTCGGTATTCAAAACTGGTTGGCACATGGTGGGCATTCATATTTGCTAAATGAATGGCCACTTAAGTTATTCATATCTTTGATAGCAGCTTATGTGTATGCATTCTGTAGCTAGAAGTATTTTGACTGAAAATATTTCTCCTAAAACCACAGTATTAAGTAAAAACAAATTTAGATAAAAGAGGACAAGGTAAGTTTCAAATCAGTTTTTGCATATGGAAAGTGAAATGCGCAGGACAGAGGCTGGAGGAAAGCAACAGAGAGGTAAGGTAATGGAATAAAGAAGAGGAAAGCCCGATTTGGAAGTAGGATGACAACACTTTTTTAAAAAGACTATTTTTGGCTTACCTTTTATTTCTTTTAGCTGCACATCTTGTATTCAGAGTATCGGAGATTTACTTCGATTTGGACACTTCAAGTGGTACTATATTATACCGCTTATCAGGGGTATGCATTTATTATATGCATCTTTGTGCTCTTAAATGAAAAATATTTTAATATATTTAAAGGCAGTTTTAAAACTGCAGTTTAACTGATGTTTAGGTAGAAAATGAGTGCAAGAGAAATTAATGATATGCAAACTTGGTATTTCATTCTGCTGAGACAAGATATTTTTAAAACTCTTTTCTGAGTTCTGCGTCTTACTTCCTCCTGTTGGTAGAAAGAAGAAATCCTTTAAATAAATGGTTGGAACAGGTGGCTTTTAGAAGTTCCTGAATGGCTAATTTTTTATGTGTAGGCATAAATCAATCTCCAAACCAGTCTAAACATTTCCCTATTTTTGTCTTGATTGACTTGTCTGATGGATTTTTATGTGGCCAAAATGTGGACTTAATATTATCTTGGCCATGGAGGTGTGGACCTGTGTGTGTCTGTATGTGTCTTTACAGTTCTTGTAATACACAAATATAATTTAAATTTGTATATGCTTGGTATTTTTACTTTTAACTCCTAAGTAATATCTATAAGTCAGATTTGGTGTTATATTTTTATTTTGCATTAAAATAGGAAATTAAAAAAATTCATATTAAAGCTATGAACATTGTAATTTTTAAGACTTAATGTACATTGTAAAGTCATTTTGGATAACACTGGCAAATGTTTGCCTACCATTCTGAATTAATCTTTGTTTTGTAGACCAGTTAGGTCCTCTTCATTAGAATTCGACAGTGACCTCCCTGAATTTGTACGTTAGCATTTCACATATGAAATAACCATCTTGGATTAAAAAAATCTTTATTTCTGAACTGATGTGTAGTCCTAGCATTAAGTTTATTTTAGCTGTATTCAGAGTTGGATGTCTGCTATAGTACATTTCTTTAACTTCATAATGTTTTAGGTAGATAGTGAAGTAACCAATATGATCATATTGAGAAAAGTGAATACAATTATTAGGTTGTGACCTAATTTTCTTAAGGGGTCATTAAGATAATGCATTCATTCATTCAGCACATTTATCAAACTACTCTTCCTGATCCACTCAGAATAAAGTACAAACTACAGTCACCTAGAGAGTACAAACTCACACTCTGTCTGAATGATGTGGGCCTGACAACCTCTCAGAGTATTTTGCCTTTGCTGGCTGTCATCTTGCCGCAAAGTTGTTCAGTTTCTCAAACATGCCATGCTTATTCTTGCAGTAGGGCTTTTAACACTAGTTGTTTCCTCCGTCTGAACTGGTCTAACCCAGATCTTTGCAAGACTGGCCCCTTATCTTTAAAATCTCAGCTTAAACATACCTTTCCATTTTTTTTACCACTTAGTTTAAAATAGCATCCCACCCCCAACCTTCGCTATTTTACTTCACAGCTTTTGTCAGTCCTTGAAATAAATGTTTTTAATTTTTTTTTATTGTGTCCCTGAATAGATTATAAACTTTATGAGAGCAGGGACCTCCTTTGTCTTCTTCCTTGCTGTCTATAATGCGCAGAACAATACCTGGTGCCAAATAAGTGTTTAGTAAAAAAGTGTTGAATGAGTAAAACAAGGTACTGATCTCATGTTTCTTGTGAATGAGTTTTAGTGTAATGATATTTTTAAGTATTAAAAGTGTATTCCTTCTAACCTACGTAAGTAGGAAACTGGATTATTCAGGCAAAAACCTGTTTTAGAAAAAGATGAGAACCAGTCTGTTGACCCTTAGATCATAGTATTAGGTGGAACCAGGGGTATTTTGGAGTTGGTGCATTTCTCCAGCTCCCTATTCAGTGACATTGTGTTGGCAGCTTAAAACTGGCTATGGTGGGACTGTTTACAACATGGGAATCAGCGAAAGCTTCAAATCAGGGCTTTTCCAGAGAGGTGGGTAACAACCACCTTTTTATCATCTCACTGGGTGGGACCATATGCAGTTGCTGTTTTAATAGATGAAAAAGGCTTGAGTTTTGGCAATTTCTTACAGTTTAGCCTAGTAGTAATTTTGTTTTAAAGACATTTTCTTCGTGGGAGTCAGTGGAATTACCAGTTTACCTTGTTTGTTTTCCAAAGTTGCATTTCATTCACATCTGATTAGTACTCCTAGATTCTTTTAATGTGTAAAAATTGGGTATTTATATGTTTGTATATTAATTGCTTAACTGTATACCTAATTGTTTAACTAGTTCATTGCAAAGCAGGCACAAAAGATATTGAGATGCCTGGGTGTTCTCTGTTTTGCTTCTGAGTGTCAAGTCCATTGAAAGGTATTGTTTTTCTTGGGAAAGAGCAGAGTTGATTCAGTTTGACCTTGTATTACTAGATAATTTTTTTTTCATTTGCTTTTTGGGATGATTTACATAAATATACCTGAGTTCATTTTCTTTTCTGGGCTTTTTTCTTTCCTTTTTCTGCCTGTTATCCTCCTCCAAGTCCTTACCTATTGTCTTTGATCATTTACTTTCTGCTATTCTGTCATTTCTTCTGTGAATCAGTGTCTCTAAATCAGTGAAGTGATTTTATCTTGCTTCTCAAGTTTTCCCTAATGTCTTTCCTGTGATCACCTGGACATTTCAAGCAATTTCCCACTCTTACCTTCCCAGTTATATAAAGAGACAAGTTACTTCTCTCTTCTAAGGTACCGTTTTCCTACCTGAGGAAATTTATTATTTAAAAATTGAACGTTGTTGGCTCAGGGGATTTCACTAATATTTCTTGAGGAGCATTTGCATTATGTTAACTCTGAGTAAGTGGATTTGAATTGTTGATACTGAATTAAAATATGGTACCTCCGTTTCTTATCCTTTAACTCACGTTCTCTCTGCACAAGCACTAAAAAATAACTTGTATTTAATTTAGAAAATCAGAACATACATTTAAGCTAAACCAAAAAATGAATCCACAATCCTACCATCCTAAGATATCACTGGTGATATTTTGATGAATGTCCTTCCATACAAATCCATGAATAAATGTTTTTTCACAAAAGTAAGATCTTAGTACACATATTGTTCTGTAACATCTTACTTTATGAAATATTGTGACCATAATAGCATTACTTTTATTATTTCATTTTGAAAGGATCTTGACTGCAAAATGAAAATTTTGACAGAAGGTAAAGAAAGCTGTAAGTAAAGCTGTGGTTAAAAACCAGTGGTGTTTGTGGAGAGTAGAATGTGGCAAGTGACCTCTAGACAAGAATTACTTCAGTAATTTTTTTCTTATGAGCTCTCTTACCGTTGCACAATAGCCTGATTGTATTATACCAGCTAAGAAAAACAGTACATGATTCTATGAACAGTAGAATTATTTCAGTAATAACCCTAGGGTAAAATATGGGCTATAGTCAACTTAATATTTTTTTGTTTGCCCCAAGTCCTACTGATGGTTTAATATTAAAATTATTTTAACCTTTTTGTGAAACAGGCAGATAAATGAAAGTCTACTTTTATATTGAAATGTAGGTATTTCTATAGATATCTGATTCAAAAGGATTAATTATTTAGTTGTGTTTTTCAAAGTCTATTTGAATTGTATATAGCAATGATATAATAAACTTCTAACTTCTCATTCAAAAAAATGTTTTTAGAAGAAAAATGTCTCAGTAAAGGTCCTCATCTATCCCAATTCTGACAGTTTTATTAGATATCACATTATATGTCAGAATGAGGAGTGGAAGTTCTTGGAAAAAGAAAATTTTAGTATGAGAATTCTTGTATTAATGTTGGAGTTGATTTTTGTTTTCATGAGTGAAAATACTTGTGGAAGAATCACTGATTTGTATTGGTGAATGGCTCCTTTGGAAATCAGTCCCAATCCTGTCAAGTAGTTGTTTGTGTTTAAAGAAGCAGTTTTTAAAGTTAACCAAGGGTCCTTTAAGGGTTATATATAATTCAAATGACTTTCCTTTACCACAGGGGTATTCATTACATTACCTACAGTAGATTAGACTCTGACTAATTTGTTTTTATTCTTGACCTTGTCTTTTTCTGTGTTGTATTACTACTTTTTCACAAGCTCTTGCAGTCTTTCTTCTTAAGCAGCTAAGTAGCCATTTCTCTTACCCCACAATGCTACTTCCTGGATGGTTGCATATAAAACGCTGAAAACATTTCTCACTTGGTAAAGAAGAATAAAAGTAATATAACTGATGTGGCCTTTTCTACCGAGAAAGGGGAGGCTGGCAAACATTCCCTAAAATAAAGTTTTCCACTGAGTGATCACGTTTGTAAGCGGCTATGCAAGTGCAATTGCTTGCTGGAAGGTAAAGCGAATCTTGATATAAATTCAGTGAAAGTATTTAGAATTATTCCATACACTGCTGTTTGTAAAAAATGGTATTTTTAAAAAGTTTCATTTTACAGTGACTTTTTAGCTTCCCATTTTTCTATTTTGTGAATAATTTTGTTTTTGTGGAAATGGTACAGACAAGCTAAAGAAGATTAGAAGTATGTCACACAATAAGTGGCAGAACTACTGTTTTAAGTCTTGTCTGATTTGCAGAATCATTGAGCTTGGGAAGTGCTGTCAGGTGGCAGAATATGAACTTTTGTTAGGCACACCAAAGTTTGCTGCACATTTGCTGTATGGCAGGCAGTTACCTTTGTTGATTTTTTTATTTAACTCTTCTATTAAGTGAGAGTAACAGCTTTGTTAGGATGAAATGAGGTACACATTAAGTACTTGGTTTGTAGAAAGTGTTAATAAATGTTTCATTTTCTTTCTACTACTACTTATTGTTTTAGAATATCTCAGGAGTCACCTCGACATTTCCCTTGAAAGTGATTTGAAGTCAGGAAACTTGAAATTTATGTAACCCAGGTAGACTCATATTGTAGTGTCCTTTTAATCTGCCTGTCCTAGTAGAGTGGTTCTTGCTACTCTAAAAAAAGCATTTTGATTTGAAGGAAAGTTTTAAGTCAGCAGCTGAAGTAGAACTGAGTTAGGATGAATTAATTATTGCTGACCAAAATGGTAAGAAAGTAACTAATTTCTTTGTTTCCCGAGTAACTGAAGCATTTGTGTATCTGTAACAATTGTGTTCATAAAGATGTCTATTTTGGAGGCTAAGAACTGACCCTTTGCAAAAGAAAACTGGCTAAAATATTGGGAAAAGTGTTGAGCTTGAATAATCAGTAAGATTCTTTTATAAGATCTAAGATTTAAGAAATGGAGCTGATTCACATCAGTAGTGTGACACAGATACACTACTGCTGGAGGGAGTGTAAATCTGTATAACCCTTTTCAAAAGGAGTTTGACATGTATCAGAGACTAGTATTTCTGCCTCTGAGAGTTTACCCTAAGGAAGTAACTTTTTTTTTTTTTAAGGAGGTATTTTTTTTTTTTCAGGAACAACAGATAATTGCAGTTTGGGATATGCAAGCTACCATTATTATTATTATTTTTTATGACAGCTTTATTGAGATAATTCATGTGATTGTAATTATTATAAATGTATATTTGGTTTTCATCCCTCTTTCTGGCTCTATTAAACCCTTGGAATTTCCTATGTGATGAGAGCCCTCAAGATGTCTTTTGTTAATGAGGTGACTTGGAAAGTTCATAAGGATGGGGGTTGGTTGCCAGGGAAACTGGCCACGTGTATAGAGGTTTGGTCGTTTGTCTCACCTCTCTGACCTTGAGAAGGGAGAGAGGCTGGAGGTTGAATCAGCAATGGCCAATGATTAATCAGTCATGACTATGTAGTGAAGTTTCCGTACAAACCCAAAAGGATGTGGTTCAGAGAGCTTCCAGGCTGGTGAACATGTGGAGATGCTGGGAGAGTGGTGAGTGTGTTCCAAGAGCATGGAAACTTTGCTCCTCTTTTCCCATCCCTTGTCATACACCTCTCTGGTTATGCTCTTTTGGGACATTTCATATAAATGAGATCATACAATTATTGGCTTTTTGTAACTGGCTTCTTTCACTTAGTGTATGTTTTTCAAGGTTCATCCATGTTGTAGCATGTATCAGTACTCCTTTTTATAACTAAATGATACTCCATTGGATGTACCATGTTTTGTTTATCCTTAAAGTTTTCTATCAAAAAATGTGAAGCATTATTTATATTAAAGAGCAATTGAAAAGTACTTAAATTGAGTAAAGAAGAATGGTTAAATTAGATATATCTACCTATACCATCTCTTAGTAACTTATTATGGAGAGTTTCAAGGGGAAATGACTGTTAGGGTGCTAAAGTAGGACACAGAGTTGTACATGTACAACTGTTCAGTGTAAGTAGTTTTGGGGAATGGTGATTATCAAGGTTTTTAAACATTTCCATTATTTTCTCACTTCTAACAACAAGCATGTATTTCTTTTGTAATCAGAGTAAAGAATCATTTTTAAAAACAGCCAAAGCTTTGGCTTTGTATGTTACTGACATAAACTTATTCAGCCAGGAAGAGCAGGATCATTCAGTGTTAGGAATGTTGCTATCTTATGTTGATCCAATAACTATCATGTATTTTAAATAAAATTTCAGAGTATAGCTAAGAAAACTTTTAATTCTTCATATTGACCTCATTTTCAATTCATAATAGTAGTATAGAATAGCACTAAATCTTGTGTATTTAACTAATAAAATGGTTAGAGGGAGGGTAAACATAGGCAGTGTATATTTTATTTTTTATTAAAGTATCATTGATACACACTCTTATGAAGGTTTCACATGATCAACATTGTGGTTACTACATTCACCCATGTTATCAAGTCCCCCCCACACTCCATTGCAGTAACTGTCCCATCAGCATAGTAAGATGCCACAGAGTCACTACTTGTCAGCAATGTATATTTTAAACTGAATGAACAATACTATGTTGGAGTTCATTGCAAGAAACAAACTGTAAGATTTTCAGGCAGAAAGATGTTTTGTACAGGGAATTCAGTCCTTAAAAATCATTGGATGGTTTGGGGGAGCCTGAATCAGAGGACCGTAAGTGGATTAAGAACATAAGACTGTAGCTGAGAGGTCAGGAAGCTTAGAAACTAAGAACCAGTCACAGGAATACTGAATTTGGTGCCTTGACTGCTTCTAGATACCATAAAATCTGATGAATAGGGTTGTAATCATGCATTTCTTTATGTCATTGCTTATAGCCCTAGAAGGATAGCTTCAATCTCACTTTTGCTTTCCAAATCTTGTAGGAGGTCTTCTTACTGGCAGATGGTGGAACCTAATTTACATTCCAAATGCCAGCTTTCTGGGAAAGTCTGGGAAATGAAATTTTTTTGTTTTATTTTAGCTTTTATGTCCCTGTGGTACAGGAAAGCATGTATAGGGAGTAGTGGGAGAGATGAATGCAAAGTGCTACTTACTTGACTAATGCAACATATCTAACATTCGGCAGAAACCTCTGTTTATGGTAATAAATATGTGCAGTGTATTTTGAAGGTGGTATGATTAAAAAATCTGACTTAGACATGATCATAAATTTTTCTTTAATGTGAGCCATTACTTATCTAATTTTGTCATAAAGCAGGATGTAAGTTCTAGTATTTCCAGTTGGAAATAAGCTCAAACTTATGTTTGTGGAAACTCCTTTTACAGATGTTTCTGGGTTTGAATGGGTGAGATATTTTCAAAGGATGTAAACATAAAAATCCTACTTTTTCCCTTAATTGTTGGATTTTTAAAATAGAATTGAATTAATACATAATTTGTCTTGTTTTTTTCATTCAGTCATGCTACCTCACTCGATTATTTTGACAGGAGAAGCTGTCATAATCTTTAAAAGAATCGTGTGAGCTAGTAATGTAGCTTTTTCCCTTATAATCTAGAATGAAAAGATGTATGTTCTTTTGATATTGAGCTTTCTAAAAAATTCCTTATTCATAAAATTTTGAAAGAGAGTGCTACAAGTTAGTATGCTTATCCATCAGAAAATATACCTTCCATATTTCCTGAGATGTCCAACTGTTGAGTAGTTTCAGTATGGTGAGCATATCATTAAAAAGCCTTATGCCAAATAACTTGTAAATACTGTAACTAGGTTGTTCACTGTTAAATATTTGAGAGCAGGTTGGGGTCATAGCTTTTACTGGCATCTGTATTTGCAAGAGAGAGAGTTAGATTAACCTGGAAACTTAACTCTGCTTTAGAGATTCCTGTTGACTTCTTGAAAGCAGCAAGGAATTAGATTTTGATTTAACTGTTTTTGGCCCCTGAAATTGAAGAGTTGATCCCCATTTTCTTTCCCAGTTACTTTACAGATTGATTCTTTTTAAAGAGCTAGTAATACTCTGTTGCTATTCTGGTTAGTTCTAGAGCACTGTTACTCTGTGTTAAGCAAGTTAATGTAATCTTCAAACTTTTTTGTACATGTGCCCTCTACAGTTTTTTTGAAGAACTTCATACTTCCTCATGCAGTCTAGAACTGACTTCTAAAATTTTCATCTTAAGTTTCAAAAGTTGCCTGGAATAGGGAAACAAAAGCAAAAATAAGTGGGGTTCTATCAGACTAAAAACCTTCTGCACACTGCAAAGGAAACCACCAGCTAAACAAGAAGGCAACCTACTTGTAAATGATATATCTGACAAGGTGTTAATATCCAAAGTAAAATAAAGAAGTAATAACAACTCAACACCAGGAAAACCCCAAATTATCCAATTAAAAAATGGGCAGAGGATCTGAATAGACATTTTTCCAAAGAAGACATACAGATGGCCAACAGATTCATGAAAAGATGTTCATCATCACAATCATCAGGGAGATGCAAATCAAACACACTATGAGATACAATCTCACCCCAGTCAGAATGGCCGTTAAAAGACAAGAAATAACAAATGTTGACAAGGATGTAGAGAAAAGGGAACCCTTGTGCACTGTTGGTGGGAATGTAAATTGGTGCAGCCACTATGGAGAACAGTATGGAGGTTCCTCAGACATCTAAAAATAGAAATATTGCTAAAATGGAGGTTCCTCAGACATCTAAAAATAGAAAAATAGACCCCATAATTGCTCTTTTGGTAATTTACCCAAAGAAAACACAAACACTTAATTTGAAAAGATGTGTGCCCTCCTGTTTATTGCAGCATTATTTACAACAGCCAGTGTAGGGAAGCAACCTAAGTGTCCATTAGTAGATGAATAGATAATGAAGATGTGGTACAAATTTGCCATTTGTGACAGTGTGGCTGAACTTAGAGGGTATTATGCTAAGTGAAATAAGCCAGACAGAGCAAGACAACCATGATTTCACTTATACGTGGAATCTAAAAAACAGATGATAAACAAAACAAATAGACTCATAAACAATATACTGGTGATTGCTGTAGTGGGAGGAGGTAGGACATGACGAAAAAGGTGAAAGAGATAAAGAGGCACAAACTTCTGGCTATAAAATAATCACAGGGATTCAAGTACTGCATAGGGAGTATAGTCAATAATTTGTAATATCTTTGATGACACATGTTAAGTACACTTACTATAGTGAGCATTTAGTAAGGTATATAATTGTCAAATCACTGTACACCTGAAGCCAAAATAATGTGTATCAAGTATACTTTAAAAAGTTGCAAAAGATGTAATTTCTGGAATATTGTATCTTCTTTTTTTTTAAGATTGAAGTGTAGTTGATATGCAATCTTACATTGGTTTCAAGGACACAGCACAGTGGTTCAGCAGTTACCCATATTATTAAATCCTCACCCCCACCAGGGTAGTCACTATCTAGAACATAGAAAGATGTTACAGAATAATTGGCTATATTCTCCATGCTGTACTACCATCCCCATGACCGACTTACATTATAAAAATATGGAACGCTTCATGATTTGACGTGTCATCCTTGTGCAGGGGCTGGGCTGAGCTGCTTTATATTGTTCCAGTTTTAGTATATGTGCTGCCAAAATGAGCACACTATTGTATGTTCTGTATGTTTTTAAAGAATATATTGCCAAAAACTTTATGGCATAGGCTCTGCTTTTAATATTTTAATGGGAAATACTGCTATAAAACTAGTTAGTCCTCATTGTTGAGCCAGCCTAATTGGGTATGTTCTCTTGTCAGAAATGGTCGTCTTTCTTAATTCTGATAAACATGGCAACAACAGCCACTGGACAGTTACTTTCACTTTCAGATTCTAATTCTAACGATTGATTAAGCAGGGAGCCTTGTCATGAGTTTCCTTCAGTAATTGTGCACACGAAACTCTTTTTCAGTCTCTCCTAGTTTTATGTCTTTGTTGTTGTGGAGATTTCCGGAAGCACAGTACCCTATTAAGGTTAGAGATGAGTAAGAATTATAACGTGGAAAAGCTGTTGAGAAAGGGAAGGTGGGAAAAGAGAATAAATGATGTCTGGGCAAATCAGTTTTAGCAGAGTACAGAAGGAAGTTGGAGATCTGGAAATTGATTTCCTTAAAACTGTAGACCTGTGTACTCTCTGTAATATATCAAACCGTATACTGGGTTGAAGTCCCTTGAGTTAAGGGAGCAGCATGTCTTCTGCTTTAATTGGTATTGTGTATTTGTCCTTTTAAGTAAATTGTCTCATTTACTTTTTTATTTTGTCTTGAAAGCTTTGTTTTGAAAAATTATATAAACAACCTTTATGATGAAACCAGTGTGGTTTTTACAGTACTTTACAGACCAGTGAACATAGTAAGCAGAACCTCATGGAAGTGATTGCCAAAATACAAAAATTAGAAAATAGCAGACCATATGTCTTCTTCACATTTCATACCAGGATAAATTCTTGATTTTCCAGAGTTGAATATAAAAAAAGAAAACCTTTAAAATGCTAGAAGAAAACATGGATCAATATAAAAACTCCCAAATGGAGAGAAAACAAGCAGTTGAGCATATAGTAGGTTGCCCCTTATCCATGGGGGATGTGTTCCAAGATCCCCAGTGGATTCCTGAAAGTACAGATAGTATCCAACTGTATATGCTGCTTTTCCCTATATATACATAACTTTGATAAAGTTTAATTTATAAATTAGGCACAGTAGGAGATCAGTAATAACTAGTAATAGAACAATTATAACCATATACTAAAAAGTTATGTGAATGTGGTCCTCTCAAATATCTTACTGTACTTTACCCATCCTTCTTATTGTGATGATGTGAGATGATAAAATGACTGTATGATGAGATGAAGTGAGGTGAATGATGTAGGCATAATGTAGTGTTAGGCAACTATTGACCTTTTGACGATAACAGCAGAGGATTGATATCTGCCCCAGACCGTGGTTGACTGGGCAACTGAAACTGCAGGAAGTGAAACAGTGCATGAGGAGGGACTCTTAACTCCTTTTCTCATTACAAAAGTTGATCTCCAGATTATTGTTTATGGTCATATTTTTTTAACATAAATTCTTTTTCAGAAATATTTAAAAAATGTAAGATGAAGATTGTCATTTACATCTAAGTTATCTTTATGTATTTTATGTATTATCTTTTCCCTTCTGCTCTTACGCACAAAGTGATGTTTTAACCCAGCACCCATGAACCTTCCTAATGATGCTTTTGCTGAGTTTAAGGGCTTATTTGGCTCTTGGTAACAGACAGGGTTGTACATACGCAGAAGTGAGTGGAATTGCTTTTAGGGGAACAGTCTGGTATGTTCTCTTGGAATGAGCTGCAGATTTTAATTTACAATGGGGTTAAGTCCCAATAAACCCATAGTAAATATTGTAGGTCAAAGAAGCATTTAATGCACCTGTGAAAATTAATGGAGGAAAACCTCACTGACTTGGAGTTGGGAGGCCAACAGGAAGAGCTCATGCACCACCATTTATCAGTTGCAGACCTAGCCAGAAGTGAGGACCTTGCAAGGCCATAAGCCTTAAAATCTACTTTCCGCCAGGAAGTGGGAGGGTTTTCCTCCTCCCCTGGCAGCAGCCCAGCCAAGGAGAGGCTGTCACAACTCAGCCAATGAAAAGCCACTATATTTCGAACTTCCAGTTTACTCTGTGGATTTTGTTTATAATAGCCTGCCTAACATATTCCCCCCTTTCCTTATATAATCCTTGTATATTCTCATATATTCCCTTTATATATTCTCCCCTTTCCTCTATAAAAGGGTATTCCTCTCCTTTGTTTTCTGGGCTTGCCTGGGGCTTTTGCTGTAACTTGCTTGTCCCAAATTGCAATTCCTCTGCTATTCCTGAATACACCCATTTTGCTGGTAAAGTAGTAGTTTCATTTTAACACACCCTAACCTATATAACCATCATAGCCTAGCCTAGCCTGCCTTAAACATTCTCAGAATACTTGCATAGTGTACAGTTGGGCAGAATCATCTGACATAAAGCCTATTGTTTAATGAAGTATTGAATATCACATGTAATTTCTAGAATATTACACTGAAAGTGAAGGAATGGCTGTGTGGGTACAGAATGATTTTAAGTGTTACCGGTTGTTTACCCTTGTGATCATGTAGCTGACTGGGAGCTGTGGCTCACTGCAGTTGCCCAGCATCATGAGAAATTATACTGTATCTCACTAGCCCTGGGAAAGATTGAAATTCGAGTTACAGTTTATGCTGAATGGGTATTGTTTTGGCGTTATTTTAAAGTAAAAAAATTGTAAGTCAAACCATTCTAAGTCCGAGTCTGTGTTGATAACTAAGCTTCTTTAAAATTGAGGTCTTCGTACTGAATAGTAATATATACTTGTTAATTTGAATGTTACATAGCCGAACATAGAGATTTTTTAAATAGTAAAGTTGACAGATTTGTCAGATTTTAACCTAACAATGAGTAGGAATTTACTTTTTTATTCTTCATTTTTCAATAAAGTATTCTGCCTCCTATCCCCATTGAACAATTTGTCAGTGACCACTTTACTTTAAGGCCCTAGTGTGCCAGGGCCTGATTGAAATGCAAACTCTGATACCTCTGCAAGAGAATGATGCAGCTTACCACATCTTAAATCCTTATGAAAGCAGTTGGGACAAATTAAACGTGTATTGACTTTCTCAAGATTAGTTGAGATTTCAGATCAGTCTGCATTTACCAGAAATAATACCACAGTGAGTCACTGTTCTGGTGATTGAAAATGCACACAGCTGGTAGAAGAAATTTCATGTTAATGATACTGTCAGTGCAGGAGAGCCAACACAGACAAGAGACTCAATCAAGTAACTACTTTTTGGGTTAATATTCAGAAAGATCAGGAAACATCCTTTGTCAAATAGGCAAAGCTAAATTGAGACACTCCTGGGTTCACAAAGTGTATTAAACCTGAATCAAACTAAAACATAACAGTTTCATTTGACACAATATAGAAAATACAAGAGAAGACAGATTACTGATCAGTTTGGGAACTATGACTTGTTCTGCCTTGAAGGGAAGATATGTTGCATCATTTAGTTATTGTGTATGTTTTTCTTTTGTGGGATTAAGTAAAACCATTAAGTTACCATTAAATATTAATGAGCACTAGCTGTGTGCCATACAGTCAGGTTCTAGGGGTTCAGCTGTGAACTAAAGGGACAAAAATCTTTGTTTTCATTGAGCCTTATGGAGAAAATGGAAATTTCTGACCAGGATTCCCACCTTGCCTTAATAGCGCCCATGTAAGAGCCTGTTTGCACATCTCTGGGATGTTTACTGGGAACAGACTGGCTGGTAAGTCACAGGATTACTGGCCCAGGGGAGGGAGGGGTGGAGAGGAAACACGCATTCTCTCTTCTGCTCAGTTCTTGGTATGTAATTGGTTAGGTGTGTACTAGTCACCAGACATCTGTACATAGAGTTCCTCTGGATGCTAGGGGTGGGAAGAAAAGAGCCAGGAGAGTGGTGTGAGTGTGGGTGCAGAGAGCTTGGAGAGTGGAGGAGGGAAGCCTAGAGGGAGAACTAGGAGAGAACAGTGGCTGGTAGAGGGAAGCCGTGGAGCCCCGGTGCTAGGAGAGGATTAAACCAGCGCTGGGGAGCAGGAAGGAGCAGCATTGGAGCCAGGAGGGACTGAGACCTGTTGCCGCGAGAATAAACATGCTACCCCTTGGAAAACCCCCAACTTCTTTCCTTTGCCTTTATTCAATCTTAGCAAAATCATAGGAAACTTGCCCCAGATGGGGAAGCCCCTCCCAGAGCAAAAAGCCTACATTCTGGTTGGTGAAGACAAGTGATCAATGAGTAAAATATATAGAATGGCAAATAACTTAAAGTGCTATGAGGAAAAATAAAACATGAGAGCAAGGTGAACACTGTCAAAGTAGGGAACAGGAGATTACAGTTTATAAATAGGATGTCAAAGGGCTTGGTGAAAAGACAATAAAAAAGGTAGACATTTCAGCATCATTTATGGTAGAGATAAATATTGGCAGTAACCAAAATACCTATCCTTAGGGAATTGGTTAAATGTATTATGATGCATCTATATAGTGGGATACTGGATAGCAAATAAAAATATGAGTCCTGCATATATAGAATGATCTCCCAAGATACATGAAGTGATAAAAACAAGATGCAGAATGATAACTATAGGGTATGCTACCACTTAATGTCTGTCACAGGATGTGTATATATGATATTTTTATAAATGTGTGGTATCTAAGTGGACAGGTACTTAAACTGTTAATAATGTCTTTGCAGTGGAGAACAGAGTGACTTGTGGGCAGGAGAGTGAAAGTGAATACTTTATATCCCATTTTACGAATATTCCCTAGTACTTAGAGTAAGTGAGTAAGTAAGATGTCAAGTAGGGATGTGAAGACTGCACAATTAGAAAAGAATAAAAAAAGCAAAGTTATAAAGCCTGATGGCCTAGATAGCAGTCTAGCCAGATAGTGAATATGTACGGTACTGTATTGAAATAAAAATGGAATCACTTCTCATGAGCTGGAGACCTCATTGACAGTCACCATTCTACAGCAAGACCAAAATCCTGTTTTGATTGGGTAATGGATGTAAGGGATCATGATTGTAATGCTTAGATTTATTTGACTTATTTTCAGTCTTCTAATCAGATGGAAGTGCACTCTTTTCCCAGGGCTGCCACAATGAAGTACCACAAACAGAAATTTGTTGTCTCACTGTAGTGGAGGCTGAAACCCAAATTCAAGTTGTCAGCAGGGCCATATCCCCCCTGAGACCTGTAGAGGAATCCTTGGCCCCTTCCTGTCATCTGGTGGTCTGCTGGCAATCTTTGGCATTCCTGGGCTTGTGGCTGCATTGTTTTAGTCTGTGCCTTCATCATCCTGTGGCATTCTCCTTGTTTGTCTCTATGTCTTTACATGGTCAACTTCTTACGAGGGCACTGATCATGCTGGATTGGGGGCCCACCCTACTCCATTGTGACTTCGTTTTAACAATTACATCTGCAACAAACCTATTGCCAAATAAAGTCACATTAGAGGTACTGGGTTGAGACTTTGACATCATCTTGGGCAGTAGTAGGAGGAAAGGGACACAATTCAACCCTAAAACAGGCTTTCCTGTTTGATTAAGTTGCTTCCCTGTTAGCTGCCTTCCGTATATGCAAAAGTGTTATTGGAAAGTTGTGTGGAAAGAGAAATAATGCTTTGCATGTTGAATTTATTTTTAAAGACTCTTATTGGAAAAGTTTTTCCTAAGGGGAGAAAAGACCATCCCATCTCCCTGAATAAAATCTAAGGGGTGTGTCATATTTATTAAAGCTAATGTTTTAGTGAAAGAATATTTTTTCTCTGTTGTAAAATAAAAGTATGGACATTGTAAATAGTAGTGAGTTAAAAATGACAGTGAAGTACTAATTTAGACATTATGTTTTTTAAAATGTTTACCTTATAGTCTTTTTTTGCATTTTCTCACTCATGCAAAAATGACTTCTTTCCAGATCATTTTAAATTCAAGATAAAATCAGAAATGACAGAGGGCAGTCTTTTTTTAAACTTCATTCTTTTCAGTAGTGTTTCTTCTTGCATATAATTATAATTCTATAAAGCATCAGAAAATCTTTTTAAATTCTTGCTCGTCTTTCCAGTTTCCTCATGTATAAATCAGAAACCAAATATCAGTCTGCAAAATCTTTTATTTAAAAGTTACTGCATCCTAAATAAGCTTTTTGGGTGTCATTTTCCCTTTGAAAAATAAGGATTCTATATGAATAAACTGACCAATTAGCATCTAGGTTTCGTTTTGGATTTTTACACAGGGTTAAATAAAAAATAGGCAACTCTCCCCACCTTTAATCTCATTGAAAATGCTTCATATAGAAATATAGAAAGTACAGAAGAAATGTAAAGTATCCAGCTATTTTCTAACAATTACTCTAATTTCTTTATACAGTTAAATCTCACAACTTAGGAAACTATGCTTTGTATTAGGGTAGGCTAGGGTAATGTGCTTTAGTTCAGCTGCCACCTAGTCATTCTACAGCATTAAAGTATGTTATACATTTAGGTGTCAGAATCTTGGAATTGATTTGTACTGTTGATGTTGTCTAGTCTGACATTCTCCCAAATGTAGGAATCTTTGTAGTGTCCCTGATCTTTAAAACCTCTTGTGACTATGAATTCACCACTTCTCTAGACAACTCACTGTCTTTTGGGGATCAGTTAGTGCTTTTCGATGGTTCTTCCTGTTTTAAACCAAAAGTACCTTCCTGAAGCTTCTCTGTGGTGTCTCTGGTTCCACCCTCTTTAACAACCCACAATAAATCTGCTTCCTCTTTCACATGCTGTATGCCGAAGCCTACACATATTTGAAGGCTGTCATATTCTCCCCTGTGCTTTTTGCTAAGCCAAATCTTTTTGGTTTCTGGAATGGTGCTTATGTGACATGATTTTAAGTCTCCTCACCATCCTGCTTAGTCTTCTCTGGATACATTTTAGTTTATGAATCTCTCAAGATAGAGCACCCAGATCAGGATGCCATATTCCTGAGCTTTTGAATCTGAAATTTTGGGCCTAAGTTGCTGCCTGTGATTCAGAGGTGACGCCAGGATTGATGACCTCTGTCCTGAAGAGAGGGCACACAACACATTGGAAGAGTGTCTGACAGCTTTGGGGTGTTAGGGAAGGTTCCCTGAAGGAAGTGAAGGCCATATCGAGTTCTGGACAGTATGCAAGGTGTAGAGGTGAACAGAGTGTGATGCCTTATAGGCAAGAGAGAGAGAGCATGCTTTGTGTTTGTGAAGAGCAGAAAGAAATTGAGAATGGTTGGGTTGTACACTTAAAGGGGCATTGAGTGGAAGAGGTAGTAAATAGGGTTGAAGAAAAAAGTGGGGATGCAATCAGATAATCCCTTAGAAGTCATATTAAGGAGCAGATTTTTAAAAATATTCATAAGAGGATCTAAGGATTGAAAGGAATCACAAAGTTGGTATGAATCAACTATCTGTGGGACTTCTGAATCGTTATCCTCATTATCTGCTGTTAGGTATCCCGCGGCAAGACACTCTACCTTTAGGCAGCAGTGACCCAGAGAGATGTTCCAGTGTGTGGAACACACAGCCTCCCCTCAGTCAGTCTAGTTCTGCCGTTTGGGATGATGCAGAACCAGCATAATTTTTCTATGACTGCCCTGAAAGTATTTGAAGGTAGTCTTTAAAAATGGCCTTTTTTTTCATAGCAATATGATGGAACTGAGACTGATTAACTTGGAAAATAGAAATGTATGGGTACAGTGGGAGTACATACACTCTTTCACGCTTTTGATACTAAGATAAAATTTAGTGATTAAGTTCAGCTAAGGAAATACTGCAGTTGGCTCTATCCCTCAGTGTGAGTAACAGGTAGATGGAGAATAATTGCCACTTAATGTGATGTAGAAGGCACCAAGCCATGCCAGCATTAAACAATTTAATTTGATCAGATTTCATGACTTCTTCATTAATTCTAAGCAGATTTTGATGTACATCTTAATAGTGATACCCAGAGGAATGCTAATTGAATGATTACATTAAAATGTCTTTTTAAATGAAACATCTTAATATTTTTAATCTAATTCCTACCAAATGTAATGAAAGACTGAGGAACTTTGTGGACTACAACTGAATGAATAACACTGAAATCCACCAAATTTCCTTTTTGCCCATGCCAAATTATAGTAGGTTAGAGTGATGTTTTTGGTATATTCACTTTATGATTAGATACGTTTTTTTTTTTTTAATAATTATTTTTTATTGAAGGGTAGTTGATGCACAGTATTACATTACATTAATTTCAAGTGTAAAACACAGTGATAAAACATTTATATACATAATTCTAGGTTCCAGCTATCACCCTACCAAGCTGTTACAATATCTTGACTATATTCCTTATGCTATACATTACATCCCGGTGACTTATTTATTTTACCATTGGAAGTCTGTCCCGTTTTTCTTTTTTTTTTTTGTGAGGGCATCTCTCATATTTATTGATCAAATGGTTGTTAACGACAATAAAATTCTGTATAGGGGAGTCAATGCTCAATGCACAATCATTAATCCACCCCAAGCCTAATTTTCGTCAGTCTCCAATCTTCTGAGGCATAACAAACAAGTTCTTACATGTAGAACAAATTCTTACATAATGAATAAGTTACATAGTGAACAGTACGAGGGCAGTCATCACAGAAACTTTCGGTTTTGCTCATGCATTATGAACTATAAACAGTTCAAATATGAATACTCATTTGGTTTTTTTTTTTTTTTTTTTTTTTTTTTTAATAATTATTTTTTATTGAAGGGTAGTTGACACACAGTATTACATTACATGAGTTTCAAGTGTACAACACAGTGGTAGAACATTTATATACATAATTCTAGGTTCCAGCTATCACCCTACCAGGCTGTTACAATATCTTGACTATATTCCTTATGCTCTACATTACATCCCGGTTACTAATTTATTTTACCATTGGAAGTCTGTCCTTTTTTTTTTTTTTTTTTTTTGTGAGGGCATCTCTCATATTTATTGATCAAATGGTTGTTAACGACAATAAAATTCTGTATAGGGGAGTCAATTCTCAATACACAATCATTATTCCACCCCAAGCCTAATTTTTGTCAGTCTCCAATCTTCTGAGGCATAACAAACAAGTTCTTACATGTAGAACAAATTCTTACATAATGAATAAGTTACATAGTGAACAGTACAAGGGCAGTCATCACAGAAACTTTCGGTTTTGCTCATGCATTATGAACTATAAACAGTCAGTTCAAATATGAATACTCATTTGGTTTTTATACTTGATTTATATGTGGATACCACATTTCTCTCTTTATTATTATTATTTTTAATAAAATGCTGAAGTGGTAGGTAGATACAAGATAAAGGTAGAAAACATAGTTTAGTGTTGTAAGAGAGCACATGTAGATGATCAGGTGTGTGCCTGCAGACTATGTGTTAATCCAAGCTAGACCAGGGCAATAAAACATCCACGTATGCAGAAGATTTCTCTCAGAGCGGGGGGGTGAGGTTCTAAGCCTCACCTCTGTTGATCCCCAATTTCTCACCTGATGGCCCCCCTGCGACTGTGCCTGTCTTAGGTTGTTCCTCCCTTGAGGAATCTTACCCGTCTCTGGCTAACCAGTCATCTTCCGGGGCCATACAGGGAAATGTAAAGTTGGTAAGTGAGAGGGAAGCCTTATTGTTTGAAAAGGTTAGCTTTTTACTTCTTTGCATATTTATGCCCTGTAGCTTCTATGCCCAGCATTTGTCTTGAGGTCTCTTTACCACTTGGAAGAATTATGATACTCGGTAAATTCGATATGAGGCACGAATTCTATTTAAGGGTTGTAATTAGGAAGGAAGAAGAAAAGCTATAGAAGTAGCAGGCGGCAGAAAACCTGGGAAGATTGATTATTTCTTTGACATATCTTCGTGTAGAGTAACTTCAGCATGTATAGGTTTTAAGCTACTACTTAAATTGCGTAGACACATTAACATAATAGGAGTATAGTTACATATCCAAAGCATTATCTGTAATTACCAGCCATCTCCAGTGAAACCAAGAAAACCAGTTAGGCACCTTAGGCATTTGTGAAAACTTATCTATGATATGGTGGATATTGTCCAACTGAACTTGAACAGTCTGAGAGAAATCAGACAAATTAAAACAACCCATTCCTGGGGAATGTTCACATCCCTTATGTTCTTTTAACAGTAAATAGTCTGTAGTTGTAAGATTTTGGAGAGCTACAATTTGCACTTTTCCTAATTATTGGTTGAGTTCCAACAGTAGAGATCCAGTCAAATTTGTTGTTTTACTGTATGCACAGGCCAGCTTAGATATCTCCTTCCTCATTCCCATGGCAAGTCCAGGAATGGGTGGGATGAGTGCATCTACAGCCGTAGCAGTGCGTGGATCTTTGTTGGGGTTTTTTGATGATCATCTTCTGGCATGAGTCTTCCAGAGAGTGCTGATGTTGGAAGTTCTCTTTCATATCGTATCTTAGTTCATTTTTGGGGTAGCCCAATTAGGCTTTGATCCTCTGTATAAACACAAACAGACCCTTTGCCTACATTTTTATATGCCCTTTATACCCTTGTGTAGAACTCATTGGAGGTTACCACACAGGAACTGCCCTTTTTTTTTGTTTGTTTGTTTTGTTTTGCTTTGTTTTTGGTATCACTAATCTACACTTACATGATGAATATTATGTTTACTAGGCTCTCCCCTATACCATGTCTCCCCTATAAACCCCTTTACAGTCACTGTCCATCAGCATAGCAAAATGTTGTAGAATCACTACTTGCCTTCTCTGTGTTGTGCAGCCCTCCCTTTTCTCCTACCCCCCCATGCATGTTAATCTTAATACCCCCCTACTTCTCCCCCCCCCCTTATCCCTCCCTACCCACCCATCCTCCCCAGTCCCTTTCCCTTTGGTACCTGTTAGTCCATTCTTGAGTTCTGTGATTCTGCTGCTGTTTTGTTCCTTCAGTTTTTCCTTTGTTCTTATATTCCACAGAGAAGTGAAATCATTTGGTATTTCTCTTTCTCCGCTTGGCTTGTTTCACTGAGCATAATACCCTCCAGCTCCATCCATGTTGCTGCAAATGATTGGATTTGCCCTTTTCTTATGGCTGAGTAGTATTCCATTGTGTATATGTACCACATCTTCTTTATCCATTCATCTATCGATGGACATTTAGGTTGCTTCCAATTCTTGGCTATTGTAAATAGTGCTGTGATAAACATAGGGGTGCATCTGTCTTTCTCAAACTTGATTGCTGCATTCTTAGGGTAAATTCCTAGGAGTGGAATTCCTGGGTCAAATGGTAAGTCTGTTTTGAGCATTTTGATGTACCTCCATACTGCTTTCCACAATGGTTGAACTAACTTACATTCCCACCAGCAGTGTAGGAGGGTTCCCGTTTCTCCACAGCCTCGCCAACATTTGTTGTTGTTTGTCTTTTGGATGGCAGCCATCCTTACTGGTGTGAGGTGATACCTCATTGTAGTTTTAATTTGCATTTCTCTGATAATTAGCAATGTGGAGCATCTTTTCATGTGTCTTTTGGCCATCCATATTTCTTTTTTGGAGAACTGTCTGTTCAGTTCCTCTGCCCATTTTTTAATTCGGTTATTTGTTTTTTGTTTGTTGAGGCGTGTGAGCTCTTTATATATTCTGGATGTCAAGCCTTTATCGGATGTGTCATTTTCAAATATATTCTCCCATACTGTAGGGATCCTTTTGGTTCTATTGATGGTGTCTTTTGCTGTACAGAAGCTTTTCAGCTTAATATAGTCCCACTTACTCATTTTTGCTGTTGTTTTCCTTGCCTGGGGAGATATGTTCAAGAAGAGGTCACTCATGTTTATGTCTAAGAGATTTTTGCCTATGTTTTCTTCCAAGAGTTTAATGGTTTCATGGCTTACATTCAGGTCTTTGATCCATTTTGAGTTTACTTTTGTATATGGGGTTAGACAATGGTCCAGTTTCATTCTCCTACATGTAGCTGTCCAGTTTTGCCAGCACCATCTGTTGAAGAGACTGTCATTTCACCATTGTATGTCCAAGGCTCCTTTATCAAATATTAATTGACCATATATGTCTGGGTTAATGTCTGGATTCTCTAGTCTGTTCCATTGGTCTGTGGCTCTGCTCTTGTGCCAGTACCAAATTGTCTTGATTACTATGGCTTTATAGTAGAGCTTGAAGTTGGGGAGTGAGATCCCCCCTACTTTATTCTTCTTTCTCAGGATTGCTTTGGCTATTCGGGGTCTTTGGTGTTTCCATATGAATTTTTGAATTATTTGTTCCAGTTCACTGAAGAATGTTGCTGGTAGTTTCATAGGGATTGCATCAAATCTGTATATTGCTTTGGGCAGGATGGCCATTTTGACGATATTAATTCTTCCTAACCACGAGCATGGGATGAGTTTCCATCTGTTAGTGTCCCCTTTAATTTCTCTTAAGAGTGACTTGTAGTTTTCAGAGTATAAGTCTTTCACTTCTTTGGTTAGGTTTATTCCTAGGTATTTTATTTTTTTTGATGCAATTGTGAATGGAGTTGTTTTCCTGATTTCTCTTTCTGTTGGTTCATTGTTAGTATATAGGAAAGCCACAGATTTCTGTGTGTTGATTTTGTATCCTGCAACTTTGCTGTATTCCGATATCAGTTCTAGTAGTTTTGGGGTGGAGTCTTTAGGGTTTTTTATGTACAGTATCATGTCATCTGCAAATAGTGATAGTTTAACTTCTTCTTTACCAATCTGGATTCCTTGTATTTCTTTATTTTGTCTGATTGCTGTGGCTAGGACCTCCAGTACTATGTTAAATAACAGTGGAGAGAGTGGGCATCCCTGTCTCGTTCCCGATCTCAGAGGAAGTGCTTTCAGCTTCTCGCTGTTCAATATAATGTTGGCTGTTGGTTTATCATAGATGGCCTTTATTATGTTGAGGTACTTGCCCTCTATTCCCATTTTGCTGAGAGTTTTTAACATGAATGGATGTTGAACTTTGTCAAATGCTTTTTCAGCATCTATGGAGATGATCATGTGGTTTTTGTCTTTCTTTTTGTTGATGTGGTGGATGATGTTGATGGACTTTCGAATGTTGTACCATCCTTGCATCCCTGGGATGAATCCCACTCGGTCATGGTGTATGATCCTTTTGATGTATTTTTGAATTCGGTTTGCTAATAATTTGTTGAGTATTTTTGCATCTACGTTCATCAGGGATATTGGTCTGTAGTTTTCTTTTTTGGTGGGGTCTTTGCCTGGTTTTAGTATTAGGGTGATGTTAGCTTCATAGAATGAGTTTGGGAGTATCCCCTCCTCCTCTATTTTTTGGAAAACTTTAAGGAGAATGGGTATTATGTCTTCCCTGTATGTCTGATAAAATTCCGAGGTAAATCCATCTGGCCCGGGGGTTTTGTTCTTTGGTAGTTTTTTGATTACCGCTTCAATTTCGTTGCTGGTAATTGGTCTGTTTAGATTTTCTGTTTCTTCGTGGGTCAATCTTGGAAGGTTGTATTTTTCTAGGAAGTTGTCCATTTCTCCTAAGTTTCCCAGCTTGTTAGCATATAGGTTTTCATAGTATTCTCTAATAATTCTTTGCATTTCCGTGGGTTCCGTCGTGATTTTTCCTTTCTCGTTTCTGATACTGTTGATTTGTGTTGACTCTCTTTTCTTCTTAATGAGTCTGGCTAGAGGCTTATCTATTTTGTTTATTTTCTCGAAGGACCAGCTCTTGGTTTCATTGATTTTTGCTATTGTTTTATTCTTCTCAATTTTATTTATTTCTTCTCTGATCTTTATTATGTCCCTCCTTCTGCTGACCTTAGGCCTCATCTGTTCTTCTTTTTCCAATTTCGATAATTGTGACATTAGACCATTCATTTGGGATTGCTCTTCCTTTTTTAAATATGCTTGGATTGCTATATACTTTCCTCTTAAGACTGCTTTTGCTGTGTCCCACAGAAGTTGGGGCTTAGTGTTGTTGTTGTCATTTGTTTCCATATATTGCTGGATCTCCATTTTGATTTGGTCATTGATCCATTGATTATTTAGGAGCGTGTTGTTAAGCCTCCATGTGTTTGTGAGCCTCTTTGCTTTCTTTGTACAATTTATTTCTAGTTTTATGCCTTTGTGGTCTGAAAAGTTGGTTGGTAGGATTTCAATCTTTTGGAATTTTCTGAGGCTCTTTTTGTGGCCTAGTATGTGGTCTATTCTGGAGAATGTTCCATGTGCACTTGAGAAGAATGTATATCCCGCTGCTTTTGTATGTAGAGTTCTATAGATGTCTATTAGGTCCATCTGCTCTACTGTGTTGTTCAGTGCTTCCGTGTCCTTACTTATTTTCTGCCCAGTGGATCTATCCTTTGGGGTGAGTGGTGTGTTGAAGTCTCCTAGAATGAATGCATTGCAGTCTATATCCCCCTTTAGTTCTGTTAGTATTTGTTTCACATATGCTGGTGCTCCAGTGTTGGGTGCATATATATTTAGAATGGTTATATCCTTGTTTGACTGAGCCCTTTATCATTATGTAGTGTCCTTCTTTATCTCTTGTTACTTTCTTTGTTTTGAAGTCTATTTTGTCTGATATTAGTACTGCAACCCCTGCTTTCTTCTCGCTGTTGTTTGCTTGAAATGTGTTTTTCCATCCCTTGACTTTTAGTCTGTACATGTCTTTGGGTTTGAGGTGAGTTTCTTGTAAGCAGCATATAGATGGTTCTTGCTTTTTTATCCATTCTGTTACTCTGTGTCTTTTGATTGGTGCATTCAATCCATTAACATTTAGGGTGACTATTGAAAGATATGTACTTATTGCCATTGCAGGCTTTAAATTCGTGGTTACCAAAGGTTCAAGGTTAGCCTCTTTAGTATCTTACTGCCTAACTTAGCTCGCTTATTGAGCTGTTATATACACTGTCTGGAGATTCTTTTCTTCTCTCCCTTCTTGTTCCTCCTCCTCGATTCTTCATATGTTGGGTGTTTTGTGCTGTGCTCTTTCTAGGAGTGCTCCCATCTAGAGCAGTCCCTGTAAGATGTTCTGTAGAGGTGGTTTGTGGAAAGCAAATTCCCTCAGCTTTTGTTTGTCTGGGAATTGTTTAATCCCACCGTCATATTTGAATGATAGTCGTGCTGGATACAGTATCCTTGGTTCAAGGCCCTTCTGTTTCATTGTATTAAATATATCATGCCATTGTCTTCTGGCCTGTAGGGTTTCTGTTGAGAAGTCTGATGTTAGCCTGATGGGTTTCCCTTTAGAGGTGACCTTTTTCTCTCTAGCTGCTTTTAACACTCTTTCCTTGTCCTTGATCTTTGCCATTTTAATTATTATGTGTCTTGGTGTTGTCCTTCTTGGATCCTTTCTGTTGGGGGTTCTGTGTATTTCCGTGGTGTGTTCGATTATTTCCTCCCCCAGTGTGGGGAAGTTTTCAGCAATTATTTCTTCTAAGATACTTTCCATCTCTTTTCCTCTCTCTTCTTCTTCTGGGACCCGTATAATACGGATATTGTTCCTTTTGGATTGGTCACACAGTTCTCTTAATATTGTTTCATTCCTGGAGATCCTTTTGTCTCTCTCTATGTCAGCTTCTATGCGTTCCTGTTCTCTGATTTCAATTCCATCAGTGGCCTCTTGCATTCTATCCATTCTGCTTATAAACCCTTCCAGAGTTTGTTTCATTTCTGTGATCTCCTTTCTGGCATGTGTGATCTCCCTCCGGACTTCATCCCATATCTCTTGCGTATTTCTCTGCATCTCTGTCAGCATGTTTATGATTCTTATTTTGAATTCTTTTTCAGGAAGACTGGTTAGGTCTGTCTCCTTCTCTGGTGTTGTCTCTGTGATCTTTGTCTGACTGTAGCTTTGCCTTTTCATGGTGATAGGAATAGTGTGCAGAGCTGGGACGAGTGACAGCTGGAAGAACTTCCCTTCTTATTGGTTTGTGGCCCTCCTCTCCTGGGAGAACAGCGACCTCTAGTGGCTTGTGCTGCGCAGCTGCGCGCAGACAGGGTTTGTGCTTCCTGCCCGGTTGGTATGGAGTTAATCTCTGCTGTTGCTGTGGGCGTGGCCTGGCTCGGGCAGCTACTCCAAAATGGTGGAGTCGCGTTGGAGCAGGAGCTGCTGGGAGGCTATTTATCTCCGTAAGGGGCCTCCCTGCTCCCTGCAGCCCAGGGGTTAGGGTGCCCAGAGATCCCCGGATTCCCTACCTCTGGATTAAGTGACCCGCCCTGCCCTTTAAGACTTCCAAAAAGCACCTGCCAAAACAAAACAACGACCACCAAAAAAAAAAAAAAAAAGGTGGTAGCTCGTTTTTCTTTATTCTCCGGTGCCAGCCTCAGGCCTCTGCTCACCGGTCTTTCTGCCCTGTTTCCCTAGTATTGGGGTCCCTATTCCTTTAAGACTTCCAAAAAGCGCTCGCCAAAACAAAACAGCAAAAAAAAAAAAAAAAATGGTCGCATGCTTTTCTTATGTCCTCCGGCGCCCAGCCTCCAGTGCCTGCTCACTGTTCTTGCTGCCCTGTTTTCCCAGTATCGAGGGCCCTGCACTCTGGCCCGGATGGCGGGGGCTGGGTGTTCGGCAGTCCTGGGCTCCGTCTCCCTCCCGCTCTGCCTGCTCTTCTCCCGCCGGGAGCTGGGGGGAGGGGCGCTCGGCTCCCGCGGGGCCGGGGCTTGTATCTTACCCCCTTCGCGAGGCGCTGGGTTCTCTCAGGTGCGGATGTGGTCTGGATATTGTCCTGTGTCCTCTGGTCTTTATTCTAGGAAGGGTTGTCTTTGTTATATTTTCATAGATATATGTTGTTTTGGGAGGAGATTTCCACTGCTCTACTCACGCCGCCATCTTCCGCCCCTCCTAGATATGTTTTTTATCCTCAGCACTGAGATATGCTTTTCAAAGTTATTTTCTGAAGAGAAAGATCATGCCCATGATTTTCAAACAATGCATTGAAAAGCTCCTGCTTTTCATGTTAATTCATCTTGCTACCAGTTATTAATATGCAGTGAATTACTTTGTTTTGAATTTAAAATTAGTTGCACATATTTAAAGTGTTCAGTTTGATGTTTGATAAAATTTGTCATATGTACCTGTAAAACCATTCCTGTACTCAAGATATTGAAAATCTGTCTAAAGTTTGTTTCTTTTCATCCATTTATAGGCCTTCCCTCTTGCCCACCTACCTTTATTCCCAGGTAGTCAGCTGAACTGCTTTCTCTCATTATAGATTTTAGAACTTTATATAAAAAAACTGTACAGTATATACTCTTGGTGTGGCTTCTTCGATTTGTAGATGTTGATGAGTGTAAAATAGTTATTTTTTTACTGCTTGCAGTAAGTAATACCTGGATGGCTATACCACGCTTGGTGTATCCATTCACCTGTTACTGAACAGTTGGGTTGCTTCCAGTTTTTGGCTATCACAAATGAAGTTGCTTTAACAGTGTTTTGTAGAAATACACTTTAATTTCTCTTAGGCAACTACCTAGCAGTAGAATGGTTGGGTTGTATTCGTAAGTGTGTGTTTAATTCTTAAGAAGCTGCCAAACTATATTTTGCAGTGGCTTCACCATTTCACATTCTCACCAATGGCATATGTGTGTTCCAGTTGCTCCAAATGCTTGTCAACACTTGTATTTTCCTAATGAATAATGATGTTAGCTATATGCATGTTTGCTATGTGTTATATCACTGGCAAACAGTATGCTCAGATTTTTTATCCCTTTTTAAATTTGGGTTTTCTTACTACTTAGTTGTCAGTTTTTCTGTATTCTGGATACAGGTCCATTTTTAGATAATGAGATTAGCATATATTTTTTTTCCAGTATGTGTCTTGTCTTTCATTCTGTTGACAGCATCTTGCAAATAGTAGAAATTAGTAATTTTGATAAAGTCCTGTTTATCACCTTTGTATGTGTCATGTTTATTGTGTTGTATCTAAGAAATCTTTGCCTAAGTCAGGACAGGAAAAACCTTTCCCCTATGTTTTCTTCAGGAAATTTTGTAGTTTTAGATCTATGATCCATTTTGAGCTAAATTTTGTGTGATGAGGTATGGATATCCAGTCATTCCATCTCCATTTGTTGGAAAGATTATCTTTCCTTTGAGAATTGCCTTTGCACCTTCATGGAAAATCATTTGACATTATTTTGTAGACCTGTTTCTGGACTCTCAGGTTTGTTTTATTGATCCATTTGTGTCTCAGTGCTAGTACAACACTGTCTTGATTTTTGTAGTTTCCTAACAAATCTTTAAGTCAGGTGGTATAAGGCTTCCAATATTACTGTTCCTTGAAGTTGTTTTTGGTGTATTATTATTATTATTGTTTTTGGGTGGGGGGTGTTTTTCTTTTATTTTTGTATCATTAATCTACAATTACATGATTGACATTATGGTTACTAGACTCCCCCCATCATCAAGTCCCCAGCACATACCCCATTACAGTCATTGTCCATCAGTGTAGTAAGATGCTGTAGAATCACTACTTGCCTTCTCAGTGTTGTATAGCCCTCCCCGTGCCCCCCGACCCCTACATTATATCTGCTAATCATAATGCCCCTTTTCCCCCTTGTCCCTCCCTTCCCACCCATCCACCCCAGTCCCTTTCCCTTTGGTAACTGTCAGTCCATTCTTGGGTTCTGTGATTCTGCTGCTGTTTTGTTCCTTCAGTTTTTCTTTGTTCTTATATACTCCACATATGAGTGAAATCATTTGATACTTGTCTTTCTCTGCCTGGCTTATTTCACTGAGCATAATACCCTCTAGCTCCATCCATGCTGTTGCAAATGGTAGGATTTGTTTTCTTCTTCTGGCTGAATAATATTCCATTGTGTATATATACCACAGCTTCTTTATCCATTCATCTACCAATGGACATTTAGGTTGCTTCCATTTCTTGGCTATTGTAAATTGTGCTGCGATAACATAGGGGTGCATATGTCTTTTTGAATCTGAGAAATTATATTCTTTGGATAAATTCCTAGGAGTGGAATTCCCTTATCAAATGGTATTTCTACTATTAGTTTTTTGAGGAACCTCCATATTGCTTTCCACAGTGGTTGAACTAGCATACATTCCCACCAAGAGTGTAGGAGGGTTCCTCTTTCTTGACATCCTCGCCAGCATCTGCTGTTTCTTAGTCTTTCGAACACTGGCCATCCTAACTGGTGTGAGGTGATATATCATTGTGGTTTAAATTTGCATTTCCTTGATGATTAGCAAAGTGGAGCATCTTTTCATGTGCCTGTTGGCCACCTGAATTTCTTCTTTGGAGAAGTGTCTGTTCATATCCTCCACCCATTTTTTAATCAGGTTATTTGCTTTTTGGGTGTTGAGGCATGTGAGTTCTTTACATATTTTGGATGTTAACCCCTTGTCGGATATGTCATTTACAAATATGTTCTCCCATACAGTAGGATGCCTTTTTGTTCTGTTGATAGTGTCCTTTGCTGTACAGAAGCTTTTTAGTTGATGTAGTCCCATGTGTTCATTTTTGCTTTTGTCTCCCTTGCTCAAGGAGATGCATTCAGAAAAAAGTTGCTCATGCTTATTTTATTCAGGAGATATGTTTGCATATGTTGTCTTCTAAGAGTTTTGTGGTTTCATGACTTACATTCAGGTCTTTGAACCATTTTGAGTTTACTTTTCTGTATGGGAATAGACAATAATCCAGTTTCATTCTCTTACATGTAGCTGTCCAGTTTTGCCAACACCAGCTGTTGAAGAGGCTGTCATTTCCCCATTGTATGTCCATGGCTTCTTTATTGTATCTTAGATGACCATATATGCTTTGGTTTATATCTGGGCTCTCTAGTCTGTTCCATTGGTCTATGGGTCTGTTCTTGTGCCAGTACCAAATTGTCTTGATCACTGTGGCTTTGTAGTAGAGCTTGAACTCAGGGAGCGTAATCCCCCTAGCTTTATTCTTCCTTCTCAGGAGTGCTTCGGCTATTTGGGGTCTTTGGTGGTTCCATATGAATTTTAGAACTATTTTCTCTAGTTCGTTGAAGAATACTGTTTTTATTTTCATAGAGATTGCTTTTAATCTGTAGATTGCTTTAGGCAGGATGGCCATTTTGAAAATGTTAATTCTTCCTATCCATGAGCATGGGATGTGTTTCCATTTATTGGTATCTTCTTTAATTTCTCTCATGAGTGTCTTGTAGTTTTCAGAGTATAGGTCTTTCACTTCCTTGGTTAGGTTTATTCCTAGGTATTTTATTCTTTTTGATGCAATTGTGAATGGAGTTGTTTTCCTGATTTCTCTTTCCTGCTAGTTCATCATAAGTGTAAAGGAAAGCAACAGATTTCTGTGTGTTAATTTTGTATCCTGCACCTTTGCTGAATTCAAATATTAGATCTAGTAGTTTTGGAGTGGATTCTTTATGGTTTTTTATGTACAATATCATGTGATCTGCAAACAGAGACAGTTTAGCTTCTTCTTTTACCAGTCTGGATGCCTTTTATTTCTTTGTGTTGTCTGATTGCTGTGGCCAGGACCTCCAGAACCATGTTGAATAAATGTGGGGAGAGTGAGCATCCTAGTCTTGTTCCCGATCTTAAAGGAAAAGCTTTCAGCTTCTCGCTGTTAAGTGTGATGTTGGATGTGGGTTTGTTGTATATGGCTTTATTATGTTGAGGTATGGGTCCTCTGTACTCATTTTGTTGAGAGTTTTTATCATGAATGGATGTTGAATTTTGTTGAATGCTTTTTCAGCATCTATGGAGATGATCATGTGGTTTTTGTCATTTTTGTTGAAGTGGTGGATGGTGTTGGTGGATTTTTGAATTTTGTACCATTGTTGCATCCCTGGAATAAATCCTGCTTGATCGTGAAGGATGATCTTTTTGATGTTTTTTTGAATTTGGTTTTCTAGTATTTTGTTGAGTATTTTTGCATTTATGTCCATCAGGGCTATTGGTCTGTAATTTCTTTTTTTGTCGTGTGTTTGCCTGGTTTTCATATTAAGGTGATGCTGGCCTCATAGAATGATTTTGGAAGTATTCCCCCCTCTTCTACTTTTTGGAAAACATTAAGGAGAGTGGGTATTAGGTCTTCACTAAATCTTTGATGAAATTCAGTGGTGAAGCCATCTGGTCCAGGGATTTTGTTCTTAGTTAGTTTTTTAATTATCAGTTCAATTTCGTTGCTAGTAATTGGTCTGTTCAGATTTTCTGTTTCTTCTTTGGTCAGCCTTGGAAGGTTGTATTTTTCTAGAAAGTTGTCCATTTCTCCTAGGTTATCCAGTTTGTTAGCATATAATTTTTCATAGTATTCTCTAATAATTCTTTGTATTTCTGTGGTGTCTGTAGTGATTTTTCCTTTCTCATTTTTGATCCTGTTTGTGTGTGTAGACTCTCTTTTTTTCTTGATAAGTCTGGCTAGGGGTTTATCTATTTTGTTTATTTTCTCGAAGAACCAGCTCCTGCTTTCATTGATTGTTTCCATTGTTTTATTCTTCTCGATTTTATTTATTTCTGCTCTAATCTTTATTATGTCCCTCCTTCCACTGACTTTAGGCTCATTTATTCTTTTTCTAGTTTCGTTAATTGTGAGTTTAGACTGTTCATATGGGATTGTTCTTTTTCTTGAGGTAGGCCTGTATTGCAATATATACTTCCCTCTTAGCATGGCCTTTGCTGTGTCCCACAGATTTTTGCAGTGTTGAATTATTTTTGTCATTTGTCTCCATATATTGCTTGATCTCTGTTTTTATTTGGTATTGATCCACTGATTATTTAGAAGCATGTTAAGCCTCCATGTGTTTGTAGGCTTTTTGTTTTCTTTGCATAATTTATTTGTAGTTTCATAACTTTGTGGTCTGAGAAGCTGGTTGGTATAATTTCAGTCTTTTTGAATTTGCTGAGGCTCTTTTTGTGGCATTGTATATGATCTACTCTTGAAAATGTTCATGTGCACTTGAGAAGAATGTGTATCCTGCTGCTTTTGGGTGGAGACTTCTGTAGATGTCTGTTAGGTCCATCTGTTCTAATGTGTTGTTCAATGCCTCTGTCTTTTTTATTTTCTGTCTGGTTGATCTTTCCTTTGGAGTGAGTGGAGTGTTGAAGTCTCCTAGAATGAATACATTGCATTCTATTTCCCCTTTTAATTCTGTTAGTATTTGTTTCACATATATGGGTGTTCCTGTTTTGGGTGCATAGATATTATAATGGTTATATCCTCTTGTTGGATTGATCCCTTTATCATTATGTAATGTCCTTCTTTGTCTCTTGTGATTTTCTTTGTTTTAAAGTATTTTGTCTGATACAAGTACTGGAACACCTGCTTTTTTGTCCCTATTAGTTGCATGAAATATCTTTTTACAGTCTGTGTATGTCTGTATGTCTTTGGGTTTGAAGTGAGTCTCTTGTAGGCAGCGTATAGATGGGTCTTGTTTTTTTTATCCATTTAGTGACTCTGTGTCTTTTGATTGGTGCATTCAGACTATTTACATTTAGGGTGATTATCAATAGGTATGTACTTATTTCCATTGCAGGCTTTAGATTTGTGGTTACCAAAGGTTCAAGGTTAACTTCCTTACTATCTAAGAGTCTAACTTAACTTACTTAATATGCTATTACAAGCAGAATCTAAAGGTTCTTTTTTTTTTCTCCCTTCTTTTCTTCCTCCTCCATTCTTTACATATTAGGTATCATATTCTGTACTCTTTGTCTATCCCTTTTTATTACCTGTGGTGACAGCTATTTAATCTTAGGAACACTTCCATCTATAGCAGTCTCTCCAAAATACACTGTAGAGATGGTTTATGGGAGCTAAATTCTCTCAGCTTTTGCTTATCTGGAAATTGTTTAATCCCTCCTTCAAATTTAAATGATAATCTTGTCAGATAAAGTATTCTTGATTGGAAGCCCTTCTGCTTCATTGCATTAAATATATCATGCCACTCCCTTCTGGCCTGTATCATTTCTGCTGAGAAGTCTGATGATAGCCTGATGGGATTTCCTTTGTATGTGATCTTATTTCTCTCTCTGGCTGCTTTTAATAGTCTTTCCTTATCCCTGATCTTTGCCATTTTAATTATTATATGTCTTGGTGTTGTCCTTCTTGGGTCCCTTGTGTTGGGAGATCTGTGCACCTTCATGGCCTGAGAGACTATTTCCTTCCCCAGATTGGGGAAATTTTCAGCAGTTACCTCCTCAAAGACACTTTCTATCCCTTTCTCTCTCTGTTCTTCTTCTGGTACCCCTATAATATGAATATTGTTCTGTTTGGATTGGTCACACACTTCTCTCAGTATTCTTTCATTCTTAGAGACCCTTTTTACTCTCTGTGCCTCAGCTTCTTTGTATTCCTCTTCCCTAATTTCTATTTCGTTTATTGTCTCATCCACCATATCTATTCTGCTTTTAATACCCTCCATTATTTCTTCAACAATTGGATCTCCGACCAGAATTCATTCCTGAGTTCTTGAGTATTTTTCTGTACCTCCATGAGCATGTTAATGATTTCTATTTTGAAATCCCAGGAAGATTCATGAGGTCGATTTCATTTGACTCTTTCTCAGGTGTATTCATAATTTTGCTTTGAACCAAGTTCCTTTGATGTTTCATAATTTGCCTTTGGTGCCCTCTAGTGCCCAGAAGCTCTACACTGGAGCTGCTGAGCCCCTGGAGTGATGTCAGGGGTTTCAGGGGAGTGGTGCTGGTCCCTGGGGGAAGAATAGAGTTGTTTCCTGCTTCCTGGGGCTGCTGTGCATGTCTCCACTGCCAGAACCAGTGGTTCAAACCACAGGTGTAAGCCTCTATGCTTTGCGTTTGTAGCTGCTGTAGGCAGTGTTTCTCTCTGACTGGCCTGATGCCAGGGCAGGGTTTCCCAGTTTGCAGGTCTGGTGGGGGCTGGCCAGGAGGAAGGCGCGGCAGTCTGCGTATCATGGTGGGGGGCATTGGAGCTGTGTAGCCAGCCAGGGGGATGGAGCGCTCTCTTTTGTGAGGTCTGTTCTTTCCTCCAGGTTTATGCAGACCGGGGGAGCCTCCTTTCCTGTTGCTCTTTCAGTGTTAGTCGTATTAGTTATGTTTTTTGTCTTATATGTGGTTCTAGGAGTAGGTCTCTGTCTCACCTTTCATGCCGCCATCTTTAATCTCATTTGATAATTTATTATTAACTATTTCATATTTTCTGATGGCACTAGAAATATAATTTTTAAAATGTTTTTTTATCTTTGAGCATTTGTTTTGTAAATCAGTATATCCTTATGCTATATTGTATCTTCAGAGCAGTAAAACATGCTTAGCTTCAACATTACTGCATGTTCTCTATGAGCTAGTACAAGTGTATAGCAGAGTTGGTGAGCTCAGATATCGACAGGATCCAGACAGATAACTGTGAATCAGATTATAATATAAGGGGCTGATGACATCTGTGGAGGATTGAAAGGCTAGGTCACAGTTGAAAGATTAACTGCTAATAAGCTCAAACAGGTTCTTAGCATGTGGGAATGTGGGAATAGCTGGATCTAATTTCTTTATTTTTCAAGAGATCAGAAATCTGGACATTTATATTAAGTCTTCTGATTTGTAAACATAAGCAGCTATTCTTTAACACATTGCATAGGCCTGCCTTCTGTGGGTCTGCCAAACATATGTGTGTGTGTTTGTGATATTTTGCCCAGTGGATGACCTTTGGTGTGAGTTGAACCTAGTATACTGTGGACACTACAATAAATTTATATGATGGGAAAAGGGTGGTAATCTTATCATAAGCACATTACAACCTTTCAAATGAAGGTTGCTTAGTTTGAACATGGTGTTTAAGTTAGTTTTCCCATGGATCAGTTAATTATGGATGGGGGGAGGGGAAAATTGCTCCCTGCAGCTTTTTGCCTCCTAATTGCATGCTTTCATTCGCAAATAGGGCCAGTTGTGAGTGTGTGGATTTTTGAGTGAAACCTGGAACCCAAATGAGAAGATACCATCAAAGGACAACTTCTATTGACAAGTGAGTCTGTGGTCATCTGTGCATAATATGGGATGTTCTCAGCCCAGAGATAGCTGAGTGGATGACTGTTGACAAGGAGTGGTGAGTCTGACTGTCTCCACTAATAATTAACCTAACCCTTTCCTAAAAAGAGGACTACTCCCCCTACATTTTTTGCGTGTACTGACTGTTGATATTAAGTTAATTTTTGATTTACAGAGAATGACAACAGTGCAGAAAATTCCTTCTAACAGTGTGTTTAATGTTTGATTGCAGTTTGACTTTCTTCAGTTGGGCACATCCTTTCCTTTGCCTGTGTGTTTTTCATTTTTATTTCTTCCTCAGACAAATCATACCATCCTCTAGGGCTTGTCTTCCTTGAAATACTCAGCCAACACCAAAGTGATGGTCATGATAATTACCAGCATCCATTCTTGTCTTGGTTGTGGTAGGTCTCATTGCCTTTAGAGATGATTGTTTTAGGAATAGATCCTGTTTTGCCAGTGGGAAATAAAAGGGAGGTCTGCAAGAGGCTTCTGGGAAAGGTTTTCTTGCTTTTGAGAAGAAAAAAGAAAAGGTCCTTCTTCTCCCTAGACCTTGTTTTACCTGGATGTGACATCCAGAACTGCTGCAGCCATCTTGCCACTAGCCTGAATGTGATGCCTTTATGTAAACAAGGGCAGAGGCAAGAGAATTGTAGAGCAGAAGAAATGGAGCCAATTTGCTATGCCTAGAACCAGCCCAGCTGCAGAGTATTTATGTGGAATAATTCATTTCTGTATTGTGTAAGCCATTTTACCCATAGATTTTGTTACCTGCTGCAGAAATCATCTTGATACATTTAATTTCTCTCCTTTTTGATTAACCAGCCTTAGTGTCTCATGTGTTTCCCCTTGATTATGTTCTGTGCTGTCCAGTAATGTTTGTTTGTACAAGAGGCCTTTGTAATGTATTATGAACTTTGTGAAGTCAGGGGCTATGTTTATATCCCTTCTGTGTCTAACACTAGTGTCATCATCTTATTAAAGCCCTCACTGCGTATTTTCTGAACTGAATTCTTTGAACAATAGAATATTTGAAAAGCCAATCTACAGAATTGAAATAATTATAGAGATTTTCTTTTAATTCACATCCTTTAATCACACTGCTACCCTCTAAGATTGTGAATGAAGTTTGATTTTTAAGATGATTAGTGTGCAACACATTTTCAAGTGGTTGGTTCTACTTTTAAAAATGTTGCTTGGACTTTGCCTTTTGTTTTTGTTCAACTTTACCATCAAAATCAGCTCCTCTCCTATATATTTGAGTATTCGTTTTCAGTCTAATAAATTTTGCTTTATTTTCTGTTTTAAAAACAGAATAGTTTCCTTTCTGTTTTCTGTGCTAGTTACAGGAATGAGGGACATGGATATTAAGAAGCATAAATTCAGGAATAATTTGTATTTGGTTTTGGAATGCACTCACTAAAAAGCTCTCTAAAGCATGCATCTCTGTTCTGAGGACCTAGTTGTGTGTGTGGTGGGGGGAGGTTTCATGGTGAATCTAGTGTCTAGTAGGAGTCGTTGAGTCACAAAATGGATTATTTAGTTGTTTCTACTTTAAAGCTCTGAGAAACAAAACCACTTGTTTTTTTCTTGGCCTAACTGAAGATATCCACGTACTCTTCTATCTTTAAATTATGCTGTTACTGTCTTGAAAAAGTGGGTTAAGAACCTCCTTTTCTTCCTGAAAATTTATGGTGTTGCTGTCACTTATGTTAAGAAGGAAAATCAGAAATCTATGTTGTAATCTAGTAAAACATTATGAATCCTTCAAAAAGTTGTTTTCACTGAGGAAACAATTACTTTTTCCTTGTTGATGGGTTGTTATTAAAATCTGGTGGAATAACTTTTTAAGAAGATAGGGAAAGTTGTATGATGTGCTTGACCCATCAATTTTAATTCAGTAATGCGAAGTAATTTAGTAACATAAGTTGAAATCACTAAGGTCACCTTATGAAAAGTTTATAGGCAGAACATACAAACTTTTAAGACAAATTTATAGGAAAAACTTAGAAACTTTTAAGACTTTTAAGACATATGTTCCATTAACATACGTCTAACCTAAGAAACGTATGTCTTAACCCATAGCAGGCATGGGATCAAAACCATATCAGTCAGAATGGTCTTAGGACCTTGCTAGGAATCCTGGGATAAAGGCACTTACGTTTTTCTGTTGAACTTCAACCTGAAAATATACAGTCATTAAACTTATGGCTGCTATATTCCAACCATGAAAGGAAAGTCAGTTGAATAAGAAGCCAAAACTGAAAGAGTAGAGCAGAGAAAAACCACGCTCTGATCACCTCATTGAGCTGCTGGATCAAGTCTTTGCTGAAGATAGTATACCACTAGATGTTTCAGTTATGTGCACCAGTAAAATTTCTTATTTAATCCAGTTGGCTTTGGATTGTATGTTACATGTCTGTGAAAACACCCTGATATATCCTTGCCATAACCCATTCTGCACTCTATAATGATAACTCAAGGGACTTACTAAAACTTTAATTGTGAATTGAGCAAGTATGTCTCTGACAGATTGTGCAGACTGGCAGATAATGCAGTCCATTCATTCATTTATTCAAGAATTTTAAGTATTAACTACAAGAGTTAAGGTGGTAAACACAGTCCGTGCCATTGTGAGTAGAGCTTACTGCTAACGGAAGAGCCTGTGACATTACATGAGTAATTCTACTTGTGAATAAGCTCTTGTTAACTGAGGTTATGGGTCTAGGAGAAAAGGAGCATCTATCATATATAGTGATTAGCTCGAAGGTGGAGACTCCAGCACCAACCTTTGCTCTTCTAGAACTGTAAAGCAAATGGTTGTGGGGAACCTGAAATCTGTTTGACTTTTTAAAAAATTACATAAATTATTAGTAATCGTTTTTTCTGAAAGTAAGCATTAGAAAGATAAGGACCACAATCCTTTTTTCAGACTCTTGGGGCCAGGTATGTTTTGGAACTTCAGAAACCTTTGTATTTTAGAAAGGTTAATATATACTTATACTTTAATGTAATAATCTCTTTTCACTTATGTAAGGGACAAGTGGCTTTTACAAATAATACAAATTATAGTGCCTAACATTAGTTGACTGCTAAATGCTGGGCTCTGTATATTTTTCAACATTATCCTATTTAACAAAGTATATTCATCTTTATACTGTAGAAAATTTAGAGACATTAGGTGGTTTTAAGCAGCTGGATGTCGTAAAGTTGAGATTCTGATCCATATTTGTTCGACTCTGAGGTCTGTGCCCTTAACCAACGCTGTACTGCTTTTTCAGTGTTCTCTACTGCTTTAAACTCATCTGCTTACTGTTAACATTAGGAAGGTTTTTGCTCTTTGTTAAGTTTAATCAACTAATTAACTAAATAACTTAGTATTTCTAATAGACTTAAAGTTGATTCAGTTAGCTTTTCATCAAATGCAGTCCTTGTTTGTAACTAAACATGACTTTGATTTATCTTCTCCAGATTTTATATCTTGTGTTGGTTCACTTACCAGCTGCATTGGCTAAAACTTCTAGAGCATTGTGATTACAGTGAACATCTTGTCTTGTTCATGAATTTAATGTGTCTAATACTTCCATTAATTGGAGCATTTATAATGTTTCACAGTTGAGCATTATAAGCTAGCCTGTAGTATGCTTTATAAATAAAATGGTGAAAGAGATGAATTTACTTCTGCTTTACTAAGAATTTTTAAAAATTCTCCTTGATATCTGCATAAGCCAGACTTTAGAGTGTTAATTTTTGCCATGTTATAATTACTACAAATAAAATTGTTCAATTATTTCTATCTACTTTTACTGCACTTTAATTTTAATCTCTAATAGTTTATAAACTTCTTACCACTTTGGCAAATTCATTTTTATGCATTAAAAAATGTTTATTATACCTTATACTTTGCTGACTTTTATTTAATTTTATGTTTTATTTTAAAAATATTTATGTGAGCCGAGCATGTAATAGAAGCTCAATTGATATATATTAATAAGTTAGTTTTTATAATTATCTGATTAGTGAGGCATCTTAATAACCTATGTTTTGGTTAATCATAGGAAAATACTATATCAATTTTAGAGATAGAAAAGAATGCAGAAAATACGTATTTAGCATTAAATAAAAGTTGTAACTTCCTGGTTTAATGGTCATGTGGCTAATTTCTGATCCTACCATTTTCCATTCTGACTTGATAGCATCTTGCTGTAGACGCTGCTTGGAGGGTTTAGGTATGTAACACACACACACACACACACAAACATGAGGAATAATTTCACCAAATGTGAGAGAATGAGGAATTTGCACATTGTAAAAAATTATTAGAAGGCATAGGTAGTACAGGTTTTTCACTAAAATTTTGTGCCCCTGTATGGTTTTGAGTTACTGCTATTCTAACTTGCAAATATTTATAATGAAGAAGCTTGGGAGATTTCCAGAGACTAGAATAGTTTGTTGGTACTAACTTTTCTATTTTGGCAATATGACCCAAAATACTGTTTTAAACTATAGCTAGAAAATATTTTTGAAAGTCTGATAATATTTTTATAGTTTAAAGGAATGGAAACTGATACTAAATTACCAGTTTTTAGGTTAATGGTCCAGTGTAGAAATATCTGGAAATAATTGCCATCTGAGGGCTCTGCTCTGCTCATGTAAACAGAATTGGTTGCCTTAATGTTGAGCCCACTTAGCAGCTAACCATGGTATAAAAATCCTTAACACAGCAGCTGAAGTGTATTGTAGCTGTTGCTGTATGTCCTCACTGCAAAGGCCATGATTTCTGTGAAGAGATCATAAAAGCAGCCCTTTTGTGGTTCTGATTAGGAGTGTTTTCTGGGCAGCATAGCAGAGTGCTCTGCTTGTTCTGTGCTATATGGACATAAGACATACTTTTATAAAAGAAGCCATTTCTTCTTTGAAAATAAGCAGTCACATGCAAGATACTTATTTTCACTGATCATTACCATCAAATAATATTTGTGAATACCTTTAATATATAATATGTTCACTAAAAAATGTTTATATTATAGAGGATGATACTAATTAAGCAAAATGTGTTGATCTTAGGGTGCGTATAAAAATTTTCCACCCAAGACCATATTACTATTGTTCTCTCTCCCTTTTATACTTCTCTTTAAATATGGTCTACCCATAAAACTAACGGAGAGTTCAGTTCTGTTTATATTGTCATAGGGTTTTAAGGCTAGATAGGGAAGAATAAATACTAATCCTTAAAACTGGACTAACATTTTTGTGCCTAACTACTTACATTCTTAGACATTTCTAAGTTACAGTTACATTTCTCTGTTTCCCTCAGATATTTCAAGCAGTTAACAAGGCAGATTTACCTGTAAAAACCCATCTTCCTGAAACTTAAATAATTTTTAAAAGTCCAATAAATTAAACTTGTAAATTTATCTTATCGAATTCTCTTGTCTTTTAAATATCTTAGTAAATAGAGTGTAAAGTAGCATAATACAAGTTATTACAAATATATCTAATAATTCAGAAATACTTATGTTGTAGGTTTTGGTCCACTTCATCATTTCTGTATTTGTTTCTGTGGGTAAAATTGTAGTATTTCTAGAATATGTTTCTTGGCTTTAGTACATCTGTATATCTGAACAGGCACTCAAGGGTGGAGAGAGAGTATGGCTTTAGTGCATTTGCATCATTTCTCAGGATTGGAGAGAAGTTCATCTCCCTATCAGTGGGTAATTACCTGGGGGGCAACGGGAGGGCTTATCTGTACCTGGGAGGTGAGGGGAGGCCCGATTTTGCTTCTGTTGGAGCAGGAAAGAGACCGTCTGGGACTGCAGTTTGTGAGCAATAAACGGATTTTAAACTATTTCTCCCTTTGACTGATTTCGGTTTTTAGAGGTATTTTGCCCCAGGATTTCCTCTCCCCGGACTTACAGTTTCTATATTTTCCCAGAGTTAAAGATTTATCCTCATAAAAGGAAACAGTTACAGTTGACCCTTGAACTACATGAGTCCACTTAATGCAGATTTTTTTCAATAAATAGATTAGAAACTTTTTTGGAGATTTGTGACAATTTGAAAAAACATCTCTAGCCTTATTGTAAGAATAGTCTATAATGCAATTTAGAAAATATGTGTTAATTGACTTTAAATGATTGATAAGGCTTCTGATCAACAGATTATCAATAGTTGCATTTTGGGGGATTCAAAGCTACATGCATATTTTTGACTGTTTGGGGGTTAGCACCTCTAACCACTGCTTTGTTCAAGTATCAGCTGTCCTTTCTTAGTCCAGTTGAGATAATTGGTTAAAAACCTTGACTGTAAGGCTGATGTGAATAAAGGTATTAGGGTCAAAAACTATAGAATGAGAATAGGGTTCTGGGCAAAGAAGTTTGAGAGCGATAGAGGCCTAGGACTAAGACGCGCCTGTCCAGACTGAGCTGGCCATTGTTAGGATGGGTGCTTTTCTTAGGCTAAAGTTCCACTTGTCACTGAACAGGACTTTTTGAGCCCATTCCTTTTAGTTAGGACTTAAACATACAGGTTTTAATTTTATGCAACTTGGTGTATTTACCTGAAATACTGGTCTTTTAAATGGGTTGGGAATGGAAGGTGGGAGAAGGGTCGTTCCAAGCCCCACTGTTAATTTTTTTTCCAGATCCAGAGTCTTATCTCCCCCACCCTACCCCCCAGACTTCATCCTGGTGCTCTAAGAGTCTGTGGGAAACCACTTATTTTTAAGTTATTATATGGCATAGAATTCTGAACCTCTTATTTCAGCTCTAGTTGTTTTCTACACCAGGGTCTTAGAAAGTGGTTTAGAGAACAGTTCTGCCTCTGGGAGAGCTTTTATTGATCTCTCTAGCAATGACAAATTTGTATTATTATATAACATAAAGGCTGTAGTCACCTTGCTAGATATAGCCAGGCTGTTCCTGCTTTTTCCTTACTCACCATGGTTCTTTAATTGGACATACAGTGCATTAGATCCTCAAGGTTCATCTGTGTTGTAGCATGTGACAGAATTTCCTTCCTTTTTAAGAGCGAATGATACTCCACTGTATGGATATGTCACATTTTGTTTATTCAGTGACTGATGATGGATGATTCATCTGGCTTCCCCCTCTTGACTGTTGTAGATAATGCTGCTGTGAACAAACATGGGTGTGCAAATATTTTTTGAGACCCTGCCTTCAATTCTTGTGAGTATATACTCAGAGGTGGGGTTGTAGAAGCAATTAAAACTTTGAAGAAGCTCTAAATTGTTCACCATTGGGATTGCACTATTTTACAATTTTACCAACAGTGCACAAGGATTCCAGTTTCTTCACATCCTCACCAACACTTACTGTCTGTTTTATTATTTTGATAGTAGCCATCATAATGGATATGAGGTGATCCCAATTTACATTTTTAAGAAGCATTATAATTAAATATTTCTGGTATACTTAAAAAATTTTATCAAGTACTTTTAGCTTAATGATTTAAGTTGGAGCTCCTAAAATAGAACTGTTTCTCAGCATGCTTTTTTGCTATAACTTGAGGTGTGTGTTGAATAAGATCCTCAAGGAATAGTACCCTTCACTCTGCACCTCTCCCTAATTTATTTCCCCCAGATTTAACTATTAATGAATTACTAGGGAACAGAGTAGGCTATGCTTAACCCCAGTGAATTTTGCTAACTTTAATTGTTTTCCCTACCATAGACAATTCTACGGTTCTGCATGTTAAAAGAATTCTAACCGTATGCCAACATTAAAAATACTATGTTTTAATAAAAAACTGTATTCTCTTTTTACTTTGCACTAGACTGTTTGACCACTGTCTACTTTTAGTTGAAAATAGTTTTACCTTTACAGTCTTGACAGTTTGTGTTAACTTTTCTCACAAGATGAATTTAGCCATAAATTTTCTATGAAGAGCAAGGACAAGCAGTGTTTATGGATTTTATCCAGAGAAGAAAAGCACACGAGATCCCAGTAAAAAATGGAAAAGGAGTGTAAATTATCATTCACTTTTTTCCTCCTTTTCCAGGAAAACTTGGGGGCATGAATGTTCTAGAACAAAAAATTGACAGCTTATAAAATATTTTATGTTTTGAGTAAATTAATTGCAGTTTTTATTTTTGTGACTTGAAGTTTCTGAAATTATTATTGCAGAAATGCCTATTCTGTCTTGGAAGTGTTTATTCTTTAAAAGATTTTAGTAGTAGTATTTAGAAGTAGTAGTATTCACATTGGTCTGTGTCTATCCAGCTATAACCTATGATTATATCAAAAGTATTAGAAGTCATTTAAAAATAATTTTTGCTAGACTTTAAGGTTTATTACTATGTAGTTTATTCCTTCTGGGCTCTTTTATTTGAATATTTAAGACCGAGCTGCTCTATTTACAGTGTTTTGTGTGAGTTGGTGGAGAAGGGTGCAAGGGGTGGTATGGCTTGGGCAGTGTGGGGGCTTAACCCTCCCTGTGAGTTTTCAGAAAAGATAATGAAATCCTTTATATCCCTTCCAAGAGACTGCATTTTAAAGACTTACATTTTAATAAGAATTTGTTGTGCAGCTGCAACCCTGACAACAAGGCCTAGGGGAGAAGAATTAGGGCAGCATTCCAAAAATCAAGGCAGGCAGTGGTTTCCTGTGGATTTGAGCTGATGAAACTGATAAAAATATAAAGCACTTAGTGGAAAGAAAACTAGTACTTTTTTTGGCATAGTGGATGTTGAAATTATCCACACCATATTTTATTATTTAAAAAATTCGAAAGTTGTCATAAGCTGCTCACTCAATAAGATTAGCTTCTGTATATTCTCCTTCAGTATAAAGATACTAAAAATTAAAAAATACTCCTAGAAAATATTTTTGTGAATTATATCTAAAATGTTCTTGAAGTCTAGACCTTTTCAAAATACACATTACCAAGTTTGTCAGGTTTCTAAAAAGTTGTAATATTTTGTTGAGTATTTTTGCATCTTTGTTCATCAGAGATATTGGTCTGTAATTTTCTTTTTTCTGTGATGTCTTTGCCTGGTTTTGGTATTAGAGTGATGCTGGCCTCATAGAATGAGTTTGGAAATATTCCCTCCTGCTGTTTTTTGGAAAACTTTAAGGAGAATGGGTATTAAGTCTTCCCTAAATGTTTGATAAAATTCAGCGGTGAAGCTATCTGGTCCAGGGATTTTGTTCTTATGTAGGTTTTTGATTACCAGTTCAATTTCGTTGCTAGTAATTGGTCTGTTCAGATTTTCTGTTTCTTGGTCACCCTTGGAAGGTTGTATTTTTCTAGAAAGTTGTCCATTTCTTCTAGGTTATCCAGTTTGTTAGCATATTACTTTTTCATGGTATTCTCTAATAATTCTTTATATTTCTGTGGTGTCCGTAGTGATTTTTCTTTTCTCATTTTTGATTCTGTATGTGTGTGTAGACTCTCTTTTTTCTTGATAAGTCTGGCTAGGGGTTTATCTATTTTGTTTATTTTCTTGAAGAACAAGCTCTTTCATTGATTCTTTCTATTGTTTTATTCTTCTTGATTTTATTTATTTCTGCTCTAATCCTTATTATGTCCCTCCATCTACTGACTTTGGGCCTCATTTGTTGTTCTTCTAGTTTTGTTAATTGTGAGTTTAGACTGCTCATATGGTATTGTTCTTTCTTGAGGTAGGCCTGTATTGCTATATACTTTCCTCTTAGCATGGCCTTCGCTGTGACCCACAGGTTTTGCAGTGTTGCATTATTGTTGTCATTTGTCTCCATATATTGTTTGATCTCTGTTTTTATTTGGTCAATGATCCATTGGTTATTTAGGAGCATGTTGTGAAGCCTCCATGTGTTTGTGGAATTTTTCATTTTCTTTGCGTAATTTATTTCTAGTTTCATACTTTTGTGGCCTGAGAAACTGGTTGGTACAATTTCAATCTTTTTGAATTTACTGAGGCTCTTTCTGTTGCCTAGTATATGATCTATTCTTGAAAATGTTCCATGTGCACTTGAGAAGAATGTGTATTCTGCTGCTTTTGGGTGTAGAGTTCTGTAGATGTCTGTTAGGTCCATTTGTTCTGATAGGTTGTTCAGTGCCTCTGTGTCCTTACTTATTTTCTGTCTGGTTGATCTGTCCTTCAGAGTGAGTGGAGTGTTGAAGTCTCCTAGAATGAATACATTGCATTCTATTTCCCCTTTTAATTCTGTTAGTATTTGTTTCACATATGTGGGTGTGCTCCTGTGTTGGGAGCCTAGATACTTATAATGGTTAAATCATCTTGTTGGATTGACCCCTTTATCATTATGTAATGTCCTTCTTTGTCTCTTGTGACTTTCTTTGTTTTGAAGTCTATTTTGTCTGATACAAGTATTGCAACTCCTGCTTTTTTCTCTTTGTTAGTTGCATGAAATATCTTTTTCCATCCCTTAACTTTTAGTCTGTGTATGCCTTTGGGTTTAAAGAGAGTCTCTTGTAGGCAGCATATAGATGGGTCTTGTTTTTTTATCCATTCAGTGACGCTATGTCTTTTGATTGGTGCATTCAGTCCATTTACATTTAGGGTGATTACCAATAGGCATGTACTTATTGCCATCGCAGGCTTTAGATTCGTGGTTACCAAAGGTTCAAGGTTAACTTCCTTACTATCTATGAGTCTAACTTAACTCACTTAATATGCTATTACAAACACAATCTAAAAGTTATTTTCCTTTTCTCCTCCTTTTTCTTCCTCGTCCATTCTTTATATATTAGGTATCATATTCTGTACTCTTTGTCCTTTGATTGACTTTGGGGATAGTTAATTTAATTTTGCATTTGCTTAGTAATTAGCTGTTCTACTTTCTTTACTGTGGTTTTATTACCTCTGGTGACAGCTTTTAAACCTTAGGAACACTTGCATCTATAGCAGTCCCTCCAAAATAGACTGTAGAGATGGTTTGTGGGAGGTAAATTCTCTCAGCTTTTGCTTATCTGGAAATTGTTTAATCCCTCCTTCAAATTTAAACGATAATCTTGCTGGATATAGTAATCTTGGTTCCAGGTGCTTGTGCTTCATTGCATTAAATACATCATGCCACTCCCTTCTGGCCTGTAATGTTTCTGCTGAGAAGTCTGATGTTAGCCTGATGGGCTTTCCTTTGTATGTGATCTTATTTCTCTCCCTGGCTGCTTTTAATAGTCTGTCCTTATCCTTGTTATTTGCCATTTTCATTACTATATGTCTCGGTGTTGTTTTCCTTGGGTCCCTTGTGTTGGGACATCTGTGGATCTCCATGGCTTGAGAGACTATCTCCTTCCCCAGATTGGGGAAGTTTTCAGCAATTACCTCCTCAAAGACACTTTCTATCCCTTTCTCTCTCTCTTCTTCTGGTACCCCTATAATGTGAATATTGTTCCGTTTGGATTGGTCACACAGTTCTCTCAATATTATTTCATTCTTAGAGATCGTTTTTTCTCTCTGCCTCAGCTTCTTTGTATTCCACTTCTGTAGTTTCTATTTCATTTATCATCTCCTCCACTGTATCCAATCTGCTTTTAATACCTCCATTGTGCTTTTCAACAATTTGATCTCCGACTGGAATTCATTCCTGAGTTCTTGAATATCTTTCCGTACCTCCATTAGTATGTTAATGATTTTTATTTTGAACTCCATTTCAGGAAGAGTCATGAGGTCCATGCCATCTTTCTCAGGAGTTATATTAATTTTACTCTGAACCAGGTTCCTTTCGCATTTCATATTAGTATATGGTGCACTCTCGTGTCCAGAAGCTCTACTCTCTGGAGCTGCTCAGCCCCTGAAGCAATGTCGGGGCCCTCTTGCTAAGGGCTTCCTTGTTAGGAAGTCTGTCAGACTGCCTGCCTTTCTTTTGTCCCAGAGCAGCCAGATATAGATCCCTGCTTTCCACAAGCTGCTGGAATCTCAGTCTCTCCAGGAATTCTGCCTGTCTTATCTTCTGATCCCCTAATCATGAGAGTATCATGAAAGCACCATGAAATGTAGGTTTGTGCTCCCTTAACAGATCTCCAGAGTTAGGTATTCAGCAGTCCCAGGCCTCTACCCGCTCCCTGCTCCATTTCTCTTCCTCCAGCCAGTGAGCTGGAGTGGGGGCAGGGCTTGGTCCTGCTGGGCCACAGCTTTGGTATGTTACCCTGTTCCATGAGTTCTGCTCTTTTCTCCAGGTGTATGCAGTCTGGTGCAGCCCTCTTTCCTGTTGCTCTTTCAGGATTAGTTGTATTAATTATATTTTCGTATTATATGCGGTTTTAGGAGGAAGCCTCTGTCTCACCTGTCACGCTGCCATCTTTAATCCTCTTCCTTCCAACTCCATTTTAAATGAAGTTTCCTTTATTCACTTTCACAGTTCCTTCCTGTACATTCTTGAATTGTCCAATACAGTAATTCTACTTAGGTAGTTTAATGTGTTGTCTTTCTTTTATGGTAGTTTTATACTCTTGATGTCTCTTTCTTTTGGTGAGTAAGCTAATGATCCCTTAGGAGGAGGGGCTAATTTAAATGGCCATTTAACCTACTAATGTATCATAAGGAGTGACCAAAAGCCAGGTCTTAGTTTGTTGTGGTCTAGGTGAATTTAAGTAGAGCCAGTGCTTGAGCATCATGTCAAATAGCCACCTGGCTCCACTAAGTTGTTAAATTCTTCCATTGGCTGCTACTGCATCAGGCAATTTCTGATCAGAGTTTGATTTTTTAAACTTTTAGAAATAAGTAATACTGATTCTAAGAGGTAGTTATCTTAGATTATAATTCACCACCAGCTTTGTACAGGTTTGGGGGGAGAGGGGCTGGGAAGAGTGTCTGCTCACAGGAAGAGTCTGTCTAGTCAGTTCTGTACCTGTTAGCGTAAGTTTTCCCTCCACTCCCAGGAGGAAGCCGCCCTGATTTTATCCTGTTGACAAAGACATCTTGACTGTTCCTGCTCATTTCTGTGGTGAAGGGGCAGTCAATGGAAGGGCAAGGAAAGAATCTAAAATAGCTTTTAGGTAATCTTTTAACTTTTACTTCTATGGCTTTTGCTCCTGGCTATAGGTCACTAGCTTAGCTTCCTTTCAGACATACTCAGTACCACTTTTTTTTTTTTAATTCCCATCAGTATTTGGTTTTTGTTGTTGCTTTTATTGCTGTTCTGCTGTTACTGTTCCTGGAATCCAGATTTACTTTATTTCCCCCTAGGCTTTATTGTGGAGGAAGGGACCAGAAGCCTTGTGGTAGTTTGTCATTCTGATAGGAACTGGAGGACCTCTTTTGAGCCAAGAAAGATAGTTATGCAAAGATTTCCTCTAAAACACAGGAAATTTTTTAATTGAAGAGTACATATATGTAAAATACATACAAACTGTATGAAAACTAACTCAAACCATAGTGGCTTAAAACAACTATTATTTATTATATATCTCAATTTTGAGGGTCAGAAATTTGAGCAGGTCTTGGCAATTCCTTTAAATGTGGCATCAACAAAGGTCATTGGGTAGTGTTCAGCTAGCAGATAGGCTGGAGGATCCTGGGCAGCTGCATTCACCTGGCTGGTGCTCTGGCTGAGGAGACTGACAGGCTGGGCCCAACGGGAGCCACTAGCCTGTGTGTGGTCTTTCCAGCATGGCAGTCTTAGGGTAGTTGGATTTCGGGGTGGAAGGTACAAGGCTTTTTAAGACTCCATCAGTTCCAAAACATGACTTCAGCCTCGTTTCATTGGTCAAAGAAGTCACTAAGTTCCCCTGAATTCAATATAGAGAATTTGTCTCTATCTCTCATTTGGAGGAATAACCAAGAATTTGTAGGCATCTTAAAATACCACATAAGATTTTTAGAATTTTGTGTTGCTGATTGTTCCTTTGAGGAAAATGTAGTTAGAAGCTTGGCTCAGGGAATCTTCTCCTTAACTTCTCCCCTCTGAAGGGGATTCTTTGGAGTAGAGGAAATCATATACTTATTTTTCAGTTTATTTTTACAGTAATACTTTTCCCTACAGCAGGGGTTCTTGGTGGAGTTGGAGGCAACCAAAATCCAGGGGGATTTGACAAGGGACTGGAGACATTTTTGGTTGTCACCCTGGTGGTGAGGGATTGCTACTGACATTTACTGGATAGGGGCCTGGAGTGCTGCTGAGTATTCTACGAAGCACAGGAGAGCCTCTCCCCACTGCAGCAGCAGACTCACAGACTCCAAGAAGGGACTAGCATTACCAAAGGGAAGGGGGCTGGGGAGGGAGAAGGGGATTAAGGGGCATTATAATTAGCACTCACAATATAGGTAGGTCATGGGGAAGGCAGTACAGCACTGGGAAGGCAGTATAGCACAGAGAAGGCAAGTAATGACTCTGTAGCATCTTACTACCCTGATGGACACCCTCCAAATTACAACACTCTCTATGTATTTTAACTTACTAAGTTTTTTTTCCCCCAAATACTAGGACAAGTTACCATGTCAGGTGTTATAAGAGATATAATAATTCAGTCTACCTTAATGGAGCTTACAAGAAGCAGTATGTCATAAATAATTGTAATTTAAGATAGCATGGAACTAGACCTTAAAAAAGAATATAGAGAAAATTGTCTGTCTGCAAGTTACTTAATGTGTCTGAGCATAGTTTCCTCATTTCCAAAGGATAATACTTCTTAGAGCTTAGGATTATAAAAGTTAAATGAGATCATATTTGTCAAAGGACATAGTATAATGTGTGACTAGCACTCAAATATTTTTTTCCTCTGTAGCATCTTACTATGCTGATGGACAGTGACTGCAATGGGGTGGGAGAGGAACTTGAAAATATGGGTAAATGTTGAAACCACAATGTTGCTCATGTGAAACCTTCATAAGATGTGTATAAGTGATACCTTAATTTAAAAAAACAAAACCCTGCTCTAAACCACATTAAAAAAAAAATTTCCCTCAATATTCAAGATTCTGACTTTACAGGCAGATTCAAAAAGGTTTGAACATCTAAAAAATGTATTATTTTAGTATCTACACTGATAATAAAATAGTATCATGAAAAAGTAGTTACATATGTACTAAATTGGAAAGTAGTCCAATTTGTAAAGAAACAGCCACAGTTATTCCTAAAGTGCTCAATGAGCACCTTCTGTGTAACACAGTGCACATGGCAGTACTGTGGTCTAATTCCTCCCAGATCTTTTGTAAGTGTATCATCATTGACGGTTGAAACAGCAGCCAGGTCGAATGCCTTTAGTTCCTCCAGTATGCAAGGACTGGTAGTCCCAACTAGTTTTCTTTTTACATATCCCCACCAGAAATAGTTGTGGTGTGATAGCAGGTAATATGGGTGGCTACTATTTCAGAGATCATTGAAATTCTCAATCAGAATGCCCTGTCTAGCACCATGATGGGTACTCATTAAAGGAGCTCTATACTCTGATAAAAGTGAGGCAGAGCCCCAGCATGTTGGAAAATGAAGTTGTGGATTTCCATAGTTGTAGGAAAAAAAAACCATTACATGAGAATGTCCAAATAGGTGATTCTTGTCACTGGGTTCTTCGCAAAAAAGACTTATTGAAAACCCAGGGTATGGCCAAAATCATTGACTTTGGGTGAATTCCTTATATGTTCAGTTGCGATATACTAGCTTTTATTCCCACATATGGAGACATTCTCGTGATTTCATTTTTCCCTTGAAATAAAGTTTGTTTTTCTCACTGAGCTTTAAGCTCCTTAGGTTTAATATCCATAAAATTGAAATTTTTGTCTTATCTGCATCCATCAGGGCCTGAAGTAGATGCAAATTAGCAATATTTCTGAATATGCCCCAAACTGTGGACAGCTCAGAAGCCTAGTTCTACTTGTCAGAGACCTGGGACTTGACTGAATAAAACCCAAAATTGAATCACCTCTTCAGCAGAAAAATAAAATAGAAGGTGACCCTACAGTTTGGTGCGTGCTACATACCTACATTTAACTGAGTTAGTGAGTTAAAAAAAATTTAAAGTGTTTCATTCTATTTGAATCACTCTCTGTTGAGTGCACTGTGTTCCCAGGGCCTGGTACATAGTAATTGCTCAACAGTATCTGTCAAATACATACATGTATACACACATAGATATATAGTGAAATCCTGCATTCAAAATACATGCTGAAGTTTTTTTTTATATTGGAAGTGTAGTTGATATGCAATATTTTATGAGTACAACATAGTGATTCAATATATACATTACAAAGCAATAAAAAAACTTAGTTATCTGTCACGATACAAAGTTGCTACATATTATTAAATATATTCTCTATGCTGTACATTATATCCCCAGTTATAAGGAAGTTTGTACCTTTTAATCCCCTTCCCCTGTTTCCCCAGCCTCCACACACCACTCTGATCTGGCAGCAACCAGTTTGTTCTCTGTATCTATGAGTCTCTTTTTGTTTGGAATCTGAAAAAGACAAAACAAATTAACAAATGTAAGTGGAATTGTAGAGTGTCTTTCTGTGTCTTACTTCTCTACTCATTTCACTTAGCATAAAACCCTCTAGGTCCACCCATGTTGTTGCAAATGGCAAGATTTCATTCCTTTGTATGGCTCAGTAAGATTCCACTTTGTATATATATATTTACCACATCTCTATTCATCTATCCATGGAAGCTTAGGTTACTTCTTTATTTTGGCTATTGTAAATAATGCTGCATTGAGTATAGAGCTGCACATATTTTTAAAATTTTTTTTGTAGATAATTATTTTTTATTGAAGGGTAGTTGACACACAGTATTACATTACATTAGTTTCAGGTGTACAACACAGTGATTCAACATTTATATACATGATAATTCTAGGTACCAGCTTTCACCATACCAAGTTGTTACAATATTTTGACTATATTCCTTATGCTATACATTACATCCTGGTTACTTATTTATTTTACAATTGGAAGTGTGTACTTTGTTGTTGTTGTTGTTGTGAGGGCATCTCTCATATTTATTGATCAAATGGTTGTTAACAACAATAAAATTCTGTATAGGGGAGTCAATGCTCAATGCACAATCATTAATCCACCCCAAGCCTAATTTTCGTCAGTCTCCAATCTTCTGAGGCATAACAAACAAGTTCTTACATGGAGAACAAATTGTTACATAGTGAATAAGTTAGATGGTGAACAGTACAAGGGCAGTCATCACAGAAACTTTTGGTATTGCTCATGCATTATGAACTATAAACAGTCAGTTCAAATATGAATACTCATTTGATTTTTATACTTGATTTATATGTGGATACCACATTTCTCTCATTATTATTATTTTTAATAAAATGCTGAAGTGGTAGGTAGATACAAGATAAAGGTAGAAAACATAGTTTAGTGTTGTAAGAGAGCAAATGTAGGTGATCAGGTGTGTGCCTGTATACTATGTGTTAATCCAAGCTAGACAAGGGCAATAAAACATCCACGTATGCAGAAGATTTCTCTCAGAACGGGGGGGTGAGGTTCTAAGCCTCACCTCTGTTGATCCCCAGTTTCTCACCTGATGGCCCCCCTGCGACTGTGCCTGTCTTAGGTTGTTCCTCCCTTGAGGAATCTTACCCGTCTCTGGCTAACCAGTCATCTTCTGGGGCCATACAGGGAAATGTGAAGTTGGTAAGTGAGAGAGAAGCCTTATTGTTTGAAAAAGTTAGCTTTTTACTTCTTTGCATATTTATGCCCTGTGGCTTCTATGCCCAGCATTTGTCTTGAGGTATCTTTACCACTTGGAAGAATTATGATACTCGGTAAATTTGATATGAGGCACGAATTCTATTTAAGGGTTGTAATTAGGAAGGAAGAAGAAAAGCTATAGAAGTAGCAGGTGGAAGAAAACATGAGAAGATTGATTATTTCTTTGACATATATTCTTGTAGAGTAACTTCAGCATGTATAGGTTTTAAACTACTACTTAAATTGCACACACACATTAACATAATAGGAGTATAGTTACATAACCAAAGCATACCTGTAATTACCAGCCATCTCCAGTGAAACCAAGAAAACCAGTTAGGCACCTTAGGCATTTGTGAAAACTTATCTATGATATGGTGGATATTGTCCAACTGAGCTTGAACAGTCTGAGAGAAATCAGACAAATTAAAACAACCCATTCCTGGGGACTGTTCACATCCCATATGTTCTTTTAACAGTAAACAGTCTGTAGTTGTAAGATTTTGGAGCGCTACAATTTGCACTTCTCCTAATACTTGATTGAGTTCCAACAGTATAGATCCAGTCAAATTTGTTGTTTTACTGTATGCACAGGCCAGTTTAGATATCTCCTTCTTCATTCCCATGCAAGTCCAGGAGCTGGTGGGATGAGTGCATCTACAGCTGTAGCAGTGCGTGGATCTTTGTTGGGGTTTTTTGATGATCATCTTCTGGCATGAGTCTTCCAGAGAGTGCTGATGTTGGAAGTTCTTTTTCATATCGTATCTTAGTTCATTTTCGGGGTAGCCCAATTAGGCTTTGATCCTCTGTATAAACACAAACAGACCCTTTGCCTACACTTTTATATGCCCTTTATACCCTTGTGTAGGACTCATTGGAGGTCTCCACATAGGAACTGCCCTTTTTTTTTTTTTTGGTATCATTAATCTACACTTACAGGACGAATATTATGTTTACTAGGCTCTCCCCTATACCATGTCTCCCCTATAAACCCCTTTACAGTCACTGTCCATCAGCATAGCAAATGTTGTGGAATCACTACTTGCCTTCACTGTGTTGTACAGCCCTCCCCTTTCTCCCACCCCCCCATGCATGTTAATCTTAATACCCCCCTTCTTCTCCACCCCCCCTTATCCCTCCCTACCCACCCATCCTCCCCAGTCCCTTTCCCTTTGGTACCTGTTAGTCCATTCTTGAGTTCTGTGATTCTGCTGCTGTTTTGTTCCTTCAGTTTTTCCTTTGTTCTTATATTCCACAGAGAAGTGAAATCATTTGGTATTTCTCTTTCTCCGCTTGGCTTGTTTCACTGAGCATAATACCCTCCAGCTCCATCCATGTTGCTGCAAATGGTAGGATTTGCCCTTTTCTTATGGCTGAGTAGTATTCCATTGTGTATATGTACCACATCTTCTTTATCCATTCATCTATCGATGGACATTTAGGTTGCTTCCAATTCTTGGCTATTGTAAATAGTGCTCCAATAAACATAGGGGTGCATTGTTCTTTCTCATACTTGATTGCTGCATTCTTAGGGTAAATTCCTAGGAGTGCAGTTCCTGGGTCAAATGATAAGTTTGTTTTGAGCATTTTGATGTACCTCCATACTGCTTTCCACAATGGTTGAACTAATTTACATTCCCACCAGCAGTGTAGGAGGGTTCCCCTTTCTCCACAGCCTCACCAATATTTGTTGTTCTCTGTCTTTTGGATGGCAGGCATCCTTACTGGTGTGAGGTGATACCTCATTGTAGTTTTTTTTTTTTTTTTTTTTTTTTAATTATTTTTTATTGAAGGGTAGTTGACACACAGTATTACATTACATGAGTTTCAAGTGTACAACACAGTGGTAGAACATTTATATACATAATTCTAGGTTCCAGCTATCACCCTAACAGGCTGTTAAAATATCTTGACTATATTCCTTATGCTATACATTACATCCCGGTTACTAATTTATTTTACCATTGGAAGTCTGTCCTTTTTTTTTTTTTTTTTTTTTGTGAGGGCATCTCTCATATTTATTGATCAAATGGTTGTTAACGACAATAAAATTCTGTATAGGGGAGTCAATGCTCAATGCACAATCATTAATCCACCCCAAGCCTAATTTTTGTCAGTCTCCAATCTTCTGAGGCATAACAAACAAGTTTTTACATGTAGAACAAATTCTTACATAATGAATAAGTTACATAGTGAACAGTACAAGGGCAGTCATCACAGAAACTTTTGGTTTTACTCATGCATTATGAACTCTAAACAGTTCAAATATTAATACTCATTTGGTTTTTATACTTGATTTATATGGGGATACCACATTTCTCTCTTTATTATTATTATTTTTAATAAAATGCTGAAGTGGTAGGTAGATACAAGATAAAGGTAGAAAACATAGTTTAGTGTTGTAAGAGAGCAAATGTAGATGATCAGGTGTGTGCCTGTAGACTATGTGTTAATCCAAGCTAGACCAGGGCAATAAAACATCCACGTATGCAGAAGATTTCTCTCAGAACAGGGGGGTGAGGTTCTAAGCCTCACCTCTGTTGATCCCCAATTTCTCACCTGATGGCCCCCCTGCGACTGTGCCTGTCTTAGGTTGTTCCTCCCTTGAGGAATCTTACCCGTCTCTGGCTAACCAGTCATCTTCCGGGGCCATACAGGGAAATGTGAAGTTGGTAAGTGAAAGAGAAGCCTTATTGTTTGAAAAAGTTAGCTTTTTACTTCTTTGCATATTTATGCCCTGTGGCTTCTATGCCCAGCATTTGTCTTGAGGTATCTTTACCACTTGGAAGAATTATGATACTTGGTAAATTTGATATGAGGCACGAATTCTATTTAAGGGTTGTAATGAGGAAGGAAGAAGAAAAGCTATAGAAGTAGCAGGCGGAAGAAAACATGGGAAGATTGATTATTTCTTTGATATATCTTCTTGTAGAGTAACTTCAGCATGTATAGGTTTTAAGCTACTACTTAAATTGCACACACACATTAACATAATAGGAGTATAGTTACATAACCAAAGCATACCTGTAATTACCAGCCATCTCCAGTGAAACCAAGAAAACCAGTTAGGCACCTTAGGCATTTGTGAAAACTTATCTATGATATGGTGGATATTGTCCAACTGAACTTGAACAGTCTGAGAGAAATCAGACAAATTACAACAACCCATTCCTGGGGACTGTTCACATGCCATATGTTCTTTTAACAGTAAATAGTTTGTAGTTGTAAGACTTTGGAGCGCTACAATTTGCACTTCTCCAAATTCTTGGTTGAGTTCCAACAGTATAGATCCAGTCCAATTTTGTTGTTTTACTGTATGCACAGGCCAGCTTAGATATCTCCTTTCTCATTCCCATGGCAAGTCCAGGAACTGGTGGGATGAGTGCATCTACAGCTGTAGCAGTGTGTGGATCTTTGTTGGGGTTTTTTGATGATCATCTTCTGGCATGAGTCTTCCAGAGAGTGCAGATGTTGGAAGTTCTTTTTCATATCGTATCTTAGTTCATTTTCGGGGTAGCCCAATTAGGCTTTGATCTTCTGTATAAACGCAAAGAGACCCTTTGCCTACACTTTTATATGCCCTTTATACCCTTGTGTAGAACTCGTTGGAGGTTACCACACAGGAACTGCCCTTTTTTTTTTTTTTTTTTTTGCTATCACTAATCTACACTTACATGATGAATATTATGTTTACTAGGCTCTCCCCTATACCAGGTCTCCCCTATAAACCCCTTTACAGTCACTGTCCATCAGCATAGCAAAATGTTGTAGAATCACTACTTGCCTTCACTGTGTTGTACAGCCCTCCCTTTTCTCCTACCCCCCCATGCATGTTAATCTTAATACCCCCCTACTTCTCCCCCCCTTATTCCTCCCTACCCACCCATCCTCCCCAGTCCCTTTCCCTTTGGTACCTGTTAGTCCATTCTTGAGTTCTGTGATTCTGGTGCTGTTTTGTTCCTTCAGTTTTTCCTTTGTTCTTATATTCCACAGATAAGTGAAATCAGTTGGTATTTCTCTTTCTCCGCTTGGCTTGTTTCACTGAGCATAATACTCTCCAGCTCCATCCATGTTGCTGCAAATGATTGGATTTGCCCTTTTCTTATGGCTGAGTAGTATTCCATTGTGTATATGTACCACATCTTCTTTATCCATTCATCTATTATGGACATTTAGGTTGCTTCCAATTCTTGGCTATTGTAAATAGTGCTGCAATAAACATAGGGGTGCATCTGTCTTTCTCAAACTTGATTGCTGCGTTCTTAGGGTAAATTCCTAGGAGTGGAATTCCTGGGTCAAATGGTAAGTCTGTTTTGAGCATTTTGATGTACCTCCATACTGCTTTCCACAATGGCTGAACTAACTTACATTCCCACCAGCAGTGTAGGAGGGTTCCCCTTTCTCCACAGCCTCGCCAACATTTGTTGTTGTTTGTCTTTTGGATGGCAGCCATCCTTACTGGTGTGAGGTGATACCTCATTGTAGTTTTAATTTGCATTTCTCTGATAATTAGCGATGTGGAGCATCTTTTCATGTGTCTGTTGGCCATCTGTATTTCTTTTTTGGAGAACTGTCTGTTCATTTCCTCTGCCCATTTTTTAATTGGGTTATTTGTTTTTTGTTTGTTGAGGCGTGAGAGCTCCTTATATATTCTGGACGTCAAGCCTTTATCGGATGTGTCATTTTCAAATATATTCTCCCATACTGTAGGGATCCTTTTTGTTCTATTGATGGTGTCTTTTGCTTGACAGAAGCTTTTCAGCTTAATATAGTCCCACTTACTCATTTTTGCTGTTGTTTTCCTTGCCCGGGGAGATATGTTCAAGAAGAGGTCACTCATGTTTATGTCTAAGAGGTTTTTGCCTATGTTTTCTTCCAAGAGTTTAATGGTTTCATGGCTTACATTCAGGTCTTTGATCCATTTTGAGTTTACTTTTGCATATGGGGTTAGACAATGGTCCAGTTTCATTCTCCTACATGTAGCTGTCCAGTTTTGCCAGCACCACCTGTTGAAGAGACTGTCATTTTGCCATTGTATGTCCATGGCTCCTTTATCAAATATTAATTGACCATATATGTCTGGGTTAATGTCTGGATTCTCTAGTCTGTTCCATTGGTCTGTGGCTCTGCTCTTGTGCCAGTACCAAATTGTCTTGATTACTATGGCTTTATAGTAGAGCTTGAAGTTGGGGAGTGAGATCCCCCCTACTTTATTCTTCTTTCTCAGGATTGCTTTGGCTATTCGGGGTGTTTGGTGTTTCCATATGAATTTTTGAATTATTTGTTCCAGTTCATTGAAGAATGTTGCTGGTAGTTTCATAGGGATTGCATCAAATCTGTATATTGCTTTGGGCAGGATGGCCATTTTGATGATATTAATTCTTCCTAGCCACGAGCATGGGATGAGTTTCCATCTGTTAGTGTCCCCTTTAATTTCTCTTAAGAGTGACTTGTAGTTTTCAGAGTATAAGTCTTTCACTTCCTTGGTTAGGTTTATTCCTAGGTATTTTATTTTTTGATGCAATTGTGAATGGAGTTGTTTTCCTGATTTCTCTTTCTGTTGGTTCATTGTTAGTATATAGGAAAGCCACAGATTTCTGTGTGTTGATTTTGTATCCTGCAACTTTGCTGAATTCCGATATCAGTTCTAGTACTTTTGGGGTGGAGTCTTTAGGGTTTTTTATGTACAGTATCATGTCATCTGCAAATAGTGACAGTTTAACTTCTTTTTTACCAATCTGGATTCCTTGTATGTTTTTGTTTTGTCTGATTGCTGTGGCCAGGACCTCCAGTACTATGTTGAATAACAGTGGGGAGAGTGGGCATCGCTGTCTACTTCCCGATCTCAGAGGAAATGCTTTCAGCTTCTCGCTGTTCAATATAATGTTGGCTGTGGGTTTATCATAGATGGCCTTTATTATGTTGAGGTACTTGCCCTCTATTCCCATTTTGCTGAGAGTTTTTATCATGAATGGATGTTGAACTTTGTCAAATGCTTTTTCAGCATCTATGGAGATGATCATGTGGTTTTTGTCTTTCTTTTTGTTGATGTGGTGGATGATGTTGATGGACTTTCGAATGTTGCACCATCCTTGCATCCCTGGGATGAATCCCACTTGGTCGTGGTGTACGATCCTTTTGATGTATTTTTAATTCGTTTTGCTAATATTTTGTTGAGTATTTTTGCATCTACGTTCATCAGGGATATTGGTCTGTAGTTTTCTTTTTTGGTGGGGTCTTTGCCTGGTTTTGGTATTAGGGTGATGTTAGCTTCATAGAATGAGTTTGGGAGTATCCCCTCCTCCTCTATTTTTTGGAAAACTTTAAGGAGAATGGGTATTATGTCTTCCCTGTATGTCTGAGAAAATTCCGAGGTAAATCCATCTGGCCCGGGGGTTTTGTTCTTTGGTAGTTTTTTGATTACCGCTTCAATTTCGTTGCTGGTAATTGGTCTGTTTAGATTTTCTGTTTCTTCGTGGGTCAATCTTGGAAGGTTGTATTTTTCTAGGAAGTTGTCCATTTCTCCTAGGTTTCCCAGCTTGTTAGCATATAGGTTTTCATAGTATTCTCCAATAATTCTTTGCATTTCCGTGGGGTCCGTCGTGATTTTTCCTTTCTCGTTTCTGATACTGTTGATTTGTGTTGACTCTCTTTTCTTCTTAATGAGTCTGGCTAGAGGCTTATCTATTTTGTTTATTTTCTCAAAGAACCAGCTCTTGGTTTCATTGATTTTTGCTATTGTTTTATTCTTCTCAATTTTATTTATTTCTTCTCTGATCTTTATTATGTCCCTCCTTCTGCTGACCTTAGGCCTCATCTGTTCTTCTTTTTCCAATTTCGATAATTGTGACATTAGACCATTCATTTGGGATTGCTCTTCCTTTTTTAAATATGCTTGGATTGCTATATACTTTCCTCTTAAGACTGCTTTTGCTGTGTCCCACAGAAGTTGGGGCTTAGTGTTGTTGTTGTCATTTGTTTCCATATATTGCTGGATCTCCATTTTGATTTGGTCATTGATCCATTGATTATTTAGGAGCGTGTTGTTAAGCCTCCATGTGTTTGTGAGCCTCTTTGCTTTCTTTGTACAATTTATTTCTAGTTTTATGCCTTTGTGGTCTGAAAAGTTGGTTGGTAGGATTTCAATCTTTTGGAATTTTCTGAGGCTTTTTTTGTGGCCTTGTATGTGGTCAATTCTGGAGAATGTTCCATGTGCACTTGAGAAGAATGTATATCCCGCTGCTTTTGGATGTAGAGTTCTATAGATGTCTATTAGGTCCATCTGCTCTACTGTGTTGTTCAGTGCTTCCGTGTCCTTACTTATTTTCTGCCCAGTGGATCTATCCTTTGGGGTGAGTGGTGTGTTGAAGTCTCCTAGAATGAATGCATTGCAGTCTATATCCCCCTTTAGTTCTGTTAGTATTTGTTTCACATATGCTGGTGCTCCCGTGTTGGCTGCATATATATTTAGAATGGTTATATCCTCTTGTTTGACTGAGCCCTTTATCATTATGTAGTGTCCTTCTTTATCTCTTGTTACTTTCTTTGTTTTGAAGTCTATTTTGTCTGATATTAGTACTGTAACCCCTGCTTTCTTTTTGCTATTGTTTGCCTGAAATATGTTTTTCCATCCCTTGACTTTTAGTCTGTACATGTCTTTGGGTTTGAGGTGAGTTTCTTGTAAGCAGCATATAGATGGGTCTTGCTTTTTTATCCGTTCTATTACTGTGTGTCTTTTGATTGGTGCATTCAGTCCATTAACATTTAGGGTGACTGTTGAAAGATATGTACTTATTGCCATTGCTGGCTTTAAATTCGTGGTTACCAAAGGTTCAAGGTTAGCCTCTTTAGTATCTTACTGCCTAACTTAGCTCGCTTATTGAGCTGTTATATACACTGTCTGGAGATTCTTTTCTTCTCTCCCTTCTTATTCCTCCTCCTCAGTTCTTCATATGTTGGGTGTTTTGTGCTGTGCTCTTTCTAGGAGTGCTCTCATCTAGAGCAGTCCATGTAAGATGTCCTGTAGAGGTGGTTTGTGGGAAGCAAATTCCCTCAGCTTTTGTTTGTCTGGGAATTGTTTAATCCCACCATCATATTTGAATGATAGTCGTGCTGGATACAGTATCCTTGGTTCAAGGCCCTTCTGTTTCATTGCATTTAATATATCATGCCATTCTCTTCTGGCCTGTAGGGTTTCTGTCGAGAAGTCTGATGTTAGCCTGATGGGTTTTCCTTTATAGGTGACCTTTTTCTCTCTAGCTGCCTTTAAAACTCTTTCCTTGTCCTTGATCTTTGCCGTTTCAATTATTATGTGTCTTGGTGTTGTCCTCCTTGGATCCTTTCTGTTGGGAGTTGCACATATTTTTTTTAATTAATGTTTTTGTTCAAATAGATACCCAGCAGTTGAGTTGCTGGATTATATGATAGTTCTATTTTTAATTTTTTGAGAAATTACCATACTGTTTTCAGTAGTGGGTGTACAATTTTGCATGCTCACTGACAGTGTAAGAGGGTTTCCATTTCTCCACCTCCTCCCCAACACTTGTTATTTTTGTCTTTTGGCTAATGGCCATTCTAACTGGTGTGAGTGATATCTCATTGTAGTTTTGATTTGCATTTCCTTGATGAATAGTGATGTGGAGTATCTTTTCATATTCCTGTTGAAAAATGTGTACTCAGGTCCTCTGCCTATTTTTTAATCAGGTTATTTGTTTTTTTTGGTGTTAAGGCATGTGGGGTTTTATATATTTTGGCTGTTAATGCCTTATTGGATAAATTGTTTATGAATATATTCTCGTATACTACAGGTTGCCTTTTTTTTCTGCTGATGGTTGCCATTTTTTTTCTGCTGATGGTTTCTTTAGCTATACAGAAGCTTTTTAGTTTAATGTGGTCCCACCTGTTCATTTTTTATTTTGTGTCCCTTACCGAAGGAAATGTGTTCAGGGAAAAATTGTTCATACTTATGTTCAAGATATTTTTGTCAATGTTTTCTTCTAAGACTTTCATGGTTTCATGACTTATATTCAGGTCTTTGATCCATTTTGAGTTTACATTTGTGTATGAAGGTAGGCAGTAATCCAGTTTCATTCTGTTGCACGTAACTGGTTTTGCCAACACTCGTTATCAGAGAGGCTATCTTTTCCCCACTGTATATTCATCATTCCTTTATCATATATTAACTGACCGTATATGCATAGGTCTATACCTGGGCTCTCTATTCTGGTCCATTGATCTGTGGGTTTATTCTTGTGTAAGTACCATACTGTTTTTGTTACTATAGCTTTGTAGTATAGCTTGAAGTCAAGGAGCATAGTACTACCCCAGCTTTGTTCTTCTTAGGATTGCTTTGGTTACTGGGGGTCTTTTGTGGTTCCATATGAATTTAAAACTGTTTGTTCTAGTTCATTGAAAAATGCTGTTGGGATATTGATAGGGATTACATTGAATCTGTATTTTGCTTTAGGCAGGATGGCCATTTTGACAAGATTAATTCTTCCTATCCATGAGCACGGGATATGTTTCCATTTATTGGTGTCTTCTTCAGTTTCTTTCATGAGTGTCTTACAGTTTTCAGAGTACAGGTCTTTCACCTCCTTGGTTAGGTTTATTCCTAGGTGTTTTATCCTTTTTGATAGAGTATGAATGGGATTGTTTTCCTCATTTATCTTTCTGCTAGTCTGTTATTAGCATATAGGAATGCAACAGATTTCTGTGTATTAATTTTGTATCCTGCATCTTTGCTGAATCCAGTTATTAGTTCTAATAGTTTACTGGTAGATTCTTTAGGGTTTTCTGTGTATAATATCATGTCATCTGCAAATGGTTGAGTTTAACTTTTTCCTTACCAATTTGGATGTCTTTTATCTCTGTTTTGTCTGATTGCTGTAGCTAAGACCTCCAGTGCTATGTTGAATAAAAATGGTAAGAGTGGGCATCCTTGTATTGTTCCTGATCTTGGAAGAAAAGTTTCAGCGTTTCTTCATTGAGTATGTTGTTGGCTGTGGGTTTGTCTTATATGTCCTTTATTATGTTGAGGTACATACACCTCTATACCCATTTTGTTGAAAGTTTTTATCATGAATGGGTGTTGAATTTTGTCAAACGCTTTTTCCACATCCTTTGAGATGATCAAATGTTTTGTATTATTTTTTTTGTTAATGTGCTGTATGATATTGATTTATTAATGAATATTATACCATCCTTGCATTCCTTGAATAAATTCCACTTGGTTGTGATGGATGATCCTTTTGATGTATTTTTGAGTTTGGTTTGCTATTATTTTGTTGAGGATTTTTGTGTCTATGTTCATCAGGGATATTAGCCTGTAGTGTTCTTTTTTTGTAGTGTCTTTGCCTGGTTTTAGTATTAAAGAGATGCTGGCCTCATAGAAGGCATTTGGAAGTATTCCCTGCTCTTCTACTCTTTGGAATACTTTAGAAGGATGGATATTAGCTCCTCTTTAAAAGTGTGGTAGAATTCAGCTGTGAAGCCATCTAGTCCTGGAGTTTTGTTTTTTTGGGAGTTTTTTTATTACCAATTCAATTTCATTGCTGGTCATTGGTCTGTTCAGATTTTCTGTTTCTTTTTGGGTCAGTCTTGAAAGGTTGTATTTTTCTAGGAATCTGTCTATTTCTTCTGTGGTGTACATAAAATTGGCATATATATTTTCATACAATTTTTAAAGAATTCTCTAATAATTATTTGTATTTCTGTGGTATCCATTGTGGTTATTTCTTTTTCATTTCTGATCTTGTTTATGTGTGTACTCTCCTCTTCTTGATAAGTCTGGCTAGTGGTTTATCTGTTTTGTTTATTTTCTCAAAGAACCAGCTCTTGATTTCATTGATTATTTGTCATTTATTCTTATTTATTTCATGTATTTCTGATCTGATCTTTACCATGTCACTCCTTGTACTAATTTAAGGTTTCATTTGTTCTTTTCCTAGTTTAATTATGAGTTTAGACTGTTGATTTAGGATTTTCTTGTTTCTCGCAGTAGACCTTTATTGTTATGTACGTCCCTCTTAGAACCACTTTTGCTTGTGGAGTCCCACTAATTTTGAAGTGTTGAAGTTTTCATTTGTCCCCATGTATTGCTTGATTTCTGTTTTAATTTGTCATTGATCCTTTGATTATTTAGAAGCATGTTGTTTAGCCTCCATTTGTTTGTAGGCTTATTTGTGTAATTTAGTTTTAGACGTTTGTGGCTGAGAAGCTGCTTGATAAAATTTCAATCCTTTGAGTTGTGATTCTTTTTGTACCCTAATATGTGATCTATTCTGGAGTGTTCCATGTATACTTGAGAAAAATGTGTATCCTGCTGCTTTTGGGTGGAGTGTTCTGTAAATACCTGTTAAGTCCATTTGATCTAATGTATTGTTCAGGGCCTCTGTTTCCTTATTTGCATGAAGTATCTTTTTCTGTCCTTCACTTTTAGCCTGTGTATGTCTTTGGGTCTGAAATGAGTCTCATGTAGGCAGGATATAGGTGGGTCTTGTTTCTTTATCCATTCTGCCACTCTGTGTCTTTTTATTGATGCATTCAGTCCATTTACACTTAATGTAATTACTGACAGGTATGTACGTATTGCCATTCAGGTATGTATGTATTGCCATTTTATTGTTTTCTCCTGTTCTTTTATTCCTCTCTTACACTCTTCTTTTACTATTGATGGTTTTCCTTAGTGTTGCGGTTGGATTTCTGTTTTATTTTTTGTGTATCTATTACAGGCTTTAGGTTTGTGGTTACAATAGGTTTCAAGGATTCCTTCCTATGTAACAGTCTATATAAAGTTGATTGCTCTATTTCAAACTCAGTCTAAAAGTATTTTTTTCTTCTTTCTCCTTCTCCACACTTTATGTATTTGATGTCATAACAATCTCTTTTTTGTATCCCTTGACTGATTTTGCATATGGTTGATTTTCCTACTTTTGTTTTTATTTCGTACTTGCTTGGTAAGTTTCCTGTCTACTACCTTTAGTGTGGGTATATTTTTTTTCTGTAAACTATTTAGGCTTTGAAACATTTCCTTTTACAGAAGTCCCTTTAACATATCCTGTAATGCTGGCTTAGTGTGTTTTTAAATTCCTTCAGCCTTCATTTATCTGGGAAGTGTTTAATCTTTCCTACTAATTTGAATGATAATTTTGCTGGATTAAGGATTCTTGGTTGAAAGTTCTTCTGTTTCAGTACATCAGATATTTCATGTCACTCCCTTCTGGTCTGTAAAATTTCTGCTGAGAAGTCTACTTATAGCCTGATGTGGTTTCCTATATAAGCAATCTTTTTTTTCTCTGTCTGGCTGCTTTCAGTACTCTCTCCTTTTCTTCATCTTTGTCATTTTAATTACTGTGTTTTGATGTTGTCTTCCTGGGATTCCCTTTGTTAGGTGTTCTCTGTGATTCCAAGACCTGAGTGTCTATTCTCTTCCCCAGATTGGGAAGTTTGCAACAATTACTGCCTCAAAGAGAGTTTCCATCCCTTTCTCTCTCTCTCCTCCTTTTGGTACCCCTATTATGCAAATTGTTGTTTTGTTTGGATTGGTCATATGGCTCTTTTACCCTTCTTTCAGTCCTATAAATTTTTTTTCTGTTTCTCAGCTTTGTTGCTTTTCTGTTCTATAATTTTCATCCCATTAAATGATCTCCTGTACTTGGAGCAATCTATTAATTCATCCCTCTAGTGTATTTTTCATTTCAGTTACTTTATTCTTCTGCTCTGACTGGTTCTTTTTTCAGCTCATGTATCTCTTTGTTGAAGTCCTCCCTGAAAATCCTCAACACTTTTCTGCAGATCAGTGAGCATATTTATGACTTGTACTTTGAAATCTTATCAAAAAGATTGGTAACCCCCATTTCTTTTAGCCCTCTTTCTGGTATCTTATCCTGTACTTTTTGTTTTGAACATATTCTTCTGCCTCCTCATTTTGTTAGGGTTTCTGTGTTTCTTCCTTTGTATTAGATAGATATGCTGTGCCTCCTTGTTTAGAGAATAATGACTTTATGAAGGTGTCCTGTGGTGCCCAGAAGCTCAAGACTCTTTACTCACCAGTATCTCTTTCTCCTTTCTCGCAGAGTTTCTGAGTGCTTATCCCTTCCTTGCTCTGTTCCTCTTCCTCCTGCCTGTGGACTGGGATGGAGAAAGGGTCCATCTTTTGGGTCCCACTGGACGTGGCTTTGCCACTTTACCCTTCTCTGTGTGGTCCTCTCTTCTTCCCCAGGTGTAGGTGGTCTGTTCTGCAGTTTTCAGGTCATTTTCATTGTCATTTGTATTTGCTATGGTTGCTTCCTTGGTGTGTGTGTCTGGGAGGTTTCCACCTTGCCTTCCTACTCGGCTGCCTTTTTCCTTCTGTATTTCTTGTCTTTTTTATAATAGCCATACTGACTGGTGTGAGGTGATTGTCATTTTGCTTTGCATTTTCCTGATTTTCAGTGATTTTGAACATCTTTCTATGTGTCTGTTGGCCATCTCTATGTCTTCTTTGGAAAAATGTCTAATCAGGTTCTCTCCCCATTTTTTATGTATTTTTGTTTGTTGAATTGTGTGAGTTCTTTATATATTTTGGATATTAATCCCACGACAGCTATATCATTTGCAAATGTCTCTCATTCAGTACATCTTCTTTTTGTTTTGTTGGTGTTTTCCTTCTGTTGTCAAAAGCTTTTTAGTTTAATGTAGTCCCATTTGTTTATTTTTTACTTTGTTACCCTTTCCTGAAGAGACAAATAAAAAAAATACTGCGCAGACCATTGTCCAAGTTTACTGCCTGTTTTGCTCTAGGAGTTTTATGGTTTCTAGTTTTATATTTAAGTTTTTAAACCATCTTGTAGTTTTTCTTTTTTAATATGTTGTAAGAAAGTGATCCACTTTCATTCTTTTGCATGTAGCTTCTCAGTTTTCCCAACACCATTTATTTAAGAGACTGTATTTTCCCTTTTGTATTTTTTTGTCTTCTTTCTTGAAGATTGATTGATGATATATAAGCATGGGTTTATTTCTGGACTCTCTGTTCTGTTTCGGTTATCTGTGTGTTTTTGTGCCAATTTCATAGTGTTTTGATTGCTATATCTTTGTAGTATAGTTTGAAATCAGAGGGAGTGATACATCAGTTCTGTTGTCTCAAGATTGCTTTGACCCTTTGGGGTCTTTTGTCATTAAATGCATTGGTGTTTTGGTAGGAATTGTGTGATCTGAGCATTGTAGTAGGGAAATTTTAACAGTATTATTTCTTCTAATACATGAGCTTGATATTTCTTTCCATTTATTTGTCTTCAGTGCCTTTCATAAGTATCTCCTAAGATTCAGAGTGTAGGTCTTTAACCTCTTTGGTTCACTTTATTCTTAGGTATTTTAATCTTTTCGATGCACTTGTAAATGGGATAGTTTCTTAATTTCTTTTTCTGATAGGTCATTATTTGTGTACAGAAATGTAACAGACTCATGTATATTTTGTACTCTGCAACTTTACTGAGTTCATTTATCCTGAAGTATTTTGGCATGGTCTTTAGGATTTTCCCTACGTAGTATCATGTCATCTGCAAATAGCTACAATTTTAATTCTTTTCTAATGTGGATCACTTTTATTTCTTTTTCTTCTCTGATTGCTGTGACTAGGACTTCCAGTACTATATTGAATAAAAGTGGTGAGAGTAGACATCCTTTTCTTGTTCCTGATGTTAAAGGAAAAGCTTTTAGCTTTTCACCATTGAGTATGATATTAAGTGGGGGTTTGTTATATGTGGCCTTTATATATTGAGATATGTTCCCTGTATACATACCCACTTTGTTGAGAGTTTTATCATAAGTGAATGTTGGATTTTATCAGATGCTTTTGTTGCATCCATTAAGATGGTGATAAGATTTTTATCCTTATTGTTAATGTGTATCACGTTGATAGATTTGCAAATATAGAGCCATCCTTGCACCCCTGGAATAAATTCCACTTTACTATGGTGTACAATCCTTTTAATGTGTTGTTGGATTTTGGTTTGCAAGTATTTTGTTCAGGATTTTTGCATCAGTGTTCACCAGGAATATTGGCCTGTAGTTTTCTTTTTATCTACCCTGGTTTTGGTGTCAAGGTAATGCTGGCCTCATTGAATGAGTTTTGGAGTATTTCTTTCTCTTCAGTTACTTGGAATAGTTTGAGAAGGATAGGTATTCTACTTTTAAATGTTTGGTAGAATTCATTGCTGAAGCCTTTGGGTTCTGGATTTTTGTTGGGAGTTTTGTAAGTGCTTGGTTCCTACTGCCCTTTAGCTCTCCTGGAAATAAGTCCTGTTGGTTTTCAAAGCCACGATCTGGGTGCTCATCTTTCAGGTGCAGTACCTCCAGGCAGTGGAGCCTGCTTGGGAGGCTTAGAGCCCTCATTCCTCAGGAAGGGCCTCTGTGGATGTGGCATCTCCTGCCTGGGTGTGGGTCCTGACTGAACCGCATCTCTGCCCCTCCTGCCCATCTCATGTGGCCTTTCCTTTATATCCTTAGTTCTGTATGAACTGTTCTGTTGGTCTTTACTTTGTCCTCAGAGAATGTTTTTCTGTATTCAGGTGTAGATTTTGGTGTGTTTGTGGGAGAAGATAATCTTGTTCCTGCCTTCTGAAGTTTGTTTCTGTTATGCTGTTAAGAGGGGGTGTTAGAGGGGGTTATTGATTATCTGATTTAACTTAAGAAAGGAAATACCAAAAAAAGGAGGCTAAATGTGTGTGTACTTTTTAATTTCCTCACCGATAACATTGCACTTAAAATTTAATATAGCAATCAGACTTTTTTTCAGTTGATAATATAACGCTACCAGTATTTTATATTTTATTTGTGTTTATGCATTCTTTGTGTCATTCCCAAATTGAATTTGACTATTATATTTGAGATTGTTATGCTATAAGATAATCTACTTTAAAACTTCATTCCCCTTTTTGTGTTTACCAGTAAACTTCCAACACTATAGAAGTATATTTCAAACTTTCACTGGAAGATAAAAGGTGGTAGAGAAGTATTTTTTCCTTTTTTTCTCTAAGCATCCAAAAATTATTTAACCACTGACTGGAATACTGCATAGATACATTATTATCATTTCATATAAATAACAGTCTTTCTTGATTTTAATAAAACATCTCAAAGTTTATCTGTGGGCTAAGCAATGGAAATTGCAGATTTATTTGAATAATTCTTTTCAAGATATTTCGACAGTTTAAAATACAAAAATCTCTTGTGAATATCATTATGTTTTTTAAAAATTGTATAAACACTGTTGACATGAAAACTTTTTAAAAAGATTAAGGTAACAGCAAGCTTTCTCATTTGATAGCTTTTAATTAATAATAAAAATAATTTTATATTGTTTTAGTGTACAAAGACATTAGGTTTTAAGATTCCAATGAGTTTAATGTTTATGTATATTTTACTAAAGACCTTAATGATTATTCTTTTGGAAAACACAAACTCATTCTAACTAGTCAGCGTATTACTTCTGTGTGCTCCTGAGAACACAGGTCAGGATATAATATACCAAGTAGGTAATTGATGGTATAGATTTTTATGTCTTCTCATTTCCTCTGTAAAATTCCCAAAGGGGTTCAGATTAATATTTTCTAGGATTTTTTCCTTTTAACCTATGGAAATAGTTCTGTACATTTGTAGACTTAAAGAAATAAATCTTTTTGGTAAGGATGAGAATGATCATCTCTTTTTGACCAAAGCTTAAAATGTAAATTGTCTTCTTAGTACCAGAAGCAATTGTCCACTTACACATTATTTTATAAGAGTTCCAGTGGTTTTTATTTGTAATAAAATTCATTATTTTGTTTTTCTTTGTAATAAAGTTAATAGCACTATGTGTGTTGATTTTTCTCTACTTCCCACTCCACCCCCTTATAACTTTATATAGGGCTTATTTTTTTTTTTACATTTGTTTCCTTTTTTCCGCACTGTCCACCCTGAGAGTAGGAAAACCTGTTTAGCCTTAGGGACAACCACATGGAGATCTAGGCAACTGTTGGAAAAATAATTTATGAGATGCTTGAGAGTTTGAAAGCTGTATATCAATTGTACAGTCTAAGGTAGTCTTTAGTAATGGGCATACATTTGTCACAGTTTTTGTCATTGTTTATCTTTCAGTTACTAATTATGAGAAATATAAGTAAACTGTGATGTATGCATGCAGCTTGTGCTCAGCACTTCCATCTGGAACTCAAAAGAAATGATCTACATGTGTATTTCTTAGAGAAGTTTTTCTCTAGATATTATTAGTGTCCTTCACACAAAAATCTTTGAATCATTTTAAGCTTAGAAGACATTTTGTCAGATGGTAAACACTGTTGATATTGTTTAATATTTATCTTGATAAGCTAGTAACATAAATCAGCTTACTGTGTACCAGGTAAGATGCTAATACAATTTGGTGTTATTTTTGTGGCAGTATTGGGTGGAGAAATTCACAACAACTAAGAGAGCTCCTTAAAGAGTATGGTGTGGTTCTGTTGTCATAGCCACTGAATCTTCAGTAAAAGTTTTCCCAGCCTAAAATTCAGTGTTACTGAAAATACCTCATTTATTTGGGGAAAATACTAAATTAACAAAAAGTCCTAAGACAATTGTCACAAAGCAAGTAGGAATGAAATGTAAATTCATAGTGATCTTTTTAACACTCCGGGAATAAATCTGAAACACAGTATGAAAGCCTAGTCTCCCCTTTACTTGATTCCACACCCAGATAAATGACTGTAGTTTGTGGCTCATTTGGCTTTCACATCTCTGAGGGATTAATAGGGGATTTCTTGGCTGACCAGGTAGCATAATTACACATACTTCTAATTCTTTAAGCCTTTTAATTACCCCTACTCATCCTTTCTTTTGCAAAACAGACTTGGCAGCCAGTTCAGACAGTAATTATTCTGAACATGTATTTCCTTCTGAAAGTTTAATTCTAAAGAGTCCATATCCTGATTAAAAAGAGAAAACCTGACTAAATAAAATTTATTACAGGAAATTTTTTTACAGTTAATACCTGATAGATTAACTAAGGTAGAATTACTTACTAAACTTCATTGTTGAGTAATTACTCCTCAGTAACAATTCCTCTATATTGTTAATCTCTTTTATGCCCCAGACATATAAATTATACATACATTTAAATTTGTTTTAAAGGAAAATACACTGCTGTTGTCAAAGGGATTAATTTAATCAACTCAAATAAATTTTGTTCTTCTTTACTGTACCTTAATATTACTCCTGCTTCAAGATCCATGTAATTTTGTATGTGTGCTATTCCATACACAGAAAGAGGGATAGTGACTAGAAAAATATTTTCCTGCCTGCTCAGGGAAGCATCAGGAAGCTTGTGTGCTCAATTCTGTGGGCAGAGAAAATAAAAAAGACATAATGATGATGATAATAGCAACAATAAATTGTTCATTTATTTATTTAAACTTACTGTGTTGTACCAGGTGTAAGCAATTTAAATTTACTCATGCAGTCCTCACATAAACCTTTGAGGTAGGTACAATTATTAACTCCATTTTATAGATTAGCAAACTCCACAAAGGTTAAGTAACTTGCCCAAGATCATACAGCTAGTGAGTGGAGGAATCTAGGATACAAAACTTAAGCTGTCTAGTTTTGGAATTTTAAGTTGTAAACTACTACACCGTTCTGCCTTCCCAAGCTTACACCTTCATACCAGTTTGCAGTATGGATGTGTACTATCCATGTGGTATGAGAATCCCAGCCCAAGGAATTAAATTAAAACTTATGCTTGAATTTGTGAACTTCACTTTGTGGGTATGTAAGCTCTATCAAATGCTAACTGCTCTTTAGGGATTCTTCCTCTACTGGACTTTCACAGAAAAAACAACCTTCCAGTCAAGATGAGTTCATAATAAGATAAAAGGTAATAGTCCAACATGAGGGATAGTTAGCAAACAATCCAATAAGGCTTACTTAGAAGACTAGGAATTAATTTATTAGAATAATGAGAAAACACTGTAAAATAAGTTATTTAAAGTGTCTAAGACTGAGGCACTGAAGTGAATTTGCAAAAGAACCCACTAGAATTCATTAAAATGAAAATGTGAGTATTGAAGTGAAAGTCAGTAATTGGGAAAATATTAACAGCAAAAGTTAAATCGAGTAGAAACAAGTGAAAATTTGAAATAAATAGAAGAGAACTTGAAACTAGATATCCTGTGAAATTGGAGCCAAATGCAAAGATAATCTTCAAAGCATTCATAGAGAAAAAAACAGTTTACATTCAAAGACCCATAAAGTAGATTGACAGTCAGTGTCTCATCAGCAATAATAGAGGTCAGAATAACATCTGCAAGGCATTGAAGAAAAAGTGCTGTCAATCCAGAATTCTAGGCTAGTTAAACTGTCATGGAAGAATAAGGGCAAAATAACAGACATTGTGTTAACAGAGTATCTAAGTGAAGGATATATGTGAGACTACTGTTCTATTTTAGCAGCTCTTCTATAAGTAAATTATTTCAAAATTAAAGTGAGAAAACCTCACAACTTTAGAGAAACAATTGAGAAGCTTACTGATTGCAGATAACTATTAAAAAGCAGGTATTATTGAAAAAACTCTTAAAGTATGTACTTCATGAAGAAGGAAGTTAAACTTTAAAGATTGAGAGGCAAGAAACTGGTGATCAAAATTAGTAAATGTAGATAAATATTAATAGTTACCAGTATCATTGTGCGCTTACATGTGCTCAGTGTATTTTAATTCTCACAACAGCACTATGGTATAGATACTAACATTTGAACTAAAAGAGGCTGTTCTCCATTGTGAAAGAGTTCATTCAGTTGCCAGCACAGTAAATGAAAAAGGACCAAACCAAGTTACATTTCTGTGAAACAGAAGAACCCCAAGAGTAAAGAGAAAAAATTTAAACTTTCCAGAGAAGGGAGAAATGCATCATTTTACAATGCAGAGGAATCTAAAATGTTGCCAGAATTCTTAGCATCAACTCTGGAAGGTAGTAGACAGTGAAATAATGCCTTCGGAACCCTGAGGAAGATATTTTTAACTTTTGTTCTATATTCAGTCAGCTGATCAGTCAGATGTCAAATGCAAGGATTTAAGACATTTTCCTTCCATGTACCCTTTCTTAAGAAGCTGTTGTAGTATGTCATTATACAAAATAAGCTAAGGAGGTGACAAAGAATAAGACATAATTCTCAGGAACAGGACATCAACCCAGGAGAGGCTCTGAGGGAGCATGCCCAGAAGATAGTCAAGACTGAGGAGGCTTGGTAGTTCTGTGAAGAAGCCAAAGGAAAATACGAATCCGTACACCTATGCATATTTTTCAGATACTTGGAAATTACAGGCCTTTTACAGGTCTAATTAAAGTGGTCTACAGTTCCGGTGTAGGTACATAGAAAAGCTAAGCAATAAAAAACAGCAGTTATTAACCTTAGGAAAACAAGATTATTTAAGAAGGTACAACTAATTCTGTTACTTGTTTCATCAGTGGCAGTTATAATGACATAAACATTGAATATTGCTTCAACCAAAACTAATGATTATCTCGTGGTGATGACGATGGTGAAAAGGGGTTTGAGAGTGGGAGGTGATACTGTAAAAAAATATATACTAATTAATTTTAATAGGAAGTCAGTTTAAATTATCTAAAAATCTGTAACAAGAAATGGATAGGCATCTTATTTATAAATCTAAATATTAGAAGAAACACTGAGGTAAGTTAAAAATGGTGGAAGATGGAGAGGCATGGGTCAGAGATATGCCTTTTTAATAGCTTTTCATTACTCAATGATTTTTAAAAATCTATGCTTGTGTTAATTTGAATCACTAAATATTTTAATGTGAGAAAATATTTTACAGTATGGTTTTATTGAAGAATTGGATGTAGTATAGATAGAAGTTGAATATATATTGCTTTGTAAACAGTGTGTGGTGGTGCCACTCACCAAGAGAGCATAGAAACAAATAACAGGGAAAAAGACAATTCATTTTTAAAATACTGTATTGAAAATAAGTAGGAGACCAAATGAGATGTTCATTTGCAGGTGGTTATAAATGTCTACCTAGATGCAGGAGAAAAATTCAGAGTGGTGATACAGATTTCAGTCTACTGACTAAATAGTGAGAAGCTAATGTGTGTCACATAATCATTATTTTAACTTTTGGCAGCTAAAGAAAGGTTTAAGGGATGGAAAAGGGAGAAAAATAGAGAGGAACTGAAGAAAAGAAGGAAGAAATTTATTAAAAAGAGGGCAAAATAAACATGGTAGTCATTCTCATAAAAGGGAGAGAAGAAATGTGGGTAGTGATAATGGGAGAGTAGTTTTCACTTATATTACTTGACTCTTTGTTGTATTATTGCAAATTCTTAGTTTTGAGCCAGTAAAATATTCCTCTCATATCCCCTACCCTAATGATATACATTGGTGTTAAATACTTGAGTTTTAATTTAAGAGGGAAAAGGAATGTGTCAGAAAGAAAAACCCTGAGTAGACAGAAAATATTACCTAGCCACCCCTATAAAATATTAATATCTGAGCCTATTTATAAAAGTAAATCTAAATGAAACTATGGAGTCATAAGCTTGTAATCCTGGGATAAGGGAAGCCTTTTTAAGTAAGATAAACCCCCTAATCCTTCATGAAAATTGACATTTGACTACATAAGACATTAGTGCTTCCATAGGAAAGTTATAAACAAAGTTGAAAAACTGAAAGTGATAGAAAAAAATACTCAGAACTACCTGTACACTGAAAACTACAAAATATATGATGTGCTATTTTAATGGATTAGAACACAATATTTGAAATGTATTTTCCTCCAAATCAATGTAAGAGTAAATGCAATCAATCCTAGAGTCACAGGAGTCTTTTTTGATAGGAATTAACAAACTGATTTTAAAATGTATATGAAAATGCAAAGAACCTAGACAATCCAAAGCAATCTTTAAAAAGACTAATTAGAAAGACTTGTCACCACCTGACTTCAAGTCTTAGTAGTAAGGTACAGCAGTCAACAAGACAGTTGTAGTCCTTGCATAGATGAACAAAAAGACCAAAGTAATATGATAATTGGCTCAGAAAAGGGCCTAAACTTAAACTGTCTTTTGATTTTCAGTGAAAACTCCAAATCATTCCACTAGACAAACGGTATCCTTCAATTAGTCAGCTGGAGTGACTGGATATTCATGTCAAAAAATAATCTTTGACACCAAAATATTAAAATAACTAAAAATGGAATATAGAAACTAAGAACTAAAAATTCTAGAAGAAGAAATTGGAGGAAATCTTTGTTTTGGGGAAAGAAAAACTTTCTTAGAACAGAAAGCACAAATCATAAAAGATAAAATTAACAAACTAGACTTCATCAAATTAAAAAACTTACACTCGTTAAGGAGCCAAGATGGTGGCGTGAGTAGGGCAGCAGAAATCTCCTCTGAAAACCATATATATTTTTGAAAACACAACAAATACAACTATTCCTAAAAGACAGACCAGAAGATACAGTACAACAGCCAGGCTACATCTACATCTGCAAGAACTCAGCACCTCACAAAGGGGGTAAGGTAAAAGCCATGGCCCGGCGGAACCTGAGTGCGCCCCACACCCCAGCACCCTGGCAGGAGGAAAGGAGTCAGAGCGGGGAGAGAAGGGAGCCCAGGACTGCTAAATACCCAGCCCTAGTCATCCGCACCGGGAGCGCAGACACCCAGTGCGTGGTGTGCTGGATATTAGGGAAACAGAACAGTAAAATCTGTGAGCGGGTCCCCACAGCCAGTGCCCCTGGGACAAAAGAAAAGCGAGAGCTTTTCAAAAGTCTTAAAGGGACAGGAGCCTCACAGCTGGATGGAAGCGTCCCAGCACACTCAGCTCAGCAGCTGGGAATCCCGGGGAACTCTGGGTGCCCAACCCTCTGGGAGGCAGCACAGCTCTGAGGCCCTGCACGGCGATAAGCAGCCTCCTGCCATTCCCCCTCCAGTGCAGCCCCGCCAAAGCAGGAGAGCAGCCTGAGAGTGGCCACGCTCACAGCAACTGCACAGAGCCTTCTCTGCAGCCGCCCGGGCCAGACTCAGAGGCACCGTTGGTGCACAGCTGCCCAGCACAAGCCGCTAGAGGATCTGTTCTCACAGGAGAGGAAGGCAAGCAACAAGCAAGAAGGGACTTTGTTGTCCCAGCTGACACATGCGACAACTGCCCACGACTATCTCTATTGCCATGAAAAGGCAGAAGAATTTGATCCAGACCAGAATCACACAGACATCCTCCCCTGAGAGGGAACCTGCAGAGATAGATTTAACCAATCTTCCTGAAAAAGAATTCAAAATAAAGGCCATAACCATGCTGATGGACCTGCAAAGAAATATGCAAGAGCTAACGAATAAAGTTGGGAGGGAGAATACAGAAATAAAACAATCTCTGGAAGGACTTAAGAGCAGACTGGATGAGGTGCAAGAGGCTGTTCATGGAAGAGAAATCAGAGAACAGGAACACAGAAAAGCTGACACATAGAGAGATATAACGGATCTCCAGGAATGAAAGAGTATTAAGAGAACTGTGTGACCAATTCAAATGGAACAATATCTGCATTATAGGGGTACCAGAAGAAAAAGAGAGATAGAAAGGGTATTTGAAGAAATAATTGCTGAAAACTTCCCCAAACTGTGGGAGGAAATAGTCTCTCAGACATGGAAGTACACAGAACTCCCAACAGAAGGGACCCAAGAAGGACAACACCAAGACACATAATAATTAAAATGACAAAGATCAAGGACAAGGACAGAGTATTAAAGGCAGCCAGAGAGAGAAAAAAGGTCACCTACAAAGGAAAACCCATCAGGTTATCATCAGACTTCTCAACAGAAACCTTAAAGGGCAGAAGAGAATGGCATGATATATTTAATGCAATGAAACAGAAGGGCCTTGAACCAAGGATACTGTGTCCAGCATGATTATCATTTAAATATGAAGGAGGGATTAAACAATTTCCAGACAAGCAAAAGTTAAGGGAATTTCGCTCCCACAAACCACCTCCACAGAGTGTTCTAGAGGGGCTGCTCTGGATGGAAGCACTCCTAAGGCTCAATAATGTCACCAGAGAAAATAAAATCACAGCAAAGAAAGCAGACCAACCAAATACTAACCAAAGGCAAAAAATAAAATCAACTATTCACAAAAGCAGTCAAAGGAAGCACAAAAGAGCACAGAATAAAACACCTAACATATAAAGAATGGAGGAGGAGGAATAAGAAGGGAGAGAAACAAAGAATCATCAGACTGTATTTATAATAGCTCAGTAAGCGAGTTAAGTTAGACACTTAGATAGTAAAGAAGCTAATCTTGTACTTTTGGTAACCACAGATCTAAAGCCTGCAATGGCAGTAAGTGTATATCTTTCAATAATCACCCTAAATGTAAATGGATTGAATGCACCAATCAAAAGACACAGAGTAATAGAACTTATAAAAAAGCAAGACCCATCTATATGCTGCTTACAAGAGACGCATCTCAAACCCAAAGACATGCACAGACTAAAAGTGAAGGGATGGAAAAAGGTATTTCATGGAAAAACAGGGAGAAAAAAGCAGGTGTTACAGTACTAGTATCAGACAAAATAGACTTCAAAACAAAGAAAGTAACAAGAGATAAAAAGGACATTACATAGTGATAAAGGGGTCAGTCCAACAAGAGGATGTAACCATTATAAATATATATGCACCCAATACAGGAGCACCAACATATGTGAAACAAATACTAAGAGAATTAAAGGAGGAAATAGAATGCAATGCATTCATTTTGGGAGAATTCAACACACCACTCACTCCAAAGGACAGATCCACCAGACAGAAAATAAGTAAGGACACAGAGGCACTGAACAGATGGACCTAATAGACGTCTACAGAACTCTACACCCAAAAGCAGCAGGATACACATTCTTCTCAAGTGCACATGGAACATTTTCCAGAATAGACCACATACTAGGCCACAGCAAGAGCCTCAGTAAATTCAAAAAGATTGAAATTCTACCAACCAACTTCTCGGACCACAAAGGGATAAAACTAGGAATTAATTGTACAAAAAAAAGCAAAAAGGCTCACAAACACATGGAGGCTTAACAACATGCTCCTAAATAATCAGTGGATCAACGACCAAATTAAAATAGAGATCAAGCAATATAGGAAACAAATGACAACAACAACACAAAGCCCCAACTTCTGTGGGACCCAGTGAAAGCAGTCTTAAGAGGAAAGTATATAGCGATCCAGGCATATTTAAAGAAGGAAGAAGAATCCCAAATGAATAGTATGAAGTCACATTTATTGAAATTGGAGAAAGAAGAACAAATGAGGCCTAAAGTAAGCAGACGGAGGGACATAATAAAGATCAGAGAAGAAATAAATAAAATTGAGAAGAATAAAACAATAGAAAAAATCAATGAAACCAAGAGCTGGTTCTTTGAGAAAGTAAACAAAATAGATAAGCCCCTAGCCAGACTTACTAAGAGAAAAAGAGAATCAACACACATCAACAGAATCAGAAACGAGAAAGGAAAGATCACAATGGACCCCACAGAAATACAAAGAATTATTAGAGAATACTATGAAAACCTATATGCTAAGAAGCTGGAAAACCTAGAAGAAATGGACAACTTCCTAGAAAAATACAACCTTCCAAGACTGACCAAGGAAGAAACAGAAAATCTAAACAGATCAATTACCAGCAACAAAATTGAAGTGGTAATCAAAAAACTACCCAAGAACAAAACCCCTGGGCCAGATGGATTTACTGCAGAATTTAATCAGATATACAGAGATGACATAATACCCATTCTCCTTAAAGTTTTCCAAAAAACAGAAGAGGAGGGAATACTCTCAGACGTGTTCTATGAAGCCAGCATCACCCTAATACCAAAACCAGGCAAAGACCCCACCAAAAAAGAAAATTACAGACCAATATCCCTGATGAACATAGATGCAAAAATATTCAACAAAATATTAGCAAACCAAATTCAAAAATACATCAAGAGGGTCATACACCATGACCAAGTGGGATTCATCTCAGGGATGCAAGGATGGTACAGCATTCGAAAGTCCATCAACATCATCCACCACATCAACAAAAAGAAAGACAAAAACCACATGATCATCCCCATAGACACTGAAAAAGCATTTGACAAAATTCAACATCCATTCATGATCAAAATTCTCAACAAAATGGGTATAGAGGGCAAGTACCTCAACATAATAAAGGCCATATGTGATAAACCCACAGCCAGCATCATACTTAACAGCGAGAAGCTGAAAGCTTTTCCTCTGATATCGGGAACTAGACAGTGATACCCACTCTCCCCACTGTTATTCAACATAGTACTGGAGGTCCTTGCCACAGCAATTAGACAAAACAAATAAATACAAGGAATCCAGATAAGTAAAGAAGAAGTCAAACTGTCACTATTTGCAGATGACATGACATTGTACATAAAAAACCCTAAAGACTCCACTCCAAAACTACTAGAACTGATATTGGAATTCAGCAAAGTTGCAGGATACAAAATTAATACACAGAAATCTGTGGCTTTCCTATACACTAACAATGAACTAACAGAAAGAAAAATCAGGAAAACAATTCCATTCACAATTGCATCAAAAAGAATAAAATACCTAGGAATAAACCTAACCAAGGAAATGAAAGACATACGCTGAAAACTATAAGACACTCTCAAGATAAATTAAAGCGGACACTAACAAATGGAAATACATCTCATGCTCATGGATAGGAAGAATTAATATTGTCTAAATGGCCATCCTGCCCAAAGGAGTCTACAGATTCAAGTCAGTCCCCATCAAATTACCAACAGCCTTCTTCAACGAACTGGAACAAATAGTTCTAAAATTCACATGGAACCACCAAAGACCCTGAATAGCCAAAGCAATCCTGAAAAGGAAGAATAAAGCAGGGTGGATCTCACTTCCTGACTTCAAGCTCTACTACAAAACCACAGTAATCAAGACAATTTGGTACTGGCACAAGAACAGAGCCACGGACCAGTGGAACAGACTAGAGACTCCAGACATTAACCCAAACATATATGGTCAATTAATATACGATAAAGGAGCTGTGGACATACAATGGGGATATGACAGCCTCTTCAACACTTGGTATTGGCAAAACTGGACAGCTACATGTAAGAGAATGAAACTGGATCCATGCCTAACCCCATACACAAAAGTAAATTTGAAATGGATCACAGACCTGAATGTAAGTCATGAAACCATATAACTCTTAGAAAAAAACATAGACAAAAATCTCTTGGACATAAACATGAGTGACTTCTTCATGAACATATCTCCCCAGGCAAGGGAAACTAAAGCAAAAATGAACAAATGGGACTATATCAAGCTGAAAAACTTCTGTACAGCAAAGGACACCATCAGTAGAACAAAAAGGCATCCTATGGTATGGGAGAGTATATTCATAAGTGACAGATCCGATAAACGGTCGACATCCAAAATATATAAAGAGCTCACGCACCTCAACAAACAAAAACCAAATAATCCAATTAAGAAATTGGCAGAGGAGCTGAAGAGACAGTTCTCCAAAGAAGAAATTCAGATGGCCAACAGACCCATGCAAAGATGCTCCACATTGCTACTTATCAGGGAAATGCAAATTAAAACCACAATGAGATATCACCTCACACCTGTAAGGATCGCCACCATCCAAAAGACAACAACAAATGTTGGCGAGGTTGTGGAGAAAGGGGAACCCTCCTACACTGCTAGTGGGAATGTAAATTAGTTCAACCATTGTGGAAAGCAGTATGGAGGTTCCTCAAAAAGCTCAAAATAGACATACCATTTCACCCAGGAATTCCACTCCTAGGCATTTACCCTAAGAATACAGCAGCCCATTTTGAAAAAGACATATGCACCCTTATGTTTATCACAGCACTATTTACAATAGCCAAGAAATAGAAGCAACCTAAGTGTCCATCAGTAGATGAATAGATACAGAAGATGTGATACATATACACAGGAATATTATTCATCCATAAGAAGAAAACAAATCCTACTATTTGCAACAACATGGATGGAGCTAGTGGGTATTATGCTCAGTGAAATAAGCCAGGCGGAAAAAGACAAGTACCAAATGATTTCACTCATATGTGGAGTAGAAGAACAAAAAAAAAAACTGAAGGAACAAAAGAGCAGCAGAATCACAGAACCCAGGAATGGACTAACAATTACCAAAGTGAAAGGGACTGGGGATGATGGGTGGGAAGGGAGGGATAAGAGGGGGAAAAAAGAAAGGGGCCATTAAGATTAGCATGTATAATGTTAGGGGAGGCACGTGGAGGGCAGTGCAACACAGAGAAGACAAGTAGTGAGTCCACAGCATCTTACTATGCTGATGGACAGTGACTGTAATGGGGTTTGGGGGGGTTCTTGGTGAAGGGGGGAGTCTAGTAAAAATAATGGTCCCTGTAATTATAGATTAATGATATCAAAATAAAAATAAAAAAATAAAAAAAATAAGAACTAAGAAAAAAAAAACTTAGACTCTCAGAAAGATGAATTTAAAAAAATGGAAAGGCAGAGACCAGGAAAAAATATTCACAATGCATATATCAAAGAACTTGATCTAGAATATGTGAACAGCTGAATAAGATAACTCAATTTAAAAATGGGTAAAAGATTTGAATATACCTAATCAAGGAAAATAAATGAATGGCCAGCAAGTATATGAAAAGAGTAAATATCAGGAAAGTTAGTTATCAGGGAAGTGCAGAGGAAGACCTCAGTTAGATAGTACTTCATGCTCACTAGAATTCTTCTAGACTAAAAATTAAAATATAAATAGAAAGTGTTGATAGGATGTGAAAGTGAAACTCTTACACATTGCTGGCACAAGTGCAAAAAGGTACAACTGATTAGGAGAACTGGCGTACAGTTTCTTTTTTTAAAATTATAAAACTTAAAATTTGACCAAGCAGTTGTTTTTCTAAATATTTACTCAGGAGAAATAAAAGCTGTCCACACAACTACTTGTACACACAAGTTCATAGCAGCTTTATTTTTAATAGCCAAAAAGCTGGAAGAATAGTAATACCCATCAACAGATAAATGGCTAAAAAACTGTGCTATATTTATATTCGAAATCTATTTAGCAAAAAAAAACAAAAAAAAAATAGTGGCAATATGAATAAATCTCAAAAACATGCTGAATGAAAGAAGCCAGATATTTAAAAAAGTAAACACTGATTACATGAAACTTAAGAAAGACTAGCCTATAATTGGTCATTTCAAATATAAGAAAAAATTAACTGCTCTTATATCATTAGTCACACACGGCCCTGTCTATGCCTATTATAACTGAGCTCAGCAAACAATGGTTTGTTTGAATTTCAGTTAGCCACAGAAAAGTAGACATGATAAGTACACAGTTTGAAAGCTCTTCTGGGAATGGGTTATTTTTTCGAAAGGATCTTGTACCACAAATACCAGAGAATCATTTTTAACTGTACTAGGGCAGAATTAATGGTAGTGCAGCTATGAATAAGCCTCACTGATAATTCAGACTTGGTCAGTGATAAGTAATTTTTGTATACTGGCAGAAAGAAACCTCTTTGGCATCTGATAGACCTCAATCCCAACTCCAAGTGCAGTAGCTTAACCAAGTCCTTCAGATCTAGCAAGGATATTAATTTTTACTTGGATATGTTACCTATTTCTAATCTTCATCACTCTGCTGTGAACACTGGAAGTTATTTGCTCTTTTTACTTATATTTCATTTAAATTGTTATCATTTAAAAACATATAGAAAACTGCATAGAGCATAAATATACTATGTCATAAATAACTAGAAAGCAACTACCTGTGTAACTGCCACCCACATCACGAGGTGGAATACTGTCAGCGTTCCAGGAGCCCTTAGACATCTCTTTGTGTCCTCAACTCTGCCCTCAGCCCTGGAGGTGACCACTCTCCTGACCTATTACAGTTTCCTTGCTTCACTTTTATACCTATGTATGCCTATGCATATCTAAACAAAATAGCTTAACTTTTTTTGAAATTTATGCAAGTGAAGTCATTGCATGCATATTACTTCTTGCCTTCTTTCCTTCAGCGTGTCAGTGAGAATTACCCAGTGTGTTTCTCGAAGCTACCATTCATTTTCATTTTGTATAGTATTCTTTTCTATTAATATACCACAATTCATTTATTTTCATTTTGCTAGTTTTTTTTTCATGCTAACCTTTTGGGTTGTTTCCTAAAGGTTTACAGCTATTACATATTACTTGTTTTTGGTATTTCATTCTGCTATTTGATAACAAATAAGAATATCTTACATCTTTTATCAGTATAGTTCACAATATAATACATGTAGATGCCTTCATACACATCTGATTCAGTCCTCATTTCAGCCCTGTGACATTGGCAGTGCAGCATCCCATTTTACAGCTAGTGATGGAGCTTGTCACTTGCCCAAGGTAACATTTCTAAAAATTAGTGAAGTACTGACAACTGCCATGGATCTTTTATTTCCAAGTCTAAATTCTAAACAATGGATGCTGTTTTATACAAACTGAGCATGCCTCTGTTTGTGTAGTTGAGTGTACTTCAACTAAGTTAAAGTATTTCAGGAGCTATGCCTCGTTATCAAATTGTTCAAATCAAGGCTTTATCATTGTTTCTTTGGAAGTTGACCTAAAATGCAGTTTCGTTAAATTGTGGGCAGGATGTGGGAACATAAATAAATTCTTTAAATTGTTAGCAGCAAAACTGTTTTTACAGTTATACAGCTAGTACTACAGCATTTGATTTAGGTGCAGAAAGTGAGGATAAGAAGCTGATGGTGCTTAATTTTTTGACCAGAGAATACTACTATGTTTTTTCACTCATGCCAATCTCTGGAAAAGTCGAGAGACTGAGCTTTTATTTCAAGGAAGCTCTGTGAGTCACAAGTGGCCTGGTAATTAACTTCATGCTTTTCTAAAACCTTATGTATTGTGAATCTGAGTTTCTGAAATACTCTCTGGTGCTGTACATCAGTCTGACCCCTTATTTATGTGTGGAATGTGCTTAGCTGTGTTTAAAAACAAGTTCAGATGTTGATGTTGCAAAGTGACACTTCTTTTGTTATCTTAACATTTTCTTAAAAATTACGGTTTTCAAAAAGGATATGTTTTAAGCAGTTTTCAGCTCAGAAGTGAAAGTAATTAGTATATTTGTTATTAGTGGCAACATTGAAAAAATTTTTAATTTTTTATTGAAGTATTGTTGATACACAGTCTTATACTGTACACACAGTGGTTCAACAGTTACCCATATTATTAAATCCTCACCCCCCACTAGTGCAGTTACTATCTGTCAGCCTGAAAAGATGTTACAGAATCACTGGCTGTGTTCTCCATGCTTTACTACCATCTCATGACCAACTTATATTGAGAATTTTTGTGCCCCTTTATTCCCCTCATCCTCCCTAACCCCTACCCCATAGTAAGCATGAGTCAATTCTCAGGATTTGTAAGTCTAATGCTGTTTTCTTCTTTCTGTTTTGCTTTGTTTTTATAGTCCAGAAAGTAAGTGAAATCGTTTGGTATTTGCCTTTCTCCACCTGGCTTATTTCACTGTGCATAATACCCTCTCAATCCATCTGGGTTGTTGGAAATGCTAAGATTTCTTTTATGGCTGAATAATACTCCATTGTGTATATGTACCATCTTGTCTTTATCCATTCATCTATTGATGGACACTTAGGTTCTTCCATATCTTGGCTATTGTAAATGATGTGGCAATAAACATAGGAACTCATACACTTTTCAAATCAGGGACTTTGTTTTCTTCAGGTAAATTCCTAGAGGTGGAATTACTGGGTTGAATTTCTGATTAATGGAGTTTTTTGAGGGACATAACCTCCATACTGTTTTCCATAGAGGTTGCACCAGTTTACATTCCCACCAACAGTGTAGCCTGCAGGGTTCCCATTTCTCCACCTCTTCACCAACACCTGTTATTTCTTGCCTTTTGGATGGTGGCCATTCTGACAGGTGTGAGGTCATATCTCATTGTGGTTTGGATTTGCATTTCCCTGATGATCAGTGATATGGAGCGTCTCAACATGTGCCTGTTGGCCATTTGTATTTCTTCTTTGGTGAAATTTCTGTTCAGGTCCTCTTACCGTTTTTTAATCAGGTGTTTTTTTTTTGCTGTTGATGCATGTGAGTTTTTTATATGATGTCAACCCCTTATCAGATGAGTCATCTATGAATGTATTCTCCCATACTGTAGATTGCCTCTCTGTTCTGCTGATACGTCCTTTGCTGTACAGAAGCTTTATAGTTTGATGTAGTCCCACCTGTTCATTTTTAATTTTGTTTCTCTTGCCCAAGGTGATGTGTCCAGGAAAAACTTGCTCATACTTATGTTCAAGAGATTTTTGCCTATGTTTTCTTCTAAGTGTTTTATGGTTTCATGACTTATATTCAGGGCTTTGTTCCATTTCAAGTTTACTTTTGTGTATGGAGTTAGACAGTAATCCTGTTTCATTCTCTTACCTGTAGTTGTCCAGTTTTCCCAGCAGTTACAGAAGAGGGTGTCTTTTCCCCATTGTATATTCATGGTTCCTTTATCATCTATTAATTGACCATATATGCATGGGTTTAATTCTGGGTTCTCTGTTCTGTTCTTTTGATATCTGGGTCTGTTCTTGTGATAGGACCAAATTGTTTTGATTATCGTAGCTTTGTAGTAGAGCTTGAAGTGAGGGAGCGTAATTCCCCCAGCTTTGTTCTTTCTCAGGATTGCTTTGGCTATTCAGGGTCTTTTATGGTTCCATATGAATTTTAGAACTCTTTGCTCTAGTTCACTGAAGAATGCTGTTGGAATTTTGATAGGGATTGCATTGAATCTGTAGATTTCTTTAGGCAGGATGGCCATTTTGACAACATTAATTCTTCCTATCCATGAGCATGAGATATATTTCCATTTAATGGTGTCTTCAGTTTCTCTCTTGAGTGTCTTAGTTTTCAGAGTACAGGTCTTTCACCTCCTTGGTTAGGTTCATTCCTAGGTATTTTATTCTTTTGGTGGCAATTGTAAATGGGATTGTTTTCCTGATTTCTCGTTCTGCTAGAATGTTGTTACACAGTATATAAGCACTCAACAGATTTCTGTGTATTAATTTTGTATCCTGCAACTTTGCTGAATCTAGTTACTAGTTCTAATAGTTTACTGGTGTATTCTTTAGGGTTTTCTATACATAATATATGTCATCTGCAAATAGTGACAGTTAAACCTCTTCTATACTAATTTGGATGCTTTTTGTTTTATCTCTTTGTGTTGTCTGATTGTTGTGGGTAGGACCTCCAGTACTATGTTGAATAAAAGTGGGGAGAGTGGGCATCCTTGACAAAGACCTCACACCTGTCAGAAAAAAATTAGCTTTTTGCCATTGAGCATGATGTTAGCTGTGGGTTTGGTTGTATAAGGTCTTATTATGTTGAGGTACATATACTCTATACACATTTTGTTGAGAGTTTTTATCATTAATGGTTATTGAATTTTGCCAGATGGCTTTTCAGCATCTATTGAGATGACCATGTAATTTTTATCCTTTTTGTTGATGTGGTGTATTATATTGATTGATTTACGAATATTATACCATCCTTGCATCCCTGGAATAAATCCCACTAGGTCGTGATGGATGACCCTTTTGATGTATTTTTTAATTGTTTGCCAATATTTTGTTGAGGATTTCTGTGTGTGTTGCATCTATAGACTGGGATATTGGTCTGTAATGTTTTAATGTTCTTTTTTTGTAGTGTCTTTGCCTGGTTTTGGTATTAGAGTAATGCTATCCCCAGAGAATGAGTTTTTAAAGTATTTCCTCCTCTTCTATTTTTGGAATACTTTAAGAAGGATGAGTATTAGCTCTGTTTAAATGTTGGGTATAATTCAGCTGTGAAACCATCTGGTACTTAATGTTTTTTTGGGAGTTTTTGATTTATCAGTTCAATATCATTGCTGGTAATTGGTCTGTTTTTTCTTCTTAGGTCAATTTTCTAAGGTTGTATTTTTCTAGGAAGTTGTCCTTTTCATCTAGGCTGTCCAATTTCTTGGCATATAATTTTTCATAGAATTCTCTAATTATTTTTTGTATTTCTGTGGTATCTGCTGTGACTCTGGGGCACGGTGGGGTGCTCAGCACCAGGCCTGGCTGCCTGCGTGAAGCAAGGAGCTCTCGGCGCTGACTTCTGCAGACACCTCTGCAGTCGGGCTGAAACAGGGCTGAGAAACCTTGGAGAGCCTCTCTCTGCCCACCAGGCAGCAAAGCCTGATGCTGCTTGGCTAGCGGACTAGTGTGCCTGCAGTGCTTGGAATCATCTTGCTTAGCCGCCATGCAGGATGATGGAGCACCTGGGACTCTCAAGAGTGTCCAACTTATTGGGCCAAGGGAGGGCTGGGAAGATATCCTCCACTTGCCCTTTCTCCTGTAAGAAAGCTCGTCCAACTCTCGCCTCTCTGGCACCCCTCCTGCTGCTGGCAAATCTTTCAAGCTGCTGCCTCTGCTTTGGGTCTCAGGACTGGTGGAGCAAGTGTGTCTTCTACAAACAGCTGGAGTCTCAGCCTCTCAGAGTACTCCAGTGTCTGTGGTGTACAGCCCCACTAATCACCAGAAACCAGTGCAGTGTGGACTCTTGCTCCTGGGTCAGATCTCCAGGGCCAAGTGGGCAGGGCTCCTGACCTCCTCTCCCCTCTCCGCTCTGTTCCTCCTCCTTCTGCCTGTGAGCTGGGATGAGGGAGGGCTTGAGTCCCTCTGGACTGAGACCCCTTTGTGTGGTTTCTCCCCCAGGTGTAGGCAGTCTGCATGTCCTTTTCAGGGTCACTTGTATTTGCTGTGGTTATGTCCTTGGTGTGTGTTGGGGAGGATGTTCCCACCTTGCCTTCCTACTCGGACATCTTTTCTCTCCTTCCTTGGCAATGTTAAAATTTTTTGAGATGAATTTAATACTTTTCTGAAGTTTTTATGTAAATGTGTTTTGAGTATGTAGACTTGTGAAATAATCCTAAAGAGAAAGTTTAGAAAAATAAGAAGATTGAAAATATATTGGTATGACATTAGGCATGTTTGTAACATTTTTAGATTTATGATTTTACTTAACATATAAAAACCTGTGGAGTTGCATATCCCCTTGGTTTAGAAGTACATTTCAGCAGATCTTGTATCTAGGTGGAAATAGTTAAGTAAAGCTATGTATTCTTTCCTATTTCCACAACACAAATTATTGTACTTTGAATGGTCATTTTTTTCAACTAAATATTAAGAGGAAATGTAAATGTCATTTTCTTTTTAAATTAAAAAACATTTTTTTATATCAAGGTGTATATACAATTAAGTGCACAAATCTTAATGTGCAGCTTGATGAATTTTGATATGTTATATTCATGGAACCATCATTCAGATCAAAATATCAAACAATGTCATTTTCAAGGTAGTACATGGAAGGGGAAAAGTTTATATTTTAAATTTGCAAGATAAATAATACTTTTAATGGGAAGGATATTGGAATTTGGGAAAATGTGGAGTGCTACAATATTATGGATTAGGAAGCCATGTATTTATTTTAAGTATTAAGCAGAGGGGTCAGCAGTTAGAAAGAGGAAAATACAACACCTCCCAATGTAGTATTTGAGTGTGGTTTCTCACAAAGTTACTTTATAAATAAGGAAATTGCCTCGTTTTATATGTAGATAAGAAAACATGATCGAATAAATCAGACAATATATTTTAAAAACCAGATTTCAAATCCAGTATGATTGAAAACACCAGAGTAGTTCTATTTCTGTATGTGCTGTACAACAGTGGGCAAATAAAGAATTTTTGGTTTCAAGCAAAGGCAGATTTGTTTTCATAGAATTGGATAAAAGAGATTGCACAGTAACTTCTCTTTTTTTAATTCTAAGAAGACTATACACCTTAAATTTACACATATCAAATATATTCAATTAAAAAAATTCTAAGGGAAATTCTTACTATGGTAATATTACTTCTTTTTTTTTTGGTATCATTAATATACAATTACATGAGCAACATTCTGATTATTTCTGCCAAATCCCCACCACATACTCATGTGGATCACTGTCTAGAAATCAGTGAAGTGATTTTATCTTGCATCTCAAGTTTTTCTCTAATGTCTTTCCTGTGATCACCTGCACATATCAAGCCATTTCCCACTCACCTTTCCAGTTCTATAAAGAGAAACTTACTTCTCTCTTCTAAGGTCTGTTTTCCTACATGAGGAAATTTATTGTTTAAAAATTGAACGTTGTTGGCCATGGGATTTCACTAATATTTCTTGAGGAGCATTTGCATTATGTTAACTCTGAATAAGTGGATTCGAATTGTTGACATTGAATTAAAACATGGTACATCCATTTCTTATCCTTTAACTCAAGTTCTCTCTGTGCACAAGCACTAAAAAATAACTTGTAGTTACTGCAGAAAATCAGAATATACATATAAGCTAAACCAAAAAATGAATCCACAATCCTACCATCCTAAGATAATCACTGGTGATATTTTGATGAATGTCCTTCCATACAAATCAATGAATAAATGTTTCTTCACAACAGTAAGATCGTAGTACACATATTGTTCTATAACATCTTACTTTATGAAATATTGTAGCCATAAAATCTTTATTTTTTTATTATTTTTATTTTGGTATCATTAATGTACAATTACACGAGCATCATTATGGTTACTAGACTCCCCCCATTATCAAGTCCCCACCATATACCCCATTACAGTCATGGCCCATCAGCGTAGTAAGATGCTATAGAATCACTACTTCTCTGTATTATACTGCCTTCCCCGTGGCCCCCTGTACATTGTGTGTGCTAATCGTAATGCCCCTTTTTCCCCCTTATCCCTCCCTTGCCACCCACCCTCCCCAGTCCCTTTCCCTTTGGTAACTTTTAGTCCATTCTTGAGTTCTGTGAGTCTGCTGTTGATTTGCTCCTTCGGTTTTTTTCTTTGTTCTTATACTCCACAACTGAGTGAAATCATTTGGTACTTGTCTTTCTCCGCCTGGCTTATTTCACTGAGCATAATACCTTCTAGCTCCATCCATGTTGTTGTAAACAGTAGTATTTGTTTTCTTCTTATGGCTGAATAATATTCCATTGTGTATATGTACCACCTCTTCTTTATCCATTCATCTACTGATGGACACTTAGGTTGCTTCTGTTTCTTGGCTATTGTAAATAGTGCTGTGATAAACATAGGGGTGCATATGTCTTTTTCAAACTGAGCTCCTGCATTCTTAGGATAAATTCCTAGGAGTGAAATTCCTGGGTCAAATGGTATTTCTATTTTGAGGTTTTGAGGAACTTCCATACTGCTTTCCACAATGGTTGAACTACTTTACATTCCCACCAGCAGTGTAGGACATTCCCCTTTCTCCACATCCTCACCAACATTTGTTGTTTGTCTTTTGGATGTTGGCCATCCTAACTGGTGTGAGATGATATCTCATTGTGGTTTTAATTTGCATTTCTCTGATGATTAGTAATGTAGAGCATCTTTTCATGTGCCTGTTGGCCATCTGAATTTCTTCTTTGGAGAAGTGTCTGTTCAGCTCCTCTGCCCTTTTTTAAATTGGATTATTTGCTTTTGGTTTGTTGAGGTGCATGAGCTCTTTGTATATTTTGGATGTCAACACCTTATTGGATATGTCATTAATGAATATATTCTCCCATACTGTAGGATGCCTTTTGTTCTACTGATGGTGTCCTTTGCTCTACAGAAGCTTTTTAGTTTGATATAGTCCCGCTTGTTCAGTTTTGCTATTGTTTCCCTTGCCCATGGAGATAGGTTCATGAAGAAGTTGTTCGTGTTTATATTCAAGAGAGTTTTGCCTATGTTTTCTTCGAAGAATCTTATGAATTCATGACTTACATTCAGATCTTTGATCCATTTTGAATTTACTTTTGTATATGGGGTTAGACAATGATCCAGTTTCATTGTTTTACATGTTGCTGTCCAGTTTTTCCAGCACCAGCTATTGAAGAGGCTCTCATTTCCCCATTGTATTTTCATGGCTCCTTTATTGTATATTAATTGACCATATATGCTTGGGTTAATATCTGGACACTCTATTCTGTTCCACTGGTCTGTGGGTCTGTTCTTGTGCCAGTACCAAATTGTCTTGATTACTGTGGTTTTGTAGTAGAGCTTGAAGTCAGGAAGTGAGATCCACCCTGCTTTATTCTTCCTTTTCAGGATTGCTTTGGCTATTCAGGGTCTTTGGTGGTTCCATGTGAATTTTAGAACTATTTGTTCCAGTTCATTGGTATTTTGATAGGGATTGCATTGAATCTGTAGATTGCTTTAGGCAGGATGGCCATTTTGACAATATTCTTCCTACTCAAGAGCATTGGATGAATTTCCATTTGTTAGTGTCCTCTTTAATTTCTCTTAACAATGTCTTGTAGTTTTCAGGGTATAGGTCTTTCACTTCCTTGGTTAGGTTTATTCCTAGGTATTTTATTTTTTTTGATGTAATTGTGAATGGAATAGTTTTCCTCATTTCTCTTTTTGCTAGTTCGTGGTTAGTATATAGGAATGCAACAGATTTCTGTGTATTAATTTTGTATCCTGCAACTTTGCTGAATTCAGATATTAGTTCTAGTCGTTTTAGAGTGGATTCTTTAGGGGTTTTTTTATGTAGAATATCATATTGCATCTGCAAACAGTGACAGTTTGGCTTCTTCCTTAACAATCTGGATGCCTTTTATTTCTTTGTGTTGTCTAATTGCTGTGGCTAGGATCTGCAGTACTATGTTGAATAAAAGTAGGGAGAGTGGGCATCCTTGTCTTGTTTCCGATCTTAGGGGAAAAGCTTTCAGTTTCTTGCTATTAAGTATGATGTTGGCTTGGGTTTGTCATATATGGCCTTTATTATGTTGAGGTACTGGCCCTCTATACCCATTTTGTTGAGAGTTTTTATCATGAATATTGAGTGCTTTATCATGGATGTTGAATTTTGTCGAATGCTTTCTCAGCATCTATGGAGATGATCATGTGATTTTTGTCCTTTTTTTCATTGATGTAGTGGATGATGTTGATGGATTTTTGAATGTTGTACCATCCCTGCATCCCTGGGATGAATCCCAGTTAATTATGGTGTATGATCCTCTTGATGTATTTTTGAATTCATTTTGCTAATATTTTGTTGAGTATTTTTGCATCTATGTTCATCAGGGATATTGGTCTGTAATTTTCTTTTTTTGTAGTGTCTTTGCCAGGTTTTGGTATTAGAGTGATGCTGGCCTCATAGAATTTGTTTGGAAGTATTCTCTCCTCTTTTATTTTTTGGAAAACTTTAAAGAGAATGTGTATTATGTCTTCTCTAAATGATAAAATTCAGCGGTGACAGCGTTTTAGTACACTGTTGGACAGTGACTGTAATTGGGTATGTGGTGGGGATTTGATAATAGGGGGAGTCTAGTAACCATAATGTTCATGTAATTGTACATTAATGATAGCAAAATAAAAAAAAATTCAACGGTGAATCCATCTGGTCTGGGGGTTTTTTGTTCTTGGGTAGTTTTTGATTACCAATTCAGTTTCATTGCTGCTAATTGGTCTGTTTAGATTTTCTGTTTCTTCCTGGGTCATTCTTGGAAGGTTGTATTTTTCTAGAAAGTTGTCCATTTGTTCTAGGTTATCCTGTTCATTAGCATGTAATTTTTCATAGTATTCGCTAATAATTCTTTGTATTTCTGTGATGTCTGTAGTGATTTTTCCTTTTTCAATTCTGATTCTGTAAATGTGTGTAGACTCGCTTTTTTTCTTGATAAGTCTGGCTAGGGGTTTATCTATTTTGTTTATTTTCTTAAAGAAGCAGCTCTTGCTTTCATTGACTCTTTCTATTGTTTTATTCTTCTTGATTTTACTTGTTTCTCCTCTATTCTTTATTATGTCCCTCCTACTGACTTTGGGCCTCATTTGTTCTTCTTTTTCCAGGTTCAATAATTGTGAATTTAGACTGTTCATTTAGGATTGTTATTCCTTCTTAAAATAGGCCTGGATTGCTATAAACTTCCCTCTTAAAACTGCCTTGGCTGCGTCCCACAGAAGTTGGGGCATTGTGCTGTTGTTTTCATTTGTCTCCATATATTGCTTGATCTCTGTTTTAATTTGGTCATTGATCCATTGATTATTTAGGAGCTTGTTGTTAAGCCTCCATGTGTTTGTGAGCATTTTTGCTTTCTTTGTACAATTTATTTCTAGTTTTATACCTTTGTGGTCTGAGAAGTCGCTTGGTAGAATTTCAATCTTTTTCAATTCACTGAGGCTCTTTTTGTGGCCTAGTATATGATCTATTCTTGAAAATTTTCCAAGTGTACTTTAGAAGAATGTGTATTCTGCTGCTTTTGTGTGGATTTACGTAGATGTCTATTAGGCCCATCTGTTCTAATGTGTTTTTCAATGCCTCTGTGTCCTTACTAATTTTCTGTCTGGTTGATCTGTCCTTTGGAGTGAGTGGAGTGTTAAGTCTCCTGAAATGAATGCATTGAATTCTGTTTCCTCCTTTAATTCTGTTAGTATTTGTTTCACATATGTAGGTGCTCCTGTGTTGGGTGCATAGGTATTTATAATGGTTATATCCTCTTATTGGGCTGCCCCCTTTATCATTATGTAATGTCCTTCTTTGTCTCTTTGTCTGATACAAGTACTGCAACACCTACTTTTTTCTCCCTATCGTTTGCATGAAATATCTTTTTCTGTTCCTTCACTTGTAGTCTGTGTATTTCTTTGGATTTGAAGTGAGTCTCTTGTAGGCAGCACATAGATGGGTCTTGTTTTTTTACCCATTCTGTAACTCTGTGTCTTTTGATTGGTGCATTCATTCCATTTACATTTAGGGTGATTATTGATAGATATATACTTTTTGCCATTGCAGGCTTTGGATTCATAGTTACCAAAGGTTCAAGGGCAGATTCTTTACTATCTAACCAACCAAGTTAACTCACTTATTACGCTATTATAAACAGTCTGATGATTTTTCATTTGTGTCCACACTTTCTTTTTCTTCCTCCGCCACTCTTTATATGTTAGGTGTTTTATTCTGTACTCATTGTGTTTCCCTTGAGTGATTTTGTGGATAGCTGATTTTATTTTGCATTTTGTTCGTATTTGGTTGGTGTGCTTTCTTTGCTTTGGTTTTATTTTCTCTGGTGACAGCTATTTAGCCTTAGGCATCCTTCCATGTAGAGCATTCCCTTTAAAATACATTGTACACTTGGTTTGTGGGAGGAAAATTCCCTCAGATTTTGCTTATCCGGCAATTGTTTAATTCCTCCTTCAAATTTAAATTATAATCTTGCTGGATACAGTATTTTTGGTTCAAGGCCCTTCGGTTTCATTGCATTGAATATATCATGCCATTCCCTTCTCGCCTGTAAGGTTTCTGCTGAGAAGTCTGATGATAGACTGATGAGTTTTCCTTTGTAGGTGGTCTTTTTCTCTCTGTGACTGCTTTTAATACTCTGTCCTTGTCTTTTATCTTTGTCATTTTAATTATTATATGTCTTGGTGTTGTTGTCCTTTGGTCCCTTGTGTTGGGAGATCTGTCGGCTTCCATGGTCTGAGAGACTATTTCCTCTCCCAGTTTGGGGAAGTTTTCAGCAATTATTTCTTCAAAGACACTTTCTATCCCTTTTTCTCTCTCTTCTTCTTCGGGTACCCCTATAATGCGAGTATTGTTGCATTTGGATTGGTCACAGTTCGCTTTATATTTTTTCATTCCTAGAGATCCTTTTCTCTCTCTGCCTCGGCTTCTCTGTATTCCTGTTCTCTGATTTCTATTCCACTAACAGTCTCTTCCACCTCTTCCAGTCTGCTCTTAAATCCTTCCATTGTTCGTTTCATTTCTGATATCTCCCTCCAGAATTCATTTCTTAGCTCTTGCATATTTCTCTGTAGCTCCATGAGCATGCTTATGACTTTTACTTTGAATTCTTTTTGAGGAAGATTGGTGATGTCAGTTTCATGAAGCCCTGTCTCTGGAATTTGATGGAATTTGGACTGAGCAAGGTTCTTCTGCCTTTTCATGGCAATCGGAGTGGTCACTGGCGAGTGGTGCATGTCAGCTGGGAGAACAAAGTCCCCTCCTGTTTGCTGGTCACCTTGCCAGTCTCTGTTGTCTGTGCCAGTTAACTGCTTGCAGAGAGCATCCTCTGGGTTGATTCCCTGAGCTGCCATTGGCAGGGTGGCCCTCAAGATGGCCTAGGGCCCTGGCAGGGGTCACAGGCAAGCGGCATACATTCTGCCGCAAGAACAGAGCCCCTTCGTGCTTCCTGGACTTTGTGCCCATCTCCACTGTCGGGGCCAGTCAGCCACACGCAGGGAGCAGCCTATGGGTTAATCCCCTAGCTGCTGTGGGCGGGATGGCCGTAGGGATGGCCCAGGGCACACTGGTGGGGGTCACAAGCGAGTGGTGTGTGTTCTGCCGTGAGAACAGAGCCCCTTCATGCTTCCTGGACTCTGCGCCCGTCTCCTGTGTCTGTGCCAGTCAACCACATGCAGGGAACAGCCTCTGGATCTGGGCTGGTTAGCTGCGCGCAGGAAGAAGCCTCTGTCTTAAGCTGTGTGGTTACTGTAGGCTGGGGTGCTCCCCAGTTATTCCGCAGCAGTGGTGGGTCAGTCGGTTCGCTTGCAGTGCCGGTGGGTGGGAAGGAACGGCAGGCTGCTTATCGCCATGAGCAACTTCAGAGCTGTGTTGCCACCCATGGCATTAGGGTGCCTGAAGTTCCTTAAAGTTCCCAGCCTGCTGGGCTGAGTGTGCCAGGATGATTTTGTCCACCTGTTAAACTCTTGTCCCTTTTAAGACTTTTAAAGCACCTGCTTTTGTTTTGTCTGAGGGCAGCCGCTGTGGGAACCTGTTTGCAGTCTTAATCTCAGGTTTTACTTTTTCATTTCTCTAATATCCAACACACCATGCAATGTGTGTCTGTGCTCCCAGGCAGATTACTAGGGCTGGGTCTTTAGCAGTCCTGTGCTTCCACTCCCCCCCAACTCTGATTCTTTACCTCTGAACGGTGAGCTGGGGTGGGGGGAGTGCTCGGATCCCGCCAGGTCACGGCTTTGTATCTTACCCTTTTCCATGAGATGTTGGGTTCTTACAGATGTAGCCTCGCTGCTGTACTGTATCTTCTGGTCACTCTTTTAGGAATAGTTGTATTTGCTGTATTTTCAAAATATATATGGTTTTGGGAGGAGATTTCTGCCATCCTCCTCACGCTGCCATCTTGAGAATCTCCTGCACAGTGACTTCTTGATGGCCAGGGTCTTTGATTCATGGTGGAATTAAACTTGTTTAATAGAAACTCTCAAGTAATGTTCATAATGTTGTGAATTTAACACTTTGCCCTTATATTCTTCCTAAGGAGGTAATAAGCGATACATGCTGTTCTTTGTAAACCTTCTCAGCCCTTGTCCGATTCAGGGGATAAAGCCAACTGTGACTGCCACTTTTTTGTATGGGATTTGGGTGAGATAAGGAATGTTTTCCCTACTTGAAAATAAACATTCCAGCTTCTGAATTTTAGCAGCGGCAAGAATTTTCTTCCTTCTAATCTCCCTCCTTGAATGTCAGCTTAAATCTTATCATGTCATTTTCCTGTGTGGTATGTTGAAGGATGCATCCTTTGGACTTTGTAGAATCAGGGTCCCAAAAATCATGGGTACTACCTACATTTGTGACATTGAGCATATATGCATTTATCTTCAGCGAAGATCTTCATCTGTACAAATATAAAATAACTGTTATTCCTGTCTTAACAACATTTAGAGTCATAGCTTTGGGGAAAGTAAAAGGGAGGGGTTTTATTTCACTTAGGTTTCAGGGTTCTGTGGCCTGTAATGTAGCTGTTACTGATTTATAGTTGGCATAGCTTATAAATAATATGAGATCTCTTTCAAAACTGTATAAATGTGACTTATATTTCACCACTTGGGACAAAAATGTTGACATCTTTTTCAATACACAATACATCTTTAGTCTTTGATCTTTTCATTTCAAAGATGACTTTTTTCTTAACTCTACCTACCACCCTGTCTTTTTAAACTTCATATCCAGTCTTCTTCTTGCAAACATTTTCTACACTTGTTGACTGCTACTTTCCTTACTCCCTCTTATCCCATTGTAATCTGATTTGTGCTCACACTGTTTCACTAAAACTGCTGTAGCCATGGCCTCCAAGTGTCCAGTGCACATTCTGATTAACAGTTCTCCACCTTTGCTGTCTCAGTACAGTTAATACTGTTACCCTCTTCCCCCTGGAAACAGGATCCATGACACCACATTAACTGGTTTTTCTCGCACTCTTGCTGATTAACACCCAACCCTCCTTTGTAGACTTCTTTTTCTCTAGCCATCATTTAAGTACTGCTGTTCCCTAGAGTTCTCTGTTAGATTATCTTTGCTTCTTATATGCTGCTTTTCCTAGGATTTGCCACTCATTACTTCATATAATGTAATCTGCTGACAATTCCAAGATTTCTTGGCTATAGAGCTGTATATCCAGATGTTTACTGGACATCTCCTCTTGGTTGTAATAGGCTTCAGGTGATATAAACCCACTTTCGTGTAGCTTCAGGCTAAAGAGAGAGAAACATTGCCTCACAGAACCAACCTTAGGCCCACAAGTCAAACTGGTCTTAGGGATGACTGCAACCAGAGATTGATGTCATCTGGACTTGCTCCTTTCTCTGTACTCAGCTTGTCAGTATTATTTTCTCAGAACCATATTCTACATGAAGCTTGGAACATGGTTGGCAGAGATCCACCTTAAAGCCAGCAGTGTGGCAGTCAACAAGGATAGGTAGATTCACTGTTCCTCCTCAACACAGAAAATTGCCTGACCCAGATTCTGATTGACTCAGTTTGGTTTGCCTCCACAAGATACAAAGTATTTTGACTGACACTTACTCTGGTGATGGTTGGGGAAAGAATCTAATGTTTTGATTAACAAAATGATTCCCAACTTAACGCCATCTATCTTTCATGTATAGTTCTAATTTTAGTGAAGAAGGTGGTAATTTTATTTAGAGTTAGTAATGAGTTATAGCTGGTTATCTAAAATGAGTTGATTGCTATGCCAGTTAGTATCTGGGTGGTTTGTAAGAACAAAGGATTCAACTGCAGAAGCTTACAGGAAAATGCTTGGTATTTCTTCCTGGAATTAGAGACTTTCTATGGCAATCATAGTGTTCTAATTTGTGATTTTGAAAAATAATTAGGATTAGAATAATTCATATTTTTTTATAGTCATAAATTACAATGCTCTGTGAAGGCAAGTATTTCTGTCTTCTTTTGCTGCTCTATCCATAAGATTTGATAATCAAAAAAGTACTGAAGAATTTGAATATCAGCTTATTACAATCTCAGTTTTTTCAGTGTTTACTTTTTGGGGAAATAGTCTTAATTTTATCAGAGACTTAAGAAATAAAAGCTTCTGAGAATAAGTAAAATAACTTGTTTTCTTTTTTTTTCTAGATTACCTGTTATAGGTCCTGAGCCAAGACAACAATTTTTATATTCTTGGTGGTTCAGAAACGAGTCTCTGTAGAGCCAGAAGCAAAGAAAGGAAAGAGTCTGACTTTTTCTTCATTAAATTGACTGTATAAAATACTTCCAGGAAGAAAACCACAGAGAAATAATACAATTATTATTCTGGCATCATTGGACCTTGATCATATTGAGGAGTGTGCTTTGTGAAGCTTCCCAAGCTGAGATTTGGAAACTTGATTGGTGCTCATTTACATCTTGGACTGTAAGCATGAGTGAATTCTGGTTGTGTTTCAACTGCTGTATTGCAGAGCAGCCTCAACCTGTAAGTATTCTGTGTACATACCACTGGTTCTCAAGCAGAGAATCATGACCATAGCAGCCAGTGCCGGGCAGTTTTACGGAGTCACAGAGACTACTTAAGTGGAACTGTAAACATGGCTTTAAAAAAATGTGTTTTGAATAAATACCTTGTGGCAAGAACTGTGCTAAACCATTTATACGACTGAGAAGGTTGTGTTCTTCTGCTAAGTAGACAGCTTCTAGAAGAACAGCGAGAGAAGGAAGGAGATGGCTGCCTGAGGGAAACAGCTAAGTTAGCCTGGCAGATTGTGGATGGAAGACGGGGCAGCCAGGCTGTCCTCATGTCCCTCTCGATTTACCATCTTGTTCTCCTCACAGCAGCCCAGCCCTCTGATGCCATTATCCTTATTTTTCATTCAAGATAGTTTCATTTTTTTCGCAGAATCATATAGATAGCAAGTGGTTGTGGCAGACCTCTTTTTGGTACATGTTCCACTTTTGTGTCTCCTAACCTGTGAACATACTGTTAGTTCTGCCAAAGTCCTGTCCTCCAGCTTCCTGTAACCTGGTCCAGATCAGCTGTCACCTCTACAAAATCTTCTCCAGCTTTCTCATAACTTAGCTAATACCATATCTGTATTCCTACCAGCAATTTAATTTGTTTTTATTTTATGGCATGAACTTCACGTATAGTAAATAACTTTTCTGCAGTCTCTCCCAGCACATTTTTAATTCCTTAGGGTCCCTGACCATGTTTACTTTGTTTCTTCAGGATCAGATCTAAGACCTAGGAGAATGTAGGTAGCTGTACATGCTCCCAGGCTGCTTGGCTGGATGGTTAGAGGAATTAAGTTGATATTGTTCTGTTTACATTTGTAAGAACGTGTAAAGAAAAATGAGGTGTAATCTTGTCTTCTGTCTTTCCTGAGCCTTTCCCTGGGCCTGCACAGGCACTTTCTAATTTTCCTCAGATATGCAGTTGTTTTTTGAATGTCCATGTCTTTAATTTCTGGTTCCCAGAAGAGTTAAAAATGAGAAATGAAGGTGGGGGTAGGAGAAGAAAGGGCACTGGCTTTTTAAATCCATGGAAGTCACTTCAACCAGAGGGGACATCTCTGTTCACGGGTTTCTGCTCCAGTAAGCTGTTGTGTTTTGTATGTGCTTGTCTCTGATCACACTTCTTGAGTGGATCTAAGAGGAGTGGTAGGTTTTCAGTTTGTTCAGCATTTTTCTTGTTGTGTGGAGGGGAGTGACACCTTCCAAGCTCCTAACAATGTCAGACAGTAAAACAGAAATCCATAGTGCCATGTTTTTAAAAATTGCTTTATTTATTGCCAGTATTCATAATGTAAAAAAAAAAAGTGAATCCTGTCCAGTGTGTGATACAGGTACTCACCAATAGCTAAAATAGAAAGACTTTAATTAGGAATTTGAATAGGAGCTTAAAACTTTGGAATTATAAACATGAGACATTAGGAATACATTTACTGTTACATAAAGGATTTTCAGCTTGAGTTTTTGCACACATATAACATGTCAGTATAATGTTATTGCTTAATATATATTTGTTTGATATATTCTATAGGAATTATGATTTCTTCGTCTTTTTGACTTGAGGAAAATGGCACAAACTTAACAGGGCCATGAAGTTACTATAGTGCAAGCAGAGCTTGCTTGTTGGTATGAAGAAAACACGAGCACCAATTCAAAGAATGCACTGATAATTTTATGTATGTTTAAAACCTAAAAAAACATATCCTTGCCGTTCTTTTAGACACCACCCTGAGTGCCTTCTTTGAAAGCTGCTTGGTCATCTCCAAAGTTTTCTAAAGTGTTTACTGAAATTAAGTGCTGCATGCCCGCTCTCCCACTAGTTCTTACCACCCCCTGCTCTTGCACATTCCATGTGTCAAGGAACAGTCCAGTATTGGGAAGAAAATAGAATGTATTTTCTATGTAGTAGCTTAAGAATCATACTTTTTCTTCCTACTTCCTCAATTTAGCATAGTATAATACAGAACACAATCGAGTCCCAGTTTTTTCTGAGCCACGGCAATCCAAACGTTTTTAATTGACTAGTATTGATGCTGTGGTTGCTGTTGCTTGATACAGCTAAGGTTGCATTTTAAAATTGGATAGTTGCTGCCTGGCAACTTAATTTTTTTTTTAAATGAAAAGATCTATGAGACACTGCACATAATTAATGTATAAAACTGCACATAATGTATACAATCTGGTGAGTTTGGACATATGTCTGTACTTGTGTTGCTGCCACCACATTCAAGGTAATAAACTTCTAAGGCATCCTCAGAAACAGAGTATTGATTCACAATCCTCCCATTCTCTATTCCTATTATGTGACTTCACCATTTAATGTTTTGTCACATGGTACTGATATTTTATGGTGCTGTTTGTCTCTGAAATGTGTTAGTTTAATTAGATATATATTCATAGTCATATATTAGAGCATATAATAAAACTGGCATTTCTACAAAGTTAGGTATTGATGAAATAACAGTGCGCAAAACACATTTTTCCTGCCATCACGGCTCTCACTTTGGTGAAGGAGATACTTAAGTAAGTGTATATGGTGTTGGGTGATGCTGAATGCTCTGTGGAAAAAGCAGGAAAAGAAGATAGAGAAGGGGAAATGGGAGTTTTTAGGGTATACAGGGAAGGCCTCTCTGCTCATGTGGTATTTAAGCAAGAATTTAAGGGAGTGAGGTATACACAAACCTCGGGAAAAGCCTTTTGGTCAGAGGTTCTATACAGCACATGGGTCCTGAAGTGCAAAGGTTGTATGTACGAGAGGAGGATTATCAGAGAAGGCAGAGCAGCTGTGAACCAAGCTGTGAAATCAGAGAGGTAGCTAAGGGCCAGGTCAGGTAACAGCCTTCTGGGCCATGAAAAAACTTGGGTGTTTCTTCTTTGTGAAATGGGAAATCTGAATGGTTTTGAGCAAAAAGCTAAGTGGGAGAACATACCCTTTTTCCAGTTTCAATGTCACTGTGTGCCCAACCTGAGAATTGGCACGGACTGGCCGTGTGGTATGTACCAGTCTAGTGAGTGACCTTCTCTTTCCTCCATGAGTCCTGATCACGTGTGTTCTGAAGTAAGGTTGTTTATTCATTCCAAACATTTACAGATGAGTTTGCTTAATAAAACAGAGAATTATCATTATCAGTTGAGAAATGAAAAATACACCTGCTTTTTAAAAAGGCATTGCAGAGGACTGATTCAGATGCTTTCACTGTATTGCTAAACTTAGAAATTCCTAAGACGGTTTTATGCTCAGGAACTGTCTGCGCTGCCTCAGGCATGGCTTCTGTGTCTCCTCCGGGACAGATGGTCTGCCGCTTTGGCGTGCAATGCATCATCCTCCCTGTGTCTTCACAGCCTGTGGAGAAAGGTTTGCATTTGTCTCCTATGTACTTGAGGACAGACTGGAAGGGATCCTGGCATAGGGCGGAGTGGAAGGACTTGGGTGTTCCTACCTGTTGTTCTGTGCACCATAAGGAAGCTCTGGTAAATAAGTTAGTGTCCATAACAATTAATGAATTCGAATTGGGGAAGGAGTAAAGTAGAAAACCATTTATTTTCATAAACTAGAGTGCTTTTTATAAGTTGGTAAATGCAGGAAATTTTTGTCTTAATGCTTTTCTTAAATTGATCTTTATTCAGTTTGTCTCTGAAATGTGTTAGTTTAATTAGACATATATTCATAGTCATCATATGTATTTTACTATATATCACAAGATGAAGCAAACCAGATTTCTCAGTAAGCTGTGTGATTGCCACCCTTTTGTTTACTTAAAATGTTATATCAGCAAAAATAATAATTCAAAATAGACAATAGTATAATTAATCTCATCTCTCAGATCCAAGACAATAGTATACTGAATCTCATCTCTCAGTTTCAGTTCTTACCTGATCTTATTCATCTTACTTCACCAGTTTCCCCTCTCCTATATTGTTTGAAGATAAATCCCAAGCTTTATATCATTTTATCCATGTCAGTATTTCACCCTAAAAAATGACTCTTATTTAAAATAACCACATATTTTTCTTGTACCATAAAATTAATGTTAGTTTTACATGTAAGTTTGTAGTATAATAATTACAAAGCAAATACTACCCAAATTAAGAAATGGGGCATAGCCAACACCCCAGAAGTCTCCTAGGTACCTACTTACACCCCTGCCCCAGCCCCTTGAGGAGCTGCCGCCCCGGTTCCTGTGGTAGCCACTTCCTTGTTGTGTGTTAGGATATTACCAGCTCTGTGTGTGTCCCTGAGAAGTATAGTTTGGTTTACCTTAAATTTATACTTAATAGTATAGTTTAGTTAATGTTAAATGGAGTTCTACTGGATGTAATCTTTTGTTTTCTTCAACATAAATTTATAAGATCAATCCATATTGATGAAGATAGTGCAATGTCATTTTCATTTTTCTTGAACTATTTTTTGGTATGATTATACCATGATATATTTATCCATTACAGTTTTTTTGAAAATCTGACTGTTACCAGTATGGGACTAGTATGCACAGTCCTCTTTTGTGCCTTTGCGTGTATGTGCGACCACATGCTTGATGTTTCTCTAGGGTGTATATGGGAATAAAATTACTGGCTCTTCTGAAGTCTAAGGATGTTGTTCACCTTTACCATGCAAGAACAAATTGTTTTAAATTTCATGTTACCAGTTTACATTTCCACCAGTAGTTTGGTCACTTATTACCTTTGTACACAGTAAAAATTCTTGTGACTTTTTTAGATATTTCTTGTGTTTATTTTCATTAACTTTTGTAGATAGAACTTTATTTCAGTTCCTTGAAAAGCTATTTCTTATGCTTATATTCTTCCATTTTAGCAGGTGGAACATTACATAGTTTGTTTTTATTTGTGATTTATTTTCTGATTTCTTTTGTGAATTGAAAATAATTTTTGACCAATCATAAAATTTCATCTCTGGGAGGCATCTAAGCAAACATCTCTCTCTCTTATCCTGTGGAGTGCATGTGTGTGTGTGCACCTGCAGATTTGGAAACCACATTAAGTTAGCTAGTGAACTAAGTTAAGACTAATGAATTAATGGCAGAGCTTTTGTGTTTTCAGACTACTTTTCTTTCTAGTATGTGTTCCATTAAATTTTACTCAGACGGAAATGAATGCACATTTTGGATATGAAATTGAATTATGAGACTATGCAAATATCCATCACTGGTTTGATAAGTAATGTGAAACCAGCACTTTCACATTGTAGAAGGCTGCCCTTGCCACCTACTGTTAATATTATCGCCATTTTTGTGCAAACCTTCTCAGTTCAAAATCTTTTATATGTTTTTTAACTTAATGATATACATGCCTGTCATCTTAATTCCCTCTTGCCTTTTATCCTCATTACTCTTCGTTTTGTGTGGTTTTGACTTTGGTTTCACTTTACCCTTTCAGTATCCACCTGGGTAACAGTTGAATGACATTGTCATTGGGATCCTAACATACACAAATACTTCTCCGTGTGTCTGTTACATACACATGCCTATATTCAAAAGTCATTCCGATAGTGGAAACAGTTAGCTGTCTGTGAATCCTACATGTAGGAGAGGTAAACAGAATCTCCTCTACTACATTAAACAATGAGAAGCTATTACAAGATGCCATTTTCTTGCCTGCCTGAAGAACAAATAAAATTACTAAGAAATATAAGGTAAATGTGCTTTCAGCAGTGTTTATCTGTGGGGAATTGATCTCATTTTTAGGAGCCCCTAGGTTAAGAGTAGTTATGAAAAACCAAATAAGACACTGCCCTGTTTTTCATCTTGATAGGAGATCTGGGGCATATGAGTTGTTCAGATACGGGTTTGTGTCCCATGTCAATGCTTACTTACTTTTTGACCTTGAGCAGATTAGATTAAACCTTTGCAAATAGGAATAATGGTATGCAAAATATGGATATTAGCCTTATCTCATAGGACTCTTAAAGTAGATAAGAGATTAAGTATACTAAATAAGATAATTTATGTGAAGTGCTTATTAGCATAGTCCCTGGCTTACAGTAAGTGTTTTTATTATGGATGTTGAGTTGATAAATTGCAGTTTCCTCTCATTTTAAATAATTGGGGTTTTTTGCTTTGGTTTGTTTTTATCTCCATTGGTTATTTTCAGGCATATTCTATTTGAAATAAAACCTTTAAAGTTTGAAGACCTGGTCTCTTAACCAAAAGTATTTTGGTTTGGTTTGGTTTTCAGTTACCAGGAAGAGAGATCCAGTTGTCTAACTTAAGAGAGGGTGTTGGACTGGGCATGTGTGTGCGTGTGTGCATACATACACAATCTCCTCCCTCCTGAAACCCTCTTACGTGACATTAAGGGAGTTTCAAAAAGAAAAAGGTGTAAAAAGATAAAACTCGCAAAGAAAAAGAGAATGGAGAAAAGAAATAACCGTGGGTGACAGATAATAAAAACTGGTGGGTGATTGAGTAGGACTTTACTGAACGCAGTCACAACCTAATTGCCTACAGAGGAGAATACTGGCAGTAGGCAAGCCAGCACTCTAACTGCCTTAGAATGCCTACAACTCAGCTGGAATTCTTCTGGCCTTCAGCAGATCCTTCTCTAGTGATCTGACTGGCTCTACAGAAAAGCCTGGTGATCCCTGTAGCTGTGGCTACAGGAGGAAGCTCACCATCTTAGCGCCTTTCGCTGAAACCACCATTCAGTGTGCCTGAGCCGCATACTGAGACCAGTTTGGATCGGCTGTGATCATTAGATGTGACGAAAGCTGAAAGAAGTCAATTGTTTGAAAGAACTTGTCAGAAATAGATGATACAGGGAATAGAAAAGTACTAAAAGGAAACAAAAAATGTGTGTATTCCTCAGATAATTAAGATACTGAACCCATTGAACAACAACAGTGTGCCTACAAAGGAGAGAGAATAGTAAATATTGCTTGGAAATTACATGAAATAATGAAGTCCAGTAGAATGGCTGGGGGATAAATAAATCTTCCAGAAAGTAAAACAAACAGAGATGGAAAGCAGAAAGGAAAAGTTAAGAAAATAAGGTTAGAACCTCAGAACTTCAAAGTCTGCTTAGTGTTCCACAATGTAGAAGAAAGTATCAAAGTAACAACAGAGGAACATTTTCCAGAATTAAAAATAAAAAAGCACATGAGTTTCTGGGTTGAATGTCATTCAGTGAAATTTCAGACTGTGGGCTAGTCATTTAGCTGTTTAATCACTGTACTACAAGTTGTGTATGGATGGTGTTGGGTCAGTAATGATAGTTTCATAGAAAGTTAAGCAAACAAGATTTAATTCAGCAGAAAATATAGTACAGGAAAAATAATTACTAACACTGCTTGGCTTAGTTGTAAACAGTATTTATGAAAAGTTAAACATTTGGGTTTTTTTTTTCTGTTTGACATAGTAAATGTTGGGGGGTATTACATGACTATTTTTGAAACACAAGCTGATTTTAGAACAGCTGTCAATGCAGGGGTACAAAGGCAAGAATAGTGGAGAAGGAAAAGCCTCAGACCTGCTTTTGCTAGCTGTGGATTTGGGCAAATAATGTGATCTCCATAGGTACAAGAGTTTCCTATTGTTGGGTGACATTGTCACAAGCTTAGTGGTGTAAAACAACACAACTTTTGTTTAAGTTCTAGCAGTCAGATGCCCAGTACAGGTCTCACTGTACTTAAAATCAATGTAGGCCTTGGAATTACATCTCATTGTCTTTGTGCAGTAAACAGGTATTTCACCAGTCATTTATTTTTAAGTTAGCTGTTCTGTGCACACACATATATACTGCATGTAGTGTGTATACAATCTCAGGTAGACCTGTGGTGGCAGAAATCTCTAGTGTTGTAAAGCATTTAACACTCAAAAACATTGAAAAATATATTAGACTTAGGAAAGTTATTCAGAGCAGTCTCTTTTCCAAACCTGTTTTGTACTTCAGTTTTCATACTTGCTGAATGTGACTTAAACCAGATGCTAACTTTGAACAGGAGAGGCCTAGCTGGCTGTGTCCCATCCAGGGTTCTCACTGTGAGGGAACAGCTAGTTCCTTCAGTTTTGCTTTTAGCATTTCTGCCGTTGAAAAGGTCACTATAAACTTACTTAGAGATTCGTTTTAAGAAGAGATTTGGGGGCCCCCTGCATCTGTCACCAGCTGTGCAATTTATACTGCATGGGAAAAGGTTGGTTATCTACTAAAGGGCAAAACAAAGACAGCACTGCACTTGGGATCAAATTTTCAGTGCATTTCCAGCAACCACCTAATTATAAATGTTTCTAGTAGGAAATGTCTTGCCTTTGTTTATACTGATTTAGGTAATTGCCTGCTTGTAACTCTAGCTGCCGTTTGGATTTCTCTGTGCTGACCTATGGTGTGGCTCTCATCTTTTCTTTACAGAAATGGCCCCTTATATAAGTCCTCTTACCTGAGGGCCACCACTGGCCTTCCAGTGAGTGCATCAGGTTCTAGAAGCCAGAGTGGGATTAATCATTGTTCCCAGAGTGGGAGAAGACAGAGTACAAGTTGGTATACTGGAAAAGTTTATTGTTTTCTGAAGTTTCACCTAAATAATGAAAATTTGGATCCAAAGTAGTATTACTGAAAAGCAGATTTTTCAATTGGTCAGTTTGAATACCTGTTAACCCCCCTGGTAAAAATGTTATAAAGCTGCCTCAAATTCTTGAAGAGCAATAAAGAATTTATTACTTGTTTTATGTAAGGAATTCCCTAAGCTATTGTTTCAGTATTAAAAAAGTTAAATCAGTAAAATAAAAGCTACAAGGATATATGAATTGTACAGGCAACTCTTTTTTTCTTTTGGTAAATGTTTCAAACGTTATAAACTTGAATCTCTACCAAATTCTGAAATAATCTTTGAGGCTATTTCACACCACATTGATAGAATAACCAAAATGAAAAAGTAGAATCACTAAAGACCTCGTGCTAGTTGTGTACCTTTGGCAGGGTTCCAGCGAGAGCTTAGGATCTGTAACTCTTAGTCCCAGTTATCGGTGACTTTTGGGTCATTTTAAATAAATTCTGTATGAAAGATAATGAACAAAAGGTAGGGACTGCTATATTATCTTACACAGTTTATTCATATGGTTTTCATCCTTCTACCCCCAAAATCATAAGTGCTACATCATTTTAAGCACTGTATCAGAACTGTTCAGATACATGTTGATTAATTAATAGATAATGAAATCTTCTGACAAATCATTTCTTTTTGTAGATCTTGAAGTTATGGGAATTAATGCCTTTTCTTCAAGGTTACTTTTTTATGTCTAATGACCTTTGAAAACTTTTCTGGCAATATTTTAATATGTTTTGCTTACTATTTGTAGCATGTAATATATTGTAATTTCTATATTAACCTTCAGAGTTGGTCTGACTGAGCAGTAAAGTTCATGAGCACAGATGGGAGATAGTGGATTTAATAGCTCAAATCATCACTGATACCTCTGAGCAGTACGTGTGATCTCTGTATAATCATACTGGTATGCTTAGGATTTCTCAAATCATTATTGGAATAAAATCATGACGCACAGTTGAGGTGTGTTGCAGAAAATTTGATTAGGGCCCAGAGGCAGGGCATGAGGGTGGTGAGAAGCAGGCCATATGAGAGCGATGAAGTTAAAGGTTATTCACTTTGTCCAGTCTGAGGTAAGAATAGGCTTTTCTTCTCTCCCTCACCAATTTTATTATATAATTGGCATATAACTGTATTAGTTCAAGGTATACAATGTCATGATTTGATATCTGTATATGTTGCAAAATAATTACCATAAGTTTATACAATTTTTTTCTTGTTAAAGAGAATTTTAAGAGAACTTTTAAGATCTACTCTCTTTGCAACATTCAAATAATACAATACAGCATTGTTAACCAGAGTCACCATGCTATATGGTGTACATTACATCCCCAGAACTTATAAGTTTGTATTTTGACCACCTTAACCCATCACCCACCTCTAGCAACCATCAGTCCTTTCTGGGAATTCATTGTTTTAGAGTCTACATACAGGTGAGATGATATGGTACTTGTGTCTTAATTTACTTTGCTTAGCATAATGCCCTCCAGGAAGTGCTCTCTTTTTGAGAGAGTGGTTTCATTTCCTGTGGATATATACCTAGGAGTGGAATTGCTGTATCATACCTCCATACAGTTTTCCATAGCAACTATACCAATTTATATTCCCAGTTAACAGTGTACAAGATTCCTTTTTATCCACATCCTTGCCAACATTAGTTATGTCTTGTCATTTTGATGATAGAAATTCTAACAGGTGTGAGGTGATAATCTTATTGTGACTTTGACTTGCATTTCCTTAATGATTAGTGATGTTGAGCACCTTTTCATGTATCTCTTGGCCATTGGTATGTCAGTTCTTCTGCCCACCTTTTAATCAGGTTGGTTGTTCTTTGGCTGAGTATGCATTCTCTCTATTTTGGATATTAGCCCCTTATCAGACATACAATCTCCAAATATTTTCTCCTATTCTGTAGGCTACCTTTTCATTTTGTTGATAGTTTCCTTTCCTATGAAAAAAACTGTCAGTTTAATGTGGTCCCAGACTGATGTCAAGGAGCTTACCCGCTTTGCTTGCTTTTTTTTTTTTTTTTAGATAATTATTTTTTATTGAAGGGTAGTTGATGCACAGTATTACATTACATTAGTTTCAAGTGTACAACACAGTGATAAAACATTTATATACATAATTCTAGGTTCCAGCTATCACCCTACCAAGCTGTTACAATATCTTGACTATATTCCTTATGCTATACATTACATCCTGGTTACTTATTTATTTTACCATTGGAAGTCTGTCTTTTTTTTTTTTTTTTTGTGAGGGCATCTCTCATATATATTGATCAAATGGTTGTTAACGACAATAAAATTCTGTATAGGGGAGTCAATGCTCAATGCACAATCATTAATCCACCCCAAGCCTAATTTTTGTCACTCTCCAATCTTCTGAGGCATAACAAACAAGTTCTTACATGGAGAACAAATTCTTACATAATGAATAAGTTACATAGTGAACAGTACAAGGGCAGTCATCACAGAAACGTTCGGTTTTGCTCATGCATTATGAACTATAAACAGTCAGTTCAAATATGGATACTCATTTAATTTTTATACTTGATTTATATGTGGATACCACCTTTCTCTCTTTATTATTATTATTTTTAATAAAATGCTGAAGTGGTAGGTAGATACAAGATAAAGGTAGAAAACATAGTTTAGTGTTGTAAGAGAGCAAATGTAGATGATCAGGTGTGTGCCTGTAGACTATGTGTTAATCCAAGCTAGACAAGGGCAATAAAACATCCACGTATGCAGAAGATTTCTCTCAGAACATGAGGGGGGAGGTTCTAAGCCTCACCTCTGTTGATCCCCAATTTCTCACCTGATGGCCCCCCTGCGACTGTGCCTGTCTTAGGTTGTTCCTCCCTTGAGGAATCTTACCCGTCTCTGGCTAACCAGTCATCTTCCGGGGCCATACAGGGAATTGTAAAGTTGGTAAGTGAGAGAGAAGCCTTACTGTTTGAAAAGGTTAGCTTTTTACTTCTTTCCATATTTATGCCCTGTGGCTTCTATGCCCAGCATTTGTCTTGAGGTATCTTTACCACTTGGAAGAATTATGATACTCGGTAAATTTGATATGAGGCACGAATTCTATTTAAGGGTTGTAATTAGGAAGGAAGAAGAAAAGCTATAGAAGTAGCAGGTGGAAAAAAACATGGGAAGATTGATTATTTCTTTGACATATCTTCTTGTAGAGTAACTTCAGCATGTATAGGTTTTAAACTACTACTTAAATTGCACACACACATTAACATAATAGGAGTATAGTTACATAACCAAAGCATACCTGTAATTACCAGCCATCTCCAGTGAAACCAAGAAAACCAGTTAGGCACCTTAGGCATTTGTGAAAACTTATCTATGATATGGTGGATATTGTCCAACTGAACCTGAACAGTCTGAGAGAAATCAGACAAATTAAAACAACCCATTCCTGGGGAATGTTCACATCCCTTATGTTCTTTTAACAGTAAATAGTCTGTAGTTGTAAGATTTTGGAGCGCTACAATTTGCACTTCTCCTAATTCTTGGTTGAGTTCCAACAGTATAGATCCAGTCAAATTTGTTGTTTTACTGTATGCACAGGCCAGCTTAGATATCTCCTTCATTCCCATTGCAAGACCAGGAGCTGGTGGGATGAGTGCATCTACAGCTGTAGCAGTGCGTGGATCTTTGTTGGGGTCTTTTGATAATCATCTTCTGGCATGAGTCTTCCAGAGAGTGCTGATGTTGGAAGTTCTCTTTCATATCGTATCCTGTTCATTTTCGGGGTAGCCCAATTAGTCTTTGATCTTCTGTATAAACGCAAAGAGACCCTTTGCCTACACTTTTATATGCCCTTTATACCCTTGTGTAGAACTCATTGGAGGTTACCACACAGGAACTGCCCTTTTTTTTTGTTTTGTTTTGTTTTGTTTTTGGTATCACTAATCTACACTTACATGACGAATATTATGTTTACTAGGCTCTCCCCTATACCAGGTCTCCCCTATAAACCCCTTTACAGTCACTGTCCATCAGCATAGCAAAATGTTGTAGAATCACTACTTGCCTTCTCTGTGTTGTACAGCCCTCCCTTTTCTCCTACCCCCCCATGCATGTTAATCTTAATAACCCCCTACTTCTCCCCCCCCCTTATCCCTCCCTACCCACCCATCCTCCCCAGTCCCTTTCCCTTTGGTACCTGTTAGTCCATTCTTGAGTTCTGTGATTCTGCTGCTGTTTTGTTCCTTCAGTTTTTCCTTTGTTCTTATATTCCACAGAGAAGTGAAATCATTTGGTATTTCTCTTTCTCCGCTTGGCTTGTTTCACTGAGCATAATACCCTCCAGCTCCATCCATGTTGCTGCAAATGATTGGATTTGCCCTTTTCTTATGGCTGAGTAGTATTCCATTGTGTATATGTACCACATCTTCTTTATCCATTCATCTATCGATGGACATTTAGGTTGCTTCCAATTCTTGGCTATTGTAAATAGTGCTGCGATAAACATAGGGGTGCATCTGTCTTTCTCAACTTGATTGCTGCATTCTTAGGGTAAATTCCTAGGAGTGGAATTCCTGGGTCAAATGGTAAGTCTGTTTTGAGCATTTTGATGTACCTCCATACTGCTTTCCACAATGGTTGAACTAACTTACATTCCCACCAGCAGTGTAGGAGGGTTCTCCTTTCTCCACAGCCTCGCCAACATTTGTTGTTGTTTGTCTTTTGGATGGCAGCCATCCTTACTGGTGTGAGGTGATACCTCATTGTAGTTTTAATTTGCATTTCTCTGATAATTAGCGATGTGGAGCATATTTTCATGTGTCTGTTGGCCATCTGTATTTCTTTTTTTGGAGAACTGTCTGTTCAGTTCCTCTGCCCATTTTTTAATTGGGTTATTTGTTTTTTGTTTGTTGAGGCGTGTGAGCTCTTTATATATTCTGGTCGTCAAGCCTTTATCGGATGTGTCATTTTCAAATATATTCTCCCATACTGTAGGGATCCTTTTTGTTCTATTGATGGTGTCTTTTGCTTGACAGAAGCTTTTCAGCTTAATATAGTCCCACTTACTCATTTTTGCTGTTGTTTTCCTTGCCCGGGGAGATATGTTCAAGAAGAGGTCACTCATGTTTATGTCTAAGAGGTTTTTGCCTATGTTTTCTTCCAAGAGTTTAATGGTTTCATGGCTTACATTCAGGTCTTTGATCCATTTTGAGTTTACTTTTGCATATGGGGTTAGACAATGGTCCAGTTTCATTCTCCTACATGTAGCTGTCCAGTTTTGCCAGCACCACCTGTTGAAGAGACTGTCATTTTGCCATTGTATGTCCATGGCTCCTTTATCAAATATTAATTGACCATATATGTCTGGGTTAATGTCTGGATTCTCTAGTCTGTTCCATTGGTCTGTGGCTCTGCTCTTGTGCCAGTACCAAATTGTCTTGATTACTATGGCTTTATAGTAGAGCTTGAAGTTGGGGAGTGAGATCCCCCCCTACTTTATTCTTCTTTCTCAGGATTGCTTTGGCTATTCGGGGTCTTTGGTGTTTCCATATGAATTTTTGAATAATTTGTTCCAGTTCATTGAAGAATGTTGCTGGTAGTTTCATAGGGATTGCATCAAATCTGTATATTGCTTTGGGCAGGATGGCCATTTTGACGCTATTAATTCTTCCTAGCCACGAGCATGGGATGAGTTTCCATCTGTTAGTGTCCCCTTTAATTTCTCTTAAGAGTGACTTGTAGTTTTCAGAGTATAAGTCTTTCACTTCCTTGGTTAGGTTTATTCCTAGGTATTTTATTTTTTTTGATGCAATTGTGAATGGAGTTGTTTTCCTGATTTCTCTTTCTGTTGGTTCATTGTTAGTATATAGGAAAGCCACAGATTTCTGTGTGTTGATTTTGTATCCTGCAACTTTGCTGTATTCCGATATCAGTTCTAGTAGTTTTGGGGTGGAGTCTTTAGGGTTTTTTATGTACAGTATCATGCCATCTGCAAATAGTGACAGTTTAACTTCTTCTTTACCAATCTGGATTCCTTGTATTTCTTTATTTTGTCTGATTGCCGTGGCTAGGACCTCCAGTACTATGTTAAATAACAGTGGAGAGAGTGGGCATCCCTGTCTAGTTCCCGATCTCAGAGGAAATGCTTTCAGCTTCTCGCTGTTCAATATAATGTTGGCTGTGGGTTTATCATAGATGGCCTTTATTATGTTGTGGTACTTGCCCTCTATTCCCATTTTGCTGAGAGTTTTTATCATGAATGGATGTTGAACTTTGTCAAATGCTTTTTCAGCATCTATGGAGATGATCATGTGGTTTTTGTCTTTCTTTTTGTTGATGTGGTGGATGATGTTGATGGACTTTCGAATGTTGTACCATCCTTGCATCCCTGGGATGAATCCCACTCGGTCATGGTGTATGATCCTTTTGATGTATTTTTGAATTCGGTTTGCTAATAATTTGTTGAGTATTTTTGCATCTACGTTCATCAGGGATATTGGTCTGTAGTTTTCTTTTTTGGTGGGGTCTTTGCCTGGTTTTGGTATTAGGGTGATGTTAGCTTCATAGAATGAGTTTGGGAGTATCCCCTCCTCCTCTATTTTTTGGAAAACTTTAAGGAGAATGGGTATTATGTCTTCCCTGTATGTCTGATAAAATTCCGAGGTAAATCCATCTGGCCCGGGGGTTTTGTTCTTTGGTAGTTTATTGATTACTACTTCAATTTTGTTGCTGGTAATTGGTCTGTTTAGATTTTCTGTTTCTTTCTGGGTCAGTCTTGGAAGGTTGTATTTTTCTAGGAAGTTGTCCATTTCTCCTAGGTTTCCCAGCTTGTTAGCATATAGGTTTTCATAGTATTCTCTATTAATTCTTTGTATTTCTGTGGGATCCGTCATGATTTTTCCTTTCTCGTTTCTCATACTGTTGATTTGTGTTGACTCTCTTCTTAATAAGTCTGGCTAGAGGCTTATCTATTTTGTTTATTTTCTCGAAGGACCAGCTCTTGGTTTCATTGATTTTTGCTATTGTTTTATTCTTCTCAATTTTATTTATTTCTTCTCTGATCTTTATTATGTCCCTCCTTCTGCTGACCTTAGGCCTCATCTGTTCTTCTGTTTCCAATTTTGATAATTGTGACATTAGACCATTCATTTGGGATTGCTCTTCCTTTTTTAAATATGCTTGGATTGCTATATACTTTCCTCTTAAGACTGCTTTTGCTGTGTCCCACAGAAGTTGGGGCTTAGTGTTGTTGTTGTCATTTGTTTCCATATATTGCTGGATCTCCATTTTGATTTGGTCATTGATCCATTGATTATTTAGGAGCGTGTTGTTAAGCCTCCATGTGTTTGTGAGCCTCTTTGCTTTCTTTGTACAGTTTATTCTAGTTTTATGCCTTTGTGGTCTGAAAAGTTGGTTGGTAGGATTTCAATCTTTTTGAATTTTCTGAGGCTCTTTTTGTGGCCTAGTATGTGGTCTATTCTGGAGAATGTTCCATGTGCACTTGAGAAGAATGTATATCCTGTTGCTTTTGGATGTAGAGTTCTATAGATGTCTATTAGGTCCATCTGCTCTACTGTGTTGTTCAGTGCTTCCGTGTCCTTACTTATTTTCTGCCCAGTGGATCTATCTTTGGGGTGAGTGGTGTGTTGAAGTCTCCTAGAATGAATGCATTGCAGTCTATATCCCCCTTTAGTTCTGTTAGTATTTGTTTCACATATGCTGGTGCTCCTGTGTTGGGTGCATATATATTTAGAATGGTTATATCCTCTTGTTTGACTGAGCCCTTTATGATTATGTAGTGTCCTTCTCTATCTCTTGTTACTTTCTTTGTTTTGAAGTCTATTTTGTCTGATATTAGTACTGCAACCCCTGCTTTCTTCTCACTGTTGTTTGCTTGAAATATGTTTTTCCATCCCTTGACTTTTATTCTGTACATGTCTTTGGGTTTGAGGTGAGTTTCTTGTAAGCAGCATATAGATGGGTCTTGCTTTTTTATCCATTCTGTTACTCTGTGTCTTTTGAATGGTGCATAATATTTAGGGTGACTATTGAAAGATATGTACTTATTGCCATTGCAGGCTTTAAATTCGTGGTTACCAAAGGTTCAAGGTTAGCTTCTTTAGTATCTTACTGCCTAACTTAGCTCGCTTATTGAGCTGTTATATATACTGTCTGGAGATTCTTTTCTTCTCTCCCTTCTTGTTCCTCCTCCTCGATTCTTCATATGTTGGGTGTTTTGTGGTGTGCTCTTTTTAGGAGTGCTCCCATCTAGAGCAGTCCCTGTAAGATGCTCTGTAGAGGTGGTTTGTGGAAAGCAAATTCCCTCAGCTTTTGTTTGTCTGGGAATTGTTTAATCCCACTGTCATATTTGAATGATAGTCGTGCTGGATACAGTATCCTTGGTTCAAGGCCCTTCTGTTTCATTGTATTAAATATATCATGCCATTCTCTTCTGGCCTGTAGGGTTTCTGTTGAGAAATCTGATGTTAGCCTGATGGGTTTCCCTTTATAGGTGACCTTTTTCTCTCTAGCTGCCTTTAAAACTCTTTCCTTGTCCTTGATCTTCGCCATTTTAATTATTATGTGTCTTGGTGTTGTCCTTCTTGGATCCTTTCTGTTGGGGGTTCTGTGTATTTCCATGGTCTGTTCGATTATTTCCTCCCCGAGTTTGGGGAAGTTTTCAGCAATTATTTCTTCTAAGATACTTTCCGTCTCTTTTCCTCTCTCTTCTTCTTCTGGGACCCCTATAATACGGATATTTTTCCTTTTGGATTGGTCACACAGTTCTCTTAATATTGTTTCATTCCTGGAGATCCTTTTGTCTCTCTCTATGTCAGCTTGTATGCGTTCCTGTTCTCTGATTTCAGTTCAATCAATGGCCTATTGCATTCTATCCATTCTGTTTATAAACCCTTCCAGAGTTTGTTTCATTTCTATGATCTCCTTTCTGGCATCTGTGATCTCCCTCCGGACTTCATCCCATTTCTCTTGCATATTTCGCTGCATCTCTGTCAGCATGTTTATGATTCTTATTTTGAATTCTTTTTCAGGAAGACTGATTAGGTCTGTCTCCTTATCTGGTGTTGTCTCTGTGATCTTTGTCTGCCTGTAGCTTTGCCTTTTCATGGTGATAGGAATAGTTTGTAGAGCTGGGACGAGTGAAGGCTGGAAGGACTTCCTTTCTTGTTGGTTTGTGGCCCTCCTCTCCTGGGAGAACAGCGGCCTCTAGTGGCTTGTGCTGGGCAACTGCGCGCAGACAGGGTTTGTGCTTCCTGCTCGGTTGGTATGGAGTTAATCTCCACTGTTGCTGTGGGCGTGGCCTGGCTCGGGCAGCTACTCCAAAGTGGTGGAGTCGCGTTGGAGCAGGAGCGGCTGGGAGGCTATTTATCTCCGTAAGGGGCCTCCCTGCTCCTTGCAGCCCAGGGGTTAGGGTGCCCAGAGATCCCCGGATTCCCTACCTCTGGATTAAGTGTCCCGCCCTGCCCTTTTAAGACTTTAAAAAGGCACTCGCCAAAACAAAACAGCAAAAAAGCAAAAAAAAAAAATGGTCACATGCTTTTCTTATGTCCTCCGGCGCCCGGCCTCCAGTGCCCGCTCACTGTTCTTGCTGCCCTGTTTCCCTAGTATCGAGGGCCCTGCACTCTGGCCCGGATGTCGGGGGCTGGGTGTTCGGCAGTCCTGGGCTCCGTCTCCCTCCCGCTCTGCCTGCTCTTCTCCCGCCGGGAGCTGGGGGGAGGGGCGCTCGGCTCCCGCGGGACCGGGGCTTGTATCTTACCCCCTTCGCGAGGCGCTGGGTTCTCTCAGGTGCGGATGTGGTCTGGATATTGTCCTGTGTCCTTTGGTCTTTATTCTAGGAAGGGTTGTCTTTGTTATATTTTCATAGATATATGTTGTTTTGGGAGGAGATTTCCGCTGCTCTACTCACGCCGCCATCTTACGCCCCTCTTCCCGCTTTGCTTTCTTATAGGAGTTCTATGGATTCAGTTCTTAATGTTCAAGTCTTTAATTCATTTTGAGTTGACTTTTTTAGCCAATGTGTAAGATAGGAGTCTAGTTTCATTCTTCTGCATGTGGGCTGTCCAGTTTTCCCAGCACTATTTGTGGAAATGTGGAAACTATCCATTCCCCATTGTATATTCTTGTCTCCTTTGTTACACATCAATTGACCATACATGATTGAGATTATTTGGGGACTGTCTGGTCTGTTCCATTGGTCTATGTGTCTGTTTTTATGCCAATATCATACTGTTTTGAGTGCTATAGCTTTGTAATTTAGTGTGAAATCAGGATGTGCGATTCTTTCAGCTTTGTTCTTCTTTTTCATTATTGCTTTGGCTATTTGGGTTTTTGTGGTTCCATACAAATTTTAACATGGTTTGTTCTACTTATTAAATGCCAGTAGAATTTTGAGAGCTTGCAAGTGAATCTGTAAATAGCTTGATTGGTATGGGCATTTAACTATATTAATTCTTCCTATCAATAAACACGGGCTATCTTTCCATTCATTGGTGTCTTCTTCAGTTTTATTCTCCAGTTTGTTTTTCTAAGGTTTTGTGGTGGAATCTTCAGGGTTTTCTATATATGTCATCTGCAAGTGGAGACAATTTTATTTCTTACTTTTCATCTTGGATGCCTTTTGTTTTTTCTTGCCTAATTGCTCTGGGACTTGTCCTGTTGGAACGAAGTGGTGAAGAGTGTGCATCCTTGCCTTGTTCCTGATCTTAAAGAAAAGCTTTCAGTGTTTCACCACTGAGTATGATGTTAGCTCTGGGCTTGTCATATATGGCCTTTATTATGTTGAAATATGTTTCCTCTATACCTGGATTATTGAGAGTTTTATCATGAATTGATGTTGAATATTGTCAAATGCTGTCTCTGTATCTGTTGAGATGATCATATGATTTTTATCCATTATTTTGTTAATGTGGTATGCCACATTTTGGGCAGTGTGGATGTTGAACCATCCTACCTCTGTAGTAAATTCCACTTCATCATGGTGTATGATTCTCTTCATGTCTTTTGAATTTGGTTTCCTAATGTTTTGTTGAGAATTTTTGCATCTGTGTTCACCAGCGTTGTTAGCCTGTAATTTTCTTGTGGTGTTTTTGTACTGGTTTTGGTATTAAGGTAATGCTGGTCTTATAAAATGACTTAGAAGTGTTCTCTCCTCTTACATTTTTTTATAAAAGTTTAAGAAGGACTGGTATTAATTCTTTTATAAGTATTTGGTAGAAATCACCAGAGAAGCCATCTAGTTCTGTACTTTGGTTTTATTGGGAGGTTTTGGTAACTGAGTCAATCAACTTGTTATAAGTCCTTTCAGATTTTCTGTTTTCTCATGATTCAGTCTTGATAGGTTGTATTTTTCTAAGAATTTATCGGATTCTTCTCGTTTGTCCAGTTCATGTATACTTTTTCATAGTATCATGATCCTTTTCATTTCTGTGATATCAGTTGTAATGTCTTCTCTTTTATTTCTGCTTTTATTTGAGTTCTGTCTCTTATTCATGGGAAGAAAAGCTCAAGGTTTGTTGTTTTGTTTATCCTTTCAAAAAGTAGCTTTTAGTTTCATTGATCGTTTGTCTTTTAGTCTCTATTTCTCTTTTCCTTAGATCTTTATTTCCTTCTATTCACTTGGGCTTTTTTTTTCTAGTTCCTTGATGTATAATGTTATGTTGTTTATTTGAACTTGTTTGTTTTTGTTCATGTAGGAGTTCGTTGCTGTGAACATCCTTCTTAGAACTACTTTTACTGCATCCCATTGTTTTGGTATGTTGGATATCCATTTTTATTTGTCTCAAGATGTTTTTTGACATTTGATTTCCTTTGACCCATTGGTTGTTCAGTAACGTGTTGTTTTAGACCATTGTGGTCAGAAAAGATGCTTGATACTGTTCCAGTCTTTTTACATTAATTAAGACTTGATTTGTGGCCTATCATACTATCTATCCCAGAGAATGTTCCGTGTATTCTTGAGAAGAATGTGTATTCTTCTGTTGGATGGAGTGTTCTGTAAATGTTAAGTCCATCTGATCTACCTTGTCATATAAGTCCCGTATTTCCTTAATTGATTTTCTACCTGGATGATCTGCCCATTGTTGAAAGTGGGGTATTGGTGAATTGTATTGCTGTCTCGTTCTCCCTTCATGTCTATTAATATTTGTTTTATATATTTAGGTGCTCCCTTGTTAAATGCATAAATATGGGCAAATGTTATATTCTCTTGTTGGATTTGACCCCTTTCTCATTACATAATCTTCTTTGTCCATTATTACAGTCTTTTCTTAAGATTTATTTTGTCTGATGTGAGTATAGCTACCCCTGCTTTTCTTGGTCTCCAGTTGTATGGACTATCCTCTTCCTTTCCTTCACTTTCAGTGTGCATGTCCTTAAGCTGAATGGAGTCTGTTGTCGGCACTGTTTAGATGGGTCTTATTTACATTTAATTATTGGTAGGTATGGACTTACTATGTCATTGTTAATTGTTTTCTGGCTGTTTTGTAATTCCTTTTTTGCTTTCTTCTGTTTGATTCTTCATTTGTGATTTGATGATTTTCTGTAATAGTATCTTAGATTCCTTTCTCTTTATCTTTTGTGTATCTACTATAGGTTTTTGCTTTGTGTTTACTATTAGGCATCTTGGTAATATACCAAGTTATAGTTATAATGGTCTATTTTAAGCTGGTGAAAGTTTAAATGTATACTACGGCTCTATATTTTTGCCCTCCACTTCACATTTTACATCTCTTTACTTAATAGTAAGTCCATACCTACCAGTAATTATGCATTAACAAATTATATTTTTACTGCTTTTCTCTCTAAACGTTCATAGGAGATTATAAGTATACATCTCCTGATTTACCTGTCACCATTACAGCAGTAGAGTATTCTGAATTTACTATACTTAACCTTTACCAGTGAGATTTATATGTTCATATTTTGTCACTATCAGCATCATTTGCTTCAGCTTGAAATCCCTTGAACATTGTTGTAGTGGTGATGAACTGCTTCAGCTTTTGCTAGTCTGGAAAATCTTTGTCTTTGAATTCTAAGGGACAACTTTGTTGGGTAGACTGGGTGGAGTTTTCTTGGTTGACAGTTCTTTTTCTTTTAGCAACTAGAATATATCGTGCCACTCCCTTCTGGCCTGTTTCTTTGTTCTTGTTTTGTTTTTTTATTAAGGTATCATTGATATACACTCTTATGAAGGTTTTACATGAGCAACATTGTGGTTACTACATTCACCCATATTATCAAGTCCTCCCCACACCCCATTGCAGTCACTGTCCATCAGCTTAGTAAGATGCTTCAGAGTCACTACTTGTTTTCTCCGTGCTACACTGTCTTCCCTGTGGCGCCCCCCACACCATGTGTGCCAATCATACGCCCTTCAGTCCCCTTCTCCCTCCCTCCCCACCCCTCCTCTTTGGTAACTGCTAGTCCCTTCTTGGAGTCTGTGAGTCTGCTGCTGTTTTGCTCCTTCAGTTTTTGCTTTGTTGTTATACTCCACAAGTGAGTGAAATCATTTGGTACTTGTCTTTCTCCACCTGGCTTATTTCACTGAGCATAATACCCTCTAGTTCCATCCATGTTGTTGTAAACAGTAGGATTTGCTTTCTTCTTACAGCTAAATAATATTCCATTGTGTATATGTACCACATCTTCTTTATCCATTCATGTACTGATGGACATTTAGGTTGCTTCCATATCTTAGCTATTGTAAATAGGGGTGCATGTCTTTTTGAATCTGAGATCTTATTTTCCTTGGGTAAATTCCAAGAAGTGGAATTCCTGGGTCAAATGGTATTTCTATTTTTATTTCTTTGAGGAACCTCTATACTGCTTTCCACAATGGTTGAACTAGTTTATATTCCGACCAGCAGTGTAGGAGGGTTGCTCTTCCTCTGCATCCTTGTCAGCATTTGTTGTTGCTTGTCTTTTGGATGTTGGCCATCGTTACTGCTGTGAGGTGATATCTCATTGTGGATTTAATTTGCATTTCCCAGATAATTAGCGATGTGTGGAGCATTTTTTCATGTGCCTGTTTGGCCTGCAGTATTTTTATTTTAAAAATTTCCTATGGTTTTATGAGACAGGGGCTCTCTTGTACGTAACATGTTTTTCTCTTACTGGTTTTAAGATTCTTCCCTTGTCTTTAACTCTTGATGATTTAATTGCAATGTGTTTTGGGGAGGGTCTCTTTGTATTCAGTTTGTCTGGAACTCCCCGGGCCTCCTGGATCTGGGTATCTTTTTCTTTTACCAGGGATGGGAATTTTTCAGCCAGTATTTCTTCAGATAAGCTTTCTGCCCTGTCTGTGTTCTTCTGAGACTTCTATAATGTGAATATTGGTCTGTTTTGATGTTGTCTTGTAACTCCCTTTAGCAGTCTTAACTCTTTCATCATTTTTCTCCTCTTATCACATAAATTCGAATGTCTTTCCTGAGTTCACTGATCCTTTCTTCCACTTGAGCTAGCCTTTGGTTGAACTTGTGTTGAGTTTTTCAGTTTAGTTACTATATTCTTTGGCTCTGATTTGTTTGGTACTTCCTAATGTTTTCTTCTTAAAATTCTTACTTTTGTCATGTATCACCCTCCTGACCTCATGAGCATCTTTATTGAAAGGAAGGGTGCGACACACAGCAATTCAACGGAGGATTCCGCCTTATTAGGGAAAGGTGCTGGGTTATATAGGAAGGGGCATGAGCTGATTGAGGTGTCACTTCTACAGGGCTAGTGGCTATTAGCTAGGTGCTGGGATTCGGGGGGTGAGGGGTGATTGGGCTTCAGGTGGCGCCGGTGGGAACCGAGGACCCGGAAGAGAAGCAGGACTTTCGCCATCTTATGGGTGGGGGCCCTTCATTCCCCCCTTTCTCCTCTATGGGGTTGTGGACGTTGCTTTCTCTCTGACTGCTTCCTGCTGAATGGGGGTGGAGAAGGGAGTGAGGGCTTGAGGACTGGGAGGAAAGGGTTGATAGGACTCCCCACAGTAAGGACGAGTAGATGTGGACTTCTTCAGGTTGGAAATCAATGAAGGTTCCCTGTAACCACAGGTCGAGGACTTGTTGATTCTAATGGTGCCAAGAGGATACGGGTGCCAGAAGCCAGGCGTCTGTGGCCATTGTTTCCGGGAACAGTTTCCAGCGGAGAGAGGGGTCCATCTCAGCGTGTGGTGAGGAGGTTACGTGAGGGTGAGGGATCTTCTGTGGCTAAAAGCTGGTAGTTCCTGAGTAAAAGCTGGTTGAAAGTTTGATTAGAGATTTTACCAGCTTGGGATTTGATAAACTTCACAAGGCAAGAAGAGACAGGCGAGGAGAATGATTATTATAGGGCCTGCAATGGGCCAAAGCCAGGTAAGGAAGGGGTTTGTTAGTATTGAAGAGAATGGGTTGGAGGAGTAATACTGTGGGTACCGGGAGTTACCCATGTAGTGAATTGCGCAAGACCAGTAGGGACATCCCCGTAGGTGTCTGGCCATCGCCTGCAACAGGCTTGTTTTTGGTCATAGAGGAAGCAGAGGTAGGGAGAATAAGGGTAGCTGCTAGTGAACACTTCAGTGGAGGGAGGAAAGTGGAGGTATAAAGGCTCAGAGCAGCCTTTCAGAGGGCAGTCTGATGTGGCAATGAGGGCAGTAATTTTTGTTTGACGCTGTGTGTAAGTCTGTCTGACTTTGAATCGCCATACAAAGGAGGCTGGGGTGGCGGGGAAGACAATAGGAATGAGGAAAAAAAGCGAGAGAGAGCGAGGGAGCAGTAAAGGAGGAAAAAGTCATGATTCGGGTATGGATGGCAAAGGGGGTGAACGGGATTTTGGAGGAAAGAGGACAGTAAGGTCAGGAGTCTGGTGGGAGGGAGAGTCTGTAAACTTTTGTAGGTTAAGAGATCCTTTAGGTGATGTGGGGACAGAATGGTAAGGGGCGCCCCGAATGTCAGTTTATGAGCTTCCTTCTGCAAGAACTGTCCAGTGGCTAATGCCCATAGGCAGGGGGCCCATCTCCGAACTGTGGGGTCTAATTGCTTGGAAAGATAAGCTACTGGGGCAAAGGATGGGCCATAATGTTGGCCTAGGACTCCTAGAGCTTGACTGGACCTCTCATGAATGTATAATGAGAAGGGCTTCGACAAATCAGGAAGATGGAGAGCTGGGCTTCCACAAGGGCTTGACGGAGCTTAATGAAGGAGTTTCGGGGTGAGGAGGATAATGGTTCTTCAGGGAGGCCCTTGCTGAGGTCGTATTAGGGGTCTTGCCAACAGGGAGAAGTTAGGGATCCATGCTCTAAAATATCCAGCCAGGCCTAGAAAGGAAAGGATTTCTGTCTTGGTTTTGGGAATGGGCAGGTCAGAGAGGAGCCGTTTTCTGTAAAAAATCTTGGGAGGAGGGGTCTGGAGGGATAGAAAAAAAAAAAAGCGTCCTTGAGATCTAGGACTGAGAAGTGGGAGGCCGAGGCAGGGATCCGCGATAAAAGGGTGTATGGATTTGGGACTAAGGGATGGATAGGGACGATGGCCATGTTGATGAGGCGAAGGTCTTGGACAAGACGGAAAGATCCGTTGGTTTTTTTAACAGCTAATATGGGGGTATTAAACGGGGAGTGAGTGGGTCTGAGGTAATTTTTGTTTAAAAGATCTTGAATGATGGGTTGGAGGCCTATGAGGGCTGAAGTGGTTAGGGGGTATTGGGCCTGACAGATATACTGAGAGGGGTCACGTAATTTGATAGAGGCAGGAGGACATAGAGCCATGGAGGGGCTTGTAATGTCCCAAACTTTGGGATTTACAGGGTGTATGAGGGCGGAACTGGAGCTTTCATTGGGTAGAGGGGGGTCGTCGGCTATGAGGGCCATCAGAAAGGGAGTACTGGGGGCTGTGGGAGTGGATATAGTTATGGAAACATGGCGGAGAGAAAGGATGTCCTGTCCTAGTAAAGGGATGGGACACTGGGGCATAACTAGGAAGGAGTGGGAGAAAGGTATGGGATTGTCTTGGATTGTGCATAAAAGGGGGGGGTTTTTAATGGGAAAATCTGTTTACCTCCTACCCCGACTATAGGAGTAATGGCAGGCGTGGTAGGGCCCCGGTATTCTCGCAAGACTGAGAAGGTGGCTCCTGTATCTAGGAGGAAGGAGATGGGGCGACCGTCTACTATTAAAGTAACCCTGGGCTCCTGTTTGGTGATGGAAATGGTCGGGCGAGAAGCCCCCGGGCCCCGTCAATCTTCTTCTGCCAGCCCCACTACGGCGGGCTTAGGATGGGGGTTGTTCGTCCAGCCTCCCCTTCGGGGGGCTGGGCAATCAGACCCCCAGTGGCCCTTTTTGTGGCATCTGGGGCATGGGGTGGTAGGAGATCTGGGGGAGGGGCACGCCCTTGACCAATGTCCCTCTTTTCTGCACTTGAAATAAGCTGCTGGGGGGGGCTTGTTTGTAAAGGGGCGCCCAGGTTGTGGTTTTATCAGCTGGGCAAACATTTGGAAATTGGCCTGATCAGCCTTTTGTTTACAGCATTCTTTCTCCTCCTCCTGGTTATGGAAGACTTTAAAGGCCACTGTTAGGATCTCAGTCTGTGGGGTAGCGGGGCCCTGTTCTAACTTTTTGAGTTTAGCTTTAATGTCGGGGTAGCTTTGAGCCAGGAAGTATGTCATAAGGACATGTCTCCCGTCAGGCGTTTCTGGGTCCAGGCTGGTACACTGTAATAGGGCTTGAGTGAGTCTGTCTAAGAACTCAGAGGGAGTCTCCTCACTCCTTTGAATTATGTCTTGGAGCTTTTGAAAATTGACTACTTTACGAGCTGTGTTTTTCAGACGTGCTTTTAAGCAGCAGGTGAAGATATCTCGAGAGCGGAGACCCACGGCAGTGGGGGACTGAAGGGTTCTGGCTCAGTCTGTGGGGGAGAAACAGGTGATGGGGGCAAAGACAGAGGAGGCTCCTGGGACTTAGAGGGGGGCTGAAAGTCTCAGGCTTGATCTGCAGGGGGGTGAGGTGGGGGAGGAGATGGTGGTGGAGGAAGGGGGAGGGGCTGTTGTAGGAGAGGAGGGGGAAGGGAGTGGGCGGGAGGCTTCTATGGGAGAGACGGCTTGCAGGCTAGGAGAACTTGGGGGGAGGCGGGGGGAGGAGGGGGAAAGCTTCGGTATAGGGAATCTCCTTCCATTTTTTCAGGCGCTGGCAGTAGTTAAAGAGATCGCGAGTGATGTCAGGATCAAGAGCTCCCCCTGCGGGCCATTGGTTGTTATTGTCCAGGGGGTATGTCGGCCAATCTTGGGAGCAGTATTTGCGGAGAAGTTTTGGTTTTATATCAGGCGTCAGGGAGAGGGTGGCTAGATACTTGAGCAGGCATTCAAGAGGTGAACCTCCAGGGAGGGATGAGGAGGCTCCCATGGCTAAAGGACAGAGAAGGAGACAAACAGGGGAAGACGAACGGAGACCCTCGGACTGGGAGCAGACCGCAAGGAGACAAAGGGCGTCCCCGATGATCCTTGGGGGTCTGCGGAAACTCATATACGAGTCGGTTTCTTAGGAAGTGTGGGTCGTCACCCAGACTTCTCTAAGAAGGCAGAGTGCCGGAGTCCGAGGTACCTGTACTAGGAGTTTTCAGCGGAAGGAACGGAAGGAGGAGGGGGGAAGGGAGCGTTCTCATCAGCTAAGGAGTCACCTCGTTTATGGCTGTTGGAGGAGGGGCCTGAGGGTCCTCCGCAGCCGTGAAGGCCTAAGGCGGGGAGAGCTCCCTCCTCGTCCCCGAGCGTCAGGGCCTTGCCGGATGATCACGGTCAATGGCGCTGCGATAGCTTGGGGAAGAGCGGCCCACTCCGGGGGAAAACTTACCCAAAGGCCAGAGAGGAGTGGTGAGTGTGAGGAGCCAGCGCCGGAAAAAGAGGACGAGGGCAAGCTGCTGCTGTTGTCGGGGGGAAGACGGGGCCCAGTTGGGGTGTCCCGTCTCCCGGGTTTCAGCACCAATGAAAGGAAGGGAGCGACACACAGCAGCAATTCACCGGAGACTTCCGCTTTATAGGGAAAGGTGCTGGGTTATATAGGAAGGGGCATGCGCTGATTGTGGTGTCACTTCTACGGGGCTGGTGGCTATTGGCTACATGCTGGGATTAGGGGGGCGAGGGGTGACTGGGCTCCAGGTGGCACCGGCGGGAACCGAGGACCCGGAAGAGAAGCAGGAATTTCGCCATCTTATGGGTGGGGGCCCTTCGTTTATGACTACTATTTGAACTCTTCATCAGGTAACTCACTAATCTCCATTTCATTAAGGTCTGTGGAGATGTTCATTTCCTTGAAACATACTCCTCTGTCTCATTTTCCTTGACTCTCTGTTGCTTTCTGTGCATTATGTAAAGCAGCCACCTCTTATAGTCATGATGACTGGCCCCATGGAAGTGAATCTTATCAATCAGCCTGGCCCAATTTCTCAGCTGTCTCTCAAACCTTGGGATTGTCCAAGCTGCCTTCCTTGTTGTTACAGTTCCAAGTTATTGAGGTTGTGCCAAGACCTGTTAGTGCCCCAAAGGGGAGGAGCTTGTAAGCACCTAGATGCAGGCTGCTTGGCAGACAGACCCTTAGGCAGCAAGCAGATTTTAAATTTATGCAAGACCCCTTTCAAGGAAGGCCCTGGAGATGGATGTCAGTTTACTCCCTCTGAACTGAGCCCTGGGGCTATTGCTGGATAAGATCTCCTGTGGGAGCTGGCCACCATCACTAGCCCTCAGCAGGTGTGCCTGGCTTCTGGATAGCAGCAGCCAAAGCTGGGCTCCAGATGTGTACATGCTTGTTCCAGGGAGACACTCATGAGCGGGAGTAGGCAGGAGGGGAAACGTGATGACACCTGCTGGCCTCCCTAGTCTCCAGGAAGGATCTTAATCTGTCCGTAGATAGGTGCTAAGTTAGAAGCCTGTCCCTCAGGCAGCAGCTTGTTGAGCAGGCAAACAGGCCTCTTCCATGGAAGTGCTGGCAGATGGGCATGTCCACCTCTGTGCTGAGCCCTTAAGGGACAGCTGATTGGAAGTGTTTTTTGTTTGCACACTGAATAGGCTCTTCTTTCTGATAAAACAATATATATATATATTGATTTAAAAATGTGGTTTGGTGGCCTGGCTTTTGTAGAGTTGTTATTAATGAGAAAAATATTCAACCTAATGGCTTTCCAAATAATCAAAATACACATACAAAAATTGTAAAATTTCATTAAGTGAGTACAACAGGTGAACGGATGGGATGTTGTAGGGACTTGAGCAAAGGTCAAGGGATACCAAGTGAGAGTTTGCCAAAGGCTCTCAGATTTGGAGGGAATATGAAAACATCACTGTAGCTCCAGGCCAGAGGGGGTTTCAGCCCTGGGCAAGTTCACTGTGGGTTCAGTGAGGCGGACAATTGTAACGACAATGGAATGTTGAGGGTAAAAAGGGGCTCATACTGAGCTTTATTCTCACAGCAGGAGGTCAAGTGTTAGAATCACATCAGCACCTGGTAGTCTGCAAGTAGCAAGCCCGTCTCTGCCTCTGCTCCAGGCTCTGTCTCTGCCCCCAGCCTCTGCTCTCCTGCTGTCTTCTGCTCTGCCCTTAGCACCAGATGGAACAAAAAGCACTTCCCAGTGGGTATGTAAGCCTGTGCAGTAGGCTAAGTTTTCATTTCACGTACACTGTGAATAGATTAGGATCAGGTGAGGATCCTGGCCATGGAACTTTCATTTCCCCCACAGTCATATGCTGCTCTTCAAGGTATTGGTAATTGAGTTCCTGTATTTAAAATGCTTAAAAGTGTATCTGGCATGTAAGACTCTTAAGTATTACCCACTATTCCTTTTTAAATATTCAGCTATAAACCTTCAGAGCCAGTGTTTCTAAATCATTGAGCCATACGCACCATTTCGAGTCTCATCAGACATGCAGATTTCCAGCCCTCCCCCATATGTGCTGGATTTTCAGTTCTGCGAGCAGAGCTCAGCAGCCTGTTCTGACAGCCCCCCAGGGACTCTGACGCACACTGAAGTCTGAGAGCCATGGCTTTCAAGGCTCAACCAATCTTCAGACAGAAGCGGTGACCACGGTTGATCCGCTCTAGGGGGCACAGCATTACTGTGGAGCAGAAAAAATAAAGCCAAGTAAGTAATTTTTGTGCAGAAATATAAGCTCCAAACAAATTGGCATTACATATATATTTTTACATCTTCCATATATAATAAGTCCTTGAGAAATATTTGGTTATAATGTGAATAAGACAAGTAGTTTTTAGAGAACTGAACTGATGTTTCTTTAATAGCTATTTATTCATTCAGTAGCTGTTTATCATCTAATGGGGCAGGCATAGCTATGGTCATAGAAGAATTCTTAGTATAGAAATATAAACAGGCTCTAAGTAGGTAAATTATAATACAGTGTTTTAAGTGCTATACTTGAAGTATGAACCTTGTGCTGTGAGTGCTCAGACCAAGGAATACCAAGCAGCCTCAACTCAGAAGGGTGTGTTTGGGCTGAGGATCAAGGAATGAATGCGCAGTTGCCATGTGTGCGGGCGTTTGGGTGAGAAAACTGTCGTGTAGTTTGTTGACAATACTACCAAGAAAGTATTGTTTTCATTTTTTGTGTAATTAAAGACCTACTAGGAAAACCCTTTCCTTTACTGCAGAAAAACGCCAGATCCCTTTTTATATTATTGTAACTTTGGTTAGTCTCCTTTTTTCTGCCATCTGAGCTGGATGAGTAGAAAGCGGGCACTTCTGAGGCAGGTCCCGCACTCAGGGAGTCGGTGTCAGCGGCATCAAAGAAAAATTACTGTTTGTTTTACAAATGCCAGGTGCCTAATTACACTGTCACCATTTCAAAAACTAACTTCAGAGGCTCCCAAATGTTGTTCTTAGTGCCCTTGACACCTAATTTTTTTGTGTGTCACCCCTGGCCCGAGCAACACTTTACAGATTTACTAACTAGTTGGGAGGAAACAACTTAGTGAATATTTATGACTGAACAACTTAGCTGCCATTAAAAAAAATAATGCCTACAAATTAAAAGAAAAAATGTTTTATTCGATTCTTAAATAACCACACTTACAGCATATGTGTCCCTGTTAACATCACACACTCCTCAGCCGTGGACCTTAGAGCATGTGTGTCCCTGTTAGCATCACACATTCCTCAGCCGTGAACCTTACAGCATGTGTGTCCCTGTTAGTATCACACACTCCTCAGCTGTGGACCTTACAGCATGTGTGTCCCTGGTAGCATCACACACTCCTCAGCCGTGGACCCCAAGCAGATGCCACTGCCCTCTCTTCCTTCTTCCTTCTGTGTAACATTTGGGCTTTTCTCACAGCACAACTGAAAACTCTTCTGTATAAAGACAGGCCATTGGAAAGAGTGTATACTGTGATGTTGACGTTTTGAGTTGTCTCCAGTTAGTTCATATTATCACATGTGCTGAGTGTCTTTGTGTTTTCCTCAAATCGGAGCTACCCTGTGGGACCCTGGTTGCTTGCTGGGAATCTGGGGTTTATTTGATAGAATTCATGGTGGGGGTTTCAGTTATAAAACTCAGCTGACTTTCTCTAGGTCACAAAGTAGGTTCAGTAGCATATCTTTCTCTTTCAGTTTTTCATTTACTTAGGTCATGTTGGTGTAAGTGTCTGCTGCCTTATAGCCTGAAAATACCAGCTTTTTGCTCCTGCCCCAGATGTTGGGCACCTTGATGCTTCATTTGCTCTGTGACCATTCCTAGGCAGGAACACGTTGGGCCTGTTTCCCTGTGGCACCTGCCTTAATTTGCTCCTTAATGACATGTGTTCATGCGATAAGCTGCCCAGAGAATAGTCTTAGAGCAAGAGGAAGCTTTAACTTTTATGTGATTAAGTTACCGCTATTGTTTATAAATATACTTGATTGATATTCTAGAAATGTAAGGGAGGTGGAATACTTACATTGCAACAAAAAGTGTGTTTGAAAAATTAAGCCTTAAAAATTGTGTGAATGTAATGTTTATAAATTCATAGATTCACTCATTCTAAAAAAGTTGATGAATTGCTGTGTGCTACATATGACTGGCCCTTGGGGTCCCATGTTATGTGCAGGTATAGACACACCCCACCTTCCAGTGGTAGCTTAGGTGTGGTGTGAAGTGTAAATGTTAACGTCATTTAACATCCCACAGGCACTGCAGGAGCACAGGCCTGACAGCCCGAAATAATTCTTTTCTCTGAATTTTGCATTCCAGGTTTTTAAAGTAATTTTTTAAGTTTCATAACCTTTTTAAGTTTCAATTTTTAGGTTGCCTTGATGGGCACCATTGTTATAACCTCAGCATCCATGCCCCCACACACACCCGTTGGAAAGGAGCCAACAGTTTAAGCCACAGACCCTCGTGCTCGTGTGACCCCCGAGGCAGCTCCGCCAGGCCTGGTGCCCCTCCTTCCCTTCAGCACTGACTGGCTTTGACCACTGGGTCCGAGTAGACGGTCTGTGGGTGAGAGTGGTTGGTTCAAGACAGGGCCCAGAACTCTGGGGGACACCAGACGCAGGCTGTGGAGACCTTAGGGCGACTGCCTGTTGGTAACAAAGGGCTGTCCCCATGTCACCCCACAGGTGCAAGGCCCAGGCTTCTGCGGCTCTGTGCTCCCAGCCCGGGTCTCCCTGACGCAAGGAGGGCGCTGCTGAGGGCGCGTGACAGGTGCGGGAGCTCCAGGCACACCGGGCATGTGTTGCCAAGCCTGAGGGTTGAAGGCAATTTTATGGCTGTTCTGGGTTTTATTTTCAAAGAAGGAATGTGTGATGTAAGTCACAAATGATGCATATGCACAATGGTGTTAAACTAGGTTGATGTACCCATGGTATGTGATAGCTCTTTAGGATTTTTTTTCATTTTTTAAATTTTGGTATCATTAATATACAGTTACATGAGCGACATTGTGGTTACTAGATTCCCCCCATTATCAAGTCCCCCCCCCACATCCCCCATTACAGTCACTGTCCATCAGTGAAGTAAGATGCTGTGGAGTCATTACTTCTCTATGCTATAGTACCTTCCCCATGCCCTTCCCCCTACATTATGTGTGCTAATCGTAATGTCCCTTATTCCCCTTCTCCCTCCCTTCCCACCCATCCTCCCCAGTCCCTTTCCCTTTGGTAACTGTTAGTCCATTCTTGGGTTCTGTGAGTCTGCTGTTGATTTGCTCCTTTAGTTTTTTTCTTTGTTCTAATACTCCACATATGAGTGAAATCATTTGGTACTTGTCCTTCTCCGCTTGGCTTATTTCACTGAGCATAATACCCTCTAGCTCCATCCATGTTGTTGCAAATGGTAGGATCTGTTTTCTTCTTATGGCTGAATAATACTCCATTGTGTTTATGTACCACAGCTTCTTTATCCATTCATCTACTGATGGACACTTCGGTTGCTTCCATTTCGTGGCTATTGTAAATAGTGCTTTTTAAAACTGGGCTACTGCAATCTTAGGGTAAATTCCTAGGAGTGGAAGTCCTGGGTCAAATGGTATTTCTATTTTGAGTTTTTTGAGGAACCTCCATACTGCTTTCCACAATGGTTGAACTAATTTACACTCCCTCCAGCAGTGTAGGAGGGTTCCCCTTTCTCCGAATCCTCACCAACATTTGTTGTTGTTTGTCTTTCGGATGGTGGTGATCCTTACTGGTGTGAAGTGATAGCTCATTGTGGTTTTAATTTGCATTTCTCTGATGATTAGCGATGCAGAGAATCTTTTCATGTGCCTGTTGGCCATGTGAATTTCTTCTTTGGAGAACTTTCTATTCAGCTCCTCTGCCCATTTTTTAATTGGATTATTTGCTTTTTGTTTGTTGAGGTGCGTGGGCTCTTTGTATATTTTGGATGTCAACCCCTTATTGGATATGTCATTTATGAATATATTCTCCCATACTGTAGGATGCCTTTTTGTTCTGCTGATGGTGTCCTTTGCTGTACAGAAGCTTTTTAGTTTGATATAGTCGCACTTGTTCATTTTTGCTTTTGTTTCCCTTGCCTGGGGAGATACGTTCATGAAATGTTGCTCATGTTTATATTCAAGACAGTTTTGCCTATGTTTTCCTCTGAGAGTTTTATGGTTTCATGACTTACATTCAGGTCTTTGATCCATTTCCAGTTTACTTTTTTGTATGGAGTTAGACAGTGATCCAGTTTCATTCTCTTACATGTAGCTGTCCAGTTTTGCCAACACCAGCTGTTGAAGAGGCTGTCATTTCCCCATTGTATATCCATGGCTCTGTAGGATATTTTTAAAAACTTAAAATATATCTTTTGATAATTTTGGGAAGAAGACAGGAAGCGGGTAGGGGATGATTTTAGAATTGTAAGGCATCAGAAAGAATGAGGAAAGATTAAGTTCTGATAAAAGTCAGGTGTAAAATTGTATGTTTATTATTCACACTTGTGTCACAACAGTTTCATTAGTACACAATGCATAAATTTTTGTAAAGGTGAGAGTAGGAGGAAACTAAGTGAATTAACATCTTTTGAAAACTTTTTTGAAGTGTCTGATTATGAAAATTATCAGATATACACAGAGAGATGAGACACCCCACATGTAGGTAGCACTGGGCTATAATTACCAGTGGGCACTGTCTTGTTTCACCTGTATCTCCCCTCCCTCTGCCCCATTTGGAGAATTTACAAGAGATCATGGACATCACCCTTCATACCATAGTGTGTATCTCCAAGACCGAAACAGCTTTGATAAGGTGTGATTGACAGTAAGTGGCAAGAGATGCTTTTCCTGGTCTCCGTCCTAAGACAGTGCTCGTTTCTGTGCACCTCCAGTCCCTGACCTTAGGCAGAGTAACAGTTAATGTTTTAAGGATGGGAAGAATTATTCACATTGTTGACAGTCTTAGTAAAGGTCCTTATGAAGAATAAAGCATATTTCCAGGAGAAGCAGTGACCGCTGCTAATAGCAGTGAGCACGCGGCAGCGGGAGCAGCCTGCTTCCTGCCTTTCTTGGAGGCCCGGCTCAGGAACTCCCCTTGTTTGCCCATGACTTAGATCTTGGCTCTATCTTGTATTGTTAACTCTGCACAGCAAAAAGTATCTCCATTGTGCCTGAAAAATATTACATGTAAAATTTGGAAAGTATGCAAATATACTTAGAATCTAGGGTTTTGATTTATTAACAATGTTACACTAGAAGTCCAAGGGCCAGCTCAGCCTGTCTGGATCCCATCCTTCCTGCCTTCTCTGGAACCATAGTAAGGCTGCTAATCCTTTTCACTCCCTTGTATCTCTTACTGGATCTTTTTCATCAGAAATTATGCATCATCAAGGCATCACAGGGAAAATTTCAGTGTGTCCGCATTTCCGCTTCCCTTCAGCTGCAGCCCTGGCTTCTCCCTGTCCGTTCGTTGCTCCATCTCCCCACCGCCTGGACACAGCACCCCACTGGACCTCTCACCAGTTTTCAGCTGTGTTGCCTAACCCTTGACCCTTTCAGGAAGACACTCCTGATTTTCCTCCTCTGACTTTCAGGCAGTTTGTGTTCGGCCTCCTGAGATGGCAGGGAGTCCCTCTGTGCGTGTTCCCTCCTGGCAGTTCTCATTGACCGAACAGCTTGATGACCTAGGTTCACTCCTTCTTGTCTAGTGTTGTTCACATTCCTCTGTCTGTATGTCCAGCTTGCCTTCTTGGTACCTCCACTCAGACGTCTCGTAGACATGTCAGAACCAGCATGTCTTCCGCTGAGTCTCTGCCTGGCCCTGGGGACGTGCACCTTCTCCTCGGACCTGAGACCTGCCGCTCCGTTCTCCCCCTCCTCAGTTCTCACGTACAGCCAGCAAGCAAGTGCTGTCCGTGTTAACCTCCCGAACACCTAGGATCTGTCTACTTTGTCCGTCTCCGCTGCGTTCGTTGGATCCGAGGAATGTCCTGCCCCGCCGTGGCCTGCATGGCCTCTGCCTCGGTCTCCCGCCCGCCGCCTGCCGTGGCTGTGGGGGCATCGTCTTTCACACCCAGCTTGATCGTGTCGTTCCCCTGCTTTACAAGGAGCTCCTAGCCTTAGAGGGCAGACTCCTAGATTCCACTTTAAAAATCAAGGCAGGATTAGATGGCGTGAGGTACTAACGGGAAAGGCTGACTGCTGAGTTCATCAAATTCAGTTGAAAGGTACTTAGTTTTCAGATTTATTAGTCAACTAACATAAGCATTATGATGGAAGTAAGTTGGCCTCTTCCTGTCCTTTGCCTTTCAGTGTGAGAAGTCTCTTAGAACCAGTTTAGTCGTGTACTTTTGAACATCCTCAGTCTTCAGAATGTTTGTTGTATTATTTACGACTTGTGTATTAATACCCTTCTTTCAGAAGCACATCAGTTAACAGGCAGATCCGCTCACTAGTTTATTCTTTCAGGAGACATTTCTGGGTGAGTTGGGTCCCCGGTGACTCTTCTCTCCCAGCACCATCCCGCAGTACTTCAGCTGCAAAGTAATGGAGTAGTGCAGCTGTGAGCCCCCGACTCAGCCTCGGAGGGAGTGACGCAGAGGAGACCTGTTCGAGCTGCTCCCATGCGTTCATGGGGTGAGGGCTGATGAGGGCTCCCAGGAGCCTGGGGGTGGATCTCACTCTCAGGAGGAGGCCTGTCCCTCTCACCAAGTGGCACCCGTGCACGTCAGGAGCTGTTGTCCCTGTAGGCTGGCTGCACGAGGCCTTGGGTAAGTCCAGCAGAGGCCACTTCCCCATGGAACTTGCCGCTCCCCTCGCCCTCCCGCTGGCGACGCCTGCCTTTTCCTGTGTTTATCCATGTTCCAAGAACCCGTCAGCTGCCTCCTCTGCCTGTCAAGGGGCTTTTGGGGGAGGAAACCCCAATAAGTTGTTGGAAAATTCACATTCTCTGATGGGTAGCAATACACTCGGATGTGCCTGAACAACCCAATTGCTCACCAGCAAGACAAACGTAATGGAAATGTAGCTAATAACAAGTAGAAACAGAGCTCAGAGCAGCAGTTAGCATCTTTCCCTACCTTAGTCCTAGAGAAGAGAAGGTAGCATTGCTTCTGAAGGCTCATTTATGCTGTGTTTCCCAGACAAGAATATGAAGGGAAGTGTGTTGACTGGGATGGGAAAACAAACTGAGTCTGGGAGAAGGATTGGAAGTGGCTGGGTGAGACCGGTGCGCTGCTGGCTTGTGGCATCCTGGCCGGAAGGATGGCTGAGGGTCAGGCTTTGTGGGGCCGGGGTCTGTGGGGGCCCCTTAGACACCTGCACTTGGCACCTGTATGGCAGAAGTCATCACATTGTGCTGAGAAACAGGAAAACTGAAGAACATAAAGGAGAGAGACTTTCCCTTGGCAGAAAGGCACTGTTTGTCTATAATCCTACAGAGCAGGGCCCTAAAAGATTGACTTTCTTATCAACCCTTCAAAAAGGGGCTTGGCATAACTAAATTTGGAGAAGTGAAGGAATGTGAAAGTATTTTGCTCCCTATTGCTATAGACTATTAATTCATACTGTCATGCACTTTGAGAGGAAGAAATGAAAACCTATAATATGAATTCTCAAAGAGATTAAAAAATATTACAGTGACACAATCTCATAAAAAAGAGTTTCTGAAAAGTTTAACTATAATTGAAAAATGTTATCTACCACTGAGAAAATATTGATCTAGGGCTGGGGTCATCAGACCACATGTAGCCTGCCAACCTGTTTTTGTAAACAAATGTTTACTGGAACACAGCTGTATTCATTTATTTACACATTGTCTATACCTGCAGTGAGAGTGGAGTCAAAGCTATGACAGAGACTGTATGGCCTGTAAACTTAAAATATTTACCATGTGGCCTGTAAGCAAAAATCTGTAGATTTCTGAGGAGGATCAAGTGGAGTTGTCTTCCAATACTGCAAAGCTATGAAGAGAAATAAAAATGTCTACATAACAGGAGCTCAAGAAATAGCAAAAGAGAATACAAGCAGCAATATCAAAGAAATATAAGAAGAAAACTTTCCTAAAACACAGTAAACCCTGTGTTCACGCAGAGAGGGATGCCACATGCCATACAGAATACTGGAAGGAAAGAAGCAGTCTTAGAGATAGCCCAGTGGCATTGTTGAACTCTGAGGCTGAACGTGAGTATTTCACAGGAAAACATCAAGCTGCTTTTGGGATTCTAATCTGTAGCAATAGAAGCTAGAGGACAGTAAAAATGTTTACTGGTTTCTAAAATTAATGCATGAACTACATACACGTTTGTGACTTTGTAGAAAACCATGTTACAATTTTGGGGCACTGTCACTAACTAGGTCTGTCCTGACAAGTTTTTAGGATTTATCAGCGTCTTACTAACATTTCAGTATATGTAGACATAAGTCTCATGTTCAGAGGCAACCTAACCCAACAGGTTCATGACCGGTCTCTGTTTTGAGGCCCGCTGCACCGCAGCAGTATGCTTTTTGACAGGGGTAGTAAATGGGGCTAAGCAGAGCTGGCATGAGGACATGAAGCCAGCTGCATCCGTGTCTCCTTCCAGTTACATCAGGATGTCTAAGGGGTCGTGGGAAACCTGGGACTGATTGTCCTTTGTCTCTGGAAAAATCTCAGATGATCAGTGAAACAGCAACAGAGTAAGGAAATAGCCATAATGAGGTGGAGTAGGGACTCCGGCTGGCAGAGAAGCTACTGGGAGACCTGCCCCGTGCCCTGGAAGCAGTTGTCAAAAGTTGGGAGGAGTCAGTCAGCCACTGCCTAGTAGACTGAGTTTGGGCAGGGTTTTGTTCCCCGTGGTGATAGAATGGAGTAGGACCAAGTCTTCCCTGTATAGAGCAGCGGATGGATCTGTTCCAGTGTGGAAGGGTAGCTGGGTGTAATGTGATCTAAGTAACCATCAAAGAATAATAAGTTTATGATGAAAGCTAGAAAGTGATGTCAAAAATCAGAATAGTGTACTCAAATCACAGCTGTATTCTTTGCTAACGGTAATGGTGACTGATGACAATTTTACATGTCTTATTTTTAAAGTAAAACTTAAGTGGTTATTATACAAATATGTTGAGGGCCAAAACGAGACCAAATAATCTCTTTTTAAGGTCTAAGTAATAACCCATGGTTGTGCTTTACCAATCGTTTTTTGTGTATAAGAGGTAATTGCAGAAGTCCAAGATGTAAGTATTGACATAATAAGTCATAAGTCCATCAGAATGAGTTTAACAAGGTCGTTTCTCTCAATACATTTTCCCTCTGTTTTAGAAAAGACGCCGGCGGATAGACCGAAGTATGATCGGAGAGCCGACAAACTTTGTGCACACGGCCCATGTGGGATCGGGAGACCTGTTCAGTGGGATGAACTCAGTAGGTGTCGGCGGGACGCGCTGATGGGGTTTGGGGCGCAGACGCACGCGTCCTGTGTGATGGATGCATGACACCCTTAGTGATTGCACTATTCTAAACGACTTTGTAGACACGAAATATAAATACATAATGTAAGCATAGACGAGAGGTGAATGTGAAAAATCAGTCTCTCACTTCATTTGCCATTATTCATGTTTCTATTGCTTGTACTAAACTCTTCCTAGCTGCCCTTCTCCTGAAGCTAACTTCAAAGGGCTTGAGTTCAGAATGGAAGTTACTATCCCATCAAATCTGCTGCCCGCCCCCACCACCCCCGCAAAGGGACTTGGAAATCAGCCTTCTAGTAATGTCTTTTTGTTCTCCAAGGTTCACTGGGTTCTTTTGCAAACATGTTTATTGCATTTACTTTCATCAAACATTAGCCTTTACCCGAGGACATTAGAATATCTGATTTATTCATTACTGTAAGTTCTCATGTGCAAAGCAGAGGGTCAAGGATTAGAATTTGTACATATTTGCTGTCTTTTTACAGAGGTTTAGTGAATTCAGAACAGACGTTGGATTTACTCAGCCGAACTCTTTTATTCCTTACTTTTTGTCCACAAGAAAAACAGTGCAGTGTGGTGGAAGAACTACCGAGAGAGGACTTTTTAACCAGGGCTCTGCCTCATTTTGTCTGTGACGTGAGCCACCAAGTGTTCAGAGTGTGTTTCCCCCAAATCTAAAGTAAACAGCGGTGTCTGGGTGGTCCCTGCAGTGTTTAGAGACAGTCAGTAGGGCTTTTGTAAACACAGAATTATGATCCATGGTGCTCCCTGGAAACATGAACAAACACCTAAGAGAACAGAGACTTTTAAAATAGGTGGGTGGGTATCCTGGATACAGCAAACAAGTTTGTCACGTCAGTTACTAGGTAAGCAGAGGAATGACATTTGAGGCTTCCTGTAAAGGAAACAGCTTCTTTGTTTTAAATCTGTAGGAAAAGTACTTGGTTTCACCCTCTGCATTAGTAGAAATGTAAGAGGTGTCAGGTTGTTGTCAAAATACAAATCAGTAGCTTTGTTTCCTGGACCAGCATGGAACGAAAGGGCACACAGGACTCTCTGACTTTCGTTATTATGGTTATTTTAATATATATGAATAGAATGAATGGTTTCAAATTTATTCTATATGGTGACTTTCATTTCTCAATTTTATTCCTTCTTCCCCACTTCAGGTTTTTAAAAACCTAACCACATAGGATGAATTGAATTTTGGGCTCATGGTATTTACTTGAACTTTTGAAATCTTGTTTCTGCACATTTCAGAAAGATTCCTGCCTGGCATTCGGGCTCTACAAATAGCCTGTCATTGATGCTGGTGCCTCATGCCTGCCATGCGTTCTGGTAGAGCTGGCGGACTGTCCTGGCAGGGCCAACGCCTCGGCTGGGGCGCAGGGCCAGTGCGGGGGCTCCAGGTCGCCCTCCAGGCTGGCGGAAGTGGGGTCTTCACGACCGAGAACCAGGCGTGCCTCCTGGGGCTGCCTGCACTAGTCCTTGTCTGCACGGTGGTGCGCAGCTGTGGCCCCCTGCACTCTGGGTGTAGACTGAGTATTGTGGAGTCCCTAACTTTAACTGGAGTGTCATGGATGGTTCTAACTGGTATAAGCCAGATTTGGTGAGAGAATTCTGTTCTCTGTACAGTAATAGTGTTAATGAGGCAAAACCATGTATCTGTTTATCCAAAGCACTGAGCAGCTTGTATTAGGAACATGGGTGCAGCACCAGGGCCCACAGGCTTCCTGAGTGGTCAGATGACTTGTAGTCTCCTTTTCCCTGACTCTTTTAATAATACAGCCTTATTTTACTAAAATATCACATAGCCACAGCTGTACATACATTCAGTCTCAACATTGATGGGTTACTTAATAAAAAATCCAAATGCTTATTTTGAAATGAAAGAATTGACTTTTGGAGGAAAATGTTTTCTTCTTAAAATTGGCATGACATTGTGAATGCACCATGTGAAACTATGAAGATGTGTTTTTTTGAATAAGCCTTGATGCTTTTTGTTAATTAAGAATGTCAAGTATGTAAATTTTGTCACATGGACTTTAAAAAATTTATCTTTGGTCCAGTTTCATTCATACTTCTAAGTAATTTAGGTGATCACACATGTGACGTGTCTGTAAATTGAGATACTTGAGGTTGAGAACAGAAAGGTGAGCTGATTCGTATTTTGGCTGTTTTTGCCACGTACACCTTGTGAATTACAGAACAGGTTTTTCATAATTGGGAAGCTGTGGCAAAAAATGTTTCCATTACTAGCCTATTTGCTCCTATAATCAGTAAAATTTTAAGTCTATGAAAACGGCAAAAATCTACATTTTTTAGGAGGATGATGTTTAGGAAAAAGATGTTGAGACCAGAATTGCAGACCTTTGCTTCACTTTATTTTAGGTCAGCTCCATCCAGAACCAGATGCAGTCCAAGGGAGGCTACGGGGGCGGGGTGTCCGCCAGCGCACAGCTGCAGCTCGTGGACACGAAGGCGGGATAGCCCTGGTCCCTTCCCCGGTGAGTGCGGCAGGCTTGGGCTTCAAAATGGATATATTTTGTTCTTTTTTAAGAACTGAATTACTGGAAGGTGCAAACATATTCTTGGTTGTGTCAGAGGCCATTGCATTTTGAGTATTAGTTGTGGGTTCTTTTCATTATGAATAACTTTAAATGGTGACAAGAGGCTTATTTTGAGATAGTCCTGCAGGGCATCCCACATGTAGGAAGTGAGTGTATATGTGACACTGTGTTACTGATAAATCTTTCATTATAAACTTGTAAAAAGTGTGAACCTCTAAAATATAGAGATAATTTGGATTTCTCTTTTGGTTTTATAGGTCATTCATTTTTGTGTGTGATTGCTTTTCTTTTCGATTGCAAAGAGAAATGTGGTGGCATCTTGTTCGCCCTGTTGTGATTATCCAGTGAGACATTGCTGTTCTGCCCGCAGCAGCCGGGCCCTGCGTCCCCTCCTGCCGGCACGCCTGCCTTTGGACCTGCGGACTTGTTTGGATTGTGGCTTAATGTTCATCAGTATGGATCTGAGCTCAGCATGATCTTTTCTGTGAATGCTAACACCACTTTGCATCCTTTATTTTCCACTTTAAACATTTTCTTCCAACCCTTTCTGCCTTACGGTTTCTTGGTAAGCACGACCTGTTAATATTTGTTAATTGGCTACCATTTATGTATATTTTGGAAGGTATGAGACCCACAGGCACAATGATTTTTATTCATCTGGGCAGGTGGACACCTGCATGTTCTATGGCGCTGCCTCATGTGGGGAGCCAGGTCACAGTTCCACAAAAAGGCAGCTTGTGGCTTGCACTCATACATATGTAAATGTTGAGTATATTTATTTGGAGAGCAAGGACTTAGGATTGTAAACACCATCATCTTTAAATGGGTACCTAACAGAGGACCAGCTACTGTAACAGTCTGTTGGAATTCTGGCCTGTATTGCCGGCTGTAGAGTCACTGGCATTTCTATGATTTGGGGGATGGCGACGGCATAAGTTATCAAGAGCAACACATCAATCTGGCTGAACTTGGCCGTGAGGATGATGGGGAGAAATCTTTGCTCAGGTTACAAAATGTTTATTCTTGACAAATTTTATGAATTTTAGATGTTAACATTTCATGCAGCAGCAAATGAGGCTTAATTGAAGACTTATGAAAGAATTAGATACTGGAAGTAATACTCCATTCTGCCCCAGTTCTTTGGAATTCACCCAGTAGTGGGGCACTAGACTGGTCCTTGAATTTCTGCAATTTTGAGCCTTCACTGCTGTCCATCCCAGAGACTCTGTCAAGGGAAAACATTTATGCTTATTAACCAAGATAGTGCACCAGCAAAACCACAGCTTGCCTGTGTGAGGGCGCCTGCTGCGTGCAAGCACTTTAATGATGACATCCTGGCATTGTCAGCACTGAGGCTGTCTAGGGTACTTGTCCTGTAACCCCTATAGCACCACCCCAGGGAGGAGCCAGGGCCCCAATTCCCAGGGGTTGGGACCATGTGCCAAGGAAGGTGCCAATACACTCAGTGAAAAAAATAGTCCAAGATAAACACCTTGAACAAATTTTTTTAGGGAGGCTGTGTTCCCACATTTATCTATGTAAATACATGTACTTGAGATAAAGGGAACCAGTGACCTTCCAAGTTTGATTAAATAGGATTGACTGTTAATACTTTGCTGAAATACATGCTAACAGCTGCTAATAAGCAAGGGAAGTGGAAGGGCTGATGCCATAGGTGCTTTCCTGGGATGTCAACGTGAAGTGGTGCCAGTAGCAGAGTGGAAATGGTGACTGGGTGCGTTAAGCAGTGGGCCTTATTTAAAGATACTTTGTGAGTACATTAGCTTTTACTTTGTTATTAAATTATAGCAGTTTCATTAGAGAAAAGCAAATGACTTCTGTTCAGCACCCAGAAGATAAAATTGACATATTTTTATAATATAAGCATACTTTTTTTGTACATTGTGTTCATTCTTAAATAAGGTGAGTTAAGTGTTGGCTTGTAGATATTAAAAAAAAGTATTTGATTTTGATTCAATAAATGTTTCCCTTCAATCCTGGCTTGGCTTTCCTTTCTTTTAGTTCGATTTTAAAGAGTTACCTACCAGAACTCAGAGCACCTAATCTTTTAACTTCTCCTTATGATTTAACAACAACTGCCTAGTCAGAATGAACCTTAAAGGTTTGGAAATATGTTAGCATCCTTGTTAGTATCACAAATAATACAATTTTCCACACTGGAGCATTTTGTCCTCAGTGCATGTAAGATTTAAATGACATGAAGACTGTGTACCTCAGTCACACTAATCACATTTCAAGTGCTCAGTGGCTCCACGTAGCTGTAGCTACCATACCGAGCAGTTGGGCAACATCTGGAGATACTGCTGACTGAGCAGGACGGGGGGTACGAGGCCAGCCCCAGACGTCACAGTTGAGAAACCCTGTTTAGGAAAAAGATCATGCACACTCACCACATACATCCTGCCATACAAGGTCCTAAAATTTGAGTATTTCAAAAAGTGTTGATAATTTTTTCCTCAGGACTTCTATGTTTGAAGCAGACCTAGAAAACAATCGATCCAAATAAAGAAGAGTGAGATTTTTTTTTTTTTTTTACAGAAAACTAGTTACAAGGAGCATAACTGAACGGCCACTATGTGACAGCTGGAAGTCATGCTCAGGATTTGAGCACGCCGTTCACGGAACAAGAGATTCCTTTGCCTCCAGGAGCTTTCATTCCAGTGCTGGGGGTGGGCAGAGGGACACACATTAAGCCAAATAAGTAAATTTTATAAAAGATTAGAAAATGCTAAGTACTCTGGACAAACACTGGGTGATATAGGAAAGAAGTTGCAGTTTAAAATATCACCACAGCAAGGCAGTGGTACTGAAACTGAAAATCTTAGTAATATAGTGACACTGTTTTACTGCCAACAAGCAAAAAGGAAAGACAATTCTGAATAGCCTCATATAATGCAAAAATATGTCCAAAGGTACAATTTTGATCTACTGATGGATGTACCCCCAAGCTCCTAGAACAGGGCTAGCCATGCCAATAAAATGTTTTGAATGAAATTTAAGAAAATTTTTAGTGACAAATAATTGCATTTCTTCAGGAGTCCATAATATATCTTGGTTGTACAGTGATTTTAAGTACATAATCAAATATTTTAAAAATCAAAGCATGAAAGAATGAGTCATAGAACATAATGTATAGAAAATTTGACAAAATTCACAAGAGTGTGTGGGGAGAAGGAAAGGAGGAGCAAAGTGCTATGAACAGTTGAAAATCAATCTTGAAAGCCATGCAAAAATCCTAAATAAAATATTAGCAGAATTAAATAACACTTTAAAAGAATTATACATAATGACAAAAGGATTAGGATCATAAGTGATGCCCAAGTAGGATTTAGTCCCAGACTTCAAGAATAGTTCGACATAAGAAAACCAATTCATGTAATACATTCACAGAATGGCCAGGGGTGGGGGTGGGGAGGATGATCCCCTCAGTACAGAAGCAGCATTTGAGAAAATTCAACACCATTAAGGCCATACATGAAAAGCCCACAGCTAACACTGTATTCATTGTGGAATATTGAAAGCATGAAAGCTTTTCCTCTAAGATCAGGAACAAGACTTGGATGCCTGCTTTCACCACTTCTATTGAATAAATACTAGATAGAAGTCTTAGCTGGAGCAGTTAGGCCAGAAAAAGAAAAGGCATCCAAATTAGAAAGAATTAACCTCTGTTCACAGACATGATCTGTTATACAGAAAGCCCTAAAGATTCCACAAGACAAAAAATACTATTAGAATAAATGAATTCAGCAAAGCTGAATCAACACACAAAGCAATTGTTTTCTGTATATTAACAATAAGCAATACAAAAAGGAAATTGGGAAAACAATTCCACCCAACAATAGCATCAAAAATAAATACTAAGGAATAAATCTAACCAAGAAGGCAAAAGACTTGTACACTGAAAACTACAGAACATTAGTAAAAGACGACATAAGTACATGGCTAGGTCTCCCATGTTCATGGATGTCAGTACTGCCCCAAGGTGGTCTACAGATTTAACGCAAACTCTATCAAAATCCCAATGGCAGTTTTTGCATAAATAGAAATATCCATCCTAACATTCATATGGCATCTCAAGGGTCCCTGAAGAGCCAAAACAATCTTGAAAAAGAACAAAGCTAGAAGTCTTGTACTTGATTTCAAAACTTACTACTATAGATTTACAGTAAGTTAACTGTGTGGTACTGGCATGAACACAGACACACAGACCAGTGGAAAAGAAGAGAGCCAGAAATAAACTCCCACGTGGAGTCAGATGACTTAATAAGGCTGCCAAGACCACCCAACAGTCTTTTCAACAAATGGTGCTGGGAAAATTGGATATTCACATGCAAAAGATAAAGATGGACCTTGTCTTAGTCTTTTTGGGCTGATATGACAAAATACCCCAAGCAGAATAGCCTATTAACTATAGAAGGTTTGGCTTACAGTTTGGAAGGCTGGGAAGTCCGAGGACAAGGTGCAGTAAGGAAGGCCGTGTTCTCCTGAGGGGCCTTTCCCTTGTTCAAGCCTGTGCCTTCTTGCTGTGTCCTCAAACGGTGGAAGGGGCAAGAGATCTCTCCGGAGCCTTTTTTCAAAAGGGCACCAATTCCACTCATGAGGGCTCTGCCCTCTTGACTTAAGCAACTCCCAGAAGCCCCACCTAGTAATACATCACAGGGAGATTAGGATTTTGATGCACCAATTTGGGGGAAGGGGCACAAACATTCAGACCGCAGCAGACCTTTTCTTACATAATATACAAAAATTAAAGAATCAGATGTAAATGTAAGGCCTGAAATTAAAACTCCCAATAAACTATAAAACCTGATTTTACAAATGGACAATGTCAATAATACTGTAGTGTCTTCTTTGTTGCCAGATACTAGTTGGGGCAAACATTTAATAATGTAAATAACTGTTGAATCACTATGTTGTATACTTGAAACTGATATAATACTGCGTATCGACTATACAATTTTAAAAAATGGGCAAAGGACTTGAATAGACATTTCTCTAAAGAAGAGATACAAATGGCCAATAAGCACATGAAAAGATGCTCCACATCCCTAATGAGGGGAATGCAAACCCAAACCACAGTGAGATCCCCTCTCACCCATCAGGTTGGCTACTGTCAGAAAACAAGTGCTGGTGAGGATGTGGAGAAATGAATGCTGTGCACCACCGGCGGGAATGTGAAGTGGTACAACTGCCAGCGATAACATGGGGATTCCTCAAAACACTACAAACGCTACCACCATGTGGCCAGAAATGCACCTTGGGGTGTCTACCCAAAAGAATCGAGGGCTGAGTGCCACATACTCATTTGTACACCCCATTCATAACAGCATTATTTCCAGTAACCAAGGGGAAGAAGCAACACAGGTGCCCTTTGGTGGCTGGCTGGACAGGAAAATGTGGTACTACAATGGATTACTCAGCCTTAGACAGGAATACGACACCTGCTACAGGATGGATGAGCCTTAAGGACAGACATTATCCTAAGGGAAACAAGCCAGTCACAAAAACACAATGATGATCCAAAGTATGAGTTAATCTATAGTCAAATTCATCAAGACAAAACAAAAAAGCAGGTCAGGTGAACTCACCCAAAGGCAGCAGCAGAGTGGAAAAGGGAAGGGAAGCACAAAGAGAAGTTTGGCGTTCAGTCTGATTCTGTGATGACAACTGCCTCAGAGACCGGTATGTGCAGCTGAGAAATGCAAACCACTGACAATCTCCTGCCTTCCTCTTCTCTTCTCCTGTCTAAATGCATGCTTGAGACAAAACTCCAGCTGAGACCTATGCCCAACACTCTGTGCCAGCAGACATGACACCTTCAGGGTGGAGACCTTGTTAAAAAGGCACATGGGACACGACTGCCACAGGCACCAGGTTTCCCCAGGCCATGTCCCAGCTCAGGCCATTCGGCCGCTGCCCGGTACCTTGGGACTGAGCTGCGCTCCTTCCTCAGGCAGCAGGAGTCCCAGGTTTTTACACAGGCTGTAAAAACCATCACCACAAGGCCTGTGTACTCAACAGCACCAGTAAGACGATGCCTAAACAAATCACAAACGGTTATAGAAAAATCATTTGATGTTCTCAACTCACAAAGCCGCAGGCACCACACTGTGGCCTGACAGACCTTGACACAGCGCCCCGTGTGGTGAGCACCGGGGGGGGGGGGGGGGCCGGGGGGCCTCCCCAGCATGCTGGGCACTGAGGAGGGGAAAACCCAGCAGGGCCCAGCCGGTCATTCCAGGAAACCAGTGCGTGGCAAGACGATTCACCCTCTAGGATTAAACAAACCGCTTAGTGATCTCCTTGACTTGGATTTTAGAAAGCCAGCGGGTGGCGCCCTCCTTTCTCCGAGGGGTAGTTTGCGCTCCGGGGAGGGGCCCTCTCCTGCCTCCCAGGCGTCTCTTGAGCTCCCAGATCTAATGAGTAAGGGAAGAGGTGGTCCCGTCTACCTCAAGGCTCCTCTTGGCAAGTTCCTTAGGCTCTCGGTATTTCAAAAAATGAAGGATTTACAAGGACTCATGAAAGAGATAATCAGCAGCATAGGCTTCTGGTGAAACAGACGGTAGAAACGCTAACACGATCATGATCTTCATTTTCTTTCCAGGCTTAACACAGAAGGTAGAACTTCCAGTATAGTTTCAATTATTGGTTTATTCATTAGACTTTATAAAGAGCCAGACTTCCAAAGCACTTTACAGACCTGGCCAAACAGCAGAGTGAGAAGGGTCGCTCAGTGCCTGTGCCTGGCTGTGTGCAGTCTCACAACCATCCTATTAAAGTGCTGTACGCCCCAATTTCACAAATGGCAAAACAGATGGTTAGAGGTAGATAATTGCTCAAGGTCTCACAGCTTAATAACTGGGCATATAAGTCCTGCAGTTTATGAGGAATGTCCTGGGGTCACACAGGAACTGACCTTGACCTCCAGGCCAGGGATTCTAGGGACAGCCTCACACGGGCCGTCGTGGACACACACACTCCTGTGTGGAGGGGTGGGTCACTGTGAGTCCAAGTCTCAGTTTCACCCTGTGGATTGGGGAAGAAATAGCTGCTCTGAGAAAGGAGTTTGGGAGTTGTTTTAAGAGGACAGGAAGCTTGAAGCTTGCAAATCCTCACCTCATCTGTCGGCCACCAACACTTACCTCAAAGGGGACAGGGTTTTCCAAATGAGAGGGAAGACTGCAGGGCGGCAGGGAGTGGAGGACTCTGAGCTGCTGGGCTGGACCAGGGGCTTCTTCCCTGTCACCTGGACGAGGGGACACCTGCCCCCGAAGCCCAAAACCCTTGGCCCCTGAGGGGCCAAGACCCAACCGCACTCTGGACCCTAGAGACTGGGGAGGACATTTTACACTTTAAACCAGAAGGTGCAGACTGGGCATGGCTCGGAATGAACCAATGCCAAGTATGTTTTAAATTGGAAAATAAAAAACACTGAGAAGAAAATAAACAGCCACCCAGAAAGCTGAACAGCTCACTGGCCCGTCCCGTTGCTACTCTGCCTCTCAAAGGAAACCGTAGGCTCAGACTTCAATGCCCAACCTTGCTAACATTAGAAAAACAACTGCTGTTAAAGCTTGTCCTCGGCACGATGAAGCTCCAGGGGTTCAGCTACGTGAACTGACTCAGCACACTGGACGTGAAACCCAAGGTATTTTTCTGTGCATTCCCGCTCTCAGCACCGACCAGTCCCCTGGGGGGTCAGAGGCGAGGCAAAGGTGACGCCTCCAGAGGGCGGGGTCGTCAGGAGTGTGCGCTGTCGGGAGCATGCTTCTGCTTCCAAGGGGTCGAATCCACCATCGCTTAGCCCTCTCTAGCTGTAGCCCACCACAGGTGCTTCATTTGTTAGTTTGGGGCTGGATTTTTTTTTTTTTGGCATTTAAAAAATATGTAAAATACACAAACACAACCATCTTTAAGTGTACACTTCAGTAGTGGCACACACATTCACACTGTCGTGCAACCAGTCTCCAGAACCTTTTCATTTTGCAAAACTGAAATTCCACACCCTCCAAGGAATGACGCTCCGCTCTCCCCTGCCCCCAGGCCTGGGCCCCGTCACTCTGCTCCTGTGTCTGAGTCGGACTCCTGCAGGGGCCGCAGCTACGCAGAATCAGTCAATATTTGTTGTCTTTCTGCGACTGGCCTATTTCACTTTACATGTCCCTAGGTTGATTCATGTTGTAGCGCATGTCAGAACTGCCTTGCTTTTTAAAGGCTGAATAATATTCCACTGTATTATGACACTTTATTTTTCCATTCAGCTGTCAATGGAAGGACATTTGAGTTGCTTCCACCTCTTGTTGTCGATAATGCATGAGCGTATAAATCTTTGAGATTCTTGCTCATAAAGCTGAGATTCTGCTCTCTTTTCTTTTGGATATATACCCAGAAGCAGGATTGCTGGATCAAATGATACAATTTTTGTTTTTTGAGAACTGTCATATTGTTGCCCCTGGCAGCTGAACCATTTTATATTCCCAGTAACAGTGGACAGGATTGTACAGGATTCCCAGGTACTCCACATCCTCACCAACACTTGTTGTTTTCTTTTGTTTTTCTTTTTTTGGTAATAGCCATCCTAATAGGTATGACGTGGTATCTCTGCAGTTTGGTTGTATTTTCCCCATGGCTAATGATCTTGAACATCCTCTTACATCCCTATCAGCCATTTCTTTCTCTACTTTGGAAATGTCTATTCAAACCCTTTGTCCATTTTTCACCTGGGTTGTAGTTATGTTGTTGAACATGAGATCTTTTAATAATTTTTAAGAAATCTTTTTGAATTATATGTCCAATGTTATATATATATATTTCAAGTATGAAAACATAAAATATACACTCTGTTCTCAAAGAGTAAATGCACTTCATTTGAGGCCCTCTTGAAGACAATATTGTCACTATAAACATATGTTGGAAATTGAAATTTAGGAGTGTCTCGTCCAATAAATGAGACATCTTATTTGTTTGGTGAGACCATCGAGGGCCCGTCACGGGCAGCCTACTGGCTGCGACCTGCCGCTGGGTTCCTGGCTTTAGGCTCTTTCCCTCTGGGGTAGCCAGGATCCTGTTCTCACTGCTGTGAAGAGCCTTCCTCAACATTTAAAATTTTGACTAGTATATTTTAACTTAGGAAACAAGCTCTCAATCTTGTCAAGAATATAACTTTAGTGCCTTTTCTACAAAGAGTCCATTCAGTTTTTGAGGTGTCTTGCTTATACTTTGAGTGGTTAAGGAAGTTGGATATATGACCACCTAGAGTTGTTGGCCAGCCAAGACTATATTGGGCAAAGAAATGACATTTTGGGAAAGGAGAGGAGATGGAAGATTTCAGGTAGAAAGAACAGAGGTGTGATGAGGGAAAAGAGGGAGAAAGAGAATGAAGAAAAAGCGTCTGCCACAGTCGTGGTCGCTATTGCTGCATGCTTTCCCTGTGGCTCGGCACTGCCACGGGATCACATGTGAAGTCACTCATGCCTTCCTCAGAGCAACAATAAATATGAGGTAGGTCAGTGTCAACCTCTTTGATGGGGGAACTAAGGCACAGGGAACACGCACAACTTCCCCAGGGTCATACGACTAATAAGCGACACACCAATTACCTGTTGTTGCAGAGTAAATGGCTACAAACTCAGCAGCTTAACAGCTCAATTTCAGTGGGCCAGGAGTTTGGGTCCAGCTTTGCTGGGTCTCCTGTGGAGGATCTCACAAAGCCGTGGTCAGCATGTCAGCTGGGCTGGGCTCTAATCTGCAGGCTTCACTCCAAGCTCACTCAGGTACTGGCAGACTCATCCTTGTAGAACTGACAGCCGACAGCCCCAGCTTCTTGCTGACTATTGGCTGAGAGTTTCTGCACCTCTATGTTCACTGTAGTGTTATTCACAATTGTCAAGACCTAGGAACAACCTGACAGGTGAATGGATAAAGAAAATGTGGGGCATGCACACACACACAATTATTCCTTAATAAGGAAGGAAATTCTCCCACTTGTGACACCACGGACGCACCTGGAGGGCACTATGCCATGTGAAGTCAACCAGCCGCAGCAAGGTAGATACTGAATCTTCTCCCTGGGATGTAGAATCTGGTGGCTGCCAGGGTTTGAGGGTTGGGGGAAATGAGATGTTTTTTTAGGTACAAAGACTCAGTTATATGGGTGAGTGAGTTTCGGACCAGAATTCCTAATGGTCCTGGTGTTTGGAGGCAGGCTTTTAGGAAGTGGTTAGGTCATGACAGGGGAGCCCTTGTAAGAGACCCCAGAGAGACCCTTTGCCCCTTCTCCTCTGTGAGAAGGCACCATTTAGGAAGCAGGAAATGGGCCTCACAGGACACCAAATCTGCTCATGTCTGTATCTTGGACTTCTAGCCTTCAGGACTGTTGCTAAGCCACCTAGGCTACCCCATTTTGCTCCAGCAGCCCACATGGACTAGAATGTATGCCTTACATATACACTGCTTTTATTTGTTAAGTGTACCTCAATAAAAGAAGTGGAAAAAAATAAAAAACATCAAACACTTTAAAATAAAATTTACATAAAAACTGTGGAAGCTCTTAAACCAAAACAGCAAAACATCAAGAGCAACAGAATTATTATATTACTTCAAGAAAATCTATTCAAAATTGTGATTGTTCGTGCATATGGGTTTAAGTTGATATGCTGGTTATAAAATTTATCTGGATATGCAATGGTACAAGAATAGTTAACATATTATTTATTTTCTTTTATTTTATTTTGGTATCATTAATCTACAATTACATGAAGGACATTATGTTTACTAGGCTCCCCCCTTCACCAAGTCCCCCCAACATCCCGTTCACAGTCACTGTCCATCAACATAGTAAGATGCTGTAGAATCACTACTTGTCTTCTCTGTGTTGCACAGCCCTCCCCGTGCCCCCCACACACACTATACATGCTAACCATAATGCCCCCTTTCTTTTTTTCCCACCCTTATCCCTCCCTTCCCACCCGTCCTCCCCAGTCCCTTTCCCTTTGGCAACTGTTAGTCCATTCTTGAGTTCTGTGATTCTGCTGCTGTTTTGTTCCTTCAGTTTTCTTTTGTTCTTATACTCCACATATGAGTGAAATCATTTGGTACTTGTCTTTCTCCGCCTGGCTTAGCTAACATATTCTTGAAAAAGAACTGGATCAGAGAACTTTCCCTACCAGACATCAATAGGTATAATTCTAGAGTAATTAAGACAAGGTGGTGTTGGGGAATGGAAGGACAAATAGGCCAATAAAACAGAATACAGAACCTAGAATAAACTCTAACCTACATGAAGTTAATTTACAAGCAAAGATGGCACCTGAATGTAGTGAAACACAGGACTTACCTTTTCAATAAATTGTGCAGAAGCAACCAATAGAGAGAGTATGAAACCTTATGCACAAAAATTCATTCCAGTTATGTTTTAGAGTGAAACTGAAAGGCAAAACATGGAAGTATTTAAAAGACAACACAAATATGTTAATGAACTTGGAGTAGTGAATGACTTCTTAGATAACCAAAAAAAGCACTAACATGGAGGAAAAGAATAAATTTCTCTACTTTAAGAGGGTCCCTTCAGGATTGGATTAAAGATGGTGGCATGAGAGGTGAGACAGAGACCTCCTCCTAAAACCACATATACTACGAAAATATAATTTAATACAACTAATCCTGAAAGAGCAACAGGACAGAGGGCTGCACCAGACTATATACACCTGGAGAGAGGGGCAGACCTCATGGAAAAGGGTAACGAACCAAAGCTGTGACCCAGCAGGGTCCAAGCCCTTTCCCACCCCAGCTCACCAGCAAGAGGAGGGAAAACAGAGTGGGGAGGGAGTGGAGGCTTGGGCCTGCTAAACACCTAGCCCTGCAGATTTGCTCTGGGTGAATGAACCTACATTACATGGTGCTCTGGTCATTTGGTGTGGTTGGAAAGCGAAGACAGGCGGAATACCTGGAGAGATGGAGATTCCAGCTGCTTGTGGAAAACAGGGATTCATCTCTGGCTGCTCTGGGTGGGCAGTCTGAGAGACTTCCTAAAAGCAAGAGGGCTGGTAAAGGGGTAAGGATTGCAGAGAACTTTCCTTTCCGGAGAAAGGAAAGATGGACAGAACTGTCCGGGTGCACTCTGCCCAGCAGGTTGGGAGCTTAAACCAACTTTAGGAGCTCCATCCCCCTGGCTGGCTACACAGCTCCAAGGCCATCCACCGTGATACGCAGCCTGCGGTACCTTCCTTCGGGCTAGCCTACACCTTGCTCAGGCTCCCAAACCAGCAACCCATGCCCTGGCGTCAGGCCAGCCAGAGAGAAGCCCCGCCTATGGCAGCTAGAAACAAAGTATAGAGGCTTACACTGGTGTGTTCAGCCCACTGGTTCTGGCAGTGGAGACAGGCATAGCAGCCAGAAAGCAGGAAACAGCTCTTTCCTCCCCCAAAGCAATAACACTGCTCCCCAGCAACCTCTGCATTGGTACAGGGGCTAAGCAGCTCCAGAGACAGGAGTTTCTGGGCACTAGAGAGCACCATAGACAAATTATGAAATGTCAAAAGAACCTGGTTCAAAGCAAAATTATGAATACACCTGAGAAAGATTCAAATGAAATCAACCTCATGAATCTTCCTGAGATTTCAAAATAAAAATCATTAACATGCTCATGGAGATACAGAAAAATATTCAAGAACTCAGGAATGAATTTAGAACAGAGATCCACTTGTTGAAGAACACAATGGAGAGTATTAAAAGCAGATTAGATACGGCGGAGGAGACAATAAATGAAAGAAATTAGGGAAGAGGAATACAAAGAAGCTGAGGCACAGAAAGAAAAAAGGATCTCTAAGAATAAATGAATACTGAGAGAAGTGTGTGTGACCAATCCAAACGGAACAATATTTGCCTTATAGGGTTACCAGAAGAAGAAGAAGAAGAGAGAAAAAGGGATAGAAAGTGTCTTTGAGGAAGTAATTGTTGAAAACTTCCACAATCTGGGGAAGGAGATAGTTTCTCAGGCCATGGAGGTGCACAGATGTCCCAACACAAGGGACCCAAGGAGGACAACACCAAGATATATAATAATTAAAATGGCAAAGGTGAAGGATAAGGACAGACTATTAAAAGCAGCCAGAGAGAGAAATAAGATCACATACAAAGGAGAGCCCATCAGGCTATCATCAGACTTCTCAGCAGACTTGGTGAAGGGGGGAGCGTAGTAAACATAACGTCCTTCATGTAACTGTAGATTAATGATACCAAAATTAAAAATTAAAAATTAAAAAAAAAACTAATTGGGAGAAAAAAAGCAGCAGTTGCAGTACTTGTATCAGACAAAATAGACTTCAAAACAAACAAAGTCACAAGAGACAAAGAAGGACATTACATAATGATAAAGGGGACAATCCAACAAGAAGATATAACCATTATAAATATCTGTGTGCCCAACACAGGAGCACCTACATATGTGAAACAAAAACTAACAGAATTAAAGGGGGAAACAAAATGCAATGCATTCATTCTAGGAGACTTCAATACTCCACTCACTCTGAAGGACAGATAAAACATACAAAAAATAAGTAAGGACACAGAGGCACTGAACAACACATTAGAACAGATGGACCTCACAGACATCTACAGAACTCTACACCCAAAAGCAGCAGAATACACATTCTTCTCAACTGCACATGGAACATTTTCAAGAATAGATCATATACTAGACCACAAAAAGAACCTCAGTAAATTTAAAAAGATTGAAATTGTACCAACTAACTTCTTAGATCACAAAGGTATAAAACTAGAAGTAAATTGTACAAAGAAAACAAAAAGGCTCACAAACACATGGAGGTTTAAGAACATGCTTCTAAATAATCAATGGATCAATGACCCAACTAAAACAGAGATCAAACAATATATGGAGACAAATGAAATCAACAGCACAATGCCCCAACTTCTGTGGGACACAGCAAAGGCAGCTTTAAGAGGAAACTACATAGCAATTCAGGCTTACTTAAAGAAAGAACAATCCCAAATGAATAATCTGAAGTCACAATTATTGAAACTGGAAAAAGAACAAATGAGGCCCAAAGTCAGCAGGAGGGACATAATAAAGATCAGAGAATAAATAAATAAAATTGAGAGGAATAAAACAATAGAAAAAAATCAATGAAACCAAGAGCTGGTCCTTTGAGAAAATAAACAAAATAGATAAACCCCTGGCCAGACTTATTAAGAAAAAAAGAGAATCTACACACATAAACAGAATCAGAAAAGAGAAAGGAAAAATCACTATGGATACCACAGAAATACAAAGAATTATTAGAGAATACTATGAAAAACAATATGCTAACAAACTGGATATACTAGAAGAAATGGACAACTTTCTAGAAAAATAAAACCTTCCAAGGCTGACCCAGGAAGAAACAGAAAATCTAAACAGACCAGTTAGCAGCAACAAAATTGAATCGGTAATCAAAAAACTACCCAAGAACAAAACCCATGGGCCAGATGCATTCACCACGGAATTGTATCAGACATTTGGAGAAGACATAATAACTACTCTCAAAGTTTTCCAAAAAGTAGAAGAGGAGGGAATACTTACAAACTCATTCTATGAGGCCAGCATCATTCTAATATCAAAACCAGACAAAGATACCAAAAAAAAAGAAATCAGAGACCAATATCCCTGATAAATATAGATGCAAAAATACTCAACAAAATATTAGCAAACAGAATTCAAAAATACATCAAGAGGATCATACACCATGACCAAGTGGGATTCTTTTCAGGGATGCAAGGATGGTACAAGATTCGAAAATCCATCAACATCATTCACTACATCAATGAAAAGAATGACAAAAACCACATGATCATCTCCATAGATGCTGAAAAAGCATTCAAAATTCAACATCCATTCATGATAAAAACTCTCAACAAAATGGGTATAGAGGGCAAGTACCTCAACATAATAAAGGCCACAGCCAACATTATACTTAATTAACAGTGAGAAGCTGAAAGCATTTCCTCTAAGATCAGGAACAAGACAAGGATGCCCACTCTCCCAGCTTTTATTCAACATAGTATTGGATGTCCTAGCCACAGCAATCAGACAACACAAAGAAATAAAAGGCATCCAGATTGTTAAGGAAGAAGCCAAACTGTCAGTTTGCAGATGACATGATATTGTACATAAAAAACCCTAAAGACTCCACTCCCAAACTACTAGAACTAATATCTGAATTCAGCAAAGTTGCAGGATACAAAATTAATACACAGAAATCTGCTGCATTCCTATACACTAATGATGAACTAGCAGAAAAGAGAAATCAGGGAAACAATTCCGTTCACAATTGCATCAAAAAGAATAAAATACCTAGGAATAAACCTAACCAAGGAAGTGACAGACCTATACCCTGAAAACTACAAGACATTCCTAAGAGAAATTAAAGAGGATACTAACAAATGGAAATTCATCCGATGCTCTTGGCTAGGAAGTATTAATATTGTCAAAATGGCCATCCTTCCTAAAGCAATCTACAGATTCAATGCAATCTCTATCAAAATGATGACAGCATTCTTCAACGAACTGGAACAAACAGTTCTAAAATTCATATGGATCTACAAAAGACCCCAAACAGCCAAAGCAATCCTGAGAAGGAAGAATAAAGCAGGGGGGGATCTTGCTTCCCAACTTCAAACTCTACTACAAAGCCAAAGTAATCAAGAGAGTTTGGCACAAGAACAGACCCATAGACCCGTGAAACAGAATAGAGTCCAGATATTAACCCAAGCATATATGGTCAATTAAAATATGATAAAGGAGCCATTGACATACAATGGGCAAATGAGTGCCTCTTCAACAGCTGGTGTTGGCAAAACTGGACAGCTACATGTAAGAGAATGAAACTGGATTACTCTCTAACTGCATACACAAAAGTAAACTCAAAATGGATCAAACACCTGAAATGTAAGTCATGAAATCTTAAAACTCTTAGACGAAAACATAGGCAAAACTGTCTTGAATATAAACATGAGCAACTTTTTCATGAACATACCTCTCCAGGCAAGGGAAACAAAAGCAAAAATGAACAAGTGAGACTATATCAAACTAAAAAGCTTCTGTACAGCAAAGGACACCATCAGTAGAACAAAAAGGTATCCTACAGTATGGGAGAATATTCATAAATGACATATTCGATAAAGGGTTGACATTCAAAATATATTAAGAGCTCATGCACCTCAACAAACAAAAAGCAAATAACCCAATTAAAAGATGGGCAGAGGAGCTGAACAGATACTTCTCTAAAGAAGAAATTCAGATGGCCAACAGACACATGAAAAGATGCTCCACATCGCTAACCATCAGAGAAATGTAAATTAAAACCACAATGAGATATCACCTCACACCAGTAAGGATGGCCAACATCCAAAAGACAAGCAATAAGAAATGTTGGGGAGGATGTGGAGAAAGGGGAACCCTCCTACACTGCTAGTGGGAATGTAAATTAATTTAACCATTGTGGAAAGCAGTATAGAGGTTCCTCAAAAAACTGAAAATAGAAATACCATTTGACCCAGGAATTCCACTCCTAGGAATTTACCCTAAGAATGCAGGAGCCCAGTTTGAAGAAGACATATGCACCCCTATGTTTATCGTAGCACTATTTACAAAAGCCATGATATGGAAGCAACCCAAGTGTTCGTCAGTAGATGAATGGATAAGAAGATGTGGTACATATACACAGTGGAATATTATTCAGCCATTAGAAGAAAACAGATCCTACCATTTGCAACAACAAGGATGGAGCTAGAGGGTATTATGCTCAGTGAAATAAGCCAGGCAGAGAAAGAAGAGTATCAAATGATTTCACTCATCTGTGGCGTATAAGAACAAAGAAAAACCTGAAGGAACAAAACAGTAGCAGACTCACAGAACCCAAGAATGGACTAACAGTTGCCAAAGGGAAAGGAACTGGGGAGGATTTGTGGGAAAGTAGGGATAAGGGAGGGGAAAAAGGGGCATTATGATTATCACACATAATTTTTTTGGGGGAGGGAACACAGGGAAGGCAGTATAGCACAGAGAAGACAAGTAGTGATTCTACAGCATCTTACTACGCTGATGGACAGTGACTGTAATGGGGTATGTGGTGGGGACTTGATGGGGGAAATCTAGTAACCACAATGTTGTTTGTGTAAGTGTATATTAATGATACCAAAAAAAATTAAATAAAAATTAGAATAATAAAAATAATAAAATTCCACAAAAAAATATGTAGTTGGAAGATAGTTGCAAATGTACACTTGTCTCTGTTCCTGTTTTTCAACTTCCTGTGAATTTGTAATTATTTCAAAGTAAAAAGTTGAAAAAAGAAAGGTCCCTCCATCAAAGACAATTAAGGGTATGACAAAGCAAGTCAGAGAGTGGGAAAAGATACTTCCCTCAGAAGTAATTGACAATCACATCCAGAATACGTAAATATGTAAAGAATACTTACAAATTGGTAAGGAAAAAATGCTCAGAAAGGCACTTCATAAAAGTGGAAATCAAATGGCCCGTGCAAGTACGAGAAGTTCAACCCACTAATAATCAAGGAACTGGAAACTTTTACACACCCACTAAAATGGCCAAAGTTAACCACCCCCAATACCGAGGGGTCAGCTGCAGTTGCCTTGGGAGTGTGTGGGTGTTCAGTGCAGACTATTAAAAGTTTGACTGGTTCTTACATACCTGCTTTTAATTCCTGTTCAGAGCTGGGCCATATGTATTTTCTGTAAGATTCCCCTCAAGAGCGCTGGAAAGGACGAACACTGATTAGGCCCTCCAAGTCCTAGGTCCAAACGTGCAAACGCTATACTGGAAATAGCTGTATTCATACTGCCCATTCATTATTGTCCAAAGATTACCCAAAAATAGATCCAAATTCTATGTATTTTGGTTGTAAATGCTTTAGTTTCGTTACCTCTGTGAAAGAGGAAGCGTCCTAAATATTGTACGATGGCTGCAGACATATTTGTAAAGATGGCTAAGAAACTACACTGTTCTTATAAAAACAAAGACCCAAAGAAGTCGCATTGTAGCATGTCGCCACCTGGTGGCTCCAGTGCATTTTACAATTTACCCCTTTGGGTCCATAGTCTGGTTTCTTCTGAAGGACAGTTTTCTGTCTGCCACCACTGCGTCCCAGATAGAGGCCGGGGTGGCTAACACTTCCCCACCATCAATTCCAAACCTACATGCAGTTTTTCATAATGAGGTTAAGCACCTTTTCATACGTTTACTGGACCATTTCCTCTTCTATGAAGTGCTTCTTTAAGTCTTTTGCCCATTTTTCTATTGGGTGCTCAATACCTGTCCTTTGAAATGAATACAAATTCTGGTATGTTTTCCAACTCTATTGCCTTCTGTTCTTTTAAATGGTATCTTTTGAAGAACGTGTTTTAACTTTTAAGATAGTCAAATACAACAATCATTTCCTTTGTAGTGTTTTCTCATGAAGACCTCATCTGAAATGTCGCGGTCACTCGCTGAGTTGTTGTGGTGTGAGCTCAGCAGGCCCGCGCCGTAGGCATTTACTGAGCCCCAGGGCTCTAACCATCAGAGGACTGCGTTTCCCTGCTCGTCGCGCCTCTGGCAGGCCGTGTGTTTTCCATGAATCTGTGTTTCTCACCACATCGCAGGCGCTTGCAGCATCCTGTTCTCTCTTACATGACCGCAGTCATGATGATTCGTTTCACCTGACATGGGGGACTTTGGCCATTTCACTTTCCTGCATCATTCTCACCGAGAGTGAAATAATTTTATTAATCTGTTTAAAGTACTTAGTGCTTTGCTGATCCTTTTTTCCCCTCTCCCTTTTTTTCCCCTAAGTTTCCCTGGGGATCTTACTTTTTTTTTTGAGTATTTTTTTAAAATTTTGGTATCTTTAATGTACAATAATTTGAACACTATGATTACTAGACTCCCCCTATTATCAAGTCCCCACCTCATACCCCATTACAGTCACTGTCCATGTGCATAGTAAGATGCTATAGAATCATTGTCTTCACTGTGTTATACTGCCTTTCCTGTGTCACCCCCGCTACGTTATGTCTGCTAATCGTCATGCCCCCTTTGCCCCCTTATCCCTCCCTTCCCACCCATCCTCCCCAGTTCCTTTCTCTTTGGCAACTTTTAGTCCATTCTTGGGTTCTGTAAGTCTGCTGCTGTTATGTTCCTTCAGGTTTTTCTTTGTTCTTATACTCCACAGATGAGTGAAATCATTTGATACTCGTCTTTCTCTGCCTGGCTTATTTCACTGAGCATAATACCCTCTAGCTCCATCCATGTTGTTGCAAATGGTAGGATCTGTTTTCTTCTAATGGCTGAATAATATTCCATTGTGTATATGTACCACATCTTCTTTATCCATTCATCTACTGACAGACACTTGGGTTGCTTCCATTTCTTGGCTATTGTAAATAGTGCTACGATAAACATAGGGGTGCATATGTCTTCTTCAAACTGGGCTCCTGCATTCTTAGGGTAAATTCCTAGGAGTGGAATTCCTGGGTCAAATGGTATTTCTATTTTCAGTTTTTGAGGAACCTCCATAGTGCTATCCATAAAGGTTGATCTAATTTACATTCCCACTAGCAGTGTAGGAGGGTTCCCCTTTCTCCGCATCCTCACCAACATTTGTTGTTGTCTGTCTTTTTGATGGTGGCCATCCTTACTGGTGTGAGGTGATACCTCATTGTAGTTTTAATTTGCATCTCTGATGATTAGTGATGTAGAGCATCTTTTCATGTGACTATTGGCCATCTGAATTTCTTCTTTGGAGAAGTGTCTGTTCAGATCCTCTGCCCATCTTTTAATTGGCTTATTTGCTTTTGTTTGTTGAGGTGCTTGAGCTCTTTATATAATTTGGATGTCAACCCCTTATTGGATCTGTCATTTATGAATATACTCTCCCATACTGTAGGGTACCTTTTTGTTCTACTGATGGTGTCCTTTGCTGTACAGAAGCTTTTTAGTTTGATATAGTCCCACTTGTCCATTTTTGCTTTTGTTTCCCTTGCCTGGGGAGATATGTTCATGAAGTTTCTCATGTTTATGTCCAAGAGATTTTTACCTATGTTTTTTTCTAAGAGTTTTATGGTTTCATGACTTACATTCAGGTCTTTCATCCAGTTTGAGTTTACTTTTGTGTATGGGGTTAGACAATAATCCAGTTTCATTCTCTTACATGTAGCTGTCCAGTTTTGCCAACACCAGCTGTTGAAGAGGCTGTCATTTCCCCATTGTATGTCCATGGCTCCTTTATCGTATATTAATTGACCATATATGATTGCGTTTATATCTGGGCTCTCTAGTCCATTCCATTGGTCTATGGGTCTGTTCTTGTGCCAGTACCAAATTGTCTTGATCACTGTGGCTTTGTAGTAGAGCTTGAACTCAGGGAGCGTAATCCCCCCTGCTTTATTCTTCCTTCTCAGGATTGCTTCGGCTATTTGGGGTCTTTTGTGCTTCCATATGAGTTTTAGAACTATTTGCTCTAGTTCATTGAAGAATGCCGTTGGTATTTTAATAGGGATAGTATTGAATCTGCAGATTGCTTTAGGCAGGATGGCCATTTTGACAGTATTAATTCTTCCTATCGATGAGCATGGGATGTGTTTCCATTTATTAATTTATTCTTTTATTTCTCTCATGGGTGTCTTGTAGTTTTCAGAGTATGTCTTTCACCTCCTTGGTTAGGTTTATTCCTAGGAATTTAATCTTTCTGATGCAATTGTGAATGGAATTGTTTTCCTGATTTCTCTCTCTGCTAGTTTATCATTAGTGTATAGGAATGCCACAGATTTCTGTGTATTAATTTTGTATCCTGCAACTTTGCTGAATTCAGATATTAGATCTAGTAATTTTGGAGTGGATTCTTTAGGGATTTTTATGTACAATATCATGGTGTCTGCAAACAGGGACAGTTTGACTTCTTCCATGCCAATCTGGGTGTCTTTTATTTCTTTTTGTTTTCTGATCGCCGTGGCTAGGACCTCCAGAACTACGTTGAATAACAGCAGGGAGAGTGGGCATCCTTGTCTTGTTCCCAATCTTAGAGGAAAAGCTTTCGGCTTCTTGCTGTTCAGTATAATGTTGGCTGTGGGTTTGTCATATACGGCCTTTATTATGTTGAGGTACTTGCCCTCCATACCCATTTTGTTGAGAGTTTTTATCATGAATGGATGTTGAAGTTTGTCAAATGCCTCTTCAGTTTCTATGATCATGTGATTTTTGTCCTTTTTTTTGTTGATGTGGTGGATGATGTTGATGGATTTTCAAATGTTGTACCATCCTTGCACCCCTGGGATGAATCCCACTTGATCATGATGGATGATCTTTTTGATGTATTTTTGAATTCAGTTTGCTAATATTTTGTTGAGTATTTTTGCATCTATGTTAATCAGGGATATTGGTCTGTAGTTTTCTTTTTTTGTGGTGTCTTTGCCTGGTTTTGATATTAGAGTGATGTTGGCCTCATAGAATGAGTTAGGGAGTATCCCCTCCTCTTCTACTTTTTGGAAAACTTTAAGGAGGATGGGTATTAGGTCTTCACTAAATATTTGATAAAATTCAGCAGTGAAACCATCCGGCTCAGAGGTTTTGTTCTTAGGTAGTTTTTTGATTACCAATTCAATTTCTTTGCTGGTAATTGGTCTATTCAGATTTTCTGTTTCTTCCTTGGTCAGCCTTGTAAGGTGGTATTTTTCTAGAAAGTTGTCTGTTTCTTCTAGGTTATCCAGTTTCTTACCATATAATTTTTCATAGTATTCTCTCATAATTGTTTGTATTTCTGTAGTGTCCAGTGATTTTTCCCTTCTCATTTCTGATTCTGTTTATATGTGTAGACTCTTTTTTCTTGATAAATCTGGCAAGGGTTTTATCTATTTTGTTTATTTTCTCAAAGAGCCAGCGGTGCTTTCATTGATTCTATTGTTTTTATTCCTCTGAATTTTATTTCTGCTTTAATCTTTATTATGTCCCTCCTTCTACTGACTTTGGGCCTCATTTGTTTTTCCTTTCCTAATTTCATTAATTGTGAATTTAGACTCTTCATTTGGGATTGTTCTTTCCTGAGGTAGGCCTGTATTGCAATATACTTCCCTCTGAGCACGGCCTTTGCTGCATCCCAAAGACTTTGTGGTGTTGAATTATTGTCATTTGTCTCCATATATTGCTTGATCTGTTTTTATTTGGTCATTGATCCTTTGATTATTTAGAAGCATGTTATTAAGCCTTCATGTGTTTGTGGGCTTTTTCATTTTATTTGTGTAATTTATTTCTAGTTTCATACCTTTGTGATCTGAGAAGCTAGTTGGTACAATTTCAATCTTTCTGAATTTACTGAGTGTAGGGGCCGGCCTACGGCCGAGGCTGAGTCCCACTATGGCTGAACACCACCCTTCCACTGTAGCTGACCAACGCCCTAAGATGGCACCCGCTTCCTGGGCGCCACCCTGCCTGGATTGGTGGCATTAGCATAAGGAAGTTGCTCCTATAGGCTTGCCCCATGCTTCCGTGCTCGTGCTCAACTCATGCAGAAGGCATGCTACCAATCAGCTTAAAGGTCACGCATGATCTTGATCACCATAGGCCAGCTTCCTTTATATAAGGCGTAAGCAGGAAAGAGAAGCTCTCTCTCTCTCTCTCTCACTCACTCACTCTCCCACTCTCTCAATCTCTGTCTCCCTCTCTCCCCTCATTCTTCCTCTCACTCGCTCCCCCCGGCTGTTGCTTCTTCTCACTCACCTTCTCCCGGCCTTCCAAGCAACAATAAAGAACTGAAGTGAACCAGGTCTGTGTACGTAACGCTGTCGTCACCGCCACAAGGGGCGAACGCGGTATCTGGTGCCGAAACCCAGGAATTTTTTTAAACCACCCAGAGGAGAAACTGCAGGACGCGGACGCCATAGAGCTTCTTACCCTGAAGCAGCACCTGTGGACCCCATTTGGAAGGATTGCTCGGGAAGGCGCCTCAGAGGAGAAGGGTGAGTGGACCAACAAGCAAAGCAAAAGTAGAAGTAGGAAAGGAGATAGCAAGCGGCTGTGGTGGGGATTTCTGTTTTGTCTGTCCGTCATAGTGTTCTTTGTTGTACTGTTTTGTTTTGTCAAAAATGTTATGAAAAGTTAGGGCGCCAGTGAAAGTTCGCGGTATAGCGACGAATGCAGGTTAGCGATAAGAGTACCCTTTACCCATAAACTTAGGAGTAGCCTTTTATCCTTTAATCGCTAACATGGGATCTGAAGAGTCTCGAATTAGAGTAGAAGAGCCTTTGAGAGCACTCCTGAGGGCCAACGGAACCTCATTAAAAACAAAAACCGCAAGGGCTTTCCTCCACACGGTGGAGAAGCATGCTCCGTGGTTCCTAGATGCAGGAAGAATCACTACCCCCGTGTGGGAAAAGTTAGGCGAGGATCTGCGCAACGCAGATCGCAGGGAGCCGCTCCCGGCTGGGACGCTCCCCATATGGGGGCTGGTTAAGAGCTGCCTAAAGGAGAATAAACCTAGTTGTAGAGAAGCCATAAGGGAGGGAGAGGAGATTCTTGAGGAAGTGAGAGAGGAAAGAGCCTCTGCGAAAGCATCTGAAAGTGGATCTACACAGGGGGGGTCCTCTGATGAGGAAGAGGACCAAGAATTATCAGGAGAAGAGTTAGAGGCTAGGGCTGCTCAGAGAGGACATTGGCCCACATTGTACCCCTCACTGAGCCGACTGAGAATAAGCAGAGAGGAAGGAGAGACTAGCCCAGCCCCTCTCCCCAATAAGAGCAGTAAGGTAGAAGAGATTGTGCCAACCGCCCCAAATTATCCATTTTGCTCTCCAACGTATAGAGCAGAGCCACCCCTTTACCAGAGTTACTCATATTGTGGTGGCCAGGGGTGCCAAGAACAATTGGGCAAGAATAGATGGAGGGAATGGCTAACCATGGAGGGGAATGCAGCCTTCCCAGTAATAGAAGATCCAAACACCCAGCAAAGATACCATCAAGCCCTAGATTTTAAGCTTGTTAAAAGCCTAAAGGAAGCTGCCATCACCTATGGAGTGCAAGCAGCATTCACTGTGGCCATAGTGGAGTCATTAGCCACTCAGAATCTAACACCAGATGATTGGGCTAATGTAGCCAGAGCATGCCTTACTGGAGGTCAGTACCTGCTATTCAAAACTGTGTGGGCAGAGCTTTCTCAAGACACTGCCCCGCGCAATGCTGCCACAGGGAACAATCAGTGGAACCTAGAGATGCTAATGGGCACAGGACCTTACCTAGGACAGCATAATCAGATAAATTACCCGCCTGCTGTGTATATGCAAATAGCTACAGCAGCTGTCAAGGCCTGGAAAACACTCCAGGGCACTGGTGATTTACAGGGTCAATTATCTAAAGTACTCCAAGGACCAAATGAGCCTTATGCAGACTTCTTGGCAAGGTTGATGCAAACTGCAGGCCGTATATTTGGAGATGTTGACACAGCAATGCCCCTAGTAAAACAGTTGGCCTATGAGCAAGCAAATAGATGGTGTAAGGAGGCTATCAGGCCTTGGAAAAATAAAGATTTAAATGTGTACCTCAAAGTTTGCAGGAACATCAATGACACTGTAGTGCAAGGACAGGTAATGGCTGCAGCCATAACTCAGGGACTGCAAAACGCGCGCAGCAGGGCTACCCCTTCCGGGGCATGCTTCTATTGCAAGCAGATGGGTCATTTAAAGCGAGATTGCCTGAAATTATGGCGATCAGAGGAGCCCGTGTGGGTTCCTCAGTGGCCCCTTACCAGAGAGAAAAAAGAAGCAGCCCACACATTAGTGCAAGAGCAAATTGCCGCAGGGCATCTTCAAAGTTCTACCTCCCCATGGAATACACCCATATTTGTTATAAGAAAGAAATCAGGGAAATGGAGATTGCTGCATGATTTAAGAGCTGTAAATAATCAGATGATTCTCATGGGATCAGTGCAATTAGGCTTACCATTGCCTATGGCCCTGCCAAAAGATTGGAAATCAACTGTAATAGATATCAAAGATTGTTTCTTTTCCATCCCTCTTCATTCTGAGGACTGTAAAAAGTTTGCCTTCACTGTACCAGCCATCAACCATGATTGCCCAGATGAGCGGTATGAGTGGAAAGTGTTGCCACAAGGCATGGCAAATAGCCCTACTATGTGCCAGTTGTATGTGCATGAGGCCCTGGCAGAAGTTAGAAAAAAGTTCCCTGATGTAATTATCTATCATTATATGGATGATATTCTCTTATGTCATGAAAAGAATAGTAAAGTAGAAGAAGCCCTCTGCTTCTTGCAGGCACACTTTAAGATATGGGGCCTGGGACTAGCACCAGAGAAAATACAGGCAACTTGCACCAAACAGTATTTAGGAATTAAATTGGAAGATACTATTGCTAGGCCATTAAAAATAACCATAAGAACAGATCAATTAAAAACCCTTAATGATTTTCAAAAACTACTTGGAGATATAAATTGGGTAAGGCCATTCCTAAAGCTTACAGATGAAGAGCTCAGTCCATTATATGAGACACTGAAGGGCGATTCTGATTTATCATCTCCGCGCTCTCTCAGCAAGCCAAGGAAGCCTTGAGCCTAGTCCAATCCCGCTTGCAGCTTGCCCAGGTAGATAGAAGAGACTATGGCAAATTGCTATTCCTTATAGTGATACCCAGTAATAATAGCCCAACAGGGGTACTTTGGCAGGAAGGGCCAATTCTCTGGGTATATCTGGCCCACTCTCCAGGAAAAACATTAAGATGGTATCCTCAGAGTATAGCTGATTTGATCATCAAGGGAATCAGGACAGCTATAAAAACATTTGGGATTCCCCCAAACATAATAATAACACCTTATACTGCTGAGCAGATTGAATGTCTTACTGCATGCTGTGATGCATGGGCTGTTGCTTACACCATCACCAATGCTTCCTTTGACAACCACTACCCAAAACATCCTTGGCTACAGTTCTGCCTCTCTAATCCCGTCATCTTTCCTAAAAACACAAGATGTAATCCCATACCCAAGGCTAAGGTGGTGTTCACTGATGGATCAAAGAATGGCATTGGGACTGTGGTCACTGGTGACCAATCTTGAACATTCAGTTTTCCAACCACTTCAGCCCAACAAACAGAACTGTTGGCTGTAGCACAAGCCTTTACGCTTTTCTCACAGGAACCTTTTAACCTTTTAGCAGATAGTCAGTATGTAGTGACTGCTGTGTCCATCTTAGAGAATGTAAGTTATATTAGCCAGTCTTCCCCCGTTGCCAACATTTTTAGAAAGCTACAACAAATAATATGGACTCGATCAGAACCTTTCTTTATTGGACATGTAAGAGCCCACACTTCCCTCCCAGGACCCATTGCTGAGGGAAACAGACGTGCCGATGCCCTGACCTGTGAGTTTAACATCTTAGCTCTATTTGACCCTGTAGAACAAGCTGCTCAATTTCACAAACAATTCCATGTCAATGCACATACTCTTCACCTAAAATATAATATTACTAGAGACCAAGATGTTACCCAAAGTCCAGAATTCTGTAAGATGAAATATGTCAATGTGTCTGTAGACACCTGCTCAGGCATCATTTTTGCCTCTTGCCATACAGGAGAAAAATCTAGAGATGTCATATCTCACTGCCTCCAGGCATTTTCGGCCTGGGGAAAGCCCAAACATTTAAAAACTGACAATGGGCCAGCATATACATCCCAATCGCTCCTCAGCTTTTTAAAAACAATGGATATCACCCACACCACGGGCATTCCCTATAACCCTCGAGGGCAAGGTGTGGTAGAGCGCGCCAACCTGACCCTTAAAAATGCTCTCTATAATCAAAAAGGGGGAACAGGGGCAGACTTCAGATCCCCCAGAGACAAACTTAACATCATATTGTTCATTTTAAATTTTTTGACACTGGACAAAGATGGCCACAGTGCAGCAGAGCGGCATATTCGCCGTTCCAGGCCTAAAGACATGCCCGCAGTTATGTGGAAAGATGTATTGGAAGGATCATGGAAAGGCCCGGATCCAGTGTTAATCTGGAACCGAGGCTCTGTTTGTGTTTTCCCACAGGACCGAAACAATCCCATCTGGGTGCCTGAACGCCTGACACGGAGAGTGGCAAGACCAGAACCGGAAGTGCGAGATGCCGACGCCACTGATGCTCATCCTGCTACTGATTCTTCAGCAGGCGATAGCGGAACACAGAGAACTATGGGGTCTGGTGAAGGCTTGGCCTATTCCACTCCCGGTGACTGAAACTGCACATACCTTTCCTGCCTTTTTCTCTACCTATAGTACACTTAATCTCCCATATCTGCCTTTTGACAGCTCTATGTGTTACTGGCATTCCTTTCATAACCTCTCTAAAGCTGCCAATCTGTCCAGGGAATTAGGCAAGATGTTATCCACCAATTGGTCCAGTGAGTTTGACGTGCTCACCACTCAGCTACGGCTAGAAATATTGAATGTTAGTCCCCAAAAGGTAGAGGCGCTGTCTGTAGCTCAGTTTGCTGAAGCCGTGCTAAATGCCACCAAAGCCTGGTCAGGCATGGGTGTTCTGTTCCATGCAACGGCAAAATCAGAAAGTGCGGATGGCTCTGGTGCAGGCCATGGCAGCTATAGAAGAAGGCATCTCCCCTAGGGTGTAGCACAATATGTTGGACCAGTAGTCAAAGACGGGTAAGATCAGGAGGTACTAATACCAACCTAAGACAGGGCGCAGACCTCAGCTGTCTGTTGCCCTATGACGGGTAAGGATGCTGCACCTCCCTGACAACCTAAGACAGGCATGGTCCCCGAGCCTCATTGTGTTAAAAAACAAAAAAGGGGGAGATGTAGGGGCCGGCCTATGGCCGAGGCTGAGTCCCACTATGGCTGAACACTGCCCTTCAACTCTAGTTGACCAATGCCCTAAGATGGCGCCTGCTTCCTGGGCGCCACCCTGCCTGGTTTGGTGGCATTAGCATAAGGAAGTTGCTCCTATAGGCTTGCCCCATGCTTAAAGGTCACGCATGATCTTGATCACCATAGGCCAGCTTCCTTTATATAAGGCGTAAGCAGGAAAGAGAAGCACTCTCTCTCTCTCTCACTCTCCCACTCTCTCAATCTCTGTCTCCCTCTCTCCCCTCATTCTTCCTCTCATTCGCTCCCCCCGGCTGTTGCTTCTTCTCACTCACCTTCTCCCGGCCTTCCGAGCAACAATAAAGAACTGAAGTGAACCAGGTCTGTGTACGTATCGCTGTCGTCACTGCCACAAGGGGCGAACGCGGTAACTGAGATTCTTTTCGTGGCCTAGTATATGATCTATTCTTGAAAATGTTCCATGTGCGGTTGAGAAGAATGTGTATTCTGCTGCTTTTGGGTGTAGAGTTCTGTAGATGTCTGTTAGGTCCATCTGTCCTAATGTGTTGTTCAGTGCCTCTGTGTCCTTACTTATTTTTTGTATGTTTTATCTGTCCTTTGGAGTGAGTGGTGTGTTGAAGTCTCCTAAAATGAATGCACTGCATTGTATTTCCCTCTTGAATTCTCTTAGTATTTGTTTCACATATGCTGGTGCTCCTGTGTTGGGTGCATAGATATTTATAATAGTTATATCCTCTCGTTAGACTGCTCCCTTTATCATTATGTAATGTCCTTGTCTCTTTTGACCTTCTTTGTTTTGAAGTCTATTTTGTCTGATACAAGTATTGCAACTCCTGCTCTTTTCTCCCTATTAGTTGCAAGAAATATCTTTTTCCATTCCTTTACTCTCAGTCTGTGTATGTCTTTGGGTTTGAAGTGTCTTGTAGGCAGCATATAGATGGGTTTGTTTTTTTAATCCACTCAGTGACTCTATGTCTTTTGATTGGTGCATTCAGACTATTTACATTTAGGGTGATTATTGATAGGTATGTACTTATTGCCATTGCAGGCTTTAGATTCGTGGTTATTAGAGGTTCAAGGTAATTCCCTTACTATCTAACAGTCTAATTTAACTCACTTCTTATGCTATTACAAACACAACCTAAAGGGTATTTTTTTTCCTTTTTCTTCCTCCTTCATTATTTTCATGTTAGGAATCTGTACTCTTTGTCTATTCCTTGGGTGACATCCATTTAGCCTTAGGAATACTTCCATCTATAGGAGTCCCTCCAAAAGTACACTGTAGAGGTGGTTTGTGGGAGGTAAATTCTCTCAGCTTTTGCTTATCTGAAAATTGTTTGATCCCTCCTTCAAATTTAAATAACCTTGACAGGTAGAGTATTCTTGGTTCAAGGCCCTTATGCTTCATTGCATTAAATACATCATGCCACTCCCTTCTGGCCTGTAAGGCTTCTGTTGAGAAATCTGATGGTAGCCTGATGGGTTTTCCTTTGTGTGTGATCTTTTCTCTCTCTCTAGCTGCTTTTAAATCTCTGTCTTTATCCTTGATCTTTGCTATTTCAATTACTGTGTCTTGATGTTGTCTTCCTTGGGTCCCCCTTGATGATGTGTTGGGAGATCTGTGCTCCTCCATGGCTTAAGAGACTATCTACTTCCCCAGATTGTGGAAGTTTTCAGCAATTACCTCCTTAAAGACACTTTCTATCCCTTTTTCTCTCTCTTCTTCTTCTGGTATTCCTATAATGTGGATATTGTTCCGTTTGGATTGGCCACACAGTTCTCTCAATATTCTTTCATTCTTAGAGATTCTTTCTTCTCTCTGTGCCTCGGCTTCTTTGTATTCCTCTTCTCTAATTTCTATTCCAATTACCGTCTCTTCTACTACATCTAATCTGCTTTTAAATCCCTCCATTGTATGTTTCATTTCAGATATGGAATTTCTTAATGATTGAATCTCCGTTTTAAATTAGTTCCTGAGTTCTTGAATATTTTTCTGTACCTCCATAAGCGTGTTTACGATTTTTATTTTGAACTGTCAGGAAGATTGGTGAGTTTACTTTCATTTAGTCCTTTTTTCTGGGGTTTGTGAGAATTTGGTCTGAACCAGGTTCTTTTGATGTATTTCTATGAGGTGCCCTCTAGTGCCCAGAAGCTCCAGTTTCTGGAGCTGCTCAGCCTCTAGAGTGAGGTTGGGGGTAATAGGGGAGCAGAGCTGGTGCCTGTGGGGAGGAAAGATCTGTTTCCTGATTCCCGTCTGCAGTGCCTGTCTCCAGTATCAGAGCTGAGCACACAGGTGTAAGTCTCTGTGCTTTACATCTCTGGCTTCTTGTAGGCGGGGCCTCCCTCTGGCTGACCTGACGCCAGCGCAGTGACTGCTGGTTTGTGAGCTGGTGCTGGCAGGCCAGGAGGAAGGCTCGGCAGGCTGCATGTCACAGTGGGAGATCTCAGAGCTGAGTAGCCAGCCTGGGGGATGGAGTGCCTGAAGCTCCTCAAAGTTCCCAATCTGCTGGGCAGAGTGCACCCAGACAACCTTGTCCACCTATCCCTTCTGCTGCGCAGCAAGCTCTATTTAAACCCTGCCCCTTCAGCAGCCCTCTTGCTGCTAGGAAGCCTCGCAGACTGCCTGCCTTTCCTTTGTCCCAGAGCGGCCAGAAGGGGATCCCCGCCCTCCACAAACGGCCAGAATCTCAGTCTCTCAAGCACTCCACCTGTCCCAGCTCCCCAACCCTACCAACCTCCAGAGCACCACACAATGTAGGTTTGTGCTCCAAAGCAGACCTCCAGGGCTGGGTGTTCAGCAGTCCCAGGCTTCCAGTCCCTCCCCCACTCTGCTTCTCTTCCACTGGTGAGCTGGGGTGGGGGAAGGGCTTGGGTCCTGCTGGATCAAAGCTTTGGTACGGTATCATTTCGTGAGGTCTGTATGTAGTCTGGTTCAGCCTTCTTTCCTATTGCTGTTTTAGGGTTTGTTGTATTAACTATATTTTTGTATTATTTGTGGCTTTGGGAGGAGTTCTCTGTCTCACCTCTCATGCTGCCATCTTGAATCTCCCCCCAGTTTTCTCTTTACTTGCTATTATTTTCTTCCATTTATTTGAATTTAATTTGCTGTTATTCTGGTTTCATAAGAATGTTTTTTTTTACTTTCTATTTGTCTAATATATACATTTAAGGTGTTAAGTACGCTTTTAGTCACATCCAATAGTTTTTGATATCCCTTTTTATTTTCATTCAGTGCAAAACAATCTCTCCTTTCCATTGGGTTATTGGGAGGAACATTTAACTTCCAAATTTTTTTTTTTGTTAGCAATTTTTAGTTTACTTCTGCTGCAGAGAGTTCAACTATAATTAACATAATCATGTATTTAATACTTTATGTAATTATACAATTTAATTCTGCTGTAATATATGTAATTATACAATTTATTTCTGCTGAATTCAACTCTGAAATTTGCTAGTGGTTTAGGACTAAACATATAGCCACTTTGATAAATGCTCCATATTCACCTAGAAATAACATCTATTTTGTAGCTGCTGATGTATATAGGTCCGTTAGATTAATTTTGTTAGTTGCATTCCAAACTTCTATGTCCTTACTAATTTTTTATTGGAGTGGGGAACAAGTATGTCTGCTGCTGTTACTTAGATAGTTATGTAAGATTTTCTAGATGGACTTACACTTTTGGTCAAGATGGAGAAACTGACACTTTACCCTCCTGAACAAAGCAACTAAAAAAACTAGACAAAACATTTAAAACAATGCCACTTAACCAGGCATCAGGCATTTAAAGACAAGGACCATAATTCTTGAGAGCCCAAGAAAGCAGTGCTGAGCACCCCAATCCCCCGGTGCGGTGTCTGGAGGACATTTCCAGGCCATGAGGTGGCGTGGTGAGACCCACAGCCCAGCAGTGCTCCAGAGCCAGAGACGGACGCGGGAGGCCCAGGGGCTGGAGTCCAGTCTCTCACAGGCTTCCAGAGAACAGGGAAAGAGGAAAACCTTCTCTTCATGAACACCAAAACCTAACAAGGGTATCTACAAGAAGGGAAATTGCAGATCATGTCTCTCTTGAATATTGATCTAAAAATCCTAAACAAACAATTATAAAATAAGGCTAGAGACATATAAAAATAACTTAGGACCAAATGGAGTTAATTCTACCAAAGTTTAAGGTGAAGTGGGGGACAAGGAGTGGATGGGGGGAGCCAACCCCAGAAATCCGTCAACTAATTCACCACACTGACTGACAGATAAAAGAAAAATAATTCTATCATCTCAATAGATTCAAGAAAAGTTGCTGACAAAACTCAACACTATAAATCCATTTAGCGAACTATAAATACAGGGAACATCCTTAAACTCAGAAAGTTTACCTGCACAAATCCTATAGCTGTCATCATGCTTATTAATGGTGAATCCGCAAAGCCCTCCCTGGGATCAGGGACAAAGGAATCCCCCCTGACCACTCCTATTCAACACTGCACTGGCATTCGGACCAGGCCAACAAGGCAAGAAATGAAATGCAAAGACTGGAAATACATTAAAATCACTACGAATAGATGATATGAGTACAGCTGACCCTTGAACAACACAGGGGCTGCGGAGGAGGACTTCTGGCACAGCCAAAAATCTGCATTAGCTTGGATTCCTCCAAAACCTAACAGCCTACTGTTGAGCAGAAGCCTTACGAAAAACATAGCCAGTTAACACAGTTTGTAGGGTACCTATATTCTATACTGTATTCTTACAATAAAGTGAGCTAGAAAATGTTTTTTCTATTGTCACAAATCTCCAAAAAATTTTCCACAATGTTTATTGAAAAAAATCTGCATTATAAGTGGACCTGCTCAGTTCAGATCCATGTTGCTCAAGGGTCACCTGTACACAGAAAAATCCAAAAGAATCTACAAACTATTGAATTAATAAATGAATCTAGCAAAGTTACTGGATACAACGTCACCATAAAACAACTATGTTTCAACATTCTAGCAATAACAAAAGACCTAAAAAGGTAATTCATAAAATAGTTCCAAATGGCCAAAAAGTCTTTGAAAAGATGTTTTAGTATTAGTCATTATATAAATTAAAATTAAAGCCACAGCAAGACACCAGTACATCATAACCAGAATGTCTGGAATGAGAAAAATGAAAACCACTAGTAAGTCTGGCCAGCATGAAGGAGCGCCCCACCTGGGAGTCCTCGGGAATGTGGCAGCCGGCTGGCCAGGCTGCTCTGGAGGCAGCCTCTGGGACAGCCAGTCCCTCTGCTTATCGTGTGCTTCTCAGGGAGTGGGGTGGGGATTCCTAAAGTACAATTACAAACCACCACAGCCTTTAACTACAGATTCTGAGTCCCCAACAGGAGACAAATACAGTGGTGTGAATTACTTTCCTAGGGCTGCTCTGACAGATTACCAAAACTGACCAAAACCGAGATGGCTTCAAACAGGAGGCCAGAAGCCCATGGAGGCGTCACCAGGGCAGCACTGTCTCTCCCAGTCCTGGGGCTGTCAGTGCTCTTTCTGAGACTTCCCCTCTCTGCGGTCTCCAGCTGCCTTCTCCTCTACCTGTTAACCTCCTTGGTAAGGACACTAGTGATGGCTTTAGGGTCCACCCAGAGAATCCAAAGTAACAGCCTCTCTCACAATGCTTAACTTAGTTTCATTTGCAAAGACCCCTTTCTCAAATACAGGAACATTTACAGATTTCAAGGATTATGACTCCATATTTCAGGTAGCCATTATTCAACAAGTGTAGTAACACTTGTGTTTAATATTTTCTAAAAAAGCGATCAACTAGTGACACTGATGAGACATGGTCAAGAGAAGGAATGGCCTGGGAAAAAACTGCTGTGTGTGCTGCGAAGGGATAAACTGGGAGGAGGTAGAAGCCTTACCTACTACAGGAGGTGTACTTCCTAGGGGAGTAGGCAATTGCATGCTTTGGTAGACCTGGCTAGCTGCCTATATCCCACATCCATTCTTTCCTTCTGCTCTGAAAAGAATCCCAACTTTTATTTGGGGCCATCATTACTCAGCTGTGCAAGTTTATTTCCCAGGTTTCCTTGCAGCTTCTGGTCATATGACACAGGACTGACTAGTGGGATATAAGTGGAGCTTCTGGAAAAGCTGCTACCTGGCTAATAAAATGGGCCACACCTTTGTGCTTCCCCCTCAAGCTCTTCCTTTGTGAAACACTGCCCCCAGGTGTAAACGTGAGGGCCCCAAGTCCCTGACAACACTGTGGAGTCACTGGACAGTGACATGGTATCAGCCCTGACAGTCAGTCTGGAGACTTTCCTGTTGTAAGAGAAAAACAGGCACCTTGGGGTGTAAGCCACTGTTATTTGGTTTGTAATCAAACACATTTTAAAAAACTGAACAAACAGCTAGGTGTTTTACAGACACTATAAAGTCTGCAATGGTTGGGCCATTCCAATTACTCTGGAAACTTAAAAAATGAAGTCCTTCATGCCAATGTAGGTCACAGAGTGGCCCCTGAGTGACTGGGTGTAATTATTTTATCTGCTTCCATGCATTTGCAATAAAATACAGAGGTAGTTCATGTAGATTTTTTATTGATTCCACCAATGAATTAGGAGGTATAATAATAATAAATGGTACTTTTACATTCTCTTAACCAAAAATATAACAAGTATTTGTACTCAGTAAAAATACAAAAAAGCATACAGAGGCACTGTCTTTCTGAAAGACATAAGTTGAAGAGGTATCAAAAAGTAGGAGACAGACATTGCTCGGCACAGGCTGCCCTACCATCACTGGACCGTGCAGTGTGACTGTTGTTTATCACAACTGTGCAGTTTTTTTCTGTCTTTTGCTCACAAGCTCACGTTTCAACTTTAAAACACCAAATACAACTGCATTCTGTGTACCAAAACTCAAAGAAGCCTTAAAAAAGCACAGAAAAAGCTAAAGTTGAGCTGGGGTTCAAGTTTAAATCTGAAAATGTACTGTAACACATTCCTGAAGGTTTATCCCTTTGTTCCAGCCTTTACAGTAATGCTAAAGGGTCACTATTACATTTTTTTGAGAAACTTAAAAATATATCATAATAATATCCATTGTTTTGAATATACAAGGAAACTGTTTCTCCCCTTCTTCTTGTAGTGGAGACAATGCTTTATAGAAATTAGGCTTGTCCTTGGAAATCCCTATGATCACGGCCACGGTTCCAGCCTGGGAGAGATTCTCAAGGTTATGCAGACAATGACAGTGTGACATCATCCTTGTGGAAAACCATTTAAGTCTTTTTCTCCCCAAGACCATATTGAAAGTAATCATTTGGAGGAAGTAAGAATTTCTTAGTTGCAATAAACTTTTATGGATATACTGGATTTATTAATTCTGAAAGTCCTTCATTATGAAGAGGTTGTTATTGAAACTTATTTGGCAAAAGTTTGCACTGCAGATTTACTACTTCAACGTCGTGGCAGATTCAGAGTTGAGGTGGGACGTGGGCACTAGTCTTTCCATTAAAGTCATACATTTATACAATAAAAACAAATGAGGATTTAGAGTCAGAGCAAATACAGGTGAAGGCTTCTCTTGTTCTAGTCCTGGTTTGACAAACTAGGAGAAGGCAGGAATGCACCCTAAACTAAAATACAAAAATCAAACTCCACAAGTTTTTAAGGGATACATATATAGCAAACTACAAAGCACTTGGCTTTAGTTCCTGATCAATGTGATCAGCTAATCCAAAAACTCACAGTTCAAGCAGATGAAATAAAGGCAGCTAGGTGCAAGTCCCAAGCCCCAAGCCCCAAGCTGCCGACTGTGTGAGATGTTACCGGCACTGTAAGGACAAAGAAGGGAAAGGCTCTCATTTGGTTTGAAAGACCTGGAAATAAACAGATTCTGTGCAAAGAGCACATTTTTCTGGGGTAAGGGATATAAAATGATGGGAACAGATACCCAAACTTGATAAAAAAGATGGTTCTAATAAAAATATCTTTCACTTTCTTCAGTGTGCTCTGGATATGAAAACAATATTGTGTAAATCAGTGAAAGAAAAACTGATCAGAGGACTATAAAACTGTTTACAGGTCAAATCACTAGTGTGACTTTTCAAGCCAGGATTTTTGATCCAGGCCATTTTTCATCTGAATGGACCGCGAGCTATAGCAGCCTTATTCTAACATACCTGGGGTTAATGTCTAATGCTTAAGTTTCAGATTAATGTTTTTGGCCCAGGGGAATTTTTCAGAAATGCTACTTTTTCCTAAAATGAAGAGATGATCATTTTGATGGAAAAGATGGACTACTGCCATTTACCACTTGGAATCATTTTATGGTTTTAAAATGAAGGGGATAAGCATGTAGAGAGAGGGAAGAAATTATGATAGAAAAAAAGAAAAGAATTAGAGAAGGAAGACACAAACCAGCTACGTAAATCCTACAAACCTGCCTATGGGCAACCAAGGCAGAGGCGGACTCGCTGTGGCTCCAGGCTGACCTGGGAAGTGCACGTTAATGGCTTTGGCTTTTTTTTTGGTAGTCACAGACGTTTATTAAACTCTCACTCGCCTTTACACTAAAAAGCAAATGGAAAAAATTTAAATTCAGAAAACATTTAATTTGTAAAAAATGTGAAAAGTCTAGCTTATCCAGTAAACAGTCACTGAAATTTTAATGAAATACTGAAGAGTGCCATGCTCAACAGCCTGTTAATCTCTTTCCTCTCAAGGACTAAACTGAGAACCCAGAACAAAGATTCATTCCCACAATTGTGGCCCCCCTGCCCCCACAGAACCCCAACCAGTTATATGCCTGGGGGGCTCACAGCTTTTGCAGGTCACTTTTTGCAGCCAGGAGCTGCAGTTTTATCGAGATTGAACACAGCCTGTGCTTGGGGATGGCAGAGGACAGAACACAGCGCTGCATAAAGCTGAATCCACAGAGGATCAGACTTCCTTTAAAAAAAGACTCCAATTTGATTTGTGAAACATTTTAGTTTGGGGTTTCTAAAGAACTCTCAACAACCCATTCTCTTATTTATTGGATTTATACTTTTAATTGATGTTAGATGCAGCATAACTTTCACTTCAGAAAGACTTGGCATACATGTTATTTAACATAAAAATTTCATTCTTTGGAAATTAGGGCTGCTACTCACCCCCTCATAGCCTCCTTTTCCCACAGGACTGGTAAGCAAACCTGAGGCAGCTGCACTTGGCCTTCCAGGTCGGACCGGCAGGTGGCACTGTTTTCCTTCCTAACACCCCCACCGCCAAGGGCCTCCTCCTCCACTCAGACAGATTCCCCCAAATGGCACTGGTGTGACAGACCAAGGTCCACCTCTGGAAAGACCAAGCATATCGTCCTGTAAGGATGTCTTCTGCTTGGTCAGACCAGGGGTAGTTTTATGGCCTCTAACATTAAACATCAGCTAATGAGAGCTCCCAAATACAAACAAAACCACAAAACTTCAAGCAATAAGTTAGTTTTCAAGACATGAAACTAGCCTTGGTATTGGCAGACATTTTGAATTTGTCCATTAGTCCAAGCTATGGCTTGGAAATACTTTTACCAACTGCTATCTTAAAAAAAACATGTTAAAGAAAAATCTATAGTAATATATACAGGGAGGACTCTTGAGTTTGAATGTGTTAGAGTAACTGTGGTCCCAAGGCAGGTCTGGTGTGTGAACTGAAGACCGGTGTCCAGGCACATCCGTAGCGGAGAAGAGATGCATCTGCGAGGATGAAAGGGGAGGATGCAGGGCTTTGGGCCATGGTGCTGCTCGGAGCACAGGGCACAGAACCCCTCCCTGGGCAGCGGCAGCAAGGAGCTGTTTGCCCCTTGAGCAGGGCCGTGAGGTGGATCTGCCCACTCTTTCCTCACCGACTTCCAGCAGGCCTTCAATGGTCAAAATGCTAGACTGCTGAAACCTGTTCATTTTCTTAAAATAAAAACACAAGTGTTAGATAAACATATTAGTGAAGATCAACTAACAATCTAGTTATGTTTAGGAAATTATGCAATTTCAACAAAGAAATCCTCTTAAACATCCCATCAAGATCCAGATTTTATTGTAATGACATTTCAGATCACACTGATGGCTGACAAACTGAAATTTCATAATGGCCTTTTAATCACTTTATTACTATCTTGTTATTTAAAAGGATAAAATCTTATTTATTTTTAATAAAATGAACCATTTTTCAAACTTCTACCACACTTGCAAAGTCAGTCAAGAGTTTTTTTACTAGTAAGAGGAGCTGTATTAATAAGCATGACAGATAATTTGGCATTCTGATACTCGCAGCTTCAAGTTTCCATGCAGTAATATGAAATGCAATCCAGTCAAGGGCCTCCTCTCGGAAGTATCCTACTAGACTGAGCGACTCTCCCAAGCATGAGAATGTTCCATTTGTGCCCAAAGAACGGTACTGGGCACATGCAAACAAGCAGCCTGCATTCTCCATTTAAAAAACACCATCATACTTAGGAATTTCTTTTTATTTTATTTTTTAAACAAGTATTTCTAAGGCATTTAAAGTAATAAACATTACTGATTATGTAAAATACCAGAGTAAAGAGACCAATTAATGTGTTCAGCAGTTCATTTAAGAGCCATTGAGGTGGTTTGTCCACATACCATCTGCTTCGCTATCTGCATCGATCACATCTGCTAGTTTAGGATGGGATGGCTGCAAATTATGCCTCTGGGGCTGAGTGACAATCTTCGGTGGAATACAGGCCACAGGGCTGCTACTGAGAGAAGCTGGTGGCAGTCTACAGAGGCTTTCGTGCGCCATCTTTGACCTCTGCACCGCCACACTATAGTCTGGAGGTTTCAGGCGCACGTGGGGTCCTTCCTTTAGGTCCGCTAAAGAAATCCCCATGTATCCTGGAGGAGTGGGAGGTGGCTCCCTATACCTATCCTCCTTCTTGGGTGAGGTGACACAGTACACTGGCATGAAAAAATAAGCAATGGAAATGTTAATGGAAAATATAAGTAATGAAAAAAAACCACACTTAAACTTACTACAATAATAAAATAGAACTTAAAATGAATATATTTGAAAACAATGACAGCGGATTAAAAACATTTCTGAAAAGCTTAATAAACATTTAAGACTGTTTTTAAAATCCATAAATTACATTAGATTTTCATACATGTTAAACTGAATGAGAGAATTGGAGGGTGTGGCGCTGGCAACGAGCCTCCTGCAGTTCAGACCTCACAGAACAGAAACATATACAGACTCCTCAAGGGTCACCAGCCCCAAAGATGACTGAGTCAGAAGCAGTTAGGACGTAAGTAACCCTAAACATCTACCTCTGTTGACTGGCAGGACTCTCACAGAAATGACGTTCGGGCCCTCTATTTAAGGGCTGCTTTACTCTCTCCTCTTCTGAGACATGACCCACTACTGTTCATGGCGCTCCTGGGTATACTAAGTCATCGTCCTATCCTAGCACATTAACAACTTCAACTTTCCTATAGAAAGATTAAGGACCTGACTTCTATTCTGCTCTGTGATCTAGTGAAGAGGGAAGAACTGTAATATTAGGAAATCTAAGTTTCTATGATTTCCAGTGGACATTAAAAATAATGGGGACTTAAAGTCCTTTTTCCCTAAGGTTATAAACCCTAGGACTAAGGCAAAGCTTCAAAAAGCATCAGAAATAGGTTAGATAACGAGGAAGTTCCATGAAATTAAAACCACTCCTCAGTACTCGCAGGATAAATGTCTTGATGCATCTTGATCATGTGACTGTTGAGCATAAGCACTCACCTATATACAAGCAGGACAAATTAAAAAGGACCATTAAATGACTCTAGTGTTATAACTCTCAGAGGATCAAACTTGTCTATAACAAAATTCCTACAAATCTGCCAGTAAATTTGCATGAAGTATCAAGGTCCAAAAGGCTTTCCCATTCCCATCTGAGGAGGATGGGGCAGGGAGGGGGTGGAGAGGTTGTCAAAAAAATAATGAATATAAGTGACTTGCCCAGAGGTATCTAGAAAGAAAATAAAAGATTTTTAAAATCTGTTTTCCCAAATGCACAAGATTTTATATCCTTTTACATACATATGCTTATATATCCATTTAGTGGTAACCTGGAAATTCTTAGAAAAAAATCAATGAGCTAAAAACCCCATCTATAATGCAATTCAAGTAAATAAATGTAGTATAAATGTGCAATACGTGCTATAAAAATCAGAACATCTTTCTCATCTTTAGTAATTTAAATCGACATCACAGATGTATTATAAAATTAAGAACTGACTCAAAGTATAGTCATTCAACGTAGGAAGAAAAGCAGGAGCTATTATATCCAAGTATTTATATAATTCAAGGAAGAAATGAAAAAAAAATGTATTTGGTGGTTAAATACTAAAATAATACACCTAAAAAGCTGTGCATGGTTATAATGGAATCCACAAACAGGAGTTGGCACACCCACAATGTGTGTCAGGAGGGTATAATGAAAAATGATTTGGACTTGTTTATCACATTTTTTTCTTTTACTACCTAAAAATAATTTCAAAGTTTCTACCATGGATGGACAGCAATTGTGATCCAAACCGTTTATGTGATGACAAAGACAATCATCCCATTATCACTAACGTGCAGTAAATGCAGTATTTCAAAAACCAAAAAGATCTCAAAGACAAAAGACACACAAACCTGTCCCCTTCACTGAACACCTCTTCTACCAGCCTTTTCGTTTTAAGAGACTTGACTACCTGCTCCAAAGCCCTTGAGAAGATAATCTGTTTGTGGCTGGAGGAAGGAGGCTGAAGGAAGAGAAGGGCATTTGCCTGAATAACACTCTGGGCCAACACGTTCCAGTGGCATTTCCTTACCACTTCTTCTCTGAGTGCCACATATTGGACAAGGGACACATGACTTACCAATCAAACCCTTTTCTGTACTTGAAGTAACAGTTTTATAAACTGGGTCAGTGCTGTCCCTGGGGTCCAAGCCTTCGGGTGACTCAGCTGGGGTGCTCTCCAACACCCTCCGTTTAACTGTTCCATAGTTTGGTTCGCATGTGTCAGACAGAGAACTGGAGGAGGCCCAACTCTGCCTCATCTGCCTGTTCTCTAGGCTTCCTTTACAATGACCACAAGTTCTGGCGCGGCCTTTAGGACATGAACAGGGCTCACAGTCAGCAGGTTCAACTTCAGCAATGGGACCATCCCAATGGGTGTGACGATAGTTTAGAAACTCCCAGCCTTTTGGGTTTGGAAGGCTTTGGAAGTTATCATGCGAGCTGCTAGAACAGGAAGTCCAACTTCCACGACCACTGTCAGCTGCTTCTATAATGATATGCTCATGAGATATCTCTTCACTGCTCATGGAAGAAGAGACAGCTAAATTCTTGACCAGAGATGGCTTTGAGAGTGTCCACCTAAAATTGGAGATGCACAATTAAAAGTAATTTACTGGCTTACCAGAGAAACTCTCACCTGTTCATTACAAGTTAACTGCCTATAAGAGACTACACACGAATCCCAAATGTTCATGCAAAATAACCTGGTAAAAAAAAATGACAGTGAATCAGTCATCATTAAACTTCCATTGGCATTGATGTTAATTCTCTAGAAACATACTGAAGAAACTCAAATACTTATTAGCAAAGTTATCTCAGTATTTTTCTTGAGTTGACTTTAAAAGAAAATGAAATGAGGTTTGCAATGAATAAAATGAAGTATGTATTTTCATTCTTTGTCAAGATAATGTTAGGAATTCCTAATTCTGTATGCATGGAGAGAATCTAACAGGAATTTTATTTTTCAATGTACCTCGGAGGTTGGCCTGGTACACTGTGTCAAGTAAACAGTAACCTCCCTGACTACCTAAATGAATTCTATCATGTAGCACAGGGGTCCCCAACCTAAGGCTCACAGGCCAAATCCAGCCAACAGCTTGTTTCTGTATCGTCTAGAACAAAGCATGTTTTTTTTTGTATTTTCAGGTTTAAATGAAACACAACAAAATACTTCAGAAAATTTGAGACAGAGACCATATGCAGGGCCTGCAGAGCCTAAAATACTTACTATCAGGCTCTTTCCCAGTCACCTGCCAAAAAAAAAAAAGTGAACCCTTGATTTATAGTATAGAGCAGGGGTCAGTACACTAGGCCCAAGACCAAATCCAGCCCTCTGCCTGTTTTTGTGAATAGTTTTATTGGGACACAGTGTTCCCATTCGTTATGTACTGTCTAAGGCTGTTTTCACACAACAGCAAGGTTGAGCAGTTGCAACAGAGACCTTATAGCCTGCAAAGTCTAAAATATTTTGCCATCTTTTATAGAAAAATTTGCTGACCCCTGGTCTGCAGGATCACAGTTTAGTAACATTCACAAATGTGATTTTACTCTATCCTTAATTTTTTACCTAACGTACACAGGTTTGACATAAAGTATACCAGACTTAATATTTATCAGTTTGGAATCAACTTTCTCAAAGATTTCCATTTTGCCTGATCCTAAGTAGAAATTTAGAATGAATAATTTTTAAAATTTGACTTTTGCTAGCTGCTAATTCTTATTCCACAAATTATACTTTCAGAAAACAAGGAGCAAGGACTGGTCCTGTTCTCTAGACCTGTCTACGTGGGAACAGCACTGGGGGGTTGGGGGGGTACTTTACATCACAGTCTTTTTGAGCAGTGTCTAACTTAGCTGCCAGAAGGCAAGAACAACCTCCCCCAAAGCAATTGCAGCTTCATTTTGAGTTCTTACTGATCTAAAAGATACATAACAGAAAGTTATATGAACTCAGGAACACCTTACAAATGAGCATCATGCCCTATTCTCTGCAGTTCGGTATGGAGAACCCATGCTTGGCCCTCACACGGATCCCTGTGCCTTGCCCCAAGGTGTGGGGCATGTCCCTAAGGGCTAGCCGGACAGCTCTGCCTTCAGTGGCCACGTGGGTCGGGTTTTGTGACGTGAACACAGGCGAGCATGTTTACCCAGGGCCAAGCTGAATGTGGTCTCCCACTCCGGAGGACGACTCTGTCTTTTCCGAGGCCCCAGAGGATTCAGGGACTGCTGCAGCCTGGGAGGAACACCGTTCATCCTGTAGAGCTGCAGACATGGAGTCAACAGAACAGTTGCTCACGATGCTGGACCGTGACGAAATCTCACTATGGCTGGAGTCAGACAAGTTGTCAGATTTAGCTGATGGCATAAGTGTATGACCTGAATGAAAGATGACAAGGGAAAACATAGTAAGATAAAGTGAGAAGCAATCCCAGTTCCCATCCAAGGAGATGTAATGCTGTCAGTTCTCTATATCCATGCCCCCATCTACTCATACATCCTAATCCAAGTCCAAATTCAGTAAGAAAGGTAAAATCCGGTATTACTGACAAAACTAGTCCAAAGGTGCTTCTGCCCCAGGCTCTCACATAGCTACAGCATTTATAAAAGAAGGTGGCCATTCTATTACAAAACATTAAAAAGTAGACATCTTGAGTTTCTCTTATTAACCCTACTTCCCCTCCTTTGATTAACATAAATATTTTAAGGCCTGACCTGAATGTCCAAAATGCTATTTTGAGTCAGGGGCTGGGGAGGAGAGTTAAGACTCAAGGGGAGGGAATTATATTTCTGCTTTTCAACCTACATATATTTACCCCAGATACTCTGCTTATGTTACCTAAGAAGTCTTGCTCCAAGTTGAAAGCCATTGTTTAGTATTTTTAAATACATTGTTTTAGATTTGGATTTAAACTTATACCTAGTTTCTTTTTCTTCACCAACTTTGCACAGTATTATATTAAACATTGGAACTGACAGATTTATAAGAATGTGTTATAAAGAAACAATATCTACCTGGTTTAAATTGGTCTATGACTTACAGCGCAGCAGATATAGCTAGAGAGGTTTTCTTTCACGTTCTTTGGAATGAAGGGGTGGAGATGGAGTAGGGTGGAAGGATCTAAAAACAATCTGAGCATGACAGTTAATTGTACATAGTCATCTGTTTTGGTAACCCTCAAAGGAAAATGCTGTAGCAATCCCAACCAGGAGTAGGTCTCCAAGAAGCAAAAGTCTTCTTGTTACCAAAAGAATGAGTTTCAATAGGTACATTACTCCTGGGTCAGTCCCTAGAAATCTCATTAAGAACTACAGGCTTTATACTCTCATATTACCTATAAATCATTAAAGAAGAAACTTCTTGAACAATAACCTTAAGTAGTTTCATAAATTATTACAGAGAGAAATATTAAGAGCCAGAAAATGTGTGATTTATGTATGTTTGGCTTATGGGAACAGGCACAGGACAAGCCAGTCTCGAGACTCCTGTCCCAATTCTCTGGTCTTGTGATCACTGCTATTTCTCAGTGCCCTTCATAGACTGATTGGTCAATTTTGAAAAGGACTAAGAAAATGGATGTGGTAAATAAATTTTAAAAACAGATACAACATAAAAATTCTTCCTTAAAAAGAAAAAATTTTTGCTCTTTTATCCTAGGGGATAGACTTTAATGTTTTAAAAATAATTTCATCCCTATGCCTGTAAGATCAGTACTTCTCAAATATGATCAAATCTGAGAACCACCTGGAAAGCTTATTGAAATACATATTTCGGGGCCCATTTCTGGCAATTCAAATTTACGATGTCTGTGGTGGGACACAGTAATTAAGTTCAACACGACTTCCAGATTATTTTGAACCTGCTATGTTAGACTGTTTCCTCCTCCTCTGATCAGAAATCTGACACATGGAAGACATAAGAAGTATATGTTGACATGATACAGTTTCTTGGCTTCCAAACACCACTTCTTTCTTTAGCTTGTAAAATAGCTGCAGTAATAAGAGAGCAATAAAATTCTCTGAAGCAAAGGTTGTGGTCAGGTCATTATTAGGGATTTTAATGTGGGAGTAAATACCGGTTTCTTAAAAGCCTCCTCAACTTACTACATTCACAGACTTAGCCACTACCAATAAAGCCAACTACAGAAAACAAGAGCATAAAGTTTACTAACATTAATAAAATAACGTACAAATAAATAAGCACTTATTTAAACCAATATGACTCTGTTGCTAGAGGACCTCTAAACACTAATCATAAAATGCTTATAAATAATATCTAAGTTACTGCCTAACTTTGACAAATGACTTAACTTAAGCTACATTTACATTAATAAATAAAAACAAATTTAACACTAAAATTAAGTGAGGAACTTCATCAGAGTGTCTTTCTCCTTTTAAACTTGAATCGCGTATGGAAGAAGTTTACAGTGTTACTGTTGCCTCGGCTATTTGAATTGAAGATGTCACACCCTTTCTCATCTTTGATGTTGCTTCCAACATCCTTCACTTTCTCACAGCTTTCTGTAGCTTGATTGTGATCTGCGTCCTCTTTTTTGTTGTTGGCTAGTCTCTCCCTTGAAAGAGTTCTCTCCCTAAATCTTCTAAACGGGGATGTCATTCTTTTTCTGGCTGTGTTCTCACAACTTGTCCTGCCTCTATTCTCCTCAGTGGCCTTCTCGGTCCTGTCTGTTCTTTTGGCTGTGCTCCTGGTAATCTGTAGGATTTTCTTTTGCAAGTAAACCCCGCCTATTCCGGGGCAGCTCTGGCCACTGATCTTGGTGCTGGACTCACGGGGAGGGGATGAGCAAGACCCTGAGAGGCGCAGCAGGATGCTGTGATCGGGTATGATACTGCCAACTGGAGGGAGAGATGCAAAAACCCTGTCACGGTCAATTCTTTCCAGTTAATCACAATTAGTTGGTTTATATAACATTTTACTATGTTAAAATTCCAAATCTTGACAATATCTGAAAAACTGAAATCTAGCAATGTATTTTCTAATGCATGGAGAAGTCTACTATATAGCATAAACACAGCAGTCATTGTGTAACAGAAGACAAAGATCACCTTGATCAGAGTTAAGTCTACAAAAAGCTGTTGAAAATAAGCCCAGCTGGTAATATTATCAGGAAAATATGGCAGGAGTATCAGACAATCAGAATTATTTCTCCAAATATTTTTTTGATTTTCAGGCAGATTCTACTAAGAAAAAGCTTAGTAAAAACCGGATGGGCCACATAAACAGTACATATGACAGGTGCATTCATGAAGCACTGCCTCTGATCCTGCTGCATCTCCGAGGCAGAAAGGTGGCCTCCCTAAGCACTGGGAAGATAAAAGGTAATGTCTCTTGACTTCTCATGTTTGAAAAGTTCTTACTTGAGATTCTCCCTGTGAAAAACATGATTACTTTTGTAATTGCTAGAAAACAGAGAATTTCAAAATTTAGCAAGAACTGGGAACAGATCTTAATGTACTTAGTTTAATGACATTTTTGTTCAGTCACACGTGACTGGCAAAAACCTGTCCACAAAAATAAACAAAAATACAATACTCAGTTGGGGTTTGACAGAACACAGGTAAGAACAATTGGGAATAGTTTTGAAGATTTCTAAGGATTCCAAACATGACTGACAGGTTCACAATCTATAAAGATTGTGGTTGGTTACTGGCCACACACTGAAAGACCCAATAGAGAAAAGACTTCTCTGTTCCAGTGGTGAAGTGGATTTTCTATTGGGAATAAGAGCAAGGGGGTAATTCCTGTTCCTAATACCTTTTCCCATAAGTCACATTCAGGCATAAAACACCAAATCCAATTCACCTAGTTTCCCATTAGAGAACAGTCTCTAATGGGACATTGGAAAAGCCTCCAGAACAGGCAGAGAGTGTGAAAGAGCATTAAAGGCCTGTGGGTGCTGTTCATCAGGCCCATCGGTGTGACTGGGCACTGCTCCCAGTCCTACGCCTCGACAACTGTAAAGAGCACTTTGGAGCAGACCACACAGACAGTAAAGAGATGAAATAGACCTCACTGCCTCACAAAATCATGTATGAGCTACGTACCACAGGATCAGCAACCTAGGTTTTATAAAAACAAAAAAAAAATCACAAGTATATATACTGTTTAAATGTCCAATTTGATTTGTACTAGGCTTTTCTTAATTACAATGGAATGAAAATCCTAGCCAGGCTCAGCTCTTTGACAGGGGAACAGCAGGTCAGTAATGGAGCTATGTTGCCTGGGGTGGCAGCAGGGAAAGAGAAGAGAAACTTTAATTTACTCCACATTTACCATGTATCAGGTTTATAAATATTATTCCATTTAATCCTTAAATGAGTCCCCTAAAGTAGATGGTCTTTCTCCCATCTTGTGGCCAAGAAACCTAACTGTATAAATCAGTTGCTCATAGTAACACAGCTATAGGGGAGAGTGAGGATTCAAACTCAGGCTGGATGCCACTGTACCACATCACCGACACACTGGTGGCAAAAATAAGAAAGGGCTCTCACAAGTGAGATGAAACTTAGAACATGGCTTCTCAGGAAAGCTCTGGAAGCTTCTACTTCCTGCTAGAATTCATAAGCTTCCCTCTGACCATGTACTGTCCTTCAGTGTGATTATTTAAAGACGTTAATTTGTTTATATCTGTGAAGATGATGCCAGGACCTAGGAGCCTTTTTCGTCAGGATACACAGAGGGTGGGGGGCCAAGGTAAGAAACACACACCCTGCTGACACGAGATGGTGTCTGGCAGCACCCAGCCCAGGATAGTCGGGCAGAGCGCAAGTCAGTGAACAGTGATTTCACACGCTTTATCTCGAGGATTTCTCTATAAGGATAAATGCAGAAATCCACAAGGGTATACATTATTCCAAACCCTGATTACTCAAAAGGTAATAATACTCCATTAATAAAGAAAGGAAGGTGTTCATCTAAATACTTGTTTCTTTACCTAAATCTTACAGTTGGTTAAAAACAATTTCTTGTAGAAATTCTTTTTTGGCAAATACTCCATAGAAATGTTTAAATAATTGAAAATTTGAATAACAAGAATCTGCAGAGAACAACATAACTTCTGCCTTCACTCTTATCCGAGTTTGTCTTCTGTTAAGAAGGATCACGCTTTGAATACAGGAGTCCTGCAGAATAGCTGGAAAGCATCTGAATAATTAAATCCAAAACATGAAAGTTCAAAAAGTATTAGAGTTACACCTTTCTTCAGTTTATTACTATAGATTGAAAAGCAAAATACATGTAACAAAGTGGTGTCGAGTGTGACAAGAATCAGCTTGAACTGTCCTGCCTTACCTTTGCGAGGGGAGCCTTGAGGAGACGCAGGAGGACTAGAATGCATGGACGATGCCACAGAGAGAGTATCTTCTGTGTGTTTCTTAACACTCATTTCTTCGGCTGTCCCTAAAACTTTTTGAGATATACTTGTACCTAAAAATAAAGACAAAGAAGCAAATAAGCACCACTTCACAATCAAAAGGTCTCCTAAGCTGCTACCTAACTAAAGCCATGATGCACAATGACTAGTGCAGGCGGCTGAAATGTGTGTGTGACCAGGAAACGGCACAGATATTTTCACCTCTGGGCTGTTGTTTAGATCCGGCTGGTCAGCTAAGCCCAGATTATAATAGCTTCTTCTTGTGTTTTGCCCATAAGGGAAATAGATCTAACAGTCTGCATACAGCATCTCCCCCCACTTCCACCCAACTGACACACTTTTTGGGACTCTAAGCAGGTAGTGGAGGCACAGACTCACTCTCCCGTGCCCCAGAGAGGAGGCCTCTCCACTGAGGGTGAGGCCGAGGTGGTGCAGGCCAGTCCTTTTCAACATTGCTAAATCCATACTACAGGAGAGAAGCAGACAACTGGAAGAACCATCAGTTTACAGTAAAATAGATAGGAGCACACAGGAAGCATTCCTACAAAGTTCTGTGACTAGAACTTTGGCCAACACCTGGTCCTGTCTGGAGTAGGTTCAACTTAACAACGTTTCACTACACTGACATTTTTACATACATCTTAAATGCCAAGAAGTTACTGCCACTGTTTTAACCAGTAAAGCAAGCCCAACTCTGATTCAGCATAGCAACAAGCAGCCCTCTGACTCTAAAAAACTGTAAATCACAATATACTTACAGTACTCTCAACTAGGTGCCATTTTAATATATTTACCATATAAATAACAGCCAACTGACAACTACAGAAGAGAGATACCTATTACAAGTAATATCATCTACTTGGGTGATAGATTACATCCAAGTAAGAAATCAAAGCTAAACTAATCCCCCTACTTCTCACATTTAACAGGAAATTTATTAGCTTAGCCAATTTTTCATCTAATTCTCTCTTCATTTCCATAGCCATTGTGCTAGTTCAGGATCTGAGCAATTCCAGGTAACTGTTCCATCAGGTTCCCACTGGACTCCACCTGTGGTCTCACTGACCACCCCACCTTAACTGCAGTCCTTCTCCCACATAACTGGGCTCTACTCTCCCTTGCTCAAATCTTTTCAGTAGCTACCCACTGACAACTTTCTGTTAGTACACCATGTTCCAATTGTGGCACACTGGTGACTTCACTTCTCTTCACCCTGACAGGCTGTTGGGTGCAATGGTTAAAGGCAAGGACTTTAGAGCTTGTTAGCCTGGGCTCAGCATCTGCTCCATCACTGACTGTGTGTAAGTTACTTAGACTGTCCATGCTAGTAGACCCATCCTTATGGAGATTAAGTTAATAAATAAAGTCAGCACAGCACTTATAACTGTGTCCAGAACTCAGTAAATGCTCTGTAAGTGTTAAGCTTTAATTACTATTGGCTCTCGACACTCTTCCTGCAGCTTTGCATTCAGGCGGCAAACAGCCTTAACTCCGAGCAGACAAGAAGCTTTTCCTCTGCCTGAAGCAATTTCTCTGGAATCTTTGTCCAATTATCTCCTTCCTGATCACCGTTTAAGACTGCATAGGTGTTATCTCCAAAAAGCCTGCTCTGAAGTTTTACCTTACCTCTGTCTGCCCTAAAAGCTCCCCTCTTTTGTTTTTTTAACCCCTGGTCTAGCAAGCACCCCACTACAGTGGTTACCAGTTTGTGTGAGCATCTGTATCATTAGACTAAAACCCTGGAAAAGGACGGGGCATTTCTTAAATTAACTTTGGACCTCACAACAAAATCAAACTGAATTCACAAAGTTCTCTTGAATATTCCCAGAATCTCTTGCCTAGCCTTAGCCCTTACATGTACTGCTGCAGCTTCTCACAGCCTCTGGGGCAAGGGGTGGGGAGGGGCTGTTGTCTCCTCCCTTCTGCTGTGTAACTGGTCTGTGACTGTCAGTTGTTGCCAGGGACCTGCCCATGGAATTTTTCCCAGAAGGGGTGGGTGGGGAAGTGGGCATGCGCTGTGGCAGCAGAGATGGGGAGCACCAAGTAGCCTTTGGCTAGCAGGGGCCAGGGGGAAAGGAGAGAGCGTGATACAGAGGCAGAGCGAGAGCGGTGGCCAGAGGGGACAGACGGAGCCAGGCCTCATTGTGAGCAATAAAAGGGCTTCTCCCAATCTATCCTTTCCCTTCACTGATTTCAGTCATACCGGTTTATTTGTCCCAGGCAGTGAGCACCGCTTCCGCCTGGAGCTACATTTGTTGTAGTTGGCAGGATTGCTGAACGCAAAATCTGTCTCCATGGGTGCAATATTTGGGCGGGCTGCCCTTAAAGGTGGTGGGGCGATGCCTGGGAACAACCTTGTGGATGGTGAGCATTCACCCAGGGATTCCCCATGCGGATCTGGTCTGGGTTAAAGTGCTTCCTAGATGAGTGGGCCCCTCCCCAGAATTGGGGAAGGGTGCTGACACCAGAGGCTGTGAAATTAGCCCTCTGTAAAAAAGGGGACTGCTTAGGGGGCCTGAGAGGCCATGGGGCAGCAGGAATTGTGGGGTGGTTGTTTCTCATGGCATCGGAAAGGGTTACCAAGGACAGAGATGCACTTCACCGTTGCTTGGATAAACTGGGAGGAGTCATGGGATGCTCTGAGAAAGGAAAGACAGCTCCTGAGAACTGAGATCACGCTGCGGAGAGACATGCTACCAGCAGGGAAGAGGCAGCAGGAAAATCTGAGCTGCACAAGGGAGTGACGGGGAGAAAGAAGGGATGGTGCCTTCAGCCCTGGAGATGGAAGAGGAGGAGCCAGGGGAGGAGGAGAGGGTGGGGTTGAGGGAATAACTATGGCTGAGGCTACCGTCCAGGGCACTAGCCCCTCCTGTATTAAAGGCCCACCTGGGTGTGATTAAGAAAATAAAAATGCAACAACCACGGGTTCCTCAGGGGGAGGAACAGTCTCCTCCCCAAACTGTGGAGCACTCCATGCTCCACCCCTATACCCAGGATAGGCTGGTGAATTTGAGCATCTGGTTTCAACAGAAGTGGCTTTTGCATCTTTGAGATTCAAGAGTAGAGGACATTGTTCTGTCTGGGTCAGAAATGGGTAAACTGGGTTTCCTGATGACTCACCCCTACCTCTGACAGAGGATGTAAAATGCCCATCACACTCCAGGGAATCATGCACTTCTGGATTGGCTGACAGCAGCCCTTAGGGCAATATGGCCTAATCAGGGTGATTTACCATACTTATCCAGTAGTTGGAAAATGTATACAGAGCTCCAGCAGGTTTTACAGGAGCTGGGCATGAGAAATATCATCTATAATATGGACCCTCGGGGCCCGCTGAGGAGTTGTTCACCATAGGAATGAGAAATCTGGTGCTCCACACAGGACCCCCATCTCTCTTTGGGTCCCTAGGCCTATTCTTGCTCCCCACATACAGCAACCTGTAACTGAGGCTACTCGTACTTTAGCAGATCTGGAGGAGGTTGAAACAATAAGAGCACAGAAGGAAGTACAGAGTATGACTGAAAGAAGAGGAGCAAAGGGCCCTGTGAAGGTTTTGAGGACCCAGATGTGGGTTGATTTGATAAAGGCAGGGGTAGTATAGTAAAGGAAGTTCTGAGGGGACATGCTAAACACCCACCTGAAGCTCTGCTTGTACCTTGGTGGGTGATAAATACTAAGCAATATAAATTGCCCAGAGGCACAAAGAAATTGGAGAAACTCTACAGAAACAGAAGGTGAGCATCATAAAGCCCACTCATAGTTCTTTTAATTCCCCGCTGTGGCCAATGAAAAAGCCAGATGGCTCCTGGCATGTGACCATCGACTACAGGGAAATGAATAAAATCATACCCTCTCTGCATGCTGCTGTCCCCTCTATAGAAGCCCTTATGGACACACTCAGTCATGAGCTAGGGACATATCATTATGTTGTGGACCTTGCTAATGCTTTCTTCTCTATTGACATAGCACAGGAAGTCAGGACAGTTTGCCTTCACCTGGAAAGGCTGGCAGTGGACATTCACTATCCTTCCACAGGGACACCTCCATAGTGTCACCATTTGTCACAGACTTGTAGCCCAGGACTTGGCCACATGGGAGAAACCACAAACGGTGTGTGGCTGTATCATTCAATGACATTATGCTCGTGTCTGATTCTCTTGCAGATTTAGAAGGGGCAGCTCCTAGACTGCTGCAACATCTATAGGAGAAAGGATGGGCTGTGAACAGCACCAAGGTTCAGGGACCTGGTTTGTCTGTAAAATTCTTGGGGGTTGTCTGGTCAGGTAAAACTAAAGTCATCCCAGAAGCAGTCATAGACAAGGTCCAGGCTTTCCCTACCCCTACCACTGTGGCAGTCTTATAAGAGTTTCTGGGTCTTCTGGGCTACTTGAGAGTATTTATCCCACACTTGGCACAAATTCTGAGGCCCTTATACCGGCTGGTACAAAAGGGTATCTGGTGGGCCTGGGATGAAACATGTGCATCTATTTGCCTTTACTGCTGTTGAGTGAGAAGTCAAGGCTGTGCAAGTCTTGAGCATAGTGGACCCATCAAGGCCCTGTGAGCTAGATGCTCATGTAACCAAAATGGCTATGAATGGGGCCTTTGGTAGCAGCTTGAACGGACTGGCCCATATATTGGAATCTGGTTGCAACTGTGGAAAGGAGCAGAGGTCTGCTATACCTTGACAGAGAAGCCACTGGCTGCTGTGTACCACACCTTGCTGACTGAAGAGCCCATCACTGGAACAACTCTGACCAAGGTAATAACCACCTGTCCCATTGTGGGGTGTGTGCAAGACTGGACCCAAAGGTCATGGAGTGGTGTGGCACAGATGTCTACACTGGCCAAATGGGGTGCTTACAGAACCACAGCACCCTCTCCACTAGCCCCTTAAGTGGTGAACTCCAACACTTATTGGGGCCAGTGACATATACCAGTGGAAAGCAGGAAGAACTTGCTTTGGAGCCACTGGTAGCCGAGAGTCCTTATCAGGAGGGAAAAACCCCTATACCTGAAGATGCTTGGTACACAGATGGCTCCAGCTGTGGGCAGCACAGATTAAATAATAATGCTGGGAGCCAACTCTAATCTATCTTCCCTTCTGAACACTACTATGATGATACTGATAAAACTCCAAATAAAAATAATCTGGGTAATATCGACATGGCCTAACAGAGGACAAGTGTGGTCTATATATAATATAATGTACACAGTTTTGTCTAACTAGGTTTTTAGAAGTGGACATTAGTGAGAAACCAACATATAGTCATTTTTAGAGTAAACAACTTCATTCTCATAGACTGCATTTGCATTAGGTAATTGATTAATTTTTGAAGACAGTAAACCCTTAGTACCCAGTTGTATTGCTATTAAGTTCTCTTGATGATGATAATCAGCATTTAAAGTATGTATTTGTCATCAAATTCAGTCCAAATGAAATCCTTTTTGATTCATGAATGATTATATTACACAAACTATTATAGCTGATCTGAGCGTTTACAGTTAGTAATTATTTTTCATTCAAACTGCTCTGGAAATGTCAATGAAATGAATGCACTACTAGTGTGAATACTCACTCAGTGTGGCAGGGTCCTTCGCTTGTCCCCTTTTCCTGATGGGATGCAAGTTAACGGCAGGCACCTGAAGTCCCTGGCTTACCCTGTGGGGCTGATGCAAATGAGCTTTGGCTGTCTGGCCAGCTGACCTCACAGGTACTGGAGACATTTCAGATGATTTGGCTGATCTTTTCTCATTTAAAGTCTTCGTCACTAATAGGAGAGTTAAGAAATATGTAATTCTGTACTTTTTTAGGCAAGATTTTTACCAACAATAATAAAGGACTACATTAAAACCACTCATTTTTAACACAAGAAATCAATTTTCCTGAAAATTATTTCATGTATTATAAAATGTTATTCCTAACAGTTTTGTAGGACTAAATTAATTTTACTTCCTAAATACTTCTTGAGTCCATTAACGTAACTGCTTCCAGCTCCTCCTCACAGCTGTACTACTGAAGTATCTCGTCACTGCACCAGTTCTGGGATGCCTTTAAGCCATTCTCCATACAACAGCAGGAACTCTCCAGCATGAAAGTCTGATCACCTACGGCCTTTTCCAAATGCCCCGCACCAGCCTTGTGATGAATTGCCACTGCTCTCAGGATAAAGATCCAAATCCCCAAAACAAGGCCTCGTAGGTTAGCTTCCCTAATGCCCCACACTACAGTGACTATAGATTCCATTTTGTTTTCATGGCATCCTGTATTTTCCCTTCACAGCACTGGTAATCGTTTTCAACAAAACAATTAAGTGTGACATTAATCACTTAGTGTTTCTTCCCCTACCAGGGTGTAACTAACACTAGAGGAAGGGCTGTGTAGCTTGTTTACTACTACACCCTCTTATGTGCAGTGACTGATAAAAAAAAAGATGCTTAATATTTATTTCTTGAATGAGTAAGTGAAATTATTTCAACACACAGGAATACCAGAGATATGTAAATTGATGGTTAGATTATTTGACAATGAACGTCAGAATTAAAAATTGAGATCTCTGACAAGATGCTGCCTCGTTTGTACGAAATCCATATGGTCCCCCAAAGGAAAGAACTTCTTCCTTCGGGTGGTCAGTTATTTTTGTAAGAATATATTAATTTATCCTCCATTTACCCCATGGTCCCAAGCACATAAGCTGGTGAGAATTATGCCTGGACTTGCCCCACCTTATCTCTAAACATCCCCACCCTCCTCCAAGGCAACAGATCCAGCGGATCCGCCACAATAAAAGGCATAACTCTGCACCACGCTGCTGCTCTATCTCTCTCTCTGCTCTGTCTGTCTGTCTCTCTGTCCCGTTCCTCTCTGTCTCTCTGTCCCACTGCTCCCCCCCTCTCTCACTCTCTCTCTCCCCCCCTCCCTCTCTCTCTCTCTTTCTCTGGGGGCAGACACTTTCTCTTTCAGATAATAAAGTCTCTTGCATGGGCCCCTGTCTCCTGAGTCGTCCTGGGTAAGGAGTTACGGCGAGATACTCTTTCAATTTTATTCTTCAGTCAGCTTTCCAGGTGGTTCAACGCAGGTCCAAGCTCAGTACTTCATGATGTATTTGTTTTGAACACCAACATAAAAAGCAAAATTAGCATGTTTAACTTGTCCCAGCAAAGCTACAGTAGTTAGCTACTAGGCTTTTATTCCGAGAGCCCAGAGATTATTTTGGGTAGTAAGCATTAGGGGACATCTCAGTCAAAACCCAGGGATTTCAGAGGAGTGTGACATGCAGTATAGTAACTGAACCAAGGTGTTATCGTATTTTCTTAGAGCCACTAAACACATTTCCCCCTTCTATCAATACTAATCAGCTCCCTGCTGACACACTGTTTTAATAATTGCTATAGTACAAAGAAAAAAAACCAAGAGACTACTTTTATAAAAAAGAGTTCACAAATGAGCACATTAGGAAGAACCAAATTCTACAGAGCTCAGCAGTGAACTACTGCTTGGGTGTGGGACAATCGTTTAAAAATTCAAAATTTTTAGACATTTAGAAATCAGTTATGCAATAGAAATCAGACTCCCAAACCAAATTAAAGGAATAGGCACTTAATTCAATTTTCACAAAACTTAGTTTAAAGAAGACTCACAAGTTTTCTTATTTTCAATCAATTTGAACATGTAGTGAGGGCACCACTTAGTGTTATAAGGAAGAACAGTTAAGTCCAGGGGGATTGTGAGAAAAAGGTATGCAGAGTGGGGTGGGGTGGGGGCAGGGGCAGAAGTTGGGGGAGAACATGGAAGTAAGTATGTGAGGTCTTTCTGGGCTTCAAACTTTTAACAATGAGTAAAGCATAAAAGATATTTCTATGCTCTTAAATATCCCAAATCAGGTTTAGGAACAAAGAAAAGCAGACAGTGAAAATAAAAGATAGAATAAATAGCCTTTTATCAGACAAAAGCAGAAATAATAAACTGTCTTCCATAAACATAAGGTGATAAAGTCTATGTAAGGTTGGAGGCATTGGATAGAGGGGTGAGCATGTCGGACACTGATGACGTGCCAAAGTCCTGGCTGATGCCCCCTCCCAACCTAAAAAATGCGCCTTAGGCTAGACAATCCTCATGCCCCTGTAAATCTAAGCTCTGCCTCCCCCTACCTTCTTTAAAAACTCCCCGCCTGTCTAGTTGTGCGTGACTTCTCCAGCCTGCCCCGGCGCAGACTGGTGAACCTCGCAAGGGATTGCGCTCAAATAAACTGCCTGGCCTGGCCCTTTGTTGCCTCTCGTCGTCTGCTTATTTCAGTTAGAATTTATCTTACATTTGGTGCCGAAACCCGGGAAGGAGCGTGAGTGTGGGGCCCCAACCGGCGCATTGGCGGCCCTGCCCCCTCCTTCCCCGACCCGGGACCTCAGCCTGCTCTCTGTTGCGTGGACTATTTTCTGGTGAGTCCCTCAGTTTCCCCCAGTCTGTTTCCCTTCCTAACCTGTTTTCACCTGGTCTGTCCGAAATTGTAGCTACGTCCAGGTTGGGGCATCCGGACCGCCCCTGGCCCTACGGTGTGGGAGACGTCCCTTACCCAGGCCACAGGATGTCTGCAGGCATCCAGCCCACCCCTGGCCCTGTAGTGGGGGTGACGTCCCTCACCCAGGCTCCCAGGATGTCTCCCTTGACTTGGTGCGCTTGGGACGCTGGGCGCTCCTCTCAGAGGGATTAGTTGGGAGGGTGACACAGACATGGGGAAACAGCCCTCAAAAGCAGAGGCTCAGACCCTGTTGCGGTGTCTCATTTCTAATATGGCTACTCTATATTTGTCCTGGGAAGTTCGCAAACAGAAGCTAGTCTTTCTTTGCTCTGAGGCCGGGACTCAGTATCCCTTGGACAATCAATCTCGCTGGCCCCCTGAGGGAACTTTCTATTTTGGCCTCCTCACCAACGTGACTAATTATTGCCACCAGAGCAGAGAGTGGAGTGAAATCCCATATGTGCAGGCTTTTTGGACTTTGCGATCCCGCCCAGACCTTTATGTTAAGTGTTCAACGACTCAGGTTCCCCTGGCCTGATTACCAGTTAAGGATTGTCAGCCTCTTACCCTGCCCAGTCCTTCTTCCTTTTCAGATCCGCCAGAGGACCTTGGTCTCCCACCTCTCTCAGCTCGCTACCCCCACCCCTCCCCGCCACCATCTTTAAGTTCCTTGTCCTCCCCCGTGTTGCTGCCATCTTAAAGTCCTACATTCTCAACCATGCCGTCTTCCTGCTCCTCTCCTCTTCTGGTGGCTGCACCACCCCATCCCCTTCTCCTCCCGCCCTCACCGCCCTCTTTCCCCACCGGAGCAGGCTTCTCCCGCCCTCCGGTTCCAGAAGCCATGGACAAGACTCCTCCCAGCACAGACCTGCCTCCTTTCTCTCCCGACCCTACACCCCTCACCACACCGTTTTGTAAGTGGTCTGGCATAGTTGTTGGGAGTGGGTGAGCTGGGCATAGCAAGTGAACATCTTAGTGATTGTGTATTGCACTGTGTGTGCCTGCCTGCAGCCTGAAAATTTTTGTAGTGACCTAGAATCTTAAAAGTTTTGCTAAGTTAAGCAGACATATTTTATGCTTAGAGATTATGCTGTAAAGCATATGGTGTCAAGAATTATAAAGTGTGGTCATGAATTTGTTAATCTAAAGAATGCTAGTGCAATGGTTTACAATAGTCCACTTCTCAGTGTTCACTGAAAATTAAAGTTCCTAATACTTCTGAGGTCTAATTAAAGCTATTTAAGAAGCAAACATCTCTTCTTGCTAAAAGGATGTGTGTTTTAATAAGAGAAAGTATAAAGAATGGAAATTCGTTTTGCTGAGGGCAAAAGAAATTGTTCTAAAGTACAGCTATTTATTTAAAAAAGGAGAACACTGAATGAAAAAACAAAGTTTTCTTAACTGTTAGTCTGCTCTTAATAGTGAAAGATTGCAGAGGGTTCTCTAATTGTTTTATCAAAACAGTTTCTCATGCTTAAAGTCTCAATGAGTTGTCTGAATATTTAAGATAATGAGATCTTAATATGAAAAAACTAAAAGCTAAGCTTTGCTAATAACGGTGTAACCTTCTGTATTTTTTTTTTAAAATCTTTTACTGTCATTCTAGTTAAATAGATAAGATTGTTTCATAGTAACTTATGATTCTATTTAAACAAATGCCTTAAAAAAATTTTTAACAACTTCCCAAAATCAAATTCAAAAAGGTGCCTTTTCCTCTAGTTAACTCTGATATTTTCCAGAGGGCCCCTGGAACATGTCAGAAGAATTTTTTCTCATTAGAGAAAGTGTTTGGCCAATTTGGCTTTTTTTTCACATTAGAGAAAGTATTTAACCAACTTAGCTTATTTATCTGATATAAACTTACCTGCTAAATTGCCCAGAAGGCACTGTCAAGGGAAATGATGCTAAACTTTGTTACTGAATGTTTTGTGTTAGAAAAATATCCAAATTTCCTTATGTCAACTGTCTTACAGTAAGCTCTCATCAGGTCTTTAATCATTGTCATTTGTAAGTCTTTTGTCATTTATAGTCACTGTTTATTACTCCTAAACTAGTAAAGAACTAGATTTCACCAGAACAAGTATTACTTACGTAAGACATAAGTTAAGAAGACAGAAAAGGAACCCCAAACTCCACTCCATGACCTGGTAACCATGGCCTTTAAAGTCTTTAATACCCGTGATAAAGAACATGAGAGGAGGACAGTGTCCTGAACTTGAGCCTTCGCAGCGACCCTGCAGCCGGCAGGACAGGGGTCTCATCACACCAAAGACCAGTCCAGAGGTCGTGAGCCTCCGGGACCCTGCTTCCGGTGTGGCCAAGAAGACCACTGAGCAAAGAGATGCCCCAACCCGACCAACAAGCTGACTAAACCCTGCCCAGTTTGCAGTAAGAGAGGTCATTGGAAAGTAGAGTGTCCAGTTGGGGAAGGTCATCCTCCCGCGACAGAATCTCGTGAGAGCAGGCCCCCCTAAGGGACTCCCCTTTGGACCTGCTGAGCCTACTCGAAGACTGAAGATGCCTAGATTTGAACACCCCTATCACCCTTGCTGAGCCCAGGGCCATGCTGTGGGTAGTGGGTATAAGTCCATCTCCTTTTGGTGGACACAGAGGCTGCCTACTCTGTTTTACCTTCCTTTCACAGGTATTTACATCCTTCCCAGGTCTCAGTTGTGGGTGTCACGGGAACCCCCTCTAAGCCTCTAGAGACAGGTCCGGCAGCCTACACGTTTGAGAGCCATCTTCTTACCCACTCATTTCTAGTCATCCTGTCCTGTCCCTTCCCTTTGTTAGGGAGAGATCTCCTCTCCAAGCTTGGTATCTCTATTTTCCTGCCTCTTAGTCATCCCCAACTGAGCTCACTCATCATCTTAGCCAATATAAGTTGTAGCCCTGAGCCCTCCACAGATCCTCCTGTACCATCGACCAGCGCTAACCCGATAGTCTGCGACACCTCTACTCCTGTAGTGTCGAGCCATCATGCTCCAGTCCTCATTCGCCTCAAAGACCCATCCTCCTCTCCTTCTAGACCCCAATTTCCTATTTCCCAGGCCCATCGCAAGGGTATCCTACCTATCATTAACCATCTTCTTTCCCAAAGGCTTCTGGTACCAACTAATTCTCCCTGTAACACTCCAATCCTTCCAGTCAAGAAGCCATCGGGAGATCTACCAGCTTGTTCAAGACCTGCAGATAATCAATGAAGCTGTAATCCCTCTTCACCTGGTCATCCCTAACCCTTATACTCTCTTATCTCAAGTTCCCCCGGACACCTCTCCTACCTACCTTACTTCTCACTCCTAAGAAAGATACTCCCTTGTCCCACCCAATACTCATCTTTCCATTCTTTCGTCCAGGCTGCCTGCTACCAACAAGCCTCAGTCTGTCTCTCATCGTCCAGAATACAGTACTAGACGGGGCAAAGCCTGGGTGATCATGCTAGATATATCTGTCCTGAGAGACAAAGACAACATATCTGCTAGAAGCTCCGGCCACTGATAGACAGGTCGGACAGTAGAAGTGAACAAGACCATGTGGGTACATCAGTACTCACCCCTTCCCTCCAAGCTTCCTCTGGCCTCCCCCCAGCCTCAACCCTATCTGCGCCGCCTCTCCTCAGCTGGAAGTAGCCAGATCGAGTTGACACCCATTATAACCAAAAGGCTGGAATGTAAGGTTGGAGGCACTGGAGGGAGGGGTTAGCACACTGGACACTGATGACGTGCCAAAGTCCCCGGCTGCTGCCCCCTCCCAACCTGAAAAATGTGCCTTAGGCTAGACAATCCTCGTGCCGCTGTAAATCCATGCTCTGCCTCCCTCTACCTTCTTTAAAAACTCCCCGCCTGTCCGGTTGAACGTGACTTCTCCAGCCTGCCCTGGTGCAGACCGGTGAACCTCGCCCGGGATTGCGCTCAAATAAACTGCCTGGCCCTTTATTGCCTCTCTTCGTCTGCTTATTTCAGTCAGAATTTATCTTACAGTCTATATTGAGTTAGTTGGGAAAAAATAATTTTTATGATCAAAACAGCATCAGAGTGATTTAAAAAATACATATATGGCTTTGAACTTTTAAAACATAACTAGATTTTAAAGATTCTACATACTTTTTCAGTGTTTACTTTCAACATGTATCATTTTCACATGGTTGACACGATTCTTAATAGCCTATGTGTAGTAAGAAATTTTCCTAGGTACCTTCCACATCAATATACATTTATTATTTTTAATTATTATATGCCATTCCTCAGTAGTGGTAAGGAAACAGTCTACCTAACTTCTCTAGCATGAAGTCTGCATGATTTCTTTTTCAGTTAAGTGGGTAAAATTTTAACATTCCAGAATCTCTTGCCTGGCTTTAGTGCATCTCCATATGAACAGGCGTTTCTAAGGGGTGGAGGGAAATAGTTCATCTCCGTATCAGTGGATAATAACCTGGGCAACCAAGGGCTTATCTGAATCTGAGAGGTTGGGGGAGGTCTCGCAGGCTTCTGCCCTAGCAGGAGAGAGAAATGGCTCCAGATCACAGGTTTTAAACTTTATTTCTCCCTTTGACTCATTTTGGTTTTAGAGGCATTTTGCCCCGGGATTTCCTCTCCCCGGAGTTACATATGGCAGTAGTACATCAGTTGCATCTTGTGGCTAAAACTGAAACATTTCCAGAATATCTTGCCTGGCTTTAGTATGTCTGCATATCAATAGGCATTCAGAGGTGGAAAGAAGTATGGCTTTAGCGCATTTGCATCTTTCCTCAGGGGTGGAGAAGTTCATCTCCATATCAGTGGGTGATTACCTGGGTAACAGAGGGCTTATCTGTACCTGATAGGTGAGGGGGAGGGCCGGTGTGGTTGCTGCTGGAGCAGGAGAGAAAGATGGGCCGGACGGCAGTTTTGTAAGACCTTTTCACCCCAAAGAGCGTTTTGCGGTCAATTTCTTTGGTCACACTGAATCCATAGCAAACTTGCCGGGGCTGAAACCCATTAGCAAGACAATCTGAACCTGAAATCTGTCTAAACAGGTATGACCTTTGGTCAGGCTGTCCCTAGAGATGATGAGATGCCCAGAACCCCCAGTGGATGCAGTGGCAGAGGTTGCAGCTGCACCTGTTATTATCCCCCCATCTGTGGGGAACTGGTCTAGGGTAAAGCACTTCCTATAGGGTGAGGTCTTCCCCAGAACTGGGGAAGGGTGGAGACACCATAAGTTGTAGAATTGGCCCTCCCTGAGATAGAAGACTGCTCAGAGGCCCTGAGTGGCTGTGTAACAGCTGGCATTGTAGGGTCTCTTTTCATCGAGACAGTGGAAAATGTTATCCAGGAGAGAGAGGATTATTGAGAGGGTTAGTGAAGATAGAGAGGGACTTAGGCAGGAGAGACGCACTTCAGTGTCTCTTGGAAGAGCTGAGCAATAACCTATAGGATGCTATTAAAGAAAAGAGATGGCTATTGAAAAGACAGGTTATGCTCCTGGAAGATTCCTCAGCAGCGGTGAGGGGGCAGGTGGCAGGAAAAGCCGTGTTGCAGGAGGCTGGGGGGGGGGTATTGGGAGGAAAGAGTGGTGCCTTCAGCCCCAGAGATGGAGGAGGAGCCCGGGATAGAAGAGGAGGAGGGGGCCATGGGCTGATCTGCTGCCGAGACCACCGCACCAGGTACCGGCCTCTCCTGTATTAACGCCTGCCTGGCTGTAATTAAGAAACTAAAAATGAAACAACTGCAGGCTCCTCAGGGAAAGGAGCTGCCCCCTCCCCAGGTTGTGGAGCCCTCCATACTCTGCCCCTATACCCAGGATGAGCTGGTGGACATGAGCGTCCGGTGTAGGCAGAAGCCATCGGAATCTCTGCCTACATGTGGCTTTTACATCTCTGATATACGGGGGTGGAAAAAAATTGTCTGGTACTGAAATGAGTAGAATGGCTTCCCTGATGATTCACCCTTTCCTCTGGCAGTGGCTGCAAAATGCCCGTCATGCCTCAGGGAATCAGACACTTCTGGAATGGCTGACAGCTGCCATCAGGCTAGTTTGGCCTAGTTAGGGTGATTTACTATATTTACCCAGTAGTTGGAAAATGTATGCAGAGTCCAACAGGTATTGTGGGAATTGGGTATGAAAAATATCATCTACAATATGGACCCCCAGGGCCCCAATGAAGTGTTCACTGTAGGAATGAGAAACCTGGTGCTGCATACAGCTCCCCCATCTGTCTTTGGGTTCCTAGTGACTACTCTTGCCCCCCACATAGGGCAACCTGTAAGTGAGGCTACTCGTACTTTAGCAGATCTGGGGGAGGTTGAAACAATTAAGAACACAGAAGCAAGTACAGGCTAGACTGAGAGGAGAGGCGCAAAAGGCCCCAAGAAGGTCTGGAGGACCCAGATGTGGGTTGATTTGATAAAGGCAGGAGTAGTTAAAGAAAAACTTGATGGGCAGTCCAATAAAATTTTGTTAGAACTGTGGCACTAATTAGAGCCAGAGCAGTTCCAACCGCTGAGGTCCAGGATATGGAAACCAGAGTTCAGGCCTCATGCACAGCCTGTGTCCCTGCAAAACTTCCTGGGGGACAGTATTCAGGATTCGCCTGAGCCCTCACCCCCACAGGAGGATGATTGGGCACCGTGGTTCCACTGAGAGGGTGGGGCCAAGGTCCCCACCTTGGGGAATGTGGTGAGGACCAGAGGCTACATGTAGAATTAGCAATTCATTGGTCCCCTGTGAATGTACAATGTGTCCTGGTGCTGGTAGACACAGGAGTTGAGTGGTCTCTGATTTATGGCAACCCTGAGCGTTTTCCTGGAATCCTGCTATGATAGATGGCTATGCGGGTAAGACAATTAGACTGAACAAAGCCTAAATTCCATTTGGGATAGGGCATTTACCCCCAAAGGAGTAGATTGTGTACATTTCTCCCATCCCTGAATATATTTTGTGGGTAGATATCCTGCAGGGCCTGTGGTTACAGACTACACTGCAGGTGAGTTCAGACTGAGGGTATGTGTGGTAAAGACAGTTCTGAGGGGACATGCTAAGCACCCACCTGTATTTCTGCCTGTTCCTCGGTGGGTGACAAATACTAAGCACTATAAATTGCCTGGGGGCACAAGGAAAATGGAGAAACTACAGGAGATGGAGATGGTGAGCATCATAAAGCCCACTCATAGTCCTTTTAATTCCCAAGTGTGGCCACTGGAAAAGCCAGACAGCTCCTGGCATATGACCGTGTACTACAGGAAACTGAATAAAGTCACACCCCTTTGCATGCTGCTGTCCCCTCTATAGCAGACATTCTGGACACCCTCAGCCATGAGCTGGGAACGTATCATTATGCAGTAGACCTTGCTAATGCTTTCTTCTCTATTGACATAGCACAGGAAAGTCAGGAACAGTTTGCTTTCACGTGGGAAGGCCGTAAGTGAACATTCACTGTCCTTCCACAGGGTTACTTCCACAGTCCCACCTTCTGTCATGGACCTGTAGCCCAGGACTTAGCCACATGGAAGAAACCACAAACGGTGCAGCTGTATTACTACATTGATGATATTATGCTCATGTCTGATTCTCCTGCAGATTTAGAAGAGGCAGTTCCTAGACGGTTGCAACATGTACAGGAAAAAGGATGACTGTGAACAGCACCAAGGTTCAGGGACCTGGTTTGTCTGTAAAATTCTTGGGGGTTGTCTGGTCGGGTAAAACTAAAGTTATCCCAGAAGCAGTCATAGACAAGGTCCAGACTTTCCCTACCCCTACCACTGTGGCAGTCTTACAAGAGTTTTTGGGTCTTCTGGGCTACTGGAGAGTGTTTATCCCACACTTGGCACAAATTCTGAAGCCCTTACACCGGTTGGTATGAAAGGGCATCAGGTGGGACTGGGATGAGACATGTGCAGCTGCCTTTACTGTTGCTAAGTGAGCAGTCAAGGCCGGGCAGGGTTTGAGTGTAATGGACTCACCAAGTCCCTGTGAGCTAGATGTTCATGTAACTGAAGATGGTTAAGGATGGGGCCTTTGGCAGCGGCTTGAACTGACAAGCCAACCTACTGGATTCTGGTCACAACTATGGAAAGGAGCAGAGGTCCAGTATGCCTTGATAGAGAAGCAACTGGCTGCTGTGTACCAAGCCTTGCTGGCTATGGAGTCCATCACAGGAACAGCTCCTACCAAGGTAATAACCACCTATCCCATCACGGGGTGGGTACGAGACTGAACCCAAAGGCCACAGAATGGCCTGGCACAGATGCCTACACTGGCCAAATGGTGCATATATTTACAGCAGCACAGCGCCCTCACTACTAGCCCCTTAAGTGGTGAACTCCAATGCTTATTGGGGCCAGTGACCTATACCAGTGGAAAGCAGGAAGAACTTACTTTTGAGCCATTGGTTGCTGAGAGTCCTTATCAGGAAGAAAAAGCCCCTATACCTGAAGATGCTTGGTATACAGATGGATCCACTCGTGGGCAGCCCCTGAAGTGGAGGGCTATGGCTTTTCATCCTAAGACTGAGGCCATATGGATGGAGGATGGAGAGGGGAAGAGCAGCCAATGGGCTGAGCTGCAGGCAGTGTGGCTCGTGATCACCCAGGAGCCTTTCCCCATAGTTGTCTGCACTGACAGCTGGGCCGTCTATCGGGGCTTGACCCTGTGGCTACCGATATGGTACCATGCCAACTGGATGGTTGGTCAACGGCCCCTTTGGGGGCAAGAGCTGTGGCAAGACCTATGGGGCTCTGGTCAGACTAAAACAGTTGCCATATATCATGTGACTGGATATTTGCCTGTGGCATCCCCAGGGAATGATGAAGCAGACACACTGGCCCAGGTGTGCTGGCTAGAAGGAAAACCTGTCTCTGATGTAGCCCAATGGTTACATCACTGTTTATTGCATATGGGGCAAAAGACAGTGTGGGCTGTAGCCCATTGGTGGGGCTTGCCACTGACCTTTTAAGAAGTCAGCAAAGCCCGGAAGAAATGCCCTGGGTGCTCTAAGAGGGACTTATGCTGAGTCCCGCAGCAACATGGGACAACAATAACGGGGCCAATACCCCTTGTAAGGTGGCAAACAGACTATATTGGGCCTCTGCCCATATCAGAAGGATAGCGGTATGCCATGACTTGTGTGGACACGGCTACTGGACTATTGGTTGTTTTTCCTGCACATTGTGCAGATCAGCAAACCACCAAGAGGGGCCTGGAGCGTCTCTGTGCAGCCTATGGCTGGCCACAGGTGACTGAGAGTGATCAAGGCACCCACTTTACTGGACATGCATTACAAGAATGGGTGCAGCGATTAGGGTTAAAGTGGAAGTTTCATGTACCATATAACCCTACCAGGGCAGGCATGATAGAGAGGTACAATGGTTTGTTGAACTCTGGCCTGAAGTCGGACACCAAGTCCATAGAGCTGGTCAGTTCGCTTATGGACAGTGCTATGGTGTTTGAATGAGAAGCCCTGTAAAGGAGCTTTGAGCCCTGTGGATATGCTCACACACCTTGCTGCCTCTCCTATACAACTGTATGTGCAAATCAAAGAAGAGCTATTGAAGCCAGGATATGGCCAGCAGAGCAACATCCTGCCGACAGCCCCAAATGCATTAAACCCTGGAGGCACTGTTGAATGGACAAGGCCCTAGAAATTTCAACACACGGACCAGCAATGACTGGCCCTTTTGGCACCTTGGGGAGAAGGCCTGGAAGCTGGCCTCCTGTGTGTTCCTGGAGTAACAGCAGAGTGGTCCCCAAAGATCACAGTAATGTACCCAAAACGTCTGGGAAGTAAGAGCATCTCATGGGGAAGTTTTGTTTTATCTTTATGGCCAGCACATATACCTCCCACAGCCCTACCTAATGACCCATCTGTAAGTCCCACAGGGAGGGGGGTGAAAGTCTGGTATACCCAGTGGCTGGGTGTGATGAGATTCCATTCCTGCCACTGTTCTATCACAGGACCACTCTCTTGCATGTATCCTACTTGATGGACAAGATTTGCCTATGCTAGTGTCATTAAAACATGTATCTTATTGCCCTTAAGGTTATTTTCTTCTACAGTCCTTGTGGCCTGGATGCACCCTCTGACTGCAGCTGCTGTTGATGACTGCTTTGAACTCCCTACCTCTTCAGCTACTGCCTGCTGGAATGGGTGAGCTATGGACTTAATTTGCATAGGACTTTGAACCTAACTGAATCCTCTGGCTTGAGGATTGTCATGATTTTATTGTTGTTGCTACTGTATGTCATTAGTCTGGTCACAATGCTCCAGTTTTCTTGCCCAGGGTCCATTGTGGAAGAGGGGGAACAAGTAGATTATAAGGTGAGATTTCTGGAAGGGTGGCCTGTGGGTAAAATTGTAATATTCCATAATCTCTTATGTGGCTTTTGTGCATCTCCATATGAGCAGGTGTTCGTAAGGGGTGGAGAGAAATAGTTCATCTCCACATCAATGGGTAATCATCTGGGCGTTGGAGGGCTTATCTGAACCTGAGGGGTTGGGAGGAGGTCTCGCTTGCTTCTGCCAGAGCAGGAGAGAGAAACAGCCCTGGACTGCAGTTTGTAAGCAATAAACAGGTTTTAAACTTTATTTCTCCCTTTGATTCATTTCGGTTTTAGAGGTATTCTGAGCCGGGATTTCCTCTCCCTGGAGTTACAAGGTAATACATATTGCAACATCTTTGTATAAATAGATTTTTTTGGGGTGCATTATCTCACTGGAATACATCCCAAGATCAGACACATCACAGGTTGCTGTGAAGACTAAACGGCAATGTTCAGAATTTGCCTGGCAGGGGTACTGGCATATAGAAAGCTCTCAGTAATTGCTAGCTTTTGTTCTTTCTTTCTCTTAATATGTTTGATGTAGAAAGAATTAGAGATAAATTACACTCCCAATCTTTGCCTGAGTTTCATATTTGGGAAAACAGAGATCTAGGATGAAGAGTACCCTGCTCAAAACGTAAATTAGACCATCTCCATCCACCAGTAGGTGCTCTTTTAATCATACTCCATTCGTTTTCCTATGGTTCTGAGTGTTCATGATACTGTTCGTATTTTAAAATCCACTGTTACTTCAAAACTTTACATCAATATTTGGTTGTATTTTCATTTTGTTGACATACTTTTCCTATTACTATGCAAATACCATGCCATTTATCAACCTCAGGGTCAAGCCATGACGACTGTCATTTCCTATCAACTAGGAACACAGAAAATAAGCACCTTCCCTCTCCTATATTTTGCCAACATTTCATCAAGTTCTATGCATCCTGTTGGGATTTTTATTGCATAACATTTACACACACACAAAATAACATTCACTTATAATTCGACATAAGTACGATCACTTTGTTGTTACAACACAGTATATTTCATTATCTTTGATTCCTTATTTTACAACCCATGATTTTGACCCAGAGATGCACACATTCTCTCGTTTGTATAGGTATCCCCCATTTTTGAAACTTCAACTATGCCACTTTGCTTTTGTGAAAAACCTGTTCCATTAATACCTGCTTTTGCTAATTAAAGAATCCAAAGAGGATTTTCACTTTTACGAGCAAAGGTGGAAAGTATCATTTGGCATTTATTTTGCAGCGAGCCATGTAAAGGCAGAGCGCACCCCGAGTGGTGAGAGTGGTGCTGCCAAGCTCCTCCCCCAGGAACCACGCTCAGAGAGTCAAGCCACCACAAGGGAACTGTGGGAGCATCTGTTCTTCAATCTTATTTTGTGTACCCACTAGCAAGATGTGTCCTAAGGGAGCAGATTAGAAAAGCCTATGAGAGGTTATTTTTTGGATCTGGGAACACCAAAAAAATTTCTACATCAATTAATGGTAACTGCTTCTTTGTTTTATGACATTTTGGCTTACAAGTTTCACAGATACGCTCTACCTTCAGAGAGCAGGGGAAATGTTAATTGAAAAAATCAATATTAGAACAGGCTCTCTTTTGCCTATCATATTTTCTATGTATTAACAGTATCAGAACTGTCCGATTTTCTTGTTTTACCTTATTTAGTGACACCTATTAGTATACTTACTATCTCTAGAAGTGGTTTAATTAAATTTCTTGTATTTTCTAGTTGGTAAATGATATTAACCTGAAGTTTTACACTTATTTTCACTCTTCATTTAGGGATGAAGGTAAAAATGTTCCCAGACAGAGGGCTCCTCTGTAATGTTCCAGTTTTTACAAGACAACTTTATAATGATTTTTAAAACTATCCCTTTATTTCATTCACAGGGTAATGAGCAGGAATGGATGAGATTCGGTATCTGGTTAAGAGGATCACATGACACGGGTTATTATGTCACTAATCTTTTTTCAGTGAAATTTAACTTTCTTGGGACTTCAGCTTAACTCCAGAGAAACACATTTCTGTTTAGCTGTGCTCTCTAGTGTAAGTGAAAACTCGTACTCACAGGTACCATATGCAGGTTCCCACTGCAATGACATCATCTGAAACTTCTCCTCATCCGTCTCTACATCCAGACTGGAAAGATACTGTTTCACTTTCCTTGCCATTTGGGCATCCTCGTAGAGTTTCTTGGCATTAAGCAGAGAGCTGCGGCGAGCCCTTTTTTTGTGAGCACCACCCTGAACATCCAGCACATTTGAGTTTGTGCTGCCTTGACTCAATGACCTGTAGGAAGAGGGATATTGCAGTAAGGAGCTGTAAAGAGGAGACTTAAGAGCAGCAGATTGAAGATTAAAAGAACTTTGTTCTGTTAATGCTATTGCATGCTGATGCAAATGAGTTAAAAGATGAAGAGCATTAATGCAAAGTAACATGGCATTCATGGTAATGTTGAGTTTTAAGACAAGGCAAAGGGCAGAATTCAAAAGAAAAAGGCAACAAATTTCCCCTGAGCAACAAATTCCATCAGACCTGTGTTTGTGTCTTTAAAACCCATAGCACAACTGTGACAAGTAAAAGCATTCGTCTGCCCTGGTGGCCATCTACATACACTAAAGACACGGCAAGAGCCTGGGTCAGGACAGGCCCATCCTCAGCCAAATCTTGGTGCCAGGATGCGTCAGCAAGGGAGTTTCTGGGGCAGCTCTGCTTGTCTATGCTGCTTTGGACATGCTACTGACTGCCATCCCCATTCCTGCCTACGGGCTCCCTATGAGCATGGTGATCAATTTTATCAGTGGCCAGATTTGGGCCAAAATTCAAAGAGAACAACCAATAAAAAAAGTAACAGCATTTATACTCAATTCAATATAGTGAGAGATCAGAAATACAACAGAAAGCTACTCAATCTTCCACTCACATATAAAATGTTTAGATAATATGAGGGTTCTAGGACTGGGGGTCTGGGACCTTTCTTCCATAATGCCTCTGAATGTGATGGAACTACAAGGTGGGTAGAAATAACCACAATTCAAACAAGCTACAGCTTCACCCAATTCTACTTTTTTGGTCAAATGTGCTTATACACAGACTATTTCTAGAACTAATGAAAACAGTTTTAACTATTTGTCCTAACAAGGCTAGCAAACACAAGGTTCTTTAATTTTTATTTTAAGGGCAGTTACCTTTCCAAAGTAATGAAAGTATTCTTGGGTTTTCTCAGTTAGCCTCGTATTTACACAACAGTATTCTAAATACACAGACTAAACTGTGGAACAATTTGTTCTTCAGTGCTCACATACCTAGTTTAAACAAGACACTAAAATCTTAATATTTTCATTGTAAATTAAGTGAAATGAAGTTGTGAAAGTGTTATGGTATTTTTTTTTCTCTTTCACAATTTTAAGATCCCTGAAATAGAGTGTGCCTTATATTCAAAGGCAACTTTCAATTGCTATTGGTCAGACAGAAACTGTAACTCAGCTGTCCCTACTTACACATGCAGCAATTTCAAATCTTGAAGAAGGGTTTGTAACAAAATCCAGTTACATTATGAATTACTCTTCCAAGAACCAAATGATGCTGACAAGAATCAACAACACTGTTGATGAATCAGTGAACCTGATAACTTCAATAACATTCCCCAGGTAAGTGACAAAAGCCAGCCTGAGAGACCAGCACCAGCAGTTTTTTCTTCTTTTAAGAAATGTTGCATCACCAAAAAACCCTTGATGGCACTAAAAGGCAATATTGGGTGGAAAAAACCCCAAGAAACTCATAGCCTTACAAGTGGTTCAGAAGATTCATGTTCTCAATATGAAGTTTTACTCAGAAAGACTTAAACCAACTTAATTTGCTCATATTTTCCTTTTAATGAATGCAAAAGGGTGTTATGTGATAAAAATACATACCCGTTTATATTAGAGCTCTTTCAGTAACTATAAAGCAAAAAGTTCTCAGTGGTAAGAAGGTACTGCAGTGATTTTTCTTAATGGTACATAAAATAATGGTGTGTTTCAACAACTGATGATGTCTTACATTCAAAGGAATGCAGTAAAATCAAGTCCCAACATTTAAGAGCAAAGTCTTAATACAAATAATTTATATTATCTTACTGGATTGAAAAAAAAAAAGAGGTGTCCACAAATCTAGGCTACATACAAAATTCTAATAAATGAAAACACCACAATAGATGATAATGTCTAAGCTACATCCAAAACAGAAAATGCTCCAAGGTAAAAACAGAAACATCTATTGCCTGCAGGCATAATATAATGGAACCCTAAAGCTGAATAAACAATTAACCTGTTATACTCAAACATCCCAATTCCCACTAAGATCTGTTGACCAAGTATTTATCATAATAGCAATATCAGGAATCAATTTCTATTTTCGGTGAAAAGAACCAGAAAAGACCAAGACATGAATGTATAATACAGAAGAAAACACGTGAGAAACAAACAGAGAAGGGAGAAAGAAAGTAGAAGGAAATTCAAGTTCACCATGCATCAACAGAAAATGAGACCACAAGACAAGACACAAGTTAAAGTGGCTCACAAAAAAAATCTTTCTTACATGTAATAAACTCATCTAACTTCATCATTCACTATAGTCTTAAAATAACAAAATGCTTATGCAATCCCTTCATCTACAAAAACCACCTCATTCTTCATTTAAAAATGCAAAGACTACTTGCAGCATTTGTAAGATGCTAAACACTATGATTCTAATTAGATATCTAGCTATGTATAAGCAGAGATCTGAACCTACTTGAACAAAAGGTGACAGTTTTTGATTCTATTACGGTTTTGAGTGAGATAAGGCAGTCTTTTATTAAAGGTGGTAGGAATTTAAAATAAAATTTTACCACTGTTGTAAGTCTCACTGTATTAGTGGATCTGAGGAATTAAAATAATCACATATTTTAATTATTTGGTAACTCAATTTTATAGTATAGTTGGGATATGAGCTGCGTCTTTTTGGAAAACTGATGGAAAACCTTTATAAACAAATCTCTTCCACCTTTATACACTTACATATTTATTTTTATAAAATATGGCACTTGAATAAAAGAAAATGGTGTGGATTCTGGAATAAGACTACTCAGGTTTGTATCCACCACTAGTGAGCGGTAAGATCTGGATAATTCTATCTTCCCCACCTTTACCATGGAAATAACAGTATTTGTCTTGTAAGGTAATTGGAGAATTAAATAATTCATATAAAGTGCTTAGAACAGGGTACGGCACAAAGCAAGCACACAATAAATGTTTGCTATCAAAATCATTTAACTGACCCTAATAATTAAAATCTTGGCGAGACTTATGGGACATCAATAATGGAAAAGTAAAGGGAAAAAAAGGCTAGTTCTATCACTACTTTCACCTTGTTAGCAAAAGGCATTTGTCAGGAACGTAGGCTGACAGGGTTAATAGAACGCATGCTATTTTATGGGCGTGCATTAATGAAAAGGATGCAGTATATGTTACAAGTTGCACAACTCCAATTGCATTCATCTCTACACTTACCCCAGACTTCGCCACCTCTTCTTCCTGTAAGCAAGAGCCACAAACATTGAAGCATGTGTTTGAACAGGAAAGCACAGAAAAAAAGACAACAAACAGTTCAGAGTCAGAGAAACTATGGAGACAGAATAGAACAGAAAAATTTTACTAGGAAAAAAATGGTAGCTTAACAGTAACATGACTTTCATGGAATGCAGAGGGGTAAAATGAGTTATGATATGTATTGAAGAAGAAAACAACCCACAATATATTTTTTTAAATATGCTTTTAGACCAACTATATTTTAATACCTAATTCATCTGGAGGCTTATGTTAATAAGAAGCTTGAGGAACAACAGTTACTTACTATAAATTTTGAATTCAAAGTTTTTAGGAAAGGAAACCTTAAATTAAGGGATAGAACTTTTGAACATTTTTTTTCAAAAGGATTTTTTTAGCCACTCATTTAAGTGATAGGATGAAATTACAAGGAACATGAAGACTTATTTAATGTCATTTTAAGTGGAGAAAATGTATTTACAAGAAATTATGACGAGTAAATCTAACTCAAAATGTGAGTAAAGAAATATCATCAAAACTGCATATGAAAACTGCATATCCTTATACTATAACTGGACTGAATAAAGACTGGTTTTATTATTTATTTATTTATATTTGCTCCCCACACCCTCTGGCTGCCCTCAGTGTGCCCCCAAGCTTGCACCCCTAAGCACGAGCCCCAGGCCCAAGATTGTTTTTCAGTCAGCAAATTGAATGTTAAAATGAAAGGGGTTACTTTGTCCATAGTATATAACATACACCACCAAAATAGATAATTACTTGCTTAGTGAAAAAGATGGTATATTTCAGTAACGGCTGAAAAATAAAACTGATTTAAGTCCAACTGAATTCACCTAATGTAATTATAAATGTTTTATTTTCTCCTATCTTGTATTCTATTTAGCCCAGGCCATTCCCAAGAAAACAGCCAAGTTTATTAAGTTTCTCCTCTATTCTTCCTCCTTTGCTCACTTCTGAAACCTAGCTGGTACAGTACTTAGTATATTTATTAACTGGCCTGGAAGCATCACCTATTCATTATGTCGTAAGGAATCAGGGTGCTACTATATGAGTAAATGGAAGTCCATGTAAGACACAGGGAGTGGTAGTGCCATCAAACAGGGACATGCAACAAAAACAAAAACTCAAAAAACAAAAAAACAAACAAACCCTCCTTCAGGTTTGCTTTGGTCTCTGGTTCTTACTATTTCTGCTCCCACACTGTTCAGCGATGACATCTCACATGACGTGTGGGGATTCCCAGGGGCAGAAGAAGGCCGAGTAAGAAAGAAGAGGCCTGACATGCCCTTTCCTCCCTGAGGATCTCTAAACTACAGCAACCATCAGACAACTGCTTACAAAAATGAAGACTCCTGAACAGTGATTTAAACAAAAGAAAACAAGAACAAAAAACCAATCCTAACACACACTAATTCTGTTTGGTCTCTAAATTTTCAGCCACAGGAATTGTGTTTGCCTCTATCAATACTTCATTTTTAAAGCTCTATGCAATAGGCTCATAAGAAAATCAGAAAAAAAATTAAAACCCTAATGTCTATTACCCTGAAAATTATAGAAGTAACAGGGAACAGACTGAAAACACACTTATTTTATATAATTTGAGGAAGACTTTGTAAAGCATTCTTAGAAGATTAGGTTAATAGAGAAGACAAATTATATTTTCCATTTTTACTGAAGATGGAATATGATTAAACTTTTATATTCTAAATTCTAAAGAAATTATTTACAAAATAAACAGCAATACTATAACTTAAGAAGAATATATTTGAGAAGAATGAAGTATGACTTAAATATAAATAGAACTTTAAAAATATTCAAAAAAATAAAGACATACACAGACTAATACTTTCATTGAAGGTTAGAAACCAGCTGAAAGCATCTGTCCCTGTGATGACTTCCCTAAAGATCAGCAATTTTCTTATATTCAAGTTAGCTGACATTTTAAGTAACGTTAACAATACAGAACCATCCATGTACTCAAACAGGTAATGAACAACTAGGGTTCAATCTCAGCAAAGGACATAATCCCGGGCACACCACCTAACTGCTCTGAGCTTCAATTTCTTCATATGTAACACGAAGGGCAATACCACCTACCTTTAAGGATTATTGTGATAAACTACTACTTAAGACTGACTTATGCACTTCATACAGCACATAACAAATGGCAGATGGTCAATAAATGATACATATTATTATATCACTCTTGACGCCACTCTGTAACACCTTTACACATTTCAATGCCATACCTCTGTCGGAACATCATAGCTGGGTCCATGTTAGCAGAAGTCATTCGAACAACCTGACGGATTTCCTTGGCAATCATTCTTAGCTTCTCAAAATTTACCAAGCCATCTACTTTGGAGTCATTTCCTATGGAATACAAGAAATTTAAAAATTTTCAAAATTAAAATATCTGTGTAACAGTAGCAGAGGTCATGTTATTTTTCTTGGGGAGGAGGCACAAATCAGAACCTTCTTTACCAAACTGCCACTTTTGTTTTTAAGAATTGATAAAATTCCTAGAAGGCTGAACCTTGCTCCCAGGGAATTAGCTACTGTGGAGAATTCTATTTCTATAGGAGTAATGATTATGAATACTGGAAAGCAATAAACTGCATTACCTTCTAAAATCAATTTTGTTATGTTATAGACTATAAAATGTGAGTTCCCTCAAATTTACTCTCCAGATGCTCAGCCCACTCTTAGGCGGATACCTGTATTTGTTTTTTCGGGTGGCAAGGTACAACACTTGAAAACATAGGTTCCAGTCAGGGGTCACAAGAGTGACCTTTGGGCTTAATTAATCCAGTAAGTTTTCTCTGGTTTATAAGACTTTAAGAAATTGTTAAATGAGTTGTCAATATTCAAGAAGTGGAAGATATCCCACAAAAACAAGAATTCCTGCTCTTGAAGAGAAAAAGGGAGAGGTCAGATGGGAGATTAAATAATAGTATGTCTCCTTTCCCAAGTGGCAATAATTAATTAAACTTAGGAGGTGGCTGGCTCATAAGGGTAGACACTTTCTAGTTTGCCTTTCACCTTCCCTTTCCAAGAATTTGAATTTACAATCATGACTTTAATCATTTACATAAATTTGCTTGTTCATAAATTCTGTAATTTTTGTTGCTGTTAAGTATTCTGAGGAAAAATTCACACAACTTCCAAAAATGGTTTACTTTTCTTTGAAGAGAGTAGGTATGAGACCAGACTTAGTCCATCTGTTGGCTTACCCAGTTTAAACCACAAGGCAATCTGCTTACTGCAGTGCTTCTTTTTCACACCTGTAACAGTTAGTGCTACCCAACTGACCTTCCACAGTAGCCTCAGGAGCCTCCATGGAACTCCAGTCCCTATGGATAAATTTGAGAACCAAGTGGTTCTGGAACATCTGGTCTCCCTTCTCATAGAAAACAGCACCTCTACATGTCTCAACGTTGAGTTGGAAACAAAATAATTATCAAAAATACTTTCAAGTCATATGAACATGTTTTGAAGGAGCATGTCAGAAAAATGTATTTGAAGCCTTTTTATATAAAAAGGAGTGATAACGAAGCAGGGCAGTAAAACAATGTAATTTTTTTAGCAAGAGATATTTTTTATCAAGTTTTGGAAAATTCTATCTTCAATTTTTTATCTGTCCTCTTCCAGCCTCTCCTGTAGGGATTTTTATTTCTATTTTATCTAACTTTTCTAATTGTTCTCAGCAAGAGAGTGATTTTGGATTGTTAGTACACCTGGTAACCTGGCAAAAGCAAGTTGAACAACTCTCCTGCTGAGAACAATTAGAAAAGTTAGATAAAATAGAGCGCATAAAAAAATTAATGTGTTAAGGCATCAAAAAGCTGCCAAGGCAGTGAAGATCTGTAAGAGGAGTGAAGACCCAGGGGAAGGTCAGCACTTCCCAGTAACCAACCCCTTGGGACATCTGCTGATGTCAGAAATGGGGGATAATGAGCTGAAAAGCTGAGTGGTGCCACTCTGACTTCTGAGGTTAGAGGAAAACAATGCACATTCAGGTAAGCCTCCAATGCTTTGGGCTGGAATCCTGAAGGGCTATATCCTGGACTAAGGATGAACTGAATGTAGACTGGGATAAAAGTCCGCTATTTAATTATCACAAAATGTGAAAATAGATTAAGGTGATTTTGGATTGTTAGCACACCTAGTAACCTGGCAAAAGCAAGTTTTAATTCTCTTTGGAGGAATGAACATCATTTGAAACCTCAGATATTTCTGTAACTTTTAAAACACAACATCCATTTGCTCAAAAATAATCAGAGCCATCAACAGAAAAGATAATGTGACTAAAATATAAGAGGAAAAGAAAGACAAGAGAAAGGGATCCACAAAGGATTCAGATTATGGAGTAATAAAGACAGACTTTAAAATAAATATGCTGTGTGCAAAAATATTAAAAACAACAAGGACTTTGGCAGAGAACATGAAGACATAAAAAAATGCATATTGTAAAACAACACAGTAATTGGAATTAGGGACTGAATGATAAATTTAGCAACAAATTAGACATGACTGAAGAGAAAATTAATAAATTGGACAAAGGGGTTGGAAGAAGATGTCCAGAATGAGGCATGGGGAGACAAAAACATAAAAAATACAGAAGAGTGTAATATGGGACAGTAGGGGCAGTGATCAAGTCTAATGGGGGTGAAATAAAAATCCCTACAGGAGAGGGCTGGAAGAGAACAAATAAAAAAAACTGAAGATACAATTTTCCAAAATTGATAAAAAATATCAAACCACAGGTTTCAAGATGTCCTATAGATAAATCAGAATTAAAACAAAAACTGAAATGCCACACCTAGCCACATCATAGCAAAACTAGGGGAAAACAGAGATAAAAAGAAGAGAAAATTATAAAGAAGCTATTGGAAAAGGGGCAGAACATAATCAAAGGAGCAGTAAAATAAGACTGACAACTGACTTCTCAACATTAACAGTGGAAGCCAGGGGACAACAGAATGTTATCTCAGAATGTTCAAAGAAGGTAACTGCCAACTAAAATTTTGCCTTAAGAATATGAAGACATTTTCAGATAAATAAAAACTAAGAGTTTATCACCAGCAGACTTGCACTTAAGGAAATAAACAATATTCTATAGGGAAAAAATATAACCACAGGGAAGGTTTGAAATACAGGAAGAATAAAAGACAGTAATATCATCAAACAAGTAAAGTTAAATTAACACTGACTTTACATGTAGAAAATATGTGCGATTTAAAGGCACAGCAACTAGTGCATGTAAATCAGGAGGTCAGTAAAATTTAAACTGTCTAAGTACCTTGCATTGCCTGACACACAGTGCTAATGAATAGTAAACTAATTAACCTATCAACAAGTATAAATATTACAGTGTTCAGTGTTCAACAGTAGAAAAATAGTAAAATAGTGTACAGTTAGCAAGATGATGGAGTAGGACAAATACCATACACAAAAACCAACTCAGGGAAACTGCAGATAAAACATATGGTGAAGATCAATACATTAGGCTTTTAAAACTACAAACATTCTGTTCATCAAAAGATAACCTCAGAAGAGTCAAAAGGCAAGTTGTATTATACCCATGGTTTATAAAAAATTCTTAAAAATATATCACACATATAAGACAACCTAATAAAAAATAGGCAAGAAACCCAAACTAGTAACTGACAAAAGAGACAAAAGTAGAAAGGCGTGTTCAAGTCCTAGACTACTATTCATTAGTAGTCTAGGAAATGCAAATTAAACCACACCATTATTGGAATGAGTAGAAATAAATGAATTTACCAGGTGTTGGTGAGGACAAGAAACAATGAGAACTTTAATAACAACGTCAATGTTCCACCTTAGCAGATAATGCCAAACCATTCTCTAAAGCTGATTATACAAGTCTCAGGACCCACAGATTCCACCCTGAATTATATTGAACAAAAATGCATGTGCAGTAAGATCTATACAATATTCACAGCAGCACCACTCATACAGGTAAACAGTGGAAACTATTAGTTGCTTATCAACAGTGTATAACTCCACTGTACTGCAGTCATGTCATGGAATACTAAAATGAAGTAAAGCTACACTCAAAACCAGGGAAGAATCTCACAAATCTGATGTTAACCAAAATAAGCCACAAACCAAATCAAATCAAACCAAAACATAAGAAAATGAACATACTTTTGATTCAATTTATAAAAAGCTCAAGGACAGCTAAAACCAAACCACAGTATAAGTCAGGACAGTTTTTACCTTTGGGGAAGAGAATAAGAGTGGTAAATGGGAAGGGGCATGAGTGGGGCTTAAGGGAGGCCGGCAATGTTTTAGTTTTGACCTGAATGTTGGTTACATGGGAGTTAGCTTTGTCATAATCAACGATATCGTCCACTTGTTTGGGGCACTTTTCTGTATGTGTTGAGTAGTTCCATAAAAAAAGTTGGAAGGAAAAGTACTACTATACAAAACAACAAATATGATCAAACAGTATGGTCTTGGAATAAGTCAAGTTTACGTTTGAGTGCAGAGGGTAAACACTTAAATTTGTTAATGTCAATAATGTGAATTTTGGATTCCTTAAATTTGCAGCATTTAACTAGGTAAGGCTTTAGTGACATATAATCCCTAGGCTGGAAATTAAGTATAATAAATCACAATTCTGTAGAATTGGCTGAAGCTAAACAAGGTAATTTTCAAATAACTTCGAAATACCTTCATGTAGAAATGTCATATCTTTCTTGACAACAGGGAAGAGTGGAATAATTGGAGGCTGCATGCTTTGACTACTAAGAATATTTCTATACTTGGCCATGTTTCTAGATGGATCAAAAAGGTCTTGCAGATCTTGGAGGTGTTTCTCATACTTGCTTGGTAACTTTTCCCAGGTACCTCTGAGTCGTGCTACAGATGCCAGGTTCAAGCCACTGCCAAAGATGAGAATAAGAACATTAAAAAGGGACTTGGGGAAGAGAGAGAACTAGTCATTTAAGTGTAAACATTAAGTTTCTCTAATAAAGCCAAAACAAGCAGGTATATATTTCAATGTGTTGAAATTAAGAAGAGAGCTAGGAAATAAATAAAAAGCAAGTAAGTAAAAAAGCAAGCAAGCAAATAAATAAATAAATAAGCAGGACTCCTTGATCTTAAAATAAGGAAAACTTCTTTCAGAGGAGCTGTATTATCTGCCTACAGTTTTTATTTTATAGTTGACATATAAGTGACAAATATATTAATTCTGTAAAACAGACATTTAACTTAAAAAAACCTTAATGTATCACAATGTTTTTGTTTGCTTTACTTAGGAGTAATTATGGAAATATTATCTATTTGAAAGTAGTTTAAATAACGCTAACACAACTGTCATATAATAATTGATGCAAGTTCTGGGGCTGAGGCAGCTTCTTTCTCTGAGATGTTGTCTGCTCATATCCCAGATTCCAATACTTCCATGTCTGTAGATTTTAATCCTATCCCCCAGGCCTCCATATATTCAATGTCTTTTTCCTACTGGATTTAAGCTCACATAAGCCTAAGCTGAAAATAATTCATGCCCACTAGGCTGCACTCCTACCTATCCCTTTACTGCTAACTACTATTCCATAGGTAGGCTGCCAAATGAACAGTGCACATATAATGGCTCCATTTCATTTTACTTAATCCCTCATTTTTTCCCTTTAGTTGAAGAATTAAATTCTGATTTTTTTCCTAATTGAAGTTTAGTTGACAGACAATATTACGTTAGTTTCAGGTGTACAACATAGTGATCTGACATGTATATACATTATAAAATACTCACTACAGTAAATGTAGTTACCATCTGTCACCATACAAAGACATTACAATATCATCGACTATGATTCCTATGCTGTGTTTTACATGCCCATGATTTATTTTATCACTGGACGTTTGTACCTCTTTAACCTCTTCTGCCTCTGCTCCTTCTAGCAACCAACAGTTTGTTCTCTGTATTTCTATGTCTGCTTCTGTTTTGTTTTGTTTTTTAGATTCCACATGTAAGTGAAATCATACGGTATTTGTCTTTCTATGTCTTACTTATTTCACTTTGGATAATATCCTCTAGGTTCATCCACGCTGTTGTAAATGATTTCTTTTCTTTTTATGGAGCAACATTCCATTGTGTATATGTGCCACATCTCCATTATCCACTCATCTACTGATGGGCACTTAGGTTGCTTCCATATCCTGGTTAATGTAAATAAATGCTGCAATGAACATAGAGGGGGCATGTATCTTTTTGAATTAGTGTTTCTGTTTTTCTTGGGTAAACACCTAGAAGTGGGACTGCTGGATCATATGGTATTTGTTTGTAATTTTTTTGAGGAACATCTTATTTTCCATATCAGCCACCTGACTTTTACCCACACTTTTATTTAAAAAGTTCTCTTGACTTCTGATTTTAAGGTAAGGAGTTAAGATATCTTTATTCCCTATGCTTCTCAGAAATTAAGCCAAACATCTATAATGACGAATAACACAAATGCAAATTTCATCTCCACTGAAACTAAGAGATATCTGTAACTCCTAAACAGATGAGAAAGGCTGCCAAAAGGTAGTCAAGGTCAGATAGGGGTATGAGAAATGCTGAAAAAAGGATGCCCAGAGATGATCTCAATGAGAGCTGGTAAAGCACAGTCCTCCAAAATGGGTAACTCACCCTGAATGCAAAACCAGCCATCCCCAACTTGGAACATGGACTTGGAACAACTTGGACATGACACGCGTTCACAGGGTGAGAGAATTAGGCAGGGGCTAGACTCTTTACCAGGGAGTATTAGAGGAAGTAAGACTAAAACAATACACACAGTAATATAACACTGTGGTGAGAAGCAAGTTAACAGTGACACAGGACAGAAAGGAGAAACTCTTCAGAAGTACCCTTAAAGCTGACAATCTCCACTTGCTGGAAGTAAGTAAAGGTAAAATACTTCACAGACAAGCCCAATTCCTGTTAGCCTGTAATACGGCCCTGGCTCCTCTTCTACATGAACCTCCTGCAAATACTTCGTACAGAAAAATTCACGTCACCAAAAAAGAAGGAATGAACAATGGATTATAACAAGCTGCTACAGGGAAAACCAAAGAATATAAAACAAAAATGATGCCAACAATCAAATAAAAACTGGGACTAACCAATGACCTAGCCATAACTTAAAATGATTATAAAGCATATAAAGAAGTTCATGCAGTGATATAAGTGAAGAGCTTAGGGAAAATATGGTAACAAAAATTGGTTAAAACAAACAAACAAACAACTAGTAAAGTTCATAAAAGAAATGAAAGAAAAAATAAAACCAACACAGAAATGAAGGCCACATTGGAAACCTATATAAAGAAAAAAGATACTGTTAAAATCTTGGGCAAGTGACATGGAGGAAAGGATTAACAGAAGCAACCAATGGAAATGGACAGAAGTGAAAAGGATTAGAGAGAAAACAGTGGATATGGAAGACAAAGGAGATCTAAAATCTGCATAATGGATATACCTGAAGAAGGAAACAAAACTGGAACTGAAAAAATATTCAAAGGTACAATTTGAGAAAACTTTCCAGAAACAAAAAAGGAATTGCATCTATAGACTGAATAGACACCACTGTTCCAGAGAAACGAATACAGAACTAAAACATTCACATAAAGATAAAATTCTTCAGAGGCAGGGAAAGAACCTGGAGAATACTCTCAAAAACTTTAGGGCTGCATAAAATGCTAGCTGTGGAGACACAGTCTATGAGACTCCCAAGAAATAACATGAGGTAAGAATTTTAAAGCCAAATAAATTGTCATTCAAGTAAAAAAAAAACTGTTTTACGTCTAGTATCACAAAACCATACACAAATATTTTTACAAACTTACCTTATTATTGCAAACATGGAATTGAAGTTTTTACATTCTCGACAATGAAGTGCAATTTTAATAAAATGCTTAATAATCTTCATTCGTTTCAGCTGATTTGATTCAGTTAAAATCTCTGATGCAACCCAGAATGTCTCTTGGTTAATAATGTCCTCAAATTCTTTCAAGTGAGTATTCCCGGTTTTGGAATCTAATTTAAAAAGGTCATCAATATATTCAGTAGGCTCAATATTACGAAACAAATCAAAGTCTCTCATTGACAGCTGAGTGGCCACCTCAATGGTACTGAGCTGCAGCATGGAGAGTTGACTTTCCTTAACTAGTTCTTGAGCATCTTCATCAGAACATAAGGTTTCTGTTTCCATGTTATTTTTTAAATAATACCTAAAAGGAAAATAATTGTTTTTATAAGTGATTTCATTTATAAGAGCACTTTCCCTCTTTATTATTTCAAAATATTATTATACTGTCAATAACTTTTTGTCAAAAATTTTAGTGGCATATTCACATACAGATGAAATGGAAAACTAACATTTTAAATGACAAAAATTTTTTAATTGTTCTGTGATACCACCATTTGACATCAATTAAAGAGTAAAAATATTATGCTGTGAACTTAATCATTTTATGAAACTACTCACACGATGTGTGAATAATTGTGTGTACATTCTTGAAAAGAAAAGCTTGACAAGTGCTGTACTTGTCTATCTGACACATAGTAGGTACTATATGAATATCTGTTCATGGACAGCATGAACAGACACCTGAAACAAGCATGTTTACATCTCTATTCAGAAGCTGTTGCTCAATTCAATTCCTTCTTTATTTCTAAATTTCTAAGAGAAGCAAAGAATAAAACCCACAAAGGAGAGGAAACTCTTCCACTAACGATTTCTCCTTTGTTAAATACAAAAACTCATTCCAGCAAATGGCACTGATCAGCAACCACAGAGAAGATCCTTATTTTCCTTTCCTCTTTTTGGATCAATAATTCTATGGCACTTAAAAGGTAAGAGACAGGTTTCACGGTTGGGAAGTATCTTGCACATGGCTGTTTCTAGGGAAAAGGTGTAACACACGGCATCACATGTAGCTTTTACTTCTTTTCTAACATACAACATGACCTAAGCCGAAGCTTGTGTCCATCTATTTTTTACTGTCAAGGAGCTAAATCTTTTCTTCTCTTGCCTTTATACTGTTCACGTGCCTCAGAGAATACCACAAATAATAGTGCTGAGATTCACTAATCTATAGATAATATAATAAAATGATATCTAATATTTATAAAGTGTGTTATGTTTATTAATTCACTTAATTCTTCTAACATTCCTCTGAGGCAGAGTCTATTATAATCATCCCCATTTATTGCTGGGAAATTTAGGCACAGAGAAACTAAGTAACTTGCCCAACATCAGTTATTTGGGATTTGAATCTGGGCCTCTGGCTCTGGGGTATATGCTTTCAACCACCATCTATGGACGGCAAGGCCAAGTTAATATACTCTCTTAACAGCAGCCCTGACAGGCAGTCCTCTTAAGGTTCTCAAGGACCTCATTCTACATGTGAACATAGACTCACTAAAAAGATTACATTATTCTCAGGAAATCACTGGAGTAAATATAAAGAACTACTGAAACAATCTTCAAGATAATCAAATAATTTTCAGAGCACATTTTTAATAATTTTTTGCTTATTCATAAAAGGAAAACTACTTAGAAAAGGAATCCCGAAAATTATGGTTTCTTCTGTCTAAAGTACATCTTGGTCATATTAAAAACAAATTTATGAATCCATACATACACACTCAGATACATGTACAGGCACGTGACATTTAGTTTCCTCCTCTGTAAAACAGGACTGGAGTTCAGCAGTGGACCTGACATCAGCAGGAGGGCTACCACACCTGAGTGAGCTGTCCCACCTGTTGCCTCCCACTTCCGAGGAGCTCACCTGACAAGTGCTAACACTCAAGACTCCATTTACAGAGACACGAAAAGCTCAAAAAAGAGAAAACCTACCTTAATTTTAGAGAGAACTCAGTGGCCCTAAAACATGATGTTTCTATTTAAAATATCTGTTTTAACTTGGAACCTTCAAAAACACATCTAGAAATAAGTCCATTCACTAAAAGCACATTCACCTTCCATTAAGCTGGATTCTGTCAGCCAATTTGGAGAACTGATCTGGAAGTCTTCTCTGTTTTATGACACCCTCAGGAGTAACAGAAACTTCACAGAGAGAATAGGTGTCCGATGCACCAGTCAAACCAAACTCGTGAACAGCATGACAAACAACTTCTTTAGCTGTAGTGTCTTTACTGATGATAATATAGCAACTTTGTTGATCTGCTTTGAAAACTCTTATAACTTGATCAGGTATATCTATATAAATACAAAAATGTGCCTTGTTATTTTCAAGAAAATTACTTTTAAATTCTTCAAAAAGTAGTTTGGAACACAAGGATCCCTCTACACAGTTAGATATATGCTTCTATTTTAGAATGCTAAAAGGAATTACTGTTGAATTTATTGACAAATAAATATATCTATTTTTTCAAGTGACCAAATATTAACACGTGTTCACAGGAAAACACACAGAATAGATGAAAATTAGTCATACTGTACATACACTTTAAAGCCACAATTTTTTTCATGTATTATAAACATTTTGATGCCATTAAATGTTCTACAAAACAATTTTTAATGGAAGGACAGAACTCCATAATGTGTATTTTATATTTTTAAATTGCCCAACCCTTAATGACAGATATTTATGTTATGTATCATTTTCTATTATAAATAACATAAGTCCACGTGCCCTCCATTGCCAACTAAATAAATCTTTGTAGACGATCTGATTATTTCCTCTAGAAAATCCAAAGAAAAAGAAATGCTGAGTTAGAGGGCATGTGTATTTTTAAGGTTTTGAGATATGCTGCCAAACTGTTTTCCAGGATTATAATACCAGAGTGTAAGGAGAGCAATTTAGTCACACTCTTAACAAAATTGTTCATTAAATTTTTTTTCCACTTTCAAAGACCCATGTTTTTCTTCCTTCTAAATATATGTCATTATTGTATATTTCATTTCTTTGGTTACTGGTGATATTCACTGCTTTAATGAGCCATTAGTATTTCTTCCTTTTTAAAAATATTTTTTGGTATTTTTTTAATGCATTTTCCCTACTTAATTGTACTAGAGACCACCACTTAGTCTACTACATAGTGTAGATGGCAAATGTTTTTCCTAGTTTTTATATTCTATTTATCTTAATATTTAAAATTTTAAATATTCATTTGGTTAAATCTCAGTCTTCACCTTTGTGATTTTTGCTGTTAGTAGATAAATCCCAACTCAAGATGTTTACATGATATGCACATGTAAATAATACTATGCTCCCCTCTTATTTTACCTTATTTCATTTTATTATACAATAGTGACTAAAACTTCCTGAACAATATTCAGTGGGCTAGTTTTTAATACAATTAAATATAAGTTAGAAGTGATCTGACATCATGGAAAAAATGCTAGAGTTTTCCCTATGATAACAAATCATTGTTACAAAATTTTCTTTTTTTTTAAAACTAGGAAAAATGTATTACTGTCGATCTTTTGTGTGACCACTATATAGCTGCGGTGGGTTAGAGGAATTTTGGTGTGTCAAGTAATGGTATAAAGTTTGTTTAGCATTACCTTCTTAGCATTATATACATTGCTAACTTTTAGAGAAAAAGGAAAATTACAAACTTGTCTCAAAATCATCTGATATTTATACAATTCTACCTAAAGGAAAGAAGAGAGTAATGAAATAGTTGTGGCAGGAAATAACTTCATGGAATAAAATACTCTCCTGAGGCTGAGGACACAGAAAGACAGACTGACTCCCAGGACTGGAAGACTGACTTAAATATGTCTGAGTACAATTTCAGGGAGGAGTCTAGCCAACAGATGTTGAATGTTTTGGGTACACTGTCAATTTGGAAAAGGAGTGTGCTTTATCTATTCAGGTCCCTTTTGTAATATGTATGCACCAAACTGCCTTCCTTGATGTATACAAATATTTGAGTCACCAAATGCCTCTGGTTCATATTTCTCTGCAAAGAGTCAATCCTTAGGATGCTGCTGACACCATTAGGTTTTTAAACCTACAAGGCTTAAAGTCAGACAATTTTATGATCCACCAAAATCAGAGTGATCCCCTACCCTGGACTATGAAATGATTGCAAGCAGATAGAAATTCCAGTTTGCCAAGAGAAAGATACTGAACAAAAGGGTTTCCATTATCCCTTTTAACTCTATAAAAAGGATCAAATGACATACTATTACTACCTGTATTGCCCCTACCCTCTTTACAAAAATAGGTCTCGTTGTCCAGAGTTCTAGAATTGGATCAGGTTACTAGATTTTGGGGGGCTGAACCTCAGCTAGCAGGACTGGCTAACACTAAGGGAATGGGGAAATGTTCTGTTCCCTTTATTAATGTCTTAAGAGAAGTTTATTCACAAAGACAGGTTGGGAATTTGCATACATTTCATTTTCTCGCCTCTTGCTGTCAACATACTGTAACATTTTCTGGGAAAGAACACAGAAGTGTGTATCTTATCGGTGTAAAAAAAGTCATGCTGTGTTAAAGCCATTTGTTTCCCATGCGAAGGACAACTGTTACACAGTCACATAAGAAGGACTCAGGCATCATAAATGGGTACGTCTAACAGATCCACAAATGGGATTCTTCAAGGGCACCCTGTAACTCAAATCCTGGTGAATTTGCCGAGGCAATAAATGTCAACTTGGAAAACCATTTGAGAGACATGAGAGGAAAAATATTCTCTGCACTGATACTGGTATCAGGGTAAACCTTCTCTATTTTAGAAATATTAATGTAAAATACATATGCATTTGTAAATGTACTTGTTAGTGGGAGAACATCATACAGCAAAACAGCATCTGACACAAGGGAGACAAATGTTATTTATGAATGGTGAACAGAAGGTTAGAGGTTGAATCAAGGAAATATGACCTAATTATTTCAAATTTTAGACATGAACATAGAATACATATAAATATATAATCTCATAAAGGCAAAACATTTAAAAAGGATCTTGGAGAACAGCACTTACTAGTCTTATGATTCATATTTCATTAATAAAATTCTTATATAACAGGTAAGTGAATTCAAGAACAGGAATCTCAGATATCTGCACCTTCAACCCAAAGGCGAAATTTCTAGAATGCTAACTATAATTATGCATGAGTAAAATGAAAAAATGAGACTCCTGAACAATGCATGTATTAACTCTGAGATTACACTAAAAATGGAGATTTTTCTAAGTACTTAAGGTGATAAAAAACAAACAAAAAAGTCTTCTTTCTGCTTTTGTTTATCACAGAACAAATATTTACGGAGTGCCTGTTATGTGTCAGTGTTCCAAATGATGAAAATACTGTAGTAAAAGAGACAGACCAATGTTCCCAGGGTTTTGCTTTTACCAAGAGAGTAAGTTAAGTGGTAGGTTCAAAGAAAGACAATAATCAAGTATGTAAGACAATTATTTGAAATTTTGCAGGCCAGAAGGCAAAGCAGATGATACAGTGTAGGTAATTATATGACAATAAACAAATTCCCACATCATTTTGACAAAATTTAAAACTATAGTAATAATGCAAACATAAAACATGTAAAGATAGGTAAACACAAGAGTCTGGGCAATATTACAAATGTCCATTAAAGGGGAACTGGTTAAATGGAATGCTGTCAGCTGTTTAAAAAATTTTGGTGGAATAATATATCCTTATAGAGAAGAGTATTCAAGGTATATTGCTAAGTGAAATGGGCTAAGTGGAAGAACAGTACAGCATACCATTTAGGGTGAAAGTAATGGTACACACCTTCTATGTGCACTGAAATTTCTGGAAGGATATACGAGTAAATGAACAATTGTTGATTCTGGGGAGTACAGACCTTTGCATTCTATCCTTTCTCTGCAGTTTGATATTTTAAAATATATTCCTATCAAATTAAAAAATTAGTCAAGACAAGTCAGACTTGCAATGCAGAAAGTTTTGAAGTTTCCAAAATATAAAGCAAAGCATTCAGATAAACGATTTGTGCTACTAAATAAAAAAGAGTAAGCACAAAGTTCCAAGTGAGCACTAAGAAAAAAAAAATTCAGTTCCAAAATCCTTTGAGCCATGCTCTGAATTCTTTTCGACTTCTCCTCTCATTTTAGGTCAAAAATTCCAGGAAAATATTCACAAGTTATAGAATAATATGTATACTCTGATTCTGTGATTATAAAAACAGATTGTGTATATTAAAAGAAAATGAATAAAAGAACACTCACCAGTTTACACTGGCAACTTTTGTTAAGTGGGCAGAAAAGTTTTGCTTCCTACTTCACTCAATTCTGTATCACTTGACTTTTAAAAAATAATAAAATACTATACACAAACATAAATAATAGAATACCATAGAATCTTCAAGATACTTACAGTAAAAACCAACAGCTGTAGGCAGCAAAAACAAAGCAAAACCATAAAAAAGTGAGCAATCAAAAGCAAACTATTAAACAGTTCTGTGGCTTTGTCCCTGCTCTCTAATGGTAATTTTAAACATGCAGCATAAACATAGATGAGGATCAATACTGGTAAGAGTTAATCAAACTTGGCTGATGTCACACATGTACTGCAATATACATATGTGACTACACAGCTTTTCTAAAAATCAGGGCTCTCATATATAAGTTAAGGAGCTGGATTGGGAATTAACTGGTAATTAATATTTTATCTAACATAATTATAAAGAGCACCACAAAAGGTCTCCTATAAAGCTGCACATTTTGGGGTTTCAAATATAATTTATAAGTTAAATACCTATCTTATATTAGTGTATTTATATTGCTTGTGTGGACACAAGCTGCAGACTGAGCTTTGCAGACTGACCTCTGAAGAGATCTTAAAAGAGCATCTTCAGCTCTTTCAATGTCAGAATTATGCAATCAGTCTGGAATCAAATCGAGTAGCACCTCCTCTTCAGAGGTCTGAATTTCAGCCCATGGGGCTTATAGTTTCTAAACTTTAATAATTTCAACCTCTTCCTTTTGATCCCAGAGCTAAATCCTCAACTTACTATTTCTCTCTCCTTTCCCTACATCCCATCCCATAACTCCCACTTTTATATATGCCAATGGCAAAAATACAGCCATAAAAATGATTCAATCTCTAAATCATACATTCCCCAAATACTTATCTTATGAAAGTGTACATACGTAGTTTGTGCTTTGATCATGCGAAATGTGATTTGTGAACATAGTGTAAGAAGTGCTGCTGTGGGGGACACATACACACAGACATGGAAATAAATTCCCAAGCAACTACATGACAAGCAATGTAAGACAAGGTAAATGTGCCAGAGACTCCTGGAAATGGAGGGACTGACTGGCTTCCCAGATGAGGTAACATCTGAATTCACCAGCAATGGGGATTAAGAAAAAGTTCACAAGATCATATGGAGAGAACCACAGGCAAACAGCATGGGCAAAGACAGGGAGTTCTGGAGGTACTGCCATACTCAGGAAAGATGGATGATGTGACAGTGGGGAGAAAGGCAGAAGAGGAGGCTAGTAAAGGGGTTTAAAATCATGCTGCAAAAACTGGACACCCACAGTTATTAAGTCATTGTCTTTAGGCTTCAAACCCACTCTGCCTTGTCATGATGGGGGTAAGACTATGAAAACCTCATTTCTTCTTTGCCAATGGCGCCCTTTTGGGTTCTGCCAAAAAGGGGCACCAGAGGCAAACTGCAAGGTCAGAGGAAGAAGGGACCTGCTGCTTTGTTATTTCTCATGGGCTTTTTGTCCATGTATCACACCAGCAAACACTTCTTCGGCTGGTAGTGGCATTTCTTTCATGCACTAGAAGATGAATCCAGTCTGCAGTTCTCCCATCTCTGTGACACCTTAGTGCTTGCTTCTTTAACCTTTTAGGCAAATAGTTAACTTCATACCTTGGCAACAATTCCTTGTATTCTGATCAAGTATCTGGAGTGGTTTCTATTTCATGCCTAACCCTTGACCAATACAGAAGTCACTAGAAATTTCTAAGCAAAGTAACAACTCATTAAAATCTTGGTTCTAGAAAGAACACTAGCAGTTATGTACAGCAGGATGTGTCAAAGGCAGATTATTGGGCTTAGTAATCTTGTTGGCATTTAAGAAGCAACTGAAACAAAAAGGAAGAGACGCTGTGCAGGTTGACTTTTACTATACTATGTTCTTACACTGCGTCCTAGAGTTTTTATACTTAAGCTGCTATAATAAAATATAAGCTTCACTACAGCATTGATACTTCCTCCTTTCTAATACTGAGATTTATGTAATTAAGTTTTCTCCCCTTTTACACTAGCTGCTAGTAACTCGAACATTAAACTTAAACTGAATCACAATCTTTGAAGAGCTATTTTTTTCCTTCCTCTCTTGGACTGACTCATATATTTCAGTTTCTAATTGTACATGTCTTTTATTGAAAGCCATCTCAAATCCTTTCAAGTGATGGATAGAAATTCTTCAAAGTTTTTCTTCCTTATAATGAAATTTTAGATTATACAGTAAATGACAATTTCTGCCTCTGGGCATGAATAGAAGAAAAAAAATGAACTATGTCCTACACCGAACATCTGAACCACAATGAAAAACATACTAAGTACTTTAACAATACATGACAAAAAACAACTTGTTTCAGGTATTGGGAGAAAAAATCAGCGTTTCTAGAAAATTAGCACATTTCTGGGCATCACTGAGCAAGTAAGGCCACTTAGATCAGAAGAATTTGCCTATTCTCTTTCACGGCCTGGATAACACACTTCTTGGCTGAGAAGTTATCATCTCTGCTTTCTTTCAGTCCACTGCTCTGATGAAGGTTACCAGAAGATAACTAAATGTCATCTCATTTCTCTATACTTCTATTTCATCCTGGAAGAAGTACGACTCCAGCTTAAACAAGCTTAAACAAGCTTAAACTCTCTTAGCATTCTGCACAAAGTCATAACCTCGAGGGGCAAGAAGAGGGCTATGAGCAAATCACAAGGCTCGACGACCATCTACTTCTCCATCGGGCACCAATATGGCTACATAAAATCACAAACAAGTATTACCTGAAGGATTGGAAAAATCCAACATGCTGGTGGTGGGCTGCAGGAGATCAGGGCTACTGGAAGAGAGAGTTCCAGGAATGGGCATGATAGCCAGGCTGTGCCTACAGTGTCTTGTCCCCACAATGCTGTCGTCCTGGGATTGGCTCAGACCTCCATCACTTCAAAAGAATATCATTTATCACTTTTAAGTATTTGAGGTTCTTACTAGTAAACGTTTCTGTTCTCTGTGCACTAAGGTATAATAGAACCAATTCAAAGCAGTGATTTTAAAAATTAGATTAAAATGTTACAGCAATTTAAAAACAGGACAACTGTAATGCTGAAAATCACAATAAAATGTTTTTAACAATTACATTCAAATAAAACAATTTACACATTAAAGCAATTCTGGTATTATCATAGAGAAATTCTGCTATTTGAAGAAACACTGCACATAGTTTCTGCTGCTCTTGATAAGAGAATTTGAACCTGAGCGTTTAGGGAGCACCTGAGATCTGCCAGTTTCTGTGGGCAATGCACAGCCTCACCACAGCAAGGTTGTCTCTCTCAACAAGAAAGCTTGGTGACTTTCTAGGCAAAGGATGGAGTTGGGTTTGAAGTCAAACCCAAAATATGGGAGGTAGTAGAAACCAAAGGGGCCACGTTCAAGTGACAAACTAAGAGACCTTTAAACATCTAAAAAACCTGAGAACAGCCCAAACCAGCAAGAATAGGGAAAGACAACAGGAAGATGACATGGAGAAGAGCAACAAACGACCAGGGGAGTATGTGACAGACAGGAGGAAAAAGAGGATGAGAAACAAAAACAGAAGATGAAGACTTTTAGTCTCCAATGTTTATTATTCTAGGGCACATTATATCTTATTTCTTAAGTCTAATTACTTGACTGTTACCTAGATAAAGATAGCAAAACCAGACCAGGAAAACGATCCTCAAGTTAAGTCCTTTAAAGGTTTCAAAAATAAATATCAATTAAATGGCCATATTTAAGCAAATAAAATGCTCTTTAAAATATTTTAGAGGCGCCATATACAACTAAACCAATCTAAGAGAAAAAACAAAAACAAAGAAACATAACCCTGTCACTTAAGTTTTAGATACCTACAAAAGTCCTGTAAAACAGGATAAGTGAAACAGCCTTACACAAACACAGGATAGCAATGAAAAAAAGATTCCATGAACAACCAAAATACCACTTATGTCTAAGGGTTGTGCTTAAAAAGAGTTGTGTGTAAAAACAAATGCTCTAGGTTAACATAACTTCCAACCATTATGTTACTCAGTGAATCATTCTACCCAATATTTGCTACACATACAGAGATATCACTGAATACTTACCATCACGGAATTGATACGGTCTATCTTAAAAATGAGTGATATGGCATATATCTAGAATATGTTAGGGGTAAAAAATAGGATTAGGGAGATTAGGAAGCTATGTAAGATGGAGTATAGAAGACAGTTAAACAGCTAAAAAAAAAAAAAAAAAGGGAAGCTATGAAAGACAGAGTATAGAGGACAGTTACATAAACAGCTAAAGGATTCTTAACGGCCAGACAAGGCAGAGAGAGCCAGGACGACAGAAGGTAGTCAGGGAAAGGCATGAAGATGTGCAAGAGGGCACAGATGAGTGTTCTGAGAGCAAATTTTAAAAATCATACAGACCTGGGTTATTAGCTGTGTGACCTCAGGGAAATTTCTATTCTGGAGCTTGGTTTCCTCATCTGAAAATGTGAATAATACTATCTCTCTCCCAGGACTACAATAAGGATTAAATTAGGTAATGAAGGTGAACATTTTGGCACAGACGAAAATAGGATTCCTGTTTTTAAGAAGATACTTCAGTATTTTACCAAAATTAAGAGACACTGGTACAAGCTAGGAAGGATTTTAAGCAATTGATATTGAAAAACTGAGAGGGGCAGGGTGGGTCTAACAGGCACGTCTGTAGAAACAGGGCATGTTTTCCTGGGGTGAGAAGGTGGTCTAACCCATCAGACACAGGGAGGGCCAAGGAAATAACTTACTATCAAGTAATTTGAGCTGATGCTAAACTGGCTCTTGGTAATTAAGTGTGTATTCCTTAAAATCAGAACTCAATGTTTTAAGGTAGATAAGAGAAAAAAAGTAGGGGAACTTCTGCATCTACTTAGAGTTTGTAAGTAAATTTGGCAACAGTTATGTAGAATAATAGTTTGTTTTCAAAATACAACATTTCTTTAGTTGATTTTTTAAAACAAACCTGCCAATTTTTGGACACAGAGGGCCAGGTAACTGAATCCAAGGAAGCAAACTGTTAGAGATTAGCTCGTTCTGCGAATAATTAAAGCAGGAGCAACCTTAATAGTGTTAAAATGCTACAACTTTCTATTAAAGGGAATTGGCTGCATCAGGTGTAGTAAGTTAGAATTTACCATAGAGCAAAACAGAAGTGCAAGAAATACTAAAAATTCTTCTCTTTTAGTGATGTTATTTAACCTTACTTCTGCCACTTAATGAGAAATAAGATATTACACTGTACAGTTATAATAATGAAAAGTTGATTATAAATTCATGGTAATTAAGGTATGAGCATGTATAAATGAAAAATATATTAATGCTATGTACAACTCATGCTATGATATGAAATAGTATCTAATTGGCCAAAAATACCCATGCTTGTTTGGAAGCTGAATTGATAGAGCCCAACTGCAAAAAATTATGTCATTTCTTACCAAAATAGCCTCCTGAGAAGGTGATGCAGTAACAGAAACAAGATAGTTTTGAAAAACTCCTCAGTAATTCCCCAACACTAAATTTACTGAGAATAAAAGTATACTTTAGTTTCATACTGTGAAACTAAAAAGGCTGTGTAAATATCAATACGTAAATAAAAAATAACCCCAATATTAAAAGCAAACAAAGAAAGTATGCTGACAGGAATGGGGGGAGAATAATTTCTAATAAGCACACAAGGCAGTCTACCTCTGGGGCTGTTACAATGAGTAATATGAAGATGTTACTTAGGCAATCTGTGATTTTAAAAAAAAAGCTGAGTGATTAAAAAAAATAGGAGATCAGATTCCTGAATAGTGAGATATTCTCACGTTAATAAAAATCCATTGCTATGTCTTAATTTACAGATGTTACTCAAAATTCATAGCTTTTTTTTCACTTCTAATTTTCAGGAAAATCCTTTCATTTTAAAATTATGCATAGTTCAGGAATTATGTATTTTTATCTCAACTATTTGTTCCTTCCTTACATTCATTTTCTTCATTCCTTCCACAGATGCAGACACGTGCAGTGTTCTGTGGCAACTCATCCCCTGCTCTTAGGGAAGTGGGTGGCGTGCAAGGCACACCTCCCACAGAGCCCTGGCACAGGAGGTTCAGGAGCTCAGAGACTGCAGAACTAAACTCATTATAATTTTTTTCAATTAAAATGTAACTAAAGTGGAAAACCTAAAAAGTACAGAAAACAAGCAAGCAAGGAAGGAAAAGTTACCTATAGAGAACTATAATCAACATTTTCCTTCCAGTCATTTTTGCAGTATATGGCACAGCCTATTTTAATCAAACCCTTGTAGTTGGACATTAGTGTGTTTCCAAATTAGTTTTATGCTAGATAATATGCTACTAAGAATATCTGTACCTAAATCTTCATCTGATTATCAGAAATGGAGTTTCTGAATCAAAGATAGAGACATTTTAAAGCTTTTAATAAAAACTGCTCAAATGCTTTATAGAAAGGATGTATCATTCTCTACATTCCCACAGAAACACGAGCTTATTATCTTAAGTTATCAAGTCTGGCCCTGCCTATTCTGTCAATCACTGTTATGCCTTTATCACTAATCACTGATGTAGAATATCTGTTTCATTTTCTTTGGCTATTCTCCTACTGACGTTTTAGTGGTGGTCGCGGTGGCGCGCGTGCGTGCGTGCGTGCGTGCGTGCGTGCGTGCGTGCGTGCGTGTGTGTGTGTGTCTGTCAAAAGGGGTTGTGTGAATTCATTTGTAATGATTAAAATATGACATACATTCTCAAAAATACAAAGCAGCCAGTCTGAAAGGTAAAATAACAAATCAGTTCTCTGAAAAATTGGCTTCAGCAGAAAACCTTTACGATTTCTACTAAAATTACCTATTCTTTTGTTATTCATATGGCTGAAATTATTAGTATTTTGCTTCAATGGAACATGCTTTGAAGAGACAGCTAGCTTAATATTAACTCCTGATGTGCAGCATTTTATTCACATTTGTATTCACAGCCAACAGTCTTACTTGCACAAAGCAAGAGACTCAATTAATACTTGTAGAATAAGGAATGAAAAAAATAAAATCTCCTCTGAGTTTAAGTAAAACTACTACCAGATCACTCATTTTTTTGGTACCAATATAAAGAAATAACACTTGAAAACACTCAAATAACTGCTCGTGGCCACCTTTATTTCCATGCCTCCTGCCATAACCAAAGATAGAAGCCAAGTGGAGTAACCAATTTCCAGTCCCTGAAGGAGATACTGTGGAGATGAGATCCTGATCTAGCTGCCTGAAACTTGAATATAACTGGTTGGAATATGACATGAACAGACTGAAGTCAGCTACAATCACTGTGTTCTCTGATTTGGGATGACACAGGTCACAACCGTGCCACTGTTCAAAATGAGAATCAGTTAAAGGCATATATATATATATATATATATATTCTAGACCTTACCCGCCAGGGTTTCTGGAAATGGACGGGCTCACCTCCTGAGGAACGCCCCTTGTGAACTCTTCTCTGCTTTCTGGTCCTCCTCCTTTTTCCTCTTCCTCAGTGCCTTCACCAAGACTTCTGGTCATCCAAACCTGTCCCAATGTCCTGTGTGGGCCTCCTTGCTCAGTTCTCATCGTGAGAAGCGTTTGCTGTGCAGCTGTCATACTACAGTATGCTCAATCTTAAAATAATTTTGCCATTTTAAAGTTATGATTTTCATAAACCACTCACCTCAAGGAGAGCAGTCACTCAGTAAGGAGATGAGTAATGTACTTTCTAGAAATGAGTGACATTAAGAACAGAGCTCAGAATGTTTCAATCCTCTGAGGCCCAAATTAAATGAAGAGTAAATGTGTTTCTGACTAGAAATAACTCAAGAGCATTTTCTGCTCAGGAAACCTTAGAGATCTTTAACTATGTAAAAGATAATTGCTGACAGTTACCTAGTTCCACAATATCTCCTAATTAGTTTCCCTGCTATTCCTGCTACACTGTGCTGCACTTCACAAGCCAGCTGACAGAGAGATGTTAAAGGAAAAAATCTGATCACAGCATATGCATTCTATGGCTTCCTACTTTACAACCGGATAAAGTCCATGTATTAGCTCAATATTTACAGTCCTTCACAACCTAGCACTTACCTACCTCTCCTGCTTCATCTCTAGTTGTGCACACACAAATACAGTTTACTCAAACCTACCAAACTTGTTCCTGATTTGTAGACACCAAACATGTATCGCCCTGTAATATACCATTTGCCTGCTTTCCCTTTTACATGATCAACTTTTGGACAAGAGACCTGCTCTATTTATGTTTCTGTATTTCTACTTTGATATATATAATGTCTAGAGTGTAACAAATGCTTGAATAAAGGGCTCCTGATATGAATTCCTTAGAGGTAGAGATTACCTATTTTCAGCTCTGTGATTATCAACTAGCATAATGCCAGGAATTATCAGGAGCCAAGTATTTTCTTTGAATATACTTTCTTCTTTCACTGATTAATTCACTGCCTTAAATAATTCAACAAACATCGAATGCTACTATGTGCAAAGTACTATATTCCAGAGAACACAGTGATTAGAATGTGTGTGACTGCTTTAGGAAGCAGATAATGTAAAATACACACATATACAATATATATTAGAGTCACGTGACTTCCACAGACTGATTTCATTAGTATTTTATAGACCTCAATTTACATTTAAAATCTTATTTTACTAAGTTTGGGTATCATCTCTTTTTGGAAACAGAAATAGATTTGATAAAAAAAAGTTAGCTTTAGAATTCAGTAGGGAAAAGAATAGTGCAATGAGAAAAAGATGTAAAAGACAACAAACTGGTACCAGTGAATGTGTCCCAAGATTTAAGGTATCCAAATTTACAGATCAGAGGGCTGAAATTGGACCAAAAATGTACAAGAAAAAAAAATGTTTCCTAAAATTCTACGCAAGGCTAATGGAAATATAATACAATCTAGTAGTGGTAACTTCATGGAAGCATTGGGGAGATATTCAGAATTTATTCTTATTTATGAATTGCTTGCAGATTTTATGATACATTAGTTGTATAAAAAGCCAAACTGATCTCAAATTTCCTTGCCCAAAACAGAAACTTTATAGTCAATAGGAAAATGCCTGCATGTCTGTGACTGGTATTACCTACCTGAACAATTTTGGAGGCAAGATGCTGAATCGTGTTTTATCCAGAATTTTCCTGATTTTATTTCTTCCACCTGAAACAGTATTTGCTTTTACTTTCTTATTTCCTCTCTCCTGTGATGTCTGTTCAATGTCTCCTGGCATATCCTGGATTGAATGGCGATTACTTTTTTTTTCAGCAATTTTGGGAATATGAGGAACACCAGATTTCTCTTGTTCAGTCCTACTGAGTAACTCTTTGAACACTGTAGAAATAAACAAACTTGTCATTTCTTTTCTTCTCTTCAGAAAGTCTGTATCAACACCAAATATTAAAGACATACAGTCACTTTCTATTACTTGGCCTTTCACAGCCTCATTCATTAAACATTATGAAATTTACAACTACCCTTTATTTATCAGCTACATATTCACTTTTCTCTTCAGTTTTTACATCCAACTATACTTCTGATGTTGCCCAACTGGGATAAAGTCACTGAGTAAAATGGAAAGGCTACCAGCATTGTTTGAAAAGTCTAGGGTTCCACATTTAGGTATTAAGCAACACAACTGCTAATCAACTCAGGTTTTATAGAAACATATTTAGATTATTACTTATGTGTTATTCATATATGATAAATGATATATCATGAGATGTAAGTACTATAGTCAGGTTAAGTTTTGTAAAACTAGACATTAAAGCTAGCCAGTAAAAGGAAGGGCTTTGCTCGACCTGTTTTCACCAGAAATAAACAGCACTAAATTTGGTAATAAATGAGTATTTCCTCAAGGTCATATTTATGAGACATCATTCAGTAACGCAGGTAAAATAAACACTTGCTATTTTTGTAACCAACCAACCATTCTTGGACAGCTTCCTATCACATCTAAGTCTGCTGAGTTATTTCGCCCTTAAGAAGAGTGCAAGCTCACTGGGGAACTTGCTTGTCTCTTTGCCTAGATTTGATTTTTTACCTTGAGAAAGAGGCTAGAATCAAGTGAAAGAAAGATAAACTTGTGTAAGGCCATACTATACATCTAGAAACTTTACTATTCTCATTTTCCAGTTAAGAAATCCTGTATCACCTACTTTTCATTAAGTAATATCAGGAGAAAGGTTTTTGGTGTTGTTCATGTTTTAAATGTGTGTTCTTAAATAAGACACATCAACGGCTACAGAAAACAAAATACTTAAAAGATAAATGCTAAAGTAGAAGGTAACTCTCCTAAGAATTCATAGTGCAGGGGAATCTCCTAAGCAGGGGAATGAAAGAAAAATTGTAGCTACATATTCCTGAACATGCAGGTCTTCAGCCATGTGAGATGTAAAACCTCAGCTTATCAGTAGGTATAGTTTTGAGTATTATTATGCTGTATCTTTATAGAAGAAAAGCTGTCAACTGTATAAATGTGCCCACTGAAATCCCATGCACAGAGAATTGTGATCTTTTCCATTGTTTCTGGGATAGATCAATGGTTCCTCACAAAATCAAAGGACTTAAACTAAGATTCAAATGAAGTTAAAAACTGACCCTTTACAACCTAAGTAGCTTAGTACTCAGTTATAAACTGGAAATTTTGAGTTTCAACCAGAATAATATAACATTACCAAAGCACACTGCAAGCCTATGAAAAGCACATTTTCTGCCTTCAAAATAGTTGAAATCTTAGAATAACCTTTCAAAGATACTCTGCTTGATTAAAATACAGTGAATTCCCTTCAGTTTCTCTTCTTATAATTTCACTTTGTTTTAAGCCATGTGGTGATGTAAAATGCTTTTTGGGGCTAAAATATATTCATTGATTCACAAATATGAACATGTTGCACACTTATACTAGATGATTTCTCCTCTTGTGGAACATACAGTCAAAAACTTATGGTACAGACAGAACATAACAAGAAGAACTAATTAAAGTAACAGGAAGGGAAACTCTTCCCTAAGTTAGTCACCACGTATAAGGACAGCAGATTTTAACTAAGGGAGGGGAGGGGAGGAGGAGGAATGAGTTCCAGGTAGGGGAAATTCAAGTTCAAAAGGCAGAAGGGAAACTTCAAGGTAGATAGAAGGAAACTTCAAGGAAATGCAGATGACTAGAGAACAAGGTAGAGAAATGGCCTGATAAGGCTATGGTAAGGTGTCTGAATTTTCTGTTATGAGCAGAAGAAAATTTCTGAATGGACAGCAGATACCCCTGGCTGCAGTTGTGTATGTAAGGCTGACTCAATAGTGTACAAACTAGTTTGTATCCTCTCTGGACTGGTGTGTTTAATTTTAAGTAACACTCTGTGGAGCCTGTGATTTGTACATAAAAAAATGATTGTCAAGTTAAAAAAAATTAGTTAAGAAAAGTTAATGGAGGTGAGCAAATTTAATTACAGTGCTCTTAAACAGCAATATAGTCATACCAGGTACATGAATCAGAAATGAGGACACCCAAGAATCAGCAAAAGTTTAATAAATTTGACTACATAAAATTTCTCACTCTACATTCATGTATGTGTATGTATGTTTACACACACAAAAAAAAGGAAGCCAAGAAAACTTGGGGAAAATATTTTTAACCCTTAAGACAAAAATATACTGTCCTTTTTGATACTTTCAAACAAATCAATAACAGATGAGTAACTCCATATAAAACAGGCAAATGAAAAGAGTGTTTATAAATGATACTATATTAAAAAACCTCCCTCACTATTAGAGAATGAATATCAATCACTATAAAGGTGATTATATCCACTGCAGAGATATTCTTATAAAATGATGAAATATATGTAGATTGGGGTAAGCTCTTGGAAAGTAAAATTCTGCAGTAACTGTCAAAAGTTCCACTTGAGAAATTTATCTTATAGGTATATCTATATAAGCATAAAAGATGAGTACAAAGGATTTTTGTTACACCACTGTAAATAGCAAAAATTGTGAATAACCTAAAACATCCACCAAATATGACATTATCATGCAATGGATTCTATGTAATAATTACACAAGTAAATCTGTATGAATTGATGTGGAAAGGTATAGAATACTGTATATAGTATGGTTCGATCATCTATCTTTAGTGTTTTAATTTTTTTTTGAGGACCCCAGCTCTCTTTATTTTTTAATTAAAATTTTACTTTTTGTTATTAAAACAATATGCTCATTCTAGAAAAATACAACAAAATGTTAAAAAAGAAAATTTGGAACACAATAATCATAACTCCACAATGCAGAGGTAACTACCTGGGGTGTATAGTGTTTTAATTCTTTATTAAAATTCCAGAGCAGGAAGAGGGTAAACTGAGATTGCTGTTTTCTTCTCTGGGGGGCATCTGCTGAGTCTAAACATGAGAAGCATATCCAGTAGTGGGACTACTAGAAGAAGGAGAATTTTGGATGGCTTTGAGTGCTGAAATGAAAACTGTAATACAGAGAAGCCCAAAAGTAGCATTGCTTTTCTCCACGGTTCATTTCTTAATATGACAAAGCAGGAGGCTAGGGACTGGTTGGAAATTTCTTAAGAGTCTCACGGTACTTAGCAGACAAAGTCACACAAATGGGAAGGACTTGTAAAAAACACAATACATTTATCTGTTTAGGGTGGGAGGTTAAAGAGCTAAGCTCAAAATCTCTGCCAGACAGAACTTATATAAAAAAATGAGATGAAAAGCTACCGAGCTCTGAATCAAAAGCCAAGCCTTGCGTTGAGATTGGGGGTGTGGATGGGGTAGGAAGACAAGGTTGGAAAAGCAGAGTGAAATTCCCTGTAGTCTCTCATTGTTCAGACACATAGGCACAAACTTCCATTAGAGGAGGGGCCTGTATCAGGCACAGGAAAAATCTTGCTCCAGACCTGAAACAACTGGATACAGTCTAAGTAATTCTGTAACCCAGCCTGACCCAGCTGAATTCCCCTTACCCTATCTGCTTAAACAGAGGAAATGGCAAATTCTCTCTGTCAGACAGTATTAATCTCACTACTTTCCAAGGTTCCTTTATATACAAAGTACAGCATATAATAAAAAAATTCTACGACACACAAAGTTAGAAAATATGTCTGATAACCAAAGGGGAAAACAGAATAAAAAGATAATCCAAATGCTAGAGTTAACACAGAAGGATTTTATAATAACTATTAAAAACATACTTTAGAAAATGGAGGAAAAAAGATAAAACGGATGAAAAGGAGAAGTGCAACACAGAATTAGAGTTTATAAAAGAGATTCAAATGCATATTCTAGAACTGGAAAATTAAATATCTGAAAGTAAATTAATTGTGTGCATGTAACAGCAGACTCGACACAGCAGATAACAGGGTGATTTTGCTTAAATATAGGTCATTAGAAAATATCCAAACTGAAGCACAGAAGGGGGAAAATGGGAAGGATAAAAGAGACCCTAAGAGATACATGGGACACAAATCTTTAACACCCAGTTAACTGATCTCCCACATGGAAAGGAGACTCTGGCAAAGGCAATACCTGAAGTGATAATGGAATGAAATTTTTTAAACTGATGGGACATTAAGTAACAAATACCAAAGCTCAGCAAACCCCAAACAAAATACAAAGAAAACTGTAGTACAAACTCCTTGTAATAGTTAAAATTGCTCTGAGTCCTATTTACACCCTGTGGAAAATGATGGTATTTTTGTTTCGCCTTCTGTGGGCCAGGGTTCCTGTTCAGTTTTGAAAGCTTTTGCACTGCTATTCGGATCTGTCTGCCTTGTGTCCTTACTAGGTCAGTCGGGGCCTGAGCAGAGATCTACCTGTATGCCAGTTCTCAAAGTCCTAAGGGTATACTAAAAAAAAGGATCTGGAACCATGGTACATGAAGGATAGAGAACAGCCCAAAGTTTCATAAACAACTTCACAGGGTTGCCTCCTCCTTTTCAGTTATCAGCCCAGTACTTAGGCTTGAGCCAGTTCCTTAGGCCCCCCTTTCTGGTCCTCTACAGAGAAATAACCACTGTGGGAGCCTTAGGGGCCAGATAGCAGGAAGACAGAGCGAGCGGGAGAAAAACCAATGAAGCTGGCCTTGCCTTCTTCACTCTGCGAAGTTTTTTTTCTATTTTTCCTAAATACTTTCTTCTTCACATGTTTCTTTTAGATCTCCTGGGATAATGTTCAGTTCAATTTTGTTTGTTTGTTTTATAGTCTGGAATATTTCCTCAACTTTATTACTGATTCCTCCTATTGACTGTTTTTGTCTTTGCCACAGTCTTTTAAGTCACTCTAAGAGTTATTTCTTTCTCAATGATTGTTTTTTCGTTTTTCCTAACATCCTGTTCTTGTTATAAGGGATGAATTAAATCTTTCTGAATGAGTTCTAGAAATGTTTTTCTTTTCTTCTTCAAAATTGACTATTTTCTCTAGAATCTGTAAGCTCACTTATTAGGTTCACCACAGTACCCCCTCAATGATCCCGGTTCTCCTGTGCCTGGTGATCACTGGCTCTCAGTGTTGTTCAACACAAAATGACCAAGAATGCTTTGCTCTGGCATCATCTAAACACATCTATTTTCTAGTTACAGCTTTCCTTTCCTTTTTGTAGGTGTTCTGACTCTGAATTCCATGCAGGACAACATAGCTGCTCAACTTTGTTTCATGGTTATGACAGTTTCTAGCGCTTTAATCCAGGTACCATGTCCACACTAATACGCTCCATTTCTACAAATGTTTTACTAGTATTCCTTTGAGATACCTTTTGGTGTTTTGCTTAGGGTGCATGTTGACTGACTACACTCTACCTGGGATAAGGAAGGTAGTACTGAGGGTACAGGCCCCCTTTTGCATCACATAACTCCTCCCTCTGCCATATCCAATCTAGGATTTTGTTGGGTAATTGCCTTTCACTACTCAGAGTTCTGAGGTTGTGGGTTCCCTATCTTTTGCATCCTTCAGATCCACTTTTTCTGTCTCCCACGTCCATGTATAACCACTACATTATACTATCTCTGTATTTTTATATAAAATATTTAAGTTAAAAGTTCAAGCTTAGTCCTTGCTTCATTCAAACAGAAACATGACCAGAACATACTACAGGCACAGTAACTAACGTCTGTACACAGAAAGGCAGAGTACACTATTATTAAAATCTGTAAGTCACTAATTAATTCAATGTTTTACTCAATGTATTTCCATAAAATTAATTGAGCATTCACATTATTTCAGAAAGCTAGCTAAAACATTAAAAGTTCACTAATTTACACATTAGCGGGGGTGAGGGTAGGGTGCAAAAAGCCTGATGACTTCTAAGTTTCACTCATTTCCTCTCAGCAGAGTATAGTACATAACAGATATTCAGAAGACATTTCATAAAAGACCATGTATTTCAGTCAATTTAAAAATACTTTCTAAAACACCAAATAATAAAATAATGCAAAATGAAAATTCTAAGTACATAATACTGTAACTCAACACCAAAGATCTTAAAAATGTCCAAATAGCTTAGACAGAAATGTTTACATTTCACTATCTTCTTTTTCATTGTAACGAATTTTCTCTTTTCTATTACAAAAAAATCCCCAAAACAAAATACATCCTCACAGGTTTTACACCAAAACTCACCAAAAATGTTGGTCTTTACAGTAAGTGCAAGATGAGTATTATTCCTCAAAATTTCAAGGGCCTTCACAAATGTAATATTCTCAAAGTTTTGCCCATTAACTTCCATTATCTTGAGAAAAGTATTTGAAAAATACAAATTAAGAAACAGTATTAGTTACTTCTGCAACATTAAGCTTGAATGAAATGAACATTGAATAAAATGCACCCATGTGTGAATGACTGTGAGAAGTGGGATTACTGTTTAATTTTTTTCTCTATATGGTATTTTTTCAAATCTTTACTATAATCACTTTTTATTAAAACATTCCCTCTGAGATATTAAAAATTTTTCTTAAAAACACAGGATGGTTTACATATGAAGGAAAAATTTTAATCATGTCAGATCAGTTCATAAAAATTACTGCCTATGTATATATAAATTTTAATGAAATATTCTAAATGCAAACTTACTGCATTTAAGAGAAAGGTAATTCATTTAAAAGTGGTACTCTACATATATCTAATGTCCTGCCACTGCTTGAATCAGACGGTCAAAAAGCAACAGGCACAACTGTGACAGGCAGCTCCTCCATGTGACACTGCTGGACCTTCGTGGCATGGCCTCCCAAACTTGCCTGTACTTCAGAATCATACAGAAAGCTTACTTTAAAAATACTAATTCCAAGGAAAAAGGATAAAAAGAAAAACATAATGACCAAAAAACAAAAAATAAAAATAAAAAAGCATAGACAACAAATCTCAGAGATTAACACAAAGATTCCAAAGGATTCATTAGGAAAAGAAAAAGAAATCACTGAAGTAAAATTTCAAGTTGGAAAAAATCTTGAGTCTACATACTGACACAGATTATCTAGTACCATGCAAAGAAAATAAAGAGATCTACTTTTTTAACATATCCCAATGAAAAATTTGAATTCCACAGACAGGGAACAAAGAATCGATAAGTATCACTGTGGTGGGGGGAGGGAACCAAAGGTCCTTAGAAAGGCAAAGTAAAGGTCGTTTTGGATTTCTCTTGGGCTAATACTGAGGTGATAGGATATCCTTCCGTGACTTCAAAGTTCTGAGGGAAAAATTACTGTGACCAAAGAATTTATACTACACTGAAAACAACATCAGATATGCATGAACACATGAAATTACTGTATTCATTCTTCCTTTTTGAAAAAGTACTAGAAGACAACTGCGAGATGAATCCAAATAGTGGGGATATGTGGCAGAGATGAAATGGAGGAGAGCAATGAAATCAGCAAGGCTGGTGCAAATGTCTAACTGATTGTTAGTAATAAATAAGCTTATGAACCTAACGTAAACATCAAAGGTATTCTTTAAAGAGAAGGTACATCACGTTAAATAATGATTTAATAATCTAGATCTAATCTCTCAGATAATTTCAGTGATACTTGGGAGGACTGAAGGAGAACAAATAAATTTCCTTTCTCAGGAATGAAACTGGATTTCATTTTTTTTTCTGTGAAGAATGAGATTCTTTAGTCTGTTCACAATAAAAAACTGGAATGATAAATACAGTGACTTCAGGATCCTAGCTACTATTCTTAATGTGTAGTCTAGGATAAGGTCCAGGTATCTTTTTTTAAAAAGCTCCCTTCAGAGAAGGAGGGGATCATTATAACTTTGCATCAGTTTCTTAAACCCTTGCACTATTGATATTTGGGCTGAACAATTCTTGATTGTGAGGGTTGCCCTTTTGTGGGGTGTTGTAGGTTGTTTTAGCAGCATCTTTAGAAGCTATCCACCAGATGCCAGTAGTATCCCTAAGTCATGACAATCAAAAATATGTCCAATTGTCAAATGTCTCCTGCCCAGGGCAAAATCACCCGTTTGAGAACCACTATTCTGAAGTTTGGAACCTTTTATGTGAATGCCCTCTTAACTTTAAATAATGATAGTATGGATCAGTTAAAAGTAAAATGAACACATTCTATATGAATGAATGAATTTACAAAAAAACTTTTTGCATGGCAAAAATTAACTTCCCAGGCGCTTCAGCTAGATTTGAGAAACCACTCTTTGGTGTGCATGAGAATCATCTAGAGAGCTGTTACAAACATTGTTCTAAGACCTTATTCTCAGGAGAATATGATTAATGTAAGGACTGAGGTGGGCCTAGGAATTGCATTTTTTAGTAAGAAAGTTATCAGTAATCACATTTTGAAATACATTGCTCTACAGTTACCTAATGCCTGTATGCAAAGACTAAATCCCCACCAACTTCATACCAGCATCTCCCTCCTTCTCCTAGTCCCTCACCTGGTCACTCTGCTTATGGATGTAGTACCAGTACCATATGAACATTATTTAAGCTGAAACCATCATTTATGGTAATCTTTGGCCACTTACATTTTAGAGGTCTATGGGTGGTAGTGCTTGCTCCTTCAAAGCTTGCAAGGGTACTAACTCACATACTGGCCTTTCTCGAATATTCTGAAGCTACCAGTTGATACAGCTTCCTAATCTTTGGAGGATGAACAGGACCATTAAAAACAGGACATGCTGACAGTGCCCAGAGAACTATGCTGTCTCTGGTCACACTATATCAAATTTTCCATTAAAAGTAAGGGATAAACAGCAAATATATTTTAAAAGTAAGCCATTTTAAAATATCACCTCTAAAAAGAGGCTCAAAAAATATTTTCTTAAATTGACCATGCTTACTTGAAGAAACACCACATAAGGAAAAAAAAAAAGTAGCAGACACAGAACTTAGAAGAAGGCTTTAATCTAAGTGACTGATTATTTACTTACCTGATCACCACGTTTCAGTCCTGCTTCAGCAGCTTTGCTGCCAGGTTCCACTCCTTCAACAAAAATACCAAATCCCTTCTCACTTCCTCCGTTAAGGCTGAAATGCAGGGGAGACTCCCGAGAAGCCTTCTGTAGCACAACCTGTCTCCACTTAGCCTTTGCAGCACAGGCAATATTCAGTAACCGGAGATGACCATTCATTTTCTAGGAAGTAGAAAAGGGCAAAATGTACATCAATATATGTAACTACTCCTATCAACTTTGTAAAAAATTACCTAAAATTATTAGAATTTGACCTATATTTCAAATATAAAGAACATCAAATAGGGTAAAGAAAAACTGAGGAGGGAAAAATGGCAAAAAACCACTACTCACTTCCTGAACCTTCCTAATACATACTCCACTATTATCTTGTTTATCTCCTGTTATATAAAATCAGAATCCTTTTATACCTTTATTTAAAACCTTAAAGGATATAAACCATTTTTCAAAGTCACCACCTTTTCCAGGATTATTCCCATACTATTTTAGATCTTCCTTAGTCTCAGTAATATTCTAGCTTACACAGCCTAATGCCAGTTTAATATTCAACTATTCTCAAATAGTGTAATATGCATAAATCCTATATTCACAATAAGAAGTTGGAAGTTTTTTGAGGGCAGGGACCAAATCTTATACCTGTTCTGAGCCTATATAACACTTTAGAGTGGACTTTAGAGTCCAATAAATATTTGATGACTGACTACTGGAAAAAAAATATTCCGTGATTGTAAGGCAGTTTCATTTTCCATTAAACCCTTGATACCAGCACAGCCAGCAGTGGAAGACCCCAATGACGGTAGTGAGCCTCTATGGCTTCTTAGTCAAGTTCCCCGGTCTCTGTGCGTTCTTCCCATTTTGCATAAAGCAGATGTGCTGCTGAGAAAGCAACAGGAACCAAGTGGTGGGGAAAGGGACAAAAATCTGCCAATCTTCCCCACTTTATGCAACCCAATCCACTTACACTGAGCATATTATGAGTAATAACTTAGTTCTTGCTATCTGCAAAGTTTTGTTCTCAGATTTGTTACATTCATTAGCTTATTATAATCCTCATAACAATCTCAATAAACTAGGGACAGTAACTCAAGCATAAATGGATAAACAATTTGTCCAAGTTCATGTATCTAGCAAGTTGTGTAGTGTGAATGTTAACTGAGGCAATCTGACTTCTGAGTTGCATTATTATTTACTTCCTAAATTTTCAAGGTGCTTGGAGCATGACAACCCAATTGCAGTGCAAAGTTTTACATATGACAGGATGAATAAAATGGATTTATAAATAGCTACTCTAAAAGGACCTAGACAGGACCTTGACAGGATTATCTTAGGTGTTGTATATTTAGAACAAGTGAAATCACATGTACAACAGGGACTCAGAAAGTCTAATGTAGATCTGGTATGTAAGACAGGCCTCGAAGGCTGCACAGTTTCAAATAGCAAGACTGGAAGATGAGGCTTCCAGCCTGAGAGAACTGGTAAGGAATATAAAAATAATCTGGTTGGCTGTACTCTAGGGCAAAATAAATACTGAAATAAAATAAAGGCTGAAAATGTAGATGAGGGACCTGGATATATGGGTGAGGGATTATTTTGATAGGAAAACAGGCTTGTTAAGCTCATTTGTGGTTTAAAAACAATCTTTCCGTCACACAGAATGGACTAGAAGAGACTAGAACTAAAATTAGCAAGCCATTGTATCAGATCAGACATAATGAAATGAGGCCCTAAACTGGGGTGTAAAAAGAAATGACTGAGAGAGACCACAGGAAATGTGTGTATGTGTATAACTAAATCAGTGAGCCTGGTGACTTGAGCAACTGACTGGACATTGTGGCCAGGGAATTCAAGGAAACCAGAGAGGGGGCCCACATACACACCAAAGTTAGGAAGCCTGGGGGACTGAGCCAACATATCATTAGCCTTAAGACAGAAAAAGAAGACTAGGAAGAGACATGGTTTTTATTTGGGTTTGAGTGGCAGAAGATGAGCGGAAGTCTGAAACACAGATCTGGAAGTTCTCAGAACAGGCATTCAAGACATGGAGATGAAAGATGCTCTGAGCTGCTTATTCAGAGGGGTTGGAGAAATCCCTAAATTCTGAAGAACATAAATTCTTTTAAGCCTTACTGTATCTTCCAGATTTTTTTCAAATTCCTCCAGAAATTGAGTCATAGCAGGATCACCTTCAAAATCATTAAAATGATTGTTTACCCATAATAATACAATCCGAGTTACCTGTGGAAACATGAGGGAGGCAGCAGATAATTATGAAGCATTCTTTCTGTAAAAGTAGATTCCAAAAGCATGTCCGAAACCGACCAGGAACTGAGCTATATGGTTGACCTTTTTGCCCTCTTTCCTGCACACAAAAGGTTCATGCTAATAGAGGCATGATTTAGTTGAAGTCTTTGCACCCTTGGTCACACAAGTAACAGAGATAGCCAAGACTGCACACCCTCAGTGAGAAAACACAAGCTTGGTTGCTAACATGTAAAAAGTATGTGGAAAGTGTATTTAAGGTAGTATGTTAAAATACACAACTCTAAGATCAGGCAATGATATCAAACATGTCTTATAGCTGAGAATATGTTTAAATTCATTTAAAAAAACCTCAAACTTCCTTCATTATAAATAGTGTGAATTTTTTAAGTTGTGTGAACTGATTTACTTTGTGTCACAGATTATCAGAAAAGTTACAAAAAAAATTGAAGTTGAAATGAATACTGTGCCTAACAGTACAATTAATTCATTTAAAAAACCAGTAGATACATAGAAAATGCACCATTTTAGCCACTTCATAAAGTGTACAATTCAGTGGCATTTAGCACATTCAGAATGGTGTGTAACCACCACCACCACCACCACCTAGTTCCAGAACATTTCACCACCTCAGAAGAAAACCCTATTCCCATTAAGCAGTGCCCTACCATTCTGCCCTCTCTCTAGCCCCTAGCAGCTAAGGATTTGCCAACTTTGGATTTTTCATACTGATCTTTTGTGTCAGGTTTCTGTCACTTAGCATAAGGTCTTCAAGGTTCATCCATGTTGCAGCATTTTTCACTATTTCATTCCTTTTTGTGGCTAAATAATATTTATTATATGGCTATACCACTTTTTATTTATACATTCATTAATGGACATTTGGGTTGTTTCTACCTTTTGGCTATTGTCAATAGTGCTATGAACATTTGTATACAAGTATTTGCACACCTGCTTTCATTTTTTTTAAATCTGTAAGTAGAATTGATTGCTTTTATGGTAATTGTTTAATTTTTTGAAGAATCATCAAACTGTTTTCCATGGCAGCTATGCCATCTTACGTTACTACCATCAATGTATGGGATTCCACTTTCTCCACATTCACATCATTGGCAATACTTGTTATCTCTTTTCCTTTTAAAGCTATCCTAGTGGGTATGAAGAAGAATCTCATTGTGGTTTTGATTTGCATTTCCCTATGACTAATAATGTGGAACATCTTTTTCATGTCTTTGCTGGCCATTTATATGCTTTCTTCAGAGATATGTCTATTCAAGTCTTTTGTCTACTTTTAAACTGTGTTATCTTTAAGTATTGTTGAGTTCTAAGAATTCTTCTGCATACTAGACCCTTATCAGATACATGATTTGTAAAAACATTCCCCCATTCCACATGTAGTTCTTTTTGGATAGTGTCCTTTGATGTACAACAGGTTTTAATTTGATCAAGTTCAATTTACCTGTTTTCCCCTTTGTTGCTTGTGCTCTCAATATTCTATCTAAGAAACCACTGCCTAATCCAGGGTCATGATTTTTTTTACCTCTTTCTTCTAGGAGTCCTACAGTTTTAGCTCTTAAATTCAGGTCTTTGTATATGAGTTACTTTTGATCCACTCTGAATTAATTTTGTATATGGTATACAGTAAGGGTCCAACTTCATTCTTTTGCATGTGGATATCTTAGTTGTCCCTATATCATTTTTTAGTTCATTCTCTCTATATATAAATAAAGCATGACTTTATTTCCTCAGCAACTGAAGTAATCATATATAACTCTAAAAGAAGAGGGCAGGAGGGGAGAAGGCAGGCCTGTATACAGTTTTGGATACTCTAGTTTCCTAAACAACAGAATTCCACAGTCCAACTACATCTAATTTATTTCCCTTAAAATATACTCAAAAAGATACATTAGGCAATTATGGTCCTGTTTTTATTTTCTTAAAATTTTAACTTTCTACCAATTTGCTGAGGTATTACTAGTCTTTCCATTAAATGTGTAAACACTCTTGAAATAAGGCAAGATAATCTATTTCAAAAAGCAAACAATGTTTAATGCAAAAAAAACCCCTTAAAGGTAGAATTAAATTAAGTCACAGCAGAGATAAATTAAGGTAAAAAAAGACAAACTGTTCTCAAATGATTAGAAACGCTGTAATTCAGAAAAATCAATAATTTCTATTTTGGAGCTTACCAATAATTTAAGTCCTCTTAAAAAAACTTACTTGGTAAATGTTCTTCTAAGCTATTAATCAGCTTTTAAATATTTTATTGATCTCCTTCAGAAACAACCAAATATTTTGATAAAGTTCAAAATCATTCTCATGCAGTTACCATGTTTCTGAATTTACAGCTACCCCACAGCTTTCTGTCAGTTTTTGCCTTTTAAGGCTCATTATCCACCTTTTAATATGTAATTTTGTCATAAAAGTAACTAAGCAGAAATATGTCTATACTAATTTTTTAGTTGAGTGAATCTTATCAAAATAAACATTTCTCAGTTCCAGAAGGTTTTATAAATAAAATTCAAAGGTTAAAATCACTTTCATGCCCTTTATATTTATAAAACTAACCTTATCCCTTAAGCTGTCAATCTTAAACCATTCCAACAGTTTGATCCCAACATCCAAAGGACTTTCAAGAAATGTCCTATAAGTTAAAAGGAAATCTTCTATATAAGTCGGGTCCACAATGGAATGCTCTTCTATTAAATGCATGATGAGACGCTCAGGTGTTGCCTGAAAATCAAGGACAGCATGAAAATAAACAACAGCTTAGGAACCAAAGAACTCCTACTGATTACTTTCCCCAGTCACTCCATTAGACAAGTCCTCAAAGGGGAGTTTCACCCTTAAAACCTTCAGCACTGGAGGAAGGTAGTCTCTATAGGTTGTACTCCACCAGCAACGAGACACTGAGAGAGAGAAAAGGCAGAGGAATAAAAATACCCAACAGGATACACTGTTTTCAATGGCATTTCATCACAGCAAGGCTTTTGAACTTCAGTGATTTACCCCTGGCATGGACTGTGACAGCCAAGTATACTGCAATGTGAGATGTCTCAAGGCAAGAGAAGGAAGAGCTGAACGTTAAACTTACAAAAAAAAAAAGAGAGCTTTCCTTCACACTTAATCATCCTCATTCTCTTCTGCTCCAGGCTATAGAAGTAACACACCACTTCAAGATAGTGCACTTTACTGTAATACTGATACTTCCTCGAACAGGAATTTCCTCTTCGGTAGTTTCTCCATGCTCATTTACCATCTTGAGAGGAACCAGAAGTTCTATAGATAGCTTTTACATCAACTCAAGAGTTTTAACCACTTGCCTGTCTCCAAATTTATACAAAGGAATGTCAACAACATTTATCTACTATTCCACTTTGAGCTCCTGAATCAATGTTAAATTTTATTACCTTTATGCCCTTTTCAAAAATGGGTACACAGAAGAAACACAGAAATAAACCAGATACTAAGCCAAATATAAAAGCCAACTATTGCCCAAAACCTCAGATTTCAATTTGTTGTATCTCAGCTTAACAATTTCATTGGTCAGAATAACTGTATGGTAAATATACATTAGCACTAACAATGTTTTTATATAATAATTTTTTTTTAAGTACCCAATGCTAACCACTAGAGCAATAACTTCTAGAGCAATAATATGTAAGTTATTGCTCTAGAAGGAAACAGAAGTAAGTTTCTTCATATAACCTATTTCAGGGACAAGGTAACCAAAGACCATTCCCATTCTTATCCACCCTCCAGAACACTCCAAATGTCAGAGTACCACTGGGTTGATTGTTCAGGCTGGTCATGGTTTGAGGTTACTTAAATCTGCTGCTTAGATTATGCACAACTAAGTCAAGAGTGGAACAGATCAATATGTTCAAGAAAGGCCATTACTGTGATTGGCTAAATTACTACCTGTAGAGACTAGGCCATATATTCAAAACTTTAAAGATGAGTCCCCTTGTCATGGAAAGGTGTGTCACTGGGATGTCTCTAGTGTCCAACAAGGTGGGACACTGGGAGACACTGTGCACAGAGTTGGCATGTGGACATGTCTGGCATGGCTACACTGGCATGGTAAAGATTGGTTACAACGTGCAACCAAGTAAGTATATACAGCATAATGAAAGTCACTGTTGGAGAAGGTATATTTACAGTATCAGAAGCAGAAAGCTAGGAAAAACATGTGGTTCAGTATTGAAATTGGGAACACTGGTATGAACTCATGATTGTTAGAGATAGAGAGACATACAAAGTTATAGATGTGTACATAATTATAGCAAATATGTATATTTCCTAGCTCTGTTTGATGAGAGGCCTAGAAGCACTGACAACCTGGTAGCAATGAACAGAGTAAGTGACCAGTCTTGTTGGTTAAACACTGTTCTCCACTAGAAGGATCCAGGGCTTCTGGAGAAATGGATTATTTCAAAGCTAGAGAGGTTACAGTATACGATGAGCCTAGAACATCTTGCTTTGCCAGACAATAAGAATGCTCTCAAAAAATGATAGGAACATGACAAAAGGATACGAGAGTTGGCCTTAAGAGGGTCCTTCTGGTGAAATCTGGGACAACTTGACCACTGAAACAACATTAGTGATTAGGGACTAATACAGCATGTGAGTCCATACCAATATAATTAAATTAATGGGAGAGGACCGAAAGCTTATAGAAGGACAATAAATGTAAAGAATTAATAGAAATATAAAATCATCATTTCGGGCAGCACTAGTCAATGGAAGACTGGTGGATAGGGGTTTGCAGGACATATGGACACTATCTCAGAACATCTCTCCTCCTAACTACGATCAATTACAAAAGATAAAATGGGGAGTTTACAGTGAAGAAATGTGGCTGACCAAAATCCCACATGACCAAGTGGTTAAGGTTAACTTCAGCAATGGTGGGAAAGGCTGACACCTTGTGCTCCCTGATATGATGCACTGAGAAGAGCAGAATATCATTTCTGAGCAGAGTATCATCCTGCTATGAAAGCATGACTTGAATTTGGACATGAGGAAATATTAGACAGATCCAGGCTGAGGGTCAAACTACAGAATATAAGGTCTGGACTCTTTAAAACAGCTGAGAATATGGACAGTGAACCACTATTCCTGGAAAAGACTGAAGTGACAATACAACTAAAAGCAACTATGTTCCTGGTTGATATCCTGGACCAGAAGGAAAAAGAGCTGTGAAAATCTAATATGGTCTTTAGGCTTAATGGCTTTACTTTATCAACGTTCATTTCTTAAATTGAAGGGTTCTATGGTGTTTATGTAAAAGAGTGTTCTGTTTTTAGGAAGTACACAGTGGAATACTTGGGAGTGACGAATCACATGTGCAGACCAGTCTCAAATGGTACAGAGAAGACTGATAATAATGGAGAAACTGCAGTGAAATGTTAGCATTTGGGGAACCTGAGTCAGGGAGCTCTCTATGCTGCTCTTGCAACTTTTCTGTAAGTTTGAAATTATTTAAAAATAAAGTAGTTAAACACATAAGCCCCCATAAAAAGATAGCCTATGACAGTTCACTCATATGTTCACCTTTCTACATACAAAGACTACACGTTTCAGTTTATGAGAAGAAAAAAAAACAGTGTTAGGAAATAGCCTGACTCCCAAGGAAGAAGAGATTGAACATCAGTCCCTCATCTTATTAAATAAGCTTATGCAATTGCAGTGAATAACAATACATTTACCTATTTTGCAACCAAGACTAGCTTTAAAGACAAATGGTCATATATTTGTTTTATTTCCTCGCTTTCCACTATAATTGCTCTAATTTATATCTACAGGCATAAAGGGGGTAATGAGGTTGTGCAGCAGGGCAGTTTGGGAGGCAAGGAAGAGAGGGAGTCAGAGAAAGGAAAACAGTATGGGGAGTAAGACTCAGCCTCAACAACGTGCTAAGGCTTTTGATTTGCCTCATTGAGCCCTAACAAAGCCCTGGTGTACCACCCCCACTTTCAGAAAAGGAAACTAAGGTTCAGAGAAGTTGATGCTTATTTCAATTCCACAGAGAACCAGTGAGCATTCCATTTCTTCATCTAGGATTCCTTATGCCTTTATGGTACATCCTTTCATTTTCTGTTTTGTTTCTAAATATTGTGTCTTTAATGAAATGAATCCTGTTACCAATGTTTCATAAAATAAATCTGTGGAAAACTTTGACCAGTATACTCTAAAATTATCTTAAGCATACTGATGTTAAGTGGGAATGTCACACTTCATTATTAAAATGTACAAAAACCAACTTAGAGAAAAGCAAAAGGACCAACAGATTTAAACTAATTTGCAAAGTTAGCAAATTCTCCTGTACTATTCAAAAAGTGGTTCAAAGTCTTTTAAGCAACATGCAAGCATTAGTCTATCAGTGACAAGAATAGTAAGCAAAAACACCCACCTTAATCACAATGTGTCCTTTCCTGGTTCCACTCCGATCTAGCTCACGGTGCTCATGCACCATAACAATTTCTCCCTCTTCCTCAACTTTATGGGTATTTTTTTCCACATGATTTAAAATTCTCCAATAATCCTGCTGGGCTATGCAGACAAACTGACCAAGAACAACATGCGGACAATTAATAAACCTATAGTACATAAATACATCACTCTGTACTAAGGCAGAGCACAAAGGTAAGAAATCAAGCGGCATCAGTTTTCTATTCAATCTCTAGTCCTTAGCAAAAATAAAAGTGAAATAAATACTTCATGTGTAAAGAGACCAGAAAAGTTAAAATCTGTTTGAATTCTGCTCTAAAAGGAGAAGTGACCATCTAGTTCTCTCAAAACTGACACTGCAAAGGAAACACGAAGCAGGAATAAGTTACAGACAAACAACTCCCAAGTTCCTACTTCTTTCCTTTATTTAAAAAAAAAGGACTGAGCTGACTACTATCAACAGAAATTTAACAAACCACTATTTATTTGGTATAACCTCTTTAAAAAAATTTGTAGTTTGTTCAGTTCCACAAATATTTGAGTCAAATATAAAACTTAGGTTTCTTTTTTAACTGTGAGCTTCTGAAACTCCCAATTCTAGTTATTTTATTTTGAGGAAGGAAAAACAGGTTCAGCCATTTTAATGAACAAACAAGTACATGAGCAAACAGATAAGCTTACCTGACAATCATCTACTTTAGTCCTAACAACTCCGTGCATGTACTGCTTATCCAGAGTGGGAGTAATTCCAAAACTATTCCCCATGAAGAGATTTTCAACTTTTCCATCTGGATGACTGATTTCTACAGTACCATTTAAAATAACATACCATGAATCAAGCTACAGAGAAAAAGACAGATTTTAAGAATCTTTTAAAAAGGTAGTTACATGTTAGTTTTGGAAAATAATCAGTCAATATATAGAACTTAATCTTAAAAAAGAAAAGGGAAGGTCTGATTATTTTACTAAATATTCTGTCAGTAACACCCTATGGCTTCTGGCCTACCTTATGCAAACCTCTAAAAAAAGCTTACTTTACTTTTTTTTCTCTCAGTCACCAAATGACATCAGGGACTTTCATAACTGAACAAAATACTCTGAGACAAAAAAAAAAATCTAACACTTAAGACTACGGCTCTGAGAATTTGAATCCAGATCCTGCCATTCACTAGCTGAGGGACTTTGGGCCAAGGATTTAATCTCTCTGGACCTCAGTTTCTCTGTTGCTAAAATGGACATAACAACAGTACCTACCATAGGACTTTTGTGTTAATTAAATGAGTTTATATACAACTAAGTGCTTAAGGAACAGTGCACAAAGCAAGCACTCCAAAGTGGGGGGAAAGGTGGCTGGTGATTAATTCAGAAAGATTACTACAAGTCTGAATTTTTTTTTTGGTATCATTAATGTACAATTACATGAGCAACATTATGGTTACTAGACTTCCCCCATTAACAAGTCCCCACCACATACACCATTACAGTCACTGTCCATCAGCATAGTAAGATGCTATAGAATCACTACTTCTCTTCTCTGTGTTGCACTGCCCTCCCGTGCCACCCCTGCCACATCATGTGTGCTAATCATAATGCCCCTTTTTCCCCCTTATCCCTCCCTTCCCACCCATCCTCCTCAGGCCCTCTCCCTTTGGTAACTGTTAGTCTATTCTTAGGTTCTGTGAGTCTGCTGCTGTTTTGCTCCTTCAGTTTATTCTTTATTCTTATACTCCACAGATGAGTGAAATCATTTGATACTTGTCTTTCTCCACCTGGCTTATTTCACTGAGCATAATACCCTCTAGCTCCATCCATGTTGTTGCAAATGGTAGGATTTGTTTTCTTCTTATGGCTGAGTAATATTCCACTGTGTATATGTACCTCATCTTCTTTATCCATTCATCTACTGATAGACACTTAGGTTGCTTCCATTTCTTGGCTATTGTAAATAATGCTGCGATAAACATAGGGGTGCATATGTCTTTTTCAAATTGGAGTGCTGCATTCTTAGGGTAAATTCCTAGGAGTGAAATTCCTAGGTTAAACGTTATTTCTATTTTGAGGAACCTCCATACTGCTTTCCACAAAGATTGAACTAATTTACGTTCCCACCAGCAGTACAGGAGGTTTCCCCTTTCTCCACATCCTCACCAACATTTGTTGTTGTTTGTCTTTTGGATGGTGGTGACCCTTACTGGTGTGAGGCGATAGTTCATTGTGGTTTTAATTTGCATTTCTCTGATGATTGGCAATGTGGAGCATCTTTTCATGTGCCTGTTGGCCATCTGAATTTCTTCTTTGGAGAACTATCTGTTCAGATCCTCTGCCCTTTTATCAATTGGATAATTTGCTTTTTGTTTGTTGAGGTGTATGAGCTCTTTATATATTTTCGATGTCAACCTTTATCAGATATGTCATTTATGAATATATTCACCCATACTGTAGGATGCCTTTTTGTTCTATTGATGGTGTCCTTTGCTGTACAGAAGCTTTTTAGTTTGATATAGTCCCACTTGTTCATTTTTGCTTTTGTTTCCCTTGCCTGGGGAGATAAGTTCATGAAGAGGTTGCTCATGTTTATGTCCAAGAGATTTTTACCTATGTTTTTTTCTAAGAGTTTTACGGTTTCATGACTTACATTCAAGTCTTTGATCCATTTTGAGTTCACTTTTGTGTATGGGGTTAGTCAATAACCCAGTTTCATTCTCTTATATGTAGCTGTCCAGTTTTGCCAACACCAGCTGTTGAAGAGGATGTCATTTCCCCATTGTATATCCATGGCTCCTTTACCATATATTAATTGACATATATGTTTGGGTTAGTAACTGGACTCTCTATTCTGTTCCACTGGTCTGTTCCTGTGCCAGTACTAAGCTGTCTTGATTACTGTGGCTTTGTAGTAGAGCTTGAAGTTAGGAAGTGAGATCCCTCCTGCTTTATTCTTCTTTGTCAGGATTGTTTTGGCTATTTGGGGTCTTTTATGGTTCCGTATGAATTTTAGAACTATTTGTTGCAGTTTGTTGAAGAATGCTGTTGGTACTTTGATAGGGATTGCACTGAATCTGTAGATTGCTTTAGGCAGGATGGCCATTTTGACAATATTAATTCTTCCTACCCAAGAGCACGGGATGAATTTCCATTTATTAGTGTCCTCTTTAATTTCTCTTAAGAGTGTCTTGTAGTTTTCAGGGTATAGGTCTTTCACCTCCTTGGTTAGGTTTATTCCTAGGTATTTTATTCTTTTTGATGCAATTGTGAATGGAATTGCTTTCCTGATTTCTCTTTCTGCTAGTTCATCATCAGTGTATAGGAATGTAACAGATTTCTGTGTATTAATTTTGTATCCTGCAACTTTGCAGAATTCAGATATTAGTCCTAGTTTTGGAATGGATTCTTTAGAGTTTTTTATGTACAATATCATGTCATCTGCAAATAGTGACAGTTTGACTCTTCATTACCAATCTGGATGCCTTGTATTTCTTTGTTTTGTCTGATTGCCCTGGCTAAGACCTCCAGTACTATGTTGAATAAAAGTGGGGAGAGTAGGCATCCCTGTCTTGTTCCTGATCTTAGGTGAAAAGCTTTCAGCTTCTCGCTGTTAAGTATGATGTTGGCTGTGGGTTTGTGATATATGGCCTTTATTATGTTGAGGTACTGGTTCTCTATACACAGTTTGTTGAGAGTTTTTATTGTAAATGGATGTTGATTTTGTCAAATGCTTTTTTGGCATCTATGGAGAGGATCATGTGGTTTTTGTCCTTCTTTTTGTTGATATGGTGGATGATGTTGATGGATTTTTGAATGTTGTACCATCCTTGCATCCCTGAGATGAATCCCACTTGATCATGGTGTATGATCCTCTTGATGTACTTTTGAATTCGGTTTGCTAATATTTTGTTGAGTATTTTTGCATCCAGGTTCATCAGGGATATTGGTCTGGTTTTGGTATTAGAGTGATGCTGGCTTCATAGAATGAGTTTGGAAGTATTCCCTCCTCTTCTATTTTTTGGAAAACTTTAAGGAGAATGGGTATTATGTCTTGTCTAAATGTCTGATAAAACTCAGTGGTGAATCCATCTGACCCAGGGGTTTTGTTCTTGGGTAGTTTCTTTGATTACCAATTCAATTTCATTGCTCATACAAGTCTGAATTTCAAGGCCTATCTAACAAAATACTCAAAATTTCTTGTAATGTTAAGAAAACAATGCCTTCATATATCAAGGAGCATTTGATGCTCCAAAGAGATGTATTTGAAGGTCTACTGTGTATCAATGCAAGACCACTTTTCTCCTTTTACATCCCTCTTATTAGTCTGAACTTTCCACAGATTTAATGTGACTTAAGGGAAATCTGCATTATCAGTTCTGAAGGAGAATTAGTGCAACAAGTATCTTTTCAAAAGTGTGCTTTTTTTGGGGAATTTCAAATACAATTACTGTGGCATTTGTGGATTACATAAATTGAGAACAGAGACTGCATCTGTTTTTTCCACCACTATACTTCTTGTTTCTAGAATAGTACTGGGCACAAAGTAGGCACACAACAAATTTTTCTGACAGAACTGTGGAAAATAAACAGAATAGAAAAAATTGTGGAAAAGAAAAGTTACTGATAATCCACTTTCCACACAGTTGTTAAACGTTTATTTCTCATGTTATATTAATTTATATTGTTGAAATATTTATCTATCCTGCCTTTAAAAAATTTAATACAATAGTTTTTTGTTCATCAACCTTTTAATTTTTTTTTTGAATATGCAATGTGCCAGATGTTTTCTAGGATATGGGGAGAGAGCATACAGACAAGAGCTAAACCCAGTTCTCAAAGCACTCCCATCAAATTTTAAGATCAATTGAATACCCACATAATACTATATCCTGTGGCTCTGATAATCTAATTAACCATTGCTTATTACTGTATTATATTTTGGCCATTTCCAATTTTTACCATTCTAAATACGCTGCAATGAACATCTTTTGGCGTAACTCTGATTTTAAATTATGTCCTCAGGAGAGACACTCATATGTAGAATAACAGGTTAGACTGTCAATACTTTGAGTTCCATGTTAAAATTTTCTAAATGACTTTCCAGAAATACTGTTTTTTTATTAGGAGTATATAGCAATGTTGTTCACTGATTGACATCTCAGCACTTTTATCAGTTTGATAAGAAAAAGAAAAGTACTTCCTAACAGCAGCAAAACCTTTCAACCCCACAGCATCCTCCCTCCACCCATGCAAGGCTGCCATGAGCATTTCTCAACACTGAATCATCATGGAAGTGCCTCAACCGACAGCAGTCCACCTGGAGGCACAGGCACCAGGACATTTCCCTAATTCTTTTTCTAAAAATATATAACATAGGAACGGAATAAGGAGAGTGAGTAAATATTTGATAAACACTTTAAACAATAATGATATAAACGTACAACAGAATCATAAGAATTTTTTTTAAATCTTACAACTCAACTGAGAAGTAAAAATTACATTAAAAAGTTCAGTAAATATTATTTGTTGAATATCTACCTTTGTGCAAGGTCTGCTTTTAGGAAATTAAAAACTAAGATAAAGTAAAGAAATAAGGAAAATAAAAACTCATCTCTTCAGAAATTTTAACTATTCCAAACTCAGCATTCATTAAAAAAAGTAAACATTTCTAAAGGCAAGATTTACACAAGTTTTTGGAAATTAAATTACTTTAAAAAATAGCTCCCATATTAATTAATGAATGTGTAACATGTATTTGCTAACCTACCTCTTGCCCATCTTCAAGAATAATAGCTCCAGCCTGCTCTACCACTTCAAAAATCATCACTGAGCAGAGTTCTCTCCTTACAGACATGGTCATGTTTGCAAAAGCAGGGAGCTGGTGCATAAACTCCAGTAACTGTTCTGTAAAAAAAAAATTAATTCTAGTATAAAGACCATCAAGGACTACACTTTAAAGATACAATGAAATCTAGAATACCCAATTTCCTAATCAACTTAAAAATTTATGCTGGTATGGTAAAGTAATGAAACCAAGGTACAAGATGACTGTTCATTAAAAAAAATCAAATAAAAAATAATTATTTAAATCCTTCCTTAAAAAAAAAAAATCCGTTAATTGGTTAACACAGATATTAAGACTCACACGAAAATATAGGCATATTGGAAAATCAGAATTTACAACCTCCAGGGAGAACCAGAAACTACGAAGATTCAGATGAGCAAGAGAGTTTACCTAATTTTCTGCCCAAGATGCTACTCAATGGTGGTTAAGTGATTTACCTTCAATCTTACAGATTAGTAAAAAAAGTCTTTTGTCTAGTTCTTATTGGTCTAGAGTTTTAAAAAAGTGTTATTAATAAATGTAAGTAACTAGGGATAACAAGGATGAATTGTAGTTCAAGATTTGTCAAAGCAACGCAAAGTAACTCTCTTCAATTTAGCCAACATGTTTCATGAGTGCCTATCTTAGGCCCTTTCCTAGTATAGGTACATGAGTAATAAGGATTGACATAAGGAATAAACACACAGAAGCAGTCAGCTGAAGGCTGAAGAAGTAACTATGAGGGGCTATCTACCTATAGATTATTGGGAATTAATATTTGAATTTTTAAAAATCTGTGTGAAAATAGCATAGTATACAATTCCTTATCATTAAAAATGGAAATTTCTGAACAGATAATTTTCATGACATGAGTCTAAATTGCAGGCTAATAACTATATACATGTTATTAAAACGGCAAAGAAATGTTCTAATGTATTAATCTTAAGCAATCAAGTGACTAAAGCTCATGATTATTATTAGTATCTTCTAACTTGAATGACAATATGATTATCATAAAAGGGAAATCTAGGATACAGTCTTAACTGAATCATTATAGTGTGACTAAGTAAAATCCTTGATCTTAAAGATAACATTAACATCTTTAGTATTAACCTCCTGAGTACAGTAACTAGTTCTGTAAATCATGCAAAATTCATTTTAATGAAAAATTAAATATATACATTTTTTACAAGATAGAGAAGCAAAAATATGATTTTTGATAACATTAGAAATTTTTTCATAGACACTGGACACTGATGTACTATGTTTTAAATGTCTTATAAACATGAAGGGGGAATCACTTTAATGTAATCAAAGCTTTTATAATGATGTCAGGGTGATCTGGCTGAAACATCTGTCACCCCACTGATTGCCAGGATTCACTTAGATTCTCTGGCTTGCTAGGCAGGTGTCTCCTCCTTTCCCAACCACTCCATCTGCGTCTGTCTCAAAGCTATGGGCTTGGTTGAAGAGGACCACTCTCCCCAATAGGGGAGGATCATTCTTTAGTCAACTATTCCTGTAGCCATGCTCCCCTACTAGAACCTCTAAATGAGATTTCAAATTAGGACAGTCAGCCTGAAAGATGGCCCTAAATGATCTCTGCCTCTTGATACTCATCTCCTCATGCAGTCCTCCCTCCCTGCCTTTCCCCCGTCCATATATCAGGTTTGTCTGGGTGACAAAGAGTGACTGGCAGAAGTGATGATGTATCACTCCTGAGGCCAGATCATAAAAGATACTGTGTCATCTGCCTTAGATCACTTGCTTTGGAGGAAAGCCAATTGCCATGTGAAAACATTCAAGGAGTCTCTGGAGAGGCTCATGTGGTGAAGGAACTGAGGTATATTGTGCCTAAAACCAGGTGAGTAGCCATCTGGGAAGTAGATCTTTTGCCGACATTCTGACTACAACTTCATGAGAGACACTGAGCCACACACTCAACTAGCCTGTTCCTGGATTCCTGATCCACAAAAACTATGAGAAAATAACAGTGTGTTGTTTTAAGCCACTAGATTTTGGGATAATTGGTTATGCAATAGGTATAAAATTGTTATATATAAAAAATAAATTCGTATGTATATGGAATTCCTATATATAATGTAAATAGAAAATTTAAAAAATTTATATAAACTTAATTTTATATAAAATACAAATATAAAATATAATATTCTTATATATAACAAAATTCTTACTGCAAGGAGATGTATTTCTTACCAATGTCATCATCAGTTTTGTCTGCAGGTTCTTTTTCAAGACATTCCCGAACAATATCTCGCCCCTGCAACGGATCTGTTCGATCCATCTCTTCCTCTTCTTCTTCTTCATCTTCAGAATCGACAGGTCCTTCTGGTAGACGTGTTAAATCTACATCTCCCACCTCACTTTCTGTAGCCTACAGAAAGAAATGTTGATCACTTATTATTTCATGTTAAACAAACTGTATGTCAGTCTAAATTAAATCAAAACTGCCTCTCCCTACCAAATAATATAATTAGGCAACATTGTATGCTTTATCAAAAACAAAATACTTATTTATAAAAGGTTCTTTCTGCCCAAATACAGGTTTATCGTTCCAAAGTGTGACATCTATGTGATAAATTTGAGCCAGTATAAGTGTACAATGGTCAGGAGACCCAGACATCATTACATGTATTAATATTTGTTTTTCAAAAAACACCTGTATTTCTTAAAGTACATTTCCTAGACCAGAAGTGCAGGAAAGTGAAAGTTTAACAAGAACAATGTATTAGTACCTATTAGTTTATTCTGGGTATTGTAAATAAGATCATTCTTTCACTACAGAGGTTTAGAGTCTAGCACAGTAGGCAATAATGTAAATTACGAATGCAAGTATAAAATAAGAGGAGTACTGAAAGTGCTAAAATGGACCACTGTAAGGGACTGAATACCCATTGCTTCCCAATACCTTACATTGAATCTAACAGTATGCAAAGAGCTGAGATTACACTAAACAATTTTTAAAATAAACATATTTACAACCTCAACTTTGGAAACATATTAGTTTCAGATACTTATTAAGGAACTAGCAGATTGTTTAAAAAGTGCAAAGTGTCATTTATAGAAAAATAACAAAGACATCTTTTAGGAAATAAACTGTCCTGAAAGGGGTTTTTAGGCAATGTTTCTAAATATTATACTCAGTTGATTCACATTATAAATGAAAAAGCATGAATACTGAAGCAGTTACATGAAAAAAGAGAACATACAGGAATTTCACTATAATAAGCAAGCAGTCAAGCATGAGTATTAGGGAAGACTACAGATCCTTCATTCAAATATTTCAGTCTTGTCTCCTGTACTGAACATTTACTGTTTTGTCTGCTCAGAAAACCTTCCTTCTTTTAGGGAATTGTTATTCCTCTCCAACTTTACCCAGAGATTCCAGGGGTAACAGTGTCTGTCCCCAGCTATGTAAACTAAGGAAGAAAAGCTTTTTCTCCAGATTTTTATAATTGGAGCTGGAGGCCTGAGCAACCTTTCTTCTCTGGTAGCTGAACTAGAAGACTTGTGATGCAGAGCAGCCTACAGCCATATTGGAATGTCTTTCTGTTGTGGGAGAAAATGGAACCAACAGGCAGAAAAAGGGGCAGGGGAATGGTGAGGAAGGACACTGATCAAGAGAGGCAGGCACAGAAAGACACAGATAAAGAAAGCAATAAAAAGAGAGCACACAGGACTGAGAGAGAAAGAGCACAGTACGGGCAGCAAAGAGCACTTGTGACAGAAAGTGTCAGAGAAAGACAGGAAGGACGAACAAGCAAGCTACAGGAAGCCAAAGGACTACGGACAGACTGCAAACACACCTGCAAGAATCCAGCTTCCCGAAGGCTGGAGCTGCTTTCTCTGTGGGGCAAGAAATTATCCCTTCTGGGTTTTGTTAATTCAACTTAAGGCTCTGATCCCTGCAAACTGAAAAAGTCCTTATTTGTTTTGTAAGGCCATGTTTTTATACTTTGCATTTCTGCACAGCCTTAAGTAACATCTATTTAACAAACCAGATTAAACATCCAACCTGATTAAGATTAGACAAGGTAGCTCTTAAAGATCATGAAGAGACAATCCTATCTCATGACCAGCATGCTCTCCTGTGCTGTATTCTGGCTATGGAACTTTAGGGTTTAAGTGGAGTACATTTCTGAACAATTAGCTATGTAACCACAAGCTTATGATCAGGTTACAATCCCTTTTCAAAAGTAAATAGTTTTAATTTAAATATGTGTACATAACTAAAATGACTTTTCCAAAAACCTATTTACCTACATGATTTTAATCCAAGAAACTAGTGTTAAAAAAACACTAATGCAGTATTTTCTACACACGTTAACTTAAGTTTTCAGACTATAGAACCTCACCTCTATAGGCTATAGGAATAGCCTTTTTCCACTTTTTCAATTTTTAAGGACAAGCTACCTTATAAATTTGGTTAAACCACCCTGTCTTCATCTTAACTGTGGGTTTTCTTCCCCTGACCCAGACTATTTCAACCTAGTCTCATTCTCAACTTTTAGATGATCTTTGATGAAAAGATAGATGGCTCACAGCATTAAAAGGCAAGTTATGTGGACAACAGGGAAGGTTTACTGTCATCTGTGTGAGAAGTGAAGACTACTACAAGAACTCTTTTAAGGACTTTTTAAGGCCATCTGCAAAGGAAAGAACATCATTCAGTCTTACAATTATCTTCTTTTAACCTGTACTTTCTTCAAAGTAGGATAAAAAGAAAGAGAATGAATAACATTAATTAAGAGAACATACGAAAGTGTTAAAATGTTAAAAGTGTTGTAAGAGGGGTAAGGTGGAAAAGAATTACGAATAAAAAAATAAAGAGTAGCCAAAAGCATGCTAATAAATTTGAAAATAAGTAAATAAAACTAGCTATGCAGAGTCTAAGGTCTGATTCCTTGACTAAACAAAGGTAAGCCAGGTCTTCAGGGGAATGGAAAGTATGATGACCACCAGGACTAGAAGTCTCCATATGATGCCTCCAAGAATGCAGTTCCTTGGCAGAAAGTTTAATTTTCTAATAATTGTTCTAAGAATTTTAAAAGTGCAGTATCCACATCATCCAGCATACAATAAAAACTTCCTAGATAGGTGAAGAAGCAGGGAAATGTAATATATAATCAGGAGAAAAATCTATCAGTCTAGAGACCCAGGAGTGACAGATCATGGAATTAGGTGACATGAGCTTTTGAGTTATTACAAATAAGTTCAAGGATTTAAAAGAAAATATAAACATAATTAGGGACAAAATGGGAAGTTTCAAAGAAATGTAAACTGTAGGAAGAGTAAACCTGAAAAAGGGCAATACAAAAACTATCCAAACTGAAGCAAGAGAAGATAAAAAAGCCAGAAAGAAAATTTAACCAAGCCTCAGACACTTATATGATAGTATCACAAGTTCTTATACAAAAATGTAGGTCAAAGAGATAAGCCACAATCATTACGGTAGGGTACAGAGATCACAGCCTGGCCTTTCAAGTACTTTACAAATACAAGCCTATTCTAGTAGGAATTCTTTTGGAATACAAAAGACCCAGAAAAATGATGATAAATATAATTAAGTTCAGAAAAAAAAAAGTATATTGGTGAAAGGGCTAATAAGACAAGTTTATTAAACTTTTTGTGCCTTTCCTTTCCTACAGTATGAATGTGTCTCTGTGTATATATGTAACTAATTTGGTGAGGCAGACAGTCTAAGGTGATTTTCTGATGATTTAGCCTTCCCCAAATAAACCATCAGAGGATATCCTTTACCTGTTTGCACCTAGATAAACAATGAGAACTATAGATCAGAATGAAAAGTTACAAAAAGTTACAAAAACAAAAACATTTTCAAACTTAGAGTAAATATTAAGTCAGAGACTTAGATTTTCTCAGTGCTTATCTTTCCGGCATTCCCATTTTTAGTATTTTATGCAACCTTTTTCATGGACCACGTAGGTCTTTATATTTCCTCTTTGTCTTTATGGTCTGGGCAAGAATACTGTGAAATCAATCCTTTGCAGTAATGCTTCTCAGGCTGCCCATTCCACAATCTCTACAACAGGGCAGGCGGGCAAAGTAAAGCCTCCTTTGCCCTGAATCATCAAGCCTTAGTGGGTAATCATCCTGAGTTTTCCTTGGAAACAATATTGGTTTCTACTTCTAAATGTAATTCAACTAAAAAAAGTTATAGATTACTTCCTAAGTGCCAAACCCTGTGCTTATTAACTCAGCATGGTATATACAAGAAACAAACACATTCTGATCTCCACAAATTTACCACAAGGACGCAAAATGTCAACTCTACAAAGTAACTAAACTAAAAAGCAACATGACCTACAAAAAATCGCTGTGGGGATCCAAGATATGAGAGACGATTTTAAACTGTCATGGAGGTGGAGCTGTAGGTGAAAAGAGTGTAACCAAAATACAGGGCTAGGAAAAACCAACCGCATTCTAGGAATAGCACATGTGTTTGTTTGAACCAGGATACAGAATCTGCAAGTGGGGAATAGTAGAATATAAAACAAGACTTGGAGATTATGGCTAAAAGTGAAAGGCTTAGAATCAGAATATGAATTTGAAATGAAATGAAGAGTACAAATTAGATAGTGGTGAAGCATTGAAACTTTTAAGTCATAGAGGAGTGAAGTCATACTGTCCTTGCAATTTACTTCAAGTGAAGTTTAAAAAATGGGAGCAAAGATAACAGATTTTTGACAAGGACACAAATGATCTTCTTAAGAGAAATACTAAAGACATGGAGAAGAAAACATGTGGTAGGGAAGCTAGTTGAGGTGTCAAAAGAACATCGCCATAGAAACGGGCACCAGAGTTCTGGAGAAAGAGGCAGTAGAGCTCTGAATTAAGGAACCAGGCTGACAAGAGGTGGTAAAGTGAAGCATTTAGAACCGTTTATTATTTCCTACACAGCAACCAAAAAAGATTGGTGGGGGATAAATATGTGTACTTCAGGTTATTTAAAAATAAGTTAATGAAAAGACAAGTGCTTCAGTTAAAAAATCAATTTCACAATATTCCTGGTCTTGGAAAAGATCAAAAGGAACAGAAAAGGGAATCTAGTAAAAAGCACTCCTTATTTATCGAGCATTCTTTGAAGATACATAAAATATTTTATCTAAGAACACTCTAACATTTTAATGCATACTATTAGCTAATTTTTATGCTAATCTGATTACAAAGATACACAGAAACCATTATTTACATTTTTTCCCCAGAGTGTAGTAAATGTTCTTCTATCTTGGAGGTTCTTTGAGAGCCAAGGGCTTTTATATGCATGCAAACTCTCGACAAGGAAATGCATAGGAGCATAGCAACACATTTGGCCATATAAAATGGTATAAACCATTTCCCTGTTAAGAATTGTTGTTAGGATGTCTCTCTTCTCTCTTCCCTTCAAATTAAAAATTAAAATACTTGTTGCATTGCTTCACAAGGCTATGCTTACACTGCATACAAGCCATGACGGGGTCAGGTGTTCACTTTTAAAGGCTCTCAAATGCTGAAATTTGGATAACCAGACAAACCACTTCAGTTTTTGCTGGCAAGGTATATATTTTGGCAATGTACACCTGTAACTAAAAGGATGAATTCATAGTTGTACACCTGTAACTAAAAGGATGAATTCATAGTTTTTTAACAGGTACTCCAAAGGAGACCTGAGGTCAAGGGAAAAACCAAGGGCCCACTATTGATTTAATTCTTCTTCCCTTAATTTTAGTCCTGAGGATCTGAATGGATACACACACATAACTTGGTTGGTGGTATTTACCTTATCCATTTTTCTTTTAATTGTAGATACAGAAGTTCTACATTTTGGGGGAGATTAATTTATGAACTGATTTTCATTCTGTTCTTATTCCTTTACCCCCATTAATTATTCCTTAATATTTTCCCACAATTTTATTCAATTTCTACTTTTCACTATACACTCTATACAACCTCTTTAAAATTTGTGAAATATAGAAACACTAATGTTTATTGAGAAAAACTTGAGAAAAGCTTAAGGAATGCAATAAAAACTACCCACAAACCTACCACCAGTAGGAAAACAGTATTACCATTTGGTTCCCTTAAAATCAGATTTACATTGCATGCACACATATGCAAAATATACATATTTCTTTAAAGATTCTGATTTCTTTTCCTTCTGTAGTTATCTTTGCTGGTATTCATTTTAATCTTCTCCATCCTTTGTATATTATTCTAAGCTTAACTAAAGTCTGAGTTTAAGAAAGTTTTTCTTCAGCCGTCACTTTTAAATGATTTTATCTTAAATTTTTGTATATCTGACTTCAGCATTATGATAATTTTTCTCCTTTAACTTTCTAAATTCGTTTTGGTTCTATAATTTTATTGTCTTTGTTCCTTTTATCTTTCACTCTCCCTAAATTCATTAAAACTTACTTTTATCTTATGGTTGCTTTGTAAGTTTGACTGCATCATCTTTAAACTATGATTATGTGATATAAAGTGTTTTGAGAAATACATATTTGGTCATTTATATGATCAAATATGTATTTCCTAGGTAGATTTTGTGTTCATCCGCAGTTCCTGAAAACACTGCAGTCTTAAAGGTGAAATGGGTGTCTTGTCATGTTAATGAGACTTTTGGACCCACCCAAGGGCAAGGCTGGAGGTTGGATCAACCACTGGTCAATAATTTAGTCAATCATGACTAAATTAAAATCATGACTCAATAAAGCCCTCACAAAAACCCTGGAGAAGAGCTTATCTCACTCTGTCTCTCTGTTCTGCTTGGCTGGATCCTGTTTCTTGGTCAGAGAGAGCTCCTAATCTTGGGGAGCCAGGCCCCAAACTCCACGAGGAAAGAAGTTCCTTTATTCGGGACCTCACCCTATGATTCTCTTCATCTGGCTGTTAACTTGTATCCTTTATTAAACTGGTAAAACATTAAGTTTTTCCTGAGTTCTGTGAGCCACTCTAGCAAATTAATTGAACCCAAGTGGGAGGTTGTGGGAACCTCCAATCTGTATCCAGTAGTCAGAAGCACAGGTAACTGCCTGAGGCTTGCAACCAGTGTGTGGAGCGGGGATGGAGGGCAGTCTTGTAGGACGGAGCCCTTAACCCAGGAATCTGGTGCTGCCTCCAGGCAGAGAGCATCAGAACTGAGTTGAGTTCTCCAACACCACGCTGGTGTTTGAGAATTGCTTGGTGTAAGTATGGATGGGAAGACCCCCCTCCAGGGTCCAGGAACCCAAATGAAGTTATACTACTGTTACTGCTGTGTATAATGCTGTTACTGTTAAATGTATTAGGTAGGGAAAAAATACACCACTGCATTTGGTGTTGGATGTGTGGGAATCGTAGATTCCATTTATGTGACCTTCTGGAAAATGCAAAACTACAAGGGTAGAAACAAGATTGGTGGTTGCGAGGCACCGGGCTCGTCAGGAGAAGGGACTGACTATAAAGGAGCATAAAGTACTTTCTGAGGTGATGGAAATGTCCTATGTCTCTTTTACTATATGTAAATTATAACATAGTTAACATCAAACATACACAAACACAACTAATGAGGTAGGAAGCAGAACTGATAGGACTTTGTGCTGAATGTGATGATCAAGGAAGGATAGCCACTGGTAGTTGAGTTTCGGGGTTAAGAAGAGGTACGCTCTTCACGTTGTAATGGAAGCACTCCTTGGTTGCAGTTCTCCAAACTTAGAAAGACTCTAAAAAGGTAAAATGAGCTGTAGAGAATGCTACTGATGAAGGAAAACATATGGAAGATTGAAATAGGGCAGCCTTATACAAGGCCATGGTTCCACAGGGAAAACCTCCAACCACACTCGTATGTACATTCCAGCCTCAGTCTCAGGTGGGCCAGCCAGCAGGTGGACATCCTGGAGATGCTAATATAAGTGCAATGCTTCTGAAGCTCTTTCGGAATCTTGCCAAACATAGGATCTCACTGTGTACAGCCTGTGCTCTGGTTCATAGTAAGGCACTGGACTATTCTCTTGTTCCTTCTCTCACAACCATTCCTTGCTCTGTTCCTTGCCCCAAAAAGGTAATCACATGTGGCTCAGAAATGGATATACTAGTGAAACCAGGTATCTACAGCTCATCAACAACACTTCTCTGCTGTACAGGCTCTCTTAGCAAGGTCCAGACATTCTCACTTATCCTGAAATCTACAGCCAAATTCCTGAACTTCCTCAATCCAGGGTCAATCCTCCCTAGGGCTGTTCACTAGGAAAAACAGAGTCCAGAAAATAACAGCTCTACTTCAACTTCTGCATGTGCAACAACTTGTTTTTTCCACAAGACTTCTTTTGGGGAGGGGCATAAGGAATGGAGCCCAACATAGAAAGCAGCCCCAAAGCCACTGCCCTGTTTTTAACTTAATAAAAATTCCTTGTTCTCTCTGCTATAAAACGGTGAACAGGGAGACTTTACTGTTCTATCAGTGATAAAATGAATGTAAACAGAGATAATGCAGATGCCACAGCAATGACCTTTGTGGAGAAAGCCATTCATAAACCAAATATGGGGTCTTTTTCTCAATTTTGCATCTGCCTGAAAGTTCCCTTAACAGAGGAATGCCGATTTCCCTAAAACTTCTGAATCTGGGGAACTCAATGGAACCAGAGCCTAATATGTTTTCCTCATACAGTGATGATTCAATTTCAACTGATAAGTACCATATGGCAGCCCCTGGCCACATGTGGCTGTTGGGCACCTGAAATGTGGCTACTCTGAACTGAGATGTGCTGTAAGTTTAAAGTCTGGCTTTTAAAGACAGTATGAAAAAGTAACTAATTCATAATTTTAAAATACTGATTACATGTTGTAATGATAATATTTGGATAAACTTTCTACATAAAATACATTAAAATTAATTTTACCTATTTTCCTTTTCATTTTTTAATGTGGTTACTAAAAAATTTAATAGAGCCTTTCCAATACAAAAGAAAACTCTAATCTTCATGACTTTATTGATAGAACACTTATACAGTCAATTATAAGAAAAATCAGCCCTTTTATAAGTTTAAGGTTGTTTTAAGAACAATTTTCTACCAAAGCAAGCACATACTAATATGGATTCACCTGGAAAAAAAGAAAAAAAACCCACAACAACACATTGTATTACATACTGCTAAACCATTTTAATCACTCACAAAAGATATATCACTTTTTAAATAAGGTGTGCAAATTTGAAACAGTATATAAAGCATATTTACGCAAGACCTTATGTCTGAATTTCATATGCTAATTAGAAGATATGTGACCAAGCACAAAATATCTGGCATAATAAAAAAGCCATAGGCATAGCACAAAAACTCCTAAGGTATTACCTGATAGATATCAGATAAACTGCTGCTCCCAGAGTCACTGGCGATGCTACAACCAGACTGACTAGAAGACACATGAGTCACCTGTGGATGAGGGTTGTCTGTGATATGCATCTTGGTAAGATCGGCTGGAAGCTGAAGAAAAAAACAATTTTAAGATTCTAAATATCAAACTTTATAAGAGTTTTGGACACATTGTAACTTCGGCAACAAATTCTTACTTTATGTACATTACTTTGTAACCTCATTCTTATGAAAAATCTTAGGAAGAACTGCATGAGCACTCTGATAATGCTAAGACAGCCTATACTGGAATCCCACTGAGCAGATTACCATTTGTAATGATACTTCAGAGAAACAACTTGGCCCTCTTTTTCCCCAAATAAAAATATCAAGGGTCGCCACTGTAAAGGATAGGAATGCTCTGTCTCACAAGTACACACACTCACCCACAACCCCAAATATTACTATGAAATGGTCACTAATACCAGAATAAAACCACCATATTTTGGATTAACATACAGCATCTGGCAGCAAGATTTAAGAATAGTTAAGTTGTTGCATTCAATTTTCCAAAAATTTAGTAAGCCTCTCTTCACTTAGTATTGTATTAGTTTGTAGCTGGCCCCTAAAACCTTTTTAGTAATCATGATGTAATGAATGGATGTACTAGTATAGGGATACTAGTATAGGGATACAAGAGACACAGAAGGAAATGATTCCACCGTCTCATGTTTAATCTGGTCATACTTTTTTTTTAAATCAGGGATGCAGGTTGTACAATATATTTCATACCATAAAAAAAAACATACAATAGCCACAATAAAAGGCACCATGCTGCTGCTCTCTCTCTCTCTTTGTCTCTGTCTCTCTGTCCCCCTGCTCTCTCTCCGCTCTCTCTGTCCCGCTGCTCTCTCTTCTGCTCCCTCTCTCTTGCTCTCTCTCTCTCTCTCCACACCCCTTCCCTCTGGGGCAGCCACTCTCTCTTTCAGATAATAAAGTCTCTTGTGTGGGAAAAAAAAAACCATAAAATATATGCTGGAGGAATTAAGAAACAAACCATTGTCCTTCAGAATAATCAAAGTTTTACATAGGAAGTATGGTGACATATTTTCCAAATCATTTCTCTGCAACTTGCCATTTATAAAAATTAAAGAAATCTATTAACTTTTTAAAACAAGGTTTCTCATTATTTTAGTAGAGAAAAATGTTAAAGAAATGAACGTGTAACAGTGGAAACTAAATATACTTTAAAGGAGAAAATGGCCAAGTCTGAATTATATTATCTAAAGAGGAGTTATTGTAATTATAAAAACTACACATGAAGAAATTGTACGACAAAATTCCCCAGCTGATAAAGGTGGGTTAGGTAATTCAGATGAATTCCATAAATAAGATAAACAGAAAAACAGGAATATACAAATACAATCTGGCTTTTGAGGACGTTTTTCTCCTAGTTAGTGTTTTCTGATTCCTAAAAAGGAGGCCAACAGGCTGAGAAATATTCCCAACAGTCATTCATCAAAGAGACAAAAGCTATATTCCAAGGCTTAGCATGGAACTGCCATACTTTGAAATTGGAACCCTGGGAAGTATATTGCACTCCAGGAGTAAATATGATCCAAAAGTATCTTGAGGTCCATTTTAGAATCACCTCAATCCCTGATGCTAGATTAAGATTATACAGGATTACCAGAGCTTCCAGTGAAGTACTGGAAGCAAACACAAATCACCATAGGAAAAAGTCATCCTAGGTGTCAAGTTATCTTAAAATTTTTGCATACCCAACATCCACTGCATAAAGCCAGGCATATTAGAAGACAAGATGGCACTGATGAAAACTAAGAGAAATAATAAACTCTAGGAAAAAAGTAACAAAGAACTTTCAAATAATGGAGTTATCAGAATCTAAAGTAACTAAATGTAATAAATATATACACCAGGGGTTGGCAAACATTTTCTTTAAAGTACCAAAAAGTATATATTTTAGGCTTTTGCAGGCCATATATAGTCCTTGTGATACACTTTTCTTTAACCTTTTTTTTTTTAACAACCGTTCAAAAATGTAAAAATCATTCTTAGCTCACAGGTCATACAGCTCACTGGCCATATGTGGTCCAGTTTAGCAATCCACGATTCACAGAAAAAGACAAGACTAAATATTTTAGCAAAGAAATAAAAACTAACAATGAAATGAAAATTCCAAAATTGAAAAATACAATTGTGTAAATTAAAAAGTCAACATATGGACTCAGTAATGGATTTGACATAGCTAAAGAGAAAATTAGCAAAGTAAAGACTGGTGTGAAAAAATATTCAAAAGGAAGCATGGTAAGCAAAAACTATAAAGATAGGAGAGGAGGGGCAGGAGCGGCAGGAGATGGCTAACCTAAGACGGTAACATCTAAATACCCAGTTACAGAAACAGAAAGAGTGTTTAAAGGCATAGAAGATGATGGCTGAGCAGTTTCCAAAACTGAAAAAAAAAAAAGATAAAAAGTCATAGATCAAGCAGGTTTAAGAATTATCAGCAAGATAAGTAAAAACAAAATCACACCTATGTACACCAGGGTAAAACTGTTGAGGGGAAAAAGACAAAGAGAAAAGTCTTATAAGCAGTCAGGAAAAAGAGATTACTTTCATGAAAAGAAAATTAAATTGATGGCTGACTTCTCAACAGAAATTTGGAAGGCAGAAGACAATGGAGTGATATCTTCAAGAGCTAGTATTCTATAACCAGCAAAAACAGTACTTAAAAAGGCCAAATAAAGTCATTTGAAGAGAAACAAAAATGAAGAGAAATATTCTCCAGCAGACCTGCAATGAAGGAAATACACTGGGAAAAAGAAAATGATTCCAGACTGTAGTTTCTAGATGCAGAAAAGAAGGAAAAACAATGAAAACAGGAAATATGTGGGTAAATTTACAGGAATACTTACTATATAAGTTAGTAACATTAACGTTCCATGAAGCTTAAAATGCGCATAGAACTAGAATACATTAAAACAACAGAATGAAAGCCTGGAGAAAGGTAAATGAAGTTATTAAAGTGCTCTAAGTTCTTGTACTGTCCACGTAACTGTAGCAACACACTTGATAGTTGAAGGATACATTGTTGTAATCTTTAAGGAAAGCAGTACATAACGACCAAGCTAAGAGGGAAAAATATTAAATATTAAAAGAATGGAAAAAATATACACCATGCAAATATAAATCAAAGAAAGCTTATATAGTTATATCAATGTCAGATAAAGTAGATTTTGGGCCAAAAGCATTAGTAGAGACAAAAAAGGGGCATTTCATATTAATCAAAGGTTCAACACTAAATAAATATGCATCTAGTAACAGCCTCAAAATGTGTAAGGCAAAAAATGAAAACAATGAAAGGAGAACTAGATGAATCCACAATTATGTTGTGAAATTTTACCACAGATTTGTGACAAAATAAATAAAAAATAAGTGAAATACAGAAGATGTGAATGTAATTAACAAACTTGATTTAAAGTGTATGTACACAGAACATTGCTACAAAAAACGACAGAATACACATTCCTTGAGGGTACACAAAATAACATTTATAAAAACTGACAATAAGGCAGGCCTCAACAAGTTTCAAAAGATTTTAATCGTACAGACAGTATCTCAGATCATAGCATAAATAAGTAACAAAAAAGAACTAAGTAACAAAAAAGGACTAGAAAATGATCACAGAGACAGGAGTAGAGGACAGTAAAGATGGCAGTGTAGGAAAGCAAGGCAAAAACCTCCTCCCCAAATCACATAGAACACAAAAATACAACAAATATAACTAGGCCAGAGATCAACCTGAAGATTACAAAATGGGCCACCTACATCTGGGGAAGAAAAGATGACCCTACAGGAAAGGGTAAAGTACAAAGCTGTGATTCAGCGGGACCCAAACCTCCCCCAACCCTGGCCCACAGGCAGGAGGAAGAGGAATGAAGCAGAGAGAGAGTAGAAGCCCAGGACCCTGAACACCTGGCTCTGCAGATCTACTCTGGGAAAAGGAGCCCACACTGCACAGTGCCCTGGTGATTGGTGCGGCTAGACAGGAGAGACAGGTGGAGCACCTTGGGAGGCTGAGATCCCAGCAGTCTGGGGAGCACAGGCACGCTCTACTAGCCCCCCTGAGAGAGACAGCAGAGCAGGCAACTTGAAAGACTTCCCAGTAGTGAGAGGGGTGCCAGAGGGGAGGACTGCACAGTGCTCTTCTATTTAGGAGAAAGGTAGGGTGGTGGACAATACCTCCCTACCCACCCTCAGCCCAACAGGTTGGGAGCCCTCAGGAGCTTCAGATGCTCTATTTCCCTTGCTGACAACACACACCAGAGACTCATCACAGTGGTGCACAGCCTGGTCAGAAGTGAAAACAAACTTTACTCCCAAGCAGGCATGGGGCAAACCCCAGTCTGTCTGCTCAGCCCGATTTTGGGACAGCTGGGGAGCTGCATGCAAGAGCCAGGCCTAATACCTCTTTACTCCCGGCAGGTGCTGGTCTCATGTGCCTACGCCCCAGCAATGAAGCAAGCTGGAGGGAAGGCAGCTCCACCCATAGCAACTACAGACAAAATTCTCCCCACTCCTGTAATCAGCTAATGGCCCACACAGCCCACCTGAAATCAGAACACCAGGAGCAAGGCACCCACTGCATGCCAACCCAGGGCTCCTAAACAGAAAACTGAGCTTCTAGGCACTAACGGGGCCTCCCACACAAACCTACACACACACACACACACACAGAGAGAGAGAGAGAGAGAGAGAGAGAGAGAGAGAGAGAGAGAGAGAGAGAGAGAGGAGAGGAATTTGATCCAAAAATTCAAGAAAAAAATGCCAGCAAGAGGGCTAATGAAACTGAAGTGACCAATCTGCTTGATAAAGATTTAAACAGAGGTCATAAACATGTACACGGAGCTACAGAAAACGCAAGATCTGAGGGAGGACTTCGACAAAGAAATAGAAATTTTGAAAAATATAATATCTGAAACATACAATGGAGGAATTTAAAACTAGATTAGATGAGGTAGAGGAGATGGTAAAAATGAAGTAGAAATCAGAGAACAGAAAAACAAAAACTGAGGAACAGAGAGATAAAGGGATCTCTAGGAATGAAAGAATAGTTGTGTGACCAATCCAAATGGAACAATATTGGCATTATAGGGGTACGAGCAGGAGAGAGACAAAGGTATAAAAAGTCTCTTTGAGGAAATAATTGTTGAAAACTTTCCCAGTCTGGTGAAGGAAATAGTCACTCAGGTCATGGAAATGCAGAGATCTCCTAACACAAGCAACCATAGGAAAACAACACAAAGACATACAATAATTAAAATCGCAAATATCAAGGACAAGGAGAGAGTATTGAAAGCAGTCAGAGAGAAAAGATCACTTATAAAGGAAACCCCATTAGCTATCAGCAAAACACTTACAGGCCAGAAGGGAGTGGCATTAAATATTAATGCAATGAAACAGAAGGGCCTCCAACCAAGAATCCTCTACCTGGAAAAATTATCATTTAAATTTGAAGGAGGGATAAACCCATTTCCAGATAAACAAGAGTTGAGTGAATTCACCACCACTACCAAACCATTTCAACAGGATATCTTAAAGGGACTACTCTATATGTACATGCACATAAGGCTAAACAGCTGTCACCAGAGAAACCCACAGTAAAGGTAGTATACCAATTAATTACCAAGCAAGTACAAAATTAAATCAACTACTCACAAAGTTAATCAAGGGATACACAAAGAGGACAGAGTATGACACCTACTATATAAAAGCAGAGGAGGAAGAAGGGGGAAAAAAAAAAAGAACCTTTAGATTCTTTTTGAAATAGAGTAATAAGCAATTTAAGATAGACTGTTAGACAGTAAGGAAGCTATCCTTGAGCCTTCGATAACTACAAATCTAAAGCCTACAATGGCAATAAGTAAATACCTATCGATAATCACCCTACATGTAAATGGACTGAATGCACCAATCAAAAGATACAGAGTTGCAGAACGGATAAAAAAACAAGACCCATCTATATGCTGCCTACAAGACACTCATTTCAAACCCAAAGACATACACAGACTAAAAGTGAAGGGATGGAAAAAGATATTTCATGCAAATAATAGGGAGGAAAAAAGGAGTAGCAGCACTTATATCAGACAAAATACATTTAAAAACAAAGAAAGTAACAAGACACAAAGAAGGACATTAATAATGATAAAGGGGTCAGTCCAACAAGAGGGTATAACCATTATAAATATCTATGCACCCAATATAGGAGCACCTAAACATGTGAAACAAATACTGAAAGAATTAAAGGAGGAAATAGAATGCAATGCATTAATTTTAGGAGATGTCAATACACTGCTCACACCAAAACACAGATCAACCAGACAGAAAATAAGAGACAGAGGCATTAAACAACACATTAGAACAAATGGCCTAACAGACATCTACAGAACACTCCACCCAAAAATAGCAGGATATACATTCTTCTCAAGTATACATGGAACATTTTACAGAACAGATCACATACTAGTCATAAAAAGAGACTCAATAATTTAAAAAAGATTGAAATTGTGCCAACCAGCTTTTCAGACCACAAAGGTATGAAACTAGAAATAAATTATGCAAAGAAAACAAAAAAGCCCACAAACACATGGAGGCTAACAACATGCTTTTAAATAATCAATGGATCAATGAACAAATAAAAACAGAGATCAAGCAATATACGGAGACAAATGAAAACAACTCAAAAGCCAAAACCTGTGGAATACAGCAAAGGCGATTCTAAGAGGACAGTATATAGCAATGCAGGCTTACCTTAAGAAAGAAGAACAATTCCAAATGACAGTCTAACTTATAATTAATGAAACAAGAAAAAGAACAAATAAAGCCCAAGTCAGCAGAAGGAAGGACATAACAAAGATGAGAGCAGAAATAAATAAAACTGGGAAGAATAAAACAATAGAAAGAATCAATGAAAGCAGGAGCTGATTCTTTGGGTCAATAAACAAAATAGATAAGCCACTAGGAAGACTTATCAAGAAAAAAAGAGAGTGTACACACATAAATAGAACAGAAATCAGAAAGGAAAAATCAGAACAGACACCAAAGGAAATACAAAGATTTATTACAGAATTCTGAAAAATTATATGCCAACAAACTGGACAACTTACAAGAAATGGATATCTTTCTAGAAAAAAACACAAACTTCCAAGGCTGATTCAGGAAGAAACAGAAAATCATAACAGACCAATTATCATCAATGCAATCAAACTGGTAATCAAAAAACTACCTAAGAACAAAGTCCCTGAACAAGACGGTTTCACCACTGAATTTTTAAAAACATATAGAAAAGATCTAATACTCATCCTCCTCAAAGTATTCTAAAAAGCAGAGGAGAAGGCAATACTTCCAAACTCATTCTAAGAAGCCAACAACACTGTAATTCCAAAACCAGGCAAAGACACCACAAAAAAAGAAAATTACAGACCAATACCCCTGATGATCATAGATGCAAAAATCCTCAACAAAATACTAACAAAGCAAATTTTTAAAAACATCAAAAATATCATCCATTGGAGCCAAGATGGTGGCATGAGTAAGGGAGCGGAAATCTCCCAAAACCATACATATTTTTGAAAATACAACAAATACAACTATTCTTAAATGAGAGGCCAGAAGATTCAGGACAACAGCCAGGCTACATCTATATCTGGGAGAACCCAACGCCTCTAGAAGGGGGTAAGATACAAGCCGCGGCCCAGTGGGACCTGAGAGCCACTCCTACCCCAGCTTCCCGGCAGGAGGAGAGGAGTCGGAGCAGGAGGGAGAGGGAGCACAGGACTGCCAAATACTCAGCCCTAGTCATCTGCACCAGGAGCGTAGAAACACAGTGCATGGTGCATTGGATACTAGGGAAACGGAACAGAAAAACCTGCGAGCAGGTACCCACAGCCAGTGCTGCTGGAACAAAAGAAAAGCGAGCGCTTTTTGAAAGTCTTAAAGGGAGGGGAGCCTCACAGTTGGATGGAAGCCGCCTGGCACACTCAGCCCAGCAGCTCGGAATGCCGGGGAACTCCGGGTGCCCTAACCACCTGGGCGGCAGCGGAGCACTGAGACCCCTCACGCAATAAACAACCTCCCGCCCGTTCCCCCTCCAGCATGGCCCTGCCATAGCAGAGTATCAGCTTGAGACCAGCCACGCCCACAGCAACCACGCAAGAATCAGAGACCCTGTGCGCAGATGCCCGGCACAAGCCACTAGGGGTCGCCGTTCTCCCAGGAGAGGAAGGTGAGGAGCAAGCACAAAGGGACTTTGTTCTCCCAACTGACACACACGCCAACTGACCACGACTACCTATTGCCATGAAAAGGCAGAAGAATTTGATCCAGACCAGAAACACACAGACATCCTCCCCTGAGAGAGAACCTGAAGAGCGAGACTTAACCAATCTTCCTGAAAAAGAATTCAAAATAAAGGCCATAACCATGCTGATGAACATGCAGAGAAATATGGAAGAGCTAAGGAGGAAGAATACAGAAATAAAACAATCTCTGGAAGGACTTAAAAGCAAAACAGACGAGGTGGAAGAGGCCGCTAATGGAATATAAATCAGAGAACAGGAATGCAGAGAAGTTGATGCAGAGAGAGATAAAAGGATCTCCAGGAATGAAAGAATATTAAGAGAACTGTGTGACCAATCCAAATGGAACAATATCCATATTGTAGGGGTAGCAGAAGAAGAAGAAGAGAGAAAAAGGGATACAAAGTGTATCTGAAGAAATAATTGCGGAAAACTTACCCAACTGGGGGAGGAAATAGTCGCTCAAACCACGGAAGCACACAGAACTCCCAACACAAGGGACCCAAGGAGGACAACACCAAGACACATGATAATTAAAATGGCAAAGATCAAGGACAAGAACAGAGTATTAAAGGCAGCCAGAGAGAGAGAAAAAAGGTCACCTACAAAGGAAAACCCATCAGGCTATCATCAGACTTCTCAACAGAAACCTTACAGGCCAGAAGAGAATGGCATGATATATTTAATGCAATGAAACGAAGGGTCTTGAACCAAGAATACTGTTTACAGCACGATTATCATTTAAATATGAAAGAGGGATTAAACAATTCCCAGACAAGCAAAAGTTGAGGGAATTTGCCTCCCACAAACCACCTCTACAGGGTATTTTAGGGGGACTGCTCTAGATGGAGGCACTCGTAAGGGCAAATACATGTCACCAGAAAAAATAACATCACAGCAAAGAACGCAGAACAATCAAATACTAACTAAAGGCAAAAAATAAAATCAACTACCTACAAAAGCAGTTAAAGGAAACACAAAAGAGCACAGAATAAAACACCTAACATATAAAGAATGGAGGAGGAGGAATAAGAAGGGTGAGAAATAAAGAACCATCAGACTGTGTTTATAATAGCTCAATAAGCGAGTTAAGTTAGACAGTACGATAGTAAAGAAGCTAACCTTGAACCTTTGGTAACCATGAACCTAAAGTCTACAATGGCAATAAGTACATATCTTTCAATAATCAATAATCACCTAAATGTAAATGGACTGAATGCACCAATCAAAAGACACAGAGTAACAGAATGGATTAAAAAGCAAGACCCATCTATATGCTGCTTACAAGAGACACACCAAAAACCCAAAGACATACACAGACTAAAAGTCAAAGGATGGAAAAAGATATTTCATCCAAACAACAGGGAGAAAAAAGCAGGTGTTGCAGTACTAGTATCAGACAAAATAGACTTCAAAGCAAAGAAAGTAAAAAGAGATAAAGAAGGACATTACATAATGATAAAGGGGTCAGTCCAACAAGAGGATATAACCATTATAAATATATATGCACCCAATACAGGAGCACCAACATATGTGAAACAAATACTAACGGAATTAAAGGAGGAAATAGAATGTAGTGCATTCATTCTAGGAGACTTCAACACACCACTCACTCCAAAGGACAGACCCACCAGACAGAAAATAAGTAAGGACACAGAGGCACTGAACAACACACTAGAACAGATGGACCTAACAGACATCTACAGAACTCTACACCCAAAATCAACAGGATACACATTCTTCTCAAGTGCACATGGAACATTCTCCAGAATAGACCACATACTAGGCCACAAAAAGAGCCTCAGTAAATTCCAAAAGACTGAAATTCTACCAACCAACTTCTCAGACAAAAAAGGTATAAAACTAGAAAATAATTGTACAAAGACAGCAAAAAGGCTCACAAACACATGGAGGCTTAACAAAATGCTCTAATTAATCAATGGATCAATGACCAAATCAAAACAGAGATCAAGCAATATATGGAAACAAATGACAACACAAAGCCCCAACTTTTGTGGGATGCAGCAAAAGCCATTTTAAGAGGAATGTATATAGCAATCCAGGCATATTTAAAGTAGGAAGAACAATCCCAAATGAATCGTCTAAAGACACAATTATCGAAATTGGAAAAAGAAGAACAAATGAGGCCTAAAGTCAGCAGAAGGAGGGACATAATAAAGATGAGAGAAGAAATAAATAAAATTGAGAAGAATAAAACAATGGAAAAAAAAATCAATGAAACCAAGAGATGGTTCTTTGAGAAAATAAACAACATAGGTAAGCCTCTACCAGACTAAATAAGAGAAAAAAAGAGAATAAATACACATGAACAGAATCAGAAACAAGAAAGGAAGAATCATGACGGACCCCACAGAAATACAAAGAATTATTAGAGAATACTACAAAAAACTATATACTAACAAGCTGGAAAACCTAGAAGAAACAGACAACTTCCTAGAAAAATACAACCTTCCAATATTGACCAAGGAAAAACAGAAAATCTAAACAGACCGATTACCAGCAATGAAATTGAAGCGGTAATCAAAAAACTACCCAAGAGCAAAACCTCTGTGCCAGATGGAGTTACCTCGGAGTTTTATCAGACATACAGAGAAGACATAAAACCCATTCTTCCTAAAGCTTTCCAAAAAAATAGAAGAGGAGGGAATACTTCCAGACTCATTCTATGAAGCCAGCATCACCCTAATACTCAAACCAGGCAAAGACCCCACCAAAAAGGAAAATTACAGACCAATATCCCTGATGAACACAGATGCAAAAATACTCAACAAAATACTAGCAAACAGAATCCAAAACTACATCAAGAGGATCATACACCATGACCAAGTGGGATTCATCTCAGGGATGCAAAGATGGTACAACATTCGAAAATCTATCAACATCATCCACCACATAAACAAAAAGAAGGACAAAAATCACATGATCATTTCCATAGACGCTGAAAAAGCATTCAACAAAATTCAACATCCATTCATGATAAAAATTCTCAACAAAATGGGTATACAGGGCAAGTACCTCAACATAATAAAGGCCATATATGATTAACCCACAGCCAACACCATACTGAACAGCAAGAAGCTGAAAGCTTTTCCTCTGAGATCGGGAACAAGACAGGGATGCCTACTCTCCACACTGTTATTCAACATAGCACTGGAGGTCCTAGCTATGGCAATTAGACAAAACAAAGAAATACAAGGAATCCAGATTGGTAAAGAAGAAGTCAAACTGTCACTATTTGCAGATGACATGATACGGTACATAAAAAACCCTACAGACTCCACTCCAAAACCACTAGAACTAATATCGGAATACAGCAAAGTTGCAGGATACAAAATTAATACACAGAAATCTGAGGCTTTCCTATACACTAACAATGATCTAATAGAGAAACCAGGAAAATAATTCCATTCACAACTGCATCAAAAATACTAAAATACCTTAGGAATAAACCTAACCAAAGAAGTGAAAGACCTATACCCTGAAAAGTACAAGACACTCTTAAGAAAAATTAAAGAGGACACTAACAAATGGAAACTCATCCCATGCTCTTGGCTAGGAAGAATTAATATTGTCAAAATGGCCATCCTGCCTAAAGCAATCTACAGATTCAGTGCAATCCCTATCAAACTACCAACAGCATTCTTCAATGAACTGCAACAAATAGTTCTAAAATTCATACAGAAACACAAAAGACCCCGAATAGCCAAAGCAATCCTGAGAAGGAAGAATAAAGTGGGGGTGGGGGGGCAATCTCACTCCCCAACTTCAAGCTCTACTACAAAGCCACAGTAATCAAGACAATTTGGTAATGGCACAAGAACAGAGCCACAGACCAGTGGAACAGAATAGAGTCCCCAGACATTAACCCAAACATATATGGTCAATTAATATACGATAAAGGAGCAACAGACACAATGGGGAAATGACATCCTCTTCAACAGCTGGTGTTGGAAAAACTGGACAGCTGCACTGTAAGAGAATGAAACTGGATCATTGTCTAACCCCTTACACAAAAGTAAATTCGAAATGGACTGAAGACCTGAATGTAAGTCATGAAACCATAAAACTCTTAGAAAAAAACATAGGCAAAAACCTTTTGGACATAAACATGAGCGAATTCTTCATGAACATATCTCCCCAGGCAAGGAAAACAAAAGTAAAAATGAACAAGTGGGACTATATCAAGCTGAAAAGCTTCTGTACAGCAAAGGACACCATCAATAGAACAAAAAGGCATCCTACAATATGGGAGAATATATTTATAAATGACAGATCCGATAAAGGGTAGACATTCAAAATACATAAAGAGCTCACGCACCTCAACAAACAAAAAGCAAACAACCCAATTAAAAAATGGGCAGAGGAGCTGAACAGATAGTTCTCCAAAGAAGAAATTCAGATGGCCAACAGGCACATGAAAAGATGCTCCACATCACTAGTCATCAGAGAAATGCAAATTAAAACCACAATGAGATATCATCTCACACCAGTAAGGATCGCCACCATGCAAAAGACAAACAACAAATGTTGGCGAGGTTGTGGAGAAAGGGAAAACCTCCTACACTGCTGGTGGGTATGTAAATTGGTTCAACCACTGTGGAAAGCAGTATGGAGGTTCCTCAAAAAGCTCAAAATAGAAATACCATTTGACCCACAAATCCCACTTCTAGGAATTTACCCTAAGAATTCAACAGCCCAATTTGAAAAAGACAGATGCACCCCTATGTTTATCTCAGCACTATTTGCAATAGCCAAGAAATGGAAGCATCCTAGTGTCCGTCAGTAGATGAATGGATAAAGAAGGTGTGGTGCATATACACAATGGAATATTACTCAGCCCTAAGAAGAAAACAAATCTTACCATTTGTAACAACATGGATGGAGGTAGAGGATATTATGCTCAGTGAAATAAGCCAGGCGGAGAAAGACAAGTACCAAATGATTGCACTCATATGTGGAATATAAGAACTAAGGAAAAACTGAAGGAACAAAACAGCAGCAGAATCACAGAACCCACGAATAGACTAACAGTTACCAAAGGGAAAGGGACTGGGGAGGCTGGGTGGGGAGGGAGAAGGGGGGGTAAGAAGAAAGGGGGCCTTACGATTAGCATGTATAATGTGGCAGGGGCCACGGGGACAGCTGTGCAACACAGAGAAGAAAAGTAGTGATCTTACAGCATCCTACTATGCTGATGGACAGTGACTAATGGCATATGTGGGGGGGACTTGGTGAAGGGGGGAGTCTAGTAAACATAATGTTTCTCATGTAATTGTAGATTAATGATACCTATATATATATATATATATATATGTATATATATATATATATATATATATATATATATATATCACCTATCATGACTAAGCGGGTTTCCAGAGATGCAAGGATGGTACAATATTCGAAAATCCATCAGTATCATAAACTATATCAACGAAAAGGAGGACAAAAACTACATGATAATCTCTAAGATGCTGCAAAAGCATTTGACAAATTTCAAACCCATTCATGATAAAAATTCTCACCAAAATGGATATAGAGGGGACATACCTGAACATAATAAAGGTCATATATGACAAACCCACAGCCAACTTCATACTTAATAGTGAAAAGCTGAAAGTTTTTCCTCTAAGATAGGGAGTAAGACAAGGATGCCCTTTCTACCCACTTTCATTTAACAAAGTAATGGATGTCCTAGCTACAGTAATTGGATAACACAAAGAAAAACAGGGCATCCAAATTGGTAAGGAAGAAGTTAAACTGTCACTGTTTCCAGACAACATGATACTATTCATAGAAAACACTACAGAATCCACCTAAAAACTGTTAGAACTAAAAAGTAAATTAACCAAAGTTGTGGGATACAAATTTAATATGGAGAAATCTGTTGCATTCCTGCATAGTAATGGTGAACTAGGAGAAAAAGAAATCAGGAAAACAACTCCATTTACCATTGCATCAAAAAGAATAAAATACTTAGGAATAAACTTAACCAAGAAAGTGAAAGACCTTTACTCTGAAAATTGCAAGACACTTGTGAGAGAAATTAAAGATGACAACAATAAATGGAAATTGATCCTGTGCTCATGGACAGGAAGAATATTGTCAAAATGGCCATCATACCTAATGCAATCTACAGATTCAATGCAATCCCTATCATAATACCAACAGCATTCTTCAATGAACAGGAACAATAGTTCTAAAATTCATTTGGAACAACAAACGACCCCGAATAGTCAAAGCAATCCTGAGAGGGAAGAATAAATCAGGAGGTATCTCGCTTCCCATCTTCAAGCTCTACTACAAAGCCACAGTAATCAAAACAATTTGGTCCTGGCACAAGAGCAGACCGATAGATCAATGGAACAGAATAGAGAGCCCAGATATAAATCCACACATATATGGCCAATTAATATACAAAAAAGAAGCCATGAAGAGACAGTGGGGAAATGACAGCCTCTTCAACAACTTGTGTTGGCAAAACTGGACACCTACATGTAAGAAAATGAAACTGGATTGTCTAACTTCATACACAAAAGTAAATTCAAAATGGATCAAAGACGTGAATGTTAGGTCATGAAACCATAAAACTCTTAGAAGAAAACATAGGCAAAAATCTCTTGAATATAAACATGAGCAACTTTTTCTTGGACACATCTCTCAAGCAAGAGGAACATAAAAAATGAAGAAGTGGGACTACATCAAGCTAAAAGCTTCTGTACAGCAAAGGACACCATCAGCAGAACAAAAGGCATGCTACAGCATGGGAGAATATATTAAAAAATGACTTACCAGATATGGGGTCAACACCCAAAATATATAAAGAGCTCACATGCCTCAACAACCAAAGACAAATACCTGATTAAAAAATGGGCACAGGATCTGAATAGACACTTCTCCAAAGAAGAAATTCAGATGGCCAACAGACACATGAAAAGATGCTCCACATCACTAATCATCAGGGAAATGCAAATCAAAACCACAGAGAGATACGACCTTCCACCAGGTAGAATGACCAACATCCAAAAGACAAGAAACAACAAATGCTGGCAAGGATGTGGAGAAAGGGGAACCCTCCTTCACTGTTGGTGGGAATGTAAATTAGTTCAACTGTTGTGGGAAGCAATATGGAGGTTCCTCAAAACACTAAAAATAGAAATGCCATTTGACCCAAGAATTCTATGCCTAGGAATTTACACAAAGAAAACAAGATCCCTGATTTAAAAAGAGATATGCACCCCTATGTTTACCACAGCACAATTTACAATAGCCAGGATAGGGAAGTAACCTAAGTGTCCATTGATAGATGAATGGATTAAGAAGTTTTGGTACATATAAACACTGGAGTATTACTCAGCCATAAAAAGAAAACAAATACTACCATTTGCAACAACATGGATGGAGGTAGAGGATATTATGCTCAGTGAAATAAGCCAGGCAGAGAAAGACAAGTACCATATGACCTCACTCATTTGTGGAGTAAAAAAAAAAAACAAAGCAAAACTGAAGGAACAAAATAGCAGCAGACTCACAGACTACAAGAAGGAACTAGTGGTTACCAAAGGGTAGGCACTGGTGAGGTGGGTGCAGAGGGAGAAGGAGATTAAGAGGCACTATAATTCACAATCACAATATAGGTAGGTCGCGGGAAGCCAGTACAGCAAAGAGAAGACAAATAATGACTCTATAACATCTTACTGAACTAACAGACAGTGACTGTCATAGGGGGTTGAAGACTTGATAATATGGGTGAATGTTGAAACCAAAATACTGTTCATGTGAAACCTTCATAAGATCGTATATCAATGAAACTTTAATAAAAAAATGATACTGGGAAGTTATAAAATCTACCTATAAATAGCCCATCGTTCAAAGAAATCACATTGGTAGTTTGAAAATATTTAAATGCAATAAAAATTTAAATGCTATATATCAAACCTTGTTGGATCAACTAAAGCCATGCTTACAGGCCATTTTATAGCTCCATAATGTGTATTTAAAAAGTCAGAAAATCAATGCACTAACTATAACTGCTTACAATAATAGAAATATTGATGGGAGTATGTCTCAGCTCAAAGATCTTCCTCCCAGTTTGTTTCTATGGCTTAGATTTTTAAAAATTTCTCATCTAGTAATGAAGTATATGGAAAGGCAAGACTGAAATTAGTTTTAAAATGTCAGATGTTTCATTGGGGTCTCAGGGGTAAAGGAAGACATTTTATACTCCAAGAGTCCTGCAGAGGTAAGACCAAAGAGAAGAAAGTCATCCATAAAAGGAACACAATGAGCCACTGCCAAAGAGCAAAGTGTGCAAATTGGCTCAGCAGTGATACTTACAATGTACTGAGCAATCTTCATACTCACTTGACCCTAAAGGCATGTATACTGTACAGAAATAATAATACAGGAAATAGACAAAGGAACTGTGGAAAACAGGAGAGTTCATCAGACCTGGTAGGCTGTAAGGATGAATGGGTAACTCAATTGAGGTTGCTGATGAAAGCTCAGCTATTAAGTTCTGGTGGGGCTTTTATTTTAGCCCTACTTTAGTGAAGAAGAACTGAAACGATAAGATAAAGCAACTTGCCCCAGATATCACTCTCCAGTAAGTAGTGGAGTTGGAATTCAAACCCAGGTCTAGTACTCTGTTATAGTCTACTTTGTGCCAGGAACTCTGCCGGTAAAATAAAGATGAAAAGAGATGGGTCCTGCCTATAAGGAGCTCAGTCTAATAGTGAAGAGTGCTCACAGATTTACAGGTATACAACAGCATCTGCTTTCTACTTCATGAAGAAAACAATTTAGGTCTTCATATTAATCCCCTCAACTATCTCATGGGAATAATAATAATGGTGATTGCAGCTAACACTTCAGTGCTCACTACATGTACCTAATATGTAAACTATGAAATACATCCTTCAATATGCTTTTTACATAGATTATCTAATTTAGCCATGGACAACCAGATGAGGGAGATGTAATTATTATACCCAATTTATAGATTAGGAAACCAAGGTCCAGAGAAATTATAAGTTCTCCATGGTCTGATAGATAGGAAGCTAGGGAACTGGTATCTGAAACCCAGGTGGCCTGACTATAAATCTACTGCTCTTCCCTACTACATTATTTCCTGATCTTAAGATGGGAGTTCTTAACACTCAGTAGTTTCTCTTTTCTTTATAGCAAAGGAGGCAAAAAGGAAAAGGTTATCCTCTAATAGGAATTCTTGGTATTTTAAACTTTCTCCACTGTCTCTCATCTGTTTTCCTTTTCTGCATGGCCCCAGTCAGAACTTAATGGGTGAGCTTTCATCAGCAACCTCAATTCACCTACCTAATCATCCTTCCAGCCTACCAGCTCTTTTGCCTTAGCTCTATATGACATAAACATATTTATGAAGGGTCCAGGAAGTTCCACAGTAAAGAAATGTTTCACACAGCATTCTCTAAACTTTTTTTCCTCCAGTATTCTTATTAGCATCCTGCCAGTGTAAGAAACAATGCTTTGGGACAGTCCATCCATCTATCCAAGAAATACTTTTGGAGTAATTAAATGGGGAAGGGGTCAGCAACAGAGACCTACTTGAATCTAGACTGGCATGAGTGTAGGATATATACAGCATAAGAATAATATTATATGAATACTCAAGATTCTATTTGTTTTAAAATTTAGCCTTCAAGAATTACCTGCCACTATTGAGAATGTTAGCAGGGAACTAACTGTACTGGTTAGTAAGTATCTTCACTATCTGAAACCTGCCCCATTATTTCATTTAAGAGAAGGACATTCAAAGGGCTCTGTAAGTATGAAATACTTACTATTAACACTGAAAACAATGCTTAAAAGTTGCACAATTCTCCGACAGAAGAGCATTCCTCAAAGATAACTGTTAGATTCCAACCTGTGCTACTAGAACTTGGTTTTAAAAGCATAGCTGTGTTATATAAAAGTGCTGTGCCCATCCAGAAATCAGTTATTCATCCACCTTAAAAAGACCTAGGATAAAGATGATTCTTGGGCACATCACAAAATCTACAAGTTGACACTTGCTACTCATAGAAGACATTTCAGAATTCTACTCTATACTCATTCACTATAAATATAAATAAATTGCTAAAAGGCTTGGGGGTCTAATTTCCCATTTACTGAACAAGAAGTACTTAGTGTACATCTAATGCCAGTCATAACAAGAATGGTAAAAGTCATGGGGTTTAAGAGACTAAAAAAAAAGCAATGAAAATACTAAATAATGCTACTTAGACAGACCTCATCATCTCATGGAGGAAGAGAGCAAGGAGAATGATGTTTGGGATGATTCTGGGAATGATCAAGACTAAACATATTGAATAGTACTGACAAAGACGCAGAACTACAGTATCAAAGATGGTAGCCTTAGTCACACATGGCTACTGAGTGCTAGAAGTGTGGCTGGCCAAATTAAGACATTTTATAAATGTAAAATACAAACTGAACTTAGAAAAAAAAGTAAAACAATTATATTTTTATTACATGTTAAAAAGCACAGATCAGATATATCATTATATTAATTTCACTATAAAAACTATTTTTCTAAATGTGGTTACCAGAGGGTTTAAAATTACATGTGATGTGGTGCACATTCTATTTCTTGTGAACAATACAGGGCCAGAGAACTGCGTGAGCTGATGCCCTGGGGAACAGTAAGCAAACCAGTCTAGCTCAGCCATGGAAGCCTGCAGAGGGGTATGGCAAACGAAGGGCCAGGGGCAGCGTTCCTGGGTGTTTTCACTTCCTGTGCTAGGAAAAGAGACATTGAAGAGTTTTAGGCAAGAAAATGGAAGAGATTTGCTTTTTAAAAAGATTACTCTGGAAGCATAAAAGATGAAATGGAAGAAAATCATACCTATGGGTAACAGCAAACATTAGTCAAGGCACAAGATGGAGGCTTTATGAAATTAGAAGCCACAGAATTATAAAGGAGCTTCTAGGACTAGGGAGTGACATATCATAGAAGTGTCAGCTGATAATGAAAGAGAAAGTTAAAAATAGATTCTAATATCCAAAAAGCAGCCCAGAACCTTTGTTATAGTCTAAATTTTCTCAAAAGCCCTAAAGGAAATGGCTATAACTAGTAACAGTAGCCTTGGGCATATTACACCCATACTATATCTGATATATGTGAAGCTATAGGGGAAACATGGATTCCTAACTATTTTTCCTAAAAGATGAGGGTTGGAGAGACATTGATAAATAACTCAAAAAATATTAGAATTTTTTTCATTTCTAAGACATTTTTCTCCCCACTTTAACATTTTTAAAACCACAGAGCAGCTTTCAACCAATATTTGAACTTAACATGAGTTATAAAAAGTATAGACAGACTTGCTGAGAGAAGAAGAAAACAGCGTAAGAATGTGGCAAGTTTGAGGACAAACAAGGAAACTAGAGCAGCTGGAGGGAGCAAGGAGTCCAGGAGAAGATAAAGGGAGGAGGAGAGTTCACACACTGTTCAATGAGTCATGGTGGGGACTGACTTTTACTCTGAAGAAGTGTACACCAAGGAGGAAAAAGTGATCAACTGTGTCAAATACTGCAGACAGGTCAGGGTAAGAGCCAAGAGATGATCTGTAGATTTAGCTGTGCATAAAAATGAGAATTAGAAGCATTTCCTAGACCAGGAGATGGCAGGAGTACCTAAAAGGAAAATAGCCAAAGTAGTAACACCTCCTCCACCCAGTAGAGTCACTTTGGGCAAGCCAAGAGTAACAGATCACAAGGTGAGCTCTTCAAGAATCACTCAAAGAAAGTCAGCCCTCCGCAAGAACCCAAAAACCTCAACTAAGAGAATTCAATCATCAAGAAAGAGCTAATAAAACAATGAGGAAAAATAACACCATTTATAAAATGAAAACAAGTTATTAAACATAGGTGGTTGTGAAAAAGAACCACTTAAGAGATTTCAAAAATAATACAATGGTTAAATTTAGAAATGTAAAAGATGAATAGCAGAGTAACACTTGGCCCCAAGTGGAGAATGAGTTAGTAAGCTAGAAGACCTAACTAGGAATGCACAGAATGAAAATAAATCATGAAACAAACAAATTTATGGTCAGCTCCAGAGTTCCACCATCTGGAGCAGTAAGGGAAAAACAGGTGTTTTCAAAAAGTAAAAATTTCCCCCAAGAGAAGATGGTGGGACTCTTTAGAGTGAGAGAGGCTTCCAAGAGCCAACAAAGAGAAACAAAACAAAACAACTGGACAATCCATGGTAAAACTTCATGGCATAATGGACAAAACAAACAAAAAACAAAGCAAAACATAACTAACCATTAACAAGAAGAAAAGCAGATTATTTAACAAACGAACAGGAATCACAAGGACCCTAATCTTCTCATCACCAACACTGATGCCAGAAGACACTGCATTTACTTTTTCAAAGTGCAAAAGGAAAAAGACTTTGGATTATTTTACATGCAATTAAACAATTATTTTTAGGATAAATATAAAAGCATTTTGAACAGCCAGGACTTAAAGTTTATTCCCCCTCCCATTCCCTACTCTTGCTGCTAGAACCACTTATTTTATCAAGAAAATAAATGAATTCAGAAGTAAAAAGATCCAAGTAGCACAGCATGGACAAGATACATCACTTAATAAATTACACCAGTAAAAAGCACTGGAAAACCAAAGGTAGCAAGTTTGAAAAACTAATCATAAATAGAAAGTGTTTAATCACTACTAATTTAATACTTAAATTAGTAGTGCGTTACCAGTATCCACAAGGTTATTTTTTGTTGGTATTCTAAAAAACAACCCATGTATCTCATTCATGATTTTCTTTATAAAGCTTTTTTCCCCTGGCTTCATTCAATTCCCTTGTATATGTTTTAAACCTTAGTAGTGCTACTATCAAGCAGCAGCAATGCATGGGCCCCACAGGTGGCATCTGTACCAAAGAGGCCATCCACACCTTACAGGTAAGTGAAGTACAGTGAAGTGTGTACCTAGGCTTCTTTTCATCTTTTTACATTTCAATCTGCTGTTTGCTGAACAGGCAGTGAATTTAAATGCCTTCCAGAAGCTGCCTCAAAGAAAGATATGCAATGAGCTATCTTTCAGATAAACCAGTACACCACAATGTTATCATAGTATTTCTCCCTTAGTCACCATCAGTAGGAGCAACCTTTAAACAAAGACATGATTTCAGATCATCCTAGGAAATGTTTCTACTGTGCCTATCTTTATTCAACAGAACCATAAAGAAATTTTAACATAGCCAATGTTACAATTGAAGTGCTTACTGAAACACTTAGTATTATAAAAACAAAACTAAAAATGCATACCTGTTTTTGTTTTGAAATTTACATAACATGAAAGATAACTTGAATGGCATCAAATCCAGATCTATATAAACAGCTAGTATGAACAATATAATATATTACACAGCTAATTTTCCTAAAACCTAGCATGTTTTATGCAGTATTTTGCTTTTTTGTGAGTCAATAGGTTTGCTTTAAATGGCAAGTACAATAGATGATCTTAATCAGGATCAAGATACAAATGGTTTACTTACTACTATTTTGAAAATACCAAAGATGAAGATATTTTCATATTACTTATTTTATAATTAGTATTTTCTTCACATTATCTCACTGTTTAAGAATTGTTACCCAGACTTCGTAAAACAATACAGTTCAGTAATTTATGTGGTAACACTCTATCAGTGATAATGGTGTATAATATAAACTAGAGATTAAACTAACATAGCCTAATGCATCATTTAAGGAAATGAGGCAATGTAATAGATTCAAATTGAAGAGTATGATCACAGAACAGTACAGAAATAGCCATAACCAAATGATGAATCACAAATGCATTGCATTTTAGGTCTACAGATTATTAAGAAGATATTTTTCAAATCCTCTTAGAGGTACATTAGAATATTTTAGAGATGCCTTTAAATTATAAAACAGCCACAAGATTGAGCTTTTTAAGATTGCTTTATACTTTTTATTTTTGAAGTTTAGAAATTATAGCAGAATAAAACTCATTTACAATTCAAAATAGAATTTAAATCTAGTAACTAGACTGTATCAACCTGAAAGAAAATAGTATCAAATACTTACTTTGGCGGCCCATGGCTGAAGACAATTGGCATAACAGCGAACAAGAAAAGCCATTTCCTGGGCTGGAAAGGGTAGTTTCCTTTCTACTGAGGAGTATGTTGACAAAATTCTGTTAAGTTTCTTTTTACAAATCATACGCCATTTGCAGTGTTATATAAAGGCAGCTTCTCCAAATCCCTTTCAAACCAAAATCAGGAGCTTTCGGTAGCTTGGTCTATCGTTCTAAATAACTGCAAGTTTTCATCAAAACGTTCACTTCTAACAAGCAAATCACAGTAAATCAAGATGCTTGTATTTCTGGCTCAGAACATACAGACATACACATGCTTCCTCAGGCACCTGGCACAGACATGCACAATGGTAACACAACAGTTAATACTGTATCAATCGGAGCAAATACAGCAGCATGCACCGAATCTGTGTTCCTGGATTCTGAGAAACCTTTCCTCCTGTAATACAGCTTTGTCTTTTCTTCAACTTATTTCATTTGGTAGAACAAGCACTGCAGTAATTCTTCTGCATCAGAAGCAAACCAGAACACTGTATCCTTAAGATAAAGTTTCTTTATATTCTTAACCACCAGAGGTTTAAAAAAAAGAAAAAAAATCAACCACAGAGCAAATAAATGGAAGTTAGAAGATACACGCTCTAACAGGTTTGTCTTGTAGAATGTCTGAGAATCTCCAAAATTAAAATTTTCTCTTCTCACATACCCTTTTACAGCTCTGCAGTATTGCTTCTTGTTTTAATGAATCAGGAGGACAGTACTGTTGATCTAGACCTGGCTTTTCTGGTTGAAAATTTATATATGATATAATACAAAAACACTACATCTTCTGCTAAAGCAAGACTATATGTTAGTGTCTTAATTCCTACTGTCCTTGCCTGTTTCACAGCAGCTCCCTAAGGAGGAGCTCCTATTGATTCTATGCTCTGCAGTAAGATGAAATATCTAATAAGAAGGAAAGAGAGGGGGAGGAGAATAGAGCTAAAAGGATGACATCACCTGTATAGAAGGCCTTCAGAAACTGCATTAGATCAATTGGCTACTGTATCTGCAGATGTAGCCCAAAGAGCAATTTATTGCAAACACACACACTCATAAACACACACCCTTCTGTGAGACATGTCAGCAAACTAAATTCTGCAAGAAAAAAAATGCCTTAGGCACTATTTTTGCTTTAAAAATTCACTTTAATTTTTAATTCTGTGCATTGATACACAGGTTTATTTGGGAAGCCATATTTCCTAATATTATTATTCGAATTTAACACAGTGTTGTCCTCCCAAGGGACAATAATCAGCTCTTGTTAGATACTCCTGCACTGCAAATTCATAAGGCAGCCTAGCCTACATATGTATGTATTCATGATGCTGCTAATTCAGGGGGTTTCTGCTTGCAAAACTTCCTGCTTATCAAATAACTGTTTTGAAAGAAATAATCTTCAGGAACACTCTAAGTTAAAAATACCAAAACAAGTAGTAAGATTTGTGTGTAAATAGTAAATTTAAGGGGAAACAATAGAATTTCATTTTGTAAAGGAAAGCTGAAAAAAAAAAATTCCCGGGCACAAGAGCCATCCTGCAGCAACACCAAGTACTCTGAGGAAGAATAATCTATGCAACAGAGTACTTTCCGACAGCCTAACACTCGATTCCTAGAAAGAGACAAGAGGCCAGTAAAACCCAGAAGGAATCAGAGAAGAAAATGATTAACTTGCAAACTGAGCTTGGACTAAAAGGAAACCTCATTTTAAAATAAAAATTACAGGAAAAATTTAAATTTTGCCACACTCTTTCCAATCTGGTAACACAATTCCTCCAGCACTCTTACTCTTCATGCTTCCACCACAAGTTACCTATGGCTTAAATTCCTCTAGGTTACACTTAAAGTTGTAATGATGCCTCCCATTGGCCAAAGTAAGATTAGTTTCCAAGGTAAAATATTCCTCCAGTAGGCTTTCCTGCAACTCAGCTATGAGAATAACAATCAATGAACAAACCAAATAGAACTACTCTACTCCCTTAACACTATTTTGAGAGAAACAGATGTGTAGCATAAGAGAAAGCATTACTTGAGAGGCAGATGTTATTACAAAGGACTCGAGTGACTGCCACAAAGACATCTTGTCATTAGCTGCCATCGACCCCAAATTAGTTCTTCAATGCCCCCCGAGTAAATGATGAGTTACTTTCTGAACAACACTATGTTCAGATCTGCCAATCTGAATTATGCTACTTGTAAGACTAGAAAGGTAAAGTTCTTACTTCAGTAAAACTAAATATTACTCTGAACAAAGACAAGTCATACTTTCAAAGTTATGTGATCATTTAAGAATTTAGGTTTCCATAAAACTTATTTGTTTTCTCCAAAAATTTCTAAAGAACACACAAAATTTGCATTTAAATGTAAAATTAAGCCTCACAAATACAGAATCTAGTTTTCTAAACATAAAACACAGAAAATACACTGGGGTTGAGTTCCAAGCACCGATTTTTTTCCAATTTAATTAATTTGAATAAACTACAGTGGGATGGAATTTCAAAAAAATGTTAAGAATTCAAGAATAAATTAACTAAAAATCACTTTTTTAAAACAGAAAAATAGTAGGCACTTTGTATGTATGTAAATGAAGCCAAACACTTCCTAAAGAAAAATTTCGAAAAGACAAAACATTTTGTACATAACATTCATAACATGACTCAAGAACACTTTGATTTCAATGTCAGACAATAATTATATTCATGTATGGTACCAACAGGATAAATTACAACCAAATCAGAAAGCAAAATCCTAATGGGCACCTTCCCCCTTTTTATAAATCATGCTGCTAGCACACAAAGGATGCAAGCTGAGCCAGGGAGGCAGCCATGTCTTAGCGGCTTTAAAAAAACTGCTGCCCTATGCATGAAATGCAATCCACTAATGCCATATGTCAGAACTACTGTAGTAAACACCAACTCAATAAAGGAACGACTCTCTTTCCCTTTAGTTTGGCCTGTAAGTGAAGATGACATCATCCTTCCCCTTGTTCTACCAATCATCTCATAGTATCTGCCATCCTAGGGAATTGTATGGTGAACCCAGCCTGCAGAAACTCCCTGTGCAACAATACCATGAAAGAAAGAGGCCAAATTCTATATTCAGCGTGTGAATCAACCAGCACTGTATTGATACTCTACACCACATTGTTTTTTCAGAAATAATGACATAACTTCTTAATTACTGAAGAAAAAAAGAAACTTCTTTTATAGAGGTCAGTAATTTAGCAAGTAACTAAATACATGATTAGGTGAATAAAACGACTTTTCGTTTCCATCATGTTTAGAATTTTATTGCTATCTCATTCCATTGTCTTACCAATTCAAATGAAGTTATCTGCAGCAGGGGAGCACGCCCTGATCTACACATTATCTAGGAATCATCACCACAGGAGAGCCATTTGAAAATACATTTCTCCTGCATCTGAAATGCCCTGGTGCTAAGCCTACTGATGAGCTCTTTCACTTTAAAAAGGTCTTTTTGCACCTATTACAAAATACAGGACTCAAGGTACGCTGGCTTTTGCAGAGCTTCAAACCTTTACAAAGTATTTTATAAACATGTAAATGCTATATTGTGAATAATTAAAATTTTTGTAAACTGTATAAACTGTTCCTAAACACAAACCAGAGCATCTGAAATCATTTTGAATAGAATGCCAAAGATGAGGTTCTAATAATAAGTCAACTATAAATACACCTTTTATTTCAATTAGTAACAACACTGAACAGGAGGGAAAAAGAGATCACCACAGATTAAGTTAGTTATCAGAGGATACACATTCCACACATTATGAAAAACAAAAACCAACAATAACAAAAACAAGGTTTGTAGTAATCTTGGGCATAGTCCTACAGCTGATTCCCCATATGCACAGTGAAATATTATAATCACAACTTAATGAAGCCAAACTCAAAAGGAGGTGAGCAACAAAAGTTACGTAGTTTTAAAAAATAAGCAGGCCACTCATTTCTGTCTTTGAGATATAAACCGTTAAATGTACTGATTTATGTAGTAAAAATATTTTAATGCTTTTAGAAAATGAATAACTGACACTGTACTGTGATCTGAGGAACATACAAGCCCGTTTAAAGGATCACAGCAAGCCCCACCCACCTGTGCTGAACCTGAACATTTGAAATGAATCTTTCTAAGTTACCAGACATGGTTAAGTCTAATTGCTATTGCCCCTCAGGAATTCCTATTTCAAACTGCATCCTATCTATTCCTCAGTCTCTCTGAAAGAAGGGAAGCTAGCATATCAACATTCTCCTCCTATTCTTCTGTAAGAGACAAAGTGCTTCAGACACTGTCATCTCTGTCCACTAAATGACCGGTACCATGCTGTTGGAACCCTGCCAAAGCCACCAGCAGGGCACATATGCACTATGAAATATGATACATCCTTAGGGAGTGATCGAGGAAGAAAAAGCATAGAGGGGAGGGGGAGGGAAGCCTTCATCATCAGCTAAGGTGATGTAAGCTTCTATAATTAGAATCGGTGAAACTGAAGGAACAATAAAAAGGCACGACCACACCTCTACCTTATCCTACACCGTGCTGTTCTATCAAGTATTTTCACACAGACACATACGAATACACTCTACATATATAGTCATTAGTCAGGTATATGCTACATATACTCTATACAAACCTAAAATTTTTAAATAGTGTATTATTTTCTTCAAAAACAACCCAATAAATAAAATAGAGCAATAAATAAACATGACTGTAAAAAAATAAATCTCATTTTAAAACTTGAACTATAGAGAATATTGTCTCCATCTGAAAATTCTTGGATTACAGATTACCTTTAATTACTTATCTAATTTTAAATACCGCGTTTTCCAGTACTATAAAAGCCAAATGCCAAAATGGCACAGTTATCGAACAGATAACAAATCAAACTAAAAGGCAGTAACAATCAGTATTAACCTGCTTGCTGTGTCTGAGCAGTTATTTGCTCAACTGGAATGCTCTGGCAAATCATTATCTTAGACTGCTGATGATACTTTAGCATAAGAGTGGCTTCAAACAATCTTCAAAAGAGCTTTCTTTAGCAATTATTGTGTAAAGTATTTCCAGTGAGATAAAAATCTTGCCAGTTCTGATTCCCAGAAAGATCCACATGGATCAGTGTCACCTTTAGGGGAGGGAGAACTGCTCCAGACAACCAGAGGGGCATGTGGTGCCTTCCTCTTCCCAACACCCCAAAAGTTCACATGGAGTGATAAAAGACAATTTCTTAAAATGACTTAGAAGTTAGTAATACTTATGTAGAGCCTTAAGAAGTTATCCTTAACTCAGTAATTTAACTTCAACAAATCAATCTGAAGGAAAAAATCAGAATCACATATTTATTTATACAAGTTGTTTGTAGTAGGAGAAAAACTGGAAGCTGCATGAGAATACTTTATTACACTCATACAATATAATAGCAAGACCAGCTATCTCCAGTTTTCAGGATCACAACCAGTATCTTTCTTAACAATCTTCTGTGTGTTTTTACATTTCTACAATGGGCTTTTTCTCAAAAAAATAAAAGGAAAAAATTTTTTCTTTTCTTTTTTTTTTTGGAATCTGTTATAGGCAGGCATTTGTCCAACTTAGTTTGATTACAGTATCACCCCTTTGCTTTTTCTCCATCCATTTGTGAACTCAGGACCTAACTAGGTATAAGAACTTTCTCTCGAGAATTCTACATTACCTCCTAGAAGACAAATGAGAAGCAGAACTCTCCTAGTAGATGCTAGACACTCATGAATACAAAGAGAAAATCCTCTTCTGTCTTTTATGTGCAGAGCACCATAAAGAACACACCTGTTAGAGCATTCTGTGTTGTAAAAAGGGTAAGAGGAGAAGCAATGTTGAAAAGATGCAAATTTTCAGAGGCGGAGCTCCAAATTTCTCAGTAGCAGTCTGGTCACCATTCACTGTTTTATATACAAATAAAATAAGCAAAGGCTCCAAACACAAACTTCGTACTTTAGAAGTGACAGAAGATGGTTTATTCACTCATTCTTTCATTCTGCAAGTATTTACCAAACACAGAATAGAATTAAAAAGAATCAGGATCCATCAAGTCCACAAATACAAAATAAAGTTCCCAGTGTTGACAGTTTCTTCATCAATCAGTGATTATGACTTTTACGCAGTCCAGACTTGAAACTCTGACAGTAGATGCAACAGGAGTACTTACATCTCCTCCATTGTGACTTGAATAAATGTTTTAACTATTTGCTCACTGCTGTTCTGTGATGGTCTGAATATCTGTGTCCCTCCCAAATAGGTATGTTGAAATCCTAATCCACAAAATAACGGTATTGGGAATGGGGGCCTTTGAAAGATGATCAGGTCAGGGGGATGGGGCCCTCATGATTGGGATTAGTTCTCTTTTAAGAGAAGCCCCACAAAGCTCCCTAACCCTTTCCACAATGTGAGGAAGACAGTAAGAGGCAGATTGTCTGTAGTCTGGAAGAGGGACTTCACCAGAACCTAATAACTATGATGGCACATGACCTTCAACTTCCAGCTCCAGAATTTTAATAAATAAATTTCTGTTGTTTATAAGCCACTCAATTTGTAATATTTTGTTACAGCAGCCTGAACGGATTAAAACATGCTCCATGATGAGATCTCAGCAATGACATGTTTGGACCAAAGTCCTCTTATTTTCTCAAGAGCTAGTCAGTGGGGCAGGATCCTATTTCTTAGTGCAGGAATCAGTAAGACACACACACAATCTACGAAAACAAAACGCATTCTTCTAGAAAAATAAGATGTCATATCCACGGTGAAGTAGAAGCATCTAGGTATTACTCAATGGCCACTGTAAAAGCAGTTAAATGATCTGGTCCTAAAAATGCCCTCTTATTCAGCTGCACTGGCAGATGTATCTTAATCTTGCTAAATATGTGCTGAGACCAAGTAAAATGAGGAGCACTCCATTAGAGCAGGGAACATAAGGTTCAGTCAGAGGTAGCAAATGATAAGGAGCTGCTTGTTGAATCAGTAATTTGAGAGCCTCAAATCAAACAGTAGACTCTAGATTCTAGTAGATTCAGACCATGCTTACCACCTGCCATACTATCCCAGAACAATGGACTTGGTGGGAGGAAAACATGTAAAGAAAGGTAAGCAAATGGAAATGCTCCAAGTATAAAGGCATAACCCATGGTGCCGCACTGGAAATCCCTCTTTCCAAGTGTCTCTTTGGGGAAAGTAGGCTGGCTCCACTTCTGTGCAGGTGCTATGATGTGAAAAGAGAGAAAGTAGGCCAGCAGCTTGTCTGGGCCTGTGAAATTAAAAAGCACCAAAGGCAGCATAGTGAACAAGAAGAAAAAATTATGATTTAGGTTATTGGGGAACTTGGGATCTAGGTTAAGAGAAGATAACAGGCACATCAAACACATATACTATTTGTTTTTCAAAAATACAGCATGGGATTAATATATACATCAAGTATAGAAATCAAATGTATAATCATATATGACTTATTTTTCCTATAATTCCTGATAAGTGATGAGGAACAGAACAAACAAGACCAAAACAGTTTCTGTGGCCTAACTGCCCTTGCTGTTGTTTCAGTACCTTGTAAGACATTGCACCCCAGGAGACTGGAGACTGCTGAGGATTAAGTTTACAGTTAGTTAATGGTTGTCTATTAAGTCCCACACACAGAATTCTATTGTTGTTAACATGTATTTGCTCAATAAATACGAAGGGTGCCCTCTCAGCACCACTCTGGCGCTGTTATGCTTTGAGTGCCCTGGCTGGCCCTTTCAGACCTTCAATAACTCATTGCGTCTCCTCCCTTGTCTGCGGGTCAGAAGCTGACAAGTGGCGCCTGAACAGGGACCCTTGAAACTCAGAGCGGGGAACCTCTGAAGATGGTTGATCCGGAAGACTCCCGGAGAGTGTACGTAGGGACAGGTCGAGACATCAGGAACACTATAATGGGCCAACATGAAGCTAAAGTAGATAAACTGGAGGATTACTTAAAATTACTCCATGCCCTCCTGAAAACCTCAGGAGTGAAAACTTCTAAAAAAGACTTTGCTCAACTTCACAAATATATTAAAAAATATTGTTACTGGTTGCTACCACAAGGAACCCTTAGACAAGCTGATTGGAGTAATGTATTAAGAGATTTCAAAAAGGCTCACAGACAGGGGAACATTATCCCTGTACCTGTTTGGGTGGATCAATGGCCCCTCAATAAAGAAAAACTGGCAGCCTTACACACATTAGTTCAAGAACAGCTTCAGTTAGATAAGAATTTTCCACAAGCCTGTGGAATTCCCCTGTATTCGTTATAAAACAGGGTCCAGAAAATGGAGACTCTTACATTACTTAAGACAAATTAATGCAGTCCTTAAACCTATGGGTCCTTCACAAGAAGGCCTCCCTTCTCCAACTATGATTCCAAAAGACTGGGACATAGTTATCATTGATCTTAAAGATTGTATTTTCACAATTCCTTTAGCTGTGGTAGATAGGGAAAAGTTTGCTTTTACTGTACCTTCTTTAAATCTACAAGCTCCTTCAGAAGGATTCCAATAGAAAGTACTTCCTCAAGGAATGTTAAACAGCCCTACAATTTGTCAAAATTATGTGCACAGGGCTATCTTGTCCCCTCCTGGCCTGAGCTAGGAGCTGTCTGTCCTCGCACTTTACCTCTAAATAAAGCCTCCCCTTAGCTCTCCTACCTTTACTGTTTGCTAAGTTCATTTATCAGCTCCGCAAACAAGAATGCTGGCATCATCTTTGGGGGCTCGTCAGGGATAACTCGGGAGGTGAGAATCAGCATCCAAGCCTGCCTTTTCTTTCACTGTCCCTATAGAAGTAAGCTGTCTGTGGCACACATTGGGCGCTCGTCAGCCGCTTAAATGGGACCAGGCCAGCTGCCGTTCTCAAAGTCTTGAGCGACAGGTTCCCTTAAGTCTATCTCCCTCAGTGGATACCCCGTCTCCCTTGGGAGCCAGGAAAGTCAGCTGAGTGGAGGCCAGGATTCCCTTTCAGAGGCATCTCCTTGGATGCGAGGGACTGAGGAAGGCCGTGGGCAACTCCGAGAGTCTAGGCTGAGGCTGCACTTCAGCAGCTGCTCAAAGGCCCGCGTGTCTGGAATCAGACCCCAACAGCCTGACTGGGTGTCTATGAGGAGTGTCTGTCTTTCTGTCTCTCTGACTTCCAGCCTGCTTCTTCAGGCCACCCTGGCCTCTGAGTGAGGCAGGGGGCATCCCTAACTCTCTTCTAACTTCACCAGTTTCATGGAACTTGATGCTCACCACTGCAAGGTAAGAGATTGCTCTTATTTCTGACTAAATGCTGTACTTTTTATTGTCTGAGCACCTGTTAGCCACTTAAAAGATGATTAGCATTGGCCACCAGTCTTAAGTCTCTGATTAGAAAGGCTTGGCCCCTGAGAGAAGTACACAATATTATAAAGTTATGCAGCTAAATATATTTTGCCACAAAGAAGGAAAATAGTCAAAAGTCCCATAGACTACTACAATAGGGTATTCGTTTTCTAAAAATTTTTTTGGTGAAAATCTATTCTTACTGGGTTCATTATTATCTTCAAAAATTGGGAGATTTTTAAACTAGACTCCCTGAAAGAAATTTATCTTCTGAAATACAGCCTGATTTTAAATAACTGGTGCTAGAATTGTACTTGCATTCCATTTCCAGCCCCCTGGACACACACAGTCCCTATCAGTTCAGAGCTTTCATCAGCCCTGTTAGTCTGGGGCCATCTAAACCTTAACTCGGTGACGTAAACTGCTCACCTTTAGAGTGTATTCTTGAAAACTGAGATACTTTTAGTCAAATGAGCTAAAAGGAAAGAAGACAACTGAATATTAGTAACTCAAGTCTTTGTATCAGTTTATCTGTCTGTGTATATGTTCTTTTATGAAAAGTGTTGTTAACTGTAGTCATTATGTCTCAATCTGTATGTTTGTGTGTGTAAATGAAAAATATTGTTCTACCTCTGCATGGTATTAATAAAAATTGATTTAAAGACAAGCACTTGTAAAAATTGGGCATTCTAAAACTTCCAGAAAATTCTAATAAAATATACTAAGTATTAATGCTAATTTAAGTTACACTGTAATGGGCATGTCCTTATGGTTATCAGCTGCCTAAGTTTACCTAAAGTTATTAAAGTTGATATCATCTGTTAAATCTTTCAAGAAAAAATGCTTAAAGAGAGGCTTGACTTTGTCTATTGTTTGGTAAAAGTTTTGTGAGCATACTTGTTAGGAATAAGTAAACTAAATAACTGTAGCAAGGAAACATCTTAATAACAGTGTGTTATTGTATTACAGTATGTTACAGTGTGTATACCTACAAACAGCCTGAGAATCTTTGTAGTAACCTAAAATTTTAAGTTTTTCTAAAGTAGACATATTTTGTGCTTAGTGAGACTGTGCTATAAAGCACACAGTTCCAGAAATTATAAAATGTGTTCATAAATTTGTCAATCTAAAGAATGTTAGTATAACAGTTTACAATAGCCCACTTCTCAGTGTTCACTGAAAATTAAAGTTCCTAATGGTTTTAAGTTCTAAATAAAACTACTTAAAGTAATAAAGAAAACATCTCTGCTTGCTAGAAAAAATGTGTGTTTTAATAAGAGAAAGTATGAGGAATGAAAATTCATTTTGTTGAAGGTAAAAGAAACTGTTCTAAAAGTATAGCTGTTTACTTTAAGTAAGAACTAGAGGAAGAACTCTAAATGTAAAAAAAAAATGTGTAGAAACTTTTTGGAAGAATTAATATGGTTATGCTATGTGAAATTAAAGCAAATGTGATATCAAGTACACAGCAAAATTAGAATTTTGTTCTCAGTTAAAAAGACAAAGTCTTCTTAAATTGTTAGTCTGCTCTTAATGTTGAAAGATTGCAAATGGTTTTCTAATTGTTCTATCAAAATAGTTTCTCATGCTTAAAGTCTCAATGAATTGTCTGAGTATTTAAGAAAATGAGATCTTTATATTAAAGGACTAAAAGTTAAACTTTGCTAACAACTGTGTAAACTTCTGTATCTGCCTTTGAAGTATTTTGTTGTCATTCTCGTTAAATAGATAAGTATTGCTTCATGGCAGCCTACAATCTTATTTAGGCAAATGCCAAAGAAATTTTCTTCTGACAACTTTACAAAATCAAATTCAAAAAGGTGCTTTAAATTCCTCAAGGGAGGAACAACCTAAGACAGGCACAGTCGCAGGGGGGCCATCAGGTGAGAAATTGGGGATCAACAGAGGTGAGGCTTAGAACCTCACCCCCCGTTTTGAGAGAAATCTTCTGCATCCGTGGATGTTTTGTTGCCCTTGTCTAGCTTGGATTAATAGTCTATAGGCACAGACCTGATCATCTACATTTGCCCTCTTACAGAACTAAATTATGTTTTCTACCTTTATCTTGCATCTACCTACCACTTCAGCATTTTATTTAAAAAATAATAATAATAATAATAATAAGGGAGAAATGTGGGATTCACATATAAATCAAGTATAAAAATCAAACGAATAATCATATCTGACTTGTTTATAGTTCATGATGTGTGATCAAAACTGAAAGTTTCTGTGATATGACTGCCCTTGCACTGTTCACCATGTAAGAACTTACTCACTATGTAAGAATTTGTTCACCATGTAAGAACTTGTTTGTTGTGCTTCAGAAGATTGGAGACTGTTGAGAATTAGGCTTGGGGTTGATTAATGATTGTGCACTGAGTCCCCTATACAGAATTTTATTGTTGTTAACAACCATTTGATCAATAAATATGAGAGATGCCCTCTCGAAAAAAATAAAAGGTGCTTTAACCTCTAATTAACTCTGATATTTTCCAGAGGGCCCCTGGAACATGTCAAAGGAATTTTTTCTCCTCATCGGAGAAAATATTTGGCTAATTTGGCTTATTTATCTGACATATATTTACCTGGAAAGCACTGTCAAAGGGAATGATGCTAAACTTTGTTACTGAATGTTTTATATTACAGAAAAATCCAAATTTTCTTATGTCAACTGTCTTATAGTAAGCTCTCATCAGATCTTTAACCATTGTCATTTATAAGTCTTTTGTCATTTATAATCACTGTTTTATTACTCCTAAACTAGTAATGAACTAGATTTCAGCAGAACAGGTATTGGTTTCATAAGATTAAGTAAACTAAAGGAAATGATTTTGTGGCTTTTTGTTTCAAATGTTGTTGATAAAGTGTTTTCAGTTTTTTCTATAAGCTGACCGACAACAGTTTAGTAAATGACAATACCTTTATAAGCAGAATTGAAACATTTATCTTTCTCCCTATCTGACCCCTCCAGAATTTAAAAGTGTTCAGTATTTTTATATTTAATGGCAGTATGTTTATTTGCATAAGTTCAATAAGAATCTGCTTTCCTTGTAAGAGAACCAATTAAAAACACAGGTTATATTACCAAGGCATTGACTAGAATGTCATACCTGAGAGACATGTGCATAAACTCAAATATGAACAGACAGCTTTAAGGAACTAAGGTTGGCTTTACAGAACCAACAAAGCCCCTTGGAAGAACTGGCCTGGTACCTTGCTTACAAGGTTCCCAGCAGCCTTACCAGGTGAGTAAGGAAGGTCACTTCCTGGCAGGTGTAGGAACCTCAAAATGTCTCGGGGACCTCAAGAAGAGAGGAATTCACCCAAATATACAGGTACTGCAGGCAAAACCTGATGATCTGGCTTGGCTTTCTGGCCTCGAGAGGCCTTAGAAGTCCAATCTGAAATTCCTTATAAGAAGTTCTAGCAAAGCACATTTAAAAGATCCTATGTAATCAATTGCTCTTCTTGCTGCACTTATGCAAATAGTCAAGCCAAGTGTTAATTATTTTCTTAATTTAGTTACTTCTAATAAAAATGAGGCTGATTTTAGAGAAAAGTATTGTTTCAATAATGCAGCCTTATCTATACTAAATCCTAATACTAGTCATTGGGACGTAGACTAGATCCAGAATTCTAGTTTCCCCAAAATATCTAGCTATGATTCTCCAGATGTTTTAGTTTTCTCTCATCATTTCAATTAAAATTTTACTGTTTCTAGTCCTCATATTCAGCCATACATTCTTAATCGTGTCAAGTTGCTCCAAAAAGGAAAATCCAATTCCAGATGTTGTGACTTAACCTAGTAACACGATTTGTCCTATCTTGCCTAGAAGCCATAAAACTGCAAATAGTAATAGAAATGGAACCCGGAATAGAAGCGCTAATCTTCCGAGGCCCTCTCAAGTGACCACTGATGGAGACCTAACTGCACCCTTTATGCACCCCCTCTGAGCATGAAGCAGCCAGGACGGTTGTTGCCCCTTTTCCCTAGCAGCAGCTAGAGTCTCCATCTGTAGAGGGGGGAATGAGACAGGGACCTTGAGCTTAGACAGAATAGAGTGAGGGCCTCCAGAAAAAGGAAGGCAGGGTATTTGCAGTCAAAGCAATGTAGCTACATGCAAGGAAACCCCCTATCAAAACTCTGTGTTAAATATTAAGCTCTAGAGTCATTCTTCAGTGAGATCAGTTAAAGTACAAAAGGCCAGGAGCAACGTGACCTGGAATGTTTGAGTGTTCTGCAAATAAAGAAGGGTATCTTAGCATAACCTGTGACTTCACTGTAAAGAGCCCTAGCAAACAGACAACAACCCAGCCCACCTTAGGGGCAGGGCAGGTGGTGCAAGTCCACACCCTAAGCCCTCTCTTCACTTTATCAAGGTATGTGTGGCATGGGATGCATCCTTCCTGCTCTAATAGATTATCCCGGAAATAGTCATGAAAGATTTCTCCAAGCTCTGCCGTCTGATTGTGACGCCAACTTGAAGCTTCTAGATCCCACCTCTGTTCCAGTTGCACCTGCATTCATCCTGCCAGTTCTTGTACTTGTTGGTGGAATGCAAAAAGAGATATCTAAGCTGGCCTGTGTATACAATAAGACAACGAATTTGACTGGTTCTGTATTATCTGCACTCAATCAAGAGCTAGGAGAAGTGTGAGTTGTGGTGCTTCAGAATCGTGCTACTACAGACTGTCTGCTGTTAAAAGAACATATGGGATGTGAACAGTTTCCAGGAATGTGGTGTTTTAATTTGTCTGATTTTTCTCAAACTATTCAAAATCAATTAGACAATATTCATCATATTATTAATAAGTTTTCAGAAATGCCTGAGTTACCTAACCGGTTTTCTTGGTTTCATTAGATATGGCCAGTAATTGTAGGTCTGCGTTTGCTATGTATCTGTATTCCTGTTCTGTTAATGTATATACATAAATTAATTAGTGGTTTGTTAAAACTTATACATGCTTACGTTAATCTACAAGAAGTTGTGTTAAAGAAATAATCTTCTCATATTTTCTTCCCTTGCTACTTCTATAGCTTTTCTTTTTCTTCCTAAAAACCTTCCTTTATCAGAATTTGTGCCTCATATTTAAAATTACTGTGTATCATAATCCTTCCAGCTGGTAAAGATACCTCAAGATATACGCTGGGCATAGAAGCCACAGGGCATAAATCTGCAAAAAAGTAAAAAGCTAACCTTTTCAAAGAATATTGCCTCTCTCTCACTTACCACCTTTACATCTCCCTATATGGCCCTGGAAGATGGGTGGTTAGCCAGAGACAGGTTAAGATTCCTCAAGGGAGGAGCAACCTAAGACAGGCACAGTTGCAGGGGGGCCATCAGGTGAGAAATTGGGGTCAACTGAGGTGAGGCTTAGAACCTCACCCCCTCACCCCCCGGTTTTGAGAGAAATCTTCTGCACCCATGGCTGTTTTGTTGCCCTTGCCTAGCTCAGATCAGTACCTAGTCTATAGGTACCTAACCTCCTACATTTGCCTTCCTACTGCACTAAACTCTACTTTCCATCTTTATATTACATCACAAGATCTAAAAAATAGAGTATTTTTTATGAAAAAGTAAACTGTGTTAAAAAGCTTTCTATTAGAAACTAATCTTTATTACATGTACCCACTACTTCAGCATTTTATTAAAAAAATAAGGGGGAAATGTGGGATTAATATATAAATGAAGTATAGAAATCAAATGTATAATCATATATGACTTGATTATTTTTCCTGTAATTCCTGATAAGTGATCAGGAACAGAACAAACAAGACCAAAACAGTTTCTGTGACCTAATTGCCCTTGCTATTGTTTCAGTACCTTGTAAGATGTCGCGCTCAAGGAGACTGGAGACTGCTGAGGATTAAGTTTACAGTTAGTTAATGGTTGTCTATTAAGTCCCCCACACAGAATGCCCTCTCAGCACCACTCTTAAGCTGTTACGCCTTGAGTCCCCTTTCAGATCTTCAATATCTCATTGCGTCTCCACCCTTGTCTGTGGGTCAGAAGCAGGGAGGGGACTGACAATACAGTAGTAGAATAAAGGAGAAATCAATGAGAAAGTCTACTTTCATAACTGAAATATGTAAGAACCAGATTTTCTGAACTTGTGAAGAATATCTGCACTTATATTTGGGTCAATAATGTTTCTATAAAAGTGACTAAGATGATCGCTGTCTGATATTCTAGAGATTCAAGTTAAATAAAGGCATACTTTGTACTTGATCTTGGTCAAACCAAGATACCTCTCCCTTATTAGCCCTAGCTTGATTTTATCATTTAACTTTACATATATATCAATATTACAAACTCAACTCAGTACATTTGAAAATTTTTCAGCACTGTAGGCTATTTGAAACATAGCAATCAACTTTATATAAAAAATGACATTGAAAAAATTCTTGTTAATTTTGTTTTCTGTTACTTCAGAGCAGAACTGATATAGATTGATATTAGAGCAGAAATTCTAACAGACCATTTGCAATGTTAGTATATGTAACAACCTATGGGACCAATGAAAAGGGCACTCTGAACAGGAAATATCAGCAAAGGCTTCTCCAAAGAAGTCATGGATGGATGGAGTCTTGGGAGCTGGGTAGTACTTTGTGAAGAGGACAGGGTAGGAGGCCATTCTGGATAAAAGGAGCAAATGGTAAGTTAAGATTCAAATTGATTCATCAAAGGACAGAGTTACATTAGATAAAAGCCTATAAAAACTTTCCAGGGAAAGAACAGGACCAAAGAAAGGGGCCTCCAACAAAATAATGGGGGCAGAAGGCTGAAGGGGTGGACTGAGACTAAATGAGGAAGGGATTTATATGCTTAAAATCTTACAACATCAAAATAAAAAAAATTTGAGATATATTTCTAGCATATATAATTTATTTATAAATACATGTATTACCAGTAAAATCACTTTGTGTTCATTATGAAATATACACAAAAACCCCCCAAAATTAAAAAGCATAACATAATATAGTAAATATAATGTCTACTATTTTATTCTTGTGTCCTGGAGACTGTTTTGCAATCTGTATTTTAGTACACTTGAGCTAAAATATTGGCCTTGCTAACTACTTTTAGAAAGAAGTTCTTGAAATCAGTAATCCAAAACCAGTCATCAGCTTTGGGCAGACATACCCTGTGATCGTTTGGCTTCCAGCACTCATTGTATACAGTAAAGCAACTCATTTAGCGACTTTCATAAACATTTAGTAACCACTTTACCTTGTAAGACTGGACAAGGAAACTACTTGTTCCAAGCAAGCTACTGTGAGTGTACACTAAAAAAAAACCAGGGGAGGAAGGAGTGGTAGTTGGCTGATGGCTGTTCTACTGTCAACCACACTAACTTCTTTTTCCTACCTTTATTCTTTGTTGTGATTATTTTGTTTGTTTTTGATTATCTTTAAATATTTCTGGTAAATACATATTATACCCAGGTAAAGAATAAATAAAAAGGTGGAGCCAAGATGGCGGCATGAGTAGAGCAGCAGAAATCTCCTCCCAAAACCACATATATATATCTATGAAAATATAACAAAGACAACTCTTCCTAGAATAAAGACCAGAGGACACAGGACAACATCCAGACCACATCTACACCTGTGAGAACCCAGTGAATCGTAAAGGGGGCAAGATACAAGCCCCGGACCGGCGGAACCCGAGCGCCCCTCCCCCCAGCTCCCAGCGGGAGAAGAGCAGGCAGAGCGGGAGGGAGATGGAGCCCAGGACTGTTGAACACCCAGCCCCCGCCATCCGGACCAGAGCGCAGACACACTGCGTGACCGGAGCCCTGGATACTAGGGAAACAGGGCAGCAAGATCGGTGAGAAGATGCCTGAGGGTGGCGCCGGAGAATAAAGAAAAACGAGCAGCCATTATTTATTTATTTCTTTACTTTTTTAATTTAAAAACAAATTTTTTTTTTTTTGGTGGTCGTTGTTTTGTTTTGGCGGGTGCTTTTTGGAAGTCTTAAAGGGGCACGGCGGGACACTTAATCCAGAGGTAGGAAATCCAGGGATCTCTGGGCACCCTAATCCCCTGGGCTGCAGGGAGCAGGGAGGCCCCTTACGGAGATAAATACCCTCCCGGCCGCTCCTGCTCCAACGCGACTCCACCACTTTGGAGTAGCTGCCCGAGCCAGGCCACGCCCACAGCAAAAGTGGAGATAAAATCCAAAGCAGCCAGGCAGGAAGCAGAAGCACCGTCGGCGCGCAGCTACCCAGCACAAGCCACTAGAGGTCGCTGTTCTCCCAGGAGAGGAGGGCCACAAACCAACAAGAAGGAAAGCTCTTCCAACCGTCACTCCTACCAGCTCTGCAAACTATTCCTATCACCATGAAAAGGCAAAACTACAGGCCGACAAAGATCACAGAGACAACACCAGAGAAGGAGACAGACCTAACCAGTCTTCCTGACAAAGAATTCAAAATAAAAATCATAAACATGCTGACAGAGATGCAGAGAAATACGCAAGAGATATGGGATGAAGTCTGCAGGGAGATCACAGATGCCAGAAAGGAGATCACAGAAATGAAACAAACTCTGGAAGGGTGTATAAGCAGAACGGATAGGATGCAAGAGGCCACTGATGGAATTGAAACCAGAGAACAGGAACGCATAGAAGCTGACATAGAGAGAGACAAAAGGATCTCCAGGAATGAAACAATATTAAGAGAACTGTGTGACCAATCCAAAAGGAACAATATCCGTATTATAGGGGTTCCAGAAGAAGAAGAGAGAGGAAAAGGGATGGAAAGTATCTTGGAAGAAATAATTGCTGAAAACTTCCCCAAACTGGGGGAGGAAATAATTGAACAGACCAAGGAAATACACAGAACCCCCAACAGAAAGGATCCAAGGAGGACAACACCAAGACACATAATAATTAAAATGGCAAAGATCAAGGACAAGGAAAGAGTTTTAAAGGCAGCTAGAGAGAAAAAGGTCACCTATAAAGGAAAACCCATCAGGCTAACATCAGACTTCTCGACAGAAACCCTAGAGGCCAGAAGAGAATGGCATGATATATTTAATACAATGAAACAGAAGGGCCTTGAACCAAGGATACTGTATCCAGCACGACTATCATTCAACTATGACGGTGGGATTAAACAATTCCAAGACAAACAAAAGCTGAGGGAATTTGCTTCCCACAAACCACCTCTACAAGACATCTTACAGGGACTGCTCTAGATGGGAGCACTCCTAGAAAGAGCACAGAACAAACCACCCAACATATGAAGAATGGAGGAGGAGGAATAAGAAGGGAGAGAAGAAAAGAATCTCCAGACAGTGTATATAACAGCTCAATAAGCGAGCTAAGTTAGTAAGATAGTAAAGAAGCTAACCTTGAACCTTTGGTAAACACTAAATTAAAGCCTGCAATGGCAATAAGTACATATCTTTCAATAGTCACCCTAAATGTAAATGGACTGAATGCACCAATCAAAAGACACAGAATAATAGAATGGATAAAAAAGCAAGACCATCTATATGCTGCTTACAAGAATCTCACCTCAAACCCAAAGACATGTACAGACTAAAAGTCAAGGGATGGAAAAACATATTTCAGGCAAACAACAGCGAGAAGAAAGCAGGGGTTGCAGTACTAATATCAGACAAATAGACTTCAAAACAAAGGAAGTAACAAGAGATAAAGAAGGACACTACATAATGATAAAGGGCTCAGTCCAACAAGAGGATATAACCATTCTAAATATATATGCACCCAACACAGGAGCACCAGCATATGTGAAACAAATACTAACAGAACTAAAGGGGGAAATAGACTGCAATGCATTCATTCTAGGAGACTTCAACACACCACTCACCCCAAAGGATAGATCCACTGGGCAGAAAATAAGTAAGGACATGGAAGCACTGAACAACACAGTAGAGCAGATGGACCTAATAGACATCTATAGAACTCTACATCCAAAAGCAACAGGATATACATTCTTCTCAACTGCACATGGAACATTCTCCAGAATAGACCACATATTAGCCCACAAAAAGAGCCTCAGCAACATCCAAAATATTGAAATTCTTCCAACCAACTTTTCAGACCACAAAGGTATAAAACTAGAAATAAATTCTACAAAGAAAACAAAAAGGCTCACAAACACATGGAGGCTTAACAACATGCTCCTAAATAATCAATGGATCTACAAACAAATTAAAATAGAGATCAAGGAATATATAGAAACAAATGACAACAAAAACACAAAGCCCCAACTTCTGTGGGACGCAGCAAAAGCAGTCTTAAGAGGAAAGTATATAGCGATCCAGGCACACTTGAAGAAGCAAGAACAATCCCAAATGAATAGTCTAACATCACAATTATCAAAATTGGAAAAAGAAGAACAAATGAGGCCTAAAGTCAGCAGAAGGAGGGACATAATAAAGATCAGAGAAGAAATAAACAGAATTGGGAAGAATAAAATAGCAAAAATCAATGAAACCAACAGCTGGTTCTTTGAGAAGATAAACAAAATAGATAAGCCTCTAGCCAAACTTAATAAGAGAAAAAGAGAATCAACACAAATCAACAGAATCACAAATGAGAACGGAAAAATCATGACAGACTCCACAGAAATACAAAGAATTATTAAACACTACTATGAAAATCTATATGCCAACAAGCTGGAAAACATAGAAGAAATGGACAACTTCCTAGAAAAATACAACCTTCCAAGACTGACAAAGGAAGAAACACAAAAGTTAAACAAACCAATTACGAGCAAAGAAATTGAAACGGTAATCAAAAAACTACCCAAGAACAAAACACCCGGGCCGGACGGATTTACCTCGGAATTTTATCAGACACACAGAGAAGACATAATACCCATTCTCCTTAATGTTTTCCAAAAAATAGAAGAGGAGGGAATACTCCCAAACTCATTCTATGAAGCCAGCATCACCCTAATACAAAAACCAGGCAAAGACCCCGCCAAAAAAGAAAATTACAGACCAATATCCCTGATGAATGTAGATGCAAAAATACTTAATAAAATATTAGCAAACCGAATACAAAAGTATATCAAAAGGATCATACACCATGACCAAATGGGATTCATCCCAGGGATGCAAGGATGGTACAACATTCGAAAATCCATCAACATCATCCACCACATCAACAAAAAGAAAGACAAAAACCACAGGATCATCTCCATAGATGCTGAAAAAGCAGTTGACAAAATTCAGCATCCATTCATGATAAAAACTCTCAGCAAAATGGGAATAGAGGGCAAGCACCTCAACATAATAAAGGCCATATATCATAAACCGAAGCCAACATCATACTGAACAGCGAGAAGCTGAAAGCTTTTCCTCTGAGATCGGGAACTAGACAGGGATGCCCACTCTCCTCACTGCTATTTAGCATAGTACTGGAGGTCCTAGCCACGGCAATCAGACAAAACAAAGAAATACAAGGAATCCAGATTGGTAAAGAAGAAGTGAAACTGTCACTATTTGCAGATGACATGATACTGTACATAAAAAACCCTAAAGACTCCACCCCAAAACTACTAGAACTGATATCGGAATACAGCAAAGTTGCAGGATACAAAATCAACACACAGAAATCTGTGGCTTTCCTATATACTAACAATGAACCAACAGAAAGAGAAATCAGGAAAACAACTCCATTCACAATTGCATCAAAAAGAATAAAATACCTAGGAATAAATCTAACCAAAGAAGTGAATGACCTATACTCTGAAAACTACAAGTCACTCTTAAGAGAAATTAAAGGGGACACTAACAAATGGAAACTCATCCCATGCTCGTGGCTAGGAAGAATTAGTATCGTTAAAATGGCCATCCTGCCCAAAGCAATATACAGATTTGATGCAATCCCTATCAAATTACCAGCAACATTCTTCAATGAACTGGAACAAATAATTCAAAAATTCATATGGAAACACCAAAGACCCTGAATAGATAAAGTAATCCTGAGAAAGAAGACTAAAGTAGGGGGGATCTCACCCCCCAACTTCAAGCTCTACTATAAAGCCATAGTAATCAAGACAATTTGGTACTGGCACAAGAACAGAGCCACAGACCAGTGGAACAGACTAGAGACTCCGGACATTAACCCAAACATATATGGTCAATTAATATTTGATAAAGGAGCCATGGACATACAATGGCAAAATGACAGTCTCTTCAACAGATGGTGCTGGCAAAACTGGACAGCTACATGTAGGAGAATGAAACTGGACCATTGTCTAACCCCATATACAAAAGTAAATTGGAAATGGATCAAAGACCTGAATGTAAGCCATGAAACCATTAAACTTGTGGAAAAAAACATAGGCAAAAACCTCTTAGACATAAAGATGAGCGACCTCTTCTTGAACATATCTCCCCGGGCAAGGAAAACAACAGCAAAAATGAACAAGTGGGACTATATTAAACTGAAATGCTTCTGTACAGCAAAAGACACCATCAATAGAACAAAAAGGAACCCTACAGTACGGGAGAATATATCTGAAAATGACAGATCCGAAAAAGGCTTGACATCCAGAATATATAAAGAGCTCACAAGCCTCCACAAACAAAAAACAAATAACCCAATTAAAAAATGGGCAGAGGAACTGAACAGACAGCTTGCCAAAAAAGAAGTACAGATGGCCAACAGACACATGAAAAGATGCTCCACATCGCTAATTATCAGAGAAATGCAAATTAAAACTACAATGAGGTATCACCTCACACCAGTAAGGATGGCTGCCATCCAAAAGACAAAGAACAACAAATGTTGGCGAGGCTGTGGAGAAAGGGGAACCCTCCTACACTGCTGGTGGGAATGTAAACTAGTTCAACCATTGTGGAAAGCAGTATGGAGGTACATCAAAATGCTCAAAACAGACTTACCATTTGACCCAGGAATTCCACTCCTAGGAATTTACCCTAAGGACGCAGCAGTCAAGTTTGAGAAAGACCAGTGCACCCCTATGTTTATCGCAGCACTATTTACAATAGCCAAGAATTGGAAACAACCTAAATGTCCATCAGTAGATGAATGGATAAAGAAGATGTGGTACATATACACAATGGAATACTACTCAGCCATAAGAAGAGGGCAAATCCTACCATTTGCAGCAACATGGATGGAGCTGGAGGGTATTATGCTCAGTGAAATTAGCCAAGCGTAGAAAGAGAAATACCAAATGATTTCACTCATCTGTGGAGTATAAGAACAAAGGAAAAACTGAAGGAACAAAACAGAAGCAGAATCACAGAACCCAAGAATGGACTAACAGGTACCAAAGGGAAAGGGACTGGGGAGGATGGGTGGGTAGGGAGGGATAAGGGGGGGGAGGAAGAAGGGGAGTATGAAGATCAGCATGCATGGGGAGGTGGGAGAAAGGGGAGGGCTGTACAACACAGAGAAGACAAGTAATGATTCTACAACATTTAGCTATGCTGATGGACAGTGACTGTAAAGCGGTTTATAGCAGGGACCTGGTATAGGGGAGAGCCTAGTAAACATAATATTCTTCATGTAAGTGTAGATTAAAGATAACAAAAAATAAAAATAAAAAGAAGAAAAGGGGGATTTACTCCATGACAGGATAAAACTAAATGTAAATCAACAATTAATGCATGCTTTAAATATCCTTAACTTTGATCACTTAAAGGGTGTCAGATGAGCGGTTATGGAGGTACACTTTTCTGATAATATTCTTTTCTCTTAAAAAAAAAAAAAAACAGTTCCTGTGTGGTGACCTCCAATGAGTTCTACACAATGGTATAAAGGGCAGATCAAAGTGTGGGCAAAGGGTCTGTTTGTATTTATAGAGGATCAAAGCCTAATTTTGCTACCCAGAAAATGAACTAAGATACGATATGAAGAACTTCCAACAGCAGCACTCTCTGGAAGAGTCATACCAGAAGATGATCATCAAAAAACCTCAACAAAGATCCAGGCGATGCTGCAGTTGTAGATGCATTCATCCCACCAGTTCCTGGACTTGCCATGGGAATGAAGAAGGAGATATCTAAGCTGGCCTGTGCATACAGTAAAACAACAAATTTGACTGGATCTATACTGTTGGAACTCAACCAAGAATTAGGAGAAGTGCAAGTTGCAGCGCTCCAAAATCTTGCGACTATAGACTATCTACTGTTAAAAGAACATATGGGATGTGAACAATTCCCAGGAATGGGCTGTTTTAATTTGATTTCTCTCAGACTGTTCAAGTATAGTTAGACAATATCCATCATATCATAGACAAATTTTCACAAATGCCTAGGATGCCTAACTGGTTTTCTTGGCCTCACTGGAGATGGCTGGTATTTATAGATCTGCTTTGGTTATGTAACTGTATTCCTGTTATGTTAATGTGTGTGTGCAATTTAATTAGTAGTTTAAAACCTATACATGCTTAAATTACTCTACAAGAAGATATGTCAAAGAAATAATCAATCTCCCCATGTTCTCTTTCATCTGCTACCTCTATAGCTTTTCTTCTTCCTTCCTAATTACAACCCTTAAATAGAATTCGTGCCTCATATCGAATTTACTGAGTATCATAATTTCTACAAGTGCTAAAGATACCTCAAGACAAATGCTGGGCATAGAAGCCACAGGGCATAAATCTGCATAGAAGTACAAAGCTAACCTTTTCAAACAATATGGCTTCTCTCTCACTTACCAACTTTACATCTCCCTGTATGGCCCCGTAGGATGACTGGTTAGCCAGAGACGGGTAAGATTCCTCAAGGGAGGAACAACCTAAGACAGGCACAGTCGCAGGGGGGCCATCAGGTGAGAAATTGGGGATCAACAGAGGTGAGGCTTAGAACCTCTCCCCCCCTGTTTTGAGAGAAATCTTCTGCATCCGTGGATGTTTTGTTGCCCTTGTCTAGCTTGGATTAACACATAGTCTACAGGCACACACCTGATCATCTACATTTGCTCTCTTACAACACTAAACTAAGTTTTCTACCTTTATCTTACATCTACCTACTACTTCAGTATTTAATTAAAAAAAATAATAATAATAATAAAGGGAGAAATGTGGTATCCACATATAAATCAAGTATAAAAATCAAACGAATATTCATATTTGACCTGATTGTTTATGGTTCATAATGCGTGATCAAAACTGAAAATTTCTGTGATGACTGCCCTTGCACTGTTCACCATGTAAGAACTTTTCACTATGTAAGAATTTGTTCACCATGTAAGAACTTGTTCATTATACTTTAGGAGATCGGAGACTGTTGAGAATTAGGCTTGGGGTTGATTAATGATTGTGCATTGAGTCCCCTATACAGAATTTTATTGTTGTTAACAACCATTTGATCAATAAATATAAGATATGCCCTCTCAAAAAAAAAAAAAAAAGAAAAAATAAATAAAAAATTAAAATTATTTTGTAAGCAACAGGAGTGAAGTTCTTTTTGACTATTTACAACAGGAATAGATGCTGCTGACACTGTGTTTTTCAGGGCACCAAATACCAGGCAGCGCCTTCTCTGTACATACATATATATATGTATTCTCATTCAACCCTTTCACAAATCTATTAGTTGTACATCACCACAGGTACATACAAGAAGAGGTACACAAAGGTTCTACAACTTGCCCAAAGTCACACAGAAGCTAAATGGGCTCTTACAAGAACAGGTACACTTACTCTCTGATAGGCAATGTGCTCTGAGGATACAATGTTAATGGTTCACATTTTCAGGGTATATACATTCCGATGGGAGAAATAGGTATTTGAATAAACAAAAACAATGTAGTATAAAGAATGGTCACAGGAATTTACATGGGACCTTATGGAAATGCAGAGATGTGTACCTAACCCTTCCCAAGGGAAGATCTGGAGCTTTCCCATAAGATAAGGAGGAAGGGAGTTTTTGAGGATGATCAGGATACTGTCAAGAAGACAAAGAGTAAAAAGGCATTCTAAGTAAAAGGAACAGTATACATGAGATGTATATAAAACAGGATTCTCGTCATGTGTGTGTGCTTGCACACACACACGACACAGCAACTACATGAGGTGATGGCTGTGTTAACTAACCTTAATGTGGTAATCATTTTGCAATACAGATGCATATCAAATCATCATGCTGTACACTTTGAAATTCCACAATATGATATGCATGGGATAGCAAATTTGTTCAGCATGGCTCAAAGGGAGGGAATATGAAGAAAAAAAGAGAAAAAGATAAAGATGGAGAGATGTACAAAGTTCAGACCTGTGCTGTGAATATGGCAGCTATTAGCAATATATGGTTACTTATATGTAAATTATTTAAAATTAAAATGAATTAAAATCCTCAGTCATATCAGCCATATTTTAAGTGCTCACATATGGCTAGTTACTACTACCAATTTGGAAACATAAATATAGACATCTCCATCACACTGCAGAAAGTTCTATTAGAACTGGTCTAGACTATGAAAATCTTTATATGCTAGATCATTAGAATTCCTCTGCTAAGCAGTGGTAGGCCATGAAAAGATTCGAGTTTAATAGGGCTACTATTAGGGAAACCAGAGAAAAGAGGAAAACAAATCTTAGAATCCAACAAAGTGATTAAGCACACATCTTTTAATGAAGAGATTAAGCAACACTTTTCAATTTTTAAAAATGTTTCCAAATCTCTTAAAATGCCAAAATACTGCTTCCAGAGTGAAAGTCCTCTGGGGGAGTGTGGGAGATGCTATTAACACCAGTTTTACAAAGAATGACAGTGAACACAAAAGCAATGACATGGGAAAATTGAGAGGAGGGCACAAATTATGAAATATTTGAGAGGAAGAATCTATAGTTATTACTGACTGATGAGTCCCTGAGCACACCATGTTCCAAGTACTTCAGCAACCATTCTGTAAGGCAGACCTGACAGAACCATCCTCATTTTGCCACTAAAGCATGAGGGTTTAGATGAAACACCCTGACCAGATGGTTAGTGAAGGAAGGATTCAAGACAGACAGATGGCTTATCTAAATGCTAGATTATTTCCACTTGGCACAACTACCAATCCTACTCACCAACTATTGTTCCCAATCACCTTTTTACTATTTCTAAACACACCTTCCTCAAATACCAAAGCTCTGAAAATCACTGAAAATATTTGCAGACACAAGTATGTTGCAAGCTCTGAGAGCAACACCCAAAGAAGTTTCAAAAACCTTACTACTGTTGGCAGGGGAAAAAGATGGTGAAGTAGAAAGGCAAGGCAGAAACCTCCTGCCACAGAAACACTAAGGAAGCAACCACAACAAATACAAGTGACAGTGAAAACAACCTGAAGACAGAGCAGACCACCTACACCTGGGGAAGAAGAGCAGACCACACAGAGAAGGGCGAAGTGACAGAGCTAAGATCAATGAGAACCCTAGCCCTTCCCCCATCCAAGCCCATAAGTGGGAGGAAAAGACAGAGCCAGAGGGGAGAAGCACTCAGGAACTCTGCACACCTGGCCCTCGAGATCCGCTCTGGGAACACCTGTCCACATTGCACTGGGCTTTGGTGAACAGCGGGGCTGGACACCAGGGAGAGGTGGAACCTTCTGGGAGCCTGAGACTCCAGCTACTTGTGGAGGACAGCCACACTCCACTGGTCCCCCTGAGACTCAGAGGTGGCAGGTTAAAAGATTTCCCAGCAGTGGAAAGGGTGCCAGAGGGACAAGGGTTGGACTGAGCTCTCTCTGCAGGAGAAAGGGCAGGTGGAGGACACTTCCTCAGCCACCCCTACACCAAACAGGTCAGGCACTTGCAGGAGGGACAAACACTTCATCACCTTCACTGGCAGCTCAGCCCAGAGGTGCTTTCTGAACACCCACCTGCCCGTCAGGACTGCTTGGCCCATCAGAGTCAGGCTTTGCTGCCTGGCAGGCAGAGGGAGGCTTTCCCAAATTTTTCAGCCCTATCTCATCCCAATGGGAGAGGCGCTTGCAGAAGCCAGCTAAGAGCACGCCTTCCTTCTTGCCAAAGACCCAGCTGGGTGCTGCATGTCCGCATACCCCAACCTGAACTTCCAGCTGTGGCGCGCCCACTGCTAAGCCCAACATCCTTGCCACTGCCGCAGGGCAGGCAGAGGCAGCCCACCCACAAGAATCCCAGCATAAGCACTGGTGCTCAGCTCACAAAGGCTGGCTAAGGAGAGCTGCCTCCTGTGGGAAGACTGAGATAGATCACTGCTGGGAGACAAGCAGAAAGGTGACCCCATCCACTGCCCACCAACAGAAATGGGTTCCACCACAAAGGAGAACCAGGAACCAGAGAGTAAAGTCTTGAGCTTCTGGGCACCACAGGATGCCTTCTTCATAAAACCAGTACTCTCTAGACCAGGAAGCATAGTGGATCCATCTAATACAAAGGAAGAAACACAGAAACCCTGACAAAATGAGGAGGCAGACGAATATATTTAAAACAAAACTACAGTGTAAGATACCAGAAAGAGGGCTAAATGAAAGGAGAGCACTAATCTTCTGGATAAAGATTTCAAAGTAACAGTCATAAATAAACTCAGTGATGTGTGGAAAAGTATTAATGATCTCAGGGAGGCCATCACCAAAAAGACAGAAGAGTTGAAAAGGAGCCACTCAGTGATGAAGAATACAGTAACTGAAATGAAGTATACACTGGAGGGAATGAAAAGATTGCTGCAAGTAGAGGAGACAATCAATGAGATGGAAATTAGAAAACAGGAATACAATGCAGTTGAGTAACTGAGAGAAAAACAACCTCTAGAAACAATAGGAGACTAAGAGAGCTGTGTGACAACTCCAAATCAAACAATATTTACATAATAGGGGTACCAGGGGGAGAAGAAACAAAGGGGCAGGAAGTTTCTTTGAGGACATAATTGTTGAAAACTTCCCCAATCTGGGGAAGGAAACAGAAACTCAAGCTATGGAAGCTCAGAGAGCCCCTAACAAAAGGAACCCTAGGAAGACAACATCAAGACATAAAATAATGAAAATGGCAAAGATCAAGGATAAGGAGAGAGTACTGAAAACAGCCAGAGAGAGAAAAAAAGACTACTTATAAAGGAAACCCCATGAGGCTATCAGCTCACTTCTCAGCAGAAACTTTACAGGCCAGAAGGGAGTGGCATGAAATATTTAATGTATTGAAACAGAAGAACTTTCAACCAAGAATCCTCTACCCAACAAGAGTACCATTCAAATTCAAAAGAGAGATTAAATATTTCCCAGATAAACAAAAGCTGAAGGTATTTACAACCACTAAGCAGGCACTACAGGATATATCAAGGTATTTCTGTAGATGGAGATGTTCTTAAGTCTAAATAGTTTTCACCAGTGAAAACATACCCACAGTAAAGGGAGTAGACCAATTAATTACTAAGCAAGTATGAAATTAAAACAAAAGTAGTAAAACCAACTATACACAAGATCAGTCAAGGGATACAAAAAAAATGAAGATTATTACATCTAATTAAATGTGGAGGAGGAGGAAGAAGGAAAAACAAAAACTTTTAGATTATCGTTGAAATAGAGCAAGCATTAATTTAATATAGACTTTTACATTGTCAGTAAGCTATACTTGAACCTTATGGCAGCCACAAAACCTAAAGCCTAGATACAACAAAAAAATTAAAGAGAAATCCAATCACAATACTGAAGAAAATCATCAAACAAAAGAGCATAAGAAAGGAACAAAAGGAACATAGAGGAACTACAAAAACAACCAGAAAACAATAAAATGGCAAAAAGTACATACCTATCAGTAACTACCTTAAATGTAAAGGGACTGAATGGACCAATCAAAAGACAGAGGGTAGCAGTGTGGATAAAGAAACAAGACCCATCTATATGTTGCCTACAAGAGACTCATTTTAGACACAAACACATACACAGACTAAAAGTGAAGGGATGGAAAAAGGTATTTCATGCAAATAGTAGGGGGGAAAAAACACGAATAGCAATACTTATATCAGACAAAATAGTTTTCAAAACAAAGAAAGAACAAGAGACAAAGAAGGACATTCTATAATGATAAAGGGGTCAGCCCAACAGGATGATATAACCATTACAAGTAACTATGTGCTCAACACAGGAGCACCTAAATATATGAAACAAATACTAACAGAATTAAAGGGGAAATAAACTGCAACTCATTCATATTAGGAAACTTTAACACACAACTCACATCAATAGATCAACCGAGAGAAAATAAATAAGAAACAGAGGCAGTGAACAATACATTAGAAGAGATGAACAGGTATCTACAGAACATTCCACCCAAAAGCAGCAAGATACACATTTTTCTCACGTATACATGGAATAGATCACATACTAGGCCACAAAAAGAGCCTCAATAAATTCGAAAAGACTGAAACTGTATCAAGCAGCTTCTCAGTCCACAAATGTATGAAACTAAAAAATAAATTACACAAAAAAACAAAAAAGCGTACAAACTTACGGAGGCTAAACAACATGTTTCTCAATAATCAAAGGATCTATGAACAAATTAAAACAGAAATCAAGCAATACATGAAGACAAATGAAAACAAAAATTCAACAGGCCAAAAATCTGTGGGACTTCTGCAAGCAAAAGTGGTTCTAAGAGGGAAGTACACAGCAATACAGGCTTACCTCAAGAAACAATAACAATCTCAAATAAACAGTCTAAACTCACAATTAAAGACACTATGGAAGAACAAAACCCAAAGCTAGTAGAAGGAAGGATATAATAAACATCAGAGCAGAAATAAATAAAATAGAAGAATAAAACAATAGAAATCATTAAAAACCAATAACTGGTTCTTTGAGAAAAAAAAATAGACAAACCCCCTAGCCAGACTTATTAAGGAAAAAAGAGCGTACACACAAATAAACAAAATCAGAAACAAAAAAGGAATAGCTGCGACAGTTACCACAGAAATGCAAAGATTAGAGCATTCTATGAAAAATTACATGCCAATAAACTGGACACCCTAGAAGATATGGACAAATTCCTAGAAAAATAAAACCTTCCACAACTAACCCAGAAACAGAAATGTGAACAGACCAAACTATCAGTAACAAAACTGAACTGGTAATCAAAAGTCTCCCAACAAAAGTCCAGGTCCCGTTGGCTTCACAGCTGAATCCTACCAAACATTTAAAGAAGAGATAATACTCACCCTTCCTAAAGTATTCCAAAAAGCAGAAGAAGGAGGAATACTCCCAAACTCATTCAATGAGGCATCACTCTAATACCAAAACCAGAAAAAGACAATACAAAAAAAGAGAATTATAGACCAATATCCCGGATGAACACAGATGCAAAAATCATCACAAAATAGCAGCAAGCAGAATTCAAAAATACATCAAAAGGATCATCCATCATGACTTTATTTCAGGGATTTAGTCCAGGGATGCAAGGATGGTACAATATTCATAAATCAATCAATGTGATACATATTAACAAAAGATAAAGAATAAAAACATGATCATCTCAATAAATGCTGAAAAAGTACTTGACAAAATTCAACATCCATTCATGATAAAAACTCTCAACAAAATGGGCACAGAGGAATATATCTCAATGTAATAAAGGCCATATACAACAAACCCACAGCTTAGATCATACTCAATGGTGAAAAGCTAAAAGCTTTTCTTGTCTAAGATCAGGAACAAGATAAGGATGTCCACTCTCACCACTTTTATTCAACACAGTACCAGAGGTTCTAGCCACAGCAATAAGACAACACAAAGAGATAAAAGGCATCCAAACTGGTAAGGAAGAAGTTAAATTGTCACTGTTTGCAGATGACATGGTATTATATATAGAAAACCCTAAAGACTACACCAAAAAACTGTTAGAATGACTGGATTCAGCAACGCTGCAGGATACAAAATTAATACACAGAAATCTGTGACATTCCTTTACACTAACAATGAACTAGCAGAAAGGAAAACCAGGAAAACAATTCCACTTACAATTGCATCAAAAAGATTAAAATGCATAGGAATAAACCTACCCAAGGAGGTGAAAGACCTGTATTCTGAAAAATATAAGACACTCATGAGAGAAACTGAAGACGATGCCAATAAATGGAAATCTATCCTGTGCTCATGGACAGGAAGAATTAATATTGTCAAAATGGCCATCCTACCCAAAGCAATTTATAGATTCAAGGTAATCCCTATCAAAATAGCAATGACATTTTTCAATGAACTAGAGTAACCTTGAAACTCATATGGAACCACAAAGGACCCCAAATAGCCAAAGAAATCCTAATAAAGAATAATAGAGTTGGGTGTATTACAATCCAACTTCAAGCTATACTACAAAGCAACAGTAATCAAAACAATATGGTACTGGCAGAAGAACAAATCCATAGATCAATAGAACAAAATAAGGAGCCAGATTAAACCCACACATATATGATCAATTAATATATGATAAGGAAGCCATGAATATACAGTGGGGAAAAGACAGTCTCTTCAATAACTTGTGTTGGGAAAATCGGACAGCTACACGCAACAGAATGAAACTGCTTTACTGTCTAACTCCATACAAAAAAGTAAATTCAAAATAGATAAAAAATCTGAATGTAAGGCATGAAATCATAGAACTCTTAGAAGAAAACAGGCAAAAATCTCTTGAACATAGGAGCAATTTTCCTGGACACTTCTCCTTGGACAAGGGAAACAAAATAAAAAATGAACAAGTGGGACTACATCAAACCAAAAAGCTCTGTACAGCAAAGGACACCATCACTAAACAAAAAGGCAACACATAGTATGGGAGAATCTATTCATAAACAATTTATCTGATAAGGGGTTAACATCCAAAATATATAAAGAACTCAAATGCCTCAACACCCAAAGAACAATCCAACTACAAAATAGGAGGAAGACCTGAACATTTTTCCAAAGAAGAAATACAGATGGCCACAGGCACATGAAAAGATGCTCCACACTGCTAATTATCAGGGGAATGAAAATCCAAACCACAGTGAGATCTCACCTCACATCAGTCAGAATGACCATTCTCCAAAAGACAAGAAATAACAAGTGTTGGTGAGGATGTGGGGAAAAGGTAACACTCTTACACTGTTGGTGGGAATGTAACCTGGTGCAGCCACTGTGGAAAGCAGTATGGAGGTTCTTCAAAAACAAAAAATAGAACTACCATTTGACCCAGTAATTCTAGTCCTAGGAATTTACCTGAAGGAAACAAAATCCCTGATTCAAAAATATATATGCACCCATTTATCATTGCATTATTTACAGTAGCCAAGTTATGAAAACAACCCAAGTGTCAGCCAGTAGATGAATGGATAAAGAAGTGGTACATATACACAATGGAATACTATTCAGCCATTAAAAAAAAGAAATTCTGCCATTTCCAACAGCATGGATGGACTTACAGAGTATTAATGTTCAATGAAATAAGGCAGGCGGAGAAAGACAAATACCATATGCTTTCACTTATTTGTGGAATATAAATACAAAGTAAAACAATGAACAAAAGAGCAAAAGATGCACAGACACTGAGAAGTGACTGGTGGTTACCTTGGGAGGAGGGGTTGGGAAGGGTGACTGGAAAGGGTGAGAGAGATAAAAGGGCACAAAAATTCTCAATCACAATATAGGTTGGTCACAGGGATGGTAATACAGCATGGAGACTATAGCCAATGATTCTGCATCTTCCTATGTTGGCAGATAGCAACTGCACTACTGGGGTGAGGATTAAATAATACAGGTAACTGTTGAACCACTGTGTCATATAGTTGAAACCAATATAAGATTGTATATCAACAATACATCAATAAAAAGAGAGCTAATGTTATAAAAGTGCTCTTTTTAACATAAAGAAATTTTACATTAAGATTATGGTTGTCATCTCTTTACACAAAGCAATGTATGACAAAACTATGACAATATTTTTTAAGAATAAACCATCTTTTACAATCATCTAAGCATTCAGTTAGAAAATAACTTTAAAACACAAATATTTAATATTTACAAAATGTTGATGTACAGGTTGTATATTAATAACTCCAAGGAAAACAACACTAACATAATATTGCGTACATTATTTAAGAATTCTTCATTTCAAAATTTCAACAATTTCAAATGTTAATTTTCAGAAATAGAATGTGCTAAATCAACAAAATAGGCAAAAGTGACTACATCCTTAGAGCTGCCTTAAATTTAACACTTACTCCAGTACTAACAATTTCCTAAATAATCCTGCTTTCTAACACAGAATGAGTGAATTTCTGTTTTGGACAACTAAAAGAGCTGAATACCTTCTGGAATTTTGCTGTAATCAATCTCTAGATTGGTTTTCTATTTTAGAGGATCGTGACTCCTCTGAAAAATGATAAAATACACCTGGATTTATTCTTTCTTAAATTATCTTCATCTCTTGATTCAACTACTTTTCAGTGTAAAATGAAGTTACCTACAATTACAAAATCGAAGACTTCTGAAGAAACAGCTTTTGTTACGAGTTAATGTTTCATATGCAAGTTAATTGTTTCATCTCATTCTTTTTCAATATCTGCGTGTGAAAACATACCTTTAATATTTGCATATGCTTCTGCACTGACACACACTATGTATATTTATCCCACACCTCAAGGGAATAACTGACATCTTTGTTTCTTTAATATGCCTAACAGCCTATCAGGGAAAAAAAGCTCCCACTCTATTACCTGAGTTTTCAGGACTCTAATCTATATTCAGGTAATGAAAAGGCAAGAACATCCACAAATGTGTTTAAAAAGATACAGTAAGGACTTTTTAAAAACATTATTTGAACAAAAACAAAAGGAAAAACAAAACTCATTATTTCTATCCAACTCAACCAAGCATAAGTGTTTTAAAAAATTACATATATATACTTACTGCTCCAAACTCTTCCATATAGAGCCCAGGGTATTGATGTTACCAAAAATATATGTAAATTAAAGAGAATACAATTAAAAATTAAGGACGATACATTTACTGTTCCTAAGTATACTCACAGAAAGATAGCTGTTAATGTCCACATCATCAGTAATGATTTGGCGCTCTCCCTTATAGTTAATTTTCCTAAATCTTCGTCGCGACTGCCTGGCAGGAATTTCTCTTTGCAGAATACTATCTTCATTATCTTTGGAATTCTCTACCTGAAACACATGTCCACATTCCCAATTAAGTATCCCATTTTTCCATATTACTGACAGTCTATGAAGTCTTAAAGGGCTCATAAGGAGGATTAATTTACTTCTTGTAAGAAACTGCCTCAAGAGAACAATCTATACAGGACAGTGCTCATTAGTTCAAAAACATTAAAGATGATATTATTATAAAGATCTGGAGACCACAATTTCCTTCCAGGAAATAGTCTCTCTTGCTCACATAAACATATATTCTCTAAATAAAGTCACTTACCAGAAAGGAAGGCTGTTAACTACACCTACACATTCAATAATTACAACTTCTGAGTTAGTTCAATAACAAACTGCCTGATTACACATATATTTTATTTAGCAAACAATCTTGTTATGATTTCAGTGAATTACTAAACAGTAAAACAAAAATGCTTCATACGTTACATTTGGTGTCTATCTTAACATATGACAATACCCAAGAGTAAGGCTCTATCAAGGAGGAAGGGAAAACTAACATTTACTGAGGGCTTAAAATGGGCCAGCATGCATATACATCATACCACCTAGTTCATGCAATAGCTCTGTAGGCAGTTATTACCTTCTCTAGCTTGTAGATAAACAAACTAAAATCCAAAGCAATTAGTGACCTTTCTGTTTCACAACAGTGATACTTACTAAAGATGAGCTGGAATACAGGCTTGCCACTAAAGCTGAAGCTACTGATGTAAGACCACACTGCTTTTCCAATCACAGACTAAACTGTCATTTAAAAAATTATTTTTGCAAAGACATAATGATATGTTCTGAAGTATACCTTATAATCAACTTCACATTCAATAAACAAATGATAATTTCAGTTTCCCCCATAACTACTTCTCCTGCTAATACCATCTCTTGCTAATATAAAAATTTCTAGTCACCCAAGTAGGAAATTCCATCAATATTCTCAACTCCCTTGAATGTCTTCCAAATCTTATCTTCATTTATTTCTCAGAACTTGTCAATTCTTTTTTTTTTTAAATCAATTCCTCTCACAATGCCCTTTCTTTCATTTCCATTACCACCATCCCTTATTCAAGTTTGAATCACTACCAAACTATGGCAATAGGTTTTCCTGTGGATTCAGATGCATTTTTCTCCAACTCCACCACACACGGTCAGACAGATCATCATTTCATCAGGTCTCCTGCTCAAAATGCTACAATGGATTACCAAAAAACTTTAAAATTTATTTAAGTTACATCTGATACTCAAAGCCACATACACTCCCTCCTCTAGAATATTTTTATCACTTTATCTTATACATATAAAACTGGCAAAACTGCTCCCTTATCTTCATCCCCACAAAAGAAACCCTCTTACATAGAAGCACTAATGAGATATGGAAAATCTGCTTGTTAACATGACTATTCAAGGGTCCCTATATATAAATTAACTTATATTCTGCTAAGTAACTTATTTCCTCAATTTGTGTTATTCTCCCATTCTACTTTCACATACTGAAACACCACCAATCATTTAAGACATCTCACTTGCCATCTCTTCCATAACCACAAGACTTTCTTCCTCTCAGACAATGACAGGTTTATTGTGCATACACAACCTAGTCCTCTCATGCTCTCTACTGTCTTCAGGCCTTTACACATGCTGCTGTTACTTCTGCTAAAAGCCCCTTCTTTCTTTACCAACATGCTAGCATCCTACACATACTCATGAGCCAGTTTAAAACAACTTCTCCTCTGCCTCAGGAAGGTGCTATTTCTTTCATAGCACTAAGCATATGGACCATAATTATTAGGTAAGCCCACCTCACTAACAAGCAAGCTAACGAGCTCTGTAAGACAGGAACTGCATTATATTATATTCACTTTTGTTCTCTTAACATTCAAGAGGTTTGCCAAAATGGATATGAAATTCTTTCTCCTCAAATGTATCAGGTACCTAGAAATATAAGGTACTCAAGAAATATACAGGTAGAATATGTAACTGCATATTACTCTTTTAAGGTAAAATCTGGAAGACACAAGGCAATGATGTCCATTTCCAGCTCAACAACTACAGAACTTTGTGTAGGCAGCAAATACATGTTATTTGTGATGCAATTTGCTCTTCCATGTACAAGAAACTGTAAATTATATCATTTAAGGCTCACAACATCCTTATTACAAAGCTATTCTTTGTGCTTTAAATATGGTATAGTCTCAGAAAACTTAATTCACTCAAGTGGGTAAGGATTCAAAACCCAAGCATGACTAAAAAAATCCATCTCCTTCATATTGCCTATCCCAAGGAATGGACTAGATTACCTACTTTAGGTGAAATCCTGGTATTATATGATTCTTAGATCTTTTAACATCTACCATTTATTGAGTAAATGCAGAGATTTAAACAATAAAGGCTTTCAAACTAGAAATAGTAGTAAACTAAATCTAGAAAAGAAGTTTCTAAGCCTTAGGATTTTGGGGAAAGTATCAAATAAAAAGAAAAAATAACAGTGTATAAAGATTAAGTGCCCTTAACAAAGCTCCCTCTTAATACAAATGAGAATTTAAAAAAATAAAACTTTGCAAACACATACTGAAATGGCACAGAAGGAATCCAAAGGCCAAGAATAAAGTGAAAACAAGATTATCAGGAGGTAGCCTACCAGCAAAGCCCCTGATCTACCAGATGATTTCTCTCCAGACACTAGACCTTCCACTTGGACAGTGGTAGAGTGAGACAGGAAATAAAACAGATGATCCAAGAATAATGGGGAATCCAATAGCAGACTTACTCATAAAACTCAACCTAAACAGCTACACCCTCGATGTAAGAGGTGAGCTAGACATTAAGCCCATCGTGCAGGAGGGAACAGGAAAACAACTTGCTTGGTACTGAGAGGAGAGAAGGGAGAAAGCGCACAAAACAAAAAAACTTTTCCCTGAGAATTCAAAACAGAAGCCATCTCTCATGCAAGTCTGTAAGTTTGAATTCATATCTTAAGCCCATCAGTAAATATAAAGGAGTTCAAGACTGATAATGCATATATGCAACTGGCAAAAATAATTCTCAAACCTCTTTAAAAGAATGCAGAACTCCAACCTCAAACAACCCCCACACCTGAAGTTCAAGACACGAACTCACAGACAAACACAGCAAAACCAACCAACCCACCACCCACAACAACCCCCGATCATGTGGCAAGTAAGACAGCTAAGGAACAGTGGGCAGACCCAGGCAGCACATGCACACCAGCATGCATGCCGACATGCTGCAAACATCAGAAAGTACGAGGCCGTAAAAAAAAAAACTCCAATGGAAAGAAACTTGAAAATGACCCAGAGATAAACAGCAACCGAGCAAATGAGGACGACCAGGACAAAAAGAAATCCTTCCCTCATTCCTGGACCCTGGCCTGGCACGCAACCAGGGAGTGCCAAGTGACAGCAGTCTGCATTAGCAAGAGGGACAAGAACACGGACAGACACCCTGTCTGAAATACAAGATCACGGGAGAGCTGAAAACTGAAGGTGTTTGTTTAGAAACATTTAGAAAGGAAACTTAGATCTTCCAGCAACCAGTCCCACATCTAAATACAAAGTAACAGCACAGGTGCACTGAATGTAACCCTAATAGCAAAACACCCCATCTACCTCAACTCCAGCAGCAGAAGTGCATTTATCTCCAGGCCTAAGCACTAAATACCCTCAGTCTTTACTGCCCTACACACAATATCTAGCATTACATACGAATTAACAATCCACATAAAAATGAAAAGGGTAAAAACAAAAACACCCCAAGCCGCTGTCAAGAGACAACACAATCAACAGAGCAATCCATGAAAATTAGAGATAATCCAGATGCTGGAATTATCAGATAATTTAAAAGAACTATGAGCAATATGATAAAGGCTCAGTGTAAAAGGTGGACAATATGAATAGACAGACGGAGAATTTCAACAGATAGAAGGAAAACATAAAATAGAACAAAATGAAAATACCAGAAACAGAAAACATGGTCTCAGGAGGAAAAAAGCCTTTGATAAACTCATCAGTGGATTCAAGGTAATTGGGTTAAGAATCAATGACCTTAAACACAGGTCAACAGAAAGTACCTAAACTGAAATAGAGGCAAGAAGAGAGGACAAACAGAAAAATGAAGGAATTAAATGGCACACTGAGATGTTATAAAAACAGAATTAGTGAACTGGGAAGAGAGAGCCAAAAAGAATGCAGTATGCAGCACAAAGATGAAAACTAAGAAAGAAATCTTAAGAGATACAGAGGATGGGCTGAAAAGATTTCATATGTATCTAAACAAAGTTCAAGGCAATAACAGAAAAAGGAATGAGACAATGTCCAAGAGAAAATGACTAAGACTGTTTAATAAAAAAAGAAAAAAGCCCAAAGCAGTTCAATATTCAAAGCGTGATAAATTAGAAACTACAACTATAAATTCACACAAAAAAGATAAAGAGAAAACTTTTAATGCCAAAAATAAAAATAAAGGGCAATTAGATTAGTAACTGATTTCTCAAAAAACAATGAATGCCAGAAAATAATAGACTGTATTAACTGTGCTGAGGAAAAAAGGATTCTGTTCCTAAAAGTGCATTCATGGCAAAGACAGACAGAAAACAATACATCCCAGCTGAGATGTCTACCAACAAAACATTTTTATTAAAGAAAATTTTAAAGGATGTACCTCAGATGTAACACAAATGTTAACTACCGTTAAGTAAGGTCTAGGTTCAAGAAACTATTAAAAGCAAAGAAATGCTAAATACATGGTTAAATCTGGGTAAATAATGACTGCATAAAACAATAAGACAAAACTTTTTTGGAATAAATAAGTAGAACTAAAATACTGGACAATAGCAATTACATTTGGATTCAGTCACCTGCACTGAACTGTTACAAGCTTCATTATTTATTAACTTCCGTTATTTTTAAGTAGGTGTATAAAAATAGCTAGAATTAGCACAGAAAGAATAGACCAAATAAAACATCTAAGGGAGTATAGTGTGTTGGGTTGGAGCGGGGGGGAAGAAATGCTAAAAAAAGAACTTACTATATAAAAGAGAACAAAAACTAAAATAATACAAAACACACAATGCGGTAAAAGTAAATCCAAACCTGTCAGCATCACAATGAAATTGTAAATGAAAGAGTCTTTCCAAGTTAAAAAAAAAAAAAATCCTGTATCAAATGCAGAAAAGAAGTAATGGTCCCCTAGTATTAAGGCTCACAAAATCCTGATACTCAAAGAGTACTAGAAATTAAAATTACAGGTTAATATTTCGTAAGAAATAATGAACACAAAAATCCCAAACATGATCATCAAGTTGTGCCAAAACTGCAGAAGAAAGATAAATAAATCAGGCTTTTACTGAAATGCACAGGTACTTGAGTATTAGAAAAATATGTTAACTAAGAACTTTTGACAGAATCCAACAGTTTTTGTTATTTGCTTTCTGACTCAACAATTTCCAGTCTACTACACTGCCTGCTCCATATATGATATAAGCCATTATTTCATGGAGACATATATCCTTCTAGTGGGGGAAAGGTATTATTTACTCAACATTTCATGGAGGCCTACATCCTTTTAGTGGGGAAATGGTGTTTATTCACCATCATCTGTACTATATTAACCACTAGGAATGGTTAAAACTAGATGATTTTCACTGCTTCTAAGCTTTTACAATGAACAGCCTTAGGAAACACATTTTTTTCATAAAATGAACTAATTTGGGAAATGCTTTTAAGATGGAAAAAAAGGCATGCGTTGATGCTGACAATTCCTATTTAAATTTTAGACTAGAGTTCTTACCTACTATCTTTTGATTTTTACATTGGGAAATATTTTGATTCCTAATGACATTAATATACATATAGAATTAGCTATATTATTAGTTATGAATTTTAATTACATCCAATTAAATTAAATGTATCTTAATACATATATAATTTCTATTTATAGTATATATACACTTGGCCCTTTAACAACATGAGGGTGCTAGGGAACCGAGCCCCCCAAAAAGTAAAAAATCAATGTTTAACTTTGACTCCCCCAAAACTCAATAACCTACTGTTGACCAGAAGCCTAACTGGTAACATAAACAGTCAATTAACATGTTTTGTATATGTCCTATAAACTGTATTATCACAATAAATTATTTCTTCTTTTAAGTGTTTAGAAAAATTCACCAGTGAAACCATGTGGGTCTGAATTTCTAAATGGAAAAGTTATAATTAGATTGACTTTCTTTCTAGATACTGTATTATGCAGATTTTCTACTCATGTTTGGGTGCCAGTTTTGGTAAGCTGTGTTTTTCAAAGAATTTGACTCTCTAAATTTTCAAACTTAACGTTTTTCATAAAATCCTTTATTTTTTTAATGTTCATTAGATCCATAGTAGAGTATCCTTAACTCCAGCCACTGGTTATGTAATATCTGGTTTTGTTCTTGATTGTTTTTGACATGGACTTATCAATTGTACTACTCTTTTCTGAGAACCAACTTTTGCCTTGGTTAATCTTCTTTACTGTAAGTTTTATATGCCACTGATTTTTGTACTTATCTTTTTATTACTTCTTGGCTTCTAATATACAGCACGCTAATTTCCTGATGTGGATACTTCACTCACTGAGTATCATCATCAGCCTTTATCTTACATTATTAAGGCTTAAATTTGCTCAATAAGAAAAGCTTAAGATGAATTTCACAGGTTTTTAATATGTCATCTTTATTCAAAGCATTTTCTTATTCTCATAGTGATTCATCTTTTACAAGTGATTTAAAATATACTCCTGAATTTCAAAAGTTGTACTTTCTTCTACTTCTGTTTTTGTAATTGGTTTTTATAACAATTCCATGGTGGTAAAAAACTATAAACTGTGAGACTTAAACTCTTTTCCTGAGATTTATGTTCCAGCATATGGTCAACTTTTAAAAATATTCCATGTGCACCTGAAAAGTAGATGTATTCTGTGGCCGATGGGTGTATTCTCTATATGTCTGTTAGTGTGTTAATGATGAGGTTCAAATCCTCAATATCCTTTCTGATTCCTCATGCTTGTTTTGTCATTTTTAGAGGCATTTAAATCTGATTGTGGATTTGTCAAGTTCTCATTTTCCTGACAATTTTTGCTTTATATATCTTGTAGTTGTATAAATAAGGTATGTAACAAGGATGGTTTAACCTTGATACGAAGGCCCTTTTGTCATTATAAAATACCATTTTTACATTAAATAACACTCCTTGCCTAAAAGTTCTTTGAAAATTAGAGACATAGTATTTCTCTTGTGGTTAGTGCTTACACAGGATAACTTCTTCTACACTTTTACTTTTAAATCTTATCAAACCTTGTATTTACATCACTGCTTCTGAAGCGCCACATTGTTTTTTCAAAAGTTTAATCTGGTATTTGTCCTTTTACTGGAATATTTATTTTTATTTATTGTAATTTCTGATATATTTGGAAGAAAATCTACAGTATTTTGTTTCTCCTGTTTTTTTTTTATCCTCATCTGTGCCTTTTATTACTCCATTTCACCCTTATAAATTTTAAGTTGTATATTTAGATGACATACCTCTGACTTATTAAAATCCATTATTAAATGGTATATTTACAACTTTCAAGAAAATAACAAAGATCTAATTATACTCCATTTCTCCCTTTCCTCATTTTTGATACTGTCTTGTGTTTACATTCTAAACGCATTTTAAAGTGCAGTGCAAAAGATATTTTTATTATTGGTTTATCTAGTATTTTAGACGTACATTTAGACATACCATGCATTTATTCTTTCCATTGTCCTTACCACATCTGTTTCCATCTGAGTTCCTCTTCTGCCTGAAAAACTCCCTTTCAGTAAATTGAGTCCTTGTCTGATGAGAAATTTTCTTAGCTTTTGTATGGAAATCATTAAATTCTTTAACAAATGAAGGTGAAATTACTGTCACCAGTGCCTTACTGTTGCTCCTTCACAAGTAGTGGGTGTTTTTCCCTGGCTAGTTTTTTACTTTTAGTTTGTTGTTGTTTTATTATGATGTGTTTAAGCATAAGTTTCTTCCCATGTGATGTGTTTAAGGGTAAGTTTCTTCACTGGTATCCTGCTTTGAGTTTGCAGCCTCCTACTATCTGTGAGTTGATGTCTTACCATAGTTTTGAAAAAATCTCAGCCATTATCTAATACTTGTTATTCTCTTTCCTCTTCTATGATTCCAACACTCAGTTAGCACTTTTCACTCTATTGCCTTGTGTCCTATCCTCCACTGTGTATTTTAAAAATTTCCCTTGCATCTGTACATGTTTTCCGCTTATCATTCATTTCCCTAATTCTCTTATCAACCAAGTTTTACCTCCTGTTAAGCCCACCTACTAAGGTTTAAATTTCAGTTACAGATGTTTCTGATTGTTGAATTTGGCATTCTTTCATTTTTTAGTTTCCAATCATCTCCTGAAATTCCCACTAAGTTAGTTAATACTAACCAGCTGTTTTAAAAATTTGTGTACATTCTGATACTTGGATCTCCTGTGAATTTGTTCCTATTATCTGTTTTTTCCCCTCTGGTCTCTGACCACTTTTAGATGTATTCCACAGATTCTGATGTGTCATTATTTTCACTGTCATTATTCTGCAAGATTCTGAAATTTCAATATGTATTCATCCTTTGACAAAAAGTTGTTTGATAAGTTAAAATTTTTCAGGTGAAAGAGCCTGTATGTTTTTTGTTTAGAGTTTCAATGAATGTAATCAGAAAGTGTTTTTAGTATATCTACCTTATGGAAAATTCACTTTATGTGAATATATGATCAATTTTTCTGAATGTGCAATGGGCACTTGAGATGGTACAGTATCACACTGTAGGATTCAACATATACTTGTAACATCTACCTTAGTGTTTATATTGTTTAGGTATTCTCTCTCATTTGTCTACTTCCCCTACTCTATACTAAGCACAGTGGATTAAACTATGTTATTGGTAGTGTACATCTATCTTTCACTGAATCTTCTGTACTGTTTGACTTACACAGAGGGTTTCTGTGTAAGCTGCTGCATACATATTCACATGTTATATTTTCATGGTAAATTTTAGGTTTTGACAGTTTAAAAAATCCTTCTATGTCATAATGCTTTCTGGATTGAATTCTATTTTGGTACTACTATGCCTATGCCTGCCCTTACTTTCATTTGTCTAGTACACCACTGGTCCACTACTTTATTTTCAGCCTTCCTGAATCACTTGATTCAGAAATCACAGGAGCATCTCTGTAAATAGCATATGGTTAGGCCATCTTTTGTGAGCCAGACTGAAAATCGTTTCAACTGGTAGATGAAGCTCATTCACATTAATTGGTATGACTAGTATTTTTCATCTCAATTTATAACATTTCATAATTATGTATATTTTGCTATATTTGTCTATGAAATGTGTACTCTCTGCTTTAAAAAAAAAATTTTTTTTTTGGTACTTAGGAACACCTGTATTTTTGTTGTAGTGGCTACTTTTGAACTCAAACCTTTTAAAATGCCCTTTGTCCCTGTATTTTCTTTTCTCAACTTTTAAAATTGAGGTATTAGCTGTAACTCATAAAATTCACCCTTTAAAATTCAGTGGTTATTGATATATTTAAAAAGTTGTGCAGCCATTACCATTATCTAGTTACAGAACATTTTCATCATTCCAGAAAGCCGTTATCATTAGCATCATCTTTTGTTTGTATGAAATTTCCCTACTCTGTATAATACAAATGCCTCATTTCCTTTACTTAGAATGTTTTCAAGGTTCAACCATGTTGCAGCATGTACCAATACATGATTCCTTTTTATTACAGAATCATAGTCTACTGTATGGACATAAAACATTTTATTTATCCGTTTATCAAGTTATGGACATTTGGTTTGTTTCCACATAAAACATAGGGACAAGAGTCTTTCCCTTACAACCCTCCCTAACTTTGGTTTAGTCTTAGTAGCACATTTCTACATTTTAAATGCTATCATCACTTCTTTTGCTGATACTTTCCCAGTTCTCTCTGTTGGATGAAGCATCCTATAGTAGTTTCCTTAAAAATGGCTCATGGGTATGTCACTCCCAAGTTATTATACGCTGCAAACTGTTATTCCATAACCTTGATATCTGAAACACAGTGTGGCTGAATACAAAATCCTTCGTACTTACTCTGTTTAAAAAATGCTGCTCTGCTGTTGCCTTGTTTTGGTTGCCTCAGTGGATTAAAAAAAGATGTGAACCAGTGTTCTTTTTGCCTTTGGAAATTATGTGATATCTTTACCTGGAAGCAATGAGGATTTGTTCTCTTAGAAACCTGCTAGTTTTCCTAGGAATGCCTTGGACACAATTATTCTGGTGCTAACTGCTCCAGTTCCCAGTGGACTTTTCCAATGTACGGATTCCCATCTGTTTCAATTTCTGGACAACTGTCTTTGAATACAGCTTTAAAAATTAGTCTTTTATAGAAAACACAGATATTAACCCAAATATATATGGTCAATTAATATACAATAAAGGAGCCATGGACATACAAGGGGGAAATGACAGCCTCTTCAACAACTGGTGTTGGCAAAACTGGACACCAACATGTAAGAGAATGAAACTGGACCATTGTCTAACCCCATACACAAAAGTAAATTAGAAATGGATTAAAGACCTGAATGTAAGTCATGAAACCACAAAACTCTTAGAAAAAAACATAGACAAAAATCTCTTGGACATAAATGTGAGCAACTTATTCATGACCATATCTTCCTGGGCAAGGGAAACAAAAGCAAAAATGAACAAGCGGGACTATATCAAGCTGAAAAACTTCTGTACAGCAAAGGACACCATCAACAGAACAAAAAGGTATCCTACAGTATGGGAGAATATATTCATAAACGACAGATCCAATAAAGGGTCGACATCCAAAATATATAGAGAGTTCACCCACCTCAACAAACAAAAAGCAAATAATCCAATTAAAAAATTGGCAGAGGGGGCAGAGAAGACGGCGGTGTGAGTAGAGCAGTGGAAATCTTCTCCCAAAACCATATAAATTTTTGAAAATTCAACAAATACAACTATCCCTAAAAGAGAGACCAGAAGACACAGGACAACAGCCAGACTACATCTACACCTGAGAACCCAGCGCCTCGCAAAAGGGGTAAGATACAAGCCGTGGTCCAGAGGAACGTGAGTGCCCCTCACCCCAGCTCCCTGGCAGGAGGAGAGGAGTCAGAGCAGGGAGGGAGAGGGAACCCAGAACTGCTTAACACCCAGCCCTAGCCATCCACACTGGGAGCACAGACACACAGTGCGTGGGGTGCTGGATACGAGGGAAACAGACAGTAAAACCTGCGAGTGGGTCCCCGCAGCCGGTGACCCTGGGACAAAGAAAAGCGAGTGCTTTTTGAAAGACTTAAAGGGACAGCGACCCCACGGCTGCACGGAAACGTCCCGGGACACTTAGCCCAGCAGCTGTGATTTCCAGGGATCTCCGGGTGCCCTAACCGCTGGGTAGCAGCGCAGCTTGGAAGCCCCTCATGGAGATAAACAGCTTCCTGACCGTTTCCCCTCTGACACTGCTTCGCCATAGTAGAGCAGCAGCCTCAGGCAGCAGGGCAGAGCTTCTTTCACAGCGGCCGGCAAGAATTACAAACCTCGTTTGCGTGCAACTGCCCAGCACAAGCCGCTAGGGGTCATTGTTCTCCCAGGAGAGGAAGGCCACAACTATCAAGAAGGGATGTTCTCCCAGCCAACACATGCACCAGCTTCCACAACTACCTCTATCGCCATGAAAAGGCAGAAGAATTTGATACAGACCAGACTAACCAAGACATCCTCCCCTGAGAAGGAATCTGGGGAGATAGACCTAACCAATCCCCCTGAAAAAGAAATCAAAATAAAGGTCATAACCATGCTGATGCAGGTGCAGAGAAATATGCAAGAGTTAAGGGATGAGGTCTGGAAAGAGATTACATAAATGAAAAAAATATATGGAAGGATTTATAAGCAGAATGGATAAGATGCAAGAGGCCATTGATGGAATAGAAACCAGAGAACATGAACGCATAGAAGCTGACACAGAGAGAGATAAAAGGCTCTCCAGGAATGAATCAATATTAAGAGAACTGTGTGACCAATCAAATGGAACAATATTTGCATTACAGGGGTACCAGAAGAAGAAAAGACAGAAAAAGGGATAGAAAGTGTATCTGAATAAATAATTGCCGAAAACTTCCCAAACTGGGGAAGTACACAGAACTCCCAACAGAAGGGATCCAAGGAGGACAACACCAAGACACATAATAATTAAAATGGCAAACATCAAGGACAAGGACAGACTTTTAAAGGCACCTAGAGAGAGGAAAAAGGTCACCTACAAAGGAAAACCCATCAAGTTATCATCAGATTTCTCAACGTAACCTTACAGGCCAGAAGAGAATGGCATGATATATTTAATGCAATGAAACAGAAGGGTCTTGAACCAAGAATATGTATCCAGCACGATTATCATTTAAATATGAAGGAGGGACTAAACAATTCCCAGACAAGCAAAAGTAAAGGGAATTTACCTCCCACAAACCACCTCTACAGGGTATTTTAGAGGGACTGCTCCAAATGGGAGCACTCCTAAGGCAAAACAGATCTCACCAGAGAAAATAAAATCACAGCAAAGAAAGCAGACCAACCAAATACTAACTAAAGGCAAAAAATAAAATCAACTACCCACAAAAGCAGTTAAAGGAAATACAAAAGAGCACAGAATAAAACACCCAACATATAAAGAATGGAGGAGGAGGAATAAGAAGGGAGAGAAATAAAGAATCACCAGACAGTGTCTATAATAGCTCAAAATGCGAGTTCAGTTAGGCAGTAAGATATTAAAGAAGTTAACCTTGAACCCCTGGTAACCACGAATCTAAAGCCTGCAATGGCAGTAAGTACATATCTTTCAATAATCACCCCAAATGTAAATGGACTGAATGCACCAATCAAAAGACACAAAGTAATAGAATGGTTAAAAAAGCAAGACCCATCTATATGCTGCTTACAAGAGATCCACCTGAAACCCAAAGACATGCACAGACTAAAAGTCAAGGGATGGAAAAAGAGATTCCATGTTAACAACACGGAGAAAAAAACAGGAGTTGCAGTACTAGTATCAGACAAAATAGATTTCAAAACAAAGAAAGTCAAAAGAGATAAAGAAGGACATTACATAATGATAAAGGGCTCAGTCCAACAAGAGGATATAACCATTATAAATATATATGCACCCAACACAGGAGCACCAGCATATATGAAACAAATACTAATAGAACTAAAGGAGGAAACAGAATGCAATGCATTCATTTTAGGAGACTTCAACACACCACTTTCTCCAAAGGATAGATCCACCAGACAGAAAATAAGTAAGGACACAGAGGCACTGAACAACACACTAGAACAGATGGACCTAATAGACATCTATAGAACTCTACATCCAAAAGCAAAAGGATACACATTCTTCTCAAGTGCACATGGAACATTCTCCAGAATACACCACATACTAGGCCACAAAAAGAGCCTCAGTAAATTCCAAAAGATTGAAATCCTACCAACCAACTTTTCAGACCACAAAGGTATAAAACTAGAAATAAATTGTACAAAGAAAGCAAAAAGGCTCACAAACACATGGAGGCTTAACAACATGCTCCTACATAATCAATGGATCAATGATCAAATTAAAATGGAGATCCAGCAATACATGGAAACAAAAGACAACAATAACACAAAGCCCCAACTTCTGTGGGACGCAGCAAAAGCAGTCTTAAGAGGAAAGTAGATAGCAATACAGGCATATTTAAAGAAGGAAGAACAATCCCAAATGAATAGTCTAACGTCACAATTATAGAATTTGGAAAAAGAAGAACAAATGAGACCTAAGGTCAGCAGAAGGAGGGACATGATAAAGATCAGAGAAGAAATAAATAAAATAGAGAAGAATAAAACAATAGCAAAAATCAATGAAACCAAGAGCTGGTTCTTTGAGAAAATAAACAAAATAGATAAGCCTCTAGCCAGACTTATTAAGAGAAAAAGAGAATCAACACACATCAACAGAATCAGAAATGAGAATGGAAAAATCATGACGGACCCCACAGAATACAAAGAATTATTAGAGAGTACTATGAAAACCTATACGCTAACAAGCTGGAAAACCTAGAAGAAATGGACAACTTCTTAGAAAAATATAACCTTCCAAGACTGACCAAAGAAGAAACACAAAATCTAAACAACCAATTACCAGCAAAGAAATTGAAGCAGTAATCAAAAAACTACCCAGGAACAAAACCCCCGGGTCAGATGGATTTACCTTGGCATTTTATCAGACATACAGAGAAGACATAATACCCATTCTCCTTAAAGTTTTCCAAAAAACAGAAGAGGAAGGAATACTTCCAAACTCATTCAATGAAGCCAACATTACCCTAATACCAAAACCAGGCAAAAATCCCACTGAAAAAGAAAATTACAGACCAATACCCCTGATGAATGTAGATGCAAAAATACTCAACAAAATATTAGCAAACACTATTCAAAAATACATAAAGAGGATCATACAGCATGACCAAGTGGAATTCATCCCAGGGATGCAAGGATGGTACAACATTTGAAAATCCATCAACATCATACACCACAGAAACAAAAAGAAAGATAAAAACCACATGATCATCTCCATAGATGCTGAAAAAGCATTCGACAAAATTCAACATCCACTCATGATAAAAACTCTCAGCAAAATGGGTATACAGGGCAAGTACCTCAACATAATAAAGGCCATATATGATAAGCCCACAGCCAACATCATACTGCACAGCAAGAAGCTGAAAGCTTTTCCTCTGAGATCAGGAACAAGACAGGGATGCCCACTCTCCCCACTGTTATTCAACACAGTACTAGGAGGTCCTAGCCATGGCAATCAGACAAAACAAAGAAATACAAGGAATCCAGATTGGTAAAGAAGGAGTTAAACTGTCACCGTTGGCAGATGACATGATACTGTACATAAAAAACCCAAAAGACTCCACTCCAAAACTACTAGAACTGATAGCGGAATACAGCAAAGTTGCATGATACAAAATTAACACACAGAAATCTCTGGCTTTCCTATACACTAACAATGAACTAACAGAAAGAGAAATCACGAAAACAATTCCATTCACAATAGCATCAAAAAGAATACAATACCTAGGAATAAACCTAACCAAGGAAGTGAAAGACCTATACCCTCAAAACTATAAGACACTCTTAAAAGAAATTAAAGAGGTCACTAACAAATGGAAACTCATCCCACGCTCTTGGCTAGGAAGAATTAGTATCGTCAAAATGGCCATCCTACCCAAAGCAATATACAGATTTGATGCAATTCCTATCAAATTACCAACAACATTCTTCAACAAACTGGAACAAATAGTTCAAAAATTCATATGGAAACACCAAAGAACCCAAATAGCCAAAGCAATCCTGAGAAGGAAGAATAAAGTGGGGGAGATCTCACTCCCCAACTTCAAGCTCTACTACAATGCCACAATAATCAAGACAATTTGATACTGGCACAAGAACAGAGCCACAGACCAGTGGAACAGAATAGAGAGTCTAGATATTAACCCAAACATATATGGTCAATTAATATACAATAATGGAGCTGTGGATATACAATGGGGAAATGACAGCCTCTTCAACAGGTGGTGTTGGCAAAACTGGACAGTTACATGTTAAGAGAATGAAACTGGATCATTGTCTAACCCCATACACAAAAGTAAATTCGAAATAGATCAAAGACCTGAATGTAAGTCATGAAACCATAAAACTTCTAGAAAAAAACATAGGCAAAAATCTCTTGGACATAAACATGAGCAACTTCTTCATGAACACATCTCCCCCGGCAAGGGAAACAAAGCAAAAATGAACAAGTGGGACTATATCAAGCTGAAAAGTTTCTGTACAGCAAAGGACACCATCAATAGAACAAAAAGGTACCCTACAGTATGGGAGAATATATTCATAAATGACAGATCCGATAAAGGGTTGACATTCAAAATATATAAAGAGTTCATGCACCTCAACAAACAAAAACCAAATAATCCAATTAAGAAATGGGCAGAGGAGCTGAGCAGTTTTCCAAAGAAGAAATTCAGATGGCCAACAGACACATGAAAAGATGCTCCACATCGCTAGTCATCAGAGAAATGCTAATTAAAACCACTATGAGCTATCACCTCACACCAGTAAGGACTGCCACCATCCAAAGACAAACAACACATGTTGGTGAGGTTGTGGAGAAAGGGGAACCCTCCTACACTGCTGGTGCGAATGTAAATTAGTTCAACCATTGTGGATAACAGTATGGAGTTTCCTCAAAAAGTTCAAAATAGACATACCATTGGACCCAGGATTTCCACTTCTAGGAATTTACCCTTAGAATGCAGCAGCCCAGTTTGAAAAAGACAGATGCACCCCTATGTTTATCACAGCACTATTTACAATAGCTAAGAAATGGAAGCAACCTAAGTGTTCATCAGCAGATGAATGGATAAAGAAGATGTGGTACATATACACAATGGAATATTATTCAGCCATAAGAAGAAAACAAATCCTATCATTTGCAACAACATGAATGGAGCTAGAGGGTATTATGCTCAGTGAAATAAGCCAGGCGGAGAAAGACAAGTATCAAATGATTTCACTCATATGTGGAGTATAAGAGTAAAGAAAAACTGAAGGTACAAAACAGCAGCAGACTCACAGAACCCAAGAATGGACTAACAGTTACCAAAGGGAAAGGGACTAGGGAGGATTGGTGGGAAGGGAGGGATAAGGGTGGGGAAACAGAAAGGGGGTATTACAATTAGCATGTATAATTAGCATGTGGTGGGGGGGCATGGGGAGGGCTGTGCAACACAGTGAAGACAAGTAGTGATTCTACAGCATCTTACTATGCTGATGGACAGTGACTTTAATGGGGTTTGTGGGGGGGACTTGGTGATGGGGGGTGTCTAGTAAACATAATGTTCCTCATGTAATTGTAGATTAATGATACCAAAAAAAATTAGTTCTTTTCCATTCTTTTTTCTTTCTTGGACTCTCAAATTATGAATGTTAGTCCTATATTGTGTCTTTAATTTCCACTGTTTCCCATGACACCTGTTTTTTTTTCTAGCTTTGAAATATAACTGACATAAAACACAAAGTATATGTGCTGACTTGATACTGATATGTCCTGCAAAATGATGATCACCACAGCCTTAGCCAACACCTCCATCACATAATTACCATTGCATTTTTGTGCTAAGAAACTGTAAGATCTCCTCACGTAGCAACTTTTGAGTATACAATACATTGTCTGACACTTTTTACTTCATCTTCTATATCATTTTCTTTCACTCTGTTCTTTTCGTACCGTTCTTCAATGCACCTTATTAAATTTTCATTTGAGTCTATTCTCCCTGGGATACCTTATAATTAATTTAGAAGATTTTTTTTCCTATGTCCTATTTCTCTACTGAGTTTATTCACTTTTCTATTCCTTTTTTTGCCCATTTTCTTTTGTGGTGGAATTTTATTTTTTTTAAATATCCTTACATGCTTGACTGAATATATTAAACTGTCTGGATTGTGGTCAGTTTCATCTGCATGGTTGTTTTTCTGGGGCAGGAAGGTATTTTCTTCAGTTGATATGTACTGAAATGTCATTTTGTTTTATTTTTACAACAGCTATATATGGACTTATTAACCTTTCCTTTTTGTGGTGTTAGGGTGTTTCAGAAGATTCATAGTTTAATAGCCCACCCTTATATCAAATACTTTGAAGTCCAGGCATTTTAGGATACCTTTTTGGTCTGTTGGTGGGAAAAGAGATTGGTGAGACCTTGATTTTGCGTTCATTTTGTCTTGCAGGAAACTAAAACTTCCCCAGGTCCTTTTCTTTGTCAGCATTTAAATTACCAAAAGGAGCTTGTTTCCTTTATACCTTTTGTCTTAACCCTGAAGCTTTTGAGAAGATGACTTCTGCAAATCACTCACAATTTTAAGTAACTTCTCTGTAGTCCCTATTCTTACCTGTAACACACACCTATTTAATGTTGAACTTAGTGTGGAAATAGGTCCAGCTTCTATTGCTGTGTTGTGTATATGTGTTGGCTAGCCTTTCCTCCCTACAAAGCCTGTCTTGAGGGCTGGGAGTAGAGTGTGTGAGAGATCACATGCTGAAAATTCAGCGGTTTCTCTTTTACTTACAATTATTTTTAAGTCTGGGCATTCTCTGTCTTCAAGTTATGCTGCAAGCATGGTTTGTGTGTGGATGTCTTTTACCTTCCTTGTAGGGCCACATTATTTTTAGAGGATATATTGGGAGATGGGTAGTTAGTTACGTGGTTACCAATGACTTCAGCTACTCAGAGGAAGTGAGATTTAAGTTAAAGTAAAGTAATGAACCAATTAAGTTCTAAAAAACAATTCAGGTTAAAAATTAAAATACAAGTTAAAAGTTCAGTAATAATGTCATGTGCAAAGTCTTCCTATAAAGCATTATACCAAACCAGGAAGTCATAACAGGAAAAAAAAAAAGCAAAAGCGATGAGAAAATGAATGTAACTGACACAAAATTCATTTTAGTACAAAGTTAAAAAAATGAATTCACAGCCTCTTATAAACAGAAGGCTTATTTATTTAGTAATAAAAAGCTCTTATTAATAAGGAATAGTCCAAGTAGAAAAATGGGCAGGAGTTATGGATAAGAAAAATCCTTCATAAAGCATGAGAATATGCACAAGTTAAAACAAGATTTCCTTGTAACATATCAAATTAAGATGATTAATACTCCCAGGTGATCAGGAAGGTACGTAGTAACAGGCATTCCCAATCACCAGTGGAGTTACTCAAATCTGTACAAATACATACAAAATAAGATTGTTTAAAAGAATTTTTCAAAATAATAAATATGTACACACTCAAACCAAGCATTTTTATGAATTCTAAATAACTTCATCTAAAAAAAAAAAGGGCACCTAAGATTGGTACTGGTACAGAATGTTCAATACATTTCTGTATTTCCAAGAAATGGTGAAAAACTATAAAAAAATTATAATTCAAGATTCATCAATATGATGGAAAGATTAAATCCTTCAGAAACCTCAGAAATAAAAACCTTAAATTTATTTTGGATTATTTTCTCCTATAACTTATAAAGCATTTTATTTTTTGAGGTATATACAATAAAATGCACAAATCTTAATGTACAGCTTGATGAATTTTGACTCATTTATACACTTATGTAACCATTGCTGAGATCAAGATATTAAATATTCTACTTTATTCCCCAGCCCTGCAACTTTTTCAACCATTTCCCCACATACCTCCCCATGGCAACTACTAGTCTTTTCACTGTGACTATGAATCTATTTGTTTTGTTCACTCTTTCACCTTGCTTTTTAAATTCCACATGTAAATGAAATTATATGGTATCTGTTTTTGGTTTATTTCACTAAGCTTAATACCCTCCAGGTTGTTGCAAATGAAAAATTTTCATTATTTTTTTATGGCTGAGTAATATTCCATTGTAGATACATACCACCTCTTTATCCACTAATCTACTGATGGACATTTAGGTTGCTTCCATAGTTTGGCTATTGTCAATAATGCTGTGATAAACCTAAGAGTGCTACATATCATTATAAATTAGAGATTTTGTCTTCCTTGGGTAAATTCCCAGAAATGGAATTGCTAAGTCATACGGTATTTCCGTTTTTTGTTTTCTGAGAAACCTCCACACTGCTTTTCATAGTGGCTGCGCCAATGTGCAATCTCACCAACTGTGTACAAGAGTTTCCTTTTTCCACATCCTTGCCATTACTTATTTCTTGTCTCATTGATTATTAGCCATTCTGACTGGTGTAAAGTGCTATTTCATTATGGTTTTGATGGGCATTTCCCTGATGATTACTGCTGTTGAGCATTTTTCCATGTGTCTGTTGGCCATTTGTATGTTTTCTTCAGAGAATGTCCATCCAGGTCCTCTGTCCATTTTTTTTTTTATGTTGAGTTGTATGAGTTCTTTATGTATTTTGGAAATTAGCCCCTTGTTGGATGTATCACTTGCAAATATATTCTCCCACATGTAGGCTGCCTTTTTGTTTTGTTGATGGTTTCTTTTCCTGTGCCAAAGCTTTTTAGTACCACTTGTTTATTTTTGTTTTTGTTTCCCTTGCCTGGGGAAATGTATCCAAATATAATTGCTAATGCTGATGTTCAAGAGTTTACTGCATGTTTTCTTCTGTTTCATGACTTCAAGTCTTATATTTAGCTATTTAATCTACTTCTACAGTTTACTGTTGTGCATGGTGTAATACAATGATCCAGTTTCATTCTTTTGCATGTTAGCATGTTCATTCTTTTGCAAGTTACCATGTATGGAAGAAACTGTCTTTTCCTCACTTCTTCAGAGTATATTGAAGTATATTGTACTCTTTGTCATATACTAATTGACCATACAGGAATGGGTTTATTTTTCAGCTCTCTGTTCTGCTCTACTGTTAAGTACTCATACAGCATTTTTAGCTATGCTGTTCATAATAAAATCCAGTTTTGGCATTAAAAAATTACCAACCATGAATATATATACTTGATGTTAATTTTTTGGTCACTTTAAAATTTTAAATTTTATATAGATGTGAATTTTTTTTCAGAAACAACTGAGTATAAACTGAAGAGATAGTGCTTCTTGACTCTGAAATATGTCAGCATGTAGTTCCTAAAAATAAAGACTTTCTCTTACATAACTCTAGTAGTTATCAAAATCAGGAAATTCAGTATTACCTAATCCATAGTTTATATTCAAATTTCATCAACTGTGCTAACAACATTATTTATAGCTTCACACCCCTACCCCCAAAATTTAATACAACATCAAGCACTCTATTTGGTTATGCCTCTTTCCTCTCTTTTAATCTGGAACATTCCTCAGTCTTTGTGTATTTCTTGACATTGGTATATTTAAAGAGTATAGGCCAGTTAATTTGTAGAATGTCTTCAATTTCATTTGTCTGATTTCTCCTAATAATTATATGTTATTAGGTGTGAATTTCTGGCAGATATTTATCACAGAAGTAAGGTTGTGTCCTTTTCAGTGAGTGCATCCTATCAGGAGTAATAGGACATCAGTTTGTGATGATGGTATGTGTACTCAAAATGGTAGCAGTAATTTTTGCTACAATGATATCCTCCACGTTTCCCTATCAGAAATTTGGTATATGGGGATTTGTGGGGAGATGTGCTGATACTATGTATTGTTTCTCATCAAACATCAGCCACAAGGTTAGCTTTCATTAATGATTTTCATTAATGATTAATCAACTATCAGGAAGAACTTTTCCTTCTCCCTCAATCATTCATTCATATCAGGAGTTACAAATTCTTATATATGGGGGGGCTGGGGGGTAATGCCACCAATTACTATGCATTTTTATTTGGAATCTCAAACTGTCCCAGATTTGGCCAATGGGAGTCCCTTCAATCTGGACCCTCTGTGCTTTTGCTGGATCTCAAAACTCTCTGAATATTCCCTTACTTTATAGGGTGGGTAATGAAAATATTTTATATTTTGTTGCAGATGTATATTATTAAGGATATAGATTTGTAAAATCTCAATAAACTACATATGCTTAAAATATGTGTACTGGTTCATGTTAATACTCCAGCTAGTAGCACTTCTTGCAATGTTATGGGCAAGCAATTCTTATATTATCTTATGTGTTAAGTACATACACTGATCATATTGTAAACTAAATTTCTCACTGTTAGAGAAAGTAGGTACAAATAAGCAAAGAGGAAAAGACAGAATAAACTCTGTTTTAAAAATAAAGGAATATAGACATGCATATGTGTGTGTGTACATACACTCAGACCTGTGTTTTCTAGCTTTGTGCACCAAGAAGCACTACAAGCCGTGAGGTACCTAGAGCAATGAAAACAACTAGCAGCCAGATCTTGGTTTCTAAATACTATTCTCCAGTAAAAGCAAGCAAGTCTCCTTAGAGAAAAAGCTAACTCCAGGTGTGGGGCAGGGACAAAGCTTTCTCTTTAAGAGGAAAACTAATTAAATAGTTTATAAATAATTAATTTATAATTAATTTAATGCACAGAACTGTACACTTAAAAATGGTTAAGATGTAGATTTTATGTTCAGCATATTTAACAATAGAACAAAAAAGCAATATATATGAGAACACTGTATTAAAAGCACTATTCTTTTCTCATGAAGTATGAGAAATACAAATGTATCAACTGATAAATAAAAGACAAACCAGTACTGTCTGAGGCAGTTTTCTTGCTGTGTCCCTTAATGTATTTATTTAAATAAAGGAGTTCTGAAGCCTTGATAAGCCATGTATATTAATATTTAAAGAAAATAAACATAAACAACACCTAGTCCAAGACTTGAACAAACTTGAATTCAAGCAACATTCACTGAATACTTACTATGCAGGCAGCACTCTGGCATATTACTGCAGACACAAAGTAAGACATAATCTTTGCCTTTCAGGAGCTTAAAATCTAGTTGTTAATATGAAATTTAGGACACTTAGTGCGTGATGATATAGATAATCCACTTTGGGGAAGAGAAAAACTACCTGAAACTATCAGTCTGATATAGTATCATGAAATGGAAAAGCAGTTTAGTTTTGAGCCATGACATTAAAATGCTTCATTATGAAGTCAACCTCACTTCTCAATAGTTTACAGCAAAATCAGATGACATGATCATCTACACAAGATGCTAGTAGGACAATGTGTCCATTCAGCATAAGCTATTTTCCAGTAAGGTCGTTTCGGAACAAGGTAAAAAGGGAGCTGTGTTCTTGCTTCTTCAAATGCTTAAAAAAAAAAGTCAGATATTCTAAAGTTATATCAACTACCTAGCTTTCTTAGGAAAAGTAAGGAGTTATTCCTTAAATATACTCTGTTAAAGTAGAAATATTAAGATCTAAACCATTTATAATTACATGCCTTTCCTCCCCCCCATCTCTTCCTTTCAAGTTCAGAGCACAGAATATGGATGTTCAAAGACTATTAAACTAAATTTAGCAGGAAAAGAGAAAACACTTTAAAAGTGCTTCAAATGCAGAAGGGCCCCTTTTTAAAAGCCTTTATTTAAAATTTCTGGTGTAGGTAGTAAAAGCAATTACCAAATTTGGAACATGTTATATATATAACTATATCATGTTTCAAGTTCTCTCAAGGATCAGAAAAAAATTAAAGTAGATGAAAATGTGTCAAACATTGTATGAGTCTGGTGCTACTTAATATTTAAAAAGTCATAGGAATGGAACCTCCACTGAGTGTTTAAAAGCCTACTACATTTAAAATTGAAACTGAAGCAGATCAAAAACAATTCAGCATTCTTTAAAGTTCTTACCACAATCATTTCTGAAGGCTCTAACACAAGACAATCACATCCTCTTTTTCCTCCAAACTGCTTACCAAAACTATAAAAACAGAAAAACAATTTCTTTAGCAAAGGTTATAAATAAAATATGTCAATATAGGAAAAAAAATGAACCAAAGAAAACTAGATATTAACCAAGAAATTCCTATCCTATCACTTACATTAACAAAGTAAGAGTTTTTTTAAAAAATGAAAATAAAACTTTCCTCTTTCTTGCCTAGATATAACTGGTATCAATACAGTTCTGTGTGAAAATTCTTTTAAATGCCTGCCTTTAGTCTCTAAAACTAATTATAAAAGATACCTTCCTAATTTCAAATTTTGAACAGTTATCAGTATATGCTAAATTCAAGTAAAAACACAATAAAGAGTGAAGCCACAATTATGGAATATTTTATAATAGTAAATTATTTTTAGTATTTTAGGGGTATTAGACAACAGATATAACCAACTTTCAAAATATCCACATTTGAATATATAAAGAAATGCAGTAAGATACAGAGGTAATTTATTTTTGAAAATAGTGTTGAAGCCACTTGCTAGCTTTTTGGAAGAAGATAAATTTAATTGGTACTGAAAGAAAATATGAGTATTTTTATAGTCTTCATTTCAGAGATTTCTAAGCAAATCAAAAACAAAAGCATTCATAAAGGGAAAAGAATGATGTTTTCATTTTAAAAGATAAACTGAATTTTTAATTTTGTAAATTAGTTTTAATTTATAATAAAATCATTTTTATTTTGTGGAGGAAATAGAAAAAAATGCTTGCTAATTATATGAGACAAAAGGTTAACATTCTTAATATGCAGAGTACACTTAAATAATAGTAGCAACCTAAAATATTATATAAATGAAAATTAAGTACCATGGCCAATTATAAAGTAAATAAATAATTATTCCAAAGTAGCCAACCAAAAAAATTAAAAACACACCACCAATAATGCAAACAAAGTATAAAATACCAAAAAGCAAACTTTAATGAAGAAATACAGAAGTCTTTCTGTATTTATAAACACTATGCAATTCTACTGATAGACTAGAAATAGGACTTGAATAAAGAAAGTGACATATCACATACTTTTATGAGAGGGTCAATATTATACAAATTTTGATTTTCCACAAAGTATAAGGTTATATACAAATATCGGTTTATAACAAAATCCTAATTCTAACCCAAATGTAATAAATTACTTTTGTACATAACAAAAACCCACTTCTGTATTTTCTTACATCATCTAATACATGAGACAAAAGCAAATTTCTAAGTTTGCTTTCATCCGGAATGGATTAACCAGGACTAGATTTACTCTCCCATCTGAAAAAACTTCAAAATCTGACAAAATACATACATTAAACAAATTCAAGACACTGGAAAACAAGCAGGACAAGGCTGTGATCCCTAAGAGAGGGAATTAAAAAAATTAAGGTGACCTCTACAATAACCGATTTTAATACCTACAGACAATCTCTAGGCCACAATGCAAGAAGGGAGAAACCTAACACAGCCTGGCAATCTCACTGAACTGAAGACATAGAGCTAGTTTTGGGTTGTGTGTAGTGAAGGAAGAAAGATCCTTAAAATGTATGGAGTTGACTGCAGGAAAGAAGGAGCAGCAGAGAGGAGAGAGAGACAGAAAGAAAATGTGTGAGAGTACGTGTGTGAGTGCACAGGTGCACTCTGGTGACCTTCAGGAAGATTCCCTTGAGTCTGTGGGCGAGCCTATGAATATGTGAGGAAAAAAACAATTTAAAAGCCAGAGTAGAAAGACCACATAATACATGCAGCATTGAGTAGGGTCCTCAGAAATGTATTTCCTTAATGATGCGGTAAATTAGTTCTACACTAAAGTGCTGGACTTATTTAGTCAAGTAAAAGACACAAAATGATCAAATGGATTCAATTACTTAAACTCCATGTCAGAAGAAAGCCCAATACATTAAAGAAATGTAACAAAAACTAAACCCAGGAACATAAAATTCACAATGTTCAATGTCCACTAAAACAAAGTAAAAAACAAGCATGCAAAGAAAGAAACAGGAAAATCTAATCCATTAACCAACAGTAAAACCAATCAACAAAAACAGACCCAGGACTGCCAGCAATGAGTGAATCAGCAGACAAAAACATTAAAACAGCAAAGTACCTGCCATCTTCAAGAAAGTAGATATATATATACTTTAAAGAGAGAAACAGAAGCTAAAACAAAAAACAAAAAAGCCTAGAAGAATGTTTTATCACATCGCATATGAAGGCACATACTAACATACTATCTGGTTGTCCCATTTTTTAATATGTTAAAATTGGTGAGTGGCTTCAGTGTCAACTTAACATACTCATTATGAAGTTTCCTCTCAATTCTTCATCTATTAGTTTAGCATCCCATTTTGATCAGTGCCTTTATCTAAAGTGTAATTAGGGCTATTGAAATAGGCATTTTACAATTTTATCATTCCTACTGGATTTATCAACTAGAGTACTGATACAAAGAAATACACTCCCTTCAACTATGAGTTCTGGGAATGATAGTTTATATAAGAAAGGCAGGATAAATATTTCAACTGTAGATGACATGACTGTATATTAAGTAAATCCTGTACTTCTGGTAAGAAGTGAAATTAGCAAGACTGAAGGATACAAGCTCAATGTCCAAAAATTGATTTTCTGTGTATTATCAACAAATAATCTAAAAAATTCTTTTAATTTCATTAAAAACAGGAAGAAAACATAGAACATTCATATAAACTTGTCAAAATATGTGCAAGAACCCTATAAAATGACAAACTAAAACACTACAAAATGTTGCCGAGAGAAATTAAAGATGACCCAAATAAAATGAAATATATATCCTGTTTTTTGATTAAATGGTTCTACAGATCCAATGCAATGAAAAAATTGCTTTACAGAAATTGACATAATGATTCAAAAATTTACATGGAAATGTAACAAACCTAAAATAGCTAAAACAATTTTGGAGAACTAAGTTAGAATATTTATATTAACAGATTTCAAGACAATAAATACTACAAAGCTAAAATAAAGCTAGAATTCTCAAGATGGTATGTCATTGGATCAACTTAAAGATCAATGAAACAGGACAGAGAAAACAAATGAGACCTTTAGAAATACAGTCAACTGAAGTCTGGCAAAAGCACCAGGGGAATTCAATGGTAGAAAAGGTATTTTCTATAAACGGTGATGGAACCATGTATCAATACAAAAAAAAGTGGGGGATGATCTTAAATACTATAAATAAAAAGTTAGAAATGGATTGGAGATATAAATGGGGAAAAAAAGGAAGTTATGAAATTCTCATAGTAATAGAATTTTTATATATACCTTACATCAGGGTTAGAAAGTTTCCTTCTTTATGTATAGTATGTTCAAAAATTTTACCATGAATGAGTTTTGGATTTTGTCAAATTTTTTTTGTGTGTTTACTGAAAGAATCACATGGTTTTTGTTCATTATTTTACTAACAGAGTATTAATTGATTTATGAATGCTAAACCTTACATTCCTGTGATAATTCCAATTTGATCACAGTTTTTAATACTTGTAATATATTTCTGGATTTGGTTTGCTGTTATTTTGTTAACTTTTGTATGAATGTTCATGAGAGAGAACAATTTGTAGTTTTCTTGTGATATCTATGTCTGGCATTGGTATCAGGGTAATACTGAACTCAACTAAAATAGGTTGCAAGTGTTCCCTCTCCTCCCATTTTCTAAGTTTTTGCACAGGATATGTAATAATGCTTCCTTAAACATCTGAAAATACTAGCAGTAAAGCCATCTGGGCCTAAGTTTTGTGAGAATATACTTTATTATTAATGTAATTTATTTACTTTCCGTAAGTATACTCAAAGTTTCTATTTCTTTTTGAGTCTCCTTATGGTAATGTATACCTTTGTAAGATATGTGCAATTTGTTGTTATAAAGTGGCTCATAAAATTCCAATACTTTCAATTTCTGTAGGATAGTAGTGTCTCCTTTCATGCCTGATTTTGGCAATTTTGTCTCTTCTCTTTTTAATGGTCAAACTCAAGGTTTATCAATTTCAAAGACTTTTTCAAAGAACCAACTTTTCGTTTCATTGATTTTTCTCTATTGTTTTTCAAGGTTTTATTTCATTAACTTCCACTAGAACTTTACTTTTATTTGCTTTGAGTTTATTTTGCTATTACTCTAAAGATGGAAATTTAAGATGACTGAATTGAGACCATTATTTTCTCCTAAAGATGCTATAAATTTAGTGCTTTATATTTCCTAAGACACCTTAGTTGAATCCCATAAATTTTGATATGTTCATTTTTGTTCATTTCAAAAAAATTTCTGATTTTTATTGTCAACTCTTTTTTGACCTGTGGATCACTTATAAATGTATTGTTTAAACACATTTCTTCCTGGAAATGACATATTATCTAATTTCAATCTACTCAGAGGACAAACTTTGGATGACTTCAATCCTTTTCAATTATTGAGACTTCCTTTATGGCCTAGAATATAATCTAGTCTGGAGAATGACCTATGAGTCTGAAAAAAAAAAAATGTATCAGATCAAAGTGGTCGATATAAAGTTTTCTTTACATAAATTTTTCACTCCAGTCGTTCTATTAATTGAAAATAGAGTTTTGAAATCTCCAGCTGTAAGTTAAATTTCTCCTGATCCTTTCAATTTTATCAGTTTTTACTGGTTTTATTTTGGGACTCTATTATTAAATGCATACACAACAAATACTTTTGTATGTTCCTAATGTCAAGATCCTTTAAGCACTATGAAATTTTGCTATTAGTCTCTAGTAATATTTCCTGTTTTACAGTCTCTTTTGACTGATATTAACATGACCATACCAGTTCTCTTATGAATATAATTTGCCTAATATATCTTCTTCCATCCTTTTACTTCCAGTGTATTTGTACTTTGAAGCTAAAGTATTTCCTACAGACAGCATATAATTAGATTGTAACAGAATCTGTTAAACTCTTATCTTTTGACTGCAATGTCTAGACCATGCACATATAGTGAAATTACTGATGTGGCTGGATTATGTCAGTCATTTTCCTGTTTTGTAAATGCCTCGTCTTCTTTATTCCTCTGTTACTATTTTACTGCCACATCATGTCTGTTAAATGAATATTTTCAGTGTGCCATTTAAATTCCTTTGATGATTTTTACATGTTATTTTTTATATTCTTAATGGTTAATCGACAGATTATAATATGCATTGTGAATAAGACAAAGCTATCCACTCTCACCACTACCAACCAACACTATACTTGGGATTAGGCAGTGTAATAAGGCAAGAAAAGGAATTAAAGGCATACAGAATGGGTAGGAATAAATAAATCTCTTTTACCAAAGATGACTGATCCTGTATGTTGAAAACTCTAAGGACCAGCAAACTTAACTATTAGAACTTACATTATGGATCACAGTATATAAAATCAATATATAAGAACCATTGCATTTCTATATTCTAGCAATGAATAACAAAAATAAGAAAACAGTGCCATTCAGAACAGCATCAAAAGGAAAAAATACTTGGAAACAATTTAACAGAAGCACAAGACTTACACATTGAAAAATGCAAAACATTATTAGACAGAAATTAAAGAAGATGTAAATATATGTAGAAACAATTCATGTTCAGATTGAAAGATGCAGTATTGATAATACTACAAGTTTCCCCAAATTAATCTATAGATTCAGATTATATCTGGACTTCCAGTTTTCTCTGTGGCATGTAAGAACCTTGGAAATTGCCACTCTGTCCTAATAACAAGTAAAAAGCTGAAAATACTGATAATCAAAACTTTTCTTAGATCCATAAAAACTGAGGTAACTGGGCAAATTGCTGCCCCCAAATTAGAGAAGGACAGATGAATACAGAGAATCACGACTTAGAGCAGCAAACTCTACAGGAACCAGTGCCAGGGCAAGGAAAATGCAACTGTAATTGACAAACTGAGGGAGGCTCACTGTAGACAACTCTTGAGAGTTAAAACTACAGAGAAGCACAGTCACTGAAGGGGCCCCCACACTTTTTTGAGTTTTACATCATTATCTCTATCAGGTTCCCAGAGTGAATAACAGAAAAAGCCCCTTATACTTTTGGCGGCAGCAGTGGAAAAGGAACCATTCTGAAACACACTACAGTATTCTGTTCTGAAACAAGGCCTGCCCTTACGAGGAAACGATTCCATCAAAGCCTAACAGACCTGCAGAAAGGGAAATGCCCAACTCAAGTTGGCTCTAGCCTTCCATGTTGAGAAAGGGCAAGATCCAACTCCAGTCCTCTTATCTATTCTGTCCCATCCAAATGGAGAAAAAACTGACAAACACATGTGAAGGTCCCAGTTCAAATTCAAAGGCTCACTATAAGACTGAAATCGAACCACACAACTATAAAATGCCTTCCATCCCCCCACACCTTACTAGCACATTACTAAAGGAATTCCTTTTGCCTAGTATATCATGACTGGTTACTGAGAAAAAGTTACAAGTCACTAAAAAAGCAAAAAACAAAATTGGAAGAGACAGAGCATCAAAGCCAGACTCATATATGACAGGGACATACAATAATTCTATACCAGAACCAAGTAGGATTTAGCCCAGGTATGCAAGGGTGGTTCACCAAACAAAACTCAATTAATGTAATCCATCACCTCAATAGGCTAAAAGAGGAAAAACTACATATGAATAGATGCAGAAAAGCACTTGACAAAATCCAACATCCATTCATGATAAAAATTCAGTAAACTAGAAAGAGAGGAGAATTTCCTCAACTTGATAAAGCCTACCTACAGAAAACCAACAGCTAATATCATATTTAATTGGGAGAAACTCATTGCTTTATCACTAAGATAAGGGATTAAGAAAGGATGTCCTCTCTCAAACAATGCTTCTCAAGATCATACTGCAAGTCCTAGCTAGAAAAAGAAAAGTAATGCAGACTGGGAAGGAAGATATAAAACTGTATTTGTTTGCAGACAATATTTTCATCCATGTAAAAATCTGAAAAACTGACCAAAAAGACCTCCTGGAAATAGCAAGTAGTTATAGCAAGGTTGCAGGTTTACAAGATTAATATATAAAAGTCAACTGCTTTCCTATATACCAGCAATTAACAAATGCAATTTGAAATTAAAAACACAATGCCATTTATATTAGCATCCCAAAAATGAAATACATGGTAAAAATCTAACAAAATATGTACAAGATCTATATAAAGAAGAATTAAATAAGAGATATTCAGTATTCATGCTCAGGGAGACACAATATTGTTAATAGGTCAGTTCTTCCCAAGTTTTTTATAGATTCAGCACAATCCCAATCAAAATCCCAGAAAGTTATTTTGTGAATATTGCAAAAACCGATTCTTAAGTTAATGTAGAGAGAGGCATAAGGTTCAGAATAGCCAACATTGAAGGGGAAATATGAAGTCAGAGGGCTATTGTTATCAAACTTCAAGACTTACCATAAAACTACAGTAATTAAGACAGAGTTGTAGTGGTAAAAGAGACAAAAGAGTTCAATGGAACAGAATAGAGTGCCCAGAAGTAGACCCCCATAAATAAACACAACTGACTTTTGACAAAGCAGCAAAGGAAGCACATTAGAGCAAATTTAGTTTTTTCAACAAATGGTGATGAAACAATTGGACATCCACATGCAAAAAAAATGAATCTAGACACAGACCTTACACCCTTCACCAAAATTAACTTAAAATGGATCATAGATCTAAATGTACAACACAAAACTACAAAACTCCTAGAAGATAACATAGGAGAAAACCTAGATGACTGATTATGACGACTTTTTAGTTGCAACACCAAAGGTATGATGCATGAAAGTAATAATTGATAAAGTGAACTTCATTAAAATTATAAACTTCTGCTCTATGAAAGACAAACTCAAGAAAATGAGAAGACAAGCCATAGACTGGGAGAAACTATTTGCAAGAGACAAATCTGATGAAGGATTGTTTATCCAAAACATACAATGAATTCTTAGCACTCAACAATAAGAAAACCAATAGAAATTTAAGAATGGGCAACATCTTTTTTTTTGTATTTTATTTTATTATTCTTTATTGTTATTTAAAATTTTTTATTAAGGTATGATTGATATACACTCTTATGAAGGTTTCACATGAAAACACAATGTGGTTATTACATTTACCCGTATTATCAAGTCCCCACCCATATCCCAATGCAGTCATTGTCCATCAGTGCAGCAAGATTAGAATGGGCAACATCTTAACAGACACTTCACCAAAGAAGATACAGATATGGTAAGTAAGCACATGAAAAGCTCCACATCACATGTCAAGGGAGGAATGAATAGGTGGAACTCAGAGGCATTTTGGTCATTAATGGTGGATACAGGTCATTACATACTTGTCCAAATCCAGAGAATGTACACCACCAAGAGTGAACTCTAAAGTTAACTATGCACTTTTGATGGTGACGATGTGGCAATGAGATTCACCATCTATAACAATGTACCACTCTGGTGAGGGAAGCTGATAATGGTGGAGGCTATGCACGAACGGGGGTAGGAAAATCTATTCCTTCTGTTCTATTTTCCTGTGAGCCTAAAATTGCTCAAAAAACTAGTCTATTTTGAAATAATATATCACTTCTCATAAAAATCCCAACAGGCTTTACTGTGTAAGTTGACAAGCAGATTCTGAAATTTATATGGAAACACAAAGGACCTTAAACAATCAGAACCTTTCAAAAAAGGAACAAAGTTGTGAGACATAATACCAACTTAAAAACTTAAAGCCACAATAATCAAGACAGCAGTCCTAGTACCAAGACAGAAAAACAGTTACATGGAAAAGAATTCAGAACAGGTAAACTAAGCAGCATCACACACACGGTCAACTGTTTCTCAATAAAGGTACCAATCAATTCAATGCCTTTTCATTAAATGGCACTGGGTAGCTTGGGTATCTATCTTTATTACAGAGAACCAAAAAGAAACAAAAACAAAAATTAAGTCACAAAGGGCAGAGGCCAAAATATAATAGCTAAGTCTGAAAAACTCCTAGAAAAAAATTGTGAGGTTAGGTTAAACAAAGATTTCTTAGATATGACACTAAAACATTAACCCTCAAAAAAATAAACTTAGTAGACTTCATCAAAATTTAAAACATCTATGCTTCAAAACACTATAAAGAAAAGGAAAAGACAAGACACAGACCAAGAGACCTGGGAAGGAGGTATGTTCCAATACCTCCAATATTCAAGGATGCTTTAAACTGTGGATAGTTTTGAATCCTACATATAAAATGTTTTTTCCTATACATACATACCTATGATAAAGCTTAACTTGTAAATTAGGCATAGTAAGAAATTAACAATAGAAAAATTATAATATACAGTAATGAAAGTTATGTGAATATGGTCTCTCAAAATATCTGTATTCACCCTTTTTATGAGATGATGTGAGATGATAAAATGCCTACATGGTGAGATGAAGTAAGGTGAATGACACAGGGATTATGATGGAGCATTAGGCTACTTACTGACCTGACAACACCATCAGAAGGAAGCTCATCTGCTCCAGCCCATAGCTCACAGTGGGTAACCGAAACCATGGAAAGAAAATGTCCACAGGGAAGGGGATTATATGAAAACCATATATCTGATAAAGAACTTGTAACACAATTAAAAAATATATATCTGAGAAAGAACTTGTATCCAAAACATATACATTCTTACAACTTGATAACAAGACAACTGAAAATGCAGAAAAACTTTGGATAGACATTTCAACAAAGGAGGCATAGGAATACCTAATAAGCACAGGAAAGAAAAGATCCTCAACCGCACTAGTCACTATTGAAATGCAACTTAAAATTCAATACATACTAGAACTGTCAATACCGAATGATGGAGTGGAATGTGGAGAAACTAAATCCATTCTATGTAAAACAGTACAGTGATCTTAAACAATCTGGCCCTTTCCTTTAAAAGTTAATGCTTATCATTCAACATAGCAATTCCACTCCTGGATATCTACAAAAGACATGAAAACATATGGCTCATGTAAAGACTTGCATATGAATCTTGATAACACCATTGTTTGTAAATGCCCTCAAACTCTAACAATAAACATTTTCAAGTTCTTCAACTCTTGATGAATGGCTAGATGAAATGTGGTATCTTCATTGAATGAAATACAATTTTTAAAAACGGGTATGCTACAACTGATGTGTGCTAACATAGATGAGCCTCAAAACATTATGCTAAGTGACATAAGCCTAAAACAAAAGACCAATTTTAAATACCTGCAGAAGGCAGATTAGATTAACTGCAAAAGGGCAAGAGGGAACTTTTTCAGGTAATGGAAGTCATCTATAACTGTGGTGCACCACATGCATTTAAATTATTGAACTGTAAACTTGAGATGCATGAATGTTATGGTACGCAAATCATCCTCCAGTAAAGCTATGTTAAGAAGACTAAGAAAACACCGAAGAGAATCTTTATGAACTTGGAGTAGGCAATAATTAGGACATGTAAGTACTACAAACAAAAAGAAAAAATCATCCTTCGGACTTTATCATAATTAAAGAAGTCAACATTGAAAAATGAAAAGTTAAAACAGTCTGGGAGAAATATTAGCAACACATGTATCTCACAAAGAATTCTTATGCATAGTATGTAAGTAACGTAACTCAAAAATAAAAAGGCAACACTAAAGTAGGCATGTGAGTGGTCAATAACTGCATGCAAAATATGCTCAATATCATTAGTTATCATGGAAGTGCAAATTAATACCGCAAGGAGATCCCACTGTACACACCAGAACTAAAATTAACAATTAAACATTTCAGGCATTGAAGAGGATACTGAGAAATTGCAATTCTCATAAGCTGGTGGTGAGAATATAAACGGTACAATTCAACAAAACATTTTGGCTTTTTTGTTTGTTTTAGTTTTTTAGTGTTCTGTGATTTTTTTTCAGATATTTAAATTTTTCTTTTTGAAGTATAGCTGATATACAATCTTATATTAGTTTCAAGTATATAACACAGTGGCTTAACAGTTACCCACATTATTAAATCCTCACCCACACTAGTGAAGTTACTGTCAACATAAGAAGGCGTTACAGAATCACTGGCTATAGTCTTCATGATGTGCTACCATCCCCATGACCAACTTACATTATGACTGAGAAATTTTGTGCCCCTTTATCCCCCTCACCCTTCCCACTCACCCACCCTAACCCCTTCCCCATGGTAACCACCAATCACTTGTCAGTGTCTATGAGTGTACAGCTATTTTGTTCATTGTTTTGTTTTGTTTTTAGATTCCACAAATAAATGAAATCATATGGTCTTTTTCTCTGTTTGGCTTTTTTTTTTTTAAAGTTAAATACCTTTAACTTAGCCATTGTACACCTGGGTATTTACTTAAGAAAAACAAAAACACATGTTCATACAAAGACTTGTACCTAAATATTCATAGGCACTTTATTGGTAATAGCCAAAAATTGGAAATAATCTTAATGTCTTTACTAACTGAATGGAAAAATACATTGTGGTATACCCACACAATGGAATACTACTGAGCAACTTTACAAAATGAACTACTGATACAGAGCAACAGGAAGTAACCTCTAAAACATTATGTTAAATGAAAAATCTTGGATACAAAAAACTATGCAACATACTACTCCATTTATATAAAATAGTAGGAAATAAAAACTAATCTGTATGCCAGAAAGGAGAACAATGGTTGCCTAATGATGAGAGTGCAGGAAAATATAGATTAAAAAATGGGCATATAGGCCCCGGAAAATGACTGGTTAGCCAGAGACGGGTAAGATTCCTCAAGGGAGGAACAACCTAAGACAGGCACAGTTGCAGGGGGGCCATCAGGTGAGAAATTGGGGATCAACAGAGGTGAGGCTTAGAACCTCTCCCCCCCTGTTTTGAGAGAAATCTTCTGCATCCGTGGATGTTTTGTTGCCCTTGTCTAGCTTGGATTAATACTTAGTCTATAGGCACACACCTGATCATCTACATTTGCCCTCTTACAGTACTAAACTATGTTTTCTACCTTTATCTTGCATCTACCTACCACTTCAGCATTTTATTAAAAATAATAATAATAATAATAAGGGAGAAATGTGGGATTCACATATAAATCAAGTATAAAAATCAAACGAATATTCATATTTGACCTGATTGTTTATAGTTCATAATGCGTGATCAAAACCGAAAGTTTCTGTGATGACTGCCCTTGCACTGTTCATCATGTAAGAACTTTTTCACTATGTAAGAATTTGTTCACCATGTAAGAACTTGTTCGTTATGCTTCAGAAGATTGGAGACTGTTGAGAATTAGGCTTGGGGTTGATTAATGATTATGCATTGAGTCCCCTATACAGAATTTTATTGTTGTTAACAACCATTTGATCAATAAATATGAGAGATGCCCTCTCAAAAAAAAAAAAAAAAAGGGCATATATATAAAGGGCATCTATGAAAAATTCAGAGCTCTAATTGGTGAAAGACAATTCTACTTTCCCATCCTTAACTTCCCTTTTAGAGTGAAAGCAAGTTCATGTTGCTATGTATATCAGTAGTCTATTCTCACTATGTCTCTTCAACATTGGAGTTTTTCTCAGTGCAATAAGGTAGGGGAAGAGGGGCATAAGTATTTTAAAAAAAGAAACAAAATTATCTAGTTACAGGATCTTATATAAAGTCCTAAAGAATCTACAAAACAGCTATTACAACATGTGAATTTTAATAAGGTTGCAAGACAAAAGATAAACATATGTAACACCTCAACACTGAAAATCACTTAATACTGCTAAGAGAAATTAAAGATGACCTACACAAAGAGTAATGTACCTTTGTTCGTGGTTTAAGAGTCAAATATTAAGATGCCAATACTCCCCTAACTGGTCTACAGATTCAGTGCATTATGAATCAAAATCCTAAACTTTTTAATTAAATGATTCCAAAATTGACATGAAACTGCAAAGAACCTGTAATAGCCAAAACAATTTGGCAAAGTTGGAGGACCTATACTACCTTTCTACATGATTTACTATAAAACTACAGTCATCAGGATAAGGTGATACTGGCACCAAATTGAAAAATAAATCAATGAAGCAAAGCGTTGGAAAACAGACCCACAAATACATGGTAAATTAAATTTCAACAAAGGTGCAAAGGTAATTCAGTGAAAAGATAGTTATGTTGATAAATGGTGCTGGAACAATTAAATATGTAAATAGGTAGAAAAATGAAATTAGATCCACATATCATACCATGTAAAAAAAAAAAAACAACCTCAAAATAGATCAAAGACCTAAACATATCATAATTATATCTAAAACTATAAAACTTCCAGAAGAAAGAATAAGAATTCTTTTTCACCTCTGGTTACTCAAAGATTTCTTACATACAACAACAAAACCAGACCATTAAAGAAAAAAAAAACCTGATAAAGTGAACTTCATCAAAACTTAGTTATTCTGCTCTTCAGAAAACAATTAACAGAAAACACAATCCACAGACTGGGAGAAAATATTTGCCAATCGTAAATCTGTTAAAGGACTTGTATACAGGTTAAAGAATTTCTGAAATTAAAAAATAAGATATCAACCCTACTCATCCACCCCATGCTCAAATGATCAAAAGATTCAGAGACACTTCACAAAGTATGTCATTGACAAACACATGAAAAGATGCTAACCATCATCAGACTTTAGAGAATACAAATTTAAAGCACAATTAGATACAATGACATAGCAGTTAGGATACGTAACTGAAAAAGACTGTCCTTACCAACTGTTGGTGAGGATGTGATGTGGAACAACTGGAACTCTCACACACTGCTGGTGGGAATGAAAAAGTGACACAACTTTGGAAGAGTATAGCACTTTTTTAAAAGGTTAAATATCTACATACCACATAACCTAGCCTTTGCAAAATAGTTACATATCCAAAGTAAATGAAAGTTTGTGTCCAGATGAAGACTTATAACCCAGCCATCCTATTACTAAATACACACTCAAAGAGATATGAAAGCATATATCCATACAAAGACTATACAGAAATGTTCATAGCAACACTAGTCAAAAATGATAACCAAAATGTCCATCAGTAGCTGAGTACTGAATAGTGATATACCCATACAAGGGAACACTGCAGTAAAAAGGAATATTGATATGTATAACAGCATAAACCTCAAAATAATTTTATTAAGTATGAGAAGCCAGACAAGAAAAGAGTGTACCTTTTATAAAATTTTATAAAGAATAAACTAATCTATAGTAACAAAAAAATAGTCAGTGACCCCTATGAACAAAGGGAGAGGTAAAGGAAGAATGAGAGGGAAGGTTTACAAAAGGACATAAGAGAATTTTTTTGGGGGGGGAGTGATGGGTATGTTCATCATCTTTGTATCACAGCCATGGTTTTACAGATGTATACATATGCCAAAACTTATCAAACTGTATACTTCAAATATGCGCATTTAGTTTACATCAATTATACACATCAAGAGTTGTTTAAAAAGAATTAAAATGAAAATGCAAGCCAAAAAATGAGATAAAATGTGTGCAATACCTATCAGCTTGCATCATGAATGTATTAAGATTCCTACAAAATAATAAAGACAAACAACTCAACTTCAGAACAGACAAAAACAAAACAAAAAACTATACACAAAAAATAGAGGAAGCAATGGCCAATAAGCACAAGGAAAAGTCTCAATATCATTATGCAGCAGGAAAATTAAAACTAAAGCCACTTTACAGTGACCAGAATAGCTAGTCTAAAATGATATAACCACTGTGACAGTTTAGCAGGTTCTCGTAAATAGTTTCTCTATTAAACTTCAAGACACATTACAAAGCTACAGTAATTACAAGAGTGCCACAGCAGGCACAGACAAAATCTAAGAGAACAGATGAGGAGCCCAGAAACAGGCACGCACAAAAGCGGCACTGAATGAAGGTGGGAAAAGGACACTGAGGAATCCATATGGAAAACCATGTAACTTTATCATATTCAAAAATCCATTCTAAGTAGACTATAGATCTAAATGTGAAATGAAAACAAGAAAAGCTCTAGAAATAAAGGAAAAAATCTTTATGACCTCAGGTACAGAAATATTTCTTAATGAAAACAAGAGAAGTTCTAGAAAGTAATAAAGGAAAAAATCTTCATGACCTCAGATAAAGAAATATTTCTTAAGCAAAAATGTCAAAATAAGACTGAGTTACTCTACAATAGCATTAAGAGCTTGTGTTCATCTGAAGACATTACTAAGACATTGAATAATATAAGGTATGGAGTGGGGAAAAGATGTTTTGCAACAAAAATAACCAAGCACGGGACCTTACTCAGAATATATAAAGAATTTCTACAGCTCAATAACAAAAGACAACGCACTAGAAAAATGGGCAACAGACTTGAAGAAGCACTTTACAAAGAGGTTATTCAAATGAAAATGTACTCAGTCATTACCAATCAGCAATACACAAATCAAAACTATGAGATATATATAGTCAACGGAATAACCGAAACTCAGCAGTCAAAAAAAAAAAAGTAAGATCAACAATACTAAGTGTTGTTGAGGATGTGGAAAAACAGAAATTCTCACACTACTGGTGGCTGTGCAAATTCGTAATTTGGTAACTTAAAATGAACAATTAAACTGACTATAATCACATCTTGGTGAGCCAATCATCCTCTGCCAGAAATACATGCACATGTGCATCTAAAATACAACGTTCATAGCTGCTTTACTTATGACCTCAGCTACACAAACTATGAAGTCCTAGTAACGATAATGAACTAATGTAAGTAACTACATACAGATGGATAGATTTCATAAACATACACTGGGCCAGAGAAGCCATACACAAAAAAATACTGTCTGATAACATTCATATTAAGTTCAAAAGTAAGAAAACCAAACTACAGTGTTTAGATGTATATATCCTCAGCCTAAAACTCTACAGGTATTCAAGGCTGATTAAAATCTAGGGAAATGGTGACTTTGGGGGGGAATTAAAAGTTGATTTGAGAACAGATACGTAGGCTGATTCTAGGTTGCTGACAGTGTTCAATTTCATGAGATGGACAGTGATCAGACAAATGTTCAATTTATAGGAATTCATTAACACGTACATTTAGGTTATCTGCACCTTTCCCCATATATTTCACAATAAAAGAGTTAAAGCACAGAGCAATGTTCCTATTTGGCCTAGAAATAGGAAACGTAAGAGTACGCATTTGTTTTTGTTTCACATATGTATAAAAAACACTACAAAGATATTAATAAAAGTCCTTGGTTATCTATAGAGATGGGTTGAATGCTGTGGACAACAAAAGTGGGAATAATAATACTTAAACTACTTGTTATACTATTCTGGCTTTTGAATGGTACCAATTTACTGCTTTGTCAAAAAAGTTATTTTAGATATTATGTCTTTAGAAAATGGACAATGGTATTTACTGTGCTTCTTAAAAGTGGTAGCCTTCCCCAGCCCCAATGACTAGCAGAGTTCCTGACACACGCAGGCACTCAATAAATGTTTTTTTCTAAATGAATTAATGCGTATTCCCTCCTCCAGTCATTCCAACCCACGGCAAATCAGTCTTTTTCCTCTTAATGCCAGTGTCTTACACAGAGATGACATTAACCAATGCTTTTTTAGCTGCATAAATGAATGCATGAAAGAATACATGCATTAAATCTTATGTAAAAAGCACATGCAATGAAGTTTCTTGAGCTACAGTGAGGTTTTACTGTGACAACTGAAAAGTGAACTTAGTTTTAAATTCTAAATTCATTTCATTAGATATTCAGCTTTCAGAGTTGATTTATTACTTACCTACTTTGTTTATAGTAAATTGTAAAAAATATTTTACTAGTTTAAATTACATATAAAATTTCATTATAAACTAAGGAGGTATACTTTAGATGCCTTATTAAAATATATGCAAACTGGAGTTTAGGAGATAAACCTCCAAAAAACTAAAGGACCTGCCCCCTCAGTGAAATTTCTGGGAGTTCTATAATTGGGGCATGACGAGAAATCCCCACCAAGGTGAAATCCAAATTACTGTACCTTACACCATCTATCTCAAAAAGAGAGGTACAATGCTTAAGTTTTTTTGGATTCTGGAGGTAACATATTCTGAATGTCCTGTCTGACCCATATTCAGAGTTACCCACAAGTCTGCCAGCAAATTCAGGATGCAGTATAAGCCTCTGTACTACTTGGGCCTTATAATCCAGCATATCCACTGATAACCTAGCTGTCTATGGCAAATAGGGATGCTCCACGGAGCCTCTCACAAGCACTGATAAGAGAATGACAGTTCAGACCTCTATGCCCTATCCTGCAAATAACTGTTCTACTTTTAAGACACAATTTCTGCCTTGCTACTGGGCCTTGGTAGAGGCTGAATGTCTAACCACAGAACATCAGATGACTATGCAGCCTGAACTTCCTATCATGAATGAGTACCTAGCCATAATGGTAGGCATGAGAAATAGCAATCTATTATAAATAAATAAGGTATATATAAGACCAAGTTTACCAGGTCAAGAATAAGTTGCATGAGTAGGAAGCTCAGACTCCTTCAACGCCAATCTCTCTGTGCATTGCCTCCTCTACCTCAATCTGTACCTGTGCTCACCTGGGGAGTTCTTATGAACAAGTTACGGAAGAAAAAACTTTAGTCTGTTTAACAGGTGAGTTTGCACAGCATGTGCTGGTACCACCCAGAAGTGGGCAGCCCCACTCAGAGATGACCTTGAAGGAATTCTCCAAGAGAACAGAACATTAGAAGTACCTCTGGTTGTCCATTTGTCTGGATTGAGAGATGGTCAGAATTACTGATCTAAACAGACTCTAGGGTAGTTTGAGTGGTTTGGTTCAATGTTCATGGACTTGGAAGAATAGGATTGGAAGACTGGTAACAAGGAAGTCTGAGAAGTATGTGGAGGGACCTCTTTCAGAATGGGCAAAAACTCTGAAGATACCTGTGTCCTGTATGAATGCCCAAAGGGCATCCACTGTAAAAGCTCTTATAATCAGGCAAACAAAATAAAATAGCTTTTATATTGGCTCTCTGCCTATGTGTGTCTGTATTTGTGTGAATGTTAATATTTTCTTCCTCCATCCCTCCCCCATTTATTTTATAAAGAAGTTATCGGAGATGAGCTTTATAAGGTAGTCTCTAGCTAACGGAATATTCAGAGGCACTGTCATGGAATACATAACACAGCCAGTAATGACTGCTGGGACTGTGCATCTCCACATTTTGGAGAAAGGCTAAGTTATTCTTCACTTGTATGAAGGATAGCTGTACCTTGTTAGGTGGAAATGGAGCCCTTTTGTTGCTGGATGGAAGTTCAAATGTGTTTAGAAGCATTCATATGGAAGCTGAGTAGCCAAGGGAATGGACTGTGTCGGTTATTTACTGCTTCTCTGTTTCAAATCTACTTTGTAATAAAGGATCTGGATTTAGTCAACATTATTCTGCCAATAGGAAATGTTAAAACTCTCTCGGTAGAGGGTGCTAGTAGAGGGACACTGAAGTAGGGAAGTCTTTGCTGTGTGTGTGTGTGTGTGTGTACATGAAGGCCTGTCCTCAGTCTCAGGATCCATCTGCACCCCTGCCGTGTCAGGGAGCCTCTGGGTTGCCAGTCCTGGTCAGCAGTTCCCTTCCTGCCAGCCTTGACTCAATGAAATGACCATCCCTGGCCCCGGACAACGCACCACCTACTGGGCTACAACTTAGTCTCCAGCAAAGGTCTGAACTTCCGGTTTGGGGACGAGGGTTCCCCCTTTGTTCCTTCCTTGGGTACTGTCCTTTAGTTTCTTTATCCTTAGTACCTAATTCCTTGAGTAGTTAATAAATCTTTAAATTAAATTGTCCCTGTCCAAATTAGTACATGGCTTCCGTCTCCTGTAAATACAGGGAGAAATATATCTTAAGAGCTAGAGAAATAGGCTATCTTTTTATAAACTAGACTACTACTTTTATTCCTTCTCCTATACAAGGTAGTGCTCATTTCCATTGGCATCATACTGATCATTATCTCCATTCTATTATGCTATAATAATAATAAAAGCCAAGATTTGCTACTTAATATATGTTAGGCATTACTGTAGGTGGTTTGTTTTATTAACTCATTTAATCCTAATAATCACCTTATAATGACCTACTACAAGTATTTTTCAAATGAAAATATAAATCACCTACCCAGATTTCTTCTTTAACAATTAAATGAACTTCTGAATCAAGTTTGCTGTGAAGTTCATTAATGTTACATTAATGCAAACTATGCCTCTGTTGTTCAAAAATCTCACACGTTTCTATCAATTATTTAAAAAGTTAAACTTCACTGTCTTGGTCACAAACTAACAGTGAATTATTGTGGCTGATTAATGGCTACAGAAAGTTCTTACAACAGGTCCTTGATCAAGAGGTGAGAGTGAGGAGATATTAAAAGACAATATTAATAACCCTAAAACGTAACTGTAGCCAATTCCAACCCAGCTTATTCTGCCTCAGTGGCTAATCCATTACATTATCATTAATGTGAGTTTCAGAAAACAGGGGAAAGCACCAATAGCCAAAATGTAAAAACCAAGAACTACTTTATATTTTATTGGCAAAAACAGCTGATAAAGTTTTATTCTACTAGTGAAGAAGCACAGATTTAATTTAACCTAAGGCTAATGATGTAACATTTTAGGACTCATGACGTGATTGTAAAAATGGCATAAAAACTGAGGTATCACATACCATGTATTACAGAATGTACTTTGATACTTAAATTGAGTAGTTTTGCAACTAAATTAGTTTAGCTGCAATTAAAAGTCTTATTTTAAAAACCTAAAAATCTCTTCTCATTGGGAAAAAGTCACTGAAAAATTAACTTTTATCTCACCAAATTTTACCTTGAGGCCCTAAAATATGAAAAACTGCTAAAAGACCAAATTCCCCAAGAATACATCTGACCACGTTTCTAACTGCCCTCTCTTCTTTTACTTAATGATGGTGATAATTAATAATTACTTTAACAGTCAGGCACTATTCTAAGAGCTTTACATGTATTAACTCATTTATTCCTCAAAACTAGCCTATGAAATAGAAATAGGTTCTATTATTGTCTTCATTTTACAAATGGGGAAGCTGAGGCACAAAGGGATTAAATAATTTGCCTACAAAGTAGTAGAGCAGACATGAACTAGTAAGTACAGTCTGATCCTAGGGTGTCAACTTTTACAGACTTCTGTTGAGAGCTTTGAGTAGTAACTTGTTAAACTTTGACGAACTTGCTAAAACTTTGTAAAGACACTTAACACTTAAGTACTATTATTAGTCTCATTTGACAGACAAGAACACTAAAATTTGTCTTAAGTCAAAGAACTAATAAATGATAAAATCAGCATTCTAACCTAGTTTGCCTTACTCTAAAAACCAGTTTCTTAACTATCAAGATGTACTGTCTTTCGATGACCCTTAATGGCAATAAATCCAAGACCATCAGATAAATGAGATCAAATCCCACATAAAACTGAAGTTCAAGCAGGAGTAAGATACTATGTTACAGTATAATCATAAAGATTACATCCTCAGAAATATGAAATATCAGTTGATTCCTGAGAAGTATTTCCAATAGTACTAACAAGCAAAGATATTTATAGAATATATCATCTACTGGGAGAAAATACACACCCTACATAAAATAGTTGAACATAAGAGATAAAATAAATAGTTGTAAGGTTAGGTTTGCCTGCCATATGCACCAAGCAGCAAATGTAAACAAACATACCTGCAAGGAGGCAAGACCATGGAGTCTTTCATAAGCACGGATCCAGAAAGCAAGATGTACCAACATCTGGCAATAGTTTCTGAACTATTTAAGTGAAAAAGTAAATAAATGAGTAAATACACACACAGTAGTAAGTATATGGAATCAATATGAAATACATAACACAAAGTATATCCTACTGATATCATAAATCATTAGAAATTAAGTAATGCTACTCGGAGATTTGGGAAATTCTGTTGCCTAAGGTTTTATACTTATAAAACCAACAAAAGTATAATCACTATCTTAAATGTAGACGTCAGAAGTATAGGTTTATTAGCTGTATCTTACTAATTATATTAGCTTCATGTTCACTTTTGTGCATTGATCACATTTGATGAAAATTAACTTATTGTGTCTAATATTGTATTATGTCTATATATTGATACACTCTATTTCTGAGAACTTTTTTGTATATTTAAGATATTATTTAGAATTCACAAGTTTATCCATATTCTATCTCGCTTTTAACTACAATTTGGATCATGGTGTTCTAGTTATTTCTTTTAGATTTTATTCTGACAGACAAAATGCCAACCAAATCTTTCATTTGTACATGTGTTTGAAGGATAAAATGTAAGAATACCAATTGACTTAAGGTCTGTCAACATTTTAGTTAAGTCACCAATGGAAACCCAGAACTTATCAGATATTAGTTTATAGCCTAATTGCTTTCTCTCAAATATTTTATTTACCATACCTAAGCCTTTTATTAATTCCAATATGTACAAGATTCTAATTAATATCTATAAATCAAGTCTTTCCTCTGAGCTGAAGAACTATTTACCTATCTGGCTGTCTACTTGAAATGTCAACTTGTACATGTAACAGAAAACTCAAACATGTTCAAAATCTACCTCAATATATTTCCTTCAAAGCCTGGATCTTTTCCAGTATTCTCTGTTCTCAATAAATAGTATCATCCTCCATCCAGAAACGTAGGCTTCCAAACCACTCCACATAGTACTCAGGGTTAAGTTTTCTGGGTCAATCCTACTGCTTACCATGAGAGGGAAAAATTACTGAAAACTTTCCAGTAGGTACTTCAGAGTTCTTTATATTCCTCCTCATCTTCACTGAGGGAAGATGTAAATCTCTTTCTTAAGGTTTGTTGTTTAGAAATTCTACTTCCTCATTTGAAATATGAGTTACATATGTATACTACATATATATAAGAAATAAAATAACAGAAAAATCTGCCCCAAATTAAGACAGAATAAAGTTTGGATGCCACCATAAGTCTGTGATTTTTATCTCACTTGGCAGGAGTCAAGAGTTGTAACTTCAACAATACTGCAGGAAATATCCTGAAGTTCACTCCCCCCAAGAGAGCCATGCCAGCTCACGAATCAGTAACTACTCAGACCTTGCAAAGAATTCCAGTACAGAGCATGGTACGGCAATGCATCTGAAAAGTGACACCCTTTAAAATAGGGGGCCATTCTATCTCCTTTCTCTTTGCAAGCAAATGAGTCCAAGAAAAACCTAGCCAAGAAGGAAGGCATATTTATTCTTGCCAGAGCTTAGTCCTTTCAAAGGCTTCATACTTCTAAGATGAAGACCAAAAACTTCAGATGGCCTCCACCTGCCTCTCCAGGCTCCTCTCATGCTGTTTCCTCTTTCCTTCTGGCACTTGAATACACTGGTTTTATTTTCACTTTTTCTATCATGCTGCTTCCCAGTTAAGGTCACCAGTACATATTCTTTTTTCTCTGCCTTCACCAATCTCTGAATTTAAACACTTTATTTAGTTAGCTTTCACATTTAAGAAAAATTCTTTTGTTTATGATTAGCCAGACACAAAGCAGAATAACTCTTAATATTTCCTAAAGTTTTGAGGTGTAATTTATATACCATGAATTCACCAATTTTACGTGTAAACTCAATGATTTTTATTAAATTTAAAAGAATGTGCAAATATCACAGTCCAGTTTTAGAACACTTCTATCATCACAAAGAAATCTCCCCTATGCCTTATTTGCAGTCAGACCCTGCTCCGGGTAACCAATAATCTGCCCTGTCTCCTTAGATTTGTCTTTCCTGGGCAGTTCATATGAGTGGAATCATATAATATATGGTTAGTATTTTGCTTCTTCCACTCAGCATAATGTTTCTGAGGTTTGTGCACTTTGTAGTATACATCTGTACTTTATTTTTTTATTGCCAAAAAATAGTACATCATGCAGATATATGACATTTTATTTACCCATTCATTGGACATTTTGTTTCCAGTTTTAGGTAGTATAATGCTACCAAGAACATTTGTGAACAGATTCTGTATGCGTATGTTTTCATTTCTCTTGAATAAATTTGTAAAAGTGGAACTACTGGGTCATATAACAAAGCTGTTCAACTTTTTAAGAAACTGCCGAATTGTTTCCTAAAGCAGCTATACTATCTAGTATACACACCAATATATGAGGATCCCTGATGTCACCATATCCTCACCAATACTTGTTACTGTCTACCTTTTTGCCTATAGCTCTTCTAAGGGTATAAAATAAATCTCATTAACTTTTGTGTATGGTATATAAGGGTCTAACTTAACTTTTAACATTTAAATACTCAATCATTGTTGAAAAAAACTATGCTTTCCCCATTGAAATGCTTTAACACCTTCACCAAAAAAACAAACGATTCATTAGTGGTTCCTTTTTAATCCACAGTCATACTATACCCACACTCTGCACACCTTAGCTGGAGGCCACTTAAAAAAAAACCCCTGTTCATAAATACAAGGGTTTACTTCTGGGGTCTCAATACTGTTCCAATGATCTATTTATCTTTTCCTTGATAACACTTGAATACGTTTAACTATTTTAATTAATTTTCTCTCTCCCACTACATGATGGGACAAATTTGTCATTAAGGACAAATACTGTGCCTTCCCTCCAATCTACAGCAGGGGAGGCATAATGTATAACAGACAAACATTTTATTATAAATGAATGGATCAACACATGAATGAATATAGCTATTAAAATCCATATGAATCCAGCAAATACTTATGAAATAATGACAAATACACTGTGCAGATAATGAAACATTAAAGTCAATATTATTCTCATACAACAGTTGAACCTATGTAATAAAGAGGTCACTGTCACTAAAACTTTTAGAAGAAAAACAGGTAAGAATATCTTCACAATCTAGAGGAATAGGAACACATAAAAAGCACTGACCACAAGGGAAGAATTGAGAAAGGAATTTCTCTTCTTCAAAGGATGCCATTAATAGTGAAAAGAAAAGCCATACAGAGGGAGCAGATAATTGCAACATATGTGTCCTGACAAAGGACATGGATAGATAATGCAAAGAATTTCTACAAATCAACAGAAGACAATCCAAATTAAAAAATGGCCAAAAACTTGAACTGAGATTCATGAAAGAGCTATCCAGATAGCCTATAAAGACATAAAAACAATTCATCTTCATTAAAGGGGAAACAAAATCACAATGAGGTAACAAAGTGAAATAACATTTAGATTCTAATGTTAGATTCTCCTAAATCTGAGCATGTGCATATCCAGTAATGAATTCCTAAGAAAATGCTCAATAGGAATAAACGCAAAAAAGAAATGAACAAAATGTTCATAGAAACTTTATTATTCACAGTAGTAAAAAGAAATGGAAATAACCCATTATTTAATTAACAGTAGAAAAGGATTAACAAATTGTGTTATTTTCAGACAATTGTATACTATGAAGCAGTGAAAAAGAATGAGTGCAACAACATGGAAGAATCTTGGGACACCTGTGAAGTAAAAAAAAGCCTGACCATCTATATCAAGTTCAAAAAGAAGCAAAACTAATCTACGGTGATAGAAGTCAGAATTGGATTACCATTTCCAAGAAAACTGACAAGAGTCTTCTGGAGAGTTGGTATGTTCTAACTGTATGTTAATGTATGAGTAATAGTTACACAGTGTATATATTTATTAAACTTTGTTACACTGTATACCTTTTGTGTTCTGTATATTTCAGTTTACACATGTATTTCTATCTGCTCTACAGAAAATGTTCAGAATCAAATGAACCACAATGAGTCAAAGTTTATACATTAAAGCAATTAATTTAAGCTAATTATAGAAATACTTACCAAAAAAGAATTTGATTGCCACTGTATCTCTCATAGCGTGCTCTTGCAGACATTAATCTAACATAAAAAAAGTCAAAATTTTAAGGATTTTATCTTAAATTTTGTTTAAAAAAATTGTTATAATTATCTAAACAGAAAATAATCAGATCTCTCACTAAATTTTTCACTAACTGTAAGGAGCTTAGAAACATATACAGCCAATGAAATAGTATTTTCAGGAACACCAACTGGATAATATTAAATGATAAGTATAATACTCTTATGTACAGTCTATAACCTGTCAATTCACACTAAATAATGCTCATTTTTTATAATGAAAATATACGTTTGACCCACTACTGAACCCTTGTGTGAAGAATAGTTACTGGCAGATAAACACACACACAAAATCTGTCGAATAAATTTCCTTGCATTTAAAAAATATTTTTAGTATTACTAATGCCACTTCTTTCTTCTTGATATACTTGACCTGATATACTTACATACTAACATCTACATTATGTTCTATAGAAAACAGAAAACAATAAATCTCAAATTATATTTTAGCCAAGTGTGATCCATAACCAGAAATCTAAAGAAAGGCCAGAAAAAGTGACAGTAAGTTGGTCATGGAAGGAAAACACATTTTAATTAAAATGTCAGGCAAAGTTACAACAGTTCAGTGTTTTACAGCACTCAAAAGTGTTTCTACAAACATAATCACAATGACATAAGGTAGCAGGAGACAAAATTCATTTTACAGAACAGGAAAATGAGGTTCAGAAAGTTTCTGGGTCTTGTCCATGGAGCTTATATCAAATCAAGAGTCCGAGTCCTGTTCCTTCTACTTTAATCCAATAATACATCATACCACGCCTATCTTCAGCATTTGACATAGTAAATATCAGAACTGCAAAAAAGAAAACGGTTTTGTCTTCACTGGCTAGCACACACTGAGTACTGTTTTGCTTTACATAGTTTCATTTAATTCTCAGAATACTCTTAACAAAGATACTCTTATTATCTCAGTTTTTATGGTACACAAAACTGCAACTTAGATAACAAGAGTTACTAAAGGTACCAACTGGGATGAGAAATGCACATTCTCACACTTATCCTACAAAGAGCCCCTAAATGCTTTGGTCCTGTAATTACCTATCTGAAATCACTTGACTAATCCCACAGTACATGCTCCTAAACATACCGTCACACTTACCTAAGCTGATGCTCCCTGAGATTTGATAATATTTCCATTCCATGAAGAAAAGAATAAATAGTATTTAAGTCCTGTAGAATAGAAAAGATAATAGATTATTTTTCAAATATACTTAGCAAAATATATAATGATATCCCATAATTCTAAGCAAACAATTATTTATGACAGAACTGTTAACTATGAAGAGTCAAAAAAAAATCTCTGAATTATAAGAAATCTGTAAAGATCAAGAAGAGCTCCCTCTACACAAACAGTGCCAAAAATGAAAACATTTTTTCACACTGAAATGTTATTTTATTTCTAAACAGATGTACTGCTCCAGTGACCTCCAGGCATTTGAACAGAGTTATCATATCATCTTTTAAGTCTCATTATTTATTTGCTTCCTTCACCAAATCATGTAGTCTCAGTTTTTCCAGGGTTCAGATGATTAAACACCCTGGCTGACCACCTCTGGAGAAGACCCAGTTTGTCAATACTCCTCTTAAAATAGGACTTTCTAAAAAAATCTCCTTCAGCAGAGACTTGAAGTGAAACTAATCTACCCCTAAACAAAAAAGTCCAATGGAACAATCCTATTGTTCACTCAGTGAAGAGGTAGAGAACTTTTCTCTAGCTCTCATTCAGTTAAGAAGGTATTAAATACCTCACCATAATATAGTAAAACCTCAGCTAACTAATAGCATTGACGTTATGTAAAATGTTGGTGCACGGTGGTTGTAAACAAGGTTAAATTCTATTAAATGTACCTCTTTATTCTCTTATAAGGAATAATGTCTTCATACAAGGGAAGATTGTTCCCCTTCCCACTCTGATATGCAATTGGCAGGAATTATCAGATAGCAGAGGAAAAAGAAAAGACACCTAAGACATCTTGTTTTCCAAAGGTTATTAAGAAAACATGGAACCACCAAGAAAAACAGCAATAATCCTTGACTCCAAAGATTACAACCACCTGTTAACTACAATGGATTCAATTGCCACACATATCTTGCTCTGTATCTACACTAAAGTGAGAGTGAAAAATATTTCCTAAGTATTAAAAAAAAGGATGAATAAATTAAATAAAGAAACCGCAGTAAAAGAGAAAGGTCTATAAAATTCTGGAAGATAGCAGGTGGAGTAGTGATATGATAAGCTGTATTTCCAAAGATGGCTACAATGTTATCTCTTACTCAATACTCTCTTTTGCAATAGTCCTTACTCACTCTTTCACTGCAAAATGGAATCTATGTGCCCTCCCCATGGATTTGGGTAGATCTTGTGATTTCTTTGGACCAAAGGAATGTTGCAGGCTGTGCCACTTCTAAGATTCAAGTATCCTAAGACCACCAATGTGAAGAAGCCCAAGCCACTCTCATGGAAAGAGAAAGGCACCTGGAGCAGCACCACAGTGCCAGGGACCTAAGTGACGTCTTCTTAGACCAGTACAGCTACCAGCTAAACGGAATAAAGAGTATGATCGCAATCAAGGTTATGTGGGGTGAATAACCTACCTCCTACCCAAAACTTTCTGAATTCTGGTAATAAAGAGGGTTATGGCAAAAGTCTAGCTTCTGGTGGGGTTACTTAAGCCTGCAGAGCAACTGAATAGTCTTTGCCATTCACCATGTTTTATTCTGAATTTATATACTGTGGGGGTTATGCTAACTGCCAAGTATATAAGATTTACAACACAATTGTGCTTCCACAGGGGCAAAGAAGAGCAGGAGTACTGCCATCAGTAAAGACTTAAAATATGCACGGGTGATGGTCACTGTTACATATCACCGACAGAAAGCAGATGGAGCCTAAAGAATGACTGTAGACTACCACAGACTTAACCAAATTCTAACCAATGTTCTTTTTTTTTGTATCATTAATCTACAATTACATGTGGAACATTATGTTTACTAGACTCCACCCATCACCAAGTCGCCCCCACATACGCCATTACAGTCACTGTCCATTAGGGAAGTGAAATGCTATAGAATCACTACTTGTCTTCTCTGTGTTGTACAACCCTCCCCGTGCGCCCCCGCCTCCCGCTACATTATGTGTGCTAATAGTAATGTCCCTTTTTTCCCTTATCCTTCCCTTCCCACCCATCCTCCCCAGTCCTTTTCCCTTTGGTAACTGTTAGTCCATTCTTGGGTTCTGTGATTCTGCTGCTGTTTATGTTCCTTCAGTTTCTTCTCTGTTCTTATACTCCACAGATGAGTGGAATCATTTGGTATTTGTCTTTTTCCACCTGGCTTATTTCACTGAGCATAATACCCTCTAGTTCCATCCATGTTGTTGCAAATGGTAGGATTTGTTTTCTTCTTATGGCTGAATAATATTCCATTGTGTATATGTACCACATCTTCTTTATCCATTCATCTACTGATGGACAATTAGGTTGCTTCCATTTCTTGGCTATTGAAAATATTGCTGCGATAAACATAGGGGTGCATATTTCTTTTTCAAACTGGGCTGCCGCAATCTAAGGATAAATTCCTAGGACTGGAATTCCTAGGTCAAATGGTATTTCTATTTTGAGTTTTTTGAGGAACCTCCATACTGTTTTCCACAATGGTTGAACTAATTTACATTCACACCAGTAGTGTAGGAGGGTTCCCCTTTCTCCACAACCTCACCAACACGTGTTATTGTTTGTCTTTTGGATGGTGGCGATCCTTAATGGTGTGAGGTGATATCTCATTGTGGTTTTAATTTGCATTTCTCTGATGACTAGCAATGTGGAGCATCTTTTCATGTGTCTGTGGGGCACCTGAATTTCTTCTTTGGAGAACAGTCTGCTCAGCTACTCTGCCCATTTTTTAAATGGGTTATTTGCTTTTTGTTTGTTGAGGTGCATGAGCTCTTTATGTATTTTGGATGTCTACCCTTTATCGGATCTGTCATTTATGAATATATTCTCCCATACTGCAGGATGCCTTTTGTTCTACTGGTGGTGTCCTGTGCTGTACAGAAGCTTTTCAGCTTGACATAGTCCCACATGTTTATTTTTGCTTTTGTTTCCCTTGCCCAGGGAGATGTGTTCATGAAGTCACTCATGTTTATGTCCAAGAGATTTTTGCCTATGTTTTTTTCTAAGAGTTTTATGGTTTCATGACTTACATTCAGGTCTTTGATCCATTTCGAATTTACTTTTGTGTATGGGGTTAGACAGTGATCCAGTTTCATTCTCTTACATGTAGCTGTCCAGTTTTGCCAACACCAGCTGTTGAAGAGGCTGTCATTTCCACATCGTAAGTCCATGGCTCCTTTATCATATATTAATTGACCACATATGTTTGGGTTAATATCTGGAGTCTCTATTCTGTTCCACTGGTCTGTGGCTCTGTTTTTGTGCCAGTACCAAATTGTCTTGATTACTGTGGCTTTGTAGTAGAGCTTGAAGTTGGGAAGCGAGATCCCCCCCTGCTTTATTCTATTCTTCTTTCTCAGGATTGCTTTGGCTAGTCAGGGTCTTTTTTGGTTCCATATGAATTTTAAAACTATTTGTTCCAGTTCATTGAAGAATGCAGTTGGTATTTTGATAGGGATTGCATTGAATTTGTAGATTGCCTTAGGCAGGATGGCCATTTTGACAATATTAATTCTTCCTAGCTAAGAGCATTGGATGAGTTTCCATTTGTTAGTGTCCTGTTTAATTTCTCTTCAACTCTTGTAGTTTTCAGGGTATATAGGCCTTTCACTTCCTTGATTGGATTTATTCCTAGGTATTTTATTCTTTTTGATGCAACTGTGAATGGAATTGTTTTCCTGATTTCTCTTTCTCCTAGTTCATCGTCAGTGTATAGAAATGCAGCAGATTTCTGTGTATTAATTTTGTATCCTGCAACTTTGCTAAATTCAGATATTAGTTCTGGAGTGGAGTCGTTAGGGTTTTTTATGTACAATATCATGTCATCTGCAAATAGTGACAGTTTGACTTCTTCTTTACCAATCTGGATGCCTTTTATTTCTTTGTGTTGTCTGATTGCCATGGCTAGGACCTCCAGTACTATGTTGAAAAACAGTGTGGAGAGTGGGCAACCCTGTCTTGTTGCCAATCTCAGAGGAAAAGCTTTCAGCTTCTTGTTGTTAAGTATGATGTTGGCTGTGGGTTTGTCATATATGGCCTTTATTATGTTGAGGTACTTGCCCTCTATACCCATTTTGTTGAGAGTTTTTATCATGAATGGATGTTGAATTTTGTCGAATGCTTTTTCAGTGTCTATGGAGATGATCATGTGGTTTTTGACCTTCTTTTTGTTGATGTGGTGATGATGATGATGGATTTTCGAATGTTGTACCATCTTTGCATCCCTGAGATGAAACTCACTTGATCATGGTGTATGATCCTCTTTATGTATTTTTGAATTCTGTTTGCTATTATTTTGTTGAGTATTTTTGCATGTATGTTCATCAGGGATATTGGTCTGTAATTTTCCTTTTTGGTGGGCTCTTTGCCTGGTTTTGGTATTAGAGTGATGCTGGCTTCATAGAAGGAGTTTGGAAGTAGTCCCTCCTTTTCTATGTTTTGGAAAACTTTAAGGAGAATGGGTATTATGTCTTCTCTGTATGTCTGATAAAATTCCAAGGTAAATCCATCTGGCCTGGGGGTTTTGTTCCTGGGTAGTTTTTTGATTATCGATTCAATTTCATTGCTGGTAATTGGTCTGTTTAGATTTTCTGTTTCTTCCTTGGTCAGTCTTGGAAGGTTGTATTTTTCTAGGAAGTTGTCCATTTCTTCTAGGTTTTCCAGCTTGTTAGCATATAGATTTTCATAGTCTTCTCTAATAATTCTTTGTATTTCTGTGGGGTCCGTTGTGATTTTTCCTTTCTCATTTCTGATTCTGTTGATGTGTGTAGATTCTCTTTTTCTCTTAATTAAGTCTAGCTAGGGGCTTATCTATTTTGTTTATTTTCTCATAGAACCAGCTCTTGGTTTCACTGATTTTTTCAATTGTTTTATTCTTCTCTATTTTATTTATTTCTCCTCTGATCTTCATCATGTCCCTCCTTCTGCTGACTTTGAGCCTCAATTGTTCTTCTTTTCCCAGTTTCAATAATTGTGACTTTAGACTATTCATTTGGGATTGTTCTTCTTCAAAAAGGCCTGGATTGCTATTATACTTTCCTCTTAGTACTCCTTTCACTGCGTCCCACAGAATTTGGGGCTTTGTGCTGTTGTTCTCATTTGTCTCCATATATTGCCTGATCTCTATATTAATTTGGTCATTGATCCATTGATTATTTAGGAGCATGTTGTTAAGCCTCCATACGTTTCTGAGCCTTTTTGTTTTCTTTGTACAATTCATTTCTAGTTTTATACCTTTGTGGTCTGTGAAGTTGGTTGGTAGAATTTCAATCTTTTTAAAATTACTGAGGCTCTTTTTGGGCCCAGTATGTGGTCTATTCTGGAAAATGTTCCATGTGCACTTGAGAAGAATGTGTATCCTGCTGCTTTTGGGTGTAGAGTTCTGTAGATGTCTGTTAGGTCCATCTGTTCTAGTGTGTTGTTCAGTGCCTCTGTGTCCTTACTTAATTTCTGCCTGGTGGATCATTCCTGTGGAGTGTTGAAATCTCTTAGAATGAATGCATTGCATTCTATTTCTCCCCTTAATTGTTAGTATTTGTTTCACATATGTAGGTGCTCCTTTGTTGGGCGCATAGATATTTCTAATGGTTATATCTTCTTGTTGGACTGAGCTCTTTATCATTATGTAATGTCCTTCTTTATCTCGTGTGACTTTCTTTGTTTTGAAGTCTATTTTGTCTGATACAAGTACTGCATCACATGCTTTTTTTCTCCCAATTGTTTGCATGAAATATCTTTTTCCATCCCTTGACTTTTCATCTGCATATGTCTTTGGGTTTGAGGTGAGTGTCTTGTAAGCAGCATATAAATGGGTCTTGCTTTTTTATCCATTCTATTACTCTGTATTTTGATTGGTGCATTCAGTCCATTTACATTTAGATTTAGGGTGATTACTGAAAGATATGTACTTACTGCCATTGCAGGCTTTGGATTTGTGGTCACCATAGGTTCAAGGGTAGCTTCTTTAGTATCTAAATGTCTAACTTAACTCACTTATTAAGCTATTACAAACAGTGTGACGATTCTTTATTTCTCTCCCTTCTTATTCCTCCCTCCTCCACTCTTTATGTTAGGTGTTTTATTCTGTACGTTTGTGTTTCCTTTGACTGCTTTTGTGACTAGTTGATTTCATTTTTTGCCTTTAGTATTTGGTTGGTCTGTTTTCTTTGGTGTGATTTTATTTTCTCTGGTGACATCTATTTAGCCTTAGGAGTGCTCCCATCTAGAGCAGTCCCTTTAAAATATCCTGTAGAGGTGGTTTGTGGGAGGCAAATTCCCTCAACTTTTGCTTGTCTGGGAATTGTTTAATCCCTCCTTCATATTTAAATGATATCCGTGCTGGATACAGTATCCTTGGTTCAAGGCCCTTCTGTTTCATTGCATTAAAAATATCATGCCATTCTCTTCTGGCCTGTAAGGTTTCTGTTGAGAAGTCTGATGATAGCCTGATGAGTTTTCCTTTGTAGGTGATCTTTTTTCTGTCTCTGGCTGCCTTTAATATTCTGTCCTTGTCTTTGATCTTTGCCATTTTAATTATTATATGTCTTGGTGTTGTCCTCCTTGGGTCCCCTTGTGTTGGGAGATCTGTGGGGTTCCATGGTCTGAGAGACTATTTCCTCCCTCAGCTTGGGGAAGTTTTCAGCCATTATTTCTTCAAAGACACTTTCTATCCCTTTTTCTCTCTCTTCTTCTGGTACCCCTATAATGCAAATATTGTTCTGTTTGGATTGGTCACACAGTTCTGTTAATATTCTTTCATTCCTGGAGATCCTTTTATCTCTCTCTGCCTCAGCTTCTCTGTATTCCTATTCTCTGATTTCTATTCCATTAACAGTCTCTTGCACCTCATCCAGTCTGCTCTTAAGTTCTTCCAGAGATTGTTTCATTTCTGTAATCTCCCTCCTGACTTCATCCCTTAGCTCTTGCATATTTCTCTGCAGGTCCATCAGCATGTTTATGACCTTTATTTTGAATTATTTTTCAGGAAGATTGGTTATATCTATCTCCCCAGGCCCTCTCTCTGGGTAATTCTCGACTGGACCAAATTCTTCTGCGTTTTCATGGCGATAGAGGTAGTTGTAGGCAGGTGGCACGTGTGTCAGCTGGGAGAACAGAGTCCCTTCCTGCTTGCTGGTCACCTTGCCCTTCTCTGCTGCCTGTGTCGGTTTCCTGCGCACAGGGAGCAGCCTACGGGTTGATCCCCTGAGCTGCTGTGGGTGGGGAAGCCCTCAGGGAAGCCCAGAGCCCTGTGCGGAGCGGCAGGTGCGCTGGGTGTGCCCTCCTGCAAGAACGGTGCCCCTTCGCGCCTTGACCTGGCCTCCTCTGTCTGCACCGGGCAGCTGCACGCCGGGAGGAGATTCTGGGTGGGTCTTGTAAGCAGCATCTCCGGCTGATCTCCGGCTGCTCCACCGCTGTGGCAGGGCAGCGCCAGCCAGGGGGAATGACTGTCAGGCTGCTTATCGCCATGAGGGGCTTCAGAACTGCATTGCCGCCCAGGGGGTTGGAGCGCCTGAAGTTCCTCAGGATTCCCAGCCTGCTGGGCTGTGTACCGTTATGATGCTGTCCTACTTTGAAGCCCCTGTCACTTTAAGACTCTCAATAAGCACTTGCTTTCTTTTCCTTTTGTCCCAGGGGAGGCAGTTATGGGGACCCATTTGCAGATTTTACTTTTCCGTTTCTGTAATATCCAGCACACCATGCAATGTGTGTCTGTGCTCCCGGTGCAGGTTACTAGGGCTGGTTATTTAGCAGTCCTGTGCTTCCACTCCCTCCCGTCTGACTCCTTTCCTCCTGCCAGTGAGCTGGGGCAGTTTGTCAGAAGGGGGGAATGTCAGAAGTGGGGAGTGCTAGCGTCCTGCCTGGTCACGGGTTTGTATCTTTCCCCCTTTGTGAGATGCTGAGTTCTTGCAGATGTAGATATAGCCTGGCAGTTGTACTGTATCTTCCCATCTCTCTGTTGAGCGTAGTTGTATTTGTTGTTATTTTCAAAAATATATATGGTTTTGGGAGGAGATCTCTGCTGCCCTACTCATGCCTCCATCTTTGCTCCTCCTTCTATAACCAATATTCTTAATATAGTGCCATTGCTGGATCTGGCTAATTAAGCCTCAAGCACTGACTTGGTGAGTGTGTTATTTTCCATCCCAATTACAAAGGAGGATTCGAAACAGTTTTCATTCATATGGGGCAATATTAACTTACAGTTTTGCCTTAGGGTCACTTTAACTGATCTTCATCAGAATATAATCTGAAGACACCTAGACCTCCTGACCTATTACACAGATGGTATCTTGTGACTGTACAGGATGAAAAAAGAGAATGGGCAAGTAGTTGGTACCTTGAAGTGTTACTCAGTAACATGCTCATATTCCAGTAAGGGAGAGATAAACTATGTGAGGACTCAAAGACTTGTCACTTTAACATTTTTTGGGGGTGTAGTGGTCAAGACATTTCAGGACATTCCCCCCTTCTGACAAACTGTTAGGACTACAGTTTCAGGTCAAAATGGAGTAAGAGGGATTGGACTTACCTTCCACCTAAAACAACTAAAAATCAAATGTATCAAACATTTGCAAGACATAAGACATCAGAAAACAAAAGACAGTGACACCTGAGACAGGAGAAACAAATTAGGTGATTCCTATGATTGTCACAGCTAATTCTTGGTATCTTGAGTTGAGAAGAAGGACCTGGCAGTCTAGAGAGTAGAAGGTGGCTAAATTTTGCACAGCAAGAGAGACAAAGTGGTTCTGGAAACCTACAGAGGTTGTCCCTTGAGTCTTAAAAGTTGAATACTCATCATCCCAGGCATGTGAAGTCAAGGAAAACATATCTGGAAGGGGGGTTAGAGTGGTGGTCCTTAACCAGGGCTGATTTTTGCATCCTGGGTGACAGTTTATGTGGTCATCATTTAGTGGGGGTGGGGGGTTTGCATGTTATTAGCCTCACATGACTAGAAGCCTGAGATGCTGTTGAACATTCTATGATGCATGAGACAAGGCCCCAGAATAGATGATATACTGGGTTAAGATGTTTCAATAGTGCTGAGGTTTAAGCATCCTTATAGAGGGAACAACACTTTATACTCACACAGGGACAGGAAGAGTTCCTGTTCTCACCGGGAAGGGGGTAAAACCTCATAATTTGCATTTAGTAGAGTATTAGGAAGGCTTTCAACTCAATACTGCAACAAAATTAACCTTAGACTAAATGCTACTCTGGTGCTACATAGCTCAAAAACAGGACCAGACAGATCAAACAACTTGTCCCAGAAGAAAGCTGAAGAATATTTACAGGAAAAACAAAAAAATCCAGTACATAAAAAGGTAAAATTTACAATCTCTGGTAATCAATAAAAAATAACAAGGCATGCAAAAAAGCAGGGAAAAAATAGGTCATATTGCAGAGAAAAACAACCAAAACTGACTAAGTACACAGATAATGTAATTAGAAGGAAAAGACATTTAAAAACATCTTAACGAGGAGGGGCGGAAGATGGCGGCGTGAGTAGAGCAGCGGAAATCTCCTCCCAAAACAACATATATCTATGAAAATATAACACAGACAACCCTTCCTAGAATAAAGACCAGAGGACACAGGACAATATCCAGACCACATCCGCACCTGAGAGAACCCAGCGCCTCGCGAAGGGGGTAAGATACAAGCCCCGGCCCCGCGGGAGCCGAGCGCCCCTCCCCCCAGCTCCCGGCGGGAGAAGAGCAGGCAGAGCGGGAGGGAGACGGAGCCCAGGGCTGCCGAGCACCCAGCCCCCGCCATCCGGGCCAGAGTGCAGACACAGTACGTGCCCAGGGGGCCCCGGATGCTAGGGAAACAGGGCAGCAAGAACAGTGAGCAGGCACTGGAGGCTGGGCCACAGAGGACATAAGAAAAGCGCGCGACCATTTTTTTTTGCTTTTTTGCTGTTTTGTTTTGGCGAGCGCTTTTTTGGAAGTCTTAAAGGGATAGGGACCCCAATACTAGGGAAACAAGGCAGAAAGACCGACCGGTGAGCAGAGGCCTGAGGCTGGCACCGGACAATAAAGAAAAACGAACGACCACCTTTTTTTTTAATTAAAAACTTTTTTTTTTTTTTTTAAATTAAAAAAAATTTTTTTTTCTTTTTTTTTGGTGGCCGTTGTTTTGTTTTGGCGGGTGCTTTTTGGAAGTCTTAAAGGGGCAGGGCGGGACACTTAGTCCAGAGGTAGGGAATCCGGGATCTCTGGACACCCTAACCCCTGGGCTGCAGGGAGCAGGGAGGCCCCTTACGGAGATAAATAGCCTCCCAGCAGCTCCTGCTCCAACGCGACTCCACCATTTTGGAGTAGCTGCCCGAGCTAGGCCACGCCCACAGCAACAGCGGAGATTAACTCCATAGCAGCCGGGCAGGAAGCAGAAGCCCTGTCTGCGCGAAGCTGCGCAGCACAAGCCACTAGAGGTCGCTGTTCTCCCAGGAGAGGAGGGCCACAAACCAACAAGAAAGGAAGTCCTTCAAGCCATCACTCGTCCCAGTTCTGCAGTCTATTCCTATCATCATGAAAAGGCAAAGCTACAGGCAGACAAAGATCACAGAGACAACACCAGAGAAGGAGACAGACCTAACCAGTCTTCCTGAAAAAGAATTCAAAATAAGAATCATAAACATGCTGACAGAGATGCAGAGAAATACGCAAGAGAAATGGGATGAAGTCCAGAAGGAGATCACAGATGCCAGAAAGGAGATCGCAGAAATGAAACAAACTCTGGAAGGGTTTATAAGCAGAATGGATAGAATGCAAGAGGCCATTGATGGAATTGAAATCAGAGAACAGGAACGCATGGAAGCTGACATAGAGAGAGACAAAAGGATCTCCAGGAATGAAACAATATTAAGAGAACTGTGTGACCAATCTAAAAGGAGCAATATCCGTATTATAGGGGTCCCAGAAGAAGAAGAGAGAGGCAAAGAGATGGAAAGTATCTTAGAAGAAATAATTGCTGAAAACTTCCCCACACTGGGGGAGGAAGTAATCGAACAGACCACGGAAATACACAGAACCCCCAACAGAAAGGATCCAAGAAGGGCAACACCAAGACACATAATAATTAAAATGGCAAAGATCAAGGACAAGGAAAGAGTGTTAAAGGCAGCTAGAGAGAAAAAGGTCACCTATAAAGGGAAACCCATCAGGCTAACGTCAGATTTCTCAACAGAAACCCTACAGGCCAGAAGAGAATGGCATGATATATTTAATACAATGAAACAGAAGGGCCTTGAACCAAGGATACTGTATCCAGCACGACTATCATTCAAATATGACGGTGGGATTAAACAATTCCCAGACAAACAAAAGCTGAGGGAATTTGCTTTCCACAAACCACCTCTACAGAACATCTTACAGGGACTGCTCTAGATGGGAGCACTCCTAGAAGGAGCACAGCACAAAACACCCAACATATGAAGAATCGAGGAGGAGGAATAAGAAGGGAGAGAAGAAAAGAATCTCCAGACAGTGTATATAACAGCTCAATAAGCGAGCTAAGTTAGGCAGTAAGATACTAAAGAGGCTAACCTTGAACCTTTGGTAACCACGAATTTAAAGCCTGCAATGGCAATAAGTACATATCTTTCAATAGTCACCCTAAATGTTAATGGGCTGAATGCACCAATCAAAAGACACAGAGTAACAGAATGGATAAAAAAGCAAGACCCATCTATATGCTGCTTTCAAGAAACTCACCTCAAACCCAAAGACATGTACAGACTAAAAGTCAAGGGATGGAAAAACATATTTCAAGCAAACAACAGTGAGAAGAAAGCAGGGGTTGCAGTACTAATATCAGACAAAATAGACTTCAAAACAAAGAAAGTAACAAGAGATAAAGAGGGACACTACATAATGATAAAGGGCTCAGTCAAACAAGAGGATATAACCATTCTAAATATATATGCACCCAACACAGGAGCACCAGCATATGTGAAACAAATACTAACAGAACTAAAGGGGGATATAGACTGCAATGCATTCATTCTAGGACACTTCAACACACCACTCACCCCAAAGGATAGATCCACTGGGCAGAAAATAAGTAAGGACACGGAAGCACTGAACAACACAGTAGAGCAGATGGACCTAATAGACATCTATAGAACTCTACATCCAAAAGCAGCGGGATATACATTCTTCTCAAGTGCACATGGAACATTCTCCAGAATAGACCACATACTAGGCCACAAAAAGAGCCTCAGAAAATTCCAAAAGATTGAAATCCTACCAACCAACTTTTCAGACCACAAAGGCATAAAACTAGAAATAAACTGTACAAAGAAAGCAAAGAGGCTCACAAACACATGGAGGCTTAACAACACGCTCCTAAATAATCAATGGATCAATGACCAAATCAAAATGGAGATCCAGCAATATATGGAAACAAATGACAACAACAACACTAAGCCCCAACTTCTGTGGGACGCAGCAAAAGCAGTCTTAAGAGGAAAGTATATAGCAATCCAAGCGTATTTAAAAAAGGAAGAGCAATCCCAAATGAATGGTCTAATGTCACAATTATCGAAATTGGAAAAAGAAGAACAGATGAGGCCTAAGGTCAGCAGAAGGAGGGACATAATAAAGATCAGAGAAGAAATAAATAAAATTGAGAAGAATAAAACAATAGCAAAAATCAATGAAACCAAGAGCTGGTTCTTTGAGAAAATAAACAAAATAGATAAGCCTCTAGCCAGACTTATTAAGAAGAAAAGAGAGTCAACACAAATCAACAGTATCAGAAATGAGAAAGGAAAAATCATGACGGACCCCACGGAAATGCAAAGAATTATTGGAGAATACTATGAAAACCTATATGCTAACAAGCTGGGAAACCTAGGAGAAATGGACAACTTCCTAGAAAAATATAACCTTCCAAGATTGACCCAGGAAGAAACAGAAAATCTAAACAGACCAATTACCAGCAACGAAATTGAAGCGGTAATCCAAAAACTACCAAAGAACAAAACCCCCGGGCCAGATGGATTTACCTCGGTATTTTATCAGACATACAGGGAAGACATAATACCCATTCTCCTTAAAGTTTTCCAAAAAATAGAGGAGGAGGGGATACTCCCAAACTCATTCTATGAAGCTAACATCAACCTAATACCAAAACCAGGCAAAGACCCCACCAAAAAAGAAAACTACAGACCAATATCCCTGATGAACGTAGATGCAAAAATACTCAACAAAATATTAGCAAACCGAATTCAAAAATACATCAAAATGATCATACACCATGACCAAGTGGGATTCATCCCAGGGATGCAAGGATGGTACAACACTCGAAAGTCCATCAACATCATCCACCACATCAACAGAAAGAAAGACAAAAACCACATGATCATCTCCATAGATGCTGAAAAAGCATTTGACAAAGTTCAACATCCATTCATGTTAAAAACTCTCAGCAAAATGGGAATAGAGGGCAAGTACCTCAACATAATAAAGGCCATCTATGATAAACCCACAGCCAACATTATATTGAACAGCGAGAAGCTGAAAGCATTTCCGCTGAGATCGGGAACTAGACAGGGATGCCCACTCTCCCCACTGTTATTTAACATGGTACTGGAGGTCCTAGCCAGGGCAATCAGACAAAACAAAAAAATACAAGGAATCCAGATTGGCAAAGAAGAAGTCAAACTGTCACTATTTGCAGATGACATGATACTGTACATAAAAAACCCTAAAGACTCCACCCCAGAACTACTAGAACTGATATCGGAATACAGCAAAGTTGCAGGATACAAAATCAACACACAGAAATCCGTGGCTTTCCTATACACTAACAATGAACCAACAGAAAGAGAAATCAGGAAAACAACTCCATTCAAAATTGCATCAAAAAAATTAAATACCTAGGAATAAACCTAACCAAAGAAGTGAAAGACTTATACTCTGAAAACTACAAGTCACTCTTAAGAGAAATTAAAGGGGACACTAACAGATGGAAACTCATCCCATGCTCGTGGCTAGGAAGAATTAATATTGTTAAAATGGCCATCCTGCCCAAAGCAATATACAGATTTGATGCAATCCCTATGAAACTACCAGCAACATTCTTCAATGAACTGGAACAAATAATTCAAAAATTCATATGGAAACACCAAAGACCCCGAATAGCCAAAGCAATCCTGAGAAAGAAGAATAAAGTAGGGGGGATCTCACTCCCCAACTTCAAGCTCTACTATAAAGCCATAGTAATCAAGACAATTTGGTACTGGCACAAGAACAGAGCCACAGACCAATGGAACAGACTAGAGAATCCAGACATTAACTCAGACATATATGGTCAATTAATATTTGATAAAGGAGCCATGGACATACAATGGCGAAATGACAGTCTCTTCAACAGGTGGTGCTGGCAAAACTGGACAGCTACATGTAGGAGAATGAAACTGGACCATTGTCTAACCCCATATACAAAAGTAAACTCAAAATGGATCAAAGACCTGAATGTAAGCCATGAAACCATTAAACTCTTGGAAGAAAACATAGGCAAGAACCTCTTAGACATAAACATGAGTGACCTCTTCTTGAACATATCTCCCCGGGCAAGGAAAACAACAGCAAAAATGAGTAAGTGGGACTATATTAAGCTGAAAAGCTTCTGTACAGCAAAAGACACCATCAATAGAACAAGAAGGATCCCTACAGTATGGGAGAATATATTTGAAAATGACACATCCGATAAAGGCTTGACGTCCAGAATATATAAGGAGCTCACATGCCTCAACAAACAAAAAACAAATAACCCAATTAAAAAATGGGCAGAGGAACTGAACAGACAGTTCTCCAAAAAAGAAATACAGATGGCCAACAGACACATGAAAACATGCTCCACATCGCTAATTATCAGAGAAATGCAAATTAAAACTACAATGAGGTATCACCTCACACCAGTAAGGATGGCTGCCATCCAAAAGACAAACAACAACAAATGTTGGCGAGGCTGTGGAGAAAGGGGAACCCTCCTACACTGCTGGTGGGAATGTAAGTTAGTTCAACCATTGTGGAAAGCAGTATGGAGGTATATCAAAATGCTCAAAACAGACTTACCATTTGACCCAGGAATTCCACTCCTAGGAATTTACCCTAAGAACACAGCAATCAAGTTTGAGAAAGACAGATGCACCCCTATGTTTATTGCAGCACTATTTACAATAGCCAAGAATTGGAAGCAACCTAAATGTCCATCAATAGATGAATGGATAAAGAAGATGTGGTACATATACACAATGGAATACTGCTCAGCCATAAGAAAAGGGCAAATCCAATCATTTGCAGCAACATGGATGGAGCTGGAGGGTATTATGCTCAGTGAAACAAGCCAAGTGGAGAAAGACAAATACCAAATGATTTCACTTATCTGTGGAATATAAGAACAAAGGAAAAACTGAAGGAACAAAACAGCAACAGAATCACAGAACTCAAGAATGGACTAACAGGTACCAAAGGGAAAGGGACTGGGGAGGATGGGTGGGTAGGGAGGGATAAGGGGGGGAGAAGTAGGGGGGTATTAAGATTAACATGCATGGGGGGGTAGGAGAAAAGGGAGGGCTGTACAACACAGAGAAGGCAAGTAGTGATTCTACAACATTTTGCTATGCTGATGGACAGTGACTGTAAAGGGGTTTATAGGGGGGACCTGGTATAGGAGAGAGCCTAGTAAACATAATATTCGTCATGTAAGTGTAGATTAGTGATACCAAAAACAAAGCAAAAAAAAAAAAAAAAGGGCAGTTCCTGTGTGGTAACCTCCAACGAGTTCTACACAAGGGTATAAAGGGCATATAAAAGTGTAGGCAAAGGGTCTGTTTGTGTTTATACAGAGGATCAAAGCCTAATTGGGCTACCCAGAAAATGAACTAAGATACGATATGAAAAAGAACTTCCAACATCTGCACTCTCTGGAAGACTCATGCCAGAAGATGATCATCAAAAAACCCCAACAAAGATCCACGCACTGCTACAGCTGTAGATGCACTCATCCCACCAGTTCCTGGACTTGCCATGGGAATGAGGAAGGAGATATCTAAGCTGGCCTGTGCATACAGTAAAACAACAAATTTGACTGGATCTATACTGTTGGAACTCAACCAAGAATTTGGAGAAGTGCAAATTGTAGCGCTCCAAAGTCTTACAATTACAGACTATTTACTGTTAAAAGAACATATGGCATGTGAACAGTCCCCAGGAATGGGTTGTTTTAATTTGTCTGATTTCTCTCAGACTGTTCAAGTTCAGTTGGACAATATCTACCATATCATAGATAAGTTTTCACAAATGCCTAAGGTGCCTTAATGGTTTTCTTGGTTTCACTGGAGATGGCTGGTAATTACAGATATGCTTTGGTTATGTAACTATACTCCTATTATGTTAATGTGTGTGCGCTATTTAAGTAGTAGCTTAAAACCTATATATGCTGAAGTTACTCTACAAGAAGATTTGTCAAAGAAATAATCAATCTTCCCATGTTTTCTTCCGCCTGCTACTTCTATAGCTTTTCTTCTTCCTTCCTAATTACAACCCTTAAATAGATTTCGTGCCTCATATCAAATTTACCGAGTATCATAACTCCTCCAAGTGGTAAAGATACCTCAAGACAAATGCTGGGCATAGAAGCCACAGGGCATAAATATGCAAAGAAGTAAAAAGCTAACCTTTTCAAACAATAAGGCTTCTCTCTCACTTACCAACTTCACATTTCCCTGTATGGCCCCGGAAGATGACTGGTTAGCCAGAGACGGGTAAGATTCCTCAAGGGAGGAACAACCTAAGACAGGCACAGTCGCAGGGGGGCCATCAGGTGAGAAATTGGGGATCAACAGAGGTGAGGCTTAGAACCTCACCCCCCCGTTCTGAGAGAAATCTTCTGCATACGTGGATGTTTTATTGCCCTAGTCTAGCTTGGATTAACACATAGTCTACAGGCACACACCTGATCATCTACATTTGCTCTCTTACAACACTAAACTATGTTTTCTACCTTTATCTTGTATCTACCTACCACTTCAGCATTTTATTAAAAATAATAATAATAAAGAGAGAAATGTGGTATCCACATATAAATCAAGTATAAAAACCAAATGAGTATTCATATTTGAACTGATTGTTTAGAGTTTATAATGCATGAGCAAAACCGAAAGTTTCTGTGATGACTGCCCTTGTACTGTTCACTATGTAACTTATTCATTATGTAAGAATTTGTTCTACATGTAAGAACTTGTTTGTTATGCCTCAGAAGATTGGAGACTGACGAAAATTAGGCTTGGGGTGGATTAATGATTGTGCATTGAGCACTGACTCCCCTATACAGAATTTTATTGTCGTTAACAACCATTTGATCAATAAATATGAGAGATGCCGTCACAAAAAAAAAAAAAAAAAAAAAAGGACAGACTTCCAATGGTAAAATAAATAAGTAACCGGGATGTAATGTATAGCATAAGGAATATAGTCAAGATATTGTAACAGCTTGGTAGGGTGATAGCTGGAACCTAGAATTATGTATATAAATGTTCTACCACTGTGTTGTACACTTGAAACTAATGTAATGTAATACTGTGCGTCAACTACCCTTCAATAAAAAATAATTATTTAAAAAAAAAACAAAAAATAAAAAAAACATCTTAAAACTATATTCCCTATACTCAGGAAGATATAGAAAACATTAAGCATAAAGGAAGAGACATTAAAAAACTCTGGAGATGAAAACAGTAACTAAAATGTACAGTACACTAGATGGAATGATTAGCACATTAGGCACTGCAGAAAAGATCAATAAACTTCACAAAAGAATTGAAATTGAAAATAAAGCAGAGAAAAAAGATGCAAAAATTTGAACAGCGCACCAGTGAGCTATAGGACAATTTCAAGCAGCCCAACAAAAGGGTAACTGGACTCACTGCAGGGAAGAGAGCAAACAAAAACAAAAAATTTGAAGAATGGTAGAAAATTTTCCATAAGTGACAGAACTATAAAGTCGCACATCCAAGAAGCTCAACAAACCTCAAACACAATACAAAGAAAACACCATCAGAGGGGGGCGGAAGATGGCGGCGTGAGTAGAGCAGCGGAAATCTCCTCCCAAAACAACATATATCTATGAAAATATAACAAAGACAACCCTTCCTAGAATAAAGACCAGAGGACACAGGACAATATCCAGACCACATCCACACCTGAGAGAACCCAGCGCCTCGCGAAGGGGGTAAGATACAAGCCCCGGCCCCGCGGGAGCCGAGCGCCCCTCCCCCCAGCTCCCGGCGGGAGAAGAGCAGGCAGAGCGGGAGGGAGACGGAGCCCAGGGCTGCCGAACACCCAGCCCCAGCCATCCGGGCCAGAGTGTAGGGCCCTCGATACTGGGAAAACAGGGCAGCAAGAACAGTGAGCAGGCACTGGAGGCTGGGCGACAGAGGACATAAGAAAAGCGCGCGACCATTTTTTTTTTTTTTGCTTTTTTGCTGCTTTGTTTTGGCGAGCGCTGTTTGGAAGTCTTAAAGGGACAGGGACCCCAATATTAGGGAAACAGGGCAGAAAGACCGGTGAGCAGAGGCCTGAGGCTGGCACCGGAGAATAAAGAAAAACGAACGACCACCTTTTTTTTTTTTTTAAATAAAAAAATTTTTTTTTTTTAATTAAAAAAATTTTTTTTCTTGTTTTTTTTTGTGGTCGTTGTTTTGTTTTGGTGGGTGCTTTTTGGAAGTCTTAAAGGGGCAGGGCGGGCCACTTAATCCAGAGGTAGGGAATCCGGGACCTCTGGGCACCCTAACCCCTGGGCTGCAGGGAGCAGGGAGGCCCCTTACGGAGATAAATAGCCTCCCAGCAGCTCCTGCTCCAACGCGACTCCACCATTTTGGAGTAGCTGCCCGAGCCAGGCCACGCCCACAGCAACAGCGGAGATTAACTCCATAGCAGCCGGGCAGGAAGCAGAAACCCTGTCTGCGCGCAGCTGCGCAGCACAAGCCACTAGAGGCCGCTGTTCTCCCAGGAGAGGAGGGCCACAAACCAACAAGAAACGAAGTCCTTCCAGCCGTCACTCGTCCCAGTTCTGCAGACTATTCCTATCACCATGAAAAGGCAAAGCTACAGGCAGACAAAGATCACAGAGACAACACCAGAGAAGGAGACAGACCTAACCAGTCTTCCTGACAAAGAATTCAAAATAAGAATCATAAACATGCTGACAGAGATGCAGAGAAATACGCAAGAAAAATGGGATGAAGTCCGGAAAGAGATCACAGATGCCAGAAAGGAGATCGCAGAAATGAAACAAACTCTGGAAGGGTTTATAAGCAGAATGGATAGAATGCAAGAGGCCATTGATGGAATTGAAATCAGAGAACAGGAACGCATGGAAGCTGACATAGAGAGAGACAAAAGGATCTCCAGGAATGAAACAATATTAAGAGAACTGTGTGACCAATCTAAAAGGAGCAATATCCGTATTATAGGGGTCCCAGAAGAAGAAGAGAGAGGCAAAGAGATGGAAAGTATCTTAGAAGAAATAATTGCTGAAAACTTCCCCACACTGGGGGAGGAAGTAATCGAACAGACCACGGAAATACACAGAACCCCCAACAGAAAGGATCCAAGAAGGGCAACACCAAGACACATAATAATTAAAATGGCAAAGATCAAGGACAAGGAAAGAGTGTTAAAGGCAGCTAGAGAGAAAAAGGTCACCTATAAAGGGAAACCCATCAGGCTAACGTCAGATTTCTCAACAGAAACCCTACAAGCCAGAAGAGAATGGCATGATATATTTAATACAATGAAACAGAAGGGCCTTGAACCAAGGATACTGTATCCAGCACGACTATCATTCAAATATGACGGTGGGATTAAACAATTCCCAGACAAACAAAAGCTGAGGGAATTTGCTTTCCACAAACCACCTCTACAGAACATCTTACAGGGACTGCTCTAGATGGGAGCACTCCTAGAAGGAGCACAGCACAAAACACCCAACATATGAAGAATCGAGGAGGAGGAACAAGAAGGGAGAGAAGAAAAGAATCTCCAGACAGTGTATATAACAGCTCAATAAGCGAGCTAAGTTAGGCAGTAAGATACTAAAGAGGCTAACCTTGAACCTTTGGTAACCACGAATTTAAAGCCTGCAATGGCAATAAGTACATATCTTTCAATAGTCACCCTAAATGTTAATGGGTTGAATGCACCAATCAAAAGACACAGAGTAATAGAATGGATAAAAAAGCAAGACCCATCTATATGCTGCTTACATGAAACTCACCTCAAACCCAAAGACATGTACAGACTAAAAGTCAAGGGATGGAAAAACATATTTCAAGCAAACAACAGTGAGAAGAAAGCAGGGGTTGCAGTACTAATATCAGACAAAATAGACTTCAAAACAAAGAAAGTAACAAGAGATAAAGAAGGACACTACATAATGATAAAGGGCTCAGTCAAACAAGAGGATATAACCATTCTAAATATATATGCACCCAACACAGGAGCACCAGCATATGTGAAACAAATACTAACAGAACTAAAGGGGGATATAGACTGCAATGCATTCATTCTAGGACACTTCAACACACCACTCACCCCAAAGGATAGATCCACTGGGCAGAAAATAAGTAAGGACACGGAAGCACTGAACAACACAGTAGAGCAGATGGACCTAATAGACATCTATAGAACTCTACATCCAAAAGCAGCGGGATATACATTCTTCTCAAGTGCACATGGAACATTCTCCAGAATAGACCACATACTAGGCCACAAAAAGAGCCTCAGAAAATTCCAAAAGATTGAAATCCTACCAACCAACTTTTCAGACCACAAAGGCATAAAACTAGAAATAAACTGTACAAAGAAAGCAAAGAGGCTCACGAACACATGGAGGCTTAACAACACGCTCCTAAATAATCAATGGATCAATGACCAAATCAAAATGGAGATCCAGCAATATATGGAAACAAATGACAACAACAACACTAAGCCCCAACTTCTGTGGGACACAGCAAAAGCAGTCTTAAGAGGAAAGTATATAGCAATCCAAGCATATTTAAAAAAGGAAGAGCAATCCCAAATGAATGGTCTAATGTCACAATTATCGAAATTGGAAAAAGAAGAACAGATGAGGCCTAAGGTCAGCAGAAGGAGGGACATAATAAAGATCAGAGAAGAAATAAATAAAATTGAGAAGAATAAAACAATAGCAAAAATCAATGAAACCAAGAGCTGGTTCTTCGAGAAAATAAACAAAATAGATAAGCCTCTAGCCAGACTTATTAAGAAGAAAAGAGAGTCAACACAAATCAACAGTATCAGAAACGAGAAAGGAAAAATCACGACGGACCCCACGGAAATGCAAAGAATTATTGGAGAATACTATGAAAACCTATATGCTAACAAGCTGGGAAACCTAGGAGAAATGGACAACTTCCTAGAAAAATATAACCTTCCAAGATTGACCCAGGAAGAAACAGAAAATCTAAACAGACCAATTACCAGCAATGAAATTGAAGAGGTAATCAAAAAACTACCAAAGAACAAAACCCCCGGGCCAGATGGATTTACCTCGGAATTTTATCAGACATACAGGGAAGACATAATACCCATTCTCCTTAAAGTCTTCCAAAAAATAGAGGAGGAGGGGATACTCCCAAACTCATTCTATGAAGCTAACATCACCCTAATACCAAAACGAGGCAAAGACCCCACCAAAAAAGAAAACTACAGACCAATATCCCTGATGAACGTAGATGCAAAAATACTCAACAAAATATTAGCAAACCGAATTCAAAAATACATCAAAAGGATCATACACCATGACCAAGTGGGATTCATTCCAGGGATGCAAGGATGGTACAACATTCGAAAGTCCATCAACATCATCCACCACATCAACAAAAAGAAAGACAAAAACCACATGATCATCTCCATAGATGCTGAAAAAGCATTTGACAAAGTTCAACATCCATTCATGTTAAAAACTCTCAGCAAAATGGGAATAGAGGGCAAGTACCTCAACATAATAAAGACCATCTATGATAAACCCACAGCCAACATTATATTGAACAGCGAGAAGCTGAAAGCATTTCCTCTGAGATCGGGAACTAGACAGGGATGCCCACTCTCTCCACTGTTATTTAACATAGTACTGGAGGTCCTAGCCAAGGCAATCAGACAAAATAAAGAAATACAAGGAATCCAGATTGGTAAAGAAGAAGTTAAACTGTCACTATTTGCAGATGACATGATACTGTACATAAAAAACCCTAAAGACTCCACCCCAAAACTACTAGAACTGATATCGGAATACAGCAAAGTTGCAGGATACAAAATCAACACACAGAAATCTGTGGCTTTCCTATATACTAACAATGAACCAACAGAGAGAGAAATCAGGAAAACAACTCCATTCACAATTGCATCAAAAAAAATAAAATACCTAGGAATAAACCTAACCAAAGAAGTGAAAGACTTATACTCTGAAAACTACAAGTCACTCTTAAGAGAAATTAAAGGGGACACTAACAGATGGAAACTCATCCCATGCTCGTGGCTAGGAAGAATTAATATCGTCAAAATGGCCATCCTGCCCAAAGCAATATACAGATTTGATGCAATCCCTATGAAACTACCAGCAACATTCTTCAATGAACTGGAACAAATAATTCAAAAATTCATATGGAAACACCAAAGACCCCGAATAGCCAAAGCAATCCTGAGAAAGAAGAATAAAGTAGGGGCGATCTCACTCCCCAACTTCAAGCTTTACTATAAAGCCATAGTAATCAAGACAATTTGGTACTGGCACAAGAGCAGAGCCACAGACCAATGGAACAGACTAGAGAATCCAGACATTAACCCAGACATATATGGTCAATTAATATTTGATAAAGGAGCCATGGACATACAATGGCGAAATGACAGTCTCTTCAACAGGTGGTGCTGGCAAAACTGGACAGCTACATGTAGGAGAATGAAACTGGACCATTGTCTAACCCCATATACAAAAGTAAACTCAAAATGGATCAAAGACCTGAATGTAAGCCATGAAACCATTAAACTCCTGGAAGAAAACATAGGCGAAAACCTCTTAGACATAAACATGAGTGACCTCTTCTTGAACATATCTCCCCGGGCAAGGAAAACAACAGCAAAAATGAGTAAGTGGGACTATATTAAGCTGAAAAGCTTCTGTACAGCAAAAGACACCATCAATAGAACAAGAAGGATCCCTACAGTATGGGAGAATATATTTGAAAATGACACATCCGATAAAGGCTTGACGTCCAGAATATATAAGGAGCTCTCACGCCTCAACAAACAAAAAACAAATAACCCAATTAAAAAATGGGCAGAGGAACTGAACAGACAGTTCTCCAAAAAAGAAATACAGATGGCCAACAGACACATGAAAACATGCTCCACATCGCTAATTATCAGAGAAATGCAAATTAAAACTACAATGAGGTATCACCTCACACCAGTAAGGATGGCTGCCATCCAAAAGACAAACAACAACAAATGTTGGCGAGGCTGTGGAGAAAGGGGAACCCTCCTACACTGCTGGTGGGAATGTAAGTTAGTTCAACCATTGTGGAAAGCAGTATGGAGGTACATCAAAATGCTCAAAACAGACTTACCATTTGACCCAGGAATTCCACTCCTAGGAATTTACCCTAAGAATGCAGCAATCAAGTTTGAGAAAGACAGATGCACCCCTATGTTTATTGCAGCACTATTTACAATAGCCAAGAATTGGAAGCAACCTAAATGTCCATCAATAGATGAATGGATAAAGAAGATGTGGTACATATACACAATGGAATACTACTCAGCTATAAGAAAAGGGCAAATCCAATCATTTGCAGCAACATGGATGGAGCTGGAGGGTATTATGCTCAGTGAAACAAGCCAAGCGGAGAAAGAGAAATACCAAATGATTTCACTTATCTGTGGAATATAAGAACAAAGGAACAAAACAGCAGCAGAATCACAGAACTCAAGAATGGACTAACAGGTACCAAAGGGAAAGGGACTGGGGAGGATGGGTGGGTAGGGAGGGATAAGGGGGGGAGAAGTAGGGGGGTATTAAGATTAACATGCATGGGGGGTAGGAGAAAAGGGAGGGTTGTACAACACAGAGAAGGCAAGTAGTGATTCTACAACATTTTGCTATGCTGATGGACAGTGACTGTAAAGGGGTTTATAGGGGAGACCTGGTATAGGGGAGAGCCTAGTAAACATAATATTCGTCATGTAAGTGTAGATTAGTGATAGCAAAAAAAAAAAAAAAAAAAAAAAAAAAAAAAAGGGCAGTTCCTGTGTGGTAACCTCCAACGAGTTCTACACAAGGGTATAAAGGGCATATAAAAGTGTAGGCAAAGGGTCTGTTTGTGTTTATACAGAGGATCAAAGCCTAATTGGGCTACCCAGAAAATGAACTAAGATACGATATGAAAAAGAACTTCCAACATCTGCACCCTCTGGAAGACTCATGCCAGAAGATGATCATCAAAAAACCCCAACAAAGATCCACGCACTGCTACAGCTGTAGATGCACTCATCCTACCAGTTCCTGGACTTGCCATGGGAATGAGGAAGGAGATATCTAAGCTGGCCTGTGCATACAGTAAAACAACAAAATTGGACTGGATCTATACTGTTGGAACTCAACCAAGAATTTGGAGAAGTGCAAATTGTAGCGCTCCAAAGTCTTACAACTACAAACTATTTATTGTTAAAAGAACATATGGCATGTGAACAGTCCCCAGGAATGGGTTGTTTTAATTTGTCTGATTTCTCTCAGACTGTTCAAGTTCATTTGGACAATATCCACCATATCATAGATAAGTTTTCACAAATGCCTAAGGTGCCTAACTGGTTTTCTTGGTTTCACTGCAGATGGCTGGTAATTACAGATATGCTTTGGTTATGTAACTATACTCCTATTATGTTAATGTGTGTGTGCAATTTAAGTAGTAGCTTAAAACCTATACATGCTGAAGTTACTCTACAAGAAGATATATCAAAGAAATAATCAATCTTCCCATGTTTTCTTCCGCCTGCTACTTCTATAGCTTTTCTTCTTCCTTCCTAATTACAACCCTTAAATAGAATTCGTGCCTCATATCAAATTTACCGAGTATCATAATTCTTCCAAGTGGTAAAGATACCTCAAGACAAATGCTGGGCATAGAAGCCACAGGGCATAAATATGCAAAGAAGTAAAAAGCTAACTTTTTCAAACAATAAGGCTTCTCTCTCACTTACCAACTTCACATTTCCCTGTATGGCCCCGGAAGATGACTGGTTAGCCAGAGACGGGTAAGATTCCTCAAGGGAGGAACAACCTAAGACAGGCACAGTCGCAGGGGGGCCATCAGGTGAGAAATTGGGGATCAACAGAGGTGAGGCTTAGAACCTCACCCCCCCTGTTCTGAGAGAAATCTTCTGCATACGTGGATGTTTTATTGCCCTGGTCTAGCTTGGATTAACACATAGTCTACAGGCACACACCTGATCATCTACATGTGCTCTCTTACAACACTAAACTATGTTTTCTACCTTTATCTTGTATCTACCTACCACTTCAGCATTTTATTAAAAATAATAATAATAAAGAGAGAAATGTGGTATCCACATATAAATCAAGTATAAAAACCAAATGAGTATTCATATTTGAACTGACTGTTTATAGTTCATAATGCATGAGCAAAACCGAAAGTTTCTGTGATGACTGCCCTTGTACTGTTCACTATGTAACTTATTCATTATGTAAGAATTTGTTCTACATGTAAAAACTTGTTTGTTATGCCTCAGAAGATTGGAGACTGACAAAAATTAGGCTTGGGGTGGAATAATGATTGTGCATTGAGCATTGACTCCCCTATACAGAATTTTATTGTCGTTAACAACCATTTGATCAATAAATATGAGAGATGCCCTCACAAAAAAAAAAAAAAAAAAGGACAGACTTCCAATGGTAAAATAAATTAGTAACCGGGATGTAATGTATAGCATAAGGAATATAGTCAAGATATTGTAACAGCCTGGTAGGGTGATAGCTGGAACCTAGAATTATGTATATAAATGTTCTACCACTGTGTTGTACACTTGAAACTCATGTAATGTAATACTGTGTGTCAACTACCCTTCAATAAAAAATAATTATTAAAAATAAAAATAAAAAAAAAAAAAAAAAAAAAAAAACACCATCAAAGCACATCATAATCAAATGGCCTTAAAAAAAAAGATAAGAGAAAACTCTAGCAGCTAGAGAAAGATTAACTGCACAGTAAAAACAAAGAATTACAGCAGACTTCTACTCAAAAACAATACAATTGTGATAACACTGCAGTAACATCTTTAAAGTCACAAAAGAAAAACACTTATCAACCTGGATGGAATTCTATTCCCAGGAAAGTACCTTTCAAAAGACAAAAGCAAAATATTTTTCACATATACAAAGGCTGAATGAATGAATCACCAGCAGACCTGCACTATAAAAAAATATTAAAAGTCTTTCATAGAGAAGGAAAACAATACCAGATGGAAATATGGATTTACACAAAGGAATGAAGAGATCCAGAAATGGTAAATACATGGATAAATATATATCTTTTTTTCTCATCATTTAGAAGACATTTGGCTGCTTAAAGCAGCAGCAGTAATGATGTACTGTGGGGATGATATGCACAGGCACATTACAGCCGCAGCACCAGGGCCGGAAGCAGAAATGGAAGCACACTGCTGTAAGGTCCTACATGTGAAGAGGTGTATCATCACCTGAAGGTAGACTGTGTTAAGTGTAAGATGTGTACTGTAGACCTTAGTAAGTCTCACAGCTTGTAGATTTGTTTGGATTTTCTGCATATACAATACATTCCTGTGAATGAGTATAGTACTTTTTCCCCTTGCCTCACTGCATGAGCTGGGACTTCGGAACAATGGCCAGAATAGGTACGGCCACATACTGCCACTGGGGCCCCACCCTTTGAGTTAAGCGTCATCATAACCTGGCCAGACACCCACAAAATGCTTATCCTTAAAATGGAATGCTTATTCTTAAAATAGAAATGTGCTTGTCATATATTTTTGTTATCAAGGCAATTTTGCTTTAGTGACAAAGAAGCTCTGAAAACTGAAACACACAAAGTTTATTTTATGGCTAACAGAATTAGAACTCCCATAACTTGACCTGCCAGCTGAGAGTAGGTTAGTGTAGGGGCCAAGGGTAGGTTGCCCCAAAATGTGCCCCTCTGGCATACCCATTACTTTGAATTAAAGTGACTGGAGAAACGGCTGGTGCAGGAGGGATACTCTAACCCTTCTCCGAACCCCCACGCTGCACCCCCTCCAAAACCAGGAAATAAATCGCCCTTGTGAAAGGTACCCTCCCCTGTACCAGGAGATACAGAGAAGTCTTTACCACCAGAGATAGGGAAGTCAGAGCAGAGAAGGCTCAAATCTTGTTTTTTTTTTTCACTAATTTTCTAAGCCCAGACCAAATGCTGTTTGGAATTCCTTACTAACTGAAGCTCCCAAACATAATTTTCTTCATCCTGTCAATGCCTCACAGACTTATATCTCTGTCTAAAATGTATAAAAACTGCCTGCCTTAGTCATTTCTTTGGGTCTTAATTTCATTACTGGGATTCCGTGCACGTATAAATACACTTGGGTTTTTTCCTTCTCTTAATTTATCTCCTGTCAATTTGATTCTTAGATCAGCAAGAAAAAACCTGAAGGGTAGGGGAAAATTTTTTCTCTCCAAGAGGCCCCCAAATTTTCTGAGATTATTGACTGAATTTATGTCATATAATTTCCTCTGTTATCAAGTCAGAAGCCATCTTTGGTACATCATTAATGATGCCATGAATAGCTGACAAAGAATTAGGAAATCCACTCTTCAATTTTAAAGTCAAAGAGAGAATAAAATTCACTAGTTCTGAAATATGTGTATTATTACTTGGTTGTCTGCCTGAAGAGAGCTGACAATGTTTTATCAGCTTTAGATTTCAAAAACCCTTCCTCAAATATCTCAAAGTTTGCTCCAACCTCCTTATTTCAGAGGGATAATCTGGCTAGATGAACACATAGTTCTCCAACAGCATCTACGAGTGGTGACTGCATGGACCCAAATACAGAAACACTAGCATAATTGCTGTTACAGTTTGGCAAACTTATCTATAAAGGACTAGACAGTAAATATTCTAGGTTTCAGGGGCCATATAGTTTTTTGTCACTATTACTTAAATTTGCTTTTGTAGCATAAAAACAACCATAAAAATGTCAGTAAATGAATGGGTGTGGCTGCATTCCAATAAAACTTTATTTATAAAATAGCTGGTAGGCTAATAATTTGGCACTCAGGTCCTACTTTGCCAATGTATGCTCACGCACAGGGTTAAAAATAGCTACTAAGAAGTCAAGACAAGAATGAACACCTCTCTGGAGAATATCTCAGCTTAGGAGTTTTGGTAGCTTGAAAACACCAGATTTTCATTTTTCCAACCTCTCATAAAACTGGGGCATAGGCAAATGATCCAAGCACGACCCAATCATACAAGCCATGCCAGACCTTGAATCTAGTGATACCAAGCAAGAATTGCACAGATCCACTCTGGCAGCTAGTGGTAGCAGCAGGGTCTGTCAACATACGCAATGTCCAGTATAGGTGGTCAGCAATACAGGTCGTGGAATCCAATGTGTTCAGTGCTAGCAGCAGTATCTTTACCAAATTCGCAATCAGGAGTATGAATCATGGTTGCTTAGTTCAAAGTCTACCTCTCCAATACCCCTAGCAATTCTGTAGCTACCCGGTATCCTTTAAATTATAAAGAATTGAGTTCTGTTGCTGGTAATAACTCTAAGAGACCCTTAGACCAATAACATCAGTATCACTTGGGAACTCAGTAAAAATGCAAATTCTCATGTTTTGTCCCACACCGGGTGGATCACAGTCTCTGGGAGGAGCACCCAGCACTCTGGTTTAAAAAGGGACACAGGTGGTTCTGATGCACACTAGTTTGCGAACTGGTTTATAGGTAGGTTGTATGCCACTCTAGGTTATGTAGCTGATAATCTATTAATGAGGAAAGGAAACATTGAGATGTCTAGTAAATCCTGGTCCCTTCAGTGCAACTGGCTTGAGGGTCATAAGATGATAAGCATTCATAAAAGGAAAAGAACCTCTCAGAACAAAGAATGGTTGTCACAGCAAGCTGATAAAATTCTCCTATGATGTGGGTGGTCATGGTATTTTGTTTACATGGGAGAGCAAGTAGTTGCTGACTGTGTAATGCTGGGCTTAGACTGGGATCTCTTGTGGTTTCTGTACCAATTATCTTTGAGACAGGCTTGAGGTACTATACTGTGTATCGGGCTCTTGGTGTGTACACATCAGTAAAAGCTGTTATAGAAAGCCCAAACAAGCAAAAGCCCTGGAGGAGGCTGTGTGGAAGTCTCACAGTTATTTCTTGATAGTAAAATATTTAAATGCTAGATTCAAGGAGGTGTTAATTAATTAGACAATGTACACCTGAAAGCTGCTCCATTGAACCTCTAAGAGGGAAGTCTTGCTGAAGGTGGAAAACTGGGAAGTGATGACCTTCCAGACGAGTAACACCAGAATGAGTCACTGGCTCTATAACTACAGCAAAATATGGCAGAAATTAACCAGGGGCATTTGAAGAACAAATACCAGCTGAGGATTCGGGAATAAAATAATGGGTTACACTGGGGCTAAAAAAGGTGAGGAAGTGGTGATGACTCAGTACTGCCTACAGCAGATTAGCCATACCCTCTCCAGCCCAGTAGCTACGGGAGTGAAGACGGGCAAGCTTCAGTGCTTATAAAGGTTAAGCTCCCAGAGCTGGGACATCTACCCTTTCTCCATTGGAGACTTTCTACCATCAGTAATACCCTCCACATCTGTAGCTTTACCTACCATACATGTGCTAATTATGCCCAAGTTTGTGTATATAGCCCAGAGCTCTCTAGTAACTTACAACCTACACTTTCTAGAGCAAACTGAACGCTTTCACCTGGGTGATCCATTAGCATCTCAAGCATAATACAGCCAAAGCTGAGCTCATGACCTATAGCCCTGTTCCTTGTTCCTAGGTTCCCTAGGATTTAGGTGACAATACTCTCCTTCAACAGTTCTGGCCAGAAATCTATCAATTTCTAAACAGAAACTGGAGCAATTTAGAGATTATTTCTTACTGGATAACAGCTTTCTTGCCTCTGTTACAACCCTCTGTCATCCATTCTTCATAGTCTGCGGGAGTTATCTTTATCTTTCTAAACAGCAAATACAAACACCTTAACAAGGAGAACAGTCCTTCATGATCTGGATCCTGACCATGCCTCTGGCCTTATTTATTTTACTACTCATTCTGGTCCTGATCTTCCAGCTGCCCAGGCAACTTGCATGTTTGTGTTTAGCTCATCTTGTGGCCTTTTCAGGAAACATACTGTCCTTTCTTCACCTAATTTTACATGTTCTAATCAGCACTCAAGTCACGGTTCCCTTTCTAAAACAACTTGAAAGACACCTACCTAGTCTTGACTCCTCTCCCCCAACAGTTCTCCTACAAACTCTTGAGCACCTGGTATTTACAACTACCACAACAGTTAACCAAGCTGTATTTTAACTGTCTGTGTATTTGGCTAGCTCCTCCCCTAATGTTTTATTCCTGGCACTTAAAAAGTATTTACCACACAAATACACAACAGGCAGTCTTCCTTAAAAGTAGTATGTATTCAACGGTGCCTCAGAGAGTCATTTAAAGAGCTCCAAACTCTCCAAACTCCAGGCAGCACATGCGACACTCATGAGCCCTTTCTTACAACCATCAGAAATCAACCTAGAATAGGCTACCAGCCTCTGAAAACAAATGTTAGAAAACAGAATGAGATTGCATATGAAGCACAGGTGTTTTCATTATACATAAAACTTGATTATCAGCTTGCATTAAATTAACAAAGACACCTTAAAGTACTTCATACAGCACAGGCAAGATGAAACAGGAGGCATTTATTTAGGAAAATATTAGTTATCTATGTAGATGTTAAGTTCACCATTTTGATAAAGAGAAAGCAGTGGGGTGCTATCAGACTGAGGAAGTCATTGATGAATCATGTGACGCCGAGCAAGATATTTTACCTCTCTAGAGTTCAGTTCCTTTATCTATGCAATTAATTCCATAAGCTGTTGACCTCCCCCACCCCCAGCTGAAGTATTTCTGGGAGTGCTATACATGTGTTCACAAATATATGCTAGGTGGTACAGCTACTTTCGATATGTCCTTAGTGTACCATCCAATAAGCCCCCATTTCTGCCATAAACCAAAGCCTGAAGCCCTCCCGCTGCCAAAGTTTCAGTCTATGGCAAAGTAGTGGAGAATGTACAGAAGTGGAGAACATCAACTAGGAACTGCTTATGCCTCCATAACCTCAAGTTCTTAATAAAGTAGCTCATTCCGTTTTTTTTTTTTTTTTTTACAGCCAGACCTCAGTTTACACGGGCTGGTCCAAGGTAAAGCCAAATGATGACCACGACCTCAAAGAGCTCACGATCACTCCGCTCTCCAAAGAACAGGACTTTGTACAGAGTTGAGCTCATCACACTTGGCTGCTGCTCCTCTGCAGAATTCTCTCAGGGAAGCTTGTTCATCACTCCAGAACAAAACCGTATGGGGTCTAAAGTCCTGGATGGCAACAGTTTTTTCTCAAGTTGGCAATCTTCAGTGCACACAAAACAAGGTGCCTGTAGGAGATGATGTCTGACAAAGGCCCCATCCAGATCTAACATTTCCTTCCTATCGGGTTTATTTTACAAATGAAGGTCAAAGGGCCCTACAAGCATTTAAGTAAGTTCTTCTACCTTCCAAGGAACTCTCTGAATGTGCATCTGCTGCAGAAAAGCACAACAGAATCTTTGTTTGGTCACCCTTGGGGATGTACACAGTGACTCACTCAGAAGTGACTCCAAGCACAATGGTGCTCTTTCGCCAACTCAGAGAAAATCTGTACAAGTGTTCATTTAAAGACCACTATCCTACATTCTGGAACAGACTGACAAATAATTACAAGAATTTTAAATTTCACATTCTTTCAGTCCCAGCTCCCTCGTTAACTTTTGGCAACAAAAATAAGCTATTTTTTAAAAAGCCTTTTTCAATTGCAAATAGGCAATTATATTAGCACCTTGCTGAGCATGTGGGCAAAAGTTTCAAGTTATCTGGTTAAAAACATATGAAAAGTTAAAACTGTCATTTATCTGTATTTCTCCATGAAGTTTCCTGCAAGTGTTTTAAAACCATACAAAAAAGGAGTTCCTCTTTCAAGGTATGACTAAGTGTCCTCTATCTGTATTGTCTCTGAAGAACTGCCAGGTCAAACATGTAGTTTGTTTACTCATGTTTTAATGAGAATATTAATAGCAAATTTTGCCATTTTGCCAAACTTCATCAGTCTTTTTATCCCAGCACTTCAAATGCTAAACCAGCAGAAATCCTACCAGAATAGTAGGGGAACGGTATTCTTCATATTACTTTTCTTTTTTAAAGTACGACAAATATTTGGAAACCTACTATGTACCAAGTACTGCATGATGGGAACAGGGAGATAAGGGTAGTCCCTGTCCTAGAGGTGCTTACAGTCCACCCAGAGACAAACATGCAAATAACCATAACACAGTACAACAATTACTGTATTGAAGGCACACGGTATCTTTGGAACATTAAAGAAGGAGTGGAAAAATGAGGAAAGATGCACAATTTTGCAGATGAGCACTGGAGGTGAGACTTCAGTGAGAAGTCTGAATTTGCCAAACCAGAGGATGGCTTTCCAGGCAAAGGAACTAGTCATATGTATGGCTACCACTTATAAGTGTTCACTATGACAGATACTGCTGAATACTTTACACATATTACCTCTTTTAGTCCACATAACAATCCCCAAAAGATAGTCTTAGAGAAGTTACACAGCTTCCCTAGGATCACTCAAATTCTCAGTACTGAAGCCCAGATCTGAAGCAGGCTTGTCCAAACGGAAAATTCCAGGCCTGTAAACACTGCACCATACAATCCTATCCTATGCAGAACACAGGGGAGAATATGCACAACAGACAATGCTTCTCACCTCTACCTATCAGAACTACTTGAGCTTCCTATAAACACCAATGCTTAACACTCCATTCCAGAAGGTTCTACTTCAAGAAATGAAGGGTGGGTTGGGCATTAAAAAAAATTCCCTAGGCTGAGAAGTACTGTGTTAGGATATTTGTAAGTAGTTAAAAAGTATGTGTTTGGGGTTGGGGGATGCTAAGGCTAGAGTACCAGGCAGAAGGTCATGTAGGACTTTATCCCTTTCCCTTTCTCATCAGAGCCAAACTCACAAACAATAAACCTGCTGCCTTGACTTTCTTGGGTCTTAAACACTCTCTTCAATCCACTGCAGTCAGGCTCTTTATTCAGTCCACTGAAATCATTCTGATAGAGGCAACACAAGGAATTTATCAGTCCTCACTTTTTGTATCTGGAATTAGTGACTAGGAATTTCTTTCTGAAATGCCCTCTGACAGCACTCTTCTGTTCTCCCCCTATCTCTATACCAATTATATTTTCATTCTCTTTTGCAGTTTCTTTTCCTTCCCCCATCTCAGAGCACTCAAAAGGGTTTGGCCTTCTAGTCTCACTCTGCTTTTTCTCCCTGGGCATTCCTACCAATCTCATGACTTCACCTACGGCCAATGTGCTGTAGCCTCTCAGACCAACTCAGACCCATAGCCTGGTTTGATCTGAAGCTCTTAATGCTTTACTGAACATCCCCATGTTCCCTGCAGGGAGTCTCAAACCCTTTCCAAAACTGAATTCTTCCCACCCTAACTCTGCTCCTTAATAATGCTCTTTTATACATACAGTTACCCAAGTCAGCAATGTAGAAATCATCTTAGCTTCTTCACTCTTGCACGAACAATCAAAAGACAGGCAAGTTTTGCCAGGTTTGACCTGACACTTCCTTGAGAGGAATGTAAGGACAGGGTATATCTTGGCCTGAACTGCAGCATCTGACATGGAGATGCTTGGACAGTGAAGCAGACAATCCAAACGGGTAGAGAGAAAGGTCAGGACTTAAGAGATAAGCAGAAGATGATCAAGGAAAGGCCCAAGAGAGGAGGTTCAAAGTCCACTCCAGAGGTAAAATGCAAAGAACCAAGATAGCTTCATAGTGCTCTTTGTTGCCAGAAAGAACAAACATTGTATGATTCCACTCATATGAAGTTCAAAAGCAGGCAGAACAAATTAATATTCAATATTCTAATTTGAATGATAGGTAAATATATCTGTAAAATTTAAGCTGGATATATACCTTTTTAGTGTATTATAATCAATTCAAAGCTTAAAAAAAAAATGTCTGATGGGAGGCAACACTCCCCTTCTAATAAGTGACCATGCTGGACCAATTCTACTTCTGTCTCAGAATCCCACATGCTGAGGTCTTACCTCACACCTGAACTATTGCATCTGTTTCCTATAATGAGGACCATACCTCCTAGTTTCCATTATCCTGATATAATCATCAATAGTCTTACCTTTCACACAGAAAAGTATCTCTGTTTTAACAAAATATTTATGTTCACCGAATCTATAAGCCTCCCTGGCTTTAGAATAGCACCCCCTCACCTACCCCATACATATTCAGCAATGGCCACAGGGCAATCTTTTTTAAACTAACCTATTTCCAGGCTTCAAACCCTCTAATGGTTCTCCTTTATAAGATTGAGTCTAAATCCCTGAATTGATCCAACCCTGCCAGTATATCCACCTTTAACATTTCACATCTAATGCCATGTACCACTCCCCAGACCCATACACTAGCCCCATGTTTTGCACCCTTTTTTTACATTATCACACAGTCTCAAAGTGCATTTTTAGGCACTTTCCCCTAAGCTGCCTGTGGGGAAGTTGGGGTTCCTATGGCCAGGATCCTCACTGAACTTAAACCACCTGATGATGTAACTGGCCTGTTGTTAGGCTACCGCTTCCAAACCTTTAGGCAATAAGCTATTATTGCACTATATAGAGAGCTCGGCCCAGTGCTCTGCACGGAGGCAGAGATGCTAGTGTTCAACCTATCACAGGGAGAACAAACGGGGTGATAAACCCTTTCACCCCAAAGAACGTTTTGCTGTCAATTTCTTCAGTCACATTGAATCCACAGTGAACTTGCCCGGGGCTGAAACTCATTGGCAAGACACCGTCCCATCCCCAATTAAATACTAAGGAATAAAATTTTGATAGGTAGGGAGAGGTGACTTTTGGAGGACCACAAACCATAGTAATATCTAAGGTTTTTGTTAATACACCCTAAAAACCAATTTCTGTTCCCTTGGGGATGATTCCATCCACACTGGGAATGCATGCTCCAGATTGACAGATCAGCTTCCTCTACAAATTGTACCTGGTTTGCAAATATTAGTGTCTTTGCTCTCTTTGGAAAGACCTCCCTTCTGGATATTATCCAGACATATATTTACAATGTTTAATATTCAATTTAATGCTCCTGCAAGAAACGTTTCCTTTCCCCACCTTCATTCACAAAGTGCCCTATTGTGGATAAAATGAGAGTTCCTGTGACCAGGATTCTCACCTGGCCCTGGTTAACGAGCTCACTGCACACCTGTGGGCAATACATTGCTGTTGACTCTACATAAACTGCTCCGCCCAGTGCTCTGGGTGGAACACAGTGGATCAGCTGCAAGGCTGCAGGAGAGCAGAGCAGAGGCTGGAGTGGTGGCAGCGCCAAGTACAGAGCCCCAGAGGACGGCCGTGTGGGACAACTGTGCAGGTTAGAGGACCAGAGGACGGCTATGTGGGCAGAGAAGCCCGGAGGCAGAGACCGGCTTGCTGCATGTAGACTCGTTCTGAGTGAATAGGATTCTAGTGACTGACCTGCCACCTGGAAATAAAGTTGAGTATAACCCTTTCACCCCAAGAACGTTTTGCTGTCAATTTCTTTGGTCACAATGAATCCATAGCGAACTTGCTCAGGGCTGAAACCCAGTGGGCAAGACACCTATCTATACCTTTGCCACAATAACCTAAACATCTTACTCATGTTCTGATGTCTCTTAAGTCACTGAAGAATAGGAACTATGAGTGATTTCTCTCTACAACCTTCCATTTTAGTATTGTCTGACACATCATTTGTTAAACGAATGCATAAATTAACATTACCACCTGAGTGACTTAACCATACATCTCAGTGTATCTGAAACGGTCTTTAACCTGTCATTCTGGCATCAATATTAACAGCATCTCTTTTAATTCTCAAAAATCACCTGGATAACATATTGCTAACCTATCCAAACAGTTAGAAATAATCAAATTTTGAGTAAGAGCAGAACACAATCTGAGTATTAAAATGATCACCCTCGCAGTAATATGACAATAAATAAAATGACTCAAGCAAAAACTTCAGGGGCAAATGATAAAAGAGCCTGAACCAGGGTAATAGAGTTTAAGAGAGGAGTAGGTAGAGAGAGTTAGGGATGTAAAATCACCAAGGTTTAGAGGCCATTTGGATACAGGGAGGAAGAAAGCAGAGAATCAAGAGTAAAAACAGGAGTTTCTGGATTGAGTAAGTGGGGCAGTCACCAACAGAATATCAAGGAGGAGAAATGACGATGGCTTCAATTTAGGACTAATGACTGAAGAAAGTGGAGGACCGTTTCGTGGTCAGATACATGGATCTGAAGCGCACGCAAGGGGTAAGACGGACAACATACAGTCCCTAGGTGTCAGCCCATAACAATTAACAGCAGCACAGTTGTTCATGAGACTACCCAGGATATAAAAAATGAGCAGTTTCGATGAATAAAAACTTTCATTTTAACATAAGGACTTAACAAAATTAATTCTAAATTTTGTTTCAACATATTTATTGATCATCTAATATATGCAAAACATGGTATTAAGCATTAGGGAAATAAAAAATAAACCACTAAGAGATGAGAAGCTCACTGCTCACTGAGGTAAGAAAGGTTAGAGCAAGAATGGTGTTGCATGGACTGAACTGAGAAAAAGCCAAATTCAAAGTCCTAATTTTGATTGTGGCATCTTTAATTTTGGTATAAAGACTCAAAATGAGTACCTTAAGTCTTAGCGCACTTAGCTTCTCACAGAATATTTAAGTCTAAAATTTGCCATTAAAAAATTTTTTTGTAAAGTGGCTCAAGGAAAAATAATGTGCTGTGGAAGCTGAATCTACAAAGTAGTACAAACAGCCAGAAAAGAACTGTGTTCTAAATAGCATACTTTATGCCCAGTGTCTGGCTCACCAGGATTCTGCTTGAATTGAAAATTCCACAGGTGGACAACATACACTTCAAAATAAAGGAACTACTAATTTTGTCCCAGAAACAAACAAGAGTTCTTTATTCATTCATTATATGATGCAAACATCTGGTTATAAGATGCTGATTCTTATCTATTTGTATATTTTTCCATAAATCTTTGCACTCAGTAGTTATTCAAGGATAAATGTCCTAAATGGATGAATTTTATCTCTTATTATACACTTTACTCTCTTGGCTTCCAGGACCCCACCACTCTCTTGGTTCTCCTCCTTCAGGCACTATTTGCTCCATTCTCGCTTGCTGGTTTCAACTATTCTCCCCTGACCTGTGGGAGTCAAGTGCTCTAGGGAATGCTGTCTATGGTCCTCTTCTATTCTCTATGTACACCTAATACCTTGATAATTCCATCTAGTCCCAGGACTTCAAATAATACCTGTAAGCTAAGGACCATAAAATTTATATTTCCAGCTCAGCATTCTCTCTAGAAATAGAAATTTCTATATGCATCTCTTTTATTCAGCAGTTCTAACAGACATTTCAAACTTGACATGTTCAAATCTTAATTTCTGATCCCCCCATAGCCTAAAACCTACTCCTCCTCCAGTTTTCTCCCTCTATGATGGCAGCTCAAACTCTTTTTGATGGTAACACTGACACTCCAGTTTTTAGGCCAAAAAACCTCAAAATCATGCTCGATTTTTCTTTCTCTCGAATCACATATCTAATCTATTAGCAAGTACTGTAGGCTAAACTTCCAAATAATTTCCATAACTGACTACTTGTCACCACCTGCATTACTATCACTTAGTCTCGGTTACAATAGTGTCTTCCCAACTTTCATGTGATAGCCTCTGATGATCCTGCTACCTTCTACGCTTGCTCCTATACAGGCTATTCTCAACCTACCAAGCAGCCAGGGGACTCTAGTAAGATGGTATTACTCCTCTGCTTCACAACCTTCAGCTGCCCCCTCTTTCATTCAAAACAAGTCAAAGATTTACAATAATTTAGAAAGTCCTACAAGATATGCCCCACCCTACACCACCATTATTGCCTCTGATTCCATCTCTTACTACCCACACCTATGTTCACTATTCTCCAGTCACTCAGAGATTCCTGCTTCTCCTTGAATGCAGCAGACACACTCTCATCTTAGGGTCTCTGCATTAAGTATTCCCTCTACTTAGAAATCTCATTCTAAATATCCCTATGGCTTATTCCATCACATGCATCAAGCCTTTAATCAAAAGTCATCTCAACCAGCTTATTTAAATTGCAACACCACCACCCATCTTATTTAATTTGCAACCCAGCCCTAGCCCCTTGCTTCCAATACTTTTTTCTTTTTAATTAGCAATTACCAACTAACATATTATGTAATTTCCTTGTTTATTACATTTATCTACCTTCTCCCCTCCACTTCTATGAGAATGTACAAATCACTAGGGCAAGCCTGTTCTGTTCACTGATACATCCTAGTGCTCAGAATAGTGCCTTGAACTGTTAAGCTTTCAACTGATTGTTGAACGAATATATTTAAAATAGACCCTTAGGTGTCCACTAAAAGAATAAGGCTCTTCTAAAAACAGAAATGACCCTGTGAGAGTTTAATCAAATTATTTATCACATGACTAGGATTCAGGCAATCACTTCCTTATTCATACATCTGTACCTCCAAATAAATCCTACACTCATTTAAAAGCACTGCCAATGAATCAAACAGGGAACACATTATTACACTGCTAGATGGCAGGGCTCTAGCCTCTTCTGTGGGCAGCTGTTTAGCATTCCCTTACACAATGCTGCTGTTCCAGTAAAACAAGATTAAGTACTTGACAGAGCACACACTGGCCAACATAACTTTGTCAACAGGTCAGAAAATTTCCTAAGGCTCAAAAACAGGCAGTCTCAAACTAGGTAATTCTGCTATGAAAGTAGGACTTTTCCCATTAAAATGTGAATTTACCATAATATTTAAAAGTAAAACCTACATTATATGCTATAAGCCTTGTATGATATTTTCTAATGACATAAAAACTATGGCAGATTCACCTGTTCAAGGTGAATGAAGTCTTTCGATTAGCTCACAAGGACTTCAAGAATCATCAGAGGGAAACTGAGACACTTAAGATTATAAATGCAAGTCTCAAAAAGATTCTGGAAAGGAGCATTTGCCTTGCTTCTATGCAGACCAAGATCTTCAACAACAAAGTTTGACCCATCACAGCTAAAATTATGGCCTGACTAAGGCGTCATGCCCAAAGTTACTAAACCCTACCATGAAAAGCACTGTAAATCTGGGGAAGGAGGGGAAGGAAAAAAAAACCCTCAGAAGTGACTTAGGAAGAATTAACTAAAGCATTTCATTTATCGCAACTACACACAAGACAATCCAACAACCCACCCCTTTTGCTCTTTGGTTTAGTAAACATGTCACTTACTATATAGAAACTTCTCCAAATCAAGGAAACCTTTCCCCAAAAACCTAAGAACTCTATAGGAATATGCAAGGTCAACAGGTTTTAGTTCTGTGCCTGAAAACTAGCCTACAGATCAAAGGAAAATCGTTTCAGCTGATGTCATTACTGCTAACCTAATACAGCAAGTTTGGTAACCAAGCAGAAAATACTGTGAAATTTCCCACTGACAGTCTGAAGAAGTACCTCCAGAACTCGTCTTTAAATATGCATCCTCCTCCAACGGAATTCACCTAACTGGATGCAAGTTTTAAACTCACTTTGAAAACTTTTACCTTTTTATTAGGCAATTGTACAGTATTTAAGGTACTTTAAAGAGAACGTTTTCATAACACGGTTATTATAGTTCAATTTCTGTCCTCGTTTTTCATGGGCAATCTCACTCTGAGACCCACCTTTTACCCTTAGAAATACAATTTAATAATGGTGCCTTCTCTTCTTAAACACTAGGAAGTCACCGGCATGGACGGGTGTGCGGGGAAGGCGGCATCGCGAGCAGGAAAGGCGGTCAGTATCCCGCCCGCGAGCAGGGTCAGGACGCAGAGAGCAGAGAACCCTGGCAGCAGGTGCGAGGTTCTGGGAGGGGGACAGTCGCCGAGTTTCGGACCGACTGGGAAATGCTGTCCGTTGGGCAGCGAGAGGCGCGCTGGGTCGGCCGCCCTTACCTCCGGGGTCCGCTCGGGCGGCTGCTTCTTCAGCGCCTGCCTAGCGCCAGGGTCCACGGGTGAGTTCATGGCCGCGGCCGCGGCCCCGGCCCCCGCGCTCCCCAGCCTGCCCTTAGTAGCCCACGCGACAGCCCATTTACGTTAGGTGAAGGGTCCGCACCCCACTACCCCGAGGAAGGGAACTCCAGACCGCCGCGGGGCCGGTGCCCAACCAAACAAGTCTTCACAACGCCCGCCCCGGGCCTCAGCCCACGCGCAACTGGCCAGTGTGAAGCCCGCACGGAGGCGGGAGGAGCGCCAGTGCGCATGCACAGCACGCGCGAGCACGCAAACGAGCAACCAAAAGCTGACTCCGTGGTGACGAAAGAACTAGGGCGGTGCACATAGGCCTTTCCTATCTTTCATCGCGAGATTTAAAGACGCATCGCGAGACCTCATCCTAAAGCCATCACGGGATTTGCCTCGGATTTGCGGTTTCCGCCGCTGCAGCTTCCGGTGGAGGGGCCGGAAACACTTTGTAAGGGACTGCGCGAAGACGGACTGCCGGGGCAGAACTGCGGGAAAGGCGTTCTGGGTGGAGAGTTCTGTTTGTGCCCAAATCCGGAAGCCCAGGGCGTGGTTTGGCCTGGGGCCGAGCTTTACCTCTGCAACTCTGACGCCCCTCCTCCCTTGGAGAACGTGCGGGAAATCGAAGCCGCAAGCTGGCAGAGGAGGAAGTTCATGCGTCTTCTTCCCTACGTTTCTAATAATAAAACGAACCTCTTGTGGAAGGGGCCCACCGAGAAGTTTTTGTCCTGTGCAAGACGGACGTTCTGAGCTAGGGCGGATAAGTCAAAGCTTCGCGGTCTTGAGCAGGGCTGAGCATGCCCTGTGGCTGTGGCCAGCTCAGAGTCCTGCTGTTTCGCAAAGCCAGGTCTGGGCGTTCGGTTCAACGCCCTCCTTCGGCGGTGGGATTTAGGATTACCTGGACTCGAGTCACCGCTTTCTCACTATAGTTACACATTAGTCTGTTCCCCAACAGACCAAATAAAGCCTATTTCCATTTATTTATTGGTCCCTTGGTAAGAGCAAACAAGACCTTCGGATAGCAAGACCGCTGCGGGGCAATTTTCAACGGTATCACTGACGGAATTCAGAACCCATCGTTCTAGAGAAGTCCACTTCACTAGTCGCACTAGTTAACGCCTTTGCAGCCACCATAGAGAGGCATATCCTTTACACTGAATTTTAAGCTCCCTGAGGGCTGTGTACCACATCTAGGCACATCTTAGTATTTGTCAAAGCAGTTAGCATACTTCACTAAACTCGTGAACTCGTGACATTATTCACAGTACTTTTTTAATGACACGGCTAGAATTAATATATTTTAGAGTAACAAAAGGTAAAGTTCAGGCTGCAACCTTTATCATTTCTGGAACCTGGTGATGGTTTATGTTAATAATGGTTTTGTTTTCCGTTGGTAGTTGAGCTTGCCCAAAGTTTACAACACAATATTGGCACATTTCTTTTTTGAGTATAAGACTAAAACTTTACCAGAGAAGCTGTGGTTCATTCTGGAAAAAAAAATTGTGGGGCAATCATAAAGAATTGCAATAAACCATTTTCATCATTTTTTGTGTATATAAACATTTCCTCTTGTTACAGTAGGTAGCTAGCCAGACATAAGCAGGGAAGGGGTTGGGGACTTTGGCTAGTGTTTACATTCAGTCACATGCTTGTTCATATTCTAAACATTTCGTGTAAACTGTTCTTGCAGGATGTGGGGAGGGTATATGTAACGGACGTGCCAAAACTGGCTCCAACATGGCGAAGTTGACCCTGACTTCACCTTGAAATACATTGTTAACATACTAAAAATCACACCCCTTGGTGCCATGACAGTTTATACAGGCAGACCATCTTGAGACAGAAAGAGGGCATCACCCAGTGTCCTGGAATTCCCCTCCCTATTACAAGAAAACCCCACCTATCCCGATGAATATCTCACCCCCTGCTTAAACTCCAGCTTGTTAAGGACACCCAGCCCAACCCCCCCCAATCATGCTGCTCATCTCTGGAACAAGCCCACTCTCCCTCCTTGAGTGTATAGTTTGCTTTACTAAACTACTCTTTGCTTGTACCTGCTCGGGCTTGTGAATGCTTTCTTGATCACAGTCAAGAACCCGTTCCTGGGATGAGGTCTCCCCAGACTGGATTTCCTGACATCAAAGGTCTGTCTAAAATCACCAAGTTTATCCCTTCCATTCTTCAAGGCTGTTTTCAGAGCCACATCAGTATTTTGAAAGAGGGAAAAGAAAAGCCTGATAACTATGAGCTTGGATTTTAGGACTAAACACCTGATTTTGTGTCTTCAATAGGCCATTTTTCATTCAAGGACTTGAAGTTATTTAATATCCCTGAACCTCAGTTTCCTTAAAGTGGGAACAGTAAGAGATCTATTGTTTTAGGATGCTCTTAAGATAACATGAAATAATTCATGTGAAGCATTTAGGATATTGCCTACACAATCCAAGCACTTATTTCTGTTACTTTACCTCTGTGATTTCTCTAAGGCAGAAATTGAAGTTTGAAAAATTAGATTAAGTTGTTTTTTTCAATACGAGTTTTTTTCCTCGTTATTTAACTACTCAGACACATTTTAAGTATTCATGAAGATGTGGGGCAACAGGAACTCTCACAAACTGCTAGTTCAGTGTGAATTGAGAAACCATTTTAGAAAAAAAAAAAAAGTACTAAAGCTGAAACTTAGCACACCTATGGCATTAGGTCCACTCCCTGATATATATCCTAAAGAATTCTCCAGAAAAGGGGAACAAAATTGTGTATTGTTCATACTGATCAAAAACTGGAAATTACCCAAATGTCTATCAATAACTGAATGGGGAAATTATGGTATATTTATTCAGCAGAATACCAGTTACACAGCATAGGGATGACTCTCCAACATAAGCTGAAAGAAAAAAAGCAAACCACAAAATATGGAGTACAATTACCCAAAGTTCAAACTCAAGCAAAAGTCCTTCATTTTAAGATGCATGAACAGAGTTAAAATTATGAAGAAAAAGTAAGGAAATGATGTTTACCAAAGTCAGGTTGGTAATTACAGAAACAAGAAGGGAGAGGATTGTGATCAGGATAGTAGGTGGTTTCTGGGTTGTTGAAAACTATTTACTTCTTGACATAAGTGATGGTTAACATCAGTATTCATTCACTTTTCTGTGCATATTTCACAAGGAAAAATGAATTTAAGTATACAAAAATAGCTTATTAGGCTTTATCATAAGACAGTAAACACAATGTACTAATATCCATGGTAACTATCCCTATCTAAATTTAAGCACATTTTCAACATCTATCTTGTCCTTTGCCATCTTTGATTATGCTCTGGAATGCTGAAAAAAGTGAGGGGATAGTGAAAACTGTAATAGCTAAATTCAGAGAAAATTTCAACAGTATTTTTGAAAAGTTACTCTAGGATAGGATTTATCAGCAGTAACTTGTATCTGAAAGGAAAACATAATGGTTCTGAATGCAAGCAATTTACTATAAATTCTAGGAAAACAAAAATATAGTGAAAATCTTTTTTTAAGTGACTCAACTCCTTACTCTACCTTACTTTTCTTCATTATGCTTACTACAACCTGACATCATATTTCTATCTCCTGCACCAGTGAGAAACATGTATAAACTCCAGTAACATAGAAAGTTTGCTATTTATTGGCATATCCCTAGGCACACTTGAGCCTAGCATATAAAAGGTGCTCAATCAGTATTTGCTAAATGAATAAATGGAACCAAGGACTAATTAAGAGGGGATTTTGCTATTAGACAAATAGGCAATTGGTTGTCTCCAATGGCAAAGAAAGATGTCTGGCAAAACAACTGTTTAATTTGGGAAAACTGAATGCTTTTTAGGCAGACAGAATCGTACGGCCATCTTTCCAGGCTAACAGTAAATCAACAACCTGAGAGTAAAGTACACTGCTTTTAAAAGCACCTGGAATCAAGTAAGGAATTAAATGTGGAGTATGTTGGGAGACTAGGTCACTATTAGTGGAAAAGTAAGAGCATTTTCTCGTCCAAATCCAGATTACTATTATTGGATCAGAAGAATCTCAGAGGGTGGGTCCTAGGAATTAGTATTTTTGAAAAGTTACCTAGGTATTTCTAATACCTAGAAAGAGGTAAGAAAACTACTTCCAACTAATTCAGGGTCTGGACTACTCTGACCCATCTTAATTCCAGCTTCTGTAATATAGTGAAGAGTATTGACTTGTGAGTGCGACCAAATGTATGACACAGAGTGGCATCCTAAATTTCCTGAGGAAGTAACAGTATCTTCCTTATAATTACACTACATTTCAACAATGTTATTCCCAGTTAGGTAACACTGCCTTTGCCAATAATCTATTTTGAGCACTGAGGTGAATATAAAGACATGTTTTGGGCTGTCCTTGTTAAAAGAGTCATCACTTGGAAAGGAAGGAAGCTCAAGGCTCTTCATCCTAATACTCTCCTTAAACGCAGGTTTATCTGTGAGAAGTCGAACCAGACAATGGTAACTCAGAGAGCTTTCTGCAGTTTGATGAAGGTATCAGTCTAGACTCGTAATTTCACCAGAAGGAGAGTCCCTTTTAAAGGAACATTTTAAGGGACCAATCTCCTGGAGGCTCTGACCTGAGCACTATAAGCTTTCAGACCAACAGCCCCACCGAAGTTCTCCTAGTAAGTAAGGGGTGGGAATTTCACATATTCTTTAAAAATCTCTTTTGGACTGCTTGTATTTTCTTTTCTTTAGGTAAATCTCAAGTCTCAAATCTAGGCAAACAGCCAAATCCAGTGTGCACTACACAGCCAGGACAGAAGCGCTACACTTCCCCACCTTCCCTTCTCCCTGCGCCTTCCCACTCAGAGCTACAGTTCCCCAGACCACACTTCACCTTCCATACAGGTTTGGTCCCACTTGCCATGCTGCTCCTACCTTTTACATCAGCAAAGACAAAGAAATCCCAGGTATCTTTACATTTGCCACTACATACTAGTGGGAAACTATTCTGGTCTGACAGACAAAATGGACCCACATAGGAAAGACTGTATAATCTCAGATTAAATTCTCTGTATCTCGGTTTCTAATTAGCAAAATTATTTCTCTATGCTTCTCAGAAATGTTGAAAGATTTCTCTAAATTTATATGAGGGAACACAGGTACCAATTATAAACCTCTAAGATATTTGATAGCTTCTTCCCAAATACTTGATATTTCCTCTCTGCTTTAAAACAGTGTACTGAATTCTCTTTGGTCAAATGTAAAAGTGATACATGTAAAATGACAGGAAAACAGGCACTACAAAAAACCACTGGTCTAATTCTGCCTTCTGGCATAACTCTGACATCATCAACCTAACTGAGTTAGGGAGCTTCCCAGCAGCCTACTCAGGGCTGAATCACTGCTGCAGAGCAGTGGAAGGAGTGATGCAAGAGCTGACTTTCCTACATGCAGATGAAAAGAACAGACGTGGTCATGCAAATCAGTGAACCAACCAGGATTAGAATCCAAACCAATTGGCCAGTTTTTTGTTTAACTGTAAAGTCAATAGTAATTTGTACTGGATACAAACGTTCCTACCTTAACAGGTTTACCTGGCTGCTTCTAGGCTTTTAAAACGATTTTCAGTTTGTTTTCACAAAAGCATTTAAAGAAAATTTCAATTTGTCACTGTGAGGATTAGGTCAAATGTAAGAAAATATAAGAATATTTTTTGTTACTATGCTTTCATTCATAAGAACATATGTTAAATTCTCTGCACAACAGGTAGGGGCCACAGAGGAGAGGCTGGACAAATTACCAAAGAACAGTAACAGCCAAAAGTTACTGGGCACTTGGGGTGTACCATGCACTGAAATTTCACTTGATTCTTGCAACAAACTCACAAAGTAGATTCTACTTTGTGAATCTACTTTGTACTGTAAATTACCAATACAGAAATTTAGGATTAGAGAAGTATATTCTGGACATAGCCACATGCCTAGAAGTGTCACCCTTGGGAAAACAGTTCAGGTGGGCTGACACCAGAGTCCATGTAACATATACCTACCTTATCTACACATGGAAGAAAGACCAACATCGTCCATCAAAATGACATGTGTATTTATTGCACAAATTTCCCCTAGAACTGGGAGGTTATTATAATACAGGTGTACATTTGAGAAATGTATACAGAACAAGGATCAAGTATGTACATTTTACATATCCCACCATCTAAATAACTTAGAGAAAGAACAGTCTCATGATATCTACCAAAAGTAGGCATTGTGTGAAATCTTTCTTAAAGTGATCATCCCCAGTGTATGCCAATTGCAACAGAATGAAATCTGTGTTAATATGTTTATTGCACATCCAACATTTTCAAACTCAAATTAAGACATATTAATAAAAGCCAGGGATATTCAATATCAAACCAATTAGTTTATGAGTAAGGAAATACTAGCTTTAAATCTGTAACATAAAAGATCCCTTTTTCATTTCCTGTTGCAACAAACAGCTTTTTAAAATATGTAAAACACATTTGTCTGTACCATAAGAAGTTGAAATTTTATTTTGAACAAGCCAAAACTCTTTTTTCCTTCATCCTAATGACCACACTTTAAAGAAGTAGCAGCTCATGCCTTGGGCTTTACATAAGGGAAGAATGACTATGATAAAGGGAGCAGAAATTACAGAAGGGCTGGGAATTACAAAACTCAGGAATCCTATAAGGATTAATGATTCTGTAAGAAACTATAGGCCTTTTTCTTCCAAGCAAAAGTTAGTTTTAAGAAAAACAGTAGCATGAGTCACCCATTTATAGAAGACTAGACTACCTAAATGGTAATTATTAGATTTCAAATAGACAGGGCTGTGAATAGTTTGATGCTTGATTAAAAAAAGAAAACAAGCAAAAACAGACATTATCTATCTGCTATGTATCTCTCTGAACTCAATTAAAAAAATAAAGTACAATGGCCCAGATACAAACTTTTCTATATTCTGAATTCTGCCAAAGAGATTGCTTCATAGAATTCCTAACAATGTAAGAGAAGAATTTCATTAATTAATGGAATAAAATAAGCCAGAGAAAATATATTCATAAACACTCTCTGGCAGCAAGTCATTTATGGGAAACTTAGGTACTAACTGGGACTAACTTATAGGACAAAAGGGCCGAAGTGATTGCAGGCACACCAATTTCAGATTTACATTCCATTAAAACACAACCTCTATTCTGGCTGGAGATTTCTTGAATACATAAAGAGCAAGGCAAAATGTGACCCAGTGCTATAAATTCAAGGTCAAAGACTAAACAAACCACACAAATCTTCCTTAATTACTGAAAATTCAAACAGCAAGAATAGATGTGTTTATTATACAGTAAATGTATCTAGTAACAGGATAAGCAGTAAGTTTTCTTTTTTTTAAGCTGACAATCAGTTATGATGAAAACAGTTCATGAAAGCAGAAACAAAAGTTCACTTCTAGCATTAAAAGTACCTTAGCTAAGTAAAGAATAAACTATAATGTAGTATTCAAGTAAACTGAGGTAGTACAGCATATTGAAAACTTTGACTTACCCACCTTTCTTATTTACATTACTTACAAGAGTTTGGTTCCACATTAGCTTTTCTCACAATCAACACTCTATGGTATATACAAAAATAATAACTGAAAAGTAGAAATCTTTGAAAAATCTAGCTTCTGGGAGGGGCTATTAGAAAAAAAAAGTAATTTTAAGAGTTAATGAGTTCTATTAGTGTAAATTAAATATTATGAAGCGGTGAAACAATTCCTATGGGTTCAAGAAGGGCTGATACTGAAAGCAAGGGCCTTGGCTACCTGAGCACTTTTAAAGAAAATAGTATTATTTTTGCCAATGCTTTGGTGCAATTTTTAATCCTAATTTTCATTTACTAAGTTAGATGAGAATATGTATATATTAATAAGAACTATCTTATAAAGAAAAGACATGGTATAAAGTATTATTATTATTTTGGGAATCTACATTCCTCAGCCTTTAAAAAAGATTGGCTTTTACTTATATTTTAAGGGTATGTGAAGCAGAAAAATCACCAGAAAGTAACATTTCAACATTATATACAATTAATACTAGTTGAAAATATTATTTTTAAAAATGCATGTTTACCAATCTTGTATTTTTATCTGTTTTTTCAAAAAATAGGTACATATGTACACTTGGGTGGATAACATAACACACATTTACACTCCCTATTCTGAGTTTATTAGAATTAACAGGCTATTTAAAATACTTTGAGAAATACCTAGAAATTAACTATTTTGAATTGAAAATAAAACAAAGTTTTATACAACTCTGTACCTTAGAAATAAAGAATAAAAAACTAATGAAATGACTATTTCTCAGCCATACAATCATTAGGTATCTGTTGCGATTTATGAGTTGTGGCAACATCATTAGTGAGCATATGAAATTCTTCAATGTTATTCATTGTGTAGAAATTTCTAAGTTACACTTTGGCTTTTTCAAATGCTTTCCCCAAAATTATTTATGCTGTTTTAGTTTTACTGGGTTAAAATCTACCACCACCCCAAAAGTCTAGTCAAAGGAAAAAGCCATCAATGATAACACAATATGCAGTGCAATGTAGGATACCCAGGTGACTGAGTCATTCAGATCAAAATCTAACAGGGAAAAGAAATGCCATAAATGCATGTTGTGTCTTCTTCGTTGGTTTCTGCTTAACTTTCTACCAAAGTTAATTTCTAACAACCTTTATGTTAAAGGAGTATCTGAGCAACATATGGAGAGTGAGTGCTTGCTACAGCAGCCAGAAGAGGAAGATCACTGGATTCAATCCTAAAATAAAAAATAAAAAAACTCAGTTCAGGCTTTCTGTACCCAAGACATGAGTCCTACGCACAACAGACTGCTACCTGCCAAGTCACTACAACTCATCAACGATGGAGCTAGGCCACCCTTGCCACAAGGAAAAGTTACTGGCAAGAGAATTGAAGATAATCAAATTTGAGTATTTCTTAAGAAAGCATGTCACTGACCTGCTGATGGACGTGCATCAGCATAAAGGACAATGTCTAAGAAATAAAATGTAGTATAATAATAGAATAATCATGTGCACCCATAGTATTTGGATACAAATGTTTCTACAGTAAGATATATTGGGAAGAAGCAAAGGAAGCTTCTTAAAAATACATCATACCACAAATAATTTACAGGAGAAGAAAAATGGCCATAAACAGAGAAAAATTTTATGCAGAATTACTCATACTTAGAGAATACATCTGAATAAAATCAAATTTCATTTCTCAGCTAATAGCTTGGGAAAGATAAAAAAAATCGTAACAGCCAGCAACAGGAAAAGGGTGCCTCTTGCTGTTTGGGAGAATTTATTCTGGTCCTTTTCGGATAGCATTAGCTATTGCCCAACAAATAACTATCAATATCTATCAAAAATTTAATATACATGCCCTTTAACCAAAAATTCTACTCATAAAATTAATCCTACAAACTTCAAAGATTTATATTCATTCCAGCACTGGTTTGTAATAAGAAAAAACTGAAAATAATTTAAATTCTACCTTATAATGCAATGCTATATAGCCATTAAAAATGAGATAGATCCATATGTGCTTATATTAAGATTCAGGAGGTGTTAAAAGGCAAGTTGCACAACGACATATAGGGTATAAAAACCAATACATATTTTTTTATCCTATAAATTAAAAAATTCTGTAAGAAGAAACAATCCATTAACTGTGTTTGGGTTAGGGTTGGAAGTTGGGGGAAAAAGTGGTAACTTTTCATTTTATGCCAAAACTCACTGTAAACTTTGATTATATGCACATTACTTTAAAAACTAGTTTAAATTTAAAAAAATGACAGCATTACACAGAGAACCATCTATATCTAATGTGGATAAGGAATAAAATGAATGAAAGAATTGTTTGGTTTATGACATATAGTAGCTACTTGCTGATGTTCACTCTTTTTTCCTTCATACTTAGACACAAGTTCTACCTTGTTTTAATTTATTCAACTAGCATTTCAAGAAATAATTTATATATACAAACACAAGAAAATAGCCATAGAGCACAGGAAAGTGACTATAGAACATAATGAAAAGGGATGCCTCCCACCAATTTCCTGTTCCTCCTTCAGTTAGCATTTTAGGTAACTATCTTCTTCCTGAGAGTAAGTGTGGAGTAGACAGACATAATAGACAGAAAATGGGGAGAGAGTAGTACTATGCAGACAAGGTACTACCACCCACAGAGTGCTGTTATTTCAATCAGATCATCTGGATGGCAGGGAAGATGCTGGGAATGATAAGCATACAGCATATTTAATAGATAAAAATGAGTATTTACTTATTCTAAGACAAAAGTTTAGATTTCAATTCATTTTTCCCTGACTACATTCTCAACTTACTGTAATGACACAAGGAACTATACCTTTCAGATTAGTGGACAACAGGGATCAGCTTTTATATGGTATAGGGCAACCCAACTGATGAAAGCGTCTAGCTTCTAATAAGAAAAGATACTTAAAAGGAAAAAAAGACAATTTTGAGGAATATTTCTTGACTCAAGACAATGCAATTGAGAGAGCAAAGCCAGAAAAGAAACCATGAACAAACCCTAGAACCACTCCCAGCTCCTTGACATGAACTCGCATCTGTCCCCTCAGGTACTCGGACAGCATTTTGCTCTTGAAGTATAGCTCCTGTAGCCGGTCTTCAAGATGCATTACACACTGCAGTTGGGGAAGAACCAAGACCCAGGTGAGAACCATCATTCCAACCCTATCATGTTTTTGACAATTCCAGTTATTCCAACATAAACTAAAATTTACAATATTTCTTAAAGCATGTAATTTTAATTAAGAGTATAAACTTTTTTCTAGCTCCTATCAAAGGTCTAGATTTTAGTTTTTGTTTTTTGCAATGTGGTAAATTATACATAACATTATGGTTAAAACAATTTTTAAGCATACAAGTGAGAGGCATCAAGTACATTCAAAACAGGAAACTATCACCACTGCCCATTTTCAGAACTTTTAAAGATACATTTTATTCCAAATTTAACAAATACAACACTTATAAATTAATGCATTTCAAAGTATTTATGTAGGGAAGTCTGCATTCCTCTGTGGAGAGTAAAACAAAAGTGCAATAGTTCACAGAGAATGCTCTTACTAGAAGAGAGGTTTCTAAGCGGAACATTACAAATTAAAACACATACATTTTGTTTACTGTCAATTAACTTGCTCCACTTACTAAAGTAGGTGATTTTTCATGTGAGTTGATGCTATATGCTTGAGGGAAAAAAACAATTTCAGGTGTTAAAACACTAAATTCTTGCAAAGCATTCCTCTCCAATGAAAATCAGCTATTAAAACTCCTAAAGAAAACCCATTTTTTTCCTGGAAAAAAACACAACTGAATGAATTTCTTGGCATACTTACTGTTTTGTGGTATGTTTTTTCCACAATGCTCACTTAGGCTGAAAGTGCCTTAAGTGAAGAAGCAAATGTTTATTATACACAATATGTATATAATTTATATATACATGACTTTACCATATTACCCATTTTTAAGCCTATAATTCAGTGGCATTAAGTACATTCAGAGTACTGTGCAACTATCATCACTATCCATTTCCAGAACTTTCTTTCATTATCCCAAGCAGTAACTCTGTACCCATTACACACTAATTCCTCATTCCCTCCCCTGCCCTTTGTAACCTCCATCTACCTTCTGTCTCTAAGAATGTGCCTACTTTGGATATCTCATTTAAGTGGAATCACACAGTATATTTGTCCTTTTGTGTTTTACTTAGATCACTTAGCATAATGTTTTCAAGGTTCATCCATGTTGTATTATGCATCAGAATTTCATTTCCTTTTATGGCTGAAATACTCCATTCTCCGTACTATAGACCACATTTTGTCCATTCATTCATTTGTTAATGGACATGAGTTGTTTCCAACTTTTGACAATTGCAAATAATGCTGCTATGAACATGCGGGTACAACTGTTAAAGTCGTGTTACAAACACAGACCTAGAAATAGAATTGCTGGATCACATAACAACACAACGTTAAACTTTGAGGAGCTGCCAAATTGTTCTCCACAGTAGCTGTGCCATTTTATATTCCCACCAGCAATGCTCAAGTATTCCAATTTCTCCACATCCTGGCAAATATTTGTTATCTTTAGTGCTTTGGATCATAGTCATCCTTATCAGTGTGAAGTGGTATCTCACTGTGGTTTTGATTTACATTCTCCTAATGATTAATGATGCTGAATATCTTCTTATGGTGCTTTTTGCCATTCGTATCCACTCTTTAGAGAAATGTCTATTCAAGTCCTTTGCCAGTTTGTTGACTTTTTGTTGTTGTTGAGTTGTGTGAGTTCTCTATATATTTGGGATATCAATCTCTTTTCAGATAATATGACTTCCAAGTATTTTCTTCTGGAAATTGTTTCTTTCCATTGTTGGTAGTGTCCTTTGATGCATAAAAGTTTTTAATTTCATGAAGTATAATTTACCTATTTTTTACTTTTCTTCCCTGTGCTTTTGATGTCAAATTCAAGAAATCACTCTGCCAAGTCCAATGTCATAAAGATTAGCCTTGTTTTCTTGAAAGGGTTTTATAGTTTTAGCACTTAAGTTTATGTTTGTTTTAAGTTTAGATTTGAGTTCATTTTTGTATAAGGTAAGTGTTCAACTTCTTTTCCATGTGGATATCCAGTGTTCTCAATGCTTTATTGAAAAGACTCCTTTTCTCTTTGAATGGTTGGCTCCCCTGTCAAAAACCAACTGACCATTTATGTGACAGTTTCTTTTTAGGCTGTTATTTCTTATCAGTCTATGCATATGTCCTTATTCCAGTACCACATTGTTTTTTTTTTTTTTGTATCATTAATCTACATATTACATGAGGAACATTATGTTTCCTAGGCTCCCCCCTTCACCAAGTCCCCCCCACAAACCCCACTACAGTCACTGTCCATCAGTGTAGTAAGATGCTGTAGAGTCACCACTTGTCTTCTCTGTGTTGCACAGCCTTCCCCGTGCTCCCCCCACATTGTACATGCTAATTGTAATGCCCCCTTTCTTCCCCCCCGCTTATCCCTCCCTTTCCACCCATTCTCCCCAGCCCCTTTCCCTTTGGTAACTGTTAGTCCATTCTTGGGTTCTGTGATTCTGCTGCTGTTTTGTTCCTTCAGTTTTTCTTTGTTCTTATACTCCACATATGAGTGAAATCATTTGGTACTTGATTTTCTCCGCTTGGCTTATTTCACTGAGCCCACATTGTTTTAACTACTGTCACTTCGTAGTAAATTTAGAAGTCAGGAAATATGAGTCCTGCAACTTTGTTCTTTTTCAAGATTGTTTTGACTCCTCAAGGTTGCTTGAGATGCTATACAAATTTTGGGGTGGGTCTATTTATTTACTTAAAAAAAAAAGTCCCTTGGATGTTTGATAGGGATTGCAAAGAATCAGCAGATAATGTCAGGTAGAACTGTCATTTTAAATAATACTGTCCTCCAAACCACAAACATAAGATGTCTTTCTTTGCACTTACAAATCTTCTTTAATTTCTTTCACCAAAGTTTTATAGATTTCATCATACAAATCTTTGGCCTCTTTGGTCAAATTTATTTTTAAGTATTTATTTTTTTGAGATTATCATAAGTGCTTTCTTTTTTTTTTTTTCAATTTTTTATTAAGGTATTGTGGATATACACTCTCATGAAGGTTTCACATGAAAAAACAATATGGTTACTACATTTACCCATATTATCAAGAACCCACCCATACCCCAATGCAGTCACTGTCCATCAGTGTAGTAAGATGCCACAGATTCACTGTTTGCCTTCTCTGTGCTACACTGTTTTCCCCGTGATCCCACACACCATGTGTACTAAACATAATACCCCTCAGTCCCCTTCTCCTTCCCTCCCCACCCGCCCTCCCACACCCCTCCCCTTTGGTAACCACTAATCCCTTCTTGGAGTCCCTGAGCTGCTGCTATTTTGTTCCTTCAGTTTTGCTTCACTGCTCAACTCAACAAATGAGGGAAATCATCTGGCACTTATTTTTCTCTGGCTGGCTTATTTCACTGAGCATAATATCCTCCACCTCCATTCATGGTGCAAATGGTAGGATTTGTGTCTTTCTTATCACTGAATAGTATTCAACTGTGTATATGTATCACATCTTCCTTATCCATTCATCTACTGATGGACACTTAGGTTGCTTCCATATCATGGCTATTGTGAAAAGTGCTGCGATACAGAGAAAGCACATAGTGGATCTGTGGCATCTTACTACACTGACGGACTGTGACTGCATTGGGGTATGGGTGGGGACTTGATAGTATGGGTAAATGTAGGAACCACATTGCTTTTCATGTGAAACCTTCATAAGAGTATATATCAATCATACCTTAATAAAAATAAATAATAAAAATAAATAAATAAATAAAGTGCTGCGATAAACATAGGGGTGCATATGTCTTTTTGAATCTGAGAAGTTCTATTCTTTGGGTACATTCCAAGGAGTGACATTCCCAGGTCAAATGGTATTTCTATTTTTAGTTTTTTGAGGAACCTCCATATTGCTTTCCAGAATGGTTGAACTAGCTTACATTCCCACCAGCAGCGCAGGAGGGTTCCCCTTTCTCCTCATCCTCGACAGCATTTGTTATTCTTAGTCTTTTTGATGCTGGCCATCCTAACTGGTGTGAGGTGATATCTCACTGTTTTAATTTGCATTTTCCTGATGATTAGTGATGTGGAGCATCATGTGTCTGTTGGCCATTTGAATTTCTTCTTTGGAGAACTGTCTCTTCATATCCTGTGCCCATTTTTTAATGGGTTATTTGCTTTTTGGGTGTTGAGGCGTGTAAGTTCTTTATATATTTTGGATGTTAAACCCTTGTCAGATATGTCATTTACAAATATATTCTCCCATACTGTAGGATGCCTTTTGTTTTTTTTAACAATAAGAAAAAAACATATATTTTATTTTACTTTCACTTTTCCCTTTCCTTACACCTTCCCTTTCTTTATGTGGATCCAAGATTCAGGCCTGTACTGTGTTCCTTCTCTCAGTGTTTTCTGCATTTCCTGCACCTGTGGTTTGGTGTATGTTGTTAGTTTTAGAAAATTCTCAGCCATCACTACCTCAAATATTTCCTCTGTTCCTTCTGTCTTCTCCTTCCCTTGTTGCCATCACGTGTATGTTATACCTTTTGTAATTGTCCTTCAGTTCTTGGATATTCATTCCCTTGTCCAAAATCTTTTTTTACTTAGAATTTCAGTTTTGGAAAGTTATTGTTACAGCTCAATGCCACTGCTTCTTTATTGGTTGTGTCCAGCATATTGAAACAGGAATTCTTCCTTTCTGTGACGGTGCTTTTAATTTCTTGATTTCCTCTGGTTCTTCTTTACAGTTTCAAATTTTCTACCTGGGGTACTTACCTGTTCTTCCAGGTTGTCTACTTTTTCCATTAGGGTCCTTAAAATATTTATCAGCCCTTATAAATATTCCTGTGCGATAATGAAGGACACCTTTTTGTTCTGTTGATGGTGTCCTTTGCTGAACAGAAACTTTTCAGTTTGATGTAGTGCCATGAGTTCATTTTTGCTTTTGTTTCCCCTGCTCAAGGAGATGCGTTCAGGAAGAAGTTGCTCATGCTTATATTCAGGAGATATTTGCCTAAGCTGTCTTCTAAGAGTTTTATGGTTTCATGACTTCCATTCAACTCTTTAATCCATTTCAAGTTTACTTTTGTGTATGGGGTTAAACAATAATCCAGTTTCATTCTCTTGCATGTAGCTGTACAGTTTTACCAATACCAGCTGTTGAAGTGGCTGTCATTTCCCCATTCTATGTCAATGGCTTCTTTATCATATGTTATTTGACCATATAGGGTTGGGTTTATATCAGGGCTCTCTAGTCTGTTCCATTGATCTATGGATCTGTTCTTGTGCCAGTACCAAATTGTCTTGATTGCTGTGGCTTTGTAGTAGAGCTTGAAGTTGGGGAGCATAATTCCCCCAGCTTTATTCTTCCTTCTCAGGATTGCTTTGGCTATTCAGGGTCTTTTGTGGTTCCCTTTGAATTTTAGAATGATTTTCTCTAGTTCGTTGAAGAATGCTGTTGGTATTTTGATAGGAATTGCATTGAATCTGTAGATTGCTTTAGGCAGGATGGCTATTTTGACAATATTAATTCTTCCTATCCATGAGCACAGGATGTGTTTCCATTTACTGGTATATTCTTTAATTTCTCTCATGAGTGTCCTGTAGTTTTCAGAGTATAGGTCTTTCACTTCCTTGGTTAGGTTTATTCGTAGGTATTTTATTCTTTTTCATGCAATTGTGAATGGAATTGTTTTCCGAATTTCTCTTTCTGCTAGTTCATCGTTAGTGTATAGGAATGGAACAGATTTCTGTGTATTAATTTTGTATCATGCAACTTTGCTGAATTCAGATATTAGATCTAGTAGTTTTGGAGTGGATATACTTTTGGGATTTTTATGTACAATATCATGTCATCTGTAAACAGGGAGAGTTTGACTTCTTCGTTGCCAATCTAAATGCCTTTTATTTCTTTGTGTTGTCTTATTGCTGTGGATAGGACCTCCAGAACTATGTTGAATAAAAGCAGGAAGAGTGGGCATCCTTGTCTTGTTCCCGATCTTAGAGGAAATGCTTTCAGCTTCTCACTGTTAAGCATAATGCTGGCTGTGGGTTTGTCATATACGGCCTTTATTATGTTGAGGTACTTGCCCTTTATACCCATTTTGTTGAGAGTTTTTATCATGAATGGATGTTGAATTTTGTCAAATGCTTTTTCAGCATCTATGGAGATGATCATGTGGTTTTTGTCCTTCTTTTTGTTGATGTGGTGGATGATGATGGATTTTTGAATGCTGCACCATCCTTGCATCCCTAGAATAAATCCTACTTGATCATAATGGATGATCTCTTGATGTATTTTTGAATTTGGTTGGCTAATATTTTGTTGAGTATTTTTGCATCTATGTTCATCAGGGACATTGGTCTGTAATTTTCTTTTTTTGTGGTGTCTTTTCCTGGTTTTGGTATTAGAGTGATGCTGGCCTCATAGATTGAGTTTGGAAGTTTTCCCTCCACTCCTCCACTTCTAAACTTTGGAAAACGTTAAGGAGGATAGGTATTAGGTCTTCACTAAATGTTTGATAAAATTCAGTGGTGAATCCATCTGGTCCAGGGGTTTTGTTCTTAGGTTTTTGATTACCTATCCAATTTCGTTGCTGGTAATTGATCTGTTCAGATTTTCTGTTTCTTTCTGGGTCAGCCTTGGAAGGTTGTATTTTTCTAGAAAGTTGTCCATTTCTTCTAGGCTATCTAGTCTGTTAGCATATAATTTTTCATAGTATTCTCTAATAATTCCTTGTATTTCTGTTGTGTCCGTAGTGATTTTTCCATTTTCATTTCTGATTCTGTTTATGTGTGTAGACTCTTCTTTTTTTCTTGATAAGTCTGGCTAGTGGTTTATCTATTTTGTTCATTTTCTCGAAGAACCAGCTCTTGCTTTCATTAATTCTTTCTATTGCTTTGTTCTTCTCGATTTTATTTATTTCTGCTCTAATCTTTATTATGTCCCTCCTTCTACTGACTTTCGGCCTCGTTTGTTCTTCTTTTTCTAGTTTCGTTAATTGCGAGTTTAGACTGCTCATATGGGATTGTTCTTCTTTCCTGAGGTAGGCCTGTATTGCAATATACTTTCTTCTTAGCACGGCCTTCACTGTGTCCCACAGATTTTGTGGTGTTGAATTACTGTTGTCATTTGTCTCCACATATTGCTTGATCTCTGTTTTTATTTGGTCATTGATCCATTGGTTATTTAAGAACATGTTGTGAAGCCTCCATGTGTTTGTGGAATTTTTCATTTTCTTTGTGTTATTTCTAGTTTCATACCTTTGTGGTCTGCGGAACTGGTTGGTACAATTTCAATCTTTTTGAATTTACCAAGGATCTTTTTGTGGCCTAGTACATGATCTTTTCTTGAAAATGTTCCATGTGCATTTGAGAAGAATGTATATTCTGCTGCTTTTGGGTGTAGAGTTCTGTAGATGTCTATTAGGTCCATCTGTACTAATGTGTTGTTCAGTGACTCTGTCTCCTTACTTATTTTCTGTCTGGTTGATCTGTCCTTTGGAGTGAGTGGAGTGTTGAAGTCTCAGAATGAATGCATTGCATTCTATTTCCCCTTTTAATTCTGTTAGTATTTGTTTCACGTATCTAGGTACTCCTGTGTTGGGTGCATAGGTATTTCTAATGGTTATATCTTCTTATTGGATTGACCCTTTTATAATTATGTAATGTCCTTCTTTGTCTTTTGTGACTTTCTGTTTTTTAAAGTGTATTTTTTCTGATACAAGTACTGCAACTCCTGATTTTTTCTCCCTATTGATTGCAAGAAATATCTTTTCCCATCCCTTGACTTTTAGATTGTGTATGTCTTTGGGTTTAAAGTGAGTGTCCTGTAGGCAGTATAGAGACGGGTCTTGTTTTTTTAATCCATTCAGTGACTCTATGTTTTTTGATTGGTGCATTCAGTCCATTTACATTAGGGTGATTATCGATAGGTATGTACTTATTGCCATTGCAGGCTTTAGATCTGTGGTTACCAAAGGTCAAGGTTAGCTTTCTTTAGATTGTAAGGAAGCTATCGAAGAGTCTAACTTAACTCACTTAATATGCTATTATGAGCACAATCTAAAGGTTCTTTTTTTTTTTCTTCTCCTTTTTCTTCTTCCTCCATTCTTTATATATTAGGTATCATATTCTGTACTGTGTTTATCCCTTGATTGACTTTGGGGATAATTTAATTTTGCATTTGCATAGTAATTACCTGTTCTACTTTGTTTACTGTGGTTTTACTACCTCTGGTGAGAGCTATTAAGCCTTGGGAAGACTTCTATCTATAGCATTCCCTCCAAAATATACTTAGAGATGGTTTGTGGGAAGTAAATTCTCTCAGCTTTTGCTTACCTGGAAATTGTTTAATCCCTCCTTCAAATTTAAATGATATTCTTGCAGATAAAGTATTCTTGGTTTGAGGTTCTTCTGCTTCGTTGCATTAAATACATTGTGCCACTCCCTTCTGGCCTGTAAGGTTTCTGTTGAGAAGTCTGAGGATAGCCTGATGGGCTTTCCTTTGTATGTGATGTTATTTTTCTGTCTGGCTGCTTTTAATAGTCTGTCCTTATGCTTGATCTTTGCCATTTTAATTACTATATGTCTTGGTGTTGTCTTCCTTGGGTCCCTTGTGTTGGGAGATCTGTGCATCTCCATGGCCTGAGAGACTATCTCCTTCCCTAGATTGGGGAAGTTTTCAGCAATTACCTCCTCAAAGACACTTTCTATCCCTTTTTCTCTGTCTTCTTCTTCTGGTACCTCTATAATGCAAATATTGTTCCGCTTGGATTGGTCACACAGTTCTCTCAATATTCTTTCATTCTTAGAGACCCTTTTTCTCTCTGTGCCTCAGCTTCTTTGTATTCCTCTTCTCTAGTTTCTATTTCATTTCTTGTGTTCTCCACCGTATCTAATCTGCTTTTAATACCCTCCATTGTGCTCTTCAACAATTGGATCTCTGACCGGAATTCATTCCTGAGTTCTTGAATATCTTTCTGTATCTACATGAGCATGTTAATGATTTTTATTTTGAACTCCCTTTCAGGAAGATTCATGAGATCGATGTCATTTAAATCTTTCTCAGGAGTTGTATTAATAATTTTAGTTTGAACCAAGTTCCTTTGGCATTTCATACTTGTATATGGTGCCCTCTAGTGCCCAGAAGGTCTTCTCTCTGGAGCTGCTCAGCCCCTGAAGCAACGTCAGGGTTCGCAGGGGAGTGGTATTGGTGCTTAGGGGTAGGAAAGAGCTGTTTCCTGCTTACCAGCTGCTATGCCTGTCTCCACTGCCTGAACCAGCTGGCTGAGCACACAATTATAAGCCTCTATGGTTTGTGTTTGCAGTTGTTGTAGACAGGTCTTCCCTCTGGCTGGCCTAACACCAGGGTAGGGTTTGCCGGTGTGCGATCCAGGTGGGGCTGGCCAGGAGAAAGGCGCAGTGCGCTATCACAGAGGGGAACCTTTCACCTCTCATGCCGCTGTCTTTAATCCTCTCTCAATTACTTTGTACCCACAAGTGCTTTCTTAATTTCCTTTGCTTATTGTTCATTACCTGCATACAGAAACATATCTTTGCATGCTGATTTTGTATTTTGCCTATCTGATTAATTCATGTATTAGCTCTAACAGTTTTTTTGTGGAATCTTTAAGTTTTCTATATATGTCATCTGCAGACAGACAATTTTACTTCTTTCTTTCCAATCTGGATGCCTTTTCTTTCTTTTTCTTCCTTCATTGTTCTGGCTAGGACTTTACAGTATTATGATGAAAAGAAGTGGTGTAAGTGGGCATCTATGCTTTGTCCCCGGATTCTGGGGTAAAACCTCAGCCTATTGACTATAACGTTAGCTCTGAGTTTGTTATATATGGGCTTTATCATGTTAATCTACAGAGGTTTTTTAACCTTGCTATAATTCTCCTAACAAGAACAAGAAAGAACCGTGGAAGCTGGAAATAGTATCTTTAGTTAAGGGTTACCAGTATTATAAAGGAGGGTTATTCAAAGTCCTGACAATGAGGGTCCAGAATGCATTAGTATCTTGCACAACGTCTGGGGACAATGCATGCCCATGCTTTACATGATACTAAGCATACAAAAGAAATCACAGAATATATAGACATGTACATATCCCCTTCTGTCTTAGTTAGTTTGGCCTGCCATTATAAAGTGCCACAGACTTTGTGGCTGAAACAAGAAAAACTATTTTCTCAGTTTTGCAGGCTAGAAATCTGAGATCAGGATCAGGTTCTGGTGAGAACTCTCTTGCTGGCTGGCAGATGGCTATTTTCTTGCTGTGTCCTCACACAGTGGAGAAAGCATGTCTAATCTCTCTCTTCCTCTTCTTATAAAGCCACTAATCCCATCATGGGGGTGCTACCCTCATGACCCAATCTAACCCTAATTACTTCCCAAAGGCCTATCTCCAAATACGAACACAGAGACGGGTAGGGCTTCAACATATGGATTGGGTAGAATATAAACATTTAGTCTGTTAACACCTCCTTTCAAGAAAACAGTGATGAAACTAACAATGTAGGCACATAGTAAACAGCTTAGTTTTTTATCAGAGTGCTTGAAATAATTCAACCTTGCATATACTTACAAAATTTGGAGACAAGTTATGTTTATAAAGCTGAAGAGTAGAATGAAGCAGGTTAGAAACAAGACTGGAAACAAGTACTTCCTTTCCCAACTTATTATCTGTTACTCGTCTCTGGCTACTGGCCACTTGAACAGTCCATTTATCCATATCTGCTATAATACAGACAGCTTCTGCTATGGGTTCATCCAACACTGGATGCTGGAAAGAAAAGAAGAATTTATCTTATGATAAGCAAATGAAGTTTTGAAAGATAATGTTAATGGAATGAGGGAATGAAGAGATACTAAAATACAAGACCAATAAAAGAATATTAAATTCTGCCAGCTACTGCCAAAGAATCCTTGACAATGGAGAATAGAAGAGTTCATTATTTCAATAAACAAACACTCTGAAGTATCTTACAGAACTCATCACAGGTAGAGACTCATTATCAGAATTTTGTATTCTTTAACACAGAACTTAACTTTCACCAGTCTTTTGATCTTTCATTCATTCAAGGAATTTACTGAGTGCCAACTATGTGCCGCAACTGAAGGAAGTGTTTTTTTCCTTCAAAGAGCTAAACATTTTAAAAATAGAACAAAATTCACATGAACAAGTTGTAAAGTTCTGTGCTAGCTATGCTAACCCATCAGGCAGTAATTTGCTTGAGCACCTCAGGCACAATCCCTTTATCACATGAAGAACCTTGCTGCCTATGTACACTAGGATTTTCTATTTTACCAAGATGTATATATCCACAGTGTAGATACAGTGGTTAAAAAGTAGACAAATCAACAGTACTAACATGGCTATCCAAGATACATGGTTTAAAGCCAAAAAAAAAAAAAAAAGGTCACTACATAGATACACACATTACATCCCAGTTATATTTTTGAAAAGTTAGATCTTTACCTAAATGAAAATGTATAGAAAAAATAATGAAAATACTCAAACCCAACTCTATCATATGAATAACTATGGAATACTAGAGTATGAAGAAGGATTTCTACTTTTTGTTTTGCTATCTTTATACTGTTTGAATTTCTATAACAAACACTTTTATAGTGAGAAAATTTAAAGCATAGTGAAAAGTATTTTTAACTCACATATACTGATAAAAGGACTTCCCATGGTTTGCACACAAACGCCAAATGCAACAATTACATACAGAGTACCACCAGCAGAAAGAGCCGACGTCCCTATAATGTTCTACACTTCAGCATCATTTTGTCTTTGGAAGAGAAAGGCTTTCTTTATCACTAGCCATAAGAAACAGTAGCAATCAGACTGAGATAAAAACTACAATTTGAAATACTTGAACCCAGTGGTCTTTTTCCTTTCAAACTTTTACTGTTACTACAATTTCACAGCTAAGAACATAAGTTTGCTCCTTGATAAACCCAGGTTTGGCAGCCCCAAAGGATATCCCCTTGCCAGTCAATAAGCAATCACTTTGAATAAAGCTTTTTGCTGGATGCTAAGGAAACAAAGACAACAGAGCTCAGTCGTCAGACAGAACTAAATACATCCTGGCTATAAAAAACACGTGCAACAAACAAAATAGGAACCAAGTGCTGGGATAGCAGAGGAGGGCAATAGTGGGTTCTGCATGACTGGGTTTCACAGTGGAAGGGGCATATGGATATGACACTTAAGTATGGATAGGGCTGTTGGTGAAAAGGGGGAGAGGAATGTGGATAATTCTGTGAGAGAGAGTATCATGAGAAGACACACAGAAGTAGATGTACATGACTAAATTTGTGAAAAATGATATTGGGAAGTGGAAAAGAGAGTGGTAAAGAAAAAGCATGGAAAGATACAATGTGAAGACTTTCCATGGGACTCTAAATGTTTTATTTGTTTTTATACAATGGTACTCAAATATTTCTTATTCAACTCCACCAAGTCTGTAACATTTTTCTATTCATCAACTTAATTACTGAAATACAGTTTTATAAATGGTATACACATCTAAAGATACAAAGTACATCTTCTATTTTAAAAAACAAGATAATAGTGAACATTTATTTTAATGTAAGTATGTCTATGGTTATAAAAGAAGAATAAGTATGATCAAATAACCAAAGCAAAGTAACAAACAGGAAATGGCAGATACTACTTTCATTAACAATGGACATCTTTGGGAGGTAAGATTTATGAAGGGGGTCCATAAACAGATAGTAAGGAAACTTCTGTGAAAGATACCTTGTTTCGGGGGTTATAAACTACTTCAAAAATAAACTTCATAGCTCCTCAATCAAAAGGCACGTGGTTAAGATTTTTAGAAGTTTATCAAACGAAACCTTATGAAAGATATTTTTTGGTAAGAAAAATGAAAATGGTCCTAAGTCAGCAGCCTCCCAAGAGAGAAAGGTCTAAATGCCAAGTATGAGATCAGAAATAATTAAAATCAAACTACGTAAGTTAAAAAACAAGGTGAGAGTAGGAAGGGGAGGGCAAAGTGCCAGTCATTCATTCTGAAATTATATGTTTCCATTCAATGAACTGCCACATGCAATGTCCTAACCTTATAAAATTTCTATTTAAAATCTCAGTCCTTCCTTCCCTTCACCATCAACTTCTGGAAAAGATCCTGCACCCAATCGCAGCCTATTCTCAACCGAGCCTTTGTAGTGGCTTCATCCACAATCTTTACTAAGCTTGTATCTGGCTTCCGATACTTCCAAGTCACAAAATGGGAAGTATATTTATGTGTAAGAAAAGCAGTGAATCTAAAGCTTTATTTTTTTTAAACCTTCTTCTCTGAATTCATGACTTTTAAACACAAATTCATTTACAATCTTAGCAGACTTTTTTCTCTCCCAGGCATTTCTAGAATCTTAATATATAAACTCCCAAACCTTCAAATATCTTCTACTATAGCATATAATTCCATATCTCCATCCTGTTACAAAACCTAAATTTTCAGTAGCTGCACTTTTCAACTCAAGATGTACCAAATCATCTTCAGTGTATTTTCCTCAAAACTAGACAGTTTCCTTCAATTGTCTTTAAAAACAAAAATGAGAACCCAAATGTTACGGGGGGAATAGTCTTACAACACTGTAAAATTGCTCTTCAAACTGCACTGCCTTTTGGAGAAGAAACTAACGAACATGTATCAAGAACTTGAAAATAGTCCTAGCCTTAAAAAGAAGCCAATAACTTCATTTCTGGGAATCTAGCCTAAAGAAATAATCTTAGATTCATAAAACACAGGAATAATACCAATATTATTTATAACAGTAAAAGGAAAATCTTCTTTTGAAAATTGACTACTGGAGAATAAAGAACACAGACATAAAACCAAGAATATGTGCTCAATTAATCTATAACAAAGGAGCCAAGAATATATACCCTGGAGAAAGGTAGTCTCTTCAACAGATGGTGTTGGGAAAACTGTGGACAGCTCTATACCCAAGAATGAAACAGGACTCCTATCTTACACTAGACAAAAGAATCAACTCAAACTGGATTAAAGGCTTGATTGTAAGACCTGATACCATAAAATTCCTAGAAGAAAACACAGGGAGTAGCTCTTTGGCATAAATTTGGCTTTTTATTGCCAAAATCAAAGGCAATAAAAGCAGACTAAACTAAAAGGCTTTTGTTGAAACCATCAACAAAATGAAAAGGCAGCCTATGGAATGAGAGAAAATATTTGCAAACCACATACATAATAAGGAGTTAATATCCAAATATGTAAGTAACTCTTAAAACTCAAAAGAAAAAAAATCCCAACCAGATTAAAAAATAGGCAGAGGAACTAACTGAACAGACATCTTTCCAAAGAAGACATACAAATGGCCAAGAAGTACATGAAAAGGTGTTCAATATCACTCACCATTAGAGAGATGCAACTCAAAACCACATGAATTATCATCTCACACCTGTCAGAATGGCGATCATCAAAAACACAAGAGGCAACAAGTGTTGGCAAGGGTGTAGAGAAAAGAACCTTGGTGCACTGCTGGTGGAAATGTAAATTAGTGCAGCCACTTATGGAAGACAGTAGGAAGGTTCCTCAGAAAATAAAAAACAGAACAACTGTATGATCCAGCAATTCCCCTTCTGGGTATATATCCAAAGGAAATGAAGACAGGATATCAAAGAAATACTTGTATTTCCAAGTTCACTGAAGCATTATTCACAATAGTCAAGATATAGAAACAACCTAAGTGAATGAGTGGATAAAGAAGATATATATATATATATAGATGATGTATATAATACACACACACAGGAATATTATTCAGTCATGAGAAAGAAGGAAATCCTTTCATGTGTAACAATACAGATGGGCCTGGAAGGCATTATGCTAAGTGAAGTAAGAGAGAGACAAATACTGTATGTTCTCACTTATAGAGGGATAAAAAAAATTCATAAAAACTGAGAACATATTGGGAGTAGACAGAGGTAGGGAGTGAGGGAAATGGATGAAGGGGGTCAAAAGGTACAAACTTTTAAAATAAGTAAGTTCTGGAGATGTACAGCATAAAGACTACACTTACCAATACTATATTGTATATTTGAAAATTGCTAAAAATGTAGATCTTAAAAAATTCTTATCATAAGGAAAAAATCTGGAACTATGTCAGGTAATGGATGTTAACTAAATTTACCATGGTAATCATTTTGTGATATATACATATATCAACTCATTAAATTGTACACATTAAACTAATAAACTGTTGGATGTGAATAACATATCTTTAAAACTGGAAAAATAAGCAAGAGTCAAGCAATAACAGAATGGTGAGGAAAACTAACCATATGACAAAACCATGGAATAACCAATAAACTAAACAGTGTTCACAAAATATATTCATAAAATGGGGAAATTCTCTTATATCAGCTGTTAAGTGATAAAAGCAGGATTCAAAACAGAAAATACAATACCATATATGTGTATGTATTATATAGCATATATACACTATATATGTGTATCTACATGTGTATACATACACAAACACAAATACATTATATATGTACAGTATATATAAAAATATTATGTGTGTATATATATATATAAAAATGTAAATTTTAGTGTTTTATCAGTAGGGAAATTATAGCAAATCAAGATAAAAACAAAGTTTGTGAAGAAAACAAAACTGTATGTATGTTTATATGTAAAAATGTGTATTTATTAAAAATACATGTGTGTATACACACAAACACACACACACACACACACACACATATATATATATATATAAAGCCTCAAGTTTCTCTCTCTATATGGTATGTATATATACACACACACATACATATATACACAAAGAATACTAATGAAAAGAAAATACAAGGCATGGAGGGCCTAATGTTTACATAATGCCACACTCTGGTATATATAATCATTAGTATCACTTTCATGATAGCCAAGGAAACTGACTCTCTATTAAACCAAATGTCTTAGGTACTCAGGTATTAAGTGGCTAAGTCTGGGTTTCATCAAGTGACACATAGTGTATAAAGACTGGAAGAAGTTTTCTATATTATGAATGGCTGCCACTGTCTTTGAGTTTCTACATATTTCAACATTTTATATAGCAAGTATATATTGATTTGGTAGCAAGAAAAATGCCACTTTCTTGGAAACTGGGAAGAAAAAGAAAAGACACTCCATTAATAGAGTTAAGAATAAGATTATCTTTCTTAAAGTACTAACATCATTATTTCTGAATTAAAAGGTTCCTATGTTTTTTTCCAGGTAGGCACATAAAAAATTGTTTTCATGTTAAATATAATGATGATTAATTATAATTATGCAGTAACTAAAACCATTAAAAATAAACCTTATAAATTAATAGGGAAAAATGAGTGATGAAAAATTCAATAACATGTTAGTGCTGAAATTTAGGTTAATATTTTACTTTTCATTTTTTCAAAATTTTCTATAATACTCCTTTAATAATAACAAATACTTACTGAACATGAAGTCAGGCACAGGACAAGAGAATTTAAAAAATAGAAATAGTTCCTTCACCCTGAGGGACAACCACAACAACTAATATTAACTTTCCTTTGAAGCATTAAATTACTTATTAGTATCTTCCTCTGGCATTGTGTATGTGTGTGTGTGTGTGTGTGTGTGTGTGTGTGTGTGTGTGTGTGTGTGTGTGTGTGTTGTACTACACTTATTCATATACTTACCTTATTTTCTTCATTGCTAAGTAAATAACTTGAGGTCAGAAACTATTTCTTTTTCATCTACATATCCTTTGGAGTATTAGTACTATGTTCAGAACTAATTAGTACTATGTTCAGTATGTCAGTAAATATTTATCTGATTGGTGTTAACAGGTTGAGCAAAAATGGCTTTTAAGTATAAACAACATGAGTTTTGGTAAGTTTTCTTCACAAATTTTGCCTGTCAAAATTTGCCATAATTTCCCTACTGTATTATAAAATATCAAAATTTTCAACTTTAGTTATTTTCTACAGTCACAGAAGGCCTAAGCCTTTCTAGCTAATAATTAAGTGAATGCTTGCTCGCTGAGCCATATATTCTCACCTATGATTTCCCAGTTGGCCTTTTCCATTTCCTTTTTAATGTGTTTCCTGGGGAGAGGGGAAGGTTTTATTGTTAAAAAAAAAAAAAGGGTAATTACATCATCAAATAGATTAGGGTCAGGTGAGGATCCTGGCCATAGGCACTCCCATTTTCCCTACATTGACATATGGAACCAAAGAGAGAAAGAGAAAGTCCAACAACAGTTGCAGACTTTAACACTTCACTTTCAGTAACTGATGGAACTGGACAGAAAATCAGCAAGGACATGGAAAACTTGAGTAAGGCTCTCAACCAACTCTACTTGATGTCTATCAAACACTCCATCCAACAACAGCTGACTGTTCTTTTCAAGTCCACATGGATCATTTTCCAGGATTGGACCATACAAGTCTGAATAAATTTAAAAGGACTGAAATCACACAAAGTATGTTGTCTGACCACTATGGAACTAATTTAGAAGTTAACAATAAAAGGAAATTTAAGAATTCCAAACATACTTGGAAATTAAACAATATAATCTAACAATCATCTAATAACAACCTAATAATAATCTAAAAAAATCTATGGGTCAAAGAAATGGCAAGGGAAATTAGAAAGTATTTTCAAGTGAATGAAAATGAAAACGCAACAGATCAAAATTTATGATATTGAGTTAAAGCAGTGCTTAGAGAAAAATTTATAGCTTTAAATGCCTATAAGAGAAAAAAAAAATATTTCCAATTAATAACCTAAGCTTCCACATTAAGAAACTAGAAAAAGAGCAAACTAAGCCCAAAGCAAGTAGAACTTAAGATATAATAAAAATTAGGCTGGAAATCAATTATACAGATGGCAGAAAAACAGAGAAAAACCAATGAAAGCAGAAGTTGTTTCCTCGGAAGGAAACAAAATTTACAAACCTTCAGCTAGAATAGCAATAAGCAAACTTTTTCAGTGAAGAACCAGACAAAAAATACTTCAGGCTTTAGGGACTATGAGATCCCTCTCTCAATGACTCAACTCTGTGGCTGAAGCAGGAAAACAGTCATGGAGTATATAAATAAATGGGCTTGATCATGTTCTAATAAAACTTTGTTTACGAAAAGCAGGCCTATTTGTCTCAAGGGCCATAGCTTGCTGATCTTTCATGTATATGGGCCAAAAACTCTACCAATGAAATCAAGCCATGGATGAACTCTTCTTTGGAGAAACCACCACTTTTATGGGAGGAAAAAAAGGGGAAAAACAGATTACAAAAATCAGGAATAAAGGACATAATTCCCAACTCATTCTTTGAGGCCAATATTATTCTAGTAAATATTAAAGCTAGCCAAAGACATTACAAAAAAACTAGACTAATATCCCTCATGATTACAGACCCCAAAATCCACAACAAAATATGAGTAAATCAAATCCAGCAACATACAGAAAGGGCTATATAACCATGACAAAGTGGGATTTTTTTCTAGGAGTACAAGGGTTGGTTTAACCTATAAAAAAAAACCAACCAATGTAATCTATTACATTAACACTTTAAAGTAGAAAAATCACGTGATCATTTTAGAAGACAAAAAAAGTACTCCACAAAATTTCACACTAATGCATGTTTTAAAGGTGGGAGTGGGGACCAAAAATCCTCAAAAAACTAAGAACAGAAGGGAACATTCTCCACCTGATAAAAGGCATCTGTAAGAATCCTATAGCTAACATCACATTTAATTATGAAAGACTCAATGTTTTTGATGTTTTCCTTCTAAGATCAGGAACAACACAAGGATGTCCACTATCAGCACTTCTATGCAACACTGGACTGAAGGTTATAGCCTATAGAATCAGGCAAGAAAGAAACAGAAGGCATTTAGACTGCACAGAAGATGTAAAACTATCTGTTCATCGATGACATCAGCCTGTATGTTGAAAATCCTGCACAAAAAAACTGTGAGTGAGTGTAGCAAGGTGGCAGAATCAGTATACAAAATACAAACATCACTGTACTACCAATGAAAATTTGAGAATAAAATTAGAAAATTATACCATTCATGTTTAAGCATTTGCATTTTATTTTGATATTAGAATATAACCTAGTGATGAATACCTATGAATATATACAGTACTTCTGTATTTCAGATTTTCCTTTAGACAGATTCCTGAAACTCTACTTGCTTTTATGGTGACAGGTAAAAACATGTAGGTATTTTATACATAAAGTGATGGGCTCAGAGAACAATGACTGAGTTATACACCCAAGTGTAACCAAAAATATATGGCACTTCTGGGTTCTATTGGTTAACAGGGTTCTTTCTAGATAAATTCAAGAGCAGTAAAGATAACTCACCTGCACAGCGTGAGACAAGTCTGATACCAGACACTGACGGAGCCTCTCATCACTCCCAATTCCTTGAAGAACAAAGTCAGGCACATAAGACGAGCAGTAGCCACCCAACAAGGACCTACCAAAGTTGGCAATATTGGGCTGAACAGCACTCACTTCAATTAACTTTGACCTGGAAGAAAGGCCAAAAGAATGCACACCTAATTAGTAATAAACATATTTTACAAATAAAAAATCTTGGACTCTACTAGTCCATATTTTCAGTACCATCATTTTCCACAAAACACACTCAGGGTAAAATCATCTTTAAGTAAAAACTGGCTTAAGTGCTCAATCAGACCAAAAAAATTCCTTCCTATCAAGAAAACAGGGTCTGATGAACAACTTCAGAATGAGGTGAGCATAAATCTTTTATCATAAAAGACTTTAAGAATGCTGTCCCTAGAGTATGTAACATATTCTTAATCTAATACAATCAGACTATGGAAACCATCATCCAAAATAAAGTAGTTAAATACCTCAGAAATCCAAAGATTGGTATGTAACATTTCTCAAGTATGAAATCTTCTCCTTGCATACTTGACCCAGAGTATACATTCCCTGTATTTGTCTTGGCCAAATTTATTTCTAACAGCCATTTCCCACCTTCTCCGTGATTACCTCTTTCTTTAGTTGTCAGGCTCAGCATTGGTCCTTTCAGGGAGCATAATTCACTCCTAAATGGCTTGAAAACTCCTAAGCAGTAAGGAATCTCCTACATACTAACATAAATTTTCTCTAATGCCTTCACAGAGCCTTTCTGGGGTGCCTGCAGGACTTAGCTTTAATCTTTTGTATGAGTAAGAGCACATGATAATAAAGAAGAATTGTCCAGGTCAGTGATCTCTTCTTTTACATTAGCTACTACCAACCTTCAGACACCACCTAGACAAAAGAATGTACAAATTTATATAGGTCCTATTATAGGTCAAGACTTCCTACTTACCCAGGAAACGGTATCTCATCCTCTTCTGCCCAATCTTCTTGCTCTCCTCCATAGTAACCACTTACTTGTCGAGTCATATCATGACCTGTGTCTTCACTTTCACTATCCCCAAGGGCACTATCTGAACTTTCATTTCTTGGAATGTCCCATTCAATTCCTACAGCAATTTTTTTCTCTGGACTCTCTTTATCCCCATGGGGGACAAGAACGGAGAGTGTATCTCTTTGGTCCTGCTGAGGAAAGCAGGTGTTACATGAATCTTGGTGAACTCTTTCTACGCATTTACAAAATTTATTGTTCTGTTTGCTGTTTTTTATACACAGTCTTTTTGAAAACTCTAACATACAGCAGTGTTCTTTACTGTCTGTACTTGTTTTAACTGTAATATCATCAATAGTCCTGGTTTCAATTGAATCATCATTAAAATATTCATCAAATAAGCTCATGTTCTCTGGGTCTGAATGATTCCAACAGGAAAGTTCACAGGGCTCTCCAGAAACCACATGTGGTATAGTAGACTCTCCAGATTGGTCCTTAGGTGGTTGTTTAGTTTCTTGATGTTGATCAATAGCCCCTCTTTCTTCCTTCAATGGTTTGGTGTGATACCTGGTAATCTGATCCACCACTGCCTGACTCCGGAGTTCAGTATCTGAGTCAGGTGACATAGAATCCCCAATCAAGAAAGTAACCTTTGTCTGGGTTGCCTCACAAGAAAATGCAGCAGATACAAGCTTATCTGGAGGTTTTTTTTCCACAACCATTCCTGTGGATCTCAACACTTGGCCTGACTGATTACCTGAATCCAATAATTCCTCACTCTGCCATGTTTCCTCTGCTGACCCTAAGCCTGACTTTGACAAAGCACATTTGTCCACTGGAGCAGATCCTGTACAAACAACTGTCTGTAACTTGGTGTCAAGGCAAGTTCTTAATTTATCTCTGTACTGTTTAACATCAACAGCATTTTCTTCTTGGCAGTCAGAAGGAGAAATCATTCGGCACTCATCTGAACCTCCTAGCAGCTCCTTAGAGCTGTTTGGAATATATTCTCTATCTTGTAAAACATTGTCTGCATTTTGCCCAAGGAGTGGACGACTACAGTATTTACAGTTGCAATTAGGGGTTCTTGTTTCTTCTGACTCTTTAAAGAGCAAACTGCTTTTGTTTCTATGCATTGTGATAAGCACATACTCGGACTCTTCTACTTCACCTTTCTCTAAAGTGGTAGTAATTACTGTGCCTGGCATAACAATGGCTTCATCTTCCCCATTTTCTAAAAGATGGGTTTCTTGAAGTTCAGAGCATCTAATGAAATAAGTAAGAAAATAAAGCAGCCTCTGCACCATGTCTTGTCGTTTGCCAACTACCACAGTCCTCGCTAACCGTACAGGAGAGCCGATAGCGCCATACAGGTCCCCTGCAATGGAGAAATCAGTTAATGGACACATTCCCTACTCATGCAGCTAAGCAGACTACTTTCAACGATCAGAAACCTACTCTCACTGAGTAGTTCGCATTTTACTCTTTGTTCTTTAACAGGTGAGTGACTATTCAGTAAAGTAGGATGAGATGAATGGTCCTAACCAAAGGGAAAGATGAATGGAAGGGTTTTCTAGCTGCCTCCTTAAGCAGCTACTGTGGTTCTGAAACCTCAAGCAACGAGTCAGTTGTGAAAGTCCCATTTGCCACGAATATTCTTTGTGCTGGCCCCACACAGAGCACTTCATCTGGATGGAGAAATACTGCCTGAAGTACTATGTGCAAAAGAACTCTGTAGCTGCCTCTTGTACAGAGAAGAGAAGGCACAAGATCTGCTGGGGGCTCGGAGAGAAAGGGAGTAGTGGTAGACGGTCGGAGCTGCAGCAGTCATGTCATGTGCTTAACCTTCCTTGATTTAAACCTTGACTGTTGCTGTCCTATCCAGGACCCAACACTAGTTCCCATGTTTTTAATAAAAGCTCATTTCCTCTTCTATTCCCTAGAGGGTTGGGTACTCAGGATAGACCAGAAAGGGCAGGAAAAGTGAGACCTATCCTAACAAAAAAAAGGGCAACACATTTAGCCATGTGGTTCACTTTCACTTTTGTATCCATACTAGACATAACAGTCATTACATTTAAAAAGGGGAGGGAGACCTCGGAGTCACCAATGTTATGCTATAAGTCAAATGAGACCAAAAAGAAAGAAGCATCAAAACACACTTAAAAATGGAGAACAGTCATTAATTTAAATTTAGTTAAATTTTTGTAAGTTGTTGGTATGCATATTTGAAAACCTCTACTTTAGCTTTAGAAAAACTCAATACTTTTTAAAGAAACAAACATAAATAGGTCTCAAATAAATACAAGCTATAGACAGTATTGTGATAACTCGTCTCCTCTGGCCAAGACATGGCTCAAATGTCATCATGCCACTTTCCAAAACTTCCCCAAGGCTCCCACTGATCACTGAATTAACTGAAGCTGTTCTGACATGGCAAGTCAGTCTTTCATGACTGAGTTCCACTTTACTTTTCCACATTTATCTTACAGTTACCCTTCCTCATCTTTATTTACTCAAAATCCTACTTCAAGTGGACTACTTAAACTGGGCTAGTGAATATGCTTAGCACTTTTAATACCTAGATCCCTTTACTCATGCTATGTACTTACTTTCCTCTGAATCTCTGCCGGTCCAAAGCTTCCCACACACACATCCTCCCTTGGCCTAAAGTAAGCTTCCCAAACTGAACTCCCACTGAACTGTTTTCATTTCTCTTCCAGTTCCTCTTTGAATCGCAATTACTGCTCACATATACATGGCCCTATAGTACTAGACTTCCAGCTTCTTGAAGGCAAGGACTAGATTCAATTCATCTTTATACCTTCCAGTGCACTTTGCACAGTCTTAGATATATTGTGAACTCAGTAAAATTAAAAAAAAAAACTTTTTAAATGTCCAAATTAAAAAAATACTAATGAAATTTTGATTTCTATATAGTAAGTTAATATCCATACAACAGACTATGACTCAGCATGAAGGAAGAATGAACTATCAATATATACTGCGTAAGTGAATCTCAAAATAACTGTTGAATGAAAGAAGTCAGACAAAAAAAAAGCATGTACTATATGATTCCATTTATACAAAACTCTAGAAAATGCTCACTACTCTAGAGAGAGAAAAAGCAGACCAGTGGCTGGCTGGACATGGGAGAAGATAAATACAAAGAGTGGGGAGAAGCAAGAGGGAGGGACTGCAAAAGAGCATGAAGCATGGCATTGGTAAGTGAAGGATATGCTCACCATCTTGATTGTAGTAATGGTTTCGGAGGCATACATATCTTGACATATATCAAAACTTACAAAATTGTATGGTTTATATATGTGTTTGCTATGTGTCAGTTATTCCTCAGTTAAGTAGAAGGAAGGAAAGGAAGGAAGGAGGTGAGAGAAGGTGGAAAGGAGGGAGGTTACATGAATTAATAAGCCACATGATAACCTATCTGTCAAGTTTGGTCATCACTACAGACTAAGGGAAACTGCTACCAGATCACCAAAGTTTTACTCTTACCCCATTTACTCTTTTCCCTCATTTTACTCTTCCCCAACACCTGATAGCAATGGAGAAAGAGCAGCTACATTTACCAGATACTGTCCTAAGCATTTTACATGTGTTATCTGATTTAATTTTTATCTTACAAAGTACGTACTATATATTATCAGCCCTACACTATAAATAATTGTGATTCAGACATATCTGCCTGACTCCACAGTCCATGCTTTAAGCACCATGCTACACTGCCTTCCAAATGACTGTCAACTCATCAACTATTCCCCCCTCTCCTCTATCACCCATTTATTTATTGGGGCTTTCCACTAAGGGAAACATTTTCCAGAATTGATCAACAAACAAAAAATGGAACAACAGAAACTTCAATGCCTACTTCTCAGTTAACCAGATTTATTCCAGCTAACACACATGACTTTATTGATTCATTCTTTCTAGGCAAAGTACCTAATGCAAAATACCATGAAGACCCTGAAGTTACTGGTAAACAAGCCATCAACCTGCTCCTCTTGTTCAACCTACAGTTCTCTCTATCTGTAAGGAATGCTATCAGGTATAAGATGGGATGGGGATTAAGCCAATTTAGCAGACATGAAAGGACAAGGAAAGAAGAGGTGCTTTAGAATAGCAGAGAGCATTTTACTTCTCTATTTTTGTTTTTGCTAAAAAATAACTCCAAACAGTTATATAAGAGTTTAAGTATAATGCATAACGTAAGGATTTTCAAACTACATACCCAGTTGTGCCCAGAGAGGGTTATATGGATGAGTCTTGGCCAACATGTCCACACTCTGAGAGGAATGTTTCTCTAAAAATATTTTTATAGGTGGCTGTCCATTCGGCATGACTGTTGGAACCCAGGCAAGATGATTGGTCAGAACTGCAGTAATGAGTGCTGGCAGGAACCTGAAAACAAAATGCATCCTATCAGACTCCATCTGCCTGCACAAAACCCTACATAAAATGCAGTGACAGAATAAAGTAGAGATACATACTCTCACATGGCCAAAAAGCATAAAAAAGGAGAGGAAACGTAAATCACTAAGATGAAAATGAAAGGTAATAAACATTTTGGTTGGGTATGAGGTAAAGAAAATGATTAAAATACAGAGAGCATTCACATGGAGCTATTTCTGATCCTAATTACAAAACAAAAGGCCATTTTACTAGAAAAACTATAGATTTTTTTCAGTGACTCATCTGCCAAATTAATGAACCAGAAGCAGCTCTACACACTTCCAAATTACTGAATGGGAAAATCAAAGTTATTAAGCAAACTTTCTGTCTACCATCAAAGAGAATAAAAACATCTGAATTATTTATCTGGATTCTAGGAATCTCATCAATGGGTTAAAAGAGAACAATATGATAAAACATCACATTAAACATATTATCATTGGAATCCTGACACTCCCTTATGTATTTTTTTTTCTTTTCTACAGAATGAAACTGTGTTAAGTGGAAACAACTCACAAAAAATGATAAGCCTCTGAGTTCTGTCAGAAGTCAGGAATTTTAAATTAACACATAATTAGCAATCTTTTCATTGTTTCTTATTCAAAAGGTTCTGTGGCCTTCTTCTGTACACTATCTTAATTGTCTTTTAGAATTCTGTTTTGGTTATTAATAATGTGAAGTATTTCTAAAGATAGTGGTTAACTCTTTCACTTTTGTGATTTTGATCACAAGCTAGATCTCTAGTTAGGGCAAATAATAACTAAAATAGCTAAGATAACTACATAGCTAGGTAGTTACATATGTATAGTAGAGTAAGCCATACTGATTTTTTGAAGCATTTTCCATTAGAAAAGTGAACTCCTTCATGAAACGATGACAAAGTTGGTTCTTTTCTGGAGTCCCTGACATCATTGTAAGCCAGACAGGCTCTCCAATTCGTGGCATTGTGTAAAGATTACAAATTGTTGTTCTAAAGAGAAGAAAACACATTATGAAATTCATACTTCTCAGAATTACATACTCTTAAGATAAAGTTTATGTTGTCAGCTTGGGCCTCACACCTAGATAATTAAAGCTTTTGAGAGGAGACAATGAATCAAATTGTTCCTTTGTGGGAAATGTTCTCAAAATATGTTGATTCTGGTGCTGACTCTGCTCCCAATGACTGTGAACTACAGCAAATTATTTCTTTACTTTTAGTATCAGTTTCTTTCATTTGTAAAACAAAGGGATAGCACTAGGTAATTTCTAAAGCCCCTTCCAGCTCCACATTTCTAAGGCATATGTTATACTTAAATATATTGCAAATAATCAACAACACAGTAAAGAGTAATATTCTAAATGGTAATAGCTTCTCCACATACTCAAACAATGGTTTATCAGCATCACTTTGTTGCCTAGGATAAGACTCCTTAGAAAAGTTGTGAAGGACAATGAGGGCGTTATATCTGCATACTGTATTTTATGACTCTCTTTTCAATTTTCTGAAGTTTTTCCATCCATCAACATAAGGCAGCAGTATTAAATAATTTTGGTAGTGCTTTTCTGGCTGTTTCTTGCATTTAATTTAGAAAATAGCTAGCCCATGATTTGCAGTATATCTCCTAACAGCTTCAAGGAACCTTTAAAATGTCAATTTTTTTTCCTTCTATATTAATAGCTACTCAGCAAAGTCCTATCCACTCATTAGATTAAGCAGCTCCTGAAAGCTGTGACTTTAAAAAATTAGTCTCTCAGAAGGTACATAACAGTGTGCTGTTTTCTACTCTCTCAACAGTGCTGTCAGCAGGACTTTCAGCAACGATGGGAAGGCTCTGTATCTGTGCTATCCATGCACTATGGCCGTCACTAGCCACATGTGCTTACTGGATACTTGAAATGTGGCATGACTGAGGAACTGGATCTTAAATTTTATTTAATTAATTTAAATTGCCCCAATATGGCTAATAGCTGCTTGATTAGAGAGTACAGTCCTAGAAAGGTCTCTGAGATCTCTAAAAGCTCTAATATCTACCTCAGCATGATACTCTACTACACAGAATCCAACAGAGGAAATTAATTCTCTCGCCTGTACAAGTCTTATCTTGATCCAACATAAAATATACATTAAAATGGATAAAAGTGACAAATACAGGTCACATTAATGATGTTCTGGGTAGGGCATAAAAATCACTGCTGAGGGAGGCGGAGCCAAGATGGCGGCGTGAGCAGAGCAGCGGAAATCTCCTCCCAAAACCACATATATCTATGAAAATATAACAAAGACAACCCTTCCTAGAATAAAGACCAGAGGACACAGGACAATATCCAGAACACATCCGCACCTGAGAGAACCCAGCACCTCGCGAAGGGGGTAAGATACAAGCCCCGGCCCGGCGAGAGCCGAGCGCCCATCCCCCCAGCTCCTGGGGGGAGAAGAGTAGGCAGAGCGGGAGGGAGACGGAGCACAGGGCTGCCGAACACCCAGCCCCAGCCATCCGGGCCAGAGTGCAGACACAGTACGTGCCCAGGGGGCCCTGGATGCTAGGGAAACAGGGCAGCAAGAACAGTGAGCGGGCACCGGAGGCCGGGTGCCGGAGGACATAAGAAAAGCGCGCGACCATTTTTTTTTTCTTTTGTTGTTTTGTTTCGGCGAGCGCTTTTTGGAAGTCTTAAAGGGATAGGGCCCCCAATACTAGGGAAACAGGGCAGCAAGAACAGTGAGCGGCCACCGGTGGGCTGGCGCCGGAGGACATCAGAAAAGCACGCGACCGTTTTTTTTTTTTCTGTTTTGTTCTGGCGAGCGCTTTTTGGAAGTCTTAAAGGGATAGGGCCCCCAATTCTAGGGAAACAGGGCAGCAAGACCGGTGAGCAGAGGCCTGAGGCTGGCGCCGGAGAACAAAGAAAAAGGAGCGGCCACTTTTTTTTTGTTGTTTGTTTTTTTTAACTTAAAAAAAATTTTTATTTAAATTTTTTTTTTCTTTTTTTTGGTGGTCGTTTTGTTTTGGCGGGTGCTTTTTGGAAGTCTTAAAGGAGCAGGGTGGGACACTTAATCCAGAGGTAGGGAATCCGGGGATCTCTGGGTACCGTAACACCTGGGCAGCAGGGAGCAGGGAGGCCTCTTACAGAGATAAATAGCCTCCAGGCCACTCCCCCTCCAACGCGACTCCACCACTTTGGAGCAGAGGCCCGAACCAGGCCACACCCACAGCAACAGCGGAGATAAACTCCATAGCGGCCCGGAAGGAAGCAGAAACCCTGTCTGCGCACAGCTGCCCAGCACAAGCCACTAGAGGTCGCTGTTCTCCCAGGAGAGGAGGGCCACAAACCAACAAGAAGGGAAGTTCTTACAGCCGTGACTCGTCCCAGCTCTGCAAACTATTCCTATCACCATGAAAAGGCAAAGCTACAGGCAGACAAAGATCACAGAGACAACACCAGAGAAGGAGACAGACCTAACCAGTCTTCCTGACAAAGAATTCAAAATAAGAATCATAAACATGCTGACAGAGATGCAGAGAAATAAGCAAGAGAAATGGGATGAAGTCCAGAGGGAGATCACAGATGCCAGAAAGGAGATCACAGAAATGAAACAAACTCTGGAAGGGTTTATAAGCAGAACGGATAGGATGCAAGAGGCCATTGATGGAATTGAAACCAGAGAACAGGAACGCATAGAAGCTGACATAGAGAGAGACAAAAGGATCTCCAGGAATGAAACAATATTAAGAGAACTGTGTGACCAATCCAAAAGGAACAATATCCGTATTATAGGGGTTCCAGAAGAAGAAGAGAGAGGAAAAGAGATGGAAAGTATCTTAGAAGAAATAATTGCTGAAAACTTTCCCAAACTGGGGGAGGAAATAACCGAAAAGACCACAGAAATACACAGAACCCCCAACAGAAAGGATCCAAGAAGGACAACACCAAGACACATAATAATTAAAATGGCAAAGATCAAGGACAAGAACAGAGTATTAAAGGCAGCTAGAGAGAAAAAGGTCACCTATAAAGGAAAACCCATCAGGCTAACATCAGACTTCTCCACAGAAATCCTACAGGCCAGAAGAGAATGGCAAGATATATTTAATACAATGAACAGAAGGGCCTTGAAACAAGGATACTGTATCCAGCACGACTATCATTCAAATATGACGGTGGGATTTAACAATTCACAGACAAACAAAAGCTGAGGGAATTTGCTTCCCACAAACCACCTCTACAGCACATCTTACAGGGACTGCTCTAGATGGGAGCACTCCTAGAAAGAGCACAGCACAAAACATCCAACATATGAAGAATCTAGGAGGAGGAATAAGAAGGGAGAGAAGAAAAGAATCTCCAGACAGTGTTTATAACAGCTCAATAAGTGAGCTAAGTTAGGCAGTAAGATACTAACGAGGCTAACCTTGAACCTTTGGTAACCACAAATTTAAAGCCTGCAATGGCAATAAGCACATATCTTTCAATAGTCACCCTAAATGTTAATGGGCTGAATGCACCAATCAAAAGACATAGAGTAATAGAATGGATAAAAAAGCAAGACCCATCTATATGCTGCTTACAAGAAACTCACCTCAAACCCAAAGACATGTACAGACTAAAAGTCAAGGGATGGAAAAACATATTTCAGGCAAACAACAGCGAGAAGAAAGCAGGGGTTGCAGTACTAATAGACAAAATAGACTTCAAAACAAAGAAAGTAACAAGAGATAAAGAAGGACACTACATAATGATAAAGGGCTCAGTCCAACAAGAGGATATAACCATTCTAAATATATATGCACCCAACACAGGAGCACCAGCATATGTGAAACAAATACTAACAGAACTAAAGGGGGAAACAGACTGCAATGCATTCATTCTAGGAGACTTCAACACACCACTCACCCCAAAGGATAGATCCACTAGGCAGAAAATAAGTAAGGATACGGAAGCACTGAACAACACAGTAAAGGAGATGGACCTAATAGACATCTATAGAACTCTACATCCAAAAGCAACAGGTTATACATTCTTCTCAAGTGCACATGGAACATTCTCCAGAATAGACGACATACTAGGCCACAAAAAGAGCCTCAGAAAATTCCAAGACTGAAATCCTACCAACCAACTTTTCAGACCACAAACACATAAAACTAGAAATAAACTGTACAAAGAAAGCAAAGAGGCTCACAAACACATGGAGGCTTAACAACACGCTCCTAAATAATCAATGGATTAATGACCAAATCAAAATGGAGATCCAGCAATATATGGAAACAAATGACAACAACAACACTAAGCCCCAACTTCTGTGGGATGCAGCAAAAGCAGTCTTAAGAGGAAAGTATATAGCAATCCAAGCCTATTTAAAAAAGGAAAAACAATCCCAAATGAATGATCTAATGTCACAATTATCGAAATTGGAAAAAGAAGAACAAATGAGGCCTAAGGTCAGCAGAAGGAGGGACATAATAGAGAAGAAATAAATAAAATTGAGAAGAATAAAACAATAGCAAAAATCAAAGAAACCAAGAGCTGGTTCTTCGAGAAAATAAACAAAATAGATAAGCCTCTAGCCAGACTTATTAAGAAGAAAAGAGAGTCAACACAAATCAACAGTATCAGAAACGAGAAAGGAAAAATTACGACGGACCCCACAGAAATACAAAGAATTATTAGAGAATACTATGAAAACCTATATGCTAACAAGCTGGGAAACCTAGGAGAAATGGACAACTTCCTAGAAAAATACAACCTTCCAAGACTGACCAAGGAAGAAACAGAAAATCTAAACAGACCAATTACCAGCAACGAAATTGAAGCGGTAATCAAAAAACTACAAAAGAACAAAACCCCCGGGCCAGATGGATTTACCTCGGAATTTTATCAGACATACAGGGAAGACATAATACCCATTCTCCTTAGAGTTTTCCAAAAAATAGAGGAGGAGGGGATACTCCCAAACTCATTCTATGAAGCTAACATCACCCTAATACCAAAACCAGGCAAAGACCCCACCAAAAAAGAAAACTACAGACCAATATCCCTGATGAACGTAGATGCAAAAATACTCAACAAAATATTAGCAAACCGAATTCAAAAATACATCAAAAGGATCATACACCATGACCAAGTGGGATTCATCCCAGGGATGCAAGGATGGTACAACATTCGAAAGTCCATCAACATCATCCACCACATCAACAGAAAGAAAGACAAAAACCACATGATCATCTCCATAGATGCTGAAAAAGCATTTGACAAAGTTCAACATCCATTCATGATAAAAACTCTCAGCAAAATGGGAATAGAGGGCAAGTACCTCAACATAATAAAGGCCATCTATGATAAACCCACAGCCAACATTATATTGAACAGTGAGAAGCTGAAAGCATTTCCTCTGAGATCGGGAACTAGACAGGGATGCCCACTCTCCCCACTGTTATTTAACATAGTACTGGAGGTCCTAGCCACGGCAATCAGACAAAACAAAGAAATACAAGGAATGCAGATAGGTAAAGAAGAAGTTAAACTGTCACTATTTGAAGATGACATGCTATTATACATAAAAAACCCTAAAGACTCCACTCCAAAACTACTGGAACTGATATCGGAATACAGCAAAGTTGCAGGATACAAAATCAACACACAGAAATCTGTGGCTTTCCTATACACTAACAATGAACCAACAGAAAGAGAAATCAGGAAAACAACTCCATTCACAATTGCATCAAAAAAAAAAAAATACCTAGGAATAAACCTAACCAAAGAAGTGAAAGACTTATACTCTGAAAACTACAAGTCACTATTAAGAGAAATTAAAGGGGACACTAACAGATGGAAACATCTCATGCTCGTGGCTAGGAAGAATTAATATCGTCAAAATGGCCATCCTGCCCAAAGAAATACACAGATTTGATGCAATCCCTATGAAACTACCAGCAACATTCTTCAATGAACTGGAACAAATTATTCAAAAATTCATATGGAAGCACCAAAGACCCCGAATAGCCAAAGCAATCCTGAGAAAGAAGAATAAAGTAGGGGGGATCTCACTCCCCAACTTCAAGCTCTACTATAAAGCCATAGTAATCAAGACAATTTGGTACTGGCACAAGAGCAGAGCCACAGACCAATGGAACAGACTAGAGAATCCAGACATTAACCCAAACATATATGGTCAATTAATATTTGATAAAGGAGCCATGGACATACAATGGCAAAATGACAGTCTCTTCAACAGGTGGTGCTGGCAAAACTGGACAGCTACATGTAGGAGAATGAAACTGGACCATTGTCTAACCCCATATACAAAAGTAAACTCAAAATGGATCAAAGACCTGAATGTAAGCCATGAAACCATTAAACTCTTGTAAGAAAACATAGGCAAAAACCTCTTAGACATAAACATGAGTGACCTCTTCTTGAACATATCTCCCCGGGCAAGGAAAACAACAGCAAAAATGAGTAAGTGGGACTATATTAAGCTGAAAAGCTTCTGTCAAGCAAAAGACACCATCAATAGAACAAAAAGGATCCCTACAGTATGGGAGAATATATTTGAAAATGACACATCCGATAAAGGCTTGACATCCAGAATACATGAAGAGCTCACACGCCTCAACAAACAAAAAACAAATAACCCAATTAAAAAATGGGCAGAGGAACTGAACAGACAGTTCTCCAAAAAAGAAATACGGATGGCCAACAGACACATGAAAAGATGCTCCACATCGCTAATTATCAGAGAAATGCAAATTAAAACTACAATGAGGTATCACCTCACACCAGTAAGGATGGCTGCCATCCAAAAGACAAACAACAACAAATGTTGGCGAGGCTGTGGAGAAAGGGGAACCCTCCTACACTGCTGGTGGGAATGTAAGTTAGTTCAACCATTGTGGAAAGCAGTATGGAGGTACATCAAAATGCTCAAAACAGACTTACCATTTGACCCAGGAATTCCACTCCTAGGAATTTACCCTAAGAACGCAGCAATCAAGTTTGAGAAAGACAGATGCACCCCTATGTTTATCGCAGCACTATTTACAATAGCCAAGAATTGGAAGCAACCTAAATGTCCATCGATAGATGAATGGATAAAGAAGATGTGGTATATATACACAATGGAATACTACTCAGCCATAAGAAAAGGGCAAATCCAATCATTTGCAGCAACATGGATGGAGCTGGAGGGTATTATGCTCAGTGAAACAAGCCAAGCGGAGAAAGAGAAATACCAAATGATTTCACTTATCTGTGGAATATAAGAACAAAGGAAAAACTGAAGGAACAAAACAGCAGCAGAATCACAGAACTCAAGAATGGACTAACAGGTACCAAAGGGAAAGGGACTGGGGAGGATGGGTGGGTAGGGAGGGATGGGGAGGGGAGAAGTAGAGGGGTATTAAGATTAGCATACATGGGGGGGTAGGAGAAAAGGGAGGGCTGTACAACACAGAGAAGGCAAATAGGGATTCTACAACATTTTGCTATGCTGATGGACAGTGACTGTAAAGGGGTTTATACGGGGGACCTGGTATAGGGGAGAGCCTAGTAAACATAATATTCGTCATGTAAGTGTAGATTAGTGATACCAAAAAAAAAAAAAAGGGCAGTTCCTGTGTGGTAACCTCCAATGAGTTCTACACAAGAGTATAAAGGGCATATTAAAGTGTAGGCAAAGGGTCTGTTTGTGTTTATACAGAGGATCAAAGCCTAATTGGGCTACCCAGAAAATGAACTAAGATACGATATGAAAAAGAACTTCCAACATCAGCACTGTCTGGAAGACTCATGCCAGAAGATGATCATCAAAAAACCCCAACAAAGATCCACCCACGCACTGCTACAGCTGTAGATGCACTCATCCCACCAGTTCCTGGACTTGCCATGGGAATGAGGAAGGAGATATCTAAGCTGGCCTGTGCATACAGTAAAACAACAAATTTGACTGGATCTATACTGTTGGAACTCAATCAAGAATTAGGAGAAGTGCAGATTGTAGCGCTCCAAAATCTTACAACTACAGACTATTTACTGTTAAAAGAACATAAGGGATATGAACATTCCCCAGGAATGGGTTGTTTTAATTTGTCTCATTTCTCTCAGACTGTTCAAGTTCAGTTGGACAATATCCATCATATCATAGATAAGTTTTCACAAATGCCTAAGGTGCCTAACTGGTTTTCTTGGTTTCACTGGAGATCGCTGGTAATTACAGGTATGCTTTGGTTATGTAACTATACTCCCATTATGTTAATGTGTGTGCGCAATTTAAGTAGTCGCTTAAAACCTATACATGCTGAAGTTACTCTACAAGAAGATATGTCAAAGAAATAATCAATCTTCCCAGGTTTTCTGCCGCCTGCTACTTCTATAGCTTTTCTTCTTCCTTCCTAATTACAACCCTTAAATAGAATTCGTGCCTCATATCGAATTTACCGAGTATCATAATTCTTCCAAGTGGTAAAGAGACCTCAAGACAAATGCTGGGCATAGAAGCTACAGGGCATAAATATGCAAAGAAATAAAAAGCTAACCATTTCAAACAATAAGGCTTCTCTCTCACTTACCAACTTTACATTTCCCTGTATGGCTCCGGAAGATGACTGGTTAGCCAGAGACGGGTAAGATTCCTCAAGGGAGGAACAACCTAAGACAGGCACAGTCGCAGGGGGGTCATCAGGTGAGAAATTGGGGATCAACAGAGGTGAGGCTTAGAACCTCACCCCCCCGTTCTGAGAGAAATCTTCTGCATACGTGGATGTTTTATTGCCCTTGTCTAGCTTGGATTAACACATAGTCTACAGGCACACACCTGATCATCTACATTTGCTCTCTTACAACACTAAACTATGTTTTCTACCTTTATCTTGTATCTACCTACCACTTCAGCATTTTATTAAAAATAATAATAATAAAGAGAGAAATGTGGTATCCACATATAAATCAAGTATAAAAATCAAATGAGTATTCATATTTGAACTGTTTATAGTTCATAATGCATGAGCAAAACCGAAGGTTTCTGTGATGGCTGCCCTTGTACTGTTCACCATGTAAGAACTTATTCACTATGTAAGAATTTGTTCTCCATGTAAGAACTTGTTTGTTATGCCTCAGAAGATTGGAGACTGATGAAAATTGGGCTCTTGGGTGGATTAATGATTGTGCATTGAGCATTGACTCCCCTATACAGAATTTTATTGTTGTTAACAACTATTTGATCAATAAATATGAGAGATGCCCTCACAAAAAAAAAAAAAAAAGTATACACTTCCTATGGCAAAATAATAAGTAACCGGGATGTAATGAATATAGTCAAGATATTGTAACAGCTTGGTATGGTGAGAGCTGGTACCTAGAATTTTCATGTATATAAATGTTGAATCACTATGTTGTACACCTGAAACTAATGTAATGTAATACTGTGTGTCAACTACCCTTCAATAAAAAAATAATTATCTACCAAAAAAAAAAAAATCACTGCTGAGAATTAAACAATATATAAACAAATGGAAAAGAATTAAGTAAGTTTTATAGAGAAGAATATGACAGAATATAAATCAGGGATATGTGAAATGCTTATTTTTAAAGCCTATTATGGACATCCAGATAAGGAGGAAATGGAGCACAAATGTTTATCCCCTTTCAGTTCTGATGATCCAACTAAACACCAGTTAAGGATCTGAAAACAAATAAACCACTACAACAAATAGAACTGGAGAAGAACCTTAGTGAAAATTAAAATTACAGACAATAAAATTCTAAAAGACAACACAGAGAGAGAAAGGAATGTTAACTGAAATGGTAGGATAGAGGAATATATGGATTATAGTACTCATAGAGTGGGACATGTACAAAGAAGAGCTAATTTGCCGCAGTTGAAGCAGCAGCTCAGGACTCACAAGTACCTGGTAAAGTTGAGGACAGGAGTTACACAGGACTGTAAACTTATGACGGATCCATATATGGCTGATAATCCCTATTTCTACCCCATTTCCCACATAATGAGACAGGAACAGATGAAACAGGAACAACTTACTAGCCCCCAAAATGACATCCTCCAGACTCTTCCTGATATCTGAATCTTTCATAGTACGTTAACACATACCCAGTACATCTTGTGTTATTAACATTCCATGGGGAAATGGAGGGGCGATTAAGCGAAAATGTATCTAAATACACCCCCCTTCAGAGAGTGATAATGAAAAAAGTCTGAGCAACACTGCACAAAAGTGAAGTTTTCCAGGTAGCACCTGATTATGTACACAACTCACAACTTGTATTTTGGTGCTTCACTCTCAACTAGAAAGGGCAACTGAAATACCACAGGGAATGCCTCCAAGGAGAGAGAGACACAAACAGAAAGGTAAAACACACACACACTCATGCATAAAATGACCTCAGAAGAGATGGGAAATTATCACAACATTAAGTTGGTCACAGGGACGGTAGTACAGCACGGAGAATATAGTCAATGATGCTGTAACATCTTACTACTTTGATAGTAACCGCACTAGAGGGGATGAGGATTAAATAATACGGTAACTGTTGAACCACTGCATTGTATATTCGAAACCAATGTAAGACTGTATATTAATACTTTAAAAAAAAAGAAATGGAAAATAATACATTCAGGAAAAGAGAAGGAAAACAAAAGAAAAGAGACACAGAAGTTCTAACAAAATGAATTCAAGAGAAGAAATAGAGGAAAATAAATCATCAAAGACAGTAGAAAACTTAAGAGCTGAATGACAAAATGGTGCTAGAAGTACATTGAGAGGCTAAAGGACCAAAGGGGCTGGTATAAACACAAAGCAAGAAATAAATATGCTCTAAAATTGATAAATTAAGAAATAGCCATTTTTTTAAGTATACTGTTTAGTAATATGGATGTAAACAGCAAAAGAAATAAAGAGTTCACAGAGAATGTTCATCGGAAATAAGAATGGGCTGGGAGAAGTAGGATAGAGTTTATTTTTTTCATTATTAGACCTCTTTGCATCTTTTTTGTTTCTTAACCATGTGAATGCAATTTTTGATTAAAAGAAACAATATTGAAGGGAATAAGTGAGTTGATCAATTCATTTTCCATGAGTTTCTTCAGCATATTAGTGTCTACTAAATAAAAGTCCATGTGTTATGGGCCAGAGCCAGTCACTAACATTAGTATAGCAGTCCACTGAGGACATCAGCTTTAATGTTTTGTTGTTTGAAAGGATATGTACTATGACCTCAGGGGGAGGCAAAAAAAAAATTAATTATATACTAGTGCTTCTGATTATATATAAGGCTATGTTGTCATTAACAATCTAGAAGAAATGGTGCTTTCTTCCCCCATAATGACTATGTCCTACCCTTCAGTGGTAAGAAGGGTATTTTCAGTCATCTGACGCTTAACTTTTTTTCCTGGTCTATCTCTAGAGAAAGAAAGACTCCTTTAGTTGGAAAGTGACATAATTTAGTTGTCTTTGAGATATGCACAAAATCTAAGTAAACACAGGACCCCCATCTTTATCAGGCAGCAATGCTAACTAAACATACTTCCTGCTTCTGTAGGTTTCAGAGCTTCTGCATACATGTGCATTTCCTTCCTTTTCTCAGCTACCCAAAATTCATTAATCATCTGGTCTCAAAAATCACATACTTTAAAAATATTTGATTATTAATTTTAATAATCACTTAATTTTAAAATTAAGTATTGATAGTTTCTCATTATTTGTAGTAATGTTCTTTGAAGTTGATGCAAACACTGAATTAGTGGGCATGTAATTACTGTTCCTAGGGGAAATAAAGGTTTAGGTTCCTGTAAGGCTTTGGTCATATTTCTGTAAATCTATCAATACATAATTTTGTTTTATGTGGGATTCTGTTTAAAGATACCTCACTTAATATACTGTTGATTCACTAAACTGAACTCACAGACAACAGCACTATGAGTCATGCCTGAAAAAAGCTTACCTAACACATGCACTTTCTCAGTAAGGCACATCACAACCTTCCTGCACTTAGGAAGACTGCACAGCATTTCAGCACTATGGCTGGGGTCACCTTTAATAGAGAAGCCACTAACAAAAAGCACAAAATACTTAAAAAAAAAAAAAGTGTCACTAAAAGATGTCAAAAAGGATACTTGTTTACAGAATGATAGCTGAAACAAACAAGAAGTTCAATAAAACAAGAGGGCAGAGCACTGTTTTGTTTGACCTCATCTAGGAAATGTGTATATCATGCCACCTAAATTTTTCACTACTTTGCAAATGTCCACAAAGGATCATAAAAGCACTGCAAGTACATTTTGGGGTTATAAATAAATTTAGCAAGCAGGAAATTCACAAATATCTAATATGTAATTAATGAGGATCAACTATACATATTATTCTACAGATATCTTAATAGATTTACAAGAGTTTATAATGTATTTTAAAGATTTGATAAGCTTAATATATATATAGCCTATCATATTTGCAGTGGCTAAAGTAAAAATAATCAAACGAATATAGAATGAAAGGTATACAATCATGGTACACATTTTTCAATGATTTTACAACTTATACATGTTGTAATCCCCAGGCAATCTTAAAATTCTAGGGCTGAGCCATTTGTATACCCAAATCACATCCAAACACAACAATAATTAACTCAGAGGTACCTAATTCAAAAACATTTTAAATAAAAACATTGTTTACAACCTAAGAGCAAGATCAGTATTCTACTAGGATTGAGTCTTATGACCATATTTACTATTCTGGTAACCTCAGCTGGATTCGTAATGACAGTGTTTCCTCAGAGCTCAAATAGGGACTCCTGGCCTTTTGCCATTCTTCGCCTTGTGACTGCAGAAAAGAAACTGTCTGTCAATCCAATAATGTAAATAATAGCTCCAAGTGCAAGGGCAAAGATTCATTGCCTTGTAATACTGCCAAATGTGTAACCAAAAAGAAGGGTTCCTTTAGACAAATAAGCAAAAAGAATTTTTCAAATTTATAATAATTCTAGTCCAAAGTCAACTAAACAGCTTAAATAAACAATAAAAACTTAAAAAATTATTAATGAAATACTTGGTCAATCACTGCATAATTCTTCTACATTAGAGGTACAGTATCTATTTCAGGAGAAGCAAAACTCTGAGGAAAAAATTTTTTTAGCAAACAAGAAATTAAATTTAGAAGCTGACAAAATTTTAACTTCTCATACTTCTCAAGTAGTACTTATGTTTATGACAGACCTATTTTATAGGCTTCTGATAGAGAAATCACTCCAGCATTTTTTTCTGAACTATGCAGTTAAGTAAAATTTTCCAGCTATGTAAATGGCAGATGAACTGGGCTACATGAGAATGTGTGCAGAGCAAAACTGTCATAAACCATTAGAAACACATAAATAATCACTCAACCCAGCTGGTAATATTTTAGCTTTTCATGGCATTAAGTTCAAGATGTCTTGGTTTCAATAAAACAATAAAACTTCTAAATTTGCATATACAATCTCTCTCAAGAATTTCCAAGTCTAGAAATTCCTAGTCTCAAAGCAAAATTAATCACAAATGCTGATTCTGAAATCATCCTCTCTAAGGGTTAGATAGTAGCAGCTATACAAAGGAAGGCTTATGGATTTATCTAGTATTGTAGCAGTACAGGGGTAAGACACAATTTGAGACTATTTCTCCTTGAAAACAGTTTAACAGAGTAATTCCCTAATTGGCTTGTTAAATAGAAGTAGTAGGCCCTAGACCTACTAATCTGAACCCTAGGAGTTTGGGGAGCAGTTTTCACTATGGTTGTATAGGGATTAGCTCAGTGCCCGAATAAGTGTCCTTTTTTTTTTTAAGTCTTGGGTTTATAATGTAATTTAAGTTCCAAACAAACCTAAATCAATTTCAGTTTTAAGTAAAGTTTTTAATTCTAGTTTAAGTCAATGTGGTCTTACTCAAAAACATTAAAAAATACCTGAACTTCCATTTCAGCTCTGATATGTAAAGAGCTCAGAAAGTCATCACTCTCATCTTCACAAGAAGAAAGCTAAAGCAAAATGAAAATCAGTAACTTTTCTTGGCTACATTACAGAACTGGGGTCAAAGTGTAAATCATCACCCTGAAAATGGGACAAATAGATAAATACAGAGAATCACAGCTATCAGTTTACCTGAAGCAGATGCCTCTAGGGCCAGTAACTGTTTGAAACCCTTCAACAGTAACTGACTGACTGTTGGAGAATGAGTATCAACTAGCATTGAATAATAAAAATTCCTGGGGCCCAGTTTTAGGGAGACCCCCATACTTTCATGGGATACCATCACATTTTCACACTGGTGAGCAAAAAACCCTTTTGTGTTTCGGATGGGAGGAGGGGAAAAATAGTAATTTTTATATACAACCAAAGCATTCTCCAAAACAAAATCCTGCCCTCCAAGAGAAACTTCTATACAGAGCATACAGAGCCTATCTGACCAGAAAGAGAGGCATTAGACAATTCCAACCCCTAATAACCTTCCTAGCGCATCTAGAGGTAAGAAAATAAAGGCTAAGAAACACTTTCAAAGATAAAACCCAGGAACTCAGTCTTGCTAAAAAGAACTAAGATTTTATCATAAGATCATAGAACACATCCTCTCCCTATCCCCAACACCTTACCACCATATCAACATGGCTCCTAAAAGAGCTGCAGCACATAGTATCTATCTATTTAGCAGAAACTACTGGGAAACCCAAAGAAGTGACCAAAAAAAAGAAAACAAACATGGGAATTATAGGAAAGTAATGCTTCTCATATCTACAAGTACAGCAAACACATTAAACACAGCCTAGATTCTGGCAAATTAATATAATCTCATAACTCAAAGCTTATTGAACTCAGAATCTGTATCCTAAAACATTATATCCAGCTTGAAAAAAAATTGCTAGGTGGCTATAAAAACAGTCTGAGGAAGCAAAGCATCAGAATCAAATTCAAGACACAGATTTTGGAATTATCAGATGGGGAATTGAAAATAACTATCATTATTATATTAAAGGCTTGAATGGATAAGGTAGACAACATGTAAGACCAGATAAATAATGTTAAGTAGACAGATGGAAACTCTCAGAAGAAAAAGAAAATGCAATGGAGCAAAGATGGTCTCTTCAACAAATGTTGCTGGAATAATCAGACATTTACATACAAAAATGTGAAGCTAGAAAAAGACGTTACAGCTTTCACAAAAAATTAATTCAAAATGGATCACAGATTAAATGTAAATGCAAATTATAAAACTTCTAGAGGATAACACAGGAGAAAATCTAAATGGACTTGTGTTTGGTGACGAGTTTTTAGATATAAAAAAGGCACTATTCAAGAAAGAAAAAAATTGGTAAGTTGGATTTATTAAAATTTAAAATTCTGCTATTTGAAAAAAAATACTGTTTAAGGTAATGAAGCCACAGATTAGGAGAAAGTATTTGCAAAACACGTATCTGATGAAGCATTGGTATCCAAAATACACGAAAACCCCAAAACCGAACAACTGAGCAATAACAAAACCAACATAATAAAATGGGCAAAGAATGAACAGATACCTAATCCAGAAAGATACACAAATGGCAAATAAGTACCTGAAAACATGTTCAACAATGTCATTAGAAAATGGTAATACATCAGGAAACTATATTAAAATAAAATGCCATTACACATCTATTAGAATGGCTAGAATGAAAGAAAAAACCTGACAGTACCAAATGCTGACAAGACTATGGGACATGAACTCTCATTAATTGGTAGTGGGAATGCAAAACAGTAGTCACTTCAGAAGACATTTTGGCACTCTTTTACAAAGCCAGTCTTCCGTGAACATCCAGCAATCATACTCCTAGATATCTATCTACCCAGCTGAATTAAAAACTTAAGGCCACACAAAACCCCACATATCAAGATTTAGAGAAGCTTTTTCATGTTCACTATAGGCAATCAAGATGTCACTCAGCAGGTGATAATGGATAAACCAACTGTGGAACATCCACACAATGGAATATTATTAAGTGTTTTTTTTTTTTTTACAAATGAGCCATTAAGCCATAAAAAGACACAAAAGAATCTTAAATGCATACTACTATGTCAAGGAAGCCAGTCTGAAAAGGCTACCTACCATATGATTCCAAGTATAAGACATTCTGGAATAGGCAAAACTTCAGATAGAGGAAAAAGATCAGTGGCCACAGGCTGCCATGGGTTTAATGGAGGGGTGAAGGTCTGAACAGATGAAGCACAGGAAATCTGTAGGATGGTGAAACTATTCTATCTGATGTTGCACTAGTGGATACAGGACATCACCCACTTGTCAAAACCCAAAGAACTGTACAACACAAAGAGCAGAACTTAGTGTAGACTATGGACTTTGGTTAATACCATATCACTACTTCATTAATTGTAACAAATAAACCACACTAATGCAGTATGTAAATAATGGGCAGTATGAGTAGGGAAGAGCGCTAGATGCAAAAACTGTGTGTACTTTTTGCTCAGTTTTTCTGTAAATCTGAAACTTAGAATTAAGTCTATTAAATTATGTGTGTATTTATAAATACATATATATGAAATGAAAATATTTATACTCCTAATTGATAGTACAGAGTGGACAAGAACTAGAGAATGTAACAGATAGCCCTGTCTCAGAATGTAACATTTTGTTGTTGGTTTGTTTTGTTGTCCTTCATTCCCACTCCTAGCACTCCAGAAAAAAAGAAAGAAGCTTTTCATTATGCAGCCTACAGAGGCCTGGCTCTTGAGATACAAGCATGGATAATTTCAGAAAATGCAAGATAATCAGACTTAATTTACAAACTAAAAAAGAGTAAGATCTAAATTAATGGATATAAATCCCTAACTGTCAGAAGTTTCAACTTTGATAATCCTCAGGGGCCAGACATTATACAAAATTATACAATATACGGGTTAATACAACTGGGATAGATACAGCTTACAGAAAACAAGAGTTTGGCCTCAAGGCATAATGGTTCAAATGTTCATAAAAATAAAGTAGCCAAATATGTTGGCTGGAGGAGTTCCATCACCTACAATTAACCTGGTCTCAGAAACTTCATTCAACACTGAGAAAACACTTAACTTGAGCCTAATGTGGCCTTCTTTTTCTTTAACTGTAAAACACTTACTGAAATATCAATTCAACTGATAGGAAACTTATCTAAGGCAAACCTGAATCATTAACATTTGGTTTGAACAACTCACTAATTTACTTCTTGAATTATACTGAAGGTATACCTTAACATTTATGTTAAAACAATAGATCTCAAAGAAATCCTCATCTTAAGTGAATATACTGATGTTAAAATTATTTATACCATTTTATGTTCATAAAGCCATCAAACATTGTGCTTTTACACAAAAGTTTTTAAGTTGAGAAGTTATAAAGATGAAGTAGATAGCCTATCAGTCAAAGTCAGCTCATTAGATTTGTTCTAAATTCCCTCTAGAAATGTTGAGAATGCACTTTATTTGTCCTGTATTTAATCTGTAAGAAACATTTATACAGAATGTCTTGATTTAATCATTAACAGCACTTGAAATGTGATAATATGGACTCTTAAGTTGTAGGTATGAACCATTGAATTAATAACTTTGATTATAATTCAGAGTGAAGATGCCAATGAGCTAACAAAACACTGATTAAAAATACTGTACTACTGAATTAGCGTATGCAGTTTCAGTGTTGCAAGATGAAAAATTCTAGAGACTTGTTACACAAGTAAATATACTTAATACCACTGAACTGTATACTTAAAAATGGTTAAGATGGTAAATTTAATGTTATGTGCTTATTTCACCACAATAAAAACATTTATTAAAAACACTGTATTATTTGTTAGGATGCTTCATTTGATAACTTAGGAAAGGCCTAGAATGAATATACATTAACATAACAACAGAAATACCAGTTCTAATATAATTTTTAACCTGTGCAAATAACTTCCTCCTAAGATAAAGAAATAATATGTTGCAATTTAATTCTCCAATGCGTTTTTCTCTACATTTCTCCTAGCCACTGAGTTTACTGCACACAAAAGTGAGCTTTATAAACTGACTTGTAATGTCTTTATCCTAAAATTGTGGTAAATAACTGGAAAATTTTCTCCTTTTCAATAATTCAGTCCAGTAGATAATTAAATCTAGTAGTAGAGAACATAAACTTCTTCAATTTAAGTAAATTAAAAACATGATATTTCATGTTAGTTTATTTTTACCATACAATTTCTATTTAACAATTATCTGTAATACCATTTCAAAAATTATACAGAACTCTTCTATAATATGTAACTTTTATTTAGGGGTAGGGAAATAAGTTATTTTATCATAAATTCAAAGTTTCTAAAACACTGCTGAGGCAAGGAAGTCTCTCCTTTTGAGAGAGGGATAAAAAAGGACACCAGATTTGCTTTCATTGTGCTTTGCTTTAATACAAGAAAAATTAAGAATAAAAAAAGAGCAAGGTTGAAAACAAATATGGGTTTTTTCTTATTGTTAAAATTACTAAATATGCCACACCTTAGTTATCTCCATTAAAAAGGTATATATATGACAATATGACATGCCTACAGTTTCACAAAAGCAATCCCACAACAGCACAAGCTAAAACAGGCTCTCACTTTAAAAATGTCATAGTCGATTTAAACAAGCAACCCAGAAGATCCCTGCCCTTGTAAGGGACCACAGAGTTGTCCATGAACAAATACCCATTTTTTCTAAAACTGAGGTAAATGGACTACTGGTGATATAAAACCTTAAGTGGTATACAGACATATATATATTTTTTTATCATATAATAATTTATTCTAAGGGTTTTTACAAAATACTTTATGAAAATTATACATACATAGGAAGTACAGCATAATTAACAATTTACATTCTAATTAAAACCTTGTTGCAAAGCATGTCTGAGATCATTCTCATGCTGCTTCCATATAGTAGAGTTACGAGAAAAACGGAATCTTACATATGCAAAGTTTTTATTTATTTATTTATTATTTTATTTATTTATTATTTATTTTGAGAGGGCATCTCTCATATTGATCAAATGGTTGTTAACAACAATAAAATTCTGTATAGGGACTCAATGCACAATCATTAATCCACCCCAAGCCTAATTCTCATCAGTCTCCGATCTTCTGAAGCATAACAAACAAGTTCTTACATGGTGATCAAATTCTTACATAGTGAATAAGTTCTTACATGGTGAACAGTACAAGGGCAGTCATCACAGAAACTTTCGGTTTTGATCACGCATTATGAACTATAAACAATCAGGTCAAATATGAATATTCGTTTGATTTTATACTTGATTTATATGTGAATCCCACATTTCTCCCTTATTATTATTATTATTTTTTTTTTTTAAATAAAATGCTGAAGTGGTAGGTAGATGCAAGATAAAGGTAGAAAACATAGTTTAGTGCTGTAAGAGAGCAAATGTAGATGATCAGGTGTGTGCCTGTAGACTATGTGTTAATCCAAGCTAGACAAGGGAACAAAACATCCACAGATGCAGAAGATTTCTCTCAAAACAGGGGGGGTGAGGTTCTAAGCCTCACCTCTGTTGATCCCTAATTTCTCACCTGATGGCCCCCCTGCGACTATGCCTACAGACATATATTTTTAGTTTTAATTTTTATGCATTCATTTTTATAGCTTGCTTATTATGGCAAAGGATATTGATTCCCCACCTGGGGTAATAATGCATAAAGTTTCATTCTGAAATACATTTATTAGGTATGAAGGAGGGTCAATTTAAAGGGAAACATTAAAGTGGCACAGATGACATACAGAGGTGAGCTGTAAATGACTGAATTTGGGAAGCACCGCAGCAGGTTGTATCTACCACACAACAAAATGGTGTATCATTAACGTCAGGCATTCTGCTAAGCACTCTACATACACTATCTCCTTTTATCCTTCACAACAGTCTATTACATTATTACTAAATTTAACTTAGATTTAGTTCACAGGTCTGCCTGTCGGATACTAAAGTCTGAGTTCTTGCCCAATGTCCTATACTAATCTCTCTAATCTAATGGGGAAAGACTGAGGAGGAAAGGATGAAGTAGACCAGTATCTCTCTAGTCTAAAGGAGGAAAGAATGAGAGGATGAAGGAGACCTGAACTGAATATCTTTGAGGAAGACACATCAGTCACGCAGGGTGATCCCCACCATAAGCTCACATGCACTGTGCTTCTGAGCGCAGTTACAGCAGTTGTTGCAGCTTTGGGCATAAGTTTTGCTGTGCCAGAAAACACTGGCAGAAGAAAAACTATTTGCTGTGTCATATCTAGAGAAGGAATCAAGCAAAAGAGTTACTGAGAACACCAAATTCATATTCCCTAATCCATGTACTTCTGGATTCCACATATCCAAGAACATCTGACTACTAGCACTGGCTTATAAAATAATACTCTACCAGTCCCCCTACATCTAGGAGAGCCCAAGAGGGTACAAAACACTTCTTCTGGAACAGGGGTCTCTTCTGGTCTTATGTGCTTGTCTAATGGTCCAACACTACAAACCACACCACTGATGCCTCCTAAATGTGCTCGAATCCTAAGGACATTTGATATTTAATAACATAGCAGCCAATGGCCTGCTGAATTACACCCTCATATTGACTATGGAATAAATAAATTTTAAAAATGAAATTTTATTAGAATAAGTTATAGAAAATAAACAAATCTCTCTGTGTACACTATGAAACAACTCCACATTATGAAAACTGGAAAATATGTACCTGAATTCATTTAGGGCATCAACTATTCGATTATATGCCAAGCTCCTCTGACTGGCATCAGCTGATCTTCGGCTCATTTTCATAGCCTTGAAAGCAATCAAATAGTTAATTCTCAGGTTGATCATGGGCAAAATATGGGGGAAAAAAAAAAAAAGAAAGACAACGTCACATACTTTCACAATACTACCATTACTCTTATCTAGATAAAAAGATATAAAGAAGGCACATATATTCACAGTGGCTTTCTCTTTTGCACCCTCGGTCATTAACAATGATGACAACATTCAGATTTTTCAAATGTTAAATTTCTTATTGCAACTGTCAAACCACAGAATCTCAACATAAAAAGAAACTGATGTTGACAGTTTCTGGGTTACACAAAATTACTTTTTTTCCCCCACACAGAACAAGCTACAATGGTAACTCAATAACAATAACTCAATGAAACTAATATAGGATTGTATATCAACTATACTTTAATAAAAAGAAAAACAATAGCTGAAGGTATCATCTAATATATCACAGATAGTGGTTCTGTTAGATCAATCTTTTTTTCAAAATCTAAAAATATAAGATTCTACTGAAAGCTATCTCCAGTTGTTAGTAATATTTGTTTTCTTAAAAACCTTATTTAGCCAAAGTTAAGAAGCCTTGCTTTTAGGTAGACAAAAAGGGGATTAGAATTAGGAGAGATATGTCAAAAAGAACTCCGTAATTATTTTAGCCTTTTTCAAAGGTAATGGAATTCTGTATTACTTATGTAATTACAAATTGATTTTTTTAATGTCTAAACATACATTAAAGAATAGGTCAGACTACTTACTGCTAGAAATAATATTCATGTACATCTAAAAGCTTCATAGGGTAAAAATGAAACCTACTTTATTTTACAAACTATAAAGAGATTCCCAGTTTATAAATAAGTGAATATTCTTCTACTAGAATGAAGCAGTATTCTTTAATTTTGCCATCAATAAAAATCTTAAATTACATTATAGATCTCAAAAGGTAGTATAGACTTCAAAATAATTCCCCAAATGGTATTTATATGTTCTACCAATAATGAACAACTATAGAACTTTTAGAATTAATGCTATTCATTTATATAAAAGTATTCGTTCATTTGGCTTTTATCTTTCAGCTGTAAGAACAAATATCCAGACAACTCTAAGTACTGCAATATATACTTTAGGTTACAGAATGGTCAAAGCATTGAAACATTTAAAAAGTAATCTTTAATGAGTTCTCATAGTGCCTGAATATTTCAAGTTGCATATAAAGCTTGAAACACTTCTCCCAGTAACTCAGTGTCAGTTCAGCCACAGCTGGTTATTCTACGTTCTGAGTTTGGCAACAACATATTACAAAAAGGGAGAGCAGCCAACAAAAGAAAAAGTCACCAGTGCCTAACTTCTGAAAGTGAAAATGGCCTTTACTCATCTGTTCAGTAAAATGGTACTGCTAATTGATCTGTCTTTTTGACAGAGTTAATGTGAACACCACCAGTTTCATCTATAGAGGCAGATGATCTTCACTCACTGAGTACTGAAATGCATCCTCTACTTTCTAGACCATTCTAATTGGTCTCCTCATCTCTAGTCTCTAATTTTCATCTCTTTTAAATATACTGCTAAATTAATCTTCTTAAAGCACAATTTGGAGACACTTTAAAAAGTCAAAACTCCTGTTGAGCATTCTAGAGTCTTTGTGACCTGGTCCCCAGTAAGTGTGCCAGCCATAGCACTCATTACTCCTCTTTTTCTCCCTTCCCTTCTGCACACTGTCACTGAGAGAAGGAACTTCAGTTATACCCAGTAATTCCTAAGTTCAATTTCTGGGAATCTTTTCTAAAAAATAACCTGGAAAATTCAGCAAGATGTTAACTACAGTGTAGGTATCATTGTGAAAAAGGAGAAATGGCCTAAAGAAGAACTGTTAAATTGAGGAAAGCCACTAGATTTATTTAAGAACCACTTACAAAATGAATAATGTATAAGTTACAATAATGTATTTTTTTTAAAACAGGTATATAATTAAAACATTATGGATGCAGCACAGTCCTAATCAAGTAAAAATAAAATACACAGAGAAAAGGCCTGGATACTGAAATGCATCCTCTGCTTTCTAGACCATTCTAATTGGTTTCCTCATCTCTAGTCTCTAATTTTCATCTCTTTTAAACAAACTGCTAAATTAATCTTCTTAAAGCACAATTTGGAGACACTCTTAAATGTCAAAATTCCTGTTGAGCATTCTAGAGTCTTTGTGACCTGGTCCCCAGTAAGTATGCCAGCCATAGCACTCATTACTCCTCTTTGTCTCCCTTCCCTTCTGTACAGTGTCACTGAGAGTAAGAACTTCAGTTATACCCAGTGATTCCTGGGTTAGGGCCACAGCTTCCATCTGACAGATTAAAGCTTTCATCTACAGACTTACAATAAGATGTTACAGTTATCTTTGGGTAGCAATGGCACCAACTTTTCTTGCTATTCTGCTACATCTAATTTTAAAAGCTTTATGTTTAAAAAATCCTACACAGACTTTAAGATGCAGTCCACAGGAAACATCCTCCCAATAGGAAGTCATTTTTTTCTTTCCTACAACTCCTAAAAAGCATTGCTTGTCCTCCTTTTAAAATTATTTTTATATTCTATCTTGTATTCACAACTTTCTTACTTTATATAAACTTAGTATATACACTGTAGCAGCAGCATTTGACAGAATTCATCACCCTTACCTTCTTAAAACCCTTTCTTCACTTGACTCCCCTGAGAAACTACTCTCTCTCGTTTTTCCCTCATACCTGAATGGCCAATCCTCTGTCTTCTCTGTTGGATCCTTCTCAACTCTTAATTTTAACTTTTGGAATGTTTAACAAATTCAGGCCTAGAATCTCCTCTCTTCTTTTCCTCAGTTTCATGGCTTTAAATACCATCCATACACTGGAGACTGTACAGCCTAAACCTTTCCCCCAAATTCTAAACTCATATAACCACTTAGAAATCCAAGAGGCATCTCAAACAAATCTTCTTCCACCAAATCTGTTCAATCTGTGTCTTTCCCATTAATATTGGCAACTCCATACTTCTTACTGCTCAAGTGAGAAATCTTGGGGCAACCTCTGTTCTTGTTTTCTTACACCCCAATTCAGTCCATCAGCTAATCTCATTAGCTCTACTTCCAAAATAATCCAGAATCCAATCACTTCTCACTAATTTCATCACTGAATTGATTTGAGTATCCACCATCTCTCACTTAGATTATTATAAGGGCCTCCTAACTGGTCCCACAACATCCACCTTTGCCCCTAGAAGTCTATTCTCTACCAGCAGTAAAGAGTGTTCCTCATAAAAAGTGTCATTCCTTCACTCAAAACCCTTGAATGGTCTCCGATCTTTCTTAAGCATAAACGCCAATGCTCTTACAATGGCATCCTATAAGGCCCTACATGATCTGTTCTTACTTGTTGCCCAGCCACTCTGGCCTCTGTACTGTTGTTTAAACATCAGGCTTACTCCTTAACCCTGCCTAAAACATTCTTCTCTCAGATACCTGTGGCTCATTTCCTCCACATCTCTGGACCATATGGCATTTCATCAGGAGCTTTCCTGACTAGCCTATAAAAATGGGCAATCCTACAGTCCAGTATTCCTATCGACCTTCTTTCTCTGTTTTATTTTTCTTCACGGTACTTATTACCATCAAAACTTTTACATATTAATTTTTTATTTGCTGTTCAATGAGGTCAAGAATGTGGCTTTCTTCCCATCTTATCTTCAGTTGCTAGAAAAGTGCCTGCCACATTATAGGCCCTCAAAATACTGAATGAATGAATGAATGAATAACATTAAATTATTTATAGGCATTAAGCTCCTTAAAAAGAGTGGAAGTCTATTTTGCATCTTCCAAAGCACTTTTCAGGTTATCTGTACAGTGCCTGTTAATTTTTTTCTCCTAAGTGAATAAATAAAATGCTTAATCAGGCAAATAAGAGTCAGAGTCAAAGGAAAATAAAGAACATAAACCAACAAACACAGCTGTGCTTACCTGTTCTATTGCACTCTTTAATTTGTTCATGTGGCTTTCAAAAAGAGGAAAGTGTGAAAAAAAGAATTCATTAAATTTGTTATTTTCATCTTCATCTTTGGATAATGAGAATATCACCCCAATTGCAATCTTCTTTTTCCTCACAATTCCTGGGTTAGGGCCACAGCTTTCATCTGACAGATTAAAGCTTTCTTCTATAGACCTTAAAAACAAATTTTTTTAATTAAAAAAAATTTTACAACTAAATCATAATTTGATCTCCTTGCTAATTAAATGTAGGCAAGCTAAAAGTGTTTTGCTGTTTTATCAAGTAAATCTAAAAATTCATATCAGCTGTATATCTCTTTGAGAAATCTATTAGCAGCTATTCCTTCATGCCCACATTTTTATAAGAAATTTTAATGGAGTCAGAATGGGAACATTTTTGTTCAATTAGAAGTTAGTTAGAAAAATAGTACTCCTAATTCATAGCCAACCTAAAAATGCCTGAGCTTTAAAGTTTACAGATGAGTTTGATCCAATCTCTTTACTGTTCTAGGATCTATTAATCTCTTCTTTGGACTCTCCCTTTTTGATTCCAGGAGTAAAATCAAAGATAAAGGAATAAAGAGAATGAGTAAAGAGGAAACAAGAAACTTCATTATCTATAGTTGGACTTAACATAAACTAATATTAAGATCTTTCAAGAATGAATTAACTTACCAACATAAAAACATGAAAAACTGAAACATCAAAATATGTAATCTGTGGATAAAAGACCTAAACAAGAGAATTAAAACTATAAAACTCTGAGAAGAAAACACAGAGTAAAAGTTTCCTGACATTGGATTTGGCAATGATTTCTTGGATATGACACCAAAAGCACAGGCAACAAAAGAAAACAGATAAATTAAGACTACATAAAAATTAAAAATTGCATCAAAGGACACTACCAACAGAATGAAAAGGCAACTCATGGAATGGGAGAAAAACATTTACAAAGCTGTATCTGATAGGGACTGATACCAAAAAAACATAAAGAATTTCTACAACTCAACAACAAAAAACAAACAACCTGATTACAAAATAGGCAAAGCACTTGAAGAGATATTTCTTCAAAGAAAACATACACATGGCCAATAAGCACATGAAAACATATTCAACAGTACTAGCTGATAGGGAAATGCAAATCGAAACCACAATGAGGTATCACTTTGCACACCCATTTAAGGTGGCTATATTTGAAAAAAAAACAACCCCAGAAAATGACATAGAAAATTAGAACTCTTGTGCATTTCTGATGGGAATGTAAAATGCTGCAGCTGTATACTGAAAGCTTACAGTGATCCCTCAAAAACTTACATACAGAATTACCATATGACCCAGCAATTCTACTTCAGGGTATATGCCCAAAAGAACTGAAAGCAGAGACTCAGAGATTTGTATGTCCGTATTTGTACCAGCATTAGTCACAACAGCCAAAAAGTGGAAGCCACCCAAATGTCCATTAACAGATGAGTGGATAAATAAATGTGGCATACACATACAACGGAATACTATTAAGCCATAAAAAAGAATAAAATTCTGATACATGCTACAACACGGATGAAACTTGAGGACATGCTAAGTGAAATAAGCAAGACATAAATGAACAAATATTGTATGATTCCACTTATATGAGGTATCTGGTGTAGTCAAATTCATAGAGACAAAAAGCAGAATGGTGGTTGCCAGGGGTAAAAGGGAGGAACAGGGAATTATTGTTTAACAGGTAGAGTTTCAGTCTGGGGAGATAAAATCCAGACATGAATGGTAATGATGGCTGTGCAACCATGTGAAGGTACTTAATGCTATCTAACTGTACACCTAATAATGGTTAAAATGGTAAATTGTATGTTATGTATAACTTACCACAAAAAACAAATAATACATTTAAAAAGCTTCCACACTTAAAATATACAAAATAGAAGTCCAGGCTCTAAATAAATCATACAGAACTGTATTCAATGAACTAGCCGATTTTGTACACTGGAGGTTCCAACATACCATCTAGGAAAAACCCCATTTTCCAAACTTGTTGTTTGGCTGCGTCGCCAACGTCGCTGGTAGCTGCTGGCACAGCTTCGGGTAAGTGAGGAGTTCGGGGAGGGAAATGGTGTAATAAGCAAGCTGCTGAGAGATGCTGTCGAGTCAGAATAAGAACAAGTACAATGTAAGCATATAATAGTATGTCAATAATAACTAAGCATAAGGACAAATTTCTTTTTAACAAATTTAAGAATGGTGACTCAAATATTCCATTTTGCTTCAGGAGTTTCTAAAATATCCATTAAAAAAAAATGACATCATTGTTGGAGCAAGGTTCCAGAGGAGAAAAATCATGTATTAAAAGTGTGTTGGCAAGAGACCCTTTTGACATCCTTACCTCTTACCCCATCCTGGAAGAAAATGCTACTTGGAAATAAAGCATTATCCCTTTGGCCATTAGACTGTCCCCTAGCTTGACTGAGCCCTTAGTCCTTAAATTAAAAGAAATACGATGTCATTCAATTTTAATGCAGCAATTGAATTTTAAGAACAGAAGCTCTATCTAAAAGCAAGTATTTGAATGCCATTTCAAGATGTCATTTGAAAGTACTCATGGGTCGCTTGTGCATAACTATCAAGCCTCTGAAAGCTTGGCCATTTTTACTAAGTCATAACTATACCTACAAATCCCCAATACTTTTTTTCTTGTACTGCTAAACCTAAGCGACTGTGTATTCACCCAGGCCATGTTCCACTAGGCACATTAAATAGTAAATTTGAAAAAATTTTAATTTAAAATATTTCTCTCTGCTGTTTCTACAATTCTCTCATAAGGCTAATATGAATTTATGTATACATAAAATTGGATAATAAAAGCAAAGACAAAAAAGAAAATCAATGTCACCTAACAATAACCTCATAAAAATCTGGATTTATACATGGCATTACCAGAGCGTGCTATGCCACTGTCTCTGTCCTCATTCAGTTCTCTTCCAGGCATGTCCATTGGGTTGCTGTGAACTGTGAATCAAGACAAAAACGTTAGTTATAAAATATGTTGCTGTTCAGGTTGATGTTCCTTTTAAATAGCAAATGAAATCATGCTTATCTCATTGCATTCCCTTATTATTTTCAACAGCATGGCACAAACCCGACACCAAGAGCTATTACTCAGTTGAACAAGCCTTGAGATCTGAAGATGTAATACATATAATGTGAAAATAATCTAGAATATAGTATCTAAAGAAGCAAAGGGTGACTTAAAATAAGTACTTCAGAAGAACATTCAAGGACACAGGAAGAAATTCCCAATATACTATTAAATGGAAAATAGCAAGCTACTGAACAGTAAGAGTGACTGATAGTTGCTGTGGCTAAGCAATGAGTATATGATCGTTCACTTTACTAGTCTGCCTATGTATGTTTAAAAGTTCCCCATAATGAAAATTAAGGAAAACTAGAATATGATCCAATTATGTTTAAAAACAAACAAAAAAAGGTTATTTCTGGCTGACAAGATGGCTAATACATATTTTTTGCCTATTTTTCATATTTCCCAAAGTTTCTATAATAAAATATGATTTGTTCATATCTCATATTTGAAAGGAAAATAAAAATTAAAACAAGCAGTTGGGATGCAACTTCCTGGATACAGAAGCATGAACACAATCTTCAATCATCAATCTACTAATACAAACAAATACACTCATACATGCCTTATAAAAATATAATGGTGCTTGTTCATCTAAATGTTAGCTCCAAGAGATACCATTTTTATGGAATAGTGCAGATCAGAAATTTTACAATAATATTAAGGTAAGATTTTTGGCAATTGGTGAACAAAAGCTACTCAGCCATGGAAACAAGATAGTGTCATATTAGAAATTCCAACTGGTATTTTAAGAAACAATGTTCATAGTAAAATTTGGCTTAGGATTCTGAAGTGAAAATCATTATTACATAATCAGGTAAGAAATGACAAATTGAAATTTCATCAAAATGTCAATTCTACTTATAACTTTAAGAACATATTCAGTAGAAAGAAATTCTTATATTTCCTAAGCAATGTTCTCTTAATCACACCCTCCAAAACTGTATTTATCTACTCTCTTGTTTCCACAGCTTAACTACAAATTCCAGCCACTAGGGCACACCAGCTAGTCTACCCAACACAGCACATGGCAAACCTGCAAAGAAAGAGGCGCTCCTGATCAGGCGGAGCGGACCCTGTTCAGAGAATGCCCGCCTGGGGCTGCAGAACTGTGAAAGACCTACATGGTAAAAACGTAAAATACATGTGAAAGAGGGCTGTTAGCGAAGCCATTTTGCGTCAGGAATAAAAGAGTTAAGGCAGCACAAATGGAGACCAACAGGTATGGGTGGAAGCTTTTAAACTAAATTAGGAATAATTCAAGCTGGCTTCCCTTCTTTGAAACAATAGTTTTCCCTAGTCATGGCTTATGTCGAACATCATAATTTCACGCCTAATTATTTCCGCATATAATAATAAAAATATGCTCCCACTAAAGTAAAAATCATTTTAAATGTTCAATCCTTTCTAAACATTTCTAAAGAGCTAGTAATATCCTCTATATAATTTGACATTTGCCCAATAAATTTATATTTTAAAAAGTCAGTTTTATGATTACAGTTTCTCCTACAACTGCAGTAAGGAGAAAACAATCTGAGCAGTTGGCTGAAAAAAGCACAACATTCAACAAAGAGCAAAGAGAGAAAACGGAATCTACTGACAAGTGTATCAAAATTGGTTGCAAAGTAATGGAAAAAACTGAAGTCCTCAGACAAGGGGTCAGCCACTATGAAAGCAGGAATGCTGATGCAGCCCATTCGGGTTGGGATTCCCCACTGTCCAAGGAAAGTAGCTGCCACACACTTGCCCAAGAAAAGACAGCAGAGTCTAAAGACCCAAAAGGGTCTTACAACACTACAACAGCCTGCAATCAAGTGGCTGGATTAGTTGTTAGTTATGCTTAATTAAGATGGCCTAAATAGCCACCTAGGAGGTTTACCTAGGATAGAATAGGGGGCTTTCTATGTTAAGAAATGATAAATATATTTTTCAAATTGTTGATATTTTTTACTCAAGTAAGAATTTCTGTAATTATAGTGTATGTGCAGCAATCCTACTTATTTAATTGTTCAGCTCTTTCTTCAACTTTCCCTAGTTACTTCAAAACTTATCATAGGGAATATAATCAATAATATTGTTATAACTTTGTATAGGACAGATGGTAACTACATTTACAGTGGTGAACATTTCATAATGTATGTAATTATGGAATCACTATGTTGTACACCTGAAACTAGTATTATGTAAACTATAGTTTCATGAACAATCAAAAACACTCATCTGTTTCCCTTAAACTCCTTCCCTACCCACCTCTCCTTACTCTCAGCATGACTTTGTCTCCTACAGTATGCATATGCAGGTGCACATGCATATGTGTGCACACACAGAGAATTCACTGTACGGGAACTCTCCATTTCCTACCACCTTATCTCCAAACTTAAATTCTCACCCATCCTTGTCTCCTTCCTGCCTGACCAGTAATAAGAGGAAACATTATTCAAGCCTTACTACTATATACTAGGGACTTACTCAGTGAAAAATCCTTAAGAGTTTCTACCCTCCCTTCCAAAGCTAACTTGTCTCAGTCAGCTAGGACCTTCAAATATCTCACTTCACCAATATGACTTCTATCTCTAACCTCATCCTCCTTACATCTCTTTTTCCATGAACATTTAAACACAGTCAAAACTCTTCTACCTCCTCTCCATGTATCTAATCCTTCAGTTCAGTAGTTCTTAAAATGTGCTTGAAAGATCCTTTTGGGGGGCCCTGCAGCCCTTTCAGGAAGTCAAGGAGGACTTTCTTTTTCCAATTACCCATGTATGTGAGACTAGATTTTTCTCAATATACTTTAACCAAAATAACGTATCATAGGAGATTGCAGAAGCAAAAAGCAGATAGAATCCATATATCTTCTATTAAGCCAGACATTAAGGAGATCTGCAAACAAACATGTAATACAATGCCACTCATCTCACTAATTTTTTTTGTCTTGGAAAATAGTTATTTTAAAACATGTTATTTATTTTAACATGAAAGGGGCTACTAGTGTTAATTTTTAAATGAATTACTAAATATTTTTAAGTGTTCTCAGTTTTAATTTTTAATATAGTTTATAGGAATAAATGTTACCCATAAAAACAAAAGCTCACTAAGAGATCCTCAATAACTTCCAAGTGTATAAAGGGGTCCACAGACCAAAAAGTTTGAGAACCACTGCTTGCTTGGAATAAAGACCAACCCTCTGAGTCTCTCCTCAACTCTGACTTCTACTCTCCCCACTGAAATTGTTCATGTAGGCCGCCAAAAGCCTTCCTGTTGCTTAATGCAGCCCACACTATCTTATATTACTTTACAGCATATTTGATGTTGAATACATTACACTTTGAACTTTTTTCCCTTAGTTTCCATGACAACAAACTCTTTCTTTCTCAATCTCCTTTATGTGTTCCTCTTCCCCTACTCCCTCTTTCAAGCCAACATTCCTCAGGGTTCCATTTTCAACAATCTTTCCTTCTTCCTCTTTACATTTCCTAGGTTATCTCATTCATTCTATTTGTGATATGAATGATTCACAAATCCAAAGTAAATACCGCTGAATAACAAAGAATTGTGTTCTCCCTTCCAGAATATTGCGTAGTCTCTAGGAAGCACCTACCCAGCTAGGGACCATATGACGCTTTTCAAATCTCCTTATACATAGACAAAGCCATGTAATCAGTTACCACCAATGTAATGTGAACAAGTGATGTATGTCACTTTCAGGCTGATGTGGTTGGTTATGAAGTAGATGTACCTTTGCCACACTTAACTCCTTTCCACTGGCTTGCTGAAGCTAAGCATAACCCTGGGGCCTACATGTTGAAGAGCTCTAAAAAGTAAGGAGATTGGAACCTAAAACACTGCTTATCAATGAGGAACACTCTTTTAGACTTCACATGAGTATAAAAAAAAAATTGTTTTAAAATCATGACACACTCATTAGCTTGTATGTTTTAGCACCTACCACTACAAGACATCTAACTAACTACAGTGGATATCTTCACTTGACTATCCCACCAATACTTCCAATACAACATGATTAAACCTAAGATTATCAGCTCCCAATTTCTTCTGTTCTTCCCAGTGAATGGCACCAATATCCATGCAATTATACAATCAGATAGTAAAATGCCAACCTTGATTCCTCCTTTACTGACCTCTTTACCTAATTATCAAGTCCTATCCACTCTATTTTCTTTAATGAATCTCTCAACAATTCTCTATCCTCACTGACATAATCGTACTCTAGTCCTCATTATCTGTCACTGGGATTATCATATGGAGTCCTCTAATATGAGTCTTTCCTCAATCCCACTGCCTCATTTGAGTCCATTCCTACTGCAATTAGAATATTCTTTTGCAGACATAAATCTGATCTGATATTTTTATTTCCAAAAAGTCCTCTGTGTTGAGAATGCACTGCAAATACCTCCAGCTACAAGGACTGTAATGGACCAAGTAAGCTAAGCTGCTATGTCCTGAAATCCACTGCCAAGCTATGCAAAGCCACATACCCCACAGGCTGCTCCTAGCCATGACTCACCAGAGCAGATGTAAGGTAGGCCCATTTTGGTGAGTCATGGGGTCACTTCTGACAACCAACTTTGACTCAAAGACTCATCAGTGGCCCTACCAAGCCAAGCCTTCCTCACGGTGCATGGCAGGCTGGGACACTTCCACTTCCACGAAACCTTCTTTTCCTCTTTCACTCAAATTTATATCACAAACTGAGGGCTCTCTTGACCTTTCCCAGGTTTCTCCTTATTTTCTCTCACATCACCATTTCCCCTAATAAAATTCTAGCATGTTTAATTCTGTCTTGGCATCTGTTAAAAAGTATGTACAGGATGCAAACTAACATACCCTCACTCATACCCAACTCCTCAAAGCCTAAGTCCAAATTTCTCAGTGTGGTTCTCAGTGCCCTTCTTGATCCACCTTCTGCTCACTTCTTTTTCTTTTCACTTCTTTTATTCCTATTCAGTGCTTTATCCACATTGACTTATGTATCTATGATTTCTCTTGCCCCTAGGTCTGTGCACATCCTATTACTTTTCCCTAGCACATTTCTTTCCCAATCATCAGGCTAATCCTTCAAGCTTAGGCCTCACTTCAAGGAAGTCTTTCCTGACTCTCCATGACTGAATTAGGTACTCCTCCTCATTTCTATCACACCAAGAATCCAGCCCAAGAATTACCTACAGTATACTGTCACCGTTGTGTTATTTGTCTGATTCCCATTAACTATAAATCCATTGAGACAGAAACTGTGTCTTGTTCACCACTCTACCTTCAAAGCATAGCAGAATGCCTGGCATATAATAGGTACCTGATGAGTATTCATCGATTAATTGGAAAGTAAAAGAAAAGAAGAAACAATGCTCAAATATCCTTGACTCACAATTTAGAATGTGCAAGTAAAAGCCATTCATTATTTAAAATCTGTACTTTGTTAAAGGGATTAATTTCCTATTCATTATTAAAACAGAGAAGATAGGTGGTTAAGTGCACCTAGCAACTACAGTGTAGTTTACCTTTATAAATGACAATAAATTTGTATTAAAATAGTTTTAACAAGACCCTTGAGCTTTAAGAAGTATCAAATTATAAAGAAAAAAGATTCAGCTATTTCCTTGTCACATTTTTACTTTATTTTAAAAGCAATGATATAATTCATCAAGTCAGTTAAGAAAAAGTAAAACTTCTTTCTGTAAAATACACACACCTTCAAAGCACATGCCTGAAACTGTAACTAGTCCATGCTTAATAAATGGCTGCTCATTTGAATAAAAATGAATTATAAAAATAATAGAACGTCAAATTGTTAAAGTTGGAAGAAAAAACTGCTTTCTACTAATATATATAACTAGTACATTTTATTAAAATTATAAATAAAAATTCTCACTACACAGGGAATGAGAGAAATAAATATTCATCCTATATCAACTGCTGTTCACTCTCTGACATACTATTTAGTTCTTTAAGCACTGGAAATATGGTCAGCAGCAATTTAATTAAGCTTTCTAGAATAAAACAAATGACCAGAAATTTTACAAAGTCTCTCATTTTAAATGCTGAACTTGAATAACAACAACAATTAACTCATCAAACTACTAAATAAACTGGTTCTCATAAGCCTTTTAAGGAATACCTAACTTGAATGTCTGCTCATCTGAATTACAGGTCACAAAAATGAGCACCATTTTAAAGTTTTATGGTCAGGGAGGAGAGAAGGGAGAAAGTATAGTACCAGTCTTCCTTGGCTGAACTATTTGAGAGAGCTGATAATAACGACAGTGCTTTTCATAGATCCACAAAAGTTAAAAACAAAACACAAATTTATCTTCAGCAGTTCTTTTTTTCAGATACAAAATAAATATTATATTCAAATATATAAATTTATGTTTTTCAAATAATACAAATGTTATACATACTTGCAATTTAAATGCCTTTTCCACTTCTAGTATTTGAAACTGTCGTCTTATGAAAGATCTACTTATTTTTTTAAGGAACTGCAAATCCTTGTTATACCATTAATATTTCAGAAACTTATAAAACCAAAGGAATGATTTACCTATATTTCCAAACAGTCCATTAATAATTGTGCTATTATCAGCCTTTAGTGTACTGTTTTCCTGATTGATGAATTCAAGACTGTCTTGCAGCCTAAGGGCAAGGAGAAAAAAATAAATTCCAAATTCATTTAATGTTCTTAATGGCAAATCTTTGTATAACTCAATGAAATTTTAAGTGCAAAATAGTTTTTTTAACCTTTAAGTTTCCCATTAGTATCATTAACTAATCATTTAAACCAGGGGTTAGCAAACTACAGCCTGAGGGCTAAATCCAGCTTGCTGCTTGTTTTTCATAGATAAAGTTTTACTGGACTACAACCATGCCCATTCATTTACGTATTGTTTATGACTGCTTTAATGTTATAATGGCAGAGTTGATAACCACATACTGTCTGGCCCACCACAAAGCCAAAAATATTAACTATCTGGTCCTTAACAGTAAAAGGTTACTGATCCTCATTTAAATTACAAAGTTTCCTCTCATATTTTGGATGAGAAAACATTTTCTAAATTGCTGGCAGAAAAGGACAAAAAAGAACAAGAATCAACCAAATATCCAAGAAGTACCTTTAGTCCAAACACTATAAATGAACGACTGTATTGCCTCTTTTAGTAAATTATTCAGAGTAATAGAAATAAAATTACTTTATGATTTTAGTACACAGTATCCTTCCTACAGACCTTAAGAACCCTTAGTTAGAACTAAGAAAAGATAAAGAAACTGAAGGGATTAGAGATAAAATCAGGGATTCCAATTTAGAATCTCTTAATTTCCACTTTAGTGGAAACCTTTAAAAATAGCACTTTTGACTGTGTTTTTATTTTTAAAGCATCCATGATATTGTAAGAAACATCTTTCTCTTTTCTTCCTTCTTTTCCAAAATAAAAGTTAAAGAAGAGTTACAGGTTTTGGTACCTTAGCTAATAAAATCCCTCAGAAATCTTTTTAGAGTGTTTACAATTAATGAAGGCTCTTCAAAACTTCTGTACAGTGGGCTTCCTGCTTCTTCCTGCTGCTTTTGACTTTGGGTATTCCCATGCAATCGGACTAGCCAGAGTTCTGATTTAACACCATCAGCATCCATCTTGGGGGTCCATTACCAACTCACCCTAGCCTCAGTTCTTCATTTATTAGATTCTGGTATGGAGCCCATGATTCTGACATCAGGCCTGCCCTTGTTTCAGGTTCACTATTCTCATCTTGGCACAAATAACTTGTAATATCCCAGTGTCCCACCATGGCTAACCCAGGTTACTCCTGACTACATAGTTAATTCTTCAGGGGATCTAAAAACTGAAAAGCACAACCTATAGAGGCTAACTCAGTGTGGCACCACAAAATGGGAACATCAGCATATCAACCTAACATGGAAATACATTTAAAATTCTACTTCCAGATACAACTTCTATCAAATTAGAGGAAGAGAAACCACATTTCCTGTCCTTCAACGAAACTCGAATGAGGAAGCAATCAGGCCTCCACACACACACACAGTGGTGGGATGCATTAAAATAAATAAGATAAACAATATGCTGCCTATAAGAGAGTCACTTTAGGTTTAGGGACACATGTTGGGTGAATGGAAAGTAAAAGACATTCCATGCAAGTGGAAACCAAAAGAGAGCATGGGTAATTACACTTAAAAGGACAAAACAGACTTTAAGCCAAAAAGTAGTAATAAGAGACGAAATAATCATATAATGGTAAGGGGGCCAATTCATCAAGAAGATGTGACATCATAAATATATATACACCCAGCATTTGAGCATCTAAACTATATTAAGTGAATACTAACAGATGGGAAGAAAGAAACAGACATCATAATGCTGTAATAGTAGAGGACTTAAATACCTTACTTTCAACAACGGATACACCATCCAGACAGAAAATCAACAGAGAAACGCTGGACTTGAACCATACTTCAGGCCAAATGGCACTAACAGACACATATACAGAACATTCCACTCAACAGTAGCAGAATACATATTCTTCTCAGGAGTACATGGAACATTCTCCAGAACAGACCACATGATAAGTCACAAAACAAGTCTCAGCAAACTTAAGGAGACTGAAATCATACCAAGTATCTTTTCTGACCACAGTAGTATGAAACTAAAAATCAGTAACAGGAGGAAAACAGGAAAATCCACACATATATGGAGACATGATCCTGAACAACCAACCTGTCAAAGAATAAATTAAAAGGAAAATCAAGAACCATCTTGAAACAAACAAAAATGGAAGCACAGAATTTCAAAACCCATGGAATCCTGCAAAAGCAAATTCTAAAAGGAAGTTTTTAGCGATAAATGCGTACATTAAGAAATAAGAAACATCTCAAATAAACAATCTTGCTTTATATGTCAAGGAACTAGAAAAAGAACAAACTAAGTCCAAAGTTTGCAGAAGGAAAGAAATAACAAAGACCACAGGAGAAATAAACAAAATAGAGACTAGAAAACTAATATAGAAGATCAACTAACAGCTGCTTTTCTGAAGTGAGAAGCAAAATTGACAAACTTTAGATAGCTTAACTGAAGGAAAAAAAGAGAGGACCCAAATAAATAAGAAATGAAAAAGGAGACATTACAACTAATACTACAGAAATAACAAGGATCATGAGAGACTATGAAAAAAATATATGCTAACAAACTGGTAACCTGTAAGGATGGATAAATTCCAAGAAACATACAACCTACCAAGAGTAAATCATGAAGAAACAGAAAATCTGAACAGACCAACAATGAGTAAGGAGACTGAATCAGTAATCAAAACCTCTTAATACAGTAAAGTCCAGGATCAGCTGGTTTTCACTGGTAAGTACTATCTAACATTTAAAGGATTAATGCCAATCCTCAAATACTTTCCAAATATTTCCAAAAATCAAAGAGGAGGGAACATTCCCATTTTGAGGCCAGCATTACCCTGACACCAAGCCAGATAAGAACACTATAAGGAAAGAAAACTACAGACCTTTATCCCTGATGAATACAGACGGTAAAAATTCTCAACAAAGTATTAGCAAACTGAATTCAAAAGAACATTAAAAGGATCATACCACATGACAAAGCAGGATTTAATCCTGGGAGATGCAAGGATGGTTCATTATATGCAAAACAATACATGTGATATGCCACATTAACAGAAAGACAAAAATCATATAAACTCAATAAATGCAGAAAAAATTTGACAAAATACATCTTTTTATGATAAAAAGCCTCAACAAAGTGGGTGTAGAAGGAACACACCTCAACATAATCAAGGTAATATATGACAAACTCACAGACAACATCATACTCAGTTATGAAAACTTGAAAGATTTTCCTTTAAGAATCAGGAACAGGACATGGTGCTCACTCTCACCTCCTATTCAACATAGTACTGGAAGCCCTCACCAGAGCAACTGGGCATAAAAAAGAAACAAAAAGCGTTCAAATATAAAAGGAAGAAAGAAGTAAAACTGTCTATGCTTGAACGTGATATAATCTTAATAGATAGACAATTCTAAAGATTCTACCAAAAAACTGCTAGCTAATCAACAAATTCAGGAAAGTTACAGGATACAAAATCAACGTACAGAAAGCAGCTGCATTTCTATACACTAACAACAAAACATCTGAAAAATAAAACAATCCCATTCACGAGAGTATCAAAAACAATAAAATACATAGGAATAAGTTTAAACAAGAAGGTAAAAGATTGAAAACTACAAGCCTTTGAAGAAAGAAACTGGAGACACAAGCAAATGGAGAGATATCCCATATTCATGGATAAGAATGAATATTGTTAAAATGTCCATATTACCAAAGCCATCTACAGATTCAATACAATCCCTATCAAAATTCCAATGGCATTTTTCACAGAAATAGAAAAACTATCCTCAGCCACAAAAGATGTCAAATAGCCACATCAATCCTGAGAAGAACAAGCCAGGGGCATCCATCACCCTTCCTGATTTGAAACTGTAATACAAAGCTATAGTAATCAAAATAATTAGTTCTGACGTAAAATTAAGACACACAGCCAGTGGAACAGAACCGAAAGCTCAGGAACCACTCCCAGCATATACAGCCAACTAATATTTGATAGGGGAGGTAAGAATACTCAAAGGGGAAAAGACAGTTTCCTCAATAAATGGTGTTGGGAAAATTGGAAAACCACAAGCAGGGTAACAAAATTGTAACCCTATCTTATACCAATCACAAAAATGAACTTGAAATGAATTAAAAGACTTAAACGTAAGACCCAAAACCATAAAACTCCTAGAAAAAACCATAGGGAAAAAGCTCCTTAACATTGGTCTTGGCAGCAATTTCCTGGATATAACACGGAAAGCACATGCAACAGAAGCAAAAATAAATGCAACTGTATTAAACTAAAAAGCTTCTGCATAGCCAAAGAAACAATCAACAAAATGAAAACGCAACCTATGGAATGGGAGAAAATATTTGCAAATAATGTATCTGATAAAGGGTTAGTATCAAAATGTATTAAAGAACTCATACAAATCAAGATCATGAAAATAAACCACCCAATAAAAAATGAATAGTTCTGATATTAAGAGGAACTGAATAAAGATTTTTCCAAAGAAGATATACAAAGGGTTAAAAGGTACATCAAAGTGTATAAAACATCACTAATAAGGGAAATGCAAATCACAGCACATAAGATATCACCTCACACCTGTGAGAATGGCAATTATCAAAAAGACAAGTAATAACAAGTGTTGATGAGAATGTGGAGGAAAAGGCACCCTTGTACACTGTTGTGAGTATGTAAACTGTTGCAGCCACTATGGAAAACAGTATGATGATTCATCAAAAAATTAAAACTACTACTATATGGCCCAGGAGTACCGCATTTGGGTATATGCCAAAGGAACTGAAATGAGGGTCTCACAAAGATATCCACAGTCTCATGTTCACTGCAGCATTACTGACAATAGTCAATATATGGAGACAACCTAAGTATCTGTTAACAGATGGATAAAAGTGACGGTGATGGTGATGGTGATGGTGTGTGTGTGTGTGTGTGTGTGTAGTCTTATTCAGCCATGAGAAAGATGGAAATCTTACCATTTGTAATAACTTGAATGAACCTTGAGGGCATTACGCTAAGTGAAGTAAGTCAGGCAGAGAAAGACAAATACTGTATGATATCACTTACATGCAGACTCTAAAAAAGCCAAACTCAGAGAAACTGAGAGTAACCACTCTGATGGATAGGAGTGGGGAAAATGGGATGATAATGATCAAAGGGTACAAACTTCAATTACAAGATTAACAAATTCTTGGGATCTAATGTACAACATGCTGATTATAGCTAATAATACTGTATTATATACTTGAAATTTGCTTAGACTAAATAAATCTTAAATGTTCTCACCACAAAAAAGAAATGGTAATTATGGACATGATGGAGGTGTTAGCTAATGTCATGGTGTTAATCATTTTGCAGTAATAAATTTATCAAATCAATACACTGTATACCTTAAAATTACACAATGTTACAATATGTCAAATATTTCTCAATAAAGCTGGATGGGAGAATCCAACTTCCATAAGCTTTCAAAACTTAAGGGTTGGAAGAAAATCTGAATTTATGCCACAGTCCTGAGAGCAGTCTGTTAAGTTTTCATCCTTTGCACATCTTAAATAATTCATTTCTCCTTCCATCCATAAATACTTACGTATTGAGACTTCCACATATACTGCTGCCAGTCCGTGCAGTAAAAACTTTGCTGAGCATAAGCTGTGGAGGGGAACTATGAAGAAAGAGAGACAGATTTATTTATTATAAATAAAATTATAATTTATTTATAATTTATTATAAATAAAAATGAGTAACAGGGATTTCGCAGCATAGTCACAACAACCCTGAAAAGCCATAAACCCATCAAACATCATAAACTGAGATCTGACATGCTCAGTCTGAGTAAAGACTATATGAAATTCTCTCATCATCAAAAAAGTTAAATATTCTAAAATGGATTCATCAAGAAAATCAGAAAATTCCTTACCGGATCTGATGAATTTTTAAGGTGGATCCTTTGTAGCTCATTGCTACTGAGCCAAACATCATCTCTCCAAGCATATTGGCATCAGAAGAGCACCGAGAGCCCTAAACAATAACCATAATAATAAAACTGGAGAATTTAAAACCTTATGACTACTTCAAATATTGATTTTTATGAAAATTCTTTTGCTGTAGTTATTTCACATAATGGGATTTTTAAAAAACTATACATTGTATACAGTTGTGCAGCTTGACTTTCATTTCACAGTGTGTTACAGATATAACCATATTGTTATACAGATTCCTTCTAAGAGCTGCGTAGTGTTCTATTGATGAAAATACCAGTTTATCAAACCAGCTTCCCTTACTGGTAGGCATTTAGGTCACTTCCAGGCTTTTGCTATTACAAATAATGCTCAAATGAACATTCTTTCCGCCCCACCTAACATTTATGTCCATCCAGAATATGTCACCTTTTTGGAAATAGGGTCTTTGTAGATGTAACCAGTTAGAACTGAGAAGAGATCAGGCTCAATTAGGGAGTGCCCTAAATTCAGTGGCTGGTGTCCTTGTGAGATGAGAAAAGGAGACAGAGACACAGAGAGCAGAAGGCACGTGAAGTAGAGGCAGAGACTGGAGAGCTACAGCCGCAAGCTGAGAAATGCCGAGCATTGCCATCAGCCCAGAGAAGTTGGAAGAGGCAAGGAAGGATTCTTCCCTAGAGCTTTCAGAGGGTGTGTGGCCTTACAGAGAACTTGATTCAGATTTACTGATTTCAGACCCAATCTGTCGTACTTGGTCACAGCAGCCTTAGGGAACTAACACAGAGAGTGTGAGGCATGGAGCCAGCGAGACCAGCGAGGAGGCTAGTGCTGAAACTCAAGCAGAAATTATAGGAGCCTGGACAAAGGCACAGACGGTCACTGAGACAAACAAGAGGGATATCCAGGAGAGCAAACCAACTGAACTTGGTGACCAGTTGTACTCAGGGTTACAGAGAAGGAGCAGTCTTGGATGGCTTGCAAAAGGAAACCTAGTTTTCTGGGGAGGAATAACACAGTTATGAACATAGTTACGTATTTGAGACCTGAGTAGATTTGGGGGATCTACGATATGGATTTAGGACTTAACTATACAGAGGCTACAGTTAAAGCCATTGAGTGGATGGAAAATGCATCAGTTGGAATAAGGGCTCTTTCTTTTTTTAAAACCCTTTGAAAATAACATGCATAAAATGCCTATATAACATAAAGCACACAGCTTGATAAATTTTTACATATACACACACCTGCATAACTACTACACTGACAGAGAATGTTTCCAAAACTCCAGAAGGCTGCTTGGTGTCCTCTCACAGTTAATAGCTTCCCCCAAAGGGAACTGCTCTTCTGATTTCCGTTATAATAGATTAGTCTGGCCTGTGTCTGAAAGTTATAAAATGGATTCATACGGCATATACTCTGTGCCTGGTTTCTTTGGCTTAACATGGTGTCTTAAAGGTTCATCTGTCAGTGCATTTAGCTGTTTGTTCTTCCATTGCTGTGTAGGTTGAATATACTACAATATATTTATCCATTCAAAGGAACATTCTTAACGACATCTTAGGTCTATGCAATGTTTCTCCAGGACAGATAATAAGAAATAACACTGGCTGAACATAAGAACAGTTTTTACCACTACTACTGTACAAAAGAGGCATTCATAAATAGGGAGAAACAGTGTATCTATGTTTTTAAATAGGACTTATTTGAAGCATTAGAATTTCTTGTTTTTAAAAAACTCTTATTAAAAAGTCTCTCCTTTCCATTATTATTTAATTGTCCTCATAGGAGTCAGTAAACAGCTAACAACTGAATTCATCCATTTGGTTACTATTTAGATTCAGTGGTAAATATCACTAATTACCTACCAAATTAACATATTCCTTTATTTTTGAAATCCAACTTGTTTCAGGGCAACAATTGAAACAGTGCCCAACTGAAAAAACTGCCTGTCAGAGACTCTCTTACAGATAGAAGATTTAGAGTTGGTTTCTATATTCAAAGGGTTAAACTAATAGCAGGGAGAGCAGCTATCAGAACTATCCATTTATATGCATTCAACACAGGCCTGGTCAATGAGATATAGATGGAAATTCCTAGAGATGGAGATGCCCTATTAGCACCACAAGACAACGAGCACACATTAACTCTGGCTAAGTACAGATAAGGGAGCCGTGGTCTCTGAAGCCATTTTGAAGCCCATATAGCATACCAATAGCCTACCTCTAGACTTCTTGCTATGTGGGGAAAATAATCCCCAATTTGTTTAAACCACTGTTTAGAGGGTGTCCCAATGCAATTCCTAATTGATACAATTATATAATAAACAGTCGATGAGGAAGATGACATAAATAAGTATCTAAGATAGTAAATGTGGATTATTCACAAATTTCACCAAACAATTCCATCACAAAAAAACTCAAGAATTAGGAGTTTTTAAAAAATACTTAAAAGATTCTTCTGGCAATAACAATAAAGTGATGAGGACCTCCATTTAACGTGCGGAGGTCAGGGAATACATCTGCATAGTTGTTTTTTTTTAATAATGGGATCCTTTTACTCTTTTGCTTATTTATTATCTTTCTTGGGTTAAGAAATCTATACAATTTACATTCTGTCACCTTTTTTAAAAAGACGTCTTCAAACAGTACTCCATTTCATTATACTTAAATACTTTTATACTGGTTTTTTATATATGTTCATTTATATATTATTTTTTCTTTCTTAATGCTGTATTCAATTTTAGTAAAGGCACACAGGTAATATTTAAGGAAAAAAAAATCATTTGAATATACCTAGATTCTCATCTATTCTTGGGATTTGGTAAAGTAAAAATGTTATTTGAATGTACAGATTTGGGTACCAGTAGCAACATTTTTGAAACAAAGTAGAATAATTTTTTTAATGACCAAGTAGTCTGGGTTTTACTTTAAGATTAATGCCAATTGTACTTGGCAAACTAAATGGTTTCTGGCTGATAACAGAAATGGCATCCTTCTCTTCCAAGTTCATTTTTGCTGTAACATTGTCTAAGCCCATTCTTATTTTGACTAAAATTATTATTTCTTATATTAAGCAAGCTATATGAATTTAAATATCAAAGCACTTATAGATTTCACTATTAAAAATAGAAAACAATTCTCAGAAAGCAAAGTACAGTAAAAATAAATTGGTATTTAAATTTTATGAGAGCATGTAGTTTGCCATTAAAGGTTCTCTTTGCTTACTCTGCTACATACCAAATAGTTTTATCACATGAATGTCATTATTGTTTTATGTATTTTAACATGATATAACCTATAACTAAGGTTATAATGAAGAAAGTGGTATTATCTGTAATTTTTTTAAGGCTCTTAATTTAGAAGGTCAATTCTTTGCAAGTACTCATCGATGGAAGCTAATTATCTGTCATAATCTGTGTAAAGCAAAGACTATTTTGTTACCTGAAATCACATTTTATCAAGTGTAGTGAACTCTATGCTACCATAATTCAATGCCTCCTTGCCAAAAAAAAAACAACCCAGAACAAAACAAACCCATACTATTATCAGAATACCTGGGTATATGACCTAGGAATCTCTACTTTAAAAAAGAAAATCTCTTTGGATCTTGATAAAAAATGAGATTACAATCACTCACTGCTTCAGGGTTTCTACAAACTGGATCCATCTGCTTATATTCATTTTTAATGGCATACTATTAGGAAGAAAGGCAAGTTTGCACAACTGATCAGTTTAAAAAACATACTTATAAGCATAAGTATGATAATGCTATATAGTTACATAGTTCCATTAGGAACATGTTGAGGTATCATGACTAAAGTGGAAGATGAAGATAGGAGGGTAGAGGGCACAAGGCAGTACCCCCTACTATCTGGATTGTAATAGGTTCAGAGCTCTTTCACACAAACTGTCACACTAATATGAAGTAAGGGTCAATTTCCACCCAAACATAATTACCTAGTTACAAATAATCAAAAAGTTCAAGATTCTCTTTTGTTACTGCTAAATATAAAATACTTGTGATTCATTCATGCAAGCTTGGATAACACAAATAAATTCATCATATGACATCTGCAGAGTATGAAACCAAGCACTGATCTTATGTAACATATAACAAGTTTATAGAGAAACTCCAATGTAGTCACTGATTTAATTCTGTAATTCGAAAGAAGAACCACATTACTTTTGAAAAATAAAACATACATTTCTGGTTGTATATACTACTAGTCATAGTTTACTTTCATACTACAGCTGAATTGTTATATTTTATAATTATTCTTCATATTTCAATACTTTAAAAGTATATATAATAAAAAATTATTCTGACAGCCCAAAATATCTGAATTGGGAAATGAAAGGTAAGAGAAAATACCCCTGCTATCTATGCTCATAGTTCTCTGTACTCTCCCCCATCCTAAGATTTATTAAAGTTCATAAATTACTTGTTTAATTACCTCATTCACCAGCTACAATATAAGGTCCAGGAAGGTAAGGACTAGACCCTATTGTAACCTCAATCCCAGTGATGGCACTCAACACATTTTGTTACTCAAAAATATTTGTGAATGAAAGAATAAATAAATGGCATCCGTGAATTTACCTGATACTTAGGATACTGGTCTTTTACATCAGAAGAGGAAGTCATAGAACTGTCCAAAGAGGAAGAACTGTCTCCTCCAGGTTTCAGCTGACAGCATTTCCCAAAGACTTTAACTTGAGCATCACTACAGAGTTTCTGAAATAGACATATTATTCCCATTTGTATTTTAACAGATTTTTGACCATATACAAATTTAACTATAGTATAAAAACCTTAGGAAAAACTAAGGAAGAAATAATTTAAAAAATAATATAACCTTCATATAATGACTATTTGCATTTTACTGTATTTTCTCCAATACTGTTTCCTATTCTTTTGTCTCATGGAGTTTATATTGTGTTTTTCTCACCAACATTATTAAATCATGGGATTTTTCTATATTACTATGGTCTACACAATGTTCATTACTAGCGACTTAATAATATACTGCAGAAGTTTAAAAATTATTTGGTCTAAAAACCCCTTTATTCTCTTAAAAATTCCTGAGTGCCCCAAAGGCCTTTTGTTTTGTAAATTACATCAATATTTTCTGATATTGGAAATTAAAACTGAGAAAATATTTTATTAATATTTTTAAAATATTTATTAAATATATATAGTATTTGTATACAAGAATGTATCCATTATAAGTTAATATAAGTAACATTTTTTAATGGAAAAAATTTCTAAGGAGAAACATAGGGATGGGAGGACGATGCAAATGAGAATTTCATATTTTACTGTAGATGTATGTACGTTTAACATTTTGAAATGAAAATGTATCCATGTATTGAATAGTTAAATTTTTAATCAGAGTTGAGCTTAGGACAAGAAGGCTGTGCAGTCTAGTATGGAAGAATGTGTTTCTATTTATTTTTCTTTATTCCTCTTGTACTCTCCTCCCTCTTCCCAGTAAGTTCTAGACCTTCCACTGCTCATAACTACCAAAGCTGCAATCCACCAAGGTCTTTGGTAATACTAAAAGTATATTTCAGTTATTTATCACAGTTACCAGCATGTCCACTCTTCCAAGTAACAGACCTCAGGTTTTCAGAAGAAGAAATCTGACTAAAATCACAATATTTTTGCATACTAATTGTTTTATAGTTGCCACCATCACCAAAGGCATTGTAAAAGAGAACACCTAATGACATCAAAATCATCTCTAAGCAAAAATGTAGAGACATCTTGGTCAAATGAAAAAGCACAAGTGTTTTAACACTAAACAGACCTGAATTTAAATCCTAGCTCCTTGGGCAAGTTACTACTGAGACATGGAGAGACACAGAGTGCTAAGAGACATGGATATGAGACCAAGAAGAGACATCAAGGAGAGAGTGAGAGACAGAAAGGACAAACTGAGAAGAGACACTGAAGAGAGCATGAGAGAGAATGAGAAAGAAAGACAGAGAGATTTCAAAAGACATTGAGAAGGAAGACTAAGAAGCACAAAGATAGAAACAGAAAAAGATAGGACACATACATGAAGGAGAAAATAAAAAGGTAAGTATTTTGTTGTTGTTATGTGAAGAGGCTTTCAGTTTGCAGCCAAATAAAAAAGCTGAGAGGGAAGAAGGAAGACATCAGCAGGCAAGAAGACTCTAAGAAGACTTAGAGAAGACTAATGAAGTCTCATTAGACTAAAGAGACTAATGAAGCATCATTCCAGAAAAGGTGGGAAGGGAAGGTTGAAGAAAGAGCAAATCTGTTTAAGATAAAGGGAATGCTGAAGAAACACGCAATAAATAGCATTAATCAAGATAAAGGAAAGGTCACATGCTGCAATTCAATGGAACATTATCAAGCACAAAGGAAAACCTCAATAAACAGTTGGTAAAAAAATAACAAAAAGAGTACTGATTAATCAATCAATGTTAACCTGTCAACGTCAACCTAGTTCTGCTGTAAGCTGTCTAAATACAAAGAAGACATGCTTATCATATTTGCAGTTCACCTTCTATTTCAACCATCTGCTTGACCATCTATAATTCTACAGCTCTTAGATATCTCACTACTCAGCTATTCAAACCAAAATGTTGAATTAAGCAAACACTTCCTTCTCCCTCATCCCCTACCATGCAACCATTCCCCACATAGCAGCCACTGCTTTTTTCACTACATATTTTTTGAGATATAATTGATATATAACATTAGTTTCAGATATACAACAATAATGATTTGATATTTGTATATATTGCAAAATTATCTCAACAGTAAGTCTAGCTATACATCGTTACAAAATTTTTTTTCTTGTGATGAGAGCTTTTAAGATCTATTCTTTTAGCAACTTGCAAATACACAATATAATAGCATTAACTACAGTCACCATGCTCTACATTACATGCCCATAACTTTTATAACTTAAGTTTGTACCTTTTGACTCCCTTCACCCATTCCACCCACCTCCTCCAACTACCCACCTCTGGCAACCACCTATCTCTTCTCTGTATCTATGAGTTCCTTTATTTTTTAGATTCTACATATACATGAGATCATACCATATTTGTCTTTCTCTGACTCATTTCACTTAGCATAATGCCCTTAAGGTCCATCGATGTTGTTCTAAATGGCAAGATTTTATTCTTTTTTGTGGCTGAATAATATTCCACATGCTCACATACCACATTTTCTTTATTTGACCATCAATGGCAACTTAGGTTGCTTCCCTGCCTTGGCTGTTATAAATAATGCTACAATGACCATGGGGATGCATATATCTTTTTGAGTTAGTGTGTCCATTTTCTTTGGATAAATATCCAAAAGTAGAATTGGTAGATCATATGGTAGTTCCATTTTTAATTTTGTGAGGAACCTCCATACTGTTTTCCTCAGTGGCTGCACCTATTTACATTCCTAGCAATAGTGCACAAGGGCTCCCTTTCCTTTACTTCCTCACCAACACTTGATATCTCATCTTTTTGATGACAGACACTCTTAAAGGTGTGAGGTGTTCTCAATGTGGCTTTGATTTGCATCTCCCTCATGACTAAGGATATTGAGCACATTTTCAAGCACCTGTTAGCCATCTGAATGTCTTCTTTGAAAAAATGTCTATACAAATTCTCTGTCCCATTTTTTAAATTGGATTATTTAGATTTTTTGCTATTAAGTTGTATGAGTCCTTTACACATTTTGGATATTAACTCCTTATCAGATAAATGACTTGCAATTATTTTCCCCCATTCAGTAGGTTCCTTCTCATTTTGTTGATGGTTTCCTTTGCTGTGCAGAGGAAGCTTTTAAGTTTGATGTAATCCTACTTGGTGATTTTTGCTTTTGTTACCCTCGCTTCTGGTGTCAAATCCAAGACCTAATTCCCAAGACCAATATTAAGAAACTTACTGCTTATATTTTCTACGAGGAGTTTTGTGCTTTCAGGTCTATGTTCAAATCTTTAATCCATTTTGAGTTAGTTTTTTTGTATAATGTTAGGTAGTTGTCCAGTTTCCTTCTGTTTCATGCACTGCCCAGTTTTCCCAACACCATTTATTGAAGAGACTGTCCTTCCCTCACTGTAATTCTTGGTTCCTTTGTTGTAAATCAATTTGTTATATATGCATGGGTTTATTTCTGGACTCTCCACCTAAGGGATTTTTCAACATGTCAATCAGGTCCTTTCAATGGCTTCCCTTTACATTTAGGATAAAACCTAAACTTCTAATACAGAGACCCTTTAGGCCCTAAATACTCAGGCTCTTGCTCCATCTCTTCCAACTTCATTATTTCGCTACTTAACATACTACTTACTATCACTCCTTCCAAACTGGCCTTTAGTTCCTTTTATTCATCAAGCTCTTAAGTCACTCTGTAGACTGCATTTGCTGGTCCTGCTACCAGGAATACTCAAATCCTACCCCATGCCTTCAATTTATTCTGATCATAGTCTGAATTTCACTTCTTTAGTGTGACCTTATTTAGATGCCATACATAAAGTGATGAAAGCTGGGTTGCTTTCTGTGGACTCTCATAAGCATTTGGTGTGTTTCATTCATAGTACTTAATCTCAACTTGAAATTATTTGTGTATTTATTTGTTCAATTATCTACCTCACCTATATACCTAACTTCAGGCACCAAGAGGGCAGAGACCACTAACTCTACAACTGCTCTGTGCTATGTAGATATTTAATTATTTGGACGAACAAACATTATTTCAGGAACATACCGCAATGCATTTTATCAAATTGCAAAGTCTCCAGAGAATGGCTAAGAATTCTAAAAAGAAGAGCATAATCTTCAGAAAATTGAGAAATGTGTTAGTAACTAAAAGGACATCACAAAACCTGGCAATTAAAGTAACTCAAAAATGAGTCTAGTAGCTATTATACAGCCACTGTCATAGATGCTGGAGATGCAGTTGTAAATAAGACAACAGATTACAGCCAATCTATCAAGTTTTTTAAGAACACAAAATCTCAAATATAAAATCCCATGTCAAAAACAAGTATTTGTTTGCTTTAAGAGACAATTCTACTGTTAGGAAAAGCTTTCCCAAAGTATTTTGTTTTCAGTTGTTTACTGAAATGTTAATGAAAAATATCAGTTACGGGAGAGGAGAAAAGAAAATTCCAGGTTTTCATTTCCAGATTATGGGTCCAAGGGACTGAGTTTTTATGCCAGAAAGTGTAATGGTAGTAGCCGCAGCAAAGACAGCCACAATTACTTAGGTTTTCTTGGATGGCCATGTGAATGCCCATGGTTCTACTGCTAAAGTAGTCATGATATATTTCAAAATATGATGTTGAAAGTTAATGAAACAGATGCTCTTTTCACTACTGTAGAATAGGGAAACTTTGATGGGTATGGGTTAGAGATTTAACATACCTTGCACCTTCAAGCAAAGAATTTCACATCTTAGGTCATACTTTACACAACTGTTAAGATGAGAGGTTTGGACCAGCTCCTCTATAAAGAACCCTGTAGCTCCAGTCATATCTCACACTTAAAGTATACAAGGAATAAATGTCAAAGTGAAATGTTCTCTTGTACTAGACTAATGACAAATAAGGGAAGTGTTTTTTCCTTGAAAATTTTTCAAGATCAGAGCTTTGAATTTTTTAAATGTGGTAAAGATATTTTGTACTGACAAACAAAAGTGCCATAATTGAAATTTTACATTCTTTCTTGGATTAAAACACTTGACATTAAGTTTCAACTAAATCAATAATGATGCTCACCGATACTGATATGTCCTCATTCTTTCTCTTAACACTGGAGTCAAACAAGACATTTCTCCCTCGTCTTTCACAGTCTTGATATACAATCAGTCGAATTTGGCTTGGATCAAACTCTGGCAAAGGCCAACTTTAAAGAAAAATAAAGATCCATTAGTTACTTTAACAAATATTCCACATAAATTTCTAGAAATAAAACTATATAATAAAACCTAAGTTGCATTATTGCTAAAGAATACATAGGAGGAGATCTTTTTATAAAATACTACTATTTAGCATAGGGCTCAAAACATATACAACTATGACATTTTAGATTTAAAAGTAAAAAAAAAGTTGTGACAAATATTATTCAATGTATGTAAAATATATTATACCATATGAATCTACAAATTGCTACCTTAATAAAAAATATGTAAGTATATTTAATAATGAAAATACATTGTGATTTCATGGCATGGATCCAGATGACAGAAGGTTAACCCATATTTAGAAACAGTTTTGTTGCTGGTTCTTAAATATGGAAATGTATAGACAGTTTTAAGTTTAAATAACAGCAGCTAAGTACTTATAAAACAACAGCAAATTTAAAAAGTGATGATCAAATGTGGTAGAAATCTCATATATAGCTGGTGTGAGTAAAACTGGCACAATCTCTTTAGAGAACAATTTTTCTTTTAATGTATATACAAAATAGACAAAATCTAGTAGAACTGATTTTGTAGTTTTACCAGCAATTCTATTCCAGAGAAATTCACCATTACACAGAATGTTTATAGCAGCACTATTCTTTTTTATTATTATTAAAGAATCATTGATATATAATCTTATGCTGGTTTCACATAAACAACATAAACAACACAGCGGTTTCAACATTCACCCACATTGTCAAGTCCTTGCCTCCTCTATTGCGGTCACTGTCTATCAGCGTAGTAAGATGTTACAGAGTCATTGTCTTCTCCATGCTATACAGCCTTCCCCGTGACCTACCTATACTGTGATTGCAAACTATAGCAGCACTGTTCTTAATAGTTGAAAGCAGAAAACAGTTCAGAACTCATCAACAGAATTGATAAATATGGTATATTCAGACCAAAAACACTACACAACAAATACAGTGAATGAACTTCAGCTATGGGCAAATCGATGGACTCTGAGCAAAAGAAATTAGACAATGACACACACTCACACAAGTAGTTACTGTATTCTTTCATTTATATAAAGGTTTAAATCAGGTCAAGTTTTATCTGGGGATTTATATTTAACTTCTATGGAAAAACAAAATACATGGAATATATATGGAAAACAAAGGAAGTGATGGCTTCAAAAGTTTAGAGTGGTTACTTCTGCACAGGTAAGGTGGGGGATTATAGGGGTATAACCAGGAAGAGCTATACCAGGTGGATTGGGGCACTGACTGTATTTTGACTGTTCAGTGCTTATATGAATATTCACTTTACAATACAAAAAAAAAAGCCACTGTACTTGTTTTATTTACTTTTATATATGCATTATTTTTCATAATTAAAAAGACTTTAAATGGAGTAAGACAGGAAGGAGAGGGTAAGAGAAAAAAACAATGGATTGTATGTATGTTGGAGATACGAGTCTGGTGAACTAAACACATTACAACTGATGGGACAGTTGCTAAGAAACAGAAGAACTGCATTCCAGCAGCTGTTTGTTACCAGTTACACCAGGCTAAATGGTCAATTCCTCACAATCCATCAGTCACAGATCGCGACTACACTCCTTCATTTCCTTAAGAGAACCTTAACCCTAACCCTATCAGTGCATGTTAAATGATCTGTAACTAGCAACATAAAACATCTTCATCCCAAATTCCTGACATTTAAATACAATTTTAGTTTTCTCCTATCTAACCCTTAGCAAATGTCTACGTGTTAGCAACTGAGTAGACTTACTCTAGACATTCAAGCTAAATCAGAGATTCATCCTTTGACCACACTGATTTGCATCCCTCTGAACTGCTTTTACTAAACTGTGCTTTGACGTTATGCCAAGAAAATTATAAAAGAACAGACATAGAAAGGATGAAAATCAGTTATATGCTCTCATGGGAGCCAAGAAAGAAGAGCATTTTAGAGAAGAAGAAATATCACAGCAAATCACTAAAAGCATCACTAGCTTTAGAAACAAGTCATCGGTGACTATGGCAAGGACAGTTCTAAGGAGTGAAGAGTACAGGGATCTGACTGCAGAGGGCAAATGGTGACTGGGAACAGAGAAAATAGTGAGTTTAAATCAAATATCAAGGAAACAGAGAGAAATCATTAAGTAGACTGACAGCATGTTATTATTAAAAAGGACACAAACATGTTTACATATGAAAGACAAAGAAGGTGCAGTGGAAGGAAGACTGTGACTGATAAAACAAGGCCTCTGAGGAAGTGGAGGATAAGACAGAGTACAGAGGAAAGCATTAGCCACAAACAGAAGAAAGGGTTAATGCCTGCATGGGGCAAGGGGGCAAGAGAGGAGGCAAAGATGGGATTGGTAAAGAAAGATTATATATATGAAGGCAAAATGTTGAGGGACTTCATGTCTAAGAGCCCTTTGTAAGTAGCAGAAGGGAAATAAAGGAAAGGTTGAAAAATGTAGGAATTGTAGACACAGTAAAAACAAGAACACTGGTTGTTGGGAAAGAAAGTATGCTGAATAGAAAACACAAGATTTCTGAGAAATGCTGAAGTCCACGCAAGGTTGAAGACTATGAACATATACCAGTCACAAACTACAGAGTTAGGTCATTTTCTCCAGAAAGGGCTCAGTACTTGAATTTGGCTCACATTTAGTCAAGGCAAGAATTTTGATAGGTAGATGGGACAAAACAGAGAAAGCCATGGAGATGGAGTAGAAGACTGACAAGAATATAGCTGGAATCATGGGCAGTGGAATCTAAGCAAGTTGGGGAAAATAGTGAGGGGAGCAAGCTAGCAGATTAGGGAAAAAATGGAGCAGTGTAACTGAAGTGCTGCAACAACACGAAGAGGTATAGTGGGGAGGGGGGACTATAACAAACAGAATACTATAATCACAGGGCAGAATATACTAAAGTTTAAGATAATAGAGGTAGAACAGTTCATTCAATGATGGTATGTGCCTACTGTGGGCCAAGCATTGGTTGTAGCAAGATAACAAAGAGATAGCACTCAGAAGAAAATTAATGAACATGGTAATTTCAGGTAAGTGGCAGATGAAATAATGAAATCAAAATAGGTAATCAATAGACTGTGATAGAAGGTGGTAGTAAAGGATGGTGTGCGAGTGGGGGAGGTATATTCTTTTTTTCTTTTCTTAAGTACCTATATGAACAAAATTTTCTGGAGAAAATGACAAGTTGGGCTTCGCTGGTTCTGAGGTCTTCCAACAGACACTGGTCTCTGAGAATAACAAACCAAATTCCTTTGCCTGATGTGAATGTTCACAATCTGGCCCTCATCTGCCTTTCCAGACTTACTTGAAGTGACCCATGATATAATTATACTAACCTTCTCAAAGGTGCCAAGACATACCAGACTATTTCACAGTCCCATGCCTTTATACAAGCAGCTACTTCTACCTGAAATATTCTCAGCCACCTTGGCAAACTCCTTTTCATTCCTAAAAATCTAGCTCAACTGTCATCTCTTTGGAAACCTTTACTGATTCCTCCAGCAGTTAATTACTGACTCCTAATATTACACTTACTTTACATTGTAACTGATACCATTTTCTACATTGTACTGTAATTTATGTTTCCATGCCTGTTTCTCCCACTAGACAGAAAGCTCCCTGAGGGCAAAGCTTATTCACCTTTGAATCCCTAGTGTAAAGTACATTAAATGGGTAAAACTACATAACCTCAAGTAAAGTTACCACCACAGGCACTACATAAATACTCTATGAGTACATGGATAGGAACTATCACATTTCACAATCTGAAAAAAGAAAACTTTAAGAAGTTCAAAAAGTATGTCCACATAGTGGAATCCTGTATAACCATAAAATGGAATATCTATGCAGTGGAATAGTATTTGAAGGATATGTTACAGTATCAATGAACCCTGAATATGATTTGCTATGTTGAAAGAAGCCAGAGACAAAAAGCTACGTGCTGAGAGGGAGCCAAGATGGCAGCGGGAGTAGAGCAGCGGAAATCTCCTCCTAAAACCACATATATCTATGAAAATATAAAAAGACAACTCTACCTAGAATAAAGACCAGAGGACACAGGAAAATATCCAGATCACATCCGCACCTGAGAGAACCCAGCGCCTCGCAAAGGGGGTAAGATACAAGCCCCGGTCCGGCGGGAGCCGAGCGCCCCTCCCCTCAGCTCCCGGCGGGAGAATAGGCGGAGCGGGAGGGAGACGGAGCCCAGGACTGCCGAACACCCAGCCCCAGCCATCCGGGCCAGAGTGCAGACACAGTGCATGCGTGGGGGCCCCTGGATACTAGGGAAACAGGGCAGCAAGAACAGTGAGCAGGCACCGGAGGCCTGGTGCCGGAGGACACCAGAAAAGTGAGTGACCATTTTTTTCTTTCCTCTTTTGTTCTAGCGAGTGCTTTTTGGAAGTCTTGAAGGGATAGGGACCCCAATACTAGGGAAACAGGGCAGCAAGAACAGTGAGCGGGCACCGGAGGAAACCAGAAAAGCGAGTGACCATTTTTTATTTTGGCAAGCTCTTTTTGGAAGTCTTAAAGGGATAGGGAACCCAACGAGGGAAACAGGGCAGCAAGACCGGTGAGCAGATGCCTGAGGCTGGCGCCGGAGAATAAAGAAAAAGGAACGGCCACTTTTTTTTTTTTTTTATTGTGGTCGTTGTTTTGTTTTCTGTTGGCAGGTGCTTTTTGGAAGTCTTAAAGGGGCAGGGCGGGACACTTAATCCAGAGGTAGGGAATCCGGGGATCTCTGGGCACCCTAACCCCTGGGCAGCAGGGAGCAGGGAGGCCCCCTTACGGAGATAAATACCCTCCCGGCCCCTCCCCCTCCAAGGCGACTCCACCACTTTGGAGTAGCTGCCCGAGCCAGGCCACGCCCACAGCAACAGCGGAGATAAACTCAATAGCAGCCGAGCAGGAAGCAGAAGCCCTGTCTGCGCGCAGCTGCACAGCACAAGCCACTAGAGGTCGCTGTTCTCCCAGGAGAGGAGGGCCACAAACCAACAAGAAAGGAAGTCCTTCCAGCCGTCACTCGTCCCAGTTCTGCAGACTATTCCTATCACCATGAAAAGGCAAAGCTACAGGCAGACAAAGATCACAGAGACAACACCAGAGAAGGAGACAGACCTAACCAGTCTTCCTGACAAAGAATTCAAAAATAAAAATCATAAACATGTTGACAGAGATGCAGAGAAATACGCAAGAGAGATGGGATGAAGTCCGGAGGGAGATCACAGATGCCAGAAAGGAGATTACAGAAATGAAACAAACTCTGGAAGGGTTTATAAGCAGAATAGATAGGATGCAAGAGGCCATCAATGGAATTGAAACCAGAGAACAGGAACACATACAAGCTGACATAGAGAGAGACAAAAGGATCTCCAGGAATGAAACAATATTAAGAAAACTGTGTGACTAATCCAAAAGGAACAATATCCGTATTATAGGGGTACCAGAAGAAGAAGAGAGAGGAAAAGGGATGGAAAGTATCTTGGAAGAAATAATTGCTGAAAGCTTCCCCAAACTAGGGGAAGAAATAATAGAACAGATCACGGAAATACGCAGAATCCCCAACAGAAAGGATCCAAGGAGGACAACACCAAGACACATAATAATTAAAATGGCAAAGATCAAGAACAAAGAAAGAGTTTTAAAGGCAGCTAGAGAGAAAAAGGTCACCTATAAAGGAAAACCCATCAGGCTAACGTCAGACTTCTCGACAGAAACCCTACAGGCCAGAAGAGAATGGCATTATATATTTAATACAATGAACAGAAGGGCCTTGAACCAAGGATACTGTATCCAGCACGAATATCACTCAAATATGATGGTGGGGTTAAACAATTCCCAGACAAACAAAAGCTGAGGGAATTTGCTTCCCACAAACCACCTCTACAGAACATCTTACAGGCACTGCTCTAGATGGGAGCATGCCTAGAAAGAGCACAGAACAAAACACCCAACATATGAAGAATCAAGGAGGAGGAATAAGAAGGGAGAGAAGAAAAGAATCTCCAGACAGTGTATATAACAGCTCAATAAGCGAGCTAGGTTAGGCAGTAAGATACTAACAAGGCTAACCTTGAACCTTTGGTAACCAAGAATTTAAAGCCTGCAATGGCAATAAGCACATATCTTTCAATAGTCACCCTAAATGATAATGGGCTGAACACACCAATCAAAAGACACAGAGTAATAGAATGGATAAAAAAGAAAGACCCATCTATATGCTGCTTACAACAAACTCACCTCAAACCCAAAGACATGTACAGACTAAAAGTCAAGGGATGGAAAAACATATTTCAAGCAAACAACAGCGAGAAGAAAGCAGGGGTTGCAGTACTAATATCAGACAAAATAGACTTCAAAACAAAGGAAGTAACAAGAGATAAAGAAGGACACTACATAATGATAAAGGGCTCACTCCAACAAGAGGATATAACCATTCTAAATATATATGCACCCAACACAGGAGCACCAGCGTATGTGAAACAAATACTAACAGAACTAAAGGGGGAAATAGACTGCAATGCATTCATTCTAGGAGACTTCAACACACCACTCTCCCCAAAGGATAGATCCACTGGGCAGAAAATAAGTAAGGACACGGAAGCACTGAACAACACAGTAGAGCAGATGGACCTAATAGACATCTATAGAACTCTACATCCAAAAGCAACAGGATATACATTCTTCTCAAGTGCACATGGAACATTCTCCAGAATAGACCACATACTAGGCCACAAAAAGAGCCTCAGAAAATTCCAAAAGATTGAAATCCTACCAACCAACTTTTCAGACCACAAAGGCATAAAACTAGAAATAAACTGTACAAAGAAAACAAAGAGGCTCACAAACACATGGAGGCTTAACAACACGCTCCTAAATAATCAATGGATGAATCACCAAAATGGAGATCCAGCAATATATGGAAACAAATGACAACAACAACACTAAGCCCCAACTTCTGTGACACACAGCAAAAGCAGTCTTAAGAGGAAAGTATATAGTAATCCAAGCATATTTAAAAAAGGAACAACAATCCCAAATGAATGGTCTAATGTCACAATTATTGAAATTGGAAAAAGAAGAACAAATGAGGCCTCAGGTCAGCAGAAGGAGGGACATAAAAAAGATCAGAGAAGAAATAAATAAAATTGAAAAGAATAAAACAATAGCAAAAATCAATGAAACCAAGAGCTGGTTCTTCGAGAAAATAAACAAAATAGATAAGCCTCTAGCCAGACTTATTAAGAAGAAAAGAGAGTCAACACAAATCAATAGAATCACAAACGAGAAAGGAAAAAATCATGACAGACTCCACAGAAATACAAAGAATTATTAGAGAATACAATGAAAACCTACATGCTAACAGGCTGGGAAACCTAGGAGAAATGGGCAACTTCCTAGAAAAATACAACCTTCCAAGACTGACCCAGAAAGAAACAGAAAATCTAAACAGACCAATTACCGGCAACGAAATTGAAGCGGTAATCAAAAAACTACCAAAGAACAAAAACCGTGGGCCAGATGGATTTACCTTGGAGTTTTATAAGACATACAGGGAAGACATAATACCCATTCTCCTTAAAGTTTTCCAAAAAATAGAAGAGGAGGGGATACTCCCAAACTCATTCTATGAAGCTAACATCACCCTAATACCAAAACCAGGCAAAGACCCCACCAAAAAAGAAAACTACAGACCAATATCCCTGATGAACGTAGATGCAAAAATACTCAACAAAATATTAGCAAACCGAATTCAAAAATAAATCAAAAGGATCATACACCATGACCAAGTGGGATTCATCCCAGGGATGCAAGGATGGTACAACATTCGAAAGTCCATCAACATCATCCACCACATCAACAGAAAGAAAGACAAAAACCACATGATCATCTCCATAGATGCTGAAAAAGCATTTGACAAAGTTCAACATCCATTCATGTTAAAAACTCTCAGGAAAATGGGAATAGAGGGCAAGTACCTCAACATAATAAAAGCCATCTATGATAAACCCACAGCCAACATTATATTGAACAGCGAGAAGCTGAAAGCATTTCCTCTGAGATCGGGAACTAGACAGGGATGCCCACTCTCCCCACTGTTATTTAACATAGTACTGGAGGTCCTAGCCACGGCAATCAGACAAAACAAAAAAATACAAGGAATCCAGATTGGTAAAGAAGAAGTTAAACTGTCACTATTTGCAGATGACATGATACTGTACATAAAAAACCCTAAAGACTCCACCCCAAAAGTACTAGAACTGATATCGGAACACAGCAAAGTTGCAGGATACAAAATCAACACACAGAAATCTGTGGCTTTCCTATACACTAACAATGAACCAACAGAAAGAGAAATCAGGAAAACAAGTCCATTCACAATTGCATCAAAAAAAATAAAATATCTAGGAATAAACCTAACCAAGAAAGTGAAAGACTTATACTCTGAAAACTACAAGTCACTCTTAAGAGAAATTAAAGGGGACACTAACAGATGGAAACTCATCTCATGGTCGTGGCTAGGAAGAATTAATATCGTCAAAATGGCCATCCCGCCCAAAGCAATATACAGATTTGATGCAATCCCTATGAAACTACCAGCAACATTCTTCAATGAACTGGAACAAATAATTCAAAAATTCATATGGAAACACCAAAGACCCCGAATAGCCAAAGCAATCCTGAGAAAGAAGACTAAAGTAGGGGGGATCTCACTCCCCAACTTCAAGCTCTACTATAAAGCCATAGTAATCAAGAGAATTTGGTGCTGGCACAAGAACAGAGCCACAGACCAATGGAACAGACTAGAGAATCCAGACATTAACCCAAACATATATGGTCAATTACTATTTGACAAAGGAGCCATGGACATACAATGGCGAAATGACAGTCTCTTCAACAGATGGTGCTGGCAAAACTGGACAGCTACATGTAGGAGAATGAAACTGGACCACTGTCTAACCCCATATACAAAAGTAAACTCAAAATGGATCAAAGACCTGAATATAAGTCACGAAACCATTAAACTCTTGGAAGAAAACATAGGCAAAAACCTCTTAGACATAAACATGAGTGACCTCTTCTTGAACATATCTCCCTGGGCAAGGAAAACAACAGCAAAAATGAACAAGTGGGACTATATTAAGCTGAAATGCTTCTGTACAGCAAAAGACACCATCAATAGAACAAAAAAGAACGCTACAGCATGGGAGAATATATTTGAAAATGACACATCCGATAAAGGCTTGACGTCCAGAATATATAAAGAGCTCACACACCTCAACAAACAAAAAACAAATAACCCAATAAAAAAAATGGGCAGAGGAACTGAACAGACAGTTCTCCAAAAAAGAAATGCAGATGGCCAACACACACATGAAAAGATGCTCCACATCGCTAATTATCAGAGAAATGCAAATTAAAACTACAATGAGGTATCACCTCACACCAGTAAGGATGGCTGCCATCCAAAAGACAAATAACAACAAATGTTGGCGAGGCTGTGGAGAAAGGGGAACCCTCCTACACTGCTGGTGGGAATGTAAGTTAGTTCAACCATTGTGAAAAGCAGTATGGAGGTACATCAAAATGGAAAAAAACAGACTTACCATTTGACCCAGGAATTGCACTCCTAGGAACTTACCCTCAGAATGCAGCAACCAAGTATGAGAAAGAAAGATCAGTGCACCCCTATGTTTATCACAGCACTATTTCCAATAGCGAAGAATTGGAAGCAACCTAAATGTCCATCGATAGACGAATGGATAAAGAAGATGTGGTACATATACACAATGGAATACTACTCAGCCATAAGAAGAGGGCAAATCCTACCATTTGCAGCAACATGGATGGAGCTGGAGGGTATTATGCTCAGTGAAACAAGCCAAGCGGAGAAAGAGAAATACCAAATGATTTCACTTCTCTGTGGAATATAAGAACAAAGGAAAAACTGAAGGAACAAAACAGCAGCAGAATCACAGAACTCAAGAATGGACTAACAAGTACCAAAGGGAAAGGGACTGGGGAGGATGGGTGGGTAGGGAGGGATAAGGGGGGGAGAAATAGGGGGGTATTAAGATTAGCATGCATAGGGGGGTGGGAGAAAGGGGAGGGCTGTACAACACAGAGAAGGCAAGTAGTGATTCTACAACATTTTGCTATGCTGATGGACAGTGACTGTAAAGGGGTTTATAGGGGAGACATGGTATAGGGGAGAGCCTAGTAAACATAATATTCATCATGTAAGTGTAGATTAGTGATACCAAAAAAAAAAAAAAACGGCAGTTCCTGTGTGGTAACCTCCAATGAGTTCTACACAAGAGTATAAAGGGCATATTAAAGTGTAGGCAAAGGGTCTGTTTGTGTTTATACAGAGGATCAAAGCGTAATTGGGCTACCCCAAAAATGAACTAAGATATGATATGAAAAAGAACTTCCAACATCAGCACTTTCTGGAAGACTCATGCCAGAAGATGATCATCAAAAAACCCCAACAAAGATCCACGCACTGCTACAGCTGTAGATGCACTCATCCCACCAGTTCCTGGACTTGCCATGGGAATGAGGAAGGAGATATCTAAGCTGGCCTGTGCATACAGTAAAACAACAAATTTGACTGGATCTATACTGTTGGAACTCAGTCAAGAATTAGGAGAAGTGCAAATTGTAGTGCTCCAAAATCTTACAACTACAGACTATTTACTGTTAAAAGAACATAAGGGATGTGAACATTCCCCAGGAATGGGTTGTTTTAATTTGTCTGATTTCTCTCAGACTGTTCAAGTTCAGTAGGACAATATCCACCATATCATAGATAAGTTTTCACAAATGCCTAAGGTGCCTAACTGGTTTTCTTGGTTTCACTGGAGATGGCTGATAATTACAGGTATGCTTTGGTTATGTAACTATACTCCTATTATGTTAATGTGTGTGCGCAATTTAAGTAGTAGCTTAAAACCTATACATGCTGAAGTTACTCTACAAGAAGATATGTCAAAGAAATAATCAATCTTTCCATGTTTTCTGCCGCCTGCTACTTCTATAGTTTTTCTTCTTCCTTCCTAATTACAACCCTTAAATAGAATTTGTGCCTCATATCAAATTTACTGAGTATCATAATTCTTCCAAGTGGTAAAGAGACCTCAAGACAAATGCTGGGCATAGAAGCCACAGGCATAAATATGCAAAGAAGTAAAAAGCTAACTATTTCGAACAATAAGGCTTCTCTCTCACTTACCAACTTTACATTTCCCTGTATGGCCCCAGAAGATGACTGGTTAGCCAGAGACGGGTAAGATTCCTCAAGGGAGGAACAACCTAAGACAGGCACAGTCGCAGGGGGGTCATCAGGTGAGAAATTGGGGATCAACAGAGGTGAGGCTTAGATCCTCACACCCCCTGTTCTGAGAGAAATCTTCTGCATACGTGGATATTTTATTGCCCTTGTCTAGCCTGGATTAACACATAGTCTACAGGCACACACCTGATCATCTACATTTGCTCTCTTACAACACTAAACTATGTTTTCTACCTTTATCTTGTATCTACCTACCACTTCAGCATTTTATTAAAAATAATAATAATAAAGAGAGAAATGTGGTATCCACATATAAATCAAGTATAAAAATCAAATGAGTATTCATATTTGAACTGACTGTTTATAGTTCATAATGCATGAGCAAAACCGAAGGTTTCTGTGATGGCTGCCCTTGTACTGTTCACCTTGTAACTTATTCACTATGTAAGAATTTGTTCTCCATGTAAGAACTTGTTTGTTATGCTTCAGAAGATTGGAGACTGACGAAAATTAGGCTTGGGGTGGATTAATGATTGTGCGTTGAGCATTGACTCCCCTATACAGAATTTTATTGTTGTTAACAACCATTTGATCAATAAATATGGGAGATGCCCTCACAAAAAAAAAAAAAAAAGTACATACTTCCAATTGTAAAATAAATAAGTATCCAGGATGTAATGTGTAGCATAGGAATATAGTCAAAATATTGTAACAACTTGGTATGGTGATAGCTGGTACCTAGAACTATCATGTATATAAATGTTGAATCACTGTGTTGTACACCTGAAACTAATGTAATGTAATACTGTGTGTCAACTACCCTTCAATAAAAAATAATTATCTACAGAAAAAAAAAAAGCTACGTGCTGTATGATTCCATTTATATGTCCTGTTCAGAATAGGTAAATCCACTGTGATAAAGTATATTAGCTCCTACCAAGAAGGGTGTAGGAGGGATGATGGGTGGAAGGACTGCAATATGTATGGGATTTCTTCTCAGGGTAATGAAATGTTCTGGAATTAGATAGTGGTGATGGTTGCACAGTTTTGTGACTATAGTTAAAAAAAAAACACTGAATTGTATACTTTCAAAGGGTGAATTTTATAGTATGTGAAATTTATTTCAACAATAAAAAGGTTAGAATGTGGAAGAATTAATATCGTCAAAATGGTCATCCTGCTCAAAGCAATCTACAGATTCAATGCAATCCCTATCAAATTACCAACAGCTTTCTTCAATCAACTGGAACAAATAGTTCAAAAATTCATAGGGAAACACCAAAGACCCTGAATAGCCAAAGCAATCCTGAGAAGGAAGAATAAAGTCGGGGGGATCTCACTCCCCAACTTCAAGCTCTACTACAAAGCCACAGTAATCAAGACAATTTGATACTGGCACAAGAACAGACCCACAGACCAGTGGAATGAATAGAGACACCAGACATTAACCTAAACATATACGGTCAATTAATATATGATAAAGGAGCCATGGACATACAATGGGGAAATGACAGCCTCTTCAACAGCTGGTATTGGCAAAACTGGACTGCTACATGTAAGAGAATGAAACTGGATCATTGTCTAACCCTATACACAAAAGTAAATTGGAAATGGATCAAAGACCTGAATGTTAAGTCATGAAACAATAAAACTCTTAGAAAAAAACATAGGCAAAAATCTCATAGACATAAACATGAGCGACTTCTTCATGAACATATCTCCCCGGGCAAGGGAAACAGAAGCAAAAATGAACAAGTGGGACTATATCACGCTGAAAAGCTTCTGTACAGCAAAGGACACAATCAATAGAACAAAAAGGTATCCTACAGTATGGGAGAATATATTCATAAATGACAGATCTGATAAAGGATTGGCATCCAAAATATATAAAGAGCTCATGCACCTCAACAAACAAAAAGCAAATAATCCAATTAAAAAATGGGCAGAGTAGCTGAACAGACAGTTCTCCAAAGAAGAAATTCAGATGACCAACAGACACATGAAAAGATGCTCCACATCACTAGTCATCAGAGAAATGCAAATTAAAACCACAATGAGATATCACCTCACACCAGTAAGGATGGCCACCATCCAAAAGACAAACAACAATAAATGTTGGCGAGGTTGTGGAGAAAGGGGAACCCTCCTACACTGCTGGTGGGAATGTAAATTAGTTCAACCGTTGTGAAAAGCAATATGGAGGTTCCTCAAAAAACTCAAAATATAAATACCATTTGACCCAGGAATCCCACTTGTAGGAACTTACCCTAAGAATACAGCAGCCCAGTTTGAAAAAGGCAGATGCACCCCTATGTTTATCGCAGCACTATTTACAATAGCCAAGAAATGGAAGCAATTGAAGTGTCCATCGGTAGATGAATGGATAAAGAAGAAGTGGTACATATACACAATGGAATATATTCAGCCATAAGAAGAAAACAAATCCTACTATTTGCAACAACATGGATGGAGCTAGAGGGTATTATGCTCAGTGAAATAAGCCAGGTGGAGAAAGACAAGTACCGAATGATTTCACTCATATGTGGAGTATAAGAACAAAGAAAAAACTGAAGGAACAAAACAGCAACAGAATCACAGAACCCAAGAATGGACTAACAGTTACCAAAGGGAAAGGGACTGGGGAGGATGGGTATGAAGGGAGGGATAAGGGTGGGAAAAAGAAAGGGGGCATTACTATTAGCATGTATAATGTGGGGGGAGGCACGGGGAGGGCTGTACAACAGAGAGAAGACAAGTAGTGACTCTACAGCATCTTACCATGCTGATGGACAGTGACTGTAATGGGGTTTGTGGGGGGGCTTGGTGAAGGGGGGAGCCTAGTAAACATAATGTTCCTCATGTAATTGTAGATTAATGATACCACACACAAAAAAAGGTTAGAATGCTTTTCTCCCAAACTTGTTTAAACATTTGTAAAGTATTCTGTTAATTCAAAATAAGACTGTATACAGAAGCTGAAGTTATGAAGCTTCTAGAAAGACACACAGGAGATTATCTATACAATCTTTGGGTACACAAAGATTTCTTATATAAGACACAAAAGTTATTAAACATAAAAAAAAGATAAATTGGGCTTCAACAAAATTTAAAACTTGCACATCAAAGACAGATTTAAAAAAAAGACCAGTGATAAACTGGAAGAAAATTTTGCAGTGTATGTAACTGACAAAGGACTTATAAACAGCCTGTGCCAAGAACTCCTACAAGAGCAACTGGGCATTTCACATAAGGGGATACATGAATGATGAATGAACAGAGCACATGGAAAAGATGCTAACATTACTAACCATCAGAGAAATGCAAATTAAAACCCACACAACAATTAAAACAGCTAAAATTAAAAGGGCTAATAACACCAGTTACTGGTAAAAACATAAAGCACTTGCAACTCTTACACATTGCTGGTAGGCATTTAAAGGTTATGATCACTGGAAAAATTATTTGGCAGCTACGACCCAGCAAATCTCATGGGTACTTGACAAATGAAACGAAAATATATCATCATAAAGACTTTCACAGAAATGTTCTTTGTAGTTTCTTCGTAACAGCAAAAAAATGGGAACACCCCAACTGACCATTAATGGGATTATGGAAAAACAATGATATACTCCTACAATGAAATACTATTCAGAAATAACAAGGAATGAACTACTGATCACACAATAACATAGGTGAATTCTAAAACACTGATGGGTGAAAAAATCCAGACAGAAAAGTGTACATATAGTTAATTCCAGATAAAACTAATCTATGGTGATAGAAATCAAAATAGTGGTTGTCCGGGGTTGAGATGTATGGGTGCCAAACAACAGCTGACAAGATCATTTGTACATTTTAGAAAATCACAGTGACAGAAACCTGTAGAATAGACTAGAGAGGACCGTCTGGAGGTACAAATAATGTTCTAACCTGAACCAAGTGACACCAAAAACAGAAGGGAAGGGAAAGAGCTAGATGTTATTTAGGACACAGAGATAGGACCTGGGAGACTGGATATGGTGAATGAGACAAGAGGATGACTGACTCTCAGGTTTTGGATTTGATTAGATACCGTTAATCAAGGTAGGGAATACAGGACATAAAGCAAGTTCAGGATAAGGGTGTTAACGGATTGAATTCAAGGAGCCTGTGAGTCAGCTACAGAAAAATGTCCAATAGATTGATGAAAAATGATCCAGCACTCAGGAGAAACGCTGAGACTAGAGTTCCACACATAGTAGTTACTGACACATAGTTGGTAGTAAAATAATTCAGTGAGAACAAATTAATTGAAAAGAAGAAAGTGAAGGACCAATAAACTAGTATTTTAGGACACAGAAATGAAAATTTTAAGAACACAGAGATGTGGAGAAGCTGGGGAAAATCAATGAAGACAGACCACCGAGAGAAAAGCAAAAACCCATGGAAAAATGTTATCTCAAAAGTCAAAAAAGATGAAGATGAAGAAAGGAATGCTTCACAGTGTCAAAGGCTACAGAAAGGCCTTTTATAAAAACCTCAATTATCTATGGATTTAGCAATTTGGTGGTCTTGGTTACTCTTGCAAGAACCATTTCAGTGCAGAAAAGGGGGCGGCAGTCCCATACCAATAGCAATGGACTAAAGGGAAGAGCTGAGAAAGTAAGACAGTAAGAATATACTATTTAGGAAGGTTTCCCTGTGAAGGAGGAAATACAGGAATAATATGATCATATAACTAACCACCTGAACTATAGGGTTTTCAAAGTAAAAGAGGACCCTAAACACATAGTAAACTGAAATTATCTTGGGCAACCAAGATCTATGGTCACCCCAGACAGAAGAAAAGGTCAGGATACAAGACATTTTTTCTTAAAGGAAAAAGTGTGTATCTTCATATATACCTTTATACATATATGTATTCTTTCTGATAAACGTATCTACTTATACATTTGTCTATCTGAAAAAGGTACAGTGTTTATTTACAGGTATATATTTCCAAACTTAGGGGAAGGAATCAGATAATGAGTCTAAAAGAAACCAGATAAATCGTTGGACCAAGATCCCAAACAAGTAAGGACATAGCATCGAGGGCAAGGGCTGATGAACCACAGAATGCACTTAATGAGGCAGGAAAAAACATCTACAAATGAAATTACTACAAACAGGTTTTCAGGTTAGAGAGAAAAGATTCAGCATTTATATTTGCTCACTTCTGTTTTTTTCTGAGAAGCCAAAGTCAAGCATGTAGATAAGCCTATGTGAGATGCATAGTCTGAACTGGGGTACAAGGTTTCAAAAGTAAAAGCCAGGCAAAGTCACCAAAGAAAATGGGGAAAGAGGCACAAGGGCTGTCAAGTCAACTGAGGACCCAGATGAACTGAAAACTACAAATCCGTGGTAGGAGTAAGTTTCTCCATGACCACAGGGGAGCACAGGCACAGAAAGGGCAAAGGTAGACAATAGTTTTAATAGACTTACTGAGTAATTGCAATGGAAAAACAGGGTCATGGCTGCTAAGAGTGATACCAAGAAATGTCTGGACTTATTAGTGGATGAAATGCAGCCAGGATGGAGCTAACAGAATAGAAAAGGAAAAAAACGAAGAACAGTAGTCTCAATCAAGTTAAAGAACAAGTTTGAATAAGTATCAAGATGTCAAAGGATATGAAGTTGTGGTCAGAAGGGGAAGATCTCAAAAGAGAGTAGACTTAGCTAACAATAAGGCTCAAGGTTTAGTCAAGAACAGATGAAGGCAGAAGAGAAGATGGAACTGGAACTGTGAGGCCAGAATGTTAGATGTGTGGCTGCCCAAGATGATGGTACAAAGTGATCTGGAAATAAGACTATCACCTAAACGTCAAAGTTCTTGAAGAATACTGGTGGGCCATCTGGTAGCAGCCAGCAGTGAATGCCAACAAAATAAAGCAAAGTGTGGTATAATGGCACAGGCCTCAGGTGAGGAAGAGGTTTCATGAGAGGACAAGGAACTGTCTCCAGGCAACAGTGGGGCCAAGTTACTAAACCCAGTGTTGGGTAATGTGTCAAAACAGAAACATTCCCTACTAGAAGGGCAAAAGGAGGGATCACAGCCTGTGAAAGAAAAGATGGACAAATAGTGAAGAAAGAGAGAACATAAGGAAGGAATTCTAAATGGTGCAGAGAAAAGTCAGCATAGGCATTATTAGAGGGAGAGAAGGATGGAGAGATGAAGAAGGCTCACTACCTGCACGGGCTTACCTATGGGACATGCCTGAATCAGATAAGAATAGAGACAGAAATAACATAGCCTTATATTTAAATGGAAATCTTGTATGAAGTTGTTTTGGCCTTAAAACAGAAATTCATAAGTAACTGATGGAAAAAAAAAGCTAGTCAGAAGTTTGTTGAGAAGACATCTGTGCCTCTGCAGAGAGTGCCTCTGAAACAGGTTTGACAGTAAAGCCTTTATTCCCTTTATCTTGTAGGGAAAGCTGTGAATTCTGAAACTTATAAACATATGAAATTGACTGAAGAGATCCCGTTCCCAACAAGTTGCCTGACAAATTAATTCTATTTGAAATTCACTAGGAGAACATATTAAACAATAACCCCAAAGTGACTCCTTGAATAGGCAAATAATATTAAATGGTAATAGTCATGTTAAATGTATTCATTTTTCAAAGAAAAGAGCAACAAAAATGATTTACCTAAAGTCCCTTTTCTGGCTAGTGCTGGCTGGTCTTCCCCTTCCTTTCATTCCCATCTCCACCCTGTCTTCCACTGGTGTCCACTTCTGCCCAGCACTCAGAGAGTTTGGAATGATCCTTTTTATCCTCTATCTACTCTGCCATGCTTTCCACTTCATCGTTTTGACTCTATCAGCATTTCGCTGAAATCAAAACTGAGCCCAGTCATTAACAGTGGGAAACATACCATCACCACTCACAGAAAGTATCTATACACTGCAGCAAAACTTTCCTCAGTATTAAGCTCATCTGTTCAGCAAAGTATTAAACTTTAGTAAGAAAACTACTCAGGGATGAACCACAAATTATTTTAAGACTTTAAACAGATTTTATTTATAGTTTGTGTCAGCTTATGTGCTCTGTATGTTTTTTACACCTTCAAAGAATGCTAATAGAAAAAATAAACATGCTAGAAGAGACATCCCCCTTGACACACTGATACTTCACCTAAGAAGACCATGTGCACTTCTGTAACACGTTAGTGGCTACTAAATTAGGACTAAATCATGGATTCTCAGTGACAGGAAGATGGCTTCAAAGGAGGCAAATTTGGTTCTTATGGGAACAGAGGTAAGAAGGAGACACAAAATCTTATATATACCTATATTATAATGGGTGTAGGCCCTCCAAAGAGCCATAATACATAATACACAATATATCTGAGGTATTAAAATTTTATGGCAGGGGGAGGGAAAATGTTAAAAGGATATATTTTTTTAGACATTAAGGGAAAAATCTAAGAAAGGATCCTTAGGGGGACAGTAATAAAAAAAAGATTTCAAAACAGCAGGCTAAATGCCAGTTTGTATCTCAACATGTTAGTGATGGTTACTCTTAAAGAAAATATCTAAATAATGCATTTTTTTTCTATTTGGTCAATTCTCCTGCTTCATCAATCATCTTAAAATTGAATTTCATGCACTTGTAGATAAATACCAACCAGTCTCTTCCTCTACTCCTACTTCCAATTGATCATTCATACATTTTCACTGCTACTTAATATTAAAGGGTCTGGAATAATCTCTTTCTATGTAGTGTACTTAGCAAACTTAAAGATTATAAGTTCATTCACTCAATAATTATTTATATATACAGTGCCTACTATGTACCTGGTACTATGTTAATTGTTCTTTCCTGAGCCTTACCCATCACTGTTCTGTCACTGAAAATGGAACATCAAGATGATGCAGATTCATTCTAAGAAATCATGGAGAGAGAAGGCAGCCAAATTTCAGAAGCTGTGCATGTAGACTTATAGAAATTGCCCCCAGTAATGGAAAACATTCTGAGTTTTGAATTATTGGGGAAGAAAGGGAAAGATGAATGGAGAGAGGAAGGGAGAGAGAGAGAGAGAGAGAAAAGATGGAAAAATTCTAAATTATACTAACAAGAGACAAGCAAAAAGCTTTCCCAACTTACACCAGCATGCCAAAAACTGGTCACCATTCAAAAAAAGCACCATATTTAATTGGAGAAATATTTTCTGTACATGAGGAAAGTGATCTGAGTTTTTTAAAAACCTGTAGACAGATTTTGCTTTAAAGAAATCTGCTGCTGCTACCTGCCAACTAGCAGTTTAAATATATCTCCCAAAAGCAAAGTATGTGTTACAATGCTTTTTAACTTTTTTAATTTTTTGATCCCACAACACAGAAATAACATTTACCATTTCCTCTGTTAAGTCACACTTACTAGCAAAGGACTGGCAAATGAATGCATGTTTATGTGTTTTCAGCTAAAAATAAAATGTTACAACATGTATAATTTTTTAAATTCCTCACATCAACTGATTTTTTCCATTATCTATAAGTCTCAACTGTATCAGGTTAAGAGAGCTTATTTTCCGTTATATAATTGTGAGCAATTCCCAATCATTTCTGGGAAAAGGACACCTTTTTAATGTTTAAAAACAATTTAGTATCCAGTAACAGAAAATATGCCTGAAAGTTAGTATGAATTCAATAGAGTACTGATGAAAAGAACATCGATATACATGTGAAAAACAGAAGTCCATAGCATCAATTATTTACTCAGTTTACAGATGGTACTCAATGCTTTTGTGGAGTCAAGGATCCAATTCAATAATGCTACCCAAATTCAGGGATCAAAACACTAAAGGTCAAGAAATATACTTAATTAGAGGAACCATATATAGAAAACTATAGGCATGAAATAAATATAGAAATTACACTGTAAAAAGTTTTTAACATATGGAAAATAAGAATATAGATCACTATTCAGAATATCGCTGCATTTCTGCTAGGAGTCACATTAAAGAAGTGCTTAGAAGAAATTTTCTTAAGCAGGTAAGATCAATGATAAGGTGCTATTGTATATCAATTTTGCTTTTTAATGTAATTCAAACTGATTTTGTAAACTGGGAATGACCCCCAGATCGACAATTTGTTAAATCACAAATTTTATTCTATATTTTGTTTGGTTTTCATGTCTTAATATCTTCCTAAGTACTACAGGGAGAAGATAGGAAAGATAAGGAATATAACAGAAAATTCAGGTAATTTGCTAAACAAATGAATCAATGAAAAGCTATTATCAGGAGGCACAATTTTCATGCTGAAGGCCTATATTATATGTAAAGGCATTATGTATAGTAATTACTTCCTAGTTATGGAATTATAATTCTGTAATCTGACAGAAAAATAATCCCATGATTTATTTGTTATATCTTAGCTCCAAAGAATTTAGTTATCAACTTATACCTTCTGCTTAACAAAAAAATCTTGACTTTTTATATAGACAGTTTACATCCAACTATTTTTCTCCAACTGCATTTTAATAAAATAGTACGATAACATCAGATAATCTTTAGCCTGTTTATCTTTAATCTTACTATATTCAATTATACCCAGAATATTAATGAAATTCTGATGATTATCATTTACATTTCAGTGACAAATATAGTCAGCTATTTAGGACTGTAGGATTACTATTTTTTAATCAAATTAGGTAATACATGTGAAAAAATACTTGTGGGTAAAATTGCAATATTTCCAGAATCTCTTGCCTAGCCTTAGTGCATCTACATAGCAATAGGTGTTCCCAAAGGGTGGGGAAAAGTAGTCCATCTCCATAGCAATAGGTGATTACAAGGGGGAGCAGGGTTTATCTGGACTGGAGAACTTGGGTGGGGCCCCTTTTTTTCTGCAATCCAGTCATGAGAGACACGAGCGAGCAGAAGTGGACGAGTGAGCAAGCAATAAATGGATTTCTCTCACTTTATTTCTCCCTTTGACTGATTTCAGTTTCAAAGGTATTTTGCCCTGGGATTTTCCCCCCAGAGTTACATCTGGCGCTAGGAGGCAGGACCTGTGAACCCAAAATCTGTCTTCATGGGTGCGACTCTTGGGCTGGCTGCCCTTAGGGATGGTGGGGAAATGCCTGCAACACACTGCTGTGGATGGTGGGGAGGCCCCAGTGGCTACAGCAGTGGAGGGTACAGCTTCACCCAGGAGCCCCCTATCTGTGGGACTTCCCACTGGGGAGCCCCTAAATGGGGAGCTGGTCTATGGTAAAGCACCTCCTAGAGGGGTGGGGCCTTCCCCAGAATTGGGGAAGGGTGGAGACACCAGAAGCTGTAGAATTAGCCCTCCATGGATAGAAGACTGCTTAGAGGCCCTGTGTGGCCATGTAGCAGCTGGGATTGTGGGATGTCTTTTTTCTTGAGATAGTGGAAAGGGTTATCAAGGACAGACATAGACTTCGGCAGGAGAGAGACACACTTCAGCATTGCTTAAAGGAGCTGGTCCCAGAAGATACTTAGCAGTGAGGGAGGAGGAAGCAGGAGAATCCGCATTGCAGGAGGTTGTGGCAGGGACAGAGGAAAGAGTGGTGCCTTCAGCCCTGGAGATGGTAGAAGAGACACTGGGAGAGGATGAGGGGATGGGGGCTTAGGGCTGATCTGTTGCCAAGGTCACCACCCAAGGTGTCAGCCTCTCCTGTATTAAAGGGCCGCCCGGTTATAATTAAGAAAGTAAAAATGCAACAATCTCAGGCTCCTCAAGAGGAGGAGCTACCCCCTCTCCAGGTTGTGGAGCACGCCATGTTCTGCTCCTACACCCAGGATGAGCTGGTGGACACGAGCCTCCAGTTACCTCAGAAGCCGTCAGAACCTCTGCCTACATGGCTTTGTGTCTCTGGGATATGGGGGTGGGAAATATTTGTTATGTCAGGTTCTGAATGGGGAGACAGGATTTCCTGATGACTTGCCCTTCCCTCCAGCTGTGGATTGTGAAGTGCCCATCACACCTCAGAGAATCAGACTTCTGGATTGCTGACAGCAGCCATCAGGGCAATTCAGCCTAATTAGGGTGATTTACCATACTTACCCACTAGCTGAAAAACATATGTAGGGCTCCAGGAGGTGTTGTGGAAGTTGGACCTAAAAATTATCATCTATGATATGGACCCCCAGGGCCCTGAGGAGTTGTTCACTGTAGGAATGAGAAATCTGGTGCTCCATACAGCTCCCCCATCTCTCTTTGGCTCACTAGTGACTATTCTTGCTCCCCACATAGAGCAACCTGTAAGCGAGGCTACTGGTACTTTAGCAGACCTGGGGGAGGTTGAAACAGTAAGAGCATGTAAGGAAGTACGGGCTATGACTGAAAGGAGAGGTGCAAAAGGCCCTGTAAAGGTCTCAAAGACCAGATGTGAGTTGATTTGATAAAGGCCAGGGTAGTGAAGGAAAAACATGATGAGCAGCCCCATAGGATCTTGCTAGAACTGTGGCACCAATTAAAGCCAGAGCAGTGGTTCCAACTGCTGAGGTCCAGGACATGGAAGCCAGAGGCAAAGCCCCTTGTCAGGCAAGACTTCCTGAGGGACAGTACTCAGGCTCTGCCTGGGCCCTCCTCACCCCCACAGGAGGACAGTTGGGTGTCACAGTTTGAGGGAAGGCCAAAGCCCTCTCCTTGAGGGACGTGGTAGGGGCTGGAGGCCACATGTAGAATTAGCAATTCATTGGTCCCCTGTGAATGTCCTGGTGCTGGTGGACACAGAGCTGAATGTTCTCTGATTTATGGCAACCCTGAGTGTTTTCCTGGGACCCCTGCTGTAACTGACAGCTATGGAGGTAAGGCAGTTAAGAGTGAAGAAAGCCCAAATCCCATTGGGGATAGGGTGTATACTCCCAAAAGAGTAGACTGTGTACATTTCTCCCATCCCTGAATATATTCTGGGGGTCGATATCCTGCAGGACCTGTGGTTACAGACCACTAGAGCTGAGTTCAGACTGATGGCATGTGTAGTAAAGGCAGTTCTGAGGGGACGTGCTAAGCACCCACCTGTAGCTCTGCCTGTACCTTGGCAGGTAACAAATACTAAACAGTATTTGCCTGGGGGACACAAGGAAATTGGAGAAACTATAGGACATGGAGAAGGTGGGCATCATAAAGCCCACTCACAGTCCTTTTAATTCTCCAGTGTGGCCAGTTCTCAGAGAACATTCAGCTCTGTGTCCACCAGCACCAGGACATTCACAGGAGACCAATGAAGAGTCTGCCTTCATATGGGAAGGTCGGCAGTGGACATTCATTGTCTTCCCACAGGGATACTTCCACAATCTTACCATTTGTCACAGACTTGTAGCCCAGGTCTCAGCAAATGGTGCAGCTGTATCACTACATTGATGATATGCTCATGTCTGATTCTCTTACAGATTTAGAAGGGGCAGTTCCTAGACTGCTGTGACATCTATAAGAGAAAGGATGGGCTGTGAACAGCACCAAGGTTCAGGGACCTCATCTGTCTGTAAAGTCCTTGGGGGTTGTCTGGTTAGGTAAAACTAAAGTTACCCCAGAAACAATCATAGACAAGGTCCAGGCTTTCCCTACCCCTACCACTGTGGCAGTCTTAACAAAGTTCTTGGGTCTTTTGTGCTACTGGGGAGTTTTTATCCCACACTTGGCACAAATTCTGAAGCCCTTACACCAGTTGGTACAAAAGGGCATCAGGTGGGACTGGGATGAAACATGCAGCTGCTTTTACCACTGCTAAGCAAGCAGTCAAGGCCATGCAGGCCTTGAGTGTAATGGACTCATTGAGGCCCTGTGAGCTAGATGTCCATGTAACTGAAAATGGGTATGGATGCAGACTTTGGCAGCAGCTAGAAAAGACAGACCAACTATTGGATTCTGGTCACAACTATGGAAAGCAGCAGAGGTCTGGTTCACCTTGGTAGAGAAGCAACTGGCTGCTATGCACTACGTCTTGTTGGCTACAGAGCCCATCACTGGAACAGCTCGTACCAAGGTAATAACCACCTATCCCATTGCGGGGTGGGTGCGAGACTGGACTCGAAGGCCATGGAGTGGCGTGGCACAGACACCTACACTGACCAAATGGGGTGCATATTGACAGCAGCACAGTGCCCTCTCCAATAGCCCCTTATGTGGACTACTCCAACGCTTTTTGGGCCACTGTCATTTACCAGTGGAAAGCAGGAAGAACTTGCTTTTGAGTCATTGGTAGCCGAGAGTCCTTATCAGGACAGAAAAGCCCCTATACCTGAAGATGCTTGGTATACAGACAGCTCCAGTCATGGGTGTCCCCAAAGTGGAAGGCTGTGACTTTCTATCCTAAGACTGAGACAATATGGATGGAGAATGGAGAGGGGAAGAGCAATCAGTGGACTGAGTTGCGGGCATTGTGACTCATGATAACCCAGCGGCCCTCTCCTATAGCTATGTGCACTGACAGCTGGGCCATCTATCAGGGCTTGACCCTGTGGTTACCAACATGGTACCATGCCAACTGGATGGTAGGTCAACAGCCCCTTTGTGGGCAAGAGTTGTGGAAAGACCTATGGGCCTCTGGTCAGACTAAGACAATTGCCATATATCATGTCCACTTACCTTTGGCATCCCCAGGGAATGATGAAGCAGACACACTGGCCCAGGTGTGTGGCTAGAAGGAAAGCCTGCCTCTGATGCAGCCCAATGGTTACATCAGCATTTGTTGCATGAGGGGCAAAAGACAATGTGGGCTGCTGCCCATCAGTGGCGCTTGCCAATGACCTTTGAAGAAGTCAGCCAAGCCCGGAAGGAGTGCCTTGTGTGCCCTAAGAGGGACTTACACCAAGTCCCACAGCAACATGGGACAATAGCAAATTGTCAGGTGGGAAACAGACTATACTGGGCCTCTGCCCATATCAGAAGGATATTGGTATGCCATGACTTGTGTGGACACAGCTACTGGACTGTTGACTGCTTTTCCTGCAAGTCATGAAGATCAGCAAACTACCAAAAGGGGCCTAGAGCATCTCTTTGCAGCCTATGGCCAGCTGCAGGTGATTGACAGCGATCAGGGCCCCCACTTTACTGGACACGCATTACAAGAATGGGTGCAGCAATTAGGAATAAAGTGGAAGTTTCATGTACCATATAACCCTACCAGGGCAGGCATGATAGAGAGGTACAATGGTTTGCTGAACTCTGGCCTGAAGTTGGACACCAGTAGTCTACGGGCTCATCAGTTCACTCATGAACAGTGCTACGGCATTTGAATGAGAAGCCCCAAAAAGGAGCCTTGAGCCCTGTGGACATGCTAACACACATTGCTGCCTCTACTATACAACTGTATGTGCAAACCAAAGAGTTATTGAAGCCAGGATATGGCCAGCAGAGCAACATCCTGCTGCCAGCCCATACTGCATTAAACCCTGGAGACTCTGTTGCGTGAACGTGGCCCTGGACATTTTGACACGGGGACCAGCGATAGGTGGCCCTTCGGGCACCTTGGGGAGAAGGCCTGGAAGCTAGACTCCTGTGTGTTCCTGGAATAACAGCAGAGTGGTCCCCAAAGATCACGGTAATGTACCCAAAACGTCTGGGAGGAAGAGTATTTTACGGGGAAGTTTTGTTTTATCTTTATGGCCAGTGCATGTACCTCCCACATAATGGCCCATTTGTAATTCCCACAGGGAGGGGGGTGAAAATCTGGTATACTACATCAGGACAAGATCCCATTCCTACCATTGTCCTATCATAGGACCACTTTCTTGCATGCATCTTACCTGATGGAAAAGATTTGCCTATGCTCTTGTCATTAAAACATGTATCTTATTGCCCTTAAGGTTATTTTCTTCTACAGTTCCTGTGGCCTGGACCTGCTCCTGGCTGCAGCTGCCAGCGTGATGACTGCTCTGAACTCCATAGCTGTTCAGCTATTGACTGCCTGTGGAATGGGCGAGCTGCAGACTTAATCTGCATAGGACTTTGAACCTAGCTGAACCCTCTGGCTTGAGAATTATCATTATTTTATTGCTGCTGTTATTGTATGTTACTAGTCTGGTTACAATGCTCCCATTTTCTCACACAGGGGCCATTGCAAAAGATGAGGAACAAGTAGAATTTGAGGTGAGATTTCTGTAGGTGTGGGCTGTGTGTAAAATTGTAACATTTCCAGAACCTCTCACCTGATATGCATCTCCATATCAATAGGTGTTTCCAAGGGGTGGAGAGAAGCAGTCCATCTCCATAGCAATAAGTGATTACAAGGGGTGAGCCAGGGCATATCTGGACTGGAGAGGTTGGGTGGAGCCCCTTTCTTCCTGCAATCTGGTCATGAGAGTTACAGGCAAGCAGAAGTCAAGGACTGCTTGTAAGCAATAAACGGGTTTCTCCCTCTTTTTTTTCTCCCTTTGACTGATTTTGGTTTCAAAGGTATTTTGCCCCAGGATTTCTCCCCAGAGTTACAATACTGTAAGATGAAAACAAACTATTCCAGCATTAAAGATCCCAAAATCCATTTATATTTATCTCCTAATCTAATATGTATAAAATCATACTCACAAAGGAAAATTTTACATGAAGTATTTCAGAGAAGGGAAATTAATCTAAAACATGAATTCTAGGTGCAATGGAACCTCAGTACAAATAAATTTCTATACTATGAGAGCATATCATGTATTACATCTATTATCATATTTACTTAGTATTTTCAGCAACACATACACCTAACTGAAATACACCCAGCCTATGCGATTTTTAATTTTCTGACATTAATTCTCTATACCCGAGAACTTAAGAAACTGCAGTGGAATGGTGGCAGAATGTTAAAATGAGCTAAAACAATTGAGGGAGACAGTATCAAAGCTGATCCACTGAGTTACACATATTGAAAAAATATTTTAAACTTTCATAGTACGACTTATTTAAGCTTTAAACACAATATACTTTAGTTATTTGAAATTTATTACTAGTTCAAATTATTTAATCCAAGTCACCAATGACTAAGTGGAGACCACACAGTTAACAGTTCACAGAGCATCAAAAACATTACTGGATAAATTCAGCTCCATGTCAGTAAAATTAAAGAATAATATTAACTATAAAACAATTGGGTTATGATCAATAAGCTAATCAATATGATGTTAAGGGCTTTTTTTTAGAGTTTACTTATAAAGAGATGAGATACATACACAAAAGCACACTACTCTCTAAATATCTTAGTGAGCATTCTTATGTCAACATGAGACAAATCAGACCGAAGAGCAGTGAATGAGGGAAAGAATAAGACACACATATACCAACGACTTAACATATAGTAGCTATGAATTAGATATTTTAAAAGAATGATTACACCTGCTTAAAACATTCTCAAACCCTTTTGATTAAGTTCATCCCCATAATTTTATTTTTATTTTTATTTTTTATTGAAGGGTAGTTGACACACAGTATTACATTAGTTTCAGGTGTACAACACAGTGATTCAACATTTATATACATGATAATTCTAGGTACCAGCTATCACCATACCAAGTTGTTACAATATTTTGACTATATTCCTTATGCTATACATTACATCCCGGTTACTTATTTATTTTACAATTGGAAGTGCGTGTATATATATATATTTTTTTTTTGTGAGGGCAACTCTCATATTTATTGATCAAATGGTTGTTGACAACAATAAAATTCTCTATGGGGGGTCAATGCTCAATGCACAATCATTAATCCACCCCAAGCCTAATTTTCATCAGTCTTCAATCTTTTGAAGCTTAACGAACAAGTTCTTACATGGAGAACAAATTCTTACCTAGTGAAGAAGTTACATGGTGAACATTACAGGGGCAGTCATCACAGAGGCTTTCGGTTTTGCTCATGCATTATGAACTATAAACAGTCAGTTCAAATATGAATATTCATTTGATTTTTATACTTGATTTATATGTGCATACCACATTTCTCATTTCCCTCTTTATTATTATTATTTTTAATAAAATGCTGAAGTGGTAGGTAGATACAAGATAAAGGTAGAAAACATAGTTTAGATTTGTAAGAGAGCAAACATAGATGATCAGGTGTGTGCCTGTAGACTATGTGTTAATCCAAGCTAGACATGGGCAATAAAACATCCACATATGCAGAAGATTTCTCACAGAACGGGGGGGGGGGTTCTAAGCCTCACCTCTGTTGATCCCCATTTTCTCGTCTGATGGCTCCCCTGCGACTGTGCCTGTCTTAGGTTTTTCCTCCCTTGAGGAATCTTACCCGTCTCTGGCTAACCAGTCATCTTCCGGGGCCATACAGGGAAATGTAAAGTTGATCAGTGAGAGAGAAGCCTTATTGTTTGAAAAGGTTAGCTTTTTACTTCTTTGCATATTTATGCCTGTGGCTTCTATGCCCAGTATTTGTCTCGAGGTGTCTTTAACCCTTGGAAGAATTATGATACTCGGTAAATTTGATATGAGGCACGAATTCTATTTAAGGGTTGTAATTAGGAAGGAAGAAGAAAAGCTATAGAAGTAGCAGGCGGAAGAAAACATGGGAAGATTATTTCTTTGACATATCTTCTTGTAGAGTAACTTCAGCATGTATAGTTTTTAAACTACTAAGTAAATTGTGCACACACATTAACATGATAGGAGTACAGTTACGTAACCAAAGCATACCTGTAATTACCAGCGATCTCCAGTGAAACCAAGAAAACCAGTTAGGCACCTTAGGCATTTGTGAAAACTTATCTATGATATGGTGGATAATGTTCAACTGAACTTGAACAGTCTGAGAGAATTCAGATAAATTAAAACAACCCATTCCTGGGGACTGTTCACATCCCATATGTTCTTTTAACAGTAAATAGTCTGTAGTTGTAAGATTTTAGAGTGCTACAATTTGCACTTCTCCTAATTCTTGTTTGAGTTCCAACCGTATAGATGAGGTCAAATTTGTTGTTTTACTGTATGCATAGGCCAGCTTAGATATCTCCTTCTTCATTCCCATGGCAAGTCCAGGAATTGGTGGGATCAGTGCATCTACACCTGTAGCAGTGCGTGGATCTTTGTTGGGGTTTTTCTGATGATCATCTTCTGGCATGAGTCCTCCCGAGAGTGCTGATGTTGAAAGTTCTTTTTCATAGCGTATCTTAGTTCATTTTCGGGGTAGCCATATTAGGCTTTGATCCTCTGCATAAACACAAACAGACCCTTTGCCTACACTTTTATACACAAATATCTTTGTGTACAGCTCATTGGAGGTCACCACAGAGGAACTTTTTTTTTTTAACATTAATCTACACTTACATGACGAATACTTTGTTTACTAGGCTCACCCCTATACCAGGTCCCCCCTACATACCCCTTTACAGTAACTGTCCATCAGAGTAGCAAAATGTTGCAGAATCACTACTTGCCTTCTCTGTGTTGTACAGCCCTCCCCTTTCTCCCACACCCCTATGGATGCTAATCTTAATACCACCCTACTTCACCCCCTCCTTATCCCTCTCTACCCACCCATCCTCCCCAGTCCCATTCCTTTTGGTACCTGTTAGTCCATTCTTGAGTTCTGTGATTCTGCTGCTGTTTTGTTCCTTCAGTTTTTCCTTTGTTCTTATACTCCACAGATGAGTGAGATCATTTGGTATTTCTCTTTCTCTGCTTGGCTTGTTTCACTGAGCATAATACCCTCCAGCTCCATGCATGTTGCTGCAAATGGATGGATTTCCCCTTTTCTTATGGCTGAGTAGTATTCCATTGTGTATATGTACCACATCTTCTTTATCCATTCATCTATCAATGGACATTTAGGTTGCTTCCAATTCTTCGCTATTGTAAATAGTGATGCGATAAACATAGGGGTGCACTGGTCTTTCTCATACTTCATTGCTGCATTCATAGGGTAAATTCCTAGGAGTGCAATTCCTGGGTCAAATGGTAAGTCTGTTTTTTGCATTTTGATGTACCTCCATACTGCTTTCAACAATGGTTGAACTAACTTACATTCCTACCAGCAGTGTAGGAGGATACCCCTTTCTCCACAGCCTCGCCAACATTTGTTGTTGTTTGTCTTTTGGATGGCAGCCATCCTTACTGGTGTGAGGTGATACCTCATTGTAGTTTTAATTTGCATTTCTCTGATAATTAGCAATGCGGAGCATCTTTTCATGTGTCTGTTGGCCATCTGTATTTATTTTTTGGAGAACCGTCTGTTCAGTTCCTCTGCCCATTTTTTCTATTGGGTTATTTGTTTTTTGTTTGTTGAGGCGTGTGAGCTCTTTATATATTCTGGACGTCAAGCCTTTATCGGATGTGTCATTTTCAAATATATTCTCCCATACTGTAGGGTTCCTTTTTTTGTTCTATTGATGGTGTCTTTTGCTGTACAGAAGCATTTCAGCTTAATATAGTCCCACTTGTTCATTTTTGCTGTTGTTTTCCTTGCCCAGGGAGATATGTTCAAGAAGAGGTCACTCATGTTTATGTCTAAGAGGTTTTTGCCTTTGTTTTCTTCCAAGAGTTTAATGGTTTTGTGACTTATATTCAGGTCTTTGATCCATTTTGAGTTTACTTTTGTATATGGGGTTAGACAATGGTCCAGTTTCATTCTCCTACATGTAGCTGTCCAGTTTTGCCAGCACCATCTGTTGAAGAGACTGTCATTTCGCCATTGTATGTCCATGGCTCCTTTGTCAAATAGTAATTGACCATATATGTTTGGATTAATGTCTGGATTCTCTAGTCTGTTCCATTGGTCTGTGGCTCTCTTCTTGTGCCAGTACCAAATTGTCTTGCTTACTATGGCTTTATAGTAGAGTTTGAAGTTGGGGAGTGAGATCCCCCCTACTTTAGTCTTCTTTCTCAGGATTGCTTTGGCTATTCGGGGTCTTTGGTGTTTCCATATGAATTTTTGAATTATTTGTTCCAGTTCATTGAAGAATGTTGCTGGTAGTTTCATAGGGATTGCATCAAATCTGTATATTGCTTTGGGCGGGATGGCCATTTTGACGATATTAATTCTTCCTAGCCACGACCATGAGATGAGTTTCCATCTGTTAGTGTCCCCTTTAATTTCTCTTAAGAGTGACTTGTAGTTTTCAGAGTATAAGTCTTTCACTTCTTTGGTTAGGTTTATTCCTAGGTATTTTATTTTTTTTGATGCAATTGTGAATGGAGTTGTTTTCCTGATTTCTCTTTCTGTTGGTTCATTGTTAGTGTATAGGAAAGCCACAGATTTCTGTGTGTTGATTTTGTATCCTGCAACTTTGCTGTATTCCGATATCAGTTCTAGTACTTTTGGGGTGGAGTCTTTAGGGTTTTTTATGTACAGTATCATGTCATCTGCAAATAGTGACAGTTTAACTTCTTCTTTACCAATCTGGATTCCTTGTATTTCTTTGTTTTGTCTGATTGCCGTGGCTAGGACCTCCAGTACTATGTTAAATAACAGTGGGGAGAGTGGGCATCGCTGTCTAGTTCCTGATCTCAGAGGAAATGTGTTCAGCTTCTCGCTGTTCAATATAATGTTGGCTGTGGGTTTTTCATAGATGGCCTTTATTATGTTGAGGTACTTGCCCTCTGTTCCCATTTTGCTGAGAGTTTTAATCATGAATGGATGTTGAACTTTGTCAAATGCTTTTTCAGCATCTATGGAGATGATCATGTGGTTTTTGTCTTTCTTTTTGTTGATGTGCTGGATGATGTTGATGGACTTTCGAATGTTGTGCCATCCTTGCATCCTTGGGATGAATCCCACTTGGTCATGGTGTACAATCTTTTTGATGTATTTTTGACTTCGGTTTGCTAAAATTTTGTTGAGTATCTTTGCATCTACGTTCATCAGGGATATTGGTCTGTAGTTTTCTTTTTTGGTGGGGTCTTTGCCTGGTTTTGGTATTAGGGTGATGTTAGCTTCATAGAATGAGTTTGGGAGTATCCCCTCCTCCTCTATTTTTTGGAAAACTCTAAGGAGAATGGGTATTATGTCTTCCCTGTATGTCTGATAAAATTCCAAGGTAAATCCATTTGGCCCGGGGGTTTTGTTCTTTGGTAGTTTTTTGATTACCGCTTCAATTTCGTTGCCGGTAATTGGTCTGTTTAGATTTTCTGTTTCTTTCTGGGTCAGTCTTGGAAGGTTGTATTTTTCTAGGAAGTTGCCCATTTCTCCTAGGTTTCCCAGCTTGTTAGCATATAGGTTTTCATAGTAGTCTCTAATAATTCTTTGTATTTCTGTGGGGTCCGTCGTGATTTTTCCTTTCTCGTTTCTGATACTATTGATTTGTGTTGACTCTCTTTTCCTCTTAATAAGTCTGGCTAGAGGCTTATATATTTTGTTTATTTTCTCGAAGAACCAGCTCTTGGTTTCATTGATTTTTGCTATTGTTTTATTCTTCTCAATTTTATTTATTTCTTCTCTGATCTTTATGATGTCCCTCCTTCTGCTGCCGTTAGGTCTCATTTGTTCTTCTTTTTCCAATTTCGATAATTGTGACATTAGACCATTCATTTGGGATTGTTCTTCCTTTTTTAAATATGCTTGGATTGCTACAAACTTTCCTCTTAAGACTGCTTTTGCTGTGTCCCACAGAAGTTGGGGCTTAGGGTTGTTGTTGTCATTTGTTTCCATATATTGCTGGATATCCATTTTGATTTGGTCATTGATCCATTGATTATTTAGGAGCGTGTTGTTTAGCCTCCATGTGTTTGTGAGCCTTTTTGCTTTCTTTGAACAGTTTATTTCTAATTTTATGCCTTTGTGGTCTGAAAAGTTGGTTGGTAGGATTTCAATCTTTTGGAGTTTACTGAGGCTCTTTTTGTGTCCTAGTATGTGGTCTATTCTGGAGAATGTTCCATGTGCACTTGAGAAGAATGTGTATCTTGTTGCTTTTGGATGTAGAGTTCTGTAGATATCTGTTAGGTCCATCTGTTCTAATGTGTTGTTCAGTTCCTCTGGGTCCTTACTTATTTTCTGTCTGGTGGATCTGTCCTTTTGGAGTGAGTGGTGTGTTGAAGTCTCCTAGAATGAATGCATTGCATTCTATTTCCTCCTTTAGTTCTGTTAGTATTTGTTTCACATATGCTGGTGCTCCTGTATTGGGTGCATATATATTTATAATGGTTATATCCTCTTGATGGACTGAGCCCTTTATCATTATGTAATGTCCTTCTTTGTCTTTTGTTACTTACTTTATTTTGAAGTCTGTTTTTTCTGATACCAGAATTGCAACACCTGCTTTCTTCTCTTTGTTGTTTGCATGAAATATCTTTTTCCATCCCTTGACTTTAAGTCTGTGCGCGTCTTTGGGTTTGAGGTGAGTCTCTTGTAAGCAGCATATGGATGGATCTTGCTTTTTTATCCATTCTATTACTCTGTGTGTTTTGATTGGTGCATTCAGTCCATTTACATTTAGGGTGATTATTGAAAGGTATGAATTTATTGCCATTGCAGGCTTTAAGTTTGTGGTTACCAAAGGTTCAGGGTTAGCTTCTTTACTATCTTACTCTCTAACTTAACTTGCTTGTTGAGTTATTATAAACGCGGTCTGATGATTCTTTATTTCTATCCCTTCTTATTCCTCCTCCTCCCTTCTTCATATGTTGGGTGTTTTTTTCTGTGCTCTTTTTAGTAGTGCTCCCATCTAGAGCAGTCCCTGTAGGATGCCCTGTAGAGGTGGTTTGTGGGAGGCAAATTCCCTCAATTTTTGTTTTTCTGGGAATTGTTTAATCCCTCCTTCATATTTAAATGATATTCGTGCTGGATACAGTAGTCTTGGTTCGAGGCCCTTCTGTTTCATTACATTAAGTATATTATGAATTCTCTTCTGGCCTGTAGGGTTTCTGTTGAGAAGTCTGATGATAGCCTGATGGGTTTTCCTTTGTAGGTGACCTTTTTTTTCTCTCTGGCTGCCTTTAATATTTTTTCCTTGTCTTTGATCTTTGCCATTTTAATTATTATGTGTCTTGGTGTTGCCCTCCTTGGATCCCTTGTCATGGGAGTTCTGTGTACCTCTGTGGTCTGAGAGGCCATTTCTTCCCCTAGTTTGGGGAAGTTTTCGGCAGTTAGTTCTTCAAAGACATTTTGTATCCCTTTTTCTGTCTCTTCTCCTTCTGCTATTCCGATGATGCATATATTATTCCTTTTTGATTGGTCACTCAGCTCTCTTAAAATTCTTTCATTCCTGGAGATCCTTTTATCTCTCTCTGCATCAGCTTCTCTGCGTTCCTGTTCTCTGTTTTCTAGTCCAGTAATGGTCTCTTGCATCTCGTCCATTCTGTTTTGAAGTCCTTCCAGAGCTTGTTTTATTTCTGTATTCTCCTTCTTTAGTTCTTGCATATTTCTCCGCAAGTCCATCAGCATGGTTATGACTTTTGTTTTGAATTCTTTTTCAGGAAGACTGGTTAAATCTATCTCCCCAGGTTCCTTCTCTGGGGAAGATGTAGCAGATGCCGAAGCTGTCTGGGTTAGTCTTGTCTGGATCATATTTTTTTGCCTTTTCATGTTGACAGGTGCTATTGACTGTCGGCTGGGAGGGCCAAACTTTTCACTTGCTACTGGCCTTTCTTTACTGGGCAACTGCGACCTCTAGTGGCTCCTGTTGGGTAATTGCGAATAGGCTGGGTCTTTGTGTCTTGCCTGGCCGATATGGATGGATCTCCCTTTCTGTGGGCGGGGTTTGCCTTGGACTGTTTCTCTGCTTTCGCAGCGCCCAGAGGGGTAATGGACCAGGGGGCTGTTTCGCTGTTTACCTCCGTGAGGGGTCTCAGAGCTGTTGCCCAGGGGGTTAGTGCGCCCGGTTTTCCCTGTAATTTCCTGCCACTGGGCTGTGACCTATGCTGTTTCCGTTCAGCTGTTAAATCCCTGTCCCTTTAAGAGTTTCCAAAAGCCTCCGCTTTTCTTTGTCACAGGGGCATCAGCTTCGGCACCCGCTCAGAGGTCTTCCTGCCCTATTTCATTAGTTAGTTAGCAGCCATCTACGCATGCACTGTGCCTGCACTCTGGTGCGGGTGGCTAGAGCTGGGTGTTTAGCAGTCCTGGGCTCCCTCTCCCTCCCGCTCTGCCTACTCTTCTCCCGCCGGGAGCTGGGGGTAGGGGGCGCTCGGGTCCCGCCAGGCCGGGGCTTGTATCTTACCCCTTTCATCAGGTGCTGGGTTCTCGCTGGTGTAGTTGTATTCTGTCTGTTGTCCTGTGTCTTCTGGTCTCTCTTTTAGGATTAGTTGTATTTGTTGTATTTTCAAAAATATATATGTTTTTGGGAGGAGATTCCCACTGTCCTACTCACGCCGCCATGTTGGCTCCGCCCTCTCCCATCCCCATAATTTTAATCAACTTTTCATAAAATAAATATACCTAAAATCAGTATTAAAAATTTTACTTCGGATATTTTAAAGCAAACATTACATCAACTTATACCTAGATTTGGTCTTTGTTGTTAACAACATGTGAAAATAACATCTTGGTTGAATTAAGCTCTATGTTGGTGGCATCTCTATCTCTAAAAGCATTCCACTTTTCAAATTTCCTAAAAACTCCAGTTATGCACAACTGCCACCCCAGGTTAATAATAGCAATGAACCATATTCATCCGAAACCACAAGACTGTCAGGTGACATACCAAGAAGTCTGAATTTAACTCAAATAAAAGCCTCTCAATGCTGCAATGCAAAAAGCCTTAATCCTAGCAACCAAATCATAGGGCACTGGAAACATTTAAGAAATCTACTGCCCAGTTCCTGTGTGGTAATCTCCAATGAGTTCTACACAACAGTAGAAAGGGCATATAAAAGTGTAGGCAAAGGGTCTGTTTGTGTTTATACAGAGGATCAAAGCCTAATTGGGCTACACCGAAAAAGAACTAAGATACGATATGAAAAAGAACTTCCAACATCAGCACTCTCTGGAAGACTCATGCCAGAAGATGATCATCAAAAAACCCCAACAAAGATCCACGCACTGCTACAGCTGTAGATGCACTTATCCCACCAGTTCCTGGACTTGCCATGGGAATGAGGAAGGAGATATCTAAGCTGGCCTGTGCATACAGTAAAACAACAAATTTGACTGGATCTATGCTGTTGGAACTCAACCAAGAATTAGGAGAAGTGCAAATTGCAGCGCTCCAAAATCTTACAACTACAGACTATTTACTGTTAAAAGAACATAAGGGATGTGAACATTCCCCAGGAATGGGTTGTTTTAATTTGTCTGATTTCTCTCAGACTGTTCAAGTTCAGTAGGACAATATCCACCATATCATAGATAAGTTTTCACAAATGCCTAAGGTGCCTAACTGGTTTTCTTGGTTTCACTGGAGATGGCTGATAATTACAGGTATGCTTTGGTTATGTAACTATACTCCTATTATGTTAATGTGTGTGCGCAATTTAAGTAGTAGCTTAAAACCTATACATGCTGAAGTTACTCTACAAGAAGATATGTCAAAGAAATAATCAATCTTTCCATGTTTTCTGCCGCCTGCTACTTCTATAGCTTTTCTTCTTCCTTCCTAATTACAACCCTTAAATAGATTTCGTGCCTCATATCAAATTTACCGAGTATCATAACTCCTCCAAGTGGTAAAGATACCTCAAGACAAATGCTGGGCATAGAAGCCACAGGGCATAAATATGCAAAGAAGTAAAAAGCTAACCTTTTCAAACAATAAGGCTTCTCTCTCACTTACCAACTTTACATTTCCCTGTATGGCCCCGGAAGATGACTGGTTAGCCAGAGATGGGTAAGATTCCTCAAGGGAGGAACAACCTAAGACAGGCACAGTCGCAGGGGGGTCATCAGGTGAGAAATTGGGGATCAACAGAGGTGAGGCTTAGAACATCACCCCCCATTTTCAGAGAAATCTTCTGCATATGTGGATGTTTTATTGCCCTTGTCTAGCTTGGATTAACACATAGTCTACAGGCACACACCTGATCATCTACATTTGCTCTCTTACAACACTAAACTATGTTTTCTACCTTTATCTTGTATCTACCTACCACTTCAGCATTTTATTAAAAATAATAATAATAAAGAGAGAAATGAGGTATCCACATATAAATCAAGTATAAAAATCAAATGAGTATTCATATTTGAACTGACTGTTTATAGTTCATAATGCATGAGCAAAACCGAAAGTTTCTGTGATGGCTGCCCTTGTACTGTTCACCATGTAAGAACTTATTCACTATGTAAGAATTTGTTCTCCATGTAAGAACTTGTTTGTTATGCCTCAGAAGATTGGAGACTGACGAAAATTAGGCTTGGGGTGGATTAATGATTGTGCGTTGAGCATTGACTCCCCTATACAGAATTTTATTGTTGTTAACAACCATTTGATCAATAAATATTAGAGATGCCCTCACAAAAAAAAAAAAGCATACACTTCCAATGGTAAAATAATAAGTAACCGGGATGTAATGAATATAGTCAAGATATTGTAACAGCTTGGTATGGTGAGAGCTGGTACCTAGAATTGTCATGTATATAAATGTTGGATCACTATGTTGTACACCTGAAACTAATGTAATGTAATACTGTGTGTCAACTACCCTTCAATAAAAAATAATTATCTACAAAAAAAAAAAAAAAAAAAAGAAATGTACTGCCCATAACAAAATACATTTTTGCAAAAGGCTCCATCTATCCAGTCCCACTGTTTCACAAGTAACATCCTATTTCTTTGTTTCACTGAAGAGTCTGGGATTTTTACAGAAGCAAAGTATGGCTACTTATCAATTCCTTTATGTCTTCTGCTACAAATACGTGATTAAAGAAAATCAATCTAAGTGCTCTGTAAACTAAGTGCTGTCCTGGCAGCTGGTGCATACTAGGAATGCCAGCTTTTTTTTTTTTTCCTAAGGGTGCTTTGACTCAACAAGGGCTGGTCCTGCACAGAGTGCTCAAGCAGCCATGGCTAAACCCCAATTTTGCAACAATCCCCATCTATTAGGAACTCAGGCTTATCTAATATACAAAAAAAAAATACCCCAAAACCAGAATACTTTCTTACTCAAACTCCCTGTGTTCCCACTCTGCTATTTCAAACAAGTACACACACAGTCTTGGAAGTCACAGCAAGCTTGTGTCCTACCTAGATGACAACCAACTGGAAAAGCAGGCCCTAATGATCACAGGACTCAGAGCAGCAGTATGCAAACTGGCTCACTAATCTGAACTCAACGTTACTTCAGACAGACAAGTCTTACACAAAATACTACCTCTGAATTCACAGACTTTAATGAAACTACCATGTAACATTACTTGGTTGGTTCATGAAATAGAGACATCTCCACTTTCATTAAAAACACTTTCACTGTGTTTCTATTTTAACATATATCAGCATGTTCTTCCAGAAAAATCCATTAGTAAGTAATGTGTGTATTATTCTGATTTGACTAATTCAGTAGCAAAATGCCTTAATATGATGCACTATTAATCCACAACCTGACAGATAATATGCTAAGACCAAGAATCATTCCCCAACATAAAAGAAACAAGAATGGGCTCTGAATCAGCCAAACTTGGATTTAAATCCCAACTCTGTCACCTACAGACTGTAGGTCTTAGAAAATTCCCCCTTAACTTCTCTAATCCTCACATTCTTTGTCTGTGAAATGGGACTATCTCTATAATTAGTATAGGGATAGTGTTCTACCTCTTAAACACTAAAACAGTGTGTCACACATCAAGAGCTCAACAAACATTTGGCAAATTACTGACATGCTACTGGAGCTACCTGTCTCTTCCAAGTACCATGCCTTCTTGTGCCAATTATAAAAACCAAATTTTTTTATGTATTAAAGGGGCAAAAAACTAGAAACAACGAAACTGCCCTCTAATACAAGACCTGATAAATAAATAGCAGTTCATTCATTAAAGTAGAATGCTGTGCAAGCCTGTAAAAGGATGAGATAGAGCTGCATATGAAGAAAAGTTTCATAACAGTATGTAGACCATCAAAATGAAGGCAAACAAACACATCAATATGCTTGGATGCACATTAAATATTTTCAAAAAACATAAATAAGAAACAATACAAAGATACACAATTAATTGTTAAAAGAAGTGAACTCTATGAAATAAAACTGGGAACTGGGGAAAGGGAGGGAGACTTCTATACCTCCAGTCTGGTACCAAAACTCCACATTCATTGCTTTTATTTTTAAAATTCATTCTATTATCATTAATCTATAAATACATGAAGAACATTATGGTTACCAGACTCCCCCTTCACCAAGTCCCTCCCCACAAACCCCATTACAGTCACTGTCCATCAGCATAGTAAGATGGTGTAGACTCCTACTTGTCTTCTCTGTGTTGCACATACCTCCCTATGCTCCCCCCCCACATCATACATGCTAATCATAATGCCCCCTTTCTTTTTCCCTGCCCTTATCCCTCCATTCCCACCCATCCTGCCCAGTCCCTTTCCCTTTGTTAACCATTAGTCCATTCTTGGGTTCCGTGATTCTGCTGTTTTGTTCCTTCAGTTTTTCTTTGTTCTTATACTCCACATATGAGTGAAATCATATGGTACTTGTCTTTCTCCGCCTGGCTTATTTCATTGAGCATAACACCCTCTACCTCCATCCATGTTGTTGCAAATGGTAGGATTTGTTTTCTTCTTATGGCTGAATAATATTCCATTGTGTATATCTACCACATCTTCTTTATCCATTCATCTATTGATGGACACTTCGGTTGCTTCCATTTCTTGGCTATTGTAAATAATGCTGCAATAAACACAGGGGTGCATCTGTCTTTCTCAAACTGGGCTGCTGCATTCTTAGGGTAAATTCCTAGAAGTGGAATTCCTGGGTCAAATGGCATTCCTATTTTGAGCTTTGTGAGGAACCTCCATACTGCTTTCCACAAAGGTTGAACTCATTTGCATTCCCACCAGCAGTGAAGAAGGGTTTCCCTTTCTCCGCAACCTCACCAACACTTGTTATTGTCTTTTGGATGGTGGCGATCCTTACTGTTCTGAGGTGATATCGCATTGTGGTTTTAATTTGCATTTCTCTGATGACAAGCGACGTGGAGCATCTTTTCATGTGTCTGTTGGCCATCTGAATTTCTTCTTTGGAGAACTGTTCAACTCCTCTGCCCATTTTTTAATTGGATTGTTCACTTTTTGTTTGTTGAGGTGCATGAGCTCTTTATATATTTTGGATGTCAACCCTTTATCGGATCTCTCATTTATGAATATATTCTCCCATACTGTAGGGTACCTTTCTGTTTTATTGGTGGTGTCTTTTGCTGTACAGAAGCTTTTCAGCTTGATATAGTCCCACTTGTTCATTTCTGCTTTTGTTTCCCTTGCCCGGGAGATATGTTTATGAAGAAGTCGCTCATGTTTATGTCCAAGAGATTTTTGCCTATGTTTTTTTCTAAGAGTTTTATGGTTTCATGACTTACATTCAGGTCTTCAATCCATTTCGAATTTACTTTGTGTATGGGGTTAGACAGTGATCCAGTTTCATTCTCTTACATGTAGCTGTCCAGTTTTGCCAGCACCATCTGTTGAAGAGACTGTCATTTCCCCATTGTATGTCCATGGCTCCTTTATCATAGATTAATTGACCATATATCTTTGGGTTAATATCTGGGGTCTCTATTCTGTTCCACTGGTCTGTGGCTCTGTTCTTGTGCCAGTACCACACTGTCTTAACTACTGTGGCTTTGTAGTAGAGCTTGAAGTTGGGGAGCGAGAGCCCCCTGACTTTATTCTTCCTTCTCAGGATTGCTTTGGCTATTCAGGGTCTTTGGTGCTTCCATATGAATTTTTGAACTATTTGTTCTAGTTTGTTAAAGAATGTTGTTGGTAATTTGATAGGGATTGCATCAAATCTGTATATTGCATTGGGCAGGATGGCCATTTTGACGATATTAATTCTTCCTAGCCAAGAGCATGGGATGAGTTTCCATGTATTAGTGTCCTCTTTAATTTCTCTTAACAGTGTCATATAGTTTTCAGGGTATAGGTCTTTCACTTCCTTGGTAAAGTTCATTCCTAAGTATTTTTTCTTTTTGATGCAATTATGAATGGAATTGTGCTCGTGATTTCTCTTTCTATTAGTTCATTGTTAGTGTATAGGAAAGCCACAGATTTCTGTGTGTTAATTTTGTATCCTGCAACTTTGCTGTATTCTGGTATCAGTTCTTGTAGTTTTGGAGTGGAGTCTTTAGGGTTTTTTATGTACAATATCATGTCATCTGCAAATAGTGACAGTTTAACTTTTTCTTTACCAATTTGGATTCCTTGTATTTCTTTGTTTTGTCTAATTGCCATGGCTAGGACCTCCAGTACTACGTTGAATAACAGTGGGGAGAGTGGGAATCCCTGTCTTGTTCCCGATCTCAGAGGAAAAGCCTTCAGCTTTTCACTGTTCAGTATGATGTTAGCTGTGGGTTTATCATATATGGCCTTTATTATGTTGAGGTACCTGCCCTCTATACCCATTTTGTTGAGAGTTTTTATCATGAATGGATGTTGACTTTTGCCGAATGCTTTTTCAGCATCTATGGAGATGATCGTGTGGTTTTTGTCCTTCTTTTTGTTTATGTGGTGGATGATGTTGATGGATTTTTGAATGTTGTACCATCCTTGCATCCCTGGGATGAATCCCACTTGGTCATGGTGTATGATCCTTTTGATGTGTTTTTGAATTCAGTTTGCTAATATTTGTTGAGTATTTTTGCATCTATGTTCATCAGGGATGTTGGTCTGGTCTGTAGTTTTCTTTTTTGGTGGGGTCTTTGCCTGGTTTTGGTATTAGGGTGATGTTGGCTTCATAGAATGAGTTTGGGAGTATTCCCTCCTATGTTTTGGAAAACTTTAAGGAGAATGAGTATTATATCTTTTTTGTATGTCTGATAAAATTCCAAGGTAAATCCATCTGGCCCAGGGTTTTTTTTCTTGGGTAGTTTTTTGATTACTGCTTCAATTTCTTTGCTGGTAATTGGTTTGTTTAGATTTTGTGTTTCTTCCTTGGTCAGTCTTGGAAGGTTGTATTTTTCTAGGAAGTTGTCCATTTCTTCTAGGTTTTCCAGCTTCTTAGCATATAGGTTTTCATAGTAGTCTCTAATAATTCTTTGTATTTCTGTTGGGTCTGTCGTGATGTTTCCTTTCTCATTTCTGATTCTGTTGATGTGTGTTGATTCTCTTTTTCTCTTAATAAGTCTGGCTAGAGGCTTATATATTTTGTTTATTTTCTCAAAGAAACAGCTCTTGGTTTCATTGATTTTTTCTATTGTTTTATTCTTCTCAATTGTTTATTTCTTCTCTGATCTTTATTATGTCCCTCCTTCTGCTTATTTTAAGCCTCATTTATTCTTCTTCTTCCAGTTTTGATAATTGTGATGTTAGACTATTCATTTGGGATGGTTCTTCCTTCTTTAAATATGCCTGGATTGCTATCTACGTTCCTCTTAAGACTGCTTTTGCTGCGTCCCACAGAAGTTGGGGCTTTGGTTGTTCTTGTCATTTATTTCCATATATTGCCAGATCTCCATTTTAATTTGGTCATGATCCATTGACTATTTAGGAGCGTGTTGTTAAGCCTCTGTGTGTTTGTGAGCCTTTTTGCTTTCTTTGTACAATTTATTTCTAGTTTTATACCTTTGTGGTCTGAAAAGTTGGTTGGTAGAATTTCAATCTTTTTGAATTTACTGAGGCTCTTTTTGTGGCCTAGTATGTGGTCTATTCTGGAGAATGTTCCATGTGCACCTGAGAAGAATGTGTATCCTGTTGCTTTTGGGTATCCTGTTGCTTTCTATAGCTGTCTATTAGGTCCATCTGTTCTAGTGTGTTGTTCAGTGCATCTGTGTCCTTATTTTCTGTCTGGTGGATCTGTCCTTTGCAGTGAATGGTGTGTTGAAGTCTCCTAAAATGAATGCATTGCATTCTATTTCCTCCTTTAGTTTTGTTAGTATTTGTTTCACATATGCTGGTGCTCCTATGTTGGGTGCATATATGTTTATAATGGTTATATCCTCTTGTTGGACTGAGCCCTTTATCATTATGTAGTGTCCTTCTTTATCTCTTGTTACTTTCTTTGTTTTGAAGTCTATTTTGTCTGATACTAGTACTGCAACACCTGCTTTTTTCTCCCTGTTGTTTGCCTGAAATATCTTTTCCATCCCTTGACTTTTAGTCTGTACATGTCTTTGGGTTTGAGGTGAGTCTGTTCTAAGCAGCACATAGATGGGTCTTGTTTTTTTATCCTTTCAGTGACTCTTTGTCTTTTGATTGGTGCATTCAGTCCATTTACATTAGGGTGATTATAGATAGGTATGTACTTATTGCCTTTTCAGATTCGTGGTTACCAAAGGTTCCAGGTTACTTTCCTTATTGTCTAAGAGTCTAGCTTAACTCACTTAGTATGCTGTTACAAGCACAATCTAAAGGTTCTTTTCTATTTCTCCTCCTTCATTATTTATATATTAGGTATCACATTCTGTACTTTTTGTCTATTCCTTGATTGACTTTGGGGAGAGTCAATTTAATTTTGCATTTGCCTCCCAATCAGCTGCTCCACCCTCCCTACTGTGGTTTTACTACCTCTGGAGACAGCTATCCAACCCTAGGAACACTTCCATCTATAGCAGTCCCTCCAAAATAGACTGCAGAGATGGTTTGTGGGAGGTAAACTCTCTCAGCTTTTGCTTATCTGGAAATTGTTTAATCCCTCCTTCAAATTTAAATGATAATCTTGCCAGATAAAGTAATCTTGGTTCCAGGCCCTTCTGCTTCATGGCATTAAATATATCATGCCACTCCCTTCTGGCCTGTAAGTTTTCTGCTGAGAAGTCTGATGTTAGCCTGATGGGCTTTCCTTTGTATGTGATCTTATTTCTGCCTCTGGCTGCTTTTAACAGTCTGTCCTTATCCTTGATCTTTCCCATTTTAATTACTATGTGTCTTGGTGTTGTCTTCCTTGTGTCCCTTGTGTTGGGAGATCTGTGCATCTCCATGGCCTGAGAGACTATCTCCTTCCCCAGATTGGGGAAGTTTTCAGCAACTACCTCCTCAAAGATACTTTCTATCCCTTTCTCTCTCTTCTTCTTCTTCTGGTATCCCTATAATGCGAATATTGTTCCACTTGGATTGGTCACACAGTTCTCTCAATATTCTTTCATTTTTAGAGATCCTTTTTTCTCTCTGTGCCTCAGCTTCTTTGTATTCCTCTTCTCTAGTTTCTATTTCATTTATTGTCTCCTCCACCATATCCAACCTGCTTTTAATACCCTCCGTCGTGCTCTTCAACGACTGGATCTCCAACCTGAATTCATTCCTGAGTTCTTGAATGTCTTTCCATACCTCCATTAGAATGTTGATGATTTTTATTTTGAACTCCCTTTCAGGAAGAGTCACGAGGTCCATATCATTTAAATCTTTCTCAGGAGTTGTATTAATAATTTTACTCTGGACAAGGTTCCTTTGGCGTTTCATGTTTGTATATGGTGCCCTCCTAGTGTCCAGAAGCTCTATTCTGGAGCTGCTTAGCCCCTGAAGGAATGTCGGGGGTTGCAGGGTAGCGGTACTGGTGCCTGGGGGTTGGAAAGAGCTGTTCCCCGCCTCCCTGCTGCTGTGCCTATCTCCACTGCCTGAACCAGTGGGCGGAGCACACAGGTATAAGTTTTTGTCCCAGAGCAGCTGGATATGGATCCCTGCTTTCCACAAACAGCCGGCATCCCAGTCTCCCCAGGAACTCTGCCTGTATTAACTTTCCAACCCGGTAGTCATGAAATGTAGGTTTGTGCTCCCAGAGAAGATCTCAGGAGCTAGGTATTCAGCAGTCCCAGGCCTTCCACTCCCTCCCTGCTCCGTTTCTCTTCCTCCCGACGGTGAGCTGGGGATGGGGGAAGGGCTTGGGTCCCACGGAGCCACAGCTCTAGTACATTACCTTGTTCAGTGAGGTCTGCTCTTTTCTCCAGGTGAGTGCAGTCTGACAAAGTCCTCTTTCCTGTTGCTCTCTCAGGATTAGTTGCGCCAATTAAATGTTCTAATTGTATCCAGTTTTAGAAGGAAGCCTCTGTCTCTCCTCTCACTCCACCATCTTTAATTTCTTCCACATTCATTTCAATAAGCACTTCTTCAACCCCCCCCCACATTTTGGATAACCTCCCCTCCAAGAAATACAAAAGAGCTTGATACCCATGATAATCTAATGGCAGGATATGATTCGTTTTTCCTCTGAAGAGTTTCAGAATAGAAAAGAACTAGCCAGAAAAAAGTCTGATGGGCACTAAGCTCAAAATCCAGCAAAGTGTGACAAAACTAAGAAAAGGAAGATGAAATGTTCCAGAACAGAAACGCCACTAGTGAAATTAGAAGGTTATTTCTCTAATGTTAACCTACTAGAGTCTCTATTCACCCAGATGCTAAAAATAAAAATATAGAAGTCACCAAGTCCTGTTCTTCTATCTCCTAAATGTCTTGTAGCAGGGCCACAACCATGACACCACCTCCTGGTCTGGGTTGCCCTGTACCGCACCACTCAGTCTCCAGACCTCTCCTCCTGCTGTCCTCCACTTTCTTCTCCACAGGATACCAAAGGGAAAATCTCAACATGCCACTCATGTCAAACATCCCCAGTTAATACTCTACCATGCTCAGGATAAAGTTCTAATTTTTTTAAGACTTGCCCCTGCCCGTATCCACTCCAATCAGTTCTTTAAATACAAAGTTTTCACTCCTAACTTCCCTGTGTTCACTGCATTTTGTCTCATCTTCACTTTGTCCTTTGCTCTGGTACATTTTTTTTCTGTCCTTCCCCTATTAGCTTGGTTCACTTTCAGGTCTTAGCTTACAAGTTACTTCCCACAAGAGTCCTTCCTGATCACTCTAATTGTCCACCCTATGTCTAGAATAGATTCCCCTTCCCATCTGCCTCCTCCACATCTCTCTCTTTCCTCCAACAGAATTCAAAATTGACACTCTGTGCATCCCTTGTACTGGCGCATGCCAGACTACTGTTGTAACTGCTTCTTCATGGTCTCCATTTCTACTGAACTGTTAAGTCCTGTGAGGATGAGACCATACTTCTCTTTTGCACAGCTGTATTCTAGTGTCTAGCACCATGGCTAGCATTTAGTAGCCTGTCAATAAATTAAAACTAATTTTTGAATGAACCCTTCAGATATTTCTTATCTTGAGATCAATTTAATATTAACAAACCACTGAACTGAATTTAGTGGTGTTTTCTGATGAGAATGAAATTAAAATATCTCAGTACCTACTTGCTCATACTTAATTCTGAGGTAGTCATTTCAGGGGATATTTCATTCAGTAGCCCCACTAACTCTTTATTCTCAAAAAGGAGAATAAACATTCTAAACACAATATAAACTGATCATACAATCCTCTTTCTTCCTCCAAGACTGGTCCAGAGGAGTCCAAGTAGTAAATATTAGAAAGGCATTATGGGATGCTTTCAGACATTTAACTTTAAATGTTCCCTTTTTTCCTTTTACTTTCCCTCTCAGTACAGCTTGAATTTAAATGCATAAGTCTTTTTAAAAGTTTAACATATTTGGAGCTCATGGAACCTGGCCTCTAACCTCTATTAGCTCTGAACATCATTTAAGCTCCTTAAATCTCTATTTGTTCACTCATAAAATGGTTAATAAAATCTCTCTCCTCTACCAACTTCAATCACAGAGATGTGGGAAAATTAAGTAAGATAATACACATGAAAACAATTTGTAAACTACTGCTTCTGGCTTTGTCTACTTGGGGACAAGGCATTCCTTCTACAAGAAACCTAGAAAATTAGCATGAATCAAGACAGAGAATAGTATACAGAAATGAGGCAATGCTAAGACTGTTATCCTTAGAAAAGCCTGCCTGCAAAATTGGCCTTTGCCTTGGCATGTGAAAATTTGACTGGTAAGCAGCTCCCTACACTGACAGAAAACTCTTCTTAAGTGATTATGTGGCTTACTGTAACTAAACTGTATGAACAGTGTGGCTTGTGTTGACTGCCTGCTTTTCTTCTGGGAGTCTGGATTCTGGTACATGCTAGTCATAGGTATTGACATGATCAGTCTCCAATAAAAACCCTATGCACTATCTGACCAATCCCCAACAATAGAGCACATCATTGTTGGAGAATTCAAAGACATCCTGTGTGACTCCACTGGGAAAGGACACTTGGTTTCCTCCAGACCTTGCTCCATGTGCCTTTTCCTTTGCTGATTTGTGTAAGCTTTGTATTCTTTCACTGTAAAACACTGTAGCTCTGAGTATGACTATATGCTGAGTCCTGTCAGTTCTTGGCAGTGAAGCATCAAACCTGGGGGTGGCCTAAATACTAAAATGTATTCACAGAATAAGTACTATGACTATCAGTCTGAAATGGAAAAGGAGCTTTCAGTACAAAACAGAAGTAGTTCTCTTTTGCCCAGTGTCATTACAAAAACAAAGCAAAAAAATACATTCAGTTGTGGAGTAAATAAATGTTTCCATCCTACTCCATCACTCCAGTTACTCAAGCCCTCCAGTTCATTAGTTCTAGTGCAGATGCCTTCTGGCTGAGCTACTCCAAAGCCTGACACTTCAATGTTCTCTTTTCCACCCAGATTCTCCCAGATCTCATACCTTCTAGATATACTCTTGGCCATTTTCCAACTCTAAAAGCCCAATCTTGCTTTTCAACTGAAAAGCCTTGCTATAGGACAACAAGAAACACTGTATAGTGGTCTAATGAACCACTGCTATTGCTTGGCACACACTCTTAATTTCTCCCTTATTCATTATCTAGCAAATGCCTCACATTTAGCTGTATTATTGTTATCAGACACTATTAATGCTCCATTATATCCTAAAATCTCTACAGCCATTCATACTGAAAACTAAACTAAGACTGTGATTAAGACTATCAACTGTTCCCTAGAGTTTGCTTTCTGCCTTCCTTCTTTTTAACAGTAGAACCACCAGAATTTTCAAAGGCACATGACTACCTAGTTAGAGACCACATTTCCCAGCTTCTCTGGCATCTAAGTGTCGTCATATTGCTAGGTTCAAGTTAATGGAATAAACAGTAATTAGTATGTGCAACTTCTAGGTCACCTCCATAAATACAAACTCCTTTTCCTTCTTCTCTCCTTACCCCTTCCCTGATAGCTGAGAAACAGCAATAACTAGTGGAAGCCATATGTTAAAGATGGCACAGCAGTCCTCACTGGCCTACCAGTATGGACCATCACATGACTTCATGCAACTGTGCTGAACCTGCCAAAAATACATGCCTACTTTTTAAAAACTATTATATGAGAGAAACAGTTATATTTTACTGTATCTTACAGTCCTTTACAAAGCTTAGCTTGTACTCTGACACATAATTACACTAATTTGGGTCTGAGTCTCACTTCTTAGGCAATCTGTTTGCCATTTCTGGGGTTAGAATCCCTAGAAGACCACTTCCAATTCTGAATTTATAACTGGTGTACACTGTTCCTAACAGTGCACAGTAAGGATCACTATGTGCTATATTTCAGGAGTACAAATTTATAGAATAAGCTTTACTTATAACCATGCACTTAAATATCAGATAGTCTTAGGTAGGTTATGTCAAACTTAGAAAACTTAAACACATAAATTCACATCAACACATTTTGTAGGAAGGAGTATCACATAGTAATTAAGCGGTTTTAAAAGCAGAGAGATCAAGTTATGAATCCCAGTCCTCTCATTTATTAGCTGTAAATACTACAACTATTAATGTAAGTAACACACTTATTTCATACAGTTGTAATGATTTAGAGGAGTTTAACATGTATAAAGTATTTAGCACAGAATAAAATACCTAGGAATAAACCTAACCAAAGAAGTGAAAGACCTATACCCTGAAAACTACAAGTCACTCTTAAGAGAAATTAAAGGGGACACTAACAAATGGAACTCATCCCATGCTCATGGCTAGGAAGAATTAATATCGTCAAAATGGCCATCCTGCCCAAAGCAATATACAGATTTGATGAAATCCCTATCAAATTACCAGCAACATTCTTCAATGAACTGGAACAAATAATTCAAAAATTCATATGGAAACACCAAAGACCCCGAATAGCCAAAGCAATCCTGAGAAAGAAGATTAAAGTAGGGGAGATCTCACTCCCCAACTTCAAGCTCTACTACAAAGCCATAGTAATCAAGACAATTTGGTACTGGCACAAAAAAAGAGCCACAGACCAGTGGAACAGATTAGAGGCTCCAGACATTAACCCAAACATATAGGGTCAATTAATATTTGATAAAGGAGCCATGGACATACAATGGCGAAATGACAGTCTCTTCAACAGATGGTGCTGGCAAAACTGGACAGCTACATGTAGGAGAATGAAACTGGACCATTGTCTAACCCCATACACAAAAGTAAATTCGAAATGGATCAAAGACCTGAATGTAACTCATGAAACCATAAAACCCTTAGGAAAAAAACATGGGCAAAAACCTATTAGACATAAACATGAGTGACCTCTTCTTGAACATATCTCCTCAGGCAAGGAAAACAACAGCAAAAATGAACAAGTGGAACTATATTAAGCTGAAAAGCTTCTGTACAGCAAAAGATACCATCAGTAGAACAAAAAGGAACCCTACAGTATGGGAGAATATATTTATAAATGACAGATCCGATAAAGGCTTGACGTCCAAAATATATAAAGAGCTCACCCACCTAAACAAACAAAAAACAAACAATCCACTTAAAAAATGGGCAGAGGAACTGAACAGACAGTTCTCCAAAAAAGAAATACAGATGGCCAACAGACACATGAAAACATGCTCCACATCGCTAATTATCAGAGAAATGCAAATTAAAACTACAATGAGGTATCACCTCACACCAGTAAGGATGGCTGCCATCCAAAAGACAAACAACAACAAATGTTGGCGAGGCTGTGGAGAAAGGGGAACCCTCCTACACTGCTGGTGGGAATGTAAATTAGTTCAACCATTGTGGCAAGCAGTATGGAGGTTCCTCAAAATGTTCAAAATAAACTTACCATTTGACCCAGGAATTCCACTCCTAGGAATTTACCCTAAGAATGCAGCAATCAAGTTTGAAAAAGACAGATGCACCCCTATGTTTATCGCAGCACTATTTGCAATAGCCAAGAATTGGAAGCAACCTAAGTGTCCATTAGTAGATGATTGGATAAAGAAGATGTGGTACATATACACAATGGAATATTACTCAACCATAAGAAGAAAACTAATCCTACCATTTGCAACAACATGGATGGAGCTAGAGAGTATTATGCTCAGTGAAATAAGCCAAGCAGAGAAAGAGAAATACCAAATGATTTCACTCATCTGTGGAGTATAAGAACAAAGGAAAAACTGAAGGAACAAAACAGAAGCAGAATCACAGAACCCAAGAATGGACTAACAGGTACCAAAGGGAAAGGGACTGGGGAGGATGGGTGGGTAGGGAGGCATAAGGGGGGGGAGATGAAGGGGGGTATTAAGATTAGTATGCATAAAGGGGGGGTTGGGAGAAAGGGGAGGGCTGTACAATACAGAGAAGACAAGTAGTGATTCTACAGCATTTTGCTATGCTGATGGACAGTGACTGTAACGGGGTTTATAGCAGGGACCTGGTATAGGGGAGAGCCTAGTAAACATAATATTCTTCATGTAAGTGTAGATTAAAGATAACAACAAAAAAAACAGTTCCTGTGTGGGACCTCCATTAAGTTCTTCACAATGGTATAAAAGGCATATCAAAGGGTGGGTAAAGGGTCTGTTTGTGTTTATACAGAGGATCAAAGACTAATTTGGCTACCCAGAAAACGAACTAAGATACGATATGAAGAAGAAGTTCCAACATCAACATCCTCTGGAAGAGTCATTCCAGAAGATGATCATCAAAAAACGTCAACAAAGATCCTGGCGCTGTTGCAGTTGTAGCTGCATACATCCCACTGGTTCCTGGAATTGCCATTGGAATGAAGAAGGAGATATCTAAGCTGGCCTGTGCATACAGTAAAATAACAAATTTGACTGGATCTATACTGTTGGAACTCAACCAAGAATTAGGAGAAGTGAAAGTTGCAGCACTCCAAAATCATGAGACTACAGACTATCTACTGTTAAAAGAAGATATGGGATGTGAACAGTTCCCAGGAATGTGTTGTTTTAAAGTGTCTGATTTTTCTCAAACTATTCAAATTCAGTTAGACAATATCCATCATATCATAGATAAGTTTTCATAAATGCTTAGGGTGCCTAACTGGTTTTCTTAGTTTCATTGGAGATGGCTGGTAATTATAGGTCTGCTTTGGTTATGTAACTGTATTCCTATTATGTTAATGTGGGTGCACAATTTAATTAGTAGTTTAAAACCTATACATGCTTAAATTACTCTACAAGAAGATATGTCAAAGAAATAACCAATCTTACCATGTTTTCTTCCGCCTGCTACTTCTATAGCTTTTCTTCTTCCTTCCTAATTACAACCCTTAAATAGAATTCGTGCCTCATATCGAATTTACCAAGTATCATAATTCTTCCAAGTGGTAAAGATACCTCAAGACAAATGTTGGGCATAAAACCCACAGGGCATAAATATGCAAAGAAGTAAAAAGCCAACCTTTTCAAACAATATGGCTTCTCTCTCACTTACCAACTTTACATTTCCCTGTATGGCCCCGGAAGATGACTGGTTAGCCAGAGACGGGTAAGATTCCTCAAGGGAGGAACAACCTAAGACAGGCACAGTCACAGGGGGGCCATCAGGTGAGAAATTGGGGATCAACAGAGGTGAGCCCTAGAACCTCACCCCCACTGTTTTGAGAGAAATCATCTGCATCCGTGGATGTTTGGTTGCCCTTGTCTAGCTTGGATTAATACTTAGTCTATAGGCACACACCTGATCATCTACATTTGCTTTCTTACAGCACTAAACTATGTTTTCTACCTTTATCTTGCATCTACCTACCACTTTAGCATTTTATTAAAAATAATAATAATAATAATAAGGGAGAAATGTGGGATTCACATATAAATCAAGTATAAAAATCAAACGAATATTCATATTTGACCTGTTTGTTTATAGTTCATAATGCGTGATCAAAACCAAAAGTTTCTGTGATGACTGCCCTTGTACTGTTCACCATGTAAGAACTTATTCACTATGTAAGAATTTGTTCACCATGTAAGAACTTGTTCGTTGTGCTTCAGAAGATCGGAGACTGATGAGAATTAGGCTTGGGGTGGATTAATGATTGTGCATCGACTCCCCTGTACAGAATTTTATTGTTGCTAACTGTTAACAACCATTTGATCAATAAAGATGAGAGATGCCCTCTCAAAAAAAAAAAAAAGAAATGCTTCTGGACTCAAGAGAATCAAGAGGTTTTCTGAAAGACAGCAAACATCAGTTGATCATTATATTAAAGTATTCTGAATTCCCAAAAAAACAAACAATTTAAAGGTTTCATTTTTTATTATCAGCTTAAAGTTATTACTTGAAAATTGGGATGTTGTCTAAAATTTAGAAATAGGTTTTAGAGGTATGTTATTCGGAGAAGCCTCAAAAAACACGAACTAAAATAAGTTAATTGAGAATCATAGTGGTGATTCTACAAACATACAATAAAAGCAAAAGCTTGGAAAATTAAGTATCATCTCAATGACACCAAGTGCATTAGGTTACTCAAGCTTTCTTCAAATCATTTTTTAGCTAGTACTTTAAATTGCTAAAATTCTCAAAATAACCTCTAAATCACAAAAAATATACATAAATATTTGCAATATCACTTCTATTTTTCATGACAGTCGTAAAGCCCAAGACCTCAAGATACATGTAGATATAGCCATTTTTTAAATTGTAGGATCTCTTGTTCTAACTTTCCAGACTCACCTTCTAGGAATACAATGCTTCATCAGGTCATTCCATTACTACAAAATTATCAATAACTCCTATGTTCTTCCATATCAACACTCACAAATTTTCTAGGATGACCATTCCTCCATCACCCTTAGATTCACCAACAGCAGTGCCCAATCATGTCACTTCCCCTTTAACTTAAAGAGAAAAGTGCTCCTCTCCCTCTCCAAGTCTACAGAATTGATCCCATCCCTTCTGATCTCTTATTCAACCTTACCTATTTCTTGTAACTCTTTATTTCTTCCACCCATTTATCTCTAAAATGGTCCATGTTATTGCCATATTTCCTTCCCTACCAAACCAAACTAGAAAAAGTTCAATATACACAGCTTCTTAATGCTCCATTCAAAGTGTGCACAAAATCTTAACACTGTCACCTCCTCATACTCTATTCCCTGATAGCCTCATTTCATCCAGTTTCCAAAATATTCCCATTTTCTGGCTATTTTTCTGAATTCAGATACAGTAGGATTTGCAGGCCTGATATATGTGTTTTTAAAAACCTTCAAATATACAATGGAATATTGCTCAGCAACAAAAACAAACTACTGATAGATGCAATAACATGAATGAATCTCAAAAGCATTTACACAAAGTGAAAAAACCTGATACAAAAGGCTACAAATGTATTATTCATTTATATGACATTCTGGAAAACACAAAACTACAGGGACATAAATGAGACCAGTGGTTTTCATGGTGGATGTGAGGGAAGGAGGAATCACTACAAAAGCGAATGAAAAAACTTTTTGAGATGATGGAAATATTCTGTATCTCAATTGTAGTGATTACGTATTACTATACATTTGTCAAACTCATCAAAAACTGCACACCTAAAAAGGTGTATTTTAATACTGGTAAATTATATGTCAATAAAACTAACCTGGAGGGAAAACTTCTGAGAGACTGTAATGCACTCATATAAAGCAGATTTCAAAGTCTCTATCTCTAGCCCCCAACTGACTGCCTACTAAGAAAACTACCTGAATCTCAAGGCAGCTCAAACTTATTATTACAGCTAAATTTCTTTATCTTCTCCACCATGCCTACTCTTGCCTCCTGTATTCCTTATCTTGGTTAATGGCAGTATTTTCCATGCTCCCATTTCCCAACAGAGTAGATGCAGCCACAGCTCCTTCTCTTTCATATTCCATATTCAGTCAAACACTGAATCCTTTTCTTCCAGATAAATCTCCTCCTTTCCTATCTTTCAACCACTTCAGCTACTTTCTCTAGTCTGTAACAAATATAATAGTACATTCACTGGCATCTGCTTCCAATCTCAGTTCACTTTGTCCCATTTTTTTTTTGTTACAATACCATCTAAGGTAACATCCTAAAACACAAAGCTGATCACACCACACCACTGCTAGATTCCAAATGCCTAGTATACAAGAAATCTGTTTAGAATTTGAGCCCAAGCATTATCCCAACCTCTCATTTCCTGCCATTCCTTTGTATGCATATTCTAAAATTCTCAATAATCACTTAACTTGCTATCCCCTTTCCTTAGGCTATACATACAAATATGCCTCAACTACAAGTACCTCTTCCTTACTTGATTCAACTTGGAAATTCCAATGTATCCTAAATTTAGGGTGCAGCTCAATGCAACCTCCTCTACCAGAAACAGAGGTAACCTCCTCTTACGTACACTCAGAATTATTTATATGGCTGTATTAGAGCATATTATCACCATCTGCTTAACGTTTACTAGGCATTGTGGAATCATGAATGCAAAGATGAATGAATAAGACAGAATAACTGCTCAGATTTCGGCTATAACTAGCTATTAAAGTGACAGTCTCACTGTCAGCTGAAACTAAGAGCACCTAAAGGAAGGGTTCTTAAATCTACTGACCCACAAAGGTATCTGTGGTTCAGTGTGCAAAGTGGAGAGGGGAAAAATGATAGACTTACTTTCACTAATCTCTAACATAATTTAGCATTTCCTTCCATTAAGCCACAGGCAACAATCCTCAGCGTTAGCAGTTTCTGTAACTTTGATCGCAATAGGAATCATAGAGTCTCATCACACTACAGTTGAGCTATCTAGAAACATTGTAAATGTTCATCAATACTTCAAAATTACAATACTTACTGGATGCACTGCTAGCTCTTAACAGTTAATGAGTTCATATGCAATACATGCTACCTGTGTCACACACATAGTATTTCGACAATTATTTCAATATAATGAGTTTCCTTTACAATCCAACATATTTTATGTGTTTATAAACATTTTTCTGAGAAAAGTTCTATATAACAACTTCTTTAACAAGCTGCAAAAGGGATAGTTGGCAGGAAAAATGATTTTAAAAACCCTGCTGTCAAGGCTCTTCTCCTTCTCCAAAGGCCCAGGCCCATGCCTGGCATTATAAAAAAAAATCCTCAAATATGCTTACTAAATGAACAAACCAATATAGAGTTGAAGTTATTTTTCTTAACTCCTTTGCATTTTTAAAACGAAGTCAAATAGTCTGTAATTCAAAAGCTGCAAAGGCAGCATGTCAGATATGGTATCATATATTACCTCTAAAAAAGCAGTATTAGACAATGGCTAAATACCAAAAAAGAGTAAACACCACAATTAAAATGATCTAGCAATATGATTTTTAAGCACTTGCAAGTTCTTAGAGTTCTATTATATTTAGCATATATGTGAAATATTTTAAGAAACACAGTCATCAGATTTGAGATTCCACCCAACAAAAGCTCTTTTCTTGAGAGGAAGGAGGAGTCTGAGAAGCTTCCACAATCAGACAAACAATACTGATAAATGTTTCCTCTCACTCTGTCTCTGTAACTACTGGGATCACAAAATACCATCTATTAATTCATAACTTATTAGTAATGTTACAAAGCTTTTATAAATGTTTACTAAACAACTGAGTACAGTTAGATTTGCTACATTTTGTTCCTGCATTAAAGTATACAGAAATAGATTGGGACTCATCAAGTTGCCATTTTCTCAAAAGTTCCTAGATTTATAGAAGCATATGTGCAAGTAAAAATAATTCTGATCAAAGAGAGTCTCTAATGCATAGTTAAGCTACAGTAGAACATTAGTGTTTGTTTAGTATCCAGTTTCCAGTTCCAAACTACTATAAATAAGATATGAGACACCAAACAAACCTACGTAATACTAACTGGTACTAGAAGACAACAGGGCTTTTTTTCCCTGGCAAACAGTTATTTTATTGTGCATGCTATGTTTTCAGAAAGATGAATAATCTTTCCTCTGAGCTTTTAAAATTGACATGTAAACACACCAATATATATTTAACTGAAAATTTTGGCAGGATGGAAACGCAAACTCCAAAAGCATCTTTCATACACAAGTAAAACACAACATTAAGAAAAACAAAATACTTCCTTAAAAAAAAAAACTATCTGATAATTTCAATTGGAAGTTATAAAAATATTTTAAGATGGAATTCCTGACAGTTTATCTCTGCTCTTTAGATAAGTCAGAATTTTATACTTGTAATTTTTATTTAGTTCTTATTATAATTAGCAAGTTGGAAAAGATGAATTTAGTAAACACATATAAAGTATTTCTAGTCCCTGGCTTCTATAACATTGTCTCTAATCCTAAAAAACCATTTCCTGAGAAATCCATCACATACTTAAGGAAAACTAGACTATGTAATTGGGATACCTAAATTTCTTACTGCTGTAGAACCAGAGAAAAGATCAGTGGTTACCAGCACTTAGGAGTGGGTCTGATGACTGCAGAGGGGTAGCATGAGGGAATTCTTTGGGGCACCAGAATTGTTCAATGTCAGTAGTGGCAGTTGAAATAATCTAGTCATGTGTTAGAACTATAAGAAGCACATGTATATGCATGTTCTTTGCAGCACAATAAATTCGCAATAGCCAAAAGGTGGAAACAGCCCAGATGTCCATCAATGAGTGGGTGGATAAGCAAACTGTGGTATATACATACAATGGGATCTTACTAAGCCATAAAAAGGATGAGATGCTATAACATAGACGAACCTTGAAAACATTATGCTAAGTGAAAGAAACCAGACAATAAAGGTCATATATTGTATGATTGTTTATATGAAATAGCCAAAATAGACAAATCCATTGAGGCAGAAAATAGGTGGTTGTCAGGAACCAAAGGAGAAGAAAAGAAGAAACTGGTAAAAGGTTAAATGGTTTACTTTGGAGTCACGGAAATGTTCTAGATAGGTAGGTAGGTAGGTGGATGGATATGGTAGTTGCATAATATTACAAATGTACTAAATATCACTAACTGTTCATTTTAAAGTGGCTAATTTTATGTTATATGAATTTCACCTCCAGAAATTATATACATATATATGAAGCTCATACATAAGCAACATGATGGTGATAATGACAGCAAGAACAATGATGATAATACAGTGGTAATGACAATGTGCTTTAAAAAAAAACAGGAAGGACAGATCATCTGCCTTCAACATGCTTAACATTTAAATTTAAGGAATATGCAGAAAACCTATAACAGTTAAATATATTATTTAAAAAAAGAAAAATAGAATTCCATCCTTCTGTAAAAATATAGTCACAGTATAAAAGGAATTCTCATTTGACTGGAAAGTCTTGCTTGTCTGAATGGCAAAGCTTAAAAACAACTTCAGTAAACCTTTGAAATAACAGTTACTGACCTTTGGCTTTGACAGTTCTGTCAGTATATGAAACTCACCAACAAAGTGAAAACATGGCCTCTACTACAGAGCCTGGTAGCTGCTCTCACCAATATAGGAAAGAAACCACTGTTGGCTGACTAACTGCCTCCCGATTGCCAACGCTGAGTGGTATGTCATCAGGTCATAGGACAGTAAAGCAGAAGGCAGAATTCATGTCTTTATTCCCTCAGCAGCTGGCATTTTCTGTATGTTACGAACTGTGCCAACGAGCAGGTACAGCAAAAAGGGTAAGACTTAGGCCTTAAACTTCAAAAATTCACAGTTCAAATTCAAGACTCATTAGAATGTAGAGCAAATGGCATTCTCATTCAAGACTGTTAAGAGTGAAAACTGGTACAACCACTTCAGAAAGCAATGTAGCAATATCTAGTAAGGTTGAACATACACATCACTTAATCTATAAATTCAATCCAATGTACATATTCAACAGAAATGTGCACACATCTTCCCCCCCAAAAAAACTGCACAAAATTGTTCACAGATGCATTATTTATTACAACCTCAAACTGGAAATGATCCAACTATCTATCAACATAGTAGCCTGAATAAATTAACTGTGGCCACTCACACAGAGGAGCACTATACTGCAGCAATTGTCAATCAGGGACGAGTATACATTCTGACCATCATAAAAGAGAGCTTGCTTCACCACTCCTTTGCCAAAATAAGGTCTATCATTTTTTCTAATCTTTGTCAGATTAGTAAATCACAGCTAAGTAAATTACAGACATGATATTATTTTTATTTGTATTTTTATTTATTGAAGTTAAACATCATTCAAAATTCTAAAGGTCATTTAAAAATCTATTTGTGAATTTTCTTCTTTACATCACTTGTAAAGGCAGGTACTCTATCACATTAAGTTTTATCTTCCTCATGTGCAAATCTGAGCTAAGAGCACTTGTCTCATAGAATGACTAAGAGGTCAAATGAGAAAATTGTAGAGTATAATCAGTTATTGATAACTAGGGCTCTACATCAAAATCATGTTAGAGAGCATCAAAGCAAATCAAAACAAAAACCTGCCCAAAAGCATACCCGAGAAGATTGAGAATTAATCCCAGGCAGGGCAATCTGAAGGATTTTCAAAGAGGTTCACAATGACTCTGATGCACAGCCCAGGCTGAGGACCACGGGGAAATCAGAAAATGAAGGCCATTCCCTTTTTGCATTACCAAATATGCTTTCTCTTTTGAGATATGTATGGAATCTCTGACACTGGATTCTTAATTTCTTGGGGTTGGAAATTCTAGTAAAAGTGGTCTTTTATTGCTTTTCAACCCCTAGACTGCTTAGATTAGCTGAATAAAAATATTTTCAATATTTATGTGCAGCTAAGGCTAATTTCCAAAGCAAACACTCTTATTTACTAAATATATGTCTAGGGCATTGTGCTGTAGCTGATTATTAGAATAAAATCTCAGAATTTCTCTTTCTACATTTCAAAAACATTCATAATCTTATACTACTCTACTTCAAGTATATGGTTTATGATGAGCAGTACTTATTGTTCACTGAGAAATTCCCTCTCAACAAGAATTCATCAACACAAGAGAGATACATGTTAACACATTCTAATTAGGAAAAAACAAAAGATAACATCTCAACAAATGGTGCTGGATAAACTATTCAATGGAGAAAATTAAGCTCAACCCTATCTTACTCAATATATAAAAATTAACTCAAAGTGAGTCATAGACCCAAACATAAAAGCTCAAAAACTGTGAGATCTCTAAAGAAAACAGGAGAAAATCTTCATTTTAGAGTAGGGTAAAAAAATTTCTTACAAACACACACAAAAAAACTGTAAAATAAAAAAAAATAATAAACTAGATTCCATCAAATTTAAGACTTCTAACTTTGAAAGACACCACTAAAAAAACAGAAGCCAGAGTCTGGTGAAAATAAGCAATATATATATATATATATATATATATATATATATATATATATATATATATATATATCTAACAAAGAACTTTTAACCAGAATATATAAATAAGTCTTACAACTCCTAAGAAGCAGCAAGTAATCCAATTTTTAAATGGGCAGAATATTTGGACACTTTGCAAAAGAAGATATATAGCCAATAAGCACAAAGAATATGTTCAACATCATTAGGCATCAGGGAAAGGTAAATTAAACTACAATGAAATACCAGTACATACCTATTAAGAATTGCTACAATTAAAAAGATTGACACCAAATGTTGGTAATAACTGGAACTATCATACATTGTTAGTGAGCAATTAAAGTGGTAACACTGCTTTGGAAAACCACATTAGCACTTTCTTATAAAGTTAAATATACATTTGCTTGCAACCCAGCAATTCCACTCCTAGGTATCGACCCAAAAAAATGAAAACATGGTCATACAAAGACTTGTACATGAATGTTCACAGCAGCTCTATACATACTAGCCCTCAAAATTCAAAATTGGAAATAATCTAAACACCCATCATATGGTGTATGGATAAACAAATTTAGTCTATCAATATACTGAAATACTGGTCTCCAATAAAAAGCAATTAAGCTACTGGAACAAGCAGAAACATGGGTGAATCTCAAAAACATTCTGCTGACTGCAAGAAACCAGACACAGAAGAGTACATATTGTAGAACATTCATTTACATGAAATTTTAGAATAGACAGAAATAATCTATAGTGACTGACAGCATATCAGAAACTGTAAGGGACTACCAAATGGATTTACAAGGAAAGTTTGGTGGTGGTGGTGGTGGTGTTAAAAAGTTCCTTATCTTGAAAGTAGTTGTTATACACTGTATACATTTGTCAAAACTCATAGAACTGTGTTGTTTCAAAATGAACCTAGGATCTGTTTTTATCAGGTATGGTGAGATACATAAGGGAAATGACTGTCATGAGGGAAGAAACTGATACTCACAATTCCCTAAAAACAAGGGGAATGCTACACACTGGGCCACATGAGGAAGAGGGGACAAGAGGAAAACATGGCAGCAATCTGCATTGTGGTTTTCACAGGGAAGAACGGGCAAGGCTGGATTTAAGATAGGCTAGTTTAAATAATTTCAGTGGTCTCCAAGGTATAGTGACTACCACTAGTTGACTGGTACCTGGCCATGAGGAAGAGCAGGAGGAGTGACCCAGGGGTATAAAGAGGTCAACAGAGCAGGGATTTGGGGATAGGCTCTGGATATGTCGGTTTGCACAATTAAAGGCACACTCCTCAAAGGGGAGTCCTTTGCTATATCTAAGAATTAGCTAGCCCTGGGAGGGGCAGTTTCTCTGGGATCAAGAAGGCCCCAAAGTCAAAACACCAGAAAACACAGAAAATAAAAAGGCACAATTAATACAAATATACTTAAAGGGATAATTTTATTGAATGTTTCACAAGTTTATTTTAAAGGAAAACTTAATTTTAAGAATAAATACAACATCAGCGTGGCTAAACTAAAAAGATTGCCAGCAGGAAAATATTTACTAAGTTTAAAAAGAAAAAGAACCAAAAATAATCCTAATTTTCTATAATGGTGACATGATTTAAATCTAGTTTTTGTCATGAATGGATTTTGAATTTTATCAAATAAATATATACTGACTATTCATGTGGTCTTTCTCCTTTAATAAATAATAAAAACAGTAACACATGGCTCAATGTGCCAGACACTGCTGAAAGTGCTTTACATATACTGATTCACTGAATCTTTCCAATGAAGTTTTATTTACATTTAAGAGATAAGGAAACTGAGGCACAGAGATTTAATTAATTACTTGTCCCACCCAGGTCCCACTGGCAAATAACAAAGCTGGCATTCAAGACCAAATGCAGCAGGGCCTAGATTTGTAATGTCCCATCTCTTGCTTACCTGTTAAAGCTCTGAGGAAGTTATCTAACCTCTTTGTGCTTCATTTTCTTCATCTATAAATCAGGGATAATATTACCTACCTTGTAGAGCTGCTTTGATGATTAAATGAATTAACATATCTGAACTCCTTAAAATACTGCCTGGATATCATAAGCACTACATAAACTTTTGCTATAAAAATTAGTAACAGTTTCAAACCAGCCAAAGAGAGGATTAAAGATGGCGGCGTGAGAGGCGAGAAAGAGGCTTCTTCCTAAAGCTGCATGTAATAGGAAAATATAATTAATACGACTAATCCTGAAAGTGCAACAGGACAGAGGGCTGCGCCTAACTGCATACAACTGGCGAAAAGAATACACCTCACAGAACAGGGTAACGTACCAAAGCCGTGAGCTGGCTGGACCCAAGCCCTTCCGCCACACCAGCTTACCAGTGGGAGGAAGAGAAACAGAGCGGGGAAGGAGTGGAGGCCTGGGACTGTTGAACACCTAACTCCGGAGATCTGCTCTGGAAGCACAAACCTACATTTCATGGTGCTTGCATGGTACTCTCGTGATTAGGGGGCTGAAAAGCTAAGGCAGAATTCCTGGAGAGACTGAGATTCCAGGCGCTTGTGGAAAATAGGGATCCATATCCAGCTGCTCTGGGACAAAAGAAAGGCGGGCAGTCTGAGAGACTTCCTAAAGGCAAGAAGGCTGCTAACGAGGCAAGGATTGCACAGAGCTTACTGCTCAGGAGAAAGGACTGGTAGACAAAATTGTCTGGGTGCACTCCACCCAGCAGGTTGGGAACTTTCTCGATCCCCCACGGGTTCTGGCAATGGAGGCAGGCATAGCAGCCAGGAAGCAAGAAACAGCTCTTTCCTCCCCCCAGGCACCAATACCGCTCCACTGCGAACCCGGACACTGCTTCAGGGGCTGAGCAGCTCCAGAGAATAGAGCTTCTGGGCACTACAGGGCGCCATACACAAATAAGGAATGCCAAAGAAATCTGGTTCAAAGTAAAATTATTAATACACAAATGAAATAGACCTCATAAATCTTCCTGAAAGGGATTTCTAAATAAAAATCATTAACATGCTCATGGAGGCACAGAAAAATATTCAAGAACTCCGTAATGAATTCTGGTCAGAGATCCAATCGTTGAAGAGCACAATGGAGGGTTTTTAAAGCAGATTAGATATGGTGGAGGAGACGATGAATGAAATGGAAATTAGAGAAGAGGAATACAAATAATCTGAAGCACACAGAGAAAAAGGATCTCTAAGAATGAAAGAACATTGAGAGAACTGTGTGACCAATCCAAAAGGAACAATATTCGCATTATAGGGGAACCACAAAAAGAAGAGAGAGAAAAAGGGCTAGAAAGGGTCTTTGAAGAGGTAATTACTCAAAACTTCCCCAATCTGGGGAAAGAGGTAAGTCTCTTGGGCCATGGAGGTGCACAGATCTCTCAACACAAGGGACCCAAAGAAGACAACACCAAGACATACAGTAATTAAAATGGCAAAGATCAAGGATAAGGACAGACTATTAAAAGCAGCAAGAGAGAGAAATAAGATCACATACAAAGGAAAGCCCATCAGGCTATCATCAGACTTCTCAGCAGAAACCTTACAGGCCAGTAGGAAGTGGCATGATGTATTTAATGCAATGAAGCAGAAGGGCCTGGAACCAAGAATACTTAACCCGGCAAGATTATAATTTAAATTTGAAGAAGGGATTAAACAATTTCCACATAACCAAAAGCTGAGAGAATTTACCTCCAACAACTGTCTGTACAGTATATTTTGGAGGGACTGCTATAGATGGAAGTGTTCCTAAGGTTTAATAGCTGTCACCAGAGGTAATAAAACCACAGTAAAGGAAGTTGAATAGTTAATTACAAAGCAAATGCAAAATTAAATCAACTATCTCCAAAGTGAATCAAGGGATAAACAAAGAGTACAGCATATGATACCTAATATATAAAGATTGAAGGAGGAAGAAAAAGGAGGAGAAAAGAACAACCTTTAGATTGTGTTTGTAATAGCATATTAAGTAAGTTAAGTTAAACTCTTAGATAGTAAGGAAGTTAACCTTGAACCTTTGTAACCATGAATCTAAAGCCTGCAATGGCAATAACTACATACCTATCGATAATCACCCTAAAGGCAAATGGACTGGAAGCACCAATCAAAAGACATAGTCACTGAATGGATAAAAAAAACTAGACCCATCTATACACTGCCTACAAGAGACTCACTTCAAACCCAAAGACATACACAGACTAAAAGTGAAGGGACGGAAAAAGATATTTCATGCAACTAATAGGGAGAAAAAAGCAGGAGTTACAGAAAAAAATAGACTTCAAAACAAAGAAAGTCACAAGAGACAAAGAAGGACATTACATAATGATTAAGGGGTCAATCCAACAAGAAGATATAACCATTAGAAATATCTATGCTCCCAACACAGGAGCACCTACATATATGAAACAAATACTAACAATTAAAAGGGGAAATAGAATGCAATGCATTCATTCTAGGAGACTTCAACGCTCCACTTATCTCTGAAGGACAGATCAACCAGATAGAAAATAAGTTATAACACAGAGGCACTGAACAACACATTAGATGGACCTAACAGACATCTACAGAACTCTACACCTAAAAGCAGCAGAATACACATTCTTCTCAAGTGCACATGGAACATTTTCAAGAATAGATCATATACTAGGCCACAAACAGAGCCTTCAAATTCAAAATTTGAAATTGTAAATTCAAAAAGATTGAAATTGTACCAACCAGTTTCTCAGACCACTAAGATAGAAAACTACAAATAAATTAGGCAAAGAAAATGAAAAATCCCACAAACACATGGAGGCTTCACAACATGCACCTAAATAACCAATGGATCAATGACCAAATAAAAACAGAAATCAACCCATATATGGAGACAAATAACAACAATAATTCAACACCACAAAATCTGTGGGACGCAGCAAAGGCCATGCTAAGAGGGAAGTATATCGCAATACAGGCCTACCTCAGGAAAGAACAATCCAATATGAACAGTCTAAACTCACCATCAACGAAACCAGAAAAAGAAGAACAAATGAGGCCTAAAGTCAGTAGAAGGAGGGACATAATAAACATTAGAGCAGAAATAAATAAAATCGAGAAGAATAAAACAATAAAAAAAAATCAATAAAACCAAGAGCTGGTTCTTCGAGAAAATAAAATAGATAAACCACTAGCTGAACTTACCAAGAAAAAAAAAGAGTCTACACACATAAACAGAATCAGAAAGGAAAAAGGAAAAAACACTATGGACACCACAGAAATCCAAAGAATTATTAGATAATACTATGCAAAATTATATGCCAACAAACTGGATAACCTAGAAGAAATGGACAACTTTCTAGAAAAATACAACCTTCCAAGGCTGGCCCAGAAAGAAACAGAAAATCTGAACAGACCAATTACCAGCAACAAAATTGAATTGGTAATCAAAGAACTATCATAAAAAAAAAATCCCAGGAGCAGATGGCTTCACCGTTGAATTTAATCAAACATTTAGTGTAGACCTAATACCCATCCTCCTTAAAGTTTTCCAAACAGTAGAAGAAGAGGGAATACTTCCAAACTCATTCTATGAGGCCAGCATCACTCTAATACCAAAAACAGGCAAAGACCCCAGCAAAAAAGAAAATTACAGACCAATATCCCTGATGAATGTAGATGCAAAAATACTCAACAAAATATTATCAAACCAAATTCAAAAATACATCAAAAAGATCATCCATCATGATCAAGTAGGATTTATTTCAGGGATGCAAGGATGGTACAACATTCAAAAATCCATCAACATCATCCACCAAATCAACAAAAAGAAGGACAAAAACTACATAATCATCTTCAACAACCATTCATGATAAAAAGTCTCTAACAGAATGGGTACAGAGGGCAAGTACCTCAACATAATATAGGCCACATATGACAAACCCACAGCCAACATTATACTTAACAGCGAGAAGCTGAAAGCTTTTCCTTTAAGATCAGGAACAAGACAACGATGCCCACTCTTCCCACTTCTATTCAACACAGTACTGGAGGTCCTAGCCATGGCAATCAGACAACACAAATAAATAAAAGGCATCCAGATTGGCAAGGAAGAAGTTAAACTGTCCCTGTTTGCTGATGACATGATATTGCACATAAAAAAACCCTGAAGAATCCACTCCAAAAACTACTAGATCTAATATCTGAATCCAGCAAAGTTGCAGGATACAAAATTAATACACAGAAATCTGTGGCATTCCTATACACTAATGATGAACTAGCAGAAAGAGAAATAAGGAAAACAATTTCATTCACAGTTGCATCAAAATGAATAAAATACCTAGGAAGTGAAACCAAGAAAAGAATAACCAAGAAAGTGAAAGACTTATACTCTGAAAACTACAAGACACTCATGAGAGAAATTAAAGAAGATACCAATAAATGGAAACACATCCCATGCTCATGGATAGGAAAAATTAATATTGTCAAAACAGCCATCCTGCCTAAAGCAATCTACAGATTCAATGCAATCCCTGTCATAATACCAACAGCATTCTTCAACGAACTAGAGAAAATCGTTCTAAAATTCATATGGAACCACAAAAGACCCCAAATGGCCAAAGCAATCCTGAGAAGGAAGTATAAAGCAGGGAGATTATGCTGCCCAACTTCAAGCTCTACTACAAGGCCACAGTAGTCAAGACAATTTGGTACTGGCACAAGAACAGACCCATAGACCAATGGAACAGACTAGAGAGCCCTGACAGAAATCCAACCATATATGATCAATTACTATATGATAAAGCAGCCATGGACATACAATGTGGAAATGACAGCCTCTTCAACAGCAGGTGTTGGCAAAACTGCACAGCTACATGCAAGAGAATGAAACTGGATTATTGTCTAACCCCATACACAGAAGTAAACTCAAAATGGATCAAAGACCTGAATGTAAGTCATGAAACCATAAAACTCTTAGACAACAACACAGGCAAAAATCTCCTGAATATAAGCACGAGCAACTTCTTCCTGAACGCATATCCTCGAGCAAGGGAAACAAAAGCAAAAATGAACTCATGGGACTACATCAAAGTAAAAGTTTCTGTATGGCAAATGACACCATCAACAGGACAAAAAGGCATCCTATGGTATGGGAGAATATATTTGTAAATGACATATCCGACAAGGGGTTGACATCCAAAATATATAAAGAACTTACATGTCTCAACACCCAAAAAGCATATAACCTGATTAAAAAATGGGCAGAGGATATGAAGAGACAGTTCTCTAAAGAAGAAATCCAGATGGCCAACAGACACATGAAAAGATTCTTCACATCACTAATCATCAGGGAAATGCAAATTAAAACCACAATGAGATATCACCTTACACCAGTAAGGATGGTCAGCATCAAAAAGACTACAAACAACAAATGCTGGCGAGGATGAGGAGAAAGGGGAACCCTCCTACACTGCTGGTGGGAATGTAAGCTAGTTCAACCACTGTGGAAAGCAATATGAAGATTCCTCAAAAAACTAAAACTAGAAATACCATTTGACCCGGAAATCCCACTCCTAGGAATTTACCCAAAGAATACAACTTCTCAGATTCAAAAAGACATATGCACCCCTATGTTTATTGCAGCACTTTTTACAATAGCCAAGATATGGAAGCAACCTAAGTGTCCATCAGTAGATGAATGGATAAAGATGTGGTACATATACACAATGGAATACTATTCAGCCATAAGAAAGAAACAAATCCTACCATTTGCAACAACAGGAATGGAGCTGGAGGATATTATGCTCAGTGAAATAAGCTAGGTGGAGAAAGACAAGTGCCAAATGATTTCCCTCATTTTGTGGAGTATAACAATGAAGCAAAACTGAAGGAACAAAATCGCAGCAGACTCAAGAGACTCCAAGAAGGAACTAGTGGTTACAAAAGGGGAGGGGTGTGGGAGGGCTAGTGGGGAGGGAGGGAGAAGAGGATTGTGGGGTATTATGCTTAGTATACATGATGTGGGGGATCACAGGGAAGACAGTGTAGCACAGAGAAGGCAAATAGTGGATCTGGGGCATCTTGCTGCACTGATGGACAGTGACTGCATTGAGATATGTGTTGGGACTTGATAATAGGGGTAAATGTAGTAACCACGTTGTTTTTTCATGTGAAACCTTCGTAAGAATGTGTATCAATAATAACTTAAAAAATTAAAAAAAGAATGGTGTAGAGGGGAACACACAATAGGTGGGAAATTTATGGCAAATTTTTAAGAAAATATTAAAAGATCAAATGAGATGACAGTGAAAAATGGAAGAAAACTATAATATTGCAGTTTCAACCAGCAGAATCAATAAAATGACCATATGTGGCAATCAGAGAGGAAGGAATAAAATATGATTCTCTAATTTCAACTTGGTAGACTTAAGAAAATGGTGGTGACAGAAACAGAAGATCATTTGAGGATGGTTTAGGACTCATTTAAATAAAGATATTTTGTTACATTTTACGTAGGGAGCCTTTTTTTTTTTTTACACAAGTCTTTCCTAAAAGATAACTGAACTCAGCAGGAGTTAAGAAAATAATTATGTTAATAAGAATGTTCAAGTCATTTTTCCTGTTCTTAATTTTTAAATGTATTAGTCCTATAATAGTATTGTGATGGTTCTCATTTTGTTTAATTGGCCCTCCATCTCCCTCCTTGTATTGTTATATTGATTTTTTAAGCATTAGAGTAATAACTGACACACAACAAGCTGTTCAAATTTAATGGCAGTAAGTTCTGACATAAGAATACACCATGAAATGTAACACAAATCAACATAATGAACATATAAATCACCACTAAAAGTTTCCTCATACACCTCTCATTAATTTCTCTCTCTCTTTATTGGCTTTTAATGTTTAATATTTATCTCTTTGCTCACTTATTTTGTAATTTTTGTCTTGATTTCAGGGTTTGTTGTATGCACCTTCAACTTATCAGTCTACCTTCATTTGATTTGTATCACTTCACATACAATACAAAGATTTTACAACATACTTCCTCTCCCCTCTCTAGGCCTTGGAGTTATTGTTGTTACATATTTCACTTCTATATATGTTATAAGCCCTCAAATATGTTGTGATTATTTTAGTTTCAAAGTCAATTACCTTTTAGATAGATTTAAATGCAAAATAATTTTTTATGTTTACTTACACAGTTATTTCCAATGTTAGCTCTTTCTTTGTACAAATGTCAATTTCTTTATGGTATCACATCCTCTCTGCCTGAACAATTTTCTTATCCATTTCATGTATGCTAGACCTAGACGTGAGGAAGTCATTCAGCTTTTGTTCGTCTGAAAAAGTCTTTACTTTGCCTTCATTTTGGAAGAATAATTTTGCTGGGAATAGAATTACAGGTTGGCAGCCCTTTTCTTTCAGCACTTTCAAGTTGTTGCTCCATCTCTTTTGGCTTGCACTGGTTCTGACCAAGAATCTGTTGTTAATCTGATTCCTTTATACATAACTCATCCTTTACCTCTGTCTGCTTTTAGAACATCTCTTTACCACTAATTTTAAGCAATTTTATTATCATTTTCTTGGTTACTTCATGTTGCTTGTGCTTGGACTTTGTTGATCTTCTTAGATCACTGTTTTTATAGTTTTTATCAAATTTGGAAATGTTACGGCCATTATTCTTTCAGTTGTCTTCCTCCTATTTCCTTATCATACTCCAGTTAAATACCTATTAAGAGTTTTTGAGTTTGTCCCACATACTAGTCATGCTTTCTTCATTTTTTTGTTAAAGTATAAGTGATGTACAATATATTTGTTTCCTGTGTACAACATGGGAATTCCACATTTACATACATTATGAACTGGTCACCACAAGAAATTTAGTTACCATCTGTTATCTCAAAGTTAATATCACTATCTTCTCCTATGCTGCAAAGTATATCCCCATAACATATATTTTATAACTGGGAGTTTGTAACTCTAGATCCCCTTCACCCACTTCACACCCCCTTCCCTTCCCTCTGGAAACCACCTCTCTTAACAAAGTATAGGTTTGGTTTGGTTTGCTTTTTAGATTCACTTACAAGTGAAACCATGTGCTATCTGTCTTTCTCTGATTTATTTAATTTAGCATGATACCCCCAGGGTCTATCCATGTTGCTGCAAATGTTAAGATGACACTCTTTCTCATGGATGAGTATATTCCATTGTATATATGTACTGCATACTGTGTCCATCTACTGATGGATACTTACAGTTTCCATAGCTAGGCTCTTTTAAATAATGTTGCAATGAACGAGTGGATGCATATATTTTGAATTAGTGTTTTCATCTTCTTCAGGTAGATACCAAGAAATGGAACTGTTAGGTCATGACGTATTTTTATTTTGAATTTTTTGAGAAACCTCCATACTGTTTTCCATAGTGGTAGAAACTTACATTCCCACCAACAGTGCACAAGGGTTCTCTTTTCTCAACATCCTCGCCAACACTTGTCATTTCTTATCTTTTTTGATAACAGCCATTCTGACAGGTGTGAGGTATATCTCATTGGTTTTGATTTGCATTTCCCTGACAATTAGTGATGTTGAGCATCTTTTCATGTGCCTGTTGGCCATATATATGTCTTCCTTGAAAAACTGTCTATCCAGATCCTCTGCCCATTTTTAAATTGGACGATTTGCGGGGGAGGGGAGTTGTTGTTATTGAGTTATATGAATTTTTTATGTATATTTTGGATATTAACCCCTTATCAGAAATATGATTTTCAAATACCTTCTCCAATTCAGTAGACTGTCTTCTCATTTTGTTGGTTTCCTTCAATATACAGAGGCATCTTACTTTGATATAGTCCCATTTGTTTCTTTTTAATTCTGTTGCCCTTGCCTTTGGAGTCACATCCAAAAAAAAAAAATCACTGAGACCTATGTCAAGGAGCTTACTGCCTATGTTTTCTTCTAGGATTTTTATGATTTCAGTTCTTACACTCAAGTTTTTAATCCATTTTAACTTTTATACATGGTATAAGATAGTGGTCCAGTTCCATCCTTCTGCATGCAGCTGTCTCAGTTTCCCACAGTACTGAAGTATACTTACTTAAGTATATACCATTGCATATTCTTGCCTCCTTTGTCTTAAGTTAATTTACCATATAGACATGGGTTTATTTCTGGGCCCTCTATTCTTATCTACTGATCTATGTGTCTGTTTTTATGCCAACACCATACTGTCTTGCTTACTATCACGAAATCAGGGAATGTGACTGCCTGCTTTGTTCTTTTTCAAGATTGCTTTTGTGGTGTCATGCAAGTTTTAGAACTGCTTGTTCCAGTTCTGTGAAAAATGACATTAGAATTTTGATAGGGATTGTACTGATGTAGATTGCTTTGAGTACTATGGACATTTTAACACTATTAACTTCTCATCCATGAGCACCAATTGTCTTTCATTTATTTGTTCCTTCTTCAAATTCTTTCATTAATGTTTTATTTTCAGTGTATAGGTCTTTCACCACCTCAGTTAAATTTCTTTCTGGCCAGTTGCTTCTGTTTGATGCAACTGTAAACAGGACTGTTTTCTTGATTTCTGTTTCTGATAGCTTGTTTTAAGAGTACAGAAATGCAACAGATTTCTGTATATTCATTTGATATTGTGCAACTTTACTGATTAATTAGATCTAACAGGTTTTTAGTGGTCTTTAGCATTTTCTATATATAATATCATGTCATCTGCAAACAGTTTTACTTCTTTCTTTCTTTCCAATTTGGATGATTTTTTTTTTGTCTTGCCTGACTGCTGTGACTAGGACTTCCAATACTATGTTGAATAAAAGCAGGAGGGCAGGCATTCTTGTATTGTTCCTTGTCTTAGAGGAAAAGCTTTAAGCTTTTCACCAGTGAGTATGATATTAGCTCTGGGTTTATCATATATGGCCTTTAGTATGTTGACACATTCCTTCATGCCCACATTATTTAGTTTCTATCATAAATGGATGTTGAAATTTGTCAAATGCAGTGTATCACATTCATTGATTTGTGGATGCTGAATCCCTGCATCTCTGGAATAAATCCCACTTGATCACAGAGTGACCCTTGTAATGTGAAATTCATTTTGTTAATATTTTGTTGAAGGTTTTTGCATCTAAATTCATTAGAAATATTGGTCTGTAACTTTTGTTGTTGTGTCCTTGTCTGGTCTTCATATCAGGGTGATGCTGATTTTGCAGTATGAGTTTGGAAGTGTTTCCTCTTCAATTTTCTGGAATACTTGTAGAAGGGTAGAATATTGTTAAATATTTAAATACTCTTTGAATGTTTGGTAGAATTTACCAGTAAAGCTGTCTGGTTCTTGAATTTTGTTTGTGGGAAGGTGTTTGATTACTGATTCAATCACCTTCTAGTAATCAGTCCATTCAGACTTTCTATTTCTTCATGATTCAGCCTTGGAAAATTGTATGTTTCTAGGTATTTGTCCATTTCTTCTAGATTGTCCAATTTGTTGACAAATAATTGTTCACAATAGTATTAAGTATTTCTATGGTATCAACTGTAGCTTGTTTCCGATTTTATTTGAGCTCTCCTTTCTTCTTGGTGAGTCTAGCCAAAAGTCTGTCTATTTTATCTTTTCAGTGAACCAGATCTTAGTATCACTGATCTTTTCTATTATCTGTTTCATCTTTATTTCTTTCTTCTCCAATCTTTACTATTTCCTTCCTTCTACTAACTTTGGGTTTCATTTGTTCTTTTTCTAGTTTCTTTAAGTGTAAAGTTAGGTTATTTATTGAGATTTTTCTTGTTTCTTAAGGTAGGCCTTTACTGCTCTGAAGTTCCCTCTTATAACAGCTTCTGTTGCATCTAGTTTTTTATATATATGTCATATTTTTGTTTTCATTTGTCTTGAGGTATTTTCTGATTTCTCATTTGATTTCTTCAATAATTCATTGGTTGTTCAGTAGCATGTTGTTTAATCTCCACATATTTGTGGTTTTTCCAGTTTTCTGCATGTAATTAATTTCTAGTTTCATGCCATTGTGGTCAGAAAAGATGCTTGATATTACTTCAGTCTTCTTTAATTTGTTGAGACTTTTCCATGCCTCAACATGTATTCCATCCTGGAGAATGATGTGCACTTGAGAAGAAAGTATTCGGCTGCTTTGGGATGGGATGTTCTGTGTATATACACTAAGTCCATCTGGTCTAACATACTGCTTAAGTCCTATGTTTCCATATTAATTTTCGGTCTCAATGATCCACTGATGTTATGTGGGGTGTTAAAGTCACCTATTACTGTATCTTCTCCCTAGTGCTGTCAACTTCTCCCTTTAGGTCTGTTAATAGTTGCTTTACATATTTTGGTGCTCCTATGCGGGGTGCATATATATTTATAAATGTTCTATCTTCTTGCTGATTTGACCTCTTTATCATTATGTAATGCCCTTGTCTTTTTTTACAGTCTTTGCTTGAAAGTCCATTTTGCCTGATAGGAATATAGGTATACCAGCTTTCTTTTCATGTTCCTTTGCATGAAATATCTTTTCCTTTCACTTTCAGTCTGCATGTTCCTTAATTCTGAAGTGAGTTTCTTTAAGACAGAATATAGATAAGACTTGTTTTTATTTTTTTAACCCATCCAGCCATTCTGTTTCTGGACTGGAGAACTTAGTCCATTTAAAGTAGTTAGTTATAGGTACTTACTGTAATTTTATTAACTCTTTTCTGGCTGTTTTTGTGTTCCTCTCTGCTCCTTTCTTCTCTTTCTCTCTCCCCTTATGGTTTGATAACTTTCATAAGATTTCTCATTTTATTTTGTATATTTACCGTAAGTTTTTGCTTTGTTGTTACAGTGAGGTTCACAGATATCATCCTCTCTGTACAACAGCCTAAAAGTTGATAGCAACTTAAATTTGAGTACATTCAAATCTACATTTCTACTCCCCTCCCATTTTGTGTTTAAATGTCACATTTTACATTTTAATTTTACAAGTTCCCTAACTAAAGACTATTGTTTTAGTTGATTTTACTTTTTTCTTTTAATGTTCTTACTAGCTTTGTGAGTCATATACCTCCTCTATTATATATTTACTTTTCTAGTGATATTTTTTTACTTTCATATGTTTTCTTGTCATTAATTAGTGCCATCTCTTTTCAGCTTAAAGAAGTCCCTTTAACATTTCTTACAAGGCTGGTTGAGTGGTAATGAACTCCTTTAACTTTTGCTTATCTGGAAAACTTTTTTTTTTCTGTTCTGAATGATAAACTTGTTAAGTAGAGTATTCTCGGTAAGAACATTTTCTTCCTTTCAATAATGTGAATACATTGTGCCACTCCCTTCTGACCTGCAAAGTTTCTGCAGAAAAATCTGCTAACAGCTTCATGAGGTTTCCCTTGAACATACAAGTTGTTTTTCTCTTGCTAATTTTAGGATTCTTTTTAACTTTTGACACTTTAATTACAATGCATCTTGGTGTGGATGTCTTTGGATTAATCTTGTTTGGAACTCTCTTAGCCTCTTGGACCTGGATGCCTATTTCCTCCTCCAGGTTAGAGAAGTTTTCAGCCATTTTCTTCAAATAAGTTTTCTGCCCATTTCTAAGACCTACATAATGTATATATTATTCCACTTGATTTTCTCCCACAGATCCTTTAAAGTATCTTCATTTTTTAAAATTCTCTTTTCTTTTTGCTGCTCTGTCAGGTCGAGTTCCATTGCTTTGTCTTCCAGTTTGCTGACCAGTTCTTCTGCCTCATCCAGTCAGCTGCTGAACCCTTCTGGTTTTACTTTTCAGTTTAGTTATTGTATTCTTTAGCTCTGAGACTTCTGTTTGTTCCTTTCTTACATTTTTTTCTCTTTGTTGAAGTTCTCACATCCATTCTTCTAACTTCAGTGAAGATCTTTATCTTTATGACCATTACTTTGAATCCTCTATCAGGTAGGTTACTTATCTCCATTTCATTATGGTCTCTTTCTGAGGTTTTGTCTTATTCTTTCATTTGTTACATATTCTTCTGTTCCTCACTTTGCCCGATTCCCTGTGTTTGTCTTTATTTCTCAGGTGCAAGAGCTATTTCTCACAGACTCAAAGGAGTGCCTTGTGTCAGAGATGACCCGTGGGACCCAGAAGCACAGTGCTGCCTTGCCCCAAGAGCCAGATGCTCAAGGGCCATCTCCTGTGTGGGCTGAGTCCACCCACTAGCTGTGGCAGGGCTGCAGCTGTGGCATGGGGGGAGAGGGTATTCATTCAGCCAGCTGTGGCACAGCTACAAAATTGTGGGGAGGAGGGGACTTGCCGGCTATCTGTGACTTGGCTGCAGCATGGTAGGGTGGGGGGCACCCACCTGTGCTAGCAGGTTAGAGAGAGAATGCCAAAAATGGCACCCACCAGTGCCAGCATTAGCAAGGTAGAATGAGATTGCAAAATTGGTGCCTGCCAGCACTTGTGTCCCCAGAAAGTCCCAAAAGGTTCCTGCTTTTCCAATACTCACTTTAAGATTAGTAAGAGGGTCTCCTTAAGGCCTAGATGCATTTCAAACTGCTACTTTTGCACAAAGTCCCAGAGTAAATGAGTCTGCATGAGCCCTTTTCAGAGCAGATTCTCCTTTCCCAATAGTTCTATGGTTCTCCTGGATGTAATCCCCATTGTTTCTATATTTGGGGTGGAAGGTTTGTCTCTCTAGTGCAGGACCCAAGGGTTGGGTACAAACTACTCACTCCTCAGGGAAAAGTTCTGTATTTTTGAGATACCCCCCAAATGTGACTCACTGGACAAGGAGTGGGGTTTTTGGTGAAAACACGTTTCTGTCTCTCCTATCCATCTCTATGCAGACCTTGTATTCTTTGTTATGGAGGCATTGTTCACTTAGTTTTCAGGAATTTTCAAATGCAATTATTCCACATGCAGCTGTAGATTTTTTTGTGTCTGTGGGAAGAGGTAAGTTCAGGCTCTTCCTACATTGCCATCTTGGATGGTTCCTTTGAGGTCCAAGTTCTATAAACTGAATGAAGCTAAATTTTTCACTAACTTATTTTCTTTTGATAAACATGGTTTTAAATAACAAATCTAATATCAATAATTAGAAATGAATAAGCAAATCAAATTAACAATAAAATAGTTGTGTTTCTTTCAGCAAAATTAGACTCAGGACCAAATATTGATAACACAGAGCATTAACATTTAATTACTTACAGTTCTTAGCTTCCCACTTTAATAAGAAAGATATGATCCCAAGGGATTCTCTGTATGACTTTCAACTACTTCTGCCATTAAAAGGGGTCATTTATGGATGGGTGGTATTTCTAAAATAATAAAAACACTTGTGAATGCAGCAAATCTTTAAAAATCACACTGAAAAAACAAAACTTCTGAAATGTGATTCTTACAAATATTGACAATGTTGAAAAGTTAGCTTTTAAGAACTTCATAAGCTCAAAATGTGACATCAAATCAGAATACTAAAAGTGAAAAAACAGCACTAGATTGTTCCTCCTACAGAAATAAAGCTTCAACAGTAAAGCCATTTCCTCACCTCTCATTTACTCTACATCTATCTCACTTTCTCCCCCAAACATTCCTCCCTCAAAACAAAAATTACTATCACCAATTATCTCCAACTTGACAAATCCAATAGATACCTTTCTGTTTCTCATTTCACAAGATCTGTCAGCAGCCAGCATACAAAACAGCTCATCACTCCATTTTTGGAACACTTCCCTTTCGGAGCTTTCCTTACACCACATACCACGGGCTTTCTCTGTATCTCTCTTGGCCATTTCTTCTTTGTACACTTTCCTCTCCCACATGGCAAAGCCCTGCTGTTTCCAATTCTCTATCTAAACCCTTTTCCTAAATGATCTCATCCATTCCCAAGTTTTAGTATTGACCAGAAGTCTAAATTCTTATCTCCAGTCCCAACCTCTACTCTGAACTCCATATTTACTTCATTAAACTACCAAGTGGACATTTTTAAGTGGGTATTTCATTGGCAATTCCCCAAACTTGACCAAATGTCCAAAACAGAACTTTTGACTGTACTGGCAAAACAATGTGAACTTGAGGGAGACAGAGCATAAGTTGTAAAAAGAGCTATGAAGGATTAAACAGTGTTCTGATAGAGAACAGGAGAGAGGGCTATTACTTGTGACATGGTGTTCAAGATAGGCTTCCCCAATATTATAGTCTCTCCCTCAGAAAATGGCATCTACCTAGGGGATCTAGCCAGAGATCTAAGTATCCGTTCACAAGGAACAATCCATCAAGTGGCTCTACAAGATTCTAACTCCAAAACACACCTTCAAGTTAAAGAAAGCTCTCAAGAAAACAAGAGGGATGTGGACATGTCTTATCAATGGGTAACACTATGGATTCAATGAGACCAAAAACATGACAATGGAACATTCCTGGGGTGAAAGGGTTTATACCCAACTTTATTCCCACAGTGGCAGGTCAATCACTCAGAGTACTCAGAGAGAGTCTGCATGCAGCAAGAGAGCTCTGCCCCCACAGTCGTCTCAGTCTCTGTCCTTAGTGCTGCCACCACTCCTGTCTGCTCTCCTGCAGCCTTGCAGCCATGCAGCAGCCCAGAGCACTGGGTAGACCTCTTTATATAGAGTCAATAACAACATATTGCCCACATGTGTAGTGAGTAAGCTGGCCAGGTGAGAATCCTGGCCACAGGAACCTTCACTTTCTCCAAAGGACAACTAGTGACAACTATGACAGATGTCACAGAAAGAAATGCAGTAAACTATGAAGAAAAGTACAGTGAAACCTGACTCAGAGAAATCAGAAAAAGCTTCCTGGAGAAAGTATAGTATAAACCCCAGACGGTCACTACAAAAAGCTAAACAGAAAGGTACAGAAGACTATGCCAAGTCAGGAGCAGCATAGCATGGCACACCCCGAAACCTAAAATAAATCTGATGTGATAAAATTATAAAAGAGGGAGAGGGGATTAAGACATCAAAAGAAAGGAATAAGTTATCAAAGACTAACAAGATCATGTCAAAAGGGCACAGAATTCAACTCGATAGGTCTTTTACTGACCAAATATGGAACAATATAATGGATGTAGGAAAAATGGAAGTTCCTATGGTCAGGATCCTCACCGATCATAAACTACTTGATGATGTAACTGGCCTACTGCTAGGTTAATTCACACCTATTGGCAATGAGCCATTATTTTTGGTGTTACTATATAAAGAGCTCCACCTAGTGCTCTGTGCAGAGGCAGAGGTGGATACAGATTGTGAACCTGCTAGAGGCAAACGTGATTCCAGCACTCAACCTGCCACCGGTGAGAATAAAGCTTCTCACAAAAACTTTCCCTTGTTGTTATTTGGTCTCACCAAATCCAGGTGAACTTCCCTTGGGCAATCTCCTTCGGGAGAGACAATGGATTAAAACATATTAAAATCCAAGGGTTTATGATAGTACTAAAAAATATTTAAAATCAGAAACTTCACTGAACTCTAAATTATTCTGAAAAATGATAAAAGGAAATAACCAAACATTTATGCTGTCATTCCTGTAGCAAAGAGTATCAAATAGGTGATAAGAGACTTCCAGGAAATAAATGCAGAAAGAATTAGAGAATGAAGATACCACATTTCACAACCCCTAACAAGATAATAAATCTAGGCAATAGTAAACAAAAGATGTGAAAGCCATTAATGAAAGGGAATTTTATAATGAAAGAAGAAGGCTGATAACACCTGAAATCACTAATCAATCTTAGCATCACAAAAAGTACGATGAGGTATTATGTAACTCTGGTTGAAAGGATCTACACAGCAACATCTATAGAAAGTATTTACTTAAAAAGAAAACCGAACCTGAATCTTATAATCTAACTGCCAGTTTTCAGGAAAGAGAGAATAAATCCAAGTGGTGGTTCTCATACCTGAGCATCAGAATCACGTGGAAGAGGCCTGTTAAAACCGACTGCTAGGAACCAATGAATTAAAGGAAACCATAAGGAAGCAAACAGCCAAACAGAAAATGTGGGAAATTTTATAGGAAAAACCACCCAGTTTCAATAACAAAAGGGTTAAGAGGCTCTAACAATAAAAATTACTGAAGCAAAATAACTATAGATGCAATATGCAGACTCTTAAGATTATGATTCAAACAAACCTGTTCTTAAAAGACATCTTGAGACAACTGAGAAAGTTTAAATATAGATTAAGAATAGATGATATTAAGGAATTTGTTAGCTGTAATAAATAATTCTGTTAACTATAATAGAATAACTATATTTTTTTAAATAACATTACAGAAAAAAATTTTCTTTGAAGATCAAGGCTAGAGACTGCAAAGCCACACCATACAGGGCCACTTTAAGGAGTTTTGGCCTAAACTGAATGGTTTTACACTAAGCATGAAATCATCATAGTAACAACTTCTATTCCTGAAAGCCATGTGCTAAGCACTGCATTAAGTACTTCACATGACTTACCTCTTTGAATCCTTAAAATGACTCTGTAATGGAAATATTAAATGTTCTATCATTTTGCCAGCTGATCATGGTCAGAATTTGTATATTTTTAAAGGATGAAGTGTTAAAGAGTAGTGTGGAGAAAGGCACGAGTGACTGCTAAACAACAATTAAGAGGATGTTATAACAGGTTAAGAATTCCTACTACAGAAAACAAGAGCAAATATTCATGCATTAGAAATAAAACAAAAACATAGGTATTGTTTTTGAACAAAATATGAATTATTTCCTGCATTTAGCTCCAAAAAAACCATTTTCACCAAATTACACTTTTTTCCAAGAATTTTATTTTTAAAGCCATCATCTTATAATTTATACTGCAGTTACTAGACTTAATTCTTACTCTACTGGAAAGCAGCTTTATGGAAAAAATATGAAGTGCCATCTTCTCCTAGAAAGCAACTTTCCCAGATTATTTAAAAGATGAAAACAAATTATTGTTTCAATTCTATAAATGACTGAAATAACATCCTCCCTGTATAACCTTCACCTTCATCTCCAGCTCAAAAAAGCTTAGATAAGAAAAGCATACAGAAATATGTACAGTAAGCGTCTTAGGAGTCAAGACTGAAGGGAAGGGGATGATCCCCAAACATCTTTCCCAGTGGGGTTGTAGATAAAGTGAAGGTTCCTGTGGCCAGGATTCTCACCTGGCCCTGGTTGACTTGCTCACTACACACATGGGGGCAATGCGTTGTTACTGACTCTATATAAAGAGATTCGCCCAGTACTCTGGGCGACACGGTGGCATGGTTGCACAGCTGCAGGAGAGCAGAGACTGGAGTGGTGGCAGCGCCCAGGACAGAGACTGAGTCCGCTGCAGGGGTAGAGAGGCCCAGAGGCAGAGAGCAGTTTGCTGTATGCAGAGTCACTCTGAGTGGACAGGATTCTAGAGACTAACCTGCCACCGTGGGAATAAAGTTGGGTATAAACCCTTTCACCTCAAGAATGTCCCACTGTCATTTTTCAGCCTCACTGAATCCATAGTGAACTTGCCCAGGGCTGAAACCCACTGGAAAGACAGGGGTCCAGAAAGACAATACTGAAAGGCTCTTAGAGCTTCTTTATCAAAAATTTCTCCTAACTTAAAACCTGACTGCGATTTATCACCACTGGGTTTTGTATATTGCTTACTCTAGGAAGTGACTCTTAAGAGGCTGAGCTATACTTAGTTGCCAATAACTAACTCTGTCCAAGCCTGATCTAACTACTTCAGCTGACTAAAACAAACCAAAACCAAAAAGGAACTCTAGAAAGGAAAGCATGGTATACTGGGATGAACACTAAATTTTAGTCTATTCAAAAGAAAAAAAATTACATAAAGACATGCTGAAGATCATTTGTTTTAAGGAAATGCAAATTAAAACCACAAGATACCAGTACACCCACTTAAATGGCTATAATCAAAAAGACTCAAAAATGGTTTAACAGAGTATATTTTGTTAGATGTTTTTTACAACACACACAAAAATTAATTTTAAAAAATTTGACTAACAAAATCGGGTATTTATTAGAGAGAATGTGGCACAACTGCAACCTTCATACACTGCTAGTGGGAATACAAAATGGTACAACTACTTTGGAAAAACTTGGCAATTTTTTAAAAAGTTAAGCACACACTTAGCATATGACCCAGCAATCCCACTCGTAGATATCCACCCAAGAAAAATGCAAACATATGTCTGCAGAGATTTGCACACAAGAGTTCACACAGTAGCACTGTTCATTACAACCCAAATCTGGAAACAACCCAAATGTCTGCCAACTGGTGAATCCAAAGAAATTGTGGTATACTTTATACTACTGATTAATGCAACAACATGGATGAAATGTCAACATCATCACTTTTTAATTAAAATATACCAGACACAAAAGACGATAAACAGTATCATCACACTTATATAAAATTCTAGAAAAATAAAAACTTTTGTTATTAGAAAGCAGATCAGTGACTGCCCTGGGTGAGGAGGAGTTAAAGACTGGATGCAAAAGGGCATGAGGGAACTTTCTGAGTGATGGACCTGTTCTAAACTTCATTGGGGTGGTAGATACATGACTGCATATATAAAACAAAATTCATAGAACTATGTGTTAAAATGGCTCAATTTTATTGTATGTAAATTATAGTTCAATGAAGTTGTTCAAAAAAAAAAGACCTGAGTTAATTAGATCTGTAAGTTACTAGCATATGATGTCAACCAGTTTTCATTTTCTCACATGTACACATTTTACTTTTTTAAAGCAATCACTTCTATATTCTACTGCAGTTCTTGAAGTTACACATAATTCTTACTTCTACTGGAAAAGGGTCACATATTTATCTACACTGCTACTTACCCTATCTCACAAGTTGATTGTGAAGTATGACAAGATAACTAATGAGAAAGTGCTTTAGCAACTCTAAAGTACTGTTACACAATTATATGGTAGACCTTACATTTTTAAAAAGTAGACATGATAATGTTTTTACACATGAATGACTTGAGACGATTGGAAACTTGAGCACCCCAAATCAATCTTTGCCCAGAAATAGGTAGGCTATTCAAATGTCACCTTTTTAATCTCTCTCCTGAACCCACTTTCTACTGACTCAATTTAATAGACGGCTCAATGTAGTATTATCTAAACCGCGCTTTCATTTTTCAAAAAACAAAAACTAAAGAAATGTTTAAAGAAAATCATTAGATAAGCATGGCAAGACATCTCCCAGCGGAAAAGACCAAAACCAAGAAAACTGTCTCTTAAGCACTTTTCCAAGATGTTCACAACTGAGATTTTTCTTCCTTTAAAAGTCAGTTAAATTTCTTTCCATTTAATACTTCAGTTCCACTACTGAACGTTTACTAAAATGACCTGCATTAGTAACAGAGGGTGAATAATTTTAAGAATATCAAAACCTTTTAAACAAGTGTGGTATAGTCATTTCACACTTTTGCCTGCTGCAAAATTTAACATACTCATTTTTTCCTACTACAACGGTACAGCTGGGCGCTCTGCTCTCCTACAGGTTTGAGTGATTATCTGACATTTAGCCTAGTTATATTTACACGTTTCCACACCACAAGTATGAAAGCTGTTTGGGAGACATAATCTCTTCTTCAAATGCAATTTGTTGACTAAATTTTACCTTGAATTCAGGTTTCTTTTATATTATGTCTTTCAATTTTAGGAAGGTTTTCTACAAGCAACAGGTACCACAACCAAAAATTAACAAAGCCTGTATAATAATACCACAAAATCTTTTGCTATCGTTTCCAATTTTAGGAATCTCCTTCTTAGTAACAGTTCTAAGGGGATGATTCTATGGTTAATTCTATGGCCATGCTTCATTTGATTCGGTCCTGCTTCAGTCCGGTCAGTAGTATCCATAAACCTCTCAGGTTTCACATTTCTCCTTCGATAACATTAAGGCTGCTTGGTTCGGTAACTGCACACCTCCAATTTGTTTCCAAGAAACCTGAAAGAACGGCACCTTGCTACTCGGTCCTCCAGCCAGAATTCTACACTCAGAAGGTTAGCCAAAACGTGCCGACGTCTCCACACTACCAAGCAAGCTGGAATGGAGCACCCAGAGGGCGACTGGTCGCGGGGAGGAGGGGAGAACTCCTCGGCCGGGAGGACGGCAGCTGAGGTCCAAGCCAGTCCGCGCCCAACTGTACTCGCCACCAGGAAGGCGTGCAGACCCTACAGTGAGGCCTCGGTGCTCCGTTCGGAGCAGCAGAGTCACGCGTGGATGCTGAGCAAGACGTAAACAAACGACCCCGCGGCGGGGAAAGGGGCCCCCGCGGGAGAGGGGAGGCGGAGTGGGGAGAAAGGACCTCGCCCCAACCCTCCGGCGCAGATCCGAAGCTGCCCGTCCCCTCCCGACCGCGGCCCAGGTTCAGCCTCGGCCCGGCTGCCTCGCGGACGTGAACACAGAAGACCCCAGCACTTCTGGGGCGCCGTTCCCGCAGCCCCCTACCTGAACGCGCAGTCCGGGTCTCGCGCCTCCCGACCGGGCAAGCCCACCCCGTTCCTCTTGCTGAAGAGCTTCTGGAACAGCGTAGGGGCCATGCTGGCCACGACAGGCTGGGGTCGCTCCTTAGAGCGCTTGCTAGGCCCCCGCTCCTACAGCCGCCCCGCCACCCCCATGGGCGCCTCAGTCATATGACAGAAATTAGTCACTTCAAACGGCCACGGCGCGCGGGGCGGGGCGCAAAGCAAGGCGCGTGCCTATTGGCTGGCGGCGAGCCGCATCACGTGGCGGCGCGCGGACCCCGGGGCCAGGCGGGGGCGGGGGCGGAGCCAGCGCCCATAGGCTGGAGACTGGGTTCCCTCACGTGGCAGCTCACGGGGCGGGGTATGCGGGGAGAGGAGCGGCGCGGAGAGGTGGTTGGTGTCGCGTAGGTTAGCGCGCGCGGATCCTGGTCCTCAGTAGTGCTGTGAGCTGCTATCTGAGCTTCCGGCGGGTGGGCGGACGGGGGGAAGGCATCCGTGACCCGGAGTGTAGAAGCCTTCGGCTTCCGGCACCCACGATAAAAAGAGATGCCTAGAACACCACGGGCGAACGACGTTCCCGCGCCATCCCCTCCTCAGTCCCTGCGGCTTCGCACCTGCGTGGGGCGGCCCCCTGAGCAGAGGAGACCCGGGAGCGTACCCGTGGGGCCACCGCACAACCTGGGCTTTAAGCCGGGGCCCCAGGCCAGCCCGCGCCCGGCCCGAGAGGTTTGGCTCGGCCCCAGAGCTGTGTCACGGGGTCTGTTGGGGGACCCTGCCGAGACACCAGCCATAGCCATGACTCCCAGTAGAGACTGCCTGGGCCTGGGCCAGCGAGCAGCCGCCCGCAGGGTTTGCGACTTGGCCCCTGGAACCCTGACGCAGGGTATTAGCCCTTGGAAGAGTCAGCAATACGAGGCTCAGGATGTAGGCTCAGACCTAATGTCTAGTTCTGAAGGGAGAGATGAATTGGAACTGTAAACAAATTGATTGGTAGGAGAGAAACCACTTTGTAAATAAGAAAAACGTTGCTCACAAATGACCTTATGGTCTTATTAAACCCAGAGAGCCAAAATTTATCATGATTCAGATCAAACTGGTCTTACAAATATTCAGCACCCTCACTCATTCACCCACGCCCCCTCCAGAATGAACAATTTTGTGGCATGGGATGCAGTTCTTTGACAAGGCAATTCTTTGGAAATGTCTGGAATGTGGTTGAAAGGTTAAAGAAGTACTTTCAGAATTTAGGCATACAGACCAAACTGTCTTAGTAGACTGGCTACCTACTCCACTGATTTGCATCTAGAGTTTAAGCTATAAAGTAAGTGGTCTTCTATAGAAAATGGGTAAACAAATAAATAAATAAATAAATCTATATATATAAACACCTGGGAATTTCAGTGGTCAACATGTTGTTTCAATGGTACAAGATTAAAGCACTATTTGTATATGAATAAGAATGTATTCATTCTACACATGTTTAAGTGCCCTTGGTCACTGGGCAAAGTAAACAGAAAAAGAGCTTTCTGTATGAGGAGACGGTAAATAATTATTTTCAGACTAGTGTTCTGAATGAGAACTAAGCAGTGAAATGAGGGGGTTGGGAAGGGCTCTCCAAGGAGGTGATATTTGAGGTGCTCAGGTTAAGGTTCATTCTAAGTTCCTCTTTATATTGCCCAAACTCCAGAAATTACTGGGCAAAATAGAGGCTCAAAACAGCAGGACTAGGTAACCTATAAACTTAAAGGTGCCACACCCTGAAAGATTTCTAATAAGGCAAAGTGAGCTATGTGTATTTTTCTCACAGAACATGAACACAATGAAATTTTTATTAAAAAATTAAGTCAATGCAATATTTTTAAGTGAGAAAATGCACATCCTATAAATCAATCAATGCATCAATCCTTTGGGGAAGTTTTGTTCTCATTACTAGCAAGTTACACTAAATGAGTGTGCATGAAAACATACAAACGTGTATATAGGACTGAAGACACTGAGAACTCATGACTGGCCCATGGCTGGCAAACAGTAGAGTAGTTCTAACTCCCTTGAAGGAAGTTTCTAAATACAATAACCTTGTGTGCTTTCATCTTGGGGAAATGTCACTTCATAGGTAATTATTAATAGCAAGAGAAAGAACATTACGGCTTGTATAAGAGATACTTTGTTTTAGTATTCTCTAATCATGTAACCACTTCATTTTCTGTAGTCTTTTTTTTTTTCCTGTAGTCTTAATCTTATACTTGAAAGATACAGAAAAAACTCTATTTACTGGCTATCATCACATTTCCTTTATGTTGCAATGTGATATTCAAAAAATTAGAGCACTGAAAAATACAAGTTTTTCATAAGAGAGGACATATATATAAAAAAAAGAGAGGACATGTAATTATATTTGATTACATAGATTAAATTAAAAATATTTTCCAGTTCAGTAAAAGTGTATATTACCTTTTTTTTTTTTCTTATTACCACCTCTTCCCACAAAGAGACTGAGGTGTCTTAAAGTAGCCTCTTTAAGTTTAGGGAGTCTGCAAGGAGGAAATGTGAGAAAGAAGGTAGTTATTTATTCATTAATGTTATATGAATGTGGAAGACAGATTAGACATAAGGTCTACAGATTAGACATAAAGTCTAATTAGACAGATTAGACATAAGGTCTACACTTCCACTCAAGAGTAGATGATTCAGCCTCCTCTCCAACCCCCAACTGCCTCTGGGTCCCTGTCTACCTGCTTCCAATAACATAAAAGACAGCAGCACTCTCTTCTGGTTACCAGGTAAAGGAAAAGGTTGCCATTAGAATGGAATCTTGTTCCCTTATCCACCACACTAATAAGTATGGCCTCAACTGTGCTAAATTTTCACTGATACTATCTCAGAACAACACATTCAGAATCACGATCAAGTAAAACTGCCTGAACAACACTTAGATAGACTCAGAGTACCTCAGTTTCAAAGACTCTTAAGCCAACTGATGATTTACTACTATATAACAAGGGAATAGCAGTAGTTTGAGGCACCAGAAAATATAAACATTAATTTATTCAACAAATACTTCTTGAGTCCCTGCAAGGTCTCAGACTAGGCACTGATCTAGGCACTGAGGATATGGTGCTGCACAAAGAGTTCCTACTCTTGGGAACTTAATTCTTAGTGGGAAGAGGCAAAATAAACATGTTTGCAAGTTGTATGGAGCTAGGAAAGAAACATGATAGCAAACGACTGAAGGGGAACAAACTTAGGGAGGTTTGTCTTCAAAGATGTGAGATGAGAGCACCTGAGGCCTAAGAATGAAAAGGAACCAGCCATGGGGAAAAGGTAGTGATGAACATTTTGGCAGAGAGCACAAAAAGTACAAAAGTTCTGCAGCAAGAATGGGTTTGACCTGTTTGAGGAAGAAAAAGGAGGCTAGCAGTGCTGCGTACTCTCAGGTACTTGAGATATGGTTAGAAAGATAGAAGCAACCAAAGTATACAGGACCTTGTAAATCATAGGAAGGAGGTTAGATTGAGTGTGTAGGAGCTGCTACTGCAGGGGTTTAAAATCCAATTTATGGCTTTAGAAGATTACTCTGGCTTCTCTGTGAAGAAGGGATTATAAAAGAGTAAGAATGGAAACAGAAACCACTTGGGAAGCAACCATGTATTTCAAGTGAAAGCTGATGGTGGCTAACGGGTTATTTTGGAGACATAGCTAATAGGACTTCTAATAAGAGTGAAGGAAAGAAAAACTGGTTGACTCCCAGGTTTTTGCTTTGATCAATTAAATAGAAGTCATTTCCTGACAGAAATACCAGGGAAAACACAGGTTTGAAGAGGAAAACCAAGTATATTAAGTTTGGATATATTGTTTGATTTGCCTGTTTAGACATCTGAGTAGATGTAGAAATTCTGAGTAGAATATATGGGGAAAGCCCAGGATTGGAGAGTGAAATTTGGGAGGCATCAGCTCACACACAGAATTTGAAGTAATGGAATGGATGAGTTTACCTAGAGAGAATGTGTATACACAGAAGGGGGTCTAGAACTAAGACTCAACAACACTAACAGGTCTTGATGAGAAGGATCCAGCAAAGAGGAATGAGAAGGAACAGTAGTAAGACCAGAGAAGAAAATGTCCCCAAAAGGAGGGGGAGGTCAACTATGTTGAATGTTGCTGAAAATTTAAGTGTCCATTAGATTTGTCAACAAGAACATCTTGACAAGAGCATTTTCAATGGAGTTTTGTGAGTGAAACCCTGAATGGAATGGGCTCAAAAAAGAGTAGAGAGGAAGTAGTAAAGCAAGTATAGACAACAACTGTTTTGCTGAGATAGGGAGCAGAGAAATTATGATTGGGAGGTGGGAAAATTGGTTTTCTTTTTCTTTTTTTGAGATGAAAGATTAGATAATTTTGTATGCTAATGAAAATAAAATAATCTAATACAGACGGTGAAATCAAGCACCTACTATGTTTCAGCTGCAGTAACAACAATGCATGCACAGTCCTTGCCCCTAAGGAACCATCAAGTAAATAAGTTATTACAGATTGTGGTAAGTGCTTTTAAGGAATCAAACTTTTACCTTCAAAATAAAATTGACTTAAAATCCTCAATTCAAATTGCTTTAGAAGTATACCAAAGAAGGTCCCTTATATAATAGCACACTTTTATAACAAATATTCTTTTAGCAAATATTTTTCAAACACTTCGTATGCTTAATATATCTCTGGCAGCTGTGCAAGTACATAGAAACACAATGATGAACAAGATGCAGTTCCTGCACTCAAAGAGCTTACAGTCTAGGGAGAAAAATACAGAATTTGGCAGGCAATTATAGTACATTATGATAAGTGCTATGATGTGGACAAGTGCAGGATGATGTGGGAATACAAGGGAAGACAATCTTTTCGGGGAATTAAGGAGCATTTTCTGAAGGAGAGAATAAATAGGGATTAAAAATAAAAATAGGAGAAGTTAAAGAAGAGAGAATGTGGACAGGAAAAGTTTATTTCAGGCAGATAGAACAACACATGTAGGGGAGGCAGAAAGAATATAAAAATTCAGTGACCTATAATATAATCTAGTGGTAAAACAGACTCTATCCAGAAGACATTGGAGAGCTATTGAGGGATTTTAAGCAGAAGACAACATGATCAGATAAGCATTTTCTAAAGCTCCTTCTGGATGCATTGTGGGAAATTAACTATACTGTACAAGGATGCAGGTTAAGAAATTAATAGGGAGGCTGTTACATTAAACCAGTCAAGAAGTATTAGCATGAACTCAGGGAAAAGCCACAGTAATGGAAGGGAGTGGAAAATATTGAGGGCTGTTTAGGATTAAAAATCACCAGGACTTCATGACTGACTGCCTGTGAGAAAGTGAAAGAAGAATAGTCATAGGTAATGGCCAGATATCTGAAGATCTAACACTGAAACAGGTAACAGGTGCAAGAACTGCATCAATGGGGAAGTTAAGTTTAGTTTTGGTCATGTTGAATATGAGATGCCATGAAAACCTCTGTAGTGATGACAGGTAAGCATTTGGCTACACAGATCTAGAAACTCCAGAAAGGTCTTGGCTGAGTCTATCAATGAGGATGTCCTATGTTACACAGGATAGAAAACCCAAACTAAACCCATAACTGGACCTAAAGTAGATAGACATTTCAGGCACAGCTTCATCCACAGACTGCAGCAGTGATATCAGAATCCAGTTTCTCCATCCCAGCTCTAATTTCTCTATGTGAACTCCGTTCCCAGGCAGGGCTCCACTTGTGGACACAAGATGGCTGCCAGCAGCTTTCATTCCAGGTAAAAATCCTTTCAGGTAAAAATCCAAGAGAAAAAGGAAAAAAGTCTGCATCCCAAAATTTCCAGAAAAAGCTCTGAGATTTTACCCAATCGGATCATTTTAGGCCTTGAACTCATTGCTGAACCATTCACTGTCAGAGCTGGGAGGGCTATGTTAATTGACTTAAACCATTAAAGGCCCACCACGGAACTAAAGGTGGGCTCAATCCCCCCTAAACCATGTGGCTTGGAACCAGTTAGAATGGAGGTAGAGGAGAATAAAAACACAGTGATGAACATGATGTAGTTCCTTCACTCATGGAGCTAGCTGACAGTTTGGGAAGAAAGAATTTGAAAGGCAACTATAGTACATTGTGATACATGATATGATATGGGCAAGTACAGGATACTGTGGAAATAAGAGAAAAGACAACTTTTGAGGGGACAGATACAGATAACAAAAAAACAGATAACTCCACAGCAGTTAGAGACAAAGCTTTGGGGTTAACTGCACAGAGATGGTAACCGAAGCCAGTAGTATGTGAGATTACCCAGGGACTGTGTGACATGAGAAGAGAAGAGAATACCAGGAAAGATCCAAATGAAAAGACTGGACAGAGGAAAATGAGTCTTCAGAAGAAATGGAGGAGAATGAGCTAGAGATGAGATGAAAGCCTGGAGAGTAATATTTCAGAGAGATCACTCCTCAGGAGGCTTTCAGAAAGAGAGTACTAGTCTGCAACATCATCATCTGTGAGAGGCTGGGTAAAATGAAAATTGCAAAATACCCCTCAGATTACCGTCAAGCACGTTGCTAGCAGCCTTGAGACGCGAGCGTCAGTGGGGAACCACAGCTGAAGCCAGACTCTGTTGGAGGGAGGAGAGTAGGAAGGGCTGAGAAGTAAGGGATCAGTAGAAAGCAGAAAGCAGCGCTCTTTCCAGGAAACCTGGACGTAAGTGGGTGAAGAATGGGTAGATAGGAGAACACATGGACTCAAGGGAGGATTGAAGATGTAAGATGATTCAACATTTTAAAATGCATGTTAGAAAGCAACAGTAGAGCAGGAGAGGTTGAAGATAACTTTTACCTGGAAAGCCTTGACATTTCATCCTTCATATAAACATGCTATATGCACTTACCAGGTAAGAGGCTGCCCATAACTGAACACACCATGATGAACACACCTTGGAAAGGTGAAAAAAAACACTCCAGTTAAAAAGAATTTTAATGGAAATGCTATCAGGCCTGACCTTCCGTGAATTTTTTAACAGGATACTTATAACCTGAGATGTTTTTTATGAAGTATAATTTGAAAGTATAATTTTAAATCTTAAAATAGATCCAGTCCCATTATTAACCTTTTTTAGATCACAGACCACTTTGAAAATGTGATGAAAGCTGTGGAGATCCCTTTACCAGGAAGACATGAACTGCTTTTCTGCTGCTCTTCCTAGGGGCTTCACTGAGGGACCTCTGAAGCATACTAACAGATACAAGATTGAGAATAAAACCTCCTAGGATTTGCCAACAGGAATCGTCTTTGGACTTCTCATGTCTGCCAGACAACAAACGGGTTTATTCTACTTTCCTTCTTCTTCATCATAAGTGAAGCTCTGTCCTCCACTCCTAAGCCTTGAACACAAATTGTTAACTCCTTCCTCTCTCCCATCTTTCCCTGTGCTTTAGCCAATTAAACAAAAATATTGGACTCAAATAGTCCTCCCTTACAATCCTGGCTCTGTCACTTTCTAAATAACATTAGCCTGGACAGGCATTTACCTCTCTGGGCTAGCTGTATTTTCCTTATCAGCAACAGTAAACAATGTGTGTTTCCTCCAGTCCCAGGAGACCCCGTCTAAGAATTAGGTATTCTTTCTCACAGGAACCTACCACCTGATCAGAAACTACCAAATAATGCATTCTCATTCTCTCCCTTTCCCCTTGGCTTGTAAACTCCTTGAAAGAGAACAGGCCTTCTGTTTCATTTCTTCTCCCCCTGACTGCTTATCACATTTCTGCCTTTAAATCCACCACAAGAGTTGCTGTGTTAGTTGAATACTGATTTAGAATTCAGGTCTAAATTTGCTTCCGGCCTCCACCATTATTGATCTATTCTACTTTTCTTAACAACTTTCCTGTATTTCACCTCCAGATGAAAATATAGAAGAAAAATCACAAATAGCTTTGTTAGTGGTTTAAGGCCTTGTCAAAACATTTACAAGAGTATCTTCATGGGACTCCTATTTGAAAATGAATACCATATAGTATATTTGAGTTATGTAACTTCAAATTCATCAAATTTAGAATTTTCTTTCTTACTGAAGGGGCTCTGAAATTTTTACTGTTGTTTACTTAGTAAACCATCAGAGTTAAAACCTCACCAACATTTACTCTGTACTATGTTCACTGACAATAGGATCATGGCTTTTAGGAAGGGCATTGTCCTAGAGGTGTTCCAATAACATTACCAGAAAAAAAATTCCTACAGACAGTGTTACCTAAAAAATATTGTTTGGGGATGAGGTAATATATTAAATACTTAGTGTATGATTGATTTACATATTATACATTCCCTACTTCAGCAAACCTTGAGTATAGAGTTTCTTTCAGTCAGACCTGTAATTAGGTCTCTCACTCATGTGGTTTCAATTAAGTTCTGTTAAAAATAGCTCGTAATATAAGTATTTTCATTTTAAGTGCTTCAACAGCTTTACTACTTTTAATCCCAACAAAGGTCACTCTTTAGGAAAAAACAATCAAAGGAAATTATGTAGTACCCTGGTATTGACCCTATAAATAGCTGAAATCAACCAGTTATTATATAGTCTTTTAATATAAGCTATTCTTATTTTATAACACAAATACATATATTTAAGAAGCAAACAGAAGAATGTTTCTTTCTTAATTAATTAAAAGTAAATTATACAAGAATCTCAGTGGAATTTCAACACCAGGATATACAACAAATAATTAGAGAATTATGTTATCTTAATTTCAGGCAGACATTCTGCTTTACGGACTTTGACTTCACATTCATGTCTTCAAAGTAGTGAAAATTCAGCTATAGCTGCTACATCCTGCCATTTGTTTTTATTATAATATCTGGAGAAAAAATATGACAATAGATTACTTCATATATATCACAGCAGGTGAGCAATAGTTACTAAACCAGCCCCTAAGGAGAGAACTCTTGATGTCCAGACCACTCTAGTTTCACCCCGTTGAGCCTTAGAAAACAAATTCAGAAGCCATTAACAACAATAAAAGGAATAGTTGGCTCACACTTTCCTGGACATGCTGAGGATACCTTCTGGAAACACAAAGAGATCTGCTCAGTAACATTTCAATGGAAAGCCCAGCAATCACCAGGCCTCTAGCCCCAGCCTTGTACACTGGAGGAATTGATCCAGTTGTGTTTCTCATCCCTGTCCCCCTCAGCCACTACCCAGGAAGTAGCCCCTCACCCTTCCTTTCCATTTTCCTACCCACCCTTCCTTTGCATTCTCTTACTCTTTGTTGTAGCTCCCCAAACAGGATTCTGGGTTCTGGGGCCTTTCCTCCCACTTCTTGTACTAGGAGATCCAGAGCAAAACCAACTTTCCTATTCCCACTGCCACTTTCAAAATATATTCCTCACATGCTGCACCCCCCAACCCACTGCCTAATCAGCCTATATCATGTTTCTCAAACTTTGTTGTACCTTTGCATTACCTGAGCTTTTAAATGTCCTAATATCCAGGCCATTCCCCATACTAAATAGATCAGAATTTCTGGGCAAAGGACTCCTGCAAAGTCTGATATGCAGCCAAGTTTGAACACCAGAGACCTATATCTTTGCTATTCAAAGTGTGGTCCACGGAACAGTAACTTTATTACCTAGGAGATTATTGGAAATGTAGAATCTTAGATTCCATTCCAGACCTACTGAATCAAAATATCCATCTTAATAAGGTCATCCGGCAATTCACAAATACCTTAAAGTTTGTGAAGCACTGGCTATTCTACCCTTTACTCCTTACCATTATCTTTACTGACCTCAGATACCATCTACTCATTTATAAAGACTTTGGAAACTGGGTCACAGTCATCCTCTCCACACCAACTTTTGAGTAACTTCCCAAGTGGGTAAACAGCCCACCCAACTACTAGTCTCGCTTACCCCCTCCTCAGCTTTCATATATACATCCAGGGTCATGCCCTATATTTTTGCCTGACATCACCTGAAATGCATCATTTCTGAACCTTTCCAATACCAGAGACCTGGCGGTCATCCTCTAACTGCCCTTCTCCCTCTCACTATCCTGTACCACTACCTAATTAATCACTAAGCCCTGGCAGTTATACCAATAAATATTTTTAGTTTAGACTGGTCCTCAAACTCCAGAATGCCTGAATCAGATCATTGAACCAAGGACCTGGGAATCAGCATTATTTATAAATTCCCCAGGTAGTCTGAGCACCATACTTTGAGATACATGAGCTCAGATCCTTACTTTCTCAACTTTGTTGATTAAGACTTTTTCAAACCTCCCACATGATCTTTCTGTTCCAGGCTCACTTCTTTTGAAGTCACTTCCACACTTCTAGCCACAAGGATCTGATTAAAAAACAGTTTGACCAGGATAAAACTCAAAAGTGAGTGTGACACAGGAGACTGTGTATGATCTGTCTCCTGATTACTATCAAGACTCAGTTCTCAGAGAATCCAATCTCCCCTCCAGCTGAACATAACTACTTTCAGTTCTGTAACTACCTGAGGATGCTTTAAACACCTGCCTTTATGTTGGTGCCTCTACCTAGAAAGCCTATGCTTGGGTATCAGATCACCTCAGAGCATTTCCCACCTTCTCTGTGTACTCCAGCAGGGTCCCACATATAGCTTTATGAAAGCACTTATGCCTCCACTGGATTTGTTTTACATACCTGACTTCCTCTATGAGGCTACAAACTCCATAAAGACAACTCTGTTTTTATCTCAGTATTTCTAAGAACTAACTGCATCTATCACACAACACCCAGAATCAATAAATATTTGCCAAGTGAATGACCCAACTACAAAAATTTATCTTTTTATTCATATGTAATAAGCTATATGACATCACATAGCTCTATGACTCCAAGTCAACAGGCTTAAAAGGTCTCTGTAATGTCAAACTAGTTTGGTTCTTTTTCCCCAAGGACTGATTGGCCTACTTCATCTCTGTATTTGTACTAGATCAATGTGTCTGTGTCAAAGACTACACACACTTAGCTGATATATTCTTTACATCAGATGGCATAACCAAATTTATCATCAACTACTATAACCACACAATATATTTCAGGCTTTTTGCAATTTGATAAAACAAAAGAATACTTTCAAAGGGAAATGAGTAAGCTAGACCTGAGAATTAACCTACCCTATAGAAGCAAATAATAATTACTGCATAATGAGTGATTATTATATGTCAGACACTACATAGATTATATCTAATCCTTGCAACAGCTCTTTGTGGCAAGAACTAATATTGTACCAATTTTATGGATGGGAGGCTAAAATCCAGAGTACTTAAGGAATTAACTCATGTGACAGAGCTAGCACTTGAAGTTAGGGATGTCCAGCTCTTAACTGATTTCTACTACCATCCCTCAGATACTCAAGTTTTTCTCCCTCTCTCTCATTTGTCAAGTTTCAGTGTGATACTTCTACCTGCTATTATTATTTAAAAACTCAAATTTCTCACTGAAGATATATATGTATCCAGTTAAAGGCTGTTACTCTACTACTAGTTTGAGATACGAATTTAAAACATCATTTATCATCTCTTCTGGAGATCAAAATAAAATAGAAATCTTAAAATCTTACTAACAGAAAGCTACAGGTTTTGTCTGGTTTTCCAAAAGGTACTAGCTTAGAATTTTTCCCTGACGTTTGAAAACAAAGTTAACCATATGCCTCCTGGGTTCCTAGAGTGCTGTGTTCCACTTCTAGCTTATCACCTTACAGGGAAGCCTGGGATCTATCTCCTCACTAGTCTGTAAGCCCTGGGGGGCTAAGGCTGTACTCATATCCCTAGTGAATATTGCTGTGCCTAATGTGTTTGTTGACCAAATTAAAGTACCACTATATCAGACACCCATTGTTGTAACTGTAAGAAATACAAAACAATGATTATCCAAGCCTCTTCTTGGCAAAAAAAAATAATATAAGTCCCTGTTTACATAGAATACAGAAGCCCAATGTGTAAAGCAAAGAGAAGCAAACTGTCCTGTCTGGAAGAACTGGGAAACTCAGAGCCGTAACTACTCTACCCTCATCCCCTATATGATAGCTATCTATTATATAAGGTCATTTTTGTTAATATGTTAAATGAGCAAAATAGACTAGATCATTTTATGGTTCTCAAATTTGGGTACTTACTGGAATCACTTTGCAAATTCATCAAACTTCAGATTCCTGTGCCATATCTCTAGAGATTGTAATTTACCAGGTCTGCAATGATTCTGGTGCAGGTGTCCAGAAGATCACACACTGAGAAACGTTGGACTAGTTGTTTTCTAAAGCCTCTTCTATCTGGCTGTCACTATTCTCAAACCTCTACTTGCCCACACTACCTCCCTCCTCTATCACACCTCTTTTGGATGCCTCTAGATGTTCACTTTCACCAATTTTTTCTTTAATCAACATAGTGTCAGTTATTAATGAACAAACAGCATACACAACGGGGGTCCTAGACCATCAAAAGTGAGCTTCACCCTGTTGTCCTAATTAGATTACTGCCAAACTAGCTAAAATGTTAAATGCCAGGACTAAAAATAGGCTGTTGCTTGTTTAAAATAACATGATCGCTAGATAGCTTGGGGCTTTGCTATTTTTACTAAAGGAAAGAGACAAGGGGCCAAAGGTTGAAAGGGAATTACTTAATGGGGAGGCTGCTAAATGAGGTGAGAACCTAGAAAGAAGCCAGGAGGTGGCACAATTGGTCTAACGTGCATTGGGGGGTCTCTCTGAATTAAACTGAAAATTTTGGTTTGAACACTCAAAAGAACATCCCAGACACATCTTAGTTTAGAATTTTTGCACACTTAAACCCAAAATGGTGGTATTACTGATGTCATAAACTAATAAGATAGTCTAAAAAGATCAAATTAGAAGAAGTTTCTGTATTTTTAACTGAACATACACAGAGAAAAGTACATATCTGTTACTGTACAGTGTGATGGGTTTTCACAAACTTCACACACCCATGTAATCATCATCCAAATAATGAAACAACATTATCAGACCTAGAAATCCCTCTCATGACCAATTCCCGGATGGAACAGATGTCCCTCCCCAACAAGGATGTCCACATGGTAATTTACATCATAATTTAGTTGTGCATAAATGTAAATAATACTAAATGTACTATATTGTGTCTGGCTCCTTATGTGAGATTCGTCAATATTGTTGCATGTAACTACATTGTGGATTCTTATTGCTAAATAGCACTCCAATTAATTAATATGTCAATTTATCCATTCTACTGTTTATGGACATTTGGATTATTTCCAGTTTCTGTGGCTATTATCAATAGTGCTGCTATGAACATTCTAGTATATATCTTTTCATGAACATATGTACACATTATGGTTGGATATATTACTGGAAATGGATTTGGTGGGTCTCCAGGGTCCAGGGAAATGGAATTGCTGGGTCTCTTTCTACCTCTAGGGGTAAAATTTCTGGGGGTCCAGTGATATGATGAGAGAGGTAAAGATATCTTAAGGTAAAGCATAAGTTGTTGTATCTGGTCACTCCTACAACCAAAAAAAGGCACAATGCTTAGTGGATCTTTCTAGGTTTTTGGAGTCAACATATTCCTCATTCGAGTATACTATTCCAGTGCATTTACAGAGTGACCTAAAAAGCTGATGGCTTTGAGAGGGTCTCAGAACAAGAGAATGGTCTGCAACAAGTCCAGGCTGCTGGCATGGTGTTCTCCTACTTGAACCATATGATTTAGCAGATCCAATAGTACTTGAAGTGGCAAATAGAAATGCTCTTTGCAGCCTGTAGGTAAACCATGGCACAAGTCCTTAAGATTTTGGAGCAAAACCCTGCCATCCTCTGTGTATAAATATTCTCTTTTTGCGAAACAGCTTTTGACCTGCTATTGGGCCTCAGTAGAGGCTGAGTACTTAACTATGGGCCACCAAGAGAGATGAGCTGCCCATCATGAATTGTGTGTGGTCTGAGGCACCAAGCCGTAATGTTGGCTGTGAAGAGCAGCACTCCATTATCAAATGAAATGGTATGTACAAAAGTGGGCTTGAGGAGGCCCTGAAGGTACAAGTAAGTTATATGAGGAAGTGGCCCAAATGCCCATGGCTCCCACCCCCACTATACTACCTCCTATCTCCCAGCCTGCACTTATGCATCACAGGGAGTTCTCTCTCATCAGATGACTGAGGAAAAGAAAACTCAGGCTTGATTTACAGATGGTCTGTATGATATGCAGGCACAGCACATCACGCTTAAAGAGACAGCTGTAGCACCTACAGCTCCTCTCTGGGACATCCCTGAAGGAACTCGTAGAGGGCAGAACTTCAAGGAGTGTACCTCATTGTTCACTTTGTTAGAAGGAGAAATGGCCAGAGGTGGGATTATATTCTGATGTATGGACTGTAGTTAACAGTTTGGCTAAATAGTCAGGGACTTGGAAGGGACATGCCTGGAAAACTGATGACCAAGAAATTTAGGGAAGAGGCATGTGGATAGACCTCTCTGAATGGATGGATTAAAAAAAATGTGGAGATATCTGTGCACCGTGTGAATGCTCACTAACAGGTAATCTCAACAGAGGAGGATTTTAATTATCAAGTGGGTAAGGTGTCCCATTCTGTAGATGCCAGTTAGTCTCTTTCCTTAGCCACCTCTGTCATTGTCCAATAAGCTGAAGAACAAAGTAGACATGGTGGCAGTGTTGGAGGTTATGCATGGGCTCAGCAACATGGACTTTGATTCACCAAAGTCAACCTTGCTACAGCCACTGATGAATATTCAGTGGGTCAGTAGCAGAGGCCAACACCTAGTCCCCAATATGGCACCATTCTCTAGAGTCAGTCAGCTACCAGGTGACATGTTGGTTACACTGGACAACATCCATCATGAAAGGGGCAGCATTTTACTCTTACTGGAATAGACACATACTCTGGATATGGATTTACCTACTCTGCATACCATGCTTCTGCCAAAGTCACCATCTAAGAACTTAAAGAATGCTTTATCTATATCTGGTATCCTACACAGCACTGTTTCTGATCAAGGAACTAAATTCACAGCAAAAGAAGTACTCACTGCTTGGAATTCACTAGTCTTACTATGTCCCCACCATTCTGAAGCAGCTGTCTTGATAGAATGGTGGAATGGTCTTTTGAAGAATCAGTTACAGCAACAGTTAGGTGGTAATACCTTACAGGGCTGGGACAAAGTTCTCCAGAAGGTTGTATATGCCCTGAATTAGATTCCAGTATATGGTACTGTTCCTCCAATAGCCAAGATTCACAGGTTCAGGAATCAAGACATGGAAATGGAAGCGCGACCACTCATTATTATCCATGGTGACCCAGCAGCAAAATTTTTGTGTCCTGTTCCCATGAGTCTACACTCTGCTGGCCTAGAGGTCTTAGTTCCAAAGGGAGGAATGATTCCACCAGAAGACATAATAATGATGTTAAGACTGCCAGCTGGCCATCTTTGGCTCCTCATACCTCTGAGTCAAAAGTCAAAGAGGGGAATTACTGGGCTGTGATGATTGATCCTGACTACCAAGGGGAAGTAGGACTACTACTATACAGTGGAGGCAAGGAAGAGTATATGTGGAATACAGAAGATCCCTTAGGGCATCTCACATTGTATTACCATGCCCTGTGGTTAAAGTCAATAGAGAGCTACAACAGGACTACAAATGGCCCAGACCCTTCAGAAATGAGGGTTTGTATTACCAGACCAGTTAAAGGACCACAACCACCTGAGATGCTTACTGTGGGCAAAGCAAAGGGAATATGGAATGAATAGTGGAAGAAGGTCATTATAAATACCAGTTATAACCACATGACTAATTAAGCAAATATCTTAGCTTTCTTCCCTCACTTATCCCCATATCATCTAACATAAGATATATTAGTAATAATTAACTTTATATTATAGTACTTGAGTTACAGGATATCAAGGGGAAGAGTAAATATCACCCAAGGACTTTGCATCCTCAAGAAGCAGTAGAGGAAGATGGCAGAATAGGTCACTGTGATAACCTCCTCCTATGCACACACTGAGGAGGCAACTGCATCTAATACAACTATATCTGAAAACAACTTGAAGACCAGCAAAACAGACATTTGACACCTGAAGAAAAAGAGCAGACCACATTGAGAAGGATAAAGGGGCAGAGCTGAAACTGATTGGGATCCAAGCCCTTCCCCCATCACAAGCCACAAATAGGAGGGACAGAGGAACAGAGCAGGGAGGAGATAAATGCCTGAAAACCTAGTACACTTGGCCTTGGGGATCTGCTCCAGAAAGACAAGTCCCCATAGCATTGGGCCTTGAAAATCACTGGGTTGGACACCAGGGAGAGTTGGAGGGCTGTGTGAAGCTGAGTCTCCACTTGTGGAGGATCTGTGTGCTCTGTTGATTGTTCTGAGGCCCAACACAGAAAAAGCAGTTTGAAAGGAGATTTACTAACTATAGGAAGTGTGCTGGAGGGGTGGAGGATTGAGGGAGCTCTCTCTGGAGGAGAAAATGCTGGTGGATGCCACTTTTCCTGCCTTTTCTGCACCTAGATGGCCAGACACTTGTGGGAGCCAGTTCTGAAACTCTCTAACTACGCCTCTTGCCCTGCACTGGCTGGCATTTCCCTGAACACTTGCCCCACCTAACACACCCAGTCCACAGTTAGTCACATTGGCCACTGATGGCTGCCAAGTTGAGTACAGGCTGTGCCCACATCTGAAAGCAACAGAGCAGCCCAGTCAGTCATTAAGGTGCACCAGTGTCACAAAGAGAAGCAGAGCAGTGGGGGGTCAGCCACTGCTGGCAGCCAGGCAGGCTGTGAGCCCTGCCCATAGCCAGCCAAAGCAGTCACGGCTCAGCCACAGCAGGAGGGCATGAAGAGCCCATGTGGGGGATACCCCTGGAGCATCTGGCTCTGGTGAACAGGGAGTTTTGCACTTCTGGGCACCACAGACCTACTACATAAAGCCACTACTTTCAAGACCAGGATACACAGCTGATCTATCTAATAAATAAAAAGAAATGAAAGAACCAGACAAAATGAGCAGGCAAAGGAATATGTTCCAAACAAAAGAAACAAGACAAAACACCAGAAAAAGTGCTAATTGATACAGATATAAGCCAACTACCTGATAAATAATTCAAAGTAATAGTCATGAACATGTTTACTGAACTGGGGAAAAGCATAGATGATCTCAGGACTTCAACAAAGCAGTAGAAAACACAAAAAGAACCAGTCAGAGCTGAAGCATACAATACCTGAAATGAAAAATACAATAGAGGGAATTAATAGATTAGAGGATACATAAGAATGAATCAGCAAACTGGAAGACAGTAAAGAAAAACCAAGCTGAGGAACAGAAAGAAAAAGGAATTACCAAAAATGAGAAGATGCTAAGAGAGCTCTGTGGCAACATCAAATGAAACAAGATTTGCATAATAGGGGTTCCAGAAGGAGAAGAGAGAGAGAAAGTAGTAGAAAGTCTATTTGAAGAAATAATAGCTGAAAACTTCCCCAATCTGGGGAAAGAAACATACATCCAGGTCCTGGAAGCACAGAGATTCCCTAACAAAATGAACCCAAGGAACTCCACACCAAGACATATAGTAATTAAAATGACAAAGATTAAAAATAAAGAGAGAATCTTAAAAGTAATAAGAAAAAGGCAGATAATTACCTACAAAGAAACCTCAAAAGGCTACCAGCAGATTTTTCAGCAGAAGCTTTACATGCCAGAAGGGCAGAAGGGAGTATCATGAAATATTCAAAGTGCTGAAAGGGAAAAATCAACAACTAAGAATATTCTATCCAGCAGGGTTATCATTCAGAATTGAAGGAAAGATTTAAAATGTTACAAAAATTCATCACCAATACTGGCTGTACAAGATATGTTAAATGGACTTCTTTAAACAGAAGTGTTTTCATATTTAAATATTTTTCATCAGTGAAAACAAACCCACAGTAAAGGTAGTGGACCAATCACTTACAAAGCAAGTATGAAGTTTAAAAGACAAAAGTAGTAAAATCAATTATACACAAAAATTAGTTTAGGGATACACAAATAAAAATATGTAAATTAGGATAGCATATACATAAAGTGTGGAGGGGGAATAATAATAATTTTAAAAATTCTTTTAGAATGTGTTTAAAATTAAATGAACTATCAACATAACAGACTGTTTTATATATATTATATAGGATGCTATATGTGAACCTTATTGTAACCACAAACTAAAAGCCTACAATATATACATGAAATACAAAAAGAAAAGAATACAACCATAACACTAAAGAAAGTCATCAAATCAGAAGGGAAGAGAGCATGAGAGGAAGGAAAGAACAGGGAAAAACTACAAAAGCAACCAGAAAACAATTAATAAATTGGCAATAATTATATACCTATCAATAATTACTTTATATGGAAGTGGACTAAACGCTCAAATCAAAGACATAAGGTGGCTCAATGGATTAAGAAACAAGACCATCTTTATGCTGCCTATAAGAGACTCACTTCAAATCAAAAGACATATAGACTGAACGTGAAGGGATGGAAGAAGGTATGCCATATAAATATAAGTGAGAAAAAAGCAGGAATAGCAATACATGAATAAGACAAAATTGACTTCAAAACAAAGAAAGTAAAAACAGATTAAAAAGGCATTACATAATGATGAAAGGATCAGTCCAACAAGAGGATATAAAAATTGTAAGTATGTACCAAAGGAACACCTAAATAAATAAAATAAATACTAGTAAAGAGAGAAATTGACAGTAACACAAAAATATTAGTAGACTTAACACCCCAGTTATATCAATGGATAGATCATCCAGATAGAAAAACAGTAAGGTAACAGTGGCATTTAACAACACATTAGAACAGATGGACTTAACAGATATATAAAGAACATTCTACCCAAAATTAGCCCAATGCACATTTTCTCAAGTGCACATGGAATATTCTCCAGGATGAATCACATGTTAGGTCACAAACCAAGTTGTAATAAATATAAGAAAATTAAAATTGTATCAAGAATCTTTTCTGACCATAATGATATGAAACTAGTAATCAGTCACATGAAAAAAAAACTGGAGAAAACACAAACACATGGTGGCTAAACAACATGCTTATAGTCAACGTATCAATGAACAAATCAAAGAGGAAGTCAAACAACACATGGAAACAAGTGAAAACAGAAACACAATGGTTCAAAACCTGTGAGATGCAGCAAAAGTGGTTGGCTTTGAGAGGGAAGTTTATAGCAATGCAGTCCTACCTCAAGAAACAAGAACAATCTCAAAACAAAACAATTTCCAAACAAGAGAACAAGACAAAACACAAGAAAAAAGTGCTAATTGATACAGATATAAGCCATCTACCTGATAAAGAATTCAAAGTAATAGTCATAAAGATGTTCACTGAACTGGGGAAAAGAACAGACAATCTCTGGGAGGACTTCAACAAAGCAATAGAAAATACAAAAAGAACCAGTCGTATCTAACCTTACAACTAAACATAGAAAAAGAAGAACAAAGACCATTGCCCTTGTCTAGCTTGGATTAACACATAGTCTACAGGCACACACCTGATCATCTACATTTGCTCTCTTACAACACTAAACTATGTTTTCTACCTTTATCTTGTATCTACCTACCACTTCAGCATTTTATTAAAAATAATAATAATAAAGAGAGAAATGTGGTATCCACATATAAATCAAGTATAAAAACCAAATGAGTATTCATATTTGAACTGACTGTTTATAGTTCATAATGCATGAGCAAAACCGAAGGTTTCTGTGATGGCTGCCCTTGTACTGTTCACTATGTAACTTATTCATTATGTAAGAATTTGTTCTCCATGTAAGAACTTGTTTGTTATGCCTCAGAAGATTGGAGACTGACGAAAATTAGGCTTGGGGTGGATTAATGATTGTGCATTGAGCATTGACTCCCCTATACAGAATTTTATTGTCGTTAACAACCATTTGATCAATAAATATGAGAGATGCCCTCACAAAAAAAAAAAAAAAAAAAAAAAGGACAGACTTCCAATGGTAAAATAAATAAGTAACCGGGATGTAATGTAATGTATAGCATAAGGAATATAGTCAAGATATTGTAACAGCTTGGTAGGGTGATAGCTGGAACCTAGAATTATGTATATAATTGTTTTATCACTGTGTTGTACACTTGAAAGTAATGTAATGTAATACTGTGCGTCAACTACCCTTCAATAAAAAATAATCTAAATTAAAAAAAAAATTAAAATTTTCGGAACTATCAAGGACACTGTAGAAAAAAATTCACAAAAGTGTGGAAAATAGTTGGAGCTCGTAAGATAGAAGATGAACTTCCTTAATATACAGAGCTCCATTCAATCAAAAATACCAACAGGCCAGTAATGAAGTGGGCAAAGAATATGAAAAAGCAGCTCACAGCAAAACAAATGGTTGGTAAGGAAATGAATAGATGTTTAATTTCACTTGTAATTAAATCAATGGAAATTAAACGAGTGAGGCAGCACCTCTTATTTATGAGATTGGTCAAAGCTGAACCAGTTGATAACATCCAGTGTTGAGTGTTTGGGGAACTCTAGAATACAGTTGGTTGAGAGTGTAAATTAATATAATCTTTTGGGGGTTAATTTGGGAATGTCTGTCAAAATTTTAAATGTTTCGTATTGTTTGAGTCATAAAATCTCTTTCTAGGAGTTTTCCTACTAGATATGCAAGTGGTCAAATACATATGTATGAAAATGTCCACTGCTAAATGTCCTTCAGCAATAAGGGATTGTTTAAATAAATTATGGTATCAGTCTTTTAACAGAATACTATGTCATTAAAAGAATAATATTCATTTGGCTGCTTTGAGAATAGTCTGAAGGAGAGCAAGGGCGGAAGCAGGGGAGACCAGTTAGGAGGACTTTGCATGAATTGAGGCAAGAGATGATTGTCAATTGAAATAAGAAAAGTTGTAAACAGTATACATATTATGATTCCATTTGTACAAAAAGTAACATGTATATGATATGACATGTTATATGTTATATTAAGTAGAGCATGCAGCAAGCAGTGAGAAGACTTTCTTCATACAAATTTGTATTCTTAGATTTTTAAAAATAATAAACCTGTAATTCATTTAGAACAAAACTATTTACAAAAAGATAACAATATAGGAAGTTAGGGGAGTAGTATCATAAACCCATAATTTCACCACATTGTAATTTTTGTTTTCTATTAAAATGTGTTTTTCCTATGTATTTTAATATAGCTGTATTTGTATATGTAATCTATGTGTAGTTTTTGTATCCTGCTTTTAAAATGTAATGATACCTAATAAGATTTTTCCATGTTGCTACAAAAAAAAAAAAAAAAAGACCAAAGTTAGTAGAAAGAGGGACATACTAGAGATCACAGCAGAAATAAATGAAATACAGACTAAGAAAACAATAGAAACTATCAATGAAACTAAGAACTGGTTCTTTGAAAAGATAAACAAAGGCAACAAACTTTTAGCCAGACTTAGCAAGAAAAAAAAGAGGTTACAACTAACACTACTGAAACTTAAAGCATTATAATAGAATTCTATGAAATATTAATGCCAATAAAAAGTCAGCCTAGAAGAAATGGATAAATTTCTAGAAATACAATCTTCCAAGACTGACCCAGGAAGAAAAAGAAATCTGAACAGATTGATTACTAACAAAATTGAATCAGTAGTCAAAAAGCTCCCAACAAACAACAGTCAAGGACCAAATCCTTCACAGGTGAATTCTACCAAACATTTAAAGAAGAACTAATACTTTCCTTCTTAAAGTATTCCAAAAAATAGAAGAGGAGGGAATACTTTCAAACTCATTCTACATGGCCAGCATTACTCTAATATGAAAATCAGACAAAGATGCTACAATAAAAGGAAAATACAGACCAATATCCCTGATGAACATAGATGCAAAAATCCTCAACAAAATACTAGCAAACAAGATTAAAAAATACATCAAAAGATCATTTATCAGGACCAAGTGGAATTTATTCCAGAAATGCAAGGATGGTACAATATCCACAAATAAATCAATGTTAACCAAAGAAAGGATAAAAACTATATGATCCTCTAAATAGATGCAGAAAAAGCATCTGAAAAAGCTCAACATCCATTCATGATGAAAACTCTCAACAAAGTGGGCATAAAAGGAACAAACTTCAGCATAATAAAGGCTATATATGACAAACCTACAGTTAAGGTTATACTCAATGGTGAAAAGCTAAAAGCTTTTCCTCTAAGATCAGGAAAAAGACAAAGATATCTACTCTTACCACTTTTATTCAAATAGTACTAGAAGTCTTAGCCACAACAATCAGATAAGAAGAGAAACAAAAGGCATCCAAATTGGTAAGAGAGGTAAAATTGTCACTATTTGCAGATGACACAATACTATACATAGAAAACCCTAAAGATTCCAACAAAAACTATTAGAACTAATAACTGGATTCAGCAAAGTTGCAGCATACAAAATTAATACACAGAAATATGTTGCATTCCTATGTACTAAAAATTAACTAGCAGAAATAGAAATCAGGAAAACAATTCCATTTACAGTAGCATCAAAAAGATAAAATACCTAGGAATAAACCTAACGAAGAAGGTGAAAGACCTGCATTCTTAAGACATTCATAACAGAAATTAGGAAGATACAAATAAGTGGAAATGTATCCCATGCTTGAGGACAGGAAGAATTAAAATTGTCAAAATGGCTATCCTGTCCAAAGCAATTTACAGATCCAGTGCAATCCCTATCAAAACACTGATAGCAAATTGCAATGAACTATAGCGAGTAATCCTAAAATTCTTATGGAAACACAAAAGATTCCAAGTAGCCAAAACAATCCTAATAAAGAAGAACAAAGCTGGGGGCATTATACTCCCTGACTTCAAGCTATATTACAAAACCACAGCAATCAAAACAGTATGGTACTGGCACAAGAACAGACCCATAGATCAATGGAACAGAATAGCCCAGATATAAACCCACACATATATGGTCAATTTATATGATATGATAAAGGAGCAATTAATATAAAAATGGGTAAAAGAGAGTCTCTTCAATAACTGGTGTTTGGAAAACTGAACAGCTACATGTAAGAGAATGAAACTGGGTTACTATCTAACTCCATACACTAAAGTAAATTGAAAAAAAATGGATCAAAGACCTAAATTAAATGTAAGACATAAAACCTTAAAACTCTTAAAAGAAAACATAGGCAAAAATCTCTTGAACATAAGCATGAACACTTCTCCTTGGGCAAAGGAAACAAAATAAAAAATGAATAAATGGCACTACATCAAATTAAAAAGCTTCTGTACAGCAAACGATACCATCAACAGAACAAAAAAACAACCTACAATATGGGAAAATATATTTCTAAACAATTTTTCTGGTAAGTGGCTAATATCCAAAATACATGAAGAACTCATATGCCTCAACACCAAAAAAAACCCAAGTAACCTGATTAAAAAATGGACAGAAGACCCAAACAGACATTTTTCCAAAGAAGGAATACAGATGGCCAGCAGGCACATGAAGAGATGTTCCACATCGCTAATCATCAGGGAAATGCAAATTGAAACCATAGTATCATCTCACACATGATAGAATGGCCACTATCCAAAAGACAAGAAATAACAAGTGTTGGAGAGGATGTGGAGAAAAGGGAACCCTTGTGAACTGTTGGTGGGAATGTCAACTGGTGTAGCCACTATGGAAAGCAGTATGAAAGTTCTACAAAAAACAAAAAATAGAAATACCATTTGACCCAGTAATTTCACTTCTGGGAATTTACCTGAAAGCAAAATTCCTGATTGGAAAATAAATATGCACCCCTATGTTTATTGCTGCATTATTTACAATAGCCAAGATATGGAAGCAACCAAAGTGTCTATCAATAGATGAATGGATAAAGAAGAGGTGGTACATATACATAATAGAATATTATTTAGCCATAAAAAAGAAAGAAATTCTGACGTTTGTGACAACATGGATGGACCTAGAGGGTATTACACTAAATGAAATAAGCCAGGTAGAGAACAACAAATCAAATACCATATGATTTATTTATGGAATACAAAAACAAAAAATGAACAAAATAGCAGTAGACTCATGGACAGTAAGAAGTGACTGGTGGTTACCATGGAGGGGTTGAGGTGGGTGGGTAGGGAGGGTAATGGGTATAAAAGAGCACAAAAATTCTCAATCATAATATAAGTTGGTCATGGGGATGGTAGTACAGCATAGGGAATATAATCAATATATCTTTGTTAATATAGTATCTTCGTATGTTGAGAGATAGTAACTACACTTTTCAGGGTGAGCATTTAATACTGTACATAACTTTCAAATCACTATACTATATACCTGAAGCCAATATAATATTGTATATCAACTACATTTCTTTTTTTTTCAGCTTGAGTAACAGAAATTTATTGAGAATTCCCTGGATGGGGGTTACTGCCTCCCAATGTCAAGGAAGGAACCAACATTGCAGGAAATCACTGAGAAATCATACACATCAACTACATTTCAATAAGAAAAAGGACTTTGCATCCTCTTCTGGAGAGAAAGCACATTTTTTTTTGTATGTAGAACAATTGTACTATGTTAGGCAAATGTGTGAATTTGTTATTGCTTTTATTTGGAGATCAAATATGGTTTAAGGTGATGTGTATGAATGTATAGTTAACACGGTGTGGACTGTGATGGTTAGTTGTATGTGTTAACTTGGCTAGGTTATATTGCCCAGTTAAATTAAATACTAGTCTTGGTATTGCTTTGAAGGTATTTTGTGGATATGGTAAAAATCTATAATAATTGACTTCAAGTAAAGATTATCCTTGAGGATGTGGGTGGGCCTCATCCAATCAGTTGAAAGGCCTAAAGAGCAAAACTGAGATTTTGCTGAGGAAAAAGAAATTTCTTCCCAAGGACCCCATTACCAGCTGCCACCCAAGAGTTTGCAGCCTTCCCCTACAGATTTCATCCAGTCAGTACAACTGCATAATTCCTTGAAACAAATCTCTTTACATATATGCACACACACACATGTATACATATACATATATGTGTATATATACATCCTACTAGTTCCTTTTCTTTTGTAGAACCCTGAATGATATAGTATCTACTATTAACTACTGTTACGCTAATGATATCACAGATATAGAAAGAAGTTTGTTATGTAGCCTCTGTCCTTGAAAACTTCATGACATAAGGAATATGAAGAGTCAGCATTGTAAACTGTGTCAGGTAGTACTATATTGTTGAGTGTTAAATGAGTAGTCTTAAATTAAAGGAACTCATCAAAAAAGAAAAAGATCTCTGTGGACTTAGGGAGCACTTAGGGCAGGCTCTGTGGAGGAAATGCAAACAAGGATCAAGAGCAGACAGCTTGGTTGGACAGAAGTTATACATAATCTATTAAATTTCAACTGCCTCATTGCCTGCTTACTCACAAAAGGTTCCCAAGCTCCACTGAGTAATTAGACATTCTGCCTGATATGCAGTGAGAGAAATACAGAAAAACTAAACTTGGAGTTTAGAAGCCTTGAAGGATTGAATTTTTCTCCATCACTTGGTAACAATAGAATCCTGGACAAATTGCATACTACTTTAAGCCTCAGAGTCTTAATATATAAAATGAGGATAATAGAACACATCCTGTCTATCATAAAGTCACAGCAAGAAAGAAATGAGGTATAACAAGGTGCTTAGTTCAGTGCCTTTCCCAGAGGAAGTGCTCAACCAAAGTTCCAAAGTTACTGAATGGAAAAATATCTCCACATCTTTAAAAAGAGTACTACTAAAAATGAAACCCAACAACACTAAATTTCAAAATATAAGAGGAAGTATCCTAGATAAATATATTTTGAATCAATGACATAAGCTATTTTTAAAAGAAGTTTTTAACTTTCAAAAAGTTTTTTATCAGGTTCTACAACCTGACTAAGCTCTTCATAATTTTACCATTTCCACTTTGTACAAGAACTCTCAAAATATATTACGAATTTCCTATGTACATAAGTATTTACAATGAAAAAATGTTTTATATCTTCCAAAAATTAGGTTCTCTATTCATAGTACAGTACCTTGAGGAATATCTTTAGGAGGAGAATATTTCTTCTTTTTTAAAGTAATACCTTTACTTTTTACTTTTCTAGTTCCTGGTGATGCTCTAATAATATAACATATTTCTGAAGAATTTGAAGGGACCTAAAAAAAGAAAAGCAGATATTGTACAATTTTTCCAGATACTATATTTATATGTTGTTTGATATCAAAGGCAAATAGTCTCAATATATTTCATAGATATTAACAACAGAGAGCATTTATGAAATGTTTACTCCACTCCAGACACATTTGCTTATTTAATACTCACAAGAACCAGACAAGGCAGATTATCCCCATTTGTAAACTTAGTTTCTGAGAGGCAGGGTAATTTATTTAGGGCCAGAGGAAAAAGTATGGTAGAATTGAGATACAAGCACTCCAAAGTGAAAAAGTTTACATGATTTACTGAATTAAAACACAAATTTAAATTTAAGTTTGAGTCAAACACTGGATTTCCCAACTCAGTTAATTTTGACAATTTCCCATCAGACACTCATAGAAGAAATACCACTGTTTCAAAAGTGATGTACCTTGTTTCTTAGAACTCAGAAGTAAAAATATGTATTTATTAAGAGCTCCACACATTTTAAATAAAACCTGTAGAGAAACATCTTCTACTGGAAAATTCTTATCATTCTTTGTGGTAGACATCTGCTATTTTCCTACTCAGCATTCACTTTTCATACTCTGTTACAGTATCATACCAGTTTTCTTGGGAGAATCTATTAATTCTATGAGCCTGCACACCACCCCTTTCTTATGGATCACGAGGAACTGATAATATTTCTGAGCACCAAGATAGCCATAAGAACCAGCCTAGCCAACCAACATATTCGATACCTCTGGACACAGTGACTGCTAGCTCGGACACTGTAAATGGGCCAGCAGGAAGAAAGGAATGCTGAACCTGAGATTCTGGCACTAAGCCAAAATCCTTACAGGGGATAAAATGGCCTCCTAAATTGATACCCAATCATAGTTATAATTGTTGCAGTAGAAACAAATATAAATCCTCTTAGGAGTATGGGATCTCCAATTTAGGCCCATAGGATTCCTATAAAATAAGAGCAAGAAATTAAATGATCAGGGTCAGAGTTGTTGTCATGATTCAGCTCAGAACAGTTCCAAGCAGAAATGATGGACAAAATATATTTTACCTCCTCTATAATTTCATTATTATAATAATAAAGGAAGTACCAGACTCATGAGATATCAACCTACCAGGTGTAAGACTGTACGGGAATGTCAATAATGCATTTAAGCTCCCAGAACATCAGATATTAGAATTGCCAAATCAGAACAGAATAACAATGCATGAAATGATTAAAGAACTGACAACTGAAATCTTAAGGATGAGCAATCAACAAGTGATTATCAGGGTTGAAAAGCAGATCTGAGAGAGAAACACCTATAAATTCTTGAAATGAAAAATAAAATTGTTGAAATAAAAAATTCAGTGGAAGGCTTAAGTAGCAAAGTATACACAGCTGAAGAGAGAACCACAGAAGATATTATCCAGACAACAAAAATAAAGTAAAAAATATTAAATAGAGGCAGAAAGATATGGATAGAAACAGGCCTAACATATATTACCATGTCAGAAAGAATAAACAGATAATAGCTGAGAAATTTCCCAACTGATGAGAGACATGAGTCTACAGATTCAGGAAGCCTAAGATCTCAAGCAAAATTAGAATTAAAAAAGAACAGCAAACAAAACTACTAATCCATTATGTACACATTCCAGTGAAATCATAGCATACCCAAGATAAGGGGAACTTAAGCCAAAAAGAAAAGATACAGTAGTTCCAAGACCAGCCTCATGCTCTATTATTGCTAGAAGGACTCACAGGATTCAGAAAAGCTACAGTACTCACAGTTATGGTTTATTATAGCAGAAGGATACAGATTAAATCAACAAAGGGAAAAGACACATAGGGTAGGGTCCAGGAGAAGGCACATGAAGCTGAATCCAGGAGGACAAGCTTCCCCTTGTCCTCTCCTAGTTAAGTCAGATGGATGGTATTTAATTCTGCCATGTGTAAAGTGTTGCCAACCAGGGAAGCTCAGTAAATCTTTTCTCAGATTCCAGTCCCCCAGAGGTCAAATTGATACAAGGTGGCCCAAACCTCAAGCATCAAAAACAGGTGTTTACCATAAATCATGTTGTTAGCATAAACTATCTGGAATGGCTCAAGTCTTAAATAAACACTCTATTAGCATACTCCAGAGGGTCAGAGGTCATCTTCCACAAGATAGTCCTGGCAACCAGGTGAATCTGCAGGTATGCTGAATTAACCCTTTTCTGGATATACTTAGTTTACAAGGAAGTGAAAATTAGGCTAACAGAAGAGTTGCAACAGCAGCATGGAAGTCGGAAGACAGTGGAATGATACCAATAAAGAGTAGAGAGAAAAATGGCTGTCAACACAGTAGTAAGTACCAATAGATGCAGGGGGAAAAAATTAATAAAAATCATATTCACAACATAGCAAGCTAGAAATAGCCAAGTTCTCAAACTAATAAAGGATGTTGGTGGTCCTGAGTATTGTTTTTCAAAGATTTTGGAGGTTTATTTTTGAAGATGCACTTTCTGGTGCCCTTGTAGTTCACTAAGGCCATGTAACTTTTTCTGGCCAATGAATTTTGAGCAGAAGTAATGAATATCACTTCCAGGCTGGAACATTTCGTTGCCAGAGTAAGAGGTTCCTCTTTTACATTGGCATAGTTTCTCTTTTTCATTGGCATAGTTTCTAGCAACATTCAAAATGGTAGCTGCTCTGTCAGCTATAATGAGCAGACCTCAGTCAACCCAATGAATGTATAACATGAATAAAAACTGAACCTTTATTGTTTTATCTGCTGAATTTTTTTGATTTCTTTGTTACTACAGCTTATTCCACTTAGTACAAGTTATTTATAAAATAATTTAAACAAGTTTAATCTTAACAGGTAAACTTTGAAAACAATTTCCCTTAAGATCCCAAAGAAGAAATATGTTGTACTGGAAGTCTTATCCAGGACAATAAGATACAATTCACAAAGAAGAAACGAAATTGTTATTACCCACAGATAATAGATTGTTTACACAGAGAATCCAAAAGAATCTACAAACACATATTAGAATTAGTAAGATTTAGCAGTGTTCTGGCTAAACACAAATATATACAAACCAACTGTATTTCAACAGCTACATTAACAAAAAGTTAGAAAATATAATTTATAAAAAGATGTAATTCATAATAGCATCCAATAATATAAGTATTTAGGAGTATGTCTAACAAAAAAGTACAAGAGCATTCTGGTTAAAATGATAAAACTCTTTCAGAAAATATTAAAGAACACCTAAATGAATGAGGAGATATAACATTATCCTGAGGTTTGTGTTTTTATTTTCTAGAACTAACATCTTTACTGAAAAAAGGATTTACTAAAAAAGAAAAAGAAAGGTAGAGGAATGAATGACACAAACCTCAGGATAAGAGTCACCTATGAGAGAGAGTAAATGGAATCAAGGTGAGGCCCATTGGTTTTTTGGGGGAGATGGTATTTGTAATGTTCTACTTCATTGTTTGTATGGTGGGCACCAGGGTGTTCATCTATTTTTCTTCTTTAAACAATGCATGCTCTCTTTTATATGAATGATGTACTTCTATAAAGAGAAAGCAGTCAGATTCCCAGGTCTACTCTCCCACTTCTTGTAACTGCTCTCCCAACTCAGGCAAAAGACTGGAGAATTTTTCTGTGAAAAGGGGTACAACAGATGGTTTTCTCTATGAAGGACTTCTAACAGTTGAAGGGGAAGGTGTTGTTCTAAAAATAAGTAATGCTGTGACTCCCAGCCCAAAGAGGCCTTTATCTTCCAGGCAAGAGATTAAAAGATTCTGCTCTCAGCAGCCCAGAAGCAATAATCTAATGTCGCTAATACAAGTAAAAGGCTCAGCCATACAATGAACTTCATAATTGACATGGCCTAACCAGGAGCAAGAGGGTCCAATCAGCTTTTTAGATCCACAATCTTAAATATGAGTAGACAGTAGAGTAATTAGTACAACAGATAGAGACAGGAAGGAAAGAAGGGAGGAAGGGAGGGAGGAAGGAAGGGGAAGGGAAGAAAGAAAAGAAGGGTGGGCCTTGGAGGAATAGAGACTACGGTAGTAAAAGAAGACATCAAGATTAACTAACTACAATTAGAAGATCTGGCAACCAAGAAACAAATGTGATTTAGTAAAAGGGCACCCAGAGAACAAATAGGAGCTCTTGTACATTAAAAAATATTATAGCATCAATGTAGAATCATCAATATAAGATTTCAAAGATAAAATTGAGAGAATCTTCCAGAGAGTAGAACAAAAGATTAAAGAAATTTTTTAAAGAATAAGATGATGAGTGCAACTGTGTAGGAAGTCCACTGTTCAAATAATAGATATTCCAGAAAAAGGAGAAAAAAAAAAAAGTAGAGATTATCAATGAAATAATTAGAAAAAATTTCCCAGAACCAAAGTGCACATGTTACCAGATTAAAAGAATCCATGTTCCAGCACATACATAGAAAAAGACCCATACCAAGACACATCTTCATGAAATTTAAGAACACTGAGGATAAGGAAAGGATCACTCTAGCTTCCACAGAGAAAAAGTTGGTCATTAATAAAAGACAAGGAATCAGTATGCTTCTCAAATCCACACTGTAAGTTATTACTATAATAAAGTTATAATAAATAAAGCTGGAAAAATTCTAAAGAATATAATTTCCAACCAGCAATTCTCTAACTAGCTTAAACTATTAATCTTATATATAGGAACGGGATGAAAACATTTCAGTCATTAAAGGTCTTAAATAATTTCTATAATCATGTTTGATAGAATCCGGAACTGAATACCACCTTTTGAATAAACCCTCCCACCTTCTCAGAGAGACCTAGGTGTTATCTTACCTAGGCTACAAGCATTCTCCAGAGGACACGTCAGCAAACCACAAGGCCACCTTTCCCCTGACCCCTCCCCTCAAAGAGCCCGCCAAAGCCCTGGCCATAAAAAGCCTCTTGACCTGTTAGAGACTCTCTTTCCTTTGTTCTCCTGGCCAGGACAGAGGGGTCCCTCTCAGGTTCAGCAATAAACCTGCTTAGACTGTTGAGTTCACATCCCCTCTCTTCTTTCAGTGTTACTTTCTTGGGAATTCGATGGATATTTAGCTCCACCAAAATAAGGCAGAAAGAGAAAGCTATGGGATAGGAGAAACAGGAGATCCAAACCAAAAGCAAAGCAAAGTGCATTTCCAAGATGATAGTGTAGGGAGATCCCAGGGTGACAACTATTCACTAGGCATTAGAAGTCAGAAGACTCCAGGAGAGACTTCTTTAGGGAGCTAAATTCTTTAAAAAATTTGATGCAACTGATGATCTAGAGAGGCCATATGGATCACTGGTAAAGAGCTTAGGATTCATTAATCAGAAAAAATAAGAGAACAAGTGTTTTGGGTTGAATTTTGTCCTCCCAACAAAAGACATGTTGAAGTCCTAACCCTCAGGACTTCTGAATACTTTATGTGGAAATACGGTATTTGCAGATTTACTCATTAAGATGAGGTCATTAGGGAGGGTCTAAGTCCAATATGACTGGTATTCTTATAAAAGGAGGAAAATTTGGACACAAAGACACACAAGGAGACTTGGGCCATATGAAGACAGAGACATAAGGACACAGAGGGAAAACAGCCATATAATTAGAGGCAGAGACTGGAGTTGTGCTTGACACAAGTCAAGAACGCCTGGTGCTAACAGAAGGTAGAAAAGGCAAGAAACACTCCTCCTGATCAGAGGGAGGCTTCAGAGATAACACAATCTTATTACACCTCAATTTCAGAGTTCCAGATCTAGAACTGTAAGAGAATAAATTTCTGTGGTTTTTTTTAAGAACCACCTAGCTTGTGGTACTTTGTTACTGTAGCTCTAAGAAACTAATACAAGTAAACAAGATAATTATTTACTCAAGAAAAAACACAGGGAAAAGTTGTCATAATTTACCATATTCCATAAAAAGGTAGAATATTCATTTTAGGATTTATGAAACTACACTGAGAAAAACCCATTAAATCTCAGTCTCATAAAACTTACATTTTCAGAGTGCCAAAAAGAGAAAAAAAAGGAAGATCTCTTCTCACTTATCCACCATCTGACTGACTCCAGGGCTGACCTGACGTTCAGCTGAGGTTCTCATCACTAGCAGTTGTTTACAGTCTGAGGTTGATCTGATTGGGCCAACATCCATTTTGATAGATCAATGTCTGTACTTCTGCCTGAAACATTAAATATTTTGAAGATCAACCCTTTCTTAACTCAAACATTTAATGCTTTTCCAAAATGAAAAGCCTCTTTATAGGCAGCCGCTCTTTGAAGTTGATTTCCAGTATTTTGAAGGAAACACTTGGGAAGCTCTTCTAAAACACAGAGAAAAAGAACCAAAAGATGCAAACAATGAGAGAGAAGATAGATCACTACAGAAAATACAAAGAAAGAGTATTTGTATTGATCAGAGAATAAATGAAATTAAGTAATAATAAGAGATATACTAGAAAATTTTGAGCTAAAAAAGAAATTGTGCAAGAGGACTGAAAGGCCTCAACATATTCTTTAAGCTCTCCATCACCCTTTCTGTCGTTCTGGTATTACTGAGATATAATTGCCATACAACACTATATATGTTTAGGTGTGCAGCATAATGACTTGACATACATACATATTGTAAAAAAAATGACCACAATTAGTTTAGTTAACATCTATCACCTCATATATTTAGAAGGAAATTCTTTTTTCCTTGTGATGAGAACTTTTAGGATCTACTTTCAAATATACCATACGGCATTATTCCCTTCTCTTTAATGAAAAAGAATTACATTCAAATATAATTTCAAAAAAGGGATGTTTTCTGCTTCTTAATGACAATGTAGAAAAGTTCACAAGCTATCTGGAAAGGAACAAAAATAAGTCTGGTCTAACAGTTTCTCTTTTCAACACTAAACACACACAAAAATAATTAGAGCAAACTTTGATAGCTATTGTTTTGTCTGCTCAGCAAGTTTGTCATTTTCTCATCCTCTTTTTGGTCATAACCCTTGTTCCCTAACTACAGATGTGGGCAAATGACTGAGGACTGGCCAATTGTGGTATGACATTTCCCTGGCAATGAAGATTGGTACAAGAGGCAGACACGTGACCCAAGTAAAGCTAACTGGAGTTCTTACCCAAGCCTGAAATACACGGAGAAAGAAATCTCCCCACTCTAATCCAGGCTATGATGAGGTATACCACAGGAGAATGGTGGAAGCTTGTTTCCAGTAGGTGTACAAGAAAATGAAGCCAACCCAAGGCAAGCTGAGATTAAAAAACAAACAAAAAACACCTAGAAACTTCTCACAAGATGCGAGTGTCTGGACTCAACACTTTCCTTCTCATTTATATGAGTCAATAAATCTACCTTCCACCCTTTTGCTTTTTGGCTTAGGTCACTTGAGTTGAGTTTCTGTGTTTGTAACCAAAGAAATCTGTAAAATATAACAATAAAACAATGTCCACTAAATTATGAGAAGAAAAGGTTTGTAACTTAAGATTTTTACACTCATCTTTCACTTGTGCAGACAAGAAGAGATTTTCAAATAATAAAAGCTCTGCAAATGTATCACTGCAGTCTTCACAAAAATCTTGCCTTCAGACACCCTTGTGTCTGAGTTTATTATTCTTGCGTCTGAATTCATTAAGAAATAAATGAACTAAGAACTCAAAAAAGAGAGGGTCATGAGGTAAGATAATTGGTGTTCAATATTGAGACAAACAACGATACATATTAGTAATTGTAAATCTGGCTACAAAACTGAGTGCAAAGGTTTTGCTTAGTAAGGAAAAGTACATTAAAATCATTACTTTAAATTGGTGGGACTCAGATAATACTGTTTTGTCCTGACAATGAACAAAATATAAGGTATAGGATACTTTTGGGAAGTTTAAAGATGAAGCTTTTGGACCAAGTACATGTATATTAAAGAAGAATGAAACCACATGTACATATACAATGGAATGTAATTCAGCCATAAAAAGAAGGAAAAGAAAATCCTACCATTTGTGACATGGGTGGGCCTTGAAGGCATCATGTTAAGTGAAATCAGTGAGACAGAGAAAGACAAATACTGTATGATCTCTCTCATATGCAGAATCTTGAAACATCAAACTCAAAAACAGAACAGAATGATGGTTGCCAGGGGCTGAGGGGTGGGTGAAATGGGGAGATGTTGGTCAAAGTATACAAACTTTCAGATATTAGATGAGTAAATCCTGGGAATCTAAGGTTCAGCTTGATGACTAAAGTTAACATACTGTGTTGAATACTCAAAAGTTGTTGTGAAGGAGGGCGTTAGTGTTTTCACACGACAACTAAATGAGGTAAAGGATGTGTTGACCAACCTTACTGTGGAGGAAGGAGGGATGGAAGAAAGACCACGTGAGGACATAACAAAATGGGGGCAGAGAAATCTCAGATTGACTAAAAATAAATCACCTTAATCTTTGACTTTCAGCCTCAAAAAATTGTGAGAAAGTAGATTTGTTGTTTAAACTACCTAAACAAAACAAAATGAAAACATAAACTAGCCTTACAAAATATACTGCAAATATATTTTTAAACTAACCTTACAAAAAATATATTGTGGTGAACAATGTATTTATGTATCAAATCACATTGCACACCTTAAATTTACAGTGTTTTACATCAATTATAGTTCAACAGAACCAAAAAAGAAAACCCGAGGTAAGGTTAGTATTGTTCTTTCCAAAACATCCCAGAAAAGCTCCAAACTTAGAATTAATGGTATCAACAAACTGAACAGCAGCAGGCTATGGGGGTGAGTCCCAAGATAATGAAGAATCCCTATGAGAACATGCCAACCAGTCAAGCACCTGCCCTCCCACAGGGTCCCTGCCACTGCAGCTCTGGCCTCCTAGCTTCCCCCTCAACCTCAACCCAAATTCCTCTCTAATGCACCCATCTCAAAGTTTAGTTATTCAGTACCCTCTTCTTTGTTTTGTCATATCCACATATCAATCATACTATTAATAAATATTTTTCTTAAATTGACTTTTTACTTAATTTTAAGAGGAAACTATTTTAGATCCCTCATATAATGGAACAATGCAGTATTTTCCCTATGACTGGCTTATTTCATTGACCATAATGGCCTCTGGGTGCACCCATGTTGTCTGTATTTCAGAGTTTCCTTCTTTTCTAAAGGCTGAATAACTTTCACTATATACCACATTTTGTTATCCACTCATCTGTTGATGGGACATTTAGGTTGTTTCTACATTTTGACTATTGTGAATAGTGCTACAGTGAATCAAGAGAGTGCTAGTACCTCTTCAAGATCCGGATTTCATTTCTTTTGAATTAATACCCAGAGTGGGATGGTTAGATCATACAGAAGTTTTTAATTATTTGAGGAACCCCCAAACTGTTTTCCATAGTAGCTGCACCATTTCTGTAATTCCCCCAACAGTGTACAAAGGCTCTGATTTCTCCATAACCTCGCCAAAATTTGTTTTTTTTATTTTATAATAAAAAAGAACAGAATTATGGTTGCCAGGGGCTGAAGGGAGGGGGAAACGAGGAATTACCAATCAATAGCAATAAAATGTCAGTTATGCAAAATGAGTAAGTTCTAGAGATCTGCTGTACAACATCACGTACGCAGATAACAATAGTATATTATACCCTTAAAAATCTGTTAAGAGGGCAGATCTCTTAAATATTCTTATCAAAATAAAACTAAAATAACATATAAATAGGTAGACAGATAGCAACTACCATTTTCATGACTGGAAAATCATTATTATTTGTCATAAATACAAGGTAACTCTCAAAACAAATACAATAAAAACAAAAATCTGAGTTTTTTGAGTTGTGGGATATGTATTTTATTGAATTATATTGACTATTATTAGATTAAATTTGACTTTAGATGACAAATTTAAAAGAGAGGCTTTTTTTAAGTTACTGAATTTTAAAAGTCTAACAAAATCATAATGATAAAAATTGAAAACATGGCAAATTGACCAAATTTTTCTCATCATCCAGCCTCACCTTCAGTCGTCACACCAGTCATAACGGCATTCCCTCAGGCCCTTTAGTGTTCATATTTATCCCACCACAGGGCCTTACTCCCAGGTCATCTTGAAACATCCATCCTAACTTCTCTTGTCTAGATAACACTTACCACAAAAATGTAAGGTCAACTGTTAGCTCCTTAGGAAAGCTTTCTGTTGCCTCCTCACCTAGGCCAGAGCCCCTCTAACAGGCTCTTACACTTACGTGTACCTCTCCTTGACGCCCTCTCAGAGGTGTAACACACATTTCCTCTCGTGAGCCTTCCCACCAGACAGAAAGGAGATCTCCTACATTTGCTTACTGTGAGAACTCAAGCACAGTGTCTGGCACAAAAATGCTCAATGTATATTTATTGTATTTACACGAATGAGTTGAAAACATATGTCCACCAAAAACCTTCATGTGGATATTTATAGCAGCTTTATTCATAATTGTCAACTCTTGGAAGAAACCAAGATGTGCTTCAGTAGATGAATGGATAAATTGTGATACATCCAGGTAATGGGATGTTATTCAGGACTAAAAAGAAATGTGTTATTAAGCCATAAAAAGACATGGAGGATCCATTCATGATAAACACTCTCAACAAAATGGGTATACAGTGCAAATACCTCAACATAATAAAGGCCATATATGACAAACCCACAGCCAACATTATACTTAACAGCAAGAAGCTGAAAGCTTTTCCTTTAAGATCAGGAATAAGACAAGGATGCCCACTCTCCCCACTTTTATTCAACATAGTTCTGGAGGTCATAGCCACAGCAATCAGAGAAAACAAAGAAATACAAGGAACCCAGACTGGCAAGGAAGAAGTTAAACTGTCTCTGTTTGCAGATGACATATATTGTACATAAAAAAAACCCTGAAGAATCCACTCCAAAACTACTATATCTAATATCTGAATTCAGCAAAGTTGCCTGATACAAAATTAATACACAGAAATCTGTGGCATTCCTATACACTAATGATGAACTAGCAGAGAGAGAAATGAGGAAAACAATCCCATTCACAATTGCATCAAAAAGAATAAAATACCTAGGAATACACCTAACCAAGGAAGTGAAAGACCTATACTCTGAAAACTACAAGACACTCATGAAAGAAATTAAAGATACCAATAAATGGAAACACATCCCGTGCTCATGGACAGGAAGAATTAATATTGTCAAAACGGCCATCCTGCCTAAAGCAATCTACAGATTCAACACAATCCTTATCAAAACACCAACAGCATTCTTCAACAAACTAGAGAAAATCGTTCTAAAATTCATGTGGAACCACAAAAGACCCCAAATAGCCAAAGCAATCCTGAGAAGGAAGAATAAAGCAGGGGGGATTATGCTCCCCAACTTCAAGCTCTACTACAAAGCCACAGTGATCCAGACAATTTGGTACTGGCACAAGAACAGAGCCATCTACCAATGGAACAGACTAGAAAGCCCAGATATAAAAACAAGCAAATATGGTCAATTGATACACGATAAAGGAGCCATGCATATACAGTGTGGAAATGACAGACTCTTCAACAACTGGTGTAGCCAAAACTGCACAATTATATGCAAGAGAATGAAACTGGATTATTGTCTAACCCTGTACACAGAAGTAAACTCAAAATGCATCAAAGACCTGAATGTAAGTCATGAAACCATAAAATTCTTAGAAGAAAACATAAGCAAAAATCTCTTGAATATAAACATGAGCAACTTTTTCCTGAATGCATCTCCATGGGCAAGGGGAACAAAATAAAAAATGAACAAGTGAGACTATATGAAGCTGAAAAGCTTTTGTACAGCAAAGGACACTATCAGCAGAACAAAAAGGCATCCTACATTATGGGAGAATATATTTGTAAATGAAATATCTGACAAGGGGTTAACATCCAAAATATATAAAGAACTCACATGCCTCAACACCCAAAAAGCAAATAACCCTATTAAAAAATGGGCAGAGGATATGAAGAGACCATTCTCCAAAGAAGAAATTCAGGTGGCCAACAGGTACATGAAAAGATGCTCCACATCGCTAATTATCAGGAAAATGCAAATTAAAATCACAATGAGATATCACCTCACACCAGTTAGGATGGCCACCATCCAAAAGACAAACAACAACAAATGCTGGCGAGGATGCGGAGAAAGGAGAACCCTCCTACACTGTTGGTGGGAATGTAAACTAGTTCAAACATTGTGGAAAGCAGTATGGAGGTTCCTCAAAAAACTCAAAATAGAAATACCATTTCAACCAGGAATCCCACTCCTAGGAATTTACCCTAAGAATGCAGCAGCCCAATTTGAAAAAGATATATGCGCCCCTATGTTTATCACAGCACTATTTACAGTAGCCAAGAAATGGAAGCAACCTAAGTGTCCATCAGAAGATGAATGGATAAAGAAGCTGTGGTACATACACACAATGGAATACTATTCAGCCATAAGAAGAAAACGCATGCTACCATTTGCAACAACATGGATGGAGCTAGAGGGTATTATGCTCAGTGAAATAAGCCAGGCAGAGAAAGACAAGTATCAAATGATTTCACTTATCTGTGAAGTATAAGAGCAAAGAACGAACTGAAGGAACAAAATAGCAGCAGACTCACAGAACCCACTAATGGACTAACAGTTACCAAGGGGAGAGGGACTCGGAGGATGGGTGGGAAGGGAGTGATAAGGGAGAAAACGGGGCATTATGATAAGCACACATGTTGTGGCGGGGGGGTCTCAGGGAGGGCAGTGCAACACAGAGAAGACAAGTAGTGGTTTTACAGCATCTTACTATGCTGATGGACAGTGACTGTAATGGGGTTTGTGGGGGTGACTTGGTGAAGGGCAGAGTCTAGTAACCATAATGTTGTTCATGTAATTGTGTATTAATGAAACCAAAAAAACCCCAAAAAGACATGGAGAAAATTTAAATGAATATTACGAAGTGAAAGAGCCAACCTGAAAAAGTTGTGTACTGTCTGATTCCAGCTATATGACATTCTGGGAAAGGAAAACTATGGAGATAATAAAAAGATCAGTGGTTGCCAGGTGTGAGGAAGGGGAGATGAATGGGTAGAGCAAAAAGGATTTTTAGGGCAGCAAAAATATTCTGTATGATATTAAATTGATGGAGTTATTATACCTTTATCCAAACCATAGAACTTACAACACAAAGAGTGAGCCTTAATTTAAACTATGGCCTTTGGTGATTTCCTTTTATTTCTCTTGACTTTTCTTTTTTTTTTTTTTTTGGTATCATTAATCTACAGTTACATGAGGAACATTATGTTTACTAGACTCTGCCCTTCACCAAGTCACCCCCACAAACCCCATTACAGTCACTGTCCATCAGTGTAGTAAGATGCTGTAAAATCACTACTTGTCTTCTCTGTGTTGCACTGCCCTCCCTGAGACCCCCCTGCCACAACATGTGTGCTTATCATAATGCCCCCTTTTCTCCCTTATCCCTCCCTTCCCACCCATCCTCACCAGTCCCTTTCCCTTTGGTAACTGTTAGTCCATTAGTGGGTTCTGTGAGTCTGCTGCTATTTTGTTCCTTCAGTTTATTCTTTGCTCTTATACTCCACAAATAAGTGAAATCATCTGATACTTGTCTTTCTCTGCCTGGCTTATTTCACTGAGCATAATGCCCTCTACCTCCATCCATGTTGTTGCAAATGGTAGGATGCGTTTTCTTCTTATGGCTGAATAGTATTCCATTGTGTGTATGTACCACAGCTTCTTTATCCATTCATCTACTGATGAACACTTAGGTTGCTTCAATTTCTTGGTTATTGTAAATAGTGCTGCAATAAACATAGGGGTGCATATATCTTTTTCAAATTGGGCTGCTGCATTCTTAGGGTAAATTCCTAGGAGTGGGATTCCTGGTTGAAATGGTATTTCTATTTTGAGTTTTTTGAGGAACCTCCATACTGCTTTCCACAATGTTTGAACTAGTTTACATTCCCACCAGCAGTGTAGGAGGGTTCCCCATTCTCGCATCCTTGCCACCATTTGTTGTTGTTTGTCTTTTGGATGGTGGCCATCCTTACTGGTGTGAGGTGATATCTCATTGTGGTTTTAATTTGCATTTCTCTGATGATTAGTGAAGTGGAGCATCTTTTCATGTGTCTGTTGGCCATCTGAATTTCTTCTTTGGAGAAGTGTCTGTTCATATCCTCTGCCCATTTTTTAATTGGATTATTTGCTTTTTGTTTGTTGAGGTGCATGAGCTCTTTATATATTTTGGATGTCAACCCTTTATCAGATCTGTCATTTATGAATATGTTCTCCCATACTGTAGGATGTCTTTTTGTTTTATTGATGGTGTCCTTTGCTGTACAAAAGCTTTTCAGCTTCATATAGTCCCACTTGTTCATTTTTGCTTTTGTTTCCCTTGCCGGGGGAGATATGTTCATGAAGAAATTGCTCATGTTTATGTCCAAGAGATTTTTGCTTATGTTTTTTTCTAAGAGTTTTATCGTTTCATGACTTAAATTCAGGTCTTTGGTCCATTTCGAATTTACTTTTGTGTTTGGGGTTAGACAATGATCCAGTTTCATTCTCTTACATGTAGCTGTCCAGTTTTGCCAACACCAGCTGTTGAAGGGGCTGTCATTTCCCCATTGTATATCCATGGCTCCTTTAGCATATATTAATTGACCATATATGTTTGGGTTAATATCTGGACTCTCTATTCAGTTTCACTGGTCTGTGGGTCTTTTCTTTTGCCAGTACTAAATTGTCTTGATTACTGTGGCTTTGTAGTAGAGCTTGAAGTTAGGAAGCAAGATACCCCATGCTTTATTCCTTCTCAGGATTGCTTTGGCTATTCAGGATCTTTTGTTGTTCCAAATGAATTTTAGAACTATTTGTTCCAGTTTGTTGAAGAATGCTGTTGGTATTATGATAGGGATTTCTTTGAATCTGTAGATTGCCTTAGGCAGGATGGCCATTTGGACAATATTAGTTCTTCCTACCGAAGAGCATGGGATGAATTTCCATTTGTTAGTGTCCTCTGTAATTTATCTTAAGAGTGTCTTGTAGTTTTCAGGGTATAGGTCTTTCACTTCCTTGGTTAGGTTTATTCCTAGGTTTTTTTTTTTTATGCAATTGTGAATCGAATTGTTTTCCTGATTTCTCTTTCAGTTAATTCATCATTAGTGTATAGGAATGCCACAGATTTCTGTGTATTAATTTTGTATCCTGAAACTTTGTTGAATTCAGATATTAGTTCTAGTAGTTTTTCAGTGGAGTCTTTAGGGTTTTTTATGTACAATATCATGTGACCTGCAAATAGTGACAGTTTGACTTCTACAATACCAATCTGGATGCCTTGTATTTCTTTGTTTTGTCTGATTGCCATGGCTAGGACCTCCAGTACTATGTTGAATAAAAGTGGGGAGAGCGGGCATCCCTGCCTTGTTACCCATGTTAGTTGAAAAGCTTTCAGCTTCTCGCTGTTAAGTATGATGTTGGCTGTGGGTTTGTCATATATGGCCTTTATTATGTTGAGGGACATGCCCTCTATACCCATTTTGTTGGAGAGTTTTTATCATGATGGATGCTGAATTTTATCAAATGCCTTTTCAGCATCTATGGAGATGATCATGTGGTTTTTGTCCTTCTTTTTGTTGATGTGGTGGATGATGTTGATGGATTTTCGAATGTTGTACCATCCTTGCATCCCTGAGATGAATCCCACTTGGTCAGGGTGTATGATCCTCTTGATGTATTTTTTCATTCAGTTTGCTAATATTTCATTGCTGGTAATTGGTCTGTTGAGTATTTTTGCATCTGTGTTCATCAGGGATATTGGTCTGTAATTCCTTTTTTTGTGGTGTCTTTGCCTGGTTTTGGTTTTAGAGTGATGCTGGCTTCATAGAATGACTTTGGAAGTATTCCCTCCTCTTATATTTTTTGGCAAACTTTAAGGAGAATGGGTATTATTTCTTCCTTAAATGTCTGATAAAACAGAGCGGTGCATCCATCTGGACCAGGGATTTTGTTCTTGGGTAGTTTTTTGATTACCGATTCAATTTCATTGCTGGTAATTGGTCTGTTCAGATTTTCTGTTTCATCCTTGGCCAATCTTGGAAGGTTGTATTTTTCTAGAAAGTTGTCCATTTCTTCTAGGTTATCCAGCTTGTTCACATATAGGTTTTCATAGTATTCTCTAATAATTCTTTGTATTTCTGTGGTGTCCCATCATGATTTTTCCTCTCATTTCTGATTTTTTTATGTGTGTAGATTCCCTTTTTCTCTTACTAAGTTTGGCTAGAGGTTTATCTATTTTATTTTCTCAAAGAACCAGCTCTTGGTTTCATTGATTTTTTTCTATTGTTTTATTCTTCTCAATTTTATTTACTTCTGATCTTTATTATCTCCCTGCTTCTGCTGACTTTTGGCCTCATTTGTTCTTCTTTTTCCAGTTTCAATAATTGTGGCTTTAGACTGTTCATTTGGGATTGCTCTTCCTTCTTTAAATATGCCTGGATTGCTATATACTTTCCTCTTAGAACTGCCTTCGCTGCATCCCACAGAAGTTGGGGCTTTGTGCTGTTGTTGTCATTTCTCTCCATGTATTGCTTGATCTCTGTTTTAATTTGGTCATTGATCCATTGATTATTTAGGAGCATGTTGTTAAGCCTCTATGTGTTTGTGAGCCTTTTTGCTTTCTTTGTACAATTTATTTCTAGTTTTATACCTTTGTGATCTGAGAAATTGGTTGGTAGAATTTCAATCTTTTTAAATTTACTGAGGCTCTTTTTGTGGCCTACTATGTGGTCTATTCTGGAGAATGTTCCACGTGCACTTGAGAATAAGGTGTATGCTGCTGCTTTTGGGTGTAGAGTTCTGTAGATGTCTGTTAGGTCCATCTGTTCTAGTGTGTTGTTCAGTGCCTCTGTGTCCTTACTTATTTTCTGTCTGGTGGATCTGTCCTTTGGAGTGAGTGGTGTGTTGAAGTCTCCTAAAATGAATGCATTGCATTCTATTTCCTCCTTTAATTCTGTTAATATTTGTTTCACATATGTCAGTGCTCCTGTGTTGGGTGCTTAGATATTTATAATAGTTATATCCTCTTGTGGGACTGACTCCTTTATCATTACATAATGTCCTTCTTTATCTCTTGTTACTTTCTTTGTTTTAAAGTCTATTTTGTCTGATATAAGTACTGCAACATCTGCTTTTTTCTCCCTATTGTTTGCATGAAATATCTTTTTCCATCCCTTCACTCGTAGTCTGTGTATGTCTTTGGGTTTGAGGTGAGTCTCTTGTAAGCAGCATATAGATGGGTCTTTCTTGTTTATCCATTCTATTACTCTGTGTCTTTTGATTGGTGCGTTCAGTCCATTTACATTTAGGGTGATTATCAATAGACATGTACGTATTGCCATTGCAGGCTTTGGATTCATGGTTACCAAAGATTCGAGGGTAGCTTCTTTACTATCTAACATCTAACTTCAACTCACTTATTACGCTATTATAAACACAGTCTGATGATTCTTTATTTCTCTCTTCTTATTCTTCCTCCTCCACTCTTTATATGTTAGGTGTTTTATTCTGTACTCTTTTGTGTTTACCTTGACTGGTTTTGTGGATAGCTGGTTTTATTTTTTGCCTTTAGTTAGTATTTGGTTGATCTGCTTTCTTTGCTGTGATTTTATTTTCTCTGGTGACATCTATTTAGCCTTAGGAGAACTTCCATCTAGAGCAGTCCCTTTAAGATACCCTGTAGAGGTGGTTTGTGGGAGGCAAATTCCCTCAAGTTTTGCTTATCTGGCAATTTTTAAATCCCTCATTCAAATTTAGATGATAATATTGCTGGGTACAGTATTCTTGGTTCAAGGCCCTTCTGTTTCATTGCATTATATATATCATGCCATTCTCTTCCGGCCTGTAAGGTTTCTGTTGAGAAGTCTGATGATAGCCTGATGGGTTTTCCTTTTTAGGTGATCTTTTTTCTCTCTCTGGCTGCCTTTAATATTCTGTACTTGTGTTTGATCTTTGCCATTTTAATTATTACATGTCTTGGTGTTGTCCTCCTTGGGTCCCTTGTGTTGGGAGATCTGTGGGCTTCCATGGTCTGAGAGACTATTTCTTTCCCCAGCTTGGGGATGTTTTCAGCAATTATTTCTTCAAAGACACTTCCTATCCCTTTTTCTCTCTTCTTCTTCTGGTACCCCTATTGTGTGAATATTTTTCCGTTTGTATTCATCACATAGTTCTCTTAATATTCCTTCATTCCTAGAGATCCTTTTATCTCTCTTTGCCTCAGCTTCTCTGTATTCCTGTTCTCTGATTTCTATTCCATTAACAGGCTCTTGCACCTCATCCAGTCTGCTCTTAAGTTCTTCTATAGATTGTTTCATTTCTGTTATTCCCCTCCAGACTTCATCCCTAGCTCTTGCATTTTTCTCTGTAGCTCCATCAGCATGGTTATGACTTTTATTCTGAATTCTTTTTTGGGAAGATTGGTTATATCAATCTCACCAGGTCCTCTCTGGCATTGTTTGAGTGATTTTGGACTGTACCAGGTTCTCTGCCTTTTGATGGCGATAGAAGTGATTGCCAGCAAGTGGCATGTGTGTCAGCTGGAAAAACAAAGTCTCTTCCTGCTTGCTGGTTGCCTTGCCCTTCTCTGTGGCCTAGCCAGTTACCCACACACAGGGAGCAGTCTCTGGGTTAATCCCCCAAGGAAGGGTGGCCCTTGGGATGGCCTAGCACACTGCCGGGGGTCACAGGTATGTGGAGTGTGTTCTCCTGTGAGAATGGCACCCCTTCATGCCTTCTGGACTTTACCCCAGTTTCATCTGCCTGTGCTGGGAAGCTGCACACTGGGGGCAGCCTCTGGGTCTGGCCTGGGTAGCTGCATGGTGGGAGAAGACTCTGTGTGGTTGCTGTGGGTGGGGCTGCTTCCCAGCTAGTCTGCAGCAATGGCAGGTTAGCTGGTTTGCTTGCAGTGCAGGCTGGGGGGAGGGAGTGAATGGTAGGCTGCTTATCACCGTGAGGGACTTCAGAGCTGTGTTGCCACCCAGGGGGTTAGGGGGCCTGAAGTTCCTTAAGATTCTCAGCCTACTGGGCTGAATGTGCCAGGACGATTTTGTCCACCTGTTATACCCTTGTCCCTTTAATACTTTTAAAGTGCCTGCTTTTCTTTTGTTCCAGGGGAGCCAGCTGTGGGGACCCACTCACAGTCTCTGTCTTGGATTTTATTTTTCCCTTTCTCTAATATCCAATACACCATGCTATGTGTGTCTGTGCTCCCTGTGCAGATTACTAGGCCTGGTTATTTTGCAGTCCTGTGCTTCCACTACCTCCCCACTCTGATTCTTTTCCTCCCGCCGGTGAGCTGGGGTGGAGGGAGTGCTCAGGTCCCGCCGGGTCACGGCTTTGTATCTTACCCTCTTTATGGGATGCTGAGTTCTCACGTATATAGATGTAGCCTGGCTATTGTACTGTATCTTCTGGTCTCTCTTTGAGGATAGTTGTATTTGCTGTATTTTCAAAATATATATGGTTTTGAGAAGATTTCCGCCGCCCTGCTCATGCTGCTATCTTCCTGTTGAGTGCCCTAGAGAGATTTTAATTGTAGTTTACTTCGTCCCCCAAAATAGAACTCCAGGCCTAGAGGGCTTCACTAGGAATTCTACCAGACATTTAAGGCAGAAATAGTATTAGTTCTTTTCCAGAAAATTGAGTGGGAAAATACTTCTCAACTTGGTCTGTGAAGCTAGCATTACTCTGATACCAAACGTGTCACAGACATTAAAATAAAATAAAACTACAGATTCTCATGAACATAAAGGCAAAGTTTCTAAAAAACAATTCAGCAAATAAAATCCAAAAATATATAAAAACAAAAATACACCACAACCAAGTGTAGTTTATTCCAGGATGCAGAGTTAGTTTAACATTAGAGCATCAATCAGTATATTCAATTCACCATCATCATCAATTTGCCATATTAACAAGCAGAAAAAGAAAAATCCTATGATCATCTCAATAGACACAAAAGTGCATTTGGCAAAAATCCAACATCCATTCCTGATAACAACTCTAAAGCATATTAGGAATAGAAGGGAAATTCCTCAACCTAAGAAAGCCTACAGCTAATCTCATACGTAACAGAGAACTACTGGATGCTTTCTCTGAAAGCAGAGAAACAAGGCAAGCATGCTGCTCTCTCCACTGCTCTCACTCAGTTGTACAGGAGTGTCTTGCCAATTAGACAAGGAATAAAAGGCATTCAGATAGGAAAAAAAGCAGTACATCTGGTTTTATTCACAGACAACATAATAGCCTGTGGTATGAAGGGACATTAAGAGGAAAAAAAAACTATTAGAACTATTAATAATTACATTTAGCAAGTTTGCAGTGTACTTGTTATGAACTGAATATTTGTGTCACCACAAAATTAACATGTTGAAGCCCTAACCCCACAATGAGACCGTATTTGGATACAGGGTCTGCAAAAGGGTGATAAAGGTTACATGAGTTCATAATGGCTGTTGTCCTTGTAAGAAGAGAAAGAAGCACCAGGGCTCTTTCTCACTGCAGAGAGAAAAGGCCGTATGAAGTCACTGCAAGAACATGGTCATCTACAGGCCAGGAAGAGAGCCCTGCCTGGCATGGAATAGGCCAGCTCCTTGGTCTTGGACTTCCAGCCTCCAGAACAGTGAGGAGATACATTTCTATTGTTTTAAACCATCCAGTCTATGGTATTTTGTTATGGTAGCCCAAGCAGATTAATACAATGATCAATATACAGAAAAAATTGTATGTCTATATGCTAACAACAAATAGAAACTGAAGTTAAGAGTACCATTTACAATGGCCTCAAAAATATGAAATACTGTCATCACATGGTAAATAATGACATCAGGTAGGAATAATGACCTGTACAGTGAAAACTACAAAACATTTCTAAGAGAAATTAAAGACCTAAGTAAATAGATAGGGTTCTTGGGTTAGAAGAGTCAATGTTATGCCAACTGTCTGCAAATTAATCTGTACATTCAATGCTATCCTAATCAGAATCCCATCAGATTTTTTTTTTGTAGAAATTGATGAGCTGATTCTAAAATTCATATAGAAATGCAAAGGACCTAGAATAGCCAAAACAACTGAAAAAGAAGAACAGTTAGAAGACTAACACTATTTGATTTCAAGAATTATTATAGTGCCACATTATTATAAATATTTATAATATTATAAATATTATAGTGCCACATTATTCGACACTGTACTGGCACAAAGATAGACAAGTAGATAAATGTAACAATACAGATAGTCCAGACACAAACCCATACAAATAAAGAGATAACTGTTTTTCAACAAAGGTGCAAAGGCAATACAGTGGAGGAAAGATAGTTTTTCAACTTATGGTGCTAAGATGATTGAATGCCCTTTGCAAAAAAGAATTTAAATCTATACCTCATATCATATACAAAAATGAATGCATAGACATAAATACAAAACTTTAAACAATACAAACTTCTAGAAAGTACACAGGAGAAAATCTTTGTGACCTTGGGTTGGGCAAAGATTTCTTGGCTATGATAACAAAGGCACACCCCATAAAAAAAGAAAAAACAGAGAAGTTGGATTTCATAAAAATTAAAAACTTATGTTCTTCAAGTGACACTGTTTTGCAAGAAACTACATGTTGTCTGATTCCATTTATATGAAATGGCCAGAAAAGACAACTCTAGAGACAAAGAGTAAATTAGCATTGGCTGGGGCTGTGGGTAAGAACAGGACTTAACTGTAAATGGGCATGGGGGATCTATTGAGGGGCATGAAATTATTCTAAAACTGACATATGTGATGGTTGCGCCACTCTATAAATTTATTAAAAATCATTAAATTGTAAACTTGAAATGGGTGAATTGTATGATAGGTAAAATATACCACAAAAATGTTTGTTTTTTCATTCTTTTTAAAAAGATGGTGGAATGGATAAAAAGACAAGATGCAGACTAGGAGAATATCTTTCAAAGTATGTACATTTAAAAGAATTTGAATATAGAGTATATAAAGAATGCTCAAAACTTTACAATGAGAAAATTAACCTTTTAAAACAGGCAAAAGATTTGAGCAGATAACATCACCAAAGAAGATATACAAATGGCAAATATGCACATGAAAAAGGGAGCAACATCATTAGTCATTAGGGTAATGTAAATTAAAACCACAGTAAGGTATCACTTCATACCTATTAGAATGGTTCAAATTAAAAGACTGATCATACTAAGTGTTGGGTGTAGAGAAACTATAAGTCTAAAACATTGCTGCTAGAAATGTAAAATGGGATAACCACTTTGGAAAACAGTTTGGCAGTTTCCACTCTTAGGTATTTACCCAAGACAAAAGGAAATACACAACCATACTGTTAAAGAAGAAATTATTCTGGTTCTTGTTAAAATAATAAGGGAGACTAAGACTATTACAATAGGGTACTGCAACAGGGGCGAGAGATCGGGCTCAACTCCAAACACAGCAAAGACATCTAGGGATTTACAGCCAATGAACAAGATCAGAGTGAGGGCACCAGTGGTTGGGAAATTACTAAGAGACATCAAAGGTAAGGGGATTCTTGCTTAACTGACCTGTGATACTGAAGTAGATCAGGAACATGGGACAAGCATCATGACTAATTTTTCCTGCCTATGACGAAAAATGCCAAGATATAAACAGTATAGTTAGAACTAGAGGGACTCCATCTTAAGGCTAAGATTCCATTTTGAAAACCAGGAAGTTAGGAAGATTCCTAACATTTTATGGCAATCAGACAATAACCTATCCTACCTTAAGGTAGGACAAGTAGTCCTAAACGATATGTTCCCAGTGTTTGAGGGTAACCACTATCTTGGAGAGGAACAAGATCAAGAAATTCCTTGTGCTAAGTTTATCTTCCAGAATATCTAGAGGACAGATTATAGAAGATGACATAATGTCTCTCACTGGAGACAGACATCATGAGACCACACGTCAAACATATCGCACCCCCTAACACTCCCCCGCACTAGCCTAGCTTTGCCCTTGCCCCATTCTTTAAATCCTTAAAAGACACAAATCCTAAGCTTTCAGGGTGCCACCTCTCAGGTAGCTTGCATTCCCCTTTCTTCAAGTGCATACTTTTTGCCTTAAATAAAGACTTCTCACTGCTCAACTTACTGCATTTTGTCTCTGTCCTCTTCTAGTGGTGTCTTTGTTGCTTTGTTGTTTCATCCAATCTTCTAGACATAAGCACAGTCTTCACTCTCTGTCCTACTTCAGACAAGTAGAGAGGGGCTACCAAGATCTCTGATATGGGCTTGCAAGTTCCTGTCTCCTGGGTGACCTAGACAGGGCTGCAGCTGTACGATCAAGCTCTTCAGTGACCTGCCTGAAAACCTCCTTTCTTTGCTTTGGGAAGTTTTCAGAACATAATCTCTCTCCATCCAGTACTCTGCAGCTCCCCCAAATCCTGGGTGGGAGGGACTTAGTTCCCATGCCGTGCAGATCCAAGCAGACACTGGACACCAGGTGACCCAGGCTTTAAGAGTTGGCAAGGGATCTGCCCTCTGCCAAGCTGGCATTCAGTGAGCTTCCCTTTCCTCCTTCTGCTGTTCTTTGCTCTCAGATGCCATTCCCTGCTGCTTCCGCTTTAATGAATCCTGCCTTACCTACATTTGTCTGACCTGCTCCAGAATTCTTTCTTGTTCAGAGACAAGACACCTACCGTTTAGGCTGAGGTTTCTCACCTAGGGCACAGGGAGAGACCTCCTCAGATGCAGCTGCCTGACAACAATATTGTGATTTATAATAAGAAATGTGTATTTGGTCTTCATTCCTGTTTCTGGCACAGAACTCCTAAAACCCTTGTAATTTCCTAAATGATGAAAGCAAAAAAGGTGTCTTTCGTTATGTTAATGAGGTGACTTCTGGACTACACCTAAGGATGGGGGCTGGTTGCCACAGGAACCAAGCAAGTAACTAGAGGACTGGAACTTTCAGGCTCACCTGAAAGAGGGAGGCTGGAGGTTGACTTGATCTCTAATGGCCAATGATTTAGTCAATCATATCTATAAAATTAAGTCTCAATAAAAACCCAAAAGGACAGGGTTGAAAGCTTCCATGCTGGTGAATACATGGAAATTCCAGCAGACTGCCTAAGAAAACACATGGAAGCTCCACACCCTTTCCCCACAGCTTGCCCTCTGCATCTCTTCTGTATGGCTAACCTGAATTATATCCTTTTATAGAAAACTTGTAATATAGTAAGTAAAATATTTCTCTAAGTTCTGTGAGCCACTCTAGCCACAAATTAATCAAACCCAAGGAGGGAGTCATGGGAAACCCTGATTTATAGCAAGTTGCTCAGAAGTACAGGTAAAAACCTAGACTTGTGACTGGCATCTGAAGTCCAAGGCGGAGGGTTAACCTCGAATATGTCACCGGTCCATCAGAAACTCAGGCAACAACCTGGGCTTGTGACTGGTGTCCTAAGTGGAGGGTGCTCTTGTGAGACTAATCCCTGTACCTGTGAGACCTGACACTATCTCCAGGTAGACAGTGTCAGAACTGAGTTGAATTCTAGGACACCCAGCTGCTGTTTGTTGGAGGGATGAGGAAAAACCCCTCTCCTCACATGTACTTTGAAACTGGATCCAGGAACCTAATTAGACCTAAATCAGACCTAACTATATTTAAGGATTGGTTGAGTGATCAGATATTATGGGTGGGGGACTCTCTCTAAACTGGCTTAGAATTCTTGCTAAAACTGTACTCACCAAGGATGAAGCCCAAGGTCAAGGCCAAGTTGAGGAGGGCTCGGAGGAGGCTAACTAAGGCTTGATCAGGGGAGTGTCTGTCACTACAAACACGTGCACGTGAATGCTTCTAGCAGCTGAACAGTCCAGATGTCCACCAGCAGGTGAATGGGTGGGTATATTTGGCACACCATCCAGAGGAACACTACTTGGCAATAAAGAAGGACCAAGCTATTGATACACTCAACAATAGGGCTGAATCTCAAAATAATTATGCTGAGTCAAAGAAACCAGGCCAAATAAATCCATCCCCTTTACTCCTGAGTGACTCAAAACTCTAGAAAATGGTACAATCTATAATAACAGTAACTGGATCAGTATTTGCATAGGCAGCAGGGGCAAGGATGAAATTATAAAGTGGTAAGCAAAAAATTTTGGGTTGGTGGGTATTTTCACTCTTTTGATTGTGGTTTCACAGGTGCATGCATATGAAAACTTTCAAATTGTACACTTTAAATATGTGTAGTTTATTGCATGTCAATTATTCCTCCATTGAAGATTCTTTTTTAAAAAGTAATCGTTCTCAGTTTCAACTGGGCTCTCAACAATGTGCTCTAGTCTTGTGTTTCCCTAGTTCTTCCATTGGCCCAAACTCCTATTTCAAACTATTTCTACTTTCCTTCAGCCTCTTACCCTACATTCCTTCCCTCTCTCCCCTTCCCTCTCTCCTACTGCCTACCCACCCTGTCTCTGCAGATTATCCATCAAATTACTTCTAGCCTTGGCCTTTGAAAATCTGTTCTCCACTGCTGGAGTCAGAAAATACTTTATGCAAGAACATGTGATACCAGCTCCTGTTCACAATCCTTTATGGACTCCCCTCAGGAAAAAATCCAAGTTGTTTAATATGGATTCCAAGAGCCTTTAAAATCTTGGCTTTTATTTAACCTTCACAATCTCTTCCCCAGCTTCCCCCTTACTACCCAGATCCCCACCCTCACCCCAGGATCACACTGAAAAGGCCTTGCTACACTGAACCACTATACGTCCTTAAAGCTGTGCCTGTTTCTTCCTTTTCTTCTCTACCTCTTCCTCTCCTACCCTTTCTGTCTGTTCCCACTCCCCTTCTTTTTGGCTCCTTCCCTCTCTTCCTCTCTCTTTTTCTGCTCATCCCCTCTCTACTCCCAGCCCCCAACCCACAGCTCTTAGTTTTTTTAGGAGAACAAGGCAGAGGGTTTTATTTACGGAGAAAGCGAAAGGATAGAGCTCCTGGCTCACTCCAGGAGGGGACAAGAGAGCCGAGCCCCAGGGTGGTGCGTTGTCTAGGTTTTTTTTTTTTTTTTGTATCATTAATGTACAATTACATGAGCAACATTATGGTTACTAGACTCCCTGCATTATCAAGTCCCCACCACATACCCCATTACAGTCACTGTCCATCAGTGTAGTAAGATGCTATAGAATCACTACTTGTCTTCTCTGTTTACTGCCTTCCTTATGCCCCCCCCACCTATATTATGTGTGCTAATCATAATGCCCCTTTTTCCCCCTTATCCTTCCCTTCCCGCCCATTCTTCCCAGTCCCTTTCGCTTTGGCAACTGTTAGTCCATTCTTTCTTCTTATAGCTGAATAATATTCCATTATGTATATGTACCACAGCTTCTTTATCCATTCCTCTACTGATGGACACTTAGGTTGCTTCCATTTCTTGGCTATTGTAAATAGTGCTGCAATAAACTCATGGGTGCATATGTCTTTTTCAAACCGGGCTCCTGCATTCTTAGGGTAGATTCCTAGGAGTGGGATTCCTGGGTCAAATGGTATTTCTATTTTGAGTTTTTTGATGAACCTCCATACTGTTTTCCACAATGGTTGAACTAGTTTACATTCCCACCAGCAGTGTAGGAGGGTTCCCCTTTCTTGCATCCTTGCCACCATTTGTTGTTGTTTGTCTTTTGGATGGTGGCCATCCTTACTGGTGTGAGGTGATATCTCATTGTGGCTTTAATTTGCATTTCTCTGATGATTAGCGATGCGGAGCATCTTTTCATGTGCCTATGGCCATCTGAATTTCTTCTTTGGAGAAGTATATGTTCAGATCCTCTGCCCATTTTTTAATTGGATTATTTGCTTTTTGTTTTTTGAGGTGCATGGGCTCTTTATATATTTTAGATGTCAACCCCTTATTGGATATGTCATTTATGAATATATTCTCCCATACTGTAAGATGCCTTTTTGTTCTATTGATGGTGTCCTTTGCTGTACAGAAGCTTTTTAGCTTGATATAGTCCCACTTGCTCATTTTTGTTTTTGTTTCCGTTGCCCAGGGAGATATGTTCATGAAGAAGTTGCTCACATTTATGTACAAGAGATTTTTTTTTTGAGAGGGCATCTCTTATATTTATTGATCAAATGGTTGTTAACAACAATAAAATTGTGTATAGGGGACTCAATGCTCAATGCACAATCATTAATCCACCCCAAGCCTAATTCTCATCAGTCTCCAATCTTCTGAAGCATAACGAACAAGTTCTTACATGGTGAACAAATTCTTACATAGTGAATAAGTTCTTACATGGTGAACAGTACAAGGGCAGTCATCACAGAAACTTTCGGTTTTGCTCATGCATTATGAACTATAAACAGTCAGTTCAAATATGAATACGCATTTGGTTTTTATACTTGATTTATATGTGGATACCACATTTCTCTCTTTATTATTATTATTTTTAATAAAATGCTGAAGTGGTAGGTAGATACAAGATAAAGGTAGAAAACATAGTTTAGTGTTGTAAGAGAGCAAATGTAGATGATCAGGTGTGTGCCTGTAGACTATGTGTTAATCCAAGCTAGACTAGGGCAATAAAACATCCACGTATGCAGAAGATTTCTCTCAGAACGGGGGGGTGAGGTTCTAAGTCTCACCTCTGTTGATCCCCAATTTCTCACCTGATGGCCCCCTGCGACTGTGCCTGTCTTAGGTTGTTCCTCCCTTGAGGAATCTTACCCGTCTCTGGCTAACCAGTCATCTTCTGGGGCCATACAGGGAAATGTAAAGTTGGTAAGTGAGAGAGAAGCCATATTGTTTGAAAAGGTTAGCTTTTTACTTCTTTGCAGATTTATGCCCTGTGGCTTCTACGCCCAGCATTTGTCTTGAGGTATCTTTACCACTTGGAAGAATTATGATACTCGGTAAATTCGATATAAGGCATGAATTCTATTTAAGGGTTGTAATTAGGAAGGAAGAAGAAAAGCTATAGAAGTAGCAGGCGGCAGAAAACATGGGAAGATTGATTATTTCTTTGACATATCTTCTTGTAGAGTAACTTAAGCATGTATAGGTTTTAAACTACTAATTAAATTGGACACACACATTAACATAATAGGAATACAGTTACATAACCGAAGCAAATCTATAATAACCAGCCATCTCCAGTGAAACCAAGAAAACCAGTTAGGCATCATAGGCATTTGTGAAAATTTATCTATGATATGATGGATATTGTCCAAGTGTACTTGAACAGTCTGAGAGAAATCAGACAAATTAAAACAACCCATTCCTTGGAACTGTTCACAACCCATATGTTCTTTTAACAGTAGATAGTCTGTAGTTGTAAGATTTTGGAGCGCTACAACTTGCACTTCTCCTAATTCTTGGTTGAGTTCCAACAATATACATCCAGTCAAATTTGTTGTTTTACTGTATGCACAGGCCAGCTTAGATATCTCCTTCTTCATTCCCATGGCAAGTCCAGGAACCAGTGGGATGAATGCAGCTGCAGCTGTAGCATTGCCTGGATCTTTGTTGAGGTTTTTTGATGATCATCTTCTGGTATGACTCTTCCAGAGAGTGCTGATGTTGGAAGTTCTTCTTCATATCGTATCTTAGTTCATTTTCTGGGTAGCCAAATTAGGCTTTGATCCCCTGTATAAACACAAACAGACCCTTTGCCCACACTTTGATATACCCTTTATACCATTGTGTAGAACTCATTGGAGGTCACCACACAGGAACTGCTTTTTTTTTTTTTTTTGAGAAAGGAATATTATCAGAAAAATGTACCTCCATAGCCGATCATCTGACACCCTTTAATTGATCAAAATTAATGATATTTAAAGCATGCATTAATTGTTGATTTACAGTTAGTTTTATCCTATCAGGGAGTAATCCAACTTTTCTTTCTTTCTTTTTTTTTTGTTATCATTAATATACACTTACATGAAGAATATTATGTTTACTAGGCTCTCCCCTATACCAGGTCCCCGCTATAAACCCCTTTACAGTCACTGTCCATCAGCATAGCAAAATGTTGTAGAATCACTACTTGTCTTCTCTGTGTTGTACAGCCCTACCCTTTCTCCCACCCCCCCATTATGCATGCTAATCTTAATACCCCCCTTCTTCTTCCCCTCCCTTATCCCTCCCTACCCACCCATCCTCCCCAGTCCCTTTCCCTTTGGTACCTGTTTGTCCATTCTTGGGTTCTGTGATTCTGCTGCTGTTTTGTTCCTTCAGTTTTTCCTTTGTTCTTATATTCCACAGATGAGTGAAATCATTTGGTATTTCTCTTTCTCCGCTTGGCTTATTTCACTGAGCATAATACCCTCCAGCTCCATCCATGTTGCTGCAAATGGTAGGATTTGCCCTCTTCTTATGGCTGAGTAGTATTCCTTTGTGTATATGGACCACATCTTCTTTATCCACTCATCTACCGATGGACATTTAGGTTGTTTCCAATTCTTGGCTATTGTAAATAGTGCTACAATAAACCTAGGGGTGCATCTGTCTTTCTCAAACTTGATTGCTGCATTCTTAGGGTAAATTCCTAGGAGTGGAATTCCTGGGTCAAATGGTAAGTCTGTTTTTTGCATTTTGATGAACCTCCATACTGCTTTCCACAATGGTTGAACTAATTTACATTCCCACCAGCAGTGTAGGAGGGTTCCCCTTTCTCCACAGCCTTGCCACATTTGTTGTTGTTTGTCTTTTGGATGGCAGCCATCCTTACTGGTGTGAGGTGATACCTCATTGTAGTTTTAATTTGCATTTCTCTGATAATTAGCGATGTGGAGCATCTTTTCATGTGTCTGTTGGCCATTTGTATTTCTTTTTGGAGATCTGTCTGTTCAGTTCCTCTGCCCATTTTTTAATTGAGTTATTTGTTTTTTGTTTGTTTAGGTGGGTGAGCTCTTTATATATTTTGGACGTCAAGCCTTTATCGGATCTGTCATTTACAAATATATTCCCCCATACTGTAGGGTTCCTTTTTGTTCTACTGATGGTATCTTTTGCTGTACAGGAGCTTTTCAGCTTAATATAGTCCCACTTGTTCATTATTGCTGTTGTTTTCCTTGCCCGGGGAGATATGTTCAAGAAGAGGTCACTCATGTTTATGTCTAAGAGATTTTTGCCTATGTTTTTTTCTAAGAGTTTTATAGTTTCATGACTTGCATTCAGGTATTTGATCCATTTCGAATTTACTTTTGTGTATGGGGTTAGACAATGATACAGTTTCATTCTCTTACATGTAGCTGTCCAGTTTTGCCAACACCAGCTGTTGAAGAGGTTGTCATTTCCCCATTGTATATCCATGGCTCCTTTATCGTATATTAATTGACCATATGTTTGGGTTAATATCTGGACTCTATTCTGTTCCACTGGTCTGTGGGTCTGTTCTTGTGCCAGTACCAAATTGTCTTGATTACTCACAGCTCTCAGTTTTATATCTTCTTTATTTAGGGAGCACAGTATTTTCATATATGCATCTTAACATAATGAGGTTGGTAACCAAAATTTATATATACCAAACTGAGTTTTTAATCAGTATTAGGATAATACTGATTCCTTGAGCTGTTGAACACCCCCAAGTCCTTACCATGTAAAGTGTTTTGGCTGTGGAAGTCTAAGACCCTTTATTTGGAATTGTAACTGATTGCTAATTCCCATGTAGGTGATGTTACTTTCAACTGAGTTACAGATTGTATCTCATATACAGAGTATCTAATATAATTGCAATTATTTCATTTAGTAATTGAAGAAAATAATGAAAATACTACCTCATTTGCAGAATTTTCTTGCAAACTTGACACAGGAACAATTTCATTTGAATTAACATAATTGCTGACATGTGGAAATAGCTCTTCAAAAGACGCTTTTTGCACCGAGGACAAATCAATCTATAAAAGAAGATTATAATACTCTTTAGCTTGAAAGTAATTTTTTAAAGAGGAAATTTTATTTGCTATAGTATCACTTAATTTTTTCCTGTTTATTTATCTAAATCTAATTAATATTTGTCAAGTGCCTACTAAATGAAATTCACCTACCCAGCTACCATACCCCCTGGAAAAATATGCCTGCTCTTTCCTTAAATGTCAGTTTTCCCGAGTATTATGCCCTTGACTTCTTCTTGCCTATCAATAACCACCAGATACTTCAAAATCTCTAACATGAGCACTTTCTTGAATATCACATCCATATTGCTATTAGGTTGTTGACCACATATTTCTACATTAAATTCAACATATTTAAAACCAAATTCATGATCCACACTCTTCAGGCTGGGACTCCAAGAAACTTTGTCATGTTGGCCAGCTAGATCTGACCAGAGTAATCTGGCCTGATCCTAGGCTAGAATACACGTGTGCATGGGTGCCCAGAAAGTTTTATCAGCTGTACTGGATGAGAAGTGGTGAGTGTCCACCCCTGCCTAATTGGTTCCCTTCTTAGGAGGACAGGACAACTTCATGTCTATCTATGTGTATCTTGTAACAATGCTAGGAAGGCCACATTAAAGTTAGACCATGGAAAATAAAATTCTCCCAAAGTCCTTGAGCCAACTAGCCTTCTATAGCCTTCTATGCCAGCCAAAGACTGACAGCTTGTAATTGAGGTAGATCTACATGCCTTGTTTGGTGGCAGCAAGCTGTGGAATGACCAAAAGGGTGATTACTGTCAGACTCATTTGGTGAAAAAAGTGTAGACCTTAAAATGTCAAGCCATTAAATGTTCTCAAAAGTATTTTTATTTATTAAAAGACACCAGTATTCACCCACAGAATGGGAGAAAATATTTGTAAATCACTTATCTTGTAAGGATCTAGTATCTAGATTATATAAAGAAAAACTCAACAATAAAAAAGACAACCTAATTTAAAAATAGGTAAAAGGATCTGAGTAGACATTTCTCTAAAAAAGATACACAAATGGCCACTAGGCTCAAGTGCAAAATCGCAATGAGATAACCACTTCAAACCCAAAAAGATGGATTATAATAAGTGTTGGTGAGAATATGGACAAATCAGACCACTAATATGCTGCTAGGAATGTAAAAGGTCCAAACCACTTTGGAAAACAGTCTAGCAGTTCTTCTAATGAATAAACATAGAATTGCCATATAACCCAGCAATTTTACTCCTAGGTATATACTCTAGAGAAATGAAAACATACATTAAAACAAAGGCTTAAACTAAAATGTTTATAGCAACATTATTAATAAAGGCTGGAAGGTGGAAACAACCAAAATGGTCATCAATACAATGGAATATTATTCAGCCATGAATAGGAAAGAAAACGAATATATGTTACAATATGAATGAACTTTGAAAATTTATGCTAAATGAAAGGAGCCACTTACAAAAGAGTACATATTACATTAGTCATTCATATAAAATGTCCAGAACAGGGAAATCCATAGAGATGGAAAGTAGATTAGGGATTGTTTAGGGTTAGAAAGTGGGATTGAGGCATAAAGTGGTAATAACTAAAGGGCATGGGGGTTGCTTTTTTGAGCTGATAAAAATAATTCTAAGTTTACTGTGGTGATGATTGCATATATCTGTGAATATACTAAAGCCCACTAATTTTATACTCTAATAGGTGAATTTTGTGATATGTGAATTATACCTCAAAAAAGCTGTTTTGAAAAATCCCACTATAAAAAAACATGTTCAACATATAGTTATCATGTGACTCAGCAATTCTACTTCCACTTCCAGGTATATACCCAAGAAAACAAAACATATCCACACAAAAACCTGTACATGAACATTTATAGCAATGTTATTCATCCAAATGCCCATAAACTGATGAATTAGTGGTCTATTCTTACAATGGATATTATTATTATTTTTTTTTTTAGATAATTATTTTTTATTGAAGGGTAGTTGACGCACAGTATTACATTACATTAGTTTCAAGTGTACAACACAGTGATTCAACATTTATATACATGATAATTCTAGGTACCAGCTATCACCATACCAAGTTGTTACAATATTTTTACTATATTCCTTATGCTATACATTACATCATTACATCCTGGTTACTTATTTATTTTACCATTGGAAGTCTGTCCTTTTTTTTAATTTAATTTAATTTAATTTAATTTTTTCTTTTTTGTGAGGGCATCTCTCATATTTATTGATCAAATGGTTGTTAACGACAATAAAATTCTGTATAGGGGAGTCAATGCTCAATGCACAATCATTAATCCACCCCAAGCCTAATTTTCGTCAGTCTCCAATCTTCTGAGGCATAACAAACAAGTTCTTACATGGAGAACAAATTCTTACATAATGAATAAGTTACATAGTGAACAGTACAAGGGCAGTCATCACAGAAACTTTCGGTTTTGCTCATGCATTATGAACTATAAACAGTTCAAATATGAATACGCATTTGGTTTTTATACTTGATTTATATGTGGATACCACATTTCTCTCTTTATTATTATTATTTTTAATAAAATGCTGAAGTGGTAGGTAGATACAAGATAAAGGTAGAAAACATAGTTTAGTGTTGTAAGAGAGCAAATGTAGATGATCAGGTGTGTGCCTGTAGACTATGTGTTAATCCGAGCTAGACAAGGGCAATAAAACATCCATGTATGCAGAAGATTTCTCTCAGAACGGGGGAGTGAGGTTCTAAGCCTCACCTCTGTTGATCCCCAATTTCTCACCTGATGACCCCCCTGCGACTGTGCCTGTCTTAGGTTGTTCCTCCCTTGAGGAATCTTACCCGTCTCTGGCTAACCAGTCATCTTCTGGGGCCATACAGGGAAATGTAAAGTTGGTAAGTGAGAGAGAAGCCTTATTGTTTGAAATGGTTAGCTTTTTATTTCTTTGCATATTTATGCCCTGTAGCTTCTATGCCCAGCATTTGTCTTGAGGTATCTTTACCACTTGGAAGAATTATGATACTCAGTAAATTTGATATGAGGCACAAATTCTATTTAAGGGTTGTAATTAGGAAGGAAGAAGAAAAGCTATAGAAGTAGCAGGCGGAAGAAAACATGGGAAGATTGATTATTTCTTTGACATATCTTCTTGTAGAGTAACTTCAGCATGTATAGGTTTTAAGCTACTACTTAAATTGCGCACACACATTAACATAATAGGAGTATAGTTACATAACCAAAGCATATCTGTAATTACCAGCCATCTCCAGTGAAACCAAGAAAACCAGTTAGGCACCTTAGGCATTTGTGAAAACTTATCTATGATATGGTGGATATACAATGGATATTATTTTAAACTGATGAATTAGTGGTCTATTCTTACAATTGATATTATTTAGCCATTAATAAGAAACAATGTACATGCTATAATGTAGATGAACTTTGACAACATTATCCTAAGTAAAAGAAGCCAGACACAAAAGGCCACATATTGTATGATTCCACTTAGGAGAAATAGCCAAGATGAGCAAACCTATATAGACAGAAAACAGACTTGTAATTCCTAGGAGCTAGAGGGTGAGATGGGGGGACTGTGATAGCTAATGGGATGATGAAAAACGCTTTTAAATTGTGGGGATTGGTGCATAACCTTATGACTATACAAAAACCACTAAAGTCACACTTCAGCATGTTTAATTTTATAAAATGTGAATTATAGCTCAATTTTTAGTCATTAAATTAGTTTTGCTGGGGAAAAAACTCATTTTGGACATTTATCCCTCATCTATACATTTTAACCCCAAATAACAAACAAAAATTTAGAAAATGAAACACTCACTTTCTGGAAAAGTATTAATTTTTAGAACACTGGAAAGATTGTGAGCAGAGTGTTAGCAGAAACCTTTTCTCCAGCTTAAAAACTGATCTTTGATTAACTCTCTAGCTCTGTTCCACCAGAAAACAACGAAAGTGAGAATATCAACTGTATAACTAGGCAACATTGCTTATGGTAAAAACAATGTCTGATTGGTAAATTGTATCTGGACTGGGAAGATGTATACATGCACTATTAATAAATGCATTATAAATAAATACTGTAAAAAACACCATGCTCTGGGTTTCCCTGCCTCTTGTAATTAGGCATTTTAATTAGGCACTGTAGGGACCCTGGAAGCTATGTCTATGTGTTATTACAAAAGATACTGGACCTCATCTCCTTGTATTTGAGCTGTCCCCAGACTGTATGTAAGCTGCTGCATGTATTCTGTGAGGAATGCTTTCACTGAAGAGAAACACCTGATTCTGCCCTGCTTGCAAACTGTATTCCCATTGTTATGCTGAACTTAAGAAGAAATCTGACTGGGTAACAGCTAAAGACTCTTAGGAAAAAACAGAGTGGGTAAAGTTTATGATGTTGGATTTCACAATGATTTCTTGGCTATGACACCAAAGCACAGGCAAAGAAAAAACTGCTAAATTGGGACTACATAAAAATTAAACTGTTGCACATCAAAGGACACTATCAACAGAATGAGAAGACAGAATGGGAGAAAAGATATTTGCAAACCATGTATTTGATAAGTGGCTAAAAAACATTCTATATAAAGAACATCTACACCTCAACACAAAAACATAAATAAAATATACAATGTTACTTAGAAATTGGGTAGAGGACTTCAATAGACATTTCTCAAAAGAAAATATACAAATGGCCAATAATCATGTGAAAAGATACTCAACATCACTAGCCATTAGGGAAAAATAAATGAAAAACACAATGAGATACCATCTTACACCCATGAGGATGGCTATTGTTTTTTTTTAAATAGAAAATAACACATGTTGACAAGGATGTAGAGAACACTTGTGCATTGTTGGTGGGAATGTAAACTAGTACAGCTGCTATGGAAAATGGTATGGCAGTTCCTCAAAAAGTTAAATTGAGAATTACCATACGATCTCGCAGTTCCACTTGGAAGTATACAGCCAAAATAATTGAAAGCAGGGACATGGAGAGATATTTGTACAGCCATACTCATCACAGCATTATTCACAATAGCTAAAAGATGGAAGCAACCCAAATGTCCATAGACAGAAGAATGGACAAATAAAATATGGTATGTACATAAAATGGAATATTATTCAGCCTCAAAAGAGGAAAGAAATGCTGATATATGCTACAACATGGAAGAAACTTGAAGACATTATGATAAGTGAAAAAAGCCAGTCACAAAAGGACAAATACTTATGATTCCATTTACACAAAGTGCCTTGAACAGTCAACTTCATAGAGATAGAAAGGCACATGGGTGGTTTCCAGGGATTGGGGTAGAGGAGGAATGGGTAATTACTGTTTAATGGGCATGGAATTTCAGTATTGCAAGATGAAAAAAGTTCTGGATATGGATAGTGCTGATGGCTGCACAACAATGTGAATGTACTTGAACTGTACACTTAAAAATAGTTAAAATGGTAAATTTTATATTATGCATACTTTGCCACAAAAGAAAAAGAAAGAAGAATGCTGGTTGATACTGCAGTATTCTAATATTTCTTTCATGTATAGCAGTAGTTAGAGTACTTCCAGTGAAAGTGTGCTTATGCAGCAGAAAAATACAGACATTATTTTCTACGTACAATGTTTTCCTGGTGCAAGAGAAAAATAATGGTGGTGGGTGGGGGCCAGAAAATAGACAGTACAAGTTCCAAGCGCTAATACTTACCACTAAAGCACCTTTTTGTGAAGATGGAGTACTTGTTAACGGGCCTCTGCTTTTCTCACCTTGGGTACTGGGATTTGTGTTCTGTCAATGATTTGTGAAACAGGGGTTTGGAACAGCAGAAAGAAATAAAATAATACAGTAAGAACACAATTTAAAATTAGTATACTAGATCATAATGTGTTATAGTAATAAAATTAATCTGTGAATTAAATTTTAAACAATTTGACAGGTAACTAAAGAATTTTCTGGCTTGAGATAGGTCAAACAACTACCAAGAGAACTCTATGGCCCAAAAACTGTATGAAAATATTTTGGTTAAAATCATTATTAATTTAGAAAGAAAAGCTAATTAAAGCTTTCATTGGAAATGGTGCTTTGATTATCTTTGATAACTGTTAAGAAGAGTATTTTACTTTTAGCATTTATTTAATTTCTAGTATATTATTGTACTTTCTATGGAAATGGATTATACGTTATTTCTGAAACTGTTGAAACATATATATAAGCAAGGATAATCAGTTTAAAATATATACATTTAAATGTATATAGATACTTTCATTTATAGAACAGCAAAGTTCAAGAGATGATAATGTAGGATACAAACTTGATTTCTATTTCTTGAAGATGCAAAGAGACAGGTGGACAAATCAAGAAAGATCAAGTGACAGAGAAAATAGTGAACGACAGGATCAGAGAGATAAAAATATTAAGAAACAGGCAGAGGGACAGATGTAGGGTATGGGAGAAGACAGGGTCAGAGTAGGAAGGGAGGGAAGGAATAAGGGGAGAGAGGCAGGATGGGGAGATGAAAAAGAGGAAGAAAAGAGTAAGGAAGACTAAAACCTATACATGCTTATGTTACACTACAAGAAGATATGTCAAAGAAATAATCAATCTTCCCATGTTTTCTTCCATCTGCTACTTCTATAGCTTTTCTTCTTCCTTCCTAATTACAACCCTTAAGTAGAATTCATGCCTCATATCGAAATTACCGAGTATCATAATTCTTCCAAGTGGTAAAGATACCTCAAGACAAATGCTGGGCATAGAAGCCACAGGGCATAAATCTGCAAAGACGCAAAAAGCTAACCTTTTCAAACAATATGGCTTCTCTCTCACTTACCAACTTTACATTTCCCTGTATGGCCCCAGAAAATGACTGGTTAGCCAGAGACGGGTAAGATTCCTCAAGGGAGGAACAACCTAAGACAGGCACAGTCGTCGCAGGGGGGTCATCAGGTGAGAAATTGGGGATCAACAGAGGTGAGGCTTAGAACCTCACCCACCCTGTTTTGAGAGAAATCATCTGCATCCGTGGATGTTTTGTTGCCCTTGTCTAGCTTGGATTAATACTTAGTCTATAGGCACACATCTGATCATCTACATTTGCTTTCTTACAGCACTAAACTATGTTTTCTACCTTTACCTTGCATCTACCTACCACTTCAGCATTTTATTTAAAAAAATAATAATAATAATAATAAGGGAGAAATGTGGGATTCACATATAAATCAAGTATAAAATCAAACGAATATTCATATTTGACCTGATTGTTTATAGTTCATAATGAGTGATCAAAACTGAAAGTTTCTGTGATGACTGCCCTTGTACTGTTCACCATATAAGAACTTATTCACTATGTAAGAATTTGTTCACCATGTAAGAACTTGTTTGTTATGCTTCAGAAGATCGGAGACTGATGAGAATTAGGCTTGGGGTGGATTAATGATTGTGCATTGAGTCCCCTATACAGAATTTTATTGTTGTTAACAACCATCTGATCAATAAATATGAGAGATGTCCTCTCAAAAAAAAAAAAGCAAGGAAGACTGTGAGGTGAGAGACAGGGAGAAGACAGAACAACAGCAACTGTGAGCAGAAAAACAGAAAGTAACAGTCAGAGATAGAGAAGGACAGAGATCAAGGCAGAGACACAGAGAAGAGAGAGACAGCGCTTAAGATTTCAAGGCAAAACCAGGGAGAGAAAAGACAGAAACAGGTAGAGGCAGAGCAGAAACAGGGACAGAGATGGTCAGAGACAGAAGATAGGCAGCTTTATTTTTAGCAGTCAGCTGCCTTTTAACTCTTGGATTCCATGAAACAATCGTCCCTCTGATTTATTTATTTGAATAGGTGTCTATTTTATGCTGCCAAGTCTGGAACCCAAAGTCAGAGGTAAAACTTGAACATCATAGGAAAGTTGTGTTAGGTTTCCTTTTTTCTTTCTGGCTTAAAATCTCTTTAAACAGTTGCTTGTTCAATAAATAATCTGGAATAGTTTATTAAAAAAACTTTTATTTAAAAAATGTATTGTATACTTACCTGCTATACTGAATATGTCAGCTCTCTACTTTATTAGCTATATAATCTTTTAATATCTTCATCTGAACAATGAGGATTATTCCTACCCCTAGGGACTGCTAAAGAGAACCTACGGTGCCTGGAGAGCAGGAGATACTAAATGATAGTTGTAATTATCATCACTGTGGCAGCCACAGAGGTGCTCTGCTCAGATCTCCTTAATCAAAGAGCTGGCAGTCAGCTGACAGACCCCAGCTACAATAGCTTTACCATCTGCTTCAGATTTCAGGCTGAGGCCACTGCCTCTTCCAGCAGCCCTCCAGCAACATCTGAGCAAAGCCACCCAATGTCAGACTCCTGCAACGGACAATTTTTGCCCCAGACCTCCCACTGGGAGAGCTTTCATCAGATCTTCATCGAGGACTGAGGTTACCTGCCTAATTCTGCTTCCTCCTAGCTTTTCTCTAGTTATTATCCCCTCCAATATTCCACCTGAACTCTTAATTCTGTCTGAATATCTGCTTCCCAGTGGCCCCAAGGGACAAAATTGTCAACTGTCAGTCCATTTAGAAAACATCTGCCTGTAAATAGAGGCAAGTATATAGCTTCTCTGCATTTTTTCTTAGATTGGTTAAGAAATTATGCATCTCTAAACCTTCCCAATAAGTACATTTGCTTTTTATACTCTTTTCAAGAAATAGTTAATAAAAGGCCAGCGCTTACCAAAGCAGGTTCCAGGGACCGAGGAAGCAGAACTTTGGGAACTGATCTACCTGAATTGCCTTCAAGAGCAGACCTCTGGTGAGATGATGGAGCCTTGACTTGAAGATGATGAGCACTTAACTTTGTCTGAAAATTTCTATCTTTAGGATCAGGATCTTTTTCAGGCTGAAACAAATTCATAATTATAAAATACATTTCAGAGTGCTATAGAAACATTTGTAGCACTTCTCAGTTGTTCTATTTTTACTGTAATGTATATAATACATATGTTACAATTGTTTCAGTTAAAATGGAATATGTATTTTAGCTCTTATTCCCTTAATGTGAAAAATGTTTTCAACTTAAAAATAAATGTTTTTCTTAAAAAACGTTTTTTTATATATCTAAAGGAAAAAATCTTTGCAAGACAAAATAGTTTGAAATACACTCAGCTCAAAGAATTTCTCTACCACGTTTAAGGTTACAGCTCCCAAAGAGTGCTCTGTGAAAGGAAATGATAATGACATCTATTTATCAATATTTAAAACTAAATTTTAGAGAAAACTTTCAATATATTTGTATAAATGTCTTTAGTGTGTGATAACCTTCTTTTAAGAAGCCCAAAGTCCTCTCTAACACTTCAGAAAGCTGCATCTACAAGACAGCATGTTGATTTACCAACTAATCCCTGTCCCAAACACTCAGACTGCTCAGCGACCTGTCTCAGGCTTTCCGGAGGCATTTATAACAGTATTCAAAGTTTACATATATTCAACATAACTGAGAAGGTAGAATTTGAGTTGGCCCTGAAAGGGAAGTTGTTGGTTTTTTAAGCAACTTTACTGAGATGTTAATTCACAGACCATAAAACTCACTCATTTAAAGAGTAAAATTCAGTGGTTATTAGTATAGTCACAGGGTTACGCAATCACCACGCCGGCCTAATTTTAGAATACTTTTGTTACCCTTAAGAGAAACCCCATGCCCACTAGCAGTCAAGCTCCACTCCATCCTCACGAGACCTAAGTAACCACTAATCTATGTACACCTTATGTGTGTGTGTATATATATATATGTAATATATATATATATATTACATAAAATATATAATGTAAGTATATATAATGTATATATATAAATATATATAATGTGTGTATGTGTGTATATATAAAACATATATACTAATCTCTTTATATATTTCCCTATCCTAGATATTTCTTATAAATGAGATCATATAATATGTGATCTTTGTGACTAGTTTCTTTCATGCTGCATAATGTTTTCAAGGTTCATCCAAGTTGTAGCGTGTAGCTTCATTTGTTTTTATTGTCAAATAATATTCTATTGTATGGACATACTCTATTTTATTTATCCATTCATCAGTAGATGGGCATTTTGAATGTTTCTACTTTGTGGCTATTATTAGTAAATGCTGCTATGACCATTGATATGTATGTTTTCAAGAGGATATATGTTTTTATTTCTCCTGGGTATAACCTTAGGGTAGAATCACTGAGTCCTATGGTAACTCCATATTTACAGTTTGGGAGAACAGCCAAACTGTATTTCAAAGTGACTGCACTATTTTACATTCCCACGGGGATGTTTGAAGTTCCCAATTTCTCTACATTATTATTAACATTGTTTGTTATCTGTCTTTTTTATTATAGTTATCCTAGTGGATATGAAGTAATATCTCATTGTGGTTTTTATTTGCATTTTCCTAATGACTAATGATATTGAACATGTTGTCAGGTGCTTATTGGCCATTTATATATCTTCTCTGGAGAAATACAGGGAAGGTTTTATATACCAGCATCTTAGGGATGGTAAAACTAGAGTCAGAAAGAGACACACACTAGAACAAAACAGCAGCAGAATCACAGAACCCAAGAATGGACTAATAGTTACCAAAGGGAAAGGGACTAGGGAGGATGAGTGGGAAGGGAGGGACAAGGGCGGGGAAAAAGAAAGGGGGCATTACGATTAGCATGTATAGTGTGGGAGGGGCACGGGGAGGGCTGTGCAACACAGAGAAGACAAGTAGTGATTTTACAGCATCTTACTACGCTGAAGGACCAAAGCTTTTGAAAAAGGGCAGAACATACAAGACTATAAGAAATGGCATTTAATGCAAGCTGTGACATATTTAAGATACTTGATTTCCACTTGATATGGAAGTTTGTGTGTGTGAGAGAGAGAACTGGTGGAGCCTGAGCCTGAGACAGTATGTGTGGAAGCAGGAAAGGAAATGGAATAATGTAATCTAATTGCTAAACTCCAAGTAGGTTTTAAATTATTGACTTAAATATCTGAACAATAATTCCTATAAAAATGTTGGTTAAAAGTATGCTCCATATTAATAATAAACTTTATAGTTTATGTAGTTACTCTACTTCAATACTTGCTTTTTTCTTTGTTTTTTCAGAGGTCGAAGAGTAAGTTTTCTCAGCAAGTAAAACTTCACAAGTTGTATTATCTATAAATAAAAACATACTTCAGCATTTTAATTATTTAACCTGTGAGTAATTATAAGTACAGAAAAAGGAACTCAAATTTGGAAAACAAAATAAAACTGATTTTAGTGATTGTGTCTTTGTAATCATTTTAGAATGATTACAAAGCTTAATCTATGTTGATGATCTGACCTGCTGCAGATAAGAGAAAGCATTCTTAAAAATATCTTTATCTCAAGAGCTCCAGGTTTCACAGGAGTAAATAAATTCTGTATAAAAGATTTACTGTTAGGTAGTAGAGAAGGCTTTTGTGATTAAAATTCTTCATTAGTTAGCCTTCCATTTCCACTCTCCTGGATTTTCAGGCTCTCCCTTTTTACTGCAACTTTTCTGTCAGTATTTAAAACATACTCAGGTCTCTTTCATCTTCCCTAGAATTCTACTTGTATCCCATGCCCCTTCCTGCTACATACCCTCCTCTCTCATCTTATCCATTTCAAATTTTTTCAAAGAGCTGTCCTCATGTACTAATATAACTCCCTCTCCTCCGCCCGACTCCCAAAGCACAGCGACCTAGTTTCAGCTCCCACCGACAGGAGCAGTAACCTTTCCTGTCCTGCCTTTCTGGACAAACAGGTTGCTGGATAAAATACAGGATGCCCACTTCAGTCTGAATTCCACATAAACAACAAGTAATTTTTTAGTGTATTTCCCAAGTAAGAGTACAAGCATATATAATACTTGTGGCATAATTATTTTAAAAGTATTTGCTGCTTATCTGAATTCAAATTTAACTGGGCTTTCTGTATCTTTACTTGCTAAATTTGACAACACTTGAGGCTAATCACTCCTCTCATTTTCATCTCCCAAAACAGAAGTAGTAGGTTTGAGAGTTCTGTAAGAGATAAAATTGGTATCAAGATTTGGTAAGAGATTAGATATAGGAAGTGACAGAGGAAAGTGTCGAGAATGCTTGTCATGTTCCTGGTTTGCTGTGCTACATTTGCTAATGGAGATGGAGGACCAGGAGAGATCTGGGTCATGACAGTTCTCAGTCTTTAATCCTTGTTTTATTTATCTCTTGGTAACTTTTGACAGTTCTCAGTCTTTAATCCTTGTTTTATTTATCTCTTGGTAACTTTTGTTATGGCCACTTCTGAATGTTGGAGTATTCCAGTTATATTCTTTTTACATATTTCTTTTCTACGTATTTTCACTTCCTAGGTAATCTCATCTAATCCTAAAACTTCAAAACATCTATGCAGACCCTAAATATTTATCTGCAGCCTGGCTGAGGCCGTAACTGGTATAGAGGGATCCTGAGCTGAGATGGAAGGAATTGGGTCCTACTGATATCATTTGAAACCCTGGTTCAAGTTATATCTGCAACTGATTTACTGCTAGATTTTTCAGGTACACATAGTAATAAATTTCCTTTTTAATCTAGTACAGTTTGAGGTAGACTTTCTGTCATTTACAGGGGATGAAGAACCTAACTGAAATATTTACTAAGAAGACAGGAGGCTTCTTTGGGTGCTTTATATCAGCGATGGAGTTGCCAAACTAAACATTAAATACAAGACAAGGCCTTCAAACACTGTCAGAAATACTGCCGTTCAGAGAGCTCTCAGCTCTCCCATAAAGGACCCCCATATGCAATATTAGCTCTAGCTGATTTCTTTCCATTTTGTGGCAGCTTCTGCTAGGTCAGCTGACAGCATCCATTCCTACTCCCCTGCTTCATTTTTCCATTTTCTCTTGCTTTCTACCAGTAAAGAGGCTAGGAAAGCAAAATCCTTGGTTTTTTGGTAAATTTTACCAAAGTAGCCTCCCAGTGGTCTGTAGATATATGACTTAGTTCTGAGCAGTGGACCTAAATAGAAGTCTGCTGGGGAATTTCTGGGAAAGCCTTTGCTCTTCTGACAAAAGGAAATGTACTTGGCTGGGGAGGCATTTTCTGCCAAGAATGCTGCTGCTATGCCTGGAGGTTTAGCAACCATCTTACAATTATGGGGTAACAAGCCAACATACTTGATAGTAAAAAGATAGAAAGAGTCTAGTATCTTGAGGACATTAGTAAGCTGATAACACAATCTAGCTCTGGTCTGGGAAGAAAAGTCAATATAAATCAACATTTTTTGGCATGACAAAAAATACCATTAACAAAAAGACAAATGACTAACTGAGAGAAAATATTCACAAAGAGGCTCAGGTTCCTAATATACAATGAACTCTTAAAAATTCAGGGTAAAGGATGAAAAGTATCAGTTGGAAAATGGGGCAAAGAAATGAACAGAAAATTTATACACACATACACACACACAAAATAAATATGGCCCTCAAATTTATGAAAAATATTTAAACTCACATATAATCAGGGAAATGCAAATTAAAATAATACTGAGATACAACTTCTCATCTACTAGAGTATTAAAACTTTAAAAATATGACAATATCTTTTGTGGGTGTGGGTATGGGGAAACAGGCACTCCAATACATTGCTGGGGAGAGTGCAAACTGGTACAATCCTTCCAAAGGAAAATTTGAGAATACTTAACAAAACTATCTATCCACTTACCTTTTGACCCAGCCATCCTACTTATGGGAATCTACCTTGAAGATATATTACCAATAATATTAAAATATGTATCATGAGTTTATTCATTGAAGCCTTGTTTATAATGGCAAAATACTGGGAAAAAAACCCAAATACCCAATTCACAGGACAGTGGTTAAGTAAAGGAAAATATATCCACATAATGGAGTGGAGTGCAGCTGTAAAAAACATGGAAAATATCTCTGTAAAACCATATGAAGTGATTTCCAGTTCATATTATTAAGTGGGAAAAGCAAAATGAAAAAAGTATCTATACATAAAAGTATGCTATCTTTCATGTAAGAAAGAAGTAAAATACATGGTTATCTATTTGTGCAAAAGAAATACAAGAAAGGTGAATCCTAAACTAAAAAGACTGGTTATCTATAAGGGGTGTGTGGGAAAGGGGTATAAAGTAGAGAGAATAGGATCAGGGTAGCTGGAGGAAGAAGGAGAAGTGATATTTTTCTGAAAATACTGTTTTGTATAGCTATGGCTCTTAGAACCATAGTAACATTTCATATGCCTTTGCAGTTCCCCAGCTCCCCAAATAAATGAGCAAAATCAAACAGGATGGGAGAACCAAAAATTGGATTTAACGCTAACAAATGATTTAACAATATTACAAGTGAATCACAACTGCACTGAAAGGGGAGGGAAGGAAGAGAATTAATCAACATAACTTTGGAAAACAGTATGTTGACTGGATACTGTAATGCTAAACACAAACAACTGTACACAACTGGGAAACAATTCTGATACTCCTTTATCTGTATACTGGAATTCAATAAAATATTGGATTTTAATGCATAAAGTAAAATAAATATCCATGAGCTTATACTACATATATACTCCACACATACTCTGTATAAATATCCATCATTTATAATGATGTAATATAATCGAGTAATATATACTGATATAAGAAACTGAATAAATAAATGGCAGAAAAGAGTTCTGTAACCATAAAATTCCAATTAATAAATGTAGCAAGAAAGAGTGAAATAGAAAATCACCACTAGGCAGTTGCAGTCAAGTTCCTCTATGACTGGTAATATCAGTGAATGAAAGTTTGAGGAGAAGCAGGATTTACAGAATCTGAAACTACCTTTCCTAGATAGTTATGAACTACAAAAGGAAATTAGTAACTTTACAATGGAGAAAACCAGAAGACAACACCTCTATGAAGTGACGAAGTCTAACACTGCCAGTGATAAGATACACTGACATCAAGAACTCCTTAATACAATGTACTCAGAAGGGCACATCATTTCTGTGGTGTTCTTATCAAAAACTGCATAAACTCATCCCAGTCATGAGAAAACATTAGACAAATTCAAATTGAGGAACATTCTACCAAATAATTGATCTGTAATCTTCAAAAGAATCAAGGTCATGAAAGACAAAGACAGACTGAGGAGCTGTCATGGGTACAGCAGACTAAGGGAGAAATGACAATCACATCCTAGATAGGATCCTGAAGAAACGACATTAGTGGAAAACTGTGAAATGTGAATAAGGGCTGTAGTTGAGTTAATAGTTTTACACCCATGTTAACTTTCTGATTCTGATCATTGGTCTGAAGTTATATAACATTAAGGAAGGCTGGATGAAAGGTGTACAGGAACCCTTTGTACTATTTTTGCAACTTTTCTGCAAGTCTAAAATTAGTTCAAGATAAAAATTATAAAAGAGCAAACCCATATAAGCTTAGGTAGCATTAGTCAGATATTTGTAGCCAAAGGTAATCCTAATTGATGAACTTAGCTTACAAATCATTCAAAAGAAAAAAAATACTTAGCTTTTTCCAACATAGATGTAGGTTTTCTCCTGGCATGAGAAAAAAGAATGTGGAAACTCACCTAGAATTGCAGAAAGATTTGGAAACTGTGGTGCCTTCTCTATTGATACTGCTTTACTGGTGTCCAGCAGAGTGGAATTCTTGCGTTGCCTGTGTTCTTCCAACACAGGACACTCCCAATCTAAAAAAGCCAGGAGACATGGCCCAAAACCTGGACCAGCACACAAGGGCAGGTGGCCTTTCTCCCCCAACTTCGGTCCCCAACTTATACCAGCTATGGTAATTCAAGAAGGTTTTGCGTGAGACAGAGAAAAAAGACAAGCCTTGATGGCATCAGTACAGTAAATAATCTTTGGCCTATTCCAGTGCTGTAACTCACTTTTTCACATAGATTTTTGGTCCATAAAGATTATTGATCTAAGGGGAGACAGTATACATGGGAGATGCCTCTCATGTATAATTTATATGTATATCCCATTAAAAATCATATCACTGAATAACATACTATTATTAAATCAATGCCAGTTTTTAGCTTTTTATTGAATTTCCACTATTGAAAAATGAGGCTATTCTCTCTTATATTGTCCTGTCCCCACCTTTCCCACACTTTCCATTGTCCTCATATTATCATGTCACATATTTAGTTAGATCAGTATTTAATACAGACATTATGATTGTAATTGCTATAAAAATGCTGTTTATTCTTATGGTATACCATGACCAAAAATTTTTTTGTTTTTCATGGAGTCAATAAGTCTTTTTTGTTTACTTTTCTCTGTTATTTTTCAAGTATTTATTCCCAAACTCTACCAAATTATGTAGATTCATTGTTTATTCCATTCTCTGGTGTTCTGAAGTTTCATGATGCTCTATCTTTGTGTTTTTTATCTATTCTGCTAGCCATGCTGTGGCTAGAAATCATATTCTTTAGCTATAGAAAATGTTCTTGAATTATACTGGATAATTTTCTTCCTGCTATTTATTTCACTATCTTTCTGGAACCTTACTATTTGATATTGGATTTCATACACTGCTTCTCTAACTTTTTTTCCCTAATTGTAATCTTAAAAAATTTTTTTCTCCTCGTTTTCTGGGAAATCTCCTCAAGCTTATCTTCTAATCCTTCTACTGAGTCTTCCATTCTGCTTTGGCATTCAATTTGTTCTCTGAATACCCTTTATTCTTATTTAATGGATGCTATATTTTCTTATCTCAATGAAGACTTTTCCCCCAGGATTTTCCTCTCCTTGTGTTTCTATTTCTGCTTAGTTTCCTTTTCTTATTTCATTGTGGTAGGAACACTCAACATGAAAATCTACCCTCTCAAGTTTGTAAGTGTACAATACAGTAGTTGTAACTACAGGCATGGTATTGTACAGCAGATCTCTAGAACTGATTCATCTTGTATAACTGAAACTTTATGCTTATTGGAATAGTCATTCCCTCTCTCCCTCTCTCCCTAGAACCTGGCAATCAACATTCTGCTCTCTACTTCTATGAACTTGACTATTGTAGCTATCTCATAATTGGACTCATATAGTATTTGTCTTTCTGTGACTGGCTTAGTTCACTTAGTATAATGTCCTCAAGGTTCATCCATGTTGTCGTATACAGCAACATTTCCTTCTTTTTTAAGGCTGAACAATACTCCATTGTATGTATGTAACATACTGTCTTTATCCATTCATCCATCAATGGCCACTTAGGTTTTTTCCACATCTGGCTATTTTAAATATGCCACAATGAACATGGCAAATATCTCTTCAGGATCCTGATTGCAATTATTTTGGATTATTATCTAAAAGTAGGATTACTGGATCATATGGTAGTTCTATTTTTAACTTTTTGATGAACCTCTATACTGTTTTCCACAGCAGCCATACCATTTTACATTCCCATCAACAGTGTGCAAAGGTTCCATTTCTCCACATCATTGCCAACATTTGTTATCTTTATTTTTTTTTAATAACACCATCCTAATAGGTGTGAGACAATATCTCACTGTGGTTTTGCTTTGCATTTTCCTGATGATTACTGATGTTGAGCATCTTTGAATATACCTGCCGCCATTTGTATTTCTTCCTTCCTTGAGGAAATGTTTGTTCAACCTTAGCCCATTTTTTAATCAAGTTACCTGGATTTTTTTTTCCTATTGAGTTGTAGGAGTTTCTTATATATTTTGGATGTTAATCTCTTATCAGATATGTGGTTTGCAAATATTTTCTCTATTTTTGTAGATTGCCTTGCGTTGATTGTTTCTTCTGTGCAAACAAATGCTTTTTAGTTTTAGGTAGTCCTATTTACCTATCTTTGCTTTTGTTGCCTGTGCTATTGGTGTAATATTCAAGAAATCATTGCCAAGACCAACATCATGAAGCTTTCCCATTTTTTTTTCTAGGAGTTTTAAAGCTGTTGGTCATATTCTTAGGTCTTAAATCAACTGTTCTATCCATTATTGGAAGTGGGGTACTGAAGTCTCCTTTCTCACTGTATTGGTGTCTATTTCTGCCTTCAGTTTTATATTTGCTTTATATGTTAGAGTGTCTGATGTTGGGTGCATATTTATTTATAATTGTTGTATGTTCCTTATGAATTGACCCTTTTATCATTATATACAATATCCTTCTTTGTGTCTTGTGATAGTTTGACTTAAAGTCTATTTTATCTAAGTATATCCACTCCTGCTTTCTCTTGGTCACCATTTGCATAGAACATCTTTACCCATCCATTATTTTCAGCCTGTGTATCCTTAAATCTAAAGTGAGTCTTTTGTAGATAGCATATAATTTAATATTTTTGTAACCCACTCAGCCACTCTTCGTGTTTTGAATAGAGAATTTAATTCATTTATATTTAAACCAATTACTGATATGGAAGGACTTGCTACCATTTTGTTAATTGTTTTCTGCCTGTTTCATAGATTTTTTTGTCCTTCTTTTCCTCTCTTGCCATTTTTCTTTGTGTTTGATTTTTTAATATTAATACATCTTGATTCCTTTCTATTTTTCTTTTGTGTATTTTCTATAGGTATTTTTTATGGTCACCATGGGACTTACATAAACCATAATTTTAACAGTCTATTTTAAGTTGACAGCAACTTCAATCATATACAGGAACTACACTTTACTTCTCCCCTCACACGTTACTGATGTTATAATTTCCATCTTTTTATATTGTGTATCCATTACCATATTTTCAGTTATTGCTATTTTTGATATTTTTGTTTTAGCTCTTATACTAGGATTAAAAATGATTTATATACCACTAAAGTATTAAGTATTCTGTATTTATTGATATACTTACCAGTGCTTTACATTTTCTATGTTTTATTGTTGCTCTTTAGAGTCCTTTGCTTCAACTTGAAAAACTACCTTTAGCATTTCTTCTGACACAGGCCCATGGTTTTTAATTCCAGGTTAATTGTCTGGGAAAGGCCTTATCTCTTCTTTGTTTTTTAAGGAGTTTTGCTGCTTATAGTATTCTTGGTTGACAGTTTTTTTTTCTTTAAAGTACATTCACTACGTCATTCCGCTCCCTACTAGCCTGGAAACTCTCTGTGGAGAAGTCTGTATGTAGTCTAATGGGGATTCCCTTATTCATATCAAGTTGCTTTTCTATTGCTGCTTTCAAAATTCTTTGTCATTGACTTTTGACAACTTGATTATCTGTCCCAGTGTGGATTTCTTTGGTTTATCTTATTTGAGGTTTGTTGGGCTTCCTTGTTCTTAATGTACATTTCCTTCCCTAGATTTGGCAAGTTTTCAGCCATTGCTTCTGTAAGATTTCTGATCCTTCCTTACTCCACCTTCTCCTTCTGGGACTCCCATAATGTATACATTGACCTGTTTGACTGTCTTATAAGACTCTTATGCTTTCTTTATTCTTCTACATCCTTTTTCCTTTTTGCTCCTCTGACTGGGTAATTTCAAATGAGCTATCTTTGAGTTCACTGATTTTTTCTTCTGCTTGATTTAGCCTGCTGTTGAATCTCTTTACTGGATTTTTCAGTTCAGTTATTGTATTCCTCAGCTCTAATATTTCTGTTTGGTCCTTTTAAAATTTTTCTATACTATTTTCTTGAAATTCTCACTTTTTAATGCATTGTTCTTTTGAGCTCACTGAACATCTTTATTACAATTATTTTGAATTCTCTGTCAGGTAATTAATATACCGCCATTTGATTAGGGTCAGTTTCTAGAGCTTTATATTATTCCTGTTTTTGGACCATGTTTCCCTGCTAGTTCTTTTCCTCTGATTCTTAGTGCTGGTATCTGCACATTTGAAAGAACAGCCACCTCTCCCATTCTGATTAGAAGATTGGCCTCATACAGGTGACCCCCACTAATCAGCCCAACCAGAGATTCTGGGATCCTCTCAAACCTTCTTGCTAATCCAAACCATCACCTTTGTTCTTAGTGGCCACCACGCACCTAGAGTATACAAAGTCTTATCGTTACTCTGAGAAAGGTGAGACAGAATCCATTCCCTTGGGAAGCCCTGGAAATGCTGGAATATTGGACATACAGTCTAACTCTTTCCCTCCCCAGAGAAAAACTGGAATCTAGTGCATGTTTGCATGCCAAACTGCTTTGTTCTCAGCACCTATCAAGCTTCTAGATTATGTCAGGTCCCATCAGTACTCTGAGACAGGCAAGACAGTAGCCAATGCTTTGAGCAGCTCCCAGACAATTCAGAACATTTGACATGTGGTTCAGTCGTTTTCTTCCCTTCCTAGGAAGAAGCTGAGAGCTAGGGGTTTATTTCCAATTGAATGGCACTGTGCTGGGGGTATGTATTAGGTGAGGTGGTGTCATGAATCTTCTTACTGGCTTTGATGTAGCTGGTCTCATGTTTTCCTGGGATAGAGGAGACCCTCAGCTAGTTTCTAAATTTCTCAAAAAGGTAATTAGTCCATGTATTGCTGTTGAATTGGTGTGTCTGTGGGAGAGGGAGGGACTAGGGCTTCCTACTTCAACTCCTTGCTGACATCACTCCCATATTTTCCTTTGTTTTAATCTCCATGGTTTTATTTTAGAGGAATTCTTCAGAAGTCTGGTGATCCTTGACTCTCTTCATATTTAAGAGGGGTCTCTAAAAGGCCAATGGCATGCCAGTGACTTAGTTGGGGCCTGTCACACAGTTGGTTTCACTGAAGGGAGCTCTTGTCAGTTTCTACAAAGGACTGAGGTATCTTTAGATACTTTTTTTTAGTGTTGCTCAGATTTCCTAGGAAAGAATCTTCTTTCTTCTTTCTGGAAGGTTCAAGTCTGGGGCTAGGATTCGGGAAGCTGTGCAGAGAAATGGATCGTTGGGTTGGGATGCAGATTGGCACTGGGTAAGCAGGTCCCACATTTAGAAAGTACACTCTCATTTAATTCTGTGTTCAGTATAGTATTTGAAGCAGTCGGCTTTTCCTATATAATAAATACCCTTAGAATCAGTGGCATAAAATGAAAGCATTTGTTTCTTATTCCCATGCCTACTGGCTGGCTCAGGCAGCTCTGGTTCCAGTTAAGGTCTGCTGATCAGCTGGGGAAGCACTCTGCTGTCTGCAGGTTGCCTGAGGTTGTTCTGCTCTGCAATTCTTTTTGTGAAGTCCCACAGGAGAGGAAAAAGCTAATTAGGACATATTCTTCTCATGATGGCTAAGGCGTAAGACAACAAGACCAATCATTTAAACATATTTCAAAGGTTTCCTTTGTTTCATTCACTGATATCCTATTGCCCAAAACAAGTCAGATGTCCAACCCCAAAGCCAAACAGTGAAAGGATACTCTACTCACTTTGAGGCTATGGCAGAGGCGTGGTAATATAATATTACTACATGGGAATGAGTAGTTGGCACCAATGTTTCAAAACAGCAGAGTACCCCTGCTATTAACAGTGCCTAGTATCCTCTAGTCCAGAGTCCCTCTGCTTTAAAACAACCCAAAGAATAAATCTCCAGGCTCTCTTTGAGTAGGAAAGGGGTAGTCACCACAACTTCCATCTTGCAGACATATCTTTTTATAAGTATTTGGTCCCGCCAACTTGAGAGCTTTTATGGGATAATATTGTATAAAATGGCTTATTTCTGGGTTATCCTATTGTTGATTTAGGACTCAGCTTTCTCAGGTCTGCTTACAGACTAGGTGCCCTCTAACTTTTCAAACTTTGTGCTTTATTTCTTCCAATTCTCTACCCCTAATAATTTTTTTTTTTAAAGTACATGCTGTTTTCTGCCACTGCAGAAAGTTGTGGAGGAAGGCATGTGTTCAATCTGCCATCATTAAACTGAAGGCTCTTAATTATATGTACAGTAAATGTAAATAACTGTTAATTTGTAGGAAAAATTCAAGCAGGGAGATGGCCTACTTTACATTTAATTTATTTGCTGAAAAGTAAAAGTAGTACAGGAAATAAAGATAGCTGATTGTTCAAAAGAACAAGTATACATTCATTATGAGTAAAACTGCTTAATAATTGGATGTGTATTGCATGTAAGTGTGACTCTCTTCATCCTTCCTTGATCTGAGGGCTTTTGGTGTATAGTTCTATGTGACGGAGCTTGGAACACAGTGGATAGTGGGCAGGAGCAGGAGGTTTTGGCGTGAAAGATAGTACACCTTCTCAAAAGGAACATTATTTATTGGAGGATTTGTGGACAAGAAACAGTTTCTGTGGTAGGCCACCTTAAGGCTGAAATTAATTTCTCACCTAAATAATCTGATCTTCTGAAGAGTTCAGGTGATGGGAAGCTACTTAAACTCTCTTCAAAACTCTTGTATTCTGTATGAGCGTCTATGACTGAATCGCTGAGAAGAGAACTGGAAATATCTTGCAAACTTAGTTCTGTAGAATAAACAAACAAAAAGGGTAAAACATTTCAATAGTAAACAGCTCAAAATCCTAAAAATTCAAATTTGTAGAAATGTACAGGCAGTTTTATACTAAGAATGTGAAATTACATATATAACTGAAAAGGCCTATAACTGTACACCATTCTAATTTCAATCTTAGGAAATAATTCTGTTTTTGATACAGAGAAAATCCTTTTCCATTGTTTTTCAAAGTTTTATAACTTATTCTTTCCCTATTTTGGTTCAGTTGTGAATCTTTACCCCAGAATCCAGGTTTTATATATAAATAAGCCACTAATTTTATACTAACTAGCTGAGGAGAAGAAAGTGTAATTCTAGGTATTTCATTTAAAAAACGAGCCTAACATAGACAAATAGATCAAAGAAACTGAACAGAGTCCCGAAATAGACTCACCCATATATGAGCAACTGATTTTTTTTTTAAGGTATCATTGATATACAATCTTATGCTCAGGTTTCATATGAGCAATATTGTGGTTACTACATTCCCCCCATTATCAAGTCCCCACCACATACCCCATTTACAGTCACTGTCCATCAGCATAGTAAGATGCTATAGAGTCACTACTTGTCTTCTCTGTTATGAGCAACTGATTTTTAACCAAAATACAAAGGCAATTCAGTGGAGAAAGAATATTCTTTTAAATAAATTATGTTGGAACAACTGGATATCCATATGCAGAAGCAAAACAGAAAAAAATTGCACTCATACTGTCCATCATACAAAACATTAACTCTAAGTCGATCATAGACCTAAATGTAAATCCTAAAACTAAAAAACTTCTAGAAAATAAAAGAGGAGAAAACTTTCATGACACTGAGTTAGGCAATGATTTCTCTGAAATAGCACTAAAAGGATGGTTCATGAAGCAATAGAATGACAAATTGGACTTCATCAAATTAAAACATTTCTCTTCAAGAGAGACTATCAAGATGAAAAGACAGACCACAGACTAAGAGAAAACATTTTCAAATGGGCTGGAAAGCAGAATATGAAGAATATGAAAAATTCAACAGTAAGAAAACAAACATCTCAATATGAAAACAGGCAAAATATTTGAACAGAGCCAGTCTCTGTTCATCCATTACCTACCTGAGACAACTAACTCTTCTTCCTACTTTGACCTCACCACACCTTTGCTCTTCCACTCCAACCCCTCCTTTAAGTTGACAAATGTTTGCTACCTGTCCACCTCCTCTAGTCACAGTGCAACACTTAAACTGATTGACCCGATCTACTACCCTTCTTCACCTCAGATGCTGGAAATAGGTTATCTCTCTGAGTATCTCTTGCTTCCCCTACTCCAGCTACCCTAGAGTGTCCTGTCCCTGACCTTGCTACTTTTTACTCTTCTCACTCTGTCTTCAACCTTCTCACCCCCAGGTTGTTAATTGCTCTTGCCTTCCATCTCTCAAAATTCTATGAATATCACTCACAGGAGAACTACCCCTTCCACTAAACCCCAGAATTCAAGCCAGGCTCAGAAATTAGAAGAACCCCATACTCACAATCTGGGTAGCTGGGTAGAGGAAAGACTAAATGTTCATGACTTTATCAGTGGAAGGTTGCTCCCGGTATCAAAAGTTTAAAATGTAAATGTATTTAAAATTATTCATATCAAATTACATTATACATTTTTAATAAGTCAAATAGTTCTAAAAGTTTATCTTATCTTGTTAAAAACCGCAGTCTTACTTCATACCTCCCCATCAGAATTCCCTACTCTCAAGAGGCATCTACTTTCAACTCTATTAACTATTTTTATCTACCTTTATATTTCTAAAGCACATGTATTTAACGACTATTATTATGACTGCTCAAATATACTTACAGCTGAGCCATTTACTATGAACTACATTCACTGCTTTTCCTAATAGTTTGTTTTTTCTTTGAGTTACTTATTACCTTATTTTTAAATTAGTTTTCTAAGTACCTATCACTATTTCATCCCAACTTCTGCTCAATACTTAAAAAATGTCAGATTATCTACCAGTTCTTTTTCTTCCTTTTCTTTCCTTCCTTCCTCCCTCACCTTCTCTTCCTCTTCCCTTTCTTTCCTTCTTTTTCTTTTTTTCTTTCTTAAAGGAAGTATTGCTATTGGAGATCTCAACACATTTACTCAAATTTGGACCAGTCATCCTCTAGACATGCTGCACAGGTATCTTCTTGGGATTTCCCTTTACCATTACTTTAAGAAATTCTTTCATATGTTGCTTGTATTGAGGTTTTAATTCCTGGACCCCATGATTTCTTCTTTGTTGATTTACTCTCTGGTTTTGTTGGAGTATTTCCTTCATTTCCTGAGAAAAGGTTCATGGAAGATTTGTCTAAAAATTGTATATACTATTGTCACACTTGAGTGATTGTTTGGTTAGGTACAGAATTCTAGACTAGTATATTAAAAACACTGATTCCATTTATTGATATTTGACAGATTTACATGTCTCTGCTCCCTCTTCCCCTTCTGCGCCATATCTGGGCAGGCTGACAAGAAAGCCCTGGTGCTCCATCTTTGAGAAATGATGAGTTAAAATCATGCATGGGAAACCTCATCCTGGCCCCACCTTTTGACCACATTAAAACCTCAACCCAGTCTCCTTTCTCTGCTCTCTCAAGTCATTTTCAGTCCTGCTTGAAAGATGCCCTCCTCTCCAGGAAGCCTCATTATATGAGTAATAAACATTTCCATGCTCTCTTGGTTAGGTGGGTGGCATCATCAATCTTGAAATCTGAACCAAATTTTGGGTGGGGATCCATCCTTTCTCTTCAAAATCAGTTTTCTTCAGAATTCTAAATGCATTTTCCCATGTTCTAGCTTCTAGGGTTGCTCTTGCGAAGTTCAGTGCCATTGATTTCTTGATTGTTTATTTGCAATCCACAATTTTTTCTCTAAATGACTGAAGGATTTCTCTCTTTAACTTGGGGATTTTTCAACTACATTCTGTTATGCCTTGGTGTGGGTCTTTTTCATTTATTGTGATGCACAGTTGGTGGGTCTTTCAATGTGTACAGTTAAGACCATTTTAAATTCCAGAAAAATATCTAGTTTTATGTGTTTAATAATTTATTTTGATTTACTCTATAATGTCTGGAACTACTATTTTTTAGATGTTAATATGCCTAGACTCATCTCATAATCATTTCTTTTTAGATAGAATCTTTATTAAAACCCAATTCATGTTCCATAAATCTCAATCTTTTTAAGTATACAATTCAGTGGTTTTAGTATACTCACATAGTTGTGTCACCACTGCCACTATTTTTATCTTTTATTTTCTCTTTGATGTTTGTTCAACTTTTGGAATATTTACTTAAATTCATCATCTAATACTTCTTAGGATGTTTTATTTCTGATTCCACATTTTTATTTTTTAAGAATACTTTTGGCCAGAGGGGCGGAAGATGGCGGCGTGAGTAGAGCAGCGGAAATCTCCTCCAAAAACAACATATATCTATGAAAATATAACAAAGACAACCCTTCCTAGAATAAAGACCAGAGGACACAGGACAATATCCAGACCACATCCGCACCTGAGAGAACCCAGCGCCTCGCGAAGGGGGTAAGATACAAGCCCCGGCCCCGCGGGAGCCGAGCGCCCCTCACCCCAGCTCCCGGCGGGAGAAGAGCAGGCAGAGCGGGAGGGAGACGGAGCCCAGGACTGCCGAACACCCAGCCCCAGCCATCTGGGCCAGAGTGCAGGGCCCTCGATACTGGGAAAACAGGGCAGCAAGAACAGTGAGCGGGCACTGGAGGCTGGGTGTCGGAGGACATAAGAAAAGCGCGCGACCATTTTTTTTTAAGCTTTTTTGCTGTTTTGTTTTGGCGAGCGCTTTTTGGAAGTCTTAAAGGGATAGGGACCCCAATACTAGGGAAACAGGGCAGAAAGACTGGTGAGCAGAGACCTGAGGCTGGCACCGGAGAATAAAGAAAAACGAACGACGACCTTTTTTTTTTTTTTAATTAAAAACTTTTTTTTTTTTTAAATTAAAAAACTTTTTTTTTTTTTTTTTTTGGTGGGCGTTGTTTTGTTTTGGCAGGTGCTTTTTGGAAGTCTTAAAGGGGCAGGGTGGGTCACTTAATCCAGAGGTAGGGAATCCGGGATCTCTGGGCACCCTAACCCCTGGGCTGCAGGGAGCACAGAGGCCCCTTACGGAGATAAATAGCCTCCCAGCAGCTCCTGCTCCAACGCGACTCCACCATTTTGGAGTAGCTGCCCGAGCCAGGCCACGCCCACAGCAACAGCGGAGATTAACTCCATAGCAGCCCGGCAGGAAGCAGAAGCCCTGTCTGCGCGCAGCTGCGCAGCACAAGCCACTAGAGGCCGCTGTTCTCCCAGGAGAGGAGGGCCACAAACCAACAAGAAAGGAAGTCCTTCCAGCCGTCACTCGTCCCAGTTCTGCAGACTATTCCTATCACCATGAAAAGGCAAAGCTACAGGCAGACAAAGATCACAGAGACAACACCAGAGAAGGAGACAGACCTAACCAGTCTTCCTGACAAAGAATTCAAAATAAGAATCATAAACATGCTGACAGAGATGCAGAGAAATACGCAAGAGAAATGGGATGAAGTCCGGAAGGAGATCACAGATGCCAGAAAGGAGATCGCAGAAATGAAACAAACTCTGGAAGGGTTTATAAGCAGAATGGATAGAATGCAAGAGGCCATTGATGCAATTGAAATCAGAGAACAGGAACGCATAGAAGCTGACATAGAGAGAGACAAAAGGATCTCCAGGAAAGAAACAATATTAAGAGAACTGTGTGACCAATCCAAAAGGAACAATATCCGTATTATAGGGGTCCCAGAAGAAGAAGAGAGAGGAAAAGGGATGGAAAGTATCTTAGAAGAAATAATTGCTGAAAACTTCCCCACACTGGGGGAGGAAGTAATCGAACAGACCACGGAAATACACAGAACCCCCAACAGAAAGGATCCAAGAAGGGCAACACCAAGACACATAATAATTAAAATGGCAAAGATCAAGGACAAGGAAAGAGTGTTAAAGGCAGCTAGAGAGAAAAAGGTCACCTATAAAGGGAAACCCATCAGGCTAACGTCAGATTTCTCAACAGAAACCCTACAGGCCAGAAGAGAATGGCATGATATATTTAATACAATGAAACAGAAGGGCCTTGAACCAAGGATACTGTATCCAGCACGACTAACATTCAAATATGATGGTGGGATTAAACAATTCCCAGACAAACAAAAGCTGAGGGAATTTGCTTCCCACAAACCACCTCTACAGAACATCTTACAGGGACTGCTCTAGATGGGAGCACTCCTAGAAGGAGCACAGCACAAAACACCCAACATATGAAGAATCGAGGAGGAGGAACAAGAAGGGAGAGAAGAAAAGAATCTCTAGACAGTGTATATAACAGCTCAATAAGCGAGCTAAGTTAGGCAGTAAGATACTAAAGAGGCTAACCTTGAACCTTTGGTAACCACGAATTTAAAGCCTGCAATGGCAATAAGTACATATCTTTCAATAGTCACCCTAAATGTTAATGGGCTGAATGCACCAATCAAAAGACACAGAGTAACAGAATGGATAAAAAAGCAAGACCCATCTATATGCTGCTTACAAGAAACTCACCTCAAACCCAAAGACATGTACAGACTAAAAGTCAAGGGATGGAAAAACATATTTCAAGCAAACAACAGTGAGAAGAAAGCAGGGGTTGCAGTACTAATATCAGACAAAATAGACTTCAAAACAAAGAAAGTAACAAGAGATAAAGAGGGACACTACATAATGATAAAGGGCTCAGTCAAACAAGAGGATATAACCATTCTAAATATATATGCACCCAACACAGGAGCACCAGCATATGTGAAACAAATACTAACAGAACTAAAGGGGGATATAGACTGCAATGCATTCATTCTAGGAGACTTCAACACACCACTCACCCCAAAGGATAGATCCACTGGGCAGAAAATAAGTAAGGACACGGAAGCACTGAACAACACAGTAGAGCAGATGGACCTAATAGACATCTATAGAACTCTACATCCAAAAGCAGCTGGATATACATTCTTCTCAAGTGCACATGGAACATTCTCCAGAATAGACCACATACTAGGCCACAAAAAGAGCCTCAGAAAATTCCAAAAGATTGAAATCCTACCAACCAACTTTTCAGACCACAAAGGCATAAAACTAGAAATAAACTGTACAAAGAAAGCAAAGAGGCTCACAAACACATGGAGGCTTAACAACACGCTCCTAAATAATCAATGGATCAATGACCAAATCAAAATGGAGATCCAGCAATATATGGAAACAAATGACAACAACAACACTAAGCCCCAACTTCTGTGGGACACAGCAAAAGCAGTCTTAAGAGGAAAGTATATAGCAATCCAAGCATATTTAACAAAGGAAGAGCAATCCCAAATGAATGGTCTAATGTCACAATTATCGAAATTGGAAAAAGAAGAACAGATGAGGCCTAAGGTCAGCAGAAGGAGGGACATAATAAAGATCAGAGAAGAAATAAATAAAATTGAGAAGAATAAAACAATAGCAAAAATCAATGAAACCAAGAGCTGGTTCTTCGAGAAAATAAACAAAATAGATAAGCCTCTAGCCAGACTTATTAAGAAGAAAAGAGAGTCAACACAAATCAACAGTATCAGAAACGAGAAAGGAAAAATCACGACGGACCCCACGGAAATGCAAAGAATTATTGGAGAATACTATGAAAACCTATATGCTAACAAGCTGGGAAACCTAGGAGAAATGGACAACTTCCTAGAAAAATATAACCTTCCAAGATTGACCCAGGAAGAAACAGAAAATCTAAACAGACCAATTACCAGCAACGAAATTGAGGCGGTAATCAAAAAACTACCAAAGAACAAAACCCCCGGGCCAGATGGATTTACCTCGGAATTTTATCAGACATACAGGGAAGACATAATACCCATTCTCTTTAAAGTTTTCCAAAAAATAGAGGAGGAGGGGATACTCCCAAACTCATTCTATGAAGCTAACATCACCCTAATACCAAAACCAGGCAAAGACCCCACCAAAAAAGAAAACTACAGACCAATATCCCTGATGAACGTAGATGCAAAAATACTCAACAAAATATTAGCAAACCGAATTCAAAAATACATCAAAAGGATCATACACCATGACCAAGTGGGATTCATTCCAGGGATGCAAGGATGGTACAACATTCGAAAGTCCATCAACATCATCCACCACATCAACAAAAAGAAAGACAAAAACCACATGATCATCTCCATAGATGCTGACAAAGCATTTGACAAAGTTCAACATCCATTCATGTTAAAAACTCTCAGCAAAATGGGAATAGAGGGCAAGTACCTCAACATAATAAAGGCCATCTATGATAAACCCACAGCCAACATTATATTGAACAGCGAGAAGCTGAAAGCATTTCCTCTGAGATCGGGAACTAGACAGGGATGCCCACTCTCTCCACTGTTATTTAACATAGTACTGGAGGTCCTAGCCACGGCAATCAGACAAAATAAAGAAATACAAGGAATCCAGATTGGTAAAGAAGAAGTTAAACTGTCACTATTTGCAGATGACATGATACTGTACATAAAAAACCCTAAAGACTCCACCCCAAAACTACTAGAACTGATATCGGAATACAGCAAAGTTGCAGGATACAAAATCAACACACAGAAATCTGTGGCTTTCCTATACACTAACAATGAACCAACAGAAAGAGAAATCAGGAAAACAACTCCATTCACAATTGCATCAAAAAAAATAAAATACCTAGGAATAAACCTAACCAAAGAAGTGAAAGACTTATACTCTGAAAACTACAAGTCACTCTTAAGAGAAATTAAAGGGGACACTAACAGATGGAAACTCATCCCATGCTCGTGGCTAGGAAGAATTAATATCGTCAAAATGGCCATCCTGCCCAAAGCAATATACAGATTTGATGCAATCCCTATGAAACTACCAGCAACATTCTTCAATGAACTGGAACAAATAATTCAAAAATTCATATGGAAACACCAAAGAACCCGAATAGCCAAAGCAATCCTGAGAAAGAAGAATAAAGTAGGGGGAATCTCACTCCCCAACTTCAAGCTCTACTATAAAGCCATAGTAATCAAGACAATTTGGTACTGGCACAAGAGCAGAGCCACAGACCAATGGAACAGACTAGAGAATCCAGACATTAACCCAGACATATATGGTCAATTAATATTTGATAAAGGAGCCATGGACATACAATGGCGAAATGACAGTCTCTTCAACAGGTGGTGCTGGCAAAACTGGACAGCTACATGTAGGAGAATGAAACTGGACCATTGTCTAACCCCATATACAAAAGTAAACTCAAAATGGATCAAAGACCTGAATGTAAGCCATGAAACCATTAAACTCTTGGAAGAAAACATAGGCAAGAACCTCTTAGACATAAACATGAGTGACCTCTTCTTGAACATATCTCCCCGGGCAAGGAAAACAACAGCAAAAATGAGTAAGTGGGACTATATTAAGCTGAAAAGCTTCTGTACAGCAAAAGACACCATCAATAGAACAAGAAGGATCCCTACAGTATGGGAGAATATATTTGAAAATGACACATCCGATAAAGGCGTCCAGAATATATAAAGAGCTCACACGCCTCAACAAACAAAAAACAAATAACCCAATTAAAAAATGGGCAGAGGAACTGAACAGACAGTTCTCCAAAACAGAAATACAGATGGCCAACAGACACATGAAAAGATGCTCCACATCGCTAATTATCAGAGAAATGCAAATTAAAACTACAATGAGGTATCACCTCACACCAGTAAGGATGGCTGCCATCCAAAAGACAAACAACAACAAATGTTGGCGAGGCTGTGGAGAAAGGGGAACCCTCCTACACTGCTGGTGGGAATGTAAGTTAGTTCAACCATTGTGGAAAGCAGTATGGAGGTACATCAAAATGCTCAAAACAGACTTACCATTTGACCCAGGAATTCCACTCCTAGGAATTTACCCTAAGAACGCAGCAATCAAGTTTGAGAAAGACAGATGCACCCCTATGTTTATTGCAGCACTATTTACAATAGCCAAGAATTGGAAGCAACCTAAATGTCCATCAATAGATGAATGGATAAAGAAGATGTGGTACATATACACAATGGAATACTACTCAGCCATAAGAAAAGGGCAAATCCAATCATTTGCAGCAACATGGATGGAGCTGGAGGGTATTATGCTCAGTGAAACAAGCCAAGCGGAGAAAGAGAAATACCAAATGATTTCACTTATCTGTGGAATATAAGAACAAAGGAAAAACTGAAGGAACAAAACAGCAGCAGAATCACAGAACTCAAGAATGAACTAACAGGTACCAAAGGGAAAGGGACTGGGGAGGATGGGTGGGTAGGGAGGGATAAGGGTGGGAGAAGTAGGGGGGTATTAAGATTAACATGCATGGGGGGGTAGGAGAAAAGGGAGGGCTGTACAACACAGAGAAGGCAAGTAGTGATTCTACAACATTTTGCTATGCTGATGGACAGTGACTGTAAAGGGGTTTATAGGGGAGACCTGGTATAGGGGAGAGCCTAGTAAACATAATATTCGTCATGTAAGTGTAGATTAGTGATAGCAAAAAAAAAAAAAAAAAAAAAGGCAGTTCCTGTGTGGTAACTTCCAACGAGTTCTACACAAGGGTATAAAGGGCATATAAAAGTGTAGGCAAAGGGTCTGTTTGTGTTTATACAGAGGATCAAAGCCTAATTGGGCTACCCCAAAAATGAACTAAGATACGATATGAAAAAGAACTTCCAACATCTGCACTCTCTGGAAGACTCATGCCAGAAGATGATCATCAAAAAACCCCAACAAAGATTCATGCACTGCTACAGCTGTAGATGCACTCATCCCACCAGTTCCTGGACTTGCCATGGGAATGAGGAAGGAGATATCTAAGCTGGCCTGTGCATACAGTAAAACAACAAAATTGGACTGGATCTATACTGTTGGAACTCAACCAAGAATTTGAAGAAGTGCAAATTGTAGCGCTCCAAAGTCTTACAACTACAAACTATTTACTGTTAAAAGAACATATGGCATGTGAACAGTCCCCAGGAATGGGTTGTTTTAATTTGTCTGATTTCTCTCAGACTGTTCAAGTTCAGTTGGACAATATCCACCATATCATAGATAAGTTTTCACAAATGCCTAAGGTGCCTAACTGGTTTTCTTGGTTTCACTGGAGATGGCTGGTAATTACAGATATGCTTTGGTTATGTAACTATACTCCTATTATGTTAATGTGTGTGTGCAATTTAAGTAGTAGCTTAAAACCTATACATGCTGAAGTTACTCTACAAGAAGATATATCAAAGAAATAATCAATCTTCCCATGTTTTCTTCCGCCTGCTACTTCTATAGCTTTTCTTCTTCCCTCCTAATTACAACCCTTAAATAGAATTCGTGCCTCATATCAAATTTACCGAGTATCATAATTCTTCCAAGTGGTAAAGATACCTCAAGACAAATGCTGGGCATAGAAGCCACAGGGCATAAATATGCAAAGAAGTAAAAAGCTAACTTTTTCAAACAATAAGGCTTCTCTCTCACTTACCAACTTCACATTTCCCTGTATGGCCCCGGAAGATGACTGGTTAGCCAGAGACGGGTAAGATTCCTCAAGGGAGGAACAACCTAAGACAGGCACAGTCGCAGTGGGGCCATCAGGTGAGAAATTGGGGATCAACAGAGGTGAGGCTTAGAACCTCACCCCCCCATTCTGAGAGAAATCTTCTGCATACGTGGATGTTTTATTGCCCTGGTCTAGCTTGGATTAACACATAGTCTACAGGCACACACCTGATCATCTACATGTGCTCTCTTACAACACTAAACTATGTTTTCTACCTTTATCTTGTATCTACCTACCACTTCAGCATTTTATTAAAAATAATAATAATAAAGAGAGAAATGTGGTATCCACATATAAATCAAGTATAAAAACCAAATGAGTATTCATATTTGAACTGACTGTTTAGAGTTCATAATGCATGAGCAAAACCGAAAGTTTCTGTGATGACTGCCCTTGTACTGTTCACTATGTAACTTATTCATTATGTAAGAATTTGTTCTACATGTAAAAACTTGTTTGTTATGCCTCAGAAGATTGGAGACTGACGAAAATTAGGCTTGGGGTGGATTAATGATTGTGCATTGAGCATTGACTCCCTTATACAGAATTTTATTGTCGTTAACAACCATTTGATCAATAAATATGAGAGATGCCCTCACAAAAAAAAAAAAAAAAAAAAAAAAAAAGGACAGACTTCCAATGGGAAAATAAATTAGTAACCGGGATGTAATGTATAAGGAATATAGTCAAGATATTGTAACAGCCTGGTAGGGTGATAGCTGGAACCTAGAATTATGTATATAAATGTTCTACCACTGTGTTGTACACTTGAAACTCATGTAATGTAATACTGTGTGTCAACTACCCTTTAATAAAAAATAATTATTTAAAAAAAAAAAAAAAAAAAAAAAACCCATTCCTGGGGACTGTTCACATGCCATATGTTCTTTTAACAGTAAATAGTCTGTAGTTGTAAGACTTTGGAGCGCTACAATTTGCACTTCTCCAAATTTTTGGTTGAGTTCCAACAGTATAGATCCAGTCAAATTTGTTGTTTTACTGTATGCACAGGCCAGCTTAGATATCTCCTTCCTCATTCCAATGGCAAGTCCAGGAACTGGTGGGATGAGTGCATCTACAGCTGTAGCAGTGTGTGGATCTTTGTTGGGGTTTTTTGATGATCATCTTCTGGCATGAGTATTCCAGAGAGTGCAGATGTTGGAAGTTCTTTTTCATATCGTATCTTAGTTCATTTTTGGGGTAGCCCAATTAGGCTTTGATCCTCTGTATAAACACAAACAGACCCTTTGCCTACACTTTTATATGCCCTTTATACCCTTGTGTAGAACTCGTTGGAGGTTACCACACAGGAACTGCCTTTTTTTTTTTTTTTTTTTTTTTGCTATCACTAATCTACACTTACATGACGAATATTATGTTTACTAGGCTCTCCCCTATACCAGGTCTCCCCTATAAACCCCTTTACAGTCACTGTCCATCAGCATAGCAAAATGTTGTAGAATCACTACTTGCCTTCTCTGTGTTGTACAGCCCTCCCTTTTCTCCTACCCCCCCATGCATGTTAATCTTAATACCCCCCTACTTCTCCCACCCTTATCCCTCCCTACCCACCCATCCTCCCCAGTCCCTTTCCCTTTGGTACCTGTTAGTTCATTCTTGAGTTCTGTGATTCTGCTGCTGTTTTGTTCCTTCAGTTTTTCCTTTGTTCTTATATTCCACAGATAAGTGAAATCATTTGGTATTTCTCTTTCTCCGCTTGGCTTGTTTCACTGAGCATAATACCCTCCAGCTCCATCCATGTTGCTGCAAATGATTGGATTTGCCCTTTTCTTATGGCTGAGTAGTATTCCATTGTGTATATGTACCACATCTTCTTTATCCATTCATCTATTGATGGACATTTAGGTTGCTTCCAATTCTTGGCTATTGTAAATAGTGCTGCAATAAACATAGGGGTGCATCTGTCTTTCTCAAACTTGATTGCTGCGTTCTTAGGGTAAATTCCTAGGAGTGGAATTCCTGGGTCAAATGGTAAGTCTGTTTTGAGCATTTTGATGTACCTCCATACTGCTTTCCACAATGGTTGAACTAACTTACATTCCCACCAGCAGTGTAGGAGGGTTCCCCTTTCTCCACAGCCTCGCCAACATTTGTTGTTGTTTGTCTTTTGGATGGCAGCCATCCTTACTGGTGTGAGGTGATACCTCATTGTAGTTTTAATTTGCATTTCTCTGATAATTAGCGATGTGGAGCATCTTTTCATGTGTCTGTTGGCCATCTGTATTTCTGTTTTGGAGAACTGTCTGTTCAGTTCCTCTGCCCATTTTTTAATTGGGTTATTTGTTTTTTGTTTGTTGAGGCGTGTGAGCTCTTTATATATTCTGGACGCCTTTATCGGATGTGTCATTTTCAAATATATTCTCCCATACTGTAGGGATCCTTCTTGTTCTATTGATGGTGTCTTTTGCTGTACAGAAGCTTTTCAGCTTAATATAGTCCCACTTACTCATTTTTGCTGTTGTTTTCCTTGCCCGGGGAGATATGTTCAAGAAGAGGTCACTCATGTTTATGTCTAAGAGGTTCTTGCCTATGTTTTCTTCCAAGAGTTTAATGGTTTCATGGCTTACATTCAGGTCTTTGATCCATTTTGAGTTTACTTTTGTATATGGGGTTAGACAATGGTCCAGTTTCATTCTCCTACATGTAGCTGTCCAGTTTTGCCAGCACCACCTGTTGAAGAGACTGTCATTTCGCCATTGTATGTCCATGGCTCCTTTATCAAATATTAATTGACCATATATGTCTGGGTTAATGTCTGGATTCTCTAGTCTGTTCCATTGGTCTGTGGCTCTGCTCTTGTGCCAGTACCAAATTGTCTTGATTACTATGGCTTTATAGTAGAGCTTGAAGTTGGGGAGTGAGATTCCCCCTACTTTATTCTTCTTTCTCAGGATTGCTTTGGCTATTCGGGTTCTTTGGTGTTTCCATATGAATTTTTGAATTATTTGTTCCAGTTCATTGAAGAATGTTGCTGGTAGTTTCATAGGGATTGCATCAAATCTGTATATTGCTTTGGGCAGGATGGCCATTTTGACGATATTAATTCTTCCTAGCCACGAGCATGGGATGAGTTTCCATCTGTTAGTGTCCCCTTTAATTTCTCTTAAGAGTGACTTGTAGTTTTCAGAGTATAAGTCTTTCACTTCTTTGGTTAGGTTTATTCCTAGGTATTTTATTTTTTTTGATGCAATTGTGAATGGAGTTGTTTTCCTGATTTCTCTTTCTGTTGGTTCATTGTTAGTGTATAGGAAAGCCACAGATTTCTGTGTGTTGATTTTGTATCCTGCAACTTTGCTGTATTCCGATATCAGTTCTAGTAGTTTTGGGGTGGAGTCTTTAGGGTTTTTTATGTACAGTATCATGTCATCTGCAAATAGTGACAGTTTAACTTCTTCTTTACCAATCTGGATTCCTTGTATTTCTTTATTTTGTCTGATTGCCGTGGCTAGGACCTCCAGTACTATGTTAAATAACAGTGGAGAGAGTGGGCATCCCTGTCTAGTTCCCGATCTCAGAGGAAATGCTTTCAGCTTCTCGCTGTTCAATATAATGTTGGCTGTGGGTTTATCATAGATGGCCTTTATTATGTTGAGGTACTTGCCCTCTATTCCCATTTTGCTGAGAGTTTTTAACATGAATGGATGTTGAACTTTGTCAAATGCTTTGTCAGCATCTATGGAGATGATCATGTGGTTTTTGTCTTTCTTTTTGTTGATGTGGTGGATGATGTTGATGGACTTTCGAATGTTGTACCATCCTTGCATCCCTGGAATGAATCCCACTTGGTCATGGTGTATGATCCTTTTGATGTATTTTTGAATTCGGTTTGCTAATATTTTGTTGAGTATTTTTGCATCTACGTTCATCAGGGATATTGGTCTGTAGTTTTCTTTTTTGGTGGGGTCTTTGCCTGGTTTTGGTATTAGGGTGATGTTAGCTTCATAGAATGAGTTTGGGAGTATCCCCTCCTCCTCTATTTTTTGGAAAACTTTAAAGAGAATGGGTATTATGTCTTCCCTGTATGTCTGATAAAATTCCGAGGTAAATCCATCTGGCCCGGGGGTTTTGTTCTTTGGTAGTTTTTTGATTACCGCCTCAATTTCGTTGCTGGTAATTGGTCTGTTTAGATTTTCTGTTTCTTCCTGGGTCAATCTTGGAAGGTTATATTTTTCTAGGAAGTTGTCCATTTCTCCTAGGTTTCCCAGCTTGTTAGCATATAGGTTTTCATAGTATTCTCCAATAATTCTTTGCATTTCCGTGGGGTCCGTCGTGATTTTTCCTTTCTCGTTTCTGATACTGTTGATTTGTGTTGACTCTCTTTTCTTCTTAATAAGTCTGGCTAGAGGCTTATCTATTTTGTTTATTTTCTCGAAGAACCAGCTCTTGGTTTCATTGATTTTTGCTATTGTTTTATTCTTCTCAATTTTATTTATTTCTTCTCTGATCTTTATTATGTCCCTCCTTCTGCTGACCTTAGGCCTCATCTGTTCTTCTTTTTCCAATTTCGATAATTGTGACATTAGACCATTCATTTGGGATTGCTCTTCCTTTGTTAAATATGCTTGGATTGCTATATACTTTCCTCTTAAGACTGCTTTTGCTGTGTCCCACAGAAGTTGGGGCTTAGTGTTGTTGTTGTCATTTGTTTCCATATATTGCTGGATCTCCATTTTGATTTGGTCATTGATCCATTGATTATTTAGGAGCGTGTTGTTAAGCCTCCATGTGTTTGTGAGCCTCTTTGCTTTCTTTGTACAGTTTATTTCTAGTTTTATGCCTTTGTGGTCTGAAAAGTTGGTTGGTAGGATTTCAATCTTTTGGAATTTTCTGAGGCTCTTTTTGTGGCCTAGTATGTGGTCTATTCTGGAGAATGTTCCATGTGCACTTGAGAAGAATGTATATCCCGCTGCTTTTGGATGTAGAGTTCTATAGATGTCTATTAGGTCCATCTGCTCTACTGTGTTGTTCAGTGCTTCCGTGTCCTTACTTATTTTCTGCCCAGTGGATCTATCCTTTGGGGTGAGTGGTGTGTTGAAGTCTCCTAGAATGAATGCATTGCAGTCTATATCCCCCTTTAGTTCTGTTAGTATTTGTTTCACATATGCTGGTGCTCCTGTGTTGGGTGCATATATATTTAGAATGGTTATATCCTCTTGTTTGACTGAGCCCTTTATCATTATGTAGTGTCCCTCTTTATCTCTTGTTACTTTCTTTGTTTTGAAGTCTATTTTGTCTGATATTAGTACTGCAACCCCTGCTTTCTTCTCACTGTTGTTTGCTTGAAATATGTTTTTCCATCCCTTGACTTTTAGTCTGTACATGTCTTTGGGTTTGAGGTGAGTTTCTTGTAAGCAGCATATAGATGGGTCTTGCTTTTTTATCCATTCTGTTACTCTGTGTCTTTTGATTGGTGCATTCAGCCCATTAACATTTAGGGTGACTATTGAAAGATATGTACTTATTGCCATTGCAGGCTTTAAATTCGTGGTTACCAAAGGTTCAAGGTTAGCCTCTTTAGTATCTTACTGCCTAACTTAGCTCGCTTATTGAGCTGTTATATACACTGTCTAGAGATTCTTTTCTTCTCTCCCTTCTTGTTCCTCCTCCTCGATTCTTCATATGTTGGGTGTTTTGTGCTGTGCTCCTTCTAGGAGTGCTCCCATCTAGAGCAGTCCCTGTAAGATGTTCTGTAGAGGTGGTTTGTGGGAAGCAAATTCCCTCAGCTTTTGTTTGTCTGGGAATTGTTTAATCCCACCATCATATTTGAATGTTAGTCGTGCTGGATACAGTATCCTTGGTTCAAGGCCCTTCTGTTTCATTGTATTAAATATATCATGCCATTCTCTTCTGGCCTGTAGGGTTTCTGTTGAGAAATCTGACGTTAGCCTGATGGGTTTCCCTTTATAGGTGACCTTTTTCTCTCTAGCTGCCTTTAACACTCTTTCCTTGTCCTTGATCTTTGCCATTTTAATTATTATGTGTCTTGGTGTTGCCCTTCTTGGATCCTTTCTGTTGGGGGTTCTGTGTATTTCCGTGGTCTGTTCGATTACTTCCTCCCCCAGTGTGGGGAAGTTTTCAGCAATTATTTCTTCTAAGATACTTTCCATCCCTTTTCCTCTCTCTTCTTCTTCTGGGACCCCTATAATACGGATATTGTTCCTTTTGGATTGGTCACACAGTTCTCTTAATATTGTTTCTTTCCTGGAGATCCTTTTGTCTCTCTCTATGTCAGCTTCTATGCGTTCCTGTTCTCTGATTTCAATTGCATCAATGGCCTCTTGCATTCTATCCATTCTGCTTATAAACCCTTCCAGAGTTTGTTTCATTTCTGCGATCTCCTTTCTGGCATCTGTGATCTCCTTCCGGACTTCATCCCATTTCTCTTGCGTATTTCTCTGCATCTCTGTCAGCATGTTTATGATTCTTATTTTGAATTCTTTGTCAGGAAGACTGGTTAGGTCTGTCTCCTTCTCTGGTGTTGTCTCTGTGATCTTTGTCTGCCTGTAGCTTTGCCTTTTCATGGTGATAGGAATAGTCTGCAGAACTGGGACGAGTGACGGCTGGAAGGACTTCCTTTCTTGTTGGTTTGTGGCCCTCCTCTCCTGGGAGAACAGCGGCCTCTAGTGGCTTGTGCTGCGCAGCTGCGCGCAGACAGGGCTTCTGCTTCCTGCCGGGCTGCTATGGAGTTAATCTCCGCTGTTGCTGTGGGCGTGGCCTGGCTCGGGCAGCTACTCCAAAATGGTGGAGTCGCGTTGGAGCAGGAGCTGCTGGGAGGCTATTTATCTCCGTAAGGGGCCTCTGTGCTCCCTGCAGCCCAGGGGTTAGGGTGCCCAGAGATCCCGGATTCCCTACCTCTGGATTAAGTGACCCACCCTGCCCCTTTAAGACTTCCAAAAAGCACCCGCCAAAACAAAACAACGACCACAAAAAAAAACAAGAAAAAAAAATTTTTTTTAATTAAAAAAAAAAAAAAATTTTTTAATTAAAAAAAAATAAAGGTGGTCATTCGTTTTTCTTTATTCTCCGGTGCCAGCCTCAGGCCTCTGCTCACCGGTCTTTCTGCCCTGTTTCCCTAGTATTGGGGTCCCTGTCCCTTTAAGACTTCCAAAAAGCGCTCGCCAAAACAAAGCAGCAAAAAAGCAAAAAAAAAAAAAAAAAATGGTCGCGCGCTTTTCTTATGTCCTCTGTCGCCCAGCCTCCAGTGCCTGCTCACTGTTCTTGCTGCCCTGTTTTCCCAGTATCGAGGGCCCTGCACTCTGGCCCGGATGGCTGGGGCTGGGTGTTCGGCAGTCCTGGGCTCTGTCTCCCTCCCGCTCTGCCTGCTCTTCTCCCGCCGGGAGCTGGGGGGAGGGGCGCTCGGCTCCCGCGGGGCCGGGTCTTGTATCTTACCCCCTTCGCGAGGCGCTGGGTTCTCTCAGGTGTGGATGTGGTCTGGATATTGTCCTGTGTCCTCTGGTCTTTATTCTAGGAAGGGTTGTCTTTGTTATATTTTCATGGATATATGTTGTTTTGGGAGGAGATTTCCGCTGCTCTACTCACACCGCCATCTTCCGCCCCCTCCAGGAATGGGTCGTTTTAATTTGTCTGATTTCTCTCAGACTGTTCAAGTTCAGTTGGACAATATCCACCATATCATAGATAAGTTTTCACAAATGCCTAAGGTGCCTAACTGGTTTTCTTGGTTTCACTGGAGATGGCTGGTAATTACATATATGCTTTGGTTATGTAACTATACTCCTATTATGTTAATGTGTGTGCGCAATTTAAGTAGTAGCTTAAAACCTATACATGCTGAAGTTACTCTACAAGAAGATATGTCAAAGAAATAATCAATCTTCCCATGTTTTCTACCGCCTGCTACTTCTATAGCTTTTCTTCTTCCTTCCTAATTACAACCCTTAAATAGAATTCGTGCCTCATATCAAATTTACCAAGTATCATAATTCCTCCAAGTGGTAAAGATACCTCAAGACAAATGCTGGGCATAGAAGCCACAGGGCATAAATATGCAAAGAAGTAAAAAGCTAACCTTTTCAAACAATAAGGCTTCTCTCTCACTTACCAACTTCACATTTCCCTGTATGGCCCCGGAAGATGACTGGTTAGCCAGAGACGGGTAAGATTCCTCAAGGGAGGAACAACCTAAGACAGGCACAGTCGCAGGGGGGCCATCAGGTGAGAAATTGGAGATCAACAGAGGTGAGGCTTAGAACCTCACCCCCCCTGTTCTGAGAGAAATCTTCTGCATACGTGGATGTTTTATTGCCCTGGTCTAGCTTGGATTAACACATAGTCTACAGGCACACACCTGATCATCTACATTTGCTCTCTTACAACACTAAACTATGTTTTCTACCTTTATCTTGTATCTACCTACCACTTCAGCATTTTATTAAAAATAATAATAATAAAGAGAGAAATGTGATATCCACATATAAATCAAGTATAAAAACCAAATGAGTATTCATATTTGAACTGACTGTTTAGAGTTCATAATGTATGAGCAAAACCGAAAGTTTCTGTGATGACTGCCCTTGTACTGTTCACTATGTAACTTATTCATTATGTAAGAATTTGTCCTACATGTAAGAACTTGTTTGTTATGCCTCAGAAGATTGGAGACTGATGAAAATTAGGCTTGGGGTGGATTAATGATTGTGCATTGAGCATTGACTCCCCTATACAGAATTTTATTGTCGTTAACAACCATTTGATCAATAAATATGAGAGATGCCCTCACAAAAAAAAAAAAAAAAAAAAAAAAGGACAGACTTCCAATGGTAAAATAAATAAGTAACCGGGATGTAATGTATAGCATAAGGAATAAAGTCAAGATATTGTAACAGCTTGGTAGGGTGATAGCTGGAACCTAGAATTATGTATATAAATGTTCTACCACTGTGTTGTACACTTGAAACTAATGTAATGTAATACTGTGCATCAACTACCCTTCAATAAAAAATAATTATTTAAAAAAAAAAAAAAAAGAATACTTTTGTTCTCTGAATGTTCCTTTTTATAGTAACCTGCCTTTGTTTCATGGAAACATTTTTTTAAATCATCCTGAGGATAATAAATGAAAATATAGCTTTTAAAAGTTTTGTACTACCTATATCCTTCAAACTTTTATTTGGCTTTTCATTTTAAATGTTTCCTTTAAATGTCTGGTGATTCTTAAAAGTTCAAGAATGAGGTATTAAATAGCAATTGGAAACTCTGGGTTCACGAGTGGAGTTTAGGGAGTAGTGGGTTTTATGGAAGGCTATTTAGATAGGGACCAGGTCATTAATGCCAGAAGAAAGGTCTTCAGGACAAAGAAGTTTCCAAAAGAGAATTCTCCAGTCTCCTAGTTGGGTGTACTTTCCTGAGTGAGATAAGGGGTTTGGAGGCATCACCACTAAGTGTAACACACTTAATTACCTTCTCTCCCTCTCCCAGTGCTAGTTTTCAATAAATCGCCCCCACCCTGAGCTGCACATAAGATCCCTAAGTCAAGAGCACCTGCTTCAATATTTCTGGACTGCAGGGGTGGGAAACACTGGCCATACAGTATTGGGGAAGGGATTGAAGCATCTGCTACTTCTAAAGATTTCCAAAAATCCTCCTATTTTTAATTGTCTGTATCCTTTACTTAAGAAATATGTAATGCCTCTAATCCCCAACCCTACAGCCTGAAAAAGTTGTGTGTTTGCTCCTTGGTCATCCTTACCCTAGGCACCTGGATTTCAGCATTTTTTTCTCTGTTAGACCAATCATAATTTATTCACCTATTTTCCAGATTCCAGACTTCTATTGATTATCCCTTGCTAGCTGAGGTCTCTTCATGCTCTTTTTCTCTACCTATGCCTTTACTGATATTTTAGTGAGATTTCAAAATGGAGAAGTAAATGTGTATGTTTGAGCTTCCATATTAAAGTCCTAGATTAATTTTCATCATGTGGCAAAATTACAATATTCCAAGATAGAATTAAGACAACTATATGGTAAATAGAATTCCATAGGTTGCCCAATACCTAATCATTTATGTTTTATTATGGGGATGAGTATTCTAGTTTTCAACGTGGGATGGGAAGATAATAGGTAGTGCTTATTCTCAATGGCTTTAGAACCAAAAGAAACAAAAACAATTATACTATTGTTCTGAGTCTTATGACTCAAAACAAAAAGTGTACAAAGAGTGCCGCAGAACTACCAGGCTAGAACAGCTCATCTGGGAAGAGAGAAGAGTGGTCAGGAAAGGATTCCCAGTAGAGATGACACCTGAGTATTTTTCTGAAGAACAAGTACAAGTTGACCAGGTAAAGAGAGAAGAAGGGAAAAGCATTTGCTGAGCACCCACCATGTTCTTTTGCATTATATTCTGGGTAATATTCCTCTGTTCTATTTTCTATTTTCAGCTGAATTCATTCCAATATTAGACTTATTTTTTTAATTTGAGGCTAATTTTAGTTTCCAGAGACTATACATACATATATATATGTATATATATACACACATATATTTTTTGTAGCAGCCTTTTATATTGTGGATCTAATGGCCTCTTCACTCTAAAAGAGAGATGCAGTTTTCTGCCATTTCCTCATATGTTAGTTCTTCTGTTCATTCCATTCATTGCCTCTTTTCCATGGCATTAGTTTTCTTCAAAGGTTTGGCTGTTCATATGTCTGAGAATCTCTGTATGGCAGTGAGTATAAATTCTGAAACAATAGCCTACATCTGGAGATGTTGGAAGAATGATGAGATATTCTGGGAATTTATGTTCTGGGTATTTTGTCCTCCTTTTTTTTCTGAGGACTGTGTGCTACATGGAGTCACTGCCCTATTTATCTGGCTCGCGTCCACACTGGATGTCTCCTGTATCAGAATTCCCACTTCAGAGGACCATACTGTATCTTTATTCTAGGGTTAACAAGCATAAACATAATCCATCTCTTTTACCTTTTTCTCCCTCTGCTATTCTATGGCAATCTGGAGTTACTTCAGACTCTCTTCTGCTTCTCACTCCAGCCCCAACACTGATCCTTAGGAGCCAAACCTTTGATCCACATTGCTTGGGAGTAGTTACCAGGATTTTATCCTGGGAGCACTGATAGCTGCCTTTCCAATATAAGCAGGGGACGAACAGAAGAGGTAGTCTGTAGTGCCAGAATGTGGTGATTAATCCATCACCTGGACAATTCCTTCCGCACCCCTTCTTTCATGGTGTTTCACATTTATTGACCAAGCTTTTAGAGTATGCCTAGAGTTATTCTTACCTCTGCACAGGTTTTTCTCAGCTTTTCATATATTCATTAATATCATCTCATCTGCTTTGAACAATTTCTCAGTATTTCTGTGTGCTGGTAACATCCTTTCTTGTATCCAAAAATAACTTCAATTACACCAGTATGTAGAGAAGGCTCACAATTTCTATAGGCAGCCCTTCATTTCCAACTGCCTATTTGACACTGTTACTTAGTCATCTTAAAGGCACCCATAATTTAATATACTAAAAATAAAATTTATGATCTTTCCTTCAAGATTTTTTTCAGTGAATGGCACCACCTCACATCCAGTGATACAAGCCAGAAACAGGTGTCATCTTTGACACTCCATCTCCTTCACTCTTCATTTGCCAAAATCTGTCAATTTTACTTCTTAAATTAACCATCAGATATGCCCACTTCTTTCCATTTCCAAAGTCATCCCTCAATACAAAGTGCCATCATTTCTCCTCTAAACTACCACAATGGTCTCCTAACTGGTCTATTTGCATCCACTCCTGTTTCTTTCCACACTGTAGCTAAAGGGCTATCATTCTCTAAAAGTCTTCAGTGGTTTCCTGCTGCTCTAAATATAAACACCAAAATCTCTGACATGGCCCGCAGGGCTGTGCAAGGCTTCTCACTGTCTGTCCAACCTTGTCTCATTATCATATTTCCTCTTCTGATCTGGGCTGCAGCCACACTGGCCTTCTTTCACTGAAGCTGTGGTGCTCAGTCCTTAGGTTCTCTGCATATGCTGTCCCCTCTGCCTGGGTTGCTCTTTACTCATCTCTTTGCAGAGTTAATTTCTGCTCTTCATCAGCTCAATTAAATTGCCATTCTCTCATGGAAGCCTTCCCTAATCTCTCCAACTAAATTCAATTAGTCACACTTAAGCCAATCTCCCTTCTGCAGCACTTACCACAATTTATAATTTACTGGTGTGTGTGCTTTTAAAGGCTTTGAGGATGAGGTCCAGCGCACAGCCAGAAGAACTGACCCTTGGACTAAGAGAAGGGCACCTCTTTCACTGAGATGGGAAGATGGGGCAGAGCTACAAATGGATGCTTATGTTTGTAAGAAAGTTGAGGGAATTCACATCTGACAGACATACCTGATAGTAGGTCAAATTTTGATGAACTACTGTCAACCTGGAGGCCATCAGTCACTGACTCCTGGGTGAAATAAGAAGTAAAAAGTAGAGCACAAATTATGAGATTGAATATTTTTATATTATATTGTAATTCACATTGATTTAGTAATTTGAAAATGAAAAACTAATGTCAACTTTGTAAATCAGTTTCATATGTATAATAGATTCTTTCAGCGTATTGATCACAGATGCAATGATATTTAATATTGAATCTAAAGATAAATACTAAAATATAATATTGTGAACATATCTAGGGAGTCAACAGTATACTAGTCAACTAGCTACTGTGAGATAAGCCAGGAACTAGAAGATAAAGGTGAATGTTTTTGTGATCCACTAAGCAGGAAGGGCTGTTTTTCCTCTAAGTATGAAAACAAAATAAATCAAAAGAAAAGATTGCTAGTTAAGTTTAAAATACCATAAATTAAAGACAAACAAATATGGAAATACTTGTTAGATATGTGTGTGTAAAAGTATATCTTTAATATATAGTGATTCACATATTTCACAAAAAAAGAAACATAAGTAGCCAGCAAAATGAGAAAAATAAAGTATTAAAATTACTAGCGTTCAAAGAATGGGAAGTGAAACAGCATGCTACTTTTAATCTATCAAATGTCTTTTTTAAGTTTCAGGCAAGATGGTGCCAACTGGCCAACATGAATCAAAAACTTTAAACATGATCTGACAGACCCTTGATCCACTGCAAAGTATTTGTGTTCAGAATAACAATTAGAGATACACTGAAAACCTTCTGAAGTGCGATGTCCACTGATCCCTACAACAGCAAAATCTTGGAAACAATCCAATCCTCCAACCATAGGAAAACAGCCATACAATTTACATATGTCTATCTATAAGAAAAAGCACTATGCAGGTACTAAAAATAATATTTTTGAAGACTATTTAATGGTAAAGGAAGATGCAACAAGATAATTTGTAAAATAAAAGCAGAGCAAAAAAATATACGAAAATTAGAAGAAATTTTAAAGACTTTTTTTGCAAAAAAAAAAAGACTTTTTTTCCAGTCTGAATCATCTACAAGGAACACTCAGCACTGTTAAAATCTGAGATAAAAGCCTTTTTAAAAAATTCCCTTTTGTTGAAGCTGCCCTCCCCCCAAAACAAGAGGAATAAATAAACTAAAACAGTGGAACACAACTATTAAATTTAATGCTAATGTCAGATGAGTCATAAGCAATTAAAAAAATCTATGATTTTCTGCAAACTACTGCTACCCATCTTTAAAATACTGTACAGAATCCATATTAAACACAGTAGATCAAGAAGTTATATAATAGTCCCATGGCAATGAATCCTGTTTCTAGTTGTTAGTATAAAGTTAAATGAAAAACCATGAAAATAGCTTTAAAATGTTTAAATATAAGGGAGTTACTTAGAAATGTTTTAAATCTCACAGAAAATGAGCCAATAATGGACATTTTTTGTCAAAGGAAAGAAAAACCAGAAATGCATGGCTTTGAATCTACCAGAATCACAAATTCAAGGCCCTGTCTAAAAACACAACATCAATGTTTATCAAAACACTTGAAAGCTCTGTAGTCTCTACTGAATGAAGATCACATTCTACTTTCATCTCAAGGTACATCAGGTACTCCTGGCCTCTACACTAAGTGTATCCAAGGACCATAGCAGAAACATACATACATACACTCAAAGGAGCAATCTTCTCATCCTGGGTCTCTTCACTAGTGTTATTTTCATTCAGGCTTTTCTCTCCTGTAACTCCTAACTGAGTGCTAACAAACAAACAACATAATTAGTTTGCACCGTCTGGACTTGGCTGTCCACGTCTGTTCACTGTTTACATTGTCCAGCTTCTGAAAGGCTCTTTGGGGACCTGATTAGGAAAAAGTAAGGACCAGAGTGGGTGAAAGGTACTAATACCCAATCGATGCTATGAACGCTTTCCTGGAGGTTTTCTTCTCAGGTGGCTTCTGGGTAACTTGGCAAGGTTTCCTCTTTTTTCCCTTTTTCTTTTCTTTTAAATAAATCTTTCTGAATCAAATTTCTGGGCCTATGTTCTGAGAACGAAATCAGAGTAGTCTATCTATTCTCTTTGCTGAGAGGCTATCGGCAGAAAATTAGGATTGAATTTCCGAGAAGGGAGCCAGAAGGCACTGGGGCTCTCAACTCCGTGGCTACGCACCTTGGTGGCCCGGACTGGCTACCTCCCTGCCCACTTTGCTCCGCTTTTTCGGCGATCTTTGGCAAACCGCGCGCTCTGCCATTTCCTTTCGGTGCTGAGAAAGGGCGGCACGTTTCAGGGCAAACGCCCTGGACGTCCGCCTGCGGGTCTCGGGGGGCCCTGGGGCCGAGGCCCCGCCGCCCCGCCCTGCGCGCCTGTCCACCCCCGGTGGCGCTCCGCAGGCCGGCGCGGCGGGGCTTCCAGGGGACGGAGAGCCTTCGGCCCGGCCCTGCGGGGCCCTCCGCCGTCGCCGGGAGCGCGGGGTCCGGCGTCGGGGTTACGTTGAGCCTGCGGCCAGTCCGCTTCTTGCGGGTGTAGACCCGTAGCGACCACATTGCCACCCCACCACCAGGCCTCGGGGACTTGTGGGCCCCCAACGGCCTGTCTCGTTGTCTTGCTGAGGAAGCGAGCCTCAGCCGGAGGGCGTCCGCGTCCGGGAGCGAGTGCGAGTGCGGGAGCGGCTGGAGGAGCCGCCCGAGAAGAGTGAGGCGAGCTTAGGGTGAGCAGCAGGCCCTCTGCGCCGAGACCGAGGACGGACTGCAGCCGCCTGCCGGGCTCCCGCCTTTTTATCTCGGGCCAGCTGCGCGAAGGCTTCTGGGATATCGGAGAAACGCCGGGCGCCGCGAACTTGGCGGTGGGTTGTGCCCATTGGGCGCAGAGGCATCCTCCTCGCCCTGTGCTGGAGGGAAGCTTGTTGAAAAAAACTTTTTTTCTCATCCAAGGGGCTGCCCTTTTGCTTCTTAATTTTCCCGTCGGTCTGATGGGCCCAACAAGCGCATGCTCCTGATGCCTTGGCCGCTCTTCTTAACAACACGCAGTAAGGCCCTGGTAGTGGAGTTTCAGGGCTCTAGGCACAAGGGGTCTAGCTGGGGCTCAGCCTGACTCGGTGCAGCAAGGTCAGAGAGGGAGGAGAGCACGTTAAAGCAACAGAGAGTGTCTTCCTGAGCAGTTTCAGTCCCTAGGCTGCCAGTTTCTTAGGGGTGGGTGTGGGGGGTGGTCATGGTACTTGAGAGTCTAACCAAGCATTTGAAGATCTTGGGTTCCAGGAGGTTTTTTCTTAAAGACGAACAGAATCCTTAGCTCCTGCCCAGGAGCTACCTCCTGGACATCTGGGCAGCCTTGTGGTCAAGGCAGAGAAGTACACAGGGACTCCACTCCTAGTCCCTGGGGTGCAGCTCTTTTGCTCCAAGCAACTGGAAGGACTTAGGACTGATGCCCCTCTCTCTGTAAATCCAGGCTGAGCCGTCTGGCTGTATCTGGTAAGCATATTGTGCACATCTTATTTTAAATATGGCATTTCACATTTAAAAATGCATTTGTAGAGATGAAGTTATGAAAACTCAGACTTTTTCTGTGATGCTCTGAGATACTGTGTGTGACTATAAACACATATAGAGACACAATATTTTCATAACAAAATCACTATTATTTAAAATCTGTTCATAGAAAGTCACTTAGGACCACCAATTTAATATATAATGAATCATTAAAACTTTGTAAAGAACAAAGGATAAGCATTCTTACCTGATTAGACACAGTGCTCTGAGTCACTGAATCAACACTTAGCACCTTACTCTGTGTCCACATTGCGGTAGGTGATTCACCTGGGAATACAGGTGAATTAGAAATGGTCCTTCAATTAAGGATCTCACAGGTGTGTTGTAGTGCAAAGCAACGATCATATTTCAACATCCTTTCTTTAGTCACATCCCTAATGTGCTGACAAGCAGTCTCTAGCTTACAAGCCAGGTCTCCAGGTTCCCCTCTCTCCTTTTGGGGGCTGCTGTGAAAAAATACTTGGAGTTTTTAAATGACCTCTGAGAGGTCTGGTCCTGGAAGCCCTAGGTCTAGAAAGGAAAGAAACTTTGAAAAAGGAAAACAGTGTAAAGCAAAAGCTGATCTGCCCTTTGGTGGCCTCATTTCCTAGAACTCTGTCTCACTATACTGAATTACAATCACTGAAGTGCCATCAAGTAAAGATTTAAGGGAGTTAATGCATGGGGTTCCAAACCTGGAAATACCCTTTGGTATGATTTCTTGAGTGAAAGGGGTCCTTAGAGATGATCTAGTTGCCTCCTCATTTTGCAGCTGAGGAAACCACAGCTTAGGGAGGCTTGTTATGACAGATGGTTGGCATAGCTGGTGTGGATCACCTGGCATTTGGCTGATGTTCTTGTCATGCTCCCATTCCTCCTAACATATAGCTGGAAAAGGGATGTGAGGACAAGGAAAGGAGCCTGAAGCCCTTGGTAGCAAAGGGAGGGGAAGGACCTACAGACAGACTTGGTCTGTTTAAAGCTTCACCTAGAGCCAGCCTATAAAAGCAGAGGAAATGTGTCCCCTACAAAAGGGTGAGGTAGAGCAGAGACATCTCAACTCAGTTCTCTATCACATCACCCCCCATTCCATCCCCAAATACACACATGCTGGTGCAAGCATTCAGCCATGAGTGTTCAGTTGAACTCCCATTTCTCTGTTGCACGGTTGCACTATGTAACAGACATAACCAGACTCAGAATTCTATCAGTGTTTCAGTTCTGTCTTGTCATGGGTTTGACTAGCTTTGGAACAGTCACGGACATGCTAACTTCCATAGGAAAACAAATGCCAAATTTTGAAGAATTTTGAAGAGAATTTGACAAACTCTAAAGAAAGCTTTTTGGAAAACAGTTCAGAGGTTTAGGATTCTCTGGAGCCCAGAGGCTATCTTTCTGGATGTTTTCTTATGGAGTGGCCCATGCAGCAGCCTCATTTGTGGCACTACAGGCTCCAGGGTCCACCTGAAAACCAGTGTCTCTTTGCTTAGTTGACAAGAATGGGAAAAGTCACGATGATAGAGGAAATGTAACTTCAGGCACTGTAGTCTCAATGCTGTTAAGCATACAAAAGAGGGCAGAGGCAATTTTCATTCAATAGACATTTCCTGTGCATCCACTGTGGGCCAGACCTCTGTTCTAGGGCAGTCTGAGTGGGGTAAGGCTGAGGGAAAATCAGCCAGGCAGCCATGGGCAAGGCTTCTCAGAGGAAAAGATAGTGGATCTGAGTTTTAAGAGCTGAATGGTAGGAGTTAGACAGGAGGAATATAGTAAAGAAATGGCATTCTGTGAAAAGGGGAGCATATGTGCTACATGGAGGCACAGGAAAGCATGATGTTTTTAGGACACTACAAAGATAGTGGGTATGATTGGAGCCAAGGCTCCGTGGGGGAAGGGATGGAGAAGGGATCCTGTGTGCTGAACCGGAGTCTGAACTTTATCCTGGCAACTGGGAAGTCATCCAAGGAATATTAAGCAGGAGAGTGGCATGATCAGATTTTCAATTTAGGAAGAGCACCCTGACTGAGATGTGGGTGGTGAACTTTGAAGAAGCTGGGGTGGAAAGAGGAAGACTAATTAAGAAAGCCTGTTAATACTGCAGACAGAGCAGAGGGGCCCCAACTACATGAAGAGCTGTGAGAACGGAGAGTCAATACATAGAGAAAGCAGAATCTGCACTACTTAGAAGCAGAATGTACCATTTTAAGAAAGCATACCCTGGGTAAAGGACATGGAGATACTGTTTAAGGGCCATCGTGATGGAAAATTTGGATACAGTTATTTCTTCTAAAAATATAAAAATGATTTAAATTCAGGACACATTTGGTAATAGCAAAGGAGATCGTCTCTGTGGGGACCATAAGTCTTTGGAGTTTGGGGACCCTTACAGAGGATGTAGAATATGCAAGCTAGTGATATAGCTTGATATCATGTTTACCATAAACATTATGATCACAATGATCACCAAATATACTTACACCACGGCATTATTTTATCTAAGTATATAAAATAGTAATTATAAGCAACTTTGACAAATGAAAAATCTTTATTGTTTACAAAAGTTTTCATAAATGCATTTTATATTTGATATGCATGCTGTTATAACAAAGCAACTAAAAATATAATTACAATTAAGATACTTTTAAGCATATTTAAAAGGTAGTATCATTTGTTAAAGACTGAAAGAATAAGCAGTTCTTCAAAAAATGTCCACCTTTCCCCCATGCAATTGTTGCCATGACTTAACAAGGAAAATTAATCAGTCAAATGAATGTTTAAAAGCCACTGTTACCTCATGAAAACCTTTTCAGTGTGGGACTAAGTTTAGAAATGCTTGCATTCCAGGTATTTATCTATTGCCTCTGAGTTATAACCATTCATGCATTCTAACTGAAGAGTTTCTCATTTAGGGCTTTGTCCTCACTTGAATGCTAATCTCCCATTCTTGCTGCAATTAATTGTAGATTCACAGAAAGGACTGTGCAGCATACTTGACCAAAAATTCGGACTACCAGGACCTTTGATTTCTTTTCATGTATATGCTTTCTTAGAAATAGGCAAGAAAAGATAGCAACTTAGCTCAACATACAGTTTATCAGTTTTATACATGATTATTTGTTCTTTTTTTCCTGAGATAGTAAGCAAGTTTGTAAGCAGTCTGTTGTCATGCAAAAATAAATGTTTCCATTCTTTACATTCATTTAATAATATTTTTTATTCTAAATAACTATATCACATTTGTGCTTTATACATCTGAGAAAATAATAATTCATTTTCTTTACTGCAGAAAAATAAAAGATTATTGGTTCTTTGATGGGTAATCCAATCAAATTAAGTGCTGGCTTCATTACTAAAACATTACGACTACAAAAACTGCAATTTCCAGTTTTACCTTTTCTCATGCTTGCAGTTTTACCTAAATTTAGAATGAAAGGGTCTACTTGTTCATATGAAAGAGTCATGGATGTTTATTTCTTGGACTTCTCAGTTTGTGAGTTTCTAATACATGGAGCTAGGCCTCTGCACACCTGGTCAGTTTCCTCTCTTACCTGGAGGGGAATCACAATATAAAGATGTCTTTTATGGCAAAAGGAAAAAATATTAGTGTTTATTCTATTTTATAACATACATGAGATTAGTTTGTAAAATGTGAGAATTACTAACACATTTCAAGTAAATAGCCAAACATTTAACCCAAGAACATACTTATGCTTAAGTAATTGGTCTGTTATACCTCTAGACTTAAATCAGATCTGATGTCCATGATGATAAACATCTGAAAGTACATAGACTTTTCTATATTGGTTAGAGAGAAATACAAACTTTTTTTCCACCAAAGTAAAGTTGGGAAATCTGAAATAAGGATTTTTCCATTAATACATATTGTTTCACTTCTCTTTTATTAAAAAAAATCAGTGAAGTTGAACAGAGGATTAGATACATGTACATGTAAAATAGTTAATGTCCACTGTTTACTCTTCTCAGCACATCTGCAGTGACCTATTTATTGGCCCAAGTGTGATGATTTTTGCATAAAAGATAGGAAAGTTAATAGAAACAAGATCTTTAAAGTGAGAAAAAAAACTGAAGTTGTCCATAATCAATCTTATCTAACTACTGAGGTATAAATAGAATCAAAATAAGTTTTAATTTATTTGCTTATATTACATTGTTCAAAATCCTTTTGGAAACAAATTATGAAATTGTAGTTGGATGGAAGGACAATGGAAAACAGCTTCATTTTTCTTCAAAATATGAAGCAACTTGCCTTTAAAACATTATGTATATCCAATTTAGGTATGATTTTCTCTTTTATTTAATCATATATATATTAAATATAAAAAAATTAATGCTATATCGATGTAGCCTTGGACATTTGCAGAATTTGTTTATTCAGAAATGCCTTTAAAAAACATTGTGAATAGAACTAGCTCATTTACTAAAAGACAAATTTCTAAGTGTAAGCATTGGGTCTACAGAGAGAATACAACAAATGAATATGTAAAAGATTGCATAAATACATCAAGTGAAGCCTGGGTCCACTTTTGCCAAGCCTGAATGTAACTGTATATGCAGATTCATCCAGTAGTAAGACTGTGATTATGTAGTTTTTAATCAATACAATTTATTTAAGTTTGAATTTTCTTCAGGGGAAAGGAATGTCTGGGCTGTGAACACTGACCCCTTCTCTACAGAAGAAAACACTCGTGGATGGTTCTTCTGTAGAAGTGTGGTCTGTAGCTTGGAACTTGATTGCTGTCTATGCTGGGCTTTGATTATATGAAATATGTCTAAACACATAATGCAAGAGGGGATGCTTCCAAGGTTAAGCTTAGAAGTATTTAAAAATTTTATGAATGGTATTATCCTTAAGGAGATATTTCTCTGTGGTGGACTTAAAACAGTTCTCTAGGGGTATTTTGAAGAGGTTCTTCAAAATTATGCTGTTGAAAAATTATTTTATTTGTAATTAGCCTCCCCTCCTCCCTACATCCTGCCTTGATAGTCTTATTGAAAGAAAGTGACATTGTTCAGAATTATAGCCATACTACGTTTCCCAGGCCTGGCATGGTCATATTGAGAATGGAAGATTGGAAGAAGCCAGCAAGGAACATAGGTACATTAATTGCTGCCCACCCTGAGAAATAATTCTGGTTTTTTTTCTCCAAAGTCTTCCCCAAAGGTCCCTACATTGTAGAGTCAACAGATATGTTTTAGAATTCATGTGGTAAGAAGTCCATGAATATTCACACACTACCCTTGAAGTAGTTACATATTGCATTTTTTTAGGCAGCTCCTGAATATTTTAATGGGCTTAACAAATGAGAAAATTTACTGAAAGTTATTTGTGGATTGTTATGTAAATATAACATTTCTTTTAAGAATATCTTAATTTGCATTTTTCATGAATAAAAGTAAAAATTAGAAAACTTTCACATCAATAAGGATTGTCATGTTGAGAGAGTCTGACGATATGTAGAAGTGAGTTATGCTTTGTTTCAGCATGATTCTGTCCACCTAGTTTTAATTTTTTAAGTCTGATTTCATTGGGATTTTGACAGTCAGTTTCTGAATGAGGTAGTCCACATTGCCCTAGCTATTTGCTGTTTCTGGTTACTATTCCACAAATTAAGTACAGTATATCAGTTATGTTTTTCCTTTATGTTTAATAGGAGTTCTGTGAACATTGAGAATATATTACTTTTAGTGATACACAGTTCTTGAGAAGAGTCTTGATTTTTACATTGCCATTGTGATATTTTTAGCAGCTTGTTACAATGTCATTTTAATAAAAAATAAAGTGTACTCGGTGATGATAGAGAAAATATTGTTAAAGACATCTTGGGACAGGAAAAGGCTCAGTCTTAAGGTCACGTGCTCATTCTTTTTCAGCTGCATCATTCTGATTCATTACTTTCAAGAATAACTATAGTATCGCTACACAGTCCATTATGCTGAGAAGCACTTTCCTTGAACTTCACATGGAGACTGAGTAAAGCTCTTCTATCTGCTTTTTGAAGTACTCTCTCAGCTCAGGTCTCTTGGCCTTGAGTGTTGGTGTCAGCAAGCCATTTTGAACTGAGAACATGTCAGAGTGGATGTGAATGGCTTTAACCTAAAAACCAAATGCAGAATACATCTTTATCAGGAATATAACACAGCATTTATAGCATACACGAGAAAGTAAACAGGTATGTGGGAATAGATACATATTGATATAAAAACACTATGCCTAGTTAAAAGTCAAAACTATGTTAATAACCTTTTAGCCTATTGGACATGTTTGAAAGCCACTGTCATCATTTGGCCAGTCAACAGAAATGCATTGGTTGCCTACTCTGCGCCAGGCACTGAGGGTCCGCAGGGGAATCATAAGTGCCCTGCCCACAGGGGGTGCACATGGGCATCCAGCAGTGCAGACACACAGGGAACTCCTTAGACAGCGTGAGCATGCACAGGATAGAGGGCACCTCACTCAGCTAAGGGAGGGTTGAAGGAGGAGCAATCACGGAAGCCGACCCAACTCAGGTGGGTGTTAAGGAATGAGTAAGAGTTAACCAGCAGGGGAGGAGGTGGGTGGAGAAGGGTGTTCTAGGCAGAGGCAAAGCCAAGAACAAAGCTATGGGAGGGAGAAATGGGAGAGTGTGAGAAAGCAAACCCAAGCGGTTTCTTGTAGTTACATAAAGTAGATGGGAAAGGGGGTGAGAGATGAAGCTGAAGTGGTAGACGGGACAGTTCATAGAGGAGCTCAGACTTTATGCAGGATAAGGGGGAGGGACTGAAGGTTTTTTTACAGGGCAATGATATGGAAGAACACACATTTTAGATAGAGCTCTCAAAAAGAAATATGAAAATGGTTTTTAAGAACATTAAGATTGGAAGCAGGAAAAACAGTCAGAAGGATCTGGCCAATCCACAGGAGAGAAGATAAGGGCCAGTGGCACAGACAGAGACAAGCAGTTCTAAGAATGATTCAGATAAATGGGCAAGACGTAAAGAGCGAGGCAGTCTCAAGGACTCTCAGGCTTCTGGCTTGGATGTCTGCATGGATGATGGGGCCATTTGCAGGAGGAATATACTCTCTTGGGAAGCATGATGAAAAAAAGTTCTTCCCTGGAATTTTATCATGTCTATTGGAAGGAGGCATGAAGGAATCAGACTTAGCATTCACATTGCCTAATTCCATGAGGCAGACCCCAGTCTTCCCTACACAGTCTCTTTGCGCAGGTGAATGGGGGGCCAGAGAGACAGATGAACTAATCTAGGAGGGCCTGGACAGGCTCCTTCAGGTGGGGCTCCAGCTGAAAAGACCACTGTCAGTTCTATGAGAATTTTATGATCTGGGCTTGAGCTGAATCCTGGAGTGACACTGTCTCCAAGAAATTGCATCCTGACTGACAACTAAGTCAAAATTCAATGTTGAGATAGTAGACTCTATCATTAAATAACAAGCAGGGTTATGAATTGCTATAATAGACTTTTAAAAAGTATCAATCGTCTACACTTCTGAAAGACACTGTCATGGACCTGAGGCACAGAGACAGAATGTGAATACAAATGCCACTTGCTAAACTTTCAGGCCATTTGTCCCTACATGCACTCTATTCAAAGAGTTGCTCTAAAATGCAATTTTGAACTGAAATAACACCTTTTCTCAGAATCCACTGGCAGAGAAGCCAACGTAGAACCAGTAAGAATCACACGAAATCTTAATTACTTACTCTCTAGGGATGCGACAGACCTTCAAAATTTCATTCAAATATATTTGTGAAACACACATATACCTTCATTTCTTGTTTTGTATGATTGCTATTTATTGAGCAACTGCTATGTTTTAGGTATTGTGTTAGGCACCAGGGATACAAAGAACAAGATACAGTCCCCGCGCATGTGGAGCTTACAGCCCCAAGAGAGAGGCTGCACTATGGCGCTGCTCCTATAAGGACAAACAGACAGCACTGCTGTTGGTACCCAGTAAAAAAAAAAAGCCATTTGCTTTCCCAGTACCCACTCCCTACTTCTTCCATGCTAATAGAACCCTGATTAAGTTTGAGGTCAAATGGTCTCTGTCAATCATGATGATCCTGTTCCCTCATTTCCTAGCCTCCCTTGCAGCTAGGAGGTAGCCATGAGATCCGTTTTTGGCTAGTGAGAAGGGAAAGTTCTTGCTTTCTTATTAAAGGTTCAGACATAGATATTTCCACCCACCCTCATTTTTTCTTCTTTGAATATGGACAATGTCCAAAGCTATAGCTTTAAGTGATAAGCCAACAAATTAAGAATAGAGAGAGAAAAAGGCAGAGCCTAGGTCTTTGAGGACCCAGATCTGCACCAGACTGCCACTCTTTGGTCTTCCTATGTGGGAGAAAACACACAAACACACCCTATGTGTCACTGTGGGTTTTCTGTTGGAGCTGAATGGATTTCTGTTACAGCACCCCCACCCAGGCTTGGGCAGGATTCATTGAAAAGGTCTGCATGAGTTGAACTCTGACAGATAAGTAGGCTTTAGCCAGATGAAGATGGCAAGGGGAAGGGGGAGTCCTTGTTATATGGCCTGAGGAGAGGAGGGTGCTCCAGGCAGAGGCACATGTGCCAAAGCACATCTGGGCATTACAAGTGTAGGCTGAAGGATACGGTACAAATGAAGAGAGGGCTGAACAGACAGATGGGAGCCAAATTATAAAGGATCAATATGTCAACATAGAGAGTTAGACAAGATTCTTTAAACAATTTTTAAGCAGTAAGAGACAGACCCAGAATGGCTTTTTGGCAAGATTATTATGTTAAATAGATTGAAGTGAGGCAAAAGGAAACTGGAAGACTATCTAAGAGACAAAAATTGATGGTGATTCAGGCTACAAAGTTGGCTGTGAGGATGGAAATAGATTTTGGAGTGTAGAAAGGACAGGACTTATAATTGGTTTGGTAAGTGGTAAACAGAGAATAAGAACAGCTTCTAGGTTTTTGCTTGAGCAGAAAAACGAGGAGAAGCAGAAAGATCCTGCAGGAGTGAAGTATTCATGTTAAGTTTGAAATGCTTCTGAGACATTTCTCAGAATCAATATATGTACCACCTCACACCCATTAGGATGGCCATCATCCAAAAAACTGAAAATAACAAGTGTTGGGTGAGGATATAGAGAAATTAGAACCCTTGTGCACTGCTGGGGAGACTGTAAAACAGTGCAGGCACCATGGAAAACAATATGGCAGTTCCTCAAAAAACTAAAAATAGAACTACCATATGACCCAGCAATTCCACTTCTGGGTATATATCCAAAAGATGTGAAAGCAGGATCTTGAAAAAACATATTTGCATATCCATGTTCATATCAGTATTATTAACAATATCTAAAATGTGGAAGCAACACAAATGTCTGCTGACAGATGAATGGATAAGCAAAATGTGGTATATACATACCATGGAGTATTACTTAAAGAGTAAGGAAATTCTGACACATGCTACAAAATGGATGAACCTTAAGGACATTATGCTCAGTAAAATAAGCCACTCACAGAAAGACAAATACTGTATGATTCTTCTTATATGAAGGATGGACAGCAAAGTCATAGAGAGAGTAAAATTGTGGTTGCAAGAGGCTGGTGGGGGTATGGAGCCGGGGATCTGGAGTTATTGGTTAATGGATACAGAGTTTCAGTTTTACAAGATGAAAAGAGATGGATGGTCTTGATGGTTGTACATCATTATGAATGTATTTAATACCACTGGGCTGTACACTTAAGAAGAGTTAAGATGGTAAACTTTATGTTATGTGTATTTTACCACAATAAAAAACTTGGGAAAAAAAACCAATGTATGCAAATAGTTGCAAAATGTTCAATATGTCAATGATTGTTTTCAGAATCTCTGATGCTAACCCTCTAGTGTCCTGGCAGGTGGGTATTTTTAGATGGCAAAGAATTCTTTGTTCAGTAACTCTCCATTACATTCACTGACTTACAGGTCAAAAACACAAGAACAACAAAACACAGCTACACTTCCAACTCTTCAGAAGCTTTCAAGAAAAATTCTAACAAATTCTGGCATTTTAAAAACCTCTATTTATTTTAAAATACAACTTTTAAAATGAGCACACCACTAGTAAATCAGATGCTCTTTGTCTATTAGAAATTTGTTGAAATGAAAGGTTCACTTTTCTAGAAAAAGAATAGCATTTAAGGTTTTCATGGTGGCAGGGGAGGGACATTAGACTAAAACTACAACTAGCATTATAGGTGGCTGCCTAAACTTTACTTAACACACGGAAAGGATTTCTACTTGGACATCCGATATAAATAGCTGGAAATCTGAGGCTTTTGGCTAAAAACATTTATCAAATGTTTCAGAATTAGTTAAGTTCTTGTAAAAAGTGTTTTGCTTAAAAATTCGGTGTTCTTGATATTCAAAGCAGCATGGATTTGGTAAGGAACAGGCTGCCATGTTTTTGTACCCTCTGGAATATAATTTTATCCTAATTTGTTTTTATCAAACAGAAACCATTCTAGGGGACCCAAATCCACAGGAGACAGGTCCCAAGGGAGACATTTTCAGCCCATCACGCTCTGAGAATGAGGAGCCCTGCAAGACCACTGCCGGGGATGCGTATGGGACTGTGGACGGACGGGGCCGAAGAGCTGGCGCAGAGGCAGAGGTGGTTGGGTTGCAGGGGTGGGGGCACAAGACAGGCTCTGGCTTAGGCCCCGGACCCACCGGAGCACCCTGCTCTCATGTTCTGTGCATGCTCAGTTCCCTGTAAGATGTCATTTACGTTCTGCTCACCCAAGTTTGGAAGTCACTGTTTGACAATCAAACTTGTTAGCCAGAAGAAACCATGAACACCTAAATCAAACTTCATCTTAGAAACAGTGATTTAACTTAGTTACTCATTTTTACTGTCATAAAACAAAAACCTGAAAAAATGACAGTGCTAACACCATTAACTTCTTTTTTAAATAGTTCTCTGCTGATAGAAATAGTTTATCACATAGACTTCTGGTAAGTGCAAACCACCTATCCACCTTCTTCTGTAAATGAAATTAATAATATGGCTTCAAAGGAGACTCAAAGGCTAAGATCTAATTCCTACAGCATCTGCCTGGGTTTCAGGTCATCCGAGATCCTAACAAGCACACGGAGAACATTCTGTAACTGGGACAAGAGGCTACAGGGAAAAGGACAAGCCGACATCAGATTACGGATCAATTCAAATAATTTATGCTGAGTTTTGGATCTGGCAGCCCACCCTTCCGGGAGCATGAGGCCTGGTGTTGGCCCTCCCGTGGTCAGTGGAGGGCACACACCAGCTGTGGAAGGGAGGACGCCACAGACCAGCAACGAGGAAAATGAGAAGAGAGCACATGAAGAGGCAACAGTCCCGGCAGCAGAATTCAGGCCTCTGGGGCGCCAGCTGACGTCTCTGCATTTGATGTTACCATGGTGAGGGTAGATTAGTAGAGCAGAAACCCTGCTTTGAGGCATATGTTAAGAATACATCTCTCAGTAAAAGCTCTAACTTGATTGATGGTTAACACAGGAAACTTAACCAAAGGTCCCTTGTGAACATAATCTTGAGTCCTCTTTTCCATCTAGATGTTAGAGTCTCCACGTGGCCTAGGGGAGATGCCTGGGGCATAACCCCGCATACCCAACCCAGCAGGGGGCATGCAGGCCTTGGGAACCACAAGCGGTAACTCCAGGAACTAATAAGAGGCTTAGGCAGTCTCATCCCCAGGCCCCAAACTGTGCAGTGTCTGTACAGCCAGCCACGGAGATCCACACCAGCCAGGTCGCAAACCACCCATTTGTGGCTCCTGCTCTACATGATCACGTGATCCAGTTACATAGTCCCCCTTATTGGAAAGGCAAGAAGTTAGTTCTAGTAAATTTAGGAAGTTAAATAATTATTATGCAGGAATTGACCTTTCACTCAGAAAGATAAATATAACTTGCTGGAATGCCTCTGATTTCATAATTTTTTAAAATGAGGACTTATTCATCCAAGCTTTATTTGAACTAAACCATGCTGACAGATGTGGATAAAGCAGTGTTTCTCACACTAGATTACTGGAAAGATCTGTTTCAAGAAGAAAAACAATTCTCTCAGACCCTGAAACTTTGTTTGGCTTTCCTCTGTTTGAAACTTAAGATACTTATATTAAAGTCTGTATCTGTGGAATTGTTTTTAAATTGCTAATAATTGCTGTAAGAGTTTCCTATTTAAAACTAGTTTTAAATGTTTTCAGGTTATCACCAAAATGAATACACAAAATTGAACATTCTCAGAAACCTCCCAGATTCTGAACACTATATTTGGGGTAACTACTGGAGAAACAAAATTTTATGTAAAACCATTATATTAGATACATACTAGGAAATTTTAAAGATCAGTATATTAAAGATAAGAAAAACAATGTTTTTCTGTTTGAAGAATTTTTCTTTCTGAGTTTTGGACTAATGAGGATGTATATATGTAATACATGAGTAGGACCAAGTATGAACTCAGTTACCATAAGAACCCCTAATTTTGCAAAGACAGAAAGAAAGTCTTAGATGCTGTGTCATCAGCCTGCACATTCTTTGTTTCGTCCTCTTTGTAGAGGGCATGCTGGACTGACAGATCATTGGCCTGAGGAGCACAGCCTTTCCATATCCCAGCAAGAAAGCTTGCCTGCTGAAGCCAGGAAGACAGTGCCCCAAAATAAAAATAAGTTAGGACTCTGGTCTTAAGTATTGCAGGCACCTTGGAGATAGACAGTGTACACGTGCTCTACTAGTGATGGGCAGGGTAACATTTCAGCTCTATGAACACTTGTGATTATGAGGACAACACGCCCAGTCTCACTTGACATATGGCCTTTGTTAGTGTAGGATGCAGGCTGTTGCAGAGTCAGCTTGGAACAGTCCTTCAGGGGTCTGCTGGTACACAGCCTGCCTGCAGGCCCCAGCACAGAGGGTGCGGGAATCTAGGTCAGGGTCACTGTGGCTTAATTTAATTGTCATCACTGTATAAAGGGCTGTAACATGTATGAAGAAGGTAACAGTTACCTGTTCAAAAGAATGGAGTCCACTTTCTTTGCCTAACCTCACCAAATCTTCCAAGAAGGCTTTCTTCAGCTCCTGAATCGAACCATACAGGTAAAATTACCAGGAAAAAACACATTTCAAGATGGAGGTGGTAGGAACAGTGAGCTCTGAGCAAAGTACAACTGGCCACTGTGCTCTCCCCCTCCACCAGCTGGGGCTGATGCTCCCTGGCAGCGTGCACGTCACCACCTCCTATCAGGCAAGGCGGTGCCAGGCATGACCCAAAAGTGACCAGGAACAGGCTAAAGGACCACTTGATTTTTAAGTGGCCCTCTTGTCAACCTGGTGAGGCCCAGGGTCCCTGCCACCCCCAGAATAGCCCAAGGCCCAGGAGGGTGCTAGGGTCCATGGTGGCTGCTGAGAAGTGACCATGTGACTGGAGGAGCCAACGCTGAGCCACAGCACAGAGATCCTCTTCCCCGGGACCCTAAACGTGCCACGAGGTTCCTGGAAGGTGTGAGTGGCTAATGCTCTTGACATTAGCCAGAATGTTAGCAAGAATTGTGCTACTTCTTCAGTTCCATGACTGTATCTCTGAGCCTAGTAGATACAAAATCACCTCACGTTTGGAGAGAGCATGGCCAGGGAGTCAGCAGGCCGATGCTTGCATCTGAGCTGTGTGGCTCTGGGTAAGCCTCCACCCCCTCTGGGCTCTCCTGCAAGCGATGAAACACCAGGGCTGGACAAACTTTCTGTGCTGTCTCCTGGCTCCTTACGTCGACAGTGCATCTAACTTTCTAAGATGAAATATGAGGTCATCCAACAATAACAGAATGAACCTCTGGTTTAGGATTCCCACGATTTATAAAATACATTTAGAAATACCCCTATGTGTTCAAATTTCCCTGGTCTACTATTTCTCTGTCCTCTCATTATGAAGTATAAAAATCCCAGCAAGTGTTCTGGGAGCAGCGTGGAGGTACAGACCTTATTAGCACAGAGCTCTGCATATGTCCCTTCGATTCCTCTCTTCTGGGCCCAGGAGGGCATGACTTCAGGGTCAGGCACGACAATGCCCACCAAAAAGGCCTGTGGTCCCAGCAAAAGAAAACACCATCAGGACAGAAGCTTTACAAGTGTTTATTTGTGGTCCGACATGAAAAATAATCTTAGTATTCTCAGACTCCACCCTTTTCCAAAAATAAGTCTATGCCCACGAAATGTCTCCACCAATCTAACACATTCTTGACTGCTTATTTTCTGATATATTTTGCTACCTCTGTAAGAAAATTAATACAGAATAAGCTTAACAAGATTACAAATCACTAAGATTTCTGTGTACCTTCAGTTCTCATGCCAATATCTTAAATGCATCCATCTTTAGGATGCTAATCAACCCTATGAACCAAAATACACATATTTGTCAGGATTTCCAGACCACTTTGAAATTGTTTCATCCAGAGGGTCCTCATTTGTGAGGAGCTCCATCTTAATTTTTAAAGCATATTCTTACAAAATACTTTAACAATATTTATTTAAATCCAATAATAGCACATAATATATTCACAGTGATTTTTCTGACTTCAAATCTAAATGATGTTGGAAGCAAAATACAAATCCTCTCCAAATAATTTAATCCTCACCAGATGACCATATTAGATATATTACCACCAGAACCATTATTTGTAATGCTGTACCCATTTATCTGAAAAGTTCTTTTGCATATTTCAAAATCAAAACAGGAGCCTCTTATCGCAAAGTTCCTCTTGGAAGTAGGCAGAACGTTAAGTTAAAACTGCTTCATTACTACTACTTCAAGCACCTTGTTTACTTAACTGCAGTTTATCAAATGAGAAGCAATTCAGATTTCTCCTTTTAAAAGGAATTTTCTCTCATGATCGACATGTGGGAGAATCCTGGTGACAATTATTAACAGTTAACATGTACCACTTTAATCAAATACCAAATACTTAGGAAATTATTCCCAAACAGGCCCAGTAGGTGCAGGGTGGGAAGGAGGGGGCTGATGCACAGGGGACTCACCTTTAAGCTGTCCCCGTGGACATAGATTTGCGCCACAGGCTCGCTCCGGATATAGATGTTCTCAATCTTCTCTGGAGCAACATACTCTCCCTGAGCAAGTTTAAATATATGCTTCTTCCGATCAATAATTTTAAGAGTTCCCGCCTGTGGAGTCGGACAAACAGCGTCATAAAAAGAAAACAGTCCCGATTCCCTAGCCTGAACCCCCGGCTCATTAGTGCCCCAGTGCCCCACCCCTGTCCTCTGGGATCTGCCCCTCCATCTGAGGTCTCTGCTCTCACAGAGCCACTGTGCACCGCAGGTCGACGGCTCCAAGCTCTCGGGACCCAAAGGGCCCAGTGTCCTTTCTCCTCGGCATTTACCCCATTTCCCCCCTGTCCCCCACCCCGGCCAGCCTCGTGCCCAGCACCAGGGGATCTCCCCAGAAGGCCTACCTCCCTTCCCATCGGCCCCCCTCACCCAGGCCCTTGTGCAAGCTGCCCCTTTGCTTACCAGCATCTTCAGATTCACCCCCTTAAATCACGCTTGGGCCTCTTGCCCCAGCTTCTGCCTCCACTCCCCAGGAGCGGCCCCTCCCACCCTAGCAGACCGCGCAGCTTTGGCAGAGGCCCCAGCGACTCCTGCCTGACAGCCGGATGGTGTTAGGCGCCCTCACCCCTCCAGGGCCTCTGCAGGCCACCACCGTGGACAGTGAGCACTGGTGCCCTGGTGTCGAGGACCCCCCCACTCACCTCCCTGACTCCCCTCAGCCTTTCTGGCTTTCCCAGGGGAACGGGTGCGCCTGTCTCCGTTGGCCACCCCTGGAGCGCTGGCTGCGCTTGGCCGGCCTCCGCTGACAGTGCTCCTCAGGGTACCGGCCGCTTATCTCGCCATCAGCTGCCCGCACGTGTGTCTCGGCTCCCACCGGGCCTCCTTGGCGATTCTCAGACCCAGGGCCTAGCTATCCTCAGAACGCCTCGGAACCCGCCCCTGGGCCCTGCAGGACGCCACATGCCTCGAAGGAAGCGAATCTTCCTCAAGCTCGTCCTCCTGGTCCCCTCGCACCAAACCTGGAGATGGCCTTGGTTTCCCTCTCCTGGGGCTTCTAGCAGTCACCATCATCTGTCCTTGCCTGGACGTCTCCTCACATCCACCCCCTTCTCTGTCAAACCACTTCCTCGGGGGTCTCCTGCTTACATTCGGCTCCCGCTCCTGGGGCCATCTCTCCGAAAGGGAAAAACAGCAGGGTTCTGTCCCAGCCCAGGCTGCTCCTCCTGCGCCTTCCCTTCCCTGGTCTCTCTGGCTGGTAGCAGCCGAGCTGCTGGGGTGGGGGATCTGCACTCCCATTTCACAGATGACAGAAGCGAGGCTGAACTCTGGCAAAGCCACACTACCAGGAGGTAGGTGAACCAGGATTTGAGCCAGGTCTTTCTGGATCGGAAGCTTAATACCCTTACTTGATCTAATACTATTTCAAAATAGTACTAATTTAAAAAATTCACTCCCACAGACTGCCTGCCTGCTGCCCTCAGGCACAACCCCAGATGCATCACATGAGTTGATTTGTTTGCTTCCCACAACACCCTGCAAGGTGGGTGGTTTCATCCCAGCAGATCCAAGGTTTGGTGGGGCTTCAAGCCTTTTCCAAATTTGAGGGCCCACCCTCTATAAGAAAAATAATACAAAATGAAGAGCAGAGCCTTGGAAGTGAGAGGCCCCTGCAGCCTAGGCTTCCTTGGCTGATGGGACAATGTACCTTCTGCCGGTGTCTGGGCCCCGCTGCTCTCCCAGCCTCCCTTCTGCACACCTGTGGGCCCTCAGAACTGCTTGCCTCTCTCCTCTAGTGTCTCACTGCTCAGCACAGGCTGCCCTGACTGTCCTTCCCACTTTCTCTTCTCCCCTCAGAGTGTAGCTCATACCCTGCACCCATGGTCCTCTGCCTCGTCCAAGGTGAGCATGGCCCTCAGGTCATGCCCAGAACACTGGGCTGGGAACCGTCTAAAGATGTGTCCTCTCCTGAGCAGGGTCCTGGGCCCAAGGCACAGAGCTGGATGCATCCGTGTCTGCTGCAGGAATGAGGGTTTCTCAAAGGGAAGCACAGATCCACACCATGGCAAATCAGCTCACCAGCCCAGATGGCCCTGGACAGCTCAATGGGTTCACATGACAGATAAACCCATCTCAGTATGTCCACCCCAAACCTTAGCAGCTTCCCAGAGACACAGGAGAGGCTCCTGGGGTAGCTGCGTCAGGCCAGGGCTCTGGGTTTCAGTGACAGAGTCCCTTCCTGTCCTAGCTTTCATCAAAGTATCTTCTGTCAGGCATTGAGCTCAGCGCTTTACCCGTGTAACCTCACTTACTCCTCACGACGACCACAGAGGACAGCATCAGATGTTACCATCCCGATTTGACAAATGACAGAAATGAGGCACAATGACTGGGTTTTGGTAAACCTGGGGGCCACCATACAAGAATGCCATGTAGCCTTACTCTCTTACTCTGCCAGGGATGGAGGGCTTTGCTCAACGTCACGGGAGCGAGTGCTGGCAGAGCCAAAGGACACCAGGCATTCTCCACCCAGGAAAAGCTCCTGGCCCCAGAGTGGATCACATTATGGAAACTCCCTGCCCCAAAACGTCTGGAGCCGCGGGGCTCCGCGTGTACGCACCGGCAGCCATTTCCCGATGTCTCCGGTGTGAAGCCAGCCGTCGCAGTCCAGGGCCTCCTTTGTCCTGGCTGGATCTTTCAGGTAACCTTTGAACACGTTTGGTCCTCTCACACATATCTGTGGGACAAACACCGGGTTTCTCTCAGCCCACGGCATAAGGAACCCTGATATGAGCTGACAGGAGGCCCCGTAGAATAACGTGTGCCAACGTGCTCTGTCCCTCAGGAAATCTGCAGTGGGAGCTGCAGCAATGGAAGCAGAGGACTGGAGAGCCACCGGTGGTCCCAACCGCCTCCTGCCTCCTCTCAAGTAGCATCCTCTGCCCTCTCCTCCTACCTCCCCGCCTGGCCACCCCAGATCCTCTCCCACATCCTCTTCCTCCTCTGGGACCCCGGCATTCGGTATATGCTGCTTTGTGACACCAGAGGGGGTCCCACCAGATGTCGATGGCTCGCAGCCTCCACCAGAGGTCCTGAGCCCCCTGCCTCATGCCCGGGCAGCATTCCCTTCTGTTCCCACGGAATGAACAAGCACAGGCCTGCTCCACCTACCCCATCTGGCCTGTTTGCAAATGGTCATGTTTCCAGTAGGGCAGATACACAACAGCAGGCCATGCCAGTCAGGGGAAAAAAGTATGGATTTTTAGAAAAGTTTAGGAATTTCAAATCTTGATTTAGACGAGCCCCATCCCAGCCTTGGGGGCTGGTTGCTTCATTACCAGGAGAGGAAATGCCAAATTCAGTTGAGCCTAATACATCAGTAAACAAAAGTGACTTTACACATAGGATGAATGGAAAATATATTATTCCATTTCCATGTTTTTTCCTTTTACTAACTGCAGGGAGCATCCAGAAACATACGTGGCTAAATGCCTATGTTTACCTCTCCCTCTCCTTTGCAGGTCCAATAGTTCAGTTCCTCGACATCGATGAGCTTGATATGATTGCAGGGCAGCGGTGCCCCTACATGCCCTGTAATGCCAGAACAACACAGTGTGCATCAGCGCTCCGAGCAACTTCTGCACCGAAGGTGCTCTGTGCCACATAGAACCCCTCGAGTAGTTACGTAAAACCATGTAAAACTCCTCATGTGGTCAAAGCGCAGAATTATGGGTAGAAAGCAATACCCCTTCAGGTGGGCATGTGTCACAGGCAAACAACTGTGATAGAACAAAGTTCTGGGAGACAGGAGAGGCCAGTCTTTGCTGGGCCCTTGTTTTACATCTGATTCTTGAGCTGGACAGGCATGTGGGGTCAGCACAACCTGCTGAGGTCTGGGGGGGGTTCATACCCACACCAACCCCAAAGTCAGGACTTTATACAATAGTGCCCATCTTAAAACATTTTCCCCATTGCGAGCTCACATGTCATGGGTTGGGGATCATAAAATACTTCTTTGTTTCCAGTCACGAGACAGTTGATTACTGTGCATAGTAATCATCTAGAAATCTTATATTAAAATGTAGATTCTGATACAGTAGGTCTGGGGTGAGGCCTGAGCACCTATATTTCTTACAGGCACCCAGGCGATGTTGATTCGCTGGTCCAGGTGCTATACTTTGAGTAACAAATAGAAAACAAGGATGAGGTGACCTGCCTCCCAAAATTAAGACTTCACACTTCCTTGGTCTTAGATGCTCCAACCACAGAAGTGTGTCTAAGTTATATCCTAATAACTGTGCTTGTTACACTGTTCGCTGGCAAGGTAGAGGATTTTTAAGCAGGTTCTGTCCAAGGTCCTAAAAGATAAGTAAGCCATGTAGATGAAAAATGAAGTTGTGACATTTTTGTGTTTTTTTTCTTTTACAATATTGTACAGAGATACTTATCTTCTCCTCCTCGATAGCTTTTGCAAGTTTTATGGTAAGAAGAAAAGGCAAAACCTTGGAAGTTCTACATAGGGAAGTGGAGAGGATGACATAAAAGGGAAGAAAGAGTCCAAAAGGAAGGAGGTAGGTACAAGTCATCAGTAAATACGATGGCAGTGATAAGAAAAAAGCTAGTGAGCTGGGACCTCAGAAGACAGCTCATGTAGTAAATTTGCCAGGAGTAGAGAGATCAGGGGACTAATACGCAAAATAGGCTTCATTCAACTAGAGTTTAAAGAAATAAAACTCAGGAGAAAATTCTTCTGTAGTTGACTTGGCCAAATATGACTTCACTTTAGAATCCTATCATGTTTCTGCTGACTACCCCAAGGGGCTCTGAAAAGAGTATTGCCCCATGGAGCATATTTCTTTTCCGTGCACATCATCCCAAGTTTTCTAGTTTGTAGCTGAGCAGACAAGCATGAAGAGTGGTGCCAGGCTCACAGAGAAAGTCAGTATCCCAAAGGATTCTTTGGCTGAGCATTGTTCAGACTCCTCCCCTGTGTCTGGGGTAAATTTGGTGACGGATAGCACAGAGGCTACCTGCTGCTTCCTCCTTACCCTGAACGATAAGCCCTGCTAGAAGGAGGAGCTGCTCTTTCTGGGGCTGCCACTGTCTTCTAGACATGACCATCGCAGGAGACCACAGCTACCAGAGGGCCTCGGGAATGGCCCTTCAGGCAAGAGTGCCCTGGCTGCTAAGCACTTGCCTCTCCTTAAATCATGTCCAATCCATAGCCTGCTTCCTTCACTCTAAAATGACTATATGCAAGTCTGGGTCCTATTTAGAATTTATAAAATCCAGTATGTTGACATTTACTGATATTATAAGCACTTTCCCACCTGGAGCTGTATTTTGTGATTTACTGTTATTATTAACATGAGTTCTACTTACCTACAAAGAAATAGGAAAATACAAAAAAACAGTAGGAAAGTACAAAAATGTGTAACAAAGAGAACAACAGATCCATAATGCCACAACCCAGGCATAACCAGGATCAGGGGTTTTCGTGTTTCTGCTGCTTTTTTCCTAAGGGCCCCTGTAAACTCACATTCCATGAGAAGGATTCAGAACCCACTGCTTTAACTCAGGAGTGCTCTGAAGCATCCCCACATCTCCAGGCCTTCCTACCTGAGGTCCAGTCTCCAGGCGTGGTGAACGTACATCCCGCCGTGCACTCGGTTTGGCCATAACCTTCATAAACCTTCGAGCAAAACAGAAACCTGCAGCATACGCACCTAACACAGCTGACCAGCAGCCCTTTCCAGCCAGCTAACCCCCCACTGAGCACCCGGCTGCTTCGTGCTGGGGCTGGTGGGCAAGGAGGTGCTCTGGAGGTCGGTAACGCTGAGCACCAGCAAGAGGCATGGTAAACATTATTGATTTGCTTTCCAACACTGGCTCCATTTTTCATTTGGGTCATATGTATGAAGACAAATATTTAAAAATCTACTACATGTCTTGTCTTGACTCTGTAAGATGCTCCCATCCAGAGCTCCACGTGTTTTCAGGGAACACCAGGCGGGACAGGCTGCTTGGAGGAGTGGACAGGCCACGTTGGTGTAGACTAGGACAGTGTGAGAAGCCCGTGGCTTCTAAAGTATAAAACTTAAGTGAACACATTTATGAAATAGGTGTGCCTATTTGCTTAAAACCCATCAGTCACGATCATGTTACTACACTCTGCACAAGTACTGAATAAATCAGTAAATATTAGTTGTGCGCATGAATAAATGAAGGAATGGAGTTTTTAGAGATGACGAAACCTACTGGATCAAATAAGAAAACAGATGGCTTTCCTCTGCCTCCCTGTGCTCTTCTCCTGGGTTGAGAGGAACTTTGCAAGCTGGAGAAGGCAAGGGTGATGTTACAGGTGTGGTTTGAGAATCTCCTGCACATCAACAGTGCGTATCGATAGTTCATCTAATCTCTTTTTGCAGAAGGAATACACGTGCGCCTTCCAGAATGTCGCCAGGCCATCCTGGCTTTCGCTGACTCTGGGCTTCTCTCATCCTCAGGGGAGGGGCTTTTCTCCACTAAAATCCTGCCCCCAAGATCTTTCTCCGTACGGTAGAGGGTACAATGGACTCCCCGCCCTGCCCTCATATAGAACCCACTGTCCCTAGGGAGGGCCACACAAAGGCAATACCTGGCACCCCAGAGCCGCCCGGAGGAATCCCAGGACGGCTGGTGATGCGGGGGCTGCTCCAGTAACGATCATCCGCACACACCCTCCAAGACTGGCCTGTGGGAGGAGAGCAGAGGCCACCTAAGTCTGGGCTGCTGGAGGCAGCACCCAGCCCATGTGGCCCATCTGAGGTCAACATTCCAAACTTGGACGCCACCTGGACCCTAGGGTAGGGATCTGCCCCTTCTCCTTCCAGATGGATTCACCCAATCAGCTGTGCAGCTCAGTCCTCAATATGGCCAACTTGTTTATGTAAGTCTTTCGCACTAAGTGCCATTACTCAGTGTGGCAGTCTATAATTTTGGTTCTCCCTTCTTTAAAATACACATTTGTACCCTCCTTCTCCCATCATTTGCAAGCACCCACACCAATTACTTAGGACAATTTCTTCCCACTTCCATCTTAATGGCCTAGCCTTTTTCATTTGTAAATCAATACCACGCTCCACTCTATTTATTATGCAGAGGACGAAGAATTCTCTAAACACTCAACTGTAAGTTGAGCGAAGGGAGTTTAAATATTAATTTTCATACCTAACAATGGAGTAGTAAGAAAAAAAATGAGTAATGCTATGAATTAACTACAAATTCCTTGGGTAATGAAGAGCTTGAAAACTTTAGTGGGAAACATAAATAAGTAACTCATGACCAGCCTGGCTTGGGACAGGTTGAAGGGATAAGAAAGAGGAAGGGAAAGAAAGATTCTTGGCCGTCTGGCTAGAACCTAGAGCGGCTGGAAAGCCCAGACTACATGGAGGGGCAAATGAGACTTCGGGCCCCAGGAGCCCCTTGGCGGACCTGGCCACCGAAGGGCAAGGATCCCCTGACGTCTGTGGAGATCAAGGGACCTGCCTTCCAGAAGGAGGTCGAGTCCTTGCTGGTTGCCTGCTGGCAAACATATCACATCTCCAAATAATGAAAACAGTCCTTTAAGATTTCAGTGGTGGCATAAGCTTCGATTTCATGAGCAAAAGAATTACTATTATTCTGTATGATTACAGGCCACTGGGATGAGCTTCTCTCATTCTTCTGTACCATCACCCACTGAACATGTAGGTGCCACTCTATACAATATAATTGTTCATTTTCTTACCTGAATCTTATTAAAGAAGAGTTCGTCCCAGATACTGTCATTCCTGATGATTCCACTCCGGACCTCAGCCTGCTTACGTTTTGCTGCAAACTCCAGGAGCCAGCGCTTTAATGGCGTGTCTGCTTGGCTGAAGATCTGAGGACAGTTGGAAACAGTTGCCAGGGCTGCATATCCCACCTCTGGACATACCCCCCAGGGAAGAAGGCCCGGATGGCCAACAGCGAGGCCACTCCCCATTTTGCCCCTGCAGGAGGTCAGCGGATGTGCGACATCCAGCTAAAGGTTAATATTGCCAAGCTCTGGGCACATTGTGGGGATAGCAGTTCCTAAAAAATATCTCCCCAGCCAGGATTTTGGAGAATAGTAAGAAAACAGGAGAAGGAAGGGTGAGTCCGGGAATACAGGAGAGGAGCAACTTCCAGGCCCAGTGGGTGTGGGCACAGAGCTCCAGACCCTGGGCATACAAGCAGATATGCAGCCCCCCAGCCTGGCCCCAGACTCCCTTCAGGGCTCACCTTGTCGTACATCCGGTTCAGCAGCCGTGGGACCACAGGGAAGATTGTCGGGCAGAGAGCCTTCATGTCATCCGAGAGGAGGCGGATGTCCCCTTGGAAGAAGCCTACGCGCCCTCCGTGGCAGTAGACGACAGACTGGAGGGGGAGGACAGGAAGGGAGGCGTTATCGGGACAGTGACTCCCAGCTGCCACCCAGAGTTTCCCAAGGTTCTGCCCTACATGGAGGGCACCCCTGACCCCATAACCCAGACCTGGATGCTGCACGAGACACTGAAGAACACTACCTGAGGCGACACTCCCCCTGCCTCCCCACTTCCCACCTGCTAAGTCTTGCACAGGCACAGCAGGAAGAGGCAGAGATGGAGGGGATCCTGGGCCTCTGGGAGATGCCGGAGCAGCCAGTCTCACTGGTGCTGCCCCTCATGCTGTCCCCCAAACCCTGGTCAGGGGCCTCCCTGGGGACTCAGGTCTCTGAGCTGTCCTACACCCTATCAAGGGGGCTGCTCCAGGTCTCAGAGAGCCTGTGGATTTCCCCAGGGCACCTCAGCAACCCCCGGTGCCCATGAGTCCTGGAGATGTTGGCTGTGGGTGCTGTTTGGCGGGAGGCCAAGGGGGAGCCCACCTGTTTCCTAACAGGACTAGGGGTACTCCAGGGGCCTAATATATGCTCCTGACCTTAATGCTCATAGCAGAGCTCTAAGTGACCTCCATTTTACAGGTGAGGAATATGCAAACTGAAGATGCATGTCCAGGGTCACAAAACTAGTTCACAGATATTGCTGGCATTCTAATCCAGGTCTGGAAAGCTAGAAAGCATGTCCTAGGATATCAAGTCTCCCCCAAGGTAAGATGCGAGAGGCTTAGAAGACAGAGTTTATCTATAGGATGGTCCCTTGTGTGACACTCGTATGGAGAATTCCTTGCTCCCACAACCTTCTGTGGACGCCCCATCCTCCCCTGCCCCCAGCGCCCTCTGCACCCCTACAAGGCCTGTCCCAGGGCCAGTCATAACACTGGTCCCACCTACAGCCTGAGGGGTGTGACCACTTGATGCCTCAACTCGACTGGGTGGGTTTCTTTTTTAGGAGGTCATCAGTTAATGGAGGTAATGGAATATATGCATTTGGGCCTCAAACAGAGCTGCACTGCACAGAGTTTGACTGGTGGGGCATTTCTGCAAAGCTTTAATGCTCTCTGGAGTGGATGCCAGCAGCTGGGGCCTCTGCCAGCTGAGGTGTGTCCACAGGTAGGACAGGGCAAGCCTGGGGTTTTCCCTGGCACCATGCTCCCAGGTGGGATGGGAAGGCTGGCCAAGGTCCTCTGACCCCTCTGGCCTCTGAGGACAAGGCAGTTTAGTTCTACTCCATGGTGCCAGTGACAAGTAGTGCCCTGCTAGGGTTCTGGGTTCTGGGCACAGATTGCGCCTCCCTGAAGCCAGGGCCTTACCTGCACCATTCGCTCAAACATGTGTGCTAAAGGCAAGTAGGCAATGTGCACATCCACACAAGTGGGAGCCCACTGGCTCTGTAAGAGAAGAGAGGGAGCCCAGGCAAGGCCCGGTCAGTCAGGCGGCGTCTTACCTGGATCACTCTCTCAAACATGTGAGCCAGAGGCAGGAAGGAGACGAGCACATCGTCCTGTCTCGGAAAGATCACTTTCTGCAGGTGGCGGGCATGGGAGACAGAAAGGAAAGAAACACTGACAGGAAGACAACAAGAGAGTTGTAAAACACTAAAGAGAAAATGGTCCTGGAGGGGCAAACAGGAAGAGGGGGAGGGGGAATGGGGCAGAGAGAGACTCCAGACGAGAGAGGAACAATGCCAGACAGAGAGAGAGAGGGAGGGGGGAGATGAAGGCGCAGGAGGAGGGACAGAGGGATGGCAGCGCAGGAAGACAGTGTTAGGCTGCAGCCTGGGACTAGGTTATCTGCAGAAGCAAAGAGCCAAATGAAGCACATATAAACCGGCAGAGCCCAGCTCCGCGGGAAGTCTCCTCCGGCCCAGGCCCGTTTCTCAGGTGCTCTGGGCCACCTGGGCCAGCGTTCACAGGGCCTCGGCTCGTCAGCACTTTCTAGCCCTTCCTCCAGAGAACCCTAGGTCTGTACCAACTGTGGCCGGGCATCTTCCCCAGACAGGGTGGGGAGCAAGGCCAAGCCTAGACAGGTGGCTGAACCAGGCCTGAAGGCCCTGGCCTGAGAGCAGGGTCCTAACAGGGAAGGCCTGGAGGGAGCCCTGCTGTGCCCCCAGCCCACGTCTCATACATGGGACTGGCCTCGGCGACAGGGGCTGCTGCGGCCGGGGGAGCCTGCACAAGGCGGGGCTCTGGGTCAGGCTAAGCCCTAAGCACCTCTTCTTCGCTGGACTTCACTGCCCTCTGGCCTTTTGCAGGGGCCTTCCTTCTCCTGGGCTGGCTTTTGGACAAGTCTGGGAACCTGGCTGAGGCTCCTGACCTGGGCTCGGCCACCAACAGTCTCTCACCGTTTCTTACCACGGTACATGATTGTTCAAGGCACATGCTCTATGGTGCCACGTGGCGGGAATGTGGGTGCTGACTGTTCTCCACAGTGGAGAAAAAGCCTAACCTATATGAACAGGTACCTGACTTTCTCCCTAAAAAAACTGCAGGGCATTCAGATATGCACCACTTGTGGAAAAAGGTCCTTCTTTCTTAGCCAGTTATAAATGCTAACATGCTTTTGTCAGGCTAAAGATATCAAGCTTTTTTGAGCTTAGATTTACCTTTTTAAGGACAGCCTTATAAATAAGCAGTGCCATTGTTTCTTAGACTCTAGAAGTCCTTAAACACAAAATGACCAGATTAAACCCTGACCTACTTGAAAAGCAAGTAATTAAAGATTATTTTCTAAATAAAAGTGCAAAAATAAAACCCCATAGGTATCTCAATTTTTGAAATGAAAAATGAAGAATAGGTTTACATGGTTTCCTTTCTGGGATCTTAGCACTCATAGAAACCAACTGGATGTCATCAGGTCTGGATCACTGCAGTGTTTGGAGATAAAAGTGTCTGTAAAAGTGGGATTGCTCTAATGAGAACAGAAACTCCCGCCTGTGAAAGGCAGCCCACACTATATCAGGGAAAAAAGGAAATAAATGCAAAAAACTCCTGAGGCTGGAGGGTGTCCTCAAGAGACGCCTGCATTAATGAGTCTACTTTATTCACCTCTGTCACCTTCAGAAAGCCTGAGAAATCAGCCACCACGTTCCCGTGGGTGAGCATCGCACCTTTTGGGTTCCCTGAAAGAAGAAAGCAAGAAGGTGAATTAGTTGGAGGCCACCCCGAGAACATGCCCGAGTCAGCAGTCCAGACACGCCGTCCACCTGAGCCTCTGGCCTCGTCCACAGCCCCTCAGCAGCCCTAGGCAGATGAACGTTGTGTCAGGGACCTTTGTCCTGCAGACATGTGAAGCCTACCTGGAGACTCCCAGCAGCTTGGGAGCAGAAGGCACAGGGGGGCTACTGGTGACCTGTGCCTTCCTCTCTTCTGTTCCCTCAGGGAGCGCAGGCTCTCGGCCTCCAGTCGCCTCACACACACCCAGTACCCTGTGCTGCTGTCTGGGCCTAGGCAAGTCTCTGGAACCCAGCACAGGACCTCCTTGCTATACCCAGCACCTGGAAAGGCCCAGGCTCAGGCCAGCCTGGAGGTTCAGGGCACGGGGGCAGCCCCTCTGGCCTGCTCATCAGTACAGATGGGACATGGATATTCTTGCTTTGTTCTGACAAGGCTGTTCACTACTGCTCCTGAGGAAGCCCAGGGCTGCTAGGATGACTCAGTGGACAGAGGCCAGGTGGGGACCCAGGGCACTGCTGGCTGGGGAGGGAAGGAGCTGGGCCACCATTGCATGGCAGGGTGGACACTGCAGTGATGTTGCTGACGGACAGGTGTGGCTGGGCTCCACTCCTGGCTTTGTGTCTCACTGCCTGCATAATACCAGCAGCCATGTCTCCTCTCTTGGTTTCCTTACCTGTGAAATAAGCAGTGGCACCCCCCTCACAGGGCTTCTATAAGGTCTAAGGATATGACCCACATGCAAAAGATGCAAAATCAGAAGTTCCACTGAGGCAGCAGATACGATGGGTGGGAAACTCCAATAGCCAGAGGCCAGACCACATGCAGAATTCATCCCAGGAAATACCAAATAAACCAGTATGTTAAGTTTGCAACCCTTGGCCAGAAAGAGGTACAAAAAGGGCTAAGTGAGTAGAAATTAAGAGAGGGTTGTAGTAAATGCCACTGAACTGTTCACTTAACAATGGTCAATTTTCTGCTATGTGCATTACTCCTCAGTAAAAGAATACATTTGTGGGAAGCATTTCTTTGGAGAGAGCTATCCTGAGTTCTACAGCCCATCAAAAGGGGGGTAACAAGGGGTCCTCTCTCCCAGCCCCAACCTGAATCTAAGCTAACCCCGACTCTATTGGGATTGCTTGGAGAGTCTGACCACATGGCCTGCAGCTGAGGATCTCAACAGAAAGGTGAAGAAGCCTGTGGCTGCAAACGGAAAACGAAAAACAAAAAATCCCAGGGACTGGAGATGCCATCTGCAGAAGGAACAGCAATCTGAGCTGGTGGTGGTGGGAGTGGTGGGCTGAAAAGGAGCCTTGCCGCAGGCCAGTTCCCCCCACCAAGTCAGGGGGAAGCAGTAAAGTGAACAGCAGAGGCAGAAGCCAGGTAGGGAGCAGGACACCTGCTGCGGGGCAAGGAAGGGTGCTGCCTGCATCAAGAGGACTGAAAGTGTTCCAGACCATCTCCCAACCGCCTTCTCCCACTTACTCACTCTCCCTCCTGCGGGGAGAGGGCAGAAGCCTTCATCAGCAGGCTGGAGGGAGAGGAGAAATGCGGGAGAGGAGGAGAGGAAAGACAGATGGCGCCTTCCCCACCGGGCTGGCAGCCGGCCCCGGCTGGGGCTGGGGCTGGAGATGTCGTGATGGAGAGGACGGACTCCTGCTTGGGACTGACGCTAGTATTTCTGAATTAAGACCATGTGTGTGACTTATGCCGCCCATGCGGCTTTTCTGAGAGTGACCAGAGAAGGCAGGACCTGCTGTTTTTATCCAGGAACAGAAAGAGAGCTGCCTCCACTGACAAGTTTAAAGGAGTGGGGGCAGACAGAGATAAAGCTCTTCTCATAATTTTATCCCATGAGGCTCAACTTACCTCATTCATCAGAATGTGACACATTCATCAGAGACAAGAGCACCAGTAATGGTCCATCTCTGTCTGACCAAGGCGTGTGGTGGGCAGGGTTTTAGCAAGCGCTCTGCACTAACACCCACACTGCGAATCAGAGGCCACTTGGGGGACACAGAAGGTTACAAGATCTAAAAAATTACATTTCCTAATAGATAGCTGCTAAAATATCTTCCTTTTGGAAAGGACAACCCCGGGATCTGTTTTTACCTCTGCTGGTCCTTCTTTCAGCTCAGTAACTTTCCTCAAACCCAGGCCCATATTAAGAAATCCTCTGACTTGTCTCCTATGTACAAATCCCGCAGACTCCATAGGTCCCCAAATTAATCTGAGAATATCACTTGGAAATTTTCACCTGGGGATTCTCAAACTCTAGAATTTTCTAAGGAACATCCACAAAATACTACATATGAAATCAGAACTGACACAAAGGAGGGTCCTGGGCTATAGAGCTTTAGAACTGCCAGGGCGGCCGACTTGCTCATGCCTAATGTAACCTCAGGGTGGATGGTTTAAGAATCTCGAGAGCTCTCCTCACTGCTGAAAACTTTCAAAAGCCTCCACTCGGTTCAGGCCAATACAACATAGGATGGTAGGAATTTTTCAATTCTGCTTTTCCTCTCCAACATGAGGAAAAGTTACACCTTTTAGAAACAAGTGTTTCGTTGTGATGCAATTTCATAAACTAAATGAATTTATAGGAGTTACAGAATTTTTAAATATTCCCAGAAGTGTTTAAGTTATTTCCCTAAGCCATCTCTACACATGATCCTAAAAGATGGAGAAGTGAATGGTGATAACGAATCCTGGGACAAGACTCAGTGTCTGAACTGGGAGGTGAGAGGTGAGTCTTACGAAGGCTCTGCTTGCTTCTCTGATTCAGGACAAGTGCTTCCCTCTGGCAGCATTTCTTTTGAACATGACATGGATAATTGTCCAAGCTGCTCACATGGAGGAACAGGCTACACGTTCCCAGCTAGAGCCACCAAAATCGCAGAGTCAGCCTTTCCCCTAGTTTGCTCCTTTCCTCATGCTCCGTCGAAGCAAGCCGCTGCTCACCAGGCCCCAGAGTCTCAGCCGCAGGACACCTAGTCTATTTTCCACCTTCTCCTCAAAGGCTGGCCATCCTTGTATTTCATTTCCTCTCCAGATGATGAAGGGAAAAAAACTCTTAGTTTCTGGCATTTTGGCATCAGTGGTGTTCCTGGATCACCCATGGCTGACATGCAGAAGGTCATCCCACTGGGTGGAGATCTGCCCTGGGGGACACTGGCTTCAAGTGACAGCAGCTGTGGGGTGAAGCTGAGCTTGGCATATCTGATGCAGGGGTGGATGAGCGTGGGGTTGGGCACAGTGCTGGACCCTCTGGCTGGGGCTCCTATGGCTTCTTGTTTCCACTTTGACACAGTAAAAGTGGGTCCCAAAAGATACTGGTGACAGAAATGCTCTGGAAGTTTTAGAATGCAAGCAGAGTTCATCTCCCTGTTAAAGGCTCCCAAATTTTCTTTGAGATTGAGTCTTGCTTTCACCCAACCCATATCTACCTTTAAAAAAGAAATTAGACTTGAGAGCTAGTAGGAATACAGATCATAACTATGATAGCAGCCAATTACTAAACACCCACTAATGTGGGCTCTGTGTTAGGCATGCCATACGTGGTAGCTCAGTTATTTCTTGAAAACAACCCTACACTATAGGTATTAGATGTCTTTGTTTAATATCCAAGGCAATTGAGGCTTAAGAGACATTTAAAAATGCTCCCACAGCCATGCAGCAGGAGCACTGAGATATAGTTCCATGCACATGATCACACAAGTCTTGAGCTAAATGGTGCAGAATGAACAGGCAAAGGTGAGCATTTCCAGAGAGGCTGCCTCCGAGCAGCCACAGCTACAGGGCTGATGGGCGTTTACATGCTCAGCTAAATGCCTGCCAATGCCTTTCCTGGGATCCTCAATCAGAACAGAAGAGATGCCCCAATTCAATGCTTCCTCCTCCACCCCAGCCTCCTGGCCCTGCCCCTGCTAAGAACTGACCCAGCTAGCTCCCTCACGTCAAGACCCTTTCATGTGACTCCAGACATGTGCCTTTCCCCTGCCTACCATCCGCCTCCTCGCTCCCTCCCAAGCCGGGCTCCGCTGTCCCTCTCTGTCCCTCTCTGCAGCCACTCTCCTGCCCTGGGCTTCAGTTCCTGGGCTTGCTCTGGAGCAGGCTGCTCTGATAACCCCGCCAAGCCGGCCCAGCGACCTGCCTCTCCCACTCCTCCCACAATATGACTCCGAGGCTCCCACTCACCAGCCCAGGGGGGCTCTCTTTGCAGAAACTGCCACACTGTGCCTCCTTAGACTCCAGCCCATTCATGACTCCTCTCGCCAGCAGACCAGGACCTTGATGCCTACTCCACAGAGGAGGGCTCCCTGCATCCTCCCGGCCCCCCAGGATCCTCTCTTCTCCTCCCCCAGGCAAGGCACATCTCTTCCGTGGCCCTTGGAGGCCTTCTCTCTCCCTTGAACAAACCAAAGCTTTGATGGCTGTACTCCCTGGAGCACCACCTCTCCGTCCTCCCCCTCTAGGGTCTCCATCTCAGTTATAAGAAACACTTCCAGGTATTTCCTGAAAACAACAAACCCCACTCTTCCTCGACCCCACGGCCTCTACCAGCAGCCACTCTTGCTGTCATTCCTTCAGAGCTAATCTTTGCTTAATAAACTCTTAGAGCATAACATACAAATGGAAAAGCACGCAAATAGGTGCACAGCACAGCACATTTTGTTTTTCAAAGTGAATGTATCTGTGCAACCAGCACCCAGAGCAAGAAACAGAACATCATCAGCATTCCAGGCACCACCATCTGGGAAGACAACCACTGTCCCGGCTTCTAAAACTACGTAGAATTTATTGTGTTTTGTAATTTTTTGTAGAAGAAACCACACTCTGTCCTGTGCCGGGTTTCTGTCCTCGGCACTGAGGTATGATGTCCCACTGTAGGCATACCATGCCATTGGCTGACAGCCATGTGAGCTGTTTCCAGCTTCTGACTATTCAAACAGTGTCGCTCTGACCATCGTGGAGTGTGCCCTTGGTGACACGAGTGAGCTTCTTGGGAGAACTGTCCACACTTGGTGAGCACCCCTGCCTCCCATTCCCTCCTCAGTCCACCAGTCGGTGGCTGCTTGCAGCCCCCACCCCACAAGCAGCCTTTGCATGAGCACCAGCAGGTGTTTCCGGGGAGGCATCCTAGGGGTACAATCCAGCCACCAGATGATGCCGACAGATTCACTCTCCTCTAGCCTTTCCACACCACCTCCCGCCACACCTCCATTTGAAACTCCAACCCCTAGTGTTCCTGTCCTGCCAGTGTTCCCGGGTTCAGCTCCCAGCCCTCCCTTCCTCAAAGCAACATCTTCTCTCTTGCTGCCAGTTCTCCGTGCGTGCTGCTCCCTCTGCTGAGAATGCCCTTCCCCCTCTTCTTCTACAGCTGCCTCTCCTTCAGGACTCTGCTCAGATTGACTTCCTCTGGGAATCCTTTCTGTCCTGCTGTTCTGACCTCTCGGAGGCCTACCACTGCATGCACCCCGGGATGCAGACCCTCCAGGCAGCGACCACATTGTATTGAGCTGCCTAATGATGTGAGCTCTGAGCTCATGAGGACAGGGCTGTGTCCATCCCTGGGTCTGCACAAAACTAGGTCTCCTGCATAGTGGATGCTCAATAAATGAGCTGAATGAATGGATCTACATAAATTAGAAAAAGAATGCTGAAAACACAGACTGAGAAGGATAAATTTTAAAAGACCCCTGCATTTTCTTCCCTGGGAAGAGAAGGTATAGGAATTCCTAAGGATACATCCTAACTATCATTCACAGGGACCAGTTTCCCAAACTGGGCTGTATTATACCCTCAAATTACCTTTCTTTGGGTGGGGCTCAGATTCCAGCCCAGCTAACAGCTATTTTGAAATGAATAACCCACCCATTGGCCATCACTGAGTGTAGAGAAACCCCCAGCTCTCACCTCTTCCAAGGCCTTGTTGGCCTGACTAGGGCCTCTAAAACGCTGGCTTATTTGGGGAATCTCCACAGATGTTCCTATCCCATGCCAAGAAGAAATGCTTCCCAGAATGATTCCACCAGAATCATGAGCCAAATGTCAGGTGCAGGTCATATTTTCCATCTACCTCTACTGAAAGAACAATGTGGCTCCTGCTGAAGCTGGGAGCCAGGCCCCCTGGTGCAGAAGGGAAGCCGAATCCGGGGCTGTGAGGCTGAAGACATGCATGGCTGCTTTGCTTAAGAGGCTGGCTGAATGAATTAATCTACATAAATTAGAAAAAGATTGCTGAAAATGCAGACTGAGAAGGATAAATTTTAAAAGACCCCTGTATTTTCTTCCCTGGGAAGAGAAGGTATATGAAGGCTGGCTATGAGAGGCAGGGCACAGGACACCCAAGGGTGCAGCCAGACAGGGTAACCTGGGGTGAGAGGACTGCTCCCTCCCCTGGCTCCGCCTGGCACCAGCCATGCCTCCAGAGTGGAAGGCTGGGTGCTGAATCACGACCTGGTTTCCAGGACCCACACATCCTGCTCTGCCACCCAGAGCCTGGGCAGGCTGGGTTAGCCTCCAGTTACGACTCCATGGTCTAGGAAGGCACTGGACCTTAGCCCTGACCTCTCCAGCTGGGCAACAGCATGTTTCTGCATCAGGAAATTCTTTCCCAGATACAGGGGTAGCATCTGTGACCAAGTGACCCTTAAAATGCCTAGGGCAGTCTTGGGTGGCAAGGGTCCAAAGCTAAAGGCCACAGTAATAATCGACCTGCTCCCCAGCCCAGTGTGGAAGGATACGCCACCACAGTTTCACACTGTGAGACTCATGACAAAAAGCAACATCAATACGAAGGGCATTTCTGAATACTGGATTGGGTCTGGATGACAGCTCCGGGAGAGCGGGGGCCCTGTTATTTCCTGGCTGACAGGGTTGGCTAGTGTGGCGGACATCCTCAAACTCACTTGGGATGATGGCAAAAATCCATCTCAGTTCAATTAAGCCATGTTGATCGTGAGCCACCCACATGGACGGTGCTCCCTGTGGGGCCGGTCACGGATCTGACAAATCCTTAGAGGCCGCATCTGTGGAAGTGCAGGGAGCCCCAGTTCACTACCCACAAGAGCAGTCATTGGGGTGGCCAGGCCTCGGCCTGGAAAAAGAAGGCTGGAAACATCTCGCGCATCCCTGACAAGGGCAAGGGACCTCCCCAGCTATGAGAGGAGACAGAGCAGCAGCGGTGGGAAGAGCCCTGCGCTGGGAGCTGGGAAGGCAGGGCACAGGTCCGCAGGCCTGCTCGCCTCACAGGCCCTGCTGAGGCCCCGTGGCACAGGGATGGGGGCACAGGGCACTGCTGACTGCAAAGCGCTGGGTCCGCGTGTGCTTTCCACCTCCCCCAAGGAAGCCTCCCTTGGCTGTTGCTGCTGATCCACCATGCACACTCCTGTCAGCTGCATGGGGTAGGGCACTTCGGCTTGTCCTCTTCCGGACAGCCCATCCAGGAGGACCCGCCTGGCCTTCAGAGCACCCGCTCTGCCCTTTCAGACACCCTTCCATCTCCTACTAATCGGGACAGTGGTGGCAGAGAGGTTCAGTGACTGGCTGCTAGTCCCTCAGCAAGCCGTGGAGGTGGGACTCAGATCCAAGCTCTCAGATCCCAAACCCACCCTCCTTTCCCTGAGGGGAAGGCCAGGCAGGGGCCGGAAGCAGGGGGGTGAGAGCTGCTTCTCACGGAGGAATGACGTGACCCCGCTGCTCAGCCCTCCTGGGGCCCCAGCTCCGGGAAGTGGAAAGGGCTGCCTTGGACCTCCCAGTCCACACTATCCACCCTGCGCCCAGCCACCCCGTCGCAGCCTCGTGCTGGGCCCTGGGAGCCGCCAGGACCCAGGTTCTGAGCCTGGTACAGAACAAGACCCAGTGCGTCCCCCAGAGGGCGCCAGAGAGCCCTGCAGTCGCCCAGCCCGGCTGCCAGGGAAGCGTGCGCGCCCGGCCCCGCTGCTCATCTGGGTGCCTCTGCTTACCTGTCGTGCCGCTTGTGAAACACACGATGGAGAGGTCACTGGGCTTCGGGGGCTGCCGAGGCAAGAAGAAGCGTATGTTAAAGAGAGCAGGTGTGCTCAGCCAGGACCCACGGTTCTGGGCCGCTCCACTAGCTGCCCCCAGTGTGCACGGCATGTGCAGTGTAGATGGGTGTGAGTGTGTCTGTTGGTGCACGCATGGTCTTCAGTGCTATAGTCAGACAGGTGGGCAGGTGAGTCCCAGGAAGGGGGAAAGAAGCTGAAGAAACCTAACGAGGGATGGATGTCGATCTGCCCCACCAGCTTGCACCTGGCCCTGCTGGCTCTGCCACTAGTCTGAGCTGAATTCTAGAAGGGATGGGGCTGCAAGCTAGGCCTCTACTGACTTCTCACCTTTCCAGTGGGTATGACCTAGCTCCCGCCCTCCTTCCTGCTTTCTCCCAAATGTCTGGGGCCAGGCTTGGGAACAGACCATGTAGCCCAGTAACTGAGCTGCCCCTGTTTCCCCAAGACCGCTCTGCATCAGGCCTTGGCCCTGACACTGGGCACATGGTCCTGGGGTCACTGGGAGGAGCCCGCCATGTCCACTTGCAGGTAGAGATGGCTTCCCAGAAGAGGTGGTGCGAGTTGTGACTGAAGGACAAGCTCTATCTCCCCAGATGAAGTGGGGGTGGGCATTCTGGGAGGGGATCCAGCTGGGCACAGGCAGAGGCTCACAGGACAAGGGCGTGCTGAGGGCCCGAGAGCAACGCCCTATGGCTGGGGCACAGTGTGGGCGGTGGGCACACAGCAGGGTATACCTGGGAAGGGCCCTGGGAAGCAGGGGACTGCTCTGGCCTGTGATTGAGAAAACTCATGGGGTAATGGAGGGAAGGCCGAGCTGGGGCTGACACACAGAGTTCACACAGGCCACTCAGCCCTGGGTCCACTTCCATCACACCCTCTGGACACTTTGCTACATTCAGAGGGCACAAACAAGACTTCCCACAGCAGAAGCTCCTGGAGAGCTGAGGGTGGCTGGGACTGGCCTGCCTCCTTTTCTCCCTCCCAGGCACCTGACTCCTGCTCCAGGTCCCTCTCTGCTTGCTCACCCACAGGAGTCCTGGGCACCACAGGAGTCCTGGGGGGCATTTTCTGGGTTGTGTGTTAACACGGGGTGCCACTCTGGCCTCTCTATTGAGCCCCTGACCATAGTGAGCAGTCTGTGAGGACAGGCCCTGCACACCCTCGTGCTCAATAAAGACCTGCTGGCAGATAAACTTACCACAGGAGCATGATGATTCTGTTGGCCACAGTCCTGGAGAGGGAAATACTGTTTTTAAGTGCTCAAAAGTTCTCATCAAAAACAAATAAGCAAATAAATCAAAATAAACTCAGCATAGTATGCCTTGCTCCTGTGCCAAGCCTCAGGAACCCCTGCCTGACGCAACCCATATGGAGGCACCGTCTCCTTGGCCTCCCTCATATATACATCCAGGCCTCGGCCACCCACACATCACAGATGGGGACTCTGAGGCCCAGGGCAGGCCAGGCACTGTGCCCATGCACAACAGGGGAGATGGTCTGAGGTACCCATGATACATCTGGACACCTGCCTGAGCAGAGCATAGTGGCTGGGGGTCTGGGCTCCCAGAGAAGTGGGCAGGGGGATTGCAAGCCGAGGGGTGGCCCTGAAAGCCACAGAAGGGACAAGTGCACAGGCATGATGGGCACAGTCAGGAGCAGACAGGGAGGCAGGAGGCGAGCAGAGGGCCCTGGGGCCTACATCCAATAGGGCACAGGGGAGGTCAGCTGCTACTGAGCAGGGCTGCACGTCCTGGAGGCCAGGATGTCCTGTGTCACACCCACCTGACACCTCTGGGGAGGCCAGGCACAGAAAAATCAGTTCCGTTGGCTGTGGGGAGTCTGGGACACATTCGTGAGACTCTTAAAGACTACTGTGCCTCCTGTCTCACCTCCTGTCTACAGTCCTCAGGCTCACACGGGCTGGCGGCTAGCTGGAAACAGAGAGGCTGCCGAGGCCGTGTCAGCAGCTCAGGGGCAGGTGTGCCATTAACTGTGCCAGCCCAGCAAGCCTGTTGCCTAGAGGTAACACCCCCACCCACCAGCAGCCCTTGGGGAGCCTGCCCCATCTCAACACTGACACACCCTGAGGCCTAAGACATCCCCCTAGGGTGTGAGGGCAGCTGACCCACAGCTCTGGTTCGCAGGGGCCCAGTGGTAGTCTGCAGGCAGCCCCTCACCTCCACAGACTGCATGGATGTGATGGCCACCCCACACTCCTGCCCTCTGTCTCTCAGGACTTCCTCAAAGTGCTCCATGAGGATGATGAGCTTCAGCCCCGGGGTCTCCTTCCTCTCCACGTGCTCCAGCAGAAGCACGGCCTTCTGAGGCTGGTCCACAATCACAGTGCTGATGTCAGCTGCGGGACCGTCAGGGAGAGTCAGGCTGTGCACGCCACGGCTTGTGTGGAAATAAACACCCAAGACAGGCCATGTGGGCCGTGGGCTGTGCACAGAAGGAAGTGCACGGGGCGTGAGTGGCACCAAGGGCAGAAGCCCAGGGAGTCTTCTAGAGTGGCTTCCAAGCATTCCTTCGCTCCAGGCTTAGCCCTCATCACCCCAAGTCTGCTTGAGACATTTACCCCCCCCCACCCCGAATTTGCCCTAGGCTGCAGTGACCTGCAGAGGGCTGGCAGCCTGTGTGGGGGCTGGTGCAGAGGCTCCTTCTTGGCAGCCGGGCCCTGTGGTGTGAGCCTTTAGGTAAAGTCCATGCAGGGACACCTGGACCCAGGCAATTCAAGGGCCAAAAGGGAAACCCATTTTGTTCCCTGGAGCGGCAGCACTGTGCTTATTAGTATCAGAGCATAACCTGCGGGGCGGGGTGCGGTGCTGCCTGCCCGTGGCAGGAAGGGGCAGTGGTGGACTCACCCGTGTTGATGATGTAGCGAATGGCCCCGGGGCCCAGGGTGTCATAGAGCGGGACCACCACCATGGAGTAGGTGTAGCAGGCAAGCTCTGCGATGATCCACTGTGGGGATGCAAGGCAGGGGCAGGGGAGTGGAGCAGACAGGAGGGTTGTACTGCCCGCAGGCCCAGGCAGCCAGGGCTGCTGCTCTGGGTCCTGCGCTGAGAGAGCTCTGCCCTGGCCTCTGCACATGGCAAAGAATCCCTGAGGCTAACCAGCTGTGCCTGCTCACCCACAGCCTTCTAGACCATGCCCACCCCAGGGAATCTGGACTCCAGACAGCCCCGAGCCCACTTCCAGGGCTTGCTCAGTCTTCTTCCCCAGGTCTCTCCTCCCCCATGGCTCCAGGAACAGCTGATTATGGGACTGGGTGGGCTGTGGATAGGCAGCTGGCTGGCATGTTCACTCCTGGTTAGGAGAAATGCCAGGGGAGTAGAGGGTGGGGTGGCATGGAACAGGAATGCCCAGTTTTCCTGTTTTCCAGGCCCTCAAAACAGTGGGAGCAGGGCTGTTTAACATTACCCAACTCCCTACTCCACTGATACCTCTAAAAGCAGTCAAGGCAGATGCTCACCTCTGGCCGATTTTGTGCAAAAACGCCGATAAACTGATCTGTACATGCTTTACAATTGTGTTGGAGAAGTCCGGACCCTAGAAATTCAGCCCTGTCAGCCACCTGCACACAGACATGGGAACTGGTGGGAATGCAAGGACTCTTCAGCAGGGGATGGAGATCCCCAAGTGGAGGGAGAACCTACAGGTCTCAGGGGCCTGCCTATCCCCCTACCCAGGTCTGCAGGGAGCCCTATGAGACTGCTGCCAGGAGCTCGGCAGAGAGGCTGGGCACAGAAACAGTTCCCCTCTGAGACCCAGCAGGCTGCCCACAAGCCCCCCAGGCAGTGCGTCTGCACGAGCAGGTGGGGTAGGGTCTGTCCTCTCACTCACCTCCTGGTATGACAGCCACTGATAGGGCTGCTTGGGCTTCCTGAAGCCAAGACAGGGTCCATTCCCTGCAGAGAGATGAACATGCCTTGTGGAGGCAGGGTGGGGGTGCCACCTGCACCTGCCTGTCAGACACCCACGTGGACATCCCATACTGTGGGGTGGCCATGGCCTGGGGGAACTGTCCCCTGGGTGCCTTTCTAACCTGCTGAAGCCCAGTAAAGCCTGCATACACACACATGGCCCTCCCCAGGAGTCAGGGAGGCCCAGGAATGGGGAATGACACAGTGCCAGTTTCCATGATGACCCGTGTGACGCAGTCCCAGAGAGCATGGAGACCTGGGAGCCACTGGGCAGAGGTGGCAGGCTGCTGCTCTGTGACCACCTCCCTTTGCCTGATGCCTCGGGTCACCCAGACATTTCAGAGGCCTCTGGATCCTTCCGTCAGTGGCCTGGAAGTTTAAGGTTCACCAGGAGGTACCAATGGGAGATAAAGAGTATGGGCTAAGGTCAGACAGTCCTAGGGACTGGAGCAAAGCTGAAATCAGCCTTTTGGCCTCATAATGCAATTACTTCTTTGAGTGGGTGAGAGAAAGGTCAGGAGTGGCTTCTCTCCTCTGAACCTGGGCACCCCTCACCTACTGTGTCCCAGCACCATGCTTGCCTACCTCCACCCCTCCATGCCCCCATGGCTGCTCTCACCTGAGATGCTAAGCCCACGGCGGAACACCTGATACATTGTCCTGGCATCATCATAGTAGTGGGTGAGCAACTGAGGGCCATCCCCGATGACAGATCGCCGGGCCCCACCACTGTCCTGCAAGCCAAGCACAGGCCAGAGAAGCTGGCTGAGGCAGGCAGGGCCATCAGGAGGGCATGCCAGCACGCACCAGGCTGTAGGTACCTTGCATGCACACCCAGGCCACATGGTTGGGGCTGGGAATGCTCTGTGTACACTCACACACATGGCCTACACACACCTGGACTGGACACGCACCACTTCTATACCTGTTCATGTATGTGTAGTGGGTACACACTCGACCGGTGGGCATCCAAACTCAAACATAGCTAGCTCATGCACACAGTGCCCACACACCTGGTCAGCACACATAAAGTGCCTAAAATCTCAGTTACTGTTCATATTCACCGATGGTTCACTCATCCAATGTGATGGGGAGACATGGCAGAGTCAGGCTTCCTCCTGGCATCAGCACCCATGTGCCAAGACAGCCCCATCCATCTGCTGCTCCTAGGCCCTTCTGTTAAGAACCATTTGGGTGCCACCCCTCATTCACATAACAGCGTGAATTAGTTGAAGGAATGGCTGAAGGTACTCTCCCAGGAACACACCTGGCCCTGCCATGGCTACCGTTCTACACACAAATTGGCCGTTTCTCCCTGTACTGAAAACCCAAAATAAACCCGATCCCCAGGGGTCCCTGCCCAGGTCACAGGGCTTTGTCCTTGCTGGGCTCTGCAGGGGAGTTGTGATTACAGGCTCACCCAGCACAGCCAGCCTTAGTGCCTTCTCTGTGCCATACCCCCAAGGCCTTACTGAACCCCAGCAAGTGGGGGCTCTTTATCACTGACTCGGCATTTAAGGAAACTGAGGCCCAGGGAGTGAAGAACAGCCCAGGATCATAGAGCCAACAGGACGCACAACCAACTTCCAAACCTACAGCTGCCGGTCACAACAGCCCTTCCTGTCACGGCGCTGCTAGCCCATCTGCAGCCAGGCTGCACTGCATGTGATCTCCATTTCCTAAAGCCACACGGTGCATACCTGTACCTTTGCAAACGTCATTCCTTCTGCTGGGAAAATGCCCTGAAGACCCCAGCCCTATCTTGACCTGTGCCCCCTACCACCAGGCAAAACCTTGCCAGGCTTAGGAGCAGCGAGACAATAAAGAGGCCAAGATTATCAAGGGCAAAAAGCAACACGCTGACCCATGTATGCAGAGAGACAACGTTTAAAGGGGGGCCAGGTATCTGCACACACTCACTTGTGGACAGTCATGAGCATGGTTCTAAGGGGGAGAAGTGGGAGGCTTTGCAGTCTATGTCTTTTCCTTTAGAACTGTGTGAATATATTATTGATTCAAAATAAACAAATATATTAAAGTTCAGAAAAAAGGCAATTTTTTAAAAAGGCAAAAAAAATCCATAAGCTTAATAAAGAAATCTCACCAGTCCTTCTAGACTCAGCCTGGAGACTCTTGCCTAGCCTGGGCTACCCCGCACCTTTTCCTGTTGGCGGCTCCACCTGGGAGTCGGTGTGCTCTGGGGGGCAGGGCCCCGGGATGGGCCCAGCTCTGAGTCCCAGCTCCATGCCAGGGCTGGGCACAGGGAGGCTTTGGGAGGGAACTTACTTGGTAGCCCCTGGAGAACCTGCTTAGGCCTCCCTACTGGGGCACCAATGGGCCAAGGTTGCCCACCTGGGAGGCCCAGGGCAAGGCCACAGCCGGGCTCTGCCCGGGGCTCAGTTCCTGGGAGGAGCAGGGGCACCCAGTGGAAGCCTCTGCCCAAGGCCATGGGGACCCACTGGCCCACTGCTGGGGAAACAGATTCTCTGGGCTGTTTAAGGTCAAACAAGCCACAAGTTTGCCTTCTACCTTCAAGATGCCCGTCTCTGCCCACTACTTCCCAGAGCCCAGCCGCTTGCACCCCACTCACCTCCACTTCCTCTGACTGCATCAGGAGGTTGCATGGTGGTTGTAAGGCCTTTGGCCGGTGTGTGAACCAGTAGGCGAGGATGGCGGCCAGAGCCCCCATACCCACAAGGGTGGTGGCTGAGAGGCTGCGGAAAAACTGGCCCAGGTCACCCAGCTCGGGCAGCCGTAGCATTCTCAGGATCTCCTGCGCCTGCATCTTCTCCAGAAGTGAAAGGATGAACTCTGTAGGGACAAGAGCAGTGAGAGAAGGGCCTGAGAGCAGGCTAAGGAGTCCTCAGCCCTGGATCACAAGTGACCCACCGGCCTTGGCCAGGCCCTGGCTACACACACTGCAGGGCAGGCCCCATGCGAGCCGGGTGCACAGTCTCCTGGAGCCACACGGGGTATCCCAGATGCTGGCTGCCTGGGAGGGGCTCTCCCAGGGCCAGGCCAGGACCCCTGGCGTCACAGCTGACAGACATCTGGCCCAGTTTTCCTGAGAACCATATGCTTAGGCCTGGGCCATGGCTGACAGATGCTTCCATAGCATCCAGGGGCCAGGGCGTGCTCTGACAGCTCCGGGGTTACTGCCCCTGAGCCCCAGGGCCTGCGTGCTCTGCCTCTCCTGTGTGGACGGTGTGTGGCACAACCATGCCCCCAGCATGTGGAGAGGACAGAAGGACAGCAGACATGCTGAGCACACTGCCCTGGAGGAGGGTTGGTGAGGGATGCAGGTTCCTCCCGCTGCACCGCAAAGCTCCCAGCCCCAGGGGAGAAGGGAAGGGGGCAGGGCCCACAGACCAGCCCCCACAGACACCTCCAGCCCTCATGACAGGAGGACTAGGACAGATCTGACAAGGGTCAGTGGGTGACCCATGGCAGGTCCCCCAGACCCACATCCTGGCCCACTAGGGGCTCTGCTTGGAGAAAGTTTAGAGTCAAAGGCCTGACAGGACCAGAGGTGATCTGGGGCTGCCTTTCTGAGGAACAGCAGAGCTCCTAAGAGCAGCCAGGGTTGGTGCAAGCCCTGCTCCCTGGCTCCAGGCTGCTGACCAATGTGCCCTGTGGCTCTGCAGACCCAGGAGGCACAGCTGCCTACCATTAACTGGGCCCTGGGCAGCTCTCCCAGGACCCCCTCAACTAAAGTCCAGAGGAAAAGCGCGGGGCAGTGGGGAGCAGATATTCAAGGTTCTGAGAGAAGGAACTCAGCAAAGCTGTATGTGCATTCCGGGGGTAATCAGCATCTCTGTGACATCACAGATGGTGTTCAGGGTGCACGCTTACCCGCCACAGCCCAAGTGCACGAAGGGGCCTGTCAGGGGGACACAGAGGATGCCCTGGGGTGGGCAGTGGGAGTGTTCCTGTGAGAAGCACTGGCGACTGACCTTGATTCAAAGAGAGCAGAGGCTACCATGTCCTCCCACCAGCCGCTAAGTGAAGCAGTGCCGGCAAGGCAGACAAAGGGCCGGCTGGGCTCCGGGCTCTGCACTTGGCCCAAGGCTGGGGATGGTGGCGAGGGCGGGCTGGCGCTGGACGCTGCTATCCTCACCAGGGCCTCCTGGGTGTCGCTGCCCAGTAGGGCCTGAAGCTGCAAGTGCCGCATGACACCTACAGATCGGCCAGCCTCATGAGGGTTGGGTGGGCTCCTGGCCGCCAGCACCTTCCACCAGCACCCTCCTCACCCACCCTTGACCTTTGGAAGCATGGCTGTGATTCCCTCCTCAGAAAACAATGAGAAACCCAACAGCGGCCACTCTGCAGCCACTGGATAAGAGCCAAACAGCAGCTGCTTGACCCCTGGAAAGGAGTGATCTGCGGAAACCCCCATGAATAGTATTTGTGCTAAAGTATAATAGTATTTGTGTAACATCCATGCTGGCGGTGAGGTCAGCGGTGTGCAAAGTCACTGCAGAGGAGCAAGGAGAGCCCCGGGGTTCAGATCCCTTCTCCTCCACTTACATGCTACACAAGGGCGAGCATGACCCACCCGTCTGGACCTCTGAGTTCTCATCTTTAAAATGGGGACAGTGTCACCAGGCATCCTCTTGTACTGTGTCTGGCATGGTCAGAGGCAGGCCAGGACCAAAGAGGTGGCTGACAGGTGAGCTCATCAAGGAGGCAGATCCAAACGCTGGGCAGAGCTGGCTGGGCCCAGGCACTGTGACCCACAGAAGTTTATGCTGCACAGACAGCATGACAGGCTGGCTGAGTCCTGGGGACACTCATCACCCACCCATAAGCTCTGGGTGCTCCCCGGGGAGCAGAGAAAATGAGCCCCCAAGCAGCCTAATCATTCTCACTGAGTTCCTGAGCCGGAAACCCACCTTTACCAGGAGCCTCCTCAAACTGGATCAGTCTGAGGCCATCCCACAGGAATGAACCACTCAGGAATCCTGATCACATTGTCCTGTGTCAGAAAAGCACAGGCCCAGCTGTGGAGCCCCTTGAGTTCACCAAGGAAAACCACTCTAGGGAGGACCCCAGGCAGGCGGCCAGGTGGCTTCCCCAAGCTACAGGTGGGGAGACCAAGTCACAGCCAGGCCTCTCAGATACTCACGAAGGAGCAGAAGATCGGCTCTTGGGGTGGGCTCTGAGCTGACTGGCATTTCCTCTAACGGAGCCCTGGAAGGCTCCCTCACTGTCACCTGGCCCTGGGCCTTGGCAGCCGCCCACAGGCCCTAAGCTGCAGCAGCCTGTGAGTGTTTGTGGCAATGGTGGGGTTTTCACAAAGCTCAGCACAGAATGGCCAAGTCACCCATCCACGTGTGTACCCACCCACCCAGCCATCTAGCAGGCCCTTCTAGCTCAGTGCTGGGCACTGGAACAAGCCGGATGGGCAGCCGCCGTCCGTTCCATGGGGAGTCACCAGATAGCAGGTAGTGCCATGCAGTGCAGCCAGGACTGTGAGCCCATGCCCAACCCAGGTACGCAGAGTCAGGGCAGGCCTCTGCCTGGGAGCAGTATGGATGCTGAGACTGGAGGATAGAGAGGAAAGGGTGTCCTAACCAGAGAGAAGCAAACATACAAGGGCTAGAGTTGAGAGCAAGCCCGAAGCACATGGAGAACTGAGTATTCTACACGGGAATAGTCCTGAGCCCATGAAACCTCATGCAAAGGGTCAGTGCCACAGTCTGTGAGGGTGGCCTCCCACAGGAGCTAAGCTTTCAGAAGTCAAAGAATCACAGTCCCCAGGAGAGGGAAGAACAGAACTTGGCTAAACTGTCTGAATTCCTGGTGCCCAGAAGCTCTTGACTACATGCTGCACTGTTTGACCCTCAGAACTGCTCCACGGACTCGTGATAAGGTGGGGACACAGACATCCCACTGAAGAGGTTACCCACCTACAGGTACACAGTGGGCACGTGGGGGGAGCCAGGACTCAAGCCCAGACTACAGCTCCCAACCAGCCCTGTGCTGTACCGACACCACCTGCCACCACCACTGGGCTCTCTAGACCCACAACCTGTCCTCTCCTCTGTGGGTGCTGAACCCACAGAAAGCCAGCCCCAGACCTGAACCCAGAAAGCCCCAAGCCCAGGCTGCATGGGCAAGGGAGCAACAGAGCCCGGAAGTGGGGAGTCACTGTTCTTCACCACGCAGACACTGCTGTGGGCGCCCTGCTGGCCTCCCCCCGAGGACCCGCCTCTTGTCACAGCTGGGTCTTCCCCCAGGAAGCCCACTCACCTGAGGCAATGGAGGGCAGTGGGAAAAGGCCAGGCTGCCCGCCCACTCCTCTTCAGGCTCCTGCTTAGCTGCTCACCCCCAGGGAGGTGTCTGGAGTGATGGCACCTCCCCTCCCCCTCCCAGGCTAGGCAGTGACCAGACAGGGTCATTCTCCCAGGCACGGACCTCAGATCATTAGGGCTGCTCTCATGTACCCTAAGATTCCCTTCAGACCTGGAAGCCACTGCCGGGCAGCGCTGCAAACTCAGGTCCTCTGAGGACATGGGCCTCCGAGCCAGCCCACGCCACCAAACCCCCGGCTCGGGGCGGGGCGGGGCCCAGGCCCAGAGTGTGCTCTCTCCTCAGGAGGGCACAGGGCCTCAGCCTCTTCTGACCTCCACTCCCTCCCCGTGGGCCTGCGGTGGTGCTCGGTGGTCCCTGGGCTCCCGGCCTCGGCTGGTCCCATCCTGCCCCAGAGGCTCTGCGGTTGCAGCAGCGTGGGGCTCAGCATAGGGGGGTGGCCCCCAGGGGTGTCAGTGGGGCTGGTGTTGCCAAGTGAGCAGCGTGAGTGTTTGTAAATATTCACCTGGCAGGAGGACGCAGCCCTCAGCACCAAGTAGCCTCCTCACCTCCGGCATTTCCTAGGCTTCTTTCCCTCCAGCACAGACCAGCTCAGAGCACTAAGGGTGCCACAGGCTAGAGGGACTGGGACACCCCCCCCAACAAATCACCATGTCCTCTGCTGATTCAGGGCACAAGAACGGTGGGTGGGGAGAGCTCTCAAAACCCAGGAAGGGAGAGACAGAGGAAGGGGACCCCTGTGGGGGGTATACTGGCTCCAAGGTGGCAGGGTGGCAGAGGCTGACCCCTGGGTACAGGTCCTGTGCGGAAGGCCCTGGGGCCCACGGCAGGGCTCCAAGACCTCTGTGCTGGTTCAGCCTCCTAACCCCAGCTTCTAGATGTTCACAGTCTAGCCAGAGGGCTCTGCCAGGACTACCTCCTAAACCTCTCTCAAATCTGACCGTGCCTGACCACTCCTCTCCACACCCACAGCCCCTGGGCTGGTGCAGCCACCACACAGTTGAGTCCAGCCTCCCCTCTAACTGATTACTTTTGCTTACACTGATACCAGCATTATTTTCCCGATACATCTAGGTGACCATATCATGCCCTGCTCGAAAACCTTACCTGGCTCCTTACAACCTAAGGACAAAAGTCCAAACTCCTCATGTTGGCACTGAGGCCTTCCATGATCTCGTGGTCTTCCTTCCCTTAGAATCACCCCAATTTCCTTCTGTATATATGCCTAAAGTGGGGCAGGGTTCTTACAATGGGGTTCTGGGTCTCTGCAAACATCGGAGGACTTCAGAAACGGTGGCGAACTATGAGACAAGCCATCAGATCATGAAAGAACCTCCTTGCCTCCAGAGAGGAGCTTCAAAGAGAAAACACCACCTCTGCAGGCCCAGGATCCCCAGCAGATAATCTGGGGAAGGGCCCAAGGGGGAGCTCTGGCACTGTGTGGAGCTGGGGCCAGACCCTGACTCAGCCCTCTGACGGCTGAATGACCTTGGACTACTCACTTCATCCCTCTGGGCCTCCTCTCAAACAAGGACATGCACCGAGGGTGGGGCCAGGCCCGCAGTAAAGGAAACACTCAGAAGATCTAACAGTCAGCTGGAGAGCTTGATCCATTTCTTTGGAAAGGTGCCGAAAGACAACTTGCAAACGTCCATGCATTCACAGCCTACCTTCCAGCGGGCTCCTGGCTCGAACCAGCCTCCCTTCTAAAGGGCGTGTGGGGTTCAGGGAGAGAGCTTACCACATCTTGGTCAAAGCACAGCAGCGGCGAAGGCCCCGCCCGGAGCCTGGCCGCCTGGGGATAGCCGATGCAACTGCCTGCTCTGGGAAGCTGGCTGGTGGGGGAGGCGTGAGCAGCGGTGGGAGAGGCTCCCGGAGGCTGTGGGAGCAGCTCTGGCAGGGCCCTGGGCGCAGAACACTCTGAGGAGCTGCTGGCCCCTCAAGGTCCCCGCTGGCCCCCCCTTCATCTGCTCACTGGGCAGTGCTGGTGCAGAGCAGCTCAGAGCCAAGCAACCCAGCCTTAACCCCCACTCTGCCAGGTTGCCATAGCCTCAGCTTATGCCCCTCGGCGTCTGCCCCCACCCCCACATTGTCTTCTGTCCCGGACAGGAGTTTGCCCAAAGGGGTTGCTTAAGGACAAAGTCTCTTTACACCTCCATCTGCTACACTGATCAGGGGCCAGGGCTTCTGCCATGGGCTGGGGACCTGCAGCCAGCGTGAGAGGTCGGTGTGGCAGGAGGAGTGGGGAGTGAGGGTGGGGGGCCGGATATCTGGGGCTGTGGGAGGCTGGCACCAACCCCAGGAGGTCCCCAGCCCCTCCCAGGAGCCACCTCCACTCTCCACTCCCCACAGAACATCCATGCCGAGACGCTCTCCACGCCCCTCCCAGCAGACTGTGGGGCTGGGCCAGCAGGTGGGCCTCACTGGCTCATCTCCTCCACCAGACCCCAGGGTGGCACACAGCACCCCCTGAATGCCTGCCCTGAGAGCCCTGTGTCCTGACTTCTTGCCGTCCTGGTGCCAGCGTCCACACCTGGCCTGTGGGGACCAGAGCTGAGCTCTGAGCCCCTCAGCACCTCTGGCAGACAGACTGGGACCCTGAGGTTCCAGGGCCTCCCAGGGCCCCACTTCTGCAGGGTCTGTCTCCACATGGCAGAGGGGGGTGGGGGGCAGGGACCAGGTCTGGCCTTTTGCTACTTCCACTTCCATGACTAGCATGTGGCTGGGCACACAGTAGGCACATGGTGGCCACTGCTGCCAAGTAAAAGGCAAATCCAGGCCATGGGACACAGCCCACCACCTGCCGGGCCCTACCCACAACTAGCATTCCTGAGTCTGCCAGGATGGGGCCACTGTCCCTCCAAACCCAGTCTACGTCCTCAGCAGTGAGACTGTCCCAACATGACCCAGTGTGCTGGGCCACCTCTTGAGAGCTGTCTGCACACCCTGAGTGGCATCTTTAGAGCCCACAGGCCTTGTAACACCTCCCCCGGGGCTGAGAAAACCTCCACTGCTCACCCCACCACCTGGAGCAGCCGTGAGGAAATCTTCCTGCCTGGGCAGCCCGCACCTGGAACAAGGCGTGAGATTACCTGAGCGCAGGGGCGCCAGCCTCCCCTAGTCCATGCGGAGGAAGCTTTAAAACGCATAAATGCCCGAGGACCCAGCTTCAGCTACCAAACCCATTCCTCTTCCTTCTTGGCTGGACCCCTACTTTAGACCTCTTCAGAGATATCTTTAAGACAAAAGGTTCCCCTAATGCTTCCCAGGCCCCTTCTGGGTGGCCATGACCTAGGCCCTGGCCAACGGAAACCACACATGGCACCAGGGGCGGGGAGCCATGGAAGCAGCAACACCGCAGGAAGCATGCAGCCCAGTCACCAGGTTAAGGACAGCAGAGGTCTCGCCATCATACCTATGTGACCTGCGGAGATGCAAGCACAGCAGCCCACACTTGGCCTAGCAGCCACCCCATCCATCCAGGGGTTTGCGCTTATTTCTCTGGTGAGAGAGGGGCTTTCCCTCCAGCCTTCTCTTGGGTTTTAATTAGAGACACAGAACCACAGGTGATTGGGACAGAGATGGGGCCCAGGGCCTCCCTGCCTGGGGAATCACCAGGTGAGACCCACAGCGTATCCCCTGTGAGAGGCCAGGTTGCTGGGTTACACAGCGGCTCACCTAGCCAGCCTCTCCAAGGAGCCTGATTATGGCTCTGAAGGTTCAATTAAACCTCTTGAACATGAAAAGGCCCAACTAAGGTGGGCTGTGCCCGAGCACCGTGCAGGGCCACCTGTCCAGGCTAGCCTGGACTCACTGTGAACAGGCCTCCCTCTCTGGCTCACTCGGGCAGGAAGCAGCCCTCGCTGCTCTCTGGCTCCCTTTCTCGTGCCAGCACCTCTCAGGAAGCACACTCACCCAAGCCCTGGTCAGGAACGCAGGCCCACATTCTCAACAATAGCACCAGAAAGCCAGGCTCAAACACTTTCAGGAACTTAAAGATACAAATAGCCTTGAGAACAGAGGTGCAAACAGAAACAGTGTCTCTCATGAGCTGAGATAAATGTTGTCCTCAGCCCAACAAAATGCTCAGAGCAGAGAAGGGCCTGACACAGGCAGTGGTCCCTCTGGAAGTGGCGAGGCGGTCCATCAGCCAGGTCTGAGGGCAAAGATGAGCCTCAGCCCATGGCCCTTCCTTCCATACCACACCCTGGGTCAGCAGTCAGGACCCAGGGACACTGGCTGGGGCCATGAGCACCACACAAGCAGAGGGACACCCACTAGCTGGGCCCCGCCATGCAGGAGCCGGATCCCGGGGCTGCAACATGACCCTCTCCCATCCCAGCCAGTCCCCGTTAGGATGCCGGGTCCTGGCCTTGGGTGCAGGATCCTTTCCCATCACTGGCCCAAATTGAGGACACACCACATACCTGAGGGGTTCAAGCTCCTGGCAGGGCCACCCTCGCAGAGTTCAGCTGCAGATGGCTGCGGTACAGGCAGGATAGGACTCCAGAGGTCAGACACGCTGCTTTTCTGACACGCCAGGGCTACCAGGACCTTCTCCCACCAGTGGGGAGCTCCTTAAAGTAGGGAGGGTCCTGCTAAGATATGGCTAGGTTCATTGGGGTTGGGAGAGTGAGAGGGATTGGCTTGCCCATTGGTTCACCCAGGAGCACCTGGGGACACCTGCTCAGAGAGAAAGCACCAAAAACAGAACCTAAGACACATCCTGAGTCCGGGGATGGGGGAATGAGGAGAGGCGCAGAATGACGGGGAGAAATGTTCTAAGAAGGGGTTGGAGTGGCAGAAGTGGGCTGGCAAGTCTCGGGAAGAGCCTGTAAGAAGCCAAGGCTCCTGGGAAGGAGGCAGGGTCGCTTGCCCTGAGGCCTGGGGCAGGAAGCTGAGGCTGGGCAGAGGGCATTCAGCTGCAGAAGGAAGGTGCTGTGTATATTTCCCCTGCCTTTGCAGCCCCAGCCCTGAGCTAACGATGCCCACCACTCACCCGACCTAGGGCCTGGGTTTATGGGATGCCAAAGAGCCTCAGGCAATCGGTGTCCCTAGACGCCCACCCGAGGGGCTGCTCCTGCAGCCCAGAGCCAGCATGGGCCCTGCACCCACCGTTCCTGGTGCCATCGTGTTTTCATGGGGTAGATGAGGGGCAGAGAAAAGAGAGCTTTGTCTATGGTTAAAGGTCAATTTTCCAGCAAATTTGATAAACAGCTTAATTTTCTGGCTTCCCCAGACTGTGATGAAATTCCTCTTCTAAATGCCACAAGAAGAAACAAATCTGAATTTCACTCAGTTCCATGGAAGGCCGTGCCTGTCAAGGGGACCCTGCCACCTCCTGGATCCTCCCTCTGGAGGCCAGGGCCGGGCAGCAGCTGCTGCCTCTCACCACCCCCGAGGCTGCCAAGTCCTGCGGTGGGCCAGTGAGAACCCTTGGCGGTGAAAGGGTCAAGGCCCGGCTCAAGAGCCCAGCCCTCAGCTGGGCAGGGAGCTGGAGAACTCAGGCCTTCTTTCCAAGGCCAGGATGAATGGGGACTATGCAAATGACCACCTCCCGAGGAGCCGAGAGGCGGGGGAGGGCCTGCTGCTGGCAGGCCCGCATCTCTCCACTCCGAGCCTGTCACATGAAAGGGTTTGTATTCCTGCGGCTGGCTCAGGCGCCAGGCCCCGGCTGTTCTCACCGGAAAACAAAAATCTCTTTCAGACCAAAGCCAAACGAGGCCCTGGCTGCCCCAGGAAAGCTGCTGGACGTTGCTCACTACGACCCACCAAGAGCGCCCACTACTTGGATTTTCACTGGCCCCACCCCCTGCCGGCAGAGGCCTCTGTGGCCTGGGGAAGGCCCTGAGGTCAGGGCGGGCGAGACCAGCCCCTCCTTGCTGAGGCTCTGTTGGTTTGGACTTCTACAAAAACAGTAATGGCTGGATGTGAGGCAGCACCCTTATAAGTAAGGGAACTTTGGTAATGCTCATGGTGTTGTTAGTAAACGTGGAGAAAGAGACGGGAAGAAACCATGATGGGAAACAGCAGGCTTTGCAGTGCACAGAGAGGACTGCTGAGAAGGAAGACTGCATGTGTCCTCTCCCCGCGGAGCACAGGGCAGCTGCCCCAGGAGCCCTGGAGCTGTGGGTGGGGCTGTGGTGGCCCAGAGCCCAGTTTGCACCATGACCAGCTTCTGGGACACTCCTCAGCTTGGACTCCATACCCAACAGAGGCACCATGACAAAGTCAGACTTAGATTTTGTTCAGACTCCAGAGGTCAGACACGCTGCTTTTCTGACATGCCAGGGTTACCAGGAGCTGTCCATGAGCCACAGACGTTACGTGTCCTCTCCGGAGCACAGATGCTACTCAGACTCCCATTAACAGGAGACAGTGACCTCAGAACCCATGCGATTGTGTAGCCTGAGAGGCAATCTGGGGCAGAACCACTTCAGGAGCTGATACTGGACCCACAGGAGGCTTGGTGGGTGCTCTGCAGATGCCCGTAAGTGAGGGAAACAGGCCCTGTGGGTCTCTCAGCCTAAAGAAAGTACCCACACCTGACGACTGCCCCCTGATGCCTCCCTCCTCCAGTCTTCCTACCCGGAGATGGGCCATGAACTATGTCCAAGGCTCTGTAAGAGTTCAAGTAGCTGCGCCGGGGAGGAGAAGCACAAGGCAGAGAAAGGACCCTTCAGTCCAGATGAAGGGGGCTTCCCAGGCCACAGCCTTCCCTGACCCATGGCAAGGAGATCAGGGACCTGTGTACTGAAACCGCCCACCAGCCTGCGGGCTAAGGGAAGGCCCAGCCTCCATTTCTATCCACCCCAGGCAGAGCCAGGCTTTGGGAGAGCCCTCAGGCAGGATGGGGCACTCAGTAACTGTGCGGCAGTTGAAGGAACCCCACAGGCAGCCACATCCAACCCACCTTCTGGAAGGAACTGTCACCATTAAACTGAAGCTCTTCAGCTACTAAGCAGGACCCTGGGGTCTGGGTGGCTTCACACAGCCCAGCTCTAATGGGCACAGCAGAGGGGTCAGAAGCACTGGCCTTCCAAAGCCCAGGGGTCACCACAGGCCTGGATGTGTGGGTCCCAGCTGGGTCCCTCTTCTCCATGCTCGTGACTGCTTTCCTCTTGGTGGCCCCCAGGGCCTCACCGAGTGGCCTCTGGCCAACCTCCCTGTCCAGTCTCCCTGGCTGGCCCCTCTCCCCTCCAGTTGCTCTTTCTTTCCCAGCTCTGACTACCTTCCCCCATCTCTGACTCTCCTTCTCTGAGGCCTTGCCATCAATGTCTGGTTGACCTCATTGTCCCTCCCAGTGGCCCTTCTGCCAACTTGGCAGGATCTGAAGTCAATGCCCAGAATGATCAAATAGCCTGAGCTGGGGCAGGGGTTAGAGTCAGGAGGAGCCCGCTGGAGAGTCTTAGCCCTGCAATGCAAGGGAAAGAAAGAAAAGAGAGGCAGCAAGCAAGCAAGCCAGCCCAGGGAATTCTTCACATCATCCATTTACACGATGCACACCATTTATATGCTGTGTGCCCAGCCCTGGGCTGGGGCACAGAGAGGAGACACCCTGGCCCTGCCCTCAGGGAGATCATCAGGACTGCAGAGGAGGCCAAAGACTGTACGTAGGTGGAACACATGCCACCAGGAGATGCAGGTGGCTTGTGGAGCAAAGGGATAGTGTCACCGTGGCCATCCACATACCCAGTTTGGGCCATATGTCCTCACCGCAGCTCCTCACAGAACTCAGTCCATGTCGCCTGGCTGGGCGTTCCAGGGCCTGCAGAACCCAGCCATGGCAACCTCACTGGCTGAGCAGAGTCCGAGCCTAGCTCTCATTGACCCCTACAGCCAGTCTCTCTTCACACGGCTCCCTCTGCCTGGAATGCCCTCTCTTTCCCTACTCCCTTTCTGCGTGTCAGAACCATGCGTGTCTTTAAGCAGGGCCTAGTTAAAGTTGTTACAACTTTAGCTAACATTTAATGAGCCCTTCCCTGGGTGCCAGCCCCTGCTCTTGGCACTTCACACCTCTTCTCTCTTTAAACTCCCCCAGTCCTAGGACTGCTGCCTGCCTGTGCCGCCTGGCAAGCCTGCTGGAGGGGCTCAGGCCCTGGCTGCTCATGCCTGGGGGTTCCCCTTAGAATGGAGGTCTGAGAGTGGGGGGTCTGGCTCACAGCTCTTGGGAGCCGCTTCACCACGGAGCCTCCCTGTGTCTCACTCAGTGCCTTGTCTATTGAATGCGGATGACAGCGCCACAGTGCCATGGGGAAGACTGAGGGAAGCTTGAGGAACTTTAGAACTTAGGGCTTGACACATGGTAGGTGCTCAGGGAACGGGAGTCAACAGCATGTTTGCAACAGCACTTCCCCCATAAAACAACTTCCCCATGCCCCCTCCCCACGGCATTTCACCCAAGGACTATTTGAGTGCCTACTGCGCACCAGCCACTGGCTAGCTGTACAGTGCAGCTTCTGTTACACCAATGCCTGGAACTTCTGCCTCTTTTTGCAAATAAGCCAGAACCTTGTGCTCATTTATCCTGCTTATTGTGTGTATGGGATTGCCTGGGTCCCATCCGGAGCAGAGTGAACCAAATCCAGCCTTCTGAAGGTCAACCTAAGAGCCCTTATAATCACAAGGGGGCAGAAAACCAGTCAGAGAGCGGGTTGGACAGGTTCTGCCGCCTCCTGGTGGTGGTGTGCTCTCACTACGAGCAACCCTCTATCTTACATAGGCTGGGGAGGGTAAAGGGTGCTGAGGTCAGAATTCTCCCTTCTGGAGGTGCACCATGTGCAAATTTAGGCTTTCCTTTGACAGGCATGGTCTCAGCTGTTAGCCTAGAAAGCCACCATCTGTTGGGGTCCTAGCTGCCTTTCTGGGTCCCTTGGGATGGCCCCAAGTCCTCACATCTGTCCTCCACTCTAATGGGAGCTGGGGGTGAGGGAGGATCTGACTGGGCTAAACTGACCCAGGATGTGCAGGTCTAAGCCCGCCCTGGACACCTACAGCCAGATGGCTGCAGTGCCAATCTCTTCCATCTGGGCCAGCCCCCATCCCCTCAGGGACTGAAGACCAGCCTCGAGTGGGCCATCACTGGGCTACATCTATTCTCAATCAAAACATCACAATATGCCCCACTGCTCTCCTGGTCTCCGTCTTCTCCCACTGGCTCAGCCTGGCCACTGCAGCTAAATCCAGGCCCCTCTGCCCCCTAAATAAAACCCTTTCCCTCCAGAATCCCCCATACCTAGACTCTATTCCCTTACCACTGCCTGACTTCCCAAGCACAAGCCCCTGAAGACCCACCCCACAACACGTCTTCCTGCACACCTTCGCTGACCTGGCTTGCTCTGCCTGGCGTTTGGCTGACCCACCCCTGACAGACACCCGATTGCTGCACGACAAGGGCTCAGGGCAGCATCGGCCTAGCTGAAGGGGCGCCCTCTTAGAAATCCATGCCCTAAGAGGGATGTAGCTCTCTGCTTTGCACCATGATGCCATGTAGGCAGGCACTGCTCCATAGTCCTCTGAGTGCTCCTGGTGCTGGGACTGTTCTCCCAGGCCGGGCACAGCATCTGACTCATGCTGGATCTATTCTATTTGTTTCTTTTTTACTACTGAATGCACATGTGGGCTGGCCCAAGACTCAGCACTGGCCTCCCCTGCAGGGAAAGGACAGATGTGGCCCTTGCTCTCCTAGGGCTCAGAGCTCATGCAGCCTCCCCAGAGAGTCAGTTCCTTCCCCAGTAGCTGCCCCTTACCCTTCATGTCATTCTCTCCCTGCAGACCCTTGAGGCAACCCTCATCTCCCGAGGGCCAGAATGGGTGGCAAAGAGCACACAAGTCTACCAAAGATGGTGTCACATCAGGGGCCTTTTCTTTTCCTGACTGAGCCAAAGGGATCTGTCAGCTGCCACAGGACCCTGCAGATTTCAGGGCAAATGCATGTTCTCAGTCTTAGCTTAGGAGGCCCCTCTGCCCCCAGAGAAAGGCTGGAGTCCAGGCAAAGTCCTAAGCAAGGTGGACACATGCTCTAGGAATGCTCCAGTGTGCATCTGGAGTATTCCATCCAACAGGCGCCACACATCAGCCTCAGTCTCTCTTACACCAGGTGTGGCATCTTGGAGAATTTCCTATTTGCACTGAGAAGCTTGTCCTCTATGGAAATAGCTGCTCCCTCTACCTGGAGTCACCCTGCTCCACCACTCTGAGGTCCCTATATGGGCAGCTACCCCCAACCAGGGAGGCATTTGACCGCTTGAGGAAATGCTCAGTAATGAAGCTGGATCTGGATAAGAAGGTCAGTTTGAGTCAGTGCCTGCTGAACTCCATCACATGAGGACCCCACACTGTGAGGGGCATTTTCTCACAGGCTGCTGATGACTCCTGACATGCAGCCCTGAAGCCCCCAACACCTCTTGGCAGCCACAGAAGATCAAGGCCCCAGAGAGTTGCCCTAGGACCTGGGGCTGAGCGGGGGCCTCCCAAGCATAGGGCAAAGGAGTCCTGGTACTGGCGAAAGGCTCTGAGACCAGCACCCAGGCAGTTCCTACCACCAGTGTCGCCACTGTCACCACTGTTTCGATCACTCTGACGCTGGCTCGAGCCTCAGCCTCGCCTGCCAGATGAGCACATCAAGCCCAGAGTGACCGTGCACAGCCCGTCCTCGGATGCTGGCAGACAGAAGGAGCTTAGGGGGCTGAGGGGATTAGAGAGGCCTCGCCAGCTCCCCCGCCCAGGGGAAGCTGTCCCTGTGGCCTGGCTAGGGCAATGGCGTTGGCTGGGGAGGGTGGGGATTAACCCATCTACCACTCCGCAAGGTTCAGGCCTGATACCACCAGCACTTAGTGAAGATTGATCAATTAAAACCTCAGATCAAACTCTGCCAAATATTATCCGTGTGCCATTGGGCAAGTCAATTAACCTCTGAACCCCAGGAAAAAGGGGAGAGCACAACCAGTCACAGCACCACCAGGGATTTGCTGTGGACATTAAACAACACATGCAGAGTTTCAGGTAAAGATTTCAGAAGGGTCAGAGTCCTGCCCTTCCTTGGATCGCAAAGAACCTCATTGTCTCCTCTGATTCTTCCATCTGAATGTGAAATAGTAAATACTAACATCCATGAGCATTGCTCTGGGCTTGCTCTGGGTTAAGGTTAAGGCCAGTTTGAGGTCCAAGCTCTTCACACACATTATAGGGCTGAACCTGCAGATGGGGTGGGGGTGGGGACCCTTCCGTGGTATTACACCCTGGAGGAACCCAAGGCTCACAGAGGGGCGCGGCTGGGTGCAGGCAGCAGAACTGGTGGCTTACTGGGCCCTGGTGAGACCCCTGGTGTGCGTGTTTGGGGGAGTGGGGACGAGTAGTGTGCAGGGCTTCAGAAGGGGTCCTCACAGTCTCCTGAGAGGATGCAGGGGCCGGGGACTGACTCCTGTGAGGGGAAGGGAAAAGGCCTGGCAGCCATGGGGACACAAGCCCTGGGCAGAGCTGGGGAGCCAGGTGACCCCGCTTTGCAGAAACCTTGTACTCTGGCTGAAGGGTGGAAAGGCAGGACACCCCCTGACCAGGATCACGAAGCCCCAGATCAGCTCTAGTTACGTGACCGACCTACTGCGGGAACTCTGCGACCAATGACCCAGGTTTCCGGACCCTGGAGATGGGCAAGGAAGCCCTCGGGATTAGCCTTCGGGGGATGAGTGGGCTCAGCGCCTTGGCCAACCAGCCTACGGTCCTGGCCGGTGGAGGTCCTAGCCTCCGCGAGATTGGAGGGAGGCTGTGGGGGGGCTCGCAGAAAGCAAGGCCCCTCATTTCCGCAGACCCAGCTGCTCCCCAAACACGGCCTGGAGCCCGTAAGAATTTGGGGAGGGGGTGACCTGGGGGCCTTGAAGGGCCTGCTCCGCAGCCCGGGTAGGGGGACCAAGACCCCCAGTGTGCGGGAGACGGGGTTTGGGGGACGCTCACAGGTCGGGGACTTACCCGCAAACAGCCAGAGGGAGCCTCCCGAGACCAGGAAGAAGGTCAGCATGTCTGTGAGCGGGGCCGGCCCGGCCCCGCACGGCCTCCGGCCTGCAGCCCCGCCGCCCCGCCGCCCCGCCGCCCCGCAGCCCCGCAGCCCCGCAGCCCCGCAGCCCGAGCAGTCGCGCCGCCGCCGCCGGGTATTTTTAGCCCCCGCCCCCCGCTCCGCAGCCCCCCCTTCCCCGCGCCGTTGCGGAGGTTCGGCGGGAGGCGGCGGCGCGCGCCGGGCGCAGGAACCCCGTCGGCCCCGCAGCCGCCGGGTCTGGGGAGCCCCCCGCGTGCGAGCCGCGTCAGAACCGCCCCGGCCTCGGCGGGGGAGGGGCTCGGCCCAGCGCCGACAGGCCCCTCCACCCCGCCCCGCCCCCGGCCCCCAACGTCAGGTCCCGGCGTTCCGGGGAAACCTGCAGGAGAGGGGCGTGCGGGCGGCCAGTGTGGGGCCGCGACGCGGCGCCCCCAACCCTTGGCGACCCCTACCCTGCACGACCCTGGGTTTTATGGCTGGGCACGCTCGGGTGGCAGAGGGGTCGCGGCCACCCATCTTAGGAGGAGGCACACATGCCTGTGGGCCGGTCCCTGCTGAGCCTGCTGGCCCCTGGGACCCGAGTCTGCAGGCACACGGAGCCTCTGGGTGCCAAGGGTGCCGGCCAGCGAGGAGAGAGAGGGCAGTGAGGCTCTATCTAGGTTTTGACAGTGGGGCAGCTTGACCCGAATATGCCCAGATCCTCTGGGGTCCCCAGACCTCAGATCTCCCCTTCTGAGAAGACGGAATCACCCAAGGTCACAGGAGGCCCTGTGTGGTCACAGGCTGCCACGTGGGGTCACACGAGGTCAGGGAAGTCTCATGCGGATCACATGGAGTCATAGAATCTCAGGACAGAGGCCATTATATTCATACACAACCATGTGTGGCACATGAAGTCTCAACAAGCCCCTCAGAGCTGCAGTGAGTGGCCACACAGCCACCCACATCCAGATGGTCACACTGCTGGTTGAGGGGTTGGACACCTTCTGGTCCAGTGTCTGGGATTGAAAGGAGGAAGCCCAGTTGCACATTCTTCTAAAAGGATAAATAGATATTCTGGTGGCCCCGAAGGACACTGGCACCTGGATTTCAAAGTCTCCTCTCACTCTTGCTTGGTCTTAACTGTGCATCTCCCAGCAGGCCTCCAGCACCAAGGACAGCGCTCAGGCAGCCCGACCCTGGCTCTATACCTGCTGCTCTCCCAGGCCTGGCCCCAGCTGGCCCAGGAACAAGAGGGTAGGAAACCAGAGAGCAGAGGTCAGGCAGCAGAGGGTGGAAGAGCCAGAGGCCTCCTCGGAGCCGCTGGAGACCACCTACCCTCTGCACATGTGTTTACAGCTCAGTGGCTGGGGACCCTGTTCCTTTGGGGCCTGCAGTACCGGCACAGGGCAGATGTGTGCCCTGGCCTGTCTGTGTATACCCTGTAGGTGTAAGTGTGCAGATGTGTACCTCCGACGCACTCCCTGTGTTTACTATAGGACCCTCCACTTTCTTCCCCATTGCAAGATCTGGGCTCTTGGAGAGTTGTTTCCACTAGAACTTCCGCACAGCCTGGTAGGATCTCTCCATAAGTGTGTCATGTGACTGTCAGAATGCTCCCTTCTCTCCCATTGGCAGCAGATTAACTGAAGACCTGCTGGTGCTCAGGAGGAGACCCAGGGGGATCCAGAAGGCTGGGCAGAAAGAAGACACCTCCCGCAGACCAGATTGGCCTAGAGAAGTGGGCAGGCCTAGGCAGGGGAGCCAGCAAAACATTTCTTTGCAGAGCAGCAGTCCCGGGGCCAGGCCGCAGGCCCTGGGCCCAGCCCTGCTCTGCAGCACTCAGTGACAGGAGCGCTGCTGCAGAAGTGCTCCAGGTCATTGCGGCTCTTGGCAGCCTCCTCTCCAGAGTGATGTCATGGGACACATTTAGCCTGGCCTCCTGCAGGATGTTGCATCCACTTGCTCTTCCTACAGATGTCTCTGCTGTTTGTGAATATTTTAATTCAAAAACCTGTGCTGGAGCTGTGACAGATTTAAAGCTCAGCTGAGTATTTTTCTGTTTTCCTCTAGCATGGCTTGGTCTCCCTGAGGAACAGGGGAAGGCCCTGGGCCTGGCTATGGGATCTCTCTTTTCTAGCCCTGTTTCCAAAACTGACCAAGGAGACTTGTTCTTTCCTGTCCTGGATTCCAGAGATCTCCTTCCACTCTGTGGGTCTCCTGAGGACTATCCATGGACCCAGGCAGTTGTGACTCTGAGGTCCCTAGACTATGGGTGGCCATAGTAACCACAGGAGAGAACCCAGGGCCCAGAGATGCCTGGGTTGAAGGGCCTTTGGACTTCTCTCTCAGTCAGCAAGGTCAGCAACCATAGTGGCCAGCTCTGTCCACACCTGTCTCCTCCCAGATCAGCACCTTGGAGAGAGCAGGCAGGCAGGATCCTTATATGCTTTCAGCCCTGGCATAGGGTCTGGCCCAGAGAAAGCAGAACATTATCCCATTCAACACAGCAGATGAATGAAGTCTAGAGAGGAGAGCATCTGCCTGAAGTCACACAGCATTCTGGCCTCCAGACTCCCATTCAGTTGTTCTCTCATTCTCTCATTCAGCTAATGTCTATTAATATGTGCTTAGCCCCCTGCTGGACACTGGAGCCAGGTGGGGGCAGCTAGGAAGCAGTGGTGACAACAGTCCATGGTGGTGATTTTGATGACACATATTTGGTCCTAGCCTAACTGAGGGAAGACCTCCTGGAGAAGGAGATATTCGAGCTGAGCCTTAAATCTTACAAGGTATCAAAGTGGGGCAAAAGACACCACTTCCAGGACTGGCTCTGATTCTGTCATGCTGTGTAGCCCTGGGCAAGCTTTTGTCCCTCTCTGTGTTCATGGCTAAGGAGGCACTGATCTAGAGGCTTCTGGGTATCAAGCCATGACTCTGCTATCTCTTTATCATCATAAGCAGCCATTCTTTGGTCTGCGAAGCCCAGACCCCACTGGACACATCCACTCTGTGTCCAGCCTGTAGTGGCCCTAACAGCCAGCCAAGGATTGGCTCAGCCACTCTGCACTTAGGCTGTCCTGCAGTTAGGCCATCTGGGCCATGCTTCTCTGAGAGTGGTGGGCCCTCTGTCATTTGAGCTTTCTAACATTTTTGAATACTCCCTATGTTTTGATAGTTTCCCATATTGTAAGTACCTCCTTCCCAAGGTAGAATCCAGAAAACTTTCTTTTCCAGCCTTCCTTGCAGGAAGAGACAGATGAGTGACTTAGACCTTGCCAATGAGTGACACCCTCATGAGCCTTTGAGTCAAAAGCCAGCAATGAGCAGGAGAAAGTCCTGCATGCGGGCCCCATCCTGATGGCACAGGCTGGGAGCAGGAGCGATGGAGAGTGGATAGTTGGGGAGTGGTTCTTGGAAGCCGACATATGACCTTTCTTGAGCCCTCCCAGCCACAGTGTGAGCTACCTAACATTATTTAATATGCCCCTTTTCTGCTTAAAATAGCATGAATTTTGTTTTTTGCAACTAAGCACTCAGATGGACCCACTCGCTGTCCCACTGCTAAGGGGGTTTCCAGCCCTCTAGCGGGTGTGGATGTGGGCTCTAGGGGCTGAGCACATAGCCTGATGCACCCCCATCCCATCACTACCTCTCTAAGAGATAGAAGCTCTGGCTGGTGAACCTCAGTGGAGCCAGACCTTTGTCCCTCTACTCTGACGACCACAAGTTGGGAGAGCTGAGCCAAGAACTTGAAACCCTATGCAGAGCATAGGCTTTGAACGTATGGGAAAATGGTTGGAGAGCTGCAAACAATGGTCAACCTGTGTCTTTTATTTCACAGAAGTGTTTTTTTCTCCCAGATTAATAAAATTGCTCAATGTAGAAATGTTGGAAAATACAGAAAAGTATAAACTAAAATCATTTGTAATCTCATTCCTGAGGACAATGACCAATGCAATTTTGTGTACTTCTGAGTAACAATAACAAACATTTATATAGTGCTTAGTATATGCCAGGCATTATTTCTAAACTTTTTACCTATGTGTTATGGACTAAATTATGTCCCCCACTGCCACAATCATATTTTGAAGCCCTAACCCCTAATGTGACTGTATTTAGAGATAGGGACTGTGAGGAGGTAATTAAGATGAAACGAGGTCAGAAGGGTGGAGTCCTAATTGAACAGAACTGGTGTCCTTAGCAGAAGAGGTAGAGACACACAGAGAAAAGGCCCTGTAAGGCAGCCGTCTGCAAGCCAAGGAGAGAGGCCTCACTAGAAACCAACCCTACAGATTAATTAGATTAATACAATATGTTAATTCATTTAATCATTACATCTACCCTGTCTTTATACCACAAGTTCAATAAATATTTGTTAAATGGATGAATGATGGACACAGTTTATTCAGTACCATATGCTACTTCTTTAAAACCTGCCCACAGGGGTATTTTCCCATGTTACTACCTCCACACTTAAAAAAAAAATGGATACATGATAATCATTCATGCTCTCATTCAGTTAACATGTATATGTTGAGTCCCCACAATGTGCAAAGCATTGTGTAGGTAGGGACTGGGGTTGTAGCAGTGGACAAACAAGCCATCCCTGCCTGGGTGGGGTATACTTGCTCTATGGACATGCCACTGCCCAGCTGTCAGACATGAAGTAACCCACTTGTTTGGGAAGGTTTCTTTTGATTGAAAATTCTCTGATGAGTCAATTAGCCTGACACAAGCAATGGGACTCTTTTCTTTTAAAAAGGCCAATTAAATTACCAGAGGCTCCTGGGGTGTCCCAGAACCATAGAATGACACAGCGGGACCCCTTGGGATTCAGCCAGAGGCCTCAGCGCTGTGAGTCAGGGCTGGTCAAACCACTGGTCTGTAAAGAAACACCACCACGTAGGTCTCCCGTTCACATAGGCCCAGGGTTTGATGGGAAATAAACCACATTTTTAAGATTTTGAAAGGAAGCAAACAAAAATCTTGGAGAAAAGACAGATGAATGTTTATACCACTTCTGGGGGTAGGGAAAATCTTTTTAAGTACAACAGGAGAGAGAAACCACAAAGGAAAAGACTGGCAGATTTGAAGATCTGACTACATGTAAAATTTAAATGTCTGCATATTAAAAATCACCATTTAAAAAATCTAAAAGATAAATAGATAACTTGCCAAAAATATTGATAGTATACCACCTTCAAAAGAAAGAAAGGTTTGACGTGAAACCCAAATCAAAAAGAAAAAAGGCAAATAAGTAAAGGACGTGAAGGGCAAGTCAAGGAAGAAGAAATGCAGCCCTTCTCTGCCTAGCTGCCCCCCTGGGTGAAATGTGAAGCTGCTGCCTGAATGTCACTACCCATTTTTCTGTCCCCTTCCTCCAAAGACTGTGGTGGGGTCCCCTCTCCCAGCCATATCACAGGGGTGCTGATCCCTGTGAGAGAAGGGAGGACCTACCTCACTCACCTGGAAACCCCTTTCCATCACTGTTCCCATCCACCCAGGATCCAGACCCTTTCCCTGGTGGCCACTAGGCTGCTTGGCCCACTGGCCAGGCCAGATGATCTCAACAATAAAAGCAGGGTAGAGACCAAGAAAATGTGTGAGGGGCTGACATCCTGCCAACCGTTTTTGAAAGGCAGTTTGGCAACATGTATCACAAACCAAAAAAATTCTAAACTTGGACGACCACCAGTGGGTTTGCTTAGGAATGAACACAAAGGTGACCAGAAAAGGATCAATTTGTTCACAAGGATTGCTGCTGCAATATGATTACAATAGCGCCCCAAAGTTGGGAACTCCCCAAATGTCCAATCACAAAGCAGGATTCATTTCTGTACATCAATAAGGAGGTACGCCCTGCTGCCTGTAAAATGATGATGGCACAGAAGATGGCCCCATGACCCAGAGAGATGGTCACGGCAGGCAGCCAAGTCAAAAATGCAGGTTGTATATCCAGTAGGATTCCAGTTACGCTTAAAAGCATTTATATATTCATGGGAAAAAAACTGGAAGAAAGGTTAATAGTGGTTATTGCTGAGTGATGGGATCATAAGGAGATTTCCTTCTTCGAATTTATTTGCATTTTCCCAATTTTCTGGAGTGAATACAATACAACAAGGAAAAATCTACTATAAGAAGGAGCTGCTTCCAGAGCCTTCTCTTGCTTCAGAAAGGGCTGGGGTGCTGGGGAGGGAAAAGCAGGTCAGGGGAAGATCATTGGGGGAATCATAACGGTGCCCTCCCATGTGGCACGAACGGCAGCACAAGAGTAGAAGGTGAATGTTACTGGTCTGTTCATCTGCTGGGCTCTCCCCAGCCCCCTTCTCTGGTGGCCATTAAAAGTCCACATCAATCTGGGGCTGGGGAGGGAGGGTAGGGCTGGAGGTGGCCATGAAGACCTTCAGAGTGGCTCATGCCAGCTCAGGAAGCTGTTACAGTGGAAAGGGAGGGGGAAGCGCCAGCCCCTTTTAGAGGTGGTGGAAGGAGGAGCTCTCAAGTAGGCACCAAGTGCCAGGGAAACCAAAGGGAAGAGACTTTCCAGAAGAGGACGGTGTATTTCCTGGAGGCAGGCAGGATGCTTTCCATTCAGAGCTCATTACAGGGAGTCAAAAAATCAATTCCTAAGACACTGCCCATGTGGGCTCAGACCCAAAGAAAATATAATAAAAACAGCCTTCTGGGAGGGTACCTGCAGGCCCAGGAGAGACACAAAACAGCCCAAAGGACTTCAGAGGTGGAAGAAGCCCACTGGCCAGAGATCTGCTAGAGGGCACCAGGGACCTGCCATGAGAAAGAAGCCCAAGCACAGTAGCTGGTCCCCCAGGATGGTTGGCTGGGTGGGGGCCCAAGACATCTGAGCCAATGGCCATGTCCTCCCTGGTCCTCAAGAGCCCCAGGGAGGGCAGCACTTGCTCAGGCTCACTCAGAATGAAGACAGACATCAGACTGAAGGCAGGATCAGGCGTTCTGACTCCCAGCCTAATGTCCCATCTATTATTCCCTAGGGAGATTTTTTAAAATTGAAAACATAAATAATCCCTATAGTATATAAAGTATTTGATACTATATAAAAACATTATTTGTCATTCAATTCATGAGGTAAAGATAGAATTCCAAAACTTGATGTGACATCAGATTTTTAAACAACTAAAAGTGAGCCAATAACAAATATCAATATAGGCACAGAAACCATAAATAAAATTTTAGCAGATGGATTAAATATGTAAATCAAATATCCACTAAAATAAAGCAGAATCCATCTCCAGGGTGCCACGCTGATGTGGAATAAGCAGCCAGGGGCAGTACCTAAAGATTCGTTGAGCATCGTCCAGGGCAATTGCTTGATGAGCTCATTCACAGTCAGCCCCGAGCAGCTCTATGACATCAGGATGCTAGGATCATCTTAGTAGCAGCTTCTTTAGAAAATGTTGCTCTCACTGTGCCCTTCATTCCATCCACAAGTTTACTGTGGGGGTCGCCGTGTTCACACAATGCGGCTCTGTTCCCTGGGCACAGACGATTGGTCCAGATTACCAATGAACTAGTCGGCTAGCCGGACCCATCACAGTTCTCTGGAAATTTGGAATTGGAATTTTAGTCCTTTTCTGTAGAGAGTACACATCTGCAAAAAAACAGTGAAAGTGAAGCAAATGTACCCAGAGAAGCAGAGATGAGAAACAGAGAAGAATTCGTTGTTGAATTCTCTCCAGGGCCAGTGAGGGGTGGAGGAAGTCAGCATGCAAAACCAGACCAGAAGAGGGCTCAGGCTCAAGGATACTACATCTCCAAACAAATCCCCCATAATAGTTTTTCATCCAGCCCGTGTTGGAGTCTGAGCTTTCAGGAGCCCTCGTTTCTGACAGTCCCTGACTTAAGTGTGCCCGGGAGGCCCAGCAGCACTCCTGCACTTAGAGCATGTGAGCTACTCCCCAGGACCCTCCATTCAGACTGTAGCAGGCTTGAGTACGTCACTACTGCTTTCGGTCACCTAGTTTTGCAGATGGGGATTTGCAAGCTCAGAGAGCTGAAAGGACTTGCCCAAGATCCCACAGCTGGCCTGAGATTTGAAACCAAAGCTGTCAGTCTCCAAGCCCTGTTTTTTCCATTAGACCTACTACAGGAAAACTGGCAAAAATCATACCAAGAGGAATCTGCAATTCAGTATCTTTTCCCAAGAAAATCACTTAAAATTAGGAAGAGAGGATTTCCTATGGAAAAACGGAAACAGCATGAGTTAATGTCTCAGGAAGAGGAAATTTGAATTCAGGAGCCAAGAGAGTTTTAGTGGGAAAAAATGGCAAGTGCAACCCCAGTAAGCAGAGCCGTGGCTCTCATCCCTGAAGTGACGACAGCCTCTTGGTGGTTTGTGTCAGGGCAAACCCCAGGTGGAAGGGAAAAGCATATCCCCTGAACTTGTAGCAACATCAGGTTCAGCCATGAGCTCTCAGAGATGACGCAGACCAGGCACTTCACCCCAAATTCCAGGGCATCCTAGACACGCATGCTGTGCAACTCAACCTTGGGCAAAATAGCTCCAGAGACGTCTGTTTCATCTGTAGGAGAAAGCTCCCAAACAAGGAGAGGTGATGGAATGTGAAACACCGATGGACATGGGGTGCCACGTGTGCACAGATGAAAGGACAGTTTCCTAAGGCAGATTCCCAGAGACCACAGGGGAAGGAGCTGGGTGGGGTGTGGGTCACTCAGCCACCAACACCTGTGGAGAGTCAGAGTGACACCCACAGTGCCGTCCTCTCCACCCAGGACAGGCCTGATGCCTGTCCCCTCCACCACTCAGGAGAGGCCTGACGCCTGTCACCTCCACCACCCAGGAGAAGCCTGACGCCTGTCACCTCAGCACCAGGATAGGCCTGATGCCTGTCACCTTAGCACCAAGACAGGCCTGACACCTGTCCCCTCCGCCACCCAGGAGAAGCCTGACGCCTGTCACCTCAGCACCAGGATAGGCCTGATGCCTGTCACCTCTGCCACCCAGGACAAGTGCCATCTGGTACTGAGGAGACACTCACAAAAGTTTGGTGGTGTGGAATTTTAGAATGAAAGAAAAATCATTAAGCAGCTGTGAGTACCAGTAGGATATGTTCTGGTGGAGAATTAGAAACAGTTTACACCGGGCCAGTGCTGTTTGTGCCAGAGTCCACCTGGGCCTTTTGGAAGCAGGAGGATGGACCTCCGAACTGTGCCTTTGGAAAGCACAGGAGGGATTTCCTGCAGCGGTGGGATATCGTCTCCAGCGGGGCAGACAGTTTCACCACATTGAAGAGGGAGACTCAGGCAGACAGGTCTTCGTCCAGGCACCTCTGCTCCCTCCAGCCCTTTCCTTGGTCCCTGTGCAACAACGAACACACATCCAGCCCCTCCTCCTCCCTCTTGGGCCCTTCCATTGTCATCACCATGCTCCTCAGGCCTGCGTCCTCCGGCTAGAGCCTGATGTCCATGTCCAGCCAGCCCCAAGCACCCCAGGCCTGGTCCTGCTGAACCTACCACTGTACTGACCACACTGCCTCCATGCACTCTCTGCTCTGCCAGGTTTTCTCCTTCCAGGTTTTCTCTTCCTTCTGTGGTTCTTTAGCTGGGAAGTCTGGGCCCTGCTGCCTTACCCTGGACATCTGTGCATCCAGATCAGACTTATCTTCCCAAGGTAAGCACAAATAGTCCCCTTGGGGGAAGAGGACCCGTTTTCCTGAGGTCAGGAGTACCAGCCGATCTGCACTCCTGCTCCGGGCACTCAGATGAGGGAGTCTCCATGCACCGATGAAGGAGAGAAAGAAGAAGGGTCCAAGCAAGCACCTAGAATGGAGAAACTCCAAGGGAAGCAACTCACAACTACTGAACTGAACAGCAGAGTTTGTAAGGTGACTGAATGTTTATGAAATATGGAAATAAATAAAACAGAAAATATACCAGAAAAATATCTCATTCACCAAAGCAAAAAAAAAAAAAAGAAAAGAACTGGGAATAAATAAGATACATGCAGGACCTAGATGAAGGACACAATACAATTTTATAAAAGGACATAAAGAAGACCTCAATGAATAAAGAGATAAACCCTATTCCTGGATTAAAATACTAAATATTGCAAAGATGTCAATTCCCTCCAATGTTATGTTTACATTTAATGCAATCTTTCTTTTAAACTTAACAAAATGGATTTAAATTTCATTTGAAGAACACACATTTACAATACTGACTAAAGATATTTTTGAAGTGAGAACTGCACTAAAGATTAAAATACCACAATAAATAATATAACGAATAATACAAAAATTAAGTCTGTGGTACCAGCCCAGAAATAGATCAATTTAGTAGAAAGCTCATAAACTAAAAAAAATATTCTACAAAATTAAAAAAATTTATAACCCCAATATATTTATTATGTGAGGAGGCTCTTACAAATCAGTTATAAGAAAACATACATGGAAAGAATAGAAGCAAGATGATGACTAAGCAATACAAAAAAGAAACAAATACAAACAGCTAGGAAACATATAAAAATGAGTCAATCCCACAAATAATCAAAGAAAAAATTCAATAAAAATCAGATACACCTTATATTATGCTCAGTGAAATAAGCCAGGAGGATAAAGACAAGTGCCAAATGATTTCCCTCACTTGTGGAGTTACAACAATGAAGCATAACTGAAGGAACAAAATAGCAGCAGACTCAGAGACTCCAAGAATAAACTAGTGGTTACCAAAGGGGAGGGGTGTGGGAGGGCAGGTGGGGAGGGAGGGAGGAGAGGATTGAGGGGTATTATGTTTAGTACACATGGTGTGTGGGATCACGGGGAGAACAGTGTAGCACAGAGAAGGCAAACAGCAAACCTGTGGCATCTTACTACACTGATGGACAGTGACTGCATTGGGGTATGGATGGGGACTTGATAATATGGGTAAATGTAGTAACCACATTGTTTTTTCATTGGAAACCTTCATAAGAGTGTATATCAATAACACCTTCATAAAAAATTTAAATAAATAAATAAATCAGGTACATCTTTTTTATCAATTATCAAAGTTTAAAACATGGTAATAGAGTCCATTGAGAAGGATTCAGAACATGTGTTTGGATCAGCCTTTTGTGGCTGGGAGGGCAATATGGCTAAGGGTATAGAAATTTCAAGTGAGTGCATTCTATCTAGCAATTTCATTTCTAGGAATTTACCTTTAGGAAATAATATGCAGTAATAGCTATATATAAATGTTCAAAGATGCTCCCTATGGTATAAAAAATTTAAGGCAACCTTAATATCTAGTAAGAGTGGGCTAGATAAATCAATTATTGTATATACCCAGGAAAAAATACTATACAGTCATCAAAAATAATGGCACACAGTTTGAAAAAGACAGATGCACCCCTGTGTTTATTGCAGCACTATTTACAATAGCCAAGGAATGGAAGCAACCTAAGTGTCCATCAGTAGATGAATGGATAAAGAAGATGTGGTCCATATACACAATGGAATCTTATTCAGCCATAAGAAGAAAACAAATCCTACCATTTGCAACAACATGGATGGAGCTAGAGGGTATTATGCTCAGTGAAATAAGTCAGGTAGAGAAAGACAAGTACCAAATGATTTCACTCATATGTGGAGTATAAGAACAAAGAAAAACTGAAGGAACAAAACAGCAGCAGACTTACAGAACCCAAGAATGGACTAACAGTTACCAAAGGGAAAGGGACTGGGGAGGATGGGTGAGAAGGGAAGGATAAGGGCGGGGAAAAAGAAAGGGGGTATTATGATTAGCATGTATAATGTTGGGGTGGATAGGGAGGGATGTGTAACACAGAGAAGACAAGTAGTGAGTCTACAGCATCTTACTACACTGATGGACAGTGACTGTAATGGGGTTTGTGGGGGGAACTTGGTGAAGGGGGAGCCTAGTAAACATAATGTTCTTCATGTAATTGTAGATTAATGATAACAAAATAATAATAATAATAATAATGGCACATAGTAATGCCAGAAAATGGTTATATTGCATTAAGAGAAAACAAGTCATGAATTCCATCCTTCCAACAAATATTTATTGAGTGGCTACCACATGGGAATAAACAGCAGTGAATGCAATAAGTAAAACTCCTACTGTGATGCACACTTACATTCCATTATAAAATTTATAAATAGGAATGTAAGGTATGGTTGAATTAATGAAAAGAAGATATGGGGAGGGGAGTCAGGAAAGACCTAAACCAATGTGTCAAAAGTTAAGTGACTGTCTCTGAGTTTGGGATTGAGAATGGTTGTTTTATTTTTCTTTTGAGAGGGCATCTCTCATATTTATTGATCAAATGGTTGTTAACAACAATAAAATTCTGTATAGGGGACTCAATGCACAATCATTAATCAACCCCAAGCCTAATTCTCAACAGTCTCCAATCTTCTGAAGCATAACGAACAAGTTCTTACATGGTGAACAAATTCTTACATAGTGAATAAGTTCTTACATGGTGAACAGTGCAAGGGCAGCCATCACAGAAACTTTCGGTTTTGATCATGCATTATGAACTATAAACAATCAGGTCAAATATGAATATTCGTTTGATTTTTATACTTGATTTATATGTGAATCCCACATTTCTCCCTTATTATTATTATTATTTTTAATAAAATGCTGAAGTGGTAGGTAGATGCAAGATAAAGGTAGAAAACATAGTTTAGTGCTGTAAGAGAGCAAATGTAGATGATCAGGTGTGTGCCTGTAGACTAAGTATTAATCCAAGCTAGACAAGGGCAACAAAACATCCACTGATGCAGAAGATTTCTCTCAGAACAGGGGGGGTGAGGTTCTAAGCCTCACCTCTGTTGATCCCCAATTTCTCACCTGATGGCCCCCCTGCGACTGTGCCTGTCTTAGGTTGTTCCTCCCTTGAGGAATCTTACCCATGAGAATGGTTTTTGTACTCTTTTTGATGCTTTTCTGAGTTTTCCAAACTTTTTATAATGAACATATATCATGTTTGTAGCCAGAAAGAAAAATGAAAAATGTCACCTGTTTTCAAGGAGTTTAAGTGGAGACATATGTAATAGGTGACTTTTCAAAAGGGATTCATTTTTTTTTCAGGTGTACAACATGATTCTTTATTTGTATATATTGTGAAGAGGATCACTGCAATAACTCTAGTTAATATTTATCATCACACATAGTTGCAATTGTTTTCCTGTGATGGGAGCTTTTAAGATGTACTCTGTTAGCATTGTTCAAATATGCAATAGGGGATTCATTTTTTGTAAATGTATTGTCCCCTGCTATACAGAGGGAGTAAATGGGGTGGGCTGGCTGCTCAGGAATGGAGGTGAAGGGGCCCTGGGGAAGGGCCCCCGCAGAAGTGGGTGTGGGATCCAGATAACAAAGAGGCAGTGGGAGGAAAGAAAAGTCCAGGCAAAGGAACATCTTAAAGGTCTTTCTCTAATATCCTCCCCCACAAAATCATACTGATCCTGATTACAGTGTGTTTCCCATGAGTCAGCATCCTCCCATTCCAGGCACGGCTGGGGCCCAGACCTCCCCTGAGCTGCCAGGACAAGAGATAGGATGCTCGCTGGATTCACTCAATCCTTCCTAACCTGGCCTTTTTTTAAAAATTTTTTTTAGCCACTATCACTTTTTTGGAAATCGAGTTTCAGAATTGATGACCACATTATTCAGTCACTTGTTCACTTTTGTTCATCAAGCATTGTCTCTTTCAGCTCTTTCTCTGTCCAGGCAATGGGTAGCTAATATCCTTTCCTGCACTCCGAGCTGCTAGGGACTGCCCCTGCCGCCACCTCATGACGATCAACTGGGCCAAGTCCAAGTCAAGCCTCTCTTCAGAGAGACCTGAGGTCCTGGACTCAGCCATGAGTAGATCTTGCCCCTGGGAGTTAGATTGATGGTCTGTGCATGCTTACCATCCCTCACGTGGCTTCTTTCCCAGGTGTGGATGGGGCTCTGGGCTGGAGTTTGATGTTTTCTCTTTGTGGCATGAGCTAAGAAACAACACAACTCAGAAGGAGGTTACTACGCCAAAACACTTTCATGACACATTCAACGGCTTGGCACCAGCTTCTAGGGCTTCTCCTAGCCCAGGTACCACCGTTATCCTAGGACAGCCTCCAAGGATAACCTAGACCTTTAGGACCCTGCTTCTGTCCTCTTCTTCCAGGCATTTGCAGCCCCTTGACCAATCTCAACAGACACGGCCTCCTGACTTTCCAGCACTCATCTGTTCTCCTGACATGCCACCCAGGAGATCTACTGCTCCTCATTGCTCACTTCCATTCCTGTCCCAAACCCACTTCTGCCCACCCCATCAGCCCCAACATTCACCTTTGTCAGAGCCAAGGACTTTCCCTCTGGCCCCATGCCACAGTGAACAGAGATCAGGCCTCTTTTCCAGCCTGGGCTGCAGAGCAGAGGTGGATGTGGGTAGTCACAGCCTGCTGGCTGCACGCTCTGACAGAGGGGCACCGAGGGGCAGAGGGGCAGAGAGGGGCTCCTAGCCTAGGGTTGCTCTGAGTCCAAGTTCATCCCAGAACAGAGAAGAGGATGACTGTTCTGGGACTTGGCTGCTCCTCTGGGACCACAGCTGTGGACCACAGGGGGGCTCTGGCTCCAGCCACGAGGGACTAACCTTTACTTAACTCCACATCCCTTCCAGATGTTACATCTTTTGTCCTCTCCATTCACAGCAAACTCCCTGAAAGCGTTGTCTCTGCTCACTGTCTGCACTTCCTCACCTCAGTCTGTGCACCAAGGTGTCACTGTCAAGGCACCATGACCACCACGTTGCTGAATCCAGGATCCACATCTTTGTTATCGTCTTGCTTTTCTGGCTCAACAACTTTCAATGTAGTTGAAGGGAAACATTTACCTCTCTTAGTTCCACAACCACACACTCCCTAGATTCCCTTCTACTGCACTGGCTGCTCCTCTGACCCTCCTGTGCTGCCTTCTTTCCGGAGCGCCTTGTGGGTGAGTCCTCACCACTCAGCCGCCACCTGGCCTCATGGTGTAGTAGTGTCTGTACACCAACGACAACTAAATGTTTCCTTCCCAGTCCCACCTCTCTCCTGCGCTTCGGACTCCCACATGCAGCTCTCCTCTTGGCGGCCCCCACTGGACACCTGAGCGGTATCTACAAAGGTCCATGGCTGTGCGGACACCAGGGCTGCTTTCCCAGCCTCCACCCCATTCCTGCCCCTTTGGTAAGCAGGTGCTCCTACCCAGCAGGCCTGGTCTCTGATGGGTGAAGACAACTAATATAACCCTATCCCCATGTGCCCCAGTGGTTAGGGATTTTAAGTGGTCCAGTCAAACTGAACAGAACTTCAGGACTTCTGTTTAATGGTTGGGCAGTAGAAGCTTCTTCTTCTGGTGGGTGTTGGGACTGAACCCTGTGCTGACGTTTTGCCCCACTGGGGGAAGCCAGATTGAAAGCAAAGCCAGAGTGCGGAGCCATGGAGAAGCCCTGACTAAATCATGCCCGAGTTCTGGACTTTTCAGTTATCAGAGCCCCTACGTTCCCCTTGGTGCTCAGGCCAGTTTTACTCGTGTTTTCTGTTACTTGCTAGTTGGAGCATCATGACCCATAGGATGTACACCATAGGATGGCCACCACTGAGCTTCCATATTTCTACCACCCCTCAACCTGCTTTTCTGTGCTCTTTCCCATTTCAGTTCATGTCATCCCAACCCATGCAGGGGCTGAGCCAAGACCCTTCAGCTCATCCCTGACTCCTTTCAGACTCTCACACCCTTTATCGAGTCTGTCAGCAATTTCTTTCAGCTCTATCTTCAAAATATATGGAAAGTCCGTCCACTCCTACGCTTGTCCCACTGTGGCCCACGCTGTCACGGCAGCCAGTCTAATCTTAAAAAAACTGAATTTGGTGACATTATTAGTCTGCTTTAAAATCTGCCAACTTGGAATGAAATCCAGAGTCCTTACCAGGCCTGTGAGCTCTATGTGATCTGGCCCTGCCTAGCTTTCTGACTCATCCCCTTGCACGCCACCCCCCAACCCCCGCCATGCCAACTGCAAGGTCTACTGTTCCCCAGACTCCCTGTACTCCCACAGAAGGCTGTGCACAGCTCCTCTCTCCCCCCATTCTTCCTGTTGTTGCCTCCATCTTGCCATCCAGGTCTGAGCTCAGATGTCCCCTCCTCGGGGAAGCCTTGCTGAGGACCCAATCTCATGGTGCCCACCCAGTCAAACTCTACCATAGCCCCTGTTGGATTTTACTAGCCCTTCTCACTGTCTGAAATTATCTTGTTTGTGCATATATTCACTTCTTTATTGTCTGTCTTGCTGTATCCTAAGACCTAACATTGTTTGCCTGTGGACAGACTATGAATTCCAAGAATGTCTATGGCCATCCTAGAGGCAGAAGGTGGCCAGGCCTCACTAATGTGGGCATTATGCACCACTGAAATGGAAGCCCAGAGTCTCTGCTAAGCCTCTGGGCAGAACAGGAGTGTGGAGGCAGATGAGAGGGTACAGGGGAGAATTTGTGAGGTTTTTCAGAGACGGGGACTCCACATGGCAGCTCACATCAGTTTCCAGCTCTTCTATGGAAAAAGCGTCAGAGAAAAGGGGCCCAAGAAACCTCTGTGGCTGCAATCACGGGAAGCCCCAACTCAGAGAAGCCCTAGGGGGGGAGTGTGTGGGGAGGTCTCAAGTCACCCTGAGGGCTTTGGTCCCAGATTCTACCTCTGCTGGGCCCAGAGTCCCTGGCACCACTGCAGCTCCAAGGGTGGGCTGTGTGGTCTGGGAAGGAGTGGGCACTGCTGCCATCAGAGGCCTCAGGTCTGGCCCTGGACTCTGCTGGACTGAGGCCACTCAGGCTCAGGCCAGGGAGGGGCCACTGCCCGTTCCCTAGCACACACTTCCTTCTCCTTTTAGAACAGCAAATGCTGCTGCTGAGGCCTCGGCCACAGCTTCCTGTCGCCTTCTGAGATCAGAAGCCACAGCCACAGTCTTAGTGATTGCCTTGCCGAGACACAGGGGTAGGCACCTTTCCCAAGGTGGCATGTTTAGTGTCAGCTGCCTTGATGTCTTGAGGAAGGTCAGCTCTGGCTCTGGACGGGCGATGCAGCTCTGGGCAGGCCAGCACTCAGCACGGGTGGGAGGAGCACCTCCCCTCTCCAGCTCCGTGCTCTTGGAAATCCCACTGATCCACAGGGCAAGGGGTACACATGCAGGTATTGAGGGGCCACCTGAGGCCTAACATCTCTGGGCTATGATTTTCACCCTAGCCTCTTAAGGGATCCAGGGCCCAGGGAATCAATGCAAAATGACTTAGGGCCAGGCCTCCTGCCCAAATTGATAAGGTTCCCTGGGCTGGTGGGAAGGAGCATTTGGGGTAGGGGCAGCCAAGGGGAGAGTGAAGACCCCTGGGAAAATGGGAGGCAAAGTCTTATCCCTTTCTTGGGTTTGGCCAGAAGGAGTTAACAGATCTCAAAGTAGAAGGACACATTCTTGTCTGGTTTAGTTAGAGGTCTTCCAAACTAGTAGAGGGAGAAGAAACGATTAAAAAAAAAAACTAACCCAAAAGAAAAAAAAGAAATAGAATGGAAAAAAGTAGAAGTCTCTCTAAGATAAATTTATCCAAATATTATAGTAATATTATATTCAAATTAAAACTCACTAACCATTCTAGGTAAAAGATAAAGATTGTCAGACTGGATTAGAAATCAAAATGAGAGACACATGTAAAACATAAGAAAAGCTGACAAAAAAAAGAACAAAACGTGAAGATGTACCAAGCAAAAGATAACCGAAGGAAAGCAAAGTAAGACAAAATAGACTGTAAGGCAAACATCCTTCTAGAAACAAAAGAATTTTAGCATTCATCATTACTTTATAACAATGAATATTCAATTCAAGAAGATACAACTTACATGTTATATGCATAATCTCCAAATATGTAAAGGAAAACCAACAGAACTGCAAGGGTAATTAGACAAGTTCACAATATGGTGAAAGATTGTCACATACCATTCTGTGGCGGACAGACTAACATGCCAGAAATGTCAAAAGTTCAGTAAGGATACAAAGATTTTAACACCACAGTGAGAAAACCTGACCAAATGGACATTTGGATAAATGTACTTTGTGTAAAATGCTCTATCCAGTAACTCAAAAATAAAGATTGTTATCAAAAATGCATAGAACATTTATAAAAGCTGACAATATATTAAACGATAAAGTAAGTCTTAAGAAATCTCTAAGGGTGCCATCATCTGGCGCTACACTGTCCAGTACGGTAGCCAGAAGGCACAAGAATGTGAATGCTGCGCAGTTGAAATATGGCCAGTCCTAATTCAGATGTGCTGTATACATAAAATAGACACTGTATTTTGAAGACTTATTATGAAAAAAAGAAAGTAATTTAAAATATGACATTAATAATTTTTAATTGATTACATGTTAAAATGATACTATTTTGGATATATGATGTTAAGTCAAACGCATTATTAAAATGAATTTTTATCCACTTCTTTTTAGTTTTTTAAAAGATGGCTACTAGAAAATTTTAAATTACACATGTGATTTGCATTATGTTTCTATTGAATATTAATGATATAGGGCATATGTTCTGACAACAATACAATTAAGAAGAAATTAACAACAACAAAAAAGAGAGAGAAAGAAAACTACAAACCCCTAATTACTTGGATGTTAAAGAACACATTTAAAAAATAACTCACATATCAAAGAAGAACTCAAAATAGAAATTAAAAATGTTTGAACTGAGTAACAAAATACAACTGAATCAAAGTCTGTGAGATGTTGCTAAAGCAGTACATAGAGCAAAGTTTAGAGCAGGGGTTGGCTTAATCCAGCCAACAGCCTAGTTTTGTAAATAAAGTTTTATTGGAACATAGTCAAGTCTATTTGTTTATTTATTGCCTGTTTCTGCCTTTCTGTTACAATGGCAGAATTGAGTAGTTCTGAGAGAGCTCTACCAAGCTAAATATATTTACTATCTGGCCTTTTATAGAAAAATATTGATTCATAGCCTTAGGTATATATATGAGAGATGAGTAAAGAGTGAAAAGCAGCACATTAAGTATCTATGTCAAGAAGTTTGACAAAGAACAGCAAAATAAACCAAAGAAAATGTATGAAAGGAAATAATAGAAGGCAAACAGTAATGAAATAGAGAATGAGCATCCATTACAACTTAGGACCAGCAAAGCTCAAAGTTGGTTTTTTGAAAAGACTACAACAATGAACAAACCTCTAGTGAAATAATAAGTAGAGAGAAGAATTAATAACCAAAATCAAGATTACCACTGCTGATGCTGAAGACATTAAAATGATAAGGAATATTTTGAAAGCCATATGCTAATAAAATTTAGGAAAAACTGACAAATCAGCATAAAATTATGATCTCAGAATTGACTCAAGGAGAAATAGAAAATGAATAATCCTATACCCTATAAAACAATGGATTCAGTAAGAAAACTCTGACCCCAAATAGCTTCAACAGTGAATTCTACCAAACATTCAAGGAAAACATGGTTCTGGTATATACAAACTTGTCCAGAAAATATAAAATAAGCAAACATTGTTGTGATACCAAAACTAGACAGACAATATGAGAAGGTGATATCATAACTATTTTCACTAGGGTGATCATATACTTTATTCTCCAAACGAGGGTACTTTTGAGAGTGAAAGAAAGTACTATTAATAATATGATGTAGAAACTGTGGTTGTCCCAGGCAAATCAAGACATATATTCCTCTAAATCTCACTAATGACATAGATGTAAATATCCTTAAAAAAATTTGAGGATAATCATACTAGCAATACATAAAAATGGCAATAAAATATGATGACCATGTTGGGTATATCTGGAATACAGATTATTTTAATATTAGAAAATAATGTGATTCACCACATTAACAGATTAAAGAAGAAAACACATATGATTCTCAATATATGTTGAAAAAAACTTGATAAAATGAACATCCAAACATGGTTAAAAAAAAAAAACTCTTTGCAAACGTAGGAATAGAAAGGAATTTACTTAATCTGATAAAGTATATCTACAGTATACTTAGAGGAAACATCATGCTTAATGGTAAAATGATGAAATCTTCCCCTTTGAGATCTGTGACAAGACAAAGACGCCTCATATCACTATTTCTGTTCAAAATTTTACAGGATATCCTAGCCTGTGTAGTAAAGAAACAAGAGGCTTAAAAATAAGAAAAGTAGAAGGAAAATGTCACTGTTCACAGAAAACATACCTATGTATAAAATCCACAAAGATCTATAGGTAAAGTTTAATATTAATAAGAAAGTTTACAAGTTTGCTGGGTATAAATTCAATCCATAAAAATCAATTATATTTGTCTATACCAGAAAAAGACATTTATTAATGTGAATTTTAAAAAATATACAGTTTTAAATATTGTACGAAAATATCAAGTTCCCAGGAATAAATTCAACATAAGACATATAAGTCCTTTACTGAGAAAATTTTAAACTTTATTGAGTGACATTAAAGAAATAAAAAATAGATATACTATATTCATGGATTATAAGTCTCAATATTTTAAAGATACCATTTTATTTAAATTGATTTATAGAATCAGTGCAATCCCAAAGTCCCAGCATTTTGGGGGGGTTTCAGGGAGCAACTGCTGAGCTGATTTAAAATTGATATGTATGAATAGCCAAGACACTCTTGAAGAAATAGGACAAGGTGAGAGAACTCTCTACCAGATACCAAGGTGTAGTATAAAATTATCATATTTAAGACAGTGTAATATTGAGAATTAATAGGACAATGGAGCAGAATAGAGAGCCCAGAAAGAGACCTATGCCCACATATATATGAACCCTTGAAATAGGATAAAGATAGTGTTGCAAATCAACAGGGAAAGCTTTGACAGCCTTCTCAAAAAATGCAGCTGGGACAAATGAGTATTAATGTGGAAACAAATCATACAGTTGTAGGTGGGTTAAAGACATCACTGCGAAAAGTAACGCTATATCGTTTTTAGATAGTATGCAAGAAAATCCCCTGGCCTTAAGGTAAGGAAGGCAGGGATTCCTCAACAAGATACAGAAAGCACTACCCATAAAGAAAAGATGTGACTACAGATGGTCCCCAACTTAAAATGGTTCAACTTAGGATTTTTTTGTCCTTACGTTGGTGCAAAAGTGGTATGTTTTAATAGAAACCATACTTCAAATTTTGATCTCCTCCAGGGCTGGTACTACACAATACTGGGTGGTGGCAGTGAGCCACAATCCCAGTCAGCCATGTGATCAAGAAGGTCAGCAATGACACCCCCACAACCATTCTGCACCCCCACAACCATTCTGTTTCTCACTTTCAGTACAGTAGTCAATAAATTACATGAGATGTTAGGCACTTTATCCTAAGATAGGCTTTGTATTCGATCATTTTGCCCAATGGCAGGCTAATGTAAGTGTTCTGAGCACGGTAAGGTAGGTGAGGCTAAGATGAATTCAGTAGGTTAAGGGTATGAAAAGCATTTCAACTTAAGGACATTTTCACCTTCGATGTGTTTATTGGGTTGTAACCTGATCGTAAGTTGAGGAAGATCTGTACATTAAAATGAAGAACTTTGGTTCCTCAAAGTGACATGGAGTGACAAGATAAGAAAAGAGTGGGAGAAGATATTTGCAACATATATAATCCACATAAATAGTATCTAGAATATTTAAAGGAATTCTACAAATAGGAAAATTGCAGATGATTCCAGAAAAAACTGGGCAAAAGGTTGGCAGGCATTTCACAATAGAGGAGCTCCAAAAATGTAAATGTCAGTGAGATATCATGTATGTCTACCAGATTGGTATAAACAAAAAAAGTCTGAAAACTTTAGGCAATTTCACATGCAGCAAGGGTGTAGAGCAATGGGATTCTTAAATATGGCTGGTGGGAATATAAATTGGACATTGTGATACTGTTTAACATTAGTAAAATTGCGTGACTCAGCACTTCCACTCCTAGGTACGTGTGTATATACACAGCTAATCAGATTTATTGGCTTAAAATAATACAAATTTATTATCTTACCATCCTAGAGAAGAGAAGTCTTAAAAATCAGGGTATTGGTAGGGCTCCATTCCTTCTGGAAGAATCTACATCTCTGACTTTCCGGGCGTCTAGAGGCCTCCTGCATTCCTTGGCTGGTGGCTCCTTCTTCCATCTTTAAGGTCATCTGTGTAGGATTTTCAAATCTCTCTCACTGTCTCTGACTTCTGCTTCTGTTGTTCGGTCCCCTTCTCTGGATCTGACCCTCTTGACTCCCTCTTATAAGGACCTTTGCAGCTCCACTGGGCTTAGATAATCCAGGATAATCTTCCCATTTAAAAATCATTCTCTGGACCCAGAAATGCCACTCTTAGGAATTTACCCTAAGAATGCAGCAGCCCAGTTTGAAAAAGACAGATGCACCCCTATGTTTATCGCAGCACTATTCACAATAGCCGAGAAATGGAAGCAACCTAAGTGTCCATCAGTAGATGAATGGATAAAGAAGATGTGGTACATATACACAATGGAATATTATTCAACCATAAGAAGAAAACAAATCCTACCATTTGCAACAACATGGATGGAGCTAGAGGGTATTATGCTCGGTGAAATAAGCCAGGAGGAGAAAGACAAGTACCAAATAATTTCACTCATATGTGGAGTATAAGAACAAAAGAAAACTGAAGGAACAAAACAGCAGCAGAAGCACAGAACCCAAGAATGGACTAACAGTTACCAAAGGGAAAGGGACTGGGGAGGAGGGATGGGAAGGGAGGGATAAGGGGGGAGAAAAAAGAAAGGGGGCATTATGATTAGCATGTATAATGTGTGTGTGGGGCACAGGGAGGGCTGTGCAACACAGAGAAGACAAGTAGTGACTCTATAGCATCTTACTACACTGATGGGAAGAGACTGTAATGGGGTTTGTGGGAGGGACTTGGTGATGGGGGGAGTCTAGTAAACATAATGTTCCTCATGTAATTGTAGATTAATGATAACAACAACATCAACAAAAAAAACGAATATGAAAAAAAAATCCTTCTCTGCTAAAGTAAGATAACATATTCACAGGTTCCAGGAATTAGGACATGGACAACTGGGGAAAGGGAGGCATATTCTGTCTAATAAACATACATACACATACACCAGGATAATATTCATAGATTTGTTTGCAAGAAAAACTGGAAACAACTCAAATCTATTCATTTAACATTAGAAGACAGGCACAGTTAAATTATATTGTTTAGGAATGCTGTCTTCACATGGCGCTTCCAACCTGTTTGCCATGCCGACTGTCTGGTGTGGGAGCCCAGAATATTTATTTCCCCAGAACTCCCAGACCAGTCCCCACCCCCTACCCAGGCCTCAGGGAGGAGCACAGGACCTCCCTATGGAAACCTCTGGGCCTGGTACACATACTATCATAATCAGAGAGAGGACTGCAGGTGTAGCAGGCCAGGAGGAGGCTGGGGCTGCAGCACAGAAATGAGGTGTGGCCTTCTAGGCCATGGGCCTCCTACCCTCACCCAGCCTGTGGCACCCTGGACACATTCAATGGAAGGACAAGCATGTGCCTCGGCAGTTAAGTCTGAAAATGTTTTCAGGGTGAAAAAGTCTAATACACCTGTGAGACCCATGACTCACTGCTCAACAGTAAATATTTCAACCTAAATGACTGCGAGTTTAAGAGAAGCTGCTTAAGAAGCCAAATGCAGGGTCATTCCTGTGTGCTGAGGGAGGAGGAGAGAAGGACCCATCATCCAGGCACCCAGAGGCCGCAAAGAGAAGGTAATCATCCAGGAGCCAAAGCGCTTAAGCTCCCAAAAGAAGTACCCCAGAGGAAGGCAGCGTGAGTCAGAGACAGAGGTGGAAATGCACCCCAGCTCTCCTCTCGGGCTCCAGGAGCTTCCACCCCCTTCTGTACCTGCCAGAGCACAAGTTAGGGCGTCTGAACCCAGAGGCAAATGCGTGGGAATAATTGGCTCTAAATGAGGGCTGAGCTCAGCAGGGACCGCATGCAGTGGGCCGCAGGCTCTGTACCTGCCAACGGCTGCAGAATGACTGCAACGTGTAGGGCACACCTGAAATGCCACTCTAATTTTTTTCCAGTCACTGACTTCAGATGTGTCCCTTCCTAATACTCCTTCCTCACTCTGGTCAGCTTCTTGGGTAGATTCCCACCTCTTGAGTCATTTGCAATATAAAACAAAAGTGAGTACAGCTTAGAGCCAATTTGCCACGCAGTTCTTCCCTAGCCAGGGTGGGCCAGCTCTGACCACAGAGCCAAAATGGTGGGGTCAGGGAGGGCACAGTCTCGCCTTTCTCTTCTCTCCCATCTTTAGGCTCTTTCCTCCTGGGTACGATGGGAGGGGAGGTATCCCCTTATCTGGAGTTGCTTTTGGGGCTGGGCTTGTCTGGCTGTGAGGCTCTCTGCAGCAGGCAGGTCCCCAGGGGGTGTATGTGCGCATCCTTCAGGATCCCCTGCAGGCACCAGCAGGAACCTCCCTACTCATAGTTCCCCGTCAAGGGAAAACCCCTTGCCGACCTCTTCTGAGGCCCCTGCTCTGGTCCTGGCAGTCATCGTACGATCTCTTCATGGGTCGCCTTGCCCAGCAGATGGCCTTCTTCACTCTGGGTTTAAGCCCCTCTAACTTCTGGGTGTCCACTTGGGCCCTTCATTTTTGCATACTGTGGGAGGCTTGAGGCTCCAGGGCCCTCCGACCCCAGTGGCTATCTTCTCGGCTCAGACAGGCAGGGGCTGCATGCAGGGCAGTAGGTAAATTCCTCTGGCATCCTGGCAAATGGTGCTTTAATCTTAAGGGGGAAGTTTAGAAACAAACGTCCTCTAACTGACAGCTAACTGGGTAGAAGGTGGCACTGCAGTGGCTTAGCATCCGGCCTTTAGAGTTGTTTTATATTGAGTAAGATGGGAAGGTTTTCGAATAAAAAAAATGGGCTACACTATTCTCATCCCACAGACCCCCAGGCATAGCTCCCAGGAGCTGGAGGAGGGCAGAGGAATGAAAGAGAACTGAAGGCGTAAACTGGGGTCAGGGGACTTCAGGGGGGTCAGGATCCTAAGCTACCAAGGAGCAAGTGTTCCCTGGGCTGGAGGGAGCCCTGTGGATCCTCAGTGGGGCTTTCCTTAGGACAGAAACTAGGCTGCTTCTCCTGGGGCCTGGTCCAAAAGAGCCTACCTTAAGTCACCAGAGGGATGCTAGCAGGGGTGATGCGAGCACAGGGGTGTCTGGAAAGCCTCTCTGACTATTGGAGAGGGAATTGGGAATTGGGGCAGGAGGTGCCTGGCCTGGGTGCTTGGGGAATTCAGGCAGCCAGGCCTGGGTCCGGATGGAGGTGCCGGTGGGAATGATGAGAAGCAGCTGTTGCAGAGAGGTGCTAGGAGGCAGATGTGGGCAGTGGGGACAGGGATGAGGAGGGTGGGGCTAGGGGTGACCAGGCCAGGGAGAAGGAGAAGGGTTGGGCAAGCCCATGCAAGGGCTTGGACAGGGAAACACTCAAGACAGAACCCCAGAGAATCAAAACCACAGCACTGAAGAAATCAACTGCAGAGCGTGGAACCGCAACCAGATGCAAGTCAGATGGAGAAACTCTAGAAACAGAACACTGGGCACAAACTGACTCTTTACAAAGTGTTTATTTTTCCCAGAGGAGAAGGAACCCTTTTGAAATCTGAGAAGCAAATGAACACAGTTTCACATTCTGAGCTCTGCTCAGAGGCTCTGGAAAGGGCTCCATTATTAAAATAAATAGCTCCACAACAGGATGAATAATAAATAAATAAACCGCTACATAAATAGACGTGATCATCGGTAACCCTGAGACCAAACTTGAGCAGCCCAGTTGAGGAGCCACATGTTCAACAGCTGAGACGTGTGACAGACCGGGCCTTTAACCGCAATACCAAGGACGAGGATTGGCGGCCCAGGACCTGAGCCCAGCTCTGGGCCCTGGCTGTGCGCAGGCACACGCTGGACCAAGGGTTTCAGCACAGGTGAAGTTTGAGAGTTTCTGGGCATCTCAGCAAGGACTTTAGGGTATCATCCAGGGTTTTTAGGAAGACATTCAACTTCTTTGAGAACTCATGGAAATCTCTTGCTAGGATGAGCTCTTCTCCCTTTAAGGAAATCAGAAATTTGGGTCGGGTGTTGCGGTGGTGGGGTCGTGCGGCAGTGGGCATTCTAGCCTGGCTGGCAGCTTACCTGGGATGTAGGTGTGGGTATGGGCAAGGTTCCCAGGAGTTTCTGTGGACCAGAGGCAAGAGAAGCCAGTCAGCTTATAGGGAAATCAGGAAGGCAATGGGGGTCTCACTAGGAGTAGCAGGGCCTCCTAACTGACTAAGAAGGTACCGGGTGGCATCTCTGCTCCCAGCCCTGGAGTAGCTGTGTCAGGGGACAGGCTGAGAACTGGGGTGAAGGCAGAAACGCTGCTCCTGTTTGGGAAAGGGCAAGCCACGGCCATTCCCTCTGGCCTGGGGTGGGCTCTCCTGGGACGTGGAGACCCAAGTGCCAGCGAGTCCCTCTCCAGCCTCACACACCTCAAGGCCCTCCAGATTTTTACTGATGGTTGGAGATGCAGTAGAAACGTTGAACTTCTCTTGAGATTCTCCTGAAAGCAGCCAGGTTAGACTTGAGAAGGGTCTTGTCCTGCAGGACAGAGTACACGAGGCAGGGCTGGGGAGGCGCTGTCCTTCTCATAGCTTTGTGTCATCCCTTCTGCCTCCTTTCTGGGAGCTCTCCACCAGTGCCCTGCACATCTGCCCCCGTCCTCTTCCTCCCAGAGCTGTTTTGTCCCAGGCCCCAGGAAGAACCTGCTGTGCATCACCAGGTTACAACACATTCTGGCAAAGCCCATGCACGGCAGGGCCTGTCCCACCTCCTGGCTCCAGGTGGGCTGGGGAAGGGGCCTGAGTGGGTGGGGGAACTCGGAGTCAGCAGCCAGAGAAGACCCAAAGGAAGGAGGTCTGCTTTGCCAACATAAAAGATAGAGCTCCCACACTTGGCAGAAAACGTCTACTACCCCACCTGAGGTAAAGAATAGGCTGAGGAAGTATTTGCAGATAAGATGTCAGATAAAGGACTGCCACTCAGGTGTGGCCAGCCAGGAGTGCCTGACCCCAGGTCACCCCAGCCCAGGGCAGGGCCCAGCAGCAGGGTGCAGTCGCTCCTAGGAGACCGTGGGCCCTCAGTCTGAGCTCTCACCTTCAGGATGTGCCGCTGATTAAAGTCACTGGATTCCTGCAGGGGGACAGAACCATGAGAGCTCTGGTCTGAGACCGAGTCAGGCCGTCCCCTCCCCTGCCCAGTGGGGCCCCAGCTACTCACGGAATTGATGGTCAGATTATTCTGCATTTCAGAGATGGCATACCAGTAGCAGCAGGCCCGGGGGTGACGGGTCCCTAAGGGCAGGGTGTTCGGGAAGCTGAAGGGAAGGAAGAGGAGGAGAAGGTGGAGGCAGACAGATCTCCCCATCTCTGGGTTTCTGGGAGCTCCCGTGTTCCTCCCTGATCCTACAGAAATATGAGGTGGCCAAGCCTGCATCCTCTCTTATAGGCCTGGGGCGGGGAGTGGGGTGACTGTGGAGGTACAGAGAAGCCCCAGATAGGCTGATATTCTTTTCTGATAGGGAACCTCCATGACAAACACATCAACTTATTCATCATTTTCTGGAACTCAAGACAGGTGAAACTTAAAAAGACACCCTCAAGGAGTTTCACCTCACCTTACAAAGGAAGATAAGAACCGCTGTCCCCCAGGCAGAGTGGGCCCAGGCGAGGCAGCAGCATGGCTTGAGCTCCCCCTGCCCAGCCAGGACCTGGTTTGCCATCCCCTAGGCAGCTCTGACCCCCGTGCTGGCCTCTCCTTTCTCTCTGACAGACAAGATTTTGCCCGACAACATGATCTGCATGGCTAACAATACGCACAAAGGCTCCACCACTTTGAAGGTCATTTCTTAAGGTCCTGGAACATTGTGCTGCTAGCATTTAAGTCCCAACATTGTCATCTCACAGTCTGGGGGCAGCTTCTTCGATCATGGGGAGGGTGGGGCTGATGGGGGCTGCCCGACCCTCCCCTGGATCTTGATTTTGTCTGAGATAAATATTATGAACACAATAGGAATGTGTGCCCAAATCTTTATGTTTTCAGGTGGGCAACAAGAGAGTGATGGGCAGTGGATGCCCAGATATTTATTAATAACAAGAATGACAGGGCCGCCCCAGTTGCCCAGCTGTCAGAGCAGGGGTGGGTAGAATGGAGACTGACAGGTGTCAGAGCAGGGGTAGGTAGAATGGAGAGTGACAGAATATCTGCAGCAGAAACCCTGCTCTGCCTGGGAGTGCTTCCTCTGTGACACAGTGGGCTCCAGGCCATCCTTCAGGTCTTAGCTGTGCTTCCTTGGTCACTCTGGATAGCCCAGGGGTGAGGCCACCCTATTTCTGGGACCCTGCTCCCCACTGAGGGCCAATTATTCTAGGCTGTGATTTTCCATCTGTCTTCTCTATTAGCCTGGACTTGGGGAGGAAGGCCACTTGGCACAGACGGGCCCACAGAGGCCACGTGTGCAGCGAGGGATGGAAGCTGAGAGTGCACAGGTGAAGGCCAAGCAGGCCCCATGGGAAGAGTACAGAGCTGGGTGGGATTGGAGGCCAGGCCTCTTCGGGCCCCCAAGTGGCTTTTCCATGGGCTCTGCTCAGGTGGGCCTGTGACACCTGATGGCACTGCTTGGCTGGCCAGAAGCCCTGAGCTGCCTCCTGCCCGGACAAAGCCAGGCCGTGTGGTCAGGGCACCAGCGGAAACAGGACTGAAGTCATGGGCAGACTAAATCTGACACATGAGCCGTGGAGAGGGTGGCGGGGGAGTTCATCGTGATGACTTAGGCCTGGGTCCCTGCTGGTGGTGGGCACCCCAGAAGATTCCACCAGATCTGTGGGGGTAAGGGATGGGAAGGAGCAGGCGGACCTCTGATTGCATGGCCCCAAGGGCCAAGACCTTGGGCACTGTGCCCCACTTGGAGTGAGCCCAGGCCCCTAGCAGGATGGGGCCATGCCTGCTGGGATCGCTGGGCATGGCCCGGAGATGCACACTGACACCCACAGGGTCTCTTCCCTGCAGACTCCGGGTGGCAGTCCTGGACTGGCTCTCCTGCTCCAGCCCTAGCAGGGCCTCCCTCATGGGACCCAGGGCTGGGCACCCTCAGCTCATTTCCCTTCCTGATTGCAATCAGCCATTCAGCTGCAGAGGAGGCTTTCCCTGGCTAGGCTGACGCAAATGCCCGGGCGGAATTACTTTCTTACAGGAGGCCAGGCCTCTCCGGAGGGGTTAGTTAGGCCTGTGGCTTGTGTGCGGGGGAGGCAAGGGGAGTTCCTGTGATTTCACCTGAAGAGGCTCCTTTAGAGTCAAGGCAAACCTCAAGTCAACTCCAGAGGAGGCCCAGGCTCCACCTAGTTCCCCTGAGAGGCAGCAGGGGCTTGCAGTGGGACCCAGATGGCCTCTACAGTGAAGGCCGGGCAGCCCCTCAGAACACATTCACTCTGTGGAATGCACACAGGGATGTTGGGTTGCACGCAACAGGCTTTTCTAGAGGGGCTGGACGCACAGCCTCCTGCCTCCCTTGTTCGGTAGTCCCTGCTCCCTTCCCTGCCCCACATGACCTTCTCCAATGGCCCAAGGCTTCTGCCTGGGGGTCCTCCATTCTACACTCTGGCCCAGAGAGACCCTGAATTTTCCCCACCTCCTTGCCCTCTGACCCCAGGCTCTCAGCCCCTCAAGGTTATTCCCCAGGCAGTCAATTCAGACTCCCAACTAAGCTGCCCTCCTTGCCTGTAAACTCTACCGCCCCAAACCCTCAGGGGCTGACTGCTTCCCCTTCCCTAGGGAGCACACAGAAGCTGTTGCTGCCTCCCTGCCACTAAACCTGTGGACCCATCCCACTGCACCTTCCTGCCAGGTGGACGGCCTGCCAGGCAGCCTCTCCCTGAGCACCCTGCCCAGTGGGCATGTGCTACCTGGTATTGGGAGCCCTCCCTGCATGCACCTGCCTCAGGCACCCGAGGCTCCGGCCCACCACCCTGTTCGTCTCCAGCAGGAGATACTCACGCTCCTGTCTGGAAAGCGCCTTCTCTGACCCTTGGCTCCTCAGGCTGCCCCGTCCCTCCCTCCCTTCAGATTAAAACTTCTTCTCAGTGTCTCTGTCTGACCCTCACTCCCCCCACTGCTGCCACCACTCACTAAAACTGCCCCTCCAGGGGCACCAGTGGCCTCCTTTTCAGTAATGCCAGGGGCTGCGCTGTATTCTCCCCCTAATCTGTTGCTTTCCAGTGCTGCCCAGGTGGGTGCTCAGCCTCTGGGGTCAGACAGACCTGCCCACATTCATCCTCAGGAGCTCAGCAATTCAGCCTTGGTTTCCTCATCCGTAAAATGGTAAAAAGAGTAGCTGCTTCAGATGCTCCTTGTAAGGATTAAATGAGTTGATCCATGAAAACAACTTAGTGCCCCAAATGCACTAAGGGCCGCTCAGTGGAAGTTAGCTTGTAGTCTTTCCCTCTGTCCAGTTCTCTCCATCTGCACCAGAATCACCCTAATCCAGCCTCCCCGCCTTTATGGTCCCGAGAACTCCCGACCCCTCCCTGGCTAACCTGCTGTACTGACCTCCCAGCCATTCTCCCTTTGGGCTTCCTGGGACCCCACCCTTCCCTGGCTGAAAACCCTGAAATGTTTTCAGTGCTCCTAGCATGAACCTCCTGCTTCTGTAATAGACTTCAGACTCATTTTTAAAACAAGAGACAAATGCTACAAATATCAATATTTACAACAGCAATACTCAGCATTTTTCTTTGCCATAATCTAACACAAAAGAAGAACTTTCAGAGGAATACATACAGGAATATTCAACCTCCATAGCTTTAAAATTCCCTCAAAAGGCCTGTTTACATAAAAAAAAAAAAACAGGTGTTTTTTTCTTATGTAAAAATCACATTTTTTTTGTGCACAGGTCCCCAAAACTTTTATATGGATGGTGACACCAACCCATCGTTGAGTCCTGAAGCCCTGGGTCTCTGGGGAACCCCTCTCCTGCCTGAGCTGAGGACTTTAAGTAAGAACTTCTTCAGTGTTGTATGAATGGCATGAGGACCTTGTCAAAATGTGATTTCTGGTTGAGAAAGTTTGGGGTGAAGTCTGCACCTCTAACAAGCTCCCAGGTAAGGCTGAAGCCACAGGTCCAAGGTCCAGGTGGGAGCAGCAAGACTCTCAGCCTATGTCTCCCCACAAGACTGAGTTTCTTAGGAGAGGGACCCTGTCTGTCTCACTCACAGTGCCTGCCCATGGCAGGTACTCCATGAAAGCTTGCTGAAGGAGTTGTGCCCAGTCTCCATGCGGCCTCACGTCCCTGGGGTCTTGGAGACGGTCCACTTGCTTTCTGAGGATGTTCTGGGCCCAGCCCAGGGCTGAGCCGGGAGCCATGTTAACTGGCTGTGGGCACTATTATCACTACACTGCCTTGGGCCACAACCTCTCCACCTGCCTCGTCTGCAGCCACATCCTGGTCCTCGTCTTTACAAGACTTGCTCCTGATCAGAAGCCTGAAACACCCAGGTTCTGCCGCCTCGACATGGCCTCCTCTCCTCCGTCTCCCATACTGACTGCATCGCCCCTCACCCTGGGCCCTGGCTTCCATCCTGCCCCCCACCCTCCACCCCGCCACACTTACTCTCCTCAAAGAACTCTGCTCCATGACCCCCTCACACTTACCCCTTTCCCGACCCCCTTACCCTGGGCCTGTGTCAGAGTCTGACCCATATCACAGGGCAGGGGCCACCTCGTCCTGCAGGGCTGCCCCGTGGGCTCCCGCCCTCCTGGGCTTCCTGCTTCCTCTCTGGCTGCTGCTTCTTGGGCCCTTTGTCCCCCCAGTCTGTCCTGCCCCTTCCCCACTCTGTAAACCCTCCCACCAGTCCTCACTGCCAACTCCTTGCAGCTGCACCAACTGTGGTCCAGACCCTGCAACACAGCTCTCTCTTTGGTCACCAGCCCGCGTCACTAGAGGTGGCCCGAGACTAGCAGGTTGCCCTCCTCTCCTCCCTTCCCTCTCCCCTAGGACCCTGGCCAGCCCCCTCCTCCTGTGGCCGGTGACGGCTTCCTCAAGGTCCCTGAGCCCAGCAATCCTGTGCTGCCGGGGACTGCGGGCATCAGGAACCCACAGTGCAGGGCTGTGCTGCCACCAGACGAGTGAAAGAATGGGCATCTGGTGCCTGGGCCCCATCTGCCAGGAGCAGCAAGTGTTGAAAAGGAGCTGTCCGAAGCCCGTGAGGCAAACCCGGGGGCTGTACCACCAGGAACTCGGTGCTGAGAGAGTGTCAGATGATGTTCTCAGTGCTCAAGCCCACACATGGATGAGAGCCGTGTGACAGGCGGCCAGACAGCTGAGGGTCAGAGCTGTCCAGGGATAGCAGGCCCAGGCCCACTGGGCCAGAGGCTCAGGGAGCTCAGACTCCGGTGGGCCCTCACCTGCCAGAGGGGTCCTGGCACCTGTCCCTACTCTGCCAGTGGCCTGCCCATCTCTTAGCCTCCTTGGCAAGATGAGGAGATACCCTTTCGATAATTTTTTTTCCAAGTTGCTCTGATCTCAAGTACTAGAAAGTGATGAATAAGTCTGTGGTTTGCTGTGGAGGTTCCATGTCAGATTAAGGTTCTTCCGATGCCTGCCCCCCTATCAACCGGGTGTGGGCATGCAGCTGCTGTGCATAAAAGACGGGAGACGGTCTCGGACGCTTCAGAACAGCACGAAGGACCAGGACCAGACGGATGGCATCCTGCCAGCAAGCATGAGCAGCCTCCCCATTCTGTACTTTCTCTTGCTCCTGCTCAGACTCCAAGTCCCTCAGGCACAGGGCTTCCCGACACTCCGGCCTGACCAGTACTCTGTGATAGTCACTGAGATTCTGAAAGCCCTCAACGAGTCACCTTTGGCTTCACAAGTGAGTAGCTGGGGTAAGTATGGGCAGGGAGAGTGCTGTCAGCCAAGGGGATTCACTCAACGGGCTGTCTCTCCCTCTGCCCCCACAGAACCCCTTGAACTGGAATGACAAATTGATCCTGCGGGTAAGAGCTCAGCCCTGCATGTGGCTGCACCTGGGGCCCAATCCATCCCCTCCATGGGTGGCCTCAGGCCTGTCACCCCACCTGCCTGGCCTTAGCTTTCATCTGTAAACGGAGTTGACAGCATCTATCCCAGTGGCTGTGTTGTTAGAATTAGGCTGCACAATGTGGGTGAAGGTCCCAGACCTGTGTCTGGTGCTCAAAGGACGTGCTTAGAACATTGTCTGCTCATGGCTATGATAGGAAAATGATTTTTTTGTTGCAAAATTGAAAGGGGCAGCTTGAGGTGAACAATACCAAAGGCCTCAAGTTCAGTTTTCAGTGGGGCAGCCCCTGGACTGGCAGAATAAAACGTCCCCCATGACTGCACCTGCTTCCTTCCTTTTCCTTAAAAAACAGAGCCATGCCTTCCACCCTGAACGGCCCTGGACATCATTACATAGAGTGAGCTTCTGAGCTCCAGTTGGCTTCAGGGGTTACCTCTCCTTTGCTTGAACGGCATTTCTTGGGTTCACACAAGAGGCTGAATCTCTCCTGAGTTTATTGGCCATTGGTGTTTCTCCCCTTTTAGGCACTCACGGTTCGCGTGCTGCTCCCTCTCCCATACTGGGGTCTCTGTGATTTTCTTCCTGATTTCTAGGAGCCCTTAATTCAGTCAAGGCATTAACCCTATCATCTGGCCTCTTAGCTGCGAGTATTTCCCCTAGCCAGCCCTCCACCTTGGGTAGAGCCAGTTTTGGGAAATGTATTTTTTTCCCCAGGTGTAGAAAGGTCCGCCTGGGCCCTCTACACAGCTGACATGGAGTCGGGGGCTCTGGGCATGAGGGAAGAGGGCCTTGCCCAGGGTGTGCCCTCTCCTCCGGGCCTATGCCCTTCAGGGAAGCTCAGGGACCCACCCGGGCCAAGAAAGGCACAAGGAGAGGAGTGCCCAAGGATGCCCTGAAAGGAGGCTTAGAAACGGTGGGGTGACTTCAGCCTGGTCACGGAAGGAGACTCCTCAACCTTCCCTCCCGCATGTATTCTTGGTCCCCTCAGAACAGGATCCTTCTGAGGCCAAACCTGGATGCATTCCTGGAAGCTGCCAGTAATTTGTATGGGAACGACTCACAAATCAGGAAAAATCTTAAGGTGTGTGAAGCTGTCGAGGATTTCTGGGAGCCCCCCGCCCCCTGCCATGGCCCTGCCCCTGCCCCTGCCCCCACCCCTCCCCGGGGATGAGGCTAACAGGGCCTCCTCCTTCCCAGGCCAGTCTCTGCCCATCTGCTTTGGTCTCTTTCCACAGGAATTCCAGCCTATCCTGCCCACCCCCACGACTGAGGTGAGCTGCCCCAAGATGCCCCTGCAGGCGCTGCCTTCAGTCATGACTTGACCCCAGCCTGTCATCCACCTTCCAACCTTGCCTCATCTAACGCCACCTTCATCGTTTCTTCACAGGGAGACCAAATCCGTATCGAGGAGAGTAACAAGGGTGATTTCCAGCGTAAATTGAAGCAGTATCTGGTAACCCTTAATAGCTTCCTGCGTGACAGGAACAGGCATTGAGCTGTACTTTCCTCAGTCCATTGTCTGGCTCCCTCTCTGGGCCTTCTCACCTCAGGCCCTTGGGATGTGAGAAAGAGCAGAACATCTGAAGAGTACGGGGTATCTCTCACACAGTCCAGGACTGGAACATTTCATTTACTGTAGACTCAGAGAATTGTTAATTGTCTAGTTTCTGAAATGTGCCACCCCTCTTTGGCTGTTTTTGTGACTATGTTCTCATTTTGATCCTACCGAGGCTATTTATTTATGTATTTATTTATTACCTTGTGCAATGTGAACCATATTTATTTGAGCAGGGGAGCTGTGTCCTGCTCTTTCTAAACAGGACTCAACAGGGGGATTTGGGGGTACATTTATTTGTACTTCGGGTTTTAAACTGATTTCTCACATCTGTGAAAATAAATTACACTCTTGGAACAAATGTTTTGTCACCAGTGTCTCAGTTTGACTCAGGTCTTAGGAACTCTCTTGCCTGATAATAGAGCAGCCCTCTCCCACCCCAGCCCTCTGGCTTCCCTGCCACCAGTGGGCCCCAGAACCCACACCCTGCCAATCTGTGGTTCACTGGGGAGACAGATTGCCTCTTAAACCATGAATATCTGACCAGGTTGGTCTGATACTTTATTTCCCAGTCCTCAGGGTCTTTTGGACCTTATTCACAACTAAGGATAGCACAAGAGGCCTTCTTCCACCTGCTTTCTGTTTCCTTACTCCCACAGCTGCCAACTCTCTTGATACTGCAGCCATCAGAAGTGCTGTGGCTTCCAAGACGAACCACACACCTTTCGTCCCACCACTAAATCTTTACCCACACTGTCACCTTGGTCTTTTGCGCCCTACGCCTGACTCAGCATGGCGAGTTTCTACTTCAGAACCAACTCAAATGCTGCTTGCCTCTGGGTCGTGCACACTAGTCTAGGACAGGGCTCTTCTCTGAAATGGGTGGGTAGGCAGGCACCTACTGGAAAGACAGCCAGTGTGGCCCTGAGGAAGCACAGACTGATCTGGAAGATGGAGGCTGGGACACCCCTGCATGTGGCTTTGGGCTGCGACCTGACCCATGGGGACCAACCAGCCCATCAGGCTGCGGGCCTCTGCCTCTGGCTCGTCTGCACCCTCCAGTCTGTGGGGGAGGGGGAGGAACGGCAGAGTGAGCCTTCCTCTGTCACCATCTTAAGGAGCAATGTCACCCTCTCTGACCATAGTCCTATAAGTACTTTGGGTGCTGACCCGGGATTCTGGGGTCCAGCCCCACTTGTCTCTGTTTTCTGCCTTGACCCACCCTCTCCTCAGGCTGTGAGTAGGGAATAGCCCAGCTATTCTTGAGTGGAACAAGAGAAAGTGGAAGAGTCGTCTACTACTAGCTCAGCAATCTATTCCCCCATATTCCTCCTCCTAACAAATGATTGTGTTCCCACAAAAGTAACTCCCTTCTTGCCTTGGGCCTCCCTCCCCCTGCCTCAGGGACAGCTCTGTGGCACCAGGGGAAGACTCCTTCTGGGGAGCTGCGGCTGCTGCAGCCTCTGGCAGAGCCACTAGAGGGAGGCACGTGACGGGGTTCGGGTGCTCCAGGGCCCAGGTGGGAGCCTGAGAGGAGTGGGGAGAGACCTGAATCTAGACTGGGGTTTTCACTTTCTTGCTCCTCTCCTACCCACACCTTGGGGCTGGTCCTATTTTCAGCCTGGCTGAGGTAAGCATTTGTGCCCCACACCCGTGTTTCCAGGATGAGTCACTGCTTGTTACCTCTTCACTCCCTTGCCTCCCTCCGGGCACGTGGGTCCTGCTACCTACCCTCTGCCCTGGTGGGGAGGAGATGGGCCATGTGGCCTGTCCTGCGATGCTCCTCCTGCACCTTGTCCTCAGCAGGCCAGAGCCTGGGGTCACTGGGACCTGCTCACACTGGCTCACAGAGCCAATTGTTAAATCTTTTAAAAAATTGCCAGCCACTTATCAAACCACCTGGTGCTTGAAATGGACCACAGTGAGTATTTACACTGAGCACTGGCAAACGCTACAAAGCAGATTTTCCCTGAGGGTCTGTTGTTAAACTTCCACCAGCTGCTGAACTTCCCTGAGCTGAGGCGTGGGGAGGCAGCCAGCAGTCTGCCGTTTTGCTCTTACCTGGCTGTCCCCTTCCAGGGCCCCTCCTCAGCACTCCTAGCTCTTTGTCCTGCAGCGGCACTGCCTCACTCCAGGCTGGAGGGCACTGCATTTCTTCCATGCCTTGGCACTCATATCGTCAGCACACACTGGCTGAACACCTACCTGTGTGTCAGGCCCCGTCTCTGGCCTGGGGATATAGCAGTGAACTAGCAGAGGGCGCTGGCCCTGGGAGGCTGCCTAAGATTGGCTGGTCTGGGAAGGCCTGAGGAGGTGGCTGAACCTGAAAGACAAAAAAGTGCCAGCCGTGTGGCAATCAGGGAGGAAAGAGCTCTGGACAGAGCCAACGGCAGGTGCGAAGACCCGGAGCCTGGAATTGGCTGTGAGCATTCATAGAAGGGAAGGAAGGCCTGCGACAGGAGTGGCTTCTGGTAGGGAGCCTACACATCTCCCTCAGTTTCTCTCTCTCCTCTCCTCCGGTCCAGACCCTGTGTTAGTGCTTGAGGACCGCAGGACTAGTGGTCAGTTCAGACACAGGCCTGGTGCACGAAGATCACAGGGTGCAGGGGAGGGAGGACAGGACCCATGCTGGAGGTGGGTGATGGGGGTGACATACTTGAGAGGGCTGGGCCTTCTCTGATATTTGGGGGGCTCATCAGTGGCCTTCTTAAGGAGCGGTCCAGCCTGCTCTAGGTTGGACTAGGATGAACAAAGGGCCTGACGCACTCAAGTTCACCTTTAACCCCAGACCTCAGACACTGCCTGTGGGCAGATTCCCTGTCCCAGGCACAGCCTGAGCTGGGGCCCAGAACCAAGAGCTGGTCATTCCCAGTTAGTTTGGGGCATTTCTGCAGCAGTGCTCGGCTGCCTGCGGAGATGGCTGATGACTCCCTGCCCCAGTGGGAGGCCCTGGGGTGTTGCGTCTCCCCTGCAGTTCTGTCAGCTTGAGGTCTTTTCTGAGCCTGCCCAGGTCTGTAAGACCAGTTGCCACCAGGGAGCAGCAAAGCCCTGTTGTAAGTCCCAGGATGGCATCTGATGGCCGAGTTCCTAACTTTCCAAACCTGAGGTGCCTCTTCAGCAGGAAAATAGATTACCTCAGCCAGGAATTTTATTTTAATTTAAAAAGTATTATAGTTTTTCACTCTGAGGGCAATATGACAAAATTTGGAAATACAGAACACAGAGACAGCAAAGGGAAACTGCCAGGAAGGCAAGTGTCTGAGGAGAGGGGAGCTCACGGAGGCCCGGCCTGCCCCCCTCCACGCTGGGGGCCCTCCCGCTCCAGGTAAAGGCTCTGCTCCTCCTGCCCTGGCTTCCCACCCTGCCTGGCTCAGGTCAGCAGACCCACGAGGACCCTCCAAGGCTGAGCCCAGGCTGGTGCAGGCGGCTGGGGAAGCACCGAGACGGGCCTTTGGGGGCCTGCTGGCCATGTCCAGGTGGCCCCCACAGTGTGATGGGCGTTACACAGACAAAGCAATGGATGGGCAGGTGTGGATCTCATCAGAGGCTTCCGGCAGGAGTCACGCCCAGGGAGCCTGAGGAAGGAGTGGGAATTCGTCAGGTGGAGAGGTGCAGAGGATGTGAGGCACGTGGCCCTAGGGGGCAAGGGCATGGAGGTCTGAGAGTGCAGGGTGAGCTGGGGCACTGAGAGCCTAGGCAGCGTACAGCGCCCGAGTGTGGGAGTCAGGGGGCCAGGTGGGGACAGGACCCCCAGAGCACCCTGGCCACTGCCTTTGCCTCGGGACCACAGGCACCTCTGGTTCTCAGCCTGGTGCCTTCCCCCATCCGTGCTCCTCTCCGGGTCCCTGGCCTGGCCACTGTGGAGACAGCAAGATGGGACACCCATGGTCTGGGGAGTGGTGGGTGCGTAGAGGGGGAGGATAGGATGGGGCCCCATCAGACACTGTGTTTGACACCAAGATGAAGGAGCCAGGGTGTTGAGGGTAGAGAGCTGCTGGAGGAAAGAGAGCTGGCAGAGCAGAGCAGGATCCCTGGGCCTGTGGGGGGAGTGAGGGAGAGGCCAGAGCGGGGGCCTGAGTGAGTGCTCACCCTGCTGGGGCCTCAATTTTCCCCTTGAAAACCTCAGGTCAGCCTCATGGAAGAAAGAGGAGGCAGGCCCAGGACCTGCTGCTCTCCTGGAAGGAGAGGGGCCTAGGGAGCCCCTCAGTGTGTGGCTGAAGTCCACCACTACCCCTGTTTTACATATGAAGAAACAGAGTCCCAAAAATTGAAGGGGTCTGACTCCAGAGCCACTGAGTCCTTAGGCCACAGTGCTGCTGCCAGTGCCCCCTGAAGCTCAAGGCCCCCTTGACTGGCCCCAGGCTCCCAGAGGCAGCCCCCGGCTCCACAGCCCCCCGGTTCCAGCTCCAGGGACGAGCAGCACAGCCATGGTGCCCCAGCTCCCCCGTCCACTCACCCAGGCACCATACGTGTATCACCAACTCCTCAGTGCCCCTCTCCTGCCCAGCACCCCAGTACCTACTCACTGGGGCTCAGCTCTGGAGTTTGGCCCTGCGTGTTCCTTGCATCCGCCATCCCCATGCTTCGTGGAGCCTCTGAACGAGAGGGAGACCACGGCTCAGTTGCTCCTGCCTTGGCTGCAGTCAAGGACCCCCTGCCCTCCAGCCCTCAGGGCCCAGGGCTGAGCTGCCACACAGACTTGGCCCCTCTGTGACACCCCCCTTCTCCCTGCCAGGAGCCCTGCCTGCTCCCTGGGGTGTCCTCATCCCTCAGACAGGTGCCCTCCCTGCCAGGTGCCCTGGGACTTGCTCTACAGACACTGACGCAGCCCTGCCGTGGAGGGCATGTGGGCCGGGCCAGGGACCAGCAGCAGAGAGGGACATGACCAAGAGGTGCGTCCCTGAGAGGGGCTGTGCCAGGGAGCTGTGGGGAGGAAGGCCCCTGTGGGGGAGGGGATGGAGCATGACTGTGGCCAGTGTGGGGACAGTCACAGCAGAGCTGTGGGAGCCCCTGGGGTGGGGAGCGTTGTGGGGCACGGCTGCGAGTGCTGGGGGTGACAGTCGTGGGGTGCACCTTCCCCTGCTCCGTCTTCTGTGTCTGTCCTGAGCCTTATGGGCGGGACACATGGGTAACCAAAACAATGGGTAGCGGCCCTTCAGAGGCCCAGGAGCCTTGAATCAGGGAGGGGTTTGAGGCACTGGGGCCGGGCCCACCCAGCATCAGAGGGTATCCAATACATGTGACTCTCTGCTCTCCCAGGCTGACAGCCACACTCAGGGGCTGCTTGTCTTAACCAGGCAGCTCCTGGGCCCCTGGCAGGCTGGGGCCACCTTCTCCCGGCAAGGATGGGGCAGGACTGGGGGGGGCCAGTCCCCCATCTGGTGTTCTCAGCTGGTTCTTTACAAGAGAATCCATGTGGCTGAGTCATTTCCCAGTCAGCTGACTGACTTTGCATATCCAGGCTGCCCACAGGATTTGCCTATTGGCACTGGGTGTGGGGAAGGGTCTTCACGGGAAAGCCCCATCAGGGAAACTTAAATCCACCCCCACACCCAGAAGGCTGTGGGACACAGGGCAGACCCTGGCATTCCGCCCTCTCCTACAGCAGCACAAACAGAAAACATCCCTCCAGTGGGCCAGTGCTCCCCCGACGGCCCCCTGCCTCCAGCCCTGTGGGGATGAGCCCCGGGGAGCTCAGACGCAGAAGTCACAGCTCAAGGTTGTGCAGCAAGAAGAGGCCACGCCCACAGCCTCCAGCTCTGCCTTCATCACAAAGGGAGCTGCAGCGCTCCCAGGTGGGGGGCTTGGTACAGGCTTCCTGGGATGAGGCCTGAGGGAGAGGGGGGAGCGCGTGCTGAGGGAGGGAGAGTTACAGGTTGGTGGCCCCAGGGCTGGGAGGAGGGATCCCCAAGGACCCCCTCCAGCCATCCCTGAGACACTTCATGGCCCCCTCAAGCCCCCATTCATTGTCACCTTTACCACTATTGCTGGGCCCTCAGCCTGACTGGTGGGGGGAACAGGGAGACTCCCACCCCCGTGAGGGGCTGGGGTCCTCTGGGGGAGGTACTAGAAGAAGGAAGGGGCTCTGCACAGAGGCAGAGGTGCTTGACAGGGAGCAGAGGGTGGCTTTGACGCTCACGGCCAGGGCCCCTGGGACCTGCAGACCAGAGACAAAAGACATGCCCACCCAAACAGAAAAATCCTGAAGGAAGCTCATTCCAGAGCTGTCAAAACAGAAATCCCACATGCACGATACTGATTCTGGCCCATCAGCTCCCGGGGGAGGCAGGTATGGGAGCTGCGCCCAGTCTGCAGGCCCTTATCCAGCACCTTGGCAGGGACTCAAGCCCCTAACACAGAGGGCAGCGGGGGCACCTGGGGACTTTGGGAGTTGTAAAGCCTTGATGTCTCCCTGTTTAAGCTTTAATGCAGCTTCCAGTGGCTCTTCCCCAAGCAGGCAGATAAAGGCAGTGGCGCCTTTGAGTGCCTGATGAAACTGTGAGCTGGGGGTGAGGTCACAGGTAGAGAGGCACAGGTGGGGAATGCGTTTCCATCCCTGGAGGTTAGAACCCTGGCTGGTGGGAGGCAGAGATGGAGGGAAGACATGGTGGTGGGCAGGCCGGTACACCCACCCATGGGTGTCCTCAGCCTGGGCGTGCACTTGCTGGGTTCTGAGGAAACAGCAAAGAAGCCCCAAGAACCAAGGAACGAAGCGAGAAAGGATGTCTCATCCTTGGCCCAGCCTTAAAGGCTGGCCTCCCTGGGCACCACCCCCCGCCCGGCTTGCCCTGTACGGCCCTCTGCTGGTGGGAACCTCCTCTTCACTGGCGGTGAGATGTCTTGGGTCCTGACTTCTCCTTGATCTCTGGGCCACACCGACTTTCTGAAGGTCCCTTGGCCTCTCAAACTTGCCATATCCAGTTCAGTCTGGACTGATGCCCCCAAACTCCCTGCTCCCTTGGGTCTCATCCATCAAGGCAGAAGGCCTTGCTGTCCACCCAGGTCCCCAAGTGTCAGAGACACGCACTCCCCTGCTGCTCACACCACACACACAACAGTCCCCTTAAGGCCTTCCTGAACCCAGGTCACTCTCCCTCATGACCGCCCCCTCCTGGCCACCCATTCTCTGTGCCCTTAACACTGTGCCTGTCAGCATTGGCCTCGTCTACCTTGCCCCACAGTGTGACCACCAGACATGATCTCTGCGTGCAGAGTCTGGAAGCTTGGCTATATGGATGCAGAGTCCACATGTGTTTGCGGGGTTAACCACCCTCCTACCTGCCTAGACAGTCAGGACTCACCAGTGCCAGGGGCCAGGGGGACACTCTGTGAACAGGACCAGAACTGAGGTTTGGCCTTTTCAAGGTGCACCTCTAGGGACCTAGACAGAGATGTGGGACAGGTGGAGCTGTGACCACAAAGGCCAAGGATGCTGCTTCATGTGTCTGGTGTGTCCTGGAGGGACCAGGACTCCCACTCAGGGAAGGACAAGCCACTCACGGTGCTGTTCCAGCACTGGAGTCTTTTGAGGGGGGTGCAGGGCCCTGTAAGCTCCACATCTGGATGGAGGCTGGGTTCTCCACCTCATACCTATTCAGGAAGATGCCCTCTGTGGCTGGGGCTGGGTAAGGGGCCATGTCCCTGAACATTCTGGCAAGGCTGACTTTTCTACATAGTTTGGGCTTCAGAAGCCTCCAAAGGGGTGGGGAATGGGGAGGAAAGGTTGAAGCACTGCCTCCTTGCTTGGAGGATTCCTTCACAAAGCTTCCTGGGAGCAGCAGTTTCCTCTGAGGTGGAGATAACTAAACCCATCAGACAGGTGAAGGTGCTGAGGCTCAGGGGGCGGGACTTTCTTGGGCTGCCCAGGGGTCAGTGGTAGAGAGCCCAGGACAGACACAGAGCTGCCTGGATGCAGCCTCTGCTGGGAAAATTTTGCCTTTGGCCCCCAGGGTTTCCCTGGCACAGTGACAGTCTCCTTTAGCTTCCTTGCCAATGCCTGGAGTCTCCCTTTACAGACGCCCTGAGGAGGGCATCCCTCTGCTGGTCTGGCCAGGTAACCAGCATCTCCTGGCTCTCTGATCCCTGAGATAATGGAAGACATCAGGTGAGCAGGAACAGATATGGGTTTGAATCCTGTCTCTGCCATCACTGATTGTGTGGACTGGGCGGGCCACTGCTCTCCTGAACCTCAGGTCCCCAGAGAGGACAAGGACCCTCATCAAAGGGTGGCAGTCCAAGGAGGGTGAGGCCAGCTCAGGTGGCCATGGAGAGGTCCCAAGGGATGTGGCACTCTGAGGCCCGCTTCCTTCCCCTTCTGATAACTTCCTCTGTGATAAGGATCCCAGGGCGACCACAAGGCCCCATTTCCTCCAGAGCCTGTGGGAGGGATGCTCAAAGGGAACCCCTTCCCAAGGGTTTTCTCCTGGCCCTGTGGTAAGGGGGAGTCATGCTGCCCCCGTGGGCCCCGCCCCCACCCTCCCACAGTCCCATCGGGCCCCTGAGTCAATAGCCCCCTCGATGTTATCACTGCCACTTTCCATGCAGTGCAATCTAGGAATGTCTGCCTGTGTCATGGCCTCAGCCCTGATGTCATCTTTCCAGAAAAAGATGTGGCCGCCCATGAACCTTACTACTGAGCCCACGGACTTCTGCCCCTCGTGTGCTGACTCTGGCACATGACCACAGGCCATGCTGCTGGCAGGCCCTCAGCTTGCGGCTCCTGCTTCCCCTTGTTTCCTGCTCTCCCAGAGCTGTTGGCCGCTGTCCAGCCTCTCGTCCAGCTATCTTGCCCTGGCCCTTAGCTGTTCTTCCTGAATAACCTCCTGTGGCCTTAGTGATCATGTGGACACAGCCACGCCCGGGTCAGCCTCCTGAGTGTGCAGCCTCTGAACCGCCAAAACTTCTGTTGTCTCCTGGGTCCCTGCCTTAGACACCTGGACAGTGGTTCTAACTCTTCCTACTTACATTCAAAAGCACACTTTGGGGAAGGGGGTGAATAGATTAATTTTGTTCCTCCATCCATGGGGCTACAAAGTCCATAAAGGCAGGGCCCTGTCTGTTTCCTACCGTCTGTGAGTCCCCTTCCCCTGCTGGAAACCTAGCAGGTGCTCAATAAATACTGAATGAACAAGTCCATTACATCATTGAGTCTACCAAATTCTATCCCCCAAATCTCTCTGGAGCCTGCCTCCTCGCACCATACCTGCTCCTAAAACTCTCTGTCTCTGAGCCCCTGATGCTGTCCATCTAACCTGTCCTCCCCTCCCTCCCACAGCCTGACTTGCCCTTTCAGCCTGTGTGGGGAGGCAGCATCTCCCAGGAGCTCTCTGGTTCCCTTGCGCCTCCAGCGGGGAGGAGTGGTTTCTTGGGATTGCTCAGCTCTGCACTCCCGCCTCACAGCCCAGCCCACACAACAGGACCGTCCACTGCTGTCCCTCACCAGGTGAGGGCCTCCAGGACCAGCAGGAGGGTCCCGACTGCCTCCTCCCCAGCACAGGTCCTGAAGAAGATTGGAAAACTTTGCTGACTAACTGTCTGAGCGGTGACGACTCATTTCCAGGAGGAAGGTGACCTTCTGTCTCCGAGGGGCCACAACAGCTCTCTGCCTCCTGACCACTAGCTTAGCCACTGCCTGTAGTACCTACTCACCACCACCCAGCCTCCAGGGCACTGTCTGACACAGACTTCCACTCTGTGTGGCATTTGCATCTAGTGTCCTTGACCCCTGAGGATTCCCTGCAAGGGCTGAGCAGAGGCCTCATGGAGAGGGTGGAGGATGGGTCAGGGCCTGGCCATGCCACACTCTCACTCCAAGCCTGGCCACATAGCAACATTCTACCAGGCTCAGAAAGCAGGGCTGGCTTCATGGTGGGCCTCAATCCCAGCAAGGACCTCAACGGGGTCTGAAGAACGACAGTCTGGCTTCCTATGCAAGTGCAGGAACCCTCTGGCCATGCAGTGAAACTTTCTAGGGCTGCCGGCTTGGGCCACAGTACTCAGACCACGAGTTCTTCCTGCTCTCAAGGCCACCCACTTGAGCCCAGTAGAATGTCCTCACTCGAGTCCGACCCCTTTTCTAGGCAGAATCAGCCTCTGGGGCCCAGAAACATTGCATCTTGGGTGGGGAGTTTCTGCCACATCAGCAGGGCACCTGAAGAGGAATGGGGGAGCTCACAAGGATGCACCTCATGTGAAATATTCACCCCTGCTGATGCACCTGTAAGTTCAGACCCACCCAAGCACACAGGCACCGACACTCAGAAAGGCACGCGTGCGGCCCCACACCCCTGCGGCCACAAGACCCAGAGCATGGGGCAGCAAACACCAGCTCATGCCGTCCTCTTCAAGCTCCTCTGTGAAAATCAAACACTTGTCCACCCCTCAAGGGCCTGTGGCTTTCCCAGAAGCAGTTTCTGTCCCACAGAGAGGCCTCTGGAGCTGGGCTGGGGCAGGGGCCACATTGGAAATTAAACCTGGAAGACCTGGCTTGAGACACCGTTGTCCCCTGAAGCTCCTGGTGCCTGCTGGGGGGCAGTAGGTAGGGGGAGTGGCAGGCTGCCCTGCAGAAGGAGGTAAGGCTCAAATTGCTCAGAGAGAAGAGTCACTCAGCAAGGTGGTGCTGGAGCTGGGATTCGAGGCCCTGACCTAGCTCCGCCGAGAGCCCAACCCACCTCTGCAGCCTGGGGCTGAATACGGCTGTGTAGACCACTGCCACTCTGATGGGATCTCACCATGAAGGAGTGCTCTGCAGGCTGCTGGCTGCACATGTACATGGTTGTCCTCCCCTCTGCCCACAGGGGCAGTGGGGTAGAGGTCCCTGGCTGGGCAGAGCGTGCCGACTGCCCTGGGTACTTGGGCGCTGCTGAGGTGAACTGTCGCAGGACTAGACTGTTTGGCAGGAATCCACCTAGGCGGAAAGTGGGGCAGGCCTGTGAGAGTCATCCTCACCTTCAAACCCCTCACTGTGGCCAGAGGAGAGGGCTCTAGGAGGAGAAGGGGAGGTGGGGGTCGGAATGGGCCCCAGGGTGGGTACAAGGCAGCCCGGAGGCCTCCTGGGATGCTAGGCAGGATGGAGAGCCTGGGTGTAGGAACAGATCCAGTGCCTCCGAGGCCCCACCCCAGCCACTCCAGGCCAGGAAGTCCAAGCTGTGCTCAGAGGCCCCTAGGCGGGAAGGGGCAGCCTCACGGGCCAGAACGCCCAGGGAAGGCTGGAGAGGGCTTAAGGAGGCAGGCGGGTGGGCTGCCGGTTCTTGGAAAGGCTCATTAATGAAAACCCCCGAGCCTGACCACCTGGAGGAAAGGCTCACCGTTCCCATGTGCAGCTGATAAGGGCCAGGAGATTCCACAGTTCAGGTAGTTCCCCCACCTCCCTGGCGTTTTGTGGTCACCATTAATCATTTCCTCTAACTGTGTATATAAGAGCTCTTTTGCCAGCGAGCCCAGTGCTCAGAGAGAAAGGCTAAAGTCCTCAGGAGGATGTGGCTGCAGAACCTGATTCTCTTGGGCACTGTGGTCTGCAGCATCTCAGCGCCCACCCGCACACCCAGCCCTGTCACCCGGCCCTGGCAACATGTGAATGCCATCAAGGAGGCCCTGAGCCTTCTGAACAAGAGCGGTGGTACTGATGCTGCAATGGTGAGCGAGGGAGGGAGTGCGGGCCATGCCCGGGCCACCTTGCTGGCCCTGACTTGCCCTGCCTATCAGCTGAGTAACACGAATTTTCCTTTTCTACAGAATGGAACAGTAAAAGTCGTCTCTGACATGTTTGACCCTCAGGTAAGATGCTTCTCTCTGACACACCTTCCCAGAGGTTTCTGCTTTGGGGGGGGGGGTGGCATCTTAGATGGACCCTCACAGTGTTGTCCACTTTCTATCCAGTCGACTGGCTGCCAGGAGGGGTGCTCAGGAGGCCACTGGCTCTGCCCTGAGGCAGTCATGTGAGCTCCTTTATCAGCTTAGCAGCCGTGGACATCCCTAGTATGCAAGGGGCCAGGGCTCCCAGGGGACAGGCGGGTAAGGGGGACAGGGCAGTATGTGACTGGGCTCTGTCTGAGACTATCAGGCATCATCCTGTGCCCCTCCCAGGCCCTACTCTTGGGTCACAGGGGTAAGAGCAGGACGGAGTGATGAGGAGGGTGTCCTGTGCCCACTGGAGGGCACGTGGCCACTGCTCACCAAGGGATGGACATTTCCCACAGGAGCCAACATGCCTGCAGACCCGCCTGGAGCTGTACAAGCAGGGCCTGCCGGGCAGACTCAAGACCCTCGCAGGCCCCTTGACCGTCATGGCCGGCCACTACAAACAGCACTGTCCCCCCACTCAGGTGAGTGCCCCGCCAGGGCCCCGAGGGGAAAGGTCTCAGTGTAGGGCACTGGAGGACTGCATAGAGAGAGACCTTCATGACCGTGGCTGTTCAGGACCCCAAAGGGTTTCTGTGTTAACAGATTTGTAACAATAGGCCCCTCCAGAGAGGGAGCAGCCCCTGTTACCACGCTGGTATTGCTGTGGTGCTCATGAATGAGGTCAGGGGTGAGGCAAACCCCAGGAAATGCAGGGCCTGCCTGCAGTCCAGGGGAAGTTCAGGGCCCAAGGGGAATTTCCCCTGGCCCCTTGGGGGTGCCTGGATTGCACGGGAGCAAGGATGCGGGCATACCCAGGATGGACAAAGGCCCCAAAGGTTCCTTTCCTGAGGGAAGGGAGTGAGGTGTACGGCCTTAACTCCTGTCCCTTCTGAGCTCCCAGAGCTGGCCTCAGCCCAGTTATTCCATCCTGGCCTGGGAGCAGAGGCGGTGAGAGAGCAACCTCAGGCTGGCATCTTGTCAGTCCCTTGCCCTGGCTACTATTGGCAGAGCTGTTCAGCCTGTGGGTGACACCTGGGTAGCAACATGTCACCTGACCCAGGTCAGCAGGCGGGCTCTGAACAGGCCTTCTGGCCTCTGAGTGCTGAGAGGCCGCATAGAAACATGCTGCTGCTCCTCCCACATTACCCTGTCTTGCCTGGATTCGAGTTTTCTTGTGCTTTTTTTTTTTTTAAGGAAACTTCCTGTGCAACCCAGATTATCACCTTCCAAAGTTTCAAAGAGAACCTGAAGGATTTTCTATTTATCATCCCCTTTGACTGCTGGGAGCCAGTCCGGAGGTGAGGCAGGCCAGGCCAGCAAGGAGCCAGCTCTGCCAGCTTACCCACGGACTGCTGCCCTCCCACGCAGAGCCGAAATGCAGGATCTTCCCCTCGAGGGGCCACAGGCAACAGGGCCACGGGGAAACACTGGCTCTGGGCCACGCCCACCCTGATACGGGCTTGGTAGAGGACTGGGGGATGTTTCACACTGTCAGGGAACAGTAATATTTATTTATATATTTATGTATTTTGATATTTATTTATTTATTTATTTGAACTCATACTCCATATTTATTCAAGATTTTTACCATAATAATAAACTATGAAATTCTGTTATTTGTGCAGTTGTCCAGTTTGTTTTGACCATGAGACAAGTGTCTGTCCCCACAGGGCAGGGAGGGGAGGAAACCGGGAGGTGGGGAGCAGGGAGGCACACGGGCGCCTCTGGATGGGCAGGGGGCAGGAGCAGGCCATGGGGCCCTGTGCTGCTCACTAGGATGGGCTCCCACCCCAGACACTGGTTCCAGGTCCCCTTGGACTCGGCCAGCCACCCCAGAGAAGGGGCGTCATCCTTCCCGGGCAGGCTTTGGGGGGTGCTGGGGCTTGGCTGCCCGCTGACTGAGTGGGCCCACCCTAGTGTCAGACAGAACACCAGCGACCCTCAAAGGCCCAGACCCTACGGCCACGCCCTGCCCCTCACACTTAGGACTTGAACCACTCCTAAGGCAGATGGGCAGATAGCCGCTCAAGGAAAAAGAAACCAAACCACTGGGGTCAGAGCTCAGCATATTTACCAAACTTTCCCTAAAATGAGTGATCTTAATCTTTGAGAGGCAGAATGTAAGTTCACAACTTGTTGACACATGGCTCTTGGGTGGCATTTTTCTGAGCTGGTTTTTGTTTTTATATGAAGTTTTGCATGTAATTAGGCACTTTCCCCTAAATTTCATAGTGCTCAGGCCCAGAAATAGCAGCTCTCTTCTGTTGCCTTGCTTTGCCAGCAGGCTGGGGCCCTTGTTCCAGAACCTGTCCCCCTATGTCCCTCCTGGGGACAGTGAGGAAGTGGGTTTGTCCCCAGGTGTCAGGTGGGCAGTGGGGCCAGGCTTCTCCCTGACAGGTGGGCCCGGGAAGTCTGTCTTGGTGCGGCTGGAGCCCCTGCCTGGCTCTGCACCCCAGCAGCTCTCCCACTCTGGACAACACCTGCAGACAGAGCCAGTCCTAGCCAAAGACCTTACTCACTCACATGCAGAAAGGCCGTAACTTGAGATATGATTATGAATTAAAATTCTTAGACCAAGCCTGAATTTCAGCAGACAAGAATCCATGAAGTGTGCTGTGGTCATAGAAAATGCATGAAAAGCACATCTCGCCCAGCGATAAGGCCCTCTCTGTTTTCCACGTAAGCCAGTGATGACTGATAAGAGATGCAGCATTTCCTTACACTCGCATATATAGGTATGCCCCCCACAGAAATGCTGCCAAGCCCAGAAGGCGGATCGGCTTGGAGCCACCCTCAAGCCATACCATGTACCTGTACATGCTGCTGGCTTGTGTGCTCTGGGGCTTGGAAGGCCATTCCGCTCCCCTGAAGATCACCAACGCATCTTCCCGGGACAACCACACAGCAGTCTGTGCTGAAATTCAGAAAGAGCTTTCGGCTGACAATATCATCTACAATGTAAGTCTGTACCAAACATCACTGCACTCGGTGGCCCTTTGTGTTTCTGACTAACTTCTCCTCTTTCCAGGGTTCCTTCAAAAGGCCCCAGAACACCAGTGAGGTAAGGAGCGGTCACCCCGTGGACTTTCTGACCACAACTGAAAGGGATCACCCCAGTTGGCACCCTGGGCAGAGATAACAGAAGATGCTGGAATGAGAATCTGGGGAGAAAGCTGAGAGTTTGAGGATGGAGCCTCCAGCTCAGTCAAGAGATAAGCCAGTGGCCAGACTGTGGGCTCTCTGATCACCATCCCAGATCAGCCCTGGGCCTGGGAAGAGGCCAGACACCCACTGCACAGCTTGAAGGGCCCACAGGTCACCTGTGGGAGAGTCAGGGGCAGCCTGAATTTGGGTCTAGGGCTCTAACTGCCCAGGGTGATGAGGATGGATGCTTACACATTCCCATCCTGCTTGTCCTCGTGTCCCTGTCCTGGGCTGCTGTGGGACCTCCCACACCCTGCTGGCTCTCTTCCCAAGGCTATGGATGGTCCTCAGGGGTCAGCTGGCACGCTGCTGTGCACCACCACCATCCCAATGCCCCCAACCCTGTTTCAGGAGCCCTGCTACGGAGAGTTTACAAAGGACTTCATCTCCACCCTGAACGAACTTACGAAGTATAACGAGCATGACCATCACATACAAAAGGTTTACAAGGACATGGAAGAACTCGCCAGAATCTGCCCAAAGCTGCAAGTGAGTTGTTTACTCTTAGGGGAACAAGAGACATCATTTCTTTTGCCACCACAGCTTGGGGCCCATGGGGCAAAGAGCTTCTTACGGCCCCCATGGCCGCATGTGAGGCCTCAGGCACTACTTCTCAATCTGAAAGAAGTCTGCTCACTGACAGGGGCTGATGCTCAGGGGGGTGGGGATTCAGGGATTGCTCTGGGGGTTTCTGTGACCCCCTCTGCCAAGCCCTTCACATAGGGGTCAGTGTGGGGCAGATATGAGACAGGTGAGGGCAGGGCTGGCTGCAGACAGCCTGGGGAGAGAGAAGGGCCACGGCGCTAACCCTGGTTGGGCAGCCAGTCCAAGCTGGCTCATTTGCCTGCCCTGGGGACCCCTTTTGTGCTGATGAACCCCCCTGGAAGCCCACGATGTGGGGCTGGGCAATGGCTGAAGGAGCATGCTGTGGAGAAATGACTAAGGTACTCCTCTCTCTTTGCCCACTGCTTACTCATCCCCACCCTGCTTGGCCTCGTGTTCCTGCCCTGGGCTGCTGTGGGACCTACCCACACCCCACTGACTCTCTTCCCAAGCTATGGGTGGTCCTTAGACCCTGGGCCCACTACCACCTGATGACTCTCAGGGGCTTCCCTCAGAGAGATGGAGGGGTCTGCTCAAGTTGCCTCCCGGGAGGGTAGGAACTTATAGGACCCTGGTGGCAGGGAGGACAGAGTTACTTTTATTTTTTTGCTAAGAAAATGACTTAAATACTTATTTCTTATCTAGCCAACAGACTCACCCAAGAACTGTACTACTGAGAAAAGTGATTTCTTACAGTTCAAGGAAGCCTTACAGAGTGTTGTCATATCTATTGAAGGGTGGAAGTCATGCACGAGGATCAAGGACCCTGTGCTCTCACGGGAGCCTGGTGCGCACGGTTAGAGCTGCAGCGGCCTCAGAACAACTGAGGTTGGGATGGGAGCTCGCTGGCCCTGGGCCAGCAGATGAGCTGCAGCTGGGTGACAGGGGTAGGGAGGGGTGCCTAAGGGAATATTTCTGTAACTGGTACATCAGTTCCTGCTGCTTCAATAAAGGTGGGGTATGGAAATGCCGGTGATGGAGTCCAGTCTCCTGTGGCCTCGATAGACTGGAGGGGCCGGGGCCTGGGATTAATGGCCCCATAGCCAGGGCTCCTGAAGTGGAAGGTGAGGGATCTCTCAGGAAGAGAAGCCCAGGAAGGCAAGGGGGAACCTCACATCATCGGCACCTCCAGTGCACCTCCAGTGCCAATGGACACAGAGTAGGGGTTCCTTCAATGTCTGTGGAGCTTGTTACTGCCCCCCTCCTTCCTGTGTCCTTTAGAACTCAGACTGGATTCTCTCCCAGACCCAGCTCCCCAGCCTCACTCAGCACCCACCCACTTCCAGATGCTATAGTTTCTGGGGAGCTCTAAGTCTAATTTATGCCCACCACAGGCTCAGACAGGCAGCCTATGGCTCAGGGGATGGCAGCTTGCAGGCTACTCCCAAGGACCAGGTGGGGAGCCCTCAGGGAACAGGGATATCTCCAAAGCCCCAGCTTCTAGACCAACAAAGAGCTTTCTGACTTCCTAGTAAAGCCCCTCCCTCCTCTGGCCTGAAAAGCTCCTCACACCAGCTTCCAGTGTGTCCTTAGCATAATAGGCTCCTCCCCATCTCTAACGCACTCATATCTCCAAAGTACGGGGCACTGGCTGTGGAGAATCACTGGTCTTTCAGGTTCTGAAGTGCTGCTGGACTGGCCTACCAAGGTCTGACCCCCATCCTCAATTCTAACCCTGACCCTCATAATCATTTGAACTGTTTGTTAGATTACCCCACAATCCAAACAGCCTCCTACAATCCAAACCTCTCCCATCATCAACTCCCTCACCAAACTAGAAAAGGAAGATACCTATTGTTTTGGAATATAATTAGGAACCAAGCTGCGACCACAGCCCACCCGGGGCCAGACTCACACAGTCTGCGACATGTACCTGATGGCAAACTGGCTGTCACAGTGGGAAGCTGTGGACGTGCCTGCAGCCAGCACAGAGGCCCACCACAGCCCTGTCTGACACGCCAACCCATTGCCCTTGGATCCCCAGGCCACTCTTTGTTCCTCTCCACCTCGAGAGGCTACATCAGGCTGGAAGTCAGCAAATGTGACAGAGCAAAGTTGTCAAATTTTCTCAGAACATGGCGGCTGGCCCTGCAACCCAGGTTCAGGTTTCAAGGCTGGTATGGAGCCAGTAGCCAGGAGCCAAGGGGGGTTGCAGCACTGAGAAAGCCTACCGTCCAGTGCCAGCAGCTGTGAGCAACACCACACAGGTGCTCGGCATTCCCAAGGCCACTCCTCTGTGATTGGCAGCAGAGTCCATGGGCTGCACTGCAGGCTGGGGCTGCTGAGACATGCAGGCAGGAGGACCCAGCACTCTGCTGCCACAACCCACTCTAAGCCCAATGCCCCAAACAGCAGAATCGGAGGCTTGCACATACCTCCTTGTCACCTCGTTGCCGTGTTCAGGACAGCAGGTGTGCATCAGCACGGCTCTGCCACTAGCTTGCTGTGTGGCCTTGGACAGGTGCCTCAGCCTCTCAGGCACAGAGCCCACAAAGGCAGAGTGGATTCCAGCCCCAGAGGCCAGACCACAGGCTAGGCTGATGGTCTTTGTCAAGCCAGAGGGCCTCAGAGCATCTGGCTCAGCTCTAGGAAAAATGAGGTGAACAGAGAGGCTCTGGTGCCTCTTGTGGGAAACAGGAATGTTGGGACGGATATAGGTAGGAGGGTGGCTGCACCACACAGAGCACCTTCCCTCATTCCCCTGACAGCCTTAAACCCTGGCCAAGGCCATCAAAAGCCACCCATGAAGAGACCCTGCAGTGAAGGCCACTTGGGTTTTCCATATGATTAGTTTTCCCTTTGATTAGGCTCAGGTCTGGACAGAGGTACTGGCGAGGCTGCTGGGAACTGTGGGCACTGCTCTAGAGACCCAGGCAGGCCAGAGCCCACAGTTCCCTGGGAGATTCCTGGCACTGCCACCTCAGGATCTAAGGAGAGGTTGTACTTTGGAAGGCCAGAACTCTGGGCATGATACCTGGGCACAGAAGGCATGGCTCTGACCCCTAGTTGTCTGGGACTGGCCCTGGGCATCCTCTTTACCTAGGGGGCCAGGAAACAGATCCAAATAACATCCCTTCATGGGAAATAATCATGGGCAGATCTAGGACAGGACCATCTTGACCCTGAGAAAACACTCTAAGCTGTGCTAGGCCCACCCCTGGACCAGGAAAGCAGGGCTGAGTGGCCTGAGCAGGCAGACTCATCAATACATCAAGATTTCCCAGGACAGTGGAACAGTACCCCTCATGTCACAGGGCCTCCCCAGGGACCACCTGAGCTCTCTATCACCTTCTGCCTCCCGTGCCTCCTGGGGCCCCATGCCCTTCAGAAGTCAGTAATACTGAGGTGGGAACCAAGAATCTTAAACATGAACAAAAGCAGCAAGGTAGCCTCTACATATGCTAGGTCTTGGGAGCTGGAACAACCCTGTTGGCAGCCACATGCAGTCTTTGTCATGGGCCATAGTGTGGCCACATCCTTTGACACAGCATTCATATTCAGGGAGGTCTCACAAAAGGAAGGAAGCTTCATCCACAGAAACAGTCCATCTGTCAGTCCATGCAATGAAAGGATGGATGGGAGGCTGACACAGCAGCATGGCAGGGCACCTGCAAAAGGTCCAGAACGGCATCGATGCAGGATGACCCCTTACGTGAGCCAAGGGTCATAAGGGTACCGGGATGATGACTAGGGTGTTGGGGTGGCAGGTGGGTGTTCTCCTTAGTTTTCAACACTGTGATGGCTGTAAATGTGGATCTGAAGAGAGAGGCTGAGTATCGCAGGTCAGAGGACATTACATGGTCCCTTGCTCATAGAAAAATTGCCTCCATGGCATCCTCAGCTAAATGGAGTCCTTGCTGATGGCTTGAATTGCATCAGCTGATTTCCCCAAGTCAGCTCTTCAGGCAAGTTGCTAGTGATTAGCTTACAATGAGAGATGATCCACTCAAAGCCTAGAGCACTGGTATCTTTCTTTCTGAGATAGGATGGACAGAAAAGAGGCCTGTCTTTTCCTGTGCAGGGAGGACAGCTCTCAGTATGGGCCTGGAGGTTGCAAGGTGCTGCCAGGAATCCTGAATTAATTTCACAACTGTCCTATGAATGGAGTTAACAACTGGGGGCTACATGCATGACCTGCATCACATAGTCCTAAGTGGACAGGGCTGACCCTGGAAACCAGGCTCTGAGCCCTTACTCTTCTGGCTTCCTGGCTGCTTGTACATATGTATGTTTGGGAATTCAAGGTTTGTATGATTGGGAGCAGGGATCAGACACATACTGTGCCAAACTGGGCGTCTGGGCAAGCTGCTGTTTGTATTGGAGGCACAAGGCCGGTCGTTCTGGGTCTAGCTGCTCCTGCCCTGGACCCTCCCGGCTTGTTACATGGGCTTCACAAATAAGAAACCTGGCATGTAGGTCTCTCCTGGGCCATAGTTTTTCTACTGGTGAAATGGGGCTGTGGCAGGGACAGAGGGGCGCCAGCACCAGACCAGTCTGCCCCAACACAAGGAGGCCCAGACAGAGGCAGAGTCCTGTAGCCCCAAGGCCCAGGGCAGAGCTGGGAGAACCTGCCTCTGAGGAGAGTGCCCTCCTGCTGGCTCTGTTCTTCTGAAGAGAGGGGAGGCCAGAATGCTCACGGCACCCAGGTGCGATTAGAGCGGGTGGGTCAGAGCAGGGCCAGCCCTCAAGACAGGAGCTGGGGATAGGGAAGGGCCATCGCACCTACTGCCAGGCCCAGAAGTTCCCCACTCCCAAGGCCCTGCAGAGAGGCCTGGGACTTCCTCGGGACCACACAGGAGGTGAGCTAGATGGAATCCTCAGGCCTGGCCCCACAGAAGCCCCCTTTCAGAGAAGCCCTTGGAAGGGCTGCTAGGCACAGACCTCGCCCTCGGAAATGGCTGACCAATTTCCCTCCTGTGAGGAGCCTCTGAGCTATGGCTGCCAGGAAAGATACAGCTTCACAAGATATTGTTTGCTGTGGTTTGAGATAAGGGCAGCGAAACAGTTTCATGTTGCTACACTGATGTTATCTCTGGCCCAGACCTGTTCCTTCAACCTGAGAGATGATTTACTGAAAACCTTTCTCCCTTTCCTTTTTCTTAACTTTAAGGGAAGATCAGTACCCACTCCCCTGGTTCTGCCCTCAAACATACTCCCTGGGCCCTCCCCTGAGGGGAAGTTCAGCATTTCCTTCAAGATCCTGCAATTCTAGAGGTGGAGAAAAGCTTTTAAAATTTTTATTTTTATTTTTTATTGATTCATCATACAATTATGTACACAAATCTTAAGTGTACAGTTCAGTGAATTTGTATCTATGCTTAAACCCATATAAGCACCACCCAGAGCAGGATATAGAACATTTTCCAGCACCCCAAAGGCTTCCTGGGCCTTCTCCCTCCTATTCAACGTCCACCTCTAAGTACAGCCCCCATTCCAGCCTGGATCCCCGCACTTTCTTCCTGCCCATTCTGGTACTTCATCTGCTCTTTTTTATGTTTGGCTTCTTTTGCCCAGCGTTATATCTGTGCAATTGTCTCTGGTTGTCACACGGAACTGTAGTCTGTTCACGTGGTAGTCCACTGGGTCCCACTGTGTTTTACCACCTTCTGCTGATGGACACCTCAGCTAGTTCTGCTTCTGGGCTAATATTAATAAAGCTACTATGGTGTTCTTACACTCACGTTTTGGTGAGCAAATGTATGCATTTTTGTTGGAAATGTTGGGAATTATAAGAAAATAATGGGTCACCGGATATACATATTTTTGCTTTAGTAAGTACTGTGAAGCATTTTTCCAAGGAAGTCTTTTATAAACAATGTCGTTGGTCTTCCTGCTTTTTGAAGACGCTGACTGTCCGTCAGACACTGGATCTCTCCTTTTGCTTCACATGATCTGAAGCTGCTTCTCAAATGTCCTCATCATTATTGGAAATTCTTCTCTACATTGTTCAGTCTTGCCCAACTGTCAACATTCTGACAAACCAATAGTTGGGAAATAAAACCCAAATCCGGTTAAGCCTGGGCCGAGGTCAGGCTTGCTCACGGGGCTGTGAGCCTGCTCTTGGGGAGCCTGGCTTGTGCAGGCTGCAGAGAAGCATGCTCATTGACAAGAGCAGTAGGCAGTTTACCACTTGCCAGAAGGCCCCGCTGCCCCAGCTGTGGAGGGGCTGCCTCCGCTCCCACACCTTTTTTGGAGGAGTCAGCTCTTGAAGTGTCTAGTCTGACATGGTTGTGGATGGTGTCTTGCTGGCATATGTGGGGTGCAGTCCTTGTTCATAAGTCCCTTGGCCCCAGAGCTTCTGGGAGGTCCTGAGGAAATGGATTTAATGCTGTCCTAGCAGAGACCGGGCCGAGGAGCTCAGCACCAGATACTCCTGGGCTCCACTTAGGGTCTCTTTTCCTTAGTCAGTCCCCCACTATGTCCTGATGCTTCCACTTTCCTGCCCTTTCCAATCTGCCTACTTCTCTCCATCCCACAGCCTTGCCCTGACTTACCCCACCTCTTCCATGCTGACAGCCACCTCAAATTCTCCTTGGCACTTGTCCCTAAACAGACCCTTCCTGCTTCTCTCCCCATGGCAGCTAGATGGATTCATGCATCCATTAATTCACTTAACAGATACTTATGAGTACCTGTGAATTATTAGGAACTGTGCCAGGCTCTGCAGGGAACCCAACCCTGAAGTGCTTACATTTTAGGGATTAGTCTGTCTGGGTCCCACATGGGCTCAGTGTGAACTTAAAGCCCTCTGGGCTGGCCTAAGACACTGCCCTGCCACTCCGGCTTCCACAATCCCTCCGGACCCTCCAGCCTCACTACCCACACCTCTCTGTCTCCCTCACTACAGCCTTGGGCCCCAGAAACATGACGCTTTCCCACCATTATCTGGCCCTGGGTGCCTGGAATGTATCCCAGACAAGTGGCTGACATCTGTTCCCCCCATAGGGTACACCAGTTTGTCCAGTGGGAGGTGGATGTGACATCTACTAGGGCATCTCCCTCCTCAACACTTATTCCTGGGCTTGCCTGCCCACTTCCTGGGCCTCAGGGATACACTACCATGGGCCCCTCAGGGGGCTGTGGAGTCTCTGCTCTGAACTACTGCTCTATCCCCTGGGTCTAGGGAGAATCCCTCACTGCATAGGTACCAGTAGCCGCTATGTTCCAGGGTCTGATGAAAGCGAACCTCTTCTCATCTCTGATTAAAATAAATGCACACAGGTTTTATGGAAGTCAGGATGGAAAGGCAGCATGAATTCCCAAAGTTTAGGAAATACTCTGTGGAGCAAAGATCAGCACCTGGCTATAAGATACTCAACACACAGACAGGGTTGGTGTTACCATTATGCTTACTGACAACAGCATCTGAGAGGTTAGGCCACTCAGGAGCCAGAGGACCTGCGGACCCAGTATCAGTATAGCTGCCTCTTCCTTTACCTAGCTAATGGCTTTGAGAACTATCTCAAAGGAAGCAGTAGAAGGGAGGGAAGCCTAACTCTCTGGCAATGTGTCACACTTCCTTCTGCCTGGAGCCTGGGGCAGCCCCAAGCTCTCCTGGTGGAGGTCCTGGCTCCTGCCCAGGCCTTTTCTGGCAGCAGGGCTTGATGAGGGTGAAGTCATTTCATGTGTTGGGAGGGAAGGCCAAGGAAACAACAATCGTTGCTAGAGCCACATTTGGAGTCAGAAACTACACAATAGCTCATAGTCTGCTGTCTCCCCCCACATGTCTCCTTGACTGACCCCCACAACCCTTCACTCCTTTTCCCACCAAGATCCCTCTGGGCCAGTTGCTGTGGGCCCCTCAACTGAAACAGAAGCCCTAGCCCTTCCCAGGGCTTGGGCAGGGCTGTATCCAGTCCACAGGACTATGACTCAGATAGACCCTAAAACCCCCCTCACCAATTCAGCCCCTGGAAGTGTATACCAACCATGCTGGAATCTAGGCGGGAATCAGAGGAAGCTGAAGGAGCCATGGCCTGGGCCACGGTCACACCAAAGGCTCAGCTGCCTCTGAAGCTCAGGGACAGAGACACAGCCTTGGTTGGGCTCCAGGACCAAACAAAAACACCAGACATGGCTATGGGCCTGGACCCCCTAGTTATTGCGAACCCCATGGTATAAAGGAGCATCTGACCTTAGAGTTGGCCAGTCCAAAAGTCCAGGAGCCACACGCAGATAGAGTAGGCCCATGACAGTGAGAGACAGACAGACAGACAGACAGACCTAGCTTGGGGCTCCCGACAGTAACAGATGCATATAAAACAACAGAGTCCCTGGCACTGACATCAGTTCAGCCAGAGCTTGGAAGGTACGGATGGACAGACCATCTTGGAACAGTGTCAATGACAGAACGACAGACATAGAGGTAGAAGGACAGACAGACTTACTGTCCCTGGCAGGGACAAAGACAGAGCTGCTGCTGTGGTCGGGTAGATGGTGGCAGTTCTGCCCTGAGCTCAGCCCCAGAGGCTCCTGGAGTTTCTCCATAATCAGAGGCTATGAGGAACTCTTTCCAGAGCCATGATTTCCCTGTGATCCCAGCAAGGCAGCCGCTGTGGCCCTCACTGTCCCCGGAGCCAGACTCAAGAATCAGCCCATTCCTGTGCCCACCTCCCCTTCTAAGCCTAGTGGGGCTGGGAAAGTCTTCCCCACATGCCCCCTGGGGCCACCTACTCACCTCCCCACAGCTGGTGAGCTGCTTGTCCTGGGAAAGGCTGTAGGGACCACTGCCGGCGCAGACTGTGAGCACAGCAGACAGTGCCCGACAAGGGCTGCGGGTCAGTGCTCCCGTGGTCGTCGGAGGGTGCTCGGCGCCAGCTGCCAGCTTTTCTCTTCATCCTCATGAGCTTCAGGGCCCAGAGATCTGAGGGCCTAAGAGGTCCTGATAAAGGGGAGAGATTCCAGGCCAGATGAAGATGGGGGTAATTAGTCCCTTTCATAGCTAGGGACACTGAGGTTGACACTCACCTCTGAGTCTACAGAGTCTAAGAACCTCCTAAGAAGGGGGGGTATTTCCTACCTTGAAGGGACCTCTGTGCTGAAACCACGACTAGGATACCTGCTTCAGGTTGGGTCCCTGGAATGGAGACCCTGTGACAGAGACTAGCATGCAGGACTTTGTAGAAGGGAAGGAAGCAGGACTGAACAGGAGAGAGGGGTGGGGGGTGGGGATTCAGTGCAGCCACAGCCAAAGCCTCAGCTGGCCCATGAAGAGTCCTCGACTTGGGAGGGCCCTGCAGACTTCCAAGTTCAGGCGAGGAGGAGGTCAAGCCTGTATTCTTCATGTTGATCATTAATTGGGTGTAGCTGTCCTTAGGAGGAGCCGTGACTTCTGGGTGGCAAATTTTTCAGCCAAAGAAGTCCTCAAAAGAGGGGATGCCTGCTGACAGCTGTCTTCCATCAGAGCTCCTAAGCTGGGGGAATAAACTCTGGACTCCTGAAAGGCGCTCTGGGTAGCACGCTGTCTTGTCACCCGCAGTCCACCTCTTGAGCTATTTAGATCCACTTCTTTATGTCACAACTTCCCATAGGTTCTAGGTGCACCTCCTCCAGGACTCTAGTGCTATGCTGTTACATGTTTAAAACTGGCTCTCAGAAAAAAGTACACCAATAATTTTGATGGGCTTCTCTCCCTGGAAGAAACTTAGAAGAGGAAGGTTGGTGAGATGAACCTGTTTCTCCTGTTGTTGTGGCTGATTTCAGGGCCACAACTGGTACTCATCTGCTTCTCTATGATCTATTCCACATTCCCCCTCAGCACAAATACGTGTCTGGGTGACTTCCCTGGTGGCATGATCCAGTCCCTCATCCCCAAGGGCTCTGATTCCATTTTAGGCTGGGGTTTGGTGCATTGTCCTTTGACTGTCAAAACGGTAGAGGGAGTGACAAAGAGCAGCCGTCGGACCCCTCTGGGTAGCACTGTATAGCAGTAACCTTCCCTCCCCCTGGGGATCAGGCTCAGGTACCCCTGCCAATAGTGACTTCTCTTCCGGACCACAGGAGGTCCAAGTGCCCTGACAGCAGCCTTGGTTTAGTTTAATGGGACTCTTATTGTGGTCCCTGGTGAAAGTGTTCCTTCCCAGGGAACCAGGATCTCTAAACCCAGAGCCCAGAGTTGCAGGGATGGGAAGCACAAATTTCCCAAGAGAGTCATGGGGGGTGATGGTAAAAGAAGCAATTCTTCTTCTATCTCCTGGTTCACAGGTATTATATCTATAGCAGCACTGGCTCCATATGAGGATCTTTGACTTGTAGTGAGAAATATGTTCTGGAGGATGGCTCATTATCTTTGTAAAAGTACTACTCCCAAACTGGCGCTTCAACTAGGACTCCAAACAAGTTGTTGCCCAACTTTCTACTGGGTTGGCTGCTCCTTGATGGTGCAGTTTGTGATATAACTGTGGACCCTATTCTTTGTTATAAAGTTGTTCCCTTGGTTTGATATGCTGTTATGTGAGATCCCATGCTGGTGGATCAAAAACTCTGAAAGCCCTTGGATAGTGGTTTGGCTGAGGCCCTGCACATAAGAAACCCATACCTGGAATGCGTATTTATTTTTCTCAGAATGAATCACTGGCTCCTCCAGGGTGTAAGGCGGCCAATGTAGTCAATTAGCAACCAAGTGGCCTGTTGATTTCCTTGAGGCACAATATTGTATCTAGAGCTCAGGACTGGTTTCCACTGATGGCAGGCCAAACATCTGACAGTGGCGATAGCTAGGTCAACTGTGTTAGTAAGAACCCCTGGTATAGGGTTTAAGCACACCTCCATTCCTGCCTCCGTGGCCACTCCATTCATGTGTGCATTGAGCCAGCACTGGGGCAGGATGGCAGAAGCTGGATAGCATCAACTGGAAGAGTCATGTCTACCAATTATCTTACCTCTTCCACATGCTATGCTCCCTGGTGGGCATTTTCATAAGATATGAAACTCTTCATAATTCACACCACTAATATTTGTCCACAGCATGCCTCTATCATGGACTTCCTTGTCCCAGGTCTTCCAGGCTTTTTCCTTCCATGACCCTGGTGAGACAGCCAAGCCATTAGCCACTGCCCGTAAGTCCATGTATTTTAACTTCAGACAACCTCTCTACACAAAGCTGATGTCAAGGTGTATCACCTGAAACTCTAGCCCACTGGATTTTTCCTATTTTCTTTCAGGGTCACGCCTGAGTGGGGCTATAGTACAGTTACTAGCCATTTTCAGCTCGACCCACATACTGATCTGACCTATTGTGAACCAAGCTTGGGCTTTTACCTCCTCCATCAGCTGGTCCTGGGGGGTCGCCCACGTGGCCATGGTGTGCAGGGGGCGAGCCTCTGGTGTCGTGGAGGGGGATGCATGAGGTTCTGGTTGCTCATTTGTACAGCTTGCTCATGGCCTCCAGTCCTGCCCACACTTGATTCCGTCTTACAACAGGTTGTTGCTGGACCTGCCTGAGCTAGTAGGTCTGACAGAACACCTAGTAGGTGTGACAGAAACCAACTCATCACAGGTTGTTCTAGCTGTGTGGCTACTTGATCAGGCCCTCCAGCTCCTTTTAAGACTCAGGAGTATAAGAGCTGTTTCTCAAAAGATGTGCAATTTCCCCATGCAACTGCTGTTGCCTTGCTGCAGAACCCTAGGGACATGCCACCTTTTCCTACTACTGACATCTTTAAAAACCACAGGGTCTGATGATTTGCATGGCCCAGATGGCAGGGCTGCTTGTACTACAGCATGAAACTGCTTCCCTTTCCTACCCGGGGTCCCACAAAGATGGCATGCTTTTGTGTTATTGCCAGGTATATTGGTCAGAATATTCTCAGGAGGGCAATTGGTTGTGTCCAGAACCCCAAAAAGCCTACCAAACATCGTGCTTCCTTCCTCCTGGTGACTAGTATAAGAAGTAGAAATTGGTCTTACACTTTGAAGGAAATTTCCCGACATGCTGTAGAACACTGGATTCCTAAAAGCTTCACTGCTGTGGCAGGCTCTGAAGCTTCTTAGGGCCTATCTTATGCATTGCATGTGTCCTGTCATGGTCCCCAAAGTGTTAGTCATTTCATAATCTGATCTGATTGGTGCAACACTACTGATAGGGTAGAACAGTGTGATGTCCCGTGGGTTAATCAGAAGGTCCAGACCTCTTGGGACTATATTATGACAGAGGGAAGGAGAGATAACCTCGCCCTGGAAATTCACACTGTTGTTTGTTCCGATGAAGCTATTTCTGATGGGATGGGGAAGAATGTAGTCACCAATTTAGCAGCCACACAGTGGGCCTGAGGTCACGTTAATCTGCTGCAGTGAAGAGATAGCACATCTGGCAGGCATGGCAGCTGCACCTGCGGCTGCTGCTTGTTGAACTGGTGGTAGCCTGCTGTCATCTTCTAGGATCTGTCTGGGTTTTACTGGTGAACTAATAAAGATATGTTAGACTTCCTTCAGGTCTTCAGTGGTGGCACTGATTTCTGCCATTACCTCTGAAATACATTCTTTTTGATTTACTATTTTGGCTGGAATGGGGAGAAGTTTTGGAGGCTTCCATTTGGTTTCCTCACCATGATAGGTCTTGCCACATTGGCCAAGGACCCAAAGTAGTGGACATGCTAATCATCAAGTGTGTTTGTCTGATCATATCACTGGATGAGTCTATAGAAGAGGGCTTGCTGTGAGCAGGATTCAGGTCAAGAATCTAACTATTTGGACATTCAATGTCTCCCAACTTTAACAAGAGGGTCTTTTGGTGTACTTCAGATAACAATTTCAACTCAAGTCCTGTGTGCAACAGTCCGGAAATGTTTGGGTTTTCTTCTTTTCTCAGTATCTCCAGTTACCCAAATAGATGGTCATGGGTCCTCGTGGGGAAGCTGGGAACATGATTCTCAAGCACACATGCTGTGCTGCTGTGGGATCCTTCCTTCTGGGGATATGGCTCAGATCTGAACACTTGGCAAGGGACTTTTGACTGGGGTGACTGGACTCATCACTCCTGATTGATTTTGACTCTACAGGATGAGCAGCATTGCTCAGTGAGCTCAGTTCTGTGACATCTCCTCTTACTGTCAGGCCTGTAGAGGACAGCCACCACTTTACTTCCGAATGATGCTGGTGCCCTTCTTTCCAGCACATTCCTTTTTTTGGTATTTTCTGGGCCCTTGGGTGGGTTTTTCAACCTTGCTTAGTATGTCCACTTCTGTATACTTCCTTCCTGCCCAGTCTGCCGCAGCAATTCTGACATATCTCACGTATGTTTCCATGCTTCTAGGAGTTATTCTATGGTATATTTGCACCATCTCTTGGGGTCCATGCCAGTTTTAAATACTGTGTCCTTGGAGAGTATGATCCCGTATCCAAAAACTCTTTTATCCATATTTCTGTTCCACCCCCTTGATCCAGAAGCCAGTCCTGTATTCCCAACTCCTGCTCATACTTGCTGGCCAGCTTCTGCATTTTCTTTGAGGTATAGATCCTTTTACCCTTTAGCAGGTCCAGTGTATCTCTGTCCAGGTTAGTTCCTAGCCTAATGGTCAAGGGTGGATGTGAGAGCAGATCCTGGGAAGATGAGTGAACATGTCTTGCAGGACAGAGGCCTCTGTATGATCTTTAGTTAGGCAGTAGTTAGAATCCCTCTTAAGAGAAATGAATGGGTCACTTATGTAGGCTCAGAGGGTTCAGGGAAATCTGAGGATTCAAGATTTTCAGGTGCAACAGATGTCCCCATCCCATGTGTCAGGGCCTCGTTCTTTCCTGCCCAGAGCTCTGTCCTTGGCATAGGAAAACTGCCTTGGCTGGCAGTTTAACTTTCCTAGGAGCTTAACTAGTTTGACAAATAAATCCTGGGGGCCTGATTCTCAGCTTTTTACTTTTCTTCCACTGCAAGAGATGAGTGGAATCTTTATATACCCCAAGGCGACCTAGGGCTTTCACACTTGGCTTTCAATTTCCAATTAATCACTAGACTTTTCATTATGTTTCTCTGAGAGTCAGTCAAGCTTAGCAATAGTGAGCCGATTCCGCTGTAGAGAAGCTGATTCTGCCCGACTTCTCCAACACCTGATAAACGGCACCAGCTAATGCATGCTCTTTCAACAGGAGGGAAAGTTTTAACACTGCCCTGCTGCCTTAGTGCCTTAGGCTGTTAGTACTTCACCTGGCAACAGTGAGGAGTAGGTCTTCGCTGATAGCCAGACGGTGAGTGATCCAGCCCTAAAACCCCATTTCAGCATCTCCTTGTTAAAAACATCACTCCTGGAACCAAACACCACAGGTCAGGTCCCTGCTGTGGGAAGCAGCCTCTGAGTCAGAGATTAGCATGCAGGAGCTTTATTAGAGAGAGCCCTTGAGATTGACACCAGTGGAAGGGAGAGGATGGAAGCAGGCTCCGGGAGAGGGAGGCTGAGCTTCTAAGCAGTTCCAACAAAGGTTCCATGGGGCTGAGCCCAGCGAGCTCTCCTGGGAAGATCCTTCAGAGTTTTCCTAAGATAGGAAAGAGATATAAAAACATGGAAAAGAGCCACGCATGGAAAAAAGCCATGCTTTTATATCCTCACATTTATCAGTCACTAGATCTGAGTGCTGCCTGGAAGCAGGTGTGACCTTATACACGTTAATCTGCTTTAGCAGAGGCAGCTCCAAAGAGGGCTGACTGTTGAGGCTGTCTTCTGGTAGCTCTCCCAGCAGCTGGTGGAACAGATCCTTCATTTACAAATGGGGGTCTGGGCTACATCTCACAGTGTCCACCATAGCACCTTCCAAATGCCAGACACAAAACCAGTGCCTGGGCAAACAGGTCAGAGCCTGAAGCTTAGAAATCCTCCATTAAGATTTTGTTGCTTTAGCTTAGCCTCTTTCTTATTGGGACATCTGAGCCCAGGAAGGGGCCTCTCTCTGCTGTTACCAAACTCATCAGGAGAAAGCCCTCCCTCCCTAGTACTGAATACTCACTGTGCCTTGGCCACCAGGCACCAGGGACACCCCTCAGGTAATGAGCAGATTCAGCCCCATCTGGGTCAGCAGGCAGGGCTCAGGAGAGTTCCTTGGGCAAGTAGATCAAGGCCAGTCTTTGAAGGAAAGAGGAGGAGGAGTCATTACCTCGGTGGCAGAGGGTAGGGAAGAACATGCCTGTAACAGGATGACCCTTTGTTCATGGTCGGAGGCCTGGTGAGGGGCATGGCAGGGATAAACTCATACTGGCATGGAGGCTGAAGCCAGATGGGAGAATTCTGGCCCTGGTAGCTCTGTGTGTCTGGCCCATGTGTGTCTGGGGAATACCAGATAATACTAGTGTGGGGAAGCATGTCAAGAAAAGGCAGAGACTCTGATTAGAGGGTTCAGAGCCTAATTTGACCCTTAGACCACAAGTTTGAGAATCTAATATAGCCAAGGAGAGAAATGACCAAGCTCCAAGGAACTTGTGAACCTAGGAGGTGGCAGCTTCAGAAGAGGCCAGAAAGGGCTGGCCTCTAGAGGATGGAGGAAGTCCGGAGCAGTGGGAAGGCATGGAGGCAGGGAAGCCCGACAGGTCAGAGAACAGCCCTGGCCCCAGAGAGCAGGTCAGTGTGGGTAAGGCGGCACCTGCTGGGGGAGGACTTGGGGCAGGTGTGTGGGGAGGGGCGGGGGGGCAATGGGGATGTGGAAATGATGGGGGTGGAAGAGGCCTGCGTAGTTCAGGAACTGTGGGTTGGGAGCCATGGACAGGCCAGACGTCGAGAAGGATCCAGGTGAGAGCAGCCCTTGGCCTGTGGGTCACCCTAGCCTCCCTTCCCAAACTTTCCTCAGAGCCTCACTGGAGCAGGATGGACAGGGACTGTATGCAGGTTCAGGGGCCAGCTCATGCCTGGGTTTCCCCAGGGGGCAGGTCCAACTGGTCCACCCATCTGTTCTGGCAGTTCTGAGCTCTTCTCAGGCAGGGCTACATCCAGCTGTTTTGAGGGCTTTCCAGTGAGCTACAAAGTTACTGTCCCACAGAACCTACAGGGAAACCCCAGCTCTGACCCCCACCCCTTGACTAAGGCCTCTAGAATCTGGGCTAGAGGCCAGGGTGGGGCAAGCCACTGAGTCAAGACAGTGGTTTGCTGGCTCCCTTAGTTTGTGTCCATAGATCCCCTACTATCCCCACCCTAGAAGATGAGCCTGGTAGGAGTGGGGTGCTGAAGCCCATAGTGTCACTGGAAGGACTTAGATAATTTCTTTAATGCTCATCATAGTCATGTGAGACCATCACCCACCCTTTCACAGATGGCATAACTGAAGCTCTGAGCAGAGAAATAACTTGTCCAGAGTTATGTAGCCAGTGAACAGCAGAAATGAGACTTGAACCCTAGGCTCTGAGACTGCTTGCCAGGTGCTCTTCTATTACCATCCCTGTCACTCAGCAGAACCAGATGCTTAGGCAGGCTAAGATGCTGAGAGGGATGCCAGGTCATTGTCATGCCAGCTTGACCTAGGGGCCTTGAAGCGTCTGCCCCATGCCTGCCTCAGGATCGTCAGCTTGAGCCCTCCTCCGGCCCACCCACCAGCTCTGGGCTGCCTCTCATACCTCATATCTCAGTCTTACAGAGGCTCATTCCTCCTTGAGCCTCCAGCCCCCAGTTCCAGATGAGACCCCTTTTTCTAGACACAACCATTTTACCAACAGAGAGACTACAACGCAGAGAAGCACAGGCAGCCAGGGCACAGAGCACGTGGGTCAACACCCATCCTAGCACAGAGTCCCATCCCAGGCCTCAGTGAATGGCAGGCCTAAGGGACAGAAGCCCTGTGCCTCGGCCACGTCAGTGAGGACAAAGGTGAGGCACCTGGGGCAGCCCCAGCTCCAGCACCTTCAGAGGGGTTCTCCTCATCTTGTTCCCCACAGGAAGCATATGGGACTGGCTGGCCAGCTGCAGAGGCCTGGACATCCCCATGGGGCAGCCCCACCTCTCCACCCCCTGGCCACCCTCTCCCTGCCTTTATCATACTGGCAGTTATGCTTCTTACCTCAGAGCCTGGCTTCCTGCTGATTTTAAAGAGACACGTGGCTTACCGGCTGGCTGCCACCCTGCCAAGGGGCCCTTGCCCCATCTCACAGGGTCACACAGGCTCATGCCCTGCTCACCACCAGGGAGGACGCACTCTCTTCTCCACTAAGTACCCAGGTCCCTCTAAGGACTGCCCGACAGCCCAATGCCTAGAGCATGAGCTCTCCTACAAGGTGGATAGATGGAGAGATGGAGAGATGGATGAATTCTTCAATAAATAAATACTTATTGAGCACCTACTTACTGTGTATCCAGGCACTGTCCTGGGCACTGGGGACAAGTGGGAAACAAGACAGAATCTCTTCCCTCTTGGTACTTACATTCTAGAGGGGGAAATAGACAGTCAAGCAGTGAACAAACGAATTCCCCAAGTAATGTCAGAGATAAGAGCAATGGAGATAATAAAACAGATGATAGCACCGAGACTTTGCAATGATTAATGGGAGCCTTTCCAAGGAGGTGGCATTTGTCTGAGACCTGACAAGAAGGAACTGGATTTACATTTTTAAAGGATTACTCTGGCTGCTGTTCAGGCCAAAAGCACCAATAGGGAGGGTCAGAGAGGAAGTTGTTATAATTGTCCTGCCAGAGATGATGCCCTGAACTGGGCAGGGGTTGGGGGGTAAGAGGGGCAAAAAAGGTGCTCAGGAAGGGGGGTCACAGGAAGCAGAGGACAGAGGATGGAGCACAGGAGAGAGGCAGGCGCAGTGCTCAGGGCCAGGCAGGTGGAGGCTCCTTGCCCCATCTTTCCCGCCCTCTGCTCCTGAGCTGCCCTGGGCTCTTGGAGGCCTCTGCCAAATGCTCTCGGACAGAGCCAGAAACATCCCAAAGGAAGCAGGGAAGGTGGTGAGGGAGCCCTGGGGCCTGACCCAGCAGAGCTCTGTCCTCACTCTCAGGTTACCCTGACCCTGGTCGATGAGGATTTGGACTTGAAATGCAGCAAAGTGTCCTTCTGCCTAATGGCCCCGTACCTCGGGCAGCAGGAACCCTAAGGAGATGCTGCCCATTCCTGCCTGACACTCAGCACCTCGACCTGGCCCTGATCCAGGCTGATGCCCACAGGGTGATGCCCACTGAAGCCGTGGCGTGTTGGTCATCAGATACCCAAGCTAACATCCTCCCCGTCTGGAACAGCTTCTAAGCTCCTGGCCATGGGGGAGCAGAGAGGAGTGTCACACAGGGGTTAGCGACGCAGGGCCTTGGGAGGACGGCTGCCAGGAGGAGGAACAGTCAGTGGTCAGCGGAGGCTCACTGCTCACCACCTGCTCCTGCTGTTGCTCACCACAAAGGAATGCTCTCCTTTCCACTAGGCATCCCAGCCCCAGAGATACCCCAAGGACTGGAGTGTCAAGATGACGGGGGAAGAAACAGAAGCAAGGACCAGTTGCAACATAAATGGCAATATCAAGGCTGAGGCAGAGGCCCTGTGGGGACATTCAGCGCTGGGGCAAAAGGGGTCACTCCCTCCCATCAGCACACTTCAATGGCCTGGGGGACTAGGGTGGGGGTATCTGTGACACACCCAGTGATATTCCCCCTAGCTGGTTTGCCACACCCCAAGTGGGACCCCAAGGGTCAAAGAGTATGAGAATTATGTCCTTCTTAAGAATTGGACTATTCTGGACTCTGAGTATGAGCCCAGGGAAATGTTGGATTGGAACAATACTAGGGTTTCCAATCTAGAGGACCCCTAGGCTCAAAGGCAGGCACTCAAACTGACTGCTTCTGCACAATTTGATAGCTTTCTGGAGAGACCATGTGGGAACTTAACCTGTCTCTTGAACTATTTTACAGGCCACTAAAGCCTATGTATTGGGGTTCACTTACTAATGCCCATACTGGCAGGGGCCCACAAACCAGTTTCCAAAACTTAAACAGAATAAGGATGAGATCACTCTTCTCACATATGTCAGCCCTATAGGCAGCCCTAAAGTAGAAGTTCTGGATATAGAGGTGTTATTATTCTGGAGCTGTCAAGATGTCCCATGTTTACCTAGAAGCCTTGTACCTTCAGCCCACGTACAAATGCATAATGAAAACCTAGAGCTGTTCCTACGTTTCCGTCTGGAACAAAGGTTCACTTCAAGAGTGAGCAGGTGATTGAGAGCGAACGTCGCTCTGGGTTTGGACAGTCACCAACCTCAGTGGGACAGGGGAGTGAGCACTTCTGAGGAATGGTGTTTTCCTAAGCTGTGGACACCTACATGCCCCGCTTGGCCTGTCCCATTGTAATGACAGTAGCATCAGGCTGTCCACAGACAAAGTAATGCAACCACTGAAAACATCTCCTGGGAAAGCTGATCCATTATGGGCACCACACAAATCTTACTTGAACATTTCACAGACTTCTTTAAAATCATGCTATTGTCTTAAGAATGATATAAGTTCATTGTTAAAAATCCAAACAAGTAAAGTAAAAGCATCCCATTTTCAGAGGTAGCACTTTGGTTAGCATCCTGCAGGCATCTTTTTCCTCTTCCATGGAGAGTCAAGCATGTGTCTACAGACTTTGTAAATAAATTTCTTACTATACATGTTTTGTTCATTCAGCAATTAGAATGTGCTACATACCAGCAATTTTATTCAGAGTCAAATGATTCAAAGAGCTTAGAGGAAGTTGTGACCTAATACATGTCAGCTATCTTTTGATAATGAAAGGTGTAGGTTCTGGAGAAACTCCTTCCCTTACTCTCAATTCACTGTTCTGAGAAGGTATTGCCTCTTGCTCATCTGACAGCTGCAGAGTGACTGATGCGGAAAGGGTGAGCTCCCAGAAGAGGGGCTGCCTGGGCCCCGAGGTGCCGCCGATGCAGCAGCACATCATCACACCAGTGTGCCCCACATCGCCTAGTAACCTGCGACAAACCGAAAGACCCTGCCAACAACAGTGAAAGTTCTCTGAAGGGTGAGAAAACCACCTGTGAGGAGGCTATTTTGGCATCTGATTGGCTCAGTATTTTTACAGAAAGCCATTAGTAAATTGGCTTGGAGGACCCCCAGTTGCTCATGCTTCACCACCTACAGGAGAGGAAAAGGGAAAGTGGCCTTTGCTGAGAGCTAGCTATAGGCTAAGCGCTTTCATGTATCATCTTATTTAACCCTCTGAGGGGGATATTATTACCCCACTTTACATGTTGGAAAGCAAATGCTTCCTCTTCAAACGTGTCCCATCTCAGGTGCTGTCAAGTCCTTGTTTCCAGCTACCCAAAGCAAAACCCTTGGAGTCCTCACTGACTCTGCTCTCTCACTCTCATATGCTACATCTAACCCACCATAAATCTTGATGGCTTTTCTTTCAAAACATATCCAGAATCCAACATTTCTCACCAGCTCCACCACACCCAGACTATCAAAGCCACTATTATCCTCTGCCGATAGATACCTGGCTAACTTCCCTGCCCTGCTCTATACCCTATTCTCAACTCAGCGGCCAGAGTGATCCTGCTACAATGTAGGTAGGTTAGATCATACAACTCTGTTCAAAAACCCTCCAGTGGCTCTGTGTTTTACCAGAGCAAAAACCAAAGTTCCCACAATGGTCTACAGGGCCCAGTGTCTCCAGCCCCTTCATCCTTCTTCCCTGTCTGACTTCTTCCCCCATGCTCCTACTCCCCACGCACACTACTCTGGCCAGGCGGGCTCCCTTGAATATAGCAGCCTCAGGGCCTTTGCACTGGCTCTTCCCTCTGTCTGAAACAGCCTAACTCCTTTACCACTCTCAAGTCTGTGCTCAGATGTTATTTTCCCAAAGAGATCTGCCATGCCTACCTTATTTAAGACTACAGCCCCTTCTACCACCACTCCAAACCTCCCAAATCTCCATTATTTTGTCACTGTCTAACATGTTATTAGGCTTGTTGTTTGTTTTATACCTCTCATGCTATCGTAACACATTTCTGAAGGCAGACATACTACTCTGTTTCCTCTACTGATGATTCCCAAGTACCTAACTAGTATCTGGTTCAGAGAAGATGTCAAGCAATATATGTTGAATGAATGAATGAACAGGGGCAAAATGAGGAGTCAGGAAACCGTCTAAGGTCTGGCAACAAGTAGTTGTCAGAGGAGTTGAACTAGGACTCTTGGACTCCAAAGATAAGGTTATTTCTATCAAATGCCTCTCAGAGAGAATGAGGCAAAGGATCCAGAAGCAAATTGACTTGTATGGGGACTCTGTATGGGTAGGTGTCCCTGCAAGGCTGGTCCCACCTCCAGGTGCACCTGTGTCCCTGCCTAGATTCAATGCATAATGGCGAAGCTGAGAAGAGGCCCTGAGTCACGCTGGGCTGTGGTCAGCTCTGTTGATTAAGGTGGGGGAAGTATGAGAAACATTATGAAAAGGATGTCTGTGAAAGAACATTATAGTAATGCCCGGGGCTTGCCCACCTGTGTTATTTAAGAATCACTTTCCTATGAACTCAGACTCTGCTTCTAAGGGCAGCGAGTAGCCACCTCACTCCTACTCAGTTGTCCTCTTGATTTCGTGTCTGCAGTTTGTACATGAACCACCACTCATCAGACAGCCTCCCTCTCAACCTGCCCCGGATGTAGCACTCGCTCCTTCGCCACTCCCACATCCTCATGTGGAGCCAGCCATGGTCTTCCTCAGTTCTGTACCCTGAGTGGACTATCCAGAGCTTCTCAGCTTTGTTTCTTGGCCACATCATAAAGGATGTGGAGGCTAAGTGTTTTCTCAGTCCCCTCTTCTGACCCACATCAGTACCAGGGGCCTGGGTAGGGTAGGTAGACGGGCTGTGTCACTTCATAGGCATGGAAAGGACCCTTGGAGGACCCCAAACATCTGGGACATTGGGCCAATCCTTGACCCCTTTAGAACCAAGGCAGCATCTAGGACTTCAGAAAAATAGGGATTACTTTTGAACAACCAACCCCCTGTGGCCACATTAAGATGATTGCTGATAGAAACACAACCAGGAAAATCCCACTTCCTCCAGCCCCATCCCATCCTGCCTGCCTCAAAGGCAGCGACTCTTCCTTCCGTGTGCTCTTGTCCACCACACACATGCCCTGGCAGAGATTATCACAGAGGCCCAGCTGGAGGCAGCCGTAGGCTCGGCGAGGAGAGTCCTGCTGGGAGGCCATGAGGGATCCCCCCACTGTGGTCCTTTCTGTTTAGGAAAATGCCTCCAGTTGGCAACTGAGATGTGTAGCTCCCTATGGCTTTGGGGGCAGGACTCTCCTCAACCCTCAGCCTGCCAGTGCCCCGCCGATTTCAGGGGCATGAATGCTCCTCAGAGGCACGTGGGTGAGCCCAGGAGCTGAGCTGAGACAACTCATCTCAGGCTGACTAGGAGAAACTCCCCAAGGGGTAGGTTGCACGTAATTCTACCTCCCTGAGTGAAGGGTACCCTGGGATCCAGGTGTGAACACCACAGAGCCCCATCTTTCTAATTGGTGAGGAACTCAGAGCTCTGCAAGCTTCCTGAAAGTGCTTTATGAAATGCCTCCATTAATGTATTCATCTGGCTTAACACTTTCTTTTCTTGAAACAAGATGCCTCAGAAAGATCATATACTGGGGCATCACAGTTACTGATACTACAAAGAACATGGGTCCTTCCCTGAAGTGGATTTTCTGGGAGCTAAACTTTCTACCCACATCCTTTCATTGAGATCTTAAGGTATTCCTTGCCCAAATTAAATCTCCTGGTGAGGACAACACACTCAGGAAGTTGTGTAAATCTCGGAATGGGGCTATTAGGCTCCACCAACAAGTAAGGCGCACAGAGGTCCAGTCTCAGTGCTCAGGCCTCCCGGGCCTCTGGCCTGCCGCTGAGGAGGAAGGTCTTCTGTGCTGGACTGTCACCTCTGTCACCCTGCTGCAGCACAGGAGCCAGGAGTGGGGGGCTGGGATCACTCTGCTGACTAACAACATAATTGTGGAAAATTACAACTTCCTGAGCTGGGTCTATCGGAGGTGGCCACAAAACTCTTTATGATGTGGCCAAAAATTCCTCTTGCCACCACAGCCCTTGAAAATAGGTCAAAGACACCTCCTTTGGAACTCTCAAAGCAGGGCTTAGCTCACGCCATCTAACTCTATGCCATTAGGCTGCAAACTGGAGCTTTTGTGAGAATGTTCTCTTCCTCTCTGGATCTGAGCCCAGCCTTGGCCCTGAGCTGGCCACCTGTCCTGCCCTGCTTGGTCCTCCTCAGGAGACCAGTTGCCTTTGGAGGCCAAAGTGAAGGCTGCCTGCTGTTCAGCCTCATCAACCAGGTTACTCCTCACCCCACAGAAGGGCAAAGGAGAGACAAAGCTCTGGCAGAGACTTCAATTATGTTTCCCCCAGCTTTTCAGAGGCTGTAGGCTTGTGGTAGGGGCTCATGGCTGGCTGTGGCCTGGATCACACATGCAGAGTTCCTCCCCTGAACACGGGCACCTTGTCGGCAGTGTGGTGCAGAGGCTAGCACCTAGTTCGACTCCAATGCTGCCCGTACTGCCTGTGTAACCCTGGGCCAGCTCCCTTAGCTGGGGGAGACCAGCTTCTCTTCTAAAGTGGGGCTGGCATTCTCTGCTGCAGGGGTTGCTGTGGAAGCCCTAGGGGATGGGACAGCAGATGAAATGGTCTTTGCAGACCCTTGCAGAGGCAAGCAGGGAGCCCTAGTCTTTTATTTCCTCTGTTCAGGCCTTGGCACAGATAGAAACCATTCAGCTCTGACGGTGCCAATAGTGACGCTTCCATTCTGGGAGGACAGAACTTGAAATTTCTATGCTTATTCTCTGATTTTTCTTTGTCTTTGCCACCAGGAGTCCCAACCTTCAGAGCTGAAACAGTGATGTGATCTCTCCTGCAGCCATAATGGGTCTGAGTGTCCTCCCTTCTAAAAGGCTCACGAAGGTGCTGACCTGGAGAAGATCCCCCACCGAAGTTCCTGCCATCCAAGATCTTGCTTCACTTGGGCCAGAAGCTCCATCTCATCTCTGCCCAGGCCTCCGCCTGGGTCAGGGTGGATGGCCCTGTCCTGATAGGACGCTTGGAGCCTCCAAGCAGTCCTCATCAGGGATAAGAGGGCCTGTGTCTGCCTAGCCTAGAGCCAGCACGCTGAGTCACAAGTGCCTGAAGTTCAAGGCCAAAAACATGACTCAGGCAGCCTGGAATCCAGGGAAAATCAGCCCTAGCATTTCACCCAAGAGCCCTGCCCAACAGGGCATGAGCTCACCCAGCTAGACAGTGACAACAACAGTGGGAAACTGTCAGGCCCTTGTAGGTGAGAGGAATAGGGGGCTGTGCCTTGAGCCTAAAACCACTCCTGAAACATTCTTTGAAAACCCCATATCAACACATCTAAAATTAGCTTTCAGCATCTAAATCACTTCCTGTTATGGAAACCGCAGGTCTGATGTGCTAGTCATCACCCTGCCTGCCTCTAGGGGCTGGGGCCAGGCGATATAGGGGTGCTGCACACAGACAACTATGACAATCCCACGGAGACACAGCAGTCAGGAGCCCCTGTCCTAACTGCAGGAAGGACAGCTAAGCAGAACCACATGCTGCCGCTGCAGGGACCAGGACGAGTGTGAGCACACGTGGATACCCATGCACACATGTACACCCTGCCATGTGCTTGCACACACACCAGAGTCCATTCCACTGCTGCAGAGACTACTGCCTGCACAGCCTGGGCACATTTCCACTATGCTCCTTTCAAGCATGGGACTCACCAAGGGAGGAGGGAGGGTGGCTATCTGGCCGGCTTGGAGAACCTGCAGCCCTGTTTCTACTTCTCTGTGCCCCTGGCTACTTTGTGCCTAATGGGATGTGAGCAAGATTAGCTTAGTACCTAATGCTTGGCCTCTGCTCACTGTTTCAGCCAACTCTTTGTACAGTAGGACTGCCAGGAAGCTTCTTTAATAAGATCAAGGATTATACCAGAAATCTATAGCAGATATATTTTAATAATGAAACATTAGAAAAAATTCCGTTAAAGTCAGGAACAAGACAACAAGGCCTGTTATCTGTATTACCGTTCAATACTGTATTGAAATCCCAGCCAGTGTAATTAAGGCAAGAAAAATAGGTATGAGGATGGAAAAAAAACAAAAACTAGAGATTATTTTTAAATAAATAAATGATGATGGTGATGACTGTTATTAACTGCTTGCTTTTTATTAAATGCTTTATGTATCTTAACTCATTTAATCCTAACAATCACCTTATGAGGGTAGGTATTAGTATCAAACTCATTTTTACAGATGAGAAAACTAAATAATAGAGATGTTGAGGTACTTGTTTAGTAAATGGCAATCTAGAATTTAAACCCAGGCAGTCTGTCTTCAGACTCTGTGCTCTTAATCACTATCAGAATTATCTCTTGGTGATGTGAGACTACATGGAAAACCCAGGGGTTGAATGATGTGGTCAGACAGAAGATCAACAAACAAAACACCAACAACTTTCCCAAATACCACAAAAGCCAATTATCCAGTTAGTATACAAATGCTATCCTAATTCTATCAAAATCAAATTCTTGCAGAAATTCTCATGGATCCTGACAGACTGATTCTAAAATTCATATGGAAGAAACTCAAGATCATTTTTAAAATCTATGATGAAAGATTTGCCCTATATGATATCAAAATATGCTGTAAAGCAACAGAAGTTTAAAGTGTGGTAGTGATAAATAAATAAACAAATAAGCCAAAATAAAGAGTTCTGGAAACAGACCCATATATTTATGAGTGAGATCAAGTCCAGATTCAGGAACATGTGGTAGTGCTGACTTGGACTCTCTTCAAGGTTGCTTTTATTTTGGTTTGCTCCTGAGGTAGGTAACGGAAGTACAAAGGATATTTCTGAGATGAGGGTGCATGTGGGGGTTGTGGCTCCCCCTGCCTTTCTTGCTTTCTCACAAAGGCATCCCCCAGGCTCAATGGTCTTGGCTGCTTGCATAGAATGAGATCTCCACCAGGTCAGAAAAGCCTAGAAGAGCACTCATTGCCTTTTGTAATCCTGCCCATATCAGCACCAAATGAAGTAATAACTTTGCTTTTCAGGAAGACACATCACACAGGCCCAGTATATATATTCCAGGCCTTAAAAATCCTTATTTCCAATATTTTGGCAATCTATCTTGGAATTTTGCATTCATGTTTACTCTAGGCTGTTCAGTAAGCAGGCCTCAGTCCACCACAAGTAATGTTTCAGTGTGAAACAGATGAATCTTTCCTTAAACACTATTGAGACAATTGCTATTAAATTGGTGAGAAATACTTTAAGCTTTAAGTAAAAGAAAATTCAGTTCAAACTGGCTTAAATAATAAAGAAAATGTACTAGCTTATGTAAAAGTAATATCCAGAGGTAGGTTAGATTTCAGAATAGGATTAATCCAGCAGATCAATGATATTAGCAAGAAATTGATTTCTTTCATTCTTTCTTCTTTGCCTTCATTTATACTGGTGCATCCTAAGACTAACTTTCCTTATGGGAGTAAGATAATTTTAATTGGTAACTGAGTCAATAGTAAAAAGAAAGCTTCTTTCTCAGAAGCTCACAGAACACATTGCTTCATTTGACCCCTGATGCCCTTAGCGAGGGGAGATGGGGTGCATTGATTGCTATAAGCCAAGTAGGTGAGAGCAATTTCACAAACACCACACAGCTGGGAAATTCAAAACAGCAGGATGAGGGAAGAATAAATTACTGGGGAGACAATCAATAAAGCTTCCACACAGTTATCACTTAGGAGGAAAAATAAAACTAGTCCCTCCTCACACCACTCACAAGAATAAATTCAGAAATATTAAAGCCCTAAATATAAAGAAAAAACATAGTAGAAAAATATAGGATAATATATTTATGGCCTGGAGGGAAAGACAAAATAAGACACAAAAATTAAGTCATTTAAAAAATTGTTCATTTTACTCCATTAAAATGAAACACTTTGGTATAATAAAATAAACTATAAAATAATAGACAAGTGAGACACTGGGAGTAAACATTTGTATCACTTGTGATAGACAAAGAATTAATATTCAGAGTATTTACAGAGTTTAAAAAAGTTAACAAGTAAAATCTTAACTTCATAGAGATAGGATCTGAACAGGTATTTTAACAGAAGATGAAACAGAGATGACCAATAAATACATAAAAAGATGTTTAACATCACTAAGGAACTTGAGAAATGCAAAAGTCAGGAATTCCGTATACAATATTCAATAATTATCTACACAGTGGTTTCATCAGGGTGTGTAATGTTAGTGACTGTTAGTGGGTCTCACTTTTCTCTAGAGATCAAGTTGACAGACTCTACTAAATGTAAATACATATACCTTATGAGCATAATTTCTTATGTTGTATCTACCCAAGGAAGATGCCTGCTCATGTGTCTAATGAAGCATATGCAAGAATATTTATTGCAGCCTAATTTTTAATAGTGAAATCTGGGAGACAGAAAATGTCCATGAACCAGAGATGAATAAATAAAGTGAAGTGTGTTCATGCTAGAGAATATTGTGCAGCAATTCCAAAATGACGGATAGATGATGTCTCTGAACCAACATGCAGAGATCTTTAAGAGATGTTACTGACTGATAATTGCAGATGATATGTATGGTAGATCATTTATGAAAAGAAGGAAAAAAAGGGAAGGGAGGGGAGAGGAGGGGAGGGGAGAGGAAGGAAGAAAGAAAGCTGAAAAACACAAGCCAATCCTATCTGTTTTTTATTCATATATGGAGTCAGTGGGTAAATGTACAGAAATGATCTGGACGGATGTACTCCTAGCTGAGAACTGTGGTTACTGGTGGGAACTAAGAGAGGGGCTTGGGATCACTTGAGGCAGTCAAAGGGCACTTTATTTAACTTTACCATTTTACAATTGTAAGGCTAAATAACTTTTTTTTAACATAAAAAGAATATTCTGTTTTTTAGAGATGTTACAAGACGAAAATGTTTTCTTGCATCATTTGGATAATGAAAAAACAGAACTAATTTTTATAGGATCATTAGTTGTCATCCAAGCAAAGGCTAGAGCTTGGAGCCTGCTGCCTCTGCAGGGGGCCCTGTGGACCATGGGCAACTTGACTCCACATGTCTCTGCTCACCTGCCATGTCTCTGCATGCGCCTGCTGCCAGGCTCACGGGCCTCCCTGGCCCCTGGAGGCAGGGGTATGGAACCGCGCTCTCTCTCACAGCACAGCTGAATGCCTCCAATAGAGGCTGGAGGGAAGACACAAGGCATTGAAGAGCCAGGGGGCCACATGATAAGAACTCCTCTGTGGAAAGAAGCTCAAAGACAGAAAGGATGATTATGGAAGGTCCAGCCTTGAGAGGCAGCTACCAGCAGCCAGAGAGTCTGACTGCCTCTCTCCATTCCCTCATCTCACCTCTCAGCAGTACCCTTATGCCTAAGGCTCTTTGCCCAGACTTTGAAAAACTGCTCCCCCTCCAGCTCATCTGGAGTCCAGAGCAGTGGCTGGAACAGGGGCAGGGCAAAGGACAGAAGATGGTTTGGGATAGCGTCAGGGTCAGTAAAAGGGATAAACAGAAGTTAGAACAGCAACTGGGAAATGGCCACTGCATTAGGAGCAGAAGTTCTATTCATATCCATGGGTAGTATGGCAGATGAAACCATTACCTACCTCTTTCTCCATTTTTTCTCATGGAGCAAAATGGTTAAATGTCTTTTAACCACAGAGGTAGTAATTCTAATTCCCACTTCAGCTAACCAAGTAAGAAAGGTAAGAGCCTGCCCACTAGGCAAGGGCTAAGAAAGTCACTGTTTCCACTGGAGAAGTACAAATGGAGCTCAAGCCAGAGGGCAGAGCCCTCCCAAGACAAGGGCTGAAGGCCTGGGCCAAGGTGGCTAGAGGTGCTGATACCACATCTGCAGGAAATGGAATCCTGGGGGTGGTGTGGTGAGGAAAAACCCTCTGGTTTCTATAGATCCACTCCTAAGCTTACCCAAAAAGTTCAGACCGAAGCCATCACCCTCACCTCCCTCCACCCACTCATCAATGACTTCAGAGAAGAGTTGTGGGAACTAAAGTGCTCCATCCCAGGAAAAAGCATTTTCTTTGAGGTTAAGGTGTGAGATGACAAAGACTACAGTACCTAAGAAGGGCTTCCCAATGCTGAGAACCCCTCCTCTACCTCCAGAGCTTCAGGAGAGACTGGGAAGAAGATGAACCCTTCACTGAGTTCTTCAAAGGAATAGATAAGAAAAATTTCCCTTGCATGCTTTTAAAGCTGAGTGACCTGCGATTAAATGAGACTGGTTCAGAAATTGCTTTCCTATTTCTGAAAGTCCCAAAGGGGCACAATTTGAAAAAGAGGGACTTCTTTGCATAATAATGTGAGGTCTGAACTTTATTGTGGGTAAGGAATTATGGAGCAATTCGGAAAATGCTTCTCTTGTTCTTTAGTTTTATAATATCCAATCTGTAAGAATTAATGAGTGATGTGTGTGTGTGTGTGTGATCTAATAGTTACCAGATGAGCAAATGGAATAAGGAAGAGGTATATTTGCTTTGCGCAGTGGCAATGCAGAACTTGAACTTGACTTGGAGTACCTACATACACCTGGATAGTCCTGCTGGGATTTTGCAATATTATTCTAGACCAGCATTTCCAATAGTACTTTTGTGATGATGAGAATGTTATATATCTACACTGTCCGATATAGGAATCATCAGCCACATGTGGCTATCAAGCACTTGAAACATGTTTAGGGCAACTGAGGATTTTTAATTTAATTTAATTTTAATCAAGTAATCATATTTAATTAAATAACCATAGTGGCTATTACACTGGACAGCACATTTCTAGATTGAATCTGGTCCTGTCAGGGGAAGAGTTTGCCAAAGGACAGGAAAAATGCACAGTGGAGACCGGTAGTGGAAAACACTCCAAACACATGAGAAGTAAAGCCCTCAGGGCAGGTGACACTAGGAGCAAGCACCATGGAAGAATAAACCACCTTTGGCACCTAAAATCTTCTCAAGCATCTGCTGCATACAGCAAAACTTTGTACAAGGGATGTTTTTAGAAAAGTCCAAGGAAAGGGGTATATTAATGAGATGGAGAGGTTTGGAGCAAGTATAGCAGACTCAAAACGGTACAACAGTGTAATACCAAAGATACCTGGGTGAAAACTCTACCTCCTTTCCCACTGGTGAGAAGCCCCACTCAGCCAATGGCCAAAGGGAGAACCGGTTTGGACACAGTGTTGGGACTGGGCTTCCACAGGCAGAGTGATTCAGGAGGCAGAGTAAAGGGCTGAGGGAGGCCACAACTTTCTAACCATGTGACTATATGGAGATCTCTTGGGCCCTTTAGGCAAGGTGGTTTTTCAGATGGTCGTGCAAAAAATCTTAGAAGATTAGATAATCAGTGAGATCAATACTCCCTCCACCCCATTCATCCCCAAGGCATGCAGTGACAATATAATCTTCCTTCTATTTGTAATTTCTTTCCTTAAGGAAAATTTTCATAAGCCATAATATGACATTTAGCTTGTCTGTCATATATATGTGTTAGGTCAGAGTTCAGGATACAGATCTCCTTTGGACAACTCTAATACCTTTGCTGTGTCTGGCGTTCTAGCCAGGATGGCAGTAGCTACTAGCAAGTAAAGTTTATGGCGCTGACTTTGTTACTGCTGTGGGGATGGCAGGAGTCAGAAGCTACTCTAGGGAGTATCTCAGGAGACTGATCCAGATTGCAGGGGAAAGAAATAGAGCAGAGACAGGTGGGGTGAAGGGAGGAAAACATAAGAGGAGACATCTGGTGTCTTGTTCACATCATACCAATGGAAATGTACCTCTAGAGCTTCCTGGACCAGTTCTACTTATAGTTCTTTTTTCCTGGCTCAAAGGCTTCCAACACCTTCCTTCAGCCACAAGGTAAAAGCTAAAATCCTATGCTTAGCAATAGAGGCCCAGACTCACCAGGCCAGGGCCTAACTACCCTATACCCCACATGCCTTGACTGTCCCAGAAAAATATGATCCTTTTACTTCTCCCACACACATCATGCTGATTAGGTCCTTCACATCATCTTTGTTATCACCTACTCCTACAACCTAGTCCACCCTAACCACATCCTTCCTTTTTCCAACCACTTCTTTAAGCCCCAGCTAATACTGTCCCCTTCTGGAAGCCCTCACCAGCTAACCAGTGCAGAGGGATCTCTCCCTTTGGCACTCTAGAGTTCCTCAAAAATTCCTTCCTTTGTTTTTTAACTCTTCAAACAGCTAATATCCCCTGCTACAAGGAGCCCGTGCAGGAAGGTGAGATGTCTTTATCGTCTCTGCATTTCCCATAGCAGCCAGCACAGAGCAGTCGTGCAGCTTTGGTTCATTCCGAAAAACATATTCTGAATACTAACTCTGTGTCAGGATTCATGCTCGGTGTTCCTGCCAGAGCCAATACAGACAACCGAAGGAGGCTCTAGCTTATCAGCACATTTGTCCTCTCTGCAGACACTGCTGGGCCACTTACTAATTCTTCTGACTCCAAGGCTGCAGTCTCCCTTTGATGAAGGGGATTATTCTCTATATATCAGACCTGACTCTTCCTTTTATCACAGCCTCATTCTCCATAATGCTCTTGCACAACTCAGAAGGCTGAAAGCATTTAAGGGGCATAGGTATAATCTATGGCAGAATCCACCTCAACTCCTGGTACTGAGGAAGCTCAGACCTCTCTCCGTAATGACAAGCAAACAAATCAAAATGTGAGTCAAACAAAAAAAAATTTACCCATTCAAAAGAAGTGACCCAACCTGAGGAATAATTTTCCCAAGACAGTTCCAAAAAGATGTTGTGTCAAGAGGAAAAATAAAATCAGAAAAAAAAAGGTGTGAAGAGAAAAAAATGATCACAGTTTTAAAATCCCAATGGAAGCAATGAACACAATACTATATTCTAAAGAAAACAGAATCAGTGAATTATTTGGAAAGAAATTCTGAGAAACTGAAGGAAAAACATAGAAAGAAGAAAATTATGACATCTGGGAAAAAAAAACTCCAGATAAAAGAAATTTTAGAAGGAGAGAGAACTGATGAGATGAATATCTAATGATTAAAGAAAACTTCCCTGAGACATGCAGGGTTACAGAGCCTGTAACAGGACACAGCAGTAAGCTTTTCATACCAGGTTCCCACTCTCACTGAGTATGCAAATGAATAATCAAGAATACTTTGGATGTTAGCAAATGCTTTAAAGAAAAGAATAAAACAACATAATATAGTGACTTGATGATAGAACTTTAGATTATGTATTAGGGAAGAGTTCTCTGAGGTGACAAATGCACTTAGTTCTGAATGAAAAGAAGGAATTAGTCATGAGAAGAAGACTTCTAGATAGAAGGACTCCTGAGTGCAAAATCCCTGGGACAAATAAGGACAAGAAATAAGGCCAGTACGGCTAAAGAATGGTGAGCAAAGGGGAGATTGGTATGAAATGAGGTTGAAGAAGTAGGCTGGGGATAGAGTATATAACAGAAGCCATGGTAAGGAGTATAATGTGAGAGAGGCCTTGGGAGAGCTTTCAGAAACAAGGAGACCAGTTAGGTACCTACTTCAGTAGTCTAGGGAAAGAATCACAGTAAACATGGGCTTGAGTTTTTGCAGTGATATGATCACAAGCAGATGGATTAAAAGTAAAGAGATCAGCAAAAAAAATAGATGAAGCAAGAAGAAATCAGAAGTAGCAATAGAGAAAAATGACTAAGTGGAATCAGATTGTTTTGTTCTGACATTTCAAAAATGGAAATATTCACAAATATTTCTAGGCTGAATAATAGCTTACAAAATAACCAGGAAGAAAGAACCATAATTCAAGAAAAAATTGGTAAAACCATTATCATATCATACCTTTAAATACTTCCTTCAATCTTTAACAGATCAAGCAGACAAGATAGTTCTTCATAGAGAACTAGAGAACTTGACTACTTTCAATAATTAATAAACTTGATTTAATAGAGACAGCAAATACTATATCCCATAAATATTAAATATATCTTTTGGTCAAAAAACATAAAAACAACATATTTCTTGAAGTGGAAAATTTAACTGCCCATATTCTTCCATCATAATATTATAACAATAGAAATAAAAATTAAAAAGTTAAGTAAAAATCTCAACCTCCTTGAATTTTTTCAAAAATTCACTATCTAAATAGCTGTAGGTCAAAGAGGAATCAAAACTGCAAATAAATAAAATGAACCCTCAAGTATCATGCTATATATTAAATACATATGGGATGGATTATGGAGAAGGATGGTGTATACAGCCAGAAAAAATAATATTTACATCATAATCTTACATATTATACATAAGCTAAAATATACAATAAAAATTATAAGACACATAAAAAAAGCAAGAACACAAAGCACTCTCAAGAAAAAAAACAATTATCTGAAGCAATCAGGGGAAATCCAGATATTAAAATGATCTGACAGGGAATTTAATAAGTCTATGATAAACAAATTACAGGCTTGAATGAAAAAAAATAGATGACATATATGAACATGAGGAATGTCAGCAGAAATATAGAAATCATAAAAAAGAATCAAATAGGAATCCTAGAAATAAAAAACACAGTAAGAGAGCTGTGACTGACTCATTGTCAATGAAAAACACAGTTAAGGAAAAATCAGGAAACTTGAAGATAGGACAATAGAAATTACTCAAACATGGACTTTGTAATAGAAAAGATGGTGGAGTAGGAAGGCAAGGTGGAAACCGCCTCCCACATACACACCAAGGAAGTAACTACAGCAAATACAACTAACCCTGAAAATGACCTGAAGACTGCAAAACAGACCATCTATACCCAGTGAAGAAGAGAAAACCATGATGAAAAGGGTAAAGTAGCAGAACTGTGATGGATGGGACCCAAGCCCTTCCCCCATTCCAGCCCCACAAGCAGGAGGGAGAGGAACTGAGTGGGGAGGGTATAAGTGCACACCTGGCACTGGAGATCTGCACTGGGAACACGAGTCAACACTGCATTGGGCTTTGGTAATTAATGGGGCCAGATACCAGGGACAGTTGGAGCACTTTGGGAGGTTAAGACTCATGTCACTTGTGGAGGACAGGCACAGTCTATCAGTCCTGCCAAGACCCAACACAAAGGCAGCAGTTTGAAAGATTTAACAGCAGTGGGAAATGTGCCAGAGGTCAGGGGTGGTGTTGGAGGGAGCTATCTCAGGAGGGGAAAGGGCAGGTGAATGATGCTTCCCTAGCCCTGCCTCAGCCCAACTGGTCAGATGCTCCAGCTCTAAATGCTCCATCCATCTCCCTCACTGGCAACTCAGCACCACATTGCACTTTCCTGGGCACCTGCACCAGTCAGCCTGCTCTGCCCAGCAGCAGTCCAATTTTGCTGCTTGGCAGGTGAAGGGAGGCTTTCCCAGCCCTCCCTCAACCCAACTGGTGGGGTGCTTGTGGGAGGCAGCTCTAAACTCCCCAGCTCCCTCAGTGGGTACTCAGACCCAGAGCAATGCTACCTGTGTGCCAGCCCAGAGCAGCTGTCATTGCTGACCAGCAGGCAAAGGATGGCTCCACCTGCAACAAATCATGCAGAGGCGAGCTGTCAGTCTCTGTTGACAGAGATCAGCCACAGGCAGCAGACAGGTAGAAAGGCAGCCCTGCCCAGAACCCTCCAACAACAACTGTGGTTCCACCTCAAAGGAGAAGCAGATAGTGGTGAGCAAAGAGTCTTGAGCTTCTGGGCACCACAGGATGCCCACTTCATAATGCAATAACTTTCTAGACCAGGAGGTATAGCTGATCTAATACAAAGGAAGAAACACCAAAACCCAGACAAAATGAGGAAGTAGAGGAATATGCTCCAAACAAAATAACAAGATAAGACACCAGAAAGAGGGGTAAATGAAAGAGAGATCACCAATCTTCATGATAAAAATTTCAGGGTAACAGTCATAAAGATGTTTACTGACCCGGGAAAAAAGAATTGATGATCTCAGCAAGAACTTCATCAAAGAGATAGAAGATTTGAAAAACAGTCAATCAGAGCTGAGGAATACAGTAACAGAAATAAAAAACACAATGGAAGGAATGAACAGTAGACTGTTAGAAATAGAGGAGAGAACAGGAAAACAGCAAGCTGAGAACAGAGAGATAAACGAATTTCTAAAAATGAGAAGATGTTAAGAGAGCTGTGTAACAACTCCAAGCAAAACAATATTCACATAATAGGGGTACCAGAAGAAGAAGAGTAGAAAGTCTCTTTGAAGAAATAATAGCTGAAAATTTCCCAAATCTGGGGAAGGAAATAGCACTCAGGTCATAGAAGTACAGAGATCCCCTAACAAAAGGAACCCTAGGAAGGTAACACCAAGACATATAATAATTAAAATGGCAAAGATTAAGGATAAGGAGAGAGTATTGAAAGCAGCCAGAGAGAGAAAAAAGATTACTTATAAGGGAAACCCCACCAGACTTCTCAGAAGAAACTTTATAGGTCAGAAGGGAGTGGTATGAAATATTTAATGTACTGAAACAGAAGGGCTTTCAACCAAGAATCCTCTACACAGCAATGTTATAATTCAGAATTGAAGGAGAGGTTAAGCTTCCCAGATAAATGAAAATTAGAAGAATTCACCACCACTAAGCCAGCCTTATAGAATATGTTAAAGGGACACTGAAAAGTTCTTAACCCTAAATGTTTTTCACCACTGAAAATAGACCTACAGTAAAATAGTAGACCAATTACTTACTAAGCAAGTATGAAGTTAAAAAAAGTAGTAAAATCAAGTATGCACAAAATCAGTTAAGGGATGCACAAAATACGTAGATTATGATATCTTATACATAAAGTATGGAGGAGGAAGATGAATAAAAAAGTAGTACTTTTAGATTGTGTTGAAAAATAGAGCTACCATCAACTTACTATAGACTGTTATATATTTAGGAAACTATTTATGAACCTTATGGTAACCACAAACCTAAAGCCAATAATTGATACACAAAAAGAAGTAAAAAAAAAAAAAAAAAAAAAGAAATCCAAGCATAACACTAAAGGAAACCACAAAAAACAAGAGTATACAAGGGGAAGAAAATAACAGAGAGGAATTACAAAAAAACCCCACAACAACCATAAAACAATTAATAAAACGGCAATAAGTACATACTATCAAAACCTACCTTAAATGTAAAGGGACTGAATGCACCAATCAAAAAACATATGGTGGCAGAATGGATAAAGAAACAAGATCCATCTATATGCTGCTTACAGGAGACTCATTTCAGATCTAAAGACATACACAGACTGAAAATGGAGGGATGGAAAAAGGTTATTTCATGAAAATAAATGGAAGAAAAAAGCAGGAGTATCAGTACTTAGACAAAATACACTCAACAAACAAAAGAAAGTAACAAGAGGCAAAGAAGGACATTATATAAATGATAAAGGGATCAGTCCCAAAGCAGATGTAACAATTGCAAATATTTATGGACCCAGCATAGGAACACCTAAATATATGAAATAAATACTAACAGACCTAAAGGGGAAAATAGATTGCAACACCTTCATTTTAGGAGACTTTAATACACCACTTGCATCAATAGACAGATCAACAAGACAGAAATTAAATAAGGAAACAGAGGTGCTAAACAATACATTGGATCAGATGGACTTAACAGATATTTACAGAACATTTCACCCAAAAGCATCAAGACACATTTTTCTCAAGTGCACATGAAACATTCTCCAGAATAGGTCACATATTAGGACACAAAAAGAGCCTCAATAAATTAAAAAAGATTGAAATTGCATCAAGCATCTTTTCAGATCACAATGGTATGAAACTAGAAATAAATTACATGAAGAAAATAAAAAATCCTACAAACACATTGAAGCTAAACAACATGCTTCTAAATAATCAATGGGTCAATGAACAAATCAAAGAGATGTCAAACAATACATGGAGACAATTGAATATAAAAATACAACCACAGTTCAAAAACAGGTGCAATGTCACAAAAGCAGTTCTAAGATGGGAGCACATAGCAATACAGGCCTATCTCAGGAAACAAGAACAATCCCAAATAAACAGTCTAAAGTCAAAACTAGAAAAAAGAAGAACAAATAAAACCCAAAGTTAATAGATGGAAGGACATAATAAAGAGCAGAGCAGAAATAATAGAAAAAAAATGAAACCAAGAGCTGCTTCTTTGAGAAGATAAACAAAACAGACAAATCCTTAGCCAGACTTAATCAAGAAAAAAAGAGGACACAAATAAAATCAGAAATGAAAAAGAAGTTACAACAGACACCATAAAAATACAAAGAATTATAAGAGAATTCAATGAAACATTATATGCCAATAAATTGGACAACCTAGAAGCAATAAATAAATTCCTAAAAAATTACAACCTTCCAAGACTGACCCAGGGAGAAACAGAAAACCTGAACAGACCAATCACCTGTAATGACATTGAACTGGTAGGCAAAAAACTCCCAACAAACAAAAGTCCAATACCAGATGGCTTGACACCTGAATTCTACCAAACATTTAAAGAAGAGCTATTATCCATCCTTTTTAGAGTATTCCAAAAAATAGAAGAGGTGGGTATATTTCCAAATGCATTCTATGAGGCCACCATTACTCTAGTACCAAAATCAGACAAAGACACTACAAAAAAAAGAAAATTACAGACCAATATCCCTGATGAATACAAATGTAAAAATCCTCAACAAAATATTAGCAAACTGAATTAAAAAATACACCAAAAGGATCTCCATAATGACTAAGTAGGATTTATTCCAGGGATGCAAGAGTGGTACAGTATTTGTAAATCAATCAATGTGATACACCCCCATAACAAAATGAAGGATAAAACATATGATAATATCAATAGATGCTGAAATAGCATTCAACAAAATTCAAAACTGATTCATGATAAAAATTCTCACCAAAGTGGATATAGAGGGAACATACCTGAACATAATAAAGGCTATATATGACAACCCCACAGCTGACTTCACACGTAATGGCAAAAAGCTGAAAGCTTTTCCTGTAAGGTGAGGAATAAGACAAGGATGCCCACTCTCACCAATTCTACTCAACAGAGTACTGGAGGTCCCAGCCAAGGCAATCAGACAAGGTAAAGAGATAAAAGGTATCCAAATTGGTAAGGGAGAAGTAAAACGGTCACTATTTGCAGATGACATGATACTATACAGAGAAAACTCTAAAGACTCCACCAAAATGCTATTAGAATTAATAAATGGATTGAGCAAAGTTGCAGGATACAAAATTAATACACAGAACTCTGTTGCATTCCTATAGTCTAACAATAAACTAGAAGAAAGAGAAATCTGGGAAACAATTCCATTTACAATTGCATCAAAAATAATAAAATGGTTAGACATAAACCTCACCAAGGTGGTGAAAGACCTGTACTCTGAAACCTATAAGACACTGATGAAAGAAATTGAAGAAAACACAATAAATGGAGATGTATCCCATGCTCAGGAATAGGAAGAATTAATACTGTCCCAATGGCCATCTTGCCCAAAGCAATTTACAGGTGCAATGCAATCCTTATCAAAACACAAATAGCATTTTCCAATGAACTAGAGCAAATAATCTTAAAATTAATGTGCAACCATAAAAGACCCCAAATAGCCAAAACAATCTTGAGAAAGAAGAACAGAGGTGGGGGTATTATTATAGTCCCTGACTGCAAGCCATACTACAAAGCTACAGTAATCAGAAACACTATAGTACCAGCACAAGAAAAAACCTGATCAAAGGAACAGAATAAAGAGCCCAAAAATAAACCCACATATAGATGGTCAATTAATATACAGCAAAAGAGGCAAGAATATACATTGGGAAAAGACAGTCATGAAAGTGTGAGAGACTTCTGATGACTGGGATCCCCCTAGAGATTTTAATATCTCAAGCTTGCGCACAGTGAGCTGCCAGCAACTTGTTAATCACAGTTCAGGTTTTTCTATCCCATGGAGGTGGGTTTCTGTTCTAGTAAATTGTGATTCTCTATCTATGTATCTTGCTGTCCGATTTATAGGGCAGAGGTTTGTGCTGTGACCTCCCTCCTCTGATGGATCTAAGAAGAGTTGTTTTTTTAAGTTTTTTAAGTTTTTTACTTGTTAAGATGGAATGGCAACTCCTAAACTCCTTACATGCTAGACTGAAAACCAGATATCTGAAATATTTTTTCAGATAAAAAAAGTAGCAAATATTGTATAATTATAGTATATGATACAGTAAAATATGGCAATTATAGCACAAAAATTGGATGGGAAAAATTTGGAGATTATAAGGTTCTTCAACTATACACAAAATAGCATAGTATTAAAGGATGATTGTGACTGATTACTGATTAAAGGAGTATATTGTAAACTCTAGGATAATTACTAAAATTTGTTCAAAACAGGTACAAATAGGCCAATAGTAGAGATAAAATGGAATCATAAAAAACAGTCAATCCAAAAGCAGGCAGAAAAAAGAGGACAAATGGAACAAAGAACAGATGGGAACAAATAGTAATAGATTATAAAAATGGTAAATTTTTTTCTATTTCATAAATATTTAAGTATAAGTGGTCTCAACACACAAATCAAAAGATAAAGACTGGCAAATTCAATGAAAAATCAAGGTGACTCTATCCTGTCTATAAGAAACCTACTTTAAATGTAAAGACAAATTAAAAGTAAAATGACTCAGAAAAAATATTTGCAAAATATGTATATATACAAAGAACTCTTAAAACTCAACAATAAGATAACAAAAACCCAGCCAAAAAATGGGCACAGTATCTAAACAGACACCTCATCAAAGAAAATGTAGAGAAGGTAAATAAGCACATGAAAAGAAGCTTAACATCATATAATATTAGGGAATTGAAAAATTAAAACTATGACACTATGAAAATGCAGAAAAACCAAAACACCAATACTAAATGCTACAGAGGACACAGAGTAACAGGAACTCTCATTTATCGCTGGTGGGAATGAAGAATCGGAACAGTAACATTGGAGATAGTCTGGCAGTTTCTTACAAAGCTAAACATAGCTTTACAGTATGACCTAGAAGTCGTGCTCCTCAGTATTTACCCAAATGAGCTGAAAACTTATTTCCATGAAAACCTGCACACAGATGTTTATAGTAGCTTTACTCATAATTACCAAAATCTGGAAATATCCAGGATGTCCTTTGATAGGTGCATGAATAAATAAACTGTGGCAGAGACATATAAGGAAATACTATTTATCAGCATAAAGAACTGAGCTATCAAGCCATGAAAAGACATGGAGAAATCTTAAATGCATATTTCTAAATGAAAGAAACCAATCTGGAAAGGTTATATAATGTGTGCCTCCAACTACAGAACATTCTGGAAAGGGCAAAACTATGGAAACAGTAAAAAGATCAATATTTGGCCAGGAACTCAACAAGTGGGGGGAATTAATGAATAGGGGAAGCATGGCATTTTTAGGACTGTGAAACTAGTCAGTATGATATAGTAGTGGTGCATACATGTCATTACATATTTGTCAAAACCCATAGAACTGTATAAGAGAGTGAATCTTTCCATAAACTATGGATATTAGTTAATAATAATGTATCAGTATTTGCTCATGAACTGTAAGAAATGTATCATGCTAATGCAAGATGTTAATGATAGTAAAAACTGTGAGGAGGGGAAGAAGGTAAATGGGAAAACTGCTCAGCTTTTCTGTAAATCTAAAACTTTTCTAAAAAATAAAGTCCATTGACTTAAAAAAAGTAAATGATGGAAAGTGATATGCCATTAAAACACAAATTAAAAGGATGCTGGAGTGGCTACATGAATATCAGACAAAATAGACTTCTGAACAATAAATATTACAAGGTACAAGAGGGACATGATAATAAAGGGTATATTAACCAAGAAAACACTAACAATCCTAATTGTAAATGTACCTAATAAAGTTTTAAAACACATGAAGCAAAAACTGGCAGAATTGAGCAGAAATAGACAGATCTATACTTAAAGTTAGGCTTCAACACTCCTCAATGATTGATAGAACAAAGAGAAAATATATAAGGATATAGAAAACCTTAACAGTACTATCAACCAGGTTTACCTAGTTGATATATTTATCACACACTCTACTCAACAACAGCAAAATACACATTCTTTTCAAGTGCACATGAAACATCCAACAGGTATACCATATTCTTTTCCATAGAACAATGCTCAACACATTTAAAACCATAATCATGCAAAGTATGTTCTCTGACTACAACAGATAAAATTAGAAGTAAAAAACAGAAAGATATATGGAAAATCCCCAAACATTTGGTATTAAGCAACATGCTTTTAAATAACTCATGAGTCAAAGTAGAAGTCATAAAGGAAACTAGAAAATATTCTGAATTGAATTTAAATGAAAACACATCATACAAATATTTGTGCAATAACCTTGACCAAGTGATCAAGGTTTACCTCACCAGTAACAAGTCAAGTCATGTTGATGTTAGGTGCCTCAAAAGGATGCAATGAGAAGGACACATTCTTCTCTAAAATCCAAAACTTTAGTCTAATCAAAAGAAAACATCAAACATAAATTGATGGACCTTCTATAAAATATCTGACTGGTACTCTTTAAAATTGTTAATGATGTTGAAAACAACAGGGGAAGAATAAATGAAGGAGACGTAATGAGTAAATACACTGTGGTATCCTGGGTTGCACCCTGGAACAGAAAGGGGGCACTGTAGAAAATGTGGCAAAATCTGAATAAGGTCTGGATCTTAAGGAGATAGTAATATATCACTAGTAATTTCTTAGTTTTGAAAAATATACTATGGTTGTATAAGTTGTTATCATGAGGGGAAACTGGGTGAAATATATATTGTATATATATTTGTATATATATAGGATCTTTCTATACTATCTTTGAAACTGTTTTATAAATCTAAAATTATGCCAATATAAAAAATTATATTTTTGCAAATACAGCCAAAGCAGTGCTTACAAAGAAATCTGTATCATTAAATGCTTATATTAGAATATATGTCTTTCCAGTAAATAGCCTAACCTTCTACCCTAAGAGCATAGAATAGGAAGAGCAAATTAAATGGAAAGCAAGCAGAAGGAAAGAAATAATTTGGTAAAGGCAGAAATCAGTGCAACTGAAAACAGAGAAACAATAGAGAAAAATCCATGAAACTAAAATTTAACTCTTGGAAAAGATCAATAAAACACAAACTTCTAGTGAGACTTATATTGAAAAAGAAGACACAAATTACCTATATCAAAGATAAAAGAAGGGCTATCACTACAGACTACTCTGACATAAATAAATTCAACTAGGATGAGATGAAAAAATTCCTTGAAAGACACAAACTACCAAAAGCTCATTCAAGAAGAAATAAACAGGAATAATTCTACACTTGTTAAAGTATATTCCAATAAAGAAACCTCTGGGTACAGACAGATTCATTGGTGGATTCTACCAACATTTAAGGAAGAAATACTAACAATTCCACACAAACTCTTCTGGAAAAGAGGAGAAGGGAACATTTTCCAACTCACTTTATGAGGTCAGCATTACCCTGATAATAAGGCCAGAAAAATAAAGGAAAATAAAACTACATTCCTCATGAATATAGACATGAAAACGTACAACAAAATATTAGCAAATCAAATCCATCAATATATCAGATGGATAACAATATGACTGAGTGGGGATTACCCCAGGAATGCAAGGTGAGTTCAGCATTTAAAACTCAATTAACGTAATTCATGACATTAGCAGACTAAAGAAAAATCCCATGTGACTGAATGCATTAGTAGTTAAAGAAAAAGCATTTGATAAAATGCAACTTCCATTCACAACAAATAATCTCAGCAAACTTGGAAGAGAAAGAAATATTTATAACCTGACAAAAGTCATCTGCATAAAACCTTCAGTTTGCACCATACTTAATGGTGAGAAACCAAAGTGCTTCTCCCTAAGACTGAACTTGAGACAGAGAGAACTGCCCTCACCATTCCTTTTCATCATCATAGTGCAGGTAGGTCCTAGGCAATGCAATAAGGTAAGAAAATTAAGTAAAATGCCTACAGATTGGAAATGAAGAAATAAAACTGTCTTTTTGCAGACATACTTGTCTACATATAAAATTCTGAAGTTTATAAGAAAGATACTAGAATGAACTAACAGTTAAACAGGTCACAGGATAAGAAGTCAAAATAAAAAATGAATTGTATTTCTATATATTACCAGTGAATGACTGGGAACTGAAGTTAAAAAAAAGAGTAACATTTATAATAGCACAGAAATGAATATTTAGGCATAAATGTAACAAAATATGTGAAGATTTTGTATACTGAAAACTACAATAACAAAAAAATCAAAGAAGACCTAAATAACAGAGACTGTATTCATTAATAATAAGGCTCAATGTTGTTAATATGTTAATTCTCCCTCAAATGATCTGTGGATTCAATACAATCCCAATTAAAATCCAAGCACACACAAAATTAGTTGTACTTCTATAGACTAGCTATGAACATCTGAAAAGGAAACTTAAAAACAGTTTCATTTAAAATAGCATAAAAAAGAAAAGAGTACTGAGGGATAAATTTAAGCAGGGAGATGCAATACTTGTCTACTAAAAACTATAAAACATGGTTGAAAGAAATTAAACAAGACTTTGACATCCCATGTTCATGGATTGTTAAGATAGTGCGACTCCCCAAAGAGATCTACAGATTCAGTGCAATCCCAGTCAAAATCCAATGACTTTTTCTGCATAAATGGAATAGCTGATTCTAAAATTTATATGGAATTGCAAGGAAACAGAAATAGCCAAAACAATAGTCAAACAGAATTGGAAGACTTACATTTATATCAATTTCAAAACTTACTACAAAGCTACAGAAATTAAAGCAGTGTAGTACTGGCATATGGAGTGACATATAGGTCAATAGAATAGATCTAAGAGTCCACAAATGATTCTATACATCTATTGATTTTTGACAAGAATGCCAACACCATTCTGAAGAAAGAATAATTTCTTCAACAAATAGTGCCAGAATGACTAGATATCCACATGCAAAAGAATGAAGTTGAACCTTACCTAACTTACAAAATTAACTAAAGATGGATCAAAAACCCCTAATACAAAGGCTAAAACCATAAAACTCTTGGAAGAAACATTGGGGTAAGTCTTCATGACTTCAGATTTGGTAATGGTTTCTTAGATATGACAAGTAAAGCAACCAACCAAAAAGAAAAGAAAAGGTAGATAAGCTGGACTTCATTAAAATTTAAGAACTTTTGTACTTCAAAGGACACCATCAAGAAAGAGAAAAGACAACCCACAGGAGAAAGCAAATTGTATTATCTGACATGGGTCTACTATCCAGGATATATAAAGAAATGATATTACAAGTCAACAATAAAGGGATAACAACACAATTTTAAAATGGGAAAAGGGCTTGAATAGACATTTCTCTAAAAAAAGACAAATGGCAAATAAACACACGAGATGCTCAACTCATTTTTCATTAATGAAATACAAATCAAAACCACAATGAGATAACACTTTAAAACTACTAGAAAGGCTATAATATTTTTTAAAACAAGGAAAATATATCTTATCAGGAATGTGAAGAAACTGTAATGTGAAATGGGGTAGCTCCTGTGGAAAATAGTTTGGTGTCTCTCAGTAAGTTAAATATAGAATTACTATTGACTTGGCAATTCCACTTCTGGGTATATAATAAAAATTGAAAACAGTTGTTTAAATGAAAAATTGTACACAAACATTCACAACAGCTCTATTCAGAACAGTCACAACGTGGGAACAATACAAATGTCCATTAACTCATGAATGGATAAATAAAATGTGACATATGTTACATGTGTTAGTTACCTGGGGCTGCCTTAACAAATTGGCTCAAACTGGGTATTTATTATAAAACAGAAATTTTTTCTCTTACAATTATGGAAGCCATAAGCCTAAAATCAAGGTGTAAGCAGACTGCACTCTCTCCAAAGGCTCTAGCAGAGAATCTTTCCTTGACTCTGAGATTCTGGTGGTACCATGTGTTGTTCCTTGGCTTGTCTGCATCACTCCAATCTTTGTCTCTGCCTCTATATGGCCTTCTACTTTTCTGTGTTTTATCCTCTTCTGTCTCTTATAAGGACACTTGTCATTGGATTTAGGATCTATAAGATAACCCAGGATGTTCTCATTTTGAGACCCTTAATTTAATTATATCTGCAAAGACCCTTTCAAATAAGGTTACATTCACAGATTCTAGGGGTTAAGACAGATCACAGCTTTTGGTGGTGGTGGGGCACTATTTAACCCACTATATCACACAATGAAATATTATTCAGCCATATAAAGGAATTAAGTACTGGCACATTATGAATTTTGAAAACATTATGCTAAATAAAAGAAGGTAGACACAAAAGGCTACATATTGCATAATTCCATTTATATGAACTTTCCAGAATGGGCAAATCCATAAAGACAGAAAGCAGAGTTCTCTGGTTGCCAGAGTTGGGAGGAAAGGGAAATGAAGAGTGACTGCCTAAAGCGCACACTGTTTCCTTTTGGATTATGAAAATTTTCTGGAACTAGATAATAGTGGTTGCACAATAGCACTGAATGTCACTGAATTATACACTTTTAAAATGGTAAAATGTTATGTATATTTTACCACAATAAACAAAATCTCACCACAGTTTTGTTTGTAGAAATCAACAAGTTGGTTCTAAACTTTCTATGGGACACTAAGCTAGCTGAAACAATTTTGACTAAACAGAACAAATTTGGAGTCCTGACATTATCTGATTCCAAAGACATACCATAAAGCTACAGTACTAATGACATTGTGGTATTCGTGAAAGTATATCACATAGATTAATGGAAAGGAAGAGATATGAGAAATAGACCTATATATTGAAGATCAATTTATTTCACTAATGTCAATTTTCTTTTCCCCTTCATTAAATGGGGAAAGAAAAATGTTTTCAACAAATGGTGCTTGAACAATTGGTTATCCATAAGGAAAAAAAATGAGCCTCAGTCCTTACCTCACACTATATACAAAACTGGCTCAAAACAGATCATAGACATAAGTGCAAAATCTAAAATTAAACAGATCATAGACATAAGTGCAAAATCTAAAATTATAAAATTTCTGGAGGGAAGTATAGGAGAAAATCTTTGTGACCTTTGATTAGGCAAAGATTTCTTAGATATGACACAAAAATCATGATCCATAATAAAATGATAAATTGAGCAAGGTATAGACTGGGAGAAGATACTTGTAAAGCACATATGTGATAAAAAAACATATTTGGAATAAGTAAAGAAGTCTATAAATTCAACAGTAAGAAAATAAACACCTTATTTTTATAAATGGGCAGAGGAATTGAATAGACATTTCACCAAAGAAAATATATAGAAGGCAAATAAGCACATGAACAATATCATTAACAGCTAAGGAAATGGAAATTATAACCATAATGAGCTACTGCTACATACCTGTAATGGCTTAAATAAAAAATAAAATGACAATAGCAACTGCTAGCAAGAATGTAGAACAACTAGAATCCTCATGTTGCTTGCAGGATGCAAAAAATCATTTTGGAAAATAGTTTGGGTAGTTTAAATAAATACATACACAACACTTATAATATGACCCAGTGATCCTGCTTATTGGTACTTACTGAAGAGATAAAAGTTTATGTTCACACAAAACCAACATGTGAATATTTGGCAGCTTTATTCATAATCACTAAAAACTGGAAACAACCCATATACACTTCAACTAGTGAATGGATATACAAATGGTGGTACATCCATACAATGGAATACTACTCTTTAATTAAAAGGAACCAACTCCTGATACAAGAAGGACGAATATCAAACACATTATGCTAAGCAAATGAAGCCAGGCTCAAAAGGATACATTCTATGTGACTCCATTTATATGAACCTCTGCAAAACACAAAGTTATAGGCTTGGAAACAGATCAGTGGTTGCCAACAAGAGTTAAGGATGGGAAGAAAGGCTGACTCTTAAGGGGAATGATCAGGGAATTACTGGGGATGATGGAACTGTCTATGGAACTATACATAACCCTACACATTTATCAAATAGCCAGAAAAATAAATACAAATGTGTGAGCATGCATGGGTTAGTCTACCTACATTTATTTTCTAGCCCTAGCTACTGAAAAGGACTAGAAGTGGTGACAACCCAGTAGCAATGAGCACACTTAGTACCCATATCTTGGTTGGCAAATACCATTCTCCAATTAAAAGAACCATGGCCCCTAGGAGAACTGATTGATTCCAGAGCTGAGGCAGTGAAAATAAAAGATAAGTCTGGAGTATCTTTTAGTGCCAGAAAGTAAGGAAGTGCTGAAAGAAAATGGGGGCATGTTGAAAGAGCTCAGAAGACCATTTGAGAAAGTTCCAAATGGACAAATCTGGAACAATTTGAGCAAAAAGATATGTAACAAAAATATTGGAATATAGTACAGAAAATAAAATAGCTATGAGTTCATAGGGATATACAGGAAGTACTGAATTAGCAAATAAATGAGGAAGAAGAGGCAAATGTTTCTTATAGAGGAATTTCAATTAATAAATGTAGAAGAAATGAGGGAAATAGAAAATCACCGTTAGAACACCATAGTAATAACTCTTGTAGGGATGATCTACAAATGAATGGAAGCTTAAAGTAGCAGGCAAAGTTTGAACAGGCAACAGGTTATTTGCACAGTCTTGAAGTATCCCCCCAAATTTAGTAATTACAAAGAAAAATAGTAACTTGGCAGTGGAGAATCCTAACAGATACCATCTTAACCAAGTGATCAGGTTTACATCCCCAATAATGCAGGTTGACGTTTTGTACCCCCTGATATGGATCATGAAGAAGAGGACACCTTTGTGGAATTCTTCCCAATAATGAATAACCCAAACTTTATCATGAGCAAATATGAGACAGATCTAAAATGAAGTATACTTTACAAAATAACTAACCAAGGTTATTCAAAACTATCATGGTCATGAAAAGCAAGGAATGACTGAGGAATTATCACACCCTGGAGGAAGCTAAAGAGACATGACAAATAAATGGAGTGTGATAGCCTGGACTGGATCCGGGAATAGAAAAAGGTCATTAGGGGAACACATCTGAATAAATTCTTCAGTTTTGTCAATAGTATTGCACCAAGGTCAATGTCTTTGTTTTAATAATTGTCTAATAGTTATGTAAGATGTTAACAACAGAGGAAGCTATATATGAGAACACTCTGTACCATTTTTGTAACTGTTCTATAATTTTTAAATTATCTCAAAAGCTAAAAAATAAGATAACAATGGCATATACAGGGATAGAGGAATACATAAATTGAAAGCATTCTATTGTCCTTGCATTATATAGGAAGAACTAAAAGTATCAATATTAGAAGATAGAAAATCAAAAAAGCATGTCGTATTTTCTAAAGTAACCACTTGAAAACCAGTAAGAATTTATAACTTCCAAGTTAGTGGAATGAGAAGATGGAATGATAAAACAAAAGTTAAATGAAACCAAGGAAGAAAAATAAAGGAATATGAGCAGGTGGAAAAAACAGAAAGCACTTAGGAAAATGGTAGATTAAACCCAAATAAAAAATAATTAAACTACACTAAATGCAAAACAATGTAAGACTGCATTTAAATATCCAACTATGCATTGCTAATAACAGATATACAGAAAAAACAAGAACAGAATAGAATAAAGTGAAAGAATATAAAATGATCTACCATGTAAACACTAGGTCAATGAAAACTGATGAAACCATACAAGTGAAAAATAAGGTAAAATTTAAGAGGAAATTATTACTAAAGATAAAAATGATAAATGTATCCTAATAATACAAGTTAAACTCATGTGGAAGATTTAACATTTCTAAATGTGTATAACCTAATATCATAACCTCAAATACATAGAAAGCAAAAACAAATGGAAATACAAGGATAACTAGAGGAATCCACAGTCATAGTGGGAAAGCTTCCCAAACTTCTCTCAGTGACTAATTGAAAAAGCAGACAAAAAATTATCAAAGACACAGAACATCTGAAAGATTTGATTTACAAAGAAGACCTAATTAACATATGTAGAATGTTACTCCCAAAGCTATGCACTGTACAATCTTTCTAAGATCACTTTAAATATTTTCAAAACTTAACCATTGCTGGATCATTAAGCAAATCTCAAGAAATTTTAAAGGACTGAAAACAATCCCCTTTATTTTCTGGTTATAGTATCATTAAATTAGAAAAATAAACAAGAGAATTAAAAATCCCACAAATTTGGAAAGTAAAAAATATGCTTCTAACTAATCTGAGTTAAAGAACAAACTGCATGGAAAATAAAAACTCTCTTGGACTGAGAATAACAATAAAACATACTAAAACAGCCAGTTGAGCTAAAGCCCTGCAGTGAAAAGCTAGAGGCAAACATGCTAATCAGCTTGGGGGTTTCTGTTGGGAAGTTGTGCCAGGGCTGGTTCTTTTCCAGTCCTCTGGTGAGAGGAAGCAGGCCTTCCTTTGGGCTTTTTTGTTTGCATTGCTGGTGTTCCCAGTTTGCTGGCTTCTCCTGCACGAAGTCTGAGATGCCCAGGGAACTCACTGCTGTGTCATTCCTTGTGTGTCATACTTCCTAGCTTGTCTGCCTTCTTATTCTCCACCTTTCAAAGTATTCTTATGTTTGTTTAAATGTCCCACAATTTTAAAATGAGCATCATTGTAAATGGTAACAGCATCACAGTTCTCATATATCTCTGGGAGGGAGGGAGTAAAAACATCTCTACTTTGCAGCAGGGACACCCAACCTTGGAAAACACATAAATTACTGGCCCAAGGTCAAGAACCCAAGACCAGGACTCGTAACCACTAAGGCATTCATTCCTCAAACTCTTTAGTTTGGCCTCCACAAAGATGATGCTTAGGAAATGCTGAACTTGGTAAAATTTCCCTCCTCTTAAAAACATACCCAAAGTGAGGCTCTTCAAGGCTTTTTGCAGAGATATTTTATTTTTTGGTTAAAGCCACAACCAAAGAGACTGAGAGGATTAAAGATGGCAGTGTGAGAGGTAAGACAGAGGCTTCATCCTAAAACTGCATATAATATAAAAATACAATTAATACAACTAATCCTGAAAGAGCAACAGGAAAGAGGACTGTGCCAGATGGCATACACCTGGAGAAAACAGCAGACCTCACAGAACAGGGCAACATACCAGAGCTGTGGCCCAGCAGGACCCAAGACCTTCCCCCACCCCAGCTCACTGGTGGGAGGAAGAGAAATGGAGCAGGGAGGGAGTGGAGGCCTGGGACTGCTGAATACCTAGCTCTGGAGATCTGCTCTGGGAGCACAATCCTACATTTTATGGTGCTTGCATGGTACTCTCATGATTAAGGGGCTGGAAAGCTAAGACAGGCAGAATTCCTGGAGTGACTGAGATTCCAGCTGCTTGTGGAAAGCAGGGATCCATATCCAGCTGCTCTGGGACAGAAGAAAGGCCGGCAGTCTAAGAGACTTCCTAACAGCAAGAAGGCTACTAAAGGGGCAAGGATTGCACAGAACTTACTGCTCAGGAGAAAGGACAGGTAGACAAAATCGTCTGGCTGCACCCTGCCCAGCAGGTTGGGAGCTTTCATGATCTTCAGGTGCTCCAGCTCCCTGGTTGGCTACACAGCTCAAAGGACCCCCTCCATGATATGCAGGCTACTGTGCCTTTCTTCTGGCCAGCCCCACCTGGCTGGTAAACCGGCAAACCCTACTACCTGGCATTTGACTAGCCAGAGGGAAGATCTGTCTACAGCAACTACAAACACAAAGCATAGAGGCTTATACCTCTGTGCTCAGTCCACTGGTTCAGGCAGTGGAGACAGGCATAGCAGCTGGGAAGCAGGAACAGCTCTTTCCTCCCCCCAGGCACCAATACCACTCCCCTGTAACCCCTGACATTGCATCAGGGACTGAACAGCTCCAGAGAGTAGAGCTTCTAGACACTAGAGGGTGCCATATACAAATATGAAATGGAAAAGGAACCTAGTTCAAAGTAAAATTATTAATAGAACTCCTGAGAAAGATTTAAATGACATCGACCTCATGACTCTTCCTGAAAGGGAATTCAAAATAAAAGTTATTAACATGCTCATGGAGGTATGGAAAGATATTCAAGAACTCAGGAATGAATTCTGGTCAGAGATGCAATTGTTGAAGAGCACGATGGAGGGTATTAAAAGCAGATTAGATTCGGTGGAGGAGACGATAAATGAAATAGAAACTAGAGAAGAGGAATACAAAGAAGCTGAGGCACAGAGAGAAAAAAGAATCTCGAAAAATTAAAGAACATTGAGAGAACTGTGTGACAAGTCAAAATGGAACAATATTTGTATTATAGGGGTACCAGAAGAAGAGAGAGAAAAAGGGATAGAAAGTTTCTTTGAGGAGGTAATTGTTGAAAACTCCCCCAATCTGGAGAAGGAGATAGTCTCTCAGGCCATGGAGATCCACAGATCTCCCAACACAAGGGACCCAAGGAAGACAACACCAAGACATATAGTAATTAAAATGGCAAAGATCAAGCATAAGGATAGACTACTGAAAGCAGCCAGAGAGAGATATAAGATCACCTACAAAGGAAAGCCCATCAGGCTATCATCAGCTTTCTCAACAGAAACCTGACAGGCCAGAAGGGAGTGGCAGGATGTATTTAATGCAATGAAGCAGAAGGGCCTCAACCAAGATTACTTTATCCGGCAAGATTATCATTTAAATTTGAAGGGGGGATTAAACAATTTCCAGATACGCAAAAGCTGAGAGAATTTACCTCCCATAAACCATCTCTACAGTGCATTTTCGAGGTACTGGTATAGATGGAAGTGTCCCTAAGGTTTAATAGCTGTCACCAGAGGGAATAAAATCACAATAAAAAAAGTAGATCAGCTAATCACTAAGCAAATGCAATATTAAATTAACCATCCCTGAAGTCAATCAAGGGATAGACAAAGAGTACAGAATATGATACCTAATATATAAAGAACAGAGGAGGAAGAAAAAGGAGGAGAAAAAAAAAGAACCTTTAGGTTATGTTTGTAATAGCATATTAAGTGAGTTAAGTTAGACTTTTAGATAGTAAGGAAGTTAACCTTGAACCTTTGGTAACCATGAATCTAAAGCCTGCAATGGCAATAAGTACATACCTATCGATAATCACCCTAAATGTAAATGGACTGAATGCACCAATCAAAAGATATAGAGTTATAGAATGGATAAAAAAACAAGACCCATCTATATGCTGCCTACAAGAGACTCACTTTAAACCTAAAGACAAACACAGGCTACAAGTGAAGGGATGGAAAAAGATATTTCATGCAATTAATAGGGAGAAAAAAGCAGGAGTTTCAGTACTTGTATCAGACAAAACAGACTTCAAAACAAAGAAAGTAACAAGAGACAAAGAAGGACATTAAACAATGATTAAGGGATAAATCCAACAAGAAGATATAACCATTATAAATATCTATGCACCCAACACAGGAGCACCTACATATGTGAAACAAATACTAACAGAATTAAAAGGGAAAAGAGAATGCAATGCATTCATTCTAGGAGACTTCAACACTCCACTCACTCTGAAGGACAGATCAACCAGGCGGAAAATAAGTAAGGAGACAGAGGCACTGAACAACACATTAGAACAGATGGACCTAACAGACATCGACAGAACTCTACACCCAAAAGCAGCAGAATACACATTCTTCTCAAGTGCACATAGAACATTTTCAAGAATAGATCATATACTAGGCCACAAAAAGAGCCTCAGTAAATTCAAAAAGATTGAAATTGTACCAACCAGTTTCTCAGACCACAAAGGTATGAAACTAGAAATAAATTACCCAAAGAAAATGAAAAATCCCACAAACACATGGAGGCTTCACAACATGCTCCTAAATGAGCAATGGATCAATGACCAAATAAAAACAGAGATCAAGCAATATATGGAGACAAATGACGACAATGCAACACTGCAAAACCTGTGGAATGCAGCGAAGGCCGTGCTAAGAGGAAAGTATATTGCAATACAGGCCTACCTCAGGAAAGAACAACAGTCCCATATGAGCAGGCTGAATTCACAATAAATGAAACTAGAAAAAGAAGAACAAATGAGGCCCAAAGTCAGTAGAAGGGGGGACATAATAAAGATTAGAGCAGAAATAAATAACATTGAGAAGAATAAAATAGAAAGAATCAATGAAAGCAACAGCTGATTCTTCGAGAAAATAAACAGAATAGATAAACCCCTACCCAGACTTATCAAGAAAAAAAGACAGTCTACTCACATAAACAGAATCAGAAAAGAGAAAAGAAAAATCACTATAGACACCACAGAAATACAAAGAACTATTAGAGAATACTATGAAAAATTTTATGCTAACAAACTGGATAACCTAGAAGAAATGGACAACTTTCTAGAGAAATACAACCTTCCAAGACTGACCCAGAAAGAAACAGAAAATCTGAACAGACCAATTACCGACAACAAAATTGAACTGGTAATCAAAAACCTACATAAGAACAAAACTCCTGGACAAGAAGGCTTCACTGCTGAATTTTATCAAACATTTAGTGAAGACCTAATACCCATCTGCCTTAAAGTTTTCCAAAGAGTAGAAGAGGAAATACTTCCAAACTCATTCTATGAGGCCAGCATCACTATAATACCAAAACCAGGCAAAGAGACCACAAAAAAAGAAAATTACAGACCAATATCCCTGATGAACATAGATGCAAAAATACTCAACAAAATATTAGCAAACTGAATTCAAATATACATCAAGAAGATCATACACCATGATCAAGTAGGATTCATCTCAGGGATGCAAGGATGGTACAATATTTGAAAATCCATCAACATCATCCACCACATCAACAAAAAGGACAAAAACCACATGATCATCTATATAGATCCTGAAAAGCACTCGACAAAATTCAACATCCATTTATGATAAAAACTCTCAACAAACTGGGTATAGAGGGCAAGTACCTCAACATAATAAAGGCCATATATGACAAACCCACAGCCAACATCATACTTAACAGCAAGAAGCTGAAAGCCTTTACTCTAAGATTGGAAACAAGACAGGGATGCCCGCTCTCCCCACTGTTAGTCAACATAGTTCTGGAGGTCCTAGCCACAGCAATCAGACAAAGCAAAGAAATATAAGGAATCCAGATTGGTAAAGAAGAAGTCAAACTGTCACTATTTGCAGATGACATGATATTGTACATAGAAAACCCTAAAGACTCCACTCCAAAACTGCTAGAACAAATATCTGAATTCAGAAAAGTTGCAGGATACAAAATTAACAAACAGAAATCAGTGGCATTCCTATACACCAATAATGAACTAATAGAAAGAGAAATCAGGAAAACAATTCCATTCACAATTGCATCAAAAAGAATAAAATACCTAGGAATAAACTTAACCAAGGAAGTGAAAGACCTATACCCTGAAAACTGCAAGACACTCTTAACAGAAATTAAAGAGGACACTAACAAATCGAAATGCATCCCATGCTCTTGGCTAGAAAGAATTAATATGTCAAAATGGCCATCCTGCCTAAAGCAATCTATAGATTCAATGCAATTCCTATCAAAATACCAACAGCATTCTTCAACAAACTAGAGAAAATCATGCTAAAATTCATATGGAACCAGAAAAGGCCCTGAATAGCCAAAGTAATCCTGAGAAGGAAAAATAAAGCTGGGGGGATTATGCTTCCCAACTTCAAGCCCTACTACAAAGCCACAGTAATCAAGACAATTTCATACTGGCACAGGAACAGATCTCTAGACCAATGGAACAGACTAGAGAGCCCTGATATAAATCCAACCATATATGGTCAATTAATATACAATAAAGGAGCCATGGACATACAATGGGGAAATGACAGCCTCTTCAACAGCTGGTATTGGCAAAACTGGACAGCTACATGCAAGAGAATGAAACTGGATTATTGTTTAACCCCATACACAAAAGTAAACTCAAAATGAATCAAAGACCTGAATGTAAGTCATGAAACCATAAAACTCTTAGAAGACAACATAGGCAATAATTTCCTGAATATCAGCATGAGCAACTTCTTCCTGAATGCATCTCCTTGAGCAAGGGAAACAAAAGCAAAAATGAACACATGGGACTACATCAAACTAAAAAGTTTCTGTATGGCAAAGGACACCATCAACAAAACAAAAGACATCCTACAGTATGGGAGAATACATTTGTAAATGACATATCAGACAAGGGATTAACATCCAAAAATTTTAAAGAACTCACACACCTCAACACCCAAAAAGCAAATAAGCTTATTAAAAAATGGGCAAAGTACATGAAGAGACAGTTCTCCAAAGAGGAAATTCAGATGGCCAACAGATGCATGAAAAGATGCTCCACATCACTAATCATCAGGGAAGTGCAAATTAAAACCACAATGAGATATCACCTCACACCAGTAAGGATGGCTACCATCCAAAAGACAAACAACACATGTTGGTGAGGTTGTGGAGAAAGGGGAACCCTCCTACACTGCTGGTGGGAATGTAAGCTAGTGCAACTATTGTGGAAAGCAATATAGAGGTTCCTCAAAAAACTAAAAATAGAAATACAATTTAACCTGGGAATCCCATCCTTGGAATTTACCCGAAGAATAGAACTTCTCAGATTCAAAAAGACAGATGCACCCCTATATTTATCGCAGCACTATTTACAACAGCCAGGATATGGAAGCAACCTAAGTGTCCATCAGTAGATGAATGGATAAAGAAGAAGTGGTACATATACACAATGGAATACTATTCAGTCATAAGAAAGAAACATATCCTACCATTTGCAACAACATGAATGGAGCTGGAGGACATTATGCTCAGTGAAATAAGCCAGGCAGAGAAAGACAAGTGCCAAATGATTTCCCTCATTTGTGGAGTATAACAATGAAGCAAAACTGAAGGAACAAAATGGCAGGAGACTCAGAGAGTCCAAGAAGGGACTAGTGGTTACCAAAGAGGAGGGGTGTGGGAGGGCAGGTGGGGAGGGAAGGGGAAGGGGATTGAGGGTTATTATGTTTAGTACACATGGTGTGGGGGATCACGGGGAGAACAGTGTAGCACAGAGAAGGCAAATAGTGAATCTGTGGCATCTTACAACACTGATGGACAGTGACTTCATTGGGGTATGGGTGGGGTCTTGATACTATGGGTAAATGTATTAAGCACATTGTTTTCTTATGTGAAACCTTCATAAGAGTGTATATCAATAATACCTTAATAAAAAAATAAAAATATAAAATATAAAAAATTTTTAAAAGTAAGGGAGAGCACTTCAAAAAACACAGACAATCATATGTTGAGCTAGAAAATCTAAGGCCAAAAAAATTGATAGCTACATCCAAAACCTGATTCTTTAAAAAGATCTATGAAATAGACGTGTGGGAAATCTAAAAAAGTAAGCAAAGTTTAGAATGGAAAAGGAATGAGAAGTATGGAATTAGAGGGTTTAAAAATATATTCTATAAGGACATACTACAATACAATACAAATGGATTTTTTTCAAGGAATAGACAAATTAATAAAATTGACTAAAGAAAGAAGTGGGAAAGGTAGATAGGGCAGTAGCCATAAAGAAATGGTAAAAGTTGTAAGCAAACAGCATCTACTTCTCCAAAGATTCATTGCACACACAATTTTATGGGTGAATTCTTTTAAACATGCAAAGAATAAGTCATTTCCAGGCTACTTGAATAGGTAAATAAAAGAAAAAAAGGTCCTCAAATTGTTGTATGAAGATAGCATAACTGAAGCAAGATCTGATAAAAACATTGTAAAAGAAGAATATTACCAACCAAACTTCCTCTTGACTATTGATGTAAAAATTCTAAATAAAGTATCATCAAATCAATTCTAACACTATGCTAAAACTATGATAAAGTATGGCATGATCAAGCTTAATCTTGTAGTGCAAGGATGGCTTACTATTAGGAGAGTAATTAACACATCTGACTGCATTAATAAGTACACAGAGGGAAGCTAAATGATCAACTCTGTTGATTTTGTAAAAAAAATTGATAATCCTTAATATTCATCATTCATTCTTATCAACCCTATGTAAAACTACAATAAAGGTGTAGTTCCTTAATGCAATGAATATTTCCTTTCTTAAAACAACATCCCAATTAACTTCAAGCAAAAATACTAGAGATAATCCCATTTGTTTTAAGGCAAAAAGAGATGCCTATTATGACTCCTATATCATCAATAGTTAATACCGCAAGTGTTTAAGAAGGATTTTCAAAGATAATAGATATCTAATCAGACATGGTCTGAGAGGTGGCCTTTTTTGGGCATGCTACAATCTGGTACCGCTTCATACCTAATTAAAAAAATTAAACATTTGGAGGAGGGGCGGAAGATGGCGGCGTGAGTAGAGCAGCGGAAATCTCCTCCCAAAACAGCATAAATCTATGAAAATATAACAAAGACAACCCTTCCTAGAATAAAGACCAGAGGACACAGGACAATATCCAGACCACATCCGCACCTGAGAGAACCCAGCAACTCGCGAAGGGGGTAAGATACAAGCTCCGGCCCGGCGGGAGCCGAGCGCCCCTCCCCCCAGCTCCCGGCGGGAGAAGAATAGGCAGAGCGGGAGGGAAACGGAGCCCAGGACTGCCGAACACCCAGCCCCAGCCATCCGGGCCAGAGTGCAGGGCCCTCGATACTAGGAAAACAGGGCAGCAAGAACAGTGAGCAGTCACTGGAGGCTGGGCGCCGGAGGACATAAGAAAAGCGCGCGACCATTTTTTTTTTTGCTTTTTTGCTGTTTTGTTTTGGCGAGCGCTTTTTGGAAGTCTTAAAGGGATAGGGACCCCAATACTAGGGAAACAGGGCAGAAAGACCGGTGAGCAGAGACCTGAGGCTGGCACCGGAGAATAAAGAAAAACGAACGACCACCTTTTTTTTTTTTTTTAATTTAAAAATTTTTTTCTTTTTTTTTTTTTTTTTTTTGGTGGTCGTTGTTTTATTTTGGCGGGTGCTTTTTGGAAGTCTTAAAGGGGCAGGGCAGGTCACTTAATCCAGAGGTAGGGAATCCGGGGATCTCTGGGCACCCTAACCCCTGGGCTGCAGGGAGCAGGGAGGCCCCTTCGGAGATAAATAGCCTCCCAGCAGCTCCTGCTCCAACGCGACTCCACCATTTTGGAGTAGCTGCCAGAGCCAGGCCACGCCCACAGCAACAGCGGAGATTAACTCCATAGCAACCGGGCAGGAAGCAGAAACCCTGTCTGCACGCAGCTGCGCAGCACAAGCCACTAGAGGTCGCTGTTCTCCCAGGAGAGGAGGGCCACAAACCAACAAGAAGGGAAGTTATTCCAGCCATCACTCGTCCCAGCTCTGCAAACTATTCCTATCACCATGAAAAGGCAAAGCTACAGGCAGACAAAGATCACAGAGACAACACCAGAGAAGGAGACAGACCTAACCAGTCTTCCTGACAAAGAATTCAAAATAAGAATCATAAACATGCTGACAGAGATGCAGAGAAATACGCAAGAGAAATGGGAGGAAGTCCGGAGGGAGATCACAGATGCCAGAAAGGAGATCGCAGAAATGAAACAAACTCTGGAAGGGTTTATAAGCAGAATGGATAGGATGCAAGAGGCCATTGATGGAATTGAAATCAGAGAACAGGAACGCATAGAAGCTGACATAGAGAGAGACAAAAGGATCTCCAGGAATGAAACAATATTAAGAGAACTGTGTGACCAATCCAAAAGGAACAATATCCATATTATAGGGGTCCCAGAAGAAGAAGAGAGAGGAAAAGAGATGGAAAGTATCTTAGAAGAAATAATTGCTGAAAACTTCCCCACACTGGGGGAGGAAGTAATCGAACAGACCACGGAAATACACAGAACCCCCAACAGAAAGGATCCAAGAAGGACAACACCAAGACACATAATAATTAAAATGGCAAAGATCAAGGACAAGGAAAGAGTGTTAAAGGCAGCTAGAGAGAAAAACGTCACCTATAAAGGGAAACCCATCAGGCTAACATCAGATTTCTCAACAGAAACCCTACAGGCCAGAAGAGAATGGCATGATATATTTAATACAATGAAACAGAAGGGCCTTGAACCAAGGATACTGTATCCAGCACGACTATCATTCAAATATGACGGTGGGATTAAACAATTCCCAGACAAACAAAAGCTGAGGGAATTTGCTCTCCACAAACCACCTCTACAGAACATCTTACAGGGACTGCTCTAGATGGGAGCACTCCTAGAAAGAGCACAGCACAAAACACCCAACATATGAAGAATCGAGGAGGAGGAACAAGAAGGGAGAGAAGAAAAGAATCTCCAGACAGTGTATATAACAGCTCAATAAGTGAGCTAAGTTAGGCAGTAAGATACTAAAGAGGCTAACCTTGAACCTTTGGTAACCACGAATTTAAAGCCTGCAATGGCAATAAGTACATATCTTTCAATAGTCACCCTAAATGTTAATGGGTTGAATGCACCAATCAAAAGACACAGAGTAACAGAATGGATAAAAAAGCAAGACCCATCTATATGCTGCTTACAAGAAACTCACCTCAAACCCAAAGACATGTACAGACTAAAAGTCAAGGGATGGAAAAACATATTTCAAGCAAACAACAGTGAGAAGAAAGCAGGGGTTGCAGTACTAATATCAGACAAAATAGACTTCAAAACAAAGAAAGTAACAAGAGATAAAGAAGGACACTACATAATGATAAAGGGCTCAGTCAAACAAGAGGATATAACTATTCTAAATATATATGCACCCAACACAGGAGCACCAGCATATGTGAAACAAATACTAACAGAACTAAAGGGGGATATAGACTGCAATGCATTCATTGTAGGAGACTTCAACACACCACTCACCCCAAAGGATAGATCCACTGGGCAGAAAATAAGTAAGGACACGGAAGCACTGAACAACACAGTAGAGCAGATGGACCCAATAGACATCTATAGAACTCTACATCCAAAAGCAGCTGGATATACATTCTTCTCAAGTGCACATGGAACATTCTCCAGAATAGACCACATACTAGGCCACAAAAAGAGCCTCAGAAAATTCCAAAAGATTGAAATCCTACCAACCAACTTTTCAGACCACAAAGGCATAAAACTAGAAATAAACTGTACAAAGAAAGCAAAGAGGCTCACAAACACATGGAGGCTTAACAACACGCTCCTAAATAATCAATGGATCAATGACCAAATCAAAATGGAGATCCAGCAATATATGGAAACAAATGACAACAACAACACTAAGCCCCAACTTCTGTGGGACGCAGCAAAAGCAGTCTTAAGAGGAAAGTATATAGCAATCCAAGCATATTTAAAAAAGGAAGAGCAATCCCAAATGAATGGTCTAATGTCACAATTATCGAAATTGGAAAAAGAAGAACAGATGAGGCCTAAGGTCAGCAGAAGGAGGGACATAATAAAGATCAGAGAAGAAATAAATAAAATTGAGAAGAATAAAACAATAGCAAAAATCAATGAAACCAAGAGCTGGTTCTTCGAGAAAATAAACAAAATAGATAAGCCTCTAGCCAGACTTATTAAGAAGAAAAGAGAGTCAACACAAATCAACAGTATCAGAAACGAGAAAGGAAAAATCACGACAGACCCCACGAAAATGCAAAGAATTATTGGAGACTACTATGAAAACCTATATGCTAACAAGCTGGGAAACCCAGGAGAAATGGACAACTTCCTAGAAAAATACAACCTTCCAAGATTGACCCAGGAAGAAACAGAAAATCTAAGCAGACCAATTACCAGCAACGAAATAGAAGCGGTAATCAAAAAACTACCAAAGAACAAAACCCCCGGGCCAGATGGATTTACCTCGGAATTTTATCAGACATACAGGGAAGACATAATACCCATTCTCCTTAAAGTTTTCCAAAAAATAGAGGAGGAGAGGATACTCCCAAACTCATTCTATGAAGCTAACATCACCCTAATACCAAAACCAGGCAAAGACCCCACCAAAAAAGAAAACTACAGACCAATATCCCTGATGAACGTAGATGCAAAAATACTCAACAAAATATTAGCAAACCGAATTCAAAAATACATCAAAAGGATCATACACCATGACCAAGTGGGATTCATCCCAGGGATGCAAGGACAGTACAACATTCAAAAGTCCATCAACATCATCCACCACATCAACAAAAAGAAAGACAAAAACCACATGATCATCTCCATAGATGCTGAAAAAGCATTTGACAAAGTTCAACATCCATTCATGTTAAAAACTCTCAGCAAAATGGGAATAGAGGGCAAGTACCTCAACATAATAAAGGCCATATATGATAAACCCACAGCCAACATTATACTGAACAGCGAGAAGCTGAAAGCTTTTCCTCTGAGATCGGGAACTAGACAGGGATGCCCACTCTCTCCACTGTTATTTAACATAGTACTGTAGGTCCTAGCCACGGCAATCAGACAAAATAAAGAAATACAAGGAATCCAGATTGGTAAAGAAGAAGTTAAACTGTCACTATTTGCAGATGACATGATACTGTACATAAAAAACCCTAAAGACTCCACCCCAAAACTACTAGAACTGATATCGGAATACAGCAAAGTTGCAGGATACAAAATCAACACACAGAAATCTGTGGCTTTCCTATATACTAACAATGAACCAACAGAAGGAGAAATCAGGAAAACAACTCCATTCACAATTGCATCAAAAAAAATAAAATACCTAGGAATAAACCTAACCAAAGAAGTGAAAGACTTATACTCTGAAAACTACAAGTCACTCTTCAGAGAAATTAAAGGGGACACTAACAGATGGAAACTCATCCCATGCTCGTGCCTAGGAAGAATTCATATCGTCAAAATGGCCATCCTGCCCAAAGCAATATACAGATTTGATGCAATCCCTATGAAACTACCAGCAACATTCTTCAATGAACTGGAACAAATAATTCAAAAATTCATATGGAAACACCAAAGACCCCGAATAGCCAAAGCAATCCTGAAAAAGAAGAATAAAGTTGGGGGGATCTCACTCCCCAACTTCAAGCTCTACTATAAAGCCATAGTAATCAAGACAATTTGGTACTGGCACAAGAGCAGAGCCACAGACCAATGGAACAGACTAGAGAATCCAGACATTAACCCAGACATATATGGTCAATTAATATTTGATAAAGGAGCCATGGACATACCATGGCGAAATGACAGTCTCTTCAACAGGTGGTGCTGGCAAAACTGGACAGCTACATGTAGGAGAATGAAACTAGACCATTGTCTAACCCCATATACAAAAGTACACTCAAAATGGATCAAAGACCTGAATGTAAGCCATGAAACCATTAAACTCTTGGAAGAAAACATAGGCAAAAACCTCTTAGACATAAACATGAGTGACCTCTTCTTGAACATATCTCCCCGGGCAAGGAAAACAACAGCAAAAATGAGTAAGTGGGACTATATTAAGCTGAAAAGCTTCTGTACAGCAAAAGACACCATCAATAGAACAAGAAGGATCCCTACAGTATGGGAGAATATATTTGAAAATGACACATCCGATAAAGGCTTGACGTCCAGAATATATAAAGAGCTCACACGCCTCAACAAACAAAAAACAAATAACCCAATTAAAAAATGGGCAGAGGAACTGAACAGACAGTTCTCCAAAACAGAAATACAGATGGCCAACAGACACATGAAAAGATGCTCCACATCGCTAATTATCAGAGAAATGCAAATTAAAACTACAATGAGGTATCACCTCACACCAGTAAGGATGGCTGCCATCCAAAAGACAAACAACAACAAATGTTGGCGAGGCTGTGGAGAAAGGGGAACCCTCCTACACTGCTGGTGGGAATGTAAGTTAGTTCAACCATTGTGGAAAGCAGTGTGGAGGTACATCAAAATGCTCAAAACAGACTTACCATTTGACCCAGGAATTCCACTCCTAGGAATTTACCCTAAGAACGCAGCAATCAAGTTTGAGAAAGACAGATGCACCCCTATGTTTATTGCAGCACTATTTACAATAGCCAAGAATTGGAAGCAACCTAAATGTCCATCAATAGATGAATGGATAAAGAAGATGTGGTACATATACACAATGGAATACTACTCAGCCATAAGAAAAGGGCAAATCCAATCATTTGCAGCAACATGGATGGAGCTGGAGGGTATTATGCTCAGTGAAACAAGCCAAGCGGAGAAAGAAAAATACCAAATGATTTCACTTATCTGTGGAATATAAGAACAAAGGAAAAACTGAAGGAACAAAACAGCAGCAGAATCACAGAACTCAAGAATGGACTAACAGGTACCAAAGGGAAAGGGACTGGGGAGGATGGGTGGGTAGGGAGGGATAAGGGAGGGGAGAAATAGGGGGGTATTAAGATTAACATGCATGGGGGGGTAGGAGAAAAGGGAGGGCTGTACAACACAGAGAAGGCAAGTAGTGATTCTACAACATTTTGCTATGCTGATGGACAGTGACTGTAAAGGGGTTTATAGGGGAGACCTGGTATAGGGGAGAGCCTAGTAAACATAATATTCGTCATGTAAGTGTAGATTAGTGATACCAAAAAAAAAAAAGGGGGCAGTTCCTGTGTGGTAACCTCCAATGAGTTCTACACAAGGGTATAAAGGGCATATTAAAGTGTAGGCAAAGGGTCTGTTTGCGTCTATACAGAAGATCAAAGCCTAATTGGGCTACCCCGAAAATGAACTAAGATACGATATGAAAGAGAACTTCCAACATCAGCACTCTCTGGAAGACTCATGCCAGAAGATGATCATCAAAAAACCCCAACAACGATCCACGCACTGCTACAGCTGTAGATGCACTCATCCCACCAGCTCCTGGATTTGCCATTGGAATGAGGAAGGAGATATCTAAGCTGGCCTGTGCATACAGTAAAACAACAAATTTGACTGGATCTAAACTGTTGGAACTCAACCAAGAATTAGGAGAAGTGCAAATTGTAGCGCTCCAAAATCTTACAACTACAGACTATTTACTGTTAAAAGAACATAAGGGATGTGAACATTCCCCAGGAATCGGTTGTTTTAATTTGTCTGATTTCTCTCAGACTGTTCAAGTTCAGTTGGACAATATCCACCATATCATAGATAAGTTTTCACAAATGCCTAAGGTGCCTAACTGGTTTTCTTGGTTTCACTGGAGATGGCTGGTTATTACAGGTATGCTTTGGTTATGTAACTATACTCCTATTTTGTTAATTTGTGTGCGCAATTTAATTAGTAGTTTAAAACCTATACATGCTGAAGTTACTCTACAAGAAGATATGTCAAAGAAATAATCAATCTTCCCATGTTTTCTTCCACCTGCTACTTCTATAGCTTTTCTTCTTCCTTCCTAATTACAACCCTTAAATAGAATTCGTGCCTCATATCGAATTTACCGAGTATCATAATTCTTCCAAGTGGTAAAGATCCCTCAAGACAAATGCTGGGCATAGAAGCCACAGGGCATAAATATGCAAAGAAGTAAAAAGCTAACCTTTTCAAACAGTAAGGCTTCTCTCTCACTTACCAACTTTACATTTCCCTGTATGGCCCCGGAAGATGACTGGTTAGCCAGAGACGGGTAAGATTCCTCAAGGGAGGAACAACCTAAGACAGGCACAGTCGCAGGGGGGCCATCAGGTGAGAAATTGGGGATCAACAGAGGTGAGGCTTAGAACCTCACCCCCCCTGTTCTGAGAGAAATATTATGCATACATGGATGTTTTATTGCCCTTGTCTAGCTTGGATTAACACATAGTCTACAGGCACACACCTGATCATCTACATTTGCTCTCTTACAACACTAAACTATGTTTTCTACCTTTATCTTGTATCTACCTACCACTTCAGCATTTTATTAAAAATAATAATAATAAAGAGAGAAATGTGGTATCCACATATAAATCAAGTATAAAAACCAAATGAGTATTCATATTTGAACTGACTGTTTATAGTTCATAATGCATGAGCAAAACCGAAAGTTTCTGTGATGACTGCCCTTGTACTGTTCACTATGTAACTTATTATGTAAGAATTTGTTCTACATGTAAGAACTTGTTTGTTATGCCTCAGAAGATGGAGACTGACGAAAATTAGGCTTGGGGTGGAGTAATGATTGTGCATTGAGCATTGACTCCCCTATACAAAATTTTATTGTCGTTAACAACCATTTGATCAATAAATATGAGAGATGCCCTCACAAAAAAATAAATAAATAAATAAAAAATATAAATAAAAATAAAAAAGGACAGACTTCCAATGGTAAATAAATAAGTAACCGGGATGTAATGTATAGCATAAGGAATATAGTCAAGATATTGTAACAGCTTGGTAGGGTGATAGCTGGAACCTAGAATTATGTATATAAATGTTTTATCACTGTGTTGTACACTTGAAACTAATGTAATGTAATACTGTGCATCAACTACCCTTCAATAAAAAATAATTATTTAAAAAAAAAATTAAACATTTGAATTATACAAAAAAAAGAAATGAGCTATCAAGCCATGAACAGACATGGAAGAAACTTAAATGCATATTAGTGGTTAAAGAGCCAACCTGAGAAGCTACATACTGTATGATTCCAACTATATGACATTCTGGAAAAGGCAAAGCAATGGAAATAAAAAGATCAGTGGCTGCCAATGGGGGTTGGAGATTGAATAGGCAGAGCACAAAGGATTTTTAGGATAGTGAATATATGAGATTATAATGATGGATTTATGTCATTATACATTTGTCCAAACTATAGAATGTGCATTGTCTTGCCAGTGGGTTTCATCCCAGGGCAAGTTTGCTATGGATTCAGTGTGACCAAAGAAAATGACAGCAAAACGTTCTTGGGGTGAAAGGGTTATACCCAACTTTATTTCCAGGAGGCAGGTCAGTCACTAGAATCCCATTCACTCAGAGTGAGTCTGTATGCAGCAGCCAGTCTCTGCCTCTGGGCCCCTCTGTCCGCACAGCCATCCTCTGGGTCTCTGCCTGCACAGCCGTCTTCTGGGCCTCTGTTCCCAGCACTGCCACCACTCCAGCCTCTGCTCTGCTCTCCTGCAGCCTTGCAGCCCTGCCACCATGTTGCGCCCAGAGCACTGGGCAGAGCTCTTTATATAGAGTCAACAGCCATGTATTGCCCACAGGTGTGCAGTGAGCTAGTCAACCATGGCCAGGTGAGAATCCTGGCCACAGGAACTCTCATTTTATCCACATGCAGTGAATCCTAAGGTAACCTATGGATTTTGGGTGATTATGATGTGTCAGTATAGGTTCATCCTTGGTGAAAATGTGCTATTCTGGTGAGTGATGTTGATAATGGAGGAGGCTATGTATTCAGTGAGGGAAGCAGGAGGTAATTGAGAAATCACTGCACCTTCCTTTCAATTTTATTATAAACCCATAACTGTTCTAAAAAAATTAAATCTCAAAAAAAGAAATCTGCTACCAGCTTTGCCCTATAGTTTCTCCAAAATAACAACAGCAAGGTGAGTCCCCGGAGGTGGCAGAAGGAATGTTTGCTTTCCTCTGTCCAGACTCCTGAGAAACTTACATTAGGTTTTGCAATCTCCTTGATCCTCTCGATTTCCTTGTCAGACATGACATTGTAGATCCTGACGATGTGCAGGCTGTCCCACTTGTCCTCCTTTTTGAAGGGTGCGATGAGTAGCTGTGGCATCCTGTTGCCAAAGTGGTACCTACAGAAAAGCCTCTTCCACTTCTGTGGTGTCTGGGGAGGGCAGAGCAACAAACCTTGATCTGAGGCCCAGCCCCTCTGGCTTCAGATGTTGCCCTTACTTGTTAGGGTCACCTCTTCCCCCTCAGAAAGGAAACAAAAACCCTCTTCTTGGTTGGCATAAGTGACACACAAATAATTTAATGCCTTCTTCTCTCCTAGGACAGCCCTTGTTGTATTCCCAGTCCTATGAAGGAGGTCACCCTTATATTAGGCTTGAATAACAGTAACAATTCAGCTTACATGGATGAAAGGGTTATACCCAACTTCATGGATCAGGAGCATCAGCATCAGCTGGGAGATTATTAGAAATACAGAAGCTCAGGTTCTACCTCAACTTTAATGGTTTAAAATCTGCATTTTAACAACATCCCAGGTGATTCATATGTACATTAGTTTGAGAAGCACTGCCTAACAAAGTCCAGGTTCTACATCAAGATCCACCTGGTCCTCTATGATATGCCTATATTAAATTCCTGAAAACCATATCTTTTCTCAAATTTTTTGCTCCACTAATATAAAAAATTCTTGCTATTCTCAAAATATAGTATAATTTTTCTCATTGTGCATTTGTACATGGTGTGGTTGCAGCCTACATATTCCACATGATAATCTAACTCAAGAGTCCTTTTATTGTGAGCCATCATCACACTGTCCTGGAATCAAATAACTCTTCCGTTACACCAAATAGTAGTACTGTACTAAAATTATTTGTTTTTAAATTTCCTTTAACAGACAACACTCTTCCAGAGCAGAGCCATATATTATTCACTTTTGCACATGTATCAATATTACCGAGCCATAAACAATGTGGGTACAAAGCATTAATGCTACTCATACCAAAATACAGGCAAAAAGGAACTTTCCAAAGGCAGTAAATTAACAAACTAGGATCACGGGAAGATGGCGGCATGAGTAGTTCAGAGGAAATCTCCTCCCCAAAACATATATATTTATGAAAATACAATAAATACAACTATTTCTAAAAGAGACACCAGTGGATGAAGTACAACAGCCAGGATACATCTACATCTGTGAGAACTCAACATCACACGAAGGGGGTAAGATACAAGCCACAGCCAGGCGGGACCTGAATGCTCCCCCACCCCAAAACCCAGTGGGAAGAAAGGAGTCGGAACGAGGAGGGAGTGAAAGCCCAGGACTGCTAAACAGCCAGCTCTAGAAATCCGCACCTGGAACGCAGACACAAGGTGCACGGGGGGCTGGATATTAGAGAAACAGAAAAGCAAAACCTGTGGGCAGGTCCCCGCAACCAGCGCCCCTGAGACAAAAGAAAAGTGAGTGCTTTCTGCAAGTCTTAAAGAGACAGGGACCCCATAGCTGGACGAAGTCGTCCTGGCACACTTAGCCAGCAGAATCCTGGGGAGCCTTAGGTGCCCTAAACCCTGGGGAGGCAGCGCAGCTCTGAAGCCCCTCATGGCACTAAGCAGCCTGCCAGTCATTCCTCCAACTGGCAAGGATCCCGACACACCAGCCCAGTAGAGGGAGAGTGGCAGCACGTGCTGGGGGTGGCTGTGTCGGAAGAGACCGGGAGCAGATCGCGTGCACCAACAGCGCCAGAGGAGACCAGGAGAGGCTTGTGCAAGCCCGCAGTGGTGGCAACCAAACAGTCCGGGTACGGCTCGTGCGCACCAGTGGTAGTGGAGCCAGAGGAGCCCGGTAGAGGCCCGCGCGGGAGAGCCCCGCACACACCTGCAGCAGAGCCAGAGGGAGCAGGCGCATTCCCAGCAGCCAACCGGAATCGCAGCCCAATGCACAGCTGCCTGGGCCAGACCCAAAGGCCGCTGTTGGTACACAGCTGCCCAGCAGGGGCATTGCTATCACAGAGGAGCACACCTAGTGTGACTGCCACTCCCCGCAGGACTCCACACTGCTCTGACGGAGACCCTGCCCACAGCAGCTTAGGGGACTAACCCGGTGGCTGCTCCAGGAGTGCGGATAACCAACACAGGCAGCAGAGAAGGGCAAGGCATCCAGCAAGCAGGAAAGGACTTTCTTCTCTCAGCTGATACACCCGCAACCTGCTAAAGCCACCACTATCACCATGAAAAGGCAAAAAAATTTAGTCCAGTCCAAGATAGTTCAGACAACACCTGAGAGAGGAGCTGCAGAGATAGACCTAACCGGTCTCCCTGAAAAAGAATCCAAAGTAAAAATCATAAACATGCTGACAGAGCTGCAGAGAAATATGCAAGAGCTAAGGGATGAAGTCTGGAGGGAGATTACAGAAGTGAAACAAACTCTGGAAGGATTTATAAGCAGAATGGATAAGATGCAAGAGGCCATTGATGGAATAGAAACCAGAGAACAGGAATGCATAGAAGCTGATGCAGAGAGAGATAAAAGGATCTCCAGGAATGAAACAATATTAAGAGAACTGTGTGACAAATCCAAAAGGCACAATATCCGCATTATAGGGGTACCAGAAGAAGAAGAGAGAAAAAGGGATAGAAAGTGTCTTTGAAGAAATAATTGCTGAGAACTTCCCCAAACTGGGGGATGAAATAGTTGCTCAGACTATGGAGGCACACAGAACTCCCGAGAGACGGGATCCAAAGAGGACAACACCAAGACACATAATAATTAAAATGGCAAAGATCAAGGACAAGGACAGAGTATTAAAGGCAGCCAGAGAGAAACAAAAGGTCACCTACAAAGGAAAACCCATCAGGCTATCATCAGACTTCTCAACAGAAACCCTACAGGCCAGAAGAGAATGGCATGATATATTTAATGCAATGAAACAGAAGGGCCTTGAACCAAGGATACTGTATCCAGCACGATTATCATTTAAATATGAAGGAGGGATTAAACAATTCCCAGACAAGCAAAAGTTGAGGGAATTTGCCTCCCACAAACCACCTCTACAGGGTATCTTAGAGGGACTGCTCTAGATCGGAGCACTCCAAAAAGAACACAGAACAAAACACCAAACATATGAAGAATGGAGGAGAAGGAGGAATAAGAAGGGAGAGAAATAATCAACAGACTGTGTTTATAATAGCTCAATAAGCAAGTTAACTTAGACAGTAAGGTAGTAAAGAAGCTAACCTTGAACCTTGGTAACCACGAATCTAAAGCCTGCAATGGGAATAAGTACATATCTTTCAATAATCACCTTAAATGTAAATGGACTGAAAGCACCAATCAAAAGACACAGAGTAATAGAATGATAAAAAAGCAAGACCCATCTACATGCTGCTTACAAGAGACTCACCTCAAACCCAAAGACATGCACAGATTAAAAGTCAAGGGATGGGAAAAGATATTTCACGCAAACAACAGAGAGAAAAAAGCAGGTGTTGCAATACTAGTATCAGACAAAATAGACTTCAAAATAAATTAACAAGAGATAAAGAAGGACATTACATAATGATAAAGAGCTCAGTCCAATGAGAGGATATAACCATTATAAACATATATGCACCCAATACAGGAGCACCAATATATGTGAAACAAATACTAACAGAATTAAAGGAGGAAATAGAATGCAATGCATTCATTTTGGGAGACTTTAACACACCAATCACTCCAAAGGACAGATCCACCAGACAGAAAATAAGTAAGGATGCAGAGGCACTGAACAACTCACTAGAACAGATGGACCTAATAGACATCTATAGAACTCTACATCCAAAAGCAACAGGATACACATTCTTCTCAAGTGCACATGGAACATTCTCCAGAATAGACCACATACTAGGCCACAAAAAGAGCTTCAGTAAATTCCAAAGGATTGAAATCCTACCAACCAACTTTTCAGACCACAAAGGTATAAAACTAGAAATAAATTGTACAAAGAAAGCAAAAAGGCTCACAAACACATGGAGGCTTAACAACACGCTCCTAAATAATCAATGGATCAATCACCAAATCAAAATGGAGATCCAGCAATATATGGAAACAAATGACAACAACAACACAAAGCCCCAACTTCTGTGGGATGCAGCAAAAGCAGTCTTAAGAGGAAAGTATATAGCAATCCAGGCATATTTAAAGAAGGAAGAACAATCCCAAATGAATAGTCTAATGTCACAATTATCAATATTGGAAAAAGAAGAACAGATGAGGCCTAAGGTCAGCAGACAGAGGGACATAATAAAGATCAGAGAAGAAATAGATAAAATTGAGAAGAATAAAACAATAGAAAAAATGAATGAAACCACGAGCTGGTTCTTCGAGAAAATAAACAAAATAGAGAAGCCTCTAGCCAGACTTTTTAAGAGAAAAAGAGAGTCAACACACATCAACAGAATCAGAAATGAGAAAGGAAAAATCACGACAGACCCCACAGAAATACAAAGAATTATTAGAGAATACTATGAAAACCTATATGCTAACAAGCTGGAAAACCTAGAAGAAATGGACAACTTCCTAGAAAAATACAACCTTCCAAGACTGACCCAGAAAGAAACAGAAAATCTAAACAGACCAATTACAAGCAACGAAACTGAATCAGTAATCAAAAAACTACCCAAGAACAAAACCTCCTGGCCAGATGGATTTACCTCGGAATTTTATCAGACATACAGAGAAGACATAATACCCATTCTCCTTAAAGTTTTCCAAAAAATAGAGGAGGAGAGAATACTACCAAACTCATTCTATGAAGTCAACATCACCCTAATACCAAAACCAGGCAAAGACCCCACCAGAAAAGAAAACTACAGACCAATATCCCTGATGAATGTAGATGCAAAAATACTCAACAAAATATTAGCAAACCGAATTCAAAAATACATCAAAAGGATCATACACCATGACCAAGTGGGATTCATCCCAGGGATGCAAGGATGGTACAACATTCAAAAATCCATATACATCATCCACCACATCAACAAAAAGAAGGACAAAAACCACATGATCATCTCCATAGATGCTGAAAAAGCATTCTACAAAATTCAACATCCATTCATGATAAAAACTCTCAACAAAATGGGCATAGAGGGCAAGTACCTCAACATAATAAAGGCCATATATGATAAACCCACAGCTAACATCATACTGAACAGCGAGAGGCTGAAAGCTTTTCCTCTGAGATTGGGAACAAGACAGGGATGCCCACTCTCCCCACTGTTATTCAACGTAGTACTGGAGTTCCTAGCCATGGCAATCAGACAAAACAAAGAAATACAAGGAATCCAGATTGGTAAAGAAGAAGTCAAACTGTCAGTATCTGCAGATGACATGATATTGTACATAAAAAACCCTAAAGACTCCACTGAAAAACTACTAGAACTAATATCAGAACTCAGCAAAGTTGCAGGATACAAAATTGACACACAGAAATCTGTAGCTTTCCTATACACTAACAATGAACTAATAGAAGGAGAAATCAGGAAAACAATTCCATTCACAATAGCATCACAAAGAATAAAATACCTAGGGATAAACCTAACCAAAGAAGTAAAAGACCTATACCCTGAAAGCTACAAGACACTCTTAAGAGAAATTAAAGAGGTCACTAACAAATGGAAACTCATCCCATGCTCCTTGCTAGGAAGAATTAATATCCTCAAAATGGCCATCCTGCCCAAAGCAATATACAGATTTGATGCAATCCCTATCAAATTACCAACAGCATTCTTCAATGAACTGGAACAAATAGTTCAAAAATTCATATGGAACCACCAAAGACCCCGACTAGCCAAAGCAATCCAGAGAAGGAAGAATAAAGTGGGGGGATCTCACTCCCCAACTTCAAGCTCTACTACAAAGCCACAGTAATCAAGACAATTTGGTATTGGCACAAGAACAGAGCCACAGACCAGTGGAACAGAATAGAGACTCCAGACATTAACCCAAATATATATGGCCAGTTAATATATGATAAAGGAGCCATGGACATACAATGGGGAAATGACAGTCTCTTCAACAGATGGTGCTGGCAAAACTGGACAGCTACATCTAAGAGAATGAAACTGGATCACTGTCTAACCCCATACACAAGTAAATTCGAAATGGTTCAGAGACCTGAATGTAAGTCATGAAACCATAAAACTCTTAGAAAAAAACATAGGCAAAAATCTCATGGACATAAACATGAGTGATTTCTTAATGAACATATCTCCCCGGGCAAGGGAAACAAAGGCAAAAATGAACAAGTGGGACTATATCAAGCTAAAAAGCTTCTGTACAGCAAAGGACACCATCAATAGAGCAAAAAAGTATCCTACAGTATGGGAGAATATATTCGTAAATGACAGATCCAATAAATGACTGACATCCAAAATATATAAAGTGCTCACACACCTCAACAAACAAAAAGCAAATAATTCAATTAAAAAATGGGCAGAGGAGCTGAATAGACAGTTCTCTAAAGAAGAAATCCAGATGGCCAACAGGCACATGAAAAGATGCTCCACATCGCTAATCATCAGAGAAATACAAATTAAAACCACAATGAGATATCACCTCACACCAGTAAGGATCACCATCATCGAAAAGACAAACAACAACAAATGATGGCGAGGTTGTGGAGAAAAGGGAGCCCTCCTACACTGCTGGTGGGAATGTAAATTAGTTCAACCATTGTGGAAAGCAGTATGGAGGTTCCTCAGAATGCTCAAAATAGAAATACCATTTGACCCAGGAATTCCACTTCTAGGAATTTACCCTAAGAATGCAGCACTCCAGTTTGAAAAAGACAGATGCACCCCTATGTTTATCACAGCGCTATTTACAATAGCCAAGACATGGAAGCAACCTAAATGTCCATGAGTAGATGAATGGATTAAGAAGATGTGGTACATATACACAATGGAATATTACTCAGCCATAAGAAAAAAACAAATCCTACCATTCGCAACAACATGGATGGAGCTAGAGGGTATTATGCTCAGTGAAATAAGCTAAGCGGAGAAAGACAAGTACCAAATGATTTCACTCATATGTGGAGTATAAGAACAAAGGAAAACTGAAGGAACAAAAGAGCAGCAGAATCACAGAACCCAAGAATGGACTAACAGTTACCAAAGGGAAAGGGACTGGGGAGGATGGGTGGGAAGGGAGGGATAAGGGCAGGGAAAAAGAAAGGGGGCATTATGATTAGCATGTATAGTGCGTGGGGGACACGGGGAGGGCTGTGCAACACAGAGAAGACAAGTAGTGATTTTACAGTGTCTTATTATGCAAATGAACAGTGACTGTGAAAGGGTATGTGGGGGGGACTTGGTGAAGGGGGAGCCTAGTAAACATAATATTCTTCATGTAATTGTAGATTAATGACACCAAAATAAAAATAATTAACAAACTATCAAAATAAACCTCCATGAATTAATCAAGGCAGAGCACAAGAAAGATTTGGTGAAGCACTGAAAAAAATTGCTTCATTCCAAGGCACACAGTAAAAATTAATTACTGAATAAGTAGTATAGATAGTGGTCCTAATGACTAACATCTAGTAGCCATTAATTAAAGTAAGTGTTCAATATAATTGTAACCCTGAAAAAGATGCATTCAAGGGACAAGTTTAAGGATTAGAATGCAACTTCAATGAAATTTGGTGTTCCAAATCCCAAGCACTCATATTGCAGGTGACCTGAAGGTCTCTCAAGAATCCTAAGCAACTCTTTTGACCCCACTAATCCCCTTTCCCATCTTACTAGTTCAACACCTTCTCCATGGCAGAGGCTCTCATAAACCTCCTGTTTTTGCATGGTCCAGGAAATCCTGAGAGGCATTGTTCTATGTCTCCTTCTTGGTCTCTGATGGTCCATTCCCAAGCTTTCCTGCCCTTTCTTCCTCCAACAACTGCACAAAGTATGGCAGTTTCAACTGGGCTTGTTCATGAGAGGAGTCTGGACAGAGGAAAGAAAACAACTAACAATCAGGGAGGTCACTTAGGGAAATTCTTCAATTCCCCTTCTTCAAAATATTCTGAGAAACCTATATGGAATTTGAACATTGTCCAGAATTAGAACTGAGAGAGAAACAAAAACTGGGGTGGAGAAAACCTACCCCATCTTGCCTTACTCATCAGTCCCAAGGGCTTTAGCACAGACAAGCAGCCAGAGAGGTCCTTGCCTCACAATCACAGCTCAGCTTTATGCTCATAACATCTGCTTCTTAATGTGTCTTCATTACAATGTTTTATACATCTTGTGCTAGCCACAGCTATAATGTACACTAAAGTCCCATATAACTTGTATCTCCCCAGATAACTCCCATAAGCATCATCATCTTATCAGCTCTCACAATACCCAAAAGTATGGGGAGGATTTTGGGTTCCCATACCTCAGATAAGAAAACCAGGACCCACAGACAGTAATCAAGAGACTTGAGTCAAGAGCATACAGAAAGAAAAAGGCAACTCAGAACTATAGCCCAGACATCTAATTCCTAGTCTAAAGCCCTTACCAAAGTTATTGAAGGAATTTACAAAGCTTATTTTTCACATCAGTCATGAAGGATGCTCCCATGCTAACCAAACTCAATGAAAGCATTCTCACAATGTCAACCCAAGTAAGATTTTCCTAACCTGAGTCAGGGAAGCAAAGTCTAAGAGTATGAAATCTTCCCAAGCTTATGAATACAAAACAGGTGTCCATGATGGTGTAATTGCCCTTTTGAAAAGAAAACATATTGCAGTCAAATTAGAGGTGGCCCTTTTATCATCTAGAGCGATTAAGAATCCAGCAGTAGAGTACCTTTCACTAAGCTGTCACAGTACTCTGAACCTCTATGCTACTTTCTATAATCCATTGAACTTATGTTTACAGGTCTAATCTACCACTACCATCCCCAATTAGACAAGATATTCTAGGAACAGGCCATACATATTTCACTTTTCTGCCTAGTACAGCCTCTAGCATGTAAAAGATCTCCATAAATTTGCTGAATTTAATAACAAGGTGTTTATTATCCCCATTTGTTGGTTGGCTATATGCCAGAACATAATGTACCACCTGTCAAAGGAGCTCCTTCCCCATTTGGCAATTATGTTAAATTTATCTTCAAACAGAACCCAAGTGTACCTGTCTGCATATTCTACTCATGTGTTCTTGGGCTAGCCAACAGGTTCATATAAAACAATAAGTTGCTCTAATTTTTCAGTTAATCTTTCCTTCCTGTAATAATTTCAATCATTCATTACAATTCTGATGCTGATTCTAATTTATGGGTTTTTCAATAACCAAGAAATTCTCTGACACTAGCTGGGTGTTCTACAGTTTACCTTAATTCTGACACTATCCACCTGGAGATACCATCAGATTCCACAGGTTAATGGTTCCATCCTACAAGACTGTCTGCCTCCACCACTCCACCACTTCAGAAGCACCAATCAATGCTTCTGACCTACTGGATAAAGATTGGAGGTTCCAATGAACTCCTCCTTTGTTTTGATTGATTTACTAGAGAAGCTCACAGAAATATTTTACGTACTAGATTGCAAATTTATTATAAAAGGATACAATTTAGGAACACCCAGATGAAAGAGATGGATAGGGCAAAGTATGTGGGAGAGGGTACAGAGCTATCACACTCTCTGGGCTTGTGTCTTGCCTGAGGGTTTCAGCCCCAGGCAAATTCATTGTGGATTTGGTGAGACCCAGAAATGACAATGGAATGTTCTTGGGGTAAAAGGGTTTACCTGGCTTTATTTTCCTGGTGGTAGATTGAACACTAGAATCATGTCTGCATCCAGCAGTCTGCAGGTCCATAATCTACCTCTGTCTCAGCCTCTACCCAGAGCTCTTTATATAGTGACTCAGTCAATAATACCTTATTGCCTATGGGTATGGAAGCATTAGCCTAGAAGCAGGCCAATTACATCAAGTAGTTTAGGTGAGGATCTACTTGATCAGGTGAGGATCCAGGCCATAGGAACTTCCATTTCCCCCAGACTCCACCCCTCCAGGACTCTCAACTCATAATCTACATGCCCTTACTATTCTGCAATGGTCCCTGTGCACAAAAAGCTGGAGCATTGTAACCAGATTCCACATCAGTAGAAGAAAACAACAACAAAAAAATTTTTGTTACACAACAAAAATTATGATACAGGTAACAAAAACTGTAATAATACTCAAGCCTGAGATCAACTGCCACCAAGTGGTCGTTACAGATATATTCATACCAGTTCTACTCAGATGTGAATTCATGACTCATACTTTCTATGGGAGAAATGAGAAATCAATTTTCTGCGATGGGTCCCTGTGCAAGAAAGCTAGAACCTTGTAACAAAAAAAATAATAATAATAATAGTTGTCCTCAAGCCTGAGGAGAATCAATTGCCACCAAGTGGTCATCTTAGTTGTACTCAAAGCAGTCCCAGTTCATGATTTGCACTGTCCATGGGAGGCCAGTGGCAGTACTAATAGGTACTCACCATGCACATCCAGTGAGCAGTAGCTTTTGCTAGCATGTGTTCCCAATCCACAAAGACATTGGAAGAGATTAACCTTAAGGGTGTAAGACACATGTTTAATGACACTAACATAGGCAAATCTTGTCCATCAGGTAGGATGCATGCCAGAGTATGGTCCTGTGACAGGATTGTGGTAGGAAGGGGATCCCATCTGGGTCTAGTGCACCATACCTTTACCCCTCTCCCTGTGGGGGTTACTAAGGGGTCTATATATAGTGCTAGGCTGAGGGTGCATGCACTGGCCTTAATGATAAAATGAAATTTCCTGGTAAGATGCTCCTGCCTTCCAGCTGTTTAAGATATACTACCATGATCTTTGGGGGCCACTCTGCTGTTACTCCAGGAATACAGAGGCCAGCTTGCAGGCCTTGTTCCCAAGATATGCCAGGAGGGCCAGCCATTGCTGGTCCATGTGTCAAAATGTCCAATACCACATCCACTGAATGGAGTCTCCAGGGCTTATTGCAGTTGGTGCTGGCAGTGAGATATTATTCTGGTGGCCAGAACTTGGCTTCAATGATTCCTGCTTGGTTGTACTTACAGTTGTACAGAAGAGGCAGCAATATGAGTTAGCTTGTCTATGGGGCTCAATGACACCTTCTGGGACTTCTCATTCAAATACCATAGCACTGCCCATAATCCCTGGAGACAACTGGTGTCTACTTCAAGTGAGATTTTAACAAACTATTGTACCTCTCTATCAGGCCTGCCCCAATAGGATTATATGGTACATGAAACTTTCCTTTTATCCCTAATTGTTGCACCCATTCTTGTAGAGATATGGAAAGCCTAGACTTTATCCATGACTGCTTCTGGGATAACTTCAGTCTACCTGACCAGATGACCTCCAAGAATCTGAATGACAAACCAGGACCCTGAACCTTGGTGCTGTTCACAGCCCTTCCTTTCTCCTGTAAATGTTGCAGCAATCTAGGAGCTACCCTTATAAATCTGGAAGAGAATCAGACAAGAGCATGATATCATCAATATAATGGTACAGACTCACTACTGGCAGTTTCTCCCATGCTGTCTTATCCAGGGCTACAAGTCTGTGACAGATAGTGGGGCTGTGGAGGTATCCTTGTGGACAGTGAAAGTCCACTGTGGTCCTTCCCACATGAAGGCAAATTGTTTCTGACTTTCCTGTTCTATGTCATTGAGAAAGAAGGCATTAGAAAGATCCACAACCTAGTATGTTCCTAGTTCATGTCTGAGGGTATCCATTAGGTCTGCAACAGAATGGATGGCAGCATGCAGAAGAGGTATGACTTTATTCAATTCTCTTTTATCTACAGTCATATGTCAAGAGCCATTCAGTTTTTTTACTGGCCACACTGGGGAACTGAAAGGACTGTGGAAGAGCTTTATAATACCCACTTTCTCCGGTTTCTGGAGGGTTTCTCCAGTTTATTTATGCCCTCCAGGCAATTTATATTGTTTCCACCGAGGCACAGGCAAAGCTACAGGTGGGTGCCTAGCATGTCCCCTCATAACTGCCTTCACCACATGTATCCTCAGTCTGAACTCACCTGAAGTAGTCTGCAACCATAGGCCCTGCAGGATATCTATCCCCAAAATATATTCAGGGATGGGAGAGATACACAGTATACTCTTTTGGGGGTAGACACCCTATTCCCAATGGGATTCAGCCTTGTTTCACTCTGATAGCCTCACCCCTGTATCCATCTATAACAGCCAGGGGTCCTGGGAAACCACTCAGGGTTGCCATAAATTAGTAAACATTCAGCTCCTGTATCTACCAGAGCGAGGACATATTTTACTTTCACTGGGGACCAATGAATTTATATTTCAACATGTGGCCTCTGGTCCCCCCCCCCCCGAAACTGAGTCCCTCAGGGAGGACTCTCAGATCCCCCCATCCTCCCCTCAGTCAAACAGTATACCCCAACTCCCCAACCATCTTCCTGTTCAGGTGAGGTCAGCTCAGCCTCCAGCAGAAAGTCTTGCAAACAGTTGTGGCTCTGTCTCTGGTCTCTACTTCTTGGTCCTCAGTGGCCAGAACTGCTGCTCTGGTTTCAATTGTTCCCACAGTTGCAGTAATATTCTATGTGACTTCCCATCCAATTTCTCTCTGTCTGATCCTGCCACTATTAAATCAACCCATATCTGGGTCCTTGTGGCCTTCACAGGGCCCTTTAAGTTCTTCCTCTGAGTAGCAGACCACATTTCCTTCCATGCTTTCATCATATCAGCCTCTCCCAAGTCTGCTACCTTATGGGTAACACATCACTTATAGGCTGCCCTAAGTGAGGGGCAAGAATGCCCACTATGGGCCCAAAGAGGGATGTGGGAGCCATTTGAAACGCATTTCTCATCCCTGCAGTAAAAGGCTCCTCAACTGGGCCATAATTCTCTAGACTATGAATGGCATTTTTCATGCCTAACTCCTGTAATACCACTTGGAACTAAGAATACATCTGCCATCTAGTGGATGAGGAGGGTAAATCACCCTGATAGGTCCATACAGTGTGAAGCACAGCCATAAGCCAGTCAAGAAGGGAGTGATTTCCTAGTGTCTGATGTGCATTTTGTAACTACTGCCTCAAGGCAGGATGAACTGTCAGAGAAGCCAGCTTTCCTATCTCTGATCCAGACAGAACAATTCCATCCCTACCTACATTCCAATGATGCAGGAGCCAAGATGATATCAACTCTGAGGGCTTCTGCTGAAACTGAGAGCCCAAATCCACCAATTCAGCCTGAGTATAGGGGAGGGGCATAGAGTGCTCTACAACCAGAGAGAGGTCTGCACCTCTCCCAGAGTAACCCATGGTTGCTGTGTCTTTATTTTCTTGACTACACTGGGCAGGCTTTCAATAGGGGAGAGGTTGGTGCCTCCAGCACCACCCTTTCATCCTTCCCCAGCTCCTCCTCCATTTCCAGGGCTGGCAGCACCTTTCTCGCCACTCCTCTGAGTGCCCCCTCTCTCTGCTACACCCTTTACCTTTTCTATAGTGCCTTGCAACAATGCTAGCTCAGTCTTCAATAGTTCTCTTACTTTCACTTCAATACCTCACAGCTTTTTGTTTTCATGCTTCCTCTTCTTGTGCTTCTTGCAGGAGTACATCCTTCTCCTTCATGACCTTTGCCTCTTCTACAGTGCCTGACAACACTGCTGTCTTATTCTGCAAAGAATCTTTTCCTTCCTCCACAACACCTCACAACTCATGTTCTTGTGCTGTCTGCTCTCATGTCAATGCCAATTCATCCTTCAACAAATCCACAGCACTTCATAGCTTGCTTTCTCACGCTGCCATTTCTTGTGTCTCTAGCAGAAAGCACATTCCTCTCATCTGTGGCCTTTTTTAATACTGTGAGAAACAGAAAACCCATGGTTCCCACCACCTTGTGGGCACTCTGTTTCTCAAAGGACCTCCTTATTATGCCGAGGGCCAACTCTACTGCCTCAGGTGTCACCTCCACCTACCCCCAGTCCTGGTAAGGGGCCCACTCCTCTAGGAGGCAAGCCACTTCAGACCACATGCCCACTGGGGGACACTTGAATGTCTCCCCATTCATAGGGCAGCCTGCTGAAGCACCCCTCCCATGAGGGCAGCCTATTCCATTCTTCAGTCTACAGTGAATCCTGCTGACTATGTCAATTGTCTTGCCTGAGGGGTTCAGCCCCAGGCAAGTTCACTATATTCTCACAGTGGTAGGTTCAGCAGTATAGTCATGTCTGCATGGAGCAATCTGCAGGTCCATAATCCACCTTCATCTTTGCCCTGACCCAGAACACTGGGCAGAGCTCTTTATATAGTGACTCAGTCAATAATAGCTTATTGCCTATGCATATGGAAGCAATAACCTAGCAGTAGGCCAATTACATCATCAAATAGTTTAAGGTCAGGTGAGGATCCTGGCCACAGGAACTTCCATTTTCCCCACAGCTTGCCACTCTTCCAGCACTTCCGCATGCTTACCAACCCAAAAGCTCTCTGAACCCCAATCTCCGGGACTTTTTTGAAGGCTTTATTACATAGTGATGATTGATTAAATCATTGGCAATTTCCCACCCTCTAATCATATGGCTGGTTCCCCCTGGCAACCATCCCTCATCCTTAAATGACCTAGAAGCTTTCAAGAAGTTACTTCACTTATGTAACAAAGACATATTTGTAACTTTCATCACTTAGGAAATCCCAAGGGTTTTAGGAGCTCTTCCAGGAACTGAGATGAAGACCAAGTATGTATTTCTTATTATGAGTCACAATATCACATTCATTCAATACAGATTGAACTAAATGTTTAACATCACACTGGAGCTTGAAAATGCAAAAATGGTGAAAATCAGTCTTTGCTTACTGGGGGAAACAATTTAATAAAGGCAACATACATGTAAATGAACAATTAAACTTTTTTGGTCATGGAATCATAGGTTACTGTCGAACAAGTGGAAGATGTACTTACGGAGGGAAAGAGGAGGGTGTCGGAAAAGGTTTATCAAAAAAGACAATGCCTCAGTTGTGAGCCCTGTTACTTGGAAGACAGCTTTATGTCCCAATGGAATTTTTCTTTTCCTCTTACAATTTACCTCTATCAAGTTTTTACATGAATATTTTAAATTCAAGAACTTCTTGAAAGCTTATTAAGAAAAATAGCAATCACCTGTTCCCACTCCTCCTCCTCCATCCCCATGTGGCAAATGTTTCTTTCTCCAGCTGTTTCCTTTCCTGTTTTATTGCTAAATACATGCATTGGAAACTGATTATATTATCATAAGACCTAAGTTTACTCAAGGCCTAAAAAACAAGTAGGCCCTACAACAACCATCATGAAGGCAATGCATTAACCAGTTATGTTTATACCAAAACATAATTAGAAGTGTTCACTGTTAACACAGCTCTTTGGTGACTTTCCATTTCTGTGTCAAAGACTAATTGTTCAACAATCCTGTTTCACCTTCCTGGAAACCAAAACTATATTTCCCATCCTTACTTGAAATTAGATTGGGGCCATGATAGTTTTGGCCAAGAAAATGTGGACAGAAGTGATGGATGCTGTGGATAAAATGAGAGTTCCTGTGGCCAGGATTCTCACCTGGCCGTGGTTGACTAGCTCACTGCACACCTGTGGGCAATACATGGCTGTTGACTCTATAAAAAGAGCTCTGTCCGGTGCTCTGGGTACAACATGGTGGCAGGGCTGCAAGGCTGCAGGAGAGCAGAGCAGAGGCTGGAGTGGTGGCAGTGCTGAGGACAGAGGCCCAGAGGAAGGCTGTGCAAGACAGCTGCACAGAGAAGCCTAAAGGACAGCTGTGCATGACGACTGTGCAGAGGGGCCTGGAGGACAGTTGTGTGGGACGGCTGTGCAGAGAGGCCCAGAGGATGGCTGTGAGGACAGAGGGGCCCAGAGGTAGAGACCGGCTTGCTGCATACAGACTCACTCTGAGTGAACGGGATTTTAGTGACTGACCTGCCACCTGGAAATAAAGTTGGGCATAACCCTTTCACCCCAGGAACGTTTTGCTGTCATTTTCTTTGGTCTCACTGAATCCATAGCGAACTTGCCCAGGGCTGAACCATTGGCAAGACAGATGCCATTTATAGGCCTGGCCTCTAACATGCCTCATGAAATCTCCCATATGGCTAGGATGGAAGGACTCTAAAACAGCAGTCATCTTGGAATGAAAGAAATCTAAATCTCTGAGTCAACATTTAGAGGATAGTCACCCAACATGCATAGGACTTTGCATGAATGAAAATTAAAATTTTATTCCTTTGTGTCTTGAAGATTTGGGAGTTTATTTGTTTCCATACATAGTCTAGCCTATCCTGACTAATACAACTTAGTCATGAGGACTTTGTGGGATATTTCACCAAAGGCCGGGGGAGGGGTCAGTTGGTAACTGGGGAAAGGGGACAGGTCAACACAGAGCAAATCACCCACTCTACCTAGCTCTCAAGAGTCTTACGCCAAGAGAAAGCAGTTGATGGGTGAAGTCCACAGCCCTGTGCAGGTCCCCAAGCTGGAAGCTGACATTACTGAGACAATTCAGAACCTGGACCTTGGACACAGTGCTATACTCCCCTGCATTCAGTTGCTTCAGTGCCTGCTGCATCCAAAGAAAGCATCAAGTGGTTAAAGTCGCTAAGGCTGTGAGCTGTCTGGCCCAGTCTGAAGCAATTGCCAACACTCAAGGTAGAATGATACTTGGTGCCTAAAAGCAATAAGAACAATGATATTCCTGGGGAAGGACATGAAAGGTGATCTCTGGAGTCAATGAAGAGATCACTCATCCAATTCCATTCCCATACCCCATATTCAGCCAGTGTTTTCAGCTGTTTCCTTTCATATTTTATCTCTAAGTAAATACGTGAGAAAGTGGCTAAACTGTATTTGGTTAAGGTAAGGGGTTCAGCCACACAGACCAGTTTATTAGTGGGAATATAGTTTGTTTAGAAGGATAGAGTGGGGAAGGGAGAATAAATATGAATCAGGAGATCTAGGCAGGTTCTGATCCAAGATAATACAAAACACCAATGAAGATTACATTTGATGAAGCAGGGTGTTTTGAAAGTCATATGCCTCTTAGAGCAAATTCACTCAGGCATAACTGTTCAGTTTCTCTTGTATTTCCTAAACTCAAATCTCAGCTTTCTAGAATGTGAAACCTTCCCGTTTTCTTCTCCTGTATCCCCATGAAAGGCTCAGAATCACCTCAGAGCCACAAACTGATATTTGAGAAGATGATACTAGGACATAAGCAGTTCTTTCTCTGTATTTCTCAAGTCCTATAGGATAAAATAGCAAGTTCTGAAGACAAGAGCAACTTTGTAACAACTGTTCACAATAGGAACCCATGGATATTGCTTACCTGGCAGAACCCCCTTGGAAAGGGCTTTCAGATCCAGTTTATATGAGTGCTGGAGAAGCAGAAGTGCCTCAGCAGCCCCAATCTCATCCTCCTCTGTAGGGAAAAACCTCTGCAATGATGTGATTCTGGCAGCAAATTCTTCCACATACCAGAGAGGCAGAAAGCAGAGTTAAAAAAAGATCACATGAAATTAAAAGGACTAAATCAGGTAAAGAATGGACTAGAGCATTCTATCTGACCTCAATGCAAACTACTTTACATGAAATTGAAATCATCTAGAAATAGTTGGAATGTATAGTGGCAACTAAAACTAAACTATCCAATATAGTAACTACTAACTACATGTAGTTATTAAAATTAAAATTAAATAAAATTTAAAATTCAGTCCTCAGTCACATTAATTACATTTCAAATGCTCAATAGCCAGATAGCAATTACCATGTTGGAAAGCACAGATACAGAATATTTCCATCATTACAAAGAGGTTTATTGTACAGTGCTACTCTGGAACAACTTCTGGAACTGAAAAAACTTGTAGAAATTATGTTGCAGACTTACCAGAACATCCTTAAAATGAGTCATTGGTAGTGCTACAAGATAGCTTATGATGTAAATGCAAATTGTTTCTAGAGAAATTCACTTGCAAGTAGACCTCAAAGAATTTCCACAGATAGAATTTCAAGGGAAGAAGCAGCTCTCAGTAGGAAAAAAAAAAGTGTCATAATCATCAGTCCCAGAAAAGTTCAGATGTTAGAGTTATCTGACATGGAATATGAAAAAGTACATTTAATACGTCTGAAAAAATGAAACAGACTTGAAACATGACAAAATTGCAAGAAGGTGTGAAACAAACAAAAACTATCCAAATTGAAATACATAATAATTAAAATTTCAATAGATTGGGATTTCTGGTTTTGGCCATGATAATGTAGCTTGCATTGAACTAATTTTCCCACCAAAAGCAACTAAACAGTATGAAAAAGAATCAATCAGGTAATTATTTGAAGGCGTTAGAAAGCAATTAATGCAGACAGACTTAGGGGCTATATTCCTTAAGAGACAGAAGGTCCTAGAGGTGATCTCCATATTCAACCTGAATTTTCTAAAAACCATTTAACTGTACAATTGAAATGAATGGATTCTATGTATGCAAATAAAGGATTTCATGTATCCTCAATAAAGCTGTTTACAGTGTTCTTGTGTAAGGAACTGAATAGACCCATGGAAAAGACCGGGTATACTTGCATTTCGATGCTTCCTAGAGTATGGCCAGCACCCTGCCCAATAACTAAACTAAATCCTGCCAGAATAAAAGTTTTGCCCACATTTTCAATATTTCCAACAGGTTTTTAGTTTCCTCTCTCAACTGATCCTCTCTGATATCAATCCCCTCTGACATGAACAAATAATAAAAAATTTACCAGGCATTTAATGAAAGCCTCCAACATCAAAATCTATGATAATAGAGAAAGGGGGGAAAAGGTTCCTCAAGTAAACACAGAAAATAATAGGAATAGATGTAAATTTCCTTACCAAACAATATTTAACAGACATTTAATATGATAGTATGTCCAAAACACATGTAAAATGCTACATAAAAAGAACAATAATCAGAAAAATAAAAAAAAGTTTTAGAAATTCAAACTACAACCGCCAAAATATGAAATTCAAAGTAAAATTGCCAGCTCCAGAAAGTACAAAAAATAGGAAAAGAAAAGGAACATTAACATCAATGCAAGAAATTCCCCCATCCAACTAATGGTAGTTTCAAAAAGGGAGAAGAGGGAAAATAGAAGGGAAGAAATTATCAGAAATACACTTTTCCAGAGCTAAAGAAAAATACAGTATCTATCTTGAATATGTTCACAAAGTACCCAACTTGGGAAAATGATACAGACAAAAACTCCCTAATATTTGAAATACTATTATGAAATCTCCAGCTCAATGATAAACATAAGACTTTGCAAAAAAGAGAAAAGACAGGTATTCTACATAGAATCAAACTGGTATCAGTCTTTCCATCTGCAACATCGGATGTTAGCAAAACAAAAGTTCTGAGACAAAGCTTTTCAATTTTGGCATGCTTGAAGTAGGACTAAAGAATGAATAAATTATATTTGTAACAGGAAAATGAAGGTCTCCAAAATGATTTTTTAAAAGGAACTCATAATAAATCATCATGTCAGACTTAGAAAATAAAAATAAAGGATACTCTTGATTTCTGCTTCTGCTCACAATATTAAGTGCTACAAGACTTACCATCTTACCATTAAACAACCAGAAAACTAAACAGAACAAATCAAACAACTTTTTTCAGAAACTGGAAAAAAGCAGAGCAGGACTGATCTCAGAGAAAAAAGAAAGCAACAAGGTGAGACCTACAATAACCTAATCTTTCTTTCTGGAATCAAATTATTGACATCACTGTAGGGAGAGATAACCCAAACAGAGCTCAATGATCTACTTAAATTGAGACACAGATCAGAGTCTGGGGATCCCAAGGCGACAAGAAATTGCAGAACAGGTACAAAGAAAAGGTACTCTTCTGGCTATACACACACACACACACACACACACACACACACACACACACACACACACACAAGACCCCGAAATCTGCATAGGGGTCTCCTTTAGTCTGTGGCTGAACACCATTCTGCACATGCATAAGGTGAAAATCCAAAAGCCAGATAAAGAAATACTGTGGGGAAAAGAATAATTATCAAGAAACTTAAAGCCAAATAATTCTCAACATTTACAAAAGGCAAGGAATTATTTGATTTCCCACTATTGAAGTGGAGAAATTGCACTAAATATATGGCACACTCAGTAAAGATCCCACTAAAAACAGGCCTTGCGGGGGATTCAGCAATCCACAGAATACAGACTCTCTAAATCTACTATAAAAAAAGTTAAGAGGAAGCTTCAAAGGAATTAAACTGATCTGTAACTTAAATACTTGATCAAATAAAACACTCTTTAAAAGAATACCATAAAATCCTGTGTAAAATTCATAATCTGGCATCCAATAAAAAATTACCAGACATGAAGAAATCAGGAAAACATAGACCATAATAAGGGGGGAAAACTCAATCAATAAAACAGACAACAATGACAGATTATTAACAACCAAACAAGGACTTTAGGAAAGCTATTATAGATACTATGAATAAATATAAATGTACAAAAAAATGAACATGACAAGGAAAGAAATAGAGATTATTAAAAAAATAACTGAGTGGAATTTCTAGAAATCAAAATACAGTATCTGAAATAAAATTAACACTAGGTCAGATCAGCAACATGTTAAACCTGCAGAGGAAAAAAATAAGTGAATGAGAAAACAGCAACTGAAACAATTCAAATTTTTAAAGAGACTTAAAAATACTGGAAATAGAGAAACAGCCTCAGTGACCTGTGGGACAATATAAAGCAGTATTTATGTGTAGATAATTTCCCAGAAAGAGAAGGAGAGGGAAGAGTGAAAAAAAAATGTTTGAAGAATTGATAGCCAAGATTTCTCAAAATGATAAAAACTATAAATGCACAGATTCAAGAGCATCAAAGAACCCAAATATGATAAACATAAAACCACATTAAGGCATTGTCATAATCAAATTATTTCAAAAACCAGGGATGAAGATGAAATCGTTATATTCAGAGGAGCAAAGAGAAAATTGCATCGGTTATCTTACTGAAACTATGAAAGTAAGTAGGCAGAAGAAAATGAAACAACGTCTTTAAACTGTTGAAAGAAAAAAAGCCCACCTAGAATTTTATACTTCATGAAAGTATCTTTGAAAAAGAAAGGTGAAATGAAGGCTTTTAAGACAAACAAAAGTTTTATCACTGGCCTTCCACTACAAGAAAAGTTAAAGATATTTCTTTAGGTAGAAAGAAAATTATACCAGATGGAAATTGTATATACACAAAGGAATAGAGTGCTGGAAATAGTAATCAAATGCAAAAATATTTTAAAATATTTAATTATTTATTAATTATCTTTTTTTTTTGAAGACTGCTTAAAGCATAAAAACAGCAAGGCACTTGATAACGTATGTCAAAAAATGTATTTCTGTAACAGCAAAAAGTAAAAAAGGAGAACATGGAGGAATAGTGTTATAAAGTTTTTACATTTATGTAAAGAGGCATAATATTATGTAAAGGTAGACTGTGATAAGTTAAAGATGCATATCATAAGTGCCAAAAAACCATTATAAAAATAAAACAAAAAATTAGAGCTGATAAGCCAATAGTGGGGATAAAATGGGATAATAAAAACACTTTAGGAGAAAAAGAATCAAGAAGATACTGAAAAAACAGACAAGGTGATAGGTTTAAACCAAATTATTTAGATACTTAAATTAATTTAAATTTTCTAAGCACCTCAATTAAAAGCAGAGGTAATAAAACTGGATAAAAAAGCAGAAATCAACTTAATGCTACTGTGTTGGATATCTCAGGACCACAGGTTCAGTGATTCATTAGGAAGATGTCTTGACATAGATCTGTACTCATGAATATGATTTACTATAATGGAAGAATACAAAGCAGAGTCAGAAAAGATAAAAGGAGGGTGAAACAAATTTTGGAGAAAACCAGGTGCAAATTTCTAAGAGTTCTTTCTTCCTATGGAGTCACACAGGAAGCACTTAATTCTTCAGAATTAAGTTGTGTCAAAACATGAAATATTGTAAAACAAGGAAGCTCATTAGAGATTCAGTGCCAAAAGTTTTCTTACAGGCTGGTCGTTTACACACTCTGCCTAGCACGTACCAAAATCCCAGACTCCCATATGTATGGCAGGTATTCAGCATAAACCACATTGTTTGTACAACTTGGACACAATGAACGAAGATTATCAGTCAGAGAATGGTGGGAGGAACTTTCCCGAAATCCAAGTTCCCAGATGTTAATCAAAGGTCAACTTTCAAACAAGCCTAATTAAGAACAGCAGTCTCAGGCCTACCATGTTAACTTGTTTCTGCCCATCTCTTTAGAATAAAAGCACTTTAAATAAAATGATATCAGTTAAAAGTATAAGGATGGCAAAAGATAAACCATGCAAAAACTAGTAATTAGAAAGCTGTAATTGCTATTTTGATATCAAACAAAGTAGAATTCAGAATGAGTAGTACCACTATGGATAAAGCAGGGTATCTCATAAATATAAAAGGACAATTCATGAAGTAGTTATATCAATCCTAAATGTGCATGTACTAAATAACATGGCTTCAAAAAAATGAGGAACAAACTGACAGAGCTAATAGGGGAAATAGATAATCCACTATTAGAGCTGGATATTTCAAAATGTTCTCTTAGTAATAGAAAGATCAAGTAGACAGTAAATCACTAAAGATATAGAAAAACTGAGCAATATTATCAAATAGCATCACCCACTGACATATATAAAATACTTCACCTAACAAGAACAGAATTAGAATTATTTTCAAGTGCAAATGAACCATTAATCAAAATAAACCATGTACTTGGACATGAAACAAATCTCAATGAATTATCGAGACTGAAATAATATAGAAAATGTTCCTTGATCACAGTGAAATTAAATGGAAAATAATAGAAAGATATCTGAAAAATCCCCCCAAATTCAGAAAATATAACATTTCTAAATTAACCAAGAGTTAAAGAAAAAAATCACAAGCGATATTATAAAAATACTTTGAAGTAAATGAAAATACAACCTATGTAAATTTATGGGATGAATGTAAAGCAGTGCTCAGAGGAAACTTTATGATTTTAAATGCTTATTTTAAAAAGTAAGAAATGTCAAAATCAATTATGTAATCTCTTCCTCTAGGGAGCCAGAAAGAGGAGAGAAAGTTAAACTCAGAATAACCAGAAGGAAGGGAATAATAAGGTGGGAACAGAAATTGATTGATATAGAAAATGGACAAGGAATACAAAAAAAAATCAATTAAACTAAAAGATGGTTCTTCAAAAAGAATCAATATAATTAACAAATTTCTAGCTAGGTTGACAAAAAAATGAGAAGACACAAATTGCCAATATCAGGAATGTAAAAGTAAATATCACTGCAGATCCCACTTACATTAAAAAGACAATGAGAATATCACAACATATCAATAAACAGGACAACTTAAATAAAATGTACAAATCCCTTGAAGAACACAAATGACAAGAGCTGATTAAATAAAGAAAATCCTGAGACCTGTATTTATTAAAGAAATTGAATTTGTAATATAAAACTTCCACATACACGTGACAGACCTTATCAAACATTTAAGGAGAAATAATTCAATCCTATAAAAACTCTACATAACAGAGGAGGAGAGACCTACCAACTCATTGTGTTTTTGGTGGGTTTTTTTTTTTTTTGCATATAGATGTCTAGTTATTCCAGCACCATCTGTTGAAAAGATTATTCTTTCTCCATTAAATTGCCTTTGCTCTTTTGTCAAAGATCAGTTAACTGTATTTACATAGGTCTATTTCTGGGCTCTCTATCCTGTTCCATTGAGCTATCTGTCTATTCTTTCACCAATACCACACTGTCTTGATTCCTGTAGTTTTATATTAAGTCATGAAAGTCAGGTAGTGTCAGTCGTCCAACTTTGTTCTTCCCTTGCAATACTGAGTTGACTATTCTGGATCTTTTGCCTTTCCACACAAACTTTAGAATCAGTTTGTCAATATCCACAAAATAACTTGCTGAGATTTAGATTTGGACTGTGTCAGACCAATTACAGATCAATTAGAGAATAACAGACATCTTAAAATGTTGAGCCTATTTATCCATGAACATGGGATATCTCTCCATTTATTTGTATTTACTTACATCTTTTTTCATTTCTTTCATCGGTGTTTTATAGTTTTCTTAATACAAATTTTGCTAGATTTACATCAAAGTACTTTTTGTGTGTCTAGTGTAAATGGTGTGTTTTTTATTTCAAATTCCATCTGTTAATTGCTGGTACATAGGAAAACAATTGACTGTTGTATATCAGCCTTGTATCCTGCAGCCTTGCTATAATCACTTATTAGTTCCAGGAGTTTTGTGTTGATTCTTTAGGATTTTCTACTTCAAATAAAAACAAGTTTTATTTCTTCCTTCCCAATTTTTATTTTTTTTTCTTGTTTTACTGTATGTACTTAGCTAGTACTTCCAGTATGATGCTGAATAGGAATGGTGAGAAAGGACATCCTTGTCTTGTTTCTCTTAGAAGAAACCCATGTTGTTTCTCCCCAGTATTCCTGTAGGTTTTTGTAGATGCTCTTTAATAAAATAAGTAAGTTTCTACTAGTTTGGTAATTTTTAAAAAAATCATGAATGAGAGTTGAATTCTCACATTTTCTAATGCATCTGCTGAAATGATATCCTTTTCCTCCCTTTGCCTGTTGATGTAATGGATTGCATTAATTGATTTTTGAGTGCTGAACCAGTATTGCGTTCCTGGAATAAATCTCACTTGGTCATGGTGTGTAGTTCTTTTTATACACCATCAAATTTGATTTGCAAATATTTATTTTTTGAACATTTTTGCATATATGTTTGTGAGAGACACTGGTTTCTGGTTTTCCTTTCTTGTAATGTATTTTTCTGGTTTTGGTATTAGAGTAATGCTGGCCTCATAAAATAAGTTAGGAAGTGTTTCCTCTTCTATCTTCTGAAAGATATTGTAGAGAATTAGTATCATTTATTTTTCAAATATTTCGCAGAATTTGCCAGTAAATTCATCTGGGCCCAGTACTTTCTGTTTTGAAAGGTTATTATAGGCCTATTCAGATGATCTCTTGCTCCTTATGTGATTTGTGGTAGATTAAGTCTTTCAAAGTATTCATTCATTTACTCTAAGCTATCAAATTTGTGGGCATGAATTGTTTATAACATTCCTTTCTTATCCTTTTAATGTCCATGAGATCACTAGTGATGGTCCCTCTTTCATTTCTGATATTAGTAATTTCTGTCTTGCTGTTTCTTGGTTTCCTAACTAGAGTCTTACCAATTTTATTCATGTTTTCAAATAACCAGCTTTTGGCTTTGTTGGTTTTTCCAGTTGTTTTCCTGTTTTTAGTTTCATTGATTTCTGATCTAAGTTTTATTTTCATGTGTCTAATGTAAATGGTGGTGTTTTTTTTCTTCCTTTTGACTTAATTGGCTCTTCTTTTTCTGGTTTCCTAGGATAGAAGCTTGGATTATTGCTTTCAGATATTTCTTCTTTTCTAGTATATATGTTTTCAATGCTATAAACTTTCCTCTAAGCACTGCATTTGCAGCACCAAACAAATTTTGGTCAGTTTTGTTTTTGTTTTCATTAGATTAAAATTTCTAAATTTTTCTTGAGACTTCATCATTGACCTATATGTTAGTTAAAAGTGAGCTAGATCTATTTCTGGGCTATTAAACAATCTCCAAATATTCTGGAATTTTCCAGGTGTCTTTCTGTTGTTGACTTCTAGTTCAATTCTGCTATGGTTTGAGAACATACTTTGTATAACACATTCTTTTCAATTTGTTAAAATGTGTTTTATGTCTCAAGATGTGCTCTATCTTGGTTAATGTTCTATGTGAGTTTGAGAAGAATATGTATGCGGCCTTTGTTGGATGAAGTATTCTATAAATGCCAATTAGATCCAACTGACTGATGGTGCTTTTGAATTCAAATATATCCTTACTGATTTTCTGTCTGCTGCATCTGTGAATTACTGATAGAGGAGTGTTGAAGTCCCTGACAATAATGGTATATTTTCCCATTTCTCCTTTCAGTTCTATCAGTTTTGGTTCATGTATTTTGATATTTTGCTGTTAGGGGCATACACATTCAAGTTTGTTATATCTTCTGTAGAATAAGATCCTTATTATACAATGCACTTTTTTATCCTTCATAATTTTCTTTGCTCTTGAAATCTGCTTTGTTTGAGATTTACATAGTTACTTTAGTTTTCTTTTGATTAGAATTAGTTTAGCATATCTTTCTCTGTTCTGTTACCTTTAATGCATATGTGCCTTTTACAGTGGGTTTCTTGTAGACAACAATATGGTTGGGTCTTATTTATTTTTTAATCTACTCTGACAGCTTCTGTCTCTTAATTAGTTAGTTTTGACCGTTTGCATTTCAAGAGATACTAATGTAGTTGAATATATACCATATTTGTTATTCTATTCATTGCCTTTGTTCTTTGTTTGTCTTCCACTTTTTCTGACTTCTCTGGTTTTAACTAAGAATTTTAATATGATTCTATTTTCTATACCCTATTAAAATGTTACTTATTTCTTTGTAAAACTTTCAGCAGCTTCCCTAGAATTTACAATATACATTTACAACTAATCTAAGTCCATTTAAAAGGAACACTATACTGCTTAATGGGTAGTACATATACCTTAGAATATTCCACAATTTTCCCTCGCATTACTTATGCATAAACTGTAATCATCTAACATATTGCTCCTATTCTCTTGAACAAGTTGTTATCTGTAAGAAAAGTAAGAAAAATTTTATTTTTCTTTACTTTCTCAAATTCTTTTCCTTTATATAGATCCAAGTTTCTGACCTATATGATTTTCCATCTCTCTGAAGAATTTCTCTTAAAATTTCTTTCAAGGTAGGCCTATCAGCAACAAATTCCCTCAATTTTTTTCTAATAAAGTATTTTATCTAAATTTTTAGGGATAACTTTACTGAATACAAAATTCTCAGTAGCTTTTTTTCTTTCAAAGCTTTAAATATTTCACACCACACTTTTCTTGGTTGCACTATTCTGAACAGAGGTCTGATGCATTTATTATTTTTGTTTCTCTATGGATAAGGTAATTTCTCCCTATTTCTCCCTTCAAGATTTTTGCTTTGTCTTTGATTTTGTGCAGCTTGGATGTGATATGCTGATAGAATTTTTGGTATTTTTTCTGCTTGGCATTCTCTGAGCTTGTTGGATCTGTGGTTTGGTGTCTGTCATGGTTTTAGAAAAGTCTTAGCCTTTATTACACCAAGTATTTCTTTTATTCCTTTCTCTCTTCCTTCTTGTTCTGGTATTCCCATTACACATATGTTAAACCTTTTGTAATTTCCCCAAAATTCTTGTATATTTTGTTGACATTATCTTCAAGCTCACTAGTTCTTTTCTCAGCCCTTGCCAGTATATTGAAGAACACATCAAGGCCATTCTTCATTTGTTACATTTTTTTTATGTATAGCATTTCCTTTTGAACCCTTCTCAGAGATTCCATCTCTCTGATTACATTACCCATGGGTTCCTGCATGTTGCACACTTTTCCTATCACAGCCCTTACCATTAAAAAAAGCTATAGAATAAGATAACCACAGAAAGAGAGGATTAAAGATGGCAGCATGAGAGGTGAGACAGAGCTTCCTCCTAAAATTGCATATAATACAAAAATATAATTAATACAACTAATCCTAAAAGAGCAACAGGAAAGAGGGCTACACCAAACTGCATACACCTGGAGAAAAGAATAAACCTCACAAAACAGGGTAACGTACCAAAGCCATGGCCTGGAGGGACCCAAGCCCTTCCCCCACCCAGCTCACTGACAGGAGGAAGAAAAACAGAGTGGGGAGGGAGTGGAGGCCTGGGAATGCTGAATACCTAGCTCTGGAGATCTGCTCTGGGAGCACAAACCTACATTTCATGGTGCTTTCATGGTGCTCCTGTGATTAGAGGGTCGGAAAGCTAACAAAGGTAGAATACCTGGAGAGACTGAGATTTCAGCCACTTGTGGACAGCAGGGATATTTCCACAAGTAGCTGGGACAAAAGAAAGGTGGGCAGTTGAGAGACTTCCTAACAGCAAGAAGGCTGCTAAAGGGGCAAGGATTGCACAGAGCTTACTGCTCAGGAGAAAGGACAGGTAATTGTCTGGGTGCACTCTGCCCAGCAGGCTGGGGACTTTCTCAGTCTTCAGGCACACCAGCTCCCTGCTAGCTACACAGCTTGAAGGACCCCCTCCGTGATACACAGCCTATTGTGCCTTTTTCCAGGCCAGCCCCACCTGGTTTGCAAACCAGAAAACCCTACCCTACCGTTAGGCCAGCCAGAGGGAAGCCCCACCTATAGCAACTACAAATGCAAAGCATAGAGGCTTATACCTGTGTGCTTGGCCCACTGGTTCTGGAAGTGGAGGCAGGCATAGTAGCTGGGAAGTAGGAAACAGCTCTTTCTGCCCCCCCCCAGGCATCAATACCACTCCCCTGTGACCCCCAACATTGCCTCAGGGGCTGAGCAGCTCCAGACAGTAGAGCTTCTGGGCACTAGAGGGCACCATAAACAAATATGAAATGCCAAAGAAACCTTGGTCAAAGTAAAATTATGAATACAACACCTGAGAAAGATTCAAATGAAATCGACCTCATGAATCTTCCTGAAAGAGATTTCAAAATAAAAATCATTAACATGCTCATGGAGGTACAGAAAAATATTCAAGAACTCAGGAATGAATTTGGTTCAGAGATCCAATCATTGAAGAGCACTATGGAGGGTATTAAAAGCAGATTAGATATGGTGGAGGAGATGATAAATGAAATAGAAATTAGAGAAAAGGAATACAAAGAAGCTGAGGCACAAAGAGTAAAAAGGATCTCTAAGAATGAAAGAATATTGAGAGAACTGTGTGATGAATCAAAATGGTACAATATTTGCATATTATACAATATTATAGGGGTTCCAGAATAAGAAGAGAGAGAAAAGGGGATAGAAAGTGTCTTTGGGGAGGTAATTGCTGAAAACTTTCCCAATCTGGGGAAGGAGATAGTCTCTCAGGCCATGGAGGTGTACAGATCTCCCAACACAAGGGACCCAAGGAAGACAACACCAAGACATATAGTAATTAAAATGGCAAAGATCAAGGATAAGGACAGACTACTAAAAGCAGCCAGAGAGAGAAATAAGATCACATATGAAGGAAAGCCCATCAGGCTATCATCAGACTTCTCAACAGAAACCTTACAGGCCAGAAGGGAGTGCTTGATGTATTTAATGCAATGAAGCAGAAGGGCCTTGAACCAAAATTACTTTATCTGGCAAGATTATCATTTAAATTTGAAGGAGGGATCAAAAAAGTTCCAGATAAGCAAAAGCTGAGAGAATATACCTCCCACAAACCATCTCTACCGTGTATTTTGGAGGGACTGCTATCGATGGAATTGTTCCTAAGGTTTAATAACTGTCATCAGAGGTAATAAAACCACAGTAAAGAAAGTAGAACAGTTAATTACTAAGCGAATGCTAAATTTAATCAACTATCCCCAAAGTCAATCAAGGAATAGACAAAGAGTACAGAATATGATACCTAACATATAAAGAATGGAGAAGGAAGAAAAAGGAGGAAAAAAAAGGAAGCTTTAGATGAGAGAAATTAAAGAAGATATCAATAAATGGAAACACATCCCATGCTCATGGATAGGAAGAATTAATATTGTCAAAATGGCCATCCTGCCTAAAGCTATCTACACATTCAATGCAATTCCTATCAAAATACCAACAGCATTCTTCAACAAACTAGAGAAAATCATTCTAAAATTCATATGGAACCACAGAAGACCCCAAATAGCCAAAGCAATCCTGAGAAGGAAGAATAAAGCTGGGGGGATTATGCTCCCCAACTTCAAGCTCTACTACAAAGCCACAGCAATCAAGACAATTTGATACTGGCACAAGAATAGAATCATAGACCAATGGAACAAACTAGAGAGCCCCAATATAAACCCAACCATATGTGGTCAATTAATATACAATAAAGGAGCCATGGACATACAATGGGGAAATGACAGCCTCTTCAACAACTGGTGTTAGCAAAACTGGACAGCTACATGCAAGAGAATGAAACTGGATTATTGTCTAACCTCATAAACAAAAGTAAACTCGAAATGGATCAAGTCGTGAAACCATAAAACTCTTAGAAGACAACATAGGCAATAATTTCCTGAATATCAGCATGAGCAACTTCTTCCTGAACACATCTCCTGGAGCAAGGGAAACAAAAGCAAAAATGAACACATGGAACTACATCAAACTAAAAAGTTTCTGTAAGGCATAGGACACCATCAACAAAACAAAAGGGCATCCTACAGGATGGGAGAATATATTTGTAAATGACATATCTGACAAGGGATTAACATCCAAAATATATAAAGAACTCACACACCTCAACACTCAAAAAGTAAATAACCCAATTAAAAAATGGGCAAAATACATGAAGAGACAGTTCTCCAAAGAGGAAATTCAGATGGCCAACAGACACATGAAAAGATGCTCCACATCACTAATCATCAGGGAAATGTAAATTAAAACCACAATGAGATATCACCTCACACCAGTAAAGAAGGCCAGCATCGAGAAGACTAAGATCAACAAATGCTGGCAAGAATGCGGAGAAAGGAGAACCTTCCTACACTGCTGGTGGGAATGTAAGCCAGTTCAACCATTGTGGAAAGCAGTATGGAGGTTCCTCAAAAAACTAAAAATAAGAATACCATTTGACCCAGGAATTCCACTCCTTGGAATTTACCCAAAGAATAGAATTTCTCAGATTCAAAAAGACATATGTACCTCTTTGTTTATTGCAGCACTATTTACAAAAGCAAAGATATGGAAGCAAACCTAAGTGTCCATCAGTAGATGAATGGGTAAAGAAGTGGTACATATACACAATGGAATACTATTCAGTCATAAGAAAGAAACAAATCCTACCATTTTCAACAACATGGATGGAGCTGGAGGACGTTATGCTCAGTGAAATAAGCCAGGCGGAGAGAGACAAGTGCCAAATGATTTCCCTCATTTGTGGAGTGTAACAACAAAGCAAAACTGAAGGAACAAAATAGCAGCAGACTCACAGACTCCAAGGAGGAACTAGTGGTTACAAAAGGGGAGGGGTGTGGGAGGGTGGGTCGGGAAGGAGGGAGATGGGGATTGGTGGGTATTATGTTTAGTACATGTGGTGTGGGGGGTCACAGGGAAAACAGTGCAGCACAGAGAAGGCAAACAGTGAATCTGTTGTGGCATCTTACTACATTGATGGACAGTGACTGCATTGGGGTATGGGTGGGGACTTGATAATATGGGTAAATGTAGTAATCACATTGTTTTTTCATGTGAAACCTTCATAAACGTGTATATCAATAATACCTTAATAAAAAAAAAGATAACCACAGAGTGCTTTGAAAATCTCTGACAGTCTTAGGATTTCGAATTCCACACATGTACAGTGCTGTGTACATTCCCAGGAATGCCCTAGGAAAGCCCTAATCTCTCACTTTTTACTGTCCTTGAGTCTCTGCACATGCAGGATGTGAAAGTTAAGATAGATTTGTAAACTGCATGCCAGAATATTAAAGGTGTGTCCTGACATCCACATAGAGTCCCTCAGCAAAAGCTGGGAGACTTTTGGTTCAAGATATCTATGGAAATCTCTGTCCAATAATTAGCTGACCACCAAGCTAAGCAAGCAGAGACGTAAATGGCCACATAACAATTACAGAATTACACTGTGAAAATCATTAAACAAGCAACATCAAAAACAAGCTGTGGGATGGGGGGGATAACCTGATTCCCAGAGTTCCCATATTATTTAAAATGTCTAGTTTTAACACCCCAAAAATATAATACATATAAAGAAACAGGTAAGTGTGGTTCTTACTCAGAAGAAAAGCAATCTGGCAGTCCATACACTGATCTTACTCAATAAAACTTTAAATCAACTATTGTAAATACATAAAAAAATATTAAAGGCAACCATGTCTAAAAAATTAAAGAGGAGATAAGAATGATGTCTCACCAAAGTTATATTACTAAAGAGAGTGAAAGTATTTAAACAGAGCCAAATATTCTGGAGTTGAAAAATATAAGAACTGTAATGTAAAAGTCACTAAAGGGGCTCACTAGCAGATCTAACTGGCATAAAAAAGAGTCACTGAGCTTGAAGATAGATCCAATGAGATTGCCCAGTCTGTGGAATAGAGAGAAAAAAGAACGAAGACAAAAAAAAACAGAGCCTGAAGTGATATCAGGGAAGGCAGCAGAGTAGGAAGAGCCAGGAATGTGTTTCTCCATCTAAACAATAATTGTATTGCCAGAAATTGTCAAAATGACTATTGTGGAACTCAGGAGTGTATTTGAAAGTCTGAAGCTTCCAGGGAGGAGTGTGGCTGGTAAATTGCCAGCTATTATTATTTGATTCAGACCCAGTGGGTTAAAGTTCTCCATCCCTGTAGCAGGCAGCAGTGGGGTGGCAACTCACATTTCTGGCATGTCTGAAGCCTTGTCCTCCAAATATCAAGGTTCTCAGTTCTGACTGAAGATTGCTATTTCTAATTGCAGAGGTACAGAGGCTGGCTGTCATTGTTCCAATACCCACCAGCTAAAGCAGCTTCCAGATTTAAAGGAGCCACATCTATTTTTATGGACACCAGCTACACAGGTGAGGGAATTTAGAAAGACACTGTGCATGTCCAAGGAAAGATGCAGGCTCAGAAAAGACTATGAAAAAAACCTTAGGCTTTCATCTCAGCTGCTCCCCAGCACAGAGATACCCTAAATAACAACAACAACAACAAAAATCACAAAACCTGGAGAAAGGAGAAAATTGTATTTCCAGAATTACCACATTATAAAATTCAAATGTACAGTTTTCAGCAGAGAGAAAAATCACAAGGCATATGTGAAGAAACATGAAAAGTATGGCCCATTCAAAAGAACAGAATAAATCAATAGAAATTGTATCTGAGGAAACCCAGCTATCAGATCCACTAAAAAAACACTTAAAACTCTAAGATGTTTAAAGAGCTAGAGCAAGACATGAGCCAAGACATGAAATGATGTATATAAAAAAAGAGAATATCGATATAGATATTATAAAAAGGATCCCAAAAGAAATGATGAAGTTGAAAAGAACAACTGAAATGAAAAAAATATGTACTCTAGGGGTTTAGAAGCAAATTTGAACAAATAGACAAAAAGACTTTAAATCTAAAAGGCCAGAACAGATTAAGAGGAATATTACGTTAATAAAAGGTTCAATACAGTCAAGAAGATATAATTATAAACACTTACACACCTAATAACAGATCCTCAAAAACATATGAGACAGAAATTGATAATCAGATGAGCAAAATAAGTAATTCTACAAAAACAGTTTGAAACCCCACTTTCGATAATAAGTAGATCAACCAGACAGAAGATGAGCAAGGGAACAGAGGACTTGAACAACAATACAATAAAGCAACTAGACCTAAGAGACACATACAGAACAATCCATCCAACAATAGCAAAATATTCTTCCCAAGTGCACATTCTTCTCAAGTGTAGATGGGACAGTCTCCAGAATAGATAATGTGTTAGGCCACAAATAAGGCACAGTAGATTTTAAAAGATAGATAACCATACAAAGTATCTTCTCTGACTAGAAGTTAGAAAGCAGCAATACAAGGAAAACTGGATAATTCACAAATATGGAGAAATTAACAACATATTCTTATTAAATAACCAATTGGTGAAAGAAATCAAAAGAGAAATTAGAAAATATTTAGGTATGAATGAAAATGAAAACAACACACCAAAACATATGGAATGCAGTGAAAACAGTGTAATTTATAGTTGTAAAAGCTTACATGAAAAAAGAAGGAAGATTTCAAATCAACAACCAAATTTCATAATTTTATAACTTAGGAGCTAGAAAAGAAGAGCACACTAAATCTAAAGATAGTAGAAGTAAGGAAATTATGAAACTGAGAGATAAAATAGAGAACAGAAAAACAAAAGAAATCAGTAAAACCAAAAGTTGGTTCTGTGAAAGGATTAACAAAAATGACAAATCTGCAGCTACACTGACAAAGACAATACAAGTAACCAAAATTAGAAATTAATGTGGGGACATTACTACCAACCTTCAAAGATAAAAAGGAACATAAGAGAATTCTGTGAACAACTATACATCAACAAATTAGATAACAGAACAAAGGGACAAATTCCTTGAAACCCACAAATTACCTAAACTGACTCAAAAAGAAATAAAACTCCAGACTTATAACAACAACAACAAAAAGAAACCAAGCAGTAATCAAAACCTTGAAAAGAAGTAAAGTTCTGGACCAAATAGGTTCAGTGGTGAACTTTGCCAAGCATTTGAAGAAGTAAATACCAATCCTTCCCAAACTCGTCCAAAAATCTGAAGAGAAGGGAACACTTCCTAGCTCATTCTATGAAGCCATCATTACGTAATACCAAAGCCAGATTAATTTTCACCAGAAGAAAATTAAAGACCATTATCTCTTACGAATAAAAATGTGAAAATCTTCAAATTGAATCCAACCCCATAAATCAAGTATATTAAAAGATTCATCATGACCAAGTGGAATTTATCCCATGAATGCAACCATGGTTCAACATAAGAAAGTTAATCAATGCAATATATCATATTAGTAGAACAAAGGGGGAAAATACTTAATAATATTAATTGATATGGAAAGGGTATTAAACATATATCAGCATCCTTTAATGAAAAAAAAAACCTCTCATAAAACTAGGAATACAAAATGACAAAAGTTGGCATAAGAAATAGAAAGCTTAAGGAGACCAATAAATACTAAAGAAATCAAAACACACCAAATACCAGTCTCCAAGAAATTCTCCAAGTCTTGAAAGGTTTGTGAGATCTAATCATTTCAAGGAACACATTCTTAAATATCCTCACAAATTCAGAAAGAAATTCAGGAATATGAGTGAAACCTCCTGTACACATGTCTACATCCACATGGACACATGTGCACACACACACACACACACACAAACAGCCCAGCTCACCAGTGGATGGGTCCTGGAGGACATAGCTCTCTTCTGATGACCAATCTTTATTTAGATACTTCAGCACCTTGTACACATCCACTAATTTTCCCAAGTCTTCCATATCATCAGGGATCAGAAGCTTCAGTGCATCTCTTTTCTCAGCCCAGCTATGGAATTGAGGGCGAGGGAGGTAGAGGAGGGAATAAGAAGATAAAAATAATTAAATCAAAATTAAGAGATTTTATTTGTTATCAAATTTAAATGGCATCTCTTAAATATTGTCTTCATTATGTACCAGGCCCTAGCGTAAGGAATTAAAAACATTATCTTCATTAATCTTCCCAACTACCTCATAAATCAAGTATTAACACCTCCCCTTACCCCCAACTATACAGATAAAACTAGCTCAGAGAAGTTAAGTCATATGACTTTCATGACTTTCCAAAGGTATAAAATTGGTAAGTAATAGTGTCAGGATATAAGCCCAGAACATAACCTTGAAACCAATGTTTTTACTTACTAAATTGTAACTATGTCACACATTAGCAAACACATCAGCAATATCTGGATGAATAGATTAAGAAAGAAGGTAAGTATATCCACAAACAGTCAGCTAGGTAGAATCTTTCTGAAGGACAATTCAGCAAGTCCATAATCTAGCAACTTCATTTCTATGACTTTACCTCCAGAAAAAAATCAAAGTGTGCCAAGATGGAAGTATAACAAGCATTGTTCACTGAAGCATTTTTCCAAATACTTAAAATGTTCAACAGGGAAGAATTTATTAAATCATGACACAGCAACATAATAGAATATGGCACATTAAAATGATAAAATCCATAACAGAAAATCATTAGCTAGCAAGCCATGCTATAAATTAGTAAATATTATGATACAATTTTGGTTAAAACATAATTTAATAAAATTCGGCTAAAAGAAATGTATTTTTTGTACCAGTATACATTTTTTTAAAGTCTGTAAACTTACAAACATCGTGGTTATTTCCACTAGGTAAATATGGACGCCTTTTACTTGCTACCTCATTCCTACAACTGCCTCGTTGGTTGCCAGCTCTGCTCTCATGTTGGTAATCCTCTTCCAGCTTCCAGTGAAAATTACTGTTCAGGTTCCACTCCTTTCCACACAGCAATTTGCTTCAAGGAAAAGCAGAGTCATCCATTGATCATGCACTGAGTAAGTCTAAGGCTCTAAGCTAATCCTGGTGTTCCTGTTCCCTCTGCCAGTTATTTGTTAAGGCATGGGCGAGTAATGCAATTGAGGCCAATGAGACGTAAATTTACTGGGAAACATCAGAAAGGTTTCTTCAATGTTATAAATAAAAGAAAGAAATGGCTCTTTAGCTATGTACAGTGCTGTGTCTATGACACCTAAAACTATTAAAGACATCTTGGTCGAAGAGAGCTAATCTGAGGAGAAGCAGATGTATTAACAGCAGCAGATAGAAAAGATGAAAAGAATCTGAGTTCATAACATTAGTGAGTCCCTCAATATAGAAGCCAGAAGGATCTTTTTAAAATAAAAGAAGACCATTACTCCTCTGATCAAGATCCTCCAGAAGCTCCCAATTTCACTAAGTAGAAATTAGTTGAAGGTGCTGCATAATCTGGCCCCTTGCTGCTTTTCTGACCTCATCTTCTACTAGTCTCCCCCTTGCTCTCTTCCTCATTCTGGCTTTCCACTATTCCTTAAACCCACCAGACACACAACTCCTTTAGGACCCTTGTTATAGATATTCTTTATACCAAGAATGTTCTTTTCTTGTGTGGTCATCCGGCTATCTTCCTCCCACCTCTGTTTGGCTTAAATATTACTTTTTTGATGAGAGCTACATTAACCATCCTATTCAGTCATACAAATAGTCCCCACTTCCAGCACTCCTAATCCCCTTTACTCTGTTTTTTTCTTTTTTCCATTGCTCTTTATACTTTCTAAGTACTAATAATTTACTTATTATGTTTGTTCTTCCCTTGCTACACTGGGACTAGAATTATCTGTTTTGTTTGTTTGTTTTTTACTGATATAGCCTAGCTCCAAAAAGCAGTGTCTGGCATATAAGGAGAACTCACTATATTTGTTGAATATTGAACATGTGAAAAAATGGGGAGGGGTGAACATTGTCATTTTTCCAAAAACTCCTCTCATTCAACCTTATCTGAGAAACAAGAAACTTTAAGACAGCCAGGAAATTCCATGTGTGTTAATAGTCAGGCAGCTGAGTATACAGTGAAATACAGAGTGCTAAGAACTGGGCATCCAGGTTGTGATCAGAACTCTAGGGAAGCAATGAGCAGACACTGAGTCTGAAATGGACTCTGGTCCTCAGCAGCTAGCTGAAGAGGTGAGCATTCTTAGCAGAGTAACTTTACCCCTTCTCCCCCAATCTCAGGAACCCTGGATTCACCATCTAACTATCCAGGTACCACCCATGACACCAAAGGGAATACATGGAACAGTTGACAAGGGGAAAGTCCAAACAGGACAGACAAAATGAGCAACCTCAAAGTAAGCATGTGAAATGTCAAATTCACAGTTTTGAGCATGAATCATCAAGGGCTACACTAGTGGGACACCTTCCTAGAGTCTTTTCAAGCCCTTAGAGCAGTTTGCATCTTAAATAGACCCTAAAACTGGGCCACAACTAGAAAAATAAATGAAAATGAAGATTTCCAGGCAGAAAAGCTCTACAAAGACAATTTCAAAACAGAGGCCGAGGAGATTAGGTGGCTAAAGCAGAGGGTGGGTATGGGGAAGCAATGGGACTTACATCTCCAAGTGGCTAGGACCACACAGAGAAGCAACATAACCTCCAACCTGCCCTATCAACATTTCCTTCTCTGCTCTCACTGGTAGAAATGAGAAGGGTTGAGGCCAGTCAAGGCAGAATGTGGGAACCAAAGTAACAGCGGTTACAACCTTTTTTGAGAAGAATAACATTTTTGAATTAAGATCTTTAGTAATTACAGGTCTATTTATGTTTTCAGTCTTGGAATTTATATTTTTCTAAGATATTGTCCATTTAATTTAATTTTCAAAATTATTAGCACACAATTGTTCATAAAATCCTTTCTTAATTAAAATGATTTTAATTGTGGTAAAATACATGTAAAAATTACCATCTTAACCACTTTTAAGTGTATATATATTCACACTGTTGTGCAATCTCCAGAACCTTTACATCTTATGAAACTGAATTGCTGTTCCCACTGAACAACTCCCCATTTTCCCCTCTTCCTCAGCCCCTCACAACCACCATTCGACTTTCTCTTTCTCTGAATTTGACTACTCTAGACACCTCCTATAAATGGAACCATACATTATGCCTCTTTATGAGCAGCTTATTTCACTTAGCATAATGTCCTCAAGGTTCATTCACCTGTAAGCAGGTACCACAATTTCCTTCCTTTTAGGGCTGAATAATATTCCACAGTATGTATATACCATATTGTGTTTCTCCATTCATCTATGGGTTGACACTTGGGATTACTTCTACTTTTTGACTGCTGAGAATAATACTATTATGAATGTGGATATACACATCAGTCTTTGAAACTCTGTCTCCAGTTCTTTTAGGTAGATAACCCAAAGTGGAGCTGCCAGATCATGTGGTAATTCTATTTTTAATTTTCTGAGGAATCACCATACTGTTCTGCATAGGGACTGCATTATTTTACATTCCCACCAACAGTGCACAAGGGTTTCAATTTCACATCTCTACTAACACTTGTTATTTTCTGGTTGTTATCTGTTTTCTGTTTTGTTTTGTTTTGTTTTTATAGCAGCCACCCTAATAGTTGTGAAGTGGAAATTTCATTGTGGTTTTGATTTATATTTCCCTAATGATTAGTGATGTTGAGCATACATTCATACACTTTTTGACCATTTACTTATCTTCTTTGCTAAATGATTATTCCTGTCCTGTGCTCATTTTTAAATCAGGTTGTTAATTCATTTTTAACCTCATTGTATATATAGATATGCCCAGTTTTACTTCTAATTCATTTATTTGTATTTTTTATTTCCTTTTTTTTTCTTGAATCAACCTGACCAGACTATTATTTTGTTAATATTTACAAACATCACCAGCTTCTGGTTTTGAAGATTCTCTAAATTGCTTTTTTTCCATTTCATTAATTTCTGCTTTGTCTTAATTGTTTCCTTTCTTCTTTTCAGGGGGTTTCCTGTGTTATTTTTCTAACTCTTTGACTTGGGCACTGTGGAAACAGAAAACTATAAGCCCCCACAGTTGCTAACTCAATTTGTCTATAAAAGTATAAATGGAAGCAGGGTTAGGTTATAAACTCAAAGCTCAGTTAACAGCTTGAGAAAACTCTGAAAGCATAGGAGACTCTTAAAGTTATTTTGAAAAGACAAGTCATATAATTATAATTAGATTGATAAGGAAAAGGTTACCAAATCTTAAGTATCTATTCTTATAAAGTTTAACTTCACATCTACATTTGTTATTGTGTCATTACGTATAATCAACTTCCTAAGTCACATTGTAAAATTTGTTTCCATAACTACAAAGTATGTTAATTTACTACTGAGACTATAAGTGCTTCCTATAAGAAAAGAAAATTTTAAATTTTTTTTCTTTTTTTTCTTTCTTTCTTTCTTTTTTTTTTGAGAGGGCATATCTTATATTTATTGATCAAATGGTTGTTAACAACAATAAAATTCTGTATAGGGGACTCAATGCACAATCATTAATCAACCCCAAGCCTAATTCTCAACAGTCTCCAATCTTCTAAAGTATAATGAACAAGTTCTTACATGGTGAACAAATTCTTACATAGTGAATAAGTTCTTACATGGTGAACAGTACAAGGGCACTCATCACAGAAACTTTCAGTTTTGATCACGCATTATGAACCATAAACAATCAGGTCAAATATGAATATTCGTTTGATTTTTATACTTGATTTATATGTGGATCCCACATTTCTCCCTTTATTATTATTATTTTTATTATTTTTAATAAAATGCTGAAGTGGTAGGTAGATGTAAGATAAAGGTAGAAAACTTAGTTTAGTGTTGTAAGAGAGCAAATGTAGATGATCAGGTGTGTGCCTGTAGACTATGTGTTAATCCAAGCTAGACAAGGGCAATAAAACATCCACGTATGCAGAAGATTTCTCTCAAAACAGCGGGGGAGAGGTTCTAAGCCTCACCTCTGTTGATCCCCAATTTCTCACCTGATGGCCCCCCTGCGACTGTGCCTGTCTTAGATTGTTCCTCCCTTGAGGAATCTTACCCGTCTCTGGCTAACCAGTCATCTTCCGGGGCCATACAGGGAGATGTAAAGTTGGTAAGTGAGAGAGAAGCCATATTGTTTGAAAAGGTTGGCTTTTTACTTCTTTGCAGATTTATGCCCTGTGGCTTCTATGCCCAGCATTTGTCTTGAGGTATCTCTACCACTTGCAGGAATTATGATACTCGGTAAATTCGATATGAGGCACGAATTCTATTTAAGGGTTGTAATTAGGAAGGAAGAAGAAAAGCTATAGAGGTAGCAGACGGAAGAAAACATGGGGAGATTGATTATTTCTTTGACATATCTTCTTGTAGAGTAATTTAAGCATGTATAGGTTTTAAACTACTAATTAAATTGCACACACACATTAACATAATAGGAATACAGTTACATAACCAAAGCAGATCTATAATTACCAGCCATCTCCAGTGAGGCCAAGAAAACCAGTTAGGTATCCTAGGCATTTGTGAAAATTTGTCTATGATATGATGGATATTGTCCAACTGTACTTGAATAGTCTGAGAGAAATCAGACAAATTAAAACAGCCCATTCCTGGGAATTGTTCACATCCCATATGTTCTTTTAACAGTAGATAGTCTGTAGTTGTAAGATTTTGGAGCGCTACAATTTGCACTTCTCCTAATTCTTGGTTGAGTTCCAACAGTGTAGATCCAGTCAAATTTGTTATTTTACTGTATGCACAGGCCAGCTTAGATATCTCCTTCTTCATTCCAATGGCAAGTCCAGGAACCGGTGGGATGAATGCAGCTACAACTGCAGCATCGCCTGGATCTCTGTTGAGGTTTTTTGATGATCATCTTCTGGTATGAGTCTTCCAGAGAGTGCTGATGTTGGAAGTTCTTCTTCATATCGTATCTTAGTTCATTTTCTGGGAAGCCAAATTAGGCTTTGATCCTCTGTATAAATACAGACAGACCCTTTGCCCACACTTTGATCTGGCCTTTATACCATTGTGTAGAACTCATTGGAGGTCACCACACAGGAAGTTTTTTTTTTTTAAGAGAAAAGAGTATTATCAGAAAAGTGTACCTCCATAGCCGATCATCTGACACCCTTTAAGTGATCAAAGTTAAGGATATTTAAAGCATGCATTAATCATTGATTTACAGTTGGTTTTATCCTATCATGAAGTAATCCCCCTTTTCTTTCTTTTTTTTTATCTTTAATCTACACTTACATGAAGAATATTATGTTTACTAGGATTTCCCCTATACCAGGTCCTCGTTATAAACCCCTTTACAGTCACTGTCCATTAGCATAGCTAAATGCTGTAGAATCACTACTTGTCTTCTCTGTGTTGTACAGCCCTCCCCTTTCTCCCACCCCCCCATGCATGCTGATCTTAATACCCCCCTTCTCCTCCCCCCCTTATCCCTCCCTACCCACCCATCCTCCCCAGTCCCTTTCCCTTTGGTACCTGTTAGTCCATTCTTGGGTTCTGTGATTCCGCTGCTGTTTTGTTCCTTCAGTTTTTCCTTTGTTCTTATACTCCACAGATGAGTGAAATCACTTGGAATTTCTCTTCCTCTGCTTGGCTTATTTCACTGAGCATAATACCCTCCAGCTCCATCCATGTTGCTGCAAATGGTAGGATTTGCCCTCTTCTTATGGCTGAGTAGTATTCCATTGTGTATATGTACCACATCTTCTTTATCCATTCATCTACCGATGGACATTTAGCTTGTTTCCAATTCTTGGCTATTGTAAATAGTGCTGCAATAAACATAGGGGTGCATTGGTCTTTCTCAAACTTGATTGCTGCATTCTTAGGGTAAATTCCTAGGAGTGCAATTCCTGGGTCAAATGGTAAGTCTGTTTTGAGCATTTTGATGAACCTCCATACTGCTTTCCACAATGGTTGAACTAACTTACATTCCCACCAGCAGTGTAGGAGGGTTCCCCTTTCTCCACAGCCTCACCAACATTTGTTGATGTTTGTCTTTTGGATGGCAGCCATCCTTACTGGTGTGAGGTGATACCTCATTGTAGTTTTAATTTGCATTTCTCTGATAATTAGTGATGTGGAGCATCTTTTCATGTGTCTGTTGGCCATCTGTATTTCTTTTTTGGAGAACTGTCTGTTCAGTTCCTCTGCCCATTTTTTAATTGGATTATTTGATTTTTGTTTGTTGAGGCGTGTGAGCTCTTTATATATTTTGGACATCAAGCCTTTATCAGATCTGTCATTTACAAATATATTCTCCCATACTGTAGGGTTCCTTTTTGTTCTATTGATGGTGTCTTTTGCTGTACAGAAGCTTTTCAGCTTAATATAGTACCACTTGTTCATTTTTGCTGTGGTTTTCCTTGCCCAGGGAGATATGTTCAAGAAGAGGTCATTCATATTTATGTCTAAGAGGTTTTTGCCTATGTTTTTTTCCACGAGTTTAATGGTTTCATGACTTACATTCAGGTCTTTGATCCATTTTGAATTTACTTTTGTATATGGGATTAGGCAATGGTCCAGTTTCATTCTCCTACATGTAGCTGTCCAGTTTTGCCAGCACCATCTGTTGAAGAGACTGTCATTTCACCATTGTATGACCATGGCTCCTTTATCAAATATTAATTGACCATATATGTCTGGGTTAATGTCTGGATTCTCTAGTCTGTTCCATTGGTCTGTGGCTCTGTTCCTGTGCTAATACCAAATTGTCTTGATTACTACGGCTTTATAGTAGAGCTTGAAGTTGGGAAGTGAGATCCCCCCTACTTTATTCTTCTTTCTCAGGATTGCTTTGGCTATTTGGGGTTTTTGGTGTTTCCATATGAATTTTTGAATTATTTGTTCCAGTTCATTGAAGAATGTTGCTGGTAGTTTCATAGGGATTGCATCAAATCTGTATATTGCTTTGGGCAGGATGGCCATTTTGACACTATTAATTCTTCCTAGCCATGAGCATTGGATGGGTTTCCATTTGTTAGTGTCCCCTTTAATTTCTCTGAAGAGTGACTTGTAGTTTTCAGAGTATAGGTCATTCACTTCTTTGGTTAGATTTATTCCTAGGTATTTTATTCTTTTTGGTGCAATTGTGAATGGAATTGTTTTCCTGATTTCTCTTTCTATTGGTTCATTGTTAGTGTATAGGAAAGCTACAGATTTCTGTGTGTTAATTTTGTATCCTGCAACTTTGCTGTGTTCCGATATCAGTTCTAGTAGTTTTGGGGTGGAGTCTTTAGGGTTTTTTATGTACAATATCGTGTCATCTGCAAATAGTGACAGTTTGACTTCTTCTTTACCAATCTGGATTCCTTGTATTTTTTTGTTTTGTCTGATTGCTGTGGCTAGGACCTCCAGTACTATGTTAAATAGCAGTGGGGAGAGTGGGCATCCCTGTCTAGTTCCCGAACTCAGAGGAAAAGCTTTCAGCTTCTCGCTGTTCAGTATAATGTTGGCTGTGGATTTATGATATATGGCCTTTATTATGTTGAGGTACTTGCCCTCTATTCCCATTTTGCTGAGAGTTTTTATCATGAATGGTTGCTGAATTTTGTCAAATGCTTTTTCAGCATCTATGGAGATGATCATGTGGTTTTTGTCTTTCTTTTTGTTGATGTGGTGGATGATGTTGATGGATTTTTGAATGTTGTACCATCCTTGCATCCCTGGGATGAATCCCACTTGGTCATGGTGTATGATCCTTTCGATATACTTTTGTATTCAGTTTGCTAATATTTTATTAAGTATTTTTGCATCTACATTCATCAGGGATATTGGTCTGTAATTTTCTTTTTTGGCGGGGTCTTTGCCTGGTTTTTGTATTAGGGTGATGTTGGCTTCATAGAATGAGTTTGGGAGTATTCCCTCCTCTTTTATTTTTTGGAAAACTTTAAGGAGAATGGGTATTATGTCTTCTCTGTGTGTCTGATAAAATTCCGAGGTAAATCCATCTGGCCCGGGTGTTTTGTTCTTGGGTAGTTTTTTGATTACCATTTCAATTTCTTTGCTCGTAATTGGTTTATTTAACTTTTGTGTTTCTTCCTTTGTCAGTCTTGGAAGGTTGTATTTTTCTAGGAAGTTGTCCATTTCTTCTAGGTTTTCCAGCTTGTTGGCATAAAATTTTCATAGTAGTCTTTAATAATTCTTTGTATTTCTGTGGAGTCTCTCGTGATTTTTCCATTCTCATTTGTGATTCTGTTGATTTGTGTTGATTCTCTTTTTCTCTTAATAAGTTTGGCTAGAGGCTTATCTATTTTGTTTATTTTCTCAAAAAACCAGCTCTTGGTTTCATTGATTTTTGCTATTGTTTTATTCTTCTCAATTTTATTTATTTCTTCTCTGATCTTTATTATGTCCCTCCTTCTGCTGACCTTAGGCCTCATTTGTTCTTCCTTTTCTAATTTCGATAATTGTGACATTAGACCATTCATTTGGGATTGTTCTTCCTTTCTTAAATATGCTTGGATTGCTATATACTTTCCTCTTAAGACTGCTTTTGCTGTGTCCCACAGAAGTTGGGGCTTAGTATTGTTGTCATTTGTTTCCATATATTGCTGGATCTCCATTTTGATTTGGTGATTGATCCATTGATTATTTAGGAGCATGTTGTTAAGCCTCCATGTGTTTGTGAGCCTTTTTGCTTTCTTTGTACAGTTTATTTCTAGTTTTATGCCTTTGTGGTCTGAAAAGTTGGTTGGTAGGATTTCAATCTTTTGGAATTTACTGAGGCTCTTTTTGTGGCCTAGTATGTGGTCTATTCTGGAGAATGTTCCATGTGCACTTGAGAAGAATGTATATTCTGTTGCTTTTGGATGTAGAGTTCTGTAGATGTCTATTAGGTCCATCTGCTCTACTGTGTTGTTCAGTGCTTCCGTGTCCTTACTTATTTTCTGCCCGGTGGATCTATCCTCTGGGGTGAGTGGTGTGTTGAAGTCTCCTAGAATGAATGCATTACAGTCTATTTCCCCCTTTCGTTCTGTTAGTATTTGTTTCACATATGCTGCTGCTCCTGTGTTGGGTGCATATATATTTAGAATGGTTAATCCTCTTGTTGGACTGAGCCCTTTATCATTATGTAGTGTCCTTCTTTATCTCTTTTTACTTTCTTTGTTTTGAAGTCTATTTTGTCTGATATTATTACTGCAACCCCTGCTTTCTTCTCTCTGTTGTTTGCCTGAAATATGTTTTTCCATCCCTTGACTTTTAGTCTGTACATGTCTTTGGGTTTGAGGTGAGTTTCTTGTAAGCAGCATATAGATGGGTCTTGCTTTTTTATCCATTCTATTACTGTGTGTCTTTTGATTGGTGCATTCAGTCCATTAACATTTAGGGTGACTATTGAAAGATATGTACTTATTGCCATTGCAGGTTTTAAATTCGTGGTTACCAAAGGTTCAAGGTTAGCCTCTTTAGTATCTTACTGCCTAACTTAGCTCGCTTATTGAGCTGTTATATACACTGTCTGGAGATTCTTTTCTTCTCTCCCTTCTTATTCCTCCTCCTCCATTCTTCATATGTTGGGTGTTTTGTTCTGTGCTCTTTCTAGGAGTGCTCCCATCTAGAGCAGTCCCTGTAAGATGTCCTGTAGAGGTGGTTTGTGGGAAACAAATTCCCTCAGCTTTTGTTTGTCTGGGAATTGTTTAATCCCACCATCATATTTAAATGATAGTCGTGCTGGATACAGTATCCTTGGTTCAAGGCCCTTCTGTTCCATTGCATTTAATATATCATGCCATTCTCTTCTGGCCTGTAGGGTTTCTGTCGAGAAGCCTGATGTTAGCCTGATGGGTTTTCCTTTATAGGTGACCTTTTTCTCTCTAGCTGCCTTTAAAACTCTTTCTTTGTCCTTGATCTTTGCCATTTTAATTATTATGTGTCTTGGTGTTGTCCTCCTTGGATCCATTCTGTTGGGGGTTCTGTGTATTTCCGTGGTCTGTTTGATTATTTCCTCCCCGAGTTTGGGGAAGTTTTCAGTAATTATTTCTTCCAAGATACTTTCCATCCCTTTTCCTCTCTCTTCTTCTTCTGGTACCTCTATAATACGGATATTGTTCCTTTTGCATTGGTCACACAGTTCTCTTAATATTGTTTCATTCCTGTAGATCCTTTTATCTCTCTCTATGTCAGCTTCTATGCGTTCCTGTTGTCTGGTTTCAATTCCGTCAATGGCCTCTTGCATCCTACCCATTCTGCTTATAAACCCAGAGTTTGTTTCATTTCTGTAATCTCCTTTCTGGCATCTGTGATCTCCCTCCGGACTTCCTCCCATGTCTCTTGCGTATTTCTCTGCATCTCTGTCAGCATGTTTATGATTCTTATTTTGAATTCTTTTTCAGGGAGACTGGTTAGGTCTGTCTCCTTCTCTGGTGTTGTCTCTGTGATCTTTGTCTGCCTGTAGCTTTGCCTTTTCATGGTGATAGGAATAGTCTGCAGAACTGGGACGAGTGACGGCTGGAAGGACTTCCCTTCTTGTTGGTTTGTGGCCCTCCTCTCCTGGGAGAACAGCGGCCTCTAGTGGCTTGTGCTGGGCAGCTGCGCACAGACAGGGCTTCTGCTTCCTGCCCGGCTGCTATGGAGTTAATCTCCGCTGTTGCTGTGGGCGTGGCCTGGCTGGGGCACCTGCTCCAAAGTGGTGGAGTCGCATTGGAGGGGGAGCCGCAGGGAGGCTATTTATCTCCGTAAGGGGCTTCCGTGCTCCCTGCAGCCCAGGGGATTAGGGTGCCCAGAGATCATCAGATTCCCTACCTCTGGATTAAGTGTCCTGCCCTGCCCCTTTAAGACTTCCAAAAAGCTCCCGCAAAACAAAACGACAACCAAAAAAAAAAAAAAAAATTTTTAAATTAAAAAAATAAATAAAATTAAAAATGGCCACTCTTTTTCTTTATTCTCTGGCGCCAGCCTCAGGCATCTGCTCACCGGTCTTGCTGCCCTGTTCCCCTAGTATTAGGGTCCTTATCCCTTTAAGACTTCCAAAAAGCTCTCGCCAGAACAAAACAGCAAAAAAAAAAAAAATGGCCGCTTGCTTTACTTATGCCCTCCAGCGCCATGCCTCCGGTACCCTCTCACCATTCTTGCTACCCTGTTTCCCTAGTATCCAGGGCCCCGCGCACGCACTGTGTCTGCGCTCTGGCCCGGATGGCTGGGGCTGTGTGTTCAGCAGTCCTGGGCTCCCTCTCCCTCCCGCTCTGCCTACTCTTCTCCGCAGGGAGCTGGGGGGAGGGGCGCTCGGGTCCCACCAGGCCAGAGCTTGTATCTGACCCCCTTTAGGAGGCACTGGGTTCTCGCAGGTGTGGATGTGGTCTGGATGTTGTCCTGTGTCCTCTGGTCTTTATTCTAGGAAGAGTTGTCTTTGTTATATTTCCATAGATATATGTGGTTTTGGGAGGAGATTTCTGCTGCTCTACTCATGCCACCATCTTGGCTCCCCAGAATGAAATTTAAAACTTTTAAGTGTTAAAAATGATTGTTGTGGAAAGGGTGTACACTAATTTAAGATGAGACTATATTTGCTTTAAGAGATTGGTTATCTTTCTGACAATTAAGGCATTATGTCTTCATTTGCTAATCAACAAAACTATCTAAAAAAGTTGCTAAGATTCTCTCAACATTCAGAACATAGGCAAGACATTCACCCTTGTAAAACCAATATTGCAATGAAAAAAATCAAGTGACTGCAGCATTCAAGCCTTAAAATACAATGAGTTTTCATTAACTTTAACAAAGCTTAGCTCATTAATTCCAGCCCCTCTTCCTTTGTAACATATCTGTTTTAAGACTGTAAATGTCCCTCCAAGACAATCTAGATGCATCTCTCAAGATTTAGTATGTAATATTTTCAACATATTTATTTCATTCTAAATATTCTCTAGTTTCTGATGAATTTATTACTGATTCATTAGCTTTTTATATGTATATTTAAAAATATTTAACATGAACTTTTAAAAGTTACTTTTGTTACTTTCTAACTTCATTGAATAGTGATCAGTGAACATCATCTGCTTGATACCTATCATGAAAGCTGAAGTTTGTCTTATGACCTGGCAGGGGGTGAATTTTTTCATTTTAATTTTCTACATGCACTTGAAATGAGAATGTAGAATTCTACATATATTCATTATACCAAGGTTATCAATTGTATTGCTCAAATCATCTGCAACTTTAATGTGTTTTGATTTGTTTAATCTACCAAGGACTGTATGTATGTTAAAATATCCCACAATAATTATGGCTTTATTAACTCTTCCTAGTAATTTTGTAAATATTTGTTTTAGTATTTGTATGCTACATTAAAATGACCAAAGAGATTTGCTATCCCAATTCATTATTTGCCTTAAAGATTATTTTGTCTGATATTAATTTGCACATTGGTTTTCTTTAATAACAGCTTGGTGTATATTTTACAATTTTTTACTTTCAACCTTTCTGAATTCTTAGGTTTTATGTGTGTCTTTTGTAAACATAATATAGCTAAAATTGTTTATTGAATCTGAGGATATATCAGTAGAATTGCAGCTTCCCAGCACCTCCGGTCTTGCTTATCCTACTCTACTTTTCTTCTTTTTTCATAGTACTTGCTGTCTTTTAACATACTACATTACACAGTTACCTGTGTATTGTATCGTCTTTTTCCTTCAGCTACAATGTTAGTTCTGTGGGGACAGGGATTCTTGTCTTTTCCTTGCTGATGTCCCTAGTACTTCCAACAGAGCCTGGCATATGGTATGTACTGTGTATTTTTTTAATATTAAGTGGATATTTCTCTTTTGATAAGTTTAATGCATTTATATTTCTTGTGATTACTATATTCAGATTTATTTCTATAATCTTATCTTTAATACATATTTTAGTAGAGCATCTAAGGGAAAAAAGATAAATGTCTGAAAAATTATGGCTTTTCCTTGTTAGCTAATAGATTCTGTCTTCACCAGGGAATTCAAGAATTGATGGGATCCTTCACTGAAATGTTCTTCGGTCAACATATTTGCCTTGATGAAGTATATGGGTTCTCCCACTTACCATAATAGGGGATCTTTTGTCTTACATATAAAATTGAGTGAACGTGCTTTTTTAAATAACAACATTATTGATGTGTAATTCACATATTATATAACTCATCTATTTGAAGTGTGCAGTTGAGTATTTTTTAGTATATTTATAGAATTGTACAACTATTACCACTAATTACAGAACATTTTCATCAGCCCAAAAAGAAACCCTACATCCATTAGCAGTCATTCTCCAATATCCTTCCCCTGCCCCAACACTAGGCAACCATTCGTCTAATATCTGTCTCTCTGTATTTTCCTACTTTAGACATCATATATATGAAATCACACAATATGCGGTTTTTTTATGTTTGTTTGATTTCTCCAGGCAATCTTCCAGGACACCTATTCTCTCTTTAGCTGTGCCTAATCTGCTGTGAAACCACACCATTAAATCAAAGAGAATTCACTACAGGGAATGAAAAGACAGAAAGGAAACACTGAGATAACACACAGACAGTAACTGCAGAAAGCAGCTCCTACCACTACAATAGGGGAACAGGGAAGAGGTATGAGGAGGACCCTGGTTTAAACCTAGGGACCCTGCAGAGCCATAACCCAGATCTCTGAAGAGGATGATGCTGACTATTTCTGGAGCTGGAGATAGGGGCACCAAGGGTCTAGGACTCAAGCCTTAGGAAAGAGCATGATTTGATGGAACTACTATCTATAGAGGGACCCAAAAGGCTGCTTGTAGGAGACTGGGAAAAAACTGGGAACTAGAAACAACTACCAATGCTCAAGATTAGAACTAGTGATGGATTGACATTCACAAGAACAGCAAGCAAAACAGAAAGAGTGCAGCTGATTTCTTCTTCCTGCTGCATTTTAGTCTACATCTCATGCCCGCCAGTTGGCAGTATCTTGCAGGAAGACAAATGATAAAGGAGAAAAGTCATTTTCAAATCCTATCCTCAGCATCAAAGCAGACTAGAAAGTGTAAGTTTGGATCCTAGATGTCTCTTGGATAGTTTAATAACCACTACATGTTGTTGTTTAACCCATCCAGTGTGTTTTCAGTTTCAAGAACTGTTTCTAGCTTTTAGGAAATATATTTGGTTCTTTTCAAATCTGCATGGCCTTTTTGATAGAGTTGTGTACTTTCTTGCCTTTTCTATTTCATCTTTTACATGTTTAATTATTTTAAGAACACTTGTCTTATAAGCCTCTAGTCTATTATCTGAAGTTCTTTTGGGGGGGTCTAATTTTAATCTCGCTTTCTGTTGTTTCTATTGACACTTAATGTGATTGCTTTTGTAATTTAGAATTGTGAAGTACTTACAGTGTGTCTCTTTAGACATTTACGTTTACTTCTGCTGGGCGACCCTAGAAGACCATATTCATGTTAATTTCTATGTTTGGAGAGTGAGAGAAGGACAAGGTCCCAGGCAGATTATGGGAATAATGGATTACCTTTACCTTTTCATCCTAGAGAGTCGGGCTTCATCCAAACAGATGTATTCTTTCAGAGCCTGAGCCAGTAGTTTTTCCACAGAAATCAAACCAGCCATATGCCCTTCAAGGGGAGAGAAGAAAGAGTCAGTCAGAACTGGACAGGTGGCTTCCTAGCTTGCTTCACTGAGACAAAAGCTCCATCGTAAGGCAGGTCCCCTGAGCTACGAGAGACAATTCTTTCTGGATCACTAGGTAGTGGGGCTTAAGGAGATCTGTTGATCACACTGTTCTAGCTTTTGGAGAAAGAAAGACAGGCACTTCCACAGGGATGTTCAAGACTTTGACCCATACGGTGAATTCTGTCACCAGGGAGGGTCCTTTAGTTCATCATTTCACTCTATTGCTAACCTTGTCATGTGAAACCCTGGGGGATAAAAGCACTTCAACATGTAGCAACGAACTCTAAAGTTCAGGTGAAGAAAGAAAAGGACAGGACCCTTAAGCCATAGAATGTTCTCTGCCCACAATCACTGATATTCCACAAAAAGTGTGAATATTTCTAAAGGCCCTGAAAATAGCTAAACCTCACAAAAAAAGATATGCACCATAAACACCTGTTTCCCAGAAAAAAAAAAACCTTTGCACTATTGAGGACCAGTCCCTTAATGGGCTCTAAAAGGAAAAACATTAATGACTGGAAACTCCTTTCTCACTGTCTCCCAGTTACAGGTGAAAACAAGTGGGTGAGACTTTTCTGTCATGATAGAGAACAAGTGGCCCATACCTGACACTGGGAACTAAGAAATATGTGTAGAACATACTACCTTCCCTGGCCCATACTAACAGTTGTGAAGACCTTAGACCAAGTGCAGCCCAGGAAAGCAAACCAGGCCATAGCCAGCACGGACATCTGGAATTTCATGAAATCAGCATCTGCAAGGCATTTAGTAACAATCATTAGACCACTAGAGTGACCAACATGAGAAGACTAATACAAATATATGCACATGTGCAAACACATACAGTACAAACCAAAGTAACTGACTGACATTGCAAAAGCTTAAAGGAGCCTATTTGATTTTATGCCCAACAGGACACCAAGCAGCAGAGGGGAGAAACCAGCTGGGAAGTAACCAGACGTAGGTCAGTGAGCATCTCAACGCCAGAATGATCCCCATGAACTGGCTGCTGGGAACCATAAATTATGCATGCTATGAATCTCAGAACCGAACAGTTCACTCTAGAAATGAAGCAATCAATGCTGAGCACTGAATTCATAAGAAAGCCATATCCAAACAGTTAACTGGTCAAGTCCATGGTCATCAAAAATGGCAGAGCTCTACAAAGAAAACAAGGTAAAGCAAACAAGGCACAATTCTCGATTTCACAGATTACTCAACTGTCTCTATTTAAATTTGGTCCCCAAAATCATGTCCTGGAAAGTTTCAGATCCCACTGGGAGAATAATCAAGAATATGTATGAGCACATATGAAAAAGCTGTCCATTTTGACTCAAGAAACAGAACAATCATTCACTTTTCAAAGGACAAATTTCCTCATCAACAAAATGTATGATGTATCTGGGTATCATAATCTTTAAGGCAGCCTCTAATTCCAAACAGAGTCTAAAATATTTATCAAATCTTGCCTCAGAAAAGAAATACAATGTAGGCATATATTGTGGTGAGTCTGTGGAGTAAAATGGTTTTTCCATTTACTAGCTGCGATACTTTGGACAAGTTTATTTACCTTTCTAAGTTCCGTTTTTCACTCTGAAATGCAGCTACTATAGGATGAGGATTAAATAATAGATATGCATCATTCAATTTAAGATAACTACAACCATTAATGCTTCACAAGCATAAAACAAGAAGCGTCTGCCTTTTTAATGTTACTATGTTTGACCAAATTCTACTCTTGGTCTACTCCCTCTCTATCCTTTTAATAATAACAGTAGCTAAAACTTATTGAGTGGTTACCACTGTTCTACATACCATACATGCATAATCTCATTTAATCCTTACAATAATTTTATGAGGGTAGGAACTCTTATTTTCACTATTTAACAAATGTGGAAGGCAAGAATAAAGAGGTTAAATAGTCTGCCCAAGGTCACACAGCTAATAAAGTATCAAAAGTCAAGCAATCTGGCTTTAAAATTAATGTTCTTGACTGCTATGCCATAGCTACCTCAAGTAGCACACATAAGCAGGTAATTCCCAAATCAAATATTCTAGTGCTTTGGACCAACCTTTTAAAACAACGCTGAAGCCAAGAGGGTGTTAGAATGAGCCAATGGAATTTCTGTCCCTGTAGTTGGGTCCCAGCAATCAAAGTTGCAATGACAATTTGAGTACTGTGTTCATAAAACCCTTTGATAGTGATATCACAAGGCTCCTGCTCAGCAGCACTCCAAGGAGAGTCCTAAAACACACTGAAGGCATAGGCTCAAACATCAGTGACACACATCCTTCCTATGGTAGAAGATTTCTATATACTTACGTATGCCCTTTTCTATAGCTTAGCCTTGTTCCCATCCTCTGCAGGGTAGCTAACAGTCACTGAGTGGTTAGGACTCTTTGAAATTGAGTCTGAGAAAAGATAATTACCTCACTAAGGTAACACAGAGTAGAGGATATAGGGCATAGGTCAAATGTTTTTAAAGTCTAGAATTTACTGAGCACTTTGTATTTATCAGAATATATACTTTATAAATATTAATTTATTCAATCCCATCTTAGTAATTGGCAAATTCAACCAAAAAGCCACGGAGTCATCTTTGACTTCTCTTTTCCTCTCATAACACACAGGCAATCCATTACAATACCCTGTCATCTCTGTCTTCAAAATATACACCAAGTGCAATCATTTCTTATTAGTTTCACCACAACCACTGTCATCCAAGCTACTATAACCTCTCTCCTGGATGAGGTCTAAGTCTCTTAGCAGGGCCTTTTTGTACCTTGCCCCCTCTATAGTCTATTCTTCACAAAGCAACAAGAAGTGATCTTCCATGGTCTCACTCACAGTAAATCCTTTAGTCCTTGTCCCCCTGCAACACCCCCCATGCTCTGGTGTCTGGCTAGTTCACCTACTAAACCTCCCCACCCTTGCCCATCCATTCCAGCCACACTAGCCTGGCCATTACCAGCTTTACCAAGGTCAAAACACCAACTATTCTCCATCCACAGGCAAATTATATTTATTATTCCCTCTGCTTAAAATGCCCTGCTTTTTGCATTCAGAATTCTGCTCAAGTCATCTACTAAGAGAGGAATTCCCTTATCTCCCTCTATGAAATACCACACTCCATCACTCTCTGTCCCCTTACACTGCTTTGTTTTTCTTCACAGAAGAAAGAAATTTTGAGAAATAACTGCTCTTCCTGTCTTTTGTGAAATTCTAAGTGAGACCATCCTCAGAGCTTTTAATGAGAACAAGAGAAGAGGAACTCCTGAAAAAAGAAAAAAGGTCAGTAGAAGCAGGAAAAAGACAGAAGTCTAATTAAGAACCCATACTATACTTTCAGGCAGCATCCCCAAGAAAGAATTTTACCTCCAAATTGATGGTTCTATGGTACACAGAAGAGCACCAGGATTCCCAGTCTCCAGATTCCTAAATTCCAACATGGCACAGAAGCAGAAAACTGTCATCTTTTAAGGCAACACTGCGGATGTGGGCAAATATTCACATACTATCAGCAATGGCCATGACAAAGTCAAAGCTAGAAGGCTTTCTCATACTTTCTCGGTACTTTGTTAGCCTCCTATGCTTTGGTGAGAATTCTGCTGAGACAGAGCCCCTGTAATGACTGACAACAAATTTCTCATCAGCTCAGCAGGAAAGAGGTTTTAAGTCAGATTTAATTTGAATTAATAAAAAATTTCAAAACATGCTACTCTTGCTTACCAGACCTTAATTCAGACTTAATACACATAAACTGGACCAAGTTTCTTTTCTTCTTCAAACATTTAAATGATATAGCACCCCATTTTGAAAAAAATATATAAACTCCTGACCATAATCTTCCAGATTCTGCATGGTCTTGCCCTTTCCTAGTACTCTACCCTCATCTGCCCTCCATGTTCTCCTTGCTCCTTATGTACCAACCTTTCTCAGTTATTGAAGAGTGGCAGAATATGACACCCCAAAATATGCCACTTTGGCATCATAAGGATTATTTTGAGCTAAAGACACCTGGAAAACAGCAAGTAGAAGAAGGGCACTCTGTCCTCCCCTTTTCTTCCTGAAAGCAGTATATAGAACTCCTATGCGAGAGATGCCATCCCTCTAACAGGAAAACATTCTTATCACCAGAGTTTGGGCGTAGAGGCCTTGAGAAATTTGTAAAAACAGACCTTGTTAAAGTAACTTTCATTTTCCTTTAGACTCCCTATATATTTTAGTTACTTTTAAATAATTACTACTCTTTGTTCAACCCAGTATATAAGCACTTGGCCTATCTACTTTTGGGACCTTCATTTCTCTTTAGGAGCTCCCATGTACATATTAAATTCTGTGTGCTTTTCTCCTGTTAATCTAGTTGGTATCAACTCGATTCTCAGGAAAAACCTCTGATCAGTAAGTAGCTGTCTCTGCCTACAGTCCTTGTAACTCTCTCCCTTGAGCTGACCAATTAAAAAAGCAAAATCATCTGCTTAGTGATTTTGTTTACAAATTCTGTCAACTCTTCTATCTAAACAGTAGGCTATTTGCTATAATAACAATATTATGAAATTGATGTATTATCCAATTTTTATAGCTAAAGAAATGAATACATAGAGTCATTAAGTTAATTTGCCCTAGGTAACACAGTAAGTGTTGGAGACAGGACTCTTACTCTGTACTCAGAATAGGAAGAGCTTAAAAAGTGAATGAATAATCATGTTCTAAGTTAGTATTAACCAGTACTGATAACATTCAACAAATTCTGCAGGGTAGATAAGACAACTATTTTCTGACTGGAGGAAACCCATGCTTTGGTTTTTGTTTGGATAGCACCACATTTAAGTGATATGCCAAGTACAGACAATTGTTGATGATTTACCAGTGGCTACTCCAAAACTGGAATACAATGTGGGAAAACAAACAAGGTCTAATTAATTTTTACAGAGACTATATTTATAGAAATATTTTTCTTTTTTCCAGTCAGATTATACGGAAGTGATTGATCATAAACCTTAGAACTGAAGAACTAAACCCACTTAAACTGAGAGCAGTTTCTCAGTGTTATTTTGCTGTTGTTGAATGATTTTAGGAAGAAAGCTTGGTATTTCTCTTCCAAAAAAAAAAATCAGCATTAAGGGGGAGAAAAGGCAAGCCACTACAGCAGGAGGATGTCATTAAAATGCATACAATAAATAAAAAGCTTGCATCCAGAGTATATAAAGTATTCTTACAAATGAGTAAAAAAACCAACTCAATAGAGAATTGGCTGGAGACTCAAAAGGAACTCATAAGGAAATACCCAAATGGCCAATAAATATATGAAAGGTGTTCAATATAATTCATAATAAAAAAATGAAAAATACAACTACAACACACACATCACCAGAAAGTCTAAAATTTAAGAGTCTGACAAATACAAAAAATTGGTAAGGATGTAGTACAGTGGGAACTCTCACACACAGTTAGAGTGAAAATACAACTGTTTTGAGAAAGTGGCATAATACAGTAAATTTCAATGTACCAATAATTCCATTCCTATGTATGAACTAAATAGAAATATGTGTACAGGAAACAAGTAGAAGAATATTCACACTGAAGTTACTTGTATCCCCAAAGTGGATGAAACTCAAATGTCATCAATAGTTGAATGGATAAACTATGTTATGATGACACAATGGAGTACTTAAAAGGAATAAACTATAGATACACAAAAATACCATGGGTATATCTGAAAAACAGACCTGAATAAAATAGACAAAAAAGCATGCAAAGAGGAGGTCCAAGATGGTGGTGACAAAAGACCTTGAAATCACCTCCTCCAATGGAAACACTGAATCTACACCTAAATATAGAGCAATTTTTCCTCAGGAAGAACTGAGGGATGACTAGCAGCTTCTGCACAAAAAAGGATATAGAGAGATCACGTTCTTAATGGCAAAGAGACAGAGACACAGTAATGATGTGAGCCCCACCCTGACACTACAAACTGCAGTTGGGAGGGACATCACTGAGCGACCCCACACAGAGATTTGACTGCTCTAGAGCACAGGGGGAAAAAGTGGTTTAAAGTGCAAACAGAATATAAATGAAGGAGAACCATTTACTAATGCTAGGGGCATCTACCAAACACTGGAACTGCTGGAATGACCTCTGAGGTTGTGGTGCTCACAAGCACCATTGTTTACATCCCTCTACAACCTTACAGTGTAGAGGAACAGGGCCCAGGCACTCTAGCCAGCCTGCCACCTCAGTGAGCCCTTGGATCCTCACCCATACCAGCTCCAGCCATATCCCCATGGCAGAAGTTCCCAGGGACCCCTGCCTCACAGCCACATCAGCTCTATCTGTCCCATGAGGCTGTCCCACAGAGCCCTGAGATGCCTAACCAACACTCACTGCATTTCAAGCAGTCAGCCAGAGCTGCCAAGCAGTCAGTCTACCCAATGGATGTTCCTGTAAGACTGAAAAGGCTTGGCATCTCTGCCTTCATATTGTATCTGACTCCTTTGCTGCCTTAATCCTTCAGATCAAAAAGCTTCTGCTCAGTGCTGCAGCCTTGCGTGTAGATTTGTTATTCATCAAAAGGAATTTTGCTCATGACTTAATATTGATGCAACCAGCCCCTTACCCAAAACTAACCAACTCTGGGGAAATAAAGAAGCATGTACAGAAATAATGACTGGATTGTCAAGGACTTGTAGGAACATTATGGCCAGACCCATGTCAACTAAATGACTGCAGTCAACTAACCAGGGACAAGAAGTTTCACTACCCTCCTCAGACCCTTACTAATACCTAGATGTTAGTAAGGATGTGGTCAGTCATCACCTCCTGACCTCAGCCTCTTCCTGCTTCCTTCTCCCTAGTATAAGAAGCTTGAAATCAACCCTTAGTTAATATGGTGATTTGGGACATTAGTCTGTCATCTTCTTGTCTGCTGGATTTCTGAATAAAGTTGCTTTCCTTGCCCCAACACTTTGTCTTTCAACTTAAAGGCATGTGATGTGATGCGTGGCATGAGTTTGCACTCAGTAGCATTCCTACACAAGGCCACTACTTCAAAACTGGGAGAGGCAGCTGAAAACTTCACATGCTGAGTAAAGAATCAGATGTCCAGGACCAGGAAGTCAGAGAGCCCCAAACAAGATGAACCCAAGGAAGCCTACACCAGGACACATAATTAAAATGGCAAAGATTAAAGATAAAGAGAGAATCTTAAAAGCAGCAAAAATAAATCAAGTTACATACAAGTTACCATCAGGCTATCAGCTGATTTTTCAGCATAAATTCTATAGGACAGATGGAGTGGCATCATATATTCAAAGTGCTGAAAGGGAAAAAAAAACCTACAACCAAGAATACTCTACCTAGCAAGGTTATAATTCAGAGTTGAAGGAGAAATAGAGTTTCCTAAATAAACAAAAGTTAAAGTTAAGCAGCACTAATAAGTCTTACAAGAAATGTTAAAGGGCCTTTTTAAGCAGGTTAGTAAAGGCCATAACTAGAAATAAGAAAAGTATGAAAGGCAAAAATTTCACTGGTAAATGAAAACATATAATCAAGGTAGTAGATCACTTACAAAGCTAGTATGAAGGCTAAAAGACAAAAATAATAAAATCAATTATACATTTTTAATGAGTTAAGGGATTCACAAAATACCTAAATACATAATAAGGATCAAAATATAAAAAAATGAAACAGAGGCTAAGAAAACAATAGAAACAATCTATGAAAGAGCTGGTTCTTTGAAAATATAAAAAAATCAATAAACCTTTAGCCAGACACATCAAATAAACAAAATCAGATATGAAAGAGAAGTTATAGCCAACACCACAGAAATATAAAGGATTATAAGAGAATTCTATGAAATATTATGTACCAACAAATTGGACAACCCAGAAGGGACAAATTCCTAGAAACATACATTCTCCCAAACTCAATGAGAAAGAAATAGAGAATCTGAACAGACTTATTACTAATAACAAAATTGAATCAGTAATCAAAAACTCCCAACAAACTAAAATCCAGGAACAGATGCCTTCATGGGTTAATTCTATCAAATATTTAAAGAAGAGTTAATACCTATTCTTCTCAAAGTATCCAAAAAAACTGTAAAGGAAGGAATGCTTCCAAACACATTCTAAGAGGCCAGCATTATGCTAATCAGTCAAAGACACTACTAAAGAAAATTACAGACCAATATCACTGATGAACATAGATGCAAAAATTCTTTAACAAAATATTAGCAAACCAAAATGAAAAATATGTTAAAAGGATCATTCAACATGATCAAGTGGGTTTTATTCCAGGGATACAAGAATAGTTTGACATCCACAAATCAATTAATGCAATATACCACTTCCTATATTATATATACCACTTTCTATATATATTATATATATATAATACTATATATATATAATATAATACTTCCTATTAATAAAAGGAAAGATAATCATTTCAGTAGATGGAGAAAAAGCATTTCACAAAATTCAACATCCATTCATGATAAAAACTCTTCACAAAATAGGTATAAGGGAAATCCTCACCATAATGCAAAATATGACAGACCCACAACTAACAACATACTCAATAGTGAAAGGCTGAAATCTATTCCTCTAAGATTAGGAAATAGACAAGGATGCCCATTCTCATCACTCTTATTCAACATAGCTCTATAAGTGCCAGCTACAGCAATCAAACAGGAAAAAAGAAAGAAAAGGCATCCAAATTGGCAAGAAAATTGTCACTATTTGCAGATGACATGATACTATACATAGAAAACCCTACAGACTTGGCACGGGCCATGCTGCTCATGCTGTTTGACAAGGTCCAGGCAGGAGGAGGAATCCTGAAAACAGGAAACCTCATAGCTGGCCCCTGCTAATCCCCATGCTTATTTTTTCAGTTATGATGTTGGTGTTTGAGCTCATATATGGGAAATCTTATGTGTTTACCATTTATTAATCTTTAGTAAATAACATAACCCAAAATACTGATCAAAGCAGCAATTCTGGAAATGAAAGCAGTGTTATGGGACCAACTGTTCCAGGCATACTGCCATGAAGAAGTGAGGCAGAACAGCCCAGGCCTCTCAGAACTAGATGCAGTTTGTGCCTCCTTTTGTAACAATTCAAACATGATTAACCAGGATTTCTTTAGAATATTGGCAGAGAAGGAGTTATGGGAACCTAGGCCATGGAAAAACCCATTCTCCCAAGAAACTTATATGAAACATCAAAGTAATAAAGATTAATAGTCCCCACTGCCCAGGGACCCCCTTATGTTGCTTGTAATATTAGAAGACACCTCTAGTATCCCCCTCAAAGAAAGAATTTTTTTTGACATATTTATTTATTTATTTATTATTTTTATTTTGGTATCATTAATCTACAATTACATGAAGAACATTATGTTTACTAGGCTCCCCCCTTCACCAAGTACCCCCCACATACCCCTTCACAGTCACTGTCCATCTGTGTAGTAAGATGCTGTAAAATCACTACTTGTCTTCTCAGTGTTGCACAGCCCTCCCCATGCCCCCCCCAACATTATACATGCTAATCGTAATGCCCTCCCTTCCCACCCATCCTCCCCAGTCCCTTTCCCTTTGGTAAATATTAGTCCATTCTTGGGTTCTGTGATTCTGCTGCTCTTTTGTTCCTTCAGTTTTCCTTTGTTCTTGTACTCCACATATGAGTGAAATCATTTGGTACTTGTCTTTTTCCACCTGGCTTATTTCACTGAGCATAATACCCTCTAGCTCCATCCATGTTGTTGCAAATGGTAGGATCTGTTTTTTTCTTATGACTGAGTAGTATTCCATTGTGTATATGTACCACATCTTCTTTATCCATTCATCTACTGATGGACATTTAGGTTGCTTCCATGTCTTGCCTATTGTAAATAGTGCTGCAATAAACATAGGGGTGCATCTGTCTTTTTCAAACTGGAGTGCTGCATTCTTAGGGTAAATTCCTAGGAGTGCAATTCCTGGGTCAAATGGTATTTCTATTTTGAGCATTCTGAGGAACCTCCATACTGCTTTCCACAATGGTTGAACTAATTTACATTCCCACCAGCAGTGTAGGAGGGTTCTCCTTTCTCCACATCCTCGCCAGCATTTGTTGTTGTTTGTCTTTTGGATGGTGGCAATCCTTACTGGTGTGAGGTGATATCTCACTGAGGTTTTAATTTGCATTTCTCTGATGACAAGTGATGTGGAGCATCTTTTCATGTGTCTGTTGGTCATCTGAATTTCTTCTTTGGAGAACTGTCTGTTCAACTCCTCTGCCCATTTTTTAATTGGATTATTTGCTTTTTGTTTGTTGAGGTGTGTGGGCTCTTTCTATATTTTGGATGCCAGCCCTTTTTCGGATCTGTCATTTATGAATATATTCTCCCATACTGTAGGGTACCTTTTTGTTCTATTGATGGTGTCCTTTGCTGTACAGAAGCTTTTTAGCTTGATATCGTCCCACTTGTTCATTTTTGCTTTTGTTTCCCTTGCCGGGGGAGATATGTTCATGAAGAAGTCATTCATGTTTGTGTCCATGAGTTTTTTGCCTATGTTTTTTTCTAAGACTTTATGGTTTCATGACTTACATTCAGCTTTTTGATCCATTTTGAATTTACTTTCATGTATGGGGTTAGACAGTGATCCAGTTTCATTCTCTTAGATGTAGCTGTCCAGTTTTGCCAGCACCATCTGTTGAAGAGACTGTCATTTCACCATTGTATGTCCATGGCTCCTTTATCATATATTAATTGGCCATATATGTTTGGGTTAATGTTTGGAGTCTCTATTCTGTTCCACTGGTCTGTGGCTCTGTTCTTGTGCCAATACCAAATTGTCTTGATTACTGTGGCTTTGTAGTAGAGCTTGAAGTTGGGGAGCGAGATCCCCCCCACTTTATTCTTCCTTCTCAGGATTGCGTTGCTATTCGGGTCTTTGGTGGTTCCATATGAATTTTTGAACTATTTGTTCCTGTTCATTGAAGAATGCTGTTGGTAATTTGATAGGGATTGCATCGAATCTGTATATTGCTTTGGGCAGGATGGCCATTTTGATGATATTAATTCTTCCTAGCCAGGAGCAAGGGATGAGTTTCCATTTGTTAGTGTCCTCTTTAATTTCTCTTAAGAGTGTCTTATAGTTTTCAGGGTATAGGTCTTTCACTTCCTTTGTTAGGTTTATTCCTAGGTATTTTATTCTTTTTGATGCTATTGTGAATGGAATTGTTTTCCTGATTTCTCCTTCTATTAGTTCATTATTGGTGTATAGGAATGCCACCGATTTCTGTTTGTTAGTTTTGTATCCTGCAACTTTGCTGAATTCTGATTCGAAGAAAGAATTTTATGAGCAATATAGGAAGATTTACATTTATAATTATCCCATATATAGAAGTTTATGATAAATTTATGATAAAATATTATTATATTAATGGTAAGGTTGTAAGAGCAGATTAAGTGCTATTATATGAAAAATTAAAGAAGACTGCAAGGCCCTGGTGCCTGTAGACACAGGAGGAAAGGTGTAAACATCTGAAATTGTAGAATGAATATTATGAAAGAATAAGGTGTTCCTATTGAATTCAACATTTGTAGAAATGTTGAGGAAGGTCAAAACTTATGGGTGATAGGAGTACCATCCCTAGACTTTAGATGTAAGCCTCAACCAACATGTGTAGGATAGGATTTAATTAGTAATATAGTTAAACTTAATATAGCTTGCATTTTATATAACCTGCTTAAACTTTATATAGCCTTAGACACATATCCTAAACGTCATAATTTTACACGCTTAAAATAAAAATCATAGCCCACACGCTTAGCCCACACGCTGTCTTATGCCATTTTCTGTCTAGCACCTAGCACGTAACCTACATTCCTGGCCAAAAAGGTTAAGGGAAAGTTAAACATTAAATGTTACAAGAAAGCTGTTCAAAAAAATGATAACATCTGTGATGAGCTGGAATTATACAAAAACTGAAAGGAAAAAACATTGTACCATCCATGATCAAAGAAAATGTGTAACATTATATAAACCTTAAAAAGATATAAAAATAAAAAATGATGTCAGGAGATGTTACACCCGTGATCAGGTGTTTTGTCTCCTCACTCATCTCCTCACACACCAACACTGTCCTTTCCTTCATGACCCACACCTTGGCTGGAGCTGGACTCTGGCAAAGACTCCACCAAAAAAGTATAGAACTCATAACTGGATTCAGCAAAGTTGCAGGATACGAAATCAATATACAAAAATGTGGTGCATTCCTATATAGTAACAATGAACTAGCAAAAAGAGAAATCAGGAAAACTATTCCATTTACAATTGCATCAAAAGGAATAAAATACCTAGGAATAAACCTAACCAAGGAGGTAAAAGACCTGTACTCTGAAAACTGTAAGACACTGATGAAAGAAATTAAAGATGACACAAATAAATGGAAAATATCTCATGCTCAGATTGGAATGATTGAGATTATCAAAATGGCCATCCTGCCCAAAGTAATTTACAGGTTCAATGCAATCCCCATCAAAATACCAATGGCATTTTTCAATGAACTAGAACAAATTATCCTAAAATTTATATGGAATGACAAAAGGCCCCAAGTAGCAAAAGCAATCTTGAGAAAGAATAACAAAGCTGGGGTATCACTCTCCCTGATTTCAAGCTATACTACAAAGCTACAGTGATTAAAACAGCATGGTACTGGCACCAGAATAGATTCATGGATCAGTGGAACAGAATAGAGAGCCCAAAAATAAACCCATGCATATATGTTCAATTAACATATGTCAAAGGAGGCAAGAATATACAGTGAGGAAAAGACAGTCCTTTCAATAACTTGTGTTGGGAAAAATGGACAGCTACATGCAATAAAATGAAACTGGATTGCTGTATTACACCATATACAAAAGTGACTCAAAATCAATTAAAGACCTAAATGTAGGACATAAAACCATTAAACTCCTAAAAGAAAACATAGGCAGGAATCTCCTGAACATCAGCATGAGTAATTTTTTTTCTGTATATATTTCCCCAGGCAAGGGAAACAAAAGCAAAAACAAACATGTGGTACTACATCAAATTGAAAAGCCTCTGTACAGCCAAGAAAAGCATCAGCAAAACAAAAAGGCAGCCTACTGTATGGGAGAATATATTTGCAAGTGATATAACTGATAAGAGACTAATATCCAAAATTTATAAAGAACTCATACACCTCAATACCAAAAACAACAACCCAATTAAATAATGGGCAGAGGACCTGAATGGACATTTTCCAAAGAAGACATGCAGATGGCCAACAGCATATTAAAAGATGCTCCAGATCACTAAACATCAGGGAAATGCAAATCAAAACTACAATGGGCTGTCATTTCAAACCAGTCGGAACTTACTATCCAAAAGACAAGAAGTAACAAGCACTGGTGTGGATGTGGAGAAAAGGGAACCCTCTTACAGTTGGTGGAAATGTAAATTGGTGCAGCCACTATGGAAAGCAGTATGGAGGTTCCTCAAAAAACTAAAAATAGAAATACCATATGACCCAGCAATTCCACTTCTGGGAATTTACCCAAAGAAAACAAAATCATTGGTTTGAAAAGACATAAGCATTTCTATGATTTATTGCCATATTATTTACAATAGCTAACAAGTGAACAAAACCTAAGTATCCATTAGTAGATGAACAGTTAAAGATACGGTACATAACACAATGCAATATTGTTCAGCCATAAAAAAGAAACCTTGCCATTTGCAAACAACATGAATGGGCCAGAGGGTTACTATGCTAAGCAAAATAATCCAGTCAGAGAAAGACAAATGCCATATGATTTCACTTTTATGTGGAATCTAAAACAAACCAAATGAACAGAACAGAAATAGACTCAGACACAGAGATAGCATGGTGGTTGCCATGGTATAAGGGTTGGAGTTGTTGGGTGAAATAAGTGAAGGGGATAAAGAGGAACAAAAAATCTCAATTATAATATAAATTAGTCATGGTACAGCATAGAGAATATACTCAGTAATATGGTAATATCTTTCTGTGTTGACAGATAGTCAACAGATACTTATTGGGGTGAGCATTTAATTAGGTAGACAACTGCTGAATCACTATGTTAAAACTATGTTCAATCACTATATTGAAACCAATATAATACTGTATATGAACTATACTTCAATTAAAAATATATATAGGTGGAGCCAAGATGGCGGCATGAGTAGAGCAGCAGAAATCTCCTCCCAAAACCACATATAGCTATGAAAATATAACAAAGACAACTCTTCCTAGAATAAAGACCAGAGGACACAGGACAACATCCAGACCACATCCACACCTGCAAGAACCCAGTGCCTCATAAAGGGGGTAAGATACAAGCCCCGGCCCAGTGGTACCCGAGCGCCCCTCCCCCAAGCTCCCGGCGGGAGAAGAGTAGGCAGAGCGGGAGGGAGAAGGATCCCAGGACTGCCGAACACCCAGCCCCAGCCATCTGGGCCAGAGCGCAGATACAGTGCGTGCGCGGGGGGCCCTGGATACTAGGGAAACAGGGCAGCAAGAACAGTGAGCGGGTAACAGAAGCCTGGCACCGGAGGACATAAGAAAAGTGAGCGCCATTTTTTTTTCCTGTTTTGTTTTGGCAAGTGCTTTTTGGAAGTCTTAAAGGGAGAGGGACCCCAATACTAGGGAAACAGGGCAGCAAGACCAGTGAGTAGATGCCTGAGGCTGGCACCAGAGAATAAAGAAAAACGAGTGGCCATTTTTTTTTTTTGGTTTTTAATTAAAAAAATTTTTTTTTTGTGGTCGTTGTTTTGTTTTGGTGGGTGCTTTCTGGAAGTCTTAAAGGGGCAGGGTGGGACACTTAATCCAGAGGTAGGGAATCCAGGGATCTCTGGGCATGATAATCCCCTGGGCTGCAGGGAGCTCGGAGGCCCCTTATGGAGATAAATAGCCTCCAGGCTGCTCCCCCTCCAACGTGACTCCACCATTTTGGAGCAGCTGCCTGACCCAGGACACGCCCACAGCAACAGCGGAGATTAACTCCATAGCAGCCGGGCAGGAAGCAGAAGCCCTGTCTGCATGCAGCTACCCAGCACAAGCCACTAGAGGTCGCTGTTCTCCCAGAAGAGGAGGGCCACAAACCAACAAGAAGGGAAGTCCTTCCAGCCTCACTCGTCCCAGCTCTGCAAACTATTCCTATCACCATGAAAAGGCAAAGCTACAGGCAGACAAAGATCACAGAGACAACACCAGAGAAGGAGACAGACCTAATCAGTCTTCCTGACAAAGAATTCAAAATAAAAATCATAAACATGCTGACAGAGATGCAGAGAAATACGCAAGAGACATGGGAGGAAGTCCGGAGGGAGATCACAGATGCCAGAAAGGAGATTACAGAAATGAAACAAACTCTGGAAGGGTTTATAAGCAGAATGGGTAGGATGCAAGAGGCCATTGACGGAATTGAAACCAGGCAACAGGAACACATAGAAGCTGACATAGAGAGAGATAAAAGGATCTACAGGAATGAAACAATATTAAGAGAACTGTGTGACCAATGCAAAAGGAACAATATCCGTATTATAGAGGTACCAGAAGAAGAAGAGAGAGGAAAAGGGATGGAAAGTATCTTGGAAGAAATAATTACTGAAAACTTCCCCAAACTCGGGGAGGAAATAATCAAACAGACCACGGAAATACACAGAACCCCCAACAGAACGGATCCAAGGAGGACAACACCAAGACACATAATAATTAAAATGGCAAAGATCAAGGATAAGGAAAGAGTGTTAAAGGCAGCTAGAGAGAAAAAGGTCACCTATAAAGGAAAACCCATCAGGCTAACATCAGGCTTCTCGACAGAAACCCTACAGGCCAGAAGAGAATGGCATGATATATTAAATGCAATGAAACAGAAGGGCCTTGAACCAAGGATACTGTATCCAGCACGACTATCATTCAAATATGACGGTGGAATTAAACAATTCCCAAACAAAAGCTGAGGGAATTTGCTTCCCACAAACCACCTATACAAGACATCTTACAGGGACTGCTCTAGATGGGAGCACTCCTAAAAAGAGTACAACACAAAACACCCACCATATGAAGAATCAAGGAGGAGGAATAAGAAGGGAGAGAAGAAAACAATCTCCAGACAGTGTATATAACAGCTCAATAAGTGAGCTAAGTTAGGCAGTAAGATACTAAAGAGGCTAACCTTGAACCTTTGGTAACCACGAATTTAAAGCCTGCAATGGCAATAAGTACATATCTTTCAATAGTCACCCTAAATGTTAATGGACTGAACGCACCAATCAAAAGACACACAGTAATAGAATGGATAAAAAAGCAAGACCCATCTATATGCTGCTTACAAGAAACTCACCTCAAATCCAAAGACATGTACAGACTAAAAGTCAAGGAATGGAAAAACATATTTCAGGCAAACAATAGCGAGAAGAAAGCAGGGGTTGCAGGACTAATATCAGACAAAATAGACTTCAAAACAAAGAAAGTAAAAAGAGATAAAGAAGGACACTACATAATGATAAAGGGCTCAGTCCAACAAGAGGATTAACCATTCTAAATATATATGCACCCAACACAGGAGCAGCAGCATATGTGAAACAAATACTAACAGAACGAAAGGGGGAAATAGACTGCAATGCATTCATTCTAGGAGACTTCAACACACCACTCACCCCAAAGGATAGATCCACCGGGCAGAAAATAAGTAAGGACACGGAAGCACTGAACAACACAATAGAGCAGATGGACCTAATAGACATCTATAGAACTCTACATCCAAAAGCAACAGAATATACATTCTTCTCAAGTGCACATGGAACATTCTCCAGAATAGACCACATACTAGGCCACAAAAAGAGCCTCAGTAAATTCCAAAAGATTGAAATCCTACCAACCAACTTTTCAGACCACAAAGGCATAAAACTAGAAATAAACTGTACAAAGAAAGCAAAAAGGCTCACAAACACATGGAGGCTTAACAACATGCTCCTAAATAATCAATGGATCAATCACCAAATCAAAATGGAGATCCAGCAATATATGGAAACAAATGACAACAATACTAAGCCCCAACTTCTGTGGGACACAGCAAAAGCAGTCTTAAGAGGAAAGTATATAGCAATCCAAGCATATTTAAGAAAGGAAGAACAATCCCAAATGAATGGTCTAATGTCACAATTATCGAAATTAGAAAAGGAAGAACAAATGAGGCCTAAGGTCAGCAGAAGGAGGGACATAATAAAGATCAGAGAAGAAATAAATAAAATTGAGAAGAATAAAACAATAGCAAAAATCAATGAAACCAAGAGCTGGTTCTTCGAGAAAATAAACAAAATTGATAAGCCTCTAGCCAGACTTATTAAGAAGAAAAGAGAGTCAACACAAATCAACAGTATCAGAAACGAGAAAGGAAAAATCATGACGGACCCCACAGAAATACAAAGAATTATTAAAGAATACTATGAAAACCTATATGCTAAGAAGTTGGGAAACCTAGGAGAAATGGACAACTTCCTAGAAAAATACAACCTTCCAAGACTGACCCAGAAAGAAACGGAAAATCTAAACAGACCAATTACCAGCAATGAAATTGAATCAGTAATCAAAAAACTACCCAAGAACAAAACCTCCGGGCCAGATGGATTTACCTCGGAATTTTATCAGACATACAGGGAAGACATACTACCCATTCTCCTTAAAGTTTTTCAAAAAATAGAGGAGGAGGGGATACTCCCAAACTCATTCTATGAAGCTAACATCACCCTAATACCAAAACCAGGCAAAGACCCCACCAAAAAAGAAAACTACAGACCAATATCCCTGATGAACGTAGATGCAAAATACTCAACAAAATATTAGCAAACCGAATTCAAAAATACATCAAAAGGATCATACACCATGACCAAGTAGGATTCATCTCAGGGATGCAAGGATGGTACAACGTTCGAAAGTCCATCAACATCATCCACCACATCAACAAAAAGAAAGACAAAAACCACATGATCACCTCCATAGATGCTGAAAAAGCATTTGACAAAGTTCAACATCCATTCATGATAAAAACTCTCAGCAAAATGGGAATAGAGGGCAAGTACCTCAACATAATAAAGGCCATCTATGATAAACTCACGGCCAACATTATATTGAACAGCGAGAAGCTGAAAGCATTTCCTCTGAGATCGGGAACTAGACAGGGATGCCCACTCTCCCCACTGTTATTTAACATAGTACTGGAGGTCCTAGCCACGGCAATCAGACAAAACAAAAACACACAAGGAATCCAGATTGGTAAAGAAAAAGTTAAACTGTCACTATTTGCAGATGACATAATACTGTACATAAAAAACCCTAAAGACTCCACCCCAAAACTACTAGAACTGATATCGGAACACAGCAAAGTTGCAGGATACAAAATCAACACACAGAAATCTGTGGCTTTCCTATACATTAACAATGAACCAACAGAAAGAGAAATCAGGAAAACAACTCCATTCACAATTACATCAAAAAAAAAATACCTAGGAATAAACCTAACCAAAGAAGTGAAAGACTTATACTCTGAAAACTACAAGTCACTCTTCAGAGAAATTAAAGGGGACACTAACAGATGGAAACCCATCCCATGCTCGTGGCTAGGAAGAATTAATAGCGTCAAAATGGCCATCCTGCCCAAAGCAATATACAGATTTGATGCAATCCCTATGAAACTACCAGCAACATTCTTCAATGAACTGGAACAAATAATTCAAAAATTCATATGGAAACACCAAAAACCCCAAATAGCAAAAGCAATCCTGAGAAAGAAGAATAAAGTAGGGGGGATTTCACTCCCCAACTTCAAGCTCTACTATAAAGCCATAGTAATCAAGACAATTTGGTATTGGCACAAGAACAGAGCCACAGACCAATGGAACAGACTAGAGAATCCAGACATTAACCCAGACATATATGGTCAATTAATATTTGATAAAGGAGCCATGGACATACAATGGTGAAATGACAGTCTCTTCAACAGATGGTGCTGGTAAAACTGGACAGCTACATGTAGGAGAATGAAACTGGACCACTGTCTAACCCCATACACAAAAGTAAACTCAAAATGGATCAAAGACCTGAATGTAAGTCATGAAACCATTAAACTCTTGGAAGAAAACATAGGCAAAAACCTCTTAGACATGAACATGAGTGACCTCTTCTTGAACATATCTCCCCAGGCAAGGAAAACAACAGCAAAAATGAACAAGTGGTACTATATTAAGCTGAAAAGCTTCTGTACAGCAAAAGACACCATCAATAGAACAAAAAGGAACCCTACAGTATGGGAGAATATATTTGAAAATGACACATCTGATAAAGGCTTGACGTCCAGAATATATAAAGAGCTCACACGCTTCAACAAACAAAAAACAAATAACCCAATTAAAAAATGGGCAGAGGAACTGAACAGACAGTTCTCCAAAACAGAAATACAGATGGCCAACAGACACATGAAAAGATGCTCCACATCGTTAATTTTCAGAGAAATGCAAATTAAAACTACAATGAGGTATCACCTCACACCAGTAAGGATGGCTGCCATCCAAAAGACAAACAACAACAAATGTTGGCGAGGCTGTGGAGAAAGGGGAACCCTCCTACACTGCTGGTGGGAATGTAAGTTAGTTCAACCATTGTGGAAAGCAGTATGGAGGTACATCAAAATGCTCAAAACAGACTTACCATTTGACCCAGGAATTGCACTCCTAGGAATTTACCCTAAGTATGCAGCAATCAAGTATGAGAAAGACCAATGCACCCCTATGTTTAATGCAGCACTATCTACAATTGCCAAGAATTGGAAGCAACCTAAATGTCCATCGATAGATGAATGGATAAAGAAGATGTGGTACATATACACAATGGAATACTACTCAGCCGTAAGAAAAGGGCAAATCCTACCATTTGCAGCAACATGGATGGAGCTGGAGGGTCTTATGCTCAGTGAAACAAGCCAAGTGGAGAAAGAGAAATACCAAATGATTTCACTCATCTGTGGAATATAAGAACAAAGGAAAAACTGAAGGAACAAAACAGCAGCAGAATCACAGAACTCAAGAATGGACTAACAGGTACCAAAGGGAAAGGGACTGAGGAGGATGGGTGGGTAGGGAGGGATAAGGGGGGGAAGAAGCAGGGGGGTATTAAGATTAGCATGCATGGGGGGTGGGGGAAAGGGGAGGGCTGTACAACACAGAGAAGGCAAGTAGTGATTCTACAACATTTGCTATGCTGATGGACAGTGACTGTAAAGGGGTTTATAGGGGGGACCTGGTATAGGGGAGAGCCTAGTAAACATAATATTCATCATGTAAGTGTAGATTAATGATAACAAAAAAAAAAGGCAGTTCCTGTGTGGAGACCTCCAATGAGTCCTACACAAGGGTATAAAGGGCATATAAAAGTGTAGGCAAAGGGTCTGATGATCATCGAAAAACCCGAACAAAGATCCACGCACTGCTACAGCTGTAGATGCACTCATCCCACCAGTTCCTGGACTTGCCATGGGAATGAGGAAGGAGATATCTAAACTGGCCTGTGCATACAGTAAAACAACAAATTTGACTGGATCTATACTGTTGGAACTCAACCAAGAATTTGGAGAAGTGCAAATTGTAGCGCTCCAAAGTCTTACAACTACAGACTATTTACTGTTAAAAGAACATATGGGATGTGAACAGTCCCCAGGAATGGGTTGTTTTAATTTGTCTGATTTCTCTCAGACTGTTGAAGCTCAGTTGGACAATATCCACCATATCATAGATAAGTTTTCACAAATGCCTAAGGTGCCTAACTGGTTTTCTTGGTTTCACTGGAGATGCTGGTAATTACAGGTATGCTTTGGTTATGTAACTATACTCCTATTATGTTAATGTGTGTGCGCAATTTAATTAGTAGTTTAAAACCTATACATGCTTAAGTTACTCTACAAGAAGATATGTCAAAGAAATAATCAATCTTCCCATGTGTTCTTCCGCCTGCTACTTCTATAGCTTTTCTTCTTCCTTCCTAATTACAACCCTTAAATAGAATTCGTGCCTCATATCGAATTTACCGAGTATCATAATTCTTCCAAGTGGTAAAGATACCTCAAGACAAATGCTGGGCATAGAAGCCACAGGGCATAGATCTGCAAAGAAGTAAAAAGCTAACCTTTTCAAACAATAAGGCTTCTGTCTCACTTACCAACTTTACATTTCCCTGTATGGCCCTGGAAGATGACTGGTTAGCCAGAGACGGGTAAGATTCCTCAAGGGAGGAACAACCTAAGACAGGCACAGTCACAGCGGGGCCATCAGGTGAGAAATTGGGGATCAACAGAGGTGAGGCTTAGAACCTCACCCCCTCTGTTCTGAGAGAAATCTTCTGCATCTGTGGATGTTTTATTGCCCTTGTCTAGCTTGGATTAACACATAGTCTACAGGCACACACCTGATCATCTACATTTGCTCTCTTACAACACTAAACTATGTTTTCTACCTTTATCTTGTATCTACCTACCACTTCAGCATTTTATTAAAAATAATAATAATAGAGAAAGGTGGTATCCACATATAAATCAAGTATAAAAATCAAATGAGTATTCATATTTGAACTGACTGTTTATAGTTCATAATGCATGAGCAAAACTGAAAGTTTCTGTGATGACTGCCCTTGTACTGTTCACCATGTAACTTATTCACTATGTAAGAATTTGTTCTCCATGTAAGAACTTGTTCATTATGCTTCAGAAGATTGGAGACCAACGAAAATTAGGCTTGGGGTGGATTAATGATCGTGCATTGAGCACTGATTCCCCTATACAGAATTTTATTGTTGTTAACAACCATTTGATCAATAAATATGAGAGATGCCCTCACAACAACAACAAAAAAGAAAAAGTACACACTTCCAATTGTAAAATAAATAAGTAACTGGGATGTAATGTATAGCATAAGGAATATAGTCAAAATATTGTAACAACTTGGTATGGTGATAGCTGGTACCTAGAATTATCATGTATATAAATGTTGAATCACTGTGTTGTACACCTGAAACTAATGTAATGTAATACTGTGTGTCCACTACCCTTCAATAAAAAATAATTATCTACAAAAAAAAAATATATATATATATATATATATAGATTACCTCTAGAACAGGATTTCTCAGCCTCAGCACTACTGGCATTTGGTATGAATAATTTTTTGCTGTGGGGCCTGTCCTGCTCACCTGTAGATATTTAGTAGCACATTAGTCATTACCCTCTAGATGCCAGTAATATCCTCTCAGTCATGACAAAATGACCTTCAGTCAGTCAGAATTATCTTCAGACCTTGCCAAATGTTCCCTGGGGGCACACTGCACCCAGTTAAGAAATGCTACTCTAGAGATAGGAGGAAAATGGGGGGAGGAGGCATTGTAACATTTTGCCTAAATTGCTTAATGGAACATGTACATACATGTTTTTTATGTAATTAATAATTTTAAAAGTAAGCCTAAATTCTCATGGGTAAATGGTCTAAAGTCCAAAGTTGTTTTAAATGTTAGAAACAAATCCTCAATTTCCTGGTACAGTGAAAAAAAGAAAGTTCACATGAATAGTTATTAAGAGCAGGAGAGAAGACAGAATCTTGGATGATACACAAGTTTGTATCTAGTAGAAATAATCACTTTTTTTATCACATTATTTTGCCACAAAAACAAAAGGAACCATTTAAGGGAATGTAATGAGCCTGGTTTGGATATACTGAGATGGAAGAATTTATAGGTCATTTAGGTAGACCTGAAGCATCCTGTAAGGTGATAAAAGTTAGAATTAAAGATTCAAGAGTCAATAATACATAGGTTGTATTTGGAAATCATGAGCCTTCAGGAAAGCAAAACGGCTACAAAGAAACTCTGAGCCATAACTGAGGACTGAAAAAGGAAGACCAGGGGAGAACTGAAGAGTCGTTTTCATATTTCAAAAGTTTTCAGAAAGCAGAAAAGCCAGAAGACAATTGGATCATGGAAGCTAAGAGAAAGGTTTAAATAAAGAGTGGCTAATGTTTCCTTAGATCTCATCTCTGTGAAAAAGAAAAATTAAGTAACCTACTGGCACAAAAACAGAAGAGATGAAATAGATTTAATTCAGGAGAAAGTGGGGTCAGTCTTAAAGCAGCACTCACTGACCATCAAGGGAGTAACTCTGGAACTGAGAAGTCACTGGCTCCACAAATCATCAAAAAGGAAGTTCTACTAGAAGAAAACCCTGAAATCTCATGCACCTCTATCATTCTTGCCCACTCATTCAAGGCTCCTACAAGCCACCAGGTCTCAGAACCTCAGCTGTACTCTGGTCCTCAGAAGGAGAGGAGCAGGCTGCAACTCTGAGTAGAAGCACTTTCTCAAAGATCTGGAGCAGAGCTTGGTCTCTTATCAGGCTAAGGTAGATCCCATTTAGACTGTGAAATGCACAATCCACACAGTAAATCAAAAACTCTCTCCCTTGGGCCTAAGATTTTTCATCCTTGATGCCTCTTCTACAGACTAAGCTTCTATAAATAAGACTGATGGGTTAATTTGGGTTAATTATCCAGGGAGGTTGGAATATATTCTCCTTGTGAAGTTCCAGCTCTGGTATATACCTATGAAAACACACTTTTTCATTTTATCCTTTCAGGAAGTCCTAACTCAAGATCTGAGTTCTTGAACTGCAGTAGGCCTGGGAAGCTCTGAAACTACAGGCAAAAATTAGTGTGCACTTTTTTAGGGAGAAAGTCCTTTTCATAAGATTCTCAGGAGGATCTAGCACCCCCAAGTTTAACAGTGTTATTGTGTATCTCAGGTCCTACTTATGATCATTTACTGAATAATTTGTGACATCCATTTTAGACTTATGTGTGAAGTCCAGGTACCTATGTCCACTAGGATTTTGGATATATGGGACTAGAATAGAACTCAAAGAGAAAATATTTGAGAACAAAAAGACAATTTAATAAATCCTAAGCATATAAATGGTTGTTAAAGCAGTGGGAGTGGATGAGACCCTTCCTCCTATGTACAGGGTTGTGAAAAGGAAACCAGAACTAGACTAGTGAACATATACAGGGGAAAGGTGGGTGGATGACGAGGAGCCAGGAAGCACAAACGAGAAACATGAAGTGTTTCCCTGAGGGAAAAAGAAAAGTCAAATGTGTCCATTGAGTATGGCCACTAGGAGGGCAGTGAACACTACCAGACATCTTCAGGGAAATAGCTGGGGTAGACTTCATGAGTCAAAAATATGAAGAATGGTGGGGGTGAGAAGGCCGTAAATGCTGCATAGTTTTAAACAGCTTGTCAGTGAAATCCAGAAGGCAGACAAGATGACAACAGGGAGCCTAACAGGCATAAGGGGGTCTTGGTTATTACTCTCGTGAGGTTTCCTTGGCTGCAAATTCATGAAGCAAGGCAAGCGCAGAGACTGGTTTTTCAGAGAAGAGAGTAATACCAAGGAAGCTAGACCTCATGGGTGCTTGCTGTTCCTCTGCATTAATGAAAGCACTTTCAAGAAGACGCTGAAAAGTTCCTTTCAACATAAAACTTCGGGTTTGCCCAATACCCACACCTCTTCTACCACTTACTTAACCTCAAACACTTCACAAAAAGTATTATTTCCCCCTAATTTATAAGAATAAATAATCTTCACAGAAGTTTACTAAACCTCAATAAAGTAAGCTCTGCCTTGGAAATGATGTCCAGGACATCATGGTGACCCCCATACCCCTTCCTCAGGGCGCATTCTCTACTCCACCTGCCTGCACGCAACCCACTCACAGGGCCTGAGGCCCTCGCGGCCTCACCAAGCCAGTCCAGAGCCATGGCTCTGCGTGGACAGGCATGAACATGGGCGGGCCAGAGGCCCCACGCCTGCGCAGCTGCTCCAACAGCCTCAAACCGGGCCACCCACAGCCCCAGACATTCTCACTGCCTCACCTCAGGCATGCTGCCCCTCGGTGTTGGGTCAGTGCAATCGATCTCCAAATAACTGGGAGACGCGTGGATGCAAAAGCAAGAGCGTTTATTGGGTAGCCAGCATGCTGGGGTCTCACACTCACAGGTGGAGACCCCAAAGTACAAGTTCATTCTTCTTTTATACACAGGAATGAGGTTGTGTGCAGAACAGGCCCGTGCGCAGAATGGACCGTGCGCAGAGCGGGCCAGGACCATGCGCAGAGCGGGCCTAGATATGACCTGACCTAGATATGACCTGACCTCCCTGCAACCAACTTGTTCACCAACCATTTGGACCGGTTCCTTCTAGGTGGAGTGACACTTCTGACCTCCACGTGGGCAAGCCATCCAACTTCCACTCGCAGGGAGCATACGACCAGCCCTGGCAACTGTGTTGGTAAAATTTTTGTGACTCTTTTAACTTCTTCTTGATGTGATCTCTTTTACAAAATGAAGTCACTTATAAAATGGAGTAGCTTATGTCAAGACTCTTTAGTCAGGACTCTTCATTCGGGACCAAAGCCTTTCCAGAAAGCTCTGGCTCCGCCCCTCCAGGGAGTCCCTGCAACCAGCGCAGCTCCTCCCCTAGGCCGCCCACAGGCCCCGCCCCTTCCCCGGGCCTCCGCAGCTCCCATCCGGGGACTGAGCTCGGTCTCCGAAGCCTCGCGACAGTGCCTTGAGCTGCCGGTAGCTGCTGAGTTCGCGTGCAGGAAACAGAAAAGTGGATAAACTAAGCTCCTTCCCTCAAGGGGTTCCTATTCCAGTTGGGGAAGACAGACCATAAACGATACACAAGTAAACACATCATTTAACAGGTGGTGGTAAGCGCTAAAAAGAAAAACAAAGCAGAGTAAGGGGTAGGGGAATGAGGACGCAGACCTTTCACGGTCGTCGTTAAAGGCCTGATAAGTCTGAAGGGAAGGAGGGCAGAAACTCGTGACTACCTGTTGGAAGAATATTGCTGACAGAGCACCCAGTGAACACGAAGGCCTTCAGGGTCCGAGTGTGGCTGGTCGCAGGCAGCATGTGAGCAGGCAGGGTGCTCCTTCGCCCTCTCCAGATGCCCGACCCCCCCGTGGGTGTGTGGACATGGGGTCACCCAGACCTGGTAAAGACTGAGTGCGAAACAGGGAAGCCACGTGTCTGCGCGCATGGGAACCCCGGTCACTCCTCCATAACCCGTGGCCAGGGTGATCAGAGGCGTTGGCAGGACGGGGACATTGGACCTGGAGGCAGGCAGCTTTCCTAACCATGTCAGATTATTTTGTTTAGGGTGGCCAGACAATATACAGGATGCCCAGTTAAATTTGGAAGTTTGGATAAAGAATGAATAGTATGTTGGTATATCATGCAAAATTATTGTTTAATCTGAAAATAGAGTTTAACGGGTGTACTACTAAAGTTTAATTGGGTATTTTCATTGGCTAAACCTGGCAACCCTAATGTTAGGGTCCAGATGCCAAGTTTGGAAACTCAGGAACAATGCTGTGTAGTTTGTATTGTAGCCTGAGGCAAAAGCAAATGTGTGCCTCTTATATACATGTTTTTGTGTATTTTTTAATGCCTAATGTTCCCATTAATGTTTTTAATGTCTAGTTGAAAAATTGAAAAGCTGGTGTATTAAAATTCACATTATTTTCACCTTCAAATATTTCATTTATGCCACAATTTCAAATTACTATAAATTTTATTTTCCTGGCTTTAATGTAAGCAAACTTGGCAATAAAATTTTCAAAATTTACTTTCCCTAAGTACGAACTTAAATAATTTTTAATTAACTTTGGTTTACTGAGACTTCTTTTGTAGTATGCTATTATGACTGGTATTGTTTAAAAAATAAATTCCCTAGACCACTTCCAAATCTGGATAAAAATGCACTAATAATAATTGGTAACTCAGTCTTAGAGGACCCAAACACGATGCTGATTTTGTTACAAATTATTGATATTGTACACTGCTTAAACCTACTTCAGATGAAATTTCCACAGGATTTAAGTCTTTGGACTGTTAAAGAGACTTTTTGTAAATGATGTAGTCATAGAAAATAATCTTTCTCAATGTAAAAATTCAAAATATCTGAAGACACTTCATTTGGTTTTTCATATCTCCATTTCAAGACATCTATAATCTCCTTAATTTCTACTTGATAAACTTTTCCTATAGTAATTGATGCACTTATCCAGTGATATGCACATTTCCAATTTCTTTTCATTTTCAAGTTCAGGAAGTATATTCCTATCTTGCTAAAGTTTTAATCAAATATTCTTTCAGATTTTTTTTTTTGTTCTCACTTGTTATAAGCAAAGAGATAGGCCTATTAAGCATGCAGCTTCAGATACAGTTTTTTTATTGTAAAACTTTTTACTTCAAAATATCCTATACAGATGAATTGCATAAAAATTTGTAATCTATTTGCATCAAGGTACTGTTTCAGCATTTTGTACTTTGTCATGTGACGTATCTTTTAATATTTGAGGAAATGTGTGCTTTCATTGCAGTTGATCATGGTGCCCCCATCAGAATTCATATGTATACTTTAAGGTAGTTTTCAGAAAAGGCATAAGTCTATTTGCTCATTGAATTCACAAAAAAATACATATATCCTTTGTAAAACGCTAACAGGGTTACATTTGAATTCATTGAAAGCAGCATTTTGCACATTAAGATTATGAGCTGAGCAAGGCACAATTTGGCATCATTTGGGGGGAAAATAATGACTCATACACCCTTTTATATACACACTTGCTGTATTTGTTCCACTGCCATAACCCTGAACTCATTTTTTTGTAATTTTTTTCCAATTTAAGAATTTTGCAAGACAGCTCTATCCCTTTGTCTCTGCAATAACACTTTCTTGTACTATGACATCTTTAATGCATACCTGATAATCTCACACATTTGTTCATGATGGCTGCATCTTGTGTACAAAGAGTAAGGAAAAGTATTTTGCTTCTTTTATTCCCATCAGTGTTTCAGATCTAGTGTGACTTCCTAATAGCATTATGTGTACCCCCAAAATTCTTATGTTGAAGTCCTAAACCCCCAGTACCTTGGACTGTGACTGTATTTGGAGTTAGAGAATTTAAAGAGGTAATTGAGGTAAAATGAGTTCATATGGATGGGCCCTAATCCAACGTGACTGGTGTCCTTACACAGAGATTAAGACAGTCAATGCACAGCCCGAGGGTGACCATGTGAGGACATAGTGAGAAAGCAGCCATCTGCAAGCCAGAAGCCTCGGAAGAAACCAAACTTCCTGACGCCTTATCTTGGACTTATAGCTTCCAGAGTTGTGAGAAAATTAATTTCTCTTGCTTAAGCCACCTAGTCTGTAATATTTTGTTATGACTGCCCTAGCAAACTAATACACATCACAAATTTGTTCAGAATTATTGGACAAGGCACAGATTCCTTTTTATGATAACACCAACATGGTAACGACTGGGAGTTCAGTTAAATTAAGAAACATAGAATTTGATTTCAACATTTAAAATCAACTTATCATAGATATTAAAAGTATCCAAAGTGTGACTGATAGATCTGGGAGATAAAAGGGCATATGATAGCTAATCATATGTGTCACCTTGACTAGACTACAGTGACCAGTTATTTGGCCAAACACTAGATAGATCTTCATCATACATACTAGCAAGGCAGACAAGGTAAGGCAACCTGAACAAAAAGGGGAGGCAATGAGAGAGGACTATAAATAATAGGACTATTAAAAAGTGGCAAAGGCAGGGGAGATGTGATGGGGAATAGTGAGCCTGATCATCTCTCAAATTTCTAATGTGGGGAAATCAAGAGACACTACTTTGTAAGTATATGATTTACAGCTCAAAAATTAAAAACAAAGGTAATTGAAAGACATTATCTTTCAAAGGCAAATGAAGGTAGGAAATAGGTAAGGAGAGCAGTAAAGTGAGGAAGAATCATTCACGGTAAGCTCTTCTGTTCCTTATTTTTTAAGACATGTCATGTATTTTAAACTGGGATAGCGGAGAAAGCAAACTTCTACTTATGCTTCAAGACCCAGATCCACTGGTGCCTACTGTTTTTACCAAGTAATAGCAGACCCTCACTCTCCTGTGCTACTTGAACACTAGATTCTGTTATCAGAGCTCACATTTCACATATCTACTTATCAGTCTCTTCCATTACTCTGAGTTATTTAAAAGTAAAGGTAGCATTTTATTTACCTTTGCTTCCAAATCAGATCTTTAATAACTGTCAAATGGTTGAAAATGGAAGTTCATTATTTAAGAGCAAAGGCTTTGGGAAGCTACCAGATCAGTGTTTGATTCCCAGACCATTCACTAAGCAGCAAGTAAGGCCTCATGTAACCTCAGGTATATTACCTAACCTTTCTGACCTTAAGTTTTTTAGTTACCTAAAGGTTACGAATTTGAAGTAACAAATTGTAACATCCCTAGCACACTACAAAATGCATCCTGAAATGCTCAACTATTGCCAAAGTGAACATGTTAATGCTAAGTAGGTTATTAAAGACTACTGAAAACAGTGCTCTATCTCTATGGTTATCCTGTGTTTGTTTCCATGACCACCATGGGATTGACTGGCAGGCACCCACGCATAGCAGATTCTTTAATGGTTGATTATATGCTTAACGCATGAAATGTTTGAGATGAATGTGGAACATATTATGCCAGTTAACAAAGGAAGATATCAAAGACAAGTTCTGAAATCTTATTTCACATGAAAATGAATTTTAAAAAAGCAAAAGAACAAGAGACTTCTACTCTGAGCTAAGATGGGAGTAACTTATGGCAGGAACCCTCACGTCAAAACCAACCATGAAAGGTGGATACAATCTCTTAAAAATCTATTTAAAGGCATCAACAACCTGCTGAAGCAAAAAGGGCTTGGGCATCAAGATCCTCAGGAAAGGATCAATCTCAGGTTGGTGAGCCAAAACTCTATAGACTCTTTTATCCTCAGATTACTTACTGATTCTGGGCATGGGGTGAGAGACCGAGGACCCAGATAAAGGACCCAAGTAATGGGCAACTGCTAAGAGGCAGAGAAACCAGCAGAGCTCCTGACAGTCTCAAGGGAAACTTGAGAGACAAAAATTAGGCTGTAGTTTGTTAGACTATTGAATAGGAGGGACAGGTAGAGAGTTTAGTCAACCACTCAGCCTGTTTACCCACATATACATTTTCTGAATTCTGAAGATGTAGAGAAGGAAGGTTAAGAAGCTAAGCAGAAAACTTCTGAAAAGTGAATTTGGTGGGGGAAAGGCAGTATCTAGATTCTGAGGATAAAAGGATTAGAGCTATAGAATTGCCATGGGGGGCAGATCCAGTGAACACTCAAGGCTCTCAACTGGAAAACCCCTAGAGGACTATATTCTGTAAGAGGGGAAGTGAGGGTAGACCAAAAAGAAAGAAAAGAAAACTTCATCACATTAATAAAGTCAGTTCAGGCCCTGAATGGATTAAGGTGATCAATCCCTGTTCTGTCTAGTAGAGGAAAGGGTGAACCCTTTTGTATAGAAGTTGTCACCATCCAGAACTAGTATGATTTATCATACACAATGTCCAGCATTCAACTGAAAATTACCAGGCATACCAACAGAGTGGAAAAAATGACCAGAAACCAAAGGGAAAAAAAGACAACAGAAAAGAGATCCACAGAAAATCAAAATCATTGTTAGACAAGAAATTTTAAATTTCTGACTTTAGTTCAAGAAAAACACAGAGAAATGACAAATTCCCTAGAGAATTAGAATTTATTAAAAAATAAGTGAATGGATATTCTAGGACTAAAACTTATATGAACTGAAGAACTCAATAAGTGAGCTTAGCAGAAGAAAGAAATGAATTCAAAAACAGATCAATAGAAAATACGTAGTCTGAGTCACAAGTGGGAAGAAAAGGATAGGAAACACAGAAAAGAGAGTAGGAAACATGAAACATAGTAAGAAGTTCTAATCCAGATTATTGGAGTCCCAAAAAGAAAAGAGACAGAAACAATACTTGAATAAAGTCTGAGAAATTTCCAAAACTGATCAAAGCCATCAACCTACAAATTCAAGAAGCTCTGTCAACCCCAAGCCAGAAAATAACAAAAAGAAACCCACAATGGGTACATCACAGTAAAACTACTCAAAGCCAAAACAAAGAAAAAAATCTTAAAAAGCAGACAACACGGGGATGGGGGAGGACTACTTTCAAAGGAGCAACAAAATGACAAGATGGCTGAATTTTCAACAGAAATGGTGTAAACTGGAAGATGGTATTACCTATTTAAAGTACTTAAAGAAAAATTCCTAAATGCATTTAATAGAATTAGTAAACTAGTAGACAGTTGTAAAAATTAGCCCAAAACAGCATAGATATAAAAAAATATTAAAGACAGGTTAGGAGAGAAAAACTGTATTTTATAGTCTAATTTACATTTAATCAGAGTTCCAGACACACAAAATATTGGAAGAGCAAATTACTTAATAATTCTCCAAAACTGATTAAAGATACTGTTGTATGGATTCAGGAAGCCCAAAGAATCTCAAACAGGAAAAACAAAATTAAAAACAAAACCTAAAATTCCATTAATTTTCTGTTGTTTCTCAGCTCTAAGCTCACCCTTGTGTATACCCTGCTATTATACTGGATTTTGACTCAGTAAACCACATTTCCCAAATTCCCATACCATCTGGCTTCCTATTAGGTTCTGCCAATGGAAGGCACTAGAGGGAGATTAGAGAGCAGTCAGATAGGTAGAGTTGCCCTAGAACAGTGATTTTTTTTACATGAGACAGTTTTATATATTAAGTCACTGAGATTCAGAATTTATTACTGTAGCATAATCTAATCTTATCCTAATAAAATATGCAAACAGAATTTTTTTAAGCAGACCCTTGTACTTCATACCATATATAAAAATAAAACCCAGGTGTATTAAAGACATAAATGTAAAAAACAAGACTTTAACGTCTTTAGAAATGAATATAGAAAGTATCTTCATGCTCTTGGGGCAGAGAAGAATTTCTTAAGACACAAAAGCACAAATCAAAAAGGAAAAGCTTGATAAATCCAACAAAAATTACAAACTTGCTAATCAAAAAACAAGAGTGAAAAGACAAACTAGAAAAAAGACAATTGCAAAATATATAACCAACAAGTTTGTGTCTGTAATGTATTTAAAATTCTTATGAATCAGTAAAAAACTTGAAGAAAGGTGTTTAATGTCATTAATAATGTTAAATAGGTTATCCTATATATGTGAAACAAACTAACTAAAATGCAAAAGTATGACAATGCAGATATTGGAGGAGGTTAGGATAACAAGAACTCTTATTTACTCCTGGTGCCAATGCGCAGAACTACTCTGGAATACATTATATGGTGAAGTTGAAGACTCACCTTCTAAGAGTCAGCAGTTCCATCATATAGTCTACAGAAATGTGTGTTTATGTATACACCAGAAATCATGTATAAAAATGCAAATGGCAGCATTATTCATAGTATACAGACTGACACCAAGTCAAATGTCCATCAACAGTATATTGGCTATATGGTGGTACTGTTCTCTAATACACATTAACAAAACTACACAAATTACAACAAACTATAGCTACACGACATGGATGAATAAAAATAACTTTCATGTGAAAGACGCCAAACACCCAAAAAACATGCTCTGTCCATTCACAGGAAGTTCAAAATCAGGGAGAACAAAATTACTACTTATTTAGGGATGTAGACACAGACAGCAAAACAAGAAAGAAAAGGAATGACTACCACAAATCACTAGACAATGGTTAAACCACCAAATCCCTGTGGGTTGGGGTGGGGGGTAGCAGGTGTGGTCCAGGAGTTTACAGAGGCTCCTGAGGTACAGATCCGAAAATAATCTAATCTGGGTGGTGGTGACGTGCTTGAGCTCACCTTCATGGTCTTTAAATTGTACACCTATATAATCACGAACATTCTGTGTATGTATCTCAAAGTTTAAAAACAAGAAATTCCTAATTATAACAGTATCATAATCATGCATACATGACCTCTGTTCTCTGGGAGGCAAGGAGAGACCATTTCCCTCACTTTGAAGAAGTTTGGGGATGTGTTAAAAACACATGTAGAACCTGTGTTTTGCCACAAAAGTATTCATTACCCAGATTCTGCCTGCACAGAGGAGATGCAAAGGAAAAGGTGTACTTGTTAAAAGCTTCCCCATCTTAAAAAATATTCCAAATAAGACTTTTTAAGGCTTCTGGCAGGGACATTTTATTTTTTGGTTAAAGCCACATTGATAGAATTGTTATAAAAACAAACATGTAAACAAAGTATCAGAACTTTGGATCACTGAAACAGCTCACACCTAAAACATCTGAGGTACAAAGGCACCTTGCTAGGTGCTAGACAGCCTGACTCTGCTGCAGCCACTCTGACCCACTCTTGCTGCCAGAGATGGCATAGGCTGGCCAGAGACGCTGGGACCCAAGCCACCCAGGGCCCCCCCACTCAGCTCTCCCTCTGCTCCAAACATTCACTCCTCCGCAGACCCGCCTGAGAGGGGCTGGAAGCTACAAATGTGTCTGTCACGTTGAACTTGAAAATGACATGGTCTGTGAGGCCACGAAGGGGCAGGGCAGAAAAGGATGTCAGTCAACTTCCGTTGATCCACAAGGCCTCAAAAACTCCTGTCCTCGTTCATGGAACCACTTATTGGAGACTGTGAACAGAAAGCAAGCATGTTACAATTCTGTTAGTTCAGCAGCCAAAATTAATGACTCCTTAAGGTGACTCCTGCACTGGGCCCTGGGAATCAGATGTGAGTTTAGACATGGTCTTGGCCTTGGGTTTGCTCATGAGCTGGTGAGGAAGACATATGTGTAAAAAATTAATTGTACAAAAGTCTGCTGGTAACATAAGATACATGTGTTTAGGTTGGCGTGGGAGCAGAGTCAAGGGGCATCTAGCCAGGTAAGAGAAGCAAAGGAGCCCCAGGGCTGGGACATGAAGCAGAGTACGAGCTATCTAGGGGAGACGAACGGACCAGATGGTCCTATACCAAGGGGGTCCAGGAAGTGGGATCAGGAACAGAAAGACTTCAAGGCATGAACCACCCTGGTGTGTGTCAAGGGCCCGAGGCAGCTTGCTATTACTGGGATGTTATTACAGGGTGGGAACTAAAGGTAGAAGACGAGGATGAGGAAGCCTGTCAGGATGTGGAGGGCCAGCAGATCCCATCTGTGCACTGCGGGGCGCAGAGTGGCAGAGCTGGCACTGGTGCTGTCACTAAGCTGTCTCTCCAATGCACAGGAACCATGATTTCCCTCAACATTGACGGTTTTATAACAAATAAAAACATACTAAGTTCAATGCACTAATGAAGTCATGGTATTTTAAAAATATAATTTAACACAATTTTTAAAAGTAATACATACACTTAGTTCAAAATTTCAAATTGTCTACAAAGCTTGTAATGATGCACAGCAATCTCCTACCTACCCCTTCCCACTGCAGAGGCCTTTCAACTCCTTTGGCTCTTTCTTCTGATATTCAACCTCGTGTTTCTAAACAACACGCTACGGTGCTGCTTCTTCCCTTTGCACTTTGGAGTTTTTATACTACCCCTAAAACATGTACTTATCCCCTCCTATCTTCCCAGTAGTGTCAAATCACAAGTTTTAGTTCATTAACATTCTGTGCTTACGTCCTGTCATTAACTGTTGCTGGCACCTGAGCTCCCTGTAGAGTATCCTGACATTTCTTGTACAATTTCTTCTTTTCCCTGAAGTCAGCCCTACTGTCAGATACCAGTTCTCTGCGACTGCTCCCTCAGAACCCCTGCCAGAGTCGACTCGCCTGTGTAGCCATCCTGGACTTAATGAGGTCCATGCAGCGCTCCCTGCCTGGGGCTTCCTCAGCTCTCTGGGCATTTGTTAATGGTCCCAAACAGCTGTGTTGGCACATAACCAGCTGAGTGGTCACCCACAGGGCTGGACAGGACTACCACTTAGCAAAACAAACAAACTCAAAGTGAGAGACAGTCTTGGCTCTGTGAAGATCTGTCAGCAGATGTCTCCCAGCTCAGAGTCCCAGGCTGAGGCCACCACAGCCAGCACCATGCCTTAAGCCACTGACCCCACTTGCAGCCCACGAGCACGGGGCAGGCAGCATGTCTCGTTCGGTAGTCACCTTCCCCACTCCGCAGGAGATTGTACCAGAATACAGCTGTGCCCTAGGAAAAAGCGACAGCTTGTCAGACAGTCCCCTAGATACTGGGCTCCAGGACCTGACCCCGGGTAGCACACAGCCCTTGCTTAGCAGAAACACCCTCAGATTCCCATGCAGGGAGGGACAGGGCTCTGCATGTCCAGGGAGACAGGAGTTCCCCAAAGAGCAGCTACCTTCTTGGTGGAGGGATGTTTGGAAACCCACCTGCTGCTGAAGAAACCTCCCTCCCCCAACCATCGCCCCAGATGGAAGCTGAGGCTTTGAAATCAGAGTTCAGGTAGGAAGGGGCTGAGGCCCTTCACAGTGAGTCACCCAGGCCAGGGAATGCGACCAGGAGGTGGGGACCTGGACGAGGCCTGAGCCCTGCTCCAACCTCTCACACACAACAACTAGAACCTACCTTCTTAGGCCAAATCGCAGCCCCCAGATCAGGGAAGACAGTGGCACCACCAGCCTCTACATCACTCATCTGGGAAAACAAGGCACAGAGGGTTGGCCCTTCCACGCAAGGCTCTTGGGGTGCCTGAGCCCCAGCCCACATGACAAGGTATGCAGATCCTCCTCAGCATGGGCGGCACCACTTGGCGGCTCCGCTCCACAGCCTGCCCTTCAGCCAAGGAAGGCTCTTCCCCCCTGCCCCTCCCTAAAACCTGCCTAATCTGGGTGGTTTCACCATCAGGACAGTCTCCACACCCTGGGCACTGCAGGAGACCCACACGCTGGCTGTCCGGGAATAGAACAAGCCGAGTCTGTACTAGGAGAGTTCCTGACTGAGCTGCATCCCTCGGGTCCCCATCCAACCTTAAGCCTAAGCCACCGTACATGGGGGGCTCCCTGCTGCTTCCAGTACCATCTGTGGCCCCCACCATGGGCTCTATCTCCCTGGCCAGCTGCAGGGACAGGTAAGCTGTGTCCCCAGGGGCCCTGCTTTCTCCCACAGTGTGGCCTCCAACAAAATGGAATACAGCTCAACAGCAGCCACTTCTTTCTCTTCTGGCTCTTACCTCAAGTTTTTTGCCTATAACATAATAAAATGTGGAGCTAAAATGTATTTCCACAGAACACATACCAGAGAGCCTGAAGGGCACTCCACAGACATACGGTAAGTAAGATGAAGACCCCTAATGGGTTCCCATAGTCCTGGGGATCAAATCCGGGCTCTTTTCTAGAACCCGCAGCTCCGTCAGTTTCCTCAGCCTCTCCCTCCTGCCACTCTCGTGTGCTGCCCCTGATCCACACCAGCCTTTTCCCCCTATTTTTCCAACTTCTCAAACTCCCCCCTCTTCTAGGTGTCCACACAATCTCTCTTCTGCCAGAAACCATGTTCCCACTAACTAATTTCCACTCAACCTTCAACTCTCAACTGACATGTTACTTCCCAGGAGAGGCCTTCTCTGAACCCCAACCCTGAGCTGCCTTTTCAAAGCACTTGTCACCATGGTAACTAAATAATCACCTCTCCTAGGCTGAAAGTAAGCCTCTCATATTAGACCACCAGCCCTACAACAGACCCCATGCATCCCGCTCAGCAGCACGTGCATGGCAGGCCCAGCACACAACTGCACCGGAAAGGCTTAAATGAGACGCCAAAGGGGAACAAGGCCAGGCACCTGTCTCTAAGGTGCCTCACAGCTTCTATGCCTCTTTAGGTCTGGCGCTCTGAGTGGAGGGGATTGGAAACTGTCCCTCGTGGGAGAGGTAAACCCAACAGCCTATGGTTAGAGCACAAGCAGCAGATAGGAGGTGGCCACAGAGCTCTGGGGAAACAAAGGCACCTTTCATTTAAGAGCACCTCATGGTTGCTTCCTCGTTCTGTCACCAAGGAGGGAACCCTCCAGGGCACCCATCCCTGAAGTCAAGACCAGCACTGGCCCCAACAGAGAGGAGCCAGGGATGGGAAAGTCAGGGGAGTAGGGGGAACACAGGCCAACTCTCTATTCCAGCCCAGAAGGGTACCGAGGGCCGAGGACCCAGCCTTCAGCCACCACTGGTGGTAACAGCCCTGACAGGCGTGGACATAAGAGCACACTGGAGGACCCAGGCTCCCCGAGGCCCAGATGCTGTATACATCATACTCACGTAGTGTAAGAACGTGGCCACACGATTCCCCGTCCCTAAACGCTTGAAAGCATCTTGCTCATGGCTCTATAAAATTAAGTGAGAGTGAAGAGGTGGGCCTGGACCCAATACTTACATAATTAAGAAACGTCGCTAACCTATTCCCCTCCGTTTTCAGGCCGCTGTCAAAAGGTCGCTGCAACAAATAACAACTTTCACCCAAGTTGGCAACTGACTTCATTCCCCCCACCCACCGGACTGGAGTGAAAAGGGTCAGGGAAGGTAGTGTGCATTCCATATATCAGCCTGGACCATGGCTGCAAAGGAAACCTTGGCCATGGCATGGGGGAAAGGAGGCAGGAAGAGCCTTCACAGAACCTAGTAAGATCCTCTGCTTTACACCATGGCAAAGAATGACAGAGCTGGGGGAAGGGGAACAACCCCCCATCACAGAGGAAGCAGCCAGGCTGCACTAGGCCCTGCAGGCTCCCCAATTCCAGATTTGGGCTCTTTCAGTAACAGAGAGTTGACCGTGGTGAGGCAGGTGAGGCACGATGTGGGGGCTGATGGGATCCTAGCAGCTCCAGCCTTCACAAACCAATTGGAGCAGAGTACCTATGATTGGGCCTTACCCTAGAGAAGTCAAAGTGTGGCTCGTACTGTCCTCCCATTCCGTAATTAGCAACCTGGTGGGAAATAACAGCGTTGGACCTTGTCAGCAGCATGAACAGACCTGCAGCAGCCCATCTCTCTAGGGATACTGACTCCCCAGGTAACAACCAGAATGACAGGTGCAGTCTCTGAAGGTGGAGGGTAACTGCGCCCTGCCAGCAGGGCAGAGCAAATGCTACAAGCACCCACAGCTGTATCCAGTAGTAAGGGTGCAGCACAAATGTGCTTCCCTCACAGAACAAGAAGGGCGACCTGCCAACGGCCACTGTGGAGAAGTTCCAGCCCCTCGGGGACACTCAGATGGCAGCAGAGGGAGCCCGTCCTGAGGCAGGCCCTGGCCCAGGCCCTGTTTGTTTGGGAGATAAGAAGAAGGAAATCCAGAGGACAGCCAACAACAAATTCAAGATTAGGCTTTTTTGTTATGCTTGTTTGGGAGCCACTCAGAGCCTGGCACTGTTCCTGCCACCTCTGTCATTATGCCCCAGGATCTGTTCTGGGTCAGGCTGAGCAGGGCAAACATATCCCACTCCACCCCACAGTGGTCCGCTTCGTGGAGTTCTTCTGCAGCCAAGTGAAGGACGAGGACATAGGCAGCTGGCTGCAGGGTGGCCAAGAGCTGCTGCCCCACCTCAGTGTCCCCATCAGGATCCCAGACCTGGAATAGGACCTGAGCCCCCTCAGCTTCGGCAACCAACAAGAGTCATTAATTGGATTAAAAATTGTAAATGCCTCACTGAACAGTTCATCAGCACAATGCAAGTCCTAAATCACAATGGTTATGTTAGCTTCGGTGGACGGAATAACAGCCGAAGTTCAAGATGAAGTGCAGATTCTGACACAGAAGCAGATGGATTGAGAGTTACCAGCAATGTTCCTCTGGGAGTACTTGGCTACTATATTTTACTGAAACCCTAAAAACCTCTGGGGCCCAGCTATTAGTCCTCAGAAAGTTGGTGTTTTTTGTGTATCCTTTGGGGCGATTCCAACAGTCAGATGAGAGATGCTGCAAAATTGGCAATAATGGAGACCTATGGACATGAGGGAGAGAAAGGGAGGGTGGACTTTACAAGAGAGGAAATCCTGTTGGATCAAAAAAACAGCATTTATCAAATGGGATGAAGTGCAGAATTTGGGCAGCACCTTTTTTCAGTGTCCCCAAAATTAAAATTTTTATATGAAGAATCAGTGGGTGAAAATATGCCATCATATGTTGTTTCAGTCCTCTAGATTCCTGCAGCAGAGACCTGGAAATGCTGTCAAGTGCAAGGAGACCTGGTTCAGCAGGTGGCCCCAGGCTGGAGGTGCGTCTAAGGAGGGAAGTGCTAGACCAGCTGATGAAGTGCTACAAATGCTTCTGCTTTGGATCCACCCTGAGAACGTGAAGAAAATTTTAATCATGACTGTGTTTCGTGGGTACCAATGCACTCCAGAAAATTTGATCACTGCTTGTTGCTGGAGCTGCAGAGTTTAAGCTGGAGTGCTTAAACTTTCAGAACCCAGGTAGCAAAGGAAGCTGCGTTGCTGTAGCTGGCTCATCTTTTAACAGCTGTGGGAATCACACTGATCGTGGTACTGAAGCTTTGTACCTACACTATTTATACTGTCCCCAGATAGTGCAAGTGTCATGGGCACTTGGGGATTTGCAGCAATCAGATTCACCATCTAGGCAAACTTCAGGCTGTAGACTCACACACCTTTAGTAACAAGCATCAAAAGGGATTTCCGTGAGGACGTTCTCATTTGAATCTTTAGATATGTTGCTACAGAAGTAGAAGAGTCAGTCATTTGAAAAGACACAGGTGTTTATGATACTGAAGTCTGAAAGTGAATGCAAAAAAAAGGGGGCTAGAAACCACTTCTTTGGTGATGCTGAGACATTGACTCAGAAGCGTCTTTAATCTTAGATTTCTGGCAGTGTAGCATCTCGTGCTCTATCAGACAGGCCCTCATGCAAATCAAAAGAAAGCCTCAACTGGCTTTTTTCTTCCGAACGATATAAACAAGCACACCAACTACAGCTGATAGAGTGTCAACAGGCAGCAGCAGAACCAGCCCCTTTCTAGAAGCCTGTGTGGTTCTCAGAGGGACCCTAGTATGAAGGTCGTCACTGGTGCATGGGTACCCATCACACTGCCAGCAGGCCACGCAGAATGAGCACTTAGAGACGGGTGCCAAAACCCAGCCTCTGGTTCCCCAGACCATGTGGGATCACAGATTTGAACACTGTTGGCTGGCAAAGAAAATGGCAAAACAGTTCCTACAGTAAGAAAGCAAACAAAAATGGTATCTCAGTGCCAGGCAGCTAGAAGAGCTCCCTCCAAGAAGAGCCCTTCCTGGGAGCTCTGGCATTCAGACCTGTCATCAGTCGAGCTATGTGATGGGAGGCCAGGTAAGATGAAGTCAGCGCTGTGGCAGAGAAGCCAGTCCAACCACACAGCTGCTGTCTTCCAGGGTTGCATGTGAGAGCTGGCAGGAGGCTCAGCTGGGAAGTCCGCCCGGAAAGCAACAAGGGCCCAGGTCCTATCCTCTCCTCAGCACCTTAGTCCAGGGTGTGGCTACAGCCAATCAGCTGAATGTCATCCTCAGTCAGAGCCACCAGAGTCCCAACATTGGCCCTGACTGTGCAGGAAGCAGTGGCAGATGCCTTAACAACAACAAAAAAAACCCTCCTCTAGAAGGATCTGCATCAAGGCAGAGCCCACGGGGACACACCTAGTGCACAGAAAGCCCCTGCTGCTCCAGAACAGTGGTGTTCTCACACATAAGAAGGAAGGGGCACACGTCCTCTATGATGTGCTTGTCTGCAGAACTTACTTAAAAACATCTTAGGGCATCACTTTACAAAGAACCCAGAAGTTCCAGTGTTCAGGAAGGGCTCGGCCAGTGCTGATTTGAACTCAACAGACCACAGGGTACAGTTTTAGGAGCTTTATCCAAAGCTTTTGAGCATGGTGCCACCATGTGTCTTCACGATCACCTTTGAAATAAAGGTAGGAAGCCAAGGTTCCACAGCAGGGACTCTGAAAAGAACATTCCACCTCCATCAGCCAGCTGCTCCAGGCCTTTCACTTCTTTCCAACATAACACAGAACTTTACCTCCAAGTGCATCTGACTATGACTCAGAAGCACGACCTCTGAAGATATTTATAGCTCTCTTAGAGGTGGCCCTGGAACAACTCAGGATTTCAGCTTCTGCAATTAAGAAGACATGAATGGGCCTGCCATGCCCACCACCAACCCCTAGGCCCTCATATGATACCTGGGCACACAGAAGATATCCACAGATACTTGTTGAATGCTAACTGTTAAGTGCTGTGGGCATGCTTAATTCTGGCTTCCCCATGTGAGGTCACTCCATATTCACAGTACTGTGCCATCACACAGCTTACTGGACAAGCCTCTGTATGCCTGGCCTGGGCATCCTGGGAGACCATCTAGCAAGAAATGCCCACTGCCCAACCCGCAGGGCCCCAGAGACTAGCCTACCTGCAACAATTCTGCCGTCGTCACTGTGAGTCCTGTGATGTGCTGCATTCGACGATTCACTCGTGCCACAACAGGGTCATCATTCTCCTCCAGCCAGGAGCTAAGCCAAAAGAAAAGGGAGAGACAGGACTATGGGAAGCCAGGCTTAGCGGAGGGCTCGCACAACCCCGAGTCAGAGCCAGCACTAACAGGCAGGCGGAGCAGGATGAGGGCTCTGAGGAGAGGCGCCACGGCAGGACAGGCCCAGGAGAGAGGAACAGGAGGCCCCGAGCTGGGGCTTAAGCAGCCCTCGCCGCCACCCTGGTCCCCCATCCTCACCATCCCTGCTAACCTTTTGGAAACCCTGTAGCTGGCAACAGTGAGGACGCCTGTCTTGGGATCACGAACAGTGGCTCGTGCAAGCTGGAAAGCAGGGAGAGAGCGCAACTTATCCTTCTTTGCCTTGAGTGTTTTCCTGGAGACCTGGACCAGGTCTGCCAGTCTAGCCAGTACAGAACAAACTGCAGGCAGTGGCTCTAGCCACGGCCCCGTGATCCTACAAGCCAGGCCAGGGCAGTCATCTGAGGACACCACATTCCTGCTCTGTTGTCAGAGGCTGGTCACTGTCCTACTCAGTCACTGCCCACCTCTGCTCCCACCCAGGTCTGGGCAGTCTGCAGAATTAGGCCTATGGCGTCTGCTTTGTCCACCCACCCAGGCCCACCCACCACCCTGCCTGAGCACAGCCTGCACCTGGCTGCTCCCACCACCCCTGAGCCTCCACCCCATATGCTCCTTTCACCTTGCTTGAGTGCACTGTCCTGCTGCATCTCAGCAGCCTCCTCTGCCAAGAAACGTGCCCAAACACCCCTGCTGCGCCCGCCCCCTGGGCTTCCACCACTGCGGGGGCAGAGGCAGGGGGTGCAGCTCCACCCACTTGGGGGCCTCACAAGGGAAGGCACCACAGTCAGGAAAGGGCTCTCTGCAAGTTGAAGGAAATGAACTGCTTCCTGGAAGCCACCCACCTCCCCACACACGCTCACACACACCACCTGCTCACCTAGCTCATTCCACATCTCCACAGACAGGGGCTGTGATCCATCCAGAGGACCTGTGGCCCAGAGCCAGCCCCCAGGGCTTCAGTTGCAGACTGTCCTAGTGCCCTTACGTGGGCAGGCCACGGACCCAGGTACCTCCAACCCTACAGCCCCTCCCCTGTATGTGCCTGGCACTGTGCTGCATGACCAAGACATGGCCCCTGCTCTCATATGAATGACTCAGTTAAGTGGGGAAGGCAGAAAACTAGCTGGGTAACTGCAGCCCAGCATGGTGACAGCTGGCAGGGGGTGGGCTTAATGTATTCGGGAGCTCAGTCTATAGGGTCAAGAATGGTTTCCTACAGGAGGGGACCAGCTAGCTGAGACATGAAGAGTAAGGAGGAGTTAGTGGGGGAACATTACAAGAACAGGAAGGGAATGGCAATTACAGATGCCAGACAGAATGAAAATGAGTGTGACACTGTGACTGTGTCACTCCAATTACAAATTGGAGGTAAAAGACGAGAACAGGCTGAAGATGGAAGTGGGGGCTGGACCTGGATGCAATCTTATGGCTACTGAGAACAGGGGAGGCTTGTTCCCACAGGGGAGGGACACTCACTGTGGGAAAGTAAGAAGGATCACCATGGGCACCTCATGGCAGGCTGACTAAGGAGAGGCTAGAGTGGGAACAAGGAGGTCAGAGAAGGGCATGACGGTGGCCTGCGCAAGGGCTGGCGGGAGGCATGGATGGAGAGGGGCAGATGGATCAGAGGCTGGCAGGGAGGTGAGCTCGACCAGCGTGGACGCAGAGCCGCAGTAGCACGTTCTCATAGGATGTGCCCCCAGGGCAGAGGGCTTCCCTGAGCTGCGGCTACAGCGCCTCCCCAATGACCCCACCCAAACATCTGAGGCCCGGTATGGGTGTGACACCCACAGGAGGCTCTGGGCAGCTGTGCTCTGCTCCCAGGGACAGACAGAGCTATTCTGAAAGCAGGCCAGGGACCCAACAGCAGCTGCCAGGCATTCCCTAGAGGCCACACTAAGCTCATGGGCCCCACTTCAAAGCCAGAGCAGCATCTGTCTCTCAGCGGTCCCGGAAAGGAGAGGTCAGATTCTAATGGCCGGCATGTCAGGCTCTTCACACAGCTTCTGTTCAAAGCAAGTTTTCCCAACACTCCCCTGACACCGCCGTGCCACACACACATGCACACAGAGAAATGTCTCAGTCCCTTGGTCAGAGGTTCAAGTGAGAACTCTCTCCCAAGGTGCTGGCTCAATAGTGTGTCTCCTGCCCAGCAACCAGGGAAGTGGTTTTCTTTAGAGGACTTTGGATCCAGGGAGTAAAAAGCGGAGTCCTGGTTCCCATTCTCTACCACACTGACACTACAACTGACTCTGAGCCCAAGGTGTCCTGGCACCCCAAGCAAAGGTCGGTCCAGGGTGAGTGCAGGGGCCAGCAAAAGCCCCTATCACAAGTGTCTCTGTGCACGTTGGGCATCCAGGCCTTACAGTTCTAGGAAGGGCAAAGCAACAGAGCACCCAGCCAGAGCCTCTGTGGATAAAGTGAAGGTTCCTGTGGCCAGGATTCTCACCTGGCCCTGGTGCGCTAGCTCACTACACACGTGTGGGCAATACACTGTTATTGACTCGATATAAAGAGCTCCGCCCAGTGCTCTGGGCAACAGGGTGGCACGGGTACAAGGCTGCAGGAGAGCGGAGCAGAGGCTGGAGTGGTGACAGCACTGAGGACAGAGGCCCAGAGGACAGCTGTGCGGACAGAGGTGCCCAGAGGCAGAAACCGGCTTGCTGCATGCTGACTTGCTCTGAGTGGACAGGATTCTGGTGATTGACCTGCCACCAAGGAAATAAAGTTGGGTATAACCCTTTCACCCCATGAACATTCTACTGTCATTTCTTTGGTCACATTGAATCCATAGTGAACTTGGCCAGGGCTGAAACCCATTGGCAAGACAGCCTCCCTCCTAATCGCCAGTGACAGAAACCTGGGGACATGGCAGCAAGGAGTTCTCCGTAAGAGATGCCAAATGGGAGCAAATCTATTATGAACTAGAGACAGAATTATTATTTTATAGCCTAATGACATGTATATAAAACCAACAGCCAACAGTAGACCTAGCAGTGAAACAGCAGATGTCCAGGAAATCCAGGAATATAAGGATGACTAATTTAACAAAGCTCTAGAAGTTCTGGCCAGTTCAACAAGGCAATAAAAACAAAGGAACTACAACTATTAGGAAAGAGAAAACAAAATCCGCCTTATTTGCAGGTGATACTTTCTGGACACCTGAAGTGAATTGCTAAAAACCTAAAGGGGAATAAATGAATTCACCAACTAGTTGTGGTATGCACAACTCTCAGCTTCCTCATGGGTACAATGAAGATAATCACAGGGCCTGCTTAGCAGATGTAATAGTTAATCCATGTTAAGCACTTAAACAGGGCATGTCACAATTAAGGACTCAGTAAACCAAACATTAGCTATTACTACGAAGTATGTTTTTACAATCAACCACTTAACATGTAACAGTAACTACTAAAAAATGTAACCAATAAAAATATAATGATGAAAAACAAAGTGAAAAAACAGTAGCAAGAAAACTAGGAAGAAACTTAACAAAAAATGTGCAGGGCTTATATGAAAAACTTTCACAATATCTGAATCAAGGGAGAGACCCAGAATGCTCTCAGATGATTAGGGTGCTGCAAAAATGTTCATTCTCCTCCTGGTCCAGCACTTCCTCTGCAATCCTGCTGAGCCCCACAGAGCTCAGGTTGGCAGCACCCTATGGCATACGTCCTCAAAACTTGCCCATGCACCAGCCCCCCACCAGGTGCAGGGACGCTTCTCACATGGGCCTCTGTGCCCCCAGTGTACCCTCTATCAGAGCACCTGGCTGTTCACACTGGTTTCCTCACTTTTCTTCCCCAGGGGACCATGACCCAAGAAGGGCACACTGAGTATGCAGTACCCCAGTACCTAACAGCAAGTGCATGCTAGACATTGGCAAATGCCATCTGACTAACTACCCGGGGCACCAGCAAAGGGGCACCTGAAAGGAACTGCAGAGACACCTACTTTGGGCTTCGCAATTTCCTTGATCCTCTCGATTTCCTCGTCAGACATGACATCGTAGTACCTGACGATGTGCGGGCTGTCCCACTCATCCTCCTCCTTGAAGGGGGCGATGAGCAGCTGTGGCGTCCTGTTGCCATGGTGGTACCTGCAGAAAAGCCTCTTCTGCCTCCGAGGTGTCTGCGGAGCACAGAGCCACAGGCGCTGAGCTGAGTCCCGTCAGTCCCAGACTGGCTGGCTGCAGACGCGCGTCTCATACTCCACGGCTGGCAGCTGCTCCCTCCCACCCCACCACCAAAGAAAATAAGCCCTTCCGTTTGACTGGCATGAAATGACACCCCACAAACCATGCAGCATTCCTTCACTCCCAAGGACACCTCCCATCCACAAGTCCTGTGGCAGTTTCACAAAACGTGAGTGGGCCAGAAAGGCGGGGGCAGGGGAGAAGCCCTTCCAGGTGGAGGAGTCAGTGGGAGCCACGCAGACACAGGCGTGGCAAAGGCCAAGAGTGCGCCTCACCTGCACGTCCTGGTGGAGGCGCTGGGATACAGGGCTTTCAAAGGCCACTGATCCCCAATACGCAGCTCTAGCAACTGCCAGATCTTTACTACAGAGACTGGGATGTCCCTTGGGCCTGAGGCACATCCACACTCATGGTTCTCATCACAACAGGGAGTCAAGGAGAAGCGTGCATGTAGGGTGGGGACAGGAAGCTCCGTATGTCAGGGACTGAAACTGCCTGGGGCATCAGGGAGACAGGCCCCTATCCTGGACCTCAGAGAACACCCACACATCAGCCTCAACAGAAGCTACAAAGAACTGAGGAAGATGTTGGGAAAATGACCTACAGACAAAGGAAATCCCCAATCAGCCTGTCCAGAGCCAAGTCTAGGTCTACATTCTGGGCCCCTATGCCGCCCCACGTCTCACCAGTTTGACGCCCTCCCCACGACAGAGGCTCTCATAGACATTCCTCTCAGGCAGGTAGTCCACAGGCCTCTCATAGATGTCTTCCCGGGTTGCTGGCACAGCTTCTGTCTGATTGGATAACAGTTTTTCTCTTTCTTCCTCTAACAAGTGTTCAAAGTAGCGCAGATTTCCTCCAGCCCGTTCATGGCTCGGGTCTAGAACAAGTACAGAACAAAGAACAAAAGAAGACCACAAACACCCGTTAGGCCGTTTAGGGAAATTATCCTGCAAGCAGCTGTCTCTCCTGGAAGTTCACGTGCACTGCTGAATGCTGTCTCAGGGCAGCTGCCCAGGGTCCACTGGCCACAGCGGAAAAGCCAACATCTCCTGCCCAGTCTGGTCAGAGCTGAGAAAGGAGCAACAGGAGGACACTCAACTGCACCAAGGGGCTCTCTGCTCAGGCCTCCCCAAGGACACAGGTCCAGAGTCCTGCCACCTCCTCCCAGCTTCGCTGTGTGCCAGGCACATCATCCCTTAGAGTCCATCCATTACTGGTGACCATGTCCCATGCTGGCCACAACTAGAGGGCAGGCTGAAATGCCAGCACAGAAGAGCCATGGGACAGCACCACAGCTTCACCCTGTGGGTGTCACGACACAAAGCAGCAAGCCTGGCAGGATGACTGGGCCACTACTCAGATGACAAAACAGGGACCCACAGGTGTTAGAGGAGATTTAGGTTAGGGTTACACAGAACAGGGATCCAGGTGTCCCAACTCCCCATCCAACGCCCTTACTAACACAACAGCATCTACAAAGCTCTCTTCCCAAGTCAGCTTTACAGGACACTCACATGCCAGCTGGTATCAGACTCATGGCCCATGAAAAGCAGCAGCAAAGGGAAGTCTTTAGCAGTTTGTGAAAGTCTAGACTATTATATCCCTTCTATTAATAAGAGATGGAACTAATGGGTTCTAAAAGACAAGGCTTTTGATCTCCTTTAGTCCAACACTACAAGACACTTAAAACACCAACACCGTGGCAAGTCCTACCAGTTACACCTCCGGACTTTAACTAACGGATGGGGTCACTGCCACTGCAGCAACCCTGAGAGACAGCTTGCCTACGAGCTGCTCCCACCTCAGTGAAGGCTGCATGCTGCCTAGCAGCGGATGCACTGTGGCACCGGATTCCTACTAAAAATGGAAGAGTGAGGGCTGCAGGTACTGCAGCCTGAGTGTACCCCTCCCAGCTCGGCAAGGGCTTAGGGCAGAACTAAAGCAGTTAAGGAGCTAGCTGGCAACTGGACTGGGCCTGAAAGCAATGAGGCATCAGTCACTGGCCAGCTGACAGTTCAGATTGGCTCAGTCCCAGGACAGTGGCCAGGTAGCGGCCCACAAAGCAACCAGTTTCCTGGCCAGCTCCCCATCTGACCTTCCCCTAGAACTCCTTACCAAGGGAGAGCAGACGGCGGGTGAGCTCCAGGGCACGGTGCAGGTCGCCCAGCTGGAAGACAGCATAACTCAGGTAGTCCAGCACCTGGGCCTTGCCCACGGCGGCCTCCTCCCCAGCATCGAGCTGCCTCAGCACCTGCTCCATCCACAGCACGGTGTGGTAATAGTCCCCCTCATTGTAGGCTGAGCGGCCCATACCAAAGCAGTCGTCCACACTCAGCACGGCCTGGTACTTGGTTCCTGCAGCAGACGATGCACAGAGTCAGCCTCTAGGTTAGGGAGAGAGTCCCTCATCAAGGAAGTCTGGGCCACAAGAAGGAGGGCATCAGCCCAGCCAAGCCCCACCAGGGCGTCGGACCACATGCCTCAAAGGGAGTACAGCCAGGCTGGCCTTGCCTCAGGCTGGCATTCACAGCCAACCTCCTAGGCTCAGACTCCCCACTTCCCCAGTGGGAAGGAGCCTTTGCTGTGGAGGAGGCCAGGAGGCCCACCAGAAGTAGTGCTCAGGAGACTAGGAAGGTCCTGTGAGCCACACAGGAGATGTCTGCTGGGCAGCTGGCCAAGTGAGTCTGGAGGGTAGAAGAATTATTTGAATATAAAAAATGGAACTTAAGTGGCAACAGAAGCCACAGATAAGGATAATCATTTCCAGGAAGAGTGTGAGGAAAGAGAAGAGAAGGTGGCTGAGGCCAGAGCCCCAGAGACCACATGTACAGAAAGGACAGAGAGCGAGCAACGTGGAGGAGGCCCTAAGCAGCCAACAAGGGAAGCCAGGAGCAAGACTGCAGTGCCAGCTTTGGCCATTAGGTGGCGAGGCCCTTGGTGAGCACCAATCCAGCAGATCCTGGGGCCCTGGGTCACCTGCTGAGGGCTCAGTGCTGGAAAGTGGCCATGAAGACAGCTTCAAGGAGGAGGAGAAGATGTGGGATGTTAGCTATGGGGAGATGCAGGGTTTAGGAGGGCGCAAGGTGGGAGGGCCCATGAGTGTGCCCCTCAGAGAATGGTGAGAAAGCACTCCTGCAGAGGGCAGAGGGTGAACAACGGAGCTAAGCAGCAGGAAAGCTTAGTACAAGGGGCACAGAGGCCAGGGAAATGGTGCCAGGCAGGACCCCAAAGGCACATGCAGAAGGAATTTGGGTTGAGTCCTGAAAGTTATACATTGTGGTTGGGAACTCATGCAAACAGAAATGTGCTTCAGACCACATGGAGGATAATTTTAAGCAAAGAGCTGGAGGTACACAAGTCAGAATGGTATTTCATAAGCCAGCTGAGAAAGAAGCGACCAAGAGGCTGGAGTCAGGGCCTCTACATATAGAAAACATTAGGGAGGAGGAATCCACAGGCCTTAGGATTCCGCCTTGGGCAGCCAGTGGATGGAGGTGCTCTGCCTGAAATAAGGAGCGAGGAAAGAAGGCACACAGTTCAAAAGGGGATGAGGATTTGTTTGGGACATGTGACTCTTCAGGAGCCCATGGAACACCCAAGTGGAGATGCTCCACAGGCATTTGCCAACACTGGTTGGAAGCTCAGGAGAGATGCCTTGGTGACAGATCTGTGTGTCATGCATTACAGACAATAACTCAGGTGACAGAATGGCTGGGCTCACCTGGAGAAGGTGCTTAGGGAGAACATGAGGATGGGGTGAAGTTCTGGAGAATAGCTCCCTTCCACCCCTCACTGCTCCTCCAGGACACACATGGATCTGTTAACTGAACGTAAAAGGTCGGTGCCCACATGTGGCTCTCTCTCCCCACCAAACATTCTCACAGCTACAAGGTGAGAAGATCCTGCAGGGGCCCTGAGCTGTCTTCTCCCTCTCTGGCCTCATGGCCTGGCTTGGTAAGAACAAGGAGGTCTACACCCCAGTCCTGTTGGCTCACAAGACACCTCAGTACTAGGGCTCCAGGCCTTGACTCACCCACATCAGGGTGCCTCTTCCTCCCACACACCATCATTCCTTCTGCTCATGCCTCCCCCAGGGTCCCAGGCATCCAAGGTCTAATGGGGATCTAACTTAATCCCTGGGCTTAGGGACTCTAACAGCCCCTAAATATATCTTCTTATAAATTGAGGTAATCAATGGAGGTGGGGGGAGGGCGTGAAGAGTGCCTCATGCTGAAGGAGAAACAGCCAAGATCAGTGTTTCAAAATTCAGAGGAGGGGAAATATCAGGAAGAATGGGGCAACTGATGTGCCAAGTGCTGCTAATGAGTTAAACATTATGCCTGAAACCTGTGTACTGGCTTTACCAGCCAAGTGGCCACCAGTGACCTTGCAGGGGCTGCACTTGTAAATGGTGGGGAAAGAGGCCAGACTTCATGTGTTCAGGACACAGGAAGCAAGGAAGTAGAGAAAGAGGATAGATGACTCCATCCAGCAGCCTAACCAGGAGGAAGAAGAAATTGGCTCAGAAGGGCTTTGGATCCAGAGGGAGGGGTTTGTAAGATGAGTGAGAACAAGGTGTAGGTGTGAGCTCAGGGGAAGAGCCCAGAGAGCTGGACACAGAGTGACAGGGACAGAGATGTACCTGAGGAGACACAGGACTCAGGACAATGAGTCCAGAAATCAGCCTTTAGCAAGAAGAAATGAGGGTGGGAGATGCAGGTGGGTGTGGACACGGATCTGAGTGGTGCGCTGGAGGCAGAGGCCGGCGGGGCCCTGAGCAGCAGCCTGACCTTCTCTGGACCTGAGCGGAAGGAAGCAACAGGGCCGGGGCCCAGAGGAGGTGGCTGTCATGGGAATGTGGACTGGCACCAACTGGAAACCCCAGAAAGGATGGCCACAAGGGGTGGCGGTGCACCAGAGGCAGGGCACCCCTCAGCAGTGGCTCCCTGTCTAGACACCAGAGGAGGCACACATGCCGGGCAGGCCATGCCAGAGCGGTGAGTTACCTGGAAGTTCCCCTTTGGAAATCGTGTCCGGGTCCAGCTTGTACGTGTCCTGAAGCCTCATCAGGGCCTTAGCAGCTCCCATCTCATCCTCGTCAGTGGGGAAGAACTGCCGCTGCACCGAGAGGTTGGCAATAAAACCTTGAAAGGAGACGGTGAGGACAGGAGGTTACCCATGATCCTGGCGCAGAATTCCACCTGGCACCATAGAGGAACCCACTGGGCAGTCCCTGGCTAGTGCATCTCCCCACCCCTTCCCTCAGAGGCTATCTTCCCTTCCTCCAGGAAGCCTCCCCAGTGGCTCCAGGCCACGGCGATCTCTCCTTTCTTATGCCTCACCACACCGGCTGCCAGCACTGCTCATTGGAACTGAACAGAAATGGCCTTACCCATTGGTTAACAAGTGGGAGTCTGGGCTCCAAGCACTAAATTAGACCTGGGAGAGAAAGAAGGGACAGAGGACAGAGAGGGACACAGGAGAGGACTCAGAGAGGACTTGCTCACCATTCAGCAGTAAATGAGTCACATGGAAAACCTGGATTCAGGACTACTGGGCTGGCCAGGTAAACACAACCTTCCAGCCCACAGCTCAGGTTGAGGAGCCCAAGGAACAGAGGTGGTCAGCTCAGGGAGCCCAGTTGGCCATTCATGACTGACCACTGGCCCTTACCACCCAGAAAGGTGATGACGACAGTCCTGGAGACATTTGGTGTTGTCTCCACCCCCCAGGTTAGGGACTGTGGGGCCATTCATTCAGGCCAAGTGTTGAGGTGGGGCTGCATAAGCTAATAACAGTGCCCTGAGAGACCCCACAGGGCTCTGCTCTGCTCTCTATGGTACTCCCACCACTTGGACCTGCAAAGAACTCAGAGCATGAGCTCCCAGGCTGCAGGGCTCAAGACCATGTCTGAAGTCTGGGAGAGCCCCTGACCACAGAAGTACCCAAGGAGGCTATTCTGGGACCCTAAGCTCTAGCTGTAAAGCAAGCTATGCACCTCCTGCAAGCTCAGGCCCCAGGTGGAGGTGAGACCCTCCCTACCATGCTGATTCAGGGGCTTCAATTCTCCCTATGAGCTGAGAATTGGGAGGGGAACTCCAAGACCATTTCTCTCCTGGCCTCTTACCCAGAACAGCAGGACCCACAGCCTCAGGCTCAAACCCCTACTTCTAGCCAGGCCTGGGATCCCAAGGCCCAAGGAGCTGTATGGTCCTTAGAGCTGCACAGTCAGGGACTCTTAAGAGTTTAGGGTCCAGGAAAAAGAAACCATGACCCCAGAAAAAGCAACACCGCCGGCATGCCCCAACTCATTTCAGGGGCAAGAACTCTGAAGTCAGAGGTGAAAAAAAGCTACTGCTCTCTGGGCCTGTCCTGGCTCCCTTCAGGTAATTACAGTTTTCTAAAGGAACCAGATGTTGATGGTGGTGTGTAGCAAACAAGACTGTAGAACAGGAGGTCATCCAGACAGGCTTATTCACCCGCAGTGCAGAAAGAACAACCAGTTCTGAGCTACAGGCCCAGGCTGGGAGACAAGGGTCTGGGAGAGGCAGCCATGGCTTCTGGAGGCCGTGAGCAGTCTGGGCAAAGCTCCAAGCTGACTGAGCTCACCAGTCCCTCCCCAGAGGCCACCCTGCCCCCAGCCAAGCCCAGCCCATTCTGGCCACAGGGGCTGAAATGCCTGAGCCAGAGAGACAACTCATCCCAAGTCAGTCAGCACTCCCAATTCAGGGAGAGGATGCAGGGAGTGCAGGGGGCTGAGCCCGAGCTGGAAGTCAGGAGGGCCCACCTCCAGGCCCACCCCACCATCTCCTACTGAGAGGAAATTGTTAGAGCATGGAGTGTACTGCCAGAGTAAAAAGCACCAAACATAGTTAAACTTTAAAAAAGCACTTCTAGGAATTTATCCTAACAAAACAGAGGTGGGAACAAAAGGTATATGTACAAGATTGCTGATAATTTGGAAATAATCCCACATCCACTGACCTGATTAGTTTTACACTATATCAGTATGACAAATTACTGCCCAGCCATTAAAATCATGTTGCAGTACAACATTTAATGGAAGATTAGAGAAGCTGGAAAATTCTGTCACTAGTCTGCCAACAGATATGGGAAGGAATTAGATGAGGACCATGCTCCCCAGCTTGTGCTGGCCCCACCACCCAGCCCACTTAATTCCCTTTTATTCAGTCATTTGGTCCCTCAAAGCAAGTGAGTTTGCATTCCCTTGTATGTATGAATACACATTTTTAAAACATGTATATGCATGTGTAGAAAGACTAGAATTTTAATAGTGCTTATCTCTTGGCAACTAGATTAAGAACTGTAATTTTTTTAGCTTTCCAACTTTTCCATAAAAACGTATCACTAAAATGTAATTAGAAAAAACTCACTACCAAACAAAGGGAAGTGAAAACACCAGGAAAAAGCAAGAACTGATTATTATCACATGCTAAAAACAAGGATAGCCAATTGCCCACCAACACCCAGACCCAAAACCGGCTCAGACACACATCCCCAGACGTGAGCACACAGCCGGCTCACCCAGGCTCTGCATCACTGTCTCTCACCTGCAGCCGAGTCCTGCAGGACAAGGTCCTCCAGGGCAGGCCAGTCTGTGTTCAGCCGCTTCACCAGTTTATAGGCATTCACGGGGTGGGCCAGGTAGCCCTCAGGGTCAGCAGCTGACTTGCTGGTCAGGGCTTCCATTTTGTTGGCCCAGCTATGGAACCAGAGGAAAAGAAGACTTAAAACACCCACTCACACAGGTCTTGACATATGGCAATTTCCCTGGTGAGGTGTGGGGCCCTTTCACCAATAGGCAACAGAAAATGAATACAGTAACTCCCCTCTGATACTTCTAGCCCCTTCACCTAGATCAGAGCTGGGAATCACAATGTATGCAAAAAGCCTCTTAAATAGAAGGCAAAAAGCAGCGAGCCCTTAGCCACTCTGGGGGACTGGCCCAAAGTAAACCCCAGTCCAGCCCCACTTTGCCCTCTCAAGGGCCTCCTCTCACGGTTACCCTGGGTGGTTCCTGAGGGGGCAGGAGCGCTAACTCGGGGTGAGTGTGGGGACTTTAGACATCAGACCTCTTAATCTTGGAGAGCTTGGCTTCCTCCACAAGGATGTACTCCTTCAGAGACTGCACCAGGTCCTTCTCTGCATAAATCAGGTCTGTCATGTGCCCTGCAAGAGAGAGGAAAAAGAACCGGAAGAAATGGATGAGGAACCTCAAGTCCCTTCCTTGAGTCCCAGAACACCGGCACAAAACTCCTCTGGGCTAAGGATGTGTCAGCTTTCTGGGGACCATGGAGTCTTGGGAGTCAGAAGGGGCCAAGGCACTCACATGGTCCTGGCCCCTGGGTTCAGGATGAGAGAGGCAGAGGCCCGAAGGGGATGCTGGGATAAGTGCAAGTGGGTGGGAGTGGGGGGGCTTAAGAAGCAGCCCCAAATCTCATTCTCCCACTGTCACCCAGCTCGGCAGTGGCACAGGAGCACGGACACCCTGAGGGCTTCTGCACTCAGAACCATTCCCTGCTCTGAGAGAAAGACCGTCAGAAAAGCCAGGCAGCCCAGGAGCAGCCCACATCTCCCAGGGCCAGCCACTCCCAGGAAGGACATTCAGGTCATAGGGCCTCAGTGGGGGGCGGCTCTGCCAGCCCAACTCTCCCCAGAACTGGTCAAAACCAGCAGATGAGGCCGAGCCACCCTGAACAAGGACAGACCTCAGGCTGCGACATCCCAGCACCTGACCCAAGGACTGTTCTGGTAGATGACGGTCCTGCGGCACATACCAATAGAGGTGAAGAATTCAGCCTGCACACAGCCCAGGACACCGGACCAGGCCACCATCAACGTGGACACCCAGAGTTTCATGGTCACAGCAAGCAGTGCCTGCAAGGCATTCAATGACAGTGGGAAAAAGCAATGTGGGTGAGAAGACACCCATGTGCACACACATACACACAGTCAAACGTGCTGAAATCCTCACCCACTGCACAGAAGCTGAGGATATTCAGGATCAGCAGAGAAAAGAGGCCAGAACCAGTGACAGGCGCTCAGTTCTGGCTCTCACTCTGGGAGGCCATGGGCTCTCAGGGGACACTCTGCCCTCTCAGCTCCAGGCAACCACTGGCGCTGTGGGAAGGCTGTGTCACATGGGGGACAGTCACCTCTGGTTCTAGCAGTCTGTCTGACAAACTCTGGCCCACCCCTGCTGGTTTCACAGGCTGCCTTGTCTGTGTCTGCCTTTTCTTCCAACACTTGTGCCAGGACAGTGCCTGGTACTGGGGACACAAATGCAACACACAGCCCCTGCCCACAAGGAGGCTGAAAATACAGAGAGACAATGACAGAAAGAGAACTTGACACAGGGCACACGTCCCCAAAATGAGGTATGCAGAAGACACGGGGCCAGAAGAGGGATGAAACTGCCCCTGCCGTCTGCCCCTGGTGACAGCGAGAGCAGTCTGAGGCCCGGCACTCGGGGCAGACACTGCCCTTCCTGTAGGGAGGCTCCTCAGCAGACGCTGTCCTCACCAGCGAGCCATCATTCACAAATACTCACTGAAGAGCCACACAGGCACACACTGAGCTAGGCACTCGGCACACAGAAATGAATAGGCCACAAAGGGCCAAAACCTCAGGCTGGCCTGCTGACACGGGTGAAATGCCAGCAGCTGTCTTCTCACCAGCCTAGAAATAGCCAGGCCCAGCTTTGAAAGCAGCAGGCACAACCCGGAGTAAGGGCCACTGGCAGCAGACCTAGGTACACAACGGAAGCCTCAGACACAGTCTTCCAGCCCGGCCGCGGCCGAGTGCGCTGGAAGACCAGCACCCAGCTGAGCATAGCACTGCTGTCCCTCCTCTTCCTGCTCTGTTTCAGCCAAGCCTCACTTCAAATTTAGAAGAGAAAAACAAAGGAAATGCAAATGCTTTCTTACCCCGCCTGCCAATGTTAGGCCTTATCTGACAGAATTCTAAGTCTGAGCTAATGCCATTTCACCAATCTGGCCTGCACTGGTCATTCAGATACACAGTCCCGCCCACCATTCCTCACCTCACCCCTTCAGAAGAAATTCTGATCCACTGTGGTTCCAAGTTAGGCTCAGAGAAGCCCAACCACAACCACCACCGCCAAATGGGCTCCTCTATGAGGGAGAGGAGAGAATATGTGAATGACACCATTTGTCCATGCCCTGCCAAAGTCTGCAGAGTTGGCAGCACACCCATCAGTGCCCTAGGTGTCGGGGACCCAGAGACACACAGGACAAGATCTTTCAGCCCCGAATCTGCTGCAGGAGAGGGAGTACTGGGCTCAGGGATCCATTAAGGAGTTAGAGCAGCAGAGGCAAGCAAGTCCCTGAGAGAAGTGAGCTGGCCCAGGCTGGCCTGCATGGAGCCCAGGGCCTCCCTGTTCCAACCACAGGTCTGCTGCCAGGCCTTACCACACTGTATCTCTACCCAAGGATTCCAGAAATCCTCTCTTCTCCCTTACACAAACACCTCTGACAGGGAGTAGTGTCTGTTCCTTGCACCTCAAGGGCCCTGACAAGCCCGGGGTAGCACCTTCTGTATGTGTGTAGGGAGGGAACAGTAAAAACCCCCGGCCAGGAGGCTGGCTAGGACAGTGAAGGACCAGCCAACTGTCTGTCAGGTTGGAGTGGTGGGACACGGGGCCCAGGCAGGAGACCAGACCAGATATGGTTGGCCGTGGGGGCCACAGTGCTTCTCCCCCAGTATGTGGCCAGAGGCAGGGGCCCACCTCTTCAGAGATGAGGTAACAAGTTCAAGGAGGGAGAAGCCTCTCTGTTCCTTTCAAATCACCCTGGTGATACTGTCCGTGGTTCATGCCTTACAGCACTCAGGAAAAAGCAGCCAGCTTCTTTCCTTACATAAATACCAGCTGTCATTTCTCTGGAATGTGCTATCTGGCTTCGCCTGAGCTCATCCACAAATCCCAGCCTGGAGGCAAAGCCCCAAAGAATCACAGCTGGGGTTCTGGGAAATGGCTCACCAAGAGCCTGCAAAGTCCTGCTCTGACGGAGGACAGGGATGATGACTCTGCTGGCCCGGAGAGCTGAGCACCCCAGAGCAGCCTCCAGGCTGCCACAGTCACCACGGCCACCCCAGGCAGGGACGCCGTGGTGCCCCACCCCATTGCTCCTAATCCTGGGCCCCTAAACACTAAAGGCTTTGCACCAAAGGTCATCTAATCAGAGCCAGGTGGGGAGAAGGCAGCATCCCAGAGGGACTGTGTCCCACATTCTGGAAAGGCCGACCAGCTGCATGTCTCCCAATCCCATCTCATACCTAAACCCGTGGCTTGCCTTGGACAAGGCAGGTGGGGGGACATGTGCCTGCCCAGTGCCCCCACAAAGCACCCACTGCTGTTGAAAGTCCCCCCCAGGAGCCCTCAGAGATCCATGCTGAATAGGCCTGGAAATGGGCAATTATTGAACCTCCTCTTAGGAGAAACCAAGTGGCACCAGGCCCAAGCTGAAAAACAATGCCGAGTTTCATCTGAGTAGTGTCCTGAGTTCACAACACTGTCTGGCCCATATCAGGCACCCAGGCAGTAATACTCCACCAAGAACTGTGCAAGCAGGAAACTACAACAGAAGATTTTACCTTTCTTCAACACAATAGATTATTATGGACTGTGTAAGAAAGGGTACTGTCTGCATATGAACATGGAGAGAAGATCAAAGCATACTGTTGAGTGAGAAAAGTAGGCTCCCAAATAATATGTTCTCTATGATTTCACTTTCACAAGAAATAATTATAAATATATATACATATATATGCACATATACATTCAAGAAAAATCACAAAACTAGCTGTACCTTGCTGAAATAATTTTATTTTTCTCTTTATGTTTATATGTATTTCCTAATTTTTCTGTAAGGAGCTCTATGGGAAATTTAGAATATGTTCTGTAACATGCTTAAAACGCAAAGAACACAAGGCAGGCCCCCTCAAAAGGACTTCAAAGCAGCACTGGCAGCCTGAGTCTGGATCCCGATGGGGAGGTCCTCCGAAGCCTGCCAACACCCCAGCAACAGTGATTCATTCACTCACCAGGTGACCGGCACTGTTCCTAAGGACAGGGCAATTCCAAGACATACAATCAGAGGCCCCAACAAGCCTGCCTTTGGAAAGGACATTTATAATCTGGCCAAATGGCTGTGGAAATTTGTTTCCAGCTGCAACCCAGCAGAGTCCCTAGCTTCTCCCCTTACCTCACCAGGCAGGAATCTCTGCCAAACTCCCAGCTGCAACCCAAATGCAACAGCATGAATTTTAACAATGTATTTAACAGCCTAGAGACAGAACATGGCTTTGCTGAGAACAAACAGGTCTTGTTTGGCACTAAACAAGAGGCTGCCTGCCTTCTGTGAAGGGCAAACCTGCCTCAACGGGGCTGCCCCCAGGTGGCCCTGCCTCCCAGCTGTGCAGCCAGCTCCGGGATGGACCTGCAGGCTCAGCTTAGAAGGAGCCAGGACGCCCCGCCACCTGAGCACATGGATGTCCACTCAGGCCCACAGGCTGCTGGAACTGGCCCCCCAGTGAAGGATGGGAGACACTCTGCTCTCCCTACCTGTCACGCCTCAGCACCCCCTGGTCTAAGCCACCCCTGCTTGCCTCCTGCAGCCATCCTGGCCCCTACCTGCACTGGCCTCTTCCCTTACCTGGCCTGCCTCCCACCTCTGCTGTACCAAGTAGCCAGAATGGCTCACTGCAGCCCCTTGTTTGGCCTCTCTCTCCCTGACAACCCTCCACAGGTTATCCACGAGCCCCAGGGTAAAGTCCAAATTCCTTAGCCCTAAGGGCCTTTTTGACTCTGCGTGACCTGACCCTACCACCCTCTCCAGCCACATCTCATAACTCCAGGCTTTGTATCTTCAGCTACTACCCTCACATGCAGACTATTCTCCTTCACTGAGAACTTAGTGAAGCATAGATGCTCATCTCTGCCTATACACAGACTTTATCCGGTTCATGAACATGGTGATTTGTTCTTCCACTTAGGTACCATCCAAACCGCAGAATCCTTCTTCAGTAACCAGGCAATGAAGTAGCACAGAAGGTTGTAAAAATTGACATGCAAAGCCCTCGCTGGGCTTCCAGTCCCAGTTTTGGCAGCAACTTGGCTATCTAGGCACAACTCACAAGAGGGCACTGCACACGAGGACAAAACCAGCGGCCACTGTGCCGGGCACAGCTGACACACATGCTCATACTCTCCTGGCCTCAGCCGTCCCCTGCCTCAGACCCAATGCAGGCCCCAAATCTCTGGGTCCCCAACTAATTCAACTCCAGTGCAGTGCCACACTGGTCCCCCCAGTGGCCCCTGGAGGGCCTTGGTCATATAACCAAGGATGAGGGGAAGTTAACTCATGAGGCAGCTCTGATCAGTGAAGGTCAGAGGCCACATGGTCAGCAGACAAACTTCCGCTCTAGGCCTCCACTGGGAATCTGGCAGCACGGAGCTTCCTTAGAGCTCGCTAGAGATGTCCTGCATGGCTGAACTAGTGCATCTGGGTGCAAACCAGCCAGCTTGCAGAAAGGCCTCCTTGTGCTCACTTCCGCTCCCTCTCTGCCTCACTTCCTTTTCCCTCACCCCTGCTGCCTTGCACCTGTACCTTCCAACAGAGCACGAAGCACTCAAGCTTGGCCTTGGGCTCTGCTTCCTGGGAACTCAGCTCAGATAACCACTACTGAGATTTCCAGAAATATTTCATTTCTACCACCTAATCCTCACCAAAACCTTGTATATGAGATAGATAGTCATCTTCATTTCAGATACAGATAAATAAGACCAATAAGCAAGGCTGAGCGAGAGCTTCCTGCTGACCTGACATGCTATGGCAAATCAACGCAGAGCCGAGACTCAAGACTCAAAACAGTCTTCCCCTACAAGTCGCTGCCACACAGCCCTGCTCAGTACCATCTGCTGTCTTACCACCTGAGGGCCTCCCAAGAGGAGGGGCACACTTTGTCCTGGCACTGCAGGCAAGCCCAGGTCAAGGACGTTTTTGTGTTTCATGAAGCAGCTTCGTGACATTCCTGGCTCGATCCCACTAGAAGGCAGATAGCAACAAGAACGGGAAGACAGGCACATGGTGCCTGGAGCTCAGGTGAGCAGTCACCCCTGCTCCGGACTCATGACATTCATGGATGACCAACCAGCTAGCCCAGCAGGCAGGACACACCCCCACAGGTCACACAGCCAGGGGTTAAATCACAGCTCCACCACCTCTTCCAGCTTTGGGACCTTAGACAAGTTACAGGTCTCTCTGCGCCTCACGTTTCCCATCTATGTGACAATGATATTAGGACTTATGTGTCACTGGGCAGTTGTGAGGACTGAGTGGGAGACAGTATCAATGCACAGCCCAGCACCAGGCACGATTCACACCATGAGTACCACAGGTACTGGAGGAACAGCAGTGGCCAGAGTAACCAGCTGACCAGCTGGACCCTGGACAGGAAGAACATCCCGGCTAGGGGACGTGAAGACAGGAACAAGGCAGAAATTGGGCAATGTCCACATCCCAGGAGTGCCAAAAGACAGGAAACATTAATTCAGGAGACAGTGGAGTCAGGCATAATGCAGCACACTAACCACAAGGAACAACCTGGTACTGGCCCGTCACTGGCCTAAAGCTCACCAAGGAAGCCAAGTTCTCAGCAAAAGGCAGGAGACTAGACCCACATTCCAGGATCTCATGTATTTCTATGCCTCTGATCTGCTCACTCCGAGTTCCTACAAGTACCAGGCTTCAGGATCTCTGTCCACCCTGGCCCTCAGGAGTGCCAGGTACAGAGCAGGCAACATTCTAGCAAGCACTACCCGAATGGTCTACAGCAGATGCTGGTCTGTGATCAGGCTGAAGCAGATCGTGTCGGAGCCAGGGAACTCCCTACCCAAACAGTTCATCATATGCTCTGCAGTGATACCGCCTGAACACACACTCTTCTGGGCCTCCAAAAAGGAAAGTCTCACTCTCCTTGGCTCCTTCGGAAAGTAGAAAGTCTACGCTGCATTCTTCATTCCACATCCTTGCACAAACCCAAGATCCCAAGAGCCAGCAGGCCTTTATGCTCTCGAACAGGCTGATGTCCCACCCTAGGACACTTCAAAGTCCAAATTGCTAGATTCAAGCAAATTCTTCAAAGTCTAACTTTCTTTCCAGTGTTCATCTGGACTTAGGCATGCCTGTGGCACAGCATTTCCTGCCAACATGCATCTGCAGACAATACACTCCTGACAGATACCAGGGACACACCCATGAGCCCAACACACACTATCAGCCAGCATGGCCACACATCAGCCAAAGTCTTGCATCTAGCCTCAGACCTTCCCAAGGATCGGGGAGGGCAGAGCTGAAAAGTGAGGCTTTCTGAGGAAATGAGCAGACCCTGGATTCCCTCATCCCATTCATTCCTCAGGGCTGCACCCATATAGTTCCCATTCAGATAAGCACTTCCACTCTGAGCTCCTCCCCTGGCCCATGGCCAGCTGCCAGCATGAGGCAACCTCAGTATGAGTTACCTGTGGGCAAGGAAGGAGAGTGCCACTGCTGTTACCTCCTCCTGTTCCCTCTCCCTCTGTCCTGCCACAGGCATGTTCTAAGCAGAAGCCAGGCCCAGAGGACTCAAGGAATGAAGAGATCAGCTGTGGCCAGGCTAAACCAGTGGCAAAGTAAACATTCTCCCAGGCACCCCATGTCAGAGCCCACAACAGGGCAGAAGGGCCTACCACAAGTCACAGACCATGCCTACTCGTCACCTGGTCTGCCTGCTGAGCATTCAGACAGCTAGGGTGGCCCAGTATGACAGCACCGCTGGGATGAGGCCCCCCAGCCAACTCACTCCATCTTTGCTACATGGCTCCTATGGCTGGGCTGCACAGTGGACACACTTGGCCATGTGATAATACAAAGGCCCTGGAAGAAAAAGATTCAAAGCCCAAACATCTTGTGAGTGGTGAGAAATAAACAGAGAGGCCAGGCTCTGAGTCTTTCACACTGAGAGGCTACACCCTGGACACTTCAGAGGCAGTTTCAGCACAAGCCAAAGGAAATCTTGTTTCATTTAACAGAGAACGAAACCATGGAGCCTGCTATCCCAGATGCGTTATGAGCTGAGAAGCAGCAGAAGCTTGTAAATACATTCTATCAATTCTTAGGTGAACAGTGGATCTTACAAAATCAGGGACATTTGAGAATGCCCTCAGCCACAAAGTGATGTCCCCTAGCCCTTGTTGGGGCCAGGAGTCCCTCCAAGAGGGCTGAGGCTGCCGGGCCTCAGATGGTTTCCATCATGAAGTATAAGCCTTGGGTGTCACTCTGCAGCACAAGACACCAGCCTCAGTCTTGGGAGGGACTCTAACGTTCTACACCATCTTAAAAGCGTCAGATTAGAAGAGAGAGGCCAAGGGCCCACCTATGCTGTCCAGAAGTAGTAAGTGCCCTGATCCGCATTTATCCTGCAAAGGTTCACTGAGCACTCTCCAGATGCAGAGCACAGTACCCGGCACTGGCCTCACTTGAAGCTCTTATGGATGGGTCCATGGCAGCCATGCCCCATTGCCCTGCTTCCACCAAAGTGCCCAGCTCTCCTACCACTCACACAGGTGGTTCCTCTGAGCAGGTTACCCTTGGTTCGGCCCTCATCTGACCACCTGGGGTCGTGTGTCGCGTCCTCCAGGAAGCCCTCTGGCCTGAAGCATCCGGTCCTCTAAGGTACTCACAGCCGGGAGCTCCCTCCCAGCACACCACTCACCACGCTGTTGCCGGCCTGGGTTTTCCCAGTCTTCCAGTCTGTCTGCCCCACGGGGCTGGCAACTCCTGCAGCTTCTGACACACAGAAGGGTCCGTTTGTTGAATCAGTTAACTAGTTAGCACACGTCTCTGCCACTGCTGAGGAAAAGGAGCACAAGTTCAAAGGGATGTCCGGAGGGAAAAAAAAGTTCTCATCTAACATCCCATTTTAATGGGCACCAAGCTGGACCCTACCCGGCCAAGGCCACGGACTCGCGGCCCCTCGGAGGGAGGAAGCTGGCCCTAAGCTGGCCCTCACTAGCACTACGCGGCCCCTCGGGGCCCTGCCACCAGCACCACCACCTCCAACCTCTGGGACCCCCGGGGAGCCTGACCCGCAGGGCAGCGGAGGTCCCCGCCCCGCCCCGTCCGCCGCGGGGACCGGCAGGAAAGGAGCCGCTGACCTCACCACCGTGGGCTCGGGGAGGGGGCGCCGGCGGCGGGCCCGGAACCCAGGCGCGTGCGGAAACAGCGCGGAGGGCGCGGGGCTGCGGCCCCGACTTGCGCTGCGGACGGCGGGGGCGCGCCCCCCGGCCCCCAACTCCGGGCCCCGCGCGGGCAGAACGCACGGCCCGGCACCCCCGGCCTGCGCCCGAGCCCGGCGGCGGACCGGCGACCGAGCGGGCGGGGCGCTCACCTGGACACGCGCCGCTCCCGGCGTTTCCAGAACCTCCCGCGGCGGTGCCCGGCCCACTCGGCGCCTCCTCCTCCTCTGGCGGCCCCGCCTCCCGCCGCGGCCCGACTCCGCCCGCTTGAGCCGCCGCCACGTCCCCACCTCCCGCCCCCGGGCCGGCCAGGCCCCTGGCTCCGTGAGCGGAGGGCCTCGGCCAGGGGTCGCCGCTGCGAGCGACCCCCGGGAAGTGGAGGCTGCGCGACCGCGAGGGAGCCGGGAGTGGGTTTGGGGCCAGGCGGGAGCCCGCGGTCGGCACCCTTCAGGCCGCGCGCCGCTCGCCGCACGTACGCCGCGCCCGCCTCTCCCGCCTCGCCCTGCCTGGCCCCCACCTGTGGGGCGCAGCCCGCCCTCCTCCCAGGGGCGGTCCACGACCCATCCTGGCCTCGGTACCGGGCGGGGAACGTGCCTAGGTGCTGGTGGACCCCTCTGGTCGCAGTTCCCGCCCATTCCCTTGGTGGTTCTGCTGGGTACACGGGGTCCCGCGTCCCCTCCCCATCATCATACCATCAGGTGGGGCCAGGAGCCCAGTTACCTGGGGGAGGCTCTGGAGAAGAGACCTGGGGTCCACCAGCAGGACCAAACCCCCAAAGGGATTCGGACTGTCCCCAGCTCCCGGGTCAGGCACTTCTGGTAAAGTATGTGTGGATAATGGGTTGATGAGGAGGAGCCCCATGGTTTGCCCGAACCCTTCCGTGCAACACGGTGGGCACCTCATGTAGCCAGTGCAGTGGTAATAAGGCAGGGATGCAGCGAACAGCCGGACCTGGAGGAGGCCCTGGCGGCCAAGCAGGTTCCCACGCCTGCTCTGTGAACCTTCCTGGTCATGAATGAGGGGAAACGTGGTCTGAGAATCTCATCAGGGAGCTTGAGAATCTCATCAGAAAGCTAGCCCAGAGTGGGTGTGCCCGGCCTCCACCAGGCCGGGTCGGGATATTCCCCGTGGCACACTGTCCAGGCTGGCAGCCCAGACCTGGGAAGGCAGGGCACATTCACGGAATACACACAACAAGCATAAAATACAGAACAGGCTATTGCTCCGTCCTTCGTCAGCCACCAGCCACAGCTCAGCTAGAGCCAAATGGAAACCTTCCTGCCTCTGCTACATCCTGTTGTGCCCCTGCCCCAGGAGCCTCCCTCTGTCTGCCCAGATGCTCCCATCCTCTCCCGTTTCTCAGGAGCTGGCCCTGTGGATCACCCCTTCTATCTCCAGAATGTTCAACCTCCCCCTCTCAACTGGATCCTTCCCCTGACCTATAAATACGTTTGAGCCACTAGTATGGAAACAAAACCCTCATTCTACTGCAGTGTCTCTCCTTCTCCACTACCGCAAAATCCCCTGAAGTGGATCTATGTCCTTGCGCTCACCTCCCTGCTACTCCTCGGGCCTCTGCAGTGAGCCTTCTGGCCCCCTCACAACACCACACCAGATCTCAAAGTCTCTAAAACCTCCAGATCTCTCCATCCAGCTGCCACCCCAGCAGCGTTTGATCCCCGGCAGCGCTGGTCCACTGCTTCCCTGGACCACTCATTTCCCTTGATATCCACCATCTTCTCTGGCCATCTCTGCCCAGGCCTCCTCCCCCACCGCCCCCGCCACCACGTCTCCCTTCCCATTAGTCAATAAAAGTTAAGGGTTCCTCAAAGCTCATACCTATGTGCCCTACTTTCCCCTTTCTATAATTTCTTCCTTTACACACATGACTCGCAAATTTCTCTCCACTCTTGCCCTGACTCCTGAGCGCCAGACTCGTATAACTGACAGCTAAGCCTACACCTCCACTTGAGTGGGTCCACAGGTTTATGTTCTCTCCCTTCTCTGGCTCCCTGCCTCCCATATTGCCTGCTGAAGGGGCCACCCAGCTGCAGTTACCTAACCAGAAGCCTGGGAATCCTGCTCAGCACCTCCCTCTGCCTCGTCCCCAGACCCTACCTTCTATAGCTCATGTCCATTCAGTTCTACCACCTACATCTCTCTCTGATGCACCCACTTCTCTCCATCCCGCTCACCTCCATGACCACCTCAGTGCCCTAGGCCGGCTGCCTCCCTGCATTCTTGTTCCCTCCCACCTCCTCCACACTGCCCCAGCCCTCACACCCCTGCCGCCTCCCCCAAATGCAGGTCTGAACCCATCACTCTCAGCTCAGTAACTTGCATGGTTTTTAGGAATAATCTGAAAACCCACATGGTTTGGCCCCTGCTCACTTTTCTAGCCACACTGACTTTCCCCCAGTCACTCTAACTGGCCGTTGTCCTCCTCACCCCACTCCCAGGCCTTTGCAAATGCTGTTCTTCTGTATAGAAAAATTTCCCTCCTCTCCAATTAAATCCTTAAGGTCCCCTCAGAGGGATTTCCCTCACTTCCTTGACCAGGTCAAAACCTCCTGTAATAGCACCACCACCCCCATGTCCTATGTGCTTTCTAATACTTGCCATAGGTGATATAGTTGAATGACTATTTGATTAAGGTCTGTCCCTCCACTGGCCTGGGACCTCCAGGAGCACATGAACTATGTGTGACTTTGTCCATCATCGTATGCTCAGCCCCTACCACAGAATTGGGCTCAATAAATATTTGCTGACTACGTGAGGGCAAGTGGGTGTCTCCCTAATGCCATGCATCACACAGCAGTAGCCAAAGGCCTGCCTAAGGCCACCACAGGGCCTCAAATTCCTGGACCCCACTCATTCCTCAGAGTCCATCTTCTTGTAAGGATACTTGTCATTGAATTTAGGGCCCACGAGGGGATCAGGATGATCTTATCTCATTATCCTTAGCTTAGTTACCTTTGCAAAGTTCCTATTTCCAAATAAGTTCACATCCACAGGGTCAGGTATTAGGACACAGACATGTCTTTTTGGGGACCACCATGCAGCCCACTATACCTTATAGTCTCTCAAGCCAGCCAGGGGCTACTGGACTTGTGTAAGTCCATGACTTTTAGTTCACAATCTCCAGCCCAAGGCTACTTCAGACCCACATTTGCCTTCTTTTGGTGGCCACTTGATGGGTGAACTCATTATCTCCCCAACCCTCCCCACACCACCCAGACCGCTTCACCTCCAGCATTTCCCATATCTCAGGAAGTGAAATCACATCTCCCAGTCTTTTCCATTTTCTTCCCCACCATGTTTCCCCATTGCAGATCTTACTGGTGAATCTCTCAACCTATTTATTGCCCTCCATTCCTACAAATTCAGCCCAAATTCAGGACACCACCATCTATCACCGGACAGTTCATCCTGGCCAACAGCTTCCTCTCAGCTCCCTCTAACCTTACTCCACTCCACAGGCAGAGTGACATTTTTAAAATGTGATTCTGATCATGTCATTTCCATATAAAGAACCTCTGAAAGGTGTCCCTGTCCTAAGGATAGATACAGCTCTCACCCTCCCCTCTACCAATCCCCTCTACCCAGCCCTGATGGCCTCTCTTACCATGTGCAGTTCAAACGTGATGCTCTATCACACCGGGCATTTTTCATTCCCTGACCTTTGATTGTGTCATTCTTCCTGCCTAAAACACTCCTCTCCTCTCCTAAAACACTTCACTTCCTGCCTAAAACACTCCACTCTTCTGAAAGCCTTCTCTGGGCCCAGTCTGAGCCAGATCCCTGCATAGAATCCATAGTTCCTCTTGGATGAATTTCATACTTCTAACATCATTCATGTCTACTTCCTTCACCACTTTGTCTTCCTGGGGATGGGGCAGTCTCTGCCCTGTTCATCACTACGTCTCCATCTCTAGCATAGGGCCTGGCACCTGGGACCTGGAACAGGAGTAGGGAACAAAAATATATGAATGAACAAATGAATGAAGGAAGGAATGGACACCCTCCACTATTGCGGCCTCCAACAGACTTCACTAAGCATACCCACATGTGTCATTTAGTAAGTCAACAGCCACCTTGAACAGCAATGTCACACTCCTTTACCCCAAATCCATTGTGCAAAAAAAGCCATACTGTCTGGTAATGGCTCTATTATGCTAATTAATGCATTCACTCCACAAACTTTTGCTGGGAACCAGCTGAAGCCCTGGCTGGGGATTCAAGGACCAGAAATGTCAAAGGGGCTCTCTCCAGAGGGGAAAGCTGGCAGGTGAGGAGAGGCCCACACAGCAAACTTGTCCAGGGAAGGCAAAACCAAGCACTTTCCAGCTGGTGAAGGCTTCTGGCAGGCAGTGCTGCCTGCCTAGTCCCAGTTTTAGAGAACTCCCTTAGGCTCAAGATCAGGTATGGACCATCGCCTTTGAGCCAAGCACAACCACAGGCATTGCCAAATGAGGCCCCAACCTCGTGCTGTCCCTAAGTGACATTCCTGGCCCGTGGCTATTCACAGCAGGCTAGACTTGGCTGCCTGGCACCCTCATCCCAAAGGAAAGATCTGGTGCTTCTTCAGAAGAGATGGCAAAATATCTGTTAGGTGGACAGATAACCAAATGACCAAATAAATGGGAGGCCAGGTAGGGTGCAGCCCTTCCCTCTGAGAGGCCCCCTCAGCCTGCACTGCCCCCGCTCCCCTGCTTTCCTGTGATTGACTCCTGCCCTGGGTAACGGGGTGCGGGCAGGCTCCACTGCTTGGCCCTGAGGCCTTGCTGACTGCTGATGACTCTTGCAGGCCCTGGGAACTCCTACAGCAGCTGGAGTCATGGTTTCTCCACGGAAATCCCCAAAGCAGGGTCCCCCTGAATCAACTGTGTGTGTTGACACCACCCATACCCTTCAGCACATTCAGCATATAGCTGTCCCTGGACTCTGGGACCAACTCTCCCCTCCAGGTTTTTCCCTTTGGGAACTGAGCAAAAGACTGGACGTGTTTCTACCGACCAGCGCTTTGACCTACAGCCAGCGACCAAGAGCAGGAGGTGCAGCTTGGGAGGCCACCTAGTGGTGGCCCTGCTGCTTTAGTCTGGTCTCACAGCCTGGGGTAGGGACCTGGCGAAGGGCACGAGAGTCTGTCAGGATCCCGGGAGCCTGCGGGTCCCCAGAGGGTTTCCCCCAGTTCACTGAGCCCATTCGGTACACGCAAATAAAGAGCAGACTCCGCCGAATGGCTACGAGTCTGCTCCCAGCTGCTTCCCCCATGGGCCCCTGCAGCCGGAGACAGCAGAGCCAGCAAAAGCTGGGCTGTTATTACAGGGTGGAAAGAGGCATCCCAGGGCCTTTGTAAGCTGCAGTTACCCAGCAGGTCCAGGGCAGGCCCTCATGGCAGAAACAGTGGGCTTAGACTTTGGTGTGCCTTCACACTGTGCCCTCCCCACAAACACCCAGCGGGCCAGGAATTAGTTAGCTACGGTGCTTACAAATCCTGATATTTTGATGCATACAGTGTGAAGCATGCTTTTAAAAAGTGTTACTATTATAACACAGAAGCACCCCCCTTCATCCCTCCTCCCCCAGCCTTGAGCCCAAATAGGGGCCAGGTGGGGATGAGGGATGGGTGAGAGTCTCATGGAGCTGGGATAGCTATTGTATGTTTAACTTAGCTGCTGTTTAAAAGGCTGAAAGTTCAGTAGATTTACTATTTTCTCAGGCCTTGTCAAAATGCCAGAGAGCCAGTAGAACAGAAGGTAGGGGAGAAATGAGAGGGGAGACAGCAGAGGTCCCAGGAGCAGATGACTTGAGACCACAGGAGCCACAAAAACAATGGTTTGGACATGATGTTAAGGGCAGGGAACAGCTACCCCGGAGTGAAGGCCAGGGAAGCGCAGGATCCCATTTGGGATTTAGGAAAAATGCCCTGACTACTGTGGTGGACATGGGGGTGGCGTGGGGAGGAGCAGAGCCTGGAATGACTGGGAAGGGGCTGGTGGAGGGCCTAGATAACAGCTGGTGGTCACCTAAACTAGGGAATGTCACTACATCTAGAGAGAAGTGGGTAGATTTAAGAATTTAAGAAGTAAAATAGAAAGGGCTATTTTCATTTATTCCACAAATATTTATTGAGTGCTCTGCTCCCCATCCTGAGTTCCCTCTTTGGAATGACACCCTACTTCATATCCAGAATGGGGGCTTTCCCCCCTTGGCTCCCTCAGCCCCATCACCCCAGCACAGGCCCTGCCAAAGGAAATCAGTGAAAGTCCCCAGAATAGGGAGCCAGTTGGCAACCTCCGGGGAACACACCAGCCCCCTGCAGGGTTTCAGTCTGACGTGGCATGCTGATCATGCTGTCTGGTTTCCTCAATCACAAGACTCCTTCCACTGCAAGGTAACCGCCCATTTAATGACAGGCTCAGCACTAGCTCACTGACACCATCCCTCCCTCTCCATCTGCTTCATTTCCCCCTTCTATTTTTAAATGAATGCTCTTCATCCCACTATAGTGATATGTGTTTGTAAGGCACCTTATGTCCATTTTGGAGTGAGATGCGTGTCAGTCAGTCCTTCTGTGAGTGACCCTCATCCAATCTAGTTGTGCAAATTCTGTGCTTCCTAAGCCTGGGGCTCCATTTGTATCACTGACATTGTAGATTTGCACATTCACTACAACTTTCCAGTAGATGGAAATAAAGTGAATTTGAAAAGGGGGTATCGTTTGCTAGTTTGTACACAATTGCCATGTTTTTATACATCGACTACCAGGTGATCACAGGAGCCTGAGTCACTGTGTGGCTCACACCTGCCTGTAGTCCCAGTCCTTCCTGTGGGCTCTCTCCTGCCCTCACCTGCCCTACCTGCATCAGCTCTGGTTGTGGCTCTGACTCTGCCCGAGTCCCTTTAGTAGACTCCATCACCCAAACTTGTTGGTGAGCCCGGTCCTCTCCCCTTCTAGGACACTGCCTGGGACTCTGACCCACCATGGGGAGGCCAGAGCACTCATTCCTCTAGAGGCCCTCACTACCTCCCACCACATCAAACATACCCCAGTACACCCATAACTCACGTGAGTACCTTTATATTTGCCCAGAAGGAACATGTCTGAGCCACAGTGGACTAGTTTCCATGACAGAATCTGATGTTGGCTTTGGAACAGAATCTGACCGTGAACTTGCTGCTGAAGCTTGGACTCAGGAAGATGTCCACGTCCATCATCTGCAGGAATCAGAGCCCCAAGGGGGCAAGGATGGCTTGGACAGGGCATCTCTCTGGCTGAAGAGCGAGTGGTCCTGGTGGTGCAGGTGGGGAGATGGCTCTCTCACAAGGCTGGGCCTCCAGACACTATCACAGGGTCGCAGTCTCAGAGGCAAGCAGAGCTCTCTCACTCCCGCGGTCACCCAACAGCTCTAGGCCAGGCTGACCCCCTGCTCTCATCAAGGGATGTTTTTCTGCACTCCATCCCTGGATACTAGCAGTTAAATGTGTCCTGGGCAAAGATGAATGGGGCCTTACAACCCTTCCGGGGGGGATTTCTGGGCCCTCCCTGTACCTGCCCTGACAGCTGCAGCTGTAAAAATGAGGATGGCCAGCAGAGGGTGCATGGAGCCCACCACGGACACCCAGTTAAAGGGGCAGCTCCAGTCTTGCTCAAAAAGCCCCTTCTGCCCGATCCTGTGCCCCTACCCCTCCAACCTGCCAAGGTTTAGCTGGGACCTTTGTCTAGAACTGAATAGGCATGAGCACCTGGGGCAGATAGAGATGTTTTCCAGGCTACAGGGAATAACTCCAACGCTGGGACCTCTAGTGGCGGGGAGTGCAAGCAGGATGTTAGGGGGATCCCACGACCCTTATTCAGCCATGGCTGACCGGGGTCCATCTTAGGTTGACTTGCAGCGTGGGTCAAGCCCCAGGCCATAGGAGCTGATGGACCTAAAGAAAAACCGAGGGTTCATATGCCGTGAACTTAGGTGAGGTGATGGGGGCGGCCATGGGCAGGACTCTGGATGTCTCTAGAATATCCTGCTCCTACTGAGATGAGCCCCTTGAGGGAAGGGGTCAGAGGGGCAGAAATGGGCTATCCTCACATGGCTCCTCTGATGCTCCGAGCTGCTCTGTGATTGACAGCTAACACCTGGAGTGCTCTCCCTGCACCAACTGTAACTAACACTGACACACATCATCTGTGTTGAACAGCTTTTCCTTCCCCCTTCAAATCCCCTCCCCTCTCTCCACCTTTCCCCTGCTCTGGGTCCCTGGCTACTGATCCCTGTGAATGATACCAGCAGGTTCTCCTGCCCTGTAACTGGGTTCTGATTGGGTTCAACCAAGACTGGCCAGAGGGAGGAAATGGACTTTGGGGAAGTTGCCTGCAGCCTACGCTTGGGGACCTGGCTCAGTGACCTGTCTAGCCTCAGGAGTGTGTTTGAGCTTCTCTGGCCATGCTGAGGGACAACCAGGCCCTTCTGCTCTGGAACGGTTACACACTGGGCCGCTCAGCACAAGGCCTCAGAGACCCTCTACAGCCTCACTTACCCAATTCCAGTCATTCGGTAAATATTTGCTGACAGCCCCTCTGTGCCCAGACCTGGGTGTCCAGGGACACAGTCACAGAGATGGGTCTGACAAAAGCCCTGCCCCCACTGAGCTTATGGGGTTTTTATGTGTGGGATGGGGGTGCAGCAGGAGGGGCAGGAGAAGAAGGAAGAGCAGGGACGCAGATGAGGAAATTGACATGAATCCCAGGGGCTGCAGGAGCCTGCAGAGGGCAGCTCACTCACTGAGAGGCCAGGTGAGGGCATGGGGTGGGGGTCTCCCCGAGTAGTCAGGCAGAGGGAGGGCTGGGATCTGGGAGACAGAAGCAAAGGCTGGGGAAGAGACGATGGCTAATTCACAGAGAGGCTTGTGAATGGCCAGGCAGGGCCTCATTCCACCCACTGGAAAGCCCCTACCTCCTGCTTGAACTTCACTGACCCACTAACAACGGGAGGAAGGGCACAGGCCCCATCATAGCCAGTAAACCCTCCCAAAGTTAGCCACTATTTCTTCTTCCATCTTTGATTATTTTTGTCAGATTTTGGACGTTAAACAGTGGAATTATACAAAACATACTTGTACGTCTGCTACTTATTACTTATTATTCAACATTATGGTTGTGATAGCCAGCTGCCTTGCTGTATGTGATAATACATCATTCTTTTTCATTGCTGTGTAGGATTCCATAGTTTGGATATACCACAATTTATCTATTCTATTATTGGTGGGCATTTGGGTTGCTTCCAGTTTTGAGTTATTTTAAGTAAAATTGTTTTGTATATGTTTGCACATGTCCTTTAGTAGAATACTCATTTATGTAGAGTATAAATCCAGGAGTGGAATTGGTTGGTAGTAGTATATGCAAATGTTTAGCTATAGTAGTGGCTTCCAACCATTTTTGTAGATGATTGTGCAAAATTACACTCCCAGCAGCAATGTCCAAGAATTCTAGTTGCTCTATATCTTTCCCAATATTTGGTATTGTTAATCTTTTTAATTTCAGTTATTCTGGTGGGTGTGTAGAGATAGCTCATTGTAATTTTAAGTAATAGCCCCCTGGTGTCTGATTATATCAAGCACTTTTTCATGTGTTTATTGGTTATTTCTTTTAACGTGTCTGTTCAAATCTTTGCCTATTTTTCTATTAGGTTTTCTGCATTTTTTCTATTGATTTTAGGAGTCTACATATATTCTGGATATAAGCCCTTTGTTGGGTATATATACTACAAACATTCCCTCTCATTGTGTAACTTGACATTTCATTCTCTCAATAATGTCTTTTGGTGAACAAAAGTCTAAATTTTTATGAATAAAATGTACCAATTTTTTGTGTTTTGGTTAGCAAATGCTTTCTATGTCCCACTTAAGAAATCTTTGCCTACCAAAAGGTCATGAAAATATGTTCCCACCATTTCTTTTAGAGGTTTGATTGTTTTAGCTTTCCTAAGTAGGTCTATGACCCATCTTGAATTAATTTTTATTTGGTGTAATGAGGAGTCAAGGTACAAATAGATATGTAACTGACCCAGAGCTATTTATTGGAAAGACCATCCTTATCTCACTGAAATGTAGTGGTGCCTTTGCTTCAGCTCAGGGAAGTGGGTATGTGTGAGTCTGTTCTGCCATTTTCTCCTCTATTAATTTCTTATTTAGGCATTCTTTATTCATTTCAAAGTTTCCTAAGAGATCTTGATGTCGGAGTTCTTGTTTGCGGAGGCGAAGAATGAGCTTCACAAACAGTCAAGGTAGGAGATCAAGGTACAGGCTTTTATTTAGAGATACAGTGAAAGGACAGAGCTCCCGGCTCACGCCAGGAGGAGACAAGAGAGTCCATAGTGGTGCATTGTCTAAGGAGTTTTATAGACAGTTGAGGATTTTTCAAGAACATGAAAAAAGCGTAGGGGTGTGGACTTGTTAAGTGGTCACTGAATATTTAGACTTAACTTAACACAAGCAACTTCCTCTGATTTCTTTCTGAGACACAGCATCTTGGTCTGGGAGCATATGAAACAAGGCCACCTGCTCAGCCCCCCAAGGTGAGCTGAGGTATTTGTTTGCTAAAGAGTAAATTAAGAATTTCTAACGTCTTAACTTCTTGGGTATTAAAATGCAATCTTATCTTTAAGGTGGAATCCTTCCTGCCTTTTACTGTGTTGTTTATGCCTGGGCTTACCTGCTAAATTAGTTGCCCAGTTTGCAAAATCACTTCATCAGGTCTGAAGGAGAAAGACAGCACATAGGCCTGGGCCTTTTAGTATGCTAAAGAGAACTTTACACATAATTATAAATGGTTAGCATAATAAAACATGTGCTACTCTTCTTTATCTGGGAAATATTAACTGATTTCACTGAAGGACGATTCTAGAGCTCAATGTTTAACACAGAGTCTTAGCAGGGGGGTTTCCTTGCATGTAGTTACATTGCTCTGACTGCAAATATCTCGCCCTGCCCCCTCTGGAGGCCCTCACCCTATTCTGACTATATCTACGGTCCCTGTCTCAATCTCAATATGTAAAATTATAGTCTGTATTAAATTAGAATTTTTCATAATTACCTGAACAGTGCAAGAAACTTACCAACAGATTAACTCCATTTAACCTCCTCTACCTTGTGCTATTGTCATCATGTATTTTAATTCTGCATATTATAAACTCTGTATCTGTGATGTATTATTGTGAAATAATATGTTCTCATTCTATATAGTCAATATAAGTCAATATATATTTATTTTATCTGCATCTTTACCCTTTCTGATGTTATTCATTCTTTCCTATAATTCCATGTTTCTATATGGGATCATCTTCCTTTACTATTTCTTTCAGTGGAGTTCTACTGGTGACAAATACAGCCTTTGTTTGTCAGAAGTGTCTTTATTCTGCCTTCATTTTGAAGGATATTTTTACTGAGTAGGGAATTCTATGTTGGCAGGTTTTTCCTTTCTATAATTTAAAGATGTAATCCCATTGTCCACAAATTCCATCATTTCCATTGAGAAGAGAGCTGACAGTCTCATAACGGCTCCATTGAAGGTAACATGCCTGTTTATTCCCACCCTCCACCCCTGGCTACTTTTAAGATTGTTTCTTTGTTCTCATAATTTTGAGTATGATGTACCTAGGTTCTCTTTATATTTATTGGGATTTTTTCTTTTCTTTTTGAATCTTTGGGTTGATTATTGTAACTCCAGCGGGAAAATATTCCCCCAGCCTGGAGCAAATACCTTTGAGTCAAAATCAAAGAGAGAAATAAAATGGGAAAAACCCATTTATTGCTTATAAGCAGTCATCTGCTTCTGCTCACCCGTGTATCTCACAACTTGGCTGCAAGAAGGGGCCCCACCCAACCTCTCAGGTCCAGATATGCCCTCGTTCCCCCTTGTAATTACCTATTGATATGAAGAAGGACTACTTCTCTCCACCCCTTGGAAACACCTATTAATACAGATGCACTAAGGCCAGGCAAGAGATTCTGGAAATATTGCAATTTTACCCACAATTATCTTACATTGGTTTTGGAAAATTCTTTGCTATTACTTCATCTAACTGTTTCCCTGTTTTTTTGTATCATCTCTTTCTGGAATACCAATTTTACACACATTATTAGTCTGTTTGACAATGTCCCACATGTCTCTTACTCTTTCCTCTATGTTTTCTTTTCTTTTCATCTGTGTGCTTCAGTGTGGATATTTTATATATTTTATAGTTCACTTAACCTATCTTCTGCTGTGTCCAGCCTGCTATTAAACTTACAAGTTTTTAATTTCATGTAATATCTGTAATTACAAGATGTTATATTTTTCAGTTCTATATCTCCACTTGATTCTTTTTTATATATTGCAATTCTATTTCAAAGTTCTCTAGCTTTTCATCTGTTTTGTCCTTTTCCTTCATTTTTTGAGTATTAATCATAATCATTTGAAGTCTCTCATTTCTGAAACACCAGTAGGTCTATTTCCATTGTTTACCTTTTCTCTTGATTTTCAGTCATTTGATCCTATTTTTCAGCATATCTCATTATTTTATTTTATTTTTATTTTTTATTAAGGTATTATTGATATACACTCTTATGGAGGTTTCATGTGAAAAAACAATGTGGTTACTACATTTACCCATATTTTCAAGTGCCCACCCATACCCCAATGCACTCACTGTCCATCAGTGCAGCAAGATGCCACAGATCCACTATTTGCCTTCTCTGTGCTACACTGTTTTCCCTGTGACCCCCCACACCATGTGTACTAAACATAATACCCCTCAATACCCTTCTCCCTCCCTCCCCACCCACCCTCCCACACCCCTCCCCTTTGGTAACCACTAGTCCCTTCTTGGAGTCTCTGAGTCTGCTGCTGTTTTGTTCCTTCAGTTTTGCTTCATTGTTATACTCCACAAATGAGGGAAATCATTTGGCACTTGTCTTTCTCTGCCTGGCTTATTTCACTGAGCATAATGTCCTCCAGCTCCATCCATGTTGTTGCAAATGGTAGGATTTGTTTCTTTCTTATGGCTGAATAATATTCCATTGTGTATATGGACCACATCTTTATCCATTCATCTACTGATGGACACTAAGGTTGCTTCCATATCTTAGCTATTGTAAAAAGTGCTGCGATAAACATAGGGGTGCATGTCTTTTTGAATCTGAGTTGTATTCTTTGGGTAAATTCCAAGGAGTGGGATTCCCAGGTCAAATGGTATTTCTATTTTTAGTTTTTTGAGGAACCTCCATATTTCTTTCCAGAATGGTTGAACTAGCTTACATTCCCACCAGCAGTGTAGGAGGGTTCCCCTTTCTCTGCATCCTTGCCAGCATTTGTTGTTCTTAGTCTTTTCAATGCTGGCCATCCTTACTGGTGTGAGGTGATATCTCATTGTGGTTTTAATTTGCATTTCCCTGATGATTAGTGATGTGGAGCATCTTTTCATGTATATCTCATAATTTTATATGGGGTGAAACACATTTAAATGAAAATTTGAGAATTGGAAAGGTTCTGGGTGATATCTTCTTCCAGAAAAAGAGAATTAAGTTGTGTTCTGGCTAGCAGGATACTGACGGATCCCCTTACTCCTGTCATGGCTTGGTTGTACATTGGGTTTTGGCTAGTGTAGTTCACTTTCTTTTCCTAGTCCATAACTCTTATTCCTAGGATGTTGGCCTTTCTCCTAGGGTGTGACTCTTCTGGGACTCAGCTGGAAATCTGGTTGTTTACCAAGGTCCCTCCACCTGGGCAGAACTTGAATTCCAATTTGTATCCCCTGAACCTTGTAGCTGCTAAAAATCTCTGCTCAGTTCTTTAGCCTCCAAGCTGCTGTTTAGAACTATGCCAATAAATTCAAAGGAATTTGTGTGTCATCATTGGGCTCTTTCTTTGTCATTTCTTTCTCTCTATATCACCCCCTGACCCAAGTTTTAGCCTGTTTGGCATCCCTGAATTCCAACCCCTGTATCCTCATAGTAAGACTTCCGCTTTCTGCCTGGTCCTTATTTCCCTATGCAATGATGTAGGAAATATCCCCAGGAAAAAAGCCAGGGTAAATGTGGAACTCACTACACATCATTCTCTTTTCTCAAGCTTCACAATCCTTTAATTCTTACCTGTTTTGGTTGTTTTCCAATGCTCTCAAATAGTTTTATATATATTATTCAATACATATAAAACAATTTATAATTGTTTTTGGCAGGAGGATTAGTCTAATACAACCTACCATCATGGCTGGAACTGGAGTTCTCTTCAATCTAATAGTAATGCCATATTAAAAAGAATTGGAGATGGGTAGGCCCCACTGGCCCAAAAGCTTTCAGTTAAAGCTTAAAGTCTTAGACACACATGGCATCATATCACATCCTGAATTAGGTTTCTCATTTTTCCTTTCTTCTTTTAAACATTTTTTGGATTCCCGCAGTGACTGAGTAATTGGTAATAAACTTAGTTCCTCACTGTAAACAACTATAAAACTAGATAAAACGTTTCTAGCAACTGATTACAGGCATTGGACATCACATTGCCTTCACCCTTGACAGAAAGGAAACGTACAAGGTGAATCCACATTCAGTAAAGTTCTTTGCCTTGGCCCTTTCCAAGTGGAAAGTGGAGCCTAAATAGCAGTGGTCTCACTAGGTGGAAGAAAAAAAGATCTGAGATAGAGGATGCTGAGATGGCTGAATTTGTGGGGCAGGGTATTAAAGAGGAGGGAGCTGTATGGAGGAGCTCTAAAAATCTTCAGAAAGGTCCTGTTGAGCCTTTGTCTAAGCTGCACATGTGCAGGGCAAAATCTACAGAGCCTGGTAGATAAATATTCTGCATCTGTGAACTAAATCAGGATTCCAGGGGTCACATGGTACTGAGACATATTCTGGCTAGCCAGAGTGGAAAGCCCTTGCTGAACACCCTGAACATTTATTAAAATCTTAGAAAGCTCATACCTTAGGAATAGGGTTATTTTTAGACATATAGTATGTGCTACTTTACACCTGCCATAATAAAGCCTAAAATCAAGCCTCAACATGACCAAATTAAACCTCTAGTAAATGTACTAACAAAAAAACCTCAACACTCTGTAAAGGAGACAGCATAATCCAGACTCAAATATCCAAATATGTACCATCCACAACTATCAACACACAATAAAATATTACCAGACATATGAAGAAGCAGGAAAATATGATCCATAGCCAAGAGAAAAAATAATGAATAGAAACAGATTGAGAGATAACAGATACTGGAATTAGCAGATGAGGACTTTAAACAGCTATTATAAATATGTTCAAGAATTTCAAATGGTTAGATGAGCATAATAAACAGATGCACCTTCTCAGCAGGGAAATGGAAACTATAAAAAAGAACTAAATGGAAATTCTAAAACTGAAAAAAGAATATACAAAATAATTTTACTAAGTGGGCTTAAGAGCAGACTAGACACTGAAGAAGAAAAGTTCAGTGAATTCGGAGTCAATAGAAACTATCTAAATGGAAACAGAGAAAGAAAAAGAACAAAAAATATGAACAGCACCTCATGAAGTGACCTTGAAACAATATGAAGCAATCTAATATACATAAAATTTGAGTACAGAAGAAAGGGGGAGAAAGAGATTGAGGCAATTAAAAAAAAATAGTGACTGAAACTCTAAACCTGATTAAAAAATTAGAAACTCACCACCCAGAAGAGTTTAAGGTTATAAAACCCCAAACAGGATAAAAACAAAGGAAACCACTTCCAGGGACATCATAGTCAATTATCTTAAAACTAAAGAGAACATGTTACATGAAGAGGAACAATGATAAGAATTACCCTTTACCTCTCATCAGAAGTAATGCAAGCCAGAAAACATGGAAACATGGAATGATGCATTACATATTAACTATGCTAGAGAAAAGAAATCAACCTAGAATTCTATATCCAGGAAGTTATCTTTAAAAAGAGAATGAGAAATAAAGATAATTTTGGAGTAAAAAAAAGCTGAGAGAATTCATCACCGGTGGACCTCCACTACTGCAAAGGATAAAGAAGTTCTTAAGGCTGAAGGGAAATGATCCCTCATGGAAATACATTTCTAAACAAAAGAACGAACACTATCAGTAAATATCATAGGTAAATATAAAATGTTTTCTCGTTTCAAAAATTATTTAAAAGATAATTGACTAAAACAAAATTAATAATTATTTATTAAAGTGCTGATAACATTTCTAAACGTGAAACACTAGCGCAAAGAAGGGAGAGGTCAGTGTGCTAGTGTAATGTTCTTACATCATATGAGAAACAGTATTTATCCTTTTCTTCTTTTCTTTATTTTCCATTTATTATCTTCATTTTTCTACTAACGAATATAATACAAATTTATTAATATAAAATTAAAACACATTTCTCTGATACTTTTTATCTACATGAAACAGAAAAACATTTAAAGTATTTATCTTGATGGAAAAGACGTTTCTTATAAAAATATTTATATTTTCACCCAGCGCTTTTTCAAGTTTAATTAAGTATATGAATAGTTTATGAAAACACATGGGAAAAATTGAAACCTTAGGTTGTGAATCAATTTGAAATTCATTTTATAGTGTGAAGAAGTATACATAGCATTATAACTATATTTTTGTATAGATAATAAAAGGCCCCAACATGACTTATTGAATAAACTACTCTTTATCCTCTGAATTACGATGGTTCCTTTATCAGCTGCTATGAACTCTCTTTCATTCCACTGTTACATTTGTCTCCTATGCTGTCACCACACTCTAATTATTTTAGCTTTAACACATATTTTGATGCCTATAGGACAAATCTCACCTTATCAGTCTTCTATATTTGACTTTCACCCATATTTACTCTCCCAGTTGATCCTTAGATTTATCTTGCTAATTTCCCCCACCCAAAATAATTCTGATCAGAATGGCAGTGAATTTATCAGTTAATAAATTTAAAATACTGAGTTTTCCAGGAACATGATATGAGCCTCTATTTCGTCTTCTTTCATATCTATCCTAGAACAAAAGTCTATAAGCCTTTCATGTGGTCTACGTGAGTTTCTAGATATTTCTCATATGTCCTTGTTATTGTGGATGGTAAATGGTTTTTACCACATATTCTAGTTGTGACTTAACACTTCTGAAAGCTATTAAAAATTGATATATATGTATAAATTTATCTTATTCTACTCTATCTGACTGGATTCCCCCTACTAGTCATAATAGTTTTTCAACTAATTCTCCTGGATTTTATGGAGGCTCAATCATAATATCATCTGCTAATAATGATCATTTTGACTCTATTACTTAATCCTTATTTCTTTTACTTATCCGTTATTTCTCTTCTTCACTTTATTGTCTTAGTTAGGACCTTCAGAGCAATTCTGCACAATAGTTGAAAAAGGGACATTGTTTAGATCCTCACATAAATGGGAATTTGAAGTGTTAAGTCCAATATTGGCTTTGGTTTCCATTATGTGCTCTTTAGAGTGATAAGAATGTTTCCTTCTCTTCATGGTTTTCTAACTCTTCACAATTTTTCTTGTGAACGACTGGTGAATTCTATCAAACGCCTTTTGAGATGATCACAGGGTTCCTTTTTCACTTTCCATCTATTAATCAGTCAACTTTACAATGTTAAATCAAGCTTGTAATCCTAGAAAAACCTGCAAGTTGGTAACCATTTTAACACCCTAGGGAAGTTAATTTGTCATATCCACAAATTAGATGGATCTGCCATTCTCTTCGCAGGGGCTCCCTTGGTGTGAGGGTGATTTTCCCAGGAGCTGGGGGAGCGCTCCATCTCCCTGGCCCCAGGGCACCGCAGCTCTCTGAGGGGGAAGGCTGGCCTCCCTCTCTCGGCCAGCAGTGCTTCACGCTCCAACGCCCGATGTCACAGCTCTTTGTGGTCAGCTTGTCTTCATCCTAGACACAGCCTCTTCTCAGGGCCTGCTGGTCCCCAGAGTTCTGGGCAAGGCCTGTTCCTGGCCCAGACCCGCCATCTTCCCTTCCTCTTTCCTGAGATGAGACAGACCTTGTTTAGCTCTCAGCATGTAGGTCTCATTATACATTCTCTTTGCAGCAATTTCGGGTTTTATGTGGGACAGGCACATCCCCTGCCTCCAACCCTTAGGTACCTTAGGTAAATCTACCTTCCCACAAAATACAGTGATCTCCCAGGCAGCAAGCGATCTGATCGGGTGTTTTCTCCAGTGGGGGGCTCAAGCTGCATGCATGCTCCTGCCATTGTGGGGCATGTATGGGAGATGTGGGGGGGTGAGGGGCTGTGCCTCCCTGCTCCACTGCCGAGCCTTAGGAGGGACAGTAAGTGGGGCAAGATTATGAAGATTCTTGGAAGCCAAGAAAAATAGCCCCCCAGGACTTGAGACTGACCTCAAGGGTGCTGCTCCAGGCCATTCACACCCAGGGGGCCTGGAGCCGCCTCAGCTCAGCTTCAGCCCTCGCAGGCCTGGCTCTGGCTCTTCCGACTCTGATCCCCATGACCCCTGCACCCGGATTCCCAGACCCCAGTGCCAGCTGCCAGCTGCTTCACTCTGGCGACACAGCTCTGCCCCACTCCTCCCAGCAGTACGGAGGCCAGGCTCACACCAGGTGGCCCACAGCTGGGGTGTCCCATGGCCAGTCCGGAGGTGAGATCAGCCTGAACAGCCCCTGCCAGCCTGTGACTCAGCCATGAGGGAGACCACAAGTGCTGGGCACCACTGGACAGGGCACGTCACCAAGACCAATCAGGGACAAGAGGAGCTGGTGCTGCACCGCAGAAGGTGGCAGCTGTCAGAGAATGACAGGATGGGGCTGGGGAGGACAGGCTGGAGACAGGCTTCAGCTAGCTGGGCTCCTGGGGAAGCCTTCGCGGCCAACCAATCTCAAGAGTGGTCCCCACGAGCCCCTGGAAGCAGAAAACAGAATTTTAATGTCCACCAGTGAGAAATCTTGGGGGATGGGGGCAGTGGAGGTCCATCTTCAGGAGAAGGGCCAGGAAGCCAGGAATTTAAATCATTGAAGTTACCATCCAAATGACAGTATACATTTTGTATGTGTTACAAAATATTTCATTGTCGAATACTCAAGCCTAAAATAGTGTCGGACATATAAGAAGCTCTCAAAAATACTTGTTTGACAAAATGAACAAAGCATAAATAACATATGCTCTAATTCTTAAAAACACGAGTTTCACATTTCTTACCGCTTTTATTTTACCTGAGAGCCTAGAAATAGGGAAATGGCCATGACCTCTCCAGCCGTCTGAGTGGCCTGGATGTCAGCTCCAGCAGTCAGGAAGTGGGAAATGGCCATGACCTCTCCAGCCGTCTGAGTGGCCTGGATGTCAGCTCCAGCAGTCAGGAAGTGGAACAAAGCTACTCAGCCAGGAGACCAGAGCACCCTGGCCAGTCACTGCCTAACGTGAGCATCTGAGGCTGTGTGGAGTGGGCCAGGGCTGAGCTGTGCCGGGCGGCCAGGCCCAAGCTGACAAATGAGTGGTGGTCTGAGGAGGTCCGGTCCCTGGATTTCTGTGCTGTATCCCACGCTTACTTTCCTCTGTCATCCCTGTGCTTTTGGTAGGGTCTTACCTGCACCTGAAAACTGTGTCATTCTCCCTGGGCTGCAAAAGGAAGGGTCCAGAGCATTGTGATGATCAGGCCAGGGCTAAGAGTGTCAAGGGTGCAGAATGAGCATGTAGTCCAGTTGCTACTGATACCACTGCTGCTCAGCTTGGAGGAGCTCATTTGTAAAGCAAGGCACCTTCCCTGCACAGGAATCAGCATGGCTGGCAGAGAGAAGCTTCAGCTATCAGGGGGAAACTGGAAGCCTGAGAACCCCTGGACTGGCTTCTATTTGGCGGCTACAGGTGGAACTGAGTGAGACATTTGGTGCTGGGTGAGGCTGGGTGATCTAGGGCAGGCTGCCTGCACCCTTTGGCCTGCATGAGAAAGGGGGAGAAATGGGGGGATCCCTGCGGCAGGGAGAGACCACAGTGCCTTTGTAAGCTGCGTTCTTGAGGCCCCAGCGGCACAACACTAAGTCACACAGCCGCACTGCCCCCAGTGACAGCCTGTTCTGCTGCTTCCCTGCCTGGGCTGGGCTGTGCTGCGTCTGGCTCTCCCATCTGTGTGCTGCCTTCCCACCCAAGTGATGTGCCACTCCTTGCAACACCCTCCCCTCCTAGGCCTCAGGGCCAGGGCCCAGCTGGGCAAACCTGCCCCCACCCCTGCTGCCTGGCAGCCCCTTCGCTGGATCCCAGAGCAGACAGGTTTTCTCTGTGAAAATAGAGACAGAGCAGGTTTGACAGGGGTGGTGTGGAGATTGCAGGTATGACCGAGATTTGCAGGCCCCTGGTGCAAGGGGCTTGGCACAGTCACCAGTGCAGGCTGGACCAGATCAACCACACTGAGAGCCTAGAAGTAGGGAAATGGCCTGGAAGCTGTGAGCTTGGACTGGCCACCCACTAGCCCTGCCCCAACGTGACCCCTTCAAGGCTGTTTTCTGGTGAGAATTGGTTCTACTTCTGTGTTGGCCCTGGAATCTGGCTCAGAGCCAATAACTAGGCTCCAGTTGTCAGAATCAGCTTTGCCCCCTGTTGGCCCCTGCGTCTGGCTCCATCTAGAGCCTCTAGCCTCTCAGCCCACAGGGAGGCCTGGCAACCTAAGGAGCCCCCAGCACCCCACCAAGGCTGGACACACAGCAGGCACTCAGTCAGCGTGTGCTGAGGGATGGAATGGCACAAAACTAGAACTGGGAAAGCCCCTTTGTCACAAGCATGCCCCCACCCTGTGCGCTCTGCTGCATCAAATGCAGCTCAAAAACCAGCTTTGTTGCATCCTTGACTGAGTCCTCTTGTCCAGGATATGTGGGGTATCACCCCTCAACCCACCACAGAGGCTACACCATGCCAGACCTTCCTTTTAGGTGAGGCCTGGTGCCCATGCCCCTGGCTGCCTCGACCCCTTTCAGAGCCCCTCACACCCTGTCTAGGACCTGCCTTGGTTCCTTCATATTGTAAGGCCAAGCCCTAGCCAGCAGAAGGCCCACACAGGCTCTGCCCATCCTGCCCTGCTACAGATTGTCGTTCCCTCCATCCCTCAGATGCACAGGCTCCTGGCCTTGACCAGTGGGCCTCTTAGAGAGCATCCCTGGGGTGACCAGAAGCCATGGAACTGGAACTGGGCCAAAGAGGCCTTACTGAAATGGGCGCTTCGCAGGTTCTTCTGCTGCCCTCTGGGGCCCTGGGTGGTCAGTAATGTGGACTGGCACCCCATGGAGAGGGGATACCCCATCAGAGATTCAGATCCCCCTTGGAATCCAGGCTATTGGCTGAGAAAAGAGCTGGTCTTTCATCCAGACTACTGGCCCCCACGAGCTGAGCCTGAATGAAGCAGACCCCACCCAGAGGCCTGGGGCTGCAGGTCAGGGCAGGCAGGGTCTGAGCTCTCTGGCCAGCCTCTAGCACCTTCCATGAAGGCGTCCTCAAGGGCTGCTCCGTCATCTGCACTCCACCCACCGACCCTCCCAGGGCTGCTTCCCACTCTGGGCCATCTCTTGGGTTGGCTTCACCTTTAGCCTGAGCTTGTTTCTGTCCCAGCCCTTCCCTCCTCCTCCCCCAGGCTCAGCCCCAAGGTCATCTGCTCCTTCTGGAGCCTGCTGGTCCACTGGGGTTTCTCCTAACCTTGGACAGGCCCGGCAGCACACAGAGCCCAGAGCCACCTGGGGCTGCCCGGAAGTACAGGGCACTGCACGTGGCCTCCAAGGCAGCAGGAGAAGTCTTCCCCCTCCCAGGCCCCCGCACGTCATGGCGGTCTCTCTCTGTACCATTGTGACCGAGGAGTGAGCTGAGATAATTTCCATAATAGTGATAATGTTGTTAATGGCAAATGTTTTTGAACACCACTGTGTGCCAGGCTCTCTGCTGGATGCTGAGGAAACATTAATAAATAAGATAGACACAGCCCCTGCCCCCATAGATGCCCTAACCCCAGCCCTGGGCAGGCACATATTTGTTGAACGAATAAAGAATGCATGAAATGAGCAGTGTGGCTATAATCTACAGCAGAGGTAGGGCATGACCCAGCTGCCATGCATAAGCCCCTTGGAGAGGGCTCCTAGACCCGGTAACTGCCCTGTGACTTGGTGCCCAGCCTGACAGGGTTTCAGCAACACAGCACCCCCCAGGAACAAGAACACTGAGAGTAAAAAGGAAATTCTGAGTGCTTCCTGGAGGAAGTGTTGGAAACAGGTGGGAAGCAGCTTGTCTGACTTACTGTCCAAGATGTGAGGTACCTCAGGAGGGAATCCACAGTGTGGCCCTGACAAGGGTTGTCCCCGGTCTCCAGGAGTACAGCTGGCCTAGGCCTGTGTCTTGTGGGAGGGTGATGTAGGCCTCTGATGTCCTTTAAATGAGGGATGTCATCAAGTACCCACTGTGGGGGGTGACTGGCATGGACCCTGGAACTAACCCAGAAATGTAAACTTCATTTACAATGAAATGGGAAAGTTTTTGTACTCGATTCTAGAAAAGCCACTCCCCACCACATGCCCATTTTCAATCCTGTGAGAGAAGCCTGCAGAGATGGGTTACAGCTGCCCAGGTGCTAAGGGCTGGGAAGTCATATGCAGGGGGCACCACTTCTGGAAAGGGGTGATATGCTCCTCCAAACAGAAGTAAACGGACTTCAGGATTGGCGGGGCGGCTGGCAATCCCTGGGGTTATAAACTGGGAGAAGGAAGCAGTGTCTAAGGACTTCACTATGGGATGCCTTGGGTAGGAACTTCACAGGCTCTTGAGGTGTCCCTCCACCCAGCAAAGTTCTGCAGCGTTTACATTCACTATGGCTCTCAGAGTCCACATGAAGCAGCTCTGATGACCCAGCCACGCTGTGCACCAAAGCCTTGGACAGTGATAGGTAATGGGTGCCCCTACTCTCCATGTCCTCAGTGGGGTCCAAGTCATGGGCAGCCTCTGGCCTAAGATTTCTGAGACACCATCCAGAGACCAACTGTCCTGGTGGCCCTGCTAGTCTGTCCATATGGGGCCGGAGTCTGCATGGGGCTGAGCAGGAGTCTCCTCCACCTCAGAGTATTGAGAGTCCAGTGGCTGATGGTCTATGGATATGGACACACATACACACACACGCCAGTGCCACACACACCTCATGTTTCTCTGCCAGCTGAACAAACAGCAGAACCCCACCTCCCAGAGAGGCATCCATGTTCTACCCAGAAAGGTACCCCCCTTCCTCGTACCCTAGGTTTGTGTCCCTCAAGAGCCCCTTGTCACTGGGAGTGTTAAAGACCCCATGGGCACATCTCACCCCACAGCCTGTTAGCCTCTCGAGGGCAAACCCTTACCAGAACGTGGCCAAGAGGGCACACACACGGCTGTCAAGAATGGCTAAATCAGCGGCCCCCTCAGGGTCTGGAGCAGCAAACAGTGCCACTCTGATGTACCTGAACGGGCAATGTCCAGGATAGCCAGAGGGTGATAGGTAGTGCCCTGGCCAGACCGGACACCTGCAAAGGCTGTTCATGGACGTCCCTGGAGGACAATGGTTGAGAGTGGAGAGAAGACCAGGGGGTCCCCAAGTGAAGGGCTGCTCACAATTCCACTCCCCTCAGGTGCTTCACTCCCTCCGCGTGGCACAGCCACCTCCCCGGGTGCTCTTTCTCCAGGAGGTCTGGGGAAACAAAGCTCTGTGCAGAAGAGGAGGAGAGGGGGCTGTGCAGACAGAGATGGTCTGGGAGGAGAGGGTGGCTGGAGAAGTCCTGCATGTCCTGGGGAGGCAGTAACATCTGGAAAGACAAGGCTCCTTGCTTCTGGACTCAAGTCAGGGCTCTCCTCTGCCAGACAGCCTTCCTGGCCTGCGCAGTTGGGTTGGGTACCGTTCTGTTCCTGCCTCCTACCTGGCGCTGCCTGCTGTCATCGCGGGTCTGTGTCCCTGGCCCAGACTCCCTCAGGCCCAGGGCTCCCCATCAGTGCTCACTATTCCGAGGACTCCTTGCACTGAGGCGTGGGGCCGCAGGTTTCCCTGCCAGGACCTTGCGGAGGTCTCTGAGCTCGGGCGCGGCCCCATCCCCCATCTGGGCTGCCCCCCCCCCACCTCATCCCTCCCCGGGCAGGGGCACCGCCCCGCAGAAGCGACTTCAAAGGGCTTGTTCCTGAGCTTCCGCAGCCGGTCCGGGTCCGCGGCCCGCAGGGCAGAGGCCCGGGGCAGGATCCCGGACGTCGGGGCCGTCGCAGGCCTGGGAGCTCCCAGAAACCGACCGGGGTGCGGGGCTGCAGCGCCCGGGGCCGAGGGGCGGGTCCTCAGAGCCCCCCGAAGTGGGAGGGTCTGGCCGACCGCAGGGCCAATCCGGGCGCGCGGGGGAGCGGCGGGCCGGTGGAGGGGGGACGGGGGCGGGCGGCTCGGGGGCGGGGCGCGGCGTCCAGGCGGCGGCCGCGGCGGCTCCTCAGTGTCCGGCTCAGCTCCGGCTGCGGCTCCAGCCCGCGATGCCCCACTCCGTGACCCTGCGCGGCCCTTCGCCCTGGGGCTTCCGCCTGGTGGGCGGGCGGGACTTCAGCGCACCCCCTCACCATCTCGCGGGTGAGTCCGGCGGCCCGGGGGCGGCAGGGAGGTCGTGGTTCTGAGATACGGTCCTCGCGGTCCACGCGGGACCCTCATCCCCGACGACCCTTAGGCTTGAAGGCTAAGGGTTAGCCTGGGCGACCCACAACTGTAGAGGAGAATTCCAGGCAGGGCAGCACCGCCCCAACCCCCCTTCTCCCTCCCCCGGGGCATGCCTGCCCTTTCCTCTGGAGGATCCCCCCAGGAGTTCACACCCCAGGCTCCCTGCTGGCCTCACTTGGGGGGAGTCGCTGCAGGCCAAGGAAGGACCACAGCCATGGGCCAGGGGTCTAGACAGATCTACCGAGGCCGGGAAACACTGCTGAGACTGACCCCAGCTGAAGATTTGGGGCATAATAACTAAAAGCCCTCTTCCCCAGTCAAAGGTCCCTGCTCTTAGAGCTGGGTGACCCCAGGGCGGTCTGGGGCCTTCTCTGAATCTGAGAAGAGAAAAATCTATCTTCTTTCCCATTCCGGGTTTGATCAGTCTTTCATCCGTGACCTCAGGCGCCCTGGAGGGAAGTGACCAGGAGGAGTTTTTGGCTTCCAGGAGAAAGCGAGTCTTGCCTGAGGTTGTGAGACTCCTCACCTAAGACAACACAAAGCCAGGAGCCAGGATAGACTCAGCCCAGTTCCTAAAATGTTCAGGGCCATGCCCTGACTGCCCCAAACTTAGGACAGAGGAGGAAGAGGGGACACAGCCCTGGGTGGTGGCTAATGCAAGGAGAGAGGAACAGAGGAGGGAAATCAGGCCCTGTCAGAGGGGATGCCCAGTCTGGGGAAGGCAGGATCCTGGCTGAGCCTTAGCGTCCCAAAGTTTGAAAGGCCAGAAGAGGGGACTGAGACTTTGCCTCTGGGAGCCCCAGCTTAGGGGACAGGAAAGGAAAGAACCCAAGCCCTGCCCTGGAGGCTCCCAGTCTGGAGGGAGGAGACGAGGGCACCTGGCCATCTGAGGGCCATCCCTTGCCCCCACACAGGGGCTCTTGGTCTTCCGGGGCCTGTGTCAGGGGAACTGAAAACCACCTTCTGCCACTCTATCATCATCTCTCACCACAGGGGCTGAACCAGGCTGGCTGGGTTCTCAGACTTCTTTCCAGTTTTGAGGAGGGGATGGGCACCCGGTGAAGCGTGGAATCATGGGATTCTGTTTCTGGGGGCCAGGGTGACAGGCAGGCCCAGCTGTCCTGGGAGGTCTCCCACATCTGCCCTCACCCCATGGCCAGCAGGTCTCTGGGACTGAGCGAGGTGGGCCTTACCACATCCGGGAGCCTTTCATCTCCTACTTTCCAGAGGAAGCCCTGCTGGGCGTATGTGGTGGGGTGAGTCTGTGTCTGCCTGTGTGTGTCTTACTGCTTGTCCCCCAGGAAGGCTAGTGGGGGTGTTAAGGCCAGCCGGCAGGCCAGCCACCCTGGGTGTGAGGCCGCTGACAGGCTCAGTGGTGGTGGCTGACGGCCGCAGGCGGCAGGGAGCAGAGACATCTGTTGCCCACGCGGCTGCCTGTCTGCCGAGGAAAGGCCTCCGCACGTCACTGGCAGCAGAGGCCTTGTTTGGAGCTGACTGGGATTCAGGCCCCTGGCAGGCAGGCAGGCTGGGAAAGTCTTTGCCAGGAAGAATCCCCCTTGCTCCCCAAAGTCGCATGGCAGCAGCTCAGGCCTAAGAGGCCAGGATGGCTGAGCCTGGGTTTGGGTGGGATCTGGGGAGATTTATGGAGCTTGGGAGGCATAGGCCACCACTTGCCCAGCAGGTACATCCAGGGCAGGTCTACAGACAGTGACATATGTGGGAGTGTCCTCAGCAAGGGGGCTCAAGACGCACCCCCTCTCATGCTTCCAGGGCCTCCCACACCCGGCAGGGACAGCCACAGACAGGGAGGAGGCTGGCTGCCTGGCAGAGCTGGGGCCTTGCAACCTCAGCCCATGGAGCCTCAGGGAGCCCCAAGAACACTGCCCAGGGTTCCTTCCCCATAAACTGTAGTGACAGCTGGCCTTGGATCACTGAGCATTCACAGCGTTCCAGAACCCACCCGAATGGGTATTGGTACCAGCCCCCAGCAGCCATTACCTGGAATGAGCGCCACTGTGTGCCCAGCCTCCTGTGGGGGCTTTTTGCCCTGATTGTCTCCTGTCATCCTCACAAGAGCCCTTAGAAGGAAGGACTCCCTCGGGTGGGGACACTGAGGCTCAGAGAGGCTAAGGCAGTGTATCCAGGGAGGCAGAGCAGGGCCTGGAATCCAGGCCTTCCTGGAGCTTGCTGTGACTGTATGGGATGATACAGCTCCCAGCTGAGAGGCTCCCAGCCCACCACCATTTTTATCCCTCTCTCGTAGCATCTGGGCTGGGTGGAGTGGAGCAGGGGCTGGGAATGTATCCGCTGCAGGTGAGGGTGTTGGTTCATGCCCCAGCCTCGCCTCCCAGCTGCTCCACAGCTCCCGTCTCCCTTCCTTCTGTCTGGTTACCCTGTACTCAGCAGTCAGAGGGATCAGCCTAAATTCAACTCTGTCCTTTGACTTCCCTACTTAGACCCTTCCACGGTTCCCAGCTGCTCAGGAGAAATGCCAGCTTTTCACCTGGACCTGCAAGGCCCACGGGTCTGGTCCCTGCTTCTCTTCTAACTTCATCTTTTCCACACTGTCTTCATTAACAGTGCTGTGGCCGCAGAAGCCTGCTTTTAATCTCTCTCCCAGATGAGCCACTTTACATGCCAATCCTTCTACCTGGGACAGTCTCTCTCTCCCCTCACTTCCTTTCTGCAGAAAAGCACACAGCGGTTAAGAGCAGAGGCCTTGGAACCAGTTGGCCTGGATTGAGACCCTAACTGCCATTTATGAATGGAGTGTCCTTCTGCACTTTGCTAGACCTCGGTTTCCTCATCTAGGAAATGGGCTCACCTTGAGGATTAATGAGACAATGCATGTAAAGACAACTGAGAGAGTCATGGTTTCCTGGCCTCATGCCCTCTCTGATCAGAACTCCCCAAGCTAACAGAGCTGGCAGAGTCCCAGCCTCCCCTGCTTTTGAGAACATCCTCCACCCGCAGAGACCTGAATGCACCCCTTGTACTGGCTGAGTCATCCTGTAGCCAGCCACCCCCCCGGAGAAAGAAGACTCCTCTCCAGAGTGGGGACTGAGGCAAGGTGCCCTTTCCCCCAAGCCTTTCTTCATCTTTAAATAGGAATGAGAACAGCTTCTGTCTCACCAGGTGGTTGAAAGGTTGCCGTGAGTTAGGTATGGGTAAAGCACTGAGCCCAGGCCATGTTAAAGGGGCTCGGGGGCTGGAGCAGGGCCTTAAGGGGAGGGTGAGATAGTGCCAAGCAGGTGTCTCCCCCAGGAGGACAGGCCTGTGCAGGTGCCCAGATCCTACGAGTGAACATCAATGGTTGGCTGGTGGCTGAGTGTGTTATGGTCCAGAAGAACATTCCCTGGGGCAACCTATTTCAGGGCAGATCAGCTAGGGCAGTGCCCATAGCTGGGCTCAAACCAAGGAGGTGCCAGCACCTCAGCTTTGTCCATTCACTGAGAACTGAGCCTGGTCAGATTCTAGGAGCTTCCCCTTCACCAATAGGAGCAGGGTCACTGGCAGCTCCTGAGCCACAGCTGGACCCCGCTGGAGAGGCTGGGTAGGAAAGAGGGCACCTAAAGTCTATTTCCAAAGGCTGTGCTGGGGCCAGGGCCAAGGGCTGCTTACTCAGGTCTCCCTGTGAGCCTATCTCCAACCTCATGTGGCCTTCCTTGGGGGACTAGCATTGTAAGAGACTCCAGATGTGGACACTGCTTGACCCTCTGGGATTAGCAGTGGCACCGGGCTGGACTGAGTGCCTGTCCTGCAGAGGAAGTGAAGGTGGAACTGTGGCCCAGGAATGGAAGTAGACATCCCTGGCCTTGTCTGGGAAGGTGATGGCACAGATCCAGAATGAGGCACTAACAATGTTAGGGGAGCAAAGTGGGAAAAGGGGTACACAGGGAGCTGTGAGAGCAGAGGAGAGGCTCCCAGGGAAAGGTCTCTCTGCTCAGACCTGGAGGAGGAGCAAACTGGCAGTTAGGGTTTGGGGCCAAAAGGGAAGAGTGTTCCAGGGAGAGGGAACAACATATGCAGAAGCATGGAGGTGAGAGAGCTGGTACCTGAGCACCCCTGGACGTTGGATGGGCTAGATAGAATGTGATGCATAGAGGTGAGTGGGGGGCCAGGGCGAGAGGAACCAGGCAGGGGAACAAGGTCACTAAAGGTTGGAATGTCAGGCCAAGGGGCTGCTATGCAGTCTGGCTAGGTGGACTTATATCTGTGTAGGGTATTTGGAACATGTCCATGCCTTGTATGTATCCAGGAGTACATGTGTCCCTTGCACATCCTCGGGCACATATGCAGGCTGCAAGAGTGACATTCCACTTGTCCCAGCCCAGAAGAGCCTCTCACTCACCTTCATACCCCACCAGGCCTCCAGATGCTGGAGCTGGTGGTGCCAAGACCACTTGGCAACTGAACCAGTCTTTTGGCTTGCCCACCCACAGGTCCATGCTGGCAGTAAAGCTGCGCTGGCTGCCCTATGCCCTGGAGACCTGATCCAGGCCATCAACGGGGAGAGCACAGAGCTCATGACACACCTGGAGGCACAGAACCGCATCAAGGGCTGCCACGACCACCTGACGCTCTCCGTGAGCAGGTACACTTAGGCTGGGCCAGGGGAATGGAGAGGCATGAGGGGAGCTAGGTGGTGGGTGGCCGGCAGCCTGGGGTAGCTGGGTCTCACAAGCCTCCCTACTCCTGTGTCCTGGCACCCCAGTCCTAAGAAGCAGAGCTTTTACAGGGGCCTGGCAGGCACTCTGGGGAGTTGGGTGTGGGTGAAGAAGGGAAGAAACTCCCTTTTAACTCAGGGCTGGAAGTTTGTTGGGAGACTTAAGGCAGGGGGTAGGGAGGCCCAAGTCGGGATGGAAATAAGACTTTGGGTAGCCTCTGGAGGGTTGATTTTTATCCTTCCCCCACCAAGTGATCAGCTTTGATGACCATTTCAAAGAAGTTTCTTGTCCAACACTTTGATTAACCCTTAAGCCAACTTGGTAAGGGAAAACCTAACATTGTCCCCACTCTACAGATGAGACAGCTGAGGCTCAGAAAGGTGGGAGGGTGCTTAAAGTCACACAGGAAGGGAGTGGGGAAGCAAAGCTTGTCTTCAGATCTCTCTCACTCCCAAAGACTCCACTCCTACCTGGCTGCTGACCACTCCTACAGCCGCATAGCCGTCCTGCCTCAGTTGTCCCCACTGTGGACCATGCCTCTGCCCCAGTCAAATCTGGATGGCAGGGACTGTAATGCTATGAGGCCTGTCATGTAGGGGAGTATTAGGGATCACCAAGGCCCCTCTGTGCCCTATAGATGGTCCAGAGTGGAAGTCTAACTGGAGTGCCCAGTCTTGCTCAGGCCCTGGGTCTTTGGTTCTGACAGCAGCGGACCAGGGCCTGGCTAAGTGGGATCCCCCTGCGCCCTGTCTTGCCTGGATCCAGAAAAGTCAGATTTAACTGCTCAGCTCAGCCATGTTCACAGCTGACAGGGACTTTCCATGATCCCCTGTGGACTTGTGTGGGCGAAACCTCCCCAGACCACAGCACAGCTAACTGTGCCTTACAGCTGGTGGGGAGGGGGTGCTCCATCAGCTTGGAGCCATTAAACATGGTGAAAGGCTTCCAAAGTAGCCCCCATTTGTGTCTTGCCTAGATTTGGGTCCAGGCTGGGGACAGGACCCCTGACGGTGCTCTGGGCTCCGAGTCTTGTATGCTCCCCCCCGGCCCGTGGCGAGGAGGCCCCGGCCTGGGAGTGCAGCAGAGCTGGGCCTCATCCTGACTCTGTGGGATCTTAGGTGCACCCGATGACCTCTCTGAGTCTGGGTTTCCTTCCCCATTAAGCAGGGTCACGATCTTCACCCTCTCCCAGACTAAGGTGCAGGCTGGCTGGGAGAAACAGCAGCAGTGGCCTCTGAGGCTGTCCCACTTGGCCGGGTTCCTGGGCCCTGACTCACCTCCAGCCTGCGTGGCTAAACAAGGGAAGCCTTGGTGACTGGGGGGTGGGGAGACAGGGGAGGCTCGCAGGGGGCCTGAGTCAGGAGGTTCCCAGAGGGAATGATGTCAGGGGAGGGTAGCGGGGTAGGGGAAGGGTGGAGGTCCCCCTTCCTTCCTCCCCCGGTCATTTGTTCCATACCAGGCAGGGAGAGAGCCAAGGGTCCGTTGACCCATTCTCCTCTGGTCATTTCAGTCCCCGAATGCTGCCTGGCCATAGAGCAGGTGAGAGCACATTCTCTACCATTACAGAGCGAGGCTCCAGTCCCGGCTTTGCACTGGAGAACTGGGCTGTCTCTAACAAGTGATTCAGTCTCAACTCCAAGATGGGGACTGCCTTGTGATACGGGACTGAGGGATAGAGACCTACCAGGTCTACTCATTCCAAGTGAGAATCGGGGGTCCTATCTTCTAGCCCTCTACCCCCAATTCTCACACATGCAGATTCTGGGGGATCAAGACATGGGGGCCACCTTGACCCTCTGGGCCAGCATCTCTCCTCTGACCCTGCTGTCTATCCTGCCTGCTATGCCAGGGCCTATGCCTGGACCTCCAAAGCTTCCCAACATAGGCTCTGGGGAGGATCACCTGGGTGAGCTAGCTGGAGGGGGCTACTCTGTGCTCAACCCCCAGAGCCCTACCCAGACCAGTTTCCCTACCTGCCCTCTGTGCACAGAGGCTCTGATCCTCCACAGACTTCTCCATAGGATGAAAAGTGCAGTAAAGGCCCAGTTTCCTTGATACGCTTATTGTGTCTGGAACTTAAAGCTGGCAATCCAACAATCCAAGCTAACCTATACTTTCTGGGCATGTTCTGTAGATCCAGGACCTTCCTGGTATTAGCTTTAACCCTGGGGCCTCTGGTTGGGTCCCTGTTGCCCATTATGTGGCACAAGATGCATTTGCATAGTCCACCCCTTGTCGTTTTGCTTAAAGATAGCAGATAGAGCCACCCACCCAGCCTGAAGTAAAGGCCTGGGATTGAGGTTGACACATGACTAAGCCCTTCATTCCCATCTGATGCCCAGGGTCACCCTCCTGTCTCTGGGTACTTTGTGCTCTCTGACCTTCAGGCCTTAGGCCTGCATTTCTCTTCTTGGCAGAACTTCAGGGAAGTATAAGGCCAGATAGCCACACGAGATGTCCTAGATGTATCCCAGTGGAGTTCTGGGTGGGTGGGGGCTGCAGCTGGAAATGTGGGTTAAGGCCGTCCCTTGGGAGCCTTGCTGGAGGGGCTGGAGCCAAACGCCAGTGGAGGAGATGTTGCGCTGGGGCAGCAGAGCCTTGTTTGTACCACCGTGGAGGAGAGAGGTAGTCTGCAGGGTACCCAGGACTGGGCAGAGGTGGAGAAGCGCAGAGTAAGTGTGGACTGCAGGTGTAGACAGATTGCTAAAACCCTCCACAGAGTCAGGGAGAGAGGCAGAGCTGGGCTGCTGGCCCAATGGTGAGACTTTGAGAAGCCCCAGAGGTCTCTTGGAGTAGAGTGGGGACAGTATTCCCCTTCGGTCTAACCAGCATCACTTCCCATCCCCCTGCCAGTCCAGGGTCCACGCGCCCTCCTGGCCTGCCCTCTCACAGGGCTACTGAGTGGCAGGACCGGGCTCCAGGCCCATAGCCTCCCAGCACTGCCTGTCCCGCTTTTGGCAGGTTTATGATGTTTTTCTCCCTCCTGAGTGGTGTTTGGCTTTTGGTTTCTATGGCGAAGCAGGAATTTCCTAATGGCCTGTTTCCCATCCGGGCTGGGCAGACATTGGTGAAGGCTTCGCCAGCGGCAGCAGGAGGGGAAACACAGCCTCAGAGCCTTCCTTCCATCTCCCCCAGAGCCCCTGGACCCCCAGGCCCTGCCACAGGCTGGGGATGGAAGAGAGACGAGTGGATGATCAGTGTGTGAGGCTGGGCTCATCCTGCTGGGCTTCCATGGCCAGAGAGCAGGGGAAAGAGTGGGGAAGCTGCAGGGCCTTCAGCTGCGTCCTCTCTGGGGACCAGACTAGAGAGGGATGGACTAGCTGGTGGGGAAGGGACACACAGCCCCACCCCAGGCAGGTGACAGGTCTGGAGTATGTCCCTTGCCACAACCCCCACCATTCTGTGTAGGGAAGCTCTGGGGTGGTGTCCTTCTCTGTGCAGGGTGCTGGACTGGTTCTGGGTGGCTCTGGGCCCAGAGCCCAGCCCCTCTTGGTCCTGGGTCCCAGGCATGGTGGGCATAGTAAGCAGATATATCTGACCATCCTAATTCCTGCCACAGGCCTGAAGGCAGGAGCTGGTCCAGTACCCCAGAGGATGGCAAGGCTCAGGCACACAGGATCCACATTGACCCTGAGGCCCAGGTATGTACAGACATGGCTCAGAGTAAGCCCAGGGCAGAGAGTCTAGGCCCGGTCTACAGGTTTAACCGCACTGGATTTCCTCACTGTGGCTTTCCAGTGCCCAGGCTAGAGACTGGAGCAGAAGGCTGTACCCGTGCCCCATCCCATGCTCGCCAGGTTACGGGTACCTGCTAGGGACCTTATCTGGACTCCAGGCAGTCCTGGATTCTGGGACAAAGGTGCCTATTGTAGTCAGGGACTGGGCCAGGACTTGGTTCAGGGCTACTGCCCACCCACCTGGTTATCACTCTGGTGCCCAGAGACACCAGACCAGGAGGAAGTCACCAGGCTCAGGGGTAGGGCGGGAGCAACCTCAGGCTGTGGAGCGGCCTCAAGCTGTGAGCACTCTTCGGTCTCATTCCCGTGATTGGCACTCACCTGGTCAGAGCCAAAATCAGGATGCAGGGCTGACATAGAATCTAAGGCACTTCTTTGCCCTCTGCCCTGGCCATCCTGTGATTGCACCTAGCAGACTTCAGGCTGCGGGCCTGTTTCTGCTCAGTCACCTGTCCAGGCATGGGGCTGTGGGGTTGTTCTCAAGGAGAGTAAGGGGAGGCAGGCTGCTGGGCCCTTGTTTAGCCCTGGGCTTAAGGGGCAGCCAAATGGGCAACACTGAGGCATCCAGAGCCCACTCAGCATCTCTGGGCCACAGAGTCCAGGCAAGGGGGAGACGGGGCTGCGTGTGATGAAGCCAGGCCCACGGCGCCAGCGTGTAGAGCCATGCCTCCTGGGCCTGCTTGTGTTCGCTGTTCTCATCATGGAGGCTTCACTGTACCAGAGGAATGGATCTGCTGTGGCCGCTCCCTCACCATCCATCCCAACCCCCATCTTGCCCTGACGTTTGTTCTCTGTCTTTCCTTTGCTGGCATCCCAGAGGCCAGATGCTTACTACATGCCAGTGAGTGCCCACTGTGGAAGGGGAGAAGCACTTAGCAGTTCAGGGGCTGAAGGAGTCCAGAGTTGGCACATGACTCAACCAGGCAGTCAGAGAGGGTTTCTTGGAGGAGGGAGTATCCAAGTCAAGACCTGAAGGCCTAGGAAGAATATGGTAGGCACAGAGGCATGGAGAGGGAAGCGAGCCAGGAAGCACGCATAACAAGGCCAGAGGTGAGACTGTGCACCATCAGTTCAGAGAAAAGAAAGGTGCCGGTGGGTGGGGGGTGCAGAGGCAAGGATGAGGCAATGGGGCAATGGGTGGGGGGTGCAGAGGCAAGGACGAGGCGATGGGGCGGTGGCTGGGGGGGCAGAGGCAAGGAAGAGGTGATGGGGCAGTGGCTGGGGGGTGCAGAGGCAAGGACGAGATGATGGGGCAGGCTGCAAAGAGCACTTGGTGTCCTCTCTCCGGGACCTCAGCCATTCTGATACACCGTGGTCGGAAGCTTGCTCTGCTAGCCCCGAGGACCTGAGGCCCTGGGGGTGCGGGAGGGTGGGCAGAGTCAAACTGTTCAGGCTGGCCATGGGCCAGGAGGAAGGGAACAGCACAGCACAAGCCCCCAGCTCTCGTGTGAAGCCTAGCCATCGTGTGTGAGTGCCAGGATGGCTAGGCCAAGGGGGCCTGTGCTTTGGAATTTGAAGCTCCACTCTTTCAGCCCTCCACAGAGGCTCAGGGCCAGGGGTCCCAGGGCTGTGGGGCTGAGAGCATTCCCCCTGCTCCCACGCTTCCTCTCACTGACCTCCTCAAGGACCTGGCTGCCAGGGCTCAAGCTGGAGGCAGAGAGATTTTCCATAAGTAACAGGGGCAGCTCCTCAGCTGCTGCCCCCCTTATGACTTAAAAGGTCATGAGTTCCATGGGTGGTGACAGAAACACCCCACCCCAGCCCCTGCAGGGCTGCGTCCTCAGTAACAGACAGAGGGCCCATTGTCTCCACTCTGCTCCTCTCCTCTGCCTTCAAAGAGGAGGGGGGTGGCCCCAGCTGGACCCACCAGAGAAGGAGAAAAACCACAGTTTGCCCTAAGACCAGCACAAGGTACCTGGCACACACCCCCAAGTGGGATTAGACAGGGACAGCTGGGGCTTCAGGTACCCCTAGTCCATGTAGGGTCATAGAAGCCCCTTCTCAGGCCTCTTGTGGGAACACAGGAGGCACGTGGGCCAGCTTGGAGTGAAGGAAGGACGGTGCTAAGGAAAGGGCTCCTGGAGGCAGTGGGGTAGCATGGAAGTTGAGAATCAGGCAATGGGTCAAGGCGAGCCAGGTGGGGCACGCAGCCTTGCACACTCAGCCTGTCCTCCCCAGACCAGCAGAGAGCTGGAGTCTGGCCTCTGAACGTACCTCCTGCTCATTTGGACTCGGTGCCCACTTCCATCCAAACTGAGTGTCCCTTATTCTGGCCACAGTCATGTGGGAGTTTATGAGCAAGCAGGTGTCACTCTCATTCTGCTGACTAACCCACTAAAGCTTCAACAACCAGATGAGCAGCTGACAGGTACTCAGCAGGCAGGGGGAACACATGGTACCAGGGTCGCCACCACCCCAGAGGTGGGAAACTTAGGAATGGGGGCCTCGGGAATGCCCATCACAGCCACTCAGCCATCAAGCACTTGCCGCGTGCCGGCCACTCTGCTAAGTGCTTTTGTATGCAACTGTCTCCTTTTATCTCCCCAAGGAATGCATCATAGAGACCATCACATTCCCCACTTCACAGATAGAGAAACTGAGGTCCAGAAAGGTGAAATGACTTAGCAAGTGAGTGATAGAGCTGGGAGTCAAACCAAGACTGAGGTTTACCGTGTGTATGCTAATGACAAGGTTCAGACCTAGGGAAGTTGCTGCATGGGCGGCCATGGGAGGGGCAGTGGCTCTGACGACCCTGCAGTAGATTCCCGAATCCTGCTGGGGGAGGGGGAGTGAGGGCCTCCTTCCTCCAGGACCGTCCAACATCCCCTCCTGTTGAAGCTTCGTCTATACTGGGCCCAGCCCTGCCCCCACAGCCTGTGGCCCATCTGGTCCCCATTACAGGCCAGGCCAGCCTTGCCTGCCTGCCTGCCAGCCCCATAGACATGTGCAAGAGAGCTCGGGTTTCTCAGGGGCTTTTGTTGGGCCCAGTGGACATGAAGGTTTTCCTGCCCTCTCCTTTGTCTGTTAGGGTGGGGGAGGAAGAGGCACCCCCACCCCCCATGCAGCCAGTCCGCCCATTCCGTAAGTGCCCATCCAGCTCAGAGCCTTGCAGAAAGCAACGCCAATCCAGGCAAAGTCCTGCAGGCTCAACTAACTGTGCCCTGGTCCTGGAGGCTGCCCAAGTGTAAGCCAGGCCCTTTTCCCCTGGGATAGGCATCCTGTCCTACGCACCTAGTCTACCTGGCCACACAGTAGAGCATAGGGGAAACTCTCAGGTGAGGCTGAGACCCACCTTCAGGGCCTAGACTCTTGGGCTCCACTCAAGTCAGGCTGCTCTGGCCACCAACCTCGTCTCAGCCATGGAGGCCACTCCAGGGTGACCAGCACTGGCTCTGAGTATATGTGACCATGTATGTGTGATTATGTGTATGGAGGTGGACTGGCTGGGGTGTGTGGTGGTCTTGGCACATGTGTATATCTCAGTGTACTTGTGAGGGTGTGCATGCCTGTGTTTACCCTGCTGGGGGCAAGCCAGGGGCAGCATGGCCCTGGACTGTGCAGGGACAAAAATTCCCAGTCTCCATTCAGACCCACACCCACAGAGATCCTGGCCTCTTCTCATGGGCAGAGGAGGCATGTTTGGGGCATTCCTGCCCCAGATGTTCCAGCCATGAACATCAGGCTGCCTGCCAGGCAGTGGGCTGGGGAGCCTTGTGCCCTGGCCTAGGTTCTGCCCCTCATCTGCTGTGCCTACAGAAAGCCACCCATTATGGCCTAGGAAGCAGGAAACATGGGCTGAGAGGGGGCTGGCCTCACAATGGCATCCTTGAACCTCAGCCCGCCCCCACCAAAGAATCTTGGGCACATAGTGACTGAGGACCCTCCTGGCGGCAGGATAGGTGTCCCTTTTTGTGTGTTTCCAGCTGTGGGCCCACCTGTACCTATCACAGTGCTGGCAGGCAGGAGGGCTTGGCACCAGGACCCTTCTGCAAGGAACCCACACAATCTGCTCCAGCCACACTGGCCTTGAAGGCTTCTTGGGATGGTCCTGCCCAACACCATCTTTGCAGGCGCTGGCTGTCTGAACCACCATAGGGCTCATGGGCCAGGGTTGAGTCTCAGTTACTCAGGTTTTTGTGTCTTGACTTTCCACATTTCTGTGCAATGACTTTCTCATTTCTGCAGGGCTGAACCAGGCCTGAGACTTAGCCCTTCCTCACAGACCTCTTCCTTGGCACCACAGCCCAGAAGTGCCAGAGCAGGGGTAGCCAGCCAACACCTGGGAAGGCCTGGCATAGCAGGGTAGGGTTGCAGTGTAGAAGGAATGGCCAGAGGCCCTGTTCAGAAGGTCTCCCAGTGCCTCAGGATCCCCTCTCTCGTAGGATGGCAGTCCAGTGACCAGCAGACGGCCCTCAGCCACAGGGACTGGGCCGGAAGACGGCAGGCCTGGCCTGGGATATCCTCACGGGCAGCCACCTCACCCGCCAGTCCCTCACAATGGCAGCAGCAGCGAGGCTACCTTTCTGGCCCAGATGAGCACCCTGCGCGTGTCTTCACCCCACAGGTAGTGCAGAGATGTGGCCCTTGGGGCCACACCCACATCCCATCTTAATCTCCAGCCCCTCAAATCTCACCAGGTCCCATCCTGACACTTGATCCTCGGGTCTCTGCTGGCTGCCTTCTGACCCATGACACCTCACTGGACCCCCGAGCCGGCAAAGTGAGGGCCTGTGCGGTACTGCAACCTAGTCCCTTCGTGCATCTCTTTACCCCAGTACTGAGCAGGCCAGAGGCCTTCCGCGGAGCCGGGACTGCGGAGTCGACCTGGGCTCCGACGTGTACAGGATGCTGCGGGAGCCGGCGGAGCCCTCAGCTGCGGAGCCCAAGCAGTCAGGCTCCTTCCGCTACTTGCAGGGCATGCTGGAGGCCGGGGAGGGCGGTAAGATTCCCGCCTTGCTCCCCAGCCGCCTTCCCAGTGTCCAAGTGTGGGACGCCCCGCCCCGCCCCGCCCCGCCGCGCCTCTGCGACCCCACCTCCGGCCTCCCTGCCGTCCGCGCTCCAGGGCCTCCTCGGAGCTCTGCTGCCCCCCTTGCTGCGCCCGCGCATTCTGAGTCCCACCTCAGCCCTGTGGCGGCCTTTTCTGTGCGGCTGGCCCTAGAAGCAGGGCCCAGCGCCACACCCGCAGCGGTGAAGTTTTTCTCCTTTCTGGCCTCCGCACCGGGCTCATGCCACCCGCCCTGCGGCTTTCAGGTGAGCGGCCCGGGCCTGGAGGCCCCCGGAACCTCAAGCCCACGGCCGGCAAGCTGGGCGCTCCGCTGAGTGGCCTGCAGGGGCTGCCCGAGTGCACGCGCTGCGGCCACGGCATCGTGTGAGTACCCTCCCTTGCGTCCCCACCCGAGCCCCAGGGGTCCCAGAGCCCGCCCGACGCCCTGGATGCGGGAGCGCTTGCTCATCTGTCAGGCGCCCGACGCTGTCCCCGCCCGGTCTCCACATCAGGGGCACCATTGTCAAGGCGCGGGACAAGCTCTACCACCCCGAGTGCTTCATGTGCAGCGACTGCGGCTTGAACCTCAAGCAGCGCGGGTACTTCTTTCTGGACGAGCGGCTCTATTGCGAGAGCCACGCCAAGGCGCGCGTCAAGCCGCCCGAGGGCTACGACGTGGTGGCGGTGTACCCCAACGCCAAGGTGGAACTCGTCTGAGCCACTCAGAAGCTCCATTCCTGCCTCTGTTTTTAGTGCCCCCGCACGGCCCGTGTAAATATGTTTGCCCCCTGCCTCTCTAATAAAGTCCCTCTGCTCTCTTAGGACCACGTCAGTGCGCTGGCCTCCCTCCCTCCCTCCAGCACAGGCCACGGCTCTTCAGGCGCCAAGTATTTCACTGGGTGCAATAGTGAGCAGTCATCCATCCATTTGCCTATTCCCGTGAGGATATCAGTCCTCAAGGAGGCCACAGCCTGGTTGGGTGGCAGACCTGAGTCCCAAAGAGACAATTCAGTTAACAGGGAGGTGAGGTCAGCGGTGCCACAAGGTGATGTCACCAAGACATCTAACCTGAGTGGAATCAGGGAAGGCGTCAGCTGAGAACTAAGGGACGAGGAGGCAGAGCTCCAAGGAGTGAGGAACTGTGTGTGCAAAGGTGTAACATAACAAAGGTGAGCATGAACAGGAAAGGCTCCGTCTGGCCCCCAGTAGGACGGCAGGCCGCTACTAGCAGCACAGGGGAGATTGTCCTGCAAGGGGAATATGACTGGGGGTGGAGATGGTGGGGACTCAGTGGGTGGTTTCTGCCGCTGGCCTTCTTCCCACTCTCTAACTGGTTTCTCCCTCCCTCCCTTCCTGTGCTCTGGCCACTTAATTCTTTTTTCTTTCCCTTTCCCCCACTCTGTCCCCAGCAGGGGGCTGTGTGTGTGTGTGTGTGTGTGTGTGTGTGTGTGTGTGTGCGCGCGCGCGCGCGCGTGTGTTGGGGAGGTGGGTAGTTGAGGCTCTCTAGTGTCTTGGTTGCACACGCTGGTACAGAATCGCACTTCTAAAAGTAATAATGGTATCAGAGTTAATTGTTGGCTGTTGACAAGCGACGACATGTCCTGGCCTCTGGGTCACATGGATCTACCCTCTCCTTAGCTTGCTGGGGCCGGGACACAGGCTTGTTTATTTAGTCCCGGTTTAGTGAGCCCCGAGTAATGTACGTTTGTGTTATTTTCAGTTTTATACTATCACAAACCACGGAAGACTGTTATCAATTTATACTCTTACTATCAGCACACAACACTACCCGTTCCCTCATGGTCTTGCCAACACAGTATTATCATGTTTTTTCACTTTTGCCAATCTGATAAGTACAATGGATGTGTAGTTGCTTTAATTCCTATTCCACTGATTGCTAGTGATAATTATTCAACAAATATTTACTGTGTTGACTTTGGGCGCTGAGAGACCAGTTCAGTGAACAGGGAGGCAAGGTCCGGGGGTGGGGGTGGTCTCACTCCAAGAGTCCTTGTGTGAATCTCCCTAAACCAGTCACACATTTTTCTGAGGTTTTTTTAAACATCTTACTGATAGGTGGGAACTTCTCATGTGTTTGTAAGAATCTTTGTTACTGGATTCCCTTTCATTGCGCTGTCTTCCTATTCCTGGAACAGTATCACATTAATTACTACCATTTTTTTAGTTTAAAATGCCAATCTCTGCTCTTTGTTCTTTGTTTACAAACATGTCCCAGCTGTTCTCATCCATTTTCAATTGTCCAGATTTAGACCCAGCATGTCGGGCTCTGGAAAAACAAACCAACAAACAAACTTCTTTGGCAGGTACTGGGGATGCTCTGAATCTAGAGGCTCTGTGATGTATTCTTTCCTCTCAGGCAACTTTCCTCCTGGGGAATACTGCGATCCGTGCATACTCGGCACTGATTTGGGAGTTGAGCACTTATTCTCCTAAGTTTTTGTTTCTTGGAGATCTTGTGTTCCCCCTCTGTTCCCTGGGATTGCTCCCAAAGGCTCCGCCTGCTGCCCCTCCCCTCCCTGAGGGAGCACAGCCCAGGGTGGAGGGTGTCCCCCTGGGAAGCAATGGGAGAAGGGGGCTGGAGTCCTGGGCCCTGGTCCTGCAGGTGACCCCAGTCCTCACCCTTCTACTCCGAGAGGGGTCGGGCAGTGAGCAGGGAGGTGGTGTCTGGAGCTGACCTGGCCCTGTGCACACAGGTTCCCACGGCTCACGGCCACACCCAAGTAGGACGGGTGGTGGAAGCTCCGGGGCCTCCCTCCCTGCCCAGCTGCACCAGCACACACACGCTGGCCCGCCCTGGTCAGAGGCAGGAGCAGAGGGGATGACAGGCAGCCAGGGGAGCCATTAGGTGTAGGAGCTGGTAGAAAAATGCCGGAACGCCTGACACAGGCCCCCACCCCTCTCCCCAACTCAAACCTGAAGAAACTGGGCTTCCTACTCCCACCTGCTGCTGTAGATCCACCAGCCACTGGTACTGGCCTTAACCCCAAGACGCCCAATCACCCCCTTCCCTGACAGCACCTACCCACCCAAACTGAGGGGTCCTTCTGCCACTTCGGCACCATCTCCTCCCCTGAGACCCACAGCTCAACCCTCACAGGGCTGCAGCAACCAGAGCAGCCCTTGCCTCCCCGTGAGGGGTTGGGGAGGCAGGAGCTCAGGGGAGGGCCGCCCAGAGCAGCCAGGCTGGTTTGTCTTCTCCCTGCTTCAAGGCCCAGTCTCTACCCAGCCCGCTAGCCATCTTCTCTGCTCAAGGGCGACTCAGCCCAAATGTGGTGGGCCAGGAAAACCTGGGGCAGGGTCTCCGTGGGACAAGTCTCTGTGACCCAGGGTCTCAGCCCAGAGATGGGGCATCTCCAGGAGGAAATACAGATACAGGATCCCCAGCTCAGAGTGCCCCAGCTCACCTGGCCCAGACGGAAGTCTCATTATTGTCCCCAAACCTGCCCCTCTCTCGGGTCTTTACCTCAGGGGTCTTCAAACCAGAGACTCAGACATCATCTTCTAGACCCTTGCACCAGCCATCCCATCCTACCCATGACTGTGTCTGGGCTTCTGGCTCCAAAGCATTTCTGGAGCCCATTTCAAGGTGACTGGAGGATTCGCTCAGTGCCTTCCTTCATGGACCCCTCTGTGGCCCCAGGGCCCTCAGGATGGCGTCTCTGATTGATCAACTGCAGGCCTAGCATTTAAAGCCTCTCTGACCTCAGGGTGTCGACCACTTGGTCTCATTGTCTCCACTGTACCAGACAGGCCACCATTTCCCAAGCCATCCCGCCGTTTCACATCCTCAGACCTTCACTCAAACTCAAAATGCCTTTATTCTTTCTTCTCCATTCAGTGAACTCTTACTCACTCCTCACAGCCCAGCTCCACCGTCCTCTCCCCTACAGCAAAGCCCTGGCCCAGCCATCCCCAGGCAGCTCGGGTAGTTCCCATCCACAAGCCCTCCACCCCATCCCTTCCATTCATGCCCACACTTCTGGCACAACCTGTTACCTCCTTGGTCAGAGTCTGGCCCAGACCTACCTCCATCCTGCCCAGGGCCCAGGCCAGGCATGGAGAAGTCCAGGAGCCTGGGGGCAGCATGGGCGTGCTCACACACACACACACACACACACACACACAGGGCCTCCCTGCCTTCCACCACTTTCTCCTCACCTTGCTCCCCTGGTTTCTGCTGGCATAGTGCCTGAACCCTCAAGTGGAGGGCAGGCCGGAAGAGCAGCTGCTTTCCTCCTGCATCCTCAGCCTCCATTCATTCATTCAACTACTTATTTAGTAAGAATCTACTATATGCCAGGCATTGTGCTTCTTACTAGGAAAACATCTTGAGCAAACACAAAATAAGCAGTGCCATAAAGTAAATAAATAGGACATTACAGCAAAGAATAAGTGATCCTTTTGCGTAAGGAGTTTAAAGACCTCACAGGTAAGCTGGCATTTGAGCAGAGACCTGAGATGGTGAGGGAGCATCTATGTGGATGGATGCCTGGGAAAATTGCATTCCAGGGCCCCGGGTGGGGCAGGGGATGAGACACGTGCTTGCCATTTTCTAAGAACAATGAAGAAATGGCTGGAATATGTAAGTGATGTGTCTTGGAGTAGTAGATGAGGTCAGAGAGATGTGGGAGCAGGAAGGCTGGCCAGGTTGACCTTGTAAGCCACAGGAAGGACTTTAGCTTTTACTATGAGATGAGAAGCCAGAGGAGTGGCATGACTTGGACTTTATATGTTTTACCCGTGATTAATCTGGCTGCTGTATGGAGAACAGACTGTGAGGGGCAAAGGTGGAAGCAGGGAGACCAGTTAGTAGGCATGACTGCATTCATCCCTAACTAATCCCTAACTAGCCCACTTCGCTCTGTCTCCACAGCTCCAGCCCCAGGCCAGGCCCCCAGATCTCTTGCCTTCTGCCAGCTCTTTCTGTCTCCTATCTGGCCTCTCAACCCTTTCTCCATACAACAGCAAAGGGAGCTTTTTAAAATACAATTCTATTAAATCACTCCTGTCTATTAAAGTGTCCGTGGCTCCCCATTGCCCTAGGACAAAGTCTAAACTCTCAGGGCCCCATGAAGCATGGCCCCTGCTGACCTCTGCTGACAGCCCTGCCTCATGCTCCCGTAACCACAGTAGTGCTGATCTCTAAGTTCAGCTCCGGCAAGCTCTCCTCCAGACTCTGGCAGCCTTCCTTGACCCTCCAAGGAGCTTGAAATGAAAACAGAGTCCTTCCCTCTAGTTCTCCTTGCAACAGGCTTACTCCCCCAGATGCCTCCTTGAGAACCAAGAAAAGGGGTGAGGGCAGGAGAACCCAGTTGTGGCTTCATGCCAGCCCTCCTTTCCTGGCCGAGGACCCGGACCCTCTAGGGGCACAGTCGGCTGACTTTGGGCTCACAGCCCATGAACAGCTGACTTGGGGGTGCTGTGGCCTGCACTGTGATGGCCAGATGACCAGGCTAAGGATGTGCAGAGCCCCTCCGGCATCCTGGGGAGCACCCTGCCCCCGCTTCACCTCTGGGTTTCCCTACACAGCTTCTCTGCACTCCAGCCCCATTCCAGAATGCACATTCTCCTGGTTTGTCATTTTCCCACGTGATCTTCCTCAGCACCTCTGAGGGAGCTAGAAGTCCAGAAAGGACGGAGAGTAGCAAAGGGGTCTCTCTAACAAACAAGGACTGTCCTCCTATGCCTCTGTCTACAAGAGGGAACTATTTGGGTCCCCACAGAAGCCAAATTTCATCTTTGCTCCTATTGAAGGCAGAGGCTAGGAATCCCAGGAGGCCTCACCTGTTCCTGCAGTGTCTGGGGCTGGCTTCAGCCATGCGGGCTCAGAAACCAGCTGCCCAGCCATGTGACAGGCTTGTCTCCCCAGTCAGACCCCCTTAGCTAAGCTCTGAGGCCAAAGTGCTGCACCACACAAAATAGGCAGCAGTAGAAAGACACTCAGCTGCTTTCCAGAGCATTCTCAACCTAAAGGCATGTCTTCACAGGAAGCCAGAGCATAGCCACAGACTCAGAGGAAGGGAGGCAGGTTGGATAATCACCATAATGGGAGCTGATGCGTCCTAGGTCTTCATCTCCAGGTCCTTAGTGGGCTGATATTATTCGCATTTAAACCTTACATCAACCCCAAAGGAAGCACCATTACTATCCCTGTTTTAAGGAAGAGCTCAGAAAGGTCACATGCTGACTACCTATTCATGATCACGGGGATACCCAAGACAACCACAAGTGCTCGTGTTCCAGGGAATCATTACCTGCCCTACCAGTGGTCTGGTGACTGACCAGGCCACTTCTGAAGGGTGCAGCTTCTCTCTGCTTGGCAAGGTCCCCAGAACAGCCTAGAGCACAGGCTTCAGACTCGCTTAGGGCTGAGCTCCCAACCCTCCACGGGGCATGGAACAGTAGACGCTGGGCTGAATGGAGGTGACTCCTGAAGCTTTGGGTCTGCGTGGAGATGAGGCTGGTGTCCACAGCATCTGATCCTAAAGTCTGTCATGCATAAACCCACCTCCAGGCCTCCTTGGTTTATTTCTGGGGTCAGGTCATGATCCCTGATAAAGGGATGCCCTGGCTGCTCCCCAGCTCCCCGGTGGTTCCTGGAGCTTCTGAGAGAGCCCGGAGTGGCCCCTCCCAGCCCTCAGGGCACTCTTGTTGCTGCAGCCTGCTGCCTCTCCCAGGGGAGATGCCTGGGCGGCACAGCCCCTCACCCCCCAGCCGGCCCTGCATCTGCATTCTCAGCCTGTGTTTGCAACCACTCTTCCCGTCTGTCCCTGAGGCGTAGCTTCCTGGAAGCTCTGGCCCCGCTCCTCCTTTCCTCTGTGAACGTTCCTCCTCCAGAGTGACTTGGATTGTTTGTGCTGAGAACGAGTTCCTTCCAAACTGCCACTGCCCTCCTCCTGTGTTCTCCCCCAGTCCCACTGGATTTGGTCTCGGAAGGGCAGAGATTAGAGGCCACCCTAGGCCAGCCAACGAGCAGTCCTTTCTCTACAGGCTCCATCTCAAGCAGACCGTCCTTCTAGGACTCCACTTTGGTTTGTCCCCTTCCCAGCACCCACAGCCACCTCCACAACAGACTTCTACTTAGCCCTGCCAGACACCCAGCTTTCCATCAATTCTCTGAGCCTGCGTACAACCGGGAGCCCTAACTTATTGTGATCCCTGGTGACCTCATCTATGCCCAAGGCCTGAGGAACTCTGCAGTCATGCCCACTCCCAAATACATATCTCCAGCCCAGACTTCTGACGGAGTGCACTTCTCTACCTAGATGTCCCAAAGACACCACAAACTCAAAACATCCCAGAGCCACCTCATCATCTTCTCTCCAACCCAATCTTACTCCTATGCTACCATCTCAGACAAAGACAGCACCATCTACCCACGCATCCAGTCCCCAGATTAGGCATCTTCCCTGCCTCCCCGCCCCCGTCACACCCACATCCAGTCGGTCACCAAGGCCAGTCCTTGCCACCTCCTTCACATCTCTAGAATCCATCTCTCTCGGCCGCTACCACCATCACCCTCTTGGACGCCTCCTGTGGTCTCCCCTCTGGTGTCTCTGCTTCCACCCTAGTTCCCTTCCTTGCATTCTCCGCTTGGCCACCAAGGGATCTTTCTTAAACACATCTCTTCAGGTTTTGCTCTGACTCTCATTTGCCGGAGAATTAAATCTAAACCATGTAACAATTAATACTTTTTAATGTCAGACATGGCCTAACCTCTGCTAACCTTCCCAGCCTCCCCCCTCTGCCGTCCCCCAATGCTGGATGTGGGGTGTTCACACGGGCAAGTGTCTGAGCTGGATCAGATTATTCAGGTGCCAGGAAGTGGCCCACAGACCCACATTTGGGCCTTCTTGGCCAGAACAGGCAGAGGCAGGAGTTCAACCTCTAAATGAGGCTGCCAGAGGCCTGCCCACCTCATGCTCCCAGGCAGCCCCCAGCACGGGGCAGCCCAGGCTGCATCTTCCCCAGTCATACACGGACAGGATGACCAAACATGACACCCTGTGGTCACAGCTTCAGCTCCTCCAGGCCTGCTGTTTCCTCCAGCACTGATGTGGCGTCAACTTCTCCAAGGTGTCCCCATGGTGGCTGCACTGCTTGTCACATTCTGCTCCTGGACTCCTCTGACCCTGAGGCACGGGGCACACACAGAAACCTGCTCACACTCAGGCGTGTGCCACCTAGACGTATGAGGAAGCTGACACCCTGTGGGGCATGCCTGAACCAGTGAGGGGCAGAAACCTATGGATAAACGGTGTCTGCTTCTCCACCATAGAGGAACATTTCTGAGACGCGTTCCCCAGTGTCCCATAACTGTAAACGACTCTGTGCTCGACCCTTGTGGATGCTTTCTTTTCTGCTCCACTCTCCACAGTCCCCTCCTCCTACACCTGTGTTCTGGTGGGAACAGGCGTAACGTGGGAATGTATTAACCTGGGAGCACTCTCTTATTATTCTGGGCTTAACATCCAAGCAAGGATACAAAAAACCATCTTCATATGCTTCAGAGATGGCTCTTTGAAGCAATTATGGTCTATAGATAAGAGGGGGAAATGCCAGAACTTTCCTGACAGAGTTTCCAAGGAGTCAGAAAGCTCAGAGGAATGAAAATGTTCAAGAGTATTTATCAAGCAAGACCAGAGAACCTCTCACAAGATTCCATTTCCAAGGCAAGTCCAGAGGGCACTCCCTTTACTAAGGCAACACAGAATGTATGGGTGAGGACCTCTGGTGTCAGTGAGGATGACAGGATTCCAGAATAACAGGCCAGATGGCGACATTTCATCAACAGAGGCAGGGTAGATATAATGACAAGACCTAAGGGGCAGCCAGAGTGCTTTGACCCAAGGGGTCTGGTGAAGGCTAATAGACCATGGTGTCCCCAGGAGTTAAATAAATGGTCAGATTTTTTTAAGTCAAGTAAAATCAGGTATTACTTGACTTGTATAATGACCTCACCCCCAAAATCAAGAACAAGTGAGCAGAAGGCTGATGACAGTAACCACGGTGGAAAATGGTATTTCCTCACAGATTTCCCAGATCCAGGCCAGTTCACAGGCCCAGAGCCCACTTCCCTGAAAGGAGGCCAAATCTCCATATGGAAAAACCCTCCTGTACTGCCAAAAGCATACATGATTATTATTTCCCCAGTCTTTCTCCACAAGGGATCTGTGGCCATCTCAGTCTGCTTGGGCTGCCATAACAAAATACCACAGACTTAAAACAATAGAAACATAATTCTCACAATTCTGGAGGCTGGAAAGTCCAAGATCAAGATGCTGGCTCAATCAGTTCTTTGTGAGAGTTTTCTTTCTGCCTTATAGATGGGCCACTTTCTTGCAAATTCTGTGGTATCTCTTCTTGTCAGGGCTGTAATCCCATCATGAGGGGCCCATCCTCATAATCTCATACAAACCTAATTGGTCCCCACAGGCCCCACCTCCAAAAATCATCGCGTTTAGAGTTAGGGCTTCAACATAGGGATGTGAGGGAGACATAATTCAGCCCACATGAGTGGCCTTTTACCAGAGTGACTCTGGCCTGGGAAAAGGGACAGACCCAGACCTTTCAAAGGCTGTTGGATTCAGAGTATGACTGGCTTAATGCCAGGAGATGGGACACAACATCATGAAGCTCATGGAAGCTGGGTGGCAAATGGAGTTCTTGAGCAACAGATTGAATGGGCCTAAAGATCCACTGTTTGCCTGGTCTTTAAGTACCTAACTGGGATAGATACACTTGGCAGCTGGCAAGACCCTTTCCTGTTAAATAAGAGCCATTATGGCAGGAAGTGCCAAATGGAAAGCTCAAACACCTCCACCGTTTTTTTGTACTTATTAAAGCAGAAGTAAAACCATATCCTGGGAGGAACTGCAGATATTAGTACCAACATTGATATTTTCTTCCTATATCCTCCAGTCAGAAGGACCAAAAGCTGTTTGCTTTTATGTGGGATGAATAGCAGTAACATACTCATTTTCCTGCCCTGGGTTATGTTAATTCTCTTGCTCTCAGTCACAATAGAGTATTTAGGGACTTTGATTATCTTGATATTCTATAGAACACATGATGTCTACTGTATAGATGACATAAGGCTTATTGTACCTAGCTGGCACATATAAGGAAGTACTCCATTTACTTGTATACAGGCTGGAAGATAGGAGATAAAAATATATGAAGATTCACAGTCTTCCATGCTAGTGAAGATTTTTTTCTTACTTTGTTGTTCTGGAATGAGTTTAATGTATGTAAAAATAGGCAAACTAGAAAACAAACCCTTAGAACCACTATTGTGGCCAATCTTATTTCAACTATATCCTCACTTGCTTCTTCCATCCCATATTATTTTGAAGCACATTGGTGAAGTCATCAGGGATCCCAGAGCCTGGAACATGCCAGGTCATCCCCTGAAAGGTAAAGGCAAGGTGTATGCTGTACCCTCTACCAGTATCTTTTTTAATAAAAAGCCATGGTGCTTGGTGGGACTACTGCTTGACCCATTCTTGAAAGGCTCCCCATTTCGAACGAAGCTCAGAGCAAGAGAGATCTCTACAATGTGTCAAAGTACAGTGCAAGGTCCCTGCCATTTGGTCCAACTGACCCAACCGAATCAGAGGTGCTGGAGGTGTTTGTGGTGGGAATGGTGCTGGGTAGAGCCTCTGATAAGCCTGTAAAAGGGTTTCAGTACAGATCTCCAGGGTTCCAGAGCAAGCAAGCCTTCTCCAGTGGAAAGCTATTTGCTTTTTGAAAAGTAGCTATTTGGCCACAGGGAAAACCGAATACTTGGCAAAGGAACACCGAAGGTCTATGCAACTAGGGATATCTATCCTGTTGAACTGGGTACATTCAGATTCTACCAAGCCGTAAGATTAAACAGGCATATCAGCCACCCATCACACAATGGAAATGGTAGAGTCAGGATCCACAGGACTCATATAAGTCAATGAACAAGTGGCTCAAACTCCTATGACACCTACTTCAGCTATACCGATACTTCTCCCTCAACTCAAACCTTAAGGTCTTACAGAGGCTGTTCTCTATAGTCAACTGATGGGGTGTGTGTGTGTGTGTGTGTGTGTGTGTGTGTGTGTGTGTATTCACAGGTGGGTTAGGTTGATACTAGCCCAAACATGGATTGTTTACTGCCACACAGCCCCATTTAGGAGAGGCCGTAAAGGACAATAGTGAAGGGATGTGCTCCCAATGGGTCCAGCTGTGAGCAGTGTACTTAGGCATTCATTTTGTACAAGGGCAAAATGGTTGGAGGTTGGGTTTACAGATACTCACGGGCATTGGCAAACCATTTAGTTGAGTGGCTCCTGCTCAGCTCTCACATATGTGCAACCTGGAAGTGCAGGGAAGTTGACCAATGGAGCTGAAACTAGGAAACCGATGCCTCCTCACTCTATATGCTCTCCAGAAAGTCCCAGTGGGGTCCTGATCACCCGAAGCTATGAGCCTTGGGAAAAGGCTGCAGTGAGTGAAAGGAGTGAGGCACTTGCCTCAGGTGCAAAATTTAAGGAGGTGCCAAGAAATTCAGTAACCAAGATAAATGTTTTATTTAAAACAGTCAAAATCAATACACAAATTCATGGTGAACAAATACCAATTTTTAAGCAAAGATAGGATCTATATTACTAATTTTTTTTCCTTTGGCTTCAAGCTCCAGTATGGCTCAGCACATAAACCTTGTGTCCTGGTGGTGGAAAGCCAGCCTAAGTGAAGGGGTCAAACTGGAGGATACAAAAAACGCAGAACTGTCCCTCTGCCTCTTAGCCAGACTGTGGGGAAGCAAACACACTTGTACAAATTTCCCATAGAGGAGGGCCCTTTGGCCTATCAATCTCACGTCCTTGCCTCATGAACCCCAGGACTCCATGGGAACCCCAGGACTCCATGGGAACCCCAGGACTCCATGGCAGCCCCAGGCTGGCCTCCACAACAAGAGAGAGGCCTTAGGTCTGGGAACTAAGTGAACTGTGGTCCCTGCTCTGGTCACCTGCCTGATCTGGGTGCCAAACCGGACCTTCGCCTCCTCTGTTCCTGGACTGGGTAGGGGCGGTCTATAAGCTGGAGGTCATCCCGCAGGAGAAGCTCTGGCAGCAGCCCCTGACAAAGAGCCCGGTTCAGCCAGGGTGTCTACCCAACCAGCATCGTGACCGAGGTGGGCATGTGAGCAATCCTCCGTCTGGGTCAGGCCCCCTCGGGACTTGCTGGTAAAGCCAGGGTCAGTGTTCCCCGCTCCCTGTCTAACCCAACTGCTGTGCAACTGGGTTATGCTTCCAAGCCAAGTGTGCGGCCTAGGAGAGCAGGCCTCACCTGAGGCTCATTCCTGATCATTTCTATCCAGTGTGGAGGGGATGGAGAAGGGACTGTTGTCACCAACTGCCTTTTCCTTTCCAAGTTTCACAATAGTGAGGTTGTTTCCCAAGAGCCTAGGTGCTGCCCTGAAGGAGGTCCAGTCCCTGGTCACCCAGATGTACAGTCTGAGTCAAGTTCCTGCCACGGGCATGAGGGTGTGGGGATCGCTGCTGAGCCCAGGACCAGACAGAAAAGAGCCTTACTGCTAGGCAGCGCACGGGCAGGTCTAGCCTATTCCCTAGCCAGACTTCTGGAAGCATCAAGGGGTCTACTCCCGTGCCCACACAACATATGGTAAGGCTTGGGGTCCTATGCTGAGGATATAATTTCTCTGAAAAGTCGCAGAGGGATTCCAGATGCTGACCAGGTGTGAGGAACCAGAGGAGACATAACCCTGGCCTCAAGACACTCATAAACAGACAGGCTCACAGAGGCCCTGTGTGCATAGGTCCAGTGGTAGACAGCAGTTCCAGCTTGTGCCACTAGCCTCTTAACATCCCAAGTGGTTTGGTGGCAGGTTTTCTAAGGCTCAGGAACCAGGCTACACACATACTTCATCCCCTGCATTTCTAGCTTTGCATCTGGTCAGGGCCAGGAGGTGCTGGGAAGGGCCCACCTCCTTCTGAGGGAATCCTCATGCATAGTTTTCTGCTGTTGAGTGAGCAGGTAGGATTTCCCTGCCCTGGCCACTCCTCTGCTCTATGTTCCTCCCAAAAAAAACCCAAGGGTGCCTTTACTAGTCCTCAGCACCCTTCCTTGAGCACAGAGTGGCAATCACCACACATTGTGTCTGGCCTTGTGCTGGGCATTACGCTGCAGGCCAGCGTGGGCCTGGCCTCAAAGCTCAGATGCCCGTGCGTCACACGAGCCCTGTTTACAGAGAGGGCTAACATCAACCCTGGGTAGTAATAGGGTTCTAAAACTTGAATTTAAATCCTAGCTGGCTTGCTGTGTGATCTGGAGCAAATATGTTACCCTCTCTGTGGTTAATAGGGTGAAGAAAAACTCCAAGAAGGGATGCTAAAATGTGAGCTGAGCAGAAATATGAGTAGGACTTGTCCAAGTAAAGAACATGTCAGATTCTGTGGATGGATTTCCTGCAGGGTTTCTGGAGATCAGTGATGGCAGTTGAGATTAGAAATTCCTACAGGGGTCAGTTCACAGTAGGCTTTGCAGGAATGTTGAGAAGTTGACTTTATTCTGAGGACAGTAAGGAAATAGTAAGCGTGCTAAGCAAGGGGTAACATGGCCAGATTTGTGTTCTTAACTCATGTGTTCTTAACTCTGTGCTCAAGGAATTCATTGTAGCTGCTACAAAAAGAAAGATGACCAGTAAGGAAGCTGTGGGAGTTGCCTGGACAAGAGACTGGAGACCAGCCAGAAGTGGTGGCTGGGGAGCCTGGAGGACCTGTGGAAAATGGGCTCAGCCTGGGGACCGCCTCTGGATCCCGAGCATCGGCACCACTCTCCCCTCAGGCCCTGAGCAGCCAGAAGTGCGACGTCACCTGGCTGGGGCTGGCCCCTGCCTGCAGCTCCCACTGACAGCTGGGTTGACCTGTCTCCACCCCTCCACGCTGCTGTCCTTTGCCTCAGGGTATGAGGGGTGGGCAGTTCTGGGCCTCCCAGTCTATAGCTAACCACGCATGCCCTCTCACAGAGGCCGTGGCACCTCTGGGGATGCCCATCATCTCACACACATGCATGTACCAGGATCTGTTTTTTTCAGCACCCTTCCTTGCCTCCTTTTTAGGTGGTAGAAATAAAATAAAAGGCAGGTGGGCCCCAGGGGTCAGAAGGCAAGAGGGGAGAAGCACCAGGGTGAGCAGGGTGGGTGGCTTTCCCCACAGGGGTGGTGGTGCAAGGAGGGGTTCTGCAGTCAGACTGGAAGGCCGGTTCTGGCCCCACCCCTAAGCACTTGGCTGACCTCAGCAGGATACATCACTGCTCAAAGCCTCAGTTTCCTTACCTATAAAAGGGGTACAATCATGAAAAAAGGCTCAACATCACTAAACATTAAGGAAATACAAATCAAGAGCACAGTGAGATATCACCTCACACCCATTTGGATGGCTGCTATCCAAAAAAATAGAAAATAACAAGTATCAGTAAGGATGTAAGGAAATTGGAATCCTTGTGCACCACCTGTAAAGTGGTGTAGCCACTATGAAAGACAGTATGACAGTTCCTCAAAAAATTAGAACAGAATTACCATATGATCCATCAATATCACTTCTGGGTATATATCTAAAAGAATTAAAGCAGGGCCTCAAAGAAATATTTGCACACCCACGTTCATGGCAGCATTATTCATAACAGCCAAAAGGTGAAAGCAACCCAAACGTCCGTCAGTGAGTGAAAGGATAAAGAACATGCGGTCTATGCATACAGTCAAATATTCTTCAGCCTTAAAAAGGAAGGAAATTCTTACTCATGCTACAACACAGGTGAACTTTGGGACATTATGCGAAATGAAATAAGCCAGCCACAGGAAATGCAAAAACCGTATGATTTCACTTCCATGAGACAGGCAGAGTAGTCACACTCACAGAAATAGAAAGAAGAACGGTGAATGGAGGTTGTCAGGGCCTGAGGGAGGGGAAAGCAGGGAGTTGCTGCTCGAGGGACATAGAATTTAGTTTTGCAAGATGAGAAGAATTCAGGAGATTGGTTGAACAATAGTGTGAATCTAAACTCTACTGAACTATGCACTTAAAAATCATTAAGATGCTAAATTTTATGTGTATTTATATTACACTTTTTAAAAATAAGGATCAGCTTATCCTCATAAAAATGAGGTCCCAGCTTACCTGAGTGGTGGGGAGGGCTCAGTGAGATCATGCATGACACTACATGCTCTAGCACCAGCAAAGGGGCATCCTCGTGTGTGGCAAGGAAAGGTAAGGGCAGTGAGCACCATGGGCATGGCGGGAGCCGTCCGAAGGTCCAGGGTGCAGTCAGTGTAAAGGGAGATGAGCTGGGTACTGGAGGCTGAGCCCTGTCCCATGGAGGAAGCTCCAGAGCCTAAACAGGAGGACATAGGTCCCAACCCGTGCTGACTTGGTCAGTGCCAGTGGAGAAATGGCCCCAGTTCTCCCACGGGTCAAGCCCAAGGTACCTGAGCCAGGCATTGTGCATCCCAACTGACACAACACAGGTAGAGGGCCCGTCCTCAGATGGTCTCTGCCTTTATTCCTTTCGTTGTCATGACTCCTCAGTCTCCTCCTGTCTGTGAGAGTTCACCAGTCTTTCCTTATCTTTCATGACCTTGACACTTTTTGTAAATCCATCAGTTTGTTGAATGTTCCTCCACTTGGATTTGTGTGATTTCTCTGGTGATAAGATTGCACTGTGCGCTTTTTGGTAAGAATACCACAGAAGCGATGTGTCTTCAGGGCACTGTACCAGCAGGTATGTGACACTGAGATGGCTTATTAGGATGATGTCAACCTTGATCATTTGCTTGAGTTGGTGTCTGCTGAGTTTCTCCACTGTAAAGCTACTATTTTTTCCCTTCATAATTACTAAATATCTTGGGGGAGATAATTTGAGACTACAGACATATCCAATTTCTCCTCAAACTTTTACTCCCTGATTTTAATATCAATCCCAGGACCTCAACTGAAACTATTGCCCTTGCATTTGCTTCATGGTGATTTTGCATCTCCCCACATTCCTTCCAATTTATAAATCGGAATTCTTTTGTGAAGAAGAGCTTCACCTTCACTCCCATTGCTTTATCTGTGCAGTTATCACTTTGTATCTCTACAGACTCATACATATTTTATGCCATGAGTTATAATCTAACATTATCCTTATTTATTTTGTTGCTCCACTTAGTCTAGCTCAAACCAAGTTATTTTTCACTTTAAGGATAAAGAATAAACATCCTGAGTAAGGTCCTTCATCTGTCTCTGGAGTCAGGGTGGAGGAGCCTGTTTGCCCCTGGGGGTGGAGTGCCAGTCACACAGGAATGGGAGCAGGGTCTGGTGGGATCCGGCCCAACAGGTTGGAACTAAAGCTTCCGTGGGGGAAAGAGAGGACTCCATGCCTCCCAGACAGTCCGTGTGATGATGGCGTCCTCCTATCACTGAGACCTACTGCAGTGGTGAGACCTGTCTCCACGGCAGGTCCTGCATACAGCACTTCACTGCCGTGACACCAGAGAGCAAAGGCCAGTTTGTGAAGAAGTTCAGAGGCCTCCTGCTCCTGAGGTTGAAGGGGCAGAGGACAGCAAATGCTCTGCTCTTCTGGGGTTCTACACTCATCAGCAGGACCACAGGGCAAGCAGTAGGGGTGAGCCTGGCTCCTGGCCAGGGTCTAAGCACCTTTGCCTCAAATGTGCCCTCTTTTCCCATGGAACATCACTAGGTAGACGTGAACCCTTTCAGTCCATGAGCTGGGGAAGCACAGTCAGGGCAGGACACATTGGTTCTCCACCCACAGCGCAAGCATATGAGGGAGGACTGGGGCCTCTGAGTGCTCTTGAAAACAATGGAGTTTGTGGTGGTCAACAATTACAAGGAGACTAGTAGTTCCATTAGGGCAACAAGCTAACCCATAGAGCAGCTAGTTCACCAGAGAGAACCAGAAAAAGAGGCAGCTCAGAGTATCCCTCTGGAGTCAGAACAAATCTCAAAGACTTGCCTCAAAAACCACTCCTGCAAAGGCACTGGTACTGAACTGAACTACGGGATGATTTATGTCCCAGGGCATTGTTAGAAAAAGTAAAGCAATCAGCCAGCAATTAGTGGGGCCTAACAGCTGAGTGTAATATCAGCAGAGGTAGACAGCTTAATAGGAAAATCAGGGAAGGAGACAGAGAGCTCAGGAGTGACTGTGCATTTGCCCAAGGCTGTGCCCTCTGAGAAGCAACACCAGACAAGTCACTAAACAAATAAGCAAACAAAACCCAAAACTGCTCAGATATGCTTCCACAATATATTTCCTAAAATATCCAAGATTTATAAAAATTTACAAGACATGCAAAGAAGTAGAAAAATATGCCCCATACACAGACAAGAAAGCAAGCAATATAAACTAACTGAAAGAGCCCAGGTGACCTATGTAACAAAACTTCAAATTAGTCATTATAAACATGTTCAAGGAACTAAAGGAAGTCATGATTTAAAAAGTAAAAGAAGGTATGGTGACAGGGTCTCATCAAATACAGAATACCTATTAAGAGATAAAAGTTAAAGTTATATAAAAAAGAATGAAACAGAAATTCTGTAGTTGAAATGCACAGTAACTGAAATTAAAAAAATTCAATAGAGAGCCTTAATGATATGAACAGGCGGAAGAATCAGCAAACTTGAAAACAGAGCAATAGAAATGATGCAATCCATGAAACAGAGAAAAAGGAATGAAGAAAAATGAACAGGTCATTAGAGAAATTTGGAACACCATGAAACATACCAACATATGCATAATGGGCAAACTAGTAGGAAAGGAGAGAAATGAGCAGAAAAAATCATCAAAGAAATAATGTCTGAAAACCTCCCAAAGTTGATGAAAAATATTAATCTACACAGATCAGAATTTCCATGACCTCCAAGTAAAAGAAACAAAAAGAGTTCCAAACACAGACACATCATGGTAAAAACTGCTGAGAGACAAAGACAAAGGGATAATTTTGAAAGCAGCAAGAAGAATATGCTTGTCACATACAGGGTAACCCCAGTAAGATTGACATTTGACTTCTCATTAGAAACATGGAGGCCAGAAGGCAGTGAGATAACATATTCAAAGTTCTGAAAGAAAAAAATAGACATCAACCAAGAATCTTGTATCTGGCAAAACTACCTTCCAAAAATGAAATAAAGACATTCCCAGATACAAAAAACTGAGAAACTTTTTTGCTAGCAGTGTTGTCTTACAAGAAATACTACAGGAAGTTCTTGAGGGAACAAAATGTTTAAATATACAACTTGTGCTCTGAAAACTGCCAAGCATCTTTGAAAGAAAGAACCAAATAAATGGAAAGCCACCTCATGTTCTGTTCATGAAGCAAAAGATTTAACATTGTTAAGATGGTAACACTCCCCAAACTGATCTATGGGTTCAACACAAAGGAAGTTCAATATCATTGGTCATTAGGGAAATGCAAAGCCACAGTGAGCAGTGGCTCAGCAATTCTACTCTTACATGTATAGCTAGGAAAAATGAAAATATATGTCCACACAAAATCTTGTACACAAAAGTTCAGAGCAGCATTTTTCATAATAGCCAGAAAGTAGAAACAATTTAAATGTCTTATCAGTGCTGATGAATGGCTAAATAAAATGTGGTATGCCCATACAATGCAAATTATTCAACCATAAGGAAGAATGCAGTACTGATGCCTTCTATGACAGTGGATGACTCTTGAAAACATTATGCTAATTAAAAGAATCCAGTTACAAACGACTGCATATTGTATGATTCCATTTATATCATGTCCAAAAGAGGCAAATCCACATAGACAGAAAGTATGTTAGTGGTTGCCAGGTCTGCAGGGAAAGAATGGAAAGTGACTGTTAATTAGTATGCAGGTTTTTTTAGGGGTGATGAACATATTTTAAAATTTATTGTCATAATAGTCATACAACTCTGTGAATATACTGAAAACCACTGAATTGCATACATAAAAAGAGTGAATTTTATTGTATGCAAATTATAACTTGGTAAAGCAGTTATAAACAAAAAAAAATCAAATAGCCAGCTTCCCCCCTCCACCCCACCCCAACAATGGTCAGGAAATTTCTAGCTTTAAGTTGCAACTAAGTTGTAAAAAAGAAACTGGGGTGGATATATATTCTATTATTAACTACCTACTACTCCCAATTCTTCCCCCTGGAATGAAAAAAAAATTGTAAGAGGACATGATAGAAATCCATTTTTTATTCTTAAACGGACTATGGCTAATTATTCATTTATAACCATCTCTGAGATTGAAGTTCATTTATAATTAAAGGGATATTGCACCTTATGATAGCAGCGTTTTAGTTTTTAGTCATTGAATAGAAAGTTCTTATTTCTAAGAATCTCTCTTGTCTAGTCAGGTTTCCATGTAACCTTTGCTTACTCATTCATGCTGTTTGTTCTAAGTCATGGTTTTGCTTAGGTCAAAGGCATGAGGTTAGTAGAAAAGGAACTAAACTTAATGATGCCTGTAATATGCCAGATGCTCAACTGACATTTCCTGTCAATGCTCTCAACAGCCCCAAGAGTATTACTGTCACTTCTTTGAAGATGAAAAAGCAGGCTGATAGAGATAAATGGGTGTGTAAAGTCACACAGCCAGAAGTGGCAGGATGCATGAGAGCCTGTGCTCTTTGCTCTATATCATGCTGCCTTCTGGCATTCTCAGTTCTATGCAGGTCAGAGGGATACACTTATCTTTATGGTCCTTTATGGCTTTGGTAAAGGCTCAAACTGCCAGACTTTGGCCCCTTGGAGAATTCAAGGTTGAGGGTGATTTTTAAGGACGGTGTGTGATACCAGACATTTTCCAAACTCATTTTCTATTACTCCCAATTGTTCAACATTCATTCATCAACAATTTAAGCAATCACCAAACGCCTAGCCTCATGCAAGTATTAGTTACCTAAAATGATTATATGAATGGATTCACGTTTTAGAACTCTATCCATCTGGAAGAGGATGAGGAGGGCGCACCTCTTCTCCTCACTGGCCAGAGAGCAAGGCCACAGTAGCCCAGAACAGCACCCACCCCCCAAGGATTGCTGGGCTCATGCATGCCCATGGCACACCTGACCTGTCCTGTAAGGAATGCTTGACCTTGAATTTTGTGGAGGAAGTGACCGTGTGGAGGAACTGTGCTGCCCATGTGTGTTTGTATGTGAATGCACATACGCACATACAGAGACCAAAGGGATAGTTCTGTCTCAGCAAAGAGAAGTCTGTCTCCCATGGGCCCTACCATGTTACTGTTAACCACAGGGAGTTCCCTGGCCCTGGCTAGTCTTGGGGCCCCAAGAAACACTCTCAAACCCCAAAGCTTGGCTTCCCCAAGAATAGTCCTGAGGAGAAAAGTGCCCCTCTTTAGACTGGCAGCTGATTTACTGGACTCCAGTCCTATTGAGATAGGGCAGAGACATGGGACAGGCATCATGATTAATTTTCCAAAAAAGCCAAGATATAAACACTATAATAAGAACAGGAGAGATTCCATCTTAAGGCTAAGGTTCCATTTTAAAAACCAGGAAGTTAAAAGGTAAGATTCTTAGCATATTCTTGGTAAACAGACAATAACTCAACCCACTTTGGGTTGACATGGATTGGTTGATATGTTCCCAGAGGGAAGCTGCTCCCCTGGAGAGGAAATGACCAATTTCTTGTATTAAGTTAATTTTGCAGAATTATCTGGAGGACTAGTAATGGAAGAGGGGAGACATAATATCTCTCACCAGAGATAAGCATTTTTTTCAGGTTTTTTAAATAAAAGATCATTGATATATAATCTTATGAAGGTTTCACATGAACAACATCATGGTTTCAACATTCACCCGTATTATCAAGTCCTCTCTCCCCACTCCACTGCAATCACTGTCCATCAGCGTAGCAAGATGCTATGGAGTCACTACTTGTCTTCTACGTGCTGTACTGCCTTCCCCATGACCTACCTATACTGTGAGTCCTAATTATAGTGCCCCTTAATCCCTTTCTCCCTCCTTCTGCACTCCCCTCCCCAGCCCCTTCCTTTCGGCACCTCCTAGTCCCTTCTTGGAGTCTGTGATTCTGCTGCTGTTTTATCCCTTCAGTTTTGCTTTGTTCTTATGCTCCACAAATGAGTGAAATCATTTGGTACTTGTCTTTCTCCACCTGGCTTATTTCACTGAGCATAATACCCTCTGGCTCCACCCATGTTGTTGCAAACGGTAGGATTTGTTTTCTTCTTGTGGATGAATAATGTTCCATTGTGTATATGCACCACATCTTTTTTACCCATTCATCTATTGATTGACACTTAGGTTGCTTCCATATCTTGGCTATTGTAAATAGTGCTGTGATAAACATAGGGGTGCATATGTTTTTTTGAATCGGGGATCTTGTTTTCTTTAGGTAAATTCCTAGGAGTGGAATTACTGAGTCAATATTTCTATTTTTAGTTTTTTGAGGAACCTCCATACTGCTTTCCACAACAGTTGAACTAATTTACATTCCCACCAACAGTGTAGGAGGGTTCCCCTTCAGAAATAAGCATTTTGAGACTATACCCCCTGGCCCTTTGTCACATTCCTGAAAATCCTTAAAAGACAGAAATCCAAGCCTTTGAAGCATGCCTCCTCTCAGAGTTCACCCACACTTGCCTTTCTTTAAGTACCTACTTTTAAATAAAGCTTTCTCACTGCTCAACTCACTGCGTTTTGTCTCTGCGCTTTTCCAGTGGTAAGTGTCTCTGTTTTTCTGCTATTTCATTCTATTTCCAAGTCTTCACTTAGTCTCCACTTTACTCCTGATAAGTAGGGAGGGGCTGCTGAGAGCTCTGATTTGGGTCTGCAATTTCCCAGTCACCTGGGTGACCCGGACAGAACTGCAGCTGTGTGATCTTCTTTTAAGTAGCCTTTCTTTGGGAAGAAAATCTCCTTTCTTGGCAAGTTCTCAGAGCATAATCTCACTCCCATACCATGCTCCACAGCTCCCCCAAATCCTAGGGTAGAAGAGGCTAGTCCCCATGCCATGCAGATCCAAGCAGACACTGGATGCCAGGTGACACTGGCTTATGGAGTGGGTGAGGGAATCTGCCCTAGGCCAAGAAGGACTTCAGTGAACTTTCCTTCTTTGCCTCTGCACTTTCCTGTTTTTAGCTGACTGCAAGGGAACTACCATTCCCTGCTACTCTCACTTTAGCGAACTCCTTTCTTACCTATACTCAGCTGACCTACTCGAGAATTCTTTCTTGTTCAGAGTCAAGAACCCTCCCCTGTCCAGGTTGAAGTTTTATCTGGTGCACAGGGAGAGACCTCCCCAGACACAGCTGCCAGGCAATACCATGAGCTGCAGCTGGAACTTTGTCTGCCAATCCTGGTGTGTTAATACCAGGCCCCTTGCAGCTTTCCAAAAAGACTCCTTAGGCACAGTAGGCCCCCAAGAGAGGGCCAGCCCTGGAACCTACTCTGAGGTCCACTTCCCTCCCCTGCTGTGTGTGAGCAGGATGTCCAAAAGCAGACACCACCACCATGGGCCTGGGGCAGATGGCTGCAGTGTGCACGTGGCTGCCTCCTGTGCTGTAGGATTCTGACGGGCTTTGTGAACCCTTCTCCAGGGATGGAAAGGGGACCTAGAGCCATGGATCTATGCCTCCAGGAGGAAAGCAATGGGGAGCTCGTCCTAGCCCCCTTTCCTGGCACCCTAATTCAGAACTTCTGCTCCATTCCCCAGAGGCCATGCTTAACCCCCTACTAGGGCCAGCTTCAGGGGCATGCAACTGGTATAGTCACACAGGCCCCACACTTTGTGGGGCTGCACTGCCGTTGACATCTTGAAGTTCTTAATTTTTGAACAAGGGGTCCTGCCTTTTCAGGTTGCCAATTAGGCAGGCAGCCCTGCTCCCTGCAGTTGCCCTCCCAATGCCTGGCTGCCCATCTGGAAGCCTTCCTCTTTCCTTTCTGTATCTGAGTCCTATCTATCCTACCCTCAGGCAAAGTCCTGACTGGAAAATATTTTAAAACCACAAACAGGAGCACATTATCCCTGTAAGAGCTTTTCTGTTTAACTGCAGATGGAAAGGTGATGGTCAGTAATAGACCCACTAATACCTATACCAAGCTTGAGATTTTTCTCAGCTCTGTGCAAGGCTAAGGGCTGTGGTGGAGGCTCCTCTACCCTAGTGCTGGGCCATTTTCCTTGAAGAAGTGTAGGAGATAGTATTAATAAGCTCATTTTGGCTGCTTCTGGGGTTCTCATCCAAGCAGAACATGGGAACAGTTTGGGTCCCGAAGCCCGAGTTGGTACCCAACATGCCCACTTACTTGCTGTGACTTCAGATGAACACCAGTCCCAGAGCCTCAGTTTACTCTTCTGTAAAAGTCCGTGGTCACACTCATATCATGAGGCTCTGGGGCTTCAATCGCTAATCTCTCTGTGTATTGGGGCAGATCCCAGGCTCTTTCCTGACACTTTGGCCAGTGATTTTTAGAAGCGGGTGGCCGTTACTTTAGGCGCATGTCCTGTCTACCCCTTCTGACCTGTGGCCTGCCTGGCAGGGCACCTGAATCCAACCATACAGTTTTGGAGCACTTGCGCCTCTTCCCCTGAAACCATTTGGGCAGCCCAGCTGCAGCTACCCTGCTCGGGATATGTCTCAGACTTACCCTGGGATTGTGCCTGAGGAGTGGGGAGCAGCAGTCCTGGCCCACGTGGGTTTTTCTTCTGCAGAGCTGGGCTTGGGCATCGTGCCTGTGGCCAGCATTGTGGGCACAGGAGAGGCAGCCTCGTGAATCTTGCTATTGTCTCCAGGACAGGGTATTCTCGAGGACATTATCCTCAACACCACAGAGTGACCCCTTTGTGGAAGGAAGTAGATAGGAGAGCCTTCTCTCAGGTCTCAGCATTCAGAACAACCAATCCTCTGCAGTGCAAATTTATCACTTTTGCACTGTGATCCTGAGCTGAGCTGCTGGAATACTCAGAGCTGGATTTCAGGGCTGCCCCTGGCAGAGGTCCTAGGGCAGGAGGGCGGGGGTCAGACCTACCCCTGCTCGGTAGCACAACCCTTCCTCCTCTGAGCTTCCTGTTTGCTGGGGTTCCTTAGATTTCGGTTTAACACTTCTCTCTTGCATGTTCCTTATCAACACCTCCCTCTACTGAAGACATAAACGTGTGAATTCATTTTAAATCTACTTCAGGGAAGTTGTGAGGATTAGGAACTGAACTGCTCTGTAAGTGCCGTGGAAGCAGTACCACTGTGAGTGGAGCTGGGATTGGGTAGGAGGCAGAATGCCTTCCCTCGAGACAGGATCGTCTTGCCACACACAGCAACCTCCAAGCCACAGCCATGAAATGCCTACTGGCATCTGCTTATTTTTTTAAATAAATGGAAGCTCATTGAACATACTTCGAAAGTTTTGCAACCTCTCTCAAGATTTTGCTGAATCGGCTTGTGACAAGAGCTGGGAACTGAAACTCTGGCCAAAACCCCCATTTTATGGATCCACCAACAGGGACTTGTTGGGGCTACAGCAGCCCACAGGCCCCAGGCAATGGGAGGGACCACGCTTCCTGGAAGACTGGGCGGGAAGGAGGGTGGAAGGGTTTAGAGGGGAGACAAAGAGCAGAGCCCCAGAGAGATGTGCAAGTCACAAGTTTGGCCTGTGGTGGGAATGACCTGGGTGCACAGGATTCTCCAGAGGGGTCTGGTCAGAAAATATAATCATAGACACCCCTGGGGCCACTTAACGCTTTTCGACAAAGCAGAGGAAACTTTTGCACCTGGACCAGTGACCGTGCCCTCTGCCCTGCCCCTTGGGAGTTCCAAGCACCGCCCCTCTGGGGGGGTGCCACCTGGGCCTCATAAGCTTCACAGCTGGGGGCTCCCCAGTCAGAGCCTCAGCCTCAGCTCGCCTCTGCCTGTGGGAGCTGAGCAGTTCCAGAGGCCTTGCCTTTCCTTGCAGAGGAGGAAGGTGAGTTTCAGGGAGGAGGGCCACTTGCCCCAGTAAATGGGAGAGTCAGGAGTCAAGCCCAGGGCTGTGAGGCCTCTGCCTTTACACAAAGGCGACAGGCTGGCGCAGGGGAGGAGAGCTGCCCTGCAGCTGGCTAACCCTCCGGCGGAGCTGCGCTGGGGCTCGGCCTGCTGCCTGGCGGGGCTCTTCCCTGCAGCAGGGCCTGGTATGTGAGGGCACTTGGAAGAAGGAAAGGTGGGAGAGGGCCCCTTGTCAGTTCACTGCCTGTCTTAGGTTGGACTGAATTCAAGCTACTTCCACCCAGAGAAAGGGAGGTCCCTCAGGCCAGCAGGCCAGTGAGGTCTCCTGCTCTCCTCGCCCGCAGTCCCTTGCTGGAGCCTACTTTGGCTCAGTTCTCCAGTCTTTCCCTTCCAGGGTTTTGGCTAAGGGTGGGGAGGGGGCAGTGGCCCCACTGGAAAGTGGAGTCTTTATACCACCAACCCCCTCAAAAAACACACAGCTGCCATGATCACTGCCTCCCCACTCCACCCCTGCCTCTTAGAGGACACGTGATCTGTCCACAAAGAGTCATGAGCCAGACTCAGGGCCAGACGGTGAGCACCCACTTCTGCTGTGGGCTGGGCCCCTGGCCTGACTCTGGGGCCACAGAGCTGACGCAGGCTGGTTCTGGGCCTCCCAGAGCTCACATTCTGGAGGAGATAGTCTCAAATCTCTGGGAGGAGTGCCCCACTGGCCCCTGAGTACGATGTGGGGACCCCAGCAGGAAGGTGGGAGTACTAAAGAGCAGTGCTGGGGAAGGCTTCCCAGAGGATGGCTGGCCCTCCCCCAGGGCACAAAGCCCACAGGGACCCTGAGCCCAGCAGCCTAAGATCTGAGTTTGGAAAATGGGATGGAAGACTGTTCTGCTCACACCTGGGCTCCCTTCCAGCCATTGGTCCCCATCAGAATCTGACATTCAGACTTCAGCCAACTACAGTCACTACTGGCATTGCTGGAAGCTACACTTCCCATACAACAGTGGTTCACAATTTTGGTTGCACTTTACACTCACCTGGGAAAAAATTTTAAATCCAAATACCCAAACAGCATCCCAGACAATAAGAACCTGGGGCGCCGACACCAGAATTTTTTGAAACTCTCCAGGATTCCAAGGCCAGCTAAGGTCGAAGCCCACTGCCAAACAGGGAGGCTTGGTTCTGCAGGGATGGAATTACGGCGCTGCTATTAGATGTGGTTACAATCTGTACTGCACCCATCTTCCAGAACCGTGGTGGCAGAGTCTGCCCATGCCTTGTTCTAAAGAGCAGATGTCCATATGGGCCTTGCATAAGCTGCTCTCTGCTTTCGTGATGTGGCGCCTCTACAGGAGGCTCAGACTCTCAGAAGTAGGGCAGCTGGACACCCTGAGGCTGGACCAAGGGGGAACCTGGGAGGATGTGACGCAGAGAAAAGTCTGTGACAGCCCTGAAAAAAACCCAAATCTGCCCCGCTGCCTGGCTCAGGGCTTGCCACATGCCCTGAGTTACAGCTGCTGGAGATGGCACATGCCACATTTTGTGCTGTGCCATCCTCCACAGCCTTGGCAGGAAGAGCATCCTCTTCATGACCATGGCTGTGCAGATTGGCTTCAGCTTCTTGCAGATCTTCTCCTCAGCTGGGAGATGCTCCCTGTGTAATCTGTCATCATTGGCACGGGCCAGATCTCCAAGTATGTGATGGCCTTCAGACTAGCTAGGAATGGCTTCTGACCCCCAGGGCTTCTCTTCCAGCGCTCAGAGAGGCCTGGGAAGAGGAAGCCACCAAATTGGGCACAGGGAGTGTTCCTGCACAGAAGGAAGCACCTCAACCCATGGGCTGTGCCTCTAAAGCGTGTCCTGTGGTGGAGGCTGTAGCCACGGGATCTTTGACCCAGTCGTGGGCAAGGCAGGCACTCCCGGGGAGCCCGCTCTGTGCTGGGCCCGGGAATGTGGTGGTGAGGAAGAGCTGCGGCTGGTGAGGACCAGCCACATGGTAACAGAGACACGATTCAGGAGCACAGGGCTTGGGGGAGGTGCAAAGGAAGGGGTCTCGGCAGAGGCACAGCCCAAGGATGTCTTTGGCCTGGGTTGTGGCAGCTGGAGACTTCTGAGGGGCCGGGGCAGCTCTGCTTGGCTCATGAGGGACTTAGGGTGGTTGGCACGGCCGGTGGGCAGGCGGAGGAGCCACGTGTCACATCAGGCTTCTCTTCCAGCCCGCTATTGCTGGGCAGATCTGGCCTCACCCAAGTCAGAGTCCGCTCCCAGAGCTGGTCAGCTGCATGCAGGACGAACCTGTGTGCCAGTGGCAGGCCTGTGTCGTAGCAGCAGCCCTGCTTCTGGAATCTCAGGCTGCATGAGGGGACTCACAAGCTGAAGGCCATGAGGAGGCCTCCAGAGCCCTCGCCAGCTTTTCCTGGGAGGAAGCCAGTGAGCTCCAGGCAGGCTGATCAGGGCCGTCTGCAGGAGTACGGCTCCCCGACACACTCTCTGAGGCTCCCTGCTCTGAGCAGGTGGGAGAAGGAGCAATAAGGAGAACCTCTGGGAAAATTCCCACCATCTCTAGTGTGATAATAGATCCTTGTTGCCTCAGGGCTGTCCCAGTTTATCCTTATTGTGTAATGATTAACAGTGCCCCTTTTTATAAATCCAATAACTTCTTGCCTCAAAAGTCTGAATTTGGTAACATGATTCTTATCACTTTGAAGAATCTGGATGAACCACCGGCTTTGGAGATCCTGTGTTCTCTTAGTTGAGGATGTGCACATGCTCTATCAGGTTGCCAAAATGGAATTGTTCAAATTCCTCTCCTTTAATCATCTGTGAAGGGTCCCTTGCCACAGGCCAAGGTGTCAGAAGAGGGCAGAAGGGAGAGCATGCTGAAGCCACATGGTCCTGGCACATAGCACCCTCTTCAGCAGGCCTCAGCAGGAAGGGACTCTCTGCTCCAGGCAAGGGAAAGGAGGGGAGCAAGGTTTTCTTAAAGAAAGTCATTTATATAGAGGACACAGAGAGCAACGAGGCCAGTAATTCTGGAGACTGGATATTGGAGGAATTTAGGAAAGAAATTGCAATTTCCTAGTGCCCAGTAGCCCCAGGGCTCTTGGGTACAGCAAAGCCTATTGTGCTCACAGTCTGGGTGCCCCAGAATCCATCTTCCTTGTTGTGACCCTCCCTATACCTGACAAGCTCAATGTGTGGCTCTGCTTGGGCCAGACACATACTAGAGACTAAACAGGCCTCCTCCAAATAGAGGATTCTGCCTCAGGATATCCAAGCCCTTTAGGAAGACCTAGAGGACCATCTGAAATGGATGTCAGAGAATCATGGTGAAATCAGAGAAGCTTTAGTGTTGGGATTGGGAGCCAGAAGGGCTTTGTGCCGGGCATGGAATCCCCCGGGTTCTGCAGAAGGTCCAGCCTGTCCAGGAGCACAGGGTCCTTCTGGGGCCACGGAGCCTCCCCTGGCTGATACATGAGGCTGGAAGAGCCCACCCTGGCCTCCTGCAAAAAAGTCCTCCCCAGCTGGCCCTGACACTATAACCTACTCCCCTCCCTACTCCCCATGCTAAGAAGAGACAGGAGGCCAAGGGGAAGGTAAGATCATGTGAGATCGGTGTACAAGCCAGCAATGGGCAGGACGCGGGGCTGGGGCTGCGGCTGCTGGGGGGTGCGCTGGGAGCTACCCAGGCTGTACTTCCACTCCTCGTGCTCTGGGGCACCCTGCTGACCGTATCCTGGCCTGAGGCTGCTGGGTCTCAGGCGGCAGCTGGTCTCTCTGCGGAACAGCATCGCCCTCTGGTGTTTCGGAGCTGAAATGGCAAAGGGCTGGCAAGACTGCGCTGCTTATTTCCTTTTACGTCTTCACATGAATTCAGGGAGCTGAGTTTCTCCCATTCTCAAAGCAGTGCAGAAATGGATCCTCTCCTTGCTCCGCTTTTTAAAAATTATAAAACCTGCCAGAGTCAGTGGATGCGAGACAAGGGGAGGCGAGAGCAGTGCTATCCAGAGGAACATGAGTGGATATGCTGGGAAGTGAGGGGCTGCCGGAAAGACGCTGGTTAGGAGGGAGTGACACTGAGGACCAGGAACACGGACCCTCCCCACACGCCTGCTCCCCTCACAGTCTCCCACTGCCTCCCAGAAATAACACCTTCAACCTGTCCACAACTTCCTGGGTAAAATGCCAGCGGCACCTTCCTTTTCCCCTCATAACTAGCTGTTTGAATTTATTTTGCATAGTTAACTGCCTCTTGTTTTGATTGACTCACTAATTCAGCACTTTCCCCAAGGATGTGGAAGAGGAGGGTGGGGAATGCGGGTAATGTCTCGCATCCACACTAATTTCACCAGTACCCCTTCCATCAACCTCCTACGCAACATTTATTCCAGTGAGCTGAACTGCTTAAAGCTCTGCTCCCTCTGTTGGCTGGATGTATTCTTCCTTTTGATATGCATGCAACTGATGACATTTTCCTTTATGCCTTTGGCTACCAGGAAGCTCAGGCAAACTTGAAATTTAATTATATCAATTATGCAGCCTTTATCAGCCACATAGTTTTACAATGTTTTTAAATTGAGGTATAGTTCGCATACCTTGTATTCACTCTGATAAAGTATATTATTCAGTGGTTATTAGTATGTTCACAAAATAGTACAACCATCAACTCTAGCAGACTCCAGAACATTTTCATCACCCCCAAAAGAAACCCTGTACCCATTACCCGCATTCCCCACCCTCCTCTTCCCCATTCTTGGCAGCCACTCATCTACTTTCTGTCTGTACAGATTTGTCTATTCTGGACATTTCAGATAAATGAGATCATACCATGTGAGACCTTTGTGACTGATTTCGTTCTCTTAATGTTTTCAGGGTTGGTCCAGGTGGTAGCATGAGTCAGTATTCCATTGGGTGGATAGACCACATTTTGCTCATCTTTTTATCAGGCGATGGACACCTGGGTTGTTTCCACTTGTAGGGTACTGTGAATAATGCTGTTGACATTCGAGTGCAGGTTTTTTTGGGATATATGTTTTCAGTTCTCTTGGTTATGTACTCAGGATTGGAATTGCTGGATCACGTGGTAATTTTACATTTAACCATTTGAGGAACTGCCAGGCTGTTTTCCAAAGAGGTCAGTTGCATATTTTTGTTCTTTTCTCCAAGACTTAATTTTTCACCTGTCTTTCTATTTTCCTTTTATGTTACCACTATTTTATTGTATTCAAATTATAAGCTACCTCAAAACCTTCAAGGGATGAGATAGGATATACATACATGAAAAGATGCAGAAATTTGCTGGCATCCCTTGTCCGCACTGCACCATGTGAGGGCAGACCTGGGTCGGTGGGTAGGGAGGCGAGGAGGCAAGGACTCCCTCCTGTCTGGGCTCAAGGAACGCACGTCTGTCAGCAGAGGCACCAGTGCAGTTATCACTAAGGATAAGGGTCACAGGCAGGGAGCAGATAACTACTCTGGGTATATGCAGAGGTGTGCAAGGTCACTTTGAACTAGAATTATCTATGAAGGCTTATAGAGAGGAGAGAGGAGGTCCTGAGCAGGAGAATATCTGTTAACTTGAAGAGAATTCTGAGCATTTTCCAGGGAGCAAAGACAGGTCTGGTCTTCTGGTCAAAGGCACTGTGCTCTCCATTATTCCCCTGACAGGTAGCGCATTTCAGCTATTTGACCAGGATAAAAGAATGCACTATTCCTTAGCACCTACCACATGCCAGATATGCTTCTAGGCACTCTCTGTACATTACCTCAGTCCTCATAATAATAATCCCATGAAGTAGGATTAATCAAAGCCACTCTAGTGGGAATGAGTGTCAGGGAGCCCAGGCCCTCTGCACATGGCCGATGGAGCACACTCCCCATCCAGGGGCCCCTGGGCAACTGCACCATGGTCTTGTTCCTTGAAGCGGTGTCTCCTGCAGGCCTCTGCTGGTCATTCACGGAGGGCAGCTCTGCCTCCATGTGTAATGGATTCAGTGGTTCCTAGGCTGACTACCCCAGAAGGGCAGTGAGTTACTTCCCATTGGAGACAGTGCTCAGATTCAATGACAGCAACAGGTGGTGGGCAAATTCTCCTGGCCAGGACACGCCCCTGTGGCTAAGATGTCAAAGGCTCACTCCCAAGAGACACTCAGAGGCCCAACCAGACCACGACCAACTGGGCTTTGCCCCAGGAGCAAAAACCTAAAGGGTAAAGGAGGCCAGGACAGGGGACCCCACTCAGCAGAGCCAGCAATCACCACTGCCAGCTGACACATGGACCATTTGGGGCAGCACCCTTCAGGCCATGAAAGGTCTGCAGGAATCAGAACTCTCCTAGTGCTCCCCAAAGGGAGCCAGTTGGTTCAAAGACCAGACCAGGCAGGGAAAATGCAAATCCTGACTTCTGAAAGGTGGCTATGGCCTCACCCGTCTTTCATGCATGTCACCATTAGAATCTCAGTTGAAGGAATTCTTAACAGAGCCAAGGCTTTGCTCCCAGGTGATATTTTTCTAGAAGGTATTCATAGGTCAAGCAGATCAGGCTTAAATCCTGTCTGGGCCACCTACTGCATATGTGTGGATTTAGGCAGTTTGCTTCAGCTCTTTCAGTCTCAGCTGATTATATGAAAAATAGAAGTACTATTAGTTCTTATGTAATTGTTGTCAAGATTCAAAGACATACTATATGTAAACAAATAGTCAAGAACCTGGCTCAAGGTGCCTACTGAATAAAAGGCTGGCTATGACAGTGATAATGATGGTCACATGAGGAGGAGGAGGTGGCGGGGTGACTGTCTCAAAGCCAGAGAGCAGGAAGTTGTGCTAACAAGGAACTAATCAGGTTTGTACCATTCATGTTGCTCTGCAGAGATGCAGATTTACAAAGCTTCTGTACTCCCAGGAACTCTGCAAAATTAGAACAACTTTGCTCTGGCCTGAGACCAAAGCTTAGAGAGGGAGATGATCCAGAAATCCAGTGGTATAACTCCTCTCTCTCCGCTCATCAGGGACATGGAAGCAGGGAGCTCCCTCGGCTTATGATTCTACCAGATTTCCACCTGGTTCTGGGCACTTTCTCTTTCCCATAATCAAATCCTCCATGGCTTCACTTCTGAATCTGCTTGGGAAGGAAGCACCCCCTGCTCATTCCCATAGCATGATAATCACAGCCAAAGGGTGAAGAAACCATGGCATGGTGGCTCTTCCTGTGGAGTGGTAGGAAGGTCATTCATGAGGTGAGGAAAGATCTGGAAATGACACTCATGATCCTCAAAAAAAGTCAGGCCCCACGCTTGGAAATGAGTTTAGGGGCTAAGCAATAGCAATGCCCTGTGTGGTTAGGGCTACTGTCCACACTCTGGGATCTGAGAGCCACTCTGTACTGGCCATTTCCATCAGCCTGGAAGTTAGAAATGGCTGTTCTAGAGGGAACCAGTGAGCACATCTCTCAGTTGTGCTGAGTGAGGAAGAAGTAGGGTGAGGACAGGACAGGTAGGCAGTGAGAATGGGAAACCAATGAAAAAGAGATTTTACTGCTTCTCTGGAATTAGCCCATAATTCTTTAGCCTGTCTTCAAGGTTTACAAACACGGCTGAGGAAATCTCTTTGGAAAGCCAAGCCTGAGTGATCTTTACATAGTCTGTTTTGTATTTTCTGAGCTACTTCTCCTTGGTGGGCAGATCTCAAATGAAAGGTGGAGCCACTGCCATTAGCCAGATCTCTGCTCCTAGGGCAGAGGACCAAGAGTGGACGCTGTGGAAAGGTCTGGAGCTCTGATGACACAAGGAGCCTCTGCCGGGACTCCAGGAGAACTGGTGCCAAGCCATCCACTGTAGTGCTGAGCAGAGCAGGAGCTGAAAGCCTCCTGCACGTCCCTGTCCCAAACAGGGCCCGGCATCCGGCAGTGTTGGGCCTTTATGGTGTTGTGGGGAAGCTCAGTTCCCTGGGTGTGTGGCTGGCTCCAGGGCTGCCACCCACAGAGCCAACAGAGCAGCAGCTCGGCCTCTCTCTGTGGTCTGCCAGGGGGGGTGGGTCCTGGGCATTGTGTGGCTGTGGGGGAAATGCAGCCCCGGGTGCTGGGGTCTGCTCTGTGTACTTCCAGGGCCAGCTGGATTCTATTTTTCATCTCTCATGGCTTGAGGGTGACTGAGGGTGTTCCAACATGACTTAAACAGTGAAGTTTCCCGGGAGAAAACTGTTTATTAATGGTGGAGAATTGTAGGAAAGGCTAAAGGCTCCATGACCCCATGTAGCCCCTTAGGAGAGCCCCCGCCGTCTCCCGGACCGTCTGGACCTGCTCCTCATCTGGAGCTCTTATTTGGAAACGTGGCATGCTCAGAAGAGATCACCTTTTGGGGGTGGGCATGATATTTCTAACATGAGATGGCCTTTAAGAAATAAATCTATGGCTCTTTTAAAGTCTCATGAGAACTCATTCTTCTATAAGGTGGTGAGTCTTGGGCCCCTTTCCGCCTTCCTCCAGCCTAACCACGCCTGCTCTGGGCCATGAAGCAACATGTTTTTCCTCTTCTAAATGGGTATAGTTTGGATTCTAACTGCCAGGTAACAAAGTAAAAACCAAATATTAAAGTGAGTTAAATGCTAATACTCCTCCCTTGTTTTGAACAGGAACAGAAATTCTTGGCAAGTCAGTTCGTATTATATTCTCCACATTAGGCGTGTGCGTATTTTTTTCTGCGGCCACTGTTTTTCCTATTTCACCCGAGACTGGCGGATGGCGCCGCAGGCCCTGAGGGTGCCAGGGTTACTGTGCGGCGGCTTTGCTGGGGAGTGGGGCTTGGTCCCAGGAAGTCCCTGCTGCGGGCCAGCCCACCGGGGCCAGCCTTGGCGTGGCCTGGCACGGTCTCGTGGTCGCAGGTGGCGGAGGCCGGGAGAGCTTTGTCTCACGTGGGGGCGCCCATGTGATCTGAGACTGTGCCACAAAGCCCCCTCGACAGGCCATCCAGGCCCCACCTAGGCTCTCCCCACTCTGGTCTGGTGTCGGTCATTCAGGGAGGTGGTACTCTGGGTCTGGCTGGTTCTGACCCTGTCCTTTGCACATTTTCCCTCTCTAGGAAATCCCTCTCTCCTTATTAATTCAACTAATGGAATTTCCTCCAGTTTCCTTATCATGTGACAATTAGCATCTAAGACGTGCCTGTCTAACTGGCTTCGTCTTGAAGGGCAACTCATTTGCTGAATGAATTGTTAGAAAAATGTTCTCTTCTTTCCTCCCACAGCACAGCAACCTGATTTTGACTCATCAGTATGGGAATAATGAAGTTTGGAGAGACCAGCCCCAGTTTCACCCAAAATTATTATGGGAGAGACCTAAGGGGAGAGAATTGATTAAGAAAAATAGATAAGGTCCCAGTCCTACCCTCTTTTTTGGGATTCCCCATTTCTTTAAGCTAGAGGAAAAGGGATTTCTTTCACTGGGCTTGCGTTCTCTCTCTCTCATTAATTCTTCTTCGTTTGGTTTCATAATATCAAAATCAAATCTCTAGCAGTGACTGTTTTACTGAAGTGATTGATCTCTACCTGCTTATATACGATGAAAGCTTCTTGAATCATTTTTTGGAACTCACAGTTTAGACTCACCCTCATGTTGCCCTGTCCTGGCCCCATGGCCTGGGAAGTTGCCTAGAATGTCCTTTATCTTAGTGCCCCTGGTAGGCAGCCACAGAGGTAGCCCACCTTGGTCTTATTAATCAGATGGCTCAGGCTGGACCGCACCAAGCTACTGTTTTTTTTGACCTCCAAGGATGCTGGGCTTACCCGTAAATTCCTGGCATGGGTGCGCACAGGGATAAAGAGCCTTTTTTTTTTCTTCTTACTTCCTTGGAATTTGAAAGACCGTGTATTAAAGTTTAGATGCTATTCTGATTTGGAGGTTTCCTCTGGCACCCAGTGTGAGGGTCAGAAAAGCTTTTGATAAATAAAGGCAGGCCCTTATCTACACAGCTCTGCCTCCATGGAAAGCACTCGAGATTGATAAGAGCAGGGCGGTTTTCTGGAATGAATCATTGTCATCATCATCATCACACCCTCTGACCCTCTCACCACAGTCCCTTTGCTAACTGAATTTATTATAAAAGATGTTGGTGACCAACGATTCTCTCGAGACACAAGACAAGATTATTCAAAGGTTATTTTCTTCTCCTGCAGATGAGTGATTTTCATGACCTATGTTGTCATTTGGCATAGAGACCAGTACTTACAAAATGTGCTACGATCAACCTTATTAGTGTATGCTTCTATCAGAAAGAGAGAATAAAAGTAGAAGGCCTTGACTGACCATAAAGATTAGTAGGGATTTTAATCTGTGGGGCTGGGATCTCAGCCTCAGGACCAAATATTGCAGCCAGGAGCAAATCTGATAGGTCAGTGCTTTGAGTGTCCCGCAGACATGGTGTGTCCCACCAGGAGCAGCCTTCCTCTTGCCCCAAGGAGAGCTCCTTCTTCTGCCGCCCACAGGCTGGCCCTGAGTGCCCCTGCCTGTGGGCACACGGTAGCAAGGACAGGATGGCCCCGGACAGAAGGGCAGCCTGGGGCCAGCACTCACAAGCTGAGTGCTCCTCCTGAAAGTTAACAAGCCTCATCATTTCCCTGTAAAAACAAACTATCTTTCTTTTGAATAACTCATCCTTGATAGTGCGGCTTCCTGGAGTGTTGCTCATCTGCCAACTGGGCTGGCGGGGTGTGGGGAACGCTGCGGGCGCCCGGCTCCCTGCTGGCTGCTTAATATGTGATACACACTGCCCAGCAACACCCTCCCTCTGCTCACTTTGAATTAAATCTGCAGAGCAGCTATGGTGTATGGCCTCCTTTGGCATTCCTCTAACTTTCTTATGATCAGCGAGACTTGATTCTTCAGGTACCAGAAAACCATGGTAATTCAAAAATGGAGATTGCAGCTGCTCTAAGTACAGAGGGCTGGAAATAGGAAGGGGACCTATACAGAGCCACTGTGGGTGGTTTGGGGGTGTTCTATGTCCCAAGTTCCCTTTAAAAGGCCTGGCAGTAAGTGACCACAGGTATGAATGGAGTATGTGTGTAGGGGGAGGGGAGGGAGCCCACACATGCAACGCAGGGAAAGCTTTGCAATATCTAATTGACCAAACATTGGGAGCTGAGGCCAGTGATGCCCCTCAGAGCCTGTACCAAGAAAGGTGGGATAGCTCTAAGACAACCTGACTGGGGAAAGATACTGCTCAGAAGCAGAAGTGCCCCTGAAGTATATAATGGCTGTGTAGTAAGACCACTAATTCTGCACTAATACAGTAGCCACTAGCCCCCTGCAGCAATTTAGATTAAAATGCATTAAAAGTAACTAAAATTAGAAAATCATTTCCTCAGTCTCCCTGGTCACACTAGCTGATAACCACATGTGGTTAGTGGCTATGGTATCAGACAGCACTGATACAGAACTCTGCAGAAAGTGTCTTAGTGCAGCCTTAATCACAGCTACTACAGGGATCGACGAAGGATATATTCTGAAAACCACAAACTGGGTTCATTTCTCAAGCCATGTGCTGGTAGGCTGGGGAAGGCAGCAGGCAGTGGCCATTTGATACATTATGTTTTGCTCTGATTCTTACTGGGGCTTTGGAAGAACCCATTAATTAGAGGAGGCCTCTGTATATGCTACCTGTAATTTATTTTCTAGGATCACTAAATACTGACAAATAGGTAAGGAAAACAAGAGCTGGCAGAAGAATGGCTAGGAGATTCTGAGAAATAAAAATCAGGGAAGACTAGAAAAATATAAATAAGTATAAAAATAAATAGAAAAAGTTAGGAAAGAATAGAAGTCAGCTGTATTGGAGCATCAGGTAAAAATGTGAACAATTGTGTAATAAACAAAATAAGTTTCTAGAAAAAAAATGTTTTTTTAAGACAGCCTTGGCTGTCTTCCAAAAACTGGTTTGGGTTCTCAGTGACCTGGGAATCCATGCAAAGCCATGGGTGCAGCCCACAGGAGGGCTGACCTCCCCTGACTGCAGAGACAGCCCAGGGAACACAGATACCCCAACCATTCTTCACCCAATAAATGGTGAGCCTCGCCAGATGGCCCACCAGGAATTCTCCCAGGGGGCAGAACACTGAAAAGGTACTAGACTGTGTTTCTTTGATGAGCCACACTGGCTTTTTCGTTTTAGATGGTCCTCTCTGGCTGCACTGGCTTAAACCCACCCACTGGTAATGTTACCCCTTACGGTGTGCCCTGGCTTCAAGTACAGCTAACGATCAGTCGTATGATTTGATTGGAATTTTGAACTTGAAGGTGCTTTTATTTATTCCCATAATCAATGGAAATCCTATGAGGCTTCCCTCCTGATTTTCTCTAAAAAGACAAAGTAGAATTACACAAAATAAAATTTGGGGGCAACTTATAGTTCATAGTGTCAAACCCTGCTACTGTGTAAAATTATAAACCATTAAAAATAAATTTTAGGTTTATTCCTGAATCTTCCCAGTGGCTGATATCCCAGAGAAGATTCAGAGAGGCTGAAGATACCATTCAAAAAGTTGCAAAAATGAACAACATAGCTGCCCTGGTGTGATTTTTGATCTTGCATCAGTCAGTATTTGCAGATTTTTCCCCTTGAGATCAGCTATGCGTTCTTGATTTGATGGAGTTTAATTTAATTCAATACGTTTCAAGTGCCCACTTGTACCAGGCACTGTATGAGGCCTTAGAGACACAATGATGGTTAAGTTCTGAGATAAAACCCACCTCAAAGGTCTAGGTACAAATTAAGTGTAATAATATGTATAAACAGCTTAGCATACAGAAAGTGTTGTTTAAATATTAGTTGCCTTCCCTTTTGCAAGTTTTTTTTTTTCTTTGTAAATGATAGCACCTTTATTCCAGGTATGGTTCCAAACACTTTATAAACCCCTTTTGCAAGTTTATCAACAACTTTTTATTGGTGTTGCTCCATACCATTGATGCAGCTACATACTGGTAATTTCTGAACATCAGATTAAGTGGAAAGAAATGTTTTTGAGGGCTACTCCATGCATGGGTTCCCTGCAGCACCCTGAGTCTTACCAAAGTCTGCCGAGGAAGCTGCACATGTCTTTAGTCTTGCTGCATTGTGTCCAGAACCTTGAGGCCTGAGAGCGCAGGCTGGAGGATTCACCTGTGAGGCAGGAGGCCACAAGGAAAAGCAAAGTTTCTAAGATGCAGCCACACTTCCTGGCAGTCTGTGAGGACTCACAGTGTCCTCAGCCATGCTGTGCCAGATCCTAGAGAAAACAAGAAAAATTAGACACAGCTCCTAGGTCAATGTAATTAAGAGTGTCAAGAGGATCAGATAAAAGACAAATGAATGCACAAGAGAGAAAATGCTAAGTACCCAAGGAGTGGACACCGTGCCAGCAGAGGGATAGCTGAGTGACTCAGGGCCAGAGATGCAGGTCCAAACCAGCGAGGAAGCTTAGATGAATGAAGAGGATGGGACAGGACATTCTTGGCTATGAGTAGGGTAGGGGACAGCTCAGGAAAATCAGGGGGGCCGCGTGACAACATGCATGCCCCTGGCTCAAGTCTGTGCTACTGGCTACCCCAGAAAGCAGGACTCTGTGGAGAGTGGGAGGCATGCCAGGGCTCTGCTCGAAGGCTTCCCCCATCCCCAGCCTTTGGCAGAGGCAGACACCTGCTAATGGCTGGAGGATTATTACATTGGCTGTGAACCCAAGCTCTCAGAGAACTGTGGAGACAGACATCTCTTAATTCTTTGCTCCTCAGTGCAAAGGACACTCATTCCATGTCCACTCTTAGTTTAACAGAATGCAAAAATAACATTAGGAGTGTCTAACACCTGTGCATCTCAGGGCTGTGCTAAATGTTTATCAATATTAGTATAAGCTTTATACTGTTATAATACTAACAACTGCAATTAATGTAATCAGTATGTAATAGAATTACATTACTAATTATTAATATATAAAGTTATCATTGATTAATAAAATATTAATTCTTAACATCAATTATTGGATATGTGGTCTGATTCCTGTCTTTGAGGAACTTACAGTCCAGTAGTAAAGCACAGACCTCCATGGGTGAAAGCAACCATAAGATGTATAAGAGATGTAAAGTTATGGACAAAGAAAGATAAAGTCCAGTGTCCAAACACATGCTTCTGAGGGTGTTTCTTGCTGCCATGAGGCACGTGAAGCCTGACATGGACAAGCCCGCTGGGGGAGAGGGAGCATGTGCTCTCCTGAGGCCAGTCATCGCCCTGCTCACCTTGGTAGGGCCCTCCTCGGAGGACCTGCGGAGCCCTGTGCCAGCAAATGTGGCCTGCCCAGAATGATAACACAGAGCCCCCCAGATGCCAGGTGCTTGATGCTCTTACTAGCCTTAGCTTGGAGGTGCTACTATAGGCCTGCTTTTCAGGGAAGGAAACAGAGGTACAGAGAAGGGCCACACAGCCAGAAGTCGCACTAGGTCTCTCTGGTGCCAAAGTGAGTGTTCTTCACAACTGCACTTCCTTATCTCATGTTGGGGTGGTGGCATTAACTTGGACAGGAAAACATGTAGAGCATATCTTGGAAAGTCATCTTGGGCTTCTCTGGCTTTCCTTCTGAAGCACCTTTAACCTGTTCACGACATCCAGTCCAAGGGCATTTTGGTGGCTCCACGCAGGCCTGGGTACAAGAATGTTCTTATCCTGAGGTTTCCCAATCTGGCTGCTTCTCAAAATCACCCAAGGAGCTTAAAACATACAGATTCCCAGGCCTCTGGACCCTAGGAAAGATTCAGATTCAACAGACCTAGGGTGGGACCTGTCAATTTGCGTTTTCACAAGGACCCTGTGGAAGCACCAAGTGTTAGTATAGGCCTGAGCCATGGGTCTTTTCTGTGCACAGCACTACTCCCAGAACCCTCCAGGAGAAACACTAGTTCCTGCTAGTTTATGTAGGCACTTTGCTTTTTTGTGCCAACAGGGTTATACTGCTGGGGGGGCACGTCCTAGAGTTATATACTCCAAATAGTGTAGAAGAAAAATGGGAGTATGGCTGTGAGCTGCTTGAGGAGGTGTCTGATTATTCTTGGACACAGGATGCTACTGTCTGGGGAGTAGTGGCTGCACAGGCTGTTTTGACACTCATTCCTTCACAAGAGACACTCTTTTCTCAGCATCTTACTGCATACACGCTGTAGCGCCACAGAGTCCTTGTACTTTATCTTGAGATAAAGGGCACTTTATTCCCCACCTCAGAGCCTTGTAACTTTTTAGTTTCAACTCTGATAAACTTGGTTATCTAGGTTCCTAATACATGGTAAATGAACTTCAGTAAACGTAAAAGTAAAGGAGAGAAGCCCATTGATAGTGATAAGAAATTGCCCCTAATCACTGACAGCTAGCACCTTTTCCTCAATGATGCAGTAATGATAATAATAGTTCAAATGTATTGGGAATTTACCATGGCTCAAGTACTAGGCTAAATGTTTTATATATATAATCTCACCTAATCTTCTCAACTCCCAATTATTAGATCCATTCTACAGAGAAGGAAACTGAGGCTCCAAGAGGATAAAGGGTAACTTGTCCAAGGTCCCCCAGTTAACCTGAGTCTGTTCTGATGCTGAGATAACAAGAAAAGTATAAGAAGTAGATGTGGACCTCAAGGCAGTTTGGGGCTCTATGGTCCTACCTACTCAACAAAGTCCTAAGGATCACAGCTCAGCGTGGCTGGGGTCACCTGTAGTGATGCTCATGAGGCAAAGACTGTGTTAGCAGCCAGGCTTTATATAAAGAGACAGTAGGGCCAGTGTTATATGTTTAAGAGGCTCCCTTCTAAAATGGGCCACATCTTAAAATATCTTAAAGTGTTAGAATAAGCATCATATATGTAGTTGTTCTTATTCTCTGCGAATTGCAGACTTCTAAGCTTATTCAAGATGAAATGGGAGTTCCATACATGTTTTTTCCCATGCTGTCATGGCTGAAGATATTTCCTCACTACCTCTTAATTCCATGGTTATTTGCATTATTTTAGCTACAAGAACTAAAATTCATGAAGAAGCAGAAAGTTTTCATTCTGGACCTGCTCAGGACTCAGAATATTGCTGCAGTAACCATTGTGTCTTTGCTGCTGTGGTAATAAGTGACCTGGAGATGCAACAGGCATTACATACAGCGGATTTTCTTTAACTCAAGGGAACATCAAAGTGAGGCCTGCATCTTCCTGAGACAAAACTGAAGTTATATAATTCTAAGTTACCTGGAAATGTTTCAATTCAATTCATTTCAGTGATGACCCTGGTGCCTGAAACTGAGATGCTAATTCAGCTCCTGCTTCCTGAAACTGTACTGGCAATCGAATGGTGAAGTTAGAATGACCTGGTTCCCCAGTGCCTGGACAGGAGTTTTGACAAGCTTCTTACACTTGCTAATAGCAAGCTATCAAGAGATTTTTAAGGCACAGAAGTAATGACTTGACTTTGTAGACTTGATTTAATAACATACCTGCTAAGAAATGAGGAAGAAGGATATGGGAACATGCTTACCCCATGGTGGCCACATAGAAAAGGATGATAATCAGAACTAGGAGGTTGAGACTATAGCCAGTCTATTTTGAGGACCATCCTGTTTTGCAATTAGAAGAAATCAGTGACAGTTTATGTGCCTGAATTAAGCAAGTATATCCAAGCACATGCTTTTCCTTACTGAGAGCTCCTTATTTCTTCATGTCATCATGTATCATTGACAAAAATGTGTCTTCAGCAGTATCACTACAAGCCAGCAGTAAACTGTCACTAATTGTATCTAAGCTGCTCTTACAATCAAATGTGAAAATTACAAAGATCCCTAGAGCACTAAAGTTTGATTTTTTGTGTGGTTTTGTGTTAGCCCTGTGCTACCCAACCAAGTAGAGTATATACAGTGTTCCTGAAAATATTTTCCAGAATCCTTTGCTTTTCAGTCAGGTTAATAATAAGCAAATGTCTGCATAGGGGAGTCTGCCTAATACAGTTATTTTTCCACAGACTAGCTTTTACATGGTCATTACCTGTAATAACAGGGTATGCAGCACACACTGTGATACTTTGAAGCTTTTAGGGGCTGTCATTCTTTTCCCTAAAGTGGTTTTACTAAAGCAACTGGAATTTAGTGTAGTGGATCCCACAGTTTTACTGATGTTTTCTTCTTCTTCTTCTCCTTTTTCCCCTTCTTGTTTTTTCTCTTTTTTGGTAAGAGTGAAATCTGGATTTTATATTCACTGATGTGACTAACATTCTTTCTTAAAATAACATCTCTAAAACATAGACAAAAATCTCTTGAACCTAAGTATGAGTAATTTTTTCCTGAACACATCTCCTCAGGCAAGGGAAACAAAATAAAAAATGAGGAAGTGGGGCTACATTAAACTAAAAAGCTTCTGTACAGCAAAAGACACCATCAGCAGAACTAAAAGGCAAAACTAAAAGCAGAACTGTACCTATAATATAGGAGAATATGTTTATTAATGATTCATCTAATAAGGAGTGAACATCCAAAGCATACAAAGAGCCCATATGCCTCAACACCAAAAAAACCAAATAACCCAATTAAAAAATGGGTGGAGAACCTGAACAGACACTTCTCCATAGAAGAAATACAGATGGCCAACAGGCACATGAAAAGATGCTCCACATCGCTAATCATTAGGGAAATACAAATCAAAACCACAATGAGATATCACCTCACACCTGTTAGAATGGCTGCTGTCTAAAAGACAAGAAATAACAAGTGTTGGCAAGGATGTGGAGAGAAAGGAAGCCTCTTACACTGTTGGTGGGAATGTAAATTGGTGCAGCTACTATGCAAAACGGTACGGAGGTTCGGCGAAAAACTAAAAATAGAAATACCATACAACCCAGTAATTCCACTTCTAGGAATTTACCTGAAGAAAACAAAATCCCTAATTCAAAAAGACATATGCGCCCCTATGTTTACTGCCACATTATTTACAATAAGCAAGATATGGAAGTAACCTAAGTGTCCATCAGTAGATGAATGTATAAAGAAGATGTGGTACATATATACAGTGGAATATAATTCAGCCATAAAAAAGAGAGAGCCTGCCATTTGCAACAACATGGATGGATCAAGAGGATATTATGCTCAGTGAAGTAAGCCAGGAGGAGAAAGGCAAATACCGTATGATTTCACTTATTTGTGTAATATAAATACAAAGCAAAATGGAACAAAATAGCAGTAGATTCATAGACACTGAGAAGTGACTAGTGGTTACCATGGGGTAGGTGTTGGGGTGGATGGGTGGGGAAGGCAAGGGGGATAAAGGGGCACAAAAATTCTCAATCATAATAGTCATGGAGATAGTAGTACAGCATGGAGGATATAGTCAATGATTCTGTAACATCTTTCTATGTTGACAGATAGTAACTGCACTGGGTGAGGTAAGGATTTAATAAGGGTAACTGTTGAACCATGTGTTATACATTTGAAACCAATATAAGATTGTATGTCAATGATACTTCAATTAAAATAAAATAAAATAAAATAACATCTCTAAGGGAATGAGAAGATACAAACTGTTCAAGAAATATTGAAATTTGAAATTAACTAGACTAGGATAAGTATTGTTGAATATTGGCATATCTAGACCAGTGCTGTCCAATAGAACTTTCTGTAACAAATAAAATATTTTATATCTGTGTTGTCCATTATAGTACCACTACCCACATGTGGCTATTAAGCAATTAAAGTATGGCTAGTGCAACTAAAGAACTGAATTTCAATTTTTAATCAATTTTATCTATGTTTATATAGTTGTATGTGGCTAGTGGCTACTTGTAGGACAGCAAGTTTTCTAGATTTCTTGACCATCATGAAATCTGACAGTGATTCAGACCATCATTTTGTCATTTTTGTCTTTTCTTTTTGGTCTTTCATGATGCTAACCTCAGTGGCTTACTTTTCTCTCTCTCTCAACGCTCCTAATTTATGTGGAAATGCCTACCTGAACTGTTTCCTCTCTGCTTTGATTGAAATTCCAGCTTATATTACAGCCTGGCTGCTCCAGCACCCCCTGCCCAGGCATTATATCATAGCTGGGGTACTGTTCTTGGGAGGAGGTGTGCTTCTCTTAGTTCACCTGGCACCTGCAGGTAAGAAACTAGCCAATATTAACACCTTACCAGAAAGGATCCACACCTTGATGAGGCCGATTGTAGTCACTGCCTTTATATCATATGTAAATATATGTGGACTTTACATCAGAACCATTCATAAGTCATCTAGACAAGGGAGAGTTAGCTATGCAATTTCCTGTGTTCAGAACAACTCCCCTCAAACAGAAGAGTCAGCTTTGGAGATTAGGAAATCACTACCTGCAGGGGAAGAGCAACAGTCCCTATAATCCCTTTGTAGAAACATTGACCTAAACCCTCCGGCCTCTTTCACTGAGTCACAACCCTTATTCCCAATTTATTGGTACTTTTAGACCTTTGCCCTGAGGTGTATATTCCAGTCTTAGAGTTGGTAGTACAGCCAGTTCCAGTGTCAATTCTGTGATATTTGTGGTCTGCAATCTATAAGCAGTTGAAGAGCACACAAAGGGACATATGTTTCCCTTTTTCCATTATATATAACTTTCTCCTATCATTAAAATGTTAAGTCAATAGATTATTGATACCTAGCATTATACATAGAAATATACAGTTCTTAAATAACAAATAGGATAGAAAGGATTGGTCCTTCTCTTTGAAGATTAAACTTAACTGTACTAACATGCTAACAATTTACCTTGAAACTGTGGTAACAAATAAAAATGGACAAAGGTCACTGAATGCCTAAATGATCTCAGACAATAGTAGAGCAAAGCATCAAGCAACCCCTTCCTCCCCATCTTTGTCCATGTCTCTTATTAAGATATTTGAAGACAAAGTATTATTTAGGGAATATCTTTATATTATAAAAACTTTCCCCTACAAGCAAAAGGGACAGTAAAAGCAAGTGAGTTAAGAAAGGATCACTTTTAAAAGCATCTCTGTTTACACTGGGTCTCTTCCGAATTACAGCTTCTTGACCATTGGTCTGGTGATGTGAGGAAAATGCAGATCATCTCTGCTTTCTCCGGGCTGTGTGTCTGCACTGCAGAGCTCTCTCCAGCCTTGGTCGGTGACATGGCTGTGCAGTCAGTCACATCAAGGCCTCCAGAGAGGCAGCATCATTGTTCTCTACTTTGTTTACCTTGGTAGGATGAATCTTATCAGTTTATCCTTTTTAAAAATATACAAGTAATAGATTTTCCTTATGAAAAATTCAAACAGCATAGAAAGTACTAGAAAAACTACAAGGTCACCTCTTCTCTCTCAGCTCCCAAATCATGTCCTTCAAATAACTGATAATAACAGTTTGGTGAGTAGACCTCAGACATTTTGTTTCTGCACAACATATACATATGTATTTTTAAACACGCAAACAAAATTATATGTATGGTTTCACCTTCTTTTTAGTTAGTGCCTACTCTTCCAAAGTGTGTATAAACATAACTTATTTAACTAGAGTCATGGGTGGGCATTTAGGCCATTTCCAAGTTTTTGTTATCACAAATAACTCTACAATGAGCATTCCCCTAAGCCCCTACACCCTTTGTTCCTTTGATTGCATATATTTGCATTCATGGGTTGCTGGGGAATTTGAAATTTTCATAGCTATTGCCAAATGGACCTTTAAATAGTGTATCAATTTACAATGCAACTATCAACATATAAGACTTCCTGTATCTCCATATCCTCAGCAACAATATGGATTATCCACTTTTTTCATCCTTGATAGTCTGTTACGTGAAAGAATGGGTATCATTGCTGCATTCATTTCCCTTGCTTTAATCATTAATGAGGTTGAGCATTTTTTCATATACTTATTGACATTCTATTTTTGTACATACCTTGTAAACGTTTTTCCTACTTTATCATTTATGTTTGACTTTATGATATTTTTTGAAATGCAGGACATTTTAGTTTTTATATCATCAGATGTCCCATCTGGAATAACACCACAGAGGGGCTTCAGTGGGATGTTAGGCGGATGTAGGATCTGGTACTGCAAGCACTCATTAAAGATTCTACCCGGGAGAGATGTAGACACACCTCCTTATTCTTCCTAGTCATCCCTTGGTTACCTACTGGTTCACACACACATATGCATACACATTCCCAAAGACATGCATGATTCTCAGAAAAGCACATTCTAAATCTTGACAGAAACATTTTCCTATTTTAAACATATTCTGTACAACTTCCCCGAAAAACACCCAAGAAAGCATATTATTACATTGAATGGTGTTGTTTCCCCTTTGTTCTTCCCTACACTTTCAAACCATGCCTCATGGAGGAGTCTGAGAGACAGCTTTCTGTTTCATAATAGTTACTCCTGTTAGTGACACAGAGTCCTCAGAGAAGCCTCAAGATTAATGTTTTTTGTCAAATGAAATTCTTGAGTGTGTTGTTCCTCTGCAATCTCTGTATGCAGAGGGGAAGCAAGATGAGGATCTATTATTCTCCTGCCTGAAATAACGCCAGGTAAAGAAGAGATGGAGTTGTTCTTCTAATCACATTTTTAAAAAAAGAAAAAAAAAACAGGATATATACAGCATAGTGCTTTTATAGTACCTGACATACATTTCTTCGTTTAATTTGGATCAAACATTGAACATATTACTTAGATTTTTTTGAGTCGTATGGCTGTTTGGACCTAGCTTTCCACTGCAACCTACTGGTTTCAGCAAAAGCAAAGGTCACCTCAGCCACAATGGCCAGTACCTGTCCCTGCAATGTCCTGGCCAACCTTTCCCCCTTGATGTCCTCCCAGGCCCCATCTCCAACTGCCCCTACCTTAAAAGGAGAACTTTGGTAGGCAAAGATTTCTGTCAAAGGCACATCTGTCACACTGACTCAGTAGTAGCTGGGAGAATGCCAGCTGATAGGAAAACCTCATGATAATGCAAAGCAAGGAAGCAAAGGATTGTGGAAATGTGAAGTCCATGGCCTCTGCCACAAAGAAACAGATTTTTGCATACTTTTTTCTTCTAAGGATGTCTAGATTTAAGACCACTCTCAAAAACTGCTTGCCAACTTTACAAAACGATTCTCAAGAGCATCTGGAGAACCCCTGTATCTAACTGATATCCTCATGTCTGGTGACTTACAGGTACTTACAGCAGAGCTCTGCCCTACACCCTCAGGGGCAGCCTGACTGTCCTGATGGGAATCATCAACCTTTTTTCCCCTGAAAGTTTGGGAATGACTCTCCCAGAGACATTAGAGCAGATGCAGAAAGTGAAAGGGTAAGTGGAACTTTAAAAATGATGCCAAGGACATCAGAAAGAATAAATGTGCAAGAATATCTAGGAAGGTTCTGAAAAAGAAAAGTAGTAAGTGGGGAGTAATGCTCTCAATAGTGAAGCATGTAACTAAGCATTGGTGATTAAAACAGTGTGATAACAAGATAGGAAGAGAAATCACTGGACTAGAATCAAGAAAACATGAGAATTAGGTATATAAGAAAAAGGAGCAATCAAAATCAGTGGGGAAAAGTTGTTAGAACATTCAGCTAGCCATTTTGGATAAATAAAGAACTTTAATCATACTTCAAAAGGACATCAAGATAAATCCCAGAAAGATTAAAAAGTGAGGCCTAAAAATGTAAAATCATAAATGTACCAAAAAAAAAAAGTATTTTTATAAACTTACAGAAGGCCACTCTGGACAGGTTGTGAAAAGCCAAGAGCCATAAAGGAAAAAAGATTGATATATCTGATTATGTAATTTTAGAAATTGCTGACATAGCAGAAACGAAGCCATAATAAGGTCAACAAGCCAGAGGGGACATATTTGCAATACACAATATGGGCATAGGGTTAATATACCTAACATAGAAAAAAGCCCTATGCAACCAGTGGGAAACAGATAACTCAGTAGAAACACCAGCAAAGGTCATAGAGAGTTCACAGAAAAGAGTTCAGTGGCAGGTATACACAGGTGAAAATAGTACTCGTTTACAGTGATAATGAAATACAAAATAAAATAATCTGGTATCATTTTTTTTTACCTATGAGATTGTGCCAGGGTTTTTCCTTTGATACCAACCAATTCTGACACCAACTGGGTATCTTCTAATTTAACTCAGTTCTCACACTAACACCCCAGAGTTTGTATCAGACTCCACTGGGTTAAAGGCTTAGTCCCACAAGACCGCCCTCACCTCAGAGTTAGTCACACCTGTCAGGCCCCTGGGTATTTACACTTCTATCCAACTTGGTTACAAAGCTGGGCATTTCCACAGTCTCCCTCCTGAAGTTCAGTCATATGCTAGAGTGACTCATAGAACTAGGAAAACACTTCCCATACTATCGCCAGCTTATTATAAAGGATACAGCGAGCAGCCACATGACATGGTACAAAGGGCAAGGTCCAGAAGGATCCAGACACAGGGGCTCCTGTCCCTGTGGAGCTGGGAAGTGCGACCCACCCAGCACGTGGATGTGTTCAACAGGACGCTGTTTTAGGAGCTCTGGGTCAGGAACCAGGGACAAAAATCAAATGTCTTTCTATGACATCTCAGCTTGGGAAACTTTTAAAAGATTACTGGTATGGTAGGACTCATTTAGATTCTAGAGTGGAACTGCCTCCAATTCCAAATCTGCTACATACATTTCTGCAAATTACTTAATTTTCACTAAACCTCAGTCTTCCCATCTATTATATGGGAATAGCTCCTATGGCTATTATGAGATTATATAAGTTTAAGTGTTTCTAGTGCCTGGCCATGATAGAGATGAATTTGTATGTGAATGGATCCTAATCTATGTCCTAACTTGTACCACAAAATTGTTCACTTTTGATAAGTTGTTTTCTTCTAATGATATAACTACTCCAAAATCAACTTTAACTTGCTAAGAACTCCATGCTTACCTCTCTGTCCTTTCCTCAAGGAAAATGGAAAATCATAGAATACAAGTTCTAGACTCAGGAGGTTCTCTTCTGGGTTAAAAGAATTATCTGTTCATTGACTGGATAAATATCTTTCAGGGTCAGTTTGGCAGTTTGAGGAGGAGAGTCTTGAGTATTTAAGTTTCTTGAGCACCTACCTTATTTTTCAGATTCAGATGCAGGAAAAACACGAGAGTCAATGAAGAAAGAAGAAAATCCCAAAGTTCTACTAACTTCCTTCTGATAAAATTTTCACCCTGTTTGATGAACTGAAAAACAGTTACATAAGATTCTATGAAGAAATATAAAGAACTCATACACTTCAATACCCAAAAAGCAAATAACCCTATTAAAAAATGGGCAGAGGACAGACAATTCTCCAAAAAAAAATTCAGATGGCCAAAAGGCACATGAAAAGATGCTCCACATTGCCAATTATCAGGGAAACGCAAATTAAAACCACAATGAGATATCACCTCACACCAGTTAGGATGGCCAAAATAGAAAAGACGAAGAACAACAAATGCTGGCAAGGATGTGGAGAAAGGGGAACCCTCCTACACTGCTGATGGGAATGTAAACTAGTTCAACCATTGTGGAAAGCAGTATGGAGGTTCCTCAAAAAACTCAAAATAGAAATACCATTTGACCCAGGAATTCCACTCCTATAAATTTACCCTAAGAATGCAGTTTCCCAGTCTCAAAAAGACATATGTACCCCTATGTTTATCACAGCACTATTGACAAAAGCCAAGAAATGGAAGCAACCTAAGTGTCAATCAGTAGATGAATGGATAAAGAAGATGTGGTACATATACACAATGGAGTATTATTCAGCCATAAGAAGAAAACAAATCCTACCATTTGCAACAACACGATGGAGCTAGAGGGTATTATGCTCAGTGAAATAAGCCAGGTGGACAAAGACAAGTACCAAATGATTTCACTCATCTGTGGAGCATAAGAACAAAGCAAAAACTGAAGGAACAAAACAGCAGCAGACTCACAGAACCCAAGAATGGACTGAAAGTTGTGTTGGGGGTGAGTGGGAAAGGAGGGAGAAGGGGAATAAGGGGCATTATGATTAGCACACATAATGTAGTGGGCAGGGGCACAGGGAAGGCAGTATAACACAGAGAAGACAAGTAGTGATTCTACAGCATCATACTATGCTGATGGACAGTGACTGCAATGGGGCATGTAGTGGGGAGTTGATAATGGGGGGAATCTAGTAACCACAATGTTGCTCATGTAATTGTATATTAATGATACCAAAAAAAAAAGATTCTATGAAGAAGCCAAAGACTTTCCTGAAGAAATGGACCGATTATAATTAACACTAAAATGGACTGCTATTGGAGTGCTTGTCATCTAGCAAACAGTGGGCCACTCTTCCAGATAATCTCCTTATTTTAAAAAACAAACCATCTTTTGTTTTTTTTCAAACAAGCCATTTCTAGAGAGTCCTTACTAATTACTTTGATAAAATGGGTTTGTAAAATTCAATGTGTTCTGTTGGTCAAGGACTGGTAAATCCATATAAAGATTAACACTCATTTCCAAATACTATCCAAAAAAATTTTTAAGTCATTGTATTAACACAACTCCCCAGTGACAACAGTGCATGTGTGTGTGTGTGTATGTGAGCCAGCAAAAATCAAAATGACAGTTGTTTTCGAAGTGAACTCATATGCTGCTATAATCAAATGATCATACGGCAGTATCTGTATCCTGAAAAATGTACACACTCCTTTGAGAAGAATTGATGGCAGGTATTAATAGCATTTTACAAGTGAAATGCAGCAAGAAATCCAGTAGCCTGGCCCATATGACCTGTCTGCCATTAGGAAGAGAACCACGGCAGTTCCTGGCTACAGTTTTCAGTGGCTATAGCTCACAGCCCATTGAATGGTCCACACTGGTTGTGCTCTTTTGAGTATGTGACTGGGCCTTCTGTTCCCTAAGTCTGGCTTAAGAGAAATTTTACTGGTAAACGGAGAACCAAGAAAAGCACAAACCAGTTAGATTGAGAGAGATGGTTTGTAAGCTGAGATGGGTCAGCACCCAGGAAGAAGTCTGTCCAAGCCAGCAATCTGGAGAGCCCTTTAAAAGTTCTTTCCATTAATACATACCTTCCTAAACACAGTAGGCAGCTGTAACCTCTCCCACCAGGGGTGCATTAGCCAGCGACACTGGGATCTCAGATCCATGAAGGAGCAGCAGGAGGATAAAAGCCACTCATGGGATAATGTATTACCGTAATGTCAGGTCTGTGTCTCACCATGTTTTAGGCAGTCTGAGATCATAATACAGCAAGAAGTTGCTCCTGGAGATGTGCCCCAGCATCCTTTTACTGGAAGTGGCTTCTCTGAAACAGCACTGTAAGGAGCTACTGATCTTTTAACATATCCAGCACTATGTGGCCCTCAGAGGCAGCCACTCATTTTTAATATGCTGCTTAGTAGCATCTTCTCTAAAAAACAATTATCCCCAAATATAAATTGTTACTACCCAAATACCTTTCAAATAACATTTGATGTAACATTTTGACAAACTGTCACTATTTCAAGACCCTTATCTTAAACTTTTCTGATGAACTCAGAATTTTTTTCTTACATTGCCATAGTTCTAACTACTAACACACTGATCCTACCTTGTGATTGGTTGCTTTAAAATCCACTAGCCTATCTTAAAATAGCTTATGCTTTGCCACTGGGGCAGGTGCACAGCTGCCTCCCCTACAGCTTTTATCTCCCCCATTGATGGCAGCCTGTCCGGGTAGCCTCTGCCTACCCTGCCAGGCTCAAGGCTTCCAGGGCCACAAAGAGCAGGTCTTGCTGCCTCCCAAGAAGCTCTCCTTAATCTTCTGTCCACCCAGCAGTGACTGTTGACTACCCAGTGCTCTTCTGGGCCCTGTCATCCTCACTCAGCTGGGTCCCCGTCTGGCTGTCCCCCAGTCTCTGGGAAACCAAGAGCCTGACCTTGCTATCTTTTCAGCCTCTGTAATGCTGCCTAGCATAGTCCCTTCTTGCATGTAACAGGCATTTGATAAATACTCATTTCAATTAAAATACATTGTAATTACAGCTGATGAAAATGTTGTTTGATGCATAGACATTTGAATTTTTAAACATCTAAATATAAAAAGCTCTTAAAGTGTTTTTTAGATATAAGAAGTAAGGATGTGATAATTACCTTTGATTGCTGTTCCTATGGGTGCTTTGTATTTTATAATAGTAAGAGATGATTTTGCAAAGTCTGTTTATAAAAAGGCAACAAGTACACAAAAGATCATCTCTTTGGTAGTTCAAAGGCCAATAGATCCCTACCTGCCAAAATAGTATTTGATTGGTTTCATAATACAGCCCTGATTTTTTAAAACTACTTTTAACTTCCTGAACTTGATTTTGAATATCAGTCTCAGGCTGGCAGCCAATATTACGCTGCATGTTGGAGTGGAACACTAGAACCATTTTAGTCACAGAACTTTTATAGAAACATATTCTAGCATCTTTTCAACATTCTTAGGTAATTTTTAGTAACAATAGTCAAAGTGTAAAATATAGATAAGAAGTAAAGCTATTAGAAAATAGATAAAATTACCAATATTATGAGAAGCATATCATGATATTCCATTTTTAAAATCCAAGAGAATGAAATAGAAATTCTTACATCTCAGAGGATCAGTTTAAGTGAAGGCATATAGGAAGTATCCATAAATCAAGAACTTTTTATGTCCTAGAAGTAACCAACTAGAGAATATACTGAAAGAAACTCGGTTCCATTTATAATAGTCATAAACCATGAAGCACCCAGAAAAAAAAATGTGTAAAACCTAAGTGAAAAAATTATTTCATTTTATTAAGACTGCCACGTTCCTGAGTGGGCAGAGTGAATGCTGTGAACCTACCATCCTTACCAAATTAATTTGATATAATTCTAAATGTGAATTTTAAATTTGAAATAATTCTAAAGGCTCTCTGAGAGAACAGGTACACAAGACTGTCCAAGAAATTCTGGAAGAAGAAGAGTGGTAAGGTGAAATATTCTCTCACGGATTTGGAAACATCAGGAAAGACCAATCAGTCACATAGGACAGGTAGCCCAGAAACAGACCCAAATGTTTATAAAATTGTAGTATATGATAAAGGGACATTCAAAATTCTCGAGAAAAGGACAAATTACTCAAAACTAATGCTGGGATGATTGACAAGGTGGAAAACTGATAAAAATGGAAAAACTGGAAAAAAATAGCATCTCACCATAAAACACATACCAAATGAATTCTCAATGGATTAAAGAGTCAAATGTTTTAAATAAATAAATAAATGAATGAAAAGTTACAAGAAGATATAGGTGATTATTTAATCTCAGGATGGCTAGGGAATTGAAGATAAGTTTAAAATAAATAGATCTTGCTATAAGCTTCTAGAAAACTTCTGTATATTAAAAATCTTTAAATTAGCCCCAGTTGAAAAATATTAACGAAACTAGATTGGACAAAGTTAGCATCCTTTCTGTTTGTGTACAGATCTAAAGAATACATAGATTTAAAAAATAAATTTAAAAAAATCTAGCTAAAGCAAATGATAAGAAAATTATGGGCAGATCCTTAAGAGACCAGTGTCCCAGGGTGGGATGCTGGGTCTGCTCAGCTATGTGGCCTCAAGCAAGTTACAGGCTTCAGCTTCTTCATCTGTTAAAGGAGATAATAGTTCCATGGGGTGACTGTGGGGGGTACATGAGAAAATGCTTATACTTAGCACTGTGCCTACCAGATTTAGATGTTTCCACTCTCTGGCATCTCACTAAATTCAATTGTTAATCATTATATTAACTTCCTTCCCCTTTCTTAATCCATCTTAGTCTTTCGGGCAAACTGCAATGCTGGTTAAATCCAGCTCCCCCCAACACACAAAAAAACTAAAAATGGAAATAGTTAAATAAATAAGGGTGTGACCTTATGGAAAAACATTATTCAACCTTGAAAACAGTGTTTAAGAATTATTCTTAAAAACATAGTAAAATGCTCATGACATAATACAAGTATTAAAAAATAGCATATGATCGTATTTAGGTTTTACCTAAATAAAAAAAATATTATTTACTAAGTAATGAGTGCATTCGTGAATAAACTCTGTTTATAAGGCATGGGGAAAAAAAACTAGAAGGAAATATCTCAATGAACTAATAGTAGGTATGTTTGGGTGGAGGATTATAGATGACTTCTATTTCAGTTTTTTTTCTGTAGTTTTCCATACTTTATAAATGTTTTACAAATAAATACATTAATTTTATAATCATAAGGAAGTTAAAAAATAAAAGCTTACTGAGTGTCAACTAAGTGTGAGGTCTTGGGAAGCAAAGATGAAGAACACAAATAATGCAAAATGCGAGCTCTCAATGGGCTCAGTCCCAGGTCATAAATTCCTATGTTTGTGGCCTCAGCAGTTCAGCACAGCACTCTCACCTGGAGCTGAGTTCTGTAAGCTGAAAGCCAGGGCAGAGTCATTTTCTTTCACCTAGGTGTGGGCATTTCTCTCTCTCTCCTCTCATGCCACTTGAGCAGTGTCACCTCTGTCCTAATTTAGTTTTACCAAGTCAAACTGGCTCTGCTGAGGCAAATTACCTTTTATTATTGAGGTTATGTTTAACAGACCGCTGGAGGGATTGTAAAAAATTATGAGGATTTGAAAGATCACCCAATACCTCTGTTGGCACAGAAGTCCTTAACCTGATTTTGAGACCCCTGAGACCCTCCTTCTCCAACATGGCAAAGGTAATCCTTGTCAAATACTGGCCTTCTAACTCCCCTCTGTGCGCCCTGTCTCTGCTTAGCCTCACCCACCCACAACCGCCTCCCCTGCTCCTGTGTCCTCTGAAACCCTCATCCCATTGTGGACGAACAAGTCTCTCAGGAATATCCCTGGTTGCTCTCTCCTTGTCTTGACCTGGACAGAGATCCAGCTTCCCCTGAGCACGCCACTCCCCCCATGTCCCTGTCTCCAGTGGAGGCTGTTCACTTTCCATCTCCTGCAAACTTCAGAGCTGGGTAAGGCCTTAGCATTTTCCTTGTCCACCACTGCCGTTTCCAAACCGTGACTCCTTCACCTTCACAGTTGTAAAATGTGGCCTTAGAGATTTGTGCTGTGCTCTCTGGCAGCTCTTCCCAGCACTGCCCAGCTGCTAACCCAGTCCGTGAACTATCTGGAACCCACCTGAGGATGAGGTTCCGCACCTCAGCCTCCCAGTGCTTGACCTTGACCTGCACTTCATCTTTCCCTGCCAAGGACTCACCCTGGATGCCATGATCAGTCACAACAATTCCACCTCATTCCAGGACCTCACAACACTTGAAGCTCCAACATGGCAGTTTCCTTCCCTTCCAATTTATGCATCACAATCCCCTCAATCCACTCATGCCCCTACCCTGGTTCTTTTGTTTACTCGTGTTGCAAAATCTAAGCCCAAGGTAAGACAAACCATTTTACCTTTCACTCTCAATCCAAGCTGCTGCATTAAGATATGGAGAGAAGGGGGAACTTTGATGGGTTAGAGAAACATATGGTTTGGGAGATGACAGGTAGGTTGAGGGTCCATCTGTGAGTGGAAATGTAAATCTGTAGAGGCACAGCTCATGATTGTGTGATTTTCCTCCAGGGCTCCCGGGTAGGAGTGAAACACCTTGTGAATGGTCCATGGCATCATACAGTCTCTAAGTCCCTCCCTTGTCATTCTGCTCAAAAATTCCATAAAGCCCCAAATCCAGCCACTGACCATAGCATTTAGACAAAAGGAATCAGAACATGATGACTTCTGTTGTCCTGTTATGCTGTGTCCATCCACGTTCTTTTTCTTTATTTGGGATGGATTAGAACCTGGTACAGTGTTGAGACCCAGAATGTTAAAAGAGGAGACTGTGGGTCAGCCTAAGGGGGCAGGTCAGCACCACCTCTCTCGGCCCACTCACCACTGCAGAGATGTGGCCATGGTCAAACTCAGTCCTTTGGTAAGGGCTGAGGGCTAGATTTCATTTTTCAGGGTAACAAGATATAGCACTAATAATTAGGAGTGTGGGCATGGAGACAGACTGACCAGAGTTCTAATTTGGACCTGCTACCTATTAAGTATAGCAACCAGGTAAATTACTTAACTTCTCTTTGGTTTCTGTCTGTAAAGTGAGGATAGATAAAAACATCTATCTCACAGAGCTGTTTTGAGAACTAAATGATGTCTTGGGCTATTGTTAGCATTATTATTGTAACAATTAAAAGCAAAGAGGATTAATATTTGGCCAGGACTTTCTAATTTCCACTCTAGCCCGGCCTCTAGCTCAGAAGATGAAGATTGTCGATACCTTGTATTACCCGAATTTAACTCAGTTAAAGCCTCCTGATAGCTTCCTATGCAATCTTACCCCAATGTGATTATATCCCATAAGGAGACCTATGTGCTCCTATTTATCTTCTCTCTTGGGGGATCTCGTCCAGACCTGTGGCTTTAAATACCATCATAATGTGGGTAATTCCCTTATTTAGATCTCATTCTGACCTCTTCTATTACCTTCAGACTCACAAATCCAACTGTCCCCAAACTTACACTTAAATGTAAGTTTAAAATACTAATATATGGGGAGGGGCGGAAGATGGCGGCGTGAGTAGAGCAGCGGAAATCTCCTCCCAAAACAACATATATCTATGAAAATATAACAAAGACAACCCTTCCTAGAATAAAGACCAGAGGACACAGGACAATATCCAGACCACATCCACACCTGAGAGAACCCAGCACCTCGCGAAGGGGGTAAGATACAAGCCCCGGCCCCGCGGGAGCCGAGCGCCCCTCCCCCCAGCTCCCGGCGGGAGAAGAGCAGGCAGAGCGGGAGGGAGACGGAGCCCAGGGCTGCCGAACACCCAGCCCCAGCCATCCGGGCCAGAGTGCAGGGCCCTCGATACTAGGAAAACAGGGCAGCAAGAACAGTGAGCAGGCACTGGAGGCTGGGCGACAGAGGACATAAGAAAAGCGCGCGACCATTTTTTTTTTTTTTTTTTGCTTTTTTGCTGCTTTGTTTTGGCGAGCGCTTTTTGGAAGTCTTAAAGGGACAGAGACCCCAATACTAGGGAAACAGGGCAGAAAGACCGGTGAGCAGAGGCCTGAGGCTGGCACCGGAGAATAAAGAAAAACGAACGACCACCTTTTTTTTTTTTTAATTAAAAATTTTTTTTTTTTTTTAAATTAAAAAAATTTTTTTTCTTGTTTTTTTTGTGGTCGTTGTTTTGTTTTGGCGGGTGCTTTTTGGAAGTCTTAAAGGGGCAGGGCGGGTCACTTAATCCAGAGGTAGGGAACCTGGGATCTCTGGGCACCCTAACCCCTGGGATGCAGGGAGCAGGGAGGCCCCTTACGGAGATAAATAGCCTCCCAGCAGCTCCTGCTCCAACGCGACTCCACCATTTTGGAGTAGCTGCCCGAGCCAGGCCACGCCCACAGCAACAGCGGAGATTGACTCCATAGCAACCGGGCAGGAAGCAGAAGCCCTGTCTGCGCGCAGCTGCGCAGCACAAGCCACTAGAGGACGCTGTTCTCCCAGGAGAGGAGGGCCACAAACCAACAAGAAAGGAAATCCTTCCAGCCGTCACTCGTCCCAGTTCTGCAGACTATTCCTATCACCATGAAAAGGCAAAGCTACAGGCAGACAAAGATCACAGAGACAACACCAGAGAAGGAGACAGACCTAACCAGTCTTCCTGACAAAGAATTCAAAATAAGAATCATAAACATGCTGACAGAGATGCAGAGAAATACGCAAGAAAAATGGGATGAAGTCCGGAAAGAGATCACAGATGCCAGAAAGGAGATCGCAGAAATGAAACAAACTCTGGAAGGGTTTATAAGCAGAATGGATAGAATGCAAGAGGCCATTGATGGAATTGAAATCAGAGAACAGGAACGCATAGAAGCTGACAGAGAGAGAGACAAAAGGATCTCCAGGAATGAAACAATATTAAGAGAACTGTGTGACCAATCTAAAAGGAACAATATCCGTATTATAGGGGTCCCAGAAGAAGAAGAGAGAGGAAAAGAGATGGAAAGTATCTTAGAAGAAATAATTGCTGAAAACTTCCCCACACTGGGAGAGGAAGTAATCGAACAGACCACGGAAATACACAGAACCCCCAACAGAAAGGATCCAAGAAGGGCAACACCAAGACACATAATAATTAAAATGGCAAAGATCAAGGACAAGGAAAGAGTGTTAAAGGCAGCTAGAGAGAAAAAGGTCACCTATAAAGGGAAAACCATCAGGCTAACGTCAGATTTCTCAACAGAAACCCTACAGGCCAGAAGAGAATGGCATGATATATTTAATACAATGAAACAGAAGGGCCTTGAACCAAGGATACTGTATCCAGCACGACTATCATTCAAATATGACGGTGGGATTAAACAATTCCCAGACAAACAAAAGCTGAGGGAATTTGCTTCCCACAAACCACCTCTACAGAACATCTTACAGGAACTGCTCTAGATGGGAGCACTCCTAGAAGGAGCACAGCACAAAACACCCAACATATGAAGAATCGAGGAGGAGGAACAAGAAGGGAGAGAAGAAAAGAATCTCCAGACAGTGTATATAACAGCTCAATAAGCGAGCTAAGTTAGGCAGTAAGATACTAAAGAGGCTAACCTTGAACCTTTGGTAACCACGAATTTAAAGCCTGCAATGGCAATAAGTACATATCTTTCAATAGTCACCCTAAATGTTAATGGGTTGAATGCACCAATCAAAAGACACAGAGTAACAGAATGGATAAAAAAGCAAGACCCATCTATATGCTGCTTACAAGAAACTCACCTCAAACCCAAAGACATGTACAGACTAAAAGTCAAGGGATGGAAAAACATATTTCAAGCAACAGTGAGAAGAAAGCAGGGGTTGCAGTACTAATATCAGACAAAATAGACTTCAAAACAAAGAAAGTAACAAGAGATAAAGAAGGACACTACATAATGATAAAGGGCTCAGTCAAACAAGAGGATATAACCATTCTAAATATATATGCACCCAACACAGGAGGACCAGCATATATGAAACAAATACTAACAGAACTAAAGGGGGATATAGACTGCAATGCATTCATTCTAGGAGACTTCAACACACCACTCACCCCAAAGGATAGATCCACTGGGCAGAAAATAAGTAAGGACACGGAAGCACTGAACAACACAGTAGAGCAGATGGACCTAATAGACATCTATAGAACTCTACATCCAAAAGCAGCGGGATATACATTCTTCTCAAGTGCACATGGAACATTCTCCAGAATAGACCACATACTAGGCCACAAAAAGAGCCTCAGAAAATTCCAAAAGATTGAAATCCTACCAACCAACTTTTCAGACCACAAAGGCATAAAACTAGAAATAAACTGTACAAAGAAAGCAAAGAGGCTCACAAACACATGGAGGCTTAACAACACGCTCCTAAATAATCAATGGATCAATGACCAAATCAAAATGGAGATCCAGCAATATATGGAAACAAATGACAACAACAACACTAAGCCCCAACTTCTGTGGGACACAGCAAAAGCAGTCTTAAGAGGAAAGTATATAGCAATCCAAGCATATTTAAAAAAGGAAGAGCAATCCCAAATGAATGGTCTAATGTCACAATTATTGAAATTGGAGAAAGAAGAACAGATGAGGCCTAAGGTCAGCAGAAGGAGGGACATAATAAAGATCAGAGAAGAAATAAAGAAAATTGAGAAGAATAAAACAAGAGCAAAAATCAATGAAACCAAGAGCTGGTTCTTCGATAAAATAAACAAAATAGATAAGCCTCTAGCCAGACTTATTAAGAAGAAAAGAGAGTCAACACAAATCAACAGTATCAGAAACGAGAAAGGAAAAATCACGACGGACCCCACGGAAATGCAAAGAATTATTGGAGAATACTATGAAAACCTATATGCTAACAAGCTGGGAAACCTAGGAGAAATGGACAACTTCCTAGAAAAATATAACCTTCCAAGATTGACCCAGGAAGAAACAGAAAATCTAAACAGACCAATTACCAGCAACGAAATTGAAGAGGTAATCAAAAACTACCAAAGAACAAAACCCCCGGGCCAGATGGATTTACCTCGGAATTTTATCAGACATACAGGGAAGACATAATACCCATTCTCTTTAAAGTTTTCCAAAAAATAGAGGAGGAGGGGATACTCCCAAACTCATTCTATGAAGCTAACATCACCCTAATACAAAAACCAGGCAAAGACCCCACCAAAAAAGAAAACTACAGACCAATATCCCTGATGAACGTAGATGCAAAAATACTCAACAAAATATTAGCAAACCGAATTCAAAAATACATCAAAAGGATCATACACCATGACCAAGTGGGATTCATCCCAGGGATGCAAGGATGGTACAACATTCGAAAGTCCATCAACATCATCCACCACATCAACAAAAAGAAAGACAAAAACCACATGATCATCTCCATAGATGCTGACAAAGCATTTGACAAAGTTCAACATCCATTCATGTTAAAAACTCTCAGCAAAATGGGAATAGAGGGCAAGTACCTCAACATAATAAAGGCCATCTATGATAAACCCACAGCCAACATTATATTGAACAGCGAGAAGCTGAAAGCATTTCCTCTGAGATTGGGAACTAGACAGGGATGCCCACTCTCTCCACTGTTATTTAACATAGTACTGGAGGTCCTAGCCACGGCAATCAGACAAAATAAAGAAATACAAGGAATCCAGATTGGTAAAGAAGAAGTTAAACTGTCACTATTTGCAGATGACATGATACTGTACATAAAAAACCCTAAAGACTCCACCCCAAAACTACTAGAACTGATATCGGAATACAGCAAAGTTGCAGGATACAAAATCAACACACAGAAATCTGTGGCTTTCCTATATACTAACAATGAACCAACAGAAAGAGAAATCAGGAAAACAACTCCATTCACAATTGCATCAAAAAAAATAAAATACCTAGGAATAAACCTAAACAAAGAAGTGAAAGACTTATACTCTGAAAACTACAAGTCACTCTTAAGAGAAATTAAAGGGGACACTAACAGATGGAAACTCATCCCATGCTCGTGGCTAGGAAGAATTAATATCATCAAAATGGCCATCCTGCCCAAAGCAATATACAGATTTGATGCAATCCCTATGAAACTACCAGCAACATTCTTCAATGAACTGGAACAAATAATTCAAAAATTCATATGGAAACACCAAAGACCCCGAATAGCGAAAGCAATCCTGAGAAAGAAGAATAAAGTAGGGGGGATCTCACTCCCCAACTTCAAGCTCTACTATAAAGCCATAGTAATCAAGACAATTTGGTACTGGCACAAGAGCAGAGCCACAGACCAATGGAACAGACTAGAGAATCCAGACATTAACCCAGACATATATGGTCAATTAATATTTGATAAAGGAGCCATGGACATACAATGGCGAAATGACAGTCTCTTCAACAGGTGGTGCTGGCAAAACTGGACAGCTACATGTAGGAGAATGAAACTGGACCATTGTCTAACCCCATATACAAAAGTAAACTCAAAATGGATCAAAGACCTGAATGTAAGCCATGAAACCATTAAACTCTTGGAAGAAAAACATAGGCAAAAACCTCTTAGACATAAACATGAGTGACCTCTTCTTGAACATATCTCCCCGGGCAAGGAAAACAACAGCAAAAATGAGTAAGTGGGACTATATTAAGCTGAAAAGCTTCTGTACAGCAAAAGACACCATCAATAGAACAAGAAGGATCCCTACAGTATGGGAGAATATATTTGTAAATGACAGATCTGATAAAGGCTTGATGTCCAAAATATATAAAGAGCTCACACGCCTCAACAAACAAAAATCAAATAATCCAATTAAAAAATGGGCAGAGGAACTGCAAGACAGTTCTCCAAAAAAGAAATACAGATGGCCAACAGACACATGAAAAGATGCTCCACATCGCTAATTACCAGAGAAATGCAAATTAAAACTACAATGAGGTATCACCTCACACCAGTAAGGATGGCTGCCATCCAAAAGACAAACAACAACAAATGTTGGCGAGGCTGTGGAGAAAGGGGAACCCTCCTACACTGCTGGTGGGAATGTAAGTTAGTTCAACCATTGTGGAAAGCAGTATGGAGGTACATCAAAATGCTCAAAACAGACTTACCATTTGACCCAGGAATTGCACTCCTAGGAATTTACCCTAAGAACGCAGCAATCAAGTTTGAGAAAGACAGATGCACCCCTATGTTTATTGCAGCACTATTTACAATAGCCAAGAATTGGAAGCAACCTAAATGTCCATCAATAGATGAATGGATAAAGAAGATGTGGTACATATACACAATGGAATACTACTCAGCCATAAGAAAAGGGCAAATCCAATCATTTGCAGCAACATGGATGGAGCTGGAGGGTATTATGCTCAGTGAAACAAGCCAAGCGGAGAAAGAGAAATACCAAATGATTTCACTTATCTGTGGAATATAAGAACAAAGGAAAAACTGAAGGAACAAAACAGCAGCAGAATCACAGAACTCAAGAATGGACTAACAGGTACCAAAGGGAAAGGGACTGGGGAGGATGGGTGGGTAGGGAGGGATAAGGGAGGGAGAAGTAGGGGGGTATTAAGATTAACATGCATGGGGGGGTAGGAGAAAAGGGAGGGCTGTACAACACAGAGAAGGCAAGTAGTGATTCTACAACATTTTGCTATGCTGATGGACAGTGACTGTAAAGGGGTTTATAGGGGAGACCTGGTATAGGGGAGAGCCTAGTAAACATAATATTCGTCATGTAAGTGTAGATTAGTGATAGCAAAAAAAAAAAAAAAAAAAAGGCAGTTCCTGTGTGGTAACCTCCAACGAGTTCTACACAAGGGTATAAAGGGCATATAAAAGTGTAGGCAAAGGGTCTGTTTGTGTTTATACAGAGGATCAAAGCCTAATTGGGCTACCCCGAAAATGAACTAAGATACGATATGAAAAAGAACTTCCAATATCTGCACTCTCTGGAAGACTCATGGCAGAAGATGATCATCAAAAAACCCCAACAAAGATCCACGCACTGCTACAGCTGTAGATGCACTCATCCCACCAGTTCCTGGACTTGCCATGGGAATGAGGAAGGAGATATCTAAGCTGGTCTGTGCATACAGTAAAACAACAAAATTGGACTGGATCTATACTGTTGGAACTCAACCAAGAATTTGGAGAAGTGCAAATTGTAGCGCTCCAAAGTCTTACAACTACAAACTATTTGTTAAAAGAACATATGGCATGTGAACAGTCCCCAGGAATGGGTTGTTTTAATTTGTCTGATTTCTCTCAGACTGTTCAAGTTCAGTTGGACAATATCCACCATATCATAGATAAGTTTTCACAAATGCCTAAGGTGCCTAACTGGTTTTCTTGGTTTCACTGCAGATGGCTGGTAATTACAGATATGCTTTGGTTATGTAACTATACTCCCATTATGTTAATGTGTGTGTGCAATTTAAGTAGTAGCTTAAAACCTATACATGCTGAAGTTACTCTACAAGAAGATATATCAAAGAAATAATCAATCTTCCCATGTTTTCTTCCGCCTGCTACTTCTATAGCTTTTCTTCTTCCTTCCTAATTACAACCCTTAAATAGAATTCGTGCCTCATATTAAATTTACCGAGTATCATAATTCTTCCAAGTGGTAAAGATACCTCAAGACAAATGCTGGGCATAGAAGCCACATGGCATAAATATGCAAAGAAGTAAAAAGCTAACTTTTTCAAACAATAAGGCTTCTCTCTCACTTACCAACTTCACATTTCCCTGTATGGCCCCGGAAGATGACTGGTTAGCCAGAGACGGGTAAGATTCCTCAAGGGAGGAACAACCTAAGACAGGCACAGTCGCAGGGGGGCCATCAGGTGAGAAATTGGGGATCAACAGAGGTGAGGCTTAGAACCTCACCCCCCCGTTCTGAGAGAAATCTTCTGCATACGTGGATGTTTTATTGCCCTGGTCTAGCTTGGATTAACACATAGTCTACAGGCACACACCTGATCATCTACATGTGCTCTCTTACAACACTAAACTATGTTTTCTACCTTTATCTTGTATCTACCTACCACTTCAGCATTTTATTAAAAATAATAATAATAAAGAGAGAAATGTGGTATCCACATATAAATCAAGTATAAAAACCAAATGAGTATTCATATTTGAACTGACTGTTTAGAGTTCATAATGCATGAGCAAAACCGAAAGTTTCTGTGATGACTGCCCTTGTACTGTTCACTATGTAACTTATTCATTATGTAAGAATTTGTTCTACATGTAAAAACTTGTTTGTTATGCCTCAGAAGATTGGAGACTGACAAAAATTAGGCTTGGGGTGGATTAATGATTGTGCATTGAGCACTGACTCCCCTATACAGAATTTTATTGTCGTTAACAACCATTTGATCAATAAATATGAGAGATGCCCTCACAAAAAAAAAAAAAAAAAAAAAAGGACAGACTTCCAATGGTAAAATAAATTAGTAACCGGGATGTAATGTATAGCATAAGGAATATAGTCAAGATATTGTAACAGCCTGGTAGGGTGATAGCTGGAACCTAGAATTATGTATATAAATGTTTTGCCACTGTGTTGTACACTTGAAACTCATGTAATGTAATACTGTGTGTCAACTACCCTTCAATAAAAAATAATTATTAAAAAAAAAAAAAATACTAATATATTTATATGTTTGTTCTTATGTTTAAAATAAAACTCTTGCACAGGCAACAAAAGAAAAATAAATAGGACAATATCGAAATTTTAAATATTGCATAATATGTGCATAAAAGGACACAATAAAAATTTAAAACACTACATAAATATGTGCATAAAAGGACACGATCAACAGAGGGAAAAGGCAACCCATGAAATGGGAGAAATATTTGGAAATCATATATCTGATAAAGGGTTACTGTGTGGAATGCAAAGAACTCCTACAACTCAACAACAGCAAAGACAAACACCCCAATATAAAAATGGGTAAAGGGCTTAAACAGACATTTTCTCCAAAAACAACATACACATGGCCAAAAGGCACACAAAGTGATCATCCACATCAGTAGCCACAGGGAAATACAAATCAAAACCGTAGTAAGATATCATCTCACACCCATAGGATGGCTGCTCTTAAGAAAATAGGAAAGGATGAGTGCCAACGAGGGTGAGGGGGAATCAGAACCTTTGCGCACTGTGGGTGGGGATGTGAAATGGTGCAAGTCCTAGTGGAAAACAGGGGGGCGGGTCCTCAAAAATTAAAAACTAGAATTACCATGTGATCCAGCAACTCCATGTCTGGGTATATGTATATACTCAAAAGAATTGAACAGATATTTATACACCTATGGTTATAGCTGCATTATTCACAACAGCCAAAAGATGGAAGCATCCCAAGTGCTCATTGGCAGAATGAGTGGAAAAACAAACCTTGATACGTACGCATGCTGGAACATTATTCAGACTTAAAATGGAAGGAAATTCTGACAGATGCTACAGCAGAGATGAACCCTGAGGGTTATGCTTAGAAAATTAAGCCAGTCATCAAAGGACAAATACTCTATGATTCCATTTATAAGCAGTACCTAGACTGGTCGGTCAGTCCAGAGCGATGGAAAGGAGAAGGGTGGTTGCCAGGAGCTGGGGGAGTGGGGATGGGCAGTTACTGTTTAATGGGTGTGGAGTTTGAGTTTTGCAAGATAAAAAGAGTTCTAGAGATAGGTGACGTGATGGCTGTACAACAAAGTGAATTGTACACTTAAAAATGGCTAAGATGGTCAATTTTATTTTTACCCTGTAAGACCTACCGGCCTTATTCCGGTCAGCGTTTCCCCCCAGTGAGAAAACGAGGGCCACGGCAGATCGATGCAACAAGCAAGAGGTTTATTATTCCAGCTAGCTGGGGTCCAAGTGTCTGCCCGACACAGCGGGCTTCAACAAGGACCCCGAGTACTCAAAGCCAAGGGTTTATATAGCATTTTCAAAGCACTTAACTCATAGTAATTTTCCACAGCTACACACTATTTTTGCAAGTCATACATCCTGGGGTTAAGCAAGAGCAAGATAGGACCACTCCTCAATTGTTAGGGCGGTTCCGCACGATAAGCTTGGTATGTATGATTAGCTGACTAAGGTTAGCTGACCAAGGGTCACAGCTGCCCACAACCCAGTGTTCATGATTAACTTGTTTTTCAAGCCTTACCCAGGTCCAGTTTTTCTTTCTAAGTCACATACTCAGAAAATGGCTTCTAGACCCTTAAGATGGCTACTCTTATGCTAACTTATTCCCATTCTTACAACCCCAATAAACATTTGTTAATCAAAATAAAATAAAACTCTTAATTTCCCTCCACCCCTCCACCCCACCCAATTTCCTCATCCCAAATCCTGGCAACCAAGTTGCTTAGACCAAAAACCCAGGAGTCATCCTTCATTTCCTGCCCTTGTGCCCTTATCCAACAGCAAGTTGCATTATCCTTTGGTTCCAAATTACATTCCACATTCATCCATTTCTCTCTCCTGCAGATGCTGCTCTGCTGCAGACCATCCCAGCTCTTGCCTAGCACGCTGTAGTAGCTGCTAACTAGTCAACCTAGTTGCATTCTAGTCTTCCACAGTCACTCTGCCACAGAGCAGCCAGCATGCTCTTTTTAGAACAGAAATCACACCTTGTCCTTTCTCTGCTGAAAAATGCTCTGATGGTCTCTCATTGTACCTAGAAATCCAACTCCTTGCCACCATCTACAAGGCATGAAGCGATCTGGTGTCCATATAAACAGGCCTCCTGCCAGTGTCTTTGGCCTTAGGTCCCATCACTGCACACTGGGATCCCTGGGTCGCAGTCACACTGGTCTCCTTCCTGCTGCCTGAGCAGCCAGGTGCTCCCCTACCTCGCAGCCTTTCACTGGCTGCTCCTCTGCTTGGTACCCTCCTTCCCAGATCTTCACCTGGTGGGTTCCCTCTCATTCTTTGCATCGCAGCTTAGATAGCGCCTTCTCAGAAAAATATGCACCATTCAGTCTAAAGCTAGCCACCACCGACAGTTACTCAAGATACGTCCTCCTCCTTTATCTCTTCTTGGCACTTACCACTGGTGAAAGTCAAACTTATTTTCACAAGTTTATTGTCAGCTTCACCATCCCCCAACTGAAGTGGGAGCTCCATGAGAACAGATACCCAGTTTCTTTTTCCTTTCCCTGATTCATGGAACTCAGAACAGTGCTGGGCACGTAACAGCCCAGCCAAAGGTTTGCAGGATGAATGAAGACATAAGTAGCACTAATGACCCAACTTGCCTTTTCTGTCACATATATGTATATAAAAGCCTTTTGGGAAAGTTGTAGTTCTACCGTACGCTGTCACCAAAGTTCTTTCCATCTGTTCTGCAATGTGATATGACCAGCCTCATTCCTTGCCACCACTTGAGCACCTAAAAGGGCTGCTTACGTGGCAGCTGCTTCTCCCAAAGAAAAGGAGGAGGGAGGAGGGGGAGGGGAGGAGGAAGGAACATTCAAGATGGAAATCTTTTAAAATACAATTTTAAAAAATCTTGTAAAATGTAATCACTGAAGTGATGAAACATCTGCTATGCGCCATTGGTCACACAGATCAATCCTGGTACAAAGTGGGAGGGAACTACACAGGATATGATTACTGGAAAGCAGGGATCATTGGGTACTGATGTGGAGACCACCTAGCATTTTAATCCACTTACTCTAGGGTTTGAACCCTGATGCTGCTACCTGCCATATAAACCCATTTTATTTTCTTGTATTTATAAAATAGAAATATCCTGATTCAGAATCTTGAGTGATAAAGGGCCTTAGGTAACTGATCCTCTCAGATTCTAAATTCAATCTCTCTTTTAAAAGATGCAGTTTAAACAATCATCACATACAGATAGCAATCACTGCCTCACCTACAACTAGAAGGCTCTGCCCCAGGTTGTTTTTTCACTTTGTGCACTTGTTCAACCCACAGGACAAACAGTTTGTTTGCTTAAGATCTGCAACTTCTTTGGTTGCCTACTGGATTGTTTTCTGGTGCCCGTGACTAATATTTCTTAAAATAAGACTTTTTCACCTTGTGTGGACTGGACACAGGTCAGCATTCTTCTCCTAGGAGCTTTCATTTATTTTGACATCTTCAAACAATTTTGAGAATTGATACAAGAAACAAGTTTGTTTTCCAGATCTTGGCTCTCCTTTTCAGTAAATTCCAGAAAAGGACTGTTATTTGAGATAAGATGTTAGAAAGGATGAAGTACATTTCTGAAGGCATAGCCAGCCCTGTTCAGAAGGCAGGGATATTGAACAGTAAGTGTACACAAAATGACTAATACCCGTGATAACATTTTTATCCTAATTAAAAATATATATAATATGCTTTATGAAAATGTTTGTAATTCCTTTTGTAAAACATGTTGGCAAGGTTATCTTCCCCTTCTCTGTTTTTTATATTCAATTTAGAATTTAATTACTGTGAAATAGTGTTTACCCTACAGATTACATTTTAAAATGTACATTAAAAATCACTTAAAAATAGTTCTTTTTCTGTCACTGTCAATTGAAATCAATATGACTGTTATATTTAAGGAAGATAGAGTTTATTCATAGTCTTACTGAGGACCATGGCCTGAGAGCAGGCCTTTAGTGAGTTCTGACAACTGTTCTAAAGCCCCTTTATTTGGAGACATATTAAATACTTTCTCTACAGCAAGGGATACGTGTAGAAAGGTTACATGTATCCTAGTTATTTTTCTGAAAAATCATGCTGTAGACAATCTGATGCTATCTATGTGCATGAGGGGAGGCAAGGATAAGAGTCTCATTAAGTGGATGACCATATCTTCCTCTGGGGATGGAGAGGGCATATGTGAGATTATCTTATCAATGATGACCAGAAGATTCCTGACTGACTACATTTCTGGGAGGGGTTGAAACGACAATTAGCTTAGGCATTAAGCCCTGGTTTGGTGACTTGGCCTAGCAGAAATGAAACCATGTTGGGCCCGTGTCTTCTTTTTTAACACAACTCTGTCACTGTCATATAAAGAAATGTGCTGCAATGTTCAATTTAGCAGTCCTAATTCTTGAAGACCTTAGAACACTGCTATCCAATAAGATAACCACTAGCTACATGTGGCTGAGGACTTAAGATATGACTAATCCAAACTAAAATGTGCTATAAAATACACACTAGATTCTTGAAATGTACTATAAAAATAAAAAGAATATAAGATCAATGATTTTTAAATATAAAATGTAATCTCAGTAATTTCTATATTGATTCCATGATGAAATGATAATGTTCTGGACATATTGGATTAAATATATTAAAATTAATTTCACCCATTTAAAAAAATTTTTAACATATAGGACTGCCAGATAAAATACAGGGTGCCCGGTTACATTTGAATTTCCTATGTCCCTGCATATACTTTAATGCTGTAAAATTATTCAGTTTAACTGAAATTCAAATTTTAACTGCTGTTCCTATATTTTTATTGGCTAAATCTTGTAACTTTATTATCAGGTACTGGAAAATTTTAAATTACAAATGTATTCTGTTGAACAGTGAAGCTTATCAACCTAGTTGGTATATATACATATATACTTAGGTATTTTTAATCAATCATCTCTTCACTCCGTGAAGAAATAACTAATCTGAGGATACATTTAATTCTCAATTGGGATCATAACTAATCCTTAAGGTAAAGTTTTACAACTGTTTCACCAAGTTGAAGGACGACAAAAGGGCTTGTTACAAACCAAGCATTGAGAGGGCAACTGAATTAAAAGCCACTGCTCGCAGCCGCTCCTTCGGGGTGGTCAGCAGTTCCGGTTTCGGAATATTCTGTCCCTGCCGGGCGGCTGGGCGGCGCAGAGGGCCCTGGTTTGCAGAGAGACTCCCGCAGGCCGCGGCGAGGAGCCGAGGGGCGGCACTTGCAGCCCCGTAGTCCCGCCGCCCGCTCCCCACCCGGGCCTCCCCGGCTCCGCGAGGCGGCCGCGAGCTGGGCCTCCGACTGCGGCCGGGAATTTCGCTGCCTTCCCAGGCCGAGCCAGGGCTCCAGCAGTCCCCTGGGGGCGGGCCAAGCCGAGGCCGGCCCCACCCTCCCCGCCCGCGGGCGCGTCTAGCGGCAGCCCCCGGGGCGCGCGGCGGCCGGGCCCGCCTCCCCCGCCGTCGCGCGCAGCCCCAACTCCGCCTTCATCCGCGCCGCACTGCGGGCGGTCGGGCGGGACACGCCGGGCGGCTCAGGCCCCAAGCCTGCCCCGCCTTGCGCCCCATGAAAGGAGGGCCGCCGCTCACGGGCCTGCGCACTCGACGGGCCGACCCTCGGCGCGGCCCTCGCTGGCCGCTCTGTGGGGACTCGCCGCGCACGCGCACAAGCCCGCCGCGCCCCGCCGCGTCCTTCGACCCCGGGCCGCCTGCTGCGGGCAGTTGAGGGCGGCATGCGGGACTACGACGAGGTGACCGCTTTCCTGGGTAAGTGGGGGCCCTTCCAGCGCCTCATCTTCTTCCTGCTCAGCGCTAGCATCATCCCCAATGGCTTCAACGGGATGTCAGTCGTGTTCCTGGCGGCGACCCCGGAGCACCGCTGCCGGGTGCCGGACACCGCGAACCTGAGCAGCGCGTGGCGCAACCACACTATCCCGCTGCGGATGCAGGACGGCCGCGAGGTGGCTCACAGCTGCCGCCGCTACCGGCTCGCTGCGGTCGCCAACTTCTCAGCGCTCGGGCTGGAGCCGGGACGCGACGTGGACCTGGAGCAGCTGGAGCAGGAGAGCTGCCTGGATGGCTGGGAGTTCAGCCAGGATGTCTACCAGACCACCATCATAACCGAGGTGGGCACCATTCCCGCGCCGGGGCGGGGGACTGGGACATAGGGAGTCTGAGCCCCTGCACTGCAACTCCCCACACGGTGCACGCTGGATGCTGCCTCCCTCTCCCCCATCACACTACACACTGGTGATGGGCATCCTCCAGCCAAGTGTCTCGGGAACACTTCGCAGAGTGACTTCCAGCCAGAGCATGGCCCTCACAGCACGATGTCAGGCCGGCCACCTATTTTGGTGGCCACCCTGGGGAGGGAGCCAAGAAAGCTCTGGCTGCCCCTGGTAGATACTCCACGACCCTGAGTGGTCAAAGACTTCCTCTAGATGGGGGTGGGAGAGTTGGGGAGCAGAGCCAGAGCTCGGGCCAAGGGGCTGCCACCCTTTTTCCTCCAGCCTCATGGCATCTGCCCAGAGAGAGGAAATACTCCTTTCTTGAACTTCTGAAGTTAAAGGAAGCATGAATAATAGGAATGTCTCTTGCTCCTTTCTCAAGGTACTCCTTCCCCTCCCACACTCACCCTAAAATGACAGTCTGGTCATGTCCTGTAAGGAATTGTTGACCTTTTCCTCAGGGTTAGTTACCAGGATCCATGCACCTAAAGGTCTGACTTCACTGCATCCCTCTTCAGTAAGTAACCAGAAGCAGAACTTACAGGGCCTCCTGAATCATGGTATATGGCTTTCCCAAGGCGGTTTTTGCCTATAACCCCAGGGACAGCTTCTGCTTTCACAACTCTCACTGGCATCCAGGAGGGTGACAGACACACTCGCTTGTGAGGCTAGGACTGGATTTGCGATGACTGTAAGTTTTGATTCCTTGTGACCTCTTGGGCCACAAAGCAGTCATCTACCTCCAGCGCCTCTCTTGTGAAGTACCACCACCTCAGGGCACTGGAATGATGTCGCAGGCCGAGAGATCCCACTGGGGCTCCAATCACACTCCTACTACATGCATGTGGGAGTAAGGAGCACAGGTGCTCAGAACATCAGATGTCCAAATGTACAGAGAACACAGACACAAACACAGCTCTCAGGGCAGTGAGACTTCCCTGGAGGGTGATAACCCCAGAAGCATACACACAGGGCCTCTAGAACCCATGTAAACCCCTTTGAGACTCCAGTAGGGTTTGTTGCTGTACTGAACTTGTGCACCCTCCCTTTTAATCCCCTCCCTGTGAACTCTGCCCTCCTGCTAGTCTGTTTCTTGCTGTTCCAGACTTTGCATCTGCTGAGCTGAATGCCCTAGACTCACTGAGAGGCCTCCTCCTCCGGGAATCCTTCCCTAATCTGTAAATCCTTGATCTTGACACTTGGTGAACCTGGGTACCCAAGTGCCTATCAAGCAGGACCCTTTTTGTGGCCCTGCTTGTTGAGTTCTGCCGAGACTCCAGGGAGTTCCAGTGTCTGAGTAAGATGCAAAACACAGCCACATTCATTAACACCATGTCACACATCCAGCTTTAATAGTGACTGCTGGGTCAGCAAAGGGGGACAGAGCCACCCAAAAGGAAAATCTAAGGGGCTGGGGAATGAGAAAATTTTCCCCCTACTGCCAATGAATGAAGGTTGTGTGCTTTCACTCAATCTGGGCAATGATGTTGCATTAGAAAACCCTAAAACATTACAGGTCAACATCACCCTGAATAGATCTTCAGGTGCATGTTCTTCAGGAGTATCTTGAGAAAGGAGTAAGATAATTTTTATATTCATGCTTCCTTTAACTTCAGAAGTTCAAGAAAGGAGTATTTCCTCTCTCTGGGCAGAAGCCAAGAGGCTGGAGGAAAAACGGTGGCAGCCCCTTGGCCCAAGCTCTGGCTCTGCTCCCCAACTCTCCCACCCCCATCTAGAGGAAGTCTTTGACCACTCAGGGTCGTGGAGTATCTACCAGGGGCAGCCAGAGCTTTCTTGGCTCCCTCCCCAGGGTGGCCACCAGGATAGGTGGCCGGCCTGACATCGTGCTATGAGGGCCATGCTCTGGCTGGAAGTCACTCTGTGAAGTGTTCCCGAGACACTTGGCTGGAGGATGCCCATCACCAGTGTGTAGCGCGTTGGGGGACACACTACATGGCATCTCTTTGCTTTTACCTGGCGCCCAGGGTCCCTTGGCTCCCTCTAGTCATCTGCTCCTGCTTTCCTTCCCCCACCCTGCCTTCTGCTGAGAGTGCTGGTGGCGCTGATGATCCCAAAGGTCGGCTGTGCTGGAAGGGTCCTTGAGCTCTGTTGCCGCCTGAGTCAGCCTTCCCTTTTTTATACTTAGTCTCTTTATTTAGCTGTCTTCGTTTTGTAAGAGTTCTTTGCCCTTTCATCTACTTACAGGTTGTCAATCTTCACAGGGAGGCAAGATTAATATATTACTTAGCCCTTTGTTATGAGATGCAGGAATGCCTGACTTTAAAAGTCAAGGCTACTTGTTCCTCACAGGTGAACACTCGCTGTTGGAAGCTATTGCATTAATACTCTGATGGCTCTGTTTTTCTAAGGCCCATTTTCTTTCCACCCCAGACCTGGTGTACTGACTACCACAGCTAGTCCCACATCTTCTAAATCTCTCCAAGCCTGCCCTCTGCCCTAGATCATATGTAGAGGTGTCTGTAAGTACACTGGTATTGAATTCCTATCCACGTTTTTCAACAAAAGATGAAAATCTCCTGTTTCCTGTTTGATTTATTTTTCTTTGTTGAACTTAAAGTTTTTCTTTGTGGTTGGTTCCCATCTTGGCATCTCCCACAAGTCCTGACATGATGCGAGATACAGAAGGTATACTCAGGGAAATTTTTGTTGAATGGATTAATGAAAAATATAAGAAATATTCTCCAGTGTTTCATAAATGAAGATGAAGAGGACAGTTTAATTCCTAGAAGAGAAATTGGGGGTGGTCAGAAAGCATTCACTGAAATATTTTAAAGTATAATCCCTCATCCCACAAGCTAGGGCTTGCTCCTGTGGGGATCTGCAGTCAGGTGTTGGGATTGGCAGGAAGAAGATGACACTCTTTATGAAGTCAAAGTGGTGGCTCTCCCATGTTGCAGGAATAGCTCGTGGTCCGCGTGCCTCTAAGCTGGTCCTTCTCTGGCCCCTCATCATCCTCAGGGTGCTGAGCAATCAGCCACCCCACCTTGCAGAGCTGCTCCAAACTCCAAGTGCTCCCTGGCCCCCAGGACTACCCCTCCTCTGGGAACCTGGGTGATTTCTCAGGCTGCCTGGCTTCCTGCTTTTTGATGCCTCTATAGCCCAGCCTACAGCCAGAAAGCCTCCTTTAGAAACGTCTGGCTCTTCTGGCACCCATGAGTTGGGGTCTCTTCAGCTGAGACCTGGCAGTCCTCTGCATCCCCTTGCTCCCTGCCTGTCTTTGTTTCCCAGAAGCCCCCTATCCCAGCCTTTGGGAGCACTCTGACTTACTTCTTGTTCTGAAAAGTCTCTTTCTCTGGACTAGCTTTTCTCTCAACCTTATCTCATGCCTAGATAGTCTTGGAAGATAGGAGAGCCCCCACTGCCATACACCCTGCCTGAAGGAAAAGCTACATCAGGCCCTCCGCTTGGTGGAGCCCTAGAGACCTGGAGCTCGTGCCTCACTGTTGCGCCTTTGCTGACCTCTCCCTCACGGAAGCGCAGCCCCTCCTCCCTGCCTTTGCAGCTCATGGCAAGCCAGAGAAGCCACTTGCTGGGTCCCCAGAGCCCCCTGTGCACACGCGGTCAGAGCAGACCATCTGGCTGGGAGTGGTCAGATGGAGCCTCCTTCCTGGCTAGCTGAGAACTCGCACCCTGGGTCCAAGGGCTGGCAGTTGACGCAGGGAAGGTGGCAAGGGAGCGAAAAAGAGAATCTATTCTAAAGCTTGAAGTTCTGGCTTCCTGTGGGCTTTGGGCAGCCAAGCCCAATGGATACAAACATGTTGAAGGCTAACAGCCCTTATATTCATCTGTTCACTCACTCACTCATCTATGCACCAAACAGGTTCTGAGCCTCTCCTCTGCAGGGTGCTGCCAGACACAGGAGAGGATATGGCAGCAAATACTTCTTCTCCTTGCCCTGACAGCCTTGGGGGAAGGGTCTGCCATGAGGTGTAGCAGGTGGCAGGACAAGATGTGTGGGGGAATACATGGCATTCAGTAACAGGCATGTGTGTGTGTGTGTGTGTGTGTGTGTGTGTGTGTGTGTGCACCCGCACGCAACCACTGAGGCAGGCAGGTGGGCCCAGCTCTGCTGGGAAGAGCTTCTGCTCTGTGTTCACAGACCTAACCGCCTCTCCCTTCCGACCAGCTTGTAGGTAAGAACATGTAGTCCCAGGGAACCACGTCATCTCAAGTTGCCGTAACTGAGAAACAGTTATGTATTATGTGCCAAGGACATAGTGTCCTCTCTTTAAAAAGCTTAACAGCTTTATAGAGGCATAAATGACATAAAATGAACTGCCCATAACTAAAGTGTGCAGTTTGAAAAGCTATGAGATACACACACACACACACACACACACACATGCATGCATGCATATACATGAAACAGTTACCATCAGACAGGCACATTTCTGACCACAAGATGGCTAGTCTAGGCCCCCAGATTTTTTCCGGTTACACCTGCTTCCACAGCTCACCCAGCTGAGAGGTAGCAAAGTTAGACTTGTGACCTGAATCCTAAGCCCACACATTTCGTTCTGACATGGATTCCTGTTACCACCAGTATAACCCATTCCAAAGACCACTGGGGGCGTCAGTTATTTGGTCTGTAGCTGCTTTAGTCCCGGCTGGGGAGCTAGGAGCTTAGTATAGGAATCCTAGATTCCCCTGTAAACACAGGCCCAGAGCCTGGGTTCCGTGGGCTTCTCTTTCCGCCCCTCCTAAGGAGGATTCAGGCCCTGGAGCCCACTATAGTCCATCTGGCGACTGACCAATAAGTGGGTGAGTCTGCTGGGTGGCACCCAGCCTGTGCCTGCTCCTGTGCTCATTTTTTGAGATCTACTACATGCCCTGACCCTACTCACTTGTTTCCTGTGGCCCGTAGGAAGGAAGTATGAACCCATGTTTGCTTTTGCAGGACGCAAAGCCAGGCCCTGAGAATTGTTGAGCACTGCCGGTGGTAGAGTGCCCAGTTAATCCAGGAAGTTGCACTCTTGCCCAGAGTAAGGACAGGCTGGACCAGGCACTGGAGATGAGGCCCTGGGAACCAGAGACATGCTACAGGGACCTGTCCCATGATGGGCACTGCAGTCACCTTGTCTCCCGCAGGGCACAGTCTGATCTGGTTTTAGGTAGCCCCTGACCTGGCCAGCCCAGAATTCCTTGGAAGCCTGTGTTGGGAGGCCTGACATGGGTTAGGAAGGAGGCTACAACCCGCAAATCCCCTGTGGATTTCTAGTTTAGCTCAGATGTATCAGCCCCCAACCCTCATAAGAGATCTGTCGAGAAATAGTTACTGACCCTTTCTTCAGTTTTTCATCTCCATTGCTACAAAAGTTAATGCATGCCAGCTCAGAACAGATCATGTTCAAGAGCAGCAGTGGCCATAATCCAGCCCCTGAATCCCTGCCTGGCACTTGAGTCCAGCACCCCATCCCTGCGTCCCTCAGCCCTGACTCCCCCGCCACTCCCATCCTGACCTCAGCGGCCATGTCAGGTGGGGGCTGTCTTCCCACAAGAGAGACAGTTATCTGGGTGTTAGCACCACTAAGCCTGCAGAGGCCACAAGGCTCCCGCCGCCGAAACAGTCAGGCCTTGGTGCTCTGATGTTCCTGCCTCCTGCTAGTCTGGACGTCCTCTAGATTTTAGGAGCTGGTCTGTCAGGTCTTCCCTAGGGTGAGTCACCATCCCAGTCTCAGTTCATCCAAGGTGCATGCTTATTCCAGAGTGGAAAACCTGCTGTCTGGTTGAGTGACACTGGTGAGCTGTGGGCAGGGGAAGTTTTTTGTGTCTACCCTGAGGGCTGCCCTCCAACTGTCTGAGGTGCCCACAGGCTGTGTGCACACATACTGCTTAGCAGAGCAGAGACGCAGGCTTGTCTCTCCCTTTGCCACTGGCCTGGAAGAGGTGCTTTGTTCTCTGCAGCTGCATGCTCCCCAGCCTGTGTTACTGAGGAGCCAGCAAGCTCCCTGACGGGCAGGACGGCAGCCCGGCGCCAGGCAGGCGAGAGTCTGAATTCCCTGGAAGAGGGCCTTGGTTGCTACTGAGTGCCGTCTCTGGCCTGGGGACCACTACGCTTCCCGTTCACCTTTTCTCGCTTCTTTTGGCACCTTGCTAGGCTGGGCCGCCCTGATGTCTGAGTGTCCAGCTGCCTCCCCCTGCCTGCAGACCTCTTTTCACGGTAACTGTTGATGGAACAACATAGAGGGTGCTGCCTGTTCCCCATTGCAATCCTTGTTTTACAAATGGGGAAATTAAGGCACAGTGAGGGGGGAAATCTCATTTGAGGTTGGAGAACTGGGTAAGAGTAGAGTGGAAGCTACAACTCTACAAGAGTAGAGTGTTGGCACCACCTCAGGGATCCCAGCTCTAAATGTCACCAGAAAGGCCCAGGACTCAGTGGCTCAGGGTGGGGGCCGGAGCAGAGCTAAAGGAACCGATCCAGGGTGAATCCCAGGCCCTCTGGCCTTGGTCCCTTGCTGGATGCCTTGACCTTAGAGCCCCAGAACCCCTCCTGTGCCGTGCCCGCCCCTGGCCTGCAGCCCACTGAAAGCCCATCCTCAGCCCCGGGCTCTGCTCACATCCTTAGACTGACCATGAGAAGTGGCCGTGCCTTCTCCAGGGTTGGCACATGTGTTCTCTGCCTGTCTCCCCTCCTCACATTAGTAGCAAACAATGGGGCTGAAAGGTACGAAAACAGGCCAGAAGGGAGCTCATTCTCCCTCTGAGCAGGAACCTGCTGTCTGCCTCACTGGCCGCAGGAGCCACCATCTGCCTGAATGAGCTCAGACACCTGAAGGGTGATGCAAACGGAGCACGCAGAATTCAGGAGGTTCTGATTTCATTTTCCAAGAAGCCCTAAATTTAAAACATTAAAAAAAAGAAGTGAGTGACATATTCCTTTGCTCCTCCTACAGTGGAACCTGGTGTGTGAGGACGACTGGAAGGCTCCGCTCATAGTCTCCTTGTTTTTCTGGGGTGTGCTGATGGGCTCCTTCATTTCGGGACAGCTCTCAGACAGGTAAGGTGGGTGTCTGTCCCATGCAGCTGCAGGGACCACAGCACCGAGCAAGGAGCACAGGGGCCTGGACCTCAGCTTCGGGTGGCAGTGTTCTCTCAGCCCAGGGCCCTGTGGTTTAAAAGAAGGGGAAGCTGCATCTGTGGTATAGACTCCATACCAAGTCAAGAGAGCCAGCAACTTCCTCTCTTAATTCTTGCTGAGCAAAATAAGTTGAGCCAAGTGTATCCATGATCCAGCCAACCTGGGACTATGCCATGATTCACTACTGCACCAGCCTGGCTGGCCTTCCCTGGGGAGCCTGGCTCTTTCATGGCCTGAAGCATGGAGAGGTAGACACTACACACACACATGCTCATGACTGTGTTGTGGATCTTACAGTGTGCTGGACGGCCACCTCTCCAGTCCCGAACCGTCGCTGCCTCTGCCAGATGAGAGGAAATCTCATAGCCAGAAGTGGCGTGACAGGCAGAACTCTGTGTCCATAGAGCTGATGCCCCTTTGCTAGGAGGCCTGTGGCTACACCACTTACTTCACAACAAACTGGCAGCATACATTTTGACCCATAAGTGGGTTATTTGTGCAAAATTACAAGTCTTTTTAACTCGAGACCCACTCGTGACTTAGGGAGTTCATCTTCTCTTGAAATTGCAGAATTTTAGAGATTGTACATAAGCACTTAAATGGAGTCCATAGTTTCCAGGAAGTTCTCAGAGAGGTCCATCTTACTGTAGCTCCCTATCCCAAAGCTTCAGGGTCTGTCAGAGAAGCCTATGGCAAGAAGAGTGGCCTTGGGGAAGGTCGTGGCCACACTGGAGAGGTGTCCCCGTGTCCTCCCAGCTGGTTGGGTCTCTGATAGAGAAGTTCAGGATGACAATGTCATTCTACCTTAAGAACAAAACCATTTTTATCCTGTAGCACAAACTCAGGTGATGTTTTGGCATGTTTATATCTTTGGATTATTGTCTTTACTGAGGAGTCTTTCCTCATTGAGAAATATGTGCACTTCTCACTAGATTTGTCTTTTCCAGAGTGCCATCTAACGATTAAAAAAAGGAACCAATTCCTACAGTCCCCAGTGGGCACTAAAGAGTTCAGTAGGCCATGACCACTGACTGGCGATTCTAGGTGAGCCTGACACACTTGCCCCTTTGGGAGAAAGGCCTTTGCTTCCTCAGGTCCTTAATCTAGCAGCAAGTTATCAGCTAATCACCTGTATTTATGTAACAAACACCACGTAATTTGTGCCAGACACACTATAAACACTATACACATTTAAAAAATAAATAAATAACCCTATGAAATAGAAGTATTATTCTTATTTTACAGATGTGGGAAATGAAAACCAGAGGAGTTAATGACTTGCGCAGGGTCCCACAGTCACAGTGGCAGAGCTAGGATTTTGGCCCAGAGAATCTTGAGCCTCTCTTTTGTGTGGACCAGTGTTCTAGGGCCCTGCTCTTCTAGAATTTGCCATCTAGTAAGGCAGAGGTCACTGAGGGAAGTGCCTGTTACCCTTCGCGGTGGTATCATAGAGGAGAGAAGTGCAGGATGTTAAGAACAGGAGGCCCAGTGAGGCTGCCCTGAGAAGGTGAAGCATGCCCTGGGGGTTAAAGATAAAGAGAAATTAGCCAGCTACAAAGGGGGTGGAGAGAGGAAAGAGCACCCGACTGGAGAGAGCTGCATCTGCTTCAGCCTAGACTCAAGAAGAGGTGGGTGTGGCCCACTTTAGGAACTAGAGGAAGTCCGCAGTGGAGGTGTAGAGAGGGCTTGGAGATGAAGGGGAGACGGGCAGAGGCCTGAGCAGAAGAGCAGGCAGGGCGGGGCAGATGGCAGGAGTTTGGCCTTTAGTCACAGAGCAGGGGGAGCTAGTGAGAGTTTTTTAAAGCAAGAGTGTGACATAATCAGATTTGCATTTTTAAAAAAATTACTTGCTGACTGTGGAGAAAGGATGGAAAGGAAGCCAGAGGGGTTGAAGAGAGACCAGTTAAGAGATGATCACAGTGATTTGTGCAGGTGTTATTGGTGATTGATGGTCACTGATGGTGGCTTGGACTCGGCTAAGGGTGGTGGACACGGAGAGGAGTGGCAAGAGGTAAAACCGACAGGACCTGGCTGTGGGTTGGATGTGGGAAGTAATGGGTGGGGGGTTGGATTTCTGGCTTGCACAACCGGGCGTATGATGACAACCTCTAATATAAAGGACTCTGGGAGAGGACCGTGTTTGGAGGAGATGTGCTTTACTTGAATACACTGAATTTGGGGTGACCAGGAGACTCCTCTGAGGGGAGGAATTGAGTGTGGAGTTGATGTCTGGGCAAGGTGCTCTGAGAGAGGGTGGGAATTGTCAGCACCTAGGACCCTTATCAAAGCCCCGAGTGTGGATGAGATAGCCGGGGTCAGGGGGAGGGCAGAGGGAGAAGGGGGCGCTCAGGACTGAGCCGAGAGGCCCTCCTGATGGGATGGTGAGGAACGCCCTCTCACATGGTGAGCGGCAGCTGAGACTCAGAGGAATTTGTCTCATGTGAAAATCAAGGAGGAGATACCCCAAGTTCGGAATTGAAGCTCAGTGTATTTTGGGGTCACCTGTGTCATGGGTTAGGTAGATCTTTGTGGGGTAGCCGAAGAACCTGACTGCCACCTGACACCACGATGCCGTGAGGATAGTGTTCAAGTCCCAGTAGATCTGTTCCAAAGGGAGTAGTGGAAACAAAACTAATGGGTATGGTGAGGACCACCGTAGTCTTTAGCAAGGCTTGGACAGTGTTTTTCAAACCTTTTAAAAAATGTTGTCAGAAGACTTCTGCTTCTAAGTAGGATCATTTGCATCCAGTAAATGAAACGGCTGAAAGTGTGGCTCCTCACTGCAGCTGCCACCTCTCCTCCGCACCCCACAGACCTGTCTGCACCCCCATGGGAGGCCCAGGGCTCTATGGGATGGGCACTTTCTGTTCTTATTACTTCTGAATAAGCCGGTTCAAAACCCTGAGTCAACAAATTACCGAAGAGCAGTAGACTCATGCCCTCATCTCGTTACCTGGGATCAGCAGTAACTTTTCATATACGACAAAGATTTCACCTTCTTTCTGGCATATGAATAAGCCTGAAATTCAAGAGCAATTAAAATAATCCTGGTTGTCAAACTGTTTTATTCGACATCATTGAGTTCTCTTTATGTGCATGAATTACAAGAGAGTCACAACCCTGGGAGGAGGTAAACTGATGTTTCCTGTCTGGTAGGCCTGTACCGCTATAATGTTTTGTTTACAGACTTTAAAAGGGAGTGTGTCTGGCCCCAACCCCAGACTGCCAAGGACTGGTGCTCTGTAAGTGTTCCCTGGGCCTTTCTCTGCCCTGTCACCTCAGGGAGCCCATGGGAAGGGCAAGCAGGTGCGGAGGTTAAAGCTGTCTGCCTGTCGCAGGGACGGCCCCTTGGGTTGTCTGGGGCACTGTTGCCACAGGACCGTGCAGGGGAGGCGAGTCTCCTTCCAGACCCGGGCTTCTCAGCCTTGGCTCTGTTGACATTCTAAGCCAGAGAATTCTTGTTTGCAGGGGGCCATCCTGGGCATTTTAGGATGTTTAGAACATCTCTGGCCTCCACCTACTAGAAGCCAGTAGCATCAAGAACACAAAACCAAAACCAAAAAACCACCTGTTGCAGTGAGAGAAGCACCATACTCATCAGCATCACTTCAAGGCCTTGTGTGGTTTGGCCCCTGCCCACCTCTGCATCTTTTGCTGGCCAGCGGATACCAGCCACGGTGACCCTCATGGTCCTCACGCCCCCTCAAGCCACAGTTGTGTCTGAAGCGCTCCCCACCCGACCCTGTGGCCTTCCTTGGCCACGCAGGCTGAACTCAGGTCCCTGGTTTACATTACCCTGGTTCCTTGTGCCTTTCCTTCACAGCACCGTTCAGAAATTGGTCAATAAAAGGTGTTACCATATGATTAAAGTTGGTGTCCCCACCATATTAGAAATGTCATTGAAAGCATGGTCCCTCACCCCTGCTTCCCCTTGCTGATGACTGCGTCTCAGGGCCCCACCACCAGGGAGACCTTCCCTGAATGCCAGTGTCCCACCTGTCATGCTAGTCCAGGGTTGCTTCCTTTGTTGTGGACTTGGGAGCTGGTCCTGAAGTGCCCTGGTCTCCCTTTAGGACAACTGTGCACCCTTGTATATTCAGTAGGTGGTCGTTTGATTAAAACATGATCACTGTCTGTCTCACCAACTATAGTCTGTCAGCTCCTTGAGGGCAGAAACAGCATCTTTTTTTATTCAGATATATTCTTAGTGCCTAGTATGTAATAGATATTCAGATAAACATTCCCTGAATAATAACGTGTGTCAGCCAGCCCTGGCCAACTCAAGCTGAATCTGCTAGGGGATTAGGGCGACTTGTTTCCCCCTGTTTATGGCACTGTCTTTAAAACCAAACAAACCAAAAGCCCCGACATTTAAAAAAAAGTTTCAAATGAACACAGAAAACCACACAGAACGGATGTGTGGCTTAATGAATTACTCCAGGGGACTAACCTTGTGACTACTGCCAGGTCAAGAAATAGAACTTTGCTGGCCTCCAGAGCCTTCCTTGTGTCCCATGTGCAACAGCCTCTCTCCCCCATAAGGAACTGGTAGCCTGACTTCCATAAAATCGCTTCCTTGTGGGGTTTTTTTTTGTAGTTTTATCATCCAAACTTGCATCTTTAAACACAAGCTTAGTCTTGGCTCTTAGCCGTCACCGAGACATATGCCCATGTCTTTCCATTCACCGTGGGGTGGGGGTGGGGTGTAAATGGTGTTATCTAATTTTAACACTTCTTTTTCATTTAATAGTTGGGATACTTTTATAAAATGATACTTCCCACCATCTGTTAGTAGCTGCTTTTCCTGCTGTTTGTGAAGAAAAGTCAGGACAAACGTTTCTTTCCCTTTATTCACCAGTTCTCATTTATAATAGGTTGTTTCTCCATCACTTTCCAAAATAAACTAGTTCTTTTTTAAGAAATGTATTACAAATGTATGGATTTAAGCATAATGAACGTTTCAATCCCTTGCGATCATTACCCTATTTCTGGCGCGTTATAATTTGGGCAGCCCTGGTGCCCAGGCTGCCGCTGTTTGGGGGGAGTGGGGAGGAGGAGTAACAGCGCGGAGACAGGAGACCAGGTAGCCTGGCAGCACTGTTCACGGCCCCTGCCCTCTTGGTGGAGCCCGTTCCTGCCACCTCCCAGCTGTTTCTGTCATTGTCCCTTCCTTCCCAGGTTTGGTCGGAAGAATGTGCTGTTTGTGACGATGGCCATGCAGACAGGCTTCAGCTTCCTGCAGATCTTCTCAAAGAACTTCGAGATGTTTGCTGTGCTATTTGTCCTTGTAGGCATGGGCCAGATCTCCAACTATGTGGCAGCATTTGTCCTGGGTATGGCCATCAGGTTGGAGTTGAGTACTTGATCCTGTGTCTCACCATCATCCCACCACCCACTTTCTAGAGACAGCTGTGATGTGAAGCAGTCTTTAGCAACACTGACCAGGGCTTCTTGGTAAACCCAGCTTTAAAGGCAGGGAAACTGAGTCAGTCGAGTGTCCAGCCTTGGGTTCCCAGGAGCGCAACAGCCTGAATTCCAGTCCTTTCCTGGACGCTGAGGTGTGGCACCTGGGTCTCATTAGCACTTGATGGCCATTCTGCTAGAACTCACCCAAGGTCATGCATAAAAATGAAGGGCCTGCCCAGGGTGGACGGAGCTAAGGCAAGAGGGAGGCATGGCATGAGGAGCAAAGGCCATGAATGGTAGGTTTGCCAAGCAGGAGAACTGCCTCTTCTGCAAAACACTGTGGCCAGTGAGGCTGACCAGCAGGAATGAATTGGTGGGGATGGACTTTAGTCATGTGACCTTTGGGGTTTAGCTTAGGGTTGATGCTGCAGGGCTTTGGCCTCTTCTCTCTAAGTCGCTAGTCCCTCTGTGTGCAGGACTCTGACTCTAGCCTGCTGGTCTTGGGTTTCCTTGAGTCAGATTGTTGAAATGATCATTTTTTTCTTTTCACATTTAATAGAATGTTTTCTCCTTGAAAATACTTCCTTAAGTCAGCATGGACAGCCTTAGTAATGACTTCCCCTTTAACGAGTTCTTCCTCGTGTAAGGATTAAGTTTTGAGGCCTAACATCACATTTTGAGCATATGGCTTTTGGAAGTGATGAAATTTTCATGAGAATTATCATTGAGGGGCCTGAGAAGCCACAGTGAGGCACCCCCAGCAGATGGTCAGACTGGGCTGGGTTCAGAATTCCATCCCTCCCCAGGGCTTGGAAACTGAGAGACAGTTTTGGGTGTTTTCCTGTCTGTATGTTGAAATTGTACAATAAGAGATTAATAAGGAAATAGCCTAAATTAAAATGCTAACATGGCTCCTCCCTTGTTTTGAATAGGAACAGAAATTCTTGGCAAGTCAGTTCGTATTATCTTCTCCACGCTAGGCGTGTGCATATTTTATGCATTTGGCTACATGCTGCTGCCATTGTTTGCCTACTTCATCCGAGACTGGCGGATGCTGCTCTTGGCGCTGACGATGCCCGGGGTGCTGTGTGCAGGGCTGTGGTGGTGAGTGGGGCCCCTCAGGTGCACGCCCACAGGATCTCTTCTCTCTGGCCTTCACTAGGGGGCAGCAGTGGCCCACAGATCCCTCTTTGGGCTCCCAGAGACAGGAAGTGTATTTGTAAGTTGTTTCAGAATGTTTTTCCATACTCCGACAAGCCAAAAATGAACATCTCCAGACATCAAAGACTTGTTCTCAGCCCTGTGCTGGTTTGATCACTGTGCAGGGAGAGGAAGAAGCCGTGGCTGCAGGATGATAGGGTCTAGCATGACGTCCAGGAAGTTATCAGACTGCAGGACAGGACCGCTGAGATGCTGGTTCTGCCTGTGTGTGTTCCAAGGCCGCATACCGCGGGCGGGGAGAAGAGGGAGAGCACCGGAAGCGGGAGGCCTCAGGGCAGCTGCGGGGAAGCCGGGTTCCATCTGAGCCTCCACGACAGAGGAGTTGGACAGGCAGAAAGGCGCCAGTCCACACCAACACAGGGAGCGTGGCAGAGGGGCTGAGGCAGGAATCGCCCCTTTGCAGGGGGGATGGTGAGATCACTGCCCTACATGGAGCTAGAGCATTTCAGAGCATAGTGGGAACGGTTGCAGAGCCTGGCATGGGTTTACATCGTGACAGAGAATAAAGGTCCACAGGGTCCACAAGGCCTCAAAGCTCCCAGGTGCCTTGATCAACGTAGGTAGAGTGTCTGACAAATCAATTGGCTAAATCAAGGGTGAGGGTGAGGAAAAATTAGAGGTGAAGAGGCCAGTACAGAAGCCTCTGGATGCTGGGACAAGAAGGGAAGTCCAGCAGGTGGGAGTCTGAGCGGGGCCAAGCCCACCACCACAGCCAGGCTCACAAGCCGTCCTGCGCCTTCTCCTGAGTGACCAGCAGGGGGCACAATTGCTCTTCAGAAATGGAGGTAGTCCAGCAGTGGAGGAATCCCACGGTGGTGTTCAGGCCCCTGTGAATTTGGTGCACTCCAGTGTACTCTAAAACTCATACTTAAGAGTCATTCCTGGGTGTGGTATGGACCATTTTCTCTTATGGCTTGAAAACACCAAATATTCTCAAAATCTAGCTTTGGTTCTGAAACCCCGTTTCCCACCTCCACTTGGCTATGCCTGGTCTGTGGGGCAGCTGCTGGCCAGGAAGGCCTCCGTGAAATCGCTCCTCGTACTTGCAGGTTCATCCCTGAGTCCCCCCGGTGGCTCATTTCTCAGGGACGATTTAAAGAGGCAGAGGTGATCATCCGCAAGGCTGCCAGAATCAATGCCATCGTCTTGCCCTCTACCATCTTTGACCCAAGTGAGGTAAGCAGACCGTGGGAGCTGTGAGGTCTTCAGTGACCATGACGTCCAGGCAGCCCACAACACAGCCTGAAGCCCTTCCTTCACACAGGAGTCCAGCCTTCACCCTGCCTGAGCCTCAGCTGCCCCCTAAATCTCTCCCTGTTTCCCGAGGATTTTAGATTTTCATACTTTATGTTATCATTTTCTAGCAATCGTATAATTTAACTATTATTTTTAATAATAAATACAAAGTAATAGGCCTTCCACAAAATTGGCACTTGGAGAAATCATTGTTTCTAGGGAGTAAGCTCCCTATGTAGTTTCTTATCTTAAACAAATAATGAGGTCCGTAAAATGTGAAGCAAAAAGATTTGGAGTTAGAAATGCTCAGTCTCCTGACCACCAGCTGTTAGCTGTTGCAGGTCATCTGGGAGCCCGGCCCTTTGAGATCCATCCCTCCCCTGCCCTGCCCAGCCCTCCCTGCAAACCATGTTCTCACGCACCATCAGTAACTTCCTGGCTCTGCTTGATTCCTGGGTCTTGCGCTTGCTGTCCCTGTCCTTCCACCCTCTCCGCTACAGGCAGTTTCCCCCAGTCCTATGATGGCGAGAAGAGGTTAGAGTTGTCATTGTTGGCTGATCACATTCTGGAATGTGTCTCTGATCTGACGGGAAGACAAGGGGCATGGCTGTGAACACAGCCACCCGCTGTCATGCTGAAGTGCACGCAAAAGGCATGTTAGAGACGCTTCACTCAAGATGCAGGCTCGAGGTTTGGGAGAGAGACCAGTTATTACAGGCAGCAACAGCTCTCGCTCTGCACCTGCTGGAAGGGGACTGAAGCACAAAGGGCAGGGCAGGAATAGATGGCAGGGAAGGCTTTCCAGGGAGGGGTTGTTCTGGGTGAGTCCACAGACCCACTGGCATCTCTCAGGAAATGAGGCTATTTCAAGGGATCCATTAAGTCAGAAGTTGACCTTTTGTTGAACTGCTAACTTGGGAAAAACAAACTCCAAAGCTGGGTTCACTTAAGAAACCAACATCAGTGTGTTTGGACATATGGTTTATTAATGTCCCTGGTTGTGCCAGATTTCACAGGAAGTTCCTCTGGGTGAAGCTGAGGTCAATTTTCCTGTTTTTCTGTCTGAAATTTTTTTTCCTTGGAAGTAGACCAGTAACTCCATGGTATAAGGTCTCAAAACATTAATTCTTTAAAGTGTCAGCTCCACAAACCACATAGCCAGGTTCTCTCTCTGACCCAGAGGGCAGGAAGCCAGCCTTGGAAGGAATGCTCAGAGGCCTCCCAGGAATGTGGCCACTGATGGTGGCTGGGTTGCTGCCGAGAGGGAGCCGGGAGCTTGGGCCTCTGCCTTGGATTTCTTTGCTGAGTCCCCTGAGGGACTGGTCACCTAGTTTTCTTTTTCTTGCTCACTAATTTGTTACCAACAAGGCCTGGGGAAGCCTACTGTAGCCCAAGATACAGGCTCTCTACTTACTCTTTTCGAGAAAGAAACATGAAACACTCCCCAACCCGGAGAAGTGGAGAACTAAGGTGCTGGGCTCGGGTGTGTTGTTAGATCTCTGAGTCTCCAACTTGCCCTCCCTGCCATGCTCTGTCATGTCCTTTCCGCAGCTACAAGACTTCAGCGCCCAGAAGCAGCAGTCCCACAGCATTCTGGATCTGCTCCAGACCCGGAACATCCGAATGGTCACCATCATGTCCATAATCCTGTGGTGCGTGAGACCCACCTGAGGCTTCTAGACAAAGCTGGCAGTGGCTGCCAGGTCTCTGGTTTGCAGACTGTGTCTGAGACCAAAATTGAATGCCTGTATCATCAGAAAGCAGAAGGGTGGTCCTGGTAGTGAATGAAATGGGCATGTCCCATTTATAATGTGATGGAAGCTCAGCAGAGGAGAATGAACCTGTTGTGCCGTCCTTTTGGGGAGATATGGGATCTTTGGGGTCCCTCCAGGTCCTAGGGCAAACCCTTTGGGTTCTTGTTTGGTTGGTCCTGTGTCCTGTGCCTTGGTGACCGAGGACAAGTAAGGCCTCTAAGGAGGATGTCAGTGAGGCTGCTATGGAGCCTTTCTGTTACAGAGGCTCTGAAGTGGTTTCTGGACCTGTGGAAGCAGGACTGTTGCCCTCTGGGATATTTGGAGACTGTCCTGAATGCAGGGCCATGGCCTCGGTGTCTCCATCAGGTTCCCTCTAACGAGGCATTTCATCACATGTCTCAGGAAGGGGTTTGTTGGGGGCCAGTCAGAGGGAATGCATCTGAGTGCCTGGATAGCATGTGCTCCATGGCCAGACCCTCAGGCCATTACCTGAGCCTGCTTGGTGAGGAAGGCAGACTTCATCTCAGAATCCTTATTATTTGGGGCAGCCAACCATTTTGCTCACCAGGGAATACTACGAGCCACCCATTTCCAAGGAATGGCCCAGGATCCCTGAGGGATCAGGGATAAGCCTCAGACAGGACCAGCGTTCAGGCTGCACACACACTTGCTGGCCTGTGCCAAGCCACCCCATGTGGCCCCCAGCTGGCTGCCGCTCTGGGTCTCCCAGGGATTCCTGCACATGCCCTTTTCCCAGATGGTACAGCTATGGCTTCGACCTGCAGATGAGGCAGAAACAGTCTAATTCATAAAGATGGTGTCTGCCAGAGAGTGTTACTCATCAGCAGTAAGATGGCCATCTGGGGACAGGGTCCAGGCCAGGCAGGCGTGCCGACAGGACCCTGCCCTGAGAGCCTCCTCTCCACTCTGTGAGTCCGGTGGGGCAGGAGCGGCTGCCCCTGACCGGCCTCTTCCTGGCCGGTGGCCACAGGGTTTGCCAGGTCTCTGTCCAAACGTTTGACCTAGTGATGCTCCTGATTTTCTTCTCCCCCCAGGGCTGTCGTGCCCCACTGGGTAGCTGCCTATTACTCACTCCCTGTGAAATGAGCGGTGCGGTCCTGGGGGCAGCTCCGGGGGCGGAAGGAGGCTCTGTGAGGGCCTAGCCAGGGCTGTTAGAGCCAGAGGCAGGCGGGGCTGTTCTCGGTTTTAGTTCTCAGCGCGTTCTGTCTGAATCATATAAGCCTGTTTGCTGGGACCTTGTCTCTGGAATGCTCTGAAAGTGCTCTGGCCTGGAGTTTACACTGGACTGGGGCAAGTTTTCTTTTGTCCTAAGAAGTGAGACTCTGGGTTAAATCTGCTGCCCTCCTGGTAAGGATGGTTTTGACTGTCCTGCAATGATTGTATTTTACAAGTTGACAGGTTGGGAGGCCTGTGGGTCCTGCTTCTCAAGTTTTCTTCTGCCTCTGTTTCAGGATGACCATATCAGTGGGCTACTTTGGGCTTTCCCTTGACACCCCTAACTTGCACGGGGATGTGTATGTGAACTGCTTGCTTTCGGCCGTGGTGGAAGTGCCAGCATATGTGCTGGCTTGGCTGCTGCTGCAGCACCTGCCCCGGCGCTACTCCATGGCCACCGCCCTCTTCCTGGGCGGCAGCGTTCTGCTCTTCCTGCAGCTGGTGCCCCAAGGTAGGGCCCACGGGCAGCTGCTCTCCCCGGTCTTCGCTGAGTCACTCAGTCTCACCAGGCTGTGTCCCCAGTTAATAAAGAGAATAAAATCATGCCATCCAGCCCACCTCCAGATCCACATTCTCGACCAGAATAGCAAGAGCAGGGGTCTCATGGGTCCCTTATCATGCCCTGGGCTTTGGAGGAGTGGGGGGAACACCTGCATGGTGCTGGCCGGTGGCTAATTGTGCTCTCTACCCAAGTTAGTGGGTGCATAATTGTTTTTCTCTGTAGTGTAGGAGGGAGGAAGGAGAACCATCCCCATATTTTTGGCCTTGTCTTAGTCATTTATTTATTCAGCAGGTAGCTACAGAGTGCCTGCTGCTGCTCTCACTGTGCTGGGGCAAAGGATGCAGAAGTAAACAAGTCAGGCAGAGCCCCAGGCCCTGCAGGAGTTCACACCCTAGTTGAGCAGATAGATGGCAAAGTAGATAAAATGCTTGATGTACCAACTGTACTACCCTTCACAGTAACAGTAAAGGACAAGAGGGAACTAGTTTACATAGAGGTCATAGACTGTCCCTGTGGAGGGAACAACTGAGCAGAAATGTAGATGAAACATGGAGAAACCCATGGAAGTCTAGGAGCACAGCCTTTCAGGCCAAAGGAACATCAAAGACAAAGGCCCTCTGGAGGGAGGGAGCGTGGCCTGTGTGAGGAACAGAGCTGGTAAGAGGCAAAGAAGGAGAAGGGAGGGTCCAGGTGGCAGAGCGTCCCCAGCCATGAGCAGGAGTATTTTTAAAGCCATCTTGGTATCCCACAGATGGTAGAGGAGGCAGGCCTCCATGATTCATCGAGCAGTTGATGGGCTCTCTTAAATCCTCCATGGTACCCAGAGTTGTCAGTGTGTCCATGGATTTGGGGGCCCCTGTGGCTGGCAACAGTCTGCACAGGAACAGCATGGCAGGGAGCCCAGGAGTGCGTGTAGAGGGTCTCAGCAGAGCTTGGGTGACTCAGTGAGCAGGATGGATGGGAGGATTGTTCCTTTGGGTCCGCAGGTCTGAACTGTGGGGGTCTGAGTACAGTGAAGGCATGCAGGGAGTTAGAATCGAACTCCCCACTCATCACAGGCCAATGAGTTTACTCCACAGTGCTGTAGCATGCCTGCCCATCCCCGACAGATATCTTTATTGGCTTTGGGACTGGAAAGCAGGTTTATTTGGGCTGTTGAGGGGCTCGCTCTTGTGGTCTTTAGGCCGAGAGAGGTGCATGTCCTCACAGATAGAGGTCCTGGCCTCCTCTCAGTAACCAGCTTTGAGGGACATCTTGGCTACAGTCCTCTGACTTCCCTTATCCTACAGTGGGAAGTCAGAGAACCTGCCCCTACTACCCCTCTCCCCAGAGAAAAGGGAGAAAGTATGTTTCAGGCAGAAAGGAAATGGAGCTCTCAGTAAGTGCCTTGGGTCGGCACCTTCTTGTCTCTTCCCTTTGCCTCTCCAGACTTGTATTATTTGGCCACAACCCTGGTGATGGTGGGCAAATTTGGAGTCACTGCTGCCTTCTCCATGGTCTATGTGTACACGGCCGAGCTGTATCCCACGGTGGTCAGAAACATGGGCGTGGGGGTTAGCTCCACAGCATCCCGCCTAGGTAGCATCCTGTCTCCCTACTTCGTTTACCTTGGTAAGTCCTGTGCAAGCTCTGAGTTGCTTTAATGTGAGTTGGGGGTGGTCTGTCAACAGGAAGACAGTCACACACAGCATACGGGATCCATCCAGTCCTGGGTCTGCCTCCAGGCACACTGTGGGGAGGCGCTCTCATTTGTGAACAGAAAGCCCCCTGTAGAAATTGACGGGACATATATAGGTTTTCTTTCTGGTTTAGCCATCCCAGGCCTTCCATCAGAGAGTACAATTCCCTTATCCTAAGATGCTGCGGAGTGGTTTAGAAAGCCAGTGTACTTATTGGAGAAATTTCTTCCTGGAACCAGAGTTTAAAGGGAACATGGAGAGAAAGAGATGGATTCAGAGGGCTGATAAGCTGAGAGTTGCTGTAACTGGAGGACTTTACCTAGGGGTGGTATACTGTGTAAAGTTCTGCCTCAGGCTATTTTATGTAACAAGGCACCAGTTTTCTCTTCCTCAAAATTATGTCTTCATGGCAACTGCTGTTGCCCTGCCCATCTCTAGCCAGCACACCTTCGGGGCAGGGTGGCTCCCCACCTTGAGAGTACCCAGAGTGCTCTGGGACCGTGTACCTCTGACAAGCAGAAAGCCCCTCCTCTCTGACCTGAAGGCACATTGAGTGGCTGGGACACATCCTGGGAGGAGGAGGAGTTACTCCTGTCCCTGGATGTGTACCTTGAGTCCCTTAGAAACCCAGCGTTGGGAATAGGAATAGTGATCATGGCTTGGCCCCTTCCTCCCAGTCTGCACGGCCCCTGCATTGCCACAGCCTCCAGGCTGGGAGGACTGTGGGGGGCCAGATTCCAATCTGGCAGCTCTGACTGGGAGATGCAGAGGCCAGGAAGGTAGGTGATTCCCTTTAGAGTCCTGGGAACACAAAGAGGAAGGGAGACCAAGTGTAACTGCACCCCTGGCTTGGGGTCTCTCTGCCTCACCATAGGTGCCTATGACCGATTCCTGCCCTACATTCTTATGGGAAGTCTGACCATCCTGACAGCCGTCCTCACCTTGTTCCTCCCAGAGAGCTTTGGCACCCAACTCCCAGACACCATTGACCAGATGCTAAAGGTTAAAGGGTAAGGAGGCCTCCTTCACAATGTGGATGCACTGGGTCTGGGCCTGGCAGAATCCCCTCAGACTCACACAACTGCCCTGGACTGTTAGCCATCAGAGGTTAGAAGTGGCAGGGTGCTTCCAGCCTGTGCTCTCTGGCTTGACCCAGGCCGTGGTGTCACCGGGTGCATCTGCACAGCCACAACAGGTCTGGGACCGTGCAGAAGGTGGGAGGAACCTTTTGTTTTTGACTTAGTGAAAGATCCTCAGTTCTGGATTTTGTTTACTTTGAGCCTGCTAGACATCTTTTAAGATTAGTTCTAACATTTGTTTTGCTTATTTTTATAGAATAAAATACAGGCAAACTCCAAGCCACACAAGAATATTAAAAGATGGTGAAGAGAGCCCCACAGCCCTGAAAAGCACAGCCCTCTAATACAACCTCCAGTGAGGGAGGAGGTGGAAAGGAAGTTCTGTGTCTTGTCAGAGCAGCTTGTTCAGACAGAGAGTCCGTCAGTGGCAAAGGGCTTTGCTGTGCATTCTCTTGGCCCAGTTTCTGGCTTATTAATGGATCGACACCAGACTCTAAGGCTGCTTGTGGTCCTGGCACGCCACCTGCCCTCCAGGAACTCTGTGGCTACTGGTGGACACCTTTAGATAACTCCTAACTAGTAGGAGGATGGACTTGGCACTTCCTGAGAAGTTAACTGTTCACTAGACCCACTGGGATTTGGAAGAATATGAGAAGCATCTAATGAACTTATATTTTAATTTCAGACCCTGAAAAGGCCCCTGAGCAAATTGAAGGTCTGCTCCCCACCCCTCCTCAAATTTTGTCCCAGTTCCTTCTAATGGTGCACTTTACAGGAAAAGAAATAATTTCCCTGGGAGCTTGGCTTCCCACACTTTCTCAGTTACAGAGGCCTATAACTGGGATTACTGCCTTCCCGGGGCAGGAGAGCACAGGTCTGGGGAAACCTAAAGGTAATGAATGTCAAGGGGACTGAGCAGATACAGGAAATGGGCAACAGCATTGATCTGTGACTCCTGGACCCCTCAGTACGGCTACTGGGTAGACTTGTTTACGTCCGATCAAAGCACTGGGCTTGTCCAGGCCCATCAGAGATGCATCATTGAATCTACTAGGCTGGTTTTCCACTGCTGTATAAATCCAGCCTCGCTGCTGTGGCATCTGATACACAGTTGGAAGGAAGTGTATCAGTGAGAGAGACAGGCACACTTGTCTCTTCTCTCAAAACTATAATGTGGATTTTACTGTGTGTGTTTGTTTGTTACATCTTTTTTTCCTTAAGTTATTTGCCCTTCAGAATAGACTTAGAAAAGGCTGATCCCTTAGCTTCCTGGTTTCTCTCTCTTTTTTTTTCCCCCAATCAAGAATTACTGGCAATGCTTTGCGGTTACCACTCATGCAAGGCCTCACCAGCCTTAGCCACTAGCACGTTCCTGAGCGCCAGAAATAATGTCATTGTGTGTGTTCATTTTGTGACATCTAATCATGGAGAAAAATGGCGAAGAAAGTCAAATCGTGTTCACAGTCTTTCAGAGTTGCTCACTCCGGTTGTGTAACGTTGGGAGGTATTCTGTGTTCAGGGTAACTGTCTTCTCTCTTCTGATTATGGTACCATGGTACTGCGAAAGCATATGCTTCACCCAGTCAACAAACCATATTTGTGTGAAAGCTACTGAAGTGCCTTGGGAAGTGAAGATGTTTTAATAAATAAAACAATTTTTAAAATAATAGCAACTGCCCGCAACCCTTATTTCCACACCACACCATCACCTGACTTTTCTCTCTGTCAGCTTGGGCCGATTCTAGCAGTGATTTGCAATCAGTCTGTAATGCTAAGATTTAATCCCTGTGTGCTAGAAATCGTCACTCTATTAATTGACAATGGACTGAGCCAGCCCTTTGCCTCTCGGTCTGGGTTCCCCTGAGAACAGAGCCTGCAAGCAGTGCTTCGTGCAGTTAGGAAGTTTATTTGGGAGCAAGAGTCCAGGGAGCAGGAGTAGCATAATGGGAGGAAACAAGACAAGAATGCATCAGGTGGCCAGGGCCGAGGACCCCGCTCTCTCCAGGTGGAACTGCTGAGGAGCCTCATGAAATGTATGTCAAAACCATCTGCACCATGAATAAAAGAGGAAGCATTCACATATTGGCCCTCATCCCCAACTCGTCAAAGGCAGCCCCATAGGTGTCGGCTCTCATTTCCAGGTTGCACATGCATGAGTCCCAAAGAGGTTCTGCCCCTGGGTAGAAAGCAAGAAGTAATACATTGCAGGCCCACAGTGAGGCATTGCCAGGCTGCCCTTCAGCGACGCTGGTCAAAGCCTGTGTGAACTGGTCACTGCAAGCAACAGTGTTTGGAGTAAGTGGTGGAGCTGAGAGGATTGGGGGTTGTACATGGTACACAGTACACACACATACAAAATGTGTCACAGGGCAATTTGAGCTAGAATATGTATGTATGTGAGCTAGAATATGTATTTACCTGGGTAAAAAAAGCTCCAGTGTTGGAAAGATGACATGTGGTCAAACTTGAGGGGGTGGAGGTGGGGGGAGGAAGGAAGCTTGTTTCTGTGACACTGTTGACTTCTCCACTCCTCAAACCTGATTCTCTGCACAGTTCCTAATTAAATGACATCAGAGTGGCTCCAGAATATAAATTAAGGTCCTGCCTGCCCTTTATCCTGTTGCATAAATGAGTCCTGTGATGGGGCAACAGCCCGTGTCACTGCTCCCAGGGCTGAGCCAAGTCTCCAAGTCCTCTGTCTAGGCCTGTTGGACTCTTGTGCAGCTGGTTTCCATCAGAGTCACGACTTTGGGAAGACTAAGCTGTCCTGACCAAGGATCTCCTTTCAGGGAGCAAAGTGTGCATGACCTGTAGTCACAGGGACAGTGGGTAAGTGATGAGGTGCTCGGTAAATACCCATAGAATGTATGAGGGACATATCCAAGGTGGTGAAGGAACAATCCAGATTTAAAAATAATAAAATGCTTTCTACCACAGAAATAGGGAAAACAAAGAGTTTACTCTATAATCTTTTCCTATTCTTGGCACCTAGCTCCTGTCTCCATCAGAGTTTCCTGAACACTTTCATGAATTCCAGAAGGACTGGTGTTTGCCAAAGAGAATTATCCTGCTCACCACCTAATCTAAATGATGATGAATGAGCTGGGCAGAAGGCCCTTTTCTCTGTCAGATAGTAAGTAGCACAACAAATCTTTCCCCTCGGTGTGTGTCATTTAATTGCTCTTCCTAAAGGGCTGATGGAAAGAGGCTTGATGTCATATATCAATGATATCTAATGCTGTGAGCCACTGCTATAAAAGCAGTTTGGAAAAATAAAGGCACACCTCATTTTATTGTGCCTCACGTATGGCACTTGGCAGATAACTGCACTTTTAACAAATGGAACTTCAGTGGAGGAAGTCAGTGCAGATGTGGTGCAAGTAGCAATAGAACCAGAATTAGAAGGGCAGCCTGAACATGGGACTGGATGGCTGCATCGCATGATAAAACTTTAATAGAGGAGTTACTTCTGATGGACGAACAAAGAAAGTGGTTTCTTGAGATGGAATCTACTAGTGAAGATGCTCTCAAGATTGCATTGGGATTAGAATTACATACACTTAGTTGATAAAGTGGCAGCAGGGTTTGAGAGGATTAACTCCAAGTTTGAACATTCCATAGGTAAAATGCTACCCAATGCCATCATACGCTACAGAGAAATCATTCATGAAAGGAAGAGTCCATCAATGTGGCAGATTTAATTGCTGACTTGTTCTAAGAAATTGCCACAGCCACCCAGCCTTTAGCAACCACCACCCTGATCAGCCAACAGCCATAACGTCAAGGCAAAAAGATGCTCACTGTAAGCTCAGATGATAGCATCTTTGAGTAATAAAATATTTTTAAATTAAGGCATGTTCTTTGGTTTTTTTTAGACACGATGCTATAACACACTTAAAAAACTACAATATAGTGTAAATACAACTTACATGCACAGGGAAACCAAAAAGTTGATTTGATTACTTTATTGCAATATTCACTTTATGCAATACTCACTTTATTGGGGTGGTCTAGAACCAAACCCACCATGATCTCCAAAGTATGCCTGTTTAGTTCTCATAAAATGCCCAGGATGACAGAATCAGAGGTTTCTCAGCAGAAATCACATGTCTTCCTGGAGTCTCAGGCAGACCTACCCCAGAAGGTCTCACCTTGGGAGGAAGGGGCCTAATCTCAAGGACAGTTGTGCAAGAAACTGCCAGTGATACCAAACATCATCTGTCTGTTTGCCAGCCAGAGGGCAACAGCCAGGCTTTCATTTTACCCTGGAAGAAGTCTCACATGAGAAACTCTTCTCATGGAGGTGTGGAAATATACTGTACACATCAAGGATGGACTACTAAATGCATGCAGTGGTATCCGCATTTCACAAGGCTAGTCTACTGAAGAGATTTGAAACATTTAATTATCACGTAATCTTTCATTGTGAACAAAATAGTTCCAAAAATGCCCTATGACTTTATAGAATTGCCCTCCCCTATACCAGACAAGTGAGCCCAAAAAAGTAAAGACGTATAAAGGTTTTTCACCAAAATTAACCAAATGAGAAAAAAGCATGACAATTCAATACACTCTTAACAGTGGTAAAGGAAAGAAGAAGATTCTAACATTATTTGTAAACTTTCTAGCCATACTAAGAAGCCGTCAACACCTGAAACAGTCTCTCTAATATCCCCAAATCTGGCCAACAGCAGACTGGATGAAGTCCTTTATTTACCTCTTCAAAGATTTAAAACAAATTGGTAAAGTGGAGAAAATAGGTAATGGGGCTGATTATTCTGAAAAAATTAGACCTGCCCTATAAGAAATGATAAAGTGAGTCCTTCAGGCTGAAATGAAAGGCTAGTAGACAGCAACTCAAAATCACAGGAAGGAATAAAGAACACGGAAAAGAGAACTACCTAAGTAAATATAAAAGACAGTGTTAATGAAAGTGAGGAAATTACCAACCTTATAAAAATAAAATGAATTATAAGAGATTAAGTAATTGTATGCCTATAAATTAGATAACCTAGATGAACTGGACAGTTCCTACATACAAATTACCAAAACCAACTCAAAAAGAAACAGAAAATCTAAACAGACTTAAGAGACTGAATTAATAATAAAAAAAAAAACCTTCCAACAAAGAAAAATCCAGAACCAGATGGCTTCACTGATGAGTTCTTCCAAATAGTTAAAGAAGAATTAATACTAGACCTTCTCAAATTCTTCCCCCAAATAGAATTCTGAGGCCAGCATTACTGAGACCAAATCCAGACAGAAACCAAAAGAAAAGGAGACTAGATCAGTATCTCTTATGAACATAGATGTAAAATAGTCAACAAAATACCAGCAAACCAAATCTAGCAGCATACTAAGAGGATTATATATCATGACCAAGTGGGATTTATTCCAGGAATATAAGGGTAGTTAAATATACAAATATTAATGTAATGCAACACATTAATAGAATGAAGGTTTTAAAATATTATATCAATTGATACAAAGAACCATTTGACAATATTCAACACCCTTTCATGATAAAAAAAAAAACAGAACAAAACACCCCAACAACTAGAAATAAAAGAAAACTTCCTCAACATGATAAATGGCATCTATGAAAACCACACAGCTAACATTATACTCAGTGGTGGAACTGAAAATTTGCCCCTTAAGATCAGTAACAAGACAAAGATGTTCATCTTGCCACTTCTGTTCAACACTGTGATTCTGGCCATAGCAATTATACAAGAAAAAGAAAAAGTATCCAATTGAGAAGGAAGAGTAAAGCTACAGTAATCAAAACTGTGTTACTGATAGTAAGATAGACATATAAACCAATGACACAGAATACAGAGCCCAGAAATAAACCTTTACACATATGGTCAAATGATTTTCAAAACAGGTGCCAAGACCATTCAAGAGGAAAAGGACAGTCTTTTCAACAATGGTGCTTGGAAAATTGGATGTCCACATGAAAAGAATGAAGTTGGACCCTTACCTTATACAACATGTAAAAATTAACTCAAAATGAATCAAAACCTAAATATAAGAGCTAAAACTCTAAGACCATTTAGAAGAAAATGGAAATTTTCATGACATTGGATTTAGCAATGATTTCTTGGATATGACACCGAAAACACAGGTAATGAAAAAAAATACATTAACTATTTCATCAAAGCTCTATTAAAATCTTTTGTTATATGTCAATTATATCTCAGTAAAGCTGGGAACAAAAATAAAAACCTTTGTGCATCGCTATCAAGAAAGTGAAAAGGAATCCCCACGAAATGGGAGAAAATATTTGCAAGTAATAGATCTAGTAAAAAACTGTTACAACCCAACAAAAAGAAAAAAATTTAATGGGCAAAAGACTTGAATAGATATTTCTCCAAAGAAGATAAACAAATGGCCAGTAAGCCCATGAAAAGCTGTGCTAATCATCTGGGAAATACAAATCAAAACCACAAGATACCACTTCATACTCATTAGGATGGTTGTTATAAAAAAAGAAGAAAAAAACAGAGAAAATAGCAAGCATTGGCAAGAATGGGGAGAAATCGGAACCCTAGTGCACTGCTAGCAGAAATGTAAAATGGTGCAGCTGCAGTGGAAAACAGTATGGTGTTTCCTCAAATAATCAATCATAAAATTACAATATTCTTTAGCAATTTCACTTCTATAGGTATATACTTAAATGAATTGAAAGCAGGGACTTAGACATATTTGTACACCTATGTTCATAACATTATTTACAACAGACAAAAGGTGGAAACAACACAAGTGTCCATCAACAGATGAGTGGATAAACAAAATGCAGTATATTATTCTGCCTTAAGAAGGAATGAAATCCTGATACATGCTACAACATGGATGAACCTTGGAAACATTATGCTAAGTGAAATAAACCAGAGAAGGACAAATATTGTGTGAGTTCATCTAGAATTGTCAAATACAGACAGATAGTGGAATAATGGTTACCAAGTTTCAGGAAGAGGTAATGGGAGCTATTATTTCATGGGTACAGAATTTCAGTCTGAACTGATGAAAACGTTCTGAAGACGGATGGTGGTGTTGACAGCAATAAATTTTGAATGTACTTAATGCCACTGAACTGTACACCTAAAATGGGTTAAAGTGGCTAGTTTTGTGTATGTTTTATCACCATAATCAATTGTTCAAGTATAACAGCAATAAACATTCTTAAATATTAAATTTAAACAATAAGATACCCATGAATCCTTTTTGAAATAAACTATTTAAAAATGAAATCCAGGCCATTAATAAATGAATCCATTGGCAACTCATATAACAAAACACTAGTTTACCTAATATGAAAATATCTCCCACAAAAAAAAAAAAAACTGGGCAAGAGATATAAACAAATTGCAGAAACTGAAGTACAGATGACTTTAAACATAAGATTCTGTACCTCACTCCTAATAAGAAAAATACAAATGAAAACAATATTGAGATAACATTTCTCATCTACCCATCCATCCTCCTCTCTGTATAAATGCAAAGAAAAATATATCTAATAATATTTTTCTAGTATTAATAGTATTAATTTTTTTATGGTAAGACTTGGGAGAGCCTTTAAAGCACTATTATTCTACTTTCTATAGTGTTTATATTCCTCATTCTGAGCATGTACAAGCTTTGAAGTGGTTTTTAGTTAAACAATAAAACTGGAAGTAAATACACAAAATGAGAACAGGGATGAATTATTTTCTACTGTGTATTTTTTGGTATTTTTTTAAAACTCTTCCAACGTCCTCTCAAAACTTCACATATTTTTAATGTATTTCAACCTGTTATGATACACTTCCAGTTTTAAATTTCTCCTTGACATTCTTGCCTCTGTCCATATATTATCCTCCTTCATCTCCAATTATCCCAATTCTACCCATGTTCAAGGTTCACCTCAAGTACATCCTCTTTCTGGGAGGCAGTATAGTTTATTGTCTAAGTGTCCACACCCGGGGCAGATACATGGTCCGTGCAGTCCAAAAGTAGGCTTCTCCAATTCCTAGCTCTGTAACCTTGGGCAATTCACTTAACCTTTCGAAGAGTCAGTTTTCTCATCTGTAAAATAGAGGACATAGCTGGTGTTGGCAAAACTGGATAGCAATATGCAAGAGAATGAAACTGGATTAGTGTCTAACCCCATACAAGACCTGAATGTAAGTCTTACCATTATGAAACGATAAAACTCTTAGAAGAAAACATAGGCAAAAATCTCTTGAATATAAACATGAGCAACTTTTTCCTGAATGCATCTCCTCGGACAAGGGAAACAAAATAAAAAATGAACAAGTGGGACTACATCATGCTAAAAAGCTTCTGTATAGCAAAGGACACTATCAGCAGAACAAAAAGGCATCCTACAGTATAGGAGAATATATTTGTAAATGACATATATCTGACAAGGGGTTAACATCCAAAATATATAAAGAACTCATATGCCCCAACACCCAAAAAGCAAATAACCCTATTAAAAAAATGGGCAGGGGATATGAACAGACAAATCTCCAAAGAAGAAATTCAGATGGCCAACAGGCACATGAAAAGATGCTCCACATTGCTAATTATCAGGGAAATGCAAATTAAAACCACAAGGAGATATCACCTCGTGCCAGTTAGGATGGCCAATATAGAAAAGGATAGGAACAACAAACGCTGGCGAGGATGCAGAGAAAGGGGAACCCTCTTACACTGCTGATGGGAATGTAAGCTAGTTCAACCATTGTGGAAAGCAGTATGGAGGTTCCTCAAAAACCTCAAAATAGAAATACCATTTGACCCAGGAATTCCACTCCTAGGAATTTACTGTAAAAGTGCAGTTTCCCAATCTCAAAAAGAGACTATGTTTATGGCAGCACTATTTACAATAGCCAAGAAATCGAAGCAACCTAAGTGTCCATCAGCAGATGAATGGATAAAGAAGATGTGGTACGTATACACAATGGAGTATTATTCAGCCATAAGAAAACAAATCCTACCATTTGCAACAACATGGATGGAGCTAGAGGGTATTATGTTCAGTGAAATAAGCCAGGCGGAGAAAGACAAATACCAAATGATTTCACTCATCTGTGAAGCATAAGAACAAAGCAAAAACTGAAGGAACAAAACAGCAGCAGACTCACAGAACCCAAGAATGGTCTAAAGGTTGCCAAAGGGAAAGGGACTGGGTTGGGGGGTGGGTGGGAAGGGAGGGAGAAGGGGAATAAGGGGCATCATGATTAGCACACATAATGTAGTGGGGGGGCACAGGGAAGGCAGTATAGCACAAAGTAGACAAGTAGTGATTCTATAGCATCTTACTATGCTGATGGACAGTGACTGTAATGGGGTATGTGGTGGGGACTTGATAATGGGGGGAATCTAGTAACCACAGTGTTGCTCATGTAACTGTTTATTAGTGATACCAAAATAAAGTAAGTAAATAAGTAAATAAAATGGAGGACCTATCTCATTGCGTTTTTTTTAAGGATTAAATTTGATCATGCATGTGAAGTGCTTAGCAATACCAAATTTGTTTTGACAATAGTAGTATGGCTGTTCTCCTGATCTCCTTTATGTCATTGTTTATGCTACAAATAATAAATCTGTATCATATTCTGTTTGGTTCCATGAGGAAAATATAACTACTTTTCGGTGAATTACTTTGACTCACTCATCCCTTCATGGAAAACATACTTCATTGTGTCCACACCTACCTCTCTTTTTTAGTCCAAGCAGGCTAGTAGTATCTGGGCTTCCAGAACGCCTAATAACAAGAAGTAAACTTACCATTAGCCTCCACACGTTACCATGAGATGGGAATGGGCTGTCCAGGACCTGTGATTAGTGAAGGAAAATTGATCTAATACTCATGTAGTAGTCGTGATTTGTGTTTAGTAGCACGAAACAGTGTTGAACAGATCTGAACAGCTCTGCCCTCTCTCAGGTGATCCATTCAGACAGGATGCTGGTGACTACAGTCCCCATGACCCCACCCAGCTCACCTAGGGCACCTTGCTCAGAGAGAGTCAGAGCAACAGTGCCTTTTGGAGTGCTGGCTGCTTTTTCCCACAGAATGACAAGAGATTTCCATCTGGGCTGCCAAATATGTGAGTGTTTTCCTTCAGGAACACTTAGAGAAGACTACTCCTCTTTCCCAGGAAACCAAGGCCCCTGAGGAGCAAAATTATTTACCTTTGATTATTCAAGAACAATTGCTTGCTCTCTTTCTATTTTTTTCTTACTTTTTCCTCTTCCTCAAAAAGTTAAAGGATATTTTTCTAGAGGAAACAGTTCTAGTATTGAGCTCTACTTTGGGAATTACCAAAATTTGCATTTGACAAAAAAGACCAGACACTAGCTCACCCAGAGGACTTAGTTAACCGTTTGGCAGCAAAGCACAAACCTTATGAGCAAGAAAGTGGACATGGAGTTGCCCTGCCCAACTGACAACTCACCCAACGTACAGAATCGAGGCCTTCCCAAACTTGGTCCTTTTCAAGATTCTGCAGCTCACTCAAGGGCATCGCTGTGCCAGTCTGGGTCTTCCAAGGGCAGATGCCAAGGTGGAATTAAACATGCAAGAGTTTGTTGGGGAAAATGCTTATTAAGGGTAAAGAGGGCAGGGAGCAGGAGTAGGAAGAGAGAGCTTCAGACCATGAGGCAGGTCTGTGCCCTGTGAATGGGGAGAAGGAAGGAAGGAGGACTAAGTAGGAAGAGCCCTAGACTGCAGAGCCGTTCTGTGAAAGGCCAAGCCGATGGGAAGCCCAGAGCACAGATTGCCTGTTAGAGGACTCCCATGGGCAGAAACGTCCCAGCTCTGGTACCTGCACCAGAGTCCCAGCTCTGGTACCTGCATCTTGCTCACTGACTGGCAGCAGCCAGAGAGTGTGTAGCCCTATGTGAATACTGCAGTGGATCTGAACATGTGGCAGCTGGAGACTGTCAGCCAAGTATGTTCTTTGTAGAAGGCCTTCTTAAAGAGAGATGTGTGTCCCTCCATGGGTGCCACATCATTCATTCAGTTATGCAGCCTGGGAGTCATGGTTCATACATTCTCCCTTATCTCTAAGTCCCAATCCATTGTCAAGTTCTGGCCATTTCACCTCCTAAATATCTCTCACATCTGTCCATTTCTCTCCAACCCCTCCCCCATTACTACCATCATCTTGCGCCCAACTGGTGACCATCTTTCAATCCATTTGCCACACAGCAGGAGCCATCTTTTCAAAACACATGTCAGATGATATAATCCTATTTAAACAACACCAGTGCTCATAGGATAAAGACCTAAGTCCTTAGCATGAACTCTAAGGCCCTGCCTATTACAGCTTTTGTCTTACTCTCCAGCCTCCTGTGGACTTGGGTTCCCCCTACTTGCTCTCCTCCATTGACTCTTTGGGCATCAGATAGATAAGGGTTCCAATCCAGCCTGCTACCCATTCCCCACATGTTCCAAGTTCTTTCCTGCCTCTGGACCTTTGCACATGCTGTTCCCTCCACCAATTAACTCTTCTCCCACCCCATGCCCCTTCACCCAGTTAACTAAATCTCATTCTCCCAAGTTAAACATCACTTCTTCAGCAAAGCCTTCTCTGCACCCCAGACAAGTTTAAATCCTTTGTCATTCCCTCATAGAATCAAATGCACTTTGCAGCATTTAGGATGGTATTCTGTATTTGACTGATTATTTGATTGCCTGACTACCTCACCAACATGTGTTTCCTGAGGGCAGAGACCATATCTATTTTTGTTCATTACTGAATTCCCATCATTAGCAGAGTAACTGCATTTTGTAGTTGCCACAAAATATTTGTTGAATGAATAAAGTATCTAAAAGGGTTATCTGATTTTTTTCCTTTTTATTTTAATCGCACACCAGGTGTTTACTTTCTAAGCAATGAATTCTATCTTTCTATTTATATTGCTGTCCAGCTAATAGATAATGTGTTGCATTATCTATCCCCACTTCACCTCACCCCCACCCTCCACCCATGGTAAAGTCTTTGAGGGATGGCCTTGGGCTTGGATTTTTGGGTCTTCGTGGATGAGCACTGCAGGCCTGGATAAAATGCTCGTTGCAGATCTTGCTATTGCATAAGATTTTATTTAATTAGGTGAGGAAGGGTAGGAAGGTAAGAAAAATGAGTTGACCCCAAAATGTTGGGATACAGAGTTGATCTTTGAAATTTAAATTATAAATCAAGTCAATCAGAGCAAAGACAAACAAAATGCCCCCACAAAGAGAAATAAGGATTTCTAGACCTACAAGACCTAACAGTACTGTTACCCAGTAAGGCCTTGATCTAACTAAAAAAGACATGTGACCATCTGAAGAGGGGCAGCATAATAAAGAGCCTTGGCAGCACAGATGGAGGCTCCACGGGGCACCATCCCAGGAAGGGCCAGCCAGGCCAGTGTGACTCCAGTCTTCCCAGGAGGTTGTTTGACCTTTGGTGTAGAGGAAGACATACCTAGGCTGCCCAAGGCCAATACCATTAAACACATAAGATTATTGAGTCTTATTATTCAAGCTTGCCACCTTCTGACAGCGAGGATCCAAATCGCAGTTGTAAGAATAGAATGCTCTCATCAGGCAACTGCAAGGGTCTTGTGTTCCCGACAGTGTTGCTTCTAACAGGAATGGTTCAACTCCAGGTTTTAGAACCAGACATCCTTTATCTGAACTCTGACTCTACGACTGACATGCATACGAACTGTGTGACCTTGGAGATCCCGCTGGAAAAAACATCACAACATACCACAATTATAGGGAGAATTAAATGAAGCAATGTATGTAATGAATGCACTTAGCAAATCCAGCAAACAGTTAAAGAAATCAAATAAATTGTCATTCTGGTTTTATACAATGCTGATTTTTAATCAAATTATATTGGGAATACAGAATCTTATCGATGTTTTCCAAGTAGAAACGCTTACAAAATGATTTTCAGATTTCAGTGTCTGATGCTGGACAGAGCTACAGGGACTTCTGTCAAACTTTGTAGCGTTGCTCTACTCTGACAAACCCCGTCGGGTGGCCTAATTACAGGGGCTCATTGCCAGGCTAAGCGTGAGGTGCCTTCCCAAAAGGCTTTAGTGCCTCTTCAGTCCTTCTAAATCAAGATTACACAATCCAGACTTTGACACCTATCCTATTACTACAGAGACTTTCAATTTTATCAGCTGACCAGTAGAGAATGGAAGCATCCAGAAAAACAATGACTGATCATTTGATTGCCTGACTACCTCACCAACGTGTTTCCTGAGGGCAGAGACCATATCTATTTTTGTTCGTTACTGAATTCCAGTAATGAACTGGTGGCTGCAATCAAAGAATCCACCTAGAGGCTAACAGAAAATACTTATCGTTCTGGTATTTTCTCCCTTCACATTTCATTTAATTCCTACAACCCTGAGGTAGGCATGGTCATTAAGTCCATTCTACAGGGTTAGAAACTAAGAGCAAGGGAGTAAATACTTTTCCCATATCACACATCAATAAGTGTACCGGGAATCTCTAAATCCTTGGGTATTGATGGGCACTTTAAACAAGGGAGTCCAAACCTTAAGCTTTTTGTTCCATTTTTTCATATCAATTGGAGGGTCCCCCATATCGTCATCACTGACTTGATTTCTCCGTCGACCCAGGATGAGGAGACGGGCACCTCACTGTCAGGACCAGGCTGTTCCAAGGGACGGTGCCGCAGCTCGGCAGAAGGGCCAGTGCGCATGCCTGGGCTTGGGAGCTGCGGGACCCCTGGGGTCTGCGAGGCAAACGGGCCCCAGTCGCTCAGCGCCTCCAACCCGGGCCCCTCGGCTTGTTCCCAGCGCCGGCCAGCACCCGCCCCCTCAGGTCAGAAGCCCACGAGGCGCCGCCAGCAGTCAGGTCCCGGGCGGGCTGCCAGCCGCGAGGCCCCAGCAGGCGCTGGCTGCGGGGCAGATGCGGGAAGCCGCCGCGACCGACCGAGGCGCCGCGGGCCTCTCCACTCGCTGCCCGGCCCCCGGCCCCCGGCCCCTGGACCCCCGCCCCGGGCCCCGCCGAGGCAGGTGCGGCCGGGAGGTGCGCCAGCGGCCTCTCGGGTGGTCGGGGCTCCGGCCCGAAGGCCGCCCGGCCGGCCGCACACAGACCCGAGGCCCCCGTCCCTGGCGGCCGGCCCGCGCCCCGCGCTCCCCGAGCGCTCGGGCTCGGTCCCGCCTCTCGGCAGGTTTCGCTTTCGTTTTCCGGGCACTGTCGTTAAGGAAAATGAAAGTGGCCGTGGCCAGGCCCGGCGCGGCTGCCGTCGGGGCGAGGGGCGCAGAGTGCGGGGCGACCGGCCTGGAGCCGGGAGCCGGGACCGCAGCCCCCACCGGTCGAGGTAAGCGCAGCCCCTTCGCGGCCGCCTCGCGGGCTCCTCCTTGCGGACCGGGCGGGCGGGGCGCCAGGCGGCTGGGACGCGGGCCGGCCGGCAGGGGTTGCTCCTTGGGGCGGGGAGGGCCTGAGACGCGGCGGCGCGGGGGCTTCTTGGTTCCGAGCCTCCAGGCCGCCGGGAAGACCTCGGGGAGCTCAGACCAACAGGGAGGGACCTGACAGCCCGGGGTTGAGGTGGGATCGTGGCCAGTCGGGCCACCGTCTTCTGCACACGTTTCCTTTTTGTGGAACACCACCCCCCACCCCCAGTCCCACCACGGGGTTCGGTAAAAATCAAAGTAGAGGATGTAGTAAAATGCCGAGCAGAGTGAGTGCCTCTCCCGAGCTCAGCAGGGAGGACCCTTTCTTACCTATCAGCGACCCCTTTTCCCCACCTAGCCCCACCTTCTTGTAGTTGGGCTTTTAAGTTTTTCAGATCTTGTGTACTTGGGCACACTTGGGGTGCCTTCCAAGCGTTCCCTGAACTGGCAGGCTTGCAGCTCGCCTCTCTGCATTGTAGGTTTGGAGAGCAACTAGGCCAGGATGCCGCCCCTCTGCCAGGACGCCAGTCCGGGGCTGGAATCAATCAATGGGCAGGGAAGGGTGCAGTCAGGGACCCAGCCCTCCTCGAAGCAGGAAACGCTCCGTCCACTGTGTCCTCCAGCAGAAGGGTGAAAGATGAGTGTCCAGGTCTTTGCTCTGGGTCAAAGATATGCGCTCATCTGTGGCATACAAGAATGGCTGTGGAGACAGTTCCTGGCAAGATAAAATACATATGCAAGTTGTTGCATATATAAGGCCGGTTGTGTGGGACAGGCATAGATGGAAGAAGGCACTAAATGTCGAATGTGACTCAGTCTGTGGGCACTTGACTCACACTTGAGTGATGGCAGTTTTCATAGCCAATACCAACAACCCCCTCTTGCTCAATTTTGTCTCAATACAAATGAATTTAGCCTAATCGTGTGGATCTGATCGTAAAGCCCATTACTGAAACAAAACTTGAATGATCTTAACTTTGAAAACGGCCATCTGAATTTGGCAAAGGGTGACCCAGGGTCCTAATTTTAAAACTATGGGTGGTGGTGAGTATTCATTGCTTTTAGAAAATACTGCCTTTACAGTGAATCAGAAAATCAGATTGTCTTATTTTGTGACTTACTTTCAAGCTATTCCTTTTGCTCTGAATTCCATAATGTCTTCTCTTTTCTCTCCCTCCTGTTAACTAAATTTAAACTGCCATGGATGGTTCTTTCCCTTTCCTTTCTAATCTGTCTGCAGGTGGGAGGAAGGGGTGTGCGTTAGACACCATCCATCATGTTTCCATCACCCTGTAGTATTGCTTCCATGTTCCTGAAAACTGAATGACTCAGCTGAAGACCACGCAAGCCCCTGTCTTCCCCGAATACCTTCTGTTCTCCGTAGCTTTATTATACATTGTTTTAGCTCCCAGTGTGATGCGCTTTGCTCTTAACGTTTTTCATTAGAAAGTAGTACATGGATTTTGTTTCCTTTTCTTAAGCTCTCAGGCTTTACTCTGTTTAATTGTTTAAATACTTCTATTCATGGTACACTGTGATCCTTGGTCCATTTAGAGTCTTTCATTTGTTTTTGTTTTATCATTTCCTCTATCTTCCATTTCTCTCTCAACACCTTCTTCCCATGCACACACAGACTTAGGCAGCCATTCTAGCATATTTGTTCTTCCTAAATGACCTTTCCTTATATCTTCTTAGAAAATGTGTGTCTTTGAAAGATATGTCATCTTGTGCTTTTGTTAGACTTACCTAAATAAACACCACTGTGCTGTAAATCTCATGCTTTCTCTTTCTCCCTCAGCATTGTGTTTTTGAGTCAAACCATGTTGCTATATGGAAGTCTAGTTCCTTGCTCCTGGATATTACATTGTTCCCTAACAAAACACCACAATTACTTAGCCAGTTTCCTGGGAATAGACCTCGGCTGGCCTCTAACTCCTAGCTTCCACAAAGTGTTGCACCAGACATCTATCTGTTTGGGTGTCTCCTGTGGTCTTATACAAGAGTTTCTCTGAGGTAGGTAGACAGATGGACAGACAGACAGACATGGGATTGCTGGGTCTTGGATACCCTCATGAACTCTGACTAAAAACTTCTACATTGTGATAAGGAAGGGCTTGACCAGTTTCCTTCCACCAGGAGTGCGTGAAAAGCCCTTTCCCAACATCTAGAGCACTTACTATTACCTAATTTACTGATTTTTGTCTGGCTGGTAGGTTAAAGCAATATTCCATTTCTGTTTTAATTGGGCATCTCATCATATTGTTTTGTCACTTGTGAATTGCCTGTCCATCTCATTTGCCCTTCTTTTCTTTTAGGTTTCTGATATTTTTCTGTCTGGTTTACACCTATTCCTTATATCTTGGTATTCTCACCAGTAACATTAAAATGTTAAACCTTTGTTAGACACAGATGTTGGAAGTCTTCTCCCAGTCTCATCATCCGTCTATTAACCTCATTTACGGTCTCCTTTTTATTATTATTAACAGTTTTATTGGGATATAATTTACATATCATAAAATTCACCTGTTAAAGAATACAATTTAGTGGTTTGTGGTATATTTACAGAATGTATAACTCTAATTTTAGAACATTTTTATTAGTCCATGAGCAGTCACTCCAGTATCCCACAGTGTGCCCCTCCCCAGCCCTGGGCAAGCACCAGTCTACTTCCTGTCTCTCTATATTTGCCAATTTCTGGTCATTTTCATATAAACAGGATCTACCGTATGTGCTTTAATGTGACTGGCTTCTTTCACTTAGCATAAGGTTTTGGAGGTTTAGCTACATCATAGCATATATCAGTAGTTTGTTCCTTTTTATTGCACAGTTGTAGCCCATCAGACAGATACACTGCATTTTGTTTATCGATTTTGCCAGTTGATGGACATCTAGGTTGTTTCTATTTTTTGGCCATTATGAATAATGCTTCTATGAACATTCATGTGCGAAATTTTGTGTGAACATAGATTTTCATTTCTCTTGGGTATATACGCAGAAGTGGAATTGCTAGATTGTATGGTAACTCTATGTTTAAACTTTTGAGAAACTTCCAGATTGTTTTCCAGAGTAGCTGCAACATTTTACAGTCCTGCCAGCAGTTAATGAGGGTTCCAATTTCTACACACCCTCATCAACATTTGTTGTCTGTCTTTTTGATTATAGCCACCCTAACTGGTGTGAAGTTGTAGCTCATTGTGGTTTTCATGTGCACTTCTCTGATGGTTAATGATGTTGAGCATCTTTTCATGCACTTATTAGCCTTTTGTATATCTTTGGAGGAATGTATTCAGATCTTTTTTAAGTTGGACTGTTTGTCCTTTATTATTGAGTTGTAAGGGTTTCTTATGTGTTCTTGATACTTGTCTGTTATTATACATATGAGTTGCAAATAGTTTCCCCCATTCTGTGTGTGTCATTTCAATTTCTTGATGGTGTACTTTGAAGTAAAATAACAGCTTTCAGTTTCAGTGAGGTTCAACTGATGAATTTTCCGCTTTATACCTTGTGTTTTGTTGTCAAATCTAAGAAATCCTTGATTAACCCAAAGTCATAAAGAGTCACTCTTATGTTTATATCTAAGAGCTTTATAGCTTAACTTTCCCTCTTAAGCTTTATAGCTTAACTTTTTTTAACGTAAGTTTTTCAATTTTATGTAGTCTTATCCATCATTTTTCTCCTTTCAGTTTGTGCTATTTGCATCTTTTTTAAGAAGTTCTTTCCTACCTAAAGATCTCACCTTTTTTTTCCCTACCAACTTTATTATTTCTTCTTCTACATTTGCATATTTAACCCAATGGGATTTTGTTTATATTACTATGGCATTGTAATATGTCTTAGTACCTACCTTTTTGTTCTTCTGTTTCAAACTCTCCTTAGGTTTTCATGGATTGTTCTTCTATAAACATTTAAAAATTTGTTTGGGAAATTCACAAGAAGTCCTCCTGATATTTTGATTGGAATCTCATTGAAATAATAGGTTGATGCAGGAGGAATTGGTACCTTTAAATGTCAAGTTATCTCATCCATGAATATGCTCAATCTCTCTATTTATGCTTTCTTTTATATACTTAAAGGTTGAAGATCTTTCTCCACAAGGCTCTTACACATTCTTTATTATGGTAATTCCCAGGTTCAATATGATTACTATTATAAGCGGTATCTTTATTACATTGCTGCCAGTTACATTCTTACATATTCTCTCTCTCTCCCTTTCCTTTTTTTTTCTTCTTTTTGGCTGGTTACTAATAGCAGTGGATTGTTTTTGTTTTTAGGTTGGTCTCATATCTGACTCCCTTTCTGAACTCCTACTCATTTTAATAGTTTTTCTGTGGACTCTCTTCAGAGTTCTATGCCAGTAATTATGCCAGTAGCAAACACTGACAACTTTTGTCTCTTTCCTTCCAATTTTGTACTTTTCCTTTTTGTCACCTCCTCATAGTGGCTACTGCCTCTGGAATTCTATTACGTGGTGATTGTCACAGCAGCCATCCTGCCCTGATCCATTTCTTAAATAGATACAGCTTCTCTCTTCAGTATGACGTTAGTAATAGGCTTCACCAGGGAAAGGAAATCTTTTTCCTTAGGATCTAAAATACCTAGAAAAGTAAATAAAATTCCATGCCTTATTTTCTAATGAAAAATTTAATAACAAAGTGTATCACATGTCATGGCTAAATCAGTGAAGAATCAAGCTACAAAGTAAAGAAGGTGTTGAGGAAAACAGGGTCTTGGTGTCCTAATTCTTCTCTAGGAGTTGAGATTTTTAGATTAAATGTAATTAATTAATTTTTATTGAAAGACAGTTAATACACAATATTATATTGGCTTCAGGTATATAACATAGTGATGCAACAATTAGATACATTAGGAAATGCTCACCATGGAAAGTGTAGTTACCATCTGTCACTATACAAAGATATAACAATATTATTGGCTATTTTTTTCTGTGCTGTACTTTTCACCCCTGTGACTTTTCATTTTATGATTGAAAGTTTGTTCCTCTTTACCGCCTTCACCTATTTTGCGCATCCCCCACCCCCACCACTATGGCAACTACCATTTCGTTCTTTGTATTTATGAGTCTATTTCTGTGTGTTTGTTTTGTTTTTAGATTCCACATATAAGTGAAATCATATGGTATTTGTCTTTCTCTTAGCTTAATACCTTCTAGGTCCATCCATGGTGCTGCAAATGGGAAGATTTCATTCTTTTTTATGGCTGACAATATTCCATTGAATGTATGTTCCACACGTTTGTGTCCATTCATCTCTAGTAACAGTTAGGTTGCTTCCATACCCTGACTGTTGTAAATCATGTTGCATTAAACATAGGAGTGCTTGTATCTTTTCAAATTAGTGGTTTTGTTTATCCAGGTAAATAGTTGTGGGTTTTTTTTTTAATCATGAATAAGTATTGAACTTTGTCAAAGGCTCTTTCTTTATCTGGTGAGAGGGGCGATTAGGATATATATGTTAGCTATTGTAACAACTCCAACATTTCAGTGGCTTAAGCCAATAGAGCTATCTTACCGCTCCTGGCACAGTACAGGGGTGTTGGCCAGGCAGTGGGCTCGTCTTCACTTCGTTGTTCAGTAACCCAGGCGCTTTCTAGCCAATTGCTTTCCCATGTGCTAGACAAATATCACTTCTACTTGCATTGTGGTGGCAAAGACTAGTCATGTGGTTCCACCTAATTGTAAGGTGGCTGGGAGTGTAGTGGTATTCCTGGGAAGGAAAGGGGAACAGGGATGGTGAGCAGTAGTAACCTGTTCGTAACACATTAATGTAGTGAATTATATTGAAAGATTTTCTGAGTTTGAACCACTTTTTTATTACTTTATCATGATATATTAATATACTTTTAGATTTGATTAGATAATATTTTAGTGTTTAGCATCATGTTTATAAGTGAAACTGGCCTGTATTTTTCTTTTTTTGCACTGTTAATATTACACATTTCAAAATGATCGTGACCTTAATTTGAACAATGTTTCCTCTTTTTTCTATTTTCTGAACCAATGCATTTAAGATAGAGATAGTTCCTTAGAAGTTTATAGAATGCACTTGTAAAACCCTCTGAGCCTGAGACTTTCTTTGGAGGAGGTTTTTTAAATTATTTCAATTTCTTAAATGGCTGTTCTTACTTACTATTACTTTTGTGCCAATTTTGGCAGTTTTTCTATAAATTTACTCATTTCATCTATGTTTTCAAAATGTATTATCATATACTTATTTATGTTACTCTTTTATAAGTTTAAATGTCTGCTGTATTTGTCATTTTGTCTTTTTTTGGGTCCATCTTCTATCAGTTATTTTTGATCAGTCTCCATAGAGGTTTGCCTATTTTCAAAGAAAGCCTTTGAGTTTTGTTAGCTACCTTTATTTTTTTGTCCTCTATATCCTCTATTTCATTAATTCTACCCATATATTTATATATATTATTTCATTTATTGTTTCTCTGGTTGCATGCTATTTATAGTAGATTCAAACAATGTAGACACTCATAATAGACACTCATAAAGTGAGATAGAAAAGTCCACTCCTGTCTCCTGTAATCTCACTCTTTATAGGCAACCACTCCAGATTGGTGTTTTTCTGGACCGTTTTCTCTGCTTATAAAGTTTCTAAAACTTTCTAAATTAGGTAAGTCATGGCCTCTTTCTGTGGTGTACACATGCACTCACAGACACCCATACATCTGTTAAAATGGATTATTAATAATTTATCCATTTTCCGTTAATGGGTATTTGGGTTGAAAGTCTTTTTTTTTTAGCAATGGATTTAATTCGTTCATTATTTTGATCACTGATAAGTAAAACATTATTTCTGCCATGTTGTTTTACCATATATTTATCAGGAGTTTTTCTTTCCTTTTGCTTATACCTTTTCTGGATTCACCAGGGTATCCTTGTCTCCATTCCTTCCTTCTTTCTTTGTATTTAGTGACTTAGAATCCTGTATTTTTACTAGAAGCCCTCATTAATTTAATAAGCCATAGATAAATCATATTTCCTATAAATGCAAAAATAAATCAGAATCTCTAACCTCCTTCCAAACATAGGAAACTTTTTAGTGTGTTTTTAATTCCTTTCTACTGTGCCACTTTTCCCTCACGTGCACATGCACGTAGTATCTGCCCAGGAATTGTTAAAATGATCTGGACACTTCCTATTTTACTAACTCTTCATGCTTCAAAATATACTTTTCATTTTCTGTTTTAGAAATCTTTTATTAACAGTTGTATTAATCTTTAACCTATTTGTTCAGTTGCCTGTCACACCAGGATGGGAAGGCTTTTACCTATGTTTCTTTCAGAGTTTTCATCGGCTTACTGAGAATTTGTAGTGATTTGTGTCCATGAGTAATGCTTCTTTGGCTCTTACTTCTCAAAATATACTTAGGAATCCATGCTATTCTGATCCTCATTTGACCTTTGCTGGCGCAAAAACACTCTGAAATGTTTGCAAATGCTAAAGTCACTTCCTCATGTTTTATTGAGTTTACTTTAGCTTGGTTAAACCAAGTGTAATGTCAGTTTGTGTAAACTTACCAGTAACTGAAGGTTCACATAATGGCCCTGCCCCAGAGTCAGAGACTGGCTAGAGAAGTGTGAGCATAGCTTTGAAAATTCAGCTGCTGAATATCCTATACTAAAAAGGGTAACATTTTAACGTTTTTCTATATAATACTTAGTATTTGAGGATGAAGTACAATGGGCACTTTCAAAGATAGTAGAACTGTGGTGAAACTAACTTGGATGGTGTTTTATCAGAAGCTTTCTAAAGTGCTCATACCTTTTATCCCAATAATTCCACTTCCAGGAATATATCTTAAGACTTGTTTCCTGTGTGAGGTTATTCCAAGTGGTATGAGGTGATACGAGGCAGAGCGCTTGGCAGCACTATCTTACACAGACTCGCATAGTGAGAAAGTTACTTCCCTGCTCTGTTCCTTTCTAATCTTCTGAGCAAGGGAAGGAGGAGATCAGCTTGGTGCTAGTATGTCTTTACCATCCCTGTAAGCCCTCCTAACCTCCCTCTGATATAAAATAATGAGCAAAGCGAGAGCGATATCTTAGCTCTATTTCTACCTTGCTGTTTTGTTTTCTATTGCATTTATGACATATGATGCTGATTTTCCATTTTCAATATACTAAATAAGGTTTGCTTTTAAAACACATTTACTTCATGGCAGAAATGAGTTGATTTAGAGAAAAATGGTAAGTATGGTACAGATCGTGTTTAATCATGGCGAAATAGTAATGGTAATATATGGATGACTGAAATGGTGAGAAACATGATCCTTAGCAATAATCAGAGCTTTGAACACAGATTTTAAATGAGTGTATTCTTACATGTAGGGCTGTTCCTCCCAGTGTGACTTCCATTACCACTCAGCTGTCCAGCAATACAGGAATGGCTAATTGATTTTTATATATTCCTATGATGGAATATTGGCAGCTATTAACAAAGTATTCTTAGTGGCATGGAAAAATTATATACTGCTAGATAAAACAAAACTGGTTGCAGAAGAAAAATATGCACAGTATCCCACTATTGTTAAAAAGAAATACAGATATAGATAGACTAAAATTATCGGAAAAAAAATTGGAAGAAAATATTCTTAAATAAGGTATCTCTGATGGTTGGGACTATAGAAGATTTTGTTTTGCAATTATAAGCCTATGTCACAGAAAACCTTTCTTCACAGAAAAACAATATATACATGTGTCTGATATTTTTTAATTAATCTGTTCCAATCCTAACAGGAATGCCTGGTCCTTGGCCATCTGCAGGCACTTCCTGGGTCCCCAGTATGTTTCCAGAGTCCAGTAGGTCCCTGTGGCTTGCTGCAAAGGCACTGGAGGATAATGCGTGGGGCCTCCTTGTCACCCCTCAGTACACACCCAGGTACTTGGTCAGAGTGGGTGCACATTTATTCTTTTGGAGAAAAATAGGGAGAATGTATGTAAAATTCTTTGAAATCACTTTTATTGCCTTTTCTTCTCAACAGCCCTGGTAGGCAGGACCAAATTCAGATCACCCTTTTTCAGTACGTCTGGATCATTAAATAGGAATTGAGTAAATGTTGAGTGGGTCTCATTATTTCTCACTTATTCTCTTTCTTTAATTTCTGCATTATTCTACTGATTGTGAATGACCATGATTACATCTACATGTTGGATATAGTCATGGTTCTGCATCACCTGAGTTGGAGATGTATTTATATAAACCTGGACACCTCCTTTTCAGGGTTACAAAATCTCTCTGTAAGTAAGAAAAAAACGTTCAGTGCAAGGCCTAATGTTTGGCAGAAACAGTTGCTACCTTTTCCCAGTAGAATCTCTCAGGATGTTACTTCTTAGAGTTTGTTCCTGGAAACCCTGGACTCCTTTGTGGGAATGGGGCTGGCAGGTCCCTGTTAAGCGAGTAAATGGTGTCCCTGTCTGGCAGTGGTCGTATGACTCTAGGGTGAGCGTCCTTCTTCTACAGAGGGTGCTGGGTTGTTTCCAGAGCGAGCCAGCCAGGTCCTGTGCCTGAGAGAGGCCTGCCGTGGCCTTCCAGCAGCATCTGCCAGGGTGTAGCAGGCCCTTTGACTGGCCAGCTCCCTTCCGCCGCTGCGGTTCCGGCTCTCACATCTCTTGCCGGGTAACACGCTGACATCTGATGGGCCCTTGCCTCCCTTTCCCCTTGCCTCTAGTCTGTTTTCTCACAGATGCCAGTGTGTATTAGTCTCCTATTGCTGCCGTGACCAATTACCACAAAACTAGTGGCTTGAAATATTACAGATTTATTATTTTACAGTTCTGAAGGTCACAAGTTCTAAAATCAAGGTTTCAGCAAGGCTGTGTTCCTTCTGGAGGCTCTGGAAGAGAATAATTCGTGCCTTTTCCAGCTTCCTGCATTCCTTGGCACACAGATACTTCGTCCCTCTTTAAACTCATGAAGCCTTTCTCACGCTGCATCGCTGAGACTTTCCTCTTCTGTAGTCAAATCTCCCTTCCCCCTCTCTTGTAAGGACACTTGTGATTCCACTGAGCCCACCTGGCTAATCCAGAATAATCTCCCTGTGTCAAGAGCCTAACTTAATCACACCTGCAGTGTTCCTTTTGCCACCTAAGGGCCATGTTCACAGATTCTGGGGATTCAGACATCAGCATCCCCGGCAGGTTCATCGATCAGCCTACCACTTAGTGTAATCTTTTAAAAACACACACATCCAACCACATTACTCTTCTGCCTAAAGCCCTCGTTTGGTGCCCCAGTTCTCAGAAGTTGAGGGCTCCTGGCTGGGAGGCTTGTGCCAGGGCTGCTACGCCCCTTCTCAGTCTCCCCTGCCTCCTCTCTGCCCACCCGCTTCTAGTGTGCTGTCTAGAGCCAGCCTGTGCATGTGACACACTTTCTACCAGGGATACTTCTCCTCCCCACGCTCCATCCCAGGCCTTCCTGGGGTTCTAGACAAGGTTAGGCCTCCCTGGGATGTTCTCCTAGGGACCTGTGCCATTCTTCTGTCACTTACCACAGGTTAACATCTTTGCATTTATATAGATGGTCATTGAATCAATATGTGTTTTTTCTATGTGAGTAAATACGTAGGGGTGACCACGTCTAATTTTTGCCCATCATTGTGTCCAGCACAGTGCCTGGCTTGTGGTCGGTGGCTAGTAGGTGCTTGGTGATAAATGAATAAATGAATGACTATTAACAGCACTGTCATCACCATCCGTCCGCTTTACCCCTTTGGTTTCTGCACAGCATTCACCACCTTTGCTCTTGCTGCCTCCTCCCTCCCAAATGGAAGTGCCACGAGAACAGGAACTTTGTCTTTTGGGTTCACACCTCCGTCCCTGGTCCTAGAGCAGTGTCTGGCTCATAACAGACGTTTGACAAGTATCTGGGAATGAATGGTCTCCAGGGTGCTCAAACTCACTCCCAGAGTTTTCATATCTGATCCCTCTTTGAAATCAGGTATTAACAAGTTCTTCATTTTAATTATTCAACCTAACTCAATAATCAGAGTTATTGATTGAGACAAATTGTCAGAGACCTGCTAAAATATTTATTCATATTCTTCATGAGGTCTAAATAAGTTAATAAAAGGAAGTCATGCAGAGCGGTATCTGGCGCACAGTGAGCCCTGTGTAAGAGTTTGCCATTGTTGTTAAATATCTGAGCCCTTAATAGTTTCGAATTTTTACTGGCTGTGTCTGTTGTAACTCTGTGGTGGGATGCCAAACAGAACCGAGTGAGTTCTGACTCTCACTGGGACAGGACCCAGGTCTCCCAGCTAGCTACCTGAGGTCAGACGCAGGCCTGGGGGCTTCAGGTGAATAAGATTTGGGCCCTAACTCATGCTTTTTCTTGTTCTGCCTGCAGATGGCAGCACACCCCGGGCTTCTCCACACCGTAAGCAGTCCCAAGGCTGGACGGCAAAGAAACAAGGAAATGGATTCCATGGTCAGTAATCTGAGCAGTTGAGTGGGAATTGTTTACATTCTGTTTCAGCCCCCTTTGTTAGTTTTGCCCTCAACAGACAATAATTCCAAGTTTTATATTTGGGAATAAGGATACTTTCTGTCTTTAATGCTAAAAGGGCAACTGCACCACTTCTTTGTGTTCTGATAAAGGGTCTAGCCAAGACCCTCCCTGACTTGCAGTACCTGCTGGGTTTGGTGATGTCCCTCCCTTAGCTGCAAACCCCTTAGGGCCTGGCCTGACAAGGATCCTGTTTCATCTCACCCCAGGGCACAGATCTCTCTTTGCAGGGAACTTGGTGCTTGCCCTTCACCCCAGCCTGTGCCAGATTCGACCCAAGCCTGTGTGTCAGGCACTATGTTCCACACCTGCAACTCATTCAGCCTCCACAAAAACCTGGTATTATTATTAATCCTTTGTTACAAATATGCAAACCAAGGCTCGCAGTAAATTACCTACAGAGCAGAGATGTAGCCCACCAGGGTGGTGACCCAAGGTCTCTGCAGCTTTGCCCCATGAGAATGAGACAGGCCACCCATGGGTAGAAGACAAATCACATTTGTCCTTGTGTACCTGAAAAAGGAGCAAAGTGAAATTAATGAAAAATGTTATAATCCCCAGACAACCCCCATCTCTATTGTCCTAACTTCACATAATACTGTTTTCTTCCCTATTTTATTTAATCTGAATTGCTGGCACACCCGGGTACAATTTGCCTCTGCTACTGTTTGCGTTTGCTTTATGCGCATCGTTGTGTGTCCCAGTTCATGAAAGGCAGTTGGGCTGCTCATTTGAAGGGCCTAAGACCCATAAATCGAAGAAGTTTGACTTGCAAATTGGAAAAGTCTTTGTCTGTGCTCAGATTTGGTGACCTGCTTGAGGACACACACACACACACACACACACACACACTTTCTCTCTCTCTCTCTCTCTCTCTCTCTCTCTGTCTCTGAGCCCCTGAGCATGACTGTCTCAGCTTAGTTCTGATAACTGAGGCAACTGAGGTCTTAATTGTTGTCAAAACCAGTTATTTCAGAAACTAGGTCACTCATAAGTGCCTGCTGATACCTGAATGTTTAAAAATATTACAGTTAAAACTATCACCAGTGAAAGAAAAGCTGTCTGTTGTCCTGGGTTGCCTTGCTGAACGCCGCTCTGGGACACCTGTTCTCTAGCAGTCATGACATACAGCCTCAAGTACACATTAACTGGAGATGTTTCAAACAGAAAGATTTACACAACAGCCCCTCTCTCACCATACCCGTCTCTAATTTGTGATCATGGGATATTTTCTCCTTGCCCTTTTTAAATCTTAAACTTAATTAATTTGTTTAACAGCTTTATTGAGATATAATTCTCATTCAATTCACCCATTTAAAATGTGCAAGTCAGCGGTTTTTAGTATATTCACAAAGTTGTACAAGTTTCACCAGAGTCAATTTTAGACCATTTTCATTATCCCAAATTCTGTACCCCTAATTATGACCTCACCAGTCTTCCGATTTTCCCAGCCTCTGGTGACCACTAATCTACTTTCTGTCTCTGTATAAATATTTGCCTATATTGCATATTGTATAAATAGCGCCATAAAATGTGTGGTCTTTTGTGTCTGGCTTCTTTGCCTTAGCACAATGTTTTCAAGGCTCACCTGTGTTGTAGCAGGTCAGGACTCCATTGCTTTTCATTGCCGAATAATGTTCTGCGGAGTGGGCATGCCACGGTCCACTCTCCCTCTCCTTGTCTGCTGGGCTCTTGGGCTGTTGCCATGCATCAGCTATGATAAACAATGCTATGAATCTTTTCATGCACAGGTGTTTGTCTGGACTATGACTGCGTTTTGTGACTGTCAGCTGTAATGAGCAAGTCCTGTTTTTAAACATCAGAGAGGAAGAGAACTGAGTTGATTTTGTTTGAAATGTAAAGGAACAATATCTTTGTGTACAGATGGAGTTGTATTCAAAAAGATTATAACTACCTAATTAGATAGATCTAATTCTCCGTATCATTTGAGTTTTCCAAGTTCTGTCTTTTAACATTGTTAAAAAAAAAAACAGAAGAAAAAAGTATATGTTGGCCCTGAGGCCTCTCTTGAAATAATGTGGAATTAGCTCTGGTGCAGGTTTGTGTGAGGAGTCTTCTCCTGACATATTTCACAGGTGGGTGGGGGAGGTAGGGATGTGGACCAGAGAGAGGAGCAAGGCAGCAGGAGCTGGGGGAACAGGGGCCCCCATCTGCTGTTGGGCAGCCTCCCCATGGCCTTGGCGGCCCCGGAGACTGACTGGCCATGCTCAGTGTGGTTGTGGCTTGTTACCTGGGTGGCGCTTCACAGCTGAGCTCCTCCCTGTCCAGTTTCACTCTGCTTCTTACTCACCAAGCTCTGGTGTTGGGCTGTTGGTTTTCAGTAAAAGCAGGTGTTAAGAGTATAATAAAGGACAAATCAGCCCCCAAGGGACTTTGATAGACACAGTCCTAAAAACATTTCCGGGCTGTTTGTTGTATTTCTTTTTAAACAGCACTTAACAGTTTTCAGTTTAACTGTGTTTTCCTTCCTGAAATCTTTAAGTGAGGCTAGTTCTTCTGATTAGCTTTTTATGCACTGTTTTTAAGGAGTTCCTCCACTTGTGAAGTCTGGGTTACAGATACAGATGATTTTGTTTTGCAGAGAAATAGGAGTGATTTGAGTTTGTCTTCAGTTTAATTTATTTCTGTATTTGTATTTTCCTTGCCTTGGAAAATAGGGGGAGTATGTGGGGCATTTAAACTGAATTCTAACTTCGGGTGAATCAGTTAGCAGGAATGTTTATGTACCACCCAATCAATACCTGGTAGGGCGAGAAGAGAGAAGAGACAGTTGTCCTCAAGGATCCTAGGTTCTTGTCGGAGAGTCAAAACTTTGTTCCCTTCCAGCTCCCATGCGCTAGTGACCCCACTGAGCGTGCGGCTGTGAGTCCCCAACAAGCCTGAGTCACGAAGGCTTTGTGAGGCCTACCCCGGGGGCACTTAGGTGGGAGAAGAGAGGCAGTGGGGCTCCAGGCACACAGGTGTGGGAAGGGGTAGGAGTCCATCCAGATCCCCTCAGTAGGCTGCGCTGACCAGACTTTGGGAGCAGCAGGCTTGGACAACCAAGCCAAGAAGTTTGGCTTTGATATCATAGTGAATAGGAAGTAAGGACTTTTGAACAGGAGGACGAGCTTACTGTTTGAAGTAGGGGCTTTTCCATTTTCCACCTGAGAAAAGCAGTGCTTCTTCCACAGTTATACAGTGGGTGGAGGTGGGATCTGCCAGACCCCAGAGTCCACACACATGCGCATCCCTGCCCTGGCCTGTGTTATCTGCAGGGCACAGGGTAGTCTTCAGATCACCAAGGCTTTCCCCAGCTCTGACCTTGTGTGGCCCTGTGAATCTATCCAGAATTGCAGTTGCTGAAGCGGTAGGGGAGGAAAGGGACCTCGGCCAAGTCACTGCAGCCTATCTAAAGCCCTGGAAAAGGAGGAACCCAGCCAGGCCTCGTTGGTCTGCTCGGCAGCAGTCCAGGCAGGTTCCAAGAGCTGCAAAGACTGCCGGGGGAGTTTTGGAGCTCTGGGTCCCCAGGCAAGGCTTCCCTCCGTGGTGGGAGCTGCAGGGCTAATTGCGATCTGGGCAGGTGCACCACAGCTGTGGCCACATGGCGCAGGCTGACTCTGTTACTTCCCTAATCCTCCAGCTCTGGCCAGAGAACGTGGGGACTTGCTTTCCCAAGGTTTCCCACTCATTCGTTTGTTCATTCCTTCACAGAGCATTCAGCAAATAGTCAGGCACCTAAAATGTACCAGGCACCACTGTGGGTAGTGGGCTTATGGCAATGAGCAAGCAACCCTAGTCCCTGCTCTCATAGAGCTTAAGGTCCGACCTGGAAGCTGGACAACACTGAAGACAATGTCCGGGGGCAGTGGTGTGAAGAGGAAGAGTGAGGCCGGGAGAGGGGATGGAGCCAGGGTGGCCCAGGAAGAAACCAGAAACCTGGGTGAAACCAGGGAGCAAGCCCTGATGTGCATGTATGTTCCAGGGAGGGGGAAGAGCACGTTTATAGGCCTGGGGTGGAATTGTTTGGGTAGAGCACGGAGACCTGTGCACTTGGAGCCAGGCGAGTGGGAGGAGCAGAGGCTGCAAGGGGCTGGTGCCCAGCCTTGCAGGCCACTGTAGGAAGAAAGGATTTTGTTCTTGGCCCAGTTCTAAGGTGCATTTGAGGCATTGTTCCTGGCTAGTCGGCCTTGAACCTTAATACTCCCAGACAGCCTTTTGATCTACTCAGTATTCTCCTCCTATAGAGACCCATTTCTGGCAATACTAACCACCATTAGTTCTGTTGTCTGCAACCATGAGCTATGTCCTGTACAGAGCTTTTTGGGAACTGGGGGAGGATCAGTTACATTTAGAACTGAATATTGACCAATGAGTAGTGAAATAAAATTTGTTTTTAAGGTTAGAAAAGATCTACTTTGGTATTACATTAAAATGTTTAAATTTTGGTTGGAGGGGCCCTACCTTGACACAAATGGGCCTTTTATCGTCACCGTTCCATCCCTTAGGAGTCCGGGGGCTGGCTTCTGTCTGCCTGCTCCCTTGCCAACTGAGGGCCTGAGCTGGTCATCCTTGCTCAAGCTTTCTGGTCTCACCTGAAGAATTAGGTTAGTCATAACATTCCTGCCCAAAGGGACACTGGGGAGGAAAAAGACTCCATCTTAGAGGCCTCTGATTCTGTGGCCAGGTTCCACAGGGTGCTCTTCACGGGGTTAGGAATGCCCCTTCAGTCATGGCCAGGGAGCTGTGACTTGTATTTGTATCATGCAGCCCCTCCCACACTTGGTTTTTTGCTTTCAAAACACTTTATCTGCCCTTGATCTTTATAAAGTAACTCTTGTCTATCATGTGAAACAAAGTGGTACTGAGAGCCAGGTCCACTTTTACTAACTGTGGGCTGTGGGCATGTCCCCTAACTTCCCGGTTTTCCCCAGTTTCCTTGTCTGAAAATGGGAATGAAAATGGTACCTACCTCAGAAGGTACTCAGAGGATAAATATGATGACGCGTCCAGCATAGGGCCTGGGTCAGAGTGAAACCTCAGTGAATGTTAACTACAGTGATGATTATGTGTAATTACTCCCACTTAACAGGAAGGAAAGCCTAGACCAGGGAGGTGGGGTGATGTGCTGAGGCTCATGTGCAGAGGCAGAGGCAAAGCTGGAAACAGGAGCCAGGGCTTATGGAATCCCCAGCAATGCGCTCTCCCCAGGATTCATTTTGGTCTGCAGGAGAAAATGTCAGTACACACAGTTTTGTCTGAGTCTAACCCTTTGGCAGTTGATTTTGGCTCTTGTAAGGGTTTGGGGACAGGGCTTCCTCAGCACACAGGACCCTTAATTCTGGGCATGAAGAGCTCCTTAGGGAGGGGCATCCGTGGGGACCAAGGACAGGGAGCCTCCCTCCTTCTTTTCTGAGAGTCCAGGGGGCTAGAGGTTGTCTGCTGCCAGTTCCCCTCTGCCCCACCCTTGCCTGGTGCTGGCTGGAGCCTGCAGTGTCCCCAGGGCATCCCAGAGTTGAGCCTGAGTGGGGATGGAGCCGGGACAGGCGTGCAGCCGGCAGATGGGTACTCTGGAACTTTATTTCTGAGCAGAGCTGGGTCCTTATCCTGTGTCAGGGCCCTGTGGCTCCAGGCCAGGAGCTGGGTATGGGAGGGGCCTCCCTAAGGCCCTTTGGAAAAGGAGACTTTGCCCTGTGGGCAGGGGCAGCAAATGTCCTTTCCAGCTGCTGTGGTCACCATGTCACCTGAAAACCGTCCCCACTGGTCTCAGGTACCTAGTGGCAGAGCAGATTTAAGGACTACCCAGGTGGGTTTTCCCTGGGAAATGGACGGCATTTAGAAGTGTGCTGCAGGCAGCATAGCACAGTGGAAAAAGTCCCAGGCAGACCTGGGTTTGAATCTCAGCTCTGCTTCTTTGTGTGAATGTGGGTGTGGGTGGACGTGTGCTTGGAAAATTATTCAGCTCTCAGTTTCCACATCTGTAAAAAGGGGACAAGAATAACTACCTCAGAGATTTGCAGTATGAATTAAATAAAATAACCTGCATGAACTGCTTATCATGTGCCTGGCCCATGGCAGCTATTTTTGCCATCCCTGTCATTACTATTACACATGTCAGTGGGCAGTCCGTGGATAGAAAGCTTTCATGTGTGGCTCGGCCTGATGTAGGCTGTGCACCTGCCATGACTCAGGAGCCTAGAATGGCACAGCCAAGAGCTCACACCCATCTTTGAAATATTATTTGCAGTTTTTTGTGCTATCCATGGTGGATAATTAAGTTTCTGCTGATGTGTATTGCCATGACATTTATTTTTTTCTTTTCTCCTTAGTTCATTGTTCCTGAAAGAAAAAATTGTTACATAGCTAAAATGTATGGTGGGCTTACTATACTAAAAGTTTTACAAATACTGTCTTCTTAAATTCACATAGAACCAAATGAAGAAGCAGAGATTAGATGATGCTCAAGCCTACACTGCTTTCATGCAGCAGGCCCGGGCTTCGCAGGCCCACCTCCAGGGCCCGCGCTCGGCACCCAGACTGCGTCCCCAGCAGGGCAGGAGGTGGCTCTGGTAGCCTTGAGAGATCAGGACGTCTACACCGAGCTGTATGTCCTAGAGGGAAGATCCATCCTACTTTAGACACTTCCTGGAGAATAGTGTGGATTCCCCTTTGGTAGCCATTTAAGGAGAGTGTGAGGACGTTGACTTACCTTAGTCCCCTTGCATTTCCCCTTGAGGCCAGCTGTCTGTCCTCAAGAGTTAGGGATGGGTTTGAGGGTGTGCCCTCAGGCGGGGTCCCCTGGCATGCAGGTGGGGCCTCCCGCTGCTCTGGCGGTGGTGTGTGGCATCCAAGGTGAGCGGAGCCACTATTGGAGCCGCTATCATCCCCACAGACCCTCCAGCCAAGTCACCTGACCAGGTCTGCACCCACCTGGCTCCAGGGGCGGAGGAATTGGTCTGTGGACCACCTGGATCCCTGGGCTGAGTGGCCATGTTCTGCCTGTCCTACAGCCCCTGGGGTGACAGTTAGGGGTGGATCTGCTCAGCCATAGTGGCCACTGAGGATTTATCTAGAGGCTCTGGAGCCTGACGACCTACATACCACCTCAGGGAAGCTCCATTCAACAAGCACTTATTGAGCACCTGCTGTTGTCTCAAGAGACCATGTGAAAGAGACCTGAGACTTGAGCTGTTGCAGGGCTGCCTCTGACCCAGGCAGCAGGGCCCCCCAGCCCCCCCAGGGTGCTCCACTGCCTTCAGCAGGCCCAGGGCTGGCAGAGGAGCCAGGCCAGTTGTGTTGTTACTTATCTAAAAACAACTTCCATGACAACCAGGAGGTAAATACCTGAGGTCAAGAGAAGTCTGAAGCAAGATTAGATGTCTGCATACAGAGTGTGGCCTGTACTGTGATTTGAGACCCTTAAGTGACCAGAATATTCTGTGTGGCCTATTCAATAATAGGCTAATTAGTTTGTTAATTAGTTAATGTCCCACCCTATTCCAGACAGATTCAGAGTGGCTCCATTCAGCAGGTGTTTTAGAGGGAAGAAGGAGTCCTAAGCTTGCTGTGAGTGAAGTACTGGGGTTGAGGCCCTACATGGGTCATTTAGCAGCTGCCAGCTCAGCTCCATGCCCCTGGGCTGGCTCCCTGGAAAGCACAGCCTTTGCTGCCTGTGTGTGTGCTCTGGTTTGCAACAAATGTTTGATCACCGCCTGGTCCCTTTGCAATAAGTGGCCCCAACACCTTCCTGCCTTGAAGCAAATCATGTGACTTAAGAGAAGCAAATCTGACCTCCATTACCAGGTGCAAACATCAGCCACTAGGAGTAACCAGGAGGCCAGTGTCCCTTGTTCCAGCCTCTGGCAGTGCTCTGTTAAGGGTATGATAAAGGCTATCTCTCTGTATTTATGATTTCCAGTAAACCAGAGGGCTTCAAGGCAGGGCCAGGGACAGGTGAGAAACTCCAGGCCTGGCCCTGTGCTGAGCTGGCAGAGCAATTTCACGGGAGTGGGAGGGGTGGGAGCAGGCTGCAGCTTCTTGAGGCTGAATCTGTTTTCCAGCAGAGCCAGAGAGCCATGCTGCCCAGCTGTGAGAGGCAGGACCAGTTTCTGCACCCAGCCAGGCAGCATGTGCACTCTCAGGGTGGTGATTTGTGAAAAGGGAGATGTCTGCTTCCGTGTGCTGATCACCATGCCTGCTTCCTGCTGGGTGCTTGGCCACCCAGGAGCCCTGGGCACATTCCTCCATCAGTCTGGGCAGTGGGCAGCTAGAGTTACTCTCACAGAAAGGAGGAGGAACAGTTTCATCACCAGGGGCTTGCAGACACATGGGCTGAGATTCCTTAGTGTCTGACTGCAGCATACCTAACCTTGGCCTTGTGAGGAACTGAGGCCCCCCTTGCACCCTCCAGTGCCATGAAGAAGGCCTTTCTGAGCTTCTCTTGAGCACCTAATCCAATGCAAAGACAGAAGACAAGCATCAAATTAAGTTAGAATGCGGTAAAAGTAGCATGCCTTCATTTAACAGATACTGAATGCACACTTTGCTAAGTGGCACCCACTGTGCTAGACGCTAGACATACAGCTGTGGACAGACAAGGTCTCTGCTCAAATGGGGTTTCCAGGGTAGTGGTGAAGATAGAAAATAACTAAACAAACACATACAGAAAATGTTATCATTAGCAATAAATGCTATGTAGCAAATTAAATACACTGTAATTGAGTGACTGAATGACTACTTTGGATGGTGGTCAGGAACAGCCTCTGAGGAAGTGGCATTTAAGATGAAACCTGAAAAAGAAGACTTTTCGAAGAGGAGGTGAATGGTCATAAGGTTAGTTGTCCTGGCTGCTATTGGGGCAGGGGTGCTAGGGTGACAGGAGGAGAGAAGAATATTCTAGAACATATAGCTTGGGTAAATTGATGCTTTGGGATTTGTAATACTTCTTTTTTTATTTTCTGAATTATTCCCTAAACATATTTACTCAGTAAACCTTTAGTGAGTGTCCTCTGTGTGCCAGGCACTCTGCTGGACTGTGATGAAGCCAAGATGACTATGTCAGGGTCCCTCCCCAAGAGGGGTTCAGTCTGTGGGGAGAGTTAAGCCAGGGAAGCAAGACTGTGGGTGAGAGAATCACATGTTCATAGGAGCATACCGAGGGGTTTCCCAACCCCTGTGAGCATTGAAGGGAGGAGACACTGTCCAGTAAGCTCCCTGGAGGAGATGCCACCTTGGAGGTGAGCCTGAGGAGGAGGTGAAGAAGAGAGAGTATATGTTCCAGTCAGAGGGAGTGGCCTGTGCCAGGCCTGGAGGGGGAAGGCGAGCCAGTGAGAGGATGCTGGAGGCCGAACGGGTCGCTCAGAACGCTCTGCTGTGAAGCCTGTACCAGACGCTCAGGAATAGCTTGTGGAGGGAACAGGCCAAGTTAGCAGCAGGCAAAGGAAAGGGCACTGAGTTCACGACCTCAGACGGGCCTCTCTTTGGGCCTTCCTCCCACCAGTAGTCATCCTGTGGGAGGACCAAAATTCACTCCAAGCAGCCATTTTCCAAGGCAGAGTAGAAGATTCACCTGAAGCGGGCACCCAGGTGGGAGCGTGCAAGTAACTGAACGTCCATGTGAACACATTTGACTTTTAGGTTTTTGGAGGGAAAAGGGGCACTGAGGTAAATCTGTTCATCTACAAATGAAATGTAAGATTTTGCATTTAGGGCAGGAAGACCTTTGCAAATCTCACTAAGCTTTCTGGCAAGTCTCACTAAGCTGTAAAATTCCAAAGCACTCTATTATCACATCTCAATACATGCACAATTTGATCATAAAGTAAGATAATACCGCGTTCATTCCAGCCTGGTAGGGAGCACACAGCCTTCTCTCATTGGGTTTTCTTAACTTCTTCCCTTTAATTTCTCTCTCTCCTCTCCAGCCCCCAGAGTCCCTAGCTATCTTTTTTACACACTCATTACTCTCTCAAAACCCTCCAATATAGATAACAGCCCTGGATTACTTGGAAGTCACTGTAACCATTCATGACCTGTTGAGAACCAGGAAGTAAGCAGTAAATTACAAAGGCAGCCGGAAAGAGGGGACAGAGACAGGCCAGAGTCCAAAATGAACTTGCATTTATGGAGGACTTGTGGACTTACTGTGTTCAAGGCATCATATTAAGCTCATTACATCCTCTGTCTTGTTTAATCTTCTGAAAGCTTTTGCATTTGCCCCTCAAGATCTGCTCTCCCCCCTCTACCTGTTGTATTGCCCTGGGAGGCTGACCTGTGTGCACTGTATCACAACCTAGTGGTTTGGTCAGTGAGAGCACTGGCAGATGCGTGGACACAGGAAAGTAGGTCAAGAATGTACTCCCCTGGGTCCCCGTTGGGTCACTGCAGGCCAGCTGCATGCTCCAGTGGAACTCACTGCTCCTGCCAGACACCCATACCTAGGCTCCCTTCCTGGGCTCCCCTACCTCTTCCCTTCTGCGAGGCTGGAGGTGGTACTACCCCCTACAGTTGCTAGCCCTGGAGCACCTCACTCTCCCATGTTGGTTTCCTTAAACTCCTCTGGTTGGAGTGTGCCATCTGTTTCCTATGAGGTAGGCCTCTGTTGTCCCCTTGTAAGACAAGGAACTTGAGACTCAGAGAAGTTTAATTACTTGTCCAAGGGCACACAGCTGATGAATGGTAGAGCAGGACTCAAATCCAGATGTCCTAATACATGTGTGTGACCAAGTAAGTGTACTTTTAGTCATTACATCACATTGCTTCCCACACACTAAGGACCACCTCCTCCAGCCTACACTCAATATCAGTATCTGCTTTTATATTTTGTTTTCCAATCCACTACTATTTAAAAAGAGTAAAAATTAAAAGTCAGTGGCAAAGGCAGGCTTTCAAGTAAATAGAAGTGACAGGCGATGGTCTGAGATGGAAGAAAGGCATAGTAACTATTAAAAATATTCTTAAGAACTGAAGGAGACTTCAGATCCCACACTTGCATTCTCCTGTGCATTCTGAGGGATGGCAACATGGACAATCCTCTGGAGCCTGAAGTCAAAGTCTGAATTTGCCAAAAGAGTTAAGGTAGGGTTGCCTAATTCTCCCTGACACTGGGCCTTATTTTTGTGGCTAGTTTTCATGCTTAGTTGGTGACAGCCCAAGCGCAGGGCAGAGGTTCTTTTTAGTTTCGAAACTGCTGATTCAGTTTGCATGAGGATATTACTTTTTAAGGAACTTTCAAAAACACCTAAAATTTAATTGTAGCCGTAGTTTAGTTAGAGAATCCCTGGGTGCAGAATTTTCTCCACTTCCCAGCCTTTACAGAATCTGACATCACTTGGGGCAGGAGGGAAACTCTGCAGAGAAGGGTCAGGGGCCCCTCAGCAGTTGGAAGGGCCTTTACCCTGGGATTCTGTCAATGGGCAGCTGTAGGGAGCTTGTTATCAAGGCAGTCAGCTCCTGATGCTCCTCTTGATGCCTGTCTAGCTAGCCCTTCAAGGTCTTAGTTGGCAAAGACCAAAAGAGGGCTGCTTTACATTTGTTTGATTATTAGGAAGGTTGACCCTTTAAAAATCTTCTACATTTGTATTTCTTTTGATAATTCTGTTCACATGTATGTTAGAAACTGCTAGTTGCTTTCCAATATCCATTCCCCCTTCTTTATTGGTAACAAACCCAATTTTTAGGAGAGCCCTTTGCCACCCAACTAAAAAACTGTGTTTGCTTGGCTCCCTTGCAGCTAAGCATAGACACATGACTGAGTTCTAGCCTGATTGACTGAGAGCTGTTAAGTATCAAGTGGGACTTCCAAGAAGTCTCCTTAAAAGGGGAGGGGTGTGCCCTTCTATCCACACTCCCTTTTCCCATCCTACTTCCTTAAATAAGTCACAGGTGACTAGAGCCCTAGCAACCAACACGACCATGGGAGCTGCACCCTAGGGGTGGTGCAGAATGAGCTCGAAGAAGCCTAGGTCCTTAATGACTCCTGAAACCACCATACCAGCCTTGGACTGACAACCTCTGGACTTTTCGTTTTTTTTCTCATGTGAAAAAGAAATAAGATTTCCATCTCGTTTAGGCCATTGTCACTTTCCATTGTGTGTAATTGAACCAAATTCTAACCCATACAAAATGCTGTTTTTTCTTCTGGAGCATTTTTTTTTTTTTAATTACTGATCTGTTGTTGACATATGAAGGATATTCTCTCTCTAAATGTTGTGTGTATTCTCCCTGCTTTTGCTTGCCTTTTGATTTTATGAGTTTTGTTTTTAAAGATAGGTGTTTATTTTTAATGTTGTTAAAATTTTCAGACTTTTAAAATGCTATTTGCTCTCATATTTAAAGTCCTTCTCTATTCAGATCAGATAAATATTCACCAATATTTTTTTCTAGTTCTTTTTAATGATTTCACTCTTTATAGTTAGCATCTCAGTCTATCAGTGAGTGCTGTTGGCAAGTTTTCAATCTTCTGTAGGTCATGAGTTTCTAGCCCCAACTATTCTCCTTAACTGTAGGTTAGTAGCCAGCTTCACCTGTCCATGCATTGCTACCTGTCCTAGCCTGAGCCTCCTGAAGACCAGCACACTCCACACACACCCCTTCTGCTCCCCACTCTACCCTCTCCTCCTCTGGGGGTCATCTGCCTATCACCCAGGATCGCACTCTGGACTTCTTGTGGAACTTCTGTCTGCTCTCCTGTGCTTAGCTCAAGTCCAGCCCATCTCTAATTCCTGTTTACCTAGATCAGTCCATCCAAAGATGTCCCAACTATCCCAGGAATTTTGTGTTATTTTTTCTCTGGAAAGGTGATATGAAGAATTTTTATAGTGTTTTTCAAGCATGGAGCTTTTTAAATTAAAATTTTGTTTTCTGATAAGAAAAATAAACTATGTTTATCATGTAAAAATTCAGGAAATGGAGAAAAGCATCAAACAAAAATAAAAGCCAGAATTTCTCATTCACTACTACTTTGTAAAAATATATAAAGTAAAAAGTGAAAGCCCTACCACCCTATCAATAGCTAATGCACCTCCTTCCAGAGTTCTTTACATAAATAAGGATGTCCAGATGCACAATTTGGTTCATAAAAATTAGATTATACTGTATGCTTTATTTAGCTACTGGATTTTTACAAAGAGCAGCATATTGTGTCCCTCTTTCTCGGACAGTACAAGAGACTTACTGCATTCTTTTTCAAGGCTGCATGGTATTACTGTGCTGTGTGGTTGTACCGTTACTTCCTGTTTCCTCCTCCAGAAGAGCATGGACTTCTCCAGTGTCATGCTAATTACATGAATCTACTTAAGCATCTTCATCCTTATACTTTCATGCATTTGTGCTAGTGTTTCTGTAAGATTTCTAAAACTGGGATTGTGAGTTAAGAGAACATACATAGTAAATTGTACATGCTGCTAGTTGTCTCTTGCCAAAACCTTGTACCAGTAAGTGCAGTGTCCTTTAAATGGTCCTTTCACAACCCCATTCCCTCCCCAACTGGCTCATTCCTCACTCTGCTACTGGAGTAGTTTTATAAAATTCAGATTTGATCATGGTTTCTCCTGTTTAGAAGACCTCAGTGGCTCCTCTCTGCCAACAAGACCGAGTCCAGACACTGAGCATTCCACCAGGATCCTTATCAGCCAGGTTGGTCCTCTGGAAAGCAGGCTCCCAGACAGAATCCAAAGTGCAGGAGATTTAAGGAGCAATACCTGAGAAAGAGAAGGGGAAGGGGGCAGGAGTCGGCAGGGAGAAGGCAGCCACAGACTGGCATCAAGGCCTAACCACGGGAGAAAGGAAAAGGATGGGAAGGAGGAGCCTGTGTCTGTGACGCAGCTTTGCTGGTGACTCAGCCAGCCCCATAGGGAGCACCAGAGTCTGGACTGCCCGTTTCCTGAGTCTCATTTTGGGCAGCAGAGAACAGGCCTAGCGCCTGGGCCGTGCTCTGCCGTCGGCAGGGAGCTTTCCCAGGTGGCAGTGCTGGAATGGCAGCCAGATCCTGAGGCTGCGGCAGTCACAGTCTGTGCAGCAGGTTCTCTGGATGACACTTGTCCATGGCTAGCATGAACTGCAGCCTGCCTTTCGTTTCCTCTTTCCCTGCTCTGGCACCACTGGCCTGACTCCATGCCATATCCCACATGACCAACTGCCAATACCACCCCCCACCCGAACCCTGACCTTTGCTCACTTAGTTCTCTGCCTGGAATGCCACTCCTTCCCAGCTATGCCCATCAAAATCCTGTTTTCAAAGCCCAACTTAAATGTCAGCTCTCTGGGTTACCTTCCCAGATCCCACCATGAAAACTTAATTGTTTCTTGAGCCTGTGGTGCTATTTGAGGTTAGCACTTCCCAGGTGGAAATATTCCAGCTGCTTCTTTCTCAGATTCTCAAAACCTAGCACAATGTAGGTACACAATGAATGTTGACCGAACTGCCCCCTGCTCCTCTCAGAACATTTTGAAGCTGCAGAACTCTGAGTCCTGGAGTGGTTGGAAGCACACAGTCAGTGGTCAGTAAATGTTAGATGAATTCTCTGGGACCCAACATGGGCAAGGTGAGATAGATAGAAGGGTGCAGGGAAGAAGGTATTTACGTTGCTGGGAATCACCTAGTTTGGTACCAAGACAGAGTTTTAAGACTAGAGCATGTCTTTCTTTGTTTATATATTCTGCCATGATTTGGAAAGACCCCAAAGGGTTTTTTAAGTCATCATTTTATTGCCTGTGATCAACAGATAGGAATTTGGGGCGGGAGGGCTTCCCTTTTCCAGCCACATTTTTATGAGTTGGGATCTTGCCTTTCTTCGTCTCTCATTCCCCTTGCTGGGTAAGAAGAGCCATCATGACACCTGAGATGAGGTCCCAGGCCACATGCGTCATCATTTTCTGATTGAGTGTTTGTGGAGGGGAGGTACTTGGGAGGGATGGAAATATTTTTACTTTTCCTCTTTCCCACACCCTCCAATTAAAAATCTTCCCTGGGAGGTGACCTGTGGGAAGTGGCCGAGGGTCTCTGGAGTGAGCGTAGTAGGGCTGACATCAGGGCTTGGTGGGGAAGCCGGTGGATGGAGATGGCAGAGAGGAATAGCTGCTGGGCCAGACTCTCCCCCTGCAAGACGTCCCTTGGCTGCTGTCCCTCTGCTGAAGCAGGCCATACCCTCCGCTTCTCCCTCATCCCCTCCATGCCGTCAGGCCCTCAGGGGAAACCCTAGGGTTTTCTCAGCAGGGCGTGAGGACCACGTGCCTCTGCCCTTCTGTGCAAGCAGGGAGGTTCCAGACTGAGCCCTTGGCCATCAGCTCTGGGGAGGAACTCTTGGAGGCTTCGGGGTGTCAGGAAGTCTGTCAGAGGACAAGGTTCTCATCTCTGGCTCACCTTTGGGGGCTGTAACCTATCCCCTCCCCTCAGGTGGCATCAAATTGTGCATCTAGTGGAGGCATACATAGCTCTTATCGGATTCTTTGTTACCAGAAAAGTGTGTGATCCAAACCAGTGCTTTAATCCAAACACTATCCTTTCTAATGAAAAAGAGGCTGTTTTCCTACAAGAGCCAGATTCTAGGTAGATTGCTGGTACTGAGTAGTAGACCCCAGGGTGATTCTAGAAAGAAGCCCAGATCATCACCTTCACACTATGACTGTCCCCCAGGAACTTGCATTCCCTCTGGAATCAGAGTGTGTGGTTTAGGGACCATATGGATTTGGTTGGCTCGGTTCCAGAGAGTTGAGCCCCTGAAAGTTGGGCCAAGTGGTCTGACTCCCACCTACAAGGAAGTCAGAAACGGAGTGTGTGGAAAGGGAGAGGGGGGTCACGGTGACCTGGTAGGCATGGAATGTCTATGAGAATAGTATAGTCCTAGGCTCCTAAATGAATTCCAGGATAGTCATTCTATAACCCCCCAAAAACCTGAGTTCTGGGCTGATTCTGGTCTCTATTCCAGGAAAACAGCTCTGATATTCCCAGAAACTATCAGGAGAGTATGGTGCATAGCCCTGGACAATGAGGAAAATGAAACTAGAAAGGGGGAAAATGCATAAAAAAGAAAATTCTCCAAGTAGAGTAAAAATCTTGAACTTGGTCACAAAAGCACAGAACTTTAACGTGACAGTCTCTGATTTCAACAACCCCTCCACTTTATTCTTTAGGTCCTGCCCACAGTTATAAATAGGGAACCATATCTGCTGAGACTACCCAAGGGTTACATAAACAATTTGGGTGGTGATTAAAAAAAAAACAAAACAGTTTCTGAAAACACTAAAAAAATCCCACTTATTTAACAGGCTGCTTGAGCCAGGCCTGGGAGTCCCTGGGAGGCCTTGCAGAATCACTTCCTCCTGCTGCAGCAGGGCAGGGCCCTGGCTTGGTCAGGAAGTTCTGGAGGGAATGCGAGGAAGAGTGGGTGGTGCCGTGGGAGGGGGGAGAGGAGGCCTCAGGAAGACAGCGGTGGCTTGTCCCTAGTGGGAGGTGGGGACCCAGGATGCAGCAGACGTAGGTCTTTGGAGACTTGGCTCTTTCAGGAGGGAGAATGTGCCCCAGATGCGCTTTTCCCATTTGAGATCTTACAGGCTGGGAGAAACGGTTGCTGGGCCCCTAAGTCATGGTGACAATCCTCCCCTTTCCTAAGGTCATAGCACCTTTAGTGGCCTTGAGGACTTCTCAAAACAGAGGGGCTGGGCTTCACCTGAGAGATGCTCGTCTTTTTTGACACATACTGGTCACCAACTCCTGTCCCCATCCCAGGAGCCTCCAAAAAGCCCTCTAGACAGAAACACTGATCTTATGCACCAGTGGGGATGGAGGAGAGCAGGAAGACCCCCTGCTCCAGGGTTGTCCTCCCCTGCTCAGGTCACCTGTACCTCCATTTTGCCATTAGAAATATATTTTCAGTTAAGCACTCTGCTTCCCCAGATGCTATTTTGGAAGTGCCATTAGCTTAAGATCATAGCTCATTAGTGTGAATTAACTTTATCAAACTGACACACTCTATTAAAAGAGGGCCTGGTCCAGGGGGTCTCACCCTTTTTGAGGTCACATGCCCCTTCCAGGATGGAAGGAAACAGATGGACCCTTTCCCCAGGAAAATGCACAGGCATCCAGAATTTGCACACCATTTATGGATTTCAGGGGCTCCATTGACCTGGAGTTCTGAGGGCTTCTGAGGGGAGAGTAAATGGTAAAAGTGGGGAGGAGGGGCTGGGAGCAGGCACAAACAAGGAGCCTGGGTGCTGCTAGAAATGACTGTGGTTTTCCCCAAGACCAGTAATGTGAGAACATCAGAAATGGATGTCTATCACCTGGCTGTGGTCACTGCCCTGCCCTAGAGAGAAGGTAGGCTTCAGTGATGTTGGGGACTTGTGCCCCACACCTCTGAGCCCCCAAGACTATGTGCAGTGTATCTCCATGCAGCTGGATGGGGGGGAAATCACCCCTAAGACTCTGTAGCTGGCTTTCTGCTATAGGAAGCAAAAGGCAGCTTTTGCCCATCTCATGGGTTGGGGTCCTCTTGGCCAGGTGGCAGGGACCACAGGCCTGCTACCACCATCCACTGCAAAAGAGGTGGGAGCTTGGTCCCTCCAGAGTACACATTCATAGCCCTGAGTCTGAGATCCCTTTTATTTTCTTTGGGGAAGTCAGTTTTACCAGGCAGCTTGTGATTCCCTGAGTATTGTTCTGTTCAAACTTGGGGAAACGTAGGGAAAGTTTTTGGATTTAGATCTAATCTGAAAGCCTCCCCGGGGATTTTGGAAGTGATGCAGCAGAGTGAAACAAGGAGAGTGATCATTTGCTGTCTAGTGCTTGTTATGCGAAGCTCCTCCTGTCTGTGGTGACTCAAGGAGGGGAGAATTTCCCTGTCTGGAGCCAGCTGGACAAGCGTCAGCCTTGCTTTCTTCACAGGTCCTGGCGTGGAGGTGGAGCAGGGCTTGCACTGGGGGAAGTCTGTAGGGTTTGGGGTTCCAGATGCAGTTTGTCCTTCTCCTGAACTGTTGGCCAGGGTACCCCTGCCCCACAGAGCTGTCCCAAGCGCTGGCTCAGCACCGCATCCAAATTTGGCACCAGCACATGCTTGTGGAACTGGTCGGAAGCTCCCCTCTCACCTACATCCTGTCATGGAGCAAAGCTCAGGTTTTGCCCACTGTACTCATGCAGGCACACCCTCTGACCGGATGCAGCCCATCTCCCACACCCACCACCAAAACTCTGCTTCACACCTTTGCTTTTTAATATTAGTGATTGGTGTTATTGTTTATTTGAAAATATTCTTCATTTGAAAATAAAGATTTCTTGAACAGGATACAAAAAATATCAAAGAAGGAAAGATAGATTGAATTTAAATGAGCTTTTGTTCATCAAAAGGTGAAAATTCATTTAAAACGAGTGAAAACACAAACCACAGACTGATATTTTCAGGAACATGCCAGACAGAGAACTTACACCCACAAAGTACAAAGAACTACTGCAGGTCAATGAGGAGATGACAGACAAAGCAGACAAAAATCTTGAATAGGAACATCTTCAAAGTGGATATCTCAATAGCCAATAAGCAAAATAAACTTTACAAGGTACCACTATCCACCCACCCAAAAGACTGAAACTTAAAAGATAGGTGATACTAAAGGTTGGTCTTCCCACACGGCTGGCAGGAGTGTAAATTGGTACAAGCATTTTGAAGCTGTTGAGCCGTATGTATTATGGGCAGGATCATACCCACTCCATAAACCAGCAATTCCATTTGTAGGTATAAACTCAAGAGGAGTAAGTGAGTACACATGTCCACCAGTGTTTGTAGCATTTTTATTCTTAGAAGCTCCAAACTGGAAGCAGCCCAAATGTCCATGAGCAGGAGAATGGGTAAATCAATTGTGTCATCTCCGTGCAATGGAATACATGACAGCAGTTTTTAAAAATAACGTATGATGACGCATAACAACATAGATTGATATCACAGATGTGCTGAGCAAAAGGGGCCAGACACCAAAAAGGTACACATTAAATGATTCTCTGCTCCTAGAGGGTAGGGCCACACCCCTATTGTCTCTGAAACTCCAGTGCCCAGCACAGGTACTGCATATACAGCTGCTCTCGGGAAATATTTTTTGGCGGAGGGAGTGAAGTAAGACTTGGCCTCTACTCCTGAAGGTGTTCGCAAAGTAATGTTTTTGTGTGTGCCAGAGTGGAATCTGTCAGAGAGGCAGTTAAGAAATGCTGACTGTTTGCTGTAAAGTGAAGAAGAAAATATGTGCTATAATGCAGCCCTTTCACCAGAATGGAGAAGGGGCTGGCATAAGGGCTGTGGGCGCCAGGAAGAGGCATTCTCAGGTGTTCAGGGCGCCAGGAGGGCTTCCCGAAGGGATAGTATTGAGCTGAGCTTTGAGAGATGGTCGAGATGACAGCATGCAGCAAGGGCCTGAGCAGCCACCCCCGGCTCAGGGATGGCATAACCAAGTGATTCTCTAGTACTGGCACATGTCGGAGTCACCTGGGAAAACAGGTAGCTGGGCCCCACCCCACAAACTCTGATTCAGGAGGTCTGGGGTCAGGCCTGAGAATCTGCATTTCCAACCAGTCCCAGCTGCCACTGCTGCTGGTCTTGGGGCGCACAGTGAGAACCACTGGCTTAAGCCAAAGCCAGCTAGTCCAGGCAGCTGCATCCCACCTGGGCCACCGTCTGAAGTAAGCGAAGTGCACGAGGGGAAGGGAGTGTGGACATGAGTGGGCCCTGGCCTGGAAGCCTTTGGCTACTATCTGAGAAGTTTAGACCTAATTCTTTTGTCTTAAGCATCCATAGATGGATGCTCTAAATTTTTCTTTCTCATGGCCCATAGCCCTCCCAGATTCTCAAGGACAAGGATGTTACACTACACACCCTGTCTGTTTCTATCACCAGGAGACACCTATGTCCAGGAAGTTCCCTCCGAATGGTGTCTCTTTGGCTAAGGAAGGGGAGAGTTAGCCACCTGGGTGGGGTTTGGGGAGGGAGGTGCACTCTGTGAATGTGAATGTCCCAGGTGGAGGCCCTGCCCCTCCCCGAGGCCTTCCTGGTCAGGGCCCTGGACCAGCGGGACTGGCCCTCTCCCAGATAACCCAGGCATGCAAAGCAGATGCCGTCAGTCAGTGTGTACTGTCTTCCAGGGACACCTCCAAAAAAGCACACTACTGAGGACCAGCTCTTTGCAAAGTAATCTCCAGGGTGTGGTAAAGACAGATGAATCTCCAGGGTGTGGTGGAGACATGCTATAATGAAGCCCATGGACCTGCCCTCTGAAAGCATATAGGGTAATAGCGGGAAGGGGAGCATTGAATAATTTTCCATTATTCCATGATTCAAATATTTCTACTTCTTTGCATACCTGGTAAATTTTTGGTCACAGAAAACCCTCCCACCTAGTCCCTTGTTTCCTCATTCTGCATCCCTTGCTTAGGTCCAGCCACCTCCCCCTCCTCACTCCCAGTGCTGGAGGCTGGGGGCTCTCACTCATTAAGCAGGATCCTGGAGTCACAGACAGGAGTAAATCAAGATGAGTAAATCAGCCCACCCTGTGGTCTGGTGGGGTCTTCCTGCACCATAACTGTAGATAGGCCAGTCCTGGGTAGGTGCCCTGTAGCCACTCGCCCTGCTGCTGGGGCCATGATCATCTGCTCTGGGCCAGGGAAGCCCCTGCTCGCTGGGCTCCACCGTGATAGAGGGAGCCTGGGGGCCCCCCGCCTTTGCATCAGCCTATCCTAGACCAGCCAAACCACAGGCCTCTGGGTGCCGCAGCTGCTGTGCATGACGACACACAGGAAGATGAGACAGGGCGCAGGTGACTGCCGGTGCACCGCCGACTCCCTGAGGATCTCCTTCCTCTGGAGTGCTGCCTGCCTTTTCCCTGAGGGGCATGGGAACTGCCTTGCTTCCTTCTCACCACCCCACCTCCATTTGCAAGAGAATCACCTGGAAGAGCACAAGGGCCCAGAGACCAGAACCAGGCTGCGATCTTGCTCTGCGGCTCCCTGGCTGTGTGAACCAGGGAGAGGCACCTAGCCTTTCCAAGCCACAGTTTCCCCATTTGCAGAATGGAGATATGACCTTGCGTACTTCTTAGTGTTGTTCAGAGTCACAGAGGACACAGAGGCAAAGTTCTTGCCCTTACAATGCCTTGAAGCCTAATGGGGAGCTGGACATACACACATACACACACACACACACGCACACACACACACACGCACACACACACACACACACACACACACGCACAGTGTGATGTGTGCCATACAGTGGTGTGTTTGGGGTGCAACAGTGAGCAGAGAGGAGGCAAACTAATTCTGTCTAACAAGGGAAAATGGCAGAGCTGCTACAAGGCACGGGGCCTGTGGAAGTAACTCTCCAGAGCTTCGGACACGTTTGTTGAACAGCAGACACTGTGTTAAGCATTTCACCCAGGTTTTATTAAGTCCTCACAACAAGCCTGTGAGAGAGGTGTTCTGCACTTTACAGATGAGCCAGTTGAGGCTCAGAAAGGACCAGACATTGACTAGCATAATATTTTTCGAGCACCTGCTATGTGCTAAGTGTTGCAGATATAACTGTAGACAAAGCAGACAGACCCCCGTCCCTCACCCACAAAGCCTGCACTCCATAGGCAAAGTCACTTGTCCAAGATGAGGCTGGAATGTGCCAGAGACAGGATTCAACCCCAGGGCTGGTGGTCTCTGGGGCTTGTGTTTGTCCCACCTCACCCCAGAGCTCCCTGCCCCTGCTCCTCTCATGGGGGTCACAGACCGTCCCTGCCAGCCCCTGTGGGGAATCCAAGGACCCAAGAGCAAGGCTGGGGCAGGCTGGAGAGGGGCTGCTGTTTATGTGGCACCCTCTGTGCCCGATCATTCCTGGGCAGCCTTGCCTCGGGGAAGGGCTGAAGGCCACATCACTTGGATATCTTTCCTAGGGAAAACGGAGCTTCCCCAAAGGGGATTTCAAGGGTACATGGGTGCTCTCTGTGCTTGGAACAGAAAGTGACAGCCTCTTCCTGGCTCAGGCGGGGAATCCCTCTGGATTTCACTGGGTTTATAGGAGGGGCCTATTGTCTTCCTACTTCTCAGACTTCAAGGGAGGAAAACTCAAGACCAGGGTCTGTCAGGGACAAAATCAGAATCTGGCACCTGGGTGAACTCTGAGCTCATGGCTCAGCCCTGCCTTTCCACCACGCTCAGCCTCAGGCTGCCTCTTGATGCCATAAAATCCATGGCATCCCAATGGGCAGTGACATTTTCTTTTAACCCGATGTGGGTGAAATTGTACCATTTCCAGAATATCTTGCCTGGCCTTGGTACATATGCATATCAATAGGCGTTCAGATGTGGGAAGAAGTATGGCTTTAGTTTATTTGCATCATTCCTCAGGGGTGGAGAGAAGTTCAACTCTGTATCAATGGTTAATTACCTGGGCAATGGAGGGCTTATCTGTACCTGAGAGGGGAGGGGAGGGCCGGTTCTGCTGAGGCTGGAGCAGGAAAGAGAGATGGGCCCAGACTGCAGTTTTGTGAGCAATAAACGGATTTTAAACTTTATTTCTTCCTTTGACCAGTTTTGGTTTTTAGAGGTATTTTGCCTCAGGATTTCCTCTCCCTAGACTTACACCCAAGAAAACAGAGATTTGCAAGCCTCTCTCGCTAAGAAAAAAAGATACAGGATTGTTCATTACAGCATTTACTCATAGTATCAGTCACTTGGAAACAATCAAAATGGTTAATATTTGGGGATTAAATGAAACATGGTAAAAAATATACATTCAAAAGACTACTATGTAGTCATTAAAAATCATGTAGAAAAAATTAAATGACATGCGAACACTGCTTATAATAGATTAAGTAAAAATTCATGACCAAAAATATACACAAAAACAGAAGATACAACATGGTCTCATTTTTAAAAAATATGTCTATATATGCATAGAAAAATGCCTAGAGGGTGCACACTACCTGTCAGCAGTAGCCACCCCTGGGGAGTGAATTGGATGTGCTTTTGTTTTCTTCTGTTTTCAGTATTTCCAATTCCCTCAGTGAAAATGCTTGTCTTTCATAGTCATGCAGAAAAAATCCCCACAGCATATATTTGAGAGAAGAAAAAGGGAATGTTTCCTTTTGGCCCTATACTTAGATGGCCGCAGGTACCACCCCAGGCACCTTGCGAGATTCGAAAGCCTTAGAGTAGTGGGGTGGGAGCCAGCTTGAGAATTAGCCAGGCATCGCTGTCCAAGTCTCCCAGAAACGCAACCTGACCACTCAGCCTAGGTGAAGGATGGCCCCCCATGCTGTCTCTCCCCCTCCCACACCATTCATCATCTTCTCTGTGCTTGTCCGCCTCTGAATGGACCTGCCTGCTCACCTGTCTCCTTGGTGATTGTTAGCCTCCTGGCACAGAAGGCCAGCTCCGGGAGAGCAGGGACCCTGCTGCCCTGCCCCTCTGACTTCCATCAGGAGGACAGGCCCACGAGAGGTCTTGGTTGTAAGGGACAGACAACCTGCTCTGCAGCCCCAAGCTATGGGCGTTGATCCCAAGCTACACATGATGACAGCGAGAAAATTTGGGAATAACTTTGTGAGGGCCTAGAAATAGGCAGGTGGCCGGCTTATCAGGCCAGAACTGGATGGGGCTCAGCAACCCAAAGCACCTGGGGCAGCTCCTTACCAGGGAGGTGTGGAAGTGCCAGTCTTGTGCTTCACATCTGACAAATGGGTGAAGTGAGGTAGGAGCCGTTTGTCTCACTGCCCTGTGCTCCTTTGCTCCTTGTGTGCCTTCTGCTGCCAGCCCACTGTGTCCCCAAGCTCACGACATCAGCACCTCTCTTCTGAACCTGCTCCAGTCAGGTTCTCATCCCAACCACCCCACTGAATCTTCCCTTGACCAGATCACCCAGGACTCCAAGATACTAAGTCCAGTTATTAATTCTCTGTCCTCATATGACCTGACCTATCACAGTGGATTGTTCCCTCCTCCTTAAAACCTTTCCTCCTGGTTACCCTCCTGCTGTACTTGCTACTCCTTCTCAGTCTCCTTTGCTACGTGAATGGGCCTCAGTCCTCGGACAACTTCTCTATTGACAGTACCCCCCTGGGTGATTTCATCATATGTCATAGCTTTAAAGAGCTACATGCTGAACACTTGTAAATCTTCATTTCCAGCTTGGGCATCTCCCCTGAACTCCAGACTTACATACCCACCTGCCTACAGGCCTTTCCAGTTGAGTGTCTAAAGGCATCTCAAAAACACAGACAAAGGGAAGGCAGAGAAACTGAAGCAGTCCCTGCTCCCAGGTTTGGCAGTGAAGGAGCTGAAATGATTTGAACTATATTAAAAATTTTTTTAAGACATCCAAAACCAAGTTCCTTATCTTCCCCCCAAAATATGCTCCATCAGCAGACTTCTGCGATTCAGAGAATGGAAATTCCATCCTTCCATTTGCTTGGGCCAAAAATCTTAAGAGTCCTCCTTAACTCCTTTATTGCACAGCCCACTTCCAGTCCATCAGCAGGTCCTGCTGGCTCTTTCTGGAATCAAACTGTGTCTCATTACTTCAAGCTACACCTCTAGTCCCAGCCACCATTGTCTCTTGCCAGGATTTCTGCACAGCCTTCTACATGGTTCTACCTATGTTCCCCAATTTATTCTCAACACAGCATGCAGAGTGGTCTTGTTAAAACGTGTTCCATCATGCCACTTCTCTGAGTAAAACTCTTCAATGGCTCCTGTCTGAGTCAAAGCTCAAGTTCCTATAAGGGCCTTCCTCGAATGCCCTGCACTCCCTGGAGCCTCTCACTACCTCTCTGATCCTCTCTCTTAGACCTCCCCTTAGTTCATTCTACTCTGGCCCTACCACCTTCTCCCCTGATCTTTATTTACTATGTCAAGCATGTGCTCACCTCTTGGCCTTTGCATGTGCTGGTACCTCCACCTGGAAGGTTTCTTCCCATTAATTTTCAGGGTTCATGTCATTTGCTTCAGGTCCTTGTTCATAATTCACCTTCTCAGATGCCTGGGTTTCCCTGACCATGCTATTTGGAATTTCAGCACTACTTTCCACCTCCTGCTCCAACACTCCCTTGCCTGCTCTCCTGCTTTATTTTTCGTACACAGCACTTACCTCTTCTGACTACTATATATTTTATTTATCTATTTATTTGGTTGTTGGTCTCCCCTAGTGGACTGCAAGCTCCATTTTGTTTTGTCTACTGCACCCCCAGAGCCCTCAGAGAGTTCCTGGCATGTAGTGGATGGATGCTCAGTGGATAATCTGATGAATAGATACATGAATAAAAATGTATGAAAGGACCACTTCCTGTTTATGCAAGGCCTTGAGACAAGGTGGAAAGAGCACTGAGGTTTCTGCCAGTGTAGGGGCAGTAAGAGGCCGAGTGGGAAGGAAACACCCTGAGTGGAGACTGCCCCTTGGTACCTGGGCCAGCAGGCTGCCAGCCCACAGCTCAGTGGCTCCTAAAGAACTCACCCCAGATGCACTCACATCCCTCAGCCTCCATCCAGGCGTTCTTTGCCCAAAGGCATGTTGTCAGTTCTCTACTTCAACCATTTATTTTCTTTTTTTTCCCTCCAGATGCCAGAGTTTGCAGCCTATATACCAGCAAGGTAAGAGAACAATAATACTGTCTAGTTTGAGACTTCCCAACTTAAAAGGCCCTGGAAAGTATTTCAGAGAAAGCCAGAGTGATGAAAGTGTTGGCAGCTGGCTAAAGTGGAGGTCAGGGGACTTGTGTTGACTTCCTGGGTAGAGAATGGGTGCCTCGGACAATGAGGACAGCTCAGTATTGACTTGTGGATCATAGAGTGGCTGTGGGATCCCTGGACCTAGGAAGACAGTGCTTTCCTTGGGGAAACATTGCCACACTGGCTATAAGCCTCAAGCCCACTGGTGGTGAGCCCCCAGCTCCACTACTTTGCCTCCCTCTGGGCCTCTCTCCTTTCCTGCAGTCTCTGGTGGTTCTGCCCAGCCTGTTGAAGTCAGACTGGCCTTGGCAGAGTATCTAGAATGTTTTTTTTTTTTTAATAAGGCTGATTTAGTTCTAGATCTAAAGGATACTAGCATGCTTCCAGCATAGGGGTTCTCTGATTCTGTGTTAAACAGTCCAGATTTTAAAAAGGGAAAATACTCAGTAAATAATAGCTATGGGGCAATGTCTGTCTGTCTCTTCTGCTGGTGTGACTGGAAAAGGGACAGCTTTTAAGAATGTCTCTAGCCTTTGACCAAGCAATTCCACTTTCTGGAATTATCCTAGGAAAACAAGCACATTTGTGCAAAGGTATAAGTACAATTATATTTATAACTGCATTGTTTATCATAGACAAAGATTGAAACATTGGAAAGAGCCCAACAGAAAGAAATTAGTCATTTAAAACTTGTTACATCCACACAAGGGCATGTCACACGGCAGAATGACCTAGATGTATGTTTATTGACAAGAAAGATGTTTGCATATATTGCTAAGTTAACTAAAAATAAGAAAAGTAATGGAAAATAGGAAAGTAGCTTTGGACTCAGCCTGTAGGGTTGAAATCAGATCAGTCTCTTAACCAACATGGGAACTCAGGCAAGTGATATGATCTCCCTACACCTCTGCTTCCTGCATGTAAAGTAGGGGTTCCAACACCTACCTCACAGTTGTGATGATCTGGTGGGGTTAACACACCTAAAGGCCCAGCACGTGGTGAGTGCTCAGCAGATGGTATCCACATGAGACGTGGACTGATCCTGTTTTTACCTGTGTATACCCTGGAAACATTTCTGGAAATTCGTAGGCAAATAGTGATTTTATTTGGCTGGTAGAATTTTCAGTATTATGGTGATTTTCAGTATTATTTTTCTACATGGAATACATATTACTTACAAAATGATGATGTAATAATCGTTTTTTTAAAAAGACGTAACAATTGAAAAGGTTTAAAAAAAACCCAACTGCAGTGCCTTCTGCAGGCAGGCCAGCTGAGCAGCCCCAGGGGCAGAGCTTGGAGGACTGAAGTAGAGGCATGCCTAGCGGCTTAGGAATGAGCCGAGGAGTCCCAGCCGGGGGAGGAAAAGAAAAGCCAGTACGGCCTGAGGGTTGGTGCCGAGGAGCTGTGCCTCAGAGGTGAGGCCCAGCCCCCAGGCATGTTTCCCCGCTGGGGCTGCCCAGGGGAGCCACGGGGAGGAGATGGTGATCCAGCCCATCAGTTCCATCAGCAGAAATGAGCCCATGCGTCCCCCTCCAGCTGCTGAGAGCGCCTGACTCCAGCACATCCCAGAGAGGCCCTGAGGCTCCAGCCCTGGGCCCAGCTCCTCTCACACCGCCAGAAGCCCCGCATCTCGTCCAGGTCCAGAGTGGGAAGGGCAGGGAAGCGTAGCGAATTCCTAGAAGTCACTCTACGGTTCCCAAAGGGATGACTAGCTCCTCTCTTCTCAGGCAGCATGGTAGGATGCACACTCCAGAGCAGGGTCTTCCGAGCAAGTGCCCCCTGCTGGGAAAGGGGGCTGGCATAATATACCGCATGTACCCGAGGGCTGCTGTGCCGGCTCCCACCCCCACGCACTCCGCCATTGGCCGCTGAGGCTGGAGAAAAGCCATGCTATAGGTTTGTGCCAGCCCTGCCTATTTACTGAGCATTCTTGGGCCATGGCTCATTCACATAAGTGAATCTTCGGAATGATTAAATGTAATCCCATCCCATTGCAATTTTTTATTGTACTCATTTTTAATCAATTTCTATTCTATCAAGTTTACCAAAATAATGCATGCGTATGGCTTATTTATCAATAGTACAGAGAGGTTCAGAATAAATATCCCCTCCCCACCTTTCCCTGTTCCGCTCTCTCTGATGGTTGGCTCTTTCAACCCTTTTATTATTTTCAATTTCTTTTTATATGGTTATTTCTTGATTTACCAACTTTAGACATCTGTTGACTTCTTGTGGTGAATGAGAATTGAGCTTTGCTACAAAACCACCTCTAGTCCTCTTCCTTGCAGCCAGCCTCCCAGTAAGAATATAATACAGATTTTTGGTTAACTCAGTAGTGAATGTAGACAGTTCTTCATTGCTGAGCTAAGTAGTGTGTTATGTATTAGTTAAGTAGTGACTGTAAGATAAATTCTAACCAAAATAAGCAGACAACAAGAGGCAACAAAGAGCCAAGCAGTTTATCTGAGCGCAATCCCGGGCGATGTTCCCCGGTCTGGCTAGTCACAGGCTGGGGAAGTCACACTCAGCAGGGTAGGCAGCGAGTTTTTAAAGAAGGCAGGGGAAGGCAGAGCTTAGATTTACAGCAGCGCAAGGATTGTCTAGCCTAAGGCACATTTTTCAGGTTGGGAGGGGGCAGCAGCCGGGGACTTTGGCACGTCATCAGTGTCCCAGGTGCTCACCCCTCCCTCCGGTGCCTCCAACCTTACAGTGAGTTCTAAAAATGTCTTATATTTCTTTGATAATTTTCTCCCCTCTATTTTAACTGTTAGACCTACTGGATTAATCTTCTGATTTTCTTATATTTTCTCTCTTATTTCCCTTCCCTTTGCTTATGGGTTTACTTTCTTGAGAAACCTTCCTTGAGTTCATCCTCCAACCCTTCTGGTGACCTGTTTTTTAATATCTGCTTTCATATTTTTAAAGATATAAGTACTCATTTTTGTTTTCCGATTTTTCCTTTTTCATATTATCACATTCTTGTTTTATAGATACACAGTCTGCCTCTTATCTCTCTGAAGGTATTATTAATTTTTCATTTGTCTATTTGTTTCATTTTAATATTCTTCCATTATCTGCCTTGTCTTTGTTTCTATCTGCCTTTTCGTTTGTTTTCTTTCTTTCATGTTGGAGGCTTTCCTCAAAATATCAGATGTCCTGGCTGTCTGCTGTTTATGAATGAAGCAACAAAAAGCTGACTTAAACTGTGTTTGGGGAGAATTTATCAACTGGGACCTCACTACAGGGAAGCAAGCTAGTCTTTTCATTAACAAGTCTCTAAATGTCAGGCCCTTTTCTCTAGAACAAAGGTTCCTCAACCTTGGCACTACTGACCCTTTGGGTAAATAATTCCTTGTTGTCAGAGGTCCTTGTGCACCAAACTCTACCCACCAGATGCCAGTTGTAACACCTCTCCCGTGGTTGAGATGACCAAAAATGTCTATAAACATCCCCAAATGTCTCCTGGGGGTCAAAATCACCCCACTGATAACTGCTACTCTAGAGCCATTCAGCTTTTTAAGAGAGGCATTCTAATTCCTGTTCCAGTTCCCCACTGCTGCATCACAAACCAAAACCACAGTGGCGTACATAAACAACCACCATTTAATTATGCTGCAGGTCAGGAACTCAGAAAAGGCACAGCTCTTCTGCTCCACACTGTCTGGGGCTAAGGCTGGGACCACTGGAATGACGGAGGGTGGCTCTTGTGGCTGGGAGTCGGAGTTGGGACAGGGAGATCCCCTCTTAAGATGGTTCCTCACTGGCAGGGAGAGTGGGGAGCTGGGGTTTTGCTGGGACTGGTGCCTGGAGGTACTTGTGGCCTCTCTGGTGCCATGCCTGGTAGCTGGAGCTTAGGGCTCCAATGTGAATGTTCTAGCCAGCAATATGGAAGCTGCATGGGTGCTCATGGCTTGTTGTCACAAGCCTGCCCAGATTCAGGGGAGTCAGAGACCTCCCTTTAATAGAAGAAGTGCCCCAAAAATTGCAGCCATGTTTTAAACTCACCACATTCCAGTATGGGGTGATATTTGCCTGGGGCAGGGTAGAGTATGAAGAGGGGGAGCTCTGAGTCCCACTGTTCAGTATGCATATTTTGCTTTCAATCCCATTTTCATCCCCGTGTTCGTATGTCCTCTTCTGCCTGAGTCTCTCCTGTTCAGTGTCTTCAGTCTCCTGCTGTGTAGGGCAGAGTATGAGGTGGGATGGGAGGATTCCAACCAGTTTCCCTCATTCTGTACCACACCCCCCATGCCTGACCCCCACTATCATAACACCTGGTCCCCCCAAGTTCTGACTGAAGCGGCTTGCCTCCAGTCAGCATCTCCCTGCAGGCCTGTGAAAGACTTGACCCCTGTATGTCAGCCGTCAGTTTACCATCTGCTTTCTGGCTCCCCAGAGTCGGTGGAAATCTCTCGTCCACTGATGTCTCCTTTACCGTTCGTTCTCTTTGCTCCTGAGGGTTGATACCATTTTGTTTCTTGATTGGCATTTTAGTGGCACTTCAGGAGAGAAAGGAGATGCAGACGTGTGAAAACCTGACATGTTTCACCAGAAGCCCTGTTGTACTTGTGGATGGATATATCTCTGAATTGTGTTAAGATCTTTCCTGTCTTGTTAAAGCTCTGTTAGCCACATTTAACCAATGTTGATAATTCAGTCATCATTATAAACATGCACATGTTCTCCTTGGAAGTAATAAGCCTAATAGAGAACATTTGTCCCTCCATGATGGGGAGCCAGATCACTGTGCTAGAATTCCTTAAACCCTTTTTCATGGTCCTCTCTGTCTCTGGCTGCCTCTTGTTCCGCTTATTTGTGGTGAGGGTGCCACACTACAGCATATTAACTCCTAATTTATTCTTTTTAATGGTTAAACAAGATGACTGTGCAGGGAACTGCCACCCCCCTGCCCCCCCCTGCCCCTACCCATTTTCTGCCCTTTGTGGATTGCACCCACCAGGCTCCATGTCCTCAGGCTTCCAGTTGGGTGTGCCAGCTGAAGACCCCTGCAGGAGACTGGGTAGTAATGTTGGGGTGCTTTAGGGTGCTTATTGCCAGCCCCTCCCTTGCCAGACCTGAGGCCCGCAGGGTAAATTCCTGCCCCTAAAGCCACACCCGCCACCAGCAGCCTCTCCCACAGCCTCTCTAGGTTCCAGTGACCAGCTTGTGTCCTCCCTTCAGGCCCTGGGAGGAGCACCCCGCTGTTCTGGCTCCAGGGTGCTTCTCTTTCCCCTGTTGTTCCCCTCCTCCTGCTGACACTGTATAAGCAGTCCTTCCTTAAGCTCCCCTCTGCTGCTGAGACAGGGCTCATCTGTTTCCCAGGACTCTAGCATACAGAAACTGTTTCTGATTTGTATCTAAAATAAGAACAGACCCTGACTGAGCCCTGAGAGATCCTCCTAGGGGTCCTGGGCTTGAGCTTTGTGGCATCTCTGGGCTACTCGGGTTTTTTAAAATTTACTTCCTAGTTTTTAACTTCTATACATGATAGAGGGTACTGGACTGGTAACTTCTCCATATAGGAAAATATTACTTAATGGAACATTTTGAGAAGAAAAATAGGTATATAAATAAAATAAGCCAGGAGTAAATTTATGATGACTTTCAGAAATTATGTGACAGACTGGAATATATCAGTAATTTCAGAAAAGGATTAATGACCTTCTTGGATAACAAATCCACGCTAGGTCTTTACTGTAAACTGGATGTTCTGGGGACATCCAGGCTGTGTCTGAGTGGGATTCCCCCAGATCTGACATTAGGAGCCCCTCAGGTCAGACCCACCAGGCCTCTGTGCTTCCCGGTCAGTGGCTTCTTTGATGCTTTTGCACTGAGGCGTCCTGTGTGCCTGTCAGCCCTGGAGACGAGGATAAACTGGAGCCCAGAGAGGCCCATGGCCCAGCCCTGCCCGCCCATCCCCGTCACACTCGCACCCAGAGGAGCGTGGCCGGGCTGTCTGCAGCCCCCTGAGGCCCGCCCTCAGGGGGCTCCCCGGATCCCCTCGCTTCCTCACCCTGCTGGCTGGGCGGCCCTCCGTTTCGTTTCATTTGTGCACCCCTTTGAAGTACACACACCTCTAGGGGAAAAGTAGAATCAAGATCTCTTCCTGGCTACCCGTTTCCTGAGGTACAAAAAGGAAACATTTCATAATGCTCCTTTAAAAAGACAACAGGAAGGGTAGTGCCGTTCTGACTGGCAGGGGTGGCCATGGGGTGTTCATAGGCCAGGGCATGAGGTGGCACGTGGTGGCTGAGGTCCCCGCCACACGCCTCACCCTCAGGGCCCAGGCCACCCTCCAGCCCACTCCAGCAGAGCCATGGACCCTCGCCCCACTTCCCCCTGAGGAAACTGAAGTGGAGAGGAACACTTAAGCCTTTACACCCCGGCTCCCATGTCCATGTTGCTTTTACCTCTAGGATTTTTTTTGGCGGGGGAGGAGGAGAGACTGAGCAATTGGAGATGGATTTGTTTGTTCTTACTGTGGCTGCCCTGGAGTGATGGAGCCTCTGTCAGTTTAGTTTGTGCTCTCCCAGCCCACTCCATCTGGTCCCTCAGCCCGGTGAGCCTAGCCAAGGGCCCCCAGCGTCCCCCGCAGCAGAGTGGCAGGAGGCCTGAGGCCCCTTCCTGTTCACTCTTGCTCTGAAGACACGACGCTGGGGGAAGCAGACATGCAGAGACATGGCCAGAAGAGCCGGCCTGTGGCTGGATGGTGGAGGCCTGTGGAGGCTGAGGGAAGCTTCTGAAGCCTTTCTGCACTGCCCCTCCCAGAGAAGAAGGCTCATGGTCCATGCTCGCCTGGGAGAGTGGAGGGGGCAGATCAGCTGTGTAGTATGTAAGCCTGTGACCTGTCTTATCCTGTCCAAGCTGCCTGTAGTTTGACCAGACTATGCTGGAGGTAGCCATTGCTAGGGTGGTTGCCACTAACCACACAGAGAGGAAGGACAATTCTCAGTCCAGGCACTTGAGCTGACAGCAGGATGTTGCAAGTTCCTAATCTGGACCCAGAGAACAGGGAGTTTGGGCTTCTTCTGGAACCCAGAGTTGGCTGTTACTCACAAACATAGACACCCTGAGTGGAACCTTCCCCCGGTGTGTCAGAGCCTCAGCAACGCCTCTGACCTGGGTAGCAGTCGCCGGAAGGCCCAGCTGCCACTTCTGTGTAAGTGGCCCCATCGCAGCTGTACTGAGTGAGCCACTTCCCTGGGGCGGGCGGGGCCCACCTTGTTCCCATTACGCACCATCACAAGCTGATGCAACCAGCTTTCAACAGACCCTGCCAGGGAAGAGACACATGACAGCAGCCTGCTGCAATACTGCCCTGCAGGAGGCCTGCTCACATCAGCAAAGACAGACCTATCCCCACCCAGTACCTCACCCAGCCGAGCTGGAAGCACCCCTTGTCAGGACCATTTGAGGCCTTTGAGTAGATCTGCCTTTCTCAAGAAATTAAACGAGCGGCTCTCCATTCTGTCTGCACATTACAATCATCTAAGGGCATTTAAAAATATGGGTGCCTGGGCCTTGCTCTCGCCCCAAAGATACTGACTTGAATTGATCTAGGTTTTTTAAAAAAAAATTTGCAGTCTTTATTGAAGGAGAATATACATGGGGAAAAAAAGCACAGATGGTAAGCGTACAAGCTCAGTAAACTTTCTTTCACAAAGTGAACTTACCCGTGTTAACCAGCAAGCACATCAGAAGAACATCTCCAGCAGCCCCGACCCCCAGGGGTCATCGCCATTCTCACTTCTAACAGCAGGAATTCATTTGGCTTGTTTTCAAACTCTATATAATACAAATGGAATGGTGTCTGACTTCTTCCACTTGACATTGTGTCTGTGAGTCATCCTGCTCATGGTTGGAGTTTGTTCCTTCTCATTTACTCTAGAGTATATTCCACTATATGCATATTCCTCAGTTTATCTGTGCATTCTGCTGTTAATGGATATTTGGGTATTTGGGTTGTTGTTTGCATTTTGGGGTTGCCATGCTACCACTGCTCTGAGCAGTGTCTTATGGAGCCCATTGTTTATTTCTGTTGCATATATACTTAGAAGTGGAATTGCTGGGCAAGTATGGATATGAGGATGTTTGGCTTTAGTACCTTATGCTGAATTATTTTCCGAAGGACCAATTTACACCCCTCATCAATGTAGGAGTGTTTCGGTTGCTTCGCATCTTTGCCAACAATTGGAACTTTCTATCTTTTTCATGTTAGCCATTCTGGTGGGTGTGTAATGGTATTGCAGTGTGGTTTTAATTTGCATTTCCCTGATGACTAATACAGTTGAGCATCTTTTCATATGTTTCTTAGCCATGTCATCCCCTTTTTGCAAAGTGCCTGTTATAGTATTTGGCCAGAAGTATTTTTAAGAAGCTCCTTAGGTGGTTCTAATGTGCAGCCAAGGTTGAAAACCATTGTATTAAACCACAGGTTAGCATCTGCTGCTTTGTTTCTCAGTGTCCTGCCCTTGAACTGAGAGTATTTTTGATCTGAGGGAACCTCCTGGACCTGGGGAAAGATAACCTTCATCCCCCAGACCAAGGTGAGTCTACTGAAAAAGCAAGAGATTAGAGCTGGAGTTTAGGCAGTTGAGAATCTTTGGGAATGTAGCCTCCACTTCAGAAGGATCCATAGAGAGCCTTTGGTGTCCACAGCTGCCACAGATATTTCCTGACCACAAAAATGACCCCTTGCTGGTCTCCCCGGAGCCCCAGGCAATCGTGTGGAGGAAGTGGAGGGGCCCCATGCCAGGTACTTCCCAGTTTCTAGGCCAGCATGCATGGGACACAGCTCAAGTCAGGGTTGTGGTCAGGCTGGGGACAGTGGGGCATATGCCAGGGGCCTGGGTGGGGCTGAGGGAGGTGTTCTGTCTGTGGCTTTCTCCAGGGTGAAGGAGCAGCCTGTGGGGCTGTCCCTCATGGGTCCAGGCCTGAACAGCTCTTGAGTTCCACAGCTTTGCATGTAGGTCCCTCACCTGTAATGGTCTCCTCTATTCTCTGCTACCCACCTTGGGGGCCCTGATCTGGGACCTTCCCTGATAACCCCACCCCTACTTGACCCCTCTCTGTCCTGAGCTCCGCAGCACTTAGTCTGCAGTGCGGCTCCTTATTACGCACTGTCTTGTGCTGAGCTCCCCTCATGTCATCTGTGCCCATCTCTTCCCTGCCTCTGGGCTGCAGCCACATCCCAGGGACTCCTGGCCACTTCCCTGGGCTGCCCCACAGTAAGTAAGGTGGCATTTGGTGACTCAGTGACAGCATCCTCCAGCTCGAGAAGGAAGATGCAGTGACATATGGACCACACGTGGAATCAGCATCCTCCTTCCCTCAGATGCACTATGCAGGTAGAGAAAGAGCTGCTCTGTGCGGGCTCCCTGTTCACACACATGCCACCTGTCTGGTGGGCCAGGAGCTCTGTGCAGTGGGCCTGGGGCTGGACCACCAGCAGGGGCAAGGAGGCATGCATAACGATCCCTCAGGCAGAGGGGCTCTGAACCCCTGATGGAGCTCACCACAGTGCCCAGTGCTCATGGGAGGGGAGGGGGGCCCTGTCAGCGCTGGTCCCCACATGCTCTCTGGACAGAGCATGGGCTACCTTCTGTTGGCTGAAGTCCTGCCAGATGCGTGACATGAGATGAGGGGCAAGGAGGCACAAGGTAAAGTTGACATTTTGGAGGTTGGTGAGGAAAGTGCCTGCTCTGGGCTTTCAGTTAGGCGACGTCCTGTGCATTCAAACCCATCTTGGAAATTGCTCTAGATATAGAGTATTTCATATCTGGTGGTCCAGGCATAGATGTTGGGGTTCCCTTGATTGGCCCAAATGGTAGCCTGAGCCCACCACCAGCCAGCACGCTCTCTGAGTCCTGGAATAACAACAGGAAGAGAATTCTCTCCGGCAGAGTAGGAGAACTCCCATTGCTTCACATCCTTACCAACAATTGGCATTCCATCTTGTTCATATTGGCCATCTGAGTCACATAAAAATAGAGACCCCTTTCCTGCTGAGCCTGCATCCAGGCCTCTCTTCTCTCCAGGGCTCCTTGCTCAGCAGTCATGCCCTTTAGTTCTCCCCAGCCTGGGCCTCCAGCTCCCGTTCCCCTCTGGCTCCCATGGTGCGGATTTACCATGTGCCCATCTCCATCATCCAAGTAAGGCTTCCCTCTACGCCCTTCACAGGGAAGCACAGCCGTGCCCCCTTCCGCTCAAGGCCAAGATGCTGGAGGAGATGTCTCCTCTCTCCCGCTCCTCCTCCATACTTATTCAGCAAGTATTCATTTTACACCTGCCTGTTCAACAGAGAACAAGTCCACCTGGCTCTGTGCTCATGATGCTTAGAATCAAGTGGGGAAGACAGACAGAAATTAACAAATGCTTATGTAAGAGCAGTTGTGATAGCACTGCCACAGCCCGACAGCACAGGCCAGTTCCTTTCTGTCCTTGCACACCTGCAAACATCTGCTTGTCCTTTGAGGCTCAGCTCACCTGCCACCTCATCTGTGCCACCTTCCCAACACTGCACCTGCATGACAGGGTGGCCCTCTGGGTGTAACTCCTCCTACAAAGGCTGAAATCCGAGGGCAGAGACCAGACTACACTCACCTCAGAGCCCTCCTGCCTGGCACAGAGCCCAGTGCACTGGGGTGCTCAGGAGATGAATGCACGTTCCTGACGAGACTGAGCCAAAGTGTGTGAACATCTCCAGGGGCTGAGAACCCGCTAGTTCCTTTTTTCCTTCAATGGCCTTTTGTTGCTTTTTATCATTGTGAAAGTAATTTGGGTTACATCACAACAATGTGAGCTTACTAGTACTGAACTGCACACTGTAAGTTTTATGTTATATGTATTTTACCACAATTAAAAACAAAAACAATGCAAAGAATACAAAAATGGAGAAAAAGGGAGAAAGGTCCATATTGTCAAGCAATAAAGGACAAAGGATTTGATTCAGAATTAGATAAAAAAATAAGTACAGAAATGCAAATCAAAACCACAATGAGATACTACTTCACACCCTTTAGGATGGCTGTTAACAAAAAAATAAAAAACAACAAGTGTTTGTAAGGATGTAGAAAAATTAGAATCCTCATGTATTGCTGGTGGGAATGTAAAATGGTTTAGTTGCTATGGAAAATGGTATGTTGTTGCCTCAAAAAATTAAGCATAGAATTGCCATGTGATTCAGCAATTCCAATTCTGGCTATGTACCCAAAAGAATTAAAAACAGGGACACAAAGATACAGTTCACCCATCTCCTGTCAGCATTATTCACAATAGCCAAAAGGTGGAAACAATTCGCATGTCCGTTGACAGATGAATGGAGAAACAAAATGTGATATATACATATACACATTAGGACATTATTCGGCAATGAAAAGGGATGAAATTCTGCCACATGCTACAACATGGATGGAGTTTGGAAACATTGTGCTAAGAAGTGAAATAAATCAGGCACAAAAGGACAAATCTCGTATGACTGCTTATGTCAGGTACTGAGAGTAGTCAGACTGATGGGGACAATGCAGAAAGGAGGCTGCCTGCCGCTGGTGGTGCAGGGCAGTGAGGGTCAGCTTAATGGCTTCTGTTTCTGTTGAAGATGATGAAAAAATATCTGGCACTCGGTGGAGTGATCACTGCATGGCCGTGTGCATGTACTTAACACCGTTGAACAGCATAGTGCTGAAAACGGTACATTTTATGTTATATATATTTCACCATGATTAAAAATAGTTTGGGTATATTATGGACATTTTAGAAACTATTAGTAAGCTCAAGGGGAAAATATTTAAATTATTCATAATCTTACCAGCTAGAGAGGGCCAGTGTTAAATTCTCAGTGTGTATCTTTCTATTCCTTCTCTGTTCTCTCAAAAAAAAAAAAGGTGTGTGTGGGTGTGCATGCATGTCTGTGTGGGTGTGTATATATATCTACCTTTGGAGACCACATTGGACCTACAGGAAGTCTCCTCCTCACATCTGTGTCTCCAGTGTTCCCGTCAGTGCTGTCTTCCTCCCTCTGAGCCATCCAGGACAACAGTCCTTTGAACTATTTATCACACCCGACTTCACTCCCTTGTACCTCTTGGGTTGGACTTCTCTGAAAATGCCATTTCTTCCATGTGCCTGAAATGTGGCACCAGAGCAAGCCCAGTAGTGTATTGGCAGGGGTTGGAGAGAGCAGTGCATGACTCTCCCACGCTCAGATGCTCCACATCCTAGACACGTCCGTGTGAGCACGTCGGCTCTCTTGGGTGACGCAGTCGTGGCTTCCGTGAAGGTTCTGACAGCTAAACCTGAGTCTGTTGGTCCAGGCTCGGCTTGGCCCAGGGCCCCATGCCCTGCCCTGGTGTCCTTGCTCCTTGGACTTGGTGCTGGGCTTTGTATTATCCCTGTTGATTCTAGCTCCTAGATCCTGCTTCTGCAGCCTGCCTGGAGCCTGTGACCTTATGGCCCAAAGAGCAGAACTGTCCTCCACTGTGAGGCAGCTGGGAGAGGAGGAGAACCCCACAGCCTCTGACCCCTGCTGGACCATGGGGAGGAGCAACCATGGGGAGGACAATGGGGTGGAAGCGGGCCTCCTCCTTCAGCCCAGGCACCACTGCCCTGCAGAACGGCAAGTCAGCAGGATAGACTCAAGCTATCAGAGAGGGGTTCCTTCTATTCTATAGGCTCTGTGGGCCCTGGGGGCCACACTGCCTCCACTGCAATCAGCCCTGGCCCCAGAGGCACGCCACAGCTGTCACATGCTGTGAGGTGCCCCCAAGCCCTCACATTTAGGCCCAGCTACACCCTCCTTTCCCAGCTTTGCCACCTGGTCCAGGAGCCTGAGTACAGCCAGCTGCCTCGGCAGTGAGAGGCCCCAGCCACTCAGGTGACGGAAGTTCATGTCTGTGCCTACTATCCATTAGAGATGGATGGTGCCTTCATTTACCTCCAAATCCAGACACAGACACAAGACCCTTCTCACTTGGCTTTGAGGTCTCCCCGGAAGGGTTATTTAAGGTTTCAGCCAGGATCTTTATAGCCCAGTCCTGAGAAGATTATCTTTTTATTGCAACTTTGATTAATGATTGATCAAAACTTGCTACTAGAAACACTGAAGAACAAATTTGCCCTAGCGATTAGGAAAGGTCTGCATCTGCCAGGCTTGAGGACCTGGCCACCTGCTCCTTCCAAGGTCAAACTAGAGCAAGAGTACATTGGAAGACACACACACACACACACACTCACTCACTCACTCACTCACTCACTCACTCACTCACTCACTCACTCACTCTTGGGGCGGAGAACAGGGAGACAATATAAATGTCCTTAAAACCTTTTTGGAGTTAGGCTATAAATTGTAAACAAGTTGGAGCAAGGGACAGCACAAAAGGACCTAAGAGCCCTTAATGGAATTTTTCTTTCTTGTTTTGTTTTTATTAATGCCTACTACACTACACATGAGCATCTTAAAGGGAGCTTTGGAGTGTGAGGAAGAGAGGAGCCTGTATGAGGCCATAGCCTGGACGTCCTGCAGAGCTCCAGGCCCAAGAACTGGCACTCAGCACCGGGTGGGGAAGGCTCAGGGGATGCTGAGCAAAGCTTCCCAAGCATGGGCTGTGGGAAGAGACTTAGAGAGGGACCGGGCTGTGCCTCAGAGGTGCTCCAACTGTTTCCCTGGGGCTGTGACCGCCAGAGTGGGGGCTGCAGGCTGCATCAGAGTCACTGAAGGCCTCAGAGACTGGGAAGCCAGCAATCTGAACTTTAACAACCTACCCCTGTGAGAGCCTCAGGGAGTGGGTTGGCATACTTCTCTTCCCCTCAGCCCCTGTGTGCTGCCCTGAGGCGAGGGGAGTGGAGCTGCTAGTAAATGGAAACTGGAAAGTGAAAAGGGAAATCACAGCCTTGCAGCCCCATGCCTGGGTTTCTTCCACTGAGAGTGCCCCTGGTTAACGAGGGGAGAGTCCTGTTCAGTGAAGGCAGCAAGGGGTCCTGGAAGCAGCTGAAGTGAGCAAAGCTGTGTGGGTGGCGGCCGCAGGCCAGGAGGCACCAGCTGCCCCGGCTCTGAGGCTGCCGGCCTGCAGTCAGCCCTGGAGGGTTATCTATCTAGGAAAAGCTAGTTTCACACTTCAAGCTGAAAAATTATTTTCAGAGGTACTTTAGGAAGGGCTTTGGCTCTCAGTGAATCTGAAAATGTTTGATTCTGAAACTGTTTCTCAGAATTAAACATTTCATACCAGCAGCTTCTTGCCCTTCCGGCCGCCTTCACCCCTTGGCCTGTCTGGCACTCTGCCACGTGTACTCGCAGGACTTTGCTGAGGAGGTGCTTGAGTTTAGCTGAGGAGCAAAGATAAAAAACTTTGGTCCCCCTCTCTGCTTGTTCCCCCAACACACCACACCACACACATACACACACACACACACACGTGAGTTGTCACATGTGCACACACGCACATGTGGGCTGTGATACACACCACACACACACACACACACACACAGAGGCACAAACATGAAGCACAGCTGCCAGCAAAAGCACCACTTGGGGGCAGCTTTGAAGGACACCAGCAAGGCAGCTTCCTGGAAGCAGATTTCCTGATGGGCTGGAATGCGAGGGAGAGAGGAGGGCAGCAGGACGGGGCCAGGAACTGTACCACCCGCGGTTCCACACCATCCCCCCAGGCCTCTGTCTCCTGAGATGGCCCTTCCTCAGGGAACAGCTGCCCTACCCCCCAGTTCCATTCACTCCTTAGGTTGAGACCCTGAAGTTGTACCCTGTCATTATGCCCCATGCCTTTTAGTTGCCTATGTGATTTTTGGCCTAATGTCAGGCTCCTTCACTGGAACTAAATTCTGTGAGTCCTGGAATTCAGTCTGTGTTCTTCACTGCTGCCTCGATGCTTGGAATAGTACCTGACACCTAGTAGGTTCACACAAACAAGTGTTCAGTGAGTGAGGCAGCCTGAAGGGAAGGACAGCACCCGGGAAAGGGGTCTGCTTCGGCGCCCTTCAGCCCAGCCCCCCCCCAAAGCCCTTCAAAGTGCCTCCAGGAGAGGATGCTGTGGACAGATGCCCCAACTCTCTGCATGTGGTCCCCAGCTCCCAGCCCTCGGAAGGCTGGACTGTCCATCTAAGAGTGGGAGCAGGTGGTCTTGGGGGATCTCCTGAGGCGCATCCGATGGCCCTGGCCTTGTCCCATCCCTTACGTGACCAATGGGCTCAAATAGTCTCTTCTAGACAGGCTGGGACACTGGCTCCCTTGGCTACACAGAATAAAAGGCCACATTTAGCCTGTGGGTCAGAAGGAGCCAAGCTGGGGCTTCAGGGCAGATTCGGGTGCTGGTGGACTGTCCTTGTGGAAGGAGACATGGACAGCGGAGCAGCCCTGACTTCAGGCCCCACAGCACCCTTTCAGCCTTCTCAGCCTCCCTTTCTCACCTGTAAATGGGATTTGTTCTTGTGTGTGTGCCTTGAAGGGCAGTATAACGAGGAGCTAATAGGGCCAACTGCGGACTCAGACTCTGGGGTAAAATCTCTGTCCTGTCCGTTCGTTCATGGGCTGTGTGTCCCTGAGCCAGTTACTGAATCTCTCTTCACCTCATTTCTCTCTTCTGTAAAGCGGGACAAGGATGGTGGCTTCTGGGAGCTGATTGGTGTTCCTGACACATGGCGAAGGCCCAGTCGCTGCTGGCTCTTACTCTCTGAGCCCTGAGCCAGGCTTGCGAGGATCCAGTAAGAAAGCAAACGTGATCCCCGTTCCCAGACTCGAAGGTGCTGTGCGATATGAGGAAAGAGTGAGTGTCATTTTGGAAATATTGAAGGCACCACTTCCCTCCCACACTTGTCTGGGTGGGGCCACAGTTCTACTTACTTAAAGCTAAGCAAGGAGATACAGCAAAGGGAGGTGAAAAGCTGAAACCGCCGACCGTTTGAGCTGAAGGCTGCACCAGAGAGTGTGGCCGGTGCAGATGGCGCGGGCCTGGGCAGACCCACTTCCTCCCTGCGTGCCACGGGTCTTCCTCATACCAGCCACTTCCCAGGCCCACAGGAAGTGGGGCCAGGAGCACTTCAGGGTGTGTGCGGGAGGCTTGGGCAGGGGCAGCAGCTGCCAGGCTGAAAACAGAGCTTTGGTTCAAGGTCCCTGCTGGGTCCTGGGGCCACCTGCACAGTAGCCCTGCCCTCTTCCTGCCAAAGCCTGCCAGGCCAGGTTTGTAGCAGACTCCCTGCCTGGGCCCTTCTCCCAGGAGGCTGCAGCCATTGTATAAAAGGCATTCAGCCTGAGAGGCAGGCTGGAGAGGAGAGCCGAATCTTTTCTCAAAGGAAATGCAGTTGTGGTTTGGAGACGTTCATTTCTCATCTGCGGTTGGCGTTTCCCAGGGTTCTCAGAGGTGAATGCAGGGTCAGCCCAGTGTCGCCAAATAAGGTTCACCAGTGACCTTAGCAACAGGCTTCACTGCCCATTGGCTGCCACGGCTGCCGCCTGACAGTGCTGCCTCCCGCCCAACAGTGCTGCCTCCGGGAGGCCAGGCCAGCACTGAGCTTCCCTGCTCAGGGCCCCTGCTGCTCCCTGTCAGACATCACTGTCCTTTGAAGTGCCACGGATTGGTCAAGAGCTCCGGGCAAAGGTGCCAGGGTAGGACTGCCCCTGTTCCTGTGCTTCAGAGTCCGTGTGGCCCGAACTGGTGCCTGAGTCCTCACACACACTGGACCAGCTCTCTCAGCTTAGTGGCCTGGGCCTGGTGGCCGAGATGAGCAGTCCCCTGCCCCCACCCCTCCCATGTCCTGCCTGTCAGCCTGGAAACTCTGCAGTTCCCATCACACAGTTCTCACTCTGCCTTTGCGACAGGCACTCTGCCAAGCTCCTTCTACACTTTATCTCTTTTTACTGTCTCTACAGCCCTTGAGGCAGCTAGTCCCATTTTACAGATGAAGAAACTGAGGCTAAAGGAAGTTAGATAACTGGCCCAAGGTTGCACCAGAAATGAAGAAGGAAGCTCTACTTTAAGCCCAGTTTAAACAGGTGCAGATCCCACACTATTAGCTATTGCACTGTGTTGCCAGCCACTCAATGTCTCTGTGCCTCGGTGTCATCATCTGAGACATGGGGATGGTGACACCTACCTCACAGTGCTGGGGTGAGGATTGCGTAGAGGGCCTTTGGTACAGGAACCTAGTGCAAAGTGGCAGCTTGTCAGGTAGCACGCCTTGGCACTGGTGAGCTCGGCGCCTGCTTGGCCTGCCCCTCGGGCAGCTCGCACTTTCCTCTCCCACGGAGTGTGCTACTGAAACATCAAGGTTTGAGGCCCGGACTTCTCTGTGGCCCTCATATTTGGTTTCCACTTCCTCATTCTTAACCTCCTCCCACACCCCACCCAGTTGCATCACTGAGGTAGGGAGGCTGGAGAGGAGTCTGCTGCCAAGGGTACCCAGCCTATGGGTTCTGAGGACAGAAGTTGGGCTGGCCAAATGGCAGGGGGAAACATACCTCATTTCCTCTACCCAGACAATGCAGGGGTGTTACAGCACTGTTTCCCTGAGAAACGTTTCCCTGAGAATCAGAATTAAAAAGTACACAAGTGATCTGGTAAAGATGAAAATACATATACACTATAACCCAAAGCCCCACTCCTCAGAATCTGCTCTAACCAATCTCTTACCCGTGTGCCACAATATCCACACAGCCCCAGGAAGAGGCCTGATGCCAACAGTAACAGAGAACACAAATCCATTGTGCAGCATTCCTGCAGTGAAAATGAATGGACTGCAGCCACTTGCAGTAATATTGGATAATAATGCTGCAATAATGGCTGACTCTCACCAATAAGATGAGCGAGACACACACGAGAATGCGTAGAGTGTAATTCCCCTCATGAAATTTTACCAGCTGGAAAAACTGGACCAGATTGTTGAAGGATACATGCAGAGGAGGCAAAACTATAAAAAGTCTGAAATTATTGTCACAATAGTCAATTTAGTTATGACCACAGCGGGTGGTTGGGGTTGTGATCAGGAGAGAGACACAGGGTTCTTTGAGGGTGTCACCACTGTTTTAGCTCTTCAGCTGGTGGTTATACAAACATTTGTTTTGTACTTTATACATAGTAGGCTGACCATATGTTTTGTGCATTTTCTGCATAATTATTATCTCACAATAAAAAAATACAAGTGTGTGTATGTCATATCCTGCCCTGAACAAGACAGTGAATGGATGGGGCAGCAGAATGAGCTCTCTCCTGCGTGAGTCCCTCTTGGAACAGCGTTCCAGAGGGCCACACTCGTGGCTGCACAGCTGTCACAGCAGCCCAGGGGCTAGGAGGGAAGGGAAGATAAAGTCCACCTGGTGGTTTAGGATTGGAGGACATACTTTGACATGTCACTGCATCAAAGGAAGGTCAACCAGTGTTCCCTGACTGTCTCCTTGGGGCTGGTGTTTTCTAAGGTTACAAGCTTGTCTCCTCCATCCTTATTTCCCTAGCCTGGAGTCGACCATGGGTGACATAACCTTGCTGTGTGAGCAGGTGAGCAGAGTGCATGCCGTAGAGAGGGAGGCCTCACCAGGTCCCAGACAGGCAGCTCCCTAGGCCCCTGCTTCTCTGCTCCGCCTCCGCACAGCCCAGCCAGCTAGAACGGGCTTCTGCAGGGCGTGCCCCAGACTGCTGCCCACTGGCCACCCCTCACATGTTACAGATGAGCCTCCTATTTCTTCTTCAAGCTAAATATCACCACTTTTCAGGTTGATTGTCTTATGGCCGCAGGGTGCTGGTTATCCAGTTTGCAGAGGCAGTAAGTGTCCAGGTGTGGCCTGAACAGAGAGAACCATGCGTGCAGTTGGCAAGTTGAGGTGTGTGCTTCGGCAGTCAGTGTGCTCTAGCTGTGATGTGGACACCCTGTTGGCATGGCCTCCCACAGGGTAGGACCACCGAGGGCTGCTGCTCATTTCTTTGTGTTCTCGCAGCGTTTACATAGACACTTTCTTGGCGCAACGCCCCATGCCGTGGCCCTCACCACCAGTCTTATATTTCTCCTCATCTCTCCTGCAGATGCCCTGAGGGCTGGCTCGTGGTAGGCGGTCCTTCCATGTTAGCTCACGTTGTTGCCTTCACTGTGGTGAATAATCATGAATTCATTTATTGAGCAGGTATTGTGTGTAAGACACTGCTAGATGCTGGAATGTAACAGTGACCATAACAGGCCTGTCCCTGCCCCCAGAGCTCCCAGCCACTCTGGGAAGACTTGCTCATTGAGCAAGAAAGGTTGGTTGAACTCGTTGTGATCAATGCCACCACCAGACATGCACTGGGTGCCTTCTGTTCAACTCAAGAGCACTCCCCCTGTCCCCACTGCCCTCCAGTGCTGGAGGTGGGAGCTGCTGAGGAAGACACCACTGTGAGCATGAAGAAACTTGGAGTGAGCTGACTTGAGATCAAGTCCTAGCTCTGCCACAAACCCACTGTGTGACCATGGGTGAGTTAACGACCTCTCTGAGCCTCACTTATATTATCACTGAAATAGTACATCCCTCAGAGGTGAGAGAATCAAATAGGGTCACCCCACTGCACAACTCCAGGGTGTGCTGTTCCCTTTTGTATTTTTTGCAGCCTCTGGTGGTCTGGAATTGAATGAGAGTGCTTTTGCTGTGTGACCTGAAGTTAGCAGTCAATAAATGGGAGCTATTGTTACACACAAGTTAGAGGAAAGCTGGGTCAGCAGGCCAGCAGGCCGCACAGGATTTGGGTAGGCTTTGTTCTTCAAGGAAGGGCAGGGCTCTGAGAAGTGCAGACTGTGCTGCAGACAAATGCCAGGAGGGAGGGGCTTCCAGGGGAGACATGAGGCTGGTGAGAGGCAGGCGTGGCCTCAAGGCCTGAATAAGTTTTCTAGGAACAGAGGAGCACTGGAAGCTGGGCATGGAGCTGTGGTGAACCAGACTAAGGTGGAAACTTCCATTATGGAGCTGCCAAGGACCCTAGAGAGCTTCTTGTCCAGCGTCTTGGCTCCCCAGGCCAACCAAAGCCAGGAAGGGAAAGCCATGAGTCTCCCAGGCCCTACAGCAAGGCCTGGACAGGACCCCGCTCAAGTAACAACTCAAGCCTAGCTTGTGGCCCCACAAAAGGCAGTCCCTGATGCTTTTCATATATATATATATATATATACACATGTAATTTTTTCCTCATAAGTAATTTAGGTCATTGTAGAGCATTTTAAGTTACAGAAATGAAAGGAAGAAGATACAGTACCTCTAATCCCACTACCCGAAGACCATCACCATTGCTGTCCTCATGCATTTCTTGCAAGTGGGTGTCCCACATAAACTCACGCAGTGTATTCAGTGGATTACAGCTCTTCTGTGCACAGCTTCGTGGGCCACCTTTTCCCTGGAAAATGGTTGAGTGTTTAATGAGAAGGAGGGACCACTCTTAATGCAAAAGAAACCCTGCAAAGTTTTTCCTTAGGATAAAATGAGCAAAGCCTCAGTCTGTGGCAGTTGGGAGGACATCCTGCGGGCTGCAGAGTGGCTCCGTCTCACGTCTGGTGAGAGCTTTGAGGCAGTGGCTCCGAGAAAGACAAGTCTCTCTTCTCTCCTGGCCAGGCTGCAACCTCCTGCCTGTGGGCAAGACAGTTGGCAGGCCTGCACGCACTCCTCCCGGACACGGGCTGTGTGTGATCATCCGCGTCACCCGAAGCCATGTGGGGCTGCGATCCTTTGCAGTGGCTTCACAATAGCAGCACCTCAGTCTGTTCCTCACAGCATTTTTCTGCATTGTCTCACTCAAGACTCACACACCCTGTTGAGGCAGGTAAGACAAGAGCTGATACACCCACCACACCCGAGAAGAAACTGAGGCCTCAGGAGGTCCAGTGGCAGGTGGCCGCACAGCTCCGGCGGGCAGAGCAGGGACCGGCGGACACCCGACTCAGTGGTTTCTCCTCTGCACCTGCTTCCCTCTGGTTCAGATTTTTTGGAGCTGAACTGGATCCCATTAGTGAGGCCAAAAGCAGAGAGTGCTGTGTTAGGGCGGGTGGAAAGGACCCAGAAGCCCACCCCGGGGGCCTAGGCCAGGCCCGGCAGGCTCCACTGTGCAGCCTGACTTCAGGGCGGCTCGGCCTGAATGACTCCGAGCGGCACCAGCGGAGGCCTGGGGAGTGGGCTCGAGGAAGCGGCTGTTTGCTGTAGACGTGTCCATGGAGGCTCTATCCTTCCGTCTTGGCCCACCCCAGCTGTGGAGGCCCATTCCCTGCCCTGGTGGCAGCACCTCCAGCTCTCCCGCCGCAGAGCAGGCCTTTCATAGAGGGGCTGTGGGACGCTGGGAGACCGACTGACCAGTGGGGCTTTGGCAGCCACATCCCTCAGGCGGTTTCTCAGTAACACTGTTGTAACAAACTACCGTGAACTAAGTGGCTTGAAACAGCACACATGTATAACCTCACAGTCCTGTGGATCAGAAGTCCAAAATGGGTCTTATTGGACTAAGGCGTTGCAGGCCTGCATCCCTGTTCTAGAGCTCTAGTAGAGTCTGTTTCCTTGCCCTTTGCAGCATATGGAGGCTGCCTGCACTCCCTGGCTCGTGGCCCCTTCCTCTGCTTTCAAAGCCAGCAGTGGCCTGTCAGGTCTTTCACATAATGCTGTTCTTTGGTTTTGAGTCTTCTGTCTCCTTATTCCCCACTTAAGGACCCTTGTGATTACACTGGACCCATTCAGATAATCCAGAATAATCTCTTTATTTTAAGGTGAGCTGATTAGCAACCTTCATTCCATAGGCAACCTTCATTCCCTATTGCCGCATAACAGAACATATTCACAGATACCATGCATTAGGATGTGAACATCTTTATCCCACCATGGGCCATTATTCTGCCTGTTCCTCTTGGTTCCCCAAGGGCCCCATCCTCAGGCAGAGGCTGGGCCAGACCAGACCACAGTCAGGATGCTCCTGCCACTGTCGGAGGGGTTGTTTCTGCCCAGGTTCCCTGCCACCTGACTGCTCCTTACTCATCTCAGCCTTTGCCTGAGCCCTCACATCCTCTGCTCCCAGTCCTAGGTGGAGAGTAGCTGGCAGGAAGCATCAGGGAGTAGGAGCACATAGGAGCGTGTGCGAGGCTAGAGGCCCCAGAGTTGCAGAAGGCCCCTGGGGCTGAGCACTTTCCAAGGAGCAGGGCCAGAGCCCCTGAGGACTCAGATTCCGATGTCTAAGGGTAGCTCTAAAGCTGAGGGGCAGGTGGCCAAGTAACGGCACCCCGCCCCACTAGCTGTCCTTGACACCCGTGTCTGCCTGGCCCCTTTCCTCAGATGGTGGCTGCCTAGCTGCCTTTACTCATTCCCTTTCCCCTCTCCTTTCCCAGGCCTCAGGCTGGAGCCTTGGGGGCCCCCATGAAGGAGCTAGAGGCCCCTATGGAGCCTCTGTCCTTGGGCTGCTTGGTGAGGGCCTGTGGAATCTAAGACAGCATGGCAGGGCCTGCGGGCAGTGCAGAGAGGGAAGGGCTGGACAAGGCCATCGGCCCTCCAAGTGGGGTGACCAGTTTGCCCAGGGCTTTCTCAGTTTTAGCACTGCAAGTCCCAACATCCCAGGAAACAGCTCGGTCCTGAGCACATGGGGACAATCGGTCACCCTATCTCCAAAGCCATTTGCCCCTGCTAACCTACTCGAGCTTACCTCTGCAGCACAGACAGCTGGCCCTTTGGACTCTTCGTTGTCAAGCTCTGCATAGTATCTGGGCCCAGAGAGCCCCAGTGACTAAGGAGGGGCCGCCAGGCCAGTGCAGTGCAAGTATGCATTCCTGCTGCAGCCTTCTGGGTAGAGGTGTCCCTGCAGAGGCCATGCCTGTGTCTGCACGGGCTGGAGCTCTTGCACACAAGTACAGGAGCCGGAAAATTGTGTTTGCACCTAAGTTTCTAAAAATTTAACAGCCTGATTTCTTCTGGGTGGTGTATTGCAGGTGGCTTTAATTAATGTTTCTATTGACTCATCTGTGTTTCTTACTCTGTACATGTTAATTAGACCATGTTCCTTTTACTTGTGTACATTTTGAATAAAAGAAAGTAACTGACTTCTCACCCTCCCACCTTCCGACAGTCCTGCTGGGGGACTCGGGTGGGCCGTGCTGCATGTCGTGGAACAGCGAGGCCCTCATGTGGGGCCTTTGGCCCTGGCTGCTGGTGGTCGTGGCCCACTCTGCCCGAGGCTGGATTGCGAGGCAAAGCTAGTTACCACTCTGCCCCCGCTTGCCTCTCAGCCTGGAGCCTTCACGCTGACCCTGGAGCCAGCCTGCTTGCGGGCAGAGTAGGCGAGGAGATGCTCTCAAGTGCCAGCCCTGCCTGGGCGCTGTGAGATGATGGAGGAGCTGTGTGCCCCTAGGGAGCTTCCAGTCTGGCTGGAGAGATTGGGCACCCCACAGACAACGTGGGGAGTGGCACACAGGAAGGGGACAGGCACTGGAAGGGGAGGCTTTCCTGCGTGGGCTGTCAGATGAGGGAGGGCCACATTGCTTGTGTCTCAGGATGGCCAGAGAGCAAAAATGGGGCCCCCCAAGTGACCTGAGGCAGGCCCCCCAACTGGGGGCAGATGGTCTCCTGGGCCAAGAACTCTGGTTGCCTACCAGTGCAGGACAAGGGTGGTGATGAATGGTTACAGGGCTGTTCTCAACCTTGGGAGGTAGGACATCCTTGCAGGCTCCCCCACTGCCAGTGGACCCCCACAGACCTGCATGAACACCAGGCTTCCTCACCTAGCAGCCCAGCCCTCACCTCGGCTCTCAGCACCCAGCTCCTGCCCTGTCCTGGCAAGCCCAGAAGGAGCACTGAGAGGGGAGCCCTGGGCGTCAGCCGAGGCAGCCAAGCTTCACTCCCACAGGCAAGTAGCAGCCCCATCCTGGTCTGCCATCACCCTGGGCTGGCCTGAAGGCTCTCCCTGTCCACCCCCATTCCCTAAACACAACTCCATGTCCCTCCAGCAGCCTTGTTTCATAAGGGCACCTCTCAGAGAGCCTGGCACGCAGTTCTCCCCACCCCACCCCAGCACTTACTTCGCTCTTGAACTAAGGTCCCAGGCATATCCTTTTGCCTCTCTGAGCCAAGGTGTGGCCAAGGATTTTAACTGCTGTGGAAGGACCCACTGTGCCTGCCCTAATTCTGAGGAAGTTCCTGACTGCCAGTTTGAGGAGGACATGGTAGCAGAACTGGACACCCCCACATCTGCCTGGCTGTTAGCACGAGGCAGGGGCAGAAGCAGACAGGGACCCAGGCCAACCCAAGACACTGGGCCAGACGTGGAGGGAGGGTGGCTCACCCAGGCTGCCCCCCAGCTGGGTCTGCATGAGGGGGTGGCCTTCCCTGAAGGAAGCCTGCAGGTGAGCCCAGGAGCCCACCAGCAATCAGCCAGCCACCAGGGGTGCTGGGTTTACTCAGGGACCAAAAAGCTAGGAGGACTCCAGGCTCATAACTAGGCGTTAGGACGCACCTTGAGTCGTCCTGCTTATACAGTCACCCAGAGTCCCCGCCTCTGAGGCCCCCATTGACCAGGAAAGGTCTGGTTTAGAGCAGGAGACAGGAGAGCTCCGGTCACCTCACTCAGAAAGAAATGCAGATGACAGGTCCTCTTTGATCCCTAGAAATGAGATAAGCCCTAGCCGGCCAGAGTCCTCTGGAGCTGGGAGTGGGTTCACACAGAGCTGCCCCCTGCACTGAGGCCAAGTTATGAGCCCGTCTGTGTCCCGTCCCCCTAGGGCTCCACCCCTTGAAACTGCAGGTGGCCTCCAGGGCATAGGTGGGGCATCGCACCCCTTCAGGACTAAGCCAAATCTCACCCCACTGGGGCCCCGGGTCCTGTATCTGCTGAGCCATGTGGCCTGAGGGAAGGGGAGGGCAAGGGAGCTGAAGGCAGGGTCCTACACAGTGTCCAGAGCAGCTGCAACTTTTGCTGCCCTCCCTCCCTGTCCCCAGATGCTTTCTTGGCATGAGGGGCTAGTGCTCTGCCCTAGGCAAGCATTCCCAGACTTCCTTCACAGGCCTCGGTTTCCTCCTCTGCGGACAGCCTGGTATTGTGGCGGTGGTCTGGGTTCTGGGCACCGACAGCTGTGTGTTGGGATCCAGGCTCCATACTAATTAGTTGCATCATCCTGGGCAAGTGCCTAATGCCCGCAGAGCTTTGGTTGCCTGGTCTGCAAGCCAGGGGCTGTGGTGCGGCACATGTAGGGCCCTTGGCACAGCGTCGGGTGCAGTGCACACTCAAGCCCTATGTTGTTTCTAGCCCACCGAACTTTAAGGTCCTTTCAGGCTCAGCCCATTTCTGAGCTCTTGTTGCTGGCTGGGGATGCAAGCTGGACATCTGCCTCTCCTCTTGCAGTCTGTTGTCATGTTCTTGCCTCGTTGCCTCTAGTATCTCCCCAGCTGAAATTAAGCTTTTAGCATAGACACATGAGGCCTGCCCCACCACTGAGCCTGCAGAAGTGGGGGCTGCTGCTACAACTCCAGCACCCCAGAGAATCAGCAGAAACAGTGAGCTCCCTGGAGCTTTACCCCAGGCTGCCTTACACTTGGCCTCATCAGGGAGCCCTGGCTGACAAAGACAAGCCCTGCTCTGCCCAGTACTTTCATTCCTGGACAGTGGAATGCGCCAGTTCCCATTCTCCCTCCCCAGGCCTCCTGCCCCTTGGCTGTTGGCACAGGTGGGTACAGGTTAGCGCGCAGTTCCAATGAATTTCATGCATCCACGCAATGGAGTCAGCTGTGCCATGGTTAGGAAAGCGCAGTCCCTCCATCTGACAGTGACAGAACCTTCCTGGGTGGTTCAAACAGGGCTGCAGAGGAAACCTGTACCCCACTAAAAGAAGGGTTTTGGATCTACACAGTGTGAGCAAAGACCAAATGGGCCCAGAGAATAACAGGCTGGACATGACCCAGCCTCACAGCCAGTGAGCACCACTCCCTGGGAAGAGGAGCCCCGCTCCCGCTGGGCCCAGGACTTTCCCCAGGACTTCAGTTCTGCATTTGGCGTCTCTCAGCCTGAGAGATCCAGAGAGCTCTGAGAAAGCTCTTACCTTGCACACAGTGCACTGAGAGAGGTTAAAAGCGGATGCACCAAGAAGGGGAGGTTTGCATCTGTCTTCCCTTAAGATCTTCTGCCATCATGAGCCTCTGTATGAGCAGCTAGTATATTGGCCTCTAGCTTTCTTCTTTTTGCCAAACGAGCTAAGTGAATAAACCTGCCCAGGTAAACGATACCTTTGGGGTAAGGAAACCCGTGACTGACTAGAAATGCCCTTGAACTCATCTATAGACTTGGCAGTTCTAGCTGGGAGGCTCAGCCCCACTTTACCAATTTACTACACTGGAAAGTGGCTGTTGGTAACAGTGCTGTTATCACAGCCCCAACCCCAACAAAACAGGTTTTTCAGTGACTACCCAGCTACCTCAGCCAAGAGCTTCCACCATTTGTATTTAGACTGAAACTCCTGGGAGTGACCTTCAAAAGCACTGGCAGATCCTTGGAATGACCTTACATTATGATGCTCCAGTTTGGCTCAGATTATACTGCTGCGGCTCCATCTCAGGCACCATGTGGCTGAGGTAGCAGTGCTGCCCTCACACTTAGCTGAGCAGTTGGACTGAACCGTTTCTCCAGTCAGGCCCTGGCCACGGTCCATGGTGGAGTGTGATGGGACAGCTCACCGTTCTGTAAGGTCTGGCGTTATTCCATGGTCCTCCTCCAGGCCTGGTCCCTAGGACCCAGCTCCCTTGTGGTGGGGAGGGGATGGAGTCTGGGGGTCCCTCCCAGGACATTCCAAGGAGTTGTTCCCAAGTATTTAGAATCCAGGAGCAAGAAGAGCTGGAGGAGGTCAGGACTTCTTCTTAGCTTTGGAGAATGGGAGCTCACGGATGGAGTTCCCCTCCTGTTTTGGTAACTTACAGGTGATGCACTGTAGGCATTATGACTTGAGAGATTTTCCCACTGCCTACTCTGTCAGGGGTTAGGCTGAGGAACGAGAGTAGAAAAGTTGGAGGCAGTCCCTGCTCTCTGCTGTGGGTTGCATCCCTTCGCTCCCATCCCTCCTCAATCGCTAGACCTGGCTTCACCCACACCTTTGCCTGGAAAAACCACCCAGAGACCTCACCAAGCTCCTAGTTAGAAGCCAAAGAATACTAGCCATCCCAGGCTGATTCTCCTTGGTCAGGCTGGGCTCAGCAGGAGCTAGGCAAGGTCATCTTACCCATCCCTCTGCCCCTAGGTGAGGCAACACTTGGAAACTCCAGATGGATCCTCTGATGGGCAGGGCTTGAGATTGGGGTCTGTCCAGATGTCCACATGCAGTGCCCACTCAGCAGGAGGCCATCTACCCCCCACCCCCACCCATGGCATGTCCAGTATCAGGATCTGTGCTTCCTGAGCTTGGCAGAAAATGATTGGCCTTGCCCATTTCCCAGCTTTTTAATTTTCTTCCTTGGCCTTCCTTTCCCCACAAAGGGCCCACACTCCTTCCAAAGGGCTGGACCCAGGGAGTGGATCACAGTCCCAGTGGTTTCTGCAACTGAGTACAGACGTGTCCACAGGGCTGGTTTCCCAGGGCAACCCCCTTATTGCCATGACCTCCTTGCCCGGGTGATGCTAGTGAGGCCAGCGGACTTCCCTTGGCTAGCCTGCCTACTGCTTTGTACTGTTCATGCCCCAGGGCCAGAGAAGGGGGAAATGAGAAAGCCTATTGCCATACACACCTGTGGCTTGGGTCTTATCTGAAGGGGATATATATTGACATCAGTGATTCCCAACCTGTTTTCAGAAACACTGTTCTGATCCATACCCCTTCAGAGATTGTGTGCTTTAGCCCAGCCAGAACCTTGAAACGATGTGAAGAACACCTGCTTCACATAAGGTCAACCAGGGCTTTCCTAACATTTGTGCATGGACCTGTTTCACAGTGCCCTGTGGGACTGGTGTTCGGCATCAGTAAGTTTCTGTGGGCTGTCAAATAGTAAACTGCTCAGGTAGATAGCCCCAGCCACTGTCCCATGTCCTCCAGTCATCCCAGCTTCCTGATCAGATCTGCCCCTAAACCAGGATCATCTATTCTGTCTAGTATGGTAACCACAGGCCACATGGGGCTGTCTTAACCAGTAAGACCTGAAATTCTGTTCCACCATCACAGTAGCCACATTCACATTCCAAGCACTCAGCTGGAATGTGATCACACCCCTGAAAACATTCCCATCACCGCAAATTGGACAAGTAACACATGACACAGTAGGCCACAGGGACCTTTTTTAGGCTGGTTTGTGACTGCTGCACCAATCATTAAATTCATGGAGTAGCACTTAAGTATACTTGTGAGTTCAGCAGGACAGTCCACGGCTCCTTCCTCAGAACTCAAAACCTAACACTTCCCCAGCCTCAGGAACCTCAATTCCAGTCTTAGCTGTAAAGCCAAAGGTAAGTGACTATGTTTATAGACCATGTCTCTCTGCCATTGACAGCCTCTCCTTCTCTGTGGGCGTGATTAAAATTGTGCAGTATGTGCATGTCATTGCTCACCCCAAAGACAAGCTCCGGAGGTAGGATGCCAAGAATGAGTCCATCAGAATGTCTTCAAAATAAAGTATAATCACCTACAACTTACCTCTAAATAAAAGTCAAACTCCTTATAAACAATTAACATTATATAAAAAGACAAATGTACATATTTACACACATGTACATATGTGATCACACATGACTTAGTGATTGGATGGCTTGTCTGATTTTAAGTCACACCAAGGCACTCACGTCCCTCCTTGGGCCTGCTGAGGGGGCAGGTGGGCGCAGGGCAAGGCACTGCATAAATAAATGTGAAGGCCAAGAGCTTGGGGGAAACGTTAGTGTACACCTCTGAGCGGGAATGTGCCGAGGTCCACAAGAAAAAGTGCCATATTTTTTCCCACGCGCCCTGGCCCGAGCAGGGAGCTAAGCAGGGCAGAGCCCCTCTGAGGCTGAGGGAGCAGTTCCTGCAGGACCCCATTTTTCCTTCACATTTCATTGGCTTGGGAATAGTCCCCAGGGCTCATCTGGGAAGGGAGGCAGTTCTTTGGGAACAGGAATCACTTAGTGCAATCATCTCTTAGTGCAGAGCCAGCCCTGGCATTGGTGCTGTGCTTTTCTGAGGTCACCGGTCTGTTCCTTCCGGCCAGCTCAGCAACAGTGAGACCCTCTCCAGGCAGCAGGGCTCAAAAGGAAAAGCTGGAGGCTGACTCCCGTTTGAGCCACATGACACACCAGTCTCAGAACCCCATCTTCCCGAGAGAAAGGGCCAGCTTTCTAACCACAAGGTGAGCCCAGACCCTGCCTGCCAGGCCCAGAGAGGCCCTGCCCCAAGGAGGGAGGCTCCATCCCCACTTGGCACTGGGGTCAGGCTTTTTATGTCAAGGGGCCCACAGGAGACCTGCTTCTCTGCACCACAGCCACCATGATGCCGGGTCCTGCTCGCCTAGGGGAGTAAAGGGGGCCAGGGGCCCAGCTACGGTGCACAGGGGATGGCCTGGATGGAGGGCAGCCTGACTGGGGGCAGCAAGCTGTCCAGCCAGCTGGTGTCCATGTTCTTCAGATCTGAAGATATCAGCCCAATATACCCTGGAAGACAAGAGGAAGGTTGTGTGAGGAGAGGGGTGGGGTGGGGCAGGGTGTGCACACCCCCGACCCAGTCCTGCCCGAGGGCCACAGACACAGCTGCCTATGCTGTCCAGCGCAGCAAGCGCCCGTCTTACCGCAAACCTGAAGGCACCGGAGCAACAGCCAGTTCACAGGCTGTCTGTACCAGATGCTTGGTGGCTCCCGGCCCTGCCCCCAGCCCTCTCCACCCTCTGTGTGGCTCTCCATTCTCTGAGAAGCCCTCTGAGCTCGGGGCTCCTTACCCCCTGGGCTGTCAATTTCTGGCTCCTCCTTGCAGCTGAAGTCTCCGTAAACACTGGTGGGCTGGACTCCAGGCTCATTGAGCAGGTATCCCTTCCCATCCACGTTTGTTGGGTGCCACCCGGACTGCTCCAAGAGCTGGGGACAGAAGAGCAAGAAGCCATTAGGTCCCCTGCAGCACAAGTTCACCCTGTGGCCCTCCCCTCAATGAGCCAAAGCTTCCTGGCCAGGATCACACCCTTGGCCATTTTCACGTGCTCAGATGGAGGTGGATATATAGTTAGGACCAGGGGCTGGGAGGTGAGGGTCCGCCCAGACCCATGCTCCCCCAGCTACCCACTGCACAGAATCTCTATGACATGGTATCTCTAGGACATACCAGCTGAGAATGTGGCTTCAAGCAATAGTTAGCATTAAAAGTCAAGAAAAGATGAGTAGAAAAGCTAGAGATAAAGAACTATGCCCATGTTTCAATTTTCTGTGCTGATAAAAACGTGGGCAACGAATACAGCAAAATCTTCTAATATTCACTTTGAAAACTGAAGCAGAAAAAAAAAAAACCTGGAGGATAATGTGCTTTAAAAAAAAAAAGAAGCCTTCCTATTACACAGATTCCAAAGGCTGATTATTGAAACCTTATGTGCATTTCCCTAACTAGCAGGACTGGGGCATGTTGGGGTAAAGGACACGGGCCAGGGACCCAGCACTGAGGATGGCTGACTCAACAGCTGTCAGAGGCCCTGAGGCCTGCTCCAGGACAGCCTGTGGAAACCAGGCCTCCCTCTGTCCCCACGCCCATGGTGTCTTCCCCCCAGCCAAGGGCAGCAGGGGTCCCTAGCCCCAGGGACATGGCACTCAGGACCATGCAGGCAGCCAGGCCACAGAAACAGCTGCCCTCTGATTTGGAAGTTCTTGCTGGTTCTCTCTCTCCCCACTGAGAAGCAACCACTTTCTAAGAGTGCCCAGGGAGGAAGGAGCTTTACCTTCATGATGTCCTCAGTTAATTTCCCTTCCTCATCCTCGTCTGTTGTGGCTGTGGGTGGGAAAAGCAGAGAGGTCGGCCGGCTGTCAGACTCATCCTGCAGTTCCAGCCCCAGGTCCTCTACACACACACACGCGTGCACACACACACGTGCATGCACACACGCACACACACATGCCTTCAGCAGACATCTGGCTGCCAGAGATTCCAGAACAGGACACTGTCCTGGTGACTCAGCCTCCCAAACCCTGAAGCCACACCTCTTCCCACCCTCTTGCTTCCGCCCTCCCGCTGAAAGACTGGGCTGCAGACAACTCAGGCCAGCTAGCAATCATAGACTAAATGCAGCCCCCACCCCTTTCCTCTCCTCCCCAGCTTACCACTGTCAGTGCAGTGCCAGGTGAGTTCTGAGCACTTGTTCTCCCTCAAGAAATCCCTCCCAGCACCCAAAACAGTCAGGCTAGCAGGCCAGGCCCCAGGGCCACGAACCTTCAGAGGTGGAGGGCATGGGCGACACCTGGAAACTGTACAGGTCACTGGTGCTGTCTGGCACAATTTCCACTGGGATGCGCCAGTCAGGCAGCGTGCTGCTCACGGCACATGGGGACACTGCTCCAGGAGAGCAGAAACTGCAGGTCAGGGCTACTCGTATGTTTTCTTAGTTTGTGTGCCCCCCAGCACCCCCACCCTGAAGCCTGCTCCAACAGGCCACGACCCACTGCACCATGCCTCCTAGACTGGCCTGTGAGGTCCCCTACCAGACCCAGCCCACCTCACCTGGAGTGAGGGCACGCTCCACCTCCAAGTCTTGCCCCAAGTAGCCCTGAGCTGTGTAGCCACTGTGGTCATCAGGCAGGGTCGAGCTGCTGAGTCCATCAGAGAAGGTATCAGGGCTGGAATCCCCACTCGACTGCAGAGAAAAAGAAGCTTAGACCCAGGCTTGCCATCATGGCATTTCTTCTCCTGCCCCCCGCCCCTCACCAGATGACCCAAGGCTGGCTACTTAGGACCACACTGACCTTCCTCTTGGCCTTGCCTTTGGCATCTCGGCTGGACTTGGACTTTCTCTCTGTAAGGCAGATAGGCTGTCAGCCCTGGTACAGGCCACCAGCCCCGGCCGCAATTCTTCCTCCCTCCCTCCCTCCCTGAGGTGTCCCATGGACCCAAAACCCTTGCATACCTTTCCTCTGGTTCTTGGTGAGGGGAGGGAGCATCCGGTACACACGCACAGCAGAACTGCCCTTATTCCTGCTCTGGTCCTTCACCTCCTCAATGTCCGGCAGGGAGTTCATGGCACACCGGAAGTTGGCCTTCCATGTCTTGGGGTCCGGCTCCTTTTCCCCTGCTTTGTATCGGCCTAGTGGGCAGGAGAATGAAGAGGATCATCAGAGCCACAGATGGGCATCCTCAGCTGTCCCTGGCCTGGGTGGAGGAAGCCAGGAGTATCCTAAGCTCTCATATGGCTAGAGTCCCACACTGGTCAAACCAGCAGACGATCCTGAGCAACACCCTGCTGGCCCTGGGCCCTTGGCCTCAAATGCCCCGTAGTGTTCTCTTTGTCCCAGACCATGCCTAGTCTTCCTGCTTGGGCTATCAGCAGCCAGAGGGTAGGAACTGGGGCTTATCTGATATTTCCAAACCTGGGAGTGGGCACAGAGCAAAACAGTTACTGATATGTGGGTAACTGACTGGTCTGAGATGGGCCATGAGGCCCATACCTTGAGGATAAAAGGAGGCTGACAACCAGATGGGCCTTAGGCTAAGGACCTTAGTCAACATGAAGAAAAAGGTAGGCCTGGGTTTCTTCCAGTGTTCTGGCTCACAGTTGCTTTTGCCAGGGAGAACTTTTAATCCAGACACAAACTTGCTGAAGTCACACTGGCAAGATTTCGGCTTCACAAATTCCTTTAAGAACTTGTTGAAACAATGGATCCTCTCCCCAGAAACACAAGTCTGCCCCCTGCCTGCCCCCAAACTCTATATACAGTGTCTCAGGTCACTCAGACCCCAGTGAAGAGCCTGTGTTAGTTAACAGAGCACTTTGCCTCCTCCTGGCCCCTCCCAGCCTCGACTCCAGGACACTCACCTGTGTGAATGGCCCAGCTCCGGAACAGACAGGCATCCTTGTTGATGTCCCAGCCATGCTTGGCAGCATGCTTCCACGGGATCTGGAAGGTCATCTCCTCCTGAACAGCACAGGCACAGGGGTGTGTCAGCTCAAAGACCACAGACTCGGGGCCTGAGACTACTCAGCAGCCCCAGGTCTACCCTGACATCTGGCCTGGGTTGGCTTGCCCTGCGATTGGCTCACACAGGCCACTGTACCATTCTGGGTCTCTCAGAAGCGGCTTGGGGTTCTGATGTGCTGGGGCACCAGACAGGCCTCTTTGCCAGTTACACATGAGTTGGGACCCGTACACATGACTCTGGGCTGCTGCTCTCTGGTCTGTCAGCATCAACATGGAAGTGAGAGCCCCTCCATTAGAGGGGACTGCTCAGGACATCTGGGATGACTGGCTCCTCCACAGGGGGTCCTGCCATACACCTAAGGGAGCCTAGGGCCAGATTTGGATACTACCTGTGTGACTACCTGACTGCCTTTGTGATCCTGGCACTGTCACCTCTTTGTCCCTCACTGTTTTCTGTGAAATGAAGAAACAGTGACAAATATACCAACTACGGTCTCACTGTTATTCCTGGTGGCTGATAGTATGGATTTCTAAGTCAGAGCTGCTCAGGTTCAAAGTTGGGCATGATCACTTTTCGTGTGCTCTCAACATCTCTCAGTGCCTCTGTTTCCTTATCTGAAAATGGAGGTGTTATAGGATCTGCTTCACTGGGCTACTTTGAGGATTAAATGACACAATGTAAATAATATACTTAGAGTGCCATGCTCAGAGTGAGTATACAGTAAGCCTTCACTATTACTATGAATACTGTTATTGCTACTGCGTCTGCAGGAGCCATTTCCCTTTGCGCACCAGCAAGAAGATTGCTGGACCTGGGCAACTTGTACATGGTTAATTTTGGGGTCCCCTGCTGAGCTAGCCACCTTCCTGCCAGGAGTGCCCTCCTCTCTGTCTCCACGGACTGGAGCTCTCCAGGGAGCTGTGTTTGTTAAAGGGAGACACCAGTTCTGCAGATTCTGGGGCATCTTGCTGCTGGAAACTGTTAGTGCCCTCAAGTGGGTGCCTTGTGCATACCTAGAGAAGGGAGGAAGGCAGAAGTTGGGCAACTGGGACCCGGGGTGAGCCTCGCATACTCCCTGTATGCAGGACCCACTGGCAAACACATCTGTCTGCTATTACTTCCCTTTTTCAACTGCATCGAAGCTTTGGTCCCCCCAAAACCATAGGTTAAAATAGTAACAGGAAAACCCAGTTACACTCACTTTATTAATCCAGACCAGCCCTGGGATTTGGTTGGAATTAATCTGCATCTCTAGCCAGGGTCTCATGCGCATCCGAGTGATGGGCATGTTGGCTGTAAAGAGAAGACAGAAAGCTCCATCCAGTTCGGAGTCTGTTGAGCAGTCCCTGGGCACTGCCCTGCCCCCAACCCGGGCCATTCAGTTAACCTCCCCTGCGCTAGGCCAGATACCAAGCACTAAGACATGGGGGAGGGAGCCTCCACCGGAATAAAACTGCCCTCCACATCGTGACCGCACCTTGGGCAAAAACTCTTCTGCCCCTTCCCTTGCCCACTCCTTGACAGTCTTGGGAGAAGGCACGCAAATGATAGCGTCAAGATTTATGTGCTGGAAAATGGTACAAGATACACAAATACCTTAATACCGGAACTTTCCTCCCAAATTTCAACTCCTTTGAGAAGAGGGGCTTCTTTTGCTAGGTGCTAAGGAATTTCCCAACTGCATTTGTTGCCACCAGCTATGCACCTTCCCTAATGGGCAAGCAGTCACCCTGAACCCCTGGACATCCCAACCCCCCTCCCCGCCCCCGCTCTCCACCCGCAATCTAGTCTGTGCCTCCCAGCCAGCTACCAGTGCAGAGGCCGGGAAGCTAACCCTTCGGGCCCGGCTTCCCCCCTCTGCCTGGCTCCCCTCCTCGGCCGATAGTGGCTCAGGGAACACCTGTGGCACCTCCTCCCGCAGCCACGGCTGGTCCTCCAGCCACCCAGGGCAGCAAGCCCGCAACCTGCATAGACAGTCTGAAATCTGGGGCCTGGGCGCGCAGCTGGGATCATCCAAAGCCGGCCCGGGGAAGCCCGGGTCTCCCACGAGAGGACGGACACTCCACTTGTGAATGCGCGCAACGAACATACCGAGTCACCCAAAGGCCCCGGCGGCTTCGCGCACGCCGACCTGCGAAAGCGGCCAGGCGCTTGCAACCTTTGCCGGGTGGGCGGTCCACGCCGCGGCCCGCCCTCCCCGCGCTGCCGCTCGCCGCTCCTCCAGCGCCCTCCCGAGCCCGCGCGGGGACCCAGACAACGCCGCGCGCCCGCGCCACTCGCGCCTCTAGCGCCTGGGGTTTTCGGCCCCCACTTCCTGGTGCCCCCGCGCTCCTTTGTTCGACGCCACCGGTCCCCCGCGGCGAAGGCGGGCTCACCTTTGCAGCACGCGCGAGGAGCGCGATTCCGGCTGGGCGCGAGGAGAAGGCAGAGGATGCCCGGGTCGCGGGGCCGCTGCGAGCCGCTGGCCTGGGCTTGGCTCGGCTCCCGCTGGCCTCGCTCGGTCCGCCTCGGGCACACGTCCTACCTCGACGAAAGAGTGGCGCGCTCTGCCGGGAGAGCGGCGCCGGCGAGAAATCTAAACACTTAGCGGGATTCCCCCAGCCCGGGCCCGGCCCCGCCCCCCAAAGAGCCGCGAGGCCGCCTATTGGCCGGCACCGCCTCATCACTTCGGGGAAATCAGGCTGTTGTAGAGCTAGCGGCGAAGGGGAAGTACAGGGCGGCTGCTGCTCCCCACCCCCTCCGGCCGGGCGCCGCCGCCCCGGGGCGACCGCGGGCACGCCGCGTCCGCTCCTACTCCACCCCCACACCAGCTCGCCGGGAGCAAGGCAGTCCTGGAAAGCCGGGCGCCCCGGCCCGCAGTTACTCCTTTCGCTCCGCATTCTCCCAGCCTGCCAGCTCCTGTGGCCATCTCACCCTTCTCTCTGGGGATGGGCACATCTCTCTCCAGAGCGCAGGTGAGGAGTTCTTCTGAGCACCTGCCGCCCCCCCTTCAGAGTGGACCCCGGGATTGAATCCCCCAAAGCCAGCCCGGTGTCTCAAGGCCGCAAATGGGGTGTTAAGAAGGAAGGTTTCATCCTCCACATTGCCCCTTTCTTGAGGGGCGACCCACCGCCGGTCATTCACCTGCCCTGCGGAAGTAAAGAAAAGCCTACGCTGCCTGGGGTGCTCCCGGGGACTGCCGAAGGAGAGGGAGTCCCAGACTGGCCGCTGCTGGTGCAGCCTGCCGAGACGACTGGGACCTCAGTTTCCTCAGCTACAAAGTAGCCCTACCTTGCAGGTTTCCAGTGACGGAGAGGTGATCCCTGTAAAGCACCATGCCCCACTCGGGCAGCAGATACTGCATGGTTTTCGAGTTCCCTGCCCAGAGCCCTATAGTGACCAGAGAGACACCTTCCCCTTCTCTGGCTACATCCTTGGGACTGCCCCAGAGCTGGGACAAAGGAGAAGGGTTTCGGAGAAGCCAGGGCTGCTGAGTTGGGGTGGGGGTGGGGTCGCCTTGGTCCACCCCCAGTACTCTAGCCTTAGGCCACTTCCACAGCCTCACAAGGCCCTGGCATGAGAGTCCCTCAGTGTCAGCGCTGGTGGTGTGGCCAAGTCCTCAGGGCTTGGCCCAGAAAGGCTCTGGGCAGCATGGGGGAATTGCTTAGGGTTGGCCAAGGCTGTGGGTCTAGCCAAATAGTTGGGGAGTCCAGGTCCCTTGGGAAGGGCAGCTATTTGGCTCTTATGCTTACAACTAGACCTTGTATTCGTAGAGGCTGGGCTGAGTGTTCACTTTCCAGTCAGAACTCTGGCCCAGCAGGCTCCTTCCTTCATCTGCCTCCCCCTACCCCCACCCTCACCCTCAAAGCAGCTGACTCAGAAGTAAATCTAGGCAGGTCTGGTTGTGTCCCTCCCCTCAACCCAGCTCTCCCCCTACAGCAGCACCCAGTTGCAATGATGTTGGCAATAAATAGACACATCGATGCAGCATTCCACCTGTCAGTCACTCTAGTGTCTCCTTCCCACGGAAGAATGGTTGGGTTAATGGAATCTGGTGCACCAGAATCTGATGCCATGACTAACTCCAGGCTTGACTCCCAGGAGACCAAAAAGGTCAGAGCTATTTGATAGTGGTGTGTGCAAGAGAGAGGAGAGGCGAGAGGCAGGAGGAACTGTGAGTAGGGAGCCGGGCTGGGTGTTAAGGAAAATGGAAGGTGCTGAGGCCCTGGAAGGGGGAGAAGGGTTGGAGTGGTTTAAGTGGCAGATGGGAGTGGGAACCCACTACAGAGACCAAGACCTTCTGAGAGAAAAAAGCAGAAAACGAATGGCTCCTGAATTGTACAGTCAACTCTGTACAGCAAATGGATGTTCGTCCTGTCCCCAAGCACCTGACATAAGCAGTTGAAAATTCAGAATGAGATTAGGGAGAGGAAGTTGGAACCTCAAGTGGGCTGAGGAATTGACCAAGATGACCATATGAAGGCAATAGGAGACTGAAAAAAGGGCTCTAAAATAAGAACTTTATTTTAGCTGATAGACAATTATCTGTATGTGTATATGTACATATAATGAGAATTTTCCAGGTCATGAAATGTATTTCTGCAGTATCATTTGTAATGGGTACCTCTTTTTCTATCATAAAAATAAATAAAAATTTACCCAAATTAATCCCCTATTGTAGGACATTTAGGTTATTTCCATTTTTTCATAATACAAACAACACTGTGTAGCTAAATCTTTGTGCACATTAATAATTTTTTTTTTGCATTTAGGAGAAATTCCCCAATTGTTAGGATTTACCAATGAAATTGTTATTTACATCTTTGAAGTGTTCCTTGACAATCTTTTTTTTTTTAGCTTTTAACTTTATAGGGATCCTTCTCTTGAAGCCTTTAAGAATCTGCTTATCATGATTGGGGGTGCTATACTCCAAATCAGGGAAATAAAGCTAACCCCTGCTCAAGTACTCCAAATTTTTATAATAACTGCTCTTGGATTCTGAGATGTATCACACGTTCCCTCTGACGATAAGCAAAACACATAGAGCCTTCCCTAGGCTTTACTTAGTAATTCAGAACTGACCCTTTCCCCTCTCTGACTCAAAATACTCATCTTCTGTAATTCCAGCCATCCCCGCTGTGCAGGAGACCTCCACACCCAAGTTCTGCTTCTCGACACCCCACTCCAACCCTATCCACAGATTCACCCACACACAAAAGCAGAACTCTTGGCCTCACCTTTCCACACTGTCCCCAGCAGCTTTCTCTCTTCTTAATACCAGCCTTCTACCAGGTAGTCTTTCCTGTCTTCTACCTCCTTTGCGTTACCTTGTCCTCTGGGGCTTCCCTCGCCACATCAAGTCCTGTATTCACTTTCCAGGACCAGACTGTTGTTACTATAGCCTCCCCTAGGGCCTCTCCCACATCAGGCCTGCCCCCCAGGTACCTCCACACTAGGATGGTCTCCTTAACATTCAGGTCCACCAGGACCCTTCTAATCTCCCCCAGACTCCTTAGCTCCACATTCAAATCGCTGCTCACTCTGGTCCTGGGAGTCCCATTCCAACCTTCCTGCCCACAGCTCCCCTACCTTCGGCAGTAATTTGAGGACAGTGGAAAGAAAACACAGGATTTGAGTCTGAAAGCCTGGTTGCTTGTGCTTTTGCCACTTGCTGTGTGACCTCAGGAAAGTTACTGTCTCTCTTTGCCCCTCTCTTATAAACATGAAATTAGAGAGATAAACTCTTTTCTGAACTGTAAAACATTAGTCAAATTCCATATATTAACAGTAATGCACATACCTTTTGCTGCATTTCCATTTTCTGAACACCGTGGTATTTTCCCATCATCTCTTTGCTCCTTCCATTTGCTCCTCAGTCTGTCCTCCTCCAGCACTTAGTAATACTCACCTCTCTCTGTCAATCTCAGTTCTCCCTGCCTCTAACACACTTCAATTTCAGTTCCATTTAAAGTCCTAGAGCAAATGTCTGGTTTCCTATGAAGTATCCGCAAAGCAGGGAACCAGAAGCCCCTCCCCTCCTCAGAACCCCCTGGCCCTTAACTTTCCTGTTGCCTTTTCTCCACTTATTATCTTCTGGGTGGTGACCTTCTGGGGTACAAAGTCTGCATTTTTCTGCAGGAGAACCTGAGCAGGCTCCTCTACCTGCAGCTGGAGTTAGCTGGGGGTTAGCCCTGGAGCAGGGTCTCACAGGATGCATCCTATCACAGGATGCATCACTCAGTAAGGGTAGATTTATTATGTAGTTTCTCTGCGGTAGGCCCTGGAGGGGCTGAGCAGCTGGCAGGGCCTCCTTTGAGGTGACTTCTGCAATCAGGATCCTGGGGGCAGGATCACCCCAGTGGGAGCCTGATGGACCAAATCCTGTCCCCAGCCCCCTCTGCAGGCTCTCAGAACACACAGTTCACCTTCTAGGTGGGCTCCAGTTAGTCCTAAAGTATAGGACCCAGGGGGGGCTTTAACTAGGGTTTTGAGAGCAGGGCAGACTTGAACTCCTATGGGACCTCCAGAGAGGAGGCCACGGTCCCCCAAACAGATGGCCTCCCCAGTATGTGTTCCAGCCTTCCAGATCTAAAGGGAGGGCTCTCTGCGGTGCCCTGAGTCCCTCCCAACCATCATCTCCGTTTTCACAGCAAACCTGGGAGGCAGGCAGTCCTGTACTGTGAAGTGCAGACCTCAAGTCAAACATAAAACCATCAGAAAGCATTCAACAGCCTGAATATAGAATCCAGGCACCCTGCGTGCAAGGAGCCTAGGTAGAAAGAAAGTCGCTTCTTAAGTCATTCAGTAAAGGTGAATCGCTCTCCTGCTCTGGGTCAAGTCCAGGTTTGGCCCTGGGGATATGCTGGGGCACGAGACTAGCTCTCCTCCCCTCTCACAACTCGGGCAGAAATGCTGTATGACACAGCAGAATAAATGTGCTGGTATGAAAATCCTAAATGCAGAGTGGGAGGCTGCAGCTGGCGAGGGAAGTACAGGACTGACTAGGGACTCCTGCCACACGAGTGGGCCGGCGTCGCTCCAACGCTCTGGACTGTTCCGGAACCCCGGAGGGAGAGAGGGGTGTCAATGTGGGCTGCCGATGATGCCTTGTGCAGTTTCATTTCTTATAAACACAACGTTGGGAGGAAAGAGGCCTCAGCTACCCATCCGTCCCGTGGGGCCCCGAGGACGGTCTGGAGTGGGCTCTGGGCCAGGCCCCGCGGCGGCGACCGGGGCTGAAGGCCAGCAGCACACTCCTCCCCCGCGCGAGGGGGTCCTGCAGCCACGCCTGCGCCCGCTGCCGTTCGCCCGGGGCGCCCCCAGCAGGCTTCTCGGCCTTCATGGGGACAGCAACACCCGTACTGTGCCCCGGGGAGCCCGAGTCCTGGTCTGGAGCCCCTCTCCCCCAGGTGACCCACGCTCGCGCAGCCCGGGCCTGAGCTAGGTGGGAGTGTTCGGCGGGGAGGGCACAGAGCCCAGGCCCTTCGGGCCGACTTTCCACATTCCAGCTCGGCCCGGGATCGGGGTGAGCCGGGGTAAGAGGCCGGCTCCGAGCTGGCGGGCTTCCTGGAAAGGGAGGGAGCGCGGGAGAAGAGCAGAGCTTCCCAGCCGCGCCGCCCTTCCTCCTCCACAGCTGGCTGCCCCGCCCGTACCAGGCAGCTCACCTGCGCGCGGCCCCGGGCACTTCCTTCTTCCCCGCCCGGCCTCCAGCTACGGGCCACAGGCTTTCCGCCAGCGCCGCAGCTACAGGCTGTGTGACCTCAGGCTAGCTGCTAAACGTCTCTGTGCCCATTACCCCCCTCCCCCTCCCACGCGAGAGGAAGCTCGTCGCACTCGGGCTGCACAGCTCTTTGTAAATGCCCCTGCCCTTCTCGCCTCCCCCGTGTGGGGAGCCCGCAGTAGGCGCACAGAAATGGCGCCCACCTCCGGGCTGCGGGGGCGGCCGCGTTGCGTTCGAGCGCTGGTGGACGCTGCCATCCGCCGGAGCCAGCGCGACTCGGGTTAGGCGCGCGGCTTCCCCGTGGGAGGAGTGGGTGGTGCAGAGCCGCTGGCCGGACGAGGCCGCCGGGGGTCGGGGCCCCGCTGAAGCTCCCCTCTCCGCCGCTGCCGGGCCGGGCCCGCCGCCCATTTCGGATGGGCCCGCATGCCCAGGCCCCAGCCCCCGCACCGGGTTCCGCTAGGCCGCGTCGGAGGGGCGGGGCGTGGGTTTCGGTTTCTTGCAAACGCCGCGGCGACAGGGAAATCGAGGAGTTTCCGGGAACCGCGCCGGGAACGCTGAGGTTCGCGCGGCTGCGGGGGGCGGGGGACGGGCGGCGTCCAGTGTCGCGGGTCAGTGGCCTTCTGGAAGTTCCAGCGGGAGCTGGGGAAAACCGGCCCCGGAAAAGCCCCACCTGAGTGCACCTGCCCCCAGCCCCATCCTGCGTGGTGTGCACACAGAAAGCGGTTGGTACTGAAGGGGCTGAACGCACAGCGGAGCAGGCAGCTGGAGTCTGAGGAACCGGGAGGTCCCTTTAAACGGCCCCCACTTGTACCCGTCACTGTATGTCGAATCTCTTTTGTGTTCATAGCTCCTATTATAACTGAAAGTATCTCCTCTGTGAACTTAATTTATTGGAGGATTCCTCCTGCATGACTTGGGGCCCTGGAGGGAGTAGCCCTGTTTGCCTAGTCCAGCCAGCTGGGTCCCCAGGGCCTAGAACAGGGCTAACTAACCACAGGGAGGGGCCCAGTGAGTGCTCGTGGACCACGTGAAGAGGCAGAGTTGGAGGCATCTAGGGTGGGTCTTTGCCTTCTGCTCCTGAGGGACCTGTGGTGCCAGCTCTCCTGGCCACCTCACCCAGTCGGGTTGGGCTGATGCCCCCAGGTGAAGAAGGCCCCACAGGAGAGGCCTCAGCCCCACTGGGGAGGGCATGGAGTCCTCTGTGGCTCTCTGAGAACTGCCTTCCAGATGGGGTGGCTGGACAGTGAGCAGACTGTGGTCATCACAGAGGAATGCTGGCTGTGGGGGTCAGCCACTTCCTTCCTTCCCTGGGGCTTGGTGCGCAGGCCAGGGATCATTGTGGGTCGGGCCTGGGTCTGAGCCAGGAAAGCTGAGAATGTGGATGGTGAGACAGAATCCAGGGTCTTCCCTGGATTCAGACCAAAGCAATACCTGGAATCAGGTTGGGCTGTGTCACCTGCAAGCCCCTGTCTCCTAAATTCTTGCTTTTGGACTCCAGGTCTGTGAGAGGGTTCTTCCTCCTCATAGCCCTGAGAACTTGCATCCTGGGAAAACAAATCAAGCAAGTAGAGCTCCCTCAGCACAGAAGGCCAGCGTGGGCAGATAGCAGTGGTAGCCACTCGAGGCAGCCAACTAGCCAGTGGAGGGCAGGCAGGCAGACCCTTCAGCATCTCTTGTCTGGGCCAGATTGACTTACTCTAGCCCAGGCTAAGGATCAGGATGGCTGGCCTGGGAGAGAGCCAGGGAAACTCCAAATGCTGCAAGAGTGGAGCGTGTGCTGTGAGCACAGCCCCTGATGACCCCGGTGACTCAGCCTGGGAATCCCAACTCCAGGGGCTGTCCTGGGAGTAAGGCTCCAGACAGTGAGGGGGTGCCTCTGAGGGGCCCAGCGACCATGGCAACTATTTAATGAGGCCCCAGACTAAATTGCTTTTTGCTCTCTTATGTGGCCCAAGGCTGGACCCGCTGCTGCTGGCCCTCTGCCTAGTCCAAACAATATCCTTGAGACAGGGAGCCCAACCTTCCTAGACTGTAAATATGACTTGGAGAGCACCTGGTCTTCAGAGTGTCTGTGTTGGGCTCCATTTGAGGTCACATTTCAGAAGCAGTAGATGTAGCTTAAACTAGGAAACAACAGGAATATGTTTTTGGAGCTTGGACTCATCAAGTGCTGAGTTATAGATGCATTCATGGAAGGAAAGCAGGGCATGAGACAGAAGAACAGGGCACCCACTGGGTGCTCTGTCCTATTCCCTGCGGTAGCCCCAGGATTGGCTGAGCTCAGTAGGTGCCCTATGAACCAGTGTGGCACGGATGGGGATGGATGGATGATGGATTCAGATATTCTCAGCAGTATGTGCTTTTTCTGAGATGGGCTTGTCAACAAGATGGTTTCCACAGAAACTCGTGGATGCCCCAAAGGGAGGGAGGGAGAGTGGAATGCGGCCTCTCTGAGCAGCACTGTTGTCATTTGTGTCTGGGTCTGATGCTCCGAGTGGACCCCTGCTCCCTTTCCCATTGCCCTGTTCACATTATGTGGCCCCTCTAAGTCCTACAGAGAGCCTGGGAGTCCAGGGAAAAGGGCCAGCCAGCCACAGAACAAGGGCAAGGGGCTGTTACCATCAGGTGGGTGCTCTCTCCTCTCCATGAAGGGACGTCTGCAAAGGGACTCAATTTAGATAGGATCTCAGCCAGGTTCAAGAATGCATCTGTTGACTGACTGACAGACTGGCAGGAGGGATGAAGGGTCAGAAGAGACCCACCTGACTGCCCTCTAGGTCGGCAGGTGACAAAACACGTCAGATAACCAATGTGAAATGCTACTCTGGGAGTATTCCAGAGGACCAGGTCCACACTGCGGGGCAAAAGGGGCTCTGAACCAGGAGGCCTCTGGTGACCAGGAACCTCCAGGAAACAAAAGTCATTCTCCCTCAAGAACCCCCGTGAATGTTGTGGAGGGCTTCCCACAGCCTTATGGGCTGGAGTGCACATGTATTTGCTTTAAGTGGAGTGGTAACTCTGGAAGGCTGAAGACCTAGGGGTATCTGATGGTCACTGAAAGTTGTTCAGGTCTGTACTCATGAGGGCTGTGCAGGGGGCTGAGAACTGAGCAACCAGGGTCCCAGCACTCGCCTGATATGATGTGGATGTTACACTCGCAGCCACCTCCTGGCACCCAGCACAGTAAGTGCCCACTGATTGCAGGACAGATGTGTGTCACACCTGGAGTATGAGGCACAGAAGCAGAGTTGCTGGGGTGTGGGGACAGAAGCAGTCTGTCTCAGTCAGTGTTCACAGAGGTGGCCTTCAGTAGGGCCTCGAAGGATGAGTCAAAGTTTAATAGGCCAGTGGTGGGAGAGGGCATTCCAGGATGTGAAGACAGCCCCAGGATAAGCCTGGAGACTCAGGAATACAAGACAGATCCTGCCTGCCAGGCTTGTGTGGCTGCCCCAGAAGCTGAACCTGGACCGGGCAGTGGGGGCCACGCTGAGGAAGCCTGAATGCTGTACTCAGGAGTCGGGGCTTTATCCTGGCAGACGGGCTCCTGAGGTCCGGCCCCGTGGTTCTTCCCCTTCTGAGACAGGGTCTATCATCAGATGTTGAAGTAAATTCTAGAGCAGGCCCTGGGAGGGTGATTGAGAGTCTGACCTGTGCTTTAGAAAACCTGTAGCTGCCATGGAGGATGAAGCGCGGGGAGCAGCAAGGTGTGCCTAGGGTGGCAAAGGGTCCCAGGCCCCCGCACTTGGGTGGCACTTACTCTGAGCGGCCAGCTCTGTGCTTGCATGACCCTGAGAGTGAGTGCCCTCTTACATTTTGCACCCTAGGCACCCACCTGCCTCACCCGAGTCTGGGGCCATGCTGTATACTGGAGGCAGGGTGATGGACAGGAGGCAGCTCCAGTGGTCCAGGTGGATTAGGGCTGTAGCCACAGGGGATGCAGAGAAGTGGGCCTACTTGAGAGCAGGATCAGAGGACAGGATTTGGGGTGGCCAGGATGTGGGACAGGTTGGAGCACCCTTCTGGGGCCCTCTCTAGGTTCCTCATTCTGGGAGAAGCATAGGGAGCCCCCCCACTCTGCTGAAGGGTCATGTATACCTGCAACCAGTGCCAGGGCAAGACTCTGGCCCTTGGCTTTGGTCTGGGTTCTGAATTGGGAAAATCAAGGGATTGTGCTACAGAGAGCAGGGCAGGTGGTAGGAAGGTCACAGCCTGCCCTGGAATGCAGGCCCCTGGTGGCCGCAGCTAGAATGTGAAGCAATAAACCAAGATTGCTAGGCCTTGCCCTTTGGACCCCAGGTGTTTGGGCACAACTTGCCCAGAATGCTGGGTAAAGGTACCCCCACTGCTGGACGCGGCATGTCTATCAGTCCATCATCCCAACACTGTCCAGCAGGGCTAGAGTCCACCCACAGGGCCACTTTTGTACCAGGGAATTAGCAGTTTGGCTCCCTCAGCCCCGGACGCCTGGATGCTCTGACCCTGTGGTAGCAGCGCCCCCTGCTGGCAACAGAAAGACTCCCCTTTCTCCTCTTGGGGGAGGAGGCACAGGGGGAACAGGGTAGAGACTGGTGCAAAGGGCAGTGGCAGGACTGAGGATGGACTTTGGCTAAGGCAGATAGGCAGGTGCCTGCTTCCTGGTCTGTGGCTTTTGAGCATGTGTCAGGGAGCAGGAACTCCAGCAAAGGTGGAGATGGGATTTTCTAAGATGACTGCTTTTTGCTGAAGGACACCAGAGAACTAGGACCCTGTCCTGTCCCCACAGTGTCATGGCCCAGGGAGGCCTGCATCCTAGGCTGAGCACCCCTAGTGTCTCCAGGTGGTCTCAGGCACCCCTGACAATTCCCTCAGAGGATCTGGCCTGGGACTGAGGCCAAGAGCTAGGTGTGGAAGGGAGCAGGGCCCTCAGCAGTCTAAAAAGAGGAAGAGACACCCCCGGACAGAATTCCTGCCCCAGCTCTCCAGTCTGGGCTGGGATTGGAGGCAGGGACACATCAACAAAACAAAATCAGAGGCAAAATTCCAACTGCGTCTGGACTCCGGACAGTGCCTCGGGACCCAGGCCAGCTTGGAGCGCTGGGTGAGGTGCCTGTCGGACCTGTGCGTGCTGCCTCGCCTGTTACCTCTGAGCTAGTAAGTCCACAGAAGGGTCACACCCAGGGCAGCCACTTCCCAGAAGTTTATGCCACAAAAAAAAGGGTTCCTTTCCCCAGTGAGCCCTGCCCACACATGGCCCTGGCATCTGGAGTCCCCACCTCAGATAAGAAAGTTCTGGGAGCTTATTTATATCATGACTCTTGGCTACAGTGACAGCTGAAGCCTCATCTGGCTCCTGGGAGCCCAGGCAGGGGTCTTAACTCTGGGGAAACCTCTCTCCCAGGCCAAGACAGTGTGAATGGCACTGTTCTCTTCAGGACCCAGAGGGGCCCAGCACTCAGAAAAGCAGCTCCTCGCCTTGCCCCAGGCGTGTCCTCAGCAGCATTCTGGTGCACAGGGCCAGTGTAACTACTCTCAGAGACTCCCCACACCACTTCCTCGCAGGCTCTCGGTGGGAGACAAGACCCATGGGTGAGCCTGTGAAGAGATGAGCTGACCCTGGGTTAAAACTGCCCCCACCCCTCAGGCGCTTTGCTCAGCCTGCAGACCTGGTGCCCCGTGGAAGCAAGGCAGCAGCAAACTGTCCCCAGTTCATAGGAGGATTGACCCACTGTGCTGAGGACTGTGAGATGGGGAAACCACCTTGCAGACACGAGAAAGCACAGGAGCAGAGTGACAGCAGGTGAGGTCAAAATGGTCTAATTTCCTTTAATGAGCAGGCCTTTGAAGGCCTTTGGACCACAACTGCCAGCTCTGCTGTTGCCCTTGTGTGCATTCTGTGTAGGCTAATGGCCCCAGCAGCCAAGGGAAGGCTGTGTCCTGCGTAGGGGCCCATGCTTGAGCTGAAGACGTGGCAACTCTGTCACAAAGCTCCCAAAACACTTCTAGAGGAATTGACCTCTTTTAGGCTGTGGATAAAGTGGAGGTTCCTGTGGCCAGGATTCTCACCTGGCCCTGGTCATCTAGCTCACTGCACACGTGTGGGCAATGTGTTGCTATTGACTCTATAATATAAAGAGCTTCACCCAGTCCTCTGGGCGTCATGATGGTATGGCCACATGGCTTCTGCATGGCTGCAGGGCCGCACGGCTGCAGGAGAGCCGAGACTGGAGTGGTAGGTAGCGGCACCGAGGACAGAGACTGAGGCAGCTGTGGGGCAGAGAGGCCCAGAGGCAGAGACCGGCTTGCTGCTTGCAGACTTGCTGAGTGGATGGGTTTTAGTGACTGACCTGCCACCGTGGGAATAAAGTTGGGTATAAACCCTTTCACCCCAAGAATGTTCCATTGTCATTCCTCGATCTTACTGAATCCATAGTAAACTTGCCCAGGGCTGAGACCCATTGGCAAGACAAGGCTTCTCAGCAAACTTTTCTCTTGTCATTTTCCTGCATATGTGTCTTTTCTCTCCCTCTTCTAGCCCAGGGATGCCTTTCAACCATTGGTGCCATGGGAATGGATTACTTGACAAGTTTCGAGAGCAAACATTTACTCTGTGGTCAGGTGCCAGACACAGAGGTAAGTGCTAGAGTCACAGACATTCAACAAGAGTGTATTGAGCTTGTACTGTGTGCCAGGCATGGATCTAGATACTAGGGATATAAAATGAACAGGACAAAGTCCCTTCTTTCATGAAACTTATTCTAGTGGAGACAGGCAATAAACAGAAAGTGTCATATTGTGATAACACTACAGAAAGATGGCATAGCATGATGCCAGAGAGTGTGGAGGTAGCCATGTAGATTGGCTGTATAAGGAATGCCGGTTTGAAGCGCTGACATTTTACCTTTCTATATGATAGAAGGGAAAGCAATGCATGGAACAGGGTGAAGCACACTCCAGGCAGAGGCAATAGCTAATGCAAAGGTCTTGGGAAGAGAACACATTCATTGTGTTTGAGGAGAGAGACTACTGTGGCTACAGCATGGTAGGCATGGGGAAGAATTATAGACGATGGCACCAGTAAGGTCAGCAGGAGTCCGATAGTGGAGGTACTTGAGGCCGACTGTCAAAGGCTTGGGTTTTATGCCAAGGGAATGGAGAGTCTTTGAAGGATGTCACACGTGGAGGTAAAATGATCCACTGCATTTTTAAATGCTCATGGGCTGCTGTTTGCAGACTGCACAGTAGTCTAGCCAAAGTCTTTCTGGAAGTATGTAGGAGGATGATCCAGGGGAGATGAAACAGGTATCAAGGGAAAGAAGAGGAAATGGATCCAGGCAGATATTGGAGGGGAAGCCAGAGATGAATAAAATATGGTAGCTGTAGAATGGGAGAAAATGTTTGCAAATCATATATCTAATAAAGGGCTTGTATATAGAATACAGTAGTCCCTCCTTACCCACAGTTTCATTTTCCATGGTTTCAGTTACCCAGTCAACTTCAGTCCAAAATCAGATGATCTTCCTTCTGACATGCCATTGGAAAATCAACAGTAGCCTAACACTGAGTCACAATGCCTATGTCATGCACCTCGCTTCATCTCATCATGTAGACATTTTATCATCTCATCAGCACAAGAAGAAGCATGAGTACTGTACAATAAGGTATGTTGAGAGAGAGACCACATAACTTTTATTATAGTACAGGCACAACTCAGAGATATTGTGGGTCAGGTTCCAGACCATCACAAAAAAGTGAATATCGGGGCTCAAGATGGCCAAATAGGAAGGCAAGTCGGAGACCTCCTCCCCCAAACATACACCAAGGAAGCACCTACAGCAAATACAGCTAACCCTGGAAGCGACCTGCAGACTGCAGAGCAGACTATGTACACTTGGGGAAGAAGAAAACACCACACAAAAAGGTATAAAGTGGCAGAGACTGGATCAAGCAGGACTCCAACCAAGCCCACAGGCAGGAGGAAGAGGAATGGAGCAGGGAGGGGGTAGGAGCCGAGGATCACTGCACACCTGGCCCTAAATATCTGCTCTGGGAGCAGGAGCCCACATTGCATCAGGTTCTGGTGATTAGCGGGGCTGGACACCAGGAGGCAGAGCACCCTGGGAGGCTGAGACTCCAGCCATTGTGGAGGACTGGCAAGTCCACCAGTCCTAAGATCCAATGCAGAGGCAGCAGTTTTGGAAGACTTGCCAGCAGTGGGAGGGGTACGAGAGAGGTTAGGGTTGGATTGAGCTCTCAGGAGAAAGGGCAGGTAGGGGATACCTACCCAACCCTCCCTTGGCCCAACAGTTTGGGCACTTTCAGGAGCCCCAGACAGTCCATCCACATCACTGGTGGTTCATCCCAGAGGTGCTTCCCCAATATGACTAGCTGCCTCAGCCACTGGCTTGCCTCCTACCATGGGACTTGCTAACACCACCCTCCCACTGTGCATGTTGTGCCATCTCTGCAAGCCTGTGCACTCTTCCACCATGCACCTTGCCATCTCTCCATGGGGAAATCTTCCCAGCACCCACGTAGGCTCCCACCGAAAGGCTCACTGCTACTGTCTATCACCCCCTGCTCTGCAACCAGGTGACTTGCCACTGCTGCAGCCCGTGCACCCTGCCATTATGCAACTTGTCATGGGACTTCCCTGCTCACCCTGTTAACTCAGCAGCCCCATCACTGCAGGGCAGGCAGAGGGTGGCCCTGGCCACAATGATCCCAGCAGAAGTGCCACTGCTTTGATCACAAAGGGCCCAGCTGAGGCAGACTGCTGGCCTCTCAGGCTGAGCTAAACCACTGTCCTCACACAGACAAAAAGGCAACCCTGCCCATTGCCTACCAATAGCAACTGGGGCTCCATGGCAAAGGAGAACCAGGCGCTGGAGAGGAAAGAGTTCTGTACTTCTGGGCACCACAAGACACCTTCTGCTTAAAGCCCTTGCTCTCTAGACTAGGAAGCATAGCAGATCTATCTAATACAAAAGAAAAATACAGAAACCCAGACAAAATGAGGAGGCAAAGGACTATGTTCCAAACAAAATTACAGGATAAGACACCAGAGAGAGGGCTAAATGAAATGAAGATCTCTAATCTTCTTGATAAAAATTTCAAAGTAAAAGTCATAAATATGCCCACTGATCTGTAGAACTGTATTTAAGATCCCAGAGAGGACTTCAACAAAGAGTTACAAGAACTGAAGAATACAGTAACTAAAATGAGAAATGCAATGGAGGGAATGAGTAATACATTGCTGCAAGTAGAGGGACAGTCAACTAGATGGAAATTAGAGAACAGGAACACAAGGAAACTGAGGAATAGAGAGAAAAAAAAGTATCTCTAGTAATGAAAGAATGATATGAGAGGTGTGACCAATCCAAACAAAACAATATTCACATAATAGGGGTACCAGAAGGAGAAGAGAGAGACAAAGGGATAGAAAGTCTCTTTGAGGAAATAATTGTTGAAAACGTTCCCAATCTGGGGAAGGAAATAGACACTCAGGTCATGGAAACACAGAGAGCCCCTAACAAAAGGAACCCAAGGAAGACAACACCAAGACATATAATTAAAATGGCTAAGATTAAGGATAAGGAAAGACTATTTGAAAGCAGCCAGAGAGAGAAAAAAGATTATTTATAAAGGAAACCCCATCAGGCTATCAGCAGACTTCTCAGCAGAAACTTTACAGGCCAGAAGGGAGTAGCATGAAATATTTAGTGTACTGAAATAGAAGGACCTTCAACCAAGAATCCTCTACCCAGCAAGATTATCATTCAAATTTGAAGCAGGTATTAAACAATTTTCAGATAAACAAAGGCTCAAAGAATTTATAAAATTAAACCAGCATTACAGGATATGTTAAAAGGGACTGTTGTAGATGGAAATGTTCCTAAGGCTACATAGTTTTCACCAGTGAAAAATATACCTATAGTAAAGGGAGTAGATTAATTACCAAGCAAGTATGAAATTAAATCAAAACAAAAGTAGCAAAACCAGGTATACACAAAATCAAGGGATACCCCAAAAATGCAGATTATGACAATACATAAAGAGTGAGGGAGCAAGAAGAAAAAACTCACTTTTACATTGTGTTTGAAATAGAGCAATCAGTAACTTATTACAGACTTACAGTAAGACAGCTATCCTTGAACTTTTGGTAACCACAAACTTAAAGCCTATAATAGATACACAAAAAACTAAAATCATCACAATTGCACATTAAGTATGAATATGTTGTATATGAAACTGCAAGGTAAATACAAAAACTTATACAATCCCAATGCATAAAATATGCCAAAGTCAAACGCATGTTTTCTTGAAAGAATCATCAGTAGTAGAGCCTTTTGTCTGCAAATAGATGTGGATTTCAGATGATTTCCTTAAATTACAGGACTGAAAATGACTGGAAGTGTTTTCTCCTAACATGTCACAGAGAAAAACCCTGCCTGGTCTCACTGTCCACCTGGACCCCTGAGCAAAGAAGTCACAACACTCACCAATGGGTCTTAAGGGGTCAGGTGGGCATGTGTGATGTAAACACAAGGATCCACTTCTAAGGCAGAAGCACAGTCAGCTCATCTCCCTCTGGGCCTTATTTTCTCATCACCTGCAGAGGCAAGACAAGCCCTGACTTGGGATAGGAGAGAAGGAATCCATCAAAGGGAACATTTACTCATCTCCTTCCTGGAAAACAAACAGGAGAAACCAAATCAGCCTGAGAGAGTCCCTCATGGGTGTCATGGTGAACGCAACAAAAGTTTCTTTCTAGGCTAGTCTTCCAAGTGGAGGTAGCCCTTTTCTGGCATCCCAGTGCCTCCCTGAAGGTTCCAGACCTTTCAGATGAGCCTCCCAAGTGTTCTGTAACAGCGGCTGGCTTTCTGGGTTGCTGCCAGACTCAGAGCATGTTTGTGGGAATTGGGAAATCTACCCAGAAAGACGAGGGAAACACCCCATCCTACCTGATCAGTAAGTGGGAAGGAACTGTGACACCACCTGTGTGCCAGCTTGCACCAACATTCTGGGCCTGGGAATATTTCACCATCTGTACTAGGGCAGATGAACCTCTGGCACTTTCCCCACTGTCCCAAGCAGCCTGAGGGCTGGGAATGATTCTCTGCTTTTTTAGGGCTGACATCAACCTGATACAGATAAAGGGTGGGAGTATAGGCCATGCAAAATATGTTTCTTTGGCATAAAGGTTATTTCTACCTAGTTATTTTCAGAAAAAGCAGACACAGGAGGGGCTCAGAAGACAGTAGAAGTTCCCGTTTTGTGAGGAACATTTACATTGATAAATCTCTATTGTAAATGGTCAACTCTGTGATTTTATCAATGGAAAAAAAAACATGATTTCAGATCTTGATGAAAAATCTAAACTTTGTTTGCTGAGCTTTTCCTCATAACCACCCCTTACTGGCTTCCTCACTCCTCATGTATTCCCTTTGTCTTTACCTGAAGATGATATTTATACTGGTTTCTGTTACTGGAGATGGGTCCTTGGTCTCGTCATGAGAAAGAACTTGAGAACAGACACAAAAAGTGGTTGAGCTTCAAGAGTTTACTTTCAGGAATAAGAGTTTAAAGAAATGGGGGAGTACATGCCCAATAGTTTGGCATAGGCAGACCCAGAGGGGTTTCTTTGGAGGAAACAGTAGGGAGCCTTTTACATAGAGGGAGATGAATATTCACTGAATGGGGATGGGTTTCAAAGGGAACAGGTGGGGTCTTCTCGGAGTCTGAGCTCGCTCCGCCTTCACATTTGGTGGTGGTGGAGAGTTTTTGGCTATATTTGGTTCTCATCAGAACTGTCATGGTACAGGGAGGTGTGGTTTTTACTATGGTAATCGTGGAGGGGTGTGATTTTTACTATGTCAATAGTGTATAATGAATTTTGGGGTGCAGTTTGGGTCAATGTATTCTCCATGTTGGAACCAGCCAAGATTGGCTGGTTTGTTATCTGTATTCTCACTGCCCACATCCTATGAGAAACGTGTAGAATGTAGGCATCTAGCCAAATGCAAACACCAGCTAAAGTCCCCTCCCTCTCTGCTCATGTCTGGCTGTCTACCTGTTCTAACATTCCCCCCTCAAGGAATGTGGACCCTTGAAATCTTGCAAGGGAAAATGGGTGTTGGCCATTCTTCCGCTGAGGAGGGGCATCATCCCTGTCTGTGGGTCCAGTGATCCCTTGCTATCTGTTAGGGAGAGGAGGGGTCATGGAGCTGTCTCAGCACTGGCCAAGATGGACAAGGCCACATAAAAGGAGGCAGCAGTTAGACTGATATGTGTCTTCATCAACTTGATGGATAGGTTGAAATCTTTGTCTGGTATCTTCTGGAGTTGGATCTTCTGTAATGTGGAGGAAACAAACTTGACAAGGAGATTAAGAATGCGTGGCCCCAATATAAGGACTAGGAATAGTAAGACCCCAGTTGAAATGATGGGAGAGATCCATGGACCCAGCCATCCAAGGAGGCACTGAAAGAACTGTCCCAGAAATAATCCTCATGCATTCATCTTAGTGAGGCCACCTAGGATTTTAATGTTATTTTTGATGACCTGTAGATTTTCTTCTGCTTAGCCAGAAGTGTTTATATAGATACAGCAGGTTTCGTTAAGCAAAATACATGTGCTCCCTTGTGCAGGGGCAAGCATATTTATTGCTTCTCAGTTGTATAAGACCATCTGGCTAGGCAATTGAGAGACCATTGCTGGGCCTTAATGCCCATCGCTGTGGCTTTCCAGGATTGTTGGACTAGTAATGAAATACTTTTTAGGGTGCTCTCTAATTGGGGTATCCCTGCAAACCAAAGGAGGCTTCTAACAGTGGGATGGCCTGTACTGTTCTGGTCGAGAATTGGGTTGTCCATGGCAAAGATGCCAAAGTTGGGGATTTTTAGAAGATCTCAGGGTTTCCTTTGGTGTAAGGCCACAGGAAGGAAGGAGCCCATTTTGGAGATTAGTCCTGGGGCTGGAAAGTCATCTTTATTTATTTTAGTTACAGCAGGTACTATGGCTACTGTGGTGCAAGAACCTTGCCAGAGCCAGGGCAGCTCAAGGAAAGGAATGCATTAGTCCCCCACACAAAGAAGCATCCAGTCTCTTTTATAGACATTCTGGTAGTTGGTCCTTCTAACCAGGCAAACGTGTGGCTTTCTGTGTTGATTGCAGAATATTGAGCCACCATGGACAAGTCCCAGGGCCTCTAGGGGTCAAATGTGGAGGGCTGGACTCCAAGGAAATAATCATCTTTGCAAAGGTGATTAAAATAAGGGAAGTCATCCATATTGTTGTGCAGGTTGCAGAAGGTTAAAGTGGGCAAGGAGGAGTGGTTGCTGCTTAAACCAAGAATATAATCCTCTCCTGATTTATTCAATTCCAGATAAAACCCAAGTGTTGGCCAATTCTCATGGTCTCACAGTTGTCAAAATTGTTAAGGGGAGTTATGGATTTGGTGTAAGTTACTGAGGGATTCAGTTTATTGCATAGGGTAATAGGATCTTTTGGTTCCATGGCTTCATAGTCCTCAGTGACATTGCCAGATGCTGTACATGTAAGACTAAAAATAATAGAATTGTACAGTAGGGTATGATTACACAGTGACCCAGGCATTTCCCTAAATAGGGTCCCAATCCGTTTTTAGTTCTGAAACAGAGGCTGGCCTTTGTCACCAATATGGATACTTTGACTTTGTTTTTAGTAGCTGGTTGCTCTGAACTGCGGTCCATATGGAACCTGTGACCTGTTGCAGGTTGACTGGTAGAGGCCCTCCATTTTCAGGCCCACCACTTGTCTGGTGTCAGAGTAAAGGGTGTAATCGAACTCTGCCCACTGGGAAGTGATTTAACCAATTCCTCCAAAGGCACTGGTATCCCCAACAAGGGTTCCTCCGCAGTATAGTTTCATTTGGGACAAAGCCAGCAATCCATGTAGTTAGTCTAGTCACTCCAGAGATGGTCCTTGTCCGAAGATGTTGAAGGAGGGAATTTCTGGAAAAGAAATGAGTGTGAGGGTTATGTTTAATAATGAGAGGGCCATGGCCACTAGGATATGAGGAACAAGATCCTAAGAAAGCATCTATGGGGTTAGATTAGAAGTAATCAAGAACAGACTTACCCTAGGGAGTGCAGGTGAGCAATAGGATTATAGCAATGAGGGCGCCTGTGAGGCATATGATTCCCAAGATGGGTGCCAATGTTTGGGGGTCCCTAAACAGAACTTACCTGTCAGCTGCTACTGCAATGTCTCTTGAAGAGAAATTTTAAGTCATTTAGCAGCTCACAGTTCCAAGTGTCGATGTTCTGGGAATCCTGTGGATAACATCTGGAAGGTAAGGCTTTACCCTGGACAGGTGAACCCAGCTCCAAGTAACTTGACAGTTGTTGGGGTGCTCAGGGAGACTTGGAAGGATCCTTTCCATTTGGGGTTTAATAGGTCTGAAGGTGAGCGCTCCTACCATGTTTTTAAAAGAACCATATCCCCAGGTTGAACTTGGGCTGGGCTGGGGGTTCCCCTTCAGGGTTAGGCAACCCCTTGTTTCCATGATCAGTGACTACTTGCTGTGCTTGTCCTAAGTTGAGCAGATGCTCTAAGAGTTGATGGGCTTCTGAGTCTACTAGTAAATCTGTTGTTAAAAAGGGTCTCCCATATATCATCTCAAAAGGGCTCAGAAGAGGTTAGCTTTGGGGCCTATTTTTATCCTTAGGGGGGCAATTGGCAGAGGCCTGTCCACGGCTCAGGCCTCCTGATAGTTTAGCTAGGATTTTGTTGTTTTTTGTTTTTCTAACATTTTATTGTTAAGAAAAATAAACACGCAGACAAGTTGAAAGATTTGTAGGGTAAGCACCCAAATACACACCCCTCCTGGATTCACAAATTAACATTTTACTATATTGGCTTTATTATATATGTACTCATCTATCCCTGGAAAAGAAGTTTTTAGGCAGGAAAAATTTTTATTTACTCATTTATATGCATTTTACATAACAATATATAAGAAAAAGTTAAATACTTTACAAGCTATAATTTTCTGAATGAATTTTACGTTAAAGAAAAATGTGCCATATGCATAAAAACATGAAGGGAAAGATGAACACCAAATTCAGGAGGGTAGTTACAAATGCAGAGAACAGGGGGAAGGGCTCATAGAGAAGTTCACAGGGGGCTTCAACTGTAAAGTTTTATTTCTTAAAATCTGAAGAGTAAAATGATAGAACATGATAGTACTGCCCATTGAGTATCTGTTCATTATCCTTTCTGTTCTTTGCTTTGTGTTTGAAATATTTCACAATTAAAAATTAAAAGAAAGATTTGCTAGTTTTCTTTTCCCCTGGCAGAGTATTTTTCATTTCAGATAAGATCCCTTGTTCAGTTGGTCTTCCAGCTAAAGTGGAGTGAACAGAATCTGGCAGCACTGTATCTTTCCTCAGTTAGTTGATGTACAACTGAAGAATGATATGAAGTGCCCCCTTTCTACTAAGGACTGAGGAGTATAACTTTTGCACACCTGTTGATGTTGCTTAACCTAGAGAGAGGAAAAGAATTCATATTGTACTCAAATTCCATTGCTGTTGGAAAGTGTGTAATTGTGTAAGTATGTGATTTTTGCACGCTTACCTGACTTTAGAGAAGGAAAACATGGAAAGAGTAATATGGTCAGGAATAGCTAGGATTTTTTTAAAGGATTGATTAGCCCTTTCGACTTTCCCCACGTTTTGGGGTCTCCAGGCCTAGTGGAGGTGATACTGGATTCCTGGTGCAGTGGACACTTTCTGGGTGACTTTTGCTGCAGAAGAGGGCTTATTATTGCTCTGTACGGCTGTGGGAGCCCCAAATGGGGATGATTTCTTTTAAAAGTCTTTGACACTTCCTGGGCCTTCTCTCTCTTTGTGGGGAAGGCCTCCCTCTACCTGGAGAAAGTGTCCACAAAGACCAGAAGACACTTATACCCCTGGGAAGACAGCATCTGGGTCAAGTCTACCTGCCAGTCTTCTCCAGGCTATGTTCCCTGCCTCTGGACGGATTGGAGGGGAAGTGATGGTTGGGCGTGCCTCCTCCAGGGGCATGGGTATAACATAGACTGCAATCCCCTGCAAGCTCTTTGATTGTCCGTGAGAGGCCCGTTCCAGAAAAGACTCTTTCTACTGGGAAATTTAAAACCTGGATGGTGTTTTCATCTGACTCTTCTTTAGAAGGGCTGCAGATGACCAAGTCCTCTACATACTGTAGAATGGCTCCAGTCATCAGAGTCAGCTCTCTGAGTTCCTTGGCAAGTGCAATGCCAAACAGAGGTCTGTTCCTGAAGCCTTGTGGCAGGGCTGTCCAGGTATACTGCTCCATCAGTACTACGTGGATCAGTCCATTCAAAAGCAAACAGGCATTCTGAATCTGGGTTAAAGGTATGCAAAAGAAGGCAACCTTTAAGTTCAGAACTGTAAAACAGGTAGTGTTTTGGGGCATCTGGGTCACAATTGTATAAGGATCAGGCACAGTGGGGTGAAGGGAATGACAGGAGGTCCTGGACTGTTCAATATTCCCCATCTGCTTTTAGAACTGGAAGAAGGGATGTATTACATGGAGATTGATATGGGACTAAGGCCATACCTCAGAAACTTATTGTTAGAGGTCAAAGTCCTTGCAAGGCCTCGGGTTTGAGGGGTTTTTGGTGCCTGAGAGGGTAATCACTCTTTTCTTTCAGCTTGATTTGGACAGGAGTGGCCACATTAGCTCTCACAGGAACCCCATCATCCCACACTTGGGAGTTTGCTTGGTTCCAAACCTCTGGGGAAATGGCATAGGATGGAGTCTCCCCAGGCAGGTGTAAAAGGGGACACTGGGTTTTAGGGAAGCTAAGGGTGGCTCCCAGGATGGATGAGGAATCTCATCCCAAGAGTGGACTTGGGTATTCTGGTATGACCAAAAGTTTGAGTCACTAAACAGCCTCTCCATATGCAGGGCAATGACTGTGGGGATATTTTCACATGGGCTTTCCCTCTATCTCCAAAACAGCACAGGCTTCTGAGGTCAAAGATCCAGAGTGAGAAGTCAGCACAGAGTAAGTGGCCCCCATGTCAACTAGAAATTGAATAGGCTTGCCTGACACATCTAGGGTCCCCCAAGTTTCCTCCCCCAAAATGGTGGTAGATGCTCTGGGAAGCTCTGGCCCCATCAGTCAGCCATGGTCATTGCCAGTGAATAGGCAGACCCCGGCCCCTTCAGAACTGGGGCAGTGCCTCTGGCAGTAACCCCTCTGTTTGCATAAGGGGCGTGGCTTTTGGGGTGAGACCCTGGATTGGGGCATTCATGACTCCAGTGCTCCCAGATCCCACAGAGATGCCAGCTCCTTTCCTGTGTGGTCTCTTCTGGGGGTGTCCCTGGAGGCCCTGAGGTGGGTTAGGGGCCTTCATGCAGCAGCCAAAGGTTTGGCCTTCAGGCCGGTCTTTGATCATGTTGTTCCTCCTTTTCCTCCTCAGCCTGACCTCAGTTGACAAGTACTGGGAAAGCCATTATCAGTTAGGTGGCTAGTTGGGGTTTGAGGCCCTAGGCCTAGTTTTTGAATCTTTCTACAAATGTCTGGGCTGACTGACTGATAAAATGAGTTGCGAAGACTATTCATCCTTCTGGCAGGTCAGGGTCTGTGGTAGTGAACTTCTGGAGCCCCTCTACCAAGTGAGATCGGAAAATGACAGGGTTTTTGCTAGGCTCCTTGGTAATCTCATTAACCTTGTCATAGTTTACTGGCTTGATTATACCCTTTTTCATGCCCTTTATAAGGTAGAGTATCATATGGTCCTAAAGACTAATCCCATCTCTCCAGTTGGTAATCCCAGTTGGGACCCGTCTTGATGTACCGTAGTCGTCCCGCCAGGATGTGGACTGGGCTGTGCAGCGTGAAGGGAAGCTGCATGCACTTCGGCTTCTGCCCGGAGGCGGGCTGCTCACAGGGCCGCAGCAGCAGGAAGGGATACCAGCAAGATCCTCCCAGGTCATGTCGTTGGACTCGTCAGTGTCCTAAATTCTCTTGTGAATTCACTGGGGTGGAGTTTTCTCATCACTCTCTTAAGTCTGACATGGACAAGAGGACATGCACTCTAGCCATCCCCTGAGGACCTCCTGCTCCCTCCTGTAAGGGGCCTAGAAGCCCTTCTTGCTTGGGTTGGACAAGGACAGATATATGAGCAGGTAGGGTGAGGGAGGTGTGCAGGCAGTTGCTGCGGATGAGGGTGTACATGGAGACTCCACTGACTCTGTCTCTTGGCCGACTGTTTCAGAGCGCTTGGCCTGGGGCCTGACTCTGTCGCATGAGGCACCTTGGGGTTATGGTTTCCTTGACTTCCAGCATGCGGGTCATTGGTAAAGACTCAGAGTTGATAAGTCAGGTTGCTGTGCCCCCCCCTTCAGCCTGAAAGTCAAGAATTGTCTTTCTGTGCCACTTCTGCACTTGTCTGGGCCTTTTCTTAGGTCCATTTCCCTTGTCACCTACAAAAGGGATCCAACTGTAGGACAGCACTGTCATTGAGCCTGCCATCCTCAGGCCAGGCTTCCCCATCCTCCAGCTCATACTGGGGCATGCATTGTTCCAAAAGAAAATTCGCTTTTTCCTCTTCAGGCTGTCCACCGGGAGTCTGTCCCTGTGTTTGAGGATGCGGCCCAGGGGCAAATCCTTGGGACTGGAAGCAGTGTCCCCACTGTCTTCAGGAGGTTGGCCCTGAAAAGAAGAGGAGCAGCCAGGGGAGGATCCACCCCAGGAGCCCTGACACTGAGTCCGTCCTGGGGAGATGGGGACAGACTGGACCTTGGGCGTCCCCTACTGTCCACTGCCTCATCTTCCAATGGCAGTGGCTGGCTTGCCATGTGACTTCACCTGCAACTGTGGTGTCCATGGCTCCCACTCCACCCTGGCGCCAGCAGTCCTGGGAGCAGAGGTGTAACCAAGAACCTCTGTAGGTAACATGCCCAGTGATTAAGCCTGACGTTCCAGGAGGGATTCCCCTAAATTGAATGTCCTGGTGGTTTCTGGACCCCTGGAGGTCCTACCTCTCTAAGAGGATCATTCATATCTGAAAGTTAACGATGGTTTCTAGAGGGGTGGCTTTCCTGTTCTGATGGCAGACCCAAAGAAAAATCTCTTCTATATATCCAACCTGAGAGCAAAAGGGACAGTAATCTACTCTGATACCCAGCCCATAGACCAAGGGAAATCCCTTGAGCTACAAGACCTTTTGGTCGTGACAAAACATCTCACATACGTTTTTGCCCCATATCCCAGGAAGAAGGGTTGAAAAAATAGAAGTGAATGGAAGAGGAGATGCAGCCTGAATCTGGACATGTGGTGGGCTGGGGAGGCTGGCAGGGTGCCAGGAAGCCACCAGGCGTGGGGTGGGGACTGATTGCAGTCCGAATGGTGGTGGACAATGCCATGGCATCCTCTCTGTGGGCCCCACCTGCTGAATGGACCCACCCTGCATGGTGGTGGGCAGTGACTGAGCCATCATTCCTGTGCACAGTCCCACCTGTGGTGGCAGATGGCACTGCAGGGGCCCATGGACCTCCTCTTCATGGGGCCCTCTGCACAACTTGGCCTCAGCATGAACCACCCCAATAGCAAGGGGTTAGGCTGAGAGCTCTGGGTATGACTGCGTCAGAGAAGAAAGAAAATGACCTCTCAGGCAAAGCTGGAATAGCCCTTCAGTACACGGGAGGCAGAGAGAAAGTGCAGAGAGGAAAACACACAGATACCCTCCAGCCCCAGGGTGGGGCTGAGTTACAGACTCACCAGTTATGAGAGGTGCTCAACATGCTGGGTCTCTTTGTGATTGCCAAAAAGGTGTTACCAGAGACAGGTCCTCGGTCTCATTGTGAGAAAGAATTCCAGAATAGGCATAAAAAGTGATTGAGCTTTAAGATTTATTTTGGAGAATAAGAGTTTAAAGAAAAGTGAGAGTACATACCTGAGAGGTGGGTAGGGGCAGACCCAGAGGGGGCTGCTTTGAGGAAACAATAGGGAGCTTTCTTATGTATATGAGATGAATATTCACTAAGTGGGGATGGGTTTCAAAGGGATTGGGTGGGGTCTTCTGGGAGCTCAGGCTTGCTCCACCCTCACGCTGGGTGGGGGAGTTATTGGCTATATTTGGCTCTCATCAGAACTATCACAGTACAGGGAGGTACGATATTTACTGTATTAATGAATGCATAATGTATTTTGGAGTGAGGTTTGGGGCAACTCCTCCTCCATGTTGGACCCAGCCAGTTTGGGCTGGACTGTTACCTGTATTCTCACTCCCCTTATCCCATGAGAACAGCCTACATGGAACATGTAGGATGTAGGCATCCAGCCGAATGTAAACACTGGCCAAAGTCCCCACCCCTTCCATGCTCATGTCTGGCTGTTTACCTACTGTAATATTGTAAGCCATCTCTGAGGTACTCAGTTTCCCTCAGGGTCCCCCCAGCATGCATGAGGTGTGAATGCTGATAAATTTCGGTTTGGATGTCAGAGTATCTGCACTCCCATTAGTCACAATACCAACACGTGGAAAAACCCAAATGCCCATCAACTGATGAATGGGCACAAAAGATGTGGCACATATATATAAAATGAGACATAATTCAGCCACAAAAAGGAGGAAATTCTACCATTTACGTCTACACAAAAGGATCCTGAGGGCATTTTTCTAAGTGAGATGAATCAGAGAAAGGTAAATACTGTTTGATCTCATTTATATGTGGAATCTAAAAAAGCCAACCTTCTCAAAACTGAGTAGAATAGTGGTTTATCAAGAGCTAGGGTGGGTGGAGGCAAAGAGGAAAAAAGTCGTTCAGGGTAATAACCTGTAACTACTAGGCAGGTAAGTCCTGGAGATCAATGTACAGTATAGTTAATATATAATAAAGAACAATACTGCATTATAATCATCAGATTTTCTGAGACTAGAAATTAATTATTCCCACCACAAAAAAGACATGACTACATAATATAATAGAGGAGCTTACTATCTCTACAACCACCAATGGCAATCATATAAAAATGTAATGTTAGCCTTACAAATAAAACAGTCAATTATTTTGCCAGCAAAAATGTATTTATTCAGGAATAGCAGAAAATTGTAATACAGAAGCAAGCTATGGCAAAACCATGGGTATGTCCAGAACAAAAGAGAGGAATCCTCTTTTGTAGAGAAGGCTGAACTGGGAGGGCTGTTCTAAGCAAAAAGTCCATTGGAGGAAACTGGGAGCCCCATATGTTGTGGCTTCTCATTGGCTGAGTTGTGACCGTCTCTCGCTGACTGGGCTGTTGTAGGGAGGTAGGAGGTGAAAACCGTGCTTCCTCCTGCTGGGTTGTAAAGTAGCTAAAGCAGGTGTCGAATCAGGTGGGGTCTCTGATTTAGGAGATGTGGTGAGTGAGAGCTCCCCCTGCTGGCCTCCTGACTCCATGTCAGTGAGGTTTCCCTTTATTAATGTTCATATTTCCCATCTTTCTCAGAAAGCATAGTTATCAAGAGTCAGGTTTAGTGGTTTTTGTCCCTTAGTGTCAATAGCGACCTTTCCTGGCTGCCATGTTCCCAGTCAGAGGGAAAGTGCATAGCAGGAAAGTTCAGAGAAAGAACTCTCAGGCACTTCTTACCTATAGTCCCTATTATCAAGATCATAAGAATTGGAGATCATCTTTTTAGGTACATAGCTTTTACACAAGTTTGACAGATTACAAAACACGAAACTTAAAATAATTATGCAGAACAGAAGTAACACATGATAATTCTAAATTGCACGATGGTCCTAAGCTAGGGTATTAAGCCCGAAAGTAGCCAATTGGAAACATTTATTGGCACTTATTTGACTTGGGGAAGAAAAGGTCTCCCTGTGGAGGCACACCTGGAGTCACGTGTGCCTCCTTGAAGTCCCTGCTTAAAGTAGACATGTTAGTGGAATAGTGAATGCTGCAAGACCTCACTGAAAGGATTAATGGACTGCACTTGGGAAGATACAAACATGCGTAAATAGCTGATGACTTTTTTGCAAGAATAGCAAAACTTTAAAGATGTATTAAAACAGTACTGTTGCTGCAGATTAAAGATAGCAGCGTGAAAGGTGAGACAGAGAACTCCTCCCAAAACCACATGTAATATGAAAATACAGTTAATACAACTAAACCTAAAAAAGCAACAGGAAAGGAGGCTGTGCCAGACTGCATACACCTGGAGAACAGAGCCGACCTCACAAAACAGTGTAAGGTACCAAAGCCTTGATACAGTGGGACCCAAGCCCTTCCCCCACCCCAGCTCACTCACAGGAAGAAGAGAAATGGAGTGGGAAGGGGGTGGAAGCCTAGGACTGCCCAGGAAATCTGCTTTGGGAGCACAAACCTACATTGCATGGTGCTTTGGAGATTAGCAGGGTTAATCTTTGGAAAGCTAAGACAGGAGGAATACTTGGAGAGACTGAGATTCCAGCCATTTGTGGAGGACAGGGATCCACATCTGGCTGCTCTGGGACAAAGGAAAGGCGGGTGGTCTGAGGGGCTTACTAGCAGTGAGAGGGCTGCTGAAGGGGCGAGGATTGCATGGAGCTTGCTGCTTGGGAGAATGGATAGGCAGACAAGGTTGTCTGGGCATGCTCTGCCCAGCAGATTGGGAACTTTCAGGAGCTTCAGGTGCTCTGTCCCCCTGGCTGGCTACTCAGCTGAGGCCCCCCACTGTGATATGCAGCATGCTGTGCCTTCCTCCTGGCCTGCCAGCACCAACTCACAAACTGGCAGTCCCTGCCCTGGCATCAGGCCAGCCAGAGGGAGGCCCCACCTATGGCAGCTACAAATGCAAAGCACAGAGGCTTACACCTGTGTGCTCGGCCCACTGGTTCTGACAGTGGAGACAGACACTACAGTTGGGAAGCAGAAAACAGCTCTTTTCTCCCCCCAGGCACCAGTGCTGCTCCCCTGCGACCCCTGACATCACTCCAGGGGCTGAGCAGCTCCAGAGACTAGAGCTTATGGGCACTAGAGGGTGCCACATACAAATATGAAACATCAAAGGAACCTGGTTCAAACCAAAATCTCACAAACACCAGAAAAAGGGCCAAGTGAAACTGAACCCATCAATCTTCCTGAAAAAGAGTTCAAAATAAAAATCATAAACATACTCATGGAAGTACAGAAAAATATTCAATAACTCAGGGACGAATTTAGGATGGGGATTCAATCATTAAATTTCATATATGAAATGAAACACACAATGGAGGGATTTAAAAGCAGATTAGATGTAGTAGAAGAGATGGTAAGTGGAACAGAAATTAGAGAAGAGGAATACAAAGAAGCTGAGGCACAGAAAGAAAAAGGATCTCTAGGAATGAAAGAATATTGAGAACTGTGTGACCAATCTAAACAGAACAATATTAGCATTATAGGGGCACCAGAAGAAGAAGAGAAAAAGGAATAGAAAGTGTCTTTGAGGAGGTAATTTTTGAAAACTTCCCCAATCTGGGGAAGGAGATAGTCTAACAGGCCATGGAGGTACATGGATCTCCCAATACAAGGGACCCAAGGAAGTAACACCAAGACATATAATTAAAATGGCAAAGATCAAGGATAAGGACAGTTTTAAAAGCAGCTAGAGATAGAAAAAAGATCACATACAAAGGAAAACCATTCAGGCTATCATCGGACTTCTCAACAGAAACCTTACAGGCCAGAGGGGAGTGGCATGGTATATTTAATGCAATGAAACAGAAGGGCCTCGAACCAAGAATACTTTATCTGGCAAGGTTATCATTTAAATTTGAAGGTGGGATTAAACAATTTTCAGATAAGCAAAAGCTGAGAGAATTTACCTCCTACAAACCACCTCTACAGTGTATTTTGGAGGGACTGCTATAGATGGAAGTGTTCCTAAGGCTAAATAGCTGTCACCAGGGTAAAGAAAGTAGGACAATTAATTACTAAGCAGATGTAAAATCAAATCAACTACCCCCAAAGTCAATCAAGAGATAGACAAAGAGTACAGAATATGATACCTAACATATAAAGAATGGAGGAAGAAAAAGGAGGAAAGAACCTTTAGGTTTGTTTGTAATAGCATACTAAGTGAGTTAAATCAAACTGTCAGATAGTAAGGGTTACCCTTGAACCTTTGGTAACTATGAAACTAAAGCCTGCAATGGCAAGTACATACCTATCGATAATCACCCTAAGTGTAAATGGTCTGAATGCACCAGTCAAAAGAGATAGAGTCACTGACTGGATAAAAAAACAAGATCTGTCTATATGCTACGTACAAGAGACTCACTTCAAACCCAAAGACATACACAGACTGAAAGTAAAGGGATGGAAAGATATTTCATGCAACTAATAGGGAGAAAAAGGCAGGAGTTTCAGTACTTGTATCAGACAAAATAGACTTCAAAACAAAGTAACAAGAGACAAAGAAGGACATTACATAATAAAGGGGTCAGTTCAACAAGAGGATAGCTGGATTTTATTGTGTGAAAATTATACAATAAAGTTGTCACAAAAAATAAGAGTAGTCAGGAGAGGAGGGTTTCTGGACACAGCAGGGAGGATCCAGAGCATCGTCCTGGGCAGGGGCAGAGGGATAAGGCGGGTGCTGGGAGGCAAGGTGGGATGCCAGCAGGAGGAGGGGGCATTGAGGGGACCCGGGGTGGGGAAGGGGGTAAGCACAGAAGGCAGCAATCAGTGGACGTAGGGGACAGGAACGTGGGGAACAGGGAGGTAATAGGGACACGTGGGTGCACCTGGAAGAGCAGGGGTTGCAGTGGGATATGGGGAATGTGTGAAGTATAAACCAGCTGTGTGGAGGGATGCAGGCTTGTTGTGGAGGGGCACTGGGGACCGGAGGCACTTGTGTGTCAGGTCACTGCGGAGAGGGCACTCAATGCACGGGAGTGATGGGGGTCTCGGGGTGTACAATGGCGTGGGGACACATGGGGGACTGAGGGTGCGAGATGGAGGACTTCATCCCACCTGTGTCCATCACCGCCGCACACCTAAAGCCTGTGCATGCCCAGGGACCCCTCGCATCTGCACGCCTCTCCTCGGTCCCCATGCCTCAGCACAGGTGGGATGGAATCCCCCACAAGACCCTCCGGCTCTAGGCCCCAGGTGCAGCCAACGTGGATAAGCACGGGTCCCCAGAACAATTCCCAGGATGTCGGGACACTGGAGGACCCATGGGGTGTGGTTGGGCCGGGTCCTCCCCCGCAGGTACCAGCCAGGCTGCACTCTACGGACTACACACACCGGCAGTGACCAGTGTGCGCTGCTCCCAGTTCAGCCCATGGTCTCTGAAATCCATGAATAATAGGTTTACAGGCGAGACTGGGGGTGAAAACCAGGCCTTGGTAAACTGGACTGAGATCCCAGCTCTGTTCCAGTAGACCTGGCCTGCCTCCCGCCCCTCACACCGCTGTTGTCTCAGGTGCGAGAGGGCATGTTACTTCAAGACTTGCTGTTAGGTTGGATGTGCTAAGTTCTGGAAAGTGTGGGAACAAGAGAAGACGGAGACTATGTCTTTATGTCAGCACTGTGGCTACAGCACATGCCATGTGATGGCACAGTCAGCATAAGGAAAAGACATCACAGAGACCACCCACCTAGCCCAGCAGGGCGGGCTTCATTTAAAATTTTCTTTTCACCATTTCACCAATGCTGAATGTATCAGAGTAATCACGGCCCTGCCCCTGGCTCTCTGCCAGCCCCGAGAAACCCTGCAGGTCCCAACACCCTTGCAGATCCCGACACCCCTGCGCACACCTGGCTTGCTCCCCTTCCAACCCTGCTTTATGGTGCGTCAGGGGCACCCGAGGCTATTTCTGGGCTCCACTGCTGGTAGGGGGCGCACAGCGGCTGCTGCAGACACACCTCTTGGTCCTTACCCATTGCTCAGTGAGAAACTGTGCCCCTGGGCAGCAGTTCAGGGCTTGCTGTGGTCTCCCCACTGCCTACAAGAGTAGACGGGGGCCTGAAGCCAGCAGGTCGACCATCTCCAGGAGAATTCAAGGTGTGTGCCTTCAACTGCATCACTGAACCTCACAGCCCCTAACTGGTGAGGTAGAACCTGCTCCCCCCACCCCCAAACACATCCCTTTGACGTAAGAATGACTTTACGCTGCTAGCAGTGAGAAGCAGCAGATACATAAAAGCTCTGCCCCTCTTTCCATGCCTAAAAGCAGGACATACACTTAGAGGGGGCTTTCCCCCTCGACCCAGAAGGAAACCCGGACCCTATGGCCTGGAGAGGATGCCAGGGCATCTGCATAATTCTAACTAGCCTTCACCTGCCAGTGTTCAGGCACCTGTGAAGCCTAACACTGCTTTTCTTGTCATTTCTCCAGACAGGTTCTTGGTGGAAAAGGCTGTACAAGCCAAAGTTCTAAACCACTGCTTTGAGTTACTCCTTTCCCACAGTATCTTCCACATGTGCAGGTCGTACACTTTATTAAACTTGATTCCTTTTCTCCTTAATCTTTCATTACTGGGATCTCAGCCAAGTCAGAACCATACAGAGAAAATGCTTTTTCCTCTCTGCTAGCGTCCAGCTCTGTCCTAAAGCTGTAGCCAGAGGCATCACTACTGGTGCACTGGGTGTGGGTGTGTGCTTGTTAATGCTGTTACCTACAAGGCTGTCCCACTGGCTGGGTTCCTGGTGGCCCCTGTGTTAGCCCCAAACTTTGAAAGGGCAGATCTTCCCCAGGATGGAACCAACCTGTATCCTCAGAACCAATGGGAAGCAAAGCAGTGGGCAGTTGATTAGGACAAGGAGATAGGAATATTTCCTCAGCCAGAAAAATGGCCAGGCCTGACTCAACTGAGAAAATATTCCCTGTGTACAAATGTGAAGGAATCTAGCAGTTGAACACTGGACCAAGGGAAGTGTTCCGTGAAATGAACAGGTGTTGAGCAAACGACACAGCTCCTGGGGGCCTGCCTGTCCGGGGACAGCAGCTGTGTCCCCAATGCCGGGAGCATCCCTCTGCATTCCCTTCCCTGGGCCAGCCCACTCCCCCTTTAAAGAAAGCTGCTTAGAGATAAAGGCTAGTTTATTTACTCTGAGAACAGTCCTTACAATAAATAAAAGTGGAGGGTGCAGAGACGCCACACCACACTTTCTCAACAAGGGCAGAGAAGTGCCAATACTTAAAGCAAAAATGAATTCAAGACTAAATAGGAGGCCCCCTGCAGCCTTGCCTCCTCCCCCAGGAAAGGCATGAGCAACCAGGGGCTGGGGACTCTGGCTTCTGGGCTTGGGACAGCCCCCCAGGCCCCCAAAGTGTTTGTGAGGCAACACCAGCTCTCTTTCTCAGTGCTGTTCAGATGGAAGCTGTGAGCTCACAGGAGTGATTTCTAAGCATATGCTCATCTCCAGGCCCACTGACCTGGCCAGCTCCACCTCTGCAAAAGAGGGGAGATTCAGACAGGCTGAGATCATCTGCCAGAAGCCCTGTGTGGACTGCACTTAGGGGACCATACATCTTGCTTACCTAGCCTCTTGACTGATCAGCTCTACACCCAGCTCCCTTCCTCTGGCCATTCCCACCTCGCCTCTCCTGAGGACCCCACTGCACCAAATTAATCCCAGGGAACCACATCCAGCCCTGTTTGAAGGCCAGACCCCAGAAAGGCTGGCAAGTTCTGGCAAGTTCACACTTCCAGAAGGCAGCTTTCTTGAAGCTCAGCCCAGGACCATTGGCAGCTCAGGCTGTAGACCGAGGAAGTTCAGCAGGTGCTGCACCTCAGACCCTGGCTCGGGGCAGCTATATGCTGGGGAATGAGGTTTTGACACATGAAGGCCTGGAGAGTCCCCCCGGTAGAGGACATAGCCAGCCCTGCACAGAGCTTCCGAGGAGTGATGGTAACAGAGTTTGGTTTTGCTATGTACACCCCAGAAGCACTATGCCTGCTTCCTGGGGCCCTGAGGACACACACCCTTGGCCCAGGTTTTCCAAGGGGCTCCAAGACCCAGTGCCAGGCCCGTTCAATGGGGAGCCAGCACATCGCCAGGCCCACCTTTCAGCCTGCAGATGGTCATAGGGGTCAGGCTGCTGGACAAAGGGGAGAAAAGTGCCCGCAAAGTCCCTGAGAATGGTGTCTCGGGGAAGGCATACAGCAGTGAGCCATCAGTGGCACTGTAGAAGGACAGATGCCCGGCCTCGTAGTCCAAAAAGACGCCCACGCGGCGGGGCGGGTCTCGCAGGGGAGCAAAGGCACGCTCTGAGGAGGTGTAGCAGCTGCCCAGGAACACCAGGATCCAGAAGCCGTTGCCGGCGAACAGCTCACCCTTCTCCTTGCGGTTGGCGTTCTCCCTGCAGACGCCCAGGGCCCAGCTGACCCGTTCGCCCACCTCCACCTCCCAGTAGTGCCGGCCCGAGGTGAGGGGCTCACAGCCCAGCACGCACGGCCCAGGGTCGAAGCGCTGGGGGCTGTCAGGCAGGGCCTGCCGCAGGTCCCCCCGCCGCACGCTCCTCCTGTCCTCCGACAGGAGCAGCTCAGGGTTGGCAGTGTCAGGATCGAGGGTCACATCCCCTGCAGACAGAGCAGGGGTCACCCCGGGGCCGTCTGTCCCACCATGCACACTCGCAGCCACTGGAGCAGCTGGCTACCAAGAACTAGCACCCTCCCAGAAACATCACCTAAACTGTGTCAGGTGCAACTTGGAACATTCTAGAAAGCAGTCAGCACCTCCTCCAGATCCACCCTCCTCTGTGCTAACAAACCTTTTGGTCCCCAGACTGCAGTGTGTGCATTCTGATCCCACAAACTCTCCAGGCCCCTTGGTCCAAGGTCCATGTGGGTGCTGTGGCATCTGGGCACCTCAGATAAGAGGCCTGACCTCCACTTTTCCCACTGTACCAGCCAGCAGCCTGGGTGTGGATTCCCCTCCATGATCTGGGTCCCCAGGCCTGCCCTCCCCCAGACCTGCCATGCCTGCCAGCAGACACCCACCTCGGAACCTCCGCAGGGCCTCCACCAGCCCTGGGACCCTGCATACCGTCCGCATCTCCATGGGCACCACCTCGGGCGGCTGCAGCTTCACGTCCTGGACCCTGGGGGTACACCTCAGCCGTCATCCCCCACGGCCCCACCCTGCCCCCCACCCACCTTCCTGGGGATATGTGGGGCTCCTACCTGTGCAAGGTATCTCTGATGTCCTGTGGGGGAGACACACGCGTCAGTGCCCAACCCCCTGTCCTGAGCCCCACATGCTAGTGCACCCCAGATCCTGGCTCTGACCCCTCTGTGGGATGCACACAGTCAGAAGCCACCCTGAGTGGTTCTCAGACATGGAGACCCTGGGGAAAGGCTCTCTGTGCAGCCAGTCCTGCAGATCCAACCAGGTCCCACATGCTCCGGGGGCATGGGGTGTCTGGCTATAGCTGACCAAAACAGTGCTTCCTGCCCCCAGGCACCTGGCTGTCTGGGGCCTCACCTGCTCGAACCGCTCACCTGCCTGCCCTTGCCTGCAGGCACCCCGGCCAGCCTGCACTCTCTGCCACCTTAAGTCCCAACTCACCCCACCTCCCAGGTGAGGACTCTCCACCTAGATGCTCCCCTCCCCCATAATGACACAAGAGCATTTGCATTTGCCCCTCATGAGCTGTGTCCCCCAAATCCACATGCTGGGAGCCCTCACCCCCAGAACTTAGAGCAGGGCTATGTTTGGAAATGGGCCTTTACAGAGGTAAGGTAAGATGAGGTCAGGAGGGTGGCCCTGATCCAGCAGGACTTGGGTCCCTATAAGATCAAGACACAGACAAACATAGAGGGACAGCCATATGGGGACAAAGGGAGAAGGGGGTGTCCACCTACCCAGGAGAGTGGCCCTGAGAGGGACAAGCCCTGCTGGCACCTGGTCTTGAGTCCAGGTCCAGGACGGGGAGCATAAATGTGTTGAGCAGCCTGCCTGTGGTGTTTGTTACACAGCCAGAGCTGGCCGAGACACTCAATTATCTGGGAGACTGCCTCCTACAGCACATGGCTCAATCTTGTATTTTTAGATGGCAATCCCGCAGTGCATAGGCCTGGACCACACGACCAGCCGAACGAACAGCACATGTTGGCGGAGGGGTGGGTCTCCCTACCCCAGGCACCAGCTGCCAGGCCAGGCCCCAGAGGTCAGTAAGACACAGTGCCCCACGAGGGTTTCTTTGAAGTGTGGGTTTCACACACACAAAAGAGGTTGATTCTATGTGTGTGGGGACAAGACATGCCAGGCCTCAAAGGAAAAGGGAGACGTGGGATTCTGACACCCAAGAAGGGTTCCCTGGGGGTGGTGGCCTGGGAAAGGAGGCTGGTGTGGGCTGCATGCACAACAGAAGAGCTACCCTTAGTGATTCTGCTGGGGTGGGTGGCCCACCCCAGGGGTGCGGGGAAGTGGACGGGAGGTCTGGGTTGTCACAGAGCCTGGCCCACTCAGCATCGGCTCATGTGGACACAGCTGGCGAGGGGCAGTGCAGCATGAGAGGGACAGAGCAAGACCCTTCACTGCCTCTAGGGTCAGGTGGGGGGCCTGGACCGTGAGGCAAGGGGGCTGGCCTCTGCAGAGACCACCTGGCCACAGCAGAGGCCTGGAGGGGAAGCTGGGACCCCAGACTCTGTGGCAGCTGGGACCTGGGGGGTAGAGGTGGGGGCTCCTGTAAGTCACCCACACCCTCGCCACTCTGTCCATGGGCTGTGGGCCATCCACCCCCACCAGGTGTGGGAACCTGGCTGGGCACTCCCTGCAGCAGGCTTCCCACCTAATGCTGTGGACTGGGTATGCAGGACCCCCAACCTCCCTTACCCACAATACGCAAGGCACTGCCCGGAGCTGCTCTCCCCCACTCTCCACACGACAGGCCCTACTGCTGCCTGAGGACAGGAGACGGGAGGACTGGGTGGGGAGGTCCTTCCGTCGCCATCCAGCAGACCTGGCAGGCCTGCAGAGACCAGAGGCAGGAGGCAAGAGCAGGTGGGGAGGCGGGGAGGAAGTGAGGAGCAGGCAGGGGGACACGGGGGGCGGGGAGCTGGTGTGGGGGCAGCAGGGAGCAGGTGGAAGAAGTGGGGAGCAGGAGGGCAGAAGGGGATGGGTAAGAGGCAGCAGGGAGCTGGTCGGGGGGCAGTGGGGAGCAGGTAGGGGCAGCGAAGGGAAGGCGGCTACTCCACCAGGAGTATGAAATGCAGCCAGGCCAGCAGAGACCACCCACCCAATGGGACAGCTCCGCTGAGACCTGAGTCACGTTTCACCCAGTCCTGAGGTCCCGGCTTCCCTCCATAACCGACCCCTCCCCCTCCTGTGGCTCCTCCAGCACCATTCACTCCCCTGCACCTCCTGGCTGGCCCCTGACTTACTGAGCACAGCCTATTTCTGCCCAGGGCCCTCAATCCCCACCAGATGCTGGCCGAGGACTCCTCCTGTGTCCCATGCTGAGATCTTCTTGATGGCTCAGCAAAGGCCAAAAGACCAAGTTCAAAGCCCAGAAGAGCAGCCAGGATCCTCCTCCTGGTCCCTGAAGATCAGCTCAGCATTGTGGCTGCGAGCAGGGTCACCTCCCACAGGAGGCCCTCAGGGCAACGCAAGTGCAATCTCCCTCCCCCAGCACCACGAAGACCAGGGGCCAGAAGTCAGGCTGGTTCTCAGGGCTACACTGGGAGATGCGGGAACCCTACAGAATAACTGCCGGCCTTTCGTCTCAGCCCCAGAGGCAGCCGTGACCCACAGGCGCTGGATCCCAAACACCACCCATCAGGCAGCCCAGCCAGTCCTGGGCTCGAGGACAGGCACTAAGAGCAGTTCTTGCTGGGATTCAGGATTCATAATCACTGCCCAGGTGGCACCGTGTCCACAGGACCTGCAGTCACACCTGGGCAGCCGTACCTGAGCCACCTGCCAACTCCCTGCTCATCTCAGGCTGGGGCAGGGTGGGCAAGGACACAGTCTCACAGCCTACTGTGCCTGTGGCTTCCCCCACATGCTGACCCCAGGAGCCCGGCTCACCTGCAGCAGCCCCAGCGCGGGCAGCTGGCAGCGCTCCTCCAGCTCGGTAATGAGCTCAGCCAGCTGGGCGCTCTGCTGCCCCAGCCGGGCCGCTGTCTCCCGCAGCGGGGGCAGCACCTCCAGCTCCTCCTCCTCCAGCCGCTGCAGCAGCCGCTGCTCCTCCTCTGCCAGCAGCCGGCGCAGCCGCTCGAACTCCGTCAGCACATTCTGTCGCTGGGTCTCCACCATCTTCTGTAGGGGCCACAGGGACTGCTCAGTGCCTGGGGCCACACTGACCCTCATCCACCACCTGGGTCCACACATCCACCACTCCCAGATCTCCTAACTCAGCACCTGGGGCCCTCCAAAGTCCACACTCAAACCCTTCTTGACCCCAAAATCCACGACCCATGGTCCTCCATACTTCATCCTTCCCTGACCCCTGAACGCTCCACCTGGGATCTCACACATCTGGTCCTCCCCATCCCCCACTGCCCCTGACATGCAAACCCACCACCTGGGCCCCCAACATTCATCCCTCCCTGCCCCTTGTGCCTGCCCACTTCCTCCACCCAGCTGCAGTGTAAAGTGCGGTGTCCCATGGTGGGGACCCTGGAGCCCCCCTGCCTCCCAGCCACCTGCCTGCCACAGGGCACAGGTCTCCTCAGCCTGGGCCTGGAACAGCAGAGCATCCTCCATTTGTTTGCGAAGATGCTCCAGGGACTTCTCCAGTTTCACCTGCAAGGAGGTGAGGCCAGTCAGAGTGACTTCTGCTGGGCCGGGCCTCTGGGCTGGCCCCCACCCGCTACCATGACCACTAAAACTGGCCCGTTGCCTGGATGGAGCACATTTCTATGCAGCCCCCTCAGTTCTGATCTTGACTGTTCATGTCAACTGTTTTCGACCTGCTTGGCACCTGGGAAAGCCACAAGGCCTGGCACACAGCCTGAAGGAGCTGTGGACACTGAGATGAGTCTGCCTAAACAACCATGCTCACATAACCCTGACTTTTTGTTAGTCCCCCCTTTCTATTTCCTAGTTCCCCCCAACAACTTTTCATCCTTTGCTAAAATGTTATACAAGTCCCCGTCTTTTCTGTCCCTTGTCACATAAAATTTAAAACTGATAAAACAATATGCCTTCTCACCAGTTAATCTGTCCTTGGTCAATTTAATTTGCAAACCTTAGTCACTAAACCTAATAGGATACAGGAAAAGATCTTTCCTCCTCTACAATACAAAGGGTTGAGTGCTGGCCCATAAAACTTCATCAGATCAGCCGGGAGGGTACTCAGGAGAGCTGCTGGTCACTCTCTGCTCTTACAGTCACTTCCTGCAGCAGCAGGGTACTCAGTGACAGGAATGCAGGCCTGCTGGGTTGACACAGGAATGAACATTCCTGCTTATGTGTTACACCTCAAAGTGAGAAGAAAAAACACAGGAATCCATGTCAGGACAAGTCCACTGACATGGTGGGGGCACAGGTTTATTCTGGCATCCCAAAAGCTTGTTCTGAGATAATGACAGACAATACTTGGTGAACTCAGCAGACACACCCTACTGCCCACAAATGCAATCTGTATTCAAAAGGTTTTGAAAGATGCTGCTGCCGTCCTCATCTCTGGTTCCAGGAGCAAACCCGTCAGCAGGCCAGTGAGGAAATGTAGACTGCCAGGTGGACCAGGTGGGCCGGGTGAGTGTTTGCCCCGAGGCACTCAGCAGAGGAAGTGCTGGGGTTGCCTTGAATTCTTGGAATTGTGTAAAATCTCTGGACATGACAGACTGCATTCTGAAGTTCTATTTTCCTTTTCTAACTTTTGACCAAGGCAGAAAGAGCTTTTGAATCAGGCCAGAAACAGTCATTTGTTACAAGTAATTGCTCATAAAATCAACAGAGCGACTGGTATCCGCATAAACCACACATAAACAAAACTGTCAATGTGGACTTCATGGAGGTCGGGTAGCTAACACAGGCTCACTAGGGCTAGTTTCAGTCAGTAGCACCAAAAAATCAGTCAAATTCAGCATTAACCAAACAGCTCAGCCTGTCAGCCCCAACCAGTACTTCTCCTCCACCTCTACCCAGGTCATGAAATTGCCACGCTACCCTTCCTCATAAAAACCCCTTGCTTCCCCATGCAGGTGGGCACTTCTGGTTGCTGCCAGGATCTGGGCTCTGGCTGCAATTCTGAGACCCCCAAGTGAGGCCTCTGCTTCACCTGTTTCTCCTCAATCAGCAAATGTCAGGTAAACATTTCCGGAGAAGAAAAACAAGGTAGTCAGCCAGGGAACAAAGCGGCGCTGACCCTAGCATGTCGGACGGCAGAGGTGGCTCCCACGTCACCTGAGGTTCTCTCCCCACTCTCTCCTGCTCTGGGCTCTATCCCGACACTGGTCAATCACACGTGCCCACCCACCTGGGGACCAGAGCCGGCTCCCTCTACCCCGAAGCCCCGGCCCTGGCCGCGCCCCCGAAGCCCCAGGGCGGCTGGCGACACCCCATCACCGGCCTCGGGCCTGTCTGGGAGTCCCCCTCCCCAACCCCGCGCGCACCTTGAGGTCATCGGCGGCGTCCTGCAGCGGCCGCACGCGGTGCGCCCAGTGCTCCCCCGAGCGCTCGCAGGCGGCACACAGCAGGCGCAGCTCGTCCCCGCAGAAGGCGGCCAGCGGCTCGCGGTGCGCGGCGCACACGCCCTGCGGGACGGGCGACGGCGGGTGCAGGCGCCGCGCCATCTCGGCCATCTTGGCGAGCGGGCGGTTGGGCCGCAAGTTCCTCTGCGGGGACAGCTCGCGGCACTCAGGGCAGGCGTACGGGCCCTCGGGCTGGCCCCAGCAGCGCCGGATGCACTCGCGGCAGAAGTTGTGGCCGCAGTCGGTCATCACCGGGTCGGTGAAGTAGTCGAGGCAGATGGCGCAGGTGGCCTCCTCCTGGAGGTTGGTGGACAGGTCGGGGGCGGCCATGGTGCCGGGGTGCGCGGGGACTGCAGGGTCGCGAGGCGGTGGCTCCGGGGCGCACGGCTCCGGGGACGCGGGGTTCAGAGCCCCAGGGCGCACGGCTCCGGGACGCAGCAGGAAGAAGAGCCGCGGCGGAAGCAGGAAGCAGCTGGTTTTTTTTTTTTTTTTTTTTTTTTGGATCAACCCGCTTTAGCGCCGGATTGGCCGCAGCCGGTCACGCGGCCCGCGGGTCGGGCAGTGACGGCGTGGGCTCGCTCGCGGACCTGGAGTGGCCGCTGCCTCCGCCGCTCTCGCGCTGGCAGCTCCGGGGCGCTCTGGGGTCGTGCAGCCCGCCTCTCCCTCGGGTCCGGGGAGAATGGAGTGCAGGGCCCGGGCCACTGGGGAGTGCCGCACGGTCACTGGGCTCCGCAGCGCAGCGACTGCGAGGACACGGTGGCGGGGGTGAGCACCATGTCGAACCCAGCGCTCCCGCTGTCCAGGGGCTGGTGTCCTCGGGCGCCCGAGCTGGCACGGTCAGAACGAGAGACTCAGGCCTTATTGAGATGGGGGTGTACTGGCTGGAGTTTCTGGGGTGCTGACACCGCTTCCAGGTCTATTAAAACGCTTGAAACGGCGGGAGTGGGGGGCTGCAAAGAGACCGTACCCCCAGCCCCAAAGATCCTTACCCCTGCACGTGCAGCTTTACGGGTGGGAAGGGATGGGGTGGACAGCTCTAAGTATTTTAGAGGTTCAGTTTGAAAAGTCTGGCTTTGCCGTCCTCCCCTGGGAAGGGCATAAACATGGAATTTCTGGATGAAGAAGGTGGACACCTGAGGCGGTGGCTGTGCATGCATTAACCGAACGCAGGGAGGAGCGAGTGGACACTATGCCCAAGTGGGGTAAAGAGGTGGGAAACCGCTGCAAGTATGTATTTAGAAATCGACCCACCGTGAAACGGGGGCTTCCTGAAGTTTCCTCTCAAGCATCTGGGACCGTGGTTTCAACGTTTAAGCTTTAATCATGGTTATATTTCGCCTTTTGTGAAACCGCCCTACACAGCTGATGACTTTCAAATGCTCCAGCGGAGATGAGCTGGGCAGCAGAATGACCTCACATTCCAGAGGAACACGGACTGCCGGAGCTCCCCCCTGTACCCCTATCCCTTCACCCACAGGGTCACTGTAGAGATGACTATCTGGCCTGATTTGGGGGCCCCGAGGCAGAAGAAGGGCTGCAAGGGCCCAGAGAAGACAGCCTGGGAGTAGGTGTGCAGGTGGGCCCCATCCTTGACCTTGTAGAAGGATACCTCCCCTGCCTCAAAGTCCAGGAAGATGCCCACGTGGCTTGGGGGCTCGCTCAGTGTGATGGGGGTTGGGACAATTGCTGAGGGCATGTACTTCTGTCCTTTGCACAGCTGCACCACCTAGAACCTGTTTTCGGGGGACTTAGGGACCCTGTCCCTCCAGCTAACGTTGTCTCTGCACACACCCAGGTCTCACAGCGCATCTCTGGTGAGGTTCATGCCCATCTCCCAGTAATGCCTCCCCAAGGAGAAGGTCTCCCGGCCCACCGTGCAGAGGTAGGCCAGGAACCTGTCCTTGCTCTGGGGCATGCTGTCCAGCGGGGTGCTCAGGTATTGCCTCAGGAGGCTCTCGTACAGGAGGAGGTAGGGGTACGCTGTGGCAGAGTCAGGCACCACATCCTCTGCAGACAGGCCCAGGGAAGAGGGGGCTGAGTAACCCCCCTTCTCCCTGGGGTAACCGCAGCTAAGTCACTGCCTGACCTACACCCAAATGTCCACCCTGGCAGTGCTAAGGAGATGGGGGCTGGGGGGCCTTCTGGGCACCTCGACACTCATCAGAAGAGTGTATCACGAGAGCCTCTTCTGGGAGCAGGGACAGAGTGAACATCCCAGAAATGTCAGGACCCCAGCTGGGGGCTGCTGCCTGAGTGAGTGCTGGGGCAGGGCTTGCTGAGTACCTGAGCCCTCACTTACCTTGGAAATTCTTGATCACCTCTATTTGTCCTGGGACCCTGCAGACCGTCCTCAGCACAGTGGGGATGGCCTCTGGGTTCTGTACACTCAGGCTGTCCCTCCTCCAGTGGACAGAAGTCTCACTGTCCCCTTGGCCCTATGCAGAGGCCCCCCTGCACCCATCACCGCCTCCACCACAGGGGCCATGTACCTGCTCAGGGGTTTCTTCATATCCTGCCAAAAACAGGAGGGAGAGATCCAGAGGCACCCCCAGGAATCAGGTGCCCCAAGTGTCCCCAGTCTACACTTCTGGCCACCAGACCTAGAGGGGCTTCTGGTGTGTTCTGTGCCTGTTTCCTGTCTCCGGGTTGGACCCCCATCCCTTGGCCTCACAGGAGTCCTATGAGTCTGATGTGCTGTCTGCTGGGCCAGGACTCTGTCCCACCCACAACCTACAGTAAAGGCATGGGGAGACTGGATGGTACCTTTTGCACCGCAGGTCCCAGCTACCAGTGGGTCAGAAGTCAGAGTGTGAACAACTTACTTTTTAAAAGAAGAGTGTTCCCCAAAGTCAAGGGGACTTCATAACCTATTATCTGAAGGACACTTCTTACTGGGGGCAAAACCCACAGGAGGTCAGGACAACAGGCGCTAAAGGGGCCACGCCAGGACACACACGGGCCTGGCACTGGTTTCAGCCCAACAGACTCAGGTGTGCGGGTAGTGTAATTTGCTGTGAATTCCGTCACTCCTCACGCTCAATGAACTAGCTTCCCCCTTGCAGACTGACATAACCCACCACCTTCAGGGGGCTTTCCTTGGTGGGCGGGCCCCACCATGGCAGGTTGGCTGCACCTTCTCTGGTCCCCCCATGTGGCTTACTCCAGCCTGTCAAGTCATGGTGGCTGTCTTGGCCCCTGCCCCACATCACCACGTGTTGGCAGCTGCACCCGGGCCATCGCCCAGGGCTGGGAGGGGAATGCGCACCTGTCTACCTGTCATGGGCTGACTGTGTCCCCCAAGTCCACATGCTGGAGCCATCACCCCCAACCTCTGGGTGGGACTGTGTGTGGAGATGGGCCTTTACAGAGATGAGTAGGGTAAAATGAAGTCACCAGGGTGGCCCTGATCCCATAGGACTGGGCTCCACATAAGAGATCAGGACACAGACACACACAGAGGGACAGCCATGTGGGGAAATGGGGAGAAGGCAGTGTTTGCACGCCCAGGAGAGAGGCTCCAGGAGGAACCAGCCTGCCAGCACCTGATCTGAGTCCAGCCTCCAGGGTGTGGAGGATAAATGTCTGTCTGAGCTGCCTGCCGGTGGTGTTTGCTAAGCAGCCTGAGCTGACTGAGCCTTCTGTGTTTGTCATTTGTGTTGACTCCTGTGGGTCAGCCCACCTGACTACACCTGGGCCAGAGCTCCCACGGCTCCCCCCACCCCCACCAGGTGAGCACCCTGAGGTCCAGCCCCCCACTGGGTGAGCAGGTGCGCTCTCACCTGCAGCATCTCCAGTGGTTCGCACTCCATCCTGTCCTCCAGCTGCAGCAGGAGCTTCTCCAGGGAGTGGTGCTGCTGGTCCAGGGCGGCTGAGCGCCCACGCAGTTTGACTGCATCTCCACCTCCTCTTCCTTCAGGCCCTGGAGGAGGTGCTGCTCCTCCTCCACCAGGAAGACCGCCATTTTCTCAAACTCTGCCAGGATGCACTGCCTCTGCTCCGTCACCGCCTTCTGTGGGAGGCCAGGTGGAGGCTGCTCTGCACCGGCTTGGGGATCACCCCTGGAAGGCTGGCACATCTCCCCAGGCCTGGTGACCACCCCTTGCCCAAAACTGGCTGACCCAGCAGGGCGAGGACCTAGGTGAACCAGAGCCTGGTGGGCCGCGCATCACCCAGCTGCTGTGTGTGACCCCATGGCCCCCAGTACCTGCCTGTCACTTGGCCATGGCCTCCTTCTCCCTGGCCTGCAGCTCTTTGGTCTTTGCCATCTCCTCCTGAAGGCTCCCAGGTCCTTCTCCAGCTTCAACTGTGGCACACATGGACGGCAGGACCTGGCATCAGCGTCCCCCAGCACTGCTGTATCCAGATCGTGGCCCCACCCCGAAGACCACCCTGCGGGTGTGCCAGGGAAGGGACTAGGCTGCCACAAAATGTGCCTCTTTAACAGGAGAATTATTTTGAGCTTCATGCAACTGAGAATTACCAACTGCAGAGTAGCCTTATGCAACCCAGGACTCCCCTTATCCAACTACAAGCAGAAGCTCCTGGGAAGTGAACCACCCTCCGTGCGGCCTGCACCCATGGCTGTTTGTTATGCCCCTGCTTCTGCCTGACATGCTCTCCAACACAGGTTTGCAGTGGAGCCTCCCTGTGCCCCCGCCCCGGTGGCATCAGCAGGGACGGGGGCGGCTGCAGATGAGGCTCGTTATCAGGGTGGTGACAGGGGATGGGGGCGGGGAGGGTTTCGGCGGGGGTGTCAGCAGCCGGGGAATGGGGGCCAGCAGGGACAGGCGCACAGTTGGCCATGGGTGGGGGGTGGGAAAAGTGTGCCGGGTCAGGAGCAGGGGGTTTTGGCAGCCCGGCGGGTAGGGGAAGGGAAGGACAGCGACCCGACCCTGTTCGTGAGAGAAAAGGGCCAATTGGGTGACTCTTGTGGGGAAGGGGGTATGGGTAGCTGGGGGCAGAAGGTGGACCCCGCATTGAGGGAGGATGAGGGCTGAAAAGGCAGCGTGGGCGTCCCGTTGGGGGAAGTGCAGGGGGTCGCTGCGGCGGCGGGATGCAGCTGCTCGCGGTGCCCCTCTGGGCCAGCGCCGGGGCGAGGGGAGCGGGCGGCGTCTAGACCCCGGGTTAGGAGGGGAGGGCCTGGTTCCTGCAGGGGCACCGGACTGATTCGACCCCCTGGGGAGGGTCTTGCCAGGACCGAGAGGTGGTGTCAGTGGGTCACTGCCCCCCAACCCTGACCTAGCCCTGGCCCGTGGCTGCCAGCGTCCTGGGTTCCAATCCCTGGGAAGCGGACGGATGAGAAAACTGAGGCTCAGGCCGCAGCAGAAAGACGAGGAACAAAAGTGCACCACCGCCAAGACGTGCGAGTGTAGACAGGCCGCGGGTGTAGGCCGCCGGCTTTCCCCCGCGCGGATGGAGTGTTTCTTGAGTGGCGTCTCCTTGCCAGACCACTTGCCCAGTGAGGGAACGCTGTTCCCAGCCCCTCCTCCCCCCAAACCCATCCTACCCCCTGCATGTGCTTTATCTCCGTGAGGGGATTCTGGGCTGAGGGTTCCTTTCAATTTAGCAAATAGAATCACAGACTTTTAAAAACTTTAATACAAAAAAATTCAAGAAAACACCCAAAAGAATAGTGGGCCCATTATATAAACTGGCCAGATGGTCCTTTCACTGTATTTGCTTCATCTGTGTCATTGTTTTCTCTTGGCTGAAGACTTTTTTTTTTTTAAACAAACCCCAGACATTACTAGATTCACCTTTATGTGCTTCTGTAGGGGAGAATTTTTCCCTCTACCTTCTTAGGTTCAGAAACGGGTGCCTGGGGATTAAACTGACAAAAGACAGATTAACAGGAGAAAACTGAATTTACTTTGTATCCAGTGGGGAGCCAACGAAGGAAACAGCTGGCTTGTTAAATGGTTAAAGGCTTACATACCTAATTTAGTAGGGGAAAGGGAAGTGGGGGATGACCTCTGTAGAAAAGCAGTTGGGTTTCTTTAGGAAAGACAAACAGTTTTTAAGAAAAAAGAGATAAGAAATTTTGTGATAATGTTTATCTCTACAGCTCTGAGTGGTCTTACCATTGTCTTGAGGATTCATAGAACTATCCCAGGAGGGGGATCTGTGGCAGCTTCATTTCACAGAAGTTGCTGCTTTTAGTCAAACAAGAGAAGCCCTGAGGAGGCTTTCTTCTGTATCTGTTGAATCTCAAGTGTCTTTATCTTAGAATAATAATTATGGCAATTTTGTGGCTCAGAGTGGCCCCCACCCTTCCCATGCAGCTCCAAAACCATGGGTATTTCTTATATAACCACAAGACTGCCTGTCTTACACAGTTGACACTAATTTCTTGATGTATCTGACCTCCAGTCCATATTCAAATTTCTATTACCGTAAAAGTGGTTATTTAAAAAGTTGGGTTGTTTGAATCAGAGTCTGAACAAGATGAATGGGTCTTTTACGACTTAGAAGTTTTTCCTCCTGCAGCATCTTTACTTAATGCTGCAGCATCAGGTGGGTCACCTGACAGAAAGGAGCCCTGTTTGTCCTCTGGGCTCCTCCTCTTGCTTCCTTAGGGTGTTACTGATTTTGTTCCCCAGGCCGGGAACTCCTTGCCAGGGGAAGTTGGCTCTGGAGCTGAACTTGTCAGCAGGGCTACAAGGACCCTTCCTTCCTCCAAGGGGACTTCACAACACCCTGTGCTGGGCAGCTCAGAATCCCTGTGGACAGGCTGGCACCCTTATTTGTAAAACTCCTGAGACAGAATCTGACAATACAGACAAATACAGTTAGAGACAAGTGACTTGGTTCTCTGTGGAAAATAAGAGACTCCCTCACTTCCAGCTCAGAATTTCGTTTTCTGTCCTTTTTGGATGTATGCTAATCTTCTGAAGGGCTAGATAAGCCTCTGGCCCCTCAGGAATGTTTCAAGGACGGGAGTATCTCTTGGAAATATAATAGTTCTCCAGGCTTCAAAGAGGAGATGGACCAAATGTGTCACCTGACTTCAAATGCCTCTGGACATAACTGTAGAAGAAAACTAGCATTTTTATGGTGAATACAGAATAGTGGGACTGAGCCCTTCACTCGTTGGGGTCCCATGCTGTCTCCAGGTAGGTAGGATTGGAATTGAGTGTAGGATACCCAGCTGGTGTCAGAGCATTGCTTGGTGCTGTGGGAAAACACTCCAGCTCACACACACACATTTGGCTATCAGAAGTGCCAGAGGCGAGGTAGAGGACTGAAAGGAAAGGAAACACACCGTTTTGCCGTAGCAGCGACCACCTACAGCCAAGGAGAGAGGCCTCAGAAGGAACCAGCCCTATCCACGTCTTGATCTCAGACTGCCAGCCTCCATGACTGGGAGACAATAATGAGTGCCTGTCATGTGCTGCCCTCCTGTGGTATTTCTTACACACCCTGACCTGACTAATGCACCATCATTACAATTAAAATCAGCATTAGGCGAAGAGGATTAAAGATGGCAGCATGAGAGGTGAGACAGAGGCTTCCTCCTAAAACCACATATAATGCTAAAATATAATTAATACAACTAATCCTCAGAAAGCAACAGGAAAGAGGACTATGCCAGACTGCATACACCTGGAGAAAAGAGCAGACCTCACGGAACAATGTAACGTACCAAAGTTGTGGCCCGGCAGGACCCAAGCCCTCCCTCCACTCCAGCTCACCAGCAGGAGAAAGAGAAACTGACTGGGGGAGGGAGTGGAGGCCTGGGAGTACTGAATACCTAACTGCGGAGATCTGCTCTGGGAGCACAAACCTACATTTCATGGTGCTTTCATGACACTCTGTAATTATGGTGTTGGAAAGCTAAGACAGGCAGAATTCCTGGAAAGACTGAGATTCCAGCCACTTGTGGAAAGCAGGGATCCATATTCAGCTGCTCTGGGACAAAAGCTTATACGTGTGTGTTTGGTCCACTGGTTCAGGCAGTGGAGACAGGCATAGCAGCCAGAAAGCAGGAAACATCTCTTTCCTCCCGCCAGGCACCAACACCACTTTCCTGTGAACCCTGACATTGCTTCAGGGGCTGAGCAGCTCTAGAGAGTAGAGCTTCTGGACACGAGAGGGCGCCATACACAAATATGAAACACCAAAGGAACCTAGTTCAGAGTTAAATTAATATAACCCCTGAGAAAGATGACATGGACCTCATGACTCTTCCTGAAATGGAGTTCAAAATAAAAATCATTAACATGCTAATGGAGGTACGGGAAGATATCCAAGAACACAGGAATGAATTCCGGTTGGAGATCCAATCGACGAAGAGCACAATGGAGGGTATTAAAAGCAGGTTGGATATGGTGGAGGAGATGATACATGAAATAGAAACTAGAGAAGAGGAATACAAAGAAGCTGAGGCACAGAGAGAATAAAGGATCTCTAAGAATGGAAGAATATTGAGAGAACTGTGTGACTAATCGAAATGGAACAATATTCTCATTATAGGGGTACCAGAAGAAAAAGAGAGAGAAAAAGGGATAGAAAGTGTCTTTGAGGAGGTAATTGCTGAAAACTTCCCCAATCTGGGGAAGGAGATAGTCTCTCAGGCCATGGAGGTGCACAGATCTCCCAAAACAAGGGACCCAAGAAAGACAACACCAGGACATATAGTAATTAAAATGGCAAAGATCAAGGATAAGGACAGACTCTTAAAAGCAGCCAGAGAGAGAAATAAGATCACATACAAAGGAAAGCCCATCAGGCTAACATCAGACTTCTCAGCAGAAAATTTACAGGCCAGAAGGGAGTGGCATGATGTATTTAATGCAATGAAGCAGAAGGACCTCAAACCAAGATTACTTTATCTGGCAAGATTATCATGTAAATTTGAAGGAGGGATTAAACAATTTCCAGATAAGCAAAAGGTGAGAGAATTTACCTCCCACAAACCATCTCTACAGCCTATTTTGGAGGGACTGCTATAGATGGAAGTGTTCCTAAGGTTGAATAGCTGTCACCAGAGGTAATAAAACCACAGTAAAGAAAGTAGAACAGCTAATTACTAAGCAAATGCTAAATTAAATTAACTATCCCCAAAGTCAACCAAGGGATAGACAAAGAGTACAGAATATTAAACCTAATATATAAAGAATGGAGGAGGAAGAAAAAGGAGGAGAAAAAGAAAAGAACCCTTAGATTGTGTTTGTAATACCATATTAAGTGAGTTAAGTTAGATTCTTAGATAGTAAAGAAGTTAACCTTGAACCTTTGGTAACCACGAATCTAAAGTCTGCAATGGCAATAAGTACATACCTATCAATAATCACCCTAAATGTAAATGGACTGAATGCACCAATCAAAAGACATAGAGTCACTGAATGGATAAAAAAACAAGACCCATCTATATGCTGCCTACAAGAGACTCACTTTAAACACAAAGACATACACAGACTAAAATATGGAAAAATATATTTCATGCAACTAATAGAAGCAGGAGTTGCAGTACTTGTATCAAAAAAAATAGACTTCAAAACAAAGAAAGTCACAAGAAATAAAGAAGGACATTACATAATGATAAAGGGGTCAATCCAACAAGAAGATATAACCATTATAAATATCTGTGCTCCCAACACAGGAGCACCTACATATGTGAAACGAATACTAACTGAATTAAAAAGGGAAATAGAATGCACTGCATTCATTCTAGGAGACTTCAACACTCCACTCACTCTGAAGGACAGATCAACCAGACAGAAAATAAGTAAGGACACAGAGGCACTGAACAACACATTAGAACAGATGGACCTAATGGACATCTAGAGAATTCTACACCCAAAAGCAGCAGAATACACATTCTTCTCAAGGGCACATGGAACATTTTCAAGAATAGATCATAAACTAGGCCACAAAAAGAGCCTCAGTAAATTCCAAAAGACTGAAATTCTATCAATCAATTTCTCAGACCACAAAGGTATGAAACTAGAAATAAATTATGCAAAGAAAATGAAAAATCCCACAAACATATAGAGGCTTCACAACATGCTCCTAAATAACCAATGGATAAATGACCAAATAAAAACAGATATCAAGCAATATATGGAGACAAATGACAACAATAATTCAACACCACAAAATCTGTGGGATGCAGCAAAGGCTGTGCTACGAGGGAAGTATATTGCAATACAGGCCTACTTCAGGAAAGAAGAACAATCCCATATGAGCAGTCTAAACTCACAATTAATGAAACTAGAAAAAGAAGAACAAATGAGGTTCAAAGTCAGTAAAAGGAGTGACATAATAAAGATTAGAGAAGAAATAAATAAAATTGAGAAGAATAAAACAATAGAAAGAATCAATGAAAGCCAGAGCTGGTTCTTTGAGAAAATAAACAAAATAGATAAACCCCTAGCCAGACTTATAAAGGATAAAAGAGAGTCTACACACATGAACAGAATCAGAAATGAGAATGGAAAAAATCACTATGGACACCACAGAAATACAGACTTATTAGAGAATACTATGAAAAATTATAGGCTAACAAACTGGATAACCTAGATGAAATGGACAACTTTCTAGAAAAATACAATCTTCCAAGGCTGACCAAGGAAGGAAACAGAAAATCTAAACAGACCAATTACCAGCAACAAAATTCAACTGGTAATCAGAAAACTACCTTAGAACAAAACCCCTGGACTAGATGGCTTCACCGTTTAATTTTATCAAACATTTAGTGAAGACCTAATACCCATTCACCTTAAAGTTTTCCAAAAAATAGAAGAGGAGGGACTACTTCCAAAGTCATTCTACGAGGCCATCATCGCTCTAATACCAAAACCAGGCAAAGATACCACAAAAAAAGAAAATTACAGACCAATATCCCTGATGAACATACATGCAAAAATACTCAACAAAATATTAGCAAACTGAATTCAAAAATACATCAAAAAGATCATCCATCATGATCAACTAGGATTTATTCCAGGGATGCAAGGATGGTACAACATTCAAAAACTATCAACATCATCCACCACATCAACAAAAAGAAGGACAAAAACCGCATGATCATTTCCATAGATGCTGGAAAAGCACTTGACAAAATACAACATCCATTCATGATAAAAACTCTCAACGAAATGGGTATAGAGGGCAAGTATATCAACATAATAAAGGCCATATATGACAAACCCACAGCCAACATCATACTTAACAGTGAGAAGCTGAAAGCTTTTCCCTTAAGAACAGGAACAAGACAAGGATGCCCACTTTCCCCAGTTCTATTCAACATAGAACTGGAGGTCCTAGCCATGGCAATCAAACAACAAAAAGAAATAAAAGGCATTCAGATTGGCAAGGAAGAAGTTAAACTGTCCCTGTTCGCAGATGACATGATATTGTACATAAAAAACCCTAAAGTATCCACTCCAAAACTACTAGATCTAATATTTGAATTCAGCAAAGTTGCAGGATGCAAAATTAATACACAGAAATATGTGGCATTCCTAAACACTGACAATGAACTAGTAGACAGAGAAATCAGGAAAACAATTCCATTCACAATTGCATCAAAAAGAATAAAATACCTAGGAATAAGCCTAACCAAGGAAGTGAAAGACTTATACACTAAAAACTACAAGACACTCTTAAGATAAATTAAAGAAGATACCAATAAATGGAAACTCATCCCATGCTCATGGATAGGAAGAATTAATATTGTCAAAATGGCCATCCTGCCTAAAGCAATCTACAGATTCAATGCAATTTCTATCAAAATACCAACAGCATTCTTCAATGAACTAGAGAAAATCATTCTAAAATTCATATGGAACCACAAAAGACCTCGAATAGCCAATGCAATCCTGAGAAGGAAGAATAAAGCAGGAGGAATTATGCTCCCTGACTTCAAGCTCTACTACAAAGTCACAGTAATCAAGACAATTTGGTACTGGCACAAGAACAGAACCATAGACCAATGGAACAGACTAGAGAGCCCTGATATAAACCCAAGCATATATGGTCAATTAATATATCATAAAGGAGCCATGGATATAATGGGGAAATGACAGCCTCTTCAACAGCTGGTGTTGGCAAAACTGGAGAGCTACATGCCAGAGAATGAAACTGGATTATTGTTTTTGCTTTTCTGGGAATTGTTTAATCCCTCCTTCATATTTAAATGATAATCGTGCTGGATACAGTATTCTTGGCTCAAGGCCCTTCTGTTTCATTGCATTAAATAAATCATGCCATTCTCTTCTGGCCTGTAAGGTTTCTGTTGAGAAGTCTGATGATAGCCTGATGGGTTTTCCTTTGTAGGTGACCTTTTTCCTCTCTCTAGTTGCCTTTAAAACTCTGTCCTTGTCCTTGATCTTTGCCATTTTAATTATTATGTGTCTTGGTGTTGTCCTCCTTGGGTCCCTTCTGTTGGGAGTTCTGTGTACTTCCGTGGTCTGAAAGACTATTTCCTCCCTCAGTTTGGAGAAGTTTTCAGCAATTATTTCTTCAAAGACACTTTCAATCCCTTTTTCTCTCTCTTCTTCTTCTGGTACCCCTATAATGCAGATATTGTTCCTTTTGGATTGGTCACACAGCTCTCTCAATATTGTTTCATTCCTGGAGATCCTTTTATCTCTCTCTGTGTCAGCTTCTCTGTGTTCCTGTTCTCTGATTTCTATTCCATTAATGGCCTCTTGCACCTCATTCAGTCTGCTCTTAAGTCCTTCCAGAGATTGTTTCATTTCTGTGATCTCCCTCTGGACTTCATCCCTTAGCTCTTGCATATTTCTCTGAATATCTGTCAGCATGGTTATGACCTTTATTTTGAATTCTTTTTTAGGAAGATTGGTTAGGTCTATCTCCTTCTCAGGGGTTGACTCTGTGATTTTGGTCTAGATCAAATTATTTTGCCTTTTCATGGTGATAGAGGTAGTTGGGGGGAGCTGGCATGTGTGTCGGCTGGGAGAACGTCCCTTCTTGCTGGTTTGTGGCCTTCCTCTCCTGGGAGAACAGCGACCCCTAGCGGCTTGCGCTGGGCAGCTGCACGCAGATGCCCGCCTGCTGTGAAATAAACTCTTCCCGGTTGCTATGGCGGAGTCGTGCCAGAGGGGGAACGGGCGGGAGGCTGTTTATCACTGTGAGGGGCCTCTGAGCTGCATTGCCGCCCAGAGGGTTAGGGCGCCCAGAGTTCCCCAGCATTCACAGTTGCTGGACTGATTGCACCAGGGCGCTTCCATCCAGCTGTGAGGCCCCTGTCCTTTTAAGATTTTCAAAGGGCACTCGCTGCAGGGACCCACTCACATGTCTTACTGTTCTGTTTCCGTAGTATCCAGCACACCACTCACTATGTGTCTGCGCTCTGGTGCGGATGACTAGGGCTGGGTATTTAGCAGTCCTGGGCTCCCTCTTCCTCCCTGCTCTGACTTCTATCCTCCTTCCAGGAGCTGGGGTGAGGGGTGCTCATGTCCCACCGGGCCGTGGCTTGTATCTTACCCCCTTCACCAGGCGCTGGGTTCTCACAGGTGTAGATGTAGTCTGGCTGTTGTCCTGTGTCTTCTGGTCTCTCTTTTAGAAAAGTTGTATTTGTTTTATTTTCAAAAATATATATGGTTTTGGGAGATTTCCACTGCTCTACTCATGCCGCCATCTTGGCTCCACCTCTGGATTATTGTTTAACCCCATACACAAAAGTAAACTTGTAATGGATTAAAGACTTGAATGTAAGTCATGAAACCATAAAACTCTTGGAAGACACCGTAGGCAAACATCTCCTGAATATAAGCATGAGCAACTTCTTCCTTGATGCATCTCCTTGAGCAAGGAAAACAAAAGCAAAAATGAACTCATGGGACTACATCAAACTAAAAAGTTTCTGTATAGCAAAGGGCACCATCAACAGAATAAAAAGGCATCCTACAGTATGGGAGAATATATTTGTAAATGACATATCTGACAAGGCATTAACATCCAAAAATATAAAGAACTTACATGCCTCAACACCCAAAAAGCAAATAACCTGATTAACAAATGGGCAGAGGATATGAAGAGACAGTTCTCCAAAGAAGAAATTCAGATGGCCAACAGACACATGAAAAGATGCTCCACATCACAAATCATCAGCGAAATGCAAATAAAAACCACAGTGAGATATCACCTCACACCAGTAAGGATAGCCAGCATTGAAAAGACTAAGAACAACAAATGCTGGTGAGGATGCGGAGAAAGGGGAACCCTCCTACATTGCTGGTGGGAATGTAAGCTATTTCAACCATTGTGGAAATATGGAGGTTCCTCAAAAAACTAAAAATAGAAATACCATTTGACCCCAGAATCCCACTCCTTGGGATATACTCAAAGAATACAACTTCTCAGATTCAAAAAGGCATAAGCACCCTTATGTTTATCACAGCACTTTTTACAATAGCCAAGATATGGAAGCAACCTAAGTGTCCATCAGTAGATAAATGGATTAAAAAGATGTGGTACATATACACAATGGAATACTATTCGGCCATAAGAAACAAATCCTACCATTTGCAACAACATGGATGAAGCTGGAGGACATTATGCTCAGTGAAATAAGCCAGGTGGAGAAAGACAAGTGCCAAATGATTTCCCTCATTTGTGGAGTATAACAATGAAGCAAAACTGAAGGAACAAAATAGCAGGAGACTCAGAGACTCCAAGAATGAACTAGTGGTTACCAAAGAGGGGGTGTGTGAGAGGGCGGGTGGGGAGGGAGGGAGAAGAGGATTGAGGGTTATTATGTTTAGTACACATGGTGTGGGGGATCACGGGGAGAACAGTGTAGCACAGAGAAGACACATAGTGGATCTGTGGTGTCCTGCTGCACTGATGGATGGTGACTGCATTAGGGTATGGGTGGGGACTTGATAATATGAGTAAATGTAGTAACCTCATTGTTTTCTCATGTGAAACCTTCATAAGAGTGTATATCAATCATACCTTAATAAAAATAAGTAAATAAATAAGTAAATAAATAAACAAGTAAATAAATAAAATCAGCATTAGAGTTGGTTCTTTCCTTCCTTCCCTCTGGAGACAGGGTTTGGATCCAGGACAAGAGAGACTTTCTTTTCTTTTGCTCTGGTGGATAGATCTGAAAAGTATGAGACTCTGCAGCTGTTGGTCATGGTTCTGATTGTCATGTGGATAGAGTCAGAACACAGCATGAGCCGAAATAGCAGAGGTAGGAAATGAAGAGAAGGGGGAGCCTGGTGCTGAGACCATGCTCTCACTGTTTCTGAGGTCCTGTTTGGTGAAGCCCCAACATCCTGTAATACACACACCATACTTTTGAAACCAGTCCCAATTGGGGTTTCTGTTACTTGCAGCCAAGAGTCCTAGGAAACACAACTGTAAAGACAAGGACTTAAAATATATTCTAACTTCAGCACAAGGAGCCCTGTAGGGGCCGGCCTACGGCCAAGGCTGAGTCCCACTATGGCTGAACACCGCCCTTCCACTCTGGCTGACCAACGCCCTAAGATGGCGCCCGCTTCCTGGGCACCACCCTTCCTGGTTTGGTGGCATTAGCATAAGGAAGTTGCTCCTATAGGCTTGCCCCATGCTTCCGCGCTCATGCTCAGCTCGTGCAGAGGGCATGCTACCAATCAGCTTAAAGGTCACGCATGATCTTGATCACCATAGGCCAGCTTCCTTTATATAAGGCATAAGCAGGAAAGAGAAGTTTTTCTCACTTTCTCACTCTCTCTCTGTCTCTCTCTTTCTCTCCTCTCATTCTTCCTCTCACTCGCTCCCTCCGGCTGTTACTTCTTCTCACTCACCTTCTCCCGACCTTCCGAGCAACAATAAACAACTGAAGTGAACCAGGTCTGTGTACATATCGCTGTTGTCACCGCCACAAGGGGCGAACGCGGTATCTGGTGCCAAAACCCGGGAGTTTTTCTCCAACCACCCAGAGGAGAAAACTGGCGGACGCGGACGCCATAGAGCTTCTTACCCTGAAGCAGTACCTGTGGACCCCATTTGGAAGGATTGCTCGGGAAGGCGCCTCAGATGAGAAGGGTGAGTGGACCAACAAGCAAAGCAAAAGTAGAAGTAGGAAAGGAGATAGCAAGCGGCTGTGGTGGGGATTTCTGTTTTGTCTGTCCGTCATAGTGTTCTTTGTTGTACTGTTTTGTTTTGTCAAAAATGTTATGAAAAGTTAGGGCGCCAGTGAAAGTTCGCGGGATAGCGACGAAGCAAGGAAAGTTCGCGGGATAGCAACGAATGTAAATTAGTGATAAGCCATAAGGGAAAGAGAGGAGGTTCTTGAAAGAAGAAAGAGCCTCTGACACAGGGGGGGGTCCTCTGATGAGGAAGAGGACCAAGAATTATCAGGAGAAGAGTTAGAGGCTAGGGCTGCTCAGAGAGGACATCGGCCCACATTGTACCCCTCACTGAGCCGACTGAGAATAAGCAGAGAGGAAGGAGAGACTAGCTCAGCCCCTCTCCCCAATAAGAGCAGTAAGGTAGAAGAGATTGTGCCAACCGCCCCAAATTATCCATTTTGCTCTCCAACCTATAGAGCAGAGCCACCCCTTTACCAGAGTTACTCATATTGTGGTGGCCAGGGGTGCCAAGAACAATTGGGCAAGAATAGATGGAGGGAATGGCTAACCATGGAGGGGAATGCAGCCTTCCCAGTAATAGAAGATCCAAACACCCAGCAAAGATACCATCAAGCCCTAGATTTTAAGCTTGTTAAAAGCCTAAAGGAAGCTGCCACTACCTATGGAGTGCAAGCAGCGTTCACTGTGGCCATAGTGGAGTCATTAGCCACTCAGAATCTAACACCAGATGATTGGGCTAATGTAGCCAGAGCATGCCTTACTGGAGGTCAGTACCTGCTATTCAAAACTGCGTGGGCAGAGCTTTCTCAAGACACTGCCTGGCACAACGCTGCCGCAGGGAACAATCAGTGGAACCTGGAGATGCTAATGGGCACAGGACCTTACCTAGGACAGCATAATCAGATAAATTACCCTCCTGCTGTGTATATGCAAATAGCTACAGCAGCTGTCAAGGCCTGGAAAACACTCCAGGGCATTGGTGATTTACAGGGTCAATTATCTAAAGTACTCCAAGGACCAAATGAGCCTTATGCAGACTTCTTGGCAAGGTTGATGCAAACTGCAGGCCGTATATTTGGAGATGTTGACACAGCAATGCCCCTAGTAAAACAGTTGGCCTATGAGCAAGCAAATAAATGGTGTAAGGAGGCTATCAGGCCTTGGAAAAATAAAGATTTAAATGTGTACCTCAAAGTTTGCAGGGACATCAATGACACTGTAGTGCAAGGACAGGTAATGGCTGCAGCCATAACTCAGGGACTGCAAAATGCGCGCAGCAGGGCTACCCATTCCGGGGCATGCTTCTATTGCAAGCAGATGGGTCATTTAAAGCGAGATTGCCCAAAATTATGGCGATCAGAGGAGCCCGTGTGGGTTCCTCAGTGGCCCCTTACTAAAGAGAAAAGGGAAGCAGCCCACACATTAGTGCAAGAGCAAATTGCCGCAGGGCATCTTCAAAGTTCTACTTCCCCATGGAATACACCCATATTTGTCATAAGAAAGAAATCAGGAAAATGGAGATTGCTGCATGATTTAAGAGCTGTAAATAATCAGATGATTCTCATGGGATCAGTGCAATTAGGTTTACCATTACCTATGGCCCTGCCAAAAGGTTGGAAATCAATTGTAATAGATATCAAAGATTGTTTCTTTTCCATCCCTCTTCATTCTGAGGACTGTAAAAAGTTTGCCTTCACTGTACCAGCCATCATTCATGGTCAACCAGATGAGCGGTATGAGTGGAAAGTGTTGCCACAAGGCATGGCAAATAGCCCTACTATGTGCCAGTTGTATGTGCATGAGGCCCTGGCAGAAGTTAGAAAAAAGTTCCCTGATGTAATTATCTATCATTATATGGATGATATTCTCTTATGTCATGAAAAGAATAGTAAAGTAGAAGAAGCCCTCTGCTTCTTGCAGGCACACTTTAAGATATGGGGCCTGGGACTAGCACCAGAGAAAATACAGGCAACTTGCACCAAACATTCTTAGGAATTAAATTGGAAGATACTATTGCTAGGCCATTAAAAATAACCATAAGAATAGATCAATTAAAAACCCTTAATGATTTTCAAAAACTACTTGGAGATATAAATTGGGTAAGGCCATTCCTAAAGCTTACAGATGAAGAGCTCAGTCCATTATATGAGACACTGAAGGGCGATTCTGATTTATCATCTCCGCGCTCTCTCAGTAAGCAAGCCAAGGAAGCCTTGAGCCTAGTCCAGTCCCGCTTGCAGCTTGCCCAGGTAGATAGAAGAGACTATGGCAAATTGCTATTCCTTATAGTGATACCCAGTAATAATAGCCCAACAGGGGTACTTTGGCAGGAAGGGCCAATTCTCTGGGTATATCTGGCCCACTCTCCAGGAAAAACATTAAGATGGTATCCTCAGAGTATAGCTGATTTGATCATCAAGGGAATCAGGACAGCTATAAAAACATTTGGGATTCCCCCAAACATAATAATAACGCCTTATACTGCTGAGCAGATTGAATGTCTTACTGCATGCTGTGATGCATGGGCTGTTGCTTACACCATCACCAATGCTTCCTTTGACAACCACTACCCAAAACATCCTTGGCTACAGTTCTGCCTCTCTAATCCCGTCATCTTTCCTAAAAACACGAGATGTAATCCCATACCCAAAGCTAAGGTGGTGTTCACTGATGGGTCAAAGAATGGCATTGGGACTGTGGTCACTGGTGACCAATCTTGGACATTCAGTTTTCCAATCACTTCAGCCCAACAAAGAGAGCTGTTGGCTGTAGCACAAGCCTTTACGCTTTTCTCACAGGAACCTTTTAACCTTTTAGCAGATAGTCAGTATGTAGTGACTGCTGTGTCCATCTTAGAGAATGTAAGTTATATTAGCCAGTCTTCCCCCGTTGCCAACATTTTTAGAAAGCAACAACTAATATGGACTCGATCAGAACCTTTCTTTATTGGACATGTAAGAGCCCACACTTCCCTCCCAGGACCCATTGCTGAGGGAAACAGACGTGCCGATGCCCTGACCCGTGAGTTTAACATCTTAGCTCTATTTGACCCTGTAGAACAAGCTGCTCAATTTCACAAACAATTCCATGTCAATGCACATACCCTTCGCCTAAAATATAATATTACTAGAGACCAAGCAAGAGCCATAGTAGTCAGTTGCAAATGGTGTGTCACACTCCTACCCTCCATCTCAGAAGGAGTTAATCCAAAGGGGCTACTCCCCAGTCACATTTGGCAAATGGATGTTACCCATATTCCAGAATTCGGTAAGATGAAATATGTCCATGTGTCGGTAGACACCTGCTCAGGCATCATTTTTGCCTCTTGCCATACAGGAGAAAAATCTAGAGATGTCATATCTCACTGCCTCCAGGCATTTTCGGCCTGGGGAAAGCCCAAACATTTAAAAACTGACAATGGACCAGCATATACATACCAATCGCTCCTCAGCTTTTTTAAAAACAATGGATATCACCCACACCACGGGCATTCCCTATAACCCTCAAGGGCAAGGTGTGGTAGAGCGTTCCAACCTGACCCTTAAAAATGCTCTCTATAAACAAAAAGGGGGAATAGGGGCAGACTTCAGATCCCCCAGAGACAAACTTAACATCACATTGTTCATTTTAAATTTTTTGACATTGGACAAATATGGCCACAGTGCAGCAGAGCGGCATAATCGCCGTTCCAGGCCTAAAGACATGCCCGCAGTTATGTGGAAGGATGTATTGGAAGGATCATGGAAAGGCCCGGATCCAGTGTTAATCTGGAACCGAGGCTCTGTTTGTGTTTTCCCACAGGACCGAAACAATCCCATCTGGGTGCCTGAACGCCTGACACGGAGAGTGGCAAGACCAGAACCGGAAGTGCGAGATGCCGACGCCACTGATGCTCATCCTGCTACTGATTCTTCAGCAGGCGATAGCAGAACCCAGAGAACTATGGGGTCTGGTGAAGGCTTGGCCTATTCCACTCCCGGTGACTGAAACTGCACATACATTTCCTGCCTTTTTCTCTACCTATAGTACACTTAATCTCCCATATCTGCCCTTTGACAGCTCTATGTGTTGCTGGCATTTCTTTTCATAACCTCTCTAAAGCTGACAATCTGTCCCGGGAATTAGGCAAGATGTTATCCACCAATTGGTTCAGTGAGTTTGACGTGCTCACCGCTCAGCTACGGCTAGAAATATTGAATGTTAGCTCCTAAAAGGTAGAGGCGCTGTCTGTAGCTCAGTTTGCTGAAACCGTGCTAAATGCCACCAAAGCCTGGTCAGGCATGGGTGTTCTGTTCCATGCAACGGCAACATCAGAAAGTGCAGATGGCTCTGGTGCAGGCCATGGCAGCTATAGAAGAAGGCATCTCCCCTAGGGTGTAGCACAATATGTTGGACCAGTAGTCAAAGACGGGTAAGATCAGGAGGTACGCATAACAACCTAAGAAAGGGCGCAGACCTTAGCTGTATGTTGCCCTATGACTGGTAAGGATGCTGCGCCTCCCTGACAACCTAAGACAGGCATGGTCCCTGAGCCTCATTGTGTTAAAAAACAAAAAAGGGGGAGATGTAGGGGCCGGCCTACGGCCAAGGCTGAGTCCCACTATGGCTGAACACCGCCCTTCCACTCTAGCTGACCAATGCCCTAAGATGGCGCACGCTTCCTGGGCGCCACTCTGCCTGGTTTGGTGGCATTAGCATAAGGAAGTTGCTCCTATAGGCTTGATCACCATAGGCCAGCTTCCTTTATATAAGGCGTAAGCAGGAAAGAGAAGCACTTTCTCACTCTCTCTCTCCCTCTCTCACTCACTCACACTCTCCCACTCTCTCAATCTCTGTCTCCCTCTCTCCCCTCATTCTTCTTCTCATTCGCTCCCCCCGGCTGTTGCTTCTTCTCACTCACCTTCTCCCGGCCTTCCGAGCAACAATAAACAACTGAAGTGAACCAGGTCTGTGTACGTATCGCTGTCGTCACCGCCACAAGGGGCGAACGCGGTGGAGCCCAAGCGTCCAATGTCTGTCTGGCCCCATTACAGGAAGGGCAGTGGCAGTGCTGGGGGACCACTCTGACCACATGCATGCCTACTGGGGAGAAGCAATTAAAAATTAAAAAAAAAAATTAAAAATCAAAATTAAAGGGAGAACATGTTTTTTTCCATCTGCTACTTCTATAGCTTTTCTTCTTCCTTCCTAATTACAACCCTTAAGTAGAATTCGTGCCTCATAACGAAATTACCGAGTATCATAATTCTTCCAAGTGGTAAAGATACCTCAAGACAAATGCTGGTCATAGAAGCCACAGGGCATAAATCTGCAAAGAAGTAAAAAGCTAACCTTTTCAAACAATAAGGCTTCTCTCTCACTTACCAACTTTACATTTCCCTGTATGGCCCCGGAAGATGACTGGATAGCCAGAGACGGGTAAGATTCCTCAAGGGAGGAACAACCTAAGACAGGCACAGTCGCAGGGGGGTCATCAGGTGAGAAATTGGGGATCAACAGAGGTGAGGCTTAGAACCTCACCCCCCCCCGTTCTGAGAGAAATCTTCTGCATCCGTGGATGTTTTGTTGCCCTTGTCTAGCTTGGATTAATACTTAGTTTATAGGCACACACTTGATCATCTACATTTGCCCTCTTACAGCACTAAACTATGTTTTCTACCTTTATCTTGCATCTGCCTACCACTTCAGCATTTTATTTAAAAAAATAATAATTATAAGGGAGAAATGTGGGATTCACATACAAATCAAGTATAAAAATCAAATGAATATTCATATTTGACCTGATTGTTTATAGTTCATAATGCGTGATCAAAACCGAAAGTTTCTGTGATGACTGCCCTTGTACTGTTCACCATGTAAGAACTTATTCACTATGTAAGAATTTGTTCACCATGTAAGAACTTGTTCGTTATGCTTCAGAAGATTGGAGACTGTTGAGAATTAGGCTTGGGGTTGATTAATGATTGTGCATTGAGTCCCCTATACAGAATTTTATTGTTGTTAACAACCATTTGATCAATAAATATGAGAGATGCCCTCTCAAAAAAAAAAATTAAAGGGAGAAGAGAAAGAAAACAGTTTTATCATTCAGTAAGCATGAAGCCACAACATGGTATGTATCACAAACAACCCACTAAGCCAGTGTGGAGCAGAAAGAAACCTCAGTGTTGACAGACCTGAGTGGATGCAACCCTTTCAATACTTTAGGTGAGTACATGGGGTCCAGGTGATGACTGAAGTCAGGTACATCTCCTCTGAGGAAACTGGGAGATGGGGCATTGTCCTCACTGATGATTGTGAAGGGGATCAGAATATGCCACCCCAAAATATGCCACTTTGGCATAAGGATTATTTTCAGCAGACAGTAATTGAGAATCAACAGATGAAGAAAGAAGCCTTTTCAGAGCTTCCCTTTTCTAACAGAAATTTCCAAGAAATAAGGACTGCCACATTCCCCTCTCTGGGGGTGTCTCATGGCCATGAAGAAGATGGAAAGTTGGCACCAACTTGTGTGCATAAACAAACCTTACTACACAATACTCATCTACCATGTATTTCCTAGTCACCTTCCCACCATTTATGCCTTTTCTAAAATGGCATACAAGCATTTGAGTTTAACCACTTATTGAATTTTCACTTCTTTTCTGTGGAGTCCTCTGTGAATGTAAAAATATTAAGATCAATTAAACCTGTGTGTCTTTTTTCCCATTAATTTGTCTTTTGCCATGTTACATTGCAGTCTCCAGATACTGAACCTAAGAGGGTAGAGGACATGTTTTTTCTTCTTCTCAGTTAGTTATATTTCAGAGATGGCTTCCAAGTCCTTGAGGAAATATTCCTGTGGTGTGAAACCGGCAAGTTTAGTCACTGATAGATATACATTTGGAAAGGGCAGAGGAATTCCAAAATAAAAGGGCAAAGGGGGAAGTGTCTTCCTCTAACTTCAGCAGAGAGAGTTAAGCCTCTTATTTTTCATTCTTATTTGCCCTTACACATCAAATCCCTACCTGTCTCCCCGCTTGATGTGGAGTATGCAAGAAATACTTGTAAAAGTGCTGCACCAGCCCCAGAATTCATTAACACCCTATTTAGAGGACCCTGGTTATTGGGCAGGAAATATAACACCTTCATGGTAAAATGATTGGCAACAATATTAATAGCTTTGAAAGGAAAAACTATGAAATCATTAAGAAAAATCAAATAGCTCTTACACGTCTCAGTTAATTGTTAGGTTTCACAAAAGGCAAGCTGTAGAAACACATGGATAATACATGCCATATTTAGGAAAAAATAATCATTAGATGATTGTTAGGCCCCTCTTGAAGAATATACAATAAATTCTACCTCAAAAGTTAATCTAGAGACTGAAAAATCTCTTATTTGAAGGAGAATCAATTTTTACCCATTTGGAAGTCTAAGATTTTACACCATATCCTTGCCTTTTAAAAAATATTTAAGTAGTTGGAGGAGCCAAGATGGCATCATGAGTAGTTCAGAGGAAATCTCCTCCAAAAAACATATATATTTTTGAAAATACAAAAAATACAACTATTCCTAAGAGAGAGACCAGTGGATACAGTACAACAGCCAGGCTACATCTACATCTGCAAGAACTCAGCATCACACGAAGGGGGTAAGATACAAGCCATGGCCCGGTGGGATCTGAGCATCTCCCCACCCCAGCTCCCTGGCGGGAAGAAAGGAGTCGGAGCGGGGAGGGAGTGAAAGCCCAGGACTGCTAAACAACCATCTCTAGTAATCCACACCGGGAGCACAGATACATGGTGCACGGTGTGCTGGATATTAGAGAAATGGAAAAGCAAACCCTGTGAGCAGGTCCCTGCAATTGGCTCCCCTGGGACAAAAGAAAAACAAGTGCTTTTTGAAAGTCTTCAAGGGACATGGACCTCACAGCTGGACGAAGTCGTCCAGGCACACTCAGCCCAGCATGTAGGAATCCTGAGGAAGTCCAGGTGCCCTAATCCCCTGGGCGGAAGTGCAGCTCTGAAGCCCTTAATGGTGATAAACATCCTGCCCGTCATTCCTCTGGCTGGTGCAGACCCTGACACACTGGCCCAGTAGTGAGAGAGAGGCTGCGCACGCCCATGGCAGGGAGAGGCCGGTGCGCGCCGGTGGCAGCAGTGCCAGAGGGGCCCGGGAACAGCCCATGCGAGACAGCAGCAGCGGCAGCAGAGCAGCCTGGGAGCGGCCATGCCCCCAGCAGCTGCCCAGAATCTCCTCCCAGCACACACACGCCCAGGCCAGACCTAAAAGCTGCTGCCAGCACACAGCTGCCCTGCAGGGGTGCCACTCTCACAGGAGAGCACACACGGCACACCTGACACTCCCCATAGGGCTCTGTGCTACCCTGACAGAGACACTGACCACAGCACCTTAGGGGATTAATCTGGAGGCTGCTCCAGGAGTGTGGGTAACAGACACAGGCAGCGGAGAAGGGCAAGGCAAACAGCAAGCAGGAAAGGACTTTGTTCTCCCAGTTGACACATGCACTACCTGCCTACAGCTACCTCTATCACCATGAAAAGGCAGAAGAATTTCATCCAGTCCAGAATTACCAAGACAAACCCCAAGAGAGGGCCTGGGGAGATAGACTTGACCAATCTTCCTGAAAAAGAATTCAAAGTAAAGGTCATAACCATAATGATGGATCTACAGAGAAATATGCAAGAGTTAAAGGATAAAGTTGGGAGGGAGAATAGAGAAATAAAACAATCTCTGGAAGGCCTTAAGAGCAGACTGGATGAGGTGTAAGAGGCCATTAATGGAATTGAAATCAGAGAAGAGGAACATATAGAAGTTGACGCAGAGAGAGATAAAAGGATCTCCAGGAATGAAACAATATTAAGAGAACTGTGTGACCAATCCAAAAGGAACAATATCTGCATTATAGGAGTAACAGAAGAAGAAGAAGAGAGAAAAAGGGATAGAAAGTGTCTTTGAAGACATAATTGTTGAAAACTTCCCCAAACTGGGGGAGGAAATAGTCTTTCAGACCATGGAGGCCCACAGAACTCCCAACACAAGGGACCCAAGAAGGACAACACCAGGACACATAATAATTAAAATGGCAAAGATCAAAGACAAGGACAGAGTATTAAAGGCAGCCAGAGAGTGAAAAAAGGTCACCTACAAAGGAAAACCCATCAGGCTATCATCAGACTTCTCAACAGAAACCTTACAGGCAAGAAGAGAATGGCATGATATATTTAATGCAATGAAACAGAAGGGCCTTGAGCCAAGGACACTGTATCCAGCACGATTATCATTTAAATATGAAGGAGGGATTAAACAATTCCCAGACAAGCAAGAGTTGAGGGAATTTGCCTCCCACAAACCACCTCTACAGGATATTTTAAAGGGACTCCTGTAGATGGAATCACTCCTAAGTCTCAATATATGTCATCAGAGAATATAAAATCACAGCAAAGAAATCAGACCAACCAAATACTAACTAAAGGCAAAAAATAATATCAACTACTCACAAAAGCAGTCAAAGGAAACACAAAAGAGTACAGAATAAAACACCTGACATATAAAGAATGGAGGAGGAGGAATAAGAAGGGAGATAAATAAAGAAACACCAGACTGTGCTTATAATAGCTTAATAATCAAGTTAAGGTAGACAGTTAGATAGTAAAGAAGCTAACCTTGAATGTTTGGGTAACCACAAATCTAAAGCCTGCAATGGCAATAAGTATATACCTATCGATAATCACCCTAAATGTAAATGGACTGAATGCACCAATCAAAAGACAAAGAGTAACAGAATGGAAAAAAAGCAAGAGCCATCTATCTGCTGCTTACAAGAGACTCACCTCAAACCCAAAGACATGCACAGACTAAAAGTGAAGGGATGGAAAAAGATATTTCATGCAAACAACAAGGACAAAAAAGCAGGTGTAGCAGTACTGGTATCAGACAAAATAGACTTCAAAACAAAGAAACTAACAAGAGATAAAGAAGGACATTACATAATGATAAAGAGGTCAGCCCAACAAGAGGATATAACCATTATAAATATATATGCACCCAACACAGGAGCACCAGCATATGTGAAACAAATACTAACAGAATTAAAGGAGGAAATAGAATGCAATGCATTCGTTCTAGGAGACTTCAACACACCACTCACTCCGAAGGACAGATCCACCAGACAGAAAATAAGTAAGGACACAGAGGCACTGAACAACACACTAGAACAGATGGACTTAACAGACATCTACAGAACTCTACACCCAAAATCAGCAGGATACACATTCTTCTCAAGTGCACATGGAACATTCTCCAGAATAGACCACATACTAGGCCACAAAAAGAGCCTCAGTAAATTCAAAAAGATTGAAATTCTACCAAGCAGTTTCTCAGACAACAAAGTCATAAAACTAGAAATAAATTGTACAAAGAAAACAAAAAGGCTCACAAACACATGGAGACTTAACAACATGCTTCTAAATAATCAATGGATCAATGACCAAATTAAAAAAGAGATCAAGCAATATATGGAGACAAATGATACCAACAGCATAAAGCCCTAACTTCTATGGGATGCAGCGAAGTCAGTTCTAAGAGGAAAGTATATAGCAATCGAGGCCTATCTAAAGAAGGAAGAACATTCCCAAATGAATAGTCTAAAGTCACGATTATTGAAACTGGAAAAAGAAGAACAAATGAGTCCCAAAGTCAGCAGAAGGAGGGACATAATAAAGATCAGAGAAGAAATAAATAAAATTGAAAACAATAAAACAATAGAAAAAAATCAATGAAACCAAGAGCTGGTTCTTTGAAAAAATAAACAAAATAGATAAGCCCCTAGCCAGACTTATTAAAAGAAGAAGAGAATCCACACACATCAACAGAATCAGAAACAAGAAAGGAAAAATCATGATGGACCCCACAGAAATACAAAAAATTATTAGGGAATACTATGAAAATCTATATGCTAAAAAGCTGCAAAACCTAGAAGAAATGGACAACTTCCTAGAAAAATACAACCTTCCAAGACTGACCAAGGAAGAAACAGAAAATATAAAGAGACAGATTACCAGCAAAGAAATTGAATTGGTAATAAAAAAAATACCCAAGAAAAAAACCCCTAGGCCAGATGTATTCACCGCTAAATTATTATTATTATTATTTTTGCTGACTTTCCAGTTTTCTCTGAGGTCAGATTCAGCACAGGGCTGTATTCTTTTTGTTTGTTTGTTTGTTATCATCAATCTACAATTACATGAAGAACATTATGTTTACTAGGTTCCCCCTTCACCAAGTCCCCCCACCACAAACCTTATTATAGTCACTGTCCATCAGCATAGTAAGATGTAGAATCACTACTTGTCTTCTCTGTGTTGCACAGCACTCCCCATTCCCCCCACCCTACATTATACATGCTAACCATAATGCCCCCTTTCTTCTTCCCCGCCCTTATCCCTCCCTTCCCTTCCATTCTCCCCAGTCCCTTTCCCTTTGGTAACTGTTAGTCCATTCTTGGGTTCTGTGTTTCTGCTGCTGTTTTGTTCCTTCAGTTTTTCATTGTTCTTATACTCCACATATGAGTAAAATCATTTGGTATTTGTCTTTCTCTGCCTGGCTTTTTTCACTGAGAATAATACCCTCTAGCTCCAACCCTGCTGTTGCAAATGGTAGGATTTGTTTTCTTCTTATGGCTGAATAATATTCCATTGTGTATATGTACCACATCTTCTTTATCCATTCATCTACTGATGGACACATAGGTTGCTTCCATTTCTTGGCTATTGTAAATAGTGCTGCGATAAACATAGGGGTGCATCTGTCTTTTTCAAACTGGGCTGCTGCATTCTTAGGATAAATTCCTAGAAGTGGAATTCCTGGGTCAAATGGTATGTCTATTTTGAGCATTTTGAGGAACTTCCATACTGCTTTCCACAATGGTTGAATTAATTTACATTCCCACCAGCAGTGTAGGAGGGTTCCCCTTTCTCCACAACCTCACCAACATTTGTTGTTGTTTGTCTTTTGGATGGTAGCCATCATTACTGGTGTGAGGTGATATCTCATTGTGGTTTTAATTTGCATTTCTCTGATAACTAGTGATGTGGAGCATCTTTTCATGTGTCTGGTGGCCATCTGAATTTCTTCTTTGGAGAACTGTCTGCTCAGCTTCTCTGCCTATTTTTTTATTAGATTATTTGCTTTTTGTTTGTTGAGGTGTGTGAGCTCTTTATATATTTTGGATGTCAAGCCTTTATCGGATCTGTCATTTATGAATATATTCTTCCATACTGTAGGGTACCTTTTTGTTCTATTGATGGTGTCCTTTGCTGTACAGAAGCTTTTCAGCTTGATGTAGTCCCAGTTGTTCATCTTTGCTTTTGTTTTCCTTACCCAGGGAGATATGTTCATGAAGAAGTCACTCATGTTTATGTCCAAGAGATTTTTGCCTATGTTTTTTCCTAAGAGTTTTGTGGTTTCATGACTTACATTCAGGTCTTTGATCCATTTCAAATTTACTTTTGTGCATGGGGTTAGACAATGATCCAGTTTCATTCTCTTACATGTAGCTGTCCAGTTTTGCCAACACCAGCTGTTGAAGAGGCTGTCTTTTCCCCATTGTATGTCTATGGCTCCTTTATCATATATTAATTGACCATATATGTTTGGGTTAATGTCTGGTGTCTCTATTCTGTTCCGCTGGTCTGTGGCTCTGTTCTTGTGCCAGTACCAAATTGTCTTGATTATTATAGCTTTGTAGTAGAGCTTCAAGTTGGGGAGTGAGATCCCCAACACTTTATTCTTCTTTCTCAGGATTGCTTTGGCTATTCGGGGTCTTTGGTGTTTCCATATGAATTTTTGAACTATTTGTTCCAGTTCACTGAAGAATGTTGTTGGTAGTTTGATAGGCATTGCATTGAATCTGTACGTTGCTTTGGGCAGGATGGCCATTTTGACGATATTCTTCCTAGCCAAGAGCATGGAATGAGTTTCCATTTGTTAGTGTCCTCTTTAATTTCTCTTAAGAGTGTCTTGTAGTTTTCAGGGTGTAGGTCTTTCACTTCCTTCATTAGGTTTATTCCTAGGTATTTTATTCTTTTTGATGCAGTTGTGAATGGAATTGTTTTGCTGATTTCTCTTTCTATTGGTTCATTGTTAGTGTATAGGAAAGCCACAGATTTCTGTGTGTTAATTTTGTATCCTGCAACTTTGCTGTATTCTGATATCAGTTCTAGTAGTTTTGGAGTGGAGTCTTTAGGGTTTTTTATGTACAATATCATGTCATCTGCAAATAGTGACAGTCTAACTTCTTCTTTACCAATCTGTATTCCTTGTATTTCTTTGTTTTGTCTAATTGCTGTGGCTAGGACCTCCAGTACTATGTTAAAATAACAGTGGGGAGAGTGGGCATCCCTGTCTTGTTCCCGATCTCAGAGGAAAAGCTTTCAGCTTCTCGCTGTTCAGTATGATGTTTGCTGTGGGTTTATCATATATGGCCTTTATTATGTTGAGGTACTTGCCATCTATACCCATTTTGTTGAGAGTTTTTATCATGAATGGATGTTGAATTTTATCGAATGCTTTTTCAGCATCTATGGAGATGATCATGTGGTTTTTGTCCTTTTTGTTGATGTGGTGGATGATGTTGATGGATTTTCGAATGTTGTACCATCCTTGCTTCCCTGGGATGAATCCCACTTGGTCGTGGTGTATGATCCTTTTGATATTCTGTTTGCTAATATTTCGTTGAGTATTTTTGCATCTATGTTCATCAGGGATACTGGTCTGTAATTTTCTTTTTTGGTGGGGTCTTTGCCTGCCTTTGGTATTAGGCTGATGTTGGCTTCATAGAATGAGTTTGGGAGTATTCCCTCCTCTTCTATTTTTTGGAAAACTTTAAGGAAAATGAGTATTATGTCTTCTCTGTAAGTCTGATAAAATTCCGAGGTAAATCTATCTGGCCCGGGGGTTTTGTTCTTGGGTAGTTTTTTGATTACTGCTTCAATTTCTTTGCTCATAATTGGTTTGTTTAAATTTTGTGTTTCTTTCTTGGTCAGTCTTGGAAGGTTGTATTTTTCTAGGAAGTTGTCCATTTCTTCTAAGTTTTCCAGCTTGTTAGTGTATGGGTTTTCATAGTAGTTTTTAATAATTCTTTGTATTTCTGTGGAGTCTGTCATAATTTTTCCATTCTTGTTTATGATTCTGTTGATGTGTGTAGACTCTCTTTTTCTCTTAAGAAGTTTGACTAGAGGCTTATCTATTTTGTTTATTTTCTCAAAGAACCAGCTCTTGGTTTCATTGATTTTTTTCTATTGTTTTGTTCTTCTCAATTTTGTTTGTTTCTTCTCTGATCTTTATTATGTCCCTCCTTCTGCTGACCTTAGGCCTCATTTGTTCTTCTTTTTCCAATTTCGATAATTGTGATGTTAGCCTGTTCATTTGGGATTGTTCTTCCTTCTTTAAGTATGCCTGAATTGCTATGTACTTTCCTCTTAAAACTACCTTTGCTAAGTCCCACAGAAGTTGGGGCTTTGCGTTGCGGTTGTCATTTGTTTCCTTATATTGCTTGATCTCTATTTTAATTTGTTCATTGGTCCATTGATTATTTAGGAGCATGTTGTTAAGCCTCCATGTGTTTCTGAGCCTTTTTGTTTTCTTTGTACAATTTATTTCTAGTTTTATACCTTTGTGGTCTGAAAAGTTGTTTGGTAGAATTTCAATCTTTTTGAATTTACTGAGGCTCTTTTTGTGGCCTAGTATGTGGTCTATTCTGGAGAATGTTCCATGTGCACTTGAGAAGAATGTGTATCCTGCTGCTTTTGGATGTAGAGTTCTATAGATGTCTATTAGGTCCATCTGTTCTAGTGTGTTGTTCAGTGCCTCTGTGTCCTTACTTATTTTCTGTCTGGTGGATCTATCCTTTGTAGTGAGTGGCGTCTTGATGTCTCCTAAAATGAATGCATTGCATTCTATTTTCTCCTTTTGTTCTGTTAGTATTTGTTTCACATATGCTGGTGCTCCTGTATTTATACATATGTATTTATAATTTATAAAAGTTGGGTGCATATGTATTTATAATGGTTATATCGTCTTGTTGGACTGAGCCCTTTATCATTACGTAATGTCCTTCTTTATCTCTCATTACTTTCTTTGTTTTGAAGTCTATTTTGTCTGATACTAGTACTGCCACACCTGCTTTTTTGTCCTTGTTGTTTGCATGAAATATCTTTTTCCATCCCTTCACTTTTAGTCTGTGCATGTCTTTGGATTTGAGGTGAGTCTCTTGTAAGCAGCATATAGATGGGTCTTGCTTTTTTTTTCCATTCTATTACACTCTGTGTCTTTTGATTGATGCATTCAGTCATTTGCATTTAGGGTGATTATTGAAGATATGTACTTATTGCCATTGCAGGCTTTAGATTCGTGGTTACCACAGGTTCAAGGTTAGCTTCTTTATTATCTTACTGTCTAACTTATTGAGCTGTTATAAATACTGTCTGGTGATTCTTTATCTCCCTTCTTATTCCTCCTCCTCCATTCTTCATATGTTGGGTGTTTTATTCTGTACCCTTTTGTGTTTCCTTTAACTGCTTTTGTGGGTAGTTGATTTTATTTTTTGACTTTAGTTAGTATTTGGTTGGTCTGCTTTCTTTGCTGTGATTTTATTTTCTCTGGTGACATCTGTTTAGTCTTAGGAGTGCTCCTGTCTAGAGCAGTCCCTCTAAAATACCCTGTAGAGGTGGTTTGTGGGAGGCAAATTCTCTCAACTTTTGCTTGTCTGGGAACTGTTTAATTCCTACTGCACATTTAAATGATAATCGTGCTGGATACAGTATTCTTGGTTCAAGGCCCTTCTGTTTCATTGCATTAAATAAATCATGCCATTCTCTTCTGGCCTGTAAGGTTTCTGTTGAGAAGTCTGATGATAGCCTGATGGGTTTTCCTTTGTAGGTGACCTTTTTCCTCTCTCTAGTTGCCTTTAAAACTCTGTCCTTGTCCTTGATGTTTGCCATTTTAATTATTATGTGTCCTGGTGTTGTCCTCCTTGGGTCCCTTCTGTTGGAAGTTCTGTGTACTTCCATGGTCTGATTGATTATTTCCTCCCCCAGTTTGGGGAAGTTTTCAGCAACTATTTCTTCAAAGACACTTTCTATCCCTTTTTCTCTCTTCTTCTTCTTCTGTTACCCCTATAATGCAGATATTGTTCCTTTTGGATTGGTCACACAGTTCTCTTAATATTGTTTCATTCCTGGAGATCCTTTTATCTCTCTCCGCATCAGCTTCTATGCATTCCTGTTCTCTGGTTTCTATTCCATCAATGGCCTCTTGCATCCTATCCATTCTGCTTATAAATCCTTCCAGAGTTTGTTTCATTTCTGTAATCCCCCTCTGAACATCATCCCTTAGCTCTTGTATATTTCTCTGCAGCTCCGTCAGCATGGTTATAACCTTATTTTGAATTATTTTTCAGGATGACTGGTTAGGTCTATTTCCTTCTCTGAGGTTGACTCTATGATTTTGGTCTGTATCAAATTCTTCTGCCTTTTCATGGTGATACAGATAGTTTGCAGAGCTGGTGCATGTGATGGCTGGGAGAACAACCCTTCTTGCTGGTTTGTGGCCTTCCTCTCCTGGGAGAACAGCGACCTCTTGTGGCTTGTGCTGGGCAGCTGCACGCAGACGGGGCCTCTGATTCTTGCCTGGCCACTATGGAGTTTAGCTCTGTGGTTGCTGTGGGTGTGGCCTGCCTCAGGCTGGTGCTCCGATATGGTGGAGCCGCGTCGGAGGGGAAATGGCTGGTAGGCTGTTTATCTCTGTGAGGGGCCTCTGAGCTGCACTGCTGCCCAGGGGTTTAGGGCACCCGGAATTCCCCGGGATTTCCTGCTGCTAGGCTAAGTGTCCCAGGACGTTTCCGTCCAGCTGTGGGGTCCCTTTCCCTTCAAGACTTTCACAAAGCACTCTGTTTTCTTTGTCCCTGGGGCGCTGGCTGCGGAGACCTACTCACAGGTTTTACTGTCCTGTTTCCCTAGTATCCAGCACCCCACGCATGCACTGTGTGTCTGTGCTCAGGTGTGGATGGCTGGGGCTGGGTGATTAGCAGTCCTGGGCTCCCTCTCCCTCCCCGCTTTGACTCCTCTCCTCCCGCTGGGAGCTGGGGGGAGGGGCACTCGGGACCCGCCGGGTTGGGGCTTGTATCTTATCCACTTTGTGAGGCGCTGGATTCTCACAGGTGTGGATGTAGTCTGGCTGTTGTCCTCTGTCTTCTGATCTCTCTTTTAGGAAGAGTTGTATTTGTTGTATTTTCAAAAATAGATATGGTTTTGGGAGGAGATTTCCGCTGCTTTACTCACGCCACCATCTTGGCTGCACCCTTTTCTCCGCTGAATTTTATCCGACATATAAAAAGACATAATACCCATTCTCCTTAAAGTTTTCCAAAAAATAGAAGAGAAGGGAATACTCCCAAACTCATTCTATGAAGCCAGCATTGCTGAAATACCAAAACCAGGCAAAGACCCCACGAAAACAGAAAATTACAGACCAATATCCCTGATGAACATAGATGCAAAAATACTCAACGAAATATTAGCAAACTGAATTTAAAAATACATCAAGAGGACCATACACCATGATCAAGTGGGATTCATCTCAGGGATGCAAGGATGGTACAACATTAGAAAATCCATCAACATCATCCACCACATCAACAAAAAGAAGGACAGAAACCACATGATCATCTCCATAGATGCTGAAAAAGCATTTGACAAAATTCAACATCCATTCATGATAAAAACTCTCAACAAAATGGGTATACAGGGCAAGTACCTCAACATAATAAAGGCCATATACGACAAACCCACAGCCAACATCATACTTAACAGTGTGGAGCTGAAAGCTTTTCCTCTAAGATTGGGAAGAAGACAGGGATGCCCACTCCCCCACTGTTATTCAACATAATACTGGAGTTCCTAGCCATGGCAATCAGACAAAACAAAGAAATACAAGGCATACAGATTGGTAAAGAAGAAGTTAAACTGTCACTATTTGCAGATGACATGATATTGTACATAAAAACCCTAAAGACTCCACTCCAAAACTACTAGAACTGATATCAGAATACAGCAAAGTTGCAGGATACAAAATTAACACACAGAAATCTGTGGCTTTCCTATACACTAATAATGAACCAATAGAAAGAGAAATCCGAAAAAATAATTCCATTCACAACTGCATCAAAAAGAATAAAATACCTAGGAATAAACCTAACGAAGGAAGTGAAAGACCTATACCCTGAAAACTACAAGACACTCTTAAGAGAAATTAAAGAGGACACTAACAAATGGAAACTCATTCCATGCTTTTGGCTAGGAAGAATTATTGTCAAAATGACCATCCTGCCTAAAGGAATCTACAGATTCAATGCAATGCCTATCAAACTACCAACAACATTCTTCAATGAACTGGAACAAATAGTTTTAAAATTCATATGGAACCACAAAAGACCCCGAATAGCCAAAGCAATCCTGAGAAGGAAGAGTAAAGTAGCAGGCATCTCACTTTCCAACTTCAAGCTCTACACAAAGCCACATTAATCAAGACAATTTGGTACTGGCACAAGAACAGAGCCACAGACCAGTGGAACAGAATAGAGAGTCCAGATATTTACCCAAACATATACCGTCAATTAACATATGATAAAGGAGCCATGGACACACATTGGGGAAATGACAGCCTCTTCAACAGGTGGTGTTGGCAAAACTGGACAGCTACATGTAAGAGAATGAAACTGGATCATTGTCTAACCCCATACACAAAAGTAAATTCAAAATGGATCAAAGATCTGATGTAAGTCATGAAACTGTAAAACTCTTAGAAAAAAACAGAGGCAAAAATATCTTGGACATAAGTATGAGTGACTTCTTCATGAACATATCTCCCTGGGCAAGGGAAACAAAAGCAAAAATGAACAAATGGGACTGTATCAAGCTGAAAAGCTTCTGTACAGCAAAGGACACCACCAAGAGAACAAAAAGGCATCCTACATGTTGGGAGAATATATTCATAAATGACAGACCTGATAAAGACTTGACATCCAAAAGATACAAAGAGCTCATGCACCTCAACAAACAAAAAGCAAATAATCCAATTAAAAAATGAGCAAAGGAGCTGAACAGACAGTTCTCTAAAGAAGAAATTCAGATGGCCATTAGACACATGAAAAGATGCTCCACATCATTAGTCATCAGAGAAATGCAAATTAAAACCACAATGAGATATCACCTCACACCAGTAAGGATCACCACCATCCTAAAGACAAACAACAACAAATTTTGGCGAGGATGTGGAGAAAGGGGAACCCTCCTACACTGCTGGTGGGAATGTAAATTAGTTCAACCATTGTTTAAAGTAGTATGGGGGTTCCTCAGAAAGCTCAAAATAGACATACCATTTGACCCAGGAATTCCACTTCTAGGAATTTACCCTAAGAATGCAGCAGCCCAGTTTGAAAAAGACAGATGCACCCCTATGTTTATCACAGCACTATTTACAATAGCCAAGAAATGGAAGCAACCTATTTGTCCATCAGTAGATAAAGAAGATGTGGTACATATACACAATGGAATATTCAGCCATAAGAATAAAACAAATCCTACCATTTGCAACAACATGGATGGAGCTAGAGGGTATTATTCTCAGTGAAAAAAGCCAGGCAGAGAAAGACAAATATCAAATGATCTCACTCATATGTGGAGTATAAGAACAAAGAAAAAACTGAAGGAACAAAACAACAGCAGGAACACAGAACCCAGGAAAGGACTAACAGTTACCAAAGGGAAAGGGACTGGGGAGGATGGGTGGGAAGAGAGGGGTAAAAGTGGGGGAAAGAAAGGGGGCATTACGATTAGCATGTGTGTGTGTGGGAGCACAGGGACGGCTGTGCAACATAGAGAAGACAAGTAGTGACTCTACAGCATCTTACTATGCTGATGGACAGTGACTGTAATGGGGTTTGTGGAGTGGACTTGGTGATGGGGGGAGTCTAGTAAACATAATGTTTCTCATGTAATTGTAGATTAATGATACCCCCCCAAAAATATTTAAGTAGTAGTAATAATAACCCTTGCTGTGAGGAGGCTCCAGGATGCAGGGCTGTTTGGTTCTGCCACAAAATCCTGACAGACGCAGGAAGTGCTGTGGTAACTAGAGAGAAGAGCAAGCAGATTATCAAGAAGCCCAGAAACCAGGCCCCATCAGAAATGGAGGGAACAGTGGCACCAGAGCTGGAGAATGGACAATCAGCAGGGAGGGGTGGGGTGGACAACAAAATCAGGACCTCCAGATATTTAAGGGAATACATGACATGGAAGAAGGCGAGGATTCCTCTGCATTATTTCCAAGGGCAAAGCCAGAACCAGGCCTGGAAGCTGCAGGACTGTAGATGTCTGACCTCACGCCATTTCCACCAGTTTCCCACGGAGGACGACACGTGTTTCATTCACTGGGAGGTGGTGCCTGTTGAGAGGACCAGAAAAGGTCAGGCTGTGGCAAGGTGCATGGACTATCAGGGCCCCCCACCCCTGCCCTCAACACTGAGACCTTATGACTCTGGAATGATACCCCAAAGTGATGTTGGATGAAGCTCAATTTCCCCTGCATTATTTTATTCCATGAAGGTTTACCAGAATGTAGGTGGTTCTCTTGGCCATTTGGACACAACCGCAGAGTCTGTGAACACCCCTCAACTCTCACAAACCAGAGGATAACTTGTGGCACCCCTGAAGTCTTATGCAAGTTCCAGCCTTAACAAGGACAGACTCTCCTAGACCAAGCTCCAACCAGGCTCCTCTGAGCTGTCCTCTGGGTGCAGCCTCACCTGAGGGCTTCTGTGTCTATCCCAGGAGAGCCCAATTGTAGCAGGAATTCTGCTAGGCCAATGTTATGGCTGTGGTGCCCCCAAATCCATATGTTGAAATCTAACCCTCAAGGTGATGGTATTGGAATGGTGGGACTTTGGGAAGTGCTTTGGTCTTGAGGATGAAGCCTCATGAAAGGGATTAGTGCCCTTTTTAAAAGGACCCCAGAGGGAGCTCTGTTGTCCCCTAACCATGTGAGGACACAGCAAGAAGTTGGCCGTCTGTGACCCTCAGCAGACACCAAATCTGCCAGCACATGGATTTTGGACTGCCAGCATCCAAAATGACGAGAAATAAACGTCTGTTGTTTGTAAGCCCCCCAGAGTGTGGTATCCTGTGAGAGCAGCCCGAACAGACCAAGACAGCCAGTTAAGCAGGGCTCCCCTACATTGCTGATGTTTCCTCTTAGCAATTTTCCAAACATTAACCTCCTTTCCCCTCACAGCCTGTAAATTCTTGGCTGTCTTTGCTGTATTCGGAAGTCAGCTCAGGTCTATATGGAAGTCTCTTTCCCTTCTTCCAAGAAGCCTGAATAAAACCTTTCTTTACCACCTTTGACTAGTGCCTGGTTTCATCTTGGACAATAACTTCGGAAGGGGATCAGGACATGTCACCCCAAAAGATGTCACTTTGGCATAAGGATTATTTTGAGCTGAAGGCAAGTGATAAAAAGGAGACACAGGCTGAGTTCTGCCCTCCCCCATCTGCCTGGAAGCAGAACATATGCCCCCTTACAAAGATGTCCCCACATCCCTGTACCAAGGATCAGAGAACAACTCTTATCACCAGACAAAGCACCATGATGGGTCTGCACAAAGTTTATACCCCCCAACTACTTTCTGCATGTATTTACCTTCTCACAATTTAACAACCCAAGAAGCCCAGACTCCCTTTCTTTTGTCTTGTCTCTTCTCCACAATATATTGCCTTTTGTTAAAATCATTTATAAGTCCCCAAGTCTGTTACTTTGGGTTTTTCAATTATTTTCAATGAAGCCCGTGTACACATAAAAACAAAATAACAATAATGTCAAATAAAATTTGTGTGTTTTTCTTCTGTTCTTCTGTCTTTTATCAGTTTAATTCACAGGCGTTGGGTAGAACTTAAGAGAGTAGAGGAAAAGATGTCCTTCTCCACACCTCAAAAAAATAAATGCTATGAAAGTACAAAAAACATTACTTGACAGTTTGCTTATATTTCCTTTTATACTCTCTTTGGTAGATTTTGAATAAAATTTGGTTTTAATTTTGTTTCTGCCCCTCTGACTAAATGTGGCAAATATGGATGGAAATGAAAAATAAAAATAAAAATGATTCCAACTTCACCGAAGTAACTAAGTAGAAAAAAGATCTGATACATGCAGTCCTGTGCTGCTGTGCTGGCTTCCTCAGGCCTGGGGTGGGTGAGCCTCTGAAGGCCGGGGCTCAGGTGCCCACATACTGTCTCACTGTCCCACTGGCTGGTTTTCCATCCAACCTCTTCTTGTTCCACGGCCTCCCTCCACTGCTTCAGGCACGGCTGCAAGGCAGGGTGCACAGCTGGCCCAGAGATGGGGCACGGGTGGGGTCTGCCCAGGACAGCTTCAGGAGAAGCTGGTCTCAAAGTGTTCCTCCTGGCCCCCGCCATGGTGAGAAGCAAGCTCTCTCCAGGGCGACAAGTCCCTGCCCCACCTAATGGACGTGTCTCTGGAATGATACCCCATATACACCCGGCCAGGCTGTCTACAAGAGCAGAACTCTGGCCCACAAGTGGCGTCCTCCTTGTCTCAGTCTGCTTGGGCTGCCGTAATGAAAATTCTGCAGACTGGGGGGTTCTTATAAACAATGGAGGACATTTATTTCTCATAGTTTTGGATGCTGGACATTCAAGATCAAGGTGTCCACAGATTAGGTATCTGGTGAGAACTCACTTCCTGGTTCCTAGACGGCATCTTCTCGCTGTCTCCTCACACGTGGCAGAAGGGACCAGGGGCTCTCTGGGGCCCTTTAATGAGGACACCAATCACATGATAAGGGCTCCACCCTCATGATCTACTCACTTCCCAAGACCCAATTCCTGACACCATCCCACTGAGGGGCAGGTTTCAACATATGGATTTTAGGGGGCACATTCTGTCTATAGCAAACTGGCCCAGGACCCGGTTCCCTGCTCCGCCGCAGGAAGCCAGCTGCTGTCAGCACACTGCTGACCTCAGGCTGCTGGCCGCAGGGACAATCAGGCAGATAAACAATACCTCCTGCCGCTTTGCCCCTGATGGTCAGGACTCAACCAATAACTGATGCTTCTGAGTCAGGACCCACCAGGGAAGGCCGCAAGCTCCTTGCCCAGTGCACTAGGCCCAGTTCCGGCCCAGCCCCAGGACACTGGGTCCCGCATCCCCTTTCCCTGCAAGGCTCCCCACTCAGTGCCCCACAGCTCCAGGGGTGATGGAGGCCGGCCCTCAGCCAGCTTTGAGCAAAATGCCTCTGCACACTCTGTGGGGTGGTCCCTGCACATCCCCACACTGGAGAAATAACGGGGATGTTGTGGGGGCAGAAGCTGCCTTTGGGAGGAGGCTTGTCTCCCGCTGTTACCAGGACCATCTGGGTCTCCCTGTCCTGGGCAAGCGGCATGGTGCTGCAGCTGGTGGCAGAAGCTCATGGGGGACCAGCTGCCTGTCCCCTTGGCCTCTGTTTGGCTGCATGGTTGATTCTGGACTGGTGACTGGGCCACACTGTCCCCACTTCAGACTTTCACAGGACTTGAACGTCTCCAGACCTGCTTCAGGCTTAACAGTCTGGCAGGTTCTTTAATAAAACCCTGGTTCTGCAGCACCAGCAGCCGCTCCTGTAACTGTAGCCCCACCATGAGACAGTCTCAAAGACATTTGAAGCTGAAGCCTGTCCTGTGCTAGGCCAACTTCTCAACTTTGGCTGCACGTCAGTATTGGCAAAATAGAATGTATAATGTACAGTGAAATATAATGTACAATCTGCCTCCAACCCAGAAAACCTCCCCATAAAGATAGAAAATGAAATAATTTTGTTATTGAATGAACATTCAACCAGAACGATGCCCATCACAGACAGCAGCTAAAGGAATCGCAAAGCTGGAAAGGAACCTCATCCTTTCTATGGCTGAACGGCTACAATGCTGCCCCCACACCTGATACTAATCAGGAGCCAGGGTGGTCACCTGGGCTTCTGACAGGCCATAAACAGATTAGGAGTTCCCACCACCCGCTCCTTGGGTTTGATTAAATTGTTAGAGCAGCTCACAGGACTCAGGAAACCCATTTATTCACTAGATTACTGGTTTACTACAAAAGATATCAAAGGATATGAATCAGCAGCCGGATGAAGAGAGAACACGGAGCAGGGTCCTGAAAGGTCCCGAGTGCAGGAGCTGCTGTTCTGGTGGGGTCGGGGTGGTGCCACCGTACCCTGAATGTGGATGTGTGCTTCTTCCCCAGTCCGTAAGCTCTCCAAACCCCGTCCTTCTGAGTTTGTGGAGGCCCCATTACTAGGCCTGATTAAATAAATCACTGGCCATTGGCACCTGACTCAACCTCCAGCCCCTCTTCTCCTGGAGGTCAGGGTGGGACTGCAGTCCCCACTCTCTAACCCCATGGAGGGTCCCTGGCCACCAGCCCCCACCCTTAGGGGCTTTCCAAGTTCACCTCATTGACATAAACTCAGGTGTGGGGGACGGGGGCCTGCCATGAATATCAAGACCCCCGCGTGGCTCTCCTCACAGGAAACCCCAACGGTCTTAGGAGCTCTGTGCCGGGAACAGGCACAAAGACCAAATATATATTTTTTATTATAAATCATAGGCTCACAGCCGTCTTCTCCATGTGTCCTCCCATGGTCATTCCTCTGTGTCCGAGTCACCATGTCTTAAAAGGACACCAGTTATATGGGATAAGGGCCACTCTAGGGACCTCATTTTACTGCACTCACCTCTTTAACAGCCTTATCTCTGAATACAGCCCCATTCTGAGGTCCTGGGGTTGGGCCTTCAACACAGGGATTTTGTGGTGGTGAGGGTGGGGTGAGGAGGTGATGCAGGTCAGCCTGTAACCGATGGTGCGCTGAGAGTTGTGAGTTGGGTTGGCTCAAGATTTTCTGACAACCCTCTGGGTCAGATCCTCACATGCTTGTGCCCAGGGGCTCATGGCCCAGCTCAGGGCAGGAGTGTACACCTGGGCCACAGAGTCAGGTAAGAAAGGAGCATCTCCTGCACAGATCACAGGATGGGGCCAGCAGGATGGCTGGGGACTGTGGATGGTGGGGCTGACAGATGATGATCAGATGTCCCTTAAAGAAGGGTCAGGGGGTTAGGCTGACAGGAGGGTTCCCCAACTCCTCCTGTCTGTAGCTGAGTTCCAGAAGCAGAGGCTGTGCAGTCCCAAAGACTTAAGTCTCACAACTTCCCGAAGTGCCACCCCCGCACCCTTCCTCGAACACACCCACTGTGCCCTCCTCCATGACGGCTCCCAGACCAGTCATCTTGTTCCCTCCATTGAAGGCTAGAGTCCCCATGTCCCATCCTTTCCTTTCAGTTATTTTTGTGCACTGACAATGTTTCTGAGGATCTCTCCTGCCCACCTCAAATTAGGGTATATATTTACAGCCCATAAGATCATGAGACTGGTGAATACTACCTTATTACTCCTCAACACCCAAAAAGCAAATAACCCTATTAAAAAATGGGCAGAGGATCTGAACAGACACTTCTCCAAAGAAGAAATTCAGATGGCCAACAGACACATGAAAAGATGCTCCACACCGCTAATCATCAGAGAAATGCAAATTAAAACCACAATGAGATATCTCCTCACACCAGTTAGGATGGCCAATATCAAAAAGACAAGGAACAACAAATGCTGGTGAGGATGTGGAGAAAGGGGAACCCTCCTACACTGCTGGTGGGAATGTAAATAAGTTCAACCATTATGGAAAGCAATATGGAGGTTCCTCAAAAAACAAAATAGAAATACTATTTGACCCAGGAATTCCACTACTAGGAATTTACCCAAAGAAAACTTCTCAGATTGAAAAAGACATATGCACCCCTATGTTTATTGTAGCACTATTTACAATAACCAAGATATGGAAGCAACCTAAGTTTCCATCAGAAGATGAATGGATAAAGGTGTGGTACATATACACAATAGAATACTATTCAGCCATAAGAAACAAATGCTACCATTTGCAGCAACATGGATGGACCTAGAGGGTGTTATGCTCAGTGAAATAAGTCAGGCAGAGAAAGACAAACACAGACTGATTTCCCTCATTTGTGGAGTATAACAATGAAGCAAAACTGAAGAAACAAAATAGTGGATTCACAGACTCCAAGAAGGGACTAGTGGTTACCAAAGGGGAGGCGTGGGGAAGGGTGGGTGGAGAGGGAGGGAGAAGGGGATTGTGGGGCATCATGCTTGGTGTACATGGTATGTGTGGGGTCACAGGGAAGACTATAGCTCAGAGAGAACAAATAGGGACTCAGTGGCATCTTACTACACTGATGGACAGTGACTGCATTTGGGTATGGGTGGGGGGACTCAATAAAGGTGAATGTAATAACCACATTGTTTTTCTTGTGAAACCTTCATGAGTTTCAGTGATATCTTAATGAAAAAAAATTACTTTACTAAATGCATGCACTAGAATATAGTACGCATAAGGGATCAATAAGAAAAGCAACATTCCTGGGCCCAGCACATACATAGCCCTTCCTGCCCCTTGCTTGCCGTTGGCCACCACCTTGACTCATCACAGCGCTGCTTTCCTCATCAGCTCACCACGTGCGCATGCTCATGTGGGTCTGTTGGAACAGCCCAGCTCAGACATAGACATGCCCAGGCTTTTCATTTGAGAACATCTGTTGATCTTCAAATGGGATGGTTCGTTTTCCTCAAACACTCCACACTCACAGGGTCTTCACATACATATGGCTCCAAAGACTTGGATAAGAGGTGAATAAACCTAGGCATTTAATATTCCACGTGATCAGGACTAGCAGAGATGGAGTTACCTCTCAGACATATCTTACACTTGTGTAAAGCTATTTGAATCTTCCAGGTGATTAGAACTAAATCGGTTCCCATTACAGACTCTCGAGAGCTATGAATTTAAAGAACTCATGTGCTTGTGCTGTACTTCAGAGGACAGCTTTCACTTGTCCCACATACCTTTACTGAGCCAGTCCTGATACACCACTGTGACTTTTCCCACTTTCCTGTCATATTCTCATGCATCGCCACATTAGGTAGATGCTGGAACATTCTCCCAAGGCAAGACCATGGCACCCCAGGTTGCAACCCACCCTGCACGACACAGCTCTGGGTCTTCCTGGGTTTGATAACAGGATTCACATCAGGCCCACATTGGAAAGGCTTTTGACTGTACACGGCCAAAGGATTTCCATCACTTTTCCTGTATCAGTTCCTTGCCTCTTTGCTCCCCACATCAGGTCCTCCACAAACCAACTCTCAGACAGCAATTGCACCACATTGCCCAATTTCCCATGTATCCCTGTCCTCCCCTCCCCTCCCCTCCCCAATCTGTGCCCTGGTCCACCCATTAAATAGGAACACATGCAACACCTGACCCTGACAGGGATGCAAACTCAGCGTGTCCACCCCTCCAGTGCCTTGGTCACCTACAGAAAGGTGAAATCTCACCAGCTTTCAGTCTGTCTAGCCAGAATACATCACTTGCTTCATTGCTCCAAATGTAGCTACTTGTCTGAATTCCCAAGGCCACGCAAGCTGTGTAGATGGCAACGTCAGATGTAGTGACCACTGGGCAAACTTTGCCAAGGACTCTACAAAGCACATTAAAGGCAGTGCAGCATCCATTTAAAGGAGCCCACTATCGAGTTGAGAGGCTGCCATCAGTATGTGTTTTCTGTAGGGACTCTAGACATGTTTACTACAGCCAGGCTTGGATAAGCTCCACTCCACGGTTAATTTACCTCATTCCAAAGAACCTCTATGGGGCTAGAGAGCCTGGGTCCCCAGTGCTTGCACAGGCCAGCCACTGCCCAGTTACTACAGCCAGCCTCCCCAGGCTTGGCTTTCCCCGTGGTTTTCACCTAGTTACAGCCTTCGAAACAAGTTACTACCACCACCGTGCCTGGTAAATTTTGTCAGACTCCAAAAGTCCATTAGCTAGTTGTAAAACCCGAGTGATACAGGCCCCTGAACGTGAGTGGTGGCTCTGAAAAGAGCCTTTGGAGTAAGACCGTCAGGCAAGATTGCATAATGAATGGCCTAGATACGCTCCCCGTGAATGCGGTGTGCCAAGTACATATCCTTTGGTATGATGGTGATACGGTTGGCATGAATTGTGCACAGGTTGGTGTCCTCGAAGAGGCCCACCAAATAGGCCTCACACGCCTCCTGCAGCGCCATCACGGCCGAAGTCTGGAAACGCAGGTCTGCCTTGACCTTCTGTGCGATCTCGCACACCAACCTCTGGAATGGCAACTTGAGCAGGAGCAGTTCTGTGGACTTCTGGTAGCGCCGGATCTCTCGCAGGGCCACAGTACCCGGGCGGTAGCGGCGCAGTTTCTTCACTCCGCCAGTAGCCGCTGTGCTCTTATTAGCCACCTTGATAGCCAGCAGCTTGCGTGGCGCTCGATACTTCCGCGCAGTCTGCTTGGTGCGGACCATGATTCCGTAGCTGGTAAGACCTGCTGCTTCAACTCCTTGTACTTCTTCTGCTGTTCCACTGCCGCTGGTCATAAAACGCTTGAAAAGCCCAGTGGGCCTGCTTTTATAGAGGCTGGAACCCTTCCATTGGCAGGCCGTGGGGTGGCACGATGGCAGGCTGAGCTCTGATTGGTTCATGGGGCTCTCCGCCCTGCAGTCTTTTATCTTCAAGTCACTGGGGCGTGACAGCTCAGCTGGGCTGGGTCTCGGGATTTTCAGACCTCCAGTGGGGGGTCCTGGTCACGCAGGGTCCACCTCCAGGTGGTAGTCTTCTCAATGTGGCTGTCGTCATGGGTGTCATCTCTCCCTACAGGGCTTCCTCGCACCTCCTTCCTCCACCTCTCCCATCACCTCCCCTACGCACAAGTCGGGAAGAACCTTCTAGAAGCCCACGTCCTGCATTCGGCCTTTGCGCAATGACAATGTTTAAGTTCCCTGCACATGGTTAAAGTTTGAATCCCCTGCCTTTGTGTCCTGCAAAGAGCCCCTTACCCGTGTGACGGAGACGAGAGTTGGGTGGGGGTCGCTGCTGCTGAGCAAGGCACGGTGCACCCCCAGGTCCCATCCTTCTCCAATGGATGGTCTGCTGAGCTGCATGCCCCACTGATGACTCTGAGCAAGATGCCCAATTGCCCAGCTTTGGTTGAACGACTGTCCTTCCCCTGGACCCTGACCTGGGCCCCTCCTGAGGATGTCCCACCTCGAGCTCAAGCCCTCCCTGGCCTGCTGTCCCACCAGCCACCCTGGGGTTCCACTTTCCCAGCTGGCATTCCTACTCCCATTCACCCTTCCCTAGACGAGAATCCCTCCTGCCTAATTCTCCAGGTGCTTGCAGACGTTAGGTCACAGCTGAAGGGTCCCGGAGTGCACCCTCCCAAAATATGCCATTTCCACGCAAGGATTATTTTGAGCTAAAGACACATAAAATTAACAGCAGATTCAGGAAAGGTGTCCTGACTTCCCTTTTTCCTCCTGAAAATGGGAGTTAACTCTCCCATACAGACTGCTGGCCCTGCATCTGAAGGCAAGAAACATTCTTGTCATCAAGCCAGGAAGTTAGGACCCAAGAGGACTCTGCACGAACAGACCTACCTAACACGATTCTTAATCTTGCTATGGCCTCCCCAATAGTTTACTTACTTTTCTACGGTTGCCCTTTTTGTCCAATCTAGTATGAAAGCAAATGCATGGCTTCATTTACTTAGGGGGGCTTCCATGTGATGTAAACTTAAATGCCTTTCTCTCGTTTGGCTATCTTGTTACAGAGCCCCAACGAGACCAACGATTGGGTGGAAGTCATAATTTTCCACGTGATTGTTACACGGGATCCCTGCTATCCTCCTGCCCAGAACGAGTTGGCTATGTGCCAAGTGGAAGGATGAAAGGGACCACCCTAAGCTCATTCCGGTGTATGGGCTGTGGGTCCCACCCCATCTGATTGGCATGCATTGTTAATTTTCCCAAGGCGATCACTCATTCAGGAGCATTTCCAGGTGTGCCAAGGGCTAAAGGGGGTGATGATGGATGGACATGGATTTCAGGCACCTGCTGTGACCTCCACAGGAGTACCTGGGAAGGAGCCCTTTGGGCCTGGAAACTTGGGAAGCACAGGGGCCTTCTGAGGTGTGTCTGGGTCAGCTCTTTGAGAGAGTTTGGGTGCAATGTCTGCAGTTTCACTTTTCTGGTGAGAGCGTTATTTCTGTTTTTAGATTCTCAGGAGCCTAGAACCCCAGCAGTATCTGGGCATAGGGCAGTATATGGCTGGTCCTATGTGTCTGAGCAAACACACAAAGCTCGCAGTTGGGGGCTGCCTGATGTGCGCCTGCCATGCCTCTCAGCAAGATTTAAAACTACAATCTATATTACAGGTACAACCTCTCTTTAGTTCATCTGCCAGTTTTCATTATCTCAAACCTGAGTTTCACGTGGTTCCTACTCCCTCAGGCACCAAGGTACAGAGAAAAAGTTCCCCTAAAAAAGCTTCCTGAAAGGAGAGGTGTCATCACAAACTGAAGAGAGCAGCAGATGCACCATTCTCCTAAGAGGTTGGCTTGTCTAGGATGCATGCATTTTACAGATCAGGGTGTATTTGCTCTGTGCACACATTCGGTGCTAATCACTAGCTTCCAGGCCATGCCATACGGAAGCCCTCCCTGATCTAGGTTGCTCTCTCCTTACTCTCAGTGCTGATGGTATTTGCATGTGCAACCAGGGAGATGAAGGGTCGTGTGTGGTATGTTGTTGTAGGTTCTTTGAGGTATGCGGTCACAGCTCATTCATCTACTCTGGAGGATCTTTCCTGTCAGACAACAAACCTGCTGTCCTTTCTCCAGTTTCAAAATTCCCTGCTCTCCCTAGCCCAAGGGACAGTGAGCCTGGAGCCATCTGGATTTTGTGAGCTCTCTGCAAAGGCAGAGTGGGCTTCCTCCAGGGCAGACTGTCCTGGAGAGAAGGCTCAGGAGAGAAGGTTCTTCCCAAGCTGATGATACAGTGGCCTCTGGCTTCAGGAACCCTTCTGGTTCCCCAGTTGATACCTGTTACTCTGTAGGAAAGCAGGCCCCCTCTGCAGGAAAATCCTCAGAAGTCTGGTTTGTACTGACCATCTCCACATCCTGCCTTCGCCTCCTCTGGGCCTGGAGCTTGGTGCAGTACAAGTTAACAAAGATCCCGAGGAGGTGACATTCAGCACGGGGACATGGGGTCCACTCTGGTCACTCACATCAGCACCTCCTCAGAGCCTCCGAGGCTATAGAACATGGCTGCTCCTCTGCTGGGCTGGGTTCCTCCTAACAGGGTCACCCCAGTTTCCATACCCATTTTATAAGAAACTCAGTTCAGAGTCCTCTCATTGCAGTGATTTCCCACTGCCACCAAGGTAAGACTTCTGCCACATGTGAAATATGTTTTCTAATGATCCTTTGTAATACTTTCTTTTTTGATTTCACTTTTTTTAGTTTGAATAGATGGCAACGGTTATAATTTTTTTTTTTGTCCCATGAACCCCTCTGGCAGTTTGGCAAAGCTTAGAATATTAAAAAAAATTTTTAATCATGCGAAAGCTGTCTCAGAATGTTTTTAAGTGCATATAGTAAAAAACGATTGCGAAAAGAATCAATTATATTGAAATAAGTTACCAAAATACATACAAATTATCAAATAGATAAAAAATTGTGATGCTCATGGATAGGAAGATTTAATATTGTCAAAATGGTCATCCTGCCCAAAGAAATGTACAGATTCAATGCAATCCCTACCTATTAAAATACCAACGGTATTTTTCAAATGAACTAAAGCAAATAATCCTAAAATTTATATGGAACCACAAAAGACCCCAAATAGCCAAAGCAATCCTGAGAAAGAACAAAGTTGGGGGGCATCATGCTCCCTGACTTCAAGTTCTACTACAAAACTACTGTAATCAAAACAGTATGGTGCTGTCAAAGAATATACCATTAGATCAATGGAACAGAATAGCTCAGAAATAAACCCATGCATATATGGTGAATTAATATATAATAAAGGAACCATGAATACAATGGGGAAAAGACAGTTGCTTCAATAAATAGTGTTGGGAAAACTGAATAGCTACATGCAAGAGAATTGAACTGAATTCCTGTCTAACCCCATACACAAAAGTAAACTCGAAATGGGCTAAAGACCTAAATATAAAACAAGACATGAAATCATAAGACTCATAGAAGGAAATATAGGCATGAACAAAGTATGAGCAATTTTGGGGGGATACATCTCCCTGGGCAAGGGAAACAAAAGCTGTATGGGACCACCCCCACTGCAGATGCCCAGCCCAAGTCCAAGCTGTCATGCTGTTGCTGCACCACCAGCTGGAGATCGGAGGTTCCCATGACCCTTCCATGTTCCATTAATTCACTAGGGCAGCTTACAGAGCACTTTCCTTACTAGGTTAATGAGAACTCTGTTGCGCCCTAGAGTACTGGTTCATCATAAAAGGATGGGTTTCAAGAACAGGCACATGGGAGACATGCGTGGGACAGGGCTGTAGGAAGGGGCGCAGAGCTGCATGCTCTCTCTAGGGGCACAGCAAATGCCCATATGGTCCCCAATCTGGAAGCTCTCCAAACCCCATTCTTCTGGGTTTGTGGAGGCTCCATTACTAGGCCTGATTCTAGCCATTGGCACCTGACTCAACCTCCAGCTCCTCCCCTCCCTGGACATCAGTGGTGGGACTAAAAGTCCCAGCCCTCTAACCCTATGGTGGGTCCCCTGGCCACCAGCTCCCATCCTTAAGGGCTTTCCAAGTTCACCTCATTAACATAAATTCAGGTGCGGTTGATGGGGGCTTGTGCATATCAAGACAGCTGTATAGCTCTAATGACAGGAAACCCCAAGAATCTTAGCTCTGTGCCAGGGATGGGGACAAAGACCAAATCAGATTTCTTATGGTAAATCACAATTATGATACACACTTTCTTGGGCTTTACCTGCAGGGACATCACCAGGTTCTGTTTGTGAAAATAGAAGGAAAATCCCCCCCAGACTGGAGCAGAGGAGGGAGAAACACGACATCCCTGATATAATATTGCCAAAGAGGCAGAAAATGGAGCCAGATCTCAAGACCACTTTGGCAGGCTTCTCTATCTATCCCTAATGCCCACAACAACTTTAAAATGACAGCAGTCACAAGTCCTCCCCAATTAGAACTTGCTATTTGATGCATTGATAAAGGTGCACATTTATAACTATGTGACAAATGTATACATATTTTGAGAATTTGTATGATTTTTTTTTAAGTTTAATGGTGAATTTATTTTTATTGAAGTATAGTTGATATGCAATATTATATTGGTATACAACACAGTGATTTATCAGTTACACCCATTATTAATTAAATCCTCACCCCAACTACTGTAGTTACTATGTCAACACAGGAAGATGTTACAGAACCACTGACTATATTCTCCATGCTGCACTACCATCCCCATGACCAACTTATATTACGGTTGAGAATTTTTGTGCCCCTTTATCTCCCTCACCCTTCCCACCCACCCCAACCCCTCCCCCTTGGTAACCACCAGTCATTTTTCAGTGTCTATGAGTCTACTGCTATTTTGTTCATTTTGTTTTTAGATTACCACATGTAAGTGAAATCCTATAGTATTTGTTTTTCCCCACCTGGCTTAGTTAACATAATACCCTTTAGGTCCATCCATGTTGTCACAAATGTCAGGGTTTCTTTTTTTATGGCTGATTAATATTCCATTGTGTTTGGGAGGCTGTACTGTGTCATTCCTGCATTTCAGTTACTGTTTGGAAGTTTGCTTTTTTGCTGAATCCTGGGTGACTATCAATATTTCAGAATAATGGTAAATAGTGAGGGCCATATAATAGGCTTCTCTGATTTGTTTCCAACTCTAATGGTAACCACACTAAAGTAATTTACCAGCATCATGATGCTGGGCCTTCACTGATCCTAATTTACAAAGATTATACTATAATGAGTGAAATTTCCCCCATTCTATTTTTTACTGTTTCTTGCTTGGAGATAGGAAAGCTAATTTTATATTTGGCTGAATTTCTGAGTGAGCACTTTCATTTGTGTTTGAGTTATCTGGGGAAGTGATTCTCAAAAGGTAACATTCATTGCATCAGCTGAAGAGCTTTGCAAAGCAGATGGTTGGGCCTTGTGGCCTTCCTGACTCAGTGGGTCTGGCGACCAGAGTTTGCTTTCCTAAAACACGTTCCCACGTAAGACCAATGATGTGGCCCAGGACCATACTTTGGAAACCTACGCTAGGATTTCCAGGTATTAAATACTTGCAAATAATTTGAAATGCATTACCATTTCCTTTAAAAACAATATCTCTTTTATTACATTCTCAAATATTTTGGATTAAAGGTAATACAGGCCTTCCTTGCTGCTCAGGGAACCATGGATTTCATCAACAACATCAGTACAGCGTTTTTTGAGTTACTTTTTTCATCAGAAATCATGAATTCATCACTGATTTACTGAAAGTTTCCCACTTACTAAAACGAGATAACTATATTATTCTAACAACTTTATTTAAGAAAAGAAATACCCAGTATTAGCAAAGGCAGTGGAAGCAGTGACTGTAGACAGTCTCCTTTTCTAGGCAAGAACACAGCATGCAGATTACCCAATTACAGCGTAGCCCTTTGAAGGGCAGCTATTTGAAGGGCTGCTGGAGATATCTTTATTCTGATTGGCTGACATTCCAGATGTTTCACCCAATTAGAGAGCCGAACTGTGATGCTCTTCAATCCAATCAGATGTTGCATTTATCCAAGCCATCATTTGCATATAGGCCATATAAATAAGACCTGGCGGGGCCTCTCTGTCTTCCAAGGACCCCAGGAGTCTCCTTTGGAAGTACGTTTATGGTCCAGGGAAGCTTCACCTAAAATGTGGCTGATGTTCAGAGGGATGGAGAAGAGCCTCGTGACGTGTCCTAAAGCACTCAAATCTCCTCCAAGCTCACCAGTTGGATGGGAGCTGCTTATTAAAAAGGAAATCCTCAGACCCTATTACCCCAAACTTTCCAACTATTTTTAAAACAAACTCTGTTAGTTTTCTGTCACTGCGATAACAAAGAATCTACGATATTGCAGCTTAAAACAAAATCCATTTGTTTTCTCGCGGTTCTGCAAGTCAGATGTCCAGGCTCAGCTGGGTCCTCTGTTGAGGTCCACAGGCTCAAATCAAGGCATGTGCAGACCTGCCTTCCTCTCCGGGGTTCCTGGGGAAAAATGCCCCCAGGCTTACACAGATTGTTGGCAGTTCTTTGTGACAGAGTGAGGCCCCTTTCCTAGCTGACTGTGAGCAGGGGCTGTCCACATTCCTTCTCACTCTAGGCAGTCACCTCCACCAAGGGCAAGTCACATTCTCTCTGGCTTCCAAACTGTCTGACTTCTGTGCTGTACCTTTTTTTCTCCAGCTGGAGAAAGTTCTCTGGTTTTCAGGGCTCCTGTGATGAGATTGGGAAATTAGGAATAGTTTCCTTAAGGTCTGCAGTTCTAATGAGAGCTGCAAGGTCCCGTTGGCCATGTGACATAACTTGTTGACAGTTCCTGGGGACTAGAGTGCAGATATCTGGAGGGGGGAGGGGGAGGGCAGTCTGCCTACCACACGTTTTCCCTTAGGACCTATTTAACTATCCATTATTCAAGTCACTGAGACTATGTAGTACAGATGAGGCTCATTCCTCCACAGGTGGACTCACGTGTTGGTAGGGCTCATATCCTCACCGTGGACAAAGATGGCTCAGCCAAAAGGACGGAAATTTTGAGAAAAATGACCTGATGGATGTGTGCCAGAGAACTCTAACGCAGAAGCAGAAGGCACTGTCATGTCTCTGAGTATTTCCAGGGTAGGGATATCTGCTTGCTTGACTGAAGGAATGTGGCCTTCTTGGGAGATTTGTGGAAAGTAGAAGTGAGCAGATATTACCATTATAAATGGATACAAAACGTGTTTATGGCAGAGCGTGTCTGTCTGCTCTCAATAGAAAGAAATGAGGACAATCACAAAACCACACCCTCGGAGGATGGATGCTAAATATAGGTATGGCCACGACTTTGGTAAGGACCATATAATCAGGGTCATGCTAAATAAGGTGACCTCAAAGTCTTGGTGATTCAGACTCAACAAGAACAAAAATAATGTGTTAAATAACTGTTGTTGTTCCTTTAAAAACAAATGGGAAATTTCGAACATACAAAGTAAGGCAAAAATAATAAAATAGACCAGAATCCAGCAATTATCAACTGAAGACAAATTTTGCTCATCCACTCAGAGTACTTTGAAAAAAAATCCAAAATACTGTATCGTGACATGTGTAAATATTTCCCTGAGTTCTTAGGCCATCCCAGTTGACTGAAAGAATTTGGTTTAATATTTCAGGGATATAATTAATCAGACTTATCAACCAATATCAGATCCTGTCTTTCTGGTGGTTATCATCCACAAACTTTCTCGAGTGTACAACCCAGAGCCCACACACATGACTGCCTTCAAAATGCAATAGCAAAGGAACTTTATGAAACTAGAGATCTGGTGTATTAATTTGCTAAGGCTGATGTAACAAATTATCGCAGTCCAGGAGGCTTAAACCCACAGTCTGGAGGTGGGGACCCTGAGATTCGGGGTGAGCAGGGCTGGTTCATCCCAAGGCCTCCCCTCTGGGCATGTGGAGGCCATCTTCTCCCTGTGTCCTCGCGGGGCTGTTCCTTTGTGCATGTCCGTGTCTTTTATCTCCTCTTCCTACAAGGATTAGGGCCACCCTCTGACCTCAGACTTCCTTCAGCCTGGACCCACAAAATCCACTCTTCCCTGGGCCTCCACCTGCCCTGCAGGTCTCAGATTTGTCAGCCCCATGATTGCACAAGTCAATCGCTTAAAATAAACCTCTCTCTCTTTATCTCCTATTGGTTCTGTTTCTCTGGAGAATCCTGACTGATAAACCTGGAATTAGCACTCTCTTTTCTCTTTCATGCCTAGTTGTAAATGGGGCAAGTTCTTTTCTGAGCTTATCTTTTTTGGAAATACCTTATTGCATGCAGGGAATAACATCCATTTAGGCTGTTAACTCCCCATAGCAAAACAGGCCAAGATCCCCCTACACCAGTAGGTGGGCAGGTTTCCTGACATCTGATGTAGGACCACATTCCCTGCTCACCACTTCCGTGTTAACGCAGCACACAGCCCCAAACCCATGGCTTTCAACAGCAAGACCCAGGCTGATAGGCACTGTGGCTGCTGGCTCCAGGTGGCAGGTCTGGGGGTACAGGACAGACATGCAGGGCTGGTGCTGATTCACCTTGCCTGAAGCCCTTGCTCTGGAGATGGAGCACTGTCTCTTCCACTGACATGCCATGGGCCAAGGGGGCCCGTGGTATGTTCACTTCCTGGGTCTGCCCTACCAAACCTCCATAATCTGGGGGCTTACCGAGGGATTTGCTTTCTCAGCTCAGGAGGCCGAAAGTCCAAGATCAAGGTGTCCCAGGACTATGCACCCTCCGGACACTCCAGAGAAGGATCCTTCCTGCCTCTACAGCTCCCAGGATTTTTGGTCATATCCTCTAATCTCTGCTTCTCTCTACACCTCCTTCCAGAGTGTGTCCACATCTTTCTACTATAGATATGTGATTGCATCTGGGATCCTGGATAAAGCTGGGTAAGCTCCTCTTAAGAAACTTGGTCTACTCATATTTTACTACCTAGGATAATATTCACAGATTCTGGGATAAGGGATAGAATATTTCCACTTTCCACATGGGGTGGCTAGTCTTTGAGCCAGCCACCCACAGCTACAGCCAAGGTCAGTGGAGCAGTTTACCCAGGAGTGAGGTTGGGGGCTCGAGATGGGGGAACGTTTGCTGAACTCAAACCACACAGGGAGATTCAGTGCAGGGCAATCCATCATGATGGGAAACTAAGAGATAGAAACAGCACATTGGTGAGCTTTCCTAAATCTGTGCTGGTAAATGAAATGAGGTTCAGATGGACCAAAGTATGCACATAACACAGCTGCTCAGAGAGTGTTGTTATCATCAGTGGTGGCACCAAAGAACCATAATTTTACCCAGTGTTGGTTCATGTCAGATAAAACCATGTGGATGGTAGAAAATCCATATCAAGCTTGAAGTGCTTCCATGGAGCAACTCTAACATTCTTTGCCTTGAATTGCTTGTTCTGCATGTGTGGACAGTCACCAGAACTTTGTGTTTAGAAACATTTCTCTTTGGAGAAAGGAATCCTTCTACATGGCTGGTGGGAATAGGAACTGGTGCAGCCACTATGGAAAGCAGGTCGGAGATTCCTTAAAAAACTAAAATAGAAATACCAATAACCCAGTAATTCCACTTTTGAGAATTTTCTCCAGAGAAAACAAAATCACTTATTTGAAAAGATATATGCCCTCCTGTGGTCATTGCAGCATTATTTATGACAGCCAAGATATGGAAGCAACCCAAGTGCCCATTGACAGATGAATGGATCAAGACATGGTACATATGCACAATGGATATTAACCATAAAAAAGAATGAAATCCTGCCATTTGTGACAATGTGGATGGACCTAGAGGGTATTATGCTAAGTGAAATAGGTCAGACACAGAAAGGCAAATACCATCTGATCTCGCTTATATATGGAATCTGTAAAATAAAACAAATGAACAAATAAATGTAACAAATAGACTCATTAACACAGAGAAGAGACTGGTGGCCACCACAGGGGAGGGTGTGGTAGAGTAGGTGAAGGGGAAAAAAATTAGTAAGAATGCTTGATATCTTAATCAGGGCAATGGTTATGAGTGTGCACACATGTCAAAATTCATCAAGCTGCACACTAAGATTTATCCATGTTAGTGTATGTAACTCAATTTAAAAAAGAAAGAAGGAATAACATATTTCTCCTTTGTTTCTACCACATCCTCACTTGAGACAGCCAATGGCCTGGAAATTGTGGGGCCTCCTAGTGATCAGATGACTCTGCGGCTCAGCCTTTGTCCATAGGGGGGACCCCTGAGTCACCATTAAAACAGAGAACAGTGAACAAGACAAACAAGAATGGTTGAGCCCAGAGCTTCACAGACAAATACCACAGATGAAACAGCAGGCCTTTGCTGCCCTCTGCCCACAGCCACCTGTACACCCAGTCCTTAAATTATGTCGTGCTAATGTTCATGAAGAGCACAACAAACTCCTTGGAATGTAGCTGAATCCACATGATGAATGCAAAAAAATAAAGACAAAACAGTTGAATCCATGCCTTGAGTGGAAAAAAAAAAAACCAAAATCTGAAGTGTGTTTGCCAACATCACAAGGAATTTATGTAGTTCTTAGTGGAAACTGTCCCATGAATTTAAGTCAATTCTGATACTATGTCAGATCCCACAGGTGATGGGCTCAGCCCCATGGGGCTGCCGTCACTGCAAACGCCCAGCCCAAGTTCAGGCTGTCACGGTGCTGCTGTCCGTCAGCTGGAAATTAGAGGTTCCCACGACCCCTCCCTGGGTTCCATATACACTAGAGCGGCTCACGAAGCACTTTCCTTACTAGGTTAATGAGAACCCCATTGTCCACTAGAGCACCAGTTTATCATCAAAAGATGGGCCCCAGGAACAACCATATGGGAGGCAACCCAGGGCAAGGCTGTGGGGAGGGGCGCACCTTCCCCAAACGCCCACGTGGTTCCCACCCCAGAAGCTCTCCGAACCTCATCCTTCTGGGTTTGTGGAGGCCCCATTACCAGGCCTGATTGACTTAATCACTGTCCATTGCTGCCATAAAGCAAAGTTGCTTTCAGCGATTTCAGGGGCTGCACTAATAGGACAATGTCGGCCTTTTCAAGGTTCTCTGATGGGCCACCATTGAGCCTGAGCAGGACACATCAACACTGGTTAATTAGAATACGTTCGGTTTATAAAAGGAGAAAATATATGCGACTACAACTGTGAGACAGTAAAGAGATGTAAATAAGATGGTATTGAGTTTTTGTTGACTTCGGTGAAAAGGAAACGTCCTCCCCATGGGCATTTGGTTTTTAGGCATGCCTATGTGTCACATTTAGATGTGGACATGTGCATCCCTATAGGCAGGAAAGAGAACAAACTGAGACCCCACCCCACCCCCCAGAACAACGCTCCTGCAGAGGGGACGCCGGGTCAATACGCTTGGGAATGGGCTGGGGCTGCTGGGATTTAGGGGTCACTCCATCCCTGCCCGAACGGGAAACGAGGAGCCCTGCATCCCCAAGCCCTGCACTCCTGCCCCGCACCCTTGTATCTGCACGCCCCCGAGTGTCCTGTGCCCCTGTATTGCCAACCCCCACTCCCTACTCCTGCACCCGAGCCACTGCCACCCTTGCGCCCCCAGTGCCGGCATCGCGGTATCCCCTCCCTGCCCCTGCACCCTTGCACTCTTGTAGCTGCGTACCCCTGTATCCCCTCACCCACACTCCTGCCTCCTGGCACTCACCCACCGCGGTTCCCCGAAGCTCCGACGTCCCCATGAGAGTCGGCCGGGCCTCCCTGCCACGCGCGGAGCTCCCCGACTCCCGCCTCAAGGACTTCCAGCGCATGCGCCGCATCCACGGGCGCGAGAGATGGCAGCCCGGGCTCCGAATGACGTCACCAAGCCCCTGTCCCTTTTCCCGTTGCAGGGAGGTCCGCTGTGCGTTCTCACTTGATGGCTCCCCGAGGGGCCGCGCCTCGTGGTCCCTTTGCACAGTCTCTGCCACACCTCGCAGTCTGCGGAAAGTGGCCTCACCCTGGACTCCCTAATTTCCTTTCCCTGGTCACTTCCTCCCAGCCAGACGCGGAGTGCGCTCTCTAAGAGGTGAAAAAGGGTCCGGGGCGAGGCGGGTGGCTCCCCCCTCCGGCCTGTGGCTCCGCCGCGGTTGAGCTTGATTTCCTTGCTTTTCTGCCTCCACCGACCTGGACTGCTTTGTGTGGGGTGTGTATTTAATCTCATTCATCACTCAGCCCTTAGGATGGGCCACGCACGGCTCTGTGCCCTCGGGGTCACATGGGCCCAGAGCGCCCTCCCCCGGGCTTACATCTAGTGGGGGCAGCGATGACCAGAGCAGGTGAGTGTTGTAGAGTTTCACAGTCTAGACAGAGTAGGACATCTGGGTTTGGGGGAAGACAGACCCCAGAGAGTGGAAGGGGCTGGTATGTGGATGACGTGGTCAGAGGTAAATGGAAGGGTGGCTGAAGGTGCAGAAAGATGGGGCTTTTACCTGGACGGCCCTGCATAGTCCCTGGGGGTTTCTTGGGAGAGGCTGCCTTCAAGAACTTTGCAACAGCGTAGTTAGAACACCTGAGACCAGACATTTACAGTGGAATTTTACAAGTAGGAGGATGGTGAGTGTATCACACACAGATGTGTGCCACTCAGGAGAGATTGTTTGCCATCACACACCTGTATGGGGGTCTGGCCTTTCCAAGTGCACAGGTGCTCTTGGGAATCAGCGGATGGGAGTTTCAACTCCTGTGGAGGGGGAGACCTGAGATTCACCCCTAACTTCCAGTGCAGTGAGGGGAGGAAAGGGAGTGGTTCCAGGAAAGTGGCCTGTCCAGCCTGCCTGCCTGGGGGAAGCCTCCATGGGGTACACTGGGCACTAACGTGTCCTCCAAGGTCCCTCACGTCATTATGCAGAGGGGCTCACAGGCCCGTTGGAAAACTCAAACCACGTAGTTATTAAATCAACTTAAAACTCAGGGAGAAGCTCTCAGCACCCCAGCCTTCCCGCTGATGGTGGTGTTCAGAGTGCCTCGTCCAGGTGCCTCCAGGGGTCCTGGGCCAAACGCACAGTGAGGGACATGATGGCCTGTCTTGTGGAGAGTCCCAGCGGAGACCAAGGCCACAGGGAAACTGAGAGGACCAAGGGTCCCTAGTGCTTAATGCCTGTCTACAGTTAGTGACTCTGCATATTTAGTGCCTCTTGTATACTTAATAATAGTGATTTAGTGCCTTTGGGGTGCTCAGTGACCCTGAACATTTAAAGCGTTCTGCATATTTAGCAATCAAGAGTCTCTTGTAAGGTGATCATGAATATTTAATGCTTCTCGTACACTTGGCCACCTCAATGTTTATTGCCTAGAGGCCTCACATTCACTTACCTTGTGTCTTGGTCCTGCCGTCCCCTCTGTCTTTAAGACCCATGGGTTTAACTTTTATCTATACTTTATGCATCTTAGGAAATTCAGCCATCCCACACATCATGCTTTTTAACTTGTCTGGGCACCTAGCAGATTGGAATATCCTAAAATAGGACACATGCTCATTCCAGAAGGCGGTGGTTGGGTTGAGGCCTGGACAGGTACCTACAAAGCACGCAGGGTGAAAGGCCAGGAGAGGAAATCCCGGGGCAAAATACCTCTAAAAACCACAATCAGTCAAAGGGAGAAATAAAGTTTAAAATCTGTTTATTGCTCACAAACTGCAGTCCGGGCCCTTCTCTCTTTCCTGCTCTAGCAGAAGCAAATCCGGCCCTCCCCTCACCGCTCAGGTACAGATAAGCCCTCCTTGCCCAGGTAATTACCCACTGATACAGAGATGAAGTTCTCTCCACCCCTGAGGAATGATGCAAATAAACTAACACCATACTTCTTTCCACCTCTGAACGCTTATTGATATGCAGCTGTACTAAAGCCAGGTGAGATATTCTGGAAATGTTACAATTTTACCCACAGGCTTTATGCATCTTAGGAAATTCAGCCATCCCACACGTCATGCTTTTTAACTTGTCTGGGCACCTAGCAGAATGGGATATCCTAAAACAGGACACATGCTCATTCCAGAAGGCGGTGGTCAGGCTGAGGCCTGGACAGGTATGGACAGGGCACGCAGGGTGAAAGGCCAGAAGCTTGGCCTGCCCCCAAACCCGAGACTGGTTTTACACTGCAGTTTTGAGAGTTCCTGTATGTTTCAGATTCTATTTGTCAGATAGATGGTTTGCAAGTATTTTTACCCAGCCTGTAGCTTGTCTTGTTGTCCTTGTCATGGGGCTTTGGCAGAGAACTGCGTTTAAGAGACCCAGTTGTCAATGCTTCCTTGTATGGATCATGTTTTTGGAGTCAAGTGAATTAGCCTTGGAGAGAGATTATAGCAATAAATGAGGAGCCCAGACATGTGAGGGACCAGCAACTTTGCAGCTGACCTCCTCGCCCCGCCCACTCACCCAAGATCTACCCAATGCTGATCACTGACCCCCAAGCTGGCCCTCCCTCTCCCAGAGGGCCCTCCACTGCCCCCCAGCTGGCCCCAAATGCCCACCACCCAGCTTTCAGCATGTTTACCAACCACCAGATTTCCTGGGGAGCCCGGCTCCAACCACTGGCTCTCAGATCCACCAGCTGTGACATTTAGGGCTGATCCATCAAGTGCAAGGACGTGGTTCAAGGAGGGCCATAGAGGGCTTAGGGATAGGACAGTGGGTGAGGGAGGGTGTCCTGGAGGCCCAGGGCTGGCAGGAGGGGTGGTTGCCACTCCAACACCCCCAGGAAGGAGGGAAGTGCCAGGACACAGGTCCCCCAGAAACCAGGTAGAAGCAGCTGCCAAAAGTGGGGGATACCCAGACACCTTGAGGCAGTGGGAGGAGATGAGGATACCAGTTAGAACTTTTGCTGGGTGGTCATCAGAGAAAAAGCAAGGCCCTCTTGAGGCTCGGTCAACAGTGCACAGAAACAAGACCCCCTGGGGTATGGGCTGGACTCTGATGATGGGGGCTGTGGCCTCCGCTGGGAGAACAGCTCCACTCAGCCCATGCCACTGGGGCTGGCAACCCAGGCCTCTCTTCAGGGTCTGTGTGAGGATCCATTTGCCTTTTTGGTTGGGAGACTTGAACACGCTGGTGACCAGCTGGGGACTGACAGCTTGGTGTAGAAACCAGATGTGGGGCTCAGACTGGGGACAGGAATTCGGAAACTGGGAGCACTTTGCCAGCCATGGCCGTTTCTGAGGCTTCCCGGGCTGAGCTCCACCTCTGGGATCCTGTACCTTTTTTCCATCTTTCTCAATAAAGTGCTTCCCCCAGGGACTTGGGGAGTGGTGGGGAGTGGTGTGCCGCAGCTGCCTGCAGAGACCTCCAAGCTCCACAGAAGCAGGCAGTCTCTCCCCACTCCTCCCTCACCCCAACCCCTGACCACTGCCTATTTGCTGTCTGGACGTTTCTTGTAAGTGGAATCAGACCCTGTGGGGGTTTTTGAGTCTCCCCTCTCTCAGCAGCACCGTGTTGTTCACTCATGTCATGGTGCACGTCAGGGCAGGGCTCCACTCCTTTTCAGGACTGAATAGCATTCCAGTGTTGACAGACCACATTTTGTTTACGCATTTATTGTTGACATCCGGGCAGTTTCCACCTTCGGGATGATTGTAACACTGCAGTGAGCTGGATGTATGGGTATCTGAGTCCTCCTGTACACCCAGGATGGAATGGCTGGACCCCATGGCACTTTCCACATGAGGCCTTTCTCTGCTGGGCCTTCTCTTGCAGAGGCAGGCAGCTCTGAACATTTCATCACGCTTCTGACCCAGGTAACCCCAACAGGTGGTCAGACTAGACCGGAGCTGTCAGTTGAGCTTTCTGTTGAGGATGGAAGGTGTTTTGTATCTGTGCTGCCCCATGTGGTAGCCACTGGCCAAGTGTGGCCTGGGCAACGGGGGCACTGCTCCCTTATCTTTTCATTGAAAATTAAGTAGCCCCTGTGGCTTGTTGCTGCTTTTTATTGGACAGCCCAGCCTCAGAGGTTGGCTAATAAAGGGCTGCTGGAGAGCACCTCCCTAACATCCTACTTGAGGAATTAGGTATTTTGAGATTTGAAATACCTAAGCCCCCTACCCCTCGCCACTTTTCTTAAATACCAGTGAAGGATATGAAGACACCCAATGACTGACATCAATAACACATAAACACAAATTTAAGCTAGAATTGAAGGCCGTCCCTGGAAACAAAGGCCAGACCTCTAGGAAGCTCTCTAGTCTCCTGGGCCATGCTTATAGTTTGCGTCCCTGCAACAGGGCCCACTCAGCAAGGTGTGTCCTGTTCTCTATCTACGCTGCAGGGAAGGCCTGGGTTTAGATCCACACCGACCAGCAGTGCTCATAAATCTCCAGTGTGAATACTTTCACGGCGTGTCGGTATTTTCTAAATTCCAGCAGATGTGTGGTTAGCTCCAGATGGTGTCTACGGAGCTGTGCTTGGGGTAGACCTCATTTTAGTAACATAAATATGAATTACTTATTCCTGAATTGTCTTCCCAGCCTATCTTTATTGTTACAATAAAAAATGAATACAAACAAAATACTGATAACATGAATAACTAATACAGCTCTTATTCTGTGCCAGGCAGTTTCTTTAGGGGCTTACCATGGTTTAACGGATTAATCCCTCCTCCCCCAGGATGTATGTGCTGGTAACATTCTCATTTCTCAGCTGACTGCCAGAAGCATCATTGGGATGGCCCAGCCCTCCTTAAAACAATGGAGTTGCTGAGCATCTTCTGAAATATCCACGTTACATAATCTGATGCTGATAATATTGGTGTCTACTAAATTCACCAACCTGGTTTTCCTTATCAAAATACAGTATCTTGCTTAAACAGCCAGATTCAGGGAGCCCTTTGACCAACCCAAACTACAATCTGAATTCTTAATCACTGTTTACAGTTAAACTTGCTTTGAAAGTTCACCCCTTTTTAAAACTATTTCTAAATACTGCAAGCACCTCTAGTATACAGGTCCTTCCCAAGAATGTACAATTTGCAATCCCACAAATTAGATTAGATTCTGGTGGACCTCGTCTTCCCTTAAAAACTTTGCAATGTAATGCATCCAAACACATTAAGATGAAAATCTTAGGTCCAAGAAAACTTAAATAATTGCCTCCGAATATTAAATACTTCCAGTTATCAGGTGAATCTGCCCATTTGTCCATGGGGCGAGTAAACAGCCCACACTGAGTGTCTACATTTGACCAAGAGCCACTTCAGAGTCAAAGGTAACTTGTAGCAATAATGGGGATACCTTGACGGTGAGCAGGGCTGAAGTCCATTTGTCTTGGAAGCAAGACCCAAAAGCCAAGGGGCGGCCACGCGTGGGGCAGGCTTTCTCGGCAGCAGACGCGGACCACCCAGATCAGGCCCCGGTTCCCCACCTGCTACCCGAGCGCCCGGAGAGGCTCTGGGTCAGGGAAACGCTGCGCGTTCAGTGCGGCTCTTTTCTCGAGACCGTGGGTGGCTCTGAAAAGAGCCTTTGGTGTCACGGGGCCGCGAGCGCACGGCCGTTTTGATCCGCCTCCGCGGCCTCACTTGCCCTTGGTCTTGTGGTGGCTCTCCGTCTTCTTGGGCAGCAGCACGGCCTGGATGTTGGGCAGGACACCGCCCTGCGCGATGGTCACGCGGCCCAGCAGCTTGTTGAGCTCCTCGTCGTTGCGGATCGCTAACTGCAGATGGCGCGGGATAATGCGCGTTTTTTTGTTGTCGCGCGCCGCATTGCCAGCCAGCTCCAGGATCTCGGCGGTTAGGTATTCGAGCACTGCCGCTAGGTAGACAGGAGCACCGGCGCCAACGCGTTCCGAATAATTCCCCTTGCGGAGCAGCCGGTGAACACGGCCCACAGGAAATTGCAACCCCGCGCGCGACGACCGAGACTTGGCTTTGGCGCGTGCCTTGCCGCCCTGCTTGCCACGGCCAGACATCTTCAAACCGGGCGCGGGAAGGGAGAAATCGAGATCGTAGGAACTAAAACAACAAAACCGTGAGCACCAGTGAGTCTTTATATATAGTCGGGAGGTAGGTGAGTGAGCGCCTTCCGATTGGGCAGCAAGAGTGACCAATCATAACACGAAGCTGCCTTCTCCTCATTTGCATGTGCCTTTTCCTGTGATGACGTCAGCGGCATTGAAACCTATTAGAAGCTAGGAACTTCAGATCCTTCATTTGAATACAGGACATATAAATGGAGTTGTTAAGAGCGATCGTCTTTTTGTTTTGAGAAACCTGTCAATATGCCTGACCCGTCCAAGTCAGCTCCAGCACCCAAAAAGGGTTCTAAGAAAGCCGTCACCAAGGCGCAGAAAAAGGACGGCAAGAAACGCAAGCGCAGCCGCAAAGAGAGCTACTCCATCTACGTGTACAAGGTGTTGAAGCAAGTGCATCCAGACACCGGCATCTCATCCAAAGCCATGGGCATCATGAACTCGTTTGTCAACGACATCTTCGAACGCATCGCCAGCGAGGCCTCCCGCCTGGCGCACTACAACAAGCGTTCCACCATCACGTCCCGCGAGGTGCAGACAGCTGTGCGCCTGCTGCTTCCCGGAGAGCTGGCCAAGCACGCCGTGTCGGAGGGCACCAAGGCCGTTACCAAGTACACCAGCTCCAAGTGAGGCGCGCCAAGTCGCCCGGAACCCAAAGGCTCTTTTCAGAGCCACCCACACAATCGAGAAAGGGTTTCGAGCACGGTGACCGGTGGTTACGTAAACCCATTTCTACATTCTTAAGCTTTACCAGCTTCCCAGTTACTGGGAGGGGCCCCGCCAGAGTAGTGTGCGCGTGCGGGTGTGTGAGTGGAGGGAGAGATCGTGTAACTTGCTCTTTACAGGAAGTTAAATAGAACGCTGGCGAGGTGATTGTGGACTCCGTGTGCATACTTAAGACATCCGCCAGGCGAAGTAGGAACCTTGAGCTCCAAACGTTCTTTGATGGCTGGAGAGTACATTCCCTGCTCGTGTGTGTGTGGATGCCAGGCCCAGCTTGTCTGCACCTGATGTATGCCTGCGGTTGAGGGGCTTCGGTCGTTTTCCCCAGGACCTCACGCCAACCCCACAACCCCTGTGTCCTTGATGGGTGAGCTCGGAGAAGCACTAGAGGGTGCGTTTAGTGAGGCCTTGGGTGCTGTCGCGCAGCCCCAGGGTGGCGCCTGGCGCTGCATCACCGCCTGGACCAGACATCTTTATCCTCAAAACTGAACATTTCCGGGAGGATATCTGCTTGCCTGGATCCTGATCCCGCAAAGGCAGGGTGTTTGAACCCGAAGGGGAATTGGAGGTGCTTTGTGCTCAGGGCGGTTGTAAGAGGCGGGCCCTTTGGCAGCTTTAACCCTTAAGAGGTGGGAGAGTCGATTCCCCTTTTTCTGACTCCCCTTTCCAGCCGTATTATATTATGTGGCGTGCTGGTGATGGAGAATTCCCTCTATTCTGAATTCCTGGTGTTTATTTGGAGAGAACCGTCGTAGCTCTGGAGAAAGCGCTTTGACATGAGTTCACTAGGGTAAGGAGATGGTTTTTCTTGCTAAAAGAGGATTGCTAATTACTTCCTGGGGCGGTTTGAGAGGTGTATTGCAAGAACCTGTTGTCTCAGGCAAGGAACAGACGCTCCATGAAAGGTAAAGGTGTTTTGCAGTACTTCTCTCCAAAGGAAGCCGGGGGCAGTGCCGGGCTGGGCGAGGGAGCTGGGAAGGAAATGTGAGCACGGAGCCTCCGCAGCCACAGCCGCGTCCTCTTCCCCCGCGGGTCCACTCCCGAGGGAAATTTTAAAACTCAAAGCATTTTTAAGTTGGCACCTACAATATTTTTACCGTTCTAATAGTTGCAAGGATGCAAAACCCCCCCCCACAAGTTTAGGTCACATCACTCTTTTAAAGATATCTATTAAAGTGGCAAGTCAATACCATAACCAATTCACAAAACACGGTCATTTCATCTTAATGTAAGGTGTATTTTTAAATTACCAACCACCTTGTAAAAACAAAGTATGTAAATTGATTTCAAAATACTTGTAGGTGACCAAAATTAAGTGTTTAGAAAATTACCTGGGCCCTACACAATTGTTTTAAAAATAAAGTTTTGATAAATAAAATTTATATGTATGAAAAATGGAGTTAACAGAGTGCACTCCCTGGGCATATATGGTGGTGGTATGGTTACAGTGAAAGCAGTGCACAGAAACATTTCTCTTTGTTTTTTTTTATAGATTAACTGGTCTGAAGCAATATTTAGAAAACTACATGGAAGTGGAAAATTTTCTCACAACTGTTTTACTCAAATCTTTGCCTTTCTAGTTATAATCCAAAAATTAAATTGATCTACATTCAAAAGTACAGAATCCAATGCTCAGCCATGATGCAGGTCTACTGACCCGGTTCAGTCAGCCTCCTACCAGCCTAGATTGGGAGTCAGCATCTAAAACAGCGCTTCTAGTCACCTCATCACATGAAATGAGTCTCACAGATTCGTGTGCTTCTCTGCTTAATAATGAGCTCGAAGGATAGGTTTCATAAAACAAAACTGGTCTCCAGCAGAGATGTTCTGCTAGCAGTGGGTAACAACGCTGTTTAGTACCAAAACTAAAATCAAGAAGAAACATGAGTAATTAATTCCCAGATGTGTTCCTATGAAGATGTGTGTTGCAGATAATGCAAGGCATCCATTAATTTCTCAGCCCTTTGGACACCTTAGTAGAAGTGAAAAAAGGCTGCCTCTTCTGGGCAGCCCCAGGCACAAAATGGGCCCATTTTGGCCCTCTGCTAGGAGAGGAGTCTGTCAAGGGAGAGGCAAGGTGACAGAGTCCCTACTACTGAAATATTAGCAAGAAATTGAAATTGTATACAGAGGTCCATCTCTGTCTATAGTACTGTCTGTGACAGAGAAAAAGAATTATATTAACTTGAAGGTTAAAGGGGATCAACAAATATTTGAGAATGCATGAGGCTGGGACTCAACACAGTGGAAGCATTCTCAAGGGTCTGAAAATATGAAGATAAACGCTTAAACTAAGGATCTGGAAAGGACTTGACAGGTGTCCAATCTGAAACGCATTTAAGATACACCCCCATTGCCCTTTTCTGCTACAAATTTCAAGTCAAATTGGCTAATTATGGAGTAACCCAAAAACCTGGAGGGTGGAAAACTATCCCTTTAAGAAGATACAACTGCAAGACAAAGAATTTACTGTGGGAGGGTAACCGTTGGCAAATGCGTGGCGGCCCCTGGAGAAGGTGCGGGCGTCCTCCAGGGGGCAGGAGTTGAAAGGCCATTATCCACCTGAGGGAACAGAACCTCGAATCTGAATCCGAGGCTGCGTTTTGGCTTCTGGAGCCTGGGTTGTAGGTGTCCCCGTGGTTTGTGAGTTACCGGTACCGGGATATTTTTGAGCCAGGACAGCCAGGTCCCAGTTAAGGTCTTTACGACATCATACTTAACACAGGACTTGGACTTAAGTTTGTTTAAGGCACTACGTTTGTTTTATTAAAAGGGCTCTTCCATCGTTTACTGGACTTACGTGAAGTATTCGCGGTTTTCAAAATTTTTTTAAAATGTTCAAATTTGAATAATTTTAGCCGAGTTTGAGAGTGAACAGTATCTGTGCGCCCGCCCTTTAGAATTTTCAAACAGGATTGAGTAGCGCCCCTAAGGAGCTGCTTAAAGCCAACGCTGCTGAAATGTGTTTGGCAGAAACTCCTGGTGCCCCGTGGTGGCAAAGGCTTCGGAAGGACGGCTCCCAAGCGCCCCCAAGGCTAAGCGACAGCACCCAGGGCATCACCAAATGTGAGAGCTGGCGCAGCACCAAGGAGGGGCACGGGGAGGGCGGGGCGGGGGTAGGTTTGCGTGAAGCCTTCCTGGAGGGCACCGAGCGGAGACAGGAGGGCCTTTGGTCCTCGTGCAAGGGCCAGGGCCGCGCGCTCTCCGGCTTCTGGGTGGCCCCGGGGACGCCTCTGGTGGCGTTTTAGGGACTACACCATTAAGGAGAGGACATAGGCTTTGTGTCGGAATTTGCGCCCCCGATTGCGAGCTCAGCCTCCCCAACAGCGGGTCACGACCGGACCAGGTGACACGCTCCTTTTTGAGCATAGAGGTGGCTCTGAAAAGAGCCTTTGGGTTTTGGGCGCCTTGGCGCGCCTCACTTGGAGCTGGTGTATTTGGTAACGGCCTTGGTGCCCTCCGACACGGCGTGCTTGGCCAGCTCTCCGGGAAGCAGCAGGCGCACAGCTGTCTGCACCTCGCGGGACGTGATGGTGGAACGCTTGTTGTAGTGCGCCAGGCGGGAGGCCTCGCTGGCGATGCGTTCGAAGATGTCGTTGACAAACGAGTTCATGATGCCCATGGCTTTGGATGAGATGCCGGTGTCTGGATGCACTTGCTTCAACACCTTGTACACGTAGATGGAGTAGCTCTCCTTGCGGCTGCGCTTGCGTTTCTTGCCGTCCTTCTTCTGCGCCTTGGAGATGGCCTTTTTGGAACCCTTTTTGGGCGCCGGTGCTGAGCGAGAAGGCTCCGGCATGGCGAGGCGGCGCTAGGAAGTAGGCGAGTAGATAGGCAGATAGGTAGGCAAGTAGGCAGGAAAGCAGATGGGCAGGAAGATCCTAGTCTGCAGGAGCCGGACAAGCGCGCGAAACCGCGTGGGCGGTGCTACTTATTTGCTACATATTCAAATGAGGGCTCCAAATAACTAGAATTCGATTGGACAGCGAGCCTCACGCTGCCGGGCGCGAGGGATTATGTAAATAGAAGATGACGGCTCATCTTTTCCTATTGGACAATAGCCCAACCAATCCGAAGGCGTGCCCGTAGTCAGGTTACACATCTTTGTTCAAAATGTTTTTCCTGAGGGGCCGATTGGTCTTTGTTTTATCACCGGGACAGAAATATAAAAAAGGGAAACGAAAACCCGTTTTAACCCCTCTTCTCCATCTTTGGCTAGGAGGCAAACACAGGGGCGTTTCTTTCTGACGCCAAGAGGTAGAGAAGGAAATAACTTAACTATTTATTTTCCATCATTTCCCCCCACCGCCCGGTCAAAGACGTAAGTTGCTTTCAAATTCATAAGTGAGTCCCGTTAACTGAAAGAAAGAAAACGAGTTTGAGGTTAAAAAATAAGCTTTACCTCACGAAGTTTGCAATCCGTGGACGCAATCCAGTATAACACCAAAAAGTGTGTTCCACCCAGAGGCTGGGAGGGAGAGTTTAAAAAGGAAAAACCTGCCATCGGGGTGAGCTGGCCAGCCTCATTACAAAATATCACAAACTCCCGTTTATTTGCTCAGGGACTTTCCCTAAGCTCTTAGCAAACAAGGGGCCATTTCCGTGAACAGTTGAGCTGTTTGGCCGAAAGTTCCGAAGTGTTTTTGGTTTTGTTCTGTTTCTTTTTTTTTTTCTTTGTGCTGTAGGGCCTATCATGACATTAGTCACATAGCCATGAAAAGAAAATCCAAGAGTAAAAAGCCAGAAAAGAAATTAGAGTTTTATTTGAGCCCAGGTTTAGGGCAGCTTCTCTGAAACAGTCCTTTGAAGGAAGAAAAGTGCTCGGGAGAGGAGAGCTTTCTTAAAAGGTTCTGTAGGGTTTCTCACAAAGGACATAAGGCATGGTGTCCATACTTACATTTACAGATTAGTACAGACAGAAACTGACAGTTCAAAAAAATGATTGTTTCTTTGGTCATTACCTTGGCAGATGTAATTTTGTAAAACTACTCAGCCATAAAGCAGATGTACAATGTGGGCCCTACAGAACACAAACCTGGTGTTTGTTTTAGATAACCCAAGCGTTTAACGCCAGGACCGTCTCAGAAGCAAGTATACCGCACTTCTTGAATACCCTGCCCCTGGCCTCATACAATTGCTTTCTTTAATCCAAACAACTCTTTAGGAAAACACAGAAAATAGTATTGATAATATTATTAATAAATCGAACTCTCCTGAGCCTGATTAGGATTCAGGTTCTTATCTTTGTCCTAAGATAGAATTCAGAGACAATGTGCAGTGTAACCCAACCAGCAGGAAGGTTTTGTTTGAAATGAAAGTATGCACTTACATAGAAGTGAGGGCAACCTCAGAGGAGAGAGAGGTACATTGAAAGATTGTAGGGTTTGAATTCCATAGAGCCTTTTGAATATGGGTTGGTATAAGGCATAATGTATACAGGTGATTAATATTTTGCTTTGAAGTTTTGTCTGAATAACAGGGTTGTCCAGGTAACTTCATTTGTATCTTGGCCTCCCTTTTCTATCAAAGTTGATGTGTTGGTTCATACAGGTTCCAGAGGTCTGTTCTTTGTCCTGGATACAATATGACATAATTGATTAATATGACTGGAGGAAAAAAACATGTTAAAGAATAAACTGGGCCTTTGTTCCTAGGCCAGAAGTATGTTAGAGTGTTAAGATGATTGTCCCATGCCCCTGCCTGAAACTCAAAGGTACTTACTTTGGCAGTGTAGCAACAGGGCTCACTTTTAACTGAAGAGAGGAAATGAATGGATTTCCAAGGAAACACCAGATCTTCTATTATTAAAGCTGACTGAAGCCCTTTGAAGTGACTGCCATACGCCATAGACTGTTTTCTAGTCTCCTAATACTCCAAGGGTTCGACACTATTGGACTCTAAATACCTATCTGAAAATAGCCTTATATCAAAATTCAAACTGAGGGCAAATAAAATATGTCAAGAGTTTATTTGAACAAAACTTGATTCCCATAGGGTAGCGTTCGTCTACCAGATAGAAAGTTCGGGGAGCTGTACAAAATGAAAGACTTTTATAAGCAGAAGTGGGGGAGGTGGGGAAAAGGAAGTCAGGTTGGTATTGCAAAGTTACTTTCCTTCAGGCAGCAGGGGTCCAGCAGGCAGAGCACCTAGCTAGTGCTGATCGGGTGATTTATGGTTGACTGGTTTAAGATTCCATGTCTGGGAGACCAGAAACTCATTAAATCTTGGTCGATGTGAGGCGTAGCATAGAACTCCATTTGGGTTTTTAACAAAAGTCACCAATCCCTGAGTTGCCTCCCCTATTAAATTAATTCCTCTATGCACAAGGTTAAATTCCTCAGTGACATTAACTGGCAAGATAGAAACAAGGTGTGAGGACTTCACGCTTCTCATTTATTTCAGTGTCAGCTGGGGAGCAGTTAGAAATGCAGGCTCTTGGGCCCCACCCGAACTGAGCCAGCATCAGCATTGTAAACAGACTCATGTGCATGTCACGGTTTGAGAAGCTCTGGTCTGGAGGCCACTTTTGACTCTAACCCTCCAGAGTGTTACACACACAGACCAAGAAACTCCATGGCACCCCCAAAGACAAAAATGGTTCACTGTGTTCACAGAATCATGCAAAGTGCCTTCAAGGTGCCAACCCAAATACACCCTCTATATGCAAGTTGTCCTCCAAGGTCCTGGGGGCATCTTGATATTGCAGGTCTCCTGACCTGTTTTGGACACAATCATCATTAACCATTTATTTGTTTACTGTAAAAGTAGGTAGTTAATTCAACAAACATTTCTCTAGAGCTCATTATGAGCTAGGTAACCACTTAATAAATACTTAAATCAGTTTGGAGCTCACAAGAGCCCTTCCAATTACACACAGTTAACTCCATTTTACAGAGCAAAAGGCTGAAGGAAACAGATTAACAGGACAAAGGTACACATCTTTATTAAGTTTTAATATCACATTCCAGGGGTATGAAAGGGTTCAGAGGAAGCCTCCCTAAAATGTGCCCCTTTGGCATGTTTTGCATTGACTAGTTTGAGCTGAGGGCAACCGACACCCTGCAGGCTCAGAAGAAGCTTACCCCCTGCCCTTTTAACTACCTGGATGAATCTAATTTAGGGGTCTTTCCAGAATGCGAGTCTGTGCCAGAGATGAATTTTTTATCAGGGTGGCCCGTCGGGGACAGGAAAACATCCAAAACATCGGATCACAGACTGTAGGCTTTGCCTGCTGCTCTGCAGATGGCCCTCCTCCTCCTCTGGAGCCTCAGGCCCCATCCCACTTCCCATCTCACACATACTTATCTCACTTGATCTTTCAGTCTTTGGGCTACTGGTGTGTAGGGGGGCACATATCCAGAATGACACAGGATTCTCTTCTGTGCATCTGTCTGATGTCAGTTTTATCCAGAAACCTTTGAGAAGGACATTGGCAGATGGAAGGAGATTTTTTTCCTCCCCTGCAGTTAGCATAACAGGCAGGAGCCTTTTGTTGCTGGGCCGCTGCATACCAGTTGAAACCTCAACCTAGATGGGGGAGTGTTCTTGATTCTGAACGAGAAGAATTCTTGAGCAAATTGAAACAGTGTAGGTGATGAAGGAATTTATTAAAGCAAGAGTAGAAATGAATGGCAGCAGCTGTGTAGGCAGCAGAGGGCAGGAAAACGCAGAGCTGCAGACGGGGAGGAAGCTCCCTGCCTAGAGTCACCCAGGTGACAGAAACTTGCAGGCCCACGTCAGAGCTCTCAGCAGCCCCTCCCTGCTTATCAGGGGGAACATGGAGACTTGGAAATAGAATGAAATAGCAAAAAGACAAAATGCAGTGGTTGAGCAGTGAGAAAGCTTTACTTAAAGTTATGCACCTAAAGAAAGTACGGATGTCCTCAGAGAGCAGGTGTGCTAAAAGTCTGGGGTTTCTGTCTTTTAAGCATTTTTCAGAAATGTGGCAAAGGGCCAGGAGGTGTAGGCTTGTCAAGTGGTCTCAAATTGCTTATCTCTGGTGAGAGACACTATGTCTCCTCTCCTGTTATTAGCAGTCCTCCAGCCAGCTCTGCAAAATAAACAACACAAGAAATTTATTGATCCAGTTCTTCCCCGGGATAGTGGCTTCCCTCTGGGAACATACCAATCAAGAGTGCCCACCCTGCCTCCACAGTGGGTTGAATTATTGTCTGTTTGCTAACGGATATGTTAGGAGTCTTACTTCCAAACTTCCTGGTTTTTAAAAATGGAATCTTAGCCTTAAGATGGAATCCTTCCTGGTCTTACTATACTGTTTATAGCTTGGCTTTTTTGGAAAATTAATCATGATGCTTGTCTCCTGTCTCTACCCTGTCTCACTTTGACTTGCTGGACATCGCTCAGAGCTGCTGCAGCCAAGGGGCCCCTGGGTGCCTGGCATACAACTGGCAAGTGAGACCTCTCACCATGTCAGCCTCCCCACATCCCTGTCTGCAGGGCCTGATGGAGCAAGATCGGTGAGTTTTTGTCCTTCTAAATTTAGATTAACAGAAGAAAATGTGGGTAGAACTAGTTCCTTGTGTTCAGGGGCTCTTGGTAGATTTCTTCCTCCCAGAGATGGTCTTTGTTTCTCTTTCTCTGTCACGTGTTTGCAAGCTTGGCTTTGTGACCACTGTGAATTTTCTCTCTGGCCTCTGCCACCCACAGGGTGAAGCCCTATAGGCTGTGTGCCCATCGCCCACGTTCTTTGTCCGCTGTGCCAGCTCACCAGGGAGATTGTCATGAGGTCCCAGCCTGGGGGAACATTTGTTTTCTCAACTTGGGAAAATCCCATTGTGGTGGTGCCTTCACTGGGGTCACACATTAGTGGGTCTGTAGCTGGAAGCGTCATATGTCTTTGTGAGAGGTCAGAAGCCTACTGAAACGGGACAGGGAAGAGCAGGAGAGACTCCATTTTCAACAGAAACTTTGTCTTGAGGCTTAAAGGTTAAAAGGCAGAAAATTACTAGAATGTTTTTAAAAACAAAGAATTTCCATTAACTCTTCATAGGCAAAAAGGTAGACATAAGTGGGTGGAGGGAAAATAAAGCCGGTAAAGCCCACTAAAAGAGACTCAAAGAGTTAACCAGATAAAACCAGAGAGCCAGAAAAGACTCACAGACATAATTAGCTGAAGTTTCAAGGACTAGGAGTTACTTGGAATGTCCAAACATCTCCCACATGAAAGAAACAAGATACCCAGATGAGAAGTCCTTGAGCACAGACTCTCCCCAGATTAAGAAAAAGTAAGAAGTCCAAAGACAGGCACAAAAACCATCAAGTAGCCTTTGTCTTCCTTTTTAACCAATTAGACCAGGCTTCCAAGGCCAAAGATCATCAAGGACTTCTCTGTCCTGCCGAGACCCCATAGAAAGAGTCTCGGAGTAAACTGCCTGTGTCTGTCTAACCTAGGCAGGCCCACTCTACTGTGCAGGGGGAAATAAAATTCACTTTGCCTTCCTAACTTTGGTTTCGTGTCTCATTCTATCGGACTTCCCCACATCTCCAAACTGACTGTCTCCCCAACAGATCCTTCCTTTCTTTGGAGTAGCTGTTGTCTTCCTGCCTGTGAGCCTGGACATGTGTTTCTCTATTTGCCTACACAGTCACTAGGCTGTGCCTCCGTAGTGATCTTACAGGCTGCACAAAAGTTGGCTCATTGCTCCACTGCCTGATGAGAATTCCTAACCTTGTCTTCCTTCCGCTCCCTGAGGCTGATCACTGCAAACAGCGGGGTAGTCGCTTCTGCTGCCCCTCCATTTGGCCACTGCACCGAGAGGCAAGGAAGCCAGTAGAGAGAGTTCTGCCCCACAAGCTGGCAGGTTGGAGGCTGGGGGCTCTTCTCCTAAAATGACTTCATTAGCTGGCTGCCCTGGACAGGAGCTGGTGCATGGAAGGAATATTTCCAGCCATTAGGCGGCTTGCAGACCTGATGGAGCCTAGAAAGCCATCAATCTTTTGCAGTCCAGGCCCTGACACACGTTTCTGGATGTAGTTATTCATGAAAATATAGAAGGAAGTGCTGCCTAAAAACGGCAATTTTCAGCCCCCCTCCTCAGCTTGTCTCAAGTATTTCTGTTTCCAATTCCAGGAACAAAGCCGATCCACAGGGAACATTACCACCTTGACTCCGTCAACCTTGTCTTGTTATTGGCGGCCTACAAACTCCTGTAGGCCCTGGAGGGCTGCGTGACTCAGGCCGGGACCCTGGGGCAGCACCCGGATGACTTCCAGGAGTCCCGCAGGTTCTTTCTCCCGTGACCCCACTGATCCCACGTCCTTTGGCTGTTCAACATATCCTGTTCCTACAGGGCGCATTTGGGAATGCTCCCCTGCTCTCTCCTGGGGCTGCCCTTCTGATAATAAAGCTTTCTCTGCTTCAGACCTGTGACTCAGAGACTGGCTTCCTGCCCGCCGCGCTCATGAATCTGGATTTGGGTTTGGTTTTTCTTGTCCTATTTTACATCCTAAAAAGCACCCAAGCAAAACAGGCCTGGCTGGCTGCCTGCCTGGGTCATGCAGGCTGTTGGCTCTCCTTGGGAGCAGCTCTCGATTTTGGGAAGGTGGTATCCTTTGCACCCTTTTGGGGAACCCCTTCTGCCCAAGGGTGTCCAGCAATACTTCTAGAAATACTGTTTGCTCAGGGGGGAAACTGACAAGCTCTGCAGTCAGAAGTTGGCCAGACTGGAAGTGATATTTAGAGCCCGAGAGGGATTTTTTTGGCCTTCTCCCCTAGGTTAAAATAAAACTAGCCAGAGGGAAAGAAGCAATTTGACAGTGTGGTTGGTGGTTAGATGAAGTTAATTATGTCATTTAAGTTGCAACCCAATTCTTTGAGGACTGGAAAGCAGCTGCCCTTGTCTAACAAATCTTTGCAAAACCAGACAAATGACCCCAGAAACAATTCAGTCTGTCCTTGGCCAATCCCCAAACCTTCCCCTTCTTATCTCAGTGGGCTTTAAGTATTGTCCTCAGGAAACCAAAGTCTTCCTGTTGCTGGAGAGGAGTACTTGGTCTCCTTGCAAGGAAGAATTCCAACATGGAAGCCTTTGCACAGTTTCTTTGGAGATTGAGCATTGAAAAGGAGAGAGTACGAGTCCAGAAAACTGGGCACCAGCAGACCCAGAGGGGGTTGTTCAGGGAAGAACAGGGAGTCTTTTTTCATATGAAGAGAGATGAATTTTCAGTGAGTGAGGTTAGGTTTCAAAGGGGACAAGTGGAGTCTTCCTGGGGTTCGGGTTTGCTTCGCCCTCACATCAGGTGGGGGAAATTTCTGGCTGTATTTGGTTCCCATCAGAACAGCTGGGTGTGGGGAGGCGTGACTTTTGCTATGGTCATGGATTTTGGTGTGAAGTTTGCATTCATTTCACCTCCATTTGGAACCGGTTTGGGCCCATCTCTTATCTACAGTCCCCCTCCCCCTCCTGTGGGAGCAGTTTACAGATTATCCTACAGAATTTGTAGAATATAATAAGCATCTAGCCGAATGTCAGCACTGGCAGGAGTCCCCTCCCCTCCCTGCTCATGTCTGGCTGTTTACTTTCTCTAACAGCTGCCCGCTCCAGGAATGTGGACCCTTGAAGTCCTGCAAAGGAAAAAAGGTGTCGGTCATTCTTCTGTTATCTGCTTCCTGCTCAGAAAGGGTGTGACCCTGCCTGTGGGTCCAGCAGTTCCTTGCTGTCTGTACGGAGCTTTCTGGGCAGTGGCCGAGATGGACTAGGGCCCATGAAAAGAAGATGCAGCTAGATAGGTTGGTTGTTGATGCGCATCTCATCACTGTGAGGTATGGGTTGAAATCCTTGTCTGACAATCATTTGGAGCTGGAACTTTTACAGGCCGGAAGAAACAAACTTGACAAAGAGATTAATGCCTGGGCCAAATATGAGAACTTGTAATAATATGACCCCAGTTGAAATGGTGGGTGAGATTTATTGACCCAACCATCCAGGGAAGCACTGAGAGAATTGTATTTCAGAGTATTGAGCTTTAATGGGTGGATCCCAGGGCCACGGCTAGACTCTAAAGAAATAATTATTTAGGTAAAGGGGATTCAGATAAGGCAAGTCATCCATACTGTTGTGCAAATTATTGAGTTCGCAGAGGCTTCATATTTTATTGAGCCAGTCTCAGTCTTGAAAATAGGTCGGTTCAGTGAACTGTGTGTTTCATGTCAGAAGGCAGTCTTGCAGATGGGCTCCTAAACGTAGGCCCATGTTGTATAATGATTAGTAGTTAATAAGAGGCATTTCTACGAAAAAGAAAAGCAAAGGTTAATGGTTGGAGCAAATCATAAACCCAGTATCTGAATCCTGGGTGCAGCCAGTGAGAAGATTTCTAGTCAGGCTCTAAGCACTAGGCAGGATGAATCAGGCAGTGACAATGTGACAAACTTTCCTGTTGGATCCAGTTTTCACTTTACCAATACCAACGGCTAATTCCGGGAGAGCACAGACACACCAGACCACAGACAGTCACAACTGCCTAGGGGGAAAGGTTTATTCAAGACACAAGAGACAGCGGTAAGACAAACCTGCGCAGCGGCTGCCAACTTTTAGCCAGCTGGCGACCCCCGGCTCTTACAGAGCCTGATATTTATATCTTTAGTTTCTTCCTGTTATCTTTCTATAACAGTCCTGGGTCCGGGTCCCTGGCCAAGTTCCTGTTATCATGGCCATATGGCCACGGCTCATTTCTTAGAAGAGTTGTTCTTGGGGTCATGCGCATGGTTGTGCAAGCAAGCAAGCATTGTACAGAAGCCAAAAATGTTAGCTAAGCAGTCTGGGGACTTAGAAAAGTTCCTGGTCTGAGGCCTCTGTTTGTACAGGGTTCTTATTTTGCTAAAGAAAAATGTCTTTGTTTATTCCTGGCTCTTCATTTCCTCCTTTGTAGTTTGAGTGTCTGGTGTTCCTCCTGAGTGGCCGACACAGCAGCGGGCATACAGGTTGTTTAAACATGGATGTCATGGTGATTCCTCTGAAGTTTGTATTAAACCACCTAGCTATAGTTTATAAGCTTTAGGGGGTGGCGGGGAATAACTTCAGTTCTTAATTATCTTAAGCTAAAAGGACGGGAGAAAATTGGAAGCACTAGTTTGGAGAGTCATAGCCAGAGATTTGAGGAAACCAGAAGAATGCAGGTTTTGTCCAGTTCACAATGAACAGGATTAGAATCTAATATGTTATAAAGGTGCAGTATTGAAACATAATTCTTCTCTTGAAAGTCACCCTCATTTTTATTAGAGGTAATTATATTTAGACTAATTTGTTTGTAACACCTGGCCTGATTATTTCCATAAGTGCAATGAGAATGGTGGTTGACCATATAGATGTTTTTGAAATTTGTTTTGGTGGGACTTTGCTTATAAGGAACCTCAGACTGAACTTTTAGGAAGGCCTCCCAAGGCCCAAAAAGCTGAGCCACAAATTTTGCCATCAGAATTTGCCTGTAATACCTATAGATTTAGCTGAAATCCTCCCTTCGAGGCCCCCCAAATATCCTGAGATTCCTGCACCTGCCAGGAAGTGACCTTCCTTATTACTCACCTGGTGAGGCTGCTGGAGCCTGGTAAGCGAGGTAGCAGGCCAGCTCTTCCAAGGGGCTTTATTGGCCCCATAAAGTCAACCTTAGTGCCTTAAAGCTGTCTGGTCATATCTGAGTCTATGCACATCTCTCTCAAATATGACATTTCAGTCAAGACCTTGGTAATATAACCAGTGTTTCCAATTGTGTTCTGTTACAAGGAGAACAGATTCTTATCGAACTTATGCAAATAGATATATTGCCATAAAAATATAAAAATACTCACTGAGAGTTTCCAAATTCTGGAGGGATCAGGTACAGAGAAGGATAAATGTTTCAATTTTGTTTATAAAGGTAAATTATAGCTTAAGAGAATATATGGCATTTGATTAACTACAAGTGATATACCAGTGCATATCAGATTTCCTAGGAGTTTCGTATGACTTTTAGAATATTTACTTTAGTATTTGGCAATACTTCCCAGGTATTTTTATAAATCAAATAAATAAGCCAAATTAGCTAAATAGTTCTCTTTTATAAGGAGAAAATCTTCTGACATGTCCCAGGGGCCCTCTGGAAAAGTCTCAGACTTAAATAGAGTTAAAAAGGATTTTATTTAGAATTTGATTTTGGGAATTTTGTCAAAAATATCAAAATAGGCTCTAAGGCACGTATCTAAATAGGATCATAGGTCATTATAAAACAATACTTAGTTATCCATTTAAACAAAGTGACAATGAAAGATTTTAAAGGCAAATACAGAAGGTTCCACAGTTGTTAGCCAAATGTAGCTCTTTTACTACTAAGATTTTGTTAAGTACTTGAAGACCTTATTAAGACAATATTAAATATAAGAAATTATTTTGATAAAAAAATCATTCTACAATCTCTTGATGTTTTAAGAGTAGACCAATAGTTTAAGGAAACTTTGTCCTTTTAACAAACCAAAAACAAACTTGTCATCTGGTGGTGCGTTGGATTTGGCAGGAGTTGCCGCCTTAGCTCTGCTGGGCATCCTGTCGTCCCACACCTGGGAGTTCACTCAGTCCCAGACCTCTGGGGGATGGCACACGATGGAGTTTTCCCAGGCAGGCATCATCTATCCAAAAAGAGACCTGGGTTTCGAGGAAACTAAGGGTGGCTCCCAAGATGGGTGAGGAATCTCGTCCCAGGAGTGGACTTGGACATTCTGCTATGACTAAAAGCTTATGAATCACTGAACAGCCTCTCCATATGTCAGGCAAGAAAATAGATATGAGCAGAGTGGAAAGAGAATAAGGCCAGTAAAGCCCATTAAAAGGGACTTGAAGGGTTAACCAGTTAAAAATAGAAAGCTCAGGTCAGGAGCAACTTGGCCTAGAATGTTGAATACTCCACAGATAAAGAAAAGTATCTCAGCTTAGCCTATGCTTCATTGTGTCAATTAGCACATACCATTCATTATAAGATTTACTTTAGCATCTGCTAAGAGGCCCAGCTTATTCAGGAAGAATTCTATTTTAAAGCTAAGATTGCATTTTAATCAAATGGATGGTGGCTTAGCCCACCTTGGAGAAGGGCAGACAGTTGATTGATATGCTTCCAGACAGAAACTAATATCCTGGAAAGGAATCAAAGCAGAAAATTTCTTGTGTTAAGATAAAAGAAGAGAGAGGGGCGGAAGATGGCCGCGTGAGTAGAGCAGCGGAAATCTCCTCCCAAAACAACATATATCTATGAAAATATAACAAAGACAACCCTTCCTAGAATAAAGACCAGAGGACACAGGACAATATCCAGACCACATCCGCACCTGAGAGAACCCAGGGCATCGCGAAGGGGGTAAGATACAAGCCCCGGGCGGGCGGGAGCCGAGCGCCCCTCCCCCCAGCTCCCGGCGGGAGAAGAGCAGGCAGAGCGGGAGGGAGACGGAGCCCAGGACTGCCGAACACCCAGCCCCCGCCATCCGGACCAGAGTGCAGACACAGTACGTGCCCAGGGGACCCTGGATGCTAGGAAAACAGGGCAGCAAGAACAGTGAGCGGGCACTGGAGGCCGGGTGTCGGAGGACATAAGAAAAGTGCGCGACCATTTTTTTTTTTTTTGCTTTTTTGCTGTTTTGTTTTGGCGAGCGCTTTTTGGAAGTCTTAAAGGGATAGGGACCCCAATACTAGGGAAACAGGGCAGAAAGACCGGTAAGCAGAGGCCTGAGGCTGGCACCGGAGAATAAAGAAAAACGAACGACCACCTTTTTTTTTTTTTAATTTAAACATTTTTTTCTTTCTTTTTTTTTTTTTTTTGGTGGTCATTGTTTTGTTTTGTTTTGGCGGGTGCTTTTTGGAAGTCTTAAAGGGGCAGGGGGGGGGTCACTTAATCCAGAGGTAGGGAATCCGGGGATCTCTGGGCACCCTAACCCCTGGGCTGCAGGGAGCAGGGAGGCCCCTTACGGAGATAAATAGCCTCCCAGCAGCTCCTGCTCCAACGCGACTCCACCATTTTGGAGTAGCTGCCCGAGCCAGGCCACGCCCACAGCAACAGCGGAGATTGACTCCATAGCAACTGGGCAGGAAGCAGAAACCCTGTCTGCGCGCAGCTGCGCAGCACAAGCCACTAGAGGTCGCTGTTCTCCCAGGAGAGGAGGGCCACAAACCAACAAGAAAGGAAGTCCTTCCAGCTGTGACTCGTCCCAGTTCTGCAGACTATTCCTATCACCATGAAAAGGCAAAGCTACAGGCAGACAAAGATCACAGAGACAACACCAGAGAAGGAGACAGACCTAACCAGTCTTCCTGACAAAGAATTCAAAATAAGAATCATAAACATGCTGACAGAGATGCAGAGAAATACGCAAGAGAAATGGGATGAAGTCCGGAAGGAGATCACAGATGCCAGAAAGGAGATCGCAGAAATGAAACAAACTCTGGAAGGGTTTATAAGCAGAATGGATAGAATGCAAGAGGCCATTGATGGAATTGAAATCAGAGAACAGGAACGCATAGAAGCTGACAGAGAGAGAGACAAAAGGATCTCCAGGAATGAAACAATACTAAGAGAACTGTGTGACCAATCCAAAAGGAACAATATTCGTATTACAGGGGTCCCAGAAGAAGAAGAGAGAGGAAAAGAGATGGAAAGTATCTTAGAAGAAATAATTGCTGAAAACTTCCCCACACTGGGGGAGGAAGTAATCGAACAGACCACGGAAATACACAGAACCCCCAACAGAAAGGATCCAAGAAGGACAACACCAAGACACATAATAATTAAAATGGCAAAGATCAAGGACAAGGAAAGAGTGTTAAAGGCAGCTAGAGAGAAAAAGGTCACCTATAAAGGGAAACCCATCAGGCTAACGTCAGATTTCTCAACAGAAACCCTACAGGCCAGAAGAGAATGGCATGATATATTTAATACAATGAAACAGAAGGGCCTTGAACCAAGGATACTGTATCCAGCACGACTATCATTCAAATATGATGGTGGGATTAAACAATTCCCAGACAAAAAAAAGCTGAGGGAATTTGCTTTCCACAAACCACCTCTACAGAACATCTTACAGGGACTGCTCTAGATGGGAGCACTCCTAGAAAGAGCACAGCACAAAACACCCAACATATGAAGAATCGAGGAGGAGGAACAAGAAGGGAGAGAAGAAAAGAATCTCCAGACAGTGTATATAACAGCTCAATAAGTGAGCTAAGTTAGGCAGTAAGATACTAAAGAGGCTAACCTTGAACCTTTGGTAACCACGAATTTAAAGCCTGCAATGGCAATAAGTACATATCTTTCAATAGTCACCCTAAATGTTAATGGGTTGAATGCACCAATCAAAAGACACAGAGTAACAGAATGGATAAAAAAGCAAGACCCATCTATATGCTGCTTACAAGAAACTCACCTCAAACCCAAAGACATGTACAGACTAAAAGTCAAGGGACGGAAAAACATATTTCAAGCAAACAACAGTGAGAAGAAAGCAGGGGTTGCAGTACTAATATCAGACAAAATAGACTTCAAAACAAAGAAAGTAACAAGAGATAAAGAAGGACACTAAATAATGATAAAGGGATCAGTCAAACAAGAGGATATAACCATTCTAAATATATATGCACCCAACACAGGAGCACCAGCATATGTGAAACAAATACTAACAGAACTAAAGGGGGATATAGACTGCAGTGCATTCATTCTAGGAGACTTCAACACACCACTCACCCCAAAGGATAGATCCACTGGGCAGAAAATAAGTAAGGACACGGAAGCACTGAACAACACAGTAGAGCAGATGGACCTAATAGACATCTATAGAACTCTACATCCAAAAGCAGCGGGATATACATTCTTCTCAAGTACACATGGAACATTCTCCAGAATAGACCACATACTAGGCCACAAAAAGAACCTCAGAAAATTCCAAAAGATTGAAATCCTACCAACCAACTTTTCAGACCACAAAGGCATTAAACTAGAAATAAACTGTACAAAGAAAGCAAAGAGGCTCACAAACACATGGAGGCTTAACAACACGCTCCTAAATAATCAATGGATCAATGACCAAATCAAAATGGAGATCCAGCAATATATGGAAACAAATGACAACAACAACACTAAGCCCCAACTTCTGTGGGACACAGCAAAAGCAGTCTTAAGAGGAAAGTATATAGCAATCCAAGCATATTTAAAAAAGGAAGAGCAATCCCAAATGAATGGTCTAATGTCACAATTATCGAAATTGGAAAAAGAAGAACAGATGAGGCCTAAGGTCAGCAGAAGGAGGGACATAATAAAGATCAGAGAAGAAATAAATAAAATTGAGAAGAATAAAACAATAGCAAAAATCAATGAAACCAAGAGCTGGTTCTTTGAGAAAATAAACAAAATAGATAAGCCTCTAGCCAGACTTATTAAGAAGAAAAGAGAGTCAACACAAATCAACAGTATCAGAAACGAGAAAGGAAAAATCACGACGGACCCCACGGAAATGCAAAGAATTATTGGAGACTACTATGAAAACCTATATGCTAACAAGCTGGGAAACCTAGGAGAAATGGACAACTTCCTAGAAAAATACAACCTTCCAAGATTGACCCAGGAAGAAACAGAAAATCTAAACAGACCAATTACCAGCAACGAAATTGAAGCGGTAATCAAAAAACTACCAAAGAACAAAACCCCCGGGCCAGATGGATTTACCTCGGAATTTTATCAGACATACAGGGAAGACATATTACCCATTCTCCTTAAAGTTTTCCAAAAAATAGAGGAGGAGGGGATACTCCCAAACTCATTCTATGAAGCTAACATCACCCTAATACCAAAACCAGGCAAAGACCCCACAAAAAAAGAAAACTACAGACCAATATCCCTGATGAACGTAGATGCAAAATACTCAACAAAATATTAGCAAACCGAATTCAAAAATACATCAAAAGGATCATACACCATGACCAAGTGGGATTCATCCCAGGGATGCAAGGATGGTACAACATTCGAAAGTCCATCAACATCATCCACCACATCAACAAAAAGAAAGACAAAAACCACATGATCATCTCCATAGATGCTGAAAAAGCATTTGACAAAGTTCAACATCCATTCGTGTTAAAAACTCTCAACAAAATGGGAATAGAGGGCAAGTACCTCAACATAATAAAGGCCATCTATGATAAACCCACAGCCAACATTATATTGAACAGCGAGAAGCTGAAAGCATTTCCTCTGAGATTGGGAACTAGACAGGGATGCCCACTCTCTCCACTGTTATTTAACATAGTACTGGAGGTCCTAGCCATGGCAATCAGACAAAATAAAGAAATACAAGGAATCCAGATTGGTAAAGAAGAAGTTAAACTGTCACTATTTGCAGATGACATGATACCGTACATAGAAAACCCTAAAGACTCCACCCCAAAACTACTAGAACTGATATCGGAATACAGCAAAGTTGCAGGATACAAAATCAACACACAGAAATCTGTGGCTTTCCTATATACTAACAACGAACCAACAGAAAGAGAAATCAGGAAAACAACTCCATTCACAATTGCATCAAAAGAAATAAAATACCTAGGAATAAACCTAACCAAAGAAGTGAAAGACTTATACTCTGAAAACTACAAGTCACTCTTAAGAGAAATTAAAGGGGACACTAACAGATGGAAACTCATCCCATGCTCGTGGCTAGGAAGAATTAATATCGTCAAAATGGCCATCCTGCCCAAAGCAATATACAGATTTGATGCAATCCCTATGAAACTACCAGCAACATTCTTCAATGAACTGGAACAAATAATTCAAAAATTCATATGGAAACACCAAAGACCCCGAATAGCCAAAGCAATCCTGAGAAAGAAGAATAAAGTAGGGGGGATCTCACTCCCCAACTTCAAGCTCTACTATAAAGCCATAGTAATCAAGACAATTTGGTACTGGCACAAGAGCAGAGCCACAGACCAATGGAACAGACTAGAGAATCCAGACATTAACCCAGACATATATGGTCAATTAATATTTGATAAAGGAGCCATGGACATACAATGGCGAAATGACAGTCTCTTCAACAGGTGGTGCTGGCAAAACTGGACAGCTACATGTAGGAGAATGAAACTGGACCATTGTCTAACCCCATATACAAAAGTAAACTCAGAATGGATCAAAGACCTGAATGTAAGCCATGAAACCATTAAACTCTTGGAAGAAAACATAGGCAAAAACCTCTTAGACATAAACATGAGTGACCTCTTCTTGAACATATCTCCCCGGGCAAGGAAAACAACAGCAAAAATGAGTAAGTGGGACTATATTAAGCTGAAAAGCTTCTGTACAGCAAAAGACACCATCAATAGAACAAAAAGGAACCCTACAGTATGGGAGAATATATTTGAAAATGACACATCTGATAAAGGCTTGACATCCAGAATATATAAAGAGCTCACACGCCTCAACAAACAAAAAACAAATAACCCAATTAAAAAATGGGCAGAGGAACTGAACAGACAGTTCTCCAAAAAAGAAATACAGATGGCCAACAGACACATGAAAAGATGCTCCACATCACTAATTATCAGAGAAATGCAAATTAAAACTACAATGAGGTATCACCTCACACCAGTAAGGATGGCTGCCATCCAAAAGACAAACAACAACAAATGTTGGCGAGGCTGTGGAGAAAGGGGAACCCTCTTACACTGCTGGTGGGAATGTAAGTTAGTTCAACCATTGTGGAAAGCAGTATGGAGGTACATCAAAATGCTCAAAACAGACTTACCATTTGACCCAGGAATTGCACTCCTAGGAATATACCCTAAGAACGCAGCAATCAAGTTTGAGAAAGACAGATGCACCCCTATGTTTATTGCAGCACTATTTACGATAGCCAAGAATTGGAAGCAACCTAAATGTCCATCGATAGATGAGTGGATAAAGAAGATGTGGTACATATACACAATGGAATACTACTCAGCCATAAGAAAAGGGCAAATCCAGCCATTTGCAGCAACATGGATGGAGCTGGAGGGTATTATGCTCAGTGAAACAAGCCAAGCGGAGAAAGAGAAATACCAAATGATTTCACTTATCTGTGGAATATAAGAACAAAGGAAAAACTGAAGGAACAAAACAGCAGCAGAATCACAGAACTCAAGAATGGACTAACAGGTACCAAAGGGAAAGGGACTGGGGAGGATGGGTGGGTAGGGAGGGATAAGGGGGGGAGAAGTAGGGGGGTATTAAGATTAACATGCATGGGGGGGTGGGAGAAAAGGGAGGGCTGTACAACACAGAGGAGGCAAGTAGTGATTCTACAACATTTTGCTATGCTGATGGACAATGACTGTAAAGGGGTTTATAGGGGAGACCTGGTATAGGGGAGAGCCTAGTAAGCATAATATTCGTCATGTAAGTGTAGATTAGTGATACCAAAAACAAAGAAAAAAAAAAAAGTGCAGTTCCTGTGTGGTAACCTCCAACGAGTTCTACACAAGGGTATAAAGGGCATATAAAAGTGTAGGCAAAGGGTCTGTTTGTGTTTATACAGAGGATCAAAGCCTAATTGGGCTACCCCAAAAATGAACTAAGATACGATATGAAAAAGAACTTCCAACATCAGCACTCTCTGGAAGACTCATGCCAGAAGATGATCATCAAAAAACCCCAACAAAGATCCACGCACTGCTACAGCTGTAGATGCACTCAGCCCACCCGTTCCTGGACTTGCCATGGGAATGAGGAAGGAGATATCTAAACTGGCCTGTGCATACAGTAAAATAACAAATTTGACTGGATCTATACTGTTGGAACTCAACCAAGAATTTGGAGAAGTGCAAATTGTAGCGCTCCAAAGTCTTACAACTACAGACTCTTTACTGTTACAAGAACATATGGTATGTGAACAGTCCCCAGGAATGGGTTTTTTTAATTTGTCTGATTTCTCTCAGACTGTTCAAGTTCAGTTGGACAATATCCACCATGTCATAGATAAGTTTTCACAAATGCCTAAGGTGCCTAACTGGATTTCTTGGTTTCACTGGAGATGGCTGGTAATTACAGATATGCTTTGGTTATGTAACTATACTCCTATTATGTTAATGTGTGTGCGCAATTTAAGTAGTAGCTTAAAACCTATATATGCTGAAGTTACTCTACAAGAAGATATGCCAAAGAAATAATCAATCTTCCCATGTTTTCTTCCACCTGCTACTTCTACAGCTTTTCTTCTTCCTTCCTAATTACAACCCTTAAATAGAATTCGTGCCTCGTATCAAATTTATCGAGTATCATAATTCTTCCAAGTGGTAAAGATACCTCAAGACAAATGCTGGGCATAGAAGCCACAGGGCATAAATATGCAAAGATGTAAAAAGCTAACCTTTTCAAACAATAAGGCTTCTCTCTCACTTACCAACTTCACATTTCCCTGTATGGCCCCGGAAGATGACTGGTTAGCCAGAGACGGGTAAGATTCCTCAAGGGAGGAACAACCTAAGACAGGCACAGTCGCAGGGGGGCCATCAGGTGAGAAATTGGGGATCAACAGAGGTGAGGCTTAGAACCTCACCCCCCCTGTTCTGAGAGAAATCTTCTGCATACGTGGATGTTTTATTGCCCTGGTCTAGCTTGGATTAACACATAGTCTACAGGCACACACCTGATCATCTACATTTGCTCTCTTACAACACTAAACTATGTTTTCTACCTTTATCTTGTATCTACCTACCACTTCAGCATTTTATTAAAAATAATAATAATAAAGAGAGAAATGTAGTATCCACACATAAATCAAGTATAAAAACCAAATGAGTATTCATATTTGAACTGACTGTTTAGAGTTCATAATGCATGAGCAAAACTGAAAGTTTCAGTGATGACTGCCCTTGTACTGTTCACTATGTAACTTATTCATTATGTAAGAATTTGTTCTCCATGTAAGAACTTGTTTGTTATGCCTCAGAAGATTGGAGACTGACGAAAATTAGGCTTGGGGTGGATTAATGATTGTGCATTGAGCATTGACTCCCCTATACAGAATTTTATTGTCGTTAACAATCATTTGATCAATAAATATGAGAGATGCCCTCACAAAAAAAATAATAAATAAATAAATTAATTAATTTAAAATAAATAAATAAATAAATAAAAAATGACAGACTTCCAATGGTAAAATAAATAAGTAACCGGGATGTAATGTATAGCATAAGGAATATAGTCAAGATAATGTAACAGCTTGGTAGGGTGATAGCTGGAACCTCGAATTATGTATATAAATGTTCTACCACTGTGTTGTACACTTGAAACTAATGTAATGTAATACTGTGCGTCAACTACCCTTCAATAAAAAAATAATTATTAAAAAAAAAAAAAAAGAAAAAGAAAAGGGCAAATCCAATCATTTGCAGCAACATGGATGGAGCTGGAGGGTATTATGCTCAGTGAAACAAGCCAAGCGGAGAAAGAGAAATACCAAATGATTTCACTTATCTGTGGAGTATAAGAACAAAGGAAAAACTGAAGGAACGAAACAGCAGCAGAATCACAGAACTCAAGAATGGACTAACAGGTACCAAAGGGAAAGGGACTGGGGAGGATGGGTGGGTAGGGAGGGATAAGGGGGAGGAGAAGTAGGGGGGTATTAAGATTAACATGCATGGGGGGGTGGGAGAAAAGGGAGGGCTGTACAACACAGAGAAGGCAAGTAGTGATTCTACAACATTTTGCTATGCTGATGGACAGTGACTGTAAAGGAGTTTATAGGGGAGACCTGGTATAGGGGAGAGCCTAGTAAACATAATATTCATCATGTAAGTGTAGATTAGTGATACCAAAAAAAAAAAAAAAAAAAGGGCAGTTCCTGTGTGGTAACCTCCAATGAGTTCTACACAAGGGTATAAAGGGCATATAAAAGTGTAGGCAAAGGGTCTGTTTGCGTCTATACAGAAGATCAAAGCCTAATTGGGCTACCCTGAAAATGAACTAAGATACAATATGAAAGAGAACTTCCAACATCAGCACTCTCTGGAAGACTCATGCCAGAAGATGACCATCAAAAAACCCCAACAACGATCCTCGCACTGCTACAGCTGTAGATGCACTCATCCCACCAGCTCCTGGACTTGCCATGGGAATGAGGAAGAAGATATCTAAGCTGGCCTGTGCATACAGTAGAACAACAAATTTGACTGGATCTATACTGTTGGAACTCAACCAAGAATTAGGAGAAGTGCAAATTGTAGCGCTCCAAAATCTTACAACTACAGACTATTTACTGTTAAAAGAACATAAGGGATGTGAACATTCCCCAGGAATGGGTTGTTTTAATTTGTCTGATTTCTCTCAGACTGTTCAAGTTCAGTTGGACAATATCCACCATATCATAGATAAGTTTTCACAAATGCCTAAGGTGCCTAACTGGTTTTCTTGGTTTCACTGGAGATGGCTGGTAATTACAGGTATCCTTTGGTTATGTAACTATACTCCTATTATGTTAATGTGTGTGCGCAATTTAATTAGTAGTTTAAAACCTATACATGCTGAAGTTACTCTACAAGAAGATATGTCAAAGAAATAATCAATCTTCCCATGTTTTCTTCCGCCTGCTACTTCTATAGCTTTTCTTCTTCCTTCCTAATTACAACCCTTAAATAGAATTCGTGCCTCATATTAAATTTACCGAGTATCATAATTCTTCCAAGTGGTAAAGATACCTCAAGACAAATGCTGGGCATAGAAGCCACAGGGCATAAATATGCAAAGAAGTAAAAAGCTAACCTTTTCAAACAGTAAGGCTTCTCTCTCACTTACCAACTTTACATTTCCCTGTATGGCCCCGGAAGATGACTGGTTAGCCAGAGACGGGTAAGATTCCTCAAGGGAGGAACAACCTAAGACAGGCACAGTCGCAGGGGGGCCATCAGGTGAGAAATTGGGGATCAACAGAGGTGAGGCTTAGAACCTCACCCCCCCTGTTCTGAGAGAAATCTTCTGCATACGTGGATATTTTATTGCCCTTGTCTAGCTTGGATTAACACATAGTCTACAGGCACACACCTGATCATCTACATTTGCTCTCTTACAACACTAAACTATGTTTTCTACCTTTATCTTGTATCTACCTACCACTTCAGCATTTTATTAAAAATAATAATAATAAAGAGAGAAATGTGGTATCCACATATAAATCAAGTATAAAAACCAAATGAGTATTCATATTTGAACTGACTGTTTAGAGTTCATAATGCATGAGCAAAACCGAAAGTTTCTGTGATGACTGCCCTTGTACTGTTCACTATGTAACTTATTCATTATGTAAGAATTTGTTCTACATGTAAGAACTTGTTTGTTATGTCTCAGAAGATTGGAGACTGACGAAAATTAGGCTTGGGGTGTATTAATGATTGTGCATTGAGCATTGACTCCCCTATACAGAATTTTATTGTCGTTAACAACCATTTGATCAATAAATATGAGAGATGCCCTCACAAAAAAAATAATAAATAAATTAATTAATTAATTTAAAATAAATAAATAAATAAATAAAAAATGACAGACTTCCAATGGTAAAATAAATAAGTAACCAGGATGTAATGTATAGCATAAGGAATATCGTCAAGATATTGTAACAGCTTGGTAGGGGGATAGCTGGAACCTAGAATTATGTATATAAATGTTTTATCACTGTGTTGTACACTTGAAACTAATGTAATGTAATACTGTGCATCAACTACCCTTCAATAAAAAATAATTATTTAAAAAAAAAAAAAGATAAAAGAAGAAACAATTTCTTATCAAAGATGAACATTCTGAGACTATTTGGCAGGTCCCCACCTGGCTCTGTCACTTTCCTGAAAATCCTCAACCACCTATAAAACCCCACCCAGACTCTAAACCTTTCAGCACACCTTTCTCTGAGGTCGCCTGCACTTTCTAAGTGCGTAACTTTATTAAAGCTTTCCCAATTTTTGAGTGCCTCTTCTATGAGGTAGCTCATAGTCCACTTCTCTGAGTGTGCACTTTCTCTCTTTAAATAAAACTTAAACCTTTCAGGACACCTCTCCTTTCTGAGGTCACCCACACTTTCTCTCTCTTCAAGTGCACAACTTTAAATAAAACTTTTACTCTGCTTCACTACCATGTCTCTTTGTGGCAGCGGGGACAAGCACCGAGGAAAATACACAATGCCCCCCTAACACGTATACAGGGAGTGACTGTGTGGGATTTTTAAAAATGTATATTTAAGTTTAATTTCATTGAAATTAATGTTTTCAGGATAATACTTGTCCTTACTTCCTGAGAAGCATGCTGGTCTTTTTTTTTATTAAGGTATTATTGATATACACTCTTATGAAGGTTTCACATGAAAAAACAATCCGGTTACTACCTTTACCCATATTATCAAGTCCCCACCCATACGCCAATGCAGTCACTGTCCATCATTGTAGTAAGATGCCACAGATCCACTATGTGCCTTCTCTGTACTGCACTGTTCTCCCCATGATCCCATTTGTACTAAACATAATATCCCTCAATTCCCTTCTCCCTCCCTCCCCACCCATCCTACCACACTCCTCCCCTTTGGTAACCACTAGTTCCTTCTTGGAGTCTCTGAGTCTGCTGCTATTTGTTCCTTCAGTTTTGCTTCATTGTTATACTCCACAAATGAGGGAAGTCATTCGGCACTTGTCTTTCTCCACCTGGCTTATTTCACTGAGCATAATGTCCTCCAGCTCCATCCATGTTGTTGCAAATAGTAGGATTTCTTTCTTTCTTATAGCTGAATAGTATTCCATTGTGTATATGTACCACATCTTCTTAATCCATTCATCTACTGATGGACACTTAGGTTACTTCCATATCTTGGCTACTGTAAACAGTGCTGCAATAAACATATGGGTGCATCTGTCTTTTTGAATCTGAGAAGTTGTATTCTTTGGGTAAATTCCAAGGAGTGGGATTCCTGGGTCAAATAGTTTTCCTATTTTTAGTTTTTTGAGGAACCTCCATATTGCTTTTCACAATGGTTGAACTAGCTTACATTCCCACCAGCAGTGTAGAAGGGTTCCCCTTTCTCCACATGCTCGCCAGCATTTGTTGTTCTTAGTCTTTTCGATGCTGGCCATCCTTACTGGTGTGAGGTGATATCTCGTTGTGGTTTTTATTTGCGTTTCCCTGATAATTCGTGGTGTGGAGCATCTTTTCATGTGTCTGTTGGCCATCTGAGTTTCTTCTTTGGAGAACCGTCTCTTCATATCCTCTGCCCATGTGTTAATCGGGTTATTTGCTTTTTGGGTGTTGAGGTGTGTAAGTTCTTTATATATTTTGGATGTTAACCCCTTGTTGGATATGTCATTCACAAATATATTCTCCCATATTGTAGGATGCCTTTTTGTTCTGTTGATGGTGTCCGCTGCTGTACAGAAACTTTTTAGTTTGATGTAGTCCCATGAGTTCATTTTTGCTTTTGTTTCCCTTGCTCGAGGATATGCGTTCAGGAAGAAGTTGCTCATGATTATATTCAGGAGATTTTCACCTATCTTTTCTTCTAAGAGTTTTATGGTTTCATAACTTACATTCAGGTCTTTGATCCATTTCAAGTTCACTTTTGTGTATGGGGTTAAACAATAATCCAGTTCCATTCTCTTGCATGTAGCTGTCTAGTTTTTTTTTTTTTTTTTTTTGTAGATAATTATTTTTTTATTGAAGGGTAGTTGACACACAGTATTACATTACATTAGTTTCAGGTGTACAACATAGTGATTCAACATTTATATACATGACAATTCTAGGTACCATGTAGCTGTCTAGTTTTGCCAACACCAGCTGCTGAAGAGGCTGTCATTTCCCTATTGTATGTCCATTGTGTGGGATATTTTAACATTGGGTTTCCCTCTACCCCCAAAATAGCACACGTTTCTGAGGTCAGAGGTCCAGAGTGAGAAGTCAGGACAGATTAAGTGGCTCCAATCAACTAGGAGTTGAATAGGCTTGCCTGCACATCTAGGGTCCCCCAAGTTTCCTCTCCTGAGATGGTGGTGTTCTCCGGAGCCTCTGGGAAGCTCGGGCTCCATCAGTCAGCCATGGTCATTGCCGGTAAAGACACAGACCCAGATCCCTTTAGAGCTGGGGGCAGTGCCTCTGCCAGCAACCCCTCTGCATGAGGGGCATGGCTTTTGGGGTGAGACTGCAGATTGGGGATTGGGGCATTCACAACTCCAGTGCTCCCGGATCCCACAGAGATGCCAGCTCCTTTCCTGTGTGGTCTCTTCTGGGGGTGTCCCTGGAGGCCCTGAGATGGGTTAGGGGCCTTCATGGTGGTGGCTAAGGTTTGGGCCTGCCTTCGATCACGGTCGTCCTTTTCCTCCTCAGACTGATTTCAATTGTCAATACAGAGAAAGTCATATCAATTTTTAAGTCTGACATGGATAAGAGGACATGTACTCTAGCCGTCCCCTGGGGACCTCTTGCTCCCTCCTTTAAGGGGATGAGGGTGTAGACGGAGATGCCTTCACTCTGCCCCTTTGTTACAGGGAAAGGCCTTTTTTAACCCTCCTCCAGCTACGTGGACAAGGAATTCAAAGCAAAAGGACTCTAGAAGACAGTATTTTTTTTTTTTTTAGCAAGGTACCCTCTGGAAGAGTGAGCCGGTGGCCTGAGAGGCCAGGACCAGCCTTGTTTATCTGAAAAGCATGAGGGGTGGGTTAAGGCGGGGCGAGTTGATTGACCGGTTCAGATCATATCCAGCTGTGGCTCTGCGCATGCTCCTACCTACAATGCAGCCGGGAAAACCCACGGGAGTGGGGTAGGGGGGAGACAGCTGGTGATTATGGGAAGGGGCCCGGGGCCTGCCTGGACATGCGTCCTGTGCAGGTGTCAGCTTTGGGGATTTCCCAGCTCTGTGTTACTTCTCGTTTTAGACAAAAAGTGGTTATGAATCCACCTACGAAGTTTACCAGCTTCCGCCTCTCTCTTCCTTTCTGCAGCTCACATTTTACTAACTGCTGACTCTGTCCCTTGGTCCACTGTTTCACAGTGCTTGGCCTCCGGCCCGACTCTCTCAGGAGGCACCTTGGGTTTAGAATTTCCTTGACTTACGGTATGCGGGGTGTCAGCGAAGGCTCAGAGTTGCTAAGTGGGGTTGCTGTGCCTCCCCTTCAGCCTGAAAGTCAGGGAGTGTATTTCTGTGTCACTTCTGCACTTGTCTGGGCCATTTCTTAGCTCCATAATGGCCTGGACATCAGGACTGTTGGTAAAACTGCAGTATTTTCAGAATCTCTTGCCTGGCTTTAGTGCATCTCTGTATCAATAGGTAATCACAGGGGGGAGCGAGGGCATATCCAGAGAGGTTGAGTGAGGTCACTTTTTGAAGCCAGGTTGCAAGAGATAGGGGCAAGCAGAAGTGGAAGACTGCTTGTACACAAAAATTGGGTTTCTCCCACTCTATTTCTCCTTTTGACTGATTCAGTTTCAAAGGTATTTTGCCCCAGGTGGGGAAAGTATATTCCCCCCAGAGTTACAAGGACTTACATCCATTTTCCTTGTCACCTACAAAAGAGATCCAACCGTAGGACAGCACTGTCATCGAGGCTGCCGTCCTTGGCCAGGCTTCCCCATCCTCCAGCTCATATTTACAGGGTTAATATATAATAAAACAAACACATCAGAATCCTTGTTCTGTGAGGCTTGCTCAGAGTCTCCAGATCCTTGGTGACATGACTGTTCTGAAAAGGGGAAAAACAAGCCCAAAAGGTGAATGCGCCGAGTGTGTCCGGAATGCATACAGTAGGTCTCATGACTCCCCTTGTGTTCTTCTACAATACATAAATACTTCTCCAGAGCGTCACATCTCAACCGGCTGGAGACTTCATGAAAGCTAAACACAGATTCAAGAACTGATGGTGTTAAATTCCCGCTTGAACTCCTGCAGGTATTCTATAGATGTTAAAATTTACTTGCTTAGTAAATATGAGGAGTGCCTTCTTGGCATTACTCTTGTGCTGCAACGCCTTGAGTCCCCTTTCAGATTTTCAGCCTTCCGTCGCGTTCCCCCACATCTGCGGGTCAGAAGTAAGGAGGGACCGCCACATACTGGGGCCATACATTGTTCCAAAAGAAAATTCACTTTTTCCTCTTCAGGCTGTCCGCAAGGAGTCTGTCCCTGTGTTTGAGGATGCGGCCCAGAGGCAAATCCTTGGGACTGGAGGCAGTGTTGCCATTGTCTTCAGGAGGTTGGCCCTGAAAAGAAGAGGAGCAGCCAGGGGAGGATCCATCCTGGAGGGACTGTGAGACCACAGGCCTCAGGCATCCTCTTATTAAGGAAAACCAGAAAACCTGGACTGGATCGCCAATGGAAGAACCAAGGGGCACTTGGAGGTCTTGGAGGATGGAGGTTTGTTTCATACCAGCAGGCTCAGAGTAGAGTGATCTCCAAATGTCTGAGCCCCAAGTACAGCAGGGCCACACCTTTTATGCATTTACTACAAAGCTAGGGGGAAGTCAGCACCCCGGAACTGTTGCAGTGGGAATGATTAGGTCACTATAGGTGTATTCAGGATGCTAGTTATATTTTAACCTATTTCTCTACATTCCTGAAGCCTTAACAGAAACTCTGTTGTGCCCCATTTCCTTGAGTCTCCGCGTGGAGCTGCAGCCACCAAGCTCAGTTGCGAGATGCAAAAACACAACAGGTCTTTATTGCTAGTTCGAACTAGGGTCTCAGCAGCCCGTCAGAACACAGGACACAATCTGAGACCCTGAACAAGTTCCATTTTTGCTTTGATACTTTTGGAAATTGGAAGTGGCTTGAGCGGGAAACTTCTTACTCAAGATGGAGAACACAGAACAAAATGGAGGCACATAGTTATTCAAGATGGGGGACACAAAATGGAGGCAGGGGTCAAGCTAACCTTCCAGGGGTCCCACATGTTTCCTTGGCTTCCTTGGCTTCCCACCAGACTTGCCAAGAGGGTGAGGGAGTTGAGTACTTTCTGAATATTTCCTCATCACCCTTATGTCCTCTTCCTCACAGGGGCAGTGACTAGCTTGCCCTGTGACTTTCCCTGCAGCCATGGAGTCCCACGGCACCCCAGGGAGGTGGATGGGAGACTTTGACAGGGAACATACCAGTGATCAAGCCTGATGTTCTGGGATGAATTCCCCTGGATTGGGTACTGCTGGGGAGAAAGAAATTTCCTCTACCCCTCCAGTTGGTGTTTTAAGAATCAAACTAACATGCGACAGATTAACAGTGTAAGGCTGGAGGCACCAGGGGAAGGGGTGAGCCTGCTGGACAAGCTCAGGCCTCACCAAACAAGGCGAAGAGACCAACAGGTTCCCGTCTGACAACATTCCAGAAACTGATCAGATAACATTCCTAACTAGAGCCCTCCCCAGGCTAGAAGAATAGTGGTAACTGTCCAGTACCTGGCTAAAAGCCAATGAGAGACCTCCACATACCCTAGGTGAGCCAATCCTCGCACCACTGTACACCTTTGCTCTCCTTTCCCCTTCCTTCTTTAAAAACTTGCTGCCTGCCCTGCTGGGCACGACTTCCCCAGCCTCCATTTCTGTAGACTGGGAAACCTTGCCCAGGAACTGTGCTCAAATAAACTACCTGGCCCTTTGTTGCCTCTCTTCGCCTGCTTATTTCGGCTAGAATTTATCTTACAAACAGGAGAAAAAAAAACAAAGTTTAATTCTGTACGTATGGGGAAGCCATAGACATGCATTCCAGAGACAGTTGGGGAGAGTGAGATAATATGTCATCCTGAACCTAGGAGAGGCGGGAAGGAGTCCGAGACTTCAAAGGAAAAGGGAAGCAATGCTATTCACAGAAATAGGAAAAGAGTAAATAGACACATTCACTGGGCCACACAGTAACAATGAAGGGAGCACAGGGAGGAATTTTAACAGACTTAACCAATCCCTGTCTACCACCCCTAGTTTACTTTATAATATAGCTGCTACGGTGATGGCTCTCCTCCTGGAGCAAGTCCTCCATCTAAATTCTTTTTACACAGTTGGTGGGTAAAGTTTCTTTGAGTCTTTTGGTCCTTGATGGTTTTCAGCTCAAAATAACCTGCATGTCAGAATGGCACATCTTGAGGGCCTGACATTGGTCCCTACAGCGTCCTTGTGGTTTCAGGACACTTGGAGGTCCTCCTGCCCTAAGGGATCATTAGGCTGCAACACTGGCCACTGGAGGAGGGACATACTGTTTTGATTGTATTTTAATTGCCTGATCTGGAGAAAGCCTCTGATCTTTTAAATTTTGGTCTGTTAGGCAGGAAAATAGATAAGAGGAGTAGGGGTGGGGGGTGGAGAATAAGGCCAGTAAAGCCCACTAAAAGGGACTCAAATAGTTAACCAGATAAAACCAGAGAGCCGGAAGACTCACAGAGCTAATGAGTTAATCAGCTGAAGCTCCAAAGGCCAAGAGTAACTTGAAATATCCGGATATTCCCCAGATAAAGAAAAGTATCCGAGCACAGCCCATGTCTTTACTGTGTCAATTAGATCATGCCATTGTAAGATGTGCTTTAGTCTGTTAAAAGGCCCAGCTTATTCTTTAACTTAACCTACATGCTGGTTTTTTTTCCTCCTCCAGCCCCTAAATCAAGTCATCTGCAACCTCCAGCCCCTAAAACAAGCATCATGATTAACTTTCCAAACAAGCCCAACTATAAACAGCATAGTAAAAACAGGAAATATCCCATCTTAAAAGCTAAGATTGCATTTTAAAATCTGGGAAGTTAAGAAGTTTCTTAACATATTCTTTAGGAAACAGACAATAACTCAGCCTACCTTGGGGGCAGGGCAGGCTGTCTTGATTGATATGTTCCTAGAGGGAAGCTGATACCCTGGGGAGGAATCAGATCAGTAAATTTCTTGTCCTAAGTTAATTCTGCAGAATTCCCTGGAGGACTGATAATAGAAGAGAAGAGACATAATGTCTCTCATCAAAGCTAAATATCTTGAGACCACTTAACATGTCTACAACCCCTAGCCCTTTGTCACATGCCTGAAAAATCCGTAAGCTTCTCCTCTCTGAGGTCGCCTGCACTTTTTCTCAACCTTTTAGGGTGCCTCTCTCTGAGGTCGCCTGTACTTTCTCTTTAAGTGTGTAACTAAATAAAACATTTCCTCTGCTTCACTACTGTCTCTGCCCTTCAATTCTTTGTTGCTGTGGGGACAAGAACCAAGGAAAATAAACAATGCCCCCCTAATAGGTCCATGTAGGATTTAGCTTTATTATATTTCAAAATAGTTGAACTACTTTAACCCGGTGGTGTTAACTGAGGTAGATCAGGAACATGGGGCAAGCATCATGATGAATTTTTCCTCCCTTTGATGAAAAATGCCAAGATATAAATAGTATAGTAAAACAGGAGGGACTCCATCTTAAGTCTAAGGTTCCATTTTAAAAACCAGGGAGTTAGGAGGTAAGATTCCTAACATACTTTACGGTAATCAGACAATAACCTATCCTATCTTAAGGCAGGGCAAGCAGTCCTAAATGATATGTCCTCACTGCTTGAGGGTAACCATTATCTTGGAGAGGAACAGGACCAAGAAATTCCTTGTGTTAAGTTTATCTTACAGAATATTTAAGGGACTATATGCTAGGGGGAATTGAAGGGCAGAGACGCAGTAGTGAGGCAGAGTAAAAGTTTTACTTAAAGTTATGCACTTAAAGAAAAAGTGCAAGCAACCTCAGAGAGGCATGCCCTGAAAGATTTAAGTTTTATTTAAAGAAAGAGAATGTGTGGGCAATCTCATAGAGAGGTGCACGCTGAAAGGTTGAGAGAAAGTTTTATTTAAGGCAAAAAGGTACACACTAGGAGAAAGGGGAATGTGGGCTATCTCAGAGAAGAGGCGCAATGAAAGGTTTAAGTTTTATTTAAAGACAGAAAGTGCAGACTTGGAGAAAGGGGAACTGTACCACAGACAAGAGGCATGCTGAATGATTTTGGGAAAGTTTTATTTAAGGCTATGCACTTAGAAATTGTGGGTGACCTCAGAGAGAGGTGTACCCTGCAAGTTTGGGGTTCCCCCTTTTAAGGATTTTTCAGGAATGTGACAAAGGGCTAGTGGTATGGACTTGTCAAGTGGTCCCAAGATGTTTATCTTTGATGATAGACATTAAGTCACTTTTCAGTCTTCCAGGTAATTCTGCAAAATTAACACAAGAAATTTATTGATCCGGTTCCTCCCTTTGAGCAGGTTCCCTCTGGGAAGTATCAATCAAGACCACCTGTCCTGCACCCAAGGTGAGCTGAGTTATTGTCTGTTCGCTAAAGAATGTGTTAAGATTTTTAACTTCTTAACTCCCTGTGTTTTAAAATGCAATTTTAACTTTAAGATGGAATATTTCCTGTTTTTACTATGCTGGCTATATCTGAGCTTATTTGGAAAGTTAATCACGATGCTTGTCTCCTGCCCAGGTTGCAGATTAGTTGATTAGGGGCTGGAGGAGGAGAAAAAAAAGCAGCATATAGGTTAAGTTAAAGAATAAGCTGGGCTTTTTAGCAGGCTAAAGTACATCTTACAATGGCATGATCTAATTGACGCAGTGAAGACATGGACTGTGCTCAGATACTTTTCTTTATCTGGGGAATATTTGGACATTCCAAGTTACTCCTGGCCTTTGGAGCTTCAACTAATTAACTCATGAACTCTGAGTGTTTTCTGGCTCTCTAGTATTATCTGGTTAACTCTTTGACTCCCTTTTAGTGAGCTTTCCTGGCCTTAATTCTCTCTCCACCCCACTCATATCTATTTTCCTGCCTAACATATGGATGGTGACATAATGTCTCTCACCAGAGATAGACATCATGACACCACAGGTCAAGCCTATGCCCCACCTGCCCCTTTGCCCCATTCTTGAAAGCCTTAAAAGACAGAATTCTATGCCCTTAGGTACGCCTCTCCTCTCTGAGATTGCCTGCACTCCCCTTTCTTCAAGTGTATATTTTGCCTTAAATAAAAAGCCTTCTTGATGCTCAACTTACTGCATTTTGTCTCTGCACTCTTCCAAGCCTCTTGGAAGGTTAATAAGAGACCCCTTTCCCAGTGGTAAGCATCTTTGTTACTTCACCATTTCATTCAGTTTTCTAGACTTAAGCACAAGTCTTCTTCTCTCTCTCTGTCCTACTTCAGACAAGTAGGGAGGGGCTGCTGAGAGCTCTGATTAGGACTTGGAAGTTCGTTCCCGTCACCTGTGTGACCCTGACAGGACTGCAGCGATAAGATCATGCTCTTCAGTAGTCTGCCCGAAAAGCTCCTTTCTTTGTCTTTGAAAAGTTCTCAGAACATAATCTCACTCCATCCAATGGCTCTGTGGCTCCCCCACATCCTGGGGTGGGATGGGCTTAGCTCCCACACTGTGAAGATTCAAGTGGACACTGGGCACCTGGTGACCCTGGCTTTGCGAGTTGGCGAGGGAGCTGCCCTCTGCCGAGCAGGGTTCAATGAGCTTCCCTTTCCTCCCTCTGCTCTTCCTTGCTCTCTGCTGCTTGTACAGAGGCTGCCATCCACTACCACTCTTGCTTTAATGAATTCCTTCCTTACCTACACTCTTCCAACCTGCTCGACAATTCTTTCTCAATCAGAGTCAAGAACCCTTTCCAGGCTGAGCTTTCACCTGGTGTGCAGGGAGAGACCTCCCCAAGTCGCAGCTGCCCCGCAACGCTACCAAGTCCAAGTTCCTGCCATTTGCCGTACAACAGTCCAATAAGTGGAGAGACAGGGTGTTGGGGCAAAGAAAGTGACCTTATTTGGAAAGTGGGCAGACCAGGAAAATGGGAGATTCATGTCCTAAAGCACCATCTTATCTCAAGGTCTGTAAGCTATGTTAGGGAAGGGGCAGCAGGAGGGGGAGTGACTGAAGGCTGCAGACATCTGGGTGCCAGCCAGGGTCTGGGGAGCACCGAGAACGGGTACAGTGTTCCTGTAAATCTTAGACAGGGTAATTATTATTTTTACCTACATTTCCCTGTCTCCTGGAGGAGGCAAGCTCTGGGTACAGAGCAATTTGCTGAAATCTCAAACTAAGCAAAATTCCTTTGATGATGAACACGACTACATGCAGAGCTTCAGGGATGAGCAGAATCCCTTTTCCCTTTTCTTCCTCCTTTTTGCCCAAAGGTTGAGGCACTAAAGGAGATAAATACAGTATAAAGGCAGAGAGGTCAACTTTTTCACTCCGTTGCAGTAACAATTAGATGGTGAATGAGGCAGGCCCAAAGGGAGAAATCTCTTTCCTCTCTATCACCAGCCCAGGAGTAAAAGGACCAGTTCTCTGTTCTTTGATACCCAGCATATACACAATGAGAGATATCCCTTAAGACAATTATAAGACCTTTTGCCCAAGTGACAAATCATCTGACCCACATTTTTGCCTCACACCCCAGGAAAAAGGGTAGGAAAATAGGAACGAGAGGAAGAGTATGATATGTTTACCTAAATAGTCTCCCAGAGTCTCTTTGGTTTTAACTTCCATCCTTAGAATTTTGCCAAGTTAAACCATGGGAATTCATTGAATTTCTACATCATTTTCAAATTAATATAAAATACTGAAACATTAATTGATAAATCTAAATTGATCTCTCTTGTCTTATTAGAGAGAAACTAAAGATAAATGTGGGTGTGCTGGTAGGCATGTTTGGAACTTTATTAAAAAATTGTACTTAATGAAGTGCACTTCTAGAAATTGTTAAATATATTCATAAATTTGCTAGTCTAAAGAATGCTGCTGTAAAGTGTACAATTTACATACAACCTAGTTTTCACTGGAAATTAAGGTTTCTAAAAATTAAGGATTTTAATACGTGTAATTAAACTACTAGAGTTAATAGGGAAACATCTCTGTATGCAAGAAAAAGTAGAATGTATGCTTTGGTAAAAGAAGGTATGAAGTAATATTGATTAAATGGATAACTAAGTATTGTTTCATAATGATATGTGATCCTATTTAATCAAATGTTCAAGCCTTTTGATATTTTTGACAACCTCAAATTTGAAATAAAGTCCTTTTACCTCTAGTTCACTCTGAGATTGTCCAGAGGGCCCCTGGGACATGTCAGAGGATTTTTTTCTCCTCATAAAAGAGAGATACTAAACTAAGTAGGCTTATTTACTTGGAATGTTAAGTTATATGGGAAGCATGATCAAATCAGTGATGTGAACCTTCCCAGACTACAGTTGTGTAGAAAGATGTTACTGAAATAGGTGTTTCAGAACTTACATGAAACTCCTGGAACTTGATATGCCCTGGTATGTCATCTCTTGTCATTGTAGTTATTGAAATGTTACATGTCGCAGAAATAATGGCATTTTCTTGGCAACTGCATCACAATGAGCTCTCACTGGACCTTTGACCATGGCCATTTTTTAGTCTTCCATCATTTATGGACAGTAACTGTGTTACTCAGATGCTTTTACAAACATGTCCCCCCAAAAGGGCCTCATCTTCAAGGACATTCATGGAAAAGACTTTTGACAAAAATGGTTTTCTGATAACCTTAAAATCACAAGAAGGAACTGTGAGAGTTTCTGAAACTAGTGCAAAAACTGGATTCTGGCAGGACAAGAATTATTAACAAGGGCCTGGGAGAATGGAGGGAGATTATATTTTTATAATTATATTTCACATAATTTTGTATTACATTTATATAGATTATTATACTTTTTATGACTCTTGTTTAAAACCTTACTGATTCCCTAATGTTCACTTTTCCAGATTTAAAGAAACTTTTTCCCTTAAGCCATCTATACTTTAGAGCAATTTGGTCAAATTTACCCTTGAAAACAAATAGGGAACATTTATCTTTTTCTCCCTACCTGATCCTTCCAGAATTCAGAAACTCTCAGTGAGTATTTTTGTCAGAGTCCAGCTCCAACCTGGGTGGGAACATCAAAGGAAAGGACAGCGTTGGTGAATGAGGAGATGAGACCCAAGGTCAGGTTGAGGCATCTCTTAGCATAAGCCAGCAGTGTCTTTATTTTTATAGTATTTTAATTCCAAAATTGCAAAATGTCTTTCTTTGATCATAGATGATACAATCCTTTTTCCTTTCAATTTCTGCATAATTCTGGCTCATTACCCTTAAGAATGATCAGATATTTTCCTCTTGCACTTTCCTTCTAACATTTAATCTTTAACTTTCCCTCTGTCTGCTTTGATTAGTGATTCATGTGAGCTACGTGCCAGGTGCCAGGCAGAATATGGCGTGCGGCAAAGTGTGGGTTATGTTTTTGCTTTTAAGCATGTGAGGTTATACAAAGTTCAAGACTTATATCTAAGGCTATATAGAATTCAGGCTATATGATTTGTATCTAAACTATTCTCTAATACCGTCCTATACTCTGTGTCTGTTTTTTAGGTTTACACCCAAAATAAATTGATGGAGAAAAATGGCTGATACCTAGGTCTCCACAATCTTCATTCATCTTATGGATGCAATATGAGCATCTTATTCTATCATAATATTCATTCCACATTTTCAACTCCTTGTATCTTTCCTCTTGCGTCCATAAGCAATATGGTTTCCTAGCTCTATCCTTTCAAACAATGACACAGAATCTGCTCTTATAACTTTTCCATTAATATAATAATATTTTATTATACTTTCATCATAAATTCCTATATATGGGATATTGGTAAATGTGAATCTCCCTATCTTACTAATAGAATTATTTTCTCGAGGGGGATACCAGAGACACCCTCCCATATTATAAGCAACATTAGGGACACCTTGGGTGGTGGGGACTACCAGTTTCTTTTTATTGCTTTGTTGTTTCATATAGATTTCTGGGGAAGCTGGGTTTTTCCATGGACCGGGTTCCCATAACTCTTTCTTAGCTAATTCTTTAAAATTTCCTCATTCGTCATGTTTGTATTATTACAAGAAGGAGGAGTAGTTACATCTGGTTTTATGGGAAGCTGGGGTTGTTCTGCCTCGTTTGCTTGTGGCAGAACGCCTGGAACGGTAGGTCCCGCAAAATTACTTTTATTCTCAGAATCACTGTTCCAGGTATAGCCCTGGGTCGAGTTGTCCCTTTTCATGAGGGTCAAATTGTTTTGTACATGATGTTTCCCATACATAAGTCCAATTATTAACAACATAGCAGCAAAAATCAAAGTAGGGAGTAGCAGGAGCCAGCTAGGAGGTTTCCTGACTTTCAGGAAACCTCCTCGCGCCTGGATCTTGTCAAACAGCATAAGTAGCATGGCTCGTGCCATATTTTTATGTTTTTATGGTCACATATTTATTTAATACATTCAGTAAGAATCTGTCCTCCTTACAACAGGACACAGTTGGAATCTGGTTATATTATCAAGGCTTTGGCTGGAACGTCATATTTGAGAGACAAGCCTAGACTGAGATATGCCCAGACAGCTTTAGGGAACAAATGTTGCCTTTATGGAGAAAATAAAGCCCTTGGAAAATGGGCCTTCTGCCTCACCAGGCAAGTGTTGGCTGAAATCAAATGGCTAGTGTATTAAGAAAGATAGTGTATTCAGAGTTTGACAGAGGACAATGGCCCAGAAATAGTTAATCATAGAAAGAGTTCTGATAAGGCCCTCAGCTCACTTTGTCTGGTGACAGTTCATATGCATTTCACAGCAGGGAACAAGCTACATTAATGAATGCATCAAAGCAGTGTGTCAAGGCCATATTTGGTTCAGGGTCCTAGAAGTACAGACTCTGCACATTCTGGTGCTATGTTTGAGAGTTGGCAAGGGTTAAGACTGATAATTTTTTTCTAATGAATTCTATCAAGGACGTGAGAACCTGACTCCCATTCAATTTGTTTTCTTTGATCGCTCAAGGCCGGTGGTTATTTCCTCTCTTTGGTCCTGGGTGAGAGGCTGCTGCAAGCCCGCTGACAGGTGAGAGTGGCTGCATGGGGCCCTCCAGTGCCATGACGATGAGCTGTCCCGGCTGATTTAGGACCTCTGCAGCTCATGAGGCTTTTTTTTCCTGTGGGACCTGTGTGGGGAACCATCAAAATTTCATTTTTATTTCACATAAGGAAGGTCCACTTCTTGGCAGGCGCACGAACACCAGGATATTTTGGGAAGCTTGAGATGAGGAATTCACCCAAACCCATAAGAGTGTCAGGTGAAGCCCAATGGCAAGTCCTTTTTTATTTCACATAAGGAAGGTCCACTTCTTGGCAGGCGCACGAACACCAGGATATTTTGGGAAGCTTGAGATGAGGAATTCACCCAAACCCATAAGAGTGTCAGGTGAAGCCCAATGGCAAGTCCTTGGCTTGGCTCTTCTGGCCTCAAGAGGCCTTGAAAAATTCAAGCTGAGATTCTGGCTTGAAAGAAAATTTCCAGCAAAGCAGGTTTGAAAATACCTATAGGGTCGATCATGATTCTCACTGCACTGTGTAAATAATAGGGCCAAGTTGGTAGGACTTAAAGTGCAAACAAATGACTATCTTTGGTAAACATGAGGGTGAAATTAGAAAAATTATGTTCCATTAACACAACTCTTCGGATTTAGATTCTAGTTCTGATTGTCTTTGAGGCTTTGTTGGTTGCTTATAAACTAGACTGGATCCTGAATTCTGATTCCCTTGAACATCTGGCTATGACTTCCCACACTAACGCCCCAATTTTCTCCTGTCCTTTTGACTTGGGATCATTGAGTACTAGAGTAGCTCTTTGTTCTCCGGATGCCCTGGAAACTGCAGCTATATGACTTGTGTAAATTTCAGGGAAATTGCCACAACAGCCCATGTTTAGACAACCTCTGTGCCTTTTGCTGTGTGGGCCACCCAGAAAGACCACCAGACACATTCAGACCGCAAACCAAGAAAATCTGTCAGATGCCACCATCTACCATCATGCTGTCTGAAGACGCTTCCAGCCTGACATCCAAAAACATTCTCCCTGGCAGCACCCAGACACGGGGCTTATAACCTGCTCCAACCATGAACTTTTACTTTTCTTTTATTTCCATAGAAATGCCTCTTATTAAGTACTGGATGGCATGCACATCACAGACCTAACTTTGACAGCCCCCCTGCAAGACCGCCTCCTGACACCAGGCACAATGGTTCACTAAACTGACCTACCTTCAAGGCTGACGTTGGTTCCTGAGATATGAAACCATATGTCGATGTGGCTTCCGGATGTGATAGTCCTTTTAAGTTTCAAAGGCAGGACTAAAGGGGTTCAGAGAAAGCCTCCCCAAAATGTGCTCCTTTGGCATGTTTTGAGTTGACTAGTTTGAGCTGAGGGCAACCAGCACCCTGCAGGCTCAGAAGCTGTTCCCTGGCCTTAACTACCTGGATGAATCTAACTTGGGGGTCTTTCCAGAATGCGAGTCTGTGCCAGAGATGAATTTTATCAGGGCGGCCCACCTGGGGGGCAGGCAGACATCCAAAATATTGGATCACTGACTGTAGGCTCTGCCTGCTGCCCTGTGGATGGCCCTCCTCCCTCTGGAGCCCCAGGTCCCATCCCACTCCCCAGCTCTGACACACACAACTCGCTTTACCTTTCTGTCTTTGGGCCTCTGGTGTGTGGGGTTCCCGCATGTATGAAATGACCCTGGATTCTGTCCTGTGCATCTGTCTCACATCTATCTGATCCATAGACCAGTGAGAAGGACCCTTAGGCAGGAGGGTAGAAGAGCTTTCCTCCCTAACAGACATCACAGGAAAAGAAAGCAAACACCCCAAAAGCAGTGAGATTTGAGAGTTTATGTGCCCTCATAACAAGGGCAGGGCTGTGGGGCTGTGGGCCAGCAGGGGAGAGAAAATGGCTTTTAGGAAAGCTGGTGGCCCTTGGGAGAAGGCACAGGAGGCACGATGGCATGTGACAACCTTGTCTGAGCGTGGGGTGGACTCCTCCCCTGCGAGACGCTGGCCTTCCTCTGTTGATGAAGACCCCAGAAAGGGGTTGATGGCCACTGAACTCCATTTGGGGGATCAGTCTTTAGGTGGATGAGGTGAGTCCAGAGAGCCTCTCCCGGCAGCTGCTATTTCTCAAGTGCCTGCAGCTCAAAATAATCAATATACCAAAGCAGCACGGTTTGGGGCGGGTGTCCTGAACTTCAGTGGTGATGGCATTCATCCCGAGGACCCAACAGATCCATCACTTAGGGGCTCTAGGTTTGGGGAGGACACTGTTTGGGTGTGCAGCAGTACTGGCCACAAGCTTTGCAGGGCCCAGGGCTAAATAAGAATGTGGGCATCTCATCTGAGGAGATTCTGATTTCCCGCAGGGCCACAGCAGGGCTTCCGGCTGAGCAGAGGCACTGCCAGGGAGGCTGGATGCCAGCCCTGGGTGCCCCTCGTCCCATGGGCCGCAGGCCAGAGGAGGGGATTGTAACCCTAGAGGGAAAATGTTTTCCCAGCCCGGTGAAAAATACCTTTGAACCGAAATCAGTCAAAGGGAGAAATAAAGGGGGAGTAATCCGTTTATTGCTTACAGGCAGTTGTCCCCTTCTGCTTGCCTGTGCCTCTCACAACCCGGCTGCAAAAAAAGACCCCACTCAGTCTCTCTGGTCCAGATATGCCCTCGCTCCCCTGAGTAATTACCTATTGGTATGGAGAAGCACTAAGGCCAGGTGAGAGATTCTGGAAATATTGCAGTTTTACCCACTGGGATCCTAGCTGCTTGTGCCACCCACAGACCCTTCATCCCACCCTAGTCCAGCAATCACATCCCGGAGCTGGGGATGGGTGAAGGACAGGCGGCCACATTGTGGAAGTGGCACAGGATGGTGAGACCCAACCTGGGAAGCCATGGCAGGCATGGATGCACGGTGTGGGCTGCACAGCTTGCAGGATGTGTTATTCCCATGTTTCCATCTCAGCGACACCCCCACTCCCCCACCACACACACACACACACACACACACACACACACACACACACACGTATGAGGTACAACACCCCCACCCCTTGGCTCCTGAGTGGCATGGCCACACCTGGGTGCACTGCAGGGACCCCAGGCCTGGGGCCCAGGCGAGAGGCTGCCCAGGCTTCCCCAACTGGCCCCAGGTGCTGGTTGCCTGCTCTCCCACACTGACCCACCCCTCCCCTTGTGTATATCCTATCTTTCTCTTACTTCCTGTCTAGGACCAGTAATGGAAATATGTTAAGGGGTGTCGAAAGTGAATCCAGTGACTGCCAGCAGCGTTGTAGGTAGAAATGTTAAAACTATGACAACCGGCCCCAGTGGAGTCGCTTATGCTGAATCCCACATCACCAAATGAAGATTTCACCTCCTAACAGTTTATTGGTCAGAGCCTAATGACAGTTGAACTGGTTGTTGATCCTGTCAATGAAAAATTCACTAAAATCATTTTGAAAATAAAGACAGAGTTTATTTGAGCCAAACTTTTAGGACCCAGGCAGGCCTGGAATGGTGTAACTCCTGTGGTTGGGGATGGGGTAGGGTACGGGATGTGTTCCAATCTGCCTGGAGACAAGGAAGAAGCACAGCCCCTCAAACGGGTGCATGTCACTCATGTAAGATGTGTTCTGCAAAGGAGAGCCAGAGCATGTGTAATCTCACTGTACAGGAAGCTCTGTGAACAGGCAAACATTTTTGCCCATCTTTTAGCAGGAATGGGAATACCAACTGTATGGCTTTTCAACTTAGTTAACAGATGGCATTAGAGAGTTGAAAAGCTTTCAGTTTTCATGGTGGCCAGTTTGAGACTCCAGGAGTTATGAGGCCTTGAAACCTTATGATGATGCGGTTCTTGTTCACAGAGATGATAAATGAAGCTCCGTGGACCAGCAAGGTAAGTAGGAAAGAATTTTATTTATGAGTGTAAGTACGGAACTCCCAACATAGGCTGGGAGGGCACAGAGAGTCCAAGCTTACGTAGTGTCTAGGGGGTTATATACCACACTTGGCTGAAGTGTTTATTTTTTATTGGCTCCTAGTTGAGGCACAGCTCAGGTTCATCCTATGCTAAGGGCATCTGTAAGTGAAGTCTGCCTAGTGATAAATGTGTCAGTACAAGAAAGTACATGTGTCAGCATCAGAGCTTCCCTTTCTTCGTCTGCTCCTTGTTCGGCACAGACATCCTGCTTCCGAGGCCCTTGTCGTACTCTGTCCACCATGATCCCTCCTGTCTCACTGAGACCTGAGAAGTCTTTCTGGTGGATTCTGGTGTGCTCCCCAGAAAAGCTGTCCCCTTCTTGTTTGTCTCCTTTCCTGTTCTGAGAACTAGCAGGTTGCTGGTGCCCAAAACTAGGGCTGGAAAGAAATGTGAGTTGTATTCCATTTGCAGCAAGGGTCCTGCTGAATTTGCCCGCCCCCAGGGGCCTTGTGTGTCATCCTTTTGGTTGTTTTGGGGGTGCTGCTGGACTTTGGGAGGCCAGTTGTTTTTGGGGTACCACTGGACCTTGGGAGGCTGGTTATGTTTTGCATCTTCTTTGGGGACACCTCTTGCATCCAAGGGGTCCCTCCATATTGCCAGGAACATTTAGTGTTTGTCCCAGCTGACATCTGACAAGATATTTGAAAAGTTTTTGTTTTTTAAATAAAAGGAGCTCTTTGGTCTCAGGTTGGCCAGATTGGAAGGTGATGTTTCAGGCCTCTCCTAAGCTAGAAGGAAACTGTGCACCCAGAGGGTTAGGAAAACATTCTGAAGCCTTTGTGGAAGGGTTCACTGACACACTGCAAAGGGGCACAGACTTACTGACAGTTTGGCTGTCCTGGAACAGGGACCTAAACCAGTCGGCTAGCACTAGTGAGGTCATCTGCCTGATAGTCCCCAGAGAGGGGAGCCATCAAGAGCAGTGACCCCCGCATGACCTGTGAGTGGAACTCCAGCAGTGGGAGGCCCCTGACTTTCCCCGTCCCTGTGATGTGGGGGCTGCCTTCCTGCTCCCAGAGCCATCCTGGGACACAGCCTTGAGGTGACGTGGTGTTGGGACCCTCCAGATAGTACATGTGACTAAGCCCATTAAGGCTTTTAAACACCTTTAAGATCTGACAGGCAGTGGAGAAGCAGCCTGGCATGGCAGGTTCCTTGCTTACTACCCCTGCCACCTACCCCCCACCACCCAGGAGTGGTCGCCTCTTTCCTTTGTGTCCCCTGCCCTCCACAGACCAACCGGTTTCAGATCGCACCTGGGAAGTTCCTGAGGTGCTTGCAAGCTGCTGTCCCCTGCGCTCCCCTGAAGGAGAGCAACCTTGCCATGACCACCCTGATTTCTTGGTCCTTGTCACCAAAGTTGAGTCACAAAACATGATGACAAGGTTTTGAAGAAAGGAAAGTATAGTTTATTAATTTGCCAGCAAATGAGGAAGTGGCAGGCTGGTGCTTTAGAGAGCCACTGTCCTTCTGAAGCACCAGCAAATGGGGTCTTTAAAGGGGCCATGGTGTTTGTGACCACAGTCACGGTCACACAGAGTAGCAAAGTGCGAGGCTCCAAGTAGGCATTCTGTCCCTGATTCTTATCCAGGTTGTTCTTTTTTTTTATTAAGGTATCATTGATATAGAATCTTATAAAGGTTTCACATGAGCAACATTGTGGTTATTATATTCATCCATATTATCAAGTCCCCACACAAACCCCATGCAGTCACTGTCCATCAGTGCGTAGTAAGATGCTGTAGAGTCACTACTTGTCTTCTCTGTGCTGTGCTGCCTTCCCCATGGCCCCCCTACATGATGTGTGTTAATTGTAATGCCCCTTAATCCCCTTCTCCCTCCCTCCCCACCCATCCTCCCCTCCTCCTTCCCTTTGGTAGCTGCTAGTCCCTTGGAGTCTGTGAGTCTGCTGATATTTTGTTCCTTCAGTTTTGCTTAGTTGTTATACTCCACAAATGAGGGAAATCATTTGGTACTTGTCTTTCTCCACCTGGCTTATGTCACTCCAGCTCCATCCATGTTGTTGCAAATGGTAGGATTTGTTTTCTTCTTATGGCTGAATAATATTCCATTGTGTATATGTACCACTTCTTCTTTATCCATTCATCTACTGATGGACACTTAGGTTGCTTCCATTTCTTGGCTATTGTAAATAGTGCTGTGATAAACATAGGGGTGCATATGTCTTTTTGAATCTGTGATCTTGTTTTCTTTTGGTAAATTCCTAGGAGTGGAATTCCTGGGTCAAATGGTATTTCTATTTTTAGTTTTTGAGGAACCTCCATATTGCTTTCCATAATGATTGAACTTATTTACATTCCCACCAGCAGTGCATGAGGGTTCCCTTTTCTTCCCATCGTCACCAGCATTTGTTCGTCCTTGTCTTTTGGATGTTGGCCATCCTTACTGGTGTGAGGTGATATCTCATTGTGGTTTTAATCTGCATTTCCCTGATAATTAGCGATGTAGAGCATCTTTTCATGCGCCCGTTGGCCATCTGTATTTTTTTTGGAGAAGTGTCTGTTCAGATCCTCCACCCATTTTTTAATCGGGTCATTTGCTTTTTGGGTGTTGAGGCATGTGAGTTCTTTATACTTCGGTTATTAACTCTTTATGGGATATGTCGTTTACAAATATATTCTTCTATACTGTAGGATGCCTTTTTGTTCTACTGATGGTATCTGTTAGTCCGGGGCAAGGAAATCCTGGGGCAAAATACCTCTAAAAACCGAAATCAGTCAAAGGGAGAAATAAAGTTTAAAATCCGTTTATTGCTTACAAAACTGCAGTCCCGCCCATCTCTCTCTCTCTGGCTCAAGCAGTAGCAAAACCGGTCCTCCCCCCCTCTCCTCTCAGGTACAGATAAGTCCTCCATTGCCCAGGTAATTACCCATTGATATGGAGATAAACTTCTCTCCTACCCCTGAGGAAAGATGCAAATGAATTAAAGCCGTATTTTTTTCTACCTCTGAACGCCTGTTGATATGCAGACGTATCAAAGCCAGGCGAGATATTCTGGAAATGTTACAATTTTACCCACCACAGTGTCCTTTCCTGTACAAAAGCTTTTTAGTTTGATGTAGTCCCATTTGTTCATTTCTGCTTTTGTTTCCCTCGCCTGAGGAGATGCATTCAGGAAAAAGTCGCTCACATTTATATTTAAGAGATTTTTGCCTATGTTTTCTTCTAAGAGTTTTATGGTTTCATGACTTATATTTAGGTCTTTGATCCATTTTGAGCTTATTTTTGTGTATGGAGTTACACAATAATCCAGTTTCATTCTCTTACATGTAGCTGTCCAGTTTTGCCACAGGTTGTGTAACTCCGGAGATGGGAAATTCCGGGGCAAAATACCTTTGAAACTGAAATCAGTCACAGGGAGAAATAAAGGTTAAAACCTGTTTATTGCTTACAAGCAGTAGACCCGCCACTCTCCTGCTGCGGCAGAAGCAAGTGAATCCTCCATCTCAGGTCCAGATAAGCCCTCGCTCGCCCGTGTAATTACTCACTGATATGGAGAGGGACTACTTCTCTCCACCCCTTGGAAACACCTGTTGTTATGGAGATGCACTAAAGGCAGGCGAGAGATTCTGGAAATATTGTAATTGCATATATTTCCATAATCTCTCACCTGGCTTTAGTACATATGCATATCAACAGCTCAATGGTGGAGAGAAGTATGGCTTTAGTAGATTTGCATCATTCCTCAGGGGTGGAGAGTTCATCTCCATATCAATGGGTAATTACTTGGGCAAAAGAGGGCTTAACTGTACCTGAGAGGTGAGGCGAGGGCCGCTTTTGCTGCTGCTTGAACAGGAGACAGAGATAGGTGGGACTCCAGTTTGTAAGCAATAAACCGGTTTTAAACTTTATTTCTCCCTTTGACTGATTTCAATTTTTAGAGGTATTTTGCCCTGGGATTTCCTTTCCCCAGATTTACAACGCACAGATTGTTCTTAATCTGTACCTCATCATGGGACAGCATGTCTTCGGCTCTGCAAAATCAGTTCTCTGCGTATTCTCTGACCCTGTGACCGAGAAGATGCGGGGAACAAGAAGAAACTGCCACCGGTGAATGGTTACAAGGTCTTGGGATCTGCTTGAGTTCATTTTCAGGTTAATGTTAGTGTTAAATTTTAGAACCTGGGATTTAATTCAACTTTTTTCTCTTACACTGACTTCACTGTCCCAGATCCTTGTTGCCTGGGAAGTCTTTCATTTCACACAGTTCCTTCAAGCGTCTTTCAGTCGGAGGCTGCCTGATTTGAACTGACATTTCATCAAACTTAAAATGTTCTAACATGTTTCAGTTTCTTTTAACAGAGGAAGTATAGAAAACAAAACACATGACTGTATGACAATAATATCTTACCATTTACTTAATGTATTTTGTATGTTTACATTTTCAGGAGAGGCGGTATGGATCTGGAATAGGTGAGCTGTGGGAGGGCCAGGAAGGGAGGTGGGTGGGCCGGAGGGGCTGGAGCAGCGGAGGTGGGTGGGCAGACAGCTGGTCCCACCCCACGGAGAGTCTCCGGGATGCTGCAGGCCCCCCGGTAGTTTCGTCCCAGCCCTGAACTGCTCAAAACCGGGCACATTCCCCGCGTCACAGTCGTGTTAGGAGATCCAAAGGACCGGGATGAAGACATTAAGGCACAAATGTGCATAACCACAAATGCTCATAAAATGCCACAGATTCCAAACCCAGAAACCCAACAAAGGCGATGGAATAAAGGGAAGCTTTGGAACGCCCGAAGGGGCCTCCCCCAAACGGTTTGTCGTTGAGGGGTGGGTGGGTTGAGTTTGAACCAACGGACAAGGGCCTTTCGGGCAAACACGGAAGCTGCCGCTTTTGCCTTGCTGCGCGGGGAAGTGACCGCCCCGCCTCCGCACAGCCCGCGTGGCCCGCAGGCTGCGCCCCCGCGTTCTGCAGTCTCCCGCCGGGAGCCCCATCCCCCGCGCCGGCCCCCAGTGCCAGGCTAGCCCTGAGGCTCTCTGGGGTCACTGCCCGCGTGCCTCCGTCCTGCCCGAAGGCCCCGGCGCCAGCCCGCGTTCCGGATGAGACAGGGAAAGAAAGGGGGGTAGCCCCTGTCCAGTTAGAGCGAGATGAGGGCCCTAGGAAGGGCAAATAGAATGCTTACTGAGGACCTTGGGAACGTGAAAAACTGGAGACTTGCAGCTGAAACAATTCAACAGTGTATAAGAAGGTTCTCACTGAATCTCTGTGATAAAAGACCCATTTTTACCGACCATGAAGTCATTGCTCACTGTAGCTTGACCAAGGTGTACTAGTTAAAATTAGAAACAACCTTCAGTATGATTGGTTTAAAATACAGCTGGCATTCTGACAGACACGTATAGAAAACAGAGCTCTCCCCGCGGATGCAACAGTACCCCTGGGCCTGAGCCCATAAGCAGCAGCCTTGCCTCTCTCAGTGTGCCTGGGAGTTTTGTATCTTTACCTCTATCAATAACAATCCCGTTGCTTGCTTGCCTACCTTCAGCGTTTGCAAAGTGCAATTTTTGTCCATAAATAAGAACCCTGGTATCAGCTTTTGGGGGCTCCTCTGGGATGTCTCCCTTATCAGGTGCCTAGAGGGGAGCTGCCATTCTCTACTACTCTGGCTTTTATGAATTCCATCCTTAGCTACACTCGTCCAGCCTGCTGGAGAATTCTTCCTCGTCCGGAGTCAAGGCCCCTCCCCCATTCAGGCTGAGGTTTCTCCTAGCTCTTCACCTAGTGCTCAGGGGGCGACCTCCCCAGACGCAGCTGCTGGGCCACACGACAGGCCCCTCAAAGCCACCCACGGTGCCGGCTGAGTGATTTGTGCTGTTGCCCCAGTGCCCTTGGCTCTTCTTTTGGCGCCTTAGAAGGCAGGATTTGGGGAGATGAAGCCTTTCCAACACCTTGGGGAGAGGGAGGGTGTGGGCAACACGAGGATGGTGGGGCGCATTTGGAGGCCTAGCTCCACAGGTGTAGATGGGAGTGTTAGGCAGGAAAATAGTTAGGAGCAGGGTGGAGAGAGAATAAGGCCACTAAAGCTCACTAAAAGAGACTCAAAATATTGACCAGTTAAAACTAGAGAGCCAGAAAAGACTCACAGAATTAATGAGCTAATCAGTCAAAGCTCAAAAGGCCAGGAGCAACTTGGCCTGGAATATTTAAATATTCCCCAGATAAAGTATCTGAACACAGCTTCTGTCTTCACTGTGTCAATGGGATCATGCTATTTTAAGATTTACTTTAGCCTGCTAAAAGGCCCAGCTTGTTGTTTAATTTAACCTATATACTGTTTTTTCCTCCTCCAGCCCCTAATAATCTGCGACCTGGGCAAGAGATAAGCATCATAATTTAGCAAACAAGCCCAGCTATAAACAGCATAGTAAAAACAGGAAAGATCCCATCTTAAAGGTAAAATTGCATTTTAAACCCCAAGAAGTTGAGAAGTAAGATTCTTAACATATTCTTTAGCAAACAGACAGTAACTCAGCCCACCTTGGCGTTAAGGGTTGGTGCCGTCTTGATTGGTGTGTTCCCAGAGGGAGGAAACTGATCAGTAAATTTGTGTTAAGCTAATTTTGCCCAATTACCTGGAGGACTGATAATAAGAGATGTAAGGTCTCTCATCAAAGATAAACATCTTGGGGCCACCTGACAAGTCCACACTCCTAGGCCTTTGTCACATTCCTGAAGAATCCTTAAAAGGGGGAACCCTCAGCCTTTCAGTGCACTCCTCTCTGAGGTTGTCAGCACTGAATGCGTAGTCTTAAACAAAACTTTCTCACCTCTTCTCTAAGGTTGCCTGCACATTTTCTCTAAGTGTGTAACTGGGTGGGGTATCTACTTGCCAGAGGCTATTAACTCTGCTTTACTACTGTGTCCCTTCAATTATTTGTGCCTTGGGGACAAGAACCGAGGAAAATAAACAATGCCCCCGGGACAGGAGAATGAGGTGCTACCAGGTCTCCCTGACGGGCTCCTTCCAGGCAGGGTGGGGGCTTCCCTCCCAGTATTTGCAGACTCAGATCAGTGCCCAGCATCCTCTCCTGCTGGGTCACCAAATCATTTCTAGTTTTTAAGCGCAAGTTTGCTTGTCTAGAAAAGTGACAATGCCCAGAATTTCTCCCATTTAGGGATGGGCTCAAGAAATGACCAGCAGTCAGGAGGACAACGGCCACTGGCTGTTGCTAAAAACAAAATTCAACCAGGTCAGTGTGAGGATCTAACTGGCTTTATTAAATGATTCACAGATCAGGCAGCAGCCCCTCTGGCAAGTAGATACCCCACCCAGGCTACAGGGAAAGTTTTTAAATGCAAGAAAGAGTTTAAAAAGAAACCACCAATAGAATCATTAGCAAGGAATGAACTGTTAGACAGGAAAGGCACCTAAGGGGGAAACGCCTCCCTGGGGATTCTCTCTGGCAAACCCCTCTTCTGTCTGGTTAATGGTTATACTTCTGAGGGTGTTGGAACTGCAATTAGATTGGGCATTCAGTTTGGTATATGGGGGCACTGACTTTAAGGGACTCTACTACAGAGCTGCAATTTTTTTCTTTATCCAATTCCTACTTTGGTCAGACTCTCAACTTCACTGATAGGTGTAACCAAAATTTAAGGCATGAGTGCCTTTCCCATCTACCACTGTACTGGGTGGTTCCCATGGCCCCTGCTGACCTTTGGTGGAATCCACAGTCAGGACATTTCTGCTCAGTCTGTGACACCATCATCTCAGGCTCAGTGTTTACATTGGTCACCCCAGGGCCATCACCCGCTTGGGGTTAGCGGCTGTGGACATGCATTGAAAGCTTTTAAGAGAATATGATGTGCCAGGGAGATTACTTAACTCTAGGCAGTAATCCCAAATGTTTGGGGTACACTTTGCAGCCACAGTTAGATAGCCAAGCATGGCTCAGCCGTACACTAGCCACTGAGGCATTCATGGGCCCAAGGAGGATCCACAAAGACAAAGGCTCTCAGGGCATAAACCTTCATTAGGATGGCGTTGTTGATGGGCAGGTAGAGTTTGCCAGACAGCAGTCTGAAAGGCAAAGGTTAGCCCCTTAGCAAGAGCCTAAGAGATACAGACAATGGCATTATCTTTACAGGCTGAGGTCACAGGGAAGGAAATACAAGGAAGAGGGAAGGGGTTTGTGTTCAGGTTAAAATATGAAGTCTTGATCTGGGATCTTGGAAGAAAGCCGCCTACACCGATGTCAGCTTCTTCTCTTCCTCGCTGCTCTAAATTCAGAGGTGTCCCAGGTCTGTACAGGACCAGACACGGGGAGCCCCCTGCAGTGGAGATGTGCATCCAAGACTCAATGCCCTGTCTTATGCAGCAGCATCCATGGTCAAAAGCACCAGGTAAGATGTTTTCCAAAGGGGCTTGAGAACTGATTTCTCTCTAATGGCATTTCTGAAACACCCAGTCACCAGGCTCCAGGCTGTAATAGGACCCTGTGAACTAGGATCTGGGAAGACTTCATTCACCTGCTGATGACAGGGCTTGAGCATAAAACATTAGGTCCTTGAGGAATAGCCTGGGCCAAGGGACCAGAAGGGTGGGATACAATAGACACCCGTCTGCTGAGAAGTTTGCAAGGCTTTCCTGAGGGTATGTGATGTGCCCAGTGAAGTGGGTGCCCCTACTCTGGAAGATTACAGAAGCTGTACCCCAAGTGGGGCCCATGTTTTCTAACAGTTTCTTTGCTACCAAGAGTACAGCAATCTTCCAGCAGGGGAAAGCTTCCAACCTTCCAAAAAACACAAATACAGTAACAAGAACATATTGATAACCCAAACTAAGTGGCCACACTGAATGAAGTCCACCTGCAGGTGTTCAAAGGGTCCATTGGGAGGGGGTAATAGCAGGCCTTGCCAGGGAGCTGGGAAGAACCAAGTAGACCTCTTTGGCTTCCCATAGCCCTGACTGTTTGTTCATTGATTTTACTACCTGATTTTTTTGATTCAGGAGCAGATGGCTGCCCTGTTACAAGGACATCAGGATGGCAAAATCTGGCAATGAGGGGTCATGTTTTTGTAGAAGCAGAATTCACCCATGTGTGTCATAACCTTTACAGATTGTTTCTGCTTTTGCATGAAAATTGGCTGGGGCATTTCCCTGCTGGTCAGGTTCCACTGATTTCAGGACAAAACTACTTTCTTTTCTCTCAACAAAAATCCATTTCTCTTCTTTATACCTTCTTACTGCCCGACTTGTCTTGCAAGCAGAGATACTTTCCCTTATTATTTCTAGATGTTTTAATTACACTTGTGAGAATCTCAAACTTTCAGAGACCTTAATTTCTGGTGAAAAGTAAGCATAAACAATTGTGAACAGTCTGTTACACCAACATTCTTCAGACTGGCAAATTTGTGAGTACCATTTTGTAATTTCTACAGACATATGCTTTTTCATAGTACAATCTTTCACAAAGTACAAAACCTGTTTACCAAATACATTCAAGGTTATTGCTAGTTTCTGAGGCTTATTTCAGCAACTAATGTTTCAGCATTTTATCTTATTTAGAAATGATCTAGATATCCAATGAATGTAACTGAATTCATCACTCAACCTAGGACCACTTTTTGGAGGTTTCAAGTTACCAAAAATATTTTGCAAGCTATTTTGAAGTAAAAGTCTTTTTGTACCCAAGTAATTGTTGCCACATTTTGTAACAGATGAAAAGGGCTTGTTCCTAGTAACCCTAGGTGGAATAAAAGCATACACATTGCTGGTAGCTTAGAGACATGTCTATTTGTGTTAAACCAATGAATTTAAGCTGCCTTTTTATTTACCAAAAATAATCTGAGACTATAAAACCTTGAAAAAAACGTGTTCGCTTCTATCATGTCTGAGATTTAAAATGCTTAATTTATATGCACTTATCTTTAAACTACTTAAAAGAGCTCTAAGCAACACCATCCAGGGACAGAAAAATATCACATCACACATATAAAGACACACCTGAACATTATAGACAAGACTCAAACAAGAGATGTCAGTTATTGGTATTTGTGGAGAAGACACTTAAGATTTGTTATTTCTCCTTGACAAGCAAGGGCACTTTGGGGTAAGGGTACTTTTATAGAGGTTTGTGTTTTTAAAAGTCCTTATGATCCTTTTTCTGAGGATGATCTTAAGGAGTTTCAGATGGACTTGGTTATGTTTCTAGGGCTGTGCTTAACGGTTTTGCAAAGATTTGTAAGATAAGGGTGGCTGCTTTTCTCAAAGAATTGTATGTTAAATGACATCATAGGCTGATGCACCTATTGAACTACATTATCCTCCATTTTTTAAAAATTGAGGTACATAAAATAAAATGCATAAATCATGATGTACAGCCTGATACACTCACATAACCCATCACCAGGATCAAGGTATCAAACATTCTAATCCGCCTCTCATTTCACCGATGGCCTCACCCCACCCATACAACCATGTCCTTTCTCTGTGGTTACGAATCTGTTTTGTTTCTTTCATTTTTTTTTCCTACCTAAACTCTAATTGACACTATGGGGAGAAGGCTAAAAAAAAAATTCTATCAGTTTCTAAATACCAGTTTCTAATCTAGCCAACTTCTTGACTACAGAGCTTACAAAAAAAAAAAAGAAAAAAAGAAAAGACAAATTCTTTTAAAATCTTTTCAGTGTTCAACTAGGACAAACAGTAAATACTCTTGGCAGTACTGAGTAACTCCCCCAAAAGAGTGTCGGGGATACCACCTTCCCAAGATCAGAGCTGCTCCCAAACAGGGTCAGCAGAAACCAACAAGGTCCATGTCCCAGGCAGGCTGAGAGCCAGGTCCCATTCTTAGGACGAGAAAAAAGGCAAGCAGGCACAAAGTGAGCGACAAGGGCCTAGTTCTCCCTGGGACAGATGGGACCAAGGACAACAGGTCTGGATTTGAAAGAAGAGATACATGAAATGTTAGTTTCCTCTCTCTCTGTTGGGCACTACGGAGATGCAGATGGGTTGATGCTAAGAATTTTCACCCTTTGCTGGCTTCCGCCTGTTTTCCTGGAAAACAACGGAGGATTACTCCAATGAGGAATCAAAGGGAAGAGTGGGAGCAGGCAGTCTTAAACATTTTTTGTTTTAGGTTCCTTCTATCTTCAATTTCGTATTAGTTCTTTGCTGTGAAAACTTGTAATGCAGCTGTTCTGGAATTCTGACGGCTGAGCTTTTTAAGCGCACTTGGAACATTCCTCATTCTGCGGTGTAATCCCCTGGGGGTCGGCAGCAGTTAAGTTTCTTGCTGCCCATGAGCTGAACCCAGTCATGTCTGCATGCATTTTCCCGAAGTGCCCTTATATATATATACCCTCTCCGGTGAAAAGTGAGCCCTGGCCTTTAGTCAGTTAGCAAGTCCCACCTGGAGAGGGGTACAACAGGCAGCGAGAGGGAGCTGTGCTGGAGGCTTTCTTCCCCACCTGGCACTCGAGCTTAAAGTTGATTTTGGCAATGAAACTCCAATCACAACAGTTTTTTCCAGAGCTCACTTGGCTAATTGGGCACTGAATCCTGAAAAGGTGGCCCTGCTGGCCACCAGAAAGTCTCTGTTCCTTTTCCAGTCAGGATGACCGGGGCTCCGCGTGGGGACTCTCAAGGGAGTTGGTCCGGCTTTGTGGAGGCCCCGAGCCCCGTATTTTCCTCATCAGTCCTCAATGCCATACAGCAGCTGAAAGCAGCTGAAGTTGCCTTTCAGTTTTCCTGATCAATGAAGGGCATTCTTTTTTCCAGTGTCCTTCCTGCTTGCAGTAGGCACACTGCCATGGTTTCACCTTCATGTGGCCCTCAGATCTGGAGTTTCGGGGCCCTGGGGGCCTTACCGGAGGGCCTTGCATAAGTCCAAACTGTCTCATGACTTGCACCAACTCTTGTGCAGACACAAGAGCCTGCTGTCTCTTCCTACGTTGCTCCTGCTGCTGCCGAACCTGGTCTCGGTTTATGAAGACCTGAAAGGCAATCTCGACCAACTGTGATGTAGGCATGCCTATGGCACCGTCTACCTTCTGAAGCTTCTCTTTTATGTCACAGGAGGCATGGGTTATGAAAGTCATGTTCACCATCTTGGAGTGTTCTGGGGCCTTCGGGTCTATGTCTACATGTTTCTGATAGGCCTCCAAAAGCCTGTGCAGGTAACTGAAAGGATCCTCATCAGCTTTTTGCCAGACTTCCAGGACCTTATTAAAGCCCCCTTTACGGACTCCGTTCCTGAGCCCCTTCAGTATACAGCCTCTGTAATGCTCCAGTTTATGTATGTCCTCCGTATCTCTAAGACTCCAGCAAGGATCAGTGGCTGGCACAGCCAAGTACCCAGGGGTCCTCACGAGGCTGTAGGGGGCTTCCGCGTGCATCTTATCTGCCTCAGCACGGGCCTGCTCTATAACCATCCTACGTTCTTCCACTGTGAGGAAGGTGGCCAGAAGGATTTCGATGTGTACCCAAGTGGGATTGTACTTAGCAAAGATGAAGGCGAAGAGGTTTTCCATCTTTGCGGGGTCATCCTGGTAAGCAGGCATATTTAATTTCACACCAAGTAACTCAGACATAGAAAATGGGGTGCATTTGAAGCTGGGACATGGGGGCCGCCTGTTAATATCCACCCCGCTAGTTGGCGATTGCCTTGAGGGATATTTCTCTACTTGAGTTTGGGTGACCCCCTGGCCCCGCTGGCAAACCTGGTTGGTATGAGAGGGCATCGTACCTTGTCCTGATACATGTGGGACCAGCTGTCTGCTGGTGTCTGCTCCACCAGCTGGCAACTGCCTTGAGGGAAACTGTTCTGCTTGACTTTGGGTGACCCCCTGGCCTTTCTGGCAACCTTGAGAGGAGATCCTTCCTTGTCGTGATACATCTGGGGCTGGGGCTCCAGAGCCTCCCAATGGGGGTGGAGAGGCAGCAGGGGTATCTGGCTTAACTAGAGACTTTTTTTCCTTATTACTGGAGTCAAGCAAACTCCGATTCTTTTGAGGCTCTTCTTTCTGAACCACGTTCTTGGGATTCTCTTGCTTATTTTTATTTTCACACAAAGACAGAAAAACCTGAGCGTATAACATTTCATCCCATTTCTTCTCTCGTTTGCAAAACAGATATAATTGCAAAACGGTATTGTAGTTCAAGGAACCATTTTTAGGCCATTGTTCTCCCGAATTTAGGGAGTAGTTTGGCCAAACAATGTTACAGAAGAACACCATCTTTTTCTTCTTCATGGTCTTGTAGGTATACATTGACCAATGCCGGAGGACACAGTCCAAAGGGCTGCCCCGGGGCGTGGAGTTCTGGTTGCCCATTCTTACCTAGATAGCTGCTGCAATTCTTGGCGGGTCACACTCACGTGTGCAAATCTCAGACCAACCCAAACCACCGAGTACCTCCGGAAGCCTGGACCCCCTCCCGGTCTAAGTCTCCTCAAGGTCCAGCGAACAAAGGGTATGTGGGGTCGATCACTTGCACCAGGTCGCTCACCCAACAGACGGCTTCCAAACCCAGTACAGCAAAAGGCTCCGAAGTCCAGTGACAGTGGGTCGGACAGAAGAGCGGGGATAAGTCACCAAGCCCAGGCCCAGGCTGGTGCTCAGAATCCGGCACGGACTGGCGAGTCTCAGGAAAAAATGTCCAGGAAGCGCTGAAGGCTCTTCGTGGCCACCAGTTAAGGAATCCACAGGGGTGGCCCTTGGCCTGCGATTATCGGAGCGCGAACTGGACAGACTTACCTCTGCAGAGGAAAGGGTTTACAACCTAGGAGCAGGCACGAGTCTGGCTCAAATAAGCCTCCACGCCCCACCCATAAGGTACTTTTTTCAGGAAATGGGCTTGGTAGGAGGGGCTGGAGTCACGAGCACTGGGGGAGGGGAGGGAAAGTTTGGAAAGTAACTCGGGCATGCGCAGCTACCACCCCACCCTCTGCGTGGTGGCAGGTGCACCCTGGGGTTTGGCTTGAGGCCACCTGAGCACGTTTGCGAGTACACAGCGCGCGGAGGGGCACCTGCACGGGGACTACCCAGTCGGCTGTTTCCCAAACCCGCTCACTCCTTGCGGGCGTTGCGGTGACGAAGGATGGGTGGAGTTTGCAGCTCAGGTCCTGGCAGCTCGCGTGCAAGATGAGTAAGATGCGCTCTTCGAGTTATAAAACTACCGCTACCTCACGAGTCATTTAATGGAGAAAATGACAATCCCAGTAAGGTTTCGGGGCACGAAGACGTCGGCCCGCCTACCGGCAGGAAGCACCACTGCCAGGACCTTGAGCGCTGAGTAGAGGGGCCAGGACTCTCTGTAGCACACCGCTGCCAGGACCCGGGGATAGACCGCACGTCTGCCACGGCCTTTTCCTACAACACTCCGTTGCCGGGACACACAGGTGGAATACACCGCTGCCAGGACCTCTCTTGCAGCACACCACTGCCAGGACCCTGCCAGAGCCCCTGTCCCCGCCCCGGCGTCCTCGTCGCCCTCCCCGTCGTCGTCCTCACTCTCCATCCCGGTCCCTGCAGTCCTCCTCCGTGCCCGCCCCACCGCCCGCGCCCTCTGGCCCTGACCCTGCTCTCCATCCACGGCCTTCCGTCCATCCCCAGCCCCTGGGCCCCCGCCGCCGCCGCCCTGGCGCTCCCCGCGGGCCCCGCCGAGGCTGCTTGCGCCCTGTGCCAGCGAGCGCCCCGGGAGCCGGTACGCGCCGACTGCGGCCACCGCTTCTGCCGTGCTTGCGTGGTACGCTTCTGGGCCGAGGAGGACGGGCCCTTCCCGTGCCCCGAGTGCGCCGACGACTGCTGGCAGCGCGCCGTGGAGCCCGGCCGCCCGCCGCTCAGCCGCCGGCTGCTGGCGCTAGAGGAGGTAGCCGCAGCTCCCGCGCGCGACGGCCCGGCCTCGGAGGCGGCGCTGCAGCTGCTGTGCCGTGCCGACGCAGGCCCGCTGTGCGCCACCTGCCGCACGGCCACGGGGCCCGAGCCGCCCGAGTGGGAGCCGCGCTGGAGGAAGGCGCTGCGCGGCAAGGTGCGCCCGAGCGTGCGCCGCGCGTCCCTATCCCCACCCCAACCCGGGTCCCGCTGCCGGGTGGTGCCCTTTCTCTTCATCTGGGTCCCCGTGCTGGATGGTATCCTGTATTCCCTTCCCATCCGCATTTCTGGATCTCCAAGACCATTCTTTGACTCTTGGTCTTCTGAATAATGCCCTTTCCCCCTTCCTCAAATCGCCGATGGTGCTGTGTTCACGCCTATTTCAATACTCGGGGCGGTGTCCTGCCTCCCGTCTCCATCCCCAGACCTGACCCCCAGACGTGCTCTGTGCCTTCTCCATCCCCTGGACGGTGCCCTCTCCCCGCTTCCCCAGTGAGTACCCACTCCCTCAACCCCACCCTTGATGGTGCTGTCTTCCCAATGCTCACTCTTGGCTGGTGTCTTGTGGCACCCCTTACTTCCCATCGCCCTTCACCCATCCCGGATACCCGCTGTGTACTGTTCCGCCCCTCCCCCACCTGCAGCACCGTTCTGCGGCTGGTCCCATCCCCCAGCCCCTCACCCCTTGCTTCCAGACCCGCTACTCCGCCCCTAGGCGTGACTTCACCCTGCCGCATTCCCCTCGCCCCATCTCCCACCCACTCCACCCCCACAACTGTCCCCTCGGCGAAGCCGCCTGGCCGTCAGCCTCTCTGTGATCCAGTGCGCTTCCTGCAGGCCGCCTTCGCACCTGCATAGGCCTTTCTGGTCCACCCTCTTAGACTCCATTCTCGAACATTCTCCCCCTTCTCGCAGTGCTCCAGCCCACTGCAGGAGTCATCTGACCCTGGGTAGAAACCAGCCATCAGAGTGTCGTCACAGCTGCGGCCAGGGACGGGGACTCGGAGACCCAACCGTTGGAGGGGGTGGGGGGTACAGCATTTTTTCTGAGAATAAAGCAGCCAAGTTCCTGGTGCTGACACAGCCCTTGTAGCCCCTGGCCACCCCTGCAGAGGGAAAGGGAGAGAGGCCGCGTGTTTGTGTGTGAGTTGGGTGTCCTACAGTCTTGTGAGCACTGGGGGTGGCTGGCTGTGGCAGCCCACTGGAGCTGGCTCTCCTGCTGGGGGACCCCACCCACCTGCTCAGTATCCCGAGGGCAGGCCCAGGGTGTGACTGAGCTCACCTGGAAGGGCTACCCTGCATCCCTGTGCTGGTGATAGTAACACTGGGGCCTCGGGAGGGCTGTTGTGTGTCCAGTTACCCAGTTAGATTCTGTGTGGTGTTACTACCAGATTTTCCTTGTGGGAGAGCTGAGTAGGGTCACTAAGACCCCTTTCCATCCAGTACCTGCAGCCCATTTTCATGCACCTGGCAGGCCGAGACCTTGCACTGGGGCCTTCCTCCTGGACGTTCAGGTGGTGTCAAGCCCCTGGCCTGGGCTCAGGGGCCCTGGGCACTCCAGGTTGTGCACCCACCTGGTAATAAGTGTATCTCTCCAGGAAAGCAAGGGGTCTGTGGAGATTATGAGGAAAGATCTCAATGATGCGCGGGACTTGCACGGCCAGGCCGAGTCTGCTGCCGCCGTGTGGAAGGCAAGTTGGGTGCCCTTGACAGGGCGTAAGTGGGTGTTGGGTGGAGAGGGAGTGTGGGTGGGTGTGAACCTTGACTCCTTATATGCAGTGCCTCGGATACAATCCAGCCCTCTGCAGCCAAGGTGTCATTTGGGTTCTCCCATGGAGGGCCAGGTGGGCAGTGGTGGGGCGGGGGTCTCAACTCAACCAAGGGCACAAGTGCACCTCCCTGCTGCCCTTCCTGCAGGGGCACGTGATGGACCGCAGGAAGAAGGCCCTGGCTGACTATAAGAAGCTACAAGCTTTCTTTGCTGAGGAGGAGGAGCGCTTCTTGCAGGAGGCAGATAAAGAGGAGGGGTCCCTGGAGGATGAAGACATGGACCCAGTGGAGCGCTTCAGGCCCCTGCTGCAGGCCCTGTCGGAGCTGGAGAGGCGACACCGAAACCTGGGTCTCAGCATGCTGCTCCAGGTGGGCAATTGCCCAGCAAAGGTCGTCGGGCGGGGGATAAGATCACGGCGGGTGCAGGGTGCAGCTCACCCAGCGTGGGGCCTTCAAACCCCTGACTGCAGTGTGTTTGAACCTGAACTTGGGGAAAGAGCAATCCAGAAGCTGGCCTTCCTCCTCAGCAAGGTCTTGGGGTCACTCACCCAATCCCAGATCCCAAAGGTGTCCTTTGGGTTCTGGCAACTCGAGTTAATCAGCTCCCATGGGTATCATTGTGGGTGAAAGGCTCCACCTTGGAGACAACATGGGGCCAGGGGAGCACGTGGTCTGGGTCCCAGCGCAGCACCTGTCTCTGTCTCTGCTCTCTTTGTCTCCCCCTACCATGCAGTGATGTTCCAGCTGCTCAGAAGCTCTGTCCATCCCCAGCCCTCAGCAGCTTCTCCACCCACCTCCTGGATCCACCAGGTCCACCGGTGTCTTTGGCCCCCCCACGATCTTCACCTCCGTGAAGATGGTGGGGCCAAATATCGTAGGTACTCTCAACAGAGTGCCCCCCCTTTTTCCTCTGTGAGTTTGTGCTTCCTGGTAAAGACCTGTATTGGGGGGTCATTAACCCCAGTGTACCCCAACTTTACATAAAGCTCTTGGTCGTTACTGCCGAGTCTCTTCAGATGTTGGCCTGGGTCCCCAGATGTTGGCTTGGGTCCCTGTCCCTATCCAGCCCTGGCACCCACTGGGTGTAAATGCCACCCTTGTGATGGGGCTGGTCCACCTGATATGCACACCAGGCTTGCAGAGCCATGCATACACACTGCGCACATCAGGGTTACATTTGGGGTGCATGTCGGGAGGAAAGGCCCAGGGTGTCTGGGTGGGGTGGGTGGGTCAGAGCTGTCCCTCTGGCTTGGGCCCCCAGCAGTGTGTCCAGCACAAACCTATACATCCAGCCTGAGGTCTGTCTGCAGAAGCGGCCACTTGGGGTCTGTGTGTCTGGGCTTTGCAGCCCCCATCCTCATGCGGTGTTCTTGGGGTCTGGCCCCTCTGCCTCCTAGTGGGTTCACTCCACTGTGTGCATTTCTCTCCATGCCCTGTTCTTTGGGTGCTGGTGGTCTCCCAGGACCCTGCCTTTGCCTCCCTGTCCACTGCCCACCCTTCTCTGAGGGACAGGGTTCCCAGGATGTTCAGGGTGGGTGGGGCTAGAGGTTGCCCTGAAAATATGGGGCCTTGTGATCCGTGGAACTGTTCCCAGACGAGCCTCTCAGACTTGGAAGCCACCAGCCTTTGGTGCTGCTTTGCCCCCTACCCCGCCATTCCCCCATGTGCATAGTCTGTAGATCCCAGTGAAGAAGACTTGCTCCAGCTGGTTTGCTTGGCGCCCGTTCCCTGCACCCGGCCAGTCTCTGGGTATGTGCTGCATCTACCCTGCCCTGTGAAGGGCCTTTTGTAGGGGGGGTGGTTTTCTCTTATGAGCCTCCCACACCTCCCATCTCTCCTGTGACACTGGGGAGCTCCCCTAGGCTCCCGCATCCCCGGAACTTGCTCAGGAGGGAGGCTAGCTGCCCAGCTTCCTCCTCCACATGCTGGGGGCCTACCTTCCCCTCAGTGGGCAAACCTAAGTCCTTGGCCAAGTAACCCTAATAATAGGTAATCCTGACTTCTCAGATCAAGGGTCAGCACTGATGGTGCCTTTGGTCCCAGCTTGCCTGTGTCCCCAATGTGTGGGGACACAGGAGGGGGGTCACCTGGCCTGTGTCTTGCAGGGCAGGGAGGCCTCCACCACACATGGTCTTCAAGTTCAGGGAGATGTGGCTGCCTGCCCAGCAGCTCCCGTGAATGTCCTTGGTGAGAGCTGCGTAGTGGTCTGCAGGTGGCCTCTTTGCTGTCCCCTGCCTTGGCACTGGGCCGTCTCCCTGGAGTAGCATTCCTCCTCCAGATGTCTGCATGGTGGGTGCTTCATCTCCCAGTTCCAGCCCAGGGGTGGTGCACCAGAGAGATGTCAGCACGGTCCTGGGAACTACTGCACAGGATGGCACCCTCCTGAGAACCATCCACTGGCTTGTCAAGAATGCTGCTGTCAATTCTCTGCCACCAGCAGACAGGTTGTGGCCACCTGGTGCTTGGAACGGTTTCCTCAGGTGAGATGGTCTGGCTTAAAAATTGCCTCTTCTGCTCAACCAGGTGCCCCATGGCCAGAGTTAACACAGATGGAGCAGCAGAAGATAGTCTGTGTCGGGCCTGGCATACTTCCCACCGAGATGATGCAGGGAACTCCTGCAAATCAAGAAGAGTCCAAAGCAACTGGAACAGGGTCACAATGGCGAAGGTGTGGACTGTTAGTGCAGAAGAGAGGCCAGAAGGCTCAGAAGCCCTAGAAGGAATGCTCGACTCCTTAGGTTTTGGAGCAGTGGATACTACACGCCCACAGGGGCAAGGACTGGGCACCGTGGGTTTGGTGGAGATGAGAAAGCTGCCCCCCACCCCGGCCCCTGCACTGCTGCTGGGTTCTATGGCACTGGCTGCCAGGTGTCAACAGATTTAGGGCATAGTGTCCCTGTACCCAGCGACCCCACTCCTGAGCATTCTGTTCCAAAGACGTCCTCTCCAGGGCCACAGGGGGTTGTGCACACAAGTGCGCCTGCTGCACTGTGGGGTGGGCAGGCAGGTGGGGGTTTAGACCCCTCACTGGGGGAGGTAGAGGTCAAATGGGAGATGGAGGTCAGGGAGAACGCTGCCACCATGCCTGGGGGAGACAAGAGGAAGTGGACCTAGGGCAGCCTGCCTGGGCTTGCGGCACCTGAGTCACACAAATTAGGAAGCTTACCCGAAATTTAGGTGTGTTTACATAAGTTTAGAACGTGTGCACACTCAGCAATTCACGGCTGCAAGGACGCCCTAAACCCATTCATGGAACCAGGCCGAGTAGTTTGCATGGGGTGGTGGGGTGAGGATAAAGGGAATAATAAAGCAGAAGGAAAAGTGACACGGACTGCGGGGTGGAAAATGGGACGGGGGACACTGAATGGTCTTGGTGCTGCCCACCTCAGGCCTTCACATCCGGGAAGGCTGGCTTCCTGGGAACTGTAGGTCTGGTGTTATCTATGACTAATGGTTAACTAGTTCTGTAATCAGCTCCCTATCACATCTGTGTGTGTGTGTGTGAAAGGAGCTTCAGTTTTTGGAAAAGGCTGGGAGACCCCAACAATGCAGAAACAAGTAATATTTACCTTATTCCAGTGTGTAGGCATGCTGGCCTGTAGTACAGACCCAGCGGTGTCTGTGGCCCCACATCATTAGATTTGGGGGGACCTTTCTCCCCACTCCCATTTCTTCTTCTTGTACTTTCTCATCTTAAAAACTCCGAGGCTACGGGGACAGCGGCTTTGAAGTCCTCTCTCCAGGAAGGCCCTCCACCCACCCTCAGGTGTGGGAGGGGCAGAAGCAACCGTTCCCTTGGCAGATGCAAAGGCCCAGCCCTGGAGGGGCTGCAGGCCACAAACTAGGTACCAGCTGAAATGGCTCAGAAGGTGAGGATCTCCACAGGTTTTCGTTGGGTAGAGGGACATGGTAAAGCAGGCTTGAAGATGCCCCAAAGTCACCCCACCCCTCCCCACCTTCCATAAGTTAGGTGGTCCAGGGAAGGTAAGCGCTGCCTTTCCTAGTGGGGACCTCACGCAGGAGACAATTTGAATGAAACAAAGGCCCCTAACGTTATTTTTAATTAAAATTTTCAGATTCAGGTTTTATTAAACCTCCACGAAGAGGGATGTGCTAGTGAGCCACTTACATTTGATGTCTTTCAAGTATTTACAAGACCATTTTTATTTCAAGTATTTATAAAGCCATTTAGAAATGGAATGTCAATTCAGACGTCAACACAAGCGATCAGTAAGTAGGTCAACCAGTCAGAAGTCAACTTTCACAGGACATAGTAACCATCTCCAACATACCGTTTTGCAAAAATAAGGGCAGATTTAAAGCAACCGGAAACAAAACACGCCAGTTACAGATACAAAGGCTTCTCACATCTCTTGCCTGGCAGGAGAGCAAGACTGCCCTCTTGCTAAATTTCTCAATCCCACACCCCGCATGAGCAACTGAATTCGTTCTGTGACCGAGTGGGGCCTCGCCCTCTGCACGCACTTCTCCCGGTTGCCTTTGCGTGCAGACTCCTTTCTTCCCTTAATTTTAAAGATTCTGTTTATGGTTGGCTCCAACCGAGCGGGTACAGGACGTTCCGGACTCCCCGTCCCTACGCACCCATGCCGGCCGAGCGCAACGCCCGGGTCGAGCGGGCGCCCAGCAAGAAGGCGACACTCCCGGGTAAGGCCAACCTGGCTGCGGCTTAGTGTTTCTGCGGACCCTGGAAGCTCACTCCCGGCCGTAGGCCCGTGAGACACTGCGCGCTCCGCCTGCCTACCAGTGCCACCAGGCAGGGAGGAAAACCGGGAGTGGACGTGAACTTGAGAAATGGGGCCGCGCCAAAGGACCATCGCTCTGTCCTTTAGTTCATGGAAGAGACGCGGCTGCTCTCGGGCAGTATGCAAATGAGGTGACTTTCTAGCTTTTACCTGATTGGAGAAACTTCAGGCCGCAGATCAGCCAATGGGATTCCTAGGCTCCTGGACACCTGCATCCCATTGGCAGACGTAGCATGCGGCGGGGCTCTCACCGAGTATAAAGTTCACAGGCCGGCGCCCGCCTGAGAGTTCTGACTGCCAGGTAAACGGCCGGTCGAGCCACAGGGAGGACACGCATCGCCCACCGCTGCCTGTGATAGGACAATGTGGAGTTTGGAAATAGCTGGGCCGACCTGTCCTACGTCCAGGTACTGCTGCTGCGCAAGGAGACAGACAGCTATCAGAAGGCCCACTGCACGCGCGCCACGGAGGTGTGCAGGGACACGTGACACCAAAGGCTCTTAAGAGCCACCCACCACAGCCAGATAAATTGGTGATAGGCCTCCCCATCCCCGCTGACCTTGGCCTTTATTGCTTTTGTGTAGAAGAAGTTTTTCGAGCCAAACTGGGAACGCAATCTGGCTGTGGCCCTGGCCCTGAATTAGGAAATGTGTCTGTGGAACTGTTGGTGGATAGCAGGCACCCTGGGCCAGAGGCAACTTGTGCTGCTCAGACACGGTACTAATGCTGCATGGTGTCCGGACATGGATGGGCATGTTGTAGCAGGGCAGCAGGCACAGCCCTGGGCAGAAGTCATCCCCTGGAAAGAGCTTGGCTCAGTGCTGGGTTCTTTCGGGCCTTGCTTTCTCCTGGTTCACAGGGACCTCGCATGCTTTTCATTAGTGGGACATCTAGAGCATAAAGCTCTGTTAGCTAAGGATGGGGTTCAGGATCAGCTACCCCAGATGTGGCATCATGGCATATTGACTGTCTTAAGGTGAAGGTCACTCTGACTTAACCAGATTTCATCCTCCCCTGCAATAGGCCATAAAACTTGAGAGGTTCCCTCTCTATACCCAGAGGAAAGGAGAAGCCTTCCCTTCCCTCCCAAGCCAGGGACCCCACACACACTCACCCTGAACCCAGGCAAACAGGCCTTGCTAAGCTGCCCCTGGTGCAGTGACTTACCTTAGGCACTTTCACCTGTCCTGTTCCTCTGTAACTGCCTACCCGTTGTCAAACCTGGCAGAAAGTACTCAGGTCTAGCTAAATCTTGAGCCTTTATCTCCTTATAGGCTCCCTGGGTCCTATAGAACATACTACATCAACATGGAGGCTTTCCTCCTGTCAATCTGTCTTTAATTTTCAGATCCAGCCAGGGACCCTAAGAGGGCCAGGAAAACCTTTTCCTTCCCGTCACTCTCCTGCCTTCCTTTCGCACCTTGCACTGTAAACTACAAAGCTGGGAGCCCTAACTAGGTAGGCTTCTGGGTCTTTCAAGGTGGCTGTGTCCTGAAATGAAGCACAAATGACCCCAGAGGGGAGACCTATTCCATTCTCCCCATCTCTGGCCCAGTACAGCCTGTGGAGTCCAGGTGCCTGGCTTCAGAGAAAGGAGAGGAAGTTGAGGCCAGCCAATGTGAGAGCTTCCAGCATGGCCTTTTGTGCAGAAGGGCCATACCTGTTTTTAGCAGAACACAGAAACCTCTGTCCAGGGGACCTTTCCCTGTACTGCTGACTTCCAGTCCTTGGTCATGCAATGTCTGAGTTTTTCAGAATCTTTCCCTCACTTGGGAACTTTGTTGCCCGTTCTGAACTTGTACAGAGACCGAGAAGCCTATAGATGTCCCTTAGCCAATGCTGGGAGTTTGCTAAGAAACCTAAGAACACAGGTTTGCTTACCAGACTGAAAAAAAGCAGGCTTAAAAAAAAAAAGTTTCGTCAGAACCTTGTTGCTACTGTTTCTTTCTGGTTTTCTGGACCCCTTATGCTGTGGCTGCTCTTGCTCTCCAGCCAGATGCCCCTTCTGCACCCTGCAGGTAGGTGCCTAGACTCGGAACCTTCTGAGAGGTTTGTACTGACCTGTCTGTGTGTTACCTGCAGGCTGCCAGACTGCCCTGCCCAGACAGCTTTCGACTTTTTTCTTAACAGCTACTTATGATGATGATTATTCTGCATGGCTTTTAAACCCCAGCTGTCGCTGGTCCTGCCTTTACATTCTACATTTCTTCCCCACTGCAGTGTAATGATTCTGCTTTCCACGTGAATCACAGTTCACTGCTTCCAGAACATTTTTGTAAATTGTCAGTCCCTCCCTGCCTCTCACCCGCAGATAAGGGAGGAGACACGATGAGATATCAAAGACCTGAAAGGACCAGCCAGGGGGCTCAAGGCGAAACAGCGCAATAGTAACGCCGAAAAGGCAGTCCTCTTATTTATTGAGCAAATAAACTTAAACATCTAAAGAATTCTGAGTAGGGGGTTCAACACATAATCAACACACAATCATTATCTGACCTTGAGGGCATGATGCTCCTCAAGGACACTGAAACCATGTGAGGGCCATCACGAGTTGTAGGAACTGTTTTGTCTTTACTCATTCTGTTATTGGTCATGCATCAGAAGTTGTAGGAGAAACAATCAGGTCATATGTATTTGTACATTTGATTTCTATATTACCACTTGATCTATGTATTAATCCCATTAATCCCACAGTAAATATTTATGCTTACTGAGGACACAGTGAAGTGACACCACCATGCATTTTAGAAGAGGCCACTGGAGCTCAGAGATGTTACATAACTTGTGAAAATGACAGAGGTTGATGGGTGACACCAATCTGAAACTCTCTGTCTGGGGTCAGTTCACTTCTTAGTTCTAGGGCAGTGATGGGTGTTGTTTTTTTCTTTTCCTTAATTAAAATATATTTGATATACAGTATTATATTGGTTTCAGATGTACCACATAGTGATTCAACAATTATGTATGTTATGGAAATGTTCACCACCATGAGTGTAGTTACCATCCGTCACCATAGATATTACAATATTATTAACTATATTCCTGACACTGTAATTCCATTCCTTGACTAATTTATTTTATAATTTGAAGTTTGTACCTCTATCCCTTTCACCTTTTTCACCCATTCCCCTTCCCACTCCACTGATAACCAATAATCTATTATCAGTATTTATGGATCGTAGTCTTTTTGTTTTTGTTTTTTAGATTCTACCTATAAGTGAAACCATATGGTATTTGCCTTTCTCTGCCTGGCTTATTGCACTGAGCATAATATTCTGTAGGTCCATACATGGTGCTGCAAATAGAAGTATTTCTTTTTTATGGCTGAATAACATTCCACTGTGTATATGTGCTGCATCTTTTTTATCCATTCATTTATTGATGGATGCTTTGGCTGCTTCCATATCTTGACTATGTTAAATAATGTGGCAATAAACAGGTGTGCATGTACTTTTTCAAATCAGATATTATTTTCTTGGTGTAAATTCCCAGAAGTGGAACTGCGGGGTGTTCAGTGTTTCTTATGGATCAGTACTCCCACTGATTCCTCCAACCACCTTACATGAATGCATGGTGGGACTCCAGACTCTCATCTGTCAGAATGGTTATGAGCCCCCATGGGGGATTTTGATAAGAGACTGGAATCTCTGGGAAGGTGTCTGGTCTGGATGTGGGGTATGGGAGGCCCCTGCTGCACCATGCACAGAATCCCAGAGGACTGTGGTTTCTGCTGGGCTTTGCCCTTGTGAGTCTGGGGAGAATTACTCTGACAGGCAGAGGCCCATTGGCCCAGCTGGTGTGCAGGGCCTGTAAGTGGCTCCTAACTGGATTGCTTTGTTGGAAAGGCTCAGGGTGGGCTTTCCTATTCCAGAATGGGAAAAAAAATGTGCAAACCATGTATCTGATAGGAATTAATATCCAAAATAAAGAACTCATACAATGCATAGCAAAAATATCCCACCGTTAATTCAAAAAAATGGACAAAGAATATGAATAGATGTTTTTCCAAAGGATACACACAAATGGCCAACAAGTACATGAAAGATAGGTTTTATTTCAAGGCCTCTTCTCTTGGCTTGTAGAGGGCCTGACCTCTTTGTGCATGCTAGTGGGGGGATGGCCGAGGGAGCATGAACTCTCCTGTCTCCCCCTCTTCTTATAAGGGCACTAATCCCAGCAGACAGCCCCACCCTCATGCCCTCATCTAAACCTCACCTACCAAAGGATCCACCTCCTAAGCCATCCTGTTGGGGTTAGGGTTTCAGCCTGTGAATTTTGAGGGGGGACACGATTCAGCCCCAAACACTGGCTTCTGTGCAGCTGCCTGCTCCTGACTTCAGAGCTTTGCTTGTGTTTCTGACCATCCACAGACCCCTGATCACATGAGTCAGATCAGTACTCCACAAAGCACTTATTTCTGCCTATTAGGTGTCTTGTGTATTATTTCTGTGTGTTCTTCTCTGCTCCCACTAGAAATTGAGCTCTGTGAGGCCAGGAGCATGTGGCCTGCCATTGAGTCTCACCTGCTCTGTGGGCAGTTGGTGCCCAGTAAATACTGTGGGATGGATGGGTGCAAGTATTACTCACTGTTAGTGCCCTGAAGGCAGGTTCCATGTCTGTCTTATTCACTCATGTATCCCCCTTGCCCAGCCTGGTGATATGGTCTAAATGTTTGTAACCCCTGGAAGGTTTTGTTAATGTTTGATATGTAGGTGTGGGTGGTCTTCTCGTCTTCTCCAGGACTATATGACTCCCCTGGGAGGGGATTTATGACATGTTAATGCTTGAACTCTCTCCTTGGAGTAGACCCCAAACCCCCAAAGGGGATCCCTGGCAGTTCTTCATTTCCAGGAAGGCTGCTTTAATCAGCCAAGAGAAGATCCAAGAAAGTTTCCTTCTGTATCTGTTGAGTCTCCAATGTCTTCAGCTTAAAATAATCATATCAATCTCTATCTATACCTATAAAATCTTTATCTCAATAGCCTTTACATCAACCCTGGGGTTTCAAGTGGGTTCCCATATCCCTTACTGAGTGAATTCCAAGTTATTCTAATTTAGACTCAAACTCACAGACTTTCTCTGCCACAAAGACCTCAAATAGCCTTCTGGACTCTCTGTATCTGTGGACAGAGATAGAGAACCAGTATTATTCTTTTCTTGGCCTCCTCACATTGCCCACAGATTTCAGACCCAAACAAGCTGACTGTATTGTCATTTATCAACTCTCTGCTCCACGATCTTCATGAATCTCCCAATGCTAAGCCCTCTATTATGCACCAGTGGTAGCTCAAAAGTTTGAGTCCCAAAAGTCTAGAACCCAGTGTCCTTCCTGATGAAATTCAAAGTGGGGATCTTATGCCCTTAAACAATAGCATCTGAGTAGATGGGGGACTATTATTTCCTTCAAGACCAAGATACATGGAAGCACTGGACTCAATAGCTTCCTGGAGGTGTTCTGAGGAATGCTCATGAGGCATAGTACCACATGGAAAACCCATGCTTCCCAGATTGATCCCAGGGGTCTCGGACAATGAGTTTTATTCTGTCCAGTTGTCTTTACTGGGACGGTGCTTTCAGGCCTCAGCTCATGCCCTTGTCAGCCTGAGCTGCTCTTTCTCTCTGTCAACAAGGCACACCCTTCCAAACACCAACCCTTTCCCTGGAATGGCTTCATGGGCAGGTAACTGGCTCTAGGGAATTGCTGTTCTGACAACCTGTGGCTGAACGCCTGAGGTTCAAAATCATGTCTTCTGTCCATGGTGTAGGGCAGATCCCAGGACTTGGACCCAGTGGGGCTTGGTCAGGGCTGGGCGACCAACTTTCGAGTCTTTGTGGCCACAGGGAGCAAAGCAGCCGGTAGGGGTGTCCACCTCCCCCACATCACACATGGTCAAGAACATGTCTGCAGGAGCGGCTGCTTCTCCCTTCCTGGAGGAGACAGTGGCCCTGGAGCCTGTTGGTCGTCTCCATCCCTGCAGTTTGTGAGCAGCGTCTGGGTTCCTCAATTCTGACACTAACTGGGATCAGTGTAGACTCACCCCCCAAGGTTAGGGGTTCAGTTCCACAGGACCACCCCCACTGCAGACACCAGTGGAAAGCAGTGGGTTCCCAGGTTCCCCACAAAGTCAGTCCAGTGGGGCTGCACACTGAGAGTTCCTTTGACCCATCCTTGGGTTGGGCAATTTGTTCTAAAGGCTCCCAGAACTCAGGGAAACACGTGCCTATATTTCCTGGTTTATTATAAAGGATGTTGTAAAGGATACAAATGAACAGTTAGATAAAGAGGCACATAGCTGGAGGTCTATAAGGTCTAAAAATATCCTGAGCACAGGAGTTTCTGTCCCTGTAGAATTTGGGGTACAACTCCTGTTGGTATGTGGATTGTTCCTCAACCTGGAAGCTCTCCAAACCTGGACCTTCTGAGTTTGTGGAGGCCCCATTACTAGGCCTGATTGATTAAGTCACTGGCCATTGGCGACTAACTCAACCTCCAGCCCCTCCCCTCCCTGGAGGTCAGGGTGGGACTGCACTCCCCACTCTCTAACCCCCTGGAGGGTCCCTGGCCACCAGCCCCCACCCTTAGGGGCTTTCCAAGTTCACCTCATTAACATAAACTCAGGTATGGCTGATGGGGGCCTGCCATGAATATCAAGACCCCTGTGTGGCTCTCCTCACAGGAAGCTTAGGAGCTCTGTGCCAGGGATGGGGATAAAGACCAAATGTATAATTTTTATTATGTCATACTTCTCTTTGTACTTTTGTGTGCTCTTTTAGGAAGAAAAAATACAACACTTTAACATGAACAGTTCTTTTGTGTCAGTTCTACCACGATTCTGCCTTCATTCCTTAACACCAGACCCCTGGGATGGCCCCTGCCTCCCTGTCCCTCTGCTCTCTTCTCCGTGTCTGCCCCATCCCAGGAGAGCCATCAAGGCCCGTCTGCAACCCCCTCCCACCGCCAGCACCTTCTCCACTTCACCCTCCTGACCCCACGTCACCCAGGGATCCCAGCTCCAGGGTCACAGTGTCCTCCATGCTGCACAGATAATCCTCCAGCTCCCCTCCATGTGGGGCTACAGGCAGATCAGCACGGATAGCCTCCAGCTGATACATAGTTTAACCTTCAGAGGCAGCCGGACCTCATGTCAGTGATCATTCCTGGACACATCTGCTCCCCTTGCTGAGCTGAGGGGCCAGCAGGGGTCTCCCCAGCACCTGGACATTACTTAGTGGACTTGCTTTGCTTAAGAAGAGGAGTCCATGCCTCTGCACACAGTGGAGGAGTATCCATCCTTAAAAAGGAAGGACATTCTGACAATTGCCACAACATGGATGAACCCTGAGGATGTGGGGCTGAGTGAAAGAAGCCAGTCACAGAGGGACAAATCCTGTATGATCCTTCTCATACAAGGTCCCAAGAGGAGTCAGATGCATGAAGACAGAAAATGGAATGGGGGTGTTCAGGGGCTGGGCAGCAGGGCTGGGGAGTGAGTGTTAAGTGGGTTCAGAGTTTCTGCTTGGGTAGATAGGAAGCTCTGGGACTGATGGTGGTGAGGGCTGCACAGTATTGCTGAGGGATGTCATGTCTCAGGAGAAATCAGCCCTGCCAGCACTGATCTAGGACTCCAGCCTCCGGGGGAGGATAAACATCTGAGCTGCCTGCCTGTGGTATTTGTTATGCAGTCTGAGCTGATGGAGACAAGAGCCTATTAAAACTGCAGATTCCTGCTCCTTCTCATGCGATCGACCTGGCTGGTCTGTGGTGAGGCCAGGTTCTGTGTGGCCTCACCTGTTCCCAGGTCCTACAATCTACTCTGAGAAGCATGGTGCTCATGGGGAAAAGAAGTCTTGGGATAAGACTATTTCATCTTGGTCCCCTAAAGAGCCTTCTTAAACATTTCTCCAGATGGCCCCTGTCCCCATGACATTTTCACACTGCAGACTTACTGGGTATGTTTATGTGCTGGGACTTTGGAGGGCTGCACACTATTGTGTATAAGATGTTTTCAGCCCCAAGAGCCAATTTTTGCCCCTGTGGGAGGGATATTGCTCCTGGTGAGAATGCATAGGACAGAAAAAGTATTTTTTTGCACAAGAAAAGCACTGCTTGAAAGTATTGCACCCGTGGGAAAAGCACGATTTTGGGATCCAGGCGTCCTGGCTGTGGGCTAGGCTGTCAGGAAGCCTGGCTGTCTCGGGTCCTTTATCTGACAAGTGAGACCCCGATACCCACTTGCAGGGTCCCTGTGAGGTCAGAATGGGCACTGCACAGGGCTCTGGCCTCAGTGTACCATCTCTCAGTGGTGGTGGTGCCACCATTGTGGTTTCATGTGATCAGGCGAGACCCGGGGTGACTGGGGCTCGGCCTCCTACTGAGAGTCCTGTGGTGGTGTTTCCGTTAACTCGGAGGTGGAGTTGTTAAGCCTCCTTGTCAGGCCGTTTTGAGGGTGCCTAGATGCCTTCTGGCCCATATGAAAATGGAAATCTGCTTTGGGTTTGCGTGGAGAGGAATTTGCTTCCTTCTGGCCCATGGGAGGGAAGTCAGCATCTGCTTGGCAAACAACTCCTCCATCCCAGTGTCCATGGGGCTGTGGGCGTCCTTCAAGGCCCCCACCATCTGTAAGGCAGTGGGGTTCAGGTGTCCTGCCTTCTGTGGAGCAAGCCAGCTAGCCTGCCTGCAGGGGACGAAGAGCACAGGGGCTGCTAGGCAGCAGCAGGGGCCTCTGGTGTGTTTGGGTGAAAAGCCCTTTCAACTTTATCACAAACAGAGAGGGTATCTTGAGTCCCACTCTATGTACATATGTATTATACACATATGTATAGAAATTGAAATATTGATGTGCATGTATATATCAATTAAGAAATATAGAATATATAAATGTTATATGTAACTTATGTATGTGTTTATATGTAGTATATATAATATATATATACTGCATGTGTATATGTATTATAGTCTATATAATAGAGATAGTCTATAACATATGGTCTCTATCTGTATAGTCTCAGTCTGCTCTGGCTGCTATGACCAAAAGACTACAGACTGGGGTTCTTATAAACAATGGAGGACATTTATTTCTCATGGTTCTGGAGGCTGGACATCCAAGATCAAGGTGCCAGGAGATAAGGTGTCTGCTGAGAACCCACTACCTGGTTCATGGACAGCATCTTCTTGCTGTGTCCTTGTGTGGCACAAGGGACAAGGGGCTCTCTGGGTCCTCTTACAAGGACACTGATCCCATGATGAGGGCTCCACCCTCAGAACCTAATCACCTCCCAAACCCACCTTCCTCCAGACACCATCGCACTGGGAGTCGAGTTTCAACATAATGGGTGCCACAGAATGAAGGGTGAGGGGGGATGCCTTCCCTGTCTCTCCTTCACTCCCACATGACAGCCCCCTCCATGCTGCTGACACCAGCACATGGGGCTTGTCCCCACACCACAAAGTTCTCGATGACACCAGCTGCCTGTCCTACAATTCAACTCAATTCTGGCACTAACCAGAGTTCACAAAGACCCCATGGGGATCACAAGTCCCACAAGACCCCCCAACTTCAAACGCCAGTTGCAAGTAGCAGGTCCCCAAGTTACCCACAACTCCTGTCCAGGTTGGCTGCAAATCGGAGGTTCCAATGGTCCCACCTGGGGTTCCATCATCTGCTAAAATGGTTCACAGAATTCAGGAAACACGATTACTGGTTTACTATAGAATACAGGACATGATTAAGGATACAGATGGCAAGGCAAATGGGGTGGGTTCTAGGAGAGACCCGGAGTGCAGGAACATCAGTCCCTATGGACTCGGGGTGCACCACACCAAAGCACGTGGATGTAGTCCCCAACCCAGAAGCTCTCTGGTCACCCTGCTGTGGGGAATTTCATGGAGGTGTCATCACGCAGACGTGATTGATTATTGACTCCATTCCTTTTCCCCTCTCTGGAGGATGGTGCAGTGGGGCTGAAAGTCCAAGGCTTTTGTCTTCCTGGTGACCAGCCACCATCCAGGAGCCCACCCAGTCTCATTAGAACAAAGGACACTCCTGTCACGAGGAGATTCCAAGGGATTTAGGAGCTCAGTGTCAGACATGCCAGCCTCTCAGGAAAGGACGTTTCCCAGGCCCCTGCTGAGACCACAGCACTAACACACACATTATACATTTCTCAATGCAGCTTTTGGATATGTACATTGGCTCTATGCTGCTTCCTAATTTCCAAATCTAGATGGATTTAAAACCCTCCTCTGATGGCTGAATTGATGCCAGAGAGCAAGGTACAGACTTTTATTTAGAAATAAAGTGAGAGAAAAGAGCTCCTGGCTCATGCCAGGAGGGGACAAGAGAGCCCGTAGTGGTGCGTTGTCTAGGGAGTTTTATAGGCAGTTGAGGATTTTTCCAGAACACAAAAAAAAGTTAGGGGTGTGGACTTGTTAAGTGGTCTCTGAATATTTAGAATTAACTTAACACAAGCAACTTCCTCTGATCATTTCTCTCTGAGATACCAGCATCTTGGTCTGGGGGCATATGAAACAAGTCCACCTCCCAGCCCCCAAGGTGGGCTGAGGTATTGTTTGCTAAAAAGTAAGTTAAGAATTTCTAACGTCTTAACTTCTTGGGTATTAAAATGCAATCTTATCTTTAAGGTGGAATCCTTCTTGCCTTTTACTGTGTTGTTTATGCCTGGGCTTACTTGCTAAATTAGTTGCCCAGTTTGCAAAATCACTTCATCAGATCTGAAGGAGGAAAGACAGCACATAGGCCTGGGCCTTTTAGTTTGCTAAAGTGAATCTTACACATGATTATAAATGGTTAGCATAATAAGACAATTATCTGGGGAATATTAACTGATCTCACTGAAGAATGATTCTAGAGCTTAATGTTTAACATAGAGTTTTAGTAGGGGGGGTTTCCTTGCATGTAGTTACATTGCTCTGACTGCAAATATCCCACCCTGCCCCCTCCGGAGGCCCTCACCCTACTCTGACTACATCCATGGTCCCTGTCTCAGAATGACATGGACCTGACCAGAGACAAATGACCAAGAGTGGAAGAGGGTTCTCAGGAGAAACGGAACAATAGAAACTGTATTATTTATATCTATCTGCCTACCTGCCTATCAGAGAGATTGCATTTCAGGGACTGGCTCACGTGACTGTGGGGCTGGTTAAACCTGAAGCTGGCAGAGTAGACCAGCAGGCTGGAGGCCCAGGGAAGAGTTGGTGCTGCAGCAGAATCTCCCTTCCTTGGGAAACCTCAGTCTTTGCTCTGTGGATCCTTGGCTGATTGGGTGAGGCCCACCCACATTACGGAGGGTCAGCTGCTTTACTCATGCCCACTGATTTACATGTCAGTCTAAGGAAAAATTCCTCCCCAGAGACATCTAGACTGTTGCTTGGCCAAATATCTGGGCACCATAGCCTGGCAAATTGACACATAAAATGAACAGCTGAAGAAGAGTGGAAAGTCAACCGGTCAAAAGGCCTCAGTATTCCGAAAGCTGGGAAAAGGAGAGGGGAGCAGGGGCCAATGCAAAGTCTCTGCCAAGGCTTTTGTTGTTTCTCATTAAAACAAAACAAAAAAGTAAAAAAATACAATGAAATAAGGAAACGGCAACACTTAGAACCGCATGGCAAACAATGTTCTGGGCCAGGAGCCAGGAAAAGAGGCTGGGTGAGGAGAGATGTGCCCCTGGGTGTCCCTGGAGGGGACTGCTGGTCCCAGGGAGAGGCGTGGGGGTCCCTTCAGGCTCTCAGCCTGTCCACCCAGGGCCAACGGACCGCCGTGCCAGCCAAGTGGGGACGGAAAGCGCCAGTGCGGATGTGGGTGGGGCACAGGCGAGCCTGAGAGATTCCAGGAGGGTCAAGGTCGAGCACCTGCCAGGCTGTGGGACCAGGCAACGCCTCACCTAACCTTGGGCACTGCACCAGCTCCTGGAGGCCTGGCCTGAGGTCCTGTGGCATCCCAACCTCTCTGGGGGTTCCCTTCTGCTCCACCCCTTTCTGACTGACGATTGGGGTCACCTCCTTCAGGTGTGCAGCCGGGTGCCATCAGCTAGCCACCCCCTGACTTCCTCACTGAAAATCTCCCTGATTCCACTTTTTATAGCACTTACCAGCACATAATATTTTACTTAGGAACAGATTTAACTTGATCAATGAAATTCCTACTGTTAAGCCTGGGGAAAGGAAATCCCAGGGCAAAGTACCTCTAAAAACCGAAATCAGTCAAAGGGAGAAATAAAGTTTAAAATCCGTTTATTGCTCACAAACTGCAGTCCTGGGCGGTCTCTCTTTCCTGCTCCAGCAGCAGCAAAACCTGCCGTCCCCTCCCCTCTCAGGTACAGATAAGCCCTCCTTGCCCAGGTAATCACCCACTGATACGGAGATGAACTTCTCTCCACCCCTGAGGAATGATGCAAATGCCCTAAAGCCATACTTCTTTCCACCTCTGAATGCCTACTGATATGCAGCTGTACTAAAGCCAGGCGAGATATTCTGGAAATATTACAACTTTACCCACACTAGGGAAGAGTGGGGATAACATGATGAACATTACCAACATTACTGGTTGTTGCAGGTGGAGCTACTTTGGAATGACCAAGTATAATTTTGCATAATCCGGCTTTAACAGAGCTCCCTGGGGGCATCTTACACCCCAGGGCTCGAACATTAGTGATTGGAAGTCCCGCATCTTATAGGAGGCTCTGGAGGTGGAACGCCTGGCAGAATGCTTGCAGTGGAAAACCATGGAATTGGTTTGCTTTCTGGCCAAGGGATAAAAGACAGGCTACCCGCATGTGTTGGACCCATACCAGAATAGATGCAGTAACTTTCTGGTGCACTGTCAGCAAGGTGCATCGATAATGCTTAGTGTCGAGGGAAACAAAGCTGTTCCCAAGCTATGAAATAGGCAGCCTATCTTTTGTGCCTCAGTTGGAAGCTTGAGAAGAATCAGGGACAGTAGTTTGGTTGGAGCCCAAGCTTGTGACTGCCTGCTCCTTGGCTCCTGTCCCCTCCATGGCCCCATGAACAGTGCATGGAGATGGGGCAGGAATACTCCAGCCAGCAAACGTTCAAATGCTCTCCTGCCTCTTGCCCGGGTTCCCTCTGCATGCCTGCGGGACTCTGCTCAGCGGATGGGTGGGAAACACAGAAATATAATCTGTATCATGCTAACCTCAGTCAGTCCAATGGGAGGGTGAATAGTCACTCAGCAGTAGGCAGAGTTTAAAAGCAGTTAACCCTTCATTGCATGGTCCCCAGTGGAGCATGGAAACTTCAGTGTTCAGAAAAGAGGCTGCTGGCTCATGTCTAGGAATGTCAGGAAAGATTTCAGGGCAGAACACAAAGAACTGTGTTCATAAAGGGAGGGAAAAGGAAAAGATGTTCCAGGAATAAAGAGCAGCACATGTGAATTTCAAAGTACTTGCTTGGTAAATAATATTACCTGACTGAAGCCACACCCTCCAGGCACCAGGGGAGCCCTACTTCAGCTGTCCACCTCCTCTGGTAGCACAAACCTTCTGGTCACCCTCATTCCTGGTGGCCAAAATACATCTGCACGACTACTGGCTGTATGTCTTGGAAATCATGTCTTACTTTCCCTATGTGCCTATTTCTTCTTTGTTTCTCATTGGGAGCATGGCAGTGTCCGCAAGCAGGCTTCGGTGCTTAGTGCACACAGCCACCACCCCACCACCCCTTGAGCCCTGGGGGCTGCTCTCCCAGCCTTTCTAGGAGGGGTGTTTTGTAACCAGGAACCAGCCGGGTTCTCAGGCCAGAGAGGTCGAAACATGTCTCTGCAGAGGGCGATGTCATCCTAACTGCCTCTTCACTCTCACGCCTGCCTAAGGTTGGATACAGCCAGAGCCGAGTCAGGCCCTTCCCCCAGCTCGCATTTCTGCCTTGGCTCGCGGTTTAGCCTGTGCGGGCTTCTTCTTTCCCTCCTGCTCGCTAGCAGTTGGAAGAGGAACCATATCCTTTGCTTCCACAGAGCAATGAATCCCAGGCCTTGGGCTGCCTGTCTGCAGAACCCACTTGTCTGATATAGAGAAAGATGCTGGTTTGGAGCGGAGTCAGGGTCAGTCATAGCCACGTGGTTTAGTTCACACCTGGAGGTCTCTTTTTGGTCCATAGCACTGTTGGATTTTTCTCAGAGGAGAGCGCCGCCCCAAATTACTCACAGAAGGCGTCTCTTGATGCAATAAGCAAGAGGAATTTATTTAGAGACCAGCTAGCTGGGGTCCAAGTGTCAGCCCGATGCAGCGGGTCTCAACAAGGACCCCGAGCACTCAAAACCAAGGGTTTATATGGCATTTTCAAAACACTTAACTCTTAGTAATTTTCTACAGCTGCACATTATCTTTGCAAGACATACATCCTGGGGTTAAGCGAGAGCAAGATAAGACCACTCTTCAATTGTTAGGGAGGTTCTGCACGATAAGCTTGGTATGTAGGATTAACTGACCAAGGTTAGCTGACCGAAGGCCACAGCTGCCCCCATCCCGGTGTTCATGATTAACTTGTTTTCCAAGGCCTTATCCAGTTCCAGTTTTTTTTCTTTTAAGTCACAACTTCAGAAAACTGCTTCTAGGCCCTTAAGATGGCTACTCTTATGCTAACTTATTCTCATTCTTACAGCCCAAGGTCTGCAAAAGGTTCGGAGTAGTGGGGTCTTTGGCTCACTATCACATTGACCGGCCAACCACAATGACTTGACAAACCAGAACACCTGGTTTCAGAATGCAAAATGTGTCCTGCTGTTGATTCGAGAGTGTCAGTTAATAGGCCTGTCCTTAATTATTTTCTTCTCACAGAGAACAGTTGCTGGGCGCTTGTCCAGCCACGCAGACTTCACTGGTCTTGCACCGTGACCAGGTCCAGCTTGCCTGACCTCCCCGACTTCACATACCCACCAGGTGCCACTCACATGGTGACAAATTCTTCACCAGGACCTTCAGGTGATTGGCTTTAAATACTACCTTAGAAAAAGAATTTCCCTGTCATATCCATGAAACATTTGATGCAACTTAGTGTGCAAAATTCTCAATTTGAAATTTGAAGATAGCACTAAAAAAGAACATTTGGTATGATTCTCTCAGTTTTGCTTTTCCTGGGCTTTACTGGCTTGGACAGTGGCTCCTGGGCTCTGGCAGGGGCACCATGTGGTTGATGCAGGGGTTCTTGTTCACAGAGTCAAAGAATGAACTTCATGAACACTTAAAGTAGGAGAGCAAGTCAGAGGCTTTTATTGAGAGATAAAGTGAGAGGACAGAGTTCCTGGCTCATGCCGGGAGGGGACAAGAGAGTCCGGGGCTGTGCAGTGACTAGGGGTTTTATATTATAATGCGATAAAGGGCTAGGGGTGTGGACCTGTTAAGTGGTCTTAAGATGTTCATCCTTGAGGAGACTTTAGGTCCTTTTTATTTGTTTTCCAGCTTGCCATTATTAAATGCCCAGATTGCAAATCACCTGATCAGGTCTAAAGGAGGAAAAACAGCACATAGGCCTGGGCCTTTTAGTATGCTGAAGTGAATCTTACACATGATTACAAATGATTAGCATAATAGAAATATGGGCTATGCTGAGATACTTTTCTTTATTTGGGAAATATTAACTGATCTCACTGAAGAATGACTGTAGAGCTTAATGCTTAAGCCGGAGTTCTGGTAGGGGGTTTCCTCGCATATTGTTACACTGCTCTGACTGTAATTACCTCGCCTTTCCTTTTCTGAGGCCCTCACCCTACTCTGACTACACCCATGGTCCCTGCCCCATGGTGATGGGCACCTGGTCATTGGGGGTGGCCAGGCATCGCCTCTGGGCCCAGGATGTGACCCATTTGCAACCTCCCTGCTTCTGAAGCCAATCAGGTAGCCCCCTTTTGGAGAAGCCTCAGACTTATTCACAAATCAATGAGAATCTGAGTCCCGCTAGGGTGTGTTGACAGGCAGCTGGGGATTCGGGAAAGAGGTTGTGCTAAGAAGGGAAAGCAAACTCAGTAAACATGGCGTGACACAGAGCCCTCTGTCCCCTGCAAAAGATGCTGATAAACTCTTAACATGTGTATTCTTGGCCTGCCTCATGGCCAGGCCTCCTGTTGTCACACGGTCCTACAAAGGAGAGGGACCCTCATTGTCCTGGGGGTGAGGACCCAAACTGAACCCCATTCTACCAAGGGCAGAGTGCACGCTGGCAACGCCTAGAGTCAGGTGCAGTCTTGGCCCCTCGTCTGCCCTCTGGAGCACACGTTGCCCACTACAGCCCCTTTACATCAGGAACCTAAAGTGCATGGGATTAAGGATTTATCTCCAGCCATGAAGCTCGAAATAAAACGAAGTGTGCCTATAACTTACGGCAGTTGAATTCTCACTATGTTGCACAGTTTTATTCAGATGATCTCATTTGATCCTCACAGCTGCCTGATGGGTAATTTCTAATTCTTCCTCCCTTTTTGTGGATGAAGCCACCAAGGCTTGGAGAGGTTACCCAACTTGTCTGATGTCACATAGTAAGTAAGGCAGTTGACTGTGGAGCCAGATTTCTTGGCCATCAGAATCAGAATGCCCCAAATAAACCGCTCATCCTTCTATTTATTTCCCCTCATTATCAACAGCACCAGATCTGACTGTGTTCTCAGCTGACTGCACCAGCTTTGTGTGCCCTTTATGTGTCTGCCTGCATTTCCCTGTGCAAGAAATTCAAAGACCTCTTTATTGGCCAAGGCCATGTTTCCCTGGGAAGAGTCTGAGAAAACCAGGTTCAGGAGATATTTAAGCATTGCACAGAAAAAGAATCCTGGTGTCAAATACATTTTTTCCAGCTTTACTGAGGCAAAATAGGTATACAGAGAGCTGCACTTAGTTGATGTATACAATTCAGTGAGTTTGGACATGTGTGTCTGCCCAGAAAACCATCACCACAATCAAGGCAATAAACGTAACAGTCCCCTGCAAAAGTTTCCTTGTGTTCTTCTGTTGTGTTTCTTTAAAAAACTGTGGTAAGAACACTTAACATGAGATCTCCCATCTTAACAGATTTTCAAGTGCACAGTTAACTACCTTAATTGTATTGTTAACTGGAGGCTCTGTGTTGGACAGCAGATCTCCAGAATGGACTCATCTTAAGCAAATGAAATTTTATATGTGTTGAATAACAGCTTCCCATTTCCTCCTGCCCCTATCCCCTGGTGTAACCATAGTTCTAGTGTTTACTTCTATATGATTTGACTATCTTACACACCTCAGATAAGAAGAGTCATCCTGGGTTTTTCACTCAGAATAATGTCCACCAGGTACATCTATGTTGTTGCAAATGGCAGAATGTCCTTCTTTTAAAAGGCTGAATAACAACTCAATGGCAAAACACAAGCAACCCAATTAAAAAGTGGGCAGAGGACCCGAAAAGACATTTTTCCAAAGAAGGCATACAGATGGCCAACAGGCACATGAAAAGATGCTCCACATCGCTACTCATCAGGGAAATGCAAATCAAAACTACAATGAGATATCACCTCACACCAGTCAGAACGGCCACTATTTAAAAGACAAGAAATAACAATTGTTGGTGAGGATGTGGAGAAAAGGGAACCCTCCTATCCTGTTGGTAGGAACATAAATTGGTTTAGCCGCAGTGGAAAGCCATATGGAGGTTCCTCAAAAAGCTAAAAACAGAAATACTATACGATCCAGTAACTCCGCTCCTAGGAATTTACCCAAAGGAAAATAAAACACTATGTTGAAGAGACACCTGCAGCCCCACGTGGGGGCGCTGTTCACACAGCACTATTTACAAAATCGAGACCTGGAAACAACCTGTGTCCATCTACGAATAAAAGGACAAGGAAGTCGTGGCCCACATACTAAGGTCTGCCTGTCTCTTCATCCACGTCTGCCTGGCACAGGGTCAGGGTGCATGCTGTAGACCTCAGTCACTGCTGAATTCAAGGAAGTGTGCCCCCTCCCCACTGTTCCTCTTTACCAACAGGACACACCTGGGGGGACCCTGTGCAACTGCAAGTAACCGTGGTCCCTGGGGTGAGGAGAAGAGGTGCAAACCTGGAGAAGGGTCCTAGTGCTGTGGCCAGACCATCACCCAGGCTTGGCTTCTGACCGGCCAGGAGCACCCGGTGGGGTGTGCATCTGCTGGGTCCTGCCTTGCCCAGCCCCTGTCCTCCTCAGGGGGAGGTCTGCCTAGCTCCCCTTTTGTACTCAAATCCTAGCGCTGTGAGGAGGGGGCAGTGCCGAACTATCCGTGTGGGGGCAGGGATGGCCCCCGCTGTGGGCATCTCCAGCATCTGACCAGCGCCCACCAGAACTCAGATCCCAGCCCACTGGTCACTAACTGTGAGGCCTCCTGCAAGCTACTCAGGAGGTCTGGACATGCTTGCCCACAACGTGGCTGTTGCTATGGGCTGGCTCCTGTCCCCCAAATCCACATGCTGGAGCCCATACCCCAGACCTCACAGCGGGGCTGTGTTTGGAGATGGGCCTTTACAGAGAGTAAGATAAAATGAGGTCATGAGTGTGGCCCTGATGCCATAGGACTGGGGTCCATATTAGAGATCAGGACACAGATGTCCACACGGGGACACAGGGAGAAGGTGACGTCTACATGCCCAGGAGAGAGGCCTTGGGAGGAACCAGCCCTGTGGATGCCCTGATCTTAGACATGAGGTCTTTATCTGGGAGACGACGCAGTCCTGTAGCTTTAAGCCCCTGTACATGGGGTGGAGACCCTGACTCTCTAAAGCTCCTGTCAGCTGCTCCGTGTTAGGTCTGGCAGTGGGTGTCAAGGGGAGTGCGCAGGATGGGACAGCTCTGTCCTATCCCTCTCAGGGCCCCCTGGCCTCCCAGCGCTGGGCCCTCTTGCATTTTCTCAGCACTCATGGAACTGGCCTCCCTGCAGAGTCTGCGCAGCCTCTCCTGAACCTCCTGGGCTCTTCCCAGTGTCCCCCATCCCCAGACCCAGGGTGGAAAGGGCTTCTGGCAGCATGAGCTCTGCCCACTGGTGGTGTTCCCTCCTTGTCTGAGCTCTGGGGTTCCTAGTTAACACTTACATCCAGTTGTTCTCTCTGTCAAACTGCCCTCTGTGTGGCCTCTGTCCCTGCTGGATGCTGGCCAATGCCAGGGGCAAGCCTGGAAGCCCTGGAATCTTTGGTTTAGCCTCCATGTGGCGCTGCACTGACTTGGAGCAGGAGGTAAAGAGGGACCCAAGGTAGACCAGATATCTGGGCTTGTTGTAAAGGGCAGGTTGGTATTCACTGGGCAACCACAACATGCCTGGCACTGGGCTCAGTGTTTTACCTGTGCCCCTAATTACATTTCACAAAATCCCTCAATGGTGTGGAACAATGTGAAGTGTGTGTCATCTCAGGCTGCTTAACAAACGCCACAGGCAGGCAGCCCAAACAGACCTTTACCCTCCCCATCCTGGAGGCTGAACTCTGAGATTCGGTGCTGGCAGGCTGGCTCCTCCCGGGGCCTCTCTCCTGGGCATGCAGATGCCCCCTTCTCCCCCTGCCCCCTCCTCTCCTCTGTGTCTGTGTCTTAATCTTCTAAGGACCCCAGTCCTATGGGAGCAGGTCCACCCTGGTGACCTCATTTTACCTTACTCACCTCTGCAAAGGCCCATCTCCAAACACAGCCCTGCTCTGAGGTCGGGGTAGAGTGGTGGTGGGTGGGGCTCCAGCATACAAATTTTGGGGGGACACAATTCAGACCATAATATATTGTCATCATCTTACAGGGGAGAAAATGAAGATAAGGCAGGATAATTCACAAAGCTGCACCCCTGAATGTGGCCGAGCTAGGACCTAGGGGACTGGACACAGGTCCCAAAGAACTGGGCCAGGCTGGGGCAGGGAGAATGTCGGCTCCGTCGGAGGGCCTGCCCCTGAACCTCTGGCGGCTGCTGTTCTGAGCAGATAGTCAGGGGCTGGCGGTCATGTGTCCAGAGGCAGAAGAATGGCCGCAGAGGAACTGAGGAGGGGAGTCCAGAGAACATGTAGATGAGGGCTCTGTCATCCACGCTGTAGAAGGAGACTGTGCCGGCATCGCAGTCCAGGAGGACCCCCACCTGATGCAGGGGCTCCGGTGGGTGCAGGAGAACCCTCGGGAAGGTGAGGGCCCAGAACTCCTTCTTGTACAGCTCCAGGGCCCAGATCCCATGCTGGGGAGCCTTGGGGACCCTTCCCTTCCGATCTAAGCTCTCCAGACACACTCCCAGGCTCCAAGCTTTCCTCAGCCCCACTTGGACCTCCCAGTAATATCTCCCAGCCAAGAATCTCTCTTGGCCCAGCACGCAGGGGTCCTGGTCAAACCAGCCAGGCTTCTCCGGCAGCTCCTGGGCAAAGAACAGCCGCCTCACTTTCTTCCTGTTCTTAGACAGTGCGAGTCTGGGGCTCGCGGAGTCAGGGTCCAGGGATGGGCTCACTGTGGGAAGAGGCAAAGGTAAGGCTGAGGGTTCAGGCCCCTGAGCTACACTCCCACACAGAGGGGACCCTGGGGATCTGGGCAAGGGGGCTGCAGCTGCCCTGGAAATCCCTTTGCTGCCCAGCTTTCTGCTCAGGACTCCGAACAGACAGCCTCTCCCAGAGCAGGTGGGAGCCAGGGGCATCCTCGGACTGAGATATGGCAGGCACACACTGCCAGGGCCCACCTCACAGTGCGTGCGAGACAGACAGAGACAGAGAGACAGAGACAGAAACAAACAGAGGCAGAGAGACAGAGCAGGGAGAGACAGAGACACAGAAAGACAGAGAGACAGAAACAGACAAAATATAGGAAGGCATAAGAAGACATGAGGACATGGGGGGACACAGAGGGACATGGGTGGACAGGGAAGGATGGTGAGAACATGAGGGGATACAGGTGGACATGGGATGATATGGGGACATGGGGGGACACAGGGACATGAGGGGATATGGGAACATGGAGGTGGAGGATAGGGGAACATGGGGAGATACAGGGGGACAGGGAGGACACGGGGGACATGGGGACATGGGGGAACACAGGGGAACATGAAAGGACACAGGGACAGGGAGGACATGGGGAGACATGGGATGTGGGGGGACTCTGGGGGACATGGAGGGACACGGGGCACATGGGGGATATGGGAGGTGGGGGTACCCTATGAGTGTTGCTTCAGCTGTGCCGCCAACCACTGCAGGGTCCCGTCTGGGGAGCCCTGGGCGGCACCTCAGCCCTACCAGCTGAGGCAAAGGTCTTCCAAAGCCTCCCACTTCTCTCAGCCCTGGTCCTCGGATCTCCTAGGCCCCCAGCATGCAACCCGGGAGGGCCTGTCTACGCTCCAGGAGGGCATTGGAGACCAGCCTTTGGGGAGCTGCCTTCTCAACAACAGAAACTTGGGGTCCAGCACTAGAGCCAGCACTACCCTATCCGTCCTAGGCCTCCATTCACTGGGTCCCACCTGGATGTCTGAGCACTCACGCTTCCTGAGCTTCCGTCCTGTCGGCCCTCCAACCATCTAAACCAGCTTCTCCCCAAGGTCCCTGCACCTCCTTGCTGGATGGAATCCCGCTCCCTTTCACTTTCTAGCAGAGACTGTTTATTCCACCCCCACCCCCCAATCCCTCGCTGCTGCTCCTGAATTCCCACCCAAACCCTTCTCTGTAGAGTCTGAGCCATGTGGATGGAGCTCAGCCACATCCCATCTCCATTACATCCAACACCAACTCCCTGGCTGGACAATTAGCCTGGCTCCTTCTATTCCAAACCCTCTTATCATTAAAAAAATATTTTTCACATAAAAATATAGTTTCAGACTTACAAAGAAGTTGGAAACTAGCATAAAGAATACGCCTATGACAACATCTTGCATAATCACCATAGAAGAACCCAAACCAGAAGATGAATCAATGCAAAACCTGTTCAACTATCTCCAGACCTCATTCCAATTTTGCCAACTTCCCAATCATGCCCTTTTCTGGTAGTTTTTTTTCCTTTTTAATTGCTAAACAGCATTCAGGTGCTCATCCATGCCCACACTGGATGGACAGCAGGATTGTTCTTAGTTTTTAGCGATTACGAAAGAGGCTGCTAAGAACATTCTTATCCTAGTCTTTCTGCAGACATGTTCATTTCTCTAGGGTCTGTGTCCAGGACTGAAATTGCAGGGATTGCAGGGAAGCTGAATGTTTCAGTTTCTGAATAACCGCTACACCACTCCACAGAGGGTGTGCCATTCGGGGGTCTTGTCAGCATCCCTGCCAAACTCCATGTCCATGAGGACCTGCCTCCCCCTGGGTCCGGGCCTCCTATGTCCACCGCCTCCTCCCTCTTCTGTCATCATTTCCCTTCTCTTCTTGTCTGGTGCCGATGTTTTGCTTATGGATCATTATTGCCCTTGGCCCGGAACTCTTCCCAATGATGCTCCTTCTGAAAGCCAGAGGAGCGTCTGGATCCGACAGCGGAGCCTCAGCGACCCCGCGCTGGGCCCCCACTCCTCGGCCCCCGCCCAGCCTGCCCGCTGCCACAAGCCTTCCCTATGGGATTGTTTCTCCGCACTCACGTCCTCGACCCCTGTAGGCTTCCTGTCTCTTCACACAGGATCGTTCCTTTTAGACAGCAAACCTAACCAAGGTTAAGCAAACCGAACCAAGCCCAGACTAGAGACTTACCTGGATTCCCCACTGTCCGATTTTCAGCTCAGCCAAGCGGACAGTACTTCTGACAACTTCTACCCAGGGTTTCCCGTGGGAGGGGGGCCTCCCTTCACCCACCAGACCTGCCGGTGCTTTCGGGTCACGTTCCTTGTCTCGTCTCCACCTCTCAGCTGCATCAGACACACAGTCCCAGACACTCTTATCTCTGGATTTCAGTCCCTCCCGCCACCCTGTCCCTTTGTTGCGATTCCTTTGCCAGGAGTCATCCTGCTCAAACAGACCTTCAAACCCTGGGGTTCTCCAAGCCTCAGTCCTGGATCTTTCTTCTTTGTCCTGTATCTTCTTGTTTTTGAAATATTATTCTTTTTCCCAAAGAAAATTTTAAAGTATACTTTCAAGTTTCCAGAGAAATTGAGCAGATCATAGAGTGACTTCCCAAATCTTGTGGACATTCATTTGAAATGCCAGATATATGCGGTGGGTGCCGAATTTCCATCTCCAGTCCAACTTTTCCGCTAGGAGCTTGAGACTGGTACATCCAGTGGTTTATTTGGTGTCTCCACGTGGGTATCTGAAAACACCTCAGTCTTCAGAGGTCCGAGTGAGTTTCCACCTCGTTGGTGCAAATTTGCCTCATTTCTCTTCAGGCCTTCCCCACTGCCTCGGGGGAGCTGCCTCCACCCCGGTTCTCCCAACGCTGAGGGCTGTCTCCATGTGAGTGTTGCCAGCCCGCCAGTGCTAAGGAGCCCAGAGATGTTGCATAAATGTTGTCCTGGCCTTGCTGTGTTCCATTTTGTCCCTATATGTACCCTGATGTATTCCAGGTCCAATAAAAAATGCCACTGGTTTAGGGCTTGCAGCCCTGCACAGATTCTATGCCCTGTGAGGACGCTAATAAATAACTGGCAGCTGGCAAGGGAGGCGCTCGGTCATGACTGTAGGTGAGTAAGTGAGCGGATGAATGGTTGCTCTGTCCTCTCAGCCCTTCAGCAGGTCGCCGTGTCTGGCTGGGCGCTCTCACTGGCCTCTCTTGTGCCTGCTGCTTCTTCCTCTCCTGGTCCTGGGGGCACCCCTCCACAGATGCACTCTCCCCTCCACACCCTACGCCGCCCACCTAGGTCATGTCCTGGGTCTGTGTCACTGGTTTCTACACCCTCCGTGGGAGCAGTGTTCCCCAAGAGCCTCAGAAAAGCAGACCCTCCTAGCATCCACCACAGGCAAGACTCTTACTGTGTGTACAGAATACACACATGAAGGAACAGACATGAATGCAGAATTTATGCACACACATGTTCTCCAGGCCTCAGAAAAATGAAAAAGAGTCAAGGTAACCCCAACACTTATAAGGACCTGGCTTGCCACTCACCAGCACCTAGCACAGCATTTCTGCACCCGGAATAGAAGCATGCACACGTGAGAAGCATGCACATGTGAAGACTCATTGAACACATACACATATGGCACAATACATGCGCACATACACATGCACACACACAACTTGTCCATGCACACATACACACACGAACACACAGCATACACACACATGTGTGCAAGGTACACATGTGTATGCAACACACATGCACATGCATGCACACACAGACACAGCAATGAGCATTGGAGTGCAGGCTGAAAACGAGACATGGCCTGGATTTGCCCCCTGGTATCTTTTGTCCACCTGCCTCACCACCCTTGTAACTCAGAACTTCTTGCACTTTTCCTATCAGACATGCATTTGTGAGGAACAAAAGCAAAGACCTACATGCCCTTGACAGAGGGCCCTGTCTCCCCTTTCCTTTTGCTGGAGACCATGTGTGGTGGCAGGGCCCCCACCCTGTCACCCCTCTGGGTGGGATTAGGTCTGTGCTTCTGGCTGCCCTTGCTTTTGGGGAGCAGGGCAGGGATGGGCTGGGGGTGGCCGGGGGAGCAGAGGCTCTGAGCCTCCAGAAGGGCCCTCACCATCGATGACGTCATCCTCTCCCCAGCCTGCAATGACACAGAAAGATGTGAAACATGGAGCTGAGCTTGGCAAGTGGGGCCAACTCTCATTCTAGGGAGGTAAGTCCAGTCTCTCCCTGAGAGACAGGAACAGACACATGCCCCTCAGTGCCCTGTAACATGTAATGGAGGCCACTTTATTCCTCGGGAAAGCTGTGGAGCATAGTTTCCTTCAGCCTTCCTATGTGTGTCATAGGCAGGCTTTAAAGCCAGCCGAGGGACGGGTATGCTCTGCCCCCTGAATTCAGGCCTGACGTCTATGAGCAAGTCCCCAGCTCCTGAGATGGGCAGGAGGCAGGGAGCGGGGTGAGTGGGCATGTGGTCAAGTCAGCACTGATGAGACCCCTAATGCCTGTGACAGCGCACCCCTCCCTGTGCCTGGCACCTCCCGTACTTGATCATTGCTATCATCACCCCCAAATGATGGACACCCTGGGGCTGAATCTCAGATCCATTTCTGAGAGGGAGATGCACCAGCCTTCCCAAAACACCCAGTGAAGAATAGCTGGGATCTCTCAGAGACAGAGGGCTGGGCAGTCCCCCTGCCCAAGCTGGCACAGCTTTCCTATCCTACTGCATCTGAGGACACGAGGGAAAGCCTCATGCAAAAGTTCACGTGGGCGCTCTGGGGGTGGAAGGGTAGGTCTGTCCTGCTGGAGGGGGACGTACCTCGGAATGTTGGGTCTCCATTCCTGCTGGCTTGCCGTCCCTGCTTATCTGCTCCTCCGAGCCCTTCCCCTTCATCCAGCCACTTTCTGTTCTTTTTCCTCCAACACTTCCAGAAGAGGCAGGTGATCCCAGCTGCGGCAAGCCCCACGGCAGCAAGGGCCAGAGACAGCACTACTGCCATGGATGGGGCCTTTTCAGAAACGGGAGCTGGAACAGATTCCAGGGAGTCAGGGACAGCATGGTGACAGAGCATCTGTGCTCACAAGACATACGCGCTACAGGGGTCATGGGTTGGGGGCACGGTGTTCATAAGCTATGAAATGATTTAGAAAAACAGCGTGTGCATTTGTGTAGATAGATCTGGTCAGATGCAAGGGGAGAATGTGAGAAGTGGCAGACGAAATGTGGCAGGTGCTCAGGCATCCAGTGAATCTGGGCGAACAGTGCACAGAATTATCTACCTTACTCTTGCAAACTTTCTGTGCATTTGAAATAAGTCAGAAATGAAAATTTTATACACAGTTAAACTTGGAAGCCACCAAGATGTCCATCAGTAGGTGAGTGGATAAAAAGACTGTGGTCCATTCAGACCACAGAATATTATTCAACACTAAAGAGACAAGAGCTATTGGTGCAGCCTCCATGGAGAACAGTAGGAAAGCGCCTCAAAAATTAAAGATAGAAATATCATCTGATCCAGCAATTCCACTTCTGGGTAGATATCCAAAGGAAATGAAAATATTAACTCAAAAATACATATGCACCCCATGTTCACTGTGGCATTATTTACAATAGCCAACATATGGAAGCAACTCAGTGACCATCAATAGATGAATGGATAAAGATGTGGTACACACACACAATGGAATATTACCCAGCCATAAAAAGAAAGAAATCCTGCTATTTACAACAACATAGATGGACCTAGAGGGTATTATGCTTAGTGAAATAAAGCAGGTAGAGAAACACAAACACCATGTGATTTCACTTATATGCAAACACTAAACAAAAAACAATAAACAAGCTCATTGGTACAGAGAACAGATAGGTTGTTGCTAAAGGCAGGAGCAGGGGGGTGGGTGAAATGGGTGAGTGGGGGTCCAAAGGTACAGACTTCCAGTTATTAAGTAAGTCCTGGGGATGGATATACAGGACAGTGACTGCAGTTAAAGATACTGCATTGCATATATGAAACTTGCTAAGGAAGTATGTCTTAACACAAATTTGGTAATCGTGTCTGGTGACAGACATAATTAAACTTACTGTGGTGATCGTTTGCAGTATGTACAAGCATTGAATCACTGTGTAGTACACCTGAAAATAATATAAACTTACATGTGAATTACATCTCAATTTTAAAAAAAGCATGAAAAGAAAAACAAAAACAGAAAGGAGCTATCAAGCCACAAAAAGACGCGGAGGAAGCTTAAAGGCATATTAGTAAGTGACAGAAGCCAGCCTAAGAGAGCTACGGTCTGTGAGTCCAGCCACCTGACATTCTGGAAAAGGCAAGACGGTGGGGACTAAACACATCAGGGTGGCCAGGGGCTACAGGTGAGAGAGGAATAAACAGGGGGAATGTGGGGGATTTTTAGGGCCATGTGACACATGTTGGACACATGTCCTTACATGTTTGTCCAAACCCACAGAATGGGCAACACCCAGAAGGGCCTTAACGTGCACTCTGGGCTCTTGGTGGCAGTGATGGTCCGTGTAGGTCCATCAGCTGCAATGAACAGACTATGCAGTGGGCATGTTGAAAATGGGGGAGGCTGTGCATGTGCGGGCAGGGATCAGTGGGAACCCTCTGTGGCCTCCCTCAATTTTACAGGGAACCTGAAACTGCTCCAAAAAGTAGTCTATTAAAAAAACAAAAGAAAAATGAATGTGGGGCAACATCTTTCCCCTGGAAGGCAAAGCTCTACATGCCAGTGCTGCCCTGCCTCAGTAATCAGCACCCCAATACTGCATTTCTCCCACTGCTCCTCCAGGCTGCTAGCAGGAGCCTGTCACACATCCCTTCTTGCTGCAGGCCTTGTGGCCCTCCTGCTATCTCGGCATCTGGGGATTAGAGCACGGACCAGAACATTCACCCAGCACGTGGGTTTCAGCCACTGTGCTCTTCAGGAGGGTGTGGAAGACGGAGTGGGAGAGGCCTGCCACAGCCCTGTCCTGGACGGTCACCCTGGACACCATGGCCAGGAGGCAGGTGATTGGCAAGGCTGACAGGTTGGTCACAGAAGGCAGGGTCTGTCCCGAGTTCCCTTCACTCCACCTGGAGCTCCGGATACCAGCCTGCCGAGGTGCACTCTGCCCAGACACTGTGTGGGCCACATGCACGGATATCCTGGGCTCTGAGCTCATGCCTGTGGGGAGAGAGGCCCCCTCCAATCTCTGCAGCCACAGCCGCTTCTGTCAGGAGTCACAGACCTGGAGAATTTCCAGTGGGTGCTGGGGATTTGTCACGAACTACTCATCCTGTGTTGTATTTATTTCCAAGATATGTTACCCTCATTCCCAGAGGACAGAACAAAACAGGAAAGGCTCACGGAGATTGAATACCTTTCCTGTACTGCAAAATTAGTGTCACTGTCTGCCTCTTACTCTGTCTTTCTCTGTCTCTGCCCCTGTATCTCTGTTCCTTTCTTTCTGTCTATCTGTACCTCTCTCTTACTGTGTCTGTTGAATAATCTGTCTCTGTATGTCTCTCTGTCCTGTGTCTCTGTCTGTCCTGTTTCTGTTTCCCAGTCTGTCTCAGTCTCCCTGTTTTTGTCCAATACTCTATCTTTCCTCCTCTGACTCTCTGTCTCCCTGTCTCTGTCTCTCTCTCTCTGTGTGTCTTTCTGTCTGTCTCTCTGTCTCTGTCCCTCCTCCCCTCCCAGGCACTGGGCAGTAGGAGGGAAATCAGGAAGGAAGGGCCACCCAGGGACCCATTCCCTTGGCACAGGTCGGGCAGGGCACATGGGGCAGACTTGCGGCGCCCGGGGGGAAGCTCTGTTCAGGCCCTGGGTCCTGGGGACCTGGAGCAGGACTGGCCTTGGGGAGCCCACCGGCCCACCTGCCACCCTGAGCCACAGCGTGGCCTCCTCAAACGCAGCACCGTCCCTGAAGCAGCAGCGGAACGAGCCGTTGTCAGCCAAGGTGACATTGTGTATCCGCACGGCGGCCCAGCCCTGGGCCAGGCGCGCCCCCAGGAACGTAGTCCGGCCCCGGTACCGCGCCATCTGCTCGTCCTGCACGTCCCGGCCCGCCCTGTGCACGTGCACTGCGGGGGAAGGCTGGTCCCTGTACCACCGCAGCTCCATGTCCTCGGCGCTGATGTTGAGCGACAGGTGACAGGGCAGCTCCGCATCTTTCTCCAGCACAGCTAGAATCGGCTGGCTTGGCGCCAGCACCGCGAAGTCGGCTCTCCCTTGGGGGCAGATGCCAGAGAACTGGTGAGGCCGGAGGGGCCCTGCGGGGCACGCCCACGGCCCCTGCAGCGACGTCTGGAACCCCGAGCTGACAGGCGGCTCCGGGCTGAGCTCCCCTCCCGCTGCCGGGCGTCCCTTGCAACGCGGGCGCTCCCCTACCGTTCGCAGGGACGCCGCAGGCCAGGAGCTGCAGGAGCAGAAGGGTGAGAGAGCGGCCGCGCGGAAGGGCGTCCTGACCACGCGTCTGCGCCATGCCTGCCAGGCAGAGACCCAAGCCCCGGCGTCGGTGCCAGGCGGCTGCATTAGTTCTCCTCCAGGTCTCTGCGTCTCCCTCCCTGTCTCTGTCTGTCTGTCTCTGCCTTCCTGGGACACAAGGCACTACCAGGGACCTAACAGGAGCAAAGGAAAAACGACCTGGGAAGAAAAAGGTCATTTTTAACCCTCCCGGGCCCTCCCACTCCCTCACAAGGTGTTGATCCTAGAGTCAGAGACACCACGACAGTCATCTGCTCATTGATAAGGTTCCTCCCATGCAGCGCCAATCTCCACCGAGACACCCTCCAGTGTGATGGGTTCCAGTTCTTCACCTACTTGGGTAACAGCCTCTGCTTGTTCTCTAGCCATATCCTGGACCAGAAAACCCAAACTCGGACAGGGCGAGTCCAAGGCCGGGACTATCTGCAGGCCCCCTGTAAGGCCTCTCTTTCCTTGTTGTCCCCAAGAGGACTTCTACAGCCAGAGGAGGGGTCCACAAGCCACTGCTCCTTGGCAGGGACGGCCTGAGCCTAACACACGCCCTCAGCTTTATTATTTCTTTTGACCTCTGTGTAGCAAGCTAGTGCTCGGAAAACACATCCGCTGGCCTGAGTGATCCCACCCAGCACAGCACAGCTGGACTGGCAGTTATGTGAAGATTCACCTTGACAAATGCTCTCCTCCTATTCTGTGCCTGCCTTCCTATTTTGGTGAAAGCCCCCCTCATCTTGCTGTCACTCAAGGATGGACAGGGAGTGGAGAAAGCAAAGATGTAGAGCAGCGCCCTTAAAATAGAAAATACTCACCCAGCCTGAGTCCAGCTGCAGGTTTCCCAGGGAAACGGTGGTGGCATTGAGGAAATCAGTTTAGTTCTCTGCAAGTCCCAGGTGGGGCATAACACAACAGGCGGTGAGATGAGAGGGGCGCCTACAAACTCTATGGAAGAGCCGGGGTCCCCAGTTTCTCTGGAATCCTCCAATTACTTTTTGAAAAAATAACCTACAGTTCCTTATTGGTAGTTGCAACAGAAAAAAATAAATAAATAACTAAGGGTGGCCTAAGGGGTGTGGCCAACAGAACCGAGCACACTGAGTGGTGAGGAGCTGGACCCTGGTAGCAGGAGATAAGGGAAGAGATGGAGACCTAGGGAGGTGGCCCATGGTAGGACAGCTGTCAGGCCTGGTGCCAAGAACCCGAGGAGGGATGTGGCTCTCAAGCGCTGGGATCCAGGCCAAGCACAGAAACTGAGGGATTCAGATAACATTTGCCATTATCAAAAAACCTCCAGTCCTACACAAGCTGGGCCTGGTTTCTTCAAGAAAGCTTTTCATGGTCAGGTTGAAATGAGCCAATTTCTGGCATTTCCCCCAGAGACTCCTGTGCAGGGTCTGGGCAATCCCCTGTATAGCCCTGTGGCCCTGGCAGTCCATCCTCACTGGAAGCCTGATTTGGGTGGGCTCAGAACACTCACCTGATTTCCCAGCTCACAAGAAAGACACCTGACCAAGCCTTGTCCCCTCCTACTCTTCCTTCTTGTTGACTCAAAAGTCTGGACATTTTCCAGAAAGGTTTTGGTGGGAAAAGAGCTACAAGGAAGACTGCCTGATCTTGGAGGCAGGTGTTTAGTTTAGTTCTGCAGAATTTTGTGGACTGAAGGTTTGTGTTACCTCCCCCAGACTCAGTGCTCATATGGTGGCTTATGCTGGAAAATGCAAACCCAAGCTGTCCCCAGCATTCCTCCTGGGGGAGTAAACTTTTGATAAGTTCCCCCCATGTTCGCAGTACCGTCCCTGAAGCAGCAGCGGAACGAGCCATTGTCAGCCAAGGTGACATTGTGTATCTGCACACATTTTCCTCTTCCTGTGCATTGTTGTAGGCAGATAATGACATCAGCTAAAACTCCACTGGGGTGTACTTATGAGTCAGCAAGGAGGGCTGCGGCCGTTAAGAACCAGAGAGAGCATCTTGGGTCAGGCAGCTGGGAGGGAAGCAGGATGGGATGGATGCCTGCTTAGGACGAGGAAGCACAGAGTGGGTCCCAGAGCAGGTGTGGGTCCAGGCAGCCACCTGGACACATGGTCCTTTCACGGCGTGAGCTCATGTGGCCCAGAGTCTTTCATCTGCACTGACACCTAAAAGAGACATTCACTCTGATCTCCCAACATGGGGCATTAGGCCTGAGATGGGGACAGGCTCCCTGAAAGTGCAAAGGGGGAGAGTGTGGAAGGCAGATGCAGGAGGCCACCTCCTATAGGAGCCCATTGATGGGAAATGTCCAGAAGAGGTGAATCCAGAGGGCCAGAGGGCAAGCTCCTGGTGGTCAGGCATTGGGGAGAAGCAAGGGAAGGAAGCAGAAGGCAACTGCTTAGTGGTTTGGGGGTTTTATTTCAGGGTGATGGAAATACTTTGGAAATAGACGTGGTGGCTGCACAGCATTGGGAATGTGCTAAACGTACCAACTTGTTCCCTTTAATATGGTTAATTTTATGTTTCCTGAATTTCACCCCAACTGGAAAAAAAGAAAAGAAAGAGATAGGGGAAAAGAAAAGAGATAAATGAAAAAAAGAAACAAAAAATAAAAGGAAAGGGAAAATAAGGATAGAAAAACTAAGAAAAAAGGAAAGGAAAATAAGGGGAAAATTGGAAAGAAGAAAGAAGTTACAAAAGAAAAGAACTAAAAAAGATAAAAGAAATGAGAAAAAAGAAAGAAAAGGGAGAGAGTAAAGAAAAATGAATAAAAAGACAAAAGAACTTAAAACCTAAAGCTAAAGAAAAAAAGAAAGGTGAAAAATAAGGAAAAATTAAAAAATCAAGCAAAAAATAACAAAACTTAAAAAAAGGAAATATTAAAGGGAAAAAAAATAAAAAGAAAAAGGTTAAGAACTAAGACAAAATATGACAAAAAGGAGAAAGAGAAAAAGGAAAACTGAAAAGATAAAAATGAGATCATAAAAAGTCGGAAAAAGGAAAGCTGATCTCCCTCCTTGCAGATGGAATTTAAAAACAACACAACAGAACCAGAATCTGATCGATTTATAAAAGTGGACCTTTGGTGGCTCTTTGGCGCCCTCTGCAGGAATGTGTGCGTGGGCCCCAGCCCTCACCATTCCTCCAGGGGGACCCCAAACCAGGAAAGAGTTTCTGGGTACCCAGAGGCCTGGGCTCTCCCCTCCTGCTGCCCTGGGTGCCAAGCACCTTGTGTGGGTTCTCGGCTCTCAGAGCGTCTGCAGACAGCTCGGCCAGGGTCGCCGCAGCCCCCTCCAAGTCCCATAGACCAAGTTCCTGGAGCCACCTTTCCCTGTTCCCTGCCTCCCACACGAGCCTCTTGCTTCCCGCACCCTGGGACTGGGCACGATGTTTCAGCTCCGCAGCATTTAGACTGGGGTCTGCCCCAGTCAGCAATCTGTTGGCTTGGCTCTCGGATGGCCGCTTACCTCCCCGAGGCTTTACAGCTTCATACCCACATGGCCAGGTCCAGGTCGCAAGGAGCCACTACGGGGTGGACCGTCTCCTCAGTTCTCCTAGATCCCATCTTTTGATGATAAATGCTCCATGTTGTTAGGGAAAGCTGAATGTAGCTCAGACCCAGATCTGTCAAATTTCAGAGGTTCCTTCATGTGTCCTGCCAAGCGGACAACGTTTGAGACAGCCTTGGGTGACAGTTCCTGAGGTGACAGGACTTCTCAGAAGAAGAGGAGGGGTAAGAAGGGAGTTGAGAGAGGTGGGGGGACTGAGGGCAGGATGCCTTGGGCATGAGGGGAGAGGGAGAAAGTGAGATGTTTGGGACAGAAAAATAACTATAGAGTCACTTAATAAATGGGTAGGTTATTCCATACCCTATAGCAGTGACTCATGCAAAGAAAATCTTTGAATCAGGCCTTTGTGTCCTTGGAATGCACTAGTAGGGTAATGAACAGAAAAATCTCTTATCTGAGGGGCCTGTGTCCCTCCCCCTCCTCCTCTTTCTGACAGCTCTACTGATACATAATGCACCTGCCACACCGTTTGCTTACTTAAGTGTACATTCAGTGGTCTTGGTGCACTTGCAGAGTTGTGTGACCAGTGAATTTCAGAAGGGGAAAGGGCTTGGAAGACACTCTGAGGGCCACGTCTGCAGAACTGGTGGCGCACACTCTAAACCCAGCTCTCATCCCTTGGCCACACCTCATTCAGCCCACTTCCGAATGCGAGGGAGATTGCCTGGATGCACACATGGGTAGGAGGAAAAAATGAGCCACTTTCTGCCACATTATTATTTCTTTTTCTCAGCACATGGTATTTTTCCATTGTCTTCTGACTGCCACTCATCTTTTTGATGAGTTCTTTTTCCCTCTTCCCCTTGGGATATGTCAAAAACTAGACTGGCTAGCTGCCTTGATGCAAAAATCATTAGGTATTGGAAATCAGAGCACCCACCCGGAGTTACTCCCTCTGGACTGTCATGGGGGAGAGAGGTGGACTTGTGTCTGCTGCTTTAGGTCTTCTTGTTGGAACCACCTAGTACACTCTCCGAATAACTCACTTTATTCAATGGCACCCTGCAGAACTCCCATGGTGTGAATCCCTGCTGCATCACAGAGAGCTTTACATGACACACAACCTGAACTCAAAGTGAGCCACAAATGGCCAAATCCAAATGAATTTTAGATGTTTTTTTTTTCTTTTGGACAAGGTATGTGCCCTTGCAAATTTTCTTTTTGGTATTTTTTATTGAAGTATAGTTGACATATAATATTATATATTAATATAATATTAACATGTCAGTTATGTATAATTATTGAGACACTACAGTGTATACTTGAAACTAAGATGTGGTACATATACACAGTGGAATATTGTTCAGACATAAAAAAGAAATCCTGCCATTTGCAACAATATGGGTGGACCTAGAGGGTATAACGCTCAGTGAAATAAGCCAGCCAGAAGAGACACAAAATCTCAATCATAATATAAATTAATCATGGGGATGAAAGCACAGCATAAGGAATATAGTCACTAGTCCTGTGTTCTTGCAAATTTGAAAATAAAACATACTTCAGAATTTTTAGAGACATAAACAATGCATTTATTATTAATCCAGACTCAGTTACAATAAAAGAAATATGACATCAATTTTCCATGTATATTTTTAAATCTGTACAGAGCCAATGGAATAAAGGAAATTGAAATAGTGTAGATTTGTAGAACTGAAATTAGTCTAGTACCTTCTATAGGGACAAGGGCTAGCCTAGGCAAAGATAATTTGAAATAGCAATGGTAGGAATATATTTCAAGAACTGTTCAAAACAGCCATGCTGTGCCATACTTCTGACCCACATAAATGTGCACCAACGAATGGGCATTGTTTTAAATTGTTGATTTGTTATGCAGCAATAGAAAACTATCACATTGATCCAGCATAACAGAGACTGAATTTACTTAAAAAAATAGTGAAACATTCTTTTTAAGAGAAACACTAAATAACTTCATAGTCAAATAAGAACTTGGAATGGAAACTACATATTAGATAGTACAGGGAAAAATCATGTGTTATGGATGGCTGCACATTATAAAGATGTCAATTCTCTTTGAGCTTTCATGTGATCCCTAAGAAATAGTAACTGAAAACAGACATGTTGATTTAGAAATCCATATGAAAATGTAAACAAAAAATATATATATCCAGGACAATTCAGAAAATGGTGAATAATGAATTGGTTCTAGCCCAACTTAACAGTAAAAAATACCATGATACAATTTTTATAAATGCAGTGCTAACAAAGGAGTAGATGGGCAGATCAATGAAATAAAAAGTCCAGAAATTGACTCAAATACATATAGTAGTTTATGATAAAATCAGCATTATATGTTTTTGGGGAAAAGGTGAAAACTTTCACAAATCATCCTGGCCTAATTTGTTAGTCATTTGACAAAAGTAAATTTGGATGTTGGCCTCTAAACTCAAAATTCATGAAGGATTATCAAATACCGTCAATAACAATAAAAGTGAATTCTGTGTCAAGAAAAAAGACTGAAGCGTAAAGTGGAGTGTCAAGGAGTCATACCTTGTCAAAAGACAAACAACAAATCTGAAAAATATTCACAACATATATCAAAGACAAAGAGCTAATTCCCAGAATATACATAATCAAAGGGAGACAAAGTGTTTACAAGTGAATAGGAAACACTAATGACCTAAGAGGAAAAAAAAGGATATGAACCAACAGCTCCTAGAAAAGGAGACACACATGGTTCTGAAAGATATGAAATATGACCAGATGCACTCACAGTAAGGGAAATGCAAATGGAAAGAAAGACCAAGAAGTCTGGTAACACTCTGCACTGCACGAATATGGGGAGACAGTGCTTATATAGACTGTGGAAATTCAGGTTAATTCATCCTCTAAATTAGAGTGAAAGCTAACAATACCACGGTTTTGGTATACCTGCCCTGTGATGTGCACACCTATCCATTCCAGTTCTGGGACATGGAGTACCGAGTTTGCATAAAATGACGTGGGCACAGTGCATTATGTGACAGCAAAACGGAAAGTGGTCTTAGGTTTCTGGAGGTGAGGGCATCATGGGAAGGAAACCGTATGGGAGGGGAGACAAATGGAATGTGTTCTCGGATTCCTCTGGCGATTCCTCTGGGCAGATAAGGACACATCTAGAGGCAGCTCCAGTGAGGAAAATTTATATCCTGAATTTAGGAAGAAAAGGGGAGGATAGAGAGATCTTCTCTTGTGTTTGCTGCTTCTTAGCTGCCCTCAGCTCAAAATAATCCTTATATCAAAGAGGCATATTGCTGTAAAAAGAGGCATATTTTGGAGTAACCTCTACTGGTTTCCTTCACCCCCGAGGGACAAACCAAGACTGCAGAGAGGCATGTTTGCATTTGTCACTATGAGGAGTGTCCCTCGCATCCGGTCTCACAGCCAAACATTTTATTGCTTATGGTGAGATTTTCACTGCCCCACTAAAGGCTGTGGTTCCTATTTGTAAGACATTTTTGTAAGACTCACAGAAATTCTCTCTCCCAGCCTTGAATGTTCTAGTTTATGCTACTTTCTTCCAAGTCATGTTCCTTTTCGAACTCCTCTTGAAGAGGCAGGATTTATCAGACCTGCATCCACAGAAGAAAAAGTGAGTTCCGAGGATGCCTGGAAGCGCCCTCATTGGCTCACCCCATCCACATTCCGACATTACAGGCCAATTGTTGTGGCCAAGGAGTGGGGATTTCCTATTGGCTGCACCTGTCCATGTTCCTCTTCTTATTGGCTGCCTTTAGCACCAGTGTTTTCCAAACTACTGGTCATTATCTATGAGAAAATCAATTTAATCCTCCAGAAGGACAAGCTTTCTAAAAAATATATTTTTATTAAAGTATACTTGATATGGAACATCATATTGGTTTCAAGTGTACAACATACTGATTTCACAATTATATACATTATTAAATGCTCACCCAAACTAGTGTAGTTACTGTCAACAAGATGTTACAGAACCATTGATTATATTCTGTATGTTTATTGCCATGACTAATATATATTATGAGTGAGATTTTGTGCATTTTTATCCCCTTGACCTATTTCACCTACCCACTCCAAACCCTCCCCCATGGTAAGCATTAGTCACTTCTCAGCATCTATGAGTCTACTTCTGTTTTGCTCTTTTTGTTTTGTTTTTAGATGCCACAAATAAGTGAAATTGTATGGTATTTGTTTTTCTCTGCCTGGCTTATTTCACTGAGCATAGTACCTTGTAGGTCCAGCCATGTTGTTGCAAATGGCAAGATTTCTTTATGGGTGAATAATATTCCATTGTGTATGTGTACCACCTCTTCTTTGTCCATTCATCTATTGATGGACACTTTGGTTGCTTCCATGTCTGGGCTATTGTAAATAATGCAGCAATAAACATAGGGATGCATAAATCTTTTTGAATCAGAGATTTTGACTTCTTCATATAAATTCCTAGAGGTGGAGTTACTGGTTCATATGGTATTTCTACTTTTAATTTCTTGAGGAACCTCCATGTTGCTTTCCACAGTGGCTGCCCCAACTTACAGTCCCATCAACAGTGTAGGAGGGTTCCCATTTCTCCACATCCTTGCCAACACTTGGTATTTCTTGTCTTTTGGAGAATGGCTATTATGACTGGTATAAGGTGATATCTCATTGTAATTTTGATTTGTATTTCCCTGATGATTAGTGATGTGGAGCATTTTTTCATATGCCTGTTGGCCATCTGTATTTCTTCTTTGAAAAATGTCTATTTAGGTCCTCCACCCATTTTTTAATTGGGTTATTTGTTTTTTGGGATTTTTTTTGGTGTTGAGTCATGAGTTCTTTATATACTTTAGATGTTAACCCTGTATTGGATAAATCATTTATGAATATATTCTCCCATTCTGTAGGTTGCTTTTCCATTATGCTGATGGTGTCCTTTGGAATACAGAAGCTTTTCAGTTTGATGTACTCCCACATGTTCATTTTTTATTTTGTTTCCCTTGCCTGAGGAGATGTGTCCAGGAAAAAATTGCTTGTGCCTATGTTCAAGAGATTTTTGCCTATGTTTTCTTCTAAGAGTTTTATGGTTTCATGTCTTACGTTTAAGTTTTTGATCCATTTCAAGTTTACTTTTGTGTATGGAGCTGGACAGGAATCTAGTTTCATTCTCTTGCATGTAGCTGTCCAGTTTTTTTTGACACTATTTATTGAAGAGACTCTTTTCTCCCCTGTATATTCATGGCTCCTTTATCATATACTAATTGACCATATATGCATAGGTTTATATCTGGGCTTTCTATTATGTTCCATTGATCTATGGCTCCCTTCTTGAGCCTGCACCATACTGTTTTGATTACTGTAGCTTTGTAGTATAGATTAAGGTCAGGGAGTGTGATACTCCTGGCTTTGTTCTATTTTCTCAGGATTGTTTTGGCTATTGGGGGTCTTCTGTGGTTCCATATGAATTTTAGGATTATTTGCTTTAGTTCACTAAAAAATGCCATTGGTATTTTGATAGAGATTGCACTGAATGTGTAAATTGCTTTGGGCAGGATGGCCATTTTGACAATGTAAATTCTACCTTTCCATGAGCTTGGGATAGATTTCCATTTATTTGTGTCTAATTTGTCTCCTAAGTGTCTTATAGTTTTCAGAGTACAGGTCTTTCACCTCCTTGATTAGGTTTATGCCTAGGTATTTTATTCTTTTTGATGCAATTATAAATGGAATTGTTATCCTGATTTCTTTTTCTGCTATTTTGTTGTTAGTATATAGGAATGCAACAGATTTCTGTGTATTAATTTTGTATCCTGCAACTTAGCTGAATCCAGTTATTAGTTCTAATAGGTTTTTGGTGGAGTCTTGAGGGTTTTCAATGTCTAATATCATGTTGTTTGCAAAGAGTGACTGTTTTACTTTTTCCTTATCAATTTGGATGCCTTTTATCTCTTTCTCTTGTCTGACTGCCATGGCCATGACCTCCAGTACTGTGATGAATAAAAGTGGTGAGAGTGGACATCCTTGTCTTGTTCCTGATCTTAGAGGAAAAGCTTTCAACTTTTCACCACTGAGTATGTTAGATGTGACTTTGTCATATATAGCCTTTATTATGTTGAGGTACATACCCTTTATACTCATTTAATTGGGTTTTTATCATGAAGGGAGGTTGAATTTTGTCAAGTATCTATAGATATGGTCATATGGTTTTATCCTTTTTGTTAATGTGATCTGTCACACTGATTGATTTACAAATATTGTATCATCCTTGTACCCTTGGAATAAATGCCACTTTGTTGTGATGGATGATCTTTTTGAAATATTTTTGAATTCGGTTTGCTAATATTTTGTTAAGGATTTTTGCATCTATGTTCATCAGTGATGTTTTTCAGTAACTTTCTTTTTTTTAGAGTCTGTCAGGTTTTGGTATCAAAGTGATGTTTGCCTCAGAATGAGTTTGTAAGTATTCCCTCCTCCTCTACTTTTTGGAATATTTTAACTGGGGGAATTAGCTCTTCTTTAAATGTTTGGTAGAATTCACATATGAAGCCATCTGGTCTGTGACTTTTGTGTTTGGGGAGTTTTTGATTACCAGTTCTATGTTGTGACTGCTAATTGGTCTGTTTGGATTTTCTGTTTCTTCCTGTATCAGTCTTGGAAGGTTGTACTTTTCTAGGAATTTGTTAATTTCTTCTAGGTTCAATTTATTGGCATATAATTTTTCATAGAATTCTCTAATAATTGTTTGTATTTCTGTGGCATCACTGGTACCTATTCCTCTTTTGTTTCTGATTTTATTTTTGTTTTTTTTTTAAATGATAAGTCTGGCTAGGGGTTTGTCTATTTTGTTTATCTTCTCAAAGAACCAGCTCTTGGTTTCATTGATTTTTTTCTATTGTTTTATTGTTCTTTATTTTTTTCATTTCTTCTCTGACCTTTATTATGCCCCTCCTTCTACTAACTTTGGGCTTCATTTTCCTTCTTTTTCTTGCATCCTTACTTGTGAATTTAGACTGTTTGGGATTGTTCTTGTTTCTTATTTCTAGGTCTGTATTGCTATGTACATCCCTCTTAGAACCATTTTTGTGTCAGCCCACATATTTTGAACTCTTTCATTTTTGTTTTCACTTATCCCCATGATTTGCTTGATTTGCTTTGATTTGTTCACTGATTCATTGATTATTTAGAAACATGTTGTTTAGCCTCCGTGTGTTTGTGGCTTTTTTGTTGCTGTTTTCTTCATATAATTTATTTCTAGTTTCATACCATTGTGATCTGAAAAGATGCTTGATACAGTTTCAATCTTTTTAAATTTATTGAGGCTCTTTTTGTGTCCTATATGTGATCTATTCTGGAGAACATTCTATGTGCACTTGAGAAAAATGTGTATCTTCCTGCTTTTGGGTGGAATGTTCTATATATACCTGTTGAGTCCATATGATCTAGTTTGTTGTTTAGTTCTTCTGTTTCCTTTTTTATTTTGTTTTCATCTATCCATTGATGTAAGTGGTGTGTTAAAGTCCTCTAATATGATTGAGCTGCAGTCTATTTCTCCTTTTAATTCTGTTGGTATTTGTTTTATACATTTACATGCTCCTGTGTTGGGTGCATACATATTTACAATTGTTATATTCTCATTGGTCTGATCCCTTTTCTCATTATGTAATGCCCTTGTCTCGTTACTTTGATTTGAACTATTTTGTCTGTTATAAGGACTGCTGCTCCTACTTTTTTCTCCCTTTTATTTGCATGAAATATTTTTTTCCACCCCTTCACTTTCAGTCTATCTTTAGGTCTAAAATGAGTCTTTTGTAGGCAGTATATAGATGGGTCTTGTTTTTTTACCCAATCTGCCACCGTACATCTTTTGATTAGTGCATTCAGTCCATTTACATTAAGGTAGTTATTAATAAGTTTGTACTTATTGCCATTTCATTATTTTCTGGTTGTTTTTGTAGATCCTCTTTGTTCCTTTCTTACTCTCTTATACTCTTATTATTTGATGGTTTTTGTTAGTGTTATGCCTAGATTCTTAAAAAATCTTTTGTATATCTATTATAGGCATTAGTTTTATAGTGACCATAAAGTTCATAGATAGTTTCCTAAATATATAACAGTGTATATTAAGTTGATGGTCACTCTATTTTGGACACAGTCTAAAAGCATTTTAAAATTTTTCTTCCTCTTCCACCCTTTATGTATTAGATGTCATAGTCCTCATTTTTTCTGTATCCCTTGACTGATTTTGTTTTAGTAGATTTTACCAATTTTTTTTTTAACTTCATACTTGCTTAGGATATAATTGGTGTAGTACCTTTACTGTGAGTTTTTTTCCACTGGTGAAAAGTGGAACTTCAGCTTAAAAACATTTCCATCTACAAAAATCCCTTTAACATATCCTGTCAGGCCAGTTTAGTGGTAGTGAATTCTTGTAACTTTTATTTATCTGGGAAACTTTTATTCTTAACTTCAATTTAAATGATAACGTTGTTGTGTAGAGGATTCTTCATTGAAGGTCCTTCTGTTTCAATACATTAAATATTTCATGCCACTCCCTTAATCTCTACGATTTTAATTATGTATGTCTTGGTATTGTCTTTCTAGCATGCATTTTGTTAGGGGCTTTCTACACTTACAGGAACTTGATGTCTATTTCTGTCCCCAGATTGGAGTTTTCAACAATTATTTCTTCAGGACTTTCTACTCCTGTGTTTGTCTCTTCTCTTGCTGGTACCCCTATTGTGGGAATATTGTTTTGTTTGAAGTTGTCACACAGCTGTCTTAGCATCCTCTTGTTTCTAGAGATTCTTTTTTCTCTGTTTCTCAGCTTGGTTGTTTTCCTGTTCTCTAATATCCATCTCATTGTCTCCTCTACTTTCAGTAATCTATTACTCATTCCCTGCATTGTATTTTTCACCTCAGTTACTATATTCTTCATTTCTGAGTCACTCTTTTTCAAATCTTCTGTCTCTTTTTTGAAATTCTCACTGAGATCATCAATTATTTTCCCCAGGTCAGTGAACATATTTATGACTGTTACTTCAAAATATTCATCAGGAAGATTGGTGATCTCCATTTCATTTAGCCCTCTTTCTGGTGTTTATCCGGTTCTTTTGTTTGGAACATATTCCTCTGCCTCATTTTGTCTAGATTTCTGTGTTTTTTTCCTTTGTATTAGATAGATCTGCTATGCCTCCTGGTCTAGAGAGTAATGGCTCTGTGAAGAAGGCACCCTGACTCTTTGAAAAAGTTCAAGACTCTTTGTTCACCCATTTTCAGTTCTCCTTTTTGGTGAAGCCACAGTTGCTATTGGTTGCTGTTGGTGGGCTGTGGGCAGGGCCGCCTTTCTGCCTGTCTGTTGGCAGTGGCTCATCTCATCTGCCATGGCTGGCAACTCACCTCAGTAGGTCCTTTGTGATCAGGTCAGTGGCACTTTTTGGGGATTGTTTTGGGCAGGACTGCTCTCTGTCTATTGGGTAGCAATGGTAGTGCTGCTGGGCTGGCTGGATGGGAGGGACAGGTGCACAGAGGAGCCTAAGGTGGGCTGGGCTGCAAGAGATGGGGAAGGAGTACTTGGAGCTGGCTTCCACAGGCACCTTTGTAGCTGAGCTGAGACAGGGCCATCAAAGCTGGAAGGCCTCCCTCTGCCTGCCAGACAGCAAAGTCTGACCACTGTTGGGCTAAGAAGGCTAGGTGGGTGGGCAGGCCAGTGTGCAGGGAAGGGTCTCAGGGCTGAGCCACCAGTGAGGGGGATGGAGTGCCTGTGAGCATCCAACCACTTGGGCTGAGGGATGGCTGGGAGAATATCTGCCACCTGCCCTTTTTCCTGTAGAGAGAGCTCCCTCCAACTTCTGCCCCTCTGGCACACTTCCCACTGCTGGTAAATCTTTAACAGCACCATCTGTTTGTTGGGTCTCATGGAGACTGTTGGGGGCATGCCTGTCCTCCACTAACAGGAGTCTCAGCCTCCCAGAGTGCTCCAATTCTCACTTGTGTCCAGCCCCATTAATTACCAAAGCCCAAAGCAATGTGGACTCCTGTTCCCAGGGCAGACCTTCAGGGCCAGGTATGCAGAGATCCCAGATGCTTACACACTCCCCACTCTGGTAGGCTGGGTTGGGGGAAGGTCTTGGGTCCCAATTGACTGCAGCTCTGCCACTTTACCCTTTTCTGTCTGGTTTTCTCTTCTTCACCAGGTATAGGTGGTCTGTTCTGCAGTCTTCAGGTCATCTTCAGGGTTAGTTGTATTTGCTGTAATTGTTTCTTTGTTTGTATGTGAGAGGAAGTTTCCACCTTGCCTTTCTACTCCATCTTTCCCCCTTTATGTTCCCTTATATTTGAATGCATTCTAAGTGGTATATATTTTTATTCTGCCTCCTCCATGTTTTATAGATATATGTCTTCATTAACACCATTTTATTTAATGATTTCCTTAATTTTAGAAGATTTTACACTGATTTTGTCTCTTAACCTTATTAGCATTAAATCATTATATATTGTCTTTGGTATATGTTTGCTCTTTACAGTGACATATTTTCTTTTTATAATTTTCTTTCTTCTAAATGGTATTACCTTTTCATCTTAAACGTGTTCCTTTAACATTTCTTGGAAGGCTGGTTGAATGGTTGCGAGCTGCTTTAACATGTGTTTATCTGGGAAGCTCTTTCCCTCTCCTTGAATGCTGAATGGCCACCTTGCTGGGCAGCATCATGGTTGGAGGCTTTATCCTTTCCACACTGAATGAATCCCCTGGCCTGTAGAGTTTCTGCTGAAAGATTAGCTGATAGTCTTTCAGGTTTTCTTTTTCAGGTAACTCATCTTTGACATTTTAACTGTTGTGTCTGACTGTGGACCTCTTTGGGTGCACCTTGTTTGGTGCTCTCTTTTCTACCTGGACATGGATGTCTGTTTCCTTCTACAGGTTAGAGAATCCTTAAATTCTGTTAAAATGTACAAGAAGAGGGAACACCTCCCAACTCATTGTGTGAGGCCAGCACCACTGCAATACCTGAAACAAAGTAATTTGATTTTGTACATTAATCTTGTGTCATGTGACCTTACTGAACTCATTTATTTGTCCTAGTGGGATTTTAGCAACTTCTTGAGAAAATTATACAGAATGTTGCCATCTGCATAAGCTTCGACTGTGGAGATCTTCCCTGTTTTTACTTAAATGATCTGACTGGCTACATGGTGGAGTATATTGTTGAATGAAGTCGTAAATGTGAATATTCTCTACTTCATATTAAGGATAAGACACTCCTGTGCAGTTTTTCACCTTTATTACCAAAATGGCTGTATATTTTTCATAATTGCCATTTATCAGATGGAGAATTGTCCATGGTAGTTCTAGTTTACCGAGTTTTTTGAAAATCATAATTGGGTATTAGATTTTTCCCAAAGCTCTTTATCTCTTGAAATGAAAATGATTTTTCACATATTCTCCTAATATGGTGAACTACAATTCATTATTTTCCAGTGTTAAACAAACCTTGTATTTGTTGATAATTTCCACTTGATTGAGGTGTATAATCATTTTAACATATTGGTAGATTTGGTTCACAAGGACTTTTGAAATATTTATGTATCTATATTCCTGGAGGATATTTTTCTGTAGATTAATATTTTGGTGGTGTTTTGTCTGGTTTTGGTATCAGGATAACTCAGCTTCATGGGAAAAGTTGAGTGGGATTCTCTCCTCTGCTATGTGTTGGAAGTATTTTTGAAGTGTTGGAATTCATTCTTCAGGAAATATTTCATAGAATACACCAGAGAATCCATCTAAATCTGGGCTCTCCTATGTGAGAATGCCTTAACTAATGTGTTTTTCTTGTAGGTGTACTCATGTATTCTTTTTCTTCCTATATATGTCTATCCACATCTGCTATTTCCAACAGCTTTTTAAAAAAAAATTTAGCATATCTAGCGACCTATTTCTGATTTCTAAATTTTCATGGCACTTGAAGTGAAAGAATAAAGAAGTAAAATTTTAGAGAATAAGATTTGGCATAATTCATGAATGTCCCCAAGTCTCAGGATCCTCTGATGTAAGACATAGGAAATTACTATATCTGCCATACTACCACTTTTATTTATTGTGTGAGAAAAGTGAGATGTAGATTGTTAAGTAAATTCATAACTATTCCATTTGACATATCATTTTAGCCAGATTATTGAATAACTATACCTCTTCTTTTTCATCTATTTCAGTAGAAAATAAAAATAGAAATTTTATAATAAAAAATAATGCTATGAATTAATAATAGTGTCAGTAAATAAAAATGTAAGAAAGCAGAAGGTTTTATAAATATATATATATATTACACAGAGCATAATAGGCATTATTCCAAACCATTTCCATTATAAACATAAAATCTAAGAATTTAAAAAATATAACTCAAAGAGACATAAAAGTAGAAAATTTCCACATTTATTGTTACATCAAGTGGCTCAAGGGATAACATTTAAAACATCTCACAGGTAAAATACTTTGTTAAATAAAAATAAGTGAGCACATGGAGTGCTAAATAATTTTATGATGAAGTTTGGCTAGGCAGATTGCAGGTGTACAGAATTTCTTAGCTATGAACAAAGGATACACATTATTTTCTAATAAAATATTTTAAATGACAATGAAATGAAAATATTTTAAATGACAAAATTTTAGATCTATAATTTTGGCTAGCTTGAGAAAAGCAAAAATCTTATAAATTATATATTCTACAGACTGTGAAATGGTAATAGATGTATTCAAGAGATTAGGATATATTAGTTTTGTTATTTAATTGAACCTCTGAAAGTATTTTGTCAAATAAGCTTACAATTCATTCATAACTAGGAAATTTTAAATCCATACAGTTTGATTTGATTTCAAGGAAGTATATGAATATTTAGAAGAATGATGATTAGTTTTGAAGAATGCTTAGTAAATTCACAAATGAATAAAGTTATGGATGTTGACCTCATGCATATAAACCCTTGAATAAGAATCTAGTAGTAGAAATTAAAAATAGAATAATGGGGGCAAAAATCAGTAAGAGGTTTGGTAAAGAGAAACAATTTATACCAGAATGTACAACAAGAAGACAAAGAAATGGAAAATAAAAGTGAAAAGCTGAGAAAACTAAAAGATAGACCCAGGAGATTTAATACTCAAATTCCAAAAAATAGAGAATAAAGAAAACTAAAAGAGATAAAATGTTATGCAAATGTTTCAAAATTTCAGAGTAAGAATCACTGGCGCGAAAGGTCCCATTAAGTGGCAGATTGAGTGAAGAGAGAAGTTTCCACATTGGCACGTGAAATACAAAACATCAGAAATGAAGAGAAGATCCTGAAACCTTTAAGGAGATAAAAAATCACTTCAGTTATGAAGGATTAGCAGTCTCTGGGAAAAACAAACAAAATTAGATCTAACTGATTATCTGATTGGTATGAAAATATAGAAAATGATCTTGTTAGGCATTTAATGTTCTTTCAGAGCAATGGAGGGGAGGATTAGAAAAGCAAGCAAATAAGAAAATGAACTTCAGATATGTGCTCCAGAAAAATTAAATGTTACAGGAAATTAAAAATAATAGTAATATATGGTTTCTCACTGCAGTAAATTATACTTACAGCATCAGAATTATTAACACTAGCTATTGATTTAACCAAAATTGTCATGTAACTATATTGGAAAGTGGGTAAAAGGAGATGGTATAAAAGAGCTAAATCATCTGCAATTACAGAACGTCTATGGATTACTAGAGATGGGACCAGAAGCAGGGGATTATTTTCTGTTATAAGCCTGATAGTAGCCTTATAAGACTTACTTAAAACTACTTTTAAAGCTATTTTAAATACCTTTAAAACAAACCTATTACTTTGACAATAAAAATAAAATTTTAAATAAATTTGAATGAACAGGTGAATGTGATTCAAGAAGAGGCAGCATGGAATCTAGAACACAGGACACTTAGAAATTCAGAGGGCTTTATCAGACATTTAGAGAAGACATAATATCCATTCTCCTTAAAAGGTTTCCTAAAAATAGAAGAGGAGGGAATACTTCCAAACTCATTCTATGAAGCCAGGATCATTCTAGTATCAAAACCAGGCAAAGACACCACAAAAAAAGAAAACTATAGACCAGTATACCTGATGAACATAGATGCAAAAATACTCAACAAAATATTAGCAAACCGAATTCAAAAATACATCAAGAGAATCATATACCATGATCAAGTGGGATTCATCTCAGGGATGCAAGGATGGTACAACATTCGAAAATCCATCAACATCATCCACCACATCAACAAAAAGAGGGACAAAAAACCACATGATCATCTCCATAGATGCTGAAAAAGCATTTGACAAAACTCAACATCCATTCATGATAAAAAGTCTCAACAAAATGGGTATAGAGGGCAAATACTTCAACATAATAAAGGCCATATATGACAAACCCACAGCCAACATCATACTTAACAGTGAGAAGCTGAAAACTTTTCCCCTAAGACCGGGAACAAGACAAGGATGCCCCCTCTCTCCACTGTTATTCAACATAGAACTGGAGGTCCTAGCCACGGCAATCAGACAACACAAAGAAATAAAAGGCATCCAGATTGGTAAGGAAGAAGTCAAACTGTCCCCGTTTGCGGATGACATAATATTGTACATAGTTCTGTTCAAGTCAAGTCTGATGGTTCTGCTCAATTCATCCATATTTTTACTGAATTTATGCCTAATTGTTCTTCCCATTACTGAGAGGAAGTTGAAGAGCCAACTCTAATTGTGTATTTATCAATTTATCTTTTCAGATCTATTCATTTTTGCTGCGTGTGCTTTGAAGTTTGCGTATGAATGTTCATACACATATAGTATTGGTATGTCTTCTTGGAGCATCGACCTCTTTCTCATTTATAATCCCAATTTATTCCTGATACTATTGTTAGTCTGTAATCTAATTTGAAATAAATATGGTGGCCTCAACTTTTTTAGATCACTGTTTTTCATGTTATCTCTCTAGTTTTTTAATTTTACCCTATGGGTTCTCAACCTCAGCACTAATAACATTTTGTAAGAAATAATTCTTTGTTGTGAAGCATTGTTCTGTTCACTGTAGGGTGTTTAGCAGTGTCCTTGGCCTCTATCCAAGTCAGTAGCACCTCCTAGTTTTGAAAATCAAAGATGTCTCCAAACGTCTCTCCCTTTATAACTGCTGTTTTAACCTACCCTTGTCTTTGCATTTAAAATAGGTTTCTTGTAGACTGCATATAGTTTGGTCTTGCTTTTTCTTGTTCTTTTTTTAAATCCAGTCTGTCAATCTCTGTCTTTTAACTGGCATTTTTAAGCCATTCACATTGAAGTGATTATTGATATGGTTGGATTGAAATATATCTTCTTGTGAGATGTATTTTATTCAAGTTTTCTTCTCCTGCCTTTATGGACTTAATTTTATGATTTCTCTTCACTTATTTGTTCACTTATTATTCATACTCCTTTTTTATATTTTACTTGTAGAGTAAGAACCTTAAAAGTGTATATTCCCAATTCTTCTCCATCCTTGTGCCATTGTTTCATACATGTCACTTTAAAATATGCTATAATACACAATACATTGTTATAATTTTTGCTTTAAGCATTTAGCTTTTAGAGTGATTAAAAATAAGAAAGATTTTACTTTGCCTTCATTTAGTCCATTTCCAGTGTTTTTCATTTCTTTGTGTAGATTCAAATTTCTAAATTTCTGACATATTGTATTCTTTCTGTCTGACTTACTTTAACTTTTCTTGCAGAGTATATCTCCTGAAATAAAATCTGTTATTGTTTGTATGAAAAATTATTTCTCCTTCACTTTTGAAGGGAATTTTCACTAAGTAAAAAATTCTGTTGTCAGCTTTGTTTTCAGCACTGTAAATATAATACTATCATCTTCTTGCATGAATATATTCTGATGAGAAGTCTGCTGTACTTCCTATTCATACTGCTGCACCTCATTCATCTGTAGTGAATATGCAGTGAATGAGAAAGTGTTAAGGAGCATGATCCTATGACAAGAATATATTTAGTTTTGTAAGAAATTTCTTGTCTTCCAAAGTGACTGTACCATTTTTCATTCCCACCAGTAGTGAATGAGAATTCTTACAGTTTCACATACTCACCAGCATTTGGTGTTAGTATTCTGGATTTTGGCCATTCTAGTAAGTGAACAGTGGTAACTGTTATTTTAATTTGCATTTCCCTGATGACATGTGATGTAGAGCAATTTCTGTTTTTAAGCTGCTCAGTCTGTGGTACTTTGTACAATAGCTCTAACAACATAATACACCAACTGAAATCACTGAGCTGTAGTTGATAATCATCTTGGGATCTGTTAAGATATGCATTTTTTCCTTGAATGAATTTTTTCTTGCACTTGTGCAAAAACACCTCATGATTTCCAGGAGACCTGGGAGTCAGGAGTGCTTAAAATTTACACTGAATAGATAAACAAAGCTCAAATATCCAGCTTTATGAACTAGGGGTTTTCTCATAGACTTACAGAATCAAGAGCTCTTTCCTAAGGATTTCTGTAAAGAAGTAGTCTGATACGGTTATATTTTTAAATGCATTGTGTTTGCCCTCAGAAACACTAGCCTCTTGAATACACCGAAAATGCCTTAACGAGGTCCATGTAAGCTCAGTGAGTGCTTCATGGTTTCCCTAGAAGAGCAGAGACTTTAAGCCAGTCAGTTTACATTCATGAACTTCAGATTCTTCATTTGACAAATGGGTATGTAAATCCCAAATTCCACTGAAAGGTCAAAAAAGATAATATCATAAATGCTCTTTGAAGCTTGGAGCCCACAAATCTTAAGGTTTAAAATCCATTATGTTTATATAATATCTTCACTCACACTCTCAAAAATCATTACAACCACTTTGTGAAGTGAATGATGAGCCACAGACTTGTTAATTCTCTCCTTCCTTATTTTCAAATGGGAAATGATGAATAGGAAGGAAGGGAACAGAGCCAGTGACCCCTGGAGGTGGGTGGGCAAATAAGAATGTCTAAAATCCACAAGTTTAACAAATAAGCAATTAAAGTTTAGATCAACTTTTTAACTTCCCTCTTGCCCCCATGCAGAAAAGAATTAACTCAGCTAATCTGGATTATCCAGACCCTTCACATTCCAAAGAAGGATTTGGCTCTTGCTCTACTTCTGGGAGGTAACCTCTAAGTCCTTGGAGGTTATCTCTTATCCTGCCTGATAAGAGTGTCTGTTTACCTGGGGGTCTTGGGTCACACTAGGTAGTCTATGTTAATAATGTGATTTATGGTCAATGAGACTTGAGCCAGGAGGTGTCCCTTTGACCTCTGGAAAGGTGAGACTGAAGGTCAGTCACATGGGTGGCAGGTCATGCCTACAGAACTGACCTCCAGTTGAAAACTCTGGTATTTTAAGTCTCAGTCAGCTTCCCAGGCTGGTGATATATGTTGTCACACACCACTGCCGACAGAATTGAGCACTGCCTACAAGCACCACCAGAACAACTGAAAGCTTGTGCCTGGTGTCTCCTGAACAGTGTCCAAGGTGTCTTTTTCTGTTGCTAATTTTAACCTGTATCCCTTTGCTATAATGAACTATATGAATGTAATGGCATTTCTGAGTTCTGTGAGTTCTTCTAGTGAATTACTGAACCTGAGGGTGGCTTTGGTGGCCCCTGAACTATACCCTCTTCCCCCCCAGCCATTGCTTAACTACACAAGCTATATTTAGGACTCTTACCTTCTTCTACAGGAACAGAAATACTTCTGAAAGACAGAAATGAGATGTCTGCACACAGGCCCACTTACAAATGAAACAAAGTGTATTCTTCCACAATTCCACTAAGAGTGTGGCAAATGAGCTTCCAGAAGGATTTATAAATCTATGAATATAGAGAGGAAAGGACTTCAGGAAATCAAAGGTATAAACTTCAAGGGAACAAACCTTCTACTTTCTGTTCAGTAAAGATTAAGGTCATGTCCTCTTTTTGGAGACCTATAACAGTTGTTACCACCTATAACAGTTTGTTATAATAGTGAAAAGCTTGGTAATGATCATATATATTAAAACAAACAACAACAGGACCAGGAAAAGATATAGAATATGTGGAAAGACGAAACTGATTAGGGGCAGTTAACATTTCTGACCTAACTGTAGTTTACAGTGGCCAATGAAACGCAACATTTGTCCATGTGAGATGTGAGTGTTTAAAATTCTAACCTGTACAGTTGGGTCACACTTCACCAACTTCCATTATGTAACACAATCAGACTGGAGTCAATCAGGTTGTGGATTACAAGGAAGTTTGGAGAATTTCTTCTTAAAGCAGATGTTTTTGATCGCTATTACCTCCACCATCTCTCTTGGGGCTCCCCTCCTTGTAGAACAGAGCTGTGGGGGATTTGGGATACATGGGATTTGGAAAGATTAAACAAAACGAAAACAAACTAACAGTGAGGGCAACTCCAGGTTTGCTCTTAGCCTAAGCAAGAAAACCCATCTTTTACAGATCCCTTCACAGCAAGAGACTCTAATCTCCAGTTCATTCTGCCTTCTTTCCCCCTCATCATCTCCTCACCCTTCCCTGAGGCGGGGGGAGGCTCACACCTAGGCACTGGCACCCGGATGCCTCCTCGCTCTGGAGTAACCGCAGGGCCACAATTTATCCACAATGTCCACTTAAAAAAAAATACATTCAAGATGGTTCCAAGGGGGCGGAAATTGGTTCTTGGGGAGCAAAAGCATCTTAACTACTATAATGGTTTGTGGCCCTCCAAAAACCAATCCTACATAACAAAATATTATTCATTAGTGTTTAATTTTTCTCCATAGTGGAAAATTAAATTGAATTCAAGTTAATCCAACAATCAATTAAATTAAGCTTAATTTTTCTCCTTAGAGGGGAGATAATAAACATGAGGTGAGAAATATTTTATTATAGGATTTGATATTATTTTCCAAGAAAATATGAAGCTATATCACAACATGAATAGCAAATACAAATGTAAAATGTGAATGTACCTTTCAAAAAAAAAATACGTTCAAGTCAAAACACACCATCCCCCTAACTGGTAGACTCCATCTGCAATACCAAATCGACGCAGATCCTGCCCTGTCAATCTGAAAACCAAGCACCGATTTTCACTGTTACCCCAGGCAGGTGGAATGGCTCAAGTTTAAGGATGGTAAAATAATTTCTGCACTAGCCTGTGGAAGGCTCCACAGCCGGGACTGGGCCATTCTGGGCACAGGAGTGGGCAGGGCGCCTCTTCCTGCCCAGCCTCCGTGGCTCCTGAACTCATCCCTGTGCCACTGTGGTCAAGGTCGCAGTCTTGGCTCTGGCCTCCTCACCTGAATCCAGACTGATCCCAGATCCTGGATTCCCCATTTGTGGGCCTGGCTCTCTGCCAAGATGCTGTGGTAAAGGAGTGGGCCTGAGCCAGGAGGCACTCTTATATTATGACTGTTAACTTTAAATATATACCCTGCCAAATATATCCTTAAGCGGTACCCACCTCTGAAGCAACCTCTCAAGGTAAATAAGGATTTGTCTTGACCATCTGACCCAGATAACAGGAGTACTTGTGCACACATCCAGGCTCTGGTCTCTGCAGATACCACGCTCAGCGGAGAGCTCTGGGGACAGGGCACAGTGTAAACTCAGTGTTAGAGCAGGCGGTTAGACGCAACAGAAAGGGGCCAGCCCATCACTAAGGAAGACTCCTCCCTGGCCAAACCCTAAGCCCTCCCTAGTTCCCAGTTTCACAGTCAGGGGCACCCGACAGTCAAGGACACCGACAGTCAAGGACACCAAGATTGTCAAGAGGCCCAAGACCACAGGGGCTTCCCTGATTACAGGGCATTGCCTAAGGTCCAAAGATCCTGTCAGAAAGTAACCCCACTTCATTAAAATTAGCATCCAACTCTAATTAGCATTGTGTTTTGGGCCCCCCCTTTGTGCTTTGCTTAGGTACTTATGGGTAAGGTGCCAGTGCACGGAGGAAAAGGTTATATAATCTAGAGCTGTTAATCAACCTGTCAGTCACAGGGTAAAACAAAGGTGCCATCCCTAACTGCTGCTCTGGTTTTCAAACAGCCTGCTCTCCCCTCTTGAGAGTGTACTTTTCACTTAACCCGATAAATTCCTTGCTTATTTTTCTTGCTATCTGATCTCTCCATTGAATTCTTTCCTTCCAGAAGACAAGAATTGGAGAAACGACCCGTTGTACCAACACAACAGCACCTGCGGCTTCCCAACGGGGGCCCTTCCCCCATCCGGGGCCAAGGGCTGCCCTGAACAGCATGTTGAGGGACTGAGTTTTAGGCATTGTAAGGGTCTGCGCACACTCCACTTGGGGAGCGCAGCAGTTGCCGGAGCTGCTGCCCCAGGTAAAGGGTGTGTGTGCAACTAGTGTCCTGGGAGATCAGGCCCAAGCACCAGGCAGGGAAATCAGAGGACATTTCCACCTTCCAGGCCAGGGTGCCAGGTGAGGGCATCTTGCTCTTCCAGAATGTGAAGCTTCCCAGGCTCCATGCGCTGGGAGAGGGATGCCAGATTTCTGATGGACCCAGGAGTCCCACCAAAAAATATATTGATAAGGTCACGGTTTGAGTATCCTGAGCCCCAAAGCCTTTGACCATGTGGCTTTCTAAGCCTATACAAACACTGCAGCCCACACACACACACACACACACACACACACACACACACACACACACACATCCCTGCAATGCGTCACCCCGTGGGAATGACTCCTACCCCCATCCCAACTCCAGGCTTCTTACCTGGGTGCCAGGAGAGCAGTTGGGACCCCCTCTCCATTTAGACGCTGACAGGAGTGAATCTGAGGGACAGGTCGGAGGATTTTAGAAGGGACCTCAGGGGAGTGGAAACTCGGAAAGGCAGAAGCAAATGGAAGTCTCAGAGCCCCTCTTGTCACTGGGACTTTAGGTTCAGTTTTTCCTCCTAGTGGGAAACTGATATTGGCAGTTTAATTACAGGGAAATTCGGGAAAAACCTGTGATATAGAGGGAGAGCTGATTGGAATGAGCCCTGGCTGGGCAAAGTCACACAGTAGTGTTAAGAGCCTGGCACCGAGGTCCCTGCTCTGGGCCAGTGCTTCGAGAGCCGTCTCTGGTGCTCCCCTAGCCATGCGCGTCTCTCCGGGTGGGAAGTCCTGGCTCTTTCTCCCACTTAGGGCTCATACCTAGATCCCAGGTACGGTGAGTTCCTGCCTGCAAGGCCATCCTCCCAAGGACCGGCTGAGCCTTAGTCCGCAGGGATGCAAGGGGGAACCGTTTGAGGTAGTAGGCAGTGTAGGCAGGGTCTGGACCTGCTGTCTGCGTACACGCACCAGCCGGAGAGGCCTCTCACGGTACAGGAGGAAGGAAGGATTAGGTAGTGATGTCAGGCAAGCAGTGTGCGGGGGTCTTCAGGGGTCCTCTTGCCAATCTTGGGAGCCAGAAGCCCCCAGTGTGGAGGACAAACCCAAGATGCGCGTGGAAGGACTCTCCTCAAGGCCCAGACTTCTTTCGTGACGCGCCAGCCAGGTTGCAGGGGGGGGCGAGCTTCGAGCTTGGAGAGCTGGTCCCGCGGCCAAGCAGGTCCCTTTGCATCCTGACAGCCCGCGGGCTGGAGATGAGCCAAGTTCTGGATCGGAGAAGTGTCTAAAGCGCGTAGAAAGGTGCTGTCGTCGAGCTACCAGGAAGGCGGGGCTGGTAGAGCCAGACGCGGCCCTGGCCTCGAGTCCCCAGGTGTCCAGTAGGAGCCCCTCGGTCCCTCAATGTAATGTTTCTGGCAGTTGAGGTTTTTAACAGAAGCTAAATGCTTTAAAACATCCCCTTTCTCAGACCTGGTTGTTAAATTGCGTCTCACAACGCTATCGTTGAGGCCTGAGTTGCGCAGAAACGCATCCGACCGCGTGCAGCGGCGCGTCTCGGGCGGTGCGCACAAGCCCCGTGCGCTCCCGGGCCGGGCGGTGGGGGTCCCCCGTGCGCCCAGCCCCGGGGTCTTCAGAGGTGCGCCGGAGCATCCTATCGCTCCCGCCCTCTACGCCTGGCACACCTATTTCGGGCCCCAATTCTCGTTTTCTGAATTGGGATTTGATCCTGCTGGAAACACCTTTTTGAAAAACTAGGAATTTCGCTTTCCCAACGCAAAGACGAATTCGGGGATTTACTAACCTCACATAGCTACGATTTCCCATTTGGTTAACAGGTATGCGGGAGGAGATGTTGCTTGAAGGGCAGTTCTTTTTCTTATAAAATCCCAGTCCCTCTGCCAACTTTAACTTTAAGGAAACTGGGCTCTAGATACCCCCTGCCCCGCTTTCTGAGCTTTCTGAGACGTGCGGGGGCGCAGTGACGGCTCGATAACCCTGAGGGCCGCGTCCCGCCAGTTCAGGCCCCGAGCCTGGAGGCACCGGGACCCCTGCAGACGGGGGGCGAGAAGGGGCCTGCAGCTCGGAACCCCCCAGCCGCTGCCTGCCTTTGCGCCCTCCCACCACCCTCTGGGTCTGAGGGGCGCCCACAGGAGTGGCTGAGGGCGGCTAGGGAAGGCGGGCGCCGAGGGCGCGGGAACTCGACCCCTTTCTGCCGTCCTTCCCAGCCCAGCTCAGGGGCGGGTGTGGAGCGCGAGGGAGGCGCTGGGCGGTGGCGCCGCCTGCGTGAGACTGAAACGGCAGATGAAGACCCACGAATAGATTTTTAAACCTATGGGAATTGAATTTATGATACACGATAAAGGCAGCGATTTGATTCAGTGTGAGAAGGTAGTTCATTTAATAGCGCTGGTATATTTGACGGTGGGTCTAGAAGAAACTCTGTCTCCTGATTTTTAGCATGCACAAAAATAGGTTCCAGATTTATTATAGATTCTTAAAAAAATAACATCGTTAAAGAAATATTAGGGAGAAGTTTTAGTAGGTTTTAAAAAACGTTTGTAAACGGGACATAATCCTTAAACTACACTTTTGGGTAAACTATTCGGGCAGTGCCTCTTAGGATTTTAAATGCATACATACCCCTTAACACAGCAATCTTATCTGGGATAACTATCCTACAGAAGTAAAAGCACATGTACAAGAGAAAATGCAGAGGGAAAAGTGTGATTCCGTGGAAAATGGTGCATTATTTAGGGCCCAACTTTTCAGGTTGATTTTGATTCTATGTAGGATCTGAGGCTTTCTTAGGCTTTGAGCTAATTTGCAACTCTGCAAATTGTAGATAACTGATAGTAGTGCAAAAATAATGCTTGTCTATAGATACATAAATAAATCCTGTCCCCTGGAGAGTCAATTGACTTTCCTCACAACTCGAAAGGAGTCAATTTTGCTTCCATTTACACATTCATTTCACTAGCCCTCACCTAAAAATTGTTTGTTCTTTAAACTGGTTTTGACATCTTTATCATTGCCTCACTGATATAAGGAGTTAAGTTAAATCTTTAGTACATGCTTCTACCTCTATGAGAGCCACGATTTTACTTTTTAAATCTCTTTTGAGAATTATTCTTTAGTAAAAATAACTGCAGTGGCATTCGTGGTAAAACAAAACAAAATACCAAACCAACACTGACTCTTGAATGAGGAGAATGGTTGAGAGGAGCATGAAACTGCCACTTAATGGCAGTGAGACAGTAAAATCCATATGACACACTTGAAAGATGTTCATAGGTTGTTAATTCTAAAAAGGCATCAAGGGATATATGTGGTCTATATATGTAAAGAATATATACAGTACACATACACACAAGGGATATACATGTGTATATATATGGTAGGATCTCATTTTAATTTGAAAAAGGAAAAAACATTAGCATGCCATATATGTTTGTATATTTTTCTATGCATATAAATAAGTTGGGATACACACTGTTAATGTTGATCTCATGATGTTGGGTTAGATAGAGATGTTGGATAGAGACTGATGGACAAGAGCATTAACTTCAACAATTACGTTGTAATATCTCAGACATTCAAAAAAGTCTTAGGACTAATTAATATAACAAGTACAATGTACTCCAGAAGAATTGATTACCACTGTGTATGTCTCCTGGATCTCCCTCTGGAAACTGCATGTCTTCAAATTTTAATTCATATATATGCATTCTAATGTATAATATGTGAAAGTATGGATACTTAAATTTTTTATCAATTTTTAAATTATTTTGCATATTTAAAACATATAAATGGGCATTTTCTTATTGAAGGTATTTTCTTGAAATAAAGTTTTTGTTTATAAACTCAACATGAAGTTTTTGTGATTAGCCCAGGTTAATATATAGATAATTGTATATTTATATATGTTATATAAATGTTTTATATATATATATATATATATAAAATCTTTTTCTTTTGAGTTGACTTGTTATAAAGAGCATATATTGCTTTGGTAATATATAAAACTCCTGTTAAGATTTGTTTTATAAAAAGTTTCCTGAAGGAGATAGAGAAGTCTGGATAAAATGACAGGACACACTTGTGTTTGGATAAGAAAATTTAACATTTCAAAGATATTGATAATCCCTAAATATTTGGAAATTAAAACCCTATGGTGCTGGTACAATAGTGAAGCTACTTGATGGAAAATAGAGTCTACAACTGTCCTGTGTATAAATGAGAATCTAGTATATGAAAAAATAAGATTTACAAATCAATGTTAGGTCATTAAATAGGAAAAACTACCTGATTGGAGGGAAATTACATGACTATTGCACATTCTAAATCAAATTTCAGATGATTCAAAGCATAACATTTTGGTCCAAATAATGAAGAAAACATGGATGAAGCCAGTAAAACAAAGGGAGATTTCTCACCTGGCGTTTCTCATCCAAACCACAGGACACAGAAAATGAATTGATTGACTAATTTCTCAATTCTACCAATTCTACATAACTGATACCATTGTGGATGCTGAAAACAGACATTAACACATTATACACAATAGGTACCTTCAGCATTTGGCCTTAATTCTTTCAGGAAACCCTTGGTTAGAAAAGCTAAAAAACCAAATAACAAATGGTGAAAAATAGTTGAACGTATATGAGCAGGTATTTATACTATGATACATGAAGAACTCTGAAGCACTAAAAAAGGGCAACTATATCAGTACACAAGTAACTCACATCACCCAGAGAAGCAAAGCAGACAGAAGAAAATAATGGAAGTTGTTCATAAACACGAGGCTATTTTAACTCTCACTAGCAATCAGTTAAATAAGAATGTAAAAATAAGCAACAAAGAGATATCACTCTCAGGTAGCAAATTGTCAAAAATGATAAAGGTCAACAAGGGTGTGCTGAACCAACCCTCATACTTTTGGAAGTACACAAACTGGTATAAACTTTCTGCAAGGCAGTCTGGCCCAAGCAGATAATTATGTGGGTGTGCAAATGTGTAATAGAGACATTTTGATTCCAGACTTTTAAAATAATATATATATATAAAACTGCAAATACCGTGAATACCCATTCTGAGAGGCTTGTTTAGTCAGAGTTCCTCTATGGACTTGATATTAAGTGAGGTTGGTCTACATGTAAAGATGTAAATTATGAGTAAAATAAGTACATTATAAGAAGTATGGTATATAAATGGTGCCACCAATTGGGACGCCATGTTTCTGTTAGGAGGGCTGAGATTAAGGCACTGCACAGCAGGTTCTTTCCTGGGAATGACCTCTTATGACCTTTAAGACTCCTGGAAAAGTTTGCCCTAAATCAAACTGTTTCTTCTCTCTCAGAAAACACATAGATTAAAACATGCAGTCGACTTAAAAGTCAGGTTGAAGGTAATGCTGAAGACCCCTACAGGCCAAGCTAATCAGATCCTACTTATTTAATTTTATAAGACACTGGAGAGCCATTCTTCAAGATCAGACTGCAAAGTCTGTTGGAAGGGTAAAGACTGGAGCAAAGGGAACCAGTGAGGAGGATTAGTGAGGAAATATGGGGCCAGAAAAAGCCAAGCATCTGCTGGTATAGAAGGGAGAAGAAAGAGCTCAAGAGGTATCTCTAGGACAGAATGAACAGAGTTAATGTCTTGACTTGGGTGACTGGGTGGGTGATGGGGAAGGGACGTGCAGAAGAATACATCAAAGCTTTATTGGAATTAGTTAGAAACTACTGGGATGGAGATCTTCAACTGTGACCTCAATGAATGAGCCCTGCTATTTAGATCTCCTCCAAGGATTTCCATTCACCAGCGGCAGCACTGGGATCCGTTAATACCAGTCACCTCCAGGGAAGCTTTTTACCTACATTTTCCCATAGGTTCACCTAAATTCTCTCTAGATTCTCTCCATTAATCACCTCCATGAGCCTTCATTGTCATTCATGATCTCCCATTTTTAAATTCCCAATCTCTGCGCTGCCCCTCACCATATTTCTACTTCATTATTAGAAGGAAAGGAAGCCACCAGCGTTCTTGTATCTCACAAGGGACACAGGCTGGGGGATTACCTTTTCAGCACTCCTTTGACCTTAGTTCCAGGACTTTGGTGGCTCAAGGCTGAGGGGAAGCATGGGTGGGGGTGGGGGACAGGGCAGATGACCAGGGGGAGTTGGGTGCAAGGTGGGGTACCAGTCTTCAGACTGGTGGGCACGAGCAAAGGAACCAGCTGTGGAGGGCTGAGAGGTAAGAGTGTGGTTGAAAGGGTGAGGGAAGCAGGTCACTGGTGGAGGCGGTGTTGGGTAGGAGTAGGGGCAAGCAGGGGACTCAGGCAAGAGACCAGAGAATGCAGCAGGTGACAGATGGACCAGTGGCTGCACAAGTGACCGCTCTTGCTTCCTCTGTTTAGCTCTGCGGTTCTGGAACCAGACCTGAGGAGGCGGAGAAGAGCCACATCAGAACCCCTCTCTCAAACAGGCGGGCCTGTCCCACGCGGCCCTCCTCCTCCCCCGCTGCACACACACAATGACAAAAGGTACAAGTCCAGGATGTAAGCCTCATTCGCATTGCAGAGGAAGTCAAGCTCTTCCAGAAGGCATGGCTGAGCTTGGCCTACTGCCAAGCAAGACCCACACCATGTCTAAATTTGCCCTCCTCCAAATTTGGGCAAGGAACAAATGTTACCTTCCAACAAGAAAAAGATAAATATGATTCAATGACATTTTCCCTCCTGAAAGAATGGGAAATTTCCCTTATGGTGATTAGAGATTAAGACTAGGATGAGTTTATTGGGGTTGGATTTAGTGTAGGGCTTATACTTAAGATTGATTCATTCTGTGGTTTGGACTAAGGGCTGGTTTAGTTTCAAGGCCAAGGTTAGGGACAAGGTTAGGTATGTATGTGGACAGCTAAGACTGAATTTCTGTTGGTATTCACATCACTCTTAAGGCTGGTAGATATGGAAATTCGAGTTGGATTAGGGTAGAGCAGGGGTTAAATGCAAGTAATATTAAGACAGCTGACATTGACTCCTGGATGAGGCTATGTCCTGGGTTAGGGCTCTAGTGCCCCTGAGAGGGCATGGCCCGGGACTTCCTGAGCACCAAATCTGCTTTTCTTCCCAGGGAAAGTGGGGCTCCTGGAGCATCACCTGGATTCTGGCTTCACTGAGGCCTGTGTCCCGGGCAAGGTGCTCTCGGGCCCAGATGTCGGGGTACTGGTTCCTCCCAAAGGCCGACTCCAGCTGTAGCAACTGCCCTGCGCTGAAGGTGGTGCGGTGCCGGCGCCGGGAGTGCGTGCGACCCCTCTGTCCTTGTGGGGAAAGCCGTGGCCTCCCCACTCCTGCACCAGACAGGTTCCTATAGGGCCGCGTGGTCATGTCTGAGGATAGAGGGGAACGCAGAGGTTGCCACCGGGAGACCCACACAATCCATCATTCATCCCAGACCATATATGCTGGTCCTCCAGGTTCTGCTCAGTGCCCCTATGCAGCTCATGCACTCTGCCCCAGCAGAAACCCTTCAGCTTTCATAACCAGCTGAGCCCAACTGGGCTGGACCCCTGCTTCCCCTGGGTGTCTTCACCCAAGTTGTGCCCTCCACGTGGGGTACATGACTCAGACTCACCCAGAGCTTGTCACTCATGCCTGTTCCCTTACTAGCCCACTGTATGCTCCCTCCCACCCACCGTTCCTGCAACATCCTCCACGTGCCTTACACCTCTATGAGCACGCATCCTGCCCTCCAGGTCTCACCCCATGGGTCCCCTCTTGCTCTGACAAAACCGTCCAGCTGTCTTAGACCCCGTTACCTGCTCGTGGCTCTTGCAGCTCACATCCAACTAGCGCTTCCTTATAGGGCTCCCACTCTCCGGTGCCCTTCGCCTGGGAGGATGAAACGTCCCTCCTCTTCTGCTCAGGCACACCCTCCCCTCACATACATTTCATCTTCTCCCCTGGCCCTGGCCCGACCGCTGGGCTGCAGGAACCTGAGCTCGTGGGAAAGGATGGCCTCTCCTCCCCACAGGCTCACTAAGCCTCACACTAATTAGTCTGAGAGCCAGCCGGGCAGCAGAGAACACGGAGCGAAAGGGAACACCTGGAAGGCACAATCTGAGAATAGGAGATGTCTGCGCTGAGGCACCCATCCCCATGGGGACCCAGGAGGTGGACCCCACCCAGTGCTCGCTGTCCCCTTCTGGGTCACGCGCGCACGGAGCCGCTGGCCCCTCCAGCTCCCTCCCCGGAGAAGGCAGTGCGGTGGGCAACTCCAAGGCCAAGAGTGCCGAGTGAGGAGCCAGATCTCAGTGTTGCCTCTCCCTCCGGGCGTGTGCTCTTCAGCAGCCCGTCAGGGCCCAGGCTTCAGCTCCCCAGTCTGTAAAGCCGAGGACCCGCACAACCCTGTAAGGGACCCACGGTTTTGACATTCTACCACTCTGTTCTCTCTCCTCCTCACCTTCCTACTGGCGCCCCGCCGCCTCTCAGGAGCCTACGCACACGGAGCCCCCATGCCTGCTGCCTCCCAGGCCCCCCGGAGATCCACTCACCTACCATGGAGGTCAGGGGCCCAGCGTCTGGGTAGCTCTCGGACCAGAGGCCACTGCGAACTCGGGCCCTCTTCTGCTCACCCTGCTCACTCTTTCCTTGGGCTTCCATGACTCCCAACAAAGACCAAAGGCAGTCTCCTGCCTCCGAGGCCCCAATACTGGACCCTTCTGCCTCTGCTTCTGCTGTTCCCTCCTCCCTCTGTTCCTACCCCTTTCCCTCGGTGTGGATATAGATGTCTTTGTCTTTCTTTTCTTTGTAATGTTGTCCCCTGTTTCCTATTTTCTTTCTACTCCATTCCTGTGCTTGCGGATCATCACATTCTCGGTCCTGCCCTCACCTTCTTTCTTTGGTCCTGCCTACTTTTCTCTCCCCTTGCTCTCAGCTGCCTACTTCCCCGGCTTGCAACCTCACACCAGCCCTTTCTCCCCAAGCCTCGGAGGAGTGACCTCCGCCTCATCCCCAGGGGCCTATCCAATCGTTGCCTGGTCACCAGAGCCCCCTTCAACAGGGGAGGATCACAAGCCGGATGAGGGAAGGTGCTCTGTTGGAGGGTCCAGGGACTGGGGCCAAGAGCTCGTATTCCCAGAGGACCAAGTTCTTTTGTCCTATTAAATCCCCTCCTGGGAGCAGGCAGGGGAAGGAGGAGTAAATGCATTCCTCCTAAGACCCCCTCCTCAGAACCCCACCGTGGGGGGAGATGAAGAGGGGGTGCACATGGGGGCCAGGAGCAGGGCCTGCCTGGCATCTCAGCACCTGGGCAATAGCCAAGGACCGGTTTCCAGGACACTAAAAAACTAAAAGGTACAGTGCAATCTGGCCCCTCCTAGATGCCCTGATTCTCAGAACACACTAGGCACCCCTCAAGGCAACCTGAACCCTAGAATGAGTCTCCAGGATACCATAGCTCTCAAGCACTCTTCTGTTTTCCTCCCCCAAACATCACCTCTTCATTCACTCAGGACCCTCAAGAGCATCTGAATGCCAGGTGCATTATCCGGGCCTCCCTGGACTTCAGGACTCTGCAGGAGACTGAGATTCCCATGACATCCTGACATTCTGACTCTTCAAGGAAACCCTGACACTCCAGAATCCCCGAGCAAGCAGGACACCCTGATACCCAGGGGACTCAGCTTCTTGAGGTTAATTAAACCCAGGAGGTACATTCTGACATCCCAGGGCATCCTGACCCTTTAAAGACAGCTTGACACCCTAGGACTGTAGGGCCCTCTAGGACACACTGAAGCCCAGAACAGTCCATGTCTAGTGGGAGATCCTCCTGCCCTCGCCATGAAATTCTGATGTCCCAGGACACACCGCCCCTCTTGGACTGGACCCATAGGGCAGTCTGGTCCTCAAGGTCATGCGAACCCTTCACACACATCCTTTAAATGCACCCTGACAGTTCAAGACAAAAACCCATCATAATCCTCTGGGATCCGGTCCATACATCAGTGGCGCCCAAGAAAATGAGAACTTGATATAAATGCAGACTCTAGGGCCCCACCTCAGTCCTGCTGAATCAGAACCTGTATTCTAACAACACCCCCAGAAAAACCGAATGTACATTTCTCTCAGTCAGTTCCGGCTGCCACAACAAAATACCAAAGGCTGCTTAACCAGTAGACATTTATTTCTCATGGTCTGGACTGGGAAGCCCAAGACCACGGCACCAGTTGATTCAGTTTTTGGTGAGGCTCTTTTCCCGGGTTGCAGACAGCTGCCTTCTGCATCCTCACATGGTGGGGAGGGAACCAGCTCTGGTTTCTCAGCCTCTTCCTATAAAGATACTGAATCCATCATGGGGGCGCCACCCAATATTCTCACTGGGGATTAGGGCTTAAACATACAACTAGGGTGTGGGGGTGGGGGCAGATATTCAGTCCCTAAGAACATTAAAGTCAGGAAGCCCTGATCCAAGACACCGACCCCTTTCCTCCATCCCAGGATATACTGTGACCTCCTAGAGCAACCTGAGCCCCATGACAGCCCAGTAATGTGGAGTCATTTGGACCTACAAGCAAACACTGAATTCCAAAATACCCTGCTGCCGCAAGCTACCCAACCCTACAAGGGAACCCTGGCCAGCCACCCAGGACAGCCTGATTGCCCCAGGACACTGATATTACAAAGAAACTCTGACCCACTACCCCAATCCCCAATGACACTGAGACACAAGTTTGACTTGATATCCCAGAATACCATAATCCCTCAGGAGGCTGGGAGATTTAGAGGCATTTAGTCTTCCAGGGTGTCCTGATTCCCACCTTCAGACCTGATCTTCCGGGAAGTCTTGCACCCAGGATCCTCTCACCCTATGAAAAGCAGAATGGTGTGGTGGGGAAGAGCATAGGTTCAGGAGCCAGCAGGCTGTCATGGGTTCAAGTCTAGCTACACATTTACTGGCTCTGTTATCCTGAGCTCATTACTTAATATCTCTGTGCCTCAGCTTTCTCATCTAAGGATAATAATACAGTCGATTCTTTTTATTTGAGGTAGTTATGTTGCATAAAGTCACTACAAACACTGAATTAGGGAACTCATTTCTCCTAGGAGCCATTAATGGTTCGCTCCCTAATGCAATGTTTGTATAACCTCATGGAACATAGGCCTCCAGCCACAACATTTTTGTCACCTGATTAATACATAACTTTGTTACATGAGTTTCTGTTTAAAGACACATTATTTTATGTACATTATTCACTAACATTAAACTATGACTTATGCCTGAACAAAGCCTTTCTAACCATATTTCCTCCATAATGCACACCATGGCCTTTCTGCACTTAGGAATACCAGACATTGTTTCCATGTTTGAGTCCATTTTAAATGGCAAAATTATCCCCCAAAAGCACAAAAATCTGAAAATTGACAGCACCAAATAGATCACAAAAGACACCTGTTTACAGTATGAGATCTAAAACAGGAAAGCAGAGCGATCACCTTGGTTGACAGCTGGGGACGCAGCGACTCAAATATTTCATCCCTCTGCACATGTACATGAATGCAAATATCCACAGAAATGCCAAAGAGCAGTGCAAAGGAGTATTGATCTTGGAGTTACAGATACATTTTGGTGAGTAAGTAAATTCACAAACAATAAGAATAAACTGTGGCTACCTGGTGAAGTTGTAATGATAGTTAATAAAAGAGAAGCATTTAGAACTGTACCTGGATCATGGCAAACACAGACAAAAATGCTACTTTATTGCCATTATTTTTAGTGTTATTACCACAGTCCCTAGGAGACTCTAGCTTTCAGAGTCATTCTGAGCCTATCAGATTCCTGAATCTCTAGGGCACAAAAGATATTTCACTCTCTAGGACATATGGGCCCTCCAGGAAGTTTTGACTTCTAGTACCTTATAGTCATCATGATAGCCTGAATTCACAATAATTCCATGACCCTGTAGGACATCTGGACCCACAAGGGCATGATGAGATTTGGGAACCTCTGACCCTGTAAGGAATTCCCTGGCCTGAAAGGATCCATATACTCAAGGGGATCTGCCCTCCAAAACCTCCCATTTGGCTCTAATCTTGCAGAAGAAATGCTGACACTGAAAAACCATTCATGCTCCATCACACAAGCCTGACTCAGAGGACATTTGGACCAAGTGAAGACATATCCTGGTCTCCCAAGGCACCTCGATGGTCCGATGTATGTGGGCACATTAGGACATCTGGTTCTGGCACACGCTAACTTTCCCATGCGCCTCAGCGCAGAACTTCTCAGTCACCGCCACCTCCCCTGCCTCCAACACACAGACAGCCCAGAACAGCTTTGACCCACCAGGACCTCCTGAATCCATGAGGTGATTATTCGAACCCTCAAGAAAACCATTCCCCACAAGACACTCTCACTCCACAGTATTCCCTGAACTGCCAAGACATCTTGACTTCCTGGATGCTCTCACCCCTGTCTTGCATCCTCCACTCCTCCAGGACCTCCTGAGCAGTTATCTGTGCAACAGTGTTCATAGCAGCATTATTCACAAATAGCGAAAAGGTGGAAACCACCCAAATGTCCATTGACAGATGAATGGATAGATAAAATGTGTTATATACATACAACGAAATATTATTCAGCCTTCAAAAGGAATGAGATTTTTGACACATGCTACAACATGGATAAACCCTGAGAATATGCTAAGTGAAATAGGCCAGACACAAAAGGGAAGGATATGATTCCACTTAACACAAAGTGCCTTCAATAGCCACATTCCTATAGACGGAAAGTGAATGGTGGTTACTAGGGCCTGGGGAGAATGGGGAGTTGGTGTTTAATGGGTACAGAGTTTTAGTTTGGGAAGATGAAGACGTTCTGGAGAGAGATGGTTAGTGATGGTTACACAAAAATGTGATTGTACTTAATGCCGCTGAACTGTGCTTAAAAATGGTTAAGGTGGTAAATTTTATGTTATGGATATTTTATCACAATTTCTATATACAATTTAAGGAAATTGATTTATTCCTTTTATCCAAGAGAAGTATTACTTTGGTTACATTTTCCATTCCATTTCCTGCATTCTTGATTTCTGGTAAGTATACTATCCTTATATACAGACCACGTGTCTTCCTTTTACCCTCTTCTCTCTGTTTTGTGGCCTCTTCCCATGGCAACCATTGTAGTTATCTAGAGGATTTTCCCTAAGTCACTAATTGTTTTTAGTTCCTCACTTTTCTGAATGTATTAATAGTTCTATAACTGTATTGTTTTGGTTCTCCATTTGTTCCTGTATCTTTGCATTCAACACTTTTCTCTTAGATTTCTTTTCTTACTGATTTCTTGTTCCTTTTGCAATCCTTAAAAGCATAATGTCTTTGCTGAGGATATGTCACTCTCTCTTTTCCTGCAGGACTGGTGTCCTCTTTCCTTCTTGCTCCACGTGCCTGGTGGAGGAGAAAGACTTTATTATCTTTGCATAGTTGCCATTCTTTTTTGTTTTTAAACTAACTCTCATTTTGCAAAGGACTCTTGGATTCAAACCATCTATTCATCCTAATATATTTGAGGGACTTCTCCTCTACTCCATTCTTAGGCTGTCTGAGACCTGTTGGCCTTTTCTCAAAGTTCCAGTTTGTGAGTCGTGTATTGCTTATTCTTTTCTTTTAATTCAGCTCAAGAGTGGTAGACTAGGGCTGTAGACCCTCACCACTGATGGGTGTTAGTATCAGGTCTGCTGTATATAACAGCAAAGGATGTGGCTTAGATGAGATAGTTAATTTCTACCACATAAAACAAGTTCCAATAGGTATTCCAAGGCTGGCATTCTAAGTTGATTCTAATATTGAATTCTAAGTGATTGTTTATTTCAGGAACATCCAAAAGTTGTACAAGAAAAAAAAGTAAGATTAGTAAACCAACAACATATAACAGAGTCAGAATGTCAATAATAGTGACACACCCCAAAACTCTGATGTAACTCTATTAGGAGGCTTTGGGGAAGAGGAAATGAGATAGTGGAGTGTTATTATTTACCACCTGTCAAATGGGAAGAGAATAGGTAACACTGCAAATAAATGATCAGAAAATAGCATTATTGGCATATTATTTAGAAATATGTAAAAGTATATTGAGAATTAGAATCCAGGTGTGGTGAGATGGAGGGTAGGGGACTAGGTTTTTCATTGAAAGATTTGTTTAATTTTTAAAGCAATGTTAAACTATTTATTTGACTAAAATAATTTTTTTAAATGTTTGGTTTATTTATTTATTTACTTTTATATTCTATCATTACTATTATTGTTTTGGTAGTGTCTTAGTCTGGTTTTGGTATTAGAGTAATACTGATCTCATAGAGTGATTTTGGGAGTATGTCCTCCTCTTGTATTTTTTTGGAATACTTTAAGAAGGATAGGTATTCCTACTAGCTTGTCTTTAAATGTTTGGTAGAATTCACCCATGGAGCCATCTGGTTCTGGAATTTTGTTTTTTGGGAGTTTTTGGATCGCCAGTTCAATTTCATTACTACTAATTGGTCTGTTCAGAGTTACTCTTCCTTCCTGGGTCAGTCTTGGAAGATTGTGTTTTTAGGAATTTATCAATTTCTTCTAGGCATATAATTTTTCATAGTTGCCTTTTTGTTCTGCTGATGGTGTCCTTTGCTGTAAAGAAGCTTTTTAGTTTAATGTAGTCCCACTTGTTCATTTTTTATTTTGTTTCCTTTGCCTGAGGGGATAAGTCCAGGAAAAAACTGTTCATGCTTATGTTCAAGAGATTTTTGCCTATGTTTTCTTCTAAAATTTTTATGGTTTCATGTCTTACATTTAGGTCTTTGATCCATTTTGAGTTTCCTTTTGTGTATGGAGTTAAACAGTAATCCAGTTTAATTATCTTGCATGTAGCTGCTCAGTTTCCCAACACCAATTACTGAAGAGACTTTTTCCCATTGTATATTCATGGCTCTTTTATCGTATATTAATTGACCATATATGTGTGGGTTTATATCTGGGCTCTCTATTCTGTTCCATTGATCTATAGGTCTGTTCTTGTGCCAATAGCATACTGTTTTGATTACTGTAGCTTTGTAGTGTATTTTGAGGTCAGGGTGTGTAATACTTCTGGCTTTCTGTTTTTCTCAGGATTGTTTTGGCTATTTTGGGTCTTTTGTGGTTCCATATGAATTTTAGGATTATTTGCTCTAGTTCACTGAAAAATGCCATTGGTATTTTGATAGGGATTGCATTGAATGGGTAAATTTCTTTGGGCAGGATGGCCATTTTGACAATGTTAATTCTTCCTTTCCATGAGCATGGGATAGATTTCTATTTATTTGTGTCTTCTTTAATTTGTCTCATAGGTGTCTTATAGTTTTCAGAGTACAGGTCTTTCACCTCCTTGGTTAGGTTTATTCCTAGGTATTTTATTCTTTTTGGTCCAATTGTAAATGGAATTGTTTTCCTGATTTCTCTTTCTGCTAGTTTGTTGTTAGTTTGTTCTTTCTGCTAGTTCATTGTTAGTATATAAGAACACAACAACTCTTGGTTTCATTGATTTTTTTTCTATTGCTTTATTCTTCTCTATTTTATTTATTTCTGCTCTGATCTTTAGTATGTCCCTCCTTTTACTAACTTTGTGCTTTGTTCCTCTTTTTCTAGTTCCTTTAGTTGTATGGTTAGATTGTTTATTTGGAGTTGTTTTTGTTTCTTGAAGTAAGCCTGTATTGCTGCGAACTTCCCTCTTAAAACTGTTTTTGCTGCATCCCACATATTTTGAATTGTTGTGCTTCTGTTTGTATTTCTTTCCATGTATTATTTGATTTCCTCTTTGATATGTTCTTTGATCCATTGATTATTTAGTTTATATTGTTTAGCCTCCACGTGTTTGTTCTTCTTCTAGTTTTTCTCTTGTAATTGATTTCTAGTTTCATATCATTGTGACCTGAGAATATGAATGATACAATTTCAATTAAATTAAATGTAATTTAATTTTTAAAATTTGTTGATACTTGTTTTGTGTCATAATATGTGATCTGTTTTGAAGAATGTTCCATGTGCACTTGAGAAAAATGTATATCTTGTTGCTTTTGGATAGAATTTTCTGAATATATCTGTTAAGTTCATCTGGTCTAATATGTCCTTCAATATCTCTATTTTCTTGTTTATATCCTGTCTGGATGCTATATCCATTGATTAAGTGGATTAAAGTCCCCTACTATTATTGTTTTGCTGTCAATTACTCCTTGGTCTGTTAGTATTTGGTTTATATATTTAAGTGCTCCTATGTTGGATCCATAGATGTTTATGATTGTTACATCCTCTTGTTGGACTGATCCCTTTAACATTATGTAATGTCCTTCTTTGTGTCTTGTTACTTTCTTTGTTTTGAAGTCTATTTAGTCTGATATAAGTATTGCAACTCCAGTTTTTTTTAATCCTTATTTGCATGAAATATCTTTTTCTATCTCTTCAATTTTAGTCTGTGTATGTCTTTTGGTCTGAAGTGAGTCTCTTGTACATAGCAAATAGATGGGTCTTGTTTTTTATCCACTCAGTCACCCTATGCCTTTTGATAGAGATACTTAGTCTATTTACATTTGATTATCAATATGTATGCACTTATTACCATTTTATTAAATGTTTTCTGGTTGTTTTCATTATTCCTTCATTATTAAAGAAGCATGAAAGTCTATTTTTCCCACAGGTTTTTATATTAGTTTTTCCTTTAATTTATAAATTATTTGGTTTTAATTTCCTTTTTCATATGAGTATTATGAAGAACATTTTTTAGTTTTATCAACTGGACATTTCCTTTTACATTCCAATTTTTGGTTTCTAATTTTTGGCTTTGTGATAGAAGCTGTAAAAGAATGTATCCTATGAAATCAATGTTTGAAGATTCTATCATGAACTTTTTGTTGTAGCCAAGAAAATGGTCAGTATTTGTCATTGTTTTAAGCTTAAAATAAGAATGTTTATTCTCCATTTACAGGGTGGAAATACATATATTTAATATGTACATATTTTTTAATCAAAATTCTTATTTGTTTAAACTCTCTGCCATATTTATTAACTACTTTATCAAATTATGAGAAATGTATGTTTAAGTCTATCATTAAGATATTAATTTAATCTTTAAAAATTTTTGTGAGCCTTTGCCTTATTAAGCTATTGCTACATATTTTGTTTGATGTTTCAAAACGGTTATTAAGTTCTATGAATTTTTCCTTTATCATAAAAGGAAAAATTTTTTCCTCTTTTGTGATTTATGCTTGTGATTGACTTAATTACTGCTTTATCTGTAATTAATAGTGCCACCCTTAAAGGAATTAATGTTAGGGGCGTACTTGTTGTCACTTTGTTCTGTGTTTCCTGGTTGCTCTTTTGCTCTTCTCTGACTCTTCTTCTCTTGCTCTCTTGAAATGTGCTTTATGACTTTCTTTAGTTTTGTAGGTTTTTGGTTTGATTACAGTGTATTCTTTTTTTTTTTTTTTTTTTTTTTTGTAATTAATCTAGCAGTATATTTTAAAGTAACTTGTAACTTAATCAAGTAACTTGATTAAGGAGTGATACAATTATCCTATGTCCCAACACCAATTTAATAAACAATAAACATGAAAAACCGTAAGAAAAATCACTCAATAAAATTCCTAACAAACTAAGAATAAGAAAAATGCTCTTAATCTGATAAAAGCACCAACTAAACACCTACAACAGGCATAATAAATAATGATGTAATTTTCAAAGAATTCCCATTAAATCAGGAAGACAATAAAAATGCCCCTCAACCTCTCATTAATTCAGAATTGTAATGGAGGCTCTAATCACTTTTTTTTTTTTTTTTTTTAATAATTATTTTTTATTGAAGGGTAGTTGACACACAGTATTACATTACATGAGTTTCAAGTGTACAACACAGTGGTAGAACATTTATATACATAATTCTAGGTTCCAGCTATCACCCTACCAGGCTGTTACAATATCTTGACTATATTCCTTATGCTATACATTACATCCCGGTCACTAATTTATTTTACCATTGGAAGTCTGTCTTTTTTTTTTTTTTTTTTTTTTTTTTTTTTTTTGTGAGGGCATCTCTCATATTTATTGATCAAATGGTTGTTAACGACAATAAAATTCTGTATAGGGGAGTCAATGCTCAATGCACAATCATTATTCCACCCCAAGCCTAATTTTTGTCAGTCTCCAATCTTCTGAGGCTACAGTGTATTCTTATATGACATCCTATGTATATAGCTGTAAGATAAATTCTAGCCGAAATAAGCAGGCGAAGAGAGGCAACAAAGGGCCAGGTAGTTTATTTGAACACAAACACCCGGGCGAGATTTCCCCAGTCTACAGAGAGGCTGGGGAATTCGCGCGCATAAGCAGACAGGCAGTTTTTAAAGAAGGTAGGGGGAGGCAGAGCTTAGATTTACAGCTGTGCGAGGATTGGCTAACGTAAGGCACATTTTTCAGGTTGGGAGGGGGCAACAGCCAGGGACTTTGACACGTCATCAGGATCCAACGTGCTTGCTCCGCCCGTCAGTGCTCTTAGCCTTACAATAGCAATCTATGATAAATTGATAGCCATTTAAATGTTTTTGTTTTGTTTTGTTTTGTTTTGTTTGTTTGCTTTGAAACATACTTTATTTTTTAAAGGAGTTTTAGGTTCAGAGAAAAACTAAGTGACAGGTACACAGATTTCCTATCTACCCTCCATCACCTTATATGCCCAGCCTCTCCTATTGTCAACATCTCCCACCAGAGTGGTATGTTTGTTTCAATCGAGGAACTTATGTTGACACTTCATTATCACCCAGTCTCTAGTTTACATTAGGGCTCACTCTTGCTGTGTACTTTTAATGGAGTTGAACAGCTGTATAATGGCAGGTATCAACCATTATAATATCTTACAGAATAGCTTCACTGCCCTAAAAGCCTTCTGTGTTCTACTTATTCACCCCTTCCTCCCCACAAACCCGCAGCAACCACAGATATTTTTGTTGTCTCCATAGCTTTGCCTTTTCCAGAAGGTCATGTGACTGGAATGATAAAATATATGGTCTTTTCAGATGGGCTTCTATCACTTAGTAACATGCATTTAAAATTCCTCCATGTCTTTTCATGGCTTGACAGCTCATTTATTGTTAATGCTGAATAAGATTCCATTGTTTGGATGTAGATGTTTATCCATTCACCTACTGAAGGACATCTTACTTCCAAGTTTTGGCAATTATGAATAAAGTTGCTATAAACATCTGCAGGCAAGTTTTTGTGTGGACGTAAGTTTTCAGTTCATTTGGGTAAATCCCAAGGATCACGATTGCTGTATCAGATGGCCAGAGTATGTTTAGTTTTGTAAGAAACTGCTAAGCTGTCCCTCAAAGTGGCTGTATGATTTTGCATTCCTGCCAGCAATAAATGAGAGTTCTTGTCACTCCATATCCTTGACAGAATTAGATGTATTTCAGATTTTTACCACTCTAATCGGTATGTATTGGTAGCTCCTTATTGTTTGCAATTCCCTAATGCAATGATGTTGAGCATCTTTTCATACATATTCTCATTTGCCATCTGTGCACATCTTCTTTGGTGAGGTGTCTGTTCTGATCTATTGCCCACTTTTAGAATCAGTTTGTTCATTTTCTTATTGTTGAGTTTCAAGATTTCTTCGTATATTTTGGATAACAGTTCTTTATCACATTTGTTTTTTGCAAATACTTTGTCCCTATCTTTGGCTTGTCTTCTTTTGACATCTTTCACAGAACAGACATTTTTAATTTTAATGAAGTTCAGTTTATTGATGATTTCTTTCATGGATTATAGATTCATGGATTATTTCTTCTTCTGATTTCTTTTAAGGTTTTTTTTCTTTATCTTTAGTTCCCTGCATTTTTAATATGAAATGCCTAAGTATAAGTTTTTGATATTTATCTTTCTTGGTGTTCACTGGACTTCCTGGATTTGTGGTTTGTTGTCTGTCAATTTCTTTTTTGAAAATTCTCATTATTACCTCAAGTGTTTCTTCTGTTCCTTCCTCTCTTTTTCTGGTACTCCAATCACACCCATGTTACCCCTTTTGAAATTGTCTCAGTTCTTGGTTGTTCTGTTGAGTTTCTTCTCTTTTCCTTATTATTCTTGTTTCTCTTTACATTTCAGTTTGAGAAGCTTCTGTTGATTATCTTCAAGCTCACTGATTCTTTCTTCATCCTTGTCTAGTGTACCAAGGACCCCATCAAGAGCAATTTTTATTGTTATTACTGGGTTTTCTATTTCTAGTATTTGTTTTTGAATCTTTCTTAGAATTTTCATCTCTCCACTTAAATTACCCATCTGCTCTTGTATGCTATCTACTTTTCTTCTTTGGGGCCCTTCACATATTAATCATAGTTATTTTACATTCCCTGTCCAATAGGTCAAGCATCTGTGTCGTAACTGAGTCTGGCTTGCTCTTTAGACTGTATATTTTTTTGCCCTTAGCATGACTTGTAATTTTTTTTGTTGGAAGCTAGACATGGTGTGATGCAAATCACATGAGTGGTACAAAATGATGTAAATAGGCCGATAGTGTGAAGTTTTATGTTACCTTTGCCAAGAGTTGGGCTGTGTTTATTTTTTGCTGTAGCTGCCAAAGGCTTCAGATTCCTCTAGTGTCCTTCCATCTGTCTTCCCTGTTGACTTGGGGAAGACTCCCTAAGACTCCTCCTCAGAAAGTCTGCATCTTGCAGCTCCTTCAGCTGTAATCCACTGTTGTGATATTGGAGCTCTGCAGGTGTGGTTAAAAGGCACGGAAGAGGGGAAGCATTTTATGATCTTTTGATTAAATTTCTGTTTTTAGTGGGTCTGTGTCCCTGGGCCATCACAGGTGTTCTATAGCCATTTCCCCCTCTTCTGTGAGATGGAAAGCCTAGAGGTGGCTACAGTGGTAGAAATGCCCTACGTAGAAGTGACAGAAGAGTGTGGGAAAGCGTTTCCTCCTGGAGAACTGCCTTTTGTTAGGGAGAATGGATTATATGTATTTTACAATGATCATCTTCCTTCCCCAGCCAGACCCAGGAGGAATCTTTCTCTAGCCTTCACTATGAGTACTCGGTGGGATTCCTGGTGGTAAAACTTCAGGAGTTTCTCACTCTGGTGCTAATCCACGCTCTTCAGTCTTCAGCAATATGCCAGAATTACCATCTAAGTAATTACTCATTTATAGCTCTGGTTGAGTCTGCTCCACGTTAGCATGTCTCCTCTGTGAATCTTGGGCTCACCTGTCTCTCCAGATTTCAGGTTGTCAATTATCCCAGTGACCCCAGTTCTCTGATTGGTTAAGAGAAGTCATTGATTTTCAATTTGCTCAGCCTTTTCTTGTTGTAAGGACAGTTGTTGATGACTTCCAAGCTCTTCACATGTCGGAGCTGAAAATGGAGTCCCTTCAATAAGCTGTAAAATGTACCCATCTGTTCCGTCCTTGCAAGGTCCTTAAAGGATTGGGCCCCTGCTGACTTGCTCTCCCTGCGACAGGTCGAGCACTAGAATTACATCTGTACCCAACAGTCTGCAGGTCTGCAGTCCTCCCTCACCTCTGCCTCCGCGCCTCTCCATGCCCGCAGCTGTCCCAGTCTCTGCTCTCCTGCGGTTGGGCAGCAGCCCTGCGGCCGTGCCACCATGTCTCCAGCACACTGAAACTTGAAGGGCGCCTGCCAGCTTAGCTCGGAAATGCCTTTCTTCTTCTGATGACGTGTGATGATAAAACACCAACATGGTGAGGTGAAGTGAGGTGAAGGGCGCCGGCGTGACGTAGCATCAGGCTGCTCTTGGCCTTCTGCTGATTCGTCAGGAGGATTGTCCGCTTTCAGACTGCGGACGGCATTTGTCTCGCCCCTTTAGGCCACTTTAACAAAAGTACAACAGACTGGGTGGCTTATAAGCAACAGAAGGTTTTTCTATATATACGGAGGTTGAAAAGTCCAAGATCAAGGGGCCAGCTGATTCAGTGTCTAGTGAAGACTTGTTTTCTGAGCTATAGGCAGTTATCTTCTCACTGGAAGAAGGGCAATGGCCACTTAAATTTGAACGCATTCTAACATACATTTTTATTCCCCCTTCTCCAAAATTTATGGTATATGGTATATGGTATCTTCTTTTACAACTTTTTGTTTAGTGATTCCTTTAACTAACTTTTAGATGTAATTGACTTTACTGTCTTTTTGACCTTCATACTAGCTTTTAAGTGATTAATTTACTATACGTTTTCTTTTACCAGTGAAATTTTTTCCTTTCATAATTTTATATTGACTATATTCCAATAAAAAAAAAGCCATGAAAGGAAAAAAATAGTACCACCCTGTTCTCTTCTTTTTGCCTTTACCTAATACATCTTGGCCCAATTTCATGTATATATTTTTTAATGTGGGTTTTTAAGACTCAGCTTTTAAGCAAATAGAAACATGCACTCAAGTTCTAATAGCCCATCAATTCTGCATATTCAGGTGATCGCATGCACACTCTGTGCCCTGTGTTCTCGACCCCCTGTCCACAGGCCAGCATCTCTAGGTGGTATGTCTGGTGTTCTATGTCAGGGACCGGGTAACTATTACAGATATTAAAACAAAGAACTGAGGTTCTGTTCTTAGTCATTACTTTCTAGTATAAATTAAAAATCAAAGCTTGTGTTTGAAAGTATAGAAGGTGTAGGGTCCTGAAGGCTTATGGATTAAACAAAAGGTAGTCAGTGCATGAGTAATGTGCACAGAATAGAGCTGCTGTGAACGTCTGTGAGCCAGTTTCACTAGCTTCACAATTTTTCTTCAGGTCAGTTCTGTCACAGAGCAAGAGCCCAGGTATATTCTGTCTGTGACATGAGCATGTGATGAAAGAAGTCTGAGCACTAAATCAAGCTCACTTCATGCAGATATCTATGTCTAGAGAGGATTGGGACAAAGAACAGTGTGTGTGTCTAATGAGGAGCACTGGGAAGTCAACCTTAGTTTAGCGGCACCCAAACATGGCAACAATTGCTGCCCTGATCCCCATGGAGTTCCCGACCTCCAGGGAAGGAAGATATATTTATTTGTTTCCAATTATCTAAGCCAGACCCAGGAGAGCCACTGTGCCTAACTCTAAATGTTGTTCTCTGGTGAGAAAAGATTGTTCAACCTTAAGTCCTGCCTGAGACTTTTGAATCATCCAGGGTTAAGCAAGGAGCCAGTGGAGATGGGGGCTCCCTGACAGTATCTCACAGCAGCAGAGAGCAGCCCGGTAAGAAGAGCTGGGAGAGCAGGTGAGGTCATGCCACCGACAACAGATACACATGGACAGAAACATAGATTTCCATTTGGGAAAACAGACACACTAAATCCCTCTGCATCTAAGACCCTCCTATTTTGCCCCCAGTCTCCATCTTTTCTCCAGTTTATTCCCTATGTTCATCCACTGTGATCTGTAGTTACATAATAGAGGTGTCAGAGAGGGAGCCCCATAGAGGGAATTCAGCTTGGGGTGAGTCCAGGTGCAAAGCAGCCTCAGTTTAAGGTCCATGAACACAAACAGTGCTGAAGATCTGTCAGATGTCTCAGAGTGGGTCACACACTAAGGAGACTCACAAAGATTAATACACAGAGCCAGACATCCACATATTTAAGTTATGCAAAATGGACGTTACTGCGAAGAGAACTGGTAAGAGCACTGGCTCCCTGTCAGGAAGCTGCCTGGGAAGTTGAATTAAAATTCAGAGGTGGTGGTGAGTATCCAATCAGAGTGAGAGGAATTTGCTATATGACCTATTATTCATTGTGGGATCTCAACTTATTGGTGTTTAAGCCATGCAATGAAAGCATTTTTTTTTCTAGTAACTTGTCTTCTATTGATGGGTGTCATAAAAACACCTTGGTCATGTTCTATCGTTTGAAGCCATCGTATATTATAAAAATTTCTCTTATTCAGTAGTGAAAAACATTCAAAGACTTCAGTCTGTGTTCCACCCTTCCACAGCATTTCCTGGACTGCAGTGTGGCGGGGGAGGGAGAGGCGTTCAATGTGTTTAAGTCTCAGGCACCTCACTTTGCTAAAACTAGTTGTTCCTGCATTGGAGCAAGAAAGAGAGGAAATCCAGAGGCTGTTACCCTCCCTGACCACCCAAGGAAGACCACCCAAGGAAGGGGTGTTTGTTGCTCTTCTGGTTGTTACTGACTGAGGCAGGAAAACAAAAGCCAGCTCCCTTACGGATTCATCTCTGTGGGTCCCTCCAGAGGAACCTCCAGAGGGTGTCAGAGGCAGGAGATCCAGCTCTCATCAGTCTGTGCTGGGTGGTCCCAGCACATGGGTGATGGCATGCAGGCAAGCACACAGGTAGCTTTACTGCCATGCCGTTCCCAGCTCTGCCATCTCTACCCAATTTCCTCGTTCCTGTTCAGAGGAAGCAAGGGCTGGCCAACAAGCTCAGCAGCTAAGCCGAAAAACCACGATGGTCTCCCATCATGCAAGCATCTCCCAGTCTTTGGAGGGATTTCCATGGAGCTCTCCTCAGGTTTGAGGACCAGGAAGTGCTCTCTCCTCTCGCAAGGTGATGTGGCAAGAGGATGTAGACTTCCTTCAGGATGACTGTTCTTTGTCCTGGCACCTCTCTTCCCATAGTGACTTGGGGGGGTAGGGGCAGTGTTGATTGTGCTCCTGGTAGGATCGTCCCAGTAAACACTGACAGGACGTGGCTAACCTTAATGCTGGTGCTCTCTCAACAGAGTTCGGGTTATATAAAGCCTCTTGTCCTGTTCTTGGCCTTACGCACAGTTCCCAGGCAATAGGAAAAACCTTCCTGCCATAGTGCTATAACTTTCCCACCTTTTACTACCATTTCCATTATGGGGAACAGCCTGCCATTAAGACCAGGGCACAGTGAAGAAAGCTGTAGAAGTATTGCAGTGGGTTTTCCTGGATGCAGCCCCTGACCCCCAACCTGTATATTCTTCATTAATCACCCCTTCTCTGGAGTGTGGCTCTGCCTACCGCCTGGTACTGCCCTTTCACCCTTTACTTCTGTGATATAATTTATGAGAAAATGACTTAAATACGGTTTTATTAATTTCACCCTGAAAGTGTTAGGACACTCCACTGCTGTACTATAATGTACAACCCACAACTAATCTCCTGTATTGCCTGTGACATCCTCTGCCCCAGCCAGTCAAGACACTCAACCTGCTGTGAGCCCCCCTTCCTCCTCCTGTATAACCCTGGCCTTAGTCCTTAGCAGAGATGCCATTTCCTCTCCTCTCTACTGTCCAAATGCTATGACTTCTTCCATGGCTATTGCATCCACAATGCTTTATCTGACTCTTCCTGTCTGTACTGATTCTTTAAGGGCTGGGATTATCACTTGAATGTACCTCCATAATTTTGCTCTATGAATCTCTTTTTCCTCTTCAAAAGTAATACAAACTACCACATCAAATTGATCTTACTTTGACTAGCACAAGGCAGAAAGGAAGTTTATTTGCAGAATCCTCTGCATAGCACCCTCACCAGCATGGTTTGCTCATCCGTGCCAATGGTTGGGAGCTGCAAGGACATTTTGATGCCATGCAGTCACCTAAGGTTGAGGACAAGCCACCTGACAGATTCTCGAAGTAATACAATCTTGGGAAAATGTAAGAGAGACACAGACTGAATTTGAATGCATTGTATAAAGCAGCATTTTATTCAGGTAAAAGAACTTACGACCTTAAAAAATATCTAAATCTTCTTGCTTCATTTTTTTCCATCTGCTTAAGAAAGCTTATTTCTAAAACATACACATTTTTAAAGGCTATAATGAGAAAATGCATATAAAGTAGTAGTATACAGTGCTTGGCACTTGGCTATGTTTTCAATAAATGGTATCTAATAAAAATTTGGAGGTAGAGCTAAGGAGAAATGTAAAGAAAAGGACACTTTAGCTGTTGGGGACTGTAAATTTTAGTTCTGCCAGTCTAATCTGTCCTCACCTAATCTCTCTAAATTCAGTTGCTTTGTCTCTGATTACCTTGTCATTGTCAGATAAAAAGAAATTGTGTATGTGAAAATACTTTGTACAAATCAGATATTCACCAAATGCTAGTGAAGTATGAACTAGGCTCTATATAATCAAAGATAACTAAATATAAATTAAAATTATAGAAATTAACTTCATAGGATTATCGAATGTGAGTTAATTCTCAATGACAAAAGCATTATTGTAAGAACTTTGCTCAAATGATGACATATCAATCTACCTACTTTTATATTTGAAGTGATATTAATAAACAAACTTTGAATCTGGTATAATTAAAAAGTTACAATCTCTAAACAATAGAGCCCAATTAATTAAATTTTACTTTGGACCACATTTTGTCTCCTGCAGACATGGACAGAGACAACCAGACTAGAGTGGCAGGATTCCTTCTCCTGGGACTCTCTGGGCAGTCAGGGCAGGAGGAGGTCCTCTTTGGGCTATTCCTGTGGATGTACCTGGTCACCGTCATCGGGAACTCTCTCATCGTCTTGGCCATCAGCTGTGACAGTCATCTCCATACGCCCATGTACTTCCTCTTGGCCAGCCTCTCCTGTGTCGACATCTGCTTTTCCTCAGTCACCGTCCCAAAGATGCTGCTGAATCACACACTGGGAAGCAAGTCTATCTGCTATGTGGAATGTATGACCCAGATCTACTTCTTCATCACTTTCATCAACATGGATGGGTTCCTCCTGAGTGTGATGGCCTATGACCGGTACGTGGCCATCTGCTGCCCCCTCCACTACACGGTGATCATGAAGCCCAAGCTCTGTATCCTGCTGGTGGCTGCATCCTGGGTCATCACAAACCTGCATGCTCTCCTGCACACCCTCCTCATGGCCCAGCTCACGTTCTGCTCCAACAATACTGTGCATCACTTTTTCTGTGACCCCTATGCAGTTCTAAAGCTGTCTTGTTCTGATACCTCTATCAACGAGTTGATGGTGTCTGTTGCAGGTGGACTTATGTCTCTTACACCATTCACATGTATCACTGTTTCATATGCCTTTATCTTCTCTAATGTACTGAAGTTGCCATCTACCCATGGAATAAGGAAAGCCCTGTCCACATGTGGATCCCACCTGACTGTGGTCTCCCTCTTCTTTGGGGCCATCCTGGGGGTCTATATGCGCCCTTCATCCTCCTACTCAGTGCAAGACACGGTGGCCACTGTCATCTTCACAGTGGTGACTCCCTTGGCAAATCCCTTCATCTACAGCCTGCGAAATCGTGACATGAAGGCAGCCTTAAGGAAACTAATTATTAGGCGACTAATCTTGTCAAGACCCTAGAATTAGAAAATTTTAGAGTTGAAACAGCTGTTGGAAATCATGCATTTCTTCATTTTTCAAGAGACTCTCAGGCCCAGATAGGTGCAAAATTCACCCATGACTATTTCTCTAATTAGTACTAGATCATGATCACATTTTAAAATGAAGCTGACAGGGGTTCATAAGTTGTGAAATCATTCATTTGTTGCCTATAGGAAGGGCTGATACTATGACTGTCATTATACAGTAAAAACTAGACCGAGGCCCAGGTGAATTAGATGACTGATCCAAGTGACACCTGGATGCATTTTTTAAGGGTGAGTCTAGCAATGCTACAAGATGCTGGCCACCACAATGGGACGGGAATAGCAAATGACCTTAGAAACAGGCTTTTTAGACTCAATTGCTGTATGTGATCTCTCATGTAAAAAGTGAAGAAACCATGTTTAAATTGGTTTGGGTTTGAGATTTCAGAAGCAGGAAAAGCAGAAAATAGGCTACATATGCCAGCTGAGAGCTATATATGCTAATAGAATTTTACCAATCTCACCCCAATTATCCTACTGTGCATAATAATAAATCAAATACAACTGACACTTATCAAGTGATTTCAATATGCTCAAGACTATCTCTATTATTTTACTTAATCTTCATACAACCTTATGAGGTGATACTATAAATATTCCCATTATACAGTGAGGAAATGTAGTCACAGGGAATACTCATCCAAGCACACACAACTACTAACTACTGGAGCCAGAATAGTCACAACCATTTCCTCTTCAGGTACTTGGTGATTTTCTTCTTTTACTTTTTGGTTGTTATTTTTATTATTTTTAAACTTGTATACAGTAAAATTGACCTTTTTTTAAACATACAGTTCTATGAGCTTTAAGACACCTTTAGATTTGTATAACCATCACAGCTACCAGGATAAATAACAGTTCTATTTCCTGAAGTAGTTCATCCATGCTGTCCCTTCGTAGTCCAAGTCTCCCTCCACTCCTAACCCCTGAAAACGAGTAATATATTCACCCTCTGTTTTGCTTTTTCCAGAATGTTGTATAGATGGAATCACAATGTATGTAACCTGTTTAGTCTTATTTTTTTCTTTTGGCACCTGCTTTTGGGATTCATCCAGTTGTTGTGTATATCAATATTTTGCTCCTGTTATTGCTGAGTAAGATTCCACTGAATGAATGGAAAACTGTAAAATGAATGGAAAATACTGTAAAAATGAGCATACAGGTTTTGTGTTTCTATTTCCCTAGGGAAATATCCAGAAGATTCTTGGGTTATATATAACTGTGTATTTAAATTTACAGAAATTACCAAACCATTTCCCATAGCAGCTATGATATTTTGGATTCCCACCTGCAATCTGGGAGAGATCCAGTTGTTTGCCTTCTCACCAGCCCTTGGTATTGTCAGTGTGTAATAGTATTTTATGGGATCTAATTTGAATTTTTCTAATTGCAAAGGATATTGAGCATCTTTTCATGTGCTTATTTGCTATCTATATATTTTCTTTGGTGGAATGTCTGTTCAAATAATTTGCCCATTTTGTGAATTTATTTTTCACTATTGAGTTTTTTAATGTTTTGTATATATCCTAGATAGAAATCCTTTGTTAGATATTGTGATTTGCATATATTTTTTGTCTGTGCCTTGTTTTCCATGCTTTTAACAGAGGCTTTTGCAGAGCAAAAGTTTTTAATATTAATGATCACCAGTCATTAATTTTTGCTTTCAACCACCATATGCATTTTAAAGAACTTAAGAGGAGAAAAACATAGTTATTCAAATATTTGTCATTTTCATTCATTTTTTTCTAACCCAGAAGCTTCAAATTCCTCTCTGATACTAGTTCCCTTCCACTTAAAGAGCATCCTTTTGCATTTTAAAAAAGATCAATGGTGAAGAATTCTTAAAGAATAGAATGGAAATGAATAAATATTTTGAATTGAATGATAATGAAAATAAATTGTATCTTTATATTGTGTCTATATGAGATGATGGATGTTAGCAGCTATCACCTACTGTGATAATCATTTCACAAAATATGTCAATCAAACCATCATGCTGTATGCCCTAAACATATACAGTGATGTATGCCAATTATCTTTCAATAAAATTGGGAAAAAAAGCATATGTTTGCTTCCCAATTTGTCACTAAATTTAAATGGATTTTTAAATGGCAAAAAATGAAAAAAATCTGTATCATCATGTATGAGATATTTAGATGGAAATACGTAATTTTAAAATCTTACATTAGAAAAAAGAAGTAAGATTTGAAGTCAATGATCTATGTTTCTAATCCCAAAAGATAGGGGAAAAAAGGAAGTGAAATATATCCAAAGTAACTAAAATGAAGGAGATAATAAAGTGAAAAACAGAAATCAGTGGAGTACAGACTAAGAAAACAAAACTAAAAATAAAGCCAAAAGTAGGCTCTGTAACAAGATGATTATATGTTAACTCTATCAAGATTAATCACCAAAAAAGAGAAAAATATTATATAAGTAATTATGAAAGTAATATAACTACATATCTTAGAGATTTTCAAAGACAAATAAAGAAATAATATTAAAAACTCTAGGCTAATAAATTTAGTAAGTTAGTTGAAAAGGACAAGTTCTAGGGGAAAAAAAACATTCCTTACCAAGACAGATCCAATAAAATTAAAGAAACTATTAATATCCCTATAGCTATTAAAGAAATGGAAATCTTAATAAAAAATCTTCCAAAATGAAAATTCCTGGCTCAGAAAGTTGTACTGGTGAATTCTATCAAACATTTAAAGAAAAAATAATATTGATATTACACAAGCACTTTCAGAAAATAAAGGAAGATGGGACCCACTCCCACTCATTTTATTAGGTCAGTATAGCCTTGATACCAAAATTTGATAAATACATTATGAAAAAGAAAAACTGCAGACCAATCACTGTAATTTCTCTCTATAAATGGTCTAAAGCATAAAAATGATATGTCTCTATCAATTGATAGAGAAAAGGCATTTGACAAAATTAAATATCAATTAGCTGTAAAAAGTCCTCAGGAAATTCCAAATAGAAAGGAAATCTTTCAGTCTGATAAAGAGCTTCTGCAAAAACCTAGCACCAACACCATATTTAATGGTAAGAGACTAAATATTTTCCCCTCAAGACTGGAAACAAGGCAGATGTATACTCTTACCACTCCCATTCAACACTGTACTGGAAGTCCTAGCCAGTGCAATGAAGCAAGAAAAAAATAAAACATATAGATTGAAAGGGAACAAATGAAGCTAACTCATTTGTAGAAGACATTCCTATCCATGTAGAAAATCCGAGGGAGTACACAACAAAACCCAACAAAAAGCTCCTAAAGCTCAGTTTAGAAAGGTCAAGGATATAAGTTCACACAAAAATCAGTTGTATTTCTATGTTCTAGCAAAGAATTATTAGAAATCAACAATTTTTAAAGTACGATTTACAATACTTGTGGGAGGAAAGCTTAAGAACTTGGCTGCGAACAGCAGAAGTGTAAGAGTCATGTGAGGCTAGTGCAGAAAACTGCTGAAGCCTTCCGGGAGGATACTCCAAGACAAAGCTTAGCTGAGGGCAGTATTTACTCGTAAACAGGAAAAACCTTTAACCAGAACACTCAGGAGAATATTCTGAGAAAAAGCACTTAATGGGAACTGGGCTATTAAAAACAGATGTACTCTTCATGCTGCACGTAGCATAAGGACTTCAAAAGAACTGATTAACAATGCTTGGCACGCTATTTCCCACATGGGCCTGTAATAAAGCAGAACCCAGGTGTCTCAGGACACTTTGACTCTTATAATCTGCCTAAATCTTCTCTCGTCTTTAAGCCGATCCCTTCCACACTGGGGGATGGGTAGGAAAGTGACAAACATTATTAAAGTATCAAAAAATTATGAAGCATTAAGTATAAATTTTAAAATGTATGCCAAATCTTTATGCTGATAACTGCAAAATATTTTTGTAAGAAATCAAAACATAAACAAATAAGAGAGATATGCTGATCATGGACTGGAAGACTCAATATTGGCAAGAAGTCAACTGCTCTCAAAATAACCTATAAATTTACCATAAGTCAAATCTAAATACTTGATGGAATTTTTTTATTCTTTGAAAATTGACAAGCTGATTCTTTATATAGAATCTATATACTATTTTATATATGATTCTATATATTCTTTATATAGAAAGGCAAATGAACTAGAATAGCAAAACAGTTTTGAGTGAGAATAAAGTCGAAAAGTTCACACCACCTAATTTCAAGACTTGCTATGAAGCTATAATACTTTGACCAAAGCATAGACACATGTATCAATGGGACACAGTAGAGTTCAGAAATAGACCCTCTCATATATGTTGAATTAATTTTAGCCCAAGGTGCCAAAGCAATTCAGTGGGAGAAAGATAATCTTTTAAACAAACACTAATGCAGTGTCTTCACAGCAAGATTTAGAAAAAAACATTAAACAGATCCTTACCACACATGACTTAGAGAATTAACTCCAAATGAATCAAAGACATTAATGTAAAACTAAAACCTATAAATTTCTAGGAGAAAACATCGGAGTAAGTCTTTGCGATTTTAGATTAGATAAACATTTTGTAGATACAACCACAAAAGCATGATCCATAACATTTTTTTAAATTATAAATTGGACTTCTGCAAAATTAAAAATGCTCTTCAAAGATACTGTTAGGAAAATGAAAAGACAAGCCACAAACTAGAAAAAATATTTATAAAGTCCACCTCTGATAAAGATTTAGTAAACAGAATATATGAAGAATTCTCAAAACATGAAAATAAGAAACAACCCAATTTTGTAAATGGGTGAATGATTTGAATGACACTTTATCAAAGAGGATATGTGGGTAGAAAGATGCTCGCTTCGTTATTCTTCAGAAATGCAAATTGAAGCCACAATGAGGTAACACTACATACCTATGAGAAGTGTTAAAAGCAAAAGAAAACAAAACCCTGAAAATATTGTTATGTGCAAAGCAACAGATATTCTTCTGCATTGCAGTGTGAAAATGTAAATGGTACAGCTACTTTGGGAAACAGGATTTCTTACAAAGTTGAACACATACTTACTACTATATTGGTTTGTGCTGCCATAACAAAATACCATGGACATGGTGGCTTAAAGAACAGAAATATTCTCACAGTTCTGGAGGCTAGAAGTCCAAGATCAAGATTACCAGCCCATTCAGTTTCTGGTGAGAGCTGTTGGTTCTCGGCTTCTCGCTAGTGTCCCCACGTGGCCTTCCCTCGGTGCGTGTGTGCAGAGAGAGGGAAACAGTTCTCTCGTGTCTCTTACTCTAAGGACACTTGCCCCATCAAATCAGGCTCTACTCTTTGACTTCATTTCATCTTAAGTGCTTCCTTAGAAGCACCATCTCCAAATACAGCCACAGTGGGGTCAGGGCTTCAACATAAGAATTCTGGGGACACAAGCATTCAGTCTATAACACTTGCCATGTGACCTTGCAATCACACTCCTAGATATACATCCAAGTAAATGAAGAGTTATGCTCACAAAACCATGTATACAAATAGTTATAGTGGCTTTATCCATAATCCATCAAACAGGAAGCAGTGCAAATGTCCTTCAACTGATGAATGGATTAACAAATGCTGATACATCAAAACAAACATTACCAAAAAAAGAATAAACATGCTACTCATATGCAAATATCATGACGGCCAGGAATGGGAGTTTGGGTAGAGGTTAACTACAAAGGGGCACGAGGCAGTTTGGGGAGGATATTTGCACTATTTGATATCCTGATGATGGCGATGGTTACAACACTGCATGCATTTTTCAAAATTCATAGAATTAGACTCTAAAAGCAGATGATTTTTACTATATGCAAAGTATACCTTAATTTTTAAAAATCTGACAAAAACTATGTTATTTTCCTTCTATATTATATTTGTTGGGCTCTAATTTTATTATTTTCTGATAAGAGAATTTGGTCTCTAAAGTTTACATTTCAAATAATTTTTACAGGGTTTTATTACAACCAATAAAATGTTCAGTGTTAGTTAATATTCCCTGGGCTTAAGGGAAATGTATATGAGTATGAGTGTGTAATTTTGTATTTATATATATGTATTTGTTTAAAATTATTAAGTCATGCTTTTTATTTGGGAATTCAAATCTCTGAATATCATATCACTCTTTGTTTTTTTCTACTGGAATGATTAAGTTTTGAGAAAAGCATAATAAAGTATTTCAGTAAAAGTGCAATTTAATAAAATTCTTGGATTTCTAAGAGTTTTTGACTTTTTGTGTTGTGCTGGTATATTTTTCATAGAGCTTCCCAGCTGGTAAAATGTTTACATGATGTGTTATATATTTTATCATATTTCCCTCTCTCTTACTCTCATTGATTCCCCAGATAGATAATAGACTAAGGAAGGGGAAGTTGAGTTGTCTAAAACTGTGCAACAAGTATTTGAACAAGAGCTAAGTTTCTCTTACTCCTATTTTCTGTGTCCAGACAGAATATGAACAACAAACACTTCATATGCACGCCTCTAGATGAGCTATGGGGAATCCACCCTAGGGGCACCCAAATTTTGCAACTATGGCTGCTCTCATCTCCATGGAAGTCCTGACCTCCAGGGAAGGAAGATCTATTTGTTTGCTCCCAATCATACAAGGCAGATCTGGTCTAACTATAAATGTTATACTTCGGTGAGAAAATGTTCTTCAACCCTCAGTCCTACCTGACACTTTTGAATCACCTCAGTCCTACCTGAGACTTTTGTATCATCCAGGGTTAAGCAAGGAGCCTGTGGGGACGGGGGCTCCCTGACAGTATCTCACAGCAGCAGAGAGCAGCCCGGTAAGAAGAGCTGGGAGAGCAGGTGAGGACGTGTCACCAACAACAGACAGATTCACATGGACACAAACATAGACTTCCATTTGGGAGAACAGACACACTAAATCCCTCTGATTCTAACTAAGTTCAAAGGGGGAACATCTCTTGGTTAGACAATATATAAGCCTTTCCCCTTTCAGAATGTGCTGTCCATTGCAGAAGAGAGCAAGCACATTTTCAAGACGAAATAAAAAGGCAAGCAGTGGAAGGAGATAACAAGGTTAGTGGTGGTAGATCAGTGACTGTAGGCTCCTAAAAATCCTGCTCAGAAGCTCAGAGTCAAGAGCCACCCTCTCTCCCACAAAAGAGACTCAGCTGGCAGACATTCAAGACCCTCCTCTTCTGTCATCAATTTCCATCTTTAAGATGAATTGCTTCCCCGTGTTCATTCATTGTGGCCTGTGATCACATAATAGAGGCATCAGAAGGATGCCACACGGAGCCCCACAGAGGGAATTCAGCCTGGGTGGGTCCAGATGCCAAGCAGCCTCAGTTTAAAGTCCAAGAACTCAAACACTCAGGGCTGCAGATCTATCAGATGTCTCAGGGTGGGTCACACACTAACAAGACTCACAGAGATTAATACACAGAGCCAGACATCCACATATTTAAGTTGTACAAAATGGACATTACTGCCAAGAGGACTGGTAAGAGCACTGGCTCCCTGTCAGGAAGCTGCCTGGGAAGCTGAATGAATTAAAGTCCAGAGGTGGCTGGTGAGTATCTAATCAGAGTAAGAGGAATTCAGTGCATGACCTACCGTAGTGTAGTTGGTTTCCTAGGGAGTCTCAATTTGGGGGGTTTAAACCATGAAATTATAATTTTATTTCCTGTAACCACCCCTCCCAATGCTGGGAGTGCTCTCTGAATAAACTCTCTCTATATATATAGCTTATGGGACACTTCAAGCTTTTTGTACTCTGAATCAATTCAAGGGCAGTAGGAGGAATCCCACAGGACATCCTCATATTTCTCTCCCATTTTTTCCTCCATTTCCACTACAGGAAACTACCTCATTAAAACCAGAGTACTCACACCTGCTGGCAAGCCTCTCTCTTGTTTGTCCTGAGGGCGAGTCTCCCTCACCCTGCGACTTGTACAGGGCACATGCAGCATGCTCCTTTTGGAGACCTTCCAGCTTCTGCATGTGCTGTTTTACCTACCTATGTTCTGGGAAATAGTCAAGGTAAAAAATGACTTCAAATCTCAGTACTTTTCCCTAAATTTAATAATTTAATTCTCACAGTGACAGGCACCTCGCTGTCCCCATTTTAGGTATATCCTACAACCTGTTTCTTAGAAGCATTCCTTACAATAGTCTCTAGTCCAGCCAGTCAAGCCACATCACAAAGCAGTTGTCTGCCTCTTTTTCTTCCCTTTTCCTCTGGCACCGGATCTCACAAGGAATGAAGGCATCCCCTCTCCTTTATTGTTCAAATACTATAAATTCTTAGGGGGTATTGCATTCACAGTGCATTACTTGACCCCTGTGCCTATAAAGACTTCTTAGTCCTGGGATTATCTGTTGGATGTACTGCATGAATTTGCTCTTTATCGATCAGCAAATCCCTTTTTGTTCAATAGCAAAAATAATCCAGACATCATACCTGATGCCTTTCTTCCTTGACCTACCAGAAAGCAGATGAATGTTTCACATGGCCACCTAAATAGCATGCTCAGATTAGCCCATCAAATAGCTGTAATCTATGGGAGGCCAACTTAATAGCAGCTAAAATGTCAAAGACAAACCACCAACCATTATCTTTCAAAACCCACAAATTTTCCAAAATCTGGGAAAAAATTAATGCCACAATGAAATAGGCAGGTTTGTAATACAGCACTTAGGACAAAGCCTTCCACATGGTTAGACTGTTAATAAATGGTAGCTAATCAAAAAACATCATGGAGAAAAAACTGCTTCCCCTAGTTTGTCTATCTAAATTTTATTGGCTCTCAAATTTGCAAACATCACTTAACTATCCTGAGCCTCAGTTTCTTCACCTCTAAGTTGAAATATAATACCTCAATTATTAGACTAAGTTAAATATACTATACACGAAAGTATCTATATACAGTACTCAGTAAAAACAGGTGGAATAAATAAAACTATAGCCACTGGCAATTAAACACTAAATAAATAATTAAATAAGCCACTGGAAATTAACAGGCCTCGTCTGTAAAATGACTCAATAAGATTATTTAGTTTTAACTGATTCTCAACCAAATAAATAAACTGTTCCAAATTATAAAATTTGTTCAGATGTTGACATGTGACCATACCCTATGATGACATTTTGTCCCCTGCAGACATGGACAGAGACAATCAGACTAGAGTGGCAGGATTCCTTCTCCTGGGACTCTCTGGGCAGTCAGGGCAGGAGGAGGTCCTCTTTGGGCTATTCCTGTGGATGTACCTGGTCACCGTCAACGGGAACTCTCTCATCGTCTTGGCCATCAGCTGTGACAGTCATCTCCATACGCCCATGTACTTCCTCTTGGCCAGCCTCTCCTGTGTCGACATCTGCTTTTCCTCAGTCACCGTCCCAAAGATGCTGCTGAATCACACACTGGGAAGCAAGTCTATCTGCTATGTGGAATGTATGACCCAGATCTACTTCTTCATCACTTTCATCAACATGGATGGGTTCCTCCTGAGTGTGATGGCCTATGACCGGTACGTGGCCATCTGCTGCCCCCTCCACTACACGGTGATCATGAAGCCCAAGCTCTGTATCCTGCTGGTGGCTGCATCCTGGGTCATCACAAACCTGCATGCTCTCCTGCACACCCTCCTCATGGCCCAGCTCACGTTCTGCTCCAACAATACTTTGCATCACTTTTTCTGTGACCCCTATGCAGTTCTAAAGTTGTCTTGCTCTGATACCTTTATTAACAATCTGATAGTATTCACTGTGGGTGGAGTGATATTTCTGACACCGTTTACATGTATCATTCTTTCATATGCCTATATCTTATCTAATGTACTGAAGTTGCCATCTACCCACGGAATAAGGAAAGCCCTGTCCACATGTGGATCCCACCTGACTGTGGTCTCCCTCTTCTACGGGGCCATCCTGGGGGTCTATATGCGCCCTTCATCCTCCTACTCAGTGCAAGACACGGTGGCCACTGTCATCTTCACAGTGGTGACTCCCCTGTTGAATCCTTTCATCTACAGCCTGCGAAATCGTGACATGAAGGCAGCCTTAAGGAAACTAATCTCAGATTCTAGAATAAGAAAATTTTAGAGCTTAGTGAATTCTTGGATATCATATATTTTTTCATTCTACGAACAGAGAAACTGAGTCCCAGATTGGTGTAAACTCACCCATGACTATTCCTCTAATTAATATGTGATAATGATCATTCCTTTAAATATGAGGTAGTTGCTCATATGCCATAAAACCTTTCATCTGTTATCTATAAAAAGGGCTCATTCTAAAACACTCATTTCACAGACAACAAAAACTCTGGACAGGACTTATTTGGACAGTATATGTAATATTCGGCCTATAAACCAGTGGCCCCCACAGTGGTCTTAGAATTTCAGAGGCCTTTAGAGCTGGCTCTCCTCAGTGTCAGCTGCTCTCTTAGCCTCACATTAGGAAATGCTGACGTCATCCCCAGTTTCCTGAGCCACAGAAAGCTCACCTCTCCCAGGGCTGGACAGCTAGTGATTGCTGGTTACAGAATGGTCCTGTCTACTCTCAGGCTCCTGGCTGTTCCTGAGCTAGGTAAGTTTTCCTCTGTCCTAAGCTCACGCCCCTTCCCCCACCTCTCTCAGCTCAGATGCGCACCCCTACACCACTCCTTACTCCCTCCCTTGCCACCATTCTATCTGTTTGGTGCTTTGTTGCTCAGCACAGGCTTCAGGGATGAGTACTAGGAAGCTTCAGAGAGTAGCTAAACTTCTTTACGGAACTCTAGGTATCGCTTCAAGTTTAGGTGGGCTAAGGGAGGCAGTGGTTCCCTGGGTGCTACAGTGTCCAAAGTTACTATAGCACCTTAGGGACATGAAAACATGAATCAATTATAGGATTCGGAGTGGGAATGAAGACTTCTGATTCCAAGTCCAGAGCTTGGTCCACTCCATGGGGCCAAGCGTCCAGGAGTCCCAGCAACTTCTCCTACTGTACACCTGAGGGCTAAGAGCCACAGGCCAGTTCCCAAGTCCTCTTTCCTGCTGTCCAGAGAGCGCTCAACCAAAACATGCAGTGGGCAGCCTTCAATACCCTTCCCCTCGTCAGCCGTCTGGCCTCTCACTTCCCTCCTTTCTCAGTCTCCTACATTCTTGTGGCTAATTAGGACTCATTGTCCCTATTGCCAGCTCCTTTCTGTTGTGCCTGACACCCACCAGCTCCTACCTAGACCACAGAACACCTTATGGTGAACCCGACAGGCTCCTGCCTCACCCGACACATATCTATACTGCACACAGGATCAATTTAATTCTCTGAAAGCACTGATTGTATCCCCTCAGACAGTCCTTATAGAAAAGGTTGAAGAGCCAGGAAAAATCCAAGTCTTCCCTTCAAATACAAGGCCCAACATGATTTGGCCTCAGCCTATCCTTACAACTCTGTCTTCAACTCACATCTTTATTGACTCCATGACTTGCCTCTCCATGACTCTTCCTCTTCCTTTGCTCATTGTCTGCTGAAAGACACCCCTGAATTTTTAAGACTCTAATAATTGCACGTATCCCTTAACCCCTTTACCAATCACTGTGTTGAGCACATAACATACTGCCTGTCGGATGTAGTATGAGAATTCCCACATGTATGTTGGTGCCAGGGGGAACCTGAGTACATGTGATAAGCCTGATATATTCTTCTGAAGAAGAAGTTTTATTTGAGAAGTGGTTTAGTGCAAATATAAAGATATATTTGGGATATAATAATACGGACTATGGCTGGTGTTTGAGGTTATATGATTCATTTTGGTCTCGTCGTATTATGTGTGTTACCCATATCTGCATTCATGTCTCATCCAGTTATTAGATTATACACACATTTTAAGAAAGTACCATAAATTATTCATGGACATATCCCCTATAATACACAGTAGAGTTTTTGTTCAGACCAAAACAATAATATATTGAAAAATCATTGATGATGGGGTAGGCAAGTCTAACGGGAAACTGGGAAGCGAACACCCCTAGACACAAAAAACTGGAGCAGAAAAAGTTAAATCTAGGAAACTAGAGTACTGACAAGGTTACTTCAGGACATGGAAAGATTTCACTGAATTCTGGGATCCAAGAGGCAGCTGGATTGAGTGGAAGACACCATGGTTTGAGCACGGTTTTCTTGCCGAGTCTCTCTTTCTCTCAACTCAATCAAAAGTTGGGTGTGAGAAGGAGGGCAGGGACAGAGAGAAGCCAGGGAACTTACAGGATGGTGCAGCGTCAAAGGGGAAACCCTCTCTAGCCACATGGTCCCCACCAATTCATCTCAGGGAAGAAGTCATCATTCACCATATGGAAAGTCTTGCCTGAAAGGGGAAAAGAAATCTCTAAAAGGTCAGCAGCATGGTGTGAGCAGAAAGAGGAAAGGCTCCTGTCTTGCTCGGACTAACCATGGTGTGGGAAGTTATGTGCTGGTTAATTCTGTCAGAGCCTCAGGTGTTTAATCCTCCTCCTTCTGAGGACTACCTGCTACTGCATCTTCCCTGGCTCCCTGCCTTCCTTCTCATGAGCTAATTATGTAAGGGGACTGTGGAGGAGAGAGGGAAAGGAGTTTAGTCCAGGGTCTCAGGTAGAAGCAGTCCTTGTGGTTTCCTGGACATGAGGCACTCACAGGACATGAACTGGTCATAAATGAAGCTCAGCATCATGGCGCTCTTACCACCAGAAACACAGCAGTGTCAGGCTGGCAGTCCCTGGAGAAGCTGGGAAATCAGGACTGGGACTGGGGACTCACCCTCCAGGGTCTGAGTTAGCAAGGCTAGGCCTGGGCCTCCTCTCTGCGGCAGGGACTCCCAAGGAGGCACTACTTTTCTTCCCCACAGGAAACTTCCACATAGTGCTAATTAGCCTCTAGGGACAGCTTTTTGCAAGTCAGTGCAAACAACCTGGGAGAAAAGTTTGACTTCAGCTCAATTAATGTTGAAATAGAGGCTCATCCCTCTTCCCTGGACACTGCTGTCCCCAGAGGGACTGCTTCACATCATGGCCATTGCAACGACATGTTCTCCAGGTTGATGGGATCCTGGACCTCCCTCCAACTTGTGTTTCAAGTGTCTGTGCCAAGGCCATGCCAGCCAGGGAGCCTTCCAGGGGAGCCCTGCAGGGTCTCTCCATGGGCTGAAGCCCTTCCTGCTGTTCCCTGGATGCTGCAGCCTCGTAGACATTGTTACTGTCCTACCTGTAATGTCCTGTCTCCCTGTGCTTGTGGGCAGAAGCTAAGCTTTACATGGACTTTCTCTCTCACAATGCCAATTGTCTTCAGCAGACACTTGACCATTGACCCTTTGTCACATGAATTTTGAAGTGGGTTTTGTCTAACTGATGAACTCTGACTTCTAAAAAATCTGCTTATACAGATTAATGTTTCATGTGTTGAGGCACACAGACATACCCAGTTTATTGACAAACCCATTTCCAAACAGGCCATCATTTATTTGCTCTCAACTTCAAGCATAACATCCTGCTAGTCAAAAACTACTGGTTCAGGTTTGTCATGATTTTGAAATGTGAGATACAAGTGATTGTGGGTATACTTGCCAAAAAAGATGTGCCTGTATTGTGGGTATACTTGCCAAGAAGGATGTGAGGTTATTTTCATTCTTTATTAGGTCTTTGAGTATGGACAAATAAATCACTTCTGAGCCAAATTATGTGACTTCCCATAAGTGATGTTCATATATAACCTGCCATTTAATACCATTCAAAATTTAGTAGAAAGAGCAGTTTCCTGAAACTGTCCACAGACACATGACATGAGGTGTCATGTAAGTAAGTGCTGAAGTAAACATAAGAAAATAAGGAAATGCTAAAGAAAGGATGGGCGCATGACAAAGGGACACAGCAACCAGCCAGAAAGAGATCTCAATGGTCAAAGGAAGAACAACTCAATCAAAAAAATAAGCAGTATTGGACTATAAACCAAAGTATATAAATACACGAGTCCATACTGATGCAAATGAATGATTGGTGAACAAATAAGTGGCTACATTTTCTTTACAAAAAATTCCAACTAATATATGTAGATACTTCTCCCATGCCTACCTGCCATAAGGTGGAGCTTAATCCTCTCCCTCCTTCTTGAGTGTGTCTGGACTTAGTGACTTATTTCCAAAGACTGGAGTATTTAAAGGGGACAGTAACTCTACAGTACAGCAGCCTGCCAGGAACCAACTTAACCAAGTAATCAAGGTTTACGTCATCAGTGAAAGTCATGATGAGATCATGTGCGGCCTTTATGATGTGTGGAGAAGGGTACTCACCTCTCTGGGATTCTTTCCCCAAAGCCGTAATGACAGTCTAGTCATGAGAAAAGTTACAGAGACCAACACTGAAAGGTATTATTCAAAACACATGACCAGAACTCTTCAAAAGTGTAAAAGTCCTGAAAAACAAGGAAAGCCTGAGAAACTAGCACAGGTAAGAGGAAACTCAGGAGACACGGGTTTTAATTATCTGTAGGAACAGAGTAGGAGAGATTCGAATGCGGGTAATTTAAATGCTGGTGACATCACAATGACTTCAGAAGGGATGACATAGTGCTCATTGGCCAACCCTTAAGTGAACTATGACATGAGGTTATAGAATGGAGAATATAATCTATCTGGGCTAATCTACCATGTCTACTGAGTTAACCTAAATAGTTGTCTTCTGACCTACCTCTGAAAGCCAGAACTGGACCACACAATAGACTGGTCCTCAGAAGGCAAAGAAGATGTGGTGAGTGGACACCTGTGATAACCTGATACTCTTAATTGATATTGGGCTTCACCATTAAGTCCAATGGGCTAAAAAGAAGCAAAAGTGGAGAAATAAAGATATTTCTGTTCATTTGGTGGAGGGGGCTGATTCTCACACTGTGGCCAGGAACCTTTGCTATGGCAACTGACAGCCAGGAGAAGGAAAGGCCAGGCTCTTCTGGATTGTGTGCCCTGGAATAGACATTCCAGGGACCAAGGATGGACATATAGCCAGTGAGTTTCTGAGCAACATGCCTCATACTACCCAGATAGGAAAGTCATCATAATATCCTCGGCATATTTTATTTCATAAAGGGGTAGATCTCAGCCCAAACTAGAATCAAAACAAACCTTGTGCATGTGGCCAGCAGTGACATCCTCTATTCCTAAGCAGAATGGCATAAGAGATTTTTATAACACAATATTTCTAGACTCTAGTCAATATACACCCTGGTACCTTTCCAGTACAGTCCCAGACTTAACCATAATGACTGCCAAAACTATCCATCATCAAACAATCGCATGGGGGCAAAGAAGATGACTTCTGATCCCAACAAATACCAAAGAGATTGAGAATCCTAATCCCAAAATACTCATTGACCAAGAGCAGCCATTGACCAAGCCCCGTGCATCTCCTGGCAGAGTCCGTCACCTCATCTGCCAATTCGTTCTCCTCCAATGAGTGTAAACAAAAGGGAGAGATTATCAAAAAGTATTTTCAGAATTGAAATGCATGCATTTTCAGGTTGAGAGTAACTGCCAAGTATGCAGCAGAATAAATGAAAAGTAACTTAAAACAGTGCACACCATAGTCAAATATCAGAGTACCTGGGATAAACAGAAGATCCCAAAACTTTCTAGAAAGGAAAAAAAGTCACATAACTATGATATAACTAAGGGGAAGCTAAAACAATAGGCATAATAGAAAGTCAGTAGTTTATATCTAAGACTGATAAACTAAGAAATAACAATGCAAACATATTGTTAGAACAAGGTGTTTCAACCCTGCCCCACGTTCGCTGTTCATTATGGGCGGCCACCCTGTGCGCTGTAGGATAGTCAGCAGCACCTGTGGCTTCTACCCATTAGATGTCAGTAGCAGCCCCAAACACAGTCATGATAATAAAAACTACCTCCAGACATTGCCAGATGTCCCCTCTGGGCAAGATCCTCTTCGTTGAAAACCGCTGATTTAGAAAAAAATGGATATAAATGGCAGAAAAACTTAAAAGAATGGGAAGTGAGTGCCTCTGGGGAGTGGAGCCTAGTGCTAAGGCAGAAGAGGGCTGGCTTTTCCTCAGAGCCTTTTTTTTCTTTTAATTTGTTATTAAGGTATTATTGATATACACTCTTATGATGGTTTCACATGAAAAAACAATGTGGTTACTACATTTATACATATTATCAAGTCCCCACCCATACCCAAATGCAGTCACTGTCCAGCAGTGTAGTAAGATCCACAGATTCACTGTTTGCCTTCTGTGTGCTACACTGTTTTCCCCGTGATCCCACACACACACACACCATGTGCACCAATCATGATACCCCTCAATCCCCTTCTCCCTCCCTCCTTATCCACCCTCCCACATCCCTCCCCTTTGGTAACTGCTAGTCCCTTCTTGGAGTCTGTGAGTCTGCTGCTATTTTGTTCCTTCAGTTTCGCTTCATTGGTTTTTGAAACTATGGACATGTGTTTCTTTGCTAGAAATAAAATTTGTTTTAAAAAAAAAGGCTAATACAGAAAAGAAAAAACTTGCATTCCTTCCCTGTGTTTTGATGGCATGAATCGTATCATATCCTTGAAATGTAAACACAGCCTCACCATCACCTGAGACCAAAGGAAAAAAAATGGCAAAAGAGACTTTTAAAAATAAAAATGGCTATAGAGGCACTCTGACCAAAAATCTAGCTCACAGTTCATAAGAATAAAAAGGAGGATATTATGGTTTGATGAGAAATTGGATTAAGGTTTTTTACGGTTAAAGTAAAAAGTAGGATGTGTGTTGCCAGTAAAAGAAGCTATAAGGAATGGAGATGAATTTTTAAAGGAAGAAAGATATTTTGTCCTAAAATAAAATGATTGTTCCAGAGTAAGATAGGACAAAACCTAGATATAGTAAGTTGAAAAAGGTTTGAGGAAAAGGAATCCTAAGAAAAAAATTTTATGTGTGGTCAGGCTAAGATTGCAAAAGGTTTACTAAATGAATAGGGGGAAATGACCATAAATTTTGTTCCGGAGTTAAGAAAATTTCTTTCTTAAGCAATCTATGTCTTAGAGCAATTTCATAAATTAAATCTGTATTAGCAGAACATGAAACATGTATCTTTCTCTCTTCCAGATCCCTTCCAGAATTTGAAAACTGTCATAGTAATTTTGTATTTTTATGACAATATAGTTATTTATGTAAGTTCAGTAATGGAAACTTTGGTTATATTACCAAGTTGACTGGAATGTCATATTTGAAAAAGAGATATTCATCGACTCAGATGTGACCAGACAGCTTTAAGGAACTAAGGATGACTTTTGGAAACCAATGAAGCCCTTGGAAAATAAGCCTGGTACCTCTCACAGGGTTCCCAGCAGCCTCACCAGGTGAGTAAGGAAGGCCATTTCCTGGCAAGTGCTGGAGCTTCAGGATATTTGGGGGAACCTCAAGAAGAGAGGAATTCACCCAAATCTATAGGTATTGCAGGCAAAGCCTAACAGCATGTCCTTGGCTTGACTTTCCTGGCTTCAGGAGGCCTTTTGAAAATTCAATCTGAGATTCCTTATGAAAAGTTCCAACAAAGCATATTTAAAGGAATCCTATATGGTAAATCACTATTATTGCTGTACTTATGTAAATAATCAGGTCAAATTTATTGAAATTAGACTTAATCTGCAAACAAGTCATATACTGTGATTATTTTTACTAAAAAAATGTAATTTTAGACAGAAAAAATATGTGTCAGTAACACACATTTATGGATCTTAGAATCTAATTCTGATTGTCTTTGTGGGCTATTTGCTTATAAATCTGCCTGGATTCTGACTTCTACTGGTTTCCTCAGACATCAGGCTATGATTTTCCAAGCTAACATTTTTCATTTTCTCCCATCCTTTTGACTTGGAACCACTGAGAACTGAAGGCTTGGAGCCTTGTAAACTGAAACTACATGACTTGATGATAGAATTCAGAGAAATCACAACAGCCCATGTTAAGACAATCTATATGCCTATTGCTGTGTGGGCCACTCAGAAAGCTCGCTCTACCAAAGGAGGGAAATCTGTCAGATTGCCACTGTCTACATCACCCTATGTGAAGACGCTTCAAATCTAACATCTAGAAATCTTCTCATTGGCAGCACTCAGGACTCAGATCCTGGGTTTGTGATTTGCGCCAATCATTAACCTTTGTTTTTCTTTTGTTTCTGTAGAAATGCCTCCTAAGAGCTACCTGAATGCTTACACAATACAGGCCTAACTTTGGGAGCCCACTTGCAAGACTGCCTCCCGGAAGGACACCCAACAGTTCCTGAGCTGACCTAGTCTCAAGACTGAGATTGGTTCAATGCAATATAAAGTCATCTGTCAACTTAACTTCTAGGTGGTGAGACTTCTTTAAGTTTCAAATGTGGAATTGTTTCTATGCCACCCTAGCCCAGAAACTCAAGGTTACCAGTCTTTATGAACACAACACCTGGGGACCCGTAAGTAGTAATAACTCTAAGTCTCCTCTCGTGGATTCCCAAGGAGATTTGCTCCATCCTAGGGGGAATAATCAAGATGGGTATACCACTGTTTTTATTGTCTTACTCATTTATATAATAGTCAAACTCTTCATGTTTTGTCTAACCAAAAGTTTTTCTAAAATAGGCAAGACTACTGACACTACTCAGGAGATGCCTATGGTTATTCCACAAGCCTCTATGCCTGAGTGAGGCAATAAAAAAATATTTCATAGATCAGGTTACATGGTTTCATTCCATAGTCATCCCTTGCTGACCACGTCTGGTAGGAAGCAGTCCGATGAGAGATGACATCCTTTTGTCCTTGCTACAGGACTGCGGAATGAACCACTGACAGTGGGGAACAGTAACCGTGGAAAAGCTTGGCATCTCAGCCTCCACACTGTACCTGTCTCCTTTGCTGCCTTAACCTTTGGGCAAAGAGGAAAACAAAGGAAGAGCTTCTGCTCAGCCTTGCAGCCTTGCTCGTAGTCTTGTTAATCATCACAAGGAATTTTGCTCATGGTGTGAGATGTCTGCAAAGAGCTCCTTATCCGAAGCCTGTCTCTACTGAGATAAGGAAATATGTACAAAAATAATGATTGTCCTGTCAAAGATTTATAGAAATATTGTGACCAGACCTATGTCTGTGAGCATCAACTAACCAAGGACATGGGAGTTTCAAAACTCCCTCAGGACCCTCCCTGGCGCCCAGATGTCTGCAGTCATTGTCACCTCCTAACCTTATCCTCCCCCTCCCCATCCTGCTCCCCCTTCCCCAGCATAAAAGAAGCTTCAATCGACCGTGAACTATGATGGCACTTTAGGACATTAGTCCTCCATCCTCTCAGTCTCCTGGCTTTCTGAATAAAGTTGCTTTCCTTGCCTGAACACAAGTCTCTTGACTTTTTGGCCTGGTGTGTGGCAAGGGGCAGAGCTTGGACCCTTAACAATTTGACTAAGGGGACTAGGCTTTTCTTAGAGCTTTTTTGGTCTGTGTCTGTTGGAGGCTGTGTCTCTTGGAAGCTTCTGCAACACCTTAGCTGAGAGCTATGGGAGGTGGTAAGAAAGCCAGGGAACTTACCATGTTGTTCCCCGGGCCCTGAACTTCTAAGTTTGCCTTTTTCTTCCCACGTTCCAAGTCTTCCTATGTTTGTTTGTTGTGTTATATCCAGGATGCTTTTAGTTTTAAGAGGGATGCATAACCTGGGAGGAATGGGGTCCCTCCATTTTCACTCACAGCCCAGATACAGTTTGCTCCAACAGTTTACTGTGACGAATTTCAAACACAAAATTGGATGAAGTTTACAGCGAACATCCCTGTATCATCACCTAAATTCTGCCATTAATACGGGACAGGGTCTACTTCTCATCTTGGGTGGATGTTTACAAGGGTGTTCTCCTTATCATCATGTGTTTTACTAGAGTACATGTTCTAATTGGCTTTCTACATGTGTATTTCACACTTTAAAAAGTATGAGGAATATTCTATATTTTTGTTTCATATACACAAATGTGTGTATGCACACACTGGGCATATATGAATGTAATCAGTTTTCTGCTATACTTATTTCTTCATTACATGTTTCCTTATTCCATATACTATGTCTAAGTTTTTAATAATGAATGCCTTATTTTCAAAGGAGAAACAACAAAGCCCTTTTCTTTTTCAAAAAAACTGTGCATATGCAGTATTTCAAAATGATACCAAAAGTCTGAACATTTCAATAGGAAATGGCCAAAGTACCTATACAATTAACATAAAAAAATCTAAATTTCAGTAACTATAAGACATAATTTCACAAGTATTCAAAATTAGATATAAAATTTGCTTTATTGAATGAACAAAACAGTTTTTAAAAAGCATTAAAAAGGAAAAAACCAGAATGGGCACATATTATTGTGAACTGCTTATGGATACATAAATTGTAAAACCTCCTAGTAAGGCAACTAGGCAATGTGCTTAGGATTCTACCAGTCCTTGATCCAACAATTCAATTCTAAGATTTTAAACTAAGAAAAAAATCCTCAAATATACAGCCACAAGGATATTAATGAAGCAAAAAAAAAAAAAACCTGAAAATAATGTAACTAACAAAAATAAGAGTGTAATATATTTAAGTAAGTAAGTTCAGGTAGTTAAATATGTTTAACTGAAAATTTTAACTAGATACGATGGGATGCTCTGAAGCCATTCAAAACACTGCTAAGGGAGAATATTTACTGGCAAACTCAAGTGTTCAAGGCATATTCTTAAGTGGGGACAAAATCGAAACAGGTTACAATTATTATCTGCACTATTACATTTTGTTAAAATGAGAGTGGCAGTGATTGAGAGATATAGATGGAGTTCAAAGCACTGTTTTCACCAAAACATTACCCACTTATTTTTTGTGATGACTTCTAGTGCATTTTCTTCATTTTTTATTTTTTGCATGTATCAAACCTTCTAAATGGGACATGGGTTCGAACAATTTAAGAAAAATTATCTTTTGCCTTCTCAGTGCCTGCAATGCCTGTCCCCTGCCACGCTGCCTGCAAATCTTCCCTCCACTGCTTCTCAGTGAGGCCTTGAGCCCCCAGTTCACTCTCCCAAATGGACCCCAGGAGAACAACCCTGTTCTCTCTCTCATCTTCTAAAATGCTATATAATTATGTTCATGACTGCTCCTTATTTCCAACTTCTTACAACAGCACTTGGCACACAGCAGGTGCTTGATACCCTTACGTGGAATGATGGAAGGGGAAATAGGTTTGCTCTTGGCAGTTGTCTATTTGCCTTTCCATCATTTCTGCAGATGTAGAACTACGTAGCTACATCCTAAACTGAGAGTAGGTGATAACCCAGAGAAAACCCACAGAAAAGATTCAGAGACAAGAATCAATAGGTTTATTGGGGGAACTTACAGGGAGTCCAGGAGCGGCAGGCTGGACAAAGCATTCACTGCTGGAATCTACACGCGGCCAAGCTTTCATAGTGTAACAACTAGCCTAGCACTTTTCTGGGGTCGAAGCCCTCCTTGCAGGGCTAGTGTCCCCAGAAGTTTAAGGCTTGCCTTTCGGACATTCTTCGTTACCAAGGAGACACCCTGGGCTGGCTACCCGCGGAAGCTCTGACCCTGAGACGCTGCAACGTTTTTCTACATACCTTGCTTGATGGGAATCCAGAAAAAGGATGGTATTTATGCATCCTCAATACAATGATTAACAGGGGCACTCAGGGTGTGCTTGTACAAACCAGTCATCCAGCACATACCTTACAAGAGCTACAAGACACTGCCCGCAGCGAACCTCCGTTTCCCTCCCAAGGAACCCGGAGCCCGGGGCCTCGCAGATACAGAATGCGCACCAAGTCAAGTCCGGGGAGAGCAGCACGCGACTGCTCGCCAGGTCCCGCCTCTCAGCAAGCCGAACTACACTTCCCAGGATGCGCGGGTACCCGAGTGGACTACAAACCCCAGAGGCCTTAGCGGCAGCCCCCGCTTAACGCCCCCTGCCCCGCCCCGCCCCTCCGGGGTCGACTCTGAGCGCGGGGCGTTTGACCCCGGAGTGAGCGTCCCGGGGCCGAGGTCCGCTCGGCCGGCCACTAGGAGGAGCCCCGATCCGAGGCTGCTGCCGGGCTGGGGCAGTTCCGGAGGCTCCCGCCTGCAGAGCGCAGCTTGGGGAGTCACGGCCCCTGGAACTCCGGAGGCCTGGGCGACGTGAGCGGCGGAGGACCGGCGGGATGCTGGAGGGAGTCCAGGGGCCCCGGGAAGATGCGGCGCCGGGCCTTTGTGGGCGCGCACAGGCCAAGGGCCGGGCACAACCTCTCTGTCCGCCTGCCACCAGCCGTCCGGCAGACGCGCCGTGAATGCGGTAGGTCGGGCTTTCTTTGGACCCCCGGCGGCCCCAGACCCCAGCCACCCTCCAGCTTCCTCCGGACACGTGCCCAGCGCGCCACCTGCTCGGCCCCTGCCAGCGCCTGAATTTGCTACCGGCCGTCAGCGAACGTGGGCAATTGCATTTCCTTCCGTCACCATCGCCACTGCCTCCCGGGTGGCGGGCGTAACAAAAGTGTTTTGCGCGAGAAGGGAGTTACGGGCGTCCCCCAGTGGCAGAGTCGAGACTGGAACCCAGGTCCTTGGTTACCGTGCCCTTTTCTCAAGACTATACAGCTCTCCCCGCCATAGAAAAACTGATGTTTTCCTTTATCGAAGCAGTTTTCTCTACAAATCTGGAAATTGACTCTTTGACTGGATGTGAGGAATGGGATGGGGAAAGCTTGAGGTGGAGAAAAGTCCCATGGCGCCCAGTGTGAGGTTGGAGCGGCTGCCTTGGCGAGTGCCCTGGAAGGGATCCTGGCGCACCGCCACCAGCTCGTGAACTGGGTCAGGTTGCCCCCTCTCTACCCTGTTTCCTGACCTGGAAACTGGGGGTGCTGACAATGCCAGCTGTGCTGTGGCGCTGAACGATGCAGGTGGTGCCTGGCACGTGGTGAGGCTCGGTGAGTCTCCGCTGCTGATAGAGTCCTAGGTCCCTTTTCTCTGGGCCAGGGGAAGATTGGGGCTTGGACCAATGATCCAGCCCTTCTCTCTGGTCCTGTCTGCTGCTAGCTCCTGATTTCTCGCTCTGAGGGCACCTGGGGTCATTCTGCGGTGTAAGGATTTCAGAGCTGGTGGTTCTGAGGAGTGGAAAGCAGAAGGGACTTCTCCCTTTTAGCTCCTTTTTCCTTTCAGATCTTCCTCCTGGAGACCCTGTCCATCTTCGGAGGGAAGTGACCAGAAAGAGGACATGGCTACTGAACAGAGGGAAGCCAGGTCTCAGGTGAGTTTATTGCCCTCTCAAGTGTTAGAGTACAAAAAGAAATACATCTGCCCCTAACCAAGTGCTCTATCCAATACAGCCTCTCCAGGATTTAGAGCCCAAGTCCTTTTCCCTTTGAGGAGCTGGTCCCCCTGGTGGATGGTGGGTTCTGTAGGGAATCCTTGCTTCCCCTTAACAATCCATGTCTAGTGTATCTCTTCTCATTCCTAATAGGCAGGCACTCTTTTATTCATTCATCTCAGTTCACTGTGTGATTACTAATTTGACGGGTAAGGCACCACATGTCATATCACTTGGAGGCAGAACAAACATGCACGCTTGTCAGAGTTCCTTTCTGGCCTTGCCTTCTTGGCTCCATGTCTCCCTCCTATTGCTGGGCAAGAATGCTTTTCTTTTCCTTTCTTCCCTTGAGAATCCTCACACTACCTTCCCGAGGCTTCTCCAGCTGTTTTGAAAGCTTCTTAACATTGTGGATCATGTGCCTTGCTTCTACCACTTTCTTGAAAACTGTTCTTGACCTGCCCTTTCCACCTTTCTAGCGCAGGGATTGGGGAGGGCCCCCATCCTGGTGAGCCAGTGCAGAAAGGAAGGGTTAGCCGTGTGGGAGGAGACAGCCGGGGAGGTCTAGGCTCTGAGGGCAGGGATGTTATTAGTGGAGAAGTAGTGCAAACAGTAGTGAGGAAGTGGGGCTCTCCAGCCACACAGATGGTCTTAAACTCATAAATGTACCATTCATGACATTCATGCCATTCACTGGGCAAATAACTCCACTCCTCCATTCCTCAGTTTCCTCACTTGTAATATGGGAACAACAACCATGCCTACTTCACAGGGTGGGTGAGAGGGTCACGTGAGTTAGTGCATGAAAGTGTTTAGATCAGGGCCGGGAATATAGATGTTCAGTTTGTGCTTGTGGTAGCTGAACCACGTTACCCTAGTAATTATACTATTCATGTGGTTAGAAACTGCTACGCAGTGTTTTAGGACCTAAAGAATACTTATCCTTTCTTTACACATCTTCACCTGAGAATAACAGTGAATGTTGCTGGGGAATGGCCTGAGGGCTTTACCTATATTCTCAACCATATGACAACCGAGCAGTTCTTATCCCCATTTTACATACGAGGAAACTGAGGCTCAGAGAAGTCAAGTAACCTGAGTTCAAACCCAAGCATGTCTGTCCTCTAAGTTCATGCTTGTTATCATCCAGCCATTCCTCTGATGCATCTTTTCAGAACACAGGGCAGACCCAGCCCCATGTCACCAGACCTCTTGTGCACTGTGATGTTATCTTTGGGCCCTTGAAACATGATAGCGTTTGATTTCTGAGGCTGCGGCCAGGGCCTGGCACTGCCCGTTTAGGCTGCCTTTTGCTGAGGCTTTCCCATTCCGTTCCAGCACAGCTGGGTTGCTCTCCTGCTCAGAACCCTCTTCATCCCTGCGGGAGTGAGTCCCCTGTGGCCTTCTCCCTAACCCTGCTGCCCACATGGCAGTGCTGGGTGGACTTGTGTGCAAAACTCAGTGACAGGACTTTTAAGGCCAGAGAGAGAATGTACCAAGTGCTGGGTTAAAAACTAATTATTGCCCTGCCTCTGCCACTAATAAAGTATGTGACCTGGGGTCTTGACTGCTCCGGACCTTGTTTCCTCATGTCTGAGATGAGGATTGAACTAGGAGATGTTGTATGGTCCTGTCCAGCTATACATTTTATCTTTCATTGTATAAATTATTTAATGTGTTTTTCTTATCTGCCAGCTGGTTTGTAAATTCTTAAAGAACAAAGATAATTTATTGTATCCCTCCATAATATGGAAATAACAATGCTTTTTGTTGCCAGAAACTTATTGTATATGCACTGTAAAAATTTCAGAGACTAAAGTGTGTACATATATATGTATATGCATTTGTATTATGTGCTTACTACATATGTGCACAGGTGTGTACATATATGTGTATATACACATGTACTTGTGTGTATATTTTTTATATTTATAAAATAGAAGCCCCCTTTAATCTCCCTGAGGGGATAATTGCCATTAATCATTCGTTATGCATCTCTCAGCTTCATTTTTATGTACCTAATTATTTTTCGAGAATTGGAACAAACTACATACTGATAAATAAACTTTTTTTACTTAACCTTATCGTGGATGTCTTTTTAAATCAACATATTAACCTATGCCATCAGTTTTAATGATTGCATAGTGTTTTATATCAATGTGATAATAGCTAACATCTGAACCTTTGCTATGAGCCAGGAATGGTTTTAAGTACATTGTATTGATAATCTTATTAACTCTGGTAGGTTTTGAGAGGCAGTTTTGCAGAGTGGTTAAGAAGGAGCCTCAGACCCCCACCTGGATTGGAATCCCAGCTCTAACACTGACCTGCTGTGTAATTTTGGACAAGTTTCTTATCCTGTGACTTTGTTTTCTCTTGCATAAAATGGGAATAGCAACTTCCTCTTAGGGTTGTTGTGAATTTTAAATAAAGATTATATTAAAGATTAGTATAAAGAAAACAATACCTGGTCCATGCAAAACACTTAATGAAAGAGCTATTGCAGTGTCCATTTTTACTGTCTTGTGCATCAATAAGCAGTAAGCACACAGTCCCTTAAATTACTTACCCCAGGGTCCATCATCAGTGATGATTTAGGATGTTTCTCATTTTTTGCTATCACCAACACTGTGATAAATGTCCTGTGTGTGTATTTTTGTGCACTGTTCATTAGAATGCAAATAGTCATTGGTGAGTGAAAGAATATGCACATTTTAAACCTTTTAATATATGTTAACAAATCACCATCAGAGAGATTATTGTAATTAACACTCCCTTTAATGGCCTTCCTACCTGCACATATCTCTTACAGTGGTTAACAGGGCTCCTACCTCATGCTTTTCATTGTGTGTGTGTCACTGGTCCATTCATTGAGCAAATGACCTGGAGCCTCCCCATCCAGAGTAGCATCAGAAGCACCTCATGGGAATCCATCTGTCTGCACACCACCACTGTCTTTTCCCTGTGTGAGGTGGTCGCAGGTAAGCTGGGATGGCTTGTCATTACAGGTGTCAGTGACGTTTGAGGATGTGGCTGTGCTCTTTACATGGGATCAGTAGAGAAAGCTGAGTCCTCAGAAACCTGTACCAGGATGTAATGCTGGAGAACTATAGTAACCTGGTTCAGAAATTGGGATAACTCAGCACCTGCCTCCCTGGATAAAAGCCATGGGTCATCAGAAACTTTGGCTGACTTTTGCCTTAGAATTTTACAAATTGGATCTCTATAAATAAGTATTAAAAACTTTTATCCCCTGATAGGCAAAGAATTACCCATGTATGGGACAATCTCACAGTTGCACATTAGAAATTTCCCCATAATTCAGGCAGCATTTTCCTACTGTGCTCTGTGACTTGTTTACTCATTTCAGCAGTGTCCCTCAGCCTCTTCATTTGACCTACCTCTTTTCTTTCCCAATTCTCTTTTCCAGCCAGAAGAACACTGTATTATCCATCTGTGAAAGGGAGTCAGTGTTTTCTCATTTTAAGCAAGCTGCTTGGTACATGATACCTTGGTAAATAGCTACCTGTTTACAAATATTCATTCAGTCTGTACGTCTAACATTCCCTTTCTGTACCTCCTCTGTGTAGAGAGCTAATGGTACCCTCTGAGCAAGGGTTGCTTGCTGATCACATTTCCCTTACAACTGATTATTAGAGAGTCATGTGCTACAAGGCCCTTGCCTTTTCCCTAACACACCCCCTCACGGTGGGGGACAACGTGAGCACCCCACAGAAGCTCTTTGTACCATCCCCCGAGCTGTCCACTCAGATATGGGATATACCTCTGTGTCAAAACAAAACCAAGCCTTTTTCTCTCTGTTTCTTCTTTTGGTTTATGAGCAGGATCCTATTTTCCAAACCAAAAGTCATCTCCCTGTTGCAACAAGGGGACGATCCCTGCAAAGTAGAGAGAGTCCTGGAGGCTCCGTGCTAGGTGAGTGGGTGGGACTGAGGTACGGGGGTCGCTGCAGCAAGCCTGGTTAACAAGCTGACGTGGGCTTTAAGGTGCTGGTCAACACGATATCCCCAGGGTTCCCAGTCTTCAGGGGGTGGAGAAGCAGACGCCCAGTCCAGACACAAGCTTCTTCCTCCTGTCTCTGTAATCACTTCACAAATGACCGGTAGGATCTCTTTTATTTCCTGTTTTCAGAGGAGGGCTGCATTTCCATGTATTCCTTCAGCAAGCAGTGTGTTTAAGGACTTGCAAATAACTCATTCTGACTTGAGATGTAGGGTGTGTGTATGGGAAAAGGAGATGAGGGAGGAAAGGAGATGAGACGGCACACGGGGGCGCCCATGCGGTCTGGCCAGGATCCTGCAGGGAGGACCCAGAGCGCTGTGGCACCGGGGACAGGCAGGGCGCGGGGTGGGGCTCCCCTGCGGGTGGCGGTCAGGGGACACGAGAAGCATCGCGGGCACGGAAGGTGCATGTGTGCCAACGTGGAGAAGAGAAGTGTGCGCGCGGCAGCAGGCGGAGGAGCCAGACCACGTTCTGTCCAGCTCGGGAGCGGGCACAGGATCTGGTCCGGGCCGGAGAGTCAGGGACAGCCCCGCAGTGTTGGAGCAGCCTGTCCGCGGGGCTGGGTTTACATTCTGTGAAGAGCTGCCGCAGCAGGCGTGGAGCCTGTGGGCGTGGAAGTGGGGCCCTCGCCAAGGGTGTCATCAGGTCCAGACAGGAGGCCCCTCAGCACGTGGGCTGGGCAGCCGAGCCACAGGCCAGGGGGAGCTTTCTCCCCACTGTACGTTGAGATGTTTTGATGTGGGAACCACACTTGTCTATCATTCTTTTTAACTCTCACTTGGGAGAAATACACTAATCTTATGGAAACTGGCCGAGGCCACCGCACAGCAAACAGAGATGGCAGCCGCAGGGGGCCAGCTGAGAGGCAGGAGGGCCATCAGAGCTGCTTTTAGATGTGGACTGAGTTGGCTGCAGGATCAGAGCAAGAGAAACAGGAGTCCTTTCCCCAGGCCTCGGGAGCCTCCTACGGTGAGTGAGGCTCCCATCCTGAGTGGTGTGAGGAAGTGTTGGATTCAACGGGACAAAAAGTATGACTGGAGTCGTGGGCTGTCCAGAGAGACACTGCGGCCACCTGAGACCGAGCGGGAGGCTCCACTGAGCCCTTTTCTTGAGTTTGGGAAGAGGTCCCTGATTTTTTAATGTTTATCCTGTGACCTCTCTGAACTCTTATTAGTTCTAGGAAATGTTTTGTAGATTCCTAGGGATTTTCTATGTACTGCCATCTACAAATGGGAATAGTTTTATTTCTTCCTTTCTGACCTGAGTACTTTTCATTTCCTTTTCTTGTCATAGTGCAGTGACTAGATTTACAGCACTGTAATGAGTAAGTTTCTGGCCTTGTTTTCTGTTTTAGGTGGAAAGCATTCAGTTTTTCACCATTAAGTGTAGTGTTAGCTACAGGTTTTTGCAAATCCTCTTTTTCAAGTTGAGATATTTTTCTAGGAGGCCAAACAACCTTTACTTCAACACCAATTACATTTATAACTTGTTGTGTAAGAGATTTAAGAGACATACTGATGAAATTCAGTGGGTGAACCTTGATTATTCCCTAATTGAAAAAATGTATAAGGCAATTACAGAAATTTAAACTCTACCTGTACATATGATGCTATTACAGAATAGTGTTAATTTCATTGGCTGTGATATTTTTTTAAAGCCCTTTGAGAAATATATTTGGCAATAGTTATGGATGAAATGTCAAGATGTTTGGGATTTCTTAAGCACAGTTAAAGAAGGTGAAGTGGAGCTTACAGATGAAAGTGTTGGTAGTTGTTGAAGCTAGTTTAGAAATTCATTATACAATGCTCTTTCTTTTGTATATGTTGAGAATTTTCCATGATAAAGTTTTAAAAATTAGAGTTATCAGAACCAGAATTGCTAGACCAGAATTTCTTTTTTTCCACTAAGGCAAAGGATGTTCACTAACATGCAATATACCATGCCCATCACAGTGTTAGGTGTAATTCCCAGCATAGTAATTTTAATTCTCTCAGTTTCCCTAGTTCTTAAGAAAATCCTGTGAGACTGCAAATGAAAGTCACATTTTTATCAAAGTATGAATCTGATTGATTATTGGATAAATTGGGGTAACACTATAGGAAGTCAATCTAGAAAGGTGTTTTGGATAAAAAAATATTGATTCTGCCTTCAGCCCTCACCATATCCCTTCATCTAGTGTTCAGGAAAGTTTTGAAAAGAATCTCCTGCCAAACCAGAAACTCTTTTTCAAAAGACAGAAAGCATTGTTACTACTGAATAAGTATTAAACCAGAAATACCACATGCAACACAAGCAATATGCTGATGCAATTACAGAGACAAACCCCACCCTCTTTTATGTAGATGAGCAGATACAATTTTGTCTACATTCTGAAGGTTAATAATAATTTGTCCTCATTTAAGAGTATTGACAACACTGTTAGCTCTACACTCTTTCATATTCATCCTAAATTTACCTGACAGTTGGGCTAACAATCTGTGCTACTTAATTGCCTTTATCCTAAGGAGAAATAAAACTTGTAGTATCAAATGGAAAGCAGGTAATCAGTGGAGCTAGGCACTTAGGCTAAATGTCTTTCTTGATGTTTGTATTTCACAGAGATGGCTCCCAGGCACTTAAAAAAACATTACTAAGTTTTAATGCTCACAGAGACTTTACAAGATTTACATACATATCAAACAAAGGTTTAGTGGAAGGATTTACAAATATTAATTTTCTCAGAAAAACGTCTAAGAAAAATCAGGGTAGGGGGAACACATCTTCCTCTTTTGACAACAGGGAAAATTCAATTTTTAATTTCTGGAGCAAACTGCTAGTCCCTAAAAACCCTAGAAAACTCCTGCACCTTTTTCCTACCTACACCCTCTACCATCTCAGGATAGTTTGGACAATAATCTAAGCCCATATTTGCTTCTGTCTCTATCTTTTGCTTTTGTTGTAGAAATGATCACAGTGTACTGTGATTGCCTGTTGAATTCTTTGTTTCTAAGGTTTGGTGAGCTAATCGTAAGGAAATAAACTATTTCTTTTCATTGCTAGATCCCTAGTGTCTTATGAATCAGCAGTGCCCAGGAAAGAGCCTGGCATATTGTAGCAACTCAGTCAATATTTGTTGAGTGAATAAAATAAAGAGTAATCAGGGATTTTTAACAAGATGTGGTAATTGAAATAAAGGCCCTTAAAGATACCTGGGAACCTGTTAATATTACTTATATAGCAAAGAGACTTTCCAGGTATAATTAGGTTAAGGATCTTGAGATGGTGAAATTATCCTGGATTATGCAGGTGGGACTATATGTAACCACAACTGACCTTGGAGAGGCAGAGGGAGATTTGGCACAGAAAGCAGAAGGTAGTGTGATGATGGAAGCAGAGAGAAATGTGAGGATGCTATGCTGTTGGCTTTCCAGATGGAGGAAGGAGCCATGAACCAAGGAATGCAGCTATAGAGGCTGGAAAAGGAAGGGAAAGGATTCGACCCTAGAGCCCTACCAGCACCTTGGTTTCAGCCCAGTGAAAGTGATTTTAGACTTTTGGCCTCTGGACAGTAAAGGGACAGAATACATTGTTTTAAGCCACTAAGTTTGTGGTACTCTATTACAGCAGCCATGGGAAAGTAATATGTAAGATAAGTTATTTAAGGATAAATTCAAGGGGAAATAATACTGGAAAGATGGAAACTGGGATCAGAAGAGGAAATTGAGGGTCAATAACAGTAATTATTAAAGATTAATGAGACACTCAACATAGACATATTTTAGTGATGGCTGTAGGAGACATTTCAGTGATGGAATGAAGAGAATTTGGTGACTAACAAGGCTTGGAATGCAGGGGAGAGAAGGTTCTGAGATGAAACTTATGGCAAAGCAACAGTAAGATTGTGATGTCATTCTGAACTAGGGAAATGTGCTGAGTTCAGATTTGGACAGACAATTTGAAGTGTAACAAGGTAGATTCTCTAAAATATAGTTAAACTTCCCACACTTCATGATTCACATCCTGCTATCATCTAGATCACTTGGACTTGACTCCAGGTCTCCCAGCTAGGTGCCTTGGATAAATGATTCAACTTCCTTCTGTAGCTTAGTTTCTTCAGCTGTAAAACACAGGTAATAATGGTACCTAACTCATAGGCTTGTGAAGCAATTAAGAAAGTTGATTCATGTAAAACACTTAGAAGAGAACCTGGTGGAAAATAAATGCCCAATAAATGCTACCTATTATATCTTATATGTCATAATGCTGAGACTGCGTGTCCCCATCTTTGCCTTAAGTTGCATTACCCTAGTAATAATAACAATAATATAACAATAACAACAATAAAAGTAAGCCAAAGCTTCATCTGCATTATTTCATGTAATCCTTACAAAAATTTCATGTGGCTTAAAAGATGCTCCACATTGCTAATTATCAGGGAAATGCAAATTAAAACCAAAATGAGATATCACCTCACATCAGTTAGGATGGCCAGCATCGAAAAGACTAAGAACAACAAATGCTGGCGAGGATGCAGAGAAAGGGGAACCCTCCTACACTGCTGGTGGGAATGTAAACTAGTTCAACCACTGTGGAAAGCAATATGGAGGTTCCTCAAAAAACTACAAATAGAAATACCATTTGACCCAGGAATTCCACTCCTTGGTGAAAGGAAAGGAGCAACACACAGCAGCAATTCACCGGAGAATTCCGCTTTATTAGGGAAAGGTGCTGGGTTATATAGAAAGGGGCATGAGCTGATTGAGGTGTCACTTCTATGGGGCTGGTGGCTATTGGCTAGGTGCTGGGATTAGGGGGATTGAGGAGTGATTGGGCTTCAGGTGGCTCCGGCGGAAACCGAGGACCCGGAAGAGAAGCAGGAGGTTCGCCATCTTATGGGTGGGGGCCCTTCATTCCCCCCTTTCTCCTCTATGGGGTTGTGGACATTGCTTTCTCTCTGCTTCCTGCTGAACGGGGGCGGAGAAGGGAGTGTGGGCTTGAGGACTGGGAGGAAAGGGTTGATAGGACTCCCCACAGTAAGGACGAGTAGATGTGGACTTCTTCAGGTTGGAAATCAATGAAGGTTCCCTGTAACCATAGGTCAAGGACTTGTTGATTTCAAAGGTGCCAAGAGGATACGGGTGCCAGAAGCCAGGTGTCTGCGGCCATTGTTTTCAGGAACAGTTTCCAGCGGAGAGAGGGGTCCGTCTCAGCGTGTGGTGAGGAGGTTACGTGAGGGTGAGGGATCTTCTGTGGCCAGAAGCTGATAGTTCCTGAGTAAAAGCTGGTTGAAAGTTTGATTAGAGATTTTACCGATTTGGGATTTGATAAACTTTACTATACAAGGCAAGAAGAGACAGGCGAGAAGAATGATTATTATAGGGCCTGCAATGGGCCACAGCCAGGTGAGGAAGGGGTTTGTTAGTATTGAAGAGAATGGGTTGGAATTGGAAACAGAGTGGAGGCTGGAGGCAAGGTCGGTGAGTTTGGTAATGTCAGTTTCTACAATGCCGGATTTGTTGAAGTAATAGCAGCACTCTTCTCAAAGGAAGACGCAGGTGCCGCCCTTTTCGGCTGTAAGCAGATCTAAGGCCCGCCGGTTTTGAAGGGTGACCTTAGCTAGCAAAGTGACCTGTCTTTGGAGAGAGGCCAGGGAATCGGCAGTGGATGTCAGGGCTCCCTCAAGTTTGGCTTTGAGATCTCTAATTGCCCATAGAGAGTGACCCAAGGCTCCTCCCGAAAACCCTGCCCCAATGGCTGAGGTGATCAAAGAGATACCGACCATGATGGGGAGGAAAGCAGCCCTTTCTGTGCGCGAGGGCAAGGGAGGTTGGAGCTCAAGAAATTCTGTCATGCTGTAAAGTGTAAGCTGTGGGATTAGGGTGATGAGAATGCAGGGTATATTGGAGTTGGGAGGCAGTGAGTTGAAAAGCCTGCCATTACACCAAAAGAAGTGACCTGGTTGTGTAAAAGTCTTAGAGCCGGAGGTAGGGGTGTAGATAGAGAGGCAGTGAAGTGTGCTGGAGGGGTGTGGAGCTGGGCCTACACAGTGGTGGATGGTGAGATTATCTGCATATTCTGGTTCCTACAGGGGTATGTCTGCCAGGGGACGGAAGGGTTGTCCTTCTGCATGGAAGGAGTAGTTGGAAATATTAAGGAGCACGGCGGCCAGCAGTGGGCGCTGTAGTGATGCGCACAAGAAACAATTGGTGGTGTTGAGGGTGTGGTTGAGAAAGATGGTGGTGTCTTGAATGAACTGTAACCAAGAGTAGGAGTGGGGGTAAGAAGATGAAGAGGCGCCATCAAGAGTTTGGACAATGACTTTTTCGGAATGTCTGATGTCTGATGCAACTTGAGAGATCTGGGAATGAGAGGGAACATACTCTTGAGAGATATGAAGGATACCATGGGGGGTCAAGGACCCCCCCATAGTAAACTGAGGCTGTGGCTCCGGTGGCCCATTGAGAGTTCCAGGGATCTGGGATTGATAAGGAGAATGAGCTTTTGGGATATTTTATGAAATGGTTGGAGGAGTAATACTGTGGGTACTGGGAGTTACCCATATAGTGAATGACACAAGACCCATAGGGACATCCCCCGTAGGTGTCTGGCCATCACCTGCAATAGGCTTGTTTTTAGTCATAGAGGAAGCAGAGGTAGGGAGAATAAAGGTAGCTGCTAGTGAACACTTCGGTGGAGGGAGGAAAGTGGAGGTATAAAGGCTCGGAGCAGCCTTTCAAAGGGCAGTCTGATGTGGCAATGAGGACAGTAACTTTTGTTTGATGCTGTGTGTAAGTCTGTCTTACTTTGAATCACCATACAAAGGAGGCTGGGGTAGCGGGGAAGACAATAGGAATGAGGAGAGAAAGCAAGAGAGCGGTAAAGGAGGAAAAAGTCATGATTCGGGTATGGATGGCAAAGGGGGTGAACGGGAGATGCGGAGTTTCAAGGGATAAGAGGGATGAGGCATGGTAGAGTAGACAGCGTCTTGGGCTGTATCCAAAGGACTCTGGATTGTGACTGATGGGTCTTGGGTGTCCAGAGAAAGTGGGTCCTGGGTGTTTGGTTTCAACCTGGAGATATGAATCCAAGGGGTGACAGAGTTATCAGGCAGTAAGAGCTTGGCGGCTGAGGGGGTGCAGAGAATAACTGGGTGTGGACCTTCCCATTTTGGGGTGAGAGAGGGCTGATCCTCTGGTGGCTTATAAAACACTAGTTGACCGGGCTGTAAGATAAGAGGATTTTGGGAGGTGGATGGATCGGGAAGGAGCCAATCCTGATATTTCCACAATTCGGTGCGGAGGAGAGAGAGTAGCAGAAGGGCCATATTGGGAGGAATTGGTCCTTTGTGGGAAAGGAGCCCTGGGGGTAGAATTGGGCGGCTGTACATGATCTCAAAGGGTGACAAGAAGGAAGGTTTCTTTGGGAGGGCCCGAATGCGGAGTAGAGCTAAGGGATGTAAGCGAACCCAGTCAGGGTGTAGTTCTAGAGATAGTTTGGTCAGGATGTCTTTTAGAGTCCTATTGGCTCTTTCTAGTTTTCCTGAAGCCTGTGGTCGATAAGGACAGTGTAGATGCCAGGGGAGTGAGAGCGACTTGGAGAGGTTCTGAATGATTTGGGCAGTGAACTCAGGGCCGTTATCTGATTGGAGGGAAGTGGGCATCCCAAACCTAGGAAAGATCTGGGTGAGGAGGATAGAGGCAACTGCGGACGCTCGTTTGTTAGTGGTGCGGAAAGCCTCGACCCATCCTGAAAATGTATCTACTAACACGAGTAGGTGTCTGGTACTCTGTACAGGGGGCATGTTAGTGAAGTCTATTTGCCAATCTGTGGCAGGGACATTACCCCTTGCTTGATGAGCTGGGAAGGGTCGGGCCTTGAGGGGGGGTATTAGGGTTAGTGCGTTGGCAAATGGTGCACCTGCGGTTGATTTGGTCAAGTAGGGTTTTGTCTTCAGGAGAGAGAGAAAAAAAGGATTGTAAAAAATGGATTAAGGATTGGGGGCTAGGATGGAACAGATCGTGTAAGAGGCGGCAGAGAGACTCTCTGTCCTGGGAACAGAGGGTGTCTTGTGATAAGGCTGAAACCACAGGGGCAGACGGATCGCTGTCTGGTGCATCTTCTGATAGGGCAATTGACCGGGCTACTCTGTCAGCTTTATTGTTATCTCTTGTAATGGGGGAGTCGTCCTTTTGATGTGATTTGCAGTGGACTATGCCCAGTCGGTGTGGGAGTTGTGAAGCCTCTAGAAGTTTAGTAATTAAGGCTGAATTAGTGATGGAATTTCCTTTTGTGGTGAGGAGGCCTCGTTCTTTCCATACTGCCGTGTGAGACAAGAGAATGTGGAATACGTATTTGGAGTCAGTGTACAGTGTGAGAGATGTGTCCCGGGCCAGAGTGCAAGCTCTGGTGGCTGCAATGAGTTTGGCCTGTTGATTGGTTGTACCGGGGGGTAGGGCTCGTGCCTCAATGACGTCTTCGAGGGAGACTACTGCGTATCCTGCGTAATGGGTGCCCTCATGTTTAAAGGAGGAACCATCAGTAAACCAGATGAGGTCGGAGTGTGAGAGGGCTCCTTTGGAGATCGTGGAGTGGCACGGAAGGAAGTTGTGAAGGGCTTCCAGGCAATCATGCGAGGGAGTATGAGGAGAGTAGGGTAGAGGAAGAAGAGTGGCCGGATTCAGGGGCTGGCAGGGGAGGAAAGAAATGTCTGGATTTTGGAGGAAAGAGGACAGTAAGGTCAGGAGTCTGGAGGGAGGGAGAGTCTGTAAACTTTTGTAGGTTAAGAGATCCTTTAGGTGATGTGGAGACAGAATGGTAAGGGGCGCCCCGAATGTCAGTTTATGAGCTTCCTTCTGCAAGAGCTGTCCAGTGGCTAATGCCCATAGGCAGGGGGCCCATCCCCGAACTGTGGGGTCTAATTGCTTGGAAAGATAAGCTACTGGGGCAAAGGATGGGCCATAATGTTGGCCTAGGACTCCTAGAGCTTGAGTGGACCTCTCATGAATGTATAATGAGAAGGGCTTCGACAAATCAGGAAGATGGAGAGCTGGGGCTTCCACAAGGGCTCAATGGAGCTTAATGAAGGAGTGTTGGGGTGAGGAGGATAATGGTTCTTCAGGGGGACCCTTGCGGAGGTCGTATAGGGGTCTTGCCAACAGGGAGAAGTTAGGGATCCATGCTCTAAAATACCCTGCCAGGCCTAGAAAGGAAAGGATTTCTGTCTTGGTTTTGGGAACGGGCAGGTCAGAGACGAGTCGTTTTCTGTCTAAGGTAATGGACTTTCTTTGTTGAGATAGGAGGAATCCGAGGTAAGTGACAGAAGGGGAAGAGATCTGAGCTTTGACGGGGGATACCCGGTAACCTCTGGAAGCTAGGAGGTTAAGTAGGGAGGCAGTGTCAAGTTGAGACTGTTCCCACGAGGGACTGCAGAGTAGAAGATCGTCCATGTATTGTAATAAGGTGGACTCGGAGTGATCATGATGAAACTGTTTGAGGTCCTGAGCTAGGACCTGTCCAAAAATATGGGGACTATCTCAGAAGCCTTGTGGAAAACTGTCCAAGTGAGTTGTTCAGAATGTCTTGTGTATGGATCCGTCCAGGTGAAGGTGAAAAAATCTTGGGAGGAGGGGTTCAGAGGGATAGAAAAAAATGCATCCTTGAGATCTAGGACTGAGAAGTGGGAGGCCGAGGCAGGGATCTGTGATAAAAGGGTGTATGGATTTGGAACTAAGGGATGGATAGGGACGATGGCCATGTTGATGAGGCGAAGGTCTTGGACAAGGCGGAAAGATCCGTTGGTTTTTTTAACAGCTAATATGGGAGTATTAAATGGGGAGTGAGTGGGTCTGAGGTAATTTTTGTTTAAAAGATCTTGAATGATGGGTTGGAGGCCTATGAGGGCTGAAGTGGTTAGGGGGTATTGGGCCTGACAGATATACTGAGAGGGGTCACGTAATTTGATAGAGGCAGGAGGACATAGAGCCACGGAGGGGCTTGTAATATCCCAAACTTTGGGATTTACAGGGTGTATGAGGGTGGAACTGGAGCTTTCATTGGGTAGAGGGAGGTTGTTGGCTATGAGGGCCATCAGAAAGGGAGTACTGGGGGCTGTGGGAGTGGATATAGTTATGGAAACATGGAGGAGAGAAAGGATGTCCCGTCCTAGTAAAGGGATGGGACACTGGGGCATAACCAGGAAGGAGTGGGAGAAAGGTATGGGATTGTCTTGGATTGTGCATAAAAGGGGGGGGGTTTAATGGGAAAATCTGTTTACCTCCTACCCCAACTATAGGAGTAATGGCAGGCGTGGTCGGGCCCTGGTATTCTCGCAAGACTGAGAAGGTGGCTCCTGTATCTAGGAGGAAGGAGATGGGGTGACCGTTTACTATTAGAGTAACCCTGGGCTCCTGTTTGGTGATGGAAATGGTCGGGCAAGAAGCCCCCGGGCCCCGTCAATCTTCTGCCAGCCCCACTACGGCGGGCTTAGGATGGGGGTTGTTCGTCCAGCCTCCCCTTTAGGTGGTTGGGCAATCAGACCCCCAGTGACCCTTTTTGTGGCATCTGGGGCATGGGGTGGTAGGAGATCTGGGGGAGGGGCAAGCCCTTGACCAATGTCCTTCTTGTCCACACTTGAAACAAGCTCCTGGGGGGGGCTTGTTTGTAGAAGGGCGCCCAGGTTGTGGTTTTATCAGCTGGGCCAACATTTGGAAATTGGCCTGATCAGCCTTTTGTTTACGGCGTTCTTTCTCCTCCTCCTGGTTATGGAAGACTTTAAAGGCCACTGTTAGGATCTCAGTCTGTGGGGTAGCGGGGTCCTGTTCTAACTTTTTGAGTTTAGCTTTAATGTCGGGGTAGCTTTGAGCTAGGAAGTATGTCATAAGGACATGTCTCCCATCAGGCATTTCTGGGTCCAGGCTGGTATAGTAACAGGGCTTGAGTGAGTCTGTCTAAGAACTTGGAGGGAGTTTCCTCCCTCCTTTGAATTATGTCTTGGAGCTTTTGAAAATTGACTACTTTACGAGCTGCCATTTTCAGACCTGCTATTAAGCAGGAGGCGAAAATATCTCAAGAGTGGAGACCCACGGTGGTGTTATAATCCCAGTGTGGGTCTTGTTAGGGGATAGCGGTGGGGCCAGGGGGATAGGTGGGGTCAGTCCTGTGGGTTTCGGTGGCGTGCATTTGGGGGAAGTCCCAAACTCATCTGCGCTCTTCAGGAAGGAGGGTATTGGCCAGGAGCATGAAAATGTCATGATGTGTGAGGCTGTATGACTGGAGGGTCCATTGAAACTCCCTGATATATGTCGTGGGATCAGTGGAAAAAGAACCTAGGCGTTTCTAAAGTTGGGCTAAATCTCCTAAGGAGAAAGGGACGTGAACGCGCATGATGCCTCAGATCCTGCTACCTCCCAGAAGGGGGGCGATAATTTTGGGAGACCCTCGGGACCGAGTCTGAGGGGGACTGAAGGGTTCTGGCTCAGTCTGTGGGGGAGAAACAGGTGATGGGGGCAAAGATGTGATAATTTTGGGAGGCACTCGGGCCGAGTCTGAGGGGGACTGAAGGGTTCAGGCTCAGTCTGTGGGGGAGAAACAGGTGATGGGGGCAAAGATGGAGGAGACTCCTGGGACTTAGTTAAAGGAGGGCTGAAAGGCTCAGGCTCAATCCGTGGGGGAGGGGCAGGTGAGGGGGATGAAGGTGGAGGAGGTGAGATGGGAGAGGAGATGGTGGGGGAGGAAGGGGAGGGGCTGTTGTAGGAGAGGAGGGGGAAGGGAGTGAACGGGAGGCTTCTGTGGGGGAGACGGCTTGCAGGCTAGGAGAACTTGGGGGGAGGCGGGCGGGGGAGGAGGCGGTGGCAGCGAGGGGGGCAGGAGGAGGAGGCGGAAAGCTTCGATAAAGGGAATCTCCTTCCATTTTTTCAGGCGCTGGCAGTAGTTAAAGAGATCGCGAGTGATGTTAGGATCAAGAGCTCCCCCTGCAGGCCATTGGTTGTTATTGTCTAGGGGGTATGTCGGCCAATCTTGGGAGCAGTATTTACGGAGAAGTTTTGGTTTTATATCAGGCGTCAGGGAGAGGGTGGCTAGATGCTTGAGCAGGCATTCAAGAGGTGAGCTTCCAGGGAGGGATGAGGAGGCCCCCATGGCTAAAGGACAGAGAAGGAGACAAACAGGGGAAGATGAACGGAGACCCTCGGACTGGGAGCAGACCGCACGGAGACAAAGGGCGTCCCCGATGGTCCTTGGGGGTCTGCGGAAACTCGTATATGAGTCGGAATTTCTTAGGAAGTGTGGGTCATCACCCAGGCTTCTCTAAGAAGGCAGAGTGCCGGAGTCACGAGTACCTAGTACTAGGAATTTTCGGCAGAAGGAATTTTCGGCGGAAGGAACGGAAGGAGGAGGGGGGAAGGGAGCGTTCTCATCAGCTAAGGAGTCACCTCGTTTATGGCTGTTGGAGGAGGGGCCTGAGGGTCCGCTGCAGCCGTGAAGGCCTAAGGCGGGGAGAGCTCCCCCCTCGTCCCCAAGCGTCAGGGCCTTGCCGGACGATCATGGTCAATGGCGCTGCAATAGCTCGGGAAAGAGTGGCCCGCTCTGGGGGAAAACTTACCCAAAGGCCAAAGAGGAGTGGTGAGTGTGAGGAGCCAGCGCCGGAAAAAGAGGACGAGGGCAAGCTGCTGTTGGTGTCGGGGGAAGACGGGGCCCAGTTGGGGTGTCCCATCTCCCGGGTTTCAGCACCAATGAAAGGAAAGGAGTGACACCCAGCAGCAATTCACCGGAGAATTCCGCTTCATTAGGGAAAGGTGCTGGGTTATATAGGAAGGGGCATGAGCTGATTGAGGTGTCACTTCTACGGGGCTGGTGGCTATTGGCTAGGTGCTGGGATTAGGGGGGTGAGGGGGGATTGGGCTTCAGGTGGCGCCGGTGGGAACCGAGGACCCGGAAGAGAAGCAGGAGGTTTGCCATCTTATGGGTGGGGGCCCTTCACTTGGAATTTACCCAAAGAATACAAGTTCTCAGATTCAACAAAACATATGCACCCGCATGTTTATTGCAGCACTATTTACAATAGCCAAGATATGGAAGCAACCTAAGTGTCCATCTGTAGATGAATGGATAAAGAAGAGGTGGTACATATACACAATGAAATACTATTCAGCTATAAGAAAGAAACAAATCCTACCATTTGCAACAACATGGATGGAGCTGGAGGATATTATGCTCAGTGAATAAGTCAGGCGGAGAAAGACAAGTACCAAATCATTTCCCTCACTTGTGGAGTGCCATAATGTAGCATAACTGAAGGAAAAAAACAGCAGCAGACTCAACAGACTCCAAGAAGGGACTAGCGGTTACCAAAGGGGAGGGATGTGGGAGAGCGGGTGGGGTGGGAGGGAGAAGGGGATTGAGGAATATTATGATTAGTACACATGGTGTTGGGGGGAGCATGGGGAAGACAAGTGTAACACAGAGAAGACAAGAAGTGAATCTGTGGCATTTTACTACACTGATGGACAGTGACTGCAATGGGGTATGGGGAGGGGCTCAATAATATGGGTGAATGTAGTAAACATTATTTTTCATGTGAAACCTTCATAAGAGTGTGTATCAATAATGCCTTAATAAAAAATTGTCTAAAAAACATTTCATGTGGCAAGTACTATTGTATTGCTACCCCCCTTTTATGGATGAGGGAAAAAACATCCTTATATGATTCTTAAATTGCCCAGATATTCTGCCTTTCAAATGTTTCTCGAGAACCTGCCAGGCTTATATCCTTCCCTTGCACCTCGCCTGTGAACTCCGCTTTTGGCAGGTTGCCTGGAGATTCCTGCTTCTTTAGATAATGCTGGAACACTCCACTTCTGTGCTACCAGCTAAGTTCCTCTTCATGGGATCCAAGTGAACTCTTTATAACACAGAAGAATTAGTTGAAACTCCTAAGAGGGTTTTTATTCCATACCTTCAGCAGATTTAAATGGAACATGGATGAATGGGGTTCAAAAGCCTGACACACTCCTTTCCATTAAATATAATGTGTTTTCCTCACAGGACTGCTCTGGCAGAAGCTAGCGTTGGAGAATGACAGCTCAAATTTCCACATAGGCATGCAAGTCAGCCATCTCAGCTACACCTATTCCACATCTACCTGGGAATGAGGGCAAGCCAGGAACACTACCGTCCCCACTCAGGGCGACTTATCCTTCAGCCATCCTTCTGCATACATCCTCTAAGCCAGTGATCCCAGAGTGGAGTAGTACACAGAACAATTCACTGGGGCACTGGAAGAAGTTTAGAACTTCTACTTGTGTTGAGTTTTTAATCTAAGAAAATAAACTGTACTAAAATGTAACAAAGTTTGTATGTTGGAAAGTCACAGGTCACGATTGGTATGAAGAAATGAATATCAACCATTCCAAATTTACTGGTTCTTTCTGTGCGCAGGTAACAATCAGTACTGTGCTATCTAATGAGAATTTCAGAAGAATTAACACTCAGTATGTTCTTTCAAAGAAAAAGTGACTTCTTAAAATGAACAAATGTTTTTCAAAAGACACTCATGCTACTGAGAGAGCATATGTGTGCCAATTATTTTTTAAGTCTTCATCTGCATAATTGAAAAAACTTGGAAACAATTTTTTCCAATTTATTTATAATTTTTCTAAATTATGAACTGGTTCCAGAGGCAATTGAAAGATGAAAACAATAGTTCACTTAGTTCCAAACTAATAGAAAGGTGTTGTGTTTGTGTACTTTTTTTAAAAAAATGGGTCAAAACTGCTTAAATCTTTGTTTTAAGACCCATTTGTTAAAATTATAAAAAACAACACTTTTTAATTAGGTTGTAAAAACATTTAATTGGCCCCAGGAAGATGGGACATTTAATAATCCCTGTTCAATAGAAACTTTGCATACTTGCTTAATACAGGCAATAAAAATAAATCAACAATGCTCTCTTCCCATTTGGATTATATCTTTGGACCAATTTTTTGAGCTCTAATGGTCAAAAATATAAAAACGAAAAAACCCTCAAAATAAACCAAAAAAAACCCAAGTATAAAAACAAGTGGAAGCGGTGGCGGCGGCGGCGCGGTCGGCAGGGCTCACTTGTCGCCTTCCGGGAGCGGCTGGCGCAGCGCGAGGCGACGCCACAGGGCGGCGGCGGCAGCAGGACACGCGGCGACGGCCGCGGCGGCAGCAGCAGCAGCGCGACGGACTCGAGCACGCACGCCGCCACCGAGGTGACTGAGGAGAGAGGCGCCGCGTCTCCCCCGCCGCCGCCGGACTCCAGTGCCCGGTGCCCAGCTCGCTGGCGTTTGTCGTTGGAATACACGTTGCCCACGTGCAGCGTTCTGGGCGCGAGGGCCGACTTCTGCCAGGCTCGGCGCAGCGTTTCTGCTGCCAGGTGACCTTGGGGGCTTCTAGGTGCCGTGATCAACACTGTCTTGAAGACTCGGGCACCCAGACTGGCCCCAGAAATACTTGGCTTTTTTTGTTGTTGTTGCAAGCATATTTCTTTTAACGACTCCAGTAAAATTAAGCATCAAGTAAACAAAAGTGGAAACGACCTACACTTTTAACCTGTTCCACTAGTGCCTAAATGTAGTAAAGGCTGCTTGAATTTTGTATGTAGTTGGGTATTTTGGAGACCGAAGGTATCCATCTGCAGACATCGAGGCCCAAGTTGAATTTGGATTCAAGTGGATTCTAAATAATTCTGCTTATCTTGAACAGAGAAGCTTCTTGAAGAATGAACAAGTTGAACAGAGAAAATGCTGATTGATAATAGGCATTTTAGTGGTCTTTTTAATGTTTTCTGCTGTGAAACATTTCAATGATTTTTTTCCCCCATTTTCCCCATCACACACATGCACGCTCACTTTTTATTTGCCATAATGAACCGTCCAGCCCCTGGGGAGATCTCCTATGAGAACATGCGTTTTCTGGTAACTCACCGCCCTACCAATGCTGCCCTCAACAAGTTCACAGAGGAACTTAAGGGAGTGACAACTTTGGTTGGAGTTTGTAATGCTACACATGATAGAGCTCCAGTTGAAAAAGAAGGAATCCACCTTCTAGATTGGCCGTTTAATGATGGCCTCCACCCCCTAATCAGAGAGTAGATGATTGGCTAAACCTACTAAAAACCAAATTTCGTGAAGAGCCAGGTTGCTGTGTTGCAGGATTGGGAAGGGCACCTGTGCTGATTGCACTTACTTTGATTGAATGTGGAATGAAGTATGAGGATGCAATTCAGTTGGTAAGACAAAAAAGAAAGGGGGCATTCAATTCCAAACAGCTGCTTTACCTGGAGAAATAAAGACCTAAGATGCGATTACGCTTCAGAGATACCAGTTGGGCACTGCTGTGTTCAGTAGAAATAAATATAAACGAAGGCTGACTTGATTGTGGCATTTTAGAGGGAACTGTTGGTACCTGGAAATGTGAATCTGGAATCTTAACTGTGCCATCAAAGTAGTGATGGATTCAGTACTCCTCAAGCACTCCTAATGATTGGAAAAAAGGAAACAAAAAGAAACCCCTCTAAAACATGAATAAAATATTTAAGAAAAGAACAAAAACAAAAACAAAAAGCAAGTAGAAGTAATTATTGTTGGACTTTTAAGCCAAGATTTTAAAAAATAATGAAGCATATTAACCATGTAAGTCTAAATGTAGTTACTGTATTTAGTGAAAATGAAAAGTTATTATCTAATGATATAACAAGAACCACTTTTAAAAATATGTATTTCTCATCTTTCTTAATTTCTAAATCTGTGTATGTTTTAAATAAATAGATAGTATACCAAGTACTGTGGAAAATGTTCACAATTTAGAGATAAATCAGCATATATGGGAGTGTATTCATTATTTTTGCTGTTAATGATGGGATACACTCACTGTTTTAAATAAGATATTTGAGGAAGAGAAGAGGAGGGTATTCACAGTTCCAGAATCCTAGGGGCAAGTGTACTTGGGGCATTTGGTAATGGCCTGCTCTGGCCCCACTGCTGAGCTTTTTCTTAAGGCAGGCAGCTGTCCTAGGGATAGCAACACAGAACTTTTTAAGTCTCTGAGATGTTCAACTTCTGTATTACAGTAGTATTTTTGGCTGCTCTTGGGAGTGTAATGTTATAATTTCTTATTAATTCAATGGAGACTGAAAAGCTCAAAGACAATAAGAATTTTATTGTAAAATTACCAAAACAAAAGGGACCTAGCTTATTAATAATTCCTTAATTATACAAACTCTTGACTACACCTTACATTTAAGGATATGAAAAGCTGTGAATACATTTTAAGATATCTAAATGTTACATTCTGTAGTTTCTCATACATGGTGTCTGCAAGAATATTTTTGGAGATATATTAATTAAATGGCACATGAGTTCAAGTTTTATTTTGATGATAATGTAAAACAGGCTTATAAAGGTATATTCTGGATCATCATAAAGACTATCTTAAAACAGAGAACTGCCATCTACTTCAGTGTGAAAAGTTAGCATCCATATTGACAACCATATTGTAACTAAGAATAATAAAAAGACACCACTTAATTTTTAATTCACTTGATCTCCAACATTAAACCACAACTCTGGAGTTGAGTAAGCCCTTTTTATTCTTACTTGATGTTAAACAGGATATATACATTATTCAAGAATGAAAAACACTGCCATATTCAATTTGTAAGTGGAAAACCCCAGTACAAATAATAGAATTAATGTGCATGACTGATCTGTGACCCGATAAATATGGCTTGACTACTGTACTGTTTGAATGAGCCAGAAACACCAGGCAAGTTAAAATTGTTACAGTTGAAGAAGCCAAGTTTATGTAAATAGAAAAATATAAATGAGTTTAAAGGGATTTTTCATGTTTTCACAAAGCTTTTTCTTCCCATAAATGTTTTATAAAATGGTATGGACAAGTATTGAGAAAGGCCCAAATTTATGTTTTACATATTTTGTTTTGTCCATGGAACTCCTCAAAAAATTATTTGTCCACTTACTCAAGTAACATCTTAGTTTTATTATTAGTTGGTAGATTTAGCAGAACTAATTCATATATTTACATATTAAGCAATAATAAAAATAAGCCAACATACAAAATATTCAGAAATAATAAGCTAAAAATGTACTATAGACATAAAATGTTTGATCAAATTAATATCTAATTATGAAATACTTTAACACATTAAATCTATTTTTATTAATTTAATAGCAACCATGGCTTTTTAATTCTTCAAAAGGGCTTCATGTTTCCAGTTATTTTGAATTTCAATTATAATTTATAATACACTGTGCTGTCAAATCCAACTGATTGTGGAACCCATGCTTTATATATATGACACACACACATTCCATCAATCTCTGGGTATTAAATATGAATAAGATTATCAGCTACCTTTCAAATTGTATCTTTTGGTACCTAATTATGGCTGACTTATGAAAAGACTTCTAAATGACTATATTTCATTATCATAAAGAATTATAATAAAAAAATTCATAATAAAACATGGTAATACTTTCTGATAAAAAAACCATATTTTTCATAACAAGAACTTAAAGAATTACTAATATTTAGCACTTAATTTTTCCTAAAGATAAAAATTTACTATTTTATGTATGCAACTACATCATTAAAAATTATGAATTATGCTGGTACAGTAATTTACTTGTTGACTTGATTAATCCATTGCTTATTAATAAAATGTCATGATTCAAATTTATTGTGCTATCTTTTTTGAGCATGTGGACGAACAGTCACAGAGTTCTTTGGAGAAAAGTTTCTGAGGAAATGGGAGATTTATGCAATTTAACTCTTAAACCCATGAAAAATATAAACATTCATTTGATCTGCAAAGTAAACCTTAAGTAATCAGAATAGAAATTTTCTGATTTTAATTCTTGCCCTTTACATAAAATGAGAAATGATCTATATGATATAAGAAATAGAATAACTAAGATTTATGACAGCATCCTTTTTTTAAAAAAGCAATTCCCCAAGCTGACAGGCCTATCTATGTGCGCAAGGATTTTTTTCAAAATTTAGTAGATGAATTTCTTATTTAAATTATAAAAATAAGTATCCCTTACTGTTTTATCAGATTTAGAATAAACTGCTCTATTTCAAGATGTTGGCCTCAAGAATAAAGTAATACCTGGCACTTTGAAGGAAAACTCTCATAAGTCTATAAGAATAATGATTCAACTACCTAAAATGTTTTCATAAAAGTAATAATTTTGTTTGAAAATTAACTTATTTAACAGTCTAATGAACATCAAAAAAGGTTCCATCTAACTTTAATTTTTGAGAAGTTTCTAATATGGAAAAAATGATAAAAATCTCAAAACAATTTTCATTATTATTAACAAACCACACAACTGGAGAAATAGAATTTCTTTGTGAAAAGACAAACATTTACATCTCCTTTTATTATTATGCACAAATAAAATTTACTTACTCTGACCAAATACTTAGGTAGCAGTTAGTCAACTACTTCTTCCCTTTCAGGTGATTTCAAGTGGAATCCTGAAGGTGAGCTGAGGTAAAATGGAATCCAAGTCACCCCATCGCCTCCTCAGGGCTCAGTGGAAAAATGAGGCATTGAACCCAGATTATCAATTTGAGCAGCTTGATTCAGGGCATACCACAATCCTCTTCCTAAGAGCCAGGAAGAGAGCTTTCACCAGAAACTAGCCATGCTGATGCCCTGAATGTGGACTTCCAAAAATCTATGTTGTCTCTATATCAAGGACTTTGATATTATAAACCAAATTCAAGTGCCTGAGGTCACTTACATGTTCTAACATTCCCAATGGATGTAAAAAGTGCATAAAAATCTCTTTAAGGACTGAATCTCTTAAAAAGAACATTATTAAATAAATTGATATAGACTTTGTCACATCAAAAGAACCCTTGAATAGACACAAAGGGCTATCTCAAAAGCAGCAAGTGAAAAATGAAAAACGGTGCACATTTTTTGTGATAATGAACCAATTAAAATTAAAAATTGGCTCTTAAATAAATGCAGTTTCCTAGTGGGAAAAGAATACTGTCTCTATGTAAAATGTTGTTAGTAGATTTTTCTAGGTTCTGCAAAATCTACTCATAGGTTAGAAGTATTCAGGACAGTAAGTGGCTCTGGTAGATCTTCTACTTCCATAAATACTATAATTACAAAAGTGTACAAAAAAAAGTAGAGAATAAGTTCCCCTTAAAAACTGAATGTGAGTGGTCTACAAGGTCCTAACAAGTAGGAAATGAGGTGGTTGCTGTTTGTTTGTGTATCTCTTAGGCTGAGCGTGGAAAAGAATCACACAGTGTGTCAGGAAGGTCGTGGCCCCGGGGTGCGGGCAGGCCTGGGTTGGAGTCTCCCCCACGACCTCCCTGTGTAGGCTGGGCCATCACCGAGCCTTTCTCAGTCTCTGTTTTCATTTCTGAAGCCTGGAGATAACTCCACCTGCTTGGGATGTTGTCAGGAAAATTACATGAGACATCTGTGGTGTCCCTAGTGTGGTTCTAAGGATACATCCACTGAATGTTAGTTTTCTGGACTTACCTTGGTTAAATAAAGACAATGGAAGCTAGTCTACATTTATACAAATAATGCCTTGTCCCACCTGAGAGGAGGAGAATATGGCACATGTACCTCATGCCAAGACCTGGACAGTCTTTTCCTCCATCCCCTTTGTGACATCACCACCTCTACAGCTACATTTGTAGGCAGTTTCACTCATCTCAAATATAATTTATCTTTATCTTTACCCTTTTCTGTTTTGTTAGCAGGACTTCTCATTCATTTTTCAGTTCACTAAGCATTCAGATCCATTTCTTAACCAGATATGAAATAGATGGGAGTTAGTAATTTACTCCCCACAAAAGAAAGGAAAGGTTGATTTCAATGATGAAACAAAAACTGGGTGTTTGTGGAATGTTCTATGAAATCCAGAAAAAAAAAAAGGAACAGTATCATATATTGGGTAAAAACTTGTGCTTTGAAATAAACAGACCTAGTTTCAAATATAGACTCCACTAATTCCTAAAGAGGTGACAGGAGGAGCCCATTTGACTCTTGAGTATCAAAGTACTCTGTAAAATAAGGAAAATCATCCCATCTCACAGGGTAGTTGTAAGGGTTAGACAAGATTAAGTATATCAAGTCCTTACAAAAGTGTAAAATATAGCATAATAGCCGACCTGTAATAAGCCCATGATATATTATTAGTATTAATGTCACTCAGATTAAGTACAGAACATGCCTACCTTATATTTGACATGGCATAACGGGGAGCGAGGGTGGGGTTAGTAAAGAAAAAAGTTTCAGTTTTCTCTAGTGACTGAAAGGCATCTTGATACTTTAAATATTCTTTGTCTTTCATGATGGGACAAGCAAACAGATGCCCTTCCACCTACCTTACCTGCCTTCAGAGACTTATTGAGCAATCACCACGTTTTCTCTAGACTAGGTCTTAGTTGCATCTGTGTTCAGAGCAGAGAGGAAAGTGCACCCAGTGGATCCAGCTCCAGCATGTGCTCCTGATCTGTCTGCTGCATCTTGTTTTCACTGCCACTCCCAGGATGGAGCCCTGGTTACCGCTCACCAGGACTACTGCCTCCTTAACTGTCTCCTTGCCTCCCCACCAATCCAGTATCTGCCAACAGCCAGAGAATTTGCTCAAAATATAAAGTAGGTATTGCCTAGTGAAAAACCCTTAGCATACTTCAACCCCTCCTTTGGCATGTGGACACCCAGTGTGACTGGGTCCCTGACCGCAGAACCATATCTGACACTACACCCATGCTTCAGACTCCAGGCCCATCGGCCTTCTTTGACCCCTTCCTCCAAGGGACCAACAGCACCCACTCAGGGCCGCCCGCTCCTCCCTCAGCCTGGAAGACTCGGCCACCTTGCATAGGAATGGCGGCTGCTTCTCCTCCCATAGGTTCACTTTAAATGCTGCCACTTCGGAGAGGCCCTCCTAGAGGCCCCTCTCTAATACGGTCCCTTCTTCTTCTTCACACAGCACCCAGTCCATCTTTTATCAGAAGCACTAATCACAGTCTGCAATTGAACCACTCTTGTTTGTACCATCCGTCTGTAAGCCCCAGGCAAGGGAGACTCTACCTGTCACATTCCCAGTTGCTTCTACACTTGGTACAGAATATGACCTGTGTAGTACTTGTTGAATAAATGAAGGATCAAAACATTTGTAAAGTGAAAGAAAAAGCACTAACATTTTCTTACAGTTGATTAGTAAAAGGGTTAGTGAGAGCAATTTTGTGGTAATGAGAACAAGTGGTGTCCTTGTACTTGCTGCTAGACACAAGCAACAAATTGCTGAACAAGAGGAGGTGCTGCTGCTGTCTCCTCCAGCCTTTTCTGAGCTCTACGTGGCCATGAAGCAGCAGAGTACGATGGGTGCCCTCTGATGACGTAGTAGCTTCACTGTGGGTGTCTCCTCAACAGAAGGGCTGTCCCTGCAACATATCAAACACCAAAGGCAGCTAGTCACTGGCCAAACACACAATAGCATTTTAAATGCTATCTGCCAAGGTTGACACAACACTGAAAATTAGTCTTGACCCCCAAAACAGGGGTTTGTTGGAGATTACTCCATGATAGGATAAAACTAACTGTAAATCAATGATTAATGCTTGCTTTAAATATCCTTAATTTTGATCACTTAAAGGGTGTCAGATGATTGGCTGTGGAGGTACACTTTTCTGATAATATTCCTTTCTCTTAAAAAAAAAAAGCAGTTCCTGTGTGGTGACCTCCAATGAGTTCTACACAATGGTATAAAGGGCAGATCAAAGTGTGGGCAAAGGGTCTGTTTGTGTTTATACAGAGGATCAAAGCCTAATTTGGCTACCCCAAAAATGAACTAAGATATGACATGAAAAAGAACTTCCAACATCAGCACTCTCGGGAAGAGTCATACCAGAAGATGATCATCAAAAAACCTCAACAAAGATCCAGGCAATACTGCAGTTGTAGCTGCATTCATCCCACCGGTTCCTGGACTTGCCATTGGAATGAAGAAGGAGATATCTAAGCTGGCCTGTGCATACAGTAAAACAACAAATTTGACTGGATCTACACTGTTGGAACTCAACCAAGAATTAGGAGAAGTGCAAGTTGTAGCGCTCCAAAATCTTACAACTACAGACTCTCTACTGTTAAAAGAACATATGGGATGTGAACAGTTCCCAGGAATGGGCTGTTTTAATTTGTCTGATTTCTCTCAGACTGTTCAAGTACAGTTGGACAATATCCATCATATCATAGACAAATTTTCACAAATGCCTAGGGTGCCTAACTGGTTTTCTTGGCTTCACTGGAGATGGCTGGTAATTATAGATCTGCTTTGGTTATGTAACTGTATTCCTATTATGTTAATGTGTGTGCACAATTTAATTAGTAGTTTAAAACCTATACATGCTTAAGTTACTCTACAAGAAGATATGTCAAAGAAATAATCAATCTTCCCATGTTTTCTTCCGCCTGCTACCTCTATAGCTTTTCTTCTTCCTTCCTAATTACAACCCTTAAATAGAATTCGTGCCTCATATCGAATTTACCGAGTATCATAATTCCTCCAAGTGGTAAAGATACCTCAAGACAAATGCTGGGCATAGAAGCCACAGGGCATAAATCTGCAAAGAAGCAAAAAGCTAACCTTTTCAAACAATATGGCTTCTTTCTCACTTACTAACTTTACATTTCCCTGTATGGCCCCGGAAGATGACTGGTTAGCCAGAGACGGGTAAGATTCCTCAAGGGAGGAACAACCTAAGACAGGCACAGTCACAGGGGGGCCATCAGGTGAGAAACTGGGGATCAACAGAGGTGAGGCTTAGAACCTCACCCCCCCTGTTTTGAGAGAAATCTTCTGCATACGTGGATGTTTTATTGCCCTTGGCTAGCTTGGATTAACACATAGTCTACAGGCACACACCTGATCATCTACATTTGCTCTCTTACAACACTAAACTAAGTTTTCTACCTTTATCTTACATCTACCTACCACTTCAGCATTTTATTAAAAATACTAATAATAATAATAATAAAGGGAGAAATGTGGGATCCACATATAAATCAAGTATAAAAATCAAACGAATATTCATATTTGACCTGATTGTCTATAGTTCATAATGCGTGATCAAAACCGAAAGTTTCTGTGATGACTGCCCTTGTACTGTTCACCATGTAAGAACTTATTCACTATGTAAGAATTTGTTCACCATGTAAGAACTTGTTCGTTATGCTTCAGAAGATTGGAGACTGACAAGAATTCGGCTTGGGGTGGATTAATGATTTTGCATTGAGCATTGACTCCCCTATACAGAATTCTATTGTTGTCTTACAACCATTTGATCAATAAATATGAGAGATGCCCTCTCAAAAAAAAAAAAACACACACACACACAAAACAAACAAACAAACAAACAAAAGACTACCTTATACTCTGAGGCCTTGAATGACCTTTTTGACTGATAAGAACATCCTTTTTTCTTCAGTTCTTGGCACTGAAAACCAAGCGTGTCTACAGTACTTGGCTAAGCACTGAAGTAACTGGAAGGAAGCCTGTGGATTCCAGTAGTCAAGCTCTCTGGCCATTATGATGTCAAAGTTCTAAGGCTCATGCCATAACTGACAAACTGACATACTTGTTTTCATGCCTCTGCTTCCATCTTTTGATGTTTTTTAGTTTATTTTTTTATTTTGAGATAACTGAACACTGACATGTAGCTGTAAGAAATAATACAAAGAGATTAATCAACCTTTTACCCAGTTCCCCATGATAATCTCTCTCTGAAATACAGAACAATTTCCTAACTAGAATATTAACACTGATACAGTCAAGAGGCAGAACATTTCCATCACCTCAAGGACCCTTTCTAGGACCCTTTTACAGCCTCCCAGACTCCTTCCCACCTCTACCATCTCTTTAATCCCTGGCAAGCCTAATCTATTCTCCACTTGTGTAATTTTGCCATTTCAACAATCTTATATAAATGGCATCATATAGTATGTAATCTTTCTGGACTTGCTCTTTTCCACTCAGCATAACTGGAGAATCATCTGGATTGTTGTAGGTATTACTAGTTCATTTCTTGGTATCTCTTAGTGATGCGCCATGATATGCATGTATCAGTTTGTTTAACCAACTATTGAAAGACTGTATGGTCTCCAGTTTTGGGCTATTTCAAATAAAGCTGTCATAAACATTTGTCTACAGGTTTTTGTGTAAACATGTCTTCATTCCTCTGGGCTAAATGCCCAGAAGTGCAATTGCCAGGTCATATGGTAGTGTATGTTTTGTTTCTTAAGAAACTGTCAGCCTGTTTTCCAGAGTGGCTGTGTCTTTTTTCACAATTTCGCCAGCTCTGTATCAGTGATTCAGGTCCCCCACACCCACACTAGCATCTGGCAGTGTTATTTTATTTTAGCTTTTCTGACAGCTGTGTAGTGACACGTCCTTGTGGATTGCATCTGCATTTCCCTCATGGTTAACGATGCCAAACATCCTGTCATGGGCTTATTTGACATGTGTGTACCTTCTGCAGTGTAACGGAACCTATAATCTGCTAAAATCCTGTGCAGATACAAAGCTCCCTTTCCACCAGAAAACTGGCCCTTTTATAGAAGCCAGGGTGCCATGACACAGAGGATTAAAATCCAAGTGACTCGTGAGGGCAGATGACCTCCTGGCATTGAAGCTCCCTGACCTCTTCTCACAGGCAGAGTCTCTTTCCTTAGACAACTACGGAGAATGTGAAAATTGACCCTCCTAACAATGTCTGTGATTTCCCTTACAGGCTCTTGTAATCGACATTCAAATACATATTTTAATTCCTCACTACATTCTTAGGACCTCAAGTAAAGAGTCTGTATCTGATTTATCACTTAATTTTCATAGGTATTGGCACATTGGAGGAATTAAAAGTTATTGAATGAATGAATGAAATGTTTCTTTGTCATGAGCAGAGGAATAAAAAGGATGATCTAAAATAGTCCCTTTTTCATTTACTTTATTCATTCCACAGAGAGTGTTTGAACCTGAACTAGGAGAAAATCATCTTGGTTACATCTGGGCAGCAGGGAGCAAGAGGGATCTAGGCCCAACTGTCACAAAACCAAGATCTGAATGGAGGTGACAAATTAAACAGAGTCCCACCAAAATGTGTGTAATTTGAGACTCAGGTAAATACTGCAAAGAATAAAGAGTAAGATGAGAAACTAGAAGAAGGACCTGACACCTGCCTCTGATTGTGGAAAGGGCAGGCAAGAAAGGCATCCTTGAAGAGTTCATCTGAAATGAGCTTTAAAGGATAATCTGGAATTAGGGAAGAGAGGAGAGTGTTTGTTGGGAGGGAATATTTTCATTTTCATGCTGAAAGGATAGAACGCAAGCACATGACATTTCAGAGACATGGAAGAGTTTGCTGGGTTGAGACACTAACACAAGGCATGGGAATGTGAAATAAGCCTGACATGGTAGGTAGTGGTTGGGAGCCCAGGAAGGCCTGTCATCTTAAACCCGAAGTACCATAGACATGGCATACAGATAATGTCCTCCAGAGACTTCTCACTGGTTTTAAAGGGACAGTGCCAGTCCAGACATGCTTGACTGCATTTAGAACCATGGCAGTGGCCATGGGAGGCTCACTGGGCAGGACTTTCTGGCTTTCCATCAAGCATCTGTCAGAATCTATTTAAAGTAAAAATATGCAGGCTCATTTATCTCTGCATCTTTCCCAATTCCCAGATTATCTCCCATTCTCTGCCTCTCTCTTTTGGAGAGGTTAGGGGTCAGGGATGAAATGTTTTTTTGTCATGAGCAGAGGAATAAAAGGGATGATCTAAAATAGTCCCTTTTTCATTTATTTCATTCATTCCACAGTAAGTGTTTGAACCTGAACTAGGAACTTGTCTCCTAAAATCTAATCACTGGTAAACAGCTCAGATCGGCATCAGAATCGCCTGGAGGAGCTTTATAGGCAGACTTTCACCATAGGTTCTGATGCATCAGATCCAGAATACCTGTGTTTTAAAAAAGCTTTTTGAGTGATTCTTATATGTAACAGGATTGTGAGTGACTGTTTTTCAAGTATCTGTTGAGTTAGAAGTGGTGTTCAGATACCACATTCCTTTTGTAAGGTGAAGCAAAGGAAACCTTCTCTTAGAACAGGGGAGCTTTCCTTAGTCACGTAGCATTACCTTTACATGTAATGGCTTGGCTTGATTTCTTCCAAAATGTCACTGTTAGTTCTTTTAATTTCATGAAAGACCTTTAAATGGAATAACAGTGACAGGACCTGTTTTCATTTGTTTCATTGAACACTGAACTACTCACCCTAAATATCAAAGACAGAGTACAAGGTGATCCTATGCCAATACCATTTAAGCACACCACAAAGACAAGATGGTCTTTCCTCATTATTTATTAACTTTATATATAAAAACCATAAATATTATGGGTCTTCTTCCAAGACAAAGAGAGGGAGAGCAAACAGGTGGTGATATCCATTGAATAACTGCAAGTTGCCAAGCTCTTTGCCAGGTAGTACATTACCTAATCTCCTTGCAGCAGATTTGTGAGGTAAGAATCATTATTTCTATTTTTAAAGAAGGAGAAATTGAGACTCAGTTGAGTTAAGCAACTGAGAGCCACATATGTAATGATTCATAGAGTCAAGTTTGTCTAATTTCAAAGGCATATAGTGTTTCCACAACTAAACAATGAGAAGGGAAGAAGATATATTTTAAGCCATATACATTTAGGTTGGCTCCAAATTATTTAGCTGTCATGTATCAGTATTTTCATCAACTGTCAGCATTTGCATTGGTGTTGGTACCCCTCAGTCTCCCCTTCCTGCAATGGTGAGTCGTAGAAACCTTACCACCACCAGTAGCAGATACCAACCCGCGGAGAGGAAGTTTGCATCAGCTACCAAGGTGGCAAGGAGACTCCTGCTACTCAAAGAAGCCAGATCTCAGGCTTTAGATTGGCTGGGAGTAGCAGTGAGGACTGTGAAGGTGCTCAACTGATGCCTCACGTCCTGATGCACAGTTGTTTTCACACATCTCTGACAGGTACCATTCCACTGCCTCCTTAGCCTGATCCCCATCCTGGGTCTCTGTCCCTGTGAGTCATTTCTCTTCTGATTCTGCCACTGTGGACCTTCTACTACCCACTAATTGATGTTTGCCTTCACAAAGGTAGGAACGGGGTGCACAGGCCTCTGCAGTGAGCGAGCACTTGCTCCACTGCCCTTTGCTGTCCTCTTCTGACCACACCTGGAAGTTATGTTTGGGCAAAGGCAGATATTAGCATGAAGCCTGGCACAGAAAACATGAGGGTATGCCGAAAACCTAACTAGATAAGGTGAATTATATTTCGATGCAATATTTTTAAAAGTAAAATTTCAAAACATGCACTAAAATGTATTTTAAACTTCAGTAAAACACATGAGGGACAAAATATCTAAAATGCATCCTAAAGTAGTATTCCTAGTTTATAATATAGGCATAGACCTTGCCATCTGTCTTTTCATCCAAGGGAAAGGTCTAATGCTACAGTGAACAAATAATGCTACCAGTATTGATCAACTTTTTTCATCATTCATATATATGAAAACAAATTTAGAAGAAACCAACAGTAAAAGAGAGAAGTTCCAAGTGGAGCCAACCTAACAGGTGACTGACTCCTGAAGAAAACAGGTAATTAAGAGAACAGAAAAAAATTGATTTAAAAAAACCCTAACATTTTCAAAGTTAGCCAAAAATAGGTGGCTATGAAACAAGAACAATTAAAGAAAGAGATTTCTTGGAAATTAAAGGTATCATTGGTCAATTCAGTATTTAATAGAAAGGCTTGAAGACTGAGTTAAGGAATCTCATTTGGCCTGGACACATGGTACGTCCGTCTTTCAGTTTTAATGACCTAAGATTATCTTTTTCTTCCACAATAGGTAGAATTATTCATCCTTCAGTAAGAAGCAGCTTAATATTTGGAATGATGTAAATGCTATTTCAATTTATAAAATCAACATATAAACAAAACCTGGGAGACAATGACTGTAAAAGAATCAGACTAACAATATTGATAATGTAAAAAAATCAAGTCAATTTTAAGGCAGTAAAGAGATGTGGAAAGTAACGTCAGGTAACTTTTCTTACATAGCAAGGAATCAACATATACTATCTAAAATTAATGTAGCAAAATATGGAGTTTAAGCATATTCTTTAAAATTACAGATAACCACCCAAAGAACCAAAGTAATATAACTGGAACAACTTAGGAGTGGATGGATAAAGAAAGATGAACTAAGCTTCTCATCTTAGATACTATCTATCTAAAGCTGATAAACACGGAATGGAAGTATTACCACACATTTCAGCAGAACAAAAAAAATGTTTACAAATAGGGAGTTGGATTAGAAATGGGGAGGAGGGCCAGTAGAGACTTTACTTTTCACTTGGTACCACTCTGTACTGAACTTGCGTATGTATGACTTTTACACTATACGACTTAAAAAGTAAAAAATAAACGTTCCACAGCGGCAGCTCTTGGCCCCAGTTCCTTCCCCAGCTGGTCTCTCTCCTTACACCGACGGTCAGAATCTACCGACACAGGAAAGAGTAAGACAAGAAAAGAGATTCTACCCTGAAGTTTAGCTTTGCTAGGGGAATTTTTCTTTGTGCTTGTGTTCTATCTTTCAAATGATGTGATCTTTTTGAATGTAACTTTTGACTGATCTGTGATATCTAGAATGTCTTTAAAGTTTTACTAAAGTTTGGTATCCTTCTGTTACTTCTTCACAAGAGTAATCCTGACTCACTGGCCCTTACTGTGATCCTGGTTTTCTACCAACAGAAGATTGTCTATCAATTATACTTTAATAATAATAATAATAATAATAACCCGCTAACTTCTGCACTTAGTAAGATCGCCATTCAGAAAAAAAATTTTACTTCAAGAACCAGAGAAGCCATTACTGTGTTTAAAGCAGGGTATGACACAATTAGTTATATTTCAAAACCTTTCATTCAGGCTGTGATGTGGAAAGTGGACTGGAGATACACAGGGAATACAGGGACACTAGGTGATTAGTAATTCAAGCAAGTAATTAAAATGCTTGTAGGAGGATAACATGGTACAAATAGAGCAATAGTCAGATTCAAGAGATTTCGTGGTTAACATTAAGGTCTATTGGATTACCAAGGAGAGAAAGGAAGAGGAATGAGTCAGGGATAATTTCCAAGTTTCTGACTTGTTTCAATAGCTGGATAGTTGATCCATTCACTGAGAGTCAAGTGAACTGAAATGTTTGTTTTTAATATGCTGTTTGAAGTATCCCAGGATAGTCACATAGAAATATCAAAGGAGCACTTAATATAGGAGCCTTATTCAGGAGAGGCCTGGATTAGATACATCTGTGAGCCATCTACCCAAAGGTTGTTAATGAAGCTATGTACATGGCAGAGATCATCTAGAGAGATTATAGTGGGAAGGATTCAGACTGAGCCCTAAAATAATCTAGAAAATTATGATAGTAAATGCAGGAATTAGCGGTTTTTAGTAAAGAGAAAATAATTTCATTAATACTCAAGAATCATGGGCCACACTGTCCCCACTTTTATTCAACAAAGTAGTGGATGTCCCAGCCACAGCAATCAGACAACACAAATTAAAAAAAGGTATCCAGATTGGCAAGGAAGTGCTCAAACTGTCCCTGTTTGCAGATGACATGATATTCTATATAAAAAACCCTAAAGAAACCACTCCAAAACAACTAGAATTATATCTGAATTCAGCAAAGGGGTGGGATACAAAATTTAATACATAGAAATCTGTTGCATTTCTATACACTAATGATAAACTAGCAGAAAGAAAAATCAGGAAAACATTCCATTCACAATTGCATCAAAAAGAACAAAATACCTAGGAATAAACCTAACCAAGGAAGTGAAAGACCTGTACTCTGAAAACTGCAAGACACTCATGAGAGAAATTAAAGAAGACACCAATAAATGGAAACACATCCTGTGCTCATGGAGAGGAAGAATTCATATTGTCAAAATGGTCATTCTGCCTAAAGCAATCTACAGATTCAATGCAATCCCTATCAAAATACTGATAGCATTCTTCCACAAATTAGAAAAAATAGTTCTAAAATTCATATGGAACCATAAAAGACCCCAAATAGCCAAAATGGTCCTGAGAAGGAAGGAAGAATAAAACAGGGGGGATCATGCTCCCCGACTTCAAGCTTTGCTACAAAGCCACAGTAATCAAAACAATTTGGTACTGGCACACGAACAGACCTACAGACCAGTGGAACAGACTAGAGAGCCCAGATATAAACCCAAGCATATATGGTCAATTAATATATGATAAAGGAGCCATGGATATACAATGGGGAAATGACAGCCCCCCTTCAACAGCTGGTGTTGGCAAAACTGGACAGCTACATGCAAGAGAATGAAACTGAATTACTGTCTAACTCCATACAGAAAAGTAAACTCAAAGTGGATCAAAGACCTGAATATGTCATGAAACCATAAAACTCCTAGAAGAAAACATAGGCAAAACTCTCTTGAACATAAACATAAGCAACTTCTTCATGAACATATCTCCCCGGGGCAAGGGAAACAAAAGACAAAATGAACAAGAGGGATTATATAAAATTTAAAAGCTTCTGTACAGCAGAGGACACCATCAGCAGAACAAAAAGACACCCTACAGTATAGGAGAACATATTTGTAAATGACATATCCAACAAGGGGTTAACATCCAAAATATATAAAGAACTCAGATGCCTCAACACCCAAAAAATGAATAACCCTATTTAAAAAGTGGGCAGAGGATATGAACAGACATTTCTCCAAAGAAGAAATTCTAATAGCCAACAGGCACATGAAAAGATGCTCCACACCACTAATTATCATGGAAATGCAAATTAAAACCGCAATGAGGCATCACCTCACCCCAGTTAGGATGGCCAACATAGAAAATACTAGGAACAACAAATGTTGGCTAGAATGCAGAGAAAGGGGAACCCTCCTACACTGCTGGCGGGAATGTAAACTAGTTCAACCAGTCTGGAAAGCAGTATGGAGGTTCCTCAAAAAACTCAAAATAGAAATACCACTTGACCCAGGAATTCCACTCCCAGGAATATACCCTAAGAATGCAGGATCCCAGTTTGAAAAGGACATATGCACCCCTATGTTTATCACAGCACTATTTACAATAACCAAGAAAAGGAATCAACCTAAGCGTCCATCAGAAGATGAATGGATAAAGAAGATGTGGTACATATACACAATGGAATATTATTCAGCCATATGAAGAAAACAAATCCTACCTTTTGCAACAACACGGATGGAGGTAGAGGGTATTATGCTCAGTGAAATAAGCCAGGCGGAGAAAGACAAGCATCAAATGATTTCACTCATCTGTGGAGCAAATGAGTGAAGAAAAACTGAAGGAACAAAACAGCAGCAGACTCACAGAACCCAAGAATGGACTCACAGTTACCAAAGGGAAAGGGACTGGGGAGGATGGGTGGGAAGCAAGGGATAAGGGGGAAGAGGGGGAAGAGGGGGAATTATGATTAGCACACATAATGTGGGGATTTGGGGTTGGGGAGGGGGAGGGCACGGGGGAGGCAGTATAGCACAGAGAAGACAAGTAGTGACTCTATAGCATCTTACTACACTGATGGACAGTGACTACAATGGGGTATGTGGTGGGACTTGATAATGGGGGGAGTCCAGTAACCACAATGTTGCTCATGTACTTGTTTATTAATGATACCAAAAAAAAAAAAGAATCATGGGCCACATAGGTCTTAGTTACATAGACTTCTTAAAACAGCCTTTTAAAATATGTAAAAATAACTTTAGCTTGCAGACAATACAGAAATAGGCCACCTGCTGTATTTGGTCTACTGGCCTTGCTGACCCCCTGGCATGTATCTACAACTTCTTTATCAGTGTACCTATGAAAAGGAGGAGATTGGGTGGTAATTTGAAGATTGAGGCAGGTGTTCATTTTTTTGTTTGTTTTAAAACTGGAGAGAGATGAAATCAATGGCAGCAACCCAAATAAAAATAATTAAGTATAAATACAAAAGAAATAGGGTAAAATCCCTAAGAAGACAAGGGTGATGGGATTCAAAACAGAATGAACAACTTGCCTCTACAAAGAGCAATTCCTCCATTTTGACTAAAATAAAAGGGAGAATAAGTTCAATAGGAAGGTCTAGCTACACCTGTGATGAAATGCCATTGGTGTGGTCTTAAAGGAGACAACCCAAAAAACCAGTAGCTTAGGCAAGGCTTGCTTCTCCATCAAGTTAAAATAACATAGACCCAATAGTTGTCTAGAGGTTCCAGGCCAAATAATCCTGAGTTAGCCCTATGAATGACTGAGTGTGATTTAGCGATAAATCTAGTAAAATTACAGTTACATAACTTTTTTCTTTGGTTTTCTGTTTTTATTTCGGTATCATTAATCTACAATTACATGAAGGACATTATGTTTACTAGGCTCCCCACTTCACCAAGTCCCCCCCACATCCCCATTCACAGTCACTGTCCTTCAACATAGTAAGATGCTGTAGAATCACTACTTGTCTTCTCTGTGTTGCACAGCCCTCCCCGTGCCCCCCCAACACTATACATGCTAATCGTAATGCCCCCTTTCTTTTCTTCCTGCCCTTATCCCTCACTTCCCACCCATCCTCCCCAGTCCCTTTCCCTTTGGTAACTATTAGTCCATTCTTGGGTTCTGTGCTTCTGCTGCTGTTTTGTTCCTTCAGTTTTCTTTTGTTCTTATACTCCACATATGAGTGAGACCATTTGGTACTTGTCTTTCTCTGCCTGGCTTATTTCACTGAGCATAATACCCTCTAGCTCCATCCATGTTGTTGCGAATGGTAGGATTTGTTTTTTTCTTAGGGCTGTGTAATATTCCATTGTGTATATGTACCACATCTTCTTTATCCATTCATCTACTGATGGACATTTAGGTTGCTTCCATATCTTGGCTATTGTAAATAGTGCAGCAATAAACATAGGGGTGCATCTGTCTTTTTCAAACTGGAGTGCTGCATTCTTAGGGTAAATTCCTAGAAGTGGAATTTCTGGGTCAAATGGTATTTCTATTTTGAGCATTTTGAGGAACCTCCATACTGCTTTCCATAATGGTTGAACTAATTTACATTCCCACCAGCAGTGTAGGAGGGTTCCCCTTTCTCCACAACCTCACCAACATTTGTTGTTGTTTGTCTTTTGGATGGTAACCATCCTTATTGGTGTGAGATGATATCTCATTGTGGTTTTAATTTGCATTTCTCTGATGACAAGCAATGTGGAGCATCTTTTCATGTGTCTGTTGGCCATCTGAATTTCTTCATTAGAGAATGGTCTATTCAGCTCCTCTGCCCATTTTTTAATTGGATTATTTGCTTTTTGTTTGTTGAGGTGTGTGAGCTCTTTATATATTTTGGATGTCAACCCTTTATCGGATCTGTCATTTTCGAATATATTCTCCCATACTGTAGGATAACTTTTTGTTCTATTGATGGTGTCCTTTGCTGTACAGAAGCTTTTCAGCTTGATATAGTCCCATTTGTTCATTTTTGCGTTTGTTTCCCTTGCCCAGGGAGATATGTTCAAGAAGAGGTCACTCATGTTTATGTCTAAGAGATTTTTGCCTATGTTTTTTTCTAAGAGTTTTATGGTTTCATGACTTACATTTAGGTCTTTGATCCATTTTGAATTTACTTTTGTGTATGGGGTTAGACAGTGATCCAGTTTCATTCTCTTACATTTGCTGTCCAGTTTTGCCAGCACCATCTGTTGAAGAGACTGTCATTTCCCCATTGTATGTCCATGGCCCCTTTATCGAATATTAGTTGACCATATATGTTTGGGTTAATGTTTGGAGTCTCTATTCTGTTCCATTGGTCTGTGGCTCTGTTCTTGTGCCAGTACCAAATTGTCTTGATTACTGTGGCTTTGTAGTAGAGCTTGAAGTTGGAGAGTGAGATCCCCCCCCCCCACTTTATTCTTCCTTCTCAGGATTGCTTTAGCTATTCGGGGTCTTTGGTGTTTCCATATGAATTTTTGAACTATTTGTTCCAGTTCATTGAAGAAAGCTGTTGGTAATTTGATAGGGATTGCATCGAATCTGTATATTGCTTTGGGCAGGACAGCCATTTTGATGATTTAATTCTTCCTAGCCAAGAGTATGGGATGAGTTTCCATTTGTTAGTGACCTCTTTAATTTCTCTTAAGAGTGTCTTATAGTTTTCAGGGTATAGCTCTTTCACTTCCTTGGTTAGGTTTATTCCTAGGTATTTTATTCTTTTTGATGCTATTGTGAATGGAATTGTCTTCCTCATTTCTCTTTCTATTAGTTTATTGTTAGTGTATAGGAAAGCCACAGATTTCTGTGTATTAATTTTGTATCCTGCAATTTTGCTGAATTCCGATATTAGCTCTAGTAGTTTCAGAGTGGAGTCTTTAGGGTTTTTATGTACAATATCATGTCATCTGCAAAAAGTGACAGTTTAACTTCTTCTTTACCAATCTGGATTCCTTGTATTTCTTTGTTTTGTCTAATTGCCATGGGTAGGACCTCCAGTACTATGCTGAATAGCAGTGGGGATAGTGGGCATCCCTGTCTTGTTCCCGATCGCAGAGGAAAAGCTTTCAGCTTTTCGCTGTTCAGTATGATGTTGGCTGTGGGTTTATCATATATGGCCTTTATTATGTTGAGGTAGTTGCCCTCTATACCCATTTTGTTGAGAGTTTTTATCATGAATGGATGTTGAATTTTATCGAATGCTTTTTCAGCATCTATGGAGATGATCATGTGGTTTTTGTCTTTCTTTTTGTTGATGTGGTGGCTGATGTTGATGGATTTTCGAATGTTGTACCATCCTTGCATCCCTGGGATGAATCCCACTTGGTCATGGTGTATAATCCTTTTGATGTATTTTTGAATTCAGTTTGCTAATATTTTGTTGAGTATTTTTGCGTCTACGTTCATCAGGGATATTGGTGTGTAGTTTTCTTTTTTGGTGGGGTCTTTGCCTGGTTTTGGTATTAGGGTGATGTTAGCTCCATAGAATGAGTTTGGGAGTATCCCCTCCTCTTCTATTTTTTGGGAAACTTTAAGTAAAATGGGTATTATGTCTTCCCTGTATGTCTGATAAAATTCCGAGGTAAATCCATCTGGCCCGGGGGTTTTGTTCTTTGGTAGTTTTTTGATTACCGCTTCAATTTCATTGCTGGTAATTGGTCTGTTTAGATTTTCTGTTTCTTTCTGGGTCAGTCTTGGAAGGTTGTATTTTTCTAGGAAGTTGTCCATTTCTCCTAGGTTTCCCAGCTTGTTAGCATATAGGTTTTCATAGTACTCTCTAATAATTCTTTGTATTTCTGTGGGGTCCGTCGTGATTTTTCCTTTCTCGTTTCTGATTCTGTTGATTTGTGTTGACTCTCTTTTCCTCTTAATAAGTCTGGCTAGAGGCTTATCTATTTTGTTTATTTTCTCGAAGAACCAGATCTTGGTTTCATTGATTTTTGCTATTGTTTTATTCTTATCAATTTTATTTATTTCTTCTCTGATCTTTATGATGTCCCTCCTTCTGCTGACCTTAGGCCTCATTTGTTCTTCTTTTTCCAATTTCGATAATTGTGACATTAGACCATTCATTTGGGATTGTTCTTCCTTCTTTAAATATGCCTGGATTGCTATATACTTCCCTCTTAAGACTGCTTTTGCTGTATCCAACAGTAGTTGGGGCTTTGTGTTGTTGTTGTCTTTTGTTTCCATATATTGCTGGATCTCCATTTTGATTTGGCCATTGATCCATTGATTATTTAGGAGCGTGTTGTTAAGCCTCCATGTGTTTGTGAGCCTTTTTGCTTTCTTTGTACAGTTTATTTCTAGTTTTATGCCTTTGTAGTCTGAAAAGTTGGTTGGTAGGATTTCAATCTTTAGGAATTTTCTGAGGCTCTTTTTGTGGCCTAGTATGTGGTCTATTCTGGAGAATGTTCCATGTGCACTTGAGAAGAATGTGTATCCTGTTGCTTTTGGATGTAGAGTTCTGTAGATGTCTATTAGGTCCATCTGTTCTAGTGTGTTGTTCAGTGCCTCTGTGTCCTTACTTATTTTCTTTCTGGTGGATCTGTCCTTTGGAGTGAGTGGTGTGTTGAAGTCTCCCAGAATGAATGCATTGCATTATAGTTCCTCCTTTAGTTCTGTTAGTATTTGTTTCACATATGTTGGTGCTCCTGTATTGGGTGCATATATATTTATAATGGTTATATCCTCTTGTTGGACTGAGCCCTTTATCATTATGTAATGTCCTTCTTTATCTTTTGTTACTTTCTTTATTTTGAAGTCTGTTTTGTCTGATACTAGTATTGCAACACCTGCTTTTTTCTCTCTGTTGTTTGCATGAAATATCTTTTTCCATCCCTTGACTTTAAGACTGTGCATGTCTTTGGGTTGAGGTGAGTCTCTTGTAAGCAGCATATGGATGGGTCTTGCTTTTTTATCCATTCTATTACTCTGTGTCTTTTGATTGGTGCATTCAGTCCATTTACATTTAGGGTGATTATTGAAAGGTATGTACTTATTGCCATTGCAGGCTTTAAGTTTGTGGTTACCAAAGGTTCAGGGTTAGCTTCTTTACTATCTTACTTCTAACTTAACTCGCTTATTGAGCTATTATAAACATGGTCTGATGACTCTTTATTTCTCTCCCTTCTTATTCCTCCTCCTCCCTTCTTCATATGTTGGGTGTTTTGTTCTGTGCTCTTTTTAGGAGTGCTCCCATCTAGAGCAGTCCCTGTAAGATGCCCTGTAGAGGTGGTTTGTGGGAGGCAAATTCCCTCAACTTTTGCTTGTCTGGGAATTGTTTAATCCCTCCTTCATATTTAAATGATAATCTTGCTGGATACAGTAGTCTTTTTCGAGGCCCTTCTGTTTCATTGCATTAAGTATATCATGCCATTCTCTTCTGGCTTGTAGGGTTTCTGTTGAGAAGTCTGATGATAGCCTGATGGGTTTTCCTTTGTAGGTGACCATTTTTTTTCTCTCTGGCTGCCTTTAATACTTTGTCCTTGTCTTTGATCTTTGCCATTTTAATTATTATGTGTCTTGGTCTTGCCCTCCTTGGATCCCTTGTCATGGGAGTTCTGTGTACCTCTGTGGTCTGAGAGGCCTTTTCCTCCCTTAGTTTGGGGAAGTTTTCAGCAATTATTTCTTCAAAGACACTTTCTATCCCTTTTTCTCTCTCTTCTTCTTCTGGTACCCCTATAATGCGGATATTGTTCCGTTTCAATTGGTCACTCAGCTCTCTTAGAATTCTTTCATTCCTGGAGATCCTTTTATCTCTCTCTGCATCAGCTTCTCTGTGTTCCTGTTCTCTGTTTTCTAGTCCATTAATGGTCTCTTGCATCTCGTCCATTCTGTTTTGAAGTCCTTCCAGAGCTTGTTTTATTTCTGTATTCTCCTTCCTTAGTTCTTGCATATTTCTCTGCAAGTCCATCAGCATGGTTATGACTTTTGTTTTGAATTCTTTTTCAGGAAGACTGGTTAAATCTGTCTCCCCAGGTTCCTTCTCAGGGGAAGATGTAGCAGATGCCGAAGCTGTCTGGGTTAGTCTTGTCTGGATCAAATTTTTTTGCCTTTTCATGTTGATAGGTGCAGTTGAGTGCTATTGACGCATCTATCAGCTTTCCACTAGGCTCCTGGCCTTTCTTTACTGGGACAACTGCGACCCCTAGTGGTTTCTGTTGGGCAATTGCGTGTAGACTGGGTCTTTGTATCTTGTCCGGCTGGTATGGAGGAAGCTCCCTTGCTGAGGGCGTGGCCAGCCTCAGGCTGCTTCTCTGCTTTGGCAGGGCCCCAGAGAGGTAATGGATGGGGGTGCTGTTTGGCTGTTTACCTCCATGAGGGGTCTCAGAGCTGTTGCCCAAGGAGTTAGTGTGCCCGGGTTTCCCTGGAATTTCCAGCTGCTGGACTGTGACCTGGGATGTTTCCATCCAGCTGTGGTGTCCCTGTCCCTTTAAGACTTTCAAAAAGCACTCGCTTTTCTTTGTCACAGGGGCATCGGCTTCGGGACCCGCCCAGAGGTCTTGCTGCCCCATTTCCCTAGTTTCCAGCCCTCCATGCAGGCACTGTGTCTGAGCTCTGGTGCGGATGGCTGGGGCTGGGTGTTCAGCAGTCCTGGGATCCCTCTCCCTCCCTGCTCCTACTCCTCTCCTCCTGCCGGGAGCTGGGGTGAGCGGCGCTTGTGTCCCGCCGGGCGGGGCTTGTATCTTACCCCCTTTCACCAGGCGCTGGGCTCTCGCACGTTTGGATGTAGTCTGGCTGTTGTCCTGTGTCTTCTGGTCTCTCTTTTAGGATTAGTTGTATTTGTTGTACTTTCAAAAATATATATGTTTTTGGGAGGAGATTCCCACTGTCCTACTCATGCCACCATCTTGGCTCTGCCTCCCAGTTACATAATTTTTTAAAAAATGAAGTTACCTGAAACAAAAAATATATGACTTGTGAATAATAATAAAAAAAAAGATGGCTACTGTAGTGTCTTTTTGGAACTCGTATTTTGGAAGACCAAATGAGCTTGAGTGGGCTGCGTACTTGGTGGACAAAGTGCTCTGTTCCTGGTTTCTGTGTTTCCCACTTCCTTGGCCAAATGACTTCCCTCGTTTAAAAGTGCATTTTTCTGTCTTTAGTCTTTTAGACCAGCTGCTAGGAGCCAATGCAGTTCTCTTGCGACATCTTTTCAGAGTATCACAAAACTTCGCTCAGCAGAGAACACACACGATGACAGCTTACGCTTTATCACTGTATATAGCCCCGAGCCTTCTTTGTCTGCCTAGTCCTTGCAATGCAGATATAGGAAAGGAGTTGGAAAAAAGGTAAAGAGAGCTCTTACCTTTATGCCCTGCAAGGCAGAGACCCCACCTTGAGTCTGTAATGTGTGGTAGTAATTCAGACAGACCAGTTTTTAAAAGTGCGTGCCTTAGCTACACCCCCCTGGAGTGGCGGGCACTTATCATACTCTGGTGGGGCACGGAACAGTGGGCTGTACAGTGGGAAGTTGAGAGCAGCCGAGTCACTTCCCTCTCTCTGTCCAAGAGAGTCAGTGCTAGACTGACTGAACTATAGAGAGACAAGAGTGGTGTGATGTGACTCCTGGGCTTTGGAGTTGGGCAAGCCAACTTAAAACTCATGGCCAACTCATTGAGGATTTGTAAGCTTGGGCACGCTTTCCAGGCAACGGTTTCCCCATTGTGCAATGGCGATAACACCCAGGACCTCTCTGACCACTAGTGGCACGTCCTACATGGGTTGGGCAACATGGTCCCATGCACACTGGCCCTCCTCTATAAGCAGTGGCTCATTCCCAAGAATGCTTGGCTACCCTTTCACTTGTGTGCCTGCTGAGGAAGCTAGTAAAAGATTCCGGAGCATCCTAATGGAGCCCCAACATGCCCCATGAGAGCACAGCTCAGCCCCAACTGGGCCAGAGAGCAAGCATGAGGCACAGCAGTGGGTGCGGAGGGACTGCCCGCAGACAGGCTGACATGGCTTCTCTCCAGCTGCTTCCTGCCGTCACAGAGACCACAGAAATCTCTGCTTCCCAAGTTTAGGGTTCTTCTTCACTTAATAGGTGAATTTCACAGGTTTTTGTCTATTGGATGCTTCATAAATTTTAATAAGTTGTTTTACATCATTTGCATCTCAATAAACCTGGAAAGATCTTCATAAGAAGTAAAGCTTAGTAAGAGACTATATATACACACTTCTCCACCCCAAGCATCCTGTGTGGCTTCATTGCAATTTATTCTATCTCTAAAGATGTAAGCATTGATATAAAAATGTGAGCTGTTAAACTAAGGCAGAAATTATAACTTTTGTTCACCCACTGAAAGTTGTTTTAACATCTGTGCCAAAATAGTCTTGAAAGTATCATTTATTTCTTACAGAAAACTGGATTATGGTTGGTTCTTTTGAATCAACTATTGACTTTTTCTCATAATTCTTGTACAGTTTTTTTAGACCCAAGATTCACAGGTGAGGTGGGATTTCTAGCGATGCCATGTGAAGAAGAGCGCCCTGTTCTTGCCTGTGTTACAGCTTAGTCTGGTGCAATTTCTCATTGCAAACTGCCTCGAGATATTTGGAGAAGACGTCCCTTCCCCCTGGGGGAGAGCTCGGGAATGGTGGCACCAGTAAGGCTACAGGTACTGTGAATGATTCGATTGGCTTTGGTGAGAAACAGACGGTGAGCGGGTTGCCAGGTTTCATGGGAGATGCTCAGACAGCACTGTTCTGGAGCCTGCAGTGCTTCCCAAGGGCACTGATTTCCACCTGCTCCTTCTCCCAAAGGCTGGCACACGGGTCAGGGGAGGTTTCTCACCATTGTGAGACCAAAGAAGAGATAAGACAAGGTATCTGACTTTCAGAGGTTGCTAGTGCAGATTGTTAACAGCATTAGGAGACATCATGGCAACATTCAGTGTTTGGGAATCTTTCAAAGCTTGCACTGGGACCCCCTATACACATAATCATAATAGATGTACTCTGGTTGAAAGTGGAATGAAGTGTCTAGAGCACAGCCTGTTTGACTCACCCCACACCAACCCTGCCCTTTCCTGCTCTATGGCCCTGAGGCACCACAGGAGTCCAGTGTTCTCTGAAACAGGCTGTAAAGGACCAGAATCATTGACACATGAATATAGTCACAAAAACCCTTAACAAAATAACAGCAAATAGAATTCAACAATGTATAAAAAAGTTACACACCATGACCAAGTGGGCTTTATTCCATGGATGCTACAGAGATTCAATATTTGAAAACCAATTGGTGTAATCCTCGATATAAACATGCTAAAAATGAAAAATCACACTATCATATCAACTGATGAAGATAAAACACTTGCCAAAACCTAGCACACCTTCATAATCAAAACTCCCAGAAGGATAGGAGTAGAGGGGACGTTCTTAAACTTGGTAAAGAACACTGTAAACCTCCAGCAAATGTAATACTTAATGGTGAAAGACTAAGTGATTTCCACCTCAGAACAAGATCAAGACAACTACCATATGACCCGGCAATTGTACTCTGGGCACTTATTACAGAGTAATGAAAACTTATGTTCACAGAGAGGTCTGTATGTGAATTTCTTAAGCTTCATTGAGATATACTTTCATACCATACAATTCACCCAATTTAAGCGTACAATCCAATGGTGGTGGTTAGCATATGCACAAATATGTGCAAACACCATCACAGGCAATTTTAGACCATTTTCATCATCTCAAAAAGAACCCCACACTTTTTAGATATCACTGTCCCATTTCCCTATGTATCCCTAATCCTAAGCAACCATTTTTTCTCTTTTATGGCTCTATTTACCTATTCTGGACATTTCAAATGAATGGAATCATACAATATGTGGACTTTTATGACTGGCTTCTTTCACTTAGCATAAAGTTTTCAAAGTCCATTCCTTGTTGTAGCATGTATCTTTTAATATCTTTTTTATATCCATTTTTGTGTCCTTTTAATATTCTATTTTATATCTAAGTATTCTATTGCATGGATATACCACTTTTGTTCATTCATCAGCTGATGGGTATTTGAGTTTTTTCCACTTTTTGTTTATTGTTAGGCTGGAGGAAGGAAAAACAAGGACATGCAAGCAGAACAGAGAGATACCATAAAAGGAGAACAGACCAGACCCCAAGGTCTGTGCCTTATATGGAAAGGGGACAGCTCTTCCTGAATTCCATCCTTCTGATGTGCCAACTAAAACCCGGATGTCAGCTTCCTCCCTCTTGGAAGGAATAAAGTTTCTAGTTGTCTATTATGTCACCTTTAGCCAATCATACCTCTCCACACCCCCTAGGATAGCTTGCCCACTCCTCCCCCTCCTAACCTGTTATAAGCCCCCACCTCCCTGACCGGGTGTGACTTCCCTGGCCTGTGTTTCAGACCGAGGAACATCACCCAGGAATTGCACTCAAATAAACCGCCTGGCCCTTTGTTGCCTCTTGTCGCCTGCTTATTTTGGCTAGAATTTATCTTACATTTATCATTAATAGAGCTGCTATAAGCATTGTGTATAAGTTTTTGTGTGAACATACATTTTCATTTCTCTTTGCTGTGTACTTAGGAATGGAATTTCTGGGCCATTTGTTCACTCTATGTTTTACCATTTGAGATCCTACCAGATTATTTTTCAAATTTGTCCCACCATTTTACATTCCCACCAGCAGTGCAGGAAGGTTTCAATTTCTCCACAGCATCACCAATACTTATTTCCTGCTTTTAAAAAAAATCTAGACTGATGATCTCTGCCTTTTGATTGTGTTTCATAAGCCATTCACATTTAAGGTATTTATCAATATAGTTTTATTTACAACTACATTTTATTTTTTGTTTTTATGTCTAATGTATTTTTTGTTCCTCTAGTACTCTGTTACTGCTTTCCTATTACATTAAGTGGTATTTTCTAAAATACCATTTTAATTTCTATGAGATTTTTCACTGTAATTTTAAAAGTTCTTTCCTTAATACTTCCTTTAGGGTTTACCTAATACATCTCAACTTACCAAAATTGGCTTTAGATTTATTTTAGCTTAATACCAGTGAAATATAGAAACATTATATTATAATATATATTTATATTGAAATATATATTATATTATAATATATATTTATATTGAAATATATATTATATTATAATATATATTTATATTGAAATATATAAGAATCCCATATTGTTCCTGTGGAGTCCAGTTACCATCTGGAAAACCCTGAATACCAAACACACACACATACATACATAAATAGTCTACCAACCAAGTAAAATTCATGAAATCTGGCCAGCCCCAAATTAAAAGCCATGCAACAAAGCTGAGAAATTGAATTCGTAACCAGGAGACAGATCATCAATATGAACATACCCATAAGAAACACTTACTGGAGAAAGAAAATAACTATTATGTAAATGACTAGGATGCAAATCAAAACACCTCCCATTTCCATTAAAACTAGAAGGAGGTAGCATAGCATAGTGATTCAGGTCAGGGACTCTAGAGCCAGTGTAAAGCTCTGAAAATCGATGCTGTGGGGTCCTGTTCCAGTGAGGAAAACATGCTATGCCTTAGTTTTCTATTTTGGAACCAAGGATAGTAATAATACCTTCCTTCTAAGTTGCTGTGAAGATAAGTGTGTTACCATTTGTAAGAAATACAAAGATACTTTATGGGTTGTATAAATGCACATGAAATTAAAGAAACACACATCAGCCAGTCACCTGTCATAAAAACACACTAAGTAGATAGTTCGTTCCATTTTACCTCCTTTATTGCCGAATCCCAGCTGCACTTAACACTGAAATCCTGGAAGGCAGACTGTGTCTCTTCTCTGCATCCTCAGGGCCTATTCTGTTGCCCAGAGGACAGGAAATGCTCTCTTAATGGAAATTTTTGTTGTTCACATTGTTGTTTAAAGGTTTCATTTTTTATAATCATTAATAATTGCAGCTGATGAACACCAAAAAAGTTGTCACCTGTAAAGATCATGCTCCAACTCAGGCATGAGTACCCAGTAATGTAGAGCTGAGCTGCTACTGGGGAAGCTGGTGGCAAATGTAAGGGCAGATGGCAGGAATCTTCAAAGTTCAAAGTGCACAGTAGTGTCAGATTCGGGGCCAGAGCAGTCTCAGCCGAGCTGCCCAGCAGCCTCAGGGACACACCCAGTGTTCTTGCCCACTTCCCACTGGCTCTGGAGAACCCAGCAGAGGCGGCTGGGCCCAGAGTTGGTGCCCTGAGTTTATCTGTTCAGGTATGCAGCTTTATTTGTTGTTGTTAGTGTTTCAAGCAAATCTCTTTTCAACTTCAACCTTTCAGTATTTCTTAGGTTTTAGAAGTTTTGCTTATAAGAAGCACTTAATTAAATATTTTTTCCACTTTCATATGTCATTTAACCAGAAGATTTAGTCCATTTTCATTGAATATAAGTGCTGATACAACAGTACATCTTATTTTGTGCTTCCCATTTGCCCCATCTCTTCTGTTTCCCTTCCTCTTTGTCTGTCCTTGAATTCTTTTGGATCCATAACTAAGTCATTACACCGTCTCTCTCCTCCAGGTGAAACCAAGCAGGAACCTCCCCTTGATGAAGCCCCTCAGACCTCTCATTAACAAAGAGACACCAAGTCTCTCAGTTATGACCCAGAGTGTGGGAATTTGACTGGGTAGTTAAAAATTAGAGAAAATGGGAGTTTGCAAACAAAGGTAAAGCAAACTAAACAGGCATAGGTTGCTTAGGTCCCCCTCCAGACCATAGATAAACTCTTGACTCATGTACCCTTGAGACATTTCATAGCAACTTAGACGTCCACCAGATGAGCCACCTGCTGACGGCAAGCACTCAGACCCCAGACTGGGTGGAGCCAGAAGACTGATGACTAAGATTCACCCCACCACTAACCATCAGAAGACTGGGCATGAGCCAATCAAGCACCCTGCAACCCTTTCCATAATTTTGCCTTTAAAAATCCTTGTTTGTAAGGGAATGGGAGTTCAGGACTTTGAGCGTCAGCTACCCATTCTCCTTGATTGGCACCCTGTATAAATGCCTGCTTTCTTTCACTGCACACCAGAGTCATGTTTTGTTTTCTTGCTGCACATTGGGTGAATGGACCCAGGTTTCTTCGGTTCAGTAACAGAGGCTGACGTTACTCTATTATTTTTATTCTAGGGATTAGCCTGGAAATGCGCCACCTACATTTATTTATCAAAGTCCAGCATTCATGGATGCTTACTATTCTCCTAGAAAATAACAAAAACAAGATCTATGTTCCTTTTTCTGCATGTATTTTGGAGAATATATGTATCCATATCTGTTGGAACTAGGAGTGAAATTGCTGGTAGTAGGGTATACAAATGTCAGCTTTAATATTTAATAGGTACTGCCAAACAATTGTATGTGATTGTACCAACTTACATTCCCATCAGTACTGTATGTGTAACAGAGTGAAAAGTTGATATCTCTGCCTTCATAGGGTATCTGTCACCTTTGCTGCCTTAATCTTTGGGTCAGAAAGCTTCTGCTCAGCCCAGCAGCCCTGCACATAGGCTTGTCAGTCATCAAAAGGAATTTTGCTCATGACTTAAGATTTATGCAACCAACCCCTATCTGAAACTCACCTCCCTCGAGGTGATAAAGAAGTGTGTACAGGAATGATGACCGGATTGTCAAGGACTTATAGGAACATCATGGGCAGATCCATATCAACAAAATGACTGGAGTCAGCTAATCAAGGACAAGGAGTTTCACAACCCTCCTCAGACCCTTGCTGACGTCCACATGGGTGATCATCATCCCCTGACCTCAACACCCTCCTGCTACGCACTTCCTTAATATAAAAGAAGCTCGATATCAACCCTAAGTTAAGACGGTGCTTTAGGACATGAGTCTACCATCTTCTTGGTCTGCTGGCTTTCCAAATAAAGTCACAACACATTGTCTCTCAACATATTGCCCTGTCATGCAGCGAGTGGCATGAACTTGGACTCAGTAATATGTGTTCTGAATTACCTCTCATCATTGAAAACATGTGGTGTCATCTATGATTTTAATGGATCTGGTGGCTGTGTATTGGTACCTTATTGTGGTTTTATAATTTCCTGATGTCTAATGCAGTTGAGCACCTTTTTCTATATTTATTGGCCATTTGGATATCCTAATGTTTTTATTTATTAATTTGGGGATGCTATATTATTTATATCTGCTCCTTAAATCAAACTTGTTTTGTTCTTCAGAATGTTCCGTATCTTCAATAAATTTTTTTGTTAGCTCTTCTCTCAATTACTGAGAAAGGTAAGTTAGTGGTAGATTTGTCAGTTAGCTTTGTCATCCTATTTTTGCTTTATTTTGAAGCTACATTACTAAATACAAAAAGTTTATGAATATTTTCTTGATGAATTAACTCTTTCATTGTTCCTACCTTCTCTACCTCTAGCAATGTTTGTGTCTTGATGTTTTTTTATCTAAATGTAGCTACATTAACTTTTTATGGTGAATATTTTGCCAGGTGTATCTTTTTCCAGCTTTCAATTCTCAGTGTCTGTTTATCTTTACATTTTAGCGTATGTTAGATTTTTAAAAATCTAGTCTGACAGTATTTTTCTTTTAATTGCATAGTTCAGTTCTTGTGCATATCTAGTGATTACTGGTAGGCCTGGATTTATTGCTACCATTTTCTTAGATGCTTTTCATTTGTCCAAATTTTTCAGTTTCTAGTTGTGTGTGTGTATATGTGTGTGTGAGTTTCCTTCTCCCTCTTTCCTGTCCCATACTCTGCCTACTTATTTGGAAATAGCAACCTCTGTGTTTTGAGTTTTGTCAAGGAGCATTTCTCTACCAGAACAACTATGATGAACATATTGATGTAGCTTCTAACGTATGGATGCCCTTTCACTCCCAGAGAAACTGTTGCTTCCAGGTAGTTGTCTTGGTGGAGTGATACATTTTTTTATCTTGGTGCTACCTGGGTTACCTTAACTTGATTAAACGAATTGTGACGATTTTCGTATTTTTCAGTATTTTAAATAGGTCAGACAACTCTGAAAGGGAAAAGAGAGTTGAAAGCTAGTTAAAGGCAGTAAAGATATATTTTATTCATTACTATTCCAAGAGGAGAGAAGCTTGGGTAAAATTGAACTCAACTTCCAATACAGTAGATAGTGGGGGACTTACAGCCAACAAGCCAAGTAAGGGCGTCAATGGATGGAAAGATACCAAAAGGAGACATCAAGGTTGGGGGATTTAGACATCAAGAGTGGGAATGAGGAATCTGATCAGATACCAAGAATGGGGGATTCCACCTAAACAGACTTAGCAGGATTCTGTTAAAATTGGGCACCACAGGCCAAGGACAGGGGTCAAGGACAAGGCCGAGTAGAAGAGAGACCTCAGAGGAACCTGTCTGAGGTTATGACTAGGGTTGAGTCTTTGTCACAGGAATGGAAAGAGTGAAAGGAAACTACCAGTTAAAAAAAAAAATAAAACCAAGTATTACAGTCTAAGCCACCACACTGATCTGTCCCAAATGCCACGCACTTCTCCAGGTTCCAGCGGCAGACCCAGATGAAACGAACTTCGGCCACACATTTCACTGCAGATTGTGCCCGCAATCTATACAGTAATAATTTTGAAGCGCTAAGAGCAACACCTAACACTGAGCTGGCGAGGGCGTGGCGAGGGCGTGGCGAGGGCGTACAGTAACCGCCACTCATTGTTCTGGCAACTTCGCAGGATACTCCTCCGGGCTCCCTTTATGTTATAGGAGGAAAATGAGGCTTAGCCACGGAAGAGTTCTCACGCGTTCGGCCCCGACTGGCTCTAACAAGGGCCCTCTTTGGGGTAAGGTGACCGCGCAAGCCGTCCAGAGGCTGCAACCTCAGCGACGCGAAGCTGCCCTCCCGGAGCCACCCCGCCCGCCCGCAGGGCCCGCGCCTGCGCACTCCGACGCCCGCGCCGCGCCCCCGCAGCCTTGTGGGAAACGTGGTCCGGCGCCCCCAGGCGGAGGCGCCGGGCGGAACCGCGTCCGCACTGGCTGCCGCCGCTCCTGCCGGGTGAGTACTGGGCTGCGGCGGGACGCTCGGGGTCGTCGGAGGCCCGGAGCAGAAGGGACCCACACGGCCCGCGAGGCCCCGAGGAGCGGGGCCGACGGCGGGTGGGCCAAGGACCGCGTCCTCCCCGCCCCGCGCAGCGACAGGCCGCCAGCTCCAGGTGCGCCCTCTCTTGCCTGGGAACCCCGAGAGGGAGGGTCCCCGGATGCACTCTTTCACCGCCTGTCCCGGGAGCGCCGAGGGCGGGGGCCCCGGGGATCGGGGGTTGCTGAAAGCTCCAGGAGCCGCGCGGACGCTGAGCTCCCCCGCCGCCGGCTTTCCCGGGACCCGCCTGGGAAGCCTCGGATGCTGGACCAGGGTGCGGGCTCTCCGGGCTCCAGCAGCCGCCCTTTGTGTAAGCCGCATGTCGGGGACCCGTCCTCTGTGGTTCCGATCCAGAAGGATGCTGGCGTGGGCTCCTCTTGACCCATCTCCGCAGGAATGGGGAGGCCAGCCCTGTGCAGATTACCACCTCAGTGAATCGTTTTCTTCTTTTTAAGCAATTTTTTTCCCTTCTCAACAACAACAAAAAAGTTCCCTATAGGACAAATGGAAAATTAAGAGGAGGGAAAAACCATTTGAGAACTGTCAAAATCTTCATGTCGGCGTATTATGTATAAACAAAAATGCTTTGTTTTTAAACAAAGATGGAGATGTTAGTAACCTTTACTGTTAAAAATAAAATACATCTGATAAGAGGTTTAAAGTGCACGAATAGTAAGATTCATGATTTTTTATATTTTTATCTGTACCTCTCAAGATGGAGAACAATTTGGTTTCAAAAATGTAATATTTTGAGAACATCTGCTTAACACCAATTTTAAAAAAATTTACCTAAGTCATTCTAAAGAGTGTAAACAATTAAAATATGTGCCATATTCCTCTCTTTTAGCCTTTGTGTTCTCAGGGCTTTTTTTTTTTTTTCAGTATTATAAACAATATAGGCCATTTAGCTTTGCACTCTTGTCTCATTTTATAAATTTCTCCAAGTGAAGTTTCTGGTTCATACTGTAAGTCTTTTGATACCTCCTGTCTTGTTCTCTCCAGAAAGTGACAATTTAGAAACGTTTGCAATGTGAGAGTTCCTGATTGACCCAACCCGGTCTGGGTGTTACTATTCTCTAATTTTCTGAAAAGTGCAAATGATAGGGTTGTTTAAATTTTCACTTTGAACACTAATATTTTTATAAAATTTGCATTTTGTTTTAAACTTTGTATCTGATACACAAGTTATGTTTCCTTACTATGCAGAAATACTACATTTTCATATAGTCAGACACGAAACCCTCCTTTCATGTTTGGATCTTTGACATCATTGTTAGGAGGCCTTCTAGTCCCCTTGTGACCACAAAAAAATGTTCATCTGCATTTTCTCCTAGTTACTTTAGTTTCATTTTATGCACACATTTTTCTTCTTTTCCAGAAGGTAAGCCCCTGTTCCAATTATTGATAAATTAATTGATGAGAATTGTTACTTTCTTCGTATCATGAATTCTTACATATATATTTTTTCTTGAATCATTTAGGTTGTAGGGTTTATACTTGTTCCGCTGACCCTTTTCCCTGTTAGACAATAACATCCATGAGGGCAGATAATACATGTTTTGTTTCCTGCTATATTCACCCCCTCCCCAAGGAATGGTGCCTGGTATACAGTAGGTAGTCAACAATATATCTATAGGTGAATGAGTGATTTTGCTTATCCTGTAACACTGTTCTAATTATTGTGGTTATGTAGTATCTGGTGGTTTAGTTCTCTGCTCATCACTATTCCCTTTCAAAAATTTCCTGGCTATTGTTATATAACACAATTAACTTAAAAATATTATTAGGCATAACTTGGTTAGGAATGTGTTGTTTAGAAATTAATTTCAAAGGAGTGACAACTTAGGATGTTGTGACATCCTATCCAGGAATATGGCATGTCTCTTTCTGCCCATCTTCCTTTATCTAAATAAGCTTAATAAGTAAATTTGATGCATACATATTAGTTTCTTTATGTAGATATTGTACACTTGCTTCATCGGTAGGTATTTTGCTTTTTGTTGTTGCAGGAGTCTTGTTCCTCATAGCTTCTTTTCCTTCCCTCAGCTCTCCTTCCTCTGGACCCCGCCCATGCCCTAGGATCCAGCAGGGAGAAGAAGGCAATGGCTGCTGGGCCTCTGCCACTGAGAGCTCAGGTGGGCTCATCCTTCTCTCTCTGACCTTTCTCCTACTACTATTTAATGTGGGCTTCATTACAGAGGATGGGGCTACTGAGATCTCTGAATGTTGGATTGTTTCCCACAAAGCCCCGCTCAGGGTCCCTCGGCTGGGCTCTCAGCTGTCACTTCTCATTCAGCTGGATACCCTGGCCAGCAGAGGTCTTGGAAGTGTTCTTGGGTCGTGAGAGGACAAAGGTCCTGGTGCTTACAGGCTCATGGACTCTCGGAGGACCTAGAAGAGGTCACATCTCTGCAGGCACAGGCATGGTGGCTGCGCATGCACCTTAAGAACAAATGTGTTTAAGTACCCAGACTGTTAGTGGAGCCTGCTAGTTTTTGCTAGAACCTGGAATTGTTGCTTTTCTGGAAGAGGAAATAAGACATCAGGGGAACTTGGCCCAGTAGACCCTAGATTTTGTTTTGTTTTCTTTTTAAGGTTAGGCTTAACCTTGTCTGCAGTCCCACAGGACTTGTGCTGAGATCATGTTTTAGGGTTCTCTTAAATATATCAAAGGAACCAGTTTGAAGAGGGCTTCATTAAGACAAGGATTACTGGTGTGACTTCTGTATGTACTCCTTCCTCTCCTCAGTATCATCAGGCTCAGTTATAAAATGCAGGGCAACTGGCACAAACACCTACTAGAGAGAAGGAGCTCATTTCAGGGGAAGGGGGGAGGTTTAAGGTGAAATGTCCAGAAGAGTTTGGTTGATTGAAAGTTGTGGTTTGGTTGTTGGTGGCCTTGATTTTTTTTATTTAGTTAAAATAGTGGTAATTGAATTTTTAAATCAGCAGGGTTTTTTTCAGGTATGTTACATAAAATAATTATTTTAAAGCATATAATTCATTGAATTTTGACTTAATTTATTCACCAATACAACTGCCCCTCCCATCAAGCTGTAGAACACTTTCATCACCCCCAAAAGTGTCCTCACTCCCTTCCAGTCCTCATCCCTCACCCCAGCAACCACTAGTTTGACTTCTGAATCCCTCAGTATATGTGCCTAAGAACAAGACCCGTGTTTTACATAACCAAAATACAGTTGCCAAAGTGAGGAAACTTACACTGCTACAATACTGTCAGCTGACCTACAAGCCTTACTTATATTTGGCCACAAATGCCCCTTACCGGGTGCAGGATCTACTGAGGGCACAACTGGCATTGATTGTTACAGCTGCTGGGTTTCCCTTAATCTGGAACAGGTCCTCAGTCTTTGTCTTTGACATGGGGACACCTTTGAGGAGGAGACTGATTGACTTGGGACACATACCAGTGAAGTGTTAGTGTTCTTTCTGATTTCTTCTTTCCTCATGCATGTTTTCAACTTCCCTGTATAGCCAGTGATGTGACTATGAATTGCTCAGATATGACTTGTATCTGCCTTTAAGTGTTAGCTTATTTTTCTGAATATAAACATGAGGCATATAGCTGTAAAAAAACTTTAAAGCTCTAAGACATACTTTCAGGTCTTAAATCCTCAAAAATTACTATAGATACACATTCTTCTAGCTTTTAAAATATCTCTTTACATCCTTTGTCCATTTTTATATTGAAGTGTTTATATATAAAGAAGCCTTTTATATAATGTGAATACCAGTTCTTTGCCAGAAATTGCAAATATTGTTCCCTGTCAGTTTTTTTTTCCTGCTACAAATACATTTTGAAGTTTTATGCAGCTAGCTTTTGTTTGGCTTTGGAATCATGCTATGAAAGGCTTTCTGTACCCTAAGATATTATAAAAACACTTTTCTGCATTGTCTATTAGCTTTATTTTAAGCTTATATCCTTGAGCTGTCTGGAATTCATTTTTAAACTGTGAAGTGGGAATCTAATTTCATTTAACATGGTGCAGTGAAGCATTTCATCTGCCATCCCTTCATTAGACAGATTTTTAGCACCTGCCTACCATGTGCAAAGCTGTTCTCAATGCTGGGAGGAGAGCAGTGAATGAGACGGACACGGTCCCGTTCTCCTAGACCTTATCTTCTAGAAAGGGGAGGCAGCAATGAAGCAGAAATATTACTGAGGACATTGCTGGGCTGTGATGGCCGCATAGCAGGGTGGCAGTAGAGTGTGACCTGGGGCCTGTATTAGCTAGGCAGGGCCAGAGGGGCACCTCTGAGGGGAGGGCATTCAAAGTGATGTAATCCCCTGAGTAATCTCCATAGATTTGAAGTGCTACTTTTAAAATATACTGAATTTATATATATGTACACATATATTTATATATTATGTATAATTATATACATGTAAATATATAATTATATATTATGTAACTACAGTGTATGTATACAAACACACACATATATATACACACATACATGTGTGTGTGTCTCCATGTTTTAAGTTGACCCTTGAACAACACAGGTTTGAACAGTGCAGGTCCACTTAACACAGATTTTTTTTCAATAGATATATTGAAAATTTTTTTGGAGACATGCAACAATTTGAAAAGATATTTTCCTTTCTCTAGCTTACTTTATTGTAAGAATATAATATGTAATATATATACAAGATATGTTAGTTAACTGTTTGTGTTTCAGTTAAGGCTTCCAGTCAACAGTAGGCTATTAGTAGTTAAGTTTTTGAGGAATTAGAAGTTATATGTGGATTTTCAATTCCATGGGGTCAGCACTTCCAACTCCCATGTTGTTTAGGACCAGCTGTTTAGATATGTGTATGTATATATATATATATACACACACACACACACACACACACACATGCTTAAACACACAAGTTTATTTTTCTGAATTACATTCTATTGCTCTATTTCTACTATAGTACCACACCATCTCATTTGTTGTTTTAGAATTTGTTATTTCATAAAGCAAATATTTTTCTTTTCAAAATTTGGTGACTGTATTATTCTTATACATTTATCCTTATAGTCAAATTTTGTTAGCTATTATTAAGTTCTAATAGTAACAGTTAAAAATTTCACTAAATCTATATCAATTCAAGGAAGACTAGTATCTTTACAATGTTTATTTTTTCTATCGAGTAAAAACATTACCATTCATTTTATTCAGCTCTTCATTATGGCTTCTGTTAAGTTGATCATGAGGAACTTGCATATTCCTATTAAGTGTATTCTGAGGTGTTTCCTTCTTTGTTGCTGTTGTGACTGTAATTCTGTAAAAAAAATTTTTTGGATTGCTAAGAATTATATCTGAAGACATTTTTGCCTCTAGGGTGCCTAAAACTTCATTAGTAGCATACTTTCATCACTTAAAATATCCCTACTTATTCCACTCGATGCTCTACCTTTTGAAAGAATAACAGTATCCAAAAGCCTGTATTTTTAGGTTTAAGAAAATGTCTGCATGAGTGAGATAAACCCATGAAGCTGCTTATTTCATGAGTTACCCTGTGCTCTATGTAGTGCTGGGGAGAAAAAGACCCGTGGTGAGTGGAAACCAGAAAGGAAGAAACATCTTAAGGAATTAAGAATAAATACACTTTATGAATAAGAATTAACAACATACGCATTTTATAGACAATATTGGTAGGATTTACTTTTGCCTTTTAAAACTCCTTTCTGTGCTTACCTAACCCACTGCATCACAAGCCTGTGGCTGGCACAGAAACCCATAGTACGTTCATAATGGACACAGACTCTGGGGCACATTGGGGGACTCTGCATTTCAGGTGACAACAATCTAGGGAAGTGAGGAAGACCAGTGTACAGCCCATAGGAGTCTGAATTCAGGCTTTTAAGTTTGCCCAAAATATTCAGCTAACAAGGAAATGTACTGAAAAAAAGTGGTCTACTTTTGGAAAAAGAATGTCATATTTCTGATCTGTTGTCTTTTCTTAAGGCACATTATGTTTTGTTTCTGCATATATGCTACCTTATCTTGAATTTATGCATGTTCTCCCTGCTTTCTTTCTATCTGTATTTGCCTGCAGTATCTTGTCTCTACAAGTTGACACATAAAATTAACCATCCCACTCATTAAACAGATACTGAGTGCTTATGCTGTTTACCCAGTCTAAGGGCTAGAGAATAAGGCTGCAATGGACTCATAAATTTGGAATGCCATTTTCACGTCAAACCAGGTGACTTATTGGTTCTCTCATAGACCAACCACATTCTGGATTTATCCTGTTTGCACATGCTTCTCCCATTAACTGGGTTTCCCACCTATATTAGAAAGCCTGACATTCCATGTGCTGCCTTGATAACTCTGAGCCTCACAGGGCTCCAAAGACCTAGCCATGAGTTCCCTCATCCTCCCTAGATATCCCCCCACCCAGCAGCGTGGCTGCCCACCCAGAGAGCTCCTCATCAGCCTGAGCAGGTGCACCACCCCCAGTCCTCAACCTAACAGGTTTCACCTCCCCACCAGTCCATGAACTTGTTTGAACTGAAAGGGCAAGCTCCCGGATTCTATTTCAGCCAATTGGGACCTGGATCCTACCTCAGCCAATCAGGACCCAGATCCTGTTTCAGCCAATCGGAGCTTGGTCTCCTCTCCAGTCAGCAAGGAGGCCACCCACCACCTTAGACCCTGCCAATTGACCAGAGCCACGACTTATCACCCCACCAACTACCCCTAAACCCAGCCAATCAGTCAGAGCCACGACCATCACCCCACCAACCGCCCTAGAACCCCATAAAACCTTTGTTTTTGAAACTCGCTCTCTTTTCTCTGGCTTCTTGCCACTGCGTTGGTGCTGATGAGAGATTGAGCTCGAGCTAGCTTGAATAAAGGCTCTTTCGGTGTTAGCTCCTTGGTGGTCTTCTGGGATTCGCGACTTTGGGCACAACAGAACAAGCCAATTACGTCTTCCCACAGTAATCAAGGTCTCCTCTCCTTCTTGTCACTACAAAGCCTGTTGCCCACAACCCCTGCTGGCTCCCGAGTAGCCCTGCATGGCATGCAGTGTCCTCGTCCCCTAGCCTGAAGGATACATGACTGATAAACTGCTGTCAGTCTCACCTGTCCAGTGCTGGGCATCATCTGTTCGGTCATCATGTGCTATTTAGGGTGGGGACCACTTCTTCCCAATGGAGTGAACAGGAGGTGATCAGAACGCCACCTGCTCTTCTCCAGTGGTAATCTAGAGCCTTCAGTACTTTCCCTAGTGCTCCCTTATACCCCTCTGCCTGTCCTTAAATGGTGAAGCTCTTTCTAGGTTGTGTTTACTGCTGATCATTTCATGACAATAACCTATTTTTGTTGCAGGTGTTTAGTTTCTTTAGGAGGAAAACACATTTTTCTCACACAGATCTCTTTATCCTGTCCCTGTTCATTGTTTGCTTTTTCACTTTCTTCAGAGAATTTTATTTCCATAACCCTTTGTTGAGGAGGAATTTATAGTTTCAGGAGTCTGACATTCGTGGATGTGTCTGTGGATTTCACTTAGGAGGAGTGGACTCCTCTAGATTCTGCCCAGAGGAACTTGGATGGGAAAGTGATGCTGGAAGACTACAGGAACCTGGTTCCGCTGGGTAAGAACCTGTCCTTCTAATTCCAAACCTACCCATTGCATCTATCCCCCGTTTTGACATCTTACACAACCTCCAGTGCATCAGTTTGGACTTGCAATCCTGATATTAATAGGGCATTGTTTCAGGGTAGTTGCTTGGTGTCCTCTCTTGCAAGGTGAAAGGTCTTTTGTAAAGAGAATGGAAAACGGAAACCTTTGTTTCAGAAGCCCTGGAGGGGAATGGATGTGCTGAGAGTGGTTTTCATATTCAGTTCAGAATCCAAATTTAGTACCTTTCCTCCTGAGCAGAGCATCCACTTTCCAAACCAAAGGTGATTTCTCAGCTGGAACAAGAACTGAGCCAGATGACAAAGGAACTTCCAGGGAGCATCTCTCCAGGAAAGTGTCAGGCTGCAAGGGCTTGTCATCTTGGGCAGCAGTAATTTCAGAGGTCCCCAGGTGTCTTGGAGTTACCTGCACCAACTGATGTGCAACCTCACAGATGTGTCCACATCATACTCCCTCAACGTCACTCATCCTCCCTCAGGCTACATAGGTCCTTCCCTGGGAGGAGCTCATACCTGAGGAGAATTAAATGAATTACTACATTTGCAGTACTTACTGATCACCTGGAACATACTGAACATTCAGTAAATGCTGGCAGTTATTTCCTCTTCTGTCTTCATCTGTACTTTGAATCTCTGTCTTTCTATCTCCCTCTACTGTATTCCCTTTATGTTCTCAGTTTGTCTTCTCAGCCATAATAACCTATATTCATAGCTTCCTTTCCTGTATTCATTTAAGTATTTGTCACCTTTTAAAGGAAACGAACATTTCTCTTCCTGTGTTGTAGCGATGCTTTATACAGTCTTCATTTAAAAACAAATGAGAAAAAGATTGTTAAATAACTTATTTTGACTAGTAACCTTACATCTTAAGAATTTTTCTCATTCTGAAATTTGTAATCTGCATCTCCTACTATTCAATCTCATTTTCCTCTAAACATTTAATGCTTCTTAATTTGTTATCTGGCTTCTAATTTGCATCACAAGTGAAATTTCTCTCTTAGCGATTATCACTGACTTTACTCAATGTGCAAGTGTTGAGCACCAACTCTTGTTATGCAGTTTTAAAGAAATAGGCAATGTTTTTTGATATCTGGATAGTGTATGTTAAGTATAAAGCAATAGAAGATATCAGTAAAAGGACATTGAGCAAAAAAACATCATCTTACAAACACTACTGCTGGTTTCTAGGAAGCTTTCTAAAGAAAAGGATTCTAGAAGGATCAAGTCAAGAGAATAGATACATTTTTATGGCTTTTGCTACATACTGTTAAAGTTTGGATTTTTTTTAATACTAATTTATTAGGTATAAAATGATCCCTTAAGGGGATAACTTTAATTGCCTTTATTATAGATTTCTGTGGCTTTGATGACTATTATTTGTGTTTATTCTTAAGTAAACAACCTATTTATTTGACAGATTTTTTTTGAGCACTAAGCCCTGTTCCTAGCACTGGGAATATAGCAATAATCAAAATGGGCAGTCTTCCCATGGAGCTGATAGTCTACTGAGGGAGATAATAAATTAATAAAGAAAGATGGCAGGGAGGGAGAAGGGAGAGGAAAAGTGAGAGGCAGGGAGGGAACCAACAGCAGAGTCCTAGTGCTGTGTGCAAAAAGGTGGCAGCATAGGGAACTAGGTCAGTTAGCCAGAGTGCTGTTCTGTAGGGGAGATCAGGGAGGGCCCCTCCTTCAAGGTGACTGCTGAGCAGATACTCAAAGTGGTGGGCAACGTTGGAGAACATGGCACAGGAACAGCAGGTGCAAAGACCCTGTGGTGGATTGCAGGGCATTGTTTGAAGGGAAGAGTGTGAGATGGGAAAATGTCCTTAAACTTTGTCTTTAAATCCTGTGAAAAAATTCATTATCGTATTTTTTTATTTCTATGAGCTTATTCTCTGAGTGTTCCTTCCTTTTTAATATCAATCTTTTTAAATGCACACATTAACTTCTCTTGTCTGTATGAGGATATTTACTGATTTTTTTGGTTTGATTCTGTGTGTGTGTATATGCAGCATTTTTTCCCTTGGTCTCTAGCTTATTTTAGTAGGTTTGTATATGCCTTTTTCACTGTCCCACTGTCATTCTGGTTGGTTTTCTGGAGGCAGAAGAGGTAAACACATGTATCATTGATACTGTTTTTCTCTCCCCTTCCCTACCTGTCTTCAGACTTCTCCTCTGGGCTGAATCCTGAAGATTCTTTGCTTGTTTATGACTGCACTTCACACTGTATCTTCCTTGTCTCTTTGAATGTCTGTCTAGCCACTAGTAGGTAGACTCAGTGAACTGTCATGATGGAGCTTACTTTTCTGTGTATCCCCTGCCTAGCACATTGCTTTCCAGACTAGGTATTTAATGTTTGTTGAGTGACTACTGAACATCAAGTAGAATTTTTAGAAATCAGGTGAAAATTTAGATTTGAGAGTTATGACCATATTTGTGACACTCATTTCCGTGAATACTGTTAATTATCCAGAAGAGTGAATGAGAAGGGCAAAGCAGCAAGGATGGGACACTAAAGAACAGTATCTGATGGGGGCCCAAGCAAAGGTGGCCGAAAGAGCAGTCAGAGGAGGAGAAGAGACTCAGGGGGAGCTGGGCCAAGGGAAGGGAAGGAGCAGAGGGAGAGTGCAGCGGTGCCAGGAGGAAAGGGAACATGTTGTGGCCTTAGCTGCAGTGAAGTGGCCTGTGGCCCAGAAAGAGCACTTTGGGTGTGGAGGGAAAGGTGCAGTGGGGGGAAGGGTGAGGATGTAAACAGGTAAACACTTTAAAGTACAGATTGTCGTTTCAGCCAGGCTCACTGTGGAGGAAAGAGAAGAAAGAGCAAGAACTGAAAGAAGTCAGAGCTAGAGTGCCTCTGATTTACTTACCAAAGAAGGGACTTGAGAGTATTTGCAAGAACAGAGAGGAGAAACTAAAGACCCAGAAAAGCAGAGCAAGAGATGGAGCCCAGAAAACATGATGGTGTGCAAACTCTGCATCTTGTTCTTCCCATATTTTCTCCGATGTCACTGCCAGATGAAGCTACCGTTTAATCTTAACCTGTCTGATGCCAGGACAAGAAAGTATCGATGGAGCGCTATGCTCTGCTCTTCCCCAGGCATCATCTGATTCATTCATCCCAACAATCCTACGGGGTAGGTACTATCAGCTCCTTTTTAAGTGGAAATGATGGGCTCAGAGAGGTGAAATGACGTGCCAGAAGTTGAACACAGGTTTTTGGTTTGGTTTGGTTTGGTTTTATCTTTGAGTTTAATGTTAATTCTAAAAATAATCATAATTTTCTTCCCTTTCTTTGCCGTTACTTATTTCCTAATATATCTACTAAAAAAGAGAATCTCTACATCCTGGACTAATTTTCCTTTTAGATGTTTTCTTTTTCTGTACTAAATTTTTTCATGTGTAGACAGTTGTTGAAATACTTCCTCAGTTTTTGTTCCTATCTTATAAAAGCTGAATAGAAAATATTTCTAGAGACAATATTGCTAGTAAATGTGTTAATGTTGAACAAAGATGGGAATTAGTAATGGGGAAAGCAGTGAATTTTTAGCCTTTAATCCATGGTCATTAGACTTACATCATGATGTTTAGTTATAAAGGAAACAAACAGAAGTTAAGAACATGTATAAAAATGTTGGAAGTCTATCATCAAACAATGTCTTAAAAGTAAGGTATAGTTAGGGATTCTATACCATTTTAAGCCCTCTGAAAAGTTAATCCTAATTACCATTAAACACAGAAACCTGTTGTTTGCTTTTGTTGTATCATTCTCAGAGAGGTACTGGGTGACTGACTACCTGTGTGTGTGAATATATACATTTGTACACACAGAAAGTTTATATACTATCACAGAGTCCCTGTCTACCTTCATGCTAATGTCAGCCTCGCTAATGTTTAGTACAGACATGTATCTCTGCTTCCATTAGTAGGAAAACTGATCTAAAAGACTATAATAAATGTAGGAGTACCCAAAAAGCTTGTTCATCCTTACAGGTTGGGCCCCCTGCCTCAGGGCCTCAGCCCTGGTGGCTCCTGCTGGGACGCTCTCCCTTTGACAATCCTTTGACTTTCCTCAGCCCCTAAAGTCTTGGCTTCAGTGTCAGCTTTTCAGTGAGGCCTTTCCTGATGACTATTTATAATTACAAACCTTCCCTTCCCAGTCATGTTCCTGTTTTCATTTTATTGCTTTTGTTTTTTCCATAAAGTATACCTCTTAAAAACTAAGTATTTTACTTGCTGTGTTGATTGCCCTTGTTCCTCTCACTAAAATATAAATTCCTTGAAGGCAGAAATATGATTTGTTTGTTGCTGTATCCTTGAACAGTGCCTGGCTCAATAAATACTTAATGAATGATTTACTGTGTTCAGAAGATCCGGCTGCTCGACAGATAATGCACTGTAAGTGGCAAATGTAAGTAGGAATTCCAGTTGGGTGCACACTGAAATCATCTGGCTGTGCAGGAGTAGCTGAACTATTGCGCAAGGGGTGGAAGAAATGTAAAAGGAGAAAAGAAAGAAAGAAATCAACTTGCCCCAGAAAAGGCAAGACCTGCTGCCCAAGCACCACACCCACCCCACCCTCTGCAGGCTCTTGGCCTCTATTGTAGCAGGTACTGGCAGTAAACACTGAAGGATCTGTGCTTCCTCAGGACCACTGGATCTGGGAACTCTTGCTCCTGTCCTGACAGGCACCAAAATTATATACATCCCACAAGTTAACTAGGCATTCCAAGATGATAAGAGAGTAGGGAGTGTGGGCTCTCACACGAAAGTCAGGTTTAGGAAAAAAAGAAGAGAGAGCTGTATATTGTTTAACATACACTAGTAACACTAGTAATGGTGATGACAGCAGTGACAGTCATTGAGCCCTTATTGTGGTTACTATGCACATTAGAGGATCATTAATTTAATGAGAGACAAAATGGTCAGGGTCTGAAAGGCTGTCCGATCCTGTAAGAGCTACAGTTTTTGATCCTTAGTTCTCAAGTTCTAAGCCCTCAACACTTCACTAACTATGAGTAAGGCCACCCTAACAATTTTATGTTTTCCAGGGAGACTGTCATGTACTGTAGGAAAAATAAAATTTCCTCTCAGTTGGTCACTTTTGGAACAGTATTAAATACAGGAGTAGTACTGAGCATCATGCTGTGATTCCGTTGTCACTGTGAATTCTTTTAGTGTTTTATTTTTTGTTTGATAGTATTTTTGTTAATATTTTTGTTTTCAAATCAGGATTGGATGCTTGGTATTATCGAATGCTTTTGAAGCATCCATGAGGTTGAACATATGTCATATATTGATCATTAAGAATATGCTTCGGTTTTCTCAATACATGTGTAGATTTCTGGCCATGTGGAATTTTTGAGTCACACCAGTCCTCCATCCTTTGTACATGACTCCACTCTTTTTTGGCTTCCCATGTTCCTGGAGAGATATCTTAGGCCAGTTTTTAAAATTCGTAGGTAACCTATTTTCTTCTTAAACAGCAAATCTTCAGAATTAACTTTTAAGTTAGATCTCAAAATTCCATGAATATGTACTGAATCTTACTACTGAGTCTTTTGTAGTATATAATATTTCAACTGAAAATGATTATTTTCCAAAATAGCAAATATTTTGTTCCCATTTTTAAAATGTCATATATACAGAAGAATGTGTATAAAATGAATTACTATAGAGCAAAAATCTACATACCCTTGTAAGCCCTTTATAAATATTAACTAATTTTTGTTCTTATATCAACACTATGCAATAAGTAGCATTTAACACAGGAGGAAACTGGAGCACAGAGAGGTGAAGTGAGGCCCAAGGTCACACAGCCAGTAGTGCTGGAGCCAGGTAGTCTGGCTCCAGAGTTGTCATCTTAACCATTACACCCTACTGTTTCTCTTTATAATTCATAAAGGCGGATGAATAATAAAGAAAGCCAACACCCAGGCACTGAAACTCAGATTCAGAAACAGAACATTGTTAGAATCTTAGAAATGCTTTGCACGCACTCCTCATTCACATCCTTTTACCTCTACCCAAAACATAACCACTGTTCTCATTCTGTGAGAATTCCCTTCCTGTTTTTCTTTATAGTATTGCCATCCGTAAATGAACCTCTAAACAATATATTTAGTTTTAGTCTGTCTTTAAACTTTATGTAAATAGACACTATATATATTATATGACTTAGCTTAAATTATTTTATTCATATTGATATGTGTAGCTTTAGTTCATTAATGTTCACTGTCTTAGTTCAGGCTGCTCTAACAGAATACCATAGACTAGGTGGCTTAAACATCAAACATTTGCTTCCCATACTTCTAGAGGCTGGAAGTCTGAGAATTAGGATGCCAGCGTAGTAGGGCTCTTGCTGAGAGGCCCTCCTTGTTCACTGACAGCTGCCTTCTCCCTGTATCCTGACCTGATGGAGAGCAGAGAGAGAGGAAACAAGCTCTCTCATAGTGTCACTTATAAGAGCATTAATCCTATTACAAGGGCTTTACCCTCGTGATTTAGTGACCTTCCAAAAGCCCCACCTCCCATTACTATCCCATTGGGGATTAGGCTTCAGCATATGAGTTTGGAAAAAAATCCTTATTTTATATCTGTAAAAACTCAGACCCAGAGAAATAAGTAACTAGTTCAGGTGATAAGTGTTAATGGCTAAGATTTGAACCTAAGTTTGTCTGAATTCAGGTCAACATGTTCAGTGTGTCACACTGTGATGTTTTATGAAGATTTAGTGTCACATGAAGTCCATAGCTATTTGCCATTTTCAGTTATTCTATTATATAAATATTTGACAATTTAGTTATCCATCCTATTGGTGGGCATTTGGGTTCAGTCAGTTTTTTGCTGTTGTGCACAATGTTCCTTTAAAGTTTTGAACTGTGGTATACCTTTGCCGGGTAGATTTAACTAAGTATATGTACCTACTAGTGGGTTTGCCCAGTCTGCATTACTAGATAGTGTGAACCCATTTTTCACATACCAGAACCAAATGACACACCCATCAGCAGTGTGTAAAAGTTCCCATTCTGCACATCTTTCTAACATCTGAGGCTGTCAGTCTGAATTTTTACATTTTGCTACCCAGGTGGGTGGTGGTAACAGTATCTAATTGGAGCATTAATCAGTCTTCTTTTGGTTAATGCTGATTGTTGCCTTTGCTTGTTTCCTCACCATTCAGGTTTCCCTTAAGTGCCTGCTCTTGCCCATTTTTTTAGTGGGCTTAATTAGTGTTCCACAGATGGTGTTCTCCTAGTCTGGGTTCTTGTTCTTTGTAGCTTATATGTTACAAATATCTTCTCCTGGTATGTAACTTTTTTTTTTTACTTTCCTTTTTGATTCTTTTTGATGAGTGGAAACATTATTCTTCCAAAGTTCATTCTCCCATTTGTTTTTTATTTCTTACTGTTTAATATTTAAAAATTTTATTTCACGAACCTCTACATAGTCCCCAAATTTGGTATTTTCTGTGTCTCATTTATCTTTGAATGGGTGCAGTTCTGTCTGGACTTTGTGTAACAGGATCCCCCTTTGCCTTTATATTGTTTATGGAGTAGCACTTTGAGTGCCCTCAGAGAACTCTACTTGGTAGCTGGATATGATATAGTACACCTGGTGGGCAAGAGGCAGGCTCCGGTTCATTGTTGCCCGCTGATGTTTCAGTTGACTGGATGGGTTCTCTCTGAGGCTGCCTGATGGTATGTGTGTTTTAGAGGTGGAGCCTTCTGAGCCTTCCACTTTTTCTCTTCTTTTACATAAGCAGTCTGGCTGGAAGAAGGGGGTCCAGTTAATGTATACCTGCTTCACAGAAAAGCCTTCTTCCAAAAAGGTTTCTGATTTATTGGTTAATTGCTGATCTCTGCTCCAGTAATTCTGATCAAGCTGACAAGCTGATTCTCAGATTGCAGTTTCCTGTCCCCTGCCTCTCACTGCCTCCAGGGCATTTTGTCTGGAATAAGAAATGGGATCTGAGAAGAAGATAGTCTGAGTGGCTACAGAGTCTTTCCTTCAGCCCCATCTCAAGCAGTTTAATAGATTCTCCCTTGCCCGCCCCTGCCGCCAGTTCTCATCTTTAAGGAATGGATATTTAGGAAAGGATAAGATCTTTTAGGACTCTCTTACCTAAAGAGAGTGAGAAAATTACAGCCTGCTTAAAGTTGGGGAGCAAGGGGAGGCTTTTAGATTTTTTCACCCTGCCTTAAAAGTTTAAGCTTCAAGTATGTTCTGCTATGTTATATTCCAGACAAATATGTTCCCTAAGGGTAGTGTATATGCATTATCTTACTTAATCCTTATAAGATTTTTATCCTTATTTTATATCTGTGAAAACTCAGACCCAGAGAAACAAGTAACTAGTTCAGGTGCTAAGTGTTAATGGCTAAGATTTGAACCTAAGTTTGTCTGAATTCAGGTCAACATTTTCAGTGTGTCACACTGTGATGTTTTATGAAGATTTAGTGTCAGAATTATAGGCAGCACTGCCGGAGGAAGAAACTGCTGGCAAGAATACCAGGGTCAATGTTGTGGGCTTTCTAACCTCCCTCTTCCAATCTCAGCTCATCTGTATATTTTCCCTTGGTTCCATCTTCATTATTCAGCCTTGTCTAGTGGTCAGTGATTTCAGGGTCCATCCCTCCTGTACAGGTTCACTCTTTCCTCGGCTTACCCTGCTTCTAGCTCCCCTATTATTTAAGGACTGGCTCACTGTTATTTCCTGCCCTTTCAATTTTCTTCCTAATTGTAGGGAGAACTTTGAAAGCTGTCGAGTGTTTCTTATTGTTTCATTCCTTCACTCCTATACAGTTTTTAGTGTCCCAGAACAGAAACCAGTGTGCATTTGAACTTTTACTTTTTTTCAGACTGGGAGACAAGACTTGAAACTAAAGAATTAACTACAAAGACCAACATTACTGAAGATTTATCCTGTGGGGTCATAATGGAAAAAGGTGTCTGGCATTCTTCTTTAGGGGAAATGTGGGAACCTGATCATTGGTTAGAGGGGCAACAGAAAAACCAGGATAGACATCTGAGTCAAGTGGCAGTTACCCATAAGGAAACCCTCACTGAGAGGGCAGCATGTGGAAATGATGATTTTGAAAGATGTTCAAGTCAGGGTTCAATCCTTGATACACAACAAAGTATTCCTGTGGGAAAAAGACCCCATAATTGGAATTCATATAGAAAAGACACTAAACAAAACTCTGAATTAATTAAAACTCAAAGAATGTTAGTAGGAAAGAAAATCTATGAATGTAGTGAATGTGGGAAAGCCTTCAGCCAGAGTTCATCCCTTCTTAAGCACCAGAGGATTCATACAGGGGAGAAACCCTATAAGTGTAATGTATGTGGGAAGCACTTCATTGAACGCTCCTCCCTTACTGTACATCAAAGAATTCATACTGGAGAGAAACCCTACAAATGTAATGAATGTGGGAAAACCTTCAGTCAGAGCATGAACCTTACTGTTCATCAAAGAACTCATACTGGAGAGAAACCCTATCAGTGTAAAGAGTGTGGAAAAGCTTTCCGTAAGAACTCATCCCTTATTCAACATGAAAGGATTCATACTGGAGAGAAACCCTACAAATGTAATGAATGTGGGAAAGCTTTTACCCAAAGTATGAATCTTACAGTGCATCAAAGAACTCATACAGGAGAAAAACCCTATGAGTGCAATGAATGTGGAAAAGCCTTCAGTCAAAGCATGCATCTTATTGTACATCAAAGAAGTCACACTGGAGAAAAGCCCTATGAATGCCGTGAGTGTGGAAAAGCCTTTAGCAAGAGCTCAACTCTTACCCTGCATCAGCGTAATCACACTGGAGAAAAACCCTACAAATGTAACAAATGTGGGAAATCCTTTAGCCAAAGTACATACCTTATAGAACATCAGAGACTCCATTCGGGAGTAAAACCTTTTGAATGTAATCAGTGTGGAAAAGCTTTCAGTAAGAATTCATCTCTTACTCAACATCGGAGAATTCATACTGGAGAGAAACCTTACGAGTGTATGGTATGTGGAAAACACTTCACTGGACGTTCATCCCTTACTGTACATCAGGTTATTCACACTGGAGAGAAACCTTATGAATGCAATGAATGTGGAAAGGCTTTCAGCCAGAGTGCATACCTTATTGAACATCAAAGAATTCATACTGGTGAGAAACCCTATGAATGTGATCAGTGTGGAAAAGCCTTCATTAAGAATTCATCTCTTATAGTGCATCGGAGAACTCACACAGGAGAGAAACCCTATCAGTGTAACGAATGTGGAAAAGCATTCAGTCGGAGTACAAACCTGACACGACATCAGAGAACACATACATGAGGAAAGCTTTCACTGGGTCCTGCACCATGATTAAACTCTTCAGTGATAATCAGACATGTCAAGCAATGTAGAAACCCAATAAATGTGGCAACTGTAGCAATCTTTTGGTTGATGGATTATGTACTCAATCAGATACTACAGAACACTGCAGAGAAACCACATACAAGCAGGGAAATCTTAATCCAGAAAGCAAAATTTGTATCAGAAGGTTTAAGTAGGTAATGATGATTTGTGCTGAAGGTAAGTCCTGTTGTATCATACTGCAGATACTTTGGACATCAGAGACTTTACGTTGGAGAAAGAATGTGGGAGTGCTTAACAGGACAGCCCAAAGACCTGGTACACAGTACTGATCAGCCACTAACTTGGACAAGTCACCACTTTCACCAGGTCACAGTGTCCTTATTTAGTAAACGAGGGAATTTCGATTTGGAAGGTCTCCAAGATCCCTATTAGCTCTAAAATGCTATAAAGCTGTAAATATACTGAATGCTGGGAGATCCTTGATCTTTTAACACATCATATATGTTATCTAGATGCTCCTTTTCCACTATCTAGTTTCCTTGGATACTTTGAGTTAAAATTCTCTACCTCTCCCAAATCCTATTATCCTTCCATGTCGGTCCTCCTCCCCCTGCATTATTTTCTCCCCTAAAATATAGGTGGTTGCTACCAGGCAATGGAATACACAAATCTTAATGCAATAACATGCTGTTTTGAGTTCTCAATTAATAGTCATTAAATGCTAATTATTTAGAAAACAATAAGCTTAAGCACATAGGTATACTTTATGTACCTTAGTACTTTAAATACACAGGTATCATACACTAGGTGGAAAGGAGAAGAGGCTAAACACTAATAGACATGAAAATGTGACTTAACAAAATCTTTGCAACTTAAAACATTCATAGGGAGATTTTATAGATCTATAGTTATGATCATAAAGACAATTTCATTTCACACACATTTAGTAAGTGCTAAATATGTGGTAGACATCATTAGCAAATCAAAATAAGTAAGATATATTCTTTGTTTCCAAGGGCTAAACTAAGAAATTGGCAATGGGATAGGAGATGAAAAGAGTAATTCAAGCGGTAAAGAGGCAGAATCTAGGTATATTAAATGTGGGCACTTGAATTTATTTGGATAGATGGGATGCCATAATTAAGAATACATGAAGTTGACTGATTCTGTGACCAATGATGAGTTCAGTCTGGGGACATTTTAAGTTTGTATCCACGTGAAGATTCCTGATAGGCAGTAGTATAAGTAGGACAGTGATAATGGGTACTTTGGGGATACTGTCATTGAATGGGAAGTGGAAGAACTTGAATCAGTAGAAACAGAACACAACAGCCAAAAGAAAAATGAAAAACAGAAAAATCAGGAGAAGGTGGTGGCACAGAAGTAAAAGAATTTTAGCATAGGGATAGGAATACTGAGTATTTTCAAATGCTACAGAGGATTAAAGTAAGGTAAAAATAGAAAATGGTCTTTGTTGATTATTGATAAACTCTCTAAATTTTAGTGGGTTGAAGAATGAGCTAAATGTTAAAAAGGACTTAATAGTTGACTGAGAACAGAGAGATTTAGAAGGATAACTAAGAGATTGGGTTTGAGAGAGGGCATACAGAAGAGCCTTTGGCTACAAATACTAGAGACCAGTTAACAGTGGCTTAGAAGAAAATAAGAGATTTATTTTTCTCTTGTAACAAAGCTTGAGGTGGTTGACATTGATTCAGAGATAAAAATAATTCAAATCCTTGGGTTTTATGGCTTTTCCATCATGGGCACTTGGTGGCTGTTATAGATTCAAGTAAAATATGTGCATTCAAGGCAGAATGAATGGGGGTGGAGAGCAGCAACAATATCTGTGCCTTTCATCACAACAGGTTTCCCAGAAGCCCCTCAGCAGACTTCTGTCTACATCTCATTGGCCACAGCTGTGTTAGATGGGGGCTACTAGCAAAGGAGGCTGAGAAAATAAGTATTTAGCTCTTCCCGCTTCCATAGTAGAGGTAGGCAAAGAAAATGGTTTGAGAAAGGTGTTGATTTAGCCAATGAACAAACTGCCCAGAGTGTGTTTGCATGATCACTGAAAAGAAGAGGTGTGGAGGCTCTGAAGGTGCAGAAATGAGGGCATGGGCAGCTCAATGTGGTAAAACAAGATTTGGGCACAGGTAGAAGGAAGGAAACTTTCCACTGGGAGAGGTGGGATCAAGAAATGATGGGAACAGAAGATGTGTATGGGTGGCATTGAAGAAGATTCCCTGTGGACTCTGTGTGACCAGTAAGGTCGAACTCGTGGAGTTAGAACAGGCAAAGGGGGACTCAAACACTGGATTAATTGTATCCTCAGACACTGATTTTTACTATCTCTCCCTTAAACCCATTTCCTCCTTTCCCTTCACATATTTCTTTTTTTAAAAGAGGCAGAAGAGATGGGTAGAAAATCCATGAAAATGATAGCAGCAAAAAAAGACTCAGAAGGAAGGCACAGGACAGGAAGAACAAAGTGTATTGAAGCCTAAGATGGATGTGTAACTCAAAACTGGTAAAATGTGCTGGGGAAAGCAGCAAGAGAAATGGGAAAGACAAACGGAGGTTTCACTACTTTTCAGGAGTTTTGGAAGCCTTGGGCCCTTGTATGTCAAATCTCAGTCATCCTGGGAAACAAGTAAACAAGGACAGCCTTTGCACCTTTCCTTTATCAGCAGGACTCCTGATTCCATATAGCAGACATGTGACCATGGGCAAGACAGCAGGCTGGTGCTTCAGTTTCCATATGGGTTATAGTGCAAACGTCCCAGCTTTGGATCACATTAGATACTAATGTAGAGTGCTTATAAAAGTGCCCAATACGTAAGTAGTGCTCCATAAATATATTATCCTCATATACCTGAAAAGAACAATATACAAAGTCCTTAGCATGGCATCCAGAACCCTTATCTTAGAATCACTAGGCTCTCAAAACATGCCTTATAGAAAGGCTAGATAATTGTGGGAGGTTAGACTGTCCCAACAGCCTTCTCACTGGTTTCCCTGTGTTCCCTCTAGCCCCACCACCAACCAGTGATTGTCAGAATGTGCTCAGCCATGTCACTCCTGCTCAAACCCCTTCAATGGTTTCCTGTTACACGGAATAAATCCAAAGTTCCTCCGATGGCTTATCTGGGCCTCTGGTATCCTCCCCACCTCCTCTTACACTCTCCCTTGTTCACTGCGCCTTCTCCAGTCACACTGGCCTAGCAAAGCCTCAGATTCATCAAGCACTATCTATCTCTGGACTTTCCTGTCCCCTTCCTTAGACGGCCTTTCCCCAGATATTCACATAGTTTCCTAAGTCTGCTTCACGTGATCTCACAGAGAATTCCTAAAATGTTACTTAAAATAATCCCCAACTTTCCACCCTCGCACATTATACCTCAACACAGCTTCACTGTGTTTCACTATTTATACTTTTATTTTCTAGTTGACTACTTCCTCAGGTAGAATTCAACCTGCATAAATTCAAAGTTTTCATTGCTATTTCTCCAGCACCTAGAACAGTGCCTGACACATACATGCTCCAAAAGTGTCAACAGCATGAAATCTTCAATAAAACTCCAGAATGCTGTAGTGTCACTTAAATTACTGACACTGCTTCCTAAGAGGTGGCCAGCATTGCCCTGATAAACTTCAGGTCACATTTTTGGCTTTTTCCACCAGCGACGAAGTGAGAACCGTTTCATCTTTCCTTCCCAAGCTCCGTGAAAATACATACTCAAAAGCAAATCTCTCCAGTTGTTTTTTTCTACGTATCCCCTCGTCCTTGCCCACCCCCGCAAAATACTGTCCACAAAAATAAATACCATCTTCTCTAAATACCACCCAGCTGTCCACGACGGCCTCCTTGGCATCCAGGCTCCCTTCTCGGATCAGCCGGCGACTTTCTCACGCGCCCCGCTCTCGGTCCCCGTGGCCACCACCCTGCTGGCTGCCGTCCGCGGCAGCATCCTCACTCGTCCGCTGGCCTGCGGCCGAAACCCCTGTCCTCCCGGCCTCCGAACCCCGGCCAGTCCGACTGCCGGGCCACACAGTTGGTATCCTCTGCGTCCCCGGGGCCGCGGCGCAGACCCGCCGCCTTCTCTAGCCGCCTCGGTGCCGTCTTCCCTCCCTCAGGATCGCGCCTCCTACTCCGTCCTCAGGGACCGTCCCCGATCCGCCCTCCTCACAGGACCAGGCGCCGCTCCCGCAGACTCACTTCGCTTATCCCATTGTCAACTTTTCGCTCCTCTTTATCTTTCCAGGCATTTTTCTTCGAGGCAAGAAACCTAGCCCCGTCTGAACAGAGCGGAACCAAAGCCGCGCGTAGGGGTTAGTGCAGCGGGGGGAATTAGCGGTATACGGACAGCTTACACCCCCGCACAGGCTCCTGGGAAATGTAGTTTCAGCGAGGAAAGCCGCTAGGCTGGGGTGTTGAAGGGCCGAGCAGCGCGCAAGCGCAATTCCAACCCGGGCTGCAGACTCCAGCTCATTGTGTTCTGCCTGCGAAGTGGCAGTTGCGATCTCTCGCCGCGGCCAGAGGCTCCTCGAAGGGCAGCTCAGCGGTGACCAGGCACGGTGGCCAAAGCCGCATCGCGAGAGCGGGCGCCGCTGGTGGGTGGTCGGGCCCGGGGGAAGGGCGGAGAGAAAGCCGAGTAGGTCAGGGTCGTGGTCCGTTCTGGAGGACGTTGAGCTGTTACCCCAAACTTCCCGGAATGGGCTGAGATTTGATTCTAAAGAGAAAAAGGGAGTCGGCCAGGTGTGGGCTCTTGGTTTTAGGGTCCGAACCTGCAAGAGCTTGTGGAAGAGGTTGCGGTCGGGGCCTCTGGCGCGTGTCCTGGAGCCGACTCCGGGAAGCCCGTTTTCGCTCCGCGGGGAGATGCTCCCGGTGGGGTTCCGAGCCCTGTATGCGGAACTCGGCGAGGCGGGGGCAGCGGCCGAGCAGCCCCGCAGCAGCTCCCTGGGTGTCGCGGCAGAGCGGCAGAGGGAGGGAGGATGGGTTGTGTGAATTTGATTCCTTGCCACATCGCCCCCTCCACCCAAATAAATTGTGTCTCACCCACCTTTGACACCAGGTCACCCAAACTGGGTTCCAGAGGGGGAGAGGCCTGAGGCCATTGAAGAACTTGGCCCGAGATAGACTGACAATGAAATCCAGCCTGCTTAGTTTCCTTTTTGAGGAGAAAGAAGACGACTCTCCCTCCCCATTTCCTCCACTCCCCTCCCAGGATTAGGCAGCGGTCCAGGGAAGAGACTTTTCTCCTGAGATCTTTAAGGGTAGGTAATTCAAGGGCAAAGGCCCTAGGGTGAGTAGAAAGCGTGAGAACGGGGCCAGACGTTGCTTTCAGCACGGAGAAGTCAATGTATTTAAGATACAGAAGGGAAAATAGGATTTGACTCAGATGCTAGAGGAAAGACGGTGTAGGAGGTGTAGCAGCATGGTGCGTCATTCCCTTTGGCGTGGAAATACCCTCAGAAGGAAGAGAGAGAATTGGGAGCAAAACAGGCTAAAAATTCACCACCTCAGGGTATTGGAGGACTCCCAGGATGCCAATGCTCACAGCCTCACTTTGGGCTGCTGGGTGATAATCTTTTGACCTCTCTTCATAAAACAGGTGTGTAGAAGTTTCTAGCCTGTGGAGTCCCACTCTGCCTGTCCCTAGAAGGTCACACCAGAGAAGGAATGGCAGTCAGGCACTTGCCACCCACAGTCCAGGTGAGTTGGGGGTTGTTGTGGAGGTCTCCAACTAAACTGCCTTAGAGGATTTGAAGACAGTGGGCATATTTCTTTACCCTGACCGGGAGCTTTCTCCCAATCCAGTCTCGGAGGTCTGACTCAGTTGCTCCTTTCTCCCCTAACCCCGCCCTGTGTTGGGCTCATCCTAGTGGGTGTCGGGAGCTAAGGAACTTGCTGCAGGTCACATAAGTGACACAACCAGAATTGGAACCCACGTTGGGTTGAATTGGAAACCTCACTCTTGCCACTGCAAGTAAGATTAGAAATCTACATTGGTAAAGATAGTACCCACACAAGAAGCAAGAGAAGACAGAAATTGGAACACTTTCTTGGGGACATGGGATTTACCAGGCTCTTTTTTTTCTTAATGGCTTTTTACTTCAGAGGAATATTGGGTACAATGCAATCATTCAAATATGTTTTTTATTCCTATAAATTACTGAAAAGCTTTGAGCAGTGCCAGCCTGTTTAGAACAAGGGTATGTATGGGCTTTAATTTGAAGCAGGTGGCATTCACTGGAGTGTATAAATTCTGATGAATTGGGCAAAATCATTCTAATGCCTTCACATTTAAGCCTGTGTAAAGCAGGAATCTGTGGGAGAAGTCATTGGAAGGGATGAGCAGCCGCTTCAAGATGCCATACTCAATATGGTCACTGTTCACCGTCTGCCCACCTCCTTTTGATTTCTGACTTGTCCTTTGGAACCCATCTCAGGCAGTGTATTTTCTGTGAAGCCACAGTGTCAGTCCACTGTGATACTTCCCTTCTCCACCTTGTCCTTAAATCTACTGTTCGTATCACAGTTATCTCAGGTTTACAGACTGCGTTAATTTGGACATCATTCTACAAAGCTAACTTAGGAATGTAAAATGTGTGGGGGTGGATGATCTATGTCAGTGATACAGAGGGGAGCACCGCTCCCTGGCAGATTGGCTCATGGGTTCATTCCACCAGATGTTTCTTGGCTGCCTACTTGTAGCAGACTAATTCAGACTGCCTTAAGCCAAAGCAGGCCATTATTGAAAGGATACTGGGATGTCTCCCAAAATCCAAAGGCAAAGGTGCACCTGGGCTTTGGCTAAGCAAGGAAGGTCTAGAATAATCTAAAAGTCCTTTCATTTGGATCTTTGGCTTTCTTCTCTGCTTAGCTCTTCGTCAGTGCACATCTGGTCCCTCAGCTTCTCAGCCAAGAGTTTCCAAGGAAGGACTACCTGTGGTCAGAGTGGCCAAGGTCGCATGGTTCAGAAGGACTGTTGCCATAAGAACCATGTGTTTGGGTTGAAGGTGGGTAGGTGAGCAGCTGAAGTATAGCAGGAATTGCTGAGCAACAAATAACAGGTGTTAGGCACATGGCCCATGACCTAGAAGACATACTGGGAAGGTAAAGGAGATGTAGAAATATGTGGCCCACAGCTTCTTGGAGTTAATAGCCACTGGGGGAAACCAAAAGTAAGCCACAACTCATATATGGTGGGACTATGCTTTGTTGGGCCTGCACAGGTGATTCGGGAGCAGCGAGGAAGTCCTGTGTCGGGGAAGGAATGTCTAAGCTGAGACCTGGGTAGGACTGGCCGTAGTTGTGGGGGTAGAAGCAGGGTGGGGCAGATTGAGGGAGATGGGAGAAAATGTTTAGGGCAAAATGAACAAAAGTGTGAAGTCCTGGTACTGAGTAAGCCTGTCTTCTCCACAATATGTGTTTCTTCAAAGCAAAGAACAGTGTTATAGAAGCTCAGCCCCTAGGAGATCCTAAGGAAGTGCTTCCCACATCACAGAACACCAACCCCCCAACCCTGTATGCTGACAGTCCTGCAGATCTCAGCCAGTTCCTGGGGGCCACCAGTCAACAGGGATGGGTTTGCTGTTACAGGAGTTGGTGACCTTCAAGGATGTGGTCGTGCTCTTCACCCAGGATGAGTGGTCACAGCTGAGCCCTGCTCAGAGGGCCCTGTACAGGGACGTGATGCTGGAGAACTACAGCAACCTGGTCTCACTGGGTACGTGGGGGGCCCCTGAAGGCCTGTCTTCACACTTGGAGATCTCTTTGGGACCCTTAAGCTGGTTGCATATAGAAGACTGGGCTGGGAATAGGTTGACTGAGGACGTTACTGTCAAGGCTGCTGCATGCCTGTCATTGGTCTCCTGGTGCAGGACTCTTACAGAGTCCAAGTGCAGATGCCTCAGGCGGCAAGGAGTTGAATCCTGCCTCCCTTTTGGCAGGGGGAAAGACATGGGAACAGATTCTGGGCCGGGCCCCAGCCATCCTTTCCTCTGTCTGGGAAATCGTCTCTACCCTGGGACTTCCTATCAAGTTGCCTTTTCCAGGAAGTTCCTAGGACCAGATGTCACCCTTGCAATGATTTTCTCTCTGGTATGAACAGATGTGGTCCATTTTTTCCCCCAAAAAACAGGATTCTTAGGACCCAAACCTGATATGTTTTCTCAGCTGGGAAAAGGGGAAGAGTGGATGCCAGAGGACACCTGGGGAGGCTTCTGTCTTGGTAAGAAACCTGCATGTGGGAAGCGTTGGGACCTATACCAGGCCTGTGGATTGAGAAATGACATTATTTCCCTTCTTGTTCGCCTCCAAACCTTGTTGCCACATTTGTTCCTGCAGGAAATTATGTAGCAGTCTGTGCCTGCCTGGGCCCCCACTCCATGATTTTCTTCTCTCCCTATTTAGCATAAATTAATAGTGTCCAGTTGGGAAAGGACATCAGGTGTCCTTTGGACATTTGGTGTGTCCTGTTGAGCATCTCACAGTGCAGCCTCTGCTCACACTTCCCCAGTGAGGGGGAACCATGCTGCTTACACAGGACAGCTTCCAGTCCCAAGGGTGGGCACCACGCACCTAGGATGCTGCTCTCCTAGCTGAATGTTGCACATTTTTTCAGCCACCTTCATATTTGTTCACCCTGCTGTACATACATCAGCCAGCATTTGTTGTTCTCCACCTTTTGCTGGCACTACACTGGACTGTAAGGACCAGGAGAACACAGCCAGGTTTGTGGCATATTTTACCAAGTCACTCACACCCAGCATGGTGCTTGGCACTCCTAGTAAGTGGCATAGACTTGTTGCCTGGGGACACAGGAACATGACAGTTGAGTGGCTGTTGCTTGTTTTCAGGAGCCCACTGGGTCAGGTAGCTTTTTCTGTGTAAGTCTTGTCAGGGGCTTGCTTTTTTAATAGATTTCTAATGAATGATTGTTTGGCTTTGCTGATCTTATTTTATCTTGATCTGTTTCATTAATTTTCACTCTTTGTTATTTCTTCCCTTTAACTTTTCTGGAGTCCATTCAAGTATTTTTCTTTTAGTGTTAAATTGTATCAAAGTAATACCTGCATTTAGTTGAGTGAAACAACAATATTTATTATGAAAAATGCAGCTCCTTGTCCCCCCTTTCCTTCATTCTCCCCTCTTTAGAAGTCCTCACTTTCTCTTCTCTTAGCTGGTTTCTTGGTATTTTTGCTTTGATTCTCCGAGCAGCATGTTTGCATTGGCCCCTCTTTCCAGCTTTAGACGTTCCTTCTATAGACAGTGAGGAGTAGACTCACCTTCCTGGCTGCTCACGCTGTTGCCTTTTCCATTCCCTGGCCTCCAGTGCGGTTGTGATGCAATTTCAGTCAGAGCAATGAGTATTCACATTGTTCAAGTGTTACTCACAACTGATCCATGTATATATTATTGGTCAGTAGTTTAATTGCTGCCTTTCTCTGGCTATCCATATCTCAAGACTTTCAGATTCATCAGTCATTCTAACAATTTCATTTTTTCCTGGAAAAGTCTCTTCTGGAGCCCTCTGACCTGCTTTGTTCTAGAATAGTTGATGCCCCACTGTCACCCTCCTGAGACCCCCCTTTCCTGGCTGCAGGCCCCATGTCACCTTTCTTGATTTACTCTCTTCTTTTGATGACACTCATCCTCCACTCGCTTCCTAAGAAAGGACACATGGGAATACATTTTGTATGACCTGTTAGGCTGTAAACTTCTTTTTACTGCCCTGACACCTGCTGAATAGTTGACTAGATAGAATTCGACACTGGAAATCTTTTTCTTCAGAAATTTAAAGACATTACTCCATTGTTTTCTGGACTTCAGTCTGCACTTAAGAAGCTCCAAGTCATTCTGATTCGTCATCATCTGTGACCTGTTTTTCCTCTCTGAAAGCTTGCAGGTTCTCCTCATTTACTCCAGCGTCCTTGGTAACATCCCTGTGTGGTTCTGTGTTTGTATCCACTGAGCATTGGTGAGCCTTTGGCTGAGCATTTGGTGAACCTTTCTATTTAAATTCCTGCCCTTTGGTTCTAAGACACTTTTCTTCTAGTACTGTTTGATTTCCACCTTCAGCTTCTAGTTTCTCTTCATGGCATGCTTCCTACCTCCTGGACTGGTCTTCTAATTTTATCTTTTTATTAAAACTTCCATCTTTATGCCTTTTGTTCTAGTATTTGACAGGTTTCTTCAATTTTATCTTCCAATTCTTCCTTTGAGGTTTTTAAAATATTTTTGATCAGCCTCATTCAATTATAATTTACATGCAGAAAAACCCACCCATTTTTAGAGTAGTATTTGATCAGTTTTGACAAATTTATATGGTTGTAAACCATCATCAAATTGAGAAAAATAACATTTCATTGTCCCTAACATAAAAGGTCCCTTACCTCTTTGCAGTTCATCCCCTCCCCAGTCCCCGGCCACTGGCCACACTGATCTGCTTCTGGCATGACGAGTTTACCTGTCCTGGATTTCAGATGAATGGAATTATACAGTGTGTACCCTTTTGGTCTGCCTCCTTTCACTTAGCCTACTCTCTCTGAGACTCATCCTCACTCTTGCAGAGTAGCGTCCTTTCGTCTGGATGGAGGACTGTTAGTTCATCCAGTCATCATTAATGAATGTTTGGGTTGTTTTCAGGTTTTGGCTAAACCTGCTGTGAACATTCTGGTGCAAGTTTTTGTGTGGACTTTTTTTAGTTCAGATGCCTGTGAACATAAGTTTTCACTAAGGTAAATGTCTAGAAGTAGGAATCCTGGGTTGTATACTAAATGGTGTATTTAACTTTACACTGTGAAGCTGTTTTCAAAGTGACGGTTCCATTTTGCACCCCCATAGCAGTGCACACAAGATCCAGGTGTTCTCAGCACACTGCCTAGGACTCCAGCACATTGCTGAGTAGCAGCTGTGAGAGGGGCCATCCCACCTTGATGCCCTTTATCAGGTTGAAGAAGTTTACACCTACATTTGACACCAATTCCTTTCTGCTTCCCAGACCTAATTCCATTGTGGGGTGGGGTCAGGGGCTGGTTCTCAGGCAGAACACCAAGCAATTCTCGAACACCAGCTGGGTGTTGGAGAACTCAACTCAGTTCTGACACTATCTGCCTAGACAAAGAACCAGATTGCCCAGGTTAAGGGCTCCCTCCCACAAGACTGCCCTCCACCCCACTCTAGACACCCCCGGGCAGTTCCCTGTGCTTCCAAACAACTGTTGGAACCACCTGGCCCCTAGGTTTGATTAATTTACTAGAATGACTCACAGAACTCTGGAAACACCCATTTTTGTAGGTTTGCTAATTTATAATAAAGGATACAAGTTAACAGCCAGATGAAGTGACACATAGGGCAAGGTCCAAAATAAAAGGAGCTTCTGTCCTGTGGAGCTTAGGGCCTGGCTGGTGGCACATGGAAGCGTTCTGGTTCCCCATGCGTGGAAGCTATCTGACAGAAGCAGGATGCAAAAGGAAAAGCAAAAGGCTCTTCTTGTGTATGTGTGTTTTTTAATTAAGGTGTCACTAATACACAATCTTATGAAGGTTTCACATGAACAGCATTGTGGTTTCAACATTCACCCATATTTTCAGGTCCCCTGCACACCCCATTGCAGTCACTGTCCATCAGCATAGTAAGATGCTATAGAGTCACTACTTGTCTTCTCTGTGCTGTACTGCCTTCCCTGTGACCTACCTTTATTGTGAATGCTAATTATAATGCCCTTTAACCCCCTTTTCCCTCCCTTCCCACCTACCCTCCCCCACCTCTCCTATTTGGTAACTGCTAGTCCCCTTTGGAGTCTTTGAGCTGCTGCTGTTTTGTTCTTTCAGTTTTGCTTTGTTTTTATACTCCAAAAATGAGGGAAAACATTTGGTACTTGTCTTTCTCTGGCTTACTTCACTGGAGCATAATACCCTCTAGCTCCAACCATGTTGTTACAAATGGTAGGATTTGTTTTCTTTTTGTGGCTGAATAATATTCCATTGTGTGTATGTACCACATCTTCTTTATCCATTCATCTACTGATGGACACTTAGGTTGCTTCCATTTCTTGGCTATTGTAAATAGTGCCACGATAAACATTGGGGTGCATATGCCTTTTTGAATCAGGGATCTTGTTTTCTTTGGGTAAATTCCTAGGAGTGGAATTACTGGGTTAAATGGTATTTCTATTTTTAGTTTTTTGAGGAACCTCCATATTGCGTTCCATGATGGTTGAACTAATTTACATTCCCAACTTCTCATGGGTTTTGAGGGCTTCACTGCATAGTCATAATGGACTAAATCATTGGCCATTGGTTGATTCAGTCTCCAATCCTCACCAGTCAATGGTGTCCAGAAGTCTCTCATTAACATAACAAGACACCCATTTCACCTTTCTGGCTTTAAAGCTTTTTCAGGAACTGTGGATGAAGACCAGATATATCTGAGAAATATATTTTGGTCATCTGAATCACTATAAATCTATATCACAACACCTCTTCCTGGTTTGATGAGAGTTTTGTTTTGTCATAAATGGACCTTGAATTTTGTCAAATGCTTTTCTGAATCCTTAAGATGATGTAGTTGATATAGTGAATTACAAAGATTAGTTTTAAAATATCAAATCAAACTTGGAATAAACCCAACTTAATTTTGATTTATTATCTTTTAAATATTGCTGGATTTAATTTGCTAACATTTTGCTAAGAATGTTTGCATCAGTATTCATAAGGCATATATTCCTCTATAATTTTCTCTCCTTGTAATATCTTTGTTTTTGGTATCAGAGTAACATTAGCCTCATAAATGAATTTGGATGTTTCCCCTCTCTGCTGTTTTCTGGGAAATGTGTAGAATTGGTGTTATTTCTTCATTAAGTGTTTGCTAGATCCAGTGAAGTCCTATAGTACAGCAATTTTCCTTTTGGGAAATTCAGTTTCCACAGCTTTCTTCTCTTGCGTGGGGGGCCACAGATGTTAGCTGCCTTGGCCCCCCCAGCCCCTGATGTCTGGTGCTTGAATTCATTAAGACTCCTGGGCTGTTCTGGTCCTGTGCTGGGACCCGGCAGCTGCCTCCAGGCTAACCCACGGCACCTGGGGTCTTCCCTTGTCTGTTTCCCTTCTCCTGGGAATCACCATCTTTCCTTGTCATTTGGCCATTACCTAAAAGCAGTTGTTTCATTTTTTTTTCTAGTTTTCTAATTGTTTAACATGGGAGTTCTCTGTTGAGTTTTTAAGTTCTGCCATCATTTAAAATTTCCAAGAGCTCTTAGTTTTCTGAATATTGCTTTGTTTGTAAGCTCTGGTTCATGTGTTACCATTAAAATATTTACCTCATTTTCTTCTCCCTTCACAGGCTGTAGGTTCTCAAATTTTCTCTTTAATCATCTTGATACCTCTTTCCTATTAGAGGCTTTCCTCAGCTGTCTCCTAATCCCTGATTGTCTGCCAGTTAAACAGTGGGAGGATTTAAGCCCTTTTTGGAAGCTCTGCATGGGTGAGTGAGGGGGCTTGTGTCTTCATCCCCGCTCAGCTGCCCTGGTGTCTTCAGTCCAGAGCAGCTTTGATTTATCTCTCCAGAAGAAAAAGCCTTCAATCATTTGCCGAGTTGGGAGTGGGAAGTACCTCCGCCCCTCTGGGGTGGAGAAGGGATCTGGGGGCCTGAAGTCTTCATAAACTGGCCTAAGCCAATCCTCTGTATTTTATCGCCTCCACTCCTCACTTCTGGATGTACCATGGTGTCAAAATTTTCAGTGATTTGACAGTAAATTGGATTTGTTTCTGGTCCCTCCCTGGAGGTGATCTCTTGACTACATTGTGAAGGGGCTTGGATCATACTATTTGCATGTCTTGCTTGAAACCCTAGAGCTATATAGTTTAAAACCTTACTTCTTTTTTTTAAAAAGTGGACCAGTGCAGCTAGGAGTGTTGCTTCAGCCCACCCTGAGGTGACCTGGGTGCCAGATGAGAGCTGACTCTGAGGGCTCATTTGTTTTCTTTCATATTATCAGCAAGGCCAGTCTTTCCTCACCTCAGTTAATCGTCACTGTGGTAAAGCCAAGATGTGTTTGACTCCCCTCTTGATAAACAGCTAGATGGGTGTTATCCTGTAAGATTAAACATTAGGAAGACAAATGCTGTCTTATATAGAGGTGATATTTTTATTATCACAGTCCAATCACTGCTAGAAAAGAAAGCTAGCAGTTATTTTTCCTTAGCCAAATTGTTATTTTTGAAAGCTGTCTCCCAGAGTTTTTTAAAGTAAACTCTTTTGGAAATAATACACAAACTGTAAACATACAACTCAAGAAATTTTTACAGTATACATACCCCTGAGTAATCACCTATACCAAGAAATAGAATGTTACTCATGTTCCAGAAACCTCCCTTATCCCCTCCATTACTTTTTTCATAAAGATAACTACTACCCTGACCACAGCTTTGTTTTGCCTGCTTTTAAACTTTTTATAAATAGAGTCATATGGCATGTAGTTGTCTGGGGCTGGCTGCTTTCCTTCAGTAGTGTGTTTATGTAGCAATAGTTGTCAGTTCATTCTCACCAATGTGCAGTGTTTCACCTGCCTACCACCCTGCACATTCTACTGTCACTGCACATTTGGTTTATTTCCAGCTGGGAGCAATTATAAATGGCCCTGCTATGGATGTTCTTGTACATCTTTTAGAGAATATAGGTCTACAATTCTCTCAAGTGTATAGCTAGCAGTACTAATGTTCATGAGGACACAAGCTTTCATAGACATTGCTAAATAGTTTTCCAAAGTGGTTATACCAGTTTATACTCCAACCAGTAGGAGCTGAGGATTCCATATCCTCTCATATACTTAGGATTGGCATTTTTTTTCACTGTTCTAGAGGATATATGGAGTACCTCATTGTGTCTCAACTTACGACTGTGATAAAGTTGATCATCTTTTTATTAATTGTTTAAATATCCTCTTTTATGAAGTATCTATAATTCTTTCCCCTATTTTATATTTAGTTGTCTGATCTTTTCTTATTGATTTATAGGGTTACATATGTGAGATTTGAGTCCTCTGCCATATATATATGTACTGCAAATATTATTTCCCATTCTGAATAATAGTGTCATTTGATTAACAGAAGTTCTACATTTTAAGACAGTCCAGTTAATCAGGTTTTTCCCCCCTTATAGTGTATGCTTTTGGTGTCCTACGTACGATGCCTGAGGCCATGAAGGTATTCTGTGTTGTCCTCCAGCAGCTCTATTATTTGTCTTTCATATTTAGGTCTTCAATCCACATGGCAGATTTATTGTTCATTGTTTTCCATATGAGTATCCAGTCGGTCCAAGATCATTTACTGAAAAGACTGTCTTTTTTCCCCATGGCACAGCAATGTACCTTTGTCATACATATCGTGGGTGCATATGCATGGGTCTGATTCTGGGTTCTATAATCTGTTCCATGGGTCTATTTGTGCATACGTCTGTTTCAGGACTCTATTCTGTTTAATTCTTTTGTCTCATCTTGTGGCAACACAATACTGTTTTAATTACTCTAACATTATAATGAGTCTTACAATTGATGTAAGTCCCCCAGCTTTGTTCTTCGCTTTTAGAATTTTAGAATTAGCTATTCAGTTGATGGGATTTTGATAAGAATTGGCCTGGATCTGTAGATTATTGCGGAGAATTAGAATGATTCCCTTCTATGAACATGGTATATCCCTACATTGTTTAGGTTTTCTTTAATTTCTCTAAAATTTTTTGTAGTTGTATGTGTACAGTTCTTGCACATCTCTCATTATATTTAGTTCTAAGTTTTTATTGTTTGTGATGCAATAATAAATATCCTTTGAAAGTTTAATTTTTCCAGTTATTTGTTGATACACTATTGGTTTTTTATATATTGATTTTATATCCAGCAACTTTACTAAATTCCCTAATTAATTCTAATAGATTGTCCATAGGGTATTTTGTGTTTTTATATGAACATAATCATGAGAATAATGGCATTTTAATTTTTTCCTTTCCAACCTTTGGTTTTTAAAGTTTTTACCTTATACTGGTTAAGACTTCTAGTACATATTAAGAAGAAATAAGGATAGCAGAAAAACATTTCATTAGAGTCTCAGGACAGTGTTTTCAGTATTTTACAATTAACTGTGATGTTTGGTGTCAATTTTTTGTAGATACTCTTTATCAGTTAGGAAAGTTATGCTCTACCCCTGTGTTGCTGAGTTTTTATCATGACTGAATGTCAAATTGGGTCAGGTGCCTTTTCAGCATCTTTTGAAATAATGATGTGATTTTTCTCTTTTATTTTATTAATGTGATATTGAGTGATTGAAATGTGAAAACAATTGAATTCAACTTGAATTTCAATTTATTTGTGACATATTATCCATTTTTAGTCATTGTATTCTTTTTGGTAATATTATGTTTAGGAATTTTGCATCAATGTTCAGAGAGAAAATAGTCTGCAATTTTATGTTTTTAAAATTATGCTCATAAGATTCTGGTAGGTTGTACTAACTTTACCTTTATCATTCTTGACATTAGTAATATGTGCCTTCTCTCTTTTTCTCGATTAGTCTTGCTAGAGGTCTATCAATTTTTTTGTTGAGTTATTCATTTCCACTATCTTCATTATTTTTGTCCTTCTCTTTTGAGTTCAATTTGCTATTTTTCTTGTATTTTTTATATATAGTCCTACATACGATGCCTGAGGCCATTTCTTGCGATTGAAATTGTTATAGAGACATAGGTGTACATTTCCTTCTAACCATGGCTGTAGCTGCAGCCTGTAAGTTCCACTTCAGGTTCCTATTATCATTTAGTTTAAAATATTTTCTAATTTTTGTTCTGGTTTCATTTATCAGCTATTCAGAAATGTACTGTTTGATTTAGAAATATCTGGGTTCTCTAATTATCTTTGCTATTTTGGTATTCATTTCTGACTTAATTCACTGGGTTCAGAGAACATATTCTGAATGACCTCAGTCCTGTGAAATATATTCATATTGCTTCACAGCCCCATATATGGTCAGTTTTGGTAAATGTTCTGTATGCATTTAAATAGAAAGTGTATATGATCATTGTTAAGTATATTGCTCTGAGTTATCAGTCAGGTCAACTTAGTTTTATCGGAGTGTTGAGATCATCTCTATTCTTAATTGTTTGGTATGTAAGTTAACTGAGAGTAGTATATAAACATATCTCACTGTTAATATTTATTTCTCTGTTTTTCCTTTATATTCTCTCAATTTTTATGTGATAGCATTTTTGAAGCTATGTTGTGTGCAGATGTAGCTTTGTTACATGGTCCTCAAAAACTGACCCTTTTGTCAATATGAGATGTCTTGGAGTCTCTTTTCTCTAAAATGTGAGAGCTTGACATTAATATAAATAGGCCAGTTTTCTTGGGGTTAGTTCTTGCATGATGAATCATTTTCCATTCTTTTCTATATTTCTGTGTCTTTATTTTTGGTATTTCTCTTCTTAGTGGCATATACTTGGGATTTTTTTAATCTAGTCTCACAAATCCTAGTTTTTAATGGGATACTTTGACCAGTTACTGTCTGTATGGGATCGGGTGTCTGCTATCTTACTGTTTATTTTCTGTTTTACTCACCTGCTTTAAATCCTTTTCATCTTACCTTCTTTTGAGTTAACTGTTTTTATTGTTGCATTTTCACCCTGTATGAGCTTGTTAATGTACCTTCTTTAACTAGTTCTTTATTGGTAAGTCTAAAAGTTACACTAGCTTATTACTATCCAAAGTAAATTTTGACTTTTAATAATTCCCAGACAATGCTAATACCTTAAAACATTAACTCCATTTTCTTCCTTCCACCTTTTGTGTTATTTTTTATCATGTATTTTAATTATGTATGTATTTTCAGCCTTAAAAGATACAATTATTGTTTTGTATTATGTTTTTATTAATCCACAGAGTTACTCTTTCCGTTCCTTTTTACATTTTCACATTTCCACCTGGATTTTCTTCTGTGTTATTGTTTCCTTTAATATGGGTCTGCTGGTGACACAATCTCTGTTTTTATTTGTCTATAAATACCATTTCATATTTTTCAGGGATATCTTCTTTCTGTTGAATTCTACTTTGACATTAAGTTCTTTCAAAACTTCAGATGTTGTTTCATTAGCTTCTAGCTTCCTTTGTTTTTGTTGAAGGACAGCTGTCAGTCCTTTTATTCCCGTCCTTTAAAGGTAACAATTTTTTTTCACTTAAGCAACTTTAAGAATAGTCTTAGGTTTTCAGTAGTTTTACTAGCATGTAAAGCCTAGGTGGAATTTCTTTGTATTTATCCTGCTTGAAGTATATAATGCTTCTCAAATCCATTTTTCAGCCTTTATTTTTTTCAAATAATGTTTTTGCCCTATTCTTTTCCTCCTCCTATTCCAGAACTCCAGTCACACATATGTTCAACTTTTTCACCATGTCTTATATGTCTTTTTAATTTTTTTTCTCCAAGTTTTACTGGGGATGTTTTCTGCTTATGTATTTATTCCTTTCTTCTGTGATGTCAGTATACTGTTAAATCTATCTATTGAGTTCTTTTTTCAATTATATTTTTCAGTTCTGAAGTTTTCATTTGTTTTTTGATTCTGATCTGTTGAAATTCTCATTCTTAACTGTTGTATCGAACATATTAATCATGCTTATTTTTAAATCTGTGTCTGGTAACTTTGGTATCTTGAGTTCTGTGGGTTTTATCTATTACCTGCATTTTCCCTTTTTCAGTTTCTTAGTACCCTTCATACTTTTTGATTGAATCCTAACATTATATGTGCAGAAGTGAAAAGGCTCTGAATGATGTTATACTACTCAGGATATTTGCGTTCTCCTCTAGGAGACAAGCAAGCAAACCACCTTAATCCAACCAGGAACTTGATAGCTGGAGACTGGGTTGCAGTATTTGTAAAGCTTTGCCTACCTCTTGTTTGCCTTTGCTATTAGGGTTTAGCCCTGCAGGAGTCCCATTTACTAGGACTGTCTGTCCCCCTTCCTTGGAATGTCCTGAAGTCCAGTTTTTGGCCCCACAGTACCCTCACTATAGAAAACTAGAAACTTCTGCTTAGCTTTAGTCTCTTATCCCAAGAAGCCTAAGAATTCAGCAAGTTCTAGGACGAAAAAAACCACTAAGTGTTGGCATCGCCTCTTGTTTTTCATTTCTCTCCCAAATATTAGACTATCAAGCTGGACTTAGGTGACATCTGATGCCTTCAGACATATTTTTTTTTTCAACTCAAATTTCCAGTTGTTTTCCACAGAAATACTGGTCTGCCATATGCTACTCTGTCAGGTCCAGAAGTGAAAATCCGTCCTTAAGATTTCGAGATTTGGCAATACTTTGACCATTCTTTCTTTTGAGCAAGGATGTATTATTCTGAGCTCACCAGGATTTTAGACTTAAAATACACGTATTTAACTTTATTTTCCAGATAAATTAAGGAGTTTATTTATTTTTGACTATAGCTCTTTGTAGATATTTCTGGAGTGCAAAAGAAAAAAAGTGATGAGGGATTCTTGATAGGATTTCCCAGGTATCTTTGCATCCTGTGTGCTTAGTATATAGTCCTTATCATTGTATTTCTTAGTACAAAGTCTTACCATAGTCAGGAAATCCTTATTTTATTAGTAGATATGAGAGTTTCATCTAGCCTTTCTAGTAGCCTAACTTTTTATTATCTATCTGAATCCTAAAATGAGTCTGTGAAACATAAAAATGTTGCTTTTAATAGTTAATCTGGAGCTAATTTTTTTTTTCTACCAAGCATTGACCTCTGGTTTCAATGGTTTCTTAAGACCACATAGGAGTTATTTTAAAGATCATATCACTAAAATAGACAAGGCACATTTTTTTCTTATCTGTTAGCATTCTGTGGTCTGAATAGGGTTTTGGTTTCTTTTTGTTACTGATTTTTGAGGCTCAGAAAGTCAGATAATTTCTCTATAATCACAAAGAATATAAGTATTGTACTCAAGATCCCAACCTGGGCCTGTGATTTCTGAATTCAAGCTCCCAAGCCCTCCTGCTTCCTATATTGTACATTAGATCACCCCCTTCCTGCCATGTCCTCTGTTCATTTTGCCTCCCCTTTCCTTTCTTCACTTCAAGAAATCTTCAAAACTGCAACCTCTTTGGTACCATTATAAACACAGTCATCTTTTCCCAACTAGATGTTTTACTAGAGAAAAGCATTTTTTGATGTCTTTCAGACTGGATGACTACACATGTGAGTAAGACGTCTACTCTTAAGACAGATATTCCTGAAGAACAATTGGATCAGTGGATGAGAAAGGAAAAATTCACTAGAGATGGTCACTGGAAATGTGATAGCCCATTGGAATGGCAGCCTGGCGACCAGGAAATAAAGTTGCAGCAAGTGGTATTTGCACACCAGAAAACCTCATCTGTGGTTAGTGACCAGGGATGTGATGACTCTGGAAATTGCTGCTCTATGAGCTCATCTTTGGTTCAACGTCAGAGATTTCAATCTAACAAAAAAGCTTTTGAGTGTAGTGAGTGTGAAAAGGTCTTCACTAAGAGTTCAACCCTTAATAAACATCAGAAAATTCATACTGAAAAACTTAAAACAAGTGGGAAAAATATTATTAAAGAGAAACGGTATGAATGTAGAGAATGTGGAAAGGCCTTTCACCAGAGTACACACCTTATCCACCACCAAAGAATTCACACTGGTGAGAAACCATATGAATGTAAGGAATGTGGCAAGGCCTTCTCCGTGAGCTCTTCACTGACCTATCACCAGAAAATTCACACTGGAGAGAAACCTTTTGAATGCAACTTATGTGGAAAAGCTTTTATCCGAAACATACACCTTGCCCACCATCATAGAATACATACTGGAGAGAAACCTTTTAAGTGTAACATATGTGACAAAGCCTTTGTGTGCAGGGCACATCTTACCAAACACCAGAATATTCATAGTGGAGAGAAACCCTATAAGTGTAATGAATGTGGGAAAGCCTTCAATCAGAGTACAAGCTTTCTTCAGCATCAGAGAATCCACACAGGAGAGAAGCCCTTTGAATGTAATGAGTGTGGAAAGGCCTTCAGGGTGAACTCCTCCCTCACTGAACACCAGAGAATTCATACTGGAGAGAAACCTTACAAGTGTAGTGAATGCGGGAAAGCTTTCAGGGACAATTCATCCTTTGCTCGACATCGGAAAATTCACACTGGAGAGAAACCTTACAGGTGTGGTTTGTGTGAGAAAGCCTTCAGGGACCAATCAGCCCTAGCCCAACATCAGAGAATTCATACTGGGGAGAAACCTTATACTTGTAATATATGTGAGAAAGCCTTCAGTGACCATTCAGCCCTTACTCAACATAAGAGAATTCATACTAGAGAAAAACCTTACAAATGTAAAATCTGTGAGAAAGCCTTTATCCGAAGCACACACCTTACTCAACATCAGAGGATTCACACAGGAGAAAAACCCTATAAATGTAATAAATGTGGGAAAGCTTTCAACCAGACTGCAAACCTCATTCAGCATCAGAGACATCATATTGGAGAAAAGTGATGTGACTACAGTTTATGGAAGACCTTTGTGACTGAGTGTATTAATTATTGAATGTAAGAGAATCCTTCCTAGAGAATAACCATGAAAGCTTACATGAAAAGTTTTTTTATTTACTGAGAGTCAAGCCTCACAGTATTACAGGTTTCAAGAATTTTCAGTGCTAAACCCTCCTTATAGTTGAGAACTGCTTCAGCTGAACAGCAGTAATGTTTAATTCGTCTGAATTACCAAGTATCAGAACCAAAATGGAGCTTCGTGAACATCAGGGAAATTCATGTATCCAATTTACATTTTGATAAAAGAAATTACAATATTGTAAAATTTAAGGTGAGAAGAAAAGGAACAAAAAAATAAGAATGTCCTGTAAGCATTTCACTCTACTTGGTTCTCTTGTATAAGAGAGTTTCTACCTTTAATAGAACCCTTTGTTTTCCGTACCCCCGCTGCTGACTCCCAGTGTAAAGAAAGTGCCCATGCATCAGCCTGGGAGTTACTTAAATTATGCTTCCCACCTTCTGCTTCAAACCATTTTTGTTGGATCTCCTTGGTCTCTGGCTTCTTACCTGCATTCTCCTGGGACAATTGATTTGAATGCCACATCCCTCTTTTGATTTAGCAGCTCCTAACTGGTAACCTCAGGTTACCACCACCTCATTTGTCCTTGGGGAGTGTGCTGATCTGACCTCACACTCAGTCCATGATTATGAATATTGCACCCAAACCCATCTTTCAGAACTTGGGACCTCTGGGAGGCAGAGGTTGACCAAAGTATTTGAGTTATGCAGTTTTCCTGGGACTCAGCTTGACAGTGAACCTTGGGACGATACCTAAAGTAGGGGCTTAGTCTGTGTAGACATTACCCTGCAGTTTTTCTGCACTGTTGTTACCTATGCACAGCAGTGAGGAGCATGCTCAGCTTCAGGTGTGATGATTCCAACCACCTAGTGGTGTTCTGGGCCACCTCCACTTCTGTGACTTGATGAGAGTTTAGAGCTCCAAGGCGATTTCTCAAAAGGTTCTGACCCACCCTCTTTCCCTTGGTCAGGCAGTCCTCTGTGTCCACTGCATTAGAAGAAATGTGTTACTCTCCTATTGTTGAACTGCTTCATCCTGCATCCTGCTCCTTGCCCTGCTTTTGTTCAGTTTTTTGAAAATATTCACAGGAAAAGCAGAGAGCTCTGAATTTCTGCTATTGCATTTGAGAGTGGCCATTCCATCTCCTCCTTCTGGATATTCCACTTAAAGACTACCTGTTCTGGCAGCAGTGAGCAATCTGTTGAGTAGTTCTATGGGTCAAGAAGTGGTTGACAGCCCTCTGACATCCTCTGACAGGGCAGTGTCCATGCCCAAAAGTTTGATACCCTAGTCCTGCAGGTACTGTTCTTTGCCATCTTTAATCCTTCAGTGCTGTCAGTGGGATCACAGAGATAGAATAATACCTATGTGCTTCCATACACACCACCTCTGGTGGCACTCTCCCCTTTCCCACCACAAAGCACGGGAAGCCTGCACTATCCAAGCTGGAACATACCACATCATGAAGATGGAAGAACAAGTCAGCTGTCACTCTGGGAAGCAAAGTGCAGGTTCCTGGGATGCTGAAGTGCTTCCCATCCAGTGGGGAAACCTGCTGGCCCCCACAAACATTGCACTTCAGCTCCAAGTTACAGGAGATTTTCTATCATGGTGGAATCTGTGGGCTCCAGGTTGAACATAGACTTGGAAGCTTCCGGCAGCTTTAAAAGCCCAAGTTTTCTAAATTCATCTTCCATCTAATAAAAGCCACTTGTGTGGGCAGGCAGTTCCTGTTAGGTGATCAGCAGTTCATCCTCCCCCACTCCCCTCTGTAAAGATGCGGGTGAAGCAGCATTTCAGGCAACTCGGGACTGTCCATGCCCTAGGTCCACACATCTGCAGCCACACAGCTGGCAGCCCCACATTCCACAGTGAGCTTGAAACACTGCTTGTTACTACAGATAATCTGCCTGCCGAACTATCCATACAGTTCTATCACCCCTCTTACCCCGAAGCCCTGAGAAATACATTTCTCAGCTGAGTTTGTTCATTGTGTTTGTTTTGGATGAGAGGTACTGCCCCTTGGTGTGTGCCTGTAGTTGAGCCAGGGCCAAGAACTGCTGCTACTTTAAGAGCCGTATTCGACCCAGTGACAGCTGAGCTGCTGCTCCACCAGAACCAGTGCAGTCTGGAGGCCGTCCATCTGAGACTACAGCCCGCTTGCCCTGTACAGTCCACATTTCCCAACAGGCTTGGGTTTTCATGAAATTAGAGCTCTCAGATGCCTAATGACTTATTCCTGTCTGGGATGGCAAATAGTCAGTAAATGGCCTATTTGATATGCCTGGGCCAACTTGGGTATATTTATGGTAACACTGTTTGTCCAGGCATTAGCAATGGCTTTATTATATTGTGCCGTAGGACTAACACCTTATTATGTGACCTCAGCCAGGGAGCCATCTGCCTGGGTGTTATTCTGTACTTCTGATCTGAAGTAGTATGGCTCTGCCAGGGCAGGCTGACCTGCCCCAGCACCGCCTTTGGCTCAGCCCCTAAAAGTGCATTTTCGAGAACCCTGACAAAGAGTCCCTTACCCACCTTCTCTTCTGCCAACTGATCTGCATGGTGTTAATAAGAAGGACTTTTTTCTATACCCCACCCCCAGCTAGGTTAATCCTAAGACTTCCAAAGATTCCTGGGGAAGGTAGTTCATTCTGCACCTTGCTTTTCTAGTCTTATCACTCAGCCATACAGACACTGGCAGCAGATGAGGACCACTGGGACCCTTCAGGGTTACAGTGTGTGAGCCAGTACTGTGCCATCCTCAGCACGTCAGCCCTCGTCACACTACTCCATGCCCATGTAGTGCACAGACCCCAGCACACCCACAAATCTGCCATCATAACAAACCTGCATGTGGCAGAGCAAGTGCTGAACCTACATAGCCAGTCTCCCCACCCGCCTCCCCTGGACTACAGAAAGATGCAGGAGCCGGAGAAGTAGACCGAGGACCTCCTCCCACATCAGGCCTCTTGTAACATACTTGGGAATTGCCCATGGGGAAGTTTCTTGGGCATACCAATTCCACTCTGCCTAGGAGAAGGGCAGGCTACAGGATAAGCACCCAGACTTTGTTATATTCAATATCTACAAGCTGCCTTGCACAGCCACTGAAACCTCCTGCTCTTGGGGAAGAAGATGGCTCTGAACTTCCCCCTTTCAGATTCCTTTAATCCTGTTCCCAGACGGGCCTTCCTCATCTCCAGCTGATCTTACAGCCGGGTTCTCCCTACCACCTAAGCTTCCCTGGCCTTGACAGTGTCTCCCTAAGATGTTGCCTTTCTCCACATTCAGCTACTGCTTTTAAAATGGCACCTTTACCCCTCAGCAAACTCGGACTTCCAGGCTACTGTGTCTGCGCCTGAGTCCTGAAACAAAGTAGCCCCAAACAACAATAGCATGCCTTTCAGCTTAATTCCCTTGAACATGAACTTAATTCCCTTGAACATGAATTGAAGAACACTGTGGCCTCCAGCTGTCTAATTGCTCTCCTCCCCTGTTGCCTTTGCACTGTGCCCTACCCTCCCATATACCGCTGGATTAGCCAGCAGGACAGCATGGAAACTGACATAAAACAACTGTCCCACTCTGTCCTGCAGTGGGAGGTGTCCCAACTTGCACCACCACAACTGCTCAATCTATTTTTGGTAATATTTTTGCTTTTAATATTTTTGTACCAGTTCATTAAGGGAGAAAAAAGCAAGGCTTGGTTGTTTTCCATCACTGAAGGATTCTCAGCTGTGCTAATCATCATTCCATACAAGTGCCAGGATTTGGTTATATGGACATATCCTTCCTCATTTTATGTGTTACTCTGTATTCCATATATCAGTATCCTTAGAAAAATTGTTGCCATAAGTATTATCCATCAGTGTGTTTTCCTGAAAATAAATTAGGAAACTACCCAGTGTTTTAAGGTGTACAGGCTGCATTTGTGTTACCTGGTTATCTAAGCAGATGTCATTAAGACATGGCCAGAAGTCCTGCTTCCAAGTGTTAGTGTTTTTTTATGACCAGCCTGGCCCTAGCTCCCCACAGTGACCATCCAAACCTACCTGATCCCAGAAACCATAGCGTTCAGGCTATGGAATATAAAGAGCTGTTTACCCGGTTGCTGGGGATAACAGTTAACATTTGAGGGTTTATCTTGGGCCAGGTACTGTTTGTTGTAGGCACTCCACATATATATTAACTCACGTAATCCTCATGATGTGAGACTGTCTACCATCTCCACTTGAAACTTGTCAGAAGTCACACAGCTGGTAAATCAAGGATTGGCCCCAGTCAGTGAAGCTTCAGGGCACACATGCTTACCTACTGCATTGGGCCACCTCCTTTATGGCACATTCTAGGCCACTGTAGAGAGCCACTTGGCTACAGATGTCACACTACTCCATGCCCCATGTTGGAGTAGGGCTGATGTGGCTGAGGGTGGGTGGGAGCCTCTGTAACAACTCTCCAGTCTTTCACCTGTGCTCTGGGCATGGTTTTACACACATACACTTCTTCCACAAGATGACCTTTCTTCAGCCCTCGGGTAGCAAGGTGGAAAGAGGTCAGGGTGCACTTTCAGCCTGAGAGTGCAGGGACCATGGGTTCACAGGCAGACAGTTGAGCCTGACAACATAGCCCTGGGACGTCTGTCTCATGTGCACAGCCCATGATAACCATGGCAGGTCCTGGATCCTGGTCAAATGAGAGGGGTATCACTAAGAATGTCACTTCTCGGGAGTGTTCCAGAAGAGGAAAGCTGAGGCTAGTGGCCAGAGAATCAGAAAGGGAGCCATAGCCATTATTTTAATAATTCCTGCTAAGCTTAGTATACAGTGGTTATCCAAGCATCCAGTTATTGCTTTCATGAATCTGAAATGGGGAAGATGGGTATTATAAAAAGGATCACAAATAATTAGCAAATAATAAGATGTTTCATCATATAGATCTACCATCTTCTGGTTTCACCTTTATATTGTATTCCTTCACTCGGAACCCTTGGTTCCCCTCCAATATGGACTACTTGCTTTCTAAAATTGCCTACATCATGCCAACTAGATCTTCTCCACTTATTTCTTGAAATGGATCCATCATTTCTTGGTTTACTCCACAGTTTTGAGGTGCACATCCTCCAAAAGCTTTCTAAGAAGGAAAGCATGAGAGATGAACTTCATGTCCTTACATGAATTCATTCTGCCTTTACAGCTGATTGGTAGTTGCCTGATTATAGAATTCTAAGGGTGAGTGAGGGTACAAGTTAATCTTTCTGTAGGAAGGTTTTTAAATAATGCTTTTGTTTCTCACCCCTGCCCCCTGCCATTCCTTGTGTGCCTAAGACCACAGGCTTTCCCAGTCAATGTCTCTAAGAAAAAAAACTAACTACTGTCTTTCCTCATCTCTGGTGGGTAGGTTTCTGATGATGGCTTTCTGTGTCTGGGGTGAGTGTGGGCATTGTTTCATAGATGGACTTTCAAAATAACTCCCTGTTTTCTCCATTACTTTCTTGTCCATATACCTAGTACCTCCAAGCACTCAATCTTTGTAACAGTCTTTTTAATTCTGGTACAAAATAGACCTCTCTTCTTTCTCTTTTCCAAAGTACAGTTGTCTGCTTTGCAAAGTTCTCTTGGCTAACCTGTCCCTCCTCATACTCTCTTTGTCCATATGAGCTTATATAATTTTTATTCTTGTACTATTGTTGTGGCAGAGCCTTATGTTTAGCAGAGAAGGTAAGTGTTTAATCAACCACTTAAGCAAAAGGCTCTGCCAATTTATTTAGGGAAGAGAAATGAAGAATAGGACTTTGGCATAACCTTGTTTTATGCTATTTAGAATTGAAATTTATTCTGTTGATTTGTGTCCACTCTTGTTCTTTCCATGACATTATGATGTAAGTTGAAATGGGCATTAATAGTCAGAATAACCAATATTGAAATCTAACAGTCTAATCAGAAGCTTTTCATAGGTCAATATATTACATAGAAATTATCTTTTAGATAAAGAATATCCATAGTTGGAGTAGAATAGTTATAAGTAGAGTCAGGGTTTTTCATGTGAACCAGGAGATTCAGCACCTGTTTCTGGAAAGCATATGTATCAAGAAAACTAAGGTGTCTAATTTGGGAGAAATGGCATAATACTCCTGCAGGGCTCCACATGAGGGACCCCCACTACTTCATGTGATGGTTAATTTTATGTGTCCTCTCGGCTGGGCTTCAGTACCCAGTTATTCAAACACTAAGCAATGTGTTGCTGTAAAGGTACTTTGTAGATATGGTTAACACGTATGATCAGCTGACTTCAAGCAAGGGGAGAGAAGTAATTATCCTTACTAATGTGGGTGGGTCTCATCCAATCAACTGAAAGCCTTAAGAGCAAAAATCCAGGAGAGAAGTAATTTTGCCCCAAGACTACTACAACATCAACTCCAGCCTGAGTTTCCAACCTGCCACCTGCCCTTCAGATTCCAGACTTGCCAGTCCACGGGAGCCAAGACTTTAAAACATATCTCTTGACATTATGCATATATGTGTGTGTGTGTGTGTGTGTGTGTGTGTGTGTGTGTGTGTGTGTGTAATAACTTAATGATATTTAATCTGCCAGATTGTATCCGTGAAGCACATGGGGCCATGATCCTCCAGGTAAATGTGCTCTTCCTGGTATTTCTGTTTCTGAGTCTGCAGGTAAAAATGAGAATGACTTGCAGCCAGGTGCAGGCTCTCAGAGAGGGCAGGGCCTGCAGCAGGGTTCCTGCGAATGTGGGGAGCTGGTGCCCTGGAACAGTGGTTCTGATACTGGTGTATGGGATGAGTGGGAAAGACGAGCACAAAGACTACTTAGCATCCTGCCATAGTAATCCGTGGATGCAGTGACCGACCTAAAATGCCCAAGGCCAGTCCCTTCACTGATCTACCTCTCCACACCCCTGTCTGCCTTTCCATCCACTCCTCTACCCAGCCTCTCCCTTTCAGAGCCTTATCCCATCTGGGGTCCTATGCTGTGCTCCACAAGGTGAAAGGTCATCTCTGAAACTCCCAACTCACTTGTCATACCTATCACTCTGTCCACACTGGAGCCGATTCTCCCCTCTCAAAGCCCAAGAGATGGAAAATATTTACACTTGGGAGTTTTTCATATGTAGAAACGAAGATGTGACCATAACAGAGCATTTCTGACAAGGTTTCATTGTACCAAACGATGGTGGAAAGATTTACTTGTCATTGTGTGTTTTATTCCAATGTAGAAGGAGTCTTGCAAAGTGATGACTATATGAAAAAGAAACAGAAAACCTGAGTCATATTTTTGGGAAAAGTTACATTTATTCACAAAGAAGTCACTGAGTAAAGTGAGACAATGAATGCCATGAATTTGGGGGAAATTTCCAAAAAGAATAAATGTAATAAATGTGTCAAAATATTCACAGTAGTGAGAAGGTGTAAGAATGTAATTAATATAAAAAGGCCTTCCTATACAAGTCCCCATACACTGGACACAGGTGATAACCTTACCCATAGGTAAGTAAAAGCTTCTATCAAAATGTAACCTTACTCTGCTCACAGAACTCATACTGGAGAGAAATACTATGATTGTTATGTGGGAAGCCTCCAATCCAGAAGCCCGTTTTCACTGGAACTTAGAATTCATACTGGGGAGAAATCACTGAAGGGCAGTGAATATGAGGAAGCCTACAAGTACAGCCCAGCTCATACTCAACATACAAGAAACCACACAGGCAGAATGCCTTATAAACTCCATAAATTTGAAAAAACAAACAAAATACCTTATTCAGGGGTTCAAATTGATTGGCTGGACATCAGAGAAGGCAAAACTATGCATCCGAGTAGCAGGGGAAAGCCTTCAGGGAGTTGTCATCAAAAAAGGATCAAAGGGAGAGATCTTATGTACACACTGAATGTGGGAAAGTCTTCTTCCAGGAGCTAAATCTCTGTATATATTAGAGAATTCAGAAGGGAGAGAAACCTCACAAGTGTACTGAATATAACACCATCAGTAATAGAGGATGTCCCCCTGCACTCAAAACAGTGCACACCGTGGACCATCATCTCCAAGTGGACTGAATGCACGAAGCCCGAAAGAAAAAGCTAGAGCCCTGTGTACAGCAAAGCATTCACATCAGAGAGACGGGTATGAATGGATGTGAGCAGGGTGTGAAAGCCTTCAGCAGAAAGCCAGCATTAAGTCAGAAGCGTGGCAGGAATCTTCTCAGTGTGGGTGGAAAAGCTTTCACTAAGTAATCATCTAAGCTCAGTCATAGAATTCAGAGTGGGGAAGATCACAAACATGTAAAAAATGTGGACAAGTTTTTAAGTAGAAGTCAAGGCTCCATCAGAAAACTCTGAGAGAAATACTGGGAGAAACACCAAGAAAACAATAAACACAGGAAAACCTTCATTTGGAGATCAGAGCTCACTGACATAGGAGGAAAACCCTTATAAAAGCACTAATGTGGAAAAACATCCAGCAAGAAAACATGCCTCATTATATATCAGAGAACCTCCCCAGTATCAAAACTCTACAAAATAAAGCATTCAGCAGTAAATGAAACTTTGTAATTCACATTGGGGAGAAACTCCAGGAATGCAACAAATGTGAAGGGGAATCTGTGCACCAAAATTTTATTCTGAGAAGGCCTATTAACTTAAAGAATGCAGAAATAGCTAGTCCCAAGGTCAAAATTTACTATGCACCAGAGGCTCTGTACAGGGAAGAGTCTGTTGCATGAAATATAATTGACCTTCAAAATCAGTTCCAGACCTTGGTCATTGGAGACATGATACTGTTAAGTAAAACGAATCCATTTAATAAGTTTAAATTTTACCTCAGGGAAATAAAACTCTAACTTAAACCAAACTTTTTGTAAAAAGAATCCTGGAAAATGAACATTAATGCCTCTGAAGTCTGAGCATGTTCCTCCCCCTGCCTCATGCCTGCCTTTCGAAGGGGACTGCCCAGTATATGGAGAGTTTTGATGTCCATCCTAAGTTATCCACTTGGGGTTCATCCTCACCACAGACATAGTTCTTGTCACTGGTTCCAACCTGCAGCTCCTGAACACACAGCCATCAGAGGAGGATGAAGGCCACCCTGTCCCTTTATTTTCAAACCATTAACACAATATAGCTGTGTATCTGGTTTTCTTAATGTTCAGGGGTCATTTAAGGGAGTACATATGGGAAAGGAGAAAAGCTGTACTCTAAGTGTGACATCTCCAAATTCCAGGGGGAAAGGTCCTGAGGACAAGACCTTGACACAAGTCACTCCATGGGGTGCATCCTGGTTCCTCCAGTCACTCCCTGTCCTGTGCAGGCCCATCCTTCTCCCAGGGCCCTCACCCAAGCTTTGATCCCTCTGTGCCAACCCTGAGTTACTCAGACCCCCAGATCTTGTGGAAAACACTCTTCCCCAAACCCAGCGCTGGGTTTCGTTCTGGGGTCTACACATTCTCACATGCTATCTGATCCCCTGGTTCTGGTGGTTGATCATGGGGGGAATTTCACTGGGCCAAGCCCAGGGCATCATTATGACCTCTGGCCTTCAGGCCACGGAGTGTACGTTTAGTCCTTCTCTGGAGTAGGATCCTCTTGGTGACCATTTCATGCTGTAAGTAGAAAGGCTGGTCTGCAGTGAGGGAGCATTACACTGGCACGCACAGAACAGCAGGGGTAAAATGGCATGTATGCCCAGGTCTTTCTAAAGGTCAGCCCACTCCTGCTGGGTGGGCATCCCACCTTGGATTCACTGCAGACTAGACTTTTCATAGCCTCCACCATGAAGTGAAGGAAAGAAATGAACAGAGGAAGGAAAGAAATGAACAGAGGAAGGGAAGGGGGATGAACAGCTGCCTAGTTCATCTCCCACAAGTCACTTGGGTGCCTCTGTGTCCTCGCCCTTGGGTGGGGCTGCCACCATGGAGGTCGCCTTAAGGCTCCGCTTCCGCTTCTGCATGTTCTGTTCCGGGTGGAACAGGATGATGTAGGTTTTGGGGACATACAGCATGCCGAGGGACACCGAAGCACTCAGACTCAAGGACACAGTCAGTGTGGTGGTTTGGATGTAGATCTGAACCATGGAGGAAGCAGCCAGGTGGGACTCAGCCCTGTCCTCTCCCACACTCCTCCCCACACAGCCTGGGGGTCACTACTGAAGTCAGGTGAATGAGAACGAGTATGCAGAAAAGGACACATGGATAAAGACAAGCAAAGGGCTGTGGCATCAGGAAGTGGCAGTCATGCTGTGGCTCCAGTGTAGGTGGGAAAAGGGATGAGTGACACAGGACTGAGTGGGCAAGTGATGGAGGGAAGCAAGGGGGCCATTCACAGGGAGTGACACCAGGGGAAATGGCCTGTATTCCTGAAAGGGGCTGGAGCATGCTAATGACTGAGTGAACATGGTTTCAAGTTTACAAATGAATGAACAGAGACTGAATCAAGGGGCACATGGGCAAACCAATGGGTGACGGGGTGAATAAGCAAATGTCCCACTACACACATGTATAAATGACCAAATAGTGATCTAGCACACGGACTGACAGATTAATGGATTGGCAATATAAAATATATGAAGTGGTCATATATAAAAACAAGTTAATCTATGGTTAGACGCGTGGATGAATAAATGAATGAATGAACAAAGGAAAGGGGAATGACAGAGTGGACAGAGGGAGATTGGAAAAACAAATGAGTGAACGCATGTTTAAGTACATGAGTGAATCAACCCACCATTGATTCATTCACATGGTGGCTCCACTCTTGGAATAACCAAGGCCTTCCTTGGACAGGCAGGAAGAGAACAAGGGAGTGAAACCACAGGGATTACCTTCTCAGCTGACTGGGCAGTGCCAAAGAAGATAGGCACAAAAGCCAGCCAGATGATGCAGGTGGTGTACATGGTGAAACCAATGGGTTTGGCCTCATTGAAGGTTTCGGGCACGCCGCGGGCCTTGATGGCATACACTGTGCACGTGACCATAAGCAGGAGGCTGTAGCCCAGGCAGCCGATGAGGGACAAATCTGACATGTCACACTTGAGCACCCCTCTGGCCTGCTCGGGGTCCACTGTCCGCTGCTCTTCATAGTCGATCACGCTGTGAGGGGGTCGGGCCCCCAGCCATGCCATCACTCCTACCACCTGCAAGAGCCAACACCATATCAGAGACACACCCCACCTAACCTCCCGCTGAGGCCTCGGCAAGTTAGGGTTGCCTTGGGGGCCTGGCCTACTGAGTGGGGTGCTCAGGCCTGAGAGCCACAGTGGAGTGTGGAGGGTCGTCCAGGAGGGCAAAGGCATGCGACACGGGCTGGTGAAGGAGAGTGGCTGCCATAGAGGTATGTACTTGCAAGACCAGTGCTGGCTGGGTAAGGGGCCCTGGTGTCCCCTTCCTGCATTCCCACTGTTACCCACACCACTTAGGGAGCCCAGGAAGATACAGTGACTGCAGGCCAAGGCTGTGGAATTGTGACCCTGAATATGTCTTCTCCATCTAGGGAATGGGAACCCTCATGATCTGCAGTGAGGACACCCTGCCAGCCTGGGGGAGGAGCTGGGGCCAGTCCCTCGCAGGTAGGGCCAGGCCAGCAGAGAGTCCTCTAGGAGGCAGTGTTATCTCCAGACTGTAGATGTGAAAACAGCTGGATCCCATCTAGCAACACAGCAAACCTAGACCCTGAGGACCCTTTTCCTTCTCCAGATCCAGAGAACTGTTGACCGATGTAATTAAATCCTGGTGAAGGTGTAGTGATGCTCAGAATAAGGAAGCACTTGATGAACAGTAATAAGAATATGAGTGGATATTAGCAAATTGAATTCAAAAATACATCAAGAGGATCATATACCATGACCAAGTGGGATTCATCCCAGGGATGCAAGGATGGTACAACATTCAAAAATCCATCAACACCATCCACCACATCAACAAAAAGAAGGATAAAAACCATGTGATCATCTCCATAGATGGTGAAAAAGCATTTGACAAAATTCAACATCCATTCATGATAAAATCTCTCAACAAAATGAGTATAGAGGGCAAGTACCTCAACATAATAAAGGCCATATATGATAAACCCATAGCCAACATCATACTGAACAGTGAGAAGCTGAAAGCTTTTCCTTTAAGATCAGGAACAAGACAAGGGTGCCCACTCTCCCGCTTTTATTCAACGTAGTACTGGAGGTCCTGGCCACGGCAATCAGACAACACAAAGAAATAAAAGGCATCCAGATTGGTAAGGAAGAAGTCAAACTGTCACTGCAGATGACATGATATTGTACATAAAAAACCTAAAGAATCCACTACAAAACTACTAGAACTAATATCTGAATTCAGCAAAGGGGCAGGATACAAATTTTAATACCCAGAAATCTGTTGCATTCCTATACACTAACGATGAACTAGCAGAAAGAAATCAGGAAAACAATTCCATTCACAATTGCATCAAAAAGAATAAAATACCTAGGAATAAATCAAACCAAGGAACTGAAAGACCTATACCCTGAAAACTACAAGACACTTTTAAGAGAAATTAAAGAGGACAATAATAAATGGAAATTCATCCCATGCTCTTGGGTAGGAAGAATTAATATTGTCAAAATGGCCATACTGCCTAAAGCAATCTACAGATTCAATGCAATCTCTGGTCAATTAATATATGATAAAGGAGCCATGGACATACAATGGGGAAATGACAGCCTCTTCAACAGCTGGTGTTGGCAAAACTGGGCAGCTACATGCAGGAGAATGAAACTGGATTATTGTTTAACCCCATACACAAAAGTAAACTCGAAATGGATTAAAGATTTGAATGTAAGTCATGAAACCATAAAACTCTTAGAAGAAAACATAGGCAAAACTCTCTTGAACATAAACATGAGCAACTTCTTCATGAACATATCTCCCCGGGCAAGGGAAACAAAAGCAAAAATGAACAAGTGGGACTATATCAAACTAAAAAGCTTTTGTAGAGCAAAGGACACCATCTGTAGAACAAAAAGGCATCCTACAGTATGGGCGAAATAAATGATATATCTGATAAGGGGTTGACATCCAAAATATATAAAGAACTCATGCACCTCAACAAACAAAAAGCAAATAATCCAATTAAAAAATGGGCAGAGGAGCTGAACAGATACTTCTCCAAATAAGAAATTCACAAGGCCAACAGGCACATGAAAAGATGCTCCACATCACTAATCATCAGAGAAACGCAAATTAAAACCACAATGAGATATTACCTCACACCAGTTAGGATGGCCACCATCCAAAAGACAAACAACAACAAATGTTGAAGAGAATGTAGAGAAAGGGGAATATAAATTAGTTCAGCCATTGTGGAAAGCAGTATGGAGGTTCCTCAAAAACTAAAAATAGAAATACCATTTGACCCAGGAATTCCACTTCTAGGAATTTACCCTAAGAATGTAGGAGCCCAGTTTGAAAAAGACATATGCACCCATATGTTTATTGCAGCACAGAACCCAAGAACAGACTAACAGTTACCAAAGGGAGAGGGACTGGGGAGGGTGGGTGGCAAGGGAGGGACAAGGGGGAAAAAGGGCCATTATGTTTAACACACATAATGGGGGGGGGTCACAGGGAAGGCAGTGTAGCACAGAGAAGACAAGTAGTAATTCTATAGCATCTTACTACACTGATGGACAGTGACTATAATAGGGTATGTGGTGGGGACTTGATAATGGGGGGAGTCTAGTAACCACAATGTTGCTCATGTAACTGTATATTAATGATACCAAAATAAAAAGAATATGAGTGGATGTTGGCAATCTGAGAGGCTGTCAAAGTTAAACAGAGGTCCTACCAGGGAGGATATGGAGTATCAATTCCCTCACAGTGAATGGAGACATGATCTTGAGCCAAGGGAAGTTGTGGAACAGGAACTAGGATGCCTGCATAGAGGCAGGGCCCTCGGAGGGCTGCCCCATATGTTTGTGCAAGTTGTTCAATGAACAAGAGTGCCTGCTTTTTTGTGTGTGTGGTGGGGGAGGGAGAGGTTGGGGGCAAGAGGGGCTGAAATTGAGCCAACTCTGCAGTGCCATGCTGCACACCTGGAGCAGAGCTGTATGATTCCTGAGGAAGGGATGCTTTTTAATCATTTAAACACTCACAGGGAGCACATTTTGGCTTTTCTCCCAAAGGAGCAACTCTGTGAACAAGGGACTCATAAAATGATGTCCCACCCACTGTCCAGGATGGCTGCATGTAGGCTTCTTTTAGGACAAGGCTCTAGGTGGGGAAGATAGTTACCTGTGAGAAACTAAAGCTCAAGACCTATGAAACACAGAAGTTGTAGGGGCCGGCCTACGGCCGAGGCTGAGTCCCACTATGGCTGAACACCGCCCTTCCACTCTAGCTGACCAATGCCCTAAGATGGCGCACGCTTCCTGGGCACCACCCTGCCTGGTTTGGTGGCATTAGCATAAGGAAGTTGCTCCTATAGGCTTGCATGATCTTGATCACCATAGGCCAGCTTCCTTTATATAAGGCATATTCAGGAAAGAGAAGCACTCTCCCACTCTCTCAATCTCTGTCTCCCTCTCTCCCCTCATTCTTCTTCTCATTCGCTCCCCCCGGCTGTTGCTTCTTCTCACTCACCTTCTCCCGGCCTTCCGAGCAACAATAAAGAACTGAAGTGAACCAGGTCTGTGTACGTATCGCTGTCATCACTGCCACAAGGGGCGAACGCGGTATCTGGTGCCGAAACCCGGGAGTTTTTCTCCAACCACCCAGAGGAGAAACTGACGGATGCGGACGCCATAGAGCTTCTTACCCTGAAGCAGTACCTGTGGACCCCATTCGGAAGGATTGCTCGGGAAGGCGCCTCAGATGAGAAGGGTGAGTGGACCAACGAGCAAAGCAAATGTAGGAGTAGGAAAGGAGATAGCAAGCAGCTGTGGTGGGGATTTCTGTTTTGCCTGTCCGTCATAGTGTTCTTTGTTGTACTGTTTTGTTTTGTCAAAAATGTTATGAAAAGTTAGGGCGCCAGTGAAAGTTCGCGGGATAGCGACGAAGCAAGGAAAGTTCGCGGGATAGCGATGAATGCAGGTTAGCGATAAGAGTACCCTTTACCCATAAACTTAGAAGTAGCCTTTTATCCTTTAATCGCTAACATGGGATCTGAAGTGTCTAGAATTAGAGTAGAAGAGCCTTTGAGAGCACTCCTGAGGGCCAACGGAACCTCATTAAAAACAAAAACCGCAAGGGCTTTCCTCCACACGGTGGAGAAGCATGCTCCGTGGTTCCTAGATGCAGGAAGAATCACTACCCCCGTGTGGGAAAAGTTAGGCGAGGATCTGCGCAACGCAGATCGCAGGGAGCCGCTCCCGGCTGGGACGCTCCCCATATGGGGGCTGGTTAAGAGCTGCCTAAAGGAGAATAAACCTAGTTGTAGAGAAGCCATAAGGGAGGGAGAGGAGATTCTTGAGGAAGTGAAAGAGGAAAGAGCCTCTGCGAAAGCATCTGAAAGTGGATCTACACAGGGGAGGTCCTCTGATGAGGAAGAGGACCAAGAATTATCAGGAGAAGAGTTAGAGGCTAGGGCTGCTCAGAGAGGACATCGGCCCACATTGTACTCCTCACTGAGCCGACTGAGAATAAGCAGAGAGGAAGGAGAGACTAGCTCAGCCCCTCTCCCCAATAAGAGCAGTAAGGTAGAAGAGATTGTGCCAACCGCCCCAAATTATCCATTTTGCTCTCCAACCTATAGAGCAGAGCCACCCCTTTACCAGAGTTACTCATATTGTGGTGGCCAGGGGTGCCAAGAACAATTGGGCAAGAATAAATGGAGGGAATGGCTAACCATGGAGGGGAATGCAGCCTTCCCAGTAATAGAAGATCCAAACACCCAGCAAAGATACCATCAAGCCCTAGATTTTAAGCTTGTTAAAAGCCTAAAGGAAGCTGCCACCACCTATGGAGTGCAAGCAGCGTTCACTGTGGCCATAGTGGAGTCATTAGCCACTCAGAATCTAACACCAGATGATTGGGCTAATGTAGCCAGAGCATGCCTTACTGGAGGTCAGTACCTGCTATTCAAAACTGCGTGGGCAGAGCATTCTCAAGACACTGCCCGGCACAACGCTGCCGCAGGGAACAATCAGTGGAACCTGGAGATGCTAATGGGCACAGGACCTTACCTAGGACAGCATAATCAGATAAATTACCCTCCTGCTGTGTATATGCAAATAGCTACAGCAGCTGTCAAGGCCTGGAAAACACTCCAGGGCATTGGTGATTTACAGGGTCAATTATCTAAAGTACTCCAAGGACCAAATGAGCCTTATGCAGACTTCTTGGCAAGGTTGATGCAAACTGCAGGCCGTATATTTGGAGATGTTGACACAGCAATGCCCCTAGTAAAACAGTTGGCCTATAAGCAAGCAAATAAATGGTGTAAGGAGGCTATCAGGCCTTGGAAAAATAAAGATTTAAATGTGTACCTCAAAGTTTGCAGGGACATCAATGACACTGTAGTGCAAGTACAGGTAATGGCTGCAGCCATAACTCAGGGACTGCAAAATGCGCGCAGCAGGGCTACCCCTTCCGGGGCATGCTTCCATTGCAAGCAGATGGGTCATTTAAAGCGAGATTGCCTGAAATTATGGCGATCAGAGGAGCCCGTGTGGGTTCCTCAGTGGCCCCTTAGAAAAAAGAAGCAGCCCACACTTCCCTCCCAGGACCCATTGCTGAGGGAAACAGACGTGCCGATGCCCTGACCCGTGAGTTTAACATTTTAGCTCTATTTGACCCTGTAGAACAAGCTGCTCAATTTCACAAACAATTCCATGTCAATGCACATACCCTTCGCCTAAAATATAATATTACTAGAGACCAAGCAAGAGCCATAGTAGTCAGTTGCAAATGGTGTGTCACACTCCTACCCTCCATCTCAGAAGGAGTTAATCCAAAGGGGCTACTCCCCAATCACATTTGGCAAATGGATGTTACCCATATTCCAGAATTCGGTAAGATGAAATATGTCCATGTGTCTGTAGACACCTGCTCAGGCATCATTTTTGCCTCTTGCCATACAGGAGAAAAATCTAGAGATGTCATATCTCACTGCCTCCAGGCATTTTCGGCCTGGGGAAAGCCCAAACATTTAAAAACTGACAATGGGCCAGCATATACATCCCAATCGCTCCTCAGCTTTTTAAAAACAATGGATATCACCCACACCACGGGCATTCCCTATAACCCTCGAGGGCAAGGCGTGGTAGAGCGTGCCAACCTGACCCTTAAAAATGCTCTCTATAAACAAAAAGGGGGAATAGGGGCAGACTTCAGATCCCCCAGAGACAAACTTAACATCATATTGTTCATTTTAAATTTTTTGACATTGGACAAAGATGGCCACAGTGCAGCAGAGCGGCATAATCGCCTTTCCAGGCCTAAAGACATGCCCGCAGTTATGTGGAAGGATGTATTGGAAGGATCATGGAAAGGCCCGGATCCAGTGTTAATCTGGAACCGAGGCTCTGTTTGTGTTTTCCCACAGGACCGAAACAATCCCATCTGGGTGCCTGAACGCCTGACACGGAGAGTGGCAAGACCAGAACCGGAAGTGCGAGATGCCGATGCCACTGATGCTCATCCTGCTACTGATTCTTCAGCAGGCAATAGCGGAACCCAGAGAACTATGGGGTCTGGTGAAGGCTTGGCCTATTCCACTCCCGGTGACTGAAACTGCACATACCTTTCCTGCCTTTTTCTCTACCTATAGTACACTTAATCTCCCATATCTGCCCTTTGACAGCTCTATGTGTTGCTGGCATTCCTTTTCATAACCTCTCTAAAGCTGCCAATCTGTCCAGGGAATTAGGCAAGATGTTATCCACCAATTGGTCCAGTGAGTTTGACGTGCTCACCACTCAGCTACGGCTAGAAATATTGAATGTTAGTCCCCAAAAGTTAGAGGCGCTGTCTGTAGCTCAGTTTGCTGAAGCCGTGCTAAATGCCACCAAAGCCTGGTCAGGCATGGGTGTTCTGTTCCATGCAACGGCAACATCGGAAAGTGCGGATGGCTCTGGTGCAGGCCATGGCAGCTATAGAAGAAGGCATCTCCCCTAGGGTGTAGCACAATATGTTGGACCAGTAGTCAAAGACGGGTAAGATCAGGAGGTACTCATACCAACCTAAGACAGGGCGCAGACCTTAGCTGTCTGTTGCCCTATGACGGGTAAGGATGCTGCGCCTCCCTGACAACCTAAGACAGGCATGGTCCCCGAGCCTCATTGTGCTAAAAAACAAAAAAGGGGGAGATGTAGGGGCCGGCCTACGGCCGAGGGTGAGTCCCACTATGGCTGAACACCGCCCTTCCACTCTAGCTGACCAATGCCCTAAGATGGCGCACGCTTCCTGGGCGCCACCCTGCCTGGTTTGGTGGCATTAGCATAAGGAAGTTACTCCTATAGGCTTGCATGATCTTGATCACCATAGGCCAGCTTCCTTTATATAAGGCATATTCAGGAAAGAGAAGCACTCTCCCACTCTCTCAATCTCTGTCTCCGTCTCTCCCCTCATTCTTCCTCTCATTCGCTCCCCCCGGCTGTTGCTTCTTCTCACTCACCTTCTCCCGGCCTTCCGAGCAACAATAAAGAACTGAAGTGAATCAGGTCTGTGTACGTATCACTGTCGTCACTGCCACAAGGGGCGAACGCGGTAGAAGTAGCAACCAAAATGTACCCCACCAATTTTGCACCCCATGATTGATAAAGAACTAGCATCGAGTACGTGTAATGAACTACAAAATAATAGAAAATGAGCAAAGTACATCAACAGGCACATTACAGAAAAGGAAACTCCAAAGGCCAGCTGCACTGGTAATTCAATAGAGGCAAATTAAAGTAACAACAAGATACCACTTCACATTCACCATATTAGTAAATAATCTAGTAAACTTGAAGGTGTGCCTCCTTGAAAGGGTCCGGGATTTCTGGAAAGGAGGGTATAATGTGGGAAGTCCATAGGTGAGCTGGGTAGGGGCCCTGAATATAATCTAAGCATCTGTGGCCCAGGGTGGGGTGCCCTAGGGGTTTCAGACAGGAAGCAGGGAGGTGCCTTCTCAGGATGCACTGGGCACTGAGATTCTGGGCCTGACGGGAAGTCTGGGCCCTGCTATGGCCACACCTTCCAGTCATGGAGAATTGCATGGACCAAAACCTGTGGGTGGGCATGAGCATGGTATATGCAGAGCCCAGTAGGAAGAAGGGCTCACCTGAGTGTCAAGACGGGCTGAGCACAGGCCTTCCACCTGGGCTGGCTCCGCACTGTCATATGGTGTCACGCCTACTTGTCTTTTCGTACCCTTGGCACAGAAAACATTCAGGGCTTTCTTTCCAAACTATGTGAGTCATTTCCAGTGCTGTCATATTACTATCGTAGAGAAAACCCAGAAGGAACTCTGCTTTTGCAGCACATACATCATGAAATCCCGGCATTTATGCAACTGGATGCTCCCCTAACATCACTGGACCCCGTGTCTCATTCAGGTCACCCCCAGGGACTGGGCAGCAGGAACTCCCCTTAAGGAAACAGGTTCTTTGCTGGAGGAAAATTCATGGGATAGCACTTTGCCCTATTTTTGTGTGGGAGCCATATTGTGGAGGAGCATGTTCAGTTTATGGAACTGAACTAAATTTCATTATTTTACAGAAAAATAACTGGCTAGTAGCACTTCCGCTTTAGTGACTCTATTCCTTCCAGGGCCTACCAGGAGGAAATGAATTCTTCCTTACAGGAGAACTCTAGGGTCCTATCTCCTGCGGCTCTTTATGTTTTTAAATATGGGGGCTCAAATACAAAACAGTGCCTCTGTGATTTATAAACTGGAAGGCAAGCCCCAGCCCCAGGCCCAGATCCACCCTCCTGCCCTTGGGAGCCGGGGACACACCTGCACGCAGGTGAGGCTGAAGGTGATGACGAGCTGCGAGGTGGGGCTGATGAAGGGCGGGGGCGTGACGGAGCGCTTCCCCCGCTCGAAGATGCGGTAGATGCGGTTGGTCTTGGTGAGTAGGGCAGAGTAGCTGAGGCTGGTGCCCAGGCCCAGGAAGAGCCTCCGTGCGGCGCAGACCGCCACGCCAGGCTCGGCCACCAGGAGGAAGGTGACGGCGTAGATGAGGAAGGTGCCGGTGAGGAGGACGTAGCTGAGCTCGCGGCCCGAGGCGCGGACGATCGGCGTGTCGTTGTGCCGCACGAAGGTGGCCACCACGGTGGTGGTGGCCAGGATGCCCAGCACGGCCAGGAGGAGCGGCGGGGCGGCCCAGGGCGAGGACCAGCTCAGGCGGACCACGGGCGTGGGGCGGCAGCCCGTGTGGTTGCGCGTGGGCCGCATGTCTCCAGGGCAGGCCTCGCACGTGACCTCGTCCACCTGGAAGCTGTACCCGTCGCAGGCCTCGCAGTGCCAGCAGCAGGGGACACCCTTCACCATCTTTTTCCGCTCACCAGGCCCACAGGGGAGGCTGCACTGAGACAGGGGCACCTCGTGGGGGTCTCCCACCCACTGTAGGATTTCCACCTGGGACACAGAAAAACAGGTGTGCCACTGCCCCTCCAGGCACGGTGGGCCTGCCTCCTAACCCCGGAGCCCTACCGTGCCACTCACATCCAGCTGGAGGGTCTCTGCCCACTGGCCCACCGCATGGTAGCCACCACTGGCTGCGCTGCCATTGGTCGCCTGGTACTGGAAGATGTCATATCGCCCCGGTGCATCCCCGTTCTCGTTGAACATCACTGGGGTCCCCGCGCTGCCTGAAGGGAGAGCCTGTCATCCTCAGCTGGTTCCCCAGCCCATCAGAGCCAGCCTCCCAGTGCAGCCCAAGGCCCAGCCAAGATAAAGGGAGAGCTTAACGAGCAGAAGCAAAGATGCTCAACATCACCAGGGAAATGCAACTCCCATCCACAGTGAGATATCTCCTCACACCATCAGGCTGGCCACTGTCAGAACCACAGAGTATGGCAATTGGAGAGGATGTGGAAAAACTGGAACCCTTACGCACCACTGGTGGAAATGTAAAATGGTGCAGTCGCTGTGGGAAACAGTATGACAGTTCCTCAAAAAATTAAACAGGAATTCCACATGATTCAGCCATTCCACTTCTAGGTATATGCTCACAAGAATTGAATGCAAGGACTCCAAGAGATACTTGTACACCCATGTTCATAGCAGCATTATTCACAATAGCCAAAAGGTGGACTCTACCTAAGTGTTCACCAGGGATTGAATGCATAAACAAAATCTGGTCTATCCATGAGATGGAATAGTACTCAGCCTTAAAAAGGAAGGAAATTCTGATACATGCCACAACATGGATGAACCTTGAGGACATTATGCTCAGTGAAATAAGCCAGTCGCAGAAGGACAAATACAGCATGATTCCACTTACATGAGGCACCTAGAGTCATCAGATTCATAGAGGCAGAAAGGAGAAGGGTGGTTTCTGGGAGCTGGGGGAAGCAGAATGGGAGCTGTTTAACGGAGTTTCAGTTTTATAGGATGCAGAGTGCTGCAGATTGCACAATAATGTGCCAACTAAACTGTACACTTAAAAATGGGTAAGAGGGGAAATCTTATGCTATTTGCATGCTACCAAAATTAAAAAAGAAAGAGCTTAGCTGACCAACCGAGAGGAGGAGTTCAGACTTGCACAAAGGTCTGAATATTGGCATGAAGTTTGTACCGATCTGAACAGTCAGCTTCATTTATTTTAGAATCTTGTTCTACCAGCTTGTAGTGCTGTCTGGAGTGAGGTTTAGTTGTGCTCTTTTGCAGAGAGCTTGGTAGAGAGAAGGTGCTCAGCATTTGGTGGAAGACCAGAGTTTTTCATTTTAAAAGGGTAATAATTGAACAAGAAGCCTATCTCTGTCCACAAACCGTATACACAGTTTGAGGCCATTTGGACCCTTTCAGGAGACCTTATTCTGAGCCCCGACCATGTGCCAGACACTGCTGGAACCAGGGGACACATCAGACTCACACCTTGTGCTCAAGCAGCACAGGGCCTAGCGGGGTCAGCATTTGGAAGCCCAGGACTCAGCACAGCACTGTCCACATGGTAGGCAGCACCTTTACATGGTCTGCACTTTGCCCCGTGTGTGCTCCATGTCCAGACACCTCCAAGCCCTGTGCCATGAAGGGGGAGCTGTGTGTGACCCTCTGAGGGTTCCAGGCAGTAGGGGTCACAGATAAGTTCCCTAATACCTGAATTTTGCAAGTTGGGGCCACGGGTATTGAAGTCCCAGGAAGGGGGAATGTTAAAAATGAGTCCCCAGAACTTGGCTCAAGCTTGCAGCTCTCAGACCCAGACGCCTCCATTCTGCCCCCTACCCACCATCCCTTTGATCCCCAGTCTTCCCAGGTCCCAGAGCAATCCATGCCAGGGGGATTCCCTTCATTCACATAGGAGTCCTGGGTCCCACTCACCATTGAAGCGGACAGCGCGAATATACTGCAGCAGCATCCGCCCGTCGGTGGGCTCCATTGCAGGACACAGGCCTGTGTGCCCGGGACAGAGCGCCTGGTGCATGCTGTGGAGGGCGTGGGCAATGGCGTACACAGCATCGATCACAAACTGCACCTTCCCCTCCTGCTCGTAGGTAGAGTCCCGGCCGATGCGTTCCTCACCTGTCCTAGGGAAGCCCAGAGGAAGTGCGCCTGGCCCCCGGGTGCCCAACCTGGCCTCCCACCTGCTCTTTCGCCTCCTTTGCCACCCTCACGACCCTGGGCAGCTCTCACCTGTGCATTTGCGGGTGGAGTCCTCTGACAGGGTACCTGAGCTGGTCAGTTTGCAGTTAAAATTTTCTTCCCAGAACTCAGCAAACCAGATGTTCCGTCGGTTGTTCTCCAGCGAGCGGGTCGTGAAGTACTGGTCAAATCCTGAGAGGCAGGAGGGAGGAGTGTGGCAACCATATGAGCCAGCCTTGGTTCTTCTGTGTCCCTTCCCTGCTTGCTCACTTTGCAGCTAGGTGTGGCCATGTGACCAACTGCTGGCTGATGAGTTCAAAGCCAGCTGGGGGCTCCATAGGAGAATTTGCATCCTGGTGCAAACTCAGAGCCTCACTACATGAAAGACTTTATGCTGCCCCTTATTTCCTGGTTAGGATGCTGCTGTGAAGATGTAATGGGTGGAGCTTCAGCAGCCACTCTGTGAATGAGATACCACAATCACAAAGACAGAGAGGATGGTGGTACAGAAGGGGTGACAGAGCTCAGGGCTTTGAGAACATCATCGACTCCCCGCTCTGAAACTGAAATTGCCTACTTTCAGACCTCTTGTCATGAAGAAATACTTCTATTGCTAAAGCCACTCTCAGTCTAGTTCATTACTTGCAACTAAATGCATTCTAGGGGAAAGAATGAGTGTGAGGTTGGGTATATACCCCCAAAGTCTGGGAGCCCTTGGATATCAGGGCCTGACTTTTACAAGGGTCTGTCTTAATAAAATAGCCCTGAAGCACCTCATCAAGGCATCTTCAGTTCAGCCTTTGGGAAAATGAGCAATCCTGTTGTAAAGTGAGCATCTCTGCTAGGTTCTTCCGGAATTCACAGGTGGGATGGGGAGGCAAGGCAGTCCTCATCATCTGATCAACAGGACTATACATCCTACCCCCTTGGTTTTTCTCCCTCCCACTCCTATCCTCCACATAGAGTGCCTTTGGCAGAACCAGGAATATAGGCTGTGAATTAAAACAAAAACAAAAACAGAAAACAAAACACTAACAATTCTTCACCCTGAACGGCAGGGTTTGCTTTTCCTCATTTGCTGATTTAAATGCTGCTTGGAGGGATGTATTAATAGAACCTCAGAATCCTAGAATCTGGGATTCCTAGACGGGACGTGGATCACAGGACAATTTACAGATGGGGAAGTGAGGGAGTTACGGAAAAGGACGAGTAGGGATGGGGGATGTAGAGGGGAAGGCCCCCCTGCACTCACCATAAATGGAGGCCCTTTTGGGCAGGATGGTGATGGCCCCCACGGCCACATCCTCCAGGCTCAGGACGGGTGAGGTCTTCGCACCCCAGCTGTCTGAGCCGACCCACAGGAAGTGGCCTGTCAGGTTGGCCTGTCGTGCTGCCTCCAGGACCCTCCTGGGAGTAACAGGGCTGGGGCTGAGTAAGGACCTGGGGCCCTCCTCCAACTTACCCCTGGTCCCTTCCCATTCCGCTCTCTCCATCTACCCCATTCCTTATCACTCCCCAGACCCTTGTTAATCAGGGAAACCGGAGGATGGGGTATTTAGGACACTTGCCCTGGCTTCTCAGGCAGTAAAGAGTCCAGCCAGGCTCTGACCCAGCCTGCCTTCTTGTTTGGTGCACTGCAGCCCTGGAAGACTACCTGGAAGAAGGGCTTCCTTGTCTGCAGAGCCTTCTGCTGCCTCTGAGCCACACAGGGCTCAGGCCAAGGGCCACAGCCTCCTGCTGATACCCATGTACTTCCCCTGGGGCTCCTTCCAGCTTATTTTTTTCTGCACCTAGATCTGCCCATGTCTCTCTCCCCCACTTTGAATTCCAAAAACAAACACCAATTCTTGTGCAATTCCCTTGAGTAGGCTTGGCGTATCTCCGCCCAGACCAGGCCTGGCTCATTTTGGGGGGGCAACTGGAAAAGTGTGTGGGGTGAGAAAGAGGGAAAAAGAGGAAGGCCATCCTGGGCGGTGGGGGACGGGTAAGGGAGGAGGCAGGACCTTGAAGGAGAGCCTCTGGAAGACATGGTGATGGAACGTGCCATCTGTCCCACCTGATGTCATCCTCGTTGGCAAAGATGATGATGCCCCGGGCACTGGGTGTCTCCATGAGTCTCCTGATCACCTTGTCGAATTCTCCTGGCTTTGGTTCTCTGGGAATCTTGATGGACTGGGCAATACAGACGCCCCCTGGGTGTCAGGGATGCCAAAGTCAGCTCTTGTCCCACCCACCACCGGGCTACTACTGCGCATGACTGTGACAGGGGCTGAGTCCTCCCGAAGAAAGGGGTGCCCACCCACAGAGAGCGTCATTCAGCCCCCACCCCCCCACATGGACCCAGTGCTCCATCTCACAGCTTCTGCTGGCCCCTGGCTCAGCCCTCTGTAGGCTCTGTGATGCCTCGGACCCCTTTACCCCCAGCTCACCAGCCTCACGGGAGATCTGCACAAAGGCCTCAACTCCGCTTTCGCCATAGTTGCCCTCGGAGGCTAGCGTGGACACATAGTTCCATCCCAATGCCCTCACGATGTCCACCATGGCCTGGGCCTGGTAGGAGTCAGGGGGAACCACCCGGGAGAAGTAGTCGTAGCGCGTGGAATCACTGAGCTCAGGGGCCGTGGAGGCATAGCTGATCTGGGGTATCTGGAGTGGGGAAGGAAACCTAGGCTGTGGATGGAGGGCCAGTGACCCTAGAGACAGGGCAGTGGGGATCCAGGACACAGGGTGCAGGCTCGGAAGTTGGGGCTTAGAGTGCTGGGGGCCAGCTGGAACAGCCACAGGGAGAGGCCAGATGGTGTGGGAAAAGATCTGCATTTTGTGAATGGGTCTGATGGAATATGGGCAGCACGAGATTCTAGGGGAGAGGGCAGAGCTCCCATTACAGCTGTGCAGGGTGTCACCCGAGCAAAGCAGGGGCAGGGCCTCAAGTCCAGCCTGCGGCCAATCCAGCCACTAAGCACAGGCTGCATCTGCCTGGGAAAGAGACATCCTTGCCAGCCCCAGGGAATGGCATGTTTTCCTAATTCACATAAAGGGGCAGTCTGTGTATGTGGGCAGGAGCCCCACGAGGGGTCAGAGCAGGCAAGGGAGCTGGGGAGGGGTTATCGGATTCACAGCTGTGTCTCCCTAGTGGAGGGGCCTGTTTGGAACTGGGTTTACCCGTATGCATTAGAGTGGTTGACGGCAGGGGTTACAGGCTGAGCCCATCTGGCGGGAGCTGGGGAGCAAGTGTGAAGAGGAGGGTGGGCAATGGTAGCAGAAAGCTGAGGGGGCAGGAAGAGGGCGGCTGACAGAGAAGAGGGGTGAGGCCATCATGTTCAAGAAAGACACACTCACAAGCGAAAGAGCAAAAGGGAGCAAGCGGGGTGTCATGTGAAGGTCAGAGGGGGAAGGTTCTGGAAGGAGAGGGCTGGGGCTGGCCTAGGGAAGACAGGGATGTTTGAAACTATGCAGAAGTGTGAGACAGTATAGAAAAGGAAGGGGAGGAGCAAGAGGGAGGGAGGAAGGGGAAAGGGAGAGAGACAGGGGGACCAAGAGAGCGGGAAAATCAGAGTAAAGGAGGCAGAGGAAGGCCCACTGGCTACAACGCCCAGAATGGGGGCCGTGGCTGCGATGGGCACTCCAGAAGCTAAGCTGCATCTTCAGAACAACCTTTCCAGGCAGGTTGAACCTCCATAGAGAAGTCCAATTAAAATGCCTGAGATCACAGGGACCTGTGGGAAGGGAACCCAGATACCCTCATCGTTGCTTCTAGACCAGGAATTGCACGCTGGCCCTCTGGGAGCCCAGTCGGGCCCATGGTTGCATTTTGTATACCATGTCCTTTTTAAAAAAAAAATGTTTAATTAGTTGCCAGTGTCTTGTTTTTTTTTAAATTTTGAATTAGTAGCCAAAATCTGAGGGTACAGCACCACCTCAGTCTTGGGCTGACCTGGCAGCAGCAGGCCCTGGGCTCACAGGGCCCTGCTCCACTCAGCTACCCTCCCCACCCTGCCCCTGAGGCCCCTGAATTTGAGATCTCTGCACTGAACCTAGAGGGGCAGACACAGGGGAAGGCACAGAAACCTGGGCTCCAGACAGCAAAGGGACAGAGGCCATGAACACAGACAGACTCTGGCAGGTGACACAGAGACCCCTGTCTCCCCAACACACACACAGACAGACACACATACGCACACATACAGGGACATTGGGAGGCCACACAACCTCTCTCCATGCCAACTAGAAGGTGCGTCTGTATGCTCCACACCATGCAGCCATCCAGCAGAAAGTGGAAAGGGGGAATTAAATGGATGTAGATGATGGAGAGGAGCCCAGAGAAAACCTCTACCCACGGGATAGAAACAGAGGCCACTCCTGTAAGAATCACAAATTCTGAGGCAACAGAAGTCCCCTCCCCTAGTAAGATGGAAGCAAAGCCTTCCTTTCTTCACAGCAAGATGGAAGGACAGAGGCACCCAGTAAAACTGTCCCAGTGAATGACTACTACAGAAAACCCCAAGCCATAACACCAAAGGCTCCCTAATCCCAACCTCTGTGGCCCTCTGAATCTCTACCCTCCAGACTGCGAAGAAGCTGTTGCCCCCACAGAAGACAGGTCCCTGGCAGATGAAGGGTGGCAGGTCCACCCAGGCAGATAAACACCCTGGAAAGGAGACCTCACTGCTGCCTCTTGCAGAGGCCCCTTGAGAGACCACTAAAGGCAGACATTTTGAAATAACTGAATTTAAACGATGATCAAAAAAGAGGAGAGAGGTGCAGGACCTTGTGGGCCTACCCTCTCCCCAGAGCAGCCAAGGCCATTCCCAGTTGCCCCACCGGAAGAGGGCCCTGGGTCCAGGAAAACCTTTCCCCTCACCACCCAGAGCGCGGCACAGGCCCAGCAATAGTGCCGCCGCGCACGGCTCTGCACGGTGTGCCCCAAACAAGCACACCTGAGCAGGTGGCAAGGGGCGCCACGCTCCAGGCCCCCTGCTCTTGCCCGTCGCGTCCCTAGGCGTAGCCTGCGGGAAGGGGCCCGTGGACAGCCCAGACGCTTCCTTAGTGCAGGCAGCAGCCCTGGGGGAGCCAGAGCAGGCAAGGAGGCTGGGTGGTGGGTTGATCTGACTCAAGGCTGCCTCCGGCTCAGCGGACGGGGCTTCCTTGACGCAGCGGTGTATCTCCCTGAATTAAAGTGACTTCTGCAAGGAGACTGGACATCAGCCAGCCCAGGGCGCGGATGGGAGGGAGACACCAGACAGCGAACGCAGCCCCGCGGCCCTCACCGCAAACAGTCGCAGCACGTTGGCGACCATGATGGAGACGGAGCTGGCCGAGGCGCCGACAACGGCTACCACGCGCTCGGGGGGCGCGGCGCGCAGTGGGGGGACGCCCCCCGGGCAGCGCACGGCCGCCTCGTCGCCGTCGCCGCGGCCGCGGATCAGCGCCTGCACGAAGCTCAGCGCCTGCTCCAGCGCGTACGTGTCCCGCGAGCAGGTGTCGAGCAGCCGTGCGCCCAGGCGCACGCCGGGCAGTAGCTCGGGGTCGGCGTTCACGCGGTCCAGCGCGTACAGCATGGCCTCTAGCCGGTGCACGCCCTGCTCCTTCTTCAGCGGCCCGCACGCCCTGCCCCCCGCGCCCCGCGCGTGCACCGGGAACAGGCCGCCCAGCGTGAGGCCGCCCGCCAGGCGCACCGAGCCCGCGGCGCCCGCCACGCCCGCCTGCGCCAGCGCCACCAGCGGAGGCAGCAGCGCCAGCAGCCGCGGCCCTCGGGCGCTCCCGGGCCCGACCATCACCTCGCCCGCTGCGGGAGGAAGGGGAACAGAACAGGAGAACGCTCTGAGCGCCTGGCAGGGGCCCAGCCCGGGGTCGGGAAAAGGGGGGCAGCCCGGGTCCTAGGGAGAGGGGAGGTGCGCAACAAATGGCTCAGCCCGTTGGAGAAGAGATGGGCTATGAACTCGACCAACGGTCCCAGGTCTCCACCGCGCTCCCGCACCCTCTGAACCTTATCGCAAGGGTCCCCCTGCCTGATCACTGGGTCCACCGCGCCAGTCCTGGGCCGCTCTTCCTCCGGCCCATCCCCGGCGCACACAGCCAAGCACCCTCCGTTGCTACTCCCCTGCGCCAGCGCTGTTGGTTCACCACGCGGCTGTGACAGATGTGGCGGTGCCTGAGCTAGAGAGGATTTAAAGATTCTGGGGAGGGGATGACAGGCTGCCCTGAAGATGGAGACCCCCCCACCCCCCAAGCATGGGGTGTGCCCACAACTGGCTCTCCACACCTCCTTTCCATCCCTCCCCTGCTCCCTGGGTCTCTTTCCTGTCTTTGGTTGTGTGTCTAATGCCCCACACACCCTCTTTCTCTGTCTCTAGGTCTCTTTGTCTCCCTCCGTGTATCTAACTCTGTCTCTCCGCACTGCATCCCCCCAACACACACTCTTCTCTTTCTCTCTCTCTCTCTCTCTCTCTCTCTCTCTCTCTCTCTCTCTCTCTCTCTCTCTCTCTCTCTCTCTCTCTCTCTCCCTTTCTTTCCTGGCCTCTCCAGTGCCTCACCTCCAGCTGCCCGTGGCGATCTCCAGCGTAGTAGCCTGGTGATGGAGGGAGACAGGAGCACCGGGAGTTAGCCCAGTGCCTGACCAGATGTGGGAGAACAGGGCTGGGCAGGAAGGAGCCATGAGCAAGCCGACCATTAGTGTGAACAAGGACTCTCAAACACATACCCAACCACCCTGAAAAAAAGAGACTTTTACCATTTTATAGATGGACAAATAGAGACCTGAAGGGATTAAGTGACTTGCCCAAAGTCACACCGTTGGAGTGTGTCAGCATTAGGATTTGCACCCAGGTTGGTGTGAAAAGCACCAACCCGCACTGCCTTTGAGGGAGGGAGGGGATGAGGCTGACTTGTCCTGCAGCTCCCACCTCCACCTCCCGCGTGTAACGATGGAACCCCAAGAAGGTGTTCTTGTCTCCTATAAAGCCTTCCTGGGCTCTGGGGTCTGAGGCAGTGACTCACCGAGAAGCAGGCTTCCTGTACCTGAGCTTTCCCATCAGGGGCCAAGGTGAGGTGGTTTAACTAACAGATACTTTTACCATTATCTGGCCCCCCAGATTTGGCTCTCTGATGCTGAGAGAGCAAAGGGCATCCTGGAGACAGCTGGTGAGGCTCCAGCCCCGGGGATTAGCAGGCCCATCTTACAGGAGGCTGAGCCAGCTTGGGCACCGTTAGACAGAGTGGATTAGGGAGGCCACAGGGATTTGGGCAAAGCTGGCAGAGGGGACAGCACAAGCCACATGGCCCTTCTGTCTCCCCCACCACATCTGAGGGCCTCTATAGGCTCTGTTCCCACAGTTGTCCAGGCACTTCTCCTGGGCTGAGGCCGAGAGTTAGGAGCCTGGGTCAAACATGGCATCTCCCCACTTTACAAGTTGAGAGGGATGGGACACTCAGCTGGTGCTAGGCCCCAAGCTTGACATTGCAAAGGTCCATACAAAAAACTGGGTGTTTGAGTTGAGTAGGCCCTTCATCTGGATTCACACAACCCTCACCATCCTTCCTTGCACAGGACAGTGGGACAGGGCCTCAGCTGGCACCAAAAAGCAGATTCCCTCTGATCACAGGAACAGAGCATCCCACTGGCTCTTGAGTGCAGAACAGACAATCAGCAGCTGGGGCAGAAGCCCTCACAGAGGGTGCAGGAGCGCTATGAGAGCCTCGGTGCCCTTGTGCCAGAGCTGGAAGGGGAGAGAAGCAGGTAGGTTCCAGGACTGGGGAAGACCTGGCTCCAAGGGTAAGGGACAGAAAAGCGTCCTGGCCAGGGCACCCGGGATGAGGGGTAGCATCCACGGAGAATGTGAGACCAGGACCAGGGCAGAGCAGGTCCCTAGAGGGCAGAAACCAAGAGTTCCCTTTGGGACACAGGAAAGCCGAGAGCCTCACTCTAGATTTGAGGGAATATGTCAAGCCCACACTTGGATTCATGAGTCTGGAATTGAGGGAAGAAGCCAGAGTGGGGAAGCTGTTGGATGGTTGAGCTCACAGGGGCAGAGGGTCTGGACAGAGGGCGAGGACAGACCCCCAGGTACCCCCACATTAGGTGGAAGAGAGGAGGCTGGGATGGGGTGGCCAAAGAGGTAGAAGAGGGGCTGGAGTGTGGGTGGTACAGAAGCGAAGAAACAAGGCACGAGGAAGGAAGGAAGAGCCGCTGTAACTGCTCAGCCCCACACAGTGGCGGAGGGTTTTTGTTCACTTTGCACAGATGAGACAACCCAGGCAGAGAGGTATGGTGACTCCCCCAAGGCCACCCAGCAAAGGAAATAAGGAGCTGCTCAGACCACCTGTGGGAAAAAACTGGACCTTTACTTCCGAGCCATGATTTCAGCTCCAGCTATTTACTTGACAGAATTAAATGAAATTTAAGGCATATGGTGGCTGCTTTCAATATGTTCCTTACACTTCTAACCCCAGAGCTGGGATGTTCAATGTGTAATTTCAGATTAGCTCCTCAATTTAACAACCAGAAGATTTTAATTTTAAAGAATCATTTTAAATGATACGTTCTTGGGTTCATTTAATGGTCACTGCAAAGTTTCTGATCACTGGATTGGATTGTTATACATAATTCACTTCTCTTTGGTTTAAAGAGTTAAGGACATGTTTTATGAAAGAAATGGTGCATCTGACATGGTCTCTGGCACAGGGGTGTTGAAAAGCAGGGTGTCTGTACCTGAGGACATCCCAACTCCTCCTTGAACATCCTGTGGGGACAAATACGAGGCATGTGTGCTTTAAGAAGCCTCCTGCCCTGCTGCTGCCCAGCCATGCCCGCCGCCCCTCCCCAGCACCTTCTCCTGACCCTCTTCCCCTGGAGAAGGGGAACCTCTGCAGACCCCAAGGTGACCACGCACCCATGGACAGCAGGATGTGCTGCTGTCACTGAGCCCCAGCGTCACCTCCCTCCTGGCTTCCTGTTGGCCCCCCGTCCTGGGACACCAGCTCCTCACCCCAGCCATCAGTCTCTCCAAGCCCAAGGTCAGCTGCCCTGAACTCTGAACTCAACTGTTCCGGGACGCGACCTTGCAAAGACTGGCACTTTGAGCCACGACCACCACCAGGGCGCTGCCACCACTGGATAGGTGGGTGGTGGCTGGGTAAACAGCTCGCCTAGAATCAAGCAGCCCTGGGCTGCAACTGTGAGGATTAACAGATCTGGACTGAAAGACACTGCCGGACCCCAGACTTCACATCTTCAGAACAGGCCCCCCACTGCCCATGCCCTTCCAGGCTGGTTGACCTCTCTAGCCTCACCCAAGAGATGGGGGAAGGCCAGGATACCCCACCCTAGGCCACAGGGCCCAACTGACCACACCCACCATGTGGGCACTCTCAGAGTTGCCCGGACTTCGTGGTAGTGCCATAGTTTTACAAAATGCTTAAGATAAAATTGAAAAGGTCTCCCCAGAGAAGTTCTGATTACTCCCTGACCCAGGAACTTCGTGTTTGCTTGGCTGCTGTAACGAAATGTCACACCCTGGCCAGCTTAAACAGCAGAAATGTACCGTGTCCCAGTTCAGGAGCCTGGAAGTCTAAAATCAAGGGGTTGGCAGGACTGGTTTCTTCTGGAGGCTGTAAGGGAAGAATCTGTTCAGGTGTCTCTCCTTCGCTTGTAGGTGGCCATCTTCCGTGTGTGTCTCCACATCGTTTTCCCTCTATATATGTCTGTCTGTATGCAGATCCTCTTTTTATAAGGCCCCTGACATATTGGATGAGGGCTCACCCTCAACCTCATTTTATCTTGATTACCTCTGTAAATACCCTATCTTCAAGTAAGGTCAGTCTGTGGTAGTTGGGGCGAGGACTTAAACATAGGAACTTGGGGCAGACACAAATCAGCCCATACTACCACGTAAATACTTTGCAAATGCACTTTCTCCCAAGGCTGCTAGGCCTTCACTTTGAAAACAGCAGTAACTGAGAATGTAGGTTATGAGGTGAGTGGAGGTCAGAGCGGACAATGAGAGTGAAGTCCGTCTGCTCCAGTCCAGCTCAAGCCTAGGGTCTGACACTACAGATTCAGAGCGTCAGAACAACCTGAACAGGTGGGCTCTTCCCCTTCACTGACTGCCAAGTGCGAGGCACTGTGGCTACTGAAATGTGAAGCACCGCTGGAAACAGCTATTGCAAACTCCTGCTGCTTCACCTTGTTTTGATTACTTGGGCAGAGTAAGCTTAGATGAGTGTAACACATAGAAATCTATCGTGTGTAGTTTAACTTGGAACTTGTATTAAAATAATGTGTCTATTCCTCAATAGCCCAAAGTACAGTTTTGCCTGATTGTGACATTTTTATAGATGGAGAGTATTTTCAAAAGGAAAACTTTAAAGTAATTCGATCAAATCTGAATCTTGCCCTAAGTAAAAAGAACAGACCACTTGGCAAATGAACCAAACACACCATATTGAGGTTTGAGAACTGTCAGTTTTTATTATATCAGTGTGTATGATCTTTATTGTTTGCGATTAGTGTTGATTTGAAGATCAATATGAACATTTGGGCTCAGAGTTTTGATAAAGGGGAAATTTTAAAACAAATATTTAAATGAACCGAAGATTCATTTATAAATATATAAATGAACTGAAGATTCATTTATAAAGGCTGTTTCCATCTGCCTTGCCATGGGGCAATGGGGAATTTCAGGTGTGAAATATATTTGAGAAAGTGTTCATCTTAAAGGAACTATTTGCTATATACCAGAGTAGTCTAAGCTGGGAGATACAGCTTGTTTTATTTTGTTTTACTTTGCTTTTTAATGGCAAAGCCTTTAACCAGAGTAAACGTTTTCTTCAAAATTAGAAAAACCCAAGTGGAAAAGTCCACAGAATGAGTCCCAGGGAAGTTATCCCAGATATAGGGTGGAATAGGCGTCAGAAAATTTTAATTCAGGACACTCATAGTTAATGGAATTTTCTCCATAACACACATTCTCAAGGCATCACCACGGCAGGGAATGTTTCCTGGGGGCCCTGTGTTAGGCTGAATAATGCTACCCAACAACTGTTCAAACCCCTAGTATCCAGGTTTGTGAATGTCACCTTGTATGGCAAAGGGGACTTTGCACATTTGATTAAATTAAGGATTGTGAGATAGAGAGATGATCCTGGATTATTTTCATGGGCCCCATGTAATCCTTAGGGTCCTTATAAAAGAGCAGGTGATGTGAACATGGAAGCAGGGAGAGATTTGAAGCTGCTAAATGCTGGCATTGAAGATGCAGAAAGGAGCCACAGGCTAAGGCATGCAGCTCTAAAATGTGGAATAGACACGGAAATAAGGATTGTCTCCCTCCAAAGCCTCTTGAGGGGGCACAGTCCTGCTGACACCTTGACTTTGACCCAGTAAAGCTGATTTCAGAACTCTGCAAGAGAATAAATTTTGTGTTGTTTTAAGTAACTAAGTGTGTGGCAATTTGTTACAGCAGCAGTAGAAAAAGTACAGGCCAAATAGTAGATAATTTAGGCTCTGCAGTCCATACAATCTGTGTCCTAACTACTCCACTCAGCCAACATGGCATGAAAACAGTCACAATCCCCAGAGCCAGGCCCAGGGGCACGGCCTGGAATGGAAACAAGTCACTAGCTGGTTGCGTGAGTGGGATTCCCATTCTCAGTATCAACTTAGGTCAGGAACCCCAACTAGGATGCTTGATTTGAGGTCTCGAGGGTCAGCTGGAGGCCAGTGCTAAACAGAGAGCAAGAGAGAGAGGAGGGGGGAGAATGGAGATGTGGTGGTTAGGCTGTGGGTAAAAGACAATCTTTTCAATAAATGATGTAGGAAAATTGGGTGTCCATGTGAAAATATGCAGAACCTGAGATGTATCTTATTCCATATGCCAAAATCAACCCCGGATGCATTACTGACCTAACTAGGAAACACAAACCAAGAGCAGGAGAAAGGCTATAGAGGAGGGTATTTCACTACCGTAGGGAATGATATCTTGAAATGAACACAAAAAGCACTAACCATAAAAGAGAAGAACTATAAATGTGATAATTTTAAATTAAGAACTCTATCACAAGACGGCATAGGGTAAAGATGATCATTATTGAAGCTAGATGACAGGATCATGGGGGTTCATTACATTATTTTCTCTAGAAAACAAACAAGGGAAAGTTGCCAAAAAGAGAGTGAAAAGAAAAGTCACAGAGTGGGAGAGGATATTTTTCAGCTCGTAGAATTACCAGAATGTAATGGAAAAAAAAAATGCATTAGGAAAATGGGCAAAAGATTTAAGCAGTCATTTCACAAAAGAGGACATCAAAATATCAATAATCACATGAAAAGATACTCAATCTCATTAAAATTGAGAAAAATTAAATCAAAACTATAATTGATTTTAAATGAACTAAATAAAAATATATCATTAATTAAAATAAATGTAAATGCTTTAGTTAAAAGACATACATTCTGAGCTTGTGTAAAACAAAATCCAGTTTTAAGGTGCACTTAAGAGACACACCTGAAAAATAAGGGTACAAAGTTGTCACTATTGACCCCGGTTTCCTGGAAGACCCCACTTGCAGGGACTGTCTTCATTTTACCCGAGTCAGTATTCATCCAGAGCGGAAGTCTCTTCCTGGGGGAGAATTTGTCAAAAATATGTACAAGCAAATATAATAATATTGAGGCTGAATAAGGTGATAGATAGCAGTTGGAAAAAATAATAGACAAACCAAAAAGGCTTAAAAGGAAAAGTTGACAAGTGGCATGTCCACTGGGGCTGTGAAAGGCTCTGACATATTCCTGGAACTCTAGAAGGCCACAACATATAGCCTGTGCATGTACTCAGGTAAGACAGAAAGCCCTGAGTTCTCACCTCTGGCTGACCTTGAGGGTCTGCAGAAGCAGGAAGCAAAGGCTAAGGCAGAGTTTGCAATCTCCTGATTGAGCGTTGAGGGCATGTCCCAACATGTACCCAAAAGGACTAGAAGATTTATTAGTCTAGATGTTTAAAGAAATCTCTGTCCAATTATTAGCTGACCACTAAGCTCACTAACACACAACAAAGAATACAGACTTACAGAGTTACTTCAAAATAGTCACTAAACAAACAGACTTAATAATAACAACAAACCTGGGGAGGAGGAAGAATCTAATTCAAGAGATATCACATTATAATATTTAAAATATCTTTTTATTTCAACAAAAATGACAAAAATGTTATGAGGCATGCAAAGAAACAAGAAAGTATGGCTCATTCAAAAGAAGAAAAAGAAATCAACTAAACCTGTTTCTGAGAAAGCACAAACAATGGAATTTCTAGACAATGACTTTAAATCAGCTATCTTAAATACACTCAAAGACCTAAAAGAAACCATATCTAAAGAACTAAGGGAAAGTTTCAGAACAACATCTCACCACATAGAGGGTATCAGAAAAAGAGCTGCAAATTATAAAAAGGAAACAAATAGAAAATCTAGAGCTGTAAAGTACAGTAGCTGAAAGATGCAAATAATAACTAAGATCAGATGAAAGTGGGAACTTTAAGAGAATACTAGGATAATTGCATGCTAACAAATATGAGATGAATAAATTCCTGGAAACATGCAAACTACCTAAAACTGACTCAAGGAAATAAAAATCCTGAGCAGACTACACTATTTTCAGTAATGAAAAATTCTCCAACAAAGAAAAATCCAAGGCCAGATGGCTTCTATGGGTGAATTCTACCAAATCATTAAAGAAGAATTAACAAGAGAGGAGAGAACACTTTCTAAACCATTCCATGGGGCCAGCATTAACCTGACACCAAGGTAGACAAAGACATCACAAGAAAACTACAAAACAATACCCTTTAGGAATATAGATTCCAAAAAGTTTCAACCAAATACTAGCAAACCAAATACAGCAACATATAAAAAGGAACATTTGTTTCTCATTCACCATGAGCACATGGGACTTGTCCCAGAAGTACAAGGTGGTCAATGTAAGAAAATCAATCAGTGTAATATGCCACATTAACAGAATGAAGGAAAAAAAAATACAATCATTCAAATGACACAGGGCAGGCATCTGACAAGTTGATGCCTTTTATGATAAAAAAAAAAAAAAGAAAACACTCAGAAAACTAGGAATAGAAGGAACTCCTGAACATGGTAAAGGGAATTTCTGAAAAAAACCCTAGCTAACATCATTCTCAGTGGTGAAGATGAAAGCTTTCTCCCTAAAATAAGGAACAATACAAGAATGCCTGCCTTCACCAATCTTATTCAACATTATACTGGAAGTTCTAGTCAGAGAAATTAGGCAAGAAAAATTTTTAAAAAGGCATACAAATTGGAAAGGAAGAGGTAGAACTATCTCTATTCACAGAGGGCACAATCTTGTATATACCAAATCACAAAGAATGTACCAAAGAAAACCAACCCCCCCCACCTATTAGAGTCAACAAATGGATTCATCAATTCAGGATGTAAGATCAATACATAGGAATTAATTTGTTTCTGCACTGTATACCAACAAGGAGTCAATTGAGAAAATAATTCCTTTCACAATAGCATCCAAAAGAATATCTAGGAATCCATTTACCCAAGGACATCTGTACACTGAAAACTGTAGCACATTGCTGAAAGACGTGAAAGGAGTCTTAAATAAATGGAAAGCCACCCTGCAGTCATGGACTGCAAGACCTAATATTGTTAGGATGGTCCTACAGCAATATTACCCGAAGCAATCTAGAGATTCAATGCAATACACATAAAGATCCCAAAAATCCCTTTTTTTGTGTTTTGTTGCACTGTTTTTGTGTTTGTGTTTGTTTGTTTCTTCAAAAATGGCAAAGCCAACCCCCAAATTCATATGGAATTGAAAGCTGCCCTGATTAGACCAAACAATATTGTAAAAGAAAAATAAGTTGGAGGACTCACACTTCCTAATTTCAAATTTTATTATAAAGCTACAGTAATCAAAACAGTCTGAGACTGGCATAACGAGAGACATATAGACTAACGGAATTGAATTGAAAGTCCAGAAATAAGCTAATACATCTATGGCCCATTGGTTTTTGACAATGATTTTGATCATTTAATGTGGGAAGAAGAGTCTTTGCAATAAATGATGTTAGGACAACTAGATATCCATGTAATAGCATAAATTTGGACTCCTTCCTCACACCATACACAAAAATTAAGTCAAGATGGGCCAAAGACCTAAATGTAAGGTCTAAAACTATAAAAATCTTAGAATAAAGCATAGATGTAAGTCATTATGACCTTGGAATAGATAATGGTTTCTTAAATATGATGCAAAAAGCACAAACATTGGACAACTTCAAAATTATAAACTTTTGTGCATCTAAGAAAACCACCAAGAAACTGAAAAGGCAGCCCAGAGAAAGGGAGAAAATATTTTTAAACCATATATCTGATAAGGGTCTAGCATCCAGAATGTATAAAGCTCTCTTAAAATTCAACAACAAAAAAGTATAACCCAATTTTTTAAATGGACTAAGTAAAGACCTGAATGTAAGTCATGAAACCATAAAACTCTAAGAAAAAAACATAGGCAAATATCTCTTGGACATAAATATAAGCAACTTCTTCATGAACATATCTCCCTGGGCAAAGGAAACAAAAGCAAAAATGAACAAGTGGGACTATATCAAGCTGAAAAGCTTCTGTACAGCAAAGGACACCATCTGTAGAACAAAAAGGCATTCTACGATATGGGAGAATATATTCATAAATGACAGATCCGATAAGGGGTTGACATCCAAAATATATAAAGAGCTCACGCACCTCAACAAACGAAAAGCAAATAATCCAATTAAAAAATGGGCAGAGGATCTGAACAGACACTTCTCCAAAGAAGAAATTCACATGGCCAACAGGTACATGAAAAGATGCTCCACATTGCTAATCATCAGCGAAATGCAAATTAAAACCACAATGATGTATCACCTCGCACCTGCTGGGATGGCCACCATCCAAAAGACAAACAACAACAAATGTTGGTGAGGATGTGGAGAAAGGGGAACCCTCCTACACTGCTGGTGGGAATGTAAAATAGTTCAATGATTGTGGAAAGCAGTATGGAGGTTAATCAAAAAACTAAAAAATAGAAATACCATTTGACCCAGAAATTCCACTTCTAGGAATTTACCCTAAGAATGCAGCAGCCTAGTTTGAAAAAGATACATGCACCCCTATGTTTATCACAGCACTATTTACAACCTAAGTGTCCATCAGCAGATGAATGGATAAAGAAAATGTGGTACATATATACAATGGAATATTATTCAGCCATAAGAAGAAAACAAATCCTACCATTTGCAACAACATGGTTGGAGCTAGAGGGTATTATGCTTAGTGAAATAGGACAGGCAGAGAAAGACAAGTATTAAATGATTTCACTCATCTGTGGAGTATAAAAACAAAGAAAAAACTGAAGGAACAAAACAGCAGTAGATTCACAGAACCCAAGAATGGACTAACAGTTAGCAAAGGGAAAGGGACTGGGGAGGATGGGTGGGAAGGGGGTGATAAGGAGGAAAAAGGGGCATTAGGATTAGCACACATAATGTTGGGGGGCATGGGATGGCTGTACAGCACAGAGAAGACGAGTAGTGATTCTGTAGTATCTTACTACGCTGATGGACAGTGACTGTAATGGGGTATGTGGTAGGGACTCGATAATGGGGGGAGTCTAGTAACCATAATGTTGCTCATGTAATTGTACATTAATGATACCAAAAAAAATGTATCAGGAATATATGAAGAGCCTGCATATTTTTGTAATGTGTCTTCAGCCATATTAGTACCCAGAAAACCTCTTTGATGGTAAAAAGCTACAGTAAAATAAAGCAAAACAAAACATTAAGGCAATTACACACCTTCTCCATAAAAAATAAGTGGACTAAGTATTTTAATAGATACTTCTCCAATGATGACATACAAATGGCCATCAAGGACATGAAAATATGCTTAGTAAAATTAGTCTTTCAGAAAATGAAAATGAAAATCACAATGCGGTACCATTTTATATACAGTAGGAAAGTAAAAATTTTAAAAGTGGAAAATGGCTGGAGTACAGTGTATGTATTCCTGAAAAAATCTGTGTTGAGATAAAATGCAGACAAAAAAGAATAACTGGAGTTATGGGAAGAATACAATTTGAACAGACCATTCAAAACACAGGCATGTTTGGAACCAGAGAACTAAGAAAAACTACAATCCTGGTAAAAAAAATACCGTGGTTAAAAAGATGCTCTAAGTTATTAGATACATAAGTACACACATGCGCGCACACATACGCAATAGAGAACTTCACCTACTAAGAAAGGCGAGCCTACCTTGGAGAAAGAGGGAGAAAGGGTTGAGTCCACTGAGTTTGAAGATGACACAAAAGTGTTTCTGAGTGACAGCAGGTGGCCACACTGAGCCCAGAGACAGGCTGTAGGAGTTGTGGGGTATCAGAAACAGTCCTGTTTTTCCCGGTTGTATGCACTTCGTTATGTTGGCATAGCTGCATGTAACTTGGAACATAAAGTATTCATGTGCTGTGGAAAAATCTTACACGAACTAAGAAACCTTCCATATAACACCAAATTAATCCACAATACAGAAGCACATGTTGCAGCAGAACATAATTCTTCACAAAAAATTTCAGAATAGAAAAAACAAAACATTTACACTGCGTTTTGCGAGGCTAATCCATACAGCTAGTACAAGGAATAAAATCTACAGCCGAACTAGGAGGCACAGATTTTAAAAAATCCAAGTTGAAACACTTGCAAATGAAATACATCAAAACATAATAATCAAGGTTGGTTTGTCCCAGAAACGCACTTTAGCGGATTAAGGGTTTAGAACATTTATTAATGTAAATCACTGCATTAATAGATTAAAGGGAAAAACATGATTATCTAAATGAATGCAGAAAGAGCATTTGATAACATTTAATATTCACTCATGATTTTAAAAACTTAGCAGTTTAGGGATCTTCTTTGATCTGAAAAAGTTATTTACCAAAAGCCTACAGACAATATTGTACTCAGTGATGAGTCATTTTGAGCATTTACTCCCTTTAAAATTAGATACAAGTCCAATTATTACTCCCTCTAGGGGTCACTAATCAGTGCAAGAAAAAAATAAGCATAGTGATTGAATTAAAAAATATACAACTCTAATCATTTGCCAATAGGGATACCTACTGTATTATTCAGGGTCCTCCAGGATAGCCCATGTGTAAGTTCCAGACAGTAGGCTTGAGATCCAAAAAAAGTCAATGTTTCAGTTCAAGTCCAAAGGCAAAAAAGACCAATGTCTCGGCTCTAGGTAGTCAGGGACAAGTTGCCTGTCACTCCTGGAACTGTCAGCCTTTTGGTCTTCTCAGGCCTTCAGTTGATGGGATGAGGCCTTCAGATTGCCTTGCATTATGGAGGACAATCTGCTTTACTCAGTCTACCAATTCAAATGTTAATCTCATCTAGAAACTTGTTTGTGTTATTTTTTACAAGATTTGTCAGCAAGACAAATAGCTTGAGATAATGGCTGCCTGTCTAATGGTTCACAAAATGTTTGTAGGTAATCTAAACATAAATTTGCCAAGCCACAGAATGCTAATATAAAAGGCAGTTCACAATTGTTTACTTCTTTTTCACCAAAAATTAAGGTTTTTAGGAGTTAAAATTCTAATACATGTTAATTAAAACTACTAGACATAATAAAGGAAGGGAGTTGTATGTGTGGTCAGGATTGGATAAGATTGGAATGAATTTAAGTAAATGCATTTTATATTAAAAATAAGCTAGTGCAAGATGTGGTACATATACACAATGGAATATTATTGAGCCATAAGAAGAAAACAAATCCTACCATTTGCAGCATGGATGGAGCTAGAGGGTATTATGCTCAGTGAAATAAGCTAGGTGGAGAAAGACAAGTACCAAATTATTTCCCTCATTTGTGGAGTATAACAACAAAGCAAAACTTAAGGAACAAAACAGCAGTAGACTCAGAGTCCAAGAAGGGACTAGTGGTTACCAAAGGGGAGGGGTGGGGTAGGGCGGGTGAGAAGGGTGGGAGAAGGGGATTGAGGGGCATCATGACTGGCACACATGGTGTGTGGGGGGTCACAGGGAAGACAATGTAGCACAGAGAAGACAAGTGGTGACTCTGTGGCATCTGGCTATGCTGATGGACAGTGACTATAATGGAGTGGGGGTGGGGACTTGATAATGTAGGTGAATGTAGTAACCACAGTGTTACTCATGTGAAACATTCGTAAGAGTGTATATCGATGATACCTTAATAAAAAAAATAAGCTAGTGCAAAATTAGATTGGTCTTCTCTCAGGTAGAAGGATGAAGTTTTCTTGGACTATTGGTATGCTCTTGATAATAACAGATTATGAAAGGCTTTTCTTTACCTTTTAAGAAATCTGCCTAGAAAAAACAAAGATCTTATGTTTTGTCAAAATAATTACCTACGTTAAAAGTGGTACTCTCAATATTGAAAGAGCTGTTCTGCTCAGAATTATGTAATTCTGTATTCACATAATTATACATGCAAATATGTAAAAAAAAATACAACTTGTATATTTGCTAGTGAAATCTTCAGTTATCACTATGGTTAAATGGATAATTACTATTTCAGTCATAATCCTAGTTATTATCTCACTATATTTGTCAGAAATAACCAAATTTTCCTGTCAAGTGCATTGTAATGAACTCTAAGGGATCTGTAATCATGACATTTTTAAAGTCCTTGTCATTTACAAGGAGTTACTTTTGTACTCTGATGCTTTTGCAAAAGTGTTTCATTTTCTGAGCTATTCATGGGAAGGACTTTCCTGGCAAGGTAAGCATTTCCAGAATTAACAGGCAAACTGACCCACTTAAACTGACTCGCTAAACCCTGGACTGAAAAGCCAATTAGATAGGGAACTCAATGCAAAGAGAGCAGAGCTCAGAACTAAGAGGGAGATATCTGAGAAGGGGCTACTATCTATAACATATAAAACACTCAAACAACTCGGTAGTAAAAAATACCCCCAAAATCCGATTAAAAAATGGGCAGAGGATCTGAATATACGTTTCCAAAGAAGAAATACAGATGGCCAACAGACACATGAAAAGATACTTCACATAGCCAGTCGTCAGGGAAATGCAAATCAAAACCACAGTGAAAAATCACCTCACACCTATTAGAATGGTTATCATCAAAACAAAAAATAACAAGTGTTGGTAAGGCTGCAGAGAAAAGGGACCACTTGTCAATTGTTGGTGGGAATGTAAACTGATGCAGCCACTATGGAAAACAGTATAGAAGTTCCTCAAAAAATTAAAAATAGGAATACCATATAGTAGGAAAGGAAAACTTTTTCTCTACCCTTGGAGGTTTTTTTTTTTTGGCTGATCAAAATTAAATTGACATAAAATAGATTAACAGGAGAAAAAAATTAATTTGTACATACTGGAGCTCATATAAATGTGAGATTCAGAGAAATAACCAAAGCAGGCAGCTTTTATACCTTTTAGTCAAAGAAACAGTAAATTTGAGAAGAATTAGCAAGACAAGTTCAGGCTTGGGGTAGCAAATTAGTAAAGAAGTACCAAGGTTTGTTTATACAGCCTTCTTGGCTCTGAATTCCCTACCCCTGGTGATAAGGATTATCTTTACCTTCTGGTATAAGGAGGTACCTTCCACAAGGGAAATTTATTTACTTCTCTCAGGGGACAGAAGAGGGTCGTTAAGTATCCTTCTTGCACTGGCTGCTACTTTAACTTAAAGCTCATAGATAATAGATTGGTGGTTATCAGCCTGGGGAGGGGGTGGGGAAAAAGGGATTGGAAAAATGGGTGAAAGTGGTCAAGAGGTACAAACTTCCAGTTATACAATAAGTCATGGGGTTGTAACATACAGCATGGTGACTACAGTTAACAATACTGTCTTGTATATTTGAAAGTTAAGAGAGTATATCTTAAAAGTTTTTAATTACAGGAAAAAACGTAATCACCTATGGTAATGGATGGTAACCATTGTGATGACTTACTGTGGTCATCATTTCACAGTGTATACAATTTTCAAATCATTATCCTGCCCGCCTGAAACAAATACAATGCTGTATGTTAATTGCATCTAATTTTTAGAAAGTCAGTATACCAAAATATAAATGAAATCACAGAGAAAATATTGTCAATATTTAATATCTGAAAGAAAAAAATAGCATAAATTTGTTTTTGCTTTTAATAAATTTTGGAAATATAATAGAGGTTAAGTTTTAGAAGAAACAAGTGAATTTGAAAGACGTTTATAACAGATGTGGTCTCCATTTTGGGGAGGTAATGCCAGCTCAGCTTTGAGTGGCTTGGGGAGTGTAACAAAACCCCCAGCAGGAGGGCTTTTCTACCAGAACCTAAAGCACCAGTGGGGACCACGGACCTATTTGTTGAGAAGTCAGCCAAGGATTGAATAATCACTTCAGTTGTTGGCAGCTTCCTTCTCAAAATATCAAATATATATTTTGCTGTCTGCATCTCTTGGAGTAGTATTACTGCCTGCATACTAATATCCTGGTATCAACAAGGAGAAGTATAATTGAAATTTAGACATCTAACTTATTTTATTTTCTTCCATCATGTGTATGTGGGAGACTGTATTTCCATGAGGTGGGAAAGTGAGGTTGCAAAGGAGGGAAACTTACCAGGACTCTTCAAAGCTATAGATAGGACTATGAACAAGAGCTAGATAAGGTATTGAAGACTCTCCTGTAGAATTCTAATACAAGATTTTCACCATGTTAATTGTAAATCGAAATTCCCTCGTGCAGGGGAGACATATCATGAATCACGCCCGGGTTGATGTTGCAGTTAAACATTTCAACCTTTAAAGCTCACACAGCATGAATAATTTTCCTTTGGGAATTAAAATTTTTGTGTAATGTAATTGCATGACGAAAGGCTATGTAACAAAACCCTACATTTTAAGACAAATATTCTTTGATTTCTGTTAAGGTTAATATATAATTATTGTTTCCTAAGCAACATTTGCCTATGACTGCAATTTCACGTTAACAAAACACGGATTTTTTATGCTACAAAACTTACGATTTTTTTAAATTAAAAAATCTGTAAAATAGATGCTAACAGTTCTCTCACCAACCAAGAAAAGTCGCAGCGAGCGGCTATTCTTCCACGTTTTAAAATACATACTCACTTTTCCCTCTTATTTCCATTGTTATTATAATCATGAAAAAGTAAAAAACGATGCTCAAGAAGGTAAGAGGTTAGACCCGAGGCTGCAAGACGCGGCTTTAAGCTTCTCAGGCTCATAGCAAGATTGCTGTTGGCCCTGCTAGGACACCGTAAAGAGCGTGCCCCAAGGACGTCTGGGAAACGTAGTTCTAAGGGAAAGCAACGAGCCGCGGGGTGGGAGCGGGGAGCGGGCTCTCTGGTGCGCAGGCGCACTTACGCCCGGGGCCCGGCGGCGGCGGCCAAAAAAATGTCCGTGAACTAGTTGTTCCCGCTAGCCTCCAGTACGGTCCGCCGCTTGCAGTCCCTGTCGCGGCGGGCCCAGGTACAGGCTGCGGGTCAGAAGGCCCGGGTGTGCAAGCTCCTGCGGCGGGACCAGGCCTGAGGGCCAACCGCGGCGCGACTCCCGGCCGCGCCCCGGCTCCGGGCGTCAGCGCCGGGGCGGGCTCGGCAGGTGACCGCGGCTCGCGGAGGGGGCGTTGCCGGGGTCTCCGCGCGGAGGCCGGAAGTCCAAGCTGCCACAAACAGACCCCGGGGCCTCAGCCTCGGGCCGGGCTCCCGGAGAAATGCTCCCCGGAAGGAGGTTGCGGGAAGTTTCTTCTTTCAGGCTTCGTGAACCCTGGGGCGGTTTTCGACTTGTCGCGTTTGTTGGTTTTTGCCCTCCCCAGAGTTGAAACTTTACGTTGACGAGGTTTGTCCAACTTGGCTTTGGTGTTGTCTTCCCAGAGTGAATCCTAGTGATTTAACCGTTATCTTTTTTGTTTAGAATTATTTTGTCTGCTTGCGAAGTTACTTCACTTTCCTCTAACTTTTAAGTTCGTTTCTAGCCAGGTATGCTCTTTTTTGAGCCTTGTGGTTTTGGGAATTGGGAGGGGAGAATGGATGGGTCAAGTTTCCTTTTACAATGAAGGAGCTTTAATAACACTTTCTTCATAAAGGAAGAGCCACTTCCAAGAGGAAGAGAAGAGAGTACTAAGTTTTGGTTGGCTGTTCCTGAAAAGGACCCCAATTCTTCAAATGCTATGTGAAGAATTCTTATAATTAGTATTGCTATCATTCTACTACAGTATTACGCATTATATATAATGATATGTTGTGTGTATATAATTATTATAATTTTAGTATTATAGCTCAAAATATCTAAGTGCAGCTGTGTGGAATGTTTGTTACCTCATTTAATCTGTGAGTCTGACATGACTTCCCTTTACTCTGTTACTGCATGAATGGTTCTAATGCCATAGTTCGATTCATCTTTATTCATAAACCACTGGCTGAGAGGTAGGAGGCCCAGGGACTGGAAGTGTGCTTCCTGCACACCCTTGGTTTCTGTGGCCATGCCCGGGGCCCTCTGACTCAGGAATGCCTGAGCTTCCAGGTTCCCGCTGGCTTCCTTCTGCAGGGTGCTTGGTGTGGAGATTTCTAACTTGGTCTTGCCTAATGAGGGCAGGAGTACAGCCAGTGTGGAGAGATCTCACAGTTTCTTTCCGCATTTCAGGTGCCTTCTCCAAGAAGGGCAGCAGGGAGAGGGAAATGGCCACAGGGTTCCTGCCAGCCCAGGCTAAGGTGAATGAAGTTTTTTCTTGAATTGTCTTTGTTGGGAGGAAGGAATTTCCTTGACCCCTCGCGGTTCTTCTAGCTGGTCTAAGAATCAAATTGACATGAGACAGATTGACAGGAGGAAAAACCCGGAGTTTAATTACATACATATGGGGAAGCCATACAGTCAGGGAGCATGAAGTATATATGTCATCCTGAACCAAGGAGGTGAGGATGGGGGTCTGAGACTTCAAAGAAAAAGGGAAGCAGTTCATAGGGAATATGAACAAAGTAAATGTTTGATAAACAAAACACTTGATGGGCCACACAGAACCCGGGGGTACAGGTAGAAACTTTAACCTAAGGCTTTGTTACATTCCTCTCTGTCACTCCTGGTTCACATTGTACTATAGCTCTCTAAGGTGATAGCTCTCCTCCTGGCGCATGTTCTCTGTCTAAATTCTTTTTATGTAGTTGTGGTGTGGGAGGTCAAAGTTTCTTTCTGAGTCTTTTGGGGCTTAATTATTCTCAACTCTGAAATAGTCTGCATGCCACAATGGCACATCTTGGGGTGACCTGTCCTTGGTCCCTGCACCTCCCAAGTTCAGAGGTCATGAGCAAGCTTCATCCTTTGTTGAGCTTTTTTAGGCAGTGAAGACTGGAGGGGCCAAGGGCCTGGCTGGTGAAGAACTCTGAAAGGAAGGTGTTTCCCTTGCCTCAGGGCCAGTCTCACTGCGAATTTTCCATGTAACAGTTAAGTACTTGCTGACTAGGAACTGAATGAGACTGTAGTTCCATACCTGTGCCATACCCAGAGCTTTGTGAAGGATCCAGGTATGTTTTTGCCCAATGGAGGGTGGAAACATGGGGAAATCAGTTCCTTCCATAACACTAGAAATTCGAAGAGAAAAGGCTGGTCTTACCCTCCAGGAACTGAGGCCCAGTCAGCTACAGTAGTATGTAGTAATGTTGCTGGGCAGCTGCACTGAGGAAGTCTCTCCCTGTGCACTAGGTGAAACCTCAACCTGGACGGGGGAGGGTTCTTGACTCTGATCGAAAGACTTCTTGATCAGATAGGACGAGTGTAGGTAAGGAAGGAATTCATTAAAGTGAGAGTAGCAGTGAATGGCAGCAGGCAGCAGAGAGCAAGGAAGAGCAGAGGGAGGAAAGGGAAGTTCACTGAACTCCGGCTTGGCGTAGGGCAGATCTCTTGCCCAGTCCTGAAGCCAGAGTAAACTGGCATCCAGTGACCCTTTGAATCTGCACTGTGTGGGAACTAAGTCCCTACCACCCCAGGATTTCCAGGAGCCACAGAGCACTAGATGGAGTGAGATTATGTTCTGACAACTTCCCAAAGCAAAGAAAGATTTTTGGTCAGATGCCTAAAGAGCATGATTGTACAGCTGCAATCTCTTCCAGGTTACCCAGGTGATGGGAACTTGCAAACCCAAATCAGAGATCTCAGTAGACATCCCTTACTTGTCTGAAGTAGGACAGAGTGAAGACTTGTGCTTGAGTCTAGAAAATTGAATGAAATCATGAAGTCTTAGCACTGGGAAGACTTTTATTAACCTCCCAAGAGGCTTGGAAATCCAGAGACAAAACACAGTAAGTTGAGCAGTGAGGTGGCTTTATTTAAGGCAAAGAACACACTTGAAGAAAGGGGAGTGCAGGCAACCTCAGGGAAGAGGTGCTTAAGGGCATAGGATTCCTTCTTTAAGGCTTTCAAGAATGGGGCAAAGGGTCAGGGGGCAATAGGCTTGACATGGAGTCTCATAATGTCTGTCTCCTGTGAGAGACCTTATGTCACCATCCGTAGTCTGTCCTCTATTCTGTAAGATAAACTTATCACAAGGAATTTTTTGATCCTGTTCTTCTCCAAGATAGTGGTTACCCTCAAACAGTGGGGACATATTATTTAGGACTACTTGCCCTGCCTTAAGATAGGGTCACTTATAGGCTGATTACCATAAAGTATGTTAGGAATATTACCTTATAACTCCCTTGGTTTTTAAAAATGGAATCTTAGCCTTAAAATGGAGTCCCTCTTGTTCTTACTATATAATTTATATCTTGGCATTTTTCATCATAGGCAGGAAAAATTAATCATGGTGCTTGTCCCATGTCCCTGCCCTACCTCTGAGAGTCCAGGTGATTTTCTAGGAAGATCCAAGAAAGGAGACCTGTGAGTCAGCAGGTGTGGTCAGGGATCCTTCTTAGTATTAGCTGCAGCTTGGGCAGTGGTTTGGGAGGCAGTTGTGGGGAAGTGAGCCTTTCCTGAGGTGGGGAACGTCTGGTCCACTGTGTGATTTCTTCCCTTCTTTGCCCTCTCATGGCACTTGGGGAAATACAATTAAAGCACAGTCTCCTCCCAACCCAGAAAAACCTCTCCAGAATGGCAGAAGTGGGAAAAAATACTTTTATTATTGACTAATCGTTAAGCCAGAATGAAATTGCATCTCAGGCAGTCCACTAAAGAGATTGCAAAGATAGAAGGCTCCCCCTTATATAGCTAAGTGGTGACAACCCAGTTTTGCAGTTTGGAAATTTGTCAGGTGACAAGTTAGGCCTATCTCCTCCCAGGAAATTGGGAGATTGGCATATTCAAAGAGATAGTTACCAGACCTTTGAGGAAATGGTCCTAAGTTTTGAGACTGGCAAGTGACTCATTTGCCATTAAAAAGATTTATAGTCGCCCCAGACCCCTTACCTGGTTTAGCTTTCCGAGGTTTCAGTTACTCATCACAATGCCTATGTCATTGACCTCACTTCATCTCATCACAAGCATCTCACATCATCACAAGAAGGGTGAGTATATACAGTAAAATGTTTTGAGGGAGAGAAACCACATTCACATAACTTTTATTACAGGATGTTGTTATAATTGTTCTGTTTTATTATTGTTGTTGTTAGTCTCATACTGTGCCTAATTTATAAATTAAACTTTATCATAGGTGCTTATGTATAGGAAAAAACATAGTACATATACGGTTTGGTACTATCTGAGGTCTGAGGCATTCACTAGGGTCTTGGAATGTATCCCCCATGGGTAAGAGGGAGCTTTGTATGTACATTGGGAAAGGACAGAGAAGGAAATGCAGAAAGAAAACAGGAAGTGGGTGAGAATCTTCTCCCTTATTTCCAACAGCCTCTTATTTTAAATTTGTGTTTGCCCTTGCAGGTCAGAGAATATCCCTGGCCTCATGACCTCTTTTTTTGCGTTTTGGGCATGGTAAAGAGAAAGCAAGCTGTGACCTGGCATTTCTACCTCTAGAAATGTGTTGCAGGGAAATAAGCTTTGCAGGCTGTTCTGATGGTAGGGGAGTGCTCGGTAACCCCAGCACTTTTAGAGTTATAAAAGCAGAAACAAATGCCCACCAGAACGTTAGTTACACAAACTGATTCATTTATGCAAATAAAGAAGGTTGGGTGTGGTTGTTAACTATATACCATTTCATCCTTGTTCAAATCTGGAGCTGTATTAGCATGTAAAATATCTGAGAGGACAACAACAAGAAATTAACAAAACTTGTTTATGGTGGTAGAAAGTTAACATTTCTTTTTATTTTGTCTATTGTTCTTTTCTAATTTTCTGTAAAAAAAGAAAAAAATAAGATTCTTCATAAGGAAAGAAAGGGGCCACTATTTGTGAGGTCACTCATGATGCCAGGAAGCAGGGGAGAGGCAGCAGAGCAAAGGTTTCTGGGGCGGAGAGTGAGCATTCCAACTGCAGCCTTCTCACGTGGCTCTTGTTGGGAGGTTAGGCAGCCCACCACCCCGGGCCCTCTCCTGGCAAAGCCTGGGTGTTCTCCGAGCCTCCTTTACTGGAAACGTCACGGTCCTGTCACCCAGGACACAGAGATGGCTCACAGAACGCAGACACACCCATTCCTCCCTGAGTGTGCTGGGGCCTCCTCCTCAGGCCTGACTCTCATGTCTCACCTACAGAATGAGAGGGCGAGGTGATTGTACATTTCCATGTCTCCAGTTCTGTTTCCATCATCTGATTTTGTTGAGTGATTTCAAGTGCTTGTTGGGCTGCTGTGTTTCCCTTTTCTGGGCACAGTGCTTCAGTCCCAGAAGGTATGTGGTAAATAATGTACTCAGTAACCAAGGGTGGTCAGGAAGTATTTGGCTGGAAATGCTCAGAACCCTGAGTGGTGGCATCCCACTGTGGGGATGGCCCAGGTGAGCAGGAATGGTCCTGCTGTTACAGGTGTCTGTGACATTCAGGGATGTGGCCGTGTTCTTCAGCCGGGACGAGTGGCTGCACCTGGACTCTGCGCAGAGGACCTTGTACCGGGAGGTGATGCTGGAGAACTACAGCACCCTGGTCTCGCTGGGTAAGGACCTTTCCTCCTGGTGCAGAATCTGCTCAGGAGCATCTTAGTGTCTTCTCCAACACACTGGAGAGCTTGTCCAGGTTCAGCCCATGGGTGGACTCCGAGAATGGCAGTGGCTATTCCCCTCGGCTGCCAGGAGAGATCTCAGCTTGGTAGAGTTGATGATGGCATCCTGTCTATGCTTTTTCTGTCTCTTGTCCCCCCAAACTCTATCCTCCTGGGCCTCACAAGAGGTTCCAGCATAATGGAGTGTACAGCCAGAGCCCTAACTTTCTTCCTGAAACTGCTTCCCGGGAGCCCAATTTTAAGTTCCTCAGAACAAAACTCTCCCTTCCTTCAGCTGTCCCTCTGCCCCAGAAACCCTGGGGCTGGATCCTACTCATGTGGCCACTCTTGTCTGTGCTACAGACTCATTCTCTTTTCTTGCCCATGAACAGGGATTCTGTTTTCCAAACCAAAGGTTATTTTCCAGTTAGAGCAAGGGGAAGACCCCTGGATGGTGGAAAATGGAGTTTCTCAAGGCACATGTGTAGGTGAGTGACAGTACTTGGGAAGTGGGTGAAGCATTTTCTGACTACCTAGACACTGCTTCTCAGCAAGGAGCCTGTGCTTAGGAGACATTGAGCAGGGCTCTCTTTGATTGCCAGGCCCAGTGACAAACACTGGGAAGAAATATCTTCACTCACCTTTATGACTACTTGCTAGGTCAAGTTCAGAGAGACAAGTTGAATCCTTGTCATATACCCTTGAAATTTGAAGCAGAATATGTAGTACAACATGTAATGTGTAAAAGTTTGTGATTCATATCATTCCCCTTTTTTTCTTTTACTGGATTGATTATTTTCTTAAATTCCAAACCTTTTATCACTACAATACTTCTTCTTTGTTCTATCTTCCGTTTTTGCTTTGACTTGTTTTGTCTGCAACTTAATTACAAATGGTTCAGCTAGACAGAAAAGATACACGTATATTTATATACGTCATGAAAGAGAGAAAGCAGATGTCCCAGACCTTTGCTGCTAGGATATATATATATCTCTAAAATCTCTATAATTCCTATGGGTTGCTGTGTCAATAAACTCTTGCTTTCTGTTCTAATGAATTTTGTCTTTGTTTCCAGCACCAGCGGATGGCTCTCTCTTGAGTTTTGTTATTTATCCCGCATTCATTTCTCTCAATGCAGGTGACAGGCTGTCTGTGTCAGCACAGTCTTGCGTTTCCATTCATGAACTTGTGTAAAGACTTTTCCCTTTGGTTTGACTAGAATATTTTCTTGAAGAATGTTTTCAGAAAAGTTCATGTGTGCTGTATTTGTGCATGTCTAAAATCAATTCTTTTACCTCTCCTGTGGGAATTATGTTTTGGATCTAGAATTCTGGCATCAGTTAATTTTTTTCCTCAGAATTGCTCAAACTTTACTTCACAGTCTTTGGACACTGAGTTTTGTTGATAAAAAGTTGTTAGCTTGATTCTTTTTCTCTATTTCTTATACAGAAAACCTGTTTTTCCCCCTTTTTGTCTTTTCTCTAGAATATTAAGGGATATCCTCTTTATCTTTGGAATTCAGAAGATTCATTAGATTGTATCAAGGAGTTTTTCTTTTTTAACAAATACTGTTATTTGGCATTTACAAGGCCCTTTGCTTTGACGACTCATATCTTTATTCATTTCAGGCAGCTTTTTCTACTTATATACTAACATAAATTCTGTCACCTTCCACCAGCAATTCAAGGAAACTGAAGCTGATATAATAACAGAAATTCAGTCAGAACTTTAGAAAATAAATACATGTATTGTAAGGACCAGAATGGTAGCTATGGATGAGTTACAAATTTGGTTCTGAGCTTTCTGGTTGGCAGAAAATCAACTTGATCTTCTTTTGCAAGCATTTTAAAGGGGATCTGTTAAATCGTGATATGTTCATACATTAGAATATTACATAACTGTTAAAATGATGGTGTCAACCTATGTTTATTGACACAGAAGCTCACAATTTTTTAATTGAAAAGGGGCAGGGGGAAGCTTAGTTTCAATCCATTTTTATTTCTTAAGTATATGTGTTTTTTATATACAGAAAAATTCTGGTGAGTTAAATTACACATTGAACAATGATTATACTTGTATCATGTATTTATGGGTAAACTGTATTTTCATTTTTATAGTTTTCTGGATTTTCTTAATTCTTACAGTGATTATATCTTTTTTTGGTAAGAAATTAAAAGCCCTTTCATAAAATACATTCATTCTTTGAACCAGTTATTCCTGTCTTGTGCTGTATCCTAAGCGATCAAAAGGTAGGACAGGAAATTATTCTGAAGAATGAGCTTTTCTCCCAGTATTCCCCATATTGTTATATGACACCAATCCCTCATCAGGCTGCTGAAGCCAGAAGCTAGGCATCATTCATTCTTGAGTCCTCTCTTTGACTTATTCATGGGGAAAATTCCTATCGTCTTAACCTCTAAAACATCCAAAACTTGCCCACCCCCATCATCATGTCAGTGCAAACTGCCGTCACCTCAATCCAGGAAGGCTTTGGCAGACTCCTGATTGACTGTTCTACATCAGCCCTTGTTCTGTTTTCCCCCACACCCAATTACAGTTCATTTGTCATATACCAGAGTGATCCTTTTAAATGAAACCATATCCCTTCTAATCCCAAGATGCTTAGAAGAAACTCCAGATGCTTCCTTAAATCTTACAAGGTGCCATATGATATGGGCCCCACCTACCTCTTTCCTTCATCTCCTGACACTCTCCTCTTGTTCCCTCTTGGTTAGGCTACACTGGATTCTTTTATGTTCCTCAAACATACAAGGCTTACTCCTGCCTTAGGGCTTTTGTGTCAATTCTTTCTGAATGGAATCATCTTCATACCAACATTTAGCATGTCCAGCTCTTGTTATTTGCATCTCATCTTTAATTTTATTTCCTTATCACCCAGTTTAAATCATCAGCTTGTTCATTCTTCTTACATATTAACCTCATTTTTGTTTTAGTTCTCTTCATTTATAGTACTTCCATGTTTATTTGGTCACTTGTTCATTGTCAGTATCCTGCTACTAGAATGTAAACCTTGTGAAAATTGTACTCTTCTCTGGCACATTGCTTGTAATCCTTAGTCTTGACCTTTGTGTGTGGCATAGTGGGCATTCAGTAAATATTGCTTGAGTGAGTGTCCATCACAACACTATATATAACCCTCACATGAATCCCAAAACAGCACTAGTGGAGGCCCTGTGTTTTATTCAGAGAGTTTTTTAGGGGCAGTAGCTCTTCTACCTTTTATTTATAGATCTTCTGCAGTTTTCTTCTGGATTTACCTAGAATGCACTCATGGCTGATGTGGGAAATAAAACTGAGGTGTTACACCTCCTTCTGTATTCATCAGTGCCCTATGCCCTCTGACCTGTGCTTTGTGACTAGGTTAGGCCTGGCTCCTGTTGGAAGAGCTTGCCTCAGAGCTCCCCAGCCCATCTATATGTAGGTTTCTTTAGACCTTTCCATTCCACTTCTTCCTCTTCCTCTTTTCTCCCCATCCTTTCCTAAGATTCCAAGAATGTATTTGTTAGTGGCCCTTGTGTATTTTGATGTCACTTTATTTTCAGTGCAAGGGAGACTTAACATGTTTTGTTTATTTTAGGATGGGAGAGCTTGTTTGAAACCGCAGTTTCAGAAGAAGAAGGTCAGGAAGTAATGAATAAATTCATAGGTGATGCTCCTTTTGACTTCAAGTCAGGAAAGACCTACATAAATGAGGACAAACTAGAGAAGCAGCAAGGCCAAAACAGCAAACCCTTCAGGAAACTCTTAATTACCATTAAAAAAACCTGCATGATGGAGAGAAGCTTTACAGGTATTGAACTGGGGAAGAATCTTGCTCTAAAATCATCACTTACTAGAAAACCTAGAATGGCTTCCAGAGGAAGGAAACCCCATTCACAGCAGTATTCAATTCTGTTTAAACAACTGGGAGTCAGTATAGTACGTAAATGCTACAAATGTAATGTCTGTGGGAAAATCTTCCTCCACAGTTCTTCCCTGAGTAAACACCAGAGAATCCATACTGGAGAGAAGCTCTATAAATGTAAGGAATGTAGGAAAGCTTTCAGCCAAAGCTCATCTCTAACTCAGCATCTAAGAGTTCATACTGGAGAGAAACCTTATATATGTAGTGAATGTGGAAAAGCCTTCAGTTTCACTACATCTCTTATTGGACATCAGAGAATGCATACTGGAGAGAGGCCCTATAAATGCAATGAATGTGGGAAAACATTTAAAGGTAGCTCATCCCTTAATAATCACCAGAGAATTCATACTGGAGAAAAGCCCTATAAGTGTAATGAATGTGGGAGAGCCTTTAGTCAGTGCTCATCTCTTATTCAACATCATAGAATTCATACTGGCGAGAAACCATATGAATGTAGCCAGTGTGGGAAAGCTTTTACTTCAATATCACGGCTGAGCAGACACCACAGGATTCATACTGGAGAGAAGCCCTTTAACTGCAATGAGTGTGGAAAAGTGTTCAGTTACCACTCAGCCCTTATTATACATCAGAGAATTCACACTGGTGAGAAACCTTATGCATGTAAAGAATGTGGGAAAGCCTTCAGCCAAAGCTCTGCTCTTATACAGCATCAAAGAATTCATACTGGAGAAAAACCCTACAAATGTAATGAATGTGGGAAAGCTTTCTCCTGGATTTCACGGCTTAATATACACAATAGAATCCATACTGGAGAAAAACCATATAGTTGTAAAGAATGTGGAAAAGCTTTCAGTTCCCACTCAGCAGTTAATACTCACAGAAAAATCCATACTGGGGAGAAACCTTATAAATGTTGTGACTGTGAAAAAGCCTTCAACCAAAGCTCAGCTCTAATTCAGCACCAGAGAATTCATACTGGAGAGAAACCATTCAACTGTAAAGTATGTGGGAAAGCCTTCAGACAAAGTTCATCCCTTATGACACATATGAGAATTCATACAGGAGAAAAGCCTTATAAATGTAAAGAATGTGGGAAAGCTTTTAGTCAGAGCTCATCCCTTACCAATCATCAGAGGACTCATACTGGAGAAAAACCATAAAATGTATGTGGAAAATCTAGTTGAAGTTCATTCCATACTAAATATCAGAGAATTCATCTTGGGGAGAAAGTGATAAAAAGTTAATTGTCAGTTAAACTTCAGAATCTAGGCTGTCAAACATCAGAGACTTCATGGTGCATGTTACCTTAGGAAGATTAGGATGGCTTCTTTAAAATATTTTTTCATTTTTTAAGTTATTACTGATTATAAAATAGAGAATTTATAAGATCAAAATGTTAGTATATTATATTTTCATTCTAGTGATGTATGGCAACAACCACCAGCTTTCACAAATATCACTGGAAAGCATGTTTTATGGAAGGATTTATGTTAAAGTGCAGCCATGAAAGTTTGACGATTGATCTAGGAATCTATTTTTTTTGAAACTGTAAGTGTTAAACAAGCCAATTGTAGTAAGAATGTTTTGGAGAAGAACTGTAAGCAGGTGACCTGTAGCTACCTCACTGTGACTAAAATTTGGTTTTAAAAATTGTTTCAAAGCATATTCTGTATTTTGTGGTTGTTGAAACTTTTGGGTGGTTTTTTCCTCTGTCTTCTAAACCAATCACCTGAAGAGCAAATCAGTCTGTAAGCTATGCAGGTATACAGTTCTGTGAATTTTCTCCCTGACTACTTGTTTCAGGGAGCAGCTCTAAAGTCACTTCATTTCAAATCATAAAATGCATGGTATTTCACTTGTTTTTCTCTTAAAGTGATTTCCTTTGCTATATTAAGTTGAGAAAGGTTATTAAGACAGCTACTGCTTTTGCAAGTTAATTTACTGATAAATGTTAAGAATTATCTCACAATATAGCCATAAGGAGGATGATTTGGCTCACAGGCTCTGCCTACTTCCTTGAGCACCCTGGTTACCGTCCACTGGGAAAGCCCAGGAACAATCTAGAATTCCACTCATCTTTCTTGTAGGCAAAAGGAACCAGGTGACTTTAACTCAGACATTCCACCTTCACCTCATCAGATGATGCTCACTCCCACCCCATACAGTCTGAAGGCCACTAGACAAAAATTCAGGCTGTAAGTTCAGGTGCTTTTTTCTGAACTGGAAAAATGGATTTATATCCTTCAACAAGGTATTTCAAATATTTCAGCATTTTAAAAATTGTGAACAATAATTTGAGCAAACTGAAAATTATCTCAAGTCAAACTAAAGTTGTTGAACTTTACAGAGGCCAGTACATCTAGCTTCACCCAATTTGTCAGGCATAGGCAGGCACTCAAGGACTGAAATGCTCATTTTGTAAAAAGAAAAGTATTAGTTTTTTTGTCAAGGACCTAAAAAGGTTAAGGTGCCATTGGGGTTGGAGACTAAGCAAAGCAAAAAACTGAATTCAGCTTTTGCTTCCTGGAACTAATTGGTCTCATTGCTTCAGACTTGTGAGGAACAAACTTTTATGCCATTTAGTGCTCCATCTGCAATGTCCCTTTCTTCACAGCCCTTCTTTAATGGTTGAGTTTTTCAAATTTCCAGGAAAATAGAACTTCTTCTCTTAGTTGGTTAAGGCTGCAATAATGAAATGCCACAGTTATGAAGGCAGGGCAGTCCAAGATCAAGGCACCAACATGGCTGTGTTCTGGTGAGGACCCTCTTCCTGATGCTTGCTTGTATTCTCAAGTGGTGAAAAGGGCAAGGGAACTCTTTTCGGGCCTCTTATAAGGGCACTAGTTGCATTCATGAGGGCTCCACTCATGACAATCACCTCCCCAAAGCCCCATCTCCTAATGCCATCACCTTTGAGGTTAGGATTTCAACATGAATTTTGAAGGGACACAAACATTAAGACCATAGCATTCTCCAGGTGTCAGTAGTCCTAAAATCATTTTTAAAAAGATCAAAAGTAACATTAGGCCCAGTTATTTTTAAGGTGAGATCTATTCTTTTGCAAGTCCATTTAAGTCTAATGCAGGATCTTCTGGAGGAGGTAAGGTATAAGCACAATGATTCTAATACAGTCATTATCAAAACCTTAGGAAAGTACCAGAGAGGACAACTGCAGACCAGTATCACCCGTAACCAGAAATATAAAAATCCTAAACAAAGCATCAGCAAATGTAATCCAAAAGTAATCATGATAAATACTGATTTTCCATGGGAATGCATGGGCTACTTAATACGGGAAAACTTACAGATGCTGTGTATCACCTTAACAGACAAAGGAGAAATTCACGCGCTCATCTCAACAAATGCAAATAAAACAATCAGAATACTCGGTCCCCCACCCCTCATCATAAAAAAGCCAAGCAGTAAGATTAAACTGGTAACAGTATTTACCATTCCTGCTGGGAAAATGGCATAATGTTTCAAGTATTCATGACAGCATATGGGGAAAGAATTAACTATTCAATAATATCTCTAAGAAACAAATGGTTCATGTACAAAAAAACTAGGTACCTATCTTCACTATCACAAAAAATGTAAGAAAGGCAAAATTGTATATTTTGGGGAAGAATAAGGAATAATTTTGACCTTAAGATAGGGAAAGATTTTATAAATAATACAAAGATCTTTCCACAACATCCCCAACAAGCCATTATCATCTGGAAAATTTAAATAGTTTTTAGAAACCAATTAAAAAAGATAAACCTAGTAGAGAAGAAAGTAGTCTGAATACGTGAGTACTTATTTCACAGAAGAGGATATACAAATTTGCAAAAATGCTTAACTTAGTAGTTAAAAGATGCGTATTGGGGCTACAAGCAGGTATGATTTCATATGTGTGGGTGATAAGATGTGTGACAATACTGAATTTTGGGTATGTGGAATTAAATCCATGCTCTACTAGTGGAAATAAATATTGATACAGATCATTGACATTCATAAAGTACATGTGCATGTCATAAACCACAGAAGTACCACTCCTACATATATATGGTAGTTAAGTGTATACAAGCACCCCAAGATATATAAAGATATTCTTCAACAGCACTGACCATAGTAGCAAATATTTGGAAGTAGTCTCAATGTCTATGAATAGAATGGATACATTCTGGACTCTTAACAGAACAGTGAAAATGAACCAAAGCCATATGTAAAACAAACAAAAATGAATTGTTTTAAAAAGTCATAGGAAACTGGTAAATGTCATGTTTTGCAAAATTAAATCTCTTCTAAGTTATGTACATGTAGTAAAGATACTAAAAAGTGAATGACAAGGTCCTCTAGTTATCTATCGCTGTTTAACAATTCACCCCAAAATTTAGCAGCTCAAAACAGTATCTGTCTTGGTTCCATATTTGGGCTCTACCCATACCTGGGTAATTAGCATCTCTAACGTGTTTGCAGTCAGTTGGCAGCTGGGGCTGAAGACAAACAGGTATGTCCACAATGGCTGGCAATTGATGATGACTGCTAGCTAAGCACGCCACTGGGCTTCTCCATGTGTTTCAGGCTTCTTGCAGAGGGTAGCTGGTTTTCTGGGAGGGAGTGTCCCAAGAGTGAGCATTTTGAGAGTAGGTGGAAGGTGCAAATCTTATACCTCAAAGTTTTGGAAGTCACAGGACATTAATTCTGCTATATTGGTCAAAAATGATAAACACATTGAGTCCCCTATACAGAATTTTATTGTTGTTAACAACCATTTGATCAATAAATATGAGAGATGCCCTCTCAAAAAAAAAAAAAGGAGGGATTAACAGACTGACCATACATCCCTGTTTGCTGTTTGCCCTTGGCATTCCCTGTTTATATTCTTTGTCTCGTATGATTAAGATATCTCTTTTCCTTGAAAAAAAAATGATAAACAGATTTGGCCCAAATTCAAGGGGAGCTTATACAAGGGTGTGAATACCAGGGACATGGTTCACTGGGGCCATATTTGGAGACTATTACCACATAAACACAAAATTCAGAATGGTAATTACCTCTGGCTGTGAGGCAAAGAAATGACTTGGGAGGTGCACAGAGTTACTCAGCCTGCTTGATGCCTAAAAGAGGTTTCCTTTTCTGGAAGAAGCTGCCCAGGCCAGCTAGAATCATGAAGGTCACTGTATTTATCAGTAAAAATAATTTAAGTATAACGTTTTTGCCCAATTCTATACTCGGTGGTTTGAGGTAAGATAAAACAGATTTTAATACCTGGTCATCCTGGATGAAGTGAACATCAGGTTTAAGAGGGAATGACCCTCACAGGTTGTACCCAAGGGCCATCCCAATGTCATAACATTCTTCAGGCCGCTGTTGAATATAAATATCTCATTAATAAAACTGTCAATCCCTCCCTTTCCTGTCCACACTTCCCCTTCTCAGTCATCTCACTAGATCACCAGAGGAAGAGAATGTAGGTTCCTATCTGGAGTAAGGAAACAGGACACCAAAATATATGTATCATAAGAGAAATAGGCAGAGTTAACAATCATTAAGTCATTAATAGGTTTTTATTGCCTAATTTATCTTACTCTCAAAGAGATTTGTTCAGAATATAGGCAAAAGAAAAATGTCTCATTCCCTTAACTTCTTGATAGGTCATTTTGAAAGTAACCTGAAAAAGCAAAAATATGCTTCAATAATATGGTTGACATGCTTGCTATATTGTATTCATAGCATTCAAAGTAATAATTATTCAAAGTGTCCATGTTTTCAGCTGTTTTCGAGCTATTATCTCATTGACCGTTATGAGATGTTTTCTCATGAGAACATCTGAAATGAATAGGCCATTTTTTTTCTAGACTGTCCCTCCATTCGATCTGTCAGATGTTTCCTCACAATTAGATTTATGCTACCAGAGTAATACTGTTTGTATTTCAGTTCATGATATTATCACCTTGTAATGTTGACTTGCCTTCTTGTTGGTAATTTAACTTTGCTCTCTTAGTTAAGAAGGTATCTGCCTGATTTCCCACTGTAAAGTTACTGTTTTTCTCTTTGTAATCAATATCCTGAGAAGAAATCCTATGAACATATACATATATATTTTTATTAGTCAAACTCACCTCCACAAACTTTAGCATCTATTGATGACATTTGCTTTTTGTCTATTATTATTAATAGTGGTTTACAAATGGAAACTACTAATTCATTTCTTCTACACATACTAGTTGATTTTCTATTTTAGGGAAGAGTTATCTATTTGTTTCTATGACTCTGGAAGCATGGTTTCTTACTTTATCCAATGAAATATAATCCGCTAATATCATTATGTATTTTGATGCTGAAATTGTCCAGCCTTGACCTCTTAGAGCCCCTCCAAGTTGGTTTCTGTGTCCTTTCATCACAACAACCTTAGGATTATATCCAAAATTTGTAATTCAATCACACTAATGTCTGTGTAGCAAAGTACTATTTCTTGACTAGATGATGTGGTTGGGCAAAGGAATTGTGGGGTCAAAAACATTTGGGTAAGTTCTCTTTTTCTGAAATTTGTATTTCCTTCTCTTGATGTTTTCCCCTTTGACACATGGTTTCTACACCTTTATCATTCTGTTAACAATTTCTCCCCATGAAGTATTACTTTCCCATGGATGCCTCCCCATGTCCCTCATGTACCTTTTTAAAAAATTGTGACAAAATACATACATCATAACATTTACAATGTTTTCTAACCATCACCACAATCTATTTCCAGATCTTTTCCATCATCTCAAAATCTGTACCCATTAAGCCATAACTTCCCATTTCCCCCCTTTCCCCACCCCATTGTAACTTCTACTCTCTGCCTCTACGAATTTACCTCATATGACTAATATTACAAATCATAATATTTGTCCTTTTGTGTGTGGCTTATTTCACCTAACATGTCTTCAGAGTTCACCCATATTATAGTATATGTCAGATTTTATCTTTTTAAGGCTGAATAATACTTGTGTTTATATAACACATTTTATTCATTCATCTGTTGATGAATACCGCGTTCGCCCCTTGTGGCGGTGACGACAGCAATACGTACACAGACCTGGTTCACTTCAGTTCTTTATTGTTGCTGGGAAGGCCGGGAGAAGGTGAGTGAGAAGAAGCAACAGCTGGGGGTAGCGAATGAGAAGAAGAATGAGGGGAGAGAGGGAGACAGAGATTGAGAGAGTGGGAGAGTGAGAGAGTGAGAGACAGAGTGAGAGAGTGGGAGAGTGAGAGAGTGAGGGCTTCTCTTTCCTGCTTATGCCTTATATAAAGGAAGCTGGCCTATGGTGATCAAGATCATGCAAGCCTATAGGAGCAACTTCCTTATGCTAATGCCACCAAACCAGGCAGGGTGGCGCCCAGGAAGCGTGCGCCATCTTAGGGCATTGGTCAACTAGAGTGGAAGGGCGGTGTTCAGCCATAGTGGGACTCAGCCTCGGCCGTAGGCCGGCCCCTACAGATGAACATGTGGGTTGTTTGCACTTTTGGTCTGTCATGAATAATGCTGCCATGAACAGGTGTACAAGTACGTATTTGACCCTGCTTTCACTTACTGTCCCAATAGTTTTTACTTTTATGGAGTTGTTATGAGAATTTCCCAGAAAGACATGAAAGAAATGTCTTACCCCAAATTGCTACAGAACTCAGACAAGTCCAGCTTGGTGAGTAAGTGAGTTTTATTAAGGTGTTACTTAGCAATGGGTGGCATCCAGGCAGCTGCTCTGCTGATGTAGCCAGCCCCTTACCTGTTAGTCTAGCTTTTATCAGGAACCAGGAAAGGGTGCTTCAAGCAGGCAAACAGAGAAGGGTAGAGCTTCTTTGGAAAGACTGGGTGAACACCCTACCAGTCCTCGGGTCTCGTGCCTGCAGGCTGAGGCAGGGGGAGTAGTCCCTGTTTCCTTGCCTTGAAATATGACTATACCACGGTTTGTTCATCCATTCCCCGTTAAGGAACATTTGAGTTATTTCCATTTTTTGGTGGTTATGAATAAAGCTGCTACAAGCATCTGCATAGGGTTTTTGTGTGAACATAGCTTGTCTCTTGGGTAAATACCTAAGAGTGGGATTGCATAGGCATACGAGAAGGGGAAATATAATTTTCTAAGACACTGCTGAACTGTTTTCCACAGTGGCTGCACCATTTTACAATCTCATCAGCAGTGCACGAGGGCTCCAGTTGCAATGTGGATTCTACATCCTTGTCAACACTTATTTTTTTTCTCATAATAGCCATCCTAACAGGTGTGAAGTGGTATCTCATTGTAGTTATTATTTGCATGTCCCTAATGACTAGTGATGTTGAACATCTTTTTATATGCTTGTTGCCCATTTATATAGCTTGTGTGAAGAAATACCTACCCAAATCCTTTGCCCATTTTTGAACTGGGTTGTTGATATATTCTGCATGTACTTGTAAGCACTTACTCATATTCAGTTACACATCAGTGCACTTGCATATTAGCACATAGAGGGCATACTTCTCTTTTTGGTGGTAGTAGTATACATTTTAGGAACACTGTTGCCTCTTCTTTTTCTCTTCCATATCCTTTATTGTTTCTTTAAAAATGATATGATGGGAAGTTTAGATTTATACCATCATCACTACATCACCTACCAAGAATTACTAGGAGAAACTTTTACTTTACTCACTCAAACAATAGCACATCATTTCTACCCCATTTTAATTTCTCTTTATTCTGTAAGTGGTTACCACGTGTTATATCCAAAAAATTCATTGTGCCTGAAACAGAACAAACCCTGGTCATGCCTGTGGCAAGAGGACAAAAAGCTCCCTGTTCTCCAACGTTTGGTTTGTGGTATCTGCTTCAGTAGAGAGATACAGGTGAAAGAAAACAAACTAGCAAAACTTCAATTTCTTTTAAGTAAATATTATACACAATAAAAAATTATTTGTAGGTTTTCATGACTCATCCCATAAATTTATATGGTGATGATGGAAAGACCTGCATAGATTGGGCCTTTATACATACATACATGTTTTTTAAATTGAAGTATCATTGATATACAATCCTATATTGATTTCAAATATACAATACAGGGTTCAACAGTTACCCATATTATTAAATCCTCACCCCCCTACTAGTGCAGCTACTATCTGCCAACATAGGAAGATGTTACAGGATCATTGACTATATTCTCCATGGTGTACTACCATCCTAATGACCAACTTATATTATGATTGAGAATTTTTGTACCGCTTTATCCTTCTCACCCTCCCCACTTCCCATCCACCCACTCCAAGCCCCTCCCCCACAGTAACCACCTATCTATAAAGGTATGATAACCTCATGTGTCTATGAGTCTACTGCTGTTTTGTTCATTCTGTTTTGCTTTGTTTTTATGTTTCACAAATAAGTGAAATCATATGGTATTTGTCTTTTCTACACCGGGCTTATTTCACTGAGCATAATACCCGGTAGGTCCATCCATGTTGTTGCAAATGGCAGGATTTCTTTTCTATTTATGGATTGGGACCTTATATTTCAACACAATCCTGCCCACACATTTAAATTTTTAGGGCTGTAATTGTTTAGGGCTCTCTTTCCTAAACAAATGTTTGCAATCACTTTTGAATATTTTTATACAATTACATATCCTTTAAACTTCTAAGAGAGTTTATAAGGGACAGGAAAATGTAAATAGCTTATGACATGTTTGTATCATAACATTCAGGTTCATGGTAGTACCCGAGTGGCATTTTAAAGAGGGCACCCTTGTATTCCCCAATCCAACTAATCTATCAGCCTCAATTCCACATTTACACAGGGATGTGTGTCATTAAGAGTTCGTATGATTAAGAGAGTAAGATCGAAAAGGAGTTTAATTTGATTTTAAACACTCTATATGCTTCATCTTAGCTTTCCAAATCCTGAACAGTAGTTAGGAACAATTCCCATTTCTCTTTTTCTATAATTTTTATTTCCTCAGTGTAAAGAGAAAGAAAGGAGTGAGAGAGGGAGGGAGGCAGAGGGTGGGAGAAGAGTTCATCTCCAATTATATCACCCTGGACCCAAGGGCCCCACTGGGTTAGGATCTACTTTTTGGATGCTATGTGCAGTGCAGATATTTTTTCAAATAAAGTAGGTGGTCCTTTTATTTTTTTTTAAAGAACACACTAGAAAGAGCAAGTGGGAGAGTAATTATAAATTGGATTCTGTAAGCCTGGGTGAAGAGTCCTCCCAGAAAACAGAGGAAAGGACAAAGAATTAAAATGTGAAATTATCAGAGTTATGAAAGCCAGACACCATGTTTAATATGTTTAAGAAGACTATGTTGCTAATGAAGAAAGTAGAAAAAATAGAACAGAGCCTTTTCCTTTTTTGTGTGTCCCAGACAAAAATAATGGAAAAATTGATTGCTAGATACAGGGAAATATTAGAAATACAGGAAACAAAGGTAAGGGGGAAGATTTAGAAAAGTCAATGTCGAGAAATATAAGATTACCAAGAAAGAGAAGAAAAATCAGAATGGCTTCAGATTTCTTCAGAAAACTAGGGACAAGAAGAATCCTGTGGAGTAGCTGGGAAGACACTGATAAGAACTAGGCTGTAACTATGTGAAAAAGGAACAGAAATGCCAAGAGAAGATTAAGGAAGTGTTGCTATAGTTATGACCAATAAAGGAACACGTTAAATATAAATTTAATTATAAATTATAAAAGTCAAGGAGATTTCTAAAATTCCTAGTTGAGAAGGAAAATGGAATACGGAAGTATTAAAATTGGATACTAGTGGTCATGACCTACTGCCTCATACTATTAAAATCCTAAATGGGACAGAAAGCAAAACAAATTAACATTTGGTTTAATATGTAAAGGAAGTCTGAAGATAATTTTTATAATCAGAAAAATGGAGCATAAAGAATATTTTCTAAAGATGTAATATAATTACTGGGGGTGTTTAGATAGAATAGATATCCTTGATTGTTGTAAAACATTATATTCCAAATGTTTTCCTTGTGTTTTTTCCAGATCTTGAATTTTGAGCTTTTCCAACCACTTCTCATAACTTCTACTGCCGCGGTCCAGCCGCAACAGTCGAACAGGGCTACCGAAGGACATGAGGAGACCGGAATAAAGGACACAAGAGAGATGGGGAGGGCTGACACTCCTTCACGTCGCCAGCAAAACTTTATTGAAAGTCCAGGGTTTATATAATGCAGTGGGGTTACATGAATGCAGGACATAGCATTATCCAATAGACAATTAAGCACAGTATTGATGTCAGAGGTAGCTGGGCAAAGGTAGGCACAGCAGGGTTCCATTAGTTGCTCATGGTATGCGTAAACAGGTTATTCTTTGTTCTCCATTCTAGCAAGTGGGGGAAAGCAGGCCAGAAGCAGGGGTGGTGTTTTCACACACCCTCAAGGTCTCCCTATTTTCAGAGTGAGGAGTCTTGGCTCCTCTTCGAGGACAAGACAAGTTTTTGTGGGCAGATAACTTCCAAGGACTGCACTGGTTGTTCTCAAGCTTGTGCTTTCCCATGCTGCATTCAGACATGGGGGAAGGGACACATCCCCGGCTCCCAACATTCTACTTGGTCCAAATTACTGTCTTTATTCAGATCACTCTAATAGCCTTCTAACTAGTCCTGGTCTTTCTACTTGTCCCTTTGACCCTTCAGTTTATTTTCAGCATAGCAGTCAGAATGATCATTTAAAAATGGAAGTCAGAGTAGGTCTCAGCGTTGCTCAGAGCATTCTATTTCAGAGTAAAACCCAATGACAATGACCAGTAAGAGCCTACGCATTCTAGTCCTCTTGACTCTGACCTGTTTTGTTTTTTTTCCCCCCTCTGTTTACTTCAGCAACAGTATTCTTATTGTTCCTTGACCAGGCCAGGCAAGCTCCTTCCTCAGGGCATATGCTTTGCAGTACCACAAAGCCTTCTTCCCGCAGGTGTAAATAACAGGTATTTACCTTGGCTCACTGCTCATCTTCTGCAGCTCTTTCTTCATATGCCACCTTCTCAGCCAAACATTTCTTAACCACTTTGTGTGAAATTGCAATGATCTTCCCCTACCCGTTTCTCATTCTTGTTAACATTCATCACTATCTAAAAACATACTGTTTACTGTTTTTTTTTTTTAACTATCTTCCTTCTCTCTCCCCCAGAAGAATTTAAGCTGCATGGATGCAAAGGTTTTGGCAGTTTTGTTTGCTGGTGTATTTCTGGCATCTAGAACAATGCCAGGGGCAAGACAGGTGTTGCGTATTTTTTTGTTGAATGAATGAATAATGGAATCTTATAGAGCAGTGACTTTAAGATAAAGTCTAGCCGAAATAAGCAGGCGACGAGAGGCAGTTTATTTGAGCGCAATTCCCGGGTGATGTTCCTCAGTCTGAAACACAGGCTGGGGAAGTAACACCCAGTCAGGGAGGTGGGGGCTTATAACGGGTTAGGAGCGGGAGGAGTAGGCAAGCTATCCTAGGGGGCGTGGAGAGATATGATTGGCTAAAGGTGACATAATTGACAACTAGAAACGTTTTTCCTTCCAAGAAGGAGGAGGCTGACATCCGGGTCTTAGTTGGCACATCAGAAGGATGGAATTCAGGAAGAGCTGTCCCCTTTCCATATAAGGCACAGACCTTGGGGTCTGGTCTGTTCTCCTTTTATGGTATCTCTCTGTTCTGTTTGCATGTCCTTGTTTTTCCCTCCTCCAGCCTAACAGTGACAATGAGTAAACTTTGAATGAACCAAGAAAGATTAATTTAAAAGTGGTTAAAGACAAAACAGCAGGTTCAAAATGGAGGTGCTTATGCTAAGCCCTTAAATCACCAAACCAAGACTTGACTTAATTACAATTTTGATCTCCCAGAGATGGAATCTTAAACCTGTCAATCAGGAACCACCTGATCAGCATGTTAGGTAATGTGTGACAACCCCTTGCCATCTTCCACAGGGAAAGTAACCTTATAACCAATCTGCTTTTAATCTAGTATAATTTCCTCCTTCTTGCTCCCTTCTGCCTATAAATGTCTTTTATTTTGTCCAGCTCTTTTGGAGCTCCTTTCTATCTACTAGATTGGATGTTGCCTAACTCATGAATCACTGAATAAAGCCAGTAAAATATTTAAAATGTATTCAGTCGAATTTTTTTAAACAAAGTTTTCATGTTGAACGTATGTTCATAGAACATATAGCAGTTCCTGTTCATATAGAGATCAAAAACCTTACAAAGGTAAGCCTTATTGTTTTGGGACACATACGGAGTTACCAGCTAGGCAAGGAAATGCTTAACACGATTTAGAAAAAATGACTGGGGAACATTGCAGACGAGGCTTCCAAAGTTCTGGTGAAGTTCTCTTTTGTAGCAGAGCGTTGGGTAGTGGGTATTTGTTTTACTATTCTTAAACTGCACCTATGCGTACATTATCTTATGTATGGCACACGATAAAATAATTAAAAATACTCATAACTAGCTAGTGGGAGCTAGGGCACACTGATCCTCCTAAAGGCATCTGTCTACATTCACGTTGTTTTTCAATCATTTGCTTGCCCAACAAAACAAGCCTGCCGCCTGATTCGGCAGGAGCGTCTGGAGGAGAGCCATCTCGCCAGTCTTTCCAAGAGCCGGCAGCACGTAAGCCTGGCAGCGCGCGGAGAGAGGCGGTGCCCCTCCCGGAAGTCGCCCCGTCGCGGCTCCTGTAGGAAGTAGTCGGCGCGGCCCGAGGGATGCCGGGAGTTGTAGTTCTCGGGTTGGAGGGGTTGCGGGCGCGGCTCGCGGCCTATTTGGGTCTGGTAGTGCGGCCGTCCCGCCTCCGCTTGGGCCGTCTTCCAGAGGCCGGGCAGCTCCGGGTTACCTCCTGCGGGCGGCGGGCGGAGCCAGCGCCGGGCTCCCTCTGGGTGTGGAGCTGCGCGGAGCCGGCCGGGGCTGCGCGTGAGCCCCGGGGAGACGCGGCGCAGCGGGTGGGTCAGGAGGCGGGCGCGCGCGGCCTGGGCGGCGGTGTTCCGTGGGGCGGCGCTTGCCCGCGGGAGGTTCGCGGCAGGGAGCATCCCTGCCAGGTGAGCTGGGCGTACCCGGGACTGCGGGGGCGACGGGTGGGGGCTTTGTGGCGGTATTTTCTGAGACTCCCGAGTGAAACCGACGATGAAAACAATAGCTAATGCCTCCAGGGAGCTTTGTGTGCCAGGCGCTGACCTAGCCGTGGGTGAGTTAACTAATTCACCCACCACCTTGGGGGGCGGCTGTCCACTGCCCCGTTTTACAGGTGAATAGATGCGGCACACATAGGCCAGGTCATCTGCCGCATTTTAACGGGCTGTGACCTCGGACCAGGTCTCCTTCCTGCCTCGACTTAACCTTTCTTGTTTTTTTGGCAGGCCACCACGACTCCCTAATTCTGTTCCCTCACACCTGTAGAAGGGGGTAGTAACACTTTTTGGAGTCACTGTGAGGATTAAAAACTAATACATGAAAAGCACTCAAGATTTCTGGCGTAGCGCAGGTGTGCATCAGAGTATGATCAGTTCTACAGCAGCTTCCCTCACCTGGCAGGCAGCTGTGGCTAAGGCCCTCCTCTGGCTACCCCAGCACCCTCTTACCTTGCTCTACCTACTGGGGTTTGCGCATGAGGAGCCCAGGGCTCTTTCCAGCTGCGAAGCTGTAAGGTGGCACCCGTGACATTTGTGTTTGGTAGGTGGAACACGCAACAACAATCTGGACTGCATCGTGTGTTGAAGGGAGTTTTAACCGTATTACCTTGGGTGAGGTGTGGTAAGGGCAGATGCACATCGAGAGAGACAGACTGGGGAAGTTGACAGGTTGCTTTATACTCAGAGCTCCCTGGGGAGGAACAGAGCACCCTAGGTAGGGCCAGTCAGGGGAAGCACCTGGGTCAGTCATGCAGTGAGACAGAGGTCAGATGTGGTCCGACACCTTTATTGTGGTTTCTTTGGGAAGGAAGGGGTGAAGCGGGGCATGCAGGCTTAGGATTGGCTAGCTCTGTTAGACAGTGGCAGCATGCGAAATTCATGTTCACTGTGACTGCTCACAGTGTATAGTTTAAAGCAGTGTAAGGGCTTCAAGTACCTATGGGTAGTCACAGTTTGCTTAGATAGCTAATAAAGCCCATCTAATAGAAATCATAACCATAAGTAATGCAGGGGGAAGATGGAGATTGGCAAGTTGTCTTAGAGCTTTGTTGGCATGGTAAGCACACTTTTAACTTGGTTTGTGGCATTTGTGCGGGGTGGCTTTGCTTTGGGACCTGGTGGACATCATGGGTGGTTTTAACTTCCTCTCTCCAAGCCATCCCTCAACTCCAAAGTTCCTCATGAAACCTTTTTCTTTTCCAGACCGACCTTGCTCTCCCTTGATAGGAAAACTAAGAAGGAAAGAATGGCTGTGGATTTGTTGCCTGCTCAGGTGACAGTAAGTGAAGTTTGTCTTTTTCATGAATTGCCTTCTAGGTGAGAGGTGGTGGACATGTTTTATTCTTTGTCTTTTCTTTCCAACGAAAATTGGCAAAGCCAGAGCCTCCTAAGTTTTCCCCGAGATCCAGAATTTATCCAGAGGCCATTGAGGAGTGTACCTCCTCTGTTCCCAGGTGACTTTTAATTCACCCAAATTCACTTGGTGACCAAAGATTGAGACATCTCTGACCATAACACTTCTTTCCTGCCACAGTAAGTGCTTGGTGAGGAGGGTGGCGTTTATCTTCAAGAGGATGTAATCTCAGTTAGGGCTCTTTAAAGGCTCTTTACTGCTTCCCGAATATTGCAGGTACCTTATAACTGAATATTCACAATCCATCCCACCCATCCCTTAGGATATTGCTATCAGCCACCTCGCTCATCATATGCTGTAAATACCCGGTTCGCTATTATTATTACTTTAAGCAGTTACCTTTTAGATCAATTAAGAATAAGAAAAATAAAAGGTTTTATTTTACTGTCACTTATCTCTTCTTTGTTGCTCCTCCTCTTTTTGTGGAGATCTAAGTTTCTGACCTATGTTATTTTCCTTCCCCCTAAAGAACTTCTTTACTATTTCTTGCCAGGCATTTCTGCTGGTAATGAATTTTTTGTTTGCTTGAGAAAGTTTTCAGAGTCTCCTTTGAAGGATAATTTCACAGGATATATAGTTTCTAGATCAGTGATTTATTCCTTTAAACACTAAGTATTTCTACTCTCTTCTTAACTGCATGGTTTCTAATGAGAAAATCCACTGTAATTCTTATCCTTGTTCCTCTATAGGTAAGACAATTTTTTTCTTTGTTGTCTTTGGAAATTTCTCCTTGACTTTGGTTTTCTGCAGTTTGAATATGATGTGCCTAGGAGTATTTTTTTTTTTATGTTTAATTTGTTTGTCATTCTCTGAGCTTCCTGGATCTGTGGTTTACTGTCTGCCACTAATTTTGGAAAATTCTCAGCCATTCTTTTATTTATTTATTTATTTACCATGGAATAAAAATTTTATTTGTGTATTTAACATTTATTAAATCTACCAAGTGCAAGTTGCTGAGGAGAGTCAAAGATCATAAGGACATAGTCATTCAGCCATTATTTTAAATACTCCTTTTCTTCATTCTCTCTTCTGGTATTCCAGTTATAGAGCAATTTTACATGAGCAAGTAGTGTTGTATTTTTAACATGGATGAGCCACATGATATATCAGTAAGAAATATATGGGTGTGAAACTAATAATTTATTATTTCTTACAGTTTCTCTGGGTCAGGAATGCAGACTGGCGGCAGAAACAACAGTCTGGGGTCTCAGCTGAAAGACTCAAGGGTTAGGGACTAGAATAATCTGAAGTCTCATTCACTCACCTGTCTGGTAGCTAATGTCAGCTGTTGACCGTGACCTTAGCTAGGGCTGTTGGATGGAATATCTACCTCCTTGTGTCGAAGGCATACAGCATAGTGTCTGGGTTCCAAAGGTGGACATCAGGCCAAATGAAAGGTGTGTTCCCTCATAATCTCACCTTGGAAGTCACATAGCTTATTACTTTTCATTCAGTTCTAATGGGAATGGCACTTACAAGCCCTCACATAGACTCAAGGGAAGGAGCCCTCACTTCCTGATGGGAGAAGTGTTAGGGGCACATAATAGAAGAGCATGTGAGATGAGAGATGTGTACTGGTGTGGTCATCTTGGGAATGTACAATCAGTCACATCTGTCAGAATTAGAAAATGCACATGTACTTTGACCCAGTAGTTCAGTCTCTACCATTTTATCTTATAAGTATAGGTGTACTCATACCCACAGACAACTGCATGAGAGTGGGCTTGTTCACTGTATATGTTACAACAAAAAAACAAACCATCTAAATACTCATCAATAAAGGAAATGGTGAATAAGTTATGGTATCTATAGTGTGGCATATATTATGCAGTGTTAAAAAGAGGTTTGTGTATACAGATGTGACAAGACCTATAAGATATGAGTAAAACTGTATTCAGAATTCTTCCATTAAAAAAGGATACATGTACATATATGTGTATTTGCACAGAACGTTTTTGGAAAGAAAGAAGAGACACTTCATACCAGTTTCCAATAGACTGAGACTGCTGATCTAGGGTAGGAGGGAAGGCTTAGCGTATCACCGGGGGTTCTTTTGTACAGGTATTTGGCATGTACCTGTCTTCCTTTTGTTTAAAAAGTGGCCAAAAGGACACATGGATGTATAATTGGGTATGGATTCTGGAATATATTCTTAAGATATGAACAGAACTCATCTGGGAGTAACAGGATTTGGTGTGAAATATATATATTTTTTCAGTTTTTTTATTTTTCTAAAGTGATTATGTTTTATTATGCACTTTGAAAAGCTTATGAAATTAAGAAAAAGAATGTCATTTTGCTGGAACTGTTCTAAGGCTCAGGTAGATGGAACTGGAAATAAAGACAGACTATGGGGTTGCCCTGAGTATCCTGCTTCCTACAGCAAGAAGCCGGTATTAGTCTGCTTGGGCTGCTGTAGTAAATAAAATGCCACAGAGTAGGTGGCTTAAACAACAGAAGTGTATTTTCTCATGGTTCTAGCGGCTGAAGTCCAAGATGAAGATGTCAAGCAGGCTTGGTTTCTCCTGAGACCTCGCTCCGTGGTTTGCCGGCAGCTGCCTCTCACTGCGCCTTCACATGGCCTTCCCTCTGTGCACGCATGTGTCTGTGTCCTAATCTCTTTATGAGAATATCAGTCATTGGATTATGGCCCAATCTGAAGATCTCATTTTGGCTTAATTACCTCTTGACAGACTTTATCTCCAAATAATGGTTACATTCTGAGAGTACTGGGGATTAGGACTTCAACATATGAATTGGATGGGGGGCGGCACAATTCAGCCCGTAACTAACTACCCACTTTCAGTTGGTTTCTGTTAAAAAACTGCTCTTCCTACTGTCCCCTCCATTCTGTGAATTCAGACATATTTGATGTGGTTCTAGGCCTCTCTCTGAAGGGCTGTCTTTCTTCTGTTATCCGTGGGTTATAGAGGGGGTGGTCCCCACGCCTAACAAGGGCTGGATTGAGGCAGGATCTCTGAGCCCATGGCTGGGTCCAAACACCCTGGTCACCTGTTACAGTCCCAGCAGAGCTAAACAGCACTTCTCAAAGAGGCTACTACCCACAATTGGAGATTAAGTAAATAGGGAGTTAGCGTACACCATATGTTTTTAGCCTGCATAACATCTAAAGCATGTTCCTTTGTTTGAGGAACTCTCCTTTTTTTGAATCTTAGTAGGAAAGAGAACCTATCTTACCCTGTAAATGCAAAATCAGCAGATCTTGCTTTTCTAACTTGTTGTATAGATCAAGAACAAGTATGTGATCCAGATTTGGTCATTCAGTTGTACTTGCCCCAGACATAACAGAGCAGGAAGGGTGTAGAGCGCACAGTGTGGATGTGGCAGCAGCAGTGACCCGGAGTTTGTGGAGGAAGGAGGCAGAGTGCACAGCAAAAGTGGTATCCATCTAGGGGGCTTTGCCTTGACGACTGGCAGTTGTGCTCTCACAGTCTCATTTTCTAGTGTGATCTTGTCTGTGGTCCAGAATGGAGCCTGGCCTCCATGGTTTCTGCTCATTTCCCAAGCCTAGTTCTGTCACTCTCAATGATCCTGCAGCTACTTAGTCCCTTTTCTGTGTAGATGAGCCTCTGTCCATTTCTTTTACCTGAAATCTAAGAAACTTGACAGATTTCTTATAAAGCCACAGCTGAAATTCAGATTCTCATGTTGCATCTTTAAAATACAGCTTAGATTACCAGTGTTTCTAAATGGGGTCATTGTGCAGGTCTGTCTTGAACATTGCTGGATGATTAGCAGCCTTGATCTCTTCCTTACATGCCAGTAGCACCTCCTTTACATTGTGAGAAACAAAACACTCACACATTTCCACACTCAACTTGGGGTGGGGGAGGATAGCATATACTCATGAAAACAACTAGCCTAGATGATTGAGGTCTTTCAGGCTTGCAGTTCTAGAATTCTATCATTTTGTTATTTCTCAATATTTCATGAACTTACCTAGACTTAATTTTTTTAAAATATTTAAATCATCTGGTATGTATTTTACACATAATAGCACATCACAATACAGACGTCATATTTTGAATACTCAGTATCCATTTATGGTTAGTGCCTATGGTATTGGACAGAAAAAGACAAATCTCTGCAAACCAAATATTTGAAAGCAGACAGCTAAAAGGAAATCACATTATCTACAGAGAATCAATATTGGCTCCTCATCAGAGTGACAATGGCCAGAAAACAACAGAATGACATTTCATATGCTGAAAGAAAGAAACCCGTCAACCCAGAATTCTATAACCAATGAAAATATTAATCAGAATGAAGGTGAAATAAACAGGTTTTCAGATTTAAAAAAAGCTAAGCATTATCTTACTGTGCTGATGGACAGTGACTGTAATGGGGTACGTGGTGGGGACTTGATAATAGGGGGAGTCTGGTAACCATAATGTTCAAGTAACTACATTAACGATACCAAAATAAAATTTTTAAAAAACCAAGCATTGTCAGCAGGCCTGCACTACAAGATAACACTAAAGGAATTTCAAGCTAAAAGGAAATAAGGCCAGATGGGAACTCTAATCTTAGGAAGGAAATGAAGATTGTTAGAAATGGAAGCTATTCTGGATAAACATAAGTCCCTTTTGTCAAGTATATATATATATATATAACATAAAACATTCAGACTTATTTCAATCTACCCCAACCGTTAACTCTATGAGCAATGTTTGAGTGAACATCCTTGAACAAATATCCCTGCCCCGTTGTGTGATACTCCTTGTGGTAGAATCCGAGAAGAATTGCAAGGTCAAAGTGACCTTTTGATTGAATCTTAACAAAATACCCACCAAGAACATTGTACCATTGTCCCTTCCTTCAGGTCCTTTATATAAGAGTTGGGATCTGCCCAACCTCTGCCTCCTCCCATTTTGGGGTTTCACTGGGGTTCTCTTGGAGGAACTTACTTCCTCAGCAGTTCCCCTTTGCACCTGTGTAGTAGGGCAGGTCCTTTGGTTCCCTTAATTTTCATAGTCATTGGAAACCCAGCTGACAGTACAGCTTAGAGATGTCTGCCTGAATTCAGCTCTGAGTTCCACCGCTTTCTGACAGTATCACCTTGGGAGGTTGCATAACCTTTCTGAATTGTTTCTTCATCTGCAAAATAATTATTACAGTATTTTCTGAATAGGATTTCTGTGAAACTTAAATGAGCTATGTATACAAAGTTCCCATCATAGTCTTAGCATATTAATAGCCAATATACATTAACTAGTAGCATTTGTATTATTTGCTTTATGTTTCAGAAATTTCTTTGTTTCTGTTCTGCTAATGGTATTTCTCCCAGTTTTCTGGCATTACTCTAAGTGGATTCTGATTTTTTTTCCCCCTTTCATTTAATTTGGATTTCGACTGGGAGGAGGAGATAAATGTACGGTCTCAGTGACTTTTGACAGACCCCTGGGACTTTGCCTTTTTTTCCTCTCTCCTTGCAGTAGGTGGCATGTGTCTGCGCCAGTGGGTGCTCAATAAATATTTGTTTAATGGTGGAGAGGTGGCTACAGAAATAACCTAAATAGTTGACTTGAAATGCTTAGAATCCTGAGACATTTTGGCTACACATCCTGATGTCATCTTCTTACCAAATCTTCTGGTGGAGAAAGATGGTCCTGGATGAACAGGAATGGGTTTGCCGTTACAGGAGTCAGTGACATTTAGGGATATAGCTGTGCTTTTCAGCCGGGACGAGTGGCTGCACCTGGACTCTGCGCAGAGGACCTTGTACCGGGAGGTGATGCTGGAGAACTACAGCGCCCTGGTCTCGCTGGGTAAGGACCTTTCCTCCTGGTGCAGAATCTGCTGTGGGAACACCTTAGGGCTCGCTGTTCTGGGTTCAGAGTCTGCAGATTCCTATCCTACTGCACCCCTGGGAGAGGACGAGTCTCTGTACAGTTGAAAGTGTACATTTTTGTTGTGATGCCCTTAATGCTGTTATTTTCTCCTGCCTCTGCTCTTTTTCTGCCACACTTCCTGAACAAGTTCCTCCTCCTCCTCCATTGACTAGATCCCAGCTTCAGTTCCAAAAAACATAGAGGACTCCCATCTTGGAGGCATTTGTAGCCAGGGCCCTGTATTGTTTCAGAACTGAGACTCACCGGCTCCCTCCCCTGAAAGCCCTAGTGCCCCTCAGAAGCGCTCCTGTTGCCTGCGCTGCCTCGGGGGCTCTGGCTTGTGAGTCTGGGATTGCTCTTCATGCCATTTGTTCAGCTGCATTTCCTTCCGTGTAAACAGGGATTCCATTTTCAACACCAAAGGTGATCTGCCGGTTGCAACAAGGAGAAGATCCCTGCATGGTGGAGAGAGAAGTACCCCAAGACAGCTGTCGAGGTGAGTGAGCAACTGGGGGATGGGTGTAGGGAGTCTTAAACTCGAGCTGGTCACAGCAAGGCAGCGCTCTGGCAACTTGCCTGGAAATCCTGAGCCACAGGGAAGTGCTCAGGGCCACCTGACAGGAGGCTCCTTGGTGGTAATGGTCTCCTTGCCTCAGGAGGGACCTGCCTCAGGACATCTGTCTTCTCACACTGCTCCTGCATCTCTCCCTTTCCTTTCTGCAGCCTCACCCACTTCCTTCCTCTATTGGGGGCTTTGTCGTCTTTGTGGTTTCTTTCCATCTGTTTTTACACATGCTCATGTCTGACAGATTGGAATACTTCATATCCTCTACTGCCGAATTTCGAGTTCTTTATCATTTAAAAAGTTTCTTTCACTAACCTCCTATTTCAAGGTATTATTGATGCTACTTTGTTTCTGATTTAATTCATTTTATCTAATTGGAGACTGGGCAGTCACTTCCCCCTACTGCAGTCAAGCAGCTATTGTTAACAATTCAACCACTGTAGCCTTTCTAGTTCCAGGGTTAGGGAGCTTTTCCTGTAAAGGTCCAGATAGTAAATATGTTTTCTTTGGGGGCCATATGATCTCTTCTGCAGCCATTAAGCTCTGCCATTGTAATGCAAAGCATGAACGAAGAGTTGTGGCTGTGTTCTGATAGGCCTTTACAAAAACAGGTGGCAGCTCCATTTGGCCCAGAGAGCTGTAGTTTGCTGACTACTCTTCCAGCCTAGCCTGATCCAGTTGGTCTGTATTATAAAGATGCAGGTTGTTAGTGTTGGGGGATCACTTAAAGATGATCACATTTAGATACGCTCTTTCTACATATGAAGAAATAGAACAGCAGAGATTTTACAGTAGTTTGGTCCCAGGGCTAGAAAGCTGAAACTCGGTGACAGAAACCTCCATCACCAGTGTCCTTTCAACAAATATGTGACAGATTTAACAGTAGTTTGCTTCTGTCTTTGTGGCTTAACCTTTAATCTATGACTCTTGTCTTCACTGACATCCTTTTTTTCACTCATTCTCTCTTTAAATACTTTTCATCTTTATTGAAGTACAGTTTTTTTCTCCAAATATAGTTAGTAGGCAGTGGAGTATAGCATTTAAGATCATGGTTTGAATCCAGACATTCTTTTATTTATTTATTTATTTATTTATTTTGTTATCATTAATCTGCAATTACGTGAAGAACATTATGTTTACTAGGCTCCCCCCTTCACCAGGTCCCCCCCCCACACCCCATTACAGTCACTGTCCATCAGCGTAGTAAGATGTTGTAGAATCACTACTTGTGAATCCAGACATTCTTCATGTCACTTTACCCCTGCACTACTTACAAGTCTCAGGAGCCGTGGGGAGGTTCCTAACCTCTCTGAGCATTGTTCTGCTCACCTACTGCCCATGCTATCAGTGGAGTTATCTCTTTGAAACTCAGGTGTTAATCCTGTATCTTACGAGACTTCATTATTTCTCTTATCCATGGAGTAAAATTTCATAATCTGACATTAAACTCCCTTTGTAGCCTGTCTCCATATTCCTTTAGTCTCATCATTGGCCGTTTCCACTTCCACTCTTATTTTCTCTCCAAAGCTGCATACTCATTACCATTTGTGTATTATTCCTTCCACTTTGTCCACTGAAAAACCATTTATCCTTCAAGATCCATCAGTCCATCTGACCTGCCACCCTAATCTGTAGGTTTTCCTTTTCTTTCCTATTTCCCAATCAGCATTAACTTTTTGATCATTTGCATTCATATAGAACTTTCTACATACCTTGAACACATCCAGTACAATATCTTTCATAATAAATTAGTTATTTTGTTATTATTTATTTTCCTAATTAGACTGTACATATTTATGGGAGAGACAGGTGTTTGAATTCTGTGCCTCTAGCATCTAATATATTGCAATTCAGTTAATATTTTTTTAATTGAATTGCCTCTATGATTAACTCTGATGAGGCTCAAAGTTAAGTATCCAATCCAGCGAGACCATTGCACCTACATCATTTTCAGATTCCATTCTGTCCTTCCTCTGATCCCAGATGCCCACTTTACCAAATATGACCATTTTTTCTTTATTTTAGCTACCTAAGAACTTACAGTACTCTCCTGTTATCTATATTCTAAATTCCTCTGCCAGTTGTTCAGAACTCTGTGTTTGGCCTCACCTGCTTAACCAAATTTTTAGCTAATTCCAACCTGAATTTCCTTCTTTATTAGTAAGTCTCCCCTAAATAGTCTTACTTCGCTGTAGATGACTTTGATCAGGACTTTCTGGCTCATGGGGTTATCTTGTTTTTTTCCACTGAAATCCATCCCATCTTTATGGTCAAGCTTCCTTCATAAAACCATCTTAATAGTAATGTTGATATTGGTATCTTCATTTTCGGAACCTCAAACCTGGATGATACGGTCGAGGCTTCTTATGGAGAAATGAACTCTTTCAGTTTTAGTCATCTATTTCCTGTTACCATTGCTGATTATTCAGTATTGTTAAATAAATGACTGATTGAATCTCAGGAGTCCATTGTAAGGTGAGAGAATCTGTGTTCATTTTTGAGGTCACCTGCCCATCTATTTTTGCAGCTTACTCTGCCCATTCATTATTTTTTTATTTAAGACATTTTAATTGTGTACTTATCTTGTGCACAATAAGGGATTAACAAATAATCATAAGACATATCCACTGTTCTCCTTAAACAAATACTTGAATTATTTTCACAGACTTTAATATGTATATAGGTTAAGTGAAGGAATGTTTAAGTAAAATATATTTTGAAGTTCTAAGAAATTCTAAGAAATAGATGGTCAATTTACGTAATTAAGTTTCTGTAGAGAAATGGGATCAGAATAGTATGGAAAGTTTCTAGCTGGGCAGGGAAGGTCACATTGTGGCAGAGAATAAAAAGAGAGAAGGTACCCTGGTTGATCCTTTAAAATCCAAACAGCATGCTAGGTCCCATGAGCATCATTAGCAAAGAAAAATCTGTATATTATATAGACTTAAAACCTGTATTTCTTGTTCCTCTTATTATTTAATTTCAATAAAATATATATTTTTTACTAAAACTGGATGGATTTGATTAACGTAAATAACCTAGTTACATTTTATGTAAGCTGTATAGTTTATTTAAGTACATACAGTTACCAATTGCAATGATCTAATTCTAACCTATTTTCAGTCATGGACTGATTAAAGAAAGCCAGGTTTTGACCCAGAGTTCCTTAGAATTAGGTCAACCTAAATCTTTTCACATAGGAGGCTTGGGCACGTTTCAGAACTGTGGGATATATTGACTTCACATCTCTTGTAGACTTTCATTAGTCTTAGATTGCTACAGAGTTTAGTCTTCTGGTCACAGCTTATTAGAAGAAATGAATATGTCTATTTCTCCTCATGATCAAATAGAAAGGAAAAATGTATGGTAGTATGAAAAAATTGTTATTCCTCCAATCACAAGGGATAGTGTGTTACACGTGTCTAATTATTCCATATTTTCCTCTTCTGTATAATTCACATCTTGAACTTCAACACGGTCATGCTTCTTGGCTGTTGTAAGTTTTAAAACCTGAATGTCCTCTTTAAGAGACTGCTTCCCCTTTCACAGACTGTAATATGAAATATTCACATAAAAATAATAAAATTTAAGAAAAACATTGCAATATTTTTAAATAATTGTGTAAAGAGTTTTAGTGAGAGCATGGAGAAAAAAAATACAATAAAAGAAAGAGAGTAGAAATGAGAAAGTAAACATGTTACCTGCTTCACTGCCTAGAATACAGAGTAGAAAATGATAAATCTCCCAAGTATTCAACTTGAGTTTATCAGCGGACATTTTTCTGTAGCCTCAGCTGATTGTTCTGCCTTTACTTCTCAAGTTTTATGTTAATTTGTCCCATGTGTTCTCCTATACCACTCCTTAGCCATTTATTTTTCTTTTCCATTCCATCCTGTTTTGCTCCAGACTCAAGTCCATATTTGAAATCAAATAGCATCAAACCTCTTTTCCATGTACTATTGCCAATTTTATTGTTTCCCAGATATATGCTTGTCTCTTCCAGTAGAGAAGCCATGAATTCTTCTGATTCATTTCAGGTTTCAAGACTTGGCCTGAAATAGAAACATTGCCTCCCAGACAGGACATGTCTATAGAAGAAACATCTCAGGGAATAATAAAGAAAAAATCCTTTATATTTGATCACTGGAACATCAAATTTGGAGAAGCTTTAGAATTTGAGAGCAGGATGGAACAGGAGCAACAGAAGAAATCTCTTAGGCAAATGGTGGCCTCAAACAAGAAAACCATCAGTGGAGATGGAAACCTGATAAGTCTTGAATTGGGGAAAGGCTTATTTATAAATACAATTCTTTTTACACAACAGAGTGTTCCTATAGAAAGGATACCCAATATATATTATACTTTAGGGAAAGATTTTAAACAGGATTTTGATCTAATGAGATGCTTCCAGATTTACCCAGGAGAAAAACCTCATTTTTGCAATGATTGTGGGAAAAGCTTTAATCAGAGTCTTCACCTTATTGAACACCAGAGAATTTATACTGGTGAGAAACCCTACAAATGTAATGAGTGTGGAAAAACCTTCAGCCACAGATCATCCCTTCTTGCCCATCAGAGAATCCATACAGGAGAGAAGCCTTACAAATGTAATGAATGTGGGAAAGCGTTTAGCAGCAGTTCTACCCTCATCAAACATCTGAGAGTGCACACTGGAGAGAAACCCTATCAGTGTAAGGAATGTGGTAAAGCCTTTAGCCAGTGTTCTACCCTCACTGTACATCAGAGAATTCATACTGGAGAGAAACTCTATAAATGTGGGGAATGTGAGAAGGCCTTCAACTGTAGAGCAAAACTTCATAGACATCAAAGAATCCACACAGGTGAGAAACCATATAAATGTAGTGAATGTGGGAAAGGTTACAGCCAATTTACATCCCTGGCTGAACATCAGAGGCTTCACACAGGAGAACAACTGTGTAAATGCTTGGAATGTGGGAGAACCTTCACACGCATCTCAACCCTTATTGAACATCAGCGAATTCATACTGGACAGAAGCCCTATCAATGCAGCGAATGTGGAAAAACCTTCAACCAGTATTCATCCTTTAATGAGCATCGGAAAATTCACACTGGGGAGAAACTTTATACATGTGGAGAGTGTGGGAAAGCCTTTGGTTGCAAATCTAACCTTTATAGGCATCAGAGAATTCATACTGGAGAGAAACCCTATCAGTGCAATCAGTGTGGGAAAGCCTTCAGCCAGTATTCATTCCTAACTGAACATGAGAGAATCCATACTGGGGAGAAACTCTACAAATGTATGGAATGCGGGAAAGCCTACAGTTACAGATCAAACCTTTGTAGACACAAAAAAGTTCACAATAAAGAAAGACTCTATAAATGGAAGGAATATGGGACACCTTTTTTCTATAGCTCCTCTCACTCAGTATCAGAGATTTCTTAGAGAGGATAAGCCCTATGAAGTTTAATTCATCTCAAATAATTCAAGACTCCTCACTGGAGAATAATTAGGAGAATAATAAATAGGGTACAGACTCCTAACAGATTTTTTTACTTCTGGAGAAAATATGCTAGTAAATAAGAAAATTGATCAGTGAAAATTTGAAGAGCACTGACTTGCCAAATTTCATTAGAACTATTTAATTCTAAGGTTTCTAAAAATATATGAAACATTTTAAACATAGGAAAAATGTCAAAGGCCTAACTTTTTAAAAAAATGAAAATAATGGAATATGTTTTGTTTTATTAGACATTCCATTTCTAAGAGTAAGCTTCAATATGAATTTTCACTTAAAAACTGAGTTATTAATGTGAATAAGTGTGGGGCCTTTTCTAAAATGGCAGGCAGACAGGACACTTCTATGAGGAAAAGCTAAAAATAAAAGGAAATTTCTTAAGTGTAGTTTTTACATGGAAATAAGCTTTTTTGAGTTGCCTCACCAGGAAGTTATATATATAAATATACATATTACTCATAAAGTTTTGGGATACATGTATATTTTTTTCAAAAGTATTTGATGCTTAAAAAACAATTTTATTAATTGAGGATTTCGTTTTGAAAATGAAAAATTTGTCCAAATAGCCTTTCCTTTTTCTTCCCTATTTCTTAATTTCATATGATTCTATATTCTGAATAGAGTCTTACAGTATTATAGAAGATAAGCAAGTGGGGAGACTGTCATGCAGATGAATACTCTGCTATCTGTTGCAGAAGATATATATTTGCAGTATCTAATTATACACCAGGTAGCTCATTAGAGCCAGGAGAGACTTTTTTTTATAGCCTTTCTTTTACTAATTAAGAAACAGTTTACTGGGCAAAGTTAAGACTAGAATCTAGGTCTTGAGCTCCAGTTTTCTGTGATAATTGCAGGCTCATTTTCTACCTCAAGTCCCAAGAGTGCTATTTGTTTTGTGAACTGGTAAGGCACAATTTCAGTAATTTAATCAGTCTTTTTTTTATGTTTGACAGGTTCCCTCTCACTTTAATCTTAATAATTGACATAATCATCATCTTCCCTTTTCTTATGTACCCCTCATTATGCCTACTTTTTGTAATAACTGTACATACATCTAGCTGAAGTCCAGATGGTGAAAATTCTTTTGGCAGTTTCACACATAAGATTACCTTTTTGTTTATTTTTGTTATACATCTCTTAGAAATTATTTTGTGTAAAGTGATATTTCAATATGTTACTGTTAAACACTCTAACCATCAGTTTAAATTGGTTGTTTTCAGTATTTTTAAGGTACATTTCATTTTCTCCCAGCCTACTTCTTCCAATTCTGTATTTAACTTTTGCGATTGGTAGCATTTAAAAAATTGTTCTAATAAGATTAGCTAGAACCTTCTGTCTGAAAAAGGCTTTAGAATTAAACTCAAGCATTCAGCATAATATATTTCTTGACTTGTCTTAGCTCATTAGAAAGTATCTTTTATATATTTTAAGTATATTCACAAGGAAAATTAAGCTTTTGAACATACCTCAATATTTAACATGGTGCAGAGACATTTGCAAGATATTTTAGATAAAAACATGTTTGCTTACCCAATAGCAGTGAGCATGCTTAGTACCTAGAGTTTGGTTTCTAAATGCTCTTCCCCTTTAAAAGGAACCTGAGCTCATTGGAGAAATGACTGATTCCATATTTGAAGCAGGAAAAGTGTGCAATATATTTTCATGAAATAAAATAAAAAAGACTCAAAGACTAATGGGATAACCTCAGAAAGACACAGGATTCAACACTTTTTGAAGGTGGTCCCGCTGGTCAAATTTAGGACAGTTTAAGCATCAAAAATGGTTCACTGTAAATTGGTTGTAAGATGCTCAGTGAAAATAAGCCCATAATGAAAAAATAGAGAAAAAAAGGAAAGTTTTTTATAAACTTGTTTGAAGAATACCATCTTTTAACTGTATATGGAATGATTTAGAAAAATCATTCTACAAGCCTTAATGTAATTAAATCAGGCAAAATCAATGGATGGTAAAATACACTAGGTGAAAAAAAATTTTTTTAAGGAACATTTATATTGTGTCAGAATGTCACAATACCAGTTGCAAAGGAAAGACAGGCCTTTTATAAAGGAGAGATCAGGCTGTCGAATTGAGTTTCACTACTAGTGGGGCAATCTGACATTTTGTGGCTCCTGATGAGATACAATATGAAGCACACATGATCATCTGTGATATACTCTTGTCAAAAATGTTTAATGAAAGTATGAGTCTCATCTAGATTTCCTGTTTATAACAAATACAGAGGATGGAGGAACAAGTTGAATTACACACCGAGGAAATAGACAAACCAAAATTTGAGACACCTCAAGACAACTGGTCTGGACTTTCAAAAAACCATTGTAATAAAAAAGAGGACTCTACTGGATCAAGACATTTGAGACATAACCAAATGTAACGTGTGATCCTTATGGCTTCTAATTTAAGAAAATTAACTATGAAAGACATTTTGGGGGCATCCGGGGGAAATATGACTATGGAATGGATATTAGATAATGTATGTTTAATTTTTTTAGAAGTGATAATGTTTATTGAAGTATCTAGGATGATGCCCTTATTAGGTGATGCATGCAAACCTTTCAAGTTTGGAAATCTTGATATCTGCAGCATATTTTCAAATAAGTGTGTAAAAAATTAGTCAACTGTCAATTAGTTGTGCATTAGTCAATCTTGGTGGGTATAGAGATGTTCGTTGGTCTTCTTTAAGCTTCTCTGTATGTTTACAAGTTTAATAAAGAATTCAGGCAAAAAGTGATTGTATAATGTGATGACTATGAAGCCTCCAGTCAGAATTCTTCCTGTGTATTCTCATAAATTTCCTCTTTGAGAGTTAATCTTCTAGAGATGTAATTATTAGGAACTAAAATAACTTTTGGTTGGTTCTCATTCCATTTTAAATGGAGTAGGTCCATGCCACCTTCTCCCTCCCACCAAATATAAATAAAAGCCCTGGAGAGAATGCATGGAGCAGCTAAGAACCCTGAAAAGTATTTATAGCAGGCAGATTTGGGAAGTAAACCAGAACTTGACGTAGGACTGTTGGGGGAGCATTGTGTATTTTCCTCAGTCCTTGTCCCCGCCACAACAAAGAATTGAAGGGCAGAGACACAGTAGTGAAGCAGATTAAAAGTTTTATTTAAAGTTAATTAGAGAAAAAGTACAGGCCACCTCAGCAAGGAGAGGCACCCTGAAAGGTTGAAAAGAGAGAATTTAAAGTTAAAAGATTACATACTTAGAAAGTGTGGGCATCCTTAGAGAGAGGAGCGCCCCAAAGGGTTGGGGGTTCCCCCTTTTAAGGATTCTTCAGGAATGTGACTAAGGCCTGGGGGTGCAGAACTGTTAAGTGGTCTTTGAATACTTAGAATTAACTTAACACAAGGAACTTCCTGCTCTGGTTTCTCCCTGGGATACCATCTTGGTCTGGGAGCATATCAAGTAAGACTGCCTGCCCAACCCCCAAGGTGGGCTGAGTTACTGTCTGTTTGCTAAAAACTATGTTAAGAATCTTACTTAACTTCCTGGGTATTAAAACACAATCTTTAAGATGGAATCCTTCCTGGCTTTTACTATGTTGTTTATGGCTGGGCCTGCATGCTAAATTAGTTGCCTAGGTTACAAACTACTTGATTAGGGCCAAAGGGAAAAAAAACAGCATATAGGTAGTTAAAATAAAAACTGGGCCTGTATGATTAACACAATAAAGACATAAAGACATGGGCTGTGCTGAGGTACCCTTCTTTATCTGGGGAGTATTCAAATATTCCAGGCCAAGTTGCTTCTGGCTTTTTGACCTTTTAACTAATAAACCCTGGGTGTTTTTAGTGGGCTTTTTCCTCGCCTTGTTCTCTTTCCACCCCATTTATATCTATTTTCCTGCCTAACAGGACAAATCTGACACTCCCAAACATTCCTAGAGAGTGAGTACATGGTGGTTGAGCAGGCATCTAAGCGTCTGAGAGAGGGGAACCCTTATCTTTGGGCAGAGGAACTGTGGGATAAAATGTTGGGAGGATCCCCATTGCTTTTCTTCTCTCACTATATTCATGCTACTTGGACCTGGAGGTAAATGTATCTTGTTTTGTGTCAGTCTCAGTTGTTTGATAGTAATATCTGTTACGAATGCCTGAGGTTGCAGGTAGGGGCAGAGTGCTGGGGCCTGGCGTTCTGCTTTTATTGGATTTGACAGTGGGGGTCTAGGGTGCTGTGATCACTCTTTACTGGTGAATTTAAAGCGTAAAAGTGGGAATTCAGAGCATGAGAAAAGACAAATGACCCAAATGGCCAGTTACTCAAATCAACCAACATCTCGAAAACAAAGGAACCTTAGTGGGGAGATGGCCTGGTTCTTCATCTGTTGTGTGGCTAGCAATGTGTTTATTTGAGATAGTCATCTTTGAAATGGATTCCTCTTTGAAATGGATACCTTGGCCATCAAAACTTAAGTCAGGCACTTAGAGGTGGGGCCTTTGGGGGGGTGATCAGGTTCTGAGGGTAGAGCCCTGGTGAACAGGATTAGTGCCGTTATAAGAGCTCCAGAGAGCTCTCATCCCTTCTGCCATGTGAGGACAACAGCCAGAAGACAGCCGGCTGTGAACCAGAACAAAGGCTCTCCACAGGAGCCCAATCTGCTGGCACCTTGATCTTGGACTTCCCAGCCTCCATACCTGTGAGAAATAAAGTTCTGTAGTTATAAGGTACTCAGGTGTAGCCCTGGTGTGCTGCCAGCTGAATGCTGGGGCCTTCATCAGGGTCTCCTCTCTGGCTGGGACTGTATCTCAGCTGTTTGTCAGCTCTAGAACCTTGTTCCTTTTTCAGCTCCCCATCATTTGTTCTTTGCCCTTCCACAGGCACTTTTTCACCGCAGATTTGCGGTGCATCAGCCAACAACTTGGAGAACCTGCAGATTTCTAGAACTCCTCTGGGCAGCTACCTTCTATTCTTGTAGTTTCCACCACAGATTGCAGACACCACAGCAACTCCAAACCAGCACATCTCTGCTCAGTAAGACTTGTTTCTCATTGGGCTCCTTTTCTGTTGACCTGGTCTGGAAAGTGCCTCCAGAGAGGAAGCTGGGGTATTGAGGGGCTCATGTCTGTTTCCCTTCCCTCAGGAATCAAAGTTCTGTGTTGCCTGTTGTCCAAAAGCTGAAAACATATTTTTTATACATGTACAGTTACTTTTTCTTGGAAAAACTAGTCTAATAACACTTTCTTAATCCCTGATGGTGGTGTTCATGTACAGAAATAATCCTTAAGTTATAATTTTGATAAATGTTATTCAGAAAACTGCAACTATCACAAAAGCATTGAACAGAGATTTGTAACTACTGCAGTGCATGGTGCGAGATCAGAATTGCTTTCTTGAATAAGTACCATGAGGCAGAGATTCTGGGGCAGTAGAGAAGCAGGACTCATCCCAGGCAGGAATAAGAGCTTACAAGTAGGCCCTGTTGCATTTTTTTATTATTTTTTTCTCTTTGCATTTCAGTTTGGGAAATTTCCCTTGATGCATCTTCAAGCTCACTAATTTTCCTTGGCTCTGTCCAGTCTACTAATGAGCCTGCCAGAGACATTCATTTCTGTTGCAGTTTTTTGTGTGTGATTTCAGCATGTTCTTTTGATTCTCTTGTAGAGTTTCCACCTCTGCTTATTTTACCCATCAGTTCTTGCATGTTGTCTACTTTCCATTAGAGCCCTTAGCATATTAATCATAGTTATTTTACATTCCCTATCTGGGAACTCCCAAATCTGTGTCATACGTGTCTAATTCTGATGCTTACTTTGTCTCTTCAGACTGTTTTTCTTACCTTTTTGCAGGCCTGGTGTGTGGAAAGCTGGCTGTGATGTATCCGGTAACAGGGAAGCGAGGGACTCGGGCCTGCAGAGTGAGCCTCCTTTCTACTAAGAGCTGGGCAGTGGCTAATACCCGCCATAGCTGCAGGCACCCACCACCTCCATTGGCTCTAGTTGCTGTGTCTGTGTTCATTTGTCTTTCACCTCCCTGTTGTCTTTGGGAATCCTTCTCAGTTTGTGTCCTGTAGTTCTCTTATTCGTAATCCACTGTTTTTATATGGAACCCTATTGATAGGCTGGTGAAGTGTTGGGGAGAGGAAGCATTATGTAATCTTACAGTTAAATCTCAGTTTTGTTAGTGGATCTGAGTCCCTGGGCTGTTTCTTAGCCTTTTCTTCCAGCCCCAGAAAGAAGGCTGGAAGGGGCTGGCATCTGGTTGCCCTTCTGCCTTCTGTGAGATGAGGTTCTTGGAAGTATTGCTGTGCAGAGCAGATCTTTGTTCTAGGCGTATTTCAGAATGGTAACTTTTCTCCTAGTACTATTTCAAAATGACTAGTTTTCCCTTCTGTCTGCTAGAAGCACGAGGGTATTTTTCTCCCATCTTCACCTGAAGACAAAGAGGTGAAGAGCCTCATTGGGTTTCTGGAGGTAAAGCCCACACAAGTAGGGGGCACCCTAAAGCTGCAGACCCCAGGGGTTTCTCACCCATAGGCCAGCAGGCATTCTACCTCCAGCAATTAGTCAATTACCATTAAAGTGTTTCTACCACTTACTGGCTCCAGAAGCTTCTTCTCCTGGTAGGCTCACATTGGTTGTGAGTCTCTGTAGCCACTGTCCCTTCAGTTTTTGGGGCTGCAATATGCCCTGTGACCTCAATTCTCTGATGGAGCTAAGAAAGGCGAGTGGTTTTCAGTTGGTGTAGCCTCTTTCCTGTTGTGAGGCTGGGAGTGATGACTTCCAGACTCCATGTTAGGGCTGAAACTGCAAGTCTCTCTCTGTAGGTCTTAGTCCAGCTGCCTGAGAGCTGGGAGGGGAGAAGGGCCAGGAGCATAGCTGACCACCGTGCACCTCTTCCCACCGTTTCTCACTGTAGCTGGGTTCATACTACCTGATGTCACACAACTGATCTCATCTAGCTGGAGCTGTTGCTAGTAATGCTAGTAACTTCTGGGCAAATGTGGCAAAGATAATCCCACAGCCAGGTACGGAGGGGAAATGGAGACTTACCAACTCTTCCCGCAGGCCGTTTCTCACTGCAGAGTCTCGCTGCTCCACACCCCAGGGTTTTGAAAACAGCAAAATAGAGAGCAAAATAACCTGCTGCTTCTGACACACTTATACCAGTTCCAACGGCCTCACCAGGGCTCCTCAGTGTTTATGCAGAATCACTGGGTGAATAATCCAGTCACCACTGTGCAGAGTAAGTCGGAAACTCATGCTAACTCACCATCTGTTTGGAAAGCATTGGTTTAAAGTTAAACAGTCCCTAATTCCTGGGAGTAAACCTCGCTTGTCTAATGTAGCACCTCTACTGCTCTAGGGTGGGGCTTTCTGCCATGAGGTACAGAGGGAACCGGCCACATGGCACTGAAAGGGGAGGGCGCTCTGTTCCTCTGGGCTAAGAGTGCAGCAGGGTTCAAGTCACTGTGTGTGACTGTCGCATGGTGGCTCTATCCTGGCAGTCAGGGTCTTACCGTGGGCAGAGGAGGTGGCCCACACCTCTGAAACCGCTTCACTTGGCTCCTCCTAACCATTCAACATTCTTCAGCAAGCGCAGATTGGGCCTTCTTACCCATCCCTCTGCAACCAGGCCTGCCTCCTAAAATAACCTCACTGGGTTATCCGGTTATGAATTACATTTGCAGTTATTTAGTGTCAGCCAGTTCTGCTCACCCAGCCCCACTTCATGCCTTGCCCCTCATATACACTCACCACACCCATTCCAAGTTCCTCTTCCCCACTATGATGAACTGTTCTAGAAAACAGAGTCAAAACAAATTACAGTGAAGAGCAGGCTGAGAAATCCCATGCATTCTGAAGCTACTTCAATACCCATACCAACTAGTAAGGTTTCGGCTCATAGCTCTCCCCAGCACCGGACACACGGCTGCCTCCTCCTTGGCTGGGCCCTCAGGGGACATGTCTGTCCTTCCTCCCACCTCCTCCCCAGCAACTGCTATATCGAAGAGGGCCAGAGAGAATGGGCTTGTCTTTAAAGTGGAATGCTGATTATAGGTAGAGTTACCAAATTTAGCAAACAGAACTAGGTTAAATTTGAATCTCAGAGAGACAACAAATAATTTTTAATGTACCAATTATTTACTCAAAAGTAAATAAGTTTTTGTTATTTCTCTGAAATTCAAATTTAACTCCCCATCTAGTATTTTTTCTGGAAACCCTAATGGTAGGAGAGAAGGGATTATAATCAGAGAGGAGGTGGTGTCTAGAGATTCTTCATCTCCGCCTCCAATGAAAGGTTTACCTGGGAGCTGAGCCGTGTCTCCTGGAGAGTGGACTCCTGGGAGCTGGCAGAGGGGTCAGCCCTCCTGGGGGCTCCTGCCTCGAGGCCTGCCAGTGTCCACCTGACCTCTTGGCCTTGGGAGGTCTACCCATGTTCAGGCTTGGGTGGGGTAGTGCCGTCGAGTAACAAACAGACACAGGCATGATATGCAAAACAGACATTCTGACTTTAATAAGTTATAAAATCAAGGAGCCAAATTTTACTATACAGAAAACATGTGTATTGATTGCTATGATCAGTAAGATAAAATGTGATTTGAGTTCAGCACCATGATGATTCATGCGGCGGCTGCCTGTCGCACAGAGGAGTACATAGTCATAACGCTTCATCGGATAAAGACTTTGCTACCGAGCACCATTAATAGACTCCAGACAAACAAAAAACCTTAAAATACAAATGCAAGGCTTATACGGGAAATTCCATGGGTTTTCCTAAAGGAGCAGATCCGAGAGCCAGGTCCCAAAATGCCAACTCGAGTCTCCCCATGAACATGAGGTGCCTCTTGGGCCCTCAGCTGATTGTCCAGAGCCACGGACAGAGACCTCTGTCTCAAGGTGGTGTTGTGAAGCCTCACCTAGATGGCCTCCCAGGCTCACATATGGATGCTGGCTCTGGAAGATCAGGACTGTGGCTGAGCCGGCTCTCCACTGGCCCCAAGCTCAGAGGAGATGAGCAGTTTCTCTAGTGGCCATCGGTTCACCAATGAGGGGAAGCCCAGGGATCTGCTTCCTAATTATAGAGACAGAATTGCAAAAGAGCTTTACATCATGTCTTGTTAAAGAAGTTATACTAGGAGAGAGCTTCAAGAGTGTTTTCTCCAGTTTAGTTCTCAGGAGCCAGCCAGCTCCTTGAGACACCAGGTCACGTATGAGCACACGTTGGACACATGGTGGACGAGGGAGGTGACTGTGCTGGGGAGGGGGCCTGGTTTACAGCCAGTTGGAAGGCTGAGCATCATCCCAGGTACAATTCTGTTTGCTACACCCTTCCATTGTCCCTTAGACCACACACAGGGACACACCTGCACATCACAGGGTCAGGCAAACCTATGCAGCACCTCAAAACTGATATAAAGTAGCCACTGTGGTACTATCCTGAGCCTCAGTACCCTCATCCATACAATGGGGAAGTAAACAAAGTTCTCCAGGATCTATGGCAACAATATAAGGCTCTAGAACTTTCCTGAACATGAAAAGCTTGAGAATTATGAGGTCCAGCTAAGGAGCCAATGTGTTCCTGGGCCTTGCTGCTTTGGAAGTTCAAGCTGCATGTTCACAAAATATCAGCACAGGAAGAGGTAAAATTAGCCACCATCCCCCTGCCTGCTCGCACACCTTCCTGTCTCTCGTTCACATCTTGCTCACAAAGCATCATTCTGCTGAAAATGGAAGTTCAGAAAGAGCAAAAGATGAAGCAGTCCCCTTCCACCTCCCACCCAACACCCTCCTCATCAGAGGCCAGATTTTTCCAGTTTGTCGTGGAACTTCTAAGATGTGGCAGGGGGCCAGGACTGGAGAGGGGACTCCCCAGGGCCAGACAGGGTAAGCTTGTCCCCCACAAGTGAAGCTAGTCTGTGGGAGCAAATCCCTGCACACACAGCCTCATCTCTGAGACAGTCCTGGGCCTTGACCACTCAACTTCCCAGCAGAGCACAAGCGCCCCTCATCCTTCCGTGCACTTGCAGAGAGAGAGAGCCTCCTGGGAGTCCCCAGGGCTGAGGCCAGGGTTAGCAACGAGGAGAGACGCCTGGCAGAGCTTCCTGCTGTCTGCTTCTCATGTAGGAAATGTGGCGCACTGTCAAGACCTGCCGAGTCCCATTAGAGGATTTCCATATCCATACTTTCCCAGCAGGAAACAGCGTCCGGGCTCAAACTAGGCTGAGATACGCGCACACACAGTGCGTGAGCACCAGATGGGCCACATGGCTTTCCCCAAGTCCTGATTCGCAAGACGGCATCAGGCCAAGCCTGAGGACCGGGGTGGCAGCCTGGTAGCTCTAGCCTCTAATGGAGTTCCAGATCCCCTTAAAAGATTTTGAGTTGACCTTTAAGGATTAGATTTTTCACATGAAAACCTAGACTTCTGCTGAGAAAGTGCACTGGCAGCTGGTGCCAGCTCTCATAGAGCAACAGCGGCCTGAGCTGAGAGTCAGCGCAGGTCGGTCACGGTCCCCAGCAGCTGCCACACTCATCCTGGCTGCCCGCCTGGCCCCCGAAGGTGCTGGCATTCAAGCTCACCGCCTCCGCCTCACTGTGCTCATCCTAGAGCCTGGTCAGTTAGTAAGTAAGTCGCCGTTTCTCCTGAGAATCCCCACGGGGCTTGTGTCTCAGCTTGGGGTGGGAGACAGCCTGTGTGTCCAGAGGGTTGTTACCACCAGGTAAAAGAAGATTCCCCATCACTGCTCAGCAACTCACGGCAAACGCTTCCTCTCTCCGAGTTCGCCCTCCTGCCCTCTCTCCCTGATGGTGGCTGTAGAGCCATCCTATTTCTCTCCACTCCAACCCAACCCAGCACAGGACTTAGAACCTTCTAGGGCTGGGAAACACACTTGCAAACCTAGTTGTCACATGCTCAGAACCATATAGATATATTTATATTATTTTTTATGTCATTCTCTCTCTTTTTTTCAAAACTGTTTGGAATCGGGAATTTTGACTTCATCTCCCCAACACAGGATTTGCCATCCATGGAATATCTCTATAAGCAAGAAAAAAAATGCTTTTGATGCTATCTTTCCATTTTATTACAACTTTCCAGGCATCCCTTTCTTCCTCATCTCATCAATGAGCTCTTGGATCCTTTGGTTTCTGGTCTTTTCATAGGGACTTGGTCGCTGAGGGATTAAGTTGGGCGGTTGGACTTCGTCTTCCAGGCCATGGATTTTGTAGGGTACATCGACAGCGTTGGTTTCTGGGCGATCCTCAGTGGCATTGGTGCTGGAGGCATTGAGAGGCACCTCCAGGGGTGGGCCTGGTGGAGGGTGAACCTCCATGATCAGAGTGGGCACAGGCAGGGTGGGTGTGAGCTCTTCAATGTCATTGTGCTTCCCGGGTGGCAGCTCTGCCCTGTCATCCACGTCGTCGGTGAGGTTGTCATGGTTACAGGATTTGCAGCACAGTTTGTTGTAGCCTGGGATGGAGCAATAGCGGGACAAGACTTCCATCCTACAGAACATTGACTTGTCACCTTGGCAGCGGCCCTCTGAAAGAGAAAAGTGGGACAAATAACCAAAGGACAAGATAAGGGGGACTTTGCTCCCCCACAGGGAGTAGCTTGCTGGAAGAGGCACTTGAAACAGCCCAGAGACAGCACAGAGGCAAGCGAGCTTATGCAGAAAGTCTGTGGTTTTGATGTCAGAGCAGCCCTGGCGCGGGGCAGCATCCGGGGACCCTGGCACTGGAGTGCTGCCAACACGAGCTATGGGCAACACTCCCCTCCTCCAAGCAGGCTCCAGCTGAGTCCAGATTTTTCAGTATCTCTCAAAGATAGACATGAGGCCCGTCTATTCCTAGGGGGTACTCCAAACTCATCTTAAAGAGCAGGACTTTGTCAGATCTGCACATTTGACATCCCAGTGGTAGCCCCAGTGAAACTCTCTGGCAGAGTTTGACTCTACAATGGTCTATAAGCAGTAACTATAACAAAATTAAACCTAAAAGAACCAATTCCTAAAACCCAACAGAGCAAATCCCAGAGCCTCACCACACTCACAGTTTGTTCCCATCTTCACCCAAACTCCCCAGATGACCTTTATTTCTGAAAAGGTACTAAAGGAAAACTTGTCTGGGCTTTCTTCCACTTGCCTCAACTTACCTGACAGCTTTGTGTCCTGCTACTGCTCTGTCCACCACACAGCCCTGCCACTCTGAGGCTCTGGCCATTTCCCAAAGTGCTGCATGCCTTGATGCCTTCACATAGCTAATCCTTCTGCCCAGCACATCCTCTCCTTTCCTCCTGCCCAGGAAGAGTCCTGAGTCTCTGCAGAGGCCACGGTTGTCCCTCACTCTGCCCATGGCCCTCCTCTCCCTGGCCTCCCTCTAGCTCCATCTGAAGTTGGATTAATTTGACCCATCCCACACTTATTCTCACTTACTTTTCACTTTGTCTTCCCCTAAAATTTCCACTCCTCTCCCATTTCCCCTACCACCTCATTCCACACAACACAAAAATTGAGATGATTTACAAGAATTCACTCAGCATCAAAGAATAAGTTACATAACAGGGGATAGTGGATCCTATAAATTCCTGATCACAGGCCTCAATGGGCCCAGCCCCACCTACTGTGTTTCTCCACTCAGCTACCCTCTCTCCGTAGTGAGCATTCAGACCTTTCCCACACAGGCCTCTGCTGTGCCCTTCACTCTCTCTCACCGACCCCATCCCCTACTGAAAAGACAGGGAGAGCCAGGGTGGGCAGGAATTGGGGAGGAGAGGGGCAGCCATCGGATGCAAACCACACCTGACACAGTCACTCTGCGCTCCACTTCCATCAGGCACTATCTGCATGTACATCCGAAGCTGCACCAGCCCATGGGAACTTCCTGCAATAACAGACAAGCAGCACTTCCACCCCCCGCCCACTCAGGACCAGTGGCTCAAATATCTGCCAGCCTCTTGGCCCCTGCTCCAGCCTATAACTTTCCCTTATGGGCTGGCAAGCCACTCAATTAGACACTAACCCCAAACTCCTGGAGCTTCAGGCTCTTGGATACATTTACCTACTGGACACCCTCCAACCCCTGTGGACACTAAAGTGCCTGAGACTCCACACACTCAGCCCAAGCCATGTCCTCTGTGACATCATCTCAGAGAAAGGCTATTGAAGCCTGACCCCACATGTCCCCTATCTGGTCACACCTTCAAGTCTGTCAGTGTTTCCTCCTAGACACTGTTCCCCACCTCCAGGGGGTGAAGTTATCTTGCCTCTTGGTTGCACCCATGGCAAGAGCCTCCTTTCTGCCTGCCTATGTCCATTCTTTCTCCCCTCCCAGCTTTACTACTCCTGTCAGAATGCTGTTTTTCAACTGAAGATGTGACCACGTCACTGTTCTGATGCAAGCCCCTGCACTGCCCCTTCTTTTCCAGGTGAGGACCTATCCCCTTCACCTCCCCAGCCTCACTCAGGCCTCGGACACCCTGCTCTGCTCTGCATATTCCCTCCAGCCACAAGGCCTTTGCACACACTGTGCCTCCGCTCTTCCTCCAGAGGGTCTCCTCTCTGCCTCTGGGCTCAGCTGAAGTGCATCCTCCTCAGGCAAGCATTCCCTGACCTCCCTGGCGGGTAAGTGCCCCCAGAGCCAGCGCTGCTCTCTCGGTGCCACGCGTCTGCCCTTTCCAGCACCCTGTCCCAGTCCGCAAGTTCACATGTAATTGTCAGAGAAGGTGACTAACGCCTGACTTCATTATCCTTAAAGTTCCCCAAGGCAGAGCCCCAGGCTATGCTTGGACACCCCTCCATCCCCAGAGCCTAGAACAGTGAATCAAAGAATGCATCCATGTGTCCGCGTGGAAATGATAAATGTGAACAACTGTGGAAGTCCAAACTGGAGAAACTGGGTTTCAAAATAGCAATTCTACAGGCAAACAAACACAGGGAAGCACGTGCCACCAGCCCTGGACCCAGCTTGGCCCTGAGCTTGAAAGTGGCCCGAAAAAGGAGGAAATGATGGGCTGCAGGACCCATGAAGCAGAGAGGTGGACACAGACCAGCTGCTCAGGAAAAGCCTCAGCCTTCCTGACCTTGACACTGAGGAACAGGCTCGCCACCCACGGGTACCTCATGCTGAAGGCCGACTCTGGAAATCAAACTGGAAAATCCTGAAATGTGGCTTTCAGGGATTTAAAACCCGCTGGACCCTTTCCTGAGATGAAATCTTACACAGATGGCAGGTCTAGGAGGCAGAGGAAAGGAGAGCCGCCCTGCCTGAAGCGGGGTGGGGCTGAGCCCCGCTTGCCCTCTGCCCACCCCTCCCGTTTCCAGCAGTGGCAGGAGGGGAGCTGTGTGTGGGCCGCTGATCCGGCAGCAGGGGGCCGCCTGAGGCTCCTGCTAAGACCGGGAGCGCTGGGAGCTGGCGCAGGTCCGGGGGAGGCAGAGGCCTGGACAAGAGCGGCGTGGCCGGCAGCGCTGCGGGGAGTGGGGTCGCCCGCGCCTGTCCTCAGGCGAGTTCACGAGCGCCTCTCTCCCTTGCTTCCCACCAGGCTGGGATCCCGAGAAGCTGGCGCCCCAGTGGTCTAAGAGCAGGGGGAGCCCCGCCACGGGCTAAGCAGACCCTCCACCTGGTTTCGTAAATAAGGTCTTCCTGGAATAGCTACACTCTCATTTATTACCTAGGGCTGCTTTCCCGGTTTCCCACTGCAGCCGCTGGGCCGAGTAGTTGCCTCAGAGACCACGTGGCCCGCAACATGTAAAACACTGTCTAAGCCTTTAGAGAAAAAGGTGCTGACTTCTGCTCAGGGGCTCAGCAGTGTCCCCAGCGCCTGGATCAGAGCTTGACGCACAGAGCCAACGTCACTTAGTAAATGGACAAACTGGGACCGGCAGTCTCCCTGCCACAGGCAGCAGGTGACAGCCGCAGGGGTTACAGATTACACTTCTGTGTCCGATTTCCTTTGGATAGTGGGCTGCATTGCTCCAAGTTTTTAAAAATTACAGTAATGACCAAATAATTGAGAAAGCCCCTGGCCAGAGCTTGACTGTGCAAATATCAGCCTAGAAAAATTTCAGAAATTATCATCCCAACCACTTGTAAAAGGACACCAATGGTTGTGTATCTGTTGGAAGCTGACTGAGCAGAGGCCTCTGAGATGGAGATGCAAACCATACCATCCCGAGGCACTGACTGGAGAAAGATCTCTACCAAGACAGTAATTTCAGTTTTATAATACTTGATCTTCAACCATTTCTAGTAACAACTAGCAAGACCTAGCCTTCCAGAGAACAGCAAAGCATTGAGAAGAAGCCATTTTTTGTCAAGTCTTTTGCGCCCCACTGTCTGGGCTGTGTCTGAATACCTCCTGCCTTATTATTTGCTTAGTAGTTTCTGCCTTTAAATGAATTCCTTTTTTTAACAACATTTATTTTAGAAAAGAACTTTGTACCTCTACCACTCCTGGAAAGCTCGTGTGGTAAAATAAGGTGACCCTAAAAATGAATATAAATAAAAGTTTTTAAGTCCTCAAGTCAATTTTTAAGTTGAATTTTAACTCCTCAAATTCTGGGGAGATACTCCGGCCTGCAAAGCCCTGGGCCAGAGAGGAGCGAGCAGGTGAGAGGGGCTGCCATGGGAGGCTTCCTCCCTAGGCCGTCAGAAAGGATAACAAGAACAAGGACAGGCCGAGGCCACGGTTACGCACAACCTAAATTAAATCGTGCCCATCTCCCAGTTGGAAAGGCTGGACTGGAGGAAATGCCATCTCTTTTCTCTTTTCCCTTTTCTCAATCAAGCCTCGGGCACAGTTTCACCAATAAAAAGGTTGTGAGACAAGGTGTGCCTGGGCGCACAGCACCCCAGGCTGCCAGTGGCCTGCCTGCAGCTCCTGCCCGCAGCCCCTTCAGCGGGCCTTCTCCTGCTCTCCTGGGAAGGACACTGAGTGGACGCAGCGCTGTCAGATGCCATTGGCTGTCCTGCTCTCCGTGTCTTTCCTGAGCTGGGGTAGCTTTCAGTGGCCAGAGCTCTGGGCAGGCTGAATCAGCCATGGCTACTGCAGGCTGGCACCTATTGCCTGGCCCTGTGCCTGGAAGCCCATCTCTGGGACTCTGGTGTCCCCTTTCTCTTGCTCTCCTCCCTCCCAGGACCCTTTCACAGGGAGGGGAGGAGAGATGCCCACTGGCAGGATGTGGCCTAGGTCCCTGGTCGGGAGGTCCCTGCTGGCCCCTGTCCTTGTGCTGGTCACATACGCCCTGTGGCTCTGGGGGCAGGCCTCAAGGCTGAGCTCCCACACTCATGAATGTCGCAGGCCAGGGGCCTGGAGCCACCACTGCTTCGTCCTCCTTCTGACCCAGACTTTCCTGAGGCAGGTGCAGCCCCCACCTGGCCATGGGTGCCTCTCCCTCCCTGGGCAGAACCCAGATGTTCCTGCCAGGGGCTGGTTGAGCACAATGACTCAGAACTGAAAATCATGGTAGAGCATCTTCACTGGCCACTGTCACATTTTGAAAAATGCCTGAGGGGTGGAAATGTGCCTCAGAGCGCCAGGGACCACGTATCTATGTTGGGCAGGGAAGGGGGCCCGAACGTCATCGGCGTGAGAAACCGAGCAGGAGCCAGCTGCATGCCAGACCCAAGCACCCAGTTTTCTGAACGTTTATTGAGTTTATTTGTTGGATGCATGACAGGAAATCTTTTCATTGTTAATGAGAATAAAGGGTCATTTCCACAGTCACTTTGGCACACACTACTGTCTCATAAAAAAACCAGAAAAGCAACAACAATGGAACCTATACAATACGTCATTAAATACATACAAAACACTAATAAAATATCCCTGATAGACCCAAGTGCATATAGACAAAGAGCACAATGCCCAGGACATATTGCACCTTCCCAGAGTCACTCATGTCACTCGCATGGCCTAGTCAAAGTTGGAAGTTAACAGTCATGAGAATTAGGACGCGTTACACGCTGAGTATTTACATAGTAATCAGTGCCCAGGGGAGGCCAGTGGGGGCCAGCGTGATGTGGTCACAGGGGGGTGGGGCTGGGCCAGGGTGCCACACTGGTCCTGCGGAGGACGGCGGGCCACCCTCATGTAAGGCAGCCCTGTGTGGCGCCCACGGGGCTCCTGCAACAGCACTGGCTGACAGCGGGGCCCCAAACAGGCGGCCTCACCGCCCAGTGGCCTGGATCTGCACAAGAACGCAGCGGGGCAGCCAGACCACTGGGACAGAAACCTTACCCTTGGCAAAAGGTGGGTGAACCGGGCCACCTCCCCTAGACGTGCACCACCTGCTTCCTCCCTGGGCCTCATCTCCACTCTGAAGCTGGGGTTAGCAGCCACTTCTGTTACCTTTCAACTTTAAGGCATTTTCTACATAGTTTTATCTAAGCAAAAAAGCAATAAAAATTGAGGTAATTCTGTAGTCGTTCACACGGGCAGGTGGCCACATCTGCATCGGCCCCTCACGCTCTCACTCTCTCACCCCATGGGCGGGGTCACGTGCACACTATGGGAAAAGGCCACTGGAACTAATGGACAGAGAAGGGAAGTGGCCGCGTGTCCCGACGTCCCACTCGGGGGACACATCCCCTGCCTCCTCTGTTTGACCCGCACCCCTCAGGGGCCAGGCTGTGGGGGCCAAGGGCTGTGTGAGTTAGACACAAAGGCCACAGGAAGCAGGCCACAGTCACACGCATCGGGAGGACACATTCAGCACAGGCGCAGCAGCAATAGCAGAGGGGCTGCAACTCAGGGCTGGGCCATCCGGCCCACGGTGTGAAGCTGCACGCCCCGAGGCCCCCTCCAGCCCCGACGTGCTGGTGGGCAGCATTTGGAAGGGGACGGGCAGGCTTCCCCCTTGACTTCCAGCCTGCAGCTCCAGCCTGGAGAGATGCGGCCCGAGAGGTGGTCACCAAGTGTCACAAGTGCACTTTGGCTGCTGGCCCCTCCAGCACCAAGACGGATCTTTGCCCTTTTAAAAGCATCGCCGACCAGGTCTGGGCCCCCCAGCAAGAGGCCAGTGCCCCGGGCCGAGCCCCTGCGAGGTTGGCCCTCTGGGCCAGGTGGCCAGGCGGCTCTGAAGGCCGAACACAGCGGCCCAAGAGAAAACAGATTCAACCGATAGAGCGCTCAGGAAGAGTCAGGGGAGTTTTCCATAGAAAGAGAGGAGAGGAGCCCACGGCAAGCCCCACAGGGCGCAGGGCATGCACTGGAGGGCAGAGGCAGAGTTATAAACGGGCCGGTTACTTGACGAGGGCTTCTGCACCGGCGTGTCGGGGTCGGGTCGGGACAGCCACTGAACCACATAGCTCTTCTTGGAGGGGTCAGAGATGTTTCCTGGAGGGAAGGGAAAGCGACTGTGGCTGCTGGGCCACCAGGCTGGGCCTCACCCACTCACCCCAGGCAGAACGGTTCCACAGTCCCCCGGTGTCCTGGGGAGGGGCCACAGGAGGGCCCCAGCTCCCCAGTGTGGCACCCAATGCCCCCTGGAGACAGAGGGGCCCCAAGCCCCCAGTCCAGGTCTACCTCCTCCCTCACCCTCCTGTGCATCCGGGTCTCAGCTACCGCCCCCATAGGGGCCCTGTGCTTATGTCTTTGTATTACTCCTGCCCCCCTGCCCACCAGGCTGAGCAGTGCACGACTGTCTGCTCCAGGGGAAACAGGAATCCCAGATCTCCTGCCCCCACCACCTGCGTGGGGTGGGTGGTACACCTGCCCCAAGCTCCCTCCTCTCCTCTGTAGAGGGGACAGACCCATGGCAGGCTCTAGGTCTTGAACTATTACAGGGACCAATGGAGATGATGCACGGTGGGCACCTGGCAAGGCATTTGCATGCAGAGAGGTTCTCATGGCTCTGCCTGCAGGGCACCAGGCAGCCCCTACTCGCATGGATACCTCGTCTTGCCCGGCTGACCCCTACTGTGCAGTCACTGTGAGCCTGCTTCCTGCCTTCCAGGCCAATAGGGAGTGGCAGGAAGGCAGGGATGGGCTGAGTCCCCTCCATCCTTCACCAGGGCTGGCCTGGAAATGAGGGCAGATGTCAGCTCCTTCCATGACCAGCTAGGGAAGGGTCCCAGCCCCGGCCTGGCAGGGTCTAGCCTCTCCTTCAAGTCCACGGATGCTGAGTTTGGCCAGTTGTGGGAAGAACTGCATTTCCCAGACTGGATCTCTCCTATCCCTGCCTGGGCCCGCAGCGTGCCAGGGTTGGGGGACCACGGGCAGCAGAGGGCTTACGGGGACAGGGGCCAAGCCTGCAGATCCTGGCCGTCTCAGGCCGCTCCTCCTGGCAGACTCCGAAGCTGTCATCCAAGGTTCGGCAGAGCACGGGCCGCTCCTGGGTGCCGTTGCCACAGGTTACCGAGCACTGCAGGCGAGAGTCACCAGTCAGGGTCCACCTCGCACGCTAGGCTGGGCCTGGAAGAGCTCCCCAAGTGTGTGACCCCAGGACACATGGGAGGTGGTGGGAGCAGAGGGAGAAGCATGTGCTAGAGGTCTGCCCTGCCCGGCCGCCGCCTCAATCTCCTGCAGCTCACCTCTGAGTCATTAGGTCTCACTGTGTCTGAGTTATGTTAGCGACTATGCAGGGCTGGGCACAGGCCTGGCACTTCTGGGTTCTCAGTGAGTGCTTCCCAGCTCTGGCTGGAGGAGGCCTGAGGCCTGGGGCCCCCAGGCAAGCTGTGACCCAGTCCAGGAGGCTTTGGCAGAGAACCCTTTGGACATGGGGCTCTACTCCAGCAGCACCCTCATGACCCCTGTAGCCCAGACCCCTTGGCCTCATGCTTGGGGAGGGCCAGAAGGAGCCGTTATGTCCGGACTCCTGGCCCAGCTCACACCTTGGCTCAGCCCGGACCATAGACAGTCTCAAGTGCTCATCTTGTGCGAGGGAAAGGGTTGACTCAGCAGGCCTGGGTCCATGGGCCATTCTGTCTGGTCAGAGCATGTTTGCACACCCGAGGTCTTGAGTCACACTGTACCCATCTGCCCAGCTAGTTTATACCAACAATGTGATTGATGGTAAGTGCCTGCTTTCCATCTGCAGGTCTGGGGCTTCAGTGACTGGTGTCAGTCATGCAGGCACTGGATACCTGTGACGCACCCCCAGTGAAAACCCTGGACCCCAGGTTCCCCTGGATGGCAGTGCTCCCGTCGGCTTGGCTGCCCCCAGAGCCACACCTGCAGCCCGAGACCATCCTCATGCTCTTTCCTGCCCAAGTCTAAGTCCTCCCTTGCTCATGTCCCCTCCTCCAAGCTTGGCTGGCCTTCTAGATCAGGCCTCCAGCCTGGGAGCTGAGAGCCCAGGCCTCCCCTTGAGCCCTGGAGCCTAGGCTCCCCACCCCCTCAACCCCCTTGCCGCGTCTGAGACTCCAAGCCCCTGTAGCACATGGAATAAAGACAAACATTCCACCAGGCTTCTCAACACAGTACTGGCCATGTGGTACCTACAGGATGTGGCCCAGTCAGGAACTATACAGGCCGAGGTGGGACGCCCTGGCCACCTTATCCCACCCAAGCTTTGGGGGCCAAGGGTGCAGGTCTAGAGCACTGGGGTGCTACTTGCCTGGGACCAGGGTCCGGTCCGCCACTGACCAGGGCAGAGCTCGCGGTTGCAGGCCCGGCGGCCCTCGGGCCGGGCGTCATCACAGTGCTTGGTGTGCACAGAGCGGGTGGTGTTGTTGTGCAGTGGCTGAATGCAGCGCACGGAGCGGGTCTGGGTGCCAGTCCGCCCGCAGCTCTGGCTGCAAGGCTCCCATTCACCTGTGACCCACCTGCCAGGGCAGAGCAGCACGGTTAGGCCCCCTGAGAACTAGCCTGGTGGTGGCCCTGTGTATGGAAAGAAGGCAGCCTGCTCCCCCGGGGCATCTTCCCCTAATCTTGCTCAGCAGGCCAACTGTGGCCCTGCCTGAAGACCCGCAGATGATGAACCCCACGGATGCTGGGACAACAGGGGTGGCATGGAGGGCTCAGGCCCCAGAGACTTGGCCAGGCTCTCTCCCTTCTTGGGCTCCAGCTTGGCCCTCTGACCTCAGCTTCTGCTGACATCACAAGCGTTTCTGGACAGTGGTGTGGACTCCCTCAGCACCTGTCCTGGCATGGCCCCCACCTGCCTACTTCCAAACCATCTGCAAAAGGAATTGGGGCCCAGAAACTTGGCCCCGCCAAACCCTGGGGCCAGCGGATCAAGGCTGCAGCCTCTGGAATGAACTGTTTGGTAAACACCTACCACAAGGCCAGAATCTAGTCTGGCACCCTCTGAGCCTCAGTTTCCCCACCAGAGCTTCACCACTTGTTGCTACTCCTAAGATGCACATTACTGTTTTGGTTTAGCAGGGCTGAAGCAGGGGCACACCACACAGCCTTGCAGCATCTTAGACTCCATCAGATGTGGTGAGTGAGAAAGAATCCGCCAGAATCTTGGGGAAAGCGAGGCCCAGCACTGCTTGGGGGCCCAGCTCCCGCACTTCCTCCGGTGGCCACAGGCACTCACACGGGCTGGGAGCACTCCTGAGGGTTGCAGGCCCTGCGGATAGCCTTGGGCTTCGTGACGGCGTCGCAGAAGGCCCGGTGCACCATCCTGTGGTCCAGCCTCCGGCGGCAGCCGTACTTGGTGAACTGGGAGCCTGAGGAAGAGAGCTCGAGGGGCTCAGTGGGACAGTGCAGCCCCTCCGGTCGGTGGGGGGGGGACCCCACCAGTGGCTTCAAGCCCCTTTATCCCACCCTTCTGATGGGGTGGAGTGGGCGCTGGGCACCCGAGCCAGACCTTGGGGTTGTCTAGCCTGGTGCCCAGCCAGCACCCAGGCTAAGGAAGGGTGGGGGGGCCACACTGAGTACCTGCTCTCTCCTCAGCCCCTTGGCTGGCTCCCTGAGGCAGGCAGCAAGGTTCTATTTTCTCTCACAGTCCTTTATCCACCATGGAGATGACCATGCTTGCGGTCATGGTGTGAGCCAGGAGTTGGCTAAGGGACTGGGGCCTGCAAGGCTCCACCCACCACATCTAATGTGGCAGTTCTCAGTGGGGGTGATTTTGCCCCCAGGGACATCTGGCAATGTCTAGGATATCGTTGTTGTCACAACTGGGGGGCAGGTGACACTGGCATCTAGAAGAGAGGCCAGGGCTGCGGCTCAACATTCTCAATGCATGGGCCAAGCCCCCAATGGAGAATCATGGAGCCCAGATGTCAGTAGAGACCAAGTCACGGGACCCCAGCCTAGTGGCAAACGTGACCGGATACAGCCAGGCAGCCAGACCTGGTCTACGTGTTGCAGGTGTCTCTAGAAACAGAGGATGGAGGGGCACTGGTTTAATGGGAAGGTGGTGGATGCACAACTTGGGGAGAAAATAGCTCGTGCAAATGCCCTGAGGCAAGAGCACAGTGTGCCCAGGAAAGGCACCCAAGGCCACCTGGCCAGGGTCTAGCAGTGAGCAAGCAGTGGTTGCGCCAGTGCCATGGAAGGATTCAGCAAGTTGCCTGAACCTCAGAAACCCTGTAAGGCGAATTTTGTTTTTGATCCCAAGAGCAGGAGCTGCTGAAGACTATGACACTAGGAGAGGACCTTTAATAGGTCACTCAAGGGGAGAGAGTGGACTACACAAGAGTCGGCTGGGGAGTGAGGAGGTGACCTGGAAGTCAGAAACAGCAGATGGGCCCACAGGGGATGTGGGAGAGTGAATCACCAGGATGTGCTGATGGAACCTGGGGGCCCAGAAGGCTCAACAGAAGGCTGGGGGTGCCATCACCCAAGCTGCAGCACTGGAAGAGGAGCTGTCCATCTGGCTGGGGGTGGGTCTCCCTGCCCTCAGTAGACTCCTCTTTGCCCTGTAGGCGAGGGACCCTGTGTGGTACCTGAAGGAGGTCTGTCCTGGCCAACTGCTCCCCAGGCCAAGCTATCTTCTCCTGCCTGCAGGAGCAGTGACCACACTGGGTAGATTGGAATCCCCTGGCCATCTGTATGTCCCACCCAGCTGTGAATCTTTTGAGGTCCTGGGCAGCTGGACCCCTTCTGCACCAGCCCTGCCCCAGGAAGCTCTGGGAGGCCCTTCGGCACGAGCACAGGGCAGGATCTCCGCCAAGGGGCCCATCACCAGCGTCCAGTGCATCCCAGGTGTCTCCTGAGCCCTCCCTCAGGACGCCATCCAAGCCATCTTCACATGAGCGCTGCTGGCCAGCCCCTCTGCCCACTGCAGAAGGACGGGTCCAGGCTGGCATTGTCTAAGCCTCACACGTGCCCCTCTGGCTGCCTGCTGCCCAGAGCACCGGTCCTTCCTCCCCCCTTGGCTGCTTCCCAGGCAGGGCCAGGAGCTTGTCATCCAGGCAGAGGCCCCTCCTTGGCCGCCCTAGTCCCTGGGGCCAGTCTTCTTAAGCCGGGCACATCCCTTGGGCCAGGCAGTCAGCAGGGCAAGCTCAGGAAGCTCCTTGCCCAGAAGACCCCTCCTGCTCAGCCCCTGACCTCCTCTGGGACCCCAGCTCTGACAGGGCTTCTCACCTCCGCCACAGGGCTTGGAGCAGGGTGACCACTTCTTCAGGGCCCACTCATAGCCCATGGAGTCATCTTCCAGGACATTGTTGCTGTCCACATTGAGTGAGTCCTCGTGGATCATGTACTTGTATGTCAGCGAGATCCGGGTATCTCCCTGAGGGATGACCTGCACCCGGAGATGGCCATGAGCATGTCTGCCCCACCCTCCATCCTTCCTCAGTCAGTTTAGAAATGTCAGCCCAAGATACATGTACAGCCAATTCTCATTATTCGAGGTAGTTCTAACAAGTCCTGTAAACTCTGGGGGGGTCGCCCATACTGAACCACTGCTCACAGGAGAACACGGGGCCAGCCTCTAGCCAAGAGATTTTCATCAACTGTCAATATATAGCTTTGTTTTATGTGTGTTTCTGATTAATGGCACTTTATTTGACATCTTTTGTTAACTCCCGAACTTCAACCCCACGGCCAGCGCGCTGTCACTTGGGGCCGCATGAAGCTCCTCTAATGCATGCACCTGCTCCGTGGGGCATGCCACCGCGTCTCCTGCTCAGGAAGGCCGCTCAGCGCGTCAGCACTGCCCTTGGAGCCACATGAAGCAGCAAAGTCACTCCAAAAAGCATAACAATGCAAAAAACTATATTTATATTTAGTGGCACTAAATACACTGTGAACAGGACAAATGTTTTCAGTTTGCGAGCTGGAACCAAGAAGCAGAATGTGGCCGTGGCCTGTGGCCCCATTAAATATTTCAGTGCCCCTGAGGCACAGCCCGCACTGATGGGATCACATTTCAGCAACAGGTGAATTCCCCAACGCCGAAGCAGCGGCGGCTGTGGCCCAACAGTCCACGCCTGCACAGGTCCCCAAGGGCATCCTGCGATGATGAAGTCCTGCCAGCAGGGCAAGTGGCACAGAACACAGAGAACTGGCCCCACTGGTGCTTGCCCAGGTATAGCATGCTGGGTCCTGGCACCTAAACCCAACCGCAGGGCACTCACCTAAGCAGAGGGGCTGAAGGCACCTGAGCCTTATCTGTAGCGTTCTAACTTTTTTTAAAACAGATAAAATACTTAAGCAACTAAAATTAATTTTTAGGAAGTAATTAGGAAATGAAGTCCCCTCTGGCCTCCCATCCCCAGGACAGCCTGTAGTCTTGGACTCAGGAAACCCAGGGTCCAGTCCTACTCAAGGGCAGAGATTGGCGTGTCCTGAGACTGGCGGCCTAACCGAAGCACTGTGGGTCACCCCTGGGCCCTGCGGGGTCTGGATGTGAACAGGCATGATGACAGGTGGCTAGGAATGCCACTCAGAGGAAACCAAGAGCCTTAGAGGGGAGAGTTTGCTGGCAGTCACCAGGGGGTTGACACAGGGCCCGGAGCCCTGACTTGAGGCTCCGTATCTGCTCTGCACTGACACAGAAATGGAGACCCTCGGTCCAGAGGGGCTGTTCAGAGCATGGCCTGAAGGATGGGGTGGCTCAGGGCTCCTGGGTACCACCCCCCTCCACCCCGTGCCTTCCCCAGTGGCCGCTTGCCTCCACCTCCCACCTGGCAGCCAGGCCTGGCCCCACACGGACTTACCAGCACGGTGATGGTGCCGTGCAGGGGGCCCGTGGTCTGCAGCATCTCCCGGCCGTCCTCATCCCGGTACTCCCACTCCACCCCCATGGCGATGAAGGACTTGGGGCTGGGATCCACCTCGTTCTCGTCATTCAGAATGAACTTGCCTGTCTCCAGGTTCTTGACGGCTGAGAATGGCAGAAGACAGGCTCCTGCCCCATGATGACCCGAGGCAGCGTCCGGGTCACCTGAGGGGAGGCTGGGAGGCTCTGCTGGTTCAGACTGGTTGGGGGAGCAGTGGGAGCGGAGCCCCTCATCTCTACAGCTGCCCCCTGCCAGGGGCCTGTTTGTGCCACTGAAGGAGCCAGCACCTCGGAGTGTGCCTTGCCCTTTGCCACTCCTCCAGAAGCAGATTTTCTCCCCATGCCTTTTTACCTGGCCCAGGGCCCTTTCCTGGATCTGCCCCACAGGCCCTGAAGGTACAGGTCCTCTGCTCAGCAGCCATCAAGGCCACCTCCCCTCTGTCTCCTCAGAGCACTCAGAGGCACTGCCCTCCCTGCTCCAGGGGTGCAGGGCAAGTTAGAGGCCAGGGGCAGGGCTGGGTGGGGCTTCCTGCCACGGGGTGAACATATGTAAACTGAAAAGCAGGGTCTCCCCACCCCATCAGTAACTGGGGCCCCACCAGTTCCACACACTCCCAAAGAGGCCTGGCCTGATGGGGGGCCCTTGGGCCACTGGACATCCACAGAGAATGTCTAGGAGCTGAGAACCCAGCCAGTCTGCAAGCCCCATGCTTCCCTCAGTGCAGAAGGTGGCTACTGGGGGGCTGCTGGATGATTTTTGGGGGGCCACTGACAGTGCAGGAACATTACAGGATCACAGCGAGGACACCGTCACCTGCATGGGTCTCCTGTAATCCCCTGTCCACATGGCAAACAAAGCCTCAGCAGTGCCAGGAGGTCCTCAGTCTGTCACTAAACCTCACTCGCCTGGTTCAGAGATGGCCTCAGACCCAGAGCCTTTAGCAGGAAACTTTCTGTAGAAGTGTCCTTTTTTCCTCCCTGGAACCAACTGTTATATTTATCTTTCATTTAAAGCTAGTGGTACTGGCTTTGCATTTTGGGTAGCAATATAAACTTTCCTCTTAAAACAAGGGAGACAGAGAAATGCATATTAAAGATAGTGGTGTGTTCATTGCATGTTGGTCGAGGTGCCAGATGGTGGCCGTCAGGGAGCCGCTGATCCAGGACACAAGGAGGAAGGCGGGGCCTTTAAACTGGAGAATGGACTTATCCAAGGTCCCACCAGTGACCCCCCACATCATTTCTGACTTCAGCAGCACAGCCACCCAGGATGTAGGGCCCAGATGCTTTGGGGGAGGGCAGAGGATGGGTGAAGCCCCTGCAGGGGGTCCTGGGCAGTCTCTGAGCCCAGTCATCCAGGCAGGGGCTGTCACATGTGGGCAGTGGTGCCTGGAGTTGTTAGAACATCCAGATTTCCAAGAGATGCCAGAAAGCCCTACTCCAGGTAGAATCCCTTGAATTTAAAATTAAACTAACTTGAAAATATGCAAATATACTGTGTGGGCCCATCTTCTGGCTGGGCTCTGTCTTACTTCCTCTATAGTGGATGTGGGGGTCCTATCCCCGACTCTGGCCTTTGGCCTTGAGACAGGGTTGGGGGAACAGGGTATAGGGAGTCACTGTTAAATAGGCTGGGGACGTGGCACATCCTGCCTCTGCCACGGCCAGGGGAGCCTCTGATTCCAGCTCCTGGAGGGGAGGTGGCTGCAGGAAAGGGCCACCAGGTGGGCTGGGCCAGGGATGTAGGGTGGGGCTGCAGCCACCCCTCCTGGCATGGCCTCTGGCCCCCAGGCACGCTGGCCATCCCCAGAACTGCCAGGCTGTGGAGATGCTGTTTTCCAGGCCCTGGGACTCACCCAGGTGGTGGCCAGTGGTGTCTGCTTCCTGGATGAGCAAGTGTCTGGCTCCCGCAGGGATCTCAAACATCTTGATGTAACCTTGGTTGGAATGTGGGGAGACAAAACCAAATGAGAGGGGTGAGGCCACTTGAATTCCCACAAGGCGTGGGGGGCCTCACCCTTGAAAGTGGTTACAGAGGCCCCGTGTCTGGTGGGCCTTGACGGTCACCCCCAGAGGGGATGACGGGAAAGCCGCTGCATCTCAGCTGGCCTCAGCCCTCTGCTCAGCTTCAAATCCCTGGTGCTTCCTTTGCCTTCTCCACTGAGAACTCACCAGGAACCTCATGGAAGGGCCTGGAGTCACTCCTGGGCATGAAGCTAAGGTGCCACATGCAGGAGGGAGGCTAGACAAACGACTTGCTCTCCACGGACCCAAGCCACTTAACTGCAAACTTATTGGCTGGCGTGGGGCTGTGGTGAGGACCAGCCCCCAGCCTCAGCCCCAGCTCTGAAAGAGGTCTGGCAGGTCTGTTTCAGGGCCTTCTAACAGGCCCACCCTGCCAGCTCCTCCTAGTGTCAGCATGGCTGTGTGGATCCATCAGCGGCTGCAGGCCCACCCAGAGGGCCAAGGGGGAGCTGGACTCTGGCATGAGGCTCATCCAGAGGGCTGTCTTCCCAGAGCCCAGGTTGGCTAGGGACCCCAAGTTCTTCGAACCCAACCTGGGGCCCTGCAGCCCAGGAAGTCCTGCTGACAGGCAACTGGGGCAGGAGCAAGGGATCCATAGGCCGGTGGGGTGGCCCTGGTGGGCAGGGGAGGGTGCACTCTGCAGGCCCTGCCCTTGAATAAAGGTTTCTAAGACCTGCCTGTGCACTTGTTCCTCAGTACTCTCTGCGCTGACCCTTAGCTCCCTGCTCACACCCGCCCTAGAGCCCGAATCAAGCTACCCCTTACTCAGGATTCTCCCTCCACCTCTCATACCCGCCTTGCCTCCCGCCAGGTGCTGCAGACACTCAGGCCCCAGGGGCTGGCGGGAGGGGCTCACTCACCAAGCTTCTTGGGGGAGCGGGAGAAGGTGCCCTTGACCACTTTGCAGTGGCTGTTGTCTCCACCGCACACGCCACACTTGTCCTCCTGCTTGCTGGAGCCGATCACCCCGTCACAGCCCACTTTCTGCAGGGGGAGGGGGTACAGTGAATATTGAGACCCCCCCATTTGGTCCCTGGTCTGACCTGTGCCCCCAGGGCCCTGGCGCCTGCTCTCTCTACAGCCCAGGTCTGGGCATTCCTTAGCAGCTCCCAGCGTAGGGGAAGGAGATGGAGCTTTGGAGCAAGACAAACCCTGTGTGCTCCCCACGAGGCACCCCACCACTGAACCTCATTCACTTGTTTGGACAATGTGACCTCAGAGGGCTCTGTGCAGCTAAAGAGGGCCACCTCCCAGACTGTCCTGGCCCAGCAAGCAGGCCTTCAAATGAATGTTTCTGTCCTGATGGCTTAATCAGACCTGGCCCCTGCCCCTTCTCTTGGGACAGCTATATAGGGCAGCCCCTCCAGGGCTCCCACCCAAAGCTTAGGCCTGGATGTCCCCAAGAACACAATGAACTCTTCAGTCTGTCTTCAGGGTGTCTGGGCAGGAGGTGACAAGAGTTGGTGGGGACAATGCTGTTTTCATTCTCTCAATGAATCAATGTTGCCCACTCCAGTAGTGAAATGTATTCCACTCTGAGTGGGGACATTCCTTTGCCCAGGGCCACCAGGCAGAGGGAATAACAAATCTGGGTTCCTTTCCTCTCTCGAGTTCTGGCAGCACTCCCTTTCCAGGGCCGCAGAAGCTGCTCAGGATGCAGCCCCTGTCTGACAATGACCCTGGGCCCCTGCCGGAGGCGCTTCCACCCATGCCCACTCCCAGCACTCTCCCAGCTGCTCAGAGGAGATGACCTCCTCTGGGCTGCTCTGCTCTGCCTGCCTATCCTGGCGTACATCATAGCATCATAGGTTTCCCTCTTTGCTTTGGCTGCCAGGGAGCTCAGAGCCAATTTTCCCTTCAAGAGCCTCCTGCCACTGCCTCTAGAGACACTCACCTCCTCTCCCTTTGCACTTTGATTCCTGACTTTTGTCTTACAAGCAACTTGAGGGCAGGGCTTCTAGATCAAGATGGGGCTACAGAGCAGGGGTGCATGCACCACTTTGGAAGGGTGGGTAAACATAGGTGGTCTTTGGTTTTATCCATTTATAGGTGGTCATAAGCCTTTTGAATCATTTTTGGAAGTGAGGGGGGGTGAAAAACAGTAAAATGAACATGCTGACTTTTAATGATCCCTGAGGAGAAAAAAATAGCAAAGGAAGCCACTGTGACATATCAGATGCAGAAAACAGCTGAAAGCACTGGTCTTTTAAGGGGCAGAAGCCTGAGCTAAGAGCACGAAGCTGCCACTTTCAGGCCATGTGGTCTTAGTGGGGCATGCTGCTCAAACTCTGAGTGTGTTTCCATGTTTGTATCATGGAGTCAGAGCAGCCCAGCCTACGGGGCTATTGTGATGTGAGGGGCCAGTCCTTGTAAACAGTCCCACGAGCCTGGCACAGGGCATGGCCGGGCAGGACACTCCCCAGTGAGGAGGCTGCTCCAGTATCCCACTGGAGGGGAACTAGTGCTCGGGTTTCCTGCAGTACAAAGCAGGAGCGGGAAGCCTCAGAGCTGCAGAGACAGGTGGGTGCCAACACATGTGTTCAGGTGGCAGCGAGCGAAGCTGCGTGTCAGGCAGCTGCTCCCTGGACTCAAGCTGGCTTGCCAGCAGCCAGCCCACCTGGGGTCCCGTGCATTAGGTGAGGACCAGCTCTGGTTTAGAAGCTCTTCACCCACTCCTCTGCTCTTCCTGAAAAGACTGGCAGCCCATGTACCAAGACACTAAGTGGAAAGTCAAGCAGTTGGAAAAAAAGGTGGATGCCCCGACAGGAAAAACGAAGCCAACATGCCTTGTTGCAAAACACTTGCTCTGAGATTTTGTTCTGTGAGGCACAGGAGAGCAAAAGGAAAGGAGAGCAAATTAGCTACTTGATCTGTCAAACCTAGAGAGAGATGAAGATGGCCCGTCACTGTTTTGCCTTGATTTGAAGACACGTGTTTTTCATTTTCTGTTATTTCTGAAATCAGGGTTTGTCTAACAGTCACTGTTGAAAGGACCTGCCTGCCACCTAGAGGAGTGTAAGACACAGTGGGCTTTCGTCTGTGCCAATGCTGCTGCCCGTCCCAGGTGGTGTGACCACCCAGGCCTAGGCAGAGTCAGGCTGGTACAGGGGTATGCATCTGAACTAAGGGAAAATGATGCTAAGACTTTAAGTGGAAAATGAAGCTCAGGGTCCTTCTACGGGCCTGAAATCTCCCTTCAGACCTTAAAGGGGTTCACAGCTCAGGTTGGGGATGGCCCGTGTCCGTGTGCCAAGGGGCTCTGCGTGACCCCTGCCGGCTATTACCAAGACCAGGGGAAGCTGACAGCTTGACTCTGCTGCAGTTCAAGCCAAGGTGGGAGATGCTGGTAGCAAGAGGGGTGGGGGACCGGGAGTGTCTGTCACACAGGGAGGCTGCATAGCAGAGGAGCTGTTTTCCTTCCTTCTGATCTGATGGAAATCCTATCCATGACTTGTAGGACCAGGAAATGTGCTAGCTTCTCTCACTTTCTCCATTCCATTGTGGTTCTGGATGACCTGTTTGGCAGCATGTTATTACTTTATCAAGGCAGTGGACTGTGCCCTATCCTGAAACAGAATGACCCGCTCAGCCTTATTTAACTTGTGGTCTCTTTTCATTCCCTGCTGTGTGTGTGTGCATGCAGATACGTGCGTGCACATCTTTACTCTCTGGATGTGTCTCTTGCTGTCATTTTATTTTTTAAACTTCCTGAATCATCGTGTTTGATATTCTCTAACTGGAAGCATCCCCTTGGTTATTATTTTTCAACCCAGAATTGGATTCTTTACAAAGAAGTTTCACATTTGATTGCACTGTTGGGACTCACATTCAGTCTGACTACTGCCCGTGTCTTGTGCGTTTCCGATCTTTATGTTTCCTTTGTTTGCTAGCTTCTGCAATGTAATCATATATAAATGTAAATACCTGTTTTCTAATTACACAGAAATCTATCATTCTGCTGTTATCCTTCAAAATCACTACTAACTAATGGAATACTTGACCTATGTATTCTTCAATTGTCCATGTCAGGAATGAAGCTCCAGCCACTCCCACTAAGATGGTGACAAGCTCTGACTTGTCTGCTATGTTTGCAACCATGTTTACCACTGCTGTTTAAAGCTACTTCCAAGCTAAGTGCTCATTGACTGTTTTAGTCATGCTTTTAAAAAATTTTCTGTGCCTTATGATGTTTTGATATCTTAGAAAACTTGCTGGCCAAGGAGGTCTGCCCCTCCCAGGACTAGCCAATTCTTAGAGACAGCAGAGGGCCCTGAGCATGACTTTCATACACGAACCAGCCAGTCCCCCGAGCCACCCCCTTTATCTATCGCTCACACACTAACCCAGCAGTTCCCCTGTCTGAGATCATCCCAGGGCAGGTCGCAGGACATGAGGGGCCCACACCTTACAGTACAGAAGCTGCCAGGATCACTCAAACCAGTCCATCCTAAACCGTTCACCATGTCCTGCCTTGCCTTCCCCAAGGGAACCCCACTAAAAGCTCCAGCCTAGGCTTTCCCCCACTCCTTTCTGCCTCCTGACCAAACCTGGTGCTTCCCCATGTGGCTGTGCATAGTGTGGGCCCTTCTCCCAGGATTGGTCAAACCTTCCCTCTCAGTCCCTCCCTAAATTAAAATCCCATGGGTACAAAGGAGACACTGTGTTTGTTTCTGATAATTCGGTTTTACCATCTGTGCAGACTGTGATGCCTGCCCCCCATGCCAGACTCAAGCAGAGCCAGCCTCCTCCCGGGCCCCGGCTGCACCACATCTCTGAGCTGCCTCTTTCACTGTGGGCTATGGTCCAGCTGCGTGGAAAGAAGCCCAGAGCCCACCACCAGCTGCCCAGCACCCCACCTCCTTGTTCTTCGGCCTCCGCTTCCCCTCCAGGGGTGCCTGTGGCACTCTGTCAGGCTTTCTGCCACAGACTTCCTCGAGGCACTCATTTCTCAGGAAACCAGCCTTTATGACACCTACAACCATCCTGTCTACATAGACACACAGAGGCTGAGGCTTCCAACTATTTCCAGGGAGCCTGTTACTGTCCATGCTCATGTTACTGTCACACACCAAGATACCCCTAGTTGTTTCTTGTGACATCCTAAAATTGAAGCCAAAGATGTAATAACAGGAAACACACTGGGATGTTTCTACAGAGAGCCAAATCAGCGAGCGCCATGGTGGGCGACCCTGATCAAGAATAAGCTGTCTGGGGCCCAGCAGAGCACAAGGATGTGGCAGCACCTCACATGGGGTCACCTGTGGGCCATGTGCCTCAGAATCACCTGGAGAGCTTGTAAAGTTCATGTTCCCAGGCCCCAGCTTGACGGATGGAGTCAGAATCTCCAAGCTTCTCCGAATATGAGAAGCCCCAAGTTCTCTGGGTTCTCAAGTGTGGGAACCCCTGGCCAGGGAAGGGATACAGCATTTGCTGAGAGACTGCCCTGTGCCAGGTGCTGTTTCCAACACTTTCCATGCTTAACCTCATGAAACCTCCTGATAACCCCAAGAAGCTGAGCCCAGGCCATGGCCGGCATGCTCCCTCAGCGTGTTCTGGCCTCGGGGCACTCACCCTGCAGTCCCCGCGCACACAGAGGCTGAAGGCGTCCTTGTAGGAGCAGCGCGTCCCATCGTGCACCATGCGCTTCATGGACACCACCTCCCCGGTCTCCTTGGACTCACAGTAGAGGTGGCATCTCTCCTTGGCTGGAAGGGAAGCAGCAGGGGGTCAGGTGGGAGCGCTTGCTGCCCACTCGCTTCCTTCCCAAGCTGGCTCAAGAGAAGCTCCATGTGAGGGAGAAACTCCCGGGAGGGCCTTAGGACCCTGGGGGCTGGGAGAGGAAAGAAAAGGGGGAGGTTTGCCTCAGCACTTCTGACCCTGGGGTGTTGGATTTAGGAAGAAATTTTTCCAGCTGCGCAGGGGCTGTTTTTGGTGGTGGAGTCTCAGATCCTCAAAAATCTGATGACCTTTCCCACCAACCACAGCCTCCTTCTGAGGCTGCTGTCAGTGCACATGCTCTGCACGCGGCGGCTTGCAGGCCTCTGCTGGTGTAACACACATGGGATGAGGGAGAGAGCAGAGGAGGCCCAGGCCGCCCTCCTGCCCAATGCCTGGAAGGAATGGAAACTCTATGTTTAAAATTCAGGAGGGAGAGGAGGACACGAATGGAATACAAATTTGGCCCTACCCGCAGCCACCACACTCTTCAGGTTCGTGAGCCAATAAATGTAATACTTAAACTAGATCGAGTCACTCTTTCTACGTGTGGAACGGAGGAGTCCCGACTGGAATACGAGAAGGCCGGAGATAAACTGGTTACTGCGCAGGAATCTCAGCTCCGCCTCCGCCTCGTGCCCCACAGCTCAGCGGGCCTGACCGCCGCAACTCCAGCCTCGTCCGCCAGGTGGCGCCTGGGGGAGCCTGGCAGCCCTGCATTCTTGGCTTGGGTCCAGTGTACTGGCTCCTCTGGGACTACAGTTCCGCAGTGAACCCCCAGCACCACCCAGGAGTGGGCCCGGCAGCCACACGGGCCAGGGCAGACTCTGCGGGCAGCCCAGTGCGGCCGGAGCTGGCCCACGCAGCACCAGCGGCGCAGGACAGCGCAGCCCTGCCCGCCGCTCTGGGCTCACCGTCCCGGTGCTCGTGCGGCAGCCAGTGGTGCTGGGCATCGCCGTGCTCGAAGTACAGGTCCCACTGCCGGCACTGCTCCTCGCGGAAGTCGGCCAGCGGGTCGGGGCAGTCCTGGGAGTTGCAGAGCTGGATATCGTAGCCAAGGCCTGAGCACGTGCGGCCTCCGTTAGCCGGGCTGGAGGAGAAAGCAAAGGCCTTGTGTCTCCGTGCCACCCGGAAGAGGTCAGCACTCCGGCCGCTTGTGGGGTTCTGGGGATCCCTGAGTCCTAGGCGTTGGGGGTCAGCTCTGATGAGTGAAGGGACCCAGTGCTGCCCTGTCCCAGCTGCAGACCTGGGCAATCTCCAGCCTCCTGGCCCCAGAGCATTTAGTATGTAGAGGCTGATAATCCTCCCCCTCCCGCGTCTTGACCATCCCTTCCCGCAGCTCCCATGCTGTGACTGGGGGGTTAGGTCCCGCCTCCCGGCCCCCACCCCAACCACTGCTGTAAGCCCCAGGATGGAGGAGATGTGCAAGTTTCCTCCACATATGGGCCTGGGCCTGACACACAGCGGGAACTCAAAGGGCAATTCTGAATTAGCAGAGAGCAAGGGTCCAGAACGCAGTGGTCACTCCATTCACTGGCTTTCTTCCACTCAGAGAATTTGGGCTGCTGTTTCTGAAATTCTCTCACTTCAGTTAGGGTGGCCCCAGTCCACACAGCATTAGCTGGAAGGCCTGCACTTCACAGTGCCACCTGCCAGTTGTGGCAGAGGCCCCATCTCAGCTTTGGGCAAAAGTCCTGCTCTGCCTGCGACCAGCAGTGGCAGCCGCTCACAGTGAACAAGGAAAGAGGCCAGCTTCCTGGAGGCCCCTCGCACAGTGCCATGTCATTGAGGGAAGCTGGCAGAAACGATATAAGAAATTTGTGGAGAAAGAACTGAGAGGCCTCAGTGCTTGGTAGACAGGATGACAGAGCAACTAGGTTTGCACCAGGGCCACGGATGGGACCACAGACCAGTGACAAACTCACAAGAGCAGCACCAGAAGGGGGTGCAGGCCTGGGTGCTGGTGAGGGAAGCCTGGGGACATCGGGGCAGCAACTGCTGGGACAATAGCAGAAAGGGGCTGTGGTGTCCCCGCCACCCTTAGCCAGCCCAGGCAGGGGCTGTACAATTTCAAGGGAAATCCACGCAAAGTCCAAAAGAGAATGTGAGCAGGAGGAGTCAGGGGAGGCAGGGGAGGAAGAGCAAGCGGAGACTGTAGATTGTTTTCAGTTTTACAATTGCAGGAGTTGTGGAGCAAGGAGCACAGAGGCATGCGGCATCAGAGCCTGGATGCCAAGGGGGTAAAGACCAGATCTGCTCTCTCTGCAGCCTGGACGTTACTCCATCAGCACGTGTGGTATAATGATCTATAAAAAATTACATATATGGTCATCAGATGACAAAAGTACATTTCTCATGCATATCTGGTCTTCATCCACAGTTCCTGGAAAGGGGAAGTGGATGTCTTGTTATTAATGAAGGTGACTTTTGGACCCCACCCAAGGGCAGGGGCAGTTGCAGCAACGTGATTAGATATTTCGAATTTTCAGTCCCACCACTGACTCTGGTGATGGAAGAGTGGCTGGAGGCTGAATCAGTCAATGGTCAAGGACCGAGTCAATCATGACTGTGTAATGAAGCCTCTATAAAAATCCAAGAGGACAGCTTTTTGGTCCTTTATCAGAGAGCTTCCTTGCTTGGGGGACCAGAACGCTTCCACATGGCACAGAGCCAGCCCCGGGCTCTGCAGGACAGAAGCTCCTTTGTTTGGGACCTTGCCCTGTGCATCTCTTCATCTGCCTGTTGACCTGTAACTTTCAGCATATCCTTTAATAAACTGGTAAAAGTGTTTCTCTGATTATGTGAGCAGCTCTAGCAAGTTAATCAAACCTGGCAGGGTGGCAGGAGTTGTGGGAATATCCAATTTGTAGTGCTGGGGCTTGGGACTGGTATCTGAAGTGGGTGTGGGGGAGTCTGGCAGGACAGAGTCCTCAACCTGAGGGATCCGACGCTAACTCTGGGCAGACAGCATCAGAACTGAGCTGAATTCTCAGCATGTTGCTGGTGTCCGATAACCTCATAGTGTGTGTGTGAGTGTGTGTGTGTGTGTGTCTGGGGAGGACCCTGTGTTGGAATCGGCCTCAGAGCACTAAAAGAGCATGTGAAGGGCAGCAGAGACCAGTCATGTTACCGAGTGCTTGCTGCATGCCAGGCACCGCACCGTGGTCGGGACCGGCTGTCCTCGCCCAGCAGGACTGTCCTGCCAATCTCACCCCAAAGGAAGTACAGTAGCCCCAGGGGTGCTTGAGGGGAGTTGGATGGCAGGGCAGCTCTGAGCCCCCTTCCTGCCTTTGTGCCAGATGGTGGCCTGGACCCACAGGCAGAAGCTGTCAGAAGCAGGAAGGAAGCCCTCCAGGCATGGGCTGGGGTGGCCAGCCCAAAGCACAGGTGCCCAGGAGGCTTCTAAATCCCCGGGGCACGGGTCCCATACCAGGATGTGGACTTGATCCCTCTCCCCAGAGCCATGACTGCTGATCTGCTCTGGCTCCCTGGTGGCCAGTTCGGGGCCTAGCCAGAGAAAGTGTGGTAGCCTGCTGAGCAGAGCATGAGACTTGCTGCAGAGGCCACAGACCAGCCCATGTGGAGGGGCCCCAGAGACCTCCAGGGCTTAAAGTTTGGGGTCACAGGCTCCTCTGAGAAGTTCAAGTGAAGCTAGGGACCTGCTCCCCAGAAAAGCACATGTGCATAGAAAGTCACAGACAGCTCCCGTTGAGGCCAGGGCAGGGCCCACATGAGTGTGGTGAGCTTGGGACTGACTGAGGCTTAGGGGTTCAGGCCCCAACCCCCATATCGAGGGGGCCCAGGTAGATGGAGGAGGTGCATGAGGCTGGCTGGGCTGGGCTGGGCTGCCCCATGAAGGGGGCAGCCTGAGTTGTTGCCCACCAGCCTGCATTTGGGCCTGGTGTTGCCATGGTGCCCAATATGAAAGCTGGAAATATGTTTTTTTTTTAAGAGTGAAATTCCAGAGTTTTAATATTTTCATGTAAATCAAAATCTTTAAAACATTGGGCAGACCAGAGAATGAAAGACAAAAGCCACATCTCCCAGCAGCCAGGGCCCTCTGAGGGGCAGGTGGAAGACCGGAGTGAGCTGGCACCTGGGGGCTCTGCTCACATTCCTGTGCATGCCCCCAGATGACCCCACCAAGCAGGCTGCCTGAGGCCTGGGGGCTAGCTGACACGACCCAAGCCACACGGGGCTGCGGGGCTGGGGCCTGGGCACTATGCCTCCATACCCTCCCTCTCCATGGGTGCTGCACTGGGTGAGGCTAAGGTGAAGGGCTCACAGGAGTGGGCTGTGCATGAAAAAGCAAGTGGCTGAGGAGTGGGACACAGACTCAATAGATATTTATGGGGAGGGGATAAGAGGGCCAGGGCAGCAGGGGAGGGGAGGACAGCACAACAGGGCCTGGGGCCTGCCTAGGAGGCAAGAGGGGAGTGTGGTTGGGGGAGTCTGGTGGGCACTGGGCAGCTGGACACAGGCGGCACTTTGCTAACCCTGCCTCTCGCCTGCTTGCCAACAGAGGCTGCCTGCTCAGGCTGGGGCCCGAGAGAGCCCTTCTCCTTATCCCCATTTCCCTGACTCTGCTCCACCTTCAGTCCTCAATGCCCTTGACCAAGTAGGGCAGAGGAAGCTGATGTCTTCCTCCAGAGTAGGGTGCAGGCCAGATGGGGGAATGGCCCCAGGCTGGCACATCAGGAGACCAGGTTTCCATCTCTGGGTCTGGCTCTGCCCCGTGTGGGCTGGGCGTGAGCCTCCCCTCTTTAAGTCTCAGCTTCCTCCCAGGGACGGTGTGGACGGACCAGGGCTGCCTGCCCTCGAATGCTTCTCTAATTAATGTGCAGTCAACAGGGGCCTTGCAGGATAGGGCTGGTTAGCAAGGGGCCTCAGGGCCCACAGCTGCCCCCGGGAAGGAGGGAAACACTGGGGCCAACTCACTGTGGGTTGTCACACTGGCGGGTCCTGAACTTCACACCTGTGCCACAGGTGCGTGAGCAGGAGCCGAATGGACTCCAGGCACCCCAGTTGCCGTCCCGTTTGAGGATGTCAGGCGTCAGCCAGATGCAGTGTCCTTTAAAGCAATGCTGAAAGACAGAAGGTCATGCCCTCACCCACTGCTCACACCAGGGCTGCTCGGATGCCCGCCCTCTTCAGCCTGCAGTTCCCGTGATGTCAGCTTGGCCCTGGAGGCAAAGAGAAAGCAGACCCTTCTTCCCTCTAGAAGTCCAGCTGGCTCGCCCTGCTCCCCTGCTCTAGCTGCCTACCATTCTCAATGCCTTGTCCTGCCACTTGGTCCCCCCAGACAGAAATATATAGAAATGAAGGTCAGCTGGGCAAGGCTGGCACATTGCTAACCCTGCCTCTCACTGGCTTGCAAACAGCTTCTTCCTGCTCAGGCTGGAGAGAGCCCTAGAGAGCACCCTTCCTCATCCCCATTTCCCTGTCTCTGTTCCACCTTCAATCCTCAATGCCCTTGACCAACAAGGGCAGAGGAAGTTGATGTCTTTCTCAAGGGTAGGGTGCAGGCCAGGTAGGGGAATGACATGGTAAAAATTCATGACTATTGTAAGCAGAGCACTGGTGTGCAGGGAACACAGGTCTACAACTTGAATCCGATCACACTGCTCTGCTTTCTCCCGTGGGGAAGAAGCTCATACAATTAAGGGCCACTTAAAAAAAGATTGCATAATTAAAAATACCAAGTTAGGTATAAAGTGGAATATTGATTTAGAATAAGAAAAACACATAAAAATTAAAAACTAAAAATTGACCAATACTACAAACGAAAACAGAGCAGTGATTTTTTCAAATTAATTGATGCAACTTTCCCTGCAATTCTGACTGCATGCTCCTTCATCCCCTCTTCACATGACAGTGATTTTGTAGTATTGATTTCCATAGAGAGAAAGATAATGCAGCTCCTCCTCAAACAAACTTTTTCTGTAAGGACCAGGAACTATTTTGGACTTTGTAGGCTATGATCTCTGTTGCTAATCCACTCCACCACTGGTGCATGAAAAAGCAGCTATAACCAACATAAATGAAGGGACATGGCTGTGCTCCAGTAAAACCATTTACAAAAACAGGCAACAAATGGACACTTCTAGAATGGAGCTATAAGGAGGTTGGTGAACTCTCTCCTCAGTAAAACCACCATGTAACTGGAGAAAATTATTTTTAAAAAACAACCACTTAAAGTATCTGGAAATTGTCTCAACATCAATATAACAAATGGAGAGACATTTATTCAAGAATGTCTATTAAATCTTGATATGAAGAGTGAAAATCTATGGCATTTGAGCCACAGCTCTCTCCCAATACTTTCCCAGCTCAGTGTGACAGAAGCTTCATAGCCTAGAAGACGCAGCTCATTACCCTCCCTGCTCTCAGTCTAGGACTTTTTACCTTGGAAAAGGCAAACCACTGGACCTCCCATACCTCTGTGTTGCAGAAAGTCTATTCATGCAGTGGCAGCCAAGAGGATTAGGGGTTCCCTGCCCCATCCCCCCTTCCCCACTCACAGGGTAAAGACAGATATGACGGCCAAGAATACTGGATTCTAATGGCCCCTTCTTCAGCTTGCTCATAGGACAGAGGTTCCATGTGGACAGGGGGAATCCAAGACCAAGAACTACCATCACCATCCAGTGACCCACTTAGTCCAGGAAGGTCACTCTGGGAGAAGTGGGCCACCCTGGCCCAGTTCCACTGCAGTGGTGCAATGGTCTTCCCAGAGAGACAGGTAGGAAAGAAAGCTTCACAGCTCTCTCCAAGGGGGCTGGCTTTATTTGGAACAGAGCATGGGGAAGTTCATGCCAAGCGCATTGTCAAAAACAGCAGAAATCTTGGTAGTGAGCAATTAAGAGGAAGCTAGTGGATCTATGATACTAGTAGCAAGTACAATAACCCTACTAGGAATGTAACAGAGAGATCCAAGAAAAACACAGCAAAGCCCCTGAGGTCTGAGGAAGCCTCAAAGATTTGCAGCACTCTGCCTCTGTGAAGGGCCCAAAATCTAACTGAGTCACCCTGTAGACAAGCTGTACTCCAGGGTATTATCAAAAACACAGCAACCAGGTGTGATACCAATGGGGGAAGAACAACCAGAAGCTTAGCAGGAAGGTCAGAGAAAAAGAAAAAGAGACCCTGGTTAATACCACTCTCCTTGGGTGAGTGTAGGAGCTGTGTGGTCAGGGTGACTATGTACATGCCCAAGGCTGTGACCTCTGAGGGGCAATATCACCAGCTGACTGCTGGGAAAATAAAATTTACTGAAATAGTGCAGCAAGTCACTGAACAAATAAACAAGCAAACAGGCAAATGGCACAAGATCCAGGGGACTCAATACCCAGAATTTCTTCAATGTGTGATCTAAAATGTCCAGTTTCAAACAAAACTTCTGAGAAATGAAGAGAAACAGGAAGGTAAGCCAGTGATATAAATTACTTTTGAGGATGCCCAGATTTTGGATTTAGCAAATATTTCAAAACAGCTATTATAAATATGCTCAAAGAACAAAAGGAAACCATGTCTAAAGAACTAAGGAAGAGTGGAAGAACAATGTTTCACCAAATAAAGAACATCAGGAAAAAGATAGAAACCCTAAAAAGAACTAAATAGGAATTCTGGAGTTGAAAGTAAAATAATTAAAACAATAAATTCACTCAAGGGCTCAACAGTAGATTTGAGTGGGCAGAAGATAGAATCCATGAACTTGAATATAGATCAGTAGAAATAGTGCAATGAGGAGCAGAGAGAAAGATGAACAAAGACAAATGAACGCAGCCTCCAAGAAACATGGGAGACAAGTCCACTGAAATGTACATTGTAAAGGGAGAGGACACAGAAAGAAGAAAATAATCAAAGAAATAATAGTTGAAACCTAAAATTTAATGGAAACATTTACCTACAAATCCAAGAAATTTAACAAACTTCAAGTAGGATAAATGCAAAGAGATCCACATCCAGACACATTATAGTCAAACTGTTGAAAGACAAAGAAAAATGTTGAAAACAGTAAAAGAAAAATGACTCATTGTGTCAGTACAACAAAAGCCAAATAAGAGTAACGGATGACTTTCAATCAAAAATAAAGGAGACCAGAGGCAATGATGTCAACCCAGTATTATAGGCAATAAAACTATCTCTCAACAATGAAGGTAAAAATAAAATATTCCCAGATAAGCAGAAAATGGAGAATTCACTGCCAGCAGACCTGGCATATAAGAAATACTAAAGGAAGTTATTAAGGATGAAAGTACTAGAGGATAATTCAAATCCACATGAAAAACATGGAGCACTGGAAATGTACACATTTCTAGAAAGAAACAGACTACCAAAAGTGATTTAATAAGGTATAGATCATCAAAATAGACCTATAATATAACATGCAAAGGAATTGAATTAATGTGTTAAAACTTTTCCTACACACACAAAAATCCCAGATGGCTTCACTAGTGAATTCTACCAAACACTTAGAAAAATTAACACCAATCTTTCACAAATTCTTCTAAAAAAAACCCCAAAACAGAAGAGAATATTTCCCAATTCATTCTATGAAGCTAGTACTACCCTAATGCCAAAACCAAAGATATCACAAGAAAAAACTACAGAATATCTCTTATGAAAACAGACAGAAAAATCCTCAACAAAAATTCTAGCAAACCAAAACCAACAGCATATTAAAAGACACCATCACCAAGTGAAATTTATCCCAGGAATGCAGGGTTTAACATCTGAAGATCAATATAATAAACCATATTAATAGAATAAAGGACAAACTATATGATAGCCTTGAGCCTCAAAAAACATTTGGCAAAATCTAGCTTCCCTTCCTGAAACAAAACAAAACAAAACAAAACAGTCAACAGACTAGGCATAGAATGGAATTTGTTCAACCTGATAAAGGGCCTCAATGAAATGCCCACAGCTAACATCATGCTTAATGATGAAAGAATGTATGCATGCTTTTCCCCTATGATCAGGAATAAGACAAGGATGTCTGCTCACACCACTTCCTGTCAACTTTGTACTGGAAGTTCTAGCCAGGACAATTAGGCACAAAAAAGAATGAAAGACATCCAGATTGGAAAGGAAGAAGTAAACCTATTTCTATTTGCAGATGACATGACCTTCTATACAGAAAATCCCAAGGAATCCAGTAAAAAACTATTAGAGTTAATAAATTTGGTGAGATTGTAGGATACAGGATCAATATACAAAGCTCAATTGTATTTCTATAAATTTGCAATGAATGAATTGAAAATGAGATTTAAAAAACAATTTTATTTACAATAGCATTAAAAAGAAGGAAAATTATTAGGACTAAATTGAACGAAATGAAGTCTAAAACTTGTACACTGAAAACTACAAAACATTGTTAAAAGAAATTAAAGATCTTAACAAATGGAAAAACATACCATATTCATGGATGAGATTGTTAATATGGCAACACTCCCCACATTGATCTACAGATTCAGTGTAATCTTATCAAAATTCCTGCTGGAATTTTACACAGATTGAGAAATTGCTTCTAAAATTCATATGGAAAGTCAAAGGATCAGAAATAGCCAAAACAATCTTAAAAAAGAACAAAGTGGGAGGACTCACTTTCCTACTTAAAGCTTACTACAAAACTGCAGGAGTTGAGAAAGTGTGGCTCTGGAATGAAGTTAGATGAATATAGCAATGGAATAGAATGCAGAATCCAGAAATGAACATTTACATATGGTCAACTGATTTTCAACAGGGACAGGGGTGCCAAAATGATTCAATGGAAAAAGAATAGCCTCTCCAACAAATGGTGCTGGGACAACTGAACATCCACATGTAAAAGGATGATTCCCTCCTCATACCTTATCCAAAAATTAACTGAAAATGGATCATAGACCTAAATGTAAGAGCTACTGTCTTAGAATAAATCACAGGAATACATCTTTTTGACCTAATTAATGGCAATAGATTTTTCAATACAACACCAAAAGCACAAGATTCAAAAGAAAAAATAGATAAATTGGACTTCATTAAAATAAAAAACTTCTGCACATTGAATGATACTATCATGAAAGTGAAAAGATAATCTACAGAATGGGAGAACATATTTGTGAGCCATATATCTGATAAGCCTGATAAGGGACTTGTATCCAAAATACATAAAGAACTCAATAGTAAAAAGATAACTCAATAAAAAAATAAGCAAAGAATACGAGTAGACAATGATCCCCAAAAGATGTATAAAAATTGCCATTAAGGACATGAAAAGATGCTCAGCATCTTAGGCCACCAGGGAAATGCAAATCAAAACCACAGTGAGAGACGACTTCACACCCACTGTGATGGTTATAATAAAAACACAGACAATAACACACTTTGGCAAGGACGTGGAAAAAATCAGAACCCCTCGTACATTGCTAGTTGGAATGCACAAAGGTGTAGCTGCTTTGGAAAACCATCTGGCAACTTCTCAAAATGTTAAACACAGAGTAACTGTAAGACTTGACAATTCCATAATTGGTACTTATCCAAGAAAAATGGCACATCCATACAGTAACTTGTACATGAATATCTCATAATAGCTAAAGAGTAGAAGCAATTTAAATGTCCATCAACTAATAAATGGATAAACAAAACACAGCACAGCTATATAATAGATTATTATTCAGCAATAAAAGGGAATGAAATACCAATACATGCTACAACATGTATTAATCTTGAAAACATTATGTTAACTGAATAAAGCCAGCCACAAAAGGACACGTACATGATTCCATTTATAGGAAGTGTCCAGAAGAGGCAAATCTGCGGAGACAGGAAGTAGATTGGTGATTGCTTAGGTTGGGTGGGGAAGCTGAATAGGAGAGACTGCTAATGCGTATGGGGCTTCTTTTTGGAGTGACAAAAATATTCTAAAACTTGATTGTTGTGATGGTTGTGCAACTCTGTGAATATACTGAAAATCATTTAATTGTACACTTTAAATGGGTGATTTTAAATGTGAATCACATCTTAATAAAACTGTTAGGGAAAAAAACAGGTGGCAGGTGGAAAGTTGGTCTGTGTGCTGCAGTTGTCAACCCCTGTTCTAGCCTGTTGAGGGAAATATTTTATTTTTTAAAATTATCGATAATTTGGAGAAGTTGTTGGTGATGTCATGTGAACACCGAGATGATCAAATTTGGAGAAACTGCTTCCAATTTGCTTCCTGATGTGGATTTCAGGGTGTTTCAAGTTTCCCTGGACAGAGGAATAGGGAATATTCTTGGGATAGCAACATTCAGTAACTGTTGCTGTTGACATTCTCATGGGAGCAATTTTATGAGCTTCATATTGTCTTTGATGATGTCAATATTTCATGTCAAATAAGGCAGAAGTTTCAATGCTTTTCCAGTGTGTTCATCTGATTCACTCCTCTTCATTAATTGAATTATCAAGCATTTCAAGAGCCTGTCACTCTTCTTTGATATTTATCTCTTCCTCCTAATGAATGACTGCTTTTGGTTTAATCTGAAACCTTTTTGTGTTTAAATTAAATTTTTGAAGTCAGAGTTATTTCTACTGATTTCTCTACTCGTTTTTCTCTAACTTTATTTTCCATTAATTTTTATCTGGACTTTTCTTTAATAAATAGATTTTGTATATGATAAATGAAGGCATATATATATATATATATATACATATATATATATATATATATATATATCTCCAAATCAGAAGTCTGCAATTTGTTCCTTGTTTTATAGAAGCATTCCAAAACAACTCTCAAAAGTGCAGTTCAACTGGTGTATTAAAGCTTTATCAACATTTTAAATAAACTTTTTGCATCCCACTTGCAGTCAGGATTCTTTCCTGGTCTTTGAAAATTTATTTTGACAGGCTTATTCTTTGTAATACTTACATTGTGGGTCTTGGAGAGCTTTTTAATAAGCAGACCATCTTATTACACTCAGCCTTTCTAAAGAAATGTCCAAGTTGGATCTTTGTTTAAAGGAGACCATTCATAAGAAAAGCCCCAAAAGAAACGTTGACCATTGTCACTGTAGAAGCAGCTGCATCTCAGGTAGAGTTGGGGATTTTTCTCCAATGATTTGAGGAGAATGGGCTGCACACAGTCCATATACCACAGTGACCATGTGTAAGTTGGCACAGTGGTGGCAAGAGTATTTTCAGAAGCTATTCTTATACCTGGACAAATATAATAACTGAACTATCCACGAAGAAGATACTGAGAACCATGTAAACAAGCTGACAAATATACTCATCGCCAATTTCTGCTCAGCCAAACCACAAAGCCCCCGCGGTGACCCTAATGCCAGTTGGCAGAGGAAATGTATCAGAGGGAAGCAGCAGTGGAAAGAGAAGTTGCCTTATTTGGTTATGGTTAAAATACCTTATTTTTAAAAAATTTATAAAAATATAGGATATGGTGAGTTCCTTCCTAGGGCCTTGGAAAGGCTCCCAGCAAGTGAGGGGCCCCAAAGGTTATGCACCATAGGCTTCACCGTAAGCCCACCTCTGCTGCCCTCTCAAACCTTCCGCGGCGGCAGGACTTAGACTAGCCCCTCGGCATGGCACCAAACGCCCTGTCTGCCCCCTGCCTCAGCTCCGCCACCGTGCCAGGCCCCGCAGCACCTGCTCCCCCCAGCAGGCACTCCGCCCTTCCTCCCCATTGCTGGGAAGCCCATTGCCCCCCTTCCTTCCCCCTCCCGTCCCCCACACCCCTTTAGCCCATGCGGTCCAGAGCAGCCCCCTCAGGACCAAGGCTCTCACTCCCCCAGCTGCCAAGCGTGTAGGCTGCTCATGGCTCACAGCTGAGTCCCTCTCCAGGAAACGCCTTAGCCATAGAGCGGCCTAGCTCAGACTCATGCCCCTTTCCCAGGGACAGCCATATCCAATGACTGGAGAAGGTTTGGGACAACTCTGAAAGGCCAGCCCTGAGCCTCAGGCGGGGTCTGCTGAGTCCGCGATGTGCCTGCATCGCTGCTCCAGGTCTCCCTCTCTCCACAGACTCTGATCCTGAGAGCACTCCCCAGGAAAAAGCCTGTTTCAGAGCCCATGTCCAGGGGAGCCGTGCTCTCATGTCTAAGCCCTGGTCACCCCCATGCACGTGCATCCCTCCTGGTTCTCGGCTCTCAGATAAGCACTTCCTGGCCTCCCTTTGTGGCCATCTTGGCTTGGGAGCCACCTCGCCTCTTCCTTCCTCACACAGGCCTCTCACCCTTCCTGACCTGAAGTGCCCCATGCCTGCCTTAGTACCAATCTGAGCCCTCGTGGGCTGCTGCAGGGGCTGCCACTCTCTTGATTCTTTCTGGGCTTTGAGCAAGTGGTCAAGGGCTCCACCACCATCAGACTGGGCATCTGGGCACATGGCTGGCAAGCACCGTCCAGAGCCACCCAGGGACAGGCAGGCTGGCTGCAGGCCACCCGTAATGCTGCTCATGTCCTTCTAGGCACCGTTAGTTGGTCTCTCATCCCAGAACATGGAGGGGAAGGCAAGAACCCAGGGAATACTGGCTGGTCCCCCTGTGGCTGGTGGGGCAGGGTGGGGCTGCAGGCAGGGAAGAGGGCCCAGGTGGGGGAATGCTGTGGACTGCATGCTTGTGTCCACCCAAAGGCTGCATGTTGAAGCCTAAGCCCCCCCTGATGAGATAACATGGGACCTTTAGGAGGTGATTAGGTTGTGAGGGTGGGGCCATCATGAATGGGATCAGTGCCTTCATAAGATATGAGACAGATGACTTCTCTCTCTGAAATGTGAGGACACAGTAAGAAGTTAGTAGTCTAACCCTCACCACAGCTGGACCCTTGCCAAAACCTGACCATGCTGGCACCCTGATCTCGGACTTCCAACCTCCAGAACAGTCAGAACGGTGAGGAATAAACCTGTTGTTTCTGCCCACCTGGTCTGTGGTATTTTTGTTAGAGCAGTCGAAGCTGACTAAGATAGGGAGTGAGCGACTACTCCTGGTACCTCTGAAGGCTGTGACTGGGGCCCAGCCTGTAGGTCACTGGTAGCCATGGGAACAAAGGGGCAGGAGGATGGGGGAGGCCCCACGGTGGTTCCCTGTCCCTGTGGGACACATTGATCCCCGGCCTGGAACTGGGGAGCTGGGCATGGGACAACTCAGGACACCTCCCGGCCCACAGTGTGATATGCCCTCTCCTCTGCAGACAGGCCTGCATACACAGAGGCGATACACCCGCACTGTAGAAAACATGAAGAAAGAGCAAGGCGAATCACCGTTAATCCCACCACACAGAAGCTGCCTCTCCAAGAATTTGGCTTATTTTCTCCCAGATGACTGAGCATTTATCAGAGTATAATTTCTCTGAACAATTTCATACTCTGATACCTCAGTGTTATTATAAAAGAAACATGCTTAATGTTATTAAACTGCTTTAAAGACATATGTTCAAATACCTACAAATGTTTCACCCAATAGAGAGGCTATTTAAAAGCACAAGGTCACGCGTGTCCAGAGCGAATTCAAAGCCCATCACATAATCACGGAGCAGACTTGGAGGGGCGGCATGGGTAAGTACCATGGACAGCGCAGGTGCCCGAGCAGGGACTGGGAACTCTGCCGGTTGGTCAGACAGCTGAAAGGCAGCCAGTTCTGTTTCAGGAATGGCATGTTTATCATTTTGACCCACTATGGTCCTAGGTTTCCCTTCTCCATCCGGCAGCACGTCCCAAGCGGGACCATGTGCTAGGAGCCTGGGATGCGAGGATTAGTCAGTTGGACAGTTAGGTGACCTGTGGGAGTGGGAAAGGATGGCTCAAGGTCACAGTGAGGAAGGAGACCTGGGCCTTGAACTCTGTGCCCAGACGCTGGGCTGCCCCTGTCACTATGCCTGCCTGCCAGTTGTCAACTCTGCAGGGACACATGACAGGGCACAAGGGCATCAGGAGTTCTCTATGCTGAGCACATGTCTCTGAAACTGAGTTCATGAAAATTTGGGGTGTGCACTGCCTCCCCAAGAAGCTGCATGCAGAACACATGGATCACTCTCCTGCCAGCAGATGCACAGAGGCAGGAGCCACCTTTGCCCCCACAGGGCCTGCATGCCCCCTGCTGCCCTGATCCTGGCTCAGGCAGGGAGGGCAAGGTGAGTCTGCCATCCCGGCACCTGGACAGAGGTCTGGGGTGCTGCGTGTGGGGAGTTATCAGAAAGCAGGCGGACCCGAGGGCACTGTAGGACTGCCCCTGGAGATCTGTGCATGCCACAGTGCCTCCCTCTGCCCCAACTCACCTTGCCAGGTGCGCACATGGTGCCGTCCAGGGGTGGCCCCTTCTTGGTCTTGCAGAAGTAGGGGTTGTCAGGGTGGCTGCACCACAGCTGCTTACAGGGGTCAAAGGTCCGGAACTGGAAGAGAGCGCTAGCAGCTTGCCAGGCTGCCTCCACTGCAGGGACTCTCCAGGGGTGCTACCCCCACCCCGGGGGGCTTCTTCGACAGCTCTGGAGCCAGGCACGGCTTGGCTGCCTGTGCCAGGCCCATGTGGTGCCCTGAGCTCTGGGACTCTGAGGCTGAGAACTTCCAGAGCACAGTGGCTGCTTCACATCCCTGTGGGCTGCTGGGCACCCCCAGCCTCCAGGCCTTGGCCATTGTACCTGCCATGGAGCCCAGACACACAGCTGGGAGCAGCATACTTGGCATAAGGCTAGGTGGGCATCCTTCTGCCCCGGGAGTGGCTGATGGCTGGGGGGTGGGGGCAACTGCTGCTGTAGGGCCCTGTGGGCACCCTGCTATCGCCCTGCTGAGGACCTTCTGGAGCCTTTCTGAAGCCCTTCCCTCTGCTCCAGCATGCCCTGCACTTGCTCCCGCCTTGGCCTCTGTCCCCTGGACCTCACAGGTACCTCTCCCCTGGCCTTTCTGCTTCCTGTATTGACAGCCCTTCCTCTAGGACATCCCCCAGGCATCCAGCTGAAACTCAGACCTGGCCATACCACTCATCCTTTCAAACCTTTCCAGAGCTCCCCATCCCCATGAGTGGACCCCACCATGCTCTTTAGGCAGTCATGCAAGAGTCAGACTGCCTGCATCAGTATCTGGGCCCACCACTTGCTTGCTGTGTGGCCTTAGGCACATTACCTAACCTCTCTGGGCCTCGGTTTTCTCCTGTACAATGGGAATACTTTGCTTGTTTACTTCATGCAGTGGAGATGAACATTGAGTCAGATGGTAACAGACACTAAAGCTCTTGCCACACTGCCTGAAACAGAGTGGACCTCAATCAGCAGACACACTCAGTTCTGATGATCCGATTTCCTGCTGATGGCTCTGTCGTGGCACTCGACCCTAAGGAACAACTGGTTGCCCCTTCGCATGCTATGTTCCCTCACTCCAGGCCTGTGCACATGTGATCACTGCCTTCTGGGATGTCCTCTCCTCCCACTTAGCCTTTATGCCTCACTTCTTCCTTGGGGAAACCTCCTGAATTCTCCGGGCATCACGGGACCCTTCCAGCCCCTGCCATCCCTTGCTGCTTCCCTGGTCACAGCCCTTGTGACCTGCATGCTACCTGCCCAGGGCCAGGTCTGGGGCACTGGGGGCTGGCTGAGGAGCCGTGGGTACAGCCGGAGATGCTGCTGTTCTGGAGGGCGCTCCACCCGCCTGCAGGAGGCGCTCCAACACCAGCCACCTCTCAGGTTCAGGGCACGCTCCTGACCCTGGCTGCTCGGGTGCCACAGGCTGACTGACACTCACCGCCGTACACATCATGTAGCCCAGGCCGAAGTCGAAGCGGCACTGCTCGTTCATGGAGTAGTGCAGCCCCGGGAGCTGGGGCAGCACCGGCCAGTCATGGGCGAAGGGGTCGTCCCTCAGGCAGTCATAGGAGCTGTGAGGGGACACGCGGGCGCCGCAAGCAGCCTTCAGCGGAACTGGTCACCCAGCCAGTGAGGCAGCTGCAGCCCCTTCTGGAGCCGTGGTGGCCGGCCTGTCTGCTGTGCTGCCTCAGTTTCCCTGCTGCATCTCTTTCTTCGTGTAAGCTATCCAGGCATTCCGTGAAAGGTGGGGCTGCTGTGCCCACTTTCCATTCAAGGTCAGGCCCCTAACAGTGGGACCCCCCCACCCTGCCACACTGGCCTGCACTGCCCTCTTCCCTCCCCTTCCCTGTGGTCAGGCTGGAGGACCCGAGGTCTGAGGGCTCCGGGCACACGGGGGCCATGCGCCCTCCTGGAGCTGAGAGTGGGGCTGCGGGCTGTGCTCGGGGACCGGTGGTACTCACTGCAGGTAGCGGCTCAGCTCCTGCTGGCTGCAGCGGGACCAGTGGAAGCGGTGGAAGGCTGCCTGCACCAGCGGCGCCATGATGCTGCCCAACCGCACCTCATCACCACAGCGGTTGCCCTGCCCGTCGTGCTCCATGCCCAGCCTGTGCGGGGAGCCGAGGTGGCCTGGCTGGACCCTCACCTGCCCGCACGACCTGGAGGCTCCACCCCACAGCATGCCCCCTGAGCTAGGTGGTGCCCATTCCCTCCAGCTGGATTCCTAGAGCCAGGGGCACTTGGGGAGACTGCGCCCAGCGGCAGCCCCTCAGGATCCTGCCCTCCAGGCGGGGCCTGGTTCGGGACAGCGTGTGGAGGTTGAGGCATCGCGGTCCTGGGTCTCCGGGCACCTCCCCTCACACTCAGCGGAGTGGGCGCACATCCGTGCACAGATCCGGGGCCCTGTGAGGTTTCCCAACCCCTGAGCTCCAAAGCACAGGTCGTATCTGGGAATGCACAGCCACATGGGGTCTGGCTCTATCCTGGACAAGGCTCCCTGGGAGCCCCTGTCACTCATCTGTAACATGGGTAAGGAGCCCCCAGCCCAGGGGCTCCATGGCACCCACTCAGCACTCATGTGCTTCCTCCCTCGGTTTTGTTCCCTCGGCAGAAAGGGGACTCAGGCCAGCCCTGCACAGTGCTGGGAGGTCAGCACATACCAAGAGCTTTCCATCCAGGGCATGGCCCTCTTGGGGCACAGAGGAGAAGTGGGGCTCCTCTGAGTCTGGGCCTTTCCCCCACAAGGACGGTGAGGCCACTTACACATGACCGGTCTCGTGGGCCACCACGAACGCTGAGGAGAAGCCGTCCTCGTGGTTCAGGGTGCAGCTGCGGACCGGATGGCACATGCCTGTGACAGGGGCATAGCCTGCGAGGAGACAAAGGGCAGCTCCAGCTCCCTGGCCAAGCCCTGCCTGAGTCAGGGGCCCTGGCCCCGAAGCTCCCCACCGCCCCTGAGCAAAAGAGTAGAGCCAACTGCGCCCGCTGGCAGAACTCAGGAGATGCCCGCCTGGTCAGCAGCCTCATCTCTGCACCTGGGTCATCCCCAAGGGCAGGGCTCCCCGCGAGGACTCTGCCACCTCAGCAGCCTCCTCCCTGCCATCCCCTTTCGTGTCGCCTATCTTCCCTGTTCAGTCAGTCAGCCAGTGACCTTCTGGCCCCCAGGCAGCCTGCTGCCCCCACACCTCCGCCTGCTGCTGCAGGTGCCCGAACCCTTGTCTGCCTGGCGTCGCGGCCTGAGCCTATGCCCCGGGGAGGGTTTTCCCTGCTCCTCCGGGTGAGCCCCCGTGGCTACAGTGCACAGCGGCCTGCAGTGATGCTGCGCCCAGAAGCCGCTCAGGGCAGAGCCGGGTGGCGAGAGCCAAGGCGCCAGGCTGCCCCTTGAGTCACGCTGACGGGACTGGCCAAGGAGCCTGAACGAGCGACGTGCCTCCAGGAGCCCTCAGCCAGCAAACCCTGCCCTCCAGCCCAGAAGATTCTGAGTCACGTTCCTGCCAAAGGGCTCCCCTCTTCCAGGGGTCTGTCAGGAAGGAACCGAGGCTGGGCAAGGTCCCCCCAGGATGGAGGGTGGGGAGTGGGAGTGGGAAGGGGTTTGCAGCAGGCCATATCCCCCAGTAAAGATGCCCAAGGGCCCTCTGGCCACCCCCACCCCAGTCAAGCAGCTTTGCAAGAACCACTGAATCACAGGCAACAGTGAGGAGACGTAGGGCATTTTGCCAACCCAGAGGTTCTGTGGCAAAGGAAGCAGTCGGAACCGGAGACTGACAGGAGCGAGGGGAGGACTGCGGACTGAGCTGGAGCAGCCCAGGCAGGAGCGCAAGAAGGCCTCAGGTGGCCGGCCTGTGCAGCAGCTGAGGCCCGGGAGGGCCGAGGCTCATTACAAGGTCGCTTCAGATGTCCCAGGGGGAGCCTTCCAGGGTGACATTCCCATGCAAGGAGAGGGCACGATGCTGAGACCCGACCCAAAACTGAGGGAAACCAGAGAATGCAGCTACGCCACTGGCCCCTGGATGAGATAAAGAAGTGCATCCAGAGCTGTGTGTGCCAAAGGGGGCCTCTACCAAGATGTCCGGGGTCTCCCTTGAGGCCCACCAAGCGAGGAGCCCCGATCAGCGCTCAGAAGCCTGACCCAGCCCCACCCACTCCTCTCAGACCCCCAGGGAGGATCCCAAGGCAATTTGTTCAAAGGGAAAGTAGAGAAGAACAGGAGGAGGTCATGGTGGCCCTCCAGTATGCTGGATTTAGACTTGTTTGTGAAAGCATAGTAATCTAACTATGTCTTTTCCCCTTGTAATAGGAAAATGAAAATCTTATTTTTTGCTTTGCAGATTTTGAGATGATTGTTCTTGAGTCAGTGTACCCAAGCAAATCAGTGTGCCAGGCTTGCTTATGATTGTGCTACAGTGCAAACATTTCTCATTCACCCCATCTTGGGCCTTTCTGATCTGAAGATTTGAAAAGTATCTTTATCATTATTTTTGTGTCTTTCTTACTGTATTTTGCTGTTGTTCTCTCTTTCTGGAAGCTTTACGAGATAATTACTGTACCTCTTGGATGCAGCTTCCATGTCTCCTAACTTTTCCTTCATATTTTAATCTTTTTGGATACTCTTGACTTTCTATTTCAGTTTTGAATTTTCATATCTTTAATTTCATAAGAAAACTCTTTGTTATTCTCCTATTCTTCCTTGCAATCTGTTCTGCGTTCAGGGTTGTATTTCCTCCAAGGTTCTGGGAATATTCCTCTTTTAAGAAGTTCATTCTCTCAATTACCTGTTTCCTCTGGAGTCAGTTTTCCAATTTTGTTTTGCATCTAGGCCCATCTTTTTCATGTTATAAGTTAAAAAAAAAATGTCTGGTAATCCTTGGCGGACCTCTTACCTTTTTAAATGAAAGTTGAGCCCACTTAATGTAAAAGGCATAAGTCATAGGATACAACAAGTGAATTACCACAAAGGCATCACACCACAGTAGCCACTTCCCCCGCCAAGAAATAAAAGTGACTTAGCACCGCAGGAGCCCCTTCTTGTTGCTTCCAGGCAAGACTCCCCTTCCTCCCACTCTCCTCACTTTTAACACCACAGATTAGTTCTGCCCACGTCCAAACTGGAAATAAATGGAATCAGAAGTACACATTCTTCTCTGCCTGGCTTCTTCCACTCAATGTTCAGTGTTTGAGATTCATCCATGGTGTGATGTGCAATGGTACTACTTTCCTGGCTGTGTGAATATATCACAATTCCTTTGCCCACTCTCCTCTTCATGGATTTAAGGTACTCTCTATTTAGGAGTTATTGCATGTAATGCTGTGAAGAACATCCCTGCATAATGCACACGTGGGCACACGTGCCTGCACATGTTGGGTGTGTGTCTAGGAGTGTGTAGCTATTGGGAGATGTACTCTGGACTTTAGATACTGCTAAACAGTTTTCCAAAGTAGCTGCACCAATTTATATTCCTACCAGCGGAGCATGAGAATAACAGCCCCATCCTCACTAAAATGTGGTATTTTCAGTCTTTTTAAATTTTAGCCATTCTGTTAGGTGTGTCTGGTGTCTTGTTTCACTTTTCATCCATTTCCCTCATGTCTACGGAGGCTGAGCACCTTTCATGTATTTACTGATCGATCATTCAGGTTTTTTAAGAGCCTGATAAAGTTTCTTGTCTATTGTTCTACAGGGTTGTTCGCTTATTATTATTATAATACATTTTTCAGAGTTCATATATTTCATATATAAGTTCTCTATTAGACATATTAGGAATATTTTCCCCAGTGGACTAATAGTGCCTTAACGAACAAAAGCTTTTAATGTTAATATGGTACTACTCATCTTGCCCATTGTGGTTAGTGCTTTTTATCTCTTTTGTAAAGAAATTATCTCTAACTCCAAGAAATATGGAGATACTCTCCTATATTATCTTCTTTAAGTTTTATTATTTCACCTTTCATATCTTAGATCTAAGATCTACTTAAGATCCAAAACATCCACAAATTTGATGTTCATATATAGAGACATAGGCTAATGTCCATAGATGCAGAAAAAGCATTTGAAAAAATTCAACACCCACTTATGATAAAAACTCTCAATGCATGGGTGTAGGGGGAATGTGCCTTAATACATTAAAGACCATATATGATAAACCAAAAAACTAGCATCATAATAATGAAAAGCTGAAAGGTCAGGAACAAGACAAGGGTGCCCACTTGCTACTTGTATTCAACACAGTATGAGAAGGCCTCACCAGAGCAATTAGCCAAGAAAAAGAATAAAAGGCATCCAAATAGGTAAGGAAGAAGTAAAACTGTCACTATTTGCAGATGACATGATATTATACCTAGGAAACTCTAAAGACTCCACCAAAAAACTGTTTGAACTAATAAATGAATTCAGTAAAGTTGCAGGATAAAAAATTGATATACAAAATCAGTTGTATTTCTATACACTAACAACGAACTATCGAAAAGAGAAATGAAGAAAACAATCCCATTTGCAATAGCTGAGACAGGGAAAAACCTAAGTGTCCGCAGATGGATAAAAGAGTAAGTCAGACAAAGACAAATACTATATGATCTCACTTATATGTGGAATCTTAAAAGACTAAAAAAACAAAAACCAAAGTACTCATAGATACAGAGAACAGATTGGTGGCAATAGTCTATACATATCGATTAGACCAAGTTTCTCATTCAAGTCTTCCGTATCCTTAATGATGGTTTTATCTGCTGTCCTATAGGTTACAAAGGAGAGTGTGTTAAAATATTCAACTATGATTGTAGACTTGTCAACTTCCTTTAGATATATCTCAGTTTTATATAGTTTGGATTTTTAAGTAAGATCCCTTAATTGTTAAAGGTTGAAAACTTCCTCAAATTTGTTTTCCCAAAATCAGGGAAAGCAAACTCTGAAACCTAGCCTCAGATTCTGCCCAGACTTGGGGCTACCAGCCCCAGACCCTGCCCGGGTCACCTCGTCAGATCTTTGCTGTTCCCCAGGGGGATGCCATCTCCGAGTGGAAATGTCAGAGGCCCTGGTGGCTTCTGAGAGCCAGGAGGTCACTAGCACTCCCCCAGGCTCTCACTGGGCTGGGCAGCCTCAGCACCCCCTGCCCTGACACGTCCCGTTGGGGCCAGGGTCACTAGAAAGGCCAGCTGCTCACGCCCAGCCTCCCTCCTTCCTGCACCCCCACAGGGGCGAGCTCACCTTGCATGCCAGAGGGGCCGAAGTCCTGCCTCGTGAGGAAGATGGCATGATCGTGGTACTCGTCGTGGCCTGTATCCGGCTTCTGCTGGAGGTAGGCCCAGCGGCAGACATTCTCCAGGCTCTGTGAGGGGTTCCCAATCTCGATGAGGCTCGTGGACTGCAGGGGTGGGAGAGACGGAGGAGAGGGGTTAGCAACTGGTGGCCAGACGGGGCCTGAGCAGGCTGCAGAGTTCACAGGCCCCTGCTGGGGACCTGGTACGGGTGGCGCCATGCCTGGTCCCTCTGTGGACCTCCCTCCCACCTGGCTCTGTTCTTCTGAATGAATGAATGACACCCCGGCCGCACACGTGTGCGTGAGTACCCCCAACACCCACTGCACAGCTTTCGGTTGAGATGTGGAAGCAGAGCTCTGAGGCCATCGGAGGCCTCCAGAGGCCCGTCAGCCCGCCCTCTCCCAGGCTCCCTGCATTCCCCTAGGCACCTATCCTGTCTGCACAGGCTGCGCACAGGAGGCAAGTGCAATTCAGACCTCACCCTGCAGAGCTCATGGCTCTGGCAGGGCCCAGGGCCGAGAACACAGGACTCCCAGTAAGGCAGGAAGACCCAGAGAAAGGGGAGGATCCTGTTTTCCCTGTTTGAAGGGATTCACAGAAAATGACAATGGAGAGAGAAAAAAAAACTGCAGCAGATACAGCAAATGAGCTATGTAAGGAACAGGGGCATAGAGATAATTCCCTCAGGAACATCGACAGGAGGCCACTGGGTGCCACCACATTCCGTTTTGTATCATGATGCATACCTGATAGCAAGCTGGCCACAGGACTGGAGCATGGAAGCCCACCCTGTATCATGGTGCGGGTGTTCACCCTTTCATTCAATCTGCACAACTACCTTGGGAGGCAGCAAGCACCCCAAGGTTCAGAGAGGTCGAGTAACTTGCCCCAGGATGCACAGCTAGGAAGCCTGAAAGCAAAGCCTATGTTCAACCTTCTGCCCTAAACTGACTCCCCAAATAAAACACCACTGCATCATCTCAGAAGCAAGGCTCCTGTGAGTGGCATGCTTCCTTTTCTCTCTGGAGTCCTTACACCAGGCATTCTGGTTTCTGCTCTCCCCACATGCTCCCACTACTGAAGAGGTTCCCTCCAAGCACGGAGTCCTGAGCACGTCCTTTTTCTCTTTAAAGATACCTTAAATGTCCATAAACGTAGAGAAATGCACTCCTTGGTAGAATGTATGAGGTGTTCTGTTTCTCCTCTTACATAAATACAGCCATCAAGCATAGCCATGTCTCTCTTCATGTGCATAGGCAGCAAAGATTAGAAACTATTGCTAGTAAGCCAGGGTGTTCCAGAAGAAGGAAGAATGATTCAAGGCTAGGGAGGGCAGGTCATGGGCCAGGGGTCTTGTGTGTTACCCAGGTCAATGCCTTACAAGACGGTGAGCCAGATCCCAAGTCCCAGGCACAGAGCCGCCATTCCTGGGATATGAAGCTACTTATCTTAACAAGCTGGGGTGAGTTCTAGTCAAGTGAGTCACAGGCTGGAGCGGGAGGTCTGGGGACAAGGACCCGCAGGACACTGGCACAGAGATGGAGAGCCCACGGAGGACAGAGGGGGGCACTCCTGCCACCTCGTGACTGGGAGGAATGTGCGACCAGCTCTGGCCAGCCAGCTATTAGCAGAAGTGACATGTGTCTCTTCCCTGCTGGAGCATTGAACTGAGCACACGAGACCCTCCAGAGATCTCCCATGTGAACCGGCAATGCTGAGGTGGCAGCTGCTCTGCCACCCAGTCAGTCCCTGAGTGACAATGAGGCCCAAGTCTTCTGCCCACTCACACTGAACACGCAGTGCGAGCAGGACCGAGGCCTCGCTGTTGTGAGCCACGGGCGCGCAGGGCTCGTTCGCTTCTGTAGTGCAGCTCTGCCCACCCCGACCGGCCCAGGAGGGACAGAGGGAGGGGATGCGGCATCTGCACCACACTGCACCACAGGTCTGTCCACCCCTGGGTGGTGATCCTTGGGGGGTCGCAGCTGGGACAGAGGATTCAGGGGAAAGGATTTTCCTTCCATGGCATGAGCTTTGGGAGGAAAGAGAAGAAAGGGGGCCTCCTGGGTGGCTCTGGTTCGGTGCGAGAGTTTGGGGCCTGTGGTTGTGCCCACCCAGCCTAAGATTGCCAGCATGAGTCCAGAGGGTGATCACACAGGCCACAGGTGACCACTTCACCAGGACAACGCAGAGCCCAGTGGGGCTCAGCAGCCTCACAGGCTGTCCCCAGTGGAAAGGCTTTGTTGCCCCAGGTCCTGTCACCCAGCCCAAATGTCGGGAGATTATTTTCCATGATGAACCTGTCTGCCTGCAGGGTCCAAAGTGTCATGTGTTCAGACAGTTCTATTCGGTCCCCTCCAGTGCCCTGGTGGCTGCAGTTACTCTTCTGACAACAGCAGCCCAGCCTCTTGTCTGTTAATATGGGTCGAACCCCAGGCTCAGGGGTGGAGGGCCCAGGCCTGGCCATCCCAGCACCTCGTCTTGCCAGCGCCATATTGGGTCAGGGGAACACATGACCAAAGTGGGCCAAGGTGTCAGAAAGGGTGAGCCTGGGAGCCTGGAGCTGCTGGAGCCCCCTTGCCACCAGGGGAGGAGACCCCACCCGAGGAAGGAGCCGACACAGCTGGTGAGAGGTTAATGCTGGGCGACCTCACATGGCCACCTGGCTCACCCAGGCCCGAGGCCAGCCTTCACGGGTCTGTCTGTGATCTGTCAGTGCATAATAAGTTATTCCAAAACTTTTTTTTTTTGTTATCATTAATCTACAATTACATGAGGAACATTATGTTTACTAGGCTTCCCCCTTCACCAAGTCCCCCCACATACCCCTTCACAGTCACTGTCCATCAACATAGTAAGATTATGTAAAATCACTACTTGTCTTCTCTGTGTTGCACAGCCCTCCCCATTCCCACCCCCACATTATACATGCTAATCGTAATACCCCCTTTCTTCTTCCCCGCCCTTATCCCTCCCTTCCCTCCCATTCTCCCCAGTCTCTTTCCCTTTGGTAACTGTTAGTCCTTTCTTGGGTTCTGTGATTCTGCTGCTGTTTTGTTCCTTCAGTTTTTCTTTGTTCTTATACTCCGCATATGAGTGAAATCATTTGGCATTTGTCTTTCTCTGCCTGGCTTATTTCACTGAGCATAATACCCTCTAGCTCCATCCATGTTGTTGCAAATGGTAGGACTTGATTTCTTCTTATGGCTGAATAATATTCCATTGTGTATATGTACCACATCTTCTTTATCCATTCATCTACTGATGGACACTTAGGTTGCTTCCATTTCTTGGCTGCGATAAACATAGGGGTGCATCTGTCTTTTTCAAACTGGGCTGCTGCATTCTTAGGGTAAATTCCTAGGAGTGGAATTCCTGGGTCAAATGGGATGTCTATTTTGAGCATTTTGAGGAGTCTCCATACTGCTTTCCATAATGGTTGAACTAACTTACATTCCCACCAGCAGTGTAGGAGGGTTCCCCTTTCTCCACAACCTCGCCAACATTTGTTGTTGTTTGTCTTTTGGATGGCAGCCATCCTTACTGGTGTGAGGTGATATCTCATTGTGGTTTTAATTTGCATTTCTCTGATAACTAGCAATGTGGAGCATCTTTTCATGTGTCTATTGGCCATCTGAAATTCTTCTTTGGAGAACTGTCTGCTCAGCTCCTCTGCCCATTTTTTAATTGCATTATTTGCTTTTTGTTTGTTGAGGTGTGTGAGCTCTTTATATATTTTGGATGTCAAGCCTTTATCGGATCTGTCATTTATGAATATATTCTCCCATACTGTAGGGTACTTTTTTGTTCTATTGATGGTGTCCTTTGCTGTACAGAAGCTTTTCAGCTTGATGTAGTCCCACTTGTTCATTTTTGCTATTGTTTTCCTTACCTGGGGAGATATGTTCATGAAGAAGTCGCTCATGTTTATGTCCAAGGGATTTTTGCCTATGTTTTTTTCTAAGAGTTTTATGGTTTCATGACTTACATTCAGGTCTTTGACTATTTCGAGTTTACTTTTGTGTATGGGGTTAGACAGTGATCCAGTTTCATTCTCTTGCATGTAGCTGTCCAGTTTTACCAGCACCATCTGTTGAAGAGACTGTCATTTCCCCATTGTATGTCCATGGCTCCTTTATCGAATATTAATTGACCATATATGTTTGGGTTAATGTCTGGAGTCTCTATTCTGTTCCACTGGTCTGTGGCTCTGTTCTTGTGCCAGTACCAAATTGTCTTGATTACTGTGGCTTTGTAGTAGAGCTTGAAGTTGGGGAGCAAGATCCCTCCCACTTTATTCTTCCTTCTCAGGATTGCTTTGGCTATTCAGGGTCTTTGGTGTTTCCATATGAATTTTAGAACTATTTGTTCCAGTTTGTTGAAGAATGTTGTTGGTAATTTGATAGGGATTGCATCAAATCTGTATATTGCTTTGGGCAGGATGGCCATTTTGACGATATTAATTCTTCCTAGCTAAGAGCATGGGATGAGTTTCCATTTGTTAGTGTCCTCTTTAATTTCTCTTAAGAGTGTCTTATAGTTTTCAGGGTATAGGTCTTTCACTTCCTTGGTTAGGTTTATTCCTAGATATTTTATTCTTTTTGATGCAATTGTGAATGGAATTGTTTTCCTGATTTCTTTTTCTGTTGGTTCATTGTTAGTGTATAGGAAAGCCACAGATTTCTGTGTGTTAATTTTGTATCGTGCAACTGCTGTATTCTGATATCAGTTCTAGTAGTTTTGGAGTGGAGTCTTTAGGGTTTTTTATATATAATATCATGTCATCTGCAAATAGTGACAGTTTAACTTCTTCTTTACCAATCTGGATTCCTTATATTTCTTTGTTTTGTCTAATTGTCATGGCTAGGACCTCCAGTACTATGTTAAATAACAGTGGGGAGAGTAGGCATCCCTGTCTTGTTCCTGATCTCAGAGGAAAAGCTTTCAGCCTTTATTATTTCAGCCTATATTTATCATATATGGCCTTTATTATGTTGAGGTACTTGCCCTCTATGCCCATTTTGCTGAGAGTTTTTATCATGAATGGATATTGAATTTTGTTGAATGCTTTTTCAGCATCTATGGAGATGATCACGTGGTTTTTTTCCTTCTTTTTGTTGATGTGGTGGATGATGTTGATGGATTTTCGAATGTTGTACCATCCTTGCATCCCTGGGATGAATCCCACTTGATCATGGTGTACGATCCTTTTGATGTATTTTTGAATTCGGTTTACTAATATTTTGTTGAGTATTTTTGCATCTACGTTCATCAGGGATATTGGTCTGTAATTTTCTTTTTTGGTGGGGTCTTTGCCTGGTTTTCTTATTAGGGTGATGTTGGCTTCATAGAATGAGTTTGGGAGTATTCCCTCCCCTTCTATTTTTTGGAAAACTTTAAGGAGAATTGGTATTATTTCTTCTCTGTATGTCCGATAAAATTCCGAGGTAAATCCATCTGGCCCGGGGGTTTTGTTCTTGGGTAGTTTTTGGATTACCGCTTCAATTTCTTTGCTCGTAATTGATTTGTTTAAATTTTGTGTTTCTTCCTTGGTCAGTCTTGGAAGGTTGTATTTTTCCAGGAAGTTGTCCATTTCTCCTAGATTTTCCAGCTTGTTAGCATATAGGTTTTCATAGTATTCTCTAATAATTCTTTGTATTTCTGTTGGGTCTGTCGTGATTTTTCCTTTCTCATTTCTGATTCTGTTAATATGTGTTGATTCTCTTTTTCTCTTAATAAGTTTGGCAGAGGCTTATCTATTTTGTTTATTTTCTCGAAGCACCAGCTCTTGGTTTCATTGATTTTTTCTATTGTTTTATTCTTCTCAATTTTATTTATTTCTTCTCTGATCTTTATTATATCCCTCCTTCTGCTGACTTTAGGCCTCATTTGTTCTTCTTTTTCCAATTTTGATAATTGTGACATTAGACTATTCATTTGGGATTGTTCTTCCTTCTTTAAGTATGCCTGGATTGCTATATATTGCTATATACTTTCCTCTTAAGACTACTTTCGCTGCATCCCACAGAAGTTGGGGCTTTGTGTTGATGTCATTTGTTTCCATATATTCTTTGATCTGTATTTTAATTTGTTCGTTGATCCATTGATTATTTAGCAGCATGTTATTAAGCCTCCATGTGTTTGTGAGCCTTTTTGTTTTCTTTGTACAATTTATTTCTAGTTTTATACCTTTGTGATCTGTAAAGTTGGTTGGTAGAATTTCAATCTTTTGAAATGTATTGAGGCTCTTTTGTGGCCTAGTATGTGGTCTATTCTGGAGAGTGTTCCATGTGCACTCGAGAAGAATGTGTATCCTGTTGCTTTTGGATGTAGAGTTCTATACATGTCTATTAGGTCCATCTGTTCTAGTGTGTTCTTCAGTGCCTCCGTGTCCTTACTTATTTTCTGCCCAGTGGATCTATCCTTTGGAGTGAGTGGCGTGTTGAAGTCTCCTAAAATGAATGCATTGCATTCTATTTCCTCCTTTAATACTGTTAGTATTTGTTTCACATATGCTGGTGCTCCTGTGTTGGGTGCATATATATTTATAATGGTTATATTCTCTTGTTGGACTGAGCCCTTTATCATTATGTAATGTCCTTCTTTATCTCTTGTTACTTTCTTTGTTTTGAAGTCTATTTTGTCTGATACTAGTACTGCAACACCTGCTTTTTTCTCCCTGTTGTTTGCATGAAGTATCTTTTTCCATCCCTTGACTTTTAGTCTGTGCATGTCTTTGTGTTTGAGGTGAGTTTCTTGCAAGCAGCATATAGATGGGTCTTGCTTTTTTATCCATTGTATTACTCTGTGTCTTTTGATTGGTGCATTCAGTCCATTTACATTTAGGGTGATTATTGAAAGATATGTACTTATTGCCATTGCAGCTTTAGATTCCTGGTTACCAAAGGTTCAAGGTTAGCTTCTTTAGTACCTTACTGTCTAACTTAACTTGCTTATTGAGCTGTTATAAACACTGGTGTTTCTTTATTCCTCTCCCTTCTTATTCCTCCTCCTCCATTCTTCATATGTTGGTTGTTTTATTCTGTGCTCTTTTGTGTTTCCTTTAAGTGCTTTCGTGGGTAGTTGATTTTATTTTTTGCCTTTAGTTAGTATTTAGTTGGTCTGCTTTCTTTGCTGTGATTTTATTTTCTCTGGTGACATCTATTTAGTCTTAGGAGTGCTCCCATCTAGAGCAGTCCCTCTAAAATACCCTGTAGAGGTGGTTTGTGGGAGGCCAATTCTCTCAACTTTTGCTTGTCTGGGAATTGTTTAATCCCTCCTTCATATTTAAATGATAATCATGCTGGATACAGTAGTCTTGGTTCAAGGCCCTTCTGTTTCATTGCATTAAATATATCATGCCATTCTCTTCTGGCCTGTAAGGTTCTGTTGAGAAGTCTGATGATAGTCTGATGGGTTTTCCTTTGTAGGTGACCTTTTTCCTCTCTCTAGCTGCCTTTAAAACTCTGTCCTTGTCCTTGATCTTTGCCATTTTAATTATTATGTGTCTTGGTGTTGTTCTCCTTGGGTCCGTTCTGTTGGAAGTTCTGTGTACTTTTGTGGTCTGATCAATTATTTCCTCCCCAAGTTTGGGGAAGTTTTCAGCCATTATTTCTTCAAAGACACTTTCTATCCCTTTTCTCTCTCTTCTTCTTCTGGTACCCCTATGATGCAGATATTGTTCCTTTTGGATTGGTCGCACAGTTCTCTTAATATTGTTTCATTCCTTGAGATCCTTTTATCTCTCTCTGCATCAGCTTCTCTGTGTTCCTGTTATCTGGTTTCTATTCCACCAATGGCCTCTTGCATCTTATCCATTCTGCTTATAAATCCTTCCAGAGATTGTTTCATTTCTGTAATCTCCCTCCAGATGTCATCCCTTAGCTCTTGCATATTTCTCTGCAGCTCTGTCAGCATGGTTATGACCTTTATTTTGAATTATTTTTCAGGAAGATTGGTTAGGTCTATTTCCTTCTCAGGGTTGACTCTGTGATATTGGTCTGTATCAAATTCTTCTGCCTGTTCATGGTGATAGAGGTAGTTGTGCAGAGCTTGTGCATGTGTCGGCTGGGAGAATGTCCCTTCTTGCTGGTTTGTGGCCTTCCTCTCCTGGGAGAACAGCAACCTCTAGCAGCTTGTGCTGGGCAGCTGCACGCAGACGGGGCCTCTGATTCTTGCCCAGCCACTGTGGAGTTAAGCTCCGCGGTTGCTGTGGGTGTGGCCAGCCTCAATCTGCTGCTCCAATATGGCGGAGCCGCGTCGGAGGGGAAACGGGCGGGAGGCTGTTTATCTTCATGAGGGGCCTCCGAGCTGCGCTGCCGCCCAGGGGATTAGGGTGCCCAGAGTTCCCTGGGATTCCCAGCTGCTGGGCTAAGTGTCCCAGGATGCTTCCATCCAGTTGTGGGGTCCCTGTCCCTTTAAGACTTTCAAAAAGCACTCACTTTTCTTTGTCCAGGGGCGCTGACTACGGGAACCCACTCACAGGTCTTACTGCCCTGTTTCCCTAGTATCCAGCACCCCACTCCCTGTGTGTCTGTGCTCCCAGTGCAGATGGCTAGGGCTGGCTATTTAGCAGTCCCGGGCTCCCTCTCTCTCCCTGCGCCGACTCCTCTCCTCCCGCTGGGAGCTGGGGTGAGGAGCCTCGGGTTGTATCTTACCCCCTTCGGGAGGCGCTGGGTTCTCGCAGGTGTGGATCTAGTCTGGCTGTTGTCCTGTGTCTTCTGGTCTCTCTTTTAGGAATAGTTGTATTTGTTGTATTTTCAAAAATATATACGGTTTTGGGAGGAGATTTCCACTGCTCTACTCATGCTGCCATCTTGGCTCCACCTCAGTATAAAACTTTTTGACCTGAAAAACTCCAGACACTTGTAATCTCATGGTTTCTGTGGGTCAGGAATCCAGCACAAATTTAGCCGGGTGCTCTTTGCCGGCAAGCTGGGGCTGGGGCTGCAGTCTCAGTGGAAGGCTCCCACATTCAACGCCAGGCTGCTGGCAGGACTCGGCTCCTCACAGGCTGCTGGGCCAAGGATTCCTTGCCACACTGGGCAGGCCTCTACCCACCTGGAAGCCTTCCTTCTGTGGCATGAGTGACCAGAGAGGCAGCCGGCAGAGAATATCCAAGACAGAAGCTGAAGTCTATAAGTGAATCTCGGTTCTGCCCACCCTTGATGAGGGGAGGGCACTAAGTCAGAGCATGAATACCAGGTGGCAGGGTCCCCAAGGGACATCCTAGAGGCCACTGGCCACAGAGGTGCATCTCATTTATGCATGTTGGAAAATTTCTCCTGAGAAAGTCGATATGAGTTGTGGTTGTCACCTGAAGCAGAGAGTCGTGAGCAGCCCCTTCTCCCTTGGGGGAACCATGGGAACCCCAGGCAGGGTGGTGGCTGGCAGAGGAGAGCCCATGGCTGGTCTCTGGAGTCCAGCCACTCACTATGTCCCACATGGGTGAGAGAAAAGCTCTGGTCATATCTCTGAGCAGACTTAAGAATCCAGCCAGAAAGGCACACCTGTATCAGGGTCAGAGAGTAGGAGTAAGGCCACAGGGCAGGGGACAGAGCCCAGGCAGGAGCCAGGCTGGGGCAGGATGAGGATGAGCAGTTGGGGGTGCAGAGAGGCCCGAGTGCTTGAGGGGTGGGTGCGTGGGAAGTGCTGAGAGGGTGCTGCAAACCCGAGTACCTACAGAGGTGAAGCAGGTGAGAAATCAGTGAGGCAGGTTGGCTGTAGGAAAAACAAGTCTTCTATTCTGCCAGTTTGGAAGGGCTAAGGGTACAGAGGAACACTTCCTGCTGTGATAAAGAAAGTGGGGTAATAAGGAGTGGTGAGGACTGCAGCACAGCAAGGAGCCCGTGCACAGCTGATGGGGCGATGGCACTTGGTGCCAGTCTACTTCTGAGCATGCCAGAACAGAGGCCTGGAGCTGCCAGAGCGGATTTCCTGGGTCAGTCTTTGAATCTGGATTTTACAAAGAAGCCACTTCAAAGTAAATGTTGACTTAAATTATGTGGACAAAAACAAGACACCCAGGTCACCAGGTTGAGAACGCTGGAATCAAGGCCCCCAAGCAGGGAGCCCCTCCAACATGTCCTTCCAGCTGGGCCTGACACTGGAGAGCACCAGCTTCCTCCCGGATGCTGGGTTTGTAAGGCTCAGCCCAGGTGCATAGCCCCTCTGGCAACCACAGTGAGTTCGCCGCTGTGGCAGGATAATTTATGAAAATATAGGTTTGCGTTTTGTTCTTGCCTTTCCTTTCCTTTGCCCATTCCAAGACGGCAGCCTGCCGCTTGCTTTCTCCAGCCCCACAGGGGTGTGCTGCTGGCCCAGAGCAGAAGCTGTCTGGGGCTCGCTCTCGGCTTTTCAGTTCCAAAGGCTCTTCCAGGGGAGGGGCTGCCCTGGGGTAAGGGGGCCATGGACCAGCTGCCCAGATGGGACCCGAGGGGCTGGGAGGGAGATTTCAGGGCTCTGGCATCTGAGATGTGGAGTTGCTTGTGTTTCCCATTTCTCTGCCCATGCCCCACTTTCTCCAGGTCCTGGCCCATCTCAGATGGGCACAAAGGAACCAAGGGCAGGGTCCTTGTCCTGCTAGGTCCGGGGCATTCAGGAGGGTGTTGGGTTCCCAGGGGCCAGCCCGCAACCTGACGCAGACCATGGGTGGTAGGCAGTGAGGTGAAGGGTGCCTCCAGGGCATTGAGGCAGGAGTGGGGACAGAAGCAGGACAGTGTGAAGTGGGGTGTAGCTGGTGCCATGTCCACAGAGTTGGGACCCCGAGGTGGCAGGAGATGAGCAAGAGAGGTGTGGGGCTGGCAGGTTGCAGGAAGAGGGAGGTTTCTGGCTGGATGGCAGGCCCAGTGGGGCCTGTGGAGGGAGCATGGGGAGGGACTGCAGACAGGGGCCTCGTGCAGCCCACGGTGCCCGGGAACATGTCACAGAACTACCTTTCCCTGCCCAGCTCCTCACTGTGTAAGAGCTTGGTGGGCCTGGCTCCTGCTTCTCGGGGTGCTCTGCCCACCCCCGATGAGAGCAGCCTGGGACCCAAGTTAGACCCGTGGGACAGGTTCAGAAAGACTAAAGCAGGTTGGCCTGGCAGCGACCCACCCCACAGCCCTCCATGAGCTCCTACCTCCTCTCCCAGGCCCAAACTCCCCCCCACCGATTCCTCCCATGTCCCCAGAGGCCTCGGCCTCCCCGTAGGTTCCCCACACCTCAAAGGGCCCCTCAGTGACAGGATGACCGCGCAGAGGGCCTGGGAGGGAGGTCACCTGAGTCCCAGTTGTCCCTCCTGCCACCAGCCGGCCTCCTCCCAGCCCATACCCACACAGCCCTCCGTGGCCCCACTCTCCGGGCCCCACGACCCTGCCACTCCCCACCGTGCCAGGTATCACGGTGCACCAGCTGCGGCTCTCCTCCGAGGAAGGAGAGGAGACAGACTCATCTACTTCTCCCGTTCAGTGTCTCTCTGAAGGGACAGAAAGGGACTAAGAGTTGCCTGTTTCTCTCACCCAAGTCACTTAGATCACCCGTATTCCTCCAGGCCCCAAAGGCCTCTCCTGGCTGCCTGCTCATCTCTGCACAGGCGTCTCCAGAAAAGACTTTCTGTATGCCTGTGCTGGGGTGGGGATGGACCCTGTGTGAGGAAAGCGAGGGGGCGGCTGCAGAACCAGCTGTGGACCTCCCAGACGAGCTGGCCCTTCCCCAGAGGGAGCTGCGTGCGCCAGCTGTCCAGGGGAGCTGCAGTGGGGCAGTGGATGGGGCATTTCTGCACCCTGGGGCCTGGCCCACCATGAGCGTGTTGCGGGGCTCCAGGTTGACAACATAATCATCCAATCAAAGCTGTGCAACAAACTGCCCTTAAGCGCTTCTATGACACTGTTTTCTGGATGAGGAGCCACACCTCTGACAACTGAAGGAACTCACCCCAAGTCTCACCTCTAGAAAAAGGGGGAGGTGGCCTTCCAGGTGTTTATTCTCCACGGGGACGGAAAAGGAGGGGCAGAGCCCTAAGCAGACCACCAGATGGCGCTGCTGCCCCGAGAACGGCGGTGCCGGGGCTGGGCTGGCTACGGGCCACAGGATCCTGGGGCTGTAGCTCTGAGTGGCGGTGGGCAGGGGGACAAGGAGGACCTTAGAGGCAGCTCTGGTGTCCCACCCTAAAGAAGGCAATTAAGAGCTGTGCAAAAAGTTCTGTTCCAATCATTGCTCTTTGACATTTCCATCGTTCGCTCTTGAATGAACTGAATTATTTATGCTCTTTCCCTCCTTCGGTCAAGGAGACAGCAGGAAAGCAGGAAAATGGGACTGGCAGCCTGGAGGCCAGTCTTGAGAACCACACGAGGCCACGAGAAGGCTCTGCTGCTGCAGCCACATTCAGGGAGGCCCACAGGCCATAAATCCATCCAGCAGCTCATCAGGGCACAGGCAGGTGACAGGTGGGGCTCCCCTGGGGCTGGAGACCTGTTGATCTTTTAATGCTCCGTGATTTTGGACAAGTTTCCTCACTATCCTGAGCTCTCCATCTGCAAAATGGGCACACAGTGCAGAGCCAGCAGCACATGGCTTCTGCCCACAATGGTCAGCACCTACAAATGCCCCTTGTCCTTGCTGCTGTAATGGTGATGATGATAAAGATGGAGTTTTGGTGCCAGTCTGGGGGTCTGGGGGAGCTGGCCCACCCGCAGGGGCCGCCCACAGCTCCAGGCACTCACGTTCCAGGGACCTGGCTTCAGCCCCACAAAGCTCTGGCCCACTGCAGCTCCTGCCCTGACCTGCCTCCCAGACCAGTAGGAAACAGGGCAGCAGGCACAGAGCCCAGCCCTGTGGAAGGCCTGGCGTGCTGGGTTCGAGGGAGCCAGAGAGCACTTCCGCGACCTCATTGCTGCTGCCATTTGGGGAGAGGTAACCTCTGCTGGGGGGCTGTCTGCACATTGAAGGGTGTTGGGCAGCATCCGGGCCTCTAGCTGCTAGATGCTATTAGCATCCCCCTGGGGGCAAGGGTGGCAAAATTGCCCTTGGGGCAGGGGAAACACTGGCCTGGGGGACCACCCTAGGGGAGGACAAGGAGACTGGGGCTCGCCACCCTCAGCCTGCAGCATAACAGTCCCCAGAGCAAAGTGGCTTCCCACTGTGTGACCCTTGGTCTCTTGGAGCCAGCACCCTCGTTGTCAGGTGGGGGTAACAACGGGACTGGTCCACGGGAGGATGAAGGGAGAGAAGTCACCTAGGGGGCTTCTGACAGGGCCTGACCCCAAGGGGACACTGTAGGCGGCAATTCCAACAGACACCCTTGTTACTGCTGCCCTTGCTAGTATCTGTGCCATCTTACTGGGGACACTAAGGCTCAGTGATGGTGAATATCTCACTGGAGGTCCCACAAGGCTCAACAGGGCTGGAGCTGACATGGTGCCCTGTGTGGGTGCAGGTGGGCAGCCCTGACGCTGGGGGTCTGCTCTGCTCCAGGCAGCTCCAGTGTGTGAGGCGGTGTACGGAGCTCAGGGCTACCATGGCAGGCATCTCAGGTGGCAACACAGGTGACGCCAGAGGAGTCACTGCGTGGGACTCCCATGTCATGAAGGCATGCTCCAGACATCTTCCCAGAGGGAACCTTCCCAGGCTCAGCCAATGCAGGCTTGCAGGAAATAAGAGAGCAGGTCTTCCAGGAGCAAGGGCCAACCCCTGAGCTTTCTCGTCCCTCCCTGGACCCTGGCAGGTCAGGCCCAGCCAGTGGGGCCCCAGTGGCTGGGGGCTGGCCACCATGCCTGAACCCCATCAGGTTGGGGGTTGGCACCCAGACTCTGGGGAGACCAGGGGGCTGTCCTTGGGAGTTCTGAATGCCCTACGCTGCCCCTCACACAGAGAGGGAAGCCAAGGTCTACAGCAGGTGGGTGGCGGCCTGGGACCAGTGAGAGGATGGTGACACTGGGCCCTCGGACACTGAGGCCCCCTCCGGCCAGCATTCTCCACTCCTGGCTTCCACCACGAGACTCAGAGTCAGAATTTCCCAGACCTTCCCCTGAAACGCTGAGAAATTCCTACAAGCCTTCCACGCTTTGTCTTGACCTGATCTTTCATGACAAGATACTTTATGTTCTTCTCTGATCATCCCCAAGTCTCTGATTTCCATTTGCTTTGATTTCCATCATCCTAGGAAATATTGAAAATGAGAACAGTTCAGTAGCTCTGGTGCCTTCTCAAAAAAATCAATTGCAAAGCCAGTTGCTATGCAGCCCTCAAGTGTTGCCTATGTTCTGCTCTGGCTGATGGCATACTGTATGAAATAAGATAATCTCTTTTCTTCTGCTGGCTTTTTTTTTTTCTTTTAAGAAATGAAAAAATATGTTGCTTTAGGAAAAACTTGAGATAACTCAGGGGCTTCTCATAAGCTAGAAGACAAACAACATGCCACTTGCACAAGCGCCACCAATTTTCTCCCCATTGGAGCCTGATGGGGCCTGGGCACAGGCTCCGGGGAGCGGAGGGTGGGCGCTCAGGTCTGTTTCCATTCCAACTGGGGATGAATAACAGGATCTGAATGCCTGGGCCACTTTCTGCCCTGAGTCTGGGTCCGACCTCATGACACCCTCAGGGTGCCCTGAACTTCGGGGGGCACAGCTCAGGCACCTCTCCTCAAAGTCACCTTGGTTCGGCCATGCTTGAGTCCTTCCAGGGATGGGGCCTCACTCCTCGACAGGGAACATGTGGTTCCTTGAAGAGCAGCTCCTCAGAATTCATCCTCACCATGAGCTAGTCTCTGGAAGCATCCTGGCCTCTAAAGGTCCTACTGGGCATTTCCTGGAAGAGCAGAGTCATTCCCTGGAACAGGAATGCTGTGCCTTCCACCCCTCAGAGCCCAGCTGGGGGGTCATCTGCCCGGCCACTGTGGCCAGGGCACCCCACTCTGTTTACTCAGAGTGCACAGGCGGCTCTCGGCCTGCTCCTGGACAGCAGGCACGTCCCAGGTGCTGTCTGCTCCTCCTACTGCCCAGCATGCCCTCCAGGGGCCTTCAGGAAAGCAGGGCCCCGCCTCCTGGCCTGTGCAAGGTGGAGCTTGTGACCTGTGGACACAGACTGTTCCCGTCCACATGAGATAATACAGGAGTGAAAACTCTGACAGCAATTTGATGGCATGGTTTCACATCTACGGAATTTAATAATAAAAAGTCAGGGCTGGCATTTCTGTATATCTTGGTCTTTGCCACATTTCTCAAAAAATTGAGATCATAGTGTCACTTTATATCCTTTCTCAGAAGGCAAACAAGCTTTACCCTATGCTGCAACTATTTCCCAACGCCCCTTCACCTGCTCTGAAAATGGGATTTATTGACAGTCTCACAGTCTATCATACCGATATATTATAATGTATTTTATTTTGGTATCATTAATATACAGTTACATGAGCAACATTGTGATTACTAGATTCTCCCCATTATCAAGTTCCCACCACATTACTTATTTAACTAACCCCATAAGTGGGCAGTTAGATTGTTTTCAGTTGTTCACACTTAGAAATAAGGTCCTGAACTTTGCCTTGTTCCTAAAGCTTTGTCCACAGCTCTGATAACTGCTTTGGGAGAGAGTCAGAGACATGAATGAATGGTGGTGTTACCAGACCTTGAACTTCACCTGGAGCCCCCTTGAAACTGAGACTAAGAGACAATAATTAGCTGCCGGTTCTACACGCAGCCCTCTCCTACTTCCGGCAGCTGAGACAACGGTTCCTAGCTCCCCTTTAAAAGCCCCTCACTTGGAACAGCATTTTGCAGATGGTCTTGGGACATGAGTCCGCATATTCCCAGGTTGCTGGCTTCCTGAATAAAGCTACCTTTCCTCCGAGTGACGAGCAGCCGAACTTGGGTTCAGAACCGGACTCTGGCCAGGTTACAGGGGCAAACATGAAAACCTTTGTCAGGGCAGTGATGATACCATCACATTCCCTTCTAGGAATGTGTACACATTTATACTCAACCCAGAAGAACACACTGTTTCATTCACCCACACCAGCTACAAATATCTCTTTTTCATCTTAGCACGGTTGATGCTTTAAAAATGGCAAATGGTTATATTTCTTTGATTAATAGTAAAGTTAAGTATTTTTCCTTTTTATTTTTGGCCATTTGTGTTTCTTCTGTTAACTGTTTTCACCATTACCAGTTCTGTTTATCCTATGATTTATAAGAGCTTTTCATGTTAGGATATCTTTGCCATATTGCAAGTGTTTTTCCTACTTAGGTTTTCCCTTTTAATTGTGTTTTTGACACACAATATTATTATTTGACACACAATATTATTTGTAATATTAGTTTATATATTAATTTAATATATCAAATAGAAATATTTAATATACCTGCAAACATATTTAAATGTAAATATTTATATTCTGTTTACATATACTATTTATACTGATGCACAATATAAAATAAGACATTTTATATTTTAAGTATTCAAATGTCTTATCTTCCCCTTTACAGATCCTTCTATAGCATTTATGCTTAGGAAGCCCGTGACAGCCAGTATTTTCCTCTTGATTTGTATGGTTTAAATAGCTGATTGTTTTCTTGGCTTTTACTTATCATATGATGTACATAATTTAATATACACGACAATTACCACATTTATAACACTTAATAGCTATTTCATTTATATCTCATGTTAAGTTATCTGTGTGAGAGATGTTTCTAGAGCTATATATTTTATTCAATTGGCCTGTTAATGCTTATGCAAATACGGTATGATTTTAATTATTTTCGGTTTACAAGATGTTTGAAGACAAACCCTTTTCGTCTGCTTGGCTGTCGAGGCTTCCTCAGCTATTCTCAACTATTTATGCTTCCAAGTGAATATTAGAATCATGTCATCAAGTTTCCAATTATTAATGTAAGAAAAACAAACATTTCTACCATAAGCAGTCTCCCTGTAAGAAACAGCATATGACTCTTCATTTGTTTTTATTTTTTTCCTATAATTAACAATGTGAAATTTTCTTCCTATAGGTCCTATATCTGTCTTGTTAGAACTATTTCAGGCATTTAATATTTTTGGTTACTATTGTCATGGGAACTTGCTCTCCTTATCCCTACTACCAGAGCATTGTGGGTTCACACAGAAATGGTCAATTTTGTATCATTATATTTGACCACATTTATTACCTCCTTTATTAACTCTAGAGGTTTTACAATGCATTCTTTTGGGTTTTCTAGGCACATAATTATCAGCAAACAACAACTGATCTGCTCTTTCCCAATATTGGTTTCATGTCATATGACATTGTCTACAATTTCCAGACCCTCAGTAACAAGTTATGTGTCTCTTTCTTGTTGCCAATTTTACTGTAACTGCCTCAATGAGGGCAGCATTTCCCAGAGCAAGTTCTGTAGAATGTGGATTACATGAGGAAAAGGGGTCCGAGGAGAAATAGGTTGGAGAAGTATGTGTAGCCATCTCTTGGAGATTCACTTTTCCATAGTAAAGTCTCTGAGAAATTTTGCTGTCAGGAATACATTTAACTTTGTTTTTTAAGCATTTCTAAGACTTATTTGACCACAGAACCCCTCTATTTTCCTGGGTTAATGTTTACAAACATCCTAAGAATTAGCTGTGGAGAACACTTTTAGGAACATGTGCTTCTTTTTCTACCTTCAAATCAAATTTTGGTTGTCATGTTACCATCTGTTACTAGTTTGCATAGATTTTTAAAAACCAGGCGACAGCCTCTGAGCTCCTATGGAGCCGAGCTCACCCCTTGCCCTCTAGCATTCGGGACTCCTGGGGCTTTCTCAGATGCACCTGACTCACCACCCTTCCCTGCGCACCATGCCCTTGCAAACAATGCCCATCCCTCCTCTCCGCGCTCCCAACCCCATGCCAGCCTCCCCTTGGCCCTCTCCACTGGGATGGCACCAATGTATCAATCCATCCAGTCATGGCCTTTCTCCCCCATGCCCTGCTTCCCCTCCTATGTCTCCATCTCAGGGCTCCACAGTGGCGTCTACGTGGCTGCCCAAGCAGGGGCTCATGTCTCTCCACCTCCATCCCCTTGGCACCCAAGGCCTCCTGATCTGGCCTCCTAAAGTTCTCTTTCATCTGCTCTCCTTTCTCCACCCTGTGGCCCTGGGGGTGGGGAGGGGCTCCCGTACAGGCCACCATGGCTCTCTCTCCAACGTGCCCACAGCTGCCTAAGTCACTGCTCTCACCTGCCATTCTGCACATCCAAGCCCATGCATGACCTTAGAGACGCAAATCAGAGCATGTCACTCTCCTGCTTGAAACTGTCCTCGTGAGAAAACAGACCCCGGGTGGGGGCATGCAGGGCCCTCGCGGTCTGCTCCTTCTGGCTCCATCAGCATCAGTGTCTCATGTTTCCATCCCTGCCTTCTCCCCTCCAGTCAGACTCAGCTGCGTGCTCTCTCCCCTTCCAGCCTATGAAGTGGAAACACCCCCGTTCTGGCCCTTCTCCTGCTCACTCCCTTCCTGCAGCTGAAAAGTCTCCTCCCGCAGTCTAGGGCCCTGACCCTGTACTGAGGCCCGCCATCCCCACCTTTCCTCCACAAGCTTCTGAGCCCACTGTTAGAATGGATTCCTTGTCTGTACCTCCACCCAAGAAGCAGTCCCTGAGGACAGAGACCACTTCAGTGACCCAGCACAGCACTTGCCACACAGAAACCCTTCGGAAAGTAATTGTTAGATGGTGAGTTTTGTCATTTGGCAAACGGGTGTGAATTACACGGACAGACTTCCTGCTATTAAACAATTTCTGTATTCCCAGGATAAACCCTATATTCTCGTGTGGGAGTTTCTCTTCATGCATTATTGAATTAAGCTCTTAAAGCCTCAGGATTTTTTACATCTATTTTTAGAAGTGAGACAGCTCTGTACTTTGTCTTGGACATGCTACCTCTGGCAGCTCGAGTGTAGGAATCACACTGGCTATAAAAATAAATTGGTGGATTTCAGAATATATATAAATATGCTTATAGGTATAGGTATATATATATATATATATGGTACGGTATTATCTTTAACAATTCCTTGTAAATGAGTAAGAATGCACTGGCAAAATAGATGCTCTGACTCTCTAGAGGTAATTTTGAGATAACTGGAAACAGTGAAGAATTTGAGTTGCCTCCATGGTTGTGGGACTTACAGTGTTTTCTACATTTTTTGTAGTTCACCTTTGACATTTTCTCATTTCCTAGAAAATCCTTGATTTCCCAGGACCTCCAGGTCCCCTGACTGTGAGATCCGCAAATTCTCACCTTCCGATTTTGATTCTCTTCTGCACATGGTGGACTGTGACCACACAGTCCTTCTACCTGCCTGCAACAGTTAAAGAAAACAGAACAGGATGAAGAAACAGCTTTGGGTAGGGACCAGGGAGCAGTTAAAATACACTAGGCTTTGTTCCATGGAGTAATTATCACTATCATCCCTGGTAAGGTTTTAGGCCAAATAAGAGCTTAACTTTCACCAGCACTGGTGAGCAATTAACTATACACAGCTTCTGTATTTTTCTCTTTAGCTAATATGGGAGCAACCAGGGGGAAAACACAAGCTGCCACCTGGCACCCAGACCAGTCGTTGGCCTCTTCACAAGGGACAAGAGTCAGCCATCTGTGACTTTCCAAAGACCTGAGCCTGTGCAGTGAGCCGGGACTGCACTGCTGGGCTAGGACCGTCCCCAGCCTTCCCTCCCCAGCATCTGCAGCGTCTGGACCCAGGCTTGGGGAGCCTGCTGCAGCCCATCCTATCTGAGAAGGCCCAAGTGGGAGTTCTCAGCAACCGCCTAGTGTGGCAACCGCCCTGAATATGATCACTTCTGCCAGGATGAGCACCCTGGTGTGGTTACATTATACATACCCTTTCTCATCTTTTAGTTTGTGCTTTCGCTCTGCCTTTTTTTTTTTTTCCTAGATAAAGTATACCAGATGTTTGGTTTTTCCAAGACGCCTTTTGGATGAATCTATTGTTTCCCCTTTTTCTAATTTTTTAATTTCTGAACTATTTCCTTATTTCTTATAGGTTTTTGGTTGTTGACATTTGTTCTAATATACTGAGTACAGTGTAGCATTAACTAGTTTTCATTTTCTCTTGTGTAATCTTGGAAAGAACCTGTGAATGTAGCTCTCAAAACAGCTCTGGCTATACTCCATAGGTTTTGATCTGTAGTACTCTCATTTTCATTAGTTTTCCAAATAGTCTGCGATTGCAGCTCCAGTATTCTCCTTCCAAGGAAGTTTAAAACATTTTTCAAAGAGATTGGATTCTTTTCAATTTATATATCCCTTTCTTCCACCCAGTTTTAGGGCATTGAGTCAGAGAAGCTAGTCTGAACAGTTTTTGCTGTATAAAATTCACTGAAATTTTCTTTAGGGCCTACTGTAATTTTTAAGTGTTCTATGATTCCTCAAAAAGAAGGAATGCCCTTTCTGTAGGGCAATGAAAAAACTGATATAACTACTCAGTTAACTTTATGTATTATATCATTCAAACTTCTATGCCTTTTAATTTGTAATCTGCCAAAGGTCTTGAAAAAAGGTTCAGGAGACTCCCAAAGTTAGGTTTTCACTAATTTGTCCTTTGTTCTGATGGTCTGCTTTGATATATTATGTGCCTTGTCAGGTATGTGAAGGGTTAGGACTGCTGTCCTCGCTGCACCCACTTCTGTCACTTTAGAGTGACATACTTCTCATGGTAGGAGAGTGGGCTCAAGGTCCACTGTTCCTGGAATTATCCTGCCACACGAGTTGCTCACTGTCATTTGGAGGCCTTATAAATTGTGTGTAGTTCAATTTTATTTTTTGAGACTGAGAGTCTCTGCCTTTGAGCAGAGGAGCTAACCCTTTAATAATTACCATGTCTGATATGCTTGATTTTATTATAATTGATTTTCTAAATACTGAGAGAGGCCAGACCATGGACTGGAGACTTTAGTGCCCAGGTGAGAAGCCCAACTCCCAAGGGACCACATGACATGGACACTCACTCAGCATGGCCCTGAACCACATTAAGCTTCATTGTCCATAACTGAGAAATGGGGATTGTCACAGCTCCACCTCCCCATCTGTCACTGGCTGAAGTTAGCTAATTTGTGGAAAGTGCTTCTGAGCTGCCTGGCATAAGCACTTGCTCAGTCCCTGCAGGCTGGCACCACAGGGTCCTCTCTTCCTCACTGTCTCTCCTTTCAACGCACCTCGTTGTCTTTCCAGCCCAGGTCACCATCTCTGGAGGCTTTCTGCCCCTGCTGCACAGACCCTCCACACTGCTAGGAAGGAGGCTTCCAAGTTCAACAGCAAGAGGAGGTAGGAAGGGCAAGACAGCTCAGTCAAAGCAGAAGCTCTGTGCATGAGAAGAGGAGGGTATGGGATGACAACACAAGCAGGTCAGTAGTGCAGCATGGAGAATATAGCCAATGGTTCTGTAACATCTTCCTGTGCTGACAGATCATAGCCACACTAAAGGGGGTGAGGATTTAATAATGCCAACTGCTGAACCACTGTGTTGTATACTTGAAACCAATATAAGATTGTATATCAATGATACTTCAGTTAAAAAAAATTTTTTTTAAAAGAAAACACAGGCAGGTGTCAAAGGAAGGGGTGTATTAACAACCTCATGCTCTGTGCTTTGATATCTGGGGTCTTGTGGACCCTAGAAGAACTGCCCCTCCCAGAGTTAGCAGATTCCCAGGGAGAGCAGCCAGGTCGCTCTGCAGCGTGCTTTTCAAATGCAAACCAGCTCACACGGAGTCCACACTACCAACCACCTCCTTCATTTGACTCTCACACTCTGACCACCATCCCCTGCCCGAATTCATCCCCTGTGGAATCACATACCAGACAACCAGGGGCAGTCCCCCTGCCCCAGAGCCCACTGGTCTCACTTGCACCGGCCAGTCCTAAGCCTGCTTTTCCTGCCTCGCCTGGTCCTTTTGCGCAGACAACAGTTGTCCCCTCTCCCTCTGCCTTCTGACCCACCCTGGTGCTTCCCCGGGTGACCCTGCATGGCCACAATCTCTGAGTAATAAACCATCTTTTCCATGGTAGTCACCTCCGATCTGTGGCTTCACCACACCTGAGTAATAACAGAACCTCCATTGTCAAACAAAGGGAGAGGGTGGACGGGGAACAGGAAGATAGGGATGGCTCACAAGTTTCTCATTTCTTCCAGGAGCCACAGGGCAGCTGGGGAGAGGCAGGGCAGTTTGGGCAAACATAAACACTTTCAAAGGAGACCCGAGCCTCACTGGACGGCCCCCTTCATCCCACAGTGGGATGACCTGCTCACCTTCCCGTAGCTCAGCAGGATTATCCGCACCAGGACGACATTGATGTGGGCCCCCAAGGACTCGTCGTGATAGATTTCGTTGACCTGAAAGACAACGGAGGAGGTGTCAGCAGGAGCCACAGGCCAAGGACCAGCCCTGGCTTTGCAAATGGCATCACCACCCAACCAGCCCCAGGGCCAGCACCCTGGGACGCCTGCCTCCACTCTTGCCCTTCCTACATTGTCCACCCAGATGTAACTGCCAACACTGAATCCATCCCTTCCTTTCCCTCTGTACCACCTGCCCCTCTTACCAGCACCTCCTCAGCACCCCCTCCTGCCAGCACAGGGATCCTTCACCAGGAGCCTGAATTTGGGGGAGACAGTGACCCATTTGCTCTGGCTTCCAACACAAACATGTTTTTTCCTTCAAGGGTGACCATGGGTGCCAAACCCCAGTGGTGGGGACGGTGCTGGACTGTCACCAGCAGAAACCCCTCTAAGTCGCTGCTGATGGCTATGAAGTGTTAGTGACACTCATCATAGTTTGCAAAAGGGGGTTAGTTTAGATCCACAGCTGGATCTAATTTTTAATGTGTTAATGAGAACAAGTATCACTATGTCACAAAGGCGCTTTCGTGTTCTGATAACTGCAGCTCATCTCATTGGCTTTCTTTGTATTTTTATTGTTCTTTTATTCTCATGTATGTTATTTTTTGCATTGACAAACATTCAGGGCAGGCATCTGTGGGCTTTGCCAGATATGAAACAGGTATAAGAAGGCCCAAGAAGGGTGAAGGAGCCCCAGTTCCCCGTGGCATGGTCAGCATGATCTTCCAGACACACGTTAACCCTGGGCTAGAGGCTAATAGAGCCTTCCCTCCCACTGACCCCACCCCCACACTCTCAGCCTCCCTCACTGCCACCTCTTTCATTGGCTGACCAAACCCTGCTCCTCCTGAGGCCCAGCTTTGAGGTCATTTCCTCCCAGAAGCGCCTCCCCAGGTCTGATCTGCTTGAGTGCCAGTATCCATCACATCTTGAGCTTTCTGTATTGCTCAAAGGACTGTGAGCTGCATAGCCACCTGTATTTTTCCCTGTATGTCCCCAGCACCCAGGACACAGAGAACATAGCAGGAACTCAGGAAACACTGTTTGAAAGAATCAGTCCCTTCATACCATCACTGAGCAGAGAGTCATGAACTGGCTATGCACACCCCTTCCCAGTGAGCGAACCAAGCCCAGAGGCTACTGACCAGCCCTTTGTGAGGGCCTCCCAGAGCCCTCTCAAGTCAGCACTTTACCCCCTCTGAACCCCAACTTTTAGAATCTCTATCTGAGCAACATTAATTGCTACCTTAATAGGAGAAAAAACCCTCCTCTCAGGGAAATCTGAGAGTTCCCATGGAAAACCAAACCATTATGGATGGAATGGGCAGACACCTGGGGCAGGCGAGACAGGGAGCCTGGTGGCCAGCCAGTGTTTCTGTGGGTCAAAATGGCACCAATGGGGGTCAGAGTGCCTCCTGCCCAGCAAACCCTCCTTGTGATTATAAGGTGTTTCTCACCCTGACCTGGCTTTCCTGAACTGACAGGCCTTGAGGGGCATGGGTGGTCACCCTGTCTCAGGGCAGGAGTCTGGAGAGGGTGGGGTGTGGCCCCTGCACCTACCTGGCGGGCATCTGCCAGGTGCCCGGGGGCCCACCCAGCTGTGCACAGACAGCAAGTTTCCAGCCCTCTGTAAACAAGGACAACACTCCTCATCTAACAAAGCTTTGTGAGAGCTAAATTTCCACACCTATGCGATGGGATAATGGTGGAAACAGTCGAATGCTGTATTTACCACATTGCCCCACAGCGCCCCCATGAGGTCATGGGGGAAGGACGCATAGTCCCTAAACACAGATGTCCTTGCCCAGTTTTGAGGGCCAGACTAGTTTTTTTTAGTCTGCAGTGAGACAAAAGCCCTAAAGCCAGTTTTTCTTTAGAGAGAAAGGGTTTTTTTTGTCTCCAAACTATTTCTCACGAGCAAAGCCTGGCTAATCAGGCTCCTGGAGTTCGACAGTGTGGAAAAGAAGGCCATGACACAGGGAGGTCCTCAGCAGCTGGGGGTGGGGTGGGCGCAGGAGAGAGAAGAGGGCCGGGGAAGACCCGGCGAATGGCTAGGCCTCACGAAGCCCTCGAGTAGGGTGAGCAGAGAGGAAGTGACCACCTGATGCTAGGAGGAGCATGAGAGCAGAAAGAGCTGGAATCTGCTGTCTGGGACCTGGGAGGGGGCAGCTTCACACCAAGAAGGCGTGGCTTCCAAAAGCCAGAATGGAGTTCAGCTCCCAGCTTTGCCGGGGGCCTGCAGACAGTGGGCAGGGTAGCTGGAGGCGAGCTAGCAGGTTTGCCTGGGCTGGGGGCACTGCTGAGCCTCAGCCTGGAGGGTCACTGCCCAGGGCAGCCTGCTGGGACAGGTGTGAGCAGATGCAAGGTGGCCGAGGGAGGAGGAAGAGGGGACAAACAGCCTGCTATGGACTGAATCGAGTCTCCCCAAATTCACGTGCTGAAGCCCTTGCCCCCAGCATGATGGTGTTAGAGGTGGGTCCTTGGGGAGGCAATCAGGGTTAGAGGAGGTCACGAGGGTGGCCCGTTGTGATGGGGTGAGTGCCCTTACAGGAAGAGACGCCAGAGAGCTTGCTCCCCTTCCCTTGCTGCCTCTCACCCCCCCACCCCCAACATGGAAAGACACAGCGGGAAGGCAGCTGTGGCTGTAAACTGGGAAGAGAACCCCCACTAGGAACAAAATTGGCAGCTCCTGGAGCTTGGACTTCCTGCTTCCAGAACTGTAAGAAATAAACCTGTGTTGTTCAGGTCCCCCAGGCATAACTGGTGATTTGCCTGAGCAGGCCTGAGCTAAGACAAGCCAGCAGGCAGAGCTTAACCTCTGACCTGACCATCCCCCCAGAGGCTTGTCAATGGGAGCCGCCTCTTACATTTTCCCTTCTCCCCTAGGATGAGGGAGGCATCAGATACAGGACTAAAGAAAGCTGGTACATAAATGCCATCCCACCACACATATAGCCCCCAGCCGTGACAAGGGCCCCTCGCGGGTTCTCAGTGGGACTCCCCAGGCTGAGCCACCTCTGGCCTCTTGCAGAGCCCACCACCCACGGGGGTCTGGAATGGCCTGGCCTGGCCTCTCCATCTCCACGGCTCTCTGCAGACACCTGGAAGACCCGCAGAGAGCTGCTTGCCCTGCCTCATGCCAGGTATCCGGCTGGCCCTCCGGACTCAGCAGTGAACAGCAGAGCTGGCCCTGTCAGGAGGAGAGTGACAGCTGGGGTTAACAAGAACCGGGTCCATGATCACAGGATGCTCATGAGGGCTCCAAGGGACGAGTAGGGAACCCAGAGGCCATATTAACAGATGGGGAACCTAGAGGACATTTTCATGGCATGTCTGCCCCATGGGGGAGTGTTGAGCCTCCTAAGGATGCGGCATCTTGTAAGAATGAGTTTAGTCAGCAAAGCGAGGACCAGAACGGTGCTTCCTGCAGAGAGGGCAACATGAGTAAATGTCCTGGGGCCAGAGCAGTGAGGGCAACATGAGTAAATGTCCTGGGGCCAGAGCAGTGAGGTGTATTCCAAGCACAGAGGAACTGAAGCAGGAGAAAGGGCCCCTGCAGCCAGACCACACAGGGACTCAGGTCCAGAGAAAGCTTTCGACTCTATTCAAAGAGCAAAGGAGGATGTGGGGCCCTGACAGGGAACAATGACTTTGCGTTTTAGGAAGATTACTCTGGCTCCTTTATGGAAAGGAGATTGAAGTGCCCACTGAAGCACTGGCGATGTGGGAGTGTGGGGCTCAGGACTGACATGAGGAATGAGGTGGCCTGGAATGGGGCCAGCTCCCGCACAGCCCTGGACACCCTACAGCCTGCCTGCTCAGCCTCGTGCCCCCACTGCAAATGGAGTGAGCCCATCTTTGCTCTGTGTTGATGTGGGAGGGAGAAATGTCCTGGGGTCTGCCTGCTCTTCTCAGGGCTGGTCTGGCCTGCACCTCAAGGGGACCTGCCCTGGTGCACAAGGTGAGGCTCTGTCCCCGTGGTGTCACAATCTGTCTGAAGACAGGGAACCTGCCTTGTTATTTGGAAGGCATTCAGAGCTGACTACACAGAATTACCTCATTTTATGCTCCCTACAGCCCTTGAGGCCAGAAGGAGGGGCAGGGGTCAGCCCCCCTGAGCAATGGGGATTGCTTGAAGGCTCCCCAGTGCCTTCAGGATCAGCCCCAGCCCCTCGGCCCAGCACTGGGAGCCCTCAAGACTCTGGACCTGCCTGGCGTCTCCATGCCCCACTTGAGCTATGCTGCTCCAGGGGCCCTCAGTCCCGACAGCTCTGCTTCTCCAAAGCCTGGCTGCCCTCTCCTGCTGCTTGTGCAGTGGCTCATGCCTGGAATTCCCTCTCCCCTTCTCCAGCCCCTGAATTCTTGAAATACCCGAAGAGCATTTGGAAAAAGAAAGTCACACTGATAAAGGCTTTTCAAAGAAGGGAGACAGTTATCCCCCTGCTTAGCACCCCTGATTACATCCCCACCCCAAAGCCCACCCACTGCAGTTGGAATACAATTGAAGCCATGCTATGTTTTCTGTGGTCCAGCTCTGGGTCCCTGTGCTGGCAGCCCATCCGTACCTCAGCACCTTTGCACTTGCTGTGCCCTCTGGCTTCTCATGCTCATCACCCAGCACAGCTGTCTCTTGCCCAACGGGAACCTCTAAAGTACCCCAAAAAGTAGTTGCTCCCAGACTGGACCATGCACTTGATCCTGGATGCACCTCTCCTCCTTGTTCACCACCATGTCCCCCCAGGCAGAATCGAGCACATAGCAGGTGCTCAGTAAAGGCTATTGAATGAATGAATGAATGACTAACTTTGGAGAATGTGCAACAACAGGAAACTGGCAGCAGGGTCCATGATGCCCTGTAATAACTGCGGCCCCCGGCTAGGTGCCCAGATGCTTCCCCACCCCACCCCACCCTGCCCTCCCCAGGCCTGTGTACTGGGGAGCAGTACTTCTGCGCTGCCCAGACCCGCAGCGGGAGGGGGAGCCAGGTCAATGTCCTTGAGCCCTGCCTTGAGAAATTGATCCTGGAATCTTTAAACCTTGGAGGAAAATGTTCAAAGCTGAAGCTCTTCTCTGTGCGGAGACAGGCCTAGACTCTCCTCTTGGGGGAAATACAGTGTAATGTGCCTTTTGCTTATGCAAAGATGTGGCCAAGTTTCTGCTGTGGAATAGACAACCAGGAAGGACACGGGCTCTGCATGACAATGTGAAGTTTGCCTTCTTTGTGGCAGAATTCCACCAGGCCACCAGTGATCCCTGGCAGGTGGCCTGAGGCTGCTGGGCAGAGGTGACTTTCTCCTCTGCAAGGTGGGGGCCGGGCCAGGAGAGGGAAGGCTGGTCCGGGAGCTGAGCTCCCTGCCAGGGCTGGGGCTGAACTGCGGTTTGGGCTCCCGTCCCTTATGCCAGCCTTCAGGGAAGCTATCACCTCCTCAGCTGAGCTGGGCTTTGGCAGCTAAGGCAGCCTGACTGCACCTGGCCTGTGGGAGCAAGCCAGGCCTGGGAGAGTCTGTCCTGAGGCCCGGGAGGGGGGTGCACAGCCTGCTTTGTGGCTTCTCTGGGAAGCCCAGACAAACCTGGGGAGAGGTCTGGTCTCCCCGAGGACCCTCAGAAGGCGGCTGATCCATCATGGTGGAGGTGGAGAGAGAATGTTGTCAGGAGCCAGGGCAGAGAGGTCTGCTGGCCTCCAGAATACTTGCACCTCCTGATGTAAAAACGGGGCTGCGAAAGCCCCATCTTGTCATGAGTGAATATTCCCTCTGCAGAGTTTACCTGCTTGCTCCTCAGAAAATGCTTTGTAGGCACTGCAAGAACAGACACGACACTAGCTTCTGCTCAAAATATCACTGTCACGAAATGCAGATGGGCAGGGCTGGAATTAATAAGGTCGGACCATGCACCAGAATGGCAGGTGGGTACAGCCCTCCTTCAACACCAAGTCCAAGAACTCATCCCCAGGACCCCTGCCCCACTCCCACTGTGAAGGCCAAACTGTCCCTGACCTCGGTCCTATGCCAGGCCACACTGCTGGGCCTGGGGGTATCTTCAGGTCACTGGCGTGGGGACAGGGCTCCTCCAACCCCGAGCAAGCAGGTCGACACCCAGAACCCAACAAATGTCCACTGTGCAAATGAAAAAAAAATCTGCCTTTACAAAACTGCCCGTGTTGGTGCTCACTGCTGCAGAAGCTGCTCGTCCCCATCACCCCTCAGGCTGCCTGGCCTCCAGTGTGTGCTCAGCCACCATCCTGCCCTGTGACTTGGGCCTGGCAGCTGGTCTGTTTGAGACTCAGTTTCCTCAGCTATGGCATGGAGGCGGTCCTAGTCCTCACCCCTTGGGCTGTTCCAGGACTGGCCTCAACCAGGTACTGGAAGCATCCAGCAAAATCCCAGGCACACAGCACAGGCTCGGCGCAGCTGCCGCCAAACGAGGGAAAGTCATGCGCCCTGAGCCGTTTCTCTGGGGCCACGGAGAGGGGCCTGCATGGACACCTTGCATGCCCTGGCATTTTTCAGAGCCCACGCCATGGCTCCCCAGGCATCTGTGTGACCAGACCTGGGGTTTCCCTGCCAGCCACTGCCACAGGCTCACGGTCACAGTTCTGAGTGGGTCCTGGCCTTCCCACTCACTGCAGACATTTGTCAGAACAGGCTCGTGCTGCCCGACAGGAAAGGGCAGGTGCTGCTGAGGACACAAAAGGATGTGGGAGAGGCTGCAGGCTAGGGCCCGGTGTCCCCCTGGGGCCACTCTTTGGAGGCCACTGACAGGGAAGAAGCAGAGAGAAGGTGCGGATCTTGACTTACTGGCAGCGTCCTGGCCGTGGAGAGCCTGAGGACGTCCCCAGCTGCCCCGCGCTCCTGAGTCCCTGACTACAGAGGCCAGAGGGCAGGACCTCCCAGTGTCCCCTCCTCCTCAGAGCCTGTAAGCCACGCCCCCACCCGTGGTGTGATCTGTCACCACGTCCAACAGGGCACCAGGATGTCATTTGAAAATAAGGAGTTTTCCATCCCTTCTGTAATTCTGCTTCTGCTAATTTAATTTTATTTATTAATTTTAATTAATTTTGTAATTTAATTCTGTAAATCCCTTCTGCTGCCCCAGCACCATTCTGACTCAAGGCGAGAGAGGGAAAATGCCATGGTGGGGAGTGGAGCCAGGCGCATGGGGCACCCCTGGGGTGGGATGCATGGGATGCCCTGGGGACAGGAACAAGGGGGAGCAAGTGCCCTGGAAGTCAGGGGAGGCGGCTGAGGAGAGGCGGGAAGTCAGACCCAGGGCTGTGGCCCCCATCCCTGCCCCTCCACCCACACCTTCAGAGTCACACGGTGGCCCCGGGGCTCTGGGCCCTGCTTCTTACTTGGTCACTGCATGAGCTGACTCCGCTCCCTACTGGGAGCACTAAGCAGGAGGGGAGTGGGAGCCACTCCTGCCTGTGAACTGGCCTGAGCAGCAGCCCAGCTCCCACCAGCCCCAGAAGGGTGCATGCAGGCTCCAGAAGCTCCCATCTTATGCTGCTTGGGGCAAGGGAGAGCCAGCTGTGGGCTGGAGAGGCTGTGGAGTGGACAGGTCATCACAACACCGGACCTGTACTGGGTGGAGCCCTATGCACCTGAGCAGCCCAGGTAGAGCCCAGGGCCAGAGGTGGCACCCCCTCACAGCCAAAAGGATGAGGACTCAGGCCAGCCTTCTCACTGCCACCAGGGCCCCAGGGGTCCCCACGTGAGGAGAAAAAGGGAGACACCTGCCCAGCAGGCGCTGACCCAGAAGAGACGGAGGAAATCAGGACAGTGTAGACTGTCACCTGGCCCCCAGCACAGGCAGGGGGCTTGAGAGGATGTCAGAGCTCCCAGCAAAATTCAGAAGCTCCAGGGCAACTTTGCTTGCAACATTACAATGGGCGTCCAGGGCAGTCAGCTGTGAAAGTGGACCCACTCAGTGCGATTCCTCACATAAGGAGCCTCCTCTAACACGGCAGGGAACGGTTTGTCCCTCCGTGCAGCACACGGCTCCGAGCACCACAAGAATCTGAGTCACTGAGCAGCCTGCCAGCCTCTGTTCTGGGCCAAGCAGTGCACTGCCCACCTGGGTCCAGGCTTGGACCAGGCACCCAGGAGTGTGAAGCAGGGGAACAATGGGCAGATGAGAAGGTGGATGAACTGCTACCCAGGGACCCAGAACCCAAGGAAGAGGGCTGAGTTCTGGAGGCAAAGCTCCCAGCCCCCAGATCATTTCTGGGCCAGAAGGGCCACGGGGAGCCCACAGGCCTGTCTCATTCCCAGGTTCAGGTGGCAGGGGGCGAGGGGACTGCCTGGCTCCCACACCTGGCCACGTCCCACGTTCGGTGAACATTCGCAAGGAGTGCATTGCACTAACTTGGATGCCGCTCCCCCCAGGCTGTTCCGTCTGCTGTGCCATCACCTTCTCAAATGCCTCATTTGTTTGTGGAACTGTGGGCCCCTCCCTCCACTCGCCTGTGCCCTGAGGACCATGGGCTCTTTTGCATCCCTGGCAGTTGCTCCTTTGGTGCCTAGGACCTGATCGGCCCCCAAAGCTTCAGGATCAAGTCCCAGCTCCCCGGGTCTGGCCAGCTCAGTCTCTCTGAGGCCTTCCTGCTCTGAACCTCCAAGCCTGCCCCACTCCATGTCCCCTCTTCCAGGCAAGAGCCAAGGGGGTGGCACTGTGTACAGAGTGGCACCAACCTGCAGTCAACCCAGCTCCAGGCTCCCCTGCACTGTGGCCTTCTGCCCAGCCAGGAAGAGGGCATCTCTTGTTCTTGGTGCTCTAAGGCAGGTCCCGCAGGAAACCAAGTTTCTTGAGGACAAGAGCTGGGCTGCTTTGGCTAATGTCACAGGCAAAGGAGGTCCATGGCACCTCATTCGTGGGCCCTGACCTTCCAAGACCCTTGCCAACTGCCTCTTCACACCATTACCTTTCACCTGCCACACTCACAGGCAGGCATTATTATCCCACTTATACCAGTGGGGAAACTGAGGCTTAGCAAAATTGAGAAACTTACCCACGTCAGCATGAGTGAGAACCAGGACAAAGGTTCTGGAAAACACCTTGGTATATCTGCTGAAATTAACAGCATGTATCCTGTGACCTGGCGATTCAAACCCCCATCTGTGATGGGCAGAAGCCTTGGGCATACAAGAGAAGGGAAACGTTCTTTTCCACCAACAGGTAGATTCTCTTGTTTTGTGGGAGTTGGTGGGACCCTAGTCAGGTTATGGGAATTCACTCACTCACCCAAAAGGCATTTACTCAGCACCTGCTACATGCTGGGACCTTTGCTGGGGGCTGAAATGCAAATCAGTAGGCAGACACTCGGAACCTGATGTTGTGCTGTGGCGCCTCTGTGTGACTCCCTAACCTGAGACACACTGCCAGGTCCCCTGGGCAGGCGAGCAGGATCCTGGGTGCTTGACCGCAGTTTGGCACAGGGGACAGGCTGGGAGGGACAGCCCATAGCAGCCCAGTGCAGCATCACTCTCTGCTTGCCAGCTCAGCTGTCACCTCCTGGCTGGAGTCCCCGCAAGACAAGCACCTCAGCTGCCTCAAGCTGTCAATCACCGAGGAGTGACAGCGCCTGACCCTCCTTGTCCTTGGGCTCTAACCCCCGTTGTGACAACCATCAGCTCCCCAGGGCAGCCAAGACCAGGCTGTTCCCAGGCTTCCTCATCAGCTGTCAGGGGAAAATCAGGAGTCAGAGAAATAGGTGGAAAGGAGTCTAGGGTGTGGTTTGTGAAACGCCACGAAAGACAGCTGAGGTCCCATCTTGGAGCTCCTGAGGGACTCAGGAGTTCCTCCTCTTCGGGCTAGAACAGCAGGGAGAGGAGGGCGCCCGGGCAGCTCCTGGAGGGCCTGCCTCCCCACAGTGCGGGAAACCCGCCTGCACTCCGACCTCCCTGAGCCTCGGTGACCTCACCCAGGAAAGGGACCCATACAGCACCCCTTGGGCAATGCTGAGACACCATGAAAGTGTCCCCTCAGCAGGGCTGGCAGGTGTGAAAACAGCTCCTCAGGCCATTGGGAGAGGCATTGCCAAGAATAGAAGGCTCTTTATGAGGGATGTTTGTCTTCTTAGACCCCAAACCAACCTCCTCACCACTCCCACCCTGGCCCCAAACAGCATGGCAGTGGATCCAGGCCACCTAGCCTGGTACAAAAGGCTCTCCTACCCCATCTCCTGCCTCTCCCCCAGTGCCCTCCCCTCCAGCAGGGCCCAGCCTCACACTGTGATGAGGCCACACCTCTGGGCCTTTGCACATGCCGTTACCACAGCAGCAGCTCCAGAGCACTGCACTGCAGGCTCCTCTCCTGGTTAATTAACCCCTGCCTCTGTGCCAGGAGCAGCTCAGGTGGCCCTCGCTGTAGGCACCCTTCCCTGTGGCCCTGTAGAGCTCTATATTTGCACGATCAGCATGCACATTAACCAGGAGTAAGGACTCATTCCCTGCCCTGCTCCCCACCCCTCCCGTGCTCTGAGCCCTCTGAGCACAGTGCCATGACTGCTCACCCTGTGCCCAGAGTGGGGCCCACTTAGATCAGGGGGTGAGAGAGCACCCAGTGAACAAACACGTGGCTGGAGACAGCTCACATCCATGGGCCACCCTCTGCACAGCCAGTGCCCAGCTGAGTCACTCCTCTGGTGTAGAACTCAAGCTGTGCTCAGGACAGCCCTGGGAGGTGGCACTGACCATCCACCATCAGAGGACACAGCAGGGCAGGTGGTTGCCTCCTTCCTCGTGGGTAGAAGGAGCCACCCTCTCAGCCGACAGGCCGGCCATGCCCTGCAGCTACTTTCTGAGTCACTTGTGCACAGTCAGGTCTTCATTTCAGTTTGTTGCCAACATTGAAAAATAATTAGTTTTCCCAGAAGAGTTGGATTTCTAGCCTCTGACAGGGAAAAAAAGAGCTGGCAACAGTGAGCCTGCTTATTCCTACATGGCCACAGTGAGTGGGACCCAGGAGGGGATATCCAGGGGCATGGCCTCTTCTGTTGTCCCAGTCCCCCCCATTCCCCATTGCCCACTGCCACCCCTGCTCCAGAATACATCTTCTGCCTGGCTCCTGGCAGCAGCTGAGAGTACTGTCCCTCTTCTAAGCACACATCAGCCTCACCACACCATTCGTCCTGACAGCCATGTCTCCTGGTGGCACAGGGGCCATGTTTCGGGCCAGTGGGACAAGTATGAGGAAAAGGCATGGTGCCAGGACTGCCCTGCTGCAGCCCACAGCCCCAGCAGCCCCTGGGCCTGGGAAGCTGCCGTGTGATGACAGATACTGCTCCCGGCCCTCCCACCATGCTACGGCCAGGCCCAAACCCACATGTGCCCCCCTTGCCCAGGAGCCCTGATTACTTCCCTTCAACTACAGGGAACCAAGTTTTACTGTCCAGTCTCAGGGATGTTTTTTTCTTTCCCAGGAACTGGAGCCAGAGACATGTGAATGGGGGCTTGGGGTGGCGCCTTCCCCGAGGCTGGTTTGCAGCTCTGCGGCCAGTTCTTGAGATCCCCTCTGGGACCAGCAGAAAACATTCCTGTCCTGCCGCTGCCTTCCCACCACCACCACGAGGCCCCAGCGTTCTTGGAAGTTGGTGAGAAATGGAGCCCGTATGCCTTTGATTGTTTGCAAACCCTGGCACGGCTTGGATAAACCTAGGCCAATTTCTGGATTAAATTAGAAAAGAAAAGAGGAAAAAATGTCTGAATCCTGGCACCGAGAGAAATCATTCATTCAGCAGAAACTGTTTGAGAACACACTGTGCAGAGGCCTGTCCCCATGCTGGAAGGGATCAGAGGGTACAGCCTCAGCTTGGAAGGTACAGACACCCCTTTGGGTCCCTCATCCCACAGGCCTAAGGAGCATGTCTGCTCTCCATAGAAGAGGTGCTTTGGGGCACAGGAATTCTTCCAGAACATGAACCACAAACATAGCTGGGAGAGACAGCTCTGCCTGCCCAGAAATCTGCTCCCCCTGCTCTGCTGTTTTGAATGGTTATTAAGATCAGCTCATTCAATTGCTTTAAAAAGAATTCCCAAAGTGACTTCACAGGACCATTGAGCTGGCAAGATTAGGGTGGGGTGGGGGAGGGCTGTGGTCCCAGCAGGGAGAGGGTGGAGCTCAGCTCAAGGCCCAGTGAGGACCCAGTGAGGGCCTGCAGGCAAGGGCCACTCCAGCTGCAAGAGCTTGGGGGCTTGAGGAGGATGGAGGGGAGCTTGTCTCCTGGGGCTCACCTCTTGCCAGGGACTGTGCCAGACTTTATGCATGCTCAGAGTATGGGGGAGATTTAAAGATGAGGAAACCAAGTTCAGGGCAAGGCAGGAACTTTGCCAGGTAGGTGAAAGCCAGGATTAGGACCCAGCTGCTCCTGACGCTGAGGCCAGTCTTCATTCTATGCCCAGTGCTTCCCTAACACAGACACTGCACTGGGAAGAGGGTGCAAACTCTACAATGCTGCGGCCACAGCTCAAGGTGGGCCCAAAGAAGTAGGAGATTTCTTTAGAGCCTGAAAGCAAATATTGCTTTCATGCTGCAAATATTGCTTTCATGTCACAACTATTTTTAGCTTTGTGGGCCTATGGTCTCTGTTCCAGCTACTCAGTTTTGTCATTGTAGCACAAAAGCAGCCATAGACAATTCATAAATGAACAGACATGGCTGTGTCCCAATAAAACTTTATTTACAAAAACAGATGGTGGGCTGGATTTGGCCCTGGGGCTGTCGTTTTGGCAACCCTGCTTTAGAATCTCCAGTTTATCTTGAAAAATTCGTGGGAAGTTTGCTTTAACTCAGTAATCTGTCCAGACTAGTTTAATATAAAATTAATGTTTTAAAATGCTTCCCATCCAAAAAGAATACTTCCTGGGGAGAAACCTCCCATCTGTCCTGTGGCCTCAGTGGCTTCCAGCAGGCCTCCGGAGAGTCCCAGGAGCAAAGGGCTAATGGTGGGCTGCCTTCCAGGGCAGGCTGTCCCCCACCACATGGTCTGCGTCACATCCACAAGTGCAACTGAACGAGCAGCTCAGCCAGGCAGTCCCAGGTCCTCGTGGACACTGGGATTCCAAGCAACACATCAAGGACTCTGGCTTCTCAGCAAAGAGCAGGAGGGGGGATTAGTGCTTCAGTTAAAAGCTGTAAGCCACATAGGAAGCGCTGGTCATGGGCTCAAGTTTTCCATTTCTTGAATAGAAATAGCACATATAGAATGGCACAGATTTTACTTCTCAAACGTATATGTAAACATATTACTTTAATAGCAGCTCTAGTGTTCCCCTAAGGCATTCATCCAGGCCTCCTATACACCTGAGCCTAGAGAAGAGCCACTGTCTGTGCCTGGCAAGGTAACTGGAGGTGCCACAAACATTGGGCCTGCAGCCTGCACTGCTACGGGTGCCAGGCACACGCTGCCACAGCACCAGGTTTCCAAGCAGAGACTATCTTAGGGGTGGGCAGAGCAAGTATGAGAAAATGAGGTGAGTCCCGAAGCGCCAGGGTCAGCAGCAGGTTTATCAGGGGTATTGACTGCTTCCCAGTCTGGGGGCAGCAGACACAGCTGGCAGTTCGCTTCCCAGGAAGACGGGTCAAACAGGACAGGCGTGCTGAGAGCACCAGCCAGAGGGGAGTCCTGGGCACAAGGGAGCATCTCATCCCCAGGGCTGGGCCATTGAGAGGCTGGAATATGGGCCAGAGGGAAGGCTGAGCACAGCAGGAGCAGAAGTGAGATCAAGGCAGATGGAGGCCAGCTGTGGAGAGTCACGTCTCAGCAGGAGCCCAGCTGGGGCCCAGTAGCAGTGCCGGAAGGGGGCCTGGAGGAGCCTGCACAGCTGGACGGGCTGCACATCTGCCCATGGCTCACAGCAGTATCTCCACAGGCCTCCCAGCGCTGGGAATGAGGCCACTCCTCCCTCAAGTGGATGGACGGAGGCTCTGGGGCAGCTGTCCCTGGAGAGTCTCTGCCTCTCTGACCAGGCCAAGGAGTGGGCCTTACCCTGGGTCTGCCAGCACCCTGGAGGCTCTGGTGCATGAGGGCTAAGAATCAGTGTGCAGGCCCCAGAGGGTGAGGATGAGGCCCGGGCCTACAGGTTGGCCCCAGTGCCCTCTCACACATAGCTTTCTTCATCTGGGCAGAAAACCTAGAGGGTGGCTTTGAGCTGAGCCTCTGGACAAGCAGGGACTGGAATGCGCCATGAGAATGGGGTCTGAGGTGGGAAGTGCAGGCCACGTGAGGAAGCGGGGCAGCTGGATCTCAGTGGGGGGCTCATGGGCCTGCAACCAGGGCCCATGCTCAGAATACCCTGCACTTGGGGCTTAATGCTCTGTAACTGCCATTTGAAATTCTTCATTGTTTCACATTTGAATTTGTGTTTTGTAAGTGAAGTCTGGTGGACAGTGGAGTCTGGGGTCATGCATGGTCCCAGCTCCCCAGGACAGGTTTTTGGTGGTCTGCTCCCCACCCTGTGGTCACTGCAACCCTCCATTCCCTGCAGAGGCCTGGACATGTGTGCTCCGTGGCATCTCAGGCCAGCACATGGCAGCGGTGGTCCCACCAAGGGCAGGCAGCCCCACATAGGTCTCGGTGTTCCTAAGTCCCTCATGTACCCCAACCCAGGTGCTGAGGTGATCTTTACCCCTAGGTTGCACCACTGAGTGAGGACACAGAGCCTTAGAGGGTGTTAATTTCATAGCACATACACGCCAATAGTTGCAGCAGTGGGCCCATGGGAAGGGGAGATGCCAGGCTCAATGTCCCCACGACCGCCTTGGCCAGGGCACAGTGCAATTTGTTCTTCCAGCATTGGCTGTTGAGGGGATGGCACAGCTGTCAGCCCCAGTGAGTACACCCGCATTACTGGTTAGAATAAACAGGGCCTCTGTGAGGATCTGCACCTAAGGGAGCACCCCATCTGTGGGCTCCATTTCTGGGATTTCCTCTCCCTCCTTCCAAGCTTCCTGAGACTGGCTTGTACTTTGTCTGAACTTCTGGCCAGATTGAGGCATCCTCCAGGCATGAGCCACAAAACATGAATCTGTTTAATTTCGGTGATGCCACATACAAGGTAAATGCTCTAATATTTGCATTTAAAATGGGCTTTATAGAATATAAAGATGAATGGTAAAATTCATGCCAATAATTTAAAATTCTAATTTTTCTTTATTAGAGTAACAATAAATAGAAATTTCAAAAATCTCGACAAGTTAAGAAAGAAACCTCAGGAGAAAGAAAAAGAGTTCTGTCCTGATCTTTAACAAGAATATTTGCCTTTCGCACTGGGCCCTGGGAGAGTTGTGCTAAGAGACATTCTGGGTATGGGGCTGCTGCAGCTGAATGTGGAGCAGAAAGAATGGTCAAATAGTCAGTGAGGGCCAAGCTCTGGGAAACAATGCTGCAGACAACAGGCTGTGAGGGTCACTGCAGAGGGGTGACCGGAGGGAAGCTCCACAAAATCACTCCTGGAGGGGGCATGAGGTGCCAAACACAGCACCAAAGGGAAAACTGGTGAGCAGAGATCTCAGGACATGACTACACATGGAAACACAAACCATCAAAACCCACCACAAACAAAAGAAAACAAAGGGCAGACAACAAAACTTGAGAGAATAATTCCCACCCACAGGCCACCAAAAAGTTAACTGATTGTAATATAAAGTTTCTTCTAATTAACAAGAAAGAGGCTAAAATCCCGGTAGAATAAAGAACATGAATAGACAGCCATCACAAAAATCAAGATGATGGCTGTTTGAGAAACTATATATACACATATATGTATATGTATATATATATATTTTTAAAGGCAGTCTCATTACCATCCAATAAATACAATAAAAAGTATATCCCAGTTGTAGCTACTGAATTACAAACAGCTAAGAAGCATTTGGTGGGATGAGGAAGCATTTGCTCAATAGAGCGTGAATAGTAAAACCATTCACAGAGAACATTCTGGCACAGAAAGCTTTGTTGACAGGGGATCACACTTTTAGGAGCTCAGTTTAAGGAAACAGCAAAGGATGACTGATGGATTAAGATGTAAGGATGTTCATTACAGTCAGTGGCCGATCTAACCTCTAACAGGAAAACAAATTTTGTTTTGTGACTGTGCCACATAAATAATTAGTTACATAAGAAGTATGCCAGCCACGTGGTTCAGTGTTATGTCATCATTAAGATGAGGTAGGAGGTAGTAATTGGTAGGAAACAGTCACACATGTAACACAAATACACATTTTCCATCATAAATAATATATTATCCATGTTAAATACAGTATATTTTTAAAAACAAAGAGTGTTCCTTTTCTAGATTTAGGGAGGAAAAGAAGGAAACTGGACCAGGCCGAAGGTGCCAGAGGGGTCAGTGGGGGTGGGGTGGGGACCTGAGCGCCGTGAGACCTTTTCTGCACCCGGGGGGCTCCTGTGATGCTCAGCAGATACTTCCAGCCCTTCTCACCCTCCAGAGTCTGAGATAGACAGAGAGATGGATCGAGTAACTCCCATTTTCCTGTGAAAAAGGGAACAAAACGTCTTGCTCGTTGATGCAGGCAGGTGTGGCCCCTCCAGCGATATCCCAGGGCCCTTGGAGTCACACCCAGGCCCCTCTCCACATCCACTGACCAGCCTTGCTTGCCTGCAGCTCCCCTCCCACTGGCCGCGGGCTCTCCACACTGGCCCTTTTTCACTTCTTCAAGTGCTGACTCCTTCCTGTCCCAGGGCCTCTGCACTGCAGACATTCTGTTCCTTGTCCTACGATCCTTGAGGTCGGCTCCTACATCACCTCCTGCGTGCGGCCTCCCTGGCTGCCCACCTATTCCCAGCCCGTCTTCCTTCTCCACTTCACCAGCTCTTTTATTCCCTTCATTGTTTTTGTTGTCATCTGAAATCATCTCATTTGTTTTCCACTTGAATATTGTCTGTGCCCAGATTCAGAATGCAAGCCCATGGACTGAGTCCTGTCTTGCTCACAGCTGGCCCCATTCCGGACACATAGTGGTGTCCAGTGGACTTCTGTTGACTGAACACTCAGGAGCCAGGCATGCTAGTCAGAAGAGGACAAGTTGTGCTGCAGTGACAAAGAATCCACCACACTCAGGAGCAGTCCACAGAAAAGGCTGCTGTGTGCTTCCCTGCACACGTCATGGTCCAGAGCAGTGGGGATGGCCCTGTGCTACTTTACAGCTTCCAAGGCCGCTGTGGCAGGGAAAGAGAGAGAGAGAAAGAGAGAGAGAGAGAGAGAGAGAGAGAGAGAGAGAGAGAGAGAGAGAGAGAGAGAGGGGCAACATATTTGCTCTTAACTGCCTTGGTCAAGAGGTGACACATGTCCCTTCCTTCCACACACGCCGTTAGATAAAACTAGCCATGCAGTCCCAAATTAGGTGCAAAGGAGGCTGGGAAGTGGGAGGGAGGAGGACACACACCAGGACCCACATTCCAGCCCTGGCTCTGCCACAAGAGACCCCAAAGGGAGCCCTGCAGGCAGAATTGCCCTGAATGACGGAGGAAACCAGGGCGGCCGAGAGCTGCTGGAGCCCAGCCACACCTGCATGGGGCCTCCCTCAGCCTCTGCTCCTCCTCAGAGCCTGAATTCCCCAGGTTACCGCCACTGGGACCCCCACCAGACCCCTCCTCCCAGAGCCTCTGCCTGTCCAGCACTGGCCCCGGCGCCTCAGACACTGGGAGGGCTTCCACCCCGTCCTGGCTGCCCTCGGAGCTGACCAGTGCCTCACTTGGAGCGCAGTCTGCGCTGGCTGCTGCCAGATCTGTCCTCCACACTGCTGATTTGGCTCCAGTGGAAGCCCTGTAACCAGCTGTGCGCCTTCAGGGGGAGGGAGACGTGCCCTGGCCAGGTACGATGAGGGCCACTTGGGGCTCAGGCTGCAGCTCCAGGTGGGCCAGCCCCCCTCAAGGCCTTTTGGCCCCAACCCAGGGCTGCCCACACTACCATTTAGTGCTATGCGCCTGGTCAAGTTCAGAGGAAGGCCAGCAGGCATCCCCTTGCGTGCAAATCTTCCAGGACTGCACTGTCCAATATGGTACCACTAGCCACACTGGTGACTTAAACCCAAATGTAAATTAATTACAAAGATATTGAATTATCCATTAGGATGGCTACTATAAAAAAAAGTGTTGGTGAGGATGTGGAGAAACTGGAACCCTCATGCAATGTTAGAGGGAGCAGCTGTGGAATACAGTACGGAGGTTCTTCAAAAAATTAAAAATATAACTGCCATATGATCTTGCAATTTTACTTCTGGATATTTATCCAAAAGAATTAAAAGCAGGGACATGAACATATAGTTGTACACCCATGTTCACAGCAGCATTACTCACAATAAACAAAAGGTGGAAGCAACTCAAATATCCACCCACCAATGAATGGATAAATAAAACATGGTCTAGCCATAAGTGGAATATTATTTGGCCTTGAAAAGTAAGGAAATTTTGACACATGCCACAACATGGAGGAACCTTGAGGACATTATGCTCAGTGACATAAAGTAGCTACAAGAACACAAATACTATATGATTCCTCTTCTACAAGGTCCCTAAGGAGTCAAAGTCAGAGAGACAGAAAATAGAAAGGTGGTTACTAGGGGCTGGGAGGGGGCAACAACAGGGAGTTAGTGTTTACTGGGGTCAGTGTCAGTTTTGCAAGATGGAGACTTCCAGAGATGGATGGTGGGGATGGTTGCACAACAATATGAATGTAGTTAATGCCACTGAACGCTGTACTTACAAAGTGGTGAAGATGGCAAATTTTATGTAATGTGTATTTTATCACAATTAAATTTTTTAAGATTAAAATTGTTTAAATTTTAATGGAAAATATATAGCAAATTAAAATTTCAGTCCTTCAATCACACCAGAAACATTTCAAGTGTTCAAGGGCCAGGGTGGCTTAGTGGCTGCCACACTGGACAGGGTTTAATTAGAGCATTTCCAGCATCACAGAAAATTTTACTAGGCAGCATTGCTCTAGAAGGTCATCCTTTCTCACACATTCAAGCTTCCTCAAACCCTCTCTTCCCCAAGACCACCAAAGGGCTTCCTGTACCCCAGACCAGCCCCCAGGGCTCGCTCCTGGGTGTGCACTGCACTGAGGACACAGAGCTTTAGAGGGTGTTAATTTCATAGCACATACACGCCAAGCAAGGCCCCTTGTTTGTCTGCACTGCCCTGTGCTCTTGGCAAGGGAAGTGGAGCTCAGATTATATATAGGTAAGTAGAATCCTTCTCCCCGGGGTCTCCCTGAGCCTCTGGGGCCTGCCATGCCTCTGCCTCGGCAGGACCCACACTGTGCCTGGAACCAGACTGTGTGCAATAAAGGCTGCTGGAGGCCACAGGAAAACAATATGACCTGACTACCGTGCCCCTTCTCAGCACCTCTGATTTATCTCCGAAAATCCTTCTTTTGTTATGACAGAATTTGTTTCAATTTAAGAAACTTTGTCTTTATTAAGAAATGAACCAAACTGTCACATTATCCAAAGTTGGGGGATCATTGGATCACAACAGTATAAACGGAAAAACTGAAGTTAACTGGCAAAACCCAGAAAGAGTTCTAGACTTCCTCTCCTGGCTCATGCAACCCGAGGCGTGTGTCAGAGGGATGCTCCACCCCAGGGAGAAGGCAGATTTGCTCTACCAGCCTCAGGAAGGGCTCACCAGGGATATTCCAACCTCAGAGTCCTGGGCGTACTTCTCAAGAATAATTCTAGATGTGCTGGCTCTAAAATATTGCCTCTGCCACCAAAAAGCACATTTACCTCCATTATCTCATTTAATCCTCACAACAACCCCTGAGATGGAAATTATTCACCCATTTTATTTGAAATCTATTTTGCCCAATAGAAGTACTGCTCCTCCTCCATTTTTCTCCCTTTTATTTTATTTGTATGAAATATCGTTTTTCCATCCCTTCCCTTTCAGTCTATGTATGTCTTCAGGTCTGAAATTAGTCTCTTGGAGGCAGCATATAGATGGATCTTGTTTCTTTATCCATTCTGCCACCCTATGTCTTGTGATTGGTGCACTTAGTTTATTTACTTTTAAGGTAATTATTGATAGATATGTATGTACTTACTGCCATTTATTGTTTTCTGGTTGTTTTTTAAGTTACTCTCTGTTCCTGTTTTCCCCTCTTACACTCTTTCTTTGTTATTTGATTATTTTCTTTAGTGTTACCCTTGGGTTTCTCTTTTCAAATTTTTTTGTGTCTCTATTATAAGCTTCAGGTTTGTGGTTTCCATTAGGTCACAGATCATTCCCTAAATGCATAACAGTCTTATTGCTGATGGTCACTCAATTTCAAACACAACCTAAAAGTACTCCTTTTTTATTCTTCTTCCTCTTCCATGCTTTATATATAGGATGTCATAATCTCCATCTTTTGTATATCTCTTGACTGATTTTGTATATACTTGACTTTACTACTTTTGTATTTATTTAACTTCATACTTGCTTAGTAATTAGTCTACTGACTTTACTGTAGGTTTATTTTTGCTGATGAAAAATATTTAGGCTTAAGAATATTTCCATTTAAAGAAGTCCCTTTAACAAACTTAGAAGGTCAGTTTAGTGGTAGTGAATTTTTTAACTTTCATTTATCTGGGAAAATTTTAATTTCTTTCCGTTCTGAATGATAATCTTGCTGGGTAGAGGATTCTTGGTTGTAGGTTCTTCCCTTTCCATGCATTAAATTTATCATGCCACTTCCCTCTGGCCTGTAAAGTTCCTGCTGAGAAGCCTGCTGATAGCCTGGGGTTTTCCTTATAAACATGTTTTGAAGGCAGAGTTGATATCTACCAGTCACCTAGCACTAACGTGAAGATTCCCTAAGGTGACACATGGTCAGTGTCTAAACACAGGCCTGGCCCAGAGCTGCTTAGTAAGAGCTAAAAAACTGTAGCCATCATGGTTGTTTTATGATTATCATTGTTCCTATTGTTGTTACCACATTAAAAACACTTTTCAAAGAATAAGATGTGATCATTAACAACTGCCAAATAAAATACCCTCTGCAGACCTAACAGACTTCAGCCCCACTTTGTGGATGAGTGGATTATTCCAGCGGGTCAATGACTTAGCACCTAAGGTAGGTGGAGAGGAAGGTGGACAAGCAGGGGGCCTCTCCACCCAGTGATCAGCTCATTCACATCTGCTGGACCCTGACCCTCCTCTTCATAGGGCCCTGGGGGAGGGGGTTGGCTTTTGCCCTGCATGGGGCAACTTCGTTCCCAGAGACTCAGCACGTCGCACAGAAAAGCAGAGCTGAGCACCAGGCCACCAGCAGAGCTCCTGTCCCCCGACCTCTTGCCTCCAGCTGGCCTCTGGGACACTGATCACCGACAAGCTGAGTCGCACAGCCCTGCAGCTTTATAACTCCCCACTACGGGGCTTCCCTAGCCACCTCCAGTTCCCGCAAGCCCCCTTTCCTTCCACTAATCGGCCCCCTCCCTACCAACGCTCCACCCACAGCCTGCAGGGCGTCCAGGCCACGCCCTGCTCCTCCCCCCGACCCAGTCCTCCCCACTCCCTGGAGCCTGCGCTCTGGAGGCTGGACGCCCGCATCGCCCAGGCAGTGAGGATCTCGACAGGACCCAGGGCAGAGGCAGGACTGCGTCCTCCACACACACGTGCTCAGCATCCTCCTGCCCCCTTGGGGTGGGGGTGGGGGGTGGAACATGGGGAGCCACCTCTTAATCCCTCAGTTTTGGGTAGACAAGGGGCAGTTGCCCTGTGGTCCCCAGAAGGCTTAGGCGGCACACAGTCACCGCATTAAGTAGTCCAGCTTTCCGGATTTCTCCAGCTTCCACCCCTCTGGCTCCCTCAAGGAGAAGCCTCATGGGTGCCGTCCATCTTATCTCCCTTTTAAACACTGTGGGCTGTGGTTCCAACCGGCAGAAGGCAGGACAGTCTAGCTGGGGTTGAGTAACATCCTCTGCATTTCACTTTCAGGTTACCTTTATGCATAGTGAGGTTTCCTTTGTAAATAGTTTTTAAAAAGTCAGTTGATATATATATATATATAGGAAGATACACAGTCTGCGAACAATGGGGATAGGACAAAAATAAAGAAAACAAATGACTGGAGTGTGTGAAAAACTGCCTTACCGGTAAACTGCCTTGCCAAGTCAGAATTTGCACATGAGGAAACTGAGGTTCAGTGAGGTACGGGTCACCATTTCTCACCTGGGGACCCAGGTGAGAGCCTCTGACCACCTCACTCACCTGCAGCTCCACTGGGAAACCACAGAAAGCCCAGGTGCCCTGTTCCCCCTGCACCCCTCCTGGCCAGCCCTGCCCTCACAGCCCCACCCACTTACGATGTTCATGAGTGTGAGCAGGTACTTCTGCACGTGCTCCTTCCCGTGGAACTGAACCACAGAGTCGTCCACACCTAGCAGGACCTCAATGTTGTAGTCGTCATCGGCAGCATGCCTGCGCACCCTGCGCCTCGAGCTGTTGACCCGCTCCTCCAGGATGCCCAGGGCACGGCTGAGGTTATCCAGGCTGCTGCGGGAGGCCCCTGGAAGGACAGAGGACACAGTCTGAAGCAACAGCCCAGCTCACCAGGGATGTCTCAGCAGCAAAGAACCCCACTTGGATGCAGTTCAGCACCTGCCAGGGGCCAGCTTGGCCATCATCTCATTGAAAACTCACAGCTGCCAAACTGAGGGTACTCTTGTGCCAGAAGAACAAACTGAGGTTCAGAGAGGGCAATAGTGACATGCCAAGTGGGCTCAGACCCAGCAGCCTGCAAGCCAACACCCTGGCCCTGGGAGAGCCCAGGTCGGCACCCAGCAATGAACTGAGGGCCGGGAAGCTGGGCTGCCCGGCCAAGAGTACATGTGGCTGGATCCAGCTCTTCTCACCAGTTCACACACTTGAGGAGGCCAGTCCAGGTGCCAAAGGCTGTCTCCCAGGTGTGGCTACCTCTGTTATAAGGGAGACAGAGGCCCAGCCCGGGTGGTGTATGTCTCCTCAGGCAGCTGCTCTTCCAGAACTTCCCTTCACTGAACAAGGCCCCTCATCTTCAGGCCAGGTCTGCCCACCCCATGCAGGACGGAGACTTCTCCAGGTGAACTGTGCAGGGACCAGGACCAGCCCCACTTGTGCCAGCTCCCCAAGCACTGGGTTGAGAAGTGGGGCCTGCAGGGCCTCAGCTGAGGGACCCAGGGACCTGGAACACCCCCAGACCAGAGCTCCAGCCCCTAGTGCCTCCCTTCCCCACCTCCCAGGGTCACAGCTGAGCTGACCTGGCTGACTTTCAGCATTGCCAGCAGCCCTAGACCACACTGCCCGCTCAGTCCCAGTGCCAAAATCTTCTGGAAGGCCCCCTTGCCCTTGCACTGGCCCCTGTGTCTGTGCCAGGTCCCTGACCCCAGGGTCCTGCCTCTCTTTGGCATTTCCTGGGTGTGTGCTGGGCTGGGCCCTCAGATTCTGAGGGCCTCAGGCCATCGTGACATCACCAACCCAGGGAGTGGTACCCAGGCCCTGTGGCCTCTGCAGCTGAAGGTGGGGCCAAGAGGCCAGCTCAGCTGTTGGTATCCCTGCAAAACCACCTCTCTGCAGAACCTTCCAGAACAAGTCTTCTCACTTGTCCCGAAAGCCTCTAGTCTGCTGCCTCCTCCAGATAGGCACAGGAACTCCCATTCTATCAGTGGCGCACAACAGACCCTGGAGGCAGAAGAGGGCTTCTGCTTCTGAGAGCAGCTTGGAGCCCACAGACAGGTGGGGGGCTGCCACTGGGGTCCCCCCCGCAACACCTCCTCGTCCAGCGCTGGCAGCAGGCCCCTCTGGGGTGCGCTACTGTCCCCATTACAGTCAGGGAGACTCATGGGACCTTGGTGCGGCTGACTCTCAGCAGGGCTCTCTGAGAGTGCAACCTGATCAAGGGACAGAGATTAAGAGGGAAAAGTGGAGGTGACAGACGTGACTGAGAAGCAGACGGGGAGGGCTTTGACAGAAAGGAGGAGTAAGCCAGGCCAGGGCGGGAGGCTGTTTGCATTCCTGTACCTCCTGGTGTCCTCGTGCCCCCCACCCAAGCCCTGCAGTCCACTGTGCATGCCCCGACTCACCCCCTCCCCCATCAGCAGGCACTGCCCAGGGCTCCTCTGGGGACCAGAATGGGCAGAGGGCCTGCAGGCCGGGCCCATGCACAGCTGATCATCCTTGGGGGGCTGCCGGAGATGATTCGGCGCCCTCCCTTCTGCTCCCGGAGGAGATGCCAGCTGCTTCAACCTGACAGGGAGTTTGAGGAATTGCTACTCTATTTTTACACTTTATTTCTTCGTATTTCCAAAAGCTAGAGACAACTCACCTTCAAAACCACCTTGGGAAGCAGAAAAATGGTAATTTCCATTAAAAAACTCTTCCCTTTGGAAGAGGCTGCAAGTTCCCCTCTGCCCCTGTCACAGCCAGGGGTCACTGACGGGTGGTCCCTGGACAAATCCAGACCACAGAGGCGATTGCTAGGGCCCCATGGTGTTTTAAAAAATGCATTTGATGGACAGTATTTCAAAATTGGGAGCTCTCACATAAACAAAAGAATAGCCAGCTTCTCCTGAGGAATTAGGAGATCGGGTCATAGGCTGGGGGAAAGGTAAGCAGGTAACATTGGGCTGTAGAGTGACAGCCGGTCCAGGAGACAGGTCACACGGGGCCCTGTCTCTCTCCTGGCCTGCCGCTCTCACTGACCTTCTGGCCCCCCTGAAGGCATCAGCGTGTGCCGCTGACCTTAACCCAGGAAGTCACTGTGAAGTGACTCCTCCCAACATTCCCTGGGGGAGGGCAGGGGGGCTGCCAGTTGGGTCACAGCTGGCTGAGGCACATCTTACAGCTGTTTCTGCCAAGCACAGTATTTAACTTCATGTAGGGTCCGTTAAAACAGCAATGTTTTCTAAAGATGCATTAGAAATGTCAATAGTAATTATTATTATTAATTACTATTTTAATCATGATTATTTTGGCAGGTGACTTGGATATTATGTTTTAGAACAGCCCTCCAAGGCCCAGCCCCTGTAGAGATGCCCCAAAGCCCTAGGTCAATGTGCAGACGCGGAGAGGAAGACAGGGCCCCTTGGGGCAGCTGGCGGGACACAGGGAGCAGTAACAAGGTCAGCAGGGCCTGCCGGGCCCCAAGGCTAGAAGACACATGAGCACTGATGGGACCCACCAGCCAGGCTGACATTCCACCTTGTCCGTCTTAGATGTGTCCTCAGTTTCCCTGTGAAGGGCTTGACCCTGAAGCCCAAGCCATGTGGAGACCCCAACCACACCCTGTTTCCAGCAGGCCTGTCCCTCAAGCCGAGGTCTGCTGCAGGGGAGCTCTGGCTGGCAGCAGGCTCCACCTGGTTTTGGGTCCGCTGCTTAGTGATGCCCTGACACCAGCCTGGGCCTTCAGGGCCTGTCCATAGGCACTGGGTTGTGCCCCCCCAACCCCGGGTCTAAAGGCCTCTGCTCGTCTCAGTCCCCTGGGGCCCCTCTCCTCCCTCCCCCGGAGCTCCTGCTCCAGCCCACCTGCTAAGGCGTGGTGACAGGGAGCTCACCCGGCCCTTTGCTCCATCCCTCAGCACCGGCCCAGGCCTGATAACAAGCTGTCAGTGCTGCCCTGCCCCTGGCTCCTGAAGCCTTCTGGGCACAGCCTCTCCACAGAGAGGGCGCTGGTCCCCCAGGGGGCAGATCCATGGCAGATGGGAGAAGACGAGACCCCAGCAGGCTGAGACAACCCCGATTAGTGGTGTGGATGGCAGGACCCTGCCCTCAGGCATTGGGATCCTGGCATGCCCTGGGTTGGGGGGACCCTTCTGGAAGGCAGCTGGGGCTCTTTTTGGTCACGTCTTAGACAAAGGATGACACACAGCTGGAAGCCTCCAAGAGCTGTCTCTAGTGTTAAGGGTCTCCAGAGGGGACTAGAAAGGATCCCTCAGTCAATTAGCAGACTGGGGAGAGGACGGGAGGAATAACGGGAAGCAGAATTACATTCAGAGAATCCCAAAGCACCTGCTCGCCAGAGGAGCAGGCGGGTCACAGCGGCCAAATGCATCCACAGCCCCTGGAGCTCAGGAGCTGCCACATTTGGGGGCAGGGCGCGTGCAGAGCCCTCCACAGTGACAAGACTCCGCCACGCCCAGCCGCCTTCTCATCCCAAAGTGACGAGGCAGCTCCTCACCACATCACCGTTCCATTTTAGGATCAAGGAACCCTGGGAGCAGGAAGATTAAGCCACGCAGACAAGCCGGAGGAGCCAGGACCCAGCCCAGGCCCAGGACCCTCGCGTTAACATGCCCCGGAGCCGTCTCCATACTTCACCTGCACTTGGGGGTGGTTTGGAGAAACCAACAGTGGCAGAAACAAGCGTGTTTAGCCTGGAGAGGATAAATCCTGGGCGCATGAGTCTTCATCCTGCGGCAGGTGCTGGTTCTTCAGGTTCAAGGGCATCTGGGTGTCTGCTGTCCCCGTGAAATCCTGTGTCCTTTGCTGTGCTGGCCTCTTCACCTCTTTCTGCTGCTGCTTCTGCCCAGATTTAGCCCCCCACCAACCGCCGCCGGGCTCAGAAGGAGCTCCCCAAAAGGCCCAGAGGGAAGGGGGCCCACAGCCCGTGGTGCCAACGCCCCACTGTGTCCCGCACTGGACTCAGGGATGAATTTGGTCCCCATCTGCCTCCACATATAGCTGGGGTCTGCCTGCAGAGGAAGGGTGCGTAGAGCCTTGAGAAGCCACCGCTGGAGCCTTGAGGCTGCCGCCCCTTCTCTACGGAGTGGCCATCCCCTCATCCTCACTGCACCTGTTCCCTCTCATCCTTCAGTGTCACCTGCAATGTCACCTCTTCAGGGGAGCTTGCCTTATTCCATCCTAAATTAAAATAGGCTCTTGCCTCACCCAGTGACGCCCTGGCAGCATTCTGCTTTCTGCCTTCCTGAACCCACCCCACTTGTGATTTAATCTCATTTGTGAATTATCCGGGCCATTAACGATTAACTGCCGTCCCACCCTCGGATGGAATCCCCCAGGAAAACAGGGGCCATCGGTCCATGTGCCTCGTTTTCCTGGGGTCCCACAGGTCACTGCTGGCTGTGAGGGGCAGGAGCCAGGGCAGAGGCGCAATGGGAGGGAGCCCAGGGCCTAGCAGGGGGGTTGGGGGTCCCCTTGGGTTGGAAGGAGGGGCTGGTGGAGCAGGGCCAGGAAGGCCAGCCCCCGGGCCAGGTGGGGAGCAGGAAGAGAAGGGAGGTGATGACAGAGGAGCAGGAGCTGCCACCAAATCCAGCCGTAAATTATCCACACAAGGCAGAGTTAAAGCAAATGACCCAGGAGGAGTTAACACTAATGAGGCAATGAGAGAAGTACCAGGTAATTACCAACAAAAAGCAGTCAGGCATAGTAATATGCATGAGATTAAATATCACCCGAGGCATTAACGGCCACTCTGAGAAATGACTCATTGAGAAGATATAAAAGATAGGAAGTTTTATGCCCCTAACAGAGTTTCAACCTGATACAGGAGAAACAGACACGGCCACAGTTTTATGTGCATTTTAACATTTTTATTCCAGAAAACAACAGAGGAATTAGATTAAAATGTTAGACTGGGCTGTAGGGAATTTGAATGACTAAAACAACCTCATGTTTAAGCCCAATAACCAGAAAACATGTCCTTTTCAAGCACACATGGAACAAGTTTCAAATCTGACTACACATTAGGGCAAAAAGAAGACTCAAAAACTGTGTTCACAGTCACCACCACAGAGACAAAATCAGAGCAAGCAAAAAGCTAAGCCCACACACTCCAAACACCAGAAGTTAGAGACACAGCTCTGACATGCCCAGACTAAATAGAGAGATAATTTCTAATCATTGGCTCAAGCAGAGAACCCCAATAAACCTCAGAAGTAACTGAAAATGGAGTCAAGGAAAAGCCCAGAAGGTTTAATGGAAGAGTTTTACCAAACCTACAAGGAATAGATACCTTCATCTTATGTAGAATATGGACGCAAAGACCAGTACCTTTCCTGTATATAGCCATAAAGAGCTAGGAAATAGAATGGAAAAAAAGGGCTTTTTGACTAACAACAAACCCCACAAAATACCTTGGAAAATTTAAAAAAAAGAAATGTATATAAGGGCCACACAAAGAGTAAATGTAATATAGACTAAAACTACCCCGAAATGCAAATGGAGACACAATGACAGTATTCTGGATTGCAAGGTGGTTCTCCTCCCAATTAATCTATAAATTTAACACCATCTCCATCAAAGAATTGTTAAAACCCAACAAAATGATTCAAAAATTTAACTGGAAGACTACATATGAGAAAATAGCCAGAAAAATACTGAAAAAGTATAATAAAGAGGGGGGTACCTACCTTTCAAATTAACAGAACATATCACAAAATAACATCAGCTAGCATGTAGTGGTAATTAGTGTCATGAAAGACAGATCAGTGGAACTGAATAGAAAGCCCAGAATCAGATCCAGGCATGTAAGGGGCTTCTGGGTAACAATGGTGCATTGATCACATATGCCCAATTCAGTTCCTTCCTGAAACCCCATTTCAACTTGAGTAAAGGGATTTTTTTTTTTTAAATCACAAGCCTACAAGGACAGGAAGAGTAGAAGAGGAAAAAATGACTGTTGGAGGCTGGAAAGCAGAGTGGGCACGTGGTAAAGGACTTAGTATGTGTGAGAGAGTTGGACCCCAGGCTGGTACTGAGGAGAGCCAAGACTCCCAGTCTGCACCACAGGGTCTTCTGAACGCCTGGAGGTGGGGGCGAAGGGCAGATTGAAATATGCAGGACGAGCTGATGGCAGAGGCCAAATCCCCTCCCCACACCCGATGCCCCAGTAACAGCCCCAAGAACTAACACGTATTATCGGTCTTGCCTGGAAGCTCATTCTTTCTTGAAAAGGTGGAAAGGGCCTGTGGGCCACAGGCACCAGGTGTAGCTGAGAGCATAGGCACTATACTAAAACAAGAGGACAAAATGAACGCTGAGGCGCCAACCTGCTTCCACAATTCACTCCCAGAATGCTGGTGGTCAGGTCTTTACCTCCAGGCAGGAGACTGGGAGGGGTCTTCTCTAGGGAATCTGACAAACCAAAGACCAAAACTGTGTGCGGTTCCCCCACCTGCATGCATCAAGCTCCCAGACCCCTCTTTTGTTGCCCAACCCTACACGTGAGCAGGCAGCCAAGGACCACCAGCTCTCCAGACATGGCAGATGGAGATCAAAATGAAGCAAAGAAAATCAGAAAGAGGAAAATGGAGGAAAGAGAGACTATATAGGAGGATAGAAAAACCTATCATTATCATTAGTAACCTCTGAGAACTAGAAGTTATTATATCCATTAAACAGGAGCAGGATAAGAAAAATAAAAGGAGTTTTTTGAAATAGACTAGATAAAATTGTGCTATCTCCCAAGAAAGTAAAATAGTAAGACAAAGAGACTTGAACCATCACGGAAAAGATCAGAAAATGAGAGGACCAGACCAAAAGTGTGTCATGCATGGAACAGAAACTCCATAAAGAGAGAAAAGAGAAAACAGGGAGGAAAGAATTCATGAAATAATTCAAGAAATTTCCTATACCTGCAAGGTGTTCCCAGACTGAAGGGGCCCAGCTAATACCCAACACAGTAGTTGAAAATAGATCCACACCATGGCACATTATCGTGAAGTCTCAGAACACAGAGAAGATTCTATAAACTTCCACAGAGTTAGAGGGGTCTGGGGAAGCAGATACAAAAGATTGGGATCGCAATGGCTCTAGACTTCCCCAAAGCAGCATAAGCAGGAAAACAATGGAGCAACGCCCTCAAAATTCTGAAAGAAAAATATTTTACTGAAATTCTATACCCAGACAAATTCTCAATCAAATATGTCAGTGGAATAAAGACATTTGAGTTCTCTAAAGTTTTATCTGCCCAGTGCCCCTTCTCAAGAAGCTACGGAAGGACATGCTCTTTCGAAACAAGAGAGGCAGCTAAGAAAGTGGGAGACAAGTAAAGGAAGAGGGAGACCCAACATGAGAGATGAGGGAATCCCATGGAAGATGCTGAGAAGTGACCCCAGGACGGCAGCTGTGCGCCAGATGTGAGGCACCTGAGCCGTGCCGCTGCAGGGTGACCCAGAGATGGGAAGTCATCACCAGGACCCCCACTCCATCGGGCCATCTTCTTAGCCCGAGGACAGGACACCTAGGAGAGCTTGGCCCAGACCCCATCAGTACTTAGCTTGTCGCAACCACATGCTGAGGAGGGTCTCTCCCCTCCTGCTCTGCTGAGGACAGGCGCGTCACTAATGGAAGTTCTCAGCTTTTCCCTGACAGCTGGAGATGGGCCATAGTGGGCTCAGAAGTAGAAAGTAAAACAGCCCACTCTCTCTGATTGTACTTCTGCTGCATGTCCAGCACCTGGTCTACACCTCAGTCTTGCCAGGTGCCAGGCTGTGGAGAGCCCAGTGGTTCCCAAGACTCAGTCTTGACCTTGCCCATGAGTTCCTTAGAAGGGGCCTTGTCAGCACTTGGAGAAGCAGAAGTGACTATGACCTGGAGACTGTTCCGCTCACCTCCTGGAGCCTCCATCCAGCAGGGGCAGCGATGCCCTCTCCTTGCATCTGTATGCTTGCCTTCTGTTTTAATATTAATCACCTTGATATACATCTATATGTAAATTATAAATAGATGATCAAATAATAAAAAAGTAAAATTAGTAAATGACAGGGTAGCAATTCAAAACCAGTGTTGGTAAATGGAAGTGGAGTAGATGTGGACATTCTGGCAACCTGGCACTACTCAGTTATGTGTCCTAGTACTTGATGACCCAGTAATCCCACTCTTGGGTCTATAGCCTAGAGACAAAGGATGCCCACACAGGTCCCCAAGGAGGCGGTTGAAAACCATTCCTGGGAGTGTTGCTTGGGCAGGTTGTGGGGGTTGGAGGCAACCTGGGTCATCAGTGGGCAAGAGGGGAGGCAACCGTGGCAGGTGCACTCCACACAGAGCTACACAGAGTGTCTGACATCCATGTAGACAGGTTAATCTTTTAGAAAGAGTACTGAATGCAAAAAGAAAGAAGCAGAATGAGATACACAGTGTAGCACAATTACATCATTAAAAACACACACACTCAGGGAAGCAACACTGATTTTGCAAAAATGTACATTGACAAAAGGATACCCTTTGACACCTTAGAATGGTTGTTCATTGTAGGGCAAAGGAGAGGAGAGAGAGCGGGTTGTGGAGATCAGTGGCTTCTTGTTTTAGTAATGTTGGGACACTTGGTTACACGGAGGAGGAAAAGCAAATCCTGACCTCACACCTTAACCAAAAACCCGCCCGCGTGGATTGCTGACCTGGGATGATAAGAATGCAGTCATAGAAGTGCTAGAAGAAAACCCAGCTAAATACTTTTTCCACAATCCCAGTGTTGTGTACACTTTGGACTCCAAGACCGGTGTGCTTTCTGGGACCCCCGAGACTGCCCCTGACCTCTGCTGGGCAAGCCCTTGGGCAGAGGGCTGAGGGCTCTGCTACTGCCCAACCCTTAAGTTTGGGGACCAGGACAAATTGCTCTCCCTTCGCCAGGGCAGGAATCCCTGAAACTTATATTCATACAACTGCACTGCAGAATAGGAATGGCCACCTTGCAAAGAAAGGGAGAATGTCACTTACAGAACTAGACCAAGGCCAGAGCACCAGCTCAGCTCTCCTGCTGCAAACACTGCCAGGACCCAGCACTAGCGCTAGGCCAGGCCCGGGAGGACCACGGTCCTAGGCGCGAGCAGCCTCAAGGAGCACACTGGCACCCCCACCCAGGGGAGGTCATCTGGAGCAAAGTCATCCCCTCCATTTGTTAACGACCAGAAGACAAGCCCTCAGTGGCTGCAAATTCCCTTAAAGATGATCATTAAGATAAAATATGTTTATGTAGCAGCATAATCAGGACACAGCAAAAGCCCTGTATGGAAGGAGGCAGGCTCTTTGGAGGCTCCGGGAAACAGTATGCAGGCTCAGCCCCAAGGGGGCCATCAGCACAGAGCCCCACTGGTGAGCTTTATTAAAAGAGGCTCATTAGGCTTATTTCATCCCAGCCTTTTATAACTTTTTTACCGAATTGGAATTAATTTTTGCAATGCCTGTAGACACAGCTCATCTAGTGTCATTTTTACAGCTCAGGATGGGGGGGAGGTATGAGGAGGGGCTCCTGTGGCTGGGCCAGCCCCTTGGTGCTCATCCATCAGGGCAGCATCTGTAACAGCTGCAACAAATCTGAGAAACAACAGCTGGAATGTCTATAAATTGCCTAGAGTCCCAGGCCTACTTACCTTTCCAACGCTTTGGGACAGAAATGGGAGCTCTAGAGAAAGGGAAATAAATTTCCCCTGGCTCCTCCATCTGAGATTGTCCCCAGAATGTGCCTCCCCAGTATACGGGGCAACCGATGCTCCTTGGTGGAGGACATGGAACATCCTGGCCTGCCCAGCACCCACTGGCCCTGCGGGAGGTGAACGGAGCCACCCGGGGTGGTGCCACATGATTACCTGCCCCTTCTCTGGGTTCTGGTACTTGGTTATCCTTTGGTGAACCGCTCTCCCCACTCCCAGTCCACGTGGCCAGGGGAGCCAGCCCCACAAGCCCCTGCCCCAAGAGTGCCCACATGGCCTGGCCCAGGCCGGTCAATGAGCCCCTGTAACAAGATTTGCTGGTGTGTACAGGAAGCTATGCTCTCTTCTCTTTCTGCTGAGATTGCTAAACTGGTAAAAGGTGAGCCAGGGGCTATGGAGTACTTCCTCCTGTGAGAAGCAGAGCTGGGAGATGAAGAGAACAGGTGGCACCGTTTAGGCCCCAAATCCAGCTGTGCCTCAAGCTGATACACCCCTAGGCTTCCCGGCTCTTTGAGTCCATTCATTTGGACTTCTGTCTCTTGCAACCACAAAAGTCCTAGCGTGCCCCTTCCCCATACATGCAGTCACACACACTGGCCTACAGGAGACACCACATTTGGCCCAACACCCAGAACACCCTCAGACTGTGAGCATCAGATGGTGGCACTCTGCTGCACCTCCTACCTTTGGAGGGACCCCGTTGCCCACACAGCAGGGAAAGAGAAAGTCCACAGTAGATTTAAGGTGTGTGGCCGGGAGAAAGGAGCCAGGTTCTTGTTCAAGAAGTGAGGGGACCTACGTGGTGCCACCATGGCAGGTGCCACAGCAGATGTGTTAAGGCCACTGAGATAGGGCCCAATCAGCAGGGCCATGCTGAATGACCAGGAGCTCTCAGAGCCTCTCCTGGGCTCCCTGCACAGCAGGCCTCACACAGAGGGTCCCAAACACCAGCTGCCCAGCTCTGAACCCTCATACCAGCCCGATGGCCTAGGCTTCTCAGCAACAGGCTCCTGGGGCCCACAGGCCATGAGTCCTGCCCTGTCGAACCAAAGCAGGGCAGGCCCCTGGGCCCAGCCGCAGCCTCCATGCACCAGCTATCTCCTCTCTGTGGGCGGTCAGCCAGCTCCGAGTCACCTCCTCACTGCAGCTTCCCAGCATGCAGTGGCCAGATGGTGGGATACACTGGAGAGAATGGCAGATCGTTTAAGGAAAATATTTACTGTGAACTTCAGAACAAAACACAGACACCCACAATCCCAACAGAAGGGAGGATTCCCGTGGGGGAAGTGGGAGACTGGCAAGTAGGGTGCTGACGGCCAACATCTTGGGGCCACAGGCCTGGCAGCTTCCGCCCATGCACAGCTTGTACCAGCGCAGCACAGGCGCAGAAATCCCATTGCCAGCCCCGCATGTGCTGCAGTCCTGGACTTGGGTACTGGCAGCCTCCCAGTCATTGCTCCCCAGAGGGCTCTCAGGGACCCCACACTCAGAATCCAGGACTGAATCCCCCCTCCCCCGCACCCCCCACCAGCCTCCACCTGCCCCACCCACCTGGGCTCCTGTGCCCACTGGGCCCACACCAGGAGCAGGGCTGGCCTCTCCCCCACCCAGCCAGCCCCTTCCTCATTCAGAGGGGCTCTGAACCTCCCCACCCGCAGCGCCGCTGCCTCTGCTCCTGCCTCCACCAGGAACCAGCTCCTTGCTGGCCTTTGGAATCCCCAAATCCAAGTCCCAGGGCACTTCTCTCTGGCTGCCAACCTCACTTTCCCCTCCTGAACCCTTCCTCTTCTCAGGTGTCAGACCTGTGTCATGCAGGGAGGGCGAGGACACAGGAGGGTGGGGGGCCCAGTGGTGGGGCCGGGGTGGTGCCAACACACGCAGGAGGAATGGGTACCAGACAGCCCAGCTCCTGCCAGCCCATGGTCAGGGTGCATGGACCCCAGCTGTCTGCCCAGGGCCCCTCCCCCAGCCCGGGTCTGGACTGTCCTCTGCTCCCCCCCACCTCCTGCACCCCTCCTGGCCCCATCTGGAGCCTGCAGCTCCGGGCTCCTCCTGGCTGATGCTGGGACCCAGGACGGCACAGCAGGAAGGGCCACACAGTACCGCCGAGCCACCTTCCTAGGAGGGAGAACTCTTGGGCACCCTCGTCAGCAGCCTGATGGGAAAAGGTCCCCACTGTTGATGATGAAATGGGCACCATCGGGCATAGGCACTTTACAACGTCCCTTATCTGTCCTTCACAGCGGCTCCATGCGTCAGGAATGGGCTCCCTCTTACACAGATCGGGGGTGGGAGGACAAGCCCAGAAAGGCCACTCCAACCCACAGCCACACAGCAGCCAGGGGCAGCAGGTAAGTCATCCGACTCCAGAACCCGGCCTGGCCAGCTGCACCCAAGCCTCAGATGGGGCCACTCAGAGCCAGCTGTTTTGGGCCAGTCAACAGGGGCTGCTCTGAGTGTCGGCGACCCCCCCCAAGCTGGGGATCTTGACTTAGAGGCACACCTGCCAGACCCCGTGGCACAAAGACCCATGCTCTGCCTACCCTGTTCTCTTTCAGCCCTGAGGTGTGGGGCTGTCACAGGGACGGGGAGAAAGAGGAGTGCATTTCTGTGACAGCGTAAAGTAGCCTTAGCACCTGAGGGCCTCCCACCTTGTATTATTGGTGTCCTGCTATGAGTGGGACCTTTTAGATGCTCTAAACAGGAGTGTGTGCTGGACAGTGGGAGGGAGACACAAGGGGTCCATTTGCAGGGTCACTGTAGGCAGTGGTGCCCTGCACAGTACTACGGGAGGTGGGGGGGGGCGCTTTCACATGGACTCTTCTCTAAGTGAATGCCCTGGGGGCGCACATGCAGGGGGACCCTCCACTTTACAACTCTGCTGGGAAAAGATTGAGTGGGAAAATGGACAGAAACACTTCCAAGATCCCACACTGGGCAGGTCTGAGGAGCAGGGGTTGCTGACAGGAGAGACGGCCCACTGTTCATGTCCATCCCTGCCCAGGGCCTGCTTCTGGAGCAGAGGTGAGCAAGCAGGGACTCTCTCCAGTCTTTAATATGTAAAGTGCTCCTTCAAATCAATGAGAAGCAGCCCAGCAATTCAAAAGGAAAATGGGCAAATAGTATGAATGAACAGTTCCTGGAGAAGAAAACCAAGCAGTTTTTAATTATATGAAAAGCTGCCTAACCTCACCCTTAAAGACATATCAGTCAGATTGGCCAAATAAAACTGTGTGGGCCAGAGGCACACACTAGAAATATACCCTGGTGTGGTGGGTAAGGCAGCCATAATCAGGGTGTGGCATGAAGGGCCAAGGAGAGGGAGGCTCGTGGCCTAGTCTGTTCTTCAGAGCAGCACCAGCTCCAGGGAGGAGGTGGGGTGTGGCCGCAGGGCAGGGGGTGGATGCAGCAGTGGACAGGCGCACGGGGCTGAGGGGCAGCGTGGCCACTGTGATGCAGGGACTCGGGCTTGCTGGGCAGCCCACACCCTGGGAATCTCGGTGCTGTAGGGGGACCTTGGGAGGAGTCACACGGAGGATGGGAGGCCAGTGGGGGCATGTTGGGCCTGAGGGTCCCATGGGAACCCCAAAGACAGACATCCACTAGGCCCCCGGATATGAGAGGTCTGGGGCATAGAGAGAAGGTGGGGCTGGAGGGTGGTCTGGGTGTCCTGGGGTACAGGGTAATGTAAGCCATGGGGCTTGCCTTCCAGGATGCATAAAGTGAAGACAATAAGTGACTGCAAACAAGTGGACAGAGTTATGACCATTACTACGGACTCCTGCCCACTGCCCGGGATCCTGTCTGGGCACAGCATCTGTCCTGACCGCTCCAGCCAGGGAGACCAGATGGGGACGCCTTGCCACAGCCCAAGGCTCCAGGACTGCTGGGCTCCCTCCACCTGCTGCAGCCTGAGGCCAGCCCGGGTATGAGAAGAGAGGAGTCCCTCCGTAGGACGCGACTCTCAGCACAGCATGACGCTGCCTTGAGTCCGCCTGTCTGATGCCCCTCAGAGCCGCAAATGTGCCCATGGCTGGGGGAGCCACCGGACATGCCTGGGTCTGCCGGCCCTGCCCTCAGCACCAGCAGGACCCCAAAGCATCCCGCCCAGCCGCCCCTCACTGCCTGCCGGCCGGATCAGGGGCGCCTCCAGGAGCACCCGAGGGTGGGGACGTCACACCGGTCACCTCCTTCAGCCTCCACAATCAGCCCACCAGGAATCCTCAGGCCCCTTCCAAGACGAGCCCTGAGTGAGACCTGCAGTCTGGATGGGAGACTCAGCTGTGAGCCCCGTCCCCGGATAAGCTCTGCCCGCCTGTGAGACCCCTTGCTCCGTGCAGACATCTGAGAGGCACCCTGGGTTCCAGCCCCAGCACGGCCACCTCGCCGCGGTGAGACATGGCCAAGCTCTCCCTCTCTGGGCCTCAGTTTCCCCATCTGGAAAATGGGCCTAATGATTCGGGCAACAGCCCACAGAGCATGTTTTCAGTGCATGTAGGACAGCTGAGGCTCGGGAAGGTGAAGGGGCCTGAGGCCCTCTGTCAGAGAATCAGGGAAAAGGGTGTGACAGCCACAGAGGTTCAGATGGCAGGGACTGGACCAAAATATGGGACTGGGTCACAAACACCAGAACCCAGTTTCTTTCAGTGGTCCTCAGCCTGGCCTGGGCCCCCAGCTGCCTCCAGAAAATACTCTTTTGAGGGATCTTGTCCCCAACTGGAGCACAGGGACACATCCCCCAAGGCCCGGTGCCCACAGGAAAATGCCCCTTCCCAGGCTGCTCTTGAAATCACCTCTCAGAGGAATGGCTCTGTTACCAGAGACTTGCCCGGGCAGGAGGTGGGTGGGCCGCAGGCACCATGAATGTGTAATTTCATTATCTGTCCAAGTTAAGCGCCCACCATCAACTCCCTAAGTACCTAATGGAAGCCAGCCGTAAGGAAGCGTGAATTGGCTCATTTTATAGCTTCCCTTTCCCGCCCTCCCGGGGCTGCGGGGAGCCCCGCCTGCCTGCCAGCCTCTCTCTACAATGCAATGCTCGCCACCTTCCTTCTTCCTCATTTAATTTTCTGACCTTTTGTCTTGATGCTCCACACCAGGCACCTTGATGACTTCACTGTAAACCTCCCAGGGAAGTTTGTTCTGACTTTGTTAGAAAGCAGAAAGCACTGTAATCAAATCCCCGAGTCCTGATTGGTGGGTTGGCCTGGGGAGGAAATACAGCGCGGGACTGAGTGGCTCCGGCGGGAGGGAGGGAGGGCTACAAGATCCCACGGCCCCCTCTGGGACAGCAGGAATCATGAGCGTTCACGCAGCCCTGGCACTCTCAGGGTGCTGTCCCCAACACGCTCCCCTGGGCTTAGCTGTGACAAGCATGTACGGGTCTCCTTGGGTCATTCACGTGCACACTCCAGGGCCTGCGACATTTGGAGGGAGAAGATGGACCCAAGCACTCTGACCTGGGGCCCCATCTCCAGAGTCCCTACCTGTCTGAGACTGTGGACTTGCCTGGCATTGGTTCCCCGCAGGCAGTTTGCATCTGGGAGAAGACTGCCTTTATATCACGCACGTACTTAAAATGTACCATGATTCATGTACCTGTGCAGCCGTTGTTCCATTTTTCAATACAGTGGGGCACACAGGAAATGAAAGGGAGCCAGGCCTCTCCTGCACACCCAGGTTCACATGCACACACCACATACACATCCTCATGCAGAGACCCCTGGGGCTCAACAGGTGCTGAGGGCCCCACACCATGGTTTGGGGGACTCCCCATCACCCAGTCCCCCTTCTCCTGGAGCAGCACCCCAATTTTGTTCCCAGGAATCACTGCTCCCCTTCTAGCCAATTGGCCTCTCCATCATGGGACACAGGTCCTCAGCCAGGTAGGACAGGAGAGGGGAAGGTCATGGGGTCAACCAACACCCACTCCCAGGTGTCCAGTCGTCCTGCTGCCAAGACCTGAGGAGCCTGGCTCCCAGGTCCTTCCCCAGGTCCTGCCACACAAAAGCCACAGTGGTCCTGGCCTCCCCCGACCCTGTGAGTGTCCTAATGACCTCCCTGTAATTCCAGCCTGGCGTAGGGCAGCCCCAGCAGGCACCCGGGGATGTCACCATGCCACTGCCTGGGCACCCCGGGGACTAACCCTTCTTGGCAGGGAATTCTCCATGGGCTGTACCACATGGCCCAGGCGGGAAGTCCCCAGGTGGGATCTGGGGGCTCTTCATGGAAAAACTCAGAGAGGGAGCAAGGCCAGACCCCTGCAGGAGACAGAGCCCGGGAGGTGCCAGCCCACCCGCGGCCCAGTTTCTGTCCACGACAGGGGGCTGGGCAGCCTCAGGGCTTCACATTCACTCCCGTCTCTCCTCCCTCCACACCTGCTGTCACCACCGCCATGGCCAAGCACAGGCCCACAACTGCCTTCTGTCTGCAGTCTGCACTATGCTCCCAGGCCCCAGACCCACCACCCAACTGCCCCAACCACCCCTGGGACGCCCATGGCACCTCCATGCCAACGAGTCCCAGGTAAACTTGTCATCTTCCCCTTCCCCAATCCTGGCAGACATCAGTGACCCACCTATCTCCCCTCTACATCCAAGGAGGGATGCCAGGCCTCTTGATCAGATCAGGGATGATCAGATCCCGGCACATTCCCCATCCGTTCTGTGCAATCTGCCCCCTCTCCCCTGACCATAGTGGGGGTCATGCCTCATCACCTTCACTAGGCTGGAGGCAGCCTCCTCGTGAGCTCACCACCCAGCCCCTGTAGTGGTTCCCCGGGCTAACCCAGATCTCCCAGGAGCGTGAGCCTCACTGGCCAGCACCTGCGGACAGGCCTGACACCCTGCTAGCCTGCACCCACCTGCCACCCACACGCTCATCTCTGCCCAGGAGCGACTGGTATCCTTGAAATGCATCAAGGCTCCAGGCCCTAGAACAGCCTGCCTGCCCTTTCTGGCAGACTCCTATTCAGTCTTCAGAGCCCAGCTCCATGACCCAGTGCATCACCCCTGCAAATAGAGCAAGTCACTCTCTTCCCTAGACTCGCAGGCCATCATCCTGTGCTTTCCTCTGCTAAAAGAAGGATCACATGGAATTGTAAACTCCTGAGCTCCTGAAGGAAAAGCATGTGTTGGATTCATCTCTGGGCTACCAGACCCAGCTGAGAGGAGGGTCTCAGTGAAGGTTTATGCATGACAGTGTGAAGGAATAACTGAAGAGCAAGAAAATGAGCCTGCCCCTGGTCCCAGGACACCATGACGTGCTCCGCGGGTGAGAAGCAGAGATGCCGCCCTGCACTCCTATGGACCAAGAGTCTGCCTGTCTATGTGTCTGGGTTCTGCCAACTGTGTCCCACCCAGGCCAAGTGGAAATCAGATGAACCCCAAAGAGTCTTAAAGAAGCTCACCTGGCCCCTTTGTCTCAGGTTCTAGGAGTTATTGCTGCAGAAAAGCTCTAGGTCACGGGAAGAGGGCCTTGTCCCCATGCTGGCCCAGGCATCCGGACAGGGCTGGTGAGAAGGGCTGCTGTGCCAGGTCTTGCCTTGGGAGAGGAAGGCTCACAGGGAGGGAGGGGGATGGAGATGAGCCATCTCTTCCCAGACCAAAGAGAGAATCTGGTTCTGACATCCACCAATTTGGTCCTCTCCATTTCAGGGCCCTGCGTGAACCACAGACCTCCCAGCAGGCCCCAGGGGTACCCCCGGCATCAGGATTGCCCCAAAGGTCATCCCCATCCACCACGGCAAAGGCCCCTGTGTTTAGCTCAGCCCCTTCTCAGACATCTTTCAGCATCAGTCCTGCCTCCTGTCACCCCAGCATCTACCTGGCCCTAGTCCTGGCCCTGGCTGCCCTCCTGTCCCAGCTGCACTGAGCAGCCCCCCAACCCCAAAACAGTGACAAAGCCACAAGCCCCCTGCCCTGCCTTTCAGATGCTGCCGTACCCTGGGAGATGTTGACCCCTCAGGTGACTGCATCCTGCTCAGCCCTCTGCCACATGGTTAGCCCCACTCCGGTGGGGCAATGGGCTGCCCTAGGAGAGAACGGGCGCCTCCTCTCCATGGGGGTTCAGGGTCACCCCTCCCTCCAAGCCCCTGGAGACCGGACCCAGGAGCACACTCACTCCCTCCTCTCTGAGCACAGAAGGGCAAACATCTCCAGGAGCCCGAAGACAGACACCCATCCCAATGGCTCCAGCCATCCTCGTGAGGACAGAAGGGAGTCTGAATACCAGATCTGGCAGGAGACCCCCACCTCTAGGCCCTGACTGAGGTCCAAAGACCCAACAAGGACTATGGGGACAAAGCTGGAGATCTCAAGTCAGGCCATGTGGACAGGCCATCAGGCCTCGGATACAGAGCTTTCCAAAAAGTCCCTCCCCTCTCTGAGATCTTTTCAGTCACTCTGAAGAAAGGCCTCATAACTGGGAGCCCAGCTGTGTCAGCCAAGTGTTGCTGCACAACAGTAGGGCTATGTGGGAGATGGGCAGTCGTCTGATGCACCGCGTTAGTGCATCTAGAAGTTTCCTGCTGATGGAACTGAAAAAGACGGAGCACGATAAGGGGACTCTGGGTGGTCCCCTATGTTCCTGTGGGACTGACTTCATCTGCAAAATGTCAAGGACAGGAGGTGCCTCCAAGCCAGTGAGTCCCCTGGTTTGCCTCCGTCCCTGAACTCACCGAGACCCAGGAGCCCATTGCTTCTGGTCCTGCTGACAAAGGAAGCCCAAAGCAACGGAGCTGAAGCAGCTGGGGAAGCCCCCCCTGACACACCCTGGACTGTGCAGCAGCCCTCATGAGTGTCCATGTGATAGGACAGCTGCTTACCCGGAACTTGGAGCTGCCCCACAAAAGCTGTGACCATCTACAACACACACCTGCCATGTTACCAGGTACATGGCAGCCAAACAGCATGGTGGCTCGGAAGACCCTCAGGCCGCTCCATCCACTCTGAGGGCACAGATGCACCTCCTCAGCCTGAAGGAAACTTCGGAGGAGGCAGAGCTACACTAGTTCTCTGGAACACGTGGCAGGTGAATGGCTGACACCTCTCCGAGGAGCCGAGTCTCGGTTGTCCCTTGTGGGGGGTGCAGACATTCATCCCTCAGCTCCTGCCAGAGGGCCTGTACACACCCGGACTGTTCCCAGGACACACCAGCCAGCCGTCCGTGGCTCCCCACCTAGGGCACATCCATTCCCGCAGAGGGGCCAGTGACAGCTGGGTCACTTGCAGAGTGGCTGACGACAGTGAGTGCCGTGGGGAGAAAGAAACGAAGAGGGAGAGAGGGCGTGCCAGCGTGGGTCAGGCGTGGCAAGCTGCAGAGCACTGGACCGCGTGGTCAGGGTGGATCTCACTGAAGGGGACACGTGAGTAGATCCTGGAATAAGGTGAGGAAGGGCTCATGGGAGCACCTGGGGACGAGCACCCAGGCAGGAAGAAGGGCCCCTGCAGGCCAAGGAGGCCAGGAGGCAGAGTGAGCAGGAGGGAAGCCAGCAGGCATCAGGCACAGAGCGCTGGCCCCTGAGACTGAAAGGGCACTGTCTCCTGAGCTGAAGGGAGTGGGAGCCACTGTGGGGATTGGGGCAGGGGTGGGCCTGATCTGCCTGAGGGCATCGATCACTGACAGAGGACCACTAACTGTAACCCATTTACATGAAATACCCCAACAGGCAAATCAGGCAAATCCATGGGGGCAGGAAGCCTGGTAGCTGCCTAGGGATTGGGGAGGGAGGAATGAAGAGTGATACCCAGGGAGTGCAGGGTCTTCTGGGGGTGATAAAGATGTCTTAATTGATTGTGGTGATGGATGCACAAGTCTAAGAATTTACTAAAAGCTGCTAAATTGCACACTTTAAATGGGCGACTTGGATGGTGTGTGAGTTATATCTCAATAAAGCTGTTGGAGAAAAGGAATCACTGTACTGCACTGAGGATAGACGTGGGTATGCAGGGAGACCCTGAGCAGGCAGCTGCAGCCCTCCAGCAGAGGCAGGTGGCATGGCTTGAGGTGGGACCAGTGAGTGCTGTGAGAGGTGGTTGGGTTCCAGTGGACTGTGAAAGTAAAGCCAACAGATTTTATGACAGATTGCACATGGGGTGTGAGAGGAAGAAAGGAATCAATAAGTCAAGACCTTTGGTTGTGCAAATGGAGGAAAGATTAGCCATCCACAGAGATGGGAGGCAGTGGGTAGAGCAGAGGGGTGGGTAGGAATCAGAGTTCAGTTTGGGGCATGTTAAATTTGCTATTTATATTAGACACCCAAGAGTCAAGGAGCCAGTGGGAATATGAGTCTGGGGCAAGGAAGAGAGATCTGAGCTGCAGATGCAAATCTGGGAGCCATGGGTAATTAAAGAGGACCTCAAACAACAAGACAAATATGATCACCAAGGGAGAGGTGCAGGGGGAGACGAGCTCCAAGGACAGAGCCCTGGGGGACTCCGTCCCTCAGAGCAGGGGGAGAAGAGAGAGGGTCAGCAAAGATGAGTGAGGTGGACGGAGACCAGGAAGGTGGGATGTCCTGTAAGCCACGCCAAGGATAAGACGGGCCAGCCCTGCCATGTGTACCAAGGAGGACATCCTGGCAGAGTGGGGGAAGAAGCCTGATCCAGTGGGGTGAAGAGAGAATGGGGACTCCTCTCGGAGGTTTGCTGTAAAGGGAGCCAAAAAGGGACAACAGCTGGTAGGGGAGGGGAGTGAATGGGTGAAGCGATGTCGAAGGTGTGCAGAGAGAAAAGACTGGAAAAGTCACCTAGGGAGAGGTGTGAACAGACCAGGGAGTGTGCCCTGATTGCTGGCAGCCTAACAACCCACTGGAGGCTTGTCACAAACCCTGTGAGATGACCCGTGAAGCCACATGCTTCCTGCAGCTCCATTCAGGGGCCCCTGGGAAGATCCCAAGTAGGTAAAGAGCTTCATTTCACCAGGACGGTGGCACTGGTGAGCCAGTGTTACAAAGCAAGACAGACCATAATGAGCAAGCATGTCATTTAAGATAAGGAAGCTGGTTAAAGGATGGAGAGAGGACATCAACAGGCAAGAGTCAGTGAAAAAGCAACAGAATTGATGGGCTGGAGGTCCTAGCTGGGCCGAAGGTTTGCTGGAGTCCAGGCACTCGTGTAAGTGAGCCAGGAAAATAGAAGGTAGTGCTCAGAGAGCGCAATGCTGACTCTGCAAGGGCTGAGGCCATAGGCAAATAAGCTCTGAGGCATGACCATGGGATGTCATCAAAGAAAAATTCAGTTTGTGAGTCCTTTTGGAAACCCTGAACTCTGTTGCCATCGTCAAACTGGTGAGACCTTTGCTGTGGAACTCTTGTCAAGTGAGTCTGGTGGTGTGTGTCAGGGGGTGGGGTTGCTGTGCTGGCGAGGGCAGACGTCCAGCACCCTGTGCCTCACTGCCCTCCGCCTGGCAGTCACTGCCGTGAGGGTCACTGAGAGTCTTGGTCACTGCTGTAGAAGTCTTATCATCCTCAGTTCAGAGCTGAAGTTCCACCTCTTCCCAGGGTTTTGTCTAGAAAGGGAAGGAGAAGATGGAGTTTGATTCCCCCGGAAGAACTCAGTGGGCTTCCTGGAAGACAGCTTTGATGAGCTCGGTCAATGGCCCAAGTCAGGAGGGGCTCCGGTTTGGTGAAAGGGGAAACCAAACTCTCAGGAGAATTTGATGGGAGGACTTAGGTTGAGTCTTGGTTTTATTGACAAGTGGGCTTATTAGCTCACATTGACGTGATAAATCAGGCCTCTGTGGAAGCTGCTGGAGAACAATGGTGTCCATTGGCCAAGAAGAAACTGCGATGTGAGAGGAAGAGAGGAGAGAACCTTCCAGAGCCAGAGGCCAGGCTGCTACAGCAGGGCAGAGCAACAAAGTCATTCCCTCTTGTCAACCAAGACAGGATGCACACAGCTGGAACCCCTGCAGGACAGAGTGGACACTTCCCTTGTCTTGGGCAGCCTTCCTATGTGAAACTAGACCGGCGGCTGGTGCGAGCTCCAGACAGCCCTCAGGGGGCACACGTTGCCAGAGGTGACCTCACATTGTGGAGAATCAACCCAGCGAGTCCCCCTCACCCAGCAAAGCCAAACGAGATCAGTTTGTTATTCTGCACTCTCATGAGTCAGTTTTCAGCCTCACTGCCATCAAAACAGAGTCAAAATCAATTTATGTCCAAAATGACATGAAAATTGCCATGTCAGAGGCTGTTCTGTAATTTCAATTTATTAGAGCCAAGCAGCCACAGCTTGGAGAAGCTTACTTTTGGGCGGGATTCAAGTTTGCTCTGTTTTACTTGTGCAACTTGAATTCATTGCAGTGTTTCAGGAAGTGGTCATTCATTTTTGCATGGAAAGTGCATTTAAAAGGATTATAATTCTCATGAAGCTTTTTTTAAGTTCTGAGTATGTGAAAGATATTTACGTGCATGAAAATAAATTGTACACAAAATTGTGTGTGTGCCTGTATGCATATATTAAAAGGGGCAAGCAAAGGCCATCGGTTAATTTTCCAAACCAGTACCCCTCTTTCTGCTGGTGTAGGGTAGAGACCTGCCTTACCCCACCTTGCTCTGGTGTGTGGGTTAATCATGTCCACCCTGCCTCAGCTGTCACCTAACACACACCTGGTTCACTGTTCTCTCACCACAGTGATTGGCTCAGTGGGTGGACACATGACTGCAGTGCGGCCAATCAGTGGCTCTCTGTGAGATCTGGACACTGGGGAAAACATTTCCCTCCTGGGTCAGTAAGCTCACCGCATAAGTCTGAGGCTGCGTATTTGGAGAGCCAATCTGAAAAGGACATCTGTGCAGAGGGGAGACAAGCTGAGAAAGGAATGGAAAGAGCCTTGGCAGCTGCATTTGGGCCGGCTGTGTCTACTGTCTCAATCACGTGTGCCAGTACCTGTCCTTTTTTAGCTTAATTAGATTTGTGTCTCCCTCACTTACATTTTGGAGGACGCTGACAGATACAAGACCTCTACCTTCCTCACTGCTATGACCTAAAAAAGATTAAGAATGACCTGCTCAAGAGTTCCACTTCTGGAATGGTGGTTTGAGGAACCTTATGAACCCATTACCCATAACTGATGAAAATAATTAAAAAGAAAAACAACAACAGCAATTTAAAGTTCCTAGAAATTTTACTGAAGGCACACAACAAATGAAGAAACATCATTTATTCAAGAAAATCTATTACATCTTGATTTAAAAAAGTAACTCGAAGAACAGTAAGAGTCTGTGGCACTTAAATCATAACTGCTTCCTTTTTCCCCCTGAATTTTCACCAGTTCAGTCTAAGGGAAGTTCTACCCTGGGTAGATATGGCCAAGAAGATAGCCTCTCCCCTCAAATATGAATTAAGGGATGCAATATCTCATTGGATATACTGGCTGTCAACACTTCCCATATCCTCCAACTCCAAGTTGCAGAGATAAAATTCCTGGTGAGTGTGCTGAGCAATCAGGGACTTCCTGCCTTCCTTCACTCAGCCCCCAGTTGTAGGGAAGAAGCCCTATTCCAGATGCAGCAAGGTTGGAATACTACAGTCCAATCACCCTGACCCCAGCTTGTTTGTAGGAAAAAGACTCCAAGCTGGGAAAGGCAAACCAAGAAGATGAGAGACCCTCCCTACCCTGCCAAGCACCTGGAGCAGTGGCTCAGAGATTTTGCCTGGAGAAAGAGGAAGTCCATAAGAACGGAGAGCTCTGGAACTCTCCCTGAAAGACTGACTTTATTTGAATCAGGCTGTGGACAAGTTCAAGACTCAGTGTGCTCTCATATATATACAGAGATTTTGGTGGAAGCATTTAAGAGGAAGCTGGTAGCAATATGAAAGCAGCAAGCTAAAACTAGGCCAGCTAGTTTACAAGAGAGAACTAGATTAATAGATAGTTATAAAGACCCCTCTGAGGGGATAGAACAAATCTCAAAGTCTGGCCTCAAAAACACCCCTTACTCAAATTCAGTTGGATGGGATTATGAAGCAGCATATGCTCCAGGGCATTCTTGAAAATAATAGAGCAACCAGCCATCAACTAGTGAAGCCTAGCAGCTAGGTGTGATACCAAATGAGGCTGACAGCTTAACAGGGCGATATACAAAGAGCCCCACTAAAGCCACTGCTGTCTCAGAGGAACTGTGCACAGAGCCAAGTCTATGCGTGCCCTCTGAGGAATAACATCAGAGGCTTTGCACTACCAGGGACAGACTTCACTACAATAGTCAAGCCAGGTCAATAAACAAATAAATGAGCAAATAACAACAAAACCAAGCCCTAGAGCAGGGAAGGGGAATCAGCATCCTAGTTGCTGTATTACCTAAAATGTCCAGTTAGAAGGAAGCAAGTGAAACTCATACACTAAAGGAAACAACATCATACACAGAAACTGTCTGCAAAAGGGCCCAGATGTCAGATTCAATAAAGATTTCAAAGAAACCATTGTAAATACGTTTAAAGAAGTAAAGGTGTTATGATGAAAATATCTCATCAGATAAACAATCTCAATAAAGATACTGAGATGGAAATAAAATAGAACCAAATGGAAATTCTGGAGTTGCAAAATACAATAACCAAGGAGTCCAACAGTAAATTTGAACTGGAAGAAGAAAGAATCTTGAAAACAGAGCAATAGTCATTATGTGATGTAATGGAAAGAGAGAAAAAGAATGAAGAAAGATGGATCTAAGAGAAAGGAGAAACATCATTAAGAGCATGAAAATACACACAATGAAGAACCAGAAGAAGATAGAAAAGAGCAGAGAAAAGTGGCTTAAAATGTCATGAATTTGATTAGAAAAACATTAGTTACCCTTAAATAGAATTCGTGCCTCATATCAAATTTACCGAGTATCATAATTCTTCCAAGTGGTAAAGATACCTCAAGACAAATGCTGGGCATAGAAGCCACAGGGCATAAATATGCAAAGAAGTAAAAAGCTAACCTTTTCAAACAATAAGGCTTCCCTCTCACTTACCAACTTCACATTTCCCTGTATGGCCCCGGAAGATGACTGGTTAGCCAGAGACGGGTAAGATTCCTCAAGGGAGGAACAACCTAAGACAGGCACAGTCGCAGGGGGGCCATCAGGTGAGAAATTGGGGATCAACAGAGGTGAGGCTTAGAACCTCACCCCCACTGTTCTGAGAGAAATCTTCTGCATACGTGGATGTTTTATTGCCCTGGTCTAGCTTGGATTAACACATAGTCTACAGGCACACACCTGATCATCTACATTTGCTCTCTTACAACACTAAACTATGTTTTCTACCTTTATCTTGTATCTACCTACCACTTCAGCATTTTATTAAAAATAATAATAATAAAGAGATAAATGTGGTATCCACATATAAATCAAGTATAAAAACCAAATGAGTATTCATATTTGAACTGACTGTTTAGAGTTCATAATGCATGAGCAAAACCGAAAGTTTCTGTGATGACTGCCCTTGTACTGTTCACTATCTAACTTATTCATTATGTAAGAATTTGTTCTACATGTAAGGACTTGTTTGTTATGCCTCAGAAGATTGGAGACTGATGAAAATTAGGCTTGGGGTGGATTAATGATTGTGCATTGAGCATTGACTCCCCTATACAGAATTTTACTGTCGTTAACAACCATTTGATCAATAAATATGAGAGATGCCCTCACAAAAAAAAAAAAAAAAAAAGGACAGACTTCCAATGGTAAAATAAATAAGTAACCGGGATGTAATGTATAGCCTAAGGAATATAGTCAAGATATTGTAACAGCTTGGTAGGGTGATAGCTGGAACCTAGAATTATGTATATAAATGTTCTACCACTGTGTTGTACACTTGAAACTAATGTAATGTAATACTGTGCGTCAACTACCCTTCAATAAAAAATAATTATTTAAAAAAAAAAGAAAAAAAAAAAAAAGAAAAACATTAGTTATTGTATCTAAGAAACCCAACAAATCCAAGATATCCACACCCAGAGGCATCATAGTAAAAAGGATGAAAGACAAAAGCAAAGAGAACATTTTGAAAGCAGCAAGAGAAATGATTTGCCATATATAAAGGAGCTCCACAAAGTTAATAACTGACTTCTTATGAGAAATAATGGAACACAGAAGGCAACAGAATGACATATTCAAACTGCTGGAGGGAAAACCTGTCCATCAAGAATCTTACATCCAGAAAAACTATCTTTCAAAATGAAGGTGAAATACAGGTAGTCCCAGATAAGCAAAACTGAGAGAATTTGCTGTGAGCATCTTAAAAGGTATCTTAAAGGAAGTTCTTCAGGCAGAAAGCAAGTGACCCCAGATGTTAACCCAAATTCATACAAAAAAAAAAAGCACTGGTAAATGAAACTATACAATTATAAAGGCAGTATCAATGCACATTTCTCCTCCTTTCTTTCCTTAACTGACTTAAAAAGCAACATAATAAATTGATGTGTATATAATTGTATTTTGGGGGCTGCAATAATACAGAAATGTATTTGACAGTAACAGCACAAAGGAGGTAGCTGGGAACAAAGCTATTCTGGAGTAAGGAAATGATGCTAGATGGTAACATAAACTCACAGAACAACACAGAGAACCAAAAATGGTAAATAAGATGGTTGCTACAGCAAACTATATATACTTGTTTTCCTTTCTTTTCTCAGCTTCTTCAAGCATAAAATTATATAAAGTAATAATTACAAGGATGTGTGTTGGGTTTGTAAAATATACAGATGTCTGGTAGGCAGAATAGTGGCCTTTGAAAGATGCCATATCCTAATTACCAGAATGTATGAATATGTATTAAAGAGAAATTAGGGTAGCAAATCAGATGACTTTATGATAGTAAAATTATGCCAGATTAGCATGGTGGGCCCAATATAATCAGGAAGGTCATTAAAAGTGGAAGAAGAAAACAGAAGAGAGAATCAGGGAGATAGTAGAATGAGAAGTACTTGGCCAAGAGGGGACAATGGCACAATGGATAACACGTCTGACTACCGATCAGAAGAAGCACTTAGCCTGATGTTACTGGCTTTGAAATTGGAGAAAAGAGGCCATGAGCCAAGGAATGCAGGTGGCCTCCAGAAGCTGAAAAAGGCAAACAGATTCTCCCCTACATCCTCCAGAAGAATCAAAGCCCTGCCAATGAACTGATTTTATCCCAGGGAGACCCATCTCAGCCTCTGACCTCCAGAACTGTTAAGATAATAAAACTGTATCATTTCAGCCACTAAATTTGTGATGACTTGTTACAGCAGCAATAGAAAACTAATATAAGTTGTATAGCAATAATAGTTCAAAGAGAGGAGAAATAGAGTTAACTAAGTGTAACATTTCTATAACTCACTATAATTAAGTACACAGAAATTTGAAAAGTTAAGATGTAAATGTTAAAGAGAAGATGTTACCAAAATAGAGTTCAAAACTCTCTCCCTTCATAGAAGCAACAAGTAAGCTGGTAAAATCTGTCAGAATTAACTCTCTTGGAACACCAGAATTTAATAAAAAATGTAACAATCAGGGAAATGCTTTATGAATAAAGAGGCTGCTGAATTTCAGTATGTGAATGCTGTGGCATTTTAACTTACCTGCTCAGTGGCAGCCATGTAGAAGGCAGCCTGCATTCCTGGTGAGCAATGTGAACCTTATTCCCAAAAAATTGTGGTTTGTGTTTTGAGTTGATCTGTCTGGAGGGTCCCTGAAGGATCAGCTCAAGGGCTTTACTTTTTAAAATCTGCCTTGGAGCATCCTCAGGGCTGAAGTGGCTTCCTGATCAGTGTTTGTTGAAAGAATTTAAGGGCAAATGAATTAGCCACAGTCACCTGGGTCAAGGGACAACAGTCAAAGCAATGCAAACAATAGATAAATCAAGATGCCTGGGAAGGAGGAGGCTGGGGAAGGAGATATTTGGAGAAAAAAGGTCTTTGGAAAACTCCAACATACACTAGGGAATCTGGAAGACCACACACAGATTCAGGGCTGGACACATGCTTAGAAAAGACCTGTGAAGATCCAAAGCTTTTATCTTTAGCTGACACTTATGCTCCATGCAAATAGGAGATGAAGACTAAGACACAGATGCAAATAGTCTGGCTAAGGACAGAAGGAGTTCCCTAACACAGAGCCAACCTGCAAAGACTGGGAGAGTGTTTTCATTTACACTGACCCCAAGCATTTAAGGAAAACTCTGTCAAATCACTAGCTGCCTGCTAAATTAACAGCACAGAGTCTTCCATGGCTTCATATAACAAAGAATATAGACTTTACAAAAGTAGTTTAGAAAAGCTACTAAATGAAAAGCACCAACCCACAAGTAGCAACAACTAACCCCGAAGAGGGAGAAAATCTGATTTCCAGAGCTGCCACATTTTAATACTCAAAATTACCAGCTGTAGCAAAAAAATTATGAGGCACTCAAAGAAACAAGAACGTATGGTCCATTTATAGGAAAAAAGAAATTAAGAGCATCTTCCCCTATCAAAGTCCAGACATTGGACTTGTTCAACAAAGAATAAATAAACTGTCTTAAATGTGCTCAGAAAGGAAAGGAAACCATGGGCAAAAACCCAATGCAAAGCAGGAGAAAGATGTGTCACCAAATAAAGAATATCAATAAAGAGATAGAAATTATAAAAGAGAACCCAAAGAAAATTTGAAGCTGAAAAGTGTTACTGAAAAAAATCAATAGGTCCAACAGCAGATATGAGCAAAGCAGCAAACTTAAAGATAGGTCAACTACCCAGTGTGAGGAGTAGAAGGAAAAAGAAAGTGAAGAAAAACTAAGAAAGTCTAGGTGATCTGTGGGAAACCATCAAGTGGACCAACATACACATAATGGGAGTCCCAGCCAAAAAAAGGAGAGAAAAGGCAGAAAGAATGTTTAAATAAATAATGGTCAAAAACTTCCAAAATTTTATAAAATGTAAACCTATACATCCATGAAGCTCCAAGTTGGATACATACAAAGACACATTTTAATCAAGTTGTCAAAAAAAACAAAGATGAAGAGGGAATCTTGAAACCAGCCAAAAGAGAAGGAACTCCACACTTACAAGGGATCTGAAATGAGATTAACAGCTGACTTCTCATCAGAATCTATGGAGGTTTCTACACATTGGGATGACATATTTAAAGGGCTAATAGAAAAACATTGTCAAGCAAGAATTTTATACCTAGCAAAACTATTGTTTAAAATGAAGGAAAAATTCAGACATTCTCAGATAGACAAAACTAAGGGAATTTGTTGCTAGTTGACTTGCCATCCAAGAAATGCTAAAGGACCTTCTTCCAGTTAAAATAAAAGGACACTAAGACAGTAAGTCAAACCCATATAAAGAAATTAAAAAACACTAGAGTACAGGTAACTACATATTCTTGATTAATAACTCCTCTTTTTTACTATATGGTTTAATAGACAAGTGCATTAAATAATATTTATTTATGTTAGAATGCAGTGTATGAAGAAGTAATTTGTGACAGTAACATCATAAAAGGTAGAGGAGACTGAGCTGTATGGCAGCATAGCTTTTGTACACTATTGAAACTAAGACAATATACATCGAAACTAGATTTTAATACTTTTAAGATAGTAATTATACTTGGACAATCACTAAGAAAATGAGTTTAAAACATACAGATAAATAACTAAGAAAAGAATAAAAATAATATACTAGAAAAAATAAAACATAAAAGACAGTATTGGAAGAATTTTGAGAAACAAGAAAGATATGACACACAAAACAAATAGCAAGTGATAGAAATAAGTCCTTCTTTATCAGTAATTACTTTAAATGTAAATGGATTAAACTCTTAAAAGGCAGAGATTGGCAGAATGGATTGTTTTTTAAAAAAAACCATGATCCAACTATATGCTGCCTATAAGATACCCAATTTAGATCCAAAAACACAAATGTGTTGAAAGCAAAAGGATATAAAAAAGAAATTCCATGAAAATAGTTAGCAAATAATACTGTAATGTGATAAATATTGTTTCAATGGCAATCACATTACATATATAAATGTATCAAAGTAACACACTGAACACCTTAAATTTACAAATTGTAATGTCTCATTTATCAAATAAATGTTTTAAGTAGTAAACAAAATGAAGGGCCCCCACCAGTAAGATGGTGAACTTCCGGCTTCTCTTCCGGGTCCTCAGTTCCCGACGGCGCCACCTAAAGACCTATCACCTCTCTCCCCACTCCCACTCCCAGCACCTAGCCAATAGCCACCAGCCCTCAGAAGTGACGCCTCAATCAGCTCATGCCCCTTCCTATATAACCCAGCACCTTTCCTTAATAAAGCAGAATTCTCCGGTGAATTGCTGCTGTGTGTCGCTCCTTCCTTTCATTGGTGCCAAAACCCAGGAGGCGGGACACCCCAACTGGGCCCCATCTTACCCCCGACATCAGCAGCAGCTTGCCCTCATCCTCTTTTTCCGGCGCTGGCTCATCACACTCAGCACTCCTCTCTGGCCTTTGGGTAAGTTTTCCCCCAGAGTGGGCCACTCTTCCCCGAGCTATCGCAGCGCCATTGACCGTGATCATCTGGCAAGGCCCTGATGCTTGGGGACGAGGAGGGAACTCTCTCTGCCTCAGGCCTTCACGGCTGCGGTGGACACTCAGGCCCCTCCTCCGACAGTCATAAATGCACTCACCGCCCCTTCCTTTCATTAGTGCCGAAACTCTTCGGGTAAAGTTTCCCCAGGGTGGGCCACTCTTCCCCGAGCTATCGCAGCGCCATTGACCGTGATCGTCTGGCAAGGCCCTGACGCTCGGGGACGAGGAGGGAACTCTCCCCGCCTTAGGCCTTCACAGCTGCGGCGGACCCTCAGGCCCCTCCTCCAACAGCCATAAATGAGGTGACTCCTTTGCGGATGAGAACGCTCCCTTTTCCCCCCCTCCTCCTTCTGTTCCTTCCACCGAAAATTCCTAGAACTAGGTTCCTCATGACTCTGGCACTCTGCCTTCTTAGAGAAGTCTGGGTGACGACCCACACTTCCTAAGAAATTCTGACTCGTATACAAGTTTCTGCAGACCACCATGGATCATCAGGGATGCCCTTTGTCTCCTTGTGGTCTGCTCCCAGTCCGAGGATCTCCTTTCATCTTCCCCTGTTCGTCTCCTTCTCTGTCCTTTAGCCATGGGAGCCTCCTCATCCCTCCCTGAAAGTTCACCTCTTGAATGCCTGCTCAAGCATCTAACTACCCTCTCCCTGACACCTGATATAAAACCAAAACTTCTCCATAAATACTGCTCCCAAGATTGGCCTACATACCCCCTAGACAATAACAAACAATGGGCCGCAGGGGGAACTCTTGATCCTAACATCACTCGCGATCTTTTTAACTACTGCCAGCACCTGAAAAAATGGAAGGAGATTCCCTATATCGAAGCTTTTCACCTCCTAGCTCAAAATCCCAGCCTCTGCACCACCTGTTCCTCGCCCCAACTTCTCCTAGCCTGCAAGCCGTCTCCCTGCTCTCCACACACTCCTAGTCCCTCTTCGATTACCTTTCACCCAGCTGACGAACCTCCACCATACAGGCTTCCCCCTTCAGCCCCTCCCCCACCTACAACCCCTCCACCCTCTTCTGCAGTCGCTGCCGCCTCCACCCTCTCCCCTGCAGAAGCCTCCTGCCCACTCCCTTTCCCCTCCTCTCCTACAACAGCCCCTCCCCCTTCCTCCACCACCATCTCCTCCTCCACCTCACCCCCTCCACCTTCATCCCCCTCACCTTCCCCCCCCTGAAGATCAAGCCTGAGCCTTTCAGTCCCCCTCTAACTAAGTCCCAGGAGCCTCCTCCGTCTTTGCCCCCATCACCTTTTTCTCCCCCACAGCCAGAATCCTTCAGTCCTCCTCAGACTCGGTCCCAAGGGCCTCCCAAAATTATCGCCCCCTCCGGGAGGTAGCAGAATCCGAAGGCATCATGCGCGTTCATGTCCCTTTCTGGTTAGGAGATTTAGCCCAACTTGAGAAAAGCCTAGGTTCCTTTTCCACTGATGCCACGACATATATCAGGGAGTTTCAATGGACCCTCCAGTCATACAGCCTCACACATCATGACATTTTCATGCTCCTGGCCAATACCCTCCTTCCTGAAGAGTGTAGACGAGTATGGGACTTCGCCCAAACACACGCTACTGAAACCCACAGGACTGACCCCACCTATCCCCCTGGCCCCACTGCTGTCCCCAAACAAGACCCACACTGGGATTATAACACTGCCGTGCATCTCCGCTCTAGAGATATCTTCGCCTGCTGCTTAATAGCAGGTCTGAAAAAGGCAGCTCATAAAGTAGTCAATTTTCAAAAGCTCCAAGACATAATTCAAAGGAGGGAGGAGACTCCCTCTGAGTTCTTAGACAGATTCACTCAAGCCCTATTACAGTATACCAGCCTGGACCCAGAAATACCTGACGGAAGACATGTCCTTATGACATACTTCCTAGCTCAAAGCTACCCCGACATTAAAGCTAAACTCAAAAAGTTAGACCAGGGCCCCGCTACCCCACAGACTGAGATCCTAACAGTGGCCTTTAAAGTCTTGCATAACTGGGAGGAGGAGAAAGAACACCTTAAACAAAAGGCTGATCAGACCAATTTCCAAATGTTGGCCCAGTTGATAAAACTACAACCTGGGCGCCCCTCTACAAACAAGCCCCCCCCCATGAGCTTGTTTCAAGTGCGGAAAAGGACATTGGTCAAGGGCATGCCCCTCCCCCAGATCTCCTACCACCCCATGCCCCAGATGCCACAAAAAGGGTCACTGGGGGTCTGATTGCCCAACCACCCAAAGGGGAGGCTGGACGAACAACCCCCATCCTAAGCCCGCCGTAGTGGGGCTGGCAGAAGATTGACGGGGCCCGGGGGCTTCTCGCCCGACCATTTCCATCACCAAACAGGAGCCCAGGGTTACTCTAATAGTAGACGGTCGCCCCATCTCCTTCCTCCTAGATACAGGAGCCACCTTCTCAGTCTTGCGAGAATACCAGGGCCCTACCATGCCTGCCATTACTCCTATAGTTGGGGTAGGAGGTAAACAGATTTTCCCATTAAACCCCCCCCCCTTTTATGCACAATCCAAGACAATCCCATACCTTTCTCCCACTCCTTCCTGGTTATGCCCCAGTGTCCCATCCCTTTACTAGGACGGGACATCCTTTCTCTCCTCCATGTTTCCATAACTATATCCACTCCCACAGCCCCCAGTACTCCCTTTCTGATGGCCCTCATAGCCGACAACCTCCCTCTACCCAATGAAAGCTCCAGTTCCGCCCTCATACACCCTGTAAATCCCAAAGTTTGGGACATTACAAGCCCCTCCATGGCTCTATGTCCTCCTGCTTCTATCAAACTACGTGACCCCTCTCAGTATATCTGTCAAGCCCAATACCCCCTAACCACTTCAGCCCTCATAGGCCTCCAACCCATCATCCAAAATCTCTTAAACAAAAATTACCTCAGACCCACTCACTCCCTGTTTAATATCCCCATATTAGCTGTTAAAAAAAACCAACGGATCTTTCTGCCTCGTCCAAGACCTTCGCCTCATCAACATGGCCGTTGTCCCTATCCATCCCTTAGTTCCAAATCCATACACCCTTTTATCGCAGATCCCCGCCTCAGCCTCCCACTTCTCAGTCCTAGATCTCAAGGACGCATTTTTTTCTATCCCTCTGGACCCCTCCTCCCAAGATTTTTTCGCCTTCACCTAGACAGACCCATACACAAGACATTCTGAACAACTCACTTGGATAGTTTTGCCACAAGGCTTCCGAGATAGTCCCCATATTTTTGGACAGGTCCTAGCTCAGGACCTCAAACAGTTTCATCATGATCACTCCGAGTCCACCTTATTACAATATGTGGACGATCTTCTATTCTACAGTCCCTGGTGGGAACAGTCTCAACTTGACACTGCCTCCCTACTTAACCTTCTAGCTTCCAGAAGTTACCGGGTATCCCCTGTCAAAGCTCAAATTAGAAAATGGCTCCTCTCTGACTGGCCCATTCCCAAAACCAAGACAGAAATTCTTTCCTTTCTAGGCCTGGCTAAGTATTTTAGAGCATAGATCCCTAACTTCTCCCTGTTGGCAAGACCCCTATACAACCTCAGCAAGGGCCCCCCTGAAGAACCATTATCCTCCTCACCCCGACACTCTTTCATTAAGCTCCGTCGAGCCCTTGTGGAAGCCCCAGCTCTCCATCTTCCTGATTTGTCAAAGCCCTTCTCATTATACATTCATGAGAGGTCCAGCCAAGCTCTAGGAGTCCTAGGCCAATATTATAGCCCATCCTTTGCCCCAGTAGCTTATCTTTCCAAGCAATTAGACCCCACAGTTCAGGGATGAGCCCCTGCCTACGGGCATTAGCCGCTGGACAGCTCTTGCAGAAGGAAGCTCATAAACTGACATTCGGGGCACCCCTTACCATTCTGTCCCCCCATCACCTAAAGGATCTCTTAACCTACAAAAGTTTACAGACTCTCCCTCCCTCCAGACTCCTGACCTTACTGTCCTCTTTCCTCCAAAATCCCGTTCACCCCCTTTGCCATCCATACCCGAATCATGACTTTTTCCTCCTTTACCGCTCTCTTGCTTTCTCTCCTCATTCCTATTGTCTTCCCCGCCACCCCAGCCTCCTTTGTATGGTGATTCAAAGTAAGACAGACTTACACACAGCATCAAACAAAAGTTACTGCCCTCATTGCCACATCAGACTGCCCTTTGAAAGGCTGCTCTGAGCCTTTATACCTCCACTTTCCTCCCTCCACCGAAGTGTTCACTAGCAGCTACCTTTATTCTCCCTACCTCTGCTTCCTCTATGACCAAAGACAAGCCTATTGCAGGCGATGGCAAGACACCTACGGGGGACGTCCCTACTGGTCTTGTGCCATTCACTACATGGGTAACTCCCGGTACCCACAGTATTACTCTTCCAACCATTTCATGAAATACCCCAACAGCTCATTCTCCTTATCAGTCCCAGATCCCTAGGACTCTCGATGGGCTGCTGGGGTCACAGCCTCAGTTTACTATGGGGGGTCCTTGACCCCCCATGGTACCCTTCATATCTCTCGAGAGTATGTTCCCTCTCACTCCCAGATCTCTCAAGTTGCATCAGATATCAGACATTCCGAAAAGTCATTATCCAAACTCTTGACGGCACTTCTTCATCTTCTTATTCCTCCTACTCTTAGTTACAGCTTATTCAAGACACCACCATCTTTCTCAACCACACCCTCAACACCGCCAATTGTTTCTTGTGCGCATCACTACAGCGCCCACTGCTGCCCGCCGTGCCCCTTAAGATTTCCAACTACTCCTTCCATGCAGAAGGACAACCCCTCTGCCCCCTGGCAGACACACCCCTGTAGGAACCAGAATGCGCAGATAATCTCACCATCCACCACTGTGTAGGCCCAGCTCCACACCCCTCCAGCACACTTCACTGCCTCTCTATCTACACCTCTACCTCCGGCTCTAAGACTTTCACTCAACCGGGACACTTCTTTTAGTGTAATGGCAGTCTTTTCAACTCACTGCCTCCCAACTCCGATATACCCTGCATTCTTGTCACCCTAATCCCACAGCTTACACTTTACAGCATGGCAGAATTTCTTAAGCTCCAACCTCCCTTGCCCTCGTGCAAAAAAAAGGGCTGCTTTCCTTCCCATCATGGTCAGTATCTCTTTGACCACCTCAGCCACTGAGGTAGGGTTTTCGAGAAGAGCCTTAGGTCACTCTCTATGGGCAATTAGAAATCTCAACGACAAACTTGAGGGAGCCCTGACATCCACTGCCGATTCCCTGGCCTCTCTCCAAAGACAGGTCACTTCGCTAGCTAAGGTCACCCTTCAAAACTGGTGGGCCTTAGATCTGCTTACAGCCGAGAAGGGCGGCACCTGCGTCTTCCTTCGAGAAGAGTGCTGCTATTACATCAATGAATCCGGCATTGTAGAAACTGACATTACCAAACTCACCGACCTTGCCTCCAGCTTCCACTCTGCTTCCAATTCCAACCCATTCTCTTCAATACCAACAAACCCCCTCCTTACCTGGCTATAACCCATTGCAGGCCCCATAATAATCATTCTCCTCGCCTGTCTCTTCTTACCTTGTATAGTAAAGTTTATCAAATCCCAAGTCGGTAAAATCTCTAATCAAACTTTCAACCAGCTTTTACTCAGGAACTATCAGCTTCTGGCCACAGAAGATCCCTCACCCTCATGTAACCTCCTCACCACACGCTGAGATGGACCCCTCTCTCCACTGGAAACTGTTCCTGGAAACAAGAGCCGCAGATGCCTGGCTTCTGGCACCCGTATCCTCTTGGCACCATTAGAATCAACAAGTCCTCGACCTATAGTTACAAGGAACCTTCATTGATTTCCAACCTGAAGAAGTCCACATCTACTTGTCCTTACTGTGGGGGGTCCTATCAACCCTTTCCCCCCAATCCTCAAGCCCTCACTCCCTTCTCCACCCCTGTTCAGCAAGAAGCAGTCAGAAAGAAAGCAACGTCCACAACCCCATAGAGGAGAAAGGGGGGAATGAAGGGCCCCCACCAGTAAGATGGCAAACTTCTGGCTTCTCTTCTGGGTCCTCAGTTCCCAACAGCTCCACCTAAAGACCTATCACCTCTCTCCCCCCTCCCACTCCCAGCACCTAGCCAATAGCCACCAGCCCCGTAGAAGTAACACCACAATCACCCCATGCCCCTTCCTATATAACCCAGCACCTTTCCCCAATAAAGCGGAATTCTCCGGTGAATTGCTGCTGTGTGTCACTCCCTTCCTTTCACAAAAGAGATCTGGTGTGGCTGTATCAGAAAAAATAGACTTTAAGTAAAAAATATTTTATCACAAAGGATATTGTACATTGATGAAAGGGCCAATCCATCAAGAAGATACAACAATTATCAACATACATGAATCTAACAACAGAGCCCCAAAATATATGATGCAAAAAATGACAGAATTGAAGGAAGAAATAGACAGTTCTACAATAATAGTTGGAGATTTCAATATTTCACTTTTACTAATGGATAGGGTAGCCAGTCATAAAATAAATAAAGAAATAGAGAATTTGAACAACACTATAAACTAACTAGACCTAACAGACATATACAGAATACCCCACCCTCAAAAGGCAGACTATACATTCTTGTCATACACTATGGAACATTTTTCAGGAGGCCATACGTTAGGCTACAAAACAAATCTCAATAAAGCTTGAAAATTTAAATTAAATAATTATCTTCTCCAATCACAATGAAATAAACCTAGAAATCAACAATAGAAGAAAAAGTGGAAAATTTACAAATATGTGGAAATTAAACAATATATTCTTAAACAGTCAATGGGTCAAGGAAGAAATTACAAGAGGAATAGAAATGTCTTGTGTGCAGTGAGAACTAAAACAGAACATACTCAAAAGTTACAAGATGAAGCATAAGCAGTATTCAAAGGAAAATTTATAACTGTAAACTCCTACATTTAAAAAGAAGATCTCAATTCAATAACCTAACTTACACCTTAAGCAAATAGAAGAAGAGAAAACTAAACCCAAAGCTAGCAGAATAAAGGGAATAATAAATATTAATCTGGAGATGAACAAAATAGAAAATAGGAAAACAATGGGGAGAATCACTAAAACCAAAAACTGCTTCTTTGAAAAGATCAACAAAATTGGCACAACCTTAGCTAGACTGACCAAGATGAAAGAGAGAAAACTCAAATTACTAAAATCAGAAACAAATGTGGGGAAATTACCACTGACCTAATAGAAATAGAAAAGGATTGTAAGAGAATACTATGAGCAATTATACACTAACAAATTAGGCAACCTAGATGAAATGAAAAAAAAAGTCCTGGAAATAGACAAACTTCAAAATTGAGTCAAGAAAATCTGAACAGACCTATAACAAATGCATAGAATCAATAATCAAAAGCTCCCAATCAAGAAAATGCCAGAACCAGATGGCTTCACTGGTGAACTATACCAATCATTTGCAGAATTAGCACCAATCCTTCTCAAACTCTTCCCAAAAATTGAAGAAGAGGGAACATTTCATAACTCATTCTATGAGGCCAGCATTACCCTGAGACCAAACCCAAGCAAAAATGTAAGAAAGGAAAACTACAGACCAATATTCTTTTTTTTTTCATTCAAGTACTATTTATTTGCATCTGGTATAGGAAAGGTACCACTTTAGACATAGTGGTGAAAAAAGTCATTCAAGACTGGTCATAAGTTGCAGACCAATATTATTTATGAATGTAGATGGAAATATCCCCAACAATATATTAGCAAAATGAATTCAGCAGCATATTAAAAGGATTATATATCATGACTAAGTGAAATTTACTCCAGAAATACAAGGTGGTTCAACATACAAAAATCAATCAATACAATGCACCACATTAACAGAACAGTGGAAAATAAACCACACAATCATCTCAACTGATGCAGAAAAAGCATCTGGCAACATGCAACAACCTTCATGGTAAAAATACTCAGCAAAGTATATAGATGGGACCTTCCACAAAATGATAAGGCACATTTATGAAAAACCCACAGTGAACATCATACTTCATGGTGAAAGAATGAAAGCTTTTCCTCTATGATGAAGAACAAGACAAGGAAGTCTGCTTTGCCATTGCTGTTCGACATAGTACTAGGAGTTCTAGCCAGAGCAACTGGGCAAGAAAAAGAAATAAAAGGCATCTAAACTGGAAAGGAAGCAGTAGAACTTCTTGAGGGAAGTGGGGAATGAGGGCTAATGAGTACGACAGTTCTTCTGGGGTCATGAAAAAGTTCAGAAGTTGAATATACATTTTTCACATGTACTATTGATGGTGATGATGGCTGCACAACTCTGTGACTGTACCAAAAAACCATAGAATTGTGCACTCTGAGTGAATTATAGCACATGAATTATATCTCAGTAAACCTATTACAAGTTAAATATAAAAAGATGGCCTTCCCCTCAGCCTCTGACTCCTCAGAGCCATTCCCAGTTGGGCCCAGCTCCAGGTGACATTTGGCGGTGACCCATGTGATTGCCCACACTTTAGGCACCAGCCAAAGAGTCCTGCTCAGTGGCTGTCCAGTGCTGCAAGCAAGGCCGCCAGGTTAGTTGTGTCCTCACCTGGGAGGGGAGAAGTATTCCTGCTGAGTGACGACTGCACTCTTCTGTCCCACACCAACTCCTCACACAGACAGCTGTTCGTATTCCATCAGCTATACAGTCAGCCCATGGGTGCCTTCCATTCTTCCTTCATAGGGGGTGGCCATCAGGTGCCTGGCTGACTGACAGGAGAGACCCAAGACATCTAGGACCACCCAGGGGAGAAGCAAAGACCTCGTGAGCTCATCCTCTCACTCATTCCTGCATCTGCATGGAAAGAGCCCATGTTCTGTATCCAAGCTTGGGTTCAAGTCCCAGCTCTTCTAGGTCCTAACTGTGCCATCTCTGAGCCTCCCATCTCTCCAGGCCCTTGGGAGATAGCACACATGAAAATAACATTCACATGACACCGAAAAGTCTTGCCAGCCAGGGAGGGTTTGAGCTTGTTACCCCAGGAAAGCCTCGGGAATCGTATTTCTGCCAATGAGTGATCCCCTCCAGCACAGATCCAATCCTGTGTGCAAATTATGCTCCAGCCAAAAGAAGTGAGCTCAAGCCTCCTACACTGTCTCCCCAGTTTCTGAATAAAATATGCAGGCCAGGGCCTGAGAACATCCAGTCCTCAGCCTGGAAAGAAACCACAAAACCCCCCAAACAGACAGAGGCCAACCCCAACTATGAGCAACAAGCAACAGGTCTTCTCGGATCTGCACAGGAGCCCTGAGGATGGAGTCTGAGAACTCACGGCGACCTGAACACAATCTATTTGCAGAACTGGGACTGTTCAGTGATATGGTAACCAGCCCGGATGTTCCTGGGGTTGGGGGACATCACGCTTAGGACACATTGGAAAACAGTCTGGCAGTTCCTCAAAAGGTTAAACACAGAGTTACCATATGACCCAGTGATTCCCCTAGGTTTGTACCCAAGAGCAATGAATATGTCCACACAAAAATGCAAATACACATCATGCCCTTAGAAGAGGAGGGAGCCCAGGGCGAGGCACCACGTGCAGAGGCAGCTCCCAGATCCCAGTTCCTGCCGAGAGTCAGGGCAGCCATTCTCCCTGAGCCACCTTTGACACCCCAATTAAATCCAAGGTGAATGACCCTTCCTGTGCTGTTCAAGAGAAGGTGGGGTTTGTAAAAGAGGTCCCCAGGCCAAATCTACCGACAGATGTGTTTCATAAAACCCACATCATATTTTTCCTTAATGCAGAAATTTCTTGTGAAATAAATTTCTGACTTCTCTTGAAACACAGTAAAATCTGGCAACACTGACCCTGAACCCTCTTAATGAGCCACAGTTATCCTAGGAGAGGTTTTCTGCTTCATAGATTTCAGATCTCATTTTGTACAACCTTTTCCCTTCTGCTTCCTTTGGATAATTTTGTTTTCTTGACTTGGAAATGTATTTCTTTAATTTACAGTCTTTTTCTTTCCAAATATCAATTTCCATCCAAGTTTTGCTATTGAGTGCTTTTATTATCGCTCAGTTTTAAGCATCTTTAAAGTCCCATTGTTATTTCTTCTTGGACCCATGAATTGTTTAAAAGGTATTTTTAAATTTCCAGATAATTGGGATTTTTATTTTGGGGGTTATTAATTTCCAGCTTAATGGCATGATGGTGAGGGGACAGAACCTGCATCATAATTACGCTTTTAATTTTTGCAAGACATACACTTAATTGATCGATATTCATGTATTGCACATGTGCTTGAGAAGAATGAGGGACCCCTACTTGTCAGATGCAAAATTTATCTACAGCCATTGAATCAATTTCATCATTTGTTTATTCAGAACTTCCTTGTCTCTGCTGATTTTCTCATCTGCTTAATACAATACTAATTGGAAAAAAAGGCTGAAATCTCCCCAAACGATTATACATTTGTCAATTTCTCTATTCCTAGCAAAATTTACATAAAAAATGCTGAGGCTGCTTTATTGAACAAATGAACCTTTAGAACTGCTCTGTCATCTTGGGGAAATGAACCCGATCTCATTAGATGGTGACCCTCTTCCCGACACTGCCATGAGTCTATTGAGTCCAAAATTGATAAACAGCAGTGGCTTGACTCTGGTTTCTGTTTCCATACTTTTACTTTCAGACTTTTCTTGCATTTACACTTTAGTCAAATCTCTGGTGCTAGTACATAGCTGCACTTTGGATTCTGATTTGGTTTATCTACAATGACAACATCTGTCTTTGAACTGGTGAGTTTAATCCATTTATGTTTACTCTGTTATTGATAAATTTGGACTTGACTCTCCCACATAGTCTATTATTTCAATTTGTCTCACTTTCTTGGTTTCCCTTTTCTCCTTTCTAACATTGCTTGTAAAAAGTGGCAACCGCTCCTCTCTAACGTATTCTTTCTTGAACGTGCTGGCCAGACCAGCCCAGGCTGCAGCCTGCGGACAGGTGCACACCCATGGACATAGAGACACGCACATCCATGCCAGTTCTAAGTCTGACCACCCCATGTCACTTCAGCCTTTGCCGGGGTTTCTCATGGTTTTGTTTATTCTCTCTCTCTTTGGGGATGGGGGGTGGGGTAGAGGTTTGTGGTGATACTTCTCAGATTCCAAGTTTCCCTGTTTAGAGCTTCTCCAGAGTTGAACAGTACCCATACTAGCATGTCATTGTTGGGGGGACCTCCAGGGCCACTTGAGTGTCAACAGTGAGCTCCTTACAGGAGTGTGGAAGAGGCCACCCCCTTGGTGGAAGCTTGTGCTGAATTGTTTTTACCACAGTCTCCACTGCTCCCTATTGACTTCACAAATGCATGTTGCTGCCTAGTCTAAGGATGTGAGATGCAGCCGCTGTCATGGAGAGATGTGGCAACCCAGCGGACTTGACCCCATGATCATCTCCACATCTGCTGTTGAGCGGGTATTTGAGACGCAGCCACCCCTGAACTCAGCCAGCCCCAGCAGGGCCATCCTCCTCCCACTGAGCACTTCTTTGCGGGTCTGTAGTGGTAACAATACTGGTACCATCCAGTACTCATAGTAGTATTAGCAGCAGTGTTTATATTCCCACCTCTACTGACACTCCCACACCTACTGGCACTAAAAACTCTCCCTGGAGTCCTTCTGAGGCTTAAGAAAATGCAATAGGACCTAAATTAAATGTTTCCTGAAGAAATGAAGAAAGCCCCGTTATCCCTGTTTCTGGAGGGGACATAGAACCAACAGGGAAGTGGCCAAGGCCACAGGCCAGTCAGAAGAAGGAGCCAGGAGCCCGGGTCACTGCCCCTGCCCAGGAGTCTGCAGACTGGGTAGGTGCACCAGTGTGTGGCTCTGTGAAACATGGCATGGCCCCAAGGGGCTGGGCACAGGGAATGGTGAGACCCCAAGAGGGATAAGACTGGGCCAGCATGTGAGTGTAGGGAGAAAACCAGTCTACACAGCCACAAGGATGAGCCACAGGCTTGCACCCCAGCAAGGCAGGTTACTTAAAAAGACCAGGGGTAAAGTCAGATCCAAAAGGTCACATATTGTGACTCCATGTATATGAAGTGTCTAAACTAGGCAAATACATAGAGAAGGGAGTAGATTAGGGATTGCCAGGGGCTGGGGACAGCTGGATGGGAGTGATTGCTGGGGGTACAGGGTTTGTATGGGTCATGAAAATGTTCCAGAATCAAATGGATGTGATGGCTGTACAACACTGTGACTATTCTAAAGACCACTGGATCACACACTTTTAAAGATTAAAACGGTAACTTACATTATGTGAGTTATGTTAAAAAATTTTTAAAGGTCAGGGGCAGCAACTCAAATGCTTACAGGAGCCCAGGGAAGATGGAAATGGCACCAGCTGGGGGTTGTATATTAAGCCCTTAAGGTGGCTCTCTAAGCCACCGGGCTGCACGCACTCTCCCTCTCACAGGCCCTCACTGGCTGGCCGTCCTGTGTCAACTTGTGAGTCCTCCAAGGATGCAGAGGAATGTGTTTCCACTAAAAGGAAGGTAACCGGGCACAAGGCTGAAGGGTCCCAAGCCCCAGCCTCCAGGACACAGACTCAGGAAGATGGTAGAGGCTGGAAAGGAGCACGTGTCCCCCTCCCCAGGGCCCCTCACGCCCATCCATTGGGCCACAAGGGATAGCAGTGCAGGCCCAGGGCTCCAGTGCTCCCGATTTCTCATGGAAAGCTAGAAATCCATATGTGAATATAAAAACTCTTAAATATTTGCTCAGTTTGCCCCATTTGTTTTGCAACGCTGTATGAGAACAATACACCACGGTGCCCAACAAAGCCTATGGCTGGTGGTTCTTAAGCTCATCTCTAGAAGGTTCCAGCACTTGGGGGAGGCTGTGATGAGAGGTTCCACAACCCCTGTCTTTCAGGACCACTCTGTTCTGCCTTCTCCACGATGCCTGTCCTGGCATAGCAGGCAGTGTGGCCCCCTCACCCTGGGCTCCCTCAAGCCCTCACTGCCCCCTCTACCTCAGGACCCATTACCTGGTGCTGGGCCTGCTTCCCACACCTGCCCACCTGGGGCCCACCTGAGAAGGGCACAGGACAGGAGCCCTCAAACATCTGCTGAATAAATGTGGGTGGGCAGCAAGCTGCAGAAAGGAGCCGACACAGACTGGTGCACCAGCCTCAGGCCTCAGGGAAGCCTTCCTCTTCCACGCCACCTGGGACAGCAATCAGGAGAGGGGAGGATGCTCAATCCCTACAGTCAGCGTCCCCTGGGAGGGGCAGCAAGGAGGCACTGGGATGGGACATGGGTGGAGAGACCCAAGGCGAGGCTCTTCCCTCCACTCAAGGCAACACTTCATTATGTAGCACGACACAGGCCCACGCTGGGCTCTTCAGGGGTGTGATGGGGTCTGGCCCTCCCCACCACCTTACCAAGTGGGAACCCCTTATCTCCATTTATCTGATGAGAAAACAGGCAGAGAGATGGAGGGAGAAGCCAGGATTTCTCCAGGTAGCAGGACCTCAGAGTCTGAGGCAGCGCACCCTGCCTGCCTGGAGCCTCACGCAGCCACTTGGCCTTGGGGCCTGGTTAGAGCCGTCCTGCTCTGATGAGCTTCCTGGGGCTCACCCAACCAGGGCAACATCAGCTGCTCACGCTCCGGGCCTCTCCAGCATGTTAGCAGCACCGTCACAACTCAACAGCTTGTCTGTCTCTCTCCCAACCGGTGCTACTCCGGGGAAGAAACCAGACTGGGCATCCTCGATGCCTGGCACAGCGCTGGCACAGGGCACTCACAAGCGCCACATGGCTGGCTGGCCAGCTGAGTGAACAAAGGAAGGAATGGACTCTGACACTCAAAAGTGAATCCTTTGCATCCATGGCAACTGAGCCAGGCAACAAAGTCAGGGATGGGGACAGGGTGGTGACAATGCCATTTCCAGGCATTTCAGGCTAGAATTGCTCAGGTTTGTCCACAGATCAGCTCTAGAGGGTGAGGGAGGAGCTGACAGTAACAGCACAGGACTCCTTCCCTCAGGGATCAGCAATCCCAAGACCAGGCACTGAGGCCAGGCAGGGGAAGGAGTGTCAGCAGGGCTGAGTCACACTTGAACTCAGCGTCATGCCACCAGTCTGCACCAGGACTACGGGCCTGTGCCCCTGAACCTGGAATCCACGGTAACTCAGAGCTTCAAGGGAGGCCATGGGCAGAGCCTGAGGAGGGAGCAGGCAGCTGCCCAAATGGCTCAGAGTGGGAGCCTGGATTTGGGCCCGGGGGTGTCAGACCCAAGACCAGAGCACCATGGCCATGTGGTGAAAACCTTCAGGAGTGTCTGGGGTGTGCGTGTGAAGCTGGGCAAGGGGACACAACTGGGGCAGCTGGTGTGGCCTCTGCACCTGCAAGCAGGATCATTTAAATCAACCTTATCCCCCATTCCCTCTGTCCCTCCACTGGTGAGGTCAGATCCTGCCCACGGGTCAACCTTGGAGTCCCCCCACTTCTGAAAGCCTGCCTCAGAAGAAGGTCGGCGAAGCCTGAGGCAGGGCTGTCCTCCAAGACCTTGGGACTGGGGCCCACCCCACCTCCTCCAAGGGCAGCAGGTGGGAAACCCATCATGCTCCCTGGGAGTCAGCCCTCCACCACTGTCAGAGCCACGCACGATGCCAACACGGACTACACAGCAGGCCAGACTCCCTCTCTCCCATCACTGCCATCCATGGGGAGCAGGTGGCTCTGTGAGGGCAGGCATGGGGCCAGGCGGCCAGGGCCTGAGGGCAGAGAACAGCCATGAATGTGTGGGCACACTCATCCTCCACCAGGCAGGCCACCAGCCCCCTGAGCCCCTTTGCACAGATGCCGCGGGGCCTGAGCACTAATGCCAGTCCCACAGGCCAATTGGGTGGGCCCTGAGGCTGCCTGTGACCCCTGCATATAAACTTTGGCAAGCTGCCCCCTACTTCCTTGTCACCATCCCAAGCCCCCCCCACAGCTGGGCCTGTGCCCACCGAGGTGAGCACTCTCTGAGGCTGTCCTTCCTTCCCAGGGAGATCAGAGGGTCCTGTTCTGCCCTCAGAGCACTGTGGCCCCAGGGCTCCTTCATGTGGCAGCACCAGGGCCCCATGCCCAGGCTGAGGGTCCAGGGGTCAGCCTGGCCCGGGACACAGTGAGCCCCCTGGTCCCAAGTGGTCTGGTCTTGTGACCCCTATCTTGGGCCATGGATACCCCAAAAAAGAAGGGTCTTGGGACCCCCTGATGAGAACCACTTTATCAGCGTGGCCCAAGGAGCTCTATGGGTCTGATGCCAGAGGAGCAGGACTTGCCAGGACTCACCAGAGAGACCAGGCACTGGTGTCCTGGCGCAGCCCCGGGAAACCCCTCAGGTGCCCATGGCTCATGCCATGAAGACGTACATGTGTCTGTTCCAGCATGTGCAAATGCATGTGTGTGTGTTGTATGCTCATGTGTGTGTATGTGTGAGACAGAATTTGTGCAAGTAACTCTGCACTGGAGGTCATCTTTGACCTGGAGTCTCACTCCACTGATAACCAGGGCAGGCAGGTCCAGAGTGGGGGGTGGGCCAGATGGGGAACCGTGGGGGGAGGGGCCATACATGCCCCGCCCAGGAGAGGAAAAGTGCCACCCACTACATACGGCCTGCGGGAATAGGCCAGGCCTTCTGATCTTCCTGAGAAAATGAAAATTGAGATTTTAATGTGAAATCTCCTGACTTTTAAGCATATACTTGCAAATTTTGTAGACACAATGTGAGTCAAATAAAATATAGTTTGGGGCGGGGGGTGTGCTATGGGGCTACAGCTGCTGGGTGAGGCCTGGTGAATGCCTCCAATTTTACAAATGGGGAAACTGAGGCTGGGCCAGAGCAGGGACCAGCAAGCCAGGGCCGTGTGGAGCCCTTAAGGGGCACCCACACATTCCAGGCACTGAGGATGTCCAGAAAGAGGGACTTGGTCCCTGCTCCTTGTCACTAAGGGTCCAAACTGAGTCTTCTGAGGTGGCCCGAGGCATGACCTTCAGGCAGGCCTCTTCTTGGGGTGAAGACCCCAGGCCCCTCCTGGTCCAAGGTCCTGGGCCAAGGTCAACCCCTGTTTTGTCCTACTGGGGAGGAAGGCCAAGAATGGAAGTAGCTTCTGGGACATTGCCCAGAACTAAGGACGTGGTCATCTGGCCAAAATTCTCTTGCTCTTTCAATTGACCATTTGCTCCCCAAGCTGCAGGGATGCTAAGAACAGATAAGCACGGCAGGGAAGCTGAACCTCAGGCTCCTGGGACCCGGCACCAGACACGACACCCACAGGGTCTGTCCACCCCAGACAGCCTGGCCACCTGGGTGGGGCCGCCCCAGTGCTTGGTGAACATGGGGGCCATTTCCAGGGGCCTGGGGGTGGTCCCAGCCCAGCAGCCACCCTGCCCGGGTTCTGTCTGGAGGCGTGGATGGAGCCTCCCCCGCTGCACCCCCCACCCGCTAATGCTCTGCAGATGGGTCCCCCCACCCGCCTCCAAGAAAAATACGATGGCCGCAGATCTCTCCTCACAGAAACAGAACTGCTGGAAAGGTCCCTCATGACATTCCCAAAATGAAAATAAAAATTTCCTCTGAAGTGCATTTCAACTCTGAGGAAGCGACGGCCACGTGGAGAGCTCTGGTGGATACCGGGGGAATGCCGCGGCCCGGGTTCTGGGGCACTGAGGCCTCCCCGTGACCCTCTTGCAGAGCTGCCGCCAAGGGCCTGCTTGGCCCAGACATGGTTTTTGAAAAATTTGAATTAGCTGCCAACATTTGGAAATGAAGAGGTTTCACATAAAACAGCAATTTCCGGCTTTACTGGGGAAATTGGAAGCCCTTCTGCAGCTGACACTGGCACTGGAGACCCCTGCAGAGATGGGCCCCTCACTGCTCTGCGTGAGCACCTGCCCCCAGGCTCTGGGCAAAGCCCCTGTCCCTGGGAGTCCTGACCCATCTGGGATACGTGTCGCTGCCCACCCAGCTCTCCCCTCCTGATCCTGGGCACTGGGCAGGCCCCCACACTCTGCCCACATGCTCCAGCCTGTGGCTGCCCACAGCTGGGGCTCTGGGTTGGTTGGCCGGGTCAAGCTGGCCATCGCTCCCCTTGTCCCTAGTCTGGACCCCCTTGAGCCCCCTGACCTGAACAACCTTTACCAAATTTGGTCGGCCAGACCCCCTGAGTCACACTCCCCACAGCCCGCAGTAGGCTTGTGCCTATGCTCTGGGGATCTCAGGCAGCCCCTGGTCCTTCACCCTCCTGGACATCATCGCCTGGTGCCCCAGCTCTGCCGTCTCCTGACCCCATCGCCTGCTAAGCCCACTTGTCCTCCCAGCCCAGCCGGTGAACTGTCAAAGTACGGAGGATAAGGAGGGTGACACCAGCCCTGAACCCAGCCCAGGGTCCCTAAAGTCAGCCAAAGAAAGGCTCCCAGCCCCAGGCAGCACTTCTCCTGGTTAGGAATCCACAGCTGGCATTTTTACTCACCCCAAATAGGAATCCAAAAAGATCTGGATAAAGCTTTAAAAAAAAACCCAGACACACAGAGACCTCCCCAGGCCCAGACCCTAGCAAAGGAAATGGCACTGGCAGGCACCACCTCACTGGTCTGCAGGGCCACGGGGGGCAGGGCGAGCCTGGGTGGGAATGTGGCTCTGCACTGCCAGCAGCCTCCTGAGCCGACCCCCACGGGGGTTACCTAACAGGACCCCAACATCCTTGTGGCTCTCATGCTCCATGGTACATCCGACCTCTCCTCCCCATCCCACCACCACCCTGGTCTAGGTCACAGTCTCTCACCTGGCCCGGGTCAGCGGCCTTCTCCCAGCTCCCTGCCCCGTCCCCTCTTGTCCTCCTCCACAGAAAGCAGGCTGCACTGCTTCTCCACTCACAGCACGATGCCACCCGGGCTCCAAGTCAAGCCAGAAACCCACCTCCATGTGCCCCTAGGGCCTGCCTGCTGGCTCCCAAGCAGCACAGGTCTGCTCCCCTCGGGCTGCTCCCCACTGCTGCCCCCACTCCTTCTCTCTCCCAGTGACCTGCGAACCACCCTTCAGGTTTCAGCTCCCACCCCAGTTACCGTGGACACATCGTGGCATCTCCCACCGTCTAACTGTGCGGACACCTGTGGACCAACCCGGTCACAGTGAGCTGCATGAGGTGGCGGTGATGGGCTGTGTCCATCTGGTGCCCAGAGTCCCAGAGCCTGGCCTAGTGGATGATCAGTAAACATCTGGTGAATGAATTGAATGAGTGAGTAAGTGAGCACAGGTATGGTTTCCACAGGGCACTTCATGTTCAAAGAGAACGGCACGGTGAGCACTGGCCAAGCGTGCTGGGAGCAGTGAGGCTGGCTTACCCTGGCCCAGGGCACTGGCCCCTCGCCCACCTCCCCAGTGCAACGGGGAAGGCCCATGACCCCCTGAAGTTTCAGGGGCCCATGGCCCACACAACGTCCCACCTGCACAAATCCAAGGTCCATACCAGAACTGCCCGACCTGTTGCAGCCAGCAAAGTGGGCTTCAGGGCAAGCCCTCCAATGCCTACCAGGAACAGCTGCTTCTCTAGGAATGAGAACCGTGTGGCCAGGCTTCCCGGATAGCCACATCCATTCTTTCTTTTCATGGATATTTAAGCACCAACCGTGTGCCAGGCATTCCACCAGAGGCTGGGAATTCCACAGCAAGCAGATCCTCCCACAGCTAATGTGCTCAGTGACCTGAGACGCTTCCTCACACCCTCATCAACCTGTCTCTGTAGGCTTGGAAGGGCCCCCCGTGTCCTAAGGAAGGCCAGCCTTTGAGTGAGGGCCGAGATAGCCAGGCCTCATCAGCCCAGGTTCTGGGGGTGGACAGGACAGGCTGCACACGACTCTGGGCAGCCCTGGGCCCCAAGCCTGATCCTCCCTGCTGCATGCAGGGTTTGCCAGCCTGGCTTACTAGCTGTGTGAATGCTGGGGCCTCAGTTTTCTCTATAAAGTGGGCACAGTGGTGGCATCAACTGAGACCATGGGGTAGATGCAAGAATCCACAAAACACTGCGCTGGCAGCGCTCTGGCAGATCCTGCACAGGTGAGTGCTCAGCCTGTACTGGGGATACTCCCCCCACTGCTCGGAGGGCAGTGCTCCCGGGCCTTGGGTCTCTGCCTACCCCTGGGCCTGCCAGGCAGATTAAAGGACACGCAGCTGCAGGGTGCCCCTCCTCTTACAGGCCCTCAGTAAACGCGGCTCCAGGGGTAGGAGGAGAATCACCCACAGGCTGGGCTACAGAAAGAATAGCTTTTGTGCACTGACCACGAACAAAACAGAAAAGCAAAGTGGGGAACCACAGCCTGGGGAAAAGGCTTATATCCAGTGTGATGGAAAGTCAATGTCTAAAGCAGATAAAGGGCTTCTCCTGGTATATAAGACCCCAGGAGGGGAGCTGGCAGAGGGCTTAAATGGGGGATGCAGAGGCATGCTAAGTAATCAGACGTAGGGAGATCATTCAGCCTCTCCAGCAATCAAAGCAGCACAAACGGAAGCAAAGGGCCAGCCCACTCCACTGCCGGGTCAGCCAGTGATCAGCTGGCAGAGCCCCTGTGCTGGTGAGGACTGGGACACCTGGGGAGCTGGCAGCTGACAGCCGGGGTGCAAAACCAGGCCGGCTCAGGCCCGAGAGCCATGGGTTTGCCTGCACTTGGATTCCATAATTACTTCAGGCACCCAGCAACTACTCCATCACAGCCGTCAGAGCTGAGGCTCAGGGGAGTCCAGGCTGGCTCGGCCAAGGCCTGCAGGGTGAGCAACCAGAGACCCCAGGGCTCCTGTGGAGAGGCCCCCAAACCCAAATTCCAAGCAAGGTTGCACTAGAGGCAGGAAGGATACCGCCATCCCAGCCAGCACCTGGGTGGACAGCCCACCTACACAAGCTTCCATCTATTCTGCCAGGTCCGGGACCCCTCCCCAAAGTGGCAGACTGGGGAAGAAGGAACTGGCCTGCCAGAGGCAAGAACACACGCACCTCAGCAGGGACCCTGGACCTCACCCTGTCCCACGAGCAGGGCCTCTGGCTCCCAGGATGAGAGGAGCAGTAACACACCCCAGAGCTTGCCCACTTGTGGGGCTGCATCTGGAAGCCAAATGGGCTTCGTCTTTGGTGGGCACTGTCTTTCTTGGGAAGCCCTTTCCTCTGAGGTAGGGCAGCAAGAGGCAGTGGGAAGGGTATGGCTCTGAAGTCAGAAGAAATGGGCCCCAATTCTGGCTTCTGTCCTTGGCCAGGCCACCTGGCCTGCCACTCCTCCTCTGGCATCTCACCTGTCTGGTCACAGCATCCACCAGCCTCCCAGCTGTGCAGGCCTTTCAAAGGCCAGGCACTGTCCTCGGTCCCTCCCCTCACCCCAGGTCCTGGGAACTCTCCCTCCAAACGCATCCTGAACCCACGAGCCCCACCATCTGTCATCAGCCACCGGGACCACCAAGGGCCCCTTACGGACTGCCCTGCTCCCACTCCGGCCAGCAGACCCTGGAAGAGCAGGGGCCTCATCAGGCTCATTCCCCATTGTGTTCCCAGCACCCAGTGCAGCCCCAGACACTGGATCTGGATGGATGCGTAAGAACGTGTGGAACGAATAAATAAACGAGTAAATGAGAGAAGGAAGATGCGTGCTCTGAGCCTCAGGGTCCCATCTCAGCAGTCCAGTGGTGATTCTTGTTACCCCACCCCGACCCCTGTGACTGGGGAGCATCACCAAGCGCCTGGTCTACTCCCGCCCACATCAGTGCCCTCCACCACCTGCACAGGCCCATCTCCCGCCAGGCCCTGGACCAGGACTCCTCTGAAGCCTAGGCCATCCTGCAAGCTCTCACGTCGTCCTGACCAAGACCCAAGGGGGCGCCATCACCCTGCCTGGACTCCCCACGGGAGGTGTTCCTGCCGGATAGCTCGGGGCACATTCCTGGAGGTTTTGCCTCCGGTCAAGGGGAAGCCCACACCCCAGGGCTGAGCCCAGGACCCTGGGCCAAGTCTAAAGCTCTGGGAGAGACACCCCAACCCGCGGATGCAGCCCAGGTTCCAAATGTGTATGTGCCCACATGTGTGGCGAGAGAGAAGGCGAGACAGAGAGAAAAACGGAGCCTGAGCCTGGGAGGGAGAGCCAGACACCAACATTCCCACCTAATTGTGTGACCTTTTCCCAGCTCTGAGTTCCTCTGGGGCCAAGTGCACAGCGCTGCTTGGTATTAATTTCAAAGACAAATGGGTCAAGGAAAATTGGAAATTTTTACAGAAAACACTTCAGGCTTGGAGAAGGCTGACAAGTTTGCCAACCTGAGGAGAATTCTGAGAGGAAACAGGCATGTGGTCAGAGGCCCCCAGCTGGTACAGACTGGCAGGGTCCTGACTTCAGGCCCAAACCCAGCTTCTGCTCTGGGGAAGGGCCTCTGTGCCCACCCTCAGGATGCTGGGGCCCAGCTGCGCTCACCTGCCAGCCTATCCCTCTGCATTCCCAAGAGGCCTCTGCCAGGGCTGTGGGGACGCCTGTCCTCTGTCCCCCACCATGTACACACAGCATGCAGAAAACTCACATCTCTTCCACAATTGTCCCATGGAGATACCTGGGGTGTGGAGGGAGGCTCAGTGGGGTCCCCAGGGATGTTCGGGCCCAGCTGCTCCCACCCCGGCAGGCCAACACGCATAGCCGAAGCACAAATGCCATAGACATGTCAGGTTGCCCCTGGAGACATCACGTCTCTCCCAGAAACATCCTAGTCTGCTGTGCTTGGGACAGGCAAAGAGCAGGCGTGTAGAGCCCAGGGCCAGAATGACAACCAGGCACACGTTCTTGCTAATTAAACTCCAGACGAACCCTGAGCAGAGCAGAGCTTTGCTCCCCAGCCTCGTGTTCTCTGCAAGCCAGGTGTGGTGACCGACTGCCAACAGAAAGCTCTTTGGGGGACAGTCACAGAACACATACAAAGGAAGGAAAGCGCATCAATTAATTGTGTCTGTAGAAGGGAGGGCCACGAGGGCAGAGCGCCTCAGAGCCTGAGACAAACAGCCTGAATCATGAGTAACAGCAAGATGGAGCAGGCACTGTGCCAAGTATGAGCTGAGGATTAATCTCTCAGATTCCCACAGCCCCTGTGACACTACACCCATCTTACAGATGAGGAAGCTGAGGGACTGAGGGGTCAGGTCAGCTGCCCAGACAGGCACACTCGACCCCTACACAGAGCTGTCCTCTGCCTCCGTGCTGGGAGCAGCCGCTGACACGCTGGGGCGGTGTCTCTGAACCACTGGCCTGTCTCGGAGAACTGTCCTTTGCACCTGAGTAGGGGCCACAGCCAGGCCAGGGCCCAGCTGCCATCCCCAGGCCAAATTCATTCTCACGATGAATCAGCAAAGTTTCAGGTCCTTCCTGGGCCACGTTCATGTATGGCTACACCCTGAACCAGATCCTCCACAAGGCGGGAGGAGGGAGAAAGTGGAGGGGGTGGGCCTGAGACACAGGGACCACTGAACTTATGTTTGAGAAGCTGAGCATGCGGCTGTCCACACCGGCCAGGTGGGGCACCGGACACAAGGCTGCATGTTTGGGGGCCCAGGGGGCATATCTGGCAGGTCTCCACCTCTACACTGCCTCTGCTATCAGAGCCCCAGGGCCACAGACACCAGGCAGAAAGCCCCCGGTTTGTCCTCAGCTCTGGAAGGCTCTCCCAAGGCTGACCCCAGACAACTCCAGGCCTCCAAGAATGCACAGCCTTGGCTGCTGAGCGCCAGACCTCACCCATCCCTCCAGCGTGGGGCCACGCCACTGCCCTGGCATCTCCAGCAGCCGTCCGGGGGACCAGCCGCAGAGCAGCGGGAGCACCAAGGCCTCTGCCAAGGGCAACCTCAGCTCTGAAACATGCCGCAGGGAGCTGGGCCAGCTGCCTGGGGTTTCACAATCAGTGCATCTCCTTGGGTTTCCTCCGGTCCCTCAGTGGCAGGCACAGCAGGGATGGGAGAAGGAGGAGGAGTTGAGAAGGGCCCTGGGAACCGAGCATCCAGGAGCCCACGCTTTGGGCTGCGGCTCAGCGACCTGGCAATGGCCAGCTGGGCAGGGCAGCAGGCCAAGTCTGGTGCGAGAGTCCTGGTGCCACTCCCCAAGGGTGCCGAGCCAGGCCCCAGGAGTGCCAAATGGGGGTACCGAGGGAGAACCCCACACCCAGACATGGGCCAGGTCTGGGGCTCGAGGTGCACAGCCAGCCAAGGGCCTCTCTCCCGCTTCTGCCAGGACCTCAGGCTTCAACATTTAGGCAGCGTGTAGGATGAATCAAGCCCCCAGGATGCCACAGCCCAATCCAAGAACCTGAGTGTTGCCTTACGTGGCTAACACGACTTTGTAGATGTGGGTAAGGGTCTTGAAATGGGAAGATTCTCCTGGATCCCAGTGGGTCAAATGTAACCACAAGCGTCCTTGCAAGAGGGAGACTTCACTATAGAAGAGGTGATGGGACCACGAAGCAGAGGCTGGCAGGGTGGGGCCACAAGGCGAGGCCTCCAGGGGCGGGAGAGGCCAGGAGCAGTCTCCCCTGCAGCTTCCAGAGGGAACGGGCCCTGCTGACACCTTGATTTTAGTCCCTTAAGATCTATTTTGGGTTTCTGACATCCCAAACTCTAAGACAGGAAACCGTTGTTGTTTTAAGCCGCTACGTTTGTGGCGACTTGTGAAACTGAGACAGACATCAGTCACGGCTGGGCAGAAAGCCTTCCCGATCGGCTAGTGCCCCCTACACACCCGCTCCCTGTTATCCACTCCTCATCGCACCAGGCATCACCCTTGGCTGGGTCCTGTCCCTGATGCCTCACACCTACTGTGTCACCCAGGTGGGCCTGGCGATCTATCTGCCACTGAGTGGAGCCTTGTCCACCTCTCATGTGTGGCCTGTCCTGACAGGACTCCGCTGTCCCCCACGCCATTGCTTTGGCCTCCCCACTGGCCTCCCTGCCTCCAGCCTGGACCAGAGCAGGCTGACTCAAACACAGGATTATAGGTCAGGGCCTTTCCCTTCAGGGGCTGCCCAGCCTGCAGGATGTTATCCAGGCTCTGGAACATTCTAGGCTGCAGCCCCCACAAGCTCCCAGCATTACCTCCATGGTTCCAGCCCTCTGGCTCCTGGCTCTGCACACCTGCCATGAACTTCACTCATCGGAAGCCTGAAAAATTCCCACTCAGCTCAAGGCAATGCAGTGAGACGGATGGGGCGTGCAGGGGTCAAGCAGGTGGGGGGAGGAATGTGGACTGCCCGGTGGGGCTGCAGGCTGGCGCCCTGTCCTCTTTCACCGGCTTTCCTCTGCAGATGCAGGGAAGAGTCCTCCTGCGGGCGGTGTGCCTCCTCTATCCACCAGGGAGGACACCACAGCCTGACAGCAGTGGGCAGAGGCTTGGCACTGGCTGCTTCCGAGGACGAGGCAGCCAAGGTCACTGAGGAGCCTGACTGTACTTCTTCCACCAGAGCCTGTGCTCCGCAGGGCGGGAGGGCACGGTGGCCCAGCAGCAGTTCCTGGGGACGGGAACCACCCACCTAGCAGGAGCTCACAGTCCCTCCTCTGTCCCAAGGCTGAGCCCTGGGGCTCCGGGGGGCCCAGAAGAGCAGCCCCCCGAGGAGAAGGAGCAACAGAGGACATTTCCTCCTCTGCATTTCATAAGCACATAAAGGCTGTTTCAGTTGGCCCATATAGTGCTTTTCAGAAATCTGAGACATTTTAAAATCAAGAGAGTTCACATGAAAGTTCTGATGTCTGAATCCTGTTCGCAGTAAGAGGATGGTCGCTCCAGGCCCACGTTCCCACCGGGTCATGGTCAGGGATCCAAGGAGGGGCCACCCCTGGGTGCCCAGGTCTTCACTCGGTCCTGTGCCCATGGTGAGGCCAAGGCCAGAAACTCACGCTGCTATTTTCCTTTTAGCAGAGACGTACTCTGTGTCCATGTTTACATCAAAAGCAGAGAAATGCAAGCCAGTCCAAGGGTGGGTATAATTATTTTCTTACTCTCTGCCACCACCCTGTGGCACTGCCTTCTAGGCCCTGCAGGCGGTTTACAGCCCTAGTCTTGGAATAGCAGGACTTTCTGCAAATGGTACCACGTGGCTGGTACCAGAGAGACCACAAGCACATGACCCAGGGATCCCCGCCATCCTGTGGGGACCTTCCCAGAATCTCAACTCAGACACCGTCCGACCGCTGGGCCCATGGCACCAGTAACAAGGCTGGCTTCTCTGTGCCTGCGGTCTCGGGCCCAGCTTCTCTAGGCCTCCGTCTGGCTGAGCCTGGACCAGGGTCCAGCAGAGGCACAGGGCTGCCGGTGGAGTGCTTGAGCTCTGTCCCTGAGCAGGGGCAAGGGATGCCTGCAGCATTGCTCCTCCGTGACCTGCACACCATTCACTGCACTGCCAGCCTTGTGTGGCGGGGTGGAGGGGGACTGATTCACTTCCCATGTAAGCCGAATGGTGGCCCCAAAGACACCATGTCCCGTCCCTGGGACCCGTAAATGTTACCTTATATGACAAAAGAAGACTCTGCAGCTGTGATTAGATTGCAGATCTTGAGATGGAGGAGAGAGCTCACCTGGATACCCAGGCAGGCTCTAAATGCAGTCACGTGCATTCTTATAAGAGGGAGGCAGAGGGAGACCGGCACACAGAAGAGGAGGAGGCCGTGTGACCACGAGGCCGACTAGAGGGATGTGGCCACAAGCCAAGGAATGCCAGAAGGATGATAGATGGCAGCCAGGGCAGGGCTCAGGTACAGGCCCATGACATAGAGGGGACACTGTCTATGTATGTGTGAAAGGGCAAGCACATGTGTACACACGTGTACACACATAAACAATGGAGAGGCCATGTTATGCAATCCCCCCACCTGGAACATACCACCCCTAGGCACAGAGCTACCTCTTGGGGGCAGAGGGGCGGGCAGAGAAAGGTACCAGGGCACCTGAGGGAGAGGCTCTGCCCAAAGGAGGCCTGGAGATGCCTCAGCTGCCTCTCTCAAAAAGGTCACCCTGGAGCCCTGGCCTCAGAGCTCTGCCCTCCTGCCCCTGCCAGGCTCCCGAGCCCAGCAGAGCTAAGCAGAAGCACTTCTCGAAACACCTGCAAAGCCAGTGAGGAGAGGGTCCACCCTTCTCTCCCTCAAGCCCTTGCCCACCCTGATACCCTCCTCTAGGGCCCAAGGGTGACACTGTGGTGCACTAAGCTGCTCAGGGCACATCCTGACCCTGGCGTGTGTCCCTGAAGACATGTTAAAACCTTCACTTTTCATCCATTTCCCCGGGTAGTCTGCACCCAGTGAGTGACCTCAAATGATGGACACTGTTAGTGATGACGATTCTCAGAGGCTCAGGGAGCTCTTGAGATCACTCCAGCAAGCCTGCTGGCTGCTCAGGGAAAACAGGACAACGTATGTCAATGCCCTGGAGGAGCCCCTACTCCCATCCCCACCCCCAGCCAGATGCCAGCCTCCCACACTGGGAGGCCCGGGACACGTGTGTCTCCTTCCCCAAAGGAACCACTATATCCACTGCCCTAGGAAACATAGTTGGGGGCTTCAAACCCACTTCTAGAAGTTTCTTGGGGGAGGAAGGAGGAAGCCTCAAATTGGCGCTCCTGCCTGCTTACACACACATGCATACACACACACACACACACACACACACACACACACACACAGAGGGCCTGGGGTTCTGTGCCCAGCAAGTTGTGTCTTCTTGCAGGAAAGCACATGGGGCAGCTGTGCCCAGCCAAGGACACTGCCTTACACACTGGCCAGGGCCACTGTGGACCCTGACAAGAGCCAGACTGATGGGAAGCTGGACAGTCAGCTTGCCCTGGGTCCTCGGCCCAGCCCAGCAAAACATGCATCTGGACCCCCTCCAGCCAGCGAGTGGGCCTCGGCCCTGGGCTGTGGGGACAGTCAGGCACATCAAAGGAGAAATGTACTCTCTGTAGACTAAGTCACCCACATAGGGTCATGCTGACACTGGGCAGGGACATCAAGGGAAGGAGCCTTGGCTCTAGACCCTGGGCCTGTGGCCTGGACCTACCAGTACCCAAAGCCTGGAGCCTACACAACTACGGCCCAGGCCTAAGGCCTCCAGCTCGGTCTGCGACAGGCTCCCCCTCCACCTCCTGGCCATCTTCCAGAGCAGCCTCGGCCCCTGACCCATGCAACTGGCCTTCTCCAGAATCTTCCGAGGCCAATGGCTTCTGGGTTAGTATTCTGAGTTTGAAATGCCTTCCCTGTATTGTGAGTTCCAAGCTCTCCCCAGAGATAGGCATATGGGGGATGTGGCGGAAGGATTTAATAAAAGATGCGAAAGACCAACAGAAGCCCAGAAAACAAGGCAAGGCCACTGGGCCATGGAAGAGGGCTGCCATGTCCAGGAGGGCAGTCACTTCCACACCCCAGGGGAGGCTTGCTGGGGCCATGGTCAGACCCCACTGGGCAATGAGAAGGCAGAGGCCAGAAGCTAAAACTTGTCCCTGGGCAGCCAGCCAGCGAGAAGCAAGGCCAGGGTCCTGATCACTGGCCTGGGGCACCTACCCCTGCCCCATTTCTATCCTGCCCTCACCCTATGGGGTTACTCTCCATTCCTCCCCCTGCAGAGAAGCCTGTGGGTGGGAAAAAGGTGGGAGGGGCTGAGGCTGGGCAGACAGCGACTCATCACTTGGGAAGAAGGTGACAGAAGTATTGATCAGCTCCAGAGAGCACTGGACTTCCTGTTGGAACAATTCCTTTGCAAAGGTATCTGACACTGCTTGAAACGAGAACGGTGCCCTGCCAGGCTGCACCCAATTTATCTGTCAAGCTGGGAAGTCAAAGAGACCTAAAATAAATGAGCCAGGGCTGCTTGGGGTGACAGGAGTGTTTCAGCAAATCACAGGACAGCAGGGCTGGCCAGCGGGGCCTCTGGGGCTCACTATAAATGCGCACAGAGCCTGACCCAAGACCCAGGCCCCACACCCTGACTGCTGCCACCTGCCATGCTGACAGCAGCCAGCAGTCTAGGACCAGGGGCCGAGGGCTGAGCCCTCCTTGTGAGGGCTAGTCCCAGATGAGGCGGCCTCATCCACACCCTGGGGCCCTGGGGACCGCAAGTCCTGCAGGAAACACAGTCAGACCCCAGCCTGGCTTCACTGCAGCCTGGGACTGCGATCCTGAGACCACCAGAGAGGTTCAGGTGGTGGGTAGGCCTGGCCTCCTGGAGGGCTCTGAGAGGCTGCAGCCAGGGCTGTCACCATGCCCGCCTGGCAGCTCCTTTCACACTGCTGGACCCAGAGGACACTCTGGTTCTAAACTGAAAGAGACTAAAGCATGAGCAGCCAGGTTGAGGGTGAGGACAGCCCCAGTGCAGGGTAAGTAGGCAGGACGGAGGCAGAGGAGAGAGGATGCCCCGGGGCAGCAGATGTCTTCTTCAGAGATACAACTCAGGCCCAGGCCTCAGGCTTGGGAGCAGGCCTGCTGTGGGCCTCCCCGCTCCCTGACACTGGCCAGCGGTCGGGCAGCCCTGGGCCCTCAGGCAGCCTCCACTGTCTGCTACGGAGGCCCCAGACCTGCCAGGTTGTGGCCCCCATGCACCAGAGCAGAGGCCCCTGTCCCAGCACACCGGCTGTGCCACATGGTCAGTGAGGGAGCTTCAGCCTCAGCCTGAGACCAGCCTCCTGAAGGGTTGCCTGAGTCTCCCAGAGGGCACCCAGAGCCCACCACACACCTGCAGCAGCCTTACCTGTGTCCAGGGCCTGTGGCCACTCCAAAGGAGGGTTCCTGGGGGTGGGTGGCCGGCGATACACCACATGCACACGGCCCTGCTCAGCCTCTTTCGCCACCAGCCCCGTCTCCAGGGGTTCAATGAAGAACTCTTCCTCCTCCATACGGATCAGGCCAGCCTGTGGGGCAAAGATGAGATGGTTCAAGTCCCAGGACAGCACAGACCAAGGACAGGAGCAGTGAGAAGGGCCCAGAGGGCAGGAGCAAGGGGGAGGACCAGAAGACCCTGCCCAGCACCCCATCTCGAACCCTGGGCCAAGGAGGGCACAGACTGGTGACCTCGGCTGCCCAGAGCTTCCACTTGCAGCCACCGAGGCCAGAGCCACTGGACGGTGGTGAGTCTGGTCTGTGGAAAAGACTCCACCTGGGTCATCCCATCCCCACCGCCCCAACAGGAGCACAAAGTCTAAGACAAACGGCTCCCAGCTGTCAGCCGGGACTGAATCTGCCACAGACACGTTCAGCTGGACCCAAATAGTATTTTCAAAATTCTGAACCCAACACTCAAAATGATGATATTTCATGTTTCAAAAATGGAATTCCAGTTTCCCTTGTAAAACGCAGGCTCTCACCGCAGTGCATGCCATGGATGGAGCACACACCCTGTCCCTGGCCACGGTCCCCACTGCCCCCACTGTCTCTCCCTTTATCCACGTTGGTCACCAGCCCAGACTACAGCCAATGGGACTGCTGCCCCTCCAAGACCAGCCATAGCCCTCTTATGCTACAAAGTCCTGGCTGGACCCCCATCCTTGATGGGATTCAGGCTGCTCCCTCCCTCTTGATTCTTTGGTTCATATACACAAACCAATGGTCTCACTCTGGAAGCCCACACTGTGTCAACCTGAAGATAAAGTTTCTTTACATCACACACTTAGGACCCTCTTGGGGGGTTGGGATTTTTTAAATCACTTCATAAAGGTATGATTGACATGTTAAAAGATGTCAATAGTTAATGTACACAACTCATTGTGTTTTGAAATAAGTATACACTCACGAAACCATTACCCCTATCATAGCCACAAACATATACATCACCTCTCAAAGTATCCACCCACACCCTTTGGTATTATTATTTTTTGTGATAAGAATACCATATTAATTTCAACCCTCTTAGCAAATTTTAAGTATCTGATAGAATATTGTTAGTTTTAGGCCCCCTGCTGTGTACAGATCTCCAGAAATTACTGATCCTGCAAAACTGAAATGCTGTGCCCTTGGTCCATCACCTTCCTTTTCCCATTCCCCAAGTTTGTTCAACATCATTTATTGCAGGGACTATCTTCCCCCACTGAATAGTCTTGGCTCAACTGTCAAATATAGATTGACTATATATGCATGAGATGATTTCTGGGCTCTTGATACTGTTCCATTGGTTTATGTGTCTGTTTTTATGTCAATGCCATACTGTTTGATTACTATAACTTCAAAATACAGTTGAATCAGGGAGCATAATGCCTCTAGCTTTGTTCTTTCTCAAGATTCCTTTGACTATGCAGGGTCTTGTGGTTCCATACAAATATTAGTATTGTTTTTTCTGTTGAAATTTGAATCTTGATAGGGATTGCACTGAATCTATAAGATGGCTCTACATAGTGTGGGCATTTTAACAATATTAACTTTTCTGATCCATGAATACAGTATATCTTTTCATTTGTGTCTTCAATTTCTCATCAATATCTTATAGTTTTGGGTATATAGATCTTCCACTTCCTTGGGTATATTTATTCCTAAGTTTAGTATTTTAAGAGCTATTGTAAATGAGATTGTTTTATTTCTTTGTCAGAGAGTTCATTGTTAGTGTATAGAAAAATTCAAATGATTTTATATGTTTATTTTGTATCCTGAAACTTTACTGAATGTGTTGATTAGTTCTAACAGTTGTTGGTGGAGTCTTTAGGATTTTCTATATAGAAGATAATGTCATCAGGAAACAGGGACAGTTTTACATTTTCCTGTCTTATTTGGTTGCTCTTCCTTTTTCTTGCCTGATTGCTGTGGCTAGAACTTCCAGAACTACAGAAGTGGTGAGAGTGGGCACCCTTGTCTTGTTCATGATCTTAGAAGGAAAGCTTTCAGTCTTTCACCACTGAGTATGATGTTAGCTGTGGGTTTATTGTTTATGGCCTTTATTGTTCCTTGTAGTATGTTCCTTCTACACCTAACTTGTTGAGAGCTTGTACCATGAAAGGAGGTTGAATTTTTTTTTTTTTTTAATTTTTTTTATTGAAGGGTAGTTGACAACAGCATTGCATTACATTAGTTTCAGGTGTACAACACAGTGACTCAACATTTATATACATGATATTTCTAGGTACCAGGTATCACCATACCAAGTTGTTACAATATTTTGACTATATTCCTTATGCTATACATTACATCCCGGTTACTTATTTATTTTAAAATTGGAAGTGTGTTTATATATATATATATATTGTGAGGGCATCTCTCATATTTATTGATCAAATAGTTGTTAACCACAACAAATCTCTGTATAGGGGGGTCAATACTCAATGCACAATCATTAATCCACCCCAAGCCCAATTTTCGTCAGTCTCCAATCTTCTGATGCATAACGAACAAATTCTTACATGGAGAACAAATTCTTACATAGTGAATAAGTTACATGGTGAACAGTGCAAGGGCAGTCATCACAGAAGCTTTCGGTTTTGTTAATGCATTATGAACTATACACAGTCAGTTCAAATATGAATATTCATTTGATTTTTAAACCTGATTTATATGTGGATACCACATTTCTCTATTAGTATTATTTTTAATAAAATGCTGAAGTGGTAGGTAGATACGAGATAAAGGTAGAAAACAGAGTTTAGTGTTGTAAGAGAGCAAATGTAGATGATCAGGTGTGTGCCTGTAGACTATGTGTTAATCCGCGCTAGACGAGGGCAATAAACATCCACGTATGCAGAAGATTTCTCTCAGAACATGAGGGGGGAGGTTCTAAGCCTCACCTCTGCTGCTCCCCATTTTCTCACCAGATGGCCCCCTGCGACTGTGCCTGTCTTAGGTTGTTCCTCCCTTGAGGAATCTTACCCATCTCTGGCTAACCAGTCATCTTCCGGGGCCATACAGGGAAATGTTAAGTTGGTAAGTGAGAGAGAAGCCTTATCGTTTGAAAAGGTTAGCTTTTTACTTCTTTGCATATTTATGCCCTGTGGCTTCTATGCCCAGCATTTGTCTTGAGGTGTCTTTACCACTTGGAAGAATTATGATACTCGGTAAATTCGACATGTGGCACGAGTTCTATTTAAAGGTTGTGATTAGGTAGGAAGAAGAAAAGCTACAGAAGTAGCAGGCAGAAGAAAACCTGGGAAGATTGATTATTTCTTTGACATATCTTCTTGTAGAGTAACTTCAGCATGGATAGGTTTTAAACGACTAATTAAATTGTGCACACACATTAACATAATAGGAATATAGTTACCTAACCAAAGCATACCTGTAATTACCAGCCATCTCCAGTGAAACCAAGAAAACCAGTTAGGCACCTTAGGCATTTGTGAAAACTTATCTATGATACGGTGGATATTGTCTGACTGAACTTAAACAGTCTGAGAGAATTCAGATAAACTAGAACACCCCATTCCTGGGGACTGTTCATATCCCATATGTTCTTTTAACGATAAATGGTCTGTGGTTGTAAGATTTTGGAGTGCTACAATTTGCACTTCTCCTAATTCTTGGTTGAGTTCTAACAGTATAGATCCAGTCCAATTTTTGTTTTACTGCATGCACAGGCCAGCTTAGATATCTCCTTCATCTTTCCCATGGCAAGTCCAGGAACTGGTGGGATGAGTGCATCTACACCTGTGACAGTGTGTGGATCTTTGTTGAAGTTTTTTTTTTTTTTTTTCTGATCATCTTCTGTCATGAGTCTTCCCGAGAGTGCTGATGTTGGAAGTTCTTTTTCATATCGTATCTTAGTTCACTTTCGGGGTAGCCAAATTAGGCTTTGATCCTCTGTATAAACACAAACAGACCCTTTGCCTACACTTTTATATGTCCTTTATATCATTGTGTAGAACTCATTAGAGGTCACCACATAGGAACTGCATTTTTTTTTTAATCATTAATCTACACTTACATGACGAATACTTTGTTTACTAGGCTCTCCCCTATACCAGGTCCCCCCTATATACTCCTTTACAGTCACTGTCCATCAGCGTAGCAAACTGTTGTAGAATCACTACTTGTCTTCTCTGTGTTGTACAGCCCTCCCCTTTCTCCCACCCCGCTATGGATGCTAATCTTAATACCCCCCTACTTCTCCCCCCCTTATCCCTCCCTACCCACCCATCCTCCCCAGTCCCTTTCCCTTTGGTACCTGTTAGTCCATTCTTGAGTTCTGTGATTCTGCTGCTGTTTTGTTCCTTCAGTTTTTCCTTTGTTCTTATATTCCACAGATGAGTGAAATCATTTGGTATTTCTCTTTCTCTGCTTGGCTTGTTTCACTGAGCAAAATACCCTCCAGCTCCATCCATGTTGCTGCAAATGGTTGGATTTGCCCTTTTCTTATGGCTGAGTAGTATTCCATTGTGTATATGTACCACATCTTCTTTATCCATTCATCTATCGATGGACATTTAGGTTGCTTCCAATTCTTGGCTATTGTAAATAGTGCTGCGATAAACATAGGGGTGCACTGATCTTTCTCATACTTGATTGCTGCATTCTTAGGGTAAATTCCTAGGAGTGCAATTCCTGGGTCAAATGGTAAGTCTGTTTTGAGCATTTTGATGTACCTCCATACTGCTTTCCACAATGGTTGAACAAGTTTACATTCCCACCAGCAGTGTAGGAGGGTTCCGCTTTCTCCACAGCCTCGCCAACATTTGTTGTTGTTTGTCTTTTGGATGGCAGCCATCCTTACTGGTGTGAGGTAATACCTCATTGTAGTTTTAATTTGCATTTCTCTGATAATTAGTGATGTGGAGCATCTTTTCATGTGTCTGTTGGCCATCTGTATTTCTTTTTTGGAGAACCGTCTGTTCAGTTCCTTTGCCCATTTTTTAATTGGGTTATTTGTTTTTTGTTTGTTGAGGCGTGTGAGCTCTTTATATATTCTGGACGTCAAGCCTTTATCGGATGTGTCATTTTCAAATATATTCTCCCATACTGTAGGGTTCCTTTTTGTTCTATTGATGGTGTCTTTTGCTGTACAGAAGCTTTTCAGCTTAATATAGTCCCACTTGTTCATTTTTGCTGTTGTTTTCCTTGCCCAGGGAGATATGTTCAAGAAGAGGTCACTCATGTTTATGTCTAAGAGGTTTGTGCCTATGTTTTCTTCCAAGAGTTTAATGGTTTCATGACTTACATTCAGGTCTTTGATCCATTTTGAGTTTACTTTTGTATATGGGGTTAGACGATGGTCCAGTTTCATTCTCCTACATGTAGCTGTCCAGTTTTGCCAGCACCATCTGTTGAAGAGACTGTCATTTCGCCATTGTATGTCCATGGCTCCTTTATCAAATATTAATTGACCATATATGTCTGGGTTAATGTCTGGATTCTCTAGTCTGTTCCATTGGTCTGTGGCTCTGTTCTTGTGCCAGTACCAAATTGTCTTGATTACTATGGCTTTATAATAGAGCTTGAAGTTGGGGAGTGAGATCCCCCTACTTTATTCTTCTTTCTCAGGATTGCTTTGGCTATTCGGGGTCTTTGGTGGTTCCATATGAATTTTTGAATTATTTGTTCCAGTTCATTGAAGAATGTTGCTGGTAGTTTCATAGGGATTGCATCAAATCTGTATATTGCTTTGGGCAGGATGGCCATTTTGACGATATTAATTCTTCCTAGCCATGAGCATGGGATGCGTTTCCATCTGTTAGTGTCCCCTTTAATTTCTTTTAAGAGTGACTTGTAGTTTTCAGAATATAAGTCTTTCACTTCTTTAGTTAGGTTTATTCCTAGGTATTTTATTTTTTTTGATGCAATTGTGAATGGAGTTGTTTTCCTGATTTCTCTTTCTGTTGGTTCATTGTTGGTATATAGGAAAGCCACAGATTTCTGTGTGTTGATTTTGTATCCTGCAACTTTGCTGTATTCCGATATCAGTTCTAGTAGTTCTGGGGTGGAGTCTTTAGGGTTTTTTATGTACAGTATCATGTCATCTGCAAATAGTGACAGTTTGACTTCTTCTTTGCCAATCTGGATTCCTTGTATTTTTTTGTTTTGTCTGATTGCCGTGGCTAGGACCTCCAGTACTATGTTAAATAACAGTGGGGAGAGTGGGCATCCCTGCCTAGTTCCCGATCTCAGCGGAAATGCTTTCAGCTTCTCGCTATTCAATATAATGTTGGCTGTGGGTTTTTCATAGATGGCCTTTATTATGTTGAGGTACTTGCCCTCTATTCCCATTTTGCTGAGAGTTTTTATCATGAATAGATGTTGAACTTTGTCAAATGCTTTTTCAGCATCTATGGAGATGATCATGTGGTTTTTGTCTTTCTTTTTGTTGATGTGGTGGATGATGTTGATGGACTTTCGAATGTTGTGCCATCCTTGCATCCCTGGGATGAATCCCACTTGGTCATGGTGTACGATGGTTTTGATGTATTTTTGAATTCGGTTTGCTAAAATTTTGTTGAGTATTTTTGCATCTACGTTCATCAGGGATATTGGTCTGTAGTTTTCTTTTTTGGTGGTGTCTTTGCCTGGTTTTGGTATTAGGGTGATGTTAGCTTCATAGAATGAGTTTGGGAGTATCCCCTCCTCTTCTATTTCTTGGAAAACTTTAAGGAGAATGGGTATTATGTCTTCCCTGTATGTCTGATAAAATTCCGAGGTAAATCCATCTGGCCCGGGAGTTTTGTTCTTTGGTAGTTTTTTGATTACCGCTTCAATTTCGTTGCTGGTAATTGGTCTGTTTAGATTTTCTGTTTCTTTTTGGGTCAGTCTTGGAAGGTTGTGTTTTTCTAGGAAGTTGTCCATTTCTCCTAGGTTTCCCAGCTTGTTAGCATATAGGTTTTCATAGTAGTCTCTAATAATTCTTTGTATTTCTGCGGGATCTGTTGTGATTTTTCCTTTCTCATTTCTGATACTGTTGATTTGTGTTGACTCTCTTTTCCTCTTAATAAGTCTGGCTAGAGGCTTATCTATTTTGTTTATTTTCTCGAAGAACCAGCTCTTGGTTTCATTGATTTTTGCTATTGTTTTATTCTTCTCAATTTTATTTATTTCTTCTCTGATCTTTATTATGTCCCTCCTTCTGCTGACCTTAGGCCTCATTTGTTCTTCTTTTTCCAATTTTGATAGTTGTGACATTAGACCGTTCATTTGGGATTGCTCTTCCTTTTTTAAATATGCTTGGAGTGCTATATACTTTCCTCTTAAGACTGCTTTTGCTGCGTCCCACAGAAGTTGGGGCTTAGTGTTGTTGTTGTCATTTGTTTCCATATATTGCTGGATCTCCATTTTGATTTGGTCATTGATCCATTGATTATTTAGGAGCGTGTTGTTTAGCCTCCATGTGTTTGTGAGCCTTTTTGCTTTTTTTGAACAGTTTATTTCTAGTTTAATGCCTTTGTGGTCTGAAAAGTTGGTTGGTAGGATTTCAATCTTTTGGAATTTACTGAGGCTCTTTTTGTGTCCTAGTATGTGGTCTATTCTGGAGAATGTTCCATGTGCACTTGAGAAGAATGTGTATCCTGTTGCTTTTGGATGTAGAGTTCTGTAGATGTCTATTAGGTCCATCTGTTCTAGTGTGTTGTTCAGTGCCTCTGTGTCCTTACTTATTTTCTTTCTGGTGGATCTGTCCTTTGGAATGAGTGGTGTGTTGAAGTCTCCCAGAATGAATGCATTGCATTATATTTCCTCCTTTAGTTCTGTTAGTATTTGTTTCACAAATGTTGGTGCTCCTGTATTGGGTGCATATATATTTATAATGGTTATATTGTCTTGTTGGACTGAGCCCTTTATCATTATGTATTGTCCTTCTTTATCTCTTGTTACTTTCTTTATTTTGAAGTCTGTTTTGTCTGATACTAGTATTGCAACACCTGCTTTTTTTTCCCGGTGTTTGCATGAAATATCTTTTTCCATCCCTTGACTTTAAGTCTGTGCATGTCTTTGGGTTGAGGTGAGTCTCTTGTAAGCAGCATATGGATGGGTCTTGCTTTTTTATCCATTCTATTACTCTGTGTCTTTTGATTGGTGCATTCAGTCCATTTACATTTAGGGTGATTATTGAAAGGTATGTACTTATTGCCATTGCAGGCTTTAAGTTTGTGGTTACCAAAGGTTCAGGGTTAGCTTCTTTACTATCTTACTTCTAACTTAACTCGCTTATTGAGCTATTATAAACATGGTCTGATGACTCTTTATTTCTCTCCCTTCTTATTCCTCCTCCTCCCTTCTTCATATGTTGGGTGTTTTGTTCTGTGCTCTTTTTAGGAGTGCTCCCATCTAGAGCAGTCCCTGTAAGATGCCCTGTAGAGGTGGTTTGTGGGAGGCAAATTCCCTCAACTTTTGCTTGTCTGGGAATTGTTTAATCCCTCCTTCATATTTAAATGATAATCTTGCTGGATACAGTAGTCTTTTTTCGAGGCCCTTCTGTTTCATTGCATTAAGTATATCATGCCATTCTCTTCTGGCTTGTAGGGTTTCTGTTGAGAAGTCTGATGATAGCCTGATGGGTTTTCCTTTGTAGGTGACCGTTTTTTTTCTCTCTGGCTGCTTGTAATACTTTGTCCTTGTCTTTGATCTTTGCCATTTTAATTATTATGTGTCTTGGTGTTGCCCTCCTTGGATCCCTTGTCATGGGAGTTCTGTGTACCTCTGTGGTCTGAGAGGCCATTTCTTCCCCTAGTTTGGGGAAATTTTCAGCAATTATTTCTTCAAAGACATTTTCTATCCCCTTTTCTCTCTCTACTTCTTCTGGAATGCCTATGATTCTTATATTATTCCTTTTAGATTGATCACTCAGCTCTCTTAAAATTCTTTCATTCCTGGAGATCCTTTTATCTCTCTCTGCATCAGCTTCTCTGCATTCCTGTTCTCTGTTTTCTAGTCCATTAATGGTCTCTTGCATCTCGTCCATTCTGTTTTGAAGTCCTTCCAGAGCTTGTTGTATTTCTGAATTCTCCTTCCTTAGTTCTTGCATATTTCTCTGCAAGTCCATCAGCATGGTTATGACTTTTGTTTTGAATTCTTTTTCAGGAAGACTGGCTAAATCTATCTCCCCAGGTTCCTTCTCAGGGGAAGATGTAGCAGATGCCGAAGCTGTCTGGGTTAGTCTTGTCTGGATCATATTTTTTTGCCTTTTCATGTTGACAGGTGCTATTGACTGTCAGCTGGGAGGGCCAAAATTTTCACTTGCTACTGGCCTTTCTTTACTGGGGCAACTGCGACCCCTAGTGGCTTGTGTTGGGTAATTGCGTGTAGAGTGGGTCTTTGTGTCTTGCCTGGCCGGAAGGGAGAAATTTCCCTTTCTGTGGGCGGAATTTGTCTCAGGCTGCTTCTCTGCTTTCGCAGCGCCCGGTGGGGTAATGGATGGGGGGGCTGCTTGACTGTTTGCCTCCGTGAGGGGTCTCAGAGCTGTTGCCCAGGGGGTTAGTGCACCCGGTTTTCCCTGTAATTTCCAGCTGCTGTACTGTGACCTGGGTTGTTTCCGTCAAGCTGTTAAGTCCCTGTCCCTTTAAGACTTTCAAAAAGCCCCCGCTTTTCTTTGTCACAGGGGCATCAGCTTCAGCACCCACTCAGAGGTCTTACTCCCTGTTCCCCCAGTATCCAGGGCCCCCTGGGCATGTACTGTGTCTGCGCTCTGGCCCGGATGGCTGGGGCTGGGTGTTCGGCAGTCCTGGGCTCCGTCTCCCTCCCGCTCTGCCTATTGTTCTCCCGCCGGGAGCTGGGGGGAGGGGCGCTCGGGTCCCGCCGGGCTGGGGCTTGTATCTTACCCCTTTCACCAGTCGCTGGGTTCTCGCTGGTGTAGCTGCAGTCTGGCCACTGTCCTGCGTCTTCTGGTCTCTCTTTTAGGGCTAGTTGTGTTTGTTGTATTTTCAAAAGTATATATGTTTTTGGGAGGAGATTCCCACTGTCCTACTCACGCTGCCATGTTGGCTCCGCCCCAGGAGGTTGAATTTTATCAAATGCTTTTTTGGCATCAATTGAGATGAGACAGGAATTTTATTTTTCATTCTATTAAGGTGGCTTATAACATTTATTGATTTGCATATGTTGAACCAATCTTGAATCCCAGCAATGAATCCACTTGATCATGGTATATGATCCTTTTAATGTGCTTTTGAATTCAGTTTGCTAATATGCTGTTAAGAATTTCTGCATCTATATTCATGAGGGATATTGGCCTATAGTTTTCCTTTCTTATAGTCCTTCATGTTTTGTAGTCTATAAATGTTCTCAGTGTCTTTATCTGGCTTTGGTATCAGGGTAATGCTAGCTTCACAAAATGAGTTGGGGACTGTTCCCTCTTCAATTCTTCTGAAGACTTAAGGGAGAACTGTCTAATTTTTCTTTAAATGTTTGGTAGAATTCACCAGTGAAAGCATCTACTCCTAGATTTTCTTTGGAGATTTTTGATTATTGATTCAGTCTCCTTACTCATTACTGGTTTTCTCAGATTTTCTATTTGTGCATGATTCAGTCTTGGTAGGTTGAATGATTTCAGGATTTTATCCTTCTCTTCTAGGTTATCCAATTTGTTGGTGTATACTTGTTCATAGTAGTCTCTTTGATCCTTTATATTTCTGTGATATCAGTTGTAATGTCTCCTCTCTCATTTATAATTTTATTCAAGTCCTCTTCCTTTTTTTGGTAAGTCTAGCTAAAGGTTTGTCAATTTTGTTTGTTATTTTAAAAAAATCAACTCAGATGTTGATTTTTTTTGTTTTTCTATTTTCTACTTCATTTATTTCTGCTCTGATCTTTGTTATCACCTTCTTTTTGCTTGTTTTGAGCTTAGTTTGCTCTTCTTTTTCTGTTCCTTGAAGTATAAAGTTAGGTTACTTATTTGATATTTTTTCTTTACTGTAGGCATTTATCACTATAAATTTCCCTCTTAGAATTGCTTTTGCTTTATCATGTAAATTCTGGTATGCCATGTTCCCATTTTTGTTTGTTTCAAGGTATTTTCTTTTTCTTTTGATTTCTTCTTTGACACATTTAGTTATTTGGGAGTGTGTTACTTAATTTCCACATATTTGTGAATTTCCCAGTTTTCCTCTTGTTACTGATTTCTAATTTCATACCACTGTAGTTAGAAATGTTACTTGATATTATTTCAGCCTTTCACATTTGCTGAGACTGTTTTTTGACCTAAAATATGATCTGTTCTGGAGACTGTTCCATGTGTGCTTGAGAAGAATATATATCCTGCTGCTGTTGGATGGAATGTTCTGTGTATGTCTGTTAGGTCCATCTGGTCCAAAGTACAGTTCAAGTCCAATGTTTCCTTGTTGATTTTCTGTCTGGATGAGCTGTCCATTTGGAAAGTAGGGCATTGAAGTTCCCTACTATTCTTGTATTGTTGTCTATTTCGCCCTTCAGATATGTTAGTATTTGATTAATGTATTTAGGTGCTCTGAAGTTGGATGAATATATATTTACAATTGTTATATTATTTTGATGAACTGACTACTTTCTCATTATTTAATGACCTTCTTTGTCTCTAGGTATAGTTTTTGACTTAAAGTCTATTTTGTTTAATGTAAGTACAGCTACCTCTGCTCTCTTTTGATTTTTATTTGTGTGGAGTGTCTCTATTTATCCCTTCACTTTGAGCCTATGTGTGTCCTTAAAGCTGAAATGAGTCTCTTATAGGCATCAAATAGTTGGGCCTTGTTTTTGTATCCATTCAGCCACTCTATTTTTGATTTGAGAATTTAACCCACTAACATTTAAAGTTAATCACTGATAGGTAAGGACTCACCAAAGCCATCTTGTTAGTTTTCTGTTTTGTACTTCCTTTGTTTCTTTCTTCCTCTCTTGCTGTCTTCCTTTGTAAACTGATGCTTTTCTGTGGTTGTACACTTTGATTCCCTTCTCTTTACCTTGTGTGTATCTACAGAGTATGTTTTGTGGTTACTCTGAGGCCTACTTGAAACAGATAGTTTAAGTTATATATAGAACAGTTTAAGTTGATAACAACTTAATTTCACATATAAGACTCTTCCTTTTCATTCCCCACCTCTACATTTTATGGTCCTGACATCATAATTTACATCTTTTTATATTATGTATCCATTAACAAATTATTGTAGCTATAACTATTTTAATACTTTTGTTCTTTAACCTTTTCATTAGAGTTAAGTGGTATACATACCCCCTATTACAGTATTAGAGTATTCTGAACTGACTAGACACTTAACTTTACCAGTATGTTACATATTTGCACACGTTATAAATTAGTATCTTTTTGTTCCAGCTTGAAGAACTCCTTTTAACCTTTGTTGTAAGGCAACTCTAGTGGTGGTGAAAGCTCTCATCTTTTGTTTGTTTGTTTGTTTGGAAAAGTCTTTATCTCACCTTCATTGCTGGATGCCAGCTTTGCCAGGTGAAGTATTCTTTGTTGGCACTTTCCTTCTTTCATTACTCTAAACACATCATTCCACTCTCCCAGCCTACAAGGTTTCTGCTGAGAAATCCCCTGAGAGCCTTATGGGAGTTCTCTTGTATGAGAGAAATCATTTCTCTTGCTGCTTTTAAAATTATCTCTCTTTGATTTCAGACAGTTGTATAATTATAATGTGTCTTGGAGAAGGTCATTTTAGACTGAAGTTTTAGGGTGACCTATTAGCTTCTTTATCAGGCAATTTATTTATCTCCAATTCTTTCAGGTCAGTTACTCAAAGTTTACTGTGTTCCTTTGATGGTGTCATGCATGCCTCATTCTTCATAATCTCTTGAGCCTTGCATGGTTATCTGTGTATTTCCAGGCTTTATGGACTGACTTCAGTGTGGGTGGGAGCACACAGATCATGCTGTGATCCTCAGATCTAGTTGGTGCAGGGCACCAAGTGCAGGGGTGTGTGGTGGCTCTGGGTCTGAGGAGGGGTGTGCTGCTTCATTGTCTCAGGCTGTAAGGGTCCATACCATCAACAACCATGTGGTCCTTGGAAAGCTTTGCAGGGAGTCTACAGTGGCTGCAAGTGCTCTTGACATCCTTAGTAGTCTCTCCAGGTCCAGTTGCTAGAGACCAGGGCCAGTTAGGTGGTGACAAGAGCCAGTGGTATACATGCACTTGATTGCAGGGGCCAATTGCAGGTACCTGTGTAGTAGCAGGGTCTGGCTGCAGACGTACACATGACAAGGGCCAGGGCCAGCAGTAAGGACGAAGACCAACTGCAAGCACACTGTAGCTACCCGGGCCCTGGCTGTTGAGGTGCATTCCCGTGGCCACAGGGTCTCACCATGGATGCATGCAGGGTACTGGAGGCTGGTGACAGGAGTCAGGTCAGCAGCATGCATGTGCACAGCTGGAGGGGCTAGCCCTGAGTATGTGCCCAGTGGTAGGGGTCAGCCACAGGGGTCTGAGCTGGCATTTTGCACTGAGATGGGCTGGCTGCCAATGCAGATATTATGCTGGAGAGGAGAAGGGCTGTGGGGTAAGGAGCAGGAGGGAGTCAGGGGGCTGGTGTCCATGAATGCAGAAACCTGTGGGGTAAAATCAACAGAGGGTCTGCAGCAGCTGTTCTGGCCATTCGTTTTCCTAGCAGTGGAAGCTGTTGGGGGTCTTCTGCAGAGCAGGCCACTGGGAACCCTGGTCATTCCTACTGCATAGCTGATACAGGTAGCCCTGCCCATCTTTGTTCCTAGTTGCATCTGTATACTCCAGCTTTGCTGGTCTCTGGGTGGGGTGGGACTGAGGTGGGTCCTTTGTGCACTGCCAGAGAGGCTGGGAAGATGGTTGTTCACCCTGCTATCCCTTTCCCAGTGAGGAAAACTTTCTTGCTGGGGAATCTGCTCCTGGCCCTGAGCAGTGCCAGCCTGGGAGACAAGATGCTGCCAGTAAAATGATGCTGTCTTCCTTCTCTCCTTGCGCAGTTCTTCTCAGGTTTTTTGTTCTACTGTGTTCCTGAAGCTTCTTAAGTGGACTCCTGAGCAGCCCCAGAGCTGTTTTTGTTTGTGGAGAGCTAGTTGTTCACCTTTGCTGGGGGATGGAGGCTGGGGTCTCTTACTCCACCAACTTGTTGACCTCCCTCAGGATTTTTTAAAACCTTGAATTATCTGCTCCAACTTAAGAATCAGAGGATTTCACATAAATGACCAGACTTCCAGATTTTCCTGAAACACCAGAAAAGCTGGTATTTCCTGTTGCCCATCCCACACGCCAGCTCTGGAGGTTCCCTCCACGGTTATCCCCTTGAGCCTCCAGAGGGAACGCAGCCCTGCCAGCTCCTTGACTTGGCCTCCAGACCTGTGGGAGAATAAGTTTCTGCTGTTTTCAGTAGTTTGTTTCAGCAGCCACAGGAAACTAGTGAGGGTCCCTGTGGGCGGTGGGATGAAGTTTTCAGCATCTTGGGCTTGCAGGGAAGGGGCCCAGGACACGGAGGAAGGGCAGGATCCAGAGCTACGGGAGCCAAGGCCTAGGCGCGCGGTCTGCAGTCCGTGGGGGAGGGGAGTAGCCTGCGGGAACCCTGCAGCCCACACTCTGACTCATGCCTGGGTCTCACGGCCCAGCCAGGCCTGGCAGGAAGGGAGAAAATTCTTGGAGGGTGAGTGAAAAATGACCCCCAAACAGAGCACACGTCCTCTGAGAGAGACACAGAGGGCGAGGGCGGGCCACGTGGGCCATCCCTTTCCACGGGCACGTGGGAGAGAACGCCTACAGCAGCAAGAGGTACTTCCTCTACACTGCCATTGGCATCTCCTGTGATTGCAGTTTGAGGGCAGACTAGTGTCTCAGACCCATCTTATTAACAGAACCCATTCAAAGATGTGTGGGAATTCACGGCAGGGGCACCAGTGCATGAGCGGTCTGGGGGTCTGGTGTTCTGGGTTCCCAGCACCATTTCTGTCTGGCCGGGTGACCTCGTCCAAGGTGCCGAGGCTCCCTGGGCATCCAGTTCCTCTCCTGTAAATGGACTGGCCACCCCTCCCCTCATGCAGTTGCTGTGAGAACATTTGCTGCCTAAGACACACTCAGAACCGGGGCACACGCTGGAGGCGCTCTGCAACCCAAGTGCCGTCACCCGCCTGTTTCCCTTCCAAATGAAACAACTGAGACGGGCAGGACTGCCTGCCAGGGACACATGGGGTCCGGGAATCAGACCTCAGACCCCAGGTGGAAGGAGCATCCTCTAGGGAGCCCCTGGGCCAGACCAGGACTGTTGTGGTAACTAGGGCATTCAGGGTGTCAGGGCCACCCCTTCTTCTGGAGGGACACATGTGCACAGGCTGTGAGCCCTCTATGCCACAGGCCCAGGGCTCTGGGGTCACTTTGATAGCCCCAGTGTGACATGACCCAGAACCTGACCTCTCTGGCCTGAAAGACCCCCACATAGTTTGGGGTGTCCCTGTGGGCCAGAGGTCAGGCTCTCCCCCTTGCCTGGCCTCCTGGTGGAAGGCTACTGGACCGACCCAAAGGCACTGGAACAACCTGATGCTGCTGTGGGTCTTGCCATGGTCAGGAAGCCAGGACCCAAGTTGGCCAACCTGCCTGCAGGGACCTTTCCTGTGCCCATCTAAAGGCCACTGAGATAAATTGGACGCATGACGCCAATTTACTCAGGTTTCCTCTGGCCACCAGAGACTCTCAGAGTACTCGCAAATGGAGAAGTCAGCCATTCCTCATCAGCACCCAGCCATCTCTTCTAAGTATTGTGGAACGCGTGCATGGGTTTGCACGTATGAGCATGGGTGGCACCTGCACCAGACAAGCACTGACCACCCCAGGGCCACTGGATGGCCACCTGAGCCCAGCGGTGGGCCACCCCCTCCAGACCACTGGCTAGAGTAACGCTCGGTGAAAGGCTGTCCTCCAAGAAAGAAGAATTCATTTTATTGCCCACTTTTCAAGCCTTTTAGTATGTGTCCCAGGAATGATCTAAGAAGCTGCAAAAGAAAGCTGACAGAGAACAAGGTCCAGAATGTGGGCTATACTGGGCTGAGTTTTTTCCAGGACTGATTTTCCTGCTGTCAGTGACAAACACTTCTGTTTTTACATGTCATTTTTATTAATAAGAATCAGTTCTTCTGCCCACTTGATGCATATAATGAAGCCCCCATAGCACACTAGCCTGCAAGGTGCCCCCGATCAGGAGCCTGCCTGCATCTGTCCAGCCTGCTATCCTCAGAAGGGCTGGCACCGCAACCCTGGCTCTCACCTCAGACCCACTCTGCTCCTGGGCTCTACAGCTGTCTGCCCAACCTGGCCAGGAGGGAGTAATGGGAGGACTCTGTGCCCACCCCCTGGTGCCACCAGAGGACCAGAACCTGTAGTTCTTTCAGTCATCACGTCTGTGGATGGTTCTCAGATCTTGCTGAGTTATAAGGCACCTGCCCTGTCCCTTCCTTTTCTACGCCCTGTTTCTTTGCTGTCTGGTGTATAAGGAAGTGGTCACTAGAAATGGAAACCGAAAGTTAAGAATGTATAAGAATCCCAAGGCTTAACAGATAGTCTCTGGTACTTTAAATTTTAAAGTGTTCAAAGCACTGGACACTCTCAGAGTTGGGGTCTCACAGGAAAGCGGGGGTGCATCTTGCTCCCATGCATAAGGCACTCAGCTTGCCACCTTCACAGGCTCCTACCATGGAAGCCACAGGCTACAGCATGCAGCCGCCTCCCGCATGTGCGTGCAGGGACCAGGTCTGTCATTCAACCTGGGCATTCTGTCAACCCCCAGCACCAAGACTGTCAGGTGTCTGTCAAGGTTGCAGTGGAGATGATCAAAAATAGAAAGAAAAAAAGCAGCTGGTCGAAAAAACAGAAGTATCCAGCCTGATGGAGGACAAGGCAGCATGCATCTGCATTAATTCACTGTCACCCTGAACTCCACCACGCTGTGAAACACACACATACTCCTGCCATAGGAATCCCCCAATATGCTGGCACCTGATAAGATTCCCATTTCTGGAGCTGTTTTAGCACCAAGAAAACCATGTCCTTTCTTCCCTCTTTCCTTTGGTAATGAACCCATGAAATTCACAGGCATTGGGGCAACGGGCTCTGGCTTCCCCTGCAGGGGGACATGCCAAGTGACCAGGCCTGGTCTAATGATCGCCTAGTGTGTCTGCCACCTCCAGGGCATCTCCTGACAGCCTGCCCGGATGCATTCTTTCCCCTCCCAGCTACTGGGGAAGACCAGAAACACCCTGGAAGCTTCATGGGAAGGCAGCAGGACTGCAGCCACTGAGCAGTCACAGGCACAGAACTAAAGTCCTCTCAAATGTAAGCCATTCTGTCCTGATCAGCAGCGGCTCCTTCACAGCTCAGCACCACAGAGGATGCTGTGTACTGATTTTCCACTTTTCCAAAAGGAGCACCAATCTGGGTGGGAACTGGCCACCGGCAGGTGAGAGTAATCCCTCGGAGGCACCTGTCCTCTCCCCTGCCTCTTCATCAGCTCCTGCTCTGAGCATTCTAGAACATCCCCTTCTTGGACCTGGTTTCAGGCCCTCCAGGTCCTTTGCTCTGGAAAGTCCCTCTTTTGCCCTCAGCCAGCCAGAGTCTGTTTCCAAAGCTCAGAACCAGGGAGCCCCGGTGGACATGTGCCCGTAGCACCAGGCATGGGACTTGCTGAGCCTGCACCCAGCTGGGTGTTAAAGAAAGCTGGACCCTACTTTGAAGACAGAGTGAGCACTGGATACAGAGCCAGGACACCTGGCTTCAAATCCTGGTCTGGGGCCAGCCCCGTTGCCTCCACAGCCCCCAGCCCTCATCTGCAAAGTGAGGAGTTAGGCCAGATGACCTCTGACTTAGGCACTGGCCATCCTCTGCGATTCCAGCAGGATCCAGGAGAGGCTGCAGTACAAAGAAGCAAACACACTGAAAGTAGAAACCTGCTCCCTGCAAGAGCCTCACCTCACAAAACAAAGGCCTCGGGGCCCTGGAGGCCACAGCAGCCCCCTCCCTGTCCCCAGATAGGCCCCCAAGGGTCCCCCACTCTGTGCCCAGGCTCCCTTTGTGCCTCAATGCTGCAAGCCTCTGCCCTTCATTCCCAAGGGTCTTGGTGGTACCTGAAGGACCCCAGGGCTTGAGTCCCACTGTAAGCCAGATGTTCTATGGGGCCTTCAAACGTGGTATAAATTCAGGCGGAGCCAAGATGGCGGCGTGAGTAGAACAGTGGGAATCTCCTTCCAAAAACATATATTTTTGAAAATACAACAAATACAACTATCCCTAAAAGAGAGAACAGAAGATACAGGACAACAGCCAGACTACATCCACACTGCAAGAACCCAGTGCCTTGCGAAGCGAGTAAGATACAAGCCCCAGCCCAGCGGGACCCGAGTGCTCCCCACCCCAGCTCCCAGTGGGAGGAGAGGAGTCAGAGCAGGGAGGGAGAGGGAGCCCAGGACTGCTAAACACCCAGCCCCAGCCATCCGCACCAGAGCGCAGACACACAGTGCAAGGAGTGCGGGAAACTAGCAAAACGGGACAGTAAGACCTGTGAGCGGGTCCCTGCAGCTGGCACCCCTGGGACAAAGTAAAGCCAGTGCTTTTTGAAAGTCTTAAAGGGACAGGGACCCCACAGATAGACGTAAGCATCCTGGGACACTTAGCCCAGCAGCTGGGAATGCCAGTGAACTCTGGGCACCCTAATCCCCTGGGCAGCAGCTCTGAGACCCCTCACGGCGATAAACAGCCCCCCACAGGTTCCCCCTCTGGCACAGCCCCGCTATAGCAGTGCAACAGCCTGAGGCTGGCCATGCCCACAGCAAGGGAGCTTCCTCCATAGCAGCTGGGCAAGAAACAGAGACCCAGTCTACACGCAACTGCCCAACACAAGCCGCTAGGGGTTGCCTTTGTCCCAGGAAATAAAGGCCAGGGGCAAGTGGAAAGGGTCCTGGTTCTCCCAGCTGACAGATGAGCCGACAGCATACCACTGCATCTATCAACATGAAAAGGCAGAAAAATTTGATCCAGACCAGACTAACCCAGACATCTTCCACATCCTCCCCTGAGAAGGAATCTGGGGAGATAGATTTAACCAATCTTCCTGAAAAAGAATTCAAAACAAAAGTTATAATCATGCTGATGGACTTGCAGAGAAATATGCAAGAACTAAGGAGGGAGAATTCAGAAATAAAACAATCTCTGGAAGGACTTCAAAACAGAATGGATGAGATGCAAGAGACCATTAATGCACTAGAAATCAGAGAACAGGAATGCAGAGAAGCTGATGCAGAGAGAGATAAAAGGATCTCCAGGAATGAAAGAATATTAAGAGAACTGTGTGACCAATGGAAATGGAACAATATTCGCATTATAGGAGTACCAGAAGAAGAAGAAGAGAGAAAAAGGGATAGAAAGTGTCTTTGAAGAAATAATTGCTGAAAACTTCCCCAAACTGGGAGATGAAATGGCCTCTCAGACCACAGAAACACACAGAACTCCCATGACAAGGGACCCAAGGAGAGCAACACCAAGACACATAATAATTAAAATGGCAAAGATCAAAGACAAGGACAGAGTATTAAAGGCAGCCAGAGAGAAAAAAAGGTCACCTGAAAAGGAAAACCCATCAGGCTATCATCAGACTTCTCAACAGAAACCTTACAGGCCAGAAGAGAACGGCATGATATATTTAATGCAATGAAACAGAAGGGCCTTGAACCAAGAATACTGTATCCAGCATGACTATCATTTAAATATGAAGGAGGGATTAAACAATTCCCAGACAAGCAAAAGTTGAGGGAATTTGCCTCCCACAAACTACCTCTACAGGGTATCTTAGAGGGACTGCTCTAGTTGGGAGCACACCTAGAAAGAGCACAGAATGAAACACCCAATATATGAAGAATGGAGGAGGAGGAATAAGAAGGGGGAGAAATAAAGAATCATCAGACCATGTTTATAATAGCTCAATAAGTGAGTTAAGTTAGACAGTAAGATAGTAAAGAAGCTAACCTTGAACCTTTGGTAACCACAAACTTAAAGCCTGCAATGGCAATAAGTACATGTCTTTCAATAATCACCCTAAATGTAAACGGACTGAATGCACCAATCAAAAGACACAGAGTAATAGAATGGATAAAAAAGCAAGACCCATCCATATGCTGCTTACAAGAGACTCACCTCAAACCCAAAGACATGAACAGATTAAAAGTCAAGGGATGGAAAAAGATATTTCATGCAAACAACGGGGAGAAAAAAGCAGGTGTTGCAATACTAGTATCAGAAAAAATAGACTTCAAAACAAAGAAAGTAACAAGAGATAAAGAAGGACATTACATAATGATAAAGGGCTCAGTCCAAAAAGAGGATATAACCATTATAAATATATATGCACCCAATACAGGAGCACCAACATATGTGAAACAAATACTAACAGAATTAAAGGAGGAAATAGAATGCAATGCATTCATTTGGGGAGACTTCAACACACCACTCACTCCAAAGGATAGATCCACCAGACAGAAAATAAGTAAGGACACAGAGGCACTGAACAACAGACTAGAACAGATGGACCTAATAGACATCTACAGAACTCTACATCCAAAAGCAACAGGATACACATTCTTCTCAAGTGCACATGGAACATTCCCCAGAATAGACCACATACTAGGCCACAAAAAGAGCTTCAGTAAATTCCAAAAGATTGAAATCCTACCAACCAACTTTTCAGACCACAAAGGTATAAAACTAGAAATAAATTGTACAAAGAAAGCAAAAAGGCTCACAAATACATGGAGGCTTAACAACATGCTCCTAAATAATCAATGGATCAACGACCAAATTAAAATGGAGATCCAGCAATATATGGAAACAAATGACAACAACAACACTAAGCCCCAACTACTGTGGGATGCAGCGAAAGCAGTCTTAAGTGGAAAGCATATAGCAATCCAGGCATATTTAAAGAAGGAAGAACAATCCCAAATGAATAGTCTAATGCCACAATTATCAAAATTGGAAAAAGAAGAACAAATGAGGCCTAAAGTCAGCAGAAGGAGGGACATAATAAAGATCAGAAAAGAAATAAATAAAATTGAGAAGAATAAAACAATAGAAAAAATCAATGAAACCAAGAGCTGGTTCTAAACAAAATAGATAAGCCTCTAGCCAGACTTATTAAGAGAAAAAGAGAATCAACACACATCAACAGAATCAGAAATGAGAAAGGAAAAATCACAATGGACCCCACAGAAATACAAAGAATTATTAGAGAATACTATGAAAACCTATATGCTAACAAGCTGGAAAACCTAGGAGAAATGGACAACTTCCTAGAAAAATACAACCTTCCAAGACTGACCCAGAAAGAAACAGAAAATCTAAACAGAACAATTACCAGCAACGAAATTGAATCAGTAATCAAAAAACTACCCAGGAACAAAACCCCCAGGACAGATGGATTTACCTCAGAATTTTATCAAACATACAGAGAAGACATAATACCCATTCTCCTTAAAGTTTTCCAAAAAATAGAAGAGGAGGGAATACTCCAAAACTCATCATATGAAGCCAACATCAACCTAATACCAAAACCAGGAAAAGACCCCACCAAAAAAGAAAACTACAGACCAGTATCCCTGATGAACGTAGATGCAAAAATACTCAACAAAATATTAGCAAACCGAATTCAAAAATACATGAAAAGGATCATACACCACAACCAAGTGAGATTCATCCCAGGGATGCAAGGATGCTACAACATTCAAAAATCCATCAACATCATCCACCACATCAACAAAAAGGACAAAAACCACATGATCATCTCCATAGATGCTGAAAAAGCATTCGATAAAATTCAACATCCATTCATCATAAAAACTCTCAACAAAATGGGTATAGATGGCAAGTACCTCAACATAATAAAGGCCATATATGATAAACCATAGCCAACATCATACTGAACAGCAAGAAGCTGAAAGCTTTTCCTCTGAGATCAGGAACAAGACAGGGATGCCCACTCTCCCCACTGTTATTTAACATAGTACTGGAGGTCCTAGCCACGGCAACTAGACAAAACAAAGAAATACAAGGAATCCAGATTGGTAAAGAAGAAGTTAAACTGTCACTGTTTGCAGATGACATGATATATATGCATGCATGATGCACCACATGCCAATGACAGGGTACATAAAAAACCCTAAAGACTCCACTCCAAAACTACTAGAACTGATATCAGAATTCGGAAAAGTTGCAGGATACAAAATTAACACACAGAAATCTGTGGCTTTCCTTATACACTAACAATGAACTAATAGAAAGAGAAATCAGGAAAACAATTCCATTCACAGTAGCATCAAAAAGAATAAAATACCTAGGAATACACCTAACCAAGGAAGTGAAAGACCTATACCCTGAAAACTATAAGACACTCTTAAGAGAAATTAAAGAGGTCACTAACAAATGGAAACTCATCCCATGCTCCTGGCTAGGAAGAATTAATATTGTCAAAATGGCCATCCAGCCCAAAACAATATACAGATTCAATGCAATCTCTATCAAATGACCAACAGCATTCTTCAATGAACTGGAACAAGTAGTTCAAAAATTCATATGGAAACATCAAAGACCCCGAATAGCTAAAGCAATCCTGAGAAGGAAGAATAAAGTGGGGGGGATCTCACTCTCCAACTTCAAGCTCTACTACAAAGCCACAGTAATCAAAACAATTTGGTATTGGCACAAGAACAGAGCCACAGACCAGTAGAACAGAATAGAGGCTCCAAACATTAACCCAAACATGTATGGTCAATTAATATTTGATAAAGGAGCCATGGACATACAATGGAGAAATGACAGTCTCTTCAACAGATGGTGTTGGCAAAACTGGACAGCTACATGCAAGAGAATGAAATTGGATCACTGTCTAACCCCATACACAAAAGTAAATTCGAAATGGATCAAAGACTTGAACGTTAAGTCATGAAGCCATAAAACTCTTAGAAAAAAACATAGGCAAAAATCTTAGACATATCTTGAACATATCTCCCCAGGCAAGGGAAACAAAAGCAAAAATGAACAAGTGGGAGTATATCAAGCTGAAAAGCTTCTGTACAGCAAAGGACACCATCAATAGAGCAAAAAGGTATCCTACAGTATGGGAGAATATATTCATAAATGACAGATCTGATAAAGGGTTGACATCCAAAATATATAAAGAGCTCACACACCTCCACAAACAAAAAGCAAATAATCCAATTAAAAAATGGGCAGAGAAACTGAATAGACAATTCTCCAAAGAAAAAGTTCAGATGGCCAACAGACACATGAAAAGATGCTCCACATTGCTTGTCATCAGAGAAATGCAAATTAAAACCACAATGAGATATCACCTCACACCAGTAAGGATGGCTACCATCCAAAAGACAAACAAAAACAAATGTTGGTGAGGTTGTGGAGAAAGGAGAACCCTCCTACACTGCTGGTGGGAATGTAAATTAGTTCAACCATTGTGGAAAGCAATATGGAGGTTCCTCAAAATACAAATACCATTTGACCCAGGAATTCCACTTCTAGGAATTTACCCTAAGAATGCAGCAGCCCAGTTTGAAAAAGACAGATGCACCCTTATGTTTATCACAGCACTATTTACAATAGCCAAGAAATGGAAGCAACCTAAGTGTCCAACAGTAGATGAATGGATAAAGAAGATGTGGTACATATACACAATGGAATATTATTCAGCCATAAGAAGAAAACACATCCTACCGTTTGCAACAACATGGATGGATCTACAGGGTATTATGCTCAGTGAAATAAGCCAGGCAGAGAAAGACAAGTACCAAATGATTTCACTCACATGTGGAGTATAAGAACAAAGAAAAACTGAAGGAACAAAATAGCAGCAGAATCACAGAACCCAAGAATGGACTAACAGGTACCAAAGGGAAAGGGACTGGGGAGGATGGGTGGGAAGGGAGGGATAAGGGCCGGGGAATAGAAAGGGGGCATTACGATTAGCATGTATAGTGTTGTTGAGGGGTACGGGGAGAGCTGTACAACACAGAGAAGACAGGTGGTGATTATACAGCATCTTGCTATGCTGATGGACAGTGACTGTAGTGGGGGGTGTGTGGGGGACTTGGTGAGGGGGGAAGCCTGGTAAACATAGTGTTCTTCATGTAACTGTAGATTAATGATAGCAAAAATAAAATAATAAATAAATAAATAACATGGTATAAATTCAACCTCCCCTAAAATTCTATAAGGCAGAAGTATAAGCCATTTCCAGAGGACTCTAAGGCTCAAAGAAGTCAAATTACCAGATCAGATTTCCTGGGGGGCAGGAGCAGGCTCGGGAGCACAGCCCTGCCTGACACCACCATGGGGGGTCCTTGGTGGGGCACCGGTTCCTATACCTCTGTCACAGTTTTTGCTTTACCCAGTTTTGTTCAATTCTGGCTGGATAATCCTGTCTGCTGACTCTGGGCCCAAATCCTGGTCTCTCTCTTCTCTAAAAACTTGGAGAGGTGTTAACCACCTGTTTGCATCAAATGGAGACTCTCTTTGACTCAGTCGGAAGAAGCTTAAAATGGAATCGAAAACGGAGTAACTTTCTCACTATGAGACTCATGCTTTTTAAATATGTAACAGCTTTACTGAGCTAGAATTCACATATCATACAATTCACCTATTTACAGTGTACAATTCAGGCATCAGTGCCATCCATTTTAGAACATTTTCATCAACCCAAAAAGAAACCTCACACACATTAGCATTCATTCCCCATTTCCCCTCAATTCCCCTGCCACACACACACACACACACACACACACACACACACCAGCCCTGGGAACCACTAATCTACTTTCTGTCTCTATGGATCTGTTTACTCTGGACAGTTCACATAAACAGAACCACAGTATGTGATCTTTTGTGAATGGCTTCATTCACCTAGTATAATATTTTCAAGGTTCCTATGCTGCAGAGTATGTCAGTACTTAAATTCCTTTTTTATTGTTAAGTAATACCCCACTGTACAGGTGTACCATCTTTTATTTATCTGTTCACTGGTCATGAACACTTGGGTTGTTTCTACTTTCTGGCTTTTATGAATAATGCTGCCTTGGACATCCATGCCCAAGTGTGTGGGGACACAGGACTTCACTTCTCTTGGGTACATATCTAGGAGAGGAATGTAACTCTCTGCCAGCCTATTTCCCAAAGTGGCTGCAGCATCCTGCCTTCCCACCAGCAGCATGTACGGGTTCCAACTTCCCCACATCCTCATCGATGCCTGCGTGGAGTGGTTTCCCATTGTGGTTGTGATGTGCATTTCCCTGATGCCTAAGGAGGTTGGGCATTTTTTCATGGGCTTGTTGTCCATTTGTTTCTCTTCTTCTCAGAACTAACTGTTTGGACCTATTGTTTATTTTTTAATCAGATTGTTATTATTTCACTTTTTATTGAGTTGTAAGAGTTCTTTATATATTCTAGATACAAATCCCTATCTGATATGTGATTTGTGAGCATTTTCTCTCATTCTGTAGGTTGTCTTTTCACTTTCTTGATGGTGTTCTCTGAGGTTCTAAAGAATTTCCATGAAGTCCAACTTAGCTACTTTTTCTTTTGCCATTTGTGCTTTTGGTGTAGTACCTAAGGCTTTGCCTCACCTAAAATAATGAAGATTTACTACTATGTTTTTTAAAGAGTTTTATAGTTTTAGCTCTTATATTTAGATCTAGGATCCATTCTGAGTTAATCTTTTTATGGTGTGAGGTAGGGGTCCAACTTCATTTTTTGGCTTGTGGATATCCAATTGTCCCAGTACCATTTGTTAAAAAAAGACTATTCTTTCCTCCATTGAATTGTATCAGCACTCCTGTCAAAAACCAACATGAAGAGTTATTTCTGGGTTTTCAGGGGTATTTCGTTGATCTATATGTCTATCCTTCTGCCGGCACTGCACAGTTTTGTTACTATAGCTGTGTAGTAAGTTTTGAAATCAGAAAGCGTGAGTCCACCTCCTTTGTTCTTCCTCAGCACTGTTTTGGCCCTTCTGGGCCTCTTGTATTTCTCTATGCATTTTAGGATCAGCTTGTCCATTTCTGCCAAGAAGCCAGCTAGGATCCAGTGCATTTTAATGTCATGTTTGGTGCCACATTAATTCACCTCCTTTGCCAACCCTTAGGAAACCCTGGCCTAGAGAGAACACCGCATAGAGGCCAAGAGGTGGGGATGGAAGCTTTAGCTCTGTAAACTACCCAGGTGGTGACCTTGAGCAGGTCAGAGCCTCAGGGTGCAAGGGTGTCCACCTCTGGTGCTGGAGAGAATCCTTGCAACATCTTTGGGCATCTGCCTCAGCTCCACGTTACATCTCTCTCCATCCTTCCTTACCTGCCACTTCATGCAGTCCAGACTTGATTTCAAACTCGAGTCCCCACTGGTAGGGACATTACAGGTTCACAGTATCGGAAATGACCTCTACATCTACACCACTGCGATCATTATGATTCTAAACTAGAGGAGATTTGCCATATATTCTGGAAAGAAAAGCTATGCAAAGTAAAAATAACTTATAATTCAATTTTAATAAGTTGGGGCCAAAACTGTCAAATAAGTCAATAAAAATGAAAGGGTAGATGAGGGACAAAAGAAGTAATTTAATTGCATTAATTTCCTAAGCTTCAGTAGGAGAATCAACAGTTCCTGATAAGCTGCCAGTGTCAAAAGACAGAAGTTAAAGGATACTATTTGAAGTTATAACAGCCACAACCTGAAAAATTAATATATGCCTTCCGAGTGACTGCAGATGAAGAATAGATCGTATAGTAAGTATGGAGAACTAGAAAAACAGCAGAAACAGCATAAAAACAGAAAACATAAGATGTCAGAAGTAACAACAAATACATCTGTTGCAACAATAAATGTAAATGGTTGGATTGCCTTAAAAAAGCTCCATGACTTGCAAAAAGAAATTATAAAATTTGCAAATTTATGCTAGGCCAAAAGAGTTGCACAGGTAAGACTCCTCCCCTTAAGGAATAAATCTGTCCATGATATACAGTTGACTAAATAAGGCAGGTCCAGCTCCAGCATGATGCCCGTATGTGAAGCCATGTATATCTCTGTGTCTAATGCTGGCATAGCCCAATTCAGGGCAAGGCCCCCAGTCACTGCATTACAGTTCAAATGCTGACCTTAGCACCTGCTGACTGTGTGGACTTTCTGCACCTCAAGGGCTGCCAGCATAAAAAGAGGGTAACAGTATTTGCATGGGTGACATGTAGGTTAAAGGAAACAGACCATGCAGCGCAGTGCCTAACACCAGACCGTTAGGTCATTATTATCACCGTGTTATTAACATGATGAAAGTTGTCTAGACACACGTGTAACAAAGAGTTAACGGTGTTAAGGTTTGGTGTGAGTTTGGCATTTATTTTTTATGTCTTCTGTATTTTTTGAGGTTTTGACAAAGGGCATATATCACAACAGACAGTCTGTTTGAAGATAGGAGTAGGGAAGGGGTGGAGCCAGGGGGAGAAAGATAAGGGAGAAAAATGGGATAAACAAGATACCATGACAGCGAGGGTGCCTCCCGGGGGCCTGTCTGCCCACTACACCAGGCAGCTCAAGGGGGGCTCCCACAGGAGCTGGCCTCCTAGCCTCTGAGTCCAGACCATCCCACGCGCGGCCCCTGAGCACCCCAGTGCCGGGACGAGGAGGGCCTCCAGGAAATGGAGCTGGCCTCCCAGCCTGGCCAAGACAGAGGGTCAGCGGGTCAGGCCCAGATCCTGGGATGACGACAGGCCTGCTCATCTATCACAGGGACTGACACTCATGCCTGCCAGACGCTCCAGCTGACATTTCCCAGGTCTTGCTAGGCACAAAGACAGTGTCGGGGAATGTCCCCAGCCACAAATTAACATTCACATAAATAACAGGGCGCTCTCTCCTTTAAATAAGAAAAATGACTCTCTTGCTGCAGGAGCCTTCATGAAAATATCAGAAAGTGGAATTTTTCTTTCTGAGCTCCCATATCTCACCGGCTGGGCCCCAGAACACTGTGGCCTTGAGATGTGAGGTGGAGGAGAGCTCACAGAATAAGGTTCAAGTCCCAATTCAAGGTCCTGCCTTCAGCCGCTTCCCTGGGCTGGCACCCGCACACCCTACGCCTCCTCCCATCTTCCGACCTGGCTGGAGGCCAGTGTGTCTCAGCTCTGCACCACCACCCTCAACCCTACTCAGTCTGCTCAGGGGAGTACCAGTGTATGCTTTTCCCAACATGTGTGTTATGCGGGGAGCTGGCGAGAACTGCAAGGGGCTAATACCCCCATAAGCAATGTCACAGGTGGCAGGGACCTCCAGCCAAGGTGTCAGTGGCTGCCTGCACCCACAGAGCCCCAGACCATGCAGACACCCAGCCATCCTGGACCACCAGGAGACTCACTCTGACATGCAAAGCCCACAATGTCCAGCTGTAGCACCACGGGCCTGGTGACCCCAGGACCATCCCTCGGCATTCAGTTCAGGCTCAGTCTGCATCCTGAGCTCTGGCATTCCAACGGGAAGCTGCTGGCACATCCTCCCCCAAGACTCTGGGCTAGCGCCTCTATCATAGCCTGCTCTGACCGCCATAACCAAGGACTGCAGCCCAGGAGCCTTCACCAACAGAAACACATCTTCTCCCGGTGCTGGGGGGCTGGAGAATAGACATGTCAGCAGAGCTAGTCTCTTCTGGGGCTCCTCCTGGGCTTACAGACAGCTGTCTTCTTGTATCCTCACATGGTCTGTCTTCTGTGTGCGTCTGTGTCCAGATTCCCTCTTCTTACAAGGACACCAGTCATACTGGATTCAGGCCCCACACATGTGGCCTCGTTTTAGCTTAATTAACCTCTGGTAAGACCCTATCTCCACACACAGCCACTTTCTGAGGCCCTGGGGTTTAGGACTTTACCCAGTGAGTGGGGGTGGGGAGGCACAATTCAGCCCAGGGCACCCTTGGTGCTCCGATGCCACTCAGATTCGGAGCTGGCTGCTGGGGGATAGCCAGGTGTCCCTGACCCAGAATGACACCCTCAGGCAAGGATGCTGCTCAGGTCTGCATAGCAGGAAGGAGGGGTGCCACCCAGGCAGTCACCCTCAGAACCCCCAGGGGCGAGGAGAAAGGCCGTGACCCCAGGGTAGGCAGAGTGCACCCAAGGCAGGCCACATGGGCCTCCCGACACTCCATCTGCCCACAGAGGCCATCCTCTCTCCAGGACAGAGCAGTGAGCACAGACCCGGGGGTTTGAAAGGGGGCACAGCCAGCGGGTGACAGGCAGGCATGCAGAACCCATCTCTCAACCCAACCTTCCCTGCTCTGGGGTCTGGTTGGAGTGGGGTCTCCAGAGCCCCCACAGGGGCAGCTCCATCCTCCAATCCTGCAGAGAGGCTGACTACACCCTGAGGCCACTCCTGCTGAGGGGCTCCCCACATCCCCATGGCACCCCAGAATTTTCTAGGGATCCCAAGGCTGTGCCTACACAACTGCTGGAAGACAGAGGATGTAATCCTAGATGAACAGCACATCCACGGATGCAACACCCTTATCAGAGGGGAAGCCCCCAGTCCTGGGAGGCAGGGTCCTGCTCCTTCCCGTGTGCGGTGCTCCTCTAGGAGGGGCCGCACAGCCAGAGGGGAGGCATGGGCTTACCAAGGGCCCAGTGGCCTGGCTGGCGGACAAGGGCTGGTTTGGTGGGCAGGCTGCCACCCAGGGAGTCATGGGGCGACTAGCCCCTGCAGGAAGCCTGCAGCCTCAGCCCAGAATCTCCTTACCACAGGTCTGGGTGCGCATGGGGCAGGGCAGGGCAGGGCAGACACGAGAATCCTGACAGGAGAAGTGCTGGCTTCCCTGGGCAATGTTGGCTCAGCCATCCTCTCCCTAAGCCTCAGTTTTCCCAGAGGTAGAAGGAAGTGTTGAAGGGGTGAGTCTGGGGCAGGTGGGGGCGGGGGGTTGTCCTCTGCGCCCACATGTGCTGGTTGCCCTCGATGTTTTCCAGGCAAAGGAGCCTGGCTTTCACTTTTCACCACAGGCCATGGCATTCCTGGGTCCCTGGGCCACCAACCCCTCTCTCGGTATCTCGGGCCTCATGCACACAGAGAGCCTGGCAACCGGCCTGATGCTGGTTTCCTTCAATCCAGTTCTTTTCCTGCTCAGACCTCTGGGGCCTGCCATGGTATCCGGAGCAGGCTGACCGCCGACTGTCCTCTGCCCGCCTGCCCGGCTGCCGCTCCTGGGCGGGTAGCCCTGCCAGGACCCGAGGCTCTCTGCTGCCCCTTCTTGTCCAGATTTCCCCAAACAAAAATCAGGCCATGCCATCTGACCAAGGATCTTGTCTGGTTTATTTATGGGAAGAGACGGGGCTCTAAGGGCCAGGTTCCCTGGGCTGCAGCCAGACTGCTCCACAGGCCTTCAGACACTGCCATGCTGTGTCCTCGCCTGTCAGTGTTGATGTAGGGTAAGGGGCTGGGCCCCAGGGTGTCTGTTAGTTCTAGAACCAGGGCAGCAGCCCACACAGCCCTGGGCCCCTCTGTGGGTCACCTGGGCCTAGACAGGGAGCTGGAGCGCAAGACCAGCAATGACCCAAAGTGCCACATCCAGAATAAAGGCAGGCTCAGTGGGCGCTGCATTCAGGGGTCCGGGCAGGCCAACACATGGGATTGGGGGCCCCATAGGATCCTGCTCCCCACAGAGGACCAGGCCACCGAGCATCACACTGGGAGACAATGGCAGAGTCCCAGAGTAAGAACAGTGACACAAGGCAGATGTCCCCAGTCCAAGTCCCTCAGCATGGCATCCACGCACAGCAACACAGCCAGCCTGCCCACCAGCAGGGCCAAGCCTCAGCTCCCAGGACCTCTACCGGATGCCAGGCTTGTGAGCTAATGGCAGCTCTAGGCAGGTGCAGACCATGCCCACCCAGGCTGTCCCCAGCAGAAGACTGCTGCCAACCCCCTCAGGGCTCCACTCACAGCAGTGCTTGCTCCTCAGGGGTGGCTTGTCTCCCTGCCCATGTGACACAGTGCGGCCACTGTGGACACCAGCATGGCAGCTCCTCGACAAACCACAGGTGGAACTACCAGGTGGCCTGGCAACTCCACTCCTGGGCGCACACCTGGAAGACGGCAAGCATGCACGCAAACAGGCACCTGGACACCCATAGGTGGCACTCACCAGAGCTAAGACGTGGGGACAACCCAAATGTCCACAGATGGATGGACAGGCATGCTGTGGTCCGGCCGTGCAATGGAATACTATTCAGCCTTAACAAGAAAGGAAACCAGGACACATGCCACAACGTGGATGAACCTGGAGGATGTTATGAGTAAAATAAACCTGTTGGAGAAGGACTCACTTTGTCTGATCCCGCTTCTGTCAGGTACCTAGAGCATCAGACTCACAGAGACCCAAAGTGTAATGGGGGCTGCCAGGGGCAGGGTGGGGCAGGGGAAGGGGAGTTAGTGTTTGATGGGCACATGTTTTTGTAAGACAAAGAATTCTAGAGGTGGATGGTGGGGATGGTTGCATGACAATATGAATGTACTTAATGCCACTGAATGGGAACTTAAAAATGGTTAAAATGGCACATTTTATGTTAAATGTATTTTACCACAATGAAAAACAAATTTTTTTAATCACACCCAAGCATGGCCAAAAGACAGAGGATCCAATTTCACTTGCCAAATCAGGGATAATCCAAACAAAAATAAATAAATAATGATATAGTAATGAACTATAACCCATAGAAAATAAATATCCACAAATCCATACTGGTATAAATAAACTGAAAAATAAATAAATGGGGCAGGAGGGTCAGCTCCCCCTCACAGTGGATTCAATTAATCAATGCAGAAGAAATAATGGCGACAGGAAAGCACCACATAAACACCACAGTAAGGGCTGTCGCAGGTAAGCATCACCCGAGATGTTAAAATCAATGGACAGAAGTGCAATGAGGAACAGAATGTTTGCATAACCTCAAAGTCTCCCCAGGAGAGACTTACAAATCAGAAAGGGAAAAGCAGTAATTTTCCCAGGGAGAGCTCAGCAGATGAGGGTAGTGTTCTCAAAGGGATGAAGATCATCGTGGCTAATGGCAGGGCAACTGGGCATCCAGACGCTGTGTGGCCCACGGCGGGGCCCACGGCACTTCTGTGGTTTTCCAAACGCATTGACTCAAATCCAACCCGAGGAAACAGCAGACACCCTACATGGAGGTCTACTGTACAAAATACCTTAGTTCTCTTTAAAAGTGCCTGGGGCTGGACCCCCAGACTGGAGGACACCAAAGAGACACAGTAACTAAGAATGCCCCCTGGAACCCTGTGTGGGCTCCTGAGCCCAAAGAATGGTGGGAGTCAGCAAACAAGCAGGATTCAGCTGCAGCCCAGCCAAATCTAAGAGGTGGTACAACACCGTAGCAGTGTGAGTCTCCCAGTTTCCATCACTGCTCCTGTCTCCTGTCACATATGGTGCCATCAGTAAGGTAAGGGAATACAGGGAAGCTCAATGCTGTTTCTGCAACTGTGCTCCAGATCTAAATTTACTTTAAAATTAAAAATTTAAACACATAGACATAAAATTGCACCCTGGGCCTCTCTTAGCACTTTGTGGCAAGCTCGTTCTTCATACTGGGCATATACTGGTTGCCTCCTCTGAGCACAGGTTGTGCCACAGCGTCCCCGACCCCAGGGCCAGACCTGCAGGAGCAGCAAGTTGCAGGGGCCAGAGCAGCAAGTGCAGAGGCTCTGAGGAGGAAGGGGGCCTGCGTGTGTCAGAAACGCCAAGGAAAACAATGTGGCCAAAGCACTCTAGGGCAGACACTGCACCTGACCTGTACCCATGCAGGCCCTGGGGGCTCTCTCCTGGCATGTGGGGCCCAGCAGATGCCCCAGGAGCTCCAGGATTCTTGCCTGTGAGGTTGTCCCAGGGTCCTGGGTGAGCAAGCCAGTCTGGCTAGCCAAAGGGTATTTCCTTCATGGACGTGTGTGGGACTGAGTCCCCAGAGAGGCACTGACACCTTCATTCTGGTGACTCTCACTCACATCAGATGCAGAATGAGTCCAGGGCTCTGGGTTCTGATACTCATGACCCAGCCTTGAGCCTGAGCTGCACACGCGGGTTTCTGCGTGAGCTCCTGTCCATCCATGCTCCAACCACAGGCCACCCCTGATCCCCAGCACCCAGTGGAGAGCAGCAGGTGTCTTGCCCTGTGCGCCCAGGGCAGCAGTCCCGCACCCTCGTGGGCTCCAGGTCACCTAGGGGCCGTTCCCAGGGCTGCCTGCAACCATCAGCTTAGGAGGCCCTTGGAGTTGTTGCTCTGCGTCCTCTCTTGCCTCCGAGGGACACTGGCTATCACGCCCCTCCAGGCTGGTCAGCTGAGGGATGGCACACCTCACACAAATGGGCCACTCTTCTCCCTCTGCCTGCTGCTGGCAGCACTTGAAGGCAGGGCTGGGCTGCGCATCAGACAAGACCACATTCTAGTCATGTAGTCCACATTTTCCTGCATGCCCGGGGGCAGATCTGCACAGGTGGTCCTCACCCGCAGAGCACAGTGACAGTCTCCAAGAGAGCCACAGAAGCCAGCATTCCCAGGTGGTGGGCAAAGCCAAGTCAGGAGAAATACCGCAGCCAGCACTAAATACGCTGATTCGGGAATGCTGAGGCAAGTGATCTATAGCATCTCTACATAAGCTGGTTCCAGAGAGCCATGTGCTATGATTAATTAACCGCATTACTATCCTTTTCCCCACTGTGAGAGATATAAATATGAAATTAGCCAGGAACAGCACACCCGACAATAAAGAACACAAAGAGATGATTTCTGGACCTGAAAGAAAGAGCTGGTGCACACGTGAAGAGGGATCTTTGCATGCATTGATCGGAAGGTAGCAAACAGGTTAGCTTCCCTTCTCCCCAGCCCTCTAGACTTGCATCAGTAGATCACAGTACTCCACGCCAGCTCATGGATCTTCCATTTTTAATCAAATTGTTTATATAGACAGAGGCCCTGCAAAATACATTTGCCAAGGAGCCATGCACACCCTAGGGACAGCAGTGCCTCTGGAAACATCTAGAAAGACTGTTAATGAGGAGCCTAGATGGGAGGGATGGGGGTTGGCTCACTCAGTGTGAGGCCCTCTTTCTGGAATATACATGTGAAACAGAACCACAGCGTGGCCAACCCAAGCTCTGGCCCCAGAGTCCTGACCACTGCCCACGAAGCTTCCTGGGGCTCTGGCTGAGGTCCTCCAAGGCAGCCCACTTCCAAGCTCCATTCCCAGCTCCCAGCCTTTAATTCTGCTTCAGTGAGTCAGGGTCAGTTTCTGTGGGTCACCATTGAAAGAGAAGCTGGAGGCTGCCGGACACCCTTCCCTCTCTTCCTAGAGACTCGCCAGTGGGCCCCCTGGGCCATCTTCCTGCAGCCCCAGGCACCGTGACCTCACCCATGAGGGCTCGTGGCTTCTGGATGGAACCCACGGCCTCCTTCCTTGTGGATGCGGGAAGGCAGGCTGCCTGCTCTCCCAAAATAAGGGGCACAGTGTCATGTTGCTTTGTCCCAACAGACTTGCACTTGCTCAGGAAGTGCCAACCCCCACCGAGGAGGCCAGGCACCATGCCTCCCTCTCAGTGAGTCACATTCATTAGCCAAACAAGGACCTCTTATTCTTGCAGGCTTTGTTTACAGGTCAGAAATTAGACTTGAAGCAAAAGCTGACATCTCAATGTGAAGAGTGTTTTCCCTTTTAACTACAGTGACTCAGAAGTACGCGGAACGTCACCGCCCCTCGCCGTGGACAAGACTCACCAACTGTGGCTGACAGCCCACAGCCTGGCACGCGGGGCATCCATTTCCATCCCTGTGGACCAGGAGACACCACTGGCCTGAGATGACCCAGGCTGGATGGGCACTGGATTTTGCCTTCCAGGGGGGTCTTTGTTATGTTTTGTTATTTGTTTTTTTAGGTGTTGGCACCTCCCAAACACTCCGCTTAATGCCTGGGACCCAGTGTGTGGTGCTGATGAAGTGCTTGGCCAGAGGTGACTGCCAAGAAACACGTCCAGCCAGCTAGTACTCTCAGTGGATGCCCTTTCTCAGCATGATCCCACGAAGAGGGACGACCCGCGCCTGTCTAGAAGCTCCACCAAGGCTCAGAGCACTACCCTGGCAGGACCACACTGAAGGTGCTGGGCCTGGCCTGGCCCAGGGACACCAAGCAGCCCCAGCTGGTCTGACCCGTCGGGCCTGGCCTTGGGCAGGCAGCTTGAGGCGCTCAGGAGTGGTGGCCCTGAGACCCCACACCTCGGAAGCCCAGGCTCGGGAAGCAGCCAGGCTGCCCCAGCCCCGGCCCATCATCACCCACAGCATCACTAGAAGGCCCACCAGACTTGCTAGGTGGCCTTGGCACAGTGTCCCCAACAATCAGGGTAGGCTTGCTGGTTGAATGGAGAGGGACCAGCTTCTAGAATGGGCAGGAAATTCAAGGTTATCTCTGAAAATCCCTCAACTCCTGGAAAGTTGAGTAGATACGAGTTTTGTGGACATCAAATGAGGGAATCCTGCCATGGCAGTCTAAAGAAGGAAAAAAAGAAAGTACACGTGCAGACGTCTGGCACAGAGACCCTTTCTGTGTGTGCATCATGACCACCCTCGGGGTGAACGGGGGCAGGTGGAGAGCCTGTTGGTTTCTGCTCCAAAACCAGTCCGTTGGCACCTCCCGGAGCTGCTGGCTCAGCTGTCACCCATGCAGGTGGCAGTACCCAGCACAAGGCCTGGCACTTACAGGTACTGAAGGAGTGGGGTCTGGACTGGGGAGGAGAGCTGGCTTCCAAGACACAGAGGAGAATATGGTTGGCGCAGTGCTCGTTCTGTCTGCCATCCAGCTGCCCTCCTCCTTGCCCTGCTCCGGAGAATCACCGGGTGGGGAGCCTCTCCTGGCCCTCTTGGTAAAGGGAAGCACCACCTGGAAGCCAGAGGCTGGGGAGGGAGGCCTTCTCTCTGTTCAGCCCTGCACGTCTGGGGGGGTCTCAGCTCCCACTGCCAATGGTCCCTGAGTTCCACTGACGGCTCTGGGAGGAGGTGCAGCAAGAGGATGGGGTCAGGCCCCCCTGACTCCTCCCATGTCCAGGTGGGGGCTCCCTGGTCCTGGCAAGGTGCCATGAAGATGCCTTCACTCCACTCCCTCCCAGCAAGCATCCAAGTGGCCCCCCCGGGCCCCCAGGACCCTGACTGATGGGCACTGCACACCGAGCCGCGCTCACGCTCACGGCTGGGGTGCTGGATCCATCTCTGGAGTTCAGGTCGGGACCTCCGCACTCGCCCAGAGGCTCTCAGGCTGAGCCTGCTCCCTGCACAGGGCAAATTCAGGCCAGTGGTACCCAAGGCCCGCCCAGAACATTCTGAGCACAGCATGTGAGCCCCTTCCACTGCTACAGTGGGCAGTCCCCATAGGAGGGAAGAGTCAGGGTAGGATGCTGGATTCTCTAGAAGGAATTTAGGAATGGCCTGTGGAGGCCGCCCTCTGCACACACACCCTGCACATCCTTCCAACTGTAACAGCTCCTGGGGGCTGTGCTGGGAGTGAGGGACCCTGGAAAGAGGCTGCCCAGGAAGAGGAAAGGCCCCTCCAACCCAGACACCCCGTCCTGGGGGGAGACACCCTTCTGAGCCATGCACCATGCACACAGCCCACAGACCTGCGGAGTGCCCCTGCCCAGAGTATCACACCCTGCAGGGAAGGTCACTGTCCTGGCTACACAAGGGATGCTTCAGTGCCAGGAAGGCCCCGCACTAGCCAGGGAAGGAAGAGGAAGAGGATAAGAACAAGAAGCCTGGGAAGGCTCAGGCCAGAAGCAACAAGAGCGAACAACCTCCCGGGACCAGTTAGGTCTAAACCATCCTGAGTATGCTTATGAGCTGAATACAGAAATCAAAGACAGCTCTTGAAACAGAAGACACATGTTTTTTTAAAAACCATCAGTGCTAAGTTTAAGAAGCCCAGATCTGCCCACGATAAAGTCAGTTTGGTTTGGGTATGGTTTGAGTGAGATGCTCCAGTCCTTGTGAATGGTGGTGATTCTCAGGAGAACTTACACTGGAGAACTTACATTTTAAAAACTGAAAGGTAATGGCCAGCAGAACAAAGATAGGATATGCATCTTCTAAGTCCCTGCAGAACACCAAAAAAAAAAAAAAAAAAAAAAGTAGAAAGCACAATCTACATAGCAAAAGACAAGAAATAATTTTTTTAAATCACTAATAAGCAAATCTTTGCAGAGACATGAAGGAAGAGAAGTTGCAGCTGAGGCCTGGGTGAGAAGGAAGTTGGCAGCCGAGGTGTGAAGTCCTCAGAAAGGGGGAGAGGGAGGCCGCCTGGGTGGAGGCAGGCGGAGGCGAAGGAGTGGGGGCCCCAGCAGGGGCTTTCCTCTGAGAGCAGGGCAGCCCCAGGGCCTCAGCTCCAAGGAGACCCACTAAGGCCCAGAGGCAGGGCAGGGACGGGGGAGGCAAAGCCCCCGGAAGAGTCCCCTGTGCGGAGGACACTCTTTACCCAGAAGGTGAGAGCTCAGGGGGCAGAGGCAGGCTTAGGCCTGTTTTGTTTGATGTGGGAGCTGAGGAGCTAAGACCTCCACTTTGGAGCTGTTGTCCTCCAGGCAGGTGCATGGAGAGAAGAGGCTGGATCCCAGGGAAAGGTCAGTCATGCCACCAAATGCTGGAGGGTGGTAGCGATGGCTCTGGAGGAGGTGCAGTGAAAGGATGGGGTCAAGTCCCCAGGACTCCCCCATGTCCAGGTGGGGAGAAGAGGACCCAGGGAGTGGGAGAAAGCCAGGAGCCATGGGTGATGGCGAGTGTGGGAGAGGCAGGTGGGCTGACAGGGGCATGGGGCACAGAGGGTCTGTGCACTCAGGAATTTAAAGGTAGATCCTTCTGCTATGCTGGGGACTGTCTCCTGCTTGGTGGCAAGAAAGTGAGGAGGAGGGATGGGGCTTGGCCCAGCGATTCATCAAAGCAGGCAGGAGTCAGGGTGCATGAAGAGGGGCTGTGGCATCTGGGCTGGACGAGGAAGGACAAGAAGGCAGGGCAGGCGGAGATGGGGCTGGGTGGGCAGGGTCCTCGGGGGGCAGCCTGAGCAAGGGGATCAGATGGAAAGAGAGAGAGGCTGGCTTCACAGCGAGGGTCAGCGGTGAGACAGCATCCCTGTGTGTCCCCGAAGGTGGACCAGTGGGTGGGGCGGACAAGTCACACACAGAGGTGCAAGCCAGAAACAATGACAATGACAGCATCACGACCACACGTATAACTGGCAATGGGGTTACTCACTCGGTTGGGAAGATTTTTCTCAGTTTTATTGAGATACGATTGACGTGCAGCGTGAGTTCAAGGCGGCCAGCAGGATGGCTCGGCTTACACGTATGACATGATCACCACAGTGAGCTTAGTGAACGTCCATCAACTCATATAGTTACAAAATATTTTTTTCCTTGTGATGAAATCAGTTTGAATTTTACAAAATAAACAGCATGCTGTTTAAAAGAGAGGCAGTAATGGCAGAGAAAAAGTCCCTCACAGAAGCAGGGAGTCTGGACATAAAAAGGGAAGACATCACGAAGCACGAAATGACTCTGCCGAGGCCCCCGTTTTACTGACAATTCATGGCGAAAATACTCAGGCATCCAGTTTGCAAACCAAGTAACAGGCACCTGGTAGCATGAGAGATCTGAGGAGAGAGGGACCCAAAGGCGGGGCTGGAGAGAAGCATGAACAGCCTCCCTCAGCCCCCGACAGAGCCGACAGGAGCAGAGGGCAGAGGTTGTTTTAATAATGGAACGAGCAAGGCTGATTTACAGTGGGACGTGACACCTCATAAGTGAAAGCACATGGGCACACTTACAGAAATTGTCCCAGCCTCTCCTGCCAGCCCAGCCTCAGTGTGGTGACCTGTCACCCTGGCCCCTCACCAATCACCCTCCCGCCCCCTGCACAGCAAAGCCACAGCCTTAATCCTTGCTTCTCAAGAGGCAAGGGGGGCTCCCCATGTCCACTGAGGTTCTGGCACCGTGAAGACACAACACCCAACTCTTCACCGCGCAGCTGACTGCACCACTGTTGTTGTGACTGCACCCCATTCACCGCCTTCTGTGCACTCTCCGAGGAGGCACTGCTGCTCTGAGCCAAACCCAGCAACGAACTCCTACCACGCCAACATGCTCAAGCAGCCCGTCGAGTCCCTTGCCCCTACCCCTGACTGTGTCCCCAGCCACCTCTTCTCCAGGGCTCTTTTTTGTCTACACCCAGCAACATGCCAATTCTAAGCAAGAAGACCCTGCTTCTCCCTCAAGTCACCACCCAAACCTCCCTTCCCTTCACACCCACCCCTTCCAGCAGGCTGGCCTGCACTGGCCCCTGATCTCCGCCTCCTGTCCTGCACACCTAGCACCCATGGTCTCCACCCCCTCTCCCCAAAGCCACCAGGACCTTCACACTGTCCTCTTTCAGCTTCTCTTGGGTCCTCTCTGGTTTCCATGGCACCAGAGGCTACAGGTCCCCTGGTATTGTGTGGGCCATGTAACACAGAACACGTGTTCCCAATAAAAGCCCCCTAACATTTACAGAGCTAAGCAAACACTGGGACACAAAGGTAATTTCAGAAATTCACCAGGCTGTCTGCCATGCTCATAACTCAGAGAGGCCGGCCTGGAGCCGGGCATCCCTGCCATGTCTCCATGGAGACCGGCTCTTCTCCTTTCCCTGGAGTGTGGCAGCTGTGGAAGGTGCCTGAAGCACTGCAGAGCCCGGGATACTGGCTGGGCAACTATAGGTGCCCAGACACCTGCCTGGAGGGTGAAAACATGCTCTCTGGAACTGACACAGAACCCGGAGACTCCTGGAAATGTTTGAGGGGTTGGCAATGGAGGCGGAGGATGCAGGCACCTGCAGGAAACTAAGTATGGGCTGGTTAGAGGCGGGCACCACGCACAGGGGAAGGAAACCTGATCTAAACCCAGTTGAGGTCTGAAAACATTTGGGTTGCACTAAGGATTAACACCAAAGGACCAACTGGATGCATTTTCAGCTTTTCCCTAAATAACTCAGGTTATTGGACTCAAAAGCACAGATACTTTTTAAACTAACAACAAAAATTCAGTATATCATAATTGTGGATGAGACCAAAGCTGCCTCCAGGGGCAAATTCACAGCCTCAAATGCTCTGCAATTACAGAACAGAATGAAAACAAACAAAAGCATAAGAGAGACCAAAATGAACCTAAATAATAAAAATAGCAAATATATATGATCTCATTTATGAAATAATACATAATAGGTAAAAATATAGAAAACAGTCCCCAAAGTAGCATTGATGGCTATGTTTGATTCCCTGGTTGCTGTTAACAAAATTACCACAAACACACATTTATCATTTTACAGCTCCAGAGTGCAGAAGGCCAATGCAGGTCTCACTGGGCACAAATCAAGGTATCAGCAGAGCCAAATTCCATCCAGAAGCTCTAGGAGAGAATGTTATGCTTGCCTTTTCCAGCTTCTAGAAGCCTCCATGTTCCTTGGCCTGTGGCCCCCTCCTCCATCTTCACGTCAGCAGCTAAGGTTTTCCAACCTCTCTCTCACCCTGACATCCTCTCCTGCCTCCCTCTTCCAGGTCTAACATGCTTTGGGATTATATTTGGACACAGGAGAATCCAGGAGAGTCTCCTTTTTGTAAACCTAGCTGATTAGAACCTTACTTCTACTGTGCCCTTAGTTCTCCCTTGCCTTGTGACAGAACAGGTCCCAGAGATGTGGGCATGGCACCTTGGGGGCCCATCACTCTGCCTCTTATGATGGCTATGTCAAGATGGTGGGACTTCACGGCTTTCCTTTTCTTCCTTACACTTTTTTACACTGTTTGATGCTTTGGGTTTACAATGAGCATATATTTTACGTGCTCAAAAAACTTTTTTAATTGTGAATATAAAAAAAGAAAAGAAAAAGAAGAAATAATAAGATCCTCTAACCGGCCCCATTGATATTGCCTTTGCAACACCATCTCTGGCAGGTCTTTTGTCCTTCTCTCTCACCTGACTGTGACCTGCCTGAAGACAGGACAGACACTTTCCTTTCCATGTCCCTAGCACAAGCACAAGCTTTTTGGCATAGCAGGCTTAGGCAAATGTTTTTCAAAAGTTGGATAAATCCCTTTATAAAGGAGGTCTTGGTTCTGGGGAATGATGTGCGCATTCAAAAATATACTTCAAAGCTGAGATCCAAATAAGCACAATGATATTATTGAAAAGTCTCCACACATAAAACTTAATTCAGAAACAGTCTGGGAAAGGCAGGCCAGCAGACAGATAAAGTGTTACTGCTTGGGCAAGTCCCCCACAGTTCTGGGGAAGTCGGGTCTACACACTAGCTTGTGGGCACCCCTCCACAGCAGCCCAGGTTCTGGGCTCAGGGGCTCACTGTGAGGACCCTGGGAAGCCAGGCCCACCCTGGCATGGCCATCAGCCAGCCTCTGACTGGTTTCAAGAAGGGAAGCATACAGTGAGCTGGAAGGCTATTCAGGCAACACTTGGAGCAGAGCCGTCAGCCAGGGCTGGGCTGCTGGGATGTCTGCATCTCACCCAGCCACATATATGAAAATAGATGGGGTGGTCATATCAGGGCACCCCAGGCTGAGGTCACAAAAATTCCCAGCAGAGGTAGAGCTGCCTCCTACCAGGGTCCTCTAGAGCAGGAAAGAGCCCTGAGGGCCTGGAGTCCAGGGCTCCAGCTCCCCAAACCCACCTTGCCAGCAACACCAGGTAGATGTGTCCAGATACATGTGCACACATGGCCATCATCTGTGACCCGAGCCTGGATGCAGACCACCGGGACTAGGTAGAGGCATAAATGGGCAGCAAACAAGTAAGCAGGAAATAGGACAGTGTAAGAGAGTGGCAGGACCATGAGACAACAGTGCAGGGCAGTGCTCTGGGAATGGGAGCAGGGAGGGCTTCCCAGAGGAGGTGATGCTAGAGCTGAGGCCTGAATGACCAGAAGGAGCCAGCTATCTAGGGATGTAGGGAAGGAGGATCCAGGCAAAGGGAACAGCAAATGCAAAGGCCCTGAGGCTAGAACAAACCTGACATGTTTGAGGAAGGGAAAGAAGGCCAGTATGATTGGACCATGGAAAGCAAAGGGTGAGCAGGTGGGGGGACATGAGGTCAGACAGGTGGGCGGGACAGATGGTATACAGCCTCATCAGCTGTGGTTAGTTCACATTTTCTTTGTAACAGGAAGCCTCTGGAAAGTCTTAGGCAAGAGCTGATGAGATCTCATTTGCTCTGGGCATGTTGCGAGAATTGCAGGGCAGCAAACGTGAGAACAGAGACCAGTGGGGGGCACAAAGCCTCCCTCCCCTCTGTCTGCAAAAAGCCCGTGTTCAAGTGGTACCCAGCTATGCCTGTGTTTCTGTGGATGAAGGTCCTCCCCATATTATAAACTGCCCAACACATAAAAGGTCCCCTAGAAGTGAGGCTCCAGTTCCAGTTCCAGGTAAGAAGGAGTGAGCACACTTCACCTTGTCTCCCACTGAACACAGCTGTGCAACATGGGCTGAATGCAGGAAGCCGTTATTTGAAGACTGAAAAGTGAACGGCATGCAGACTGGTGAAGAAGACCAGAATATGAAGTCCTACCAAACCAGTAGTGAGTTTACTATTTTATCTTCCAGTATCCCTCATCCTGGTTATGAGGCAGTTCTGGTAGGTACTGGGGTACAGAAAGTGATAAAAAGAAACCCTCTAGGTGTGGCTCAAGGAGAAAGAAAGGATCTCCTAATGCTTAGGGAGTGGAGGAAATCCCTCATTTTTCTTATTTTCCTTTTCTTTTCTCCATTCTCTTACACTTCAGTCCTTGGCAGCCACAGGCACCTAAAACTCTGAAGGAGGGGGGCCTACTCTCTGACTGGAGGAACTGTGGTCCCAGGAAGGCGGAGTAAGCCCCTATCACTCTTTTCTCTCTGTGTTCTCTCATGCAGTTGCAGGAAGTATGCAACAGAGTAAAGAGTCCCAGCTTTCTGGCCAGAGAGCCTTAGAGAGCCTCAAGAAACTGGAAAATACTGAGGACGTGGTAGACACAGTGGAGCTTGGGAAACTGACAGCATAAAGTTGCGTTTAATCTCCTGGGCTCACCCCTGGGCTGTGCTTGCATGTATCTGACCCTAAACAACACATTACTGGCTTTGGAAACTGAATTATGTGATAAACCAATGCCCAGGTCCCAGTCTGATCCACGGGTGGGGCACAAATGGGACTGATCCAAACAGTACTGCAAAGACTTTGCAAATGGACCCAACACTGAAATCACAATCCATAGAAGGCAGATTGGAACTTGCAGCCTGAACCTAACCAGGTCTGAAAACAAAAATATCAACCTTCTCCATAGGGTTTAAATAAGATTCAAGGTCTTATAGCATAGTATCAAAGTGTCCAGGATACAGTCCAAAATTTCTTGGCATCTGAAGCACCAGGAAAATCTCAATTTGCATGGGTAAAGACAATCAACAGATATCAACACTGAGATAACACATATATTGGAATTATCTGACAGAGATTTTTAAGTCAGCTATTATTAAAAGGCCCTGTAAAGCAAAGGCAAAAACTCATGCAGCAAATGAAAAGATAGTCTCAGCAAGAAATAGAGGATATAAAAAAGAATGAAATGGAAATTTTAGAACTGAAAAATACAGTAACCAAAATAAAAACGTAACTGACTGGGCTCAATAGCAGAATGAGAAGAAGATAGGGGAATGTAAAGTGAACTTGAAGATAGATTTATAGAAATTATCCAATTTGAACCACAGAGAGAAAAAATAATTTTATAATGAAAAGGGCCTTAAGGACTTGTGAGAAAATACCAAAAGATCTAACATTGACATTATCAGTGTTCCAGAAGGAAAGGAAAATGCAGTGAAAAAAAATTGAAGAAATAATGACTGAAAACATCTCAAATTTGATGAAATATAAAAACCTACAAATTCAACAGTATAGTGAAATTCCAACAGGATAAATCCAAAGAAATCCACTCCCACACAAGTTATAATCAAACTGCTGCAAACCATAGACGAAAGGAAAATCATGAAAGGAGCCAGAGAAAACCAGTGTTACTGATGGGAGGAAAATGATTCAAATGACTACAGAATTCTCATTAATACCAGTGGTCCAAAGGAAGTGAAAAAACATTTTCAATATGCTGAAAGAAAAGAGCTACCACCCCAGAATTCTATTTCCAGCAAAAATATCCTTCAAGAATTATGGAGACATATTCTCAGATGAAGAAAAACTAAGATAATTTGTTGCCAGCAGACCTACCCTAAAATAGTTGCTAAGAGTAGTTCTTCAGGCAGAAGGGAAATGATACCAGGATGAAATTTTGAATATCAGGAGTAAAGGAAGAAAAATAGAAATAGTAAGTATCTAGAAAAATATAATAGACTGTTCTCTAAAGTAGGAACTATCACACTGATGGGGCTTCCACGGCATGTAGCTGTATAAAACATGTGTGTGATGCTAAGGTTTCAACATTCAACTCTAATTATAAAATTATTGATTCTAAGTAGGCAGGGAAGTTAAGCAAGTTTACTATAATCCCTAGAGCAACAGTTAAAACAACTATAGAAAAAGTTATAAACAAACACACATAGATTAAAATGGAATACTAAAAAATGTTAAAAGTATAAGAGCAAAATAAACCCAAAGCAAGCAGAAGGAAGGGCATGATAAAAATTAAGAGTAAAAATAAGTGAACCTGAATACAGAAAATAATAAAGTCAATGAAACCAAAAGCTAGTTCTTTGTGAAGATCAAAAAAATTGATAAATCTCTATCACGACTGACATTTTAAAATGAACAATATCAGGAATTTTTAAGAAGGATATCACTAGGAATTTCATAGGCATTAAAAAGACAAAAGAACACTACAAACAAATCTATGCACAAAAATTCAACTTTGATAAAATGCATGATTTCTCTGGAAACTAAAAACTACCAAAACTCACCCCAAGATGAAGCAGATAGTCTAAAAAGTCCTGTAACTATCAAAGAAGTTGAATTCAAAAGCTTCCAAAAAAGACATCTCAAGACCCAGATGGTTTTACTGGAAAATTCTACTAAAAATTTAAGTAAGAAATTATACCAATTCTATACAATCTTTTTTAGAAAAGAGAGAAGGAGAGAACACTTCCCAGCTCATTTTAGGAAGCCAAAATTACCCTGATGGTTAAACCAAAGATAGTTCCAAGGGTAAAAAATTATAGACCAATGTCCCTCAGGACCACAAATGCAAAAATCCTCAACGAAATATTGGAAAATCAAATCCAGCAATGCATAAAAAGTATAATACATCACAAACAAGTGAAATTTATCCCAAAATGCAGACTGGCACAATATTCAAAAGTCAGTGTAATCTACCATATTAACAGACTAAAGAAGAAGAAACACATGATCGTATCAAAAGATGCAGAAAAAGCATTCAATAAAATTCAATATGCATTCACAAGTAAAAATTAAAAACTCTCAGTTAATATAGAAAGGAACTTTCTCAATAAACAGTATCTACAAAAACCAAAGCTAATATGATAATCATGAAAGACGGAATGTCTTCCACCCTAAGTAGGGAACATTCTCACTACTCTTATTCAACATTGTACTAGAAGTCATAGTGCAAAAAAGCAAGAAAAGCCAATACAAGGCATATGTATATTGGAAAGAAATACAGTGAACCCTATTCTCAGACATGAGTGTATAGGCAAAAAAAATCCCAAGGAATCTATAAAAGGAACTTCTAGAAATAATAAATGAGTTTAGTAAGCTCACAGGATACAAGGTCAAAACACAATAATCAATCATATATCTATCTTCTAGTAATGAACTCTTTGGGAAAAAAAGTAAGCCATTTGCAACAATTAAACCAAAGCAAAATGCTCAGTTATAAATCGAAAACACATGCAGGATCTTTATCCTGAAAACTAAAAAATGGTGATAAAAAGAAATTTTAAAAGACCAAAATAAATAGACATACTATGTTAATGGATTGAAAAACTCAACATGGTAAAAATGTCAACTCTCCAGAACTTGGTGTGTAGATTTAAGGTGATTCCTCAAAATATGAGCAGGAGTTTTTACAGATACCGATGAGGTTATTCTAAAATTGATATGGAAAGGCAAAGGAACTAAAACTAACTATGACAAATTTTAGAAAGAATAATAAAGTGGGAGCAATCATTATGCCCAATAACAAAGTCTAACATATAGTAATCAAGACAGTGTGGTGTTGGCAACAAGACAGACAAATGGGTCAACAGAGCTGAAGTTAGTGGGAATTCTGCAGACAGCAAATATGGTCAGGGCCAAGCTGTGTCTCCCCAGAGAACTCCAACCACGTATCTCAGCCCTGGGTCATGACCCCCAAGGGGTGTGGCTGGAAGTGAGAGGTATGGCCCAAGGAGGGTGGTGCTGACTCTGATTTGGAAGAAGCCAGGCAGATCCCAGGGTGTCCCTGGAATCCCGCTACACTCTCTCACTGACTCTCTCAGGAGTTGTCCTGAATAAGGCCAGGTAGAATACAGCTTGTGCCCACAAATGCTCATGAGTGGACCCTGTGAGCTTCACTAGTGTTCTAGAGGCACAGGAGGTTGGGAACCACTGCATGGCAGGGCCAGCTCTCCCTCAGCTCAGGTTGGGAACCACTGCATGGCAGGGCCAGCTCTCCCTCAGCTCATACCCAAGGTCTGCATGACCAGACTCTGCCCCTTGAGCCCCATCATACTCTGCACCCCTTTGCACCTGGGGTCCTGAAAGCTAAAATCTGGCTGCCCCTGCACCGCTCCTCAAAGACCCTGAACTTCTTCCTCACTTGGCAAACTTTTTCTCAACCTTCAGGGTCTGACTCCAATGCCCCTCCTCCTTCCACAGACGCAAACTTGGGCCTATACAGAAGTTGGCGGGAAGAGCAGAGCAGGGAGGACAGTAATGAGAAAACTCAGTCAGCAAATAATGTGCCATGCGAGAGGTTAGGCACAGCCCCCTCAGCGGCCCCATTCCCCATGTGCAGGGAAGCCAGACCTGGGGCAACGAGCCCACCACCCAAATCTCTGATCATTAAAAATGCCCACATGCTCTGTTAAAGCAGTTTTGCTCATGATACCCACCCTACAAACACCACCACCACCTCAGACCACCAAGAGATGATGAGTCCCCTGAAATTTGCTTTTAATGGCAAAAGCTGGCAGTGACCCAAGTACCCAAACATAGGGGCCCATTAAATAGTCTGGGAGGTGTCCACACAATACAATGCTGGGTGGGGGCTTATAAAATGAGCTCAATCTCTGCACACCAACATGGCTGGATCTCCAAGATATATTTTTGAATTAAAAAATGCAAATTATAAGCTGGCAATTACAGAATGTGTTTTAGATAGTTTCTAAAGAAAGGAGAGATATATACAAATAACTCTATGTATTTTCTTTTAGGAACCTGCAGACACATAGAAAAAAGTCTAGAAGGATGTTCTTCCAGCGCCCCCACTGCCTCAGAGGGGTGAGGACAAAGAGAGCCTGGAGAGACCACCCAGGGCTTTCCTTTCATCTGCGCTGTCGCAGGTTTTACAAGGAGAATGTATTCAAATGACTTGGTGATTAAAATATAATGAAAATAGATAAATTCATTGAAATCAAATTTTTTTTCAAAAGAGAAGACCCTGCCATGAATTCTCCAAGGCTGACCCTGATGGCCAGGAATGCATAGGGTGAGACTGGTGTGTACATACAGAATTCCCAGTCCCTGCCCTCATCTGAAATAAGACTGCATGCTGGTATGGGAAAAAGGAGAGCTCAGAGCAGACCTCTCTGCGCCCCAGACCACAGGCACAATCAGATCTGTCTGGGAGCAAGCTGGCCCGGGAGGCCTAGAACACACATAGGCATACACAGTCCCATGTGCACACACACAATCATACTCACATACACATATGCACAAATACACACATGTTTACATGCACATATATATGCACACACCACACACGTCATAACCACACTCACACACACATTCGCCACTCAAACATAAGCACTCACATGGGCACACACACGTAAACATACAGACCCACACCACTGGTGAGGAGAATGCCTGGGTGAGAGGCCCCAAGGGAGACAGGGGTCAGCCAGCTGCTGGGTGGGAGATGAGCTGAGGGGACATCAGTCCTGCCTGTCATAACCCCAGAAGCTGCAACTCTGAGCCTGAGTCTCTGGGGGCAAGCCCATCTCTTAGCAGATACGAGCACTCATCAGGGCAGCTAAGTGGGGTGATCCTAAGATGGGCCAGCAGGCAGTGCCCGGTGCTCAGCCCAGACCTCCACCCTGCCAACTGGGGGCAAACACCAGTGCCCACACTGCATCCCTGTCCCCCGTGTCATCTGTCCCTGCTGTGCACTGCCATCCACCCCAGCAGATGCTACAGAGGCATCGCTACCCTTCACGGAGCACATCGACTGTCCAGGGATTCCGGTACCTGGCCAAGCCAGGGTGGACACTGCTCATCGTGGGAGGACGCTTTCAGGACACAGTGGGAGCTCTGCCCACAAGACTCAACAGCTTGAGGAGCCCAGTCCCGGGAGCCTGCTGCTCTGCCAAGCTTCACGGGCAAGGCTGTGCTGTTTGCTGACAGTGCCATGGAGCACTCCAGGATGGGAGCCAGAGCCAGCTGCACCACATGACCTCCATTCTTCACCCAGTTGCCCAAAGGAATATCTGAATTGTGAATCAGACCTGTCACCCACCTGTCCCATACCCTCCAGCGGCTTCTCGCCATATGACTGCCCCCTCTCCTGACTTCTCTGTCCCATAAAGCTCCTACCCCAGAGCTCTTCCTTCCATCCTTGGCACACTTCAACTTAGTTTCTGCCCCAGGGCCTTTGCTCCTGCTGTTCCTTTCACCGGGAAGCCCAGGTCTTGACTCAAATGTCTCCTCTTCAGGACCTTGGCTAAAAGTGCCCCTTTCCCCTCATGCTCTGTCATGCTGTTCTATTTGTTTCATAATGCCATTTCCAATGATCAATGTATGGGTCCTTTATGGGGTCACTGTCTGCCCTCCAACCAGATAATCTCAGGAGAATAGAGTTTTCTTTCCTGGACCCACAGAGCCCAGACCAGTGTCTGGCACCTCGCAGGTGCTCAATAAATATGGAAAGTCACTTTGCCCTTGGAGGCCCCATTTCCCCTGGGGCTTCCTTCTCGAGGCCACCCCCAGCGGGCCAGGTTCACTGCCTTCTGCTGTGAGTGGGGCACACACAAGAGGAGGTAGAAAAGGAATGCTCATACTGAGGCTTCTGCTGCTCTGATTTCTCCCCGATTTATAATACACTCAGGTTGCTTGGTGATGGGAAGACAGGCACCAGGAGTTGTCTGACATGGGTTGTCTGGACAGCAGGAGAACCCAGAGGGATGTCAGGAGGCTCTGAGACCATCTGACAAATGACCTCCCCGGGGGTGCACAGAACTCTGCAGCACCAGGAGAGAGCACTCCAAATGCCAGCTGGAAAGGCCACACATGCCAGCTGGAAGGGTTGCTGCAGAGCTTCCTGGGGAGGCAGAAGCAGGCCCAGGGCTGCAGCCACCGCTCCCGGAGCAGGGGTACAGGTGGGCAAGGGGCTGGGGGGATTCCCTGCGACATGAAACCACCCCTTCAGGCCCCACACAATATACCACCTCATTTTCTTATTCTAGACAAATAGACTTGGAGGAACTCTTTTTAACTGTATTCATAGAATAAACTGTCCCAACATGACATCCATGTGCATAGACAGCGGGGAGGAAGTGAGGCCCTGAGCCGGCACGGAGAAGGGCCTCCTCCAGCCTGAGCAGCCCCAGACCATGTGTCACCTGGGAAGCTGTGAAGAATGCACAATCCTAGCATCCCAGCCCCACCCTAAACCTGCTGAACCAGAATCCTGCATTTTTGCAAGTTCCCAGGTGATCTGATGCTCTAAGGTCTCTGTGTGGAGAGAGCATCTAAAATCTACTCTTGCAGCTGATTTCCAGTGTTCACTAGGGTATTACCATGACATGCACGCTGCATGTTACTCTCTAGACTTACCCTACAGAACTGTAACTTTGTACATTTTGAGCAGCATCTTTTCCCCCACCTCCCTGCCCCCAGCAACCACTCTTCTCTGCTTCTATGTAGTCAACTTTCTTAAACTCCACATTAACAGTGAGATCCGCAGTATTTGTCTTTCTGAGTCTGGCTTCTTTCACTTAGCATAACGCCCTCCAGGTTCATCCACATTGTCGCAAATGGCAGGAAAGTATCTTACTTTTCTAAGATAAAGTAACACTCCCAATGGACACCAAAGTAATCACTCACTATGCACATGTCTATTGAGTCATCATGCTGTACACTTTAAATACATACAATTTTTGTTTTTAAAATTACAGTGTTATTTAAATAAGTCCGGGACGTGCTGCTCTAGACCTTCTAGAGTGTGGGTCAGCAAGGAGCCTGAGTCACTGAACCGACCTGGCCAGCTGTGTGGACTGGGTAGTGAAGCCCTTTCTGCTCCCTTACTTGCCCCGGCTATGAACTGGGAGGAATATTTTGGCAGAAGCATTGGAATGACCAAGGAGAGGAGGCTGGGAAGGCCCGGGCAAGTGGGGCTCCACACCACGGCCACAGCGTGGGACCAGGGAGGCCTTGCCCCAGACAGGCTGCCCACGCCCACTGCACAGCCCCTGAGGCCGGGCCTCCCGTCTGCCGGCTCCCTCCCCCTGGCCTTCAGCTTGCCTCCTCCACTCAGGGTGGAGCCATAGACCCCACTGAGGGCAGGACCAGGGCGTGCTGTCCACTGCCTCACGAGAACAGGTAACAAGTGTTCCAAACCGCTCTTCAAACCGGGTGATACAAGGAAAAGATGTGTATGTTCAACAGGTGTTTGCTCAGATGCCTAGTCTCCCCAACCCCTGCAAGCAGGAAAGCCAGGGCCCTCTCTGCTCAGGACCTGGCCGCCCTCCTGGCCCAGGAGGAGCTGGCCTCCGGCTGGACAGTCCTCTGGAAGGGCCAGGCTCTGCACTGTGCTGAGCCCCCTCCCCAGCTCTCTCCCTGCTCTCGGAAACCCTGGCGGGGAGAAGCTGATCGGCCAGTCAGCCGCTGTGAGCCACACACAAAGAATTGGAGTAGCATGAGCCCTCCACAAAGGCCCAGCCACAGTGAAGACTGTGAAGTGGACACCTTGCCAGGCAGAAGGGAAGGCAGAGATTATGGAAGTGGGGAGTAGGGAGAAGGGGCACTGGGAGCTCCATCACGTTAAGGGAGGTGGCCAGCCCCATTGCCCTGGGCTGATGGGAGCAGCAGCAAAGGGGATACTTAGAGGCCCATTGGGTGTGGTCAGCCAAGAACTGGCCTCCAAAGATATGCCCTGGTCCTACTCCCAGGGCTGGGATACTACGTGGCAAAAAGAAAAAAGAAAAAGACTCTGTAGATGTGATTAAGTTAAGGATTGCCAGGAAGACTGCTGGTTGAGACAAAAGGTGCTGGCCTTGAAGATAGGACTGATGTGGCCACAAGCCATGGGAAGGTGGCAGCCACCAGCAGCGAGAGAAGAGAGGATCGGACGCTCCCATGAAGTCTCCCAAGGGAGTGCGGCACTGCCTACACCTTCATCTCTACCTGTAGAACTAGAGAGAGGACATTTATGTCGCTTAAGCCAGGAAATTGAGTGATTTGCTACATCAGCCATGGTTACCTGATAAAACAGGAAACCATGACATGAACAAGAGTGGAGCCCACGGTTCTAGAAAAATTGGGGAGGGGAGTGGAAGTTGGGCTGTCAGGGAGCTAAATCTTCATACCCCCAGGCACAGGTCAAGAGATAATCTCAAAACCTGACACAACAAAAACAGCACTAGAACAGTTTATAAAGGCTCACAAGAACTGCCACAACCAATGGCCCAAAACCCCAGAAGGGCTCCCTCCTCGGGAGGATCAGTGAGGAAGGAGTACATGAGCGCACACATGCTCATCCATGGCACACACACCACGTACACGTGCATGCTCTCATACGCATGCACACATTCACAGAGAGTCGCACATGCACTCACGCACACTCATACCCACACTCCTGCATACACAAATGCACATTCGTACATAACCACACATGCCTGTGTGTATATTCTCATGCACATTCACCCTCACTCTCATGCTCGTGTGCATCACAATGCACTCACATGTGCACACTCATACATGTACACACACATGCATGTGCTCTCACACACACAAACTCATGCACATGCTCATGTGCTCACGTACACTCACACACACGGGCATGCATCCTTATACTCACATTCATATGCACACCTGCACTCACACAACTCATACACATGAGCACACACACATGAAAGCACATATGAACTCAGATTTGTGCACTCATTGTGTGCATGTTCACACTTGCACACTTGTGTGCGTAAGCACATTTGCATACCCATGCTCAGTGCATTCTCACACTTGCAGGTATCATCACACCCAGTCATACCCACACATACACATGCACATACATGTACACACTCAGAGCCAGAGGGAAGCCTGGAGAGAGCCAGGGTGTGAGCCTGGGATCAGGGGTTCCCAAACAGAACCTGATGGGGCTCCCCACACTCCTGCACACATGCTGCCACCCGTGGCCTAGACTCCTGTCTCCACTCTGAGGCTTCTGCTAGGACACAGCCTTGGAGCAGGCGGAGATGTGCCAAGGCCAGGGAGCTGGCACTTCCTGGGCTCCTGGCCTCTTCCTGCCCCTCCCCACCAGGTCAGCCCCCGCTCTTGTCTCACTCAGCTCTTGGGAAGCACCCTTCGCCAGCCATCTGGGGCTTGGCTGGGCCTCAGCCTCCTGGCTGCCACGTCTCACTCAGAGCTGGGTGGGCGCCAAGTCTGAGCTAAGTGAGTGGGGGGGGGTGGAGGGGGCGCTAAAGGAGCTGGGCCGGGGCAGGGCTCCTCCCCCTCCCACACCGTGGCCAAACAGTGTTTTCCCCTTTCCTTTGGAAACAAGAGCAGTAACTCTACTGTGTTTACTCAGAGCCCTCCTGCCTGCTATTCCTGCCTGCTTGCCCCTCTGCAGCTGCCAAGCCACATCCCTCCTTTCATGAGCCACGTCCACACTGGACTATGAGCCCATCTTACAGATGAGGGAACCAAGGCCTGGAGAGGCCAAGGTGCCTGCCAAGTTGCAAAGCCCACTGGGGCTGACTCCAGCCAGAATCCAGTACCCTGGCTCTGGGGGCTGCTCCCTTTGGCCCAGCTCTCATGGCCTCCGTGCACCTAGGAGGTGCCCTGCTTCAGTCCCCACGCCCGCAGACCCTCCACCCAGCGGGCAGGGGTCTCTACACATCCCTGTGCCAGGGGCCACTGAAAGTCAAAGGGACACAGGGACGCCCTCTCAGCACAGCCCTGGGACAGGCCCAGCCTATCCAGAAGGGAATCTCCTCTTTCTCTCCCCTACTCTCTCCTCCTCCCCAGCGACCTAATCACGGTCAGCCACAGGCCCTCCTCCCAGTCATCAAGCCAGGAGCCTGGAGATTGTCCTGGATTCTGTCTGCCTCCCACCCCATGTCCCCAAACCTCAGCTCTTTCCGTTCCCAATTATCTCTCACCACCTCCCACCCCCACTGCCTCTCCCTCCCGTCCCTGCCTTGGCACAGGCCTCACATCTCTCTCTTCTATTCCTTCCAGGCCTCATCTCAGGCCCTCCCCATCCAGCACAGCCTATACCCCACCCCAGAGAGCTCTTCCTAAGACACGCATCACAAGGCGACCAAGGACAAGACTAAATCCGCCACCTCCTGGAATGTACTGAAACAGATCACTGTGTATGAACCATGTCAAGGTCCTGAGGACAGCCAGCTGCACTCCTGCTGATAAAGTGGCATCTCCCCAATGTGCAATCACATCGCACCACCATTAGCTGGGCAGCCACGGTCATGGGTCAGTCAGTGCCACTGCGGTCAGTGAGTGCACTCAGAGGCGGGAGGAAAGTCAGCTCTAGCTCCAGGGATTCTCCTCCTCACCTCCCTTGTCCTGCTCCCTGGGGGCTGTGAGCCCTCCCTGCACATACCCAGCCACAGTCACCTACAATCCCTGGGGAATAACAGTTTACATCTGAACAGCACTGGTGCTGTGAAAGAAAGAACATGTCCAGAACAGCCTATCACAGAGGAGGGAGAACTAAAATAAACACAGCATGTCCTCTCAAAGAGATAACAGGACAGAAACACACAGCAGGAATGGGCAGCCACAGAGCAGGACTGGTTAGGACACATGTTTGTAACTGGACGAAGGACCCAGGCCCCAACGAGAAGAGCAGAACAGATAAGTGAACCAACCAGCCCAGAAGCTGAGTGATCTGATGGGAACTCTTACCCTGGATGCTTAGGGATCAAGAGAGAGAAGGCATGAGAGAAAAGTTAAGCAATGTGGATGAACCCATAAGTAGAAAAGGGGGTGGGGGAAGAAGAAATATTTGAAGAAATAATGGCCATGCATTTCCCAAAATTAGGTGAAAGATTTCAACTTAAATGGATTCAGAGAGAGCTAGCTGATCAAGACAAATCTAAGAAAACCCCCCACACCCAGGCACATTATAATAAAATCCAAGAACATCAAAGACAAAGAGAAAGATCTGACAGCTCCCAGAGAAAGAGCAGATCATTACAGAGGAAAGCATCAGACAGACATCAAACCCAGGACTGGGGAACATGCACTGAGGGAGGCAGACAAGAAGCAAGAGCACCAGGAGGGAATGTCTGCAAAGAATTCAGGAAAAGGATCTTACCTGAGAGGAAGAGACTGCCCATTCCCCAAGGCCAGGGTGAATATAGCAGAGGGCAGCTGAGTCCCCTCAGGAGGGTGTGTGGTAGCCAATGCCACAAGAACAGAAGAGTCCCAGTGACCCAGCACAGCAGGACCCTGGGGGGCACTTAAACATCTGCGGAGAGCTCATGCCACTGCAGACATGTCAGGCTCCTGCCTAAGCCCTTTAGGCCTCCCCTCCCCACAGAACACCCCTGCTCCCTAGGATGGCATTTCAGAGCCTCCTGAGGACTCTTCCAAGAAACTATGTGCTCGTGGAAAACAGGCTGGACTCAGGCTTGCCTGCCTCTTCACAGTGGGTACACAGGGCCTGGGCAGCGGAGGGAAGGGAAACTATCATTGAATGAAGGAGTCAGGATTAAGGAAGGAAAGAGAAGGAGGGGAGGGAAAGGAAGGCAAGAAGGAGACAGAAGGAAGAAACCAAGAAAAGAAGGAAAGAAAAAGTTCCTACTAATTCTCAGCGACATATAAGTGCAGGCAGGTAAGGGCCAAGGCCGAGCTCCAGCCCTGGGGCTCCTGGGAGCCCACTCACTCGGCCCTCGTGCCAGCTCTGCACGGAGGCCCCTGTGGGCCCCTGGAGCCAGTATGCAGCCGCGGACAGCACCACCCCCTCCAGGCAGCCCTTTCCCCCAGCACCTTGGCTTCCTTCCTCCTGATGGCTTCCCAGGAATTCCCTGTAAGTCCATGCTTGGGCTCTGGCTAGAGCTGTCTGTGTGCCTGAACTGGTCCGGCCGGCAGAGCAGCTGACAGTACAGAGCAGAATCACACCGCAGAGCCAGTCAGCTTGGTTGCTGAGCTTTGGACCTCAATTTCTGTCACCGACACGATAGGGAAGGAAAGCAAAGACCCCAGAAGTCCAAGGCACAGCTGTGCATAGAGGGAGAGAGACAAACACACTGGTGTTCAGGGAGGCAGCAGAGAACCTTCACCACAGGGAGGGGAGGCCCCAGGGACAGGAGGGGCTGAGCCAGCGTCCCTCCTCCATGTTCTCATATGGCCCTGCTGCCAGCCCAACAGTCCAGAGGGGACACGGCAGACATTCCTCATTCCAGCTGAGGATCTCAGGAGCAGGATCTCATACCCTGGACCTGAGTCAAGAGCTCTTCCATCTATGAAGACCACTGGGGTCACAGGCTGGACACACACACTGGGGACTCACCCAGAGTGCTGTCGGCATTCAACCCCACACATGCCCCAAGAAAGTAACTTCACTTACTTTCTTTTCTTCATTACACAATTATTACATAGACATATTGTCCTCAAAAGAAATCTCAACAGGTCACCATCCCCAACCCAATCCACACACGGTGCCACCACAAACCATGGGCGGGATGCTGTGTGCTGTGGTGGCTGTGCCCCACCTGTACGCACACGTGCAGATGAGGGCACCTGCGCACCACCTGCCACCCACTGTCCCCTTCCACTTCTATCCGCTCACCCTTGTCCGCCATGCCCGCCACTCTGCCCTGCACCTTGAAACTGCTCTGCTTACTTTGGGACATGCAGTTCATTTAGCCTTTCCACTCTGAAGAGACACGGGGTGCTCTCAGACATCTTATCTCACAGGCTGGTGGCCTGTGCACCCACATCTCGGGAGACCCCAGGCCTAGAACGGTGGGGTGGGCACTCAGGTCAGACTTCCTTCAGCACTGACCTGGGAGGTGCTCCTCTCCCCCAGTACGTGGCAGCCCTGCCTCTTGCCTGCTGCACACCTACAGTGACCAACAGAGTCGCAGCACTGGGGTAATCGGCGTTTCCCCCACCAGTGCCAGGCAGAGCGTACCCCTTCCTTTGCTGGGAGACATCCATTGCAGCATGCAACTAGCTGAGGACCTACTGGGCAGCCAGCACTGGTCCGGGTGAGGAGAGTGGTGCAGGCATGCAGGGTGCAGAGGGGGCGGAGTGAGAGATGTAGACTGGGCTGAGGAAAGGCTCTGGGACCCAGACTGGGGTCCCAGGGGGTCTCGCCAAGGGCTGGCACAGAGCTGGGACATGGAACATGGAGATGGCAAGTCCGAGTCCCTGCCCATCAGCAGGATCCCCACCTGCAAGCCCTCCCCAGGTCGGGGCAGGGTTATCTTGGGCCAGACGGCTGCCCTGGCAACTAGCAAAAGGGCTCTCTGAACCAGGCAGGCGGGGCAGGCCGGCCTCTGCTCTTCCAGCCCAGCAACCCCCCAACTCCCAGGGCCCAAGGCACCCAGCCCAGCATGGCCACCGTGATGGAGATCCCAGGCCAACACAGCCCGGCAGAAAGGGCCATTCATCTCAGGGCTTAACTAGCCTCTTCCAATTAGCGACAAATAAAATGGCAGTGTTTCTTCTGAAGACCTGCAATGTAAGATTATTAATTAAATGCACTGCTGCTGAGCTGCGGCACACAGGAGGCCAAGCCCTCATTAAATTGGCATGAGACTGAGGCCCGGAGAGGGAGCAGAGCAGGGGGGAAGCCAGACATGAGCTGGGGAGAGATGATGAGTGGGCTGGAGAGAGACAGGGGCAGACAGGGACAGGCACAGGCCCCACTGCAAACGCCTTGGACAGGATGTGCCCAACGCAGCTACGTCAAGCCCTTTCCACTCAGGCTGCAAGGGGCAAATAAACCAGGTGCATGCAATAGGTGTTCCAGCAGACACCGGGCCTCCTCCTTGTGAGATCTGGATGGTGAGGGACTGGTGGTGCAGGCCAGCAGCCAGCATTCATCCCCATATGGCAGAGGACAGCTCTTGTCCTGAACCCAGGTCGGGGGACAGCACCAAGGTCCCCTTGGCTTGGGGGGCTGAGCCTCCCAGAGGCCGATCCCGCGGGACCAGTGGTGTCACTCTCTGGGTCCTGAGACGCTGAGCCCTGGCCTCTCATCGTGGAGGAGGCCTGAAGGGCTATCCAAGAAGGCCAGGCCCCAACCCAAAGCAGAGGCCCAGGCCATAGGCAGAGCCAGACACCGGGCAGGAAGCCCCCTCAGCATATACTCGGGGAAAGGGTGCCATGGTGACTCCGCCGTCCCCTGCATATTATTTCTCTTCTGTTTCCTCCAGCCCAGAGTGAGGTCTTGTGAAAGATTACAGGCTGATCCCAGATTTGACCATGGTGGCCTGTAGCTCTGCCCTTGACACACACACACTCCCCTCACATCACAGAGGTAGCCACATGCACCACACGTGCACTTACACACATGTATCACCTACACACCTACACACATGCATGTGCACAAGGATGGGTCACCATGCATCACACATGCAACTCACATAGCACCACATATGCACATATCTGTCATGTGTGTCTTGTGTGAACTCACATGCATGCATTCAACGCATACAGCACCACGTGTGTATGCATCCATCACATGCAGGCACTGCATGTGCACACTCACATGTGTGCACTCACCCTGTTACTGCTCTTGGTATTATCTCTTACTTATTTTCACACTTCTTACCACTACCTGATGTTTACTTCTGTCTGCCCCACCTGACCCTGCCCACCTCCATCCAAATAGAACACCCCACCCCCTGTTGGGGCAGAGCACTGACCCTCTTATCACCTAGAGGCCAAACGCATTCACGGGCCACACGAAGCATGTCTGCAGGCTGGATTCAGCCCCATGAGCCTCTCCTGAGCAGAGTAGGCATATACCAGTCTCCCCACCACCCTTTCCCAGGTCCCCCTTGGCCAGTATGTTCCTACCCAGTGGGCAGCCCCTCTGCTGGCCCTGTTGATGCCCACCCTCCAGTTCCCGAAGCAGCAGCACTGCCCTGCCAGCTGCTTGCTTCTCTGTCCTCAGGCCACTCCTGCTGCAGGGCAGCCAGAGGCCTGCTTCCCAGGGCCTGATGCCCTCCTTCCCAGCTGGCCAACTCCCATGAGAGCTGCAGGGCCTGCTTGGCAATGTCAGTGTCCCTGCCCTCCCCCATGAAGGAGGAGAGGCCACGGAGGAAACTCCTCCTGCCCCATATCTGCCTCCACGTCCTTCTCTCTCCTTCCATCCTGCGTGGCAACTCCTCTAGCCACCAGGGCTCCCAATCCCTGCCCAGGGGGCCATGGGGACCTCGGAGCTACGTGGAGGCCATCCCCCTTCTTCTGACTACACAGCCCATGTTCCTCACGTCCCACCCTTCCTCCAGTCTAGTCACACAGTGAGAAGAGGGGCACATGACCCAGGCCAGGCCAGCTGGACCATAGTGAACCAGCCCAGGGATGAGGACTTGTCCCAAGTTAGTCCATCTGATGAAGTCCAGAAACCATTGCTGGAACTATTAGAAAAGCTGTTGCCTATGAGAATGGGAGGAGGCAGCTGCCTGCTACTATTTTTCTTCCTCATATGAGGAGTGTAAATGAAATCAACACAGAGGAGAGGAAAGCCAAGCGTTAGAGAAAACGAAAGAGAGACTGAAAATCCATCTGGGCACCTGGATCCAGCCATACCCGAAGCCCTGACATTTTTTTCAGATTTATTAACCAATCCTCAAGCCAGTTTCATTTGGATTTCTGACACTTGCAGAATAACTCCTGACTAGTTCAGTCTTTCTCTTCCATATCTTCAAACTTTCCCTCTCTCCTAGGTCCTTGTCCTCAGTCTATGAACAAACTCAAGCCACCTAAAATCCTCTGTGCAAAGAGGTAGGATTCAAACACATATATAAATATGTGTACATGTAAATACTACATGCATATATGGATACTCAAATCTAACCCAAGAGGAAATCCTCTTCAACAGGAGATATCCTCCGGTTACAGCCCCCCACCTCCTCCATTTGTGCCGTACTCAATGGGGAACCAAGGAGTACTGTCTTCCTCTGCCTCCCTCTTCCTTTGGTGCCCGCCTCCCTAAGCTGTGGCACCCTCAGCCCTCAGCAGAGGCCCCCACTCCTGCACTGGAACCTGGGCTGCCAACTGCCTCAGAGTCCTCCCCTGAAACTGCCCTGGAGTCACACCCCGGCTCCAAGCTGCTCCTCCTTCCAGGCCAGCCCACCTCTGCCCCTCCCACCACCCACCCACCCAAGTCAGGGGGTGTTCCTCCTCAGCCTCTCCTCACCCGCAGGCCCCGTGACTCCCAGTGCTTGGAGATCCTGCCTCTCCCCATTGCCTGAGCAGATTATACCAGCTCTGGTTAAAGACGTTAAGATAGAACATTAAATGATCCATAAATATGTCTGTTTCCAATATAGAGTGAACAAAAGCAGGTCAGAGAATGTACAATGTAGCCCCTTTTTATAAGTATGTTTGTACAGACACACATACATGTGAAAGGCACGCACGAAAGCACTGATGGGATTCCAGGGGATTTCAATTTTCTTCCTGTGGTTGATTTATGCATTGTTTGATTCAGTGCATAGGCACTCTGGATTTATGACAGAACGAGACACTGTAAACCCCAGGATGGCTGCTGCCAGGAATCCCAGGATCTGACAGGATGCAGCACAGGTAGGGAGAGGACCTGGGACTGGGCGCCCACCCAGTCCTTCCTTGGATTAGTCCTCACAACCTCACGGCTGAGGCCCCGGAGGCTGGGAGAAGTGAAGTGAGCTGCCCAAGGCACAGGGCAGTGCGCGCAGAGCCAGTGCTCCCTCCGCCGCCCGGCTCTCCTCTGCAGGCCATGACCCACGTCTGGACGGCCGGGTGCTCCCACAGGCCCTGAAATAGAGTCGCATGGCCACAGAAGACACCCAGGAGACACAAGGAGGCTGGGAGCCAATTCTAAATGGCTCAGCAAGCCACTGCCAGCCGAGGGCCAGGGAAGCCTCTGGCTGCCTCTGAAATGCAAGAAGCAAGATAGGAGGCCCCACTGGGAGGACACCTTGGCAGCTCCCCAGGCAGGGGGCCCAGGCCAGGTGAGGCGGTAGCCAAGTGTGGCAGCTGACAGGGCTGGAGAGGCCACAGTGGGAGCCGGAGAAGGAGCACCGGGGGAAGAGCTGGTCTCTAATGCGCAAGCTGGAGCCCGATGCTCAACTGCACTCATCCTAAGGAAGGACAGCTGAGAAGGCACCTCCCAGCTGTGGGCTCTCTCCCTCCTGCATGCCCACCTGGTGCCAACAGACAGGGACCAGCAAGAACAGAAGCCAAGCCTTCCCAGGCTGAACCCTCCGGGACCCAGCATCCACAGTGTCCACGCAGCCAGGGAGTCCACAGCAGCCCCACGCTGGCAGGGCCTGCCTGGGACGGGACGGGCAATCCCTGCCAGTCATGGGCCTGCTGCGGGGTCCCTGGCTGCATGGAGGCACACTGGTGGCAGGGAGCCTGCTCTGTGTGTCCTCCCTAAAGTCCACAGGCAGTCCCCTGCTGACAGGCCTCTGGCTGCAGTCCCTCCTAAGCAGCCATGAAGGAAAATGGCCTGGCAGGAGGGGAGACAATGGGAGGGGGCTTAGCAGCCTAGGAGGGCCTGTGCCCCCCACCCTCCCAAGCCGGACACAGAGAACGCTGGGGAGGAAAGGGTATCATCCTGCCACAGGCCACAACACTCACAAGGGTCTCATGGGGCTGCCAGACTGTGTGCCAGGCACTGGGCACCCACAGTGAGGAGCCTGCCCTGCCCTCAGGGAGCTCCCTGTAAACTGGAGGACACTCTGTCCTCACTAACCACTGACAGCTGGCATTTCCCCCCACTCTGGATGGAGGCAGCGCGCTCAGCAGAATTAGCCTCACCTGCACCAGTGACGACAGACATGCCAGGCATCTGCATCCCACACTACTGCTGGTGCAGATGAAACCAAGTGGCGCCAACCCTCAGCCCCACTCAGATGATGGAGGTTGTGACACACACTGCCAGGTCTTGTTATCTCACACATTACTTGAAAAGCACAGGAAACACCTGTACACCAGTGTTCACAGCAGCATTATTTATAAGAGCCACAAGGTGGAACCAACCCAAATGTCAGTCAACTGAATGAATGGATCTTTTAAACGGTGGTATATCCAAGCAATGGATTATTATTCACCTGTGAAAAGTAGTGAAGTTCTGATAAGTGCTACATCACAGAGGAACCTTGAAAACATTACACTAACTAAAGAAGTCAGACACAAAAGGACAAATACTGTGTGATTCCTTTTATATGAAGAGTCCAGAATAGGCAAATCTATAGAGACAGAAAGTGGATTAGGGGTTCCCAGGGAATAGGGGGCTGGGGCAAGTGGGGGTTCCTTTTGGGGTAGTGAAGCTCTTCTAAAACCAGGTGATGGTTGCACAACTTGGTAAACATACTAAAGCCTTTGAATCCTATTTCAAATGGGTAAAATGTATGGCATATGAATTATACCTCAGTAAAGCTATTACAAAAAAAGACATGATGATGATAAAAAATAAAAAACACATTGTCTTGCCAATGGGTTTCAGCCCCGGGCAAGTTTGCTATGGATTCAATGTGACCAATGAAATTGACAGCAAAACGTTCTCAGTGTGAAACGGTTATACCAAACTTTATTTCCAGGTGGCACGTCAGTCACTAGAATCCCATTCACTCAGAGCAAGTCTGCACGCAGCAAGCCAGTCTCTGCCTCTAGGCCCCTCTGTCCGCACAGCCACCCTCTGGGCCTCTGTCCGCACTGCCACCACTCCAGCCTCTGCTCTGCTCTCTTGCAGCCTTGCAGCCCTGCCACCGTGTCATGCCCAGAGCACTGGGTGGGGCTCTTTATAGTCAACAGCCATGTATTGCCCACAGGTGTGCAGTGAGCTAGTCAACCAGGGCCAGGTGAGAATCCTGGCCACAGGAACTCTCATTTTATCCACACACATGCACAGCTATATGTATAAATTTTTTTCAATGTTAAGTTTTATTTCAATGGAATTTGTATCTTTGTATTTTAAGATATGCATTAAAAAGCATTATTCTGATAAAGTGTCAATGGGCCTCAGAAGACTGCCAAGAAGTTTCATGACTCAGAAGGGGTGAGGAGGAGGCAGGCCAGCAGTTGTGTTACCTACCATGACAGCAGCAGGGAAGGCCTCCTGAAAGAGGCATGGTGAGAAAAGTCCCCTGAGCACATGGGGTCCCCGGCACTTCAGACAAAGGCCCTGAGGTCCTCAGAGACCCTGACTCCGTCTACTCTGCTAATGCTACCCCAGGTGGGCCCACGGAGCCCCAGCTTCCTTGCCCAATCACACCTTTGACTGACTCATCCAGTTCCCTCATACCCTCAGATGGTTTTTAGGTGCAACTTGAGGCAAGACAATCTATCCCCTCCTGTCCTGTGCTTGCCCCAGGCCTGCAGGATGGAAGGGAGGGAGGATAAGATGAGGAGAATAAGCCAGAAATGCTGACAGGTCAGAAGAAAGCCTAAATGCTGGTCTCTGGGGGCCACTCCTTTACCCAGCGGGTAAAGGAGAGTCCCTGGACACACTCAGGGGTAGGGAGGGCATGACTGGTGGTCAGGGCTACGGAAATGGGAGGCAGGAGCAGGGAGGAGACAGGCAGCCGTCTGGGAGACAGCGAAGGCACTGGGGGCCCACTGCTCCCCAGCCAGCACCAGCAGGCTTCCCTCTGGGCACCCAGCCCTCCCTGTCCCAGTCCTAATGCTTCAGACGACAGACTCTATCCCAGAGTCAGTGGCCATGTGACTAAGTCCAGCCAATCAAAGCTCTGCTCTCTGCTCTGGCCACAGTGATTCACTCAAAGCTTGGCACATGACCCCTTGGAGCCAGGTGGCAGTCTTGGGACCAGGCCTGGTCAGTGAGAGCCCTGCTTCCTGCCCTGGCCAGTGATTTACTGAAGCTGGGCACAGGACTCGGCCTGAGCCCTCAAAACCATCCTCAGGGCTCTGGCCAACACCCCAGGAAAAAGGAAGGTCTCTCTGCTGGGCAGGGAGCTGGGGCCGGGGGAGCCCAAAGCCCCTCACTGGGGAGAGCCTGCTGAGACCACACCAAGGAGGAGGGAGGTGTAGCACAAACAGGGCAAGAGGTCTGAGCATCCCCTTTGGGCCCAAGGTAGTCTGCCCCGGGTTTCTGTCATTACAAAGGCAGGAGTCTGGACCTGGGGGTGACCTTCCAGAGAGGGCAGGGTGGCAGGCACCAGCTGCGCTGGTGTTGGTGAAAGCACAGGGCCAAGGCCCCAGCAGCCTCTCAGCCACACCCTCCAGCCTCTGGGGCCAGTGGGACACGTGCTCCCTCCTGCCAGGCCAGTGGCTCCGGATAACTCTTCACCTACAAAGGCTGCTCCTACATCTAGTAGAGTCCACCTGCCTCCCAGGCCTGCATTTCCCCTCCCCAGCCTGCCAACCATCAAGACTCTCTTCTCTCCTTCCGGGCTGGAAATCTCATCCACATCCTGGCTACTGTGTTCAGGGCAGGAGGATCCAATGGAAGGAACTGCACTCACCTGTGCATGCACATGCTTGGGTGTGTGCGTGCACATGTGCGCATGTGCGTGCGTGTGCACATGCACGTGTGCATGCATCTGTGTGTGTATGTGTGCATGTGTGGACCCTCCAGCCCTGGCAGCTGCCCCAGGAATGCTGCATTGGCAAGAAGAGAAGAGGCTCCTGGGCCTCAGCCCTTGTCCTGATGGGCTCTCAGTGATGTCAGCGGCTCTTGGCCTCATCCAGTAAACATCTGTTCTCCTTATTCTGACCTAGGAATTCCATTTCAGAGCAGTCACGCCTCATCTGGCAACATGTCCCAGGCTGCTTCTGGCCTGGGGTGGGGAGAACATCCTACCCTCCAGTGGGCCTGCCCCAGCCCAGCCTCCGTACTCCCCACAGCAGGCCCAGAACTGATGAATATCTGCACTGCGCTTCTTACCTCTCCAAGTACATTCACACCCTGGATCCTCCCAGCACGGCAGGAGGAAAGTATTACCCAGTAGTAACAAGGGCTATTGGATACTAAGTGCCGGCCACGGCCTTCACTCATGAAATCCTTTTAATAACTCACCAGAGTAGTTACTGCCCTCAGCTTGTACCTTTCACAGGTGAGTAACCAGAGGCTGGGCAAGCAAGGGAAGGAGGCCAAATCAAACACTCTGTGGAGTGGGACCTTGTCTGACTGACCTCAGGGCCTTTCAGAAAGACCAGGATAAACCGAAATCATGAGAAGGAGGGAGGAAGAAGGGGAGGGAGAAATGACCGGCTCCAGAGCCCCAGCAGCATCCACGTCAACACGAGGCAACGGCCCAGCTGCTGACACAGGGACCATGCAAGACAGAAAAGCGAGTGAGGCGGGCAGTCTGTCGGGGAGCAGGGGAGACCCCGGCACCCAGAGCTGCAGGACCCCCTGGAGGGCTCTGCCCCCCACCCCCCCATCAGCTCCAGCCTGCCGGAATGCAGGCCTTGCAGCTCTCCCAGGTTCTCAAGAGAAACTGGAAATCTGGAGCTTTGTGAGAAATTTGTTAAACACTGGGAAGGCCAAACAAAACTCATCTGTGGGTGGACATGGCGTGTGGCCCGCTGGCTTGCAAACTCCGCCCTGCACAATGAGAACACTGAAGTTCAGAAGTTACTTCACTGGTAAGGGGCAAGGCAGGGCTTCCACTGGGGCTCTGAAGTCTGCATTCATTCCGAGTTTCAGGTTATACAACTGGATCTACCTGCCAGTCTTTTCTTGAAAATGTCTCACTGAACCACATTCCCAGCTGAAACTCAGGATGGTCTTCCAAAGACAGCTATTTTCCTGCCAGCCAGCCCTGCAAACAATACTGCTCTGGGTATACTGCTCCCCAGCTGCAGGGGATGCCCAACAGGCTGCAGAGCTGAGAGAGGCCCCTGATCTAATGGGGGCCCACCCCCTACTCGTCCCAGACAAAACCACCACGTAGCCACATCCTGAGCTCCCTGCTCTGCTTGGTGCAACAGACCAGGGAAAGAAGGGCCACTCTGCCGCGGGTGAGCAGACGCAGGGGCCCCACGCACACCAACCCCTCATGGGCTCTGCCGTCAGCAGTATTCACAGAAGGGCGACAGGACGTGGCTCCTGTCTCTCTCCCATGGCGGCAGACAAGACGCTTTGATGACACGGTTGTAGCTCCCACGCACAGTTACTAACATTCAGTTTTACACTCTAACCAATGTGATAAGCCATAAAATGAACAACAATTGAAAAAGAAGAAAAAAATATGAATTACAGAAGATGACTGCACACTTAGAAAATCCTACACACACACACACACACACACACACACACACACACACACACACAGAAAAGAATCCACAAAAAACAGAACAAAATAATAACACAGAAGTGCATGCAAATACCTAGATGGGAAATAAATATAGAAATGTGCATTTCTGGACTGCAAGGTTGGGAAATATCCAATCAAGAGATTTGATTTCAAGGGTGTTCTGTGTTTGATTATCTGTGTGGTGCACTCATGCTGCTGTGATAATGTAAGACTGATTTTGCTGAAGCACAAGAGGAAGATGCCATCCCTGGAAACAATGATGAAGAGCAGGTGGAACTGGGCGGGGCTTGGGTTTGCAGGTCATGGATGGAGGTCAGCCGTTTTAGCTGCTGTTGTGCAGAGACACACGTAACTTGTACTAACAGGCTGTTTGTAGCTCCATTTTCTCTTTGGGGATGAAAGCTTCTAAACTCTGAGAACATCATCAATTTGGAACAAGTAGGTCCCAGGTATTCTGAGCAAGTGGTCATTTATTATGTTCTAGATTTTAAATGTTCCTAGATATTTATAATAACCTACTATAAAATATAATAGAAAAGATCCTATTCACAATGGCAATAAAATTCTAAAACTCTTAGTAATACACCTACTGGGATATATTTTTGAAATCAATATTGTTATTTCCCTGAGAAGTTTAAACATCATGAAGATGTCATTCACTTGTTCAGCAAGGATTTGCTTAGGCCCTGCTCCAAGCTGGACTATTTTAAGCATGCAATATCACCCAAAATAAAGATCCTCTTATGTTATTACTTAGGATCATCACAAAAATAGCCAAATCTTTTTTTGAGTTATGATGGTGATAGCTTCCTTATAAGATATTAGACCATATCTTTCAGCAACAGTAGTTAAAGAGCCTAGCAGTGGAGCAAACAGAACAGAGGCCAGAAATAAACCAGATCGTGTCCGTGAACTTGGTAAATGAGGGAATACACCTCCCAGAGTCATAAGGAAAGGGTGAATTGGTAAATGAACAGTGCTGACCCAGAGAAGCAGTTTAGAAAAAATAAACTTAAAACCAACACCTCAGAGAGTACAGGAAACACATCTCACTTGAATTAAAGGAGTTAAATCAAAAATCAAAACAATCAAAACATACAGTGGAGCACTTATTTGAAAGTCCACGTACGTCGGACAGCCTGAGTAAGCAGAAGAAATCAATAGGAGAGTCCTGGCAGAGTTGAGCAGAGGAAAGGAAATTCAGCAAGGTGAACAGAAATGTGTCCAAGCCAACAAAGGGTTAATTCTGGCCCCAAGGAGGACCAGTCAGCCTCAGGAGAGGAGAAGGGTGGGGAGAGGGGTAGCAACCCCCAGTTATCACAGAAATACAACTTTCAGCAGCAATAGGGTCACACCCACAGCCATATAATTAGCCCAAAGCAATGCCCGGGACTTGGGGGCCCAGGCCAGCCCAGCCCCGACAGCTCTGCACACCCACAAGTGCACAGGAAGCAGAGAAACCTGCAGGACTGTGGACGAAGGCTGCAAGGACCCTGCACCCCAGCAGCCCATCAGGCCCGGTGCCTGCCCCCACCAGCGCACCCAGTCCCTGAGTACCCACCTGGGCTACCAGAGGCCAGCCTCTGCGGCCAGCAGCCTCCCTGGCTTGAGTTCTTGTGCCAAATCATGAGGACCCAGAGGTCCTCAAAGAGAAGGAAGCAGCAACTCTGGTGACCTTGACAGTGGGGACAGAAGCCCGGCACACCCTTCCCACCCCTCCAGTATCTGCAGTTCTCCACCCAGCACTGACCACCCTCTGCCCTCCACTCCATCCCCTTCCAGATGCTGAGCAAAGGCTGGCCTCATTTGCCCTCTTGTCCGGGTGCCCTTGTGAAGGCGGGATCCCCACCTTCACATACTCCCAGGGCAGCCATGGGGCACAGCACAGACTGTTCGGAGCAGCTGCCCCAGTAAGGACACAGAAAACATGGGCTGGGCCCACACAGCCAACAGAGAGGACGGCACCCAAAGGCCAAGTCACCCTGTGAGGTGGGGGCTGCTCCAGCAGAGCAGGGGCACGGCCTGGACCTCCTTTACTGGAAAGTGCACCAAGAACTCAGCAGCCAAGGAGAGGAGAGACTCTCTTCCCCCTCCGGCAGTTAACCCTGCTTGCGAGGGTGGTGGGTGCGTACCTCTGAGGACCACAAAGATTTCCTCTGGGGCTCCAGTTGCAATGGAAGGAGCCTGGGCTCTGGGCTCCATGTGGTCTGGGGTAGGTCCCTCCCCTTCGGAAACCCACCTTCCGCCCCATACAGAGAGTGTGCCTGCTGGCAGTAGGGGCTTGTGAGTGTCCCAAGAGGTGATGTGTAAATAGGAATGTGCAGGCACAGCCTGGGGCAGAGTGTGCCCAAGGGAGAGCCAGGAAGTGTCACCCAGGAGTTCTGGTTGACAAAGGGTGGGGGGTGCTTCTCACCCTGGGAAAGAAGGGGAGGGCACAGGAGGGGGAGGAAGGAGGGAGAGAAAAGAGAGAGAAGGGAGAAGAGGGGAGGAGAGGAGAGAGGAAAGGAAGAAGGGAGGAAGAAAGGGACAGCCGTCTATGGGGCTGCATTTGGGGGCTAAACACAGGCCTTCCTCTGTCCGCTGAGCTGGAACCCTCCTCACTCCGCATGTGTGGGTCTCAGACAAGCCTCTCTGGGTTAGGACAAGCCACTCAGCCCTCAGCTCAGGGTGAGTACTCAGCCAGCCAGCAGCGCAGAGAGAAGAAGGGAGGTCGGGGGCATCAGGGAGGTCTGAGGAGGACACCACCCTGCTCCACCCTGCCCGACAGGGTCTGCAGGATCAGTGCCCACTGCCTGGACAGCCAGCCCCAGGGATGGCCATGCAAGTGGCTGTCCTCCCTCTGCTGGGCCCCAAATTTCCAGGCAGAGAGGGTCAGGAGCCAACACTGCAGAGGCAGCTTCCCTGGTCCCAGGCAGCCTGGAGGCCTGGCCGTCCCTCTTGGCCATTGTCTCCTTCTACCCCAACCCTCTGGGACATTCTTTCGGACAAAGGCCAGCCTTACTCGCCTTCACTCCCTCAAGGACACAAGGCCCCCAAGGCAGGTGGCATCTCAGCTAGGGAAACTGAGGATCACAGGCCAGGACGTAGAGACCCAGAGCGAAGCTGGTTCTGCCCGACCTCACACTCCTGACCTTCGTCTGTGTGGGCGAGTGCCCATCTGCTGTGCACAAGACTCTTCCATGTGGCCCTTGAAAAATACCAACCCCCAGGTCCCACCCACATTGGATAAATCAGAATCTCTCAGGGTGGGGCCTAGGTACAGACATTGTTCAAAGGTGCCCAGACCCCATGCCCACCTGCAGGCAGACAGATAACACTGCGGAGAGTGATTATGTTCTCTGCACCAAGGGCCACAGGTTTCCTCTAAGGGCGCAATAGACTTTGTTTGGAAACAGACCTTCTAGAAGCCTGTGGGCATGAGAGAGCCAGGCAGACGCAGGAGGCCAGTGTGGGCAAGTACCAATAACTCAGCAAGGGGGGAGGCAGTCTGCTGTAGACTCAGAAGGGTTCAGGACGCCCACCCCAGAGAAACTGGAAGTTGAGAGAGACCTTCATGGAGAAGAGGAGAACCTGGTGTGTCGAGGTGGCAATTCCCCCACACATGGGCTAAGACCCAGCCCTTGCTTTACTGGCTGGCACTTGTGTGGCTGGGTGGTGCGACCTCCCCGACCTTCCTCCGCAACTCCCCACGACCCACAAATGCTGCCTGTGGGTGCGCCTGACAGCTGTAGATGTGGGCTGGCTTGCATTTGGGGGCCACAAGCAGGCAACAAAGGGGATCCAGCAGCAGTCTCGAGGCCCTGGTCAGCAGGGACAGCCCCTGGGGCGGGCAACACCTTTGGCTTGGGGGTGGGGAGGAGGGGTGTTAAACCCACTTCATCTAGCTTTCAGCAGCTCTGCTGATAAAAATGGGATCTGAGAAAGCTAGAATTCAAAGGATATTGGCTTCACATGAAATCCATCTTAGTCTATGAGTAAGCATTATATTTTATTAAGCAGAGAAACGCCAGGGGCGTTCCCATCAGAGTCAGGCGCAGACGCAGAGGCACAAAGCCACTGCTGTTACCTAATATTACTCTGAAGGTTCTAGATGGTGCAGACTGGAAACGAGCCTCCAAAATTATCATCGTTTGCAGACTGTACAACTGTATACCTAGAACTCAAGGGAATCTGCAAAGATATATTTGAATTAATGAGTATAATCAAGCAGCTTGATAAAAGATAATTATATAAAAATCAATAGCCTCCCTGTATACCAATGATAGATGGAAATGATTCAATTCACAGCAGCAAAAATAAAAAATCCTTGAAATAACCCTGATTTCAAACAATGGGTGACCTGTATAAAAAATGCATAATACTTTACTGAGCAACATCAAAGCAGAATGAAATCAATCAAAAAACACACACCATGTTCCTGGTAAATACTGTAAATTAATGTCAATTCCTCCTTTAATTGGTTTCTAAGTTTAATTTAACGTCAATCAAGTTCACAAGGGATGTTTTTAACCTGACAAAACAATCCTAAAATTCAATTGAAAGAATAAACAGATGTGACCAGCCAAGAAAATTTTGCAAAAGAGTAACAGCAAAATAAGAAATATTCAGCCACGATGTTTCAAAGCAGCATTACCCAACAGACATGTCATGCGAGCTGCACAAGTAGCCTTGTTAAAAAAAATGGTGAAATTAATTTGAGCCATATATTTTACTTTACCCAATATATCTAAAATATTATTTCAATCTGTAATCAACACTTTAAAATTATCAATGAGATATTTTCTATTCCTGTTCTTTTTTGTACTAAGTCTCTGGAGTCTGGTGTGCACACTACTTTATATTCAGATCACCTCATAATCCAGACCAGTCACATTTCAAACAGTCAACAGCCTCCCATGGCCCACAGCTACCGTAGTGAACAGCACAACTGTAAAGTAGCTAATAATTTAGATATCAGACTTTTAAGGCTCTAACAATGAACACAGCTTAGGTATGAGAACAGACTGACAGAAAAATAGAATCTATCTGTGATTTCAGTTAACCCGAGGTTTCATTCACAACTGATTAGAGATAGTATATGACATAATCCTGTTAAACATATATACATATTCACAGCTCCTGAGCCACTTTTTATCCTACCTTGAGAAGCTCTGGCCAGACAGGCCACTAGTGAGCCTTAGGCCAACCTTGCATGAAACATAAATACACCTCATTCACCATGTGGTTCCAATCCCTGCTTTCTAAGGTGAGATGTCCAGGTTCAAAGAGGAATTCTTGGACATTCTGCCCAGAGCTAGCAAGGGCTAGCCCCTCCGGTATGAACAGTCCAGTCTTTGCCGCTGCTCTGTTTCTCCAGCACGGCAACTGCACGCAAGCTCTCAGATAGGGCCCTGAATCACGTGTAACATCATCATAATCATAAAACTGCACGTCCAGGACTCTAAGACACAAAGGTGTCACGTTTACCATCTTTGAACCTGGGATGAAACCAATGGGTCCTATCCGCGCCTGGGGGCAGCAGCCATGGGTTGGCTGGCATTGCCTGGCATGTACTGACTCGGTGGTATGGTTTCATGTTGCCATGGCTTCGTTTGAGCTATTGTGGGGTCAGCACTTCCTGGGCTGAGACCCCTTGCCACCCAAAGTGTCTTTAGAAAGTCACTGTGATGGCCAAAAATCGTGGTGTGTGAAGAAAGGCACAGAGACAAAGGAGGAGGTAGCTTTGGCATCAGTGAGGTACATGCCTGGAGGAAGGACAGAACCCCAGACTTTGCCAGAGAGGAAGACACCCAGCAGCAGGTGAAGGCGGTTATGCAAGGAGGCAAAGCCAGCAAGGCGGGAGCCTGGCCCTGGCTCAGACTACCTAAGGGTGGGTGGCTGCTGCCTATGCCACAGGGCACTGCAGCCAAGGAGCTGGGCGCAGTTCCCCTGGGACCATCCCCTCCTTCTCCAGGTGCTCTCTGTATAATTGATGACACCTTAGAGCCAATGAAAGGCAGAAATGTCAACATGTCCCAAACCTCAGGCCAAGGCTAAGTGCTTGTCATGTGCCCATCCTTCCAGTGCCCACTGAGGTGGGTGTGAATAGATCCGCCTTCACAAGTCAAGGAACTGAGGTTCCTGAGGCCCTTTTGCAGGCGGCCCAGCTGCACAGGGCAGAGGCGACTGCGTGACGCAGCAGCCTCGGCCCACATGAAGTCCACAGCTCACAGTGGAAATCACTAGGGGGTCAGGGGAGTTGAGGGGGGGAATCGCGGAGCCTGCCTGGCCTCTCTGTCCTGCCCAGGCCTCAGTCCTGGCCACCAGGGTTTCCTCTGTGTTTGAGCAGACGCTGTGCACACCACTCCGCAGGCCCCGGAGTGGACGTGCAGTGTAATTGAAATTCATGCACAAGCCTGAGGAGCCGCTCCAGGCTTGGTAATACCTTCTCCATATTAATGGCAGCACTGCAGACCCAGTGGACAGTTGACATTTAATATGAAACATACGCAGCAGAGCGAGAGGCTCCTCCCTGGGCTCCCCCATTTCAGCGTGCCTGCTGTGTGGGGAGTGCAAGGTGACACCAAGATTCTAGGAGGTGGGGTCTTCCTCTCCCCTCTGTGAGTCCATCAGACTTCAGTCCCCTCCCCTTCAGGAAACCCTGGCCAAGAACACACAACCACACGTGCACACTGACATACATGGATGCACACACACTCACTCAAATGCACACACTCCCATGTGCTCATAACAAGGACATACATAAGTGTCACACTCAAATATGCAAGCACATATATGTATACCCACACGGACACATTTACATATGCACACATTCCAGTGCATAGGTGCACAAATGTGCACATAGATTCCCATACACCCAACAGCCCCAGGAACCACAAGGCTGCCTGAGCAGGGAAGGGCAGTGAGATAATGAAGGATGTCCCTGCCTGCCAGTACAGACTCAGGGTCCCAGGAGGGCCCCATGCACACTTTCCCCTATGGGTCTCAGAAAGCATAGTGGGGAGACTCAGGCCATAGCTCAGGCCACCACACAGCAAAACCAGCCTCAACAATGAGCAGAGGCACCAGACCATGGGGGGTGTCCCCGAGGCTCAAGGCAGATGAGTTCCTCAGTGACATCTCTGTTCACACTGGCTGTGGCACTCGTGGTTTTCACAGCAGGCCTGCGTGAGGACCTAGTATTCCCCACCTCTCTGCTGACCCTTGGTGTCACTCCCCACTCATTAAGTGCTGGAGCCACGGGAGAACGGGCTACCAAGGCTGGCCATAGGGCGGGAGTCTGAAGTCTGACAACTGAATGAGCATCATTGGTACACGCCATAAGCACTGGCAGACACAGCCACACCGTGGAGGCAGGGCATGGGGCGGAACTGTGGCAGGGGATGGCCCCAGGAAAGATGGCCTCCCTGGGCTCAGGCTCAGAGACTGGTGACCAGCTGTGCTGGCCGTCATGAGGGGCCCAGATGGCCACCACTGTGCTTTTCCCTAGGGGACGTCTCCAAGGGGTGAGGCGACCCCACGCAGGGAGGGAGGGCCTCACAGATCTGAGTAACCCACAAGAGCCTTGCTTTCCTTATCTGTAAAACGGGGACAACAGTGGCTGGCTCAGAGGACTGCTGGGATTGGCCACATGCACAGCAGAGTTGGCCGGTGTGGGCACTGATCCTCTGACCACCTCCTCTGGAGGGGTGGTACCGGCTGCTGGGAGTCCTTGGGCCGGGGCATAGTCCCTGCACAGCTGCTCTTCAGCCCCACACCAGGCCAGGAGCACATGACTCAGGCTACAGCCAATCAGCACATGGCATTCCTGGGACACAATGATTGGTTGTGGAAAGGTCCCATGACATACGCCCCTCCAATCAGTGTGAAGCTCTAGACTGTGACCAGGACCCGCCAAAATAGACTTCCTTCTGCACAGGCTGTCCCTGGGGGTGTGAGGGGTATGGGACAGCTTCCCCCACTGGTCCCCCAGGGAAGAGAGCCACATGGGAGGAGGGGAGACACGAGCGGGGTTCAAGGGACACCATCTCACCCCTGAATTACCCACCCAACCCCAGAAGTGCTCAGATGCCTTTTTTTTTTTTTTAACTGTAGTAAAATACACTCAACATAAATTTCCCATCCTAAGCATGTTTAAGTGTGCAGTTCAGTGGCATTAATTACATTCACATTGTTGTGCAACCATCCATCTCCAGAACTCTTCATCTTGTAAAAGTGACTCTGAGCCCATTGAACACTAACTCCCCACTCCTGCCTCTCCAGCCCCTGGCAACCACTTTACCACCTGCCTCTGTGATTTGACCCCTCTCAGTGCCATCAGATGCCTTACTCAATGAAGCCAGATGAGCCTGGGTTTCAGACCACACATGTGCCTACACATTCTGAGGGGCCAACATGGGGGCAGACTGCGGTTCTACCTCCAGCACAAACCCCTGTCAAGCGCGCCTTCGTTGTGACAGCCGCCAGCAGGGAGATCCCCTAGGAAGCACCTTCCTCCCACCAAGTCGCCGCCAGGGAGCAGTGGTGGCGAGACCAGCCAGGAGGTTGTGCATGCCCCAGAAGGCTACATGGAGTGGCCATGAGGAAGTAAGACTAGGCTGTCAGCGAGTTCCCAGGACAGCACCTGCCAGCAGGCAGCCGCCCTGGCCAGTCTAACCATCCTGCTTGCCAGCACAGCTCCAAACACTTCCACACCCACCTCTGGAGGCCCATCCGGGGACCTCAGGGCCCACACAGGGTTTTCACACTGGACTTTTTTGCCTGCGTGATGTCAACAGACTCAGAAATGCAGCTTCTCTGAAGAAGCATCAGAGGGCCCAGCAGCAAGGAGCCCACACTCCTGAGAAGCAGCAATCTGTCAAGCGAAGTGCAGCACAGGATCTCCAGGGCCCCCACCTCTCCCTTGACCAGCTCTGTCCCTTTGCTTGTGTCTGGTCCCCATCTGGCTCCTAAGACACCTAGAGTTGCCCTGGAAGGGTCCCACTTTGCACCTAAACGATGCTGGTAGCAGGAAGATTTGTCCAGGATCATATAGCAACTTGCCAGAGTCTAACCCAAGGTCTCTCACTCCTTCCATGTACAGGCCCAGAGGGGCTTCCATCCCTTCCTTAGTTTGATTTAGACCAAGGGTTTTGAACTTGGGTTTCAAACTGAACCCCAATGTGGGAGCAGGAGAACAGTGCAAAACCCCACGTGTGCACAAGTGTTTTCCTATGGAAAAGGAGGCAGAGCTTTCAGCCATTCTCCCAGGGACCGGTCCCACTGAGCGTGAACTTTCAGGAGTCAGTAACAGAGCAAGTGAGGACAGTCAGGACAGCCCTGGGCACTGTGGGACACAAGGTCTCAGGGGCAAGTCCCTGACCCTTCCCTACATAGGCTTCCAACCCTCACTTCCAAGAATTCTTCTCCAGAGCTGGGCCCAGAAGACATAGCCCGGTATAAGCCATTCATGACCAGGAAGTTGGGGTGCAATATGGCATGTGAATATCCAGATGGCTTCCTGGATGAAGTGCCATTTAGCTGAGACCAACAGAGTGAGCCAGCAGAGAGGGAGGGATTAAGAGGGTCCAGACAAGGGCACAGCCTGTGCAAAGGCCCTGAGCTGGGAATGTCCAGCATTGAAGGAATTGAAAGCTCAGTGTAGCTGGAGCACAGGCATAGTGGGGGGGCATAGGAGCAGATGAGGCTGGAGACCACTGGGTCAGGTCATGGGGGTCTTGAACGACCGACCTGTGGGTTTGGACTTGTTTTTTCTGGGTTTGGATTTTTTAAGGATAATAAGAACCATTGAAAGGTCTTAACCATTGAAAGGAGTGACATGATTTAATGTGTGGTTTACAAAAATCAGTCTGGCTGCTGTTTAAAGAAAGAGTTGCTGGGGAGGGACCAATTAGGAACCGCTGAGGAACCCAGGAGTAAAAGACAGGGCTTGGAGTCAGGCATGGTGGCGAGATGGGAACTGGGATGAAGTCTGGAGATGTCTAGACAGTGGCTGGTTGGACATAGAGGCTGTAAAGAGGAAGGGGACAAGTGGTCCTGAGATTCTAGCCTGACTGAAGGGTAAAAGTGGAAAAACCCATGTGCCATTTAAGAAGCATGAAGTCACCCAGCAAAGGAGCCTTGGGGACAGCTGGGCAGGTAAATCTGGAGCCCAGGAAGAGATCCGGGCCAGACACGGGGGCCTGGAGTCTGGATGGAATATGGGGGCAACTGTTTTCAACTGCCCAGCACACTTATTCATCCCCTTGCTTTTATGATAAAAGCCCAACCCATTCCGCAGTTTGGGGATTTGATCATCACTCTCAACCACAAAGGTGGGCAAGAGACTCAGGCCAGGCCCATATCACAGTGATTGTTTTAAAGATGGGCCAGTAAGCTACGCAAAGCCCAGCAGCACCTTCTCCAGGACTCTGACAGGAACCATCCAGAAAGGAGTGTTCTCCGTTTCTGAAAGATGGCTACTGTGCAAGACAAGCCAGGAGCTGCCAGCGGCCCCCACACAGGAGGGCCATCCTAAGGTGGACACAGACAGCGCCACAGCTGACAGGCAGAGAGCATGTTATAAAACCAGTCAAGAGCCCCTGGAGCCAGCAATGCCTGAAGCTGACTGGAACTCCTTGGGACACCAAGGATAACCGGGCCCATGACAACCCTTGTCTGTCTCTTCCACTGTAGGCTGGTTTACACTGTTATTCACACTCAATGAGTCTTCAAGAACAAGAGTAGTAAGCCAGGGGAAGCTGAGGCCGCCCTGGGCAGCTGTGTAGAGAGCCAAGAGCAGGTGCCAGCAGCCGCCTGGGACCTGAGAAGCCCCTGCAGCCAAGGAACCCCAAAGTCCCCAGAGCCCCTCTTCAGTGTTCCTGAGACCCTTTCACTGCCCTCTAGGCAGTGCCAGGGCAGGGTGGGAGGAGGGGAAACCCTACAAAGGGCAGCTGCAAGGCCTGAGCTCCCTAGCCCCCAGTCCCCAGCCCGAGCCTACCATCCCTGCCCACCCACTCTGGCACCTGGGCCAGGCGGAGTCCTGTGTGGAGCCTTCTTAGGAAAAATGGAACTCATTTCAGTCCCTTGGGCCAGCAAATGACTTCTCTCTGTAGCCCTTAGTGACTCTTCATTCCCATCAAGACTGGACAAAGCAGGTGTCTGGCCAGGATGGCCCCCAGCAGGCATCCCTTGGGTCCCTCTGAACCTCAGCCCTACAATGGGGCTCACAGAGTCAGGCCCCCATGGCCATCACCCAGCACATAGTAGGGGCACAGTAAACTGTGACTTACTATTATTACTTTTTAGGCCAACAGGCTTCTCATTGATTGGGTTTTTCATGAACATATAAGAGTGATGTGAAATTAGCACACCTATCATGTGGCCCTAGAGGTACTAAAAAACTCCTCCATAGCAACGTGATATAACATAAATTCTTCATTAAGCATTATTTTCCCAGGAATTGTGACAAGTCGAACTTGAACCTTTCCCTGTGAATATTATGAACCACTTCTGTCTACTGGCTCTAGAAGATCCTGGAAACTCTATATTTACCAGCCATGTGGCGATAAAGTGCACAGCATGTCTCATGAAGCATGTCTTCATGTGGCATTTCTTGAGTCCCCAACTCCATCTGACTCCGTAAAATGTGCACCCTGGCAGGTCCATGGTCCCAATGTCATGTTAAGGGAGGGACAGCACCTCTCCTCCTACACTCTCCATTTATGGGGGGTCAACAAACCCCACGTCCTGATTCTCATGGGAGCACCCGACCTCAGCCTGGCCCAAGTGATAACCTGGAAGCAGCTGGAATTGTCAGAAAAAGATGTCATCCTGACACCGCTGGGGTCCCTTGCCTCACCACAGAGGGACTGCACCTTAGAACAAAGCCAACACTTGGGAAGATGGAAGCAAGAGACAGCAGGGGTCCTAATGACCCGGCAGAGTGTGGGGTCTAGCCATTACCATGACATGAGCTAATAACTTCCCATTTCTGTTTGGACAAATGTCAGTTTTCCGACACTTGTAGCTGAAAGGATCCTCAGCAATACAATGACATAAGAATCCCCTTGTGCTAAATAGATGAGGATAGTCTTGTCCACAGTAAACAAAGCAGCTACTGCTCTCCTTTAAAAAGGCAGAGCAACAAACTCAGGGCCAGGCAAGTAGACGAGCAGATGTGTGTGGCAGGCCAGGGGCAGGACAAAGGGACCAAAAGGGCCTGTGGCTCTGGGACGGGCATGCCCCACTAAGCGTGAGCTGGGAAACCACAGCTGCCTGCCATGCTCCGACTCCACGGCACCCCCACACGCCTTTCAGGAAGGCTGGTTCCAAGAGCCCTGTGGAGGTGGAGTTCCACAGTCCATCGGTGCGAGAAGGGCTGGTTACGCAGGAGGTTTCTCTATTACAGAATTTCTCAGAGGTCCCAGTGGGCCCCCTTGGATCTGCCAGGCTGAGCACAAAGTGCAGTGTTCCCCTGTTGTCCACTGAACCCCACGGGCTCAGAGCAACTTGTGCAATGCGCAGATTTCTCTTACCCAAATGGGGTGGTGGAGCTCTCCTTCCCAAAGAGAAGTCCAAGGCCCAGGAGCAGCAGCCTGGGAGCTTCAAGGAAATGCAGAACCTTGGGCCACAGCCTAAATGCGCTGAATCAGAATCTGCACTTTAACAAGCCCCCCTGGAAATTTGTACACACACCACAACCTGATGCACCTACTTGGGTGTGTTTCCATATCTGTGAAGAAAGAGCAGGAGGTGCAGGGCAGGGGTGCTGTGTGGCCTGGTGGCTGAGGGCCTGGCTTGCTAGAAAGAGGAAATGCATTTATCCATGTAAAGCCTACTGAGAGGGAGTGCACAGGAATCATGGCTCCAGCTATCACATCTCAGTGTCCACCACCCAAACTTGGGAGCCCCACGGCAGAAGGGGCTGGACAGAACCAGGCCAGACTCCTGCCATCATAGGCCATAGGGTCTTGAGTGAGTCACTCAACCTCCCAGAGCCTCAGCTGCTCATCTGTAAAGCAGGGGTGAGGATCCCTCCCTGAAGGGTCTCTGTGAGAGGCATAGTATATAAAGAAAGCCCCAGGACCTTAGCAAGTAGGCCTATGACTGAAGCGCAGAGGGACTCAAAGGGTTAAAGAATTAATTGATGGATGGAAGGAAGGAAAGATGGAAGGAAGGGAGGAGGGAGGGAGGGAAGGAGGGAGGGAAGGAGAGGGAGAGAAGGAAACTCATAGGCTGCCCTACTGTTTCAAGGCCATTTCTGATTGACACCATTCAAGGCCACTCATGCAACCCACATCCCCTCTCCCAGCTTCGGCCTTCTTTCCGCTCTGGTCTCACATCTCTACCCATATGTGTCCAGTACACGTGACATATCACCATGCCTGTCCGGATCAGGTTGATGCACACCTGGCACCTGTGCACATGCTCTTCCCTCGGCTAGCATTGCCGGCCTGCAACTCATTCTTCAGACAGCCCGCCGAAGCATGCTCTCAAAACCCTGGCCACAGAGCCCCTCAGCCCCATCACTGCTCTGAGCATGTGAGCCCCAGGTGGGCAGTGGGCCAGCCACCTCTCTGACAAGCACAGCCAGCAAACGTACCAGGAGGTGCCAGCTGAACAAATGAACTGCCAAATGAACAAATGGGTGAAAGATACAGTGACGAAGTCTCCCTACACAGGAGTCCACCAAGAGAGGACATCCATGTCAACTCCCCCATCCCACCCCACCCCTGAGCAAATCCCCAGCACTCATTTCCTTTGATTTAGGAAATTCCAGCGTAACGTGAGACACACCTATGAGGTCCAGAACTTCCTTGGAGACAATGGGGATATAAAGGGCTGCACCATGTCACCCCAACTCCTCCAAGGACACTTACAGGTGTTTGCAATACGCCCAGGTTCTAACTAAATCTAGCCAAAGGCAGTGATTTTCCGAAGCAACAAGTGACATTTCCTGTGTCTCCATAAAAAGAACACCAGCGGTTGTGGAGCTCTGGTGTAATTGCTGGCTCTGCAGCTGGCAGGTCGAGTCTGAGGACGGGGACTCAGGAACCGGCAGGGCTGGGAGAACAGCCACTTGCTCAGAGCAGGAGTGCCCTAAACAGCAATTAGAGCAGAACCCACGGTGGGCGGCTTCAGATGTCTGGCCAACACAGCCAGCCTGACCACCACACACCCAATCCAAAATAGAAAACTGCAGTGGCTTCTGCCATGTGCCAGGCCCCCGGGCAGCCGGACAGAACACTGCCAATGTCAGCCTCTTCCCTGAGCATCGATCCAAGCTTCCTTCGAGGCCCCCTTCAGTCAAGCCATGGTCCCTCTGGGCCCCTGGAAACAGGAGAATTTACCAGGGCTCCAGTCACACTGGGTGGCCCAGACAGTCCCAGGAGGGGACTCAGTGTCTCTCCTGTCCTTCCAGGTCTGCCATGGGCACCAGAGCCTGCCTTTCCAAATGCTCCCCTTGGCTCAAATTAGAGAAAACCGACTTTTCAAATAACCAGCTGGAGTTCCACAGGAAACCACAGTATAAAAATCAGTGGCTCCCGGTCAGCCAGGGGGCAGAGGGATAACTGGGCATTTCAGCACCACTGGCTACAACCTGGGCTGGTGCCACCTGCACACACAAAAACAAGAAGACAGGCTGCCAGCACTCGTGCCCCCCACCCCCACCCCCCGGCACCGCCACACACACACACATCACCCACCCATGCTCAAATGCACAGGGTCACACTCAACAGACACTCCAACACACAAATGAGCAGAAACCTACAGATACACACATGCATAAGACACACAACAGCATGTTCATGTTCACACAGGTGCATAGGTACCCAGACACCAGTACATGCTGACATTCCAAAACACATGTGCAAATGGGCACACTCACAGGGATATGCACACACCTGGATGCAAGACAAGATCTGTGCCAGCAGGCAAGAGGGAGACCACACTCTACTATTCGAAAAGGGCTTGGAGACACTGGCCTCCCCCTGCACAAATCACCCCTCTCAGATCAGTCAAAATTTGCCTTTCTGCCAATCAATCCGTTCAGTCGGTGCCCCATGGTCCCTAAGCACACGGGTGCAGAAAAGGTCCTCCATGCAGGCCTTCCCTCCCAGGGGACTCCCGTGTAAGGGCAGTGGACAGAAAAACTTCTGGAGCCCAGGCAAAGCCAGTGAACAGACAGACACTAGGGAAGTGCGAACTCACCAGCCCGTCGCAGTTGCTGAGTGCCACAGAGGAGGCTTCAGCCAGGCCGGCCACGTCTCCGACGTAGAGGCAGGTCCCAAGCAGGGGTTCCACGCGGATGGCGCCTGAGTCGCCTTGCCACTCCATGGTGGCCCCAGGCGCCACGAGGCGGGCATTGGGTCGCAGCCGCAGGTGCAAGTCTCGGCCGAAGACCGTGACATTGTAGAAGAGGCGGCTGCCAGGGTCCTCCTCCTCGCTGCCTCCCAGTAAGCCCGGAGTCTGGGCTGGGGCGGCCCTCCGGGCCCGTACCCCCGCCTGGGCCGTCGCCGCCGACACCACGTGGGACACCAAGCGGCCCTGGGCGTCAGTGCGCACCGGCACCGCCAGGATGCGCTCCGCTCCGTGCCCCAGGGGCCCGCCTGCAACGGAAAGGGGCGTTAGATCCGCTGAGACCTCGGAGCCCCAGAGCCCCCCCACCGAGCCCCACACGCCCCCAGCCCCCGCCCCCACTGCGAAGGCAAGGGCATTCCCCCAGGCAGTCCCTAGAAACTAGCCTGCACCTCCCCGGCTGTCTTCCGACCGCGAAGGGGCGTTAACAGGGCTACCACTCGGAGCCCCGCTGCCTCCCGGGCCGTCCCGCTCTCGGACCCTGCCATCCAAGAGCTCTGGCCCCTGCCCCGTTCCGGCTTGGGGCTCCTCACAGTTCCCCCAGGGAAGGCCCCGTGAGAGCGTCCCCTGCCCCTTGAAACTACCGTCCTTGGCAGGACATGGGGCCGCTCCGAAACCATTCCAGGTTGGCCTCCTACCCATGCGCCTCTACCCCTCGGCGGCCCCCGCCGCCCGGCCTCGCCACTCTCCTCCGGAGCGGCAATGGCTCGGCTCCCCCGGGCACGGGCGGCCTGTCCTCCGTGTCCGGCTCTCGGTCAGCCCGCTGCCGGCCCCCCTGCCTGCACGCCCGAGGCAGGGAGGGGCGGCACAAGGTCCTTCGAACCTCTGGGGAGCCCCTCCGGGGAGCCCCAACCGGTCCTCAGGGCCCAAGGCAGCGCGCTAGGCACCCGGCTCCTCCCGAGCGTCCCCGGACGCGAGCCCGGGAGCCGCCTCGCCCTGGCTCCCCAGGACCCGCCGGGGCTGGCGCTGCGCTCTCCGCCGCGGGGCTTGCCCAGCCCTCCGTCTCCACGCTCGGCATCCCGGGAGCCGCGAGTGCTCCGAGGCTCCCCCGGCCCCAGGCGCCTGGGTGCGCCGCGGGGCGCCCCCTGTGCGACCAACGCGGCCCCGAAGTTGGCCAACTTGGCCCCGGGCGGGGCGCGCAGAGTTTGCCCAAGTCCGAGCGGACGCCGCCAGGGGAGGGGGCGGCGGGGCATGCGGGCACGCGGGGCAGGGTCGGCGACCGGGGTTGCGGGGCAGGGCCGGGCCGCACCTACCTGGGGGGTCGGCGGCGGCTGCGAGCCGGGCGGCGGGCGGCGGCGGCAGGAGCGGCGAGAGCAAGAGCAGCAGCGCGGGGCAGAGCAGGCGGCGGGCGGCTCCAGCCGGCGGATCCATGGCAGCCGGGCCGCAGCCGGGGCCCCGCACTCGCAGCCGGCGCGAAAGTTCCCCGCGCGCCGCCCAGCCCACATCTGGGGGCAGCTGGAGCCGCCCGCAGCTGCAGCACCGCAGGGCGCGGGGCGGAGGAGGCGAGGCGCGGGGCGGAGGGCGGGGAGCGCGAGGGGAGGCGGGGAGAGGGAAGGAGCGAGCGAGGGAGGCGGGCGGGAGGGAGACGGCGAGCGAGGGGGAGGCGGGGACGGCGGGCGCCTCAGCCTGCGGTGACCCGGCGCTTCTTGGCGCGGCCGCCGCCGCCGCCGCTGCGGTTCCCTGCTCGCAGCGAAGCAGAGACACCCGGAGGCGGCGGCAGAGAAGCGCCCCGGGCCGGGCCGGGGGAAGCCCATCGCCGGCCGCCCTGCGCGCGCCCCGCGCCAGCGCGGAGCACCCTCTTGGAGGAGCGGCGCCCTCCAGAGCGAGCAGCCCCATGCAGGGAGTCTCGGCGGCGCCCCGGATCCCAACCGTCAGCCCCGGGGCGGAAGGGGCCGCCTCACCCTCTCTGTGCGCCCTGGGGCAGAACTGGCGGGCGCGGGAATGGGTGGGGAGATAGGACCCCAGAGGTCCGAGGACGCCTTTATAGGCGAGTTCATGCACTGCCGGGGCCACCCCAAAGACCAACTTTTACCCTTATAGAGATAGGCAAGGTTCCCTCGGTCCCCAACTCCTGCCTGCCTGAAGTCCCTGTCCCCCTTATTGCAGCCTCGGAGCACAGCCTCCTCCACCCAGACCTGGGCCCGCTCTCCTAGAGCTCAGGCGGGCTGCCGCCCTCACCATCCTGAATCCCTCGAGGACATTCTAGCCTCCCGGCCTTTTCACTGCCCAGACCCTGCCTGCAATAGCCTCTTTTACTCTACACCCCTTTTCCAAGACATCCTTCTCCAACCTGGAGTATGTTTGCTTTCAAAGCTCATCCACAGTTGGAATCCCTCCTCTCTAGTGGGGCCCTGACCCTCCCATTGCCCAAAGTCACAGTCTTACCCGGCCTTTTGTCCCCCTGCACAATGATCTTCTCACTGCCTCCAGGAAACCCTCTTCTAGGCATGTATCTGTGGAGCATCTCTGCTATGTGATCTCAGGCTTCTGCCTCACTTCCTCAGAGGGGACACCTGTCCCTTTGGACCTTCTCATTCACCCTGCGCCAGGCCTGTGTGGCGAGGGCCTTGGGGTTGGCTCTGGTCAGGCAGGGCCTGGTGACTCCGGCCCCTCCCTGCCCACCAGGAGGGCCCAGTCTTATGGGGAAACACATGACTTACACAGTTCCCTCTAGCTGTGATTTCCTATCCTCCATTCCGTCATTTTCAGGACCTGGGTGTGAGGGCTCAGCAGCTTGATGTCCATCTTCACTGAGAGCTTATTACCTGAGGGTATCTGAGGCAAGATCCAGGCCCCAAGTATGGTGAACATTTGTTGTCAACATTAAAAACGGTGAAGTTGCACATAAGAATTTAGAATTCTGACTTATCCTGAGAAATTGGAAAGCATGGCCACATTGGGCCAATGTTTCTGCTTATCAACCATTAAATGGGAATATGCCCTGCCAGGTGCCATAGATCCCCAGCAAGCACCCACTTTTGTGACCTTTGATGATGCAGCTGATTCCAAGAAAGTGGAAGTGATCAGTGTTTAGGAAGAAAGGGACTCTACAGACAGACATCCTGGAGGATTTCCCATAAAAAGCAGCATGGGTTGAATCCTGAAGGCTGAGGGAACCAGGCAGCCCGGAGTCAGGTCCAGCTAGGTGCTGTCGTAAAACCCATGGCATTCTCCAACTCCTTCCTCCTGTGGCTGACTGTACTCTCATCCTCCTCAAAAGATGAAAGAAACCCAACCAGCAGCCTTCTTCAAGGGCCATGTCCTCCTGTCTCACTCACTTCCCTGCCAGGTTGATAGTTTCGCCATAATCCTCCTACCCCCACCATTGTTATGCCTTTATATGGTATTTAAAGGATTTTAAAGGATACTCTAAATCACTACCATGATGGAAAAGCCAAATTTTGCCATAATTCAAAGACATCCAGCAAAAATAAATAAAATGACAAAAAAAATGTTGTCAAATTCTAGATACTACTGCCTGCAAAAGGTGTTGGAAAAGTGTTGAGACAGACTAGCAGAAGCAGAGACCTTCCCTTTAATGCAATCAGGAGATTGAAAGGAAAATGAAAAGGAATGGATCTCTCACTTTGCAAGTCAATGACATTTTCTGATGGGATTATTTGTAACTAAATTATCTGCTCACTTTGAAAGACCAGCACTAGGATAATTTTTAGAAATCAGGTTTGTCTCCCTGACACTCCTGAGTAAAGCCCTAGCAGCTGTTCCTTCCCACATCACCCCTGGCCTCCTGGGGCTCCACCCACAGACCCCCCACCTTGGGTCTAGCAGGGAGCAAATCACCACCCTTGCCCAGCCCATCCTTCAGTTCCCACCATGACACCCTCTAGGCTGAGTGAAGGGATCAGGCACACAGGCACCACAATTTAGAGTTGAATCCCCCAAGTCAGGAGCCCTTGTGGACTTGGGCCAGCTTCCTGATCACCAGTCTTCAGCTCAAACAAAAAAAGTCACCTCCTATTTCTTCCAACCTCTCTTCTTTTTCTGGAGATGCTGCCCACCCACTGGTGCTTGCTCTCCCTCTGCACCCCCTTCCTCAGGTGAAATGCAGGGCACAGAAATCCCCTGTAGTTCTTTGCTCAAGTCTTCTTACTCAGTCTAGGTCCCAAAGATATCAATTAAGGACCACAGGGCCAACTCAGCTGGAATGCTTGTTTATGTGTGTCATATGTGTTTCTTTTTAGTTGAACTTGAATGTCTTTAGGTCCGGCTTGAACTCTTCTGCTTGATACAGTCCCCACCACTCCCTATCGTCCTACACCTGCCTATATATTGATCACAATCATTACCAGCCTGGTCCCTGAAGGACTGGAGTTGCAACCCTGATCTGGGACAGTCCTGTGTTGTGGGAGCAGGATGAAGACAAATCAGGGTGAACCTGAGCCCACCACCCCCCTTAAAAATTTTCCCAAGGAAGGAGGTGCAGAAAGAGATGGGGCCCTTTCCTGGTCATCTTAGGTGTCACTGATCATCACACATGCCTCGGAGCATGGACTTTAGGAAGGCAGAACATCTTCCTCTGTGCCTGCCCCAGCCCTCAGTGGTGGTGCCCTGCCTTATTCTGAAGAGGAGGGCAGGGCTCTTGGCTCCCCCTCTAGTTTCCAGGCCACATGTGCCAGTACAGACTTCATTAGAGCAGTTCCTGTCCCTTGGTGGCCACATGAAACCAAAAGTTCTGCTCTTGACGAGGCCATGGTCCTCCACCAGCCCTGCCCACACTGCAGGCTACAAGCAGATGGAAGCAGTGAGCTTTCACTGTCCTCCCTCCAGACAAGCAAGCTTCCAGGGGTGGGGGGAAGGGACCTAGACCCTTCAAGTCCCCCAGGGACCTGATGCAGAGCATAACAAGCTGTGAGGTCTTATTACCTTGTCAAGGAGCCTCTGAAGACAGCAGCTCTATGCCCCTCTGGTATCACTGGCTGCAGTGACCCCGTCAGATGCACAGGCAGAGCTCTGGCTGAGAGCGGCCTTGGTAAGCAGTAAGTCAGGGGAATGCTGATGGAACAGAACAGAACATGGAGGCTGGGTGGCCTTTAGGCAGTTCAGTGCTCCCTGCTTTTTGAGCATCCCACCTATACACACACACACACACACACACACACACACACACACACACCCGACAGGGCACTGGGTCAGGCAAAAGAGGAAACATGGGTGGTATCTGGGCAGCAATGTTTTTCACCGCCATGTTCCACACAGAGGTGCCTCCACCACTTCTGGGATCAGTTCTGCTTGGAAGTGAAAGACAAAGTGCATGAAGTTTGGAGGCTTGGGGATCCAGGCTCAGTAAACACCTCTACATGGAGACACAAGCTGGTGTCTCAGACACTATCTAAGCAGTAATGACCCAAGGAAAGGTAAAAGGTCAGTGTCCACTTGTGACTACCCACTTGCACATAAGCTCAACCTGGTGGAGAGGCAGCAAGGCCTAAGAATTTTCATGGGGATGTCTGGGTGTGGCAGGTAGTGGATATGCTGGGCCCACTTAGACCCCTGGGTCCACCTTGTCTGGCCTCTCACAGAGGTCAGGAGGGTTATTTTGGTCTAGTGCTCCCTCTGAGAAAGGCTTCCGGGTCCCTTATGATGCCCCTGGCTTCATGTGGCACAGCCAGCTTAAACCAAGAGGAAATGTACAAGCTCACATACCAGGACGTCAGCAAGTAGGGCAGCTCCAGAGCTCAACCTGCCCCCCTGGGTATCATCTTTGCTCCAACCTGGTAGAAGGATGGCCAGTGACTGACAAGAGGCTGGAGGTGTTACTGGGACAAGCCTGGATTAACGGTCAGGGACTGAATATATATTAGAGGTCAGCCCCAGTGCTCCCCAGCACTCCACTTGCCTTTATGTCTAAATGAGAGCATGGCACAGTCCAGGTTTAGCCCTGCCTGGGGAAAGAAGACATTCCTCACCAGATGCTATGTTTATATCCCATTCCCAGACAGCAGTATCTATAGAGCATGGAGAATTAATTTCTTTACATATAAATGGCATATGTAATTTTGAAGGGCACAATCCTGTTACATTGTGGGGTTTTGTGTTCAAAACCTTTGTAAGCCTAACTGGGCATTTCCTCACTTAAAATCCAGGGACCATCTACAAGCCAATACCTTGTGGATCCCAGGATCCCTAGCCCCCAGGGCTTTCTTCTTCCCATCCTCCCTTTGTGTCAAGCTCCTCTCGACCAGTTAGCCCAACACTACATAGCATCTAAAGTGAGGGCCTTAAACAACAGGAGCTTCCATCTGGGACTGGTAGTGGCGCTGACCGTGGAACCCTAAGGCCAAGACCCACTGGGATCTAGATGTAGAGTTGAGGGTCTTTGGCGATGACTGCTGCCCCTGGGGACTCCCTGGGGGCCCCACTGCTTCTGCAAGGGGAGCCGGACACCTGGTCCCTGCCAAGGCCCCACTGGTAGAAGGAAGGTCCCTCTTGGCTGGTTCCCTCCCAGCAGCTCCAAATGCTCCCTCCTCCCCTGCAGAAACACAGAATTGGACACAAAGTCCCTGGGACATTTAAAGTGGAGTTCATGAGAAACTGGTTACCTCTGCTCCCTGCAAAACAGTGTCCCTTCTAATCATTCCACCTAAAAGTCCGGGGAGCTGGGCTGGGGAGATATATCTGTATCTTCTGTGCAAGCAAGCTTTAAAGCTTGTGTTTTTGGTGGAATAAGTCATCCCTGTGCCCAGTTGCTCTTGCAGGCCCCCTCCAGTGGCTGTAGACAGCACCCCAGGAGAGGACTTCTCTCTCCACATTGTCCCCAAGGCCTTCGGCTGCTCCTCAGGGCCACCTTGTCTCCACATACTTGGCCTCTCCCCTCCTGGGCAATCTCAGTCTTTCCCACCAGTTCAAAGGTCTTTGCTCCACCGACCACCCCAGCCAGGCCCACCCCTGTAAATGCAGTAACCCCCAGGTCTCTCCGTCACATGCGTCAGCCCCAGCTACTCACAGCCCCCATCTCCACCCAGCCCCAGCCCCTGCTCCAGTCCTCCTGGGCTCACCTCTGGCAACTCAACTGCCTCTGGGGCTCCCCTTTCCATTACCCCCACATCAAAAGGGTCACAGCTCCACCTACATTCTCATTAGCTCTGGAATCTTCCCTCCCTTCCCTGCCACTCCTTCCATTCCAGGCCTGGTCACTTCTCCTGGCCATGGCTGCCTCACCCACAGGATCATCCCATCAGCCACAGGGCACCTGAAGTTGAGCCTGTTGACAAGAGTGGCTTTCTCTCCTGCTAGCCTGATGGGGTGTCTCCATCTCAGTGACTCGCCCTTGGCCCTCAGCCTCCCCACACCCCGTTTCCTCATGTGTAAGGCTGGGATCGCATCCTCCCTTCCAGTCTCAAGCAGAGCTTGGGGCCCAGCACATGGCCTGTTTCAGTGCAAAGGGGATGTGAGCAGCCCCTATTGCAGGCTGGAGGCTGAAAATACAAGTGCGCCTCTGGAATAATGAAGCAGATCTCTGAATTCTCCACCCTGTTCCTGTTGCTGTCCGGGGGGGCCCTGGTTCCCTGAGGTTGCCGAGAGCAGAATTACAGCACGTCACAGCTCACCAGTGTTGATGATTTCAACTCCTTGACGTGGTTCTGAGGCTGCTTGGGCTCTGTCAGTCACTTTCCAGGCATGTGACCTTGGGAACCTTAACCTTCCTGTGCCTCAGTTTCTTAAACTGTGTAACAGGCATAATAATCTCACCCACTTCACAGGGTGATGTTTGAGAATTAAATGATGTAACACAGGAAGGGCTCAGCTGCTACAAGCAGAGCAGGCCCTCCATCCCTCACTTGCTCTTGTTCCCCATCTCTCCCTGTACCCAATTGTACACATAGTACAGCACTGGGCTGCAGACACCACACTGTGTTCATAGGAAATTTTCCAGAGTATTTTGACCACATGCTTTTGTTGCATTATCACTGACTTTAGAACCAAAGCCTGGCTATATTGCAGGACACAGATGGCTGCGATGCCAAGGTTGGTTTTGGCCTGATAAACAACCTTGCTGGAAACTTGGAGGAAAGACTGTGATCAACAAAACACAGCCTGGTGCATAGTAGGTGCTCAGTAAATATTTGCAGAATGAATCAACAAAACAAGATAATTTCCAAAGATAGATGCTATGAAGAAATAAAGAGAGGCCCATGATACAGAATGTAGAAGGTGGGCAAAGGTTTAGGCTAAAAGCAGATCAGAGAGAAGTTAGCGGGAATGGGCAATCTAAGAGATGGGCATCTCAAGCAGAAAGACCAGCACTTGCAAAGGCCCTGAGGTGGCGAAGAGCTTTCTCTGCTCCAGGGACAGAAGAGCGGTGAAGCTGGAGGGTGGTGAAAGAAGGAAGAGATGAGGTGAGAGAAGCACCCAGGGGCTCACAGATGAAGCAGAGCCTTCAAGTTCTCAGCCAGGAGGTTGCATTTTTTTCTAAGTGGAGGATTTAAACAAGAGACTGAAGAAAGATCATGTTCATCTCAAAATGCTCTAGGAGCTGGGGCTTCCTGGCTCCCTTCTCAGGAGTAGGATCACACATGTCATGCCCTATGACCATCCCCATCTGCCCTGGCAGAGGTGACCGGCCAGGTGGGGTCCCACAGTTTCCCTCCCCTTTTCTTGAGTGGAAAGATGAAGACACTGGGGTCAGTGTGACACAAGGGCATCTGTTGGTGATTAGCAAAGCTCTTAGGCAAACTATCTCCCTTGATCCTCATGGCATCCATCAAGGTGCCAGGGCAACATCTCCACTTTCAGATGAAGAAGCTGAAGCTGGTGGATGGTAGTCCCTAGGGGGACAGCACTGATGGGACCCCACCAACTCCCTCCAGAACTTGAGGGCTCACTACCCACGAGGGTGTTTCTCTGAGACCCCTGTCTGTCTGGGGTTCAGACCAAGAACCCTTCCTATAATCCCTTTCTCTGCCCACAGTAGCAGAGTCATTAGCTTTTGCTTATAAACTCAAGTATTGTAACTGGTGCATAAGGGACTGCCAACTGGTAGCCCACAGGGCTTTGTTTTTTAACTCAAATTATTTGCTAAGATTTTTAAAGCTCAATAGAGTTCTCATGAAAATATGCATCTCTTGCTTCTCTTGGGAAAAAATTTAAAAAGCGTATCTGGCCACCCTGGGCCTGCTGGGCCATGGGGCAACCATGAGCTGGAGCAGCATGGTACCACAGCCTACAGAGGCTTTGCTGATCATTGGAGACATCGTGGCCACCACCTTCTGCATGCAGAGCCTACCTCTGCCTTCTTCACATGGGGAGGCTGGGACTTGGGCCTCTGGCCCCAGGCAGCCCCAGCAGGCCCGTTAGGCACTGGCAGCCCCAGGTGGGCAGCAGCTCTCCAGTTAGCCTGCCTCAGCATTCCTCCAGTCAACCCCAGGTTTCTCTGCTCTCTCACTGATGGACCTCCACCATGGCCTCAGGTTGCTGGAACTTTCTAAGAGGCTCCTTTTCATGGTCTCCCCATGGTACCAGTGCCCCCTGCAGCCCACCAAGTGGGGCTGGGAAGACAGAGGTGCAGGGTGGCAGGTGGGGGGACCCACACGACTCCCTTTCCAAGGCCTGGGAGCTTGCCAACAAGTTCAAATGAATGGAAGGCAGAAAACCAACTCAGGGCACCTGACAGGCAACTGGCTCTGGAGACGGGAGGCCAGAGCATTCATTTGCACATGTGTGCACCCACACACACACACACACACACCGTGCCCCCACCTGTGTTGGTGCATGTGCACAAACAGGCATGCAGACACACACTGACCCCCTGCCCATGAACGCCACAGACCAAGACACACAGACACACGCTCCAGAGCCCATGCAGGGCCCGGCCTCCCTAATCGCATTTCTGAAAATGAGAAGAAGGAAATCGAATGAGTCAGGCAGCGGCTGTTCCCCCACGGCGATTTCCCATCTCCGCATGGCAGCGGGGCAGCCTGAGCTCTCAGTGGAGCCCCAGACTCCTTAGCAACCCTGGCGGGGTCTGCATTGCAAGCTGATCCCCAGCCTTCCCAGGCCTGCGGGCTCTGCCACGTCCTCACCTGCCCTGGCCGTGAAGGCTGTGGACACAAACTGCCACCTCACCCAGGGGTGTGGTAATGGTAGGAGGCTCTGGCCTGCTTGCTGGGGCAGCTGAGGCTCCCAACAGACTTTCCACTCTCAAGCCCTCTCCTGAGCCAAAAACTCCTGCTTTTCACCACCATTACTAAACTCGTTATTGAATCATTATTGCCCCGTGTCTCCAAGCCATGACTGGGCTGCAGCTTCACAGATGATCCCTCCCCAGTGAGTCTGTGCAATGATGTCTGTCCTCCTGACCCACTCTGCAGACCCTGAGATGGGGACCCCTCTCCTCCATTACAAGCCAGACCCTCTGTTCCACACAGCATCTCAGACAGAACCTAAACAGGTCACTGTTGGCCATAATTTCATCTTCAATTTTTAAGCAGCAAAGCACATTATCAGCCACACTGTTATACCTGAGGTCAGCTGAGACACTCAGATCTTCTTTATATAAACAGAGTAAAACCTCCCCCTGCCCCCTGGATGTTGGCAATGAAGATTTTGAATGCAGTTGCAGGCTTCATGGTTTCCTTTTACTGGCTCCAACCTGTAAGACAATGGTGTGCACAGCTGAGCACAAGCAGGGTCACAGGCTGGACAGCTTCAGGGATGACCCCCATCTGTCCTGAGGGACCAAGGCCCTACTCTCCTGAATCCTCCCAGGGCACAGGAGAGACCTGAAAATTTCAGGGCTAGGGTGGTCCTGGACAAAGATCCTGAGCTGGGGGAGCAGCAGGCAATGAGGGCAACTTGGCTCAAGGTCCCTCAGAGGCTCTCCACTGACACATGGCAGCAGGGAAATGGATGCCTCCAAATGGCTGGATAGCCTCTCACTAGAAACTGGACCTTGGCCTCCCTCGACCCTGGGCCTCCACCTTCTGGACCTTGGACTCAGCCCCACTGGACCCTCAGCCTTGGTCTCACCACCGCCAGGTGTTGCCTCCCGCTGTCCTGTAGCCTCCCCGGGCTGCAGCCTCTGTGTTACCAGTGCAGCTCCAGCCTCACCCTCCTTTCCCCGGGAAGCTGAGGCTCCTGAGGAAACGCCTTCTGCAGAAGGCCTGCTCTACCAAGCAAGCTGTCATCCTGGAGAAAAAATAAAAACCTCCCAGCCTCACTTATATCCAACTTGGTCTGTTGTGCAACTTTGCAGTACAGAATGTGCATGTGCCCAATCTCCCCTCTGTTGCATAATTTTCCAGCTGTTTCCAGGACTGTTTCATTCTTCGTCTGGCATATTTCACAAGCCATATATAAAAATGAGATACATGTAAATATAAAGTTGAGCATATGTGTGCAGCGCAACAACAAGTGTGAAGCAAGGGGAGGAGGGTGGGCCAGGACTTAGCCAAAAGGCAGATGAAACAAGTGTAAACATTTTGCATGCCACCTTCTAGAAGTCTGGGAGAGAAAGCGAACTTGGACTCGATTTAAACTTAAAGTGAGACATTCGTCCAGTAGAATTGATTTCAGTTCGGTAGTGTTTTTAATCTCCCTCTTCTCAGTAGTTTTTTTTTTTTTTTTAAGCAATCCCTAAAACCCCACCATTTTGTAAAATAAACTCTGTGGGCATCTTCTTGCCAAGTATTTCTTAAGAGCATAACCCCAAATGCCCTTGTAGGGGCAGAAAGGCATCGAGATGACAAAGCCCTATAGCACCTTGTCATCTATACAGGACCCTCCACGGAGACAAGCTCAGCACTGCCTCCAGGTGGGAACCCAGGGCTGCTGCTGGACCCGCCCGGGGTTTCCATGTCACGTAGGAGGACCCTCTCTGCCTGGCACCAGGATCTGCCCAGAATGATGCCTGCCCAGGAAGCCCCTGCATAGAGGGACACCCCAGCACCGGCCAGTCTGCACCCCAGGCCACAGGCTGGAAGCTGGCGGACAGAATCCTGTCCACAGGTGTGTTCGGCTGGGACAGCACAGTGATTTTCTTTTTAAAAGTTGGATAAGATACATACCTATAAAAAATTTGGAGATTTAGGATTGGAAATCTAGATTCTAGGCTCCTTGTGACAACATCAAGCTCCCTGGAAACACTGGGCTGGCGCTCCAGCATGGCAGCTTGGACAGAGTAAGGAGGCTGCCAGCTCTCTGCCCCCTTCCCCACGGGTATCAGGTAACTCAGCCCCAGAGCCTGGGCTGTTATCCTGGGGCTCACAGCTCTGCAGGTGGGCCAAAACAGCTCCCCTGACATGGCAGGTCTGGGGACAGCTGTACCACCTCTGCTCCACAGGGGCTTATATTGGGCCTAGGGGGCAGGGACAGCAGTTCCCAGCGGCAGATCATTTCATAGAGGAGGTCAGAAGCTTCTAGAAGGAAGAGTTTGAAAGTGCAATGCCTCTGAAACCTGGGCTCCAAACTGGAGCACCTTCCCTTCCAGCCACATTCCCTCAGCCAGGCAAGACACATGGACCAGTACACATGAGTGGGGCTGAAGTACTCCCCATCCTGGAGGGAGGCTGCAAAGTCATGAGCAGGGGTGTGTAGGGATTGGATAGTATCCTCCCAAGGAATGCATCAGCCCAGAACCTCAGAAAGGGACTTTATTTGCAGTTGGGGTCTTTGCAGGTAAATTAGTTAAGACGAGGTCAGACTGACTTCGAGCGGGCCACTAACCCCACATGACTGGTGTCCTTGTGAGAAGAGAAGTGGAGACAGAGAGACAGAGATGCCAGGTGATGAGAAAGACAAACATAAGAGGGAGGTGTTGACAAGCCAACAAACACTGAGGATAGCCAGTGACCACAGGAATGTAGGAGAGAGGCACAGAACTGATTCTCCCTCAGGAAAGAAACTAATCCTATGGACACCTTGATTTTGGATTCCTGGCTCCCCGAACCATGAGACAATACATTTCTGTTGTTCTAAGCCAGGCAAGTGTCTGGTCATTTGTCAGAGCAAGCCTAAGAGACTACAGGATGGGTGAGGAACTGGGAATAATGATACCGCCTGTGACACTGCCCTCTTGGACACAATTACTCAAGACCCTCCCACCTGCAAAATACATGCTCTCCCACCCAAGACACCAAGTCCAGAATCTCATATTCTAAGTCAGATCTGGATGCAGCTACTCTTGTTCCAGAGAAATACGGAACAAAAGGAGCTGTCTGGGCCCCTTCTCCCATCCACCCCCTCCCACGGCCTCCCAACATGCAAAGTTAGAGCACAGACAGGCTCACACAATAAACACTTCAAAAGGCTGACAGGAGGCCCCAAACCATGTCTGGTCCATAGCAATTCTTAAGTCCTGTTGGGCAAACACTGCCAGGTACCACTTCCCTGGGTAAGGGATGCTCTGTAATTAGGCTCCAGGGCCACTCCCCAGCACTGGAGCCTCAATTCTTTGTTGTCAGTGGCTCTTGGCTCTACTCTCTAGGGGATCATTCCTTCTCTGTCAGTCTCCTTAGTTACTTCTGAGAATTATAGGAAAATAGGCCCTTTGTGGCAGCTGAAGATTTTCTTAGTTTGCATCCTGCTCATTAAAAATTAGTGGCCTAAAGATTTTTTCTTCCATTTTGAATAGTCTTAGTCTTTTTTTAGTCCAGACCGGTGGGTTTTTGCCAATACATCTCACAATACAGGAAAAACTGTGGGTTTCCTATGTATTTGATTGCATGTGCCTAAAGCCATATTTGCAGTTCATTTAAAGACATGCCTCTCTGCACCTAATTGAAGGTACTGTGGGCAACTCACACTTCTTCAGAACCACACCAGTGATTTTTCTAGAAACTAGGCACCATTTAATTCTTCTAGAGACCTTCATGGGGTGTAAGAGCTGTGCCTTTGATTCACTCTATGTCCCCAAGCTATATGTTAACAGCCATGCCCTTGATTTGATTTTTCTCCCAGGCTCTATCTTAATTGGAGAATCTTTGATTGGATGAAGAAGCTGGAGATTAGAAATAGTTTTATTTTTCAACCCAGCAAGTCCCAGATTTTCCAGACTCTCTCCCTTTCCTGTCAATTATTTCTGGGATCTGGCTAGGTTGTCCCTGATTTGTCTTTTCTTTGCAGAACCACATGCAGTGCAGGCAGAAGGATCTCTCTCAGGCCTGCAACATTCTGCCTGGACACCCCATCCCAAGGCCGTGACTATATTAGGTGCACTTTCCAACTTCCAAGTTATTGCAAGCAACAGTTTTAGTAAATGTGTCACCACTCCCTAACACAGGCCACCATCTTTCCAGCTTCCTATAACAGTGTCTGGTTCCAAAGTCAGGAGCACATATTGCAGTTTCTGTTCTAGTTACCAATTTCTGTAGCACTTGCCCATTGCCTTAATAACACTGCAGATAAAACTGCCCTCAAACCTGGCAACTTAGAACAACAATAACGTATGCTCAGGCCCACAGCTCTGCTCCAGAGTATGCATCCTGGGGCCCAGGTGAGCCAGCTGCATATAGCTCCCAGGGGAAGCTCATATCATGGAGGATGTCAGAAGCTTCTAGAAGGGAGAGCATTAAAGCACCATGCCCCTTAAGGCCTGTACTCCAAACCAGCACACTGTCTCTTCCACTCACACTGCATGGGCCAGGCGAGCCACAGGCACAGGGTGGGACATCCACTCCATTCTAGAAGGGAGAGCTGCAAAGTAGCCTGGCCCAAGGCACAGACATAGGGATGAAAGAAAACCTGGGAATCATGACACAATCCAACACACCCTGGAGCCCATTTTCCTTGTTTGACATTTTTCACACCATGAAAGCACTAGTGGCCATAGCAGGTGAAACAATTCCAAGTCACGTGAAGAAAACGCAAATACCCCTTCCTTTCCACTTCCCTCTCCTGTGGACAGAGAAGGATGGGCTGTGTGGCATGCGAGGAAGCCAAGGAGGGAAGAGGGAGCAAGAAGGGAGCAGAGACAGGGCTGCCTGGCTGGCATCTCTCCAGCCCTGCTTTCAGCCCATGGGAGGCAGGAAGGCTCTTTCCATCCCGGATTCATGAATTGCTCCCACCCTCATCCTCCACACCAAGTCCCTAGTTTGCTCACAACAGTTCAGACAGGTTTCCCTTCTGTGTTAGGATCACGTGGCCACTGCACCACTGCATGGGTGAAGCGACAGAAATGTCCTCTCTCCTGGTTCTGGAGGCAGAAATCAAGGTGTTAGCAGGGCTGCGCTCCCTCTGGAGGCTCCAGGGAGAATCTGTTCCTCGCCTCTCCCAGCCTCTGGTGGTGCCAGCATCCCTTAGTTCATGGCCACATCTCTCCAATCTCTGCCTCACTGGCCACATCACCGTCTTCTCTTCTGTGTGCATTTATGTCAAATCTCCCTCTGCCTTCCTCTTATAAGGCCACTTGAGGTTGCATTTAGGGCCCACCTGGATAAACCAGGAGAGTCTCCTATCTCAGAGTCTTCAGTTTAACCATATCTGCAAAGGCCATTTTGCCAAATAAGGTCACATTTACACTTTTCTTGCAACCACCCATCCCTGGCAAGGACATGGAGTTGGCCAAGACCACACCCAGCATGGGAGAGGCCAGTCAGTGAGCATGGGGTCTTATCTGCCCAGAGCAGAGGGCACCCAAGAGAGACAGCAGCATGGGCAAAGGCTGAAGGCATGAACATGTACCGTGTGCTCAAGAAATTACTCAGGATTCAGCTACATGATCTCCACAGGGGCCACAAGGGATTGCCAAAGGGCACAGGCACTTGTCTCTGTTCTCTGAACCTATAATTAAGTCCAAGCCAGGAGCCGCATTTCCCTAATGAAAATGTCTTTTATCTGTGTAGTTCACCCTGTAAAAGGAAAGCCCTGCTTTGATGAAACCAGTCCTTTAAAATGAAACATTTTGTCAAAAGCCATACCATGATCCCCATGAAATTAAACCAGGAAGGCAGATATTCTAAATGCCCCAGACACTGGTTTTGATTTTTTTAATTGTCAGTTAAATTAAAGTTGGGCCATGGAGACTCAACACTCAGCTTGCCTTCCTGGAGGGAAATGCTCTGATACGCCTCCCCTGCCGCATCTTCCTCTACAAAGCTCTCGGAGGTTGAATGCAGTTCTTACCTGTAGGCCTCTTTCAGCTCTGGGGCTGGAAATCAGGAAGACACCTGGGGGACCAGAGCTATTCAGATAAGTGGGGAGCTCACTCCAAATCAGACCCTGTCCCAGGATACCCAGAGGGGCCCTGTCCAGCCACACAGAGTCAGATCCACAGGACTGGGTGGATCAATCATGATTATATGACAAGTGACAGAAACTGACTTGGTAGGACTTAGACAAAAACTGAATTTTTTTCACAAGATTAAAAATCCAGGGATAGTTTGGCCTTGGACATCTGAAATGATGTCCCAGAACCCAGTTTCTTTCCCTCCAAATTTCTTCCCCACTTCCTTTGGTTCACTCCTTTCTCAGATAAGAAGTCTCCTGGTGGTGCCAAGAGGGGTGGTGCCAAGAGGGCTGCTGCAACTCCAGCTTCACATCCTCATAACCTCATACCCTGGAGGGAAACAGACTGCTTCCCCCAAACTCAGAGTTCCAGGTATTTTAAGGACCCAAATGGGTTCAGGTGCCCATCCCTGAACCCATCCCATGGTCAAGATGATGAAATTCACTGAGGGGTCAGGCCTGGGCCATGTGATTTAACCTCAGCCTTGGTGGCCCCAGGCTCAGGTGCAGCCCTACATCTTGGATATGAGAATGTCTTTGGGGTGTGCTTGTCAAAAATAGATGCATAGCATGTATATCAGCCACTAACAACTCTCACTTGCTAACACATCATGGGCCCTAGTCCCAGAAGGTAGCTACAAGTACCTATTGCCTTCTCCTAATAGCTGCTAAAAAGCCCATAGCTGCAATTTGTTCAAACACTCCTGTATTTATTGACATCTTTAGGTTGTTTGCAGGAGTGTGTGTGTGTGTGTGTGTGTGTGTGTGTGTGTGTGTGTGTGTGTTACTACCAGTAGTCTTACAGTAAACATCCTTGCTTCCCTGTATATTGTATACTGGTGCTTTTATTTCTTTAGGATAAAATCCTCAGGGTGGGATTGCCAGATTAATGCATATTTTAAATGTAACAGACATCACCAGCCTTTTCCAAAAGGACTAGCAATCCCCACTTCCATCAGCAGTGTGTGCAAGGGCCCTTCCCCCACATCCCTGCCACTCAGGGTGTCACTGTGCTTTCAGGCTTTTGCTAGCCTGCCATGTGACAGGCATCTCCAGCCTTAGGCTTCACCTCCTGACCACCCGAGGGGAGGCTAGGCATGGTCGATCTGGGCTGAGGGGTCAGAGATGGCTTCCCTGAGGCCATGAGCTCCTGGTATGGCTAACTGACTTAGGCTGGAGAAGAAGGAGGGGACGGGAGAGGAGGAAAGAGCAGAATGGAGGCTGAGAGGACTCCGCATGTTGGGTCCAGGAGAGCAGGGTGGTGGAGTGGCCAGGGAATAGGGCGCGGAGGGCACAATAGTGGCCAGGGGCTGCAGCCAGCACCAGGGTTGTAGCCTAGACCCTCCAAGTCAATGCCTTTAAAGGGGATCCCTTAGATTATGTCAGGAACTCTTCAGGGCTCCCAGCTCCCATTCCGACCCAGCTGTCATCAGTTAACCATCACCTTACGCATGCCCCTTCCCCTCTGGGCCTCAGTTTACCTATCTGTAAATTCAGAGAGCTGGCCCAGTCTTAGTCCTTTCAGCTTTAAAATAGTCTTAAGTTGTCCAGTGAAAGCTTGAACAAGCAGCCGCATCAGATACTCATTAGTTAGAAAACGTTTTTAAAAGCGAAGGGAACTCCACAGGAGCCGCATAGCAGAGCAGGTTGTCAGAGGGAATTCCCTAGAGCCAGTTTTGGCGACCGTGGGACCCCTTCCCCCCTGCCCCCGCTGCCACCGTCTCCCAGGGAGTGGCTGGGAAAGGCATGGCTTCACCCCAATGGGGACCTTTTCTATAGGGTCCTGCCCCAGAGGACTGCCTGCCTGTGGGAGGGGGTCAGGAGCAGCCAGCTGGAGTCTCCTTGCCCACACGAAGGAGCTCAGAGCCTGAGGAGCACAGGGAAGAGGCTCCAGGAATCTGTAGACTGCAGAGCCACCTACGTCCCTGCAGTGGCCCTGGCCTGCGAACCCTCCCAGCCAGTCCTGCTCCCCAGCTGCACCACCCCCTTCTTCCTGCCTGCAAGAGAGAAAGTGAGCAGCAGAGACAAGGAGACACCACCCCTTCCCCAGGCAGACAGCCCTGAGCTGGGGAGGAAGGCGCCTTATTACTGGAAAAGATTGAAATGCTAACTGAGGTGCTAGATGGGACATCTAAAGGCACTGGAAAAACACGGCATTTGAGATGTCAAATGACCGTGAGACATTACCGCAGGGCCGGCTTGGGTGAGGACCCGGAGTTGGTCACGGCTGGACGGGCCCCCTGTCCTCTCCCCTGGCTCCTCCAGGCTGCACGGAGAAGCCCTTTCAGCTCCTTCCCTCAAACCTCCATGCTGCCCCTTATAGACTAAGCACCTGCTGGCACTTCTCCACCCATGAGAGGCTCGGAACAACCCCCAATGGGCTAATTTGGGCAATAATGGAGATGTCCTCGTCCTCCCTGCCCAGATTAGTGGGAGGGTTCATGGAGCCCCCACTGGGCCAACAGCCTGGGATTTCAGGGCCCTGACTGTCCTCTGCCACACACCCCAGCCCCACTCCTCAGCAGATGTAGACCCAGCACCCTCTTCCAGGAGATAGGCTGAGGTGCCCGGGGGCCCCATGTGCGCAGAGGATGGAGGGCTGGGTGGGGACCGCCAGCAGCACCCTTCCAGGGTGTGCAGGGATTGGAACTCAGCACAGGGTCCCAGCTGGGCCTCAGGCCACCTCCAGGGCACCTTTTCAACCTGAGTGGTGGGGCCTGGGCCTCTCTTTTCTTTGCCCACTGTCCCCCATTCTGTCCTCTCTGGGCCAGTGTCCCAGGCCACTCCACCTTTGCCTTTCATGAGGTGGGCTGTGCCTGTCTCATCACCAAACCTTCTGAGCCTCACCTTCCCTCTGACCTCACGTGGATGCAGGCTGACATGCAGGGATGGTGAGGGCCACAGGGGACTGGAAAAGCCGGGTGTCCATCCCGGAGCCCTGCTCAGCAGGCAAGGGCCCAAGGGCAGCACCTCAGATCAGGACTCTGGGGACAGAAGCAAAGCCTGTGCAAGCGCATGAGGAGGGAGGGACTGGGGCAGCTGTCCCCAGTCACTCTCTCTATGGATAGGGGACATGGACTCATAGTAACCACATCCCCACACCTGTGGCAGCACCATGCAGTGTGGGTGAGGGCGGTGAAGCTTACTGGGAAGTCGTGAGCCTCTGCCCTTCCGGTCCACGGGGCTCCAGGGAGCTTTGAACTTGTGACCCCAGCACCCAGTGAAGGGGCAGCATGGGATGGAATGACAGCATGGGGAGCCACCAGGAAACCTTCCCACCGACCTTCTCGCCCTGCTGGCCTGTCACACATGTAAGGGGTGGGACTCAGCTGGGCAGCTGGCCCCCAGGGCAGCGGTCACCTCCAAGCCGGTCACGTGAGTTCCCTGACGCAGGGTCTGCCGCCGGTGACCACAGGCTCTCAAGGCACATTTCCCACCCCGAACGGCTTCCCCTCCCACGCTCCTCTTGTCTCATCGGGAGCCCCACAGAGACCAGCTGCTGCTCCAGCAGTAGCTCAGGGCTGATTCCACAAGGCCTCCTGCTGCACGTTAGGCCAACGTAAGGGCCAGAGTGAGCACAGGCCCAGACCTGCTCCCACTGCTGGACGAACCCAAGGTCTGCGGTGGCTTGGAGGGAACCACTCCCTCCTTTGGGGCCCGCCTCACCCACAGGGACACCCGTCAGGCTGGGGGTAGATGCCAGCTGCTTGCAGGGGTTGCCGGCCACCAGCATCAGAACACAAGCCTGATGTGACGCCCCAGCAGACCCGCTGCCCAGGAAGCAGAGTGTCTCCCGCCAGCATGCACAGTGCCCTGTCGCATCACAGCCAGAGCCCGGCACCCTCACCTCCCCCCCCGACCTCCAGGACCTCCAGCCAGTCGCCTGGTGCAGTCCGTGGAGTTGCCTCCAGGCAGTCTCTCAGGCCCCTTTCCACCTCCTCCAGCTCCCCAGCCACCAGCCACAAAGCAGCAGCCTGTCTGCAAACCTACCCTACACCCTCCCCCCACTCAGTCACTCTGCCCTCAGGGTTCAGCCCAGGCCCTTCCCTGGACTTCCCAGCTGCAGGCTGCCACCCCATCCTTCCCTCTGGGCCTCCCCCAGGCCCCACCCTCCTGCCCTCTGTGTGGTCCCTGTTCCTGGAAGACACCTGAGGCATCCCTGCCTCTCTACCAGGCTTCCTCCACCTGGAATTGCCCCTCTAGCTTCTGCCCCAATCCTACCCATTCAACTGGGGAAAAAAAGGCCCCAGCCACCAACCTGGGCAAAGACACAGGCCTCTCCAAGGGCCAAGGATGTGTGGACAAGACACCAGCCAGCATTCGTCTCCCCGGGTGGGAAGGGCCTTGCCAAGCCCCGGGAAGCGGGTCCTTTCCCAAGTTCCTGGCGGGCTGTGATCAGTTCTGGCTGGCCTCTTACACCTATATCTGGAAGCTGAGGTCTTTTCCAGGGTCACACAGTACCTGGTGCACCACTTTGGCCTCCCCATCGTGGAGAGAGAAGAGGTGATGAGCCGGACCCCCATCAGGGTCAAGTTTGAGAGCCCCTCTTCCACGGTCTCAGGAGCCAGTCTGATAGACACTGTCACCGAGGAAAGCTGTTAGCAGGCCCTGCCCTGGGTTGCTTGCCCCCGGAGTGGTGGTTATCAGCGTGGTACCACCTACAGGGGAGGGGAGGGGAGGGCTCGGATGCGAGGCCTCCCTCTCCCCAGGCCCCAGCGGCAGGTTTCAGGGGGTAGGAGTGAGCGATGATTTAGGAGTTTCTCTCTCCCAGTGCTCAGCGCCAGCCCCCTTTCCTCCATAGGCCTTCTGCCTCTGCCCTCCTCACTCCCCTACCCGCATTATGGGGAGAAGTAGGGAGGGGCTCTAGCCCCCTCATCCTGCCTCTGGCAGTGAGTGACCTGAGTTGGGGATGTTAGGGTCCCTCCCACCACAGCTGCTGGGCCCAGAGGCCCTCCTGGCCACCTCTCTATCTTAGGATGTCATTAAAAAGATGGGTCTCAAAGAAAAATGTATAAGATTAAAAACCAATCCGTATGTATATACAATGGAATATTACTCAGCCATATAAAGAAAACAAATCCTACCATTTGCAACAAATGGATAAAGCTAGAGTATTATGCTCAGTGAAATAAGCCAAGTGGAGAAAGACAAGTACCAGATGACTTCACTCATATGTGAAGTATAACAACAAAGCAAAACTGAAGGAACAAAACAGCAGCAGACTCACAGACTCTGAGAAGGGCACTATATTTTGCACTTACAATATAAGTAGGTCACGGGGAAGACAGTAGAGCATGGAGAAGACAAGTAGTGACTCTATAGCATCTTACTACGCTAATGCACAGTGACTGCAGTAGGGGGGTGAGGACTTGACAATATGGGTGAATGTTGGAACCATCGTAAGATTGTATGTCAATGATACTTTAATAATTTAAAAAATCTATCAATCTATGTAACCCAATGGGCAGCAGTTCCTGATATCCACCTTAGCAAGAAAAAGCTTGCCAGTGTGCCCACGGGGCCTGTACAAGTTTGGTCCCTTCAGTGTGGTGTGTAATAACAAAATAGAAGAATGATGAACATTTCCAAGGAAAAGCAGACCTGCTGAATAAGTGGCCCCCCAGCCCAGAAGGAGACCCTGTAGACCCCTGGCAAGGATTCCCATTCGTGCTATCCTGTGAAAAATGCAGGTGGCAGAGCTGAGGCACATCCAATGCCACTGACAGACGGCAAAAACAGCCCTGGGAAGCGTGACACAGAGGGGCTCTGGCTCACCGGGTGGGGTGCTGTGCATTCTTGCTGCAGCCTACCACTTTCCAGGGTCATCTGCTCCTGAGGGTCCCATCCACAAACTCCCAGTGCTGGTCATGTGCCCCGGGCTGAGTACCAGGCATGGAAATAATGATAGTTAACATCTATGTTAGTTTACCAGGGCTGCCTTAACAGAATGCCTTAACATGAATACTTACTTCCTCACAGTCCTGGAGGCTGAAGTCCAAGATCAAGGTATTGGCAGGGTTGGTTCCTTCTGAGGTGCACACTGTTTTTATCATCCTCATGTTACAGATGAGAAAACTGGCTCAGAGAGGTTAGGGCAATTGTCCAAGGTCACCCGGCCATAGTGCTGTCCAGCCTCTCATCACTGCAGCTGCTGCATTTTCTCTACCACCTTCTCAGCCCCATGCTGTGTGCACCTTGTCTGTCCCCCTGCTAGAAGGGGGTCTGTGACAGTAAGAGTGGATTGTTCCCCCCCGATGCCTGGCATGGAGAAGGTGCTGGATGAAGCAGTGAGGACCAGAGAGGGGCATGTTCAGGCTAACACGGTCCCTGCCCTTCAAAGACTGCAGCCCCCAAGGGGCTTCTCTTCCAAAGCTCTGCTCAGAGCTGAGTCCCCTGGCAGCAAGCCCCAGCAGTCCCAGCCCCAGGCCTGCCCAGACACGGAGCCTGCAGAGCCCTTTGGTAAAAAATCAATGCCACAGCCTGTGAGCAGCTGGGCCTTGCTTTCCAGGGCTCCACCGTATCCCAGCAACATCACGCACCTCCCCTTGTCTGCAGGCTCCGAAGAACAAGCTGCTTTCAGATGCCAGGACCCAGCCAGTGCAGGCTCAAGTCTCCGAGCCTGCAACTTCCATGCAGGGCTCCCGTGGGCTCACATCTTGGGCCAGACACCCATCCCCAGTGGGCATAGCTGAGAAAGGTGTCCAGGTCAAAGCTGCTTAATCCTCTTAGATTTCCTGCAGGGAGGCCTGTCTGAGATGCAGGCAGCTAAGACTTGACAAGAATCTGTAAATAAAAGCATGTGCAGGATGTTTTCTGGAGTGGCTGCTTGAATCAGGAAGGTATTATTCTCATGCTCAGAGATCAGCTACAGAACTAGGTGCTAACCAGACCCAGGGAGATTCCGGGCCCACCCTCTCCTTATCTGGTGGGAGCCGCGGTCAGGCATCAACTGTGTGGTCAGCGCACCCTATTCTGGAGTACAAGGAGCCCGGCTGACAGAGCGACCTTCCCCTGGCTCTCTACCAGGAGGGGCTGCCAGCTGCTGGCCCCTGTGGGAGGAGGTGGGGGGCAGGAGCCCACCCTGGGCTCATCCGGTCTGTGCTGCCAATCCTCCCCACACATCCGAAGCCACACATTTTTAATTACCCTGTGTTCCTACCTCTTCTGTCCTGTTTGTTCCATTAGCTGATGCTATTTGCTCCCGTACTTGAAACTTTTAAAAATCTCTGTAGTCTTTTCCTGTTTTACCTCAACCTATTACTGTGGACACCGTCAGCTCATCTCATCTAGCTTATCTGTTTTCCTTTTCTCTTCACAATTTGTTGTTTGATTTCCAAGAATCTTCTTTCCTCGGTTTGGCCTTGTCCATGGGTAGCTGTGGCGTCCTGGGAGGGAAGAGCCCAGGTGTGCGAGCCTAGCAGACCCTGACCCAGGTGTGACTCTGTTTAGGCTGGCGACTCACTTTAGGTCTCCGAGCCTCAGTTTGCTCATATGAAAAATGGGGACAGTCACACCTATAGGAAGATTCATACCTGTACAGGGGTGTTACAAGAATGACAACTAACTAACTGAAAGCACCCGGCCTGGGGCCGGCCCACACGGGTACATGATCAGTGTCCGTGGCTGTCAATACTGGTGCCAGGAATCTGGGCCTCTGCTGTGTCCTCCATAAGGACAGGATGGATGGTTTTCTTTATCATTCTTTCCCACATCTGGGCAGCTGTGAGGAGGGTCCAGGAAACTGGATGCAGGGGTGGAGTCTGGGGTGTGTAGTCCTGCTCTGCCCAGCCCACCCCTTACCCTCTGGGAAACTGCCTGGCTCTGGCTGCAAAGTGGGCTGTCCATCAAACACAGTGTCCACCCCCTGATGCAGGATCGGACATGTGGCCCAAGCTGGGCCACTCAGCGTCCTTCCCCAGTGCTTTTTAACTGGACCAAAGGCAAGATGTCATTTGTTCCTTGGGGAGAAGCCATGAAGGTGTCTGCAGGTGTCAGGAGCCTAAAGGAGAAGAAGGTGGCCTCAGGGAGGCCCCAGAGGCAGGGCAGGGGTAGGTACCAGCATGACGATCTTATTGCCAGGGCCCCATGGGAGCAGCAGCAATTTGGTTCGGAGAACATCTGAGCTAGTTTGATCTGGCTTCTGATACTTGCAACCAAGAATCCTAACTCAACCTATGGCTCTGCCAAGCGCCCAACACCAGGGCCTTCCTAAGGGCTAACGCCTGTCGGACAGGGTCCTGTCCCTTTTTTACCTGAAGCAGGGCAATGGACGAGGCCCAGGGCTGCAGGGAGAGGGGGGCACCCTAGGAAATGGACTGAGACAGGGCCAGGCAGTGGCTCCCAGAACTCTGTGCTGGCTCAGGGTCCTGGAACCTGGTCTTCCTCATGCCACCTCAACAGCCCTCGGGAGCAGCCATGCCAACTGCCCAGAGGGGGACTGAGTCACACCAGCCCTGCTATGCGTGTTCTGATTCCAGCCCAGGGACTGACCACTGCTTCAGCCCCACAGCCACACAGGCCAACCCCTCTCCACCCCGGCTGGGGTGAATTGGGGGATCTCTAGAATGCAGCATATCTTCACTAGAGCACAAGCGACCCCACAGGCCAACCTGAGAACTGACAGGCAGGTCTCCTCCTCAGGGGCTGCAGAGGGGTCTTCTAGAAGCAGGCTAATTGCAGGCGGAGGATCCCCATGATTATTTTCCTTTAACCCAATATACCCTTGTCCTCTCCAGAACCAGCTTTTCCCACCAGCGTTGAGGTGGTTTTCAAAGCCACTCAGAAAAGCCATCTTCATACTTCTGTCCCAGAACCACAAAATCACCTCCCCTCCCACTTACATAACTCAGGGATGCTCTATCAGAAAGGCTGGTCGGTCCCTGCAGGGTCCCTCTATGGTGGGACTCCTGTACCAAGGCAGGCAGATGTCAGAGCACGTGACCAGCTAAGGGAGGCGAGCTGACTTTTGAAGGCCTTGGATGGGGAGCTGCACAGGGCGGGGGCTGAAGCAGAAGATGGGTGACAGTCCAAGGCGTTTGGATGCAACCCTGCCAGGATTTTTGTCAGGAATTCAGAAAAGGGATTGGATGTCATAAATTTGACCACAATTTCTCCATCATTTCAGGAAATAACACAGTAGACCCCACATGACTGGGGGAAAATTATCCTCCATTTAGCAGACTGGTGCAGAGGAGAATGACAGACCAGGACACAGGACAAAAGACACGGACACAGAATGCCTCCTGATGAGTAACAGGGGATGTGCATGCCTTCAGGCATCAACAGGCAGTAAGATGTCAGGGCCTGGATGGTGAATGGTCCCCCCAAGCTCAGTGTCAAGTCCAGCTGGCCAGAGACTCTGCCTCCCAACTGAGCAGGAAGCGCTGACTGTGGAGGCAACCCCAGGAGCTGCCGGGAGAACCCTGGCACATACTCCCAGGTGCACTGAAGGCACCTGCCCTGCTCCCACCCATCTGCCTGGACCCCTGGGGCTCACTCCAGAACCTAGAACCAGTCCCTTCACTTCACTGAAGACCTGCCCATCGCTCCCCGTGTCCTGCAAGATGAAGGGCAACCATTTTAGTCCCACCCCCAGGGCCTGTTCTCCAGCCTGATCCACCTTCCCAGACTCACCACCAGCCCCAGAGCCACAAGCCCACCTGTTCTCCAAGATGAGAAGCCTCATGCCCTGGTCTGCCAACCACCATGTACCTGACCAGGCCAGTGGGCCCTCGTGTGCCCATCAGGAGGCAGAGCCGTGGTGGGAGCTTGGGCTCCAGGCTCTGCAGGGATGGATCCATTCTCACTAACACTGCTGTGGCCTCAGGCAAAGCAGTTACCTGGCTGTGAGAGACAGGGAGGTAATGCGATGCTGCATAAGGTCACGGTTCCACAGCATGAGTGGGCTTCCCGTTGCTCCCTCTGCCCTTCACGGCACTGTCACCTTCTGGCAGTTCCCCTCAGTCAGAAGTAAGCAGGAAATTAGGGCCAAGACAGTCAACATATTGCACGTCCTTGGCCCCAGCAATTGGCCCCACAACCTTGGTGCATCCATGTGGAGTGAGCCTCAGGGTCCCAGGGATGGAAAGTCCCTCTACCCGACAGGCCCCAGGAAAAGAGCAGGCTCTTCTCCAAGGGCGGGCAGTACAGGGGTGGGTGGGCCGGAGCTGCCGCAGCTATTTATTTCTGTGGCAGGAGCCAGGCTGAGGATGAATCCAGCATTCAGAGGTAGCACGGCCAAGAGAACACCAGGGAACTGGAGCCGATCCTTAGTGACATCATTAAAATGGCTGGATCAAACTTCACCTGCAGTCAGTTATCTCTGGACTTGTCAGTAACTTGAGCCAATAAATGTCTTTTAGACTTAAAGCCAGTTTCAGCAGGGTTTTCTGCCACTGTGATGCGACGTCTGGGTGGGCCCCACTGCCCAGCCCCTGGGCGTGGGCCCAGTACACACGCAGTCTACAGGCATCTATTCGGTGATGTTGGCCTTGGGGTCACCAGGAAAATGCTTTCTTTGCCCCCATCCCAACTGCTTCCTTGAAGCTCAAGACAGAGACCATATCAGAGGCACCCTTTCCTCCTCAGGGCCTCCCTGTGGTGCGCCCAATGCACACTGGGGCTCAAACCTGAAAGTTGCATGAACGGTGCCCCCCTGGTGGAACTGGTAGGGAATTCAGAGGTGGGCAGGCCCCAAAGTGCAGCCTGAGTGTCAGTTCTGCTCAATGCCTCACCAACCAGAAAATAAAAGTGCCAAGGAAGGATTTTGAAGGAGAGTTGGGGGTGCCTTTATTTGGAAAGGGTCACTGTCACGTTATGAATGGTGCCCCCAAGGGCATGGATGTGGGACACCACCTCTGTCACCTCCAGAGGGGTGTCTGGGTCTGACCCCCACATGGGAGCCTGAGCCAGCCGAGCATCCATGGAAGCACATTCCATAGGGGGCAACTGCCCTGGAAAGACACTGCCTCCCAAGTCCCTCAGGGCCAAGGGTGAGGGGTGCTCCTGGGGGCCAGATGTACTGGGGTCTGGACACCCCAATCTGAAAGGACGAGGGACTCAGGGTGAATCTGCCTGCATTGGCCCTGCAGAGAAGAAGAAGCAGAGGACACTGTGGGCGGGGGAGGGGGAAGCTGCAGAGAAGGAGGCACACAGCTCACCCGCCGAAGAGCTGAGGCAGCTCCTGAGCAGCCCCCCTTCCACACCCCCTCCTGAGGCACCCATGGGACAGAGGCGCTTTCCATCCCAGGAACCCTGAGGTCACAAAGGCTGTGAAGAGTCTAGCAGGAAACCTTCCAGAACCATCAAATGGTCCCTGTGAGAGAGACAGCCGACACCCAGGACAAGAGCCGGAAGCCAGCCCACCCTGGAGGGCAAGGGTCAGGCTGGGGCTGCGGGGAAAGCTCTCGGTGAGAAATAGAGAAGAAGGCGACCCCCCGAGTTCCCGTGGCAGGGCTCCAGCCAGAAGTAAGCCCACCCCGTACCCACGCCAAGCACAAGATGGGACATCCCACCACACTTCCAGCATAGCCACTGCCTTGAATGGGGCATGCTAATTTCAGGATGGGGTCTGTGCCAGGCCTATCACCTGGGAGATGAGAGGGCGAGACCTGCCCACATTTGTGTCTGCAGAGACCAAGACCTCCTCCAGCCAAATACCTTCTAAGGGGACAGGAGCAGAAAAACATGGTTGCATTTTGGTTCCATTGTTGGGGGGTGTCTGCTCCCCAAACCAGTTTCATACTGGTTTTTATGCTTGGCTTCCACTGGCTATGTGTGAAGGGACCACACCCCCACCAGCATGAAGCTTTAGGTATGCATTTATTTCATTATAACTCAATAACTGCATATGGCTGATAATGCATTGTTGGTTGGCATAGCTTCAAGGGCTCCCAAAGTGAAACGCTGCTTGAGACCCTAGTTTACTGCTTTGGTTTTTCTTTTAAATAAGTTCCTTTTTCACTCCCTTTGGACACTAATCTAATCTAATCTTGGAGGATTAGAGTTGCAGCAAGGCCTTGTATTTGTATTAATTTTCCCCATCACCTTCATGGAACCTGTTAGTTCCCATTTGTTACTGCTTCTCACATTGGCTGCCCCCCATTTTGTTGTGCAGAGCCACCTCTGGTGGTCATTCCACCCCTATCACTGGGTCAAGCACAGGCCGTGAAGCTGGTGGCCTGAGTTCCAAGCTGGGTGACTCCTTGTCCCACAATTTCCAGCAAGGTCTTCACTTCCCTCTCTAAGAGTCAAGAGCATCACATGTGAAATGGAAATAGAAGCTGGGTGCCGTGAACAATAAAAAGAACCTGCTATGTAAAATCTATTGCATAAGTGCCTGGCTCCTAATGCATAGTGAGCATTTTTTGAAATTCATATTCCTGCATTATCACCACTGTCACTTATCATTTTTTTTCCTTCCAGAGTTGAGACAACATGCAACTACATTTCCATTTCATTTTTTAATTACCTTTTAAATCATGAGGAATGCATCATGATGGCTGGGATATGAGTAGATTAAGATGTCCTTTCCCCAGATTAAAATCCAATTCACCCAGCTACACTTATTTAATGGTTCTTCCATTTAGGAACAAATGATTTTTATGAATCTCTTTGAAAATCTGGAACTTGCTTGACTAGTCATTTCTTTATTTATTTGGACCCCAGCTGCAGAGATCTGTGCTAAAACCATGCTCCACAGATCACAGCTTTGCTAACACAGACGCATGCTAGCCCCTTACTTTTCCCCCCATCTCCTGGCTCCTGTTGGCCCTCTCTGTAGGCTCATTCTCTGACATGTCCGTTCTGGCCTTGAAGATGCATGCTTCTCTGTGAGACGTGCAGGCTGCACTGACTACGTGTAGGTGCCTTTCACAAACAGTGTTGGGCTACAAACTCCACTCTGTTCCTATTTTCCTCTCTGGATACTGTTTTTGAGCTCCATCCTTGGAACTGTATGAACAACTCATCTAGTGTTTCTCCCTGCCCATCGTACACTGCAGTTTGCACCTGTCACGCTGAACCTGTAACATTCCTGTGGCCGTGAACCCAGAGCCAGTCTCCTGCATTCTGCCCTTGGAAACAATGCCATAAGGAGCATAGCTATGCATGTGCCATCAGGCACCCCAGTGAAGGCCTCCTAGATTCCTGGGTCACAGGGCACGTGTGTACTCCATCTGACTGTACCTTCTCACCAGATTGACGGGACCTAACCACACCCCCGCCAGCTGTGCCTGAAAGTTCTAGCACACACCCCAATGACATTTGCTATCATCTACCTCCTCAGCGTCACCACTCTGCCAGATGTATGGCAGCATCTCCCTATTGCTTCAATTTGTGCCTCTTTGACTGCTCGTGTGTTCGAATCTTTTCAGGCACTTGCTGGCCATTTGGGCATCATCTCCTTTGGAGAACTGGCCCCTCCTCTCCTTCCCCATTTTTTGATTGGATTTGCTTTCGTTTCTCTTACTGATTGGCAGGAGACCTTCCTCTAGTCTAAATAGTAATCCTTTAGCAGTTGCCCGTGTCACCAATGTCTCCTCCCAGGCTGCCCTCTGTTGACTTGGGCTGTGGAGTTCTTTACTGAACAGATATTCTTAATTCTGATTTAGCCTAATCCATCCATTTTTCACCTCTGGTTTGCAATGCAGGGAGCTTGTTTAAGAAGTCTCTCCCCTGCATGTTCTTCTGCCAGCTTTAAAGCCTTCCCTTCCACCTGTCAGCCTTTCGTCCATCCAGAAGCCACCTGGATGCTGAGGTGACAGAGAGGTCTAGTTTTAAAGTGAACCAGTTTTCCCAGCCTCATCCACTGACTAATCTGGCCTTTCCCCCTTTTACACTGGTGCCCTCTGTATCATATATACTGTATCGCATATACCGAGTTCCCATATACACTGGGTCTGTTTCGAGCTCTCTATGCCATGCTATTGACATCCCAGTTTATCCCTGCAACCAGAATCACAGCCTCTGTGACACACTATGACATCTGGTCCAGGGCAGTCTTGAAAGACTGACTTACCTCTTCTTAGACCCTGATTCTTCTGTGGGCCATTTCTCAATGAGTTTGATGATTTCCTCAACAACGCCAGCCGAAATTTTGATCTGGATTGCATTTAATGCCTAGATGAACCTAGAAGACATGGGAGCTTTGTATCATTAAAGCTCCTCTCTGTGCACACAATCATCTCCCCACTTAGTAATTATCTCCTTTTATGTCCTTAACTAGAAGCTTCATCTTTCTGCAGAAAGATCCTATGCTTCTTTGTTATGTTGACTTTGGAGTGCTTTTTTGCTGTTGCAAAATGTGACTCTTTCTCTAATATCTTGGTCACTTCTCATTAAGAATTTGTTTCCATAAAGCATTTTATGGTAGCTTTTGACTATTACCATTTCTATAGGACCTTTGCTGCATATATGGTTCTTTGTTTCATTCTTCAGTAAAAGTCATTTATTTGGTTGTCAGTGTCTCATCATTAGATAAGACCAGCAAAGGGTTTGGATAGTAGCCAGCTGTTTATAGATTATTTGAAGAGAACTTGTAAATTTGTCATCCAAGGATAAGTCTGCTGTTGCTTCAGTACTTGGAAGCTCAACAGCCCTATAAGTACTGATTCTCTTAAAAACCATGGATAAACCATGGAGTTTTCAGTATTCTCCACTCCTTAATTGAATCGATTAAAAAGAGCCCCATTTTTAGAAAAGGCATTTAGAGGCTTTGCCTTCGATCCATGTACTAGTTTATTATGAAGGACACAACTCAGGAAGAGCCGGATGGAAGAGATGCCCAGGGTGAGGCATGGGGAGGTATGCGGAGCTCTTCCCGCTCTCTCTGAGTTCGCCACCCTCCCAGCACCAAACCAAAAACACCAGGATTTATTTTCCTGTTCATTGCTGCTGACGTACAGGGGGGCTACTGGTGTCCTCAAGCTGATCACATATCCAGAAACCTTGCTTGAGCTGCTTGTTAGTTCTAGTATTTCGTCTGTTGATTGATTCAGTGAGTTTAATGAATGTGTGATCTACGCATACTGAAGAGTCACTTTTTTACCTCCCAATCCTGACAGGTCTTATGCCATTTTCATCTCTTAGAGCATTAGTGGGGACCCCAAAGACAGTGTGAACATGGGAATGGTATAAGCCCTATTGCCCAGTCCAGCTCACAGTGTGAAGATGTCTGAAACGTCTTCACTGAGGATCCTGTGTGCTGCAGGTTTTTGTAATAAAGTAGTTGTTATGAAGTTAAGGAAGTCTTTATTACTAATTTTCTGATAGTTTTAAAAAATGTATGTAGGTATTGGGTTGTGTTTTTCTGAATTTAGTAAAATAATTAGAATCAACATTCTTAAAACTACAATATTTAATAAAACCAAGATGACACACTTTTCACATGAACACCTAGAAGAATATAAGAGAACTAAGAAGCCGTAAAGATAACCAACTGGGGGCCCTGGGGACAGGATAACAAACTAGCCTGGGCCACTGGCTCCGCCTCTGTCGCACTGAAACCCACAGCTGAAGACACAGCCATGCCTGTGAATGTAAAGAATTCACCCAAAACAGCAGGAAGGAGAGGGCATTTCCAGTTGGGAGCCAAGGGGAGATGCTGCCAGGGCAGAGGAGGGCTGTTTGCTATGGCCAAGGAATGGGGTGGGGGGTTTCAGTATGATCTCCTGTGGCCCCATGGGCTCGGGTGGGCCACTGCCTGTTCCCACCCCTTCTTCTGGAGGACCCAGATCAATGTGCACCACAGGGGGCAGGCCAGGAGCAGCCCTGTGGGGGTGGGATGCAGGAAAGGCCAGTGCAGCAGGAGGGGCCCGGGGTCCCCGCTCTCCCATCACCCCTCCCCACTGCGCCTGCACTCACTGACCGCCAGACACCCCGCCCCAAAGAGAAGAGTGCTCAGAAGGGCTCCAGCCCAGGCCTCAGGATGCAGACCATCCCCGAGGCACAGGGCCGTGTGGTCAGGGGCAGCTCAGAGCCAGCAGGCCCAGCCCCTGGAGCTCACTCTGGCCCCTTTGCCCTGGGGCATATGCCCCAAGTCCCCCACGTATGGCCTACACTACTGAGACTAGACCCCCGCCACACTGTGCACCCCCAGCAGGATAACTGATTCCCCAGGAAAACTGGTGATGGGTCTTTCATGGAACAAATAAGGAGTGAGAACCAGCTGGCAGTCCACAGGCAGATACGGGTGTGGCTCTGTGTTTTAAACTTCTGGAAACAGATTGCCCAAGCAGGGTTTGTGCTCTCCAGTGGCCACAGACCCACCACTCCCTTTATTAGACATCTAGCCTGATTCATGTATGTTACATATCTGGCCCCTCTGGGCAATCAGTGTGCAAACCCCAGTTAAGTACAGTTTAAGGCTCTTCCTGCCTTTTTGCATCCAATGATGGTTGGTCCATTTTTGTGCATAGGGATCCCTGGCCACATCTCTGCTTAGGAGAGAGGCCATTCCTTCTCCTTCAGAGGCCCTGGACAGGGTGGGACAGAGCCTACTCAGATGATGGCCCTGATGACTGTGAAGAAGGGTCCCTCTACCTTTTAACTTTTCTTTCAGTAACTTGCTACGGTAGGATCTCCTGACAGAGCCCTCGGGAAAATGAGCAGCTCCTGACTGGGACCCAGAAAACCACATCAGAGCCAACCCCTCAGGGACGCTGCTTATTTAATTGCTTGCTGGTGGCCATGTGGCTAACCCTGGCCCGGTGAACCTGTGGGAGACGCACTGGCTCAAATCAAACAGTCTCCAAGATTTACTCATGAATGAGAAAAATGACGCCAGAATGTTATCTCTCCCTGGATCTCATCTGTTCCCACAGCCCCAGAGTTTCAGGAAAAGGGGGGGTCAACTCTCAAATGTGAGTGACAAAAACAAAGAGGTCAGACATGGTGAGAAAAACCACATGCTATCCACCCAGTACATCTGCCCATTTTTGTAAGAGACATGGATAGAGAGAGCTGGATTAACAGAAAGGTGAAAATTCACAGCATAATTGTGAAGACGAATGGCAACCATCAATCTGGACAAATGCTAACACTTGTCAATCCCATGATGACAGATAAGATTTTCAAGAGCAGTGGAGAGATTTGTTTTGAAATGAAATAGGATTTTTTAAGTCTTGGTTAATGTTTCCTTTAAAGGAACAGAACACTATGCTGGGAATGTCTACGTCCTGTCATGATGCAGTAACTGGCGTCACCCTTGTCCTTGCGCCCTAAACAGGTACAATGGGACAAAACACAAAAAGGCAGATGTTGTCAGGCACTGAACAACAGGCAGCTGAGGACGGCAACCCCTGAGAGAAGGAAGCACCCCAGGTGAGCCTGGGTGCCCTCCAGCTCCTGACCTGGGATAGTGACCTGACCACCACAAGGAAGGGAGAGCCCCAGAATATGCAGGAGAGAGAGTGCAAACGCTGAGTCAAGGAGGCAGAGATTAGAGCTGGGGGCTGTTGAAGCTCCTCAACATAAAGAGTTGGGATCATAGAGGAGGAAACTATGAGGAGGGGCATCGCATATTTCTGGCCAAGAGCCGGGGACAGAAATAGAAAAGCCCAGCAGAAAGCAGTTGACACATGGTTGAAAACAGAACTGATATTAAAGTTCACACCTTGCAAAGAGTCATTAGAGGTCCAGCCCAACAAAAGTACCTCATTAAGACATTCAACTGAGACACGATACATATGCTACATCATATGAAGAAGGACCATATCCTACAGAAGTGGTTTTTAGTTGGGGAGAGTGGGAGGAGAGGGGGTTTTGCCCCTCCCCCAGGCAACCTTTGGCAAAGTCTGGAGACTTTTTTTTTGCTGACATCATGGCAAGCACTACTGCCATCTAGTGGGTACAGACCAGGGAAGCTGCTAAACACCCTACCGTACACAAGATAACACCCCGCAACAAAGAATTTTCCAGCCCAAAATGTCAGTAGTGTCAAGGTAAAGAAATCCGGCCTTAAAGTAAGGGCTACTCTGGAACCCTACAGCAGCTAGTAGCCAGCCTCCCAGGTGGTCCCCAATAATCCTCACCTGCTGTTATTCATGCCTTGTACAGTCCCCCCCTTGAAGAAGCCTAAGTGAAGAGGGACAGAGGCCTCTGCCATAGCCAGTGACGAGCAAAGTCTGCCAAAAGCATATGAGCAGGCTTGAACACATATTTTGCAACCACAGTGGAGCCTGAGATGACTACAGCCCCAAATGTTTGACTACAACCTCATGAGAGACCCTGAGCCAAAATCACCAAGCCAAGTCACTTCCAGATACATGATCCTCAGAAGTGGCGTGATCAAAATTTTGGTGTTTTTAAGTGCCATGTTTTGGGGTAATTTGTTACCCGGCAATGAATAACTACAACAATCCTGCCCTAGCAAAGTCTAAAAGCAAGCTTTGACAGGATCAAGAAGACACACCAGTAAATTAACTGTCTTCCAGAACAAAACTCAAAACTCTTTAAAGGGAGAAAAATTATACAGATTCTTTAAAATTTATAGCTTACAGTGTCAAGAATACAGAAAGCAATTACTAGACATGCAAAAAAGCAAGATAATGCAACTCATAATCAAGAAAAAGAGTAGTTGATAGAAACAGGTCCTGATATGCCCCAGATGTTAGAATCAGCATACAAAGACTTTAAAAGAGTTATTAGAAATATATTTAAAACTCAAAGAAAAATATGGTCCTAAAGATGGGAAATATCAGCAGAGAAATAGAAATTATGAAAAAGAAACAAATGGAAATTCTATAAATGAAAAGAAAATATCAGAAATCAAAATTTTACTACTTTGGCTAAAAGCAAATATAAAATAGCAAGAGGAAGAGCCAAAGAGCTTGAGACAGATTCATAAAAATTTCCACTCTGAAGAAAAGAGATAAAAATAATTTTTAAAATATGAATAATGTTTTTAAGACAGCATTTTTAAGAGTCTGAGTGGCCTGTGGGACATTAAGTTGTCTAACGTAAGTCTAATTAAAGTATCTGAGAAAAGCAGAGAAAGAGTGGAAGGTAAACAATTTTTTTGAAAAAACAATGGTTGAAATTTTCCCACATGTAGTGAAAAAAATTAATCTTCCAATCCAAGAAACTAAATGAGTCCCCAAACAGGATAAATACAATGATACCCATAAGTAAGCGCATTATAATCATACTGCAGGAAACCAAGGATGAAGAGAAAACTTTGAAAGCTACAAGAGCAACATGGCAAATACAGAGGAACAATGACAAATGATGGCTGCCTTCTCATTAGAAACAATGGAGGCGAGAAGAACATAGGAGAACACTGGAATGAAGAAAGAAAAAGACTGTGATTGAAGAATTCTATGACCAACAAAAACATCCTCAAAAAATGAGGGTGAAATAAAGACATTCCTGATTAACAAAATCTGAAAGAATTGGTTGCTGGCAGACTTGCATTAAAAATACTGAAGAGAATCCTTAGGCTGAAGATAAATGACACTACATGGAAACACACACCTACCGGACGGAATGGAAAGCACTAAAAATGACAAATACGTACGTAGAACACTAGCTTTTCCCTTAATTTCCTTAAAGGGCAAATAGCCATTTAAAACAAATGGAATGGCATTATAACTTAGGATTTATAGCATATGTATAATTAAAATTATAGCAATAGTACAAAGGGTGGAGAGGAAAATGAAGTCATACTGTTAATAGTTTCTTGTATTTGTGAAGTGTAAATAGGAATGTGTGAAGTGAGACAATATAATTATAAATAGACTAGGATAAATTAAGAATGCATATTGTAATCCCTAAAACAACTACTAAAAAATGAAAATAAATAAGAGGAAATAACTTGGATGCTATCAGAGAAGATAAAAAAAGAATCAACACAATATTCCGTTAATCCAAAAGATGGCTACAAAAGATGATGGGGAACATGGGGTGGATGGGACAAATATAAAATAAATAACTAGATATTAAAATAACCTGAATATATCAATATTTTAGTATAAAACCTGCTATATCAATAATTTAGTATAAATGAGCTAAACACTCTAACTAAAAGGAGATGATTATCAGAATAGATTTTTTTTTAAAAGCAAAGCCGAGCTGTATGAATGTGAAGCATAAAAACATAGATAAATTGAAAGTAAAAAAGATGAAAATGGTAAAAATAAGAAAGCTGGTGTGGTTATATTAAATTGAGACAAAGTAGACTTCAAGACAAAGAGTAATTCCAGAGATAAAGAAGGACATTTCAAAATTACAAAAGGATTAACCCAACAGGAATCCATTAAAATCTTAATTTTGCTTGCTGCTAATAACTATAAGCAAAAATATTCACAAAGCAAAAATTGACTAAAAGAAAGACAAATAGGTAATTCCCCACATAACTAGAGATTTAACATCTCTACCTCAGTGATTTACAAAACAATAAGACCAAAAAAAAAGTCAGTAAGGATATAAAAGTTCTGAACAATACTATCAACAATCTTCATCTAATTGACATTTACAGAATATCTCCACTGAACAATTTCAAAATACATATATTTTTCAAGTGCACATGAGTGTTCACCAAAATAAACTATATTCTGGGCCATAAAATAAGTCTCAGCAAATTGAAAAAGATTGAAATATTAGAGTATGTTTCCTGAGCACAATGGAATCAGGTTACAAATTAAGAACAATTAATATCTAGAAAATCTCCCCCAAATATTTGGAACCTAAACAACATACTTCTTTAATAATGCATATGACAAGAAATCAACAGGGAAATTAGAAAACATTTTAACTGAATGATAATAAAAGCAAAAAAGTACAAATTTTATGGAATGCAGTTAAAGCAGAGCCTAGGAGGAAATTTAAAATTTTACATGTCCCTAATAGAAAAAAAAGTGGAGATTAAAAATCAGTAGTTCAAATTTACACTTTACCAATCTCAAAAAGAAGAGAATATTAATCCCACAGTAGGTAAAAGGAAAGAAATAATAAATACCCAAAATCAATTAAATATAAAACAAGCTAAATATAGAATAATAATAAAGCCAAAAGATAGCTCTTTGATGTGATTAATAAAGTTGCAAAAACCCCAGCAAGACTGATCAAGAAAAGGAGCACAAATCATAAAATATCTGAAATAGAAGAGAATATCCTGTAGATCCTATGGATATTAAAAGAATAAGGAAATATTATAAACCGTATTTTGTTTATTAAGACAACAAACTCAGCAACTTACATGAAATGGACAAAGTCCTTGAAACAGTTGACCAAAGTGACCCAAGAAAAAAGAGAAAACATGAATAGCCCTACTTTTCAGTATCCTATTGCTTCATAACCAATACCAAAGTTAGTAACTTAAAATAACCAAAACAGCAACCATTTTTTTGTTGCTCCCTTAACTGATTCAGCTGGGTGGTTCTTCTCCAAACGGTGTTGCCTGGGATGACTCACTGCTGCTCTCACCCGGCAGCTGGGTTAAGCTGGAAGGTCCAGTAGTCCATCACTCACATGTCTGGTACCTCGGTGCACCTCCAGATGATCTCTTCCCTTGAGCTTCCTCTTAGCAATGTGTTTTCAGAGTAGTCAGACTTTTTACATAGTGGCTGGCTTAGAGAAGGAAAACAGGAGCTTCCAAGGTTCTTAAAGGCTAGATCTAGAATGAGCACATGTATCACTTTCCCATATTTCATTTGTCAAAGCAAATCTCAAGGCTGCCCCACCTTCAAGAGAGGGAGGTGCATGTACAGGTACATACACAAGAAGACAAGTAATGGATGGCATCCAGTTTGGACACCATCTACCACAAAATAAATCTATTAAATAATCACAACCAAAAACTTTCCACAAAAGAAAGCTCTAGGCATAGACGATTTCACTGGTGAGTCTTACTAAATATTTAAGTAAGAAAAATTGCCAATGTTACACATATAGATGCAAAATTCCTGAACAGAATATTAATAAATAGAATCCTGCTGAATGTAAAAATCATAATAAATCATGGAGAAGTAGATTCTAAGAAATGCAAGCTTAACATTCAAAAACCAACCTATAATTAATACCATAATGAAATTAATAGGAAAAATCATTTTAATAGATACAGGAAAATAATCTGACAAATACCAATTCATGACAAAAATTCTCAGCAGACTAGAGATAGAAATGAGGTTCCTCAGTTTGATAAAGGACATTTATGAAAAAACTAAAATTAGTACCTTACTAAATTATGATATACTGAATGCCATCCACTCTCATAACTTCCTTTGAACATTATGCTGGAAGTCCTGCATACTTCAATAAAACATGGAAAATAAATAAAAGGCAAAAAGATTGTAAGGAAGTCATTAAAACTGCTTTCATTTATAGACAGCATGATTAATCCTAAAAAATAGATAATCCTAAAAAATCTACAAAAAATTACTGGAATTAGTAAATTTAGCAAAGTCACAGATACAAGGTTAAAGACAAACATAATTGTATTTCTATATACCACCAATAAAAAATTAGAATAAAAATTTGTTTTTTATAATAGCATAAAAATTTTTAATACATAGAGAAACACATTTAATAAACGGTGCCTAAGAGCTCCACACTGAAAATTTCAAAACATTGATGAAAGAAATTAAAAGAGACTTAAATTCATGGAAATGTATACCATGTTCATGAATCAGAAGACTCAATATTATTAAGCTACCAAATCTCTCCAAATTGGTCTTCAGATTCAACATAATACCAATCAAAATTTCAGCAAGTATTTTTTGTTGAAATGAAAAGCTGATTCTAAAACTTATATGAAATGCACAGGAACTAAAATAGCCAAAGCAATTATGAAAAAGAATAACTCTTATTATTATTAAATGAGGACTCAGTATCTAATTTTCACGTCTGACTATAAAGCTATGTATCCTAAATGATAATCATTTGGGTAAAAAGAAAGACAAACAGATTAACAGAAAGAACAGTGTTCAGAAATAGACCCAGACATATATGTTCAATTGATTTTCAACAAAGGTACCAAGGCAATTCAATGAGGAAATTAATTGTTTTTCTATTGCTGCATAATTAATTCGCACAAATTGAGCAGCTTAATCCAATGCTGATTTATTATTTTACATATAATTATATATTTCATGTATTTCCATAGGTCAGGAGCCCTAGCATGGTATATGTGGGTTCTCTGCTTACAGATTGTCAAAAGGCTAAAATAAAGGTTCATTCTCATTTGGAGCTTGGACCCCTCTTCCAAACTCCTTCAGATTGTTGAAATAATTCAGTTCATTGCAGTTGTGGGGCTGAAGCCCTTAGTCCCTAGAAGTCACTTGCTTTTCTCTGCCATGTGGCCCTCTCCACAACATGACAATTTGCTACTCCAAGCCAACAAGAGCATCTCTTTTAATTTGAACCTTTTACCTCGTTTAAGTTCGGGCCAATGGAAGATAATCTTCCTTTTGATTAACCCAAAGTCAGTTGATCGAAGACCTTAATTACACCTGCAAAATCCCTTCTGCCATATAACATTACATAATCACAGCTGTGATGGCCCATCATATTCACAAATCTCCCTCACACCAAAGGGGAGGAGGTTATACAGAGCATGTACACAAGAGGGCAGGAATCTTGGGGATTATATTGGTTTCCTATAGCTGTTACAACAAATGATCATAAATTTAGTGCCTTAAAATAATACAAATGTATTATCTCACTCCTAGTTCAGAAGTCCTAATGGGTCTAACTGGGGTAAAATCAAGGAGTCAGCAGGGCTTCATTCCTTTCTAGAAACCCTAAAGACAATCTGTTTCCCTGCCTTTTCCAGCTTCCAGAGGGTACCTACATTCCTTGGTGCTTGGCCCCTTCCTTCATTTTTGAAGCCAGCAACAATAGGATAATTTCTTAGCAAGTTACATCACTATGAGCTCCTCTTCTGCCTCCCTCTTTCTCTTTTAAGGACCTTTGTGATCACACTGAACTCACCCAGATAATCCAGTATAATATCCTTACTGAAAGCCAGCTGATCACCAACCATAATTCCATCTGCTTCCATACTTCCTCTTTGCCATGTACTGTAATATTCAAGGTTCCTAGAATTCAGATGTGACATCTTTTTTGGTGCCCTCACTCTGCTTCCCCCAGGGAACAACTTAAGGAGGCTTTTCAACAAAGGGTGTTAGATCTAGTAGACAGATGAGTGAGGGAGAAATGAATCTCAACTCTCACCTCATACAAAACACAAAAATTAATGAAATGGATAACAGAAATAAACATAAAAACTAAAACTATAAGAAAACATACAAATGGCCATAAGGACATGAAAAGATGTTCAATATCATTAGTTATTAGAGAAATACAAGTCAAACCACCAGGTACCACTTGTCACAGCCACTAAGATGGTTATAAAGAAAAGAAGAAAGGAAGGAAATGGCAAATGGCAGTGAAGATGTAGAATAATTGGGACCCTCTGCATTGCTGGTAGGAATGAAAAATGACAATGACTCAGCTGCTGTGGAAAATGGCATGGTAGCTCTTAAACATAGTTAAACAGAGTTACAGAGTTGTCGTTTGACTCACCCATTCCATTCTTAGGACTATACCAAAGGAAACTGAAAACGTGTTCTCACAGAAACTTGTACATGAATTTTCACAGCAGCATTATTCATAATAGGAAAAAAGAGTTAACAATCCAAGCATCCAGCAACCAATGAATGGATAAATAATACATGGCATTACCATACAATGGAATATTATTCAGCCATAAAAAATAATGGAATACTTTAACATGGATGAATTTTGAGAACATTTTGTTAAGTGAAAGAGCCAGACATAAAAAACCACATACTGTATGATTCCATTTACATGAAATTTCCAATACAGGCAAATCCATAGAGACAGAAAAGTGGATTAATAGTTCCCAAGAGATGAGTAGAGGGGAAAATTAGGACTGGTTGCTGACAAGCACAGCGTTTCTCTTTGGAGCTGATGGAAGTCTTCCAAATTAGACAATGGTGATATTTGCACAACACAGTGAATATACTAAAAACCACTCACTCGTGCACTTTAAGATAATGAGTTTTGTTATGTGAATTATATCTCAATAAACAAATTAAATGAGAAAAAAATCATATCTCATGGAGTGTTTCAGTTTTTGACAATACCTATCTTTGTGAAAAGATATTCTCCAAAGTGAAATACATTAAAATATCATTACCGATCAGCATTTGCAACAGATTTTGATGTCAAACATAATTTTGAACCCCAACTAAACAGAAATGTTATCCCCCAAAAAATCAAATTGCAAAGAGACCTGTATTGCAAAAAATTTACTGACTTATCATGCATTTTGAGTTCTGTCAATTTTTAAAAAATGAAACTACAAAACTTCTAGGAGAAAACACTAATGAAAATCTTCATGATCTTGGGATGATTAAACATTTCTTAAATACAATAAGCACTAATGATAAAATTTATTTAATTGATTTATAAAAATCACAAGCATAGGCTTTCCAAAAAGCACCATGAACGAAATGAAAGAGAAAGCCATAGATGAACAGAAAATATTTCTGATACATATACCTAGCAAACGTCTTGTATCCTGAATATATACAAAACTCTTACAACTCAATAATAAAAAGACAAGCCACCCAATTACAACAGTTGTCAATTTTTAAATGGGCAAAAGATTTGAATAGACAAATCTTCTGTGAAGGAAGACACATAAATGGCCAATAAGCAAATGAAAAGATGCTCAACATTTTCATCAATGAATGCAAACTAAAACAACAATGAAATATTACCACATACCCACTGGAATGGATAGAAGCAAAAAGAGTGATGATACCAGATATTGGGGGGATGTCAAGCAATTGAGACAGTCATGCCACTGGTGAGAATGCAAAATGGTACAACCACTTCGAGAAACAGTTTGACAGTTTCCTAGGAAACTGAACATACACCTTCCCTATAACCCAGCATTCTACCTCTAGGTATTGAACCAAGAAAAATGAAAGCATATTTCCATTAAAAGACTTGTACAAGAATTTTTATGCCAGCTTTATCCTAATAGCCAAGAACTGGAAACAATCCAAATGTGTGTCATCAGGTAAACAGAGACACCATGGTATATTCATACAATAGTACTCAGCAAGAAAATGAAACAAATAACTGATACATGCAGCAACGTGCATGCTAGATACATGGTGAGATATTCAGGCACTTGGGATACCCTATAGTCCATTCACATGAGACTCTAGGGCAGGCAAAACCAAGCTTTGGCAGCAGACATCGGAACAGTGCTTGCCTCTGGAGGAAGGGGGTTTAACTGGGTGTAACTGGGAAGTGTAACTATGGAAATGTTCTCTGTATTGACTGAGGTGGCAGTTAAGTGGATGTAAAAATACACATCTGCATATATGTATTTATATTTATCATTTATATAATTATGTTTATTTGTGTCTATATAATATATATAGTTAAAGTAAAATGTAAAACGGAGGCCAAACTTGGAAAACCTGTTATCCGACAAAACCATTTAAGCCACGTGAGCAAAACAGTTTAGCTTATTCTACAAAATACGCAAGACTTAACTTGGGCCACTTCTTACAAATGCCTCTGAAAATCATAAATGAAATTCAAGCTGTGCCCCCAAATAGGCATGAGGTAACTGCTTTGAAGCAATCCCCTCTCACTAGGAAAACTGGAATCTTTGTAAAGAATAAACAGCCTCTGTGTTGTCACTGCATAAACTGTCCTATAACATGTACCTCTGAGCCTCAGTCCATTGGTGCTTCAAGGGTTCCCAGTTCAAAAACTGTTCTTGTATGTGCAATAAATTCTTACTAGGCACTATTTTACTCATCTGGGGATTCTAATTTTGCTATTTCTGGGATTTTGACACACCTATACTCTTAGTCTCTTACTCTCTGAATTGTAAATGCAAAATACATCATACCTAAATACAGTTGATTTAAACACACACACACACACACACACACACACACACACACACACACACACACCCTATAAGCCAAATGAAGCATGTTTGTTAATAAGAAAACTCATGTGCTACCAGTCTGTAAACTGAGAGAATCAAATGGAGTGGGGGTGCCTGGCCCTTCTGACCCCTTACGTGTTGGCCTATTGCATTATGTGTTCTTAGAAACTGACTCATTTTTAAGGCTGTTTACTGGGATGCAGTAGCTAAAAAAAAGACCACGTATTTTTTTTCTCTTTCATACACACATTTTCTACGCAGCAAATGGTGTAAAAGAAGAGAATATTATTATCTGAAAAACAACATGAAAATGAGTATTTGGTTCTTAGGCAAACTCGGCAATTCTTTTAATCTAAGCATCTTTTCCGTGGGAACCAGCCTTCATCCCCTTCAGCTTTGCACTTCCTGGTAACGCTAACATGGGGTGGATTCCTCCAGGTGACTTGTTCTGTGTGGCCTAGAATACAGCTAGTGGCTTCTCAGAGTCTTTCACTTTGGTGGTGGCTACTGAACCTACACATGGGGTAAAACCATATAGAACTACACGCACACACACACCTAGGGAGACCACCGCGAGTTAAACAGTGGCGAGATGTGAACAAGGTCTGTACTCTAGCAGCAGTACCACACCAGTGTGAGGTTTCTGGGTTTGGTGCTGCACTGCGGTTATAGAAGACAGGGCAACGGAGGCAAGCCCACAAGGGGCTCTGTGTATGATTTTGGCAACTTCCTGTGAATTAGTTCAAGATTAATATTTTTTTAAAAAAGCACAGGAGAAGACATGGGCAAAGATAATTCCAACCATGAACCAGGTACTTGGTGGGTCTATGGGTAACACACCAAGTGTTCTCACTGTGATTCCTCCCTGCTCTGATAAACCAGTAGCTCTTCGCTGGTTTTAGTGACAAGAAGTTGCTATTTTTCTTCCCAGTAAGCCAAAAAGAGCAGCAGTAATTCCCACCATCTGGGGTCACGAAATATGCCTTTGGAAGCAAAGCTTGGGCACTGGGTCCTGCAGGAACACAGAGAGCAGTTTCGTCTCTCTGTGACAGAAACACTAACTGAGCACCTACTAGGTGCCAGGGAGCTTGTTCACTGCTGACTGGAGAGTGGACTGAAAGAGAAACAGAGAGACGGGTTAGAGGCTATGCAGAGTCCATGAGAGAGAGAATGACCACTGGCCTGGAATGTGTTAGTGATGAGGAGGAGAATGGGTGGATTTGAGATCCATCTGAGTAAGCAGGATTCAGGGTGGTTTGGGCATGGCAGTTATAGAGAGAGGTGTTGGGGAGACCCCCTGGTGTACCCTCTTAGTCTCTGGGACAAGCCCAAGGAGAACCACCTCCAAAGCAGTGTTCTGCTGTTTGGGCCTCAAGAGTCCCAAAGCTTTGGGACTCCCTTTTCCTATTCCAGCTGCTTGCACTCAGAATCCCACTCCTCTGTGGGCTGTTGGAGGTGCTGGTACAGATCGTCGGATCCAGGAGGAGCACCCCCAGAGAACTCCATCCCAGGCCGATGGGATTCTTTGGGCCATGCCTATGCAAAGCCGGAAACACCGTAGCTCAGACAGCACACAGGGCCCAGTGCCAGCCTGTCCCAGGGCTGGAGGTGGAGCAACTGGCAGGTTTGCTCACATGCAGAAGACAGGACAAGGAGCAAATGGGACAGGGGCGAGCAAATCTTGTTTGAGATCAGCTGAGATGTTGAGTGGACAAGTCCAAAGCTCAAAGTTGGAGATAAAAAAAAATCAAGGGTCATCAGCCTGAAGATGGTCTCACATCAGGGCTGGACAGGTGTGCCTGGAGATGGTTTGAAGTGAGAAGAGAAGGGAGCTGAGGCTGGAGGCTCAGTTCAAAGACTGTATCAAGGAGGAAGCGGCAGAAGTGGAGACTGGGAAGGAGCAGTTCACAGAGCAGAAAGAAACACAGCAGAACAATCTGTCGGGGACACTGTGGGAATTAAGGGTGTCAAGAAAGAGAGAAACTGTGGAGAGTCTATGAGCTGAGAAATCCCCTGGAGGGCTGTGAGCTTAAGAAACGAGATGCGTCTGTGAGGTGGAGACATGCCAGCCACTGCTCACCACACAGACATACAGGAGGGCACAGGACCTCCAGGCCCCTTGACTGTGGGCATCCGACCATGCTGGCCTGGCCAAGGACAGGGACCATTGCCTGGGTCAGGGTAGGGGTGGGGGAATGCCAGCATCGGAAAGTGGCTGCCTGACTGCCAGGAAAGGGACTGCACCCCCTGTGTGCCTGGTTACTCTGTGGGCCCCATTGGGCCCCCACCTGCAGTGAGTTTTTGTCTGGCAACTAGATGTTCAAGGGGACATCAAGGGTCTCCCCTCAAGGATCACTCTGGGTTGGGTCTACCAGCGGCCCCCACCGCAGGGTCCATGGCCCCTGGCTTCTGTTTGAGAGTCACCATTGCGACTGACCACCACCCCCAGCTCAGGATGGATGTGGGCAGCAGCCCCAGTTACAGAATGAGTCTCTCAGTTGGAACGTTTCCTGAAAGCTCTGGGTACCCCTCCCCACCCCTGGGGCAAGTAAGCCAGGGGCAGGAGCCGGCACTCCAGAGGTCCCTCGGGGGCACGTCCCTGAGGAAGAAACCTCAGGAGATGGCAGGGGACCCTGATAATAACATAGGAGCCCCTGGCCCTGCTGCACCGGCTCTCCCATTACGGGCCAATGTTTGCCCCCTAAGCCCATGAGGGATAGTTCTCTAAGAATCAACAGGCTGCTGTTAAGGACCTCTCTCCCTGCCAGACCGCCTCCTTGACCCAGGAGCTGACCAGAGCCCTAGTCTGGCCAGCCAGGCTCTGTCTGGACTCCTGGGGGCCACCATCCATGTCCCCACCAAGTACTGCTGGCAAGAGGACCTGGCGGCACCCAGCCTGGTCCCCACACCCCCACCTCATCTCCTCTTCCCCAACCAGATGTCAGGGAGACCCAGGGCAGTGGCATCTCCTTGTAGAATTGTCCCCAAGACTCAACTGAGATTCACAGACAAGACCCAGTTTGTTAGCACCCTTCTCATGAATTGCCTTGGCCTGCGGGCTCCAAAATAAGGCAGAAAACTCTCCTCTGGGAATCTGAAGACACCCTCTCTGCTAAGTCCCCAGGTCCGGAGTGGTTTCCACAGCTCATTAGAACCCCAGGGTTGACCTGGCCTCCCTAATGAGCCCAGTGCACCCGGAGCCGGGAATCGCTCAGGCCCTAATGAGTTTTCCTTCACCATAAATGCACATGCTGAGTGTCAAGAGTGGGGAATTAGCCTTTATGGTGGATCCCAGTTTTTAATAAGGTCAAGCAGGCACTCTTCCAGCTGAGCCGAGAGAAATGCTACTTGTGGAGGGTGGGGGAAGCAGACAGGACACTGCGGCCCTGCCTCCTCCCATGTGGGCAGCACCCTCCCTGGCCTGTTTCCTCAGCCCCACCCACCATGTGTGGCCCTGCTTGCAGCCTGGCTCCCCACCCAGGGCTATGTGGGCTGAAGTCCCAGCCGCCCCTCCCAGCTAGAGCTGCCAGATCAGGCGCCGAGGGGCGGAGAGACCCAGAGTCCTTGCTGGGAGCACGGACAGCAAGCAAGATGGGGATGCAGGGCAGGGCCCGAGAGACCCTGCTCTGGCTCGTCTCTGGGCAGCAACGTCCCAGGGCATGCCCACTTCCAGAACAACTTGCCAGGCTTGCTCGCCAGGGCACGAGAACCTTCCAAGAGCCAGGTCATGGGGTGGGTCCTACTGTTGGACCTGGAAAAGTGGGACAGCCTCATCCACCCTCATTCCCCTTGTGAAAGCTGCCATCTCCACGCTGGGGGTCATGCCGGGGAGCAGGCTGCTAGGAGGCCGCGGGGGAAGTGGCCAGGTCTTCCCTCTGGGCCCCTGGGCCCACCTCAGTCTACACTGGAGAGCTGGAGCCCAAATACACATTTGTGGAGCAAGTCCCAGGCCCAGGGCAGATGCTAGCAAGGCCTCACCCTGAGTGGGGGCCACACTGTGAGCTGCTGGCACCCCTGCTCCAGAGGCCTTTCTGCTGCAACTCCTCCCAGGCCAACCGCACCCTGCTCTTCTGCTGGCCACACATCAGCAACCCCAACCTGCCGCTGCTCCCTCAGGCTGGCTCAGGAACCCTGTTCTGGAAAGCAGGCTGTGTTCCCGGTGCCAGTTAAATGTGTAGATGGTATCTGGAGTCTGTGTGCATCTCTCTCACAGAACAAACAGCTCCTGCCTCTCAGGCCTCTTTCCAGCCTTTGATTCATGCAACTCAGAAAATGAACCATATTTTCATGCAATTCTGCCACATTTATTAAGGAGAAACGTGCTTAATTGACTGGCTCAAACCTGCCTTCCTGTTCACCAGCAGCAGTGCAGGCTCTGCTGACTGTCTCCAAACTGGCCTCAGTCTTTCCTGGGTCCAGGTCAAAGACTCTAAACCTACTCAAACAACAGAAGCAGTGGGCCCGCCGGCTTCCAGTGACCACTTCTTGCAGAGCATCTCCTCTCAGTCTTGTTTCAGAGCCCTCCCCCTACCATCTTGTTCCCATAATCCTGAGGCACAAGCAATTAAAATAAAGTATCCTTATAGTCTCTAGATGTTTACTAGACCAGCTGGTCATGAGCTAAGCAGGATCTTCTCTATTACATAAAGGAAAGAACAAAGAATTAGGAAATGGAAGACATTCAAATGTCTTAATTAGTGCTTCCATCTGTAAAACAGTTTCTCCTGCATTAACAGCCGCCCTCAGAGACCTATCTTGGGAAGGCCGTGGTCCCCAAAGCCCCAGTGTGGATGCATCTGCATCCCAGAAGCCAGCCCTGGTTCCCCACCCAGATGCAGATCTGCCACTGGAATCCTGGGACACTGGGCAGCAGGGGACAGCGGGGCACCTGGGTGAGTCTGAGCACTGGGTGGACTCTGTGGAGAGGAGATAGGCAGGGCCTGCGAGCGGACGTGGTCGGGGATGAGGGATGAGGCAGGAGCCCTGGACTCCAGATGGCCCCTCAGTGGGCTAAGTCCTGGCTGCACCCCTTGCCATGCCAGTGACAAGCCTGCGCCTGTCTCCAGAAACTCCTCCAGCCCCAGCCTCCTCCCCACCCTCCCTGAGGCCTGAGCACCTGAGGGCACAAAGGGCTGATGTTGCAGAGATTGCCCTTCACCTTGGAGCCACAGCCAGAGCCACAGTGAAGCAGGGCTGGGCTTGTAGGTGGGAGGAGACATGATGCAGGAAGGGGAGGAGCTGAGCGGGGTTGTGGAGTCAGGCTGAGCATGTGGCCTTGGTCTCCAGGCCTCCAGGGCCTCCCTCTTCGCTACAACACAACCCCAGAGGGCTTCATGAGAAGCACAGCCCTGTCCCCCATGCTAAACACTCCACCATGTTCACCCTCTTTACAGATGGCAACATCAAGGCATAGAGAGGAGAGCAGGTGTCTCAGTGAGCCAGCCAGCTCTGGAGCTGGGGTCTGACCTTGGTCCCCTCAGCCCAGATATCTTTGTGCCCTTCACACACCCACACTACCTCCTTCAGCCAGCAGCCAGCCCTGGCCTCCCAGACTTGGTCCAGGTACCTTGGCCTTTAGAGGCTGCCCCGAACCCACCTCTTGGCTCACCCGTCCCCTCCTACCGCAGTTCCCACCTCCCTGCCTTGGATGAAGAGCCCCACTTCAGGAAGTGGGCCTTGCCCGGCTTGGAACTCAGTCTGCAGCGCAGGCCTCCCTCAGAGCCCTGAGCACGTACTGGCTGAACTTAGCCACACAAAGGTTGGAAACCATTTTCAATTAAATGACAATGGATAACTCTTAAAAGCCAGAAATCAGAGAAGAAGAGAGCAAAATTGACACGGGTAGCCTTGGGCTCCCAGCATGTCCAATTTAACGGTTCAAGAAGTTTCTATTACTGAAAAATAATTCTTTCCTATAAAGCATCCTGATCTAATGTTGGACAAAGTCCTCTGAACTGGACTAAGCCAATTCCCCACATTTTTGGTTCTCATGTCTTAAAGCTTTGAAAGAAAACTTCAGATATATTGCACCTTCGGGGGATGGCTGCCTCACTAGCCACATTTGCGGAAAACCTGAGACTTTAAATGCCCAAACTTCCATTTGAGGTCACAAACCTGTTGAGTTTCTGTAAGTAGGCAATGCCCCTGCCCCGGAGGAACTCTTGGGAGAGGAAGGGGCCAAATCAGACAACTGCAGTGAGTCGTAAATGCTTGCATGAGAGTTGGTGCAGTGGGGTCCAGATAATTAGCTCACTGCGGGGTCACGGCCAGCAGGATGAACGGGGGCTCTTCTACAGAGGAAAGGGCACTGGCCTTGGTCTTGAGGAAGGAGAATTTATAAGGTCAACAAGGCAGGATGTTCCACGTAGAGGGAACAGCTTGAGCAAGAGCCAAATGACATGAAACTGTTGGCACCTGGAGACCAAAGGGAAGAAGTGAGCACGTCTGGGAACCAGAATGGAAGCAGCAGAAGGGTCAGAGGAGTGCTGGAACGAGGCTTCCGAGCGGCCGTCCAGCCGACGAGAGCGAGGCCGCCTCGGGACGCTTCCAGCTGGATAGGGTGCTTGGCTCCTGCACGGACTGGCCCCACACTGCACTGCCTTCGTGTTTCTATCATCTGCTCTCGTCGGGATTTTTTTTCCTGTTATTTTCTCCCTTACATATCAGACTGACCCATTTCCCTCTTTGCTGCAGTTATTAATGTATTTATTAACTGAATCATTTACTCCACAGATGAGAGACTGTGCAGTACCCTGGGGAAGGCAGAGGAAACAAAGGCCCCAGGGCCCGCTCTTTAATCCAAATAGTAAGATGGTGTATATCTAAGGTGGGAGGTCGAGAAGGGGAGCTTGGGGCAGGTCTTCAAGGCCAAGCCACTAGTGGAAGACGTGGAGGCAGTGCCAAATAACCCTGCTTCCTCCCTTGGCCCCGCCGCCCAGGGTGGTCTCAGCCACAGCTGCTTTGGCCCCCAGTTCCCCCACGGCCCTGGACACCTTCATTTGCATCCGTCCGTTTGCTCCACCTGAGTGGACCCTTCATCCTGCCGGGAGCATGGCTACTCCAAACAAGCCTTGGGCAGAGGCCTGAGGGATCACTGCATCGGAACATCCCAGAGCCAGTAGAGGCAGGTGTGATCTGGTCCCTTGCAGAACCTCCCTGGGCTCTAGGAGGTAAAGCTCCTAGCTGGATGGCCCCTCCCATCATTCCCCAGACTCCCAGGCCCTGCCATGGCTGAGGCTGGGCACCTGTCTGCTTTCTCCAGGGAGCCCAAAGATGGGGACCTCTAAGGTGGCACCCAAGTGCAAGTGGGGGCCCAGACCCTTGCTGGGGCCGAGAAAGCCCCACAGAGCTGTGCCAGGCAGGAATGAGAGCTCGTGCGCCCAGCCTCCCATCCCACACCCGGGGTGGCAGCCTGGCCTCAGCCTGCTCTGCACAGTGGGGGCTGGCCTCATCCTCTCTCCTCCCTCCTGCGTCGGGGGTGCTGCTTCTGCTCTGGAGGATGGGACCCAGGACAGTCAGGGAAACAGTCACACAGCAGGCAGACCCTGGCTGAAGCTTCTGGGTCCACATGCCCTAGTCAGGGTGGGAGCCTAGGTTGGGATGTCACTAGGGGTTGGCGTTTTCCCTGGGTGGCCAAGGCAGAGGTGTGGACCACAGCTGGCCCTGGCAGGCGATGCAGGACCAGGGATCCAGACTCGGCCGCCTGCCTGGGGCCCAGTGCTTGGCTGGGGCTGCCCCTGAGGTCACTGCCAGGGGCAGGGCCAGCTGCTGAAGATGTGACAGCCCTACACTTCCTGGCAGCCCAGGCAAGTCAGAGTTTCCCAGCGCCGGCTCAGTCACTTGAGACCAGAAGACGCCGGCCCCAGCCCTGCAAGCAGTGAAGTTGTTTCAATTGCGATGGAAAAAACAACACCCAAAGGACCGGGACGCACAGCCAGGTCCTCAGTAACCATCCTGTCCTCTGCACTGGCCGGCTCCCAGCCCCTGGAGGCTATGGGTACATGGGCCGGGCTGCGCCTCTGTCTTGGCTTCATTGCCACTCCCTGGATGCTGGCTGCCTGGCAGCCTTCCCTCTGGGCCCCTGCCTGGAGCCTGGATAGGCAAGCTGTCAGTGGGGCGACCAGCAGCAGCCCCATACCCAGACTGACTGCCCCTTGGCTTCAGTGATCTTCCCAAGTGACCCCCCCACCCCACCCCAAGCCTCTGTTCCCTCACCTGTAAACGGGGTGAATGCACAGGGCTGGCGTGAGCACCAGATGCAATGGCACAGATGGAAATACCCCAGGAGGTGTCATGCTGGTGCTGTTCGTGGGTGTTATCAGAGGCTGTGTTGCTCCCCAAAGCTATTGCCTGGCACAGCTCTGAGGCCTTGACCCACCCAATGACCTTGAAACCCAAGGATTCACTAAGGGGCAGGGCAGGCAAGCCCACACCAAACTGAGGGAGGCATCCTCAGCCCCAGGAAGCAGAGCCACAGGACCAGGAGCCTCCGGGATGCCCACCCCAGCCTGAGCCCTAACCTTCCCTTTGCAGAGAAAGGCCCTGAGCCCCAAGGGAGCGATGACATCTGTGCTGGGGCCCAGGGCCTATTCACAGAGTCAGGGAGGATTTGATGACAGTGCTGCCTTGGAACCCCAATTGACACACGGGATGGAGAAAAGTTGTCCATCCTGGCCATTGGTGACCCTTGAAATCTCCAAAGGAAGGGGTCCTTGGCACCTGCCACCCCCCAGCCTGAGCCACACAGCTCCCGCAGCACACACTGAAGCCCCTGGCCCTCTCCTGCACACCAGGGCATCAAGCCCTGCACGTCCTCTCCAGACACTCCTCCCGCACCCTCCACACACCTGCCACCCCACTTCCATGCTGCTGGTCCCACCTTTCTGCTTGGGTTGCTGTCCTTAGATCAATCGGGAAGCACAAGACCTACAACCACTTGCTTGTTGTTTATGTTCGGAGCTGCAGAGGGAGGGTCCTGAGTTCAGATCCCTCTGCCCCCAGCCTCCATCCTATGAGGGTCCTCAGGCCCATACCTCATTCTGTCCATTTCTCCATCCCCTTGCGTCCCTCCAGCTAAAGGGGCCCAGCTCACTGCTATCCAGCCCCAGTGCCTCTGCCTTGGGGACCCAAGAAGAACAGGGTACGGAAGGCCCTGCCCCTGGCCCAACCCAGAGCCAGCAGAGGGCAGTCTGCCTGTGCCTGGGCTTGGCTGAGTCAGGGGAGGACCCCTGTGATCTGATACCCCCCACACAATGTGGGGCCATGCTCCAAGAAGTGGCACCCCATTGTCTGCCACGGCCATCCTCTGAGGGTCTGCAAAGGACCGAAGAGGAAACATGAACTGTGAGAGTGGGTAGAGGGAGGCCTGGTGCTACCCCTACTCTGCAGGGCTCTCCTCCCCTCCAGGGCCCAGCAGGCCCCACAGACGCCTCCCTACATGCTCCCGACTAGGACCTGAGGGTGGGCAGGGGAAGAGACCAGAGTAGGGCACACATTCTGACCGGGCCCCACCCACACACCAAGTGGGGACACCCCTCACGGCTACAGTGGGTTAAGGTCCACCTGGGGGGCATGGAGGTGGAAGTTTCATCTGAGCAGGGTCAGGTGAGAAAGAAGGCTCAGGCATGACAGGAGGCTCAGGTGAGACAAGAGGCTCAGGTATGACAGGTGGGTCAGTGTGACAGGAGGCTCAGGTGAGACAGGAGGGTCAAGTGAGACTGGAGGTCTGGTGAGACAGGTAAAAAGGGGGGAGGAAGGAGAGGAGGCAGACAGAGGAGCTCAGGCCAAAGTGAGTGAGTGAGTTAGGACACAGCAGTGGTGAGGGGATGGGTCTGGGGTTCCAGAGGCCCCACAGAATGGATAGGGCAGGTCACCATGCTTCACCAAACAAGAGGCCCCATCACAGCCTACAGTGTGCAGACTCCTGGCTCAGGTGTGGCCTCTACTCTCAGCAACAAGGTGCCATGGAGCCTGGGTGGGTTGAGCTTTGAAAGAACTGGCCCAGGTAAGTGAATTCTCTGTGTCCTGAGAGTCTCATCTAATCCTCACACGAACACACAAGACATGTCATTATCCCAGCTTACAGGTGAGAAAACTGAGGCACAGAGGCCATGCCCCTTGCCCAGTGAGCCCTGCTATTGAGTGACAAAGCCAGGACTGGCTGGCTCCCTGAGGCCATCTGCTTCCAGAGCCTGAGCTAAGACAAGGGACAGTGGACCAAGAAAGGAGGGGGCCCCCACATTCAGAGGCTTGAGGATCCAGGGGCTTAGAGAAAGGAAGGCAGAGGGTGGGGAGAAAACATGACAACTAGAAGCCAAGGGGAGCCCCAGGGCCCATCAGTGACCACGGTGGTGCCACTGTGGAGGGGACTCACCTACAGAAGCCACACTGACAAGTTGGAGGCAGCATTTCTCTCAGAAAACAAGCCCAAGCTCCTCCTGCTGGGGTCACCAGGGTCTGAGGGCTGACACAACTGGACGTGGCTGGCCCCGGGCCTCCTGTGCTTTATCCCTGGAAGGTTTCCAGCCAGGATTTGGCTCCCAGTTCTCACTAAACCCCACCGGCCAAATTACAGGGGCCAACAACTGCACTTCCTTGTTGGGGCTGGGAGGTGGGGGGAAGGAGAGAAGAGAAGCTGGGAGCTGAGAAAACCAGGATCTCAAGAGAAAAATGAGGGACAAAAAGTCCAACTTACTCCCAGGTGATCCTTAACATAGAGAATCAGTCAAATGTCAGAGCATGCCACTCCAATGTTTCAAACCCTCCACAGAAATCCAGATTTAAACCACAAGGAAATACCACTTCACACTCAGCAAATTGACTAAAATTTAAGTATGACAAAACCAAGTGTTGACAAGGATGTGGAGCAACAGAAATGTGTTGCTCATGGAGCTATAAATGGGGCAAGCACTCTTGAAAACTGTCATCTTGTTATATATAATGTATACCTATCCTATGAGCTGACAGTTCTACCCTTAGGTGGCTATCCAAGAGAAATGAAAACACATCCACAAAAAAGACTTGTGTAGAAACATTTAATACAGCTTCATTCATAACAGCCCCAAACCAGAAACAATCCAGATATCCACAACAGGAAAATGGAAGTTTATTCATAAAATGGCATACCACTCAGCAATTTTAAAAAACTACTATTCCACAAAAAACACAGATGAATTTCAAAAGCATTTTGATGAGTGAAAGAAGCCAGACACAACAGAGAACTGAGCTGTGGAAGAGGCAAACCAGTCTTTGGTTACACAGAAAATCAGCAGGGGTCTGGGCTGGGTGGGAGGCACAGGCAGCTTTGGAAAACCGTGGAATGTTCTATATCTTGATTGGAGTGCTGGTCACATGACTAGACATCCATCAAACGTAATCAACTTATGCACTTAAAACGTGGTGCATTCTACTATCCAAAAATTATGCCTCAACAAAGACGATTATTTAGAAATGCCTTCCAGGGCTTCACATACACCTAAAATCTCAACTCCCTCAGGGCCTGATCTGCCCTGCGCAGGTCCCCCACCTCCTGCCTATGGGCTCACCTGGCTCTTCCACACATCTGGAATGTGCTTTTGGAATGTGCTGCTCCGAGCTACAAGGGCCTGGCCTTTCTCAGCACACCCCCAGTGCAGCCCCTTCACATCCCTGCCAACATGGCAGGCTTCTTTAGTCTCGACCAGAGCATCTACCCAACAGTCATACTGTCTGTGTCCCCTGGGAGGATCTGCTCTGGGAAGCAGATACCATGCCCACTCTGTGCTCTGGGGCTCTGAAAAGGTGGGGTCTGGGGCTCTCAGGCAACACGAGGGTGCAGAGGAAGAAAGGAGGAGATTAATAAGCAGTCACCTTGAAGGAAACAGAAGCCTATCCAAGGGAGGCATCCAGCTCAACAGTAATGTCCATTTGCAAAGCCAGACCTGGGGGCAGGTGGGGGTGGGTAGAATGTGGCACACCCACCCCAGAGCAGGGGCTCACAGTGCTGAAATAGCCCCTGCTTCTCTCTCTCTGCACACTCTGAGACACACAGAACCACCATGGCTGTGACCCTGAGGGCAGGGCTACCTCCCTCCACCCTCAGGCTCATCCCCAAGTCTCCCTCCTCCCTCTTGCTGTCAGGAGATGCCTACCAGACATGACTCCGTCTCGAATGTGCACAGGCTCAAGCATCTTTTTCAGGAAGTGGCTTGGTGCTGGCTGTCAGGGAAGGCCAACTCTAAGCTTCCCTCTTAATGAGGTGCCCCAAGCTGCTTCCATGAGCCCTGATCTATGGAAAGGGGAGGCTGGGGGCCCAGCAATCCAAAAAGAGTTGCTTCACACCTCACAGGAAGCCAGGTTTGCTCTAGGCTCAGCATTGCAAGGCTGACTGGGGTACACAGATAATGGCTGTCTCTGCAGCATATATATCCTACATTTCTTAACAAGACCTCAGAATGTTCAGCTTCAAGTTGGACCTTGATTGGTTCTGGCCAGTGAAAACATCTCAGCCCTCTGACACAGGGACTGGTCCAAGGATAGGCATATGATTCAAGACAGGCAATTGAGACAGAATGAGATGTTTGCTAAGATCTTCCAGGAGCGCTGTTTCTCTAGTCTGCAGGAGCTTCCGGAAAAAACCTCTCTCTCAGTGAGAAAGAGCCTGACCCTAGTTACTGCTGGTAGCTACTGTGCCACTATAAGTAGAGCCAGCATGATGCCAACACCATAGAAGGTGAAAAGCAGAAGGGACTCATGGCCCTTATGATACACTGAGTGCTTGATCAAGCCTCTCCTGAAGTACATACTACCCTTGGAAATTTTGAATATATGAATCCATAAACTGTCCTCAGATGCAGCTGGATTTGGGAGCTCAAACAACATCTCCAGTCCCTAATCTCACTCTATTCCTTTTCTCCAGTCTACTCCTGATAGTTTTGTTTTCAGCATCCTCATGGTGATAGTGTGGCTGCCAGTAGTTTCATGCCTTCATCTTCCCAGATTCAAGTTCAAAAAGACAGAGTCTTTTCCAGGAAGTTCCAAGAATTCAGTCCAATCAAACCAACTTGGTAAAATGGTTAACCATGAACCAATAACTGAGGCCAGATGAGGTCTCACCCTAGAGCTGTGAAGAAGGGGTAAAGCCCTGCTAAGGCCAAATAGTCTGAGAATGGAGGTAGGAGGGAAGTCAATTTCCCAAAGACATCTGGACATTGTCCCTAGGAAAAGGAGGAATGGCTGTGAGGCAGGCAAAGTCCACAGACCCAACCACAGTGTCCTTCTACCAGCCCAGGAGGCTGGTGTCCCCCCCACACCACTCCAGCCAGTCTCTCCTGCGGCCAACCTGAAAAGTTCCCATCAGCCGGGACAGCACCAGGATACAAAGCTTTGCCCACTCTAGGATCCTGCACGCACCCCCAGCCACCAGGGCTCTCCTACCCCATGTGTGCAGCCCTCCCCATAGCCAGGATCTTACCAGCACCTCCAGCCGCTCCTCCTTCCCCACTCAGCCTGGAGCCAGTGGTTGTGCCCAACAGCTACTCCCCCTGCCAGCACCCACTGCAACCTTTGCTTCCACCCTTCTGCCAAACAAGCCTGGAAAAGCCCATGTCCCAGATCAATGAAGGTGTGCCTTTTCTCAAATATCCATGGGGCTGAGGCTTCTGAGGAATCACCCGGAAGAAGCCCAGGGCTCCTGACGGCCCACAGCTGCCTGGTGCCTGGCACCTACCTGCTCCCACACCTATACTCAGCCAGAGGCAGAGTCTCTCCCCACCGGACCCCTCCTCAGAGTGCCTCATGGACCTGCAAAGGAAGCTTCTGGACCCCTCGGCCCACTCCGCTCAGGAGCTGCACCCATCTGCCCAGGTAAGGGTTAATAAGACTGGCAGTTGCCGAGATGTTTACCCACCTCCAGACTCCAGATGAAGATAGAAATGGTATTTATGATTTCTACCCAACATTTCTGGAAAGGATTGAAGGTGCTTACGAGGATACACATATATAACAGGATTGCATAAATTAATCTGGGAGCCAAAAAAGAAAGAAAAACAACGGTAGGGACATGAAGCAGAGCAAGGAGAGAGACCAACCTGAAAACACTGGCCTTGTGAGCAAGCTTGCTGTGGGCGAGCCGCAAATGCATCCCAGAGCTTTCTAGCAGAAAGCAAACCTGTCTGCCGGGAGCGTCAGGGTTGGTAACAGCAAAAGGCACACACAGCTACCCAGAAGACATCCCAGGGAATGTCTCCCAGGAACAGATCCCAAGGGACCTCAAGGCAAGGACAGTGTGGGGTGGGGATTGACAGGCATTCCTCCCAAGCTGTGGGCTGGGAAGCCAGGGATGGCAGGCAAGGGGCAAGGACGGAGATGGTCCTACCCTCCCAATCTCCATGGCTGGGCAGTAAGGAGACTGTGAAGCCACCTCGCCCTGGGAAAGCCACCCTGCCCTCTGCAGAGAGCCCTCTGATGGCCGTGTCCCAGGAGCCATCCCTGTTGGTGGAGTGGGCAGCAGCTGGCCCACCTTAGGGCATCCCTGGACCCTGCAAGTCCCATCCCCTCCTGCTTTGGACCCCCAGCTCCTCACTTGCCCATGCCTTTAGTTGGAAAGCTTTCACTGAGCACCTACTGGGTGCAGCCTGTGGGTAGATGACAAGAGAAATTTTCAACAGAGCCACCTGAGGCTATGTGGGCCTTTTAAGAGGTGTCACAGAGCCAAGGGACACTGCTGTCATGACTCAAGTCCCAGGAGGGTTCCCTGAGGACCAGGAGTGGTGGCACATGGAGGGACAGCATGATAGAGAGGTTTGAGGCTACAGATGCGAGCAGCACAGGACATTGGACATCATGGCCTGGCAGATGAAGACCCTTAGGGTCCCTGCCTGTGTCCCCCAGAAACAGCTGGGGGGACCGTGGGAGAGGCTGAGACCTGGAGTCTACAGTTGCTTGAGTGGGAAGGAGGCAGGAGCCAAACCCACTTGGACCTTAAGTGACTCCATCGGTACCCCAGGCCCACGAGCCCTGGACAGTCCTGCTCTAGAGGAGCAATTCTACTTTTATGGGATCTGCTATATTGCTTTCTCATTTCAAAAGCAATATATCCTTAGTGCAAAACAACTTTTAAAATGCCAAGGAAAACACAAATATGAGCCACCCTTGCACCACTTTTTGTGGTTCAGGCTGCTGTCATTCTGCTGTACAACCTGCTTGTCTATTTTAATTAATACAAATAGACTTGGGGAAATTCTGCATAACCACTATGGCCAAAATAAAAATTTTATAACACAAACTGGAAGAAATATTTGCAGTTCCTATCACTGACAAAGAGCTAATATCCAGATGCACAAAAAGATCCTAGAAATTATTAGGAAGGAAGTAGAATTAAAACATATGACAGCAATAACATGTAAGTTGGACAGGGGTGACAGCTAAGTGTTCGATGGTCTGTGTCATCTGGGAGTAAGATGAGGATGTTGATTAACCACAGGCTTTGATAGGTTAAGGACATGTTGCAATTTCTAGGGTGACCATTGAAAGAATAGGACTCTCTCAGAATTCAGGGGAATGGCTGCATATGGGGAGAGGGACAAGCCAAGACAGGAGAGGGAGCACATGGGGGCAGTGGGTCCGGGGTGCTGGTCTGTTTTAATTCTTGATCGGCTTGCTGGTTATCTGAGCATTTCATTCATTATTATTTGTTTTACTGTACAAATACATTTTAGGTACCTCTCAGCATATATGCTGTATTTAACATATTTAAATTTTTGTTAATTAAAAAAAATATATGAAAAGATGCTCAACCCCATTCACAATGAGTGGAAAAATTTTAAACTATTTTTCGAAGATCAGAAAGTCCAAGGACTCACCATGTTGGCAAGGGGGTGGAGACACAAGCATTCCTCTGTGTTGCGGGGGGTAAACCAGTGCACCCTTCATGGAGGATGCATTGGTGAATTCCACCCAATGTTCGAGGATACAAAGCTTTGCCCACTCCAGGATCTTATCCTACAGATATTAAACTGCACATTAAAAATTATCTGTGCCATTGTGTTTATACAGAGGATCAAAGCCTAATTTGGCTACCCAGAAAACAATTTAAGATGCGATATGTAGAAGAACTTCCAACATCAACATCCTCTGGAAGAGTCATTCCAGATGATGATCATCAAAAAACATCAACAAAGATCCTGGCGCTGTTACAGTTGTAGCTGCATTCATCCCACCAGTTCCTGGACTTGCCATGGGAATGAGGAAGGAGATATCTAAGCTGGCCTGTGCGTACAGTTAAACAACAAATTTGACTGGATCTATACTGTCGGAACTCAAGCAAGAATTAGGAGAAGTGCAAGTTGCAGTGCTCCAAAATCGTGCGATTATAGACTATCTACTGTTAAAAGAACATATGGGATGTGAACAGACCCCAGGAATGTGTTGCTTTAATTTGTCTGATTTTTCTCAAACTATTCAAATTCAGTTAGACAATATCCATCATATCATTGATAAGTTTTCACAAATGCCTAGGGTACCTAACTGGTTTTCTTGATTTCACTGGATATGGCTGGTAATTGTAGGTCTGCTTTTGTTATGTAGCTGTATTCCTATTATGTTAATGTGTGTACACAATTTAATTAGTAGTTTGTTAAAACCTATACATGCTTATGGTACTCTACAAGAAGATACATCAAAGAAATAATCAATCTTCCCATGTTTTCCTCCGTCTGCTACTTCTATAGCTTCTCTTCGTCCTTCCTAATTACAACCCTTTAGTAGAATTCGTGCCTCATATCGAAAAATACCGAATATCATAATTCTTCCAAGTGGTAAAGATACCTCAAGACAAATGCTGGGCATAGAAGCCACAGGGCATAAATATGCAAAGAAGTAAAAAGCTAACCTTTTCAAAGAATATTGCTTCTCTCTCACTTACCAAGTTTACCTTTCTCTGTATGGCCCCGGAAGATGACTGGTTAGCCAGAGACGGGTAAGATTCCTCAAGGGAGGAACAACCTAAGACAAGCACAGTCGCAGGGGGGCCATCAGGTGAGAAATTGGGGATCAACAGAGGTGAGGCTTAGAACCTCACCCCCCCTGTTTTGAGAGAAATCTTCTGCGTCCGTGGATGTTTTGTTGCCCTTGTCTAGCTTGGATTAATACTTAGTCTATAGGCACACACCTGATCATCTACATTTGCCCTCTTACAGCACTAAATTATGTTTTCTACCTTTATCTTGCATCTACCTACCACTTCAGCATTTTATTTAAAAATAATAATAATAATAATAATAATAAGGGAGAAATGTGGGATTCACATATAAATCAAGTATAAAAATCAAACGAATAATCATATCTGACTTGATTCTTTATAGTTCATGATACATCATCAAAACTGAAAGTTTCTGTGATATGACTGCCCTTGCACTGTTCACCATGTAAGAACTTATTCACTGTGTAAGAACTTGCTCACCATGTAAGAACTTGTTTGTTATTCTTCAGAAGATCGGAGACTGATGAGAATTAGGCTTGGGGTTGATTAATGATTGTGCATTGAATCCCCTATACAGAATTTTATTGTTGTTAACAACCATTTGATCAATAAATATGAGAGATGCCCTCTCAAAAAAAAATTATCTGTGCCAACCTCCTTCATTGTAATAGCAAAAAATGGGACACAACCCACTCATCCATTCTTAAATAAATAATGGTGCTTCTACATGGTGGAATATTATGTGACCATAAAAAAGGACACTGTCCAAGAACTGGGATGCCATTATCATCAAGTCACATCATTAGGTGAAAAGCAAGATGCAGAGCAATGTATACAATGCATGAAAGCAGCTGGGAGGGTATTACATACATATGCTTGAATATTCATCAGGTGTCTAAAACAAAACCTCTCTGGAAGGCTACACAAGAAACCAATAGTGCTCTGTGATCCTGAGTGGGCTAGAAGACACGGTTAGAAATTATGTTTGCCACTATACATCTTTTTGTGCTTTTTGAACTTTAAAACAGAAAATCACTATTGAAAACTATAAGCAAAAACGATGTCAGGATTGGGGACTATGCACACTTTGCCTGAGCCCAACCACGCCTCGACCCATGAGGTTTTCGAGCCAAAGCTGTAGGAAGGGAAGGAGACAGGGCAACTGGCAAATTGAAGAGCCCTTTTACTCTTAGCTGGGTGTGTGCCACTTCCTGCAGGCAGGATGCCAGCTCTCCAGAGCACCAGTGAGGGCAGACAGGACAGTCAGAAGCAGGCCCCGGCTCAGTGGGCACCTGCTGCCACTTGAGAAGAAGGAAGGAGGGTTCGCCCATCCGGAGGAGGCCACGTTGCCCAGTGATGGGACCCCACGGTGCCCTGCATCCTGTCGCTGGGAGTGAGAAAGGCATACCATGCATGCATACCTATGTCCATTTCTACAAAACTCACTTTGTTCTGTTCCCACTGTTTATAGCTGCCTTTTCCACTTAGCTTAGGAGGAGCATTTTCTGTCAATTACTGCTCTTTGACTGCAAGATTTTGATGAGTGAATTTTGCTCAACCTTTTCACTTTTAAACATGGAGATTTTTTTTGTCATAAACAGTGCTTTGATGAAATTTAGTGCAGTGTAATTTTGGTGCCTGCCCTTGACTCTCTGCTTAGGAACATCTCCTGGAAGTAGCCCTTTGGTTTAAAGTGAATAGACATTTTCTAGTTTTCTACACACGCCTCTGCACTGAGCCGGTTTACACTGGTAAGAGGTTAATCTCCCAACACCCTTCCAAGTGTGGTTGCCATTGTGGTTTTATCTTTGCCTATTTAATATTTGGGGATGCTTAGAGGAAGCATATCATTATTGCTTTAATTTGCATCCTTTGATTATTAATTGGGTAGAGTCTTTTCATGCACTTATTGCCCATTTTCACTTCTAACACAAATTGCCCTTTGTAAATGCAAACATGCCCAGTACCTTCCTACTTCCCCTCTTCACTCAGGCCTGAAAGTCCCTCCTTGTCCACCCCCCAGCTGTCAAAGTCCCACTTGTCCTTCAAGGTCAAGTGCCTGGCCTGCCAGGTAGTCATTCCTGACTCCCCACGCTCTTGGCTCGGAGCACGCACTGCTTCATCCTGGTTATAGTCACCATCTGCATGCCTGTACCTCGCCTTCGGCACCAGCCGTTTGCTTTACCCCTTAGGTCCAAGGCTCAGCCACTATACCCCCCAACTCAGGAACCCTGGTCAACAATGTCTCCTGGGCACCCACTGCTCACTCAGGGCTCCCAAGCCAAACCAGACTCTGTGCCTGCCCAAGGCCCCTTGGGAGCGCTGAGCGCCAGGGACAGCCTCCTTGCATCAGCCCTCTGCCTTGAGTGTCTGACCCGAGGCCCAGGCTTGTAACTCTGCTGCTGTCAGCCCCGAGGAGAAACTGAGCTTCGGAGACAGAGAGGCATCTTCCCCCAGGCTGCCAGAGACAGTGGACTCCTGGCTCAGTGTTCCCTGTAAGAAACTGAGCCGGAGTGCAGGGAGGGCAAAGGCCCCAGAGCTGACGGCTGTGACAGCAGCCGGGAGGAGTGTTAGGTGGTCCATAATGTTGAGGTTTTAAGATTGGATCTCAAAATTATTGGACCACATTCAGGAGCTGTCCAGCACTGGCCATCTCAGGCCCTGCTCTCTGGCCACTGTTTTGGCAACTCATCCCATAGGAGGGCTGGGAGCACGGTCCCCAGGAGGACGGAGACCCCAGCAGTGCCAAGAGCGGGGGTGGGTGGGAGCCACAGCTCTCAGGAAACACCACCAGCACGAGCGAGGGGCACACGCAAGGGGAGACCCCCATGGGGAGGAGGCAGAATGAGTCGAGGGGCTGCCCTGGGCCACTTCTCCTTCTCAGCTGTGCTGGAGACCCTCTGGAAGCGCCCCCTCCCAAGGCAGCAATGCCTAGCAAGGTGCAGAGCAATGTGTATGATGCTCAGCCCCAAGATGCTGGGCAGCACCTACGCCCCGGCCTCTGAGAGCCCGAGCCCAGCCCTGGCGATCCCCCATACTGAGGGACACCCCTGTTGTCACCACACAGGCAACTCTGCAGTAGGGGTGACCTTGGCTCCCAGCACTAGAGGAGATGATGGATTTCTTTTCTTCCTGCTGAAAATGTAATCCATCCTTTCATGGGTCTCTGGGGACTGGCGGTGCAGCACATCCATCAAGGAAGCTTCTGCCTGGGCTCATCTGGGCTGCCTACAGGGCTGGCTCCACTCCCATCCCTCCTTAAGCTCTTCAGACGCAGAGAGCCTTTCAGCACCAAGGGGCAGATCAGGGATGTTCCTGAAAAACGTTTATTTTTCTATCAACTGCTGTCCTGGTTTCTGGGCTTTAATTTCTTAATCTGGGCAAGGATAAGTTCCTCCCACATGCCAGGCCCCAGGATCCAGCACAGTTCTGCCCCCAGGCCGTGGCTGTGCCACACACCTGGGAGGCCCCCAACACAGCCCACAGAGGGGCTTCCCAGAGAGCATAATGAAGATCCTAAGACCTGAAATCTGAGGGGCTGCTGATCAGGTGAAGGGTAGGGAGGAAGCCTCTGTAAGGTTGAGCTGGGGTGCTGGTGAGGTAAACTGAGTCCAGGCTACTCAAGGCCAAGGATGCCAAGCCACTGAGTTTGAGCTTCATCCTGAGCCACAGGGAGACCAGAGCAGTGTTAGTCAGGGAAATGACACCAGCAGATTTTCATTCTAGGTGGTGTTGGCAGCCTCTGGACAGCAGACCGGAAGGGTCCCTAGCAGGACGGAGCGTTAGTGCAATTCAGGGAGGAGGAGGTGGTGGCCGTTTGGGGGAAGTGCCATGCAGATAAAGGGAGAGATTCCCATACAAGGTGCATGTGAGAGGTGGAACTGAGAGGACCACACAGGGCACGAGCAGGAGACAGGGGCAGATGGCAAGTCAGCTGTGGGAGCTGCTCTGAATTGGGGGGCCGCAGCAAACGCAGTGGGGCATGTGCCGTTTTAGGTGCCTGTGTGATGTGGAGATGTCCAATAAGCAAGATGGGATCAGTTGAGCAGAGAAGGCATCTCAGGCCTTCTGGGTGCCAGCACCCTGGGCTGCTGACATCACCCTGCACCAGGCAGCCCCACAGTCAGGGAGTCAGATCCCGTCTAATAATCATGCGGGTAAAGGACAGTGAACTCTAGAGGAAGGGCTTCTAGGCAGAGGGGAGGGATGCGACCTGGGAGGAGAGGCACAGTAGGCCTTGTGGGGGAGGGTGCACAACACCCAAAGAGAGCCAGGGTGAGTGGGGCCGGGCAAGGGACGCAGCAGGACCAGAGATGGCTGGCCAACCTTCGTCCTCCATCACAAAGTCAGGTGTCCAAAAACATTGTTTTCTTCTTCCTTATCCAATTCTGGACACACAACAGCTGAAGAATAATGTAAACTTGCCAGTCAAGGGCACCCTCTGCCATTAGATGCTCACCTGGAGGAGAAGGGAAGGGAGGGCCAGCCCAGGAAAATGAAAATTATATGCCTAATCCACCTGCAGTTCACAAAGGCAAGTTTTAAAAGTACCTGAGATGCTGAAAAGAAGCAATGAGAGGAAACCACCCTATCAGATATTAAAGCATGAAAAAACCTTAATACCAAATCAGTGTGGCACTGTGCAGATGCAAGCACTACAGACCCAGAGAGCAGAAACAGACCCAAACACAAAGAAGGTGAGTCAGTGGTAAAGGCAGCATCTCATTTAGCAAAGAAGAACTTTCTTTTAAATGATGTTGGAATATATTGTCAACTTTCTGAAAAAAGATCAGATTAGATCCATACCTCACACCATACATAAGGATATTCTGTAAATGGATCAAAAATTTTAATGTACAAATGAAACCACAAAAGTGTAGGAACAATAGAGGTTTACAGGCTTGAAGAGAGGAAGGCTTTTCAAACTATGACTCAACATTTAACATAAAAGATTGATAAACTACACAAACATTAAAGAAAAAAAACTTCTGCAGAGTGAAAAACCACTGTAAGCAAAATCAAGTGATCAACTGGGAAAAATAATTGCAATTCAGACCACTGTCAGAGAGCTAATAGCTCTAATATGTAAAGAGCTCCTAGAAAACAATAAGAAAAATATCAATAATGCAATAGGAAACATGATGAAGGACATGAACAGTGAAATACAAAGGGCCCTCAGACACAAAAATACCCAACTCACTCAGTAAGAGAAATGTAAATTAGCCATGCAGTGGCTTCTCACTGTCAGCTTGGCAGAAATGCAACTTTTGACAGCACCTTTGGCTGGTAAAACTATGTGGGAAGAGGTACCACCTCATGAAAGGCAATTCAGCAATGTCTCTCAAAACAGCAAATGTGTTTACCCTTTGACCTAACAACTTCATTTCCAGGAAACATATCCTTTCGGTAGGCCTATATGTTTAAGAGCAGCAGATTGGAAATCCAAGGGAAATCACTTGTTTAAAAACACATACATATAGCACAACATGGAAGGACCTACAAACACCTAGAGATCGTCCCATTTGCCCGTCCAGATTCACTGTCCACCCTCCATCCTGCTTGAGGCCCCTGGCAGCTGTTGTGTGACTGGGACAATGGCTCCCTTGCCCTCTTGACTTCAGGTTGGCTTCAGCCAGCTGGGAAGGGGGCAAGAGGAGAGAGAGGCTGTGGTATTTATTCTTCCTGGGTGGTGACCTAAGGCTGGCTACACCCTTGACCAAAGGTCACCTCTCCTTCTGGGCAGGAGGCCCTTCTGTTGGCTCCTCTCCACACTGTCTCCCTGTCCCTCAGCCTCAGGCAGTAAGGAAGAGGGCCACCTTGCATGACTCCCCTCATCCTGACAATACCTCTGTAGAGTCCCTGTTAGTAAATGTTCCTCAAATTGCTCAATTTGAGCAAGCCATCTGTTTCCTGTCAGGCCCCTGACTGATGCAGCAGCTATTTATAAAAAGGACAGGGATGCACTCTAGGTATCAATCTGGGAGGACTTCCAGGGTGCATTGTTAAGAGTAGACAGTAGTTACCTGCTACATGAGTGAGGAGGCCAAAGGGGCAGGGAGACGACCTCACTGCCCTGCCTGCATGTGCCTGCAGAAACACTGGAAGGGCCCACAGGAGGCGAGAAAGGGGGCTGTTGGTGGGGGGAAACAGGGACAGGCAAGGGAAAGGACGAACAGGACTTTCCTCCATCTGTCCTCTGATTTGCAAGCCTGATCCAGGCTCCCGCCGCTCTGCAGGAGAACCTGGGTCTAGCCATAGGTTTCTCCCTCCCAGGCCTCTTCCAGAGCAGCAGATTGGAAATCCAAGGGAAATGATTTCAGACCTCTCCCAGGCACCTGGCCACACCCAGGCTGGGTCTCTCCTAATTTCCCCACCTCTGCCCTCAGCGTGGGAAGGTAGCATCCCTCACAAGGGCAGCAGCAAAAGTTCCCTGTGCCGGTCTTCAAGCAGGATCTGAGCAGGGAAACATGGGAGAGACCCCTGAATTCCACTCCCAGGGACAGAAGCATTTGCATAAACCCTAAATCACCAGATCTTCTAATAGTGATTAGTTTCAGTGGAAATAAATCACCTTCCGTCTCTGAGCCTCCCTGGGGACCCTGAGGGGAGAAAAGCTTCAGAGCATCCCACCTGTCACCCGTGGGGCCCTCTCCCGGGCCTCTCCGGGGCTCCACACCCAGGCACACATTTCCAGGCCCCCTCCCCTCCCCCTACCCAGGACTCCCCTGGGTGAAGCGCCTCCTGGCTGACCTGCTGTTAACTCCTCTGGACCACTCACTGTCTCTGTGAGCTTGGGGGCTGGGCTGGCCTTCAAATTCGCCTCTGGGCTTTCCCCTGGTGTAACCAGGGACCAGGCACCAACTCCCCCTGACCTTCAGGGGTGTCATCCATAAACCTGAGAGCCCCTGCTTCTAGACCCCACTTGCAGAGTTGCAGGGAGTGTGACTGAGATGTCGGAGGTGAGGCGTTTTGCACAGCGTCTTCCCAGCACACAAAATAGATGTTCCTCGTGCAGAGGCAGAGGGGAGGAACACCAGGAGGGACCCAAGGGCAAGGGCCAGCCCAACCCAGGTTTTCCTTGTGAGGAATTCATTTCTGAGCCATTGCCTTTCCTGCTGAGAGGCTGATTGTACTTTTGACCCCAAATGGGGCTGGGTACCCTTCAGCCTTTAGCTTATGGAAACATGCTCCAGGCCAGGTAAATGTTACCATCCCCATTCCACAGATGGGAAAGTAAAGGCTGAGAGAGCCCAGGCCTGCCTCCCTGGACCCCTCAGAGACCCCTGGGCACACCCCCGCTTAGGGCCAGGACGAGCTCTCAGACCCCGCCTGTCCTTGCCATCAGGGCCCTGCTCCTCACTGCCTGCTGGACAGGCATCTCTCCTGAGCAGTTTTGGGTGGCCTGGCTCTCCGCTTCTTATTGCTCCCCCTTTCATCATCCTGAGAGGCCACTCGGGCTTCCAGCCTTGTCTCCCACCCAGGGAGGCTCTGCACTGACCACCCAAACCAGAGTCCAGGGACTGCGTTGCCACCACCCGACGCCCCAACCCCATGCGGCCCCTTCATGCCCACCCACCTGGGTGGAAGGGCACATGCCCAGGTGCAGCCCTTCCAGGGGTGGGAGGATGGAGGGCAGCCACGAGGTCCTGGCCAATAGGGCTGCTCTGTTTAATGAGGGGGCCCCCACTCTCACTGAGATCAGACAAAGCAGTCACAGGCTCAGCCCTCAGAGGCCATGGGACCGGGATGGGGGGACCGCTGTGGCTGGAAGGTGCAGCTGTCAGAGCAGGCCCACGGGTGACCAGGTCCAGCTGGGGCACAGGGTAAACCACAAGCCACGAGACTCTAAGGACACCAGTGACTGAGGTGGCAGGTGGTCGCATGGACCAGAGTCCACAGGCAGGGGGCTCCTGACACTCTGGGGTGCCCAGGACGCTGGTACCAAGCATGTGGCTTGGCTGTTCACAGCTGACCCTTGCAGCCTGGGCTGGTTGCAGCTCCAGGCCTGGGGGATGCGGGAAGTCTGGCAAAGGGAGAGTCAGAGGCAGCTACACGTTCACACTGAAGGAGAGAGGAGCGCCTGTCCCCTGAGGCAGACACTTCTCCTTCCTGGCATCTCCTGGGGGCGCAGAGAGGAGGGAGCACGAGGCTCCCAGAGATACAAGCTTCTGGCTTCTGGACAAATGGAGCCAGCAATTCCCTTCTGCTCCTGTCCTGCACACTCCCCAGCCCCCGAGGCCCACAGGGGAAAGGAAATAATCTAATGGGTGCATTTGTTGTTTTCTGTTTAATTCTTTTTCCTGGTGGCTGGGAGGGGATTCAGGATTGTTTCCATTTTCTTTGTATAAGTGTGTTGCTGTGAGTAATTTAAGTACCTATCGCAGTAAGTGTAGCAGGGATGGTCCCAGCACACTTCCTGTGACAGGCACCTGTCCACACCTGCTGTCCACACTGGTGATGCCACACTGGGAGCACATCCCACCACCCTGTCTACACTAAGAATACGGCCCTCATTCACACTGGGAGCACGTCCCATGAACCCCATCACTTGCCCTCTGCCTGGCAGGGGCATCCCTGGACACAGCCTCCCTGAACGATTTTGGGACCTCACCCGGGAGGCCACCTATCTGCTCTACCTGTTGCCTTCAGAGTTTGAATCTCAGCAAGCATTTGCCAAGGACCCGTAAGGGTGGGTGGGTGCCATGTGTAAGGGGGGGCTGGAGCTTGAGAAAACTTGGCTCAACTGGCTCCTTGTAGCTGGCGGTGGAGCCCTTAGATATTGACAATCTGCTGTGACATTCCAGCCACTCTCCCTGGACCACCCCCTGCCATGAACTTCAGGAGACGCAAACCAACTTGACTGGCTTTGAACCCAGATGCTCCGGCCACAGGGCCAGGGAAGCAGCTCGGATGCCCAGGGCAGGATGGGCGAGTCTGACAGAAGGCAGGGGGCGCAGAAGTCCCACTGGTCCACCTCTGGGCAGGCATGCGTCCTAACCGCCTCCTGTTACAAGGACCTCAGTTATACTGCGTTTGGTCCCACCAGTAAAACCTCATTTTTACATAATACAGTTACATGCTAAGGTACCGGGGTTAAGACTTCAGCATGGAGATTTGGGGGAGACACAGTTCAGTCCCTAACAGTGAGTGTGCTCATCTATGCCCAGTTAGGAGTCGATTTGGCTCACAGTAACAGAATCTGAAAACAAACCAGGCAGAAGTGGAGGCCCCTCCCACATCAGAGCCCAGAGGTGGGCAGGCTGGTGCTTCCTGAGGTCCCAGGTCCTGACTGGTGCCTCCATCCCTCCTGACCTCCCTTCCTTGGGTCTCCTAATGGATGCCCATGTTCCAGCCAGCACAGCTGCATTCCCAGCATTAGAAGGCGGAAAGGGCAAGGAAGAAGGGGCAAAGGCACTCACTGGCTATCTTTCAAGGAAAATTCTAGAAATTGTCCCCTCCACTCTTCTCCTTACATTGCCCAGCCTAGTCATGTGGCCACACCTAGTTGCAAAGGAGGCTTTGAAAGGCAGCCTTTATTCTGGGAGGCCCTGTGGGCAGCTGAGAATGTGGAGTCTGGTCCCTATGGAATAAAGGAACATGGGAAATGGGGTGCCACTTCATGCGCTGTCACACACCCTCACCCACAGTTATTTATCCTCTGGGTTTTCCTGAAGTGGTAGTTCAGTGTTGTTTTCCCAGTAACTAGTGAAGTTGGCTGTAGTTTCATTTTTATTGTCAATTGTAGTTTCCTGTCTTAGAATTTCCTGAACTTTCTCTCCTTGGAATTGCCAATTTTCCTTTTGAGTTGCTTTATCTTTTTATTATGGGTTTGTAGAACTGCTTGCATATTCTAATATTAATCCTTGTCTTCTTTATATGTTGCAAATATTTACCCCTTGCATGTCACAGTTCTCATTTGCTTGTGGCATCTTTTGTCATAAAGATTTCAGTTTCATATTACAAATTGTGTCAGTCCCTTCTTTTATGTGTGCTCTTGAGAACATCACACGTGCCAAAGTTAGAGTCATATTCTCCTCTACTTCCTTTAATACGTTAATTCTTTTGTTTCTTATGTTTAGGTCTTTGATCCAGGTATTTGTTTTTTTGAAGGCCATGAAATAAGAATCTAACTCTTTTCCTCTCCTGAGGTTGGCTCACCAGTTGGCCTGTTTGCCTCCAGCTCCATCCTGGCCCCTGCCCCACAAGGAGCTGACTGCACAGGATGTGTTTCCCAGGCCACTGTGTCACCTGGCTTCCAGATGGGGTCAGCACATAGACATCAGCAGAAGACTGGAGGGCAGGAGGAAGGGACAGCCAGGGTGTTTCTGACCAGGTGGCCTCTCTATAAAGAGCCGCACCTGACCTGTGTCTCCAGCTATCCCTCCAGAAGCCCTCTGTGCTCTGGCCTCTGCCAGCTGACCCCAACTGCCCACCTGAGCCAGGCCCTACTGCCTCTCTGGCCCCTGCTGGCTCTCAGCTCTTGCACTATGCCTGTGACCAGTTCCCTGCATCCATTCCTTCTGTTATAAATATTATCCTTCCCTGGGTGTGCCCTGACTGATCCAAAGAGCCAGTGGTCCTTACCTTGCTTATTAAAAAAGAAAAAGCAAAAAGTGTGCTTCCTACGGATTGCAAACGCCACGTCTGTCTTGCACTAAATCCCCGTAAGTGCATTAGTCCTTCCAGCCTCTCGCCCCCATCCAGGGCTGTGCAGTTCCTGTGCTGACACCACCCTATTCCACATTCGAGAGGTCCCAGCATCCAGGGGATACCTGCCAGGGCCCCACTGTTATTCTTGCTCAAAGACATTCACTCTTCCTGCTCGTGTTGCCTCCCATATGAATTTTGGGATTGGTTTGATGAATTTCACGAACAATCCTCCCTGAGATTTTGATTGAGACTTCCATTGAACTTATCTTATTTTGAGGAGAATGAACTCTTCGGGATATTGGATATTTCCATCACTGAATATAACATTTCTCACCATTGACTGAGATTTTCTGTTATGCTCTTCAGTAAGGTTTTTATGAATTCCAGCATTTTGAATCCTCGCATTTCTTGTTAGGGTCATTCCCAGGCATTTTCTAGACTCCGTGGCTATTATAATTGGTCTCTCATTTCTATTGTGTTTTCAATTAATTATTGCTACAGTCAGGAATGCTTGGTTTTTATGTTGGTCTTATACTGTGCCATCTCGCTGAGCTCTCTAATTAATTCTTATAATTTCACAGATGACCGAATCCCTTGGATTTTCTAGGTAAAGGATCATATCTCTCTATAAATGACAGTTTTTCCCCCTTCTTTTACAATTTTAGCTTCTTTATTGCCAGCACTCCAAATTTTAGCTAAAGGTGGTTACAAAGAACTTGAACTTATCTTAATACTGATGTTTACGAGGAATCAGCCTAATATTTCACGATTAAATGTGATACTTGCTTTCAATTTATGACAAGCATCTTTATCACAGTAAGGAAGCTGTCTCTTATTTCTAAGAGTTTAGGTTGGTTTGTTTGGGGTTTTGAAACCAGGAATAGATAAGGTTCTGCTTCTAATAACGGCGGGTACATAATTTGGACCAATCGTCCCACTGAAGAAGAGCAGAAAAACTGGATCAAAAATGTTTTAACTCTGTTAGAATGCATCAGAAAGCTAATAAGATGATGAAGAATTCTTGTGCCAAGATCTGAGGGAGGATGGAGACCTGGAAGGTGAACCCAGCATTTAGGTCTGGGTGATAACTGGGATTCTAGGTCAGCTCCAGGATGCCTGCCCACTAGCGCACACACACCTTCTCTGGGTTATTCCATCAAACACTCATCGGTGTGCTTCTGTGAAATGATTTTGCAAGTGTGACTCATGTCCCACATCAGTTGACCTTATGATAGGGGGATTAACCTAAGTGGGCCTGGCCTAATCGGGTGAGCCCTTAAAAGGGACAGGTTCCTCCTGGCAAAGGAGACTTAACCTGGGGGAGATTTGCTCTTGCTGGCTTGGAAGATGGAGGGGGCCCTATGGCAAGAAAGGCAGGCAGGCCCCAGGAGCTGAGGGTAGTCTGGCTAACAGCCAGCAAGGAGGCGGGGACCTCAGGGCTAGGCAAGGAGCTAAATTCTGCCAGTGACCCAAATAAGCCTGAAAGCCAACCCCAAAGTCCAGTGGGATGCAAACTGGCTGCAACCCCCATTTCAGCCTGCTGAGACCCTGAGCGGAGAACCAGTCTCCTGGCGCCAGATCTCTGACCCACAAACCTGGGAGCTAATGAGCAGGTGGTGTACAACACCTGAATTTGTGACAATTTTATGCAGCATAGAAAACAAAGACCTTTGCTGCTTTGGCAAAAGGCATGTAAGACCCTGAGTGATGCCTGGATAGCTTTACAAGCTAATGCAGGCCAGGCCTGCCGTTTGAAAGCTGAAAAATAGTCATAGAAATGATTCATGAACCAAAGAAAAGAATCACAATGCAAGCGAGGAAGTACCCCTAAGCTGGACTTGGTGATAATGAAAATACCACCCATCGAAGTTTTTAAGATTGTGCCTGAAGCCTGCTTATTGGAAACGTGGTTGTAAGCACAGTATTACAAAAGGCAAGGCTGATGATAACAGCAAAAGTAATCAAGGAAAGGAAAAAGAAAGATGATAAAAAATGAGGATAAGGTAATTAGATTTTCAAGGCATCCGATAACAAGGATCAGCTAAGCCAAAAGTCAGTTCTTTAAAAAGCAAAATAACATTGATAATCCCTGAGGGCTTGAGTAAGAAAAAAGTGGAGAAGGCGCAAGAAAATGATTTAAGAAATGGAAAAGCAGATCACTCTATGGATCTTACAGTTATGCAAAAGATAAAAGGACAAAAGTCAAGCCAAGAGTTACCCTACGACCCCGTGATTCATCCCCAGGGATCTACCCAAGAGAACAGGACAGATATGTTCACACAAAAATGTGTATGTCCAAGAAAAGCTTCATAGCAACATGATTCAAAGCAGCCAAAAAAGGGGAACAACCCAAATGTACATCGACTGATGAACGGATCTTGAAATGTGGTCGGTCCGTACAATGGAGTACCACCCAGCCACAAAGAGGAATGAGGCCCTGATTCGTGCTCCAACATGGACGACCCTTGAAAACACTGTTCTAAGTGAAGAAGCCAGACACCAAGGCCACAGAGCATATGATTCCATTTATATGTAATGTCCAGAACAGGCAGATCTCTAAGGGCAGAAAGTACATGAGTGATTGTCAGGGGTTTGGGGAGGCGGAAGGGGAGTGACTGCTCATGGGTACAGGGACTCTTAGGGGAAGGATGAAGATGTTCTGGAATTAGGTAGCTATGATGGCTGCACCGCCCTGCGAATATACCAAAAAACACTGAATTATAGGCTTGAAAACAGTGAATTTTGTTATTCTATGAATTTTGTCTCACTTTAAAAAATTGCCCCCAAAACATAAGAAATTATCATGGACAAATTGATGCCGATGCCTTTGAGGGCCCAGGACAGCTCACAGAGTGCTACTTCCACTGCCTTCTTTCTGCTGCCTCTCTCGGCACAGGACAGCTGCCCTGGGATCTGAGCTCACTTCATCTCAGTTCACCCACAAGTCCAGGCTCAGCGCGAGCCCGCTCCAATCCCAGACTCCAGGAGAAAGCAGCCGCTTGGCCCAGCTAGGGCTAACTGTCCCGCCTGGCCAGATCGAGGGTGGCCATGGTGCCTGGACCATGGGGTGTAAACTTAGCTGTCCTGGCCCATCCTGAGGAGGAGTGGGAAGCAGTTCTTGAAGAGGGGGACTGGACAGTGCCCCCAAATGTGACCACTCCCTTCCAATGTGTCTCTGTCCTTCTCAGAGTCTAGAACTGATATCCAAACACTGAAGCCCCAGCGCGTGCACAGAGGCCGGCCACGCCTTCCATGGCACCAGTCCCCTGCCTCCTGCAGTGGTCTTGCCACACTGCCGGCTCACTCCAAGCACAGTCGCTCTACTGGTTTCCTGTTGCCACCATAACAAATTGCCATGAATTCACTGGTTTAAAGAACACAGAATCCTCCTCTTCTGATTCTGGAAGTCAGAAGTCCAGACTCAACATTGTTAGGCTGCTTCCTTCCAGAAGCTCTCAGGGAGTCCATTTCCTTGCCTCCTCATGTCCAGCGGCTGCCTGGGCTTACGGCACCTCCATCCGTCTTCAAAGCACCATCACTCTCTGCTTTGAAAAGATCACGCTGCTTTGATGTGTCCCTTCTCCACTGCCACCACTGCCCCCTGAAGTCAAATCTCCGCCCCCTCCTTACAAGGACCCTGGTAATCCAGGATAATCTCCTGGTCTCCAGCTCCTTAATTTAATCACATCTGCAAAGTGTCTTTTGCCACATAAGAAGACAGCCACAGGCTCCTGGGGTTACAGCCTGGGCAGGGGTGAGATTCAGCCTCCACATTACCTTGAGCCTCCTCTCTGCTGCCACCACACGGCTCTGTTCCTCCTGGAGACTATTTGTGATGTACTCACTGCACCTGAATTCTGTCCCTTTGAGGGGCACTGTCTCCCCCCACCCCCCACCCGAGTCCTGCATCCACCGGGGCACCGACCCTGACATCCCCCCCACCCCAGTTCTGCATCCACTGGGGCACTCTCCCTGACACCCCCCCCCCCCCGTACCCCAGTCCTGCATCCACCGGGGCACTCTCTCTGACATCCCTCCCCCACCCCAATCCTGCGTCCACTGGGGTAATCTCCCTGACATCCCCCCCACCCCAATCCTGTGTCTACCAGGGACACTGTTCCCAACATCACACACACACACACAGTGCCAGTATTTCCTCATCAGTCACCTGTCAGTGCCGTTTTGTGCAGCCTGGGACGAGGTCCCTGTCCTACAAGGACTAACACTCTTGCCCACATCAGGTGCCCATGGCCCTTGGCCTGAGGCCACCCCATGCTGTGCTGACTGCCCCCTAACCTGGATGCCCCATGAGCTGCTGCCCTATCTAATCTCCAGGCACCACCCTCCTCCCCAGACAACTCTGTGCCCCAGCCCTGCCACCCAGTGACGGCTCTCCATAGACCAGGTCAGCCTGCAGAGATCTCCCAGGCTGACCTCCATGAGCCCCTGAGTCCCTCTGCCAGCCCCCCAGAGCTGGGCCTGCTGTGGGCACACTTGGAGTCTCCCCAGCTTGCGGAGAGGCCAGCAGGGTGGACAACACAGCACACGGACCACCCTGGTAAGGAGATGTCACCCTGGTCCCCAGACTCTTTCCTGTGGCTCCACACAACAAGGAGCCCCACTGACTCAGCACTCCAGGCCGAGGCTCTAGCACAGGCCCCTCTCTTAGAGCCTCCTTGGGGGGCCCCAAGCCTCTGGGCTCTCCGCCAGCCCCTATGCCCAGCCCACCAGCCCAGGCCCAGATGGGCAGTCATAGCACCTAGGACGCTCCCCCAGGCCCAGAGAAGGCTCGGTGGGTGAAGTTGACTGAGCCCAGGCAACATGTCACCCGGCCTGAGATGGGGCCCTGCCATGTTTCGGGGTCGGCTCTGCCGTCAGGCCAGCGGCCCTCAGCCAGGCCCTGTGCTCCTCCTAAGCAGGCTGCCCTCGCAGGGGACATGGCTGAGGTCCGAGCAGATGACACAGAGGGTATGTCTGCCTGGAGGGCTGGCACCTCTGAGCCTTCACCTTCAACCTAGCAGGGCAGGTGCCCCAGCCAGGTGGGTGGGGACCAGGGCCTCCAACCTTTCCCACACTGAGCTGTGACCACAAGGTGACATGGGATATGTCAGCCTATCAGGACATGTGTGCTGGGCCCACCTTGCCCATGAGAGAGGGCAGCATGGGCTCCGGCCCTGAGGCAGCTCCACACAGTGGGGATCAGGAAAGCGGGGCATGGCTGACCCACAGGCCAGGGCTCAGGGCCTCAAAAGCCAAGCTAACAATCTTGGGCCTTTGTGAAGAAAAATAGGGGGGCAGCTCCAGAAAGGTCTGGAACAGGGGAGCACTGGGTCACCATCCCTGACATCCCCCCAGCGTGTGGCTGGGGTAGTTAGCCACACACACTCTGGGACAGCAGGCCTGTAGACCAGACAGTAGACGATGGTAGCAGAGTCCAGCAGTCCCGGAGCATGGCCAGGCACTGAGCACGGGAGCTCAGCAGGGAGACGGGATGAGGGGCTAGAGATGGGAATCCGGAGGGTGGAGGTTCCTGGAGCTCTGGGCTGCCCAGGCAGGATTCCCAAGCCCTGAGCATTCAGGGAGGGCTTTGCTTTAAAGGGAAGACGGATCAGGGCAGCCTCTGCCACTCGGACATCATGGGAGTCCTGAGCCAGCCGTCACAGAGCTGCCCCCCAGACTCCCTCCTGCTGCTGTGCATTATTAAATGATTCCTGTTGAAATTAAGGGAGAGGCATGAATAATTCAAAGTGAGGGATAAAGCCAAATCTAATCAACTCAGTCTGCCAGCTTGAACTTTGGCATGACAGCCAGTGTGTGTGAATAGAGCCTGCCGGAAGCCTGAAATGAGAATCTAGGTCTGGGATTTGCACTCTGACGTGAGAAAGCTCCGCTGTGAGGTCCCAAATCATGGCTGCTGCGGTGACGCCCCTCTCCCAGCCTCCCGGGCCACCTCAGTCTTCGCTGTACTTCCCAGGACAGCTTGGTGACTGAGGCTGGTCCTGGGGACTCTTCAGCCATGTAACCTCGGGAAGGTGCCTCACCCTGTCAGGCCTCAATTCCTTGCCTGTGAAATGGAAATAAAAATGCCATGCACCTCATGACATTCTTTTGAGCATTCAGTGGAATAGAGCGTCTCTTGCTGGCAGCAAACACAGGGCCTTTGGTGCCATTCCATCTTCTCCAAAAACACTTGTCTTTCATGTCAGCCCAACATTCGGAATTTTTGCTGAGTGTGACACGTCCATTTAAGTGTTCATTTATATGATGGCAGAAGGATATCTTTCTCATGAAAGAGCTACATGTTCACTTAAAAGTTCAAGAGAATGGTGTTTAGTATTTTCTTCACAAATGTCCACACAGGTGCCTGGGCTTTGAACGGGTGAGTGATGGAGACAGAAGGCACAGCCCTAAATCACATAATGAATGCACACAAGGGGGCGTCGGAGCCTCATGCAAGCGAGGTCATTAGTGGAGTCACATCATCTCAGCGACCTCAGCAGCGGTGGCTGGTGGCCCCCACCGGCTCAGGCAGCATTCTAGCCTTCTGCAAGGTCCTCCTTGCGAGCAGACAGAGAGGAAAAGGTGAGGGGTCCAGAAAGGGAGCCACCCAGAGAGAAAGGTGGGGTTGAGGCTGCCCACCAGAGCCAGGCAGGCCAGCAGGGAGGGAGGCAGGCTGGCCCGGGGTGGTAGGCAGCTGGAGGGTACCAGGCTTACCAAACAGTGGCTTCTCCTCAGCTCCTGCAACGAGCCAGCAGGATGGCAGCCCAAGGCAGCCCCCTTCAGGAACATGCTGAACTTCCAGGCATTGACATGAAGCTAGCGATACACCACCATGGGTGACGTCGAACAGAAAGACTCTCTGATCTGGCGTCTGTCCTGCCTCCTCCCACCACAGCAGCTCAGACCCAGGCGACTCTGGCCTCAGGTCAGGCTTGAGGGTGGGGTCACCCATTGTCCTCCTCCCTGGGCTGTGAGCTGGCTCCCCTGACCCGCACCTTGCAGGCGTCTTGTCCGCCTCAGTTCCCTGCCAAACCCGCAGGGCTCCGCTTAGCAAAGGGCAGCCATTCTTCCTTCTGACATTTTCCAGATAAGTGGCTGCTTTTATTCTGGAATTTAGGAGTGCCCTTTATCTGCTGTCTGGGAGGAAGCATCTGTCACCGACGTGAAGCCTCCGTTCCTTGGCCCCTGCACACATCCAATCTGTCCTCACAGACATCCAGTGTCTGGGGCAGGCTGGCCATGGTGATATGAAATGCCAGACCTGGCAGCTGCCCGGGGATGCAGGCCAGGGAGATGGCAGGTGCAGACACCCATGAGATACAGGCTGACGGGACCGTGGGCCTCTCCTTCAGTCCCACAATGCCAGGCACAGAGAGGGGGAGCAGAGAGGGACCAGGGGAATGGACTTTAGGAGAAGCGAACACCTGGAACCCACCAGGATTCCTCTGACCAAATCAGGGTGATGGCATCAAGAAATAAGTTGGAGAGGGAGGGGTGCTGTGGGCAAGCAGCAAAGTCTTCCCGGGGCTGTGTGGGAAAAGGGGGTGGTATAAGGGGGAAGCAGTGGGGTGGTTAGGCTTTCACTGAGCCAACGAGGATCCTGGGTTGCTCAACAGGTCGCTGCAGATGAGGCCATCCCAAGGCTTGCAGACCCCGAATGAATGTATTTTGTGGGGTGTCTGTCTATGTATTGCCAACTGTTTAAGTCACACCCCAAATCAGCACATCAGCACCATTCTGGCAGACCAACCTCACATGACCCCACAACAGGAAGACCATGCCAGCCGGGGAGGGCCAACCACTCAACAGGACACCTTCCAGGAACCAGGGTGCAGCCGCACAGGCCCAAGAATGACCATCGGCCTGAGTCCTAGAGCAATCTGAGGCACGTGGCCCACTGTACAAGCTGGGTTTGTGGTCAGACAGTGCCTGACGGAGATAAACAGAGACTGGACCCTCAGTCAGTCTTGGAGAGCCCCACCTGAGAACCTCTGCCAGCCCTGGCTAGTCCCAGGCACCAAAGGGGTACTGGATAATTCAGAGGAAGGCACCCCAATGTGAGACCCTACCAGCCAGGTCTAAAGCGATGGTGACTGCAGAGACCCCAGGTATGTCACCAGGGGGTAACTACACCCCCCTCCTGGGAGCTGGGCCTGAGCCCAACTCTGGGGACAGGGAAGGGACCAGGGGAGGGCTGGTTCCAGGTGAAAGGCAATGGAGGTGGGTGGCCCCTGAAGCAGGCCTATCCCAAGGCTGCAGGCAGCATCGCCCCTCCACGTCCCACATGCCAGGCCGTCCACAGCACAAACACTGGGCCCACCCGTCCCCAGTGCCCAGGCCTCTCCATGCCAGGGCGGGACCTGGTCCCCTTCGCCAATCTCTGGGTCTGTGCAGAAGCCTTGTCCCCTTGAGGCAGGCCTTGTGCATGGATCTGTCCTAGAGGGTAGACAGCCAAGGGCCTGGTGGGTGGTCAAGAAACATCTGCTTCCAGGGGATCCTAGACCCTGGGATGAGAAGAGAAAAAGCAATGCCGTGCTGCGGCCCCCCCTCACCCCCCCGACCCTGGCCACCACATTCCAGAATAGAACTCTGAGTTCTAAATTGGAATCTGACTTTCCATGCCATTTTAAACATGCACTTTTCAAGGCTGGAGCCAGAACATATTTTATTTACCAACTTGTTAACTTGACTTACAACTGTTATTCAGACCAGCAGTTCACAAACTTTTTGGTCGCAAGACCCCTTTACACACTTAAAAATTATGAGAACCCCAGAGGATTTTTGTTTGTGAGTTCTGTGTTTACCATATTGTAATTTAAACTGAGACATTTAAAGACATCCATTCATTAACTCATTTTAAAATAACAATAATAAACCTATTGCCTGCTTATATAAATAACACTTTTTTTTTAACAAACGCCATCCATATTTTCCAAGATAAACCAAACAATGTAGTCCAAAGCATGCCATTGTTTGGCAGTTTTGCAAATCTCTTTAATGGCTAGATTAAGAGAAGACAGCTGGGTTCTCAGCTCTGTTTCTGCCCTCAGTCTGTTGTTGTTTAGTTAAAGCACGGGAAGGAACTCTGGAAGATACAATCAGAAAAGGGGAGAGTGTTTCAATAGCCTTTCAGAGAATAATGGATATTCTTACTTGATACTGCACCAGAACTCTACAAGTAGCAGGTTATTAAAGATTAGTTGCTAGGGTCAGAGCAAAGGTGAGAGAGCAGTCAGGGTACAAACTCACAGAGGCCCTCACTCATTCTCAGTGTGTGTAGGTGTCTGCGCTTCATTCCCTCCACCTACTACCAGCCCTGGTAGTTAGAGTGTGAACTTTGAAACCACAGCAGTAAACTTCTTGTACTCTGTTCCATTAAAAGTCATCCATCAGTCTTGTACTTTGAATGGATCTTCTGCCCATGCATGATTTTGTAACTGTCAGATCTGGGATTTGATGTTACTTACAAGCTAACATACTAACTTTTATTATTCCATGTAGGCTGGCAAAAGACAGGAGATTCCTGTGTCAGAGACAAAGGACTTTATTGCTCACAGCATGCTTCCACAGCAAGCAACATGAGCATCATCAGTCTGTCTGCATCACTTCCCTTTTCTCCCCAAGTCCCATGGGGGTGATACAGAGGGGCCCAGAGAGCTGCTACACACACAGGGATTTGTGCTGCCGCTGAAGGACTGTAAGCGTGGGAATCTATTTCTTTTATAGCAAACATTAAGCAAGCCTGCTCTTTCTCCTAGAGAGACCATGCCTCATCCTTCAAGGCTGCTAGCTACAAACACTTCTGAGAAAAAGCTTGGTTAAAAACACCATCAGGTCTTGTCTTCTTGGCACACCCAGTGAGATCTATAGGAGTGGGAGAGCACCACTGCAGGGGACTGCCTTTTCCAACAGAGACATGATGCATGGCCGTTCTGAACATATTGGCTCACTGAGTCATGCAGATCTTTCAAATGCTGACATGTTTCTTTAAATAACATCAAAAAATCACATGCATTAATATCATTAATCTCATCAGAAAAGTCTTTACCCATTGAGAAGCTATTAAACTCAGAGTGTTGGTACACATTTTCCAAAATCCTGATTTTCACTTAGAAGTTCAAATTTTACCATTGACCACAAATATTATTAGTTGTTTTCCTTGAAGAGATAGGCTCCTTTTTGTTTTCAACAGCAAGTCTTGCGAAGTCTGAATAACTTTAGTGTATCTGTCAGTCAATCTTTCAAAAAAAGTTGTATTCCACAAGAAAAGTGGCTAGTTCAGCTTGCAACTTAAGCAGCTGCACAAGTGCTTTTCTGCAAAGTAACCATGCTTCAGAATGTAGCAGAACTGCTTTATGTGTACTTCCCAATTCACAACACAAAACACTAAAAAGTCATGTACTCAAAGGTCAAGACTTAATAACATTAAACAGTTGTTAAATAAAATTAACAATTCATACTGCTTCATCAAAGACATCCATTTTTTATTGAAGTATCATTGATATACAATTTTATATTGGTTTCAGATATACAACACAGTGGTTCAACAGTTACCCATATTATTAAATCTCCACTAGTGCAGTTACTATCTGTCAATGTAGAAAGATGTTATAGAATCATTGACTATATTCTCCATGCTGTACTACTGTCCCTGTGACTAACTTATGCTATGATTGAGAATTTTTGTGCCGCTTTATCCCCCTCAACCTCCCCAAACACCCACCCCAACCCCTCCCCCATGGTAACAACCAGTTCCTTCTTGGTGTCTATGAGTCTACTGCTGTTCTGTTCCTTCTGTTTTGCTTTGTTTTTATATTCCACAAAGAAGTGAAATCATATGCTATTTGTCTTTCTCTGCCTGGCTTATTTCACTGAGCATTATATCTTCTAGATCCATCCATGCTGTTGCAAATGGTAGGATTTCTATTTTTATGGCTGAATAATATTCCATTGTGTCTATGTACCACATCTGCTTTATCCATTCATCTATTAATGGGCACTTAGGTTGCTCCCATATCTTGGCTATTGTAAATAATGCAGTGTTAAAAATAGAGGTGCATATATCTTTTTGAATCAGGGCTTTTGTTTCCTTCAGGTAAATTCCTAAAATGGAATTACTGGGTCCAATGGTATTTCTATTTTTAGTTTTTTAAGGACTCTCCATACTGCTTTCCACATCGGTTACACCAATTTTAATGCTCACCAACAGTGCAGAAGGGTTCCCTTTCCTCCACATCCTTGCCAACACTTGCTATTTCTTGTCTTTTGGATTGTGGCCATTCTGATGGTTGTGAGATGATATCTCATTGTGGTTTTGATTTGCATTTCCCTGATGATTAGCAATGTAGAGCATCTTTTCATGTGCCTGTTGGCCATCTGTATGTCTTCTTTGGAGAAGTGTCTGTTCAGATCCTCTGCCCATTTTTTAATTGGGTTATTTGTTTTTTGTTGTTGAGGAGTAGAAGCTCTTTATATATTTTGGATGTTAACCCCTTATCAGATTGTTTACAAATATATTCTCCCATACTGTAGGATGCCTTTTTTTTTCTGCTGATGGTGTCCTTTGCTATACAGTAGCTTTTTCACTGGATGTAGTCCCACTTGTTCATTTTTTATTTTGTTTCCCTTGTCCAAGGAGATATGTCCAGAAAAAAACTGCACATACTTATGTTCAAGAGATTTTTGCATATGTTTTCTTCTAAGAGTTTTATGGTTTCATGACTTACATTCAGGTCTTTGATCCATTTCAAGTCTACTTTCATGTATTGAGTTAGATAATAATCCAGTTTCATACTCTTACATGTAGCTATCCAATTTTGCCAACATCAGTTGTTGAAGAGGCTGTCTTTTCTCCATTGTATATTCATGGCTCCTTTATCATATATTAACTGACCATATGTGCATGGATTTATATCTGGGCTCTCTATTCTGTTCCATTGATCTATGAGTCTGTTCTTGTGCCAGTACCATACTGTTTTGATTAATGTAGGTTTGTAGTAGAGCTTGAAATCAGGGAACATAATTCCCCCAGCTTTGTTCTTATTTCTCAGGATTGCTTTGGCTATTTAAGGTCTTTTTCCTTCCATACAAATTTTAAAACTATTTGTTTTAGTTCATGAAGAATGCTGTTGGTATTTTGATAGGAATTTCATTGAATCTGTAGATTGCTCTGGGCAGGATGGCCATCTTGACAATATCAATTCTTCCTATCTATGAACATGGGATAGATTTCCATTTATCAGTATATTCTTTAATTTCTGTTATGAATGTCTTACAGTTTTCAGAGTACAGACAAGTCTTTTACCTCTTTGGTTAGGTTATTTCCTAGGTATTTTATTCTTTTTTATGCAATTATAAATGTAATTATTTTCCTGATTTCTCTTTCTGCTAGTTCATTGTTAGTATATAGGAACGCAACAGATTTCTGTGTATTAATTTAGTATCCTGCAACTTTGCTGAATCCAGTTATTAGTTCTAATGTGTTTTGGTGGAGTCTTTAGGGTTTTCTATGTATAGTATCATGTCATCTGCAAATAGTGGCAGTTTAACTTCTTACTTACCAGTTCAGAATCCTTTTATCTCTGTCTTGTCTGACTGGCATGGCTAGGACATCCAGAATTATGTTGAGTAAAAGTGGTGAGTGTGGGCATCCTTGTGTTGTTCCTGATCTGAGAGGAAAATTTTTCAGCTTTTTGCCATTAAGTATAATGTTAGCTATTGGTTTGTTGTACATGGACTTTATTATATTGAGGTACATACCCTCTATACCCATTTTGTTGGGAGTTTTTATCATGATTGGATGTTGAATTTTGTCAAAAACTTTTTCAGCATCTATTGAGATGATCATGTGGTTTTTACCCTTATTTTTGTTAATGTGCATGATATTGATTGATTGATGAATATGATACCATCCTCATCAAAGATATTCTTAAATGAAATTGAATTTTTTGGTTTTTTTTTTACTGGGAGCATAGCATGTAAAGAACACAATGGCAGCTAGTCCATTAGGGATCCACCACCTTGGTCTGAACTAAGCTATTGTTTTACCTGCTATTGTTTTGCACTAGCAGGGCAAATGTCAACCGAAGGAAAAAGGCAAATGATGTCTTGTTATTAATATGAAAGTTGTTTCAATTTCACAGATTCTCTAAAAGGGTCATGGAACCCCCAAGAGCCCACAGACCATACTTGAACAACTGTTGATTTACACATTTGATACTTAGGCCTCCAGCTGTACCCTTGCCCCAAGTCCTGTCTTGTGAGAGAAAGATCTTCCAGAGATACACAGACACAAGAGAACAAGACACAGTCTTTGCCTTCAGAGAATTCACAGTCTTCAGCAGTGTTCAAAACCTTAGATGCTCTCAGGGGCCAGGAAATACAGACATGGGAGAAGTGGCTGAGCGGGAACCCTGGCAGATAGAAAGCACAAATGGAAATCTGTGGGTGGCCAGTCCTGGCCATGTTGACATTCAGAACCAGCATGGCCAGGTCTTCAAATTTATCAGGAAAAGCCAGAAACTCAGATTTTCCTATGGAAATTCCCAAATTTTAAAAGTTGACAGCTAATGTTCTTTTTTAAAAAAAGAAACTTTTGGGAGCTAAACAAAAAAATCCAGAAGCTAGATTCAGGCTATGACTGCCAGTTTGCAACTTCTGGTCTAGAGGGAGAGCCAGGCCCAGAAATAATTACAATGCCTGTTTATCTAATAGACCTTCAAAGGGCTCTGGAAGCAGAGAACTAGAAGGCCTGATAGTCACAGCTTCTCTTTCCAGAGAACTCACAGTGCCAGGAGATCTTCTAAGTAATCTCTTTTAGTACCTAGGTAGAACTCTTTTAGTAATCTCTTTTAGAACCTAGGTAGAAATTGTTATTACCCTCTTTTTTATAAAGGAGGGAACTGAGACCTGGGTGGATAAATAACTAGCCCAGGGCCACTTGATCACACCCCTCCTGCTCTCCTCTTCACTTCTACTCCTCCAGCCCATCTATGCTTTACCTTGCTGCACCTTAGGAGAGTGTGTTCCTGCCTCATGTCTTTTGCACACGCTGTTCCCTTCCACCTTGAATGCTCTTCTCCCAGAGGGCTTCCTCCCCCACTAGTCTGCCAGCTATCTATTTTTTAAAGCTTCTCAGAGAACCCTGTCCTGACTACTGCAGTAACTGCCCCCACACACACACTGTAGGCTCTCACCCTGCTTTGGTATCTCCTTATCATTTCTTGAAATTCTATGATTGATTTTCCTGCTTATTAACCATCCTTCACCACCACTACCAGAATGCAGCTCCCTGTGGCAGGTAGTCCAGCACCTGGGACAGCTCCTTGGCTCCTCCTAAATGCTGAAGAACTATTTGCTAAATGAATGGAGAACACCTGCTGTGGATGGATGTCAGGCTCTAGGAGACTGAAATACAAGACACATTCAGTTGTGACTTGTAACATACTTGCAATTTACTTGATAGCTGCAGAAGGATCTAATGACAATGAAATATAAAACTCTATAAGAAATAGGTATGGAGAGGGAGAAATCAGCTGAGCAGTGAAATAGTAGAAGACCCAAATGCCCATCAACAAAGAGTTGGGTAACTAAACTGTGGTCTGTGCACATAATGGAATATTTACCAAAACAGAGAGTAACATCAATGAATCTCATTATGCTGAGTGAAAGAAGTGACACAAAGGGAAAATACTGAATGATCCCATTTATATAAGGGACAAGAACAGACAAAACTCTGTAATGATAGGAATCAGACAGTAGTTACCTGTGGGGATGGAGGAGTATATATACTAAGAAGGGACATCAGGGGACCATATTGAACTGTAACAGGGATTGTGTTTTAATCAAATATGGTAAGGTGACAGACACAGAGACAGCCACCTTTGAAAGAAAGATATCCTATTCACAGTTCCCAGGAGAAGGAAGCACACTAGGCCATGCAGGGCCACACGAGGAAGCAGTGGGTCAGTCGGGAGGCAGAAGGAGTGAGGGGCTGCATGGCCGGAGCCCACACTGTGGTTTCTGAAGGCAGGAAGGGGCGCGGCAGGAGGGCAAGTGTGAACAGGTTAAGGATTGAATAGTTTGAATACTTCTGGCAGACTCTGGGCCCTGGGGGAGGCTCCCCAAGTTGTCCCTACCCCATCCTGGAGTGACTAGGGCAGGAGGGATATTGCTCGGGGTGCGAGACAGATGACAGAAGTGGTTGGGGGCGTGAGCTATGGACTGGCTGGTCTGCATGTAAAAGGCATTATCATGGGCAAGTTACTAGGTGTCTCTAGAAATTCACTATACCTGAGAAGTACAGTTTCTCCCTGGTCAGCAAAGTATCAGAAGATATCAAAGCATCATAAAATATAGAAAAAGCACGATTAACAGAGGAGCCATATGGAAAGCCGAGAAGCTTCCCTGTACCTGTGACCCAGATCCACTGTAAAGATTCACTTAATGTTGGTGCACTTTGTACACTTTGTTATAATATCTCCATTTTTTAAAAATACAAATGTATCATTTGACTGGAAGAACCACAGAGGAGCTCTCTGTCAGCAGTCATCACGCTCTTTCCTGTACCAGGATACCCCTCGTCACCCCAGACTTCAGTGCCGGGGGCCCAGGTGCCATCCATCCCTTCCGGCTTCAAGGCAGCCTGGCCCATTCCTGCCACCTTCAGCCTCCGTCCAGCTGCCAGCTGAGAGTTTAGCGGAGTCCCGCTCTGCCTCCTGTTTGTCCAGAGCACTCCTGCGGCACAGAAGGAGGGGAAACGCACTCCAGGATGCTGTCTTCCCGAGCCACTGTGCTCCCCCATGCCCCAAGTTTCCCTCCACCCTCCTGGGATGCTTGTGGGGGCTCCATCATCCCTTCCTGGCAAATACCCCATTTGGCAGCATGGATTTGGTCCCCTTACTAGAAATGAGGCTTCTTGAGGCTAAGCACCCAGACACCACTCCTGAAATAGCACAGAGGTAGGAGTGGAGCCGGGACAGCCACAGTGGAGCCGAGCCTGCAGGCAGCCTGGGGCAGAGGGCAGTTGGCTTGGCGTTCCACACACGGGTAGGTGGCCTGGGGGACACCACCCCAGTGCTGGACCGGTTAGGACCCGCTCAAGCTGGACGCAGACACACTTCAGGCAGGCTCCCTGGACCCCACCCTCTTCTAGGGGTCATGTAGTCACATGGGACTGTCTGGGTCCTGTGGCCCCACCCCGGCAAGGCTGGAGGCCCTCGCCTCTTCTCCCAGGCCAGCACATAGCCTGCCTGGCACAGAGGAGCAGTCGGTAAACATCAGAGATGGAAGCAGAGCATGTGTGAGGGGTTAGTGTGGGGATCTTCAGGGACAACTGAGAAATTAGGGCACATTCTCTAGGGTGTCACCTTTAACACAGCCCAGCTAAACAATGCCCAGAGCTGTTTCCAGAGGACACCTTCCATGATATCACATTACAGGATTTGAGTCCTTCCAGCCTGGGACAAGCTCAACTGAGTGGCCATGAGGCGGCTCCTGGCTTGGTTTCGCAGAGTTACTGTGAAATGCCTCCTTGGGTGGTGCCCAGTTTGGCCAGCCAAGGACAGCCCTGGGGAGTCAGGGCTGGCCCAGACGGCACACGCAGATGGGCGCGCGGGCAAGATGGCAGTTGCCCCAGGAGCCAGCTCTGGGCCACCGCGGAGAGCCCTGGTCCAGGGGCTGTGTCAAGAGCCTGCTCGGACCGGCCTTCCTCAATCCCGGAAGGGAACAGCTAATTTTAACAGCGCCTGGCCCACACGGCTCAGCGGAGAGGAGGCCGGCACTGCCAGATGGGCCTGCTCATTAGGGTGGGGAGCATGGTATTTCTTATGCAAATGAGGACAAATAAAACCATCAGAGAAATAGGAACAACAAACAGGAACCTCAGTTGGGACTGAGAGTACAGAGGGCAGGTGGGGAACCCTCACCCCAGTCACTGACCCTGGGTGCCCAGGCGCACTGGGTTTGCCTGCCCAGCCTGCGCAAGAGGGAAACCGAGGCCCTGGGGGACCGCCCAAGGCCAGACACAAGGATCCCGGCTGGGTCTGGCCTGACCTGCAACCAAGCACAGAGAACGCTCCGGGGTAGGGTGGGAAGGCCCCGGGAGCTGGACAGACAACTGGCCCAGCTCCAGCAGCTCTGAATATAGATGGATGCTGGCACGAATATAGATGACACAGCCAGCAGCTAGCAGCCAAGGAGCCAGGGAAAGGACCACCAGGGCCCAGCCAATGGACAGCCCCACAGGAGGCAGAGCCTGTCCAGATCTGCAGAACATCTCCAAAAAGCAACACTTGGCTCCTGCCCGAGGCAGGAGTTCTCTGCTCATCCCTACACCAGCCGACCGGCCCAGACCTAGGGATCTTCTAGGGTCCTCCCTCACCCTCTCGCCAGAGTCCGGCCTGTCCCACATCCCACCAGGCCCAGTTCCTAACTACCGTCAGCAAGCCCTTCTTCACATTCTACCACCTCCTCCCTGCCCCCAGCGGGGAGGCATGTTCCAGGGATGGGCGGCACCCCTCACCTACATCGGCCCAAAGTCTGTCTTCTCAGGGAGGCCTAACCTGACCACTCTTTTTAATACCAAAACCTGCTCCATGTCCCCTCACCCTGCCCATCTTTGCTTTTCTGTAGCTCTCATCATTTTCTAGCACATACACCATTTACCTGTAAATCACACTTACTGCATACCCCCTGCTCTTCCACTAACATGTGGGTCCAGGGTCAGGGTTCCCTGGTTGTTTTGAGCCCTGATGTAGCCTGAGTGCCTTAAACCACCCTCGTATATAACATCACATGGATTAAATATAATCCACAGTATTTGAATGAGTAAACCCAAAATACCCTGTGACCGCCCTTTTGATGAACACCGGGTGATTACAGCTCTGGGTCTAACTAGCTTCTAAGTCTGACTAAGGATAGAGATGAGTATGGTGGGTACTGTTCAAGTGTCCTCTAGTCAAAGATGGCAAACTTGAAGATGATTTAGCAAGAAAAGGTCTCTATCGGCTCATGAAACTGAAAAACCCAAGAGTAACTTGAGCTGCAGGTGCGGCTGGATGCAGAAGGGCGGTGATGCTGTTGCTGCTGGTCTTGCTCGTCATTTCTGGCTGGAGCCTCAGACAGGCTGCTCTTCATGTGTGACCCCAGCAGCTTCAGGCCAACTCCTCCCCAGCCCCATGTCCACAAGGCAGAGCATTTCACTTAAAAAGAGTCCCCAAATTAGCTTGCTGGGTCTGGCTTGAACCAGGGACGATCCACCCCCGACCATGCTGTCCTGAATTGGGTGCCAGGGTCAGCCCGGACCGCATGGACTCGGGTGGAAGGGGATCAAGGGCTGTTACCAAAGTAGGGGCCACAGGTGCAGGGCAGGCAGCCGTCCACACAGAGTGCCTCCTGCCAGGGTGCGGGAATAGCTTCTAGGCTGCGCGGTCTGTCAGTGCTGAGGGCGGTTGCCCTGAGGGGTGGCCTGCCTCGCCCAGGAACCTGAGCTGTCCTCAGGCAGACTGTGTCTGCTGAAATGGAATCATTCTCCTGACAACATCACCAAGTCTGACCGCGTCCTGCTGGTGCTCAGCAGCCCAGCCGTCGTTTGAGCTGGTTCCAGAAGTTGTGATGCATCTTCACCTGTCACTTCCTCGGCCCCCTCGGGCAGCCTGCAGGAACAGAGCTGGCCTGTAACAGAGGCAGAACATACTGACCTGTGCTGCACAGCTGGAGCTGTGCCCTGTGTGTTCTTGAGAAATGGGAAGTCTCCACAGAGGCCAGGCCCCAAGTCCCAGCTGTCGGTCAAAGTCTGGGAAGCAGGGCCTGTGGGCAGCGAGCAAAGGGCTGACCAAGCCCATTGCCACAGGGGAAACGGTCCGCACAAAACAAACCCAGAGACATCTTCACCCCATTTATGAAAATTAAAACACCACAGGAGTTCCATTTTACATGCACTAAATTAGCAAAGGATAAATAGGAAAGTTGAATGATAGCGCTGGATGTTGGCAAGGGTGCAACGCACCTGGCCCATTCCTGCAGACTGGGCTGCTGAGCGTGGCCCTTCCCCAGAAAGCCTGGAGGCCAGCAAGGTCCCCAGTTTCCCCCAGCTACTCAAATCATCTGTCACTTGCAACTGGAGTTTTGACTAAAACAAGGACTGAACAAAGAGATGCTCAGAGCATCTTGGCATAATCAGGGACAACTCAGCTTCCCACACAAGCTTTACTAAAAAATAAATAAATGAGTAAAACATGGCACATCATCGTAATAGTAGCAGACGTGGCCTTAAAATGATATGAAGACTAAGGAGCACATATATCAAATCATTCCATTGTACACCTAAAACCAATACAATTGTTATATGTCAATTACATCTCAATTAAAAAATAATTTTGACATCCTTTCTGACTATTAGACAAAATACATACAAAAAGACAAAATGAATAAAACAGATTATATAGGGAGGTTTGTTTTTAAGCCTTGAAAACTAAGTTATGTGAGAGCTAAGATAGAGCATACCCAACTCATGGGCTAAGGTGTGGATTAACCCAGAATCAAAAATGTCCCAAAAGGCAACATCCCCCTCCGGGACACAGGCCAGGGATACACTAAAACAGAGGGACTCAGAAAGGTAATACATAAAAGTATGAACAACTTATATCTGGGAAATGAAGCAACCAGAATTCAGAGAAGTTTGGATGCCGGATAAATAGTGTTAAATAATGCAAAGAATGGCCCTTTGTAAACAGTAGAAGGTGCTATTCCCCAAATCTCCAGCATAGATATTGAAGCCTGTATAACAAATAACATAGCATCAATTTTTAATAAAGCAAAAATTAGAAAAGATATAAAGAAAAAGAGACGGATGCATAGTAAGAGACTTAAATTCACATCTCTTTTCCACCATAGTGCAAGTAGACAAAAATAGAGGTTGGTGAATTAATTAATGAAAATTAATAAAAGCTTAAAGCAAATAGTCCTTTTTGTGTATTTTCCCACTAAGAAACATCTCCTCAAGACATCAACAAATACAAAGTAGCGATACGAAAAGACACAGTTAAGGGAAAGAACTCATCCTCTCAAATACGTAAGAAGAAGCTATGTGTCATTTTGAGTCTTTCCATTGAATTTTCCAATTAAAATCAGAGAAATCTGTGAAAGGATTGGCACCCAACTCCTTCTCTGGGAAGCCTCCCTGATCCCTCTGGCCCCCTGAGCTCACCACTCCATCAGGGTCCTTTCGGGACGTGCTCTGCCCCTACCCAGGGCTGGGGTGGGAGTCCATCCTCGTCTGCACATCCCTGGCACCTGGTGGAGGCCAGGCCGTGGTGGACACTCGGGCCACACTGGATTCCTTTGATTAGGTACTTAGCAACAGTAGGGGCAGAGGGACAGAGGCCATTCTCACTGCAGGACCTCCTCCTTCCCCAGGGGGTCTCTCCATGGCCCTTCTCCCCACCCCCAACAGTGATTAAGCCTTTCATGTGGCTTCAAACCCACTGCCTCTTCCCCATGCCTGGTGCCCCCAGGGTCAGCACTGATCACAGCCACATGATCCCCATTCTGGAGCCATCTTTTTTCTTCTTGCCTCCCTCCTGCTCATGGTTCTCACTGGCCTGCCATGGCCTTCAAGGAAAACCAGGCACCACAGCCTGAGTGCTCCAGCCCATGCCCACTGTCCTTTATGCCACACCAGTGCCCTGCCACCTACCACCAGCTGCCACCATCACACCAAATGTTCCAAGTTTCCAAACACACCCCTTTAGAATGCTGTTCCCCAGCACAGCATGCCTTTCCATTGCCTAATTTTTTTTAATGACAGTTTTATTGAGCTATAATTCACATGCCATAAACGTCCTTCTTTTAAAGTGTCCAAATTCAATAGTTCTTTAAGATACTCACAGAGTGGTGCAGTCACTGCCACAGTCAATTTTGGAACATGTTCATTACCTTCCCAAAAAATCCCACACCCATTAGCTTTCACTCCCTCTGCCCACAGCCCTGGGCAATCACTAATCTACTTTCTGTCTTTTCTGTCTTCATCAATTTGCCTCTTCTGGACATTTCATATAAATGGAATCATATAACTGGTCATTTATGACCAACTTCTCTCACTTAACATAGTATTTTCAAGGGTTAGCTATGCTGTCACATGCACCAGGACTTTATTCCTTTTTATTGCCAAATAATGTTCTATTACATGAACATGCCAGGTTTTATTCCATTCATCAGTTGATGGATTTGGGGTTGTTTCCATTTGGGGGTTATACCAAGCAGTGCTGGTATGAATATTTGTGCACAAGTTTTTATGTGACCATTTATTTTTATTTTTGGGCATGTGCCCAGGAGTGGAATAGGGTCACATGGTAACTCCATGCTTAACCTTTCGAAGAATTGCCAGCCTAGCTTCCCAAGGGGCTGCACTTTTTCACATTTCCACCAGCTGGGTATGAGGGCTCCAGTTTCCCACATCCTCACTGACACTTGTTGTTACCCAACTTTTTACTCTAGCCACACAGCTGAGTGTGAAGTGGTTCTCACTGTGGTTTTAATTTACATTTCCATGACGGCTATGATGTTGAACATCTTTTTATGTGTTTATTAGCCACTTGTATATCCTCTTTGAAAAAATGTGTATCCGTTGGCAACTCTTTTATTTCCACAATATCAATAACAAAATCCTCTTTTTGCTTAGTAAAGTCTTATTTCTCTTCGAAAATCCAGCTATTCATTAATGAGTTCACTGCTTTCCCAGCACACACACCTTCCTCACTTGTTTTTCTGCATTCACTCCTACTTCAGTGACACTGTGACCCAGGCACCTTGTGTCACTCTGTGTCACAACTTGATCCCTTACATGTCAGTCTGTGAGCTCTCCAAAGGTCAAGACCTCATCCCCTCATGTCTGGCACCCTGCTGCCAAGGCAGGGCTGGCCGAACCATCACTGGACCAGATGAGTCTGCTGGAGTCAAAAGTCCTGGCTTTCTCGGGCAGTACCCAAGGGGCAGTGGGTGGAAGTGGAGACAGCAGACATGACAGTGAGAATTGGCCAGGGGCCCCTTTCCAAGTGAGAGTGACCTCCTGGGCCTCCCTAGGGGATAACAGACTCATTCTAGACCGTGTAAATGAACTGCTAAGGCAGCCCAGTGCGTGGACGATTCCGCGGGTGCCATTACTATGTTCGCTATTCATAAAGTGCCTTCAGGTAGCCCTCTCTCTTTCTCCAGGGGCATTTGGCATGAGGGACTCAACAGATAAGGTTTGAAAGTTAAAACCAGTTCCCACCAACGCAGTCCCGGGCCCTTTGGAAACTATCGCCAGCCATCTGCGTCTGTAATAAACACCCAGGGCTGAACAAAGCCAGGCAGGGCTGTTTTATGGGATCCCTTTGCTAATTAAAATTCACTCGCCCAGACAGCTCTGATCTTTGGTGTCTTATGCACCTGAAAAAATATATCTTGACATTTAAGCCATGCTCGCTGGGATGCTGCTAGTGGCAGTAACAAGCCACAAATTCCGATTAGAACGAAAATGCTAAATTCTATGTGGGGCTTGATTTGAAGGGCAAGGACGCACAAACTCCTGAGACTTGTCATTAATCCGTCAACACCCAGGGAACAGCTCCTCTTCCTGCCCTTGGGATGACCAGGCCAGCAACCCAAGGCCACTTCCCACTCCCGAAACCTGAGGCGGTGATGCTGTTAAACCGCCTTTTTGTGCTGGACATTTTGGGATGTTGCTATGGGCCAGCGGGTGTCTGTACAGCAAACAGTCGAGAAATGCTCCGGACCCCACGAGGCCAGGAGGCTAGGTGAGCAGAGCCTCCAGGTCAGCCCAAGCCCACGGTGGCTTCCGGCCACCACCTCCGTGCAGGGTCCAAGGGTCCCTGAATGAATTCAAGAGCCCGGGGCCAGCGGGGTCCCAGTGCCCCGCCCACAAAGACGGAGTCCCGGAGGCCTCCCACTCCCAGTCCCAGGAGCGAGCAGAGCACAGCAGTGCGCATGCTCTGCCAGGGCCGCAGGAAGCCCAGACCGTGCATTCCTGACCAGGGTGGCTTTGGAGTGTCCCTGAAATGTGGGCCTCAAGCAGAATTCCCCTCCATGCCTTTACGGGAGCCGCTGTTAGGCCAGAATGCCAGCCTCCTGCCCTGGAACCAGGCCCACGCCTCTCATCGTGTCTCCCGTCACCTGCACCCCACCAGCAAAGGAAGCCCCACCCCTCCTTCCGGGGGGTCGTCCCAAGTGCCCGGAGCAGACAGCCCTGCCGGGCTAGCTGGGCTCCCAGCCACTGCCTGCCCGCACCCCCCACCCCGGGTAGGGAACGCTGTTAGCTCATGGGTGGGGCTGGGACGGGGGCCCAAGGGATCTGCCCCGGAGGTCAAGAAGACCCCCCACGGGCCTCTCGGCCCCATCAGGCTCGGGGAACACTAGGAGCGGAGATGGCCTGTGCAGGTGGAGATGCTGTTGAAGGAAACGTAGCTTTGTTCTTTCTGCTTCCGCTAGGAGATCACCAGACAGCGCAGCTTCGGCAGGGGACAGAGTCAAAGGACAAAGGAGAGAGTAAGGACAGACCCAGGCACGGGCAGGGGGTACCACCAAGGACGGGGTGCTGGGACAGAGCAGTGACGTTTGGTCCAATCAAGTGGCTCCTACTCTATGTTTTGGGTCGTGCCACCAAGGTGTTTTGTTTTGTTAACAATACAGATATTTTTCCCTATTCACAGAATACAATTCATCTTTGAAATATGTAGAAGCGTGAGGCCAGAACATCCCAAACTGCCCACCGGCCCCCGTTACTGTTCCAGGACCTGGCGGTGTGGCCAGTGAGGGTGTGAGTGGGGGTATCACCAGAGATGCCAGGGCAGGTCACGCTGCCGGCTGCAACTCCAGGAGGGCGGGACACAGCAGCTTCTAGGGTGGTCACTGCTGGGCAGTGCCCTTCACCCTCTACTTAATATTCTCTTTACCAAGACATTCAGACTCCATCCTGGAGGCTGGTACGAGGACGCCCCAGAGCAGGAGACTGAGCAGATGTAGGCCAGCCCCAGCCTACAACTTTTCTCCCCTCCGTTGCCTTGCCTGGGTTGGACCCAAGCTGTTGGAATTGTGACGTGTAGACGTCCCTTGCAAAACATGGGCTGGCTTTATTGTTAGGCACCCCATATTTTTTGTTGCTTCGGTAAATTTTTTTTTTCATTGTTTTTGGGGACATAAAAAAAGCAACTGATTTTGTTCATTGATTATATAGCCAGCAGCTTGCTAAACTACCTTATTAATTCCAGTTGACTGTCTGTAAATTTTTGGTGTTTGGGGGGAGTTGTATTTATACAGTCCTATTATCAGACAATAACTACTATTTGGTTTCCTCTTTTCTGATCATTACATTTCAGACTGCTTTTTCTGCTTGTGTTTGCTCTCTGGGACCTCTGGGACAAGACTGGATGGCAAAAGCCCCAGGTATCCGATCTTATTCCTGATGGACTCAACACTGTCTCTAGCATGACACCCACAAGCATAATATTTGCTGTAGATTATTAGTGTACATACCTTCTCTGTTCCTCATTTGCCAAGAGTTTGCTTTTTTTTTTAAGTCCCAAGTGTCTTTTGAATTCTAACCAATTATTTTTGTGCATCTATGGGGAATATCATCTGCTATTTTCTCCCTCTTCCTGTTAAAGCGCTCAATCAACTAGCAGACTTTCTCATGTTAAACCAGGAATATTACAACCTCGACATGAACTGTTTATGTTTATGTATATACTGCCTGGATTCAGTTTGCAATATTTTACTTAGAAGGCTTTTGCATCCATGTTTAGGAATAAATTGGTCTATAATTTACTTGTCCCCTAATTTTCTTGTCTAGTTTTATTATCTAGGTTATTTTTGTATTTAAAATGAGTTGAGAGTATTCACTCCTTTTTTCCCCAGAAGACTCTAGAAGGCTGAGAAGATCTCCTTTAGAGTTTGCTCACGTTTGCCTCAGTCTGTTTTTTCCTTATGAACTTGAGCCAGTTTTGCTTAATTGTACTTTCTAGACATTTTTAGAAAGTTTTGGATTTAAGGGCATCAGGTCACCGTATTTCTTTCCTACTATCATTTCAATCATCTTTGCTGTATCTTGAGTATATCTTCTTTTTATTCCTGAATTTTTTTGGTGTGTATGTGTGCCTTCTTTTTTTTTTCCAGCTTTAGAGAGCTAAACTACACCTACCATAAAATTCACCTTCTAAAGTGTACAGTTCAGTGGTTTTTAGCATATTCACTGAGTTGTGTCATCATCATCACCAGAACATTTTCAACATCCTTCAAAGAAACCCTATCCGTGACAATGGTCATTCCCCATTCCCACTGCCCTCTTACCAACTGAACTGGCTTTTAATATGTTGTGTGTTTAAGTTGGCTCAAATGTCACAATGACATTAAGAGGTATAAAATAAGTATAAAAATACACACAGACATAAGAACAAAGAAAAAAACTGAAGGGGCAAAACAGCAGCAGATTCACAGAACCCAAGAATGGACTAACAGCTACCAAACAGAAAGGGACTGGGGAGGATGGGTGGGAAGGGAGGAAGAAGGGGGAAAAAAAGGGGAGGTATTATGATTAGCACACATAATGTAGGGGGGGCACGGGGAAGGCTGTACAACACAGAGAAGACAAGTAGTGATTCTATAGCATCTTACCATGCTGATGGACAGTAACTGTAATGGGATATGTGGGGGGGACTTGGTGATGGGGGGAGTCTAGTAAGCATAATGTTCCTCATGTAATTGTAGATTAATGACACCAAAATAAAATTTTAAAAAAATACACGGAGAATTCTAACTCCCACCCCTCCTTATAGATGACCATCTTTATTCATTTTGTTTGTTTTTTCTGTATTTCTTTCTGTAAGTATAAGGAAATGCTAACATATTTATTCTGTTTTGCATGCCTCCCGTCCAGAAAGATAAGAGAATCTGTGCTCCGCAGCACCTTTGTTTTGTTATATCCCATCTGCTGTCTCCCACAGCACAGCCTCCTTCTGTCCACAGTGGTGGCTCATTTTTATCTAAGCAGTTCCCTCTGGACAGCCCCTTGGCTTCTCTCCAGGCTTTTACCATTACAAACAGTGCCACAGTGGATAACCTCATTCCCCAGTCACATCACACCTGTGTCTACATCTGTAGACTGCGTTCCCACAAGTGGGATAGCTGGGTCAAAGGGTAAATGCATTTGAATGTTTTATAATCAGTGCCAAGCTGTTCTCCATGCGGGCTGTACAATTTTGCATTCTCCACCACCAGCCTCACCAACTGTATTTCCTTTAAGCCACACCAACTATGTCTTTTCAGATTTTGGATTTCTGCCAACCTGATTTGTGAGAAATGGTCTAAAAGTGTAGCTTTATTTGCATTTCTCTTATGAGTGAGGTAGAGCATCTCTTGATGTTTAAGGACCATTTGTATTGCTCTGTCTATGAACTGTATATTTCACTTGCCCATTTTTCTCTGGGGTTCTTGGTCTTCCATACAAAAGGAAAAGCTCTATTTAAGTTATCTATCGCTGTGTGTGATATTGTGATTTATAATAAGAAATATATATACCCGGGCTTTGTTCCCTGTGTCTGGCACTGAGCTCCTAAAACCCTGGAAATTCCCAAGTGAATGAGAGTGACGATGGTGTCTTTGGTTATGTTAATAAGGTGGCTTTTGGACTTCTCCTAAGGATGGGGGCTGATTGCCAGGAGAACCAGCTGAGTGGGTGTCAGTGTGTCATTCCTCAGGATTCTGTGGGCTGAGTGGGCTCTGCTGGGAGGTTCTTCTCCAGCTGCCAGCAGCTGGCCTTTCTCACGTGGCTGCCTTCAGTGGGCAGCTGGACTGAGCTCAGCCTGAGAAGCCTTCGCTCACTTGCCCAGCACCTTAGTGCTTCCTGTGTGGCTCTTCAAACGGTGGCCTGGGCTTCTCCACAGTATGGTGATCTCCGGACAGTCAGCCTTCTTGCATGGTGGCTGCCTTTCAAGCAGAAGGACCCAGAATCTGCCAGTCCTCTTAAGGGCTGGATTCAGAAGTCGTAGAATATCATTTCTCCATCCTATTGGTCATAGAAAGTCACAGGCCAGCCTAGATTCAGTGGATGGGAAATAGACTCTCCCACTGGGTGGGAGAAGTGCTACTGGCTACAGGAGACCTAGTCACAGCTGTCTTTTCGTCTACATTTACCTGTGGGTGACCACCTACCATCTACATCTGCTTGGGGTCAATTATCCCTTTGTGAAATTAGTTAGAAATATTTTTGCCAGTGTATCATTTGCCTTTTGACTTTGCTCAGTTCCTGTGTATGGATGTAGGGTTTTGTTTTGTTCTTTACTGTTTATTTTGAAACAATTAAAGAATCACAGGAACTTGCAAGGTTAATACAGAGGTTCTCTAAAGTCCATCACCCAGTTTCTCCCAATAATAACATCTTACATAACCATAGTACAATATCAAAACCAGGAAAACCCACATTGGTACAATGGTTGTCACTTTATCCCACGTAAGGCTTCATGTAACTGCTGCCGCAGTCAAGACACAGAACCCATCCACCACCGGGTGTTTGCAGCTATAACTAAGAATCTCAACACGAGGTCATCCTGGAATTAAGGCGAGCCCCAAATCCAATGACCAGTATCCTTGTAAGAGAAAAACAGAGGGCATTGGAGGCATAGAGACGCAGAGAGGACAAAACAATGTAAAGATGGAGGCAGAGACAGAAGGAGGCATCTGGAAGCCAGAGAACATCGAGGATTGCTGGCAGCTGCCGGAAGCCAAGAGGGTGACATGGAAAACATTTTCCCTCAGAGTTTTCAGAAGGGACCCTGCTGACAGCCTAATTTCAGCTCCTGGCCTCCAGAACAGTGAGAAGTTAGATTTTTGTTGTTTTAAGTCATCTACTTTGTGACGATTTGTTATGGCAGCCCTAGGAAATTGATACAATCTCTATAATTTTGACATTTTGAGAATGTTATATAAATGGAATGATAGAATATATGACCTTCCGCGATTGGCTTTTTTTTTTTTTTGCTCATCATAAATCCCTGGAGATCCGTCCAACTTGTGTGTAAAATAGTCCATTCCATTACATGGAATACCATGGCTTATTTTAACCATTCACCTAACTGAGATGTTTGGTTATTTCTTGGTTATTTCCAGTATTTGTCCATTATAAACAAAACTAGTATAAACAATCACGTACAGCTTTTTGTGTGACTATAAGTCTTCATGCCTCTGGGATACATGCCCAGGAGTACAATTGCTAGGTCATGTGCTAAGTATATGTTTAGTTTTATAGGAAATAACCAAACTATTTTCCAGAGCAGCCCTATCATTTCACATTCCCCCTGGCAATGTATGTGATCAAGTTTCTCTACAGCTTCACCAACATTTGGAATTATTGCTATTTTTTATTTTAGCTATTCTAACAGATGTGTGTTGATGTCTCATCATGATCTTCATTTGCATTTCCCTGTTGTCTGGTGATGTGGAACCTCTTTTCATGTGCTATTTGCCATCTGCAAATCTGTGGTGAAATGTCACACATAGTGTCTTTTGCCCATTTTCTAATTGAATTTTTCACTGTTGTATTTTGAGAGTCTATATTCTACATATGAATCCTTTGTCAAATATACGGTTTACAAGTTTTTCCTCCCAGTTTTTCCTTTCATCTTCTCAACAAGTTCTTTCACAGAGCAAAACTTTTAATTTAGATGAAGCCCAATTTATCAATTTTTTAATGGATCATGCTTTTAGTATCATGTCTAAGAAATCTTTACCAAGAACTAGGAGCTGAAGATTTCCTCACATCATCTTCTAAAATTCTTATGGTTCTATTACATTTTACATCCATCCTGTGTTAATTTTTATAAAAATGTAAGATTTAGGTCAAGGGACATTTTTTTTTTGCCTATGGATGTTCGGTTGTTCCAACACCATTTTTTGCAAAGACTATTCTTCCATCTACTTGCTTTTGTACCTTTGGCAGAAAACAATAGTCGATCCTTCTCTGGGGCTATTTCTGGATCTCCATCCTGTCCCATTGGTCCCTCCGCCAAGAGCATGCCGTCTTGATGATATATAGTTATATGATAAGCCTTGGAATTGGGTAGAGGGATTCCTCCTACTTTATCCTTCTTTTTCAAAACTGTTCTGGCTGTTCTGGTTTCTTTTCTTTTCCATGTAAATTTAAGGATAATCCTGTCCATATCTAAAAAAAACTCATTGGTATTTTAGCAATTGTGTTAAACCTATATAACAATGAGGGTAGGATTGACACCTTTACTAGTTGAGTCTTCTAATTCATAAGCATGGTATGTCTCTCCATTTATTTGGATCCTCTTTGATGTTGTTTATCAGCATTTTGTAGTTTTTGGCATATAAATCCAGCACAGGTTTTGTCACATTTACACCTAAGTATTTATTTTTTTAAGTGATTGTATATGATACTGGATTTTAATTTCAGTTGCCCACGTGTTCACTGCTGGTTATAGAAATACAGTTGATTTTTGTACCCTATAACCTTGCTGAAATCGCTTATTAGTTATAGGGTTTTGTAGAATACTTGGCATTTTCTGTGTAGACCCTACATATTGCCTACAAGTAGGAACAGTTTTGTTTCTTCCTTTCCAGTGATACACCTTTTACTTAGTTTTCTTGACTTGGCCTAACTAGAACTTCTGGTACTGTGTTGACTAGCAGAGGTGAGAGCAGACAGCCTTACCAGGTTCCTGATCATAAGGGGAAAACAACTAATCTTTCACCATTAAGTATATTTGCTATAGATGTTTTATAGATGTTCTTTATCAAGTTGAAGAAGTTGCCCTCTCTTCCTAGTTACCTGAGAGTTTTTATCATGACTAAACATCAAAGTCTGTCAAGTGCTTTTTATATATTGATAAGATCACATGATTTTTCTTATTTACTTTGTTAATATGGCAGACTACATTAATTCATTTTTGAATGTTGAACCAACTTTGCATTCCTAGAGCAAACTGCATGTGATCATGGTATGTAATTATTTTTAAATGTTGCTGAAACTCTATCTGTTAAGAGTTTTTTAACTATCCTTTATAATTTTATATGTCAAGTATACATTAATGAAGCTGAAATTTAAAAATATATTAGCAGGCAGAGAAGGATTTTTGCAATTATATGCATGAAGGATAGATACATTATTTCAATGTACCTGAGGAAGATATCTATGTGTATATATATATATATATATATTAGTCCATAGGTGTTTTTTTTGTTTGTTTGTATTTTTGTTTTTTTGTCATTTGTTTGGCACTGTCTGTCTGATTTTGTTATCAGGGTAATAATGGCTTCATTAAATGAGTTGGAAAGTGTTTCTCTTCTATTTTCTGGAAGCGATTGTGTAAAATAGCTGTTAATTCTTCTTAAAATGTTTGATAGAATTCACCAATGAAGTCATCTGTCTGTGAAGAGTCCTTTTGGGGGAGTTTTTAAATTATTAATTCAATTTCCATAATTGTAAGGCTGGAGGCTCCAGAGGAAGGGGTGAGCCTGCTGGACAAGCTCAGGCCTCACCAAACAAGGCAAAGAGACCAACAGGTTCCAGTCTGACAACATTCTAGAGTCTGATCGGACAACATTCCTAACTAGAGCCCTCCCCCAAGCTAGAAGAGTAGTGGTAACTTTCCAGTACCTGGCTAAAGGCCAATGAGAGACCCCCACATACCCTAGGTGAGCCAATCCCCGTGCCACTGTACACCTTTGCTCTCCCTCCCCCTGCCTTCTTTAAAAACTCACTGCCTGCCCTGCTGAGTGTGACTTCCCCAGCCTGTGATAGCCAGACCTGGGAGTGTCACCCAGGAATTGTGCTCAAATAAACTGCCTGGCCCTTTGTTGCCTCTCGTCGCCTGCTTATTTGGGCTAGAATTTGTCTTACATTTGGTGCTGAAACCCAGAAAGGAGTGTGAGCGCAGGGCCCCGACTGGCCACCGGTGGCCCCGCCCCCTCCTTCCCCGACCTGGGACCTCAGCCTGCTCTCCGCTGCGTGGACTGTTTTCTGGTGAGTCCCTCAGTTTCCCCCGGTCTGTTTCCCTTCCTAACTCCGTTTCTCCTGGTCCATTAGAAATCATAGCTACGTCCAGGTTGGGGCATCTGGCCCACCCTCTGCTGGCATCCGGCCCGCCCCTGGCCCTGCGGTGTAGGAGACGTCCCTCACCCAGGTTCCCAGGACATCTCCCCTGACTTGGCCTACTTGAGACGCTGGGCACGCCTCTCAGCAGAATTAGTTGGGGAGTGGCACAGACATGGGGAACCAGCCCTCAAAAGTGGAGGCTCAGACCCCATTGTGGTGTCTCATTTCTAATTTGGCTACTCTATATTTGTCCCGGGAAGTTCGCAAACAGAAGCTAGTCTTTCTTTGCTCTCAGGCTGGGCCTCAGTATCCCTTGGACAATCAATCTCGCTGGCCCCCTGAGGGAACTTTCGATTTTGGCCTCCTCACCGACGTGATTAATTATTGCCACCAGAGCAGAGAGTGGAGTGAAATCCCATATGTGCAGGCTTTTTGGACTTTGCGATCCCGCCCAGACCTTTATGTTAAGTGTTCAATGACTCAGGTTCCCCTGGCCTGATCTCCAGTTAAGGATTATCAGCCTCTTACCCTGCCCAGTCCTTCTTCCTTTTCAGATCTGCCGGAGGACCTTGGTCTCCCACCTCTCTCAGCTCGCTACCCCCACCCCTCCCCGCCACCATCTTTAAGTTCCTTGTCCTCCCCCGTGTTGCTGCCATCTTAAAGTCCTACGTTCTCAACCATGCCGTCTTCCTGCTCCTCTCCTCTTCTGGTGGCTGCACCACCCCTCCCCCTCTCCTTCCGCCTTCACTGCCCTCTTCCCCCACCAGAGCAGGCTCCTCCCGCTCTCCAGTTACAGAAGCCATGGACCAGAAGCTAAAAAGAAAGAAAGCAATTAAATATCAGTACCTCAAATCTTTATATCAGTTTGTCTGTCTGTGTATATGTTTTTATGTGAAAAGTGTTGTTAACTGTAGTCGTTATGTCTCAATTTGTATGTTTGTGTGTCTAAATGTGTAAATGAAAAATATTTTCCTACCTCCAGATGGTATTAATAAACATTGATTTAAAAACAAGCTCTTGTAAAAATTGGGCATTCTAAAACTTCCAGAAAATCTAATAAAAAATATTAAGCATTAATGCTAATTTAAGTTTAACTGAAACGGACATGTCCTTATAGTTACCAGCTGCCAAAGTTTACTTAAAGTCATTTAATTTGATGTTATCTGTTAAACATTTCAAGAAGATAATTAAAGAAAAGCTTGACTTTGTCTAATGTTTGGTAAAAGTTTTGTAAGTAATCTAGCATGGTTGCTAAAAATAAGTAAACAAGTGTAGCAAATAAACATCTTAATACTATATTAATGTATAACAGTGTATATATATGCAAACAGCCTGAGAATTTTTGTGGTAACCAAAATTCTTAAAGTTTCCTAAGTTATATAGACATATTTTGTGCCTAATGAAAAATTGTGCTTTAAAGCACATTTCCAAAAATGATAATATACGTTCATAGATGTATCAATCTGAAGAATGCTAGTGTAACAGTTTACAGTGGCCTGTTTTTCAGTGTTCACTGAAGGTTAAAGTAATAGTTTTAAGTTCTAATTAAAACTACTTAAAGTAATAAGGAAAGCATTTCTGCATGCTAAAGAATGTGTCTTTTGATTAAAAAAAATAACTTTGTTCTAAAATACAGCTGTTTATTTAGAGGGAGAAATCTAAATGTAAAAAGAAGGCTGTAAAAAGTTTGTAGAAGAATTTAATATGGCCATGCTATATAAAATTAAAGCAAATGAGTCTCAGTATCAAGTACATAGCAAAATTAGAATTTTGTTTTCAATTAAAAAGACAAAGTTTTCTTAACTGTTAGTCTGCTCTTAATATTGAAAGATTGCAGAGGGTTCTTCTAATTGTTTTATCAAAGCAGTTTCTTATGCTTAAAGTCTCAGTGTGTTGTTGGAGACTTTAAGAAAATGAGATCTTAACATTAAAATGACTAAAAGCTAAACTTTGCTAACCTTCTTTATTTGCCTTTGAGATATTTTGTTGTAATTCTGGGTATTGCTTCATAGCAACCTATAATCCTATTTAAGCAAGTGCCAAAAAACTTTCTTCTAACAACTTCCCAAAATCAATTCAAAAAGGTACTTTTACCTCTAGTTAACTCTGATATTTTCCAGAGGGCCCCTGGAACATGTCAGAGGAACTTTTTCTCATTGGAGAAAATATTTAGCTAATTTGGCTTATTTATCTGATATATATTTACCTGCTTAATTACCTGGAAAGCACTATCACAGGGAATGATGCTAAACTTTGTTATTGAATGTTTTGTGTTACAGAAATATCCAAATTTCCTTATGACAACTGTCTTACAGTAAGCACTCATCAGATCTTTAACCATTGTCATTTGTAAGTCTTTTGTCATCTACATTCACTGTTTTATTACTCCTAAACTAGTAAAAAGCTAGATTTCAGCAGAACAAGTATTAGTTACATAAGATTAAGTAAACTAAGGAAGATGATTTTGTGGCTTTTTGTTTCAAATGTTGTTGATAAAGTGTTTTAAGCTTTTCCTCTTAAGCTGACAACAGTTTAGTAAATGACTGCCTTTATAAGCAGAATTGAAACATTATCTTTCTCTCTACCTGATCCCTCCAGAATTTAAAAACTCTCAGTAACTATTTTTATATTTCATGGCAGTATGTTTATTTGCACAAGTTCAATAAGAATCTGCTTTCCTTGTAAGAAGTCCAATTAAAAACACTGGTTATATTACCAAGGCTTTGACTGGAATGTCATACCTGAGAGACACGTGTGTAAGCTCAGATATGAACAGACAGCTTTAAGGAACTAAGATTGACTTTATAAAGCCAACAAAGCCCCTTAGAAAAACTGGCCTAGTACCTTGCTTACAGAGTTCCCAGCAGCCTTACCAGGTGAGTAAAGAAGGTCACTTACTGGCAGGTGCAGGAACCTCAGGAATGTCTTGAGAACCTCAAGAAGAGAGGAATTCACCCAAATGTACAGGTACTGCAGGCACAACCTAATGGCAAGTCTGGCTTAGCTGTCTGGCCTTGAGAAGCCTTTAAAAGTTCAATCTGAAGTTCCTTACAAAAAGTTCCAGCAAAGCATATTTTAAAAGAGCCTATGTAATCAATTGCTCTTCTTGCTGCACTTATGCAAATAATAAAGCCAAGTATTAATTATTTTCTTGATCTGGTTACTTCTAAAGAAAATGAGGGTGATTTTAGAGAAAAGTATTGTTTTAATAATGCAGTCTTACCTATACTAAATCCTAATACTAGTCGTTGAGATGTAAACTCAATCCAGAATTCTAGTTTCCCCATGACACCTGGCTATGATTCTCAATTAGACTCTTCAAATTTCTAGTTCTCATATTCAGCCATGCATTCTTAATCTCATCAAGTTTGTCCTTCCAGAATAGAAAATCCAACTCCAGATGTTGCTCCTTAACCTAATAACACAATTTGTTCTATCTTGCCTAGAAGCCACAAAATTGCAAATAGTAATAGAAATGAAACCCAGAATAGAAGCACCAACCTTCCGAGGCCCTCTCAACTGACCAGTGATGGAAACCTAGCTGCACCCTTTACTGCGCCCCCTCTCAGCATGAAGCATCCAGAGCGGTCATCACCCCTTTTCCCTAGCAGCAGCTAGAGTCTCTATCTGTAGAGGAGAAAATGAGACAGGAACCATAGGCTTAGACAGAATAAGGTGAGAGCCTCTGGAACAAGCAAGGCAGGATATTTTCAGTCAGAGCAGTGTAAGTACATGCTAGGAACCCCCCTCCCCCAATGCCCCTTGTCAGCCAGAAGTAGCCAGATTGAGTCATCGCCCATTATGACCAAAAGGCTGGAATGTAAGGCTGGAGGCTCCAGAGGAAGGGGTGAGCCTGCTGGACAAGCTCAGGCCTCACCAAACAAGGCAAAGAGACCAACAGGTTCCAGTCTGACAACATTCTAGAGTCTGATCGGACAACATTCCTAACTAGAGCCCTCCCCCAAGCTAGAAGAGTAGTGGTAACTTTCCAGTACCTGGCTAAAGGCCAATGAGAGACCCCCACATACCCTAGGTGAGCCAATCCCCGTGCCACTGTACACCTTTGCTCTCCCTCCCCCTGCCTTCTTTAAAAACTCACTGCCTGCCCTGCTGAGTGTGACTTCCCCAGCCTGTGATAGCCAGACCTGGGAGTGTCACCCAGGAATTGTGCTCAAATAAACTGCCTGGCCCTTTGTTGCCTCTCGTCGCCTGCTTATTTGAGCTAGAATTTATCTTACAATAATAGTGATAGAACTATTTTTTTTACCCCTGAATCCCCTTTTCCCTCCCTCCCCTTTGGCAGCCGCTAGTCCCTTATTGGAGTCTGTGAATCTGTTGCTGTTTTGTTCCTTCAGTTTTGCTTCATTGTTATACTCCACAAATGAGGGAAATCATTTGGTACTTGTCTTACTCCACCTGGCTTATTTCACTGAGCATAATATCCTCCAGCTCTATCCATGTTGCAAATTGTAGAATTTGTTTCTTTCTTATGGCTGAATAGTATTCCATTGTGTATATATACCACATCATCTTTATCTATTCATCTACTGATGGACACTTAGGTTGCTTCCATATCTTAACTATTGTAAATAGTGCTGCAATAAATATAGAGGTGCATATGTCTTTTTGAATCTGAGAAATTATATTCTTTAGGTAAATTCCTAGGAGTGGAATTTCTGGGTCAAATGGTATTTCTATTTTTAGTTTTTTGAGGAGCTTCCATATTGCTTTCCACAATGGTTGAATTAGCTTGCATTCCCACCAGCAGCGTAGGAGGGTTCCCCTTTCTCCACTTCCTTGCTAGCATTTGTTGTTCTTAGTCTTTTTGATACTGGCCATCCTAACTGGTGTGAGGTGGTATCTCATTGTGGTTTTGATTTGCATTTCCCTGATATTTACTGATGCGGAGCATCTTTTCATGTGTCTGTTGGCCATCTGAATTTCTTCTTTGGAGAATTGTTTGTTCATGTCCTCCACCCATTTTTTAATCAGGTTATTTGCTTTTTGGGTATTGAAGCATGTGAGTTCTTTATATATTTTGGGTGTTAACTCCTTGCCGGATATGTTGTTTATGAATATATTTGCCCATACTGTAGGATGCCTTTTTTGTTCTGTTGATGGTGTCCTTTGCTGTACAGAAGCTTTTAAGTTTGATGTAGTCCCATGTGTTCATTAGTGATAGAACTATTTAAATTAACTATTTCATATTGGATGGGTTGTAAAATTTGTATTTTTGATGAATTGGTCCATTTCATCTAAGTTGTCAATGTATGTATGAAGAATTGTTCATAGTATTCCTTTTTTATTCTTTCAATGTCTGCAGAGTCCATTTTATTCCTGATATTAGTAATCTGTGTCTTCAATTTCTTTTGTCAGCCTTTCCAGTTTGTTGTCAATTTCATTGATCATTTCAAAGAACTAGGTTATTGTTTCATTGATTTTCTCTCTTGCTTTTCTGTTTTTGTTAATTTCAATCTTATCTTTATTATTTCTTTCCTTCTGCTTGGTTTGGATTTATTTTTCTCTTCTTTTTCTGGAATCTCAGGTGAGAATTCATATTATTGATTTGAGACTTTCCCTCTTTTCTAATGTAAGCATTTAGTGCTATAAATTTCTTTTGCAGCACTGCTTTAAATGCATGTCACAAATTTTAATGTTATATTTTCATTTTTGGTATATTTTTTAATTTACCTTAAAATTTCCTCTTTGATCCATGGATTATTTAGAATGGTATTGCTTAGTTTCCAAGTGTTCGGAGATTTTCCAAATTTATTTTCTGTTTCTGATTTCTAGTTTGATAATAATATAGTTGGAGAACATACTCTGAATGATTTCAGTTATTTTACATTTATTGAGGTTATTTATGACACAGGATATGGTCTATCTTGGATATGATATGTGAGTGCTTGAGAAGTGTGTATTCTGCTCTTGTCAGGCTGAATGTTTGTAAATTGTTGGTCGATGGTATTGTTGAATTCTTCTTTATCTTTGATGATTTTCTGTCTAATTCTATTAATTATTGAGGATGGACATTGAAGTATTTTACTATAATTATGGAGTTGTCTACTTCTTTTTTTGTTTTTCTTCAGTTTTTGCTATGCATATTTTACAGTTCTGTTATTTGATGTATATACATTTAGGATTGATACGTCTTCTTGGTAGATGTATCATGTTTGATGGATTGTCTCTTTTATCATTACATAATTTTCCTCTCTGTCCCTGGCAATTTTCTTTGCTTCAAAGTCTATTTTATCTAATACAAATATAGCCACTCTTGCTTTCTTTTAATTAGTGTTTACATGGTATATCTTTTTTTCATTCTTTTACTTTCAACCTACCTATATCATTATAGTTGAAGTGAGTTTCTTGTAACTAGCATAGCATACACTCCACTTTGCCATTCTCTGACTTGTTGGTATACTTAAACAATTTATATTTCATGTAATTATTTATATGTTAGAGCTCATGTCTACCATTTTATTTTTTCTATTTGTTCTAGTTTTCATTTCTGTTTTCTTATTCCTGCCTTCCTTTGGAGTACTTGAACTTTTTTTAGAATTTCATTTTGATGTATCTCTAGTGTTTTTTAATGCATCATTTTGCATACCCTTTTTAGTGGTTGCTGTACTACATTATACATACATAATTTATCACAGTCTAATGGTGGTGTGATTTTACCACCTTGAGTAAAGTGTAGAAACCTCACCTCCTTTAATGTCCCTTTACCCTCCACCATTTATAATATAATTGTCTTAAATATCACCTCTATATACACTGAGAACCACATTTTTACTTCAACCATAAAAAATTTGGAAAACTTGAGAAAGAAAGTCTATTGTATTTATCTCTATTTTTGTTCTTTCCATTGTTCTTCTTTCCTGATGTCCCAAGATTCTACCTTCTGTTCTTTCCTTTCTGTTTAGGGAACTTCCTTTAGCCAATAGTTTACGGTAGGTCTTCTGGCAACAAATGCTGAGTTTTCTTTCATCTGAGAATGTCTTGATTTTTCTCTTCATCCTTGAAGCATGTTTGTACTGGATACAGAATTCTGTGGACATGAGTGTACAAGTATCTGTTTGAGTTCTTTTTGTATATGCGCAGAAGTGAACTTGCTGGATCAAATCATAATTCTATGTTTAATTTTTTGAGGAACTGCCCTACTATTTTCCACAGTGGCTGCACCATTTTACATTCCCACCAGTAATACACAAGAGTTCCATTTTCTCCACATCCATACCAACACTTATTGCTTCTTGGTTTGCTTTTTTTTAATCATAGGCATCCTAATGGATGTGAAGTACTATCTCATTGTGATTTTTATTTGCATTTCCCTTAGGATTACTGATATTAAGCATATTTTCATGTGCTTACTGGCCATTTATATATCTACTTTGAAGAAGTGTCTATTCAAGTCCTTTGTCTATTTTTGAATTGGTTTGTTTTGTTTTATTATTAATGAGCTTTAGGAGTTCTCCATATATTCTGAATATCAATCCTTTATAAGACAGATAGGTGATTTGCATATATTTCTCCCATTCAGTGGGTTTTCTTTTTACTTTGTTGATAGTATCCTTTGATGCACAAAAGTTTTTCATTTTGATGAAATCTAATTTGTCCATTTTTTCGTTTGTTTCCTATTCCTTTGGTGTCGTATCCAAGAAACACTGTGAAATCCAATATTTTGAAAATTTCCCAATGTTTTCATCTAAGTGTTTCATAGTTTCAGGTCTTACCTTTGGGTGTTTTATCCATTTGACTTAATTTTTGCACATGATGTTAGATATGGGTCCAACTTCATTCTTTTGCATGGGACTGTCTAGTTCTCCCAGCACCACTTCAGAGCACTACCGGAAAGACTGTCCTTTCCCCATTGAGTAGTCCTAGCAACATTGTCAAAAATGATTTTTTTATAAAGATCAAAGTCACAAATTCATAAAAAATTATTTATAAATAAACACATTTAAAGTATTTTATTTAACTCATTGATTAATGATAAAATCCATAAGATGTTACAACCAGTTGAAAGAATTCAAAGAACAGAGACATATATAGAGCATGAAATGAATTTACAAATAGATATAAAATTGACCTTTTTTTGGTGGGGTATGTATTATTACCTATTGCTGCTATAACAAATTACCACAAATTTACTGGCTTAAGACAATATATCATGTTACAGTTCTAGGGTCAGAAATCTAAAGTGGGTTAGCAGGGCTGTGTTCCTTCTGGAGGCTCTAGGGAAGAACCCATTTCCTGCCCTCTCCAGCTTCTAGAGGCTGCTCTCATTTCTTGGCTCATGACTGTGCATCACTACAACCTCTGCTTCTATTTCTTTCTCTAATTCTGACTCTCCTGGTCATAATTACAGTGGGCCCTCCTGGATAGTTCAGGATATCGTCTCAAGATCCTTCACTTAATAACATCTGCAAAATCCCTTTTGCCTAGTAAAGTAAGTAACAAATTCACAGGGGTACAACCCCTTTTGCAATGTAAAGTAACCACAGGGATTAGGACATGGACATCTTTGGTGACCATTATTCTCCCTTCCACAATGGGGAATCAATTGCTCCTTTTAATAATGGAAAGAATTAATTTGCATATCTAAGATGAAAACCATTTGCACTGCTACAGATTATCCACAACGTACAAAACTATAAAATAGCACAAAGTAAATGAAAGGTACAGACCCAGGAGGGGATAATCCAGAAGGTGGTGCTTAGTTTTCCACTACACACCAAGGAATAGTTTTCCATTGAAGACACCCAATAATCCTTTTGGTCCATTTCAAAGTCTTTCAACAATTTTTCCTGATATCTCTAATCTGTTTTATTTCTTTGTTCCTATTTTATGTTCTTGCTGCTTTTCTAACCTTTGTGGGCCTTATTTTGCTTTCTGCTCTATTCTCTCTTAAGCTCCTTTTAATTTAGTATTCATTTCTGAAATTATTTAGTATATTCTTTGATTTCTTTCCCTAATGTTTACCCCTATCAGCCCATCTCTTCCTCTTGTGTGGCAATTTCTATCGTAAGGTCTTAAATTTCCACCTTGTGGTCTTTCTTTATAGTTGCAACTACTTCATTGATGTTTTTCTCTTTTTTTTTAATATTATTACTATTAATATATTTTGGAAGGTTAGGGTGCAATTTCCACCCTCCTTTGGCTACATTTTTTGGATGTATTTTCTTCATCTGCAGAAAAATTCTGTTTTTCCTTTCCAGGATTTTTCCTATGATATTCTGTGTGAATGTGCAGTTATACCTATTGTATTCCTGATATTTAAGTGAGTTCTATGTTCTTGGACCAAATACTAGCAGGGAAATCCTGGGTGCTGGTGGTGTTGGGGGGTTTACCTACAGGGCTCCCTGCCCTGTGGTCACAAAGGACAGTTTCATTCACCTAAGGCTCTGCAGAGCCAAGCCACCAGTCTAGAAGGGCTCCTCCCAAACTCACAAATAAGTGGAAATTAAACAACACACTCCTGGGCAACCAATGGGCCAAAGAAAGAATCAAAGGGGAAACCAGAAAATACTTTGAGGTGAATGAAAATGAAGCCAAAACATACCAAAAGTTATGGTATGGAAGTAAAGCAGTGCTTAGAGGGAAATTTGTTGCTGTAACTGCCATATTAAGAAAGAAGAAAGATCTCAAATCAATGACCTAGCATTCTACCTAAAGACACTGGAAACAAAAGCAAACCAAACCTAAAGGAGGGTTTCTTCCCAAGCCCTGAGCCCCTGCAATTCAGCAGCTGCTGCCTCCAAGGGATGTTGCACATGCCTTACAAGAATCCACTCTCTTCCCAATGGGGCTTTCCCTAGGTTGGCCACTTTCAGGCCCCCTCCAGGTCCACCCACACCTTCCCTCAACCATTTCCAGCTGATTTTCAGTCTTGCTCCCAGCAGCTCTTCCTCAGGGTGGGACACTCTCCTCCTAGGACCTGCCTGTTGGACTTCTCTGTCATTTCTTGCTGCCTCATGTGAGAACTTTTGGCCACTGTTAAATGTAACTTGAGGCTTTGAGCTTTCCTCTGCCTGAAGGTGCAGTTTTGTTTTGTTATTAGGGGATGGAATGAGGTTCAGGGTCCACTGCTCTGAATGGTTCTTAGGACCAGAAGTGGGAAGGTTTGGAACTAAGCTGCCGCCGAGCTCCTACCTGAGCCTCTCCGTGTGCTCTAAGGAGCTTTATCTCCAGGCAGCTCAGTCCTGACCACAGCTAGAGTGATAAGACACAGGGGGCTATCCCAACCCAGGGTACTGGGGGACCTATATGCTTCACCAATGTGACTTTCTCACCAAGAAACAAGCTACTGTCCATTTGCATGTTCAGTACCAATTTTTACTGAGATTGTTGAGCCAAGGTACAATACTACAGTTCAGTTTTGATGCTAACCCCCAAGAGGTAGCTTTGGACTCCACTAGTTAAAGCACAGACTGCAACAAGCCTTCCCTTACTTCAGACACCAGCTGCAAGTTTAGGGGTTCCTTGGCCACCTGTACTTCTGACCAGTTGGCTGCAGGTTCAGTAATTCACTAGAATGACTCAGAACTCAGGCTAGATTTATAGTTATATTATAAAAGGTACAAATTAGGACCAGTCAGATGGACAGAGACATAAGACAAGGTCTGGGAGCTACCTGAACACAGTGCTTCTGTGCCCTCTGCCTGTATCACCTTCCCACATCAAGGTGTTCACCAACCAGGAATCCCTCCTGAGCCTGTGTCCAGAGCATCTAATGGGGTTTCAACATATAGATAGACATGGTTGATCAAATCATTGGTCACATGATTAAACTTAATCTCCCACCCCTCTTCCATCCACAGAGATTGGGAAGTTGGACTGATATCCCATGGCTCAAAGCCCCAATCCTCTAATATGATGGGTGGTGCTCCCAATGTGACCAGCCCATCCTGAGACATCTTGTTAGCATAAATTCAGTTGTTAGCATAAGTTCCAAGGTCCATAATGAATAACAAATACTCTCCTGTAAGTCAGAAAATGTCAAGAGTTTAGAAGCTTTATCCCAGGAACCCAAGACAAAAACTAGATAAATTCTTTATTATTATAGAATATGAGGATTTTCAGATGAGTGTGTCCAAGACAGAGGGAAGCTGACAACTGTCATCAAAGCAGCCAAGAGGACCAAGAAAGAATGCCTGGGGAAGAGGATGGCAGGCAGGAGTGCTGTCTCCATTAGGAGCTACACAGGAAGTGTCATGGGACTTGCTTTTCAGTTTGTACTGACTGCCCCCTCCAGATTCTGGAGGAAGGGGGAAGCCCAGCATCATATACAACAGGATGCAACATCAATTTGAGTCACAGGCATTGCCCACAAAACCCGTTTAGAAAGAGCTCATGGCCATCTTTCCTCCTCACACCTCCTCTTGCCATGGGCTGTGTCTACTCTTCTCTTCTCCCACAGTGTTCGCCTCTTATCCTCAAATTCCTGTGCACAACCCCGAGGGAGGCTCCAGAGCAACCTCTGCTCAACCAGAGACTCACCAAGGTGAACCTCAAGCAAAACGCCAAGGACCCTTGGCCTCTGTTCTTGACCGTCCAGAGAAAAAGTTTTGAACCCCCCGCCTCAACATTCCCTGGATCTGCTCTTAGTGGGTCCCCCACCTCAGGGGTAGGCTTGGGTCAGGTGTTTCCTCCCACTTCACCAGCCAGACCAGGAACAAGGAAGGCCACCCTCCCAACAGCCCTGCTGCCTGTCCCTCCGCTGCTCTGCCAGCCTGCGCTTGAGCGCTTTCTCTGGACCTTCCATGTGCAAGCTTACCAGGATTCTTCAGAGCAAGGCTCCATGCTGCCCCTGTTCCTGGGTCCCTTTCTGTCCTGTCCCCTGTGCATGGTGTCCCTAGAGTCTGCCCTTCTCTTCCTGTGGCTGTGACTCTCACACTCTCCTTGCTGTTCCTGCCCAGGGCCCTGGCTTTGCTTCCCACCCAAATGCTAAAGACCCCCAGTGCCCAGTTCCTGTCCAGGTCCTTCTACCATGTATGGATGGAGACACAGAAACCCTTAACTGGTTTCCCCTGGTGAGCAGTTCCAGAGGTTTAGAATGGGAGGAGCACACTTTTTACTTTACTCATCCTCTGCTACTTGCATATTTCATGATTTTGTGGTTTGCTGTCTGTGATGGTTCATTTTATGTGTCAACCTGTATGTGAACTATACTGTATGTAGGACCCAGTTATTCAACCCAATGCAGTGTAGATGTTGCCATGAAGGCATTTTGCAGATGTGACTCTCCTCTACAACCAGTCAACATTAAATAAAGGAGTTTATCCTCAATAATCTGCATGGGACTCATCCAAATGGATGAAAGGCCTTCTGCAAAAGCAAGGTTTCCCTGAGGAAGAAGAAATTCCTCCTGTGAACTACAGCGTCCGTCCTTGTGACAGTTCCAGCCTGCCCCTCCTCATAGCCTGCCCTATGGCTTCCAGACTTGCCTAGATAGCCTACACTCATGTCAGCCTTGCAATACATGAACCAATCCCTCCTCTCTCTTCTCTTTAGTACATATGCTGATTCTGTTTCTCTGATAGAGCCCTGACTTGTAGTAATAAAACTCAGACTCACCTTTCTCTCCTTCCCTGCGTCCCCACTGCCATGCCCGCCTGGCCTCCTTCCCACTGTGCACACCCCGCTGGACTGCACGGCTGCCTTGCTGCCTCCCAAGCCAGAAGCGCCGGGTTCTGACCTGCCTCCTCCCTTTCCCTCCTCTGGTCCCCAGTCAGCCGCCGATCCTTGGAGGGTCTCAGATTTGGGCCTCACCCTCCAACCCCTGCCCCTACCTTTTCTCCCTCTGGCCTCAGCAGCAGCCATCTCATCGGACTCCCCCATCTTCCCCGTTCTACCCAGCAGCCCCAGCAGCCTTTGAGAAACCCGCCTCCCCTGTTTAAGGGCTTCTCCCATGCACAGCATGGAGTCCACACCCCCAAGCCAGGGGGCTCTGCCTCCAGCGGTCAGCGTGCCCCACTCCAGCAGCTCCCCTTCAGTTCTGTGCCGGGATGTTCCTGTGGGCCCTGCCTCCCTCTCTCACCTTCAAGCATTTTCTTCAACTTACCTGCCTCCCCAGCCACTTTGTCCAGTCCCCAGAGATGGCCTGCCTGGCTGCTTGCTTCCCTGAGTGCCCAGCTGCCCAGCCCCTGGGGGTGAGGGCTCCGTCTGCCTCCACTCGGTTCCCACATCAATGCCAAAACATGTAGTAAGTGCTCAAAAAACCTTTGCCAGGGAGTGACAGGAGGGACTGATTTACCCACCTGTCCCTTTCCTCCTCCTCCTTTTATGGGTCATAATGTGGAACCAAAGCCGTGTGTTCCATCAGTTTGGGGTTTACCAAAGAGAATCTCATTGTCTCTGCTCATGACTTGACTGCAGGGGATTAGGACAAAGGCTATTTTTCTCCTCAAGAAAACTAAATAAATCTGCTTTGACTCATACGTGGGCTTAAACTGAGTTTTAGTTTTTGTTTCCCAGTGGGGCTTGCTACTGAAATGTGTTCCACTCTGTTGGGTTTTTAATCTGTTTGATTCTTCAGTGTGTCCAAGAAGAACACGTGGCTTCAGGGCCAATTATTCAGGGTCCTGAGGAGTCGAGAAGACGTTGCTCTGTGCCATGTCCCAGCAGCCCCTGTCACCCTGTCACTCGCGACTGCGTTGGATGGAATCCACGCAGAGCATCTTCGTTTCCTGAGACGGAGCCTTGTCCTGGCCCAAGCCTCTGTCCCATCCCTGTCATGGAATCCCTCTAAGCACTGCCTGGTAAATAAAGCCCTGGTGCACCGTAATCAGCCTGAGGACACAGCCCCAAGCCTGGGGCCCGCCTCGCGGGGCAGAGTCCACGGGCTCCCACGCCTGGAGCACTGGCTGGTCCCTAGCCCCTCAGGGGAACTTGGGCCTTACTTTGACATCCTTCTCCATTTGAGATAATTTCCCTCTCATAGCTGAACTTCTAGAATCCTGTGATAACGTGCCCTTGCTGGAAAAGTAGGGACAAGGACTAAACAGCCATTTCAGGGCTGCAGCAAGTACCAAAACACGTACCGACGGTCTCCTGGGGCTGAGGAAATGAGGAAAGCAGATGAAACCAAGATGGGCAGGCCCAGAATTCCAGTAGCCAGTGCTGATGACCTCTGAGAAGAGACCCTTGTGGCCTTTTTGGGGTGAGTCCCTCTTTGCCGGAAGCTCAGCCGTGGGGCTCGGCCTCACCTCGGAGCTTTAGCCTCGCTTCCCAGCCATGGGCCGCCTCCGGGTACTTTTCCATCCTCACATTGTGCATGCCTGCTATTCAATCTGCTTAGAGACAAAATCACACTTTTTATATTTATTCTAAAATAAAAAGGTTTTATATTCGTATAAACCTTACGGTTCTCTCACACTGAGAGCAGACTGCTAAAACACAGTCTAAAGCCCCAGGAACTAAGAGGAAGGGAGGGGGCGCCTGCAGGCAGCAAGCAGGTAAGCCAGCGCCGCGCAGAGCGAGCCACCTGGCTGCCAGTCGCGCCCCGCGGCTGCGCGGCCCACTGCCATGGAAACGGGCACCCTCAAGGAGCCAGGCGACAGGGCTAGGCAAGGCCACTTGGCGGGGAAAAAACAGCTGACTAACCTCAGGTCTGACACCCAATTTTCACGGCGTCTGGGACAAGAGATTGTCCCATAAGCACCGCCTCTCCCTCTTCCAAAGGTACCAGACGCTCTGTGAACTTGCAGTGACTCAGTGTTTCAACTACTGCAAATCAAATGACAAGGATGGGGATGGTTGTCGAGGAGCCAGCAGGGAAAGTGGCCCCTCACTGCCTCCAATCAGAAAGCATAATGGAGAAACTACCCTTCCTGGCTAAGGATTTCTCCTCCAGACCCTGCATGTGTTGTAACAGACAATACTGAACAGCAATATCACATTTATCCAGCACAGGGCACTGGAAGTAAAATCTGCTTTGACGTGCCTCTAACCATCTCCCTCTGCCATGAAACCTTCAGTGGCTGCCCAGTATCCGCAGGAAAAACCCAAGGCTTCCCGTGGATGGCAGCCCAGGTTTTCCACAGTCTGTCTCTGACCTTCCCTCTCACTGCTCAGCAGCGTGAACCTGGCCCCCAGCCACCCTGCACTCCACATCATCTCCTAAACTTTCCGGGTCCCTTCAACACTTCCTCATCGGGCACACCGCAAACTAGGTGTAGCCTGTTGTCTGCTATGAGCGACTTTGCTGATGCTAAGAGAAACCTGGATAATACCCTAGAGCCCACACAGCACTGGGAGGAAAAGTGCATGTATTATTTGGTACTAGAGGACAAGATAGGATAAGAAATCTTCCCCAGGAAAGAGGTACTCTCAGACCTTGCTGGGAGAGATAAGATGCTTTAAGCCCTAGAAAGGGACAGCGGGCAAAACCTGCCAAATTATAGCTGCAAGTACCCTTTGATACAGCAACCCCACTTCCAGAAATCAATTCTGGAAACACCTCTGCATGCATACAAAGAGCAGACGTACAGGATTATTCACTGGGACATTCGTTATAACGGTGAAAGATTGGAAACATCCTGAGTGGCCCCCCACAGGGGGCTAGTGAATGTTCTGTGACACCCCCACCTAGGGGACTACCAAGTGCTGTGAAAGGCAATGAGGGTATCTCTGTGGACCAATAAGGAAAGAGCTCCAGGACTTATTAAGTTTATACCATATACCCTTTATAGGAAGGGAGATTTAAAATACATATTCATATATAATTACATAAGGAAACACTAAAAGAAAAGTAGAAACAAGAATCTAATAAAATGGTTATCTAGAGCTGGAGGGAGTGAGGCAATAATAGACGGGGATAACTTTTTGTATCATTTGATTCTTAAACCCTGTAATGTGTCTCCCATTCCAAAATTAAACATAGTTCTTAAAAAGGATTATACCTACACAAATTCAAGCCATCTTTAAATTCAGGAACCCTAAGAACATGTAAAGTTGGGCTCCACATTGATCCATGGAATTTATATATTTTGCCTTTTCTTAGTCTATTTTGATGATCCATGGAATCTGCATGTTTTGCCTTTTCTTCCCTGTAGAAAGCTTTCTCAAGGGGAAGCATTTTGCTGTATTGATCTTTGTGTCCATAGAACCAAATAAGCAGTAGGCATTCAACAAATATTTATTGACTAGATGGCTGTTGTTTTTTGGAAACTGACAGCCACATATAAAATGCCAAATAAGGCGCCTGTGCACATGATCGGGAACTGTTCACTTTATTTAACGAGAATCACCATAGTGATGAGAGACAAGTGAGAGACATGGCACCGTGGTTGCTAACAGCAGCAGCCTGAGGCCAACAGGCCTCTGAAGCAAAGCCTGGACCATATCTGAATGAAGGGCTCATCGCTGGCTAGAACTTTATGCTTTGGGGGGATTTTATTGTGCAGTTGTATTCATTTTAATAGCAAATGCTGAAAATGTTTAAATATGCATTATCCCATAAAACGTGTAGCTAAAATACAGGAGACTTGGTTTTCTTGCCACTTTTCCTATGCTGATTTAAAAAAAACAGGAAATGAAATCTGGTTTATATATAATTTGTCACACATATAATATATCCAACTTTGTAAGCACTCCAAGTTTTCATTAACTCTGCTGAAATATATTTACATTAAGATATCTCTCAGCCCTAATGTCGTTAGTTTTAAACTTCCAAACTTAGTTGTTTTGCTAAAAATGCAGATCAGAGCCAGATGGAAAACCAAGCACCCCCATTTGACCTACCTCCTAACCAAAATCCCATAAATGAGAGAAAACACTTGTTTAATTAGAAGAGGCAAAAAAGGGAAAGAAAAGGAGAGGAAAAATAAATCTGTCTGGTATGGGAAAATAAAAAAAGATCACCATCATTGGGCCATAGCCTTTGCCCCTAAACTAAATCTGAGAGTGTGACTCCGTGGTCCGGAGAGGCAAGGTAGTTCACACAGTGACTCCTGGTCCCCCAGAAAGGATGAGGAATTCCAACCCTCTGAAGAATAGAGTCCACCCCAGCAGCAGATATGATAAACAGAATGAACAAGCTAATAAGAATTCTGGTATAAAGATGGTCAGATAGCCAAGAATCTCCAAACATTTGAGAAAAACCAACACCATGATAAAAAGACCACAAAGAACTACAAAGGAAATTCATAAAATAAAGAAGACATTATAATAACTATAATTTCTACCTTTGGAGAGATAATAGAGGATATTTGATCCATTAAAAAATTAATTGCAATTAGTAAAAACTGAAGATTAACTTCAAAAACCCAATAGATGGGGGTAACAACTATATAAACACATTAAGGGGAAATTAATGACATGAAAGATGAAACCAAGGAATTCTCCTAAAGCTCAATGTGAAATAAAAAAGAAACAGAAAATGTGAGTTAGATGTCATGAGATGTGGAGGGTAGACCCAGCAATCCCAGTTTTTGTATAACAGGAGTTCCAAAAGGAGAAAACATAAAATGGGAGTGTAGAAGTACTCAAAGAAGTAATGGGATCGTAGGTGGGGATTCCAGAGCTGAAGAAAGACATCAGCCTTCAGACTCATATGGTTCATTGAATAATAAGCAGAGTGAATGAAAAGTAAAATAAAATTTCAAAACTCTCAATATATTATGATAGAAGTTTGGAATATCAAGAATGAAAGGACAGTTCTACTAGCTTCTAAAAAGAACAAATAGGCTATCATACGAGAATAAATGTCAACTTGACATCAGACATCTCCATCATCAACCATGAATGCTAGAAGACAGAACAGCAAGTTTTTTAACATTCTAAAAAGAAAAAAATCATCTTTAACCTAGAATCCAATACCCAACCAAACTAGCACTCAAGTGGGGGTGCAAAATACATTTTCAAGCATGTGTAGTTCCATACTATCTATAAATTTTCCCCCCAGTATCCAAGAAAGTAGAAGATACAGAATCAAAGTAAAAAACTTAGAGTTGATGCATAAGGCTTTTAAAAAGCTACATTTCAATATGGAATTAATATTTCAAATGAGTTCAATGTGGTAGGAAACTGGTTACAGGGATAATGGGGGCAGCAGGGAGGACAAAAAAGCAAAATCATGCTCAAAGTGCATATGCTACTGTCCAACTGCAAGAATGGATCCTTTTGAAAATTATCCACTTAGAACTACCATGCTTCTAAAAATAATGCAATTTTGGATTTTTAATGAACTGCACTGATTGACTAACAATTGGATCATGCTTGTGGAGAGCTGCTTGGGGCAGGGAAGAGATCATGTACTATCAAGAACTATACAGAAAAAGCTGCATCCTGAGGTTTTCTTAAAAACAGTCTTGTTTCCGAAACATGATAAACCAGAATTCTTATAAATAGAAAACTCTCTTTTATTTTTCAAATCCAATAAAGCAACTTCTTTTAGACAAAAAATAAGTGTGGTGAGGATGTGGAGAAAGGGGAACATTTGTGCTCTGTTGGCGGGAATGTAAATTGGTGTAGTCACTATGGAAAACAGTTTGGAGGTTCCCAACCAAAAAATAAAAGTAGAAATACCGTATGATCCAACACAATTCTACTTCTGGGTATTTACCTGAAGAAAATAAATTCACTAACTTGAAAATACATACCCACCCCCATGATCCCTGCAGCATTATTTGCAATAGCCAAGATATGAAAGCAACCTAAGTGCCCACTGATGGATGAATGAATAAAGAAAATGGGATATATAACCACAATGGAATATTATTCAGCCATGAATAAGAAGGAAATGTTGCCATTTGTGACAACATGGGTGGACCTTGAAGGCATTATACTAAGTGAACTAAGTCAGAGAAAGACAAATACCATATGATCTCAATTGCATGTAGAATCTAAATTTTTTTTTTATTTAAAAAACAAGCTCATAGATACAGAGAACAGACTGGTGGTGGTTGCCAAAGGTGCGGCTAGAGGGTGGACAAAATGGGTGAAGGGGTCAAAAAGTACAAATTTCCAGTTATAAAATACATAAGTTATGGGGATGTAATGCACAGCATGGTGACTTTAGTTAATACTGTATTTGAAAGTTGCTGAAAGAGTAAATCTTAAAAGTTCTTATCACAAGCAAAAAAATTTTTGTAGCTATGTATGGTCACAGATATTAACTAGACTTATTGTGGTGATCATTTTGCAGTATATACAAATATCAAACCATTATGTTGTACACCTGAAACTAATAAAGTGTTATATGTCAATTATATCTCAATATTTAACAAGGAAAACTAAAAGAAACTTCTTTTAACTTACAACAGAAAGCACTGAAAGGTAGTCTGAATTATTGCCCCAATCTTTCACCCCTCCCTGTACCCACACCCTTGCCACAGCCTCATTGTGGGGGAGATGCATTTTCCCACCCCTTGACTTGCCCAATGGGCTGTTAGCAGATATGACACAAGCAAAAACATGAAATGTGTTTGTGTGGTCAGGTGTGCCCTCGTTCAGGCCCCTGCCATCACCCAGAGATGAGCATGCCCTGGCCAGTCCTCAGAGGAGGATGAGAGACATGTGGGGCCCAGCTGTCTGGCTTACCTGCAGCATGAAGCAGAGCCACACCAGCCAACCTGCAAAGTCATGAGTAGGAAATAAATTCCTATTACTGTATGCCAGTGACACATGAGGACATTTTGTTATACAGCATAACTGTGACAATAGCTAACTGATATTTGGAGGGGCAGAAGGCAGGTGTCACTGCAGCAGATGTGGGGAGGAATTGCTGAGTCACTGCCCATTAACACGACTTCTCTCACTTGTAGATAGAACATTCCACTCTGGTAAAAAGTCACCACTTTCCAGGAACAGTGCAGTGACATGGGCACTATCACATGCTGCCAGTGGGGTAATAAAAAGGTGCCTTTTAGAGCAATTTGAGGATAGCTATCAAGATTCTTAAAAACACTCACATCTGCTGACCCAGTAATTTCTCTGCTGGATGTCATTCCTAAAGTAGTAATCCTAAACAGGAAAAAAAAGCTTCATGTACAATGGCAGTGTGGTTTTTAGTAGAGAGAAGTATTTACTGCACACCTACTCTTCAAAGGTTTTCACATGCATTTTCTTATTCAATGCTCACAACACCCAGTGAGGTTTTCAATGGTCCAGAGAAACTGAATCACCTTCCTGAAGCTCTTCAAACCCAGACCTCTTAATCTCAGTCCCAACCTCCATGCTACACCACTGAAAATGGCCAAAAGAAAGTATGTGACTCACATGAGCCATTTAAAAATGAAGTATGCAATCATTTTTTAAATACTTCAAAAATAGATCATGATATAAGGCAATATAGAAAATAAATGGAATACAAATTACTCACTTAAAATCCTTCTTAGAATAAGACAGAGTATAAACACATTAATTAATAAGTAAAAATAAAATAAATACATATAAAATCAAACACATGTGCATATTAAAACTACAGGGTGTTAGAACTATGTACCCACGAAGAGGTTCACATTAAAAAGACTGACAAAACCAAGTGTTTGCTAGGATGTGGGGCAACCAGCACCCATACATTGTCTTCATGAGTGTTAATTGATATGAGCATTGTGGAAGACTGGTGGTTTCTTATAATGTTAAACATTGTCCTACCTTATGACCCAGCCATTCCCCCTCCTGGGTTTTGACTCAGGAGAAATGGAAATGTGTCCACACAAATCCTTGTACAAGAAAGCTTGCAACTTTATCCATAGTGGAGAAATTGTAATAGGTTCAATGCTTGACAACCAGAAAACGGATGAACTGTGGTGTATTCATATGATGGAAAACAGCTCAGGTAAGAAAGGAAAGGTTTCCTGACGTGTGCAAAACCTAGGAAGAACCTCAAAAAGTGCATGGGGCTAAAGGAACCATATTCAAAAGATGACATAGTTCACAACACATTGAGATGAAGTTGAAAGCCAGAGGGAAAAACGCGCATCTTTTGGAGTAGACATGAGGACAGTAGTAGCTGACTGGAGAGCAGGGCCATTGGCGGGGGCAGGCAGAGATGATCGACCGGAAAAGGACAGGCAGCAATTTCCAGGGTGATGACAATGTCCTATATCTTGACTGTGGTGCTGGCTGAACAGATATATAAATATTTGTCAAAAATCATTGAACTATACACTTAAGATCTGTGCATTTGACTGAACTCGAACGTCAGTTTTTAAAATGTATATGAGTGGAGGTGGACAGGGGGTCCAGCTGAAACTGAGGGCAGTAGGACCGTCTGTGGGGTTGTGGTCCCCAAGTCCTAGGGCCTGGGCAGGCCGAGCTCGGCACTCTCACAGGGAGTCTGGAACACTGTTCATGGAGCCCGGGGTCTAGCCACATCTCCAGATCATCCAAGGGGCCAGCTGCAGTGTGGAAAGAACTTTACTGGGCTCACGATCACATTTAAACCTTCCTGCCAGATGGTGGGCAAGGAGATGGGGGAAGGCAAGTGAGAGAGGGAACAGCAGGGCTGCGCATGATCGCTAACCCATCTGAACCCTGAGCCCACCCAGGCAGCCCCAGCTGGAGCCCACAGGCCCTGAGGAGGCAGGGTGAAGCCCCTTCCCTGGCCTCTCTGCCCAAGAACCTACCTCGGCTCACCGAAGGTCTTACGTAACTCTACAGTTGCAGCAGTCCATCCCTTGTGCAGTTCAAGGGGACGGGGAAGGCACTTCTCAGCTCTCTCATAGGAGAGAGATGCTGGGGAGTCCTGGGTCACGGGACAGGTAACCAGAGCACTGAGTCACAGGTGCTAAGGAAGTGGGGACACCAGGGGGCCCACACACAGCCTGAAAATAGAGTCAGCAGGGCTGTAGGTCGGGGCAGGACCCTGATGCAGGAGGTCAGAGCAAGCAGAGGCCCGGGGAGCTGGAGCAGGGCCCAGCAAGGCCATGGCCACCTTGGGAGGGATGAAGGTGGGAGGGCTACGGGCTGCAGCCCAGCAGGGAGGAGCATTTGGGGACACACCTTATCAGAGACAGAACCCACAAGGTGACAACGTGGAGGCGATCAGGATTGCTCAGGAAAGACCCCTGAAAGCCCTAGAAACATCGAGGAGCCGGGGCTGCAGCGTAAGCTGGTGAAGAGGCCGAGCCCCAGAGCCACCAAGTTCACATGCGGACACAGCTGGCATTTGGCCCGGCCAGTTGGTGCGACCTGGGACTGAGCTTCTATTCAGAACACAGCAACTAATGGAGAAATATATGCGAAACACAGCTGGGAGAAAACATGACAAAATGTGAATAGCAACTGTCTCTCACCTCTTGGCAATAAGATTACAAGTGATTTTCCCCTTCTCTGTATATGCCGGTTCTTAATAAACAAAGAAAAACCTTGAGATGCATCTATGGATACGTGATTACATACAGAACAACGACTGTCAAACATTTTTGCCTCAGGACACCTTCATAGTCTTAAAAAAAGATTGTCGACCCGTAAATAATTTGTGTGTATGTGAGTTATATCTACCAATTTTAACTGCTTTAGATATTAAAGCTGAGGAGATTTCAAAATATGTATTGATTTATTGACTTTGAAATAGCACTCATAAACCCATTGCATGTTAATGTAAATAACATTTTTATGAAAAATAAAGGCATTACAGAAAACTCAGCAGGAAGGGAGGCATCTTTTTACATTTGCAAATCTCTGTAATGTCTGGCTTAGTAAAGACGGCTGGATTCTCAGATCTACTTTGGCTTTCAATCCATTGCAATGTGACACATTGTGTAGTGTCTGGAAAATTCCACTGCGTACTCATGAGAAAAAATGAAAAAGACAAGTGACATCTTAATATTATTATGGAAATAATTTTGGTCCTCCTTGGAGAACTAATAGAGAGTATAGCCACTATATAGAGTAAAACTTTCTGAATAACAGTGTCATGATGCCACTTAGTGGTATCTCTAATTATGGCAATTCCTGGTTATCAAACGTGTGTGTGCATGTAGTGTACTGTGTGTGTGCATGTGTGGAATGTGCATGTATATGCGTGTGTGAACATGGTGTGTGTGTGAATGTAGGTCTTGCACAATGTTATATGTACATGTCCTGTGTGTCTGTGGGTGGTGTGTGATGTGCCGCACGTGTGTTTCCTGTATGTAGTATTGTTTGCATGTGGTATGTGTGGTGCATCGGTGTGCATGTGTCGCACTATATGTGGCATGTGTGTGTTGTGTATCTAGGTGTGCACACGTGTGTGAGGGGTGTACGTACAGGCAGTGTTGTGTGTGTGGTGTGTGTGTCTGGGTTCTGGGTGTGCGTGTGTGGGCATATATGTGGTGTGTGTTCAGGACTATCTGTCAGGCACTGTGCAAGGTACTTCACACTCAAGTATAAACATAACAAGTGAAAATTCGGTCTCAAAAGTCACCTGCACAAAACGTAACTCTATTTTTCTTAACTCAATTTTAATTTCTGATTCCAATTTGTGTAAAGTTACCTCATCCCTCTCAGGAAAACTCAGCCGCACCTTTGTCCACTCAGACACTTTCAGCAGGTTCACCCCACCCAATCCACCCCCTTTCCTCAGGTGGAGTCCCTGCCTCAGGGAGATGGATGCCTGGTCCCGGGTCCCCAGCATCCTCCCAGGGCGCACGTGATGGGCTAGCATCTGTGCCCGCCAGCATTTTGTCAAGTCCCCCAGCAAGGCCACCAGCTGGGAGGGGAAGCGCTCTGCATGCGAGTGCCCCTGAGGTTCTCTCAAGAGAGACCCAGGGACGTGCAGCTACTCTCCCTGCCCACACTAGGGGCGCTGGGACCCTGTGGTCAGGCAGCTTTGGGGGTCCACGGCCCTTCTCAACCCACACGCCGCAGCCCAACGGCGGCTCCCCTGCTAGGGGACTCGTTTCCCAGCTCCTAGAGCCTCCTGCGTTCTTCTCTACTCGGTTCTTCATGCAGAAAAGTGTTTAGACAGAAGCCTTCAGGATTTGTCTCTCGGTAGCAAAAGCAAGTCAAAGATATCCTGGTTTTCAAACCAGTATTTCCTCCGCAAGGAGTTCCTAAAGTCCATTTAGAAGCTCCTTTGTGTTCTGTCTGGGTCTGAGATCTGAGAGTCCTCCCCTCACCGGGCCCAGGAAGAGCCCTGGGAAAGCCCACGGCGGAGTAAGGCCGGTATTAATACGCGGCTCATGCGATTCCACGCAAAGGGAACACACGGGGAACCTGAGCATCGGGGAGCCAGGTCCTCCTCAGCGCTCACCCGCGGCTGTCCACCGAGGACTCCCTTTCACGCCTCACGCCAGCTGCGCAGATCCTGACCGGCGCAGGTCTGAGGGGCCCACGTCGCTGAGGTGACTAGAAAAGCAAAGGCCACAGCGATGTCAGCAGCAGTTCTCAGCGGAATCCTGGGGGGCTAGTGAATGACATTCCTGGGCCCCACCCAAGATTTGATTCAGGGGGCCAGGGCGGAGCCTCCGAATGTGCATTTCCAGAAAGCTCCCAAGTGCTGCCTATGCGCTGGTCCAGGACCACACTGAGCGGCGCTGGGGTGAAGGATCCAGTGGCTTGAGGGAGGGGATCTGAGGCCAGCTGTGGAGAGCAGGTGGCTCCCGGAGAGGCAGACTTGAGAGGAGGCAAAGGGGAGCAGTGAGAGAAACGGTGACAAGAGCCGGGAAGGGGGCACATGTGGCATCAGTAGATAGATGCACAGTTATCAATTAGATATATAATTATAGGCACAGATTTGGATTAAATATAGTCCAAAATCTTCTTTTTCTTGTTGTTTCTTTGTAACATCTTGTAAGAACTCCTTAAGAGCTCTTGGTGCAATTATTTCTTTGATTTTTATTATAATTTTAACTTTTTTTTACTTAAACTTATACATTTTTATATTTTTGTACATTTTATATTTATATTTTTTCCATTCTTATTAGTTATTTTATACACACATATACCTACATATATATATATATACATATATATATAATCATATATTCAGATTATAAAACTCCATAGAGATAGGAAAAATTAAATGGATGCTTCTGGCAACATAATTCCTGACGCACAAGGTCAAAAGAAGCACTAACATTATTAGGAGTATCACTCCCTCACACACACCCAACTCCTGGCCTTCTCACGTCCCTGAACTCTTGATGGAACTCACTTGGGTTAAATCCAACTCTTCAGCAGAAGGTAGCTGGGAAAATCACAAGCCACATGGACCTGATGTGGCTCATTTCAATTCCTGACCACAAACCTCAAGAGGCAATTCATCCTGCCCAGGCCTCACTGCACTGCAGAAGCCTCTAGAAGTCTCTTTCCCACCTGCCCTTCTCCCCCGCAGACCTTCTACCCATTGCCCCTCCTCACCTATTCAGGGCCCTGAGCCAACAAACCTCCTCTCTCTCCTACGTCATCAGTTTCCACTCTACTAGATCTTCTTCAAGAGCAAATAAAAATACCGTCACCCCTCCCAGCAGAAAAGGACAAACAGAAACACCCTTGTCTGAAACTTACTTCCCCTATTAGTGTCTGCCTCAATTATTGCCTATATTTTTCTCTAATTCCTCCCCACCTACCATCTATCTTTATTCAGCCAGGCTTCTTCACATGGCTCTGATAAGTTGCTCTTCTCTAGGTTACAGATTATTTCCAACAAGAGCCCCTGGCCAGTCCTCAGTCATCATTTTACTGCCCAATCTGGGTCACTCCCTCTTCCTTATAATATTTTCCTCCCTGGGTTCCAGGATACCATCTTCTGGTCCTCCTTCTGCCTCCCTGAACATTCCTTCTCTGTCTCTTCTTCTGGCTCCGCCTCTTCTCCATGACCTTCTTTGCCCCTCTATCTACCCTGGCTTCCTCAGTGACTCCATTCATCCATATCTCTCTCCACTCCTTTCTGGTAAGTAGAAGACCACATGTGACTGGCTCTGTCCAATGGACTGTAAGCAGAAGACATGGGTCACTTCCCACTTCCCAGCAAACCTGCCATATGACTCTCCAGCTGTCTTTTTTTCTTGCTGCAGCTATTTGGAGAAATCTTCATGTTGACATGCAAACTAAAAGCCAAAACAGTGCTGAGTCACTTTATGAAAGACAGATGTCCTGGAAATGAGCCCAGACTGCATGCATCAAGCTTCATATAATGAGCAATGAATGTTTATGTGTCCTGCCAGTGGGACTTGGGGGGCTATTTGTTACTGAGGCAGAAGCCTAGCCTATCCTGACCAATAAGGTTACCTCATCCAGTTATACAGCTTTAAATTCTATATGTATGCCAATAACTCCCAAGTTTAGAGACCCAGCCAAATCTGTCTCCCAGAATCCAAACTCAAATATCCACTGCCTACCTGACACCTTCCTTCACTTAGGAATATGAAACATCTCAAACTTAACATATCCAAAACTGAATTCTTGATTTTATCCCCACAGCATTTGTCATTTCAGCTGGTGGCAACTCTGACAACCACTGAAGTCCTTTGGTACCAGCCCCACTGCTTACCACCCTGATCCAAGCCACTACCCCCTGTTAGCTAGACCACTGCAGACCTTCTATTAAGTCTGCTGCTTCTATCTTTACAATCTATTCCTAGTCTATACCTGTGCAATCTATTCCTAACAGGTTAGTCAAAGAGATCCTTTTATTACCTAAGTCAGATTAGGTCATTCTTCTATCTCAAAGCCCTACACTGACTTCCCATTTTAGGCAGAGTAAAACCAGAGTGTTTACTGTGGCCTACAGGATCTAGATATGCTACCCATCAAAAGCCCCATACTAACCCTGCACCAATCATACCAGCCTCCTTGCTCTTCATTCAACATGTAAGGCACACTCCTTTCTTAGGGCTTTCGCACTTGCTGCTTCATGGAATGTTCCTCCTCTGGAAGGCTGTCTTGAAAGGTTCACTCCCTTACCTTGATTTTTTAGTTCTCAAGAGGTCTACCCTGAATCTATTCAAAATTGCAGATATCTACCTCTCACCATTCCCAATCCTCTCTATCTTATTCTATTTGTCTCATTCTTCCTTAGTACTTATCACCTTCAAATGTCTTATAGAATACACTTCTTTATTTATTATCTGTCTCTTCCACTAAAATGTAAGTTCTATGAAGGCAGAGTTCTTTGTGCTGTGCATTGATATCACCCAAATGACTAAATTTGGGCACAGAGGAGGTCCTCAAATGTGTTTGTTAAATAAATAAATAAATAAATAAATAACTCCCCAGACACAATAAAAGATAAATAAATCATTAATGAAAAGAAAGGCAACATGAAGAACAAACAATAAGAGTGGCTCCAAAATGAAAGAAAGGAATAGGCAGAGAAAAGAAATAATACAAGATACATTACATGAAAATGTCCCTTATCTGAAAAAATACTTGAATTTTCCAATTGAAAATGCTAGCTAAGTACCAGGCAGAATTAAATTCATAAATATAGGCATTTCCTGTGAGATTTTTTTTAACTATAATGATCAAAAGAAAATCTTATGAGCTTCCAGAAGGAAAAAAGATACTTACCAAAGAAAATCACACTTCCAAGATATTTCTCAGAAAGTCTACCATAAATATACTCTTTCTGAGGAAATCATTCAAGGATATTCTTATAAACAAGAAAATTCGATCAGAACAATGACCTCAAGATAGAAGCCAAAGTGTACAAGAGACACCAGTGAATAATTAATCTAGTGAAAACATAACCTGCTTTATGAAATAATCATAGCATACTGCCCATTAGGAGCTGAGTGCCAACTGATCCACCAAATCATAAAATTGGGTATGCCTGGAGCTTTCCATTATACAGAAATGGTATGTATGAGATGGGCCTGAGTGGGTCCAGAAGGCCCATAAACCACCTATGGATCAGGCCCCACAGGTTCTGCCCTACTGCTTTACTGCCAGCCCTGCAGCCCATGCCCACAGCCTCAAGGGGATTCCCTATCACCATGAAATGAAGAGGGGGAAAGCACAGTAGGCCACTACCAGCCTGAGGTGGACAGTTACTCAGGGAAGGTCCTGAAAGACAGTGGTGAGGAGAAATCATCCCAAAGGCAGAAATTCAGGCAATGCATCTGATGGTCCACCTTGTGTGAAGGAAAGATGGCCTGCAATATGGACCTTCTGCAGCTCATGGGCAGGGGCTAACAGACTGGCCAGCTGTTCTGCACCTCATGGTCAGGGACTTGGAAAAAAGCAGAATATCCAGCAGAGAGCATCCATCCCCTGCAGAGAACACTCTCATAACTGTTCTGTGGATGTCAGTCAGCCTCTTCTCCAGCTGCCCCAGTGCTTATTTATTAGATTTAGGTACAAAGTCTAGGTATACCTGGAAGCAAGGTGGATGCCCTTGTGTAGCCTGTTCCTTACCAAGGATGCTCTGGCCACAGATGCTGCTGAGTGCCCAGCCCTGCCAAAGTGAAGTGATGGTAGCATTTCTTGGGGAGACAACTCAGCCACTCAAGGTGATTACACTGGGCACTTATATCATGGAGGGAGCAGCAATTTGTCCTCACAGGGGACATACACATATTTGGGGTATGAATTTGCCTTCCCTAGACACAGTATTCTTGGAGGCTGTCATAATCATGATGCTCAAACTAGAGAAATGGTTAAAATGATAAATATTATATTATGTATCTTTTACCACAAAAAATATTGCTAGGAAAAAAAGTTGATGAAGAGAGGTGCACACTTGCCAGGGGTCCTAGGGCATCACTCCCCCACTCTGCCCCATGTACATGGCCAGCTTAAGTGTCTGATACCCTCAAAATAGACATCCAAGGAACACAACCACATCAAAAGAAAGACACCAACACATACCTAAGAGACACAGACAGAAAGATCACATGCATCATCCAAAGCAGAAGTGTTAGAGTGGCCAGACAGAGACTTCAAATAAGCATGAATAGAATGCTCAAGGAAATGAACAACTATATTAGCAACAGGAAATGAGAACCAAAAAATGTTTAGTAAGTAGGAATATTAAGTATCAAAAATATAATAGTAGAAATAAAAATGGTATAAATAATAGGAGAAATAGAGCTGAAGAGGGAATTGGTCAATTGGAATATCAGATGATGGGTGTCTCCCAGAAGGAGTCAGGAAAGAGTACTGAGTTACAAAACATTAAAAGAAATAGAAAGATACTTAGAGGATAGAAGTGGAGTGCTGATATCTAAATGGTAATAGTCCCATGACATAAGAAGGGAGCAGAAGAAATTCCTGACAGAAATGGAGATAAATTTCCCAGAATTAAAGCAGGATGGAAAGTCTTGGATTGAGGAAAGCGCAGGGCACCACAGTAGAGAGGTAAGGAAAAATGCCATGCATAGATACAGTATGGTGGAATTTAAGCAGATCAAAGACAAAAAGAAAACTCTAAACACTTCAAAACAAAAAGCAGTTCACCTATTCCTGAATAGGAATCAGACTGATGTCCTACTTTCCAATAGTAACACTGAATGACATAAAACAAGCAAGTGAAATTTTTAATGTACTGAGGTAAAAGAACCTTAAACCTAGACTTTCATACCCAGCCAAACTTTCACTCAAATATGAGAGGGTAATAAAAAAATCATCTCAGCCCCGAATAGCCAAAGCAATCCTAAGTAGGAAGAATAAAGCAGGGGGGATCTCTCTTCCCAACTTCAAGCTCTACTACAAAGCCACAGTAATCAAGACAATTTGGTACTGGCACAAGAACAGACCCACAGACCAGTGGAACAGAATAGAGAGTCCACATATTAACCCAAACATATATGGTCAATTAATAGATGATAAAGGAGCCATGGATATACAGTGGGAAAATGACAGCCTCTTCAACAGCTGATGTTGGCAAAACTATACAGCTACATGTAAGAGAATGAAACTGGATCATTGTCTAACCCCATACACAAAAGTAAATTCAAAATGGATCAAAGACCTGAGTGTAAGTCATGAAATCATCAAACTCTTAGAAAAAAACATAGGCAAAAATCTCTTGGACATAAACATGAGCAACTTCTTCATGAACATATCACCCTGGGCAAGGGAAACAAAAGCAAAGATGAACAAGTGGGACTATATCAAGCTGAAAAGCTTCTGTACAGCAAAGGACACCATCAATAGAACAAAAAGGTACCCTACAGTATGGGAGAATATATTCATAAATCACAGATCCGATAAAGGATTGACATCCAAAATATATAAAGAGCTCATGGACCTCAACAAACAAAAAGCAAATAATCCAATTAAAAAATGGGCAGAGTTGCTGAACAGACACTTCTCCAAAGAAGAAATTCAGGTGTCCAACACACACATGAAAAGATGCTCCACATCACTAATCATGAGAGAAATGCAAATTAAAACCACAATGCAGTATCACCTCACACCAGTTAGGATGGCCAACATCCAAAAGACAAACAACAACAAATGTTGGCAAGGATGTGGAGAAAGGGGAACCCTCTTACACTGCTGGTGGGAATGTAAATTAGTTCAACCACTGTGGAAAGCAGTATGGAGGTTCCTCAAAAAACTCAAAATAGAAATACCATTTGACCCAGAAATTCCACTCCTAGGAATTTACCCTAAGAATGCAGCAGACCAGTTTGAAAAAGACATATGCACCCCTATGTTTATCGCAGCACTATTTACAATAGCCAAGAAATGGAAGCAACCTAAGTGTCCATCATTTGCAACAACATGGATGGAGCTAGAAGGTATTATGCTCAGTGAAATAAGCCAGGTGGAAAAAGACAAGTATCAAATGATTTCACTCATATGTGGAGTATAAGAACAAATAAAAACCTGAAGGAACAAAACAGCAGCAGATTCACAGAACCCAAAAATGGACTAACAGTTACCAGAGGGAAAGGGACTGGGGAGGATGGGTGGAAAGGGAGGAAAAAGGGGGGAAAAGGGGCATTATAATTAGCAGACACAATGTAGGAGGTGGGGGGCATGGGGAGGGCTGTACAACACAGAAAAGACAAGTAGTGATTCTACAGCATCCTACTATACTGTTGGACAATGAATGTAATGGGGTATGTGGTGAGGACTTGATGATGGGTGGAGTCTAGTAACCATAATGTAAATCATGTAATTGTAGATTAATGATACCAAAATAAAAAATAAAAATAAAAAATCATCTCAGGCACACAGATCTTCAGGGTTTTTTCACACAAGGCTCCTCAGGAAACAATTCTTATTTTCTACCTGTGACCCAAAATCCAGAAGCAATAGGAGTACAGATTTATATATTTGATGACATAAAAATTATAAATGATGTGGTAAAAACCACTACAAAGTAAAAAAATAGGTGAGAAAAATATTTGCAATTTACAATACAAAGGATCGTTGTGTTTATTATATAAGGAACTTCTAAATATTGGGGGTAAGAAATGACTATGAAAACCCAATAGGGAAATGGACAAAGAAATAGATCACAGAAAAAGAAGCAGAAATGAGCCACTCAAATCTATGAAAAAAGCTCATCCTAGCTTGTCACAAGAGGAATGCCAATTAAAACTACATTGAGACATAATTTCTTACCTATGCTAGTAACAAAATCCAAAAACTTCACTGGACATCCTATTGGCAAGGTTCTTGGGAAACTGTCCCTTTCATGTACTATGATAAAGAACGCACCATGGCACAATGCTATGGAGTCCAAACTGACAACATCTAGCAAATTTACGTACAATAGAAAAAAAATACATTTGCACAGACATCTGTGCCCTAAAACTTAGAATCTCAAGTTATGGAAAGCCACCCCAGAAGAATTTCTAGGAAAAAGAGTAAGCTGATAATGCTATCTTGCCTTCTCAGAAACTGATAGAACTGTAGAAAGTAATAGCTAAATCAATCACTTTAATACACCTTTCTTGGAAACCAATAAACCAAGCAGATAAAAAACAGCAGAGATGTTAAAGTTCTGTATGATATCAAAATATATCTGTATGTGTATGTGTGTATGTGTATATATGTATATATAGAGTGAGATATACAATAAACAGAGAATCATATTATCTCAAAGCACACTCAGAAAATTTTCACACATTAAGTATACATATATTGCACCTTAAAGGAAGCTTTAATAATTCCAAAAAATCAGTATCATACCAACTATGTTCTCCAACCATAATGGAAACGGAAAGAAAGAGAGAGGGAAGGAAAGACAGAAGGAGAGAGGGGGGATAATGGAGAAAGTAAAAAATGTACTACTAAATAACTCAGTAGAAAGCAGATTAGGAATTATTTTAAATTGAACCACAAAGATGTCAAAATTTGTGGGATGCAACTAACAGAGGACTTGAAGGAAAATGCATATCTGAAAATACATTTATTGGGAAACAAGAAACATTAAAAATAAAGGAGATAAGCATTCGACTCAAAGAAATTATGAAAGAAAAGAGGAGTAAATCCAAAGAAATGAGGAGGAAGCATAGAATAAAAATCATTGTAGATAAAAAGATATTAGAAAAAGTGGATGAAGATGACAGATATTTATAAATTAAAATGCTAATCATCTTTAAACCTAAACAAAACAGATAAATTCACAGAAAAATTTTGAAATATCAAAATTGCACAAGAGGGAATGATAATTTTAATATATCAATAATTATTTTTTTAATTGAAATGGTAGTCAAAGACCTCCTCCCACCGAGATTAGACCAAAAAAAAAAAAGCCCGGCTCTAGCGCAGGTATTTTACAGATGAATCCCTCCACACTGGCAAGGAAGAACCAGTTCTTTCCTTACACTAGTTGTTCTAGAACCACACTGTTTAATCCACTTTTGGCCATGAGCCCTTGGAATGTGATTCATATGACTGTGGAATAATTGAATTTTTAATTTTATTTCATTTTAATTAATTTAAAGTTTAATTGCACAACTGAAAATCAATTTCATGACTGGAAACCTTTTTTAATATTGATAAATTCAGTTTTTATTAAACTTAATTCAGTTGTGGAATCTTTCTAATTGTTTCAATGTACATAAAGTAAATTAAAATTCAGGACTTTTGGTGTACAATTCTGTGAGTTCTGATAAATGCATGGAGCCATGTAACCAACACCACAATCTTGCCCCAAAAATATCCCTCACACTTCTCCTTTCTTAGCTAAACTCTTCCTCCACCCCTCACCCTGGCAACCACTGACCTCTTCTCTGTCCTCATAGTTTTGCCTTTTCCAAAATGTCTTATAAATGGAATCAGAAGTATGTAACCTATGAATGTACCTATTAGCAAACTTTTACAGATGTTTGAAACTCAGGTATGTGAATCTACCCATTCAACTGTAAATTTACGAAATCTAAATACAGATCATATATTTATTATGAAAATGTACAAATTAATTACATTTGTTCACATTGGCACAAACCAACACAAATTAAATAAGATACCATACAAAATTTATATGTAAATATGAACATTATTTATAAATTAACCAGTATGTGCAAGACCACTATATAGAAATTTAAGTGTTTTAAAAGAGCATAAAAGATCATCTGAAAAGCAGAAAAAGACTCTAAATTCTCCCTGAAATTAATTTATAAATATGATGCAATTCCACTATGATTCCATTTGGATTTATTTACAGAACTTGATAAACTTATTGTGAAGTATTCTGATTCTAGCAATGGCAGACTAGTTTATTCAAAAAAAGCTTCTCACCAGGAAAAATTCCACTGCTGGGTATTTATCCAAAGAAAACAAAAATATTAACTCAAAACGGATAGCACCTCCACATCCACTGAAGCATTATTTACAATAGCCAAGACATGGAAACAACCTAAGTGTCCACCAAAAGGGGAGTGGATAAAGAAAATGTGATACACACACACACACACACAAATATTATTCAACCATAAAAAAGATGGAAAGCGTTCCATTTACCACACCTGGATGGACCTAGAGGGCATTATGCTAAGTGAAATAATTCAGACAAAGAAAGACAAATAACATATGACCTCAACCACATGTGGGATCTAAATTTTTGTTTTAAAACTGAACTCTTAGGTAGAGAGGATGGATTGATGATTGTCACAGGTAGAGTGGGTGGGTGGGGTCAAAAGGCACAAACTTCAGTTATATAGTAAATAAATCCTGGGGAGTAATGTACAGCATGATGGCCCTAGTTAATAATATTATATTGTATGTTTGAAAGTTGCTAAACAGTAGATCTTTATTAAAATTCTCATCATTTCCTTTTTTAATGTCACAAAAAATTTGTAACTATATGTGGTGATAGATGTTAACTAGACTTACCGTGGTGATCATTTCACAATACACACAAATATCAAATCACATGTTGTACACCTGAAACTAACATATGTCCATTACATCTCAATTAGAAATAAATAAAATTGTTTTTAAATGTGAATTCTAGAATCCAGTGGTTATAAAGGTGCTCACTCTATCATCCTTTTGACTCTTCTGAATGCTTGAAATTGTTCATAAAATATGGAATGAAAACACCCAGAACAAAAAACTATTTGTGCATCTCAGTCCCCACGCCTCCAAGTAAATGCAAAGGGAACAGTCTAGATGGACACCCAGGAAGCTTTTAGCAGGGCTTACTGCTGGAGAAGGGAAGGATGCAGCAGGGGAAGGGTGGAGGGGAGACAAAAGTGGAACTTCTGCTTTTCCATGTTTCGATTTTTTGCAGTAAGAATATATACATGTAACCATGTATAATTCTCATAAGAAAAAATTCATCATGTGAGCCTCCTGCAAGCTCACAATGCAGACATCATTCTCGCACAAAGAGCAAATCTAGGGCCAGAGGGATGCGATGGTCCATCCAAAGCCCCCAGAGTCAGTGGGAGATCAGGATGGGAACTGGGTGCTGTGCTCTAGCCAGATAGAGAGACCTGGATGGGAAGGCTTGTGGGGCCACCTCATCTCACCCAGTAACTGGAGTTAACACTGGACACCAGCATTTCTTCACTTCCAGCCACACTCTCCCGAGCTCTGGGTCCACGGAGGCCACCTGTTCCTGGGCTGCTCCACCTGGGCCTCCACACTGACCGTTTCCCCTCCCCTCTCCCCACCACATAGCCACTCCCTGGGTCACAAAGCTGAGCACATTCATTTCCCCTCCCCATCACCCCCATGTCTCACCAACAACCGAGTCCTCTCCACGGTCCTTCTCAAACATCTCTGCCATTTTTGGAATCCCCACCTCTTCTGCCTCCTGCAGGCCCCCTCATCTCTCACCTGGATGACTGTGAAGGGCTTCCCACCTGGTTTCCCATCTCTGATGGCATGTGCCTTTGCACCATGCTGCTTGCCATCATACTTGAATTTCTAGAGCATAGTTCTGAGGTCACTCCCCTACTTCACAAGCACTGGTGTTCCTGTTACTTGCAAAGCCCAGACTTCTTAGTCTCATATGGCACCATCCAAGGTCTGACTCAGGCTCACCCACTCCTTCGGTCACAGCCCATGACCCACGCTGCAGGAAGGGAGGATCTTGGAGCTATGTCAGGCTCCGTGCTCCACTCCGGCTGCTTCCCCTGCCCGCTATGCCCTCCATGTCCCAGATGCTCATCTTGCAGGCTCTGGCTGTGTTAACTTCACTGTGAACCTTTTAGCCACCTCTCCACCACCCTCCTAGGAGGACCGACCACTGGCCCCTTGTGGATCAGGAGAGCCCTCAGGGCACCCCTTGCTTGAGTGTGCCTCACTGAGGTAGCAGTCAGCTCCTTGATCACCTTCAGCTCTGATCTTCTCCTTGGCACAGGGTGGGATTGCATTCCTCACTCCCTTCAAGTTAGACACGGGCCATGTGTCTGCCCTGGTGGATGAAATGTAAGCAGAGCATGGGTTACTCCTACGACCGAGCCTTTAGGGGCAGGTCACTATTCCCCCGGCCCTTCCTTCTGCTGGGCTGATAGAGAAAGTCCCCAAGGATTGGGGCTCTGCCAGCTGGGCCTCTAAATGGGAAGAATGGGGAGTCATTCTGCTGGCCGTGGGGATGGGGGCCATGACCATCACAGCAACTCCTATTGTTAAAAGTCACTGACATAAGGGTGCCGTTTGCTCTGCACATGGGGGGAACAGCAATGAGCAAGAGGAACAAGTTTCCCGCTGAGCTGCACTCGGTGAGGGAGGTGACAACACGGGAGAAAACGCCAAGAGGTCAATGTCAGGGAGAGATGAGCGCCATGAAGGACAGAGAACTGGGAGAAGTGACAAGGGGAACTGGAGACTGGGAGCTGTGTGCATTGTAGAGTGGTCAGGGACGGTCTCTCTGAAAAGCTGAGTTGATCCTGGACGTGAAGGACGTTGATAATAAGTCAGTCAGGCTAAGACAGAGAGAAAAACATTCCGAGCAGAGGCGGGAAAACATCAAAGAAGAAGCTTGGTGCGTTTAAGGAACAAAGAGAAATCACGTGAGACTTAAATCCACATATAAAGATATGAAATTGGGTCAGGAAGATTGGCAGGGCTCAGATCCCATAGGGCCCTGTAAGCTCTGATGGCTACATGTATGGGACAGTGGATATGGACAGACGGGAGAACAGATGGATGCCTGGATGGATGGATGGATGGATGGATGGATGGATGGATGGATGGATGGATGGATGGATGGAAATGCAAATCCTGGATGGTTAGAAACCTAAGTCCATTTTACAACACTAGATGGAGCCAAATGTTGATATTTGTTACATAGCTGTGTCTGTCTTACTGAAAAGCATCCATGATACTCCTCACTGGGAAGTAGACAGCCTTCAACACTCCTTGGAGCCGAGCAGAGCTTCTCCGCTAGGAAGGCTATGGCCTACTAGCTGTGCAGAGATACTGATGCCCGGGACCCAGGGGTGACCCAGTAAAGTCTGGGGAAGCCAGACTCCCCAGCTGTCACCTCCGTCCCTTTACAATACTGTGTTATACAACAAATATTATCATGTTGTAGGTGTGTCATGATGGGAAAAAGGTTAGTAGGCACAGCCATGGAAAATGAAAATCTCTGATTCTGATAAAGAAATAAAAAGACCAAAAAATTTGAGAATACTGGTTCAGGATATGGCCTGGAAGGGTCACCTGCCCTAGAAAAGTCTAATATCTATACTGAATTCTCCATTTTAAAATAATCTGCATATGGAATTAAATTGTAGCATTCATTCCTTCAAAACCACTTAATGAGCATCCACTCTGTGCCTGTCTACCAGACAGAAGTGGGTGTTATTGTCAGGTGGTCATTTTTCTCAAGGAGCTCTCAGTACAAAGAGGAGCCAGACAGACAAACCCAGGACTATCACACAGCAGGATACACAGGCGGACACCTAGCACATGAAAGGAAGTTCTGCCTCACTAGGTACATTGTTTAGGAATACTTGCTGCAAGTTAGAGCTATATTGTGACTTAAACAAACAGTTGCTTACCTTGACTATCCCTCACGGTTATTGTATTATGATGGCAAAATGGCAGCCCTAGCACCACGTATCACATCTATATTCAAGACAGGAAGAAATGGAAAGGAACATGAATCATCAGCTGTATTTTCCATTTATCAGAAAAGCAAGCCTTCCCAGAAGCTCCAGCACACTCTAGCTACAACTCATGGTCAAAACTAGGTCACATGGCACCCCTGGCTGCCATTGAGTTTGTAAACCTGAGTATCTCACCTAGGGTCAAGCCTATTAACAAAATCAGGGTTCAATTAGCAAAAAAAAAAGGGGGGGTTATTGATATTGGCCATGACATTAACAGTGTGTCTCATATACTAATAATTAAAGAAATGCAAATTTAAATAAGAGCTCTTTCTTGCTTATCAAATTGACCCAGATTTTAAAGGGTTGATGATACCTAGGGTTGGGAAGATGGAGGAAGGTGAACCTTTTCATAACTTTTTGGTAGAAGTGCACAATCTTGATTTGGCAATAAATTGCAGACAAACATTTCTTTTTAATCTTAATATTTTGACCCAACAATTCAACTCCTGGGTCATTATTCTAAGGAGATAAGTGCACAAAGATACAGTGTTGTTTAGAATATTGAAAATTAGGAGACTATCTGTATATCCCAAAATAGGGAATTGGTAAAATAAATGAAGATAACCTCCATGCAATTTTGTTCAATCATCTTTTTTTAATTAGGAATTGATATAAATGCAAAACTAGATTAAAAGTGCTTTTTTATAACGCTCTGTAGTGGGGTGCTTTGATTCCTTTCTCTTAATCATTTGCATATCTAATATAGGTTTTTGTTTTGTGGTTACCAGGAGGCTTACATAGAGCATCTTACAGTTATAAAGTCTATTTTTAAGTAATAATAGCTTAACTTTGACCACATAAAAAAAAGCTCTACACTTTTTGTCCCCTACCACATTTTATATGTTGATGTCACAGTTTATATCTTTTTATATTGTATATCCTTTAACAAATTATTGTACCAGTAGTTATTTTTAAAACTTTTGCCCATAACCTTTATACTAAAGTTGTAAGTGATTTACATACCACCGTTACAATATTACAGTATTCTGAATTTGACTATATTTTTAACTTTACCTGTGGGCTTTATACCTTTGCTAGAGGTTGAGTTTGTTCCACTGGGTGCTCGTCCCCACCACAACAAAACACTGAAGGGCAGAGACACAGTAGTGGAGCAGAGCAAAAGTTTTATTTGAATGCACTCCAAGGGAGGAACGGGCCAGAGTCAAGGTGGAGAAAGGGATGTTTACCGAATAAAGCAGAGAGGAAGGGGAAGCTCATTGACCAGGAACTTGCAAGCTCAAATCAGAGCCCCCAGGAGCTCCCAGTAGCCCCCAGTAGCCCCTCCCTACTCCTCTGAAGTAGGATAGAGAGAGCGAAGAGCTGTGCTTAAAGTCTGGCAAATAGAAATAGTAAAGTGACAAAGACTCTCCTGGAAGAGCACAGAGACCAATGTAGTAAGCTGAGCAGTAAGAAGTCTTGTAAAAATACACCGTCCAAGAAAGGGGAGTGTGGGCAGCCTCAGAGAGGAGGGGCACTTAAGGGCTTAGGATTCTGTCTTTTAAGGCTTTCAAGAATGGGATAAAGGTAAAGGGTTAGAGGGCGTAGGCTTGTCATAAGGTCGCATGATTTCTATCTCAGGTGAGAGACAGCCATAGTCAGTCCTCCAGATAATCCTGCAGAATAAACTTTCTATTCTCCAAGATAGTGGCCACCCCCAAGCACTGGGAACAGATCAGTTAGGACTGCTTGCCCTGACTTGAGATAGGTTGTTGGCTGATTACCAAAGAATATGTTAGGAATCTTACCTCCTAACTTCCTGGTTTTAAATGGAATCTTCGCCTTAAAATGGAGTCCCTCCTAGACTCACTATACTATCTATATCTTGGCATTTTTCATCATAGGCAGGAAAAGTTCATCATGATGCTTGTCCCAGGTCTCTGCCCTCTCTCACCTGCATCAGCTGAAGCAGGTCTCAAGGTCAGCACAGATTCAGAGCCTGTGGATTGAACTCACATTTCAAAGGACTCTATGAGTCCTTTCAGACTGTCTGGCTTTAGCTGATTAATCCCCTGAGTTCTTGGTGGGCCTCCCCCTCTTTTCATCCTGCTCATATCTGTCTTTCTGCCTGACACCTTCACATTTTTTCATGTTACAAATTAATGTCCTTTCAGTCCAGCTTGAAGAACCTTCTTCAGCATTTTTTGTAAGGCTGGTTTAGTTTAAAAGAATCTTATTAAAAGTATATTTCAATGTTAAACCTACTGAAATTGATGATTTCATCATGGTTATGTAAGAGAATATCCCATTCTCAAGAAATATATCCTGGAGGATTTAAGGGTAAAACATCATGATATATATTTACCCTCTAAAAGTCTAGGGAAAAAAATATACATACATAAATACAAATATGGAGAGAACACATGCAAATGATAAACAATTGGAGAAAAATGTTAACTACATGTGAATCTGGGTCAAGGGTACACAGTTGTATTTTGTGCGTTCTTTATTCTTGCAACTTTTGTGTAAGATTGAAATTATTTCTAAATAAAAAGTTTTTAAAAGTATTGCAGTCATAATGCATCAAAAATAAAATACATTGGAGGATGGATCCAGGCACAAATACATAAATGGAGATGGTAAATGCTATGCTCTATGAAAGGGATAGAGGGGATGCATTAAAGAAAAAGAGGGCATAGATGAAAGAAGAGAGAGGATGCGAACTGAACAGTCCAAGCAGGTTCATTGCTGAACCTGAGAGGGACTCCTGGGTCCTGGCCAGCAGAACAAAGGAAAGAGAGTCTCTAACAGGTCAAGAGGCTTTTTAAGGCCAGGGTTTTTGATGGGCTCTTTGAGGGGAGGGGTCAGGAGAAAGGGGGGCTTGTGGCTTGCTGAGGTATCCTCTGGAGGATACTTGTAGCCTAGGCAAGATGACACCTAGGTCTCTCTGAGATGGTGGGTGGGCTTATTCAAAAGGTGGTACTCGGGTCCAGCTTTTCTATCACTCTATGTTTGCAATTTTTCATAATAAAATGTTGTAGGGAGGTAGGCAGGGAAAATGAGGCAAATTGATGGCTGCCGGAGGAATCCACCCGATGATCCAAGAATTGGAACTTTCATCCCCACCCCTTGACTTCTAGAGAGGGGAGAAGGGCTGGAGATTGAGTTCAATCCCCCATGGTCAATGATTGAATCAATCATGCCTGTGTCCCAGAATCTCCACAGAAACCCTAAGCAACAGGGTTCAGGGAGTCTCCAGGCTGAGCGCATGAGTAGCACACCCAGAGGGCATGGAAGTTCCCAGCCCCGTGCATCTCTCCCATCTGGTCTGTTCTGAGTTATATCCTTTACTATAAGCAGTAATAGTAAGCACAGTCTTGTGGGACTGAGCCCTTACCCTGTGGGATCTGCTCTAACTCTGGGTAGTTAGTGTCAGAAGTATTATGAGCAGATAAACAGAGTTTTCCTTTTAGTTGGTTACCCTTTAAACTGCCATACTTTTGATGTCAAAGGAGCTCTCCTGAGCCTGCTGAAGGTCCAGGTTCTTGTCTTTGTTGTAAAGAAGAATTCAGAGACAATGACACATAAGCCAGGCAGCGCGAAGGTTTCATTTAAAGGGAAAGTACACACTCAGACAGGGGTGCTGGCGACCTCACAGGAGAGAGGACACGCGTGCCTAAAGGTTTTAGAGTTTGCGCTTCTGCATGGTCTTTGAATTTAGGTCGGTATAAGGCATGATGTACAGAAGTGATTAATATTGCTTGTGAAGTTTTCTTAACCATAGGGTTGTCTAGGTGACCTTGCTGACATGTATCTCCATGTTCTTCATCCATCAAAGTTGACACATAGGTTCCTTTATGCTCCATTGGTCTGTTTTCTGTCCTGGAGATAATGTCACTTAATTGATTCATGTGACTGGAAGAAGGAAGGACATGTTAAAGTTACATTAAACAATAAACTGGGCCTTTGTTCATAAGCAGAAAAATATTTGATAGCGGCAAGACCTGTGTCCCATTTCCCTGCCTCCAGCTCACTTTGCTGGCACCTCAGCAACCACATCAATGTCGCACTCAGTTACAGCCACCACCCCAAACCCTGCAGTTCTAAACTCAGAATAGAGGGTAGAGGGCATCTTCATCACCTGAGGCTCTTACCCAAGTCCCTACACTTACACAGCCATCTGGAGAGGCAAGTCTCTGTCCCTAAAGTTAAAACATTCACTAATGAACATAATAGTATGACCACTTATAAAATTGGTCCCCATTCAAAGCTCACTTCCTGGTGAACCCAGTGGCCATATTTCATAGAGTAATGCAAGATCTAAACAAAAGAGACACCTACGTCCCAATCAGTTCCCACACAAAGCCATGGACACACGGATTCAAAAGAAAGATCCACGATAGGAGCTTCAGGATAGAATGATTACAAAAAAAATTATCTAAAACTTGTATTGAAAGTGAAGAGTGAGCTTAGATAAGCTCAAATATAAATGGAGTAACGATTTTGTAAATGGCTTGTTTTTTTCCTATGAGACATCCCCCAAAAAAACCCACAAGGATGAACAGTATGGGATGAGGTAATCATAGGGACAAATGAATGGGATGATTACCCCATCCCACAGGGGATGAATGAATGGGATGATTACTGCACCACTTGGCCAATTAGCTTGAATACTAGCTACGTGCAAAAAGATGCAAATAAATTGAAAATGTAGCCACAAAAGTTGGGGGTGGACAGTGATTTGTCTATGACAGGATTAAAGAGGCCTTGAGAGAAAGAAGCCTCAGTATTTTGGGACCTGCTTTCTGACCATGGCCACCATGAGTCAGAAGCGAAATGAATGATGATGTATCTTGATAAAATGTCATTTTACAGAAAAATTGTGGAAAAATCTTCAGGCCTTGTTCATTCTTTATTCATTCTAAAAATTAGCTCATAGTTGCAAACACAATCTAAATATTGTTAAATAGAAGATGAAATAAACTTACTTTCATAATTTTTGTTTTCATTCCCGAAATAAAATCTCAATCAAGCCTTTTGTGGGGATTTTTCAGTCTATCAAACTTTGGCTCCTGTTGCCTATCAATTCACTTTTTTATGTAACTTTTTACTTTTTATTAGGAAAAGTCAGACATTCATGAAAGTAGGGAGAATATATAACTCTCCTATATTCATTACCTGGATTTCAAAATTGTCAAACTCTTACCTTACTTGCATCAAATATTCACTTTTGCTGAAGTATTTTAGAGTAAATTACAGACATTAGGACATGTTACCACTCAATACTCTAAGGCAGCTTTAAAAAGTAAAGCCATTCCCCTACTGTAAGATAAATTCTAGCTGAAATAAGCAGGCGATGAGAGGCAACAAAGGGCCAGGTAGTTTATTTGAGTGCAACTCCTGAGTGATGTTCCCCAATCTGGGTATTACAGGCCAGGGAAGTCACACCCGTACAGGGAGGTGGGGGCTTATAAGGGGTTAGGAGGGGAAGGAGTGGGCAAGCTATCCTAGGGGGTGTGGAGAGGTATGATTGGCTAAAGGTGACATAATAAACAACTAGAAACTTTTTTTCCTTCCAAGAGGGAAGAGGCTGACACATCAGGGTCATAGTTGGCACATCAGAAGGACGGAATTCAGGAAGAGCTGTCCCCTTTCCATATAAGGCACAGACCTTGGGGTCTGGTCTATTCTCCTTTTATGGTATCTCTCTGTTCTGTTTGCATGTCCTTGTTTTTCCTTCCTCCAGCCTAACACCTACAAACTCACAATCCATTATCACACTGAGCAAAATTAATAATGATTCCATAATATCATCTAACATCCAGTCCATTTTCAGATTTCTCTAGCTGACAAAAAATTCCTTCCCAGCAGAAAGTTCTGGCCTGAGCAGGGCTGCATCCCAGGCCAGGTCCAGGGGGTCCTGTCACTTCTGAGGTGACTTGCTGTTTACTACAGATACTCTGTCACATCACCCATACTTCCTGTAACATCATAGTTAGACTCAAATTGTGTTGTCCAACACAGTCACCACTGGCCAGCCACATAGAGCTATTTTAATTTAAATGAATATAATTAAAGTAAAAATTCCATTTCTCAGTCACAGGAGCCATGCTGCCAGTGCTTAGAAGCCACATTTGGTTCATGGCCACTGTATAGGCCCACACAGATCTAGAACATTTCCATCGCCTCAGAGGGTTCTCTTGGACCGTGTTGTTCTAAAGGCTTACTTTGCCTGTAAATGAATATATTGGGCAGATATTTGCCAAAAAGCCAAAATGGCCTGTGCTTTATATTGCAACACTGAGAAGAGTGATTTGACTTTACCTGGCCATTCCTGGCACCTGGGTGACTGTGTCCAGAGAGTGAGGATCTCCTAGACTATAAAACGGCAAAGTGTAAAACATGTACATGTGAGAACATGTACACATTAGTTCAGCTCCAGGAGCTCTCTGCTGGGCTGACCAGCTCACGGTACCAACAAAGCCACAGTGATCATCCCTTCGGGTGCCTCTTTGGGCTCAGGCGAGTGGCTGAACACATCACGGGGTGCTGCACACTCACGTTCTAGTCCACACCAAGGAGGAATCGAGCTCTCTGCCACTGCAGGACATGCACAAGACAAAGTCTTGTGTGTGTGTGTGTGCGTGTGTGTGTGTGTGTGTGATGGAGAAGCAATGGGAGACCTGCAAGCAGGAAGGTGGAAGGATCAGCCCTGGGCCTTGGGAATCCTTGGGCTCAGATGTTTCAGCAGAATGGAGGAAGTAAATTTCCAAGATGTAAGATGTTCTGCAGAATGGCTGCAAAACCAGGTGAGAATCCAAGCAGGCAATGGCACGGGGCATTGAAGGGCAGGGCCAGATTTGAGAGACAGTGTCTGAGAAATGTGGTTGAGAATAATCCAGCAGGCTCGAAAGGAAAGGGAGAGAGGCAATGGCCAGAGGGTGAGGCACCCTTGTGTGGGGGGGTGTTGGGCCACATGTTTTGGGGTAAGGACTTTTTAATTATTATAGAACTTTTCAAGCATATGGAAAATCATAGAAAATAAACACATTAGGGTGTCTATTAAATTTTACTATTTGAACCTAAAATAATCACACATCCCCTTCACCAAAACTCCTCTTACCAGGTTTTCTCCAACATTGGTCTCTTATAATTTAAAATTCAAAAGAACTTAGAACTACCACATCTGTAGTTAGCTGAACAGAAATAATTACACGCAAACTCAATTGCCTACTCTATAGACCCATCACTCCCTCTTGATAATACTTTATAATGTCCTGTTGACTATTCAGAAATGAAATTCATAGATGATAAACCTACCAACATTCAAAATTTCAAAATAATTAATATAACATCCTAACTGTAACATAAAATAGAAATAAATCTATGATATGTAAATGAGGCACCACTACCACTAAAGGGAAAAATGCAGCCAGACATTTGTACCTAAAATCCCCATAATTGTGACAGCACAGATATTATCTACATGTCCCTAATTCTAAAAGCAGCTTTGTTGTGAGCGGTATGATTTTCTGAGATAGTTAATAGCTCTTAGGTTCTGAATAAATTGATTAGGTGCCTTCTGGGAAAATTCAGGGTACATTCATGGTAGTCATTGTATCGCCCACCAATATTCCCAGCACTCCTCTTCCCAGACACTAGCAGGATTGAACTTCCTGACTTTTGAAGTCAGAGGTGGCACATGACTTGTTTTGGCCAATGAAATGTATATAAGCAGAGTTTGTCACTTCAAGGCTGCGACATTTAGTGTTGACAAAAAACTCTGCTCCAAATAATGGAACCTCCAATAGCCTGGGTCCCTGACTGAAGCATGATGAGAAGGAAATTTCTGTTACATGAAGCCACTATGATTATTTGTTACTGCAGCATAACCTAGCCTAATCCAACATTAAAATTATTTCCCCCAAATAGAGTTTATGTTGTTTGCAAAATGGAATTAGTTTCCAGACTCTGATCATTATAAACAAGATTTTCACATACATAAATGTCCAATGGCACTGGAAAATTGTGAAGACCCAGCAGATAAGTGACCCTGTCTGCCTCTCTCCAGTAAAGACTATTTACATCCCCTTGTTGCCAGGCAGCTGTGTCTGGGGAGGTCTCTCCCTGTGCACCAGGTGAAATCTCAACCTGAATGGTGGAGGGTTCTTGACTCTGAATGAGAAGGAATTCTGAGGTCTGAGGAGTGTAAGGAAGGAAGGAATTTATTAACGTGAGAGTAATGGGGAGTGGTAGCTGCCTTGCAGGCAGCAGAGAGGAAGAAAGCTGAAGTAGGACAGAGAGAGTGAAGACTTGTTCTTAAGTCTAGAAAACAGAATTAAATAACAAAGTAACAAGGATGCTTATACCACTGGAAGAGCACAGAGACAAAACACAGTTACATTGAACAGTGAAAAAACTTTATTTAAAAGTATGTGCTTAAATGGGAGCACGGGCAACCTAAGAGAGGAGGTGTGTTAAGGCTGGGGATTCTGTCTTTTAAGGATTTTCAGGAAGGTGACAAAGGGCCAGGCGTATAGACTTATAAAGCGGTCTCTTGATGCTTATCTCCAGTGAGAGACATTACATCTCCTCTCCTCTATCATCAGTCCTCCAGGTAATTTTGCAAAATTAACTTAACACAATAAATTGGTTGGTTCCTCTCCATGATAGCGGCTTTCCCTAGGAACATATCAGTCAAGACAGCCCACCCTGTCCCCAAAGTGGGTTGAGTTATTGTCTTTTAGGCAGGTCAATAGGTATGAGTGGCATGGAGAGAGAATTGAGGTGAGTAAAGCCCAATACAGGGGACTCAAAGAGTTAACCAGTTAAAACTAGGAACCCAGAAGAGACCCAGAGTTAATGAATTAATAAGTTAAAGCTCAAAATGCCAGGAGCAATTTGGCCTGGAATGTTTGACTAGTCCTCAGATAAAGAAAAGTATCTCAGCATAGCCCATGTCTTTATTATGTTAATCATGCAGGCCCAGCTTATTTTTTAACTTTACCTGTATGCTGTTTTTCCTCCTTCAGCCCTAATCAAGTAATTTTCAACCTAGGCAACTAATTTAGCAATCAGGCCCAGCCATAAGGTAAACAACCTAGTAAAAGGCAGGAAGGATTCCATCTTAAATGTAAGATTGCATTTTAAAACCCAGGAAGTTAATAAATAAAATTCTTAACTTACTCTTTAGCAAGCAGACAATAACTCAGCCCACCTTGGGGGCCGGGCAGGCAGTCTTGTTTGATATGTTCCCAGACCAAAAAGCCAGTATCTCAGGGAGAAATCACAGCAGTAAATTTCTTGTGTTAAGTTAATTTTAAATATTTGGAGACCACTTAATAAGTCTGTACCCCCAGCCCTTGGTCACATTCCTGAAAAATCCTTAAAAGAGGGAAGCCCGACTGTGGATAAAATGGGAGTTCCTGTGGCCAGGATTCTCACCTGGCCCTGGTTGACCAGCTCACTGCATACCTTTGGGCAATACAAGGCTGTTGACTCTATAAAGAGCTCCACCCAGTGCTCTGGGCGTGACACAGTGGCAGGGCTGCAAGGCTGCAGGAGAGCCAAGGACAGAGGCTCAGAGGATGGCTGTGCGGGATTACTGTGCATAGAGGCCTAGAGGATGGCTGTGTGGGACGGCTGTGCAGGTAGAGAAGCCCAGAGGACAGCTGTGCAGACAGAGGGGCCCAGAGGCAGAGACCGGCTTGCTGCATGCAGACTTTGCTCTGAATGAATGGGATTCTAGTGACTGACCTGCCACCTGGAAATAAAGTTGAGTATAACCCTTCACCCAAGAATGTTTTGCTGTCAATTTCTTTGGTCACATTGAATCCATAGCAAACTTGCCCAGCACTGAAACCCATTGGTAAGACAACTGGCAAAAATCGGCAGGGTTCATTGTTGACCAAGGAAAAAGACAAGCTGCCCTTATGGGAGGGGTGCTTCAGAGGGCTGCCCCTGTGAATGGGGAAACAGTGGATCATCCCCCAATGGGTATGTGGTCTGAGGTGGCTTGCCTCCTAGAGGACTGGGCCCCACCCCAGGACTGGAGGCAAGTGGAGGTGACACCTTTGGCAGTAGGGGTGGTCCTTGGTATAGCAAGCAGATCCTTTGAGAAGCAGAGTGCCCATGAGGCAGTGGGGACTGTGGGTTGGCTGCTTCTCACAGTCTTAAAAAGGTCTACAGAGGAGACCCAAGAAATGGTGGCACAAGAAAGCGAGCTGCAGACTTCTGTGGATGCCCTGAGGAGGGAAATGGCATTGATGCAGGAGGAGGTAGCACAAGAATGTGAGCTGCAAACCTCTGTGGATTGCCTGAGGAAAGAGATGGCATTGAGACAAGAGGAGGCAGCATGAGAGTGCCAGCAGCAAGGTGCCATTGGAGGCGAGATGGCAGTGCTGCCAGGTGTTCTGAAGGAGGAAGAGGCCATCAAGGAAAAAGACAAACTCCTGAGGGAAGCACAGGCAGAGGTGGCACAAGAACGTCAGCTGCAAAGCATTGAGGTGAAGGTAAGAGAGTTTCTGAAGACTGAGCTGGCATTGCTGCGAGGCACTGTAACAGAGGAGGCACTTAGGGGAGTGGAGAGAAAGGTGCCATCAGTCCCAGAAGTGGAGGAGCTGGGGAAGGATGAAAGGGTGGTGCAGGAGGCACTGATGCCTCCTGTATTGAAAGCACGCCCAGTGGTTGTAAAGAAAATAAAGACCCAGCAGCTGAAAGTTCCCCAGGGAGAGGAGCAGCCCCCTCCCCAGGTCGTGGAGCACTCTATGGTCCACCCCTATACTCAGGCTGAGCCGGTGGCTCTGGGACTTAGGGGTGGATGGAATTGTTCTGTCGGGATCAGAGATGGGAAAGCTGTCTTCCCTGACAGTGCAGCCCGCCTTGAGGCAGGGATTACAAAATGCAAGGTGACATGTACAGTAGCTGAAGCAAGGAGAACCCGGAAAGAAATAAGACCTGTTACTCACAGGAGGAATTTGAGAGGCCCCGTAAGGGTTACAAGGACCCAGATGTGAGATGATTTGATACGGGCAGGAGTAGATGGAAGGAAATTAGACGGGAAGTCAAATAGGATCTTACGGGAGCTATGGCAACAACTGAAACCAGTGCAGCAGTTCAGGCCATGAAGACTAAAGAGGAAGAGGTCAGAGACAGAGCCATGAGTCCTGCCTATGTGTTTGCAAGACTTTTTGCTGGAGAGGCTGGAGAACAATTTTCAAGCTTCCTTGCACAGGGACCATTGCAGAGGACTAAGGGCACATAGATTGAGAGGAGAGAATCCTGGAGGGGTGGAGTGTGGATAAAATGAGAATTCCTGTGGCCAGGATTATCACCTGGCCCTAGTTAGCTAGTTCACTGCATACCTGTGGGCAATACATGGCTGTTGACTGTATATAAAGAGCTCCGCCCAGTGCTCTGGGTGAGACACGGTGGCACAGCTGCAAGGCTGCAGGTGAGCAGAGCAGAAGCTGGAGTGGTGGCAGCGCCGAGGACAGAGGCCCAGAGGATGGCTGTGCAGGACAATTGTGCAGAGAGGCCTAGAGGACGGCTGTGCAGACAGAGGGGCCCAGAGGCAGAGACCGGCTTGCTGCATGTAGACTCGTTCTGAGTGAATAGGATTCTAGTGACTGACCTGCCACCTGGAAATAAAGTTGGGTATAATCCTTTCACCCCAAGAACGTTTTGCTGTCAATTTCTTTGGTCACATTGAATCCATAGCGAACTTGCCCAGGGCTGAAACCCATTGGCAAGACACCAACCTTTCAGTGCACACCTCTCTCCAAGGTCGCTTGCACTTTCTAAATGCGTAAATGACTTCTTCCCAATCTTTCAGTGCACCTCTCTTTAAGGTTGCCCGCAATTTCTAAGTGTGTAGACTTTCTCTCTTTCAATAAAACTTAAACCTTTCAGGGGACACCTCTCTCTGAGGTCGCCCGTACTTTTTAAGTGCGTAGACTTTCTCAAACCTTTCAGAGCACCTCTCCTCCCGAGGTCACCTATACTTTTTCTCTAAGTAACTTTAAATAAAACTTTTACTTTGCTTCACTACTGTGTCTCTGCCCTTCAATTCTTTGTTGCAGCAGGGATAAGAACCAAGGAAAACACCCAACACTCCTCTAACATGTTTACCAAAGAAGGTGTTAGGAATCTTACCTCCTGGTTTTCAAAATGGAATCTTAGCCTTAAGATGGAATCCCTCCTGTTCTTACTATACTGTTTGTATCTCAGCTTTTTGGAAAATCAATCATGATGCCTGTTCCATGTCCCCGCCCTATCTCACCCTCAATCATTTTTGACAACTCAAATACTATATGCATAAATTCCCTGGTCACCTTCTACCACATTCCCATGGAAAACAACTGGTCTTCATGGACCAGACAGATCATTGTAACTAGGGAAGGGGACTAGACCAAGAAGCCAGGACACCCTGGGCTTCTAAAAGGACAGCCAATGCCCACTCCTCCAGTTTCTCGCCATCAGAGAATATACTCAGAGTTGCCAACTCTTCCAATGTCTCAAGAGAGGACATTGGAATCCAGATTTTTATGATAAGTCTTTTAATTTCTAACTATCTGCAACAACTTCAAAAAAATCTTAAAAGCTGTGGAAGTCAAACAAAACAGCTCTCCTGGTTTTGATGAGGCCCACCACCTGGCACTTTGCAAACAAAGTGTCAAATGGTAGCGAAATTTTGAGTTTCTGTTTAGTCAAATTTTCTTCTTTTCCCAAAGAGTAAAGAGACTAAACTCCCTACAAGGGGACAATGTCTTGCCCAGGCCACTTAGCTGATTAAGTCATTGATGCCTGGGTTCTTGTTCACGAAGCGGAAGAATGAGCTTCACAGTCAAGGTAGGAGAGCAAGGTACAGGTTTTTATTTAGAGATAAAAGTGAAAGAACAGAGCTCCCGGCTCACGCCAGGAGGGCACAAGAGAGTCCGCGGTGGTGCGTTGTCTAGGGGGTTTATAGGCAGTTGAGAGACCAAGAGTTAGGGAGGTGGATCCACCATATGGTCTCTAAGTGTTTATTTTCAAAGAGACACTAAGTTTCTTATCAGTTTTTCCGACTATTTTGCGGAGTTAACATAAGAAATGTACTGTATATATATATATATATATATATATATATATATATATATATATATATATATATATATATACACACTTCCAATTGTAAAATAAATAAGTAACCGGGATGTAATGTATAGCATAAGGAATATAGTCAAAATATTGTAACAACTTGGTATGGTGATAGCTGGTACCTAGAATTATCATGTATATAAATGTTTAATCACTGTGTTGTACACCTGAAACTAATGTAATGTAATACTGTGTGTCAACTACCCTTCAATTAAAAATAAATAAATAAATAAATAAATAAAAAAGAAATGTACTGTTTTGATCCTTTCTCAGAATAGCAGTTTCTTGGTCTGGGAGCATATCAGTCAAGGCTGCTTGTTTTGCTTTCAAGGTGAGCTGAGTTACTGACTTGATTAGGGCTGGAGGAGGAAAAGCAGCATCTGGGCAAAGTTAAAGATTAACTGGGCCTTTGAGCAGGCTAAAGTAAATTTTACGATAGTATCATTTAATTGGCGCAAACAAGACATGGGCTATGCTGAGGTATTTTCTTATCTGGGGGATGTTCAAACATTCCAGGCCAGGTTATTCCTGGCTTTTTAGTTTTAACTAATCTTCACTAAAGAATGCTTATATTCCTAGTTTGATATTTTACTTTAGAGAATTAATGTGACTCTTTGTTGAATTGTTTAATATGGGGTTTTCGTAGGGGTTCTTTTCCGGAGGTCCTCGCCCTACTCTGACTACACCCACGGTCCCTGTCTCATCATCACGATTGCTAGCATCTACCACGCGGTCCTTACTGCAAAATCTTAACTGAATAATGAGGTAGGTTCTATTATAACCGTTTAACTAATTAAAAGCAGAAGTTGGACATTTTGATTACCAGTTCACTGCAGTGTGCTCTTTCCTGCTGAGCCGTCGTAGTCAATTTCTTTGTAAAAATCCTGTTTCCCTGCCTTGCCTGCCCCAGTTTCCTTCCCCGCCCTTTTAGGGCTGGTTTTGCTGGCTGCCACGGATAATTAACGAAGTAGAGAAACTAACTTACGAAATGAAAATAAAAAAGAGGAACTAGTGTCACAAAGTAATCTAAAGTCATGGGGGCTGAGTTCTAAGCCAGATGGGTGCATCCTTTAAGGAGACAAGGCCCAAGAGTAACTTCACAGAAACAAGTCCTCCAGTTGGTGGGTGTTTATGTGATGATTTGTACTTTCCCAAATTTTTTTAAAGTTAAACAAAAGAAACGAGGGAGGTAAAGAGGAAGAAAAACGTAGCGAACCTAATAAAACTGGTGACGGAGGCCCAAGTGCGCCCGCCCGCGCCACCCGCGCCACCCGCGCACGCCACCCGCGCGCCCGCCCGCGCCGAGTCCGCCGTTCGCCGGGCCACGTGATGCGGCCAAGATGGCCGACGGGGAGGACGGCTGCCCAGCAGGGCAGGCGCCGATGGCGGAGCCCAGGCCCGAGTCGGGAGAAGAGTTCGAGATCGTGAACCGGAGCCAGCTACCGGGAGCGGGCGAGCTGCGGGGCGCGGCGAGGCCGAGGCCGGCGGCCGACGGCTGGTCGGCGCCCATCCTGACCCTGGCGCGGAAGGCCACCGGCAACCTATCGGCGAGCTACGGAAGCGCGCTGCGCACGGCCGCGGGCCTGGGCGACGCGGACGGTGGCGCGGACGGCGCGGCGCGCGCAGGTAGGTTCCGGCCGGGCGCGCCCCGCGTGCGCTCGCGGGACCGCGGCTGTTGGCGGCGGGAGCCGGGCGGCCCCAGTGCGCTTCGCTTCCTGAGCCGGTTAGACGAGTTGTTAAAAAACCTGTTAACACACCTAGCTACTCGTCTGTGTTCTTTACACCGTGCAGCCCAGCCAAGATAAATACTTGAAGTCGGATGGCCTGAGATGGGGCGGCTCCCATACTGGGACCCTTCCCTGCTAGCGTGTGCCCCAGACAGCACCCTCACTCTCGTTAGTGGACTCCAGGCTAAGAAAACGTACGAGCTGAAGCTTAGGTAGTCTGGAATTTAAAAGTATTGAGAAATGAAGCCAGTACTGTTCTCTCCCGACTCACCCAGGAGTAAAGCACGAAGGTGGTGGTTCCAGGCGAGCCCTACCAGCAACTTGCTGTGTGATGCAAACGACTCACCACATTTCCAAGCCTGTAAAGTAGGGACTTTTTGATTCACCCAGTGATCGCTGATCACCCTTTTCAGCCCTTGTCAAAAAATGAAAACATTAAATGGTCATGCTATTAAGAGCCTGATTTAGAAAGCCCAATATTTAGAACTGTGCTAAGCATACAATACCCACTTACCCACCTGTGATATTTAAAGGTTAAATTTAATTCCATCTTCATAGAAAGTGCTCTGAGGCCGAGCTGACTAAATATCTGAGAAGCATTACGTGCCTTTGAGGTTTCTTGATTCCCCATCTGCTGGTAGATATGCTGTAGAAGTCATCAGCCAGCAGTACTAGAATAGTGAATTGTGAGAATTTAAGTGGTTAAGAAAGATTAATGAGTAGAGAAAAGTTTAAAACCTGCTTGATTGAGATTCTGGCAAGGAAAGTAGGACTAGAAGGTAATAAAAGAGCCTGTTCAACCCAGGGATCTAGTCCCACCAACTCGCCCACCTTTGTGCAAGTCAGTGGGTATTTAATTGTATATCCACCCCTAGGCAGGCAGTCCTGAGAGTCGAGGCAGGGGGTCTTCCCAGAGGCTCTTAGGTAGTTTATGGCATATAGTAAGCCAATGATAAATGTTAGCTATTCATTGGCAAATGAAATGTGCTAGTGCGTAGAACAGCACAATAATATTTGTTGAACAAACGCATATTTGAAAAGTGCTTGTTTTCCATTTATAGTAGTGCTATAAAAGCTAATACTGATACTATGCTTATTAAGTGCCAGGTAATAGTCTTAGATTGGTACATACTTTAATTCATTTAATCCTCACAGTAACCATAGCTGATAGGAGGACTGGATTCGTGGTGTGTGTGCAGTTAATGCAGGCTTTAATCACTGTGGCACTCAAAGAATAACCCCCACTTGAAATTTTTATTAATTTTATCTTTGAATTTGTGTTTGGGGAGTGAAGTCCGGTGGAACAAAGGAGCATTTGGGGACCTTGGAGCCGGGCTCATGTGTGGTCCCACCTTCCACTTGCCTTCCTGGGACAGGTTCTCAATTGCCCTGGCCCCCTTGGGCTGCTCCCTACCTCTCCCTGACCCCTACCTCTCCCTGACCCCACTCCGTGACCACTGCTGGCTTGGGGAGGGTTGAGGGGTCACACCCTCCGAATTTCAGGGCAGGGCTAGGTGTCCACTGCCTTGCCCCAGGCTGGCACTGGCTCAGCTTTTAGGCAGGTACCTGGGCAGGGCAGGGGCCTTGCCCACCCAACCAGATAACAACCGCATCCCTGCAGCAAGTCACGACCCCTTGGGATCAGGGAACGGGGAGATTGACTTCCAGGCCTCTGCCTATGTTGCTGGCCCCATGTGATAGGTGCCATTTTTATCCCCATTGTACAAAGAGAGAAACTGAATTGACTAAGTTCAAAGGGACGGAGCCAGAACTTGAACCAAGACAGGCTGCCACTCAAGCCCATGCTCTTAATCACAATGCTTCAATGCCTCCAAGCCTTTGACTTTATAAGCAAAATGCCATACTATATCCCATGTGGGTTTTTTAATTAGTCAATTTAAAGGAAATAAGTAAATAATTGCTTCACAAATCTGGCAAAAATTATGAACATGGCTTACTTACCAAGGGCTGAAATGTGGGGACCTGCCAGGATGAGCTTTGTGGCTAGTGCCCAAAGGTAGCCAGAATTTGAAGTCATCAGGTAGGACAGGCGTGGGGTGGGGAAAAGGAAGTGGACCCTGGGCAGCAGGCTGTGCAGAGGCCTCAGAAAGGCTAGGCTGAAGACAGTGGCTGCCACCTCAGCCAGGGCCAAGGGCTAAGCCAGGGCCGGCTCATTTGTCTCTTTTATTTAGCTGCTCACCCAGGCGGTGAGGAAGAGGTTTTCATAGGGAGCAGTGAAGGGGCAGAGACTGAAGGTGAGCAGCACTCTTGCCAGGCACGATTTTTTTGGTGATACAGGTTAAAGGATGATGTGGTGGACTGCTTTGAATACTTGTTTTTAAAATCTCATCCCATGTGGGGCCTGCTACCATAGCATGCCACAGTGATTGCATTCTTTGGAGTCATCTGGTTTAGTTTTTTGTTGTTACTGTTTTTTAAGTAGTAAGAGCACGTGGTTAAAAAAAAAGTCCAAACCCTACAATAGAACATTCAGAATAGAGCATGTCCTCCTATCCAGAAACTGCCTCCAATCCTATTGTATTTTTCAGAGAGTGTCAATGCATGTAGCACCCTCACTCATCTCTATACATGCAGTTTTCACATAAACCACAGAGTGTACACACACACCAGGCTCTACATCTTGCTGTTTAGAGAGGCGCTTCCTCCCAAGGAGGGATCACAAAGCATGCATGTTCTTGAGAATTAATGTACACAGCGTGATGTCCTCACGTGGTTATTCACGGAAGAGGGCATTCTTTCATTGCATAACTATTTAAATAGACAGATATATGCTTTTAGGTAGGTGGTATGTATTATGACTCTGTTCCCTCCCATGAATTGTATTTTCCATGTGACAAGTGCTCCTGAACTGCTGGTACAGCTCCTTGCAAAATGAAGCACAGTAACTTTTTCCACTTCATGTTGCTGAACGTAAGTTGAGATGCTATTGAGATAAGTGAAAATTCCTGAAAACTAGCAAAGTGTAAAAATGGTTTTCCTCCTTTCAGTACAGTATTATAAGACCTTTCGAGACACCAAAGGGCTCCTTGAAACTAAAAGTCAAGTTTATAAAGAATCTAGTCACTTCTCCATAATTCAGAATCCCAAGAACAAATCTGTAGCGCCCACACCCCGAGTACTTACACTGTACACCAAAGGTTACAACAAACTGACAGCTGTTTGTGGCTAGTAATTAAATTTTTTTTTATCCTGCACAACATAAAAGCATTTTTTTTTAAGCCAATTAGCAGGTTTTATCTAAAAATCCAGATCTTCATCTTGTGAAAACTCCATTGACCCGGCACCACTGACCAGCATTTCTCCAGCAAGAGGCTGGTCCTTGGCCAGTTTGCTGCCTGGAAATGGGCTGTAGGTTCCCTCCAGCTCATCATCCCACAGGCTCCTCTTTTATGTTCCAGGCCCCACCCCCATGTGACAGTCAAGGTCAAGATCCCTGATCAGACCATTTATTTGGCAATTCAGGAAGTATAGAACTTGGTGACATTTTGTGTGTTGCACTGAAACTGTTTTTAATGAAGCTTAAAGATGTGAATAGCTTGGCCAAGGTCACAAAGCTAGTAAAACTGAGAGATGGAACAGCTTAAAGATCCTTCCTGGAATTTTCCATAACTCTGTAAATGGAGCATAAATGAAAATAGATGACTAACAGATTAGGGGGATGGATGAGATGGCTGCACAACACTGACGGGTTCCCAGGAACGGTGGTAGTGAGGTAAGGCAGAGACATGGGACATTGTAAAATCTACTTAGCCTGTGAAAAAGACCCAGTTTATTCTTTAACTTAATCTTTAGGCTGTTCTTCCTCTTCTTCCAGCCCCCTAATTAAGTAAACAGGACAGGAGATAGACCTCTGAAGTGTAAATGAACCTATGTGGATAAAGAATGCCAAGATCAAGGTCAACACAGTCACCTAAATAACCCTATTCTTAAAACAAAACTTCAAAGGAATTATGAATGACCTGTATACATCATGCCTTATGTTGACCCCTACCCAAAAGGCCCTATAAAACCCCAAAACCCAAACCCTTAAGTGCACCTCCTCTCTGAGGTTGCCTGCACTCTTTGAGTGTGTATTTTTTGCCTTAAATAAAAACTTCACTGCTCAACCTAATGCATTTTGTCTCTGTGCTCTTCCAGTGGTGAGTCTTTGCTACTTTGCTATTTATTCTATTTTCCAGACTTAAGCACAAGTCTTCACCCTCTCTGTCGTCCTTCAGACAAGTAGGGAGGACTACTGAGATCTCTGATTTGGGCTCGCAACTTCCCGTCACTTGGGTGACCCGGACAGGATGCAGCTGTGCCATCATGCTCTTCAGTGGCCTGCCTGAATATCTCCTTTCTTTGCCTTTGGGAAGTTCTCAGAACATAATCTCTCTTCATTCAGTGCTCTGCGGCTTCCCCAAATCCTGGGTGGGAGGGACTTAGTTCCCACACTGTGCAGATCCAAGCAGACACTGGACACCAGGTGCCCTGGCTTTAGGGGTTGTCAAGGGATTTGCCCCATGCGGAACAGGAATTCAATGAACCTCCCTTTCCTCCCTCTGTTCTTCCTTGCTCTCTGCTACCTGCAAGGCAGCTGCCATTCCCTGCTACTCTCATTTTAATGAATTCCTTCCTTACCTACCCTCATCTGACCTGCTCAAGAATTCTGAGAATTCTTTCTCCTTCAGAGTCAAGAACCCTCCCCTGTCCAGGTTGAGGCTTCACCTAGTGCTCAGAGAGAGACCTCCCCAGACGCAGCTGCCCAGCAACAGTAGGAGCCATGGCCACCCAGCTCTGACCAGCTAAAACTTAATGTTTGCTCACATGACCCCCTAAAAAAATCTTCAGCTTTTAAAGTTGACATAAAATTCTTTGTCATAATTATAAAGTTTACATTTTCTGGTTTATCATAAATACAGAATTTTAAAAAAATTGTCACGTCACTCTTCTAAGTTTATAAAGTGGTATGTAAATACCTTAATGATTTGATACATGCCACTACCCATCTAAAAAATATCAAATACTTGAAAACTTATATTTTCCCTTTCATTCTTTGAACTTGAATTTCTATTCCACTTCCATGTTTTTAAAAATTTTATTGGTCATCCTGTCTCAGCAAAACTTCCTAAGTAAATTAAAAGTTAATAATTCTTGTGACCAAAGCTTGAAGTGTATAAAATACTTTTCTCCTGGAATGAATTACCATTAGAATTATTAGTAATGCTAAGGTGACAAAAGGAATGAAAGTATAATTTTTATAAATAATTATCATACATGAACTTTTTCTTGGAATTGCTTCTCCTTATAAGCTGAATGGTGTTAGTTTTTTCACAACATGTATCTACAGATGAATATATATGTCTTACTGATGAAATATGGTAAGATTTTATCCATTTTTTGGCTTTTTATGGATATGATCCCTGAGAATACAGAAATTATGGATGAGGAACATGGTTCATATAAGAAATAGAAATGGAGTTTTTTATGGTAATGATATCAAGTCTTTGAACTCCATCCAGTAATGTGCCCCAAGTCACACTGACCTGTTGTCAACAATTATTTTTTTGTTCCTTTATTTTTTATTCAAAGCAAATGACTATCACCTGAGTTGTAAAAGGATGCAACCTTGTCATATTAAAGCAATTTCACAACCTCAAAAAGTTCCCAAGAAAAGGCTTTACCGGGACTTCAGATGATAATTATACTGTAATTCTTTCACTTAGTTACCTTGTTTAACCAAGAACACTCAAAATGGTTGAACACCTAAACATTGCTTATTTCATTACACGTTTGCCAATACAGTATTTTTTGACAAGAAGACTTAGTTTATGTGTACTTCAAATCCATTTTCATTAAAAACTTGGAGTGACAGTTTTGCCTTATTCAATTTATGGAACATGTCCATCAAGTTAATGGCACATCCTAGGAAGGACTATTGAGATTGGCTAAAAATAATTACATCAACCTGTAGGAGGAAAAAAAAAATTTGACTTTCTAAATTAAGGCTACCCTGAAGAGGGCTAGTGATTACCCCCTTCCTCAAGACCAGGTTCCCTGAAGTACATAAAGCAGCGAGGAATCTGAGGCTCTTCATGTCTTCCCCTCCAATTGGTGTGTTGGGCTTTCTGCACCTCAGGTCAGTGCATCTAGAGGCAGAGGCGGGGTAGGAAGTGAATTGCTGTTCCTCTGTAAAGTGGGAGAACAAAGTGCCTGTGAAACCTGAGGATCTGGAAAAACACTTCCTTTTATCATCTCGGCCTGCCTACCCCTGCACAGGAATCCCGTACATGCATTCCTCTCCGAAGACCCCTAGTTTATGGACCGGCGCAGTGTCTTTGGGAGTAAATCTTTCCAAGTTGCTTCTATGGTTATTGGTGTATTCTGGGTTTCCCTCTCTAGATGAGCTTTTATAATTATTTCCTTTGCCAATTATGCCATTCGGTACAGTTTTCAAATTTATAAATGTAATTCATAGGATTCTCTGAAAGTTTAAAATAATTATACCACCCCGTTCAAAAAAAGCTTTACTTAACCCATTTTTCTCTCTGCACAACCCAGATAAAATGTTTAGGCCGATTTTTCTTTCTCAACAGCTGCCTTGGGTTTTGCTCAAAGTGGAAATTTTAGTTCCAGTCTGTCTCAGGTCTCAATAATATTTATCAATACCTTTATTATAAATTCAGTCATAATATAGTCAAGATTTAGTTATACATGTATACGCTCTTTTAACTATTTTTATAATCCGTATTAATGGCCATGACATAAAACAAAGGATTAATATTCAGAATATACAGATGCGTTAGACAAAGGCAAACAATTCAACAAGAAGTTAAAAGGCTTAAGAGGCAGTTCCCAGGAGAAATGCTAAACGACAATAAACATGAGAGGCTACCTAACCTCAGTACTACTCCGACGAGGCCGAACTAAATACAATACCTCCCTGCTTCCAATTGGCAGGTATTTGGAAGACGACGTTCGCGCTGGTGCGGAGCGGCCCCGGGCTCCCCGCGCTCCCCGCGCTCCCCGCCTCGCGCCCCGCGCTGTTTTCCTGCCGGGACTGTAAAATTTGCGGTCTACATTTTTAATTTCTAGGACAGCTTCCTGGGCTTGAAGAGGCACTTGTAAGCACATGTCATGGGTATGATACTGGGCGCAAACAAACTTTTTTACTTTCAAAACGGACGAGATGAAAGGAACTGAAATGGAAATGCAGCCGAGTTCATTTGACTCCCATGGTTTTACTTACAAAAAAGTACAAAACTCGTTAATTTTCGTAGTTTTTGTACAAAAGACAGGCAACGACGAGAATGTGAGCTCGGAACTGAGCAGATGCTTCCCCGATGGCTGGTTGGCTGCATGAGGGAACCATACAGCACGCCCGGGAGGCCGCCTGGGTAGGACGCGGAACGTGGCCGGCGGGGCAGAGACGCAAAATGGCGCCTGCACGCTCTGTGGGCGTGGCCTCAGGCTCGCCCAATAAGAATGCCCAGGGGCGGAACGTTTTCCCTCCACGGCCTCTAGTGTGGGGCGGGGCTTCCTGGAGTTTGCGCCCTTCCTTGGGCCGATGCCCTAGCAACTCCTGGAGGAGCCCTCTGGAGACGGACAGTAGGCCCAGGTCTCCCAGGTGCCGCCGTGACCTACAAGGATAAGGGGCCGCCTACGAACCTTGGTTACGGCCGCCGGTACGGCCCCTCTCCGAGCAGACCGCCTGGCCCCACGCCTGGCCTGTCTTCCCTCGGTTTCCCCGCGTCGATCCTCCTCGCCCGGGACCACACAGTCCTCTAACGAAGCTGTCTCTGCTTCTGCTCCAACAGCTTCCAAGTGCCAGATGATGGAGGAGCGTGCCAACCTGATGCACATGATGAAACTCAGCATCAAAGTCTTGCTCCAGTCTGCTCTGAGTCTGGGCCGCAGCCTGGATGCAGACCATGCCCCCTTGCAGCAGTTCTTCGTAGTGATGGAGCACTGCCTCAAACATGGGCTGAAAGGTGAGCCTGAGGGGCGTTTGGGGGCGTGGAAATTCGGGCTAGCTGTTTGCTCAGCATGTATTCATCAGTGCCAATTATTCTGGGTGCCACGATAACAGCAATGCACAGACAAGGTTCCTGCCCACGAGGCTCGACGTTCTAGAACAACGCTATCCCGCAGAAATGCCAGGCGAGCAATTTTTACTGTTTTAGTAGCCATGTTAAAAAAGATAAAAAGAAGCAGGTGAAATTGGTTTTATGAATATACCTTATTGAACCCAATGTATTTAAAATACCACCATTTTGACACAATCAGTATTAAAAAGCCTTATTAATGAGATGTTTTACATTGTCTTTTATATTAAGGCTTAAAAATCAACTTTGTGTTTTATGCTTACTAGCACATCTCAGTTGCACCAGCTACATTTCAAGTGCTCAGTAGCACATGTCACCAGCGATTGTCTTGGACATCACAACTCTAGAAGACCAGACAAACTATAAACACAGAAACAAACAACCCTAATTATAAAATGCTACAAATTCAAGGAAGCAAAATGGATTAAATGATAGAATACCAAGGAAAAAAACCTTTCAGCTAGGGTGAGAGGGGACGGTCTTTCTGGGGAGGTGAAATGTGAGCTGAGACCAAATGAGACCTAAAGTAGAGGTAAGAGTTAACTATGCAAAGATTTGGGGCAAGAGCATTCCTAGGGAGAGGGAAAAAAAAAGCAAGTGCAAAGGTCCTGAGTGGGACAGCCTTGGTTTAAGGAAGACACTGGGTAACTGAGTGTGCCGAGAGGGCTGATGGGAGAAAATAGAATAAGGGAAATGGAGGTTATAGGGAGACTGGATCACATAGGCCTTTACAGGTCAGGTGAGTTGGATTTTAATCTAAGTGTATTTGGAGGTTAAAATCCTTTAAATGTACTTAAAATGTAAGTGGAAAAACATGACCTGACTTACATTTGAAGAGAACTTCCAAATGTGTGGAAAATAGATTGTGAAGGTGGGGAGGTGATAATATTAGGATCAAGGAGACCCATTAGAAGGTTGTGGTAGCAGTTCATATTAGGGATGGTGGTGATGATTTGAAGTCAATCACTGATTTTGGCATAGATAGGAGGGAGAACGGGCAAGGATTTTGCAGGTGATTATAGGAAGCATTTATTTCATGGAATAAGTACTTGGAGTTAGAGCACAGAAGGTCGATCAGAGAAACCCTGTCCAGGGAAAGGAGAGCTCATTTGTTGGCTGGCCTTTCCCAGTCTCTGAGACCAACTCAGAAAGGATGAAGTGGTAGAGCTCTGCATCATTCATCTGGCTTTTGAGGGAGAGACTGTGGGCCTCTGAAGACATTTTGCAAACCTGTTCTCATGAATAACGCTTCTGTTTTCCCTTTTATTTTAGTTAAGAAGAGTTTTATTGGCCAAAATAAATCTTTCTTTGGGCCTTTGGAGCTGGTGGAGAAACTTTGTCCAGAAGCATCAGATATAGCCACTAGTGTCAGAAATCTGCCAGAGCTAAAGTGAGTGTGAAGCAGTTACACCGATTTGATGTGAAAAAGACTCCCCATTTCTCAGTTCCTAACTGATAAAGCTTTTTCTGACTCAGAACACACTCTAGCATGAGTCACACAGTAGAGTTTAGTCCCAGCCCTGATGCTCATTAGCAACAACATCTTGAAGCAGAATGTGCTCTCTGAGCCTCAGTTTCCTTTTCCTTAAAATGGAGATAGTGATTCCTGCTTGTCACACAAGGTCAAATAGTTCATGAATGTGTCATCCCCTGAGGAGCAGTTATAGGAGGAAAAGAAGTCCTTGTTATGCTCCTGCAGTCACTGCTTCAGACACAGCCGGGCAGTTTTCTGAATAATACAGTTCAGGCCAGATTTTAGATTCCAGGACATGGGACATTTGTGAAAAGGCTGGGACCCACGAATCATTTGCCATGTGTGGGTCTGCCCTCGGAATCCCTATGCATAGGTTCAAAATTTAAAAAACTGGACAGAACACAAACAAGGCATCATCCTGGAATCTACATTTAGAAGGGGCCCTAGAGATCCTTGGGCCAATGCAAAAGAGTCTCCTGGGGGAACTTGACTGTCTAGCCTCGTTTGATTTGACTTCTGTGGAGCCAGCCTGTTCAATTTTCAGATAATCACAATCACCATTTATTAACGACTGCCATATGCCAGGCATTGTGCTAAAGACATCTCTTCCCATTTAATCCTCCACAACAAAGCTGTAGGAAAGTTGTTGGTATCCCCACTGACAGCTGAGAAACTGAGACACAGAGGGGCTAAGGAACTTGCCTGAGGTCCCTTGGCAAGTGAGTGGGAAGCCAGGAAGAGAACACAGGGCTGTTGGGCTCTGAAACCGTCTAATTTCACTACATTCCGCTGCCCCCTGCCCTCTGCATTTCTTGAGATCGAATTGAAGCCTTCTGCCCCTTTCCCTGGTTGAGCCCCCTGGGCCTGTATCACATAAGGTCCTTCTGCATGTGACAGCCTTCAGTTACTTATCTGATGACCCCTCGTGAGCCTCCCACATCTTCTGCCTTGTTTCTTCAGTTGTTCTTCATGTGGTCCCCCGTCTTCCAATCAGCTTCACCCCTCAGGAGTGAAGCCTAGTTTCAGATGAACAACTTGGTAATTCATCCATTATATACATTACTAAATGCTCACTGTGATGAGTGTAGTTACCACCTGTTGCCTTACAAGGATATTAAAATATTATGAGCTATATTCCCTGTGCTGTCCTTCCATCCCTGTGACTAAATTATTTTATAATTCAAAGTGTATGCCTCTTCCCCAAAAATACACTAGTCATAACTCCCAAACTGCTGTAGAGATTTTAGAACTTTTAAATAGTAAAACACCGCAGTTCTTTACGGAGCTAAACAGCTATCCTTTCCCATGGGGCCCCCAGTGAGGCCACTCCTCCCCAGGCGTCAAGATGGGACCTGCTGTGCATTTACTTTTTGGCAGACAGGGAGGACTTCAATATTTAGGCTTGTCTCTTGCTTGCTCCACTGGGTTTTAGAGGAAATAGTGGGTTTAGCTGACAGTGAGCTCCTTGTTAGCGTAACAAGACTTCAAAAATGCCTCCTGTGTGTAACTCCTCCGTGCGCAAGAGGAGCGCTCGCCCTGGTCCCCTACTATCAGAACACACTGGAGCAAAAGTCACACTGTACTTAGACTTCAGTCCCAGCTCTGCTGCTCGTTAGTCGCATGATCTTGAGCAAAATTTAATTTGCATCCTCTGAGCCTCAGTTTCCTTTTCCTTAAAATGGTCACCATGATAAGTGTAGTTACCTTCTGTCACCATATAAAGATATTACAATATTATGAGCTGTATTCCCTATGCTATACTTCTATCCCTGTGACTAAATTATTTTATAATTTGAAGTTTGTACCTCTTTATCCCCTTCACCTATTTCACCAATTCTGCCCCCATCCTGGGAACCAATTGTTCATTTTCTGTGTTTATGAGTCTGTTTCTGCTTTATTTGTTTTGTCACATTTCACATATAAGTAAAACTATATGTTATTCCTCTTTCTCTGCGGCTTATTTCACTTAGTGTAACACTCTCTAGGTTCATCCATGTTGTCACAAATGGCAAGGTTTCTTTCTTTTTTTATGACTAAGTAATATTCCATTGTGTATATGTAGCACACCTATTGATGGGCACTTGGGTTTCTTCCATATCTTGGCAATCGTAAATAGTGCTACATTAAACATAGGGGTGCATATATCTTCTCAAATTAATGGCTTCCTTTTTTCAGGCAGATTCCCAGAAGTGGAATTACTGGGTCATATGGTATGTCCAGTTTTAATTTTTTTTGAGGAGCCTTCATACTGCTTTCCTCACTGGCTGGACCAATCACATTCCCACCAACAGTGTAGGAGGGCTCCCGGTTCTCCACATCCTCACTAACACTTGTTATTTCTTGTGTTTTGGATAATGGCCCTTCTGACTGGTGTGAGGCTCACTGTGGTTTTGATTTGCATTTCCCTGATGATTAGCAATGTGGAGCATCTTTTCATGTGCCTGTTGGCCATCTGTATGTCTTTGGGAAAATGTCTACTCTGGTCCTCTGCCCATTTTTTTAATGATACTATATATTTTTTTGGTGTTCAGTATGTGAGTTCATTATATGTTTTGGATATTAGCCCCTTATCAGATCAATTGTCTGCAAACATACTCTCCCATACCATAGGTTGCCATTTCATTTTGTTGATGGTGTCCTTTGCTGGACAGAAGCTTTTTGGTTGAATGAAGTCCCGCTTGTTTATTTTTGCTTTTGTTTCCTCTAGGGAGACGTAGCCAGAAAAAGATTTCTAACATTGATGTTAGTGTTAGATTTTAAACACCTTTCTGTGTCAACTATTCAGCTACATCATTTTGAAGCGGGCTGATAGCGTTTGTTTTTATAGCTCATTTGTTTACCGCCGCTTTGGGCTCTGTAGTTGTCTTCAAATTCTCATTATCCAAAGAGTGCAGTGGTGACCATCCTCAAACATACATGTCTGTGTACGTCCGAAACTAAAATGCCTTAGGACATACCACTAGATGTAGAATTTCGGAAACCTGTGGCCACCAATCGCCTGCCCTGAGAGCTGTGTCCCCTTATGCTCCCACGAAGCAGCACCTGTCTGTTTTACACCTCATGCCAAAATTAAATATTTTGTTCCCTACTTTATTTCCTTTTTACTCTGGTTTAGCATCATTTGTAGGGTGGGAGGCTCAAAGCCCTTTGTAGTGGCGAAGTTAGTTAACCCTTGTGGGCCTGGCTCCTGAAAGCCCCAGGATGCAGCGCGAAGCCCGGGAGCTCCCTTCCAGGCAGAAACGGATTACAGCGGTGCCTCTGATGTTTTCCTGGAGGTTACAGACGCAGGTGCTCTGCTTAGATCCAAATCTTCTCCTTAAACAGTGTCGGGTCTGCTGTTGGGTAGCTTTCTTTTCTTCTGACGCTTAAATCAGGCCCTTTCAAAATTGCGTGTTGGAGACTGGTTGCACAACAATGTGAATGTACTTCACTACCGAACTAGCCACCTAAAAAAGGTAAAATTTTATGTATTTTACCACATTAAAAATATAATCGCACCTTTGAGCTAATGCCTTAGAAATCCTGTTAGACTTCGACACTTCAACAAAGACTATGTTCCACATATTCATCCTTTGAAAGAATCTTTGTCCATTATGCAGATCTAGCTAATCTAATATTTCCTGGCTCCCTGTGAAACATCATGAATATATGCAAAATTTTATCTAAGTGTATTATTTGTTCTAGAAATCGGATTTTCATGGCTTAAGATTTTTTTCCTCTTCTATCAGAAAAAAAAAAAAAACCCAAAAACATTCCTGTGATAGACAATTGAAATAGTAGCCAGGGGTCTCAGGCCTCCAGGCAGTGTGGTGCCCCTCATCCCCAAAGCAGCCCTCCTACAGTGTTCTCTGCATTCACAATGTGTCCATGTGGGAATGTGTGCCTCTCTTTGGCTAGATTGAGTTTTTCTTTGTTTTTGTTGTTGTTGTTATGCCCTAACGGTTTGATTCTGTGAATTCTAGGACAGCTGTGGGAAGAGGCAGAGCCTGGCTGTATCTTGCACTCATGCAAAAGAAACTGGCAGATTATCTGAAAGTGCTTATAGACAGTAAACATCTCTTAAGGTATTTCAGCACCTATCTTTGCTCATCTTTTGCTTTGTAAATAATTAGAACATAGTTCTGGAGATCATTTTGAAATAAAGAATATATAATATCCACAGCTTTTATGCAAATTATTATTAATCGTAAATATTCCATGGCTTAGTTTTAAATGAGCAGTAAACAACACGGGTTTACTTAAAAGGCCCTTAAACAACATAGGTTTGACCCACACAGGTCCACTTACATGTGGATTTCTTTCAATAAATGTGTGGGAAATTTTTTGGAATTTTGCAACAATTCGAAAAAATTCACAGATGAACCACATAGTCTAGAAATACCAAAAAAGAAGAAGTTAGGTATGTCATGAGTGCATAACACATATATAGATACCAGTCTATTTTATCACTTACTACCATAAACCAATATTAGGCTATTAGTACTTAAGTTTTGGGGGAGTCAAAACTTATGCTCAGATTTTTGGCTGTACAAGGTTTGGCATCCCTAGCCCCAGTGTTGTTCAAGGGTCAGCTTTATTTCATCTTTTGAGCAGTAATACCTAAAAGTCATTATGAATGAAGATTTATATATTGCTTTTCACTTTGAAAAGTAATTTTGAAGACAGTTCTTTAGAAATTCCTAAGACTGAGTAACTGACAACCTACTCCCTCAAGTTTCAACAAAATTGTATTTATTAGATGGGAAGGTAACTGGAAAAACTGATTTTAGCACTAGATGCAGTGGGCAATTTTAGAGTATAAACCTCTCCTTTTTGTATGAGACCATAATTCTATAACCTATTTCAGGATTCCATATCCAGTTTGTCAAATTTTGAATCTCTCAGCATCAGTAGAGACCAACTGGCTATCTCTGATACTTATGACTGATTATTTTTTATAACTATATAAACAAAAATCTTTATAGAGGGAATTTTCTCTAGAATATGAGAATTAGTAAGGGAGGACTCTTTCTAGAGTTAATTCTCTTATTGAATTGAGGTAAATGTCTTAGAGTATGAGCCCGCCACCCAAACTTTTTCATTGTTTTCAAGCCATGGCTTCTGATTGAACATATCTTTACATGACGAATACTCATTTCAAATATTTCATGTCCTTTGACCTTTGAGTACAGTTACACTGAGTAACTTTGAGGTACAGATTTTCTGCTAATGAGCAAATTCTCAGACAGAAAGTTCTCATGCCCTTGCATACATGTAACAATTGACAGGGATGGGGCCCCACTGCAAATGGCTGAGGCAACTAGGAGATAAGGAAGTACAAGCAGCCAGCATCTGCACTTTGCTCAGTGGGATGCAGGAAAGAGGGAAGAGTTTTACTCTTGGATGCAGGGGTTCTCTGGGACCCTGCTCCCCTCTGACATGAGTGTAAGTGTAGAATTAGTTCATAGCAATGCAGAAGAAGGATCCAATTGCAGACAGGATGGGTGGAGTACTAGTCAGGAACAGAGGAGCCAGGAAGAGATGGGAAAGGTGAGTCCAGTCCAAGGCCAAACAGAGGAGATCCTTAGACTGAAAGTAGGAAGAGCCCATCCAAGCCCCTGAAAGGGAGGGGAGGCCAGAGAAGAAATAGCCACACTTGAGGTGGAGAAGGAAATAAGAGACAGAAGGAAATTCACACCAGAGAGCTTCTGGCTCTTGGAGAAGTTGTCAGCCAGGCAGTCATCTGAGGAGGCCAAAGGCAGGGCTGTGGGAGGCAGGGCCGTCGGGGAGAAGGGGTGGTGAACTGTCGCTCTCTTTTAGTGAGTTCTACGAGCCTGAAGCGCTGATGATGGAGGAAGAAGGGATGGTGATCGTTGGTCTGCTGGTGGGCCTCAATGTTCTTGATGCCAATCTCTGCTTAAAAGGAGAAGACTTGGATTCTCAGGTAGAACAGGAATTTGTTCTCTACATGGAATGCCTGCTTTGGGCCAGGGATTGAACATAAAATCTGCAGACCTGTACGTGTGCTGAACCTGAGAGGGGCAGGTGGCAGCAGTGTCCCCTAGAGGGTGGTGCCAGGCCAGAGGCACAGAGGCAACATGTTTGGGAAGAGGAAACAGCTCTCTGCAGCTGGAGCACAGGGTGCTCCATCAGTGAGGAGGAGGCAGAGGCCGGGCTGGGTGTTGGGCCTTTGGGCCATGCTGAGGGGCTCCGCTCTGGTCCCTGGAGCTCTGGGACGCTGGTGGAGGTTGCTTAGCCCTGTGCTTACATGACCAGGCCTGGGTTTGAGGTTGATCAATCTAGCAGCTGTCTGGGTGAGAGTAGCCAAGAGTAAAGACAGCCAACGCCAGCTCTGGAAGTCCCGAAAGGGGAGGGAGTGGCAAGAGAGAGTCAGGAAAGCTTCGGGAAGTCAGATGATCGATCTGGGCTGGCGCAGATGAAGTGGGTAGTGAGAGCAGAGTGCCCTGAGGGGTGGGACAGCCCTCTGGGGATGGGCTGGGCGACCAGGTCTGAGGCTGGAGCACAGGATGCTCCAGGAGGGAGGCGGAGGCAGAGGCCAGGCCAGGAGCTGGGCCATCGGTGGCAGGGACTGTAAATGTCTGAGGGGCACAGACACCCTGATCCACCCATCTTCAGGGCATTTGTAGCTGTGGTGGACCACTGTCCAGCCTTCTTCCCGCCATTCCCGCCACAAGTGTGGACCTGAAAGATCTAATGCTTCCGCAATCCTTTTGTGCCCAGGGCAGCTTTTTTTTTTGTAAACTTTCCTCCCTTTTTTTCAATAGTTCTGTTGTTTACATATGTTGAAATTTTTTCAAAAAATACTGAGAAGTGTTTTTTAAAAGAAACAGAACATCACACATAATCCTATTATTCAGAGACAGCTAATATAGTGTTCCGTTCTGGTATATTCCAACACATGAATAAGGGTGTGTGTGTGTGTGTGTTTATATATTTTAGAGAAAGGTGTTTGGAATTTTCTTTTTTTGTTAAACCAAAATATGATTAATCCAGGCACATCATTTTATAACTTTTTTATTTAACAATATGTCCCCAATAGCTCTGATGTTAATAGAGATATAAACCATTTTAAGTGGCTGTATGGAATTCTGTTTTGTGAATGTACCATAATTTATCTAACCAATGCCTTCTCAGTTTAGGTCGTTTCCATATTATAACAATATTGTAAACATCCTCATACCTGTTTGTACTCTTGTACATTTATTTCTGTAGGACACGTGAGATTGCTGAGTCAGAGCACACACACATTTGCATGAATGTTGTGATGTTGTGATGAGCATTCTTAGGCTTTTTCAATCTGATACACCAACCAACTCATCATTTCAAGTCCCCAGTTGGAGAACTAAGAAGCCAAGTATCTATTTCATGTTGTGTTTTCCGTTGGCATCTGGTTCAGCTTCTGTGACTACCTGTTCATCACCTTTGCCCATTTTTCTGAGTTTTCCATCTTTTTCTGCTCCTTTAATATAGATTAAGGGCATTAACTGTTTGTTGGAATTATTGTTAAAAAACTTTTTTTCTGGTTTCTCAGGGCTGGAGCTGGTTTTCCCTGTAAAAGGTTTTTTTTTTTTTTTTGGTAGTCAAATTTAATGGCCTTTTCCTTTATATCTCCTAAGGTATTGTGCTTAGAAGGTCCTTCCCCATCTAAAATTAACCTAACTTTTAAAATCACTCTGTGTTTTTTACATTTAGATAATCTGCCTTTTGTCGTTTGTTTTGATATAGCAGGAAATGGGAGTCTAGATTTCTTTTACATATAGTAAACTAGTTTTCTCAACATCCTGTATTAACTATATTTTTCTGCTAATTTGAAATTCCACCATTATCATGTGTTGAGTATCCATCATACACTAAGGCCCGTTCCCGGGCTCCTTCTAGCCCCCAGATCTCCTTACTCCTGTGCCATTAGCACATTCTTTAGTTCCTAGTGCCACACATGTGCCTTATGCTCTAGCAGTCACCTCCTGCCTACTTTGTTATGCTTCTTTCTCGGAGATAGTTCAGGCTGTCTGGCAGATGAACTTAAACATCATTTTGTCAGATTCCAAAATAAAAACTCAGTTGGAATTTTTATTCAATAATAGATGTGACTGAGCCCCCCTGGTCTGTTCTTTAATGCAGTTCCTCTCTTATGTCACTGTGAGGTATGAATGTTTGCTGTCAATGTCTGAAAGGTCCTTTTGCTCATGGTTCGAAAGTACCATTCTAGTCTAATATACTTTATAGTTTTATTAAAAATGAATGTTCAATGCTGTCAGATACCTTTTCTGGCATCTAGTGAGATGTCATATCTGTTTTTAACTCACAAATGCAACTGAATTAATTTATGGGTTTCCTATTATGGTATTACCCCTGCATTCCTAAAAAAAACCCTGCTTGGTCATCATATAGTACTTTTTTAGTGTACTGCCAGATTTATTGTGTCTGGTTTATTTGGAAGTTTTGTATTTCCACTTATCAGGGACACTATTCTGAATTTTCCTTCTATACTGCTTTTGTCACTTCATAGTGTCAGAATTGCATTGACCTCATAAAATAAGCTGGATGATATTCTTCTCTCATTTTCTATAACCATTTATTAGGGCAGGAATTATTTTTTCTCTGAAGGCTCCCTAGAACTTACTGGCGTGACACTTCAGCCTTATGCTTGTTTTGGCCCTAGCTCTTTGCCACTTTAGTTTTTTGCATTGCTTTTGGTCAAGTCATTGGTTCCCGATGTCTTGGACAATTGTGAAGTCACTTCTGTGTTTTCAGAAATCCTTCCCTCCATTCGGATCTACTACTTGTATGAGAGTAGCCTCTCACAGCTTCTTAAATCCCACTTCCCTCAGCTGCTAAATATCGATCACACCTAGTAGAACTTTGTCTGCTCTGTTGACCCTGTAGAACCAGCTCTTGCTTTTATTCATCACTTCTGCTTTGGGAGAAGGGCTTTATTTGCTTTCTAATCCATTCATTTCCACTGTTGGTGTTAACTTTCCTTGTTCTATTGGTTTTTTTCCCCAGTTGAATATATATTTCCTTTTTATTAATTAATTTTATTGTATTCTTTTTATTGTTTAATTTTATTACAAAAGAATGCATACTCGTTGAAAAATGTTAATACAGAAGCATATAAAGTTAGAAACAAAATCAAATTCCCCTACTCCCCTGACCCCTGCAATCCCATGCTTTTGCCCACAGACAATGGTAAGAATTGAGGGGACAATCTTTCCAGAACTGTTTCTGTGGTTTTTTATGCATTTATGCATGCATAGGTTTTGTTCCAAACTAAACCTTCTCTGGTTTTCTGGTGGGTAAGAAATCAACAAACATAATAGCCACTGACTTGCAGTTGGGGGTTGGCCAGGCACAGTGAGGCCAGGACCTCTTGTTGGGGGCTCCCATGGTCGCAGCCAGTTGGCGGCCGAAGGCTTGTCGTCCCGCTGGTCTGTCTTCTGGGCCGAGGCGGCTTGGGGAGCGGGGAGCTGAATCAGCAGGGCCTTCTCGGGTATCTCTGTCCTTGTGTGGTCCCTCCACCTGGTCTCTGGCTGGTGGCTTCACAGTAGGCAGACCTCTTTCATGGACGCTTGGAATGCCAAAGGCACATGCCCTTTGAAAGATAGAGCCAGGAAGAAGCCGCTGTTGCCTTCCTTAACCTGGCTACAGATGTCACAGCGTCATTTCTGCTGCTTTTACTCATCAAGTCAGGCACTAAGCCCACCTAGGTTCAAGGGTTGGAATGTAGATTGGCGGGAGGCATGGCAGAGAAGTTGCTGGAACCATCACACAGCTATGACATTCACATAAGGGGGGTTACTGTAAAGGATTAATGCTTACATATTAATCTTTGACTTAAAATTTTACTCTGGAGCTTTATGTCATTTGCACCTCCACTGGCTTCATTCTGTTATGGTTGCATAGGGTTCTGTGACATGGCTATACCAGGATTGATTTAAACATTTTTCCGTTGATGGATGCTATTTTCCTATATTTCAAATAGGCATGGCTTTACTCACTGGAGTTGGGCGGTGACAGACCAGCACCCCCACCTACTCTCTCCCAAGGGCTTTATCCCTTGCCATCTAGATGTCTGAGGGTCTGGGTCCTCCCTAGTGCCCACAGCAGCAGACAATGTTCCCAGAATCCCGATGGGCCCATTTCACCACAGCTGGGACAGAAAGGAGTCAGAGTCAGTTAAGGTCACCTCTTAGTATAGAGACCCAGATCTCTTTTTTTATTACTTTTTACTCAAAGAACTTTGTTGATCTTTGTCAACAACCTGCTTATTGAATAAATATACAAAGTTAATCAACTATGTGGTAAAATTTCAGAACATTTGTTAAAATTCAGATTTTTAGTAAGTTTTTCTCCTAGATAATGGTGGGGTATTTTCATTTGGGTTTGTTTGTTCAATTGGTTGCTGTTTTATGGAGCTGATTAGCCTAACTGAATGTAGGAAGGACACAGGGATGTAAACACCCTAAATTTTAAAGACTGGGGTTTGTGGAAAGGGGAAAGGTTATTTTTTATTTACACTTGAGCATTTTATTTTGACCAGGTTGGAGTGATCGATTTTTCCCTCTACCTTAAGGATGTGCAGGATTTTGATGGCAGCAAAGAGTAAGTACTGCATTGTATGCTGTTGTCATTCACGTGTTTAGTGGAACTCTGGCGAAGAGTGCTACGTTTGTTTTGCTTTGTTTGAAATTCTAGTTTTTATTTAGCTGTATTTAATTACAGAGGTAATACGTGAATATTGCCATTGCGCAAGGAATTAGGCTCTGCGGAGTAGAGAATCTGAATGAAACTTTCCCATCACCCTGTGCCCTCGTCTCTCTCTCACTCCCACTCCTGTTCCTCCCTCAAAGGAAGTTACTCGTGTCTCCTCCCAAACCTTTTCTTAATGCCCTGCGGGTGTATATTTGCTGGTAGTGTAATTTTTTTTACAGTTTATCTGCCTGGAAAGGGGACGGCACTGTTACATGTATAAGTTGCCTTTGGGCTTCTTTGATCCCAGTGTGTCATGGATGTGTTTTCATGCCTGTGTAGTTTGTCCTCATCCTTGTTTACAAGAACATTCTTTTTAAAAGAAGTCCTAGAGAAAAAACAAAAGAAAAAGCAAACTCTGTTATACATGCTACCATTTATGTTATGATGAAAAAGAACTTGGATCCACATTTCTGTGTGGTACTTCAGAGTGTATACTACAGAGAAAGAATATATGTAATTAAAATAGAAAACATACACTAGGGATGTCTCAGGTTTGTTTACAAAAGGCTCTCAGTCCCCTTTTCTGAGCCACCTCCTTTCTTGCAGCGTGACAAGGGTGGCTGCACCTGCATGTGGCTGTTGGTGTCTCTGCCTGGCATGCCGGTTGCCTCTCTCCTCTCCCCTGGTGCCCTGCCTGCCACAGGGCTCAAGGGCACATGCAGGGGGCATTTCTTCTGTCTCCCAAGACCCTGGATGCTGACCATCTCTTGGTTTCCTGGTGGTACTTCTTCTGGCTGATTCAAAGGTTGAGAGACAGTTACAGAGTATTAACCGTGAGTGAAAAGAATTTCTCTTCTGTTTATGCTCTTTTGAAAGGCATGAAAGAATTACTGATGTCCTGGACCAAAAAAACTATGTGGAAGAGCTTAACCGGCACTTAAGGTAGGGCTCTGCTTTCCCACTTGCTTGAAGCTTAGAATTAGTCTCCATCGTCAGTCACAGTGGCAGTACTTTCTCAGCACCTGGTACTTGTTTCATGGGACCTTTTTGAGTTGCCATATATTTATAACGATTTTTCCAAACCAAGAAAAACATACCATGCAGTGCTCCTGTGTACATATCAGAGAAGTATGCTTTTTTGAGAAATAGATTTTAGGAGTTCTTTGATTCATTCTTTTGTGCAGTCATACAATTTAGAGAATAACTAAAGTAAACCTGGACTCTACCCCCAACCCTCAGCCACTCAGTTGGAGCCCTGCTGTGGTGGCACTGGTGCTGCGGGGACTCAGCAGACATCTGTGGTGCGCTGGGGCGGGACAGAGGGTTGGCAGCCACTTGTCCTTTGAGGACAGTTCAGCAGCGATATCAGGCCTCTTTACCTTGGGTTTTCATTTCGGTTGGAAAGCTGCTGCTGTGTGTCATGAAGCTAGTTGTCAGAGGTGTAGGTCGGGGTGGGAAGAGACCCCGTCTAATGAATCTGGGAGACATGCTATCCTCTCTGGCCGCGCCCCCTTTGGAGAGCATGCGGTGCCCATGAGTGGTGCTCCGCAGGAGCAGCTCTGGCCCCCAAAGCTAGTGAAACAGCAGAAGGTGCTGGCACGTGGGCTGGAAGGGAGCGAGGGAGAAGCTACTCCAGACTCTCCTTAGGTGTGATTTGGCTGTTATTTTGAGAGATCCTCTCTCTCAAACTAGATTCCTAGTTTACTGAGAGTTTTTATAAGGAGTAGATGTTGAATTTTATCAAATGCCTTTTCGCATCTGCTAAGGTAATCATGACTTTATCCCTTGATCCCCTCGTGTGATGGATTTTATTCATGGCTTTTTTCATACTGGACCTGCCCTGTGTCACAGGGATAAACTGTATTTAATGATAGTGTAGTAATTTAGTCATTCTTTTAGCATGTGACCTGACCTGACTGTCATGCAGTTTTTCCCTCCAGTGTGGTAATAGGGTTTGTAGCTTCATATGAGTTAGGACAGTTGCCTTGTTTCTGTGCCTGGAGACAGCTACCAGTTTGTGAGCATCATTTGCTCCTGGAAAACGTGAAGTTCAAAGTCTTTATGAAGGCAGAATACTTGGCCAGCTTTTCATTTTTTCCTAAGTGGTTACTTCAGCTAGGTTTTCTCCTCTTGAGTGTTTGCCGTTTTTGGTAATTTATAGTTCCTAAGAAAAATAGAAATGTTATTGATATTTCTGTTACATAGTTGGTATAGAATTGACACGTGTATACTCTGAAAACTTTTAATTCCCTTAGATCTTTTATTTGTTCTCTTTTACATTCTGTGTCATTGTATCTTTATTTGTCTGTCTCCCACCCAATCCTTGAACTTTGACTCATGAGCCTTGTCTGGTCTCTTTCTTTGCCACCACCCACACTGGCAAAAGGCACCAGTTTTAGGCAGGAGGGACCTGTTGCCTAAAATACAGGTTCCAGAGCCAGGTGGCTACCCCGTCAGAGAGGTAGGAACCTGAATGAGTTTTTCAGTATAAAGTTATGGTTTCCTTATCTGTAAAATAGGTTTACCTTGCAGAACTGTGGGAAGAATTACATGGATCAATGCATTTAAAGTGCTTAGAACAAACAGGGCCTGGCACATCATCCAGAAAGATAGCCACTACTATTATTGTGGTGGTTATTATTATTTATCAAGTCTACATTAGCTTTTTACATATTTTTCAGTATGAAAGTAGTACAAACTACTTAAAGAATATTTGAAAAAATGGGGCAAAGTATAAAAAAGATTTAAAAACCACCTGATCCTCCTACCCAAAAGCACCAGTATCTTTTTGGGAATATTACTCTGTCTACTGGCCACCAGCGCCATTTGTTTCCCATCTGTTATGTTGGGGAAACATGATTTTCTTTCCAATTGGCTGATAAAGAAATAGGTAGCATATTTTGGGGAGAAAACTTCTCGATGAATGTATACACATGCACACATATTTAGAATTCTCATCTCTGAGTTAATTGGAGACCCTTGGACACTCCATTTCATACAGGAAATCTAGTAATCCCTCTTCTCATTGCTTCCAGATCAGAGAACAGCTTTATAAGTTCACATTTGCTTAATGTTTCATTTTCTATAGCTGCACAGTTGGGGATCTGCAGAACAAGATAGATGGCTTGGAAAAGACTAATTCAAAGCTTCAAGAAGAGGTTTGTAACTTATGAAACTCTTAAAACAGGAAAACCCAAGCTTAAGAGAAATGGTATGGTTGGTTTTACCGACCAGAACTTCTCAGTGGAGGCTTGGGAATGGCTATGCTTGGGGTGAGCTGCATGTGCCTCCTCAGACTGTCTTGTTCCTCCCTGTGTGGGGCTCCCATGAGTCAGTGAGTGCAGCTGACCACAGGCCAGTTCTAGGCGACGTAGGTTTACGCCCTCGAGGTCATCCTGCAGAAGGCAGGCCTTGGCAGAGGCCGGCTCTTCCTTTCCTGCCTTCCTACGATGCAGTGTGTACCCCCCCTCCCCAGAGGCTCAGACTCTGTTCTGAGGGAAAAGTGTCTGGCCCAGCCCTCATGTCCCAGCCTCGCAGGAGCATGGACGCAGCCTCCCCACAGTGTGGCCTCTCTCTGCTTTCTCACTAGGAAGAGAGAGCATGAAAGGACAGGAAGAAGGAGGGTGAGGCCGAGGAAGAAGGCTTGCTGCCAGCTGCCCGCCCGCCAGTCTCCTTGGTGGACACATCTTGTCTCCTGTTAGCAGTTGGGGGGTTGCCCAGCCTTTCTGAGGCTTTCCACAGGTAGTGGTCCCTGGCTGCACAGGCCTCCTGCCAGGTCCCCTGGGGAGGAAGAGGGCTGAGAGAGGGGCCGGAGAGTGACCCTCACTCGGTGTGGAGGCAGATGCAGCTGAAGGAGAGAGGCAGAGCTCACCTTTGTAGTGCAGGACCTGGCTGCAGGCTCACTTTAAACTGACTGCTGTCTCCTGAGAGGCCAGCCCTGGAAAGCTTTCAGGAGAGATTTGTGTGAGGTGAAGGAAATCGAGAGGCAGCGTCCATGGGCAGGCGTCCCGGGGCAGACTTCACACGCTGAGAACTGGAGGGCGCGCCTTCACCCTGGACCTCCGTGTGGGTAGGCAGGTCTTTGAGCCTCACTGTTCTCATCTCTAAGTTGGATAATCATCCACACCTTATAATACTGTTGTAAAGATTAAATTAGACGAGTATGATACAGATGCATCTAATCCAACAGATGTGTGTGAGACACTCGAGCAGTTAGTTGCTTTAGAACATATTCACTCTTTGCTCTCCCAGACGAGGTGGCATGCTTTGAAGGAAGGTCTAATGTAGCTTTGGAAACTAAACAATTGGGTTATTTTTTCTTCAAAAGCAAACAACTATAACAGAAAATGTCCTTTAGAGAAAAGCATGCCTCTCTTCAGGCGTGCGCGCTGTATCTTCAGAGAGTGGAATGGGAACTAGCTTATGGTTTTTGCCACTTCTTCCCTGGTAGCAATCGGCACCTCCTTCAAAGCTTTCAGTTTTCTCATTTGGGCTTGGCAGTTATGTTCAGAAACCCCAGTCCTGGGCTCTGAGCTTGAGTGGACTTGGGCACTGCTGGTGAAGAGGAGGTGAGGAGTTAGCGCTCCTGGGCCCCGTCAGCTAACGACCAAGAACACAGCCGGGCGGCAGGGGCAGGTGGCCAGCTTCTTTCTCCTTCTCCAGCTTCGCCTTCTCTCTCCAGGCTGTGTTCGGAGGCCAGGGAAGGAGGGCTTGGTTCACATATCTAGCCCTGTACCCTTCCTCTCCTGGTAGCCTCTCCTCAGCAGGTCCGAAAGGCATTCTGCCTGTATACACGTCTCCCTAAACCCTGGGAACTCGTCCAAGGCGAGGATGTCTTCCTAGAGCACATCTCCAGTGGTCTGTTTGGGAGGCTTCCCCCAAGACTCTTTCATTCTCCCTCTTTTGATAAAATACTCTTTTGCTGACTGGCTAGAAAAAAACTGAAAACAATGAAAAATCAGGAAAAAAGCCCATGATTCCTTTGCTAAGTGACAGCTATTTTTATCACTTGGTATCTATGGTCCCATCTTTTCTTAAACATTTTAACATAGTTGATCTCTTAGGTCAGAGATGAGAACTACTATATAACCTGCTCTTTTTCCCTGTTGATATTATATCACAAGTATGTTCTCAAGTCACTACAAGTTTTTGGAAACATTTTAATAAATACGTATTTCTGTTTTATGCTTCCACTATAATTTATGTTAAGCCATTTCCCTAATATTGGACATTCTGGCTATTTCCAATATTTTGTGTCTACTAATCTTTGCCCACATTAAGTAGTATGAATGCTATCATTTGTAACGAGAAAATCTGAGCAGGGCAGAAATGGCCAGGGGAAGGGGTGGGAGAGAGATTTTACTATATGCATTTCTGTATCTTTGGAGTTTTGAATCATGTGAATGTATTACTTCTTCTAAACAAGGAAATAAAATTTAAAAATAAGGTATCAAATATGTGAAAATACGTTGCCAGTTGTGAAGATGCCAAATGTTAGCTTTTAATTTGAACAGTAAAATTAATTGTGATGTTAAAAAATATAAAAATCTTTCTTAATCAGCTTTCAGCTGCAACAGACCGGATTTGTTCACTTCAGGAAGAACAGCAGCAATTAAGAGAACAAAATGAATTAATTCGTGAGAGAAGTGAAAAGAGCGTGGAGGTAAGAGCAGTCTCACAGCTGGGCAGCTGGTTTCTCCACCGTGTCCACCTCAGATCTCGAGCTCACAGTTTAATGATGACCTGGGCCTCAGAATGTGCAAAGATATCTTGTTTGATGCCATTACACACCCTCACGTCACTCCCAGGCCACCTGGACCACTTGGGGTTTCCCAAGTGCACTGCTCCCCCGCCTCTGGGCCTTTGTACTAGAGAGTTCCTGTTCCCTCTCCAGCTTCTACACATGCACTGGGTCCTCTGTGATGCACCCCTGGTGCCCATCGGTGAACAGAGGCCCTCCTCCTCCCGTGTTCCCACAGCTCTTTGCCCCTCCCTCCACTAGAGAATCCTCTTGCTGTTTTGTAGAGTTCCTGGCTTGCAGCCTCCTCACCTGATGACTTGGGGGTATCAAGATAGAGACAGACTACATCTGATTCAGCTAATAATTCACCTAATGCTGAAAACATGCTCAACAAATGATCCATATTGAATGATGGATCAAATGGGGGCCTGTCCCACCAAGAACAGCCATTCCATTTTAAAGGAAATTAAATAGAAACTGTTTTCTGAGCATACCTTTTCAAAAGTTAGTTGGCTTTGAACTTGTCCTTCAAGTTCAATGGTATTTCAAAATACTAAAATTTTAACCTTTTTCTGTTATGCTTAAATAATAGAAGTTATCCTACCTTTTTAAAAATTATGGTGTATTCTGCTGGTGGGAATGTAAATTAGTTCAACCATTGTGGAAAGCAGTATGGAGGTTCCTCAAAAAGCTCAAAATAGACATACCATTTGACCCAGGAATTCCACTTCTAGGAATTTACCCTAAGAATGCAGGAGCCCAGTTTGAAAAAGACAGATGCACCCCTATGTTTATCGCAACACTATTTACAATAGCCAAGAAATGGAAGCAACCTAAGGGTCCATCAGTAGACGAATGGATAAAGAAGATGTGGTACATATACACAATGGAATATTATTCATCCATAAGAAGAAAACAAATCCTACCATTTGCAACAACATGGATGGAGCTAGAGGGTATTATGTTCAGTGAAATAAGCCAGGTGAAGAAAGACAAGTATCAAATGATTTCACTCATATGTGGAGTATAAGAACAAAGAAAAACTGAAGGAACAAAACAGCTGCAGAATCACAGAACCCAAGAATGGACTAACAGTTACCAAAAGGAAAGGGACTAGGGAGGATGGGTGGGAAGGGAGGTATAAGGGCGGGGAAAAAAAGGGGGTATTACGATTAGCATGGGGGGGGGCACGGGGAGGGCTGTGCAACACAGAGAAGACAAGTAGTGATGCTATAGCATCTTACTACACTGACAGACAGTAACTGTAATGGGGTGTGGAGGAGGGACTTGGTGAAGGGGGGAGCCTAGTAAACATAATGTTCTTCATGTAATTGTAGATTAATGATAACAAAAAGAAAAATTACAGTGTATTTTTAATACTTTGTAGTTAGCTTGCTCCCATCAGTAAACCATTCTTCCTGGTGTTCTTATTTGGTGCAGATAACAAAACAGGACACAAAAGTTGAGCTGGAGACTTACAAGCAAACCCGGCAGGGTCTGGACGAAATGTATAGTGATGTGTGGAAGCAGCTAAAAGAGGAAAAGAGAGTCCATTTGGTGAGTGTGCAGGACAGAGTGTCTCTAGAAAGAAATCCCTACTAACCCTAGTTAAGTTACTTCTCTCAGCACTTTCCACACACATACTTAGGCCTGCTTTATAAAACAAATGAGCTTTTATAGCAATAGAGTTAAAAGTGTGGAAAAAAATATGGAGAGTCAGAATTGTCCCTCAAAAAAGAAAAGCTATATTATCACTCAGTTCTGCATTTTTTCCAGTATCATAATCCTTTTTATGAAAAGGACCAGACTCTGGCTTTCTTTGGCCACACAGCTCCCTCAGTCACAGCCTCTGGTCTGATTATTTCCACCCAGTTCGTGTGGCAGTGACCGGTGTTTTTATTAAACACAGCTCTTGCATCGGCTTCATCTCCTTCCACGGATGTGGGGAACATGCATCCCAAATTATCCAGTAGCAGAACTTTTCCCAAGTGGCTGCACCCTTGATGCCATCCACTTACAAACTGCTTAGGAGCTCTAACACTGCCAGGCAAGCAAATGTCTCTGGCTCTCAGACCCGTGCCCTCTGATCTTGGGGTTTAAAGAACATGATGCTGGAGTGCTAGCTGATACTGCCACGTACCAGCTTTCTGTTAACTTGACCCAGAACTGCTTTTCCTTGTAAAATGAGAAAAAAAAAAGGAGAACTTCATCTAGGTACACTCCGGACAGACTTTCCTAAATCTCTCTAACCTATTCTGACCTTCAGTTTATATTTCAGTCATTGCCTAAGATACGTCAGTTAAATACATTTCTCTGATCTACTTAAACATTTTCCTTGTTCATATCCTTTTAAGGAACTTGAAAAAGAACTGGAGCTACAAATTGGAATGAAAACCGAAATGGAAATTGCAATGAAGTTACTAGAAAAAGATACCCATGAGAAGCAGGACACTCTTGTGGCCCTCCGCCAGCAACTGGAAGACGTCAAAGCAATTAATTTACAGATGTTTCACAAAGTTCAGGTGGGGGTTGGCTTTGTGTCCGTATCACAAACCTGGCTTCCCACTGCTTGTCTGCAGTGCAAAGCTTAGCACAGCCTGCCTTCCAGCCCTGCATCCTCCTCCCTGCAGACACTGGGGATAGACGCATCTCTGAGGACCTGGTGTGTGTCTGACCTTGCCCTAGGCCCTGTTAACTCATTATTGCATTTATTTTATTTGAGTCTCCCAGCAGTCCCTGAGAAAGTCACAGAGTGGGAGGAAATGTAAGTGACAAGGCAGAACCGAATGCCAGCTCACACGCACCTGGTGGCACAGCTAGTAAGTAGAGCTGAAAACTGAGCTGTGTCGTTTGAGCCAAACTCATACTTTGCCTGCCATACCTTCACTGTCTTCCTGCTGTCTCCTCCTGCCATTACTAATTGTTTGCCCCAGTAAATACATTACTAATTGTTTGCCCCAGTAAATAGAGAAGTAGGTTAAGGGAAGAAGTTAGTATTCCTCCCAGGCTTTACCATTAAGTTCATCTTGCTGGGGCTCCAGGCCACACAGCAAAACTGCCTGTCTCCAGTCATTTCAGGGTGGTCAGGGGAGCTCGCCCAGCCAGAGTCAGTTGTCCAGAGTCTGAAAGATGGAGTCTGAAATTGTAACACTTCCTTGCCCAGAAGCTACCCAGAAGGATACTATTCTGTGTCCTTTTTACTTTTCTTTTATTGAAGTTCTGTTTCCTATTTGATTGCCAAAACACTCCCATTTCCTTTTCCATGATGGGGTTACTTGCAGTAACATCAGTGTCAAAGAGAATATAAGCACACACGGACAAAGTGTATCATTCGGTCCTTTTTTAAAGCTGATACCTAATCAGTACTGTTACCATAGCAACTGTGAAAACTGAAGGAAAAGGAGAAAAGGAGGAAAAGTCTCACTCTCCTAATAAGTTGTCTTTATTAATTTTTCCATGTTTTCTTCTGGTGTGTAGACATGATGTTGATGCATTTCAACTACTGTAATGACTTAGCAGACCCTGCAACAGAGAGGCTTAAAAATGTGGAAGTGTGTGTCTTACATAACAGTTCCAAGGAAAGCATTTCAGTCCAGTAGTGTGTCTCCCTGCAGGCACTCAGGGATCCAGGCTTTCAAGGCCACTCTGGTTGTTACGAGAAAAGCAAGAGTCCAGAGCCTGAGATTTGCTCAGACAGGGAAAAGTTGCACACATCACTCCATCCAATTACACAGGAAAGTTCTAGGCAGCCCAGCTAGGCTTAGCTGCAAGGGGAGCCTCGAGCCATCATTTCTGGGCTGCAGGCCAGATGGGGGGAGAATGTGGTGTGTCTACCACAGTCAACTTCACGGGGCCAACGGGAAGTCCCATCCAGTCCCTGCACCCCTGGCATCCAGCGCCCAGGTAGTGGGCAGCACCTCATCCAGCCCACATGGCCTGTGTGCAAACCAGAAGACCAGCTGTCTTTCTCACATAATCCATTCCACCTGGCATGAAATGGCAGAGCAGAAGCAGGATCAGCTCAGTGGAAATGCATTTACAAAGGGGATACAAAGGGCACACATGACAGTCCCTGGCCCACAGTAGTCCTGGCATCCTCTGGGCAAGGACAGTGAAGGCTGCCTGGGACGCCAGGGGCTACATTTCTTAGCATGTCTGGCAACCCTGCTTCTGCCTTCTAAGGAACTTGACCCTGACCTTCCTGCTCCCTGAGAAGCCCACCATGGTCCGTGGGACATCAGAAGTGGGCTCTTGGGGCATGTGGCCTGGAGGGTGTATCGGGATTACACAGTCACAGACGTGTGCTTGCTTTGACCATCCCTCAGCCGCGGCCTCCGGTGAGTGTGCCTCCACTCAGACCCCATGTTGGCCACCACGGTTCAGCGGCCAATTTCTTAGACACACTGCTTGGCCTGCTTCTTTTCTTTGCTGTGTCCCCACCTCTCTCACACACACTGTTGGCAGGAGCAGCAGCCTGAAGTGGGTAGGAAGCACCCTAACCTGAGCTCTGCTGCAGGCAGTCCCAGGACTTTGCCACTCAGTTTGCAGTTTCCTACCTCCTGGTCCACAAGCGGTGGGCTTTTCTAGCCCATGAGGCCCCTGCCTTGGGACTCTCCGTTCCTGTCCGTCTCTGCAAACCCCTAGCTTACAGGCCCTGTTTGCAAGGCAGCCCCCGCACACACTGGCGTCTGACACATCCTGGAGCCCAGGCCCTGGGCAAGTGGCCTTTTCCTGGCTGTTTGCCTCAGCTAAGGAGGGTCGCCAGCACACTAGCCTGTACTGTCCTCTGACAGCGCCACAGCTGAGCACCAAGCCAGCGCCGCTTTCGTCAGGTTTCCTGTGGCAGCAGCCACCCCGCATCCCTCCAGCACTGCTGGGAGTCTTCCAGCCTGTGTTCTCTTCACACCCTTCTCCTCTTCTGGGCGTTCCAGGCAGAGGACATAGCTGTATCCCTCTGTTCGGGGCGCTCTGTGCCTCCATCTCTCCCCATGTATCTATAGTCTACACACCTCTCTCCCTGTCTCTGCTGCCCTCCTGCCTTTTATCCCCCATCCCGACTCCCATCTTTCCTCTAGGCCAGTGTTCTAAAGTGACTCTTTTCATTTATGTGTGTCATTCCGAAACCTGTCGTATCATTTGGAGTACCTGAATTTTAATATGCAGAGCAGCATCGTGCCGCAGCTCTCCTTCTGTCCCTTCGGTCCCCTGGGAGCTGCGTCCATCCGTGCGTCTAGCTGACTTTAGCATCTACGTGGTTAGTGTCCTGGCAGGGCTGCCAGTGAGGGGCAAACGGTGTTCCTCCCCCTCGCTGGCCAAAGATGACCTGGCAGCTAGCCCGCGCAGCTCCCCCAGGTCCGGGAGCCCCTCCCTGGCAGCCGTAAGCTGTAGCACCCTCTGGCTCGTGGGACACTGTGTGAGCAGCCAGGTCACCTTCCTGGAGCCGCCCCAAGTGTGGGCTGCTGGGCTTGTGCTGTGAGGCATGGGGTTTGTGTGTTCACTTTCCAGCCCAGTGAGCTTGTGCCTCCCTCCATGTTTGCCTGCCATTTATGTTTCCTCTTTGTGACTGGCCTGTTCCTATTTTTTGTCCTTTTAGGGGGGTTGGGTTTCCTATCTCTTCCTTTTGGATTAGTCGTAATTCTATCTAGGGTCTGAATATTGGTCCCTTATTGGTTTACATATTATAAACATCTTCTCCTGCTCTGTCATCTAGTACCCATCAGTCCTTATTTCTGAAGTAGTCAAATGTGCCAGCTCCCACGTTAGGGTTTGCAGCTTGAGGGTTTCGTCTGAGAAGCCCTTTCTCAAGCCTAGGTGTCAAAGATACCCTCCACTGGTTTTACAGACCTCTCACATTCACGTTTGTCCTGCATCTAGAGTCAGCCTTTATATACAACCTTGCCTAGGAGTCTGGTTTTCTTTTCCTCTGTACAGCAGACCCCTTCAGAGCTAGTCCATTCTTTCCTCACTGATAGGTGGTACCAACTGTCTTGTACCAACATCCTCTACAAAGCGGAATGTCTCCGAGTTTCTGTCTGAATTACCGCTGCTTTGCAGGAAGTAGGCATCTGGTCAGTAGTATTAGTTGGCGAGGGCTGCTGGAACAGAGTACTGCAGACTGAGAGGCCTAACAGATAAGGTCACACTGTGTGGTCCTGGGGGTTAGGGCTCCCCCATACGAACTGGGGAGGGACTCGACTCAACCTATCCCTTAGGTCAGTCCAGCTCTCTTTGCCCACTTTTTTCCCCTCTTTTCTTTTTAAAGATTGATTTATCTACTTGTAAACCTTTATTCTGGATAAAAATTTTAGAATAGTTAATAAATTTTCTTTTAAAACTCCAGCTGAATTTCATAAATGGAGATTACATTGATTTTATAGGTTAATTTGAGAAAAAATTAACCTTCTGGTATATGAAACCATTCCATCCCAGAGCATGAGTGGCTCTCCACTTACTTAGAATTCTCTCCTCTCCCTCTCTCTCTCCCGGCTCCCCCGTCTCTCTCTCTTGTCCTTTTTACTCTGTAAAGGTCTGGTGTTTTTTCTTGGTGGGTTCCTGGAGTCTTTGTAGTTCTTGTTGCTGGTGTGACTGGCACTTTCTCTGGCCGCAGCCTCCAGTTGGGCCTTGCTGGGATAGAGAAGTGCTTTGTGCTTGTGAATTGGTCTTGTGTTTGACAGCTTTATTGACTACCTACATGTAATAGTTTGCTTTGATCATACTGGTTTTAGATGTAATTGATCATATGATCGACAAAGACAGCTGAATCTCTTCACTCTCAATTTTTGTGCTTTTTTTTCTCTTTTGCTTCTTACCTCTCTGACCAGAGCCTCTAGACTATATTGAACAGTAGTAGAAATCCTGAGCAAGTTTGTGGTCCTTATCTCAAAAAGAATGCATCTGAAAGTTCCTCCTGAGATGTCTGGTGTATAATTTTGAATGAGTTAAGGAAGTTGTCATCTAGTTCTTGTTTGCTCAGAGGTTTTATCATAAATTAAATTATTAATGCTTTTATTTTGCATTTTATCTATTGTGGTATTCATGCTTTTTTTCTCCCTTAGTTATGCTGCAATTTATTTGATAGATTCACACTGCTGGATTCCTACTTGATTTTGATTGTAATGTATTTAAATATACTCTTGATTCAGTTAGCTAGTACATTTTATTTATTTATTTTTATTAAGGTATCATTAATGTACACTCTTATGAAGGTTTCACATGAAAAACATTGTGGTTACTACATTCACCCATATTATCAAGTCCCCACACACACCCCGTTGTAGACGCTGTCCATCAGTGTAGTAAGATGCCAGAGAGTCACTACTTGTCTTCTTTGTGCTACACTGCCTTCCCTGTGACCCCTCCTACACCATGTGTACTAATCATAATACCCTTCAATCCCTTTCTGCTTCCCTCCCCTTTGGTAACCACTAGTCTGTTCTTGGAGTCTGAGTCTGCTGCTGCTCTGTTCCTTCAGTTTTACTTCATTGTTACACTCCACAAATGAGGGAAATCATTTGGTACTTGTCTTTCTCTGCTTGGCTTAATTTCACTGAGCATAATACCCTCTAGATCCATCCACGTTGTTGCAAATGGTAGTATTTGTTTTCTTCTTATGGCTGAATAGTATTCCATTGAATGGATAAAGACATTCCACATCTTCTTTATCCATTCATCTACTGATGGACACTTAGGTTGCTTCCATATCTTGCGATTGTAAATAGTGCTTTGATAAAGCAACCTAAGTGTCCATCAGTAGATGAATGGATAAAGAAGATGTGGTACATGTACACAATGGAATATTATTCCATTATATGATTTCACTCATATGTGGAGTATAAGAACAAAGAAAAACTGAAGGAACAAAACAGCAGCAGAATCACAGAACCCAAGAATGGATTAACAGTTACCAAAGGGAAAGGGACTGGGGAGAATGGGAGGGATAAGGGCGGGGAAAAAGAAAGGGGGCATTATGATTAGCATGTATAATATTGCGGGGGCATGGGGAGGGCTGTGCAACACAGAGAAGACAAATAGTGATTCTACAACATCTTACTACACTGATGGACAGTGACTGTAATGGGGTTTGTGGGGGGCACTTGGTGAAGGGGAGACCCTAGTAAACATAATGTTCTTCATGTAACTGTAGACTAATGATAACAAAAAAAATAGGGGTGCATATATCTTTTTGAATCTGAGAGCTTGTTTTCTTTGTGTAAATTCCTAGTAGAATTCCTGGGTAAAATGGTGTTTCTATTTTTAGTTTTCTAAGGAACCTCCATACTGCTTTCCACAGTGGTTGAACTAGCTTACATTCCACCAGCAGTGCAGAAGGGTTCCCCTTTCTCCGCATACTCACCAGCATTGGTTGTTCCTAGTCTTTTCTATGTTGGCCATCCTAACTGGTGTGAGGTGATATCTCACTGTGATTTTAATTTGCATTTCCCTGATAATTAGCGATGTGCCTGCCTGTTGGCCATCTGAATTTCTTCTTTGGAGAATTGTCTGTTCATATCCTCCGCCCGTTTTTTAATAGGGTTATTTGCTTTTTGGGTGTTAAGGCGTGTGAGTTCTTTATATATTTTGGATGTTAACCCCATGTCGGATATGTCATTTACAAATATATTCTCCCATACAGTAGGATGCCTTTTTGTTCTATTGATGGTGTCCTTTGCTGTACAGAAGCTTTTTAGTTTGATGTAGTCCCATCTGTTCATTTTTGCTTTTTTTTCCCTTACTGAGGAGATGTGTTCAGAAAAAAGTTGCTCATGTTTGTATTCAAGAGATTTTTACCTATGTTTTCTTCTAAGAATTTTATGGTTTCATGACTTATATTCAGGTCTTTGATCCATTTTGAGTTTACTTTGTGTATGGAGTTAGACAATAATCCAGTTTCATTCTCTTACATGTAGCTGTCCAATTTTGCCAACACCAGTTGTTAAAGAGGCTGTCATATCCCCATTGTATGTCCATGGCTCCTTTATCATGTATTAATTGACCATATATGCTTGGGTCTATATCTGGGCTCTCTATTCTGTTCCATTTATCTATGGGTCTGTTCCTGTGCCAGTACCAAATTGACTTGTGGCGGCTTGTGTCTTGTGTCTTGATTACTGTGGATTTGTAGTAGAGCTTGAAGTTGGGGAGTGTAATCCACCCAGCTTTATTCTTCCTTCTCAGGGTTGCTTTGGCTATTTGGGGTCTTTTGTGGTTCCATATGAATTTTAGAACTATTTGGTCTAATTCATTGAAGAATTCTGTTGGTATTTTGATAGGGATTGCATTGAATCTGTAGATTGCTTTAGGCAGGATAGCCATTTTTTGACAATATTAATTCTTCCTATCGATGAGCATGGGATGTATTTCCATTTGTTGGTATCTTTTTTAATTTCTCTCATGAATGTCTTGTAGTTTTCAAGATATAGGTCTTTTACCTCCTTGGTTAGATTTATTCCTAGGTATTTTATTCTTTTTTGATACAATTGTGCATGGAATTGTTTTCTTGATTTCTCTTTCTGCTAGTTCATCATTAGTATCTAGGAATGCAACAGATTGCTATGTATTAATTTTGTATGCTGCCACTTTGCTGAATTCAGTTATTCTAGTAGTTTTGGGGTGGATTCTTTAGGGTTTTTTATGTACAATATCATGTCATCTGCAAACAGGGACAGTTTAACTTATTCCTTACCAATCTGGATGCCTTTTATTTCTTTGTGTTGTCTGATTGCCATGGCTAGGACCTCCAGAACTCTGTTGAATAAAAGTGGGGACAGTGGCCATCCATGTCTTGTTCCTGATCTTAAAGGAAAAGCTTTCAGCTTCTCACTGTTAAGTATAATGTTGGCTGTGGGTTTGTCATATATGGCCTTTATTATGTTGAGGTACTTGCCCTCTATACCCATTTTGTTGAGAGTTTTTATCATGAATGGATGTTGAATTTTATCGAATGCTTTTTCAGCATCTATGGAGAAGATTGTGTGGTTTTTGTCCTTCTTTTTGTTGATGTCATGTATGATGTTGATAGATTTTCCAATGTTGTACCATCCTTGCTTTCCTGGGATGAATCCCACTTGATCATGATGGATGATCTTTTTGATGTATTTTTGAAATCGGTTTGCTAATAGTTTGTTGAGTATTTTTGCATCTACGTTCATCAGAGATATTGGTCTGTAATTTTCTTTTTTTGTGGTGTCTTTGTCTGGTTTTAGTATTAGAGTGATGCTGGCCTCATAGAATGAGTTTGGAAGTATTCCCTCCTCTTCTACTTTTTGGAAAACTTTAAGGAGGATGGGTATTAGGTCTTCACTAAATGTTTGATAAAATTCAGCAGTGAAGCCATCTGGACCAGGAGTTTTGTTCTTAGGTAGTTTTTTTTTATTATCAATTCAATTTAGTTGCTGGTAATTGGTCTGTTCAGATTTTCTGTTTCTTCCTACATCAGCCTTGGAAGGTTGTATTTTTCTAAAAACTTGTCCATTTCTTCTAGGTTATCCAGTTTGTTAACATATAATTGTTCATAGTATTCTCTCTTAATTCTTTGTATTTCTGTGGTGTCCGTAGTGATATTTCCTTTCTCATTTCTGATTCTGTTTATGTGTGTAGACTCTCTTTTTTTCCTGATAATTCTGGCTAGAGGTTTATCTATTTTGTGTATTTTCTCGAAGAACCAGCTCCTGCTTTCATTGATTCTATTGTTTTATTCTTCTCAATTTTATTTATTTCTGCTCTGATCATTATTATGTCCCTCCTTCTCCTGACTTTGGGCCTCATTTGTTATTCTTTTCCTAGTTTCATTAACTGTGAGTTTAGACTGTTCATATGGGATTGTTCTTCTTTCCCGAGGTAGGCCTGTATTGCAGTATACTTTCCTCCTAGCACAGCCTTTGCTGCGTCCCACAGATTTTGCAGTATTGAGTTATTGTTGTCATTTGTCTCCATATATTGCTTGATCTTTATTTTTATTTGGTCATTGATCCATTGATTATTTAGGAGCATGTTGTTAAGCCTCCATGTGTTTGTAGGCTTTTTTGTTTTCTTTACATAATTTATTTCTAGTTTCATACCTTTGTGGTCTGAGAAGCTGGTTGGTGAAATTTCATTCTTTTTGAATTTACTGAGGCTGTTTTTGTGGCCTCGTATGTGATCTATTCTTAAAAATGATCTATGGGCACTTGAGAGAAGAATGTGTATCCTGCTGCTTTTGAGTGTAGAATTCTGTAGATGTCTGTTAGGTCCATCTGTTCTACTGTGTTGTTCAGTACCTCTGTCTCATTACTTATTTTCTGTCTGGTTGATCTGTCCTTTGGAGTGAGTCATGTGTTGAAGTGTCCTAAAATGAATGCATTGCTTTCTATTTCTGCCTTTAATTCTGTTAGTATTTGTTTCACATATGTAGGCACTCCTGTATTGGGTGCATAGATATTTATAATGGTCATATCCTCTTGTTGGACTGACCCTTTTATCATTATGTACTGTCCTTCTTTGTCTCTTATGACTTTCTTTGTTTTGAAGTCTATTTTGTCTGATACAAGTACTGCAACTCCTGCTTTTTTCTCCCTGTTAGTTGCATGAAATATCTTTTTCCATACCTTCACTTTTAGTCTGTGTATGTCTTTGGGTTTGAAGTGAGTCTCTTTTAGGCAAAATATAGACAGGTCTTTTTTTTTAATCCATTCAGTGACTATATGTCTTTTGATTGGTGCATTCAGACCATTTACATTTTGGGTAATTATCGATAGTATGTTCTTATTGCCATTGCAGACTTCAGATTCATGGTTACCAAAGGTTTAAGGGTATCTTCCTTACTATCTAACAGTCTAATTTAACTCACTTAGTGTGCTATTACAAACACAATCTAAAGGTTCTTTTCTTTTTTTCCTCCTTTTTCTTCCTCCTCCACTCTTTATATGTTAGTTATCATATTCTGTACTCTTTGTCTATCCCTTAACTGACTTTGGGGGTGGTTGGTTTCATTTTGCATCTGCTTAATAATTAATTAATCTACTTTCTTTACTATGGTTTTATTTCTTCTGGTGGTAGCTATTTAGCCTTAGGTACACTCCCATTTATAGCAGTCCCTCTAAAATACACTGTAGAGATGGTTTGTGGGAGGTAAGTTCTCTCAGCTTTTGCTTATCTGGAAATTGTTTAATCCCTCCTTCAAATTTAAATGATAATCTGATAATCTTGCCATGTAGAGTATTCTTGGTTTGAGGCACTTCTGCTTCATTGCATTAAATATATCATGCCACTCCTTTCTGGCCTGTGAGGTTTCTTTTGAGAAGTCTGATGATAGCTTAATGGGTTTTCCTTTGTATGTGATCTTTTTTCTTTCTCTGGCTGCTTTTAACAATCTGTACTTATCCTTGATCTTTGTCATTTTAATTATTATATGTCTTGGTGTTGTCTTCCTTGGGTCCCTTGTTTTGGAGATCTGTGCACCTCCATGGCCTGAGAGACTGTCTCCTTCCCCAGACTAGGGAATTTTTCAGCAATTACTTCCTCAAAGACACTTTCTATCCTTTTTCTCTCTCTTCTGTATATAGCTCCATGAGCATGTTTATGATTTTTATATTGAAATCTCTTTCATGTAGATTGATAAGTTCAGTTTCACTTGGCCCTCTTTCTGGTGTTTTGCAATTTTGGTTTGAACCAGGTTCCTTTGATGTTTCATATTTGTATGTGGCACCCTCTAGTGCCCAGAATCTCTACTCTTTGGAGCTGCTCAGCACCTGGAGTGATGGCAGGGGTTGAGTTGGTGCCTGTCCAGAGGAAAAAGGTCTTTCCTGCTTCCCAGCTGCAGTGACTGTCTCCAGTGCCAGGGCCAGCTCTTTCAGGATTTGATGAATTTGTTATATTTTCATGTTATATGTGGTTTTGGGAGGAGGTTCTCTAGCTAGTACATTTTATTATGTGTAACATATGGATTTATATAGTTGACCCTTGGACAACACTGGTTCCAACTGTGTGAGTCCACTTACAAGCAGATTTTTTTCAATAAATATCTTAGAAGTTTTTTTGGAAATTTGCAACAATTTGAAAAAAAGATTTTCTTTTCTCCAGATTACTTTATTGTAAGAATATAGTAGATGATACATATAACACACAGTATGTATTGGTCAGTTGTTTATGTTATCAGGAAGGTTTCTAGTCAACAGTAGCCTATCAGGAGTTAAGTTTTGGGAGGGGATTAAAAGTTATATATGGATTTTCAGCTATATGGGGGGTTGGTGCCCCAACTCCTAAGTTTAAGAGTCAGCTGTATATTTGATGGACCTCTAATTTTCTTTCCTTTTACTAACCTTATTTGGCTTCACAATCCAGGTTGGATTGGCATTACAAAATAAGCTTTCCTGCTCTCTTTATCTGGAATAATTCATACTAGATGGCAAATCTGTGTATGTGTGTGTGTGTTATTTTGGTTTGGTTTGGTTTTACAACAATAGTATGGCTCCTTTCAGGTTTCTGGACCAATTCTAATGTGTGTGTGTGTCTGGGGTGGTCTTCCCATGCACACTATGGAGCAATCCTCCAACACCAGCAGGGTATTGGAGAGCACAATGCAATTCTGATACTATCTGCCCAGAGACAGCATTAGAGTCCTCACGGTAAGGGCTTTGTCCTACAAGAGTGCCCTCCACCTCCTGCTCCAGATCCTGGCTGCAAGAGCCAGGCAGTTCCCTGTGCTTCTGACTTACTGGCTACAGATTAGAGATTCCCACACTTCCCCTTTAGGGTCGATTAATTAATAGAGTGGCTCACAGAACTCAGGAAAACATGTTTGCTTGCCAGTTTAATAAAGGGTACCATAAAGGATACAAGTTAACAGCCAGAGGAAGAGAGACATAGGGCAAGGTCCATGTGGGGTAAAATTGCAGTATTTCCAGAATCCCTGGCCTAGCTTTAGTCCATTTCCATATTAATAGGTGTTTCTTCCTGCAGCCCCCAGGAACAAGGGGTAGAGAGAAGCTGTTCTCTCCTCCCCTCTGTTGCACAATTGGTCCAGCACCTGTCAATTGCCAGAGCTCTGCCTGAAGAGTTCCTCCTGGAAGGGGCAGGGGAAGAGGTGCATGCGTTCTGGTTGGGAGAGAAAACAGGAGAGCAAGAGCAGTGGCTGAGGAGGTGAATGGAGCCAGGCCGCTTGTGAGAAAATAAAAGGTTTCTCCCAATCTAGCTTTTTGCTTGACTGATTTCGGCTTCACCAGTTTCACTGGTTCATTCACCCCAGGCTGGGAACATTCTTCCCCGCAGAGCTACAGTCCCAAATAAAGGAGTTTCAGTCCTCATGGAGTTTGGGGCCTGGCTCAGTGACACAGATGTGTTCTGGTTCCCCAAGCACAGAACCTCTCTCCACAGAGAAGCAGGATACAAAAGAGCAACATACTCTTCTCAGGGGTTTTGTGTGAGGACTTCATTGAATATAGTCATGACTGACTAAATCATTGGCTCATTCAACCTTTTTGGTGGGGTCCAAAAGTCTCTCATTAACATGACAGGACACCCATTGCACCTTTAAGACTCTACAGTGTTTCCAGGAACTGTGAATTAAGACCACCTATACCTGGGAAATAATGTATTTGGTCATATGAATGACCAAATATGTATTTCTTACAGCTCATTATATCACAGCAAGAGTCCTCAGAAAGTTTTGAGAACCCACCTGTGTTAGGGGATTCTTCTAGGATGGGGGCTCTGCAGATAGGAAGACTTTGATCACCATTTTAATTTATTGAATGCTCGCTGGCCTACTCATATTTTCTATTCCTTTTCAGGAAATTTTTGGTATTTTTAATATTTTTTCCAAAAATATATCATATTTTGTTTAGGTTTTCTAATGTTTTGGTTCACAGTTGTTCATAATATTCTTTTCCAAATTTTTAAATCTCTTTCATTCAGCATTTTCTTAATTGTCCTTTTTTTAGTCCATCTAGAACAGGTGTGTCTCTTCTAATAATCTTTTCAAAGAAGCAGCTTTTTTCCTAATATTCTTTATTATTTATTGTTGTTCCTTATTTCACTGATTTTCATGTCTACCGTCACTTTTATTATATTCTTTCTTTTGGGGGGGTGCTTTCTAGCTCATTTTCAACTTTTGAAATGCATGCTTAACTCACCTGTTTTACTGGCTCTTAATTTCGTGAACAATTTTATTCAAAGTTGAAAGTTACCCTCAAGTACTGCTTTAGCTCTGGCCCTTAAATTTTGACAAAGTATTTCATCTAAGAAACACATTTTTCACATTTTAGCATCTCTGAGATCTAGATGTATCTTACACTTGATGGTATGACATGTTTCCAGTAGTAGTGTTTTCTTTCTTAGTGGTCTATAAAATTAGGGTGCATCTAACTCAGTAGCATCTTCAACACAATTAAATATTATACAGTGTCTTCATTGTCTTTCAGCTGTAAGTATTTTACAATTTCTCTTTTGGTTTTTTTTTTAGCTCAATGTTTTTTTTGTAATATACTATTTCGTTCCCAATATGAGATTCTTTTGCCCTCCTTTTGTTGTCTGATTTATTACATTAAGGTCAGAGAATATAGTCTGTAAGTTCTATCTTAGGAGCGTATTAGGACTTCCTTCTATCTTTAGTCTTTCTGTATCCTTTCGTTTCCAGAGTGTCTCTGGCAGACACACAGGAACGCAGTGCTTTCTTGCCCCCTCCCAGTCACTTCCATCTGTCGTGGTTAAAAGCCTCAACTCAGAAAGTCACTCAGCTGTGGGTGTGAACTCAACCCCACCATGCCTAAGCTCTAGCCTTCAACCAGAAGCCTCTCTCCTGCTCAGAGAAGTGGGACTAACAAGGCCCACCAGGAGACCTCTGCAGAGTCAGATGAACTCGGGGATGTGTTTGGCACAAGAACTGGCTGCTCAGTAACACTGAATCAGATCCAACTCTGAAGCTCCTTTTCGACAAAGAGCATGGACCATTCATTGGTGGAGTAGAACAAAAGGCGACATCACCTGCCTTGTTACCTTTCTTTCTGTTGCTAAAGCTGACCCAGGACTCCAGGGAAGAGCAGCAGTTAGTGAGATGCTCTTGAAGGTGTTGGAAAAGTGTGAGGTGAACAGTTACGCCCGCTTGTAACCCAGAGCAGGTGCAAGTGAGAGAGTGTGACCCCTCTCCTTGCTTTTGCAGAATGCAGAGAGCAGTTTACAACAGAAGAATGAAACCATCACATCTTTTGAAGAAAAATCCAATCAAGCTATGTCCACCATGAAACAAATGGAAGAAAGGTAATCACTTTCCCCTGGTAGATATTTCGTAGAAGGTTCTGTGCATTCTCAAGACCTAGGGACTTACTCAGTCTTTCTCAAAAGTACAGACAACTTGGGTTGACTGTCCTTCAGGTCTGTAAGGAGGCTGAATTCCCCAGCCTCACCTAAGCATGTATTCACTTAACTTTTAGGCTGCTGTACCATACTGTCCTCCGGGGTGGGTGAGGAGGGGATGGTCAGACTATACAGTAAGCACCTTGTCACTGTCACATTTAAATACCATATCAGTAGTGGATAAGACTAGGGTCTAAAAATATACCCACACAAATAAGGACAACTGATTTTTCTACAAAGGTACAAAGACAGTTCAATGGAGGAAGGAAAGTCTTTTCAATAAATGAATTAGACATCTGTAAGCAAAAAAAAATGAGCCTTGATCTGTATACATCACACCTTATATAAAAAGTAACTCAAAGTGGACCATAAGTCTGAATAAAACTTAAAAAGTAAGTAAAAGTTAAAATTATAAAGCTTTTTAGAGGACAATCTTCATGACTTTGGGTTAGACAGAGGCCTTAGATGTGACATGAAAGCAAATCCATAGGAGAAAACCTTGATAAATTGGACTTTATCAATATTTAAAACTTTTTTTTTTTTAGATAATTATTTTTTTATTGAAGGGTAGTTGACACACAGTATTACATTACATTAGTTTTAGGTGTACAGCATAGTGATTCAACATTTATATACATGACAATTCTAGGTACCAGCTATCACCATACCAATCTGTTACAATATCTTGACTATATTCATTACATCCCGGTTACTTATTATTTTACCATTGGAAGTGTATACTTTTTTTTTTTTTTTTGGTGAGGGCATCTCTCATATTTATTGATCAAATGGTTGTTAACGACAATAAAATTCTGTATAGGGGAGTCAATGCTCAATGCACAATCATTAATCCACCCCAAGCCTAATTTTCGTCAGTCTCCAATCTTCTGAGGCATAACAAATAAGTTCTTACATGGAGAACAAATTCTTACATAATGAATAAGTTACATAGTGAACAGTACAAGGGCAGTCATCACAGAAACCTTCGGTTTTGCTCATGCATTATGAACTATAAACAGTTCAAATATGAATACTCACAAAATTTAAAACTTTTGTTCTGTGAAAGACATGGTAAAGAGAAAAAAAAAGACATGTTATATAGATTGGGAGAAATTTTGCAAATCACATATTTGAAAAGAACTTGTATCCAAATATGTAAAGATCTTAAAATTCAATCTAATCTAAAAATGGACAACAGAAGAATGAGATGCCACTATATACCTATTAAAACAGCTAAATGGGTTTTTTTTTACTGACAATACCAAGTGGTGGTGAAGCTGGAAGCCACTGGAACTCATATGTTACTGGTGGAAATGCAACAGTACAACCACTTTAGAAAACAGTTTCTTAGAGCTCTACATCCTCTTGCCATATGACCCAGCCATCCCACTCCTGGCTATTTGCCCAAGAGAAATGAAAATTTATGTTCATACAAAAATCTGTACATGAGTATTTATAGCAAGTCTATTCATAATTGCTGAGAACTAGAAGCAACCCAAATGTGTTTCATTGGGTGACAGATAAGCAAAGTAGCACTCCCTACAATGAACTATGAACTCCGATTGCGGTCATACATGCTGTGCTCAGAGAAAGAAGCCAGTCTCAAAAGTTTGTATAAAGTTAATTCCATTCATGTGACATTCTGGAGAATACAAAGCCACAGGTCAGCATATGGGTGGCTGTCAGGGCAGGGGCAGGAACAGGCAGGCGTGGCTGCGAGGGGCAGGACTAGGGAGTCTTCCAGATCCCAGGGCTGTGCAGTATCCTGATCGAATGTATACGGGTGCTAAAACTCAACTAGACACACATGAGAGTCACTTCTACTGACTATCAGTGTTAATGTAGAGGAAAAAATTCAGGAATTAGAACATGAAAAACTCGGTTAAATCCTGAGGCGGGATCCTTTGCTCTAGGTTGCAGCACTCGGAGAGGGCGCGCCAGGGGGCGGAGGAGCGGAGCCAGAGGCTGCAGCAGGAGCTGGGTGCCAGGACCAGCGCCCTGCAGCACCAGCTTGCCCAGCTGCACGAACAGTGGTAGGCCCACGGGGCGGCTCGCGGGCGGCTCCCAGCGCCGCGGTCTCATCTGCCAGGCTGGCACGAGGCTGGGGGCGGATGTGCTAAGTACAAGGGAGAGCTCGAGGAGGAGAGAAGCCGCAGCTGGGCTCCCCGTTTACAAATGAGCATTACAGATGAGGCTCCAGGGGTGCCCGGGTCCCCAGGGCTTCGCGGGGGGGAGGGGAGCCGGGGGAGTGGCTCGCTGCCAACCGTCAGGAGCTTGCTCCGGCCTCAGGCCCCGGTATCCCCCGTTGTCGCCTGGCTCCGGGTGGGAAAAGCGGAATGAAGGTTGCACTCGCTGGCCCCTCGGGTGTCCCTCCCAGTAGACGGTTCTGCTCGGGCGGCATTGTCGTGCGGTGCAGGCGTTTCAGAGTTCTCGTCCCTCCTGTGCGTCCCGGGCTGCCCGCCAAGTGTGTGCCTGTGCCCACGCTTTGGGGAAGGGCTTAGTTGCTCGCTGGCAGTTCGGATTCCTGCGGATTCCCCGATCCCTGTGTGGTGAAGTGGGTTGTGGGTTTTCCACGGAAATCTCCCAGGGAAACTAACTCTGGTTCATTTTGGGAGAACAGCTCAAGTCTGGACAAAGAATTGAAATCAGAAAAAGAGCGCAGGCAAGCCCTCCAGCGGGAACTGCAGCGTGAGAAGGACGCTTCCTCACTCCTCCGAGCAGAGCTACAGCAAGTGGAGGGCCTGAGAAAGGTGCGGTGGGGCTCCCTGGGAGAACGAGAGCTGCTGGCGCCCCCAGAGGCTCCTGGCTCAGACCCTGCCAGCACCTGCCCGCTGCGTGCCGGCCCCGCACTGGGAGGCTCCTCACCTGCGGAGCTTCTGCTCGGGAAGCCAAAGGCAAATCCTAAGCCAGTGTGCGGAGCAGGGGGCCTCCGTGGTGAGCGCTGTGAAGAGAACACAAAGGAAAATGTCCCCGTGGTGGGGCGGGGCAGCCTGGGAAGAGAGCTGGATCACAGCAGGGACAGCCATGCAGGGACAGGGGAGTGGGAGGGTCTGTTGCAGTGAAGGAGTAGAAAGGGCGGCGTGGCTGAAGCGGCAGGAATGCTGAGGCGGAGGGCCAACCACTGTGTGGAGAATGGGTGGTAGGCATGCAAGAAAGGAAACGGGGAGGGACCAGAAAACATTTAAACAAATGCCAGTCCACACCTTTACCCCCGAGGTGGGCAGCCTGTCTGCCCCGGGTTACCACCTGGTCCTGGGTCAGCGCAGGGAAGCACACTGAACCGGAGCCCTAAATCTCCCTGTCTATCCCCAGTCACCTCAGTTCTCTGGAGGCCTCACCTCACTTGGAGGCAAAGCCGGGGTCCTGTGGTGAACTGCAGGAGAGGCGGGTGGCACACCCAAATGGGGCTTTGGCCTGGCTGTAGAACCAGACCTCCCAGGAACTCAGGCAGTAGTCTAGTTTTCCCCATGGTAGAGTCACCAGACGTCTCCCCAGCAAGCAGGAAGGTCCCAGCCAGTTCTGGTTTGAAGGTGGCTGTAGCTTCTTGAGCTGCTGGGGCGCATCTCTGGCCTCCACAGCTTGCCCCGTGGGGCCGGCGGCTGGGTGCACCCTCTGCCCCAGGCGGCCTTCCTGCACCACACCATCCCTGGAGGTAGGTCTCTGGGCCCGGGGCAGCTTTCAGACCTGGACTATCGTGGTAATCACTGGATCAGGTACCAAAGAGCCATTTGAGCTGAGAAACTGATTTCTGTTGTGAAGTGCCTAGAGCTCGTCCCAGGGTGGGGACTGCTAGGGGCAGCAGAGGTTCCCCAAGAACTGCTCACGCTTGCAGGGGAGGAAAGGAAACAGAGGGCAGAAGAGGACTTCTAGAAAGTTCTGCATCATGGAACATGCCCCCTCAACTCCATTTCAGAATACATTGGTCTAAGATTTTCATTACACTGTCCCCACATACACACCACAAAACAACATGCCTAACCTCACCATGAGCCTGTGTGTGCCTGTGTTCACAAGCTCTGGGGCAGAAGGCCCAGAGGCCACCGCAGGGGAACTGCCTGCCACTCAGGCCTAAGCCCCGCTGCTGCCCCAGTCTGCCCAGAACCCCATGTTACTGTCCTGGGGCTTCATCCAGACCCTCTCCAGCCTGCATCCTCAAGGGGCACTGGCCCCAGGCTACACACAGGTGGTATTAGTGCCGCCCCAGTGAGCACCACTCCCCCCTGCAGGCATGAGGTCCCTGCTCTTGGCCTTCACAGCCTGTTCATCCACTCTCAGGAAATTTTGACCAGCCCTTTCCAAAACACAGTTTATTCAGGCTATTTTGTATAAGGTTCTTCATCTGTGTACTTTTTGAGATAGTTCGTTTTAAAAATATTTTACTAGAAACTCAGGCAAAGTCGTATGTGCCCTGCAAGGGGGGCTGCTTTGAATGTGCCTGAGGCACATGGCTTCCCCCTGCCCCATGTCCTGTCCCTGCCACAGGGCCACTCCTGTGGGGCTCATACTCTGGTGGCCCATTCCGGAGAAACAAGATGAGAGGTGATCTGTGAGATGACTTGTCTTGAATGAAGTTCATACAGTAACCCTGCTTTTTGCTCTTGAAAAACCTTATGACCTGCTTGTTGCCGTAATGACTAGACCTTTAAAAAGGACTGAATTCTCTGTGAAGCATGTGGTTTGTTCACTTTAGGAGCTAAAGGAGCTCCAGGACGAGAAGGCAGAGTTGCAGAAGGTTTGCGACGAGCAGGAACAAGCCCTTCAGGAGATGGGGCTGCACCTCAGCCAGTAAGAACCCCACTCTCCCACCTACTGCCTACATCAGGGCCCCCACCAGGGGAGTCACAGCCTACCCACCACACACTCATGCCCTGGACCAGGTCCCGTTGTCAGGAAGGCAGGCCTCGATGACAGCACTGACTTCATTAATTTGTTAATTTTTCTAATGACCAGAACCCTCACATTCACTAACTCAGCGTTCAGGCCCAGAGGCATAGCTTGCTTGTTCAGCCTGCAGTCGGCCTGGAAGGACGAGGTCGTTTGGGAGGCCAAGCCTGCTGCGGTAGGAGCGTGGTAACCACTACTTACCTTTCTGGGCTGGATACTCACACCCCGAGTCTGTCCGTCAGTCTCTGCTGAGGGAGCACAGAGCCCAGTGCTTATGTCTCCTTTGACTTGGTGGCTCTCATCCTTGGTGCCCTAGTCCTGCCAGTGTGCTGCAGGTCACACTGCAGATGGCGGGACTTGTCCATTTGTATTATTACTGCATTTTCACACCCATGGCCAGTTTTTTCTCCTTATGTGATTGCACATGACAGAAATTCAATTCAAACTGGCTTAAGCAAAAACAGCCATCAGGAGTCAGTTTCTGCTTCCCAATCTGCTGCCCTGCCTGCTGCTTCCCTCCAAGCAAGGCTGGTCCCTACAGGGACAGGATGGTATCCAGCAGGGCTATCTATCAGGAACAGAAGTTCCTTTCTCTGTCGCCCCTCCCACTCGCCACTCCCACCAGTCCTGTACCTGTGCCTGATGCAAGTGTGGTGGCCAAATTGACAGGGGTCTAATGGCCATTACACAGAGCACATGGTGGCTGGCATAGAGCACAGTGACCAGAAAAAAAGCCTAGAGATGGAGACTAACGAGTGAATGAACTGGAAACATGCTGACATAGTACGCAGATCAGGCTAATCCAGTGACAATTTAGGCTAATCTCAGTTTTTAAGGGCTCAGACCATTCCCCCCAAATTACATGTCCATGGTATTTCATTTCATCTGGTTTAATTCTACCAGTGCAGACCATGTTCAGCCCTGTCAAGATCTTAGGTGGGCAGCTAAGGAATTGTTCTTAACACTAGGAATGGAGCAAGAACAAATGACCATGCCCCCTGGGCCCAACCATCCTAGACTGAGCAGGTGGCAGGAAAAGGGCCAGGGAGGACCCTGCAGACTTGGGGTCCTGCCCTGGGGAAGGCCAAGCCTAATAAAGGTGCACCTCCCCGTACTCAGCCACACACCACACATGGGAACGTACTCCCAGGGGAGCCAGAAACCTGGCTTCCAGGAGATAATTCTCAGGTTTTAAACAGCTGCAACTATTTGTCTTTGAAAACCCTGCAGCTCAACAGTCTGTCCTTGGGCCAGATTCTGTTCATAGGCTCAGCCTCAGACAGTGGACGTGCGCCAAGGTGATGAGCTGACTCTGGGATGACAAACAGGTGGAAAGCCAGCATTTTAGAACAGCTCATGTTATGCTCCTCGTACATGTCTATCACTCTCACTGCTATGAATGATCTTTCTTTTTTAAGGTCCAAGCTGAAGATGGAAGATATCAAAGAAGTCAATAAGGCCCTGAAGGTAGTGGGTTATTAATGTTACCAGCCTAAGAACACAGGGCTGTTAGCTAGCTCATCTAAGGCTCTGCAGGCTCTAGGTTTTGTGTGGCAGAGGGGTGGTGGTTATCACTCCTTTACAAAGACAGTGTTGCTCAGAGCCATGTAACTTGGCAGAGATGTGATGCTGACAAGTGGCAGGGTGCAAACTGGAACCTAGGTCTGCCCTCAGCTATTGTTTAACAGTAGGCCTAGATCACAGCTGCCCTGAGGAAGGACGAGGACAGTGGCAGAGAGAGATCAGGGATTGTTAGAGAGACCTTTCCGTTCCAAGAGGGAGGCCAAAGGCCACCCTACTCTACTGCAGTGCCATTTCTGAGGAGGACTTAAGTCCTGGGCTGGGCCCAATCTCAGGATCATTTGGGGAAGACAGAATGACATACATCACTTAAGGAAAGTGGGAGCACATGGACCAGTGACCTAGTGCAGGTGGCAGGCTGGCCTGGTGGGGAAGGAACAGTGCCGGGTGAAGGTCAGAGCAGAAGGGACAGCCCACCTGTGGCAGAAGCTCCCACCCTTGAGCGCCTCCCACGTGTGCTGGAGCAGAGCCCAAATGACTGGGCATCTGACTTCCAAGTGCTCCGCAGGTCAGAGGCAGTGCAGCAAACTCACAGCAGCTAACGGCAGCCTAGACCTGTACTTAAGCTGTTTATTTCATCCTCCCTATAGATTGAACGCTTCTGGATGTAATTGCTGTGAGCTGCATATCTTTATGTCCCTTGCACTGCACAGAAGTGTTTGCACAAAAGGACAGCTAACAGCACCAGAGGGAGGATACAAACAATAAAACGGGGCTCTAGTTACCGGGAGCTATTGGACACAAGGCTGAAGCTCTGGGCACCTTGCCACAGCTCCCAGTCCTAGATCAGTGTCGTCAGGAAAGCCACATCCAGCAGATGCTGATGAGCCAGAGCAGCACATCAGGCCTTGGACCCCTATAAACAGTCCCTGAGGCTGAATAAATCATATCCTAGTTCCCCTCAGGACCTCCAGAAAGGTCTCTCTCTCAAAGCTTCAGTTGCGTCCTCTGCAGAATGGAAACATCTGCCTCTCCTCCTTGCTCTGAGGATCGGGTGCTGAGCATTGAAGGGCTTCCCATCTCTAGAGCAAAAGCACGGAGCCTTGTCTCTGCAAGGATCACTTACAACTGTTCTAGTCTAACGGGGTCCACCCTTCTCCCTCCTGCCAGTCAGGTGGGCACTTCAGAGAGCGTCTCAGCCAGGGTTGGGTTGCAACAGATCCTGACTGTGGTTACCTCAGCCGAAGGGCACTTATTGAAAGGAGGTGGGTGGGTCTCAGGTTAACCCAAGGCTGAAGAATCTGTCTTGCAGCTCCGGGGAAACCTGCAGAAGGAAGCCAGAGCCAAGGACAGGCCCCATCTGTAGCATGTGAGCTCCAGCTATGCTCAAGGTGGGGGACAGTCCTCCAAGGCTAGTAGATCTAGTGGAAAAGAGGTGCCTCAGATGGGAACTGGGTGCTTTTAGGAAAGGGACAACAGGGGCTGGGCAGCCAGAATACAGCTGAAGGCCCGCCAGTTGCTGAGCCGTAACATGGGTTCTGTTCTGTCCTCCTCAGGGCCATACCTGGCTGAAAGACGATGAAGCAACACACTGTAAGCAGTGTGGAAAGGAGTTCTCCATTTCCCGGAGGAAGGTACGTCACTGGCTTTGCCTCGTTCCAGGAAAAGCCCGGGGCCTCACCCCTGCATGTGTTGGCCTAGCCCATGCAGCGGGCTTCTGAGCCTGCCCCTTTCTGGGAACCCTAGCCAGTCAGCCAAGGCCTTTTCCCTCCCAAGTCCTTTCGATTACTGGCCAATTTCTTTAGAAGTTGGGGCTGTTTTGTGTGCAAAGGTGGTCTACATGAGTGTATCGTAAATTCTTTCTAAGCACCAGCACCAGCATCCAGCTGAATCGGGCAAAAACAATCTCTAGTGAACCCGTGGGCAGCAGGTCTCAGAACAGGCATCTGAACAGCACTGAAAGATCTCTGGCAATCTGGGCAGGGCAGTGGCCGGAGCAGCCTGCCTCAGGACCCAGGCAGGTGGGTGGGTCAGGGTGGGGCATCAGTGCCCCAAAAGGAATGCCTGTCACACTGCCACCTCCTGCCCCCACCTACCGCTCTCTAACAGCCTCTGGAAAAGCAGAAGCAAAAAACTTCCAAATTCCAGTCAAGGCCTTGCCATTACGTTGGGGGCTACACACAGCCCTCCTGAGGCTGCCTTTGAGATCACATAAGCCTACAAGGCCTGCTGCAGTGGGTGCTCCACAGGCCTAGCTGTCCCCACCCTTGAATGGCTGAATTCAAGGTGCTTATCTAGCCCATGGGGACGATGAGTGATGCCAAACCAAGAGCAGCACCCACACAGGCCTGTCCTGGTGTCGCAGTGCCCAGGTTCATGGCAGCCATTTACACAACGGGATGCCCCATCTGGAGCCGGCCAGAGATCCTCGGGCGCCCTGCTGTGGGGGCTGCCAGCTGGCTGCATTAGTCCAGTAAACAGTTTAGACAAAACCCTAGTCAGGCAAGTGCACAGCCACAGCAACCCTCCAAAACAGAGAAACAAAGGTCTAGGCACCTCTGTAGGCTGACACGCTTTCAGGGAGAGGAATTTACTGTTAGGGGCTGGGAAGACAGGGCGGGTGTGCAGACAGGGTGCGGCAGCCAGGTGACGCCTGCTCCCATCTTCCAGCACCACTGCCGGAACTGTGGCCACATCTTCTGCAGCACGTGCTCAGGGAATGAGCTGGCCCTGCCCTCCTACCCCCGGCCGGTGCGTGTGTGTGATGGCTGCCACACGCTGCTGCTGCAGCGCTGCTCCTCATGCCCCGGCTCCTGAGGCCCAGCAGCCTCCGGCTCCCTGGACAGGGCCACATGCCACTAAGGGGACGACCACGGCTCACCAAGTCTGCTCGCAAGTGACTCAGAGGGAAGAGACAACAGATCCTTGCCCAGTTGCAGGCCCTGGAACACAGCTCACCAGATTGGAAGCTGCACAACTTTTTTCTGCCGAGCTGTATGGAATTAACTCCTCTGGATTGAAATTTCCTTCTCACTTGGCCACTTTATTGGCTTTGGCTCAGATTCTAACAATGATTTTGCTACTACCCTTTTTCACTTTTAAAGAATTCACATATTTTGCAGCAATCGTAGTATTGGGGTTAATTTATCGCCTCTCAGTGTGCCTTCCCTGCCTCAGCGTCAGAAGACTTGCCATTTCACACCCTTGTGTCTATCACTGGCCCTGCAATAAAACCATTTATTTTTCACTCTGGAGCAGACAATGAAGGTGCTTGTGTCAGCTTCACAAGTCAGCCTCTGGAGGACTCCGGGAGCAACCCCCACTGCGGTGGGGCCTCAGTGAGAGCGCTGGGCTTGAGGGGCGGGGCCTGAGAGACCCCTATGCTCAGCGGTACAGGCTGGGCTCTGCCCAGGTGAGCCAAGGACGAATGGGGCCAGCAGGTCCACAAGCAGGTGCAGAGGAAGTGCTGTAAGCCTGTCCCCCAAAGCTCAGAAGTTGCCCCCTTACAGAACAGTAGGATACCGATGATTCAGACAGGGAGTTGACTTAGCTGATTATAGATGTGGCCACCTGTGGGAAAAATCCTGGCAGTTACTTTGAATCTCAGCAGCAGCCCTGGGACAGTGTTTGTGGGCTGTGAAATTGGCTTGGAGCCTCCCGCCTGGGACCCTGGCCCTGCATGTGCTCCCCACTCCCCCCAGTGCAGAAGTCCACCTGGGTTCCGGTTAAACTGGCACCTTTGTGTTGTGCACTTGAAAGCCCCTCTGCCTGCAGGCCTCAGCTCACTCACTACTAGTCTCCACCTCCTGCCCAACCTGAGCTGTCCTGGCCCTGGCTTGCCCTGTGTGGAAGGCTCACCCACAGCCTGGAACGGATGCTATATGTATGTATGTTTTGTGCTCCTTTAACATCCATGTTACAGACAACAAATAGGGGAACCCAGGTGATTAGGTCCCAGAATCTGAGCAGCCAGCCTCCAGAACTGTGTGCCCAGCCCCACAGTGACATTCCATGCCAAAGGCTTGCACACCCGATTGATTAGGGAAGCACACAGCAGCAATAGGGCTCCTCCCTCCCTAACCTGAGCAGTCTGTCTGCTCTTACAGGGCCCAACTCATCCCCCAAAAGTTCTCAGATGGCTGCACTACCCCAAACTAGTGTGCAGTAGAGATCTGTACCTTCTCAAGCACCACCCCACTTGGACTCCAGCTTGCTGGAGAGCCTCAGCCTTCATCTACACACACAAAAGCAGATTCCCTCCCTACACGCCCTTCCCATTGCTGAGTCAGGCTCTTCCCTTCATAGTAACTTATCAACCTCACCGAACCACCCCAACCCCATAGCAACAGGTGTTCCAGATTACACACAAAGGATCCTTGTGCCAGTCACCAACAGCGAGCTGCACTGAAGAGCACTCACTTTTCTACTCAGACATCAAATATGCACCTGAACTTTGGAACCCTGTCTCTGGCCAGGTAACTTGCCCTGGACCTGAACAAGTGGGACAGATGGTGTAAGGTAAGTGCTTCTCAAGCTTGTAAACACACAGGGTGATGACCTGGGGGTGGGGGGTTTACGTTAAACTGCAGGCTCACTTGCCTGGTTTTTTTGCTCATTCCTTAAGAGCCCCCAGGTGATGCTGCAGGTCCACGGAGCCCGAATGGTTCTAGACACTTTTTTTTAGGAAGAGTTATAATTGTTGTATTTTCAAAAACATACATGGTTTTGGGAAATTTCCGCTGCTCTACTCACACCACCATCTTGGCTCCGCCTTCCTCTAGACACCTTTTTTAAGCCAAATTGTTCTTCATTAGTCTTTTAGCCTTACTCTCCAAGTTCTTAGTTCTAGTCCCTTCTCTTCCTCCAACAGACCATGTTTTTCCACAAAGGTGCTCCTTGTGTAAGAGAAGTTAACTGAAGGACCCAGGAAGGAACCCTCCTTGAGCCTTTTCAACACCAACTACCCATTTGACATTTTTTAACTCAGTCAATGTATCTCAACACCAGTGCTCCACACTGCCCCCTGAAAATTCTAAAACAAGGTACACACCTTCCTAGTGTGGTATTTTGGCGTCCCCAGCCCAATGCAGACCTTTTTCCCCACAGCCCATGTGTTCCACCGTGGCAGAGGGGATACAACAGGGCTGGTTCACCCCAGGGACCCTCATGAGCAGCCTCATGCAACGTGCCCCCTACACAATACCCGAGAAAATTTCAAGTCTAAGCAGCTTTTCAGCATATGCTCACCATACTAACCTCACCCAGAACAAAACCCTTCAGAGTAGACACACACCTGGGCTTCAAACAGCACACATCTGTATCCATAGCTATTTTAAATTCTTTCAACAAAGCTAACTTTCCGAGTCTAGAGGGATGGTGAACCAAAGGTCCCAAATTCTCGTCTAATGGGGATTCTCCAACTACACTGTTTCATCAATCCAGCCCTCATCTACAGATTCCCTCCCTATACAGCATTTCCTAGCAATTATCTAACCTATCAGAACATCTCAATTACAGATTTAAACTAGTCATGTTTACTTCTCTGAAATATGTGGCACATTCTACCTCAGGAGCTTAATAAAGGGAACAAAGTTTGCTGTTCAATGGACATTATCTTTAGAAGGCAAAAGTCTACACTAAAACCGAATGCCACCTATGAGCCAGCTCCTAAGATGCCCCATTATGAGCAAATTTCAGAGCTGCAATCAAGATTGAGGGGCAGCTCCTATCCCAACCCCTGGCCCCCAGACCCCACGCCACTCTACGAAGCTTCTGCACATGCCGAGCAAGCAATGAGGGAACCGCCGCCTACCCCTTGGCTTTGTGCAAATGCTTTAGCAAGTCACAGGCAGTTCAGAACCAGGTCCTGCGCAGCCAGGCCACACCGACAGCCCTTCCACAAGGGCCCCAAAGCTACCTTTACCTTCAGGTGCACTGGAGGGAAGTCAGTCTGAAGACAGCTACACGTCAACAGCCTCAACTGCCGAGCCTCCGCCACCCCAGGGGCGTGGGCCACTGCCACCTAAGCCACAGGCAGGAACAGAGCACCAAGCTACAGTCCACATGACACTGAAGCACAGACAAGACAAAATGCGGTCTTTAAAAGAAAAATTTATTTGACAAGTTCCACTTAGCGCAATACACCTAAATCACAATACAATCAAAGATTTAAATCAAGGCCTCAGAATTTCATACAAACACCAAGACCAAAATCCTAAAGTGTTGGTATTGCGTCTCAAAATTTTCCCCATTAACTTAAAAAAAAAAGCTTAAACTTACGTGCCTTAGATTATTAAATGAAACTAGAATTAACAAACATGCCAAATATTTCACTTTTGTAGACACAGCTCCTATATTGTTTTACAAAAAAGCATGTCTTTCAACATGCATCCCCAACAGTGTTCAATGTAATGTGGTATAAGAGCAACATTTAACATAATTCAACTGCTTTAACCTAAATACACTTACTGCTTAAGTACATCCTACAATATAACTAACTTGAGAAAAGCTGAAAGTTTAACAGTTAAACTTGGCTGTCACATCCTACATGAATGTATGTGCTCAAAAATACTGAACCTTGAGTCTTTAAAACAATCCTGATTTCAACAATTAAGAGTGAGCATCAATCACAAGCTTGTATTGCAAAACTGTTAAACTTTTTTTCTTTAAAAAAATGCTGACCAAGAGTCAGTGATCGGAATCAATTACATCCCCCATCCACCACTCATACTGGACATGCCAGCAGCCATCCCTCCCGCTCCGTTCACTTCCACAGATGCTCGGCTTCCACTACTGTAGTAGCTGCTGTTCACTGCTCCTTGGGTGCCTGCAAAGAGATCAATGTGACAAGTCAGGAGAAGTATCAGGTTACCAGTCAAATAAAACACATAACATTCCAAGAAAAAAATTTAAAAGTATACGACTACAAATGGCTGCTGTCCAGGTGGCGAGAAGCATGTTTGGGAAAGGGGACTCCCGACTCCAAACAAGTCTCAATTAACCCCTTTTCTCTGCAGTACCAACTTGCCAGACTCTTGTGCTATACCATTTAATTGGATGCTTCAGGATCAATGTGGAAAATTAAGTTTAAAGGAAAACTAGTGTTTTTCAAAAATTGCAAAATTACTTGTTTTTAAAACTAAACAAGGCATTTAAAAAAAATTTACCATAAACATTCACAATGTGTCCATCGGATGGCATATATGAATAGGGAGCACGGGGCAGTCTCTTGCTTTTCCTATTCACGGTGGGCAGGAAGTGAGCCAACAAAGTCGGACTGAACTCACTGTGCCCAAAATGGCAGCCTCCATGGAGTTAAGTCAGAGCCACTGACTGCTATGGAAGTAGTGTCCTTACAACATATCAGTATTTGCTATTGGGAATTTAAATTATATTTCTTGAGAAAATATTTACCTATGCAATGTTTGATTGAAAATCACTGGAGTTTTCCTGTAAAACTTGGTCTGCAAAAGGATTTTGTAGGGTAAGACTATAATACCAAAATCACCATTCTTTAGACCAATTGAAAAAAAAATTAGTAAAACCAATCCTAGGTTAACTAATAATAAATACGGTTCTGAACCCAACCACCATTCTACTATTTAAAATTCTCCCTCCATCTGAAATGGATTTAATGCTAACCAAAAGACAAAAAAACAATTTTCTTTAATGTTTTAATAAATGGAGACAGATGTTTTCTGGCTCAACATTATTCCAACTTTCAATAATGACTAATTTAAATTTATAGAATACTTTCCCCTCCCAATGATTAGTTCTGAAAATTAAGCTATTAAGAACTGTTACATTAGGATCAAAAGCATACAGTTAATAACCAACCCAATTTCACCAAAGAGGAGCCTGCATATTCCCAACTAAAGAAACCTGCCTAAAACTTACTCTAAGTATATAAAAAAACACACTTACCATATCCACTCATGCTGCTCTGGCCACCATAGCCGCCTCCATAACCACCACTCAGCTGCTGGCTGGCTGGGCCACCATAACTGGACTGGTTTGCTGTTAAGTTAAGAGAACATTAGAGCCTTGTTCCTTGTGCAGTGTGGTACCTGGTGGTACTGGGCTTGTAATTCTATGATTTTTCAGTCTCGATCTTACATTACTATAACCCTCTGCCTCCTACTGTCTACAGACTACCCTTTCTATCCATACATGAGCTAGTCAAACATTTTTTATAAACCAAAAGTCCAGCAGAATACACATCAGGAGGACTAAACCCACAATTCCCTAAGTAGAAGCATTTGGAGGCCTTATGAAACTGAACTGGGTGTAGTGGAGTTCCCCCCACAAATTGCTACATTAAGGTTCTGTCAATCCCCAATTACTAAACACCTAATTAAGCCCAAATGATCATGCCCCAAATGTCCAGTCATTTTGATCCTACGCTTTTGGCTAAATATAAACTTCAGATTTATGCTCCATACTTAGACACAACTAATTTTTCTCTAGTCCCCACCCCCAAAACCACCTAAAACTAGTTGGCTACAATTCTAAGCAATCTTATGCAACTCCCAACAATTTAAGCCAAACACAACTCATCGAAAACTTGCCTAAATTATGCTACACTCATTAAATATAAATTTACTTATATAATCGACTTAGATATAAAAGTTTTGGTTTTTAAAAAAAACTAACGATATTTACACAAGCCCATGCCTCCCATCATTTGGCTACCATAAGCACCACCGCTTGCTCCTGCTGTAGAATTCAAGAAGAGTTCTACATATCTGTGCTCTGAAATGAGAGAAAAGGCATACAAGGTTAGCTTAAAAAAAAAAAAAAAAAGGACACTAAATTGATATTTATACAAACTCATGCCTTCTAGCATTTGGCTACCGTAAGCACCACCGCTTGCTCCTGCTGTAGAATTCAAGAAGAGTTCTACATATCTGTGTTCTGAAATGAGAAAAAAAGAGTTTGAGTGTTGGTGAAATAAACAAGATAAGCACTTTAAAAGTTCTTACACAAGCAGATCTGTGAATTAGATTTGGTAAAGAAATTCTAACTGCTTCGCAAGTGATTTAGTTTCAAAAAGCTTGTTTTAAAACATTCACCTAAATTGCTTTTTACATGTGTCAATTATACACACTTCAAATCAATGTTTGTATCACAAACCCCTTTCAGTCGTAATTTGAAAAACCCACGAACTTTTTAAACACATACCAAAAAACTAACCTATAATCAGAGAACAAAGCGTCTGCATCCTTACTACTCCTGGTCCCCAAGACACTCGCATCACTTACGCATATTGGCTTTGTCTTTTGACATGGCCGCCACAGCATCTTCATGAGTTGCAAACTCGACATCTGCTTCACCTGTTACTCTGCCATCAGGACCAATTTCAATATGTACTCTCACAGGGTTGAGTGGTGAAAAAAACTAAAAGTATTTCAGAGAATTAAGTCAGTATCTATTATTATAAAGAACTTAATACAATTTTTAACATGATTTTCCACTTAAGTAGAAGTTTTCACAGCAATGCTGAAATAAACTACTTTTGAATAAATTCATCGTACACTTACATTATAAATGTCATTCTCAGTAGCTCTGTAAGGTAATCCTCGCATGTGTACACAGTGTCCTGTTGTGCTCTGGAAAGTGGAGCCACCATCCCCATATCTGTGATCAGACATTCCTGAAAAACAGTAATTAAGGTCTAGATTGACAAGAGTGTAAGTATCCTTCAGTTGAGAAATTCAATTCTTACCTTACCTCTTCCAAATCTATCTGACCCAAATCCATAGCCATCATTATAGCCATTGTAATCATCATAGCCTCCATAACCTGAAAGACAAAGTATCATCAATCCAACGAAACACCCAAGGAGCAGACCTCGTGACCCCTGTGCATCCCTCACATACCTCCACCGTAAGCACCACGCCTCATCCTTTCAAAGCCAGCTCCCCTGCCAATGCTGTTATACCCTCTGCCAGCTCCAGGTCTGTCATAGGGACCTGGCCGCTGCATGGCCATGAGCTTTCGTGGTGGATCATAGTGAGTTCTAACTTCAGCTCGACTGCTCTTAAAGATTTCGATATACCTAAAGCATTGTTCACAAGGGAAGGGGTGGGGGAGAGAAAACTTTAGTTCATTTCATACAGATACTCAGTTACACAAGAAAACAATGTAGTCATAGCCATGAAACTGACTAATAATTAAAGCCAGATTTCTTATATTTGCATAGGCAATGACCAGATAATCACTCAATTTTAAGATTACTTAATGTAAACTTTATAGAAAAAAATCTCCTCTAAGGCAGAGCCCAACCTTAGGGGTAAGAGAGGAGTACTGTTTCAGGAGGGAAAGATTTCCACTCAACTGTCAACATTTCATGTCTTAAATCCATGGGCAGCATGTATAGCAAGTGAGCTAAAAAGCCAGCCTCCGCCAACAGTCTAGCCCACACTACACATTTCCTTTCGCCAATACCCCAGCCTATGCTTTTAGTAGGAAATCAGCATAGGTAAGCGCATGCTTCAATGAAAAATAGTCACAAGCAAAGAGAATAAAACCTTTTGTGACAATTTCTTGAAAGCTATGCTTATTAATACATATGCAGAATATTTATAACAGCAAGAAAAAGTTTGTTGCATTTCAACTTTAAAAACAAGATCAGAAAGTATCACATTTTCTTATGGTAATATTAATTTACTAGGTGGGTGTTATTACAGCTAAAGCCAGGTTTGCACTAACTTTTTAAAGCCATAGTCTCTCAACTCCACCAATTGGGGTTAATTAGGAATCTTAGGAAATTGTGAAGTAGACCAAATTAACTGGGGACAATTTTTAAACCTAAAATTTAATCTCAATGCATCATGGACTTTGACATAGAATTGTTTTTAAAACTGGCAGAACATCAATCAACTAGGACTAGGAAATGCGTTAATTTCCTCCTTCTAAGCAGAGAGAATATGGATTTAATTGTTTACCATAAGAAAAGTGACAAATCCAACCAACCATCCATCCCCACCTGTGCCCTATTCTTTCCTTGTGTTTCTTTAGAGCCTTTTCAGCTATTTCCTGTGAAGCAAACTGCACGAAGGCCTCCCCCGTACTCCTCCCCTGGAAGTCCACCGGCAATGTTATCCCATTTGGCACGATTTCCAACCCTTCAACCCAAGGACAAATAACCCCAGTAGGGGGGCAATATTAACATCACAAGCCCAGAAATGATTCTTCTTATAGCTTTAAATAAACCAGAATTTTAACTTTAGGTGAACGGTATGCTTTCAACAAGTACTCTTTAAATATGCATTGCAGTAATATGAAGTTCCATTATTACAAAGTATTAATTCTTAACACACCCCATGGCACAGTATATATAAAAAAGAACTTCAACACAGGATGCATTAAGAATTCAACAATTAACACTCTTATCTATGTAACTTAATGTTGAGAATTACACAAGAATTTAATAAAGTTCAAGCATTAAATACAACAGTTTTACTAAATTCAAAACACCTTTTACCTCATTGTATATTTCAATGTTTTTAGTGGAACTTCAATTAAAAAATAATTTACACATTTAAACATTTTATATACAAATTGAAACAAAGCGTAATGTCATATAATTGACAAACATACAATCTAAACTTTCAACAAATAACTGATCTACACAGCACAATCATGCACTCTTATTCTCTAACAGTAGTTATGATTCACTTCTGGAAATTCCGTCTATGAAAAATCCTTTCCGTGGATACATTCCCAAGCTTACAAAAAGGACTTAAAGCACTTTCCTAGAAGATATGAAATTATGTTCATATTTAACGTTGACAGATAGCATTCAATTCTCACCAATTTAGACAAAAACAATCAAAACAGACGACTTCAAAAATTCTGGCAAATATTTAGGACTTGATAGTTATCTATTAATGAGGATTTTCATACATACTACACTGAACCATGAAAGGATTTAATTCCAGTTTATCACATCATAAATATTAATAGTATTTAAATACATGTTCTAACATTCTGCTAAACATGCAATTATAGGCTCTTCAGCATAAAAACATTCAAATACTTTAGGCCCAGAACAGTTTCAAACACTTCCTGTATTTGATACTGAAACTATGTTCAACCTACTCTTACAGTAGAATGACTTTCAGCATCATTACCTCGCTAAACCACTTGCTTCCATAGTAGTTTTTTTTTTTTTGCATGAATAGAATTAGACCTTTAGAGACATTTCTGGTCTAATGACCCAGTGTGTCTTACAGCACAGACACTTGTAATAATTAAAGCCACCTAAGTCAAACTAATCTATTATTAAGGGATCTTACCTTTAAACTTGAAGTACTTTAACAGCATTGTGAGGAAAGTAGTTAAGTTGTTGAGGACAATCCTCAAAGACTTACTCTAAGCTACAATACTAAATATAGGCAGAGTTAACATTTTGGAAGTATTTCATTTCCACCTTTAAGATGGGCTTAAATTATTTGAAGGTCTCCAGGAAGAAGAAAACATTAATTCATGTGCATATACTCAAAACTTGTTTAAATAATCTAACCTACTCCAACTTTGAGGTCTATTAAATGTTGCCAGAAGCTAGCCAGAACTCACTGCTCAGGAATGAACACGACTACATACCTGAGAAGAACTGAACAATTTCTTCCTTGCTACATCCAAAGGGGAGTCCTCTAAGTCGTACAAAGCCATCATTGGCCGTGTCAGGACTATTTGGACCAGTATGCTTCAACACCCAATCCATTTCAACGTTGTTTGACTTGAATACTGAAAGAGGTGCTTAGAATTAGTCAATTTTGGAAAGTTAGAGAAAAAAGTTCAGACTTCCTGGGTCTTTAGATAATCTAGGAAGAGCTGCCATAAACTCCCTTAGATGACCATTTCCATGCGGTCAAATACCTAAAATTCAGAAGGGGTAAGATACATCTCTATGTGTTTAATATTTACTGTTACTAGGGCAATGTAAATCAAACCTTCAACATATCTGTGTCCCATAGTTTCTCTGTCTTTTTTCAGGGCCAATTTGACTTCATCTTCTGATTCAAGTTCAACAAAAGCCTCGCCACTCGGTCTGCCTTCTCTGGTGTAGATGAAACGAATACCTTGAGCCCCATTTTGAATTTTGCAGTCTGAAAAGAAAACAACTGTCAATACATAATAATTAAAAACCACCTCTGGTTGATACAGAGGAAATGCTTAATGTCCCCACTACAAAGCAGATCATCTGCAAAGCTCAAAATGACCAAGATGTACCAATTCGTAGGATTGTTTCTGTTAATGGCAATTTTCCTCCCCTGCTCAAACTTTGTTATTCCCCATATTCCCAATCCATCATGAATATCCAGTATTCAAACCAGTCTTTTAAAGTTATCTCTTAAGTCCTTGCCACCAAAGTGTCTCCATTAAACATCCTTATTAATTTAGCGAAGTCAAGTGTGGACCTTGTGATTTTCATTAGGTTTTCTAAATGCAATTTCAAGTTTTGGTTCTAGGCATTTGACGGTTTTACCTTACTGGCAGCAACGTTACAATTTCTCCTTGGAATCCAAATTGCAGGGCCAATTACTCACCTGAAGGGGATCAGTGTTATCAAGCTAAAATGCTCCCAGTTGCAGTTAAAGTCAAACCCAGTCTTGCCCATTGTCAGGTGGGTTCCAGTGTACTTGGTTCTTGCTTTACAGGTCGTTTTCTGTTCCCAACGCTAAATTCAGATAAGTCAATGCTACAAATGTCCTTCCAAAACCTGTAGATTTCCTCCAAATATTTATCAGTCTAATCTTACCCTAATAATGAGAACAACGACATTTGGGTGCAAATTTTCAGGAAACCTACATACTGGAAAAAAACTACATAGGCAAGTAGACTTCCCTGGGCTTCAGTGTCCCCATCTGTTCAAGAACTAGATGAGCAAGAACTCTTCAATTACCAATCTTAATTAGGAAAATTGTCTGAAATTAATGTGACATTTTTTAACTTTCGAAGCAGAATGCCCCTCTCCAAGGATACAGCAAAACTGGACAATGGTTACACTTTTAAGATTTTACAAAATGGTTACTTGCCCAGCTACTGGGCAATTTTCTCAAGATGGGGGGGCCGGAAGGGGGGTCGCATTTATCCTTTCGAAAAGACTTCCACAACTCGATAATATGGGCGAATGTAGTTACCACATTGGTTTTCTTGTGAAACCTTCCTAAGAGTGTATATCAATAATACCTTTAAAATTTGTTAAGAAAACTAGACTTCCACAGACAAAACTAGCAATTAAAGGTAGGTAAAAAGTAATCTGCCCAGAGGCCCGCACCCCCCCACCCCCCGAGGGCCGGCGGGCGGGGCTTTCGCAATTTCCATTGCGTAACAGCCGCCGGCCCAGAGCAAGCAGCCCTGTGGGAATGGCTGCCGCCCGCGCTCCGCCAGGGGGCGCCACGGGCCGGCCCGCCCCGCGCCCGCCGCCTCTCCCCGCCCGCCAGCCTGTCCGCCCCGGAGGCCTCGGCCGAAAACTCCCGCCTCTGCTTCAAACTCACCAGAAAAAAAACGCTGTACTTCGTCGGCCGAGCAAGACCAGGGCAAACCCCGGACCTTCACCACGAACCCCTCTCCGCCTTCCGTGCCCAGCATCATCGTCTCCAACTGGTTCCTCGCGTCCAAACAGACTGCAAAGCGGGAATGGGGTCGTCCCCGGGTAATGTTAAAATGAAGCTGCCCTCCGCCCTCGAGGCGCCCCGCCGGCCCGCAGCACCCCGGTAATACCGAAGCCCGTGTCGAGACGCCCAACCCCGGCGACTCCAAACACCCGACACCCCCTTGTCCGGCGGTCATGCCCCTGAAGCCTCTCTGGGAACCAGGCCCCGGAGACCCAAGCTGAGAGGGCCCCGGGCTAGCGCCAGCGTGGAGGCAAAGAAATGGCGGCGGCCGCTTCCGCTCCTCCTCCTCCTCCATCTCACACAAAAGAGTCGGCGCGGCCTGTAGGCCTCGCGGCCCCGCCACGACTCGGCGAGCCACTCCTGGCTCCGAGCGGCAGCCCACATCTTGCCAAGGACCCCCAGGCTTTGCAGAGGGCTGGGGGGTAAGCAATCCTCGCAAAAAACAGCATCCTCGGGGGGCCATTGGGCGCCAAAGACAGACGACAAACACCCACCTACACCAACCACTACGGCGTGGCTGAAAAGAAATGGCCAGCAGGCGCCTGCGCAACCTAAATAAGGCCTTTTTGAACAAGCTCTGCGCACGCGCAACCAGGTACCCGCACCGCCCACTTGCGTCACACAAAGATCGAACGCATGCGTGATTTTATGAGCCGGCCTTCCTCCAACCAGCAAGTTATTATGCGCGCGCGATTTGTGATCAACTTCTTCACCGCCATTAACTCGCCAGGCATTTTTGCGCCTGCGCCTTCCCGCGATTATTAAACGAGCCTTCGCCGTTTAGCATTTAGTTTCCTGCGCATGCGCCTTCTTCAAACCGTTCTCGCTTTACCCGCCAGAGTGGGGGAGGGGAATGGCGGCAGTCAGCTCCGCGTAGGGGCAGTATGGTAGTCCCAGGCTCTGGGTTGTAAGAAGGTGACTGTTTTCCTATCCCTACCACAGCCTGTTATCCGCGCTCCTAGGCGACTTTAAGGGACAGGCGGTTCCCGCCCTCGCGCCGCGTGTACTCCCTTTCTCCCTAAAGCGAGCCTGTCACCCTCGGCCTCCTGGGGGCTGCGGGGCTGCGGACTTACCGTCCCCGAAGGCACCCCCGCGGCTCCTGGAGCACGTCCAGACCGTGTGTGCCTCCACTTGCCCTTACCTGCCTCCGTTGGGCCTTGGGCCCCGACCGCGCGGGGTCCCAGTGCTCGGGTCTCAGTCCTGTACCCCGCTTTTGACCTAACGTACTCGCACCCTGCGAACCCCGCTGCTGCGCCCCCGGGTCGGCGGGCCCTGAACGCCGTGGGGCGCTCGCACGAGACGGGTAGCGGGATGCCGCGCCTCGAGGGCGCCGGGAGAGTCCCCGGTGCGCGCCGGCCTCGGCCCTCTGGGGCTGTTTCTCGCTTAATTCTCCCAAGACTAAGTAGGTACCGTTACGTCCGTTTCCTGGGCAGAGACAGTGGGAAAGGACCCAAGGTCACCTCGTTGTGCGCACAAGGCACAGAGACGGTGGTGGTAACGGTTTCCAGCAGCACTGTGGGAAATTGTGGCCTCCCAGGCGTCCCCTTCTCTGATCTTGCCTGGCCGCCACCTCAGGGTGTAAATTAACAAGGCAGTGTTGGTCAATGGATGGTTTTAGTGCTACCAGGCAAGATGCGGGCAAAGCATGTCCCTGCCCCCAGTACAGTAGTCTGGAAGCCAAGTCCAGTTTTGACAGGTTTCTGAAAAGAAGAAGACATTCAAGGAATAAAGGGGGAGGGCGATCCAAGACAAGATCCCAGGGCCGGATCTTGAAATAATCCTAGAAGGCCATGCATGTAGGCCTAGGCAAGGGTGTTCACGCCAAGCTCACCGGAAGGCATTCGGCTGGGAACAATAGGAGGTATTTGTCAGGAAATTTCGGTAGCTGGGAGTGGGGTTTGGGGGACGACACAGATGAAGCAGGCAGGATGAATTGCCTGCCCTCAAGTGCAGAAGGAGCTAGTGAAAATAGAAGGCAGCTTTGTCTCTAGGTGATTCACAAGCAAGGAGAACAATTCTTGGTCTTGATACTCTCTCCAAGCCATCAGAAAGCCACCTCCCAGAGGGAAAAACCCTTATCCCCTGTAAAAAAATATATATGTTTTTACCTTCCAACAATGTGCCACACTTCTAAAATGTTTATTTTACCTTATTTTTCCCAAAATTGCCTGGGATTTTCTTTGATAATAAGTGTAAATGTAATACATAATCATCATAAAAAGATTAGATTTCCTTAGGGTAGATTTCTAAAAGTAAAATTATTCATGAAAGGATTCGAGTGTTTTAGGGCTACTAATAATAAAGGTTATAGAACTTGACAACCCTCTGTGGTGTGCAAGGGTTCCATATCTCCCAGTTTGGCTGGCACTGAAATTTCCTTTCCTCTACTCTGCTAATTGAATACCAAGAAAAACCATATCTTTATTTGCATCTGCTTGATTACTACTGAGGAAGAATAAATTTTCTACATTCATAGCTAATTCCCTCATATAATCGTCAGTTCTACTTCTTTCTCCAATGATCTTTCGGTCTTTATTAAGGCTATTAACCCTTGGCAATAGTTGTCCCGTTTTTCTGTTCACTTGCTTTTAGTTGTTGTTTGTTTAATGTTTGACAGAAGCTTTTAATTTTGATGAAGCCAAGCGGTAGATACTTTTGAATTTATGCTTAGAAAGCCCTTCCCCATACAGAGATGAAGCACATATGTGTTCATCTAACTTTTTCTTCAATTTAAAGGACTTTTTCACAGTTTAACTTCTCTAAAATAGGGATGTGTCTTAAAAATCAGTGGCATGTTGTAGTTTAACTGGCAGCATTTTTTCTTAGTAATACATAAAATAATGGTGGGTCTTAAAATTGATGACATCTTAGACTTGGTGGTATCTGGTATGTTCTTTTTATTTAATTTTTGTGATGACAGCCATTAAAATTTTGTTTTTATCATTTTCTTATGCAGAAACGTTTGTGATATGTAAGGAAAAAACAATGCAAAACTAACATATCAACCATGTAGAACCGTGTTACTACTACATTAAAACACTGGCTAAAGAAATGCAAATTAAATAAAATAACAATCTAATACCTTCTGCCACTAATTTTCCAAGTAATGACCATTAAAAAGAGTAACGGGGAAAGAATGCAGGGAGGTGCCATGCACGCACTTTGGCTGAAATGTAAATTGGTACACTCTCTCTGAAGGGCTATTGGCAATATATTCAAAGTTTAAAAAATAGACATCCCTTTTGGCCCATACATTCCACTTCACTTTTGCACAGATTTAATTACAAGACTGTTATCGCAGCATGAAATGTAGAGATTTCAGAAAACAACTTAAAAGTGTGTTGACATTGTTTTTCATGTGAAACCTTCATAAGAGTATATCAATACCTTTTTTAAAAAGTGAGGTGTTTTGAATAAATTTCGGTACGTCTTTATTATGCACTCTCACCTGGGGCAATATCGTGTAACAGACAAAAATTGGTTGTGGGGATGTGGGGGGAGGGGGACGAATACATCTGAGCTATGCTTCGTGGCCACAGTACCTAAAAAGATACACAGCATATCTGTGCTATTAACATTTCATGAGGGAGAAATAAGGGAGGAAAGGGTCTAAAAAGGCTCCTTCAGGTGACGCTCATGAAACAAAAGTTGACAGAAACTGATCTATATAAATGGAATACTCCAGTTATTAAAAATGGTGATGTGTAAGTATATTTGGGGGAAGATATTTACAATATTCGTTCAGTAAAAAAAAAATTAAACTATTACAGTATGCCTGTTTTCTGAAATGTGTAATTACACCCATGCAGAGAAAAAAAAATATATATATATATATATTATGTATGTATCTGGAAAACATAAACCAAAATGTTTATTGGTACTTAACTGTAGGTGGCGGGAGTGTGGTGGTTTGTTTTGGTTGTGGTTCTCGGTATTTTCAACTGTCTTTACGCTGGTAATACGTTTTACTTGTAGCTTTAAACTACACTTCCGTGAGTGGTCAGAACCGAGCGCCAGGACGCGCGTTTCTCCCCTCGCTGCGGGAACCGCCGCGCCCGCGGCCCTGGGTCGTGCTCAGGGGCGGGGGCCACATTTTGAAGCTGGAGACTGAAAGCCACGGAGGGTCCCGGGTCAGAGTCCAGGGAGGGGGCCCCAGGCCCGTCCGTACCGGTCCGGGGCCGCGTGACTCTGCCCTTCCAAGTGCGACATCAACGGCTGCGTCCGCCTCGCCCGGGATCCGAAACCGTGTAAACTTCTCGGCACGAGCGCGGACGCTTGTGCGCTGGAAACAAAGGCGCGCTGAGCCGCGCCCGGCGCGGGAGGCGGAGCGGCCGGGCCCGCCCGCAGGAGGGGGGCCGCCGCGGACGCCGGCCTGGAAATGGGAACCCAGCGCGCCCTCTTGGGTTGGCTCGGGGCATCTCCTCCAGGCGGCGTGTGACAACCACTGGGCGAGAACCTTCTAGGTAGTGGCCCCGGTTTCCCAAGGCTTCAGCTGGGTCGCTCACCGTGGTTCAGTCCGTCGGTCAAAACGTACTGGTGGCTAATATCAGTCCTTACATTTTTAAATGTTTTATTATAGTAAAATATACATATCCGAAAAGTTACGTTTTAAACCTTTTTAAGTGTACAATCCAGTGATGTTAAGCACATTCGCCTTGTGAAAATACCACCACTATCCATCTCCAGAACTTTCTCATTTTCTCCGAGACTCTACCATTTTAACACTAACTCCCCAGACTCCATCCCTCAGCCCCCGTTAGCCTCTAATTCTGCTGTCTGTCCCTAGGAATTTGCCTGTTCTAGGAATCTAAGTGGAATCCTACAGCTTTTGTCCTTCTGTGTAGGCTTTATTTCACTTAACACAATGTTTTCAGGGTCTCTCCATGTTGTAGCGTGTGTCAGAGTTCCCTTACTTTTTAAAACTGAACACTATTCTGTTGTATGTTTACAGTACATTTTGTTTATCCATTAACCCATTAATGGACATTTGGATTGTTTCCACCTTTTAGCTATTATGAATAATGCTGCTCTGAGTTTTAGGTGTACAAGCATATGTTTGAGTCCTGCTTTCCCTTCTTTTCAGGTGAATTGCTAGATCATATGTAATTTTATGTTTAACTTTTTGAAGAATAGCCAAACTTTTCCACAGACTAAACTTTCCACCCGCAATGGAAGAGGCTTCCAATTTCTCCACGTGCTCCCCAACATTGCTATTTTGTTGTTTTGTTTACTATAGTAGCCGTCCTAATGAGTGTGAAGTGGTAGCTCACTGTGGTTTTGATGTGCATTTCCCTAATGATTAGTGAATTTGAGCATTTTTTCACGTGCGTGTCAGCTATTTGTATGTCTCCTTTGGAGACATGTCTGTTCAAGTCCTCTATTCAATTGGGTTTTTTGTGGTTATTGAGTTTAGAGGGTTTTATATTTCTGGATATTAATTCCTTATCAGATATATGACTTGCAGATAATTTATCTCATGACGTGGGTTATTGAGTCTCTGTAATTTCATTCGCTTTTTGGAGGTTCCTTGACACAGTGTTTACTAGCGTCTTGCATATTCATTCATTCACCCAACAAATGTCCCAGTGCATTCTGTGTGCCATGCTCTGGGCTGAGCACTGCAGGCATGATCACAGGAGAAAAAAGTCCCTGGAGGAGCTTGCTGTTTAGAGCGGGAGATGAACAAAAAAATGAATTATGCAATTCAGTCCATGACTACAGATTTTGGCAAGTCTGTGCAGAATAGGGAGACCCCTGAAGTAATTAGGGGATTAGAGAAAGTGATGCCCAAAGTGGGATTCTAACCAGGTCCAGGCAGGGCAGAGTGATTTGGTGGAGGGAACTGCACTTTGAGGCTAGGAGACCAGAATGCAGGAGTGGCAGCCTCAGGCCAGATGGGCAGGGAGGGGTGGGCTCTACTCCGCGGCAGGAAACCACGGACAGCTCAGGCTGCCCAGTGAAGGGATGCGATTTATATACCCTAAGATTACTCTTGCTGCTGTGCTTCCAATAGTGTAATAAGGAGTCCTCCTTCCTCCCTGCCTCCTGCCTCCTACTCAGAGGCACTGCTTGGCCCCAGATGTCATTCCTCCATTGCGTGATGAATGCAGTTGATCTCCCTGGCTGGTCACTCTCACCCAGTCAGACTGATTTTTCCTTTCTTGCAAACAGCTTTATTGGGATATTCACGTACCATACAATTTTTTTTTCACATAGTCACAGAGTTGTGCAATCATCAGCACATTCTAGGTGAGGAACATTTTCATTGCCTAAAAAAAGAAACCCCTTACCTGTTACCAGTCCCAACTGATCTTTCAAAACTGCAAAATGAGACCATGTAACTCCCCTGCTTTAAATCCTTCAGTGGCTCTTACCAAACTTCAGATTGAGTCATTCCTCTGCCATGGTCCCTCATGGTGTAACTCCTATGCATCTGCCCATCTTCTTCTCATTACCCTCCATCCCCTTCTCTACCTGCCAGCCATGCTGACCACCTTTCTGCTCTTGTCCAGCCATGGGCCTTTACAAAGGGGGTTCCCCCGCCTGCAGCACTCTCTCCCAAATGCTCATTATCACCAGCTCCTTCCCTGGGTCTCTCTCAAATTCCTCTATTCAGTTCCTTCATAGCATTTTTACACTCTGTGGTTATTTTATTTATGTGATTACTTTATCTTGTCTATTCCCCACACTAGAATATAGGTGATATGGCTAGCACCGATGGCGTGCCTGGCATGTAGTCCCAATCAACAAGTAAGGATTGGATGACAGGAGAATTAAGAGAACAGAGAGGACATGTGAAGGTCAATGTCCTTGAATGGATGAAGGCGCAGTTCACGAAGATGGGGAGAGCTCAAGGCAGGCAGAAAGGAAGGAGCATGTCAGTATATTCATTTGAACCTGTTTAATTTGATATGGCTCCAAGACAGCCAAGTGGAGATGCCATATAAGCAGCTGGAGTTTTATGAGTTTCAAGCTAAAAAGAGTAGCCTAGGCCAGATATATATCTGGATCTCACTGACTATAGAGGATATTTAAAATATTCCAGATGCATAAAGGGGCTCACTTTTCAGAAGATGCCCTTTGGGATTCCAACATCAGGCATCACAGACATTTGTTAATGGACTGGGTGGTTGTGTCAATGAAAGAATGAATGAATGGGAGCAACCAGCAGAGGAAACTGAAAAGGAGTGGCTGGAGAGATGGACAAAGCCTGAGAAGCACTAGGATGACATAGGAAACAAGAGGACAGGGTTACGGGTGGAAGAGTGTGATCCACAGCATCAAACGCTGGTGAGAGGACTCAAAAGAGAGAGGAACTAAGACCCTGGATTTTGACAATGTAGAGACCACTAGCACCTTTAGCAAGAGCAGTTTAGGTCACACAGAAGGGGTGGGAGCCAGAATACAATGCAGAGAAGATTAAGGGCAGGCAAATGCAATACCAGCGCAGCCTTCCGAGGATGTCCTATAATCTGCTTTGGTCTAAGCCACTAAGTTTGTGTTAGTAATAACAGTTTGCGTTAGTTTCCTGTTGCAGCAGTAACGGGAAACTAATACAGTGTTTATTCCAGGAAATAAGGTTAGGTCATTTTCCCACAAAGAAGAAGAAAAATCCTGTGATTATATCCATGGGTACTCAAAAAGGCACTTGACCGAATTTCCTACTCCTAATCAAATCACACAGTAAATAGAAATAGAAGGAATATCCTCAGGTATGATAAAGATTATCTACCAAAACTCAGAAGTGTACAGCCACCTGAATGGAGATATTAAGGTTGTTTCCACTGAAATCTGGAGCAGGGATACCCACTACCGTTGGAGATTGTGTTGGAGCATCTAGCTAGGCAATGCAGTTAGAACTGGTTTAAATGAGTTTAAAGTTCAGTTGGAGGAACAAATGCATTAGTGGATCCCAGAACACAGTACTGTGAATAGAAGAATGTATTGGAGTGGGGCTGGCCAAGAAGTAGATGAGAAGAACTCAGAAATAGTTGCAGTTACATACAGGAAATTCAGAGATGGCTAGGAAGGTGTTTATGTTGAGCGGACAAAGAGATGATTAATTTCATGGATGGTGCTGACATTACTGGCCATGCTTATGGGGAAAAAAGAACAACAAAAACTGGACTAACCCAGAGGCTGTCAACTAGGGGGGATTTTGCTGCCAGAAGACATTGGCAATTTCTGGTGATGTTTTTGGTTCTCACAACAGGGGGCTGCTGCTGGCTAGTGGGTAGAGGCCAGGGGTGGCTGCTACACATCCTATTACACACAGGGCAGTCCCCACAGCAAAGAATTATCTGGCCCCAAATGTCAATAATGCCCTGAAAACCTGAGAAGTCCTGTTCTAAAATAACACAAAATGCTAAATATCTTTCCAATATTTGTTCATATAAATATATAAAATATATTTCTGATATATGTTCAAGATTCCATAATGAATATTTCAGGATAAAACAAGATATTTGAAGAAAAACCAGAAGAATATTTATATACTTCGGGGGTGGGAAAAAAAAAAAACCTCCCTTTAAAAAGTCTGGAAACCAAACAGCCAAAAAGAAAAGGTAGGTTTGACTGCACACAAATTTTTAATTTGCCTAGACAAAGAAATAAATAATTCTAATAATAAAAGAAATAAGCAAAGAATAGGCTGAGGAAGCATTTATGAAATATGTGAAACACAAGGAGTCAAAATCCCATATCTGCAATTGTACCTACAAGTTTTTTTTTACAGACCAGTAAGAAAACAAGACAAAACCTAAAGCTTCTGGATAGGTTTCAACCACACACGTAGTCAGAGAAATGCAAAGTAAAACAGCAGTACGATTGGCTAAGGTTACAAAGTCATTTGAGTCCACAATCTCTTATCCCCAATCCAAAATTCATCAAGTCCTGAAACCCTGAAAGCTGTTTTGGCTTTGCTAAGATTGAGGCCAATTCATTTAGCAGCAAGATTCACCTGAGCTAATACACGGATTTGCAGTCTTAACACATCTTGCTTGGTGAGGATATTTTCTATAGCCTGCTGCCAAACCCACGAGCCAGTTAGTTAATGTGTTTGATTAGGAGCAGCTGCCTCAGAACCCACTGGGATGTCATACGATTTCCTAAAATCCAGATGTCTTGCCAATGGGTTTCAGCCCCAGGCAAGTTCGCTATGGATTCAATGTGACCAAAGAAATTGACAGCAGAACGTTCTTTGGGGTGAAAGAGCTTGTTCTCCCAGCGGTAGGTGGAGCACTAGCGTCTCTGCCTCTATGCAGAGCACTGGGCCTAGCTCTCTATATAGCAAAATAATAGCTTATTGCCTAAAGGTGTGGAAGCAGTAGCCTAGCAACAGGCCAGTTACATCATCAGGTGGTTTAAGTTCAGTGAGGATCCTGGCCATAGGAACCCCAACTTCCCCGCACCAGAAAACTCCACATTCTGAAACACATGTAAGGATTTTGAATAAGAGTTTATAGATCTGTAATCTCTAGGGCTGGCAAGGATGCAGAGCGAGAGCAGCTTGCATTGACTACCTTTCAAATATTAAAACAACCTTACATTCCTGGGATAACTCCTACTCCATCATGATGCATTATCTTTTTACATAACATTGGATTTGACTTGCTAATATTTTATTAGGGTGTTTAAGTCTATATTCACAAGGGCTATTGGTCTGTGATCTCCTTTTTGTCATCTCTTTGCTAGCTATTGTCTGCTTGTGTGAGATTGGTGTTTATTTCTTCTTGATAAAAATTGACCGGTGAAACCATCTGGGCTTGGATTTTTCTTTTGGGGAAGGTTTGGATAACAAATTCAACTTCTCCATCTGTGTTTCTTTGTAACAGTCCGCCCCAGCAGGCAGGCATCCCCAAAACCTCCAAGGGCAGAGCTTGGTTACGTGCTCAGCCCCAGCCAGCTGAGGCCAGGGAGGTGGCTCTGCTGTGTTTGGCTTAGACAAGTGAGGATCTCTCCCTGAACCAGGACAGGGGCAGCTTCTCCAAAAGTGGGACCCAGTCACACCTCTGTTAACAAAGAAGTGGGGAATGAACAGGGATTATGTAGGCAACCCAGTGGTTGCTACAGAATGAGACAGGAGAAAGGAAGACAATTTGACAGACAGAGGAATTACCCTAAGGGGCAAATTAAATCTGGAAAGACTCTCACAGAAGTGAGAAGAAGGTTTGCTGTTTTCCTGCAGTAGGAATGGGGCTCCCAGCAGGCATGCTCACAAATTGAAAACAAAGTTTTTCCTATTTAACTTCCAGTGTGTGCCTAACACCCCACTTCTACCCCCTCTGCCTTTCCCTCATATTGGTGCAGATGGCAATGTTCAGTAAAGGCTTGCAACCATTCTTAACTACCACTTGTGATATGCAACAGAAAAACAAATGGGATGGGGAGAGGCTGGCTTACAGGGCAAGGGGCAGGGTGCCCTCCAAGAGGGAGGAGAGGCTCCCACTACAGCTCTGTGGAGAGGCCTGATGCCCCAGAGAGCTGCAGCCCCTCCAGGCTGGGGCTCCCAGGGAGGCTGTGCAGAGGTGCACCACGGACAATGACAGGCTAGCCCTAACTGAAGGGCTGTGACCTCCTCACCCCCGGGCCAGAGTGGGTGGGCTCAAACCATCCTCAGTTCAGTTTGAATGTGAACCAGGGCCTTGACCTGCTATCCATCTTTCAGGAGTAAATTCTGGATTCTCAGGACTCACAGTCTCAAGGGAAATCATCTATCTGCTGGTTTGCTAGTTTGCCTGTACCCTGTTTTGTTTCAGGAAAGATTTTGGATGCATTAGAATGGGCTAGGTTAGGCTGCCATAACAACCCCAAATATCCGGGGCTTAACACAACAATGTTGATTTTTCACCGTTCATAGTACCATCCATCCGAGACTGGGCAGATCCTGCTCCATCTCCTTCAAGGGCTGAGGCAGATGGAGCCTCCACCACTGCGACCCTTGGAGGCTTCTGTCCAGAAGTGACATTTGTACTTCTGCCAACAGCTTATTAACCAAATAAGCCATGTGGCCAAACCTTTCCTCAAGAGTCCAGGAAACAAAACCTTTCCATGGGCAGGGAAGGAGAAGGACTGGAAACATCAGTGAACAATGGGAATGACCACCCTGGGTGGGTCACCTGTGTTGATATACAAAATAGAGCATCTGCTTGGTAGCACCACTAAGTTTCTTAGCCTGTAAACAGTCACCTCAGTCATTACCTGCCCAATCAATCAATGAATCAGTCAGGAGGCGTGGCAGCGTCCACAGAGAGCCTTGTCAGTCCCAATGCACATAACCCCATCCCTTTCTTACCCTCCAACACCCTCCCTCCAGGTTCTCCCCATTCAGGGCTGACTCTGTCAGTGATAAGCCTTTGTCTTTTGGTCCTGTAATTTGACAAATAAGTATTTTAGGGTTGCATTATTAAGAAGTCAAATGAGTCTGAGTAATATGAGACTTCCCTTTGGCCCTGGGCTAGCATAAAAGATCAAAGGAAACCCCGGTCAGTCCAAGGGCTGGACAGAGTCACTCAGAGTAGGAAGGAATTGGTTGGGAGTACCTTCCAGCTAGCAGAAGGAACCACGCTGGGAGGGATAGTCACAAGAAGGAGTTAGTGAAGGGAGGAGAGAGGGCATGCAAGGCAAGGTAGGCAGTCGGATTCGATGACTACTTCAGAGCCACACCTCCTGGCCTGGTGCTTCACCATCTGTCTCACGAGGGCCTCTCAGCCATTCCAAATCTCCAAAAAACCGGCTCGGAGATGTGTATAGAGATCCAGAGATCTGGGGCACGTCCAGATCCAGTGCACCTTCTCCACTCCAGCAGGTCAAAGAGCCAAGAGGAACACTAGAGCTGCAAGCTCCAGCAAAGAAAGGGGGAGCTGTACTCCAAGGGCCAGCTCGGGGAGAAGCTTTGGGCTTCTGGCTAGTGAGGCACCCAGGGGAGAGGAGTCGCCCAGAGTCTCAAAGCAGCCTCAGGAGCAGGAACTTGCGAACCAACCCCAAGCTCTTAGGCGAGCAGGGAAGATGCCGCCCTTCTAGGACACAACACGCTTCGGGCCGCACGCGTCCAGCAGGGGGCGCTCGACCCCCGCGCTCCCCGCTGCGAACCCTGGTGAAGGCAGGCGGGTGCGCAGGGCCTCCGGAGGCGGTAAGCGCTTTCCAGGCTCGCTCGCCCATTGAAAATGGTTGAATACTATTGTCCCTGGTTCCCACTGTGGAACTGCACTGGGACGGAGTAAGGATTGTTGCTTTTCATTTCAAACTGCTCTGTAAAGACAAAACATACTGTTGACACCTTTACAAGCTTGTATTCATTTGATGGAGTGCGCCGTCCCGTATCTGATTTGGCCTGGGTTCCCCTCAAAGCAGAGCCTATGAGGAGTTGATTTAGGAGATGACAGGGAGTGTAAGTGACCAGGAGAGGATAGAGAGCCGACATAACTCATTCCGAGGTGGCCTTCGTGTTCAGTCCCCCAGGACATTCTGGGCACTCTATGCACCCATCTCAGAACCATCCTCAGGAGGAATTTATCCCTGGGTCCTGACCCCCTCCTCCAGGACAGGCCTGAAGGGAAAGTGTGCAAACCCTGCCCAGCCGGGTCTCCTGGTAAGGGCTGGAATAAAAGGTGAGCGGGAGGGTCTGAGTAGGTGCATATGATCTCAGGACCCCCCCCACCCCGCGGGAGAAGGGACCTGAAGGAAGCAAGGGGACCTAAGGAAGCCGCCCGCAATGACTACCCACCCCTCCATTTCAGGGCCATTTATACCAAGGTGTGTGTTTGAGAGCAATTCAGGGCAGTGGGATTGCTTGATTAAGGGGTAAAGACACATGCAGCTTTGTCACCTGTTGTCAGATTTTCATAGGCAACCGGAGTCTGTCCCGTTTTGCATCCCCCTCTCACCCGCAACCTGAGTGCCTGCTTCCCCACAGCCTTGCCAGCAGAGGATGTTGCAAACTCTTGGTTTTTTGCTGATCTAAGAGATGAGAAATGACCTCTCAGTACATTTTAATTTTGCATTTCTATTATTATGAGCAAGACTGAGCATCCCACTTTATGCATAAAGCTTTTCCTCACTCTAGGCTTTCCACTGCTGTGTTAATTTTGTTAGCGAAAGACAGGAAACACGAAGCCACCATGAGACACCATCTCACACTCATTAGGATGGCTACTATTCAAAAACAAAACAAAATCAGAAAATAACAAGCGACGGAACGCTTGTGTGCTCTGTGGGAATGCAAAATGATGCAGTCACTGTGGAAAATGATGCAGTATGGTGCTTCCTAAAATAATTTGACAGAATACCGTATGATCCAGCAAATCCATTGGGTATGAACCCTAAGGAATTGGAAGCAGGGTCTCGAAGAGATATTTGTACACTCATGTTTAAAGCAGCACTACTCGCAATAGCCAAAACATAGAAGCGATTTACGTGTCCACTGACAGGCGAATAGAGAAACAAAATGTGGTCTATCACACAACAGAATATTATTCAGCCTTAAAAAGCAAGGACATTCTGACATATGCTACAACACAGATGAAACTTGAGGATGTTATGCCAGTGACAAAAGGACATCGTATGATTCCACTTCTATGAGGTTTCCGGAGGAGTTAAAATCATAGACACAGAAAGTAGGATGTTGGTTGCTGGGGACTGCAGAGAGGGTGAAATAGGAAGTTGTTTAATGGGGACAGAGTTGCAGTTTTGCAAGGTGAAAAGAGTTCTGAGATGGATGGTGGTGGGGATGGTTGTGCAATACTGTGCATGTTTCTCAATGGCGCTGAACTGTGCCCTTAAAATAATTAAGATGGTAAATTTTACATTATGTAAATTTCACCATAATTTTTTTAAAAGACAAGAAATAAGAAACTATAAATATGAACAACAGACTGTTGTTTACCATTAGGAAGGGGCTGAGGGGATGGGTAAACTAGGCAAAGGGAATAAAGAGGTGCAAACTGAGAACTGTAAAATAAGTTAGTCACAGGAATGGAAGTACAACATGTAGAATATAACCAGTAATATTGTAATATCTTGGTATGGTGACTACATTTACTGTAATAAGCATCTACTAATGTATATAATTAATGAGTCCCCCTGTTGTACATTTGAAACCAATCTAATTTTGTATATCAACTTTATTCCAATAAAAAAGAAAACTTCTTCATAAAATAAACAAAATGAACCCCAAAAGATGAGACATTGAATACATAGCAGAATAGATTGTGCTGCACTCACTCAGTAGAATACAGTACAGCTCTAAAAAAGAATGAGACATCTCTGTGTCCTGCTGCCATATGACCTCCAGGATATGTCACTCAGTGAAGACAGCAAGTGGTTTTACAGGTTTTATAATACACCACAGTAACTAGGAAAAGGTGGAAATACAAATATACAGGCTTATATTTTCAAATAGAAACCATGCAAGGATTAAAAAATAAATAAAAACATTTCCTACAGGGGGAGGAAGGATGAGGGAGAAGAGACAGAGGTACAGCTAGACCTCTTCCCACCTAGCAAGCTTCATAGTTTTGTAACTGAAAACATGTGAATGTGCACACATTTTTTTAAAAATTTAATCAATATGGAGTTAGTTGGATTGGTTTCTCTGCAACTTTGATAAATATAGCCTGAGGGGGCATGGCTGGTGATTTTTTAGATTTCTTCCACTAGAATGGGTACAATAAAAAGTTTTTTTTAAATAAAACAGAAAATAACAAGTATTGATGAGGAGAAATCAGAACCTTCAGACATTGCTAGTAGGAATGTAAAGTGGTATCTGCTTTGGAAAATTGTCTTCTTCAAAAATTTAAACACAGAGTTAGCATACTAAAGAAAAATGAAAACTCATATCTGCACAAAGACTTGCACTTGGATGTTCATAGCAGCTTTATTTATAATAGCTCCCAAACTGGGAACAACCCAAATTTCCACCAACAGGTGAATGGATAAACAAATTGAGGTATTTCCATGCAACAGAATACTACTGTGTCATAAAAAGGAAGGCTGATCTGAACAGAGACACAGATGAATCTCTAATTATGCAAAGTAGAGGACAATCGTTTTTTTAAAGTACATAGTGCATTATTCCATGTGCAGAAAATTCTGGAAAGTGATAACTAATATTATAAAGCAGATCAGTGGTGCCCAGGGGGAAGCATAGGAGGGAAGGAATAGGGGGCATAAGGAATTTGGGGGGATGAGGACAATGTTCATTATCCTGATTGTAGTGATGGCTTCATGGACATAAAGATCTTTAAAAATTCATCAAACTCTACACTTTAAACATGTGCTGTCAATGGTTCATAAAATAGGATGAGATAATAAACAATACTTAAAAATTTTAAAACAACAAACGTTGGATATTTTGGGTGGGTATCTTCCATCTAGTTAGAAATTCCTTTCTGCTTTTACATCCTAGTAAGAATTTTTCTTTTAAGTGGAGTACTTACCAAATACTTTTGTGGCATCTATTAAGATTATCATATGGCTTTTCTCCTTTAATGTGTTTATACAGCATATTACATGTATAGGTTTTCTGATATTAATTCACCTTTCTATTCCTGGAATAAATTCAACTTGATCATAACACACAATCATTTTAATATACTGTTGATTTCGATTTACTAATAATTTGTGGGGATTTCTGCATTTATCTTTTTCTTAGTAATGTAATTGCTTCTGTCTTCCTGGTGAGAATGGCCAATGATTTTCTTTTTCACACAGTCCTGGCCTGGCTTTGCTCTCAAGGTTATACTGGCTTTGAGCTGAGAAAGAGTCTCTTTCTGTTCTCTGGAAGAGTTTGTTCTTTTACGGTTAGAATGATCCATTCTTTGACAGTTGAGTGTATCTTGCCTATGAAACCATCTGGGCTTGGTATTTTCTTTGTGGAGAGATTTCTAATTACTAACTAAATTTCTTTAGTGATTACGAAGAAAACTCAGGCTTTCTTTTTCCCCTTCTTTTGAAAAAAAAACTTATTACAAAATTTTCAACCACATGCAAATTTAGAAAGAAGAGAACCAACCCTCACCCAGCTTCTATAATCAACAACTTATGACCCATCCTTTTTCATCTATACCTCCACACACTTGCCCTCCCTAGGCACATCCTAGACAATTGGGAAACAAATTCCAAACATCTTATCTTTTTTTCTGTAAATATTCCAGTAAGGGTCTCTAAAAGATGAGGATTTTAAAAACACAAAATATAACCTTTGCATATTATACCTACACTAATTTAACAATTCCATAAAAGTGTCAAATATTCAGTCTATTTTCATCTTTCCCTGATTATCTTATGTTGCCTTTGTTGGTGTTTTTGTTGGTTTTGTTCTATTTGTTTTTAGTTTATTTGAAAATCAGGGGCCATTATTGGCTGGTGTGTCTCTTGCTGCTTCATAGGCCTGCTCAGGGCTAGAGGGTCCAGGCCCTCCTATCTGCCTTTCACTTCTCAGGCCACTCCCAGACCCTACTCAGGGGTCTCCTGCACCCTAAGCCAACCATTGTAGAGTATGGGTCTGCTGGTGCAGCCCCAGGACTCAGATCTCAGGTCTCTTTGGGGCACACAGAGGCCCCAAGACCACACCTCCCTTACTTCAGTTCAGCCCTGGACACAGACCAGTTGAAAATGGATAATTTGATGGTACTGCAGTTGTGTTAAGTTTTTGTAGGTGCAGCATATTGGGAGGGACCCAAAAGCAGCAGAGAGGCCATAGGTTGCAGCACCCAAGGACGCAGGGCCAAGCCTCCTGCTCCAGGGCTCCAGGGGCAGCCCATGCCAATTCCAGCCATAGGCTACTCCTGCTCCCAGGCACCACAGAGACCCCCTCCTTCCCTGTCAGCACTTTCTTGGTGACCAAGCAGGCTCTGTGGCCTTTGCTCCCTGCACAGGCCTGTCTGGCTCCCACAGGCTTCCATGGTAATCTCCTCCCACATGTGTGCAGATGCACATGGGACACCATGGCACAGGCTTCTGAGCAATCTAGCTTCCATTCCAGATGCATCTGAGAACTGACTCGTGCAAGGCCTCCCAGACTGGCCAGGTGAGGGGGCCGTCCTGGTAGGAGCGGTGCCAGGAGCATGAGAGAGGAGACACACATGTCAGAGCTGACAGGTGAGGCAGGAACAAGGGTAAAGTGACTGTGGGAAGCTCTTGGGAGCTGAGCTAGATGGGAAAATGGGTCAGGGCTGTGAGCACTTTGCTGCTGGTCAGACACAGGGCAAGCAAGTGGTTTTCTGGCAAACGGCCAGGCCAGCCAAGATCAGACAGCTGGACTCCCCTGGGCACAGCCCACCCCAGCCAGTGCAGGGCCAGTGCATTGGTGCTCCTGGGCGCATGACTACCTTCTCCACCTGCTGGCGCTGTACGGACTCTTCGGCCCTCTACCCTACACATGTTCCTACAAGCACTTCTGTTATGGGATCTGCTGGTTTTCTTTCTGGAGAGGTACTGATTTTTTCAGATATAGTCTGATTTTTCCTTTTTTTTTTTTTTTCAACACATGTGTCTTTGAAGAGTGTTTTAAATGCAGATCAGAGTGGTAAACATCTTATTTCACTAAAATAACATGGATCTTACCCACCTGTTCAACTAGCAACTTAGAAACACCTTTCATACATGTGTATTCAGACATTCTGTCCATTGAAGTTCACAGTGCTGACAATCATTGTTTGAAATAACACAGGATCTGAATCTCACATGCAACTAACATTCTTAGAAACAGCCTTTTTTATACATGCCTTTTTTCTTGAAATATAGTTGATATATGACATCCTATTCATTTCAGATGTATATTGTGACTTGATAATTATATATGTTACAAAATGCTCACAATCAGTGTAGTCACCACTGTCAGCATATGAAGAAATTACAAAATGGTTGACTATGTTCCCTATGTGAACTTTCATCTCCATGACTAATTTATTTTCTAATTGGATGTTGGTACATCTTTATCCCCTTCACCTATTTCACCCACCCCACCCCAACCCTAGTTTTCCTTTTAATAGCTGTGCTGATTCTTATGCTCCTCTGGCTAATATTTCATTCTGGACCCCAATCTCACCATAAGATCCCCTAACAATTTTTTTCTTTTTTCTAGTGTGGTAAAATGTCATAAAATTGGTGATCTTAACCATTCTTTAGATGTGCAGCTCAGTGGTATTAAATACATTCACTTTGTTGTGCAAACACCCCCACCATCCTTCTCCAAAATCCTTTTCATCCTGCAAAACAGAAACCACTGACCGTGTTTACCAGCCTGTGACAGTCCCAGCTGCTATCTGTTACCTGGCCAGTGGGACTGGCTGACAGACAGGGTGCTGTGGCTGCAGGTAGAGGTCCTGGTCTTGTCACTGCTGCCTGCTGAGCCTGCTTTGGGTCTGGGATTTGCCCCATTATGGACTGTGTCCCCCCAAATTTGTATGTCAAAACCCTACCTCCCAGTGTGATGGTATCAGGAGGAGGATGCTGGCAGGTGATGAGGTCATGACGTGGAGCTCTCACGGAGAGCTTGCCTCCCACCTCTGCTCCGGGCCATGTGAGGACATGAGAAGCTGGCCATCTGCAGGAGAGCAATCACCTGAGCCTGCTGGCACCCACATCGTGGACTTCCAGCCTCCAGCCTCCAACCTCCAGAACCATGAGTTACAAACTTCTGTTGTTTACAAGATACCAAATCTATGACATTTGATGAAAGCAGCCTGAACTAAGACATCCCTAAAGGGTCTGAGTTGGGTCCATCACTGCCACATTTCTCATTGATGCCTACAACCTGGTCTCCTTGTCTTTGCAGCTGGTACAGATCTCACTCCATGCTCTTGGGTATGCAGGAAATATGGTTTTTAAATGTGTTCCTATAATCCAGTTTGTCTACCAAACCTTCCACTCTACTGCAGGTAGAACCTTAACTTCAGTTATGTGGCGCTCCCCCCACCTACCTTTCACTAGGATGTATCTAAATGCTGGCCTAACGCTAAGGCATGTTAGCGGCAGGAGTCTCAGATCGCCACCACAGCTCTCAGCCTTGTTCCGCAGCCCTTTCTACCCTGCCTCCCCTAGCTGCCTATTTATTTTGCCCCTGTGAACACCACTATCTGTTGCCATCATTGCCAAAGGTCTTTGAGAAGCAAGGTGCCCGCAGTCGCCATTCCAATCTTCTGCAAAGTATGGTAAAGATGCCTTCCTGGCTTCTGGTGGGTAAATATCACCATCCAGAATGGTTAAATGCCATTGTAGAGTCCCGTCATCCCCAAGGACACTAGGGAGCCCGGTTCCATGGCAACATCTCCTGCTGCCAGCCCTTGGCCTGAGGGTCCCAGCCAACAGCACCTTCCCAATGCCGCAATGCCCCCCTCACTGTCACATTCTCCTGCCTTCAGGAAGGGAGCAGCTCCCAGAGATCAAAGGCAAACGGCCAATCTTCTGGTTTCCTGTAATAAGCCCTTAGTATTCCCACTCCCCTCAGCTTTCAGACCCCTTTAAAACTCAGCCGAGCCAGTCTGGCATCTCCACCTCATGGACTGTTGGCCGCCATGGTGTCCCAGCTTCCACAGTCATGTGCTAGCATGTAAGGACAAGCTCCAGGAGTTCTTGGCAGGACTTTGAGTCTTCAGTTCTGGGAAATGCTCCCCTATTAATCAACTCTCTGCCCAGTCTTATATATCCCACCCCATCTGGCACCTTGAAGACCCACTCTTAGGTGTGAGTCCCCAGCTGCTGTTAGACATGTCCTATAACTTTCTGGGTGACAGAGTTACTTCCCCTACAGTAGGGACTGTGCTTCACTGCTTGGACCATGGTGACAGCCAATCCTGGTTATTGGTCTGGAGGTGATGAGAGGAGGTGATCTTGAGAAGGATTAGCATCATTTTATAAGACAGTCACCTGAGGTGAGATCTTTGCATTGTCTCCAGGCAAAACATGGCTCTTCTGAAGGGGAAGAGGCAGCTGCCGCTGGTCAGGAGGGTTCCAGGGTCCTGGAGACTCATGGTTCTTAGGAATATCCACCCAGACAGCCCCCATGCCAGGCCTTAGGATCCCACCCCTCCCCTTGAAAAGCCCCGACTTCAGTATAGGCCAACCGTTGAGGATGCACAGGTCTTCTCTAGAAGTATTTGGAGCACTAATGAATGTTCAGCCCTTTTCCACATAGCGATACAGCAGAGAACAGAATAAAAAATCTAATGGAGCTTATAATCTGGTGAGGGAGAGACTGACAATATATAGCAAGTCGAATAGTAACAGATGCTAGAAAACAAAACAGGAGAGGAAGCTAAGTCGTGCTTGTTCAGCTGGGGTGGGGAGAAGGCATGCTCTTTTAAATACCGTCACTGGGGAAAACCTCACTGGAAAGGGGCCATTTAAGCAGACAACTGAAGGAAGTGAGTACAATCAGCAAGACCTGAGGAGCAGCTGTGAGGCAGAAGGGAAGGGAAATCCAGAGGGTGGTGCCCCCGCAGCCAAAGAAAGAGTGTCTCAAGGAGGCGGGGTCGGCTGCATGAAATGCTGCCAATGGCCTGCGGTGAGGATGGAGAGTTGGCCACAGGATTTAGCAAGGCTGGAGGCCAGTGGCATCCTTGGCAAGAACAGGCTGGGGAGAGCAGGGGTCGGGATGAGAAATCCAAAGTTTGGGGATTTTAAGGGCAAAGAGGGAGAGGGCGGAACTGACGACAGAGAATGTAAGCAGCGTTTTGGAGTTCATTTATAAAGGGAAGCAGAGAAACGGGGCCATAGCTGGAAGGTAATGTAGCCACAAGAAAAGATAGTTTTCTAAGCGGGAGACCTACCAGGATCTCTGCTCCCATTTCCCTTCATCTCTCCTCTTGCTGCAGACAAACTACAGCCTTCTCGACCTCCCTCCTCAAGCCCAAAAATACTTTTTGCAAAGCTCTGTTCCCCAGAGGGTTCTGAGCTGTAGGAGGCAAAAGCCATAAAGAGTCCTTTATTCCCACCTTCTGCCCTGTCACATCCCTCCCTGGGGCAACGAGCTTTGCTTCCTCAGTCAAAGGGTATAACATTCCGGAGCTGAAAGAACAAAGTCAGATATCAAAATATCATGCTGCCCCACTTAATCTAGGCCCTTTATCCACTTGGATGCCTCCCCACCCCAAACTTAGGGCTGCCTGCCTGCCTGCCGCTGGTGTGGCTGGGCAAACACTTTTCTCTAGACTGCCTGCTTTCAAGTCCCCTGGCCAAAGCACTAGTCTCTAAACTTTAGGCATTCTTGAGTTGCCTTTATGACTTTTGCTATTTCCCCATACTACATAGAGTTTTTACTTAATGTTTTTATGGAAAGCACTTTCCTCCTTTAAAAATTTTTTTTTATTATGGTAAAATTCACACAACATAAAACTCACTGTTTTAAAGTGCACAGTTCAGTGGCTTTCAGAACATTCACAATGTTGTGCAACTGTTTCCACCATAGCTCCAGACCATTTTTCATCTCCCCAAAAGGAAACCCGCACCAGTTAAACAGTCACTCCTTCCCCGACCCCCGCTCCACCTGTCCCTGGTAACCACCAATCTACTTTCCGTCTCGGGATTTGCCTCTTCTAGATATTTTATATAACTAAATCATGCAATTTGAGGTCCATTGTGTCTGGTTTCTTTCACTTAGAATGGCTTCTCCATTTGTGCCTTCTTATATGTTTAATTTTTTTTTTTCCTGCTGTATTGTTTGGGTTTCTTCTCATTTCCTTTTCTGTGTATTATTTTAGTTATTTTAAAAGGAAATTTTATTTCACCAGTATAATATTTTAAATACTTGTATTTAATCTATTTTAATATAAGTACAGAATTATTAAAATACAGAGGAGCACTGGTCAAGCATCTTCTTTTCTTTATAGTCAGTCACCTTTATTCCAGGGCTAGAACAAGGCCACGCACACTGCAGAGGTGCACAGGATAGGGGCTCTTACAGCTGTACAGGGGGCAGGAGCACTCTGCCCTGCTCTCTCCTAACATACCCTGACTGGAAGGACAGTTCATGCTCATTTCCTCCACTCCCAGTTCTACAGTTGCCTCTCTCTCCTTGAGGGAGAAGTCAGACAGGGCTGGGAAACTGAGGACAGTCCATTAAGGCCAAACTGGAGTACTCAAGGTGTATGTGTTGAAGACAGGTGTCCACAGCAGTGGCCAGGGGGACAGGCAAGCTGGGTGGGGATAGGAAGGTGCTCTCCAACCAGTCTGGCTTCTTGCCTCTTTCCAAAGCTAGGCTGCCTCTCCCACTTAAGTTTTTTCCCCACATCCTAAAGGCTCCTAACTTAAAACTTTCCCTAAAAAGTCTCTTGAGATTGAATGTAAATTTAAAGTTAAAAATGAGTTATATTTTGTTTTGACTGTGTAGCAGTTTGCTCTGTCCCTCCCTTCACTGTGGCATTCCCCTCCACCCCATCTCTGGCCTAGACAATAAGTTAATACTAGACACCACAAAAAACTACAGACACAGCAGTGCAGGTTTAATATGCATATATGTAGAATATATATGTACACACAGTATGGTCAAGGTATGGAGGGCATCTTGGGACAGGCAGGAGGCTGGGCTCACTGGATTCTAGTGATCTGGCTAACAGGTATCCACAAGCCCAAGATGCCAGGACGTTGGGGGAGAGGGGTTCCCATGGCCCCTCCTGGGTGGAACTGGGGATCAGTGCAAAGGAAAACCCTGTATTTAGTGCTTTCCCTTCTTTCTCGCTTGGGGTGTTTTAGGCGAGGGAGACAGGGAAGGTTGCCTGCAATTCCCATGCTGGGACCCTGTACATGGGGCAGGATTGGAGTTAAAATGAAGGATCTAATTCCCCAACTTCCCTAGTTCAGGGTCAGTATGTGCAACAGTCTGAGTAGGGATAGAGGGGCCCTCTCTGCCCTCACCCCCCTCTCAGGCCCAGTGGGCCATTGTCTTGCAATTGGGTTTGAGCTCCAGGCAAGTTTGCTATGGATTCAATGTGTCCAAAAAAATTGACAGCAAAACGTTCTTGGGGTGAAAGGGTTATACCCAACTTTATTTCCAGGTGGCAGGTGAGTCACTAAAATCCCTTTCACTCAGAGCGAGTCTGCATGCAGCAAACCAGTCTCTGCCTCTGGGCCTCTCTGCCCGCACAGTTATTCCACACAGCCGTCCTCTGGGCCTCTCTCCTCGGCGCTGCCACCACTCCAGCCTCTGCTCAGCTCTCCTGCAGCCTTGCAGCCATACCACTGTGATGCACCGAGAGTACTGGGTGAAGCTCTTTATAGTCAACAGCCATGTATTGCCCACAGGTGTGCAGTGAGCTAGTCAACCAGGTTCAGGTGAGAATCCTGGCTACAGGAACTCTCATTTTATCCACAGCCATGCTCCCAGCACAGGCTCCCCAGAACAGAGGTGGGGGTGGGTACCCAATGCTGGGTGCTCGGTGGGCCTCAAACTTTGGGGCCAGGAAAGGATCCAGTGGTCTCTCTCATTACATTCCTGACTCCACCCATGGCAGGCTCATGAGCAGAAAGGGGCCTGCTTGCCCAGGCCCTCCACCCTGAGGGACATCTGGAGGCAACTCCTCAGCCAGGCCAGCACAGGGGTGCACACACTGAGCTTGGCTTTCCTCTGCCCCTTTCAGGTGGGCTTGGGTAGCCTCACCTTCCCTCCCAATGCTTTTCATGAGATCCACCCCCATCTACATGTCTCACCCCCACCTCAGCAACCCAATGTAGGAAAATACAGGTGTTTTCTGATCCCACATTTTAGAGATGTGGGGGAACAGGGACAAAAGGGAAGGAGGAGGAATGTGCCTTGTCTTGCCAATGGGTTTCAGCCCTGGGCAAGTTCACTATGGATTCAGTGTGACCAAAGAAATTTACAGCAAAACATTCTTGGGGTGAAAGGGTTATACTCAACTTTATTTCCAGGTGGCAGGTCAGTCACTAGAATCCTGTTCACTCAGAGCGAGTCTGCAGGCAGCAAGCTGGTCTCTGCCTCTGGGCCCCTCTGTCCGCACAGCCATCCCACACAGCCAGCTTCTGGGCCTCTGCTCTGCTCTCCTGCAGCCTTGCAGCCCTGCCACAGTGACATGCCCAGAGCACTGGGCGGAGCTCTTTATATAGAGTCAATAGCCATGTATTGCCCACAGGTGTGCAGAGAGCTAGTCAACCAGGGCCAGGTGAGAATCCTGGCCACAGGAGCTCTCATTTTATCCATATGCCTATTTCTATTTGCATAGAAATAGCTCCCACCTTCCCATAGAGCGGGGAAACCAAGCCACTCCTCCCCAGCCCCTCATAAGGAGAAACTAGATAGACAGAACAGCCCCAGCATGCACACGGTAAGGGGATTAGGACCAGGTTAGCAAGCGGGTAGATTGGGGTGGGGGAAGGGAATGGTTCAGTGAAGGCCCACCTTCCTCTCCTTCCTACCCCTTGCCTGGGTTTTCTTCCATGGAGGAGCCATTTGATGATCTCTTCCTCAGAGGACTGCCAGAGAATGTTTTTGTACTTCTTGGCACTGGGGATACAAGTTGGCTTGTTGTCCAGCTCATCCTCCTCAGAGATCTTCAGAACACAGGGTTCTGTACTCAACCACCATAGGGAGTGTAAGGCTGGAGGCACTGGAGGGAGGGGTGAGCACCTCGGACACTGATGACGTGCCAAAGTCCCCAGCTGCTGCCGCCTCCCAACCTCTCAGCGGGATTAGTTGGGGAGTGGCGCAGACATGGGGAACCAGCCCTCAAAAGCAGAGGCTCAGACCCCACTGCAGTGTCTCATTTCTAATCTGGCTACTCTATTTGTCCCGGGAAGTTCACAAACGGAAGCTAGTCTTTCTTTGCTCTGAGACTGGGCCTCAGTATCCCTTGGATAATCAATCTCGCTGGCCCCCTGAGGGAACTTTCAATTTTAGCCTTCTCACCGACTTAACTAATTATTGCCACTGGAGCAGAAAGTGGGGTGAAATCCCATATGTGCAGGCCTTTTGGACTTTGCGCACCCACCCAGATCTGTGTCTTAAGTGTTCTCCTTCCCAAGTTTTGTTGGCCCAGGCCTCCGCCAAGGACCGCCGAGCTCTACCCCTCCTATTACTGGGAGGCTCTTCTCTGATGGGCTCGGCGGAAGATCTCGACTACCCCCCTTCCCGCTCCTCCAGGCCCACCGCGGGGGCCGGCTCCCTTTCTCAATGTTCATGTCCTCACCCCTCTTCCTCCTCTCTCTCTCTCTCTCCACCATCTTGTTCCCCTTCTCTTCCGGTCTCTCCACCATCTTGTCCCCCTTCTCTTCCCGCCTCTTCTCTTCCGGTCTCTCCACCATCTTGTCCCCCTTCTCTTCCCACCTCTTCTCTTCCAGTCTCTCCACCATCTTGTTCCCCTTCTCTTCTGGTCACGCCACCATCTTGTTCCACAGGTGCCAACTCCCATTCAGATAAAATGGATAAAACTTCCCCATATCCTGGTCCCCAGCCTTCAAGTTCTGTATCAATTCCCAGGTTGTATCCCCCACTACCAGTGTCGCCTCCTCCATCCCCTCCTTCAAATCTGCTGCCGTCTTACTCGCTGCAGCTGGCACCCAAATGGTCTAGCCCTCCCGTAACCCACTCTAAGTCACAGCAGTCTCAAGCTCATGTGATGGCTCCTCTGAGGGAGGTGGCAGGGGCTGAAGGGGTGGTGCAGGTTCATGTTCTCTTTTCCCTGGCAGACTTGTCCCAAGTAGAACAATGATTGGGGTCCTTCTCCTCCAACCCCATAATGTTCACCAAACAGTTTAAATATCTCACTCAAGCTTACAAGCTCACTTGGCACGATGGACATGTAGTCCTCCAATCCACCCTAACTCCAGAAGAATATGACAGTGTCACGGCAGCGGCACAACACTGCCAATGAAGCCCACACCACAGATGAACGGGAACCTATGGGCAGAGAAGCTGTTCCTCTACAGGAACCCCTGTGAGATTATAATTCTTCCAAGGGTGAGGCATGCTGAGATCACATGGTTCACTACTTGTTGGCAGGTATGAACTCAACTGCCCAAAAGGCCATCAATTATTATAAGCTTAGAGAGATTACCCAGAGGCCTGATGAGAACCCGTCAGAATTCCTCAAGTGCCTCAAGGAAACCCTAGGGGCTTTTACTAAGATTGACCCGGCTTCAGCATTGGGTTCCTCCTGGCCATGCATTTTATAACTCAGTCGGCTCCCAACATCAGGTGCAAGCTTAAAAAGGCTGAGGATGGTCCCCCAGACCCCTCTAGGAGACCTGGTAGATATGCATTTAAAGTTTTTCATGCCCGAGAGGACAAGAGCGAGAGGAGGTCAGCTGCCTGACTGGCAGAACAGACTCGTGCCATAACAGCTGCTCTGTGGCCGGCTCATGGAGATCGTCGGGGTGTCCCTGAAGATCGACTCGAACCTCCAGGCCCTTGCTTTCGGTGTGGCGAAGAAGGGCACTGGGCATGGAAGTGCCCCAACCCACACAGACTGACCAAACCATGCCCCAGCTGTGGTAAGCAAGGTCATTGGAAAGTAGACTGTCCACTAGGGGGTGGTCCTCCTCCAGCGGCAGAGCCCTGCGGGGGGCGAATGCCCTCGGAAGACTACCCTTCAGACCTGCTGGGCATCCTCAAAGATTGAAGACACCTGGACTCGGACACCCCCATCACCCTTGCTGAGCCCAGGGCCAAGCTGTGGGTAGCAGGTAAGCCCATCTCCTTCTTGGTGGACGTGGGGGCTACCTACTCTGTTCTCCCCTCCTTTAAAGGGCTTTTATACCCCACCAAAGTCTCTGTAGTTGGAGTCATGGGAACCCTCTCCAAGCCTCTAGAGACAGGCCTGGGGGCCTGCACTTTTCAAGGTATCCCGTTTACCCATTCCTTTCTGGTCACGCCTTCCTGTCCCACCCCTCTGTTAGGACAGGATCTGCTCTATAAGTTAGGAGCCTCCTCTATTTCCCTCCCACCTTTTGAATGCTTAGGTTCCCTCATTGCTTTAGTCGGCGAAGAAGGATTGGACAGCAGGGACCTGAGTCTCCCAACTCCCTGGACTGCTGTCAATATGGTCGTGTGGGACATCTCCACCCCCGTGGTGGCAACCCACCACACCCCGGTTTTAATACGCCTTAAAGACCCATCCCACTTCCCTTCTTGGCCTCAATTTCCTATTTTGCAGGCTCACCAAAGGGGACTACAGCCTATTGTTAATCGTCTGCTCTCGCAGGGGCTTTTAGTACTGACTAACTCTCCATGTAATACTCCCATCTTGCTGGTAAAAAAGCCTTCTGGAGTGTATTGCCTCGTTCAGGACCTCCGAATAATTAATAAGGCTGTTATTCCCTTACACTCAGTAGTGCCTAACCCATATACTCTTCTGTCTCAGGTCCCTTCCAGTACCTCTCATTTTACTGTACTGGACCTTAAAGATGCCTTTTTCACTATACCTCTCCACTCAGACTCGCAGCCGCTATTTGCCTTCACATGGGAGGACCCTGACACCTGTCGATCTAGACAACTGACCTGAACAGTTCTACCTCAAGGTTTTAGAGATAGCCCCCATCTTTTTGGACAGGCCCTGGCAGAGGACCTCTCGCAAAATTCAATGGGCGAGAGTACTCTCCTCCAATACGTGGATGATCTTTTACTTTGCAGCCCCTCAAAGGAGGCCTCAGTTCTGGACACCACATCTCTTCTTAATTTCCTGGCAGACCTGGGGTACAGGGTATCCCTGGCCAAAGCACAGCTGTCTCTACCCCAAGTTACATACCTCAGGCCAACTCTAACTCCCACCACTAAAGCCCTAATGGCAGGCTGAGTGGCTGCGATTAAAGCTCTCTTGCCACCAACTTCAGGAGCTGAGATACTATCCTTTCTAGGATTGGTAGGGTTTTTTAGACACTGGGTGCCTAACTTTGCCCTTCTGGCCAGACTGCTCTATGCGACTGACACAGAGACTCCTACTGGGCCGCTAACTGCACCCACCAAGGTGGCTTCTTCTTTCAATCAGTTGTGGGATGCATTGCTCTCATCCCCCCCGTTAATGCTCCCCAACTTAACTAAGCCCTTTACCCTATATACAGCAGAGAGGGCAGGGGTGGCAACCAGAGTGCTGGTACATTCAGTGGGGCCGGGGTACCGTCCCATTGCCTTTCTCTCCAAACAGTTGGATACCACCGCCAGGGGGTGGCAGCCTTGCCTCCGAGCCCTGGCAGCTGCAGGAAGTCTGGCCTGAGAAGCCCTGAAATTAGCGCTCCAACAGCCCATTACTGTGTATTCCTCACACCGGTTACAAGATCTTTTAAGTCATAAATCCCTGGCCTCCTTGAGCCCTTCAAGGGTATAGGAATTCCATCTTCTGTTCATTGAACATCCACAGGTAACCCTACAAGTCTCTCTACCCCTTAACCTAGCTTCCTTGCTTCCTGTCAGAGATCAGGCAGATCAGCCCACTCATTCCTGTGTAGAGATTGTAGAGGCTCTTGAAAAACCTAGAGAGGGCCTACAAGACGTGTCCCTCGAAGACCCTGACTTGACTTTTTTCGTGGACGGAAGCTCGGTGAAGGGGAGTGATGGGGTGCGAAGGGCAGCCTATGCAGTGGTGACTCTGTCACAGGTAATAGAAGCAAACCTACTCCCATCTGGGACCACCTCCCAGAAAGCCAAATTAGTGGCTCTTACCTGGGCATTACAGCTGGCAGCCGGGAAGAGGGCCACAATTTATACTGACTCTGAATATGCCTTCCTAATTACACACACTCATGCTGCGATTTGGAAGGAAAGGGGCTTCCTTACCACCAAGGTAACCCCAATCATCAATGGTAGGGCTATCAGCCATCTGCTACCGGCCCTACAGGATCCCAAAGAAGTGGCCATCGTGCATTGTAAGGGACATCAGACTGGAAACAATCCAGTAACCAGAGGTAATGCTTTGGCAGATGCCACAGCCCAACAGCTGACATCCAAGTCTAGCCAACCCTCTGTGCTGTTTCTTTCCCCCTCTCTATTGCCCCAATACCCCGATGATGAACGGCAACTGCTTCTACATCAAGGGGGGATGTTGGGAGATCAGGGATGGATATACCTCGGGGGATGAATTGCCCTCCCCCAAGCTCAAGGCAGAGATAGCATATCCAAAATTCATCAGTTTCTACACATTGGGCTGGAGGCCATGCACCGGTTTCTGTCCCCCATATTTGCCCCTTATGGTCTCCGCAAGGCAATAGATCAGGTGCACCAGACCTGCACTACTTGTCAATGCGTCTCATCTCAGGGTGCTCTGAAGACCCGGATGGCCCTCCACCAGATGAGGGGAACAATTGCCGGACAGGACTGGCAGGTTGATTTCACCCACATGCCTAAGCATAAAAAGCTCTGGTATTTACTAGTTCTGATTGATACCTTTTCAGGGTAGATTGAAGCCTTCCTCACCAGCCAGGAAACTGCTTCGGTAGTGGCACAGACATTGGTGGCACATATAATCCCCTGTTTTGGCCTGCCTACCTCACTACAGTCAAACAACGGGCCTGCTTTCATCTCTCGGGTCACTCAGAAAACAGCCTAGGCTCTCAATATCAGCTGGAACCTCCATATACCCTATCCCCAGTCATCTGGTAAGGTCGAAAGGGCTAACGGTCTCCTAAAGGACCAACTAACTAAGCTGTCTCTGGAGATAAAACTCTCATGGCCTGACCTTCTCCCTGTTGCCCTTGCCCGACTGCATGCAGCCCCTCGGGGGCCTTCTGGGTTGAGTGCATTTGAATCGATGTATGGTAGACCCTTTTTCTTTTTTTTTTTAATTTTTAATAATTATTTTTTATTGAAGGGTAGTTGATGCACAGTATTACATTACATTAGTTTCAAGTGTACAACACAGTGGTAGAACATTTATATACATAATTCTAGGTTCCAGCTATCACCCTACCAAGCTGTTACAATATCTTGACTATATTCCTTATGCTATACATTATATCCCGGTTACTTATTTATTTTACCATTGGAAGTCTGTCCATTTTTTTGTGTGTGTGAGGGCATCTCTCATATTTATTGATCAAATGGTTGTTAATGACAATAAAATTCTGTATAGGGCAGTCAATGCTCAATGCACAATCATTAATCCACCCCAAGCCTAATTTTCATCAGTCTCCAATCTTCTGAGGCATAACAAACAAGTTCTTACATGGAGAACAAATTCTTACATAATGAATAAGTTACATAGTGAACAGTACAAGGGCAGTCATCACAGAAACTTTCGGTTTTGCTCATGCATTATGAACACTGAACAGTCGGTTCAAATATGAATACGCATTTGGTTTTTATACTTGATTTATATGTGGATACCACATTTCTCTCTTTATTATTATTATTTTTAATAAAATGCTGAAGTGGTAGGTAGATACAAGATAAAGGTAGAAAACATAGTTTAGTGTTGTAAGAGAGCAAATGTAGATGATCAGGTGTGTGCCTGTAGACTATGTGTTAATCCAAGCTAGACCAGGGCAATAAAACATCCACAGATGCAGAAGATTTCTCTCAGAACAGGGGGGGTGAGGTTCTAAGCCTCACCTCTGTTGATCCCCAATTTCTCAAATGATGGCCCCCCTGCGACTGTGCCTGTCTTAGGTTGTTCCTCCCTTGAGGAATCTTACCCGTCTCTGACTAACCAGTCATCTTCCGGGGCCATACAGGGAAATGTGAAGTTGGTAAGTGAGAGGGAAGCCTTATTGTTTGAAAAGGATAGCTTTTTACTTCTTTGCATATTTATGCCCTGTGGCTTCTATGCCCAGCATTTGTCTTGAGGTATCTTTACCACTTGGAAGAATTATGATACTCAGTAAATTTGATATGAGGCACGAATTCTATTTAAGGGTTGTAATTAGGAAGGAAGAAGAAAAGCTATAGAAGTAGCAGGCAGAAGAAAACATGGGAAGATTGATTATTTCTTTGACATATCTTCTTGTAGAGTAACTTCAGCATATATAGGTTTTAAGCTACTACTTAAATTGCGCACACACATTAACATAATAGGAGTATAGTTACATAACCAAAGCATATCTGTAATTACCAGCCATCTCCAGTGAAACCAAGAAAACCAGTTAGGCACCTTAGACATTTGTGAAAACTTATCTATGATATGGTGGATATTGTCCAACTGAACTTGAACAGTCTGAGAGAAATCAGACAAATTAAAACAACCCATTCCTGGGGAACGTTCACATCCCTTATGTTCTTTTAACAGTAAATAGTCTGTAGTTGTAAGACTTTGGAGCACTACAATTTGCACTTCTCCAAATTCTTGGTTGAGTTCCAACAGTATAGATCCAGTCAAATTTGTTGTTTTACTGTATGCACAGGCCAGCTTAGATATCTCCTTCATTCCCATGGCAAGTCCAGGAACTGGTGGGATGAGTGCATCTACAGCTGTAGCAGTGCGTGGATCTTTGTTGGGGTTTTTTGATGATCATCTTCTGGCATGAGTCTTCCAGAGAGTGCAGATGTTGGAAGTTCTTTTTCATATCGTATCTTAGTTCATTTTCGGGGTAGCCCAATTAGGCTTTGATCCTCTGTATAAACACAAACAGACCCTTTGCCTACACTTTTATATGCCCTCTATACCCTTGTGTAGAACTCGTTGGAGGTTACCACACAGGAAATGCCCTTTTTTTTTTTTTTGGTATCACTAATCTACACTTACATGATGAATATTATGTTTACTAGGCTCTCCCCTATACCAGGTCTCCCCTATAAACCCCTTTACAGTCACTGTCCATCAGCATAGCAAAATGCTGTAGAATCACTACTTGCCTTCTCTGTGTTGTACAGCCCTCCCTTTTCTCCTACCCCCCATGCATGTTAATCTTAATGCCCCCCTACTTCTCCCCCCCTTATCCCTCCCTACTCACCCATCCTCCCCAGTCCCTTTCCCTTTGGTACCTGTTAGTTCATTCTTGAGTTCTGTGATTCTGCTGCTGTTTTGTTCCTTCAGTTTTTCCTTTGTTCTTATATACCACAGATAAGTGAAATCATTTGGTATTTCTCTTTCTCCGCTTGGCTTGTTTCACTGAGCATAAGACCCTCCAGCTCCATCCATGTTGCTGCAAATGGTTGGATTTGCCCTTTTCTTATGGCTGAGTAGTATTCCATTGTGTATATGTACCACTTCTTTATCCATTCATCTATTGATGGACATTTAGGTTGCTTCCAATTCTTGGCTATTGTAAATAGTGCTGCAATAAACATAGGGGTGCATCTGTCTTTCTCAAACTTGATTGCTGCGTTCTTAGGGTAAATTCCTAGGAGTGGAATTCCTGGGTCAAATGGTAAGTCTGTTTTGAGCCTTTTGATGTACCTCCATACTGCTTTCCACAATGGATGAACTAACTTACATTCCCACCAGCAGTGTAGGAGGGTTCCCCTTTCTCCACAGCCTCGCCAACATTTGTTGTTGTTTGTCTTTTGGATGGCAGCCATCCTTACTGGTGTGAGGTGATACCTCATTGTAGTTTTAATTTGCATTTCTCTGATAATTAGCGATGTGGAGCATCTTTTCATGTGTCTGTTGGCCATCTGTATTTCTTTTTTGGAGAACTGTGTGTTCAGTTCCTCTGCCCATTTTTTAATTGGGTTATTTGTATTTTGTTTGTTGAGGCGTGTGAGCTCCCTATATATTCTGGACATCAAGCCTTTATCAGATGTGTCATTTTCAAATATATTCTCCCATACTGTAGGGATCCTTCTTGTTCTATTGATGGTGTCTTTTGCTGTACAGAAGCTTTTCAGCTTAATATAGTCCCACTTACTCATTTTTGCTGTTGTTTTCCTTGCCCGGGGAGATATGTTCAAGAAGAGGTCACTCATGTTTATGTCTAAGAGGTTTTTGCCTATGTTTTCTTCCAAGAGTTTAATGGTTTCATGGCTTACATTCAGGTCTTTGATCCATTTTGAGTTTACTTTTGTATATGGGGTTAGACAATGGTCCAGTTTCATTCTCCTACATGTAGCTGTCCAGTTTTGCCAGCACCACCTGTTGAAGAGACTGTCATTTCGCCATTGTATGTCCATGGCTCCTTTATCAAATATTAATTGACCATATATGTCTGGGTTAATGTCTGGATTCTCTAGTCTGTTCCATTGGTCTGTGGCTCTGCTCTTGTGCCAGTACCAAATTGTCTTGATTACTATGGCTTTATAGTAGAGCTTGAAGTTGGGGAGTGAGATCCCCCCTACTTTATTCTTCTTTCTCAGGATTGCTTTGGCTATTCGGGGTCTTTGGTGTTTCCATATGAATTTTTGAATTATTTGTTCCAGTTCATTGAAGAATGTTGCTGGTAGTTTCATAGGGATTGCATCAAATCTGTATATTGCTTTGGGCAGGATGGCCATTTTGACGATATTAATTCTTCCTAGCCACGAGCATGGGATGAGTTTCCATCTGTTAGTGTCCCCTTTAATTTCTCTTAAGAGTGACTTGTAGTTTTCAGAGTATAAGTCTTTCACTTCTTTGGTTAGGTTTATTCCTAGGTATTTTATTTTTTTGGATGCAATTGTGAATGGAGTTGTTTTCCTGATTTCTCTTTCTGTTGGTTCATTGTTAGTATATAGGAAAGCCACAGATTTCTGTGTGTTGATTTTGTATCCTGCAACTTTGCTGTATTCCGATATCAGTTCTAGTAGTTTTGGGGTGGAGTCTTTAGGGTTTTTTATGTACAGTATCATGTCATCTGCAAATAGTGACAGTTTAACTTCTTCTTTACCAATCTGGATTCCTTGTATTTCTTTATTTTGTCTGATTGCCGTGGCTAGGACCTCCAGTACTATGTTAAATAACAGTGGAGAGAGTGGGCATCCCTGTCTAGTTCCCGATCTCAGAGGAAATGCTTTCAGCTTCTCGCTGTTCAATATAATGTTGGCTGTGGGTTTATCATAGATGGCCTTTATTATGTTGAGGTACTTGCCCTCTATTCCCATTTTGCTGAGAGTTTTTATCATGAATGGATGTTGAACTTTGTCAAATGCTTTTTCAGCATCTATGGAGATGATCATGTGGTTTTTGTCTTTCTTTTTGTTGATGTGGTGGATGATGTTGATGGACTTTCGAATGTTGTACCATCCTTGCTTCCCTGGGATGAATCCCACTTGGTCATGGTGTATGATCCTTTTGATGTATTTTTGAATTCGGTTTGCTAATATTTTGTTGAGTATTTTTGCATCTACATTCATCAGGGATATTGGTCTGTAGTTTTCTTTTTTGGTGGGGTCTTTGCCTGGTTTTGGTATTAGGGTGATGTTAGCTTCATAGAATGAGTTTGGGAGTATCCCCTCCTCCTCTATTTTTTGGAAAACTTTAAGGAGAATGGGTATTATGTCTTCCCTGTATGTCTGATAAAATTCCGAGGTAAATCCATCTGGCCCGGGGGTTTTGTTCTTTGGTAGTTTTTTGATTACCGCTTCAATTTCGTTGCTGGTAATTGGTCTGTTTAGATTTTCTGTTTCTTCCTGGGTCAATCTTGGAAGGTTATATTTTTCTAGGAAGTTGTCCATTTCTCCTAGGTTTCCCAGCTTGTTAGCATACAGGTTTTCATAGTATTCTCCAATAATTCTTTGCATTTCCGTGGGGTCCGTCGTGATTTTTCCTTTCTCGTTTCTGATACTGTTGATTTGTGTTGACTCTCTTTTCTTCTTAATAAGTCTGGCTAGAGGCTTATCTATTTTGTTTATTTTCTCAAAGAACCAGCTCTTGGTTTCATTGATTTTTGCTATTGTTTTATTCTTCTCAATTTTATTTATTTCTTCTCTGATCTTTATTATGTCCCTCCTTCTGCTGACCTTAGGCCTCATTCGTTCTTCTTTTTCCAATTTCGATAATTGTGACATTAGACCATTCATTTGGGGTTGCTCTTCCTTTTTTAAATATGCTTGGATTGCTATATACTTTCCTCTTAAGACTGCTTTTGCTGTGTCCCACAGAAGTTGGGCCTTAGTGTTGTTGTTGTCATTTGTTTCCATATATTGCTGGATCTCCATTTTGATTTGGTCATTGATCCATTGATTATTTAGGAGCGTGTTGTTAAGCCTCCATGTGTTTGTGAGCCTCTTTGCTTTCTTTGTACAGTTTATTTCTAGTTTTATGCCTTTGTGGTCTAAAAAGTTGGTTGGTAGGATTTCAATCTTTTGGAATTTTCTGAGGCTCTTTTTGTGGCCTAGTATGTGGTCTATTCTGGAGAATGTTCCATGTGCACTTGAGAAGAATGTATATCCCGCTGCTTTTGGATGTAGAGTTCTATAGATGTCTATTAGGTCCATCTGCTCTACTGTGTTGTTCAGTGCTTCCGTGTCCTTACTTATTTTCTGCCCGGTGGATCTATCCTTTGGGGTGAGTGGTGTGTTGAAGTCTCCTAGAATGAATGCATTGCAGTCTATATCCCCCTTTAGTTCCGTTAGTATTTGTTTCACATATGCTGGTGCTCCTGTGTTGGGTGCATATATATTTAGAATGGTTATATCCTCTTGTTTGACTGAGCCCTTTATCATTATGTAGTGTCCTTCTTTATCTCTTGTTACTTTCTTTGTTTTGAAGTCTATTTTGTCTGATATTAGTACTGCAACCCCTGCTTTCTTCTCACTGTTGTTTGCTTGAAATATGTTTTCCCATCCCTTGACTTTTAGTCTGTACATGTCTTTGGGTTTGAGGTGAGTTTCTTGTAAGCAGCATATAGATGGGTCTTGCTTTTTTATCCATTCTGTTAGTCTGTGTCTTTTGATTGGTGCATTCAACCCATTAACATTTAGGGTGACTATTGAAAGATATGTACTTATTGCCATTGCAGGCTTTAAATTCGTGGTTACCAAAGGTTCAAGGTTAGCCTCTTTAGTATCTTACTGCCTAACTTAGCTCGCTTATTGAGCTGTTATATACACTGTCTGGAGATTCTTTTCTTCTCTCCCTTCTTGTTCCTCCTCCTCGATTCTTCATATGTTGGGTGTTTTGTGCTGTGCTCTTTCTAGGAGTGCTCCCATCTAGAGCAGTCCCTGTAAGATGTTCTGTAGAGGTGGTTTGTGGAAAGCAAATTCCCTCAGCTTTTGTTTGTCTGGGAATTGTTTAATCCCACCGTCATATTTGAATGATAGTCGTGCTGGATACAGTATCCTTGGTTCAAGGCCCTTCTGTTTCATTGTATTAAATATATCATGCCATTCTCTTCTGGCCTGTAGGGTTTCTGTTGAGAAATCTGACGTTAGCCTGATGGGTTTCCCTTTATAGGTGACCTTTTTCTCTCTAGCTGCCTTTAACACTCTTTCCTTGTCCTTGATCTTTGCCATTTTAATTATTATGTGTCTTGGTGTTGCCCTTCTTGGATCCTTTCTGTTGGGGGTTCTGTGTATTTCCGTGGTCTGTTCGATTACTTCCTCCCCCAGTGTGGGGAAGTTTTCAGCAATTATTTCTTCTAAGATACTTTCCATCTCTTTTCCTCTCTCTTCTTCTTCTGGGACCCCTATAATACGGATATTGTTCCTTTTAGATTGGTCACACAGTTCTCTTAATATTGTTTCATTCCTGGAGATCCTTTTGTCTCTCTCTATGTCAGCTTCTATGCGTTCCTGTTCTCTGGTTTCAATTCCATCAATGGCCTCTTGCATCCTATCCATTCTGCTTATAAACCCTTCCAGAGTTTGTTTCATTTCTGCGATCTCCTTTCTGGCATCTGTGATCTCCCTCCGGACTTCATCCCATTTCTCTTGCATATTTCTCTGCATCTCTGTCAGCATGTTTATGATTTTTATTTTGAATTCTTTTTCAGGGAGACTGGTTAGGTCTGTCTCCTTCTCTGGTGTTGTCTCTGTGATCTTTGTCTGCCTGTAGCTTTGCCTTTTCATGGTGATAGGAATAGTCTGCAGAACTTGGACGAGTGACGGCTGGAAGGACTTCCTTTCTTGTTGGTTTGTGGCCCTCCTCTCCTGGGAGAACAGCGACCTCTAGTGGCTTGTGCTGTGCAGCTGCGCGCAGACAGGGTTTCTGCTTCCTGCCCGGCTGCTATGGAGTTAATCTCCGCTGTTGCTGTGGGCGTGGCCTGGCTCGGGCAGCTACTCCAAAGGGTGGAGTCGCGTTGGAGCAGGAGCGGCCGGGAGGGTATTTATCTCCGTAAGGGGCCTCCCTGCTCCCTGCAGCCCAGGGGTTAGGGTGCCCAGAGATCCCGGATTCCCTACCTCTGGATTAAGTGACCCGCCCTGCCCCTTTAAGACTTCCAAAAAGCACCCACCAAAACAAAACAACGCCCACCAAAAAAAAAAAAGAAAAAAAAATTTTTTAATTAAAAAAAAAAAAAGGTGGTCGTTCGTTTTTCTTTATTCTCCAGTGCCAGCCTCAGGCCTCTGCTCACCGGTCTTTCTGCCCTGTTTCCCTAGTATTGGGGTCCCTATCCCTTTAAGACTTCCAAAAAGCGCTCGCCAAAACAAAACAGCAAAAAAGCAAAAAAAAATGGTCGCGCGCTTTTCTTATGTCCTCTGTCGCCCAGCCTCCAGTGCCTGCTCACTGTTCTTGCTGCCCTGTTTTCCTAGTATCGAGCGCCCTGCACTCTGGCCCGGATGGCTGGGGCTGGGTGTTCGGCAGTCCTGGGCTCCGTCTCCCTCCCGCTTTGCCTGCTCTTCTCCCGCCGGGAGCTGGGGGGAGGGGCGCTCGGCTCCCGCGGGGCCGGGGCTTGTATCTTACCCCCTTTGTGAGGCACTGGGTTCTCTCAGGTGCAGATGTGGTCTGGATATTGTCCTGTGTCCTCTGGTCTTTATTCTAGGAAGGGTTGTCTTTGTTATATTTTCATAGATATATGTTGTTTTGGGAGGAGATTTCCGCTGCTCTACTCACGCCGCCATCTTCCGCCCCTCCCCGACCCTTTTTGTTTAACACTGATTTGCCTTCTGATCCATCCCCACTAGCTTCTTATCTCCCATACTTCTCGCTGTTGCGACACTTCCTCAGGGAGCATGCAGACCAGGTCCTACCTCAGCCTGCCTCGCTTTCCAGCTCAACACCTGCTGAAGTCCTCCAACCAGGAGATCAGGTCTTTTTTTTTTTTTTTTTTTTTTTTTTTTTTTAGATCAGGTCTTGTTAAAAGAACTCCAACCAAAATCTCTCCAACCTCGCTGGACCGGCCCATACATGGTGATACTCACTACACCCTCGGCAACTAAACTGCTCGGGCATCCTTCTTGGTATCACTTGTCCAGGCTCAAACAGGTGCCCAGACATGATGATTGGGTGTCTTGTGAGGTGGGTCCTCTTAAGCTGCGGGTTAGACGTGTCAAGTGCAACCAGCCAGATGAATAGCCCGGTGGTCTCCAGGCAGAGCTACTCTGCATGGAAGTTTAAGCTCCAACTAGCTCTTCCTCACAGAGCCGAAGCCCAAGAAGTAGGCACCCAGTTACCCACGTGTGGGTTGTAAGGCACCAGTTCAAATACCGGTACACACAGACATCTTAAACACTTTCTCAAACCCAACTCTGTGCTTTCTGTATGACCAAATCTCTCATACATGTACTTTCCAGTCCGAAATGTATGGGGGATGTCATCCTGAATTAGACACATGTAGAGTTCATGCAGTAGGGGATACAACAAGAGGAGTCTCTGACAACATGTTCACAAGAATACAGGATAAGCTATACATTACCATTAGTGACCCATGAGATCAATGCTGGGAGAAAGGAGTACAGGGCAAGCTACACGATAGTTACCAAGCCTCCCCACAGGGCACAGTTTACTCTTGATTGCTCCATGTGTTTTCAGGTTCCTTCAAACAGTGCATGGCAGAAATATCACACATAAAGGTCAATCAACTGTTGCTGCACAAGTGCTCGCCCCTCCCGACTGAGCATCCGGCCATCAACCAGCCTTAAAACCCCCCACGTCGCCCCCCCCTCAGCCGGAAGTAGCCAGATCGAGTTGGCGTCCATTATAACCAAAAGGCTGGAATGTAAGGCTGGAGGCACTGGAGGGAGGAGTGAGCACGTTGGACACCGATGGCGTGCCAAAGTCCCTGGCTGTTGCCCCCTCCCAAACTGAAAAATGTGCCTTGGGCTAGCCAATCCTCACGCCACTGTAAATCTAAGATCTGCCTCCCCCTACCTTCTTTAAAAACTTGCTGCCTGTCTACTTACGCGTGACTTCCCCAGCCTCTATTTCTGTAGACTGGGAAACATTGCCCGGGAACTGCGCTCAAATAAACTACCTGGCCTTTTGTTGCCTCTCTTCGCCTGCTTATTTCAGTTGGAATTTAACTTATAGGGAGTAGGTCAGGGCTGCAGATCTCACAGATGTGCTTAGTGTAGGAGAGGCTGTCTTAGTTCAGCTTGTTGCCCTCCAGGAAGGGATGTCCTCCTTGCAGGCCGATCTGAGCTGTTCTAGCTCTTTAAGGGATCAGGTCCTGGAGGAGGCTCCCGTACTCAGCCAAGACTCCTCTGTGGCTGAGTGCTCAGGGCACAGGCACACAGTGTCCTGGGAATGAGCAGCATCTGAAGCCTTCTCCTTGGCTCCCGCCATCACTGCTGCCGGGTCCACCCACCCAAAAGTATTCTTCAGTGGAGTGTTTAATGACATATTTGTGTTGCTTTGCTGCTTTAATAAACAAGGTTACATTTATATCCAAAGTACCAGTTCAGTAATCCCTAGTCTACTCGTGAAAGCAAGTTAGGCTGAAGCAGAGCGTCCACTTCCTCAAAGGTTCACATGGCAAAGGTTCTCATAGCCCTCGGGAAATGGGTCACAGGCCTAAGGATTCCAGTTTGGGGCAGATGCCAAAATGGCCCATCTACATTCCAAGGGAAAGTTTGCAGATTGAAATGACCTGAGCCATCACCCTTGTGGTGCAGCAAATTCACTCACCGACAGAAAGCACTCTGCCAGACCTTTACAAAGTACCCTGCATGTGGTACTTTGTATATGGTACCTGTATATGGTATACCTGCATATGGGCTCTGCCCATGCCCCAGGGGAGAACACCGATCTGGAACGAGATCCAAATTAGACACCTACAGGAGGAAGGGACCGAGATGACCAGGAGGTGACAGCCACAATTCAGATCAAGGAACTGCTGCTGGGTATGGGCACAGTGATGGTCCAGGGTGGCCAAGTTTTCAAGAGAACACACACACAGTGCTCACTCACTGTATTCTTAAACGTTGGCAACAAATTTTAAATGGGTCAAGCAAATCCTATCCGGGTACACAGAGCAGTTGTTTGTACCTAGGTCTGACCCCTCATCCTCTGGAGAGAATGAGGCCTGTAAAAGAGCGTCGCCAAAAGCCACACAGCCAGGTGGGAAAGGCAGAGCCCAACGGTTCCAGAAAGCTTCTCTCAGGAAACGGTTTCCAGATCATAAAATACACTTACCCTCCACCCAGGCTGAAACCCCTCCAGGGACGCGCCTCAAGGCCAGGCAGGCCAAGAACAAGGTCGCAGTCCCGCCCTTCCCTGCCCACCGCACTGCACCCAAGGTTTCACTGCCTCCAGGACTTTGTCCATCCCCAGTGCCAAGAATGTCACAGCCTGCCACCTCCTACGATCCTCGCCCCCGGGGCACTGCAGGTTGCAAGCCTGGCTCCCACTCCACGTTCCCAAGGGGCAGCACACACCCCTTCCTCCACCACCCTATCCAGCCTCCGGTGACCGGCTGCCGGCACCTGGCGCGCCCCACAGCTGCTGGAGCCTAGCCCCGGCCAGCCCCTGTGAGGTGCCACGAATGTGCTGGGACGCCGGAGAGGAGCGAGGCGCACGTGTGCCGCACGGGCTTTATTGCATCACCGCGACTCCAGAGCGCGTGGCTCCACCGGAAGCCCGCAGCCTGCACCTTCGCACTTACCCATCTTCCCCTGCCAAGCGCATTGCGGCTCCCGGGCTGGCCTGGTTGTCCAGCCTGCTGCCCCTCAGGTGCAGGTGCACGGTGCTCTCAGTGAACATGTCCATGAGCAGTTCCTGCTGCAGCTTCAGGTAGTTGTTCTCCTCCAGGAGCACCTGGCTCTTGGCCCACCGCACCTGCACCTTCCAGTCTGAGATGGTTGATGAGGACCACGGCGGCCTCGACCGCACCAGCGGCCCTCAGCCGTCCACTGGCCACTGCAGAACATGAAAGCCTTGTTGCTGAGGTGTGTGCACGGCGTGCTGTAGTTGAGGCCCAGCTTGGTCTGGCGCGTCCGATGGTCCAGAAGGTAGTGAAAGGGCAAGCTCCTGGACTCTACCTCAGCCAATCAGGACCGGGTTCTGGTTCAGCTCCTGGACTTTACCTCAGCCAATCAGTACCGGGTTCTACTTCAGCCAATTGGAACCTGGATCCTATTTCAGCCAATCAGAGCTTGGTCTCTCTCTCTCCTCCAGTCAGCAAAAAGTGCACCCACCACCCCTAGACTCTGCAAATTGACCAAAGCCATGACCTATCACCCCACCAACTACCCCCAGGCCCAGCCAATCAGCCAGGGCCATGACCATCACCACACAAACTGCCCTAGAAACCCATAAAACCTTTGTTCTTGGAAAACTCGCTCTCTCTCTGGCACCTGGTCACTGCGTTGGCACGGGTGTGAGATTGAGCTCTAGCTAGCTCGAATAAAGGCTCTTTGCTTTTGCATCCGTGTTGGCTCCTTGGTGGTCTCCTTGGGATGCACGACTTCGGGCACAACATTTGGGGGCTCGTCCAGGATCCCGGAGACTCCCAGGACTCCCGACCCAGGGGGCCTAGTGCCGGTTGGTGAGTGCACTCAGTTATCTGTCTGTCTTTGTCTACCTGTGTCTCACTCTGTCTCACTCTGTCTTTGTCTATCAGTGTCTCACTGTTTTTTTTTTAGATAACTATTTTTTATTGAAGGGTAGTTGACGCACAGTATTACATTACATTAGTTTCAAGTGTACAACACAGTGATAAAACATTTATATACATAATTCTACGTTCCAGCTATCACCCTACCAAGCTGTTACAATATCTTGACTATATTCCTTATGCTATACATTACAGCCCGGTTATTTATTTTACTATTGGAAGTCTGTCCTTTTTGTGTGTGTGTGTGTGTGTGTGTGTGTGTGAGGGCATCTCTCATATTTATTGATCAAATGGTTGTTAACGACAATAAAATTCTGTATAGGGCAGTCAATGCTCAATGCACAATCATTAATCCACCCCAAGCCTAATTTTCGTCAGTCTCCAATCTTCTGAGGCATAACAAACAAGTTCTTACATGGAGAACAAATTCTTACATAATGAAAAAGTTACATAGTGAACAGTACAAGGGCAGTCATCACAGAAATTTTGGTTTTGTTCATGCATTATGAACTATAAACAGTCAGTTCAAATATGAATACTCATTTGATTTTTATACTTGATTTATATGTGGATACCACATTTCTCTCTTTATTATTATTATTTTTAATAAAATGCTGAAGTGGTAGGTAGATACAAGATAAAGGTAGAAAACATAGTTTAGTGTTGTAAGAGAGCAAATGTAGATGATCAGGTGTGTGCCTGTAGACTATGTGTTAATCCAAGCTAGACAAGGGCAATAAAACATAAATGTATGCAGATTTCTCTCAGAACGGGGGGGTGAGGTTCTAAGCCTCACCTCTGTTGATCCCCAATTTCTCACCTGATGACCCCCCTGCGACTGTGCCTGTCTTAGGTTGTTCCTCCCTTGAGGAATCTTACCCGTCTCTGGCTAACCAGTCATCTTCCGGGGCCATACAGGGAAATGTAAAGTTGGTAAGTGAGAGAGAAGCCTTATTGTTTGAAATGGTTAGCTTTTTATTTCTTTGCATATTTATGCCCTGTAGCTTCTATGCCCAGCATTTGTCTTGAGGTATCTTTACCACTTGGAAGAATTATGATACTCGGTAAATTTGATATGAGGCACGAATTCTATTTAAGGGTTGTAATTAGGAAGGAAGAAGAAAAGCTATAGAAGTAGCAGGTGGAAGAAAACATGGGAAGATTGATTATTTCTTTGACATATCTTCTTGTAGAGTAACTTCAGCATGTATAGGTTTTAAACTACTAATTAAATTGCGCACACACATTAACATAATAGGAGTATAGTTACATAACCAAAGCATATCTGTAATTACCAGCCATCTCCAGTGAAACCAAGAAAACCAGTTAGGCACCTTAGGCATTTGTGAAAACTTATCTATGATATGGTGGATATTGTCCAACTGAACATGAACAGTTTGAGAGAAATCAGACAAATTAAAACAACCCATTCCTGGGGAACGTTCACATCCCTTATGTTCTTTTAACAGTAAATAGTCTGTAGTTGTAAGATTTTGGAGCGCTACAATTTGCACTTCTCCTAATTCTTGGTTGAGTTCCAACAGTATACATCCAGTCAAATTTGTTGTTTTACTGTATGCACAGGCCAGCTTAGATATCTCCTTCATTCCCATGGCAAGTCCGGGAGCTGGTGGGATGAGTGCATCTACAGCTGTAGCAGTGCGTGGATCTTTGTTGGGGTTTTTTGATGATCATCTTCTGGCATGAGTCTTCCAGAGACTGCTGATGTTGGAAGTTCTCTTTCATATCGTATCTTAGTTCATTTTCAGGGTAGCCCAATTAGGCTTTGATCTTCTGTATAAACGCAAACAGACCCTTTGCCTACACTTTTATATGCCCTTTATACCCTTGTGTAGAACTCATTGGAGGTTACCACACAGGAACTGCCCTTTTTTTTGTTTGTTTGTTTTGTTTTGTTTTGTTTTTGGTATCACTAATCTACACTTGCATGACGAATATTATGTTTACTAGGCTCTCCCCTATACCGGATCTCCCCTATAAACACCTTTACAGTCACTGTCCATCAGCATAGCAAAATGTTGTAGAATCACTACTTGCCTTCTCTGTGTTGTACAGCCCTCCCTTTTCTCCTACCCCCCCATGCATGCTAATCTTAATACCCCCCTACTTCTCCCCCACCCCTTATCCCTCCCTACCCACCCACCCTCCCCAGTCCCTTTCCCTTTGGTACCTGTTAGTCTATTCTTGAGTTCTGTGATTCTGGTGCTGTTTTGTTCCTTTAGTTTTTCCTTTGTTCTTATATTCCACAGATGAGTGAAATCATTTGGTATTTCTCTTTCTCTGCTTGGCTTGTTTCACTGAGCGTAATACCCTCCAGCTCCATCCATGTTGCTGCAAATGGTTGGATTTGCCCTTTTCTTATGGCTGAGTAGTATTCCATTGTGTATATGTACCACTTCTTCTTTATCCATTCATCTATCGATGGACATTTAGGTTGCTTCCAATTCTTGGCTATTGTAAATAGTGCTGCGATAAACATACGGGTGCACTGATCTTTCTCATACTTGATTGCTGCATTCTTAGGGTAAATTCTTAGGAGTGCAATTCCTGGGTCAAATGGTAAGTCTGTTTTGAGCACTTTGATGTACCTCCATACTGCTTTCCACAATGGTTGAACTAACTTACATTCCCACCAGCAATGTAGGAGGGTTCCCCTTTCTCCACAGCCTCGCCAACATTTGTTGTTGTTTGTCTTTTGGATGGCAGCCATCCTTACTGGTGTGAGGTGATACCTCATTGTAGTTTTAATTTGCATTTCTCTGATAATTAGCGATGTGGAGCATCTTTTCATGTGTCTGTTGGCCATCTGTATTTCTTTTTTGGAGAACTGTGTGTTCAGTTCCTCTGCCCATTTTTTAATTGGGTTATTTGTATTTTGTTTGTTGAGGCGTGTGAGCTCCCTATATATTCTGGACATCAATCCTTTATCGGATGTGTCATTTTCAAATATATTCTCCCATACTGTAGGGATCCTTCTTGTTCTATTGATGGTGTCTTTTGCTGTACAGAAGCTTTTCAGCTTAATATAGTCCCACTTACTCATTTTTGCTGTTGTTTTCCTTGCCCGGGGAGATATGTTCAAGAAGAGGTCACTCATGTTTATGTCTAAGAGGTTTTTGCCTATGTTTTCTTCCAAGAGTTTAATGGTTTCATGGCTTACATTCAGGTCTTTGATCCATTTTGAGTTTACTTTTGTATATGGGGTTAGACAATGGTCCAGTTTCATTCTCCTACATGTAGCTGTCCAGTTTTGCCAGCACCACCTGTTGAAGAGACTGTCATTTCGCCATTGTATGTCCATGGCTCCTTTATCAAATATTAATTGACCATATATGTCTGGGTTAATGTCTGGATTCTCTAGTCTGTTCCATTGGTCTGTGGCTCTGCTTTTGTGCCAGTACCAAATTGTCTTGATTACTATGGCTTTATAGTAGAGCTTGAAGTTGGGGAGTGAGATCCCCCCTACTTTATTCTTCTTTCTCAGGATTGCTTTGGCTATTCGGGGTCTTTGGTGTTTCCATATGAATTTTTGAATTATTTGTTCCAGTTCATTGAAGAATGTTGCTGGTAGTTTCATAGGGATTGCATCAAATCTGTATATTGCTTTGGGCAGGATGGCCATTTTGACGATATTAATTCTTCCTAGCCACGAGCATGGGATGAGTTTCCATCTGTTAGTGTCCCCTTTAATTTCTCTTAAGAGTGACTTGTAGTTTTCAGAGTATAAGTCTTTCACTTCTTTGGTTAGGTTTATTCCTAGGTATTTTATTTTTTTGGATGCAATTGTGAATGGAGTTGTTTTCCTGATTTCTCTTTCTGTTGGTTCATTGTTAGTATATAGGAAAGCCACAGATTTCTGTGTGTTGATTTTGTATCCTGCAACTTTGCTGTATTCCGATATCAGTTCTAGTAGTTTTGGGGTGGAGTCTTTAGGGTTTTTTATGTACAGTATCATGTCATCTGCAAATAGTGACAGTTTAACTTCTTCTTTACCAATCTGGATTCCTTGTATTTCTTTATTTTGTCTGATTGCCATGGCTAGGACCTCCAGTACTATGTTAAATAACAGTGGAGAGAGTGGGCATCCCTGTCTAGTTCCCGATCTCAGAGGAAATGCTTTCAGCTTCTCGCTGTTCAATATAATGTTGGCTGTGGGTTTATCATAGATGGCCTTTATTATGTTGAGGTACTTGCCCTCTATTCCCATTTTGCTGAGAGTTTTTATCATGAATGGATGTTGAACTTTGTCAAATGCTTTTTCAGCATCTATGGAGATGATCATGTGGTTTTTGTCTTTCTTTTTGTTGATGTGGTGGATGATGTTGATGGACTTTCGAATGTTGTACCATCCTTGCTTCCCTGGGATGAATCCCACTTGGTCATGGTGTATGATCCTTTTGATGTATTTTTGAATTCGGTTTGCTAATATTTTGTTGAGTATTTTTGCATCTACGTTCATCAGGGATATTGGTCTGTAGTTTTCTTTTTTGGTGGGGTCTTTGCCTGGTTTTGGTATTAGGGTGATGTTAGCTTCATAGAATGAGTTTGGGAGTATCCCCTCCTCCTCTATTTTTTGGAAAACTTTAAGGAGAATGGGTATTATGTCTTCCCTGTATGTCTGATAAAATTCCGAGGTAAATCCATCTGGCCCGGGGGTTTTGTTCTTTGGTAGTTTTTTGATTACCGCTTCAATTTCGTTGCTGGTAATTGGTCTGTTTAGATTTTCTGTTTCTTCCTGGGTCAATCTTGGAAGGTTATATTTTTCTAGGAAGTTGTCCATTTCTCCTAGGTTTCCCAGCTTGTTAGCATACAGGTTTTCATAGTATTCTCCAATAATTCTTTGCATTTCCGTGGGGTCCGTCGTGATTTTTCCTTTCTCGTTTCTGATACTGTTGATTTGTGTTGACTCTCCTTTCTTCTTAATAAGTCTGGCTAGAGGCTTATCTATTTTGTTTATTTTCTCAAAGAACCAGCTCTTGGTTTCATTGATTTTTGCTATTGTTTTATTCTTCTCAATTTTATTTATTTCTTCTCTGATCTTTATTATGTCCCTCCTTCTGCTGACCTTAGGCCTCATTCGTTCTTCTTTTTCCAATTTCGATAATTGTGACATTAGACCATTCATTTGGGATTGCTCTTCCTTTTTTAAATATGCTTGGATTGCTATATACTTTCCTCTTAAGACTGCTTTTGCTGTGTCCCACAGAAGTTGGGCCTTAGTGTTGTTGTTGTCATTTGTTTCCATATATTGCTGGATCTCCATTTTGATTTGGTCATTGATCCATTGATTATTTAGGAGCGTGTTGTTAAGCCTCCATGTGTTTGTGAGCCTCTTTGCTTTCTTTGTACAGTTTATTTCTAGTTTTATGCCTTTGTGGTCTAAAAAGTTGGTTGGTAGGATTTCAATCTTTTGGAATTTTCTGAGGCTCTTTTTGTGGCCTAGTATGTGGTCTATTCTGGAGAATGTTCCATGTGCACTTGAGAAGAATGTATATCCCGCTGCTTTTGGATGTAGAGTTCTATAGATGTCTATTAGGTCCATCTGCTCTACTGTGTTGTTCAGTGCTTCCGTGTCCTTACTTATTTTCTGCCCGGTGGATCTATCCTTTGGGGTGAGTGGTGTGTTGAAGTCTCCTAGAATGAATGCATTGCAGTCTATATCCCCCTTTAGTTCCGTTAGTATTTGTTTCACATATGCTGCTGCTCCTGTGTTGGGTGCATATATATTTAGAATGGTTATATCCTCTTGTTTGACTGAGCCCTTTATCATTATGTAGTGTCCTTCTTTATCTCTTGTTACTTTCTTTGTTTTGAAGTCTATTTTGTCTGATATTAGTACTGCAAACCCTGCTTTCTTCTCACTGTTGTTTGCTTGAAATATGTTTTCCCATCCCTTGACTTTTAGTCTGTACATGTCTTTGGGTTTGAGGTGAGTTTCTTGTAAGCAGCATATAGATGGGTCTTGCTTTTTTATCCATTCTGTTAGTCTGTGTCTTTTGATTGGTGCATTCAACCCATTAACATTTAGGGTGACTATTGAAAGATATGTACTTATTGCCATTGCAGGTTTTAAATTCGTGGTTACCAAAGGTTCAAGGTTAGCCTCTTTAGTATCTTACTGCCTGATTAGCTCGCTTATTGAGCTGTTATATACACTGTCTGGAGATTCTTTTCTTCTCTCCCTTCTTGTTCCTCCTCCTCTATTCTTCATATGTTGGGTGTTTTGTGCTGTGCTCTTTCTAGGAGTGCTCCCATCTAGAGCAGTCCCTGTAAGATGTTCTGTAGAAGTGGTTTGTGGAAAGCAAATTCCCTCAGCTTTTGTTTGTCTGGGAATTGTTTAATCCCACCGTCATATTTGAATGATAGTCGTGCTGGATACAGTATCCTTGGTTCAAGGCCCTTCTGTTTCATTGTATTAAATATATCATGCCATTCTCTTCTGGCCTGTAGGGTTTCTGTTGGCTGCCTTTAAAACTCTTTCCTTCTCCTTGATCTTTGCCATTTTAATTATTATGTGTCTTGGTGTTGTCCTTCTTGGATCCTTTCTGTTGGGGGTTCTGTGTATTTCCGTGGTCTGTTCGATTACTTCCTCCCCCAGTGTGGGGAAGTTTTCAGCAATTATTTCTTCTAAGATACTTTCCATCTATTTTCCTCTCTCTTCTTCTTCTTGGACCCCTATAATATGGATATTGTTCCTTTTGGATTGGTCACACAGTTCTCTTAATATTGTTTCATTCCTGGAGATCCTTTTGTCTCTCTCTATGTCAGCTTCTATGTGTTCCTGTTCTCTGATTTCAATTCCATCAATGGCCTCTTGCATTCTATCCATTCTGCTTATAAACCCTTCCAGAGTTTGTTTCATTTCTATGATCTCCTTTCTGGCATCTGTGATCTCCCTCCGGACTTCATCCCATTTCTCTTGCGTATTTCTCTGCATCTCTGTCAGCATGTTTATGATTTTTATTTTGAATTCTTTTTCAGGAAGACTGGTTAGGTCTGTCTCCTTCTCTGGTGTTGTCTCTGTGATCTTTGTCTGCCTGTAGCTCTGCCTTTTCATGGTGATAGGAATAGTTTTCAGAGCTGGGACAAGTGACGGCTGGAAGAACTTCCTTTCTTGTTGGTTTGTGGCCCTCCTCTCCTGGGAGAACAGCGACCTCTAGTGGCTTGTGCTGCACAGCTGCGCGCAGACAGGGTTTCTGCTTCCTGCCCAGCTGCTAGGGAGTTAACTCCGCTATTGCTGTGGCATGGCCTGGCTCGGGCAGCTACTCCAAAGTGGTGGAGTCGCGTTGGAGCAGGAGCGGCTGGGAGGCTATTTATCTCCGTAAGGGGCCTCCCTGCTCCCTGCAGCCCAGGGGTTAGGGTTCCCAGAGATCCCCGGATTCCCTACCTCTGGATTAAGTGTCCTTCCCTGCCCCTTTAAGACTTCCAAAAAGCACCTGCCAAAACAAAACAACCATCACCAAAAAAAAAAAAGAAAAACATTTTTAAATTTAAAAAAAACAAATTTTTTTTAATTAAAAAAAAAGGTGGTCGCTCGTTTTTCTTTATTCTCTGGTGCCAGCCTTAGGCCACTGCTCACCAGTCTTGCTGCCCTGTTTCCCTAGTATTGGGTTCCCTATCCCTTTAAGACTACCAAAATGCGCTTGCCAAAACAAAACAGAAAAAAAAAATGAGCGCTCACTTTTCTGGTGTCCTCCTGCGCCAGGCCACCGGTGCCCACTCACTGTTCTTGCTGCCCTGTTTCCCTAGTATTGGGATCCCTATCCCTTTAAGACTTCCAAAAAGCGCTCGCCAAAACAAAACAGCAAAACAAAACAAAACAAAAAAATGGTCGCGCGCTTTTCTTATGACCTCTGGCGCCCGGCCTCCGGTGCCCGCTCACTATTCTTGCTGCCCTGTTTTCCTAGTATCCAGGGCCCTGCACTCTCGCCCGGATGGCTGGGGCTGGGTGTTCGGCAGTCCTGGGCTCCGTCTCCCTCCCGCTCTGCCTATTCTTCTCCCGCCAGGAGCTGGGGTGAGGGGCGCTCGGCTCCCGCCGGGCCGGGGCTTATATTTTACCCCCTTCGCGAGGCGCTGGGTTCTCTCAGGTGCGGATGTGGTCTGTATATTGTCCTGTGTCCTCTGGTCTTTATTCTAGGAAGGGTTGTCTTTGTTATATTTTCATAGATATATGTTGTTTTGGGAGGAAATTTCGGCTGCTCTACTCACGCCGCCATCTTCTGCCTCCTCTCTGTCTCACTGTTTTTGTTCACAAACAAGCCTGTATAAGCCTGTAGGAGCTCCAATCTGTATCTGGGTCAGCATTGACTTAGGCGGAGGTGCTGGCGGGTCACTGACCAGGGGTCTTGGGAGATGCCCCTTGCCCCCGTCTGGAGGACGAGGTCCCTATCCATGAGGAAAGTCGGCTGCCGCTGCAGTCTGACAGACCCTCAACTTACTTTCAGTTTTGCCTCCGCGGCCACAGCAGATTCTTCTCTGTAGGCGCCTGTTTGTCGGCTGTTGTGTTCATCTTAGTCTTGTTGTTGAAGGAAGAAATGGGACAGATGCAGACGACTCCTTTATCTCTCATGACAGACCATTTTTCAGATGTTAGGGAGAGAGCTCACAATTTGAGCACGGATGTCAGGAAGGGAAAATTTCGTGTTTTCTGCACCTCTGAGTGGCCATCCTTTAACATTGGATGGCCGCCAGAGGGAACTTTTAATCTAACCACTCTTTTACAGGTGAAAGGTGTTATCTTCAGGAAAGGAGCCCAGGACCATCCAGGCCAAATTCCCTACATCTTAGTCTGGCAGGACCTAACTGAAAACCCTCCCTCATGGCTTAAACCTTTCCTTCCATCCAGGGCAGACCCCACACCCAAAGTCTTGGCCCTACAAGATCCGGTCCCAAAGTCTCAGAAAGACTCCAGACCTAAAGAAACCAAACCATCCCTTTACCCAGTTCTGCAGGACACCAGCTCAGAGGAGTTGATCTTTCCACCACCCTATCAGTCCCTCCCAACTGCCCCTCCAGTGGAGCCAGCAGAACCAGATGGAGGAGAACCAGTTCCAGAAGAACCGGTTCCTGTTCCTGAAAGAGGAGGGCCTGTGCACGGACCTGCAGCGGGGACACGGGCCCAAGTCCATCAGGCGGCCCTCAGTCAAGGACCTGCTGACTCAACTGCCCTTCCCCTGCACGCCACAGGGCCCCCTGATGAAACAGGAAAACGGCCAATGCACTATTGGCGGTTCTCCACTAGCGACCTCTATAACTGGAGAACTCAGAATGCTAAGTTCTCAGAAAATCCCAAAGATCTTATTAACCTCTTAGACACTGTTCTTTTTACCCATCAGCCCACTTGGGATGATTGTCAACAGCTCTTACAGGTTCTTTTTACCGCTGAGGAGAGAGAAAGGATCCAGGTGGAAGCCCTGAAGTCTGTTCTGGGCGACAATAGACAGCCCACCCAAAACCCAGAGCTCATCAATGCTGCTTTTCCCCTCTCTCATCCAAACTGGAACTACAATTCAGCAGAAGGTAAGGAGAGACTCCGGGTCTATTGCCAGACTCTGTTGGCAGGTCTCAGGGCGGCTGCACGCAAGCCCACTAATTTAGCTAAGGTATATAATGTACAACAAGGCAGGGATGAAAGCCCAGCGGCATTTCTATAGAGAATCATGGAGGCTTTTAGACAATACACCCCCATGGATCCTGAAGCTCCAGAGAATAGGGCTGCTATAGTTATGGCTTTCGTTAACCAAGCCGCTCCAGACATAAAGAGAAAATTACAGCGAGTAGAGAGATTAGGAGAAAAGAACTTGCAGGACCTGTTAGTAGTGGCAGAAAGAGTTTTTAATAATCGAGAGAGCCCGGAAGAACTACAGATGAGAATAAACTACCGCCAAACTCAAAACTTGGCTAAAAATACTGCTGGCTACGACTGCAGATAATCCTCAGGAGCGACAGAGACACCTTAAGAAACTGGCCTCTGGACAAGGTAAGGAAGACCTCACCCGAGGGAACCGCCCCAAGTTAAATAAGAACCAGTGTGCCTATTGCAAAGAGGAAGGCCATTGGGTCAAAGACTGTCCTAACAAAAGACCCAAAAAGGCCCTCATTACTATCCTGGGTACTGAAGGCATTGATGACTAGGGGCGATGGGGTTCAGCACCCGTCCCCGAGCCCAGGGTAACCCTAAAAGTGGAGGGGCAACCTATAGAATTCCTTGTGGACACTGGAGCTCAACACTCCATTCTATTAAAACCCCAGGGAAAATTGGCAGATAAAACCTCATGGGTACAGGGAGCTACTGGGATGAAACAATATTCATGGACTACCCAAAGAACAGTGGACCTCGGCGTGGGCCGGGTATCCCACTCGTTCATGGTCATCCCAGAATGCCCTTACCCCTTATTAGGCCGAGACTTGCTCACCAAGGTGGGGGTACAAATCAGCTTCCACCCAGAAGGAACAAAAATTCTAGACAAAGAAGGACATCCAACACAGGTGCTCACTATAAGTCTTGAAGATGAGTACTGCCTGCACCAGGCACCCTTACCACCAATGCATGACTTAGAATATTGGCTACCTTCATTTCCCCAAGCTTGGGCTGAGACAGGGGGAGTGGGATTAGCTCAACATAGGCCGGAAATATTTATAGAACTGAAATCGGGCATGGATCCAGTCAGGGTCCGGCAATACCCGATGCCACTCGAGGCAAAAGCTGGAATCACCCCACACATTAGAAGATTACTCTAGTTGGGCATACTGAGACCTTGCCAGTCAGCGTGGAATACCCCCCTATTACCAGTCCAAAAACCAAATTCAACTGACTATCGACCAGTCCAAGACTTGCATGAGGTAAACAAGCAGGTGACAGATGTACACCCAACGGTCCCAAATCCGTACACCCTCCTCAGCTCATTGCCTCCTACCCGAACCTGGTATACGGTCCTAGATTTAAAAGATGCCTTTTTCAGCTTGCCCCTAGCACCTAGGAGCCAGGACATCTTTGCCTTCGAGTGGACAGACCTGGAAAAAGGGATTAGCGGCCAGCTCACCTGGACCAGGCTCCCCCAAGGGTTCAAGAACTCACCCACCATCTTCGATGAGGCCCTACATGAAGATCTAAGTGAGTTCCAATCTAAACATCCAGAATTAACTCTTTTACAGTATGTAGATGATATCCTGGTAGCCACTGAAGACCAGGAGACATGCCTGCAAGGCACCAGGGACCTACTTTCTACACTAGGAGCCTTGGGTTACCGAGCCTCGGCTAAAAAGGCCCAAATCTGCAAGACGGAGGTAAGCTACTTAGACTATAAATTAAAAGGGGGACAGAGATGGCTCACGGAAGCAAGAAAAGAGACTGTCTTAAGAATACCATGCCCACAAAATGTCCACCAAATGCGTGAATTCCTAGGGTCTGCAGAATACTGCCGATTGTGGATCCCAGGTTTTGCAGAAATAGCTAGACCCCTTTATGAAGCTACCAAAGAAAAACAGGAGTTTACATGGACAGAGACTATGGAAAACTCATTCACTAGACTGAAGCAGGCCTTACTCTCTGCACCTGCACTGGGGCTTCCTGATTTAACTAAACCTTTCTACCTATACGTAGATGAAAGTAAAGGAGTAGCTAAAGGAGTGCTGATACAGTACATTGGCCCTTGGAAAAGGCCCATAGCTTATTTCTCCAAGTGGCTAGACACTGTCGCCGCTGAATGGCCCCCCTGTCTGCGAATCATTGCCGCAGTGGCTACCATGGTCAAAGATGCAGACAAACTAACACTAGGACAAGAATTAAGTGTCACTACCCCACACGCAATTGAAGGGGTGCTCAAACAGCCACCAGACAGATGGATAAGTAATGCCCAACTAACGCATTACCAAGGACTGCTTTTAAATCCTGCTAGAATTCTGTTCCAGACACCAGCCTCGCTGAATCCAGCCACCCTCCTCCCTGACCCGGACTGGGAGGCACCACTCCATGATTGTGGAGAAATCCTGGCTCATGTTCATGGAGTCAGAGCCGACCTGCGAGATCAGCCACTGACAGAAGCAGATGCCACATGGTACACCGATGGAAGCAGCTTCATGCAAGACAGAGTAAGGTATGCAGGGGCAGCTGTGACAACCGAGACAGAAGCTGTCTGGGCTGAGCCACTGGCTCCAGGGACTTCAGCCCAGTGGGCAGAGCTGATCGCACTGACTAGAGCATTGACTATGGCCAAAGGCAAATGCCTTAATGTCTACACAGACAGTAGGTATCCATTTGCCACTGCCCACATACATGGAGCCATAGAGAGAGAGAGGGGGCTATTAACTGCAGAGGGAAAAACCATCAAAAATAAAGAAGAAATTCTTGGCCTCCTATGGGCCCTTTGGCTGCCCAAAGCACTGGCAATAATTCATTGCCTGGGCCATCAAAAATCTGACACCCCGGTGGCCAAAGGAAATAAATTGGCAGACCAACGTGCCAAACAGGCAGCCCTTTCTGTGCACCATGCCCTAGTGACCACATTGCCAGACCCAGGGGCCCCCAACCTTCCAGATACCCCCTCCTACACTGATGGAGACACAAAATGGATCAAGCAGCTGCCCATGACCAACTACATAGATGGGTGGTGGAGAGCTGCCAACTGCATCATTCTACCAGAAGAGCTAGGACGACGCGTCCTGACCAAAATGCATTGGGCTACACACATGGGGATGAGAAAAATGGAAGGCTTGGTGCAACATGCTCACATCACCATCAGAGACTCTCAATCAAAAATTGGACAAATCTTAGCAAGTTGCAAGGCTTGCCAACTGACAAATGCGACTGCCCAAGCGCCCGACCCTGGTACCAGACTCCGAGGAAACAGACCAGGCACCTATTGGGAAGTAGATTTTATGGAAGTAAAGCCTGGAAAATACAGGTACAGGTATTTGCTAGTGTTTGTAGACACTTTTTCAGGTTGGATCAAGGCGTTTCCCACCAAACATGAGACAGCGCAGAACGTGGCCAAGAAGTTGTTAGAAGACATCCTGCCAAGGTATGGTTTTCCTGCGAAGATAAGTTCAGACAATGGATCAGGATTTGCTTCCAAGGTAACTCAGGGAGTAGCACAGATTCTTGGGGCGGATTGGAAATTACATTGTGCATATAGGCCCCAAAGTTCGGAATAGGTAGAAAGAATGAACCAAACTTTAAAAGAGACCTTAACTAAATTAGCCCTAGAGACTGGCGGAGACTGGGTAACTCTCCTTCCCTTTGCCCTTTATCGAGTGCATAACTCCCCATATAAGATGGGACTTACTCCCTTTGAAATCATGTATGGCATTCCTCCACCTATTATTCCCACTCTCAAACCTGAAGTACTTGCTGAATTTGATGATCACCAACTCCTTTTTTCCCTCCAAGTGTTGCAACGAACCCATGAGCAGGTCTGGCCTAAGCTGAAAGCTCTTTATGAGACTGGACCCCCTCCAGAACCGCACTGCTATCGTCCGGGTGACTGGGTGTACATCCGGAGACACCAACACCAGACACTGCAACCACGCTGGAAGGGACCCTACATCGTGATCCTGACCACTCCCACTGCTCTCAAAGTTGACGGGATTACTTCCTGGGTCCACTGCACCCACGTCAGACCAGCTGACCCACACGCCGTTCTCAAAGACTTTGTTCCAGGATGGAAAAGTCAGCCAGACAAAAGCAATCCTCTAAAGCTAACACTGCACCGTTCTCACTTACCCCACTAATGTTGCTTATACTATGCCTTCCTCATGCCAAAACCCGCGACCCTAACCCTCATGCCCCCTATAATAGTACATGGCAAATCATTACCCCAGCTTCCCACCAAGTAGTAGTCCAGTTAACGGGACAATACCCTAGGGGGACCTGGTGGCCTACCCTCACTGTGGACCTGTGCACTCTCTTCAAACAAGACCCTTGGCACGAAGGTAGAATAGGGATACCAGGATGTGGTACTCAGGCTTCCCTGAAAGAACTCCAAAATACCTGCTTCTATATATGTCCAGCCCCCTCAACCAACCATGCCAAGGTCTCACAGTGTGGTGGGTGGACAGATTTTTTCTGTAAAAATTGGGGTTGTGAGCAGACTGGGACATGCCATTGGCTGACAGGAAAGCCTCCCCCAGGCCTCATAAAAATCCAATGAAATACAACTCACACCCAATGCACGACTAATCCCACCTGCAACCTAATTGACATCTCCTTTACAGACGCAGGAAAAAAAGAAACAAACTGGGAAATAGGGCTTATGTGGGGACTACGACTCTACCAGAGTGGATATGATAATGGAATCTTGTTTATGCTCAAGCTACTTGAAAGGCCTCTAGCCAGGTCCCAGAGAATAGGCCCAAACCTTGTGCTAGCACCTCCTCCACCCAAATTTCAGACAACCACAATGCCTATCTCCCCATCGCCCTCCCCTATACCTGCCATAATATCTGCATCCAATAACACCTCTGATGCAGACACAATCACCCCTGTTCCGACCTCCTTCCCACAGAACCCTCCCTTCCTCAACCCCTCTCAACATCCACTTTGGGATCTGATATTCCAAGCTTACAGGTTCCTCAATGCAACCAGACTCAGCCTTACCCAATCTTGCTGGCTCTGCTATGACATTCGCCCTCCTTTCTATGAGGGAATCGCGATTTTGGGTCAGTACAACACAACTTCTGACCCTAATGCCTGTAGATGGCACCAGAGAACTCAAGGACTAACTTTACAGTCAGTGTCAGGTCACTGCCTCTGTTTAGGAAACCCCCCGCTTCAATATCAACCCCTCTGTAATACAACCATAAACTCCTCCAGTCCGGACTATTATGTACCCCCCCAAGAAAGTTGGTGGGCCTGCTTGACAGGCCTGTCACCTTGTGTCCACAGGCAGGTCTTAAATAAGACTAAAGGATTTTGTGTCTTAGTCCAGCTTCTCCCTAAAATCATATATCACTCAGAAGAAGAAATATATCAGAGATATTCGAGTGAAATCGGACACGTTAAGAGAGAACCCATTTCAGCATTAACTATTGCAATGCTCTTTGGAATAGGGCTGACAGGGGTTGGGACTGGAGTAGCTTCATTAACAATGCAGAGCTCCCATTATAATAGCTTGAGAGCTGCTATAGATTTAGACCTCGAGAGAATAGAAACCTCCATCTCCCACCTTCAGGAATCTTTAACCTCTTTGTCAGAAGTTGTCCTTCAGAACAGGAGAGGTTTAGACTTAATTTTCTTACAACAAGGAGGGTTATGTGCAGCCCTGGGGGAAGAATGCTGTTTCTTTACAGATCACTCGGAAATTGTCAAAGAATCTATGGCTAAAGTCCGAGAAGGCTTAGCCAAATGTAAGAGAGAACGGGCACAACAACAAGGATGGTTTAAATCTCTATTTAAAAATTCCCCGTGGTTAACAACCCTAGTCTCCACCCTAATGGGCCCTCTAGTAATACTGTTACTCCTACTTACCTTTGGACCCAGTATCCTCAATAGTGCAGGGCCCCCAGGGCCCCCACCCATAAGATGGCAAACTTCCTGCTTCTCTTCCGGGTCCTCGATTCCCGCCGGCGCCACCTGAAGCCCAATGACCCCTCGCCCCCCTCCCAATCCCAGCACCTAGCCAGTAGCCAGCAGCCCCGTAGAAGTGACGCCTCAATCAGCTCATGCCCCTTCCTATATAACCCAGCACCTTTCCCTAATAAAGTGGAATTCTCCGGTGAATTGCTGCTGTGTGTCGCTCCTTCCTTTCAAACAGACTGATGACTTTTGTCAAAAATAGAATTAATACAGTTCAGCTGATGGTGCTAAGACAACAGTATCAGCCTTTATCTCCTTACAACTGTGAAACCTCATTGGACCCATGATTGGGTCCCTTTTTAAGATCCAAAGAAAGGGAGGAATGAAAGGGCAAGCTCCTGGACTCTACCTCAGCCAATCAGGACCGGGTTCTACTTCAGCCAATTGGAACCTGGATCCTATTTCAGCCACAACCTATCACCCCACCAACTACCCCCAGGCCCAGCCAATCAGCCAGGGCCACGACCATCACCCCACCAACTACCCCCAGGCCCAGCCAATCAGCCAGGGCCACGACCATCACCCCACCAACTACCCCCAGGCCCAGCCAATCAGCCAGGGCCACGACCATCACCCCACAAACCGCCCTAGAAACCCATAAAACCTTTGTTCTTGGAAAACTCACTCTCTCTCTCTCTGGCACCTGGCCACTGCGTGGGCTCAGGTGTGAGATTGAGCTCGGGCTAGCTCGAATAAAGGCTCTTTGCTTTTTCATCCGTGTTGGCTCCTTGGTGGTCTCCTTGGGATTCGCGACTTTGGGCACAACAGAAGGTGGACATGGAGGAGATGTGGCGCAGCTGCGGGCGCCGCGGCGAGAAGCGCCGTGAAAAGTGGTCAACCCAGAACTGCCGCAACTGCCCCCGCAAGCGGTTGGCCAGGCCCGAGGCCTTGCACCCAAAGGTGTCCAGGGCGAGGGGCAGACAGGCCTCGTCCTGCGCGCCGGTGCCCGGAGAGGAGCTACCAGTACGCGGGCGACCGGGGCTGCGCCCTTGCCTTCCGAGCCCCAGTGTCCTGAATGATGAAGGCGAGCCAGGGGCACTGCTGGCGAGCAAGAATCCGGGTAAGCAGCCTGCTCCGACAGGCTGCCCCCGCCTACGGTGAGCCCAGGTGGCCAGGGCTTGGCCCTGTGGCTGGCGCTCCGGGTTAACCCGCTGCTGCCACTGAGCCCATCCCTGCACTCTCGCACTAGCAGGGGTCTGAAACAATCTTCCCCAAGAGCCCCTGTGTGTCAAGCCCTGAGGACAGATATGCAGATGAAGGACCAGACCCCTGCTCTCGGAGTTCTGGGTCGAGTTCTGGGCGGTTGCTGGGAGGGGTTATGGGTGGGCAGGAGGGAATGATGGCCGGTACTTAAAAGGTGTGCAAGACTTTGCCAGGTGAATTGAGGATGGGTTAGGGAGAACCTCTAGGCAGAGTGAAGAGCCAGGCAAAGCTTGCATGTTGCAGATGGGAGGAAGAGTTTGGGTGAGTTTGGTGTAGGGTACTCAGCTGGGAATAGAACGAGCTAGACTGGGACACAGACCTGACTGTGGGTACAAGGGCACTGCTGAAGGATTACAAAGCCAGGGCTAGGTCTGGACCTGAAAAGTATTTGGTAGGATATTTGGCATAACCAACTGCATTGCCACACTCAACATTCAGTTCTTTTACAACCTGGGACTGGCACCTGCTCTGTGCCAGGCCCTGGTCTGGGCAGGGGATCCCAGCAGAGCCTGTGCCTGCCCTTGACATATTACTGGTCCAGCTGGGAAGCCAGATGTGTATGCGAATCACAGTGCAGTGTGCTCAGTGACATCCTGGAGGAGGCATGTGCCATGGACTAGGATCTATGCTTAGGGTGGAGGTTAACAGCTTTGTGCAGATTATACATGATTTTTGTCCCAAGCAGACTACATCCTCAAGGAAGCTGAAGTCCAGATAACAGACAAATCCCATTAACCCCCACAACTGCTGATTCTACTGTGTGAGAAGAGCACTGTGTGTTCTCTTTTAAATTCCTCCACTCTGCACAGAAGGTGAAAAGAGAAAGCTATCATGCCTTAATTAATGAACACACTTATCCTCACACGTAGTGGGGCTGGGGTAGATAGTACTAACCCCTAGATCTAGCACAGGAAGGTGTCTCTGAAAACCCCTGGAGGGCCCAAGAGATGAAATGAGGCCCACCCTTGAGGTCGCACCTTCCCGGAGGACCCCTCCCCACAGTAATCCCTGCTGCCTGTTGTGCCTTACCTGGAGGATGGGTGGGAGGTGCTGAGTAGCTGCCCTAGGCCTTGCCCCATCTCTGAACCACTCATCTGCTGTCCACCAGCTATGACTCACAATGCCTCCAAGCCAGGCCAACCCAGGACAGAAGGGGGCTGACAGCCTACCTATAAGACAGACCCTGGGCTCTCCCCTGTATTCATTCAGCTCTTTTATTGAGTGCCTCCTGTGCTCCAGACACTGTTCTAGGCAAGTGAAGAAGATTCTCCCTCATGAAGCTATTATTCTGGGGTGGCGGATTGTCATAAGCAGAGCCCAGATAGGAATTTGTTCTAGGGTAGTGAAACAAGATAGTCCTTCATGAAGCTTACCTAGGGTGCCATGGGTCAGGTTCCCTGAAAGCAGTCTGAGATGAGAATTCTCATTTGAGTGACTTACTGGGGAAGTGCTCTGAGGAGAAAGGAGTGAGGGAAGCGGGACAGGGTGAAGAAAAAGCTAACATAAGCTAATGTGGCTTCAAGTGGTGACTAGCTTCAGCTTGGTCCCACTGCATACATTGCACCACAGAGATAGGACTCCTTATCACAGGGCAGCACCCTTTGGTACTCTCCCCTCCTCCTCTCACCCCTTATTTCAGTCAGTTATTGGCAGGGGCAGCTTCGAGTTGTCAACCAACACTTAAAGCATCCATGGGGTGCAGGCACCACCAGTAAAAGGGATCCGTGGGACCCCAACTGCATGGAGGACAGAGGAGAAGAATAGATAATAACAATGAAAGGAAAGAACTAAGAATTTGATCATGATAACCTGCAATGAAGAAAATAAAATAGAGAAAGAAATTTTAGGACAGATGGAAGGGTAGAATCAAATTTAGACGGTGCTCAGTGACAGTACTTGATGTTCATGCTAGGGCCTGAATGATGAGACCGTAGCTACATGCAGACGGGGCTCAAGGCAGGAAGGAGCCGGGCTTGAGCGATGGACAAGCACCATGTATTGAGACAGTGGAAGGAAATTAAGTCAGTCCTCCCCTCGCAGCACACCCAGTTGTCATCAGCTCTATTTGGTATTCCTGACCCCAAGTGCCTCTTCTTCGTTCTCCCAGTTAACCAGACTCCTGCATGGCCCTACAAGGGGGTACAATATGCTGGGGCAGAGCCACATGGCAACACCACCTCCTGGGAAACTTTTTTCTTGAACTTTTTTTTTTTCTTGCCTGTACATTTCTTTTTTCTTTTTTTCTTTTTATTATGGTATCCTTGATATACAGTCACATGAGCAACATGTGGTTACTACATTCCCCCCATTTTGAAGTCTCCATACCCCATTACAGTCACTGTCCATCAGCATAGTAAGATGCTATAGAGTCACTACTTGTCTTCTCTGTGCTATACTGCCTTCCCTGTGCCCCCCACACACATTATGTGTGCTAATCATAGTGCCCCTTAATCCCCTTATCCCTCCCTTCCCACCCATCCTCCCCAGTCCCTTTCCCTTTGGTAACTGTTAGTCCATTCTTCAGTTCTGTGAGTCTGCTTCTGTATTGTTCCTTCAGTTTTTGCTTTTGTTGTTATACTCCACAGGTGAGTGAAATCATTTGCTACTTGTCTTTCTCCGGTACTTATTTCACTGAGCATAATACCCTCTAGATCCATCCACATTGTTGCAAATGGCAGGATTTCTTTTCTTTTTATGGCTGAATGATATTTCATTGTGTATATGTACCACATCTTCTTTATCCATTCATCTACTGATGGACACTTAGGTTGCTTACATATCTTGGCTGTTGTAAATAGTATGACAATAAGTATAGAGAGGTGCATGAACAGACTCACAGAACCCAAGAATGGACTAACAGTTGCCAAAGGGAAAGGGACTGGGGATGGGGTGGGGAGGGAGGGAGAAAGGGAATAAGGGGCATTACGATTAACACACATAATGTATTGGTGGGGCACAAGGAAGGCAGTATAGCACAGAGAAGACAATTAGTGATTCTATAGCATCTTTCTACACTGGTGGACAGTGACTGTAATAGGGTATGTGGTGGGGACTTTATAATAGGGGGAATCTAGTAACCACAATGTTGCTCATGTAATTGTATATTAATGATACCAAAATAAAAAAATTAAAAAATGAAAAAATATATATTGGCGTGCATGTATCTTTTTGAATCATGGATTTTGTTTTCTTTGGGTAAATTCCTAGGAGTGAAGGTCCTGGGTCAAATGGTATTTCTATTTTTAGTGTTTTGAAGAACTTCCACACTGCTTTCCACAGTGGTTGCACCAATTTGCAGTCCCACCAACAATGCAGGAGGGTTCCCATTTCTCCGCACTCTCGCCAGCATTTGTTTTTTCTTGTCTTTAGGATAGTGGCCATCCTAATTGGTGTGAGATATCTCATTGTGGTTTTAATTTGCATTTCCCTTATGATTAGCAATGTGGGGCATCTTTTCATGTGTCTGTTGGCCATCTAAATTTCTTCTTTGGAGCTGAACAGTTTTGTTGAGATATAAGTAACAATAAAGGACATACATTTATAATGAACAGCTTGGTATATTTTGATAATTTGACATGTGAAATCATCACCAAAATCATGATGGAGATATCCATTATCTTCAGAAGGTTCTCTGCTCCTATCACTCTAGATTAGTTTACATTTTCTAGAATTTTATATACATGGAATTATTTAGTATGTACTTGTTTTTGCACTAGCTTCTTGCAGCATAATTATTTTGAGACTCATGTTGTCATACTTATAAACAATTCATTCCTTTTTATTGATGAGTGGTGGTCCATTGTATGAAAATATCACAGTTTGTTTTCCCATCACCTGTTGATGGAAATTTAGGTTGTTTCCAGTTTGGGGGCTATGACAAATAAAGCTGCAATGAACATCTGCATAAAGTCTTGAGTGGCCATAAGCTTTTGTTTCATTTCTAGAATGAATACCTTGGAGAGGAATGACTGGCTCATGTGGTATGAGCATGTTTACCTCTTTATGAAGCTACCAAACTTTTTCCAAAATGGTTGTACCGAATCCCCACCAGCAGTGAAAGAGTTTCTCTTCCTCCACATGCCAACACTTTGTACAGTAAACCTTTTTAGTTTTAGCCATTTTAGTGAGTGTGTCTAAATTGTCATTTTGATTTCATTTCTCTAATGGCTTATGATGTTGAGTGTCTTTTCATGGGCTCATGTTTTACAGTCTTCGGTGGGGTTGTCCAAATCTTTTTCCTTTTTTTTTTTTTACTAGATTGTTTGTCTTACTGAATATAAGGAGTTCTTTAATGCTGGATAGAAATCTTTTGTCTGATATGTTTTACATTCTCCCAGTCTGTGGCTTGCCTTTTAAAGTTTTAAATTTTGATAAGTCATATTGATCCAATTTTTCTTTTGTAATTGATGCTTTTTTGTCATATTTAAGAACACTTTGCCAAACCTAAGGTCACCAAGATTTTCTCCTCTATTTTCTTCTAGAAGTTTTATAGCTTTAGCTTTCCATTTAGATCTGTGCTCCAGTTTTAGTTAATTTTTGTTTGTAGTGTGAGGTAAGAGTTGATTATTTTTTCATGTAGATGTCAAGTTGCCCAGGTGCCATTTATACAAAAGATAAGCCTTTCCCCCTAGTTGGCAGTCCTGTCTTTGTCGTTCCTCATGTGACTGTGTGTCCATGGCTGTTTCTGGGCACTCCGTTCTCTTCCATTGGTCTGTCTATTCTTGCACCAACACATTTTCTTAATTATTGTCATATGTAGTAAGTCTTGATATCTGGTAGTGTAAATCTTCCAACAATATTCTTTTTATATTGCTTTGGCTTTCTAGGTCTTTTGAACTTCTGTTTAATTTCGATTCCATATCGTTGAATTTCCATTCTAATTTTAGAATTAGAATGTCATTTTCCACAAATAAATCTTAATGCTCATTATTCAAAGCTCTCTCTTCCTATCATCAGGACACTTGAGAGCTCAAACCAGCCCTCAGATGGTTGTCTGGTGGACATGGAAACAGAGCCCAGGAATATATTACCCAAGCCAGTGATTCATTCTATGTCTCTTCCTCCAAATTGTACCTATGTTATTAAAGCCAGTTTTCATTAATAATCTTGATATTTCAGGCAGGTCATGGGTGACCATGGTATACAGCAACTTTCAATTTCCCTTATTTCTATGAACTACAAAAAGGGAAAACCCACAAAACTCAAACAAGTCTTTGATGATTTGAACAGGAAAACATTAGCAAGATGAGGAAAAATTTCCACATAACATGTTAACTCCTTTCATAAGCAGACCTTGATCGTGAGGAAATTTAATGAAAACTGCAGAATTTAAAAGATCTATGATAAAAAAACAGTGGTTCCTGGTTCCTTTGAGGGACACTTGTTTCAGTGTCTTACCTGAGAAGTGGAGATTTGGAACCCATGAAGAAAGGAGGGCCAGGTACCCACAGGTCTGAGATTAAGGACGTGAAGTCCACATGGTGATAGCACAGAGTAAAGGGGAAGCAACCTAAATAATGAAGTTTCGTTTCCCCAGCACCACAAGCAAATACCGTGGTGGCTGTGAATGTGAGTGGATTCCTTCTCTTGGCAACCAAGAGGAACACTCCCAAAACCAAGAAAGCAAAATGTTTTCCGCCATGACTATTTCAGCTGGCTTCTGGGATATTCTGTTAGTGACCTTTGCCCTTCTCTGAAGCAATGAGGCATTCTCTGTGCTAATATCACTTATAAAGAAAAGAATTCTGCATTTGTATAAAACTTGATAAAAACGGTATTTCAAATGGTACCACGAGATGAATACAGTTACAAGAAATGCCCACCCTTAATTCGCCACCTCCATTTGCTGTGTATGGCTTATTCTCCCTGTCTACAACGTGGCTTTTCAAGAGAGCAGATTCAGCAGGAAAGGATGCCTATCCCCTCTGTGGTTCATCCTTCTTTTGGGCTTTTTCTTCCTTAGCCCCTCTTTCAGTCTTCCTCTTGGGCTTCGTGGTGGCCACAGTGATGTGGGATGCAGCATTTCAGGGGGCTGTGGTGGTGGTCTTAGGGGTTGCTATTGCTCCCGCCCCTCTTTCCAATGTTGCTCCCAAGCCATTGTGCTTGAAAATCAGTTCCATGCATGTTCTTTAGAATCTGCAAGTGCTCTATGAAAAACGTATACATTTTCTGTTTTAATAAACATAAATCTGCTCTAGATAACCATCTCACAACCAGGGTGTACCACAGAACCTGGGAGTCTGCATCTGGGTTTCAGTGGTAGAGGCGAAGCAGAAAGGCAGGCTCCTAGGAGGCAGGCCTGGGGGCACTGAGCCCCCCTGATGAAGGGATTTCAAAGTCATCTGAAAAGTGAAAAGGGAGTGAGAATGTTCATCACAGGGCAACACAGGGTACATGCCCGCTGACCTCCAGAACCTCTGCCCCGGGGCACTGGGATCAGATCATAGGGCAAATCGCACTTTTCTTCAGCAGAAAAGTATTTTTTGTTGTCCTATTTAAATAATTTGAATTTCTTTTATAGGAAACTTATAAATTTATTATGGTTTATATTTGTATGAGACCTGACATAAGTGAGTGTATGCTGATAGGCACCTAACTGATATGGTGAGGTTGATTAATATTTCGAAATATTAACCCATGCGTAGTTTGTTGTGAAGAATTCCTTTTAACACAGGTACCTGCTATCATTTAAATCATTAAACTGGCTCCAAATTAAGCTTTCCAAAACTAGCACTCACTTGGTGTACATCAACCAGCCCTCAGCATTCTACTATAAGCAAGAAGTCTTCCTTCTTCTCAAGGGGAGGAGATCATGGGAACCTCCCATGTGTAGCCAAGTCAGACTGAAGTTGTGAGCAACTTGGGGACCTACTATTTGCATCTGAAGTTGGGGGCAGTCTTGTGGGACTGAATCCTTCACCCATGGGATCTGACACTATCTCCAAGTAGATGGTGTCAGAATTGAGTTAAATTGTAGGACATCCAGCAGCTGTGACTGAATGGAGTGGTGTGGAAACCCACCCCACCCTCACCAGCTGGTATCAGAAGTGTGAGTGCGATGGTAGTGTGAGCTAAGGAAACACAGGAGAAATGGAGGTTTTTCTTCACAGGTGTAGACTTTTCTTTCTTTTCATTAAAATTTGTTGACATTTCCATTTTTCAATTATTTTTTAGTTATTTGGATTTTCAAATGACTGGGCCCTCCACCAGTAATGGTACAGCTTTAGGCACAGGGATTTTAAAAACTTTCCAGATGTTTCTAACATGCAGACTAGGCAAACAACCCTTGCAATGTAAAGCATAGAGACCAAGGCAAGGAAACAGAAAAAAAGCAGCATTTAGAAAAAATGTATATAGAGAAAAAAATCTTTAAGAGTATATGAAGGTAACTGTCTGGCAGAATGAGGAGATCAGCAAATTCTCTTCCCAGAAAATAATTATAAAACTGGAGAAGAAAAACTTATTTAAAAATTTAGGGCTCTGGAAACTGCCCAGAGGCAAAGGAGAAATTGAGAAAAATGCTCAACTCTGAGAGAACAGTGAGAGTCTGTGGCATTCTTGCCCGGGGCTGCTCACTTTCCCCAGCTTAGTCAGCAGGGGTGCATAGCGGGACTGGGCAGGCCGCACAAACCAACAGTTTTACTTGCAAAGAGGCCTCACTGGATTTGGAACAAACCTCAGTGAAATACATTACACACTACAGAGCAGCTATAATAAAAAAGACAGACAATAACAAGTGTTGGAAATGATGCAAAGAAACTGAGATGCTCCCACACGGGAATGTAAAAGAGACGAGCCACTTTGGAAAACAGTTTGTCAGTTTCTTTAAAAGTTAAGCCAGCAATTGTACAACCTTTGTACTACCCAAGAGAAATAGAAACATGTCTGTGTAAAGCCTGTGTACAGATGTTCATAACAGCATTACCTATTATAGCCAAACTGGAAACAATCTAAATGTCCAGCAACTGTTCAATGGATAAACAAAATGTGATAAAACCATGCAATGGAATATTATTCAACAATTAAAAGGAATGCATTCTTGATACATGCCACACATGAATGAACAGCAAAAATATTATGCTAAAAGTGAAAGATACAAAAAACTACATATTGCATGGTTCCATTTACATGAAATACCTAGAAAAGGGAAATCAATAGAGGAATAAAGCAGTGTTTGCCTGGGGTTGTCTGGGAGCTGACAGCAAATGGGCACAAAGGAGCTTTTTGGTGGTGGAGATAATCTAAAATTGCATTATGTAATGGTTGCACAATTCTATACATTAAAAAAATCAAATCATTTACTTAAAATAGGCAAACTATGGTATGAAAATTATATTTCAGTATGGTTTAAAAAAATGTGAGGGTAGAATAAAGACATTTTTAGATGTGCAAAATTGAAAAAAGAAACTTACTGTACAGTCTTTCTCAGGAAGCAGCAGGAAGATGTAACTCCCAATTGAAGCAATAAACCAAGAAAAAGGGAAGATATCAGATTATTAAGAGGAAGTTAAAACATACATTTGTACAAAGAGTTGCACACCATGTCCATAGCAGTTTAATACGATATAGCCCCAAACTGGAAACAGCCCAGGTGTCTGTTAACTGGTGAATGGATAAACAAACTGTGGCATGTGCATACAATAGAATTAGCAATTAAAAGGAACTGTTAACCAATCTCTCTGTAAATCAGGAAATTAAGGAAAACTTTATTGCTAAAAAAATAGTTTGCAAACTGGGGAGGCGCAGCCCTTGGCTATGAAGCAAAAAGTACATTCAGAGGAAACTGGGGTTGTTTTTTTATAGTAAAAGCTTCTGCCCAGGTTCCTAAGGTGGTCCGGTAATGAGGGATGCAAGCATGTTGCATCCAGATTGGTTGATGCAAGGTGAAGCTGGTCGGTATGTCCCATCCAGTCTGTTTTGACAGTCACAGCAGGATCATATCAGGGACTGGCTGTACTTTGAAGAACAGACTTCATTTTGCAGTTCTTGCAAGGACACAGACTATGCATACTGTTGACTGGAAGTCTTACCAATAACAAACCATTGATTAACACATGTACTGTATACTGTATTCTTACAATAAAAGTGAGCTAGAGAAAAGTACATATTTATTCAAATTGGTGCAAATCTCCAAAAAAATTCCAATATTTTTATTGACAAAGATTCACATGTAAGTGGACCCATACAGTTCAAATTCTTGTTCAAGGGTCAACTGTATGCTGTATGATTCCATTTATGTGAAGCTCTAGAAAAGACAAATATTAACTAGAGTAACAGAAAGATCAGCTTTTGCCTAAGGCTGGTGGCACGGATGGACTGGGAATGGGTGTGAGGGAAGGGTGGTATAATAAAAATTGGTCTTTGTTCCGAGTTCCTCGTGCAGAGCTCCTAAAATCCTTGGAATTTCCTGAGTGATAGGAGTGCCTTTTATTATTCATAATGAGCCCTGGTCAACCACACAGAGGTTTATTGCTAACAGAGTGATTGTTGGTGGGCCCCTAGACAGCTTTGGTATAGGGGCCCAGGTGAGGAAGGAACCAAATCAAGTGATTTGAAGGGTGGAACTTTAAGCTCCACCCTTAGCGTCTAGGGAGGGCAGAAGGGTTAGAGATTGACTGCAATCACCAATGGCCAATGACTTAGTCAATGGAACTAATGGAACTCCACAACAAACCTGAAACCTGGTGTTCAGAGAGCTTCCGAGTCAATGCATCCAGGAGCAGGGAGGCTGGCACACCCAGAAGGAGCTCCCCAGAGAAAGCATGGAAGCTCCTCACGTACACCCTACCCCTTCACACAGTGCCCCATGCCTCTTCCATTTGGCTCTTCCTGAGCGTTATTCTTTTTAATAAACCTGTAATAGTACAGTGTTCTGTGAGATGTTCCAGTGAATTATGAAAACTGGTGGTGGTGGTGGGGTTTGCTCAGAACCCCAGAATCTGTAGCCAGCCAGGCAGACATGTGGGTAGTCTGGGCAGTGAATTTACAGTTGGCATCTGAAGTGGGAGCAGTCTGTGAGACTAAGACCTTAAACCTGTGGTGTCTGACACTAACCTCGGATCGTTAGTGTCAGATTTGAATTGAAGCAACAGGTGTGGTGTCAGAAAAAAGGCATCACAATTACAGAAGATACCATGTATTTGGTGTCAGGGGAAAAGAAAGAACTTCAGAGGAACCTTTTGGAGTAATGGAAATGTTCTTTATCTTCATTATGAGGGTGGTTACATGGTATGTGCTGTACATTTTTGTCAAAAATCATGGAACTGTACAATAAGGCTGAATTTTTTAAAATGAATTTTCCTAGGAGTTAAGGACACAAGAAAGCCACATCTGGGAGGAGGAGCAGGGAGGTCCTGGGACAGTGGCTGAGGAGCAGTCCAAGAGAGCCCACTAAAGCAGGACAAGGGCTCTGGGACCTCGGCCAGAAGACAGAATGGATAGATTGCCTCCTGTGTTCCAACAGGTGAGAGGAGATGCCTCAGCTGGAGGGGTTGGGGACATATTAGTCCCAAGTACATAGAGAATCCAGTTGGTCCAAAATGTAGTGGGGCACTGGGAGGCATGTTAAGCCTAATTAAAAGGCAGTGAGTGGACGTGCCTGATGAGGAAGGGGGAGGATGGTGCAGATGTACAGAGTCCCAGTGGCTCTGAGAGCCAGGAAGGGTGGCCTCCAGGTCGAGTCCAGCTCCCACGGTGTGAAGCCAGGGTGTACTCCTTTTGCTCTTCCCGGGCTGACATCCATGTGTACTTTCCTTGAGTTACTTTCAGTACATTTCTGTGTCTTATAACCCTAAAGAGCCCCATACTAAAAGCTCTTAAACATGGGGGGTGGGGGAAGTAATTGTAAAATAAGCCAATATCTAGTACATTTGGTTTTACAAACCAGTGTGAAAAAGACAAAACCTATTACAGAAAAAGGGATAAAGGACATGGATAATTAACAAAGGAAGAAATATATATGGTTAATGATTGTGAAAAATATTTAACTTTACTGTAAAAAGAGAAACTTCAATTAACATAATTCCTTTTTTTGTGTGTGTGTGTATGTCTGTCAATTTGACAATGCCAGAATTAGTGTGCATACAGAAAAATGACCATTTTAGGCCTAACAGTAAGAAAGGACTGGCTAGGAATGTAGGGCACTCCCTCTGGCAAAGGAAGGTGGGGATGAGCAAGGATGAGGGCAGCTTTGCACATAGGTTGAGGGGCAATATAAAAGAAGCAACAGGATATGAAGAATGAATTGGTCAAAAATTTGTTTATGGTGGATTTTAAATATATATTTACCTTTTTTGAAAAACTAAGCACAAAAGCAGAAATTCATTTGATTCTTTATTTAAAAAATAATATACACACATTGTAACAAAATATTTTTCACTTCCAGGGTGTCAGGATACCTCATCAGCATCAACCACTCTTATCAACTTCTCCTGCATCCTTCCAGTAAGGCTGTTTGTTCAAGTTATTATTTTTGAGAACACATTTCCCTTTGAAACATGGAAGGGAAATTACTCAGTGCTTTTTCAACAATAAATGTTGGCAGTTGTTTCATATCAGTACATACATGTGCTCATTGAATGCTTTCCAACAGGGCAGAACCATTATATGGATGACCTATATTTTATTTGGTTAATTCTCTGTGATGGAAGGTTAGGTTGTTTCTAGGATTTGGGTACTACAAAAAATAGTGAATGCACATCATTGTGTGTATTTGTAAACCCAAGTACAGTATGTGGATATATTCCTAGCTATGATTTATCTATCTAGATATAGACATATTCACAGGGGTGGAATTGTTGGGCCAATATATGTGCATTTAAAAAAGGGTATAAACAATTGATTTTGAAAACCATCTTGTAGACCATATCTTAAGGTCAGAATACATTCAAGCAAATCTCCCACACCTTCTACATGTAAGAACCATAAGATGATTCTTTCTTTGAGTGAAATACTTTTAATACTTCAAAGTGCCTTTTGAATTATCAGGAAACAATCTCACCCCCTTTTCCGGCTGGAACCATAGAGGGTGTAGAAGAGAAGAAAAAGGCAAACCTTTAGGAAAAAGTAGAGGAATTTCCCGGAGCAGACAATCAAGCACCTGAGGAAAGAAAAGTTTGCCTAAAAGATGATTCTAAAGGCAAGGAGAAAGTTTATCTTCAAAAAAGCTAGGAACCATCAAAAGAAATATAGGCAGATGGACAGAGGATGATAGTGAGAATGATAAGAACAGGGGAAAACTTCTCTGTACCTGTGGGGCCCAAATGGGCATTCTCACCAGGATCGCAGGTATCAATGGTGTGAGGCAAGGATCTGAAAGGTGTTGCAACTTCTTGTCTTCACCAGATCTTCAGTGACATCTGTGTTAAGCTCAACAAAGCTTCAGCTGACGGGGCTGAGGACTGTGGAACTATGTACCGTGTGCGCATATCCCAACCTAAAGTCAGCAAATGAGTGGCTCTACGAGAGTAGTTATGGCAAAATAAACAAGCAAATTCCCCTGACAGATAAACTTCCATTGTTCCATCTCTTGTTAAACATGGTGTCATCTGCATAGAGGATCTGATTCTTGAGATCTAGTGTCAGCAAACGTTTCAAAGAAGCAGCTTCCTGTGGCCCTTCAAATTATTATCACGAGGTGAAATGAAAAAAAAAGACCACTGTTTTCTCGAAGATGGAGATGCTGGCAACAGGGAAGACCCAGTGGACAGACATATTAGAAGGATGAACTGAGAGGTCTACTGTGATCATTTCTGTAATCTGGTGAGTTAATAAACAGTGACTTCTTTCAAACTGCAGAAAATAAAATGTCATTCTTAGGGGTTTGTTCTCAACTTCCTCCTTTGAAGGACATTATGGTTTAGCTGAACAATCTCTAACAGGATCCTTAGCAGGATCCCCAGTCCTGCTCTGTCTTGGGCCCAGACTGAGGGTCCCCAGGATCAGCCAAGCTTAAATTCCCTTTTTGTGGGGAGCTCTACACTTCACCTCCAGTCACCCTGACTCATACTCTGTGTTGGCTTTGGTTCTTCTCTCTCCCTAGCCTCCTGAGTCCACTGGACCATTCTCCAGCATCAACATTTAATGCCTTTGTTTCTATACATCCTGCCATTCCTTAATCCTGCCCTTTAATCAATTTCAAGAAGTGGTTTCCTCATGGACTTCATACTTTGTCTCTCTCTTTCAGACCTCCCTGGAATAATATTAAAATAATGTATCCTAAACATGTAAGTCATGACTCAAACCTAAATCTAAACAATCTCCCCACAAACACCTTGGCTAGCCCTTCAAGGCCTGCTCCCAACTCAGCCCTGCAGCTGACTTCCCATCGCTTTCTCCAGCCAAAATTTTCTTGTACCTGGCATCCCCAAACACAATACCCATTTTCCTGTCTTCACATATGCTGTGAATACCCTCAACTAAAGACCTGCTCCAACTCTCCACCTATAGAAATCCTGCATATCCTACCAGGTTCTCTCAAGTCTCACCTCTTTCCCTGTCCATTCCAGATGAAAATCTTGCCAACTCAAAACCCCATTGCATCCTCTTTAGTACCACCATCTTTCAACAGTTAGCTTTGCTGAAGTAGCTCTTTTGCTCACACACACAGTTCCTGTAATTGCATTTGAAGCTCATTGTTTGGAACATACGGCATCCAGCACATTATCCTGCCTTGAATTATACTTCCCAAGGTAAACAGGAAAGCAAAATTCTCTTACACAAAATTGGGTGCTGAGTTGAAGAGCACTAAACTCATGCAAGCACCACACTCCGACTTCTCTTCCCCTTCTAGGTGGCAGGAGGGAGTAAAGATGGCTCCTAGCACAGGTGGTAACACCTACTGATTCTAGACAGAAACCAGGACTATAAAGGTCTGAAAAAAAACCAGACCCCTTCCATTTTCTGAGATTCTCAGCATACTGGAAACTGAAGATGCGCTAAAAGTGGATTACAGAAACTCTAATGTTTGACATCTTTCCATTGCACCATCCTTTCATTCCTGTCTTCAGTGTGTCTCTGTGCCCTTCTAATTTTACCTCAGAGAACATCACAAACTTAAAGGTGAAATAACCTTGGATTATAATACTCTGGACTCTTAAATGTTGAGTAACGAGGCGGCCGTAGGCTGCTGGGCCCAGAGCGATGACTCTGCAGGAACCGCGGCGCCTGCTTACACAGCGCGGAGCGGCTGACTCCAGGCCGGGTCCAGGGCGCCCGCGCCGGGTTCCGTCGGGCCCGCGCTCGCTGCCTTGAGGAAATGACACTTTCCGATGGACATCGGACCTCCCACCCCTTCTGCCCACTGCCATTTGCCCCCTGAGCGAAGGGAACGGAACACGCGTCCCGAGGCCTGGTCCAGGTACCCAAGCGCTCAGACCCGCAGAGGTGGGGATGCAGCGCCGGGCAGCCGGCCCACTAAGGCACCAGGGGCAACGCGGCGCGGGAACGCCTGCCAGGCCGGCCTCGCCCCAGGGGGCGCGCGCCCGCGGTTCCCGATTCCTCTGCGGCCCGCCTCCTTGCCTCGCGCCCAACCAACAACCACTTCCTGTCCCACTCCCGGCCAATCGCTATACTCCACGAAGAATAGTCCTAGGGGGCGTATGGGAAGGTGCATAGAGAGATGGCAGCACCGACCAACCGCATCCAGGAGCTTGCGCGGGGGGGCGGGACTTGGTCCAGGCTGCAGCTACTCAGGAGCGAGGGGCGGGCACGGGGTCGGGCTTCGTGCGGTGGGGCTTGCTCGCGCTGCTGTAGCTGTAGCCGAGGCCTCTAGCTTCTGCAGCACGTGACGGTCGGGTCTCCTCAGCCGCTGTCTCCACTGCAGCGCAGGGCCGGGTGTGCTGGCGGGAGGAGGCGCGGGCGCCGCCGGCGGTCCCCCGGAGGCTCGAGGTGAGGCAGGAGGCCCGCGCGTGACCTCGGGCCTGTAAGGACCGTGGGGGTCCTGGGTGCGCGCCGTCGCTGCCGAGGGGACGGGCGTGGCTAGGCGGAAGAGTCAGGCTGGGTTTCGAGGGCCCGGGCCCCTGCGGACGTGCCGGCGGTGAGGGGCGAGGCGTGTGAACCTGGGCCGCATCGGTCGGGTAGCCAGGCCCAGGCCGCACCGCCGAGCCTGGGAGGCGTGGCAGGTGCCCTAGAGCCTTCCATGACCTGGGAAAACCAACTTCTTCCAACGCCTTAGCTTCTAGGGCTTTCTTAGGCCTCCGCTGGCCGCCTTGGACGCCGCGAGGTGGGCTAGAGTAACCGGGTGTAAAGGTCTGGCGTGGGGTCGGGCCTAGTGGGTACCCATACCCGTGGAGAAAGGTAATGTTACAGGTTCAATATTTAAAAATTAAACCGCAAGGCGCAGACTGAACTCGAGCACCCTGAAGAGTATGGAGAATGTGCTAGAAAACGCAGTGGTTGAAAAACTCAAGTCTTAACATTTACATATATTCGGGGGTGTAATATATGTAATACAGTTGGAAATTCACTGGACGTTAAAATCAGGAAAGGACCCAAAAGCTCAGTGTGAGTAGGTTGTTTTATAGTGGAGAGAACTGAGGCCCAGAGCTAGGAAGTGACAGGCCCAAGGTCATGCCATTAATTTTATGATTACGTTGGGATTATAGCCGAGGGTTGGGCAATTTTGGTGTAGTGGTTAAGGCCCTGGTTCAAGTCCTTCATTGGCTATTTGTTGTTAGGTGAGCTTGGCCAATTTACTTACTTACCCTTTGGGCCCTGGTTCTCCCCAGGTAATGGATATAATAATACCTGGTGGAGTTGTTTTTAGAATTAAATTAAGACGTGTTTCAAATAGGACAGGGAAGCCTGCCACATATTAGCTGCTGGGTAAATAATGACTGCTATAAATTATAGTCTGAATGTTGGTGCTCCTCTACGTTGATATCCTAGTTTTTGAGTTGGTTGAGTTCTGGGTTCCAAGACTTGGAGTCACTAAAAGATGGAAGAAGCTGGACCTGGTGGATTAACTGCTGGGCCTGGCACAAGTGAATGCTGGTTTAGGGAAGTTAAACTGAGCTGAACATTAAAAGCTTGGGAGGACAGAGGTGAGGCACAGTTGAGTCTCTCTACCTCTGCTTTAGAAATTGGGACCTTTTGCTTACTTTTTTAAGAAAGTAGAGTTTTTCTTTTTTAAAAGGGAAGAAATGTATTAATCTTTAAAATCATTATATACCTCAGTTTTCCCCCAGCAGTTTGTAGGTCACGAATAGAATCACTGCCATGTTGTACTTTTGCTGTAATTAGACTTAGCAGCAGACTTAGAGCAGAGGTAGAATTCTGTGGGAGTTCTCCTTTGCACCAGTAAGAGTGCACGAGCAAACAGGCTGGGTAACTGGATCAGGAGATGGCTAGAGTGAACTATATTGGTGCGAATGTATCGCAAGACAAACATCTTTTCTGATCTAACCTATCTGAAAAGGGTGTCAGTGTCCCCTCCCCACCTTGCTATCTGAACTCAGCAGTTCATCTAGTACACACTATCTTCCAGGGAGCACCGCGGGTAAACGCAAGTCGTTGCTGCTGTTTTGGCAATCACACTGTTGCATCCCTTTTAGTGACAGAGTTCACCTTGCCCTGCAAGATAGCCTAAGGGGACAAAGTGGCAGTTGGTAAGGATAAATTCAGGCTCAGGAGACTTGAATTTCAGGCCCACCATGGTAACTGGTTTATGAACCACCTTGGTTTCCACATCTTTAACATGGGGTGAGAAGTCTCCTGAAAAACTTATCGTCAAGGGACTACGGGGAGGGACAGGTACGATGCTGACCGTGAAACTACTTTGAATGTGTAAAGAGAACTGTGCAAATAGAAGAATTGGAAGCGCATAACTAGGATAATAAAACTGCCAGAATGTAGTCATAACCTATGTAGCTCACTGAACAACTTTGTCAGGGAAGTGCTAGTTTGAATGCTTTGTTAACTGCAACAGATGTACTTTTGAAGTAAGCTTTACTTCGAGCTATGAAAATTACTTGGAGAATTTTGTTTTTAAAGAATTTAGAGAATCTTCAGCAGTATGTTTTGAGTACTCGCATCTTAGTTTACTGAAAAAAAAAGTGCTGTGGAAAAATTGATTCTGTCAGTGAAAAACAAAATTCAAAACTGAACAAGGCAGTATAGATCTATTTTTAAATGGATGAGCTTTTACAATAGGGACCATTTTGAATTTTATGTACTTTCTTTTAACCCTTTTTTTTTGACTAGCTGCAAAGTGTAGTTAAATCAGAAGATTCAGAAAGTAGTAGTAGTAAAATGTTTATCTGTGACTGGAATCAAATTCCTTTTAACTGGTTCCTTTCCAAATTAAGACTTAAAATTTCTAATTTGACTTAAAACTCAAGAGTTTTAGAACATTCAGACTTAAGTGGCATTACTGGATAACACCAAGTAATAATACAAATTACAGCTGATGTCCGGCAGACACTGTAAGCCAAGCACTGTCTCAAGCTCTTCACATGCATTTTGTTTATACAATGACCCTGAGATGTACTAGTGTTCTCATTTTAGAGATGGAGAAACTGAGGCCCCAAGTTAGTAATTCACCCAGTATGCCAAGTTACTCAGTAGCTAGTGAATGATAGTGATTTCTGTCTTGGTTTTCATCAGTACTACCATGTGTCTCACTGTGACTTGGACTTTTATGTAACTTCTCTTTGCTTTAGCTTCTTCTCGTGTCAGGTGGGCATGATAGAACCTCCAGGGGTTTTTGTGAGGATTAAATTAGATAACCTAAAGTATCTAAACCCCATAACATGTAAATTTAAAAAGGATATATTAATAGATGAATGGATAACCCACATGAAAGAAAGACTGCAATGTATTTATTACAGACTGCCTTTGTAAATACTGCTTTTTTATTTTAACAACCAAGAACATTAGCTAGATTGTTTTTCCTGTTCCTCTTTATGATTTTTCACAGACTAAAGGAATTGGAGTTGAAATGCCCTACTTTCAACAAAGTCCCACAAAGAAAAGCCCAGAAACCAATGGTTTCACTGGTGAATTCTACCAAATTCTTAGTGAAGAATTAACCTCAATGTTTCACAAGTTCTTCCAAAAAATAAAAGGGGAGAATACTTCAACTCACTCTGTGTAACCAATATTGTAACTCTGTGTAACTCTGATACTACAACCAAAGACTTCATAAGAAAAGGAAACTATAGACCAATATCTTCTGTGAAAGTAGATACAGAAATCCTCAAAATGCAAGCAGACAGAATGTAGCAAAATATAAAAAGCATCCCATGCCTTGACCAACAAGGATTTATCCCAGGAATGCAAGGTTGGTTCAACGTACAATAATGAATGTAACATAACCATGTTAAAAAGGACAGAAACCATATGATCATCTCAGTAGCCCAGAAAAGCATTTGACAAAATGCAGCACCCTTTCATGATAGAAACATGTAATAGAAAAGAACATTCTCAATTTGGTTTGAGACAAATAATCCCTTCCCTGGGATTTCTTCTGTTCCTCTTTCTAATTTCTCATGGATTAAAGGAATTAGTTGAAGTTTCCCAACTTTGAAGAGACTAAGTCCCACAAAGAAAAGCCTATAACCAATGCCTTTGCTTGTGAATTCTATGAAATACTTAAGGAAAAATAATATTAATCCTTTACAAATGCTTCCAAAAAATAGAAGAGGGGTCTTCTCCTCTTCCCAACTCATTCATGAGACCAGGAGTACCCTAATACCTAAACCAGACAAAGACTTCACAGGGAAAGAAAACCTTAGACCAATAGCTTATCTGAAAATAGGTGCAAAAATGGACTTAACTTGAAAAGATAAGATGTAAACATTTTAATTTAATGAATTTAGAAACAATTTGAGCTTCCTTAAAAGATTTTTTTCTGAATAGGCCCTTATTGGGGACAAAGTCTTTGCCTTTTTTGTTGTTGTTGTTACTAATCTACAATTACATGAAGAACATTATGTTTACTAGGCTCCCCCCTTCACCAAGTCCCCTCCACACACCCCATTACAGTAAAGTCTTTGCTTTTGACAGGTGACATTTACTATGTCTGTTTCTGGTAAATACAAAATTTTGTGTTCAATTGAAGGGTCATGTATGTTATTGAATGCATATAGTAAAATGATTTGGACTGTCTTTATTTTGGAATGTGTGCTGAGAAGAGAACCATCATTAACCAAAATTAATTAAATTTAGAATTCATAAAGAAAAGTAATTGGTAAAAGAGCAGGGGAAAAAAAATCACAGGTAAACATGGACATTTCCATATCCAAATGCTAAAACTGTATATATACCATTGCAAGGAAGATTTAAAGAAGAAAATATAGCTGGAGGAAAGTTTTTCTTGTTAGGTAAAATCATTTAGCTCTGCTAAAATATGTTGGAGGAGTAGGCAGGCATATTACGCCATTTGGTCTAGTATGAAAATTGAAAATGTGTTCATCGTGGTTGTACTAATGTGTATCAGAAAACAAGCCATTGCTCATACTGTGAGGTGCTGGACTCTGATAGACTTTGTATTATCTTTTTATATTTTCACAGCAAGCCTTTGAGTCAGTAGTACTTTTATCCACACCTGTAAAATAGGGAAAGAAGACTCCTAGAAGCTCAGGAGGCTGACCAAGGCCACAAAGCAGAGCTGGAGAGTCTGGAACCCAGGTGTCTCTGAATTGACAGGTTATATCACCACATGCACTACTGCCTTGTGAATAAGGAGTTAGTTTTCTGAATCATCATCTTTAAAATAAGAAATGTCCATCTCTAGTGTTCAAGATAAATTCATTCTTTTCAGAGTTGCAAAGTTGGATTGAAATATTAAAAGTGGGTGGATTAGGTGTTTTGGAGAATCCTAACCCTGAGATGTTTGAGAGTTGGGCTTCTGCTCTGTCCTTAGGAAACTAAAGCAAGTCAGAAATCATTTATATTCTGAATATATATTTGAAGTGTGCATGTGTTTGGCTCTTGTTTACTTAGCTTTGTGTACATTTTTCCATGTGATCCCAGAGGGTGGAGCTTCTCTGACCTGTACATGGGCAGATAATTAAATTGGATTTCTAAAAACAAAACACTAACTGGAAGGGAGAAAGACTCTTCCTCATCAAGTTCAAATTTCTAATCCATCACACATTTCTGAGTCTTCCTTTATAATTTTGTGCTTCAGAGAACCAGGTCAGTTTAAAAGGCTGGTTTCTAGACAACTTTGATCAAGTCTAAAGAACCATCTTCATTGATCTAGTAATACATTTTTAAAAAATTTAATTTTGAAATAATTATAGACTCTGCAAGAAGTTGCAGAAACAGTGTGGAGAGGTAGGTCCTGGTACCCATCACGGAGCTTCTCCCAGTTGTGGCATCTTACATAACTATAGTACACTGTCAAATCCAGGAAATTGGCATTGGTACAATCTATCGACCTTATTCAGATTTCACCAGGTTTTACATCCATATGTGTGTGTGTGTGTGTGTGTGTGTGTGTGTGTGTGTGTGTGTGTGTGTGTGTGTGTGTGTAGTTCTATGCAATTTTATCACATCAGTAATTTGTTTTTGAAATTTTTACTTTTTGGTACTTTTTTTGTAGAAAGAAAACACTAGCGTATATGGGTTTATTTTGATAATAACCAAAAAAATGCAAAAAACCTGATTTGTGGAACTAACACTGCAGTATAGTCATTAACTCTGAAAACCTGGGCAAATATACACAATGTTATTAAGGTCACCTTATTAAAAAAAAATTTCTGTCTCCAGGCACCCTGTGTATAGGTTGAGTTCCTGAAGATCAGAGACCAGTTTTTTATTTGTGACGCTTGTTATCTAGTTGGCACTTGTGAAATTGAATGCAATCAGCAAATACTCCTTTAGTGTCTAACATGTGCCAGGTTCTCTGGTGGGCATCAGATGCATTTTCTGCTTTAACCCCTTTGTAACACAGAATTCCCACTGGCCAAGCTTCAGACTAACAGAAAACAGACTTGAACTCTGCCACAGTGTGCTTTTATCAAAAGTCCAATTGAGAGATTTATTGATGAGGATTTGCAGTCTGTCCCTTTCTCTAGAACTAGATATTCTAAGTTTTATTTTTAGACCACATTCTAGATCAACAGAAATCAGGACTTGGATCATATGTTGGCCCCCTTTAGTATAGCTTTATTGAGCGTTTTTAGTCTTTGCTTGCATTAAGGGTTATGAGACAAAGCCACACAAAACAGATAGTGCATGTAATTTAAGGGTATTTTTGAGAAAAGTCCACTGTCTTGACATACAGATGTTAAAAGATTTCACATTTATGGTGAAACTTGGTTCTCTAAAGCACAAAATTATAAAGGAAGACTCAGAAATGTGCGATGGATTAAAAATTTGAATTTAAACGGGTTATAGGATTTTTAATTGCTGGCTTTCCTGGAGGTCCATGCCTGCAGTAATTTGTAATTTGACCAGGACGGGAATTTAAATGGACCCACTGTGAGACTGCTGTTGTGGCACTGAGCAGCCTCCTTAAAAACATCCACCAGCATTTTTATCCTAGCTCAAAGGGGCTGTGCTGCAGGGTTTAAGGTAACAGTCTTGGAGTGATAAAAATTAGGAAAGAGGGAAAGAAAATGGTTCCTAAAAGAAAAACAGAAAACAGGGTGCTCTAAGAAAATGGTGGCTTTTAGGCAAAAAATAAAAGCATGGGGGAGACTGCTGTGATGGCATTCAGGAGCCGCTCCTTGCCCTACAGGAGCTGAGAGATCTCAGTGCAAACTGTGAAAATAGAGTTTCAGGACATATGGTAGATGTTACTTTACTACAGGAAAATGATAGATTAAAGGTACTATCTTCATTCACTTTTATTCCTGCGCATGCCAAGTAAAGGAACCGCTTGCTCTGTGCCTCTGGGGAGGTTGGAAGTAGGGAAGTATGCTGTTCGTTTTTTGAAAGCATTATTGCTTTGTTGTTGAGCTGCTTGTTATTTATTTCCCATTGGTAATCTTAGAAACAGTGGGTGACAACAGAGAAGTATGTTCTCTGCTCAAGATTCAGTAAATGTAAAGACAACTGAAGACTTGAAATTTAAAGGAGAGAAAGGCTTCGGAAATACTCCTAGACATTAAATACATTAAAAGTCATTCTCTGTCTTAAAGGCAGAAGCAGTATAGAATTATCAAGTATGAGGCACTGTATTAGAGGGCAGGAGCCTTGGCTTCTGATCCTGATTCTGCCAATAACTGACTTTGGGCAAGTCAACTTCTGGACCTTTCTTCTCAGAAAGGGATGTTACACTAGATTGCTATAGTATATTTCAGCCCAAGAATTTTTTTTGGAAGGGTGGGTATATCAACGATTTGAGGCTTGATAGTGAAGCATCCTCATCTTTTTTAATAAACTAATTTTTAGAACAGTTTTAGATTTACAGAAAAATTATGAAGATAGTACAGAGGATTCCAGTATACACTACATTCAGTTTCCCCTGCTGTTAACGTGTGGCATATTTATTGCAATTAATGAACCGATATAATACATAAATACTACCTTAAAGTCCATATTAGACTTGCCTGCTATCCTCTTTCTGCTCCCAGATGCCATTACTCTGTTGTCATTGTGTCTCCTTAGGCTCCTCTTGGCTGTGACAGTGTTTTGGACTTCTTTTTTCTTGATGACCTTGCCATTTTTGAGGACTGTCAATCAGCTTGCTTTGTAGAGTGTTGCTCTGTTGGGATTTATTGGATGTTTTTCTCATGATTAGACTGAAGCTACGCGTTTTGGGGAGGAAGACCACAGATTAAAGTACTGTTTTCACACTAAACTAAGTTTTCTACCTTTATCTTACATCTACCTACCATTTCAGCATTTTATTAAAAATAAAAAAAATAATAATGTTTTGCTCCCAGTGGGGCCCTTCTGCCTCCCCCACATGGGTCCCTTACCTTCCTCACTAGAGCCTACCTGAGCGCCCTATTCCAGACCACTCTCACTGCTCTTCTGTCCTCTGCCTCTGGTACACACCGTCCCTGTACAGTTACACAGTAACATTTTATCTAGTGGAACGAAAGTAGAGTATTTTTATTGTGATGATTAGTAGGTGATCTTAATTTTGCTGAGTCTTAGTTCCTAATGGGTAAAATAAAATGAAAGTAATACCTCATGAGAGGTTTACATGAAACAGGGTATGTGAAGTGCTTTATAAACTGGGAAATAGCACAGTTGGACTGTGCATGAGGCCTAATCAGTGCATCTCAAAGTGGTTCCATAGCTAGCAGCCTCAGCATGCCCTGGACGTTGTTAGAAATGTAGAATCTGGGGCTGGGCCCAGCCAAGGCCTTCTGAGTCAGAAACTCCGGCCGAAGCCCAGCAGTCCTCTGTCACAAGCCCCTGTGTGATGCCAGTGCATGCTCACGTTTGAAAAGGCCTGTTCTACAATGTTACACTTAACCCTGAGGGTAATTGTGTCAATCTGCTCGGTCCGCCATAACAGTACCACAGGCTGGGTGGCTTAAAGATCAGGAATTTCTTTTCTGTCCTGTCTGGAGGCCGGAAGTGCAAGGTGCTGGTTGTGTTGGTTTCTGGTGAAGCCTTTCTCCTTGACTTGCAGAGAGCTGCCATCTTGCTGTGTCCATACACGGGCTTTTCCTGGGTGCAGAGCTCTCTTGGTGTCTCCTCATCTTCTAATGTGGACATCTGTCACACCAGATTAGGTCTCCACCCTTGTAACTTCTTCTGCCCTTAAGTACTTGAAGCCCTATCTCCAAATCCAGTCACACTGGGGTTAGGGCTTCCACACAAATGTTGAGGGAACACAGTTCAGTCTATACAATGTATCAAAAACTAAAAAAAATCAGTCCGTCCTTTTTTAAAGGTAAGTAGTTAAGCCCACTAGACTAGCTCCCTGATTAGCTTTTCCTGAGCAACAGTGTCCCAGCACCAATACTTGGTCCTAATTAATCTACTTGGATTTGTGCTTTACTTAATTACTACTACTTTTAAAAAGCCCTGACCGTATATTGCTCTAGCTGTGTTTTGGGCCACTTTAGTTTTGTAGCTCATCCCTGAGAATCCAGCCACCATTTATAGCAGTGTTTCTGAGAACTTGGAAGTTGAAGAGAGTTGATTTAGGTGGAAGTGTTGAATCAGCCTTTTTAGTTGTAGGGAAACCCTTATAGTTGTAAATCAAACAAAGCAATTTTGCTGTGCCATTGTGTCTTATTTTGCCAACAGAGAGTAGAGGTCTTTCCAGTGAATAATGAAAGGTTACTAGTATTTTTTAAGTATATAAGAAACTGTAGCAGAATGTTGACATTGAGAGTTTTCTCTGAAAACCAATACCAGTCCCAGGAAAGGTTATGAATGATTTTATTTAGCACTTACTTTCTGCACTGCCTTAGGTTTTAGGCAGGTCAGTCAATGAACTTGAACTTCTTTCATCTCATGAGCATAATCCCAAGGTGCATAAATAAAAAGAAATTTGGCATTAATTTCATAATTAGAATGAGTAGGTTTACATTTTTCTAGGAGCATAATTGGTCAAAATTGGCAGCCATGGTTGAGAATTGGGGCCACTGAAACTTATGAAGGAGCAGCCCCTTACTTCAGTTTGTTTATTTGGACTTTGAGAAATAAGGTCTCCATTGTAAACAAGGGACCGAAAACATTAAGCTCCGCTGCCTTTATTTATTTATTTAATTGATTTTTTTTTTTTTAATTTATAGGTGATGCGCATGTGCTTCTTTGTTTTTTGTGGGGTTTTTTTGGTGTCATTAATCTACAATTACATGAGGAACATTATGTTTACTAGACTCCCCCATCACCAAGTCCCCCCCCACATACCCCATTACACTCACTGTCCATCAGCGTAGTAAGATGCTGTAGAGTCACTACTTGTCTTCTCTGTGTTGCACAGCCCTCCTTGTGCTCCCCCTCATTATACATGCTAATCATAATGCCCCCTTTCTTTTTTCCCCCTCCTTCTCCCTCCCTTCCCACCCATCCTCCCCAGTCCCTTTCCCTTTGGTAACTATTAGTCCATTCTTGGGTTCTGTGTGTGAGTCTGCTGCTGTTTTGTACCTTCAGTTTTTTCTTTGTTCTTATACTCCACAGATAAGTAAAATCATTTGATACTTGTCTTTCTCCGCCTGGCTTATTTCACTGAGCATAATACCCTCTAGCTCCATCCATGTTGTTGCAAATGGTAGGATTTGTTTTCTTATGGCTGAATAATATTCCATTGTGTATATGTACCACATCTTTATCCATTCATCTACTCATGGACACTTAGGTGGCTTCCATTTCTTGGCTATTGTAAATAGTGCTGTGATAAACATAGGGGTGCATATGTCTTTTCCAAACTGGGCTGCTGCATTCTTAGGGTAAATTTCTAGGAGTAGAAATCCTGGGTCAAATGGTATTTCAATTTTGAGTTTTTTGAGGAATCTCCATACTGCTTTCCACAGTAGTTGAACTAATTTACATTCCCACCAGCAGTGTAGGAGGGTTCCCCTTTCTCCACAACCTTGCCAACATTTGTTGTTGTTTGTCTTTTGGATGGTGGCGATCCTTACTGGTGTGAGGTGGTATCTCATTGTGGTTTTAATTTGCATTTCTCTGATGACTAGCGATGTGGAGCATCTTTTTGCCTTTATTTTTAATCTTTTTTATTGTGGTAAAAACAGGTAAGGTTTACCATCTCAACCATTATCAAGTTTACAGAGTAGTTGTAGTAGGTACATTCACATTGTTGAGCAACAACCATCAACTTGCATCTGTCTCTAGAATCTTGCAGAATTGAAACTCTGTACTATCAAATCATTTTGTGCACATGTGTGGCTCAGCTTTTACATCTCTAGATTTGTAGTCCTTGGAAAGAGGACTCACTATTGCCCATGACAGTTTAATACAATACACAGAACATGTGTGTTTAGAAAATAAGAGATAAAAGGTGTTTTTGGTTTAGTATTTTTGTTGTTGAGTTTTAAAACACTGATTTAAAACCATATCTCTACTTGATGAGTGATCTTTGAACAACACAAGCAGTATCTATATATTAAGTCTTTAATGTGAGGCTGGTTAGCTCTTTTGTTATGGTTTTCTTCTCAGTATTTTAATCAGTATGTGAAAGGGGCTTTTGTCCACTGTCAAGTTCTTGACAAATGCAAGAGTTTAATTTGAAATTGTATTTGAACACCTTAGATTTGTGTAGTAAACGTGATATTCTATATGAGGACAACTGTTTATGTTCGGATTTTTTTGAAATTCAGTCTTTTAAATAACTGATTTTGGGGGGAGAAAACCTGTAGTCTCTCTGGGTTTACTTCATCTATAAAATGAAATATTCACAGTAAGTTCCTCTCAGCTCTGATTTAAAACCCGTACTTTTAATAAGTAAAAGGGATTAGTGTTCTTACCAAAACGTTTAAAGAGAGGTGAAATGTTTAACGAGCTTTACTCTCTTTATACATAGATCATGGAAGGGAAGTGGTTGCTGTGCATGTTACTGGTCCTTGGAACTGCTGTCATTCAGGCTCACGACGGCCACGACGATGATGTGATTGATATTGAAGATGACCTCGATGATGTCATTGAAGAGGTGGAAGACTCAAAACCAAAACCAGATACCAGCACACCTCCATCTCCAAAGGTTTGAACTGGTCTTTGAATCTACTTGTTTCATGTCTTGAGATAATTGCAGGATGAAAGTTAATTTGGGTCCTTTTCCAAGGCGACACAGTTTGCTAAAATACTTAGTGATCACGTTGCCAGAGATACATTACATGGATTGAATTCGAGGAACACCTATGAAAATTTTGAGATAATTGAAAAGCAAACCAAGAGAATAAATCCTAAGAAAGGAATGTTACATTAAATTTCTATTTTTATTTCATTTTTATATTTGACACAGGTTACCTACAAAGCTCCAGTTCCAACAGGGGAAGTGTATTTTGCTGATTCCTTTGACAGAGGAACCCTGTCAGGGTAAGTGTTTCTTAGGTGAAAAATAATCTTAGAGGTAAACATCATATAAATAAGATGAAAGAGTGGATTCCTGTTTGGATAGCTATTTTTTAATTTTAGGGTAGTATTTGATTCAGTGAAATGTCTTAACTACTTCATAGCCACAGTGTTCAGGCCCACTAAGGAATATTTAGAACTTGCCTGTTTAGAAAATACTTTTAGAACATGTGGTTGGTTCTTGCTTCCTTTTCTCTCTCTCCCTCCACCCTGTATTTTGTTCTTAGATTGAGAAAAATTTTTCTTTTGTGTCTGAAAAAGAAAAAGTGGATTATTTCACGGGGTTTGGTATTGTCTTACAGATTTGTGAGTTGAGTACAGTATATTATCAGTATGTAACATGTAAAAGTTGAAAGTGGTTAAGTAGGCTAAGAAGATCTTTGCAGTGTTTACTGGGAATCTTAAGGATTTTATTAGTATTTATGTTGTTTCTTTTCACATCATTTGAGTCTTAATTGTGGGGTTTGTCTTAATTTACAGGTGGATTTTATCCAAAGCAAAGAAAGATGACACTGATGATGAAATTGCTAAATATGACGGTGAGAGTCCTTTTGATTTAGATAGAGCCAACTGAGGTTTGATATATTTCCCTAGTGTCTCTGAAGACTAGTTGAAAAGCAGAATGTATACATTTAAAATTTTTTCCGTAAAAGTTTTGCTCTCTTGTGTGTGTTCATAGAGTTAGACCTATTTAATGTTTTTCACCATAAAGTGGAGAGATAATTCATCACTTCTAGTGCTGTATGTTGGAAATGGAAAGTCTTTCTAGGCATTGCTAAAATGAATATGCTACAGGTTTTTAAAAACCATATTCTAGTACTTGTAAATATGTATGTGTTTAATGTTAATAGGCCAGTTCTCGTAGGTAAATGGAATATGTTAAAAGTTTGTCATATGATGGACTTACATAGCTCAGGGTTTTGTTTGTTACCGTGTAAGGATCTTCAGAGGTGTAGTTAAGGAGTGGCACTTTGTTATTGCCTTGCAGGAAAGTGGGAGGTAGATGAAATGAAGGAAACAAAGCTTCCAGGTGATAAAGGACTTGTATTGATGTCTCGGGCCAAGCATCATGCTGTCTCTGCTAAGTTGAACAAGCCCTTCCTGTTCGATACCAAGCCTCTCATTGTTCAGTGAGTGAAACACTTGTTTGGTGGAAGCTTTTTAGGAAGGGTGATATCAGAAAACTTTTACTCTATGTAAAAAAAATTATAAGAATAATTGTATGTTACAATAGGGATTTGGAGTGTAGTTAAGCCTCCTGTAGTTTTAACATTTTTTTCCTCCCCAGTAAATTATTTTAAAACAAATTGGCTTTGTTTTCTCCTAGCAAATGAACTTCTGGACTTGCAAAAAGTGTTTACTGGGAATCTGAGTTAAGGATTTACTGTTTTACTAATTTTGGGGGGATTGGGTAGCCATTCAAAAGCAATAGAAGGACTTCCTTAAAGATAAACATACAACCTGTGATGAAATGTGACTGAGATGGGGGAAAAGAGAATATGTTGAGAAATTTGATCTTTCAAAATGCTTTATGGCTTTTTGCTTTTCTCTCTGAAATTAGGTATGAGGTTAATTTCCAAAATGGTATAGAATGTGGTGGTGCCTATGTGAAACTGCTTTCCAAAACCCCAGAACTCAACCTGGTAGGTACTTTGTATTTATGTATATGGCCACCCACAGTTACCTTTTAAAAAATCTTAGAGAAAAGAAAAGAAAATGTTATGAAACCTTGAAAACAAAGGCTTCCTCTCTTGCTGTTTAAATATTTTGGAGGATTGAGAGTGTTGACTTTGATACTTTGTATGTTTTTTATTTGAAATGTGAATTTCAAAGCCATTCTGTCTTATCCCTGGTTTCTGTTTTGTGTACTTTTTATTTTAGCAAACTTCTTTGTTTTATGAAAGAAGCAGTAACTATCTAGATGTATGCCTTCTTTTTTTAAAGCTCTTTCAAATATTCTCATGTAAAGTTCCCTGGTAATTTCTTCCCAGGTATACCTAAACAAACCTCATAAATGAATCAGCTTTTCCTTTAAGGTGGCACTAATGTACTTCGGATTTTATAAGAGGAAGTATATCATGCTTTGAAAGGTTGCTTTCGATCACCGTTATCAAGTTACTTAAACTAATACATTTTGTTTCTGAAGGATCAGTTCCACGACAAGACCCCTTATACAATTATGTTTGGCCCAGATAAATGTGGAGAGGACTATAAATTGCACTTCATCTTCCGCCACAAAAACCCCAAAACGGGTGTATATGAAGAAAAGCACGCCAAGAGGCCAGATGCAGATCTGAAGACCTACTTTACTGATAAGAAAACACATCTTTATACGTTAAGTAAGAAAAAGCTATTTGGGGGTGTCATGGCATTACACATTTGCCATATAATTAAAAGATTGCACATCTGGAAAAGACCCAAGCCTACAAATAAAAGTCTTTTTTTTACTTAATATCTTAGTGCTGAAATGATCTGAAGTTCTCCACACTAAAAGAAGCTTCTCTTTCATATGTTGAATGAGAGCTAGAATTTGAGACAATTCCAATAAGCTTTAATGTCCCTCAGAGAGCTTCTTTGCTCATCCCCCTCACTTCCATCCTTTGCTTATTTTCTTGTTGATAAAATGTTAGCTAATCGGACATACAATAGAAATATATGTGCAATTCTTTTTTTTCCAGATTAGCTTTCAGCTGGACTTGTTGAAAGCCCAAATAACCTAGGCAATTGAGTTTACTCATTTGGACGTTGGAATGGATATTTTATTTTGGTGAAGCTTTTCCTGCTCGTTTAAGATCCCGTATAGACATGCCTCTTTTCCTAAAGAATACAATAACGTTTTTTCTTTATAATGAAAGTAATACATATTCAGTATAATTCAAAAGATAGAAATAAGCAAAAGAAAACATTTAAAATGATCTGAAATAATATCATGTTATGTATTTGGTCATATCTGAATAAACATGAAGAGTATGTGTATAAGCACACATGTAATTTTTTATTGAAAGCTGAATATACTTTATTTCACTTGCTCTCTTAACTTGATAAAAGTGTGAGGCTCCTCCTGTGAGAGTCCATATCATTGTAGGTTGCCGATCTTTGTGAACTGATGACAGTGGCATAGTACTCCATCGGTCTGTGGTAGTCTGTGCTGTGACCTAGTCAGTTTGTCTGTTAGACATTTAGGTATGCACAAGTCACACTCGGGGGCCTTTTGGGATTTAAAATTGGGTTTTCGTTCTTCATTGTACTCCAAAAGTACAACCATAAGTAGACATGTGGTTTAATAAATAAAAGGTTTGTGTAATTTGAAATTTTGGTAACATGGGTGGTGGTGATATCAACTCAAAAAAATGAGAAAATGAGCTTTTTCTACTGGGGGCAGTTACAGTAAACTTACTGCCTTGTCTGGTGTGTAACCATTTGTGTCAGACAGATACTGCAATTTGTAATGTATCTTTGATTTTTTGATGTTTCTAAGTGAAGTCTTTTGGTATTTGCTGTATCTGTCATTTGTTTTAATTTCCAAAAACCTGAGGAACTAGCATTTATGATTTACAGAGAAGGAAAAGAGGGTTGGTCAATTTGCTTAAGGCCCCAAGCCCATGTTCTGACTCTAGTGCCCAAGGTCTTTACTCCATGCTTCCACTTTCTATTAGAAATGTGATCTTATATATGGGGGTAGACAGAGCTTAGGAATAGGTAGATAATTAAACTTTAAAAATTGTGTTTCCTTTTTTTCAGTCTTGAATCCAGATAATAGTTTTGAAATATTAGTGGACCAGTCTGTTGTAAACAGTGGAAATCTGCTAAATGACATGACTCCCCCTGTAAATCCTTCTCGTGAAATTGAGGACCCAGAAGACCAGAAGCCTGAGGATTGGGATGAAAGACCAAAAATACCAGATCCGGACGCTGTCAAACCAGATGATTGGTGAGTCATGGGCTCCTGTCTTTAGGTGCAGCAGTGCATTGTATATTTCATGTGACTTGAACAACTGAACGTTGGTTGAGGTCTGATGATTTCAGTAATCTATGATGTAGTCTAACTGGTCAGAAAAATATAGACTACAATAGCTGAAAAGGTCCCATAGGGCCATCTGGATTGGCTCATGCCATTTTACAAGCCACTGAATGCTGAAATTAGAGTTTACCTCTGGCGACATGATTGATTTGTGACAGAACCTCAGGTCTTGGCTTGACCTCTCCAATGCATCTATGAATTTAAACTGGAGTCCTGAAATTTTAAGTTTTATTTTAAAAAAATAACCTTTTCCCTATATAAACCAACAATACTCAAGATCTCTGCTCTGTGTTGGGTAGTGAACTACAAAGCCTAGGACACCAGCTGCCCACACTGCTCCTAGTTCCCGCTGTGAGACAGGCAGGTGAAGTTAGTGCACATGGTGAGTGATCTAAGAGTAGGTGTCACTCGGTTACCTGAGCACCGGGTACGCCTAATCCAGGGGTGGGTTCTTGGATCGGGGCAAGTCAGATTGACAGTGAGGCAAGCGTAACCCAGTGACGAAGATGGGAAGTGGATTTCTAGCTGAAGAGGGGCATCATGTGCAAAAGTGGAGGAGCAGAAGTGAACTTGTTGGGCGTGAGGGAGATTTGAGTATATACAACCCTTGATGTAGAGGACGCACTGGAGAGCGATGAGAACTGAGAACAGGCTTGGTTGTACTCTTGTGTGTAGCCATGTTTGAACCTCCAGTACAGTGGCTTTCAGAAAGGTCAGCAAGCGAACAAAGAAAGAGTAAAGCCGACCTTCCATTTGTTAAAGAATCCTCTTAGGCTTTAGCGGTTAAATTCTAGTTGGTGTTTTTCCTCCCTTCACATGGGGCATGTGTACCTGAACTTCTGTGTTGTGCTAGTGTCAATGCCAAGGTTGTTTGTATATTTGGTGGACATTACATTCGGACTTAGCCTAGTTCGGTATTGTATTCCCTAACTAACCATTTTGTTTTAGGGTTGGGTGTGAGTATTCAACTTAAAAGGGTTGGCTGAATGTTATACCCGTTTTAGTTAATTTGAAACTAGCATATTTAATAAATAAGCATAATCCTAACCAAGGATAGATGTCTTTGCTTATCAACTAAAGCGACAGTATCTTACAATAACTGCAAACTTCAAAATTAGGCACTTCTTGATGAACTCTTATTTTAGGACTTATAATTCACATACTAAAATCTGCCCTTTTAAAGCACACAATCCAGTGGTTTAATGAGGTCACAGTGTTGTACAACTGTCACCTAGGTCTGATTCTAGAGCGTTTATACCCATTAAGCAACTACTTCCTCTTTCTCCTTTCCTCCAGCCCCAGGCAACCACCAATTTATTTGTGTCTCTGGATTTGCCCATTCTGGACACAAAATAAAATAATGTGTGGCCTTTTGTGTCTGGCATCTTTCAGCTAGCAGAATGTTTTCAAGGTCCATCCTTGCTGCAGTCTATCAGTACTTTATTCCTTTTTATGACCATATTCTATTGTGTGGATATTACCACATTTTATTTATCTATTCCTTAGTTGATTGTAAGTTGTTTCCCTTTTTTGCTTGTGGTTATGGATAATACTGTTGTGAACAGTCATATTCAGGTTTTTGGGTGGATATACGTTTTCCTGTTCTCATGTACTCTAGGTGTGGAATTGCTAGGTCATATGATAACTGTTTAATTTTTCGAGGAACTGCCAAACTTTCCCAAAGCCATTTTACCTTCCTATCAGTGTATGAGGGTTTTAATTTCTCCACATCCTAGCCAATGCTTGCTTTTAACAGTCATCTTCATTACAGCCATCCTAGTGGGTATAAAGTGATATCTTACTGTGGTTTTGATTTGCATTTCCCTGATGGCTAATGATGTTGAACATCTTGTCATATGCTTACTGGCCATTCGTATATGTCAATTCAATTGTGTAAGTCAATTGCCAGTTTTTAAATTAGGTTGTCTTTTTATTATTGAGTTGTAAGAGTTCTTTATATATTCTGGATACTAGGACTTTATCAGATATATGACTTAGAAATATTTTTTATAAGGAATTATTTTAATTTTTGAGATGAAGTAAGACCTAAATATTTTTAGATTACCCTTTTTCAGGTTCACAGGGTGAGACTATGTTGCCATTCTCTGGCCAGGGCTGTCATAACTAGCTTTTTTGTGTGTGTTTAAGGGATGAAGATGCTCCTGCTAAGATTCCAGATGAAGAAGCCACAAAGCCTGAAGGCTGGTTAGATGATGAACCTGAATATGTACCTGATCCAGATGCAGAGAAGCCAGAGGATTGGTAAGAACTTTAGTTAACTTTTTAAATTACCTACTTTTTAATTGAATTAATAGTTTATACTTAAATACAGCCAAGTGCCCAAACTTAAGTGTAGAGCTCAATGAATTTGATTACATTTTTGTGTCTTTTTTTAATGAACCTTTCATGAAAAACCCTTGTCACTGGAAATACAGAGAAAGGATGATACTCTGTGTATGACACTGTGAAAGCATTTGTGCTAGATTTCAGGGGAGCCCCTGGGTGGCTGTTCATAGTCCTGCAGCACAACCCCCATTTGCAATTTGTTTACGTCCCCACAGGGATGAAGATATGGATGGAGAATGGGAGGCGCCTCAGATTGCCAACCCGAAGTGTGAGTCAGCCCCTGGGTGTGGTGTCTGGCAGCGACCTATGATTGAAAACCCTAATTATAAGGGCAAATGGAAGCCTCCCATGATTGACAATCCTACCTACCAGGTTTGTGCCTCTGAAAGTTGAGTTGCTTCGTTGATCTGTCAGTGTTCAGAATGAAGTTTTGTTCGTAGTGAAGCTGCCACAATATTCAAACTGCGGAATTGAAAACAAAATGAACTTCAGAATTGGAAGAGAGCTTTATATGTTAAGTGTTGAAAAGATAAACCTAGAAACTGGAAAGAAGAGCTTCTAAAATTGCAAAGACAAAAAAGTAGAAAACTTGTGGTTTGGGTGCCCTTCTATGGTGTAGCAGGGGTGCTGTGGCCACAGGGTCCAAACTGGCCAGTGGTGCCATGGGGCGGTGCAGAGCATTGTCACAAGAGCTGGCTCCCAACTATAGGTAGCATGTTGCTTGACTGCAAGATCTTCAACTGTAAAGAGACTGAGGTGCAAAGGAGATGATGATAATGCAGGTAGTGACGTTATAAAGCATCCAGCTTACCGCAGTCATGTAACCACTCAGACCCTGGTCTCTCCTGCTTCTGTCCTAGTCAAGTTGTTAGTAATCATTAATTTCTCCTTTGTCACACTTTGAAGTGTGAGGCATAGGTCTCTGTGCATACACAGTGTGCATACTTTTCTGTTTTTAAATGTACTTTGAATTGTTCAAAGAATAAGATAAATTAAGAACTGCCCTTTAGCTATTCTGTTGATGGCCATTTAGCTGAATTGTCATTTTTGCCTTTAGCGTCCTGGCTCCAGTAATCATCCTTGGACAGGTCTGGGTGTGTGTGGTAACCATTGCTGTAGGTAGTTATCTAGAAGTGAAATTGCTGGTGGATGATCTTCTACATTGTGAATTATTGCTGAAGGTAGTCTGTACTAACTTCTGCTCCCACTCCCAGTGGCAGTTGATAAAGAGTGGAGGCTGCTGGTTTGGATCAATATCATGGACGATAGGAGAAATTTAAACTGGTTGGAGTCCAGACCTTACTTACAGGCACCAATAGTATTTATTGTTTTCTTCCTGTTGTTCAGTTAAGTTCCCCAAAGTCAGCACTTACTCTTCCTTGATCATGCAGATTTCATCTTAATTCTCATTCAGATTCATCTTAAATTTGTGTTGATCATTGTCTGAAATGAATTTTTAAAACATTTTTCTTCAGGGAATCTGGAAACCCCGGAAAATACCAAATCCAGATTTCTTTGAAGATCTAGAACCTTTCAGAATGACTCCTTTTAGTGCTATTGGTTTGGAACTGTGGTCCATGACCTCGGACATTTTTTTTGACAACTTCATCGTTTGTGGCGATCGAAGAGTAGTTGATGATTGGGCCAATGATGGATGGGGTCTGAAGAAAGCTGCTGACGGAGCTGCTGAGGTTGGTACTTTCTTGTTCCTAGTGCATTTATGTCTTATTGCAGGTAACTAACTGCTGCTGTTGTGATAAGCTATCTTCTAGAATTTGTTTTCCCTTACTTGGGAATGTTTGCATAAAAAGTGACTATTCGCCTGCCAAAGACAAACATGCTGCTCTTTTTGGGCAGGATTTCACGAGTCTAATGTCAAGGCTTTAGATACTATATTTGTGTTATGTGTCAGGTATCTTTAAAATTACTGTGTTAAAAGTATATTTAACAAAATTTCCAATTTAGGGTATATTTTATTATACTCTTAAATGTTGAATCTTGGCTTACCCAGTATATGGAATTTTCGCACAGTTGGTCATATGGCTGAGCTGTGAATCAGAGAGCCAAAGACAAGAAATTCCTTATTTACTGGCCCTGAGGTTAAGGGTGCCTTTGGCAGGTGATTAAGAGGCCCCCTTTTCACATGTATGACGGGAATCACCTTGGAGATGAGGAGAGCGGGAAAATTGAGGCTTTTCTTTCACTTCCTTTTTGCAATGCATACATGTCAGCTTGCGCCCTTTGAAAAGGGAGGACCCCAGCGGGGCTGTGCCTACCTGAGCTGGGGGGCAGTACAGCCAATATTCGGTGTCAGTCGCCAGAATGGGCAGTCTATCTCTCCTTGTTTTCAGCCAGGTGTGGTGGGCCAGATGATTGAAGCAGCCGAGGAGCGCCCGTGGCTCTGGGTGGTCTACATTTTGACTGTAGCTCTACCTGTGTTTCTTGTCATCCTCTTCTGCTGTTCTGGAAAGGTATGTCTTTTTGTTTGGTGGAAGAACTCTGATGATGTTAAAATAACTAGGATGTATCACCTGAGGTTTTCTTTGTAGCAGCTCAGTAATGATGGGATGGTGTTTGGTATCAGCCTCTGAAACCTTATTTCCTGCTCTCAGTGGCCTTTTGTAGTGCCCGGACAGAAGTAGGATTTATAGCCCCTCCATTTCTAGTAATAAAGCCTGCTGTGTTACTCACCTTAATATTTGGGGGCATTGGGGCTCAGATATAAAACCAGCCATCTGGGCACAAACCAGCTTTTTCTCCTAGTATAACTGTTTCTACTCATATACTTTTTATAATTCAGTTTTTGATTTCTCATTGTCCGTTCCTCTCTCAGCATCCCAATTCTCCTCACCAAAAGTGTGTGTGTGGAAGTAACAGCCTTATTTTAAGTTTCTGTTGTTAGCCTTTGTTATAGTGCCATCAAAAACAAACAAACAAACAAAAAACCAGTACGTTTGTTTAGGCTCTCTACTTTTCTCCATGGGCATTACATTTCACTTTGCATTCAAGATTTTGTAACCTGATCCCCTGATCAGCCTTATGCCCCCACCACGATTCTGCCTGCCTCAGGCACCTTGACTGTTTAGTCTGTCCTGTTCCTGCCTGACCCTTCTGCTTTACTCTTCTTCAACCTTGAGTCATACCATGCTCACCAGAGAAGAAGCTTGGAGGGCAGGAATTACATCTTACTCGTGTTGTGTACCTACCCCAGTATATGCCTGATACGAACATTGCTCGTAGGCATTCAGTAAATACGTGACAAAGTGATGCATAAAACCTGGACAAAATTGTTTCACTTGGGGAAATGTTGCAGAAACAGCCCAGTCCTGTGGAGTACAAGAAAACTGATGCTCCCCAGCCAGATGTGAAGGAGGAAGAAGAAGAGAAGGAAGAGGAAAAGGACAAGGGAGACGAGGAGGAGGAAGGTGAAGAGAAGCCTGGTAAGTAGACCCCAAAATACTGCCGTTAGCCAAGGCCTGAGATGTTTCAGCCTCTGGGGTGTGTTCTGATGCTAATTGTCTTAACTTCCAACAAGTGTAAGGTTTTGCTCATCTGTCCTACTTTGACTCCTGTCTCAGAAGAGAAACAGAAAAGTGATGCTGATGCTGAAGAAGATGGCACTGTCAGTCAAGAGGAGGAAGACAGAAAACCTAAAGCAGAGGTAATAGGAAAGGGAGCACATTCTGTATTTCAGACAGCTAAGCTGAGGGTACATTCAAGAAGGGGGAGTATTTTCATAGGCTAATTTTCAGTGGCTGTAGTAAAAATTCGTTTATAAAAGTGGAATTAGTAATGCAGGTCCACATTTTATTTGATGATTTCAAAGTATATCTGAATCTCAGAAGCTTTTTTCTGGGCTGAGTGTTTTCTGGAATAAGCAGAAGGTCATGGGGAAGAATGAATAAAATGCTTTCTAAGGTGGCAACTTCAGGCCATAGTTGAACACTGCCGTCTCCTCACACCCCTGTGCTGACTGCTCCCTTGCAGAGTATATCCTGCACAAATCACTGCATTCTAAGAACTTTGTCCCTGATGGTCATGGATCCATCCATCCATTCATCTAGCAGATAATTCAGGGAGTGACCATTGTGTGCCACCATTAATAGTGACCAAGACAGGCAAAGACACCTTGCCTCTGAGGATCTTAAATTCTAGTGGGAGGAAATGGTCAGTAAGCAGTAGACATTATGAAGCAGTAAACGAATGGCAGGTTAGAAAGCAACGGCCTTGAAAAGTAAGCAGGCGGGAAGGTATGAAATGTACTTGGGGTGGGATGGGTTGCCATGTTAAAGATGGTGGGCCCCCTCGGAGAGGTGATGTTTGAGCAGGATTCCAGGAGGTAAGGGACTTAGCCATGGAGAGGTTGGTGGGAGAGCATTTCTGACCGAGAACAAGCCAGCACAAAGGCTTGCAGTGGCAGCGCAAGGAGCCAGTGTGGCCAGGCCAGTGAGGGGCAGACAAAGGAGGGTCGGAGGGCTCCAGCATAGATGGGGCCTCCTTAGCCCTTGAGGCCTTGGCTTTTCCTCTTCATGAAATGGGCAGCTAGTGCAGGCTTTAGGGCACAGAATGATAGGGTCTGATTACTCTGTCATGTTTTCTATAGACCAGGGAAAATCAGGAAGACTAGTTAAAAGGCTGCTGTAATTATCCAGGCAAAACATGGAGGCTCTGAGTGGGGTGCTAGGAGAGATGGGTGGGGGGATTCATTGGGCTTCTGGATATGGGTTTTCTGGTGAATTGGATATGAGGTGTGAGGGAAAGAGAATAATCCACACCTTCCTTACCACAGTCCATCTTCCAAGCACTTCTGTTTCAGTCTGTTCCTTCCTGGAAAACTCTACCCATTTCCATTGCCAGCTACCACAACTCTGGCCTCCTATTAGTAAAGGCCAGTGCTGTTTTTATTTCCCATGGATATATTCTCTGTCAACTAGAATGTAAAGTTCTTACACGTAGGACCAGTGCCACATACTTCTTTATATTCTCCAGACTCCCTCACACAGTGGGAAGTTGCTAGGTGGCACAGGAAGAGCACTGGGGCTTGTAGGCTTGAGTGTTAATACGGGGCTCTTCTGGAATCGTCTTCAGTCCCCATGAAATCTACCCTTCTGAGCCTCAAAAGGGGCCCATGTGTGGACAGGCCAGTAGATTATTCATGATTAAGCAAGAAAAATGCATGTTAAGGCATGGTGCCTTGTCTTTTTTTAAGAAAAGGATTATGGATCATATTGAGAAAAGTGCATGTTTATAGAAAACAACTAAATTAGCGTGCACATGGTCCCACCCTCAGAGATAGTCCTTGTAATGGTACATTTTCTTCTGATTATTTTTCTTGTTTATTCCTCAGGTAGGTTACTCTCAGCCTGGCTAATCTTGAAAACTTGATGAACTTCTACTTTTTCAGTATGCTAATTATAGTGAATATTTTGCTTTTTAAACCAACAGGAGGATGAAGTTTTGAACAGATCACCGAGAAATAGAAAGCCACGAAGAGAGTGAAACAATCTTAAGAACTTGATCTGTGATTTCCTCTCCCTCCCCTTCCCTTGCAAGCTTGGTCCTAGGAGAGGACCTGGCACACCTTAGGTTGAAACTCAGAAAACCTCCAAATGTCACCATCAACAGGTTCCAGTCGAATACTAGCCCGTGTACTTCTCAACACCTAGCAGTAAATAATTGTAATTGTGACATAAAGGGCCCTGTTTCTGTAGAAAGAAAGCATTTAACATTAATAGTTGTGAAATGTAACATGAAGCAACTAACTTCTTTTTTTTTTTAACATCTTTGTTTTTTAAAATAGAGCGATAAAACTTTCAGTCTTTAAAATCTTGACTTAATTTAATATATTAATCTGTCCATGCAGAAATAACATCAACTTCCAGAAATGCTAGAGGGATGAATTGCAGTTTTGCAACTAATTTTGTTTTATAAGTTTGGTATTACAAAACATTCAGGTGTCTCTGTCCCTTAAAATTGATGATCATGTTTAAAGTGTAGTCATTCGTGGTTATAATCTTGTTTTGCTTGCTTCCATTACTCAGTTCTTCCTAGGGAAATTGAGGTGGATTGGATGGAAGCCCAAATTTATATAAAGGTTCTGTTTAAGTTATATTAAAAATAGACATAACAACAAAAAACCTTTTCCTTGATGTTGGTCAGACTGTAAAGTATGTGTGTTCACTGCCCTTGGAGCAGCTCGGTTCCCAGACAGCTTTGTAGATTCTTGGAGGAGGTGGCATAAGGTGGTGCTTGTGCATTCATACTTCCCACAGCGGGGTGTCTGGGTGCCAGCCTTCTTGAGCAGGTGGCCTTTTAAAGATGCTGCCAGGGCGTGTGAGCCCCAAATTAATGCAGATGTGCTCATCACTTCTTCCACTGTGTTGACACTGTTTTCCCTCCCTGTTTCCCAAATACCCAGCTTTCTCCTCTGCTATGCATTTTCTTCACAGTGCAGCTTGCAGTCCGTTGCTGAAAATGATTATAAGCTCTGCGTAGTGTTAAGCTTTATTGTGATTACCTGTATTTGTCTTTTTCCTTTTTTATGCAGACCCACACCTCTCCAGGGTCAAAGTACAGGATAGAATGCTCTTTAATTTTTATCCATTTCTTTTCCTCTGTTAAGACTTGAGAAGTCTAATCCAGAGGCTAGCCAATTCAGAATCGACTGTAATTGAGCACAGACTAAAAGTATTTATGGGAGGAGTGACATATAGCATGAATTACCTGATTTTTATAGCTGCTAAACCTCTTTCATCTTCATTTGCAGTTCATGTAAGTTACGTCTTAAATTACATGATAAAGCAGTCCTGTTCAATTTTTTTTTTGGTATATGGCTTGTAGAATTTTTCAAAAAGTAATCTTAGGGGTTTTTTTTCCCCATGTGGAATGCAGATGGGTGCTATCAGAGCCTCTCCGCAGTCACTATAGTGTAATAATACCATTATTACACCACACTGAAATGTATTCGGAGTAGGTGTTGTTTCAGCTTTTATTCTTTCTTCAGATGTGTTTGAAATGTACCGATGATACTGTTCCTTGCACTGAATATATAAACACTCCAGAGTGTTTATATTGGGGAGATAACGGGAGGTATGTATATTCATAAAAGATGAAGGCTGTATCTGTTTGTCTTCACTTTTTTACTGGTTCACTTAAATTCTTAGGAGGGTGGGGTGCATTTTTCTTGCTGTTCAGTGCTTTATTCTTTTCATCTGTTGTTCTGTGGTCACAGTGACCTTAGCTATGTAGCAGACTTTGCCAAATGTATTGAGTGCAAATAAACAGTTACTTAGCAAGATCTGAAAATATGTCTGCAGGTTTCTCCTTGAAGCAAATGTGTGGGATCATTGCATTTCTGGAAAGCTGTCTTCTTTCTTCTCCACTCATGTCATATTTCATGCCTCACAGTTTCTTCCAGCTATGTTGTAGAATGAAAGTGTAATTCAGAATGTTCATTAACATTTCCAGGGTTATTTAGCAAAGTCTGTCCAAAACAAAACAAAAAAGTATTTTCTTGGTCTGTTTTCACTCTTTTTATTGAAGCCTCCTGATTGAATTGTCTTGACATGTTAATGACCAGCAGCAGTTTTCAACTCTTTAAAAGGAAACTTATGTTATCATTATGCATGCTGGTTATCTGTCCCTTTATTGTGAAATGCCCACTCCATCAGATGTTTCCTCAGTTTCTCATCCACAAAATAATTCTTCACTCTTCCCAAATTGCCGTATTACTAAATGGTATTACATTAAAACCCTGTGTTAAGCTTCTGCTTTTGACTGAACTTCTTCATGTTTTACTATTTCAGTAATGGGTTGATCTTCCTTTCATTGACCACTATATGAGTTTGCTTGTATGCAGAAACTATTCAAGGACAATGGAATTACTTCATCTTATTACATGGATATGATCCAATCAATCCAGGTTTTGCCTCCTTTTCCGGCTAGATTGGGGGTCAGTTTCCATTTTATAATAAGGATAACAGCTCAGAGAGGGAGGGGTAATTTGCAAATAATTAAAAATGTTCTTTTAAGATTTAGCCATTGAACTTTTAGAAAATAAATCTTTGTTCAAATCACACTCCATTGTACATACTCTATTTTTTCAGGGATGCTTTTCAAAGTTAAACCAAAACTTAAATGCTAATTGGCTTTTGGATTGTTTACTGTAGAGAAGTACACAAAATGTAGTGCTCCCAAGTTACTGCTCTTTTTCCCATTAGAAAAGAAATGCGTTATTTAATTCTGGTGTAAAATTTTTTTGTTTGAAGACCAGTAAAAAGCCAAGGCCATGTTACTGCATTTGTGAGCCCCAGGCACTTGCCATGGTTTTGTAACTTTTTTTTTTTACTTCGTGTAAAAACAAATACTGTTTCAATAAGTTCATTATTAAAATAAGTTACTGTAACAAATGTTTGGGCTGTTGCTGGTGCCTCTCTAATGTCCAGCCTCCTGGTCTCTCCTGTTTAACTTCTTAGCAATTAGGGAGTGGCTACCTGTTCTTGTAGCTCTTTGCCCAACACAATCTAGCTCCAGTACTATCATTGCTCCTGTTTTTCCCCCAAGTCTCTCACCCCCTTTGCCTACTAGTTAAAATTCTAAAGCATAATTATCTGGTTAGCTTTTGAGTGGCTCAGTTTTACCTGACAGACCAACTTTTAAAGGTAAAGCAGGCCAGGCTCCCCGTTTTTGACCGCTAATGAGAGCTAGGTTTTCCACAACCTCTTCCTCACATCGAGCTGCATTCTTTGTTGTTTTTTTTAAGTAGCGAGTAACTCTGAACTTTAGAAACGTGTTCAAAGTTTTATGTAAATGAAACTCGACAGTCCCATGATTCAGATTGTGCAGAAGAAACCTAGCTCAGGCGTGGACAATCCTGACCAATTAGGAGGCTGGGTGTAAAAGCAGAGGAAGAACAGCGAGGCCTCTCGTGAGCTCAGCAGAGCCGAACTCAAAAAGGCTGCCGAAAAGAAAATGGTGAAGCGCTGGGGTGCTGAGAGCCGTCTGGGTCTGGCCAGTTATCCCGCGCCGACCACCCCCCTGTCCCCGACGGACCCGGAAGGGCCTGCCCGCCGGGGCGGTGTTTGGGACCGGCTCCTGTCCGTCACCCTGGGCTCGGGGCCAGAGCCTACCGCCGGCCCAGATCTTCTCCCCGCCCCACATTCCCAGTTCCTTTTAAACTCCACTCTGGAGTCCCTAGCGCGCCTCCTGCGAGCTCGCCCCCGCCCTTGGGGCGGCCCGCTCTTCCCCCCTGATTGGCCGCAGTTCCTGTCCATCAGCCAGGACGCCGCGGTCGCCTATCGGGGCCCCGCCTTCTTCCGAGAGCCCTGAAAACAATTTTAAGATGGCGGCGGCGGCGGCGGCGCGGAAAACAATGGGGCCGGAGCGGCGGGGAGAGGCCGAAGCCTGAGGTGGGCAGCGAGGGCCGGCCCCGGCCGGGCCGAGCGGGGCCGCAGGAAGACCCGCCGCCGCGCGTGAACCCGCTCCGCAGCTTACGGGGCCATGGCGCAGCGGTGAGGCTGCCGAACCGCCGGCGGGGAGCAGAGCCCGCAGTGCCAGCCGACCCCGAGAGGCCCGCCCCGGGCCCGGCCCGTGCAGCCCGCGGCCCATGGTGCTGCCCAACTGCCCCATGGCGGAGTTCGCGCTGCCACGGCACAGCGCGGTCATGGAGCGCCTCCGCCGGCGCATCGAGCTGTGCCGGCGCCACCACAGCACCTGCGAGGCCCGCTACGAGGCCGTGTCGCCCGAGCGCCTGGAGCTCGAGCGCCAGCACACCTTCGCCCTCCACCAGCGCTGCATCCAGGCCAAGGCCAAACGCGCCGGCAAACACCGGCAGCCACCCGCTCCGGCCCCGGCTGCGGCCCCGGCTCCCGCCTCCGCCCCGGCGCCCGGCGCGCCCGCCTCGGCCCCGCGCCTCGACGCTGCCGAGGGCCCGGAGCACGGCCGCCCGGTCGCGGTGAGTAGTGCGCGAGGAGCAGCCCCTTTCCCGGAGACGCTGCCCCCGACGCCGCCCCGGCCGCTTTGAGACTTCCCGGGGCCCGCGGCTCCTCGGGTCTGGCTCGGGGGAGGCTGTGACATAGCAGGACTGAGCAGTTGTCATCTGCGGGAAATGGCACTGTGGCGTTACTTTTGGGAAAATGTGACCGTGAGGACCTCACGTTAAGTCCCCGGCTGGGAAGGCTGGGGAACGGTAGCCGAAAGGTTTCTCTTCCAGACTTGATTCCAGAATCTAGAGCGCTTTTGCGGGGGAAGAGACTGGCATTAGAGTTGCCTGTGATCGTGGCTTCATTTATTCTGCATACGTTTTTTGGGTCCTTCCTCTTTGTCAGATCAGGGCTTACATCTGGAAATAAGTCGGTCTTCAGTTGACCAAATCAAATTGTTCTGAATGGAAAAATCCCCAAATCTTAGGAAACCCTAGTAAAGTCGCGAAGTATTCCTCGTTTAGGCAGCCCTGAAAGTTGTGAACTTGTATTTCCAGCTGTGTCGTTGAGAATTCCAGTTTTAATTTATAAGCCAGTTTTAATGATGCTGTTAGTTTGTTGGTAAATCATTAATGCCTTTTGGATTTTCAGTAGCTATGTGGGAAATAGGTTGGTTGGAGGTTTCCCTCCCTGAAACTGATTTATAAAAGGGAAACAAGGTTTTTTGTGTTTGTTTTCTTGGTAATTTAAAACTTAAAACAAATGTTATCAATCCTTGTCCAGTGATTTTTGAATTCACACCCTTGTTACCTCTCTCTCACCCTGGGCTCTTGGCCCGCTCCTCCCAGCTAGGCTTCTGGTGCCTAGCTGCTTTGCTCTTTATCTCCAAATGCCATGTCCCTCGCGGGTCCTAGGCTCAGGTTGAATTATTCTCCTCATTCTCTCCCACACTAGCCTGGGCTGCTGGCCATTCCATTGCTTATTTTTTCCACTTGTCAAGTCTTTTCATCCTTAACTTTTCTTTGTAAATTGTGGATGTGCTTAGTTTCTTATTCCTCTGGATTTTTTTTATAAGACTCAAATGAGTGTGGATGTGAAAATACTGATATCAGAAAGGCTGCCTGCAAGACCCTCCTTCCCACCTTGCAGAATCCTGCCATCCTTCAGGCGTAACTCATCTTCTTCGTTGAAGCTAGTTTCTGACCCCAGGAGCCCAGGCAATCAGAATCTCCTTGGTCAAAAGCTATTGTCTGTGCTGTTTCTTTTCAGCACATGGTCACATCCTATAGGTCATGTCTTGCCGACTAGACAGTAAGGCCTGGGAGGCAGGGAGAGGTTAGGCTCAGCGCCCTGAACACCTTTTAGTCCCTCAGCATGTGTTTGTTGAGGAACTGAGTTAAACTTGGTAGCTTTCTTCAGCAATCCACTCCTTTCCTGGGCCCCAGCCTCCAAAAGCAAACAACGTAACCAGGAGCCGCCTTTTCTAGCAACTCCTGTCTTAAGGAAAGACTTTAAGAACAGTGAGTAGTCATTCCAATTTAAGTAAATAAGAAAAGCTCATGAAAATCTTAGGTTTGCACTCAAATTTTGCCTTGAACACCCCCTGGGAGATTCAATAGTAGTGTTTCGGTTTGTTTAAAGGCAGGTATGAGTTTAGACCCTCTGTGATACTTCTAGTCCTGAATTACTGGAGAGAAACTGGGCATGCTGTTTGAGGATAAGTTAATTCTGAGTGTGTAAGAACTCGAATCTAGCTTGTCAGTCAGTCCTTCCTTTGGATGTCAGAACCTGATGAGAAGTATTATGTTGAGGTCTTAGCACATGGATCCTTGACCCGTGGATTTCATGAGTTTAAACTTAGTGGACGTGCTCCTCTGCCTTCCTACCAGCAGAGACCTGTCTCACCTCCATGTCCAGGTGATTCTTGCTGAGATCTCCGGCCATGGGTCACAGGAACGGAAGGTCGTTGTCACTAAGAAAACTGGCATTCTCTGTTTTAGTAGCTCGTTCAGTTGGGAGTGGGAAAGAGTCCTTGCCTGGGTAGGCTTTCGGCTTGTTACGAGGGCACTTTGCAGAGAGGTGGAGATGAGAAGGTGCCTCACAGTCATTCTTATTTTTGACAATTCTGTGTATGTATTCTAACTAATATTCCATACATAAGGAATATTACCATCTTTTTTCCCAGATGTACTGTAGTTGTGTTTGGCAGCTGTTCCATAGCCACAGTTACCATCAGCAAACCACAGAGTTCACCTGTGGGTGTTTCATTTCTTAGGCTGGCCCACTGGAGCAGTCTTAACCACCGTGGGTTGGAAACTGCTTCAGACCTTTTTCTGTTCTGGTCATCAAGGAATGACCTTATTAGATTTCCTTTATACTGTGTCTCTTCTAAAAACCAAATAATAATAATAGTTTTCTAATGACAGGATGGACTTCTTTTTATTAGGAATGCTAGGTTATAGAGAATTATCCTGCTCGCGTTATACAAACATTCATAGTGTAATGAAAACAGTCTTTTACAAATAGCTTCAATGTTTTCTTTTAGTTAAATTCTGTAAGGTTTATGCCACATGCCTTTATCCACCACTGTCACATTTTTGTTGCTTACTCCTTAAGTAGTAGTGACAGTCTAAGGAGAAATCTGACAGTTGCACACCAACTATTCATGGGAGTTGCCTTCCCTGCTTAGTTTAGGTATGCAAAGTTTCTCTTTCTCTCTTTTTAACTTTTTATTTATACATAATTTAAAACTCAAAGAAAAGCTGTACAAATAGTACACAGAACATCTGCATATTCCTTGTGTAGATTCTACCCATTGTCACCATTTTGCCTTATTTGCTTTATCATTTGCACACACACTCCTCCTCTCTACATCTCACTTTGTTGGTTTCTCTCTCTCACTTTTGTTCTTTGAACCACCAGAGAGTACACTGCACATCTCATGGCTCTCTACTCCATAACACCCAGGGTGTACCTTCTAAGAGTTAAGAGATGTGCAAGATTTTTAATAGTGATTTTTTAGACCAAACTTATGTAAGGATTATGCAAATAACAATGTATTTCCAGGGAGTAGATATTTCTGAACATTAAACAGACATTGTACTGTGATCATGTGGGCTAGTGTTAGAGAAAAGATGACTAATGTGGCTTTAGGATGCCGTTTCTTCATGTAACATCCGGGACCTTGCCCTAGCCCCTCTTTCCTTTTTTCTCTCATGTATCCCCTTTCCCACAGGGTCCTGCCCTTGAGCCTGAAAACAGAAGCACATATTCCCCTTTCTTTTGTCTTTTCTCACCCTTAAAATAGTATTCCATCTTCTTCCTTCCCTTTGCCCTTCCCAGTTGAACTTCCCATTTGCTCATTAGCCCATTGTAAGCTGCATCTTTTTTTTTACCTCTTTACTTTTCTGAAGTTGCCCCCACTAAGGCCCACTAAGGATACCAAAGATGGAATTGCCAAATTCAGTAGCTTCTTAGTCATCATTCTTTACTTCCTCCTTCTTAAGACTTCTTCTCTTAGCTTCTACTCTCTTCTGATTTTCTTTCCAACTTTAACTGTTTTTTCTCAGTCTCCTTCTGGCTTCCCCTCATTAATTCATGCAACAAATATTTTGAGTGCCTACTGTGAAGCAGAGCATGTATTAGGCACTCTGGAATACAGCAGTGCACAAGACATATTAGAATTCTGCTCCCATGGAGAAAGAGAGCAGTAGTTCTTAACAATTTTAAGCTATAATAAATGCTAAGAAAAAAATTAAAACCAAGTAATGTAATATTGAGTGACTTATAGTGACCTTTATATAAGACTTAATTTGGACCTGAACAACAGGAGGTTATCAGTCAGCTGAGAGTCTCAGAAGAGAGCATTCCAGTTAGAGAAAAATGCTGGCATAAAGTCTCTGAGGCCAGACCCTTCTGAGCTTGCATGAAGAGCAGAAAGGAGGTCAGTGTGGCTGTAGCAGCATGGCAGTTGGGCAGCTGGTCTGAGAAGTACGTAAGCAAGGATCAGATGAAGCACAGTGGGAAGCAGTTAGGATTTATGTAGAAACTTGATGTGATCTAACTTACTTTTAAAGGCCATTCTGGTGCCAGGTAGAGGATGCCTAGGGTTGGTGTGGGCAAGAGTGGATACAGTTAAGGCTTTACAGTGGTTGTGGCCTGGGCTAGGGTAGTAGTGGAGATGGAGAGAAGAGCTTGGACAGCTCCTGAAGGGAGAGGTGACAGGGCTTGATGGTGGACTAGATGGATTGGATGGGGCACAAGATAGAGGAGAGTCAAGGGGATTTCCAAGTTTTTGCCTTTAAAAATCCTTCTTTGCACACTTTTTTTTTTTGTATCATTAATCTACAATTACTTGAAGAACATTATGTTTACTAGGCTCCCACCTTCACCAAGTCCCCCCCACAAACCCCATTACAGTCACTGTTCATCAGTGTAGTAAGATGCTGCAGAATCCCTACTCGTCTTCTCTGTGTTGCACAGCCCTCCCCGTGCCCCCCCACTACACATGCTAATCGTAATGCCCCCTTTCTTTTTCCCTGCCCTTATCCCTCCCTTCCCACCCATCCTCCTCAGTCCCTTTCCCTCTGATAACTGTTAGTCCATTCTTGGGTTCTGTGATTGTGCTGCTGTTTTGTTCCTTTAGTTTTTCTTTGTTCTTATACCCCACATATGAGTGAAATCATTTGGTACTTGTCTCTCTCCACCTGGCTTATTTCACTGAGCATAATACCCTCTAGCTCCATCCACATTGTTGCAAATGGTGGGATTTGTCTTCTTCTTATGGCTGAATAATATTCCATTGTGTATATGTACCACATCTTCTTTATCCATTCATCTACTCATGGACACTTAGGTTGCTTCCATTTCTTGGCTATTGTAAATAGTGCTGCCATAAACATAGGGGTGCATCTGTCTTTTTCAGACTAGGCTGCTGCATTCTTAGGGTAATTCCTAGGAGTGGAATTTCTGGGTCAAATGGTATTTCGATTTTGAGCATTTTGAGGAATTTCCATACTGCTTTCCATAATGGTTGAACTAATTTACATTCCCACCAGCAGTGTAGGAGGGTTCCCCTTTCTCCACAACCTCGCCAACATTTGTTGTTGTTTGTCTTTTGGATGGTAGCGTTCCTTACTGGTGTGAGGTGGTATCTCACTGTGGTTTTAATTTGCATTTCTCTGATGACAAGCAATGTGGAGCATCTTTTCATGTGTCTGTTGGTCATCTGAATTTCTTCTTTGGAGAACTGTCTGTTCAGCTCCTCTGCCCATTTTTTAATTGGATTATTTGCTTTTTGTTTGTTGAGGTGTGTGAGCTCGTTATATATTTTGGATGTCAAGCCTTTATCGGATCTGTCATTTATGAATATATTCTCCCATACTGTAGGATACCTTTTTGTTCTATTGATGGTGTCCTTTGCTGTACAGAAGCTTTTCAGCTTGATGTAGTCCCACTTCTTCATTTTTGCTTTTGTTTCCCTTGCCTGGGGAGATATGTTCTTGAAGAAGTCGCTCATGTTTATGTCCAAGAGATTTTTACTATGTTTTTTTCTAAGAGTCTTATGGTTTCATGACCTACATTCAGGTCTTTGATCCATTTCTAATTTACTTTTGTGTATGGGGTTAGACAGTGATCCAGTTTCATTCTCTTACATGTAGCTGTCCAGTTTTGCCAGCACCATCTGTTGAAGAGACTGTCATTTCCCCATTGTATGTCCATGGCTCCTTTATCGTATATTAATTGACCGTATATGTTTGGGTTAATGTCTGGAGTATTCTGTTCCACTGGTCTGTGGGTCTGTTCTTGTGCCAGTACCAAATTGTCTTGATTACTGTGGCTTTGTAGTAGAGCTTGAAGTTGGGGAGCAAGATCCCTCCCACTTTATTCTTCCTTCTCAGGATTGCTTTGGCTGTTCGGGGTCTTTGGTGTTTCCATATGAATTTTTGAACTATTTGTTCCAGTTTGTTGAAGAATGCTGTTGGTAATTTGATAGGGATTGCATCAAATCTGTATATTGCTTTGGGCAGGATAGCCATTTTGACGATATTAGTTCTTCCTAGCCAAGAACATGGGATGAGTTTCCATTTGTTAGTGTCCTCTTTAATTTCTCTTAAGAGTGTCTTATAGTTTTCAGGGTATAGGTCTTTCACTTCTTTGGTTAGGTTTATTCCTAAGTATTTTATTCTTTTTGATGCAATTGTGAATGGAATTGTTTTCCTGATTTCTCTTTCTATTGGTTCATTGTTAGTGTATAGGAAAGCCACAGATTTCTGTGTGTTGATTTTGTATCCTGCAACTTTGCTGTATTCCAGTATCAGTTCTAGTAGTTTTGGGGTGGAGTCTTTAGGGTTTTTTATGTACAATATCATGTCATCTCCAGATAGTGACAGTTTAACTTCTTCTTTACTAATCTGGATTCCTTGTATTTCTTTGTTTTGTCTAATTGCCGTGGCTAGGACCTCCAGTACTATGTTAAATAACAGTGGGGAGAGTGGGCATCCCTGTCTTGTTTCCGATCTCAGAGGAAAAGCTTTCAGCTTCTTGCTGTTCAGTATGATGTTAGCTGTGGGTTTATCATATATGGCCTTTATTATGTTGAGGTACTTGCCCACTATACCCATTTTGCTGAGAGTTTTTATCATGAATGGATGTTGAATTTTGTCAAATGCTTTTTCAGCATCTATGGAGATGATCATGTGGTTTTCATCCTTCTTTTTGTTGATGTGGTGGATGATGTTGATGGATTTTTGACTGTTGTACCATCCTTGCATTCCTGGGATGAATCCCACTTGGTCATGGTGTATGATCCTTTTGATATATTTTTGAATTTGGTTTGCTAATATTTTGTTGAGTATTTTTGCATCTACGTTCATTAGGGATATTGGTCTGTAGGTTTCTTTTTTGGTGGGGTCTATGCCTGGTTTTGGTATTAGGGTGATGTTGGCTTCATAGAATGAGTTTGGGAGTATCCCCTCCTCTTCTATTTTTTGGAAAACTTTAAGGAAAATGGGTATTATATCTTCTCGGTATGTCTGATAAAATTCCGAGATAAATCCATCTGGCCCGGAGGTTTTGTTCTTGGGTAGTTTTTTGATTACCGCTTCAATTTCTTTGCTCGTAATTGGTTTGTTTAAATTTTGTGTTTCTTCCTTGATCAGTCTTGGAAGGTTGTATTTTTCTAGGAAGTTGTCCATTTCTTCTAGGTTTTTCAGCTTGTTGGCATATAGGTTTTCATAGTATTCTCTAATAATTCTTTGTATTTCTGTGGGGTCTGTCGTGATTTTTCCTTTCTCATTTCTGATTCTGTTGATGTGTGTTGATTCTCTTTTTCTCTTAGTAAGTTTGGCTAGAGGCTTATTTATTTTGTTTATTTTCTCAAAGAACCAGCTCTTGGTTTCATTGATTTTTTTCTATTGTTTTATTCTTGTCAATTTTATTTCTTCTCTGATCTTCATTATGTCCCTCCTTTTGCTGACTTTAGGCCTCATTTGTTCTTTTTCCAATTTCGATAATTGTGACGTTAGACTATTCATTTGGGATTGTTCTTCCTTCTTTAAGTATGCCTGGATTGTTATATACTTTCCTCTTAAGACTGCTTTCACTGCACCCCACCGAAGTTGGGGCTTTGTGTTGTTGTTGTCATTTGTTTCCATATATTCCTTGATCTCTGTTTTAATTTGTTCATTGATCCATTGATTATTTAGGAGCATGTTGTTAAGCCTCCATGTGTTCATGAGCCTTTTTGTTTTCTTTGTACAATTTCTAGTTTTATGCCTTTGTGGTCTGAAAAGTTGGTTGGTAGAATTTCAGTCTTTTGGAATTTACTGTGGCTTTTTTTGTGGCCTAGTATGTGGTCTGTTCTGGAGAATATTCCATGTGCACTTGAGAAGAATGTGTATCCTGTTGCTTTTGGATGTAGAGTTCTATAGATGTCTATTAGGTCCATCTGTTCTAGTGTGTTATTCAGTGCCTCCATGTCCTTACTTATTTTCTGTCCGGTGGATCTATCCTTCAGAGTGAGTGGCATGTTGAAGTCTCCTAAAATGAATGCATTGCATCCTATTTCCTTCTTTAGTTCTGTTAGTATTTGTTTCACATATGTTGGTGCTCCTGTGTTGGGTGCATATATATTTATAATGGTTATATCCTCTTGTTGGATTGAACCCTTTATCGTTATGTAATGTCGTTGGTTATCTCTTGTTACTTTCTTTGTTTTGAAATCTATTTTGTCTGATACTAGTACTGCAACACCTGCTTTTTTCTCCCTGTTGTTTGCGTGAAATATCTTTTTCCATCCCTTGACTTTTAGTCTGCGCATGTCTTTGGATTTGAGGTGAGTCTCTTGTAAGCAGCATATAGATGGGTCTTGCTTTTTTATCCATTCTATTACTCTTTGTCGTTTGATTGGTGCATTCAGTCGATTTACATTTAGGGTGATTATGAAATATATGTGCTTATTGTACGCTTTAGATTCGTGGTTACCAAAGGTTCAAGGTTAGCTTCTTTAGTATCTTACTGTCTAACTTAACTTGCTTATTGAGCTATTATAAACACTCTCTGGTGATTCTTTATTTCTCTCCCTTCTTATTCCTCCTCCTCCATTCTTCATATGTTGGTTGTTTTATTCTGTGCTCTTTTTTGTTTCCTTTAACTGCTTTTGTGGGTAGTTGATTTTATATTTTGCCTTTAGTTAGTATTTGGTTGGTCTGCTTTCTTTGCTGTGATTTTGTTTTCTCTGGTGACATCTATTTAGTCTTAGGACTGCTCCCATCTAGAGCAGTCCCTCTAAAATACCCTGTGGAGGTGGTTTGTGGGAGGCAAATTCCCTCAACTTTTGCTTGTCTGGGAATTGTTTAATCCCTCCTTCATATTTAAATGATAATCGTGCTGGATACAGTATCCTTGGTTCAAGGCCCTTCTGTTTCACTGCATTAAATATATCATGCCATTCTCTTCTGCCTGTAAGGTTTCTGTTGAGAAGTCTGATGATAGCCTGATGGGTTTTCCTCTGTAGGTGACTTTTTTCCTTTCTCTAGCTGCCTTTTAAACTCTGTCCTTGTCCTAGATCTTTGCCATTTTAATTATTATGTGTCTTGGTGTTGTCCTCCTTGGGTCTCTTCTTTTGGGAGTTCTGTGTACTTCCATGGTCTGATTGATTATTTCCTCCTCCAGTTTGGGGAAATTTTCAGCAATTATTTCTTGAAATACACTTTCTATCCCTTTTTCTCTCTCTTCTTCTTCTGGTACCCCTGTAATGCAGATATTGTTCCTTTTGGATTGGTCACACAGTTCTCTTAGTATTGTTTCATTCCTGGAGATCCTTTTATCTCTCTCTGTGTGAGCTTCTCTGTGTTCCTGTTCTCTGATTTCTATTCCATTAACGGCCTCTTGCACCTCATCCAGTCTGCTCTTAAGTCCTTCCAGAGATTGTTTCATTTCTGTAATCTCCCTCTGGACTTCATCCCTTAGCCCTTGCATATTTTTCTGAAGATCCATCAGCTTGGTTATGACCTTTATTTTGAATTCTTTTTCAGGGAGATTGGTTAGGTCTATCTCCCCAAATTTCTTCTCAGGAGAGGGTGTCTGGGTTAGTTTGGTTTGTATCAAATTCTTCTGCCTTTTCATGGCAATAGAGGTAATTGTAGGGGGCTGGCTGTGTCAGCTGGGAGAACGTCCCTTCTTGCTGGTTTGTGACCTTCCTCTCCTGGGAGAACAGCAACCTCTAGCAGCTTGTGCTGGGCAGCTGCACGCAGACGGGGCCTCTGATTCTTGCTCCGCCGCTGTGGAGTTAAGCTCCGTGGTTGCTGTGGGCGTGGCCGGCCTCAGTCTGCTGCTCCAGTATGGCGGAGCCGCGTTGGAGGGGAAACGGGCGTGAGGCCTTTATCGCCGTGAGTGGCCTCTGAGCTGCGCTGCTGCCCAGGGGGTAAGGGTGCCTGGAGTTCCCTGGGGTTCCCAGCTGCTGGGCTAAGTGTCACAGGATGCTTCCCTTTAAGACTTTCAAAAATCACTCACTTTTCTTTGTCCCAGGGGTGCCGGCTGCGGGGACCCTCTCGCAGGTCTTACTGTCCTGTTTCCCTAGTATCCAGCACCCCACGCGTTGTGTGTCTGCACTCTGGTGCGGATGGCTAGGGCTGGGTGTTAGCAGTCCTGGGCTCCCTCCCCGCTCCGACTCCTCTCCTCCCGCCAGGAGCTGGGGTGAGGGGTGCTTGGGTCCCACCAGGACGGGGCTTGTATGTTACCCCCTTTGCAAGGTGCTGGGTTCTCGCAGGTGTAGATGTAGTCTGGCTGTTGTCCTGTGTCTTCTGGTCTCTCTTTTAGGAATAGTTGTATTTGTTGTATTTTCAAAAATATATATGGTTTTGGGAGGAGATTTCCACTGCTTTACTCACACCACCATCTTGGCTCCTCCTCCTCCTAAGCTGCATTTTAAGGTGCTTTTCCCAAGGCATGTTCCATGAAACACTAATGGACTGTTAAAAGAGTTCTAGAGTTGAACAAATTTGAGAGAAACTGGGATAAACAGATATAAGCCTTTATTTAGGACTTTTCCAAACCTTATTAATATGCTAATATACACAAAGACTTGAGCTCTTTTCAAGGGATATTTTATAGGATTTTGATATTTCTGGGAAACTAAGCAAAAGTACAAAGTGATGATAGTGAGTAGTTTTTTGAATTTGTGCCAGAGGCTGAATGATGAAGCTGAAAAGTAGGAGTCCTATCATGAAAAACCATATATCTGATACTAGGTGTTTGGACTAATAATTTGAAACATTGTGAGCCTCCCTCACACATTTTTTTGTTGATGTCTAAAACTTTTCATCATTTTGAAAGCATTTATTGTGTTAGTCAGTTGTATACTAACTTACCATAACTCAGTTTATTAAGTGAAACATACAAAGTTCAGACATCTATGTAACACAGAGTCTAATAAATGCTACATAAAGTCTAATAAATAATGCTATTTATTATGAATCAACTATTTTGAAGGGAGAAAAAGGGTAATAAATGCTATTTATAGTTTCAGGAGATGTAACTTCCAGAACATTATAAATATTAACACTTAAAAATAAAATAGTTACATCACTTTAAAATGTAGCCAGTGGGATATGAATACCTTAGCGATATGCTTTCATTAACCATTTAAAGCATACTTTATTTAACAGAGATTTTCAGTCATTCCCTTTTCTCCTGGAACTGGCATTTCTTTTTTTAAAAAGTCTTTTTACTTGATTACTGTAGCATATTTCTCTGCAACAAAAAAAGTATAAAAATTGAAATTAAAAAATTTTGAGTCAGCTTTGACCATAAAGCTCTGTGGATATTTTTGCTCTTTTAAGAGTTGATTTGTACAAAGGAAGAATACATGTAGGATTTATAAGGTTCTGTGTGTTATATATAGCTCTTATTTCACTAAGTTGAATTATAATAATTTAGTAACTAACAAATGCATTATACATTTTTATATATAGTTACAAAGCAAAAAAAAGTACAAGTTTATTAGAAATGCTTCCCTTAGTGAGATGGATGAGGTTTACTTACCCTTCAAATTGTTCACAGTAACCATGGATGAATATTACATATTGCCAGAATGAGAGTTCTCAATTCTGTTCCTGTTTTTTGTTTTATAAATTTAAGCCCCAGAAGTCCTTGTTCACATAAATAAAAAAGAAAGGAAGAAATTTAGTTAAAGCAGTGTTATTCAGTTTTCTTGAAACTTGAGTTATATGCCAAAAATGATATGGTGATGTAACATCAGAAATCAGTTTACTAATCAGCTTATAACTTGGTTAGGTAGTCCTTCAATTTTATTGAAAACAGAATTAGAAACTATATAGCTTATGAAAGGATTAATATAGTTATTAGTCACTTTCTCAATTACTGAGAAATGCACCAAAAAAGGCTTTATCAAGTCTGATCAATTGATTATGCCTTTTTCTCTTTGACTTAGAGGTACCTTGTTTAGCCTAATATACTCAAATTGGTTGGAGAAGTCAGAATACCGTTCATTTCAACACACCTTTGCCAGTACAGTATGTTTGATGAAATACCTCTATTTCCTTTAAATGTATTCTTATCAAAAATTTAGAACTATGAAGCTGGTTTAATGTATGGGAAATGTGCCATGTAACCCAGTTGGCAAAACCAGTCTTCACTATATAATTAACCAATCAAGTCAGACTCAGCTCTCTGTCGGGAAAGTTTTGCCTTCATTTGTCAAGTCTACACCACAGTGTACCTCCTATGACCACCCTCTCACTGCTAGTTTAAGGGAGAAGGGTAATGCATAGAGCCTGGTCATGACCTTTGCTACCTGCATCAGATGGTGGGTCGCCTTCATCGTTCTTACCTGTGCTCGCTCATGGAGTGTTTCTTCAGAGAGCTCTATGTGGTTATGGAAGAGTGATGTGTGTAAATGAAAAATACATCTGGTATTTTTCATTTACTGTTCCTCTGGTATGTCTGAATTCAGAGCATCCCAACATAGGCCAGACTTTGGCCACTTAAGTGCTCAAGGCCCTGAGGTCAGTGGGGAGCTATTGTGCCTGGCAGAGAAGAGCAGCAGGAGAGACTAGCTCAGGTGAAAATTTGGAGTAGCATCAGTGCTACAAGGCCTGGTGGAGCAGCACAGCATCTGGCACTGTGCAAATGGAGCCTGCGCGTGACACTCCAGGACCCCAAAATACTGTGAATGGAGTTCTTCGAAAATGGCCTGCTTATCTCTAAGGTAGATCTCTTTGATGTGTATCTTTGCCCAGTCTCATCATGTCTGACCTCTCCTCACCTTTCAGGACTTAGGCTGCTCATAAGCCATCTTCTCCAGGACCCCTCTCTTAAGTCCCTGCTCAGACTGAGCTGGGTGCTCACCCTCTGTCAGGACAGCCACAGTGAGCTTTAATTGGAGTGTGTGCTGCTCTCTGTTGGACTGAGCAAGGGCGAGAGTCCGGCACCATACCTGCCATGTGTTCGGCAGTCAGCAAGCTTCTGTTGAATCAACGTTAATGATATTGTGGAAGGAGCTCTGAATTAGTGGTCAGAAGCTTTATGTTTGTAGGCTAGGATCATTTCACAAGTGAAGTTGGTAGGAGTAAAACTGTAGGCCCTGACTGGTACATAGCATTGTTCGTAACCGCAAAGAGGTGTAAGCAACCTAAGTGTCCATCAACAGAGGAGTAGGTGAGGAAATGTCATTTATACATACAATGGAATATTATTCAGCCTTATAAAGGAAGGAAGTCCTGTCATATGCTTAAACATGTATGAACCTTGAGGAGGACATTGTGCTAAGTAAGATATGCCAGTTGAAAAAAAATATTCTGCATGATGACTTACATGAGATGTGTAAAATAGTCAAACTCATAAGAGACAGAGTAGAATGGTGGTTGCCAGCGGCTATAGGGAAGGGGAAAGAGGGGTTGTTCAATGGACATAGAGTTTCAGTTTTGCAAGATCAAAAAGTTCTAGAGATCTGTTGCATAATCATGTGTGTATTAGTGAACTGTACTGTATACTTTTAAAAAGTTAAGATGGTAGATTTTATGATAAGGTGACTGCAATTTCAAAAAAATAAAATACAAGATAAAAACTAATCTTACAAACCACATGCCCTGAAAATTTTTTAGCAGTTTTAAGGGCTTCTTAATAAAGGCTTATCAGTGAAATGAGAAAAGACTAGAATCATCTAAAAATAAATCATGAAAGATATGATAGATTTCTGTACCTAAATATAAAACAAAGAAAAGTTTTATATTCACATATCTCTTGCTATGTAGTGTCTTTTTTATTGCTGTATAGTTATGAACAAACTCTGTTAATCTAAACAATCACAAAGTAGATCCTCTGTGTCATGGAAGGAGGAAGATGCTGCTAATGAGCAGAAGGAAGATAGTTCAAGATTTGCATGCAGAACGGATAAAGCTAGTTATGGGCCAGGAGTCCAGTTAATTATGTGACAAAAATTTCACCCGAATTCTGCCACAGTTTTGTCCTAAAGTGATTTTAGTCATGGCACTAAAGTGACTTTTAGTCGTGGTACTTACTCTTTCTGCTCCAACTTCCTCATCTTTAAAAGGTGTTAAAAAAGAAAAAATTCTAAGAGATCGAAGATTGTAAACTAAATGGGAAATTTTTACCTCTAAGCAGGGAACCCAATCTATGACAGTCTAGGCTCTGAAGGATGGGGTTCAGGGGAGAAAAAATAGGTGGCTCTTTTAAAGCCAGAAGACTGCAAACCATCTCTTCCCTTACTGGGAAAGCAAAGTCTCTGAGTGTTGCCAATTGGCTGATGATACCAGGACCTTTCCATTAAGGAAGCTCTGGATGGCTGGAGGTGGTTTGTGATGTAAAGGGCAGCCTTGGGATTCTGCCTTCATCTGCCTCTGATACTTAGACGTGATATGCCTGACTTAGGATCATGGCATCCAGCTAGGTCTGCTTTAATATAAGTAGCTTAGCCAGTTAGGTCAAAAAAAATTTTTTTAAGGACCAGATTCTTTAAATATATTGTCATTTAGTCCTCAAGCCAGTCTTACATGGTAGATAATTATTATGGTCAATTTTACATGTAAGGAAACTAAGACTCATAGGTTAACTTGCCAAGGTTGCTAGCTCAGTGGTAGAACCAGAATTCAAACCAAAGTCCAGTTCCAAACCTCTTCATCTTTCCACTTTGCCATTTAGTTTCTACAGATGAGATCATCTGGGAAATTTTTTAAAAATTAGAAGGTTTTTTAGAAATAAATTGCTGTTTAATATATTATTTCGTATAGTAAAGACACCTGTGGCAAGAGGACATATGTATCAGAATTATTTGGGGCAGTTTTTAATTACACATCTCCCTGCCTATTGATGCCTGCCTCTTCCACCTGTCCCCTGACTGTTTATCCCTTATCGCTGCTAAAATGAGTTGCTGTTACTGGTGAGAATATGTTGTATCCCTTAGTTATATGGGGATAGGTTAAATGTTTGCTTAGTTCTTCATTTCTTAGGTTGTACTTTAAACGCACACCCTTGCCATAGCTTCGTAGCAGGTATAATGTACTTCCCTGTCCCTTGATTTGGGGCTTGGACATAGAGCTTGCTTTGGCCAGTGGGATGTAATGAGCGCGATCAGAGGATGTGTTATATTTGGGGAATAAGAATTTTTAAATAATCAGAAAGCAAACATAAGAAATATTTCTAAAATATGAAGTATATGTGAAAACTATACTTAACAAAATATGATTAGTGTCCCTAAAATGTAAAGAAAAAAGAAAACAAGACAGATGGAAAATAGAAAAGAAAATGAGAGAGCCAGTGTAAGAAGAGGTCCAATGTCTGAATAAGAAAGTACAGGAAGAGAGAAAACAGGGTAGAAAGTGATTAATAAAATACAAACTAAAGGGCGTGAGTTGCCAGATTCAAAGGGCATACTGTGTGCTCAGTACTAAAGAAAATAGACCCACATCAGTCATGTAATTTCTGAACATTGGGTTTAAAGAAAAGATTCTACAAGCTTCCAGGGTGGGAAGAGTACTAGGTCACTTATCAAGAATCTGAACCACTTTGGACTTAACAGCAGCAACACAGAAAGCAAGAAGACAGTAGGACAATGTTTCAAAATTCTGCAGGAAAATAACCACCAACCTAGAATTCTATACCTAGCCAAAGTGTACAACAAGAATGAATATCAAATAGTCATTTTCAGAGATTAAAAATTTTAACATTTTAGCTGTCACATACCCTTTCTCAAGAAGCTACTGCATGATGTCCTCCACCAAATTGAAAGAGTAAATCAAGAAAGAGTAAGACATGAGTACATAAAACAGGAGACCCAACACAGAAAACAATGACAAAGGAATCCCTTGGAGAATGGTGAAAAACTGTGCACCAGATGTGGAAGCACCTGAGCTGTACTGCTGCAGGGTGACCTAAGAGATAGGCTGTCATCACCAAGACCCCCATGTCATCCGGCCATCTTCTTAGCCCAAGGACAGAGCACCCAAGAGAATTTGGTTCAGATCCCATCAGTACTTGGCTTGTCATGACCACCTGCTGAGGAGGGTCTCTCCCCTCCTGCTCTGCTGAGGACAGGTGTGTCACTCAAGAAGTTGTCGGTTTTCCTTGTGCTCAGAAGCAGAAAGTAGAGCAGCTGCTCTAACCATACTTCTGCTGCATGTCCAGTGCCTGGTCTACACCTCAGTCTTGCCAGGTGCCCAGCGCGGAGAGCCCTGCATTTCCCAAGACTCACTCATGACCTTGCTCACAGCTTCCCCAGAGTGGGGGCCTTGTCTACTCCCAGACAAGCAGAAGTCAGACCATGACCTGGAAACTGTTACGCTCACCTCCTCCTGGAGCCTCCATTTAGCAGGGGCATTGGTGCCCTCTCCTTGCATAGCTGGTTCATGCTTGCCCTCCTTTTTCAAGACCAGGTGGCTTATTGTCTGGGGATAAATTACACAAGGGTGATAGAACTATAAATAAAGTCAGTTAACACAAAATCAGGATATGAGTTACCTCCTGGGGTGGGGGTGAAGAGAGGGGATGCGGGGGCTTCTAAGAAGAGCCTCTCAGACTTAGTGTGCATATGAACCACCTGGAGATTCTGAGGCAGATGTGGCAGAGGCTGAGATTCAGCATTTTTAACCTTCCAGGAGATGCCAGTTCTGCTGGTCCTGGGACCACACTTTTGAGTGCCAAGGTTCTAAAGTGCTGGTACTGTGTGGTTTCTTTCTTTTGACATTTGGTACACAGATTTCATTCTATTACTGCCCTTGGTACTTTACTGTTACACGTGTATACATGTATAATACCACAACAAAAAAAATTTTAATTGCAAAGGAAAAACAAAATATGAGAAGAATGTTGAGCAAAAAGCCAGGACTTAAGTATGTGAAATCATAAAAGCCTTGCCTACTGTATTAGGGTTTTCCAGAGAAACAGAACCAGAGAGAGAGAGATTGAGGTTCGTTGATTGTAACAAATTGGCTTATGCAGTTATGGAGGCTGACAAGCCCCAAGACCTGCAGTCTGTAAGCTGAAGACCCAGGAGAGCCAGTGGTGTAGTTGCCATCCAAATATTGGCAGGCTCCAGACCTGACGAAGAGCTAGTGTTTCAGTTTCAGTCCAAAGGCAGGAAAACACTTGATGACTCAGCTTAGGGCAGGAGGTGTTCCATCTTACTCAACCTTTTGGTTCTATTCAGGCCCCCAGCCGACTGGATGAGGTGCACCCTCACAGACACACCAGACCAAATAAATGTTGGGAACCTGTGGCCCACTCAAGTTGAGGCACAAAAATCACACGGTGTATACCATGGCAAGAAATTTGTGCTTGATTCCCTCTGTGTATTGTAGACAGACAGAGAATTTAAGTAATGGTGAACCAGGAGTAAATGTGTGCCTTAGATGATCTGTGCAGTGTAGAGGATGGGTGAGGTGAGCACAGGTGGTAGAGAAGGTCTGGCAGCAGGGAGACCTGTTGAAATGCTATTTTATTGACTTAGGCTAGAAATGAGGAGGAGTAGCTAGAAAATGGCAGTGAGGGAACAAAGGCCAGATTCCAGAGATAGAGGATAAAAGGAACCAGATATGGCCACTTAATCGGGTATCTAGGGAAGAGTAGAAGGACTTAGGGATGAATCAAGAATTTCTGGTTTTTGAGGTTCCATTTCCTGATCCTGGATCCAGAAAGTCCCTGCAGCTAGGCGTTGCTCAGAAGTTGCATTTAGCCACGTGGGCCTCATTGGTGACCTTTGTCAGGGCAGCTGCAGAGGAGGGGCAGGGGACATCAGATACAGAGCTGATCCACACCTCCATATGTGTAGAGGTCAGAGCGGCACCCCTTGGGAGCCTTGTCCAGAAGCCCTGTTAATGTGGCACTGATCCATTTACTGTTTCCACCTCCAGTTGCTGCAGATTGCCTATTTATTTCAACTCTAGAGAGTGTTACGTCTCTACACTTTGGTCCCACACATTTTTATTAGAGAAAGTTAAGAATTTTTCCATGTCATAAGTTGGGCTCTGTGGTATGTGAGCACACACATGCAGCCTGTGTAAGTCACTATGTGGAGAGTCAAAATGTGTGTGTGTCCTGGGTGCTGTACCAGCCTGTAGTGCGGTAGGTGGCTCACGCCCCCAGTGTTCCCCTTGCCTCCAAGGGCTGCTAAGTTGTTAGCAGCTGTCCTCCCACATTCACTCCACACACTCCCTGACTGCTGCTGAGCTACAGTTACCACTGATGCTCTTCCTCTCCACCCTGCATACCCTTTCCAAACCTTGGTTTCCCTGTGAAATGGTGGTTAACACCTGCTTTGCAGCATTGTTCTGCTTGCACAGATAGGTGCTTAATAAATGGTAGCTCCTACTGGTTTAGGAGATTGCTTTTTAAGTGTTTATTTTGTTGTTGTTGATCCATTGATTATCTCTGTTAAATCAGATAAGAGTTTTTGCCAGAAGACCTGGCCAAGCACAGAGTGTTGCAGTTTAACAATCTAGTCAGTCCCAACCAGCAGGTAGAATTTAGTGCGCTGTTTACTGAACAGTGATAATGAGTTGGGTTCCATTCTGGTCCTGAAAAGGCAGAGGGAAATGAGGGAGTGCCCCTACCTTGGAGCTAACAGGGATGCGAAGACTGGCTGACACTGTGCCATATTACACGGGCCACACCAGAGGATGGCACAAAAAGCCAGTGGTAAACTTTGCAGTCACCTCTGGGAATTGAGGAAGACTTCAAGGCTGGCACTATGTGCTCTCTGCTCTCTAGTTTAGGGGGATGCCACAAGCTCCCCGTGCTTCTGGCATAACCACATCACCCACCGCCATCCTTAAACCCACACACCCAGGGCCTCCCCCCCCACCAGCCTGAGAGTCCTTTAGGACAGCACCAGTGAACCTGTCCTCCCCGCTGCCACCTGCCATCACTATGCTCTAGCCATGCATGAGCCTGCCTGGCACTTTTCCCAGGGGCCCTTGGGCCAAACCCACCAGCGAACCTTGGCAGCTCTGCCTTCAGCATATCCAGATTCAGTCACATCTCGCCACCTCTGCCACTACCCCCGGATCTAAGCCACTGTTTGTTTTACCTGGATTATTGCCTCCTAGTAAGTCTCCTGGTTGCCTGAGCCTCTACTCTTCTCTCTGCCCAGCAGCCAGAATGATCCTGTTCCCCTGCTCAGATCTGCTATAGCTTTTGCATCTCACCTGAGGGAAAGGCTGGCCCTGAACTATGGCGCACGGGCCTTGTGCAGTCTGGCACTCCTGCCCTTCCTGCCCTTTCCTGCTTTCGCTTGCTCTCTTCCCTGGGCCGCCTCTAGCACCAACTCTGCACGCTTACCTGCACCACCACCTCCACCATGCATGCCCCCACTCGGCCTCTGCTGCCCTTCCCCCCAGCGTGGGCCCTCCTCTGGAGGGGCTGGCATGGCTCACTGGCTCATCTCTTGCAGACTTCAGCTCAAACTTCTCACATCCCTGAGGTGTTTCTCTGAACACCTTTTTAAAAAATTTGAGTCCCATAAACTCCCTTTTTGTGCTTTATTTTCTTGGGGGCACAGGCCAGCTAGATTGTTGGCCCCAGGAGAGCAAGGGGTTTGTTTTGTTCCCTGCTGCATCCCGGGCCCAGGCAGTGGCGGCTCAGTGAGCTCTCAGTAGATTCTTACTGAATGAGTACACTGAATAAGACTCAAGTTTGGGAGGAGGAGAGGGGAGTGGCAAGGTAGATACCTGTGGTGAGGAAGCTGGCTGAGCAGAGGCATGAAGGGGCCTGGGATGTTGAAGTTCAGCTTTGCTAACCCTGCCGCGGCTGCCAGAGGAGGGCCGGCTGTCAAATGGGGCATCAGGTGCTGTAGGGACCTGCTGCTGTTACCTGGTGGCAGGTTCCGGGGCATTTTGTCTTAGGCTGTCCTGACAACGCAGGTTCTCGGCTAATTTCCAGAGCAGCACTGCCTGGTGCTGTAGCCACGCAGCCACCAGCCATGGAGGGCTGTTTAAATGCTTGAAATGAGCTTCATCCAGACTGAATTCTGCCAAAAGTATAATAAAAACAGTGGATTTTGAAAATCTAGTACCAACAAAGAATGAAAAATCTTTTTAAAAATATTAATTACATTTGAAATGGTAATACTGTGGGTTAAATATATTATTAAAATGAGCTTCACCTGTTTTTTTTAAGGTATTATTGATATACACTCTTGTTTCACATGAAAAAACAATGTGGTTACTACGTTTACCCATATTATCAAATCCCCACCCATACCCCAATGCAGGCACTGTCCATCAGTGTAGAAAGATGCCACAGATTCACTATTTGCCTTCTCTGTGCTACACTGTTTTCCCCATGATCCCCCACACCATGTGTACTAAACATAATACCCCTCAAACTGCTTCTTCCGCCCTCCCCTTTTGTAACCACTAGTTCCTTCTTGGACTCTCTGAGTCTGCTCCTGTTTTGTTCCTTCAGTTTTGCTTAGTTGTTATACTCCACAAATGAGGGAAATCATTTGGCACTTGTCTTTCTCTGCCTGGCTTATTTCACTGAGCATAATGTCCTCCAGCTCCATCCATGTTGTTGCAAATGGTAGGATTTGTTTCTTTCTTATGGCTGAATAGTATTCCATTGTGTATATGTACCACATCATCTTTATCCATTCATCTACTGATGGACACTTAGGTTGCTTCCATATCTGGGCTATTGTAAAAAGTGCTGCAATAACATAGGTGTGCATATGTCTTTTGGAATCTGAGAAGTTGTATTCTTTGGGTAAATTATAAGGAGTGGGATTCCCGGGTCAAATGGTATTTCTATTTGTAGTTTTTTGAGGAACCTCCATATTGCTTGCCACAATGGTTGAACTAGCTTACATTCCCACCAGCAGTATAGGAGGGTTCCCCTTTCTCTGCATCCTTGCCAGCATTTGTTGTTCTTAGTTTTTTTTTATGCTAGCCATCCTTACTAGTGTGAGATGATATCTCATTGTGGTTTTAATTTGCATTCACCTGTTTATTTTTACAGTAACTACACCTGGAGGGCTTGTTAAAACTGTTCCCTGGTCCTGACCCCAGGTTTCTGACACAGGCTGAGGTAGGACCTGAAAATTTGCATTTCTAATAGGTTCCCACTTTGAGAACCATGGCTCTAGAAAGAACAGGTTTAAGATACTTTTGAGGTGGGAAGAGAGAGAATTTGAAGGGGAAAAGGCTCAGTGAGGCAGGTCCAAAGGGAAGGAAATGCAGCTGAAGGGAGTTAATCTGTGCAAGGAGAGAAGCCGCCTTCTTGGAGGGAGAGAAGAGTTGATGAATAAAAGACACTTAACAGATTTTGAGGTGAAAGAGGCACGCTCAAAGGAATCCCATAAATTGGACTTTGGGCAAGGACTTTGAATTAAATAGATCTGTGTTCCGTCCTGGTTCAGGGCTCACTTTCCAAGTTGTTTAACTTTGCCAAATTTCAATGTCTCAGTCTCGGAACTGGGGAGAATACCCAGTACAGTACCAACCTCACAGGTTGTCGCGAGGATGAGGTGAACTAGTACTGCCTCCATTATTGGACGCAAAGAGAGCCTGTGAACCTGAAGGACAAAGATCCTGGAGGCTGCAGAAGGGAAGCCATGGGAACAGTGAAGGGCTAATTCTGGAAATGTGCTGGCTACTGACACCTGCCAAGCACTGGACCTGGCACTGGGGATGAGAGGGTGAGGCCCCCCAGAGTGGGAGAGTTGCAGAGAAACAGGCCTGTGAATCTTCATAGCAGTACTCCAGTTCTTTACCATGTTCATGGGAGATAAGCACTATGTACAAAATTTCATTAGGGCAGTGGGATGGGATAAGGAACATGAATAGGCGTGGTGTGAGTCTTCAGGGAAAAAAATACTGCAAGGAGGTGATGTTTGACCTAAATCTTAAAGGATAGGAGGTCACCAGGCAAGAAGTCTATTCTCAGTCCTAAATGGAGTTCAGTTTAAGTCAGGGCTTCAAGGGGAATAAACAGAGAAGTTCATTGAGATCAGATCAGACAGGCCCTTATGTGCCAGGGTGAGGAATTTGAACTTTATCTGTGGGTAATGGGAAATATGAAGGGATTTTAAGTGGTTCAGATGCATGTTTTATAGAGATCACATTGATAATATCATAAAGGGTGTGTTAGAACAGAGAAGAATAGAAACAGATCAGCACAAAGTTATGTCAGTACTCTAGGTAAAAAAATGCTGAGGAGCTGAACCAAGACAGCGGTGGTGTGGTGGGATCTCGGTGCAAAGTGGTTTAGAAGGTAGAGTCAACAGAAATCAATGCCCAGCCATATGAGAGGACATGGAGCGAGCCATGCACTGGGTCAGATCATGAGAGAAGGGGTGGGTTTGGGGAGGAAGGCAAGAAGCTAAGTTTGGAGGACATCCTGTCTGATACTCTTGCAGAGATTTCCAATTGAATGTGAGTTTACAATTGAATGTGCATGTCTAGACCCCAGGAGAGAGGGCTGGGCACAAAGATGAGGATCCAGGAAATGTTCACTCAGTAAATATTTGTGTGCCCGCTGTGTGCCAGGTTGTCAGGCTGGGGTTAAGCCCTGAGTTTGGATGGGTTGCCTGGGAAGTTGGCAGCAGGAAAAGGGATGAAGTCGTGCAGTTGGCATCCCTGAAGGAGCAGGCATGAGAAGGCGCAGCCTGCAAACAGTATGGACCTGGAGGCAGGAGCAGGTCTAGAGAGTGGTGGCTTGGGCCTTATGGAGGGGAAGTCGTTTAGAGAAGGGAGGAGTGGTCCCCAGAGCCTAGTGCCTCAGAAAGGTAAAATAGAGTTTGGAAAGTGTCCTTTGGATTTAAGATCCAGGAGGTCACTGTGGTGAGTATGACGAAGTAGAGACCCATCCTCAGAGAAGTTCTGAGGTGCAGGAAGCATTAGCTCAGCAGTATGAGCCTTATCAGCTGCTCAGTAAGTGGTAGTGACCACCTCAGCCCCCCCAGGAAGTGGCTCCCGCTCCACCCCTTCTTCTTTAGTTAAGGAACCAGAGTTCCCCAGATGTGTAGTAATCTGCCTGTGACCACACAGTAGTTAGCAACCCAACAGGATTCATACCTTCTCTAGCTGGGCTCTTAACTTGGTGCAGAATGGTAAGTAGAGTGGGCTGGGGGTGAGAAGATGGGAGGTCCCTGGTGTTTGTCAGTGCTTAGGGGAGGAAGGAGCTGGTAAAGCGGGAGGCAAATAGGAATAGAGAACAAGGTGGAAACTGAGTGAACAAGGACCACAAAGAGGCTTGCTGGGGACTGACAGGGTGGAGGGTGTGGTTTTGGAAGGGAGGCCACAGCTGTCATATGCAGTCCCTCAGGGTGTCAGCATTTCCTCATAAACAGGAACATTATGGTGTTTACACTTTCAGTAGTTGTCATGGTACCTCTTTTTGTATGCATTTATGATTGCCTGATTGCATTCATAGAATAACAGAGTTCCTGGGGGGTTTAGAGAGATCTAGTCTAATCAGCAAGTATTTACCTGCTGTTCTTTAAGTGAGCCCAAGTATTACTCCAAAATAACCCTCTACTGCCCACCAGTCTCCCCCACTTTTTTTCACTGCTTTATTGAAACAGTTTACATTCCATATAGTTCACCCATTTCAAACGTACAGTTCACTGGTTTTCAGTTTACTCAAGTCAGCACAATCAATTTGAGGACATTTTCATCACCCCAGGAAGAAACTCTGCATCCCTTAGCTGTCATCTAGCAGTGCCCTTGCTACTAATCTACTCTGTCTCGGTATCTCCCTTTTTAAACTAAACTTACTGTTAACTCCAGGGGGAAAAATCCCAGGGCAAGATACCTTTGAAACCAAAATCAGTCAAAGGGAGAAATAAAGTTGGAGAAACCCGTTTGTTTCTTAAAATCAGTTGTCCACTTCTCTCCTCACAACTGGGCTGCAGAAGAAGAGACTCAACCCAACCTCTCCCGTCCAGATATGCCCTGCCACCCTTGTAATTACCTATTTATATGGAGATGGCCTACTTCTCTCCACCCCTTGGAAACACCTATTGATATGGAGATGCACTAAGGTCAGGCTAGAGATTCTGGAAATATTTCAATTTTACCCACAGCCAACCTCTCCAGAAATCCCTCCTTATAATCTACTCATTCCCCATCTTCCGCAATGGCCCCTGGGCAAGAAAACTGGAACATTGTAACCAGACTAATAACATACGATAGCAACAGCAATAAGATCATGATGATTGTCATGCTGGAGGATTTAGCTAGGTTCAAAGTCTTAGGCAGATTAAGTCCCTAGCTCACCCATTCCAGAGGTGGTCAGTAGCTGAATAGGTAGGGAGTTAAGAGCAATCATCGTGCTGCCAGCTGCGGCCAGGGGGCAGGTCCAGGCAACAGGGACTGTAAAAGAAAAATAACCTTAAGGGCGATAAGATACATGTTTTAATGATACCAGCATAGGCAAATCTTGTCCATCAGGTAGGATGCATGCAAGAGAGTGGTCCTGTGATAGGACACTGGCAGGATTGGGATCTTGTCTTGCTCTAGGATACCAGACCTTCACCCCCTTCCCTGTGGAAGTTACTGATGGGTCGATATGTATGGCTATGGGAGGTATATGCACTGGCCATAAAGATAAAACAAAACTTCCCTGTAAGATGCTCTTACCTCCCAGACATTTTGGACACACTACCACGATCTTTGGGGGCCACACTGCTGTTACTCCAGGAATACGCACGAGGCCAGCTTCCAGGCCTTCTCCCCAAAGTGCCAGAAGAGCCAGCCATCGCTGGTCCAGCTGGTCCATTTGTGGAAATGTCCAGGGTGATGCCCACTCAACAGTCCCCAGGGTTTAATGCAGTATGGGCTGGCAGCAGGATGTTGCTCTGCTGGCCATTTCCTGGCTTCAGTAACTCCTTGTTTGTTTGCACATACAGTTGAATAGGAGAGGCAGCAGTATGTGTTAGCATATCCACAGGGCTCAAGACTCCTTTTTGGGGCTTCTCATTCAAACACCATAGCACTGTCCATAAGCAAACTGACCAGCCCTGCAGACTGTTGGTGTCCAACTTCAGGCCAGATTTCAACAAACCATTGTACCTCTCTATCAAGCCTGCCCTGGTAGGGTTATATGGTACATGAAACTTCCACTTTATTCCTAATTGCTGCACCCATTCTTGTAACCTATGTCCAGTAAAGTGGATGCCTTGATCACTCTGTCACCTGCAGCCGGCCACAGGTTGCACAGAGATGCTCCAGGCCCCTCTTGGTGGTTTGCTGATCTGCACAATGTGCAGGAAAAGCAACCAATAGTCCAGTAGCCATGTGTGTCCACACAGTTATGGCATACCAATATCCTTCTGATATGGGCAGAGGCCCAATATAGTCTGTTTGACACCTGACAAGGGGTATCAGCCCCTTTACTATTGTCAGCGGCAAGCCCCACTGACAGACTACAGCCCACATTGTCTTTTGTCCCACATGCAACAAACCCTGATGAAACCATTGGGCTACATCAGAGACAGACTTTCCTTGTAGCCAACGCACCTGGGACAGTGTGTCTGCTTCATCATTCCCTCGGGATGCCAAAGGTGAATGGCCAGTCATATGATACACAGTAACTGTCTTAGTCTGACCAGAGGCCCATAGGTCTTGCCACAACTCTTGTCCCCAAAGGGGTTGGTGACCAACCATCCAGTTGGTGTGGTACCATGTTGGTAGCCACAGGGTCAAGCCCCAAAAGATGGCCCAGTTGTCAGTGCAGACAACTATAGGGGAGGGCTCCTGGGTGATCATGAGCCATACTGCCTGCAACTCTGCCCATTGGCTGCTCTTCCCCTCTCCATCTTCCATCCATATTGTCTCAGTGTTAGGATGGAAAGCCACAGCCCTCCACTTGTTGGGCTGCCCACGACTGGAGCTGTCTGTATACCAAGCATCTTCATGTGTAGGGGCTTTTCTCTTCTGATAAGGACTCTTGGCTACCAATGGCTCCAAAGCAGTTTCTCTCTGCTTTCCACTGGTATAGGTCACTGGTCCCAATAAGTGTTGGAGTAATCCACTTAAGGGTCTAGTAGAGAGGGTGCTACACTGCTGTAAATATGCACCCCCACTTGGCCAGTGTAGGCATCTGTGCCACACCACTCCATGGCCTTTGGGTCCAGTCTTGCACCCACCCCACAATGGGATAGGTGGTTATTACCTTGGTCGGATGTGTTCCGGTGATGGGCTCCATAGCCAGCAAGGCATGGTACACAGCAGCCAGTTGCTTCTCTATCAAAGTATACCAGACCTCTGTTCCTTTCCATAGTTGTGACCATAATCCAATAAGCTAGCTTGTCCATTGAAGCCACTGCCAAGGGCCCAATCCATAACCATCTTCAGTTACATGAACGTCTGCCTCACACAGCCTTGTGAGTCCATTACACTCAAAGCCTGTACGACCTTGACTGCTCGCTTAACAGCAGTAAAAGCAGCTGCACATGTCTCATCCCAGTCCCACCTGATGCCCTTTCATACCAGCTGGTATAAGGGCTTCAGAATTTGTGCCAAGTGTGGGATAAACACTCTTCACTAGTGCAAAAGACCCAAAAACTCTTGCAAGACTGCCACAGTGGTAGGGGTAGGGCAAGTCTGGACCTTGTCTATGACTGCTTCTGGGATAACTTTAGTTTTACCCGACCAGACAACCCCCAAGAATTTCACAGACAAACCAGATCCCTGAACCTTGGTGCTGTTCACAGCCCATCCTTTCTCTTATAGATGTTGCAGCAGTGTAGGAGCTGCCCCTTTTAAATCTGCAAGAGAATCAGACGTGAGCATGATATCATCAATATAGTGATACAGGCACACCATTTGCAGTTTCTTCCATGTGGCCAAGTCCTGTGCTACAAGTCCATGACAAATGATGAAACTGTGGAGGTATCCCTATGGAAGAACAGTGAATGTCCACTGCCAGACATGTTCACTTCCCACATGAAGGCAAACTGTTCCTGATTTCCTGTGCTATGTCAATATAGAAGAAAGCATTAGCAAGATCTACAACATAATGATATGTCCCTAGTTATGAGGGTGTCCATAAGGGCTGCTATAGAGGGGACAGCAGCATGCAAAGGGGGTGTGACTTTATTCAGTTTCCTGTAATCCACAGTCATATACCAGGAACCATCTGACTTTTTCACTGGCCACACTGCGGAATTAAAAGGACAATAAGTGGGCTTTATGATGCCCACCTTCTCCAACTCCTGTAGAGTTTCTCCAGTTTTCCTGTGCCCCACAGGCAGTTTATACTGCTTAGTATTTGTCACTCACTGAGGTACAGGGAGAGTTACTGGCAGGTGCTTATTTAGCATGTCCCCTCAGAACTGCCTTTACCACATATACCCTCAATCTGAACTCACCTGCAGTGGTCTGTAACCACATGCCCTGCAGAATATCTACCCCCAAAATATATTCAAGGATGGGAGAAATGCACACAGTATACCCCTTTTGGGGTAACACCCTATCCCAAATGGGATTTGGGCTTTCTTCACTCTTAATTACCTTACCCCCATAGCCATCTGTCACAGCAGGGGTCCCAGGAAAACACTCAGGGTTCCCATAAATAAGAGAACATTCAGCTCCTGTGCTCACAAGCATCAGGGCACATACATTCAGAGGGGACCAATGAGTTGCTAATTTTACATGTAGTCTCCAGTCCCCACCATGTCCCCCAAGATGGGGATCTTGACCCCCCACCCCGCCAAGTTGAACTGCAATGCCCAATCATCATCCTGTGGGGGTGAGGGCCCAGGCAGAGCCTGAGTATTGTCCCCCAGAAGTCTTGCAGGGACACAGGCCGGACATGGAGCTTTGACTCTGGCTTCCATGTCCTTGACCTCAGCAGTTGGAAGTGCGGCTCTGGTTTTAATTGGTGCCACAGTTCTAACAAGATCCTATTGGGCCACCCATCAGGTTTTTCTTTCACTATCCCAGCCTTTATCAAATCAACCCACATCTGGGTCCTCAAGACCTGCAGGGGGGCCTTGAAGAGACCTCTCTTTTCAGTTGTAGCCCATACTTCCTTCTGTGCTCTTATTGTTTTAACCTTCCCCAGATCTGCTAAAGTAGGAGTTGCCCTTTGTGGGGGGCAAGAATAGTCACTAGGGACCCAAAGAGAGATGGGGGAGATGTGTGGAGCACCATATTTCTCATTCCTACAGTGAACAGCAACTCATCGGGGCCCTGGGGGTCCATATTATAGATGATATTTTTCATGCCCAGCTCCCATAACACCTGCTGGAGCTCTGCATACGTTTTCCAGCTAGTGAGTAAGGATGGTAAATCACCCTGATTAGGCCAAACTGCCCTGATGGGAGCTGTCAGCCAACCCAGAGGCACCTCATTCCCTGAGGTGTGATGGGCACTTTGTAACCACTGCCAGAGAGAAGGGTGAGTCTTCAGGAAAGCCAGTCCACTCATTTCAGAACCCAACATAACAATGTTTTCTATCCCCATATCCCAGAGATGCAAAAGCCATGTAGGCAGAGGTTCCAATAGCTTCTGCTGATACCAGATGCTCATGTCCACCAGCTCATCCTGCAGATAGGGGCGGAGAATGGAGTGCTCCACAACCTGGGGAGGAGGTGGCTCCTCCCCATGAGGAGCGCAGGGTTGTTGCGTTTTTATTTTCTTAATTACAACCAGGTGTGTGTTTAATATGGGAGAGGCTGGTGCCTCAGACGGTGGCCTCAGCAACACATCAGCCCTTGGCCCCACTCCCCATCCTTTCCCAACATCTCCTCCACCATCTCCAGGGCTGAAGGCACCACTCTTTCCTCCCTCTCCCCGACAGCCTCCTGCAACACGGATTCTCCTGCTTCCTCCTCTCTTGCTAGCCTATCTTCCAGGAGCACAACCTGTCTTCTCAGTAACTGTCTCTCTTTTATTTATTTGTTTGTTTGTTTTGGTATCACTAATCTACAATTACATGAAGAACATTATGATTACTAGGCTCCCCCCTTCACCAAGTCCCCCCCACATACCCCCTCACAGTCACTGTCCATCAGCGTAGTAAGATGCTGTAAAATCACTACTTGTCTTTTCTGTGTTGCACAGCCCTCCCTGTGCCCCCAACCACACTATACATGCTAATCGTAATGCCCCCTTTCTTTTTTCCCACCCTTGTCCCTCCCTTCCCACCCATCCTCCCCAGTCCCTTTCCCTTTGGTAACTATTAGTCCATTCTTGGGTTCTGTGATTCTGCTGCTGTTTTGTTCCTTCAGTTTTCCTTTGTTCTTATACTCCACATATGAGTGAAATCATTTGGTACTTGTCTTTCTCCACCTGGCTTATTTCACTGAGCATAATACCCTCTAGCTCCATCCATGTTGTTGCAAATGGTAGGATCTGTTTTTTTCTTATGGCTGAGTAATATTCCATTGTGTATATGTACCACATCTTCTTTATCCATTCATCTACTCATGGACATTTAGGTTGCTTCCATATCTTGGCTATTGTAAATAGTGCAGTGATAAACATAGGGGTGCATCTGTCTTTTTCAAACTGGAGTGCTGCATTCTTAGGGTAAATTCCTAGAAGTGGAATTCCTGGGTCAAATGGTATTTCGATTTTGAGCATTTTGAGGAATTTCCATACTGCTTTCCACAATGGTTGAACTAATTTACATTCCCACCAGCAGTGTAGGAGGGTTCCCCTTTATCCACAACCTCGCCAACATTTGTTGTTGTTTGTCTTTTCAATGATGGTGATCCTTACTGGTGTGAGGTGATATCTCATTGTGGTTTTAATTTGCATTTCTCTGATGACAAGCGATGTGGAGCATCTTTTCATGTGTCTGTTGGTCATCTGAATTTCTTCTTTGGAGAACTGTTCAGCTCCTCTGCCCATTTTTTAATTGGATTATTTGCTTTTTGTTTGTTGAGGTGTGTGAGCTCTTTATATATTTTGGATGTCAAGCCTTTATCGGATCTGTCATTTATGAATATATTCTCCCATACTGTAGGGTACCTTTTTGTTCTATTGATGGTGTCCTTTGCTGTACAGAAGCTTTTTAGCTTGATATAGTCCCACTTCTTCATTTTTGCTTTTCTTTCCCTTGCCTGGGGAGATATGTTCATGAAGAAGTCACTCATGTTTATGTCCATGAGATTTTTGCCTATGTTTTTTTTCTAAGAGTTTTATGGTTTCATGACCTACATTCAGGTCTTTGATCCATTTCAACTTTACTTTTGTGTATGGGGTTAGACAGTGATCCAGTTTCATTCTCTTACATGTAGCTGTCCAGTTTTGCCAGCACCATCTGTTGAAGAGAACTGTCTCTCTTTCTTAAGGGCGTCCCATAGGTCATCACCCAGCTACTCCAAGCGATGCTTACGTATGTCTCTTCTGCCAAAGTCTCTCTCTCTCCTCAATAACCGTCTCTCCTCGATAATCCTTTCCACTATCCCAAGAAAAAGAGATCCTACGATGCCAGCTGCTACACAGGCACTCAGGGCCTCTAAGCAGTCTTCTATCTCACAGAGGGCTAATTCCACAGCTTCCAGTGTCTCCAGCCTCCCCAGTTCTGGGGAAGGCCCCACCCCTCCAGGAGGTGCTTTAACCTAGACCAATTCCCTACTAGGGGCTCCCCAGTTGGAAGCCTCACAGATAGGGGGCTCCCGGGTAAAGCTGCACCCTCTACCGCTGCAGCCACTGGGGCCTCCCCACCATCCACAGTGGGGGTTCTGGCCATCTCCCCACCATCTCTAGGGGCAGCCCACCCAAGGGTCGCACCCATGTAGTCAGATTTGGGGTTCAGAGGTCCTCCTGACTACCCCAGATGTTACTCTGGGGGAAAAATCCCAGGGCAAAATACCTTTGAAATCAAAATCAGTCAAAAGGAGAAATAAAGAGGGAGAAACCTGTTTATTTCTTATAAGCAGTTGTCTACTGCTCTCCCATGTCTTTTGTGATGCTGCTGCAGAAGAAGAGACCCCACCCAACCTCTCTGGTCCAGATATGCCCTCCTCGCCCTTGTAATTACCTATTGATGTGGAGATGGCCTATTTCTCTCCACCCCTTGGAAACACCCATATTGATATGGAGATGAACTAAGGACAGGCAAGAGATTCTGGATATGTAATTTTACCCACAACTTAGAAAAGAACAATTTAGACTCTATTTACTCACCCCCCAGTTACTTCTCAAGTTAAGGGTTTTTTTGTTACAGTGGACTTTCTAGAACTGGTCTGGGCAACATCAGTGACTCTTCAGTTAACCAGGCCCAGTGGATATATTCAGCCTTCACCTTCCCGGATCTCTTTTGCATTTAACCCTTACTGTCCCTTGTGTTCTGTCTCCATTTCTTCATATGGGCTTTCCATCTGCCCCATGGGTGACCTCTCACTCTCTCTGAGTGACCAGAACTGCTCGCATTTCAGCTGCATGTGTTGCTGATGGCTGTCATTTCCACTGGATTCACAGTATTATTTACTGCGTCTTGGACATTACCTAGATGGTCCAGTTGTCTGTTCATGTGTAGATGTGAGCTAACCCCTTGTCCCACCAAAACTCTGCTTTGCCTTTGTGCTCTTACCCATGTTCCCAAACTAGACAGAAACTGCTCTTTCTCTCATCTCCAGGATAAAGTCAGTCTCCAAGACCTGCTGAATCTCCTTCCACCCTAACTCTGACATCCTCTCTTCTTTTTCATACCCATCGTTGGGTCCTTGTCTCCTTCACGACCTGTGCCTGCAGTTTCCTACTTGGCCACTCTGGCTGTAGCCCTTCCTCCCTGAAGTCCCTTCAGCACTTAGTCATAGCTTACAAAAACACACATCTGGCCTCACTTGCTAAGGTTCTGTTGAAATGCCATGTAGCACAACATCACTTACAGGTGTTTATGTAAAAAGAAACATCTGAATCTGATCAAGCCCCATCAAGGTGTCCTTAGGAGAAAATGACCTGGTGTTTCCTTTGGCTAAAAGCAATTGGGATTGCAAAAGTGAGTTGTTACTTTGGAACTTGTCTGCAGCTGTTTGCATGTAGATATTGAAGGAGGGAGTCGTAGCTTTATAATTGTGAGGGTAAGAAGGATTTTGTTTCTAATTTTGGATGACCAGCTGACTCATCAAGTGCTTTGACCTCCTAAGTTTCTTTCTTTCCCCTCACAAAGAGGGAAAACTGAGCCCCAGGCTTACAGAGAGTGCACATCTGACAAGGAGGAACATGGTTTTCCAAAAAGAAAATAATAGAATAAAAATACAGGAAAAACTAGTAACTATTTGATTTCCTACTGCCCAACTAAATGGATATTAATTTACTTTTCCCAAAGGAAAATTTTTAGACAGTGGCTCTTCTCAAGAGGTCCATTTTAGGAGCGTGGCTGCCTTCTCCCCTGTCACCCGTAGGTGGCAGCAGGCAGCAGGAGAACCTGCATGGAGGTCCTCTGATGCTGCTGTAGGGGCGGTGTTCTGGAGTTGGGTCCTAGGATGGAGTTTTGTTTACACCTCTGCCCTACACTTCCATTTACCCAGCATTCCTAAATTTTTCTGAGCTGACTTAGTACCCAGATATGGATTTAAGGGAACATTGACTCATTCAACTATATTCACTAAAAAATTTCTTTAAGGGTTAAAAAAAAATCCTGGATTCAAGATGGCGGCATGAGTGGTGAGACAGAGAATTCCTCCCAGAACCACATATAATATGAAAATATAGTTAATACAACTAATCCTAAAAGACCAACAGTAAAGAAGGCTGCACCAGACTGCATACACCTTGAGGACAGAGCAGACCTCATGAAACAGGGTAACTACCAAAGCCCTGATCCAGTGGGACCCAAGCCCTTCCCTCACCCCAGCTCACTGGTGGGAGGAAGAGAAACGGAGCGGGGAGGAGGTGGAAGCCCTAGGACTGCTGAACACCCAGTCCTGGAGATCGGCTTTGCAAGCACAAACCTATATTGCATGGTGCCCTGGAGATTAGTGGGGTTGGAAAGCTAAGACAGGCGGAATACTTGAGGGACTGAGATTCCAGCCATTTGTGGAGGACAGGGATCCACATCCAGCCACTCTGGGACAAAGGAAAGGTGGGCAGTCTGAGAGCTTCCTAGCAGCGAGAGGACTGCTGAAGGAGCGTGATTTGCACAGAGTTTGCTGTGTGGGAGAAGGGATAGGTGGACAAGGTTGTCTGGGCACCTCTGCCCAGCAGGTTGGGAACTTTCAGGAGCTTCAGGTGCTCCATCCCCCTGACTGGCTACTTGGCTCCAAGGCCCCCCACAGTGACATGCAGCCTGCTGTGCCTTCCTCCTGGCCTGCCAGCACCAGCTCACAAACAGGCAGTCACTGCCTTGGTGTCAGGCCAGCCAGAGGGAGGACCTGCCTGCAACAGCTATAGACGCAAAGCACAGAGGTTTACACCTGTGTGCTCGGCCCACTGGCTCTGACACTGGAGACAGGCACTACAGCCGGAAGCAGGAAACAGCTCTTTCCTTCTCCCAAGCACCAGCACTGCTCCCCTGCAACCCCCAACCTCACTGCTGGGGGTATCAGCTCCAGAGACTAGAGCTTCTGGGCACTAGAGGGCGCCACACAGAAATATGAAACGTCAAAGGAACCTGGTTCAGACCAAAATCTCACAAACCCCAGAAAAAGGGCCAAATGAAACTGAACTCACCAATCTTCCTGAAAGAGAGTTCAAAATAAAAATCATAAATATGCTCACAGAGGTACAGAAAAATATTCAAGAACTCAGGGATGAATTTAGGACAGAGATTCAATCATTAAGAAATTCCATATCAAAAAAGAAAGAAGAAATTCCATATCAGAAGTGCAATGGAGAGATTCAAAAGCAGATTAGATGTAGTAGAAGAGAAGGTAAATGGAATAGAAATTAGAGAAGAGAAATACAAATAAACTGAGGCACAGAGAGAAAGGATCTCTAAGAATGAAAGAATATTGGAAGAACTGCGTGACCAATCCAAATGGAACAATATTTGTATTATAGGGGTACCAGAAGAAGAAGAGAGAGAGAAAGAGTAAAACGTGCCATTCAGGAGGTAATTGTTGAAAACTTCTCCAATCTGGGGAAGGAGATAGTCTCTCAGGCCATGGAGATCCACAGATCTCCCACACAAGGAACCCAAGGAAGACAACACCAAGACATACAATAATTAAAATGCCAAAGATCAAGGATAAGGACAGACTTAAAAGCAGCTAGAGAGAGAAAAAAGATCACATACAAAGGAAAACCCATCTGGCTATCATCATATTTCTCAACAGAAACCTTACAGGCCAGAAGGGAGTGGCATGGTATATTTAATTCAGTGAAGCAGAAGGGCCTTGAACCAAGAATACTCTACCCGGCAAGGTTATCATTTAAATTTGAAGGAGGGAATAAACAATTTTCAGATAAGCAAAAGCTGAGAGAATTTACCTCCCACAAACCACTTCTACAGTGCATTTTGGAGGGACTGCTATAGATGGAAGTATTCTTAAGGCTAAACAGCTGTCACTAGGGGAAATAAAACCACAGGAAAGTAGAACAATTAATTATTTACTAAGTAGATGAAAATCAAAACTACCCAAAAGTCAGTCAAGGGTTAGACAAAGAGTACAGAATATGATACCTGATATATAAAGAATGGAGGAGGATTAAAGATGGCAGCGTGAGAGGTGAGACACAGAGGCTTCCTCCTAAAACCGCATATAATGCGAAAATATAATTAATACAATAAATCCTGAGAGAGCACCAGGAAGGAGGACTGCGCCAGACTGCATACAACTGGAGAAAAGAGCAGACCTCACAGAACAGGGTAACGTACTAAAGCTGTGGCCCAGTGGGATCCAAGCCCTTCCCCCACCCCAGCTCACTGGCTGGAGGAAGAGAAATGGAGCAGGGAGGGAGTGGAGGCCTGGCACTGCTGAATACCTAACTCTGGAGATCCGCTCTGGGAGCACAAACCTACATTTTGTGGTGCTTTCATGATACTGTCATGATTGGGGGATTGGAAAGCTAGGACAGGCAGAATTCCTGGAGAGACTGAGATTCCGGCTGCTTGTGGAAAGCAGGGATCCATATCCGGCTGCTCTGGGACAAAGGAAAGGCAGGCGGTCTGAGAGACTTCCTAACAAGGATGCTCTTAGCAGGAGGGCTGGTAAAGGGGCAAGGATTGCTCAGAGCTTACTGCTCAGGAGTAAGGTCAGGTAGACAAAGTGTCCAGGTGCACTCTGCCCAGCAGGTTGGGAGCTTTCACGATTTCCAGGTGCTTAGCTCCCTGGCTGCCTACACAGCTGCAGGGACCCCCTCCGTGATAGGCAGCCTACTACGCCTTTCTCCCAGCCAGCCCCACCTGGCTCGCAAACTGGCAAACCCTACCCCGGCGTTAGGCCAGCCAGAGGGGAGATCTGTCTACAGCAACTGCAAACGCAAGGCATAGAGGCTTATGCCTGTGTGCTCGGCCCACTGGTTCAGGCAGTGGAGACAGGCATAGTGGCCGGGAAGCAGGAAACAGCTCTTTCCTCCCCCCAGGCACCAATACCACTCCCCTGTAACCCCCGACATTACTTCAGCGGGTGAGCAGCTCCAGAGAGTAGAGCTTCTGGACACTAGAGGGCACAGTACACAAATATGAAACGCTAAAGGAACCTGGTTCAGAGTAAAATTAATATAACTCCTGAGAAAGATGACATGGATCTCCTAACTCTTCCTGAAAGGGAGTTCAAAATAAAAATCATTAACATGCTAATGGAGGTATGGAAAGATTTCAAGAACTCAGGAACAAATTCCGGTCAGAGATCCAATTGTTGAAGTGCACAATGGAGGGAACAAAAAGCAGATTGGATATGGTGGAGGAGACAATAAATGAAATAGAAACTAGAGGAGGAATACAAAGAAGCTGAGAAACAGAGAGAAAAAAAGATCTCTAAGAATGAAAGAATGTTGAGAAAACTGTGTGACCAGTCCAAATGGAACAATATTCACATTATAGGGGTACCAGAAGAAGAAGAAGAGAGAGAAAGGGATAGAAAGTGTCTTTGAGGAGGTAATAGCTAAAATCTTCCCCAATCTGGGGAAGGAGATAGTCACGCAAGGCCATGGAGGTGCAAAGATCTCCCAACACAAGGGACCCAAGGAAGACAACACCAAGACATATAGTAATTAAAATGGCAAAGTTCAAGGATAAGGACAGACTATTAAAAGCAGCCAGAGAGAGAAATAAGATCACATACAAAGGAAAGCCCATCAGGCTAACATCAGACTTCTCAGCAGAAACCTTACAGGACAGAAGGGAGTGGCATGATGTATTTAATGCCATGAAGCAGAAGGGCCTGGAACCAAGATTACCTTATCTGGCAAGATTACCATTTAAATTTGAAGGAGGGATTAAACAATTTCCAGATAAGCAAAAGCTGAGAGAATTTACCTCCCACAGACCATCTCTACAGTCTATTTGGAGGGACTGCTATAGATGGAAGTGTTCCTAAGGTTTAATAGCTGTCACCAGAGGTAATAAAACCACAGTAAAGAAAGTAGAACAGCTAATTACTAAGCAAATGCAAAATTAAATTAAGTATCCCCAAAGTCAATCAAGGGATAGACAAACAGTACAGAATATGATACCTAATATATAAAGAATGGAGGAGGAAGAAAAAGGAAGAGCAAAAGAAAAGAACCTTTAGATTGTGTTTGTAATAGCATATTAAGTGAGTTGTTAGACTCTTAGATAGTAAGGAATTTAACCTTGAACCTTTGGTCACCACGAATCTAACGTCTGCAATGGCAATAAGTACATACCTATCAATAATCACCCTAAATGTAAATGGACTGAATGCACCAGTCAAAAGCAGAGTCACTGAATGGATAAAAAACAAGATCCATCTATATGCTGCCTACAAGAGACTCACTTTAAACCCAAAGACATACACAGACTAAAAGTGAAGGGATGGAAAAAGATATTTTATGCAACTAATAGATAAAAGTGGGAGTTGCAGTAATTGTATCAGACAAAATAGACTTCAAAACAAAGAAAGTCACAAGAGACGAAGGACATTACATAATGATAAAGGGGTCAATCTAACAAGAAGATATAACCATTATCAATATCTATGCTCTCAACACAGGAGAACCTACATATGTGAAACAAATACTAACTGAATTAAAAGAGAAATAGAATGCAATGCATTCATTCTAGGAGACTTCAACACTCCACTCACTCTGAAGAACAGATCACCAGACAGAAAATAAGTAAGGACACAGAGGCACTGAACAACACATTAGAACAGATGGACCTAACAGACATCTACAGAACTCTACACCCAAAAGCAGCAAAATACACATTCTTCTCAAGTGCACATGGAACATTTTCAAGAATAGATCATATACTAGGCCACAAAAACAGCCTCAGGAAATTCAAAAAGATTGAAACTGTCCCAACCAGTTTCTCAGACCACAAAGGAATGAAACTAGAAATAAATTACCCAAAGGAAGATGAAAAATCCCACAAACACATGGAGGCTTCACAACATGCTTCTAAATAACCAGTGGATCAATGACCAAATAAAAACATATCAAGCAATATATGGACACAAATGACAACAGTAATTCAACACCGCAAAATGTGTGGGACACAGCCAAGGCTGTGCTAAAAGGAAAGTATATTGCAATACAGGCCTACCTCAGGAAAGAAGAACAATCCCATATAAGCAGTCTAAAGTTACAATTAATGAAACTAGAAAAAGAAGAACAAATGAGGCCCAAAGTCAGTAGAAGGAGGAACATAATAAAGATTAGAGCAGAAATAAATAAAATTGACAAGAATAAAACAATAGAAAGAATCAATGAAAGCAAGAGCTGGTTCTTTGAGAAAATAAACAAAATAGATAAACCCCTAGCCAAACTTATCAAGAAAAAAAGAGAGTCTACACACATAAACAGAATCAAAAATGAGAAAGGAAAAATCCCTGTGGACACCATAGAAATACAAGGAGTTATTATAGAATATGATGAAAAATTATGTGCTAACAAACTGGATAACGTAGAAGAAATGGACAACTTTCTAGAAAAATACAACCTTCCAAGGCTGATGTAGGAAGAAACAGAAAATCTGAACAGACCAAGCACCAGCAACAAAATTGAACTGGTAATCAAAAAACTACCTAAGAACAAAACTCCTGGACCAGATGGCTTCACCACTGAATTTTATCAAACATTTAGTGAAGACCTAATACCCATTCTTCTTAAAGTTTTCCAAACACTAGAAGAGGAGGGAATACATCCAAACTCATTGTATGAGGCCTGCATCACTCTAATACCAAAACCAGGCAAAGATACCACAAAAAAAGAAAATTACAGACCAATATCCCTGATGAACATACATGCAAAAATACTCAACAAAATATTAGCAAACCAAATTCAAAAAAACATCAAAAAGGTCACCCATCATGATCAAGTTGGATTTATGCCAGGGATGCAAGGATGGTACAACATTCGAAAATCCGTCAACATCGTCCACCACATCAACAAAAAGAAGGACAAAAACCACATGATCGTGTCCATAGATGCTGAAAAAACATTCGACAAAATTCAATATCCATTCATGATAAAAACTCAACAAAATGGGTATAGAGGGCAAGTACCTCAACATAATAAAGGCCATATATGACAAACCCACAGCCAACGCCATACTTAACAGCGAGAAGCTGAAAGCTTTTCCTTTAAGATTGGGAACAAGACAAGGATGCCCACTTTCCCCACTTCTATTCAACATAGTACTGGAGGTCCTAGCCGTGGCAATCAGACAACACAGAGATAAAAAGCATCCAGATTGGCAAGGAAGAAGTTAAACTGTCCCTGTTTGCAGATGACATGATATTGTACATAAAAAACCCTAATGAATCCCCTCCAAAACTACTAGATCTAATATCTGAATTCAGCAAAGTTGCAGGATACCAAATTAATACACAGAAATCTGTGGCATTCCTATACACTAACAATGAACTAGCAGAGAGAGAAAGCAGGAAAACAATTCCATTCACAGTTGCATCAAAAAGAATAAAATACCTAGGAATAAACCTAACCTAGGAAGTGAAAGACCCATACCCTGAAAAATACGAGACACTCTTAAGAGAAATTAAAGAAGATACCAATAAATGGAAACTCATCCCATGCTCATGGATAGGAAGAAGAAATATTGTCAAAATGGCCATCCTGCCTAAAGCAATCTACAGATTCAATGCAATTCCTATCAAAATACCAACAGCATTCTTCAATGAACTAGAGAAAATCGTCCTAAAATTTATATGGAACCATAAAAGACCCCGAATAGCCAAAGCAATCCTGAGAAGGAAGAATAAAGCAAGGGGGATTTTGCTCCCTCACTTCAATATCTACTGCAAAGCCACAGTAATCAAAACAATTTGGTACTGGCACAAGAACAGACCTATAGACCAATGGAACAGAGTAAAGAGCCCTGACATAAACCCAACCATATATGGTCAATTAATATATGACAAAGGAGCCGTGGACATACAGTGGGGGAAATGACAGCCTCTTCAACAGCTGGTGTTGGCAAAACTGGACAGCTACATGCAAGAGAATGAAACTGGATTATTGTTTAACCCCATACACAAAAGAAAACTCGAAATGGATTAAAGACTTGAATGTAAGTCATGAAACCATAAATCTCTTAGAAGACAACATAGGCAAACATCTCCTGAATATAAGCATAAGCAACTTCTTCCTGAACGCATCTCCTCAAGAAAGGGAAACAAAAGCAAAAATGAACTCATGGGACTACATCAAACTAAAAAGTTTCTGTACGGCAAAGGATACCATCAACAGAACAAAAAGGCATCCTACAGTATGGGAGAATACATTTGTAAGTGACATCCAGCAAGGGGTTAACATCCAAAATATATAAAGAACTTACACGCCTCAACACCCAAAAAGCAAATAACCTGATTAACAAATGGGCAGATCACAGGGCATAAATATGCAAAGAAGTAAAAAGCTAACCTTTTCAAACAATAAGGCTTCTCTCTCACTTACCAACTTTACATTTCCCTGTATGGCCCCAGAAGATGACTGGTTAGCCAGAGACGGGTAAGATTCCTCAAGGGAGGAACAACCTAAGACAGGCACAGTCGCAGGGGGGTCATCAGGTGAGAAATTGGGGATCAACAGAGGTGAGGCTTAGAACCTCACCCCCCCTGTTTTGAGAGAAATCTTCTGCATCCGTGGATGTTTTATTGCCCTGGTCTAGCTTGGATTAACACATAGTCTACAGGCACACACCTGATCATCTACATTTGCTCTCTTACAACACTAAACTATGTTTTCTACCTTTATCTCGTATCTACCTACCACTTCAGCATTTTATTAAAAATAATAATAATAAAGAGAGAAATGTGGTATCCACATATAAATCAAGTATAAAAACCAAATGAGTATTCATATTTGAACTGACTGTTTATAGTTCATAATGCATGAGCAAAACCAAAAGTTACTGTGATGACTGCCCTTGTACTGTTCATCATGTAACTTATTCACTATGTAAGAATTTGTTCTCCATGTAAGAACTTGTTCGTTATGCTTCAGAAGATTGGAGACTGACGAAAATTAGGCTTAGGGTGGATTAATGATTGTGCATTGAGCATTGACTCCCCTATACAGAATTTTATTGTTGTTAACAACCATTTGATCAATAAATATGAGAAATGCCCTCACAACAACAACAAAAAAAAAAAAAGTACACACTTCCAATTATAAAATAAATAAGTAACCGGGATATAATGTATATAGTCAAAATATTGTAACAACTTGGTATGGTGATAGCTGGTATCTAGAATTATCATGTATATAAATGTTGAATCACTGTGTTGTACACCTGAAACTAATATAATGTAATACTGTGTGTCAACTACCCTTCAATAAAAAATAATTATCTACAGAAAAAAAAAGCTCAAAATAGAAATACCATTTGTCCCAGGAATTCCACTTCTAGGAATTTACCCTAAGAATGCAGCAGCCCAGTTTGAAAAAGACAGATGCACCCCTATGTTTATTGCACTATTTACAATAGCCAAGAAATGGAAGCAACCTAAGTGTCCATCAGTAGATGAATGGATAAAGAAGATGTGGTACATATACACAATGGAATATTATTCAGCCGTAAGAAGAAAACAAATCCTACCATTTGCAACAACATGGATGGAGCTAGAGGGTATTATGCTCAGTGAAATAAGCCAGGTGGAGGAAGACAAGTACCAAATGATTTCACTCATATGTGGAGTATAAGAACAAAGGAAAACTGAAGGAACAAAACAGCAGCAGAATCACAGAACCCAAGAATGAACTAATAGTTACCAAAGGGAAAGGGACTGGGGAGGATGGGTGGGAAGGGAGGGACAAGGGTGGGATAAAAGAAAGGGGGCATTACGATTAGCATGTATAGTGTGGTTGGGGGCACAGGAAGGGCTGTGCAACACAAAAAAGACAAGTAGTGATTTTACAGCATCTTACTATGCTGATGGACAGTGACTGTGAGGGGGTATGTGGGGGGGACTTGGTGAAGGGGGGAGCCTAGTAATCATAATGTTCTTCATGTAATTGTAGATTAATGATAATAAAATGAATTAAAAAGAAAAAAAAACAAATGGGCAGAGGATATGAAGAGACAGTTCTCCAAAGAAGAAATTCAGATGGCCAACAGACACATGAAAAGATGTTCCATGTCACTAATCATCAGGGAAATGCAAATTAAAACCACAATGAGATATCACCTCACACCAGTAAGGCTGACCAGCTTTGAAAAAACTAAGAACAACAAATGCTGGCGAGGATGCAGAGAAAGGGGAATCCTCCTCACTGCTGGTGGGTATGTAAGCTAGTTCAACCACTGTGGAAAGCAATATGGAGTTTCCTCAAAAAACTAAAAATAGAAATACCATTTGACCCCAGAATCCCACTCTTTGGAATTTACCCAAAGAACACAACTTCTCAGATTCCAAAAGACATATGCACCCCTATGTTTATCGCAGCACTTTTTACAATAGCCAAGATATGGAAACAACCTAAGTGTCCATCAGTACATGAATGGATAAAGATGTGGTACATATACACAATGGAATACTATTCAGCCATAAGAAAAACACAAATTCTACCATTTGCAACAACATGGATGGAGCTGGAGGACATTATGCTCAGTGAAATAAGCCAGGTGGAGAAAGACATATGCCAAATGATTTCCCTCATTTGTGGAGTATAACAATGAAGCAAAACTGAAGGAACATAATGGCAGCAGACTCAGAGACTCCAAGAATGAACTAGTGGTTACCAAAGGGGAGGGGTGTGGGAGGGCGGGTGGGCAGGGAGGGAGAAGGGGATTGAGGGGTATTATGTTGAGTACACATGGTGTGGGGGATCATGGGGAGAACAGTGTAGTACAGAGAAGGCACATAGTGAATCTGCAGCATCTTGCTGCACTAATGGGCAGTGACTGCATTGGGGTATGGGTGGGGACTCGATAATATGGGTAAATGTAGTTACCACACTGTTTTTTCATGTGAAACCTTCATAAGAGTGTATTATCAATCATCTTTATCAAAAAAAAAAAAAAGAATGGAGGAGGAAGAAAAAGCAGGGGGAAAAAAAGGAACCTTTAGGTTGTGTTTGTAATAGCATACTAAGTGAGTTAAATTAGATTGTTATATAGTAAGAGAATTACCCTTGAACCTTTGGTAACCACAAATCTAAAGCCTGCAATGGCAATAAGTACATACCTATCAATAATCACCCTAAGTGTAAATGATCTGAGTGCACCAATCAAAAGACATAGAGTCACTGAATGGATAAATAAGAAGTGGTACATATATACACAATGGAATATTATTCAGCCATAAGAAGAAAACAAATTCTACCATTTGTAACAGCATGGATGGAGCTAGAGGGTATTATGGTCAGTAAAATTAGCCAGTCGGAGAAAGACAAGTACCAAGTGATTTCACTCATCTGTGGAGCATAAGTACAAAGCAAAAACTGAAGCAACAAAACAGCAGCAGACTCATAGAACCCAAGAATGGACTAACAGTTGTCAAAGGAACGGGGTGGCGGGGGGAGGGAGAAGGGGAATAAGGGGCAATTACATACAGTATGACGAGGGGGGAAGGGGAAGGCAGTATAACACAGAGAAGACAAGTAGTGACTCTATAGCATCTTACTATGCTGATGGACAGTGACTACAGTGGGGTATGTGGTGGGGATTTGATAATGGGAATTTAGTAACCACAGTTTTGCTCATGTAATTGTATATTAATGATACCAAAATATATATATATATATATATATATATAAATGAATGAATAATTAATTAATTAATTAATGGGGGATCCTGATACAGCCAAGATTCATAAAGCACTGCTTTAACAGTTAAGAAATAAGGAAATTTTGATGTAGGGGTAAGGAAGAGGGAGCGTTAGCACTGAGACTGAGAAAACTGCCACCTTGTTTTCCCGCTTACTCAACATTTGTGTCTTGCAAGTCCCTGGCTGGTGAGAGCCGGTGCCCATGGAGCTGCCCTGGGCAGGGACCCAGGGCTGAGTCCTCCTGTGCTCAGACTCCTTTGCAGATGTGGAGGGTCTGTGTGGCCCTTCTCTGCAGCCAGAGGGCCGCGTGCTCCTCTCCAACTCTGAAATCTATTTAAAGATAGTACTAAAAGCTGCTACTGGAAACTTTGTAGATGGCACCGTACGGATGCATGGGATGAATGGGAGGGAGGGATGGGATTGGGGGTGAGGGATGAAGGATGAAAATGTAACAAAAGTAAACATAGCAGAGGAACAGCATGTGCAAGGCTAAGTGTTAGGTGCCTCTGTGTTAGTGGCGGAGTCATGTCCTGACGGCTGAAAACGTAGCTGCGGAAAGAAGTAGAAAGATGGCACCTTCTATTTTCCACCCCCATGGTCATGTTCCCCCCGTAAAACTGCCGCCCCTGAGCTCTTGGGTGCCAACTGCTCTTCTGTGTGCATAAGGCTTTATGTCTGTGTGTCCCCTGGCCTGGAAGGCTGAAAGCCCACAAAGAGCAAGGACTGCCTCATTTATCTTGATAAGCTCACAGCACCGGCCCTGGCACAAGGCAAACTCTGAATAAGGTTGGCTGAAAGGAATCTGGTTGAGGAGGGCGTGGGGAAACAAGAATGCCAGTGTTCAAATAAATGGTCTTGATAAGAAGTAGTGTGGCTCGTGAGGGCTGGGGACTAGGCTCAGGCCTGGCAGGGAGGAGGCTGGACCAAGTAGGGCATAGGAGGAGACAGCCCAGCCTGGGTGGAGCTGAGCTGGGCTCCTGAAAGGCCAGGAAGGGCATGGAAACTGGCCTGGGCGCCCCCCTTAGGCCAAGAAAGCCTGCGAAAGCCAGGGCTCCTTCTGAACGCAACAGAAATCTAGCCAGACCAGCTTAAACACAGGGAGGGATTAGCTGGTTCCAGTAAGTGAGAAGTCCAGGAGGTTGGCTGCTTTGGGATACAACCAGATGCAGGACTCAGATGATGCCCTTAGAATGTGTGTGTGTCCTCTGGTTCTTTCTCGTGGCTGCGTTCTTAGGCATGCCCTGAGAGCAGGTGTTGGGCAGCATCAGGCTGTGTCAGGCAGGAGGAGAGGCTGCAGTGTCTAGGGGCCAACACATTGGCGGCAGCTGGGTTGCTTCTCTTACAGTAGCTGAGCTAGTTGTCCTTGGCTGAGGCTTCTAAAGCAGGAGGGGGTGCCCTGTGGGGCAGAGAGGCAACTGCTGGGGAGAATGGGGGTTATGTTGCCAGAAGTGGGGAGTGAGTGTAGTTTGGGTGAGTACTCAGCAGGAGAGCACCGCAGGGGTACAAGCCCCTGGTTTAAGATGCCCTTGTAGCAGAGGGGCCTCCTGCATAGTAGTGTGTGTGTAAGTCACTCTCCCTTGTTTTCTAGCATCTCCATGATACAGTGAAGAGGAACCTTGACAGTGCCACTTCCCCCCAGAATGTTGATCAACAGAATGGCTATGGAGACCTCTTTCCTGGGCACAAGAAGACCCGCCGGGAGGTCACTCTGGGAGTAGCTGTCTCCTCCAATGGTCTGCCTCCAGCCTCCCCGCTGGGTCCACCTGACAAGCCGGGGGCAGAGGCCCTGCAGGCCAGTGGGAAGCACCCGCTGGGGCTGGATTCCATCAACAAGAAGTGTCTGGTAGACTCGAGCCTCCACATGAATGGAGGCAGCAACCCCGGTGAGTCGTTCCCTCTGAGCCTGAATAAGGAATTGAAGCAGGAGCCCATGGATGACCTGCCTTGCATGATCTCAGGGGCTGGGGGCTCCATATCACAAAGCAACCTCATGCCTGACCTCAACCTTAATGAGCAGGAGTGGAAGGAGCTCATCGAGGAACTGAACAGGTCAGTGCCCGATGAAGACATGAAGGATCTGTTTAACGAGGACTTCGAAGAAAAGAAGGACCCAGAGTCTTCTGGTTCTGCCACACAGACCCCCTTGGCCCAGGACATTAATATTAAGACAGAATTTTCTCCATCAGCCTTTGAACAAGAACACTTGGGCTCTCCGCAAGTGAGGGCTGGGTCTGCAGGACAGACCTATATGGGGCCTTCAGCAGGCCCGATGAGCACAGAGTCACCCAGTCTAGGGGGCTCCCAGCCTCTATTCCACACCCCTGCTCAGCCCGGGTTGGACAATCCCAGTGTCAGTCTGATGCCGGCATCAGCCCAGACCCAGAATGCACAAAGAGCCCTTTCCAGTGTGGTGGTGCCCAGCCAGGGCCCGGGAGGGGCCTCAGAGCTGTCCTCTGCCCACCAGCTCCAGCAGATAGCTGCCAAGCAGAAGCGTGAACAGATGCTCCAGAACTCACAGCAGGCAGCCCCTGCTCCAGCCCCAGGCCAGATGTCCACGTGGCAGCAGACAGGCCCCTCCCACAGCCCCTTAAATGTCCCTTACCCTATGGAGAAACCTGCCAGCCCTGCTGGCTACAAGCAAGATTTCACCAGCTCCAAATTGCTCATGATGCCCAGTGTAAATAAGAGTTCCCCTCGGCCTGGAGGTCCCTACCTCCAGCCCAGCCATGTGAACCTGCTGAGTCACCAGCCATCAAGTAACTTGGCTCAGAATGCTGTGACTAACCAAGGGGCGGTACTGGACTATGGCAATACCAAACCCCTTTCTCATTACAAAGCAGACTGTGGGCAAAACGGCCCTGGGTCTGGCCAGAGCAAGACGGCCCTGTTGGCGTATCTTCCCCAGCAGCTGCCTCTAAGCAGTGAGCAGAACTCCTTGTTTCTTATGAAGCCAAAGCCAGGAAACATGCCTTTCCGATCACTGGTTCCACCTAGCCAGGTGAGCTCAGGGTTCCTCACCCCACAGTGTGTCCTGGACTGTCCCACAGTCTGCATGTGTAGATGTGCCAATGGGTTTTAGCAGCGTAAGAGCAGCCATGCAATGTGCAGTTGTGTGGGTGTGCTTCATGGCCACCTGTCTTCACTAGTGTGAGCAGGACTGCAGTATTTTGTGTATTTGTAGCAGTACTTTGTGTATTTGTAGCACACACTAAAATTTTAAAAATTATTAGACCCAGTACTGGTATAACTGAGGAAATTGACATGCTCCTACTGGTGACAGTAAGTGGGCATGATGCTTTCGGAAGGTAATTTGGCATTATATATTTTTCATAAGCCATAAAAATGTCCCTAAGCATTGACACATTATACCCCTGCAAGACATAATGATAAAAGAAAGTTGTAGACACAGTATTCCTTGCATGATTATTTTTAGTAGCCAAAAACTGGAAACAGTTGAGTTGTCTGCCAGCTGGAGAATGCACGTGCCAGTGCTGAAACTCCCACCTAGTTCAGCCGGGGAAAGCGGCCCTGAGGAGGTGGCCCAGGCCGGCAGTCACTGCAGTGGCCCTTGGCGCCTCACAGGGCCCCCTGATCACCCAGAAGCTCCTAGTTATTAGGATGAGGAAGTTAGAATCTGTCTGCTCCAAGGTTAGAATCATGTTAAGATTAAATAAGGACTGGAAAGGAGCTCAAAAAGTTGAACTTATTTAAATAATTGCTTTTTGCCTTTTTCCTGTTTTGAGTTCAATTCCCTCTTCTTTTAAATGTAATGACACTGTGGTAATCGATTCTCACTTTTGGCCCATGTAGTAAAAGAATATTCATCAGAGTTTTCATTGATACTGGGTCCTTTCTGAGCATGAGTATCCAACAGAAGCCAGGCTGTACCTTCCTGGAGAGTGCCACGCCCAGCACACGGGCGCAGTCAGCAGGGGCAGCCCCGCTGCGGGGTCTGCCTTGCGCCTCTGCCAGTCAGCGCCTCCAGGGGGGCCTCCTGGAGCTTAAATTTGAGAGTCATGCCTTTGCCACTGGTGACTCCCAGGAAGCAAAGCTGACAGGAGCCGTGACTGCCTAGTTGTGCCTGGACATGCAGACAGACGCTTTGATAGCGAGAGGACAGAGCCCTGGCATGGTTGGGGCCAGGGGGCCTCGGTGCGGCCCCTGACTGGGCCCTCCCTACTGTGTCCACAGGAGCAGAGCACCACCGGTGGCCCCGCAGCCACCCAGGCAGCAGCGCCTGCTGTGTCCGGGGCCGGTGCACACAGCAGCGCCCCCTACCTGAGAAGCCCGCAGCAGGCGGCCGTTATGAAGCAGCGCCAGCTGCTCCTGGACCCGCAGCAGCAGCAGCAGCACAAGCATCTGCAGCAGCAGCAGTTCCTGCAGCGGCAGCAGCACCTTCTGGCGGGACAGGTCTGGGAGTGGGGGCGGGGGCCTGCGGGGTGGGGGCGGGTCCTGTGGGGTGAGCAGGTCCTACAGAGTGCCACCCTCCAGCAGTGCATGTGTCACTGGTACCTGTGTGGTGGGAGTTACTGCAGGCCTCCTGGAACGAGCTGTGTGTCACCCTGCAGCAGCTGCTGGAGCTCTGGGCTCACTGGGCTCAGGCCCCAGCTGCTCAGGACCCAGCTTGCTTGTAGATGCAGAGTGAAGCCCAGGAAGGACAGCATCGCTGGGCTTCAGAACCAGGATGGAAGGTCCCCCCATCTCCACCGCCTGTCTCCCCCAAGTGCAGTGCAGGCACTGAGGTTATAAGACTTGTCAGGGTTTTAACTTACGTCTTTAAGGCATTAGAGAAGATGCTGCCCAGACAGATTGAAGATGGCTTTAAACCCACATCACTGCCTCAGTTCTGCCTTTAAACAACTTTTTTGGGCTGTAATTCACATAATACACAATTTATACATTTAAAGTGTACGATTCAACTTTTTAGTGTATTCACGAGTTGTGCGACCATCACCAGTCAATTTTAGAACATTTCGATCACCTGAAAAGAAACCTTCTGCTCACTGAAAGTGGTTTGCCCCTTTCCCCAGGCCGAGGCAACCACTAATCTACTATCTGTCTCTGTAGATTTACCTATTTTGGACATTTCATATGAATGTATTCAAGGTTCAGCCATCTAGCATGTATCAGTACTTCCCTTGTTTTTGTGGCTGAATAATAGTCCATTGTATGAATATGCTGCCTTTTATTTATCCATTCATCTGTTGGGAGATGTTCGAGTTGTGTCCCCTTTTTGAGGACATAGGTTTTCGGTTATTTGCAAAGTCATATGGTGACTCTTTAACCTTTTGAGTAAGTGCCGGACTGTTTTCTGAAGCAGTTGCCCCATCTCGCATTGCCACAGCATGGTGTGCTGGTGATACATGCCCTTGACCACTTGTTGTTCTGGGCTATAAAGAATAGGGACTCACATCTCCTCTTACCCACAGCGCCACACAGTGTGTGCCCCTCCTCTCAGTGGCTTTAAGCCCCTGCCCCACCAACTGTGAAGCACATAATATGTGATATGTTGATAGACCACCACACTGATGGTCGTTCTGATTCTAGCTGTCTTCGTGGGTGTAGGTGGTGCAGCACTGTGGCTTCTGTTTGCATTTCCCTGATCTGCCTTCCATTTTTTAGAATTGATACACCACCTTTTTTTTTTTATCATTGCTTAGATCTGCCCCATCATTCTGTTTCATAATGTTTTTTAAAAAATTCCCAAAAGATCACCAACAGTGTCTCCATAGGCATCCATCTGTAAATAACAAACTTGGATACTGTACTTTTCTCTGATCTCTGTCTTGTTATATGTGGGTCTTGTTTTGTTTGTTGTTCTTGGCATTTTCTAGGAGAAGCAGCAGTTTCAGCGCCATCTGACCCGCCCACCACCCCAGTACCAGGACCCAACACAGAGCACCTTCCCACAGCAGGTTGGCCAGTTCACAGGTGAGGGGCATCCCAAGGGGATGGCGGGGCAGGGCAGGCAGGCACTGGACAGAGTGGGGGGATGTCCCCACTCACGCCGAGTCCCTGCTGTCTACCCAGCTTTATGCTAGGTGCTATGTGGATTTATTTGCTTACATAAGCTTCAGTCTGCCTAAGGAGCCTGGCTTTCTGGTTAACCTGCATGCCAGGTGAAGAGGGTCATAGAAGCAAACCACTTTAGCTAAGTGCTTTGGCTAGGTCCCTGGCTGGGCAATCTTCTAAGGTAAAATCATTGCTAGTTGGAGGATATCTTACCAACAGGAAATGCTCCTGTAAGTCTTAAGAAAGTTATTTGCTTCTGCTGTACGTGTCTCTTCCGAAAACAACCCTCTCCTATTTTCCAGGTAAGGAGGGGTTTACTGTACTTATGTGGCCTTTTCTGCTTTCCTTTGGTCCTGTCTGCCTACTCTGGTCGTGTGGATGACAGTAGCAGGAGAGGGCAGGGAGCAAGTCGACATCTCAGCTGTCACGTCTCAGATGTGCACGGGAGCCTGACTGCCATTGCTCAGGCTGCACTCCAGAAATACATAGAGATTCATTTGAAAGATGCAGTAAAATCTCGTCTGTACCTGCCTTCTTAGCTCTTATGAGAGTCTCCTCAAAACCTATCCTTAGTGTCTCCCAGAGAAACTGGCTACAGCCATGCGTCCTGGTGGAGACCAGGTGGGGGTTTATGCATGTGCTAACCTGGGCTGTGGAGTTGGAGTGTGTAGGCATCTGAGAAGCGGGGCTCTCAGCCGGCTTTCCTGCCTCCATTCCATCCAGCATGACTGTGGGCTGTCAGTGGGAGAAATAGACTGTTTCAGCTCCCTGCTTCCTCAGCTCCCTTTTTAGTTAGGGGCTAGTGGCGAGAGGGAGAGGAGAAACAAGGCCCTCAGCCGTGGTCAAATTTGAATCCCACTCCCACCCCTGAGACCTGTCTCACTTAATGTTTTCACCATATGTCTAGTGCTGAAGGCAGCACCCCATGCAGCATGCTCCCTGAGGACAGGACCTGTGTCCCATTCTGTGCAGTCTCCCGGCATAGCACCCACCACAGATGAGGCTCATGGTCGGTGTCTGCTGATCTCAGCCAGACTTGTCCCACTCTTGATCACTTGTCCTTCTGTGCTATGAAGAGTAGAGTTTCACATCTCCTCTTACCCACAGTGCCACACAGCGTGCACCCCTCCTCTCAGTGGCTTCAAGTCCCTGCCCTCCCAGGTGTGAAGCAGAGTCACTGTCCAGGTACCCTCTGGCTGGGCAGCCCTGTCTGCACGTGGCAGCTGCAGCTCCTCTGCACCCATCTGGGTTGGATCTAACCAGATGGATGTACCCTCCGACCGCAGGCATGGAGCTCCCCACCCAGACTGCCCTACTGAACTCTGTCCTTTGCACACACTCTTTTCTCTGCCTAGAATATTGTTTCTCCAAATTGCCAAATTGCTAAACTTTTCCTCTGTTAAAGCCCAGTGAATTTCTAACCATTTCTCCAAGGCTTCCCCAAATCTTCCCAGGCATTGAGCCTTCATTGAGCCTGGGGTTCCCTGCACTCCTGTGGCTTGCTGCCCAGCCTTTGTTGTGACCCCTTCACACCACGTGGAGTCTCTGCCTTCCAGTGGCAGATCTGGGGTCAGATCTGTCTTAAGAGTCCACATTGCCCAGCATAGGGCCTACCACAGAGCAGAAATGGGGTGGGCCTTTGAAAGGTGAACTAATGAGTCCACTGGCTTTCCCTCCCAGAGCCTCTCCCCTTTGTCTGTATCTCCTCATTGCCCTAGGCTGGCCTCCATTACACCCACTGGGAAACCTGCTACCTCTCTGGCTGCCAGGGCTCTCTTTGAGGTTCCGCGGATGGTGAGAAGTCTGGTGTTCCGGATTTTACCTTTTATACCCGTAGGAGAGCGGCTGCATCTTGAGTCTTGGAGTTGTCTCCACAGTGGAGGTCAAAAAATGCCAGCTTGATTGACAGAATCTTTTCTGTCTTCTAGGGTCCTCTGCTGCCGTGTCTGGCATGAACAACTTGGGTCCATCTAACCCCAGCTGTCCACGCGTGTTCCCTCAGGCTGGGAATCTAATGCCAATGGGTCCTGGACACACTTCGGTTTCCGCTCTACCCTCGAACTCAGGCCAGCAGGACCGGGGTGTGGCTCAGTTCACTGGCTCTCAGAGTATGCCACAGAGCAGCCTCTATGGGATGGCCTCTGGCGTAACCCAGATGGTTGCCCAGCCCCCACCCCAGGCCACCAACGGACATGCCCATATTCCACGGCAGACCAGCGTGGGCCAGAGCACCTCGGTTTCAGCTGCTTATGGGCAGAACTCTCTGGGGAGCTCTGGCCTCTCCCAGCAGCACAATAAGGGGGCCCTGAACTCTGGGTTAACTAAACCACAGGTCCCGAGGGTGTCAGCAGCCATGGGAAGCCAGAATCCCTCATGGCAACATCAGGGAATGCCAAACCTGAGTGGCCAGGCCCCAGGGAACAGCACAGTGAGCCCCTTCACCGCAGCCTCCAGTTTCCACATGCAGCAGGCCCACCTGAAAATGTCCAGCCCACAGTTCTCCCAGGCAGTGCCCAGCAGGCCCATGGCTCCCATGAGCTCAGCAGCTGCAGCGGGGCCCATGCTGCCTGCTGTGGGCACAGCACAGAGGACCAGTGCCCCTGCTCCCACACCGCCCCAGGGGGCCCCACAGCAGGGCTTGCCAGGCCTGAGCTCAGCGGGGCCTGAGCTGGGGGCCTTTAGCCAGAGCCCCGCCCCGCCGATGGGTGGCCGGGCAGGGCTGCACTGTGCCCAGCCCTACCCTGTGCGGACTGTGGGCCAGGAGCTGCCCTTTGCCTACAGCGGGCAGCCAGGTGGCAGCGGGCTGGCCAGCATGGCTGGAGATGCTGACCTGATTGACTCCCTGCTGAAGAACAGGACTTCAGAAGAGTGGATGAATGACTTGGACGACCTTTTAGGGCCTCAATGACGAGGATTTTTGGTGTTCTCAGTGTTCACACATCCTGTATTTTTGTTCTCAGATTCAAGAAGGAGCTACTACTTTGGACCAAAAGCCCATGGTCTGCAGGGCTAGGCAAGTAGAGTCAGAGCCCCGGAGCTGAGGCCTGGCCCTGGCCAGGACCTGTGGGGCACGCGGCTCCAGGCCAGCCCAGCCGCCTCTGCTGGCATCAGCCCAGCCTCCTCTGCTGGCATCGTTCCCTGGTGTTGGGACAGCAGGACAGGGTTTGCAGGTGGTTTTCTGTCCAAATGACCAAAAAACAGCAGTAACAAAAGTGAAACCTGTTTCACTATGTCAGGCTTTTAAAACCTGCACCATCACATTAACTGAATACAAGATTTCTCCACTTGCCCCAGTGTTAGCAATGAGTTTTTGTTGCAACTTTATATAGCAGAACTATTTGCAGTTTGTAGCATAGAAAAGATTTAAAATTTTTAAAGGGTTTAAAACAGATTAGGATAGGTGGTGGTTTAAGTTGATTAAGTGGCATTGGAAACGTTGGGTTTCCTTTTGATTTTAAGAGCCTTTTTTACTCCTGATCTTTGTCCGCTTTTAGGGGAAAGGGAGGGTCACTGGAAAATCATTTCCGTAAGTTCAGGCTGTGATCACATGTGCCAAAAAGGAACAGGATGCCATGAGATGGCAAAGCTGGTGACACAGATGTGGCCTTCCCAAGGCTGTACTTCCAGGTTGGCATCTGCACAGCCTGCCAAGGGGTCCCCATGTCCCATGCAGGTAGCAGGGCCTCAGGCAGCTAACGCTGACATGGGGTATGTGGGATTCCTGTGTCCACTTTTGTTATAACTCTCCACCTCCTGCAGTTTCCGTGAAAACTTGGATTGAACGCGTTAAGAAGGTGATCGCTGCTGAGCTGTGCCTGGATGTTTGTCCTGTACCCCTTGCCCTCAGTTCCGTGATCTTTCTCTCTTTCTGCAGCCCAAATAGAAACCCTCTTTAAAGCAACGACTTACTAGATTGGCGGGGAAGAGAAAGAGTCATTAAAATTCCCTAGCAAGTCCTAGCATTGTAGGACAGAGGGCATCCCCTGGCCCGGAGGGCAGGGAGCAGGAAAGAGAACAAGAGGTGTGCCCCACTTGGCAGGGAGGCCACAGCCCAGCAGTGGAGGGCATTCCACTGTCTCACTACTCCCGCCACTCGCACGTCAGATGACTTGCACTTTGTATAGAGCATTGCTTTATAACACTAATACATCCTTTCTAAAGACGCAAGTGGATTTCTCTTTTAAGGTCTGTGAGTTAATGGGCTTGACTAAGCCGAGAGTCCACAACACAGTATTTATTACCTGTGAGCTGTTTGTGGAAGATGAAGATGGAGAGAGCACTCAGTGTAAGGAACGCAGGAAGGTACGCGCAGGGTGAGACCTGTGTAAACAGAGTGTTGGAGAGAAAATAGTACACTGAAAAGAGTGGCTTGTATCCACAGTAGTCTCTGGAGAGACCGCAACCCAGTTTTATTTCCCTGGAGTCTCAAGATGGATAATTCAAGGAGTATGGGAAGAATTGAGCCAAGGAGAATCCCCACGCAAGCAGCCTGTGAGTGGCTCTCGGGTAAAAGGGTTGTACACACCTTTGTAATTGTTTTGCACCAGCAGTGCCTTTAATGGGGGGACTTGGACCCTCAGATCCTCTTCTCTCATAGCCATTTGCCACCATGGGTGGTGTTTGGGTCATTTCCCCTTTAAACACCCTCCCTGCCTTCCCCAGATGCTGAATTTAGCTCTCGAAGAAGGGAATGAATCATGAAGCCAGTGAAGACTCCACCCTCTGAGTTCCCCAATCTGAAGGGGAAGAGGGTGTCTTCAGCAGGTTTTCTACCAAAAATAGGTGAGGCTGGTGATGGATCCTTGTCCCTCTCCTGGTCTCCTGGCTGCTGCTCGCCTCTGTCCCTCCTGGGGTGGGCTGCCCCACCTTGTCCTGGGGCTGCCAGTGTCAGAGCAATAAAATGTGATGCTTGGGGTTCCCGGGCCGGGGAGCCACCAGCCATGGCTTTATTTATGAACCTGGTTTGGGTAGTCAGGGAGGAGCCGACTGCTTCAGTGCAAACCCCTCCGCCAGGGGCCATGACTCAAGAAAAGGGTGCTTGGACTTTGGTTATACACATTTGCTTTGTGTAAATAAATGTTTACAATTTTATATTAAAGATGGAGTAAGCATTAGAGCTTCTGACTGTATATTTTTTACTTTTATAGATTTTAAAGTGATCCTTTATATATGTGTTTGGGGGGAGCTATGATAAGTTTTACGGCAAACGGTTGGTATTGTTAACGTTTTATTGTCATCAAAGTACATAAAAGTCCTATTAATCCCTACGTCTTATTTTTCTGCTTCCTTAACTCTGGTATACACCAAAAAGAGATCTTTACTTTCCTTGTTTTATCATTATAAAATAATAAAAGTATTTTGCTAGTATGGAAACTACCAGTGTATTTGACTTCACGTGGCCGTGCGGGCGGGGGAGGAGGTGGACCCGTCTGTGGCGGCTTCGTCTGATTGTTAATTTCCATGTGTGATGTGGCTGTGCTCTTTCTGCATGGGGTGTGGGGTTTGTCTGGTTTACCTCCCTGTAACTTAGAGTATTTAATGACAGCTAGGAAATGAGAGCTGGCATTGCCCAGGGCCACCCGTCTGTCCCCTCTCGGGACTCTTCATGCCCCTGTGTTTAAAGTGCAGACAGCTCAGGGATACTGGTCAGGCTCTTTGCAGTCAGAATGTTTCATGAGAACCCTTGGGTTTCCCCTCAGAGCAGTGCTGGGGTCCCCGTGTTCCCCTGCTAGTTGGGCAGCAGGCATTCTGGCGCGCCCACACCCGCTCACAGCGGCGTCACGCTGCCAGCATCAGATGATGGTGGCGGAAGCCTCTAGGGAGCCTGGGAGGCAGGTGGTCTCAGTGACCTCTCACCTCAGCCAAGGGCTAGACACGGGTCTGACCTGGAGAAGCCAGGGTTGTAGAAGGGCAGGGAAGAGCAGCCTTCAGGGAGGCTGGGTGAGGAAACTTGTCCTGTGGTAGAATTTAAGAGGTTTGATTACCCTAATGAAGCCACCATCTTGTGTAGACGGCCCAGGAATGGAAAACACTCAGAAGTCCATGAGGTCTTACCTGAGAGCACACAGAGGGAGAGGTCACCCTCACCAGGTACCAAGAAATGCAAATGAGCCAAAGTGGGGATTCTGCCAGGCAAACACAGATGAATGGTGCCCAGTGCCAGCTGCAGTGTGCCGAGGCAGCTTCCATGCAGCTTTCTGTGGGGAGATGTTCTGCAAAAGTTATCAGGCTCCTTAAAGTGCTTATACTGTCTCTCCAGCCCACTGATTCCAATTCTGAGAAGCCATCCTTGAAAATAATTTGGATGCAGAGAAGGGTTAGAGCTAAGTGTGGTCATGGTAGCACTGTTTATAACCGCAGACAACTAGGAGAATAAATAGCTATCAGACGGGATGGGTTAAGGAAGTTTTGCTTCACTCGATCACATCTGGTAGGTAGGTTAAATATTTATGAAGGTTTTGAACATAGTAACTTGGAGTGATGGTTTTGTTGGTATGACAATAGAGGAGAAATCTGGCTAATAAAACCCTACTAATAAAACTTCTTGCACCCAGCTCGCTCTTAAGGTTGCCAAGTAACTCCCAGAATCAATGGAGGCAATGTACAGCCAGGCTCTCGGGCGATGGAGGCAGGCTCTGTAAGGGACAGTTTACTGAGCAAATGTTTGTGAGGCAGATGGAGGGCACGGGGGCTTCGTGGCTGATGGGAGGCCCGAGGCAGCTTTAGATGCAGTGGTCAGGGCAGGCCCCTCCAAGGAAGAGACGTGTAACAGCGTGGGGGAAGTGTCAGGGCCCCGCTTCCTAACCCGGATGGGGAAGAGCAGGCCAAGGAGATGCCAAGGCAAGTGAGGGTCTCCTGTTCATCCCTGGGGTTGGATCACCCCTGCCATCACTAGCAGCTTTAGCAAAAAGGCCAACTGAGGCAAGCCAGCTGCTGGGGCCTGGCAGTGGCAGTGTGGCTGCAAAGCTGTTGAGAGATGCAAAATGGTGGCTGCCTGTGAACTTGGTCCAAGGCTAGTGGCTGGACTCAACTAAAAAGTTCCAGGCACTCCCAGGCCAGCACAGGGGGGTGGGAGATGTCTCAGAAACAGACCTTCTTGTGTGCACATTGGGTAAATTTGCCTTCCTGGACCTTTCCCCTTTTTAAGCTGGTAACACAACCTGCCACTTTTCAGATTGGCTGTTTACATTTCTAAGATAATTTGCTCTCAGAATGATAGCAACAAGCTGGGCTGCAGACCCTCAGCCAAGTGGAGACCAGCCTGGGGGGAAGAACTCGCCATCCCCAGGATACCAGTGTTCTGGAATGCAACCTCTGAAAGGGGCAACCTGCACATGTAAAGAAGCAGCTGCAAAATCAACAAATACCGCAGCTGCCCAGGCCTGGGGCAAGGATGCAGGAGCCCTGTTGTGGCCACTGGGGCTGAGTGGTAAGATTTTCCTGCTGCAGCTGAGCGGGTTGTGGCTGGACAGGCACAGAAGAAGAAGCAGCCATGCAGCAGGCTCGGGCTTTTAGGTCATCTCAAGAAGGCAGAACTTTTCAAGGTCAAATAACATCTGAAATTCTGTATCCTTAAGTCGTGAAGTATCTAGCTTCAGTTGGGCTGCCCAGAGGAACACTCACTGATCGCTGCCTTTGATCATTGCTGACACCATCTCTCTTCTTGCATTGTAAGGTTCTGGATTGGTTCTGTGCTTGCCAAAGTGCACGGCTCCTTCCAATGGTGCAGGCAGAGCCCAGCCACATGCAGGCGTTGGCAGGGTTGGGAGCCGTAGAACTTGCTGTCTTCCTACCATGTCATGTGACCCTCCACTGGAGGCCAAGGGGTCCTAGCCCCCAAGGAGTGAAATATCCCAATCTGCTTTATTTAGTTATACCTGCCCCTCCATGCCATTTCTTGTGGATGCTTGTGCTGTAAAAGACGCTTTCCTTAAACTCTGCAGCCACTCCCCTCATTCCCACTGTGGAACCCAGCCTACTTCGTTGACTCCCCTCTCCTTCCATCTGGGTCTTTAGCCACCCCATGGCAGTATGGGAAGATAAGCAAGAGCACAGGGCTTGTCTGAGCCCAAGGCCACCCTGCAGATGTGGTGTGAGCCCACCTGTGCTCCTTCCCCCAAATGCGGGGAATGTTAACTGCTGCCAGCCCACAGCTGAGTCTCTCCAGGAAGGCCTTCAGTGGAAGGAGTTGCCTTACCTGTGGCTATGCCTTCTTCCTGAGGGCAGTCCACATCTGGAAACTGGTCAATATGGGAATACAAAGGCCCACCCCCTTTCTCCAGTTTGGAACCGTCGCCAAAGGGCCACCCCAGCTCCATCGTGCTGTGGGATCGTCTGAGCCTCTGCTGTAGCCGCATGTCTGCTCCAGTCCTCTGCCCAGTCCCGCTGCTCTTGCACACTCATGGGTGGTGATCCTAGTGTGCTGATGACCCCCTCCCAAATCTGCTTCTGGGGAAGCTGACCTGAGACAGTGGAAGCAAGCAGTACACAGAACGGGCTCCACACGACAGCGAGAGCTGCTCACCACCAGCAGCCAGCAGCAAGAGCCCCTTCGCTGTTGCGCCTGGGACAGGAGAGCTGTGCACATGGTGTTCAAGGACTTGCAGCATGTGATGGGCTGGGATACAGGGAGGGGATGCACTGTCCTTGGCCTCCAAGGAGCTTAAGGAAAGGGGCAGTTGTCAGAGCTATGGGACAAAGAAACGTGCTGGTGAGGATGCAGAGAAATGGAACCCTTGTGTACTTGCTGGTGGGAATGCAAAACAGTGGAGGCTCCTCAAAAAATTAAGAATAGAAATACCACATGATCCAGAAAGTCTGTGTCTGGGTATTTATTTATCCAAAAGAATTGAAATCCAGAGATACTAGCACTTCCATGTTCAATGCACCACTATTTACAATAGCCAGATGTGGAAACAGCCTAAGTGTCCATCAACAGATGAATGGATAAAGAATGTACAATGTCAGCCTTAAGAAAGGGAATCCTGCAATAACATGGGTGAACTGTGAGAATGTTAAGCTAAGTGAAATAAGCCAGCCATAAAAAGAAATTATTATGATTCCACTTCTGTGAGGTACTTAAAATAGTCAAATTCGTGGAATCAGAGTGAAATGGTGGATTCCAGGGGCAAGGAGGAATAAATTATTAAATTATCTTATTTAATAAAATAAATTTTAAAAACTTGTGGCACCAGAGGACTGTTTTTGGGGGCCATCAACACCACACTGGAGAAAATGAAAAGCTGAGAGTGATTAAGCCCAGCGAGTGAAGTCAGAGGGCTTCCCTGGCGGTCTTTGAGAAGAGCAGACAGAGCTGAGGCCTCCAGGCTGAGGGTGGGGGGTGCCCTTCTAACCTGCCAAGTCTGCTACACAAAGGTCACCGTCCTGCTTAGGCAGCAGTGGGACCCCAACACGGCTGGGGACATCTGAGTGATGCCCTGGAAAGCTCAAGACCCCTGTAAAACCTCCAGGCCTGCGGACGTGGCCTGCTCCTTCCTCTTGCTTGAAAGTCATGCTCAGGCCTCTGCCGCCTGCCCTTTGCAGTCTGACAGCAACGAGGCCCACCCAGCACATGCTGAGGGTCATGTAATAACATGGCCTGGCTAGAGAAGTGCCTTAACTGCCAGGAGAGGAAAGGGACCGTATGCTGAAGGGTCTTGCCGCAGCAGTTGGCACCAGATGGAGATGTGCCTGGGACCAGGCAGCTGGACTGGGGAGGGATGGGGGTGCTGACAGGAAGTGGGTTCAGGGAGGGCTCATGCATACAGAACAGTTGCTGTAATGCAGCACTTACTAGCCGGGCAGAGCCCCCAGGAGACCGTGCTGGTACGCTGCTACTTGGCTCCTGGAACTGACAAAGCCACAGCCCGTGACAAAGGAAGTGGAAATGTGGGAGCTGCGGCAGGTGGTATAGTGAGGGGCCTGCACTGCCTAGTGCGCAACTGAAAGCCAGCTGCCCAGTCTCTGCACGGGGACCCGGCACACCTCATATTCGCCCACAGAGGGTGCACTGGACAGGGCACCTCGTCATGGAGAAGCTGCTGGTCAGCCTTCCGTGAGTGGCCCAGACTGACAGTAGAAGATGTAACAGAACTGGGTTCCCCCATCGATGGGGTTAAGAGGATCTCAGAGCAATAAAATAGGGCGGGTGGCAGCACGGGCCTTTCAGAAGCCAGGTCAGGGTAATTATGGTAATGAGCAGCCAGGTTGGAGGGCACAACCCACAGGGAGCTGGGCAGCTGTTCACAGATGTGGTGTAGCCAGCTGGGCAGCTGACAGGGGCTGGCTTCCTTTATAGGACAAGAGGAATCAGCGATGAATCATTGATTGCATGGCTGAGGGAAGCTGCCCCAAGACAAAGGCACAGTTCCCAAACTCAGAGCCACTGACCAAAGGGGAGGCCAGATGCCCAGAGGGGGTCTCTCCAACATCACTGCACTACTGAGGGATGGGTACTGGTTCTTTCCGGCCTCCCCAGGGGACCTTCAGCTGGGTACCTGGGGAAGAGGACCACCTTGATTGCTGCAGGGCACTTGGGCGCTGGGTCTGGGTTGACAAGCCGCCAGTGGATGTCAAGCATCATCACCTACTTGAGCAGAGGAGCAAAGGGCAGCTCAAAGCCGGATGGCTCCCACCTGGCCCTGATGTCTAATCAGAATGGACTCACTTAACCCTTGTAGAACGCTCCCCTTGACTAAGTGCAGGACTCTGAAACTGCTCCTCCCTGCCAAGAGAGTATATGAAAAGCAGTGTTGCACTTTCATTGGGAAAGGCAGTGATTTCAGAGGGAAAGACAGTGATTGGCATCACCTTAAGAGCCTTATAGGATGCGGGAGTGGTGGTCTTTCCCATTCATGCCCATTTAATCCACCTGTCCGGTGCCTGCAAAAAGCAGGTACTCCTGGAAGATGGTTGTGGACTACTGTGAACCCAAACAGGTTGAGGCCAAATTGCAGCTGCCATGGACATCAGCCACCCCTGTGCAGGAAAAAGGGGCTTGTAAAGGGACCAGCTAGGGCGGCAGCAGTGAGGGCTCTGTACGACCCCAGCAGCACAGCTGCGACTCTGCTCGAGCTCCGTCACTGCTGCCCGTCTACTTTGCCGGCAACAGAGACCAATCCCCAGCGTCTGAGATGACCAAGCAGCCACTTACAAAAGCCATTGTGAAAATGGTACACAGACCTCAAAAACATGCTGAGTTGTAGCAGATACAAAAGACCGCATATTCTATGATTACCCTCCACGCAAAATGTCCAGAGACTGCAAATCAATAGAGAAGTTTAACAGATCAGTGATGGCTTGGGGGTGTGCTTATCAGAAAAATGAAAATGTTCTAAATCCAGATTTTGTTCTAAATCCAGCTTCATTTACTAAAAGTCATTGAATCGAACATTTAAAACATGAATTTTATGTAATTTATATACTTTTTTAGAAAGTACCAAGAATGCTTATATACCTCTCACCCAGCCTCCTCCTATGTTAATATCCTTCATGACAAAAGCAGTTTTAAAAAGAGGAAATTAACATTGAAACAAAGATTGTTAACTATTCAGCAGATCTTATCCAAACTTCAACAATTGTCCCATAATGCCCTTTTTCTGGCTCAGGATCTCATTCAGGATCACATTGCCTTCAATTACTTGTCAAGCCTCCTGTCTCCCCAGTCTGGGACGGGTCCTCACTCTTTGTCATTTATGTCCTTGCACCAGCTGTCCACACCTCCTGGAATGGACAGAGTCCAGCTGAGGTCTGCCTGGCCTGCCAGCGAGCCTTGGCAGCACCACCATCCAAGTTTTTGACCTGCCAGTGCAGAATACATCTTATGTTGCCCTGGACCAAGGGACCCTCCCCACAGCAGGGCCTCCATGGGTACCAGGCTGCAGGGCCCACTGTGCTAGCCCCGTGCAGACCCACAGAAGCCTCCCACCTGAACAGCAGTGCAAAGACTTTGCAAGTACAGCTCAGGGGCCAGGCTGAGTGATGTGACCTCGGGAGGGTGGGGTGCAGTCCTCTAGGAAGGGGTAAACACCCCAGATCGGTAATGGAGACACGGGACTGCTTCACTGATAGGCAGGAGACATCGGTGGGGAGCGCAGGAAGGGGGTTAGCGGTGGCCTTGCTCGCTGTTGCCCTGGAGGCCAGCTGTGCTTCCCATCCTGCAACTTCCAGCTCTGTGGGCCCAGAGACCCTGGCTCCCAGGGGGACAGCGTGTCCCCCAGGACACAAAGCAGCAGCTGCCCCCTGGTCCCTTTGAGCTCCTTGTGCCAGGAGACCACAGAAGAGCCACTGTCCTGGCAGGAGGAGCTGACCTTGACCTTCAGCGGAGGACAAGGTTCCACCATGGGGAGAGAGCGTGACTGGGCGCCCCGTTGATCCACTGGGGCACCTGTTGGTACAATTACGGGATAATTGGATCAGTGCAGCCACTGCGCACTGATAGCACCCTGTGACCAGCGGCTCAGACGCCCCCAGGGATGCGGGTCTGGGTGACCCCTCCAGGTAAGCTGAGTGCTAGCTGAGGGTGTGGGTAACTAGAGGTGGTGAGGCCTGAGAGCAGCTGTGGCTGCTGGGCTTTGGTGGGTCACACTAACCTTCTTTTAGGGTTCTGCAGGGAAAGAGACCGGAGTCCCCAGGCGCGGTGAAGTGGAACCCAGTGGTGCAAGGGGCGGCTCAAGGCGGCACCAGGGATGGAGGCGGGTGGCCATTCCCTGGGACTTGGACTCTCCACCTTCCATCACCAAGCCCTATCCTAATCCAGTGCCAGGGCTCCGCCCCCCGGCTGGATCTACATACACAGGAACTGGTGGTGGTGAAAAGGCACCCTTCCCCAGGAATGGCCTCGGCGAGACAGCTGGCTTGCCCCAGTTGACATCCCCTCGCCTTGCGGGTGCGGAGGCCCGACCACCTCGCGCCCGCTCCGGACCAGCCCGCGGGGCCGGGCCACTGCGGGCTCTGCACCGGGCAGGCCCCCCCGCCCGGCCTCTAGGATGGCAGAGCTCGCAGGCTCAGACCCTCTGTTTCTGAGGGACTCACCCAGTGCAGTTGGAAGGTGTGCATTTAAGTGTGCTTCGCGTGAGGAGGTGGTGATTTTATCAGCATTTCACAGGCTTTTGTGGCATGAAATACGTCAATTGAAAGCCCGACCTCCAGCCTCTCAAAAAGGCTACAGCATGAGAAAGGCCATTTCCCAGCACTGCGGCTGACCACAGTGCACGCAGCTTCTGGAAAATGAGCATGCTCAGTGCTGGCCGGTTTGTCCTGACTGTAAGCTCTTTTAAACCTGCCAGGCAGAGAATTTCAGGGAATGTCTCCAAAGTCTTATTGGCTACTATATTTAAATCAGTATCTGTGTAATATTTCATAAAGATGGCTGTTTTTTTGTTTTTGTATTTGAATCAAATGAATGTATTAGAATCAGAAAATTACATTTTCATTCAAATAATTATGTTAAAAAAATGCAGCCTAAGTATTCAGTGAAGTTTCATCTATAATTGCAAAATATTGGAATCACCCTACATGCCCAAGCAGCAGTTTCAATAAACTACAGTACCTCCCTCCCCAGAATGAGGTTCCTGCAGAGGTGAGGAAGAACGAGGAAGGTCTCTCTGAATGTGTGTGGTGTGCTGTACAGGATATGTTGTTAAAGAAAGCTAAGTGCAGGAGAGCCTATCTATATGCTATCTCTTGAATAGAAAGAAGAGGAAATAAGAAAATGTACATATGTCTGCTCTTTTGTGCAAAAAGAAAGATAGGGAAGGAAGATAAGCCAGAAACTGAAGGAATGACTTACTAGAGGTATGGCTCGGGGTAGAATAGAAAGACAGAAGCAATGGGATGATGTTTGGAACCAGACTAATGTTCTATATCCTCAAAAAAGAATAAATAACATCAGCAAGGATGGGAAACAAATGAACCAAACAGTATTTTAAATGAATAACATTTGGACTACATGCCCTCAGGCTGAAAACAAAGAGAACTCTAAACAAATTTTCAACTCTAGTTTATGGGTCTCTGGAGGCATAAGTAACAATTCTGAAACTCTATGCAAGTACAGGCATACCTTGTTTTATTGAGGATCACAGAAATTGCATTTTTACAAATTGAAGGTGTGGCAACCCTATGTCAAGCAAGTCTGCCATGTCTTTCCAACAGCATTGTCTCACTTTGCGTCTCATGTTTGCAATTGTCATAATATTTCAACCTTTTCTCATTATATTTGTTACAATGATCTGTGATCAGTGATTACAACTCCCTGAGAGTGCAAATGATGAGTAGCATTTTTTATTTGTTTTAAATCTCTTAAAACTCTCTTTTTTTGTTTTTGTTTTTGTTTTATCAAATGTACCTCACAGTGGTTCAACAGTCCTCCTTCCCCTCCCCCAGCCCCCACCTACTCCCCTCCCCCTTGGTAACCACTAGTGACTTCTCAGTGCCCATGAGTCTGATGCCATTTGTTCCTTGTGTTTTGCTTTGTTTTTATAGTCCACGAATAAGTGAAATCATATGGTAATTGTCTTTCTCCACCAGGCTTATTTCACTGAGCATAATACCCTCTAGACCCATCCATGTTCTTGCAGATGGCAGGATTTCTTTTCTTTTTATGACTGAATAATGCTCCATTGTGTATATGTACCTCTGCTTCTTTTTTTTTTAATTTTGGTATCATGAATCTACAATTACATGAGCAACATTATGGTTACTAGGCTCCCCCCATCATCAAGTCCCCCCCACATACCCCATTACAGTCACTGTCCATCAGTGTAGTAAGATGCTATAAAGTCACTACTTGTCTTCTCTGTGCTGTACAGCCCTCCCCGTGCCCTCCGTTTCTTTATCCATTCATCTACTGATGGACACTTAGGTTGCTTCCATATCTTGGCTATTGCAAACAGTGTGGCAATAGACATAGGAGTGCATATATCTTTTGGAATCAGAATTTTGTTTTCTTCAGGTAAATTCCTAGAAGTGGAATTCCTGGGTCAAATGGTATTTCTATTTTTAGTTTTTTGAGGAAACTCCATACTGCTTTCCACAGCAGTTGCACCAATTTACATTCCCACCAACAGTGCAAGAGGGTTCCTATTTCTCTGCACCCTAGCCAGCATTTGTTGTTTCTTGTCTTTTGAATAGAGGCCATTCTAACTGGTGTAAGGTCATATCTCATTGTGGTTTTAATTTGCATTTCTTTAATGATTAGTGATGTGGAGCATCTTTTCATGTGCCTATTGGCCATCTGAATTTCTTTGGAGAAGTGTCTGTTCAGGTCCTCTGCCTATTTTTTGATTGGGTGATTTGCTTTTTGGTGTTGAGGCATATGAGTTCTTTATATATTTTGGATGTTAACCCCTTATGAGAAGAGTTGTTTACAAATATATTCTCCCATGCTGTAGGATGCCTTTTTGTTCTGCTGATGGTTTCCTTTGCTGTACAGAAGCTTTTTAGTTTGATGTAGTCCCAATTGTTCATTTGGGCTTTTGTTTCCCTTGCCCAAGGAGATGTGTTCAGGAAAAAAGTTGCTCATGTTTATATTCAAGAGATTTTTGCCTATGTTTTCTTCTAAGAGTTTTATGGTTTCATGACTTACATTCAGGTTTTTGATCCATTTTGAGTTTACTTTTGTGTATGGAGTTAGACAATAATCCAGTTTCATTCTCTTGCATGTAGCTGTCCACTTTTGCCAACACCAGGTGTTGAAGAGACTGTCATTTCCCCATTGTATGTCCATGGCTCCTTTATCATATATTAATTTTCCATATATGTGTGGGTTTATATCTGGGATCTCAATTCTGTTCTACTGGTCTATGGGTCATTTCTTGTGCCAGTACCAAATTGTTTTGATTACTGTGGCTTTGTAGTAGAGCTTGAAGTAGAGGAGTGTAATCCTCCCAGCTTTGTTCTTCCTTCTCAGGATTGGTTTGGCTATTCAGGGTCTTTTGTGGTTCCATATGAATTTTAGAACTATTTGTTCTAGTTTCTTGAAGAATGCTATTGGTATTTTGATAGGAATTACATTGAATCCGTAGATTGCTTTAGGCAGGATGGCCATTTTGACAATATTAATTCTTTCTATCTATGAGCATGGGATAGATTTCAATTTTTTGGTGTCTTCTTTAATTTCTCTCATGAGTGTCTTGTAGTTTTCAGAGTATAGGGCTTTCACCTTCTTGGTTAGGTTTATTCCTAGGTATTTTATTATTTTTGATGGAATTGTAAATGGAGTTGTTTTCCTGATTTCCCTTTCTGCTAGTTCATCATTAGTACATAGGAATGCAACAGGTTTATATGTATTAATTTTGTATCCTGCAACTTTGCTGAATTCAGTTATTAGTTCCAATAGATTTTGAGTAGATTCTTTAGGGTTTTCTATGTATAATACATGTCATCTGCAAATAGTGTCAATTTAACTTCTTCCTTATCAGTTTGGATGCCTTTTATCTCTTTGTGTCATCTGATTGCCATTGTTAAGACCTCCAGAACTATGTTGAATAAAAGTGGGGAGAGTGGGCATCCTTGCCTTGTTCCCTATCTTAAAGGAAAAGCTTTCAGCTTTTTTGCTATTAAGTATGATGTTGGCTTTTTTCTCTCTGGCTGCTTTCAAAACCCTCTCCTTACCCTTGATCTTTGCCATTTTAATTATTATATGTCTTGGTGGTGTCTTGATGGGGTTCCTTTTGTTAGGGGAACTCTGTACTTCCATGACCTGAGCATCCATTTCCTTCCCCAGATTGGGGAAGTTTTCAACAATTATTTCCTTAAAGAGACTTTCTATCCCTTTGTCTTTCTCTTCTCCTTCTGGTACCCCTATTATATGAATATTATTTTTTTTGGATTGGTCACACAGCTCTCTTATTCTTTCATTCCTAGAGATCCTCTTTTCTCTCTGTTCCTCAGCTTCTTTGTTTTCCTGTTCTCTAATTTCTATTTCATTTACTGTCTCCTTTACATGTTCTAATCCACTTTTAAATCCCTCAAGTGTATTTTTCATTTCAGATACTGTATTCTTCAGCTCTGAGTGGCTCTTTTTTCAGGTTTTCTATCTCTTTGTTGACATCCTCCCTGAGATCTTGACTACTTTTCTGCAGATCTGTGGGCATGTATATGACTTGTATTTTGAAATCTTTATCAAGAGATTGGAGAGTTCTGTTTCATTTAGCCCTTTTTCTAGGTTTCTGTCTTATAGTTTAGATTGGATAAAATTCCTCTGCCTGCTCATTTTGTCAGGAACTCTGTGTTTCTTCTTTTGTATTAGATGGCTCTGTTATGCTTCCTGGTCTAAAAAGTAATAGCTTTATGAAGAAGGTGTGTGCTGTGGTGTCCAGAAGCTCAAGATTCTTTACTCTCTAGTACCTGGTTCTGTTTTATGGAGGCCCCATTTGTTGGCATGCTGTGGGTGGGCACCTTTCTGTCTGGCTTCTGTAGTGGTCTGAGTCTGGGTGGGCAGTTTGCTTGAGCTCCTGCCTTTGTGATCAGCTCAGGAATCTCTGCTGAGCTCACTGTGGGCAGTACCAACCTCTGCCTGGCCTGCAGTAATGGTGGGGCTGCAGAGTTAATGGTGTGGGCAGACCTGTGTGTGCCAGATAGATGCACAGCACTAGGTTTAGACACCCACAGGAAGGAAGGAGCTCTTGGGGCTTCTGCAGGCACCTCTCTGGTTGGGCTGAAATGGAGCCAAGCAAGCTGGGAGAGTCTCCCTCTGCCTGCCAGGAAGCAAAGTCTGATGCTGCCAGTAGGCCAAGTGGGTTGGTTCCTGGCAATGTGCAGGGAAGAGCTTCAGGGCTGTGTTGCCAGCAAGGAGGATGGAGTGTCTGGAGCTCCCCAGAGTTCCCAATCTGCTGGACTGATGAAGGGCTGGGAAGGTATCCCCCACCTGCCCTTTCCCCTGAGGAGAGAGTCCTGTCCAACACTCATCATCTCCAGTACCCCTCCCACTGCTGGCAAGTCTTTCAAACTGCCGCCTCTGCTTTAGGTCTCAGGACAGGTGGAGCGTGCCTGCCCTCCACTGTGGCTGGAGTCTCAGCCTCCCAGAGTGTTGCACCTGCCCCTTGTGTCCAGCCCCGATAATCACCAGAACCCAGTGGAATCTGGGCTCATGCTCTGGTAGCAGATCTCTAGGGCCAGGTGTGCAGGTCTCCTGGGCTCCTAACCCCTCCCCACGCCATTCCTCTTTCTCCCTTCTGAGGACTGTGATAGGGAGGGATGGGTCCTGCTTGGTCTCAGCTTTGCCGCCTCACCCTTTTCTGTGTCATCCTCTCTTCCTTCTCAGGTGTAGGGGGTCTGTTCTACAGACTTTAGGTTGTTTTGGGGTCTACTTGCATTTGCTGTATTTTCCTCTTTTATGTGTTTTTGAGAGGAGGTTTCTTTCTTGCCTTCCAATTTCACCATCTTTAATCTGTGATGTATAGCATTTTTTTTTAGCAATAATGTATTTTTTTATTAAGGTTGGTGCATTCTTTTTTAGGCATAATGCTATTGTACTCTTATTGTATGACAGACAGTATAGTGTAAACATAAACTGTATATGCACTGGAAAGCCAAAAAAATACATTTAACTTGCTTTATGTCAATATTGGCTTTATTGTGGTGACCTGGGACCAAACTCACATCTCCACGGTGTGCCTGTAACAGTGCAGATAATGGGAGCTGGATTTTTCACTGTTGGAGGAAGTTGGTGTTATAAATACATCAAGAAGAAAGGGGGAAGAATAGAATGTACCCTGTGGTTTTAGATTTAGAACTAAACATCAATGCAAACTCATGGTTTTTAACATAGAGATAGAGATATATGTGAATATATGTCTCTCTCTCTCTCTATGTATATATATACATACATATACACACACACACACACACACACTTACATACATTTGTCTGTAAGTGTGTGTGTATGTATGTACATACATCTGTTGCCCAGTTCTGTCCACCAAGAAGCAAAGGAATGTGAGGTAGAAAGATAGACATGAGCAGCTGTGGAAAGTGAAGATAAGGTTCAAAGAAAAACTGCCCAGGTAGGAGTCCCATGTGAAGACTACAAAGGCTTTTCACAGAGATAACTTTCTTGCCTATGGGGACCAGTCCAAACCAGTCCCAACCAGATCACAACACAGGCACAATTGAATACTTCTAAGAACCACCCAAACCACACCTAATTATAATCTCATTAAAATAAAATTTACAGCATAATAAAGACCATATATGATAAACCCACAGCCAACATTATGCGTAAGAACAAAAAGCTGAAAGCTTTTCCTTTAAGATCGGGAACAAGACAAGGATGCCCACCCTCACCACTTCTATTCAACATAGTACTGGAGGTCCTAGCCACGGCAATCAGACAACACAAAGAAATAAAGGGCATCCAGATTGGCAAGGAAGAAGCCAAACTGTCACTGTTTGCAGATTACATGATATTATACATAAAAAACCCTAAAGAATCCACCCCAAAACTACTAGAACTAATAACTGAATTCAGCAAAGTTGCAGGATACAAAATCAACACACAGAAATCTGTGGCTTTCCTATACACTAATGATGAACTAGCAGAAAGGGAAATGAGGAAAATAATTCCATTCACAATTGCATCAAAAAGAATATAATACCTAGGAATAGACCTAACCAAGAAGGTGAAAGACCTATACCCTGAAAACTACAAGACACTCACGAGAGAAATTAAAGAAGATACCAATAAATGGAAACACATCCCGTGCTCATGGATAGGAAGAATTAATATTGTCAAAATGGCCATCCTGCCTAAAGCAATCTACAGATTTAATGCAATTCCTATCAAAATACTAACAGCATTCTTCAACAAACTAGAAAAAATAGTTCTAAAATTCATATGGAACCACAAAAGACCCCAAATAGCCAAAGCAATCCTGAGATGGAAGAATAAAGCAGGGGGGATTATGCTCCTTGACTTCAATCTCTACTACAAAGCCACAGTAATCAAGATAATTTGGCACTGGCAGAAGAACAGACCCAAAGATGAATGGAATAGAATTGAGAGCCCAAATATAAACCCAAGCATATATGGCCAATTAATATATGATAAAGGAACCATGGACATACAATGGAGAAATGACAGCCTCTTCAACAACTAGTGTTGGCAAAACTGGACAGCCACATGGAAGAGAATGAAACTGGATCACTGTCTAACTCTATATACAAAAGTAAACTTGAAATGGATCAAAGACCTGAATGTAAGTTATGAAACCATAAAACTCTTAGTAGACAACATAGGCAAAAACCTCTTGAAATAAACATAAGCAACTCTTTCCTGGACAAATCTCCTTGGGCAAGGGAAACAAAAGCACAAAAGAACAATTGGGACTAAATCAAACTAAAAGGCTTCTGTACCACAAACGACACCATCAGTAGAACAATAAGGCATCCTACATGTGGGAGAATATGTTCTAAAACCACATATCCAACAAGTGGTTAATATCCAAAATATGTAAAGAATTCAGATGCCTCAACACCCAAAAAGCGAATAACCTGATTATTAAATGGGCAGAGGATATGAACAGACACTTCTCCAAAGAAGAAATTCAGATGGCCAACAGGCACATGAAAAGATGCTCCACATCACTAATTATCACAGAAATGCAAACTAAAACCACAATGAGATATTACCTCACACCAGTTAGGATGGCCAAATTCCAAAAGACAAGCAACAACAAATGCTGGTGAGGATGTGGAGAAAGGGAAAACCTCCTACACTGCTAGTGGGAATGTAAATTAGTTCAACCATTGTGGAAAGCAATATGGGGTTTCCTCAAAAAACTAAAAATAGAAATACCATTTGACCCAGGAATTCCACTCCGAGGAATTTACCCAAAAACAGCAAGATCTCAAAATCAAACAAACATATGCACCCCTATGTTTATTGCAGCACTATTTACAATAGCCAAGGTATGGAAGCAACCTAAGTGTCCATCAATAGATGAATGGGTAAAGAAAATGTGGTACAAATACAAAATGGATTATTATTCAGCCATAAGAAGAAAACAAATCCTACCATTTGCAACAACATGGATGGAGCTAAAGGGTATTATGCTCAGTAAAATAAGCCAAGAGGAGAAAGACAAGTACCAAATGATTTCACTCATTTGTGGAGTATAACAATTGAAGGAATAAAACAGCAGCAGAGTCACAGACTCCAAGAAGGCACTAGCAGTTACCAAAGGGGAGGAGCAGGGGACAGTGGGTGGGGAGGGAGGGAGAAGGGGATTGAGGGGTATTATGATTGGCACAAATGGTGTGGGGGGCTGATGGGGAAGACAGTGACTCTGTGGCATCTTACTACACTGTTGGACACTGACTGCAATGGGTTGTGTGGGGGACTTGATAATATGGGTGAATGTAGTAACCACAATGTTTTTTCATATGAAACCTTCATAGGAGTGTATATCAATGATACATTAATTTTAAAAAATGAAAAAGCTCAGCAAATTAATAAATAAATGAAATGTACATTGTGGTCTTGCTCCCCCCATGGGCTCTTCTGTGTGCATTTTGGGAAAAGACATGTGCACCAAGAGGGACGAATGTGTAACTAGAGCTGTTGATCAAATGACCTCACCCTGTCAATCAAAGAGGTGCCTCCCATCTAGGACCTGATAAAGAGACCCTCCCCTAAAAGATCAAGGCTGCTGTCTATCTTGACTCTGGCCCACTCTGCCGTTGGACTGTATTTAATAAAGCTTTTGCTCTGCTTTGCTATTGTGCTTCTGCCTTTGAATTCTTTCTTACAATGGGGACAAAAACTGAGGAGAACAAACTCAACTCTACCTGTAACAAGCAATGACACTGTCCTGGGAGTGAGCACACTTGAGCCTAGACATTGTTTTCTAATACCATTGTCCTTGGAGGAATGATTCCAGGACTGGGATAAGGAAAGTACTTAGAAGCACTCTGAGAATCTTGTGGTAGAAAATAAGGAAATACTCAAAGGAAGGTGGATGCGTGTCAAAAGGAAAACAGGAACCAGTTTTAAGGGTTGCCCACTGGCCAAATCTGGGACAATATGGACAAAATAAATAATGGTAATAAAGGATTATAACCCTTTGAGTAACATAAGAATTTATTTTTAATATGAGAATTTATGAATCCACAATGATTCAAAACAGTAAGTGGAGAAGAGAAAGATCTTACTAATATATGTAAAAATGATGGAATTAGAAAATCACTATTTGACAATCATAATGTTTGGAGGAATTCAGTTCGGAGATGCAGGGAAGTCAGAGTTCAGGTGAGGAAGGAATTTATTAAAGCGAGAGTATCAGGAAATGACAGAACAGAGTGATAAAGGAAGCTCATTGAATGGGGCGTATTCCCTTCTAACTCCTTAAGCCAGGGGCACCTGGTGTCCAGTGTCCACTTGGGTCTGCACAGAGTGGGAACTGAGTCCCTCCCACCCAGGATTTGGGGGAGCCACAGAGCACGGGATGGAGTGAGATTATGTTCTGCGGACTTCCTAGAGGCAAAGAAGGAGACTTTCAGGCAGGCCACTGAAGAGCATGACCATGAGCTGCTGTTCCGTCTGGGTCACCCAGGTGATGGTAATTTGCAAGCACAGATCTGAGCTCTCAGTTGCCCCTCCCTACTTATCTAAAATAGGATGGAGAGAGTGAAGATTTGAGTTTAAGTCCAGAGGATTAAAATGAAAAAGCAAAGTAACAAAAACACTTACCTCTGGAAAAGCGCAGACACAAAGTAAGTTGAGCAGTGAGAAGTTTATTTAAGGCAAAAAGGTGCACACTCAGAGAAGGAATGTGGGCTACCTCAGAGAAGAGGCACCCCTAAGGGTTTAGGGTCTGGGGTTTTATAGGCAGTTAAGGATTTTTCAGGAATATGATAAAGGACTAGGGGGTATAGACTTGTTAAGTGGTCTCAGGATGTTTATCTCTGATGAAAGACACTAAGTCTCTTTCTTCTATTATCAGTCCTCTGGGTTTTTCTGCAAAATTAACACAAGAAATTTACTGACCCGCTTCCTTCCCAGGATAGCAGCCTCCCTCTGGGAACATACCAATCAAGACCATCTGCCCTGCCCCTAAGGTGGGCTGAGTTATTGTGTGTTTGCTAAAAACTATGTTAAGAATCTTACTTCTAAACTTTCTGGGTTTTAAAATGCAATCTTAGCTTTAAGATGGAATCTTTCCTGTTTTTACTATGCTGTTTATACCTGGGCTTGTTTGCTAAATTAATCATGATGCTTGTCTCCTGCCCAGGTTGCAGATGACTTGATTAGAAGCTGGAGGAGGAGGAAAACCAGCATATAGGGTAAGTTAAGAATAAGCTGGGCCTTTTAGCAGGCTAAAGTACATCTTACAATGGCATCATCTAATTGGCACAGTGAAGACATTGGCTATGCTGGGATACTTTTTTTTATCTGGGGAATATTCAAACATTCCAGGCCAAGTTACTCCTGACCTTTTGAGCTTTAATGACTAACTCATTAGCTCTGTGAGTCTTGTCTGGCTCTCTAGTCGCATCTGGTTAACCCTTTGAGTCCCTTCTAGTGGACTTTACTGGCCTTACTCTCTTTCCACCCGGCTCTTATCTGTTCTTCTGCCTAACAATAATAATGAATTAGTCAGGTAAGAATCGTAGATAGTTGTTAAAATTAGTGGGTGAGAGTTGGAGGAATCCTAGGATTTTTTACATAATCTCAAAGTATGGCTCTCCAAACAGACTTATACATCTTGATGGGAGAAAGTGTTATGTTTGTGGAAGACAAAGCTAGCCATTAGGTAAGGGGGACAAAAACAGCAGACTCGGCCAGGTGGGATACAGAGGCCAGCAGAGGGGTTGGTCGGTGTCACAGTGATCAGGCCGTCAGTGCTGTGAGCTGGCGACTGGAAGACAGAGGGCCAGCCTTCCTGGTGATGACATTTCGAAAGAATGATGTCCAGGTCCTAGAGAAGGACACTGCTGGGTTGTAGGCAATACATATACATCTCAAAGGCAGAGGGAGGCCTTACAATTGCAAGGTTTTTAAATAAATGGTCTAAAGCCTAAAGGTCAGGAGGAGCCAAACCTTTCATCAGGTGTTGGCTCAAAGAAATGGTAAATTCTTTTGTCGACTTTGAGCAACCACACTGACACTCAGGGGGGCTGGGTCATCTCAGCGTGCAGCCTGAGGCCACTAGAAACCGAGGCCAGAGTTTGGGTGAAGTCTCCTTGTGCAGTCAGTGTGCACAGGAGTTCTGGCAGTTCCCACTTCACAGCAGAGAAAACAGCAGACTCCATGTTAGAGGCAGAGGTTAAACCTCACCGGGAACAGCACAGACCAGTCACAGGCTTCCTGAGAGCACTGAGAATGCAGCCATTCCCCTGACATTTCTGCCCTAAGTGCATGATTGATTATGATCTGCAGAAACCTCAGATAAATCCGGATTCTGCAACGTAACTGTCGCCTGTGCTCCTGAAAGACAAAGATCGTGAACTCATGAGTTCGTCCAGACTACAGGAGACTGGAGATGTTAGGCAGGAAAATAGATATGAGCGGGGTGGAAAGAAAATAAGGCCAGTAAACCCACTAGAAGGAACTCAAAGAGTTAACCAACTAAAAATAAAAAGCTCAAAGGCCAGGAGTAACTTGGCCTAGAAGTTTGAATACTCCCCAGATAAGGAAAAGTATCTCAGCATAGCCTGTGTTTTCACTGTGTCAATTAGCACATACCATTGTAAGATTTACTTTAGCATCTGCTCAAAGGCCCAGCTTACTTAGGAAGAATTCTATTGTAAAGCTAAGATTGCATTTTAATCAAATGGATGGTGGCTCAGCCCACCTTGGAGGCAGGGCAGGCAGTCTTGATTGATATGCTTCCAGACAGAAGCTGATATCCTGGAAAGGAATCAAATCAATATATTTGTTACGTTAAGTCAAAAAAAAAAAAAAGAAACTTAATGTCTTACCAAAGATGAACATTCTGGGACAATTTGGCGGGTCGGCATCTTGCCCTTTGTCACTTTCCTGAAAATCCTCAACTCCCAAAAAAACCCCAGACCCTACCTAACCTTTCAGTGCACTACTCTCTCTGAGGTCGCCCGCACTTTCTAAGTGCGTAGACCTTATTTCTTTCAGTAAAACTTAAACCTTTCAAGGAGGCTCTCCTCCCTGAGGTCACCTGCTGCACTTTATCTCTCTAAGTAACTTTAAATAAAACTTTTACCCTGCTTCACTACTGTGTCTCTGCCCTTCAATTCTTTGTTGCAGCGGGGACAAGGACCGAGGAACATATACGACACTCCCCCAGCAAAGATGCTTGAGAACCAAGCACAATACATAATCCTGGAGTTTTAGAACAGTTGGCCGTATCTGGTGACAATCTGTTGATTAGATAATGGTACTTTTGAAAAATTGAGATACAATTGACATGTAACATTATATTAGTTTCCTGTGTACAACATAATGATTCACTGTTTGTATATATTGATAATGGAGATATATGATAATGGATATATGGTAATGGAGATATATGATAATGGAGATAATGATAATCTTAATATAATTTCCTGATTTTGATAATTATACGATAGCTATATAAGAGAAGGTTCATATACATGGAAGTATTGATGAGCAAAGAGGCATTTTGTCTGCAAATCACCCTCAAGTGGCTCAGAAAGATAGTGCGTATATATGTGAAGAGAGAGGAGAGAAAAAACACAGAGAAATCAAATTTCCTAAAAAGATAGAACCCTGGTGGTGAAGGAAATACTGCAAATCTTTGTATTCTTCTTGCAAATTTTCTTTAAGTCTGAAATTTATGTCTAAAAAAAGGGTTTTTTGGGGGGGAAAATGCAACTCCAGCCTGACACCATAAGCAAATTAATTCCATGTGGATTAAAGACCTAAATGTGATAGGCAAAGTTATCAAGTTTTATAAGGTGATCTGATGTCCTGAGGGTAGGAAAGAATTTCTTAAATAAGACAGGAAAGGAACTAATATGTAGGGTAAAGTATGGATAAGCTTCTTACAGTAAAATCAAGAACTCCCATGCCGTGAAAGTGCCGCTAGGACCCTGAAGACACCACCAGCCTGTGGTCAAAAGGAGCCCCTCCCAGGCCGGGTTGGGCCCTAGGCCCGGGGAGAGGCCGGGGCAGCCGCTGTCACAGCGGGAAAGCTCGCCTGGGCCTGCCCATTGTGTTAACCTTGGGCCTAAGCAAACAAAGGGAAGAGCTTCTGCTCAGCCACGCAGACCTGCGCGTAGGCATCAGGAGGAATTTTGCTCACAGTATGTAATGTCTGCAAAGAGCTCCTTACCCGAAGCCTGCCTCCCTCAGGGAGATAGGGGAAAATGTACAAAAATAATGATTGTCCTGTCAAAGAATTTTCGGAACGTGGTCACCAGGCCTAAGTCCGCGAGTCAACTAACCAAGGACCCCAAGTTTCTCTGCGCTCCTCAGACCCGCGCCGGCGCCTGGATGTCTGCAGCGGGCAGGCCCCCCCCCCCCCCCCCCCGATCTGCTCCCCCTTCCCCAGCATAGAACGCTTGCAAACAACCCTGGGTTAAGGAGGTGCTTTAGGACAGGAGTCCTGCATCTCCTCAGCCAGCTGGCTTTCGGAATAGTCTCTTTCCCTGCCCCAAGACCTTGTCTCTCCACTCACTGGCCTAGTCAGGAAGAGAGTCACGTTGCACGGCCGCAGGGCAGGGAGCAACGCTCTGCCTTCCCCAGCAGGGGATGCACACCATTCCCCAAAGAAAGCCAGTGTGGGGCTCTGCCTCCGTCAGGGGCCCCAGGACCAGCCTGGGTTCCGTGATGCGTGCTGGGACTCACAGGGCTCAGCAACCCGTGCTCCTAGTACTCAGTTTGTGTTTTCGTTACGATGTTTTGGCTTTTAAAAATCCTTTCTGGCTAAGGAGAGACTGCCCCTCCTGCACTAGCCAAGTCTTACCAGAGACCAGAGGCCACAGATTCAGTGGGGAGCACGCCTTTATGCAAACCACCCAGGCTAGCCCAGAGCCAGAATTTTCTCTCTGGCCTGACCCCCCAGGAGGCAATATTCCTCTGTCTTAATCATCCAGTTACCCAGCGACTAGAGGCCACCCTGACAATTTAGAACCTGCAGAAAGTATTCAAACTAGCCAGTCCTAAACAGCTTGCTCTGCCCAGCCTGTCCCTGGAAAACACCATTAAATGCTTTCCCTTGCTCCCGTCTTCTACTCCCTGTTAAAAACAAGACAACAGGCCCCAAATGGAGTTGCTGATGCTAAGCCCCACCTCACCACACCGAGGCTTAGCTTGATCACAGTTTCGGCTCTCCCAGAAATGGAAGCTGAAACCTGTCAGTCAGGAACTTTCTGATGAGCACTTAGGGAGGTGCTCTGCCTGGTGCGCCCCTGCCATCCCCTAAAGGAAAGCAACTTTGCAATAGCCAACTGCTCTTCTGCCTCAATAACCTCTTGTTCCTGCCCCCTTCTGCCTGTAAAAGCCTTCCATTTTCTACAGCTTTTCTGGGACTGTTTTCCATCTGCTCAATTGGATGCTGCCCCATTCATGAATCATTGAATAAAGCCAGTAAGATTTTTTTAATTTACACGGTTAAATTTTGCTTCTTTACCACTCCTGACCACCCTGTTGTGTTCTCCGTATGGTCCTGTGTGGCGTGCCCAGCCACCTGCACTAGTGTGGGTGAGTGAGACCAACCTGGTCTCCCTGAGCGCCTCCTGGCCTACACCTAGCTTATACCTGGCTAACCACCACATACAGTGACACAAACCATAATGCTTCCTTCTTTTCTATTATTTGCCAATTGTCAAAAGAAGGAGTTAGTCCTCTAAGAACCTCCAAAAGTGTCCAGTAAGGTTTTTAACTGTCATTACAAATTCATAGGTATTTATATATTCATATATTTGATGTCTCAATAAATTACAATATAAATAAAAAATACCTTATCTTTAACAGGAAGCAGAACACCAGAGCAAGGGGGAAGCATTAGGCCAGAACCTTTATTGGTGTTTCCTAGGGAAAAGCAAGGCAGGCAGGGTGAACAGTTTAGGATGGGCTAGTATGAATGATTTTGGTGGTTTCCACATTATAGGGATGGCTCCCTAAACCCAGCTTGGGATGGTCAAGGCAGAGGAACATATTTTTTTTCTGATGAACTTGACTTTTATTTGTTTATTGATTTTTTTTTTAAACAAAGTTGTATACAGTATGCAATATTATATTGGTTTCAGGTGTACAACATAGCGATCACAGCCCCATTATTCTTTATCAATGTACAAACTATTCCTTTATTCTCTTTTTTTAACAACAATGACAATGACAAAAGCACAGGCTTTAAGCTCAGGGCAAAAAACAATATCTAGCTCGAATTTAACCACACTGTTTTGTTTTCTACTTATTACAAATAATATTGACTTTATTTCAAGAGTTGTGGCTTCGAGTTCATTTTAAAGATTTCAAAGAAAATGTTAATAATCCTCAACAAACACTAACAAACCAAATCCAGCAACATATAAAAAGGATTATGCACCATGACCAAGTGGGACTTGTATCAGGAATGCAAGGTTGGCTTAATATTAAAAACCAATTAATGTAATAGACTGGGGGGGAAGGGGGGAAAAATGATCACCTCGATAGTTGTACAAAAAGCATTTAACAAAATTCAACTCCTCTTTATGATAAAAACTGTCAGTGAACTAGGACTAGAAGGGAACTTCCTCATCCTGATAAAAGATATCTGCAAAAACCCACAGCAAATACCATTCTTAATGGTGAAAAATTGGATGATTTCCCTCTAAGACCAGGGACAAGGTAGGGCTTTTGCCACTTGAGGAGGTTCTCACTAAGGCAATTAAGGCAAGAAAATGAAAGGACATGAAAGGAAAAATAAAATTATCACTATTTGCAGATGACAATGCCTTGTATGTAGAAAATACTAAAAAATCCATTGAAAAACTAACAGGACTAATGAAAAAGTTCAGTAAACTTGAAGGATACAAAACCAACTCACAAAAATTAGCCATATTTCTTGCATGTGTGATGAACAATCTGAGAATTAAATTAAGAAAACCATTCCATTTACAATAGTATCAAAAAGCATAAAATATTTAGAATTAAAAGTAAGAAAAAATGCAAAAACTACAAACATTGTTGAAAGAAATTAAAGACAATCTAAATGAAAAGACATCTGTACCCAAATCAGAATATTTAATATTGTTGAGATGGCAATATTGCCCAAAATTAATATGCAGATTTAACATAATCCCTATCACAATCCCAGCTGGTTTATTTGTAGAAATTGATAAAGTGATCCTAATGTTCATATGGAAAGCCAAGGAATCCAGGATAGCCCAAATAATCTCAAAAATGAATGACAAGCTTGAAGGACTCATACTTCCTGGTTTCAAAGCGTGCTGAAAGATACACTCAAAACTCTGATGAAAGAAACAAAGAATAAACAATATTCCATGTTCATGGATAGGAAGACTCAATATTGTCAAGACGTCAATTCTTCCCAGCTTGATCTGTAGATTCAATGCAATTTCCATAAAAATTCCTGCAAACTTTTTGTGAACATCAAGAAACTGAGTATATGGAGAAGCAAAAGACCCAGAATAGTCATGTCACCGCTGAAGGAGAACAAAATTGGAGGACAGACTACCCGACTTCAAGAATTACTATAAAGCCATGGTAATCAAGATAGTGTGATACTGGTAAAAGAATAGACTGTCCATCAATGGAACAAAATAAAGGGCCCAGACATCACCCCACATAAATATAGTCAACTGATTTTTGATAAAAGAGCAAAGGCAATACAATGGAGAAAAGACAGTCTTTCAAGAAATAGTGCTAAAACTAGACATCCACATGAAAAAAATGAACCTAGGCACAGACTTCATTTACACTGTTCACAAAAATCATAGGCCTATATGTAAATGCAAAACTATAAAACTCCTGGAGGATATTTGGGTATGGTGATCACTTTTTAGATACAACACTAAAGGCACAATATATAAGAGAAATAACTGGTAAACTGGACCTCATTAAAATTAAAATTTTCTTCCCTGTGAAAGACACTGTCAAGAGCATGACCAGACAAGCCACAGACTGGGAGAAATATTTGCCAAAGACATATCTGATAAAGGATTGTAATCCAAAATATACAAAGAACTTTTAAAATGCAACAATAACAAACAACCCAATTTAAAAATGGATAAAAACTTGAACATGCACCTTACCAAAGAAGATATACATGAATGTCAGATAAGAATAAGAAATTATGCTCCACATTATTTGTCATTAGGGAAATGCAAAAATAACAGTGAGAACCATTATGCATCTACTAGAATGGCAAAAATCCAAAACACTGACAGCACTAAGTATTGACAAGGATGTGGAGTAACAGGAGCCCTCATTCATTGCTGATGGGAATGCAAGATGGCACAGCCACTTTGGAAGACAGCTTGGCAATTTCTTACAAAACTAAACATACTCATGTGAATCAGCGATTGTGCTCCTTGGTAATTGCCCAAATGAGATGAACACTTATGTCTACACAAAACCTGCATGCAGATGTTTATAGCAGCTTTGTTCATAATTGCCAAAACTTGGAAACAACCAAAATGTCCTTCAGTAGGTGAATGGATAAATAAAGGTTGGTACATCCAGACAATGGAATATTACTCTGCACTGAAAATGAGCTATCATGCCATGAAAAGATATGGAGGAAGCTTAAATGCACATTACTAAGTGAAAAAAGCAAATCTAGAAAGGCTACATACTGTTTGATTCCAACTATGACTTTCTGGAAAAGGCAAAGCTAGAAAGAGAGCAAAAACTCAGAGGTTTCCGGTGTGGGGGCAGGGTTGCGGGGGAGCAGGGAGAGGGCAGCAGAGGGCAGCCAGGCCAGCAGGACAGGTATTTGCTTATTCATAGGTATGTTTGTTTGTCAGGCAAGGTGCTCAGGAGTCCTGGGGGTGTGTAAGGGGCCCCAGGTGCCTGAGTGGCATCAAGCTGAGGTCAGAGCTGTGAACCTATGAGGTGACTGCAGGGTGAAGCATAGGCCAGGGCAGGGTTAGGTTAAAAGTCATGAGCAAGATGGGCCATCATCATAGGTGTCTGTGCGCTTGTGCAGCAAGCTCAGGGCTGTGACTTGTGGGCATGGCATCCCTTCTGATGTGACACTCTGAGAAGGGCACACATCACTTCTGTGGCATTCTTGCCAAACATGAATAACCTCAGTCTAATCATGTGAAAATATGAGAAAAAACTAAAATACTACTGGTGTTCCTCAGCAAGGCCAGAGTCATTGTCCAATTGTCCTGAATCAGAGGAGACTACAGATACATGACCCCAGATCGGATCCTGGGTCAGAGAAAGGACATTCTGGGACAGTTGCTGAAAATTGGGTAAGGTCCGTACATTAATTAGTATTCTTGGATCACTGTTACTCCCCTGGTTCAAATCACGATACTGTTAAATAACACACTAACCTGGGAGGAGGCTGGGTGAAGGGTGTACAGCATTCTTTGTACTGTGTTTGAAAACAACTTTATTGAGGTATAATTTGCATACCATAAAACTTGCCCATTTTAGAGTATGATTCAGTGACTTTTACTAAATGTACAAAGTTGTGCAAACATCCCAATGTTGGGAAGAGTTAGGTTCCGTATTGCAGGGAAACTGGACAGAGTGAAACCTAAGTCAAGAAAGCAAGCAGGTTTATTACTCTCTGAATCAGAGTGACCCTAGCCTCTTATCTGACAGGCTCCAAGTGGTAGGGTTTCTTTTTTTGTGGTTTGCAAGGGGTTCTGGCAGGGTGAGCCATGCTAATAGGCACTGACTGACAGATCAGTAGTTACCTCTTCTTACTGGCTGGAGACACACACCTGTGGTAGTCAGACCCCTCCTCCTGCTAATGTCTGGCTTCCTGCCTGACACCTGTCATCCAGTTTTAGAACATTGACACCATGCTGTGAGCCCTAGACTAGTGGTCTGTTCTCTGTCTCTTGATTTGCCCGTTTGGAGATTTCATGTTAAGGGAATCATCCCATATGTGGTTTTGTGTGTCTGCCACAACTTAGCATAATGTTTTGAGGTCTGTGTACTATTTTAGTGGAACAATTGGTGAAATGCTTAGCGTCTGAGTTGGGCATGCTTGCAGTGGTCTATTGTACTGAAACTGTGGTTTTTTTTCAACATAACGGTTCTGTGGGCCTTTCGAGTCCCTAGAGGTCCTTCATGAGCTCAGCTTCCAGAATGTTCCTCAGGGTCACGTAGGGACTCTAGTACAGAGGGCTTACGTTCCAGGTCACAGAGGCTTAGGGAGGAGCTTTTTCACTTCCCTGTGATTCTTCCGGGCTGCCCAGGATGGGTGGGTGGCCTGGGCCTAGAGGGCCTCAGGTTGGACCTCTGTCAGCCTGACCGGGACCTCAGAGGCTGGGAAAGCTCAGAGGGTGGGTGAGCCAACTGAGGGGTTTGAGGGGAGCTCCAGGGGCTGAGCCCCCAGTTGCTGCCTGGACATCTGCCCAGGGACTTCCTCAGGAGCTGATGTTGGGCCCCAGCTTCCTGTTGCCAGGGCAGAAGGGGATGAGCTCAGAAGGAAGGATGTCCAGGCCTCAGGGGAAATGAGTCTGGCAGAGAGGAGAATCTGAACACCTGCAGACCCACACTCAGGCCCAAGACACACTAAACCCAGGAGCCCCGAAGATGTGTGGTTCAGGTGACCGCCTTCCAGGAGGCCTGGCGGGGGCACAGGCTGCGAGCAGTGGGCTGGGGTCAGGACAGGTTTCAGGGAGGAAAGGGGCTGAGTGGGCGAAGAGCAGGCTTGCAGTGTGACTGGCACCTGTTCCCTGGCACTCATCTGCTCCTTGGCCTCTGTCCCCAGCAGCTGGTTCCCTGGGGGTGATGATGGCAAAGGGCACTCACTGGGCTTTGGCCAGGCTATGAGAGGGGGAAAGGGGCTTTGGGGAGGCCAGCAGGCAATAAAGCCATGAGGCTGGATCGCAAGCTTGGGAGCAGCAGGTGCAGGGCTCCAGCAGTCACAGGGCCCTGACATGTGGCGGCCCTCCAGAGTGACCAGGCAGAGGGGTGCCAAGGCCTCATGGTGGCCCAGGGCTGGGTGCCGTAGCTCCGGCCCTGAAGACCCGTGGCCCTTCCCTCCCGCAGCACAGCCTGCGCTGTGGCCTTGCTGGCTCCTGCCTGTGCTTGTCTACCAGTCTGACTCTGCCGCCACCAAAGACCCACCTCCAACCAGCCTGAGCCAAAAGGAGAAGTGGCCGCTGTATTATAAAACAGATAGTCTGGCCAGCCAGGGGGTGTTCCAGGCAAGGTGGCCCCAGGGTTCCAGGACCTGAGCCACCTTGCTCCTCACAGCTGTGTGGCCCTGTGTTGGCTCCATCCTCTTCAGGGTGGCCAATGGCCCTAGATACCCTCAGAAATCTCCATCCCCACTCAGGGCTCCATTTCCCAAATTTCTAAGGAAATTTCCAGAACTGCGTCTCCCTGGCTTAAGTCAGCCTTAGCTCACAGTCAGTTTTGGCCCACATGTCCTTCCCACAGGCCTGTGAGGGAGGGAGGCAACTGCGCCCAGACCACAGGCCCAGAGTGTAGAAAGGTGGGCCTCCGAAGGAAGGATGCCAGGCAGTCAGAAATGGCAGGTCCAGCATCAGGGGCCCAGAAGACCATGGGCCAACCCATGGTGAGTGGGCTGACCCACCCTGCCAGGCCAGCCAGGTGGTCTTCAAGATGGCTCATGTGCCTGGAGCCCAGGAAGCTGTGAGGCTGGTGGGCTACAGGTTTCCTGGAAGGGAGCTGGTACTTGGTTGTGCCCAGGGTGGGCTGGGTGCTTGCATTGCCCCGCAGTCAGAGGTGTTCATTACAAAACAGCCCTGGTAGTGTACAAGTCGGGGTGTCAGGGCTGCGACCCCATGAGGATCCTGTGACCTGTGTCCAGGTGGGACAACTGGGGCAGGGTGGGCTCGGAAGGTGGCCCCTGGGTGGATTTGAGAATGAGTGGCAATGGGGGGGAAGTGGTGGCAGTGGGGGCTTCAGGTGGGGGGCCCTAAGTTCTTTACCAGACTCAGGACAAGGGGAAGTCTGGAAGGCCAAGGGGAACTTGCTGAGGGTGCTGGGCCCGGGGGAGGGACACTGAGTCAACATGGCAGTCTAACACACTGAGGCTGGAACGTGCTGGGGGGAGCGCCTGGGCTCTGCCAGTCCAGGGCTGGGCACAGACAGGGCAAGAGTGACTGAGAGGAAGTGGCCAGGCTCTCTGCAGCCAGATGCTGTGTCCTGCTCCGGCTCCATCTGGCTCTGGTTTCCGCCCCCTTAGCCTGACCAGGCTCTTGGCGCTCTCTGGCTGTGCTCATACCCCTGCCCCACACCCCCACACTGAAAAGGGGTGGAGAGAATGGGCCACTCTTCTCCGGGGCCAGCCTCTGCGCAGCACAGGGACTGAGAAGAGCTCTGCAGCTAGTCCTGCGCCGAGGCCTGACAGAGCTGCCTGCACCATGAAGGACGAAGTGGCCCTCCTGGCCACCGTCACCCTCCTGGGAGTCCTGCTGCAAGGTGGGCAGGGCCCTGCTTGGGAGGTGGTGGGCCTCAGACCCCAGTGGCCTGCCTCTGCTCTCCAGGCCCTGGGGGGCTGCCCAGGACCCAGGCCCAGGTGAGGAGCAGGGACTGGGGCTCACACTTTCCCGGAGTGGTAGGGAGGAAGCCCTGGGGGTGCCTGCAGGGTGAACTGTGAGACTCTGGGCAGAGACCAAGGCTGAGAGGGTGTCTGACCAAGGGGACATGCAACAAGATGGAGAAAAGCCACTGAGGGACGACTGGGGTAGGCATGCCAAGCACCTGGCTTGGGGCAGGGGGAGTGGGCCTCAGCCAGCAAAAAGAACCCTGGAAGAGAGCAGGTGGGCATCCCCTGTGGGAGCCGGGCTTTGCCTGTGTTTTGCAAGTCAAATGAAAGAGGAGCAAAGTCCTGACTCAGGGTGACCTGGCCCCTCCCACGGGCAGGTGCCCCAGTGACTTCGCCTCCTCCCCCCGACACCCAAGGGAGGGTGGAGGGGGACAGGGTGTCTCGGGGTCCCAGGCCCACACCCTGCCCTCCCCATTGAGCTGCGTGGACTCAGAGCAAACCCAGAGACGCGCGGAGACTGAAGGTCCCCTGGGGAGGGCTTCGCAGGGGCGTCGTGCCAAGGTCAGCCTGGAGACGGGAGGGAAAAGGGGCGGGGCCAGACGGAGGCTGCGGGCGTCGGGGAGGCCAGACTTGACTCCCGCCTCTTCGCTACCAGCCTACTTCTCCCTGCGGGTGATCTCGGCGCGCAGGGCCTTCCGCGTGGCGCCACCGCTCACCACCGGCCCGCCCGAGTTCGAGCGCGTCTACCGAGCTCAGTGAGCGTGGGGCGGGGAGCCAGCGAGCCCGGGGCGGGGCAGGGTCCGAGGCCCCCGGCCGGCGCCCTCATGCCGCCCCGTCCCCGCCGCAGAGTGAACTGCAGCGAGTACTTCCCGCTGTTCCTCGCCACGCTCTGGGTCGCCGGCATCTTCTTTCACGAAGGTCTGGTTGCGGGCAAGGGGCCAGGCACTGGGGCCCCGGGGGACCCGGCGCCAGCGGGCTCACCTGGCCCCCGCCCGTCCCTGCCAGGTGCGGCGGCCCTGTGCGGTCTGGTCTACCTGTTCGCGCGCCTCCGCTACTTTCAGGGCTACTCGCTGTCGGTGCAGCAAAGGTGAGAGAACCCGGCGGGGCTCCCGGGGAGACGAAGCGGCGCCCAAGAAAAGGCTGCTCGTGGGCTTGTGGGCGGGGTCTGAGCCGCCGGCGCCTGGGGACCAGGTGACTGGTGGGAGGCGGGCCTCTTTCTGGGGGACTGGTGGGCGGGCCCTGACGAAGTGGGCGGGGTAGAGGGCGTGGCCTCCCGACGCTCCGCCCCCGCCGAGCCCCGCCCGCAGGTTGGCCCCGCTGTACGCGAGCGCGCGAGCGCTGTGGCTGCTTGTGGTGCTGGCGGCGCTCGGCCTGCTCGCCCACTTCCTCCCGGCCGCGCTGCGCTCCGCGCTACTCGGACAGCTCCGGACGCTACTGCCCAGGGCCTGAGACCCAGGACGCCCAGTCGGCAGAGCGGGAGAAGAGCCGGAGCCTCCTGGAGGATGGGGGAGGGGTGCTGGCCCCCGTCCCAGTGTCCAATTAAAAGTGACCGTGACCGGACGCCTAATGAGCTCTCTGGGTCGGAGGGAGTCGCGCACAGCGGGCTTGGAGCCTGGAAGCGTCCAGCTCCTGGCCGCAGCAGTCGGGTCGGCGTTCTCGGGGTAAGGCCAAGGAAGGAAAGGGGCCTCCCGCCCCCCGGGCAGGGCTCGAGCCGGTCCCCATCCGCCAGGCGCTCAGCCCCCGGAGCTGGGTTCGCCCTACCGCCCCTCCCTGTGTTCAGCGTGCTCTTCGCCTGCCGCCGCCCCTCGCTCACCCCCAGCCGCCCTCTTCCTCCTCCCCTGGCCTTCACAACTGACACCAGGTCTCTAGAAGAGCACAGGTGTGCAGGCCGCCCTGCCGCGGAGAAGTGGGGACGACCACAAATGTGGTCATAGTCGAGATAGACTCTCAAGGAAAGGTCCGGGTGCCTTGGCGGGCCCGACCCGGGGAAGGCCTGTCCACCCGACAGAGCGCCCCTAAAGAGGTGACTTAGCCAGTCGGCAGGGAGAGAGATTCGCAGGCAGGGCAGCAGCGTGTGCAAAGGCCCCGAGGTGGGCGGGAGACCCTAAAATGTGTCAGAAACAGGGAGGAGGGTTAAGCAGGGCTTTGGGGACAGTGGACAAGGGCAGGGCTGAGACCCATGAAGGAGGATGAGGTGGCGGATGCCTTCGGCAGTTGGGACAGAATGATGGGAGCTAAGAGAACGCACTTAGGGTGGGGGGTGGGTTGGGGGGTTGGCTTTCAGCGATGGGATATGGATCGGACTCCATGCCGGGAGGCAGGAGGGACACATGGGCAAGCGGAGCTGGGGGGAGGTGGAGGTGGAGGTGGCGCCCAGAGGTGGCAGTCACTGGTGGTGTGGCCTGGCCTCTCCCACCAGCAGGAGGGAGCTCCCAGCACTCACACGGGAGGCACACAGTTCATTAACCCTTTATTACAAGTCACGCTCTTATAGAAGTATATGTGGACTTACGTGAAAAAATCAAATGTATCCAAGAATAAAAAACACAGCACATGTAGTAGTATATGCATTCCAGTGTTCGCGCCGGAGCAGCAGGCGCCCAGGAAAAAGCTCTTCTAAAACAACCTGGCTCCAGCCGGCCGGGTGCGGGCGGTTCAGGGCGGCATGGGCCAGCCTCAGGCACAGTGTGGGGGCCGCCTGCCTCCTCCCGCGGCCAGGCGGGCGGGGGCAGCACCAGCTCCTGGGACCTCCGGGCCAGCAGCGACCCCAGGCCGGTGAGCATGGCACCAGGCTGACCCTTCAAACTGGGCAGCCGCTCCTGGATCTCTCTGGGGGCAGCAGCGACGACCTCCCAGATCTCGGGGGGCTTCAGGGCCAGCCGGTGCATCCTCAGAAGCCCTCAGCTTACTCAGCCTTTTTCAGGAAGATCTGGAGAGGCCAGGTTCAGAGTCAGCTGGGGAGCTCTGTCTACCCCCCAACCCCCCACTGGCCGTCAGAATAGCTCCTCATCCAGCCCTGCCTCACCTCACTCAGAATGACCCACACTGGGGAGTCTGTCTGGATGGAGAGGCGTAGGGCTTCCAGGGGCCCGAAGGCAGGGTCCACCTCCCCTTCTGCCACACCCTTGTAGAAGGAGCCTGGGGGAGGGCAGCACTGAGAGGGTGCCCCAAGGCCCCAGCCCAGCCTCTCCCCCACCCACCCCCACCTGCTCCCAGCTCACCAATCTGGAGGTAGCCATCTGGGCTCCGCGGATACCGCAGGGTGGCTGAGCGGCCTTCTTGCAGGGCCTCCTTGTCAGACTGGGGGTTCTGGGGGCAAAATCCTGGACTGAAGCCAGCTGCTGTGGAGGGCTGGGCCTCAGGGCACACCCACGCTCTACCACACTCACATCAAAGGGCAGCACCTCCACAGATGTGTTGAAGAGCTTGTCCTCTGGGTGCTCGATGTTCCCGCTGCGAAAGAAGAACCTGTGGCCAGAGGGGCCTGTGAGCTGCCGCAGGAGTGAAGCATGGCGCTGCACGCTGCCCAGCAGATGAGACACCCGACCTGAGCCAGGAGTGCAAGAGGGGCCCTGGGGTGCTGGGCAGGCTGGACACAGCTGGGGGCAATCTCTGGGCCATGGCAACCAGGGCCTTATCTGTAGGGACGATGGTGACATGGGCACTGCCTGACAGTCTTTACAAGGCGGCTACTGCCATGAGCCCCATGTTCCAGGTAAAGAGATGGAGGCAATGCTGAGGTTAGGTAATGGGCTGGCGATCACTGAGGGGCACCTGCAGGCCCAGACATCTGTGGGGAGCCTGCACCCTGGTAGCCACCCTGCCCTCCTCCATGGTGCTGGCACTGACCGCTCCAGGCGCAGCGGCTGGAAGAAGCGGAAGCGGATGAAGTCCCCCGCAGCAGGCGTGAAGGCCCAGAAGAAATCCTCCCGGAGATAGGCCTTCTCCAGGGTGAAGTGCTGGTAGGTCTTGAGGCTCGTGCTCACCTCCGCTGGTGGGTTCACATGCTCCTTCCGCAGTGCCTGCTTCCCAAAGTCCTTGTCCTGCAGCCGAGGGACAGTGGTGCTAGAGCAGACCCTGGGCCTGCCCTGCCTCACCCCAGGCTCTGCCTGTACTTGGCCGGGCTCCAGGACAGCACAGCCCACCTTCAGTTTCTGGATCTTGCCCGCCAGCGAGGAGTGAGTGCCCACATGCTGGAAGAGGGATGGCTTGAAGCGGATCCGCAGGTTGGCCTTCTGCCGGTCACAGTGCTTCTGTGGAAGGAGGTGACAGCCTAGGGCTCAGCTCAGCATTGCCTCCCAGGACAGCATTTCTCCTTGTGCTAGGCATGTGGATGCCGACACGGTCCCTGCTGGAGGCTGCACCCCGCAAGGCCCCCCACCTGTTCCTGTGCAGCCCTGCTCACCGCGTCCTTCTCGGGGTTGCAGACTTTCACCCACAAGATATGGTCCAGGAGCCAGTCGATGGGCTTGTCCCGGTAGAACATGAGGATGAACTCCACAATCAGGCTCAGGTCCAGCGACTTGAACATCTTTCCTGGAAGCGGGAATGGGGGGAAAGGGTGCTCAATGGGCAGATCTGCCCTGCCCTTTGTCCTTACTCCCTGTGGGGGCCACTGGGGAGGGACCCCACAAACCCTGTGGACGGCTGCAGGCAGATGCGGGCACAGGGGGCAGACAGGGATGGTGAGCTGCAACCTCTCCTCGTAGAGGATGGGTGGGAACAGGCCAGGAGGGGCTGCAGCAGGCACCTCAGGCCAAGCTCAGAGCAGTACCCTGGGTAGTACTGGGGCCTGGGAACAGGGCAGGGCTGAAAGATGAGGACAGAAAGGCAGAAGGGGGATGACTGTGGGGCTCTGGCCAGGTGGGGGTGGGGGTGGGGGCACACCAATGAAGCCCAGCTGGGAGAACTCCAGGATCATCCAGTCCTCGGAGGGCTGCTGGAGTGCGAAGTTCTTCATGGTGCTCAGGTAGTTGGGCTTGGCCACAATGTCATCCTCCAGCTGCACCACAGTGGGTAGAAGGGGCTGCGACTCAGGGTGGGCACAGGGGCAGGGCAGGCCTCACCACCCAGGCCCAGTCAGGGCCCAGGGCCATTAGGGCAGGGCAGGGTCTCAGCGCTGACCTGCACGTAGTAGATGCCTTTGGACTGTGCGTACATCATAAGGAAGCAGTAATCGAGGTTCTGTTTGGTCCTCCACCTGCAGGCCAGGGGCAGGGGCCTCAGGAGCTCAGACTCCCCTCAATACACACATAGTGTGACCACGGCAGAGGCCACAGAGTGAACATGCCCTCCTCCCCACCCCATGCAGGGGTCTGCAGGGAAGTGCTTGGGACTCAGGCACAAACAGACTGGGTTCTTGGCACAGGGGGACAGGCTGCTGGGCATATGGGGATGGGTTAGTGCTAGTACCTGACTCTCTCCTTGGGGTCCCCAAAGGACTCTCGGAGGCGGGAGAAGTCAGGGTAGAAGTGGGGGGAAGGGGAGATGACCTCCAGGAGCCCGGAATGGATCTCCATGGGGAACCTGGGGGACAGGAAGGCCCTGTGGATGTGCAGCTTCCAGGCACCACAGCAGGGGCAGAACTGAGCTAACCAGACCATATCCCTTTCTTAAGGCCCACGGGGCAGACATCCCCTGATGCCACACCCATCCTCCTTTAGCAGTGAGGCTCCAGAGGGGCTCGGCCACCTCTATCTGCCCACCCCCTTTCAGCCAAGAGGGGAAGCAGCCTTTCCCACAAGGAAAAGGAACCATCTAGTGGGGAAGCCAGCACTTGCCTGCTCCACACCCCGCAGCCCTGCCTCCACTGGCTTTGTCAGGCTGCCAGTACTCACAAGGCTTTTATGTTCTCTGTCACCACCGAGGTGTACTGTGGATCGGTCTGTGGGGAGACCAAGCACCCTCCCTAAGCTGGGTTGCCACCCCAAAAGGCCTGGAAGGGGCTAGGGAAGGGAACAGACTTCAGATGACCCTGGATACGGAGGGAGTGAGTCCCCCACCCCGAGGGCCGTGGAAGCTAAGGTGCCTCCAAAAAAGCCCTTTGTGGAATGAGATGAGGCAGACTAGGTAACTGGCGCCTCCACGAGGGGGCGCCAAAACGTTTCTTTCTTTTTAACTTTTCATCCTGATAAATTTGTGAATGAAACTGACAGTTGAAATGATGAGAGCTTTTTCCTCTAGAATGTTGCTCTGCGTCCGTTTTGCCTCCTAGTTATTTTGTGCTGTGTGATCCCCTCTGAATATCCCCTCCACCGCCGCGCCGTGTCCCAGCACACTCGCCTCGGCGATCAGCACCACGATGACCGAGTCCTCCTTCTCCTGCGGGCTCAGCTCCGAGATGAGCGAGTGCAGCGTGTCCGTCAGGTACGAGTGCACTTCGCGCCGCACGCTGGGGATGCCCATCACCACCGACACTGCAGGAGGAGGAGGGGCGATACTGGGCGGGACGCCGGCCGGCCCCGCCCCCGCGCCGGCCCCGCCCGGCCCCGCCCCTACCTCCTGTGCGGCCCTGGCCCACGCGCACCGCCGGCTGCAGGCTGCTTTCTTTGGCCAGCAGGTGAGGCAGGTGGTGGAAGACGGTGGGCAGGCGCAGCACGTGCTTGTGCGAGCCGTTCCACGGCTTCAGTCGCGGATCCTCTGGGCAGGTGGGGAAGGGACGGGTCAGACAGCGCGGCCTGCGCTCAGCCCCGGCTCCCCTGCGGAGTCCCGCTTGGCGCTCACCGGTTAGGCGGCCCCAGGTGCGATTGCCGTCCGCGTCTCGCAGCGCCTGCCTCTCCGACACGGCCCTCTTGATCTCGTCCAGCACCAGGTTGAGCTCCTTGGAGCGCTTGAGGCTCTCCTGCTCGGCCGCATGCAACCGGTCACGCAGCGCCATGAACTCCCGCTGGTACACGTCCACCACATCGCCTGTGGATGGTATGAACGCTGTCACAAGGGGGCAGCCTAGAGCTGACCTACAACCCTTGAGGGTGCCAACACGTACATTTTCATACCCAGCTCTACGACAGCCTATCTACACCTGTTCCCGTTCTGGCCACATGCCAGCTACCTGGGGTTCCACAAGGGTCACTCGGAAGTCGCACTGACACTCACACTTTGGGGAGAATAGCCTCCTCTAGGGGATTAGCCCACTCCACTGCTTTCCCCCTACCCCATTTTTTCCTCCTTTGAGGCAGCATCTGAAGTGGGAGGGCTGCAGGATCACTTCTAGCCCCAGACCGGCTCCTGTCCACGCAGTGGCTCCCAAAGCCCCCTCCTGCTTCTCCTTGCAGCATCCATCTACTCCATCCAGGAGACAAGATGACCAAGGTCCCATGCAGGGCACAAGGACCTCACCCTTCCACAAGGCGCTTCTTAAACTCCCAGCCTTCTTCCTGTCCGTCCCCTCAGCTTCTGCATCTTGCCCCCCCACTGCCCTGCACAGGGATCAGAGCAGCCCCACCACAAGGCTCTATGGATAGACACCCTCCCTGGAGTCCACCTCCCATCCTCCTGGTAGGCCTGAGCTCTGGGTGCCCATCTGTCACTGTCCCTAGTGGGCCCTGGTTGCTCATTTCTGCACTTGGCACCAGCTCTGAAATCTGACACCAGCCCCAACGCATGGCTGCTGCAGTAACAGCACCCACGGTTCACAGGAGCACCCTAGTCCAGGGCCACTCAGTGAGTCAGTGACAAAGAGGGGACACAACTCTGAATGCCCTGAGGCCTTCTTCTCTGGAGACCTGTGCTAGGCTGGGGCCACCTCAGAGGACCTGCATGTCACCCCAGGGGGCCCAATGTCAGTATCTCCAGCTGGGTACTTGCTGCGAGCATTAGGGGTGTAGGCGGGGCAGGAGCGGCACAGGTGGGGCTGCCTGGCAGTGGAGGACAGTCCCCAGGGTGCCAAGTACCTGGCTCCATTGGTCTGACAGGGACCCACTGCCAGAGTGAGACAAACATTGTGCCTGCCTGGGGCCAGTGCAGCCAGGTCCCGCCGGGCTATGCATCTGAGGCCTTTTCCAGTCTCACCCATGCCACCCTTACTGCCCTCACATACAGCTCCTTTCCCTTGTCTAGCATCTGTGCCTTCACGTGTGTCACCTCTGTCTGGGATCCCTTTTCTCTCCTGGGCCTAATGAAAACCCATGTAGCCTTCAAGGCCTAATTTCAAAGTCTAGTTTCCCAGTCTAAGAAGGCTCCCAGACCTCCCCTGCCACCACCAGGGGCTTTTCTTGTTCCTTGATCCCTGGTGTAGGTGTGGCTGCCCACAGCCCAGTGCATTAAAGGTCACAAACAAGGCAAAGGTGCCTCACCTTGGGATGCACCACCTTGCGCAGTGGGTCTAAGTGCAAAGTCCCAGGGGAAGAGGAAGGCGAGCCTCTAGGCAGGAGGAGGCGAGGACGGCCAAGCCCGCCCTCCACACTCCGTTGGCTGCAGCCTCTTTTTGGACACCCTGCCCTGCCCAGGGCCTAAAGGCCAGGCCACTCCAAGCCTCAGAGCTTGGGGACAGCCCCTCGCAAGGGAGGACAGAGAGAGTTGGGTTACAGGATCTCTGAGGCTCTGCACTGGGTTCTGGGCTGGGTTCCCCTGGAAACCTGACCCCTTGAGTGGAGCCAGCCACCCCAACACACACACCCGCCCAGCTTGGTTGGGGGGCATCAAGGCCCCAGGAGTGTTCTGGGGCCTGGAGGGGCTGAGGCCCCACAGGTGGAGTTCAAAGCTGTTTCCATGTGGCAGGTGGCCTCTCTCCTGTCTGCCTGAGTCCCTGCTGCCAACCCTAGTGTGGGGAGCCTCCGAGTCCTGCAGGGGCAGCCCCTGTGCCGCTGGCCAAGCCCAGAGCAGCCCCCTGCTGTGGGACCCCTCCATGAGGGGGACAGTGGGGAAAGAGGGAGGCCTCCAGACCATTCTGACTGCTGCCACCTCCCTAGGCCTCTCTGTTAAGCTGGCTGAGCTCTGTCCAACCTTAGCCTACCTCAGCCAGGCTGTGTGGGCAGAGGTAGGCACCAGTGCCCTGAATCACCCTGGTCACCAGGGCCTGGGACCAGCCTGCTCCGTATGCTAGCCTCCCTTCTCAGGGGCCTCCCTCTACCTAGATCCTGACCTTCCTGTTTACCAGGAGGTGATGGGCCCCGGGGGTTTGTGGGCCTGGCTCTGGCCCACATAGACCTGTCATTTCCCTCAGTGCTGTAGGTTCTGTCCCTCCAGTCTGACCCTGCTGTTGCCCTGTCCACTGTTTGCAAGGTCCCCAGCTTGACCCTCATCCCTGGCTTCTCTGGTCATGGGGTCTACTCCTCTTGCTTGTGAAAGCCAGAAACTCAAACTCTGTGGCTGCCTTCCCATGGGCTTATGCCAGGGCTCTGCCAATTCCATCCTGACATCCCGCAGCCTTTGTGGGCTGGGTGGCAGGGCTGGGTGGTGAGTGTGCTGGGAAGGCAGCTCAAGTTGGAAGGGTTTGCAAAGGCCTGGGGAGCACCTGGCCTCTGTGGGGTGGAGCTAAGGCAGAGCTTTTATCCATACCTTCCCACCCCAGGGAGATGGAGGGGGGCTGGCCCAGGTGCAGGTAGCCCCAGGGAAGGACTGCAGCTGCAGCCACAGCACTGAAGGTTCCCTCCGCCTCCCCCGCAAGCAGCCTAATCAGGTCTCCAGAGGCCCACTGAAGATAGTCTTCCCCCTGGTTCCCTCTCAGTTGAAAAACCAGATTTAAGAGCCACGCTGGGGCACAGACCTGTGACTTGTACTTAGGGAAGGGAAAACAGGCTCACAGGCAGGTGCCAGGCCCCAGAACATCTTCAGCTGGGACAGGCGCAGGGAGAGCAGCAGCTCTTCACCCCGTCTCCAGGCCGTGCCCTCACTCTTACTGTGGGTAGGGCTGCTGAAGCCAGGCTGCCCAGATGCTCAGGAGGACCTGTGTGGCTGAGGCTGGCCCCCTGGAGGGTCTGCTGTTCTCCCTGGGGACAGGCCTTCAGCAGATGCTTGGCTGAGGGCTACAGTCTGAATGCTAATGGAACTGTTGTGAAAATTTGGTCAAGCTGGATATGAAAGTGGGCCCCAAACCTATATCCAGGGTCTGTTTTGCCAAGGCCTACATGTCCTTCCTGGCCCTTGGCCCTGGGCTTTCAGGATGCCTCCTTCTTCTCTGGCTCCCTGCCCACCTCCTCCCTTCCCTATAGATCCGAGTTACTCTTCCCTTCCCCTAAGAATCAGTGCCTGCACCAGCCCTGCCCTGAGCTCCTCACTTGCTGAAAACTGGAAGCCAGGGTCTAGTCGGGCCTCAGACTGGCTTAGTCTGGCTTAGGCATGAGCTTAACACAGTCGCATACATGTAACAATGAGAAATGTTCACAGAAGAGCCCGGATTTGGGTGTCTCTTGAGGCCTCAGAAGACCTGGCCCTACTGGGCCTGCAGAAAAAATGGTAGGCTTTTGACAAGGAAGGCCCAGGTCACCCCATCTCACAGGCTCCTGGGCTTCCATGAGGGCCCCTGTGTCCAAGGCTCATACTTCTTTGGTTGGGGTGCTCTCCTGTTCCCCAGGCCCTTCAAGTGCCAGCCTCCTAGATGCTCCCCTCAGGAACAGTGGGCCTCAGATGAAGCTACTGGTAGCCCCCTCACTCTGCTATTCCCAGAGACTGGCTCCCTGTGGTTTGCCAGGCTCCCAGAGAAGGGTCTTGCCCTCCCCACAATCTGAGCAATGTGCTCCAGCCCATTAGATATAGCCCCACCTTGGCATTCATGCCAGTTTGTTTACATGGCCACTCTCCCAGAGTCCAAACTGCCATCCCCTCAGTGACACATTCCACCTTCAGAGAACTCTACCCCAGCTGTGCCAAGCCCTAGGGATCTCCCCTCAGAGTCCCTGGAGCCCTAAGGCCAGCCCAGGCCTCCACCCAAACAGGAGGACTGAGGTAGGCAGGGGCCAGGTGGGACCTTTGGGGTTTGGAGGGCTGGGAGGGCTGCAGCTCCTCCCCCGCCCTCCTCCCCCAGCCTCACTTAGCACAGGGTTGGGGCACAGGGAAGCCGAAGGTGGGAAGGAGGTAGAGGGTCAGCGGGCCTCAGCCTAATCCCATTTAGGCCTCCTGCAGGAAGGCCAGGAGGCAGGAAGGAAGCAGCTCTTCCCCGTTGCCTCTGGTGCTGCAGGCTGGTGGACAAGGCCTGTGTGGCCCCTCAGCCCCAGCCACTCCAACAACAAGCGACTCCAGCCACTGCTGGGCCCCAGAAAGTGTGCTGGCTAGACTCAGAGGGCTCTGGTGGTGGCGGGTTAGCCTGACCAAACTTCAAGTGTGTGAGGTGGGTTGGGAGGGGGCAGAGGCAAATAAGTTAACTGCAGCCGGCTGCTCAGGAGGCCTCCCTCCGCGTTTCCCAGGCCGCAGCCACAGGAATGCTGTCCCAGCAGCCCAGGTCCCTGCGGAGGAATCCTGGGGCCAGGTGCCACAGAGGAGGGCTGCAGAGGCCCCAGGGGGCAGCTCCCCCAGTGGGCTGCGGTGCAGGGCACTGCCTAGTGTCTAGCTGCTCCCTCGCACCTGTCTCAGGAACAGAGTACCTGCTCTTGTCCAGGTGCCTGGAGCTCGTACTCGAGGAACCACCTAGCCACAACCACCTCTGTGACCTTGTGTCTCTGTCCCCCAACTCCGAGGTCCCCAGTTCGCCAGCGGGAGCGACCAGCCCCCTGGCATCGGCATAACTACTCATGGAGGCCGGTCCCGCGGTCCTGAGCGCCACAGCGGGCACCCGCCGGCCGCTCGGCCCAGGCCAGGCCGGAGACTCGTTATTCGGGAAGCAAACAAGTGGGGGCGAGGAGGGGAGGGGCGCCCGCGTCGGCTTCCGGCCGCCTCCCGCGGCCACTGGCCGGACCTGGCCGGACCCGCCCGGGCCGCCCGCGCCCAGGTGCGGGGTCGACTCGGGCGGCCGACGGCGGAGGAAGGGGCTCACCTTTCTGGCCGCTGAGCGCCGCGTACCAGGAGAGCGAGAGGAAGGCGCACAGGCAGAAGAGCAGCAGCGTCAGGAAGGTGCCATTGCGGAGCCTCATCTCGGGTGCGCGGCGGGCGCCGGCGGGGCCGAGGCCGCATGGCCCGGGGGACCGGGGCCCGGGCGCGGGGGCCGGGAGGCGGCGGGGGCCCCGGCCCCGGGGCGGGGAGGGCTGGGGACCCGGGGCCGGGCGGGGCTGCGGGCGGGGCCGGGGACCGGGCCGGGCGCCGCGCTGACAGATCCTCCGGGGCGCGGGGTGCGCGCGGCCTCGGCTCGGCGGCTGGGCCCGGCCGGGCTGGGCTGGGCTGGGCGGCGAGAGCCGCGGCCCGGCCTGGATCCAGGACCGCCGCGGAGTCGGCAGCGCAGGGCGGGGCGGCCTGGATTTAAAGGGGCCGCATCACCGGCTGCCACCTCCAGCTCCGCGAGGGGGCGGGGTGGGGGACCAGCGCCCGGAATCCCGGCCGCGTTGCTCGGGACAGCGGCCCCTGCGCCCGGGCTTCTGGCCGCCTCCGGTAGGTTGGGGCTGGGGCCTTCGCGAGTGCGGGTGCGGTGGAGGCGGCTCCCGGGGCCCTTCCTGGTAGCATCGCCATTATGACCCCCTAGCCCCGGATCCGGACCGCACCGCCGTTTACTCCGAGCCCCTCGGCCCCTTTCCCAGGTGGAGGCGGTGGGAGCGGGTTAAGTACGGGGCTGGAGCTGGCGTTGCTCGCTCTGTTGCCCGCACCGACTCCCACGGGCACTTCCCCTCCAGGACTTTCTCTAGCAGGCCAGATAAAGGCGTGCTAGGCCCGGTGTGGCACTTCTGCTCGGTGAAGCAGGGATAAAGTGCCGTTATCAGGAGTGGAAGAGTCGCTGTATGTGGGTGTTGGCACGGTGACCAGCCCAGAGCGGTGTGACCTCTCGGATGCCAGGCGCGGGTGGACGGAAGGCAGGCGGGACGGGAGGGTGAGGCGGGCCGCGGCCCCTAATGGTCTCGCACCTGCTGTCCATTGCCGGGCGCTTACACCTTCATTCTTTCCCTAGTCCTCTGTGGAACCAGAACAGCAGGAACAATAAAAGTATCCATCCGAGGGTGGGGCAAGCATTTGGGAAGTGCCCTTGCCCACTTCCCTGCTCAGGCGTGGTCACAGTTGGGGAGTCCTGGTTCCCAGCCAGGCCCCAGGGGGGTGGGGGTGGGGAGCTGGTGGGAGCGGCCTTCCCGGGTGGGCTCATTGTGGAAGTCGCTGGGGATGTGTCTTCCTCTTCTGGCCGAGGCCACAGCTGGGGCAGGATGGAAGCCCTGGAACGGGGTAGGGTCTGGGCATTCACCTCTGTAGAGGCATGTTTCCAGGAGCAGGTGAGGCAGCGCCAGTGGCTGAGGGCCTTCATCCTGGGACCTGAGAAATGGCCTGTGCTCCTTTAGGCCTGATTCCAGAGCTGACAGAGCTGCCAATGAACTTTGTGAACTGAGGCCTGGCCTTGTCAGAGCCTTCTGGAGGAAACTCTTGTTTTGTGTTCCTGTGTTTTCACAGGCCTGTCTTGGCAAGGAATAATGTTTTTTCACTGGGACTGTGATACAAAGGGTTTTTAATTTTTCCAAATGTGTATTTAAGTTTCAAAGTGAATTGTTTTAAGGGAAATTATTAAACTACTAACAATTAAGGAGATGACCGGTCAGTGACTAAAGTTTGGAAACTCATCTGAGTTCCCTCCCTCCCACACTCTGACTTTGTGGAGGAGGAGCAGGGATGAGGGAGGCCCAGGATGGGGGCAGAATTCTGCCCTGCCACCTGGAGAGTCCAGGGCCAGGAGGCAGGTGGGAGAAGGGTGGTGACTGACTGGGGAGTGTGGGGCCCCGGTGCTGGAGAGTGGGGGAGGAGCAAGCAGGAGTAGGCTGGAGAGGGTCCCAGGCCGTGGAAATCAAGCAGTCTTTTCAGATACCCTGGCCAGGCCACCTTTCCATGCCTCATCTGCATGGTGCTATCAGAATCCCAGGAGGGGGTTCTCTGGGCCACCAGCCACACCAGGTCACACACACAGCACTTGGGCGGCACCACACCTGACTGTGCTGCTTGGATTGTACCCCTGGGAAAGAAGAGATATCCCAAACACAAGCTGGGGCTACCGCCAAAAGGGGCCTGGAGGTGGGGTGGTCGTGGACAGAGTAGAAGCCCTTAGCCCACTTTGTTTTCCTGATTTTCTGGGACACCCCTTAGAGGTGGCTCATTCTTCCACCCTTCACAGGGCTTTTTAACCTGTGATCCAGGGTTCCAGAACTGGGGAGGTCCAGGAGCTAAGGGAAAAAAATCCATCTTTATGTTCACGAACCTGTAACAGACACTTGGTGTTTCCTTCAGTTACAAATGGAGGCAGCAAGGTCCCGTTGAAAAATGAGCAGTACTTAACGACTGTGACACAGAAATCACAGGGCTTTTCACTGCCACTCCGGGTGTTGCAGATACCTGGAAATAGCCATTGCACACTCACTACCACTTGGTGTTTCTGCCTCTGTATCTTACAATTTAATGAGTTAATAAAGAACTCCAGGTGTTTCTAGATCACAAATTTGTTTTTGTGTTTTGATATTTGTATTTCAACAGTCCTTTTGTAATGCAATATACTTTTTTTTTTGGTATCATTACTCTACAATTACATGAGGAACATTATGTTTACTAGACTCCTCCCATCACAAAGTCCCCCCACATACCCCATTATAGTCACTGTCCATCAGCGTAGTAAGATGCTATAGAATCACTACTTGTCTTCTCTGTGTTGTACAGCCCTTCCTGTGCCCCCACACACATTATGTGTGCTAATAGTAATGCCCCCCTTTTTTCCCCTTATCCCTCCCTTCCCACCCATCCTCCCCAGTCCCTTTCCCTTTGGTAACTGTTAGTCCATTCTTGGATTCTGTGAGTCTGCTGCTGTTTTGTTCCTTCAGTTTTTTTCTTTGTTCTTATACTCCACAGATGAGTGAAATCATTTGGTACTTGTCTTTTTCCACCTGGCTTATTTTACTGAGCATAATACCCTCTAGCTCCATCCATGTTGTTGCAAATGGTAGGATTTGTTTTCTTCTTATGGCTGAATAATATTCCATTGTGTATATGTACCACATCTTTATCCAATCATCTACTGTTGGACACTTAGGTTGCTTCCATTTCTTGGCTATTGTAAATAGTGCTGTGATAAACATAGGGGTGCATATGTCTTTTTGAAACTGGGCTCCTGAATTCTTAGGGTAAATTCCTACGAGTGGAATTTCTGGGTCAAATGGTATTTCTATTTTGAGCTTTTTGAGGAACCTCCATACTGCTTTCCACAATGGTTGAACTAATTTACATTCCCACCAGCAGTGTAGGAGGGTTCCCCTTTCTCCACAACCTTGCCGACATTTGTTGTTGTTTGTCTTTTGGATGGTGGCAATCCTAACTGGTATGAGGTGATATCTCATTGTGGTTTTAATTTGCATTTCTCTGATGATTAGGGATGTGGAGCATCTTTTCATGTGTCTGTTGGCCATCTGAATTTCTTCTTTGGAGAAGTGTCTGTTCAGATCTTCTGCCCATATTTTAATTGGATTATCTGCTTTTTGTTTGTTGTGGTGCGTGAGCTCTTTATATATTTTGGATGTCAACCCTTTATCGGATCTATCATTTATGAATATATTCTTTCATACTGTAGGGTACCTTTTTGTTCTATTGATGGTGTTCTTTGCTGTACGGAAGCCTTTCAGCTTGGTATAGTCCCATTTGTTCATTTTTTTCTAGGAGTTTTATGGTTTCATGACTTACATTCAGGTCTTTGATCCATTTCGAATTTACTTTTGTGTATGGGGTTAGACAGTGATCCAGTTTCATTCTCTTGCATGTAGCTGTCCAGTTTTGCCAACACCAGCTGTTGAAGAGGCTGTCATTTCCCCATTGTATGTCCATGGTTCCTTTATCGGCAATATACTTTTGAAATGTATTTTCAAACATGGTTGTAGACAGGGGTCTTCTGTCTTCTCCAGATGCTACCTGTGTCTCTGGTGCAATGAGTTTGGAAGCCCACCCAAAACCTCACCTCCTCCCTCCACTGGCCTTCTTTCCAAGGATGCCTTATTCCCACATTCATTCATAAATGTTTTGAGTGTCAGCACACGTATGTCTATGTTGCTGGTGACTCAAGCATGTCTGGCACAGCTGAACTTCATATTTCCAGCCTGCCTTGTAGTGACTGTCACTGAATTGGGAACCCTAGAGAAGGCATGGGATGTATGAAGATGGTGCTTCAGTACTCTTGGATACAACTGACCAAGATCAAAATCAACTGGTTTAAGCCATCTCATGATCCTGCATTAGCCTGCAGGGACGCAGAAGCTCAGATGCTGAGATCAGGCCTTGATCTCTCCTGCTCAGTGATGGCCTACCTCGTCAGCAGGCTCCTGCTTCCAGGCCCCAGAGGGCATTTGATCAGCCAGCTTGGGTTACATGCCCATCCGTGACCCAAGGGGCTACAATACTCTAGATGGCCAAGCTTGAGTCATGTGCCTACCCCAACCTACTCACAATGCTGGGTAAAAATGAATCCCCAAAGGAAAATTTCCATCCAAAAATAGGGAAATTGAGCAGGGCAATGTGAATGGGGGAATGCATATAAAATCCTGGAGCCAGGGCCTTAGCCCCCTTCTTTCCACTGGAATCTCAGCCCCTCCTCTAGAATTGCAGAGGCTGAGGGTGGTGGAGCGTGGGTCCCTACAGCCCAGTGGGGGGATGTGACCTTCCCAGTAGCTGTGACCCACACCCTGCCAACTTCTCCCCACCTGACATGCTTTCAGTCAGGCTGCAGTGGCCGCTGATAAGAGTCCTGACAGGAGTACCGCCATTTTGAATAAGCCCACCAACCATGACAGACACTTAGGTTTCATTTTACTTAGGCCACAAGCATTTTCTGGAGGGTACGTCAGCAAGCCACAAGTTCGCCCGTTCCCCAACCCACCCCCTCAAAAGCCCGCCAAAAAACCCTGCCATAAAAAGCCTCTTAGCTTGTGAGAGAGGCCTTCTTTGTTTTGCTGGCCAGAATAGAGGGTCCCTCTCAGATTTAGCAATAAACCTGGTTGGACTGTGGAGTTTGCGTCCCTTATTTTCCTTTTATCTGGTGTTGAAACCCAGGAGCTGAGAGCAGGAGCTCCTTTGCAGCCTAGGAAGCAGTGGGCAGCGGGACTCCACCCGGGGTAACGCCCGGATGCTGAGAGCCTCCTGTGTCTCACCCCGTTTCCCTTCCCTTCCTCACCCCAACACCCTCTCACGAACTCCAGCCCGGGACCGTCCTCCAGACCTCAATCTGCACATCCACCACCGGCCACTAATCCACCGTCATTCCCAGGAGGGTAGGATTCTGGCCTCATCGGCTTTCTCTGGGCGCCCCGATAAAGTCGACCCGCCGTCCCCTTTCCCTTCCTCTCTGTTCTCCGTTGAGAACACCATAACGAATGGGGGCCTCCGGCACGCTGACCGGGGGACGCCTCCTCTCAGCGGGCAGGACAGTCTCGTGCGGCTCCGGGAGCCCACGGACTCCGGCTGGGAGAACCGATCGCGGGGAGACGTCCCGGGGGCCTGTTTCCCAGCCTCGGTCACTTTTCTCACCCCTCCCAAGATGGGCAATTCTCCCTCAAAAACAGCGGGAGACACCCCCCTCACTCTCTCCTATATAATCTTTCACCCCACTTCCGTTACAAACTCGGTAACAGGTCACGCTGGCCAGCTGAGGGCACTTTCGATTTCCAAGTTCTCCGGGATCTTGACAACTTCCTCCAGAAGCCTGGCGGACAGTTAGGGGGTCCGTCTGTCCAAGCCTCCTTCCACTCCGCGAGCAGCCCTCCCTTTGTTCCTCCCTTCAGATCCTTCTCGCCAAACAGAAACCCCCTGACTCTCCTCCCGCTGAACAAAACCCCCCTAAAGTTGTCCTCGTCGAAGAAACTCCCCTCCTCCGCACTGACAACATCGCGCCTTTCCCCGCCTCCTCCCTGCGCGGCTGGCCAGCTCGCCCCCGGCCCTCCTCCTCCAGCTCAGCGGCCTCGGCGGACTCCGGGCCCCTCGGCCGCCGGCTCCCTCCCCTCCGCCTCCCTGGGCCCGCCCCTTGCCCCTCCCCTCCGCCCCTTGCCGCGCTCAGACACGCCTCCCGCTCCCGGTCCCACCCAGCACTCCCCAGACCGCTTCTCACCCCAGACTGCCCCTCCGGGCGGCAGCTGGCATCGAGGCCCGTTCGTGTTCACGTCTCCTTTCCAGTGGATGATCTGGAGGAGTTGCTGGACCCACGGGCCGGGAGACTGCCCCTACTCAGCAGGAAGCAGTTACAGAAGAGTGGCCGACACCCACTTTTCCTCGAAAGAAAGGGTCCACATTCCTTGAGGGTTGAATGAGGTGGGGCAGAGACATGGGACAAGCATCGTGATGAACTTTTCCTGCCTAAAAGAGGGTATTGAACAAAAGATACAGTCCTCAGAAAATCCTGATAAATTCAGAGAAGAGTTCCTCCTTGTTACTCAAGCGTTCGACCTCACTTGAAGGGACATTTACCTCATCCTCTCGCCCACCCTCACGGATGACAAGAGGGAAAGCGTTTGGCGTGCGGCCGAAAACAATGCTGCCAGCACCCTGCTAATCATGCTCCGGCAGTTCGAGGGGTCCCCAGGGCTGAGCCCCAAAACCCCGAGTGGACATACCCACTCGCTGACCCTGTTGGGGCAAGTCGTGATCACGTGATCACTTGCCTCCGGGCAGGGATAGAAAGAAGTAAAAATAAACAGGTCAACTAGGAGCGCCTCAAGGAGGTTACCAAGGGTGCGGATAAAAACCCAGACCTCCTAATGAACGCCCTTTCAGAAGCCATGATCAAATGCACAAACATCAGCCCTAACTCCCCTGAGGACCCTATTCTCCTACACTTCCACTTCATTTCCCCGTCTTTCTCAGATATTTGCAAAAAGTTGCAAAAATTAGAAAATGGACCCCAAATACCCCCAAAAGAGCTTGTAGACCTCGCCTTTAAAGTTTTCAACAACCAGGTTGAGGAACAAAAAAACTTAGAAAGAAAAACAGGCTAAAGCTGAATATGAGATTCTGGCCTCCTCCCTAGTTCGACCTCGCGCTGACAAGCCTGCAAAAGGCTCCACCCCACACCCGCCCAGCAGCTATTTTCACTGGGGCAGTCAGGGCCCTGGGGCAAAAGCTTGCCCTAATCCCAGGCCTCCTACAGAGCGGAGTCCGAACTGCAGACAGTGGGGTCACTGGACGATGGATCTCCCTCTAAGGAAGTCAGCCCCCCTCCTTGAGTCCTCTCCCCTCCAGTGACCGCACACATCTAGGGAGGACCAGGAGGCCCTCGTGGCTTTGTTTTCAGTGACCGACTGAAGCGGGCTGGATCCCAAGGCCCCCTCCACGACGACACCAGCGGATCCACGGGTGACAATGGTAATGGGCTGTAAGGCAGGTGTCCTTTCTGGTCACTCGGGGGCCAGCCTCTCTGTGTTTACTGAATATTCTGGGAACTTTGCCCCCTCCTCTGTCTTGGTTGTTCGGATGAAAGGCATAATAGAAACCCCAGTCCAACCCCCCACCTTTATATTGTTCCTTGGGCCATATTACTTTCACTCATTCCTTTCTGGTAATCCCCCACTGCCCCACACTCCTTCTGGAAAGAGATACTCTCCGCCACATGGGGGCAGCCTTACACATTCCCTCCCTCCCCTCGGAACCCTCCCTCATTCTCCCAATCATACCTCCTGAAGAGGCCCTCCCCTCTGAGGTGGTACAGCTTATTAAATCACAAGTTGACTCTATTGTTTGGGACACAAAAACCCTTACATAGCCTCACACCACCAACCTCTCAGAATAGCCCTGAGAGACCCTACTCGAGCTGTCGCAGTTAACCGATACCCCCTGAGCCCCAAGGGCCATCTTGGCCTCCAGCCCATCATCAACCACCTTCTTAAGCCCCAGATACTCATCCCTACCCACTCCCCCCACAATACTCCCATCCTTCCTGTAAAAAAACCTGATGGCTCCTTCCGATTAGTCCAAGATCTCCCAAAGATTAATGAAGCTGTTGTTCCCACCCACCCAGTAGTCCCCAACCCCTACACCCTCCTCTCCCATATCCCCCTTCAGTACTCATTATTTTATTGTCCTAGACCTCAAAGACGCCTTCTTTACTATTCCCCTCAGCCCTGATTCCCAACAGCTTTTCACCTTCCTCTGCACAGAACCCATATCTCTGTTCACCCAACAACTCACAGGACTGTTCTTCCCCAGGGATTTTGGGACAGCCCCCACTTCTTTGGCCAAGCACTAGAAAAGGACTCCAATCTCTCAACCTGGCCCCTAGCTGCCTGTTCCAGTATGTTGATGACCTCTTGCTTTGCAACCCCTAAATAAAATGACTCTATATCCCACACTATCTCCCTCCTTAGATTCCTAGAAAAAAAGGATACCATGTCTCAGAATGCACAGCTCAGCTGGTACAGCAAAAGGTCACATACCTTGGTCTTGACCTCACCCCTACCGCTCTCTGCATACTTACCTTCCAAAAACAAGGTATTAATAATCTCCCTTTCCCTACTGCAAAGAGAGATCTTCTTTCCTTCCTGGGGCTTCTTAGCTATTTTAGACTCTGGATTCCAAATTTCTCACTCACTGCAAAACTCCTTTACAAGGCCTCCCATGGGGAACCCCAAGAAAGGGTGCCAGAGACATTCTCAATTCCTGCTTCTCTCTGGGCCCCCAAGTGAGCACTCCTCAAGGCACCTGCTTTGGCCCTACCCAGTCCTAACAAATCTTTCTTTCTATTCTTAACTAGCAAAAAGGGGCAAGCATTAGGACTACTCATACAACCAGCCAGGGACTCCCTCCAGCCTGTTGCCTGTTTGTCCAGACAATTCGACCTTGTGATAAAAGGCTGGCCTCTCTGCTTACAGGTCCTGGCGTTAGCTATGCTCCTTATCCCCAAAGCCCAAAAATTGCCCTCCACCAGCCCCTATAAGTACACTCCTCACACAACCTCTCCAACCTTCTTAGCCCCCGGCTCTAACCCTTCTCTCCCGGGCCCAAGTCCAGGTCTTACACTCTCAGCTTCTACAGCCCTCGGTTACCTTCTGCTGCTCTTCTGTCCTAAACCCTGCCACCTTCCAGTACCTAATGGCCCAGACTCCACCCCCAACATGAGTACACTGAGCTCCTTGATTTCACTCTCACCCGCTTCCATCACATGACCTCAGAACATATTCTGGGGTCTCCTGTCTGTTTATTGATGGGAGTACTTCAAAGGCCACCCCCTCCCAGGCAGGGTGCACATCACTAAGGGCTGTCATGATAGCCAGTCCTCCTGCCCTCCCTGAGAAGTAACAGAGGTGGCAGCCCTCCCCACGGGGATGACCTCACAGCAGGCAGAACTTATCACACTCACCAGAGCTCTTACTCTGGCAAAAGGTAAAACTATCAACATCTATACAGACCCCAAATACACATATAATATCCTGCAATCACATGCCCAGATCTGGCACAAGAGAGGACTCCCAACAGCAAAAAACATCCCTATACAAAATGGACCCCTAATTCAAGATCTCCTAGAGGCAGCATTTCTACCCCATAGACCTACTGTCATTCATTGCAAGGGCCATCAAAGACCTAACTCACAGGATAAAAATTTCAGACACATCATTCATGGAAATAATGAGGCTCATAGAGTAGCAAAACAAGCAGCTATCAACCCTCTCTCCATTCCCTGCTTCCTGATCCCTCTTATGCCTACTTGCCCCAAGAATTAGCTCTACTCCAAGCACAGGGGGCACTCCAAGGACAATGGTGGTTCCTCCATGGAAACCTGGTCCTTCCTGAAGGCTTAGAAAATAAATTCCTTTCATCTTTCCATGACTAGTTCCATGTCAGATCATTCCCTCTGCTCCAACTCCTACAGACCCACAGACATCCTATTCCTGGTCTCAGGACCTCCCTACAGACGATTATCACCCAGTGCTCCATATGCCAAACCACCAACCCTCCAACCCTTAACAGCCTCAGACCTCCCCCCTTTCCTACCCATCAGTTCTGGTGATCCCTCCCTGGCACTGACTGGCAAATAGACTTTACCCATATACCTCCAGTAAAGAAACCAAGATACCTCCTTGTCCTGGTTGACACCTTCTCCGGATAGATAGAGGCCTTTTCCTACATTATACAAAAGATCCTCCAGAGCAGCACATATTCCACTCACTGAAATCATCCCCCGCTTCGGACTCCCAGCTTCTATTCAAACCAGTAACAGACCTGAATTCACCTCCCAGATCACCCAACAGGTGGCCTCTTCCCTAAATATAACCTGGAAGTTCCTTATTTCATATCAACCCCAATCCTCAGGTAAGGTAGACAAGGCTAATCACCTTCTCAGACAGAGCCTAACCAGGTTTTCCCTCCAGGTTCATTTGGACTGGACTCAGCTCCTGCCCTTAGCCAGTTTTAAACTCAGGTCTCTCGTCCACAAACCTCTTATGCTCAGCCCCTTTGAGGTTCTATATGGAAGGCCCCTTATTACCTTCACTTTTCCCACCTCCAACTCAAACCTACCCCTCCCTCTCTCGACTTTTTTTACTTAATACATTTAGACATCTCATCTGGAACTATGCAGACTACACCTTCCCCAAACCCTTCAACAACCCACACACCCTCACTCCTCCATCCTACAACCTGGAGACTGGGGATATATGAAGCCCCCTCAGCCTCTCCCATGGGCTGAAACCAAAATGGACGGGGCCCTTCCAAGTAACCCTGACTACCCCAACAGTGGCCAGTTAAAAGGTCATTCTCCTGGGTCCACTTTTCATCTCTAAAAAAGGCTCCCCTTTTCCAGTGCACACCAACCAAAGCCACATCCCTGATCACCAAGCTGTCTTCTGTGGTTGAAGAGACCGAAGACATGGCTAAACAACCCCACGAGTCTCTCTCTTTATAACTTTGTCCATTTCTTGACCGACCCAATAGAAGAACTCTCCCATTGCTTGTCCTCCACCTCCTTAGATACAATAATCCAGGACCTATGGCTATAGGGAACCTTCCCAGATTTCTCCCCAAGGCAAATCACCACCTGTACCTCCTGTATTCTCCTGCTCCGATCCTTTCTTTCTCAATATTAATCATCCTCTTAACCCCTAACACCACATCACAGACCCTTCCTAAATACCTCAATCAGACACTCTCCCACACTGCTCAAATCATCCAAACCTTCAATGGGACTATCCAGCCACCCTGCTGGGTCTGTCTCCACCTTTCTCAGACAGCAAACACAGCCACCTCTGCTCCCTTTGGGACATGCAGGGCTACACTCCACCAAGAATGTCAGTCCCAGGGGTACAGCCCAAGCTGAAGGATCTGACATCAGACTTCCAGGGGCACTAAAAGGCATCGGACAGGTCTTAAAGGCTCACCGACTTCCCCAGTGGGCCATAACTGGTCCCTCCCAAAGTGGACTCCATCTAACCCAACCTGCTCCTTTGTGCATCTCTTGAGCCCAGCAAGATCACTATACCCCAGTCGGCTCCTTAGATCCCTCCCTCTGCAAATCCACCATTCAGCTTCTCCCACCCTCAGATCACCGCAATACTAACCATCTGGGAACTCTCTTACCGGTATCTGGGTACATTTCCTTCCAAAGCAGTCTGAATGCCACCACATCTAGATATTGCCAAGACAGGAAAAGACCCCCTAAAAGACACTCCCCTAGCCCATGTAGGAGCCTAAGAGTGCAAAGATATGCCTGATGGCAGAATCTTCCTAAACCAAAAGTTCACTGCTCTTAGCCAAGAGGATCCTATGGTATTGCAACCAGCCTCACCTCTCTTCCCCTTCACAGCTGCAGCTTGTAGCTTCTCCTTCCATATATGGCACAAATACAAGGCAGTTCAACATTTACTTCCCAACCCACCCCCAGACCTCCTCCTCTTGTCTCAGTTTGATCTCATGGGATGCCTTTCCCTGGAAACAGGCATCTTTTGGGTGTGCAGAAACAAGGCATACATTTGCTCGCCAACCAACCGGACCGGAGTCTGCACTCTAAGCCTCCTCACTCCCACCCTTTCCTTAGCAACATCCAATCTACCCAGCCTTGTCTCCCTCAAAACCCATGTCAGGGCACAATGTGCCGTACAGCTAGTCCCCTTAATGGCCACCTTAAGTGCTGGGACAGAGATTGGGGCCCTAGGAGTCTCTCTTTCAGAGTTCACCAGGCTGTCCAAAGAACTCACTGAAGGACTCAAGAGGTTTCTGACTAACTGGGACACTTACAAGGTCAAGTGGACTCCCTGGCTTCAGCTGTCCTCCAAAACCGCAGAGGCCTTGATCTCCTCACAGCTTCCCAGGGCGGCATGTGTGCTCTACTCCAGGACCAATGCTGCTTTTACACCAACCAATCTGGCCTCGTTAGGGATGGGGCAACACGGCCTTTGTGAGCAAGCTTCCAAACTTCTTGAAGTCCCTTCTAATAACTCGTTCCCCTTCCTCTTCATTAGCTTCTACCTCTCCTGACCCTGTTCGCCTTTATCACCCTCCTCCTCCTTTTCCTTCCCTGCTTAATTAACCTATTCCAAAGATTTTTACAGGATCCACATGGCAGCCATCTCCTGAGCAACTACTCGAGAACGCCTCCAAATGGCCTTTCTGCTTCAAAATATCAGAAAACCCTTTTCATCGCCCCTTGCAGCAGGAAGTTGTAGGGGATGGCCTTTGTCTTCCTCCATGTCTGAACGCAGAATAGGGAAGCACCAGCTTGAGAACAACTGGTGCCGTCCTTGGAAATTATCTGCCCACAAAAACATATCTTGTCCTCGAAAATGAGCCAAGACGCCTCACGCTGAAAACAGGGAGACCTTGGGGATGTGTGCAAACACTGCACCTGCTGAGTGGGTAGATTCTAAGAAAATCAAGATGTTCTGGCCTGTCCCCTCTGAGAAGGGAAAAATGAGTATAGCACTTGGCTGGGGTCCGAGAAAGGCAGTATAAAAATAAAGGAGCTGCGCCACATCGGGGCTGCTGCAGCCATTGTCTCTCTGTCTGTGTTGTCTGTCTGTGCTTTTTGTTCACTTCCATTTCACCCAAGTGAGCAGCACGCAACATCTGGCACCCAACGTGGGGCCCAAATAGGGACCCACCGTGGGGTAGGACCCCACAGCCCAGAAGAACGTGGGGCACGAAAGACCCCACTGTGGAACAGGACCCCACAACCCTGAGGAAATTGGAGACAGGATGCCAGGGGTGACTTGGGACCCAGAAGGGGGCCAACTTCGGGTAAGCCGACACCATGATAGGTGAACTTCTGGAAGAAACAAAGAGTACTAATGGGGAACTCTCCCTCCCTTGAGAGGGAAGATCAACAGCTCATGCAGGTGTTGGATTCTCTCAGAGGAGGACGCTGCCCTAAATCACTCACGGAAGGCGTCTCTTGATGCAACAAGCAAGAGGAATTTATTCAGAGGCCAGCTAGCTGGGGTCTATGCGTTAGCCCGACGCAGCGGGTCTCAACGAGGACCCCGAACTCACAAAGCCAGAAGTTTTTATAGCATTTTCAAAGGGGCAGTATTTTCTACAGTCACAATACAGTGTTTTTTTTTCATAGACACATAAATTTTCGGCTGACGCCTCATCCTGGGGGTCTGGTTAGATAAAATCACTTTTGGAATGTTTAGGGTGGTTCTAGCAAGATAAGCTTAACTGATTGAGGTTGGTTGGCTAACTAAAGGTCACTACAATTAACACTGGCTGACTAACTTGTTTTTCAAAGTTCTAGTAATTTTTCTCCTTCTAGGTTAGAAAATGGTGTTTGAGCCTTTAAGATGGCTGTGCTTATGCTAACTTGATTCTTCAGGTTCTACATTTCCCCACTTCTCTTTAAGGGCATTCTAATCATGGAATGTTTGTATCTTCTTGTTGGGTGAGTGAATAATATTGTTGCTTTAACATTAGTACATGAGCGGCACTCACTCTTTCTCTAACAAAAGTTATCAGCCGATTCAATATGCAGGGTCCTAAAGTGAGGAGCAACACAAGGATGAGTAAGGGCCCAGCCAGAGTGGATATCAAGGTCGTAAACCACGGGGACCTAGTGAACCAAGATTCAAATAGCCCTTGGCCGGCTTCTCGTTCTCTCTTTCTCTGGTCTAGCCTTTCTTTAAGCTTTGACATTGAATCTCTTACTATTCCGGAATGGTCTGCATAAAAGCAGCATTCTTCTTTTAAAGCTGCACACAATCCTCCTTCTTTTAGAAACAGCAGATCCAGCCCTCGTCTGTTCTGCAAGACTACTTCAGAGAGGGAAGTCAGAGATTTTTCAAGTTTAGTAATGGATTGCTCTATGGTTTTTAGGTCTTCATCAATAGCTGTCCTTAGTCTCTCATAATGTTGGTTCCCTTGGATAATAGCAGCTGTCCCTGTTCTTACTCCGGCTGCAACTCTTATCTCTAATAACACAGCTAAGGTCAGCGAGACTGGCTTTCTCTTATATCTATGCCTAGGTTCAAATTCAGCTACGAATGAGAGGTCATCATGATACATCAACCTGGGCACCAGCTGAACCATGATACAGAAATCGCGGGAGGAGTTGAAGGCAGAAGTAGAGACACATGGGGTCACTCCAGTGTTACAAGCCCACCACCCTTCGGGAGGAGGGACTAGATACTCATTTTCACCTGAGGAGGTCACAGCTATGGTTTCATTACACAAAGCTTTATGGGTGGGGGGGACTGAACTTAAACATTTTCTTTTTCTAGTTACTTCAGTCAGAGTTAGCTTCTTGTGGCTTCCCCAGCTACAGATCTCGGGACGGGTTGTCTTGTTAAAACTGCCTAACAATCTCAATCTTTCATAATAAGGCAGCCCAGAAGAGAAACACAACTAACAGGATTCAGTAGTGTTAGGGTTGGTGGTATTTAAGACCTGAAAAGCCCCTTCAAGGAGGTTGAGAAGGCGTTTTCCGGTGCCAGGAAAGGAGGTGACTCGGCCAAGAGTGGAGGCGGAGGGAGTGGTGGCAGAGTCTATAGGTGGGGCTAGGGCCTGTTTTGGGGCTGGGGCTGGGAGACGCGGTTGATCCCGCAAGACAGCGTTGGGTCTTACTGGGACAGCCAGAAGAGTCTCTACTTTAAGCCTGAGCATAAACAAGACTCCATTATCATAGCCACTCTGGTAGAGTCTTAGTCCCTACATAAGCCCTTTTTCCCAGTTTGTTGCTCTTTTTCCTGCATCTGTGAAAGAGATGTCAATAGGGTTGCAGGTGGGATTAGTCGTGCATTGGGCACGAGCGGTATTCTACTGGATTTTTATGAGGCCTAGAGGAGATCTCCCTGTGCTTCCTGTCAGCCAATGGCATGTCCCTGTTTGTTCACAACCCTAATTTTTGCAGAAAAAATCTGTCTTCTCACCACACTGTGAGGCCTTGGCACTATCGGCTGAGGGGGCTGGGCATACATAGAAGCAGGTATTCTGGAGCTCTTTCATGGTCCCAGAGCCCCAATGCACTGTATAATCTCGAGTACCACATCCGGGTACCCTAACTTTATCTTCATACCATGGGTCTTGTTTGAAGAGAGTGCACAAATCTACAGTGAGGGTAGGCCACCAAGTTCCCCTAGGGTGTTGTCCTGTTAACTGGACTACTACTTGTTGGGAAGCCGGGGTAATGATTTGCCATGTGAGTAACCTGGGTTCATGGGGGTTAGGGTTCTGGAAGGTGGGAAGTAACTGGGTCATTAGAATTAGAATTGTTAGTGACACAATCATTTTTACACAAGCGAAATTTAAGAGGGTTATCAGTTCGAATTACTCGCCAGTCCGGGTCTGGTTGAGGCGCTTTCTTCAGATGTGAAGCATGTATCCAGGAAGAGATGCCATCTACTTTCACAGCTGTAGGTGTGGTCAAAAGGACGATGAAGGGTCCTTTCCACCGAGGCTCAAGATTGTCCGATCGATGTCGCCTTACGTAGACAGAGTCTCCCACTTGGAATGGGTGAGGTACTGAAATGTCCTCTGGCCGATAGGCTTCTCGGATAGAGGCCCACACTTCTTTCTGCACAACTTCCAGAGCCCGTAACCTTTCAAGCAGAAAGGTTATTAGTCACAGATTCAGGGGATACGTGGAGGTGAGCTGCATTTAGTGGAGCCGGGACTCCAAACATTATTTCAAAGGGTGTTAGTCTAAAACGGCTAGGGGTGTTTCTAACTCGGAATAAGGTGAAGGGAAGGAGGACTAACCAATCATATAAACCAGTCTCTATGGATAATTTAGTCAGGGTCTCTTTTAGAGTTCTATTCATTCTTTCTACCTGTCCTGAGCTCTGGGGCCTGTATGCACAATGCAATTTCTAATCCGTCCCCAAAATCTTGGCCAATCCCTGACTTACCTGGGCAACAAAGGCAGGGCCGTTGTCGGAGCCGATTACCTTTGGGATTCCAAACCTGGGAAATATTTCTTCAAGGATCTTTTTAGACACCGTCTGAGCTGTCTCAGTTTTGGTGGGGAACGCCTCTGTCCATCTTGAAAATGTGTCTAGGAAAACTAGAAGGTACTTATATCTATACTTAACAGGCTTGATCTCAGTGAAGTCAACTTCCCAGTAAGCTCCTGGGCGATCCCCTCGAAGTCTTTTCCCGGATGTTACTGGGTTTTTACTCACATTTACTAATTGGCAGGGAACACAATTTCTTACAACCTCGTCAGCCAGTTTTCTTAATCCAATAACATGATAAGGGGAGTCTTGAACCAAGGTCTTTAGGTTTTTTGCTCCCAAATGTGTCAATTGATGCAATTGCTTTAAGTATTCTTCTACCTCTCTCTTAGGCAGGACAACTCTCCCTTTTTCAGACTTGTATATCTCGTGGGGTGAGGAATTTTTAAACTCTAATTTGTTTATACAAGCGAGGTCTTCGGGTGTATACTGGAAGCTCTTAATACAAGTGGCCTCCGGGTACACTTGGAGGGGTAAGATATTCATTCCCCGGGCTGCTTGTTTTGCAGCTTGGTCCTCCCTTCTGTTTCCTTGAGCTATTAGAGAGTCACTTTTTTGATGCCCAGGGCAATGTATTATTGCCACTTCTCTAGGTCTATGGATGGCTTCTAACAAATTTAAAATTTCTTGTTTGTTTTTAACATCTCTCCCAGCAGAAGTCAATAACCTTCTCTGTCTATAAATAGCCCTGTGTATGTGAGCGGTGGCAAAAGCGTATCGGCTGTCGGTATAGACGTTAAGTCTCTTACCTTCTGCCATCTTTAGAGCCTGAGTCAGAGCGACGAGCTCTGCTCGCTGTGCAGAAGTGCCCGTTGGAAGTCCACTGGCCCACACGATTCGGTTATCATCCACTACTGCAGCTCCCGCCATTCTCTTACCATCTATAATGTAACTGCTCCCATCTGTATACTAAGTCAGGAGTCCTGGTCCTTCTAAAGGCTGATCTTGTAAGTCCTGGTGGGTCCCCGCCTCCTCAGCCAGGATTTCCTGGCAGGTATGAAGTACTTCTTTTTCCAAATCGGGGAGCAGAGTAGCTGGGTTTAGGATGGCGGGTGGGGCAAATTCCACACGATCACGATTCAGGAGTAAGGTCTGGTAGTGAGTCATTCTGGCATTTGACATCCATCTTTCGGGTGGTTGCCGGATTATGCTCTCCAACGCATGTGAAGCAACCACAGTGAGTTTTTGTCCCAGTGTTAGTTTGTCAGAATCTTTAACTAGGAGGGCCACAGCTGCTACTACTCTCAGGCAGGCAGGCCACCCACTACTCACGGGGTCTAATTTTTTTGACAGATAGGCGACAGGTCTCTTCCAAGGTCCCCATTGTTGGGTCAACACTCTTCGAGCTACTCCGCTCCGTTCGTCCACGAAAAGGACAAATGGCTTAGTTACGTCTGGCAATGCTAGAGCGGGTGCTGACAGGAGGGCTTTCTTGATATCATCAAAGGCCTGTTGTTGCTCAGATCTCCAAACAAACGGGGCTGTCCCCTTGGTAAGGGGGTACAGAGGGGCGGCCAAGGAAGCATATCCGGGTATCTACAATCTACAAAACCCCGCTGTCCCCAGAAACTCGCGATCCTGGCGTGCTGTAGTGGGGACCGGAATCTGCGTCACAGTCTGCTTCCGGGCTTCAGTAAGCCACCTTTTTCCTTTTCTCAGGGAATATCCCAAATAAATCACTTGTTGTTGGCAGATCTGTGCCTTCTTAGCAGATGCTCTATACTCTAATTTGGCAAGGTCAGTCAAAAGGGCTTCAGTGGCCTCTTGGCAGGTCTCCCGGGTGGGAGTGGCTATCAATAAGTCATCAACATATTGCAGCAAAGTTACCTGTGGGTTTGAAGCTCGGTAGAAAGCCAAGTCCTGATGTAAAGCCTCATCGAAGAGGGTGGGCGAGTTCTTGAATCCTTGTGGCAAACGAGTCCAGGTCAATTACCCAGTAGTTCCTGTGGTGGGATCTTTCTACTCAAAGGCAAACAGCGGTTGGCTGTTCTGGTGCAAGCGCAGACAAAAGAAAGCATCCTTTAGATCTAAAACTGAATACCAGATGTTTTTTGGGGCCAGGGAGCTTAGTAGGTTATAGGGATTTGGCACGGTGGGGTGAATGTCCTGTGTCTTTTTGTTAACTTCTCTTAAATCTTGTACTGGTCGGTAATCTCCCGTTCCTGCCTTTTTTACAGGCAGCAAGGGGGTGTTCCATGGGGATTGACATTTTACTAATATTCCCTATTCCATAAGCTTCTGGATATGTGGCCTAATTCCATCCCTGGCTTCTTTACTTATTGGATATTGCCTCACAGTCACTGGCAAGGCTGAAGCTTTTAGTTCTATGATTACAGGGGGCTGGTTCTTGGCGAGCCCCATGCCCGCCATCTCCGCCCAGGCTCCTGGGAATCGGTCGAGCCACTCCTGACTAATTCGGGAGGGCTCTGGTTCTATAAAAAGACAGTATTCGTCTTCCAATCTTATGGTCAGAATACTCAAGTTCAAAGGCTTATTTTCCTGATTAGTCACCAGAGGTTTTTCAGCTTGAAAAGATATTTGGGCTCCTACTTTGGTCAAGATGTCCCTTCCTAACAGGGGCGTAGGGCATTCCGGTATAATGAGGAACGAGTGACTTACTCGTCCTACTCTAAGTCTACTGCTCTTCGGGTGGTCCATGCATATTGTTTCTGGCCTGTAGCTCCAATCACCCAAGACTTTTTGCCAGAGAGAGGGCCCTTGTCTTTAGTTAATACAGAATGTTGAGCACCGGTGTCTACTAGGAACTCAACGGGTTGCCCCTCCACTTTCAGAGTTACCCTGGGCTCGGGGAGGGGTTCCGAGCCCCGTCCTCCCTAATCTTCGTCTTCCAGCAGAGACAACACCTTTTTTGGAGGCTTCTGCAGTGGCTTTTTAGGGCATTCTTTCACCTAATGTCTTTTCTCTTTGCAGTATGCACATTGATCTTTATCCAAAGGAGGCCTGTTGCCCAGGTGCCCTGCCTAACTAGTTCTACCACTAGAGGGCGGGCATCCCTTACCTTCTACTACTGCGGCCAAGATTTTTGTTAAATTTCTCTCATGTTTCCTATCCCTCTTTTCCTCTTTACTTTCTTTTTCCTTTTCCTTCTTTAATTCCTTCTCTTCCTCAGTCTCTCTCTTATGATAAACTTCCTCAGCTTCTTTCACCAAATCTCTCAATGACAAATCCTGTAAGCCTTCTAGTCTCTGAAGCTTCTTTCTAATAATCAGGCGCTGATTGCTCAATAAAGGCAAGAGCCACTGAAGCACTGTGTTCCTCAGAAGTGGGGTCAAAAGGAGTATACCGCCTGAAGGCTTCCATCAGGCGTTCTAAGAACACTGCGGGTGCCTCAGCGGCTCCCTGACTAACCTCTCTTACCTTGGCCAAATTGGTGGGGCGCCTTGCAGCCCCGCGAAGACCTGCCACCAGAGCCTGGCGATAGATGGTTAGTCGCTCCCTACCTTCTGGAGAATTAAAGTCCCAGTTGGGTCTGGTCAGCGGGAACCCCCTTTCTATATCATGAGGGATTTGCGACGGTCGTCCGTCAGCTCCAGGCACGTTCTTTCGCGCTTCCAGGAGGATCCTTTCTCTTTCTTCCGTGGTGAAGAGTACCTGTAAGAGCTGCTGACAATCATCCCAAGTGGGCTGGTGAGACAACATCAGGGACTCTATCAGTCCCATTAGTCTCTGCGGTTCCTCTGAAAAAGGAGGGTGGTTAGCTTTCCAATTATATAAATCAGCAGAGGAGAATGGCCAGTATTGCAGAGGTTGGAAAGGCGGGTCTCCTTCCTCCCCAAGAATGGGGGCCCCATAAGACCTGAGGGGAAAAATACCTGATGGGTCCAATGCGGCCCCTCGGCGCTGCCGAGTTCCCTGGGCCGGTCCCGGAGCTGGCCCCGATGCCTCGGTACCAGAGGCTAGAGGCATCGGAGGTGCCGGGGCCGGAGGCACTGGGGCCTCGGCTGCCGGGGCCTCGGGCGCCGGGGCAGAGGCAGGAGGGTAAGGAGGGGGATCATCAACCATGAGCAAGTCTTGAGTGTCAGGGTGTATTTTGGTGGTCTCTTTCCCTTTTCCCCGAGGTTGAGCCTGAGCCAATAAGACTCGAGGGTTCACTTTCTTTCGCACCCAGTGCTTTACCCAGGGCGGTGGATTTTCCACCAATTCTTGCCAGACCACAATGTAGGGCTGCTGATCCGGATGTCCCCGAGTTGAATTCTGGAAAACAACAGCTTTTACTGCAAGCAGAGTAGAGAGGTCAAAAGTCCCCTCCGGGGGCCATCTAACGTTAAAAGTGGGCCACTCGGAGGTACAGAAAGTCTGCCACAGCCCTTTTTTAACTTCTACCGACAAGTCATGCGCCCTTGCTCTCACTTCTGTCCAATGACCTAACGTCAGGCTAAGGGGGGTCGTCACGGTCTGTCCCATTGCCAGTATAACAATTATTAGACACGTAAAGGACACATAAAACAGAGACACACAGAGATTAAACACACAGCGGCCGCTTTTTGTCTTCCTCAGATTTCTGACCAAGAACCGGAAGGAATCAGTGGGCTGATACTCTCGGCGCCCAAAAACCAACCCTATCTCATCCGGTTCACTTTTGCGGAAAAACAGGTGGGAGGCCACCAGGCGTCCCTGGCCCTCCAAACTCCCCGGGGCGTCCCCCAGGGTTGCAGCCTGCGGTGCTCCAAGTACGTCTACCGACCGCAGTCGTGACCCCTTACGGGACCGGGATGGCTGCCAGACAGAGGGTACCCTTTTCAGAACTCCGACCGGTCTCACTGAAAAGCAGAACACAGAACACAGACAACTCAAGGCGCCACTAATCTTACCTCTTCCTCCAAGAACGGCTTCGGGAGTGAAGCGGGGTGAGCACGATCCCGGACGAGCCCCCAAATGTTGGATTCTCCCAGAGGAGGACGCCGCCCCAAATCACTCATGGAAGGTGTCTCTTGATGCAACAAGCAAGAGGAATTTATTCAGAGGCCAGCTAGCTGGGGTCTATGCGTTAGCCCGACGCAGCGGGTCTCAACGAGGACCCCGAACTCACAAAGCCAGAAGTTTTTATAGCATTTTCAAAGGGGTAGTATTTTCTACAGTCACAATACAGTGTTTTTTTTTTCATAGACACATAAATTTTCGGCTGACGCCTCATCCTGGGGGTCTGGTTAGATGAAATCACTTTCGGAATGTTTAGGGTGGTTCTAGCAAGATAAGCTTAACTGATTGAGGTTGGCTAACTAAAGGTCACTACAATTAACACTGGCTGACTAACTTGTTTTTCAAAGTTCTAGTAATTTTTCTCCTTCTAGGTTAGAAAATGGTGTTTGAGCCTTTAAGATGGCTGTGCTTATGCTAACTTTTGATTCTTCAGGTTCTACACAGGGACTTCTACATTCTCTTGGTGTAACTGCCAAAGACAAGCTGTTGAAAGATTTATTTGCCAGGGTCCAGAAACATTGCTTTTAATTTTGCTTTCAGTCAGAGGTGCAACTGAATAATGAAGCCTAGCGTAAGGTTATCAAAACTCTTTGCCAGGCTCATCCACAGGGGGACACGATGCCTGCTACTTTGTGGTCCCTTTGCAGCTCTATTTCTCAAGCTTTGCAACTGTTAGAAATGGACTCTGAGAGAGATGCTCATTCTGCTGACTCTGATTTATAAGAGCCTGTGCTGGCATAGGCAGAGTTGCTTATCAAGCTGAAGAAGAACTCACGTAGGTAGAACAACACATTCAAAAAACTCAATTATCAAAAATTGACTTATACAAACCTTAACTCATATTAATTTACCTTGCTCCCCAATCAAAGCAGTCCACTTGGGCCTGTGCCACTTTCTCCTGAATAATGCAAATGAAGTCTGTAAAGTAATTAAGCTGAACCCTCAGACCAACATGTAAATAGCTCTATTTCATTCACTCCTTTCTTTAGAGGCAGTCGTCCTGGGGCTATGCATTTCCTTTTCTGCAGCCCCGGGGAAGCAAAACAAGTTGTGACTCGGATCAAGGCTCTAGCAGCGAGAGGTCACACAGTCCCTGCACTTATCAGACATTCAGGGGCCTCTCAAGAATGACTAAAGCTCAGGCAGAAAAGACTAGGAAAACTGGGAGCAATTCGATCTCTAAATTCTAAAGAAGTGTCTTATATTCTGCAGACAAACCTGGCCTCAATACAAACTCTCTGATTAGAGAGACTTGGCCCCTGAAAGAAGTATGCAATGTAATGTTATGCAGCTAAATATATTTTGCCACAGGAAAGAAAATAGTCAAAAGTCCCATGAACTACTACAATATGGAAGTAGTTTTTTAAATTCTTTTAGTGAAAATCTATTCTACTTATTAAGTTCATCATTATCCTTGAAAATTGGGAAGTCTTAAACTAGACTTCCTGAGATAGAAGAAATTTATTTTTTACAATACTGGCTTTAAATAACTGGTGCTAAAATTGTACTTTCATTTCATTTCCAGCCCCCTGGACACACACAGTCTATAGATTCAGAGCCTTCATCAGCCCTGTTAGTCTGGGGCCATCTAAACCTTAGCCCAGTTATGTAAACTGCCCACCCTTAGAGTGTATTCTTGAAAACTGAAGTACTTTTAATCAATAAGCTAAAAAGAAAGAAGGCAATTGAATATTAGTAACTTAAATATTTATATCAGTTTATCTGTCTGTGTATATGTTCTTTTATATGAAAAGTGTTGCTAACTGTAGTCATTACGTCTCAGTCTGTAATTTTGTGTGTCTAAGTGTGTAAATAAAAAATACTTTCTACCTCCGGATGGTATTAATAAAAATTGATTTAAAAACAAGCGCTTGTGAAAATTGGGCATTCTAAAACTTCTAGAAAATCTAATAAAAAATATTAAGCATTAATGCTAATTTAAGTTTAACTGAAACGGACATGTCCTTATAGTTATCAGCTGCCAACGTTTACTTAAAAGTCGTTTAAGTTGATATTACCTGTTAAATATTTCAAGAAGACGTTAAAGAAAAGCTTGACTTTGTCTAATGTTTGGTAAGTTTTATAAGTAATCTAGCATAGTTACTAAAAATAAGTAAACAAGTGTAGCAAATGGACATCTTAATAATAATAGTGTATTAATGTATAATAGTGTTTATAAATGCAAACAGCCTGAAATTTTTGTGGTAACCAAAATTCTTAAAGTTTTGCTAAGTTATATAGACATATTTTGTGCTTAAATGAGAAATTGTGCTGTAAGGCACATTTCCAAAAATGATAAAATATGTTCATAAATGTATCAATCTGAAGAATGCTGGTGTAACAGTTTACAGAGGCCTATTTTTCAGTGTTCACTGAAGGTTAAAGTACCAAATGGTTTTAAGTTCTAATTAAAACTATTTAATATAATAAGGAAAACATTTCTGTATGCTAAAGAATGTGTTTTAATAAGAGAAGGTATAAAGAATAGAAATGCATTGTACTGAAAGTAAAAGAAGATAACTTGTTCTTAAATACAGCTGTTCATTGAATGCTTAAGAAAATGAGATCAATATTAAAAAGACTAAGCTAAGTGTTGTTAACAACTATGTAACCTTCTGTATTTGCTTTTAAATTTTATTATCATTCTGGTTAAATAATAAGTGTTATTTAATGACTATAATTCTATTTAGGCAAGTTCCTTAAAACCTTTTGACAACTTCCCAAGAATTAAAAAAATTTTTAAAGTATTTTTACCTCTAGTTAACTGATGTTTTCCAGAGAGCCCCTGGAACATGTCATAGGAATTTCTTCTCCTCACCAAGAAAAATATTTGGCTAATTTGACTTATTTACCTGATATATATTTACCTGGAAAGCACTGTCAAAAGAAATAATGCTAAACTTTATTACTGAATGTTTCATGTTACTCTTCCCCCCTAAGATGCTTACTCCTGACGCCCAATTAAATTTACCTGTTAGTACTACTATAATCACTGACTGTGTATGTATTAATTGTACTCATGTACACTCTTACTGTATTTCTACAATCAATGTAAAATGGTCTTCTAGGTATAGACTTCCAAATGGTTGGGTAATTTGTGTAATAACAAAACATATCAAGCCCTTTCTTCACACTGTCGAGGTGTTTGTGGGGAGGGACGCATTCTTCCTGTCCTAATAGATCATCCTGGATATAAGCGCAAGAGACTTCTCCGAGCTCTGCCATCTGATTGTAACGACAACTTGAAACTTTCAAATCCTGCCACTGTTGAAGTTGCAGCTACATTCCTCCTGCCGGTCCCTGGACTTGCTGCTAGAATGCAGAAATATCTAAGCTGGCCTGTGCTTCTATATTATCTGAACTCAACCAAAAAGTAGAAGTGCGAGTTGCAGTACTTCAGAATCACACTACCATAGACTATCTGCTGTTAAAAGAACATGTAGAATGTAAACAGCTTCCAGGAATGTGTTATTTTAACTACTCTGATTTTTCTCAAGCTATTCAAAATCAATTAGATGCTATCCATCATATTGTCAATAAGTTTTCACAAATGCCTGAGTTACCTGACTAGTTTTCATAATTTCATTGGATATGGCTAGTAATTTTAAGTCTGCCTTTGTTATGTAGCCAAGAAAATAACGGTGATGGGTCTTCCTATACCCTTAAGAGCAGGAATGTTAAGAGTCCGGACAGGATTACCACTGTTTTGAGTAAGTACAGCAGCCATCTCAGAGAGACCTGGGTTTCATTTTACTTAAGCCACAGGCATTTTCCAGAGGACTCCTCAGTTAGCTACAAGCCACAAGCCCTGCCGACCTGCCCCCTCAAAACCCCACCAAAAAGATGTTATAAAAAGCCTCCTAACTGTAAGAGAGGCCTTTTTTGTTCTGCTTGCCAGAACACAGAGGTCCCTCTCAGGTTTAGCAATAAATCTACTCAGACTGTTGAGTTTGCAGCCCTTCTTTTCCTTTCAGCAGCCATCCTGCCAACTTGGGCATTGTGGCTCAGAAGCCCAGGCCCAATGGGCTCTCCCACTCTCTTCTATTAGTGCCTACTGGACTGTAACTCGTGGGTGCCAGGCAGAGTTGGGTGCCAAAGGCCCAACTCAACCTCCAGGGCCCCAACACGCTCTCCTCTCACTCGGTCACTTGTGCTAAACACCGGCACATTCCCCATTCCAGAGGTGCAGAGGCTGGAACTCAGCAGGCAGCCCCGCAGGGCCTTTGCTCATGGCCCAGTCCCTGTTGTGCCCAAAGTCGCGAATCCCAGAAAGACCACCAAGGAGCCAACACCAATGCAAAAGCAAAGAGCCTTTATTCGAGCTAGCTCGAGCTCAATCTCTCATCTACACCAATGCACTGGCAAGGTGCCAGAGAAAAAGGGCGCGTTTTCTCCAGAACAAAGCTTTTATGGGTTTCCAGGGCGGTTTGGGGGAGGGGTGATGGCCGTGGCCCTGGCTGATTGGCTGGGCCTGGGGGTAGTTGGGGGTGATGAGTCGTGGCTTTGGTCAATTGGCAGGGTCTAGGGGTGGTGGGTGTACTTCTTGCTGACTGGAGGGTGAGAGAGACCAAGCTCCGATTGGATGAAATAGGATCCGGGTCCCAATTGGCTGAGGTAGGATCCGGGTCTCAATTGGCTAAAATAGAATCTGGGAGCTTGCCCTTTCATTCCCTATGTGGGCCCAGCTTGAGGCAAGTACCCTGCACGAAGCTGCAGCAGCAGGGAGCCGGAAGCATGTGTGTTTGTGTATGTGTTTCCCTGTGTTTCCAGGATTTCCACGGTGTGGGTAAAATTGTAACATTTCCAGAATATCTCCCCTGGCTCTAGTATGTCTGCATATCAATAGGCGTTTCAGAGGTGGAAAGAAGTAAGGCTTTAGCGCATTTGCATCATTCCTCAGGGGTGGAGAGAAGTTCATCTCCGTATCAATGGATAAGTTACCTGGGCAATGGAGGGCTTATCTGTACCTGAGAGGGGAGGGCCGGTTTTGCTTTTGCTGGAGGAGGAAAGAGAGAAGGCCCCAGACTGCACTTTGTATGCAGTAAATGGATTTTAAACTTTATTTCTGCCATTGACTGATTTCGATTTTTAGAGGTATTTTGCCCCAGGATTTCCTTCCCCGAAATTACAGACGGGGTGAGGGTTGGGGGGCGGGGTAGAGGAAGGATAGGGCCCTAAACCTGAAGCACTGCGGCCGCCCTCTCCACGTGACCCCAAACTCGTGCCCTTTCCCAGAACGCGTCCTCGCTCAGGCACCCTCTCCCCCTCCTGAGCCGAGCTGGGAGCCCCTAAACCTTCTCCCGGGCCTCCTCCTCCTCCTGTCTGGAGCTGTTGTCACCCGTCCCGCCAACCGCAGGCGGGGTCGCTGCGCCGTCTTCTCAGCCCCTCCCCCACACTCGTGGCCCCCTTCTCTCTATCCAGAACCTTCCGCGGTCAGGCTGGGCCTCTGCTATGGGGTTCCCGGGAGTGCCCGCCGCGGGGTCGGTCTCGACCAGGGACGCGCCAGGCAGGCGAGCGACGGGGCGTCGGATCCCGATCGGAGCCCCGTGCGAGCCTCCTCCCGGGCAGGGAGTCCACTTAACGAACAGCCTTAGGGGACCTGCGACGCGGGGCGGGGCCAGGCCTCACCAGACCGCAGCGAGGTGCGCTTTCCCCGTGGCTGCGGGGAGCCCAAGCCCCTGCCGGCCTCTCCGCCGGGCGAAGACCCCGCCCAACTCCGGCCCGACTCCGCTCGGGTGAGGTGGGGACGGGGTTAAGTGGCCCTTGCCAGGGACCTCCTTGGCCGGAGCCTCTGCCGCTTCCGCTCCGGGCCTTCCGGGCCAGGCGCGCAGGGCGGGGGTCCCAGCCGGAGAGATCCCTAGAGCCGCCCGTCGGCTTGGTGTTTCTGCAGGACTTGACGCCGGACTTTCAGAGACTATTTACAGACTTGATCCGCATCAGGCCTGGGGCCGCCTCCCTTTCCCCTCCGGCGTTGGGGAAAGCTGTCGCCAGGTCCTGCACCCTGTCCATGCCCCCAGGAGGGTCCAGGCGCCCAGCAGCATCTAGTGCAGCAGGAGGGCCTCGGTGCTTCCACACCCGACAACTTGCAGTTACCTCTCAACCATGTCTCTTGGTGGCTTTTTTTTATCTTCCGGATAACTCATGACTTGAGCCCCTTTTCTTTTGCAACTCGTCGTCCCCATGCCCCATCCCCCACCAACACCACGGCCCCTGACACCTATTGGCTGGGCCATGGGCTTTTGCATGAAGACCCAAAACGAGGTGATGTCCGGTGCTTGGAGATTTTCCTGAGGGGGGTGGTCAGGGACGGCCCCACCGCGGAGGTGACTTGTAGAGAGATTGCCATTCCAGGTGGCAGGGAAAGGGTTCCAGAAAAGGGGAGGAGCCAGGAGAAATTCACCAGGCAGAATGAGTTGACATAGTTGGGAACCAAGCATGGGATGTCTCTCCTGGGTGAGGGAGTGGAAGGAAGTGGCAGACAGGTCCCAGGGCAGTGTGGTCTGGAGGCCACCCGACCAATGACCCTGTTTCTCCATGGGGAAACAAACTCAGTCCTTGGCCCTGGTGTGGGTTAGGGAGGGACTTGATCCCCAGTGACCCTCAGTCTCAGGTGGCTCACAGCGGCTCAGCCTGCGTCCTGTGGGGGCCTTGTCTGCAGCTGCCCCCACCCCCACCTCTAGACTTGACTCCACACCCTTCAGAAAACTATTGTCAAGGGATAGGATTATTTTGCAAGGGAAGAAGAGTGAGGAGCTGACGAGGTGGTTACAACACACCAGACACCCTCCTGGTTGCCCCCACCCGGCCCCCAGAAACTCTAGACTCAGTTCTCTTCTGTGCTCGCCACTCTTTCACAACCCCCCAGCTGTAGTCTCCTGACACCCCCCAGCCAACACTCCCAAACGCAGCCAAACGACAGGGGTTATCGCCTGGGAGGGGCGACCCAAGTCGTCCTGTTGTAGCCCAGTTTCAGAGGAGGAAACTGAGAGGCTGGTCATTTGCCCAAAGATGGCAGGGCAGGTGGAGAGTGGTTCTCCTGCCTCAGGTGCCTGTGCACACAGGGATGAGTAGCGGAGGTCCCTGCAGGGAGGGAGAAGAAAGGCAGGAGAGAGAAAGGGGGTCTTGGATAAAGGGACAGGCTGGTTGGCTCTGGCCTCCCTTCTGCCATCTGGCCTCTGTGGACTCTCTGGCTCCTGGGTCCTGCAGAGATCCACGCAGCTGCTCCTGTATCTGCTGCCTGGCTGCCTAGAAAGATATCACTGAAATGGGTGGCAGCAGGGCCGGGGATTCCCCTGTTATGACAGTGGTCACAGGACGCTGACTCACTACCATCCAGACCACCTGACCTCACAGCCAGAGAGGGCCCTCCCAGGGGGTTCCCCCGGGCCGCCGCCTTGTTTACGTTTCACGGCCTGGGAGGAGGGCAGGGCAAGGCTGGGCTCAGCCGCGGAGCATGCTGGGAAGGCTGCAGCTGGGGCTCCAGGGAGCCGGGGTGTGGGGTGTGGAGGGGTCTGCAGGCTTGCTTCCTAAGGCCCCATTTCCTGCCACCCCTTTCTCCCTGCGCTTGCCATCCCTCTTCGCAAACCCAACACTGTCCTAAACAGGGCCAAGTCGCTAGAAAGAAAAGACATTCCTGCTGGGGCCTGTTGTCTGCTTGTTTGGACAGAGGCTGTGTGTGCCTTGAGCCGTTACTGAAGAGCCATAGGGTTCCCCAAAGCCACAGGGCTTTCCTTATGCACCCTGACCCATGCAAACAGGGTCGATGAAGCTCCTGCGGGGGCTGGGAAGCCTGGCTCTTGGCCTAACCTGCCCTGGACTGTAAGGCTCCCAGGTTGCTGAGTCACATCCATGGGCCACCACAGCTTCTGCCCAGCACTGACCCTGACTGCAAAGAAGTAGACAGAAGGTCACTTTCCCAGGCTCAGAGTGGGGATGCAGGGAAGGGTCTGGATGGGACCATTCTCTCTCCAGGGCTGCTTTGTCAGGGGTGCGAAGCCTTGCAGTCGAAGGACCAGCCGCAGGTGTGGATGGCTCCCAGTTGTGCTCCCATGGGCAAATCACCTTCACACCCGTTTAGCCAAATCCACCCAACCTTCTCTGGTCACTCGGTTTCCCACCCCTTGAGGTTTTACCTGCTCCCATAAGCCCCTCCATGGAAGGACATGACTTTGTCTCTACAGGTCTGACCTACTCACAGGACTCCACCTGGGAGACTTCACAGGGTGACAGATCCTTCCCACCGATCTCCTTCCAAGATTCCTCACCCCAACCCCTTTACACCAGTCTTTGCTTACAGGTCAGTTGTGTCACAGAGTAGTGTTTCTTGGTCCTAGGTGGAGGGCTGTTGTTCTGACCCCTGGGCTGCCCATGAGACCGATGGGCCTGAGGCACCACCTGCTGAACAGGCCCCACGGGGTTTCTCCTGAGCTTCAGTGAACACTTGGTGACCACGGAGGCTCCGGAAAGCCTTAACTGGCCCTCTGACCCAGTGCGGGTTGGGGGAATCTGTCCTCTTCCAGCACCTCTCAACCTTAAGCCCTATTAAACTGGGACCTCTTTTGGTGTTCAGGCCTGAGTTGGGGTAAGGGTCTGTCAGTAAGGAGGATGCTGGCACCTGGGAGGTTGACTGCTTCCAATGGATGGGGGTGCTGCCAAGGGTTGTGGGGTCCGGACAGCACCTCGGGAGCCAGTTTGTTCTGGCCGGCAATGGCCGCTGAGTGCCTGGGAGCCTTTTGGTTTGGGGGTCTCCGTTGCCACCCTCCCTCCTGTGCCGGGCATCCCGAGGCGGCCTGGGTTCTGCTCTGCTGAGTCACGACCAGGCCTGGGCCTGGGAGGGCTCTGGGGCGGGACCCTTGCCGGTCCCTTTCCTCAGGTGTAGAGGCCAAGCCTACACCTAGATGTTGGGGTGCTGGCGCCGGCCTCTCGGGGTCCGCGGTGCACTAGAGGCAGTGAGGAGAGGGGTCGGAAATGCGGCGGCCCGGCGACAGCGAGGCAATGGCGGGGGCGCGGCGGGGAAGGGTCAGCTGGCGCGGGGCCCCTGCAGGGCGGCTCGCGCGCGGCAGGGGCGGGGCGGGGCCGGCAGGCCCCATCCCTCAAGGGGGCGGGGCGGGGCTTCCCGCGCGCCCTACAAAAGGCGCGCGCCCGCGGCCGACGATGGCCAGTTCGCTCCTGCTCTACAGCTGGTGGTTATGGCGATGCTCACCGTGAAGGCCTACCTTCTGGGCAAGGAGGACGCGGCCCGCGAGATCCGCCGCTTCAGCTTCTGCTTCAGACCCGAGCCCGAGTCGGAGGCCGAAGCCGAGGCCGAGGCCGCAGCTGGGCCTGGGCTTTGCGAGCGTCTGCTGAGCCGGGTGGCCGCCCTGTTCCCCGCGCTGCGGCCCGGCGGCTTCCAGACGCACTACCGCGGTGAGGGGGCCGGGCGCCCTCGGGGCGCGGCGCGGGTCATGACGCAGGCCTGCCCGGCGGGGCGGCGGCTACCACTTCCTTGTCGAACCCGGTGGCGCCCGCGGGTAGGCGGTGGCCGCTCACCAGTTGGGCGGCGGCCGGCGTGGGCTCCCGCTTCGGCCGCGGGTGCTACCCTTCCCCCCGCCGTGACGCTGCAGGTCTGGGCAAGGGCGCGCGGGTGGTCAGGCGGGCACTCGGGTTACGCTGCCGTCTCGCCGCCGGCGCCAGGTGGGGGCTCAGACCGTCCCGGAAGAACCTGGGCCGGGCCGATGCGGGGGAGGGAGAGACGCGGGTAAGCCCTGTCCGGGTCGGGGGCTCAGGGCTGTGTGGGAGGCCGGACGGGGACTGGCTCCAGAACGCCCGGGGCCGGGCTGAGCCCAGACGTCCCGTTGGCAGTGGACAGAGGGGCAAGATCAAAACATTAAGCGTCGCCGTAAGGACGGAAGCCCTGGAAGCAGCTCGGTCCTTGATTCGCTGTCGTGTCTGCCGGCTGCTGGGGGTGGGTCTGGGAGGTGGTGGTGGCGGAGAGGGCCGGGCAGCCGGGGCCCGCCCCTGGGAGCTGCAGTGCTGGGGCCGCCCTCAGGAGTGCAGCTGGCCTGCCTGGCCCCTCCCCTGCTGGTGGTGGCGGCTCTTTGTAGGAACTTAACTGAGCTGTGATTCACGTATTATATACAGTTCGCTCACTTAAAAAAAACGTGTACAACTTTTAGGATATCCAAATTTGTGGAACCATCATCACAATTTTAGAACCTTTTCATTGCCTTATAAAGGAACTCTGCCCTTCAGCCATCCTCTTGTAGCCCCTAGCCCTAAGCAATCACTTATCTGCTCCTTTTCTCTTGATTTCCCTGTTACGGATATTTCACATAAATATATAAGCCAAGCCATACAATGTGTAGTTTTTGGTATCTGGCTTGTACTTAGCATGGTGTTTTCCAGGTATACCTATATTGTGACCTGTCAGTCTGCCATTTTTCTTGTGGAATAGCATCCCAGTTTATGGACGTGCCACATTCGCTTATCCACTGGTTAGTTGTTGGGCATTTGGGTGGTTTCCACCTTCCACACTGCCATTGTTGCAGTAGATGTTGCCTGGTGGCCCCCTAGATCTGGCCCAGCTTGCAGGTGTGTGGTGTCGTCGGCCTGCATGGTGGTGCTTTAACAGCATTTGAACCAACACCTAAAAATTGGAAACTATGTACAAATGTGTAATTTTCACTTCATTGGACGAAGCAGCAGGCAGATACACTCAGTGACTCTGACTTTACTCTCCTCAACCATAAGAGGCCAAAGGCCTTGGAAAGGCGGAGGTCCCTGGTGCAGGTCACAGGCAGCATCTTCCACAGATGACAGTGGGTCAGGTGTGGACCAAGGCAGCACCCTTCTGAAGGGGCAGTTAGCTCAGAGGCAGAGCGGCAGGTGGCCAGATGCCCCTGCACATGCGCCCTGCCTCCTGCGTGCGCCCAGGGCCCCAAGTACTTACCTCGCAGGCAGTGGCAGAGTGAGTGGGTGACCTGGCCCAGCCCTTCTGCCCCCGGCTCAGCCAGGTGGGCCTCCACTTACAGCCCTGTGGGTGCATGGTGCGCCTTTAGCACCAGCCTCAGCCCTTTTCAGCAGCTTGTGTTCAGCTAAGAGGCCCTGGTGCTCACACACTGTTCTTTGAACTATCTAGATGAGGATGGGGACTTGGTTGCCTTTTCCAGTGACGAGGAGCTGACGATGGCAATGTCATATGTGAAGGATGACATCTTCCGTATTTACATTAAAGGTAAGGGGCTGCTCGGGTTCTGCCTGAAGCCAGGTGCTCCCTGCTGAGTAAACCAGCTTGAAGTTGTAGAGACTCCCCGGAGAAGGGGTGAGGAGCCTGCAGCCATTAAGACAGGGACATAATCACCCTCACTGGGCTTGGCCTGAGAGGAGTCCCTGTCTGTGCCAGGGAGTGGGGTCGGGGGTCTCTGGGTTCACTCCACATTGTGCCCAGACCAAGTGCCCTGGGCTGGGGACAGCTTTGGGGGTGCTGCGGGGTTTATTTTAGTGAGGGACTGGGCTAAAGCTGTGCAGATGGAGCTCCCTGCTGCTTCTCTCCTGCCTACGCCCCATACACCCGGTCACAGGCGCAAGGACTGGGGACTCACCAGGTAGGTGCTCAGGTCGCTCTCTTGCTGTCCCTGGAGCAAGTAAATTCCATGTGGACTCCTACCTGGAGAGTGGAGCCAGGGGCCTGCTGTCTGACAGCCCCACAGTGGCGACAAGTGGGAGACACAGGGGCCCCACCTCACAGCTCTGTGCCCTCCCTGCAGAGAAGAAGGAGTGCCGGCGGGACCACCGCCCCCCGTGTGCTCAGGAGGTGCCCCGAAACATGGTGCACCCCAACGTGATCTGCGACGGATGCAATGGACCGGTGGTGGGGACCCGCTACAAGTGCAGTGTCTGCCCAGATTACGATCTGTGTGCCACCTGTGAGGGCAGGGGCCTGCACCGGGAGCACAGCAAGCTTGCCTTCCCCTCCGCCTTTGGGCACTTCTCGGAGGTGAGCCACACCTCTTTGTGGGTTGGGTGGGCGTGGGAAGGCAAGATACCCCCTGACCCGACACTGCCCTGCCCCTCTGCTGGCTCCTTCCAGGGTTTCTCTCACAGCCGCTGGCTCCGGAAGCTGAAACACGGGCACTTTGGGTGGCCTGGCTGGGAAATGGGCCCGCCAGGGAACTGGAGCCCACGGCCCCCTCGCTCCGGAGATGCCCGCTCCAGCCCCACGGCAGAAGCAGGTGAGGCTTCTGGAGGGTGAGCTGGAAGGACCCTCCCAAGTCCTCAGTTCCTCTGTGCCTGTGGCTGGCCAGGTGCTTCACAGCCATTCATGCATTTGATCCTCCCGCGAGTCTGCAGAGGGTAGGGCATTATCTCCATTTCACAACTGGGAGAACTGAGGCACCCAAGTGCCCAAGCCTGGTAATCCACTTGGCGGCTGCTGCCTTACCACGCTGCCCTTCTAGGCTAGCTTTGAGGCAGCAGGCTGGCCCTCAGTGCCGGTGTCTGACTACGCCCTTCTCTTTTGTGTTAGCTGTGATGAGAGTCAAGAGCCAAATTTGCTCAAGTCCTCTAAACAGAACTTGAGAACTTAAGAACTTACATAGGGCTTGCATTCTAGGCTTCTGAATTCTGGTTTCATTCTGATTTTATTAATCTTAGTGCATCCTTTGATTCACCTCATCTTTTGGAATGAAGGAGGGATATTTGATTTTGAGTAAGTGGCTTATTGAGGATGTTGTCAGTAGCGTACACTGTGTGTGCTCAGTCCTCCTTGGGCTTGGAGCACTAGGGTCACAGAAGGGAGTGGGAGGGAGCGAGGAAAGGGCTTAAGTGTAGGCTGCCAGGACAGCCCCCAGGGCAGAATGGGGGTCCCTGGGACATCAAAGCATTGAGAAATGTACTGTGAATTAAACAAATCTTGGTTTTATTTCTTAAAACCAAAGCTTCTGGTCCATCGGAGGATGCCAGTGTGAATTTCCTCAAGAATGTGGGGGAGAGTGTGGCAGCCGCCCTCAGCCCTCTGGGTAAGTGGCTGTGTGTCTGTGCATTAGGTGACAGTGTGACAGCTGCTTTGCAGCTTTCACTTGGGATGCTGCAGAGGAATGGTAGCTGCCATGCCGTTGAGACAGGCAAGGATTTGTTGCCCCACATCAGCCTTTACCAGTGCCCCACAGGTCCTTCCCTTCAGGGTTGAAGTCCCTCACAAACTCGAGCTTCCATTAAGAGTCATGTGTTCATACTCACATAACCATCACTCTAATCAAGATATTGGACATTTTCAGTAATCTTTTTTTTTTTCCCTTCACTTATTTCACCCATCTCCCCAGTTCCCTTTCCCACGTGGCAGCAACTTTTGTTTTTTAGATTCTACACATAAGTGGAATCTTATGGTATTTGTCTTTCTTTGACTTATTTCACTTAGCATAATACTCTCTAGGTCTATTCACGTCACAAATGGCAAGCTTTCACTCTTTTTTATGGCAGAATAATCCATTGCGTATTTGTACCACATCTTTATCCATTCCCCTCTCAGTGGGCACTCTGGTTGCCTCCATATCTAGGCTATTGTAAATAATGTGGCAATAATAGGAGTGTGTGTATCTTTTCAGATCAGGGATTTTGTTTTCTTTGGGTAAGTTCCTAGAAGTGGAGTTACTGGATCATATGGTATTTCTGTTCTTAGTTTTTTGAGGAACCTCCATACTGCTTCCCACAGTGGCTGCACCAATTTACATGCCCACCAGCAGTGTAGGACCAGAGTCCACATCCTCGCTGACATTGTTGTCTTTTGGTTGGTGGCCATTCTAACAGGTGTGAAGTGATACATCATTGTGGTTTTCATCTGCATTTCCCTGATGATTAGTGATGTGGAGCATTTTTTTCACATGCCTGTTGGCCATCTGTATGTCTCCTTTGTAGAAATGTCTATTCAAGTCCTTCTGCATGTAGTCCTTTGATAAATTTAATTACATGAGTGCTGGTGGTTCTGCCCTCCCTCTCCCTCAGTGAGCATGTGCCCCAGAGTAGACACTGGGGGTGGACATGCTGGCCTGTGCTGCAGCCTGTGGGCCTCACACAAAGCTTGTATGGGCTGCAGCCTGCCTCAGCAGAATTCTAATGCTTAACATGAATGTTTTCACATCACTGGGCACCCTCTACATGCAAATGTGATGCTTCATGTGGTCCTCAGCCCAGTGGTGGGGGTGTTCTGACCACAGGTGGTATTTGGCTTTTACTCTGTTCTTAGGACCTGGCCCTTCCTGCTGTCAGCTGCTGTCCCAGTTAGGGAAAAACAAGGTCTCTTTATGGGCTTTTTGGCTTTCTGACTCTGAAGCTGACCTGGGATGTTAGCTGAGATTAATATTGTACTAAATTGGAGGAAGAGAAAGGTCTAATAAGGTAGACATGTTGGTAGAGTTTTTCTACAAGCCAAGAAGATTTGGGGCTAGGATATTGGGAGTAGTCAGCCCTAGGGATCGTGAAGATCAAAGATGACCATCATTTGCTTTCTGGCTGCCAGGTTGGTGTCCCGGCCTGGTCCACACTGGTGGTGTGACCCTGAGATCTCTAGTGGATGGCAGCGTTTGTGTCCACATGCCAGGTGCCACTGTCCTGACCCCTCTCCCACTTGGGACTGAACAAAAGGGCTTTGTAAGCCTGCAGTCCCAACACAGGTAGCCGAAGCTGCCCTATAGCTGTGCCTTCTGAGAACCAGTGGTTTTCTGTCCTCCTTGGCCTGCAGGCATTGAAGTCGATATTGATGTGGAGCATGGAGGGAAAAGAAGCCGCCTGACACCTGTCTCTCCAGGCAGCTCGGGCACTGAGGATAAGTGCAGCTCTCAGCCCAGCAGCTGCTCCTCTGACCCCAGCAAACCAGAGGGTGACATGGAGGACACCACACAGCGTCTGGCTGAGCAAGTGGACAAGATTGCCCTGGAGTTGGGGCAGCCTGAGGTAAGCCCCTCCCACCCGAACCCCTGAGGCCACTGCCAGGACCTCTACCACACTCCTCCCAGGCCTTTACAGCCAGTGGGACCCTTGCTGTCATAGCTCAGTCTGGCATTTGTCATGCTGTGAACCATCCACTGGGACTTGGTAAAAAAAAACTGTGTGTGGCCCCTTGCTGGTCCTCATACCCGCCTCTCCCAGTACTAGAGTGGTGCTCCAGTGGGTCTGTCACATTGGTCCCCAAGTGCTCATGGGCGGTTTTGTTCCAGGAGCAGATGGAGTCTGATAACTGCTCGGGAGGAGATGATGACTGGACTCATTTGTCTTCAAAGGAAGTGGACCCATCTACAGGGGAGCTCCAGTCCCTACAGATGCCTGAATCTGAAGGGCCAGGCTCTCTGGATGCTTCCCAGGAAGGGCCCACAGGGCTGAAGGAGGCTGCATTGTACCCACATCTGCCACCAGGCAAGTGGCTTCAAGCAGTTCCATGTTCCTACCTTTCTCCTCCAAACACCCCCGACAGAAAATTAGGAGTTGGTTTTGTCCTCTTACACCTGTACTGAGCCCTAGTAAGCTCAACTAATTTTAGTAATTTCTAAGCCTTGACTTCCAGACCCAGAAGTCTGAAGGTGGGTGTGCTGTACAGGTGGCGCTGGCTTTGGTACTGCCACGCACCACTGGAAGTGGGCTGAGTCCATTGCCACTGCTTCCTCAAGGACCTTTGAGCAGGGGTCACAGCCACATCCCTGTAGGAGCCAGGCAGGATGCCAGTATGTGAAGTAGGTGGTGTGTAAGGCAGTAGGGCCAGGTGGGGACTGTGGCAGCCCAGAGAACACACTGAATAAAAGGGCAGCTGATGCCCTGCTCTGGTCAGTACTGTCACATGACAGTGATATTCAAAACAACAAGGGAAAAGGCCCATCTATGGGCCGAATTTGGCCCTTGGCCTACCCGTATCTTCTTTGCTGTAGAGCAGGGCTGGCAAACTATGGATTATGGACCAAGAATAATTTTCATTTTTGTAATTGGCTGGAGAGAAGACATATGAGACTCTGACATCAGTGTCTGTTCGTAGGACTTGTTGGAGCATAGCCATGCTTGTTGGTTTATAGAGTTGACTGCTTATCTGCTGTAACAGCAGAATTGAGTAGTGACGGGCTGGGTGGCTGCACAACAGCTTGGAGTATTGACTCGGGCTATTGACAAAGCTTGCCCAGCCCTGCAGACATGGGGTACTTGCTGGCTGCAGGCTGCAGCCAGGACTCACCCTCATGGCTTTGGTGACTCTCTTGGCAGAGGCGGACCCCCAACTGATTGAGTCCCTGTCCCAGATGCTGTCCATGGGGTTCTCTGACGAAGGCGGCTGGCTCACCAGGCTCCTGCAGACCAAGAACTATGACATCGGGGCTGCCCTGGACACCATCCAGTATTCAAAGCACCCCCTGCCGTTGTGACAGCTTTTGCTCACCTGCTGTGTCCCCTTCCCTGTCTCATAGTCATGTTTCATGTTGAGCTAGTGTAGAACAGCAGGGCCTCTGGAAGGGCCAGTTTCTTCTGCATTCTTTTTCCAGAATCTGGGGGCGGGGACATGTGAAGCCATTTAGGAACAGTGGCATGAAGGGCAAGCTCCATGTTTGTGTGTGATAATGTCTGAGAATCGCTTACCAGCTTCCCTGGGCAGAGTGGGAACTCCCTGCCAGGAGGGCATCAAGACCACACCACCCATCCTGCTCTTTGCCGCCGGGATTAACACCAGCAGTACATAATCTCTCTTGGCTAATGGCTGTCTGCTTTTCCCTTTTCTTTAAATGACTAATGTTTATTTTCTGCTAGAAACCTGATATACTCTGAGTTTAGGTGGAGTACAGCCATCTTCTGTCAGGGCAGAGGTGGCTGCCCTGGAGCAAGTCCTGGCAGGGAGGTGGCCTGGGGCTGCGTGCTACCACCAGGACTGAGGAAGGGCTGCTGGGCGCAGTGCCTACTTCACAACCACTGTAGGGCTCTCAATTCCACATGTGTCAGCTGCTCTTAAACTAAGAAGATCCCTTTGTAACCATTCTGTTACTTCTTGTAAACAATCCAATTAAATGGTATAAGCACTTTAATCAAAGATTTCTCAATCAGAGATGCTGACAGTCAAGTTTATTGCTGGTGGTTCCTCTAGTCTGTAAATCATCCTCAGTCCTACTGACAGGCGACTTCGGGAGCCCCTCTTTCAGGGGCTCAGGCCCAGTGGTGAAGGGTTCACATAACAAATCTGCATTGGTGACACACTAGTTCCATTCACAGGTTGACATCGAAGTCCTCACCAGTTGTGAAGAGGTCATGCAGTTGCATTGGCAGAAGCTCCTGTGTCCCACTGACCCCTTTAGCGGGAGGATCTATGCCCCATGATGTGGAAGTGTGTGTGGCCCCAGGGAGCTGAGACACATGGAGGGGCCTGCTGAGGTGCCCTTCCCTTGGGGTTTGGGTCCGAGGGAGCCCCTTCTCCACACGTGGGCTGTTTGCAGGTGTCAGAAGAAATGGCTCCCACTTAGAATACGTGGACCTGGCATGCTGGGTAGGACATGGCTGTCCTGGTAGAGCAGTCAGCTCCCTGGTGTCCCAGTCCTTGTGCCTGTGTCCTCCTCTGACCCCTGCCAGGCCAGCATGCTCCTGTAATGGACACAAGCAGATGGCCACGTCCTTCAGAAACAGTGCCAGGGGCCAGAGAGAAAGGTCCCCATGCTTGTGCTATTGCTCCCTCATCTCTGTGTGGTTCTGGCGCTTTCTGCTCTGCTCTGCTCTGCCTGCCTGCTTGCTAGTCAGACTGGCAAGCCAGGGACATGCTTTGATTTTGTGGGTTAGCAAAGCAGGGCGAATAAATGCCCTCTACCACACCCCATCTCCTTGGCCAAAGGCCACTACTGGGCTTTCCAAAAACGGAAGGTGTTCTCATGTAATCAGGCAGTCATCTCACAGGGTCCTCAGAATCAGGTCAGGGGGAGCCTGAGAAATATGGGCAGGAAGGGCACTAGAGACCATCTAGAAAGGGTCCTGCCTGCTTGCTGCCAGGCAGGTGGGAAGGTCTCCCTAGGGCTGTGCTAGGGTCTGGGGCTGTGGAAGTGGTTACCCAGAGGGCCCATGGGAGGTGACAGTGCTGGGGCCTGGCTTCTCCCTTTTACTCAGGAACCAAAGATGTGCCAGCAATCTGGTTTACCACCTATTAAGGGCTCTGAATGCGATGACTGGCGGGACCCTGCATCCCAAGCCCTGGGCAGTATGTAGGGGCTGGTGGTCAGCTGCTAGTGATTAGATGACCATCAGCTCTGCTACTGACTGGCTGTGATCTGGAACCTTCTCCAGCCTTAGTCCCTCACCTTCAAAACCACACAGGATTGTGGTGAGTGTTAAACAGGGTAATGCAGTTAAAATGTGCCAGGGCCTTGCTCAGTAACTACTGCTACCATTACTCTAATTAAGAGGTTCAGGCCCATGTCCTTAGCTGGGGTTATAGTAAGTGGGCACCATCAGTCTGACCTCCGTACTCCCTGTGAAGGTGGCCAGGCCGCTCTTGATTATGCTGGGGGGCGGCAGTGTCTTGACGCCCAGCAGAGGTCCTCTGCTTCAGCATCCACATCTCCATGACCACGTAAAGCAAAACCTAGGTTCTGCGGCCTTGGCAGAGCAATGGGGCCTGCTGTGCATGGGGCATCAAGCCCCAGAGCAGATCCCGGGTGAAGAGGACCGCAGAGCGAAAGGACTGCTTATGCGCCTGGGTGAGTGACAGTGACAGGACGGGAAGGGTGGGGACAAATCCTGGGTGGGACAGACACCCTCTTCTCCATGCAGAACTCAGAACTGTCCTGCCTCAAAAGCCCTACTGGTCAACCCAGGGCATGAAGCTGCCCTGAGTAGGAGTGAACATCACTGAGGATAAGCATGGTGGGGGAAGGTGCAGGCCTGAGAACAGCTGACGAGACAGAGAAGGCAAAACACCCGGATTTAAAAACTAGTGTCTGCTCTCAATGGTCCCTGGGAGCAGAAGAGCAACACTGTCCTTAATCACTGACCTCCTGGGGCTCTAAGGTGACTTCACAGTCGCTGGAGTCCTGGGCGTCAGGGCTGCGTGGAGGCTGGCCCCTACTTTGGCTCCACTTCCTGGCAAAAGGACAGCGCTGTCAAGAATGCAGTCCTATCACTACATGGGCTGCGATCCTGACCGGGTGGCCACCTAGTCTGACCCCCAGCACACACTGGGACCTTGTCATCCCATACAGCTTCCCGGGTGGTTGCTCAGCTTCACCCCACTGCTAGTAACAGGCTGCCCAATGATACCCAAGGCAGTCCATTCCTCTACTCCGCTGCTTGTAGTAACTAGAAAGTTCTTATTTGAACTGGAATCTGCCTCCCAAGAGCACCTGTCCCATAACAGCCACCCTGGCTCTAGATGATGCCGTGTCTCAGAAAACTCACTGAAATGCAGAATAAGTCTGGAGTAGGAGCAGCCTATGAAAGTCAGGTCTTTCCTGCTCTAGGCTAAAGGCTTCCAAGCCTGTCAGCTCCCCTGGCCACACTTCCTCTTGTCAACTCTGCCCTTGAAATAAATTCTTTCCTGAGGTCAGTGCCGTCAAGATATTCATAATTAAGCATGCGCTGAGCATGCCCACGCCAGCGCCCTGCCCAGCACCTACCTCTGCATGGCAGCACCTGGTGCTGGCAAGGTGAGGAGGGCCTGACGGGACTGCGTCCCTGGCTCTCTCTCGCCACTCAGGCTCCTCCCGAGCCGCCAGGGGCAGGCCGCTCACCACTCCCCCATCTGTGAACCACCATGGGTACGGGGCCCAGGCTGGGTTAGTGACTAGCTTGGCACCTTTTTCTAGGCAGGCCTGTAAAGAAGGGAGAGTCCGGCTTCGCTGTCCTGGATGAGGGTGGTCTCTTCAAACACCCTCTGCCTCCTTCTGGACCGGGTTCTGTGGAGTCCCTTTCCAGATACTTCAGCCAGCAGTTCTCTGAGGGCTGGGCTTCCTCCTACAGGATTGGAAGTCTGTGTATTCTTGGAGCTGGAAAGGAGGCACTTTTACTGAAAATCCCCAGCCCAACTCTGAGGCCTCATGGCCTCAGGACCCTGTCACCAGGGAAGGAACATGGCTTGACACTGGGGACGCTGCACAGCAGCAGAGACCTCAAGAAGCCACAGGGCACAGTCATCAGGGACTTTGCCAACATCCACAGCCCCTGCTCAGAGTTCTGAAGTCAAAGGCACGCAGAAAAAAGCAAGTATCTAGAGTAGCAAAAGTTGGGAAACAACCTAAATGCCCATGTCTAAGGGAACAGGTAGTGGTTCGCTCACTATATTCTGTACCTACTTAAAAAAAAAACACAGAAAACTATACAGCAACAGAGCAGACATAAGGAAAAACTCTAATATGTAACAAACAGTATTTCTTATAATAAAGATGATGTAAAATTAAATCTGTAAGTGGATGAGATTGGACATGTAGAGCCAAATATGCAAGAGAAACCAGAGGACGTTGCCAGTGGGGTTCTGCCCTCAGGCTGGGGGGCACCTCTGACTGGTGTTTCCACTGCCCATCCTTCCCTGGCAAGTCAACATTCCATGCACCTGGGGCATCTGGGATGTACCAATGGTATCCCCTGTGCAGTCCTTCAAGCTCTCAGACACAACACCCCCCAGCACTGTTTCTGTACCTACCTCACAGGGAACTGCTTCAGGACAACTGGATGGGGCCCTGCTGGGAGGCCTAGCCTGGGGAAGGGGACACGGAAACCCAGCTCCTCTCCAGCAGTGTCCTTTCTCCATCAGGGTGTGCCCAGCATCTGCAGGGCTTGGGGAGAAGCCTGGGTGGCGTCCAAGCTAAGTTCAGAGGAGGCCTCCACGCAGACAGAAGAAAAAGTCCTTTCCACAGAGCACTGTAACTGTATACATGGCCATCCTCGCCTCAACGGAAAGGGACAGGTTTACCCGCTTGCTGCCCCTGGAGCCGTTAGCCCAGTGCCTGTTGCTTGGTGGCACACAACAGGTGTTGAGAACCACTGCCTAATATGGATCAATGGGCCCCGGCACAGAGCCGGTGGCCGGCTGGCTCACCTGTGGACATGCACGCTCCCCCTGCCAAGGACCTGCAGTTTCTTCACCGCTAGAGTTTGTAGGTGCTTCCGGAGACCTTTGGGAAAGAGCACACATACGTCCCCTGTAAAATGACCAGGAAAATGAGACAAGAAAGGTGGCAGCAGAAGGATGCAAGGAGGTGACAGTGGGTACCAAAGAGGGTCTCCTCTGCTGTTCAGATGTGGTCTAATCTTTTCCCCACAGTTCAGAGGCCTGATCATAGGGATCATTTGGTCCTTGGATTTAGGCTGGCAGGGCCCTCCGTCAACAGGAAAGGGACACAGAGTAGAATGGGCAGCCTCCACCCAGGGAGGCCAGCTTGCTCCCTGCCTTTGCCAATGATGGGCTGTCACTGTGTGCCTGGGTGCTTCACTGCACCCCCATTTCCTCATCCAAAAATGGGGACAACAGAGCATGGGTAACTGTGGAGACAAATGATGACACGTGTGCACATGCCCTGCTCGGGGGCCCAGACACAGAAAGTTACATCAGCTGAACTGTCAGTAATGGAGGGGTCTTCGCTGCACAGGGTCACGTGAGGATCTTTACAATTGCTATACCCCCACCACTGCAGGACAGGAGAGGCATTTTCCTGAGCTCAATGGGTCACAGTGTTTCTCCCAGCCTTCCTGGGACAGCAGGGCCCATCCACCTCAAAAAGAGGAGTCGGGGCCTCCACAGCCTCGATTGGGTCCGGATGGCCAGTGACACAGTTACCATGAGAAGGCTGAGGTGAGACCAAAGCCACATCCCTCAATAACAGACAGGATTGTTACCTGCACAGATTGGAACTCTCACTACTGGGCTACGAGAACCCCAAACTACCAAACGAGGGCATCTCTACTTCACTGGGAAAAAGAGGTCTGTTTCTGTACCTACCTCACCAGGAACTGCTTCTTTAGAGGGTGATTCTGAAGATAAAATGAGATTATGGATGTGAAACACCTCCCCCACCATGCGGTCCATGCACCAATGCTCAGCTGAGCACGGTCCTACCAGCTATTGGCTAGAACCTTGCTCACCTCCCTACAACTCAGGAACTCAGCTCCATCCGCTGAAGGAGTCTCTCAGCAATCTGAGGATGTTAGTTTGTCCCCTCACCTCCCCACTGGAAGGCTGGGTGTCTACTGTTCCTTCATAGGTGATCTCTTCTCTCCAGCTACTTTCCAGCTCTTCCCACTGTCCTCCATGTTCTACAATTATGTTGTGTGTCTAAGGGCAGATTTTTAACTTCAAATTAACTTACTGAGGTCTAATTAATATGTAAATAAAATGTACCCACTCAGAAGGGCAGTTAGATGAGTTTTGATAAATTATACCTTTGAAACTATCACCCTGATCAAGATAAAGAAAAAAAGTATTTTGAGATATAACTGACAAGATGTAGAAAATTCTCATTGCCCCAAAAAGTACCCCTGTGTCTTTGTAGGCAATTCCTTTTTCCTCAGAAAACCACTGATGGCTTGAGCATGTAATCTCTTGTGTCTGGCTTCTTTCATTTAGCAATTAGTTTTTGAGATCTGCCTGTGCTGTTTTTGTGCTAGTATCCACTGCATGAACATACCACAGTCTGTCCATTCACCTTTTGATGTATATGTAGGTCTAGCCTTTCGCCAATACCACACTGTCTCAATTCCTGTGGCATTACAATAACATCTTGGGTCAGGTTGTAGAATTCCTTCAACTTTGTTATTTTCAAAATTGTTTTGGCAATTCTAGGTTCTTTGCATTTCTATATAAATTTTAGGATCAGTCTGACAACTGCAAAAGAAAGTTAGAATTCTGGTTGGGATTAGGTCAACTCTACATATCAATTTAGGATGAATTGACACCTTAATGATACTGAGTTTTCCAGTCCATGAACATGTTATATCTCTTCATTGATTTAGATCTTCAATTTCTCTCAGCAATGGTTTTGTAGCTTTTACTGAGGAGATTCTGCATTTTTATGTTACATTTATCACTTGGTAATTTTTTGATGCTATTATAAATGGTATTTTACTTTAAAAATCATTTTTCAGTTGTTCACTACATTTATATAGAAGTGAGATTTAATTTTGTATGTTGACTTTGTATCCTTGTGATCTTGCTAGATTAGCTCTAGTAGCTTTTGTGCAGGTCCACTAGGATTTCCTACGTAAATGATCATATTGTTTGCAATTAAACTATGGCTTTATCCAGTTTGAGACTGATTGTGTTTCCAGAATTTGAGTAAGTAAACCTTTAATGCTGAAAAATTCTCCAATAGTTTCAAATATTGTCTTTGCCCCCTTTATTTTCCCCTTGCTGTATCTCTTTTCTGTAGCCATCTCTTTCATGTTTCCCACCTTTTTTTCTTTCAGATTTATTTTCCATTTCACTAAATTTTTCAGATTTATTTTCCATTTCACTAATCTCTCTTCAACTGCACTTAATCTGTTTACTTGGCCACTGAACTTTTTTTAATTTATTTTTTATTTTGGTATTGTTAATATACAATTACATGAGCAACATTGTGGTTACTAGATTCCCATTATCAAGTCCCCACCACATACCCCATTATAGTCACTGTCCATCAGTGTAGTAAGATGCTATAGAGGCCACTGAATTTTTTATTCCAATGATCATATTTTTAATTTCATTAAACTCTTCTCGGTTCTTTTTCAATCCTATTTGGTCAGTTTTTAACGTTTTCTCCTTCAATGATCAACCCTTTATTTCATTAAATATACTAAATAAACCTACTTAGTCATTTTTTAAAGTCCTTTGCTCCTCAAATGATCAATCTTCTCTTTTACTTCATGAAATATATTAAATATACAGTATTAGGTGTTCTGAAGTCTTTGTGGGTCTGACTTAGAGCTCTGTTGTTTGTCTTTTGCTCCAGTGGTGTATCCCCTGGAGTGTTTAAAGAGTTTGGCTGAGTCCGTGCCCCTCAGGACCTTCTATGTGGTATTCCCTCAGGCCCGGGCTAAAGGTGTGTTGCCAAGAAAGGCAGGAGCTGCAATTACTTCAGCCTCCTGGGACAACTGAGAATATAAATTCTCAGCTTGCAGCTATTCACACGCTGGGTGTACAAATTGAGAAGCCATGTGATTGCCTCCTTGCAGCTTTAAAATGCTGGAGAGACATTTCCCCTCTTCAGCTAGTATCAAGATCCACACAGGCAGGTTCCCTGCCACAGACGTGTTTGTTTGTAGTTCACTCCTATGCCGAGGGTGCAGCCCTCTTTGAGAACTCACCACCATGTAGTGGTCTCCTCCTGAAGTTCCCACACTCAACAGGCCCCAGGCACTGCCTCGGCCTCCTGCACCCCTCCCAGCCATCTACATGGATGCTCCAGAGCACCAGCTTCAATCACTTCAGCAGCCCAGGGCTTACCCTCTGGATTTGGGCTTTTGCTTCATTTTTGACTTCCGATGGTTATTTACTTTCCTGTCATCTTATCAGCGTATTTACAATATTGTAGTTGCATTTTTAGTTATTTTCAGTGGGAAGACTGTTCAGGGTATCTAGTCACCATATCGTAAGATATGGAAATCTAAAGGATTTCCCCATTGTTTACTTCCAGTGTCCATTCAAGATGAAAACAGGGCAAAATAGCCATGCCCTTCTGTAACATCTGTACCTGAATGACATCTCTGAAACCTGTCCCTGCAGCAGATTTAGTTTTTGGACATGGCGTCTACAGTCAGCACCAGAACCCTCACCGTAAGCCTGAGAAACAAAAAATATGTTAGGTTTAGAAAGTGTTCAACAAAGACTGAGAAACAGATCCATTAGCGATGCACCTCAGGGAGGCGGGGGTGTTCTTCAGGCCCAAGGATGCTGAAGCACCACGCAGGGACCCTAATGACTGCCTGCTGCTTCTGGGGTGATTTATTAGTCTTGCTCTCAGGGGCTACTAGTTTCAGTCTATCTGGCTGTGCGACCAGCACCCTGAACTCTACAACTCTTCAAAGCCAAACTCAACCCCGAACCCCACACAAAGTGGTTAATGAGCATGAGTAAAATATTCAAAAGAGAAGCAACATGTGAAATGACACTTCCCTCACTGGTGATCAAGGAATGAATACACAAAACAAAAAGAGATGCTTTTTCAGCTTCTGTACAGCAAAGGACAGCATCAGTAGAACAAAAAGACATCCTACAGTATGGGAGAATATATTCATATATGACAGATCTGATAAGGGGTTGACATCCAAATTATATAAAGAGCTCACGCACCTCAACAAAGAAAAAGCAAATAAGCCAATTAAAAAATGGGCAGAGGAGCTGAACAGACACTTCTCCAAAGAAGAAATTCAGATGGCCAACAGACACGTGAAAACATGCTCCACACTGCTAATCATCAGAGAAATGCAAATTAAAAACACAATGAGATAACACCTCACACCAGTTAGGATGGTCACCATCCAAAAGACAAACAACAACAAATGTTGGTGAGTATGTGGAGAAAGTGGAACCCTCCTACAGTGCTGGTGGGAATGTAAATTAGTTCAACCATTGTGGAAAGCAGTATGGAGGTTCCTCAAAAAACTCAAAGTTAGAAATACCATTTGCCCCAGGAATTCCACTCCTAGGAATTTACCCTAAGAATGCAGCAGCCCAGTTTGAAAAAGACAGATGCACCCCTATGTTTATTGCAGCAATATTTACAATAGCCAAGAAATGGAGCAACCTAAGTGTCCATCAGTAGATGAATGGATAAAGAAGATGTGGTACATATATACAATGGAATATTATTCAGCCATAAGAAGAAAACAAATCCTACCATTTGCAACAACATGGATGGAGCTAGAGGGTATTATGCTCAATGAAATAAGCCAGGCGGAGAAAGACAAGTAACAAATTATTTCACTCATCTGTTGAGTATAAGAACAAAGAAATAACTGAAGGAACAAAACAGCAGCAGACTCACACACAGAACCCAAGAATGGACTAACAGTTGCCAAAGGGAAAGGGACTGGGGAGGATGGGTGGGAAGTGAGGGAGAAGGGGAATAAGGGGCATTACAATTAGCACACATAATGTAGTGGGGGGTGGGCACGGGGAAAGCAGTATATACAGAGAAGACAAGTAGTGATTCTATAGCATCTTACTATGCTGATAGAGAGTGACTGTAATGGGCTATGTGGAGGGGACTTGATAATAGGGGGAGTCTAGTAACCATAATGTTCAAGTAATTGTACATTAATGATACCAAAAAAAAAAGGATGCTTTTTCATTAGTAGCTACCCATTTGTTCAGTAAATACTCTGAGCACTGGTTATGTGCCAGGTCTTGGACTGGGTAAGGCAGTACGATACAGGAGTGGACAAAAGTCACTATCATCACAGAGTTCGCAGTCTAGTGAGAGGAGACAGATGACAAACACTTGCATCAGCTATCTGCCGTGAGATGGTGGGAAGGTGATGAAAGGGGGTGGGCTAGAGCACGGACAGAGCACACATTTGGTACAGCATGTTCAAGGACTACAGATCCCTGGGAAGGGGCATCTGAGCACAAATAAGGTACGAGGAAGAAAGCCATGCAGACCTGAGGGAAAAGCATTCAGCAGAAGCAATGAAACAGAAAGAGTGCAGAGACCTGAGGCCGGCATCCTGGAGGCCATGTGGCTGGAGTGGAGTGGTCTCTGGCAAACGTGGTAGGAAAGGAGGTGTGAGATGGCAGGCCCTTCAGCAGGCACTTGGCCTCATGTGCATGAGACCTGCTCTGCTATTGCTGTCATAAAATTTGAGACTTTTATCTTTGAACTTGTGTAAGCGGGATCTGATGGGACAATGGAGCCTGTCTGTGTGCAGAGGGGACACACACGTGTCTACTGCTCCTTGACATACCATTTCATTTGTGCACAGCATGCTCGACTCCCAGGAGCACAGAATTCCAGGAGACTCATGGTGCACAGGGGTCCTGAGAGGCTCCAAGTGCAGCCAGTAGCATGTGCTATGCGTGCCTGAGGATGTGGGGGTGCCCACGAGGCCAGGCCACCCATGGGCACCGGGGTCATGCAGGAAGACAGGGGTGCTCTAAAAACATGCCCCATCAAGGAAGCCTGTCGTGTCTTTCTTTACTCCTGCTATTTCCCTGGAACAGCCAATTGCTTATGCTAAAAATTATGACACACAGGAAAGGGAAAGACAGGGGGAACCCAGAGTTCTGTCCTCATCTGTGAGCTGAAGGTAGACTGTGTGTAGAAAGTGTGCGTGCAGAAACAGCTGAGCCAATTTTGTGCGGCATTTCCACTCTTCCCTAAGAATGAAATACACAGGCATATATGAGCTACAAAATGCCAGTTGTGCAATTTTGATGATTCTGCAAATATATACTAAATGCTCTGTGCATTTAAAGCTGGAGTTGCACAATACAAACGGTTAAGATTCATGCCAATAATTTAAAATGTTAGTTTTTACTTAGATGTTAAGTACTAACTAAGAGACATCATGAAAAACCACAAGAGAGACCATGGAGGGAAGGAAAAGCTTTGCCCACTCCCTCTGCTCAGCCCTGTTTGCAGGACTGCAGTTTTGCTCTAACCTGGAAGGTCTGAGTGTCACGACACAGCATGTCTGAGCAGGGCCTCCAGCTGCGGTGCTGAGAGTGACCCATAGGCAGCAACAGGCGGGTCAGGCGGGGGGACAGCTGCAAACATGAGGGAGCTGCAACACTGGGCCACCACAGAAAGAGGCCAGGCTGCGTGTGTTCTCAAGGCAGAGCCAACATCTGCCAATGGGTTGAATGAAGAGTATAAAAGAAAAAGTCAGGGATGACTTCAAGGTTTTTGGCCCCAACAGCTTGACAGGAACTGGCACTTGAGAGATGGGATGATTGTGGGAGAGCAGGTGAGGGAGTGGTGAGGACTTCCACCTGGACACAGTGGTTCTTGGTGCCTGCTAGGTGACCAGCAGAGAGCTGAATGGGCAGTGGCATACTCAAGTTCGGGGGCAGGCCTGAGGTCTGAGACAGACATTCAAGACTGTCAGACAAGCTCATCTCAGACTGATGAGGGATGGAGTGTAGCCAGAGAAGAGGTCACAAAACTGAGTCCCAGAGCACTCTGATGTTCACAAGCTGGGGAGATGAGAAAAGACTAGCCAAGAGAACTGAAATGCAGCCAGGAAGACGAGGCAGCCAGGGGAAGGGTGACTGAAGTGCAGTGAAGACAAGGTCTACAGGATGAGGAGGAAACAAGCTGTGACAGACACTGCCAACAGGCTGAGTCACCTGGGGACTGAGAACCAAGCCAGTGTTTAGCAATGTGGACACCACTGCTGACTTTAATGCAAACAATTTTAGTGGACTGGTGGGGAGTGAAATCCCATTGGGACAAGTGCAAGGAAAATGGGCAGAGGAACTGGAGAGGAAACGGCAGGTTTAAAAGACAGGTAACCCCTCTTGTGTCTGTGGTAAAGCACACACTCTCCCACATGCTGGCTGAAGAAGAAAACTGCTCCTCTACCTGGGTCCAGGCTGGACATTTTCCCTTGCAGTCCTTTCCAGACCTGGCCCTCAAAGGCCTCCTGGGTAGCCCCTCTATGCTCTTGCCATTCAATGGCTAGAGGCAGCATGAGACAGGCCTCATGGGACAACAGAACCACAAGCCAGCAGAAGCTGAGGTCCCCGAATGGCCACACCAAGAATGGTGCCTGTTTATCTCAGCCCCTCCATGGCTGTTATAAGAGCAAGAGAAAGGACTTCTCTGTGGTTAGCCACCGCAGTTTCAGTGTCTGTTTGCTACGGTGGCCCTGTCAACCACAAGTCATACGCCACTGCACATGCACGGGGGTGCTGAGAGGAAGGCAAGGCTGCTGCAGGGAGACTAGAAACACACACCGACATCTCAAACAGGCGGCAGCCACTGGCAGTCACTAGCTCACGAGCTAGGCCCGTCCTCTGAGACCATCTCAGGGTGGCCTCAAAGGCTAGTCTGCTGACTGCTGACCAGACCATCCTCACTCCCACCCACCCCAGCTGACTGGATGAGATGGACACCTGAATCAACAGGGCCCATCATATGGCTTTTCTCAGGAGTGGATTAACTGGGACTCAGCTGGTCCAGTTGGCTTTAAATGAGAGTGTGGCCTATGGGTGCTCCTATGCACTGTCTGGAAAGAGAGAGGAAAGGAAGGAGAAGAGGCAGGCGGAGGGGGGAGCCTCAGGGAGAACTAGGGCAGGGGGAGAAGGAAGAAGCAATGGTGCCTGTGTTGCCGGCAGTGTTTCAGTTCTCGGGGCTGGCTCTTCAAGGTCTCAGGGGTGAAGCTCCTACCTTGGGTTCCTCACGAGGCACCATTACCTGGCAAGTATATACTTTTATTTTGCTGATGCAGTTTTGAAGTGTTTTTTTTTCCCTGTTATTTGCAACTAAAAGAACCTTGGTTGACAGATATTCTTTGAAATAGCAGTTTAACTTCTAGAAATTTGCTCTAAGGTAGTAATTCGTCAAGTGGAGAAAGAGGTATTTGTAAGAAGTTTCAGTGTGGAGTTGTTCAGAACAAGAAAAGTAAAATCCATCTGAATGCCTGTCAATGTGGGAGTGGTTACTTATTCAGTCAGTAAGTATTTATTGAGCTAGCACTTACTGCATGCTAGGAAACATGTTACATGCTAGGATGTATCAGTAAATAAAACACACCAAGCATCTGCCTCACGGAACTTATAGTCTGAGACAGACAACACTCACATGAACACACTTGGATATAATTTCTCATCAGGATAATGAGAAGAGCTGGGGACACTCCAACAATGAGCACAAAGGCCTTGAGAGGGAAGCAGGTTGTGCTGTTTCAAGATCAGGTAAAAAAGGCCTATGGCTGAAGCAAGGGAATGGGGAGATGAGGCTGGAACAGTGGTATCAAGGACTGGAGTGGGTGGAATAGGGTCTGGGAGGCAAAGGGCGCGGGGCAGTTTGGGTGCAGGACAGATTGTTGTATTAAAGAGATAAGGCTGGTCACCAGGTAAGTGCCTGAAGAATCATGATGCTGGGTAAAAAAAGCGGGCTAAACAGGAGCATTTGCCCTGCACTCTCTTCAGTCCACACTCTCTCCTGAGTCCCTCCTGATGGCCTCTGCTCCTGAGCTCACCCTTGCCCACACGTCCGCATGCACCAATAACTGCCTGTCCATCCCCACTTGGCTCTGATTCCCTGGTTCTCTGCCTACAGGCGCTGCACTTGCCTTCCCTTGTGCTCAGTCTGGGTTTAAGGGACACGCGGGTGCAAGCACGCATGTGTATTAAGTCTCTCCTCCCCTTCCACAAGAGAAGGACACGTCTACCTTTCACTATTCCCCTATGCCTGCACAAAAAAGGTGCTCAACAAACCCTTGCTGCCTGAATAAACAAATGGGGGTAACTGGCCAGGCACTGTTCCATTCATTTCTTTTCCTAAAAGAACAGGAACCTAAGGAACGAGAGCCCTGTGTCTAGTGAACTTGACCCCAATAGTGGAATGCTGGGACTCCATGAGAAGCTCACTTCTGCAGGGCTGGGTCCCACATGCCCCACTTCTCAGGACTCACCCGCAAAAATGACTGCTTCTGTCCACAAGCTTTGCATGTCCATTTGAGACTCTTTTTCTCCTACAATAAAATTTCAGAAGTATAGCTTAATTATTTAAAACAGGTGGAACTGGACCAGAAATAATGACTTAAAAAGATGAATGGAAAATAATAAAGAGTCTAAAAAGCAAACCAACACATACATATGAAAATTTAGTATTAATTAGAAAGGTAGTTGCTACTTCTATAGCTTTTCTTCTTCCTAATTACAACCCTTAAATAGAATTCGTGCCTCATATCAAATTTACCGAGTATCATAACTCCTCCAAGTGGTAAAGATACCTCAAGACAAATGCTGGGCATAGAAGCCACAGGGCATAAATATGCAAAGAAGTAAAAAGCTAACCTTTTCAAACAATAAGGCTTCTCTCTCACTTACCAACTTTACATTTCCCTGTATGGCCCCGGAAGATGACTGGTTAGCCAGAGACGGGTAAGATTCCTCAAGGGAGGAACAACCTAAGACAGGCACAGTCGCAGGGGGGTCATCAGGTGAGAAATTGGGGATCAACAGAGGTGAGGCTTAGAACCTCACCCCCCCATTCTGAGAGAAATCTTCTGCATACGTGGATGTTTCATTGCCCTTGTCTAGCTTGGATTAACACATAGTCTACAGGCACACACCTGATCATCTACATTTGCTCTCTTACAACACTAAACTATGTTTTCTACCTTTATCTCGTATCTACCTACCACTCCAGCATTTTATTAAAAATAATAATAATGATAAAGAGAGAAATGTGGTATCCACATATAAATCAAGTATAAAAATCAAATGAGTATTCATATTTGAACTGACTGTTTATAGTTCATAATGCATGAGCAAAACCAAAAGTTTCTGTGATGACTGCCCTTGTACTGTTCACCATGTAACTTATTCACTATGTAAGAATTTGTTCTCCATGTAAGAACTTGTTCGTTATGCTTCAGAAGATTGGAGACTGACGAAAATTAGGCTTGGGGTGGATTAATGATTGTGCATTGAGCAATGACTCCCCTATACAGAATTTTATTGTTGTTAACAACCATTTGATCAATAAATATGAGAGATGCCCTCACAAAAAAAAAAAAGTACACACTTCCAATTGTAAAATAAATAAGTAACCGGGATGTAATGTATAGCATAAGGAATATAGTCAAAATATTGTAACAACTTGGTATGGTGATAGCTGGTACCTAGAATTATCATGTATATAAATGTTGAATCACTGTGTTGTACACCTGAAACTAATGTAATGTAATACTGTGTGTCAACTACCCTTCAATAAAAAATAATTATCTACAAAAAAAAAAAATAAACATGATAGGTGAAAGGTAAAAAAAAATAAATGATTGGTACACAAGTAATCATAGATTTCATTTCTTTTAATACATTTTTAATCCTATTAGGAACACTTACATTAAAAAGTGTTATTAATCAATCATAACATGGCAAAATGTGTAGTTGCCATTTCTGAAAAGCATTCCAAAGCTTACATCTAGGGATGATGAAAAATTCTTATGGAAATTTGTAATAAGTATGCATGTTGAATTAAATAAATTTTTAGAGTAAAAAAAAAAATTAGAAAGGTAGCATTTTAAGAGTGAGAACAGACTCCTTAATAAACGGTGCTGGGAAAACTGTCTACCCAAAATCAGGGTAATCTCTACCACCTATGGTTCACAAAAATAATTCCGTAACATTTAATTTCAATTCTTGATAAATCTGACTAGATGCGTGCTCTCTTAACATGATAAAATGCCTCATCTTCAGCTCTAAAGCTGGGGAGTCACTACCAGAATTCTCATGAAAGCTGAGAATAAGCCAAGGATCCCCAGCATTAGTTACCACTTTTTTTTCTAGATGTCCTAGCCAATGGGATTGCAAAAGGGAAAGTAATATGAGGTCTCAGAATTGGAAAGGAGGAAAAAAATTACAATTTATAGATTTTTTTTAACTTGTAAAACTCAAGAGAATTAAATGAAAAACAAAAACAAGACAATCTAGTATTAATGGCTAGATACAGTTAATATGTCTTCAAAAATTAATACTGCCTTGAGAGGCAGAAAAAGATGGCGGCGTGAAAAATGAGGCAGAAACTTCCTCCCAAAACTGTGTATAACATGCAAATACAGCAAATATAACTAATCCTGAAAGAGGGACCCAAAAGAAGACTGCAACAGACTGCCTATATCTGGGGAAAATCTCACAGAAAAAGGTAAAGTAGCAAAGCCATGATCTGGGGGGACCCAATGCCTCCCCCAACCCTAGCTCACAGGTGGGAGGAAGAGGAATGGAGCAGGGAGGGAGTAGAAGCCCAGGACTGCTAAACACCCACCCTTGGAGATCTGCTCTGGGAGAATGAACCTACATTACATGGTGCTCTGGAGATTAGTGGGGCTGCAAAGCAAAGACAGGCAGAATGCTCAGAGAGACTGAGATTCCAGCTGCTTTTGGAGAACAGGTGCCCACAACCAGACCCTCTGGGACAAAAGAAAGGCGGGTACTTTGAAAGACTTCCAAACAGCAAGAGGGGTGCTAAAGGGGCAAGGATTACACAGAGCTTGCTGCTCAGGAGAAAGGACAGGTGGACAAAAGCGTCCCAGCACACTCATCCCAGCAGGTTAGGAACTTTCAGGGACTTCAGGCACTCCATGCCCCTGGATGGCAATGCAGTGCTGAGATCCCACCATACGATATGCAGCCTGCCACTCCTTCCTCATGGCCAGGACTGGGCCACACACCTGCTACCCCTGCCATCACACCAGGCTAGCTGGAGGGTGGCTCTACCTATGGCAGCGACAGGGGCATAGCACAGAGGATCCCCTGTGCACTTGGCCCACTGCTCCTGGTAGTAGAGGCAGGCACTGCAGCCAGGAAGCAGGAAAGAACTCTTTCTTCCCAGCAGGCGCCAGCGCTGCTCACCTGTGACCCATGCCATCACTCCAGGGCCTGGGCAGCCCTAGAGAGTAGAGCTTCTGGGCACTAGAGGGTGCCATCTACACAAAGTTATTATTCCATAGTAATCATTAGAAGTATGAAATAGCAAAAGAATCTTGTACAACCCCAAATCCCTCAAACACCAGAAAGAGGGATAAGTGAACCTGAAATCACCAATCTTCTTGATAAAGATTTCAGAATAAAAATCATAAATGTGCTCATAGAGCTACAGAAATATATTCAAGTTCTCAGGGAGGACTTGAAGAAAAAGAAACTGTAAAATACAGTAGCTGAAATGAAACAAAATGGAGGGATTTAAAAGCAGATTAGATGAGGTAGAGGAGAAGTAAATGAAATAGAAATCAGAGAACAGGAATACAAATAAGCTGAGGCACAGAGAGAAAAAAGGATCTCCAGAAATGAAAGAATAATAGGAGAACTGTGTGACCAATCCAAATGGAACAATATGCACATTATAGGGGTACCAGAAGAAAAAGAAGAGAGAAAAAGGAATAGAAAGTCTCTTTGAGGAAATAATTGCTGAAAACTTCCCCACTCTGGGGAAGGAAATAGTCTCTCAGGCCATGGAAGTGCAAAGATCTCCCAACACAAGGAACCCTAGGAAGACAACACCAAGACATATAATAATTAAAATGGTAAAGATCAAGGACAATGTCAGAGTATTAAAAACAGCCAGAGAGAGAAAAAAGATCACATACAAAGGAAAACCCATCTGGTTATCATCAGATTTCTCAGCAGAAACCTTACAGGTCAGAAGGGAGTGGCATGATATATTTAATGCAATGAAACAAAAGGGCCTCCAACCGAGAATACTCTACCTGGCAATATTATCCTTTAAATTTGAAGCAGGGCTTAAACACTTTCCAGATAAGGAAAAGTTGAGGGAATTTACCTCCCACAAACCATCCCTACAGTGTATTTTTATTTATTTGTTTGTTTGTTTGTTTTTTAAAGACAGAAAAATAGATTTATTGGTTGCTTATGGGTAGGGATAAATAGCAAAGGGTATATATTTTCTTTTGGAGGTGATGAAAATGTCCTCAAATTGGTGGTGCTTGTACATATCTGTGAATATACTAAAAAAACCACTGAATTGTATACTTAAAAGGGTGAATTGTGTGGTATTTGAAATATGTTCAGAAATATACTGAAAGAGCAAACCTCCTCATGAACATTAAGAGAACTAAAATGCTGATTAAAAATAGCATATAAATATGTAGGAAAGTAGAAGTCAAAATCAAAGCATTTTATGGGCTTTGTATTGGTTCACAGAGGGTCCAGATATTGGTCACTATTACATCTGTTATGCTAAAACTTCAAAGGTAACCTTTTTTTTTTTTTACTTATTTTTATGAAGGTATGATTGATACACACTCTTGTGAAGGTTTCACATGAAAAACAATGTGGTTACTACATTTACCCATATTATCAAGTCCCCACCCATACCCTAATGCAGTCCCCTACAGTGTATTTTAAAGGGACTGCTATAGATGGAAGTACTTCTAAGGCTAAATAACTGTCACCAGAGAAAATAAAACCATAGTAAAGGAAGTAGACCAATTAATTACTAAGCAAATGCAAAATTAAATCAACTACCCACAAAGTCGGTCAAGGGATACACAAAGAGTACCGGATATGACACCTAATATATAAAGAGTGGGGGAGGAAGAAAAAGGTAGAAAAAACCCCTTCAGATTGTGTTTGAAATAGCATAATAAGTGAGTTAAGTTAGACTGTTAGATAGTAAAGAAGATGCCCTAGAACTTTCAATAACCAAGGATCTAAGCCCTGCGATGGCAATAAGTACCTATCTATCAATAATCACCCTAAATGTAATTGAACTGAATGCACCAATCAAAAGATACAGAGTTATAGAATGGATAAAATAACAAGACCCATCTATATGCTGCCTACAGGAGACTCACTTAAAACCCAAAGACTAAAAGTGAAGGTATAGAAAAAGATATTTCATGCAACTAATAGGGAGAAAAAAATGGGAGTTGCAGTACTTACATCGGACAAAATAGACTTTAAAACAAATAAAGTAACAAGAGACAAAGAAGGACATTACATAATAATAAAGGGGTCAGTCGAACAAGAGGATGTAACCATTACAAATATCTATGCACCCAACATAGGAGCAATACATATGTGAAACAAATGCTAATAGAATTAAAGGGGTAAATAGAATGCAATACATTCATTTTAGGATACTACAACACACCACTCACACTGAAAGAAATCAACCAGACAGAAAATAAGTAAGGAGACAGAGGCACTAAACAACACATTAGAACAGATGGACCTAACAGACATCTACAGAACTCTCCACCCAAAAGCAGCAGGATACACATTCTTCTCAAGTGCACACAGAACATTTTTAAGAATAGATGACGTACTAGGCCACAAAAAGAGCCTCAGTAAATTCAGAGGGATTGAAATTATACCAACTAGAATTCCCAGATCACAAAGGTATGAAACCAGAAATAAATTATGCAAAGAAAACAAAAAAGCCCACAAACAAATGGAGGCTTAACAACAGGCTCCTAAATAATCAGTGGACCAATGACCAACTAAAAACAGAGATCAGGCAATAAATGGAGGCGAATGAAAACAATAACTTAACAACCACAAAAATCTGTGAGATGCAATGAAGGCCATGCTCAGAGGGAAGTATATTGCAATATAGGCTTAGCTCAAGAAAAAAGAACAATCCCAAATGAACACTCTAAACTCATAATTAACAAAACTAAGAAAAGAACAACAAATGAGGCCCAAAGTCAGTAGAAGGAGGGACAATAATGATCAGAGCAGAAATAAATAAAATCTAGAAGAATAAAACAATAGAATCAATGAAAGCAAGAGCTGATTCTGTGAGAAAATTAACAATACAGATAAACCCCTAGCCAGACTTATCAAGAAAAAAAGAGAGTCTACACATATAAACAGAATCAGAAATGAGAAAGGAAAAATCACTATGGACCCCAATGGAAATATAAAGAATTTTTAGAGAATACTATGAAAAATTATATGCTAACAAATTGGATAACCTGGAAGAAATGGACAACTTTCTAGAAAAATACAATCTTCCAAGACTGACTGAGAAAGAAACAGAAAATCTGAACAGACCAATTACCAACAACGAAATTGAACTGGTAATCAAACAACTACCTAAGAAAAAAAGTCCTGGCTTCACCACTGAATTTTATCAAACGTTTAGAGAAAACCTAATACCCATCCTCCTTAAAGTTTTCCAAAAAGTAGAAGAGGAGGGAATACTTCAAAACTCATTCTGTAAGGCCAGCATCCTCAAATACCAAAACCAGATGAAGACACAACAAAAAAAGGAAATTATAGGCTAATATCCCTGATATAAATAGATACAAAAATCCTCAACAAAATATTAGCAAACTGAATTCAAAAATACATCAAAAAGATCATTCATCATGATCAAGTGCGATTTATTCCAGGGATGCAAGGATGGAACACTATTAGAAAATACATCAACATCATATACCACATCAACAACATGGACAAATATCACATGATCAACTCAATAGATGCTGAAGAAGCATTTTACAAAATTCAGCATACACTCATGATAAAAACTCAACAAAATGGGTATAGAGGACAAGTACCTCAACATAATAAAAGCATATCTGACAAACCCACAGCCAACATCACACTTAACAGTGAACAGCTGAAAGTTTTTCCTCTAAGATCGGAAACAAGAGAAGGATGCCCCCTCTCTCCACTTTTATTCGACAGAGTACTGGAGGTGCTAGCCATGGCAATCAGACAACACAGAGAAATAAAATGCATCCAGATTGGCAAGGAAGAAGTTAAATTGTCACTTTGCAGATGACATGACATTGTACATAAAAAACCCTAAAGAATCCACCCCAAAACTACTACAACTAATAACTGAATTCAGCAAAGTTGCAGGATACAAAATTAATACACAGAAATCTGTTCCATTCCTATACACTAACGATGAACTAGCAGAAAATGAAGTCAGGAAAACAATTCCATTTACAATTACATCAAACAGAATAAAATACCTAGGAATAAGCCTAACCAAGGAGGTGAAGAAAACTACAAGACACTCATGAGAGAAATTAAAGAAGACATCAATATATGGAAATACACTCCACGCTCATGGATAGGAAGACTTAATATTGACAAAATGGCCTTTCTGCCTAAAGCAATCTACAGATTCGATGTAATCCTTATCAAAATACCAACAGTATTCTTCAATGAACTAGAACAGATAATTTTAAAATTCATATGGAACCAGGGTGGAGGATTCAAGATGGAGGCATGAGAGGTGAGACAGAGAATTCCTGCCCAAAACACATATAGTGTGAAAATATCGTTAATACAACAAGCCCTAAAACAGCAACAGGAAAGAAGGCTGCACCAGACTGCATACAGACCTCATGAACAGAGCAGACCTCACGAAACAGGGTAATGTATGAAAGCCTTGATCTGGCAGGACCCAAGCCCTTCCCCCACCTCAGCTCACCAGCAGGAGGAAGAGAAATGGAGCAGGGAGGGGGTGGAAGCCTAAGATTGCTGAACACCCAGCCCTGGAGGTCTGCTTTGGAGCACAAACCTACATTATGTGGTGCTCTGGAGGTTGGTAGGGTTGGGGAGCTGGGACAGGTGGAGTGCTTGAGAGGCTGAGATTCTGGCCGTTTTTGGAGGATGGGGATCCACATCCAGCCGCTCTGGGACAAAGGAAAGGCAGGCAGTCTGCAAGGCTTCCTAGAGGGCTGTTGAAGGGGTGGGGTTTGCATGGAGCTTGCCATGCAGGAGAAGGGATAGGTGGACAAGTTTGTCTGGGCGCACTCTGCCCAGCAGGTTGGGAACTTTGAGGAGCTTCAGGCGCTCCATTCCCCTGGCTGCCTACTCAGCTCCCAGGCCCCCCATTGTGACACACAGCCTGCTGCACCTTCCTCCTGGCCTGCTGGCACCTGCTTGCAAACCAGCAGTCACTGCACTAGTGTCAGGCCAGCCAGAGAGAGGCCCAGCCTGCAATGGCTAGAGACGCCAAGCACAGAAGCTTACACCTGTGTGCTTGGCCCACTGGCTCTGATACTGGAGACAGGTACTGCAGCCGGGAATTAGGAAACAGCTCTTTCCTCCCCCTAGGCACCATTGCTGCTCCCCTATGTCCCCCAACCTCACTCTAGGGGCTGAGCAGTTCCAGAGACTAGAGCTTCTAGGCACTAGAGGGTGCCACATAGAAATACGAAACATCAAAGGAACCCGGTTCAGACCAAAATCTCACAAACCCCAGAAAAAGGGCGAAATGAAACTAAACTCACCAATCTTCCTAGAAGAGAGTTTAAAATAAAAATCATAAATATGATCATGGAGGTACAGAAAAATATTCAAGAACTCAGGGACGAATTTAAGATGGAGATTCAATCATTAAGAAATTCCATATCTGAAATGAAACATATAATGGAGGGATTTAAAAGCAGATCAGATGTAGTAGAAGAGATGGTAAATGGAATAGAAATTAGAGAAGAGGAATACAAATCCTGAGGCACACAGAGAAAAAAGAATCTCTAAGAATGAAAGAATATTGAGAGAACTGTGTGATCAATCCAAATGGAACAATATCCACATTATAGGGGTACCAGAAGAAGAAGAGAGAGAAAAGGGGATAGAAAATGTTATTGACGAGGTATTTGCTGAAAAGTTCCCCAATCTGGAGAAGGAGATAGTCTCTCAAGCCTTGGAGGTGCACAGATCTCCCAACACAAGGGACCCAAGGAAGACAACATCAAGACATATAATAATTAAAATGGCAGAGATCAAGGATAAAGGCAGACTTTTAAAGCAGCTAGAGAGAGAAAAAAGATCACATACAAAGGAAAACCCATCAGGCTATCAGATTTCTCAACAAAAACCTTACAGGCCAGAAGGGTGTGGCATGATATATTTAATGCAATGAAGCAGAAGGGCCTCGAATCAAGAATACCCTACCCAGCAAGGCTGTCATTTAAATTTGAAGGTGGGATTAAAAAATTTTCAGATAAGCAAAAGCTGAGAGAATTTACCTCCCACAAACCACCTCTACAGTGCATTTTGGAGGGACTGCTATAAATGGAAGTATTCCTAAGGCTAAATAGATGTCATCAGAGGAAATAAAACCACAGCAACGTAGAACAATTAATTACTAAGCAGATGTAAAATCAAATCAACTACCCGCAAAGTCAATGAAGGCATAGACAAAGAGTACAGAATACGATACCTAACATAAAAAGAATGGAGGAGGAAAAAAAAGAACCTTTAGGTTGTGTTTGTAATAGCATACGAAATTAGTTAAATTAGACTGTTAGATAGTAAGGGAGTTACCCTTGAACCTTTGGTAACCACGAATCCAAAGCCTGCAAAAGCAATAAGTACATACCTATCAATAATCACCCTAAATGTTAATAGTCTGAATACACCAATCAAAAGACACAGAGTCACTGAATGGATAAAAAACAAGACCCATCTATATGCTGCCAACAAGAGACTCACTTCAAACCCAAAAACATAAACAGATGGAAAGTAAAGGGATGGAAAAAGATATTTCATGCAACTAATAGGGAGAAAAAAGCAGGAGTTGCATTACTTGTATCAGACAATTAGACTTCAAAACAAAGAAAGCAACAAGAGACAAAGGACATTACATAATGATAAAGGGGTTAGTTCAACAAGAGGATATAACTATTATAAATATCTATGCACTCAACACAGGATCTCCTACATATGTGAAACAAATTAACAGAATTAAAGGGGGAAATAGAATGCAACACATTCATTTTAGGAGACTTCAACACACCACTCACTCCAAAGATCAACCAGGCAGAAAATAAGTAAAGAGACAGAGGCACTGAACAACATATTAGAACAGATGGACCTAATGGACATCCACAGAATACTTCATCCAAAAGCAACAGGATACACATTCTTCTCAAGTGCACATGGAACATTTTCAAGAATAGATCATATACTAGGCCACAAAAAGAGCCTCAGCAAATTGCAAAAATTTGAAATTGTACCAACCAGCTTCTCAGATTACAAAGGTATGAAACTAGAAATAAATTACACAAAGAAAATGAAAAAGCCCACAAACACATGAAGTCTTAATAGCATGCTCCTAAATAATCAATGGATCAATAACCAACTAAAAACAGAGATCAAGCAATATATGGAGACAAATGACAACAATAATTCAACACCATAAAAAATATGTGGAATGCAGCAAAGGCTGTGTTAAGAGGAAAATATATTGCAATACAGGCCTACCTCAGGAAAGAACAATCCCATATGAACAGTCTAAACTCACAAATAATGAAACAAGAAAAGAAAGAACAAATGAGGCCCAAAGTCAGTAGAAGGAGGGACATAATAAAGATTAGAGTAGAAATAAATAAAATCGAGAAGAATAAAACAATAGAAAGAATCAATGAAAGCAGGAGCTGGTTCTTTGAGAAAATAAACAAAATAGATAAACCTCTAGCCAGACTTATCAAGTAAAAAAGAGAGTCTACACACATAAACAGAATCAGAAATGAGAAAGGAAAAATCACTATGGACACCATGGAAATATAAAGAATTATCAGAGAATACTATGAAAAATTATATGGTAACAAACTGGATAACCTAGAAGAAATGGACAACTTTCTAGAAAAATACAACCTTCCAGGGCTGACCTAGGAAGAAACAGAAAATCTCAATAGACCGACTACAAGCAAGGAAATTGAATTGGTAATCAAACAACTATGTAAGAGCAAAACTCCTGGACCAGATGGTTTCACTGCTGAATTTTATCAAACATTTAGTGAAGACCTAATACCCATCCTCCTTACAGTTTTCCAAAAAGTAGAAGAGAAGGGAATACTCCCAAACTCATTCTACGAGGCCAACATCACTCTAATACCAAAACCAGGCAAAGACACCATAAAAAAAGAAAATTATAGACCAATATCCCTGAGGAACAGAGATGCAAAAATACTCAATAAAATATTAGCAAACCGAATTCAAAAATACATCAAAAAGATCATCCATAATGATCAAGTGGGATTCATCCCAGGGAAGCAAGGATGATAAAACACTGGAAAATCCATCAACATCACACATGACATCAACAAAAAGAAGGACAAAAACCACACGATCTTCTCCACAGATGCTGAAAAAATATTCGACAAAATTCAACATCCAGTTATGATAAAAACTCTCAACAAAATGGGTATAGAGGGCAAGTACCTCAACATAATAAAGGCCATATATGACAAACCCACAGCCAACATTATACTTCACAGCAGGCAAGACAAGGATGCCCACTCTCCTCACTTTTATTCAACATAGTACTGGAGGTCCTAGCCATGGCAATCAGAAAACACAAAGAAATAAAAGGCATCAAGATTGGTAAGGAAGAAGTCAAACTGTCCCTGTTTGCAGATGACATGATATTGTATATAAAAAACCCTAAAGAATCCACCCCAAACCTAAACTACTAGATCTAATATCTGAATTCAGCAAAGTTGCGGGATACAAAATTAATACACAGAAATCTGTTGCATCCCTATACACTAATGATGAACTGGCAGAAAGAGAAATCAGGAAAACAATTCCATTCAAATAGTTCTAAAATTAATATGGAACCACAAAAGACCCCAAAAAGCCAAAGCAATTCTGAGAAGGAAGAATAAAGTGGGGGAAATTATGTTCCCTGACTTCAAGTTCTACTACAAAGCCACAGTAATCAAGACAATTTGGTACTGGCACAAGAACAGACCCACAGACCAATGGAACAGGCTGGATAGCCCAGATATAAACCCAAGCATATACAGTCAATTAATGTATGATAGAGGAGCCATGGATGTACAATGGGGAATGATAGCCTCTTCAACAGCTGGTGTTGGCAAAACTGGACAGCTACATGTAAGAGAATAAAACTGGATTATTGTGTAACCCCATACACAAAATTAAACTCAAAATGGATCAAAGACCTGAATGTAAGTCCTGAAACCATAAAACTTAGGAAAAAAACATAGGCAAAAATTTTTTGGACATAAACATGAGCAACTTCTTCATGAACATATTTCCCCAGGCAAGAGAAACAAAAGCAAAAATGAACAAGTGGGACTATATCAAACTAAAAACCTTCTGTACAGCAAACGACACCATCAGTAGAACAAAAAGACATCCTACGGTATGGGAGAATATATTCATAAATGATATATCCGATAAGGGGTTGATTTCCAAATTATATAAAGAGCTCATGCACCTCAACAAACAAAAAGCAAATAATCCAATTAAAATATGGACAGAGGAGCTGAACAGACACTTCTTCAGAGAAGAAATTCAGATGGCCAACAGGTACATGAAAAGATGCTCCACATCGCTAATCATCAGAGAAATGCAAATTAAAACCACAATGAGCTATTACCTCATACCAGTAAGGATCGCCACCATCCAAAAGGCAAACGACAACAAATGCTGGCAAGGATGTGGAGAAAGTAGAACCCTCCTACAGTGCTGGTGGGAATGTAAACTAGTTCACCCATTGTGGAAAGCAGTATGGAGGTTCCTCAAAAAATGGAAAATAGAAATACTATTTGACCCAGGAATTCCAGTTCTAGGAATTTACCCTAAGAATGCAGCAGCCCAGTTTGAAAAAGAAATATGCACCCCTATGTTTATCGCAGCACTGTTTAATAGCCAGGGAAGCAACCTACGTGTCCATCAGTAGATGAATAAAGAAGATGTGGTACATATAAACAATGGAATATTATTCAGCTATAAGAAGAAAACAAATCCTACCATTTACAACAACACAGATGGAGCTAGAGGGTATTATGCTTAGTGAAATAAGCCCGGAGGAGAAAGACAAGTACCAAATGATTTCCCTTATTTGTGGAGTATTAACAACAAAGCAAAACTGAAGGAACAAAACAGCAGCAGACTCACAGAGTCCAAGAAGGCACTAGCGGTTATTGAAGGTGAGGGGTGGGGGAAGGTGGGTGGGATGGGAGGGAGAAGGGGATTGAGGGCATGATAATTGACACACATGGTGTGTGTGTGTGTCACGCTGAAGACAGTGTAGCACAGAGAAGACAAGTAGTGACTATGTGGCATATTACTACACTGATGGACAGTGACTGCAACGGGGTGTGTGTGGGGGACTTGACAATATGGGTGAATGTATTAACCACAATGTTGCTCATGTGAAACCTTCGTAAGATTGTATATCAATGATACCTTAGTAAAAAAAGAGAATGCAAATTGGCAAATTAGGCTCAGAAGTTACAAGGCATAAATCCACTTAAATCAATACCACTAAAATATATCACTGTTATTTACATATCCCATCTGACAGTTCATAATAGCATTTTTTGCTGATGTGAAGCAATGAAAACGAAATTAACACTACCTTTATAGAAGCCAACATCTGGTTAGAAGCAATAATGCATGAGTCCATTTATAATAGCAACATAGAAAATGTTACCAAGGGGCACCAACGTTGAAGAAATGAAATGAAATAGTATGCTTAACATCACAAAGATGTCTGGGTTAACTCATAAAAATTAATATGATCCTAATACAAAAGTCAGGTTTTCAGGAGTACCCAAAAGGATTCTAAGGAGAACATGCAGCATGTACTATGGATTTTTGCGCATATATCCTACTATTTAGCAATTCTACTTTTTCAGTATGTATCTTTAAACACCATAACATTACTGTTTTCTGTGGGCACATATGCAAGTAAGAAATGCATTTAAAAAAAAAGGCTGGAAGGATGGACACACAGTAACTAGCCAGCTCTGGTGAACTGCTGTGACAGAATGTTTGCAATCAGACAGGCTTGGCTCTGCCATGTATAGGATGGAAAGACTTGACTTCTCTGGATTTCTGTATTCTCATCTCATCTCTATAAAATCAGAATGATACCTAATCCCAAGGTTGCTTAAATGAGATGTGTGAAATTTCCTGGTACACAGTTGACTTAGAGTTAACTGTTAACTCCCTCTTCCTCATTTAGTTTCAACTCACTTTTTATAGTTGAAAATAACGATGAGCTCCTACAGTAATTATATATCTGTAATCATTTTAAAACGGAAAATAATTTCCACTAATTCTCAACTCCTAGAACACAGTCCAAAAATAAAAACACTTTTTGAGCTCCTAAAATAGCCGTTAGTCTCAACAAGCTTACAGGTGCATACTCAGCACCCAACTAACTCTTAAACGTATTTTAAAAGTTTGGTGCTATTCTTTTTCCGGGCACAGACTGGCAGATAACTAGGAGGAAGAGGGGACTACCAGATACCCCAGGCAGCATTCTTAAGTGACATCAAGGGAGACAGAATATGACCCAGGAAAGATCAGGTTTGGCGACATCCCCTCTCTTACATTCTGAAAATCAGAGAAGCAACAGGCTTTAGAAATACTGGTTATCCTGTTTAAATTACTCCAGGTGCCGGCTGTTTACGCTTTGGGGGAACAGGCGTGGAATTCATCACTTTTAAAAACTGTCATCCCCCTTGTGTTTAAATTAAGAAAGGGCCACTTTGGGGGCGAGGCCCTGCACAAAGCAGGCTCTCCTCTACTTAGTTTCTCAACTACCCGCTGAACTTCGCAGAAGTTCCGGCTGTCTCCGCAGAAACCATTACCTTTGGTTTCTACGTATCTTACACCAAGCAAAAATCGATAAAAAGCCCAGAACGACGTTACGGAGAGGCGACATCAGTGAACTACAGTCCCTAAGGAGAGTCACTGTCAGTCGGCCGGGCCCAGGTACACCCGCAATCGCGCGACAGCGCCCACGCCTCGCGGCAGGGCACGGGGAGGAGGCCCGGCACCCCGGCACCGCCACATCCTGCCCCCAGTCCCCGCGTCCAGAGGAAGCGGAGGCCGGTGCCGCCCCACCTGATGCGCCTGAAAGAGGCCGCAGCTACAGCACCGCAAGACCCGACACTGCCGAGGCGGCGCCATGCTGGTCGGCGTCACTGCTGAGCGCGTGCGCGCTGCGCACCTGCCTGCCCGCCCGGCTCCGCCCCCTGTCTCCCGTCCTCGTTCAGGCTCCTCTAAGCCGCAGGACCGCCTCGCGTGCGCGTGCGCACTGGCCTGTTCCGACCCCGCCCCCTGCAGGCGCTCGGGCCCCTCTAGCCCGCCACACTTCCGGGCGGTTGGCCGGCGTCCCTCGGGAGCGCTGGGCTCAGGCCTTCCGCCGCCGGGTCGGGTGTTCTTGGGGTTTTCGCCAGCTAGGTTGCCGACTCGCTGTCTGAGGCGGGTCCGGTACCGCTCTCTTCCTAAGTCCCAGTTTCCGCTTGGTCTCTCTGGGAAGATGGAAGTTGCAAGTGCAGGGCCTCCAGCCGCCGCTCCGGGCCGGCCTTTGCGCACACTGTTCTGCTTCTTAAGGTCCCAGAGAGGGAGCTGGAGGCCGCTTCCCTGCTCCGATCCACGCTGGGGCCCGTGATTGGAACCTGCAGGGCCAAGGGGCAGAGGCGGTCAGTTAACCTTTGAACCAGAGCCCCTAAGGGCAAGGAACTGAGAAGATAGGAAAACAGTTCATCAGTCCCAAGCTTCCTGGAGATAATGACTGGAGGCGGCCTAAAAGGAAATGAATCCCTCCTGGAGCTTACAGGGCCACACTGCAACCCACTGTGGAAGGTGGAGAGGCAGGTTCCACTCTGGGCAAGGCAGAGTATTGCACGCCTGCTGTCCCCACTGCACCGGGACTCTAATGCCAGCTCACCAAAACATTCACAGCACCTGACAACATAGACCATCTTGTTAAAATTACAACACCCAATCCTGCCAAGGATTGTAATAGGATGCTAGTAGGAAAATGAAAGCGCCATTTTGGAACACAATATGGCAATTACCTCTATGCTAAGAAAATAACCTGAATCACATGGATGTATTATTCATGCAGTACTTAGTATTCACTGACATATAACAGGGAAAAAAATGGAGATAAATGTTCTGAAAAATGGTTGCTTATGATAACTGCATGGACTGTGTGGATAAAATTAAAGTCCCTGTGGCCAGGATTCTCACCTGGCGCTGGTTGGTTAGCTCACTATAGGTGTGGGCAATATGTTGCTATTCACTCTATTATATAAAGAGCTCTGCCCAATGGTCTGGGCAACACGGTGGCACGGCTGCAGGAGTGCAGAGCAGAGGCTGGAGTGGTGGCAGCGCTGAGGACAGAGGCCCAGAGGATGGCTGTGCGGGACAACTGTGCAGGCAGAGAGGCCCAGAGAACGGCTTGCTGCATGCAGACTTGCTCTGAGTGAATGGGATTTTAGTGATTGACCTGCCAACTGTGGAAATAAAGTTGGGTATAACCTTTTCACCCCAAGAATGTTTTACTGTCATTTCTTTGGTCACACTGAATCCACAGTGAACTTGCCCAGGGCTGAAACCCATTGGCAAGACAACTGTTAACACAAGTCCATTAGAAAGAGTCTGTGTGAAGTGAAAATGCAGGCATATACACTGTTTCAAAGCAAGGCGGTTTCAAAGGCTGCATTATTTCAATTACAGAAAACCAGGCATTATTTCCAGGTGTGTGGAGTTAGGATTATAGATGATTTTTAATTTTTTATAGTTTCCAAATTATGCACAATATCATATATTAGAAAAAGCAAAATTAGTTAAAAAATTATATTTGAGAGACTGAATATACAAATGGACAGTGACCAGACCACATATGACCACCTGTGCAGCAACCAGCCCTGGAAGCCAAACCACGACTGGGGCAGCAGTCGGGACTTGATCACTGATGGCCAGTTTCCCTATTGCTTGCACCTCCCCTTTCATCTCAGGACCAACTGAAGAAAGCCAGTTATGCTTCCCAAAACAATCACACAGACATCCTGCTTCTAGTTAGCCAGACTTAGCTTCCCTGCCAACAGCCTGTAATTACAGCACACCTGAAGACTTACCTTTTCACTATGAAGCTTTCCCGCTGCTCTGCCTGCTTCCGAGTCCTTATCAGGAACACTCACCTCCTGATGCGGCCCCAGGTTGTTTGTACCCTGGTGGCACAGGTGAACTCAGGCCTTGCTCAGCCTGTAACAGCATGTTCCCGTCCCCATTCTTCCCCAGGACTGTGAACAGCCACCCCTGTGCAGGTGTCAGTACCTGGAGCCTCTGGAGCATGGCCTGGGCCCACGCCTGCCAGGGAAGAAGCCAAGAACCCTGAGCAGTGGCCCAGGGCCACAGGAAGGCTCTGTACACAGTGTGGATTTAATTATTTCAGGGATTTATTAAGGCATCGAGCACAGTGTGATTTTCTAGCCAACTGAAATGAATACAGGGATGGATCAGAACCTGAGGGATGTGCTTTAAGGTTAATGGTGAGGATGACACACTGAAAGAGCATTTAGAGTAATGCTGTATGGCACCCACCCTAGTGCCACAAGATGCTTTCTGCCTCTGTCCCAGGAGCTCACTCTTAGTGAGCACTCAAATGGCCCACCACTTTGGTGCCCAACAGGCATGTGACCCCCTGCCTGGTGCCAAGTGACAGGAAAGCCCCAGAACCCACAGCCATAGAAGTGCACCCACAGTGGAGGATGAGGCATGGCCTAGCCACGGCATGGGGTACAGAGACACTGGGCAAGCAGGGCAGGTGGGACAGCCTGACACTACAGGGCCCAAGGCAGTCCCACCAGGCAGGCAGGAACAGGGATCGGGAGCCTCTGCCTGGGCCCAAATGTGGCTGTTCAGGCTTCTTTCCATGTATAAGCCACTGCGTCTGGGGAGACTAACTGGAGGGGGTGTCCTTAAAGAGAAACAGAATGGGAGGGAAAAGGGAGGACAACTCTCACTTGGCAGAGCCCTCAGCCCCAGCCCCAGCCTGCTCATGGTCACTGGAGGTGCTGAATTGTCTCTCCATCTTCTTTAGGTCCTTGATCTTGAGTCCAATGTCCACCTTCTTCTCAAAGAAGTTTACCAGAACAGACTCTGTCAGGATGGAGGCCAGGATCTGCTCGAAGGAGATGGCCCAGTCAGTGTCGACAGTGCCCCCGTGGTGGGTGGTGGCCGTGGGGCTGGGGGCAGCCCCACCCACCAGCACTGTGTCGTCAGCCAGATCCTCACACTGCAGGGAGCCCGTGCTGACCACCGAGTAGGAGGACATGGACATGTCATCCTTGGTTTCGTCGTCAGACAGCAGCTGGGATGGGGAGCCCCGGCCCTCGCCGCTGCCCCCTTCGCCCACCATCTGGCTCTCCTGCAGCACTTTCCCAAGGTGGGTGTCTCTGTCCACTCTGGCCTGGGGGTCACCCAGAGGTGGTGGCTGAAGCTCTGGGGCTGGGTCCTGAGGGGGGCCAGAGGCTGGAGGCTCGTCCTCCTCAGGGGCACTGTCCTGGGGCTTCCTGCCAGGCTGGGTGGAAAACCTCTTCCCCACCTCGCCGATGTGGAGCAGCAGGCTGGCCACTGTGGCGATGGCATGGTACAAGTCCTGCTCCATGGGGTCTTCACTGAACATGTTGTAAAACGTCTTGCACAGCTCAATGAACTGTTCCTTTGAGGGGAAAAACAAACAGGGCAGAGGAATGATGAGAGATGGGCCAGACAGGCAATGCTGGTCATTCTAACCAGCGTGGGGGAGGTCTTAGTGTCTGCACACCCCTGTGCCTGGTCATGGCTGTTTCAGAGACCAGGACACTGAGGCTCGGAGGGAAAGTGACCTGACCAGTGTCACACAGCCTTCCAAGGGCTTTCTTTTCCAGCTGCCTTTGGATCAGCACAGAGTGATCTGTCTTCCTGTCAGTCCCCGTTTCTACATACATTCTCTTAGCAGAGACGGACCTGTTTTTATCATGACTTTCCAAACCCAGGAATCACAGGGACTTCATGGTGTCTTGGAACCACTTTGAGCTTTTTACATTGTTAATCTGAATGACTTCAGTTCTGCCCTCTGTGAGGCTGTATAGAGGGTGGTGACCAGGCCGGGGCAGCCCGGGTCAGTCAAGGGGAGGAGGTCTGATTCTGGTTCCTGAAACCACACATTCAGGACTCCTGTCTGAGAATGGGATGACGCCTCACTCCACAAGGCACCCCATTCTTCATGCCTGGGAGTGAGGGCACGCCCAGACTGTAGGAAGCCCCTTTGGGTGGGGCAGGGCATGGTTGGACTGCAGCTCAACAGCTGCCTTTGGTTAACTGTCTGTGGTCCTGGCTGTGTGCCCCTCAGCAAGACACCAGGCACCACACCTAGAGACCAGCAATGAAAGGCAGGCTGTGGGCTGGGCGTGCCTCTGTGTGCACAGTGCCTGTGCAGGCCTGGGAGGGGGCAGGAGCCCCCTAGGGCTGTCTGTAAAAGGTGGTGTGTGAGTTTCCCCCTGTTGAAGCTAACCTTCCCCAGTGCCTCTCTGGTTCATGGATACTGATTAAATGTGAGCAAGTCTCACCATGAAATACCACCCAGGACAAGGCTCTGAAGCAGCCGGCCTCCTGTCTTTCTGGAATCATCTCTGACTGCCATCTGATTAGCACACTCTAGAGGTAGGCAGGATTCCCATCATACAGGGGCGCTGGGAGGAAAGATGGTGGGATGCCAGGTGGGAGGATGCAGCCTTGATCAGAAATACCCACAAACATCACTTGTGGACTTTGATTGGGCCTACCTGGTTCATCTTGGGAAGATCCTTAATCGTCTCCTTCTGAACCTCTTTCTCCTTGGCCCACATTTGAATGTAGTGCCGATAGTCAGGAGGGCTGGTTTCCTTCTCCTCTGAGTTGGGAGAAAAAGTTAATCTCCATGTGTCAACTGAGAGAAAGGGCGGGGCTGGCAGCAGAGAGTGAGTGGGCTTGGGCGTGGTCTGGCATGGAGTTACCTGGGCCCTTCTATAAAACACTCCAGCATTTGGCTAGGCAGTAATGGAAAGAACGCTCCAGAACACCCCCACCCCCACCATCTCCCAGGTCATGCTGAAGCAGGTGTGACTTGTGCTGATGAAGATGTCCCCAACCTGTCTTCCCCAAGACGGTGATGGAACCACATGGATGCTGGGGAGAGGATGGCATGAGAAGGGAAGGTTGGCTGGGCTCCAGAAGGCACGCAACCCCACAAGGAGGTGGCGATGGCCAGGGTGTTCATGGCTACAAGGGTTTCATGCATGGGCAGACGAAATCAGGCCTCTCTGGCAGCTGATGGCTGGACATTCACCAGACAACATGGCCCTTCCCACAGGGACAGCTCGTGTCAGGCAGTCTGCCATCTCCTGGAGTGGGGAGGCAGGCAGGGGGTGCACCCAGACCCTGGGGTCCCTACCAGCCCCAGCACGGGGTGGCCTGCCTGTACCTCCTCTTTTCTCTCTGCCGTCCTCAGGTCCAGCTCCCTCTCGCTCCTCCTGCTGTATTGTTTCTGGACAACCAGAGAAAGACAAAGATCATGGAGAACATTCTTCTGTTATGACTCCAAACCCCTGCGGCCCCTGAGTGGCCGCCCACCCATCTGTGGGCACCATGGCAGGGCTCGCTCTCTTCCCCTGGTCACACTGAACCCTCACCTGCTCTCTTCAAAGAATGTGTCACCAGGGTGTTGAAGTGAACAGTGAGGCATGTTATGCAGGACAAGTCTAAGAACTGGTCTCTGTAGTTTGCTGAAAACAGTCAACCCGAGGGGAGTCCTGACTACCAGTTCAACCTGTGACCTGCCACCACACCAGGGATTCTGTGTGTGACACTGCATAGCTTAAAGTGACACATCTGCTGGAGTGGTAAACACTGCTTCTGAAAGTGACCGTGAACATGGGAGAAATGGGCTGCCAGCTCTCCCAGACGTGCTCCCTGAAGTGGTGTGGCCAGGGGTCTGAAGACTCTGTGCCCTGCCCCTGGCCTCTCGTAGTGTGTCTGGGACAAGGCCAAAGCACCTTGATTTGCCCAGGTTCCAAGGATAGCAGGAGGTACATCTGCCTCTTTACTTTGCACACCTGAAGTCAAGGCCCTCCAGCTGAGTAAGCAAGTTCAAGCAAGCCTCTGATGCTGTCCACAGGCCTGCCTCAGGTGTCTTGATATGTACTTCCGAATTTCTCTTTCAGGTATGTATTGTCCTGGGTGTGTTACCCCCACAAGAAATTACAGGGTGAGTTTTTGGCCAGTTCTGTAAACATATTACCCACCACCAACTCCCCGGCCACATCCCAGGCCCAGAATCCCTATCACCCTGGGCCTGATGCTCCCAACTGGCTTTAAACGTAGCACAGGGGTGACTTCTAATAGGCACTCAACAAATGTTATTGTTCCCAACTGGAAACATTTTGTGAAACATGGGAGCATTTTCCAAGGGGAGCATCCACTACCCCTCGCCTCTGCTCTGTTCACACGTGAACGACTGCATTTGTCTGTTTTGCCCTATGGCCCTGATGACAGAATGCCGATGCCCTGGTGACTACACGGTGCCCATGTGCCACGTGGCCTTCTTCACTGCCCCTCAGGACAAACGCAGAAGCCGCCCCCACTCCCCCAGTGCACACAGAGCAGCTTGGCCCTGGGTCCACCTTAAGACTTAGTCACACAGGAGGCGTCCCTGGACCAAGAACCTCCAGGCCTCGTGACCATGCAAGCATGTTAGGAAGACGGAGCCCTAGACTCTGAGAAGGCCCAGTACAAAGGGGTGCTCCTGCCCCCCCAGAGACTGACCTTCAGTCTCCCAGGGCAGGAAAAGGTCCAGATCTGAGGCCAGAGGAGATGCTGGAAGAAAAAGTGGAGGAAGAGCAAAGGGCAGAGGGAGGGAGAGGCCAGGGTCCAGGAAGGCAGAGACAAGAGAAACAGGAATGAGAATACCCTGGGGACCCGCCTGGAGGGACGCAGCTGCCCTTGCCCTGGCTTCAGGCTCCCCAGTGCTGCAGTGCGCTCCTGGTGCACCCAGGGCTGCAGGCCACCAGTGTGGGCCCCACAGCAAGGCCACAGAGCCACGAGGCTGCAGGGCTCACCTGAGGGGCTCTCCTCTGTGAAGTAACAGGTGGCTTCCAGGGCGGACTCGGCCTCCTCCGGGCGCAGGGCTGTGCTCAGAGAGAAGGCGGGGTGAGGGCAGGGGACACAGCGGACTCACCGCACAGACCACCCAACTGCCTGGACAAAGGCCAGGCTCCCCCACGTGGTCCCACCATTTCCAGCACCCAATATGCTGCCACCATGGTGATGATGACAACTGATTCTGGTTAGTTACTTTCTTCACTTTTACACTTTGTTTGAAAATGTAATATGCATCCCAGGTAAAAATCTCATCCATGCAGCTGGGAGTCCTGAGATGGCCAGTCTTCCTCCCAGCCCTGCTGAGCGGCCCCGAGGATACTTCCGGCATGGCAGGCACATGTGCAGGGCCCTGCCATGGCCCACCAGCCATGCTTAAGTGACTTGCTCTTCTTTCATGTGTCTTGGGCATTGTTCCACACTGACATAGTCTTTATGATTAAGCAGTCCTCAGGGGCTCAGACCCACACCATTTCACTGTATGGGGGAGGATGCAGTGACAGGTTGAACAGTGCGTGGCACATCAGGGAGGTGGCAGGTGCAGGCAGAGGTGACTGGGGAGTGGTGGGGGTGGCCCCGAATGCCCTCTTCCATAGGTCCTAGCCCAGTGGGGTCTGCCCAGTCCAGGCCTCTCCCACAGCAGAGTCCGAGGTGGCCAGTACTAACCTTCCCTGGAGATTTCCCCAAGGCTACTGCTCCTTGTTGCATTACAGGGGAAAAATCAGCCACAGGTGTGAAAACACCAGGGTCAAGAGCAGGACTTTCCAGCTATGGTTACACAGAACAATCACCTGGGGAGCTTTAAAACTATGACTCTGGGCTCCTCCTCAGGCCAGTGAGAGAGTGTGGGGTTAGGCACAGCCCGTTTCTAAAAATCACGGGCTGACTCCCTGGGGCAGGTCATAAATGACAGGGCAGATCCACCTGGAGCAGAGTGCCCAGGACCAAGAATTTCCTGCTCTATCTACTTTCCTCCTGTGAAAACAGGGATAACCCCACCTTGGAGAGCTCTCCATGTGGCCAGGTGAAACTTGGCCCAGGTGGAGGGAACCTGGCAACTGTGGGATCTGGCCTGCCCAGCCTGCCCCATCGTGTCTCCTGTAGGCTCGGGTGCCACTTAGGAAGCCAGAGGGAAGTAGGCCCCCCAGGCCACCCTGCTGGCTGTGGCAGTGCCCCCAGGCTGACCCTCGGAATAACAGGAACCCCTGAGAAACTTAAGGGCAAGCTAACGAACAAGGGGTCTTTGTTTCAAACTTGAACCTGCACTCATGCAGCCCCCCTCACGGTTTTCTTGGCCCTGCTGTGGGGGGATTGCTCCCTGAGGCACATCTTCCCTGGTCATGGCCCAGCCCGCAGACCAAGATCAGGCTGGGCCTCAGCCCCAATGCTCCGGTCTCCTCCTCCCCCTGTTGGTGCGGGAGCCTCCACTATTTCTGGCTCCCCAGGCTGTGTTGAGGCTCAGCACCCATAGAGGCCTGTGCCTGGGCACGCCGCAGCCCCAGCTCTGTACACAGAAGAGGCCCTTGTGGGGAGCTGGGTGGGGAGGCTCTCACCTGGGGGCAGGTGCAGCTTGTAGAGGGCCTTGAGCTTCTCTGTCAGGTCCCCATGGTACATCCCACCTGTGGAGGAAGGCCAGTGAGGTGGCGCACTGGCAAGAGGGCCCCAAAGCCCCATGGCCAGTCTGCACTCAAACACTTCCCGTCGGTAGGCTCTGGTGGGACCCTCCTCACAGTCTGACTCTCTCTCAGAGAGGTCCCAGGAGCGAGCCCTGGGCTTTGCCCTTCTCTGGGGCCTGCAGACTAGGCCTCGAGCAGCCCTGGGCTGAAGGTGGGAAGACAGGGGAGGGGTCCAACTGGACACGCTTCCCAGAGAGAAAACTTCCCTTCCTTTATCAAGGGCCAAGGGCGCCAGGCTGTCCTCTGCTTGCTGCAATGGGAAAACTGGCATTTGGAGGCTTCCTCAAAAGGGTCAGGGCACGGGTAGGCCCCAGAGCCACTCACTCATCCCAGTCACAAACTCCTTGAAGTTGATCAGTGAATCCTTGTTCTCATCCAGGAGCCGGAACATGCGTCCTGCCAGGACAGGTGTGTGGGAGCCGCAGGCCCAGGGTGTCAGGCTGGCAAAGAGCTCCTGGAACTGGCTTGCGGCGATGCGGTACTGCTCCAGGTAGGGCAGGCTGGGGTCTCGGCGCATGGCCGCGGGGTGGCTGCTCCCCCAGTACTGACTCACCAGGTGCTTGGCCTGCGGAGGGCACAGCCTGGTGAGCTGGCCTAACCTTCCAGCCCCTGGCGGGTAGATCGCCAGGCTGGTTGTGCATCCACCTGCCTCCTCTGTCCAAGTCTGTAGAATCCTGGGGTGCCAAACACTGGGCCAGACACAGCACCTCACAGAACCTCCCACATTGTTACCACCAGCCTCTCATTTACAGATGCTGAAGTGAGACAGAGCCCTAGGGCTGCCAGCCACAGAGGGTCCTGACCATGAAGACAACAGTGGCCACCTTGGAGGCTGAAACAGAGGCAGCTGGAGGGGCAGATGGGAACAGACAAAAGTGGAAAGCAAGTGTGGACTTTGGTGTTTCTGCCTGCTCTTCATTCTTTCCCCAGTCCTCTGTTAATAGCACCCACTGTTTCTCAGAAGAGTTCCTCCTGTTCCACCCTCAGGCCATGGAGTGGGCACAAGGCCCAGTTTTGGCCTAGCAGCAAATACTCTTGTAACCATAGCACCTAACTCAATAATTCAATAATCAGCACTGGGCTTTTTGGAACTAGGAAAGAAAAATTCTCTTTCTACTGGGGCTAAGAGGACAGGATGGCCTGGAGCTGCTGACGACATTCCTGGCACTCTGTAGGAAGATCAGTCCAGAGGACACCTGAAGTAGAGCAACTTGACAGCACATTTGAGCACCTGGATCCAGCCATGCCTGAAGCTGTTTTCCTAGACTTTTCGTTACGTGAGCCAACACATTCCCTCTTACGTAAGTTGATTTGAGTGGATTTTCTCCCACTTATAAGAATGTCCTTTCTGAACTCCAAGAATGAGTAAATTCTCTCATGTGAGGTTTGTGGTAACTGCATCTGAGGGTGCTTTTAAATCTATTTATCTTCTGGCAGGAGATGCTAAGGAAGCATTTAGGGGGCTATGATGGGGTACTAGTCCTGCTCTTGCTCTTGGCTGTCACCTTAAACACCATGTAAAGGTCCTCCAGCTCTTCAACTGAGAAACCAATGTCCCCAGGTATAGCTCGGACCTAGAACGAAAGAGAAAAAGGAGGTGGATCCTCAAGCTCCTGCTCTTTGAGAGAATCCCCACATGGACAAGGGTGAAGACCTGAACCACCCTCTTGGTGTTGCAGCTGGCCAAGCACGCGAGGGCAGTTCACCCAGGAAAGGAGATGTGGTTCACACGCCTGCCCCTTGATGCCCATCCTGCCACTCAATTCATGGTTCTCTGGCACTGGCAGAGCCTTTCCTTCCTGAACACACAGTCAGGGACACAGGGTGAGGGGCAGTCATTTAGTGACTGCTGTCCTGATCCCTGGAAGGACCCTGGCACTGGCTCTCGGGAATGTCCTGGAACCTCCCAGTAAATTCTCCCTCTGGAAATGGGGTGGACAAAGGCTTGCAGTAGAGGCATGGTGGACCACACGGGTGGAAGGTGGCCAAATGTCACTACCCAGGGAAAGGGACAAAGCTAGGCAGGAGGGCTCAGCCCAGAGCAGGATTCTGCTTGGCCTTTAGGCTCGACGGTGTCAGAGAAGCTTCCCAGTGACCAGTCCACAAAAAGAAAAGTGTCTCCACATCCCCAAATTTGTACCTTCCCTCCTGCAGTCCAGTCCCACACAAGCTACTGCTAGGGAGCTCTGCACCTGCTCTTGGGTGTCCAAAGATAGCTGGGAGGAACGGCCTACACAGGTCACCATCCCACCCCACCAGCAAGCTGGGGCCACTAGGGCCCCACCCCGTCCATACCACACTCCTCTTGGCTGTATCCTCCAAGGACTGGATCACTTTCAGCCTCTGTTTAAACCGCATCTGTTCAATGTCGTCGGCCCTCAGGCTGCTGAATTTCTACCAGCCAGAGGTGATTCTGTTAGATAAGGCAGAATCACAGAGCAGAGGGCAACCACCCACCACACCACACATGCCCCACGGTCCAGGTGGATGGCCTGGCCAAAGAGCCCTGTGAGTGCTGACCTCATACGACACTTTCAGGAGGTCAAAGATGTCCACCTCTGCAGGAGGGTCATCTCCGCTGGTCAGCAGGGCATGCAGGTGAGGGATAGGAGGAGAAATACTCTGCTTATTGACCACATTGTCCAGGTATCTGTAAGGATTAAAGGACAGAAGTCTAGACCACCCACAGACAACAGGGGTGTCTTACGCAAGGTGACATGATGTAGAGGGACCCAAGGTGCCTAGACTCCCAATTAATGTGCAGGCTGAGGGCTGACACCCTCCAGGAAGGCCAGAGGTGAGATGCTGACTCTGCGGGGGCCTGGGGGCAGGTATGGCGAGGCATGCCCTGGCTATAAATCAGGGATTCCCCAAGAGAAGGCCTGGCAGGCACCCTGGCAAATAAATCAGGGATCCCCCAAGAGAAGGCCTCGCCCTGCCATGAGGCTTGAGCACCAAGTCTAAAGTTATCCTCTGGGGCTACTGAGGGTGGGGGCCTTTCTAAGCCCAGACCCTGCCCCACCAGCAGAAAGGTTTGTCTCAGTTGGAGGGATGACACACTCCCTCTCTAGCTGGTCACTGGGGATGGGGGACTCCCTGCCATGCCCAGGAAGAATCAGGGACCAAAGGGATGTCCCAGGAGAAAGGCAGAAGGGCCCTGCTGCAGGGGTGTCCACGAGAACCTGGTTTCTCCAGGGGCATCACCCTGGGACAGAGCCCCACAGGGTCCAACCAGCCAGCCAGGACTCCATGCCCTCCCAGGCTCTCCAGCTGGGCCAGACACTCAGGTGGGAGAGGGTGGATAGTTCCCCTGCTGTGGCCCCTGCCCCCCAACTGGCCCTGGCCCACTCCCAGTCAGAATCCTGCTCCCAAGGAGATGCATCTGTCTAGCGTGGGGGATGGGCATGAAATCCAGTCACAGACTGGCCACAGACTGCGTACTTTACCATGGCGCAGGACAAAGAGCAAGCACACCCCAGAGCAGGGAGGGACAACCCTGTCAGACTGGGACCCTGCAGGGCCCCCGCCAGTACCTGGGCTGGCTCAGTGGGCAGGAGGCAGCACCCTGGGCAGTTCTGGGCACCTGGGAACACTCCAGGCCAGGCAAATACATGCACGTGGCTGGCAGGACTATACAGAGTTCAGGTCCTGGGCTGTGTGGGGCCAGGAGGGGGCCCAGAGGTAAGGGGCTTGAAGGCCAGGCTTTGGGACTACGAGGGGCATAGGGAGTCCCCATGCCTTGGCAGGGACAGGGTCAGATTCTGGCCAGAAAGAGTCCTGTGCGCTGTTGGTGGGTGATACCGGAGCTGGGGACACCACAATGAAGCAGCGTGAGGCCCTCAGTGGGGTGCTGGGAACCTGCACTGAGGCTGTGGGGGTGGAGGAAGGGGCTGGATCCCACAGAGAGCACACAGTGGTGGGATGTGGGGCCTGGGGAGGAGGTGGTGGCCAGGTTTGACCCTCGGCCTTAGGCAGGATAGCTGGGTATCAGCTCATTCAGCTGTTACAGCAAGCCCAGCGTGGTCCCCTCCATCTAGGTGACAAGAGGTAGCTACATGGCTGAATGACCAGGACATCTTCGTGGGAACAGCAGACTCCCTGCCTTTGCTGCAGGCCGGTGGCCCTGCTGTTCCAGCTGCCTCCCACCCAGGGTGCTCCGGCCTGCCACCTGTTTTATCTTCTCCCATCCCTTATCACGACCCCAGGGCCTGCCCTTTGTTTCCCACCAGAAGGGAAGCTCTCTCCTGCCCCCAGAGCGGCCCTGCATCTGTCCATGTTGGGCACTTGGCAGGCACGGTCACTGAATGCTGGCCAAGGAGCACCCAGTGCTGGGGAGTAAGGCGCTGCCGTCCACGGGAGCACCAGCCAGCTCCCCGGCAGGAGGGAGGCCGGCCCAGTCACCTGCCCAGGACGGTCATGGCCTCGCCCTCGTCGCTGCAGACCAGCAGCTGCTCCATGTTGGCATCCAGGATGGCCAAGGCCACCTGCAGGATCACTTTGATGCCCTCGTAGAAGAAGCAGTCAACAATAACCACAGCACTCTCAAAGGGCATGACGCTGAGGAAGAGGGTCAGGAACCAGGAAAGCGAGATGCTGGAGATCACCCCCAGGTCCTGCATCTTCTCAGACAGTTGGGGCAGGAAGTCCCTCGTGAGCTCCTCAAAGATGCCTTGGTCCACCAGGGCCCCTAGGGCAAGGACAAAGGAGTTGGAACGGTGAGCTCACACCCCCGGCTCTGGTGGGCCCTCGTGTGGGAACCAGGGCCTGGGTGCAGGGAGCCCACCTGGTCCCTGGCCAGCTCTGCTTGCACTGAGAGCTGGAGGGGGGCGGGGTGTGTGGAGAAAAACACCCCATAGTTTCCTTTCTACAGCTGGTGTATCACTGTGTGAAGAGAATTTTCTCCTCTTGGGGAAAAATAAATTATCCTCAGAAGCACCAGAACTGGATAGTGGCCTCGGTGGCTTCTGTGTCACACCCTGAAGCTTGTGCACAGATGTGATTCTAAAGAACCCCAAGAGGGGAAACCAAATGGTAGGACCTCTTGGGATACTATATATGTAATTAAATACATCTACAAGTGCATTTCCATTTAAATTGTATAGTTTGTAATGGCCATGAGTTCATGAGCTGAGCTGGTAATGAGGTGCCTGGTGACATACAACACGCTGGAATTGAGATGCTGGGTATTTTCAACAGTAAAAAAGCTTAAGAAGAATTAGATATGTGGGAATTTAAGCCCAAGCTGATGTTTAAAAACTACCAAATGTGTGACATCTCTCCTTGCCAGCAACTCCTAGGAGTTCGAAGTCTGGGTGAGATGGTTGGCTCTCTACTTTCTAGCTGTGTGGCGATTTCTCATCTGTGGAGTAGGAACCATGACCACGTGGCCTGCAGCATGTCTGAAGCCTCCAAGAGCCCACCTGTGGACATGCCAGCACAGAGCCTGGCCCAGGGAGGCCTCCCACCCCATGGGGAGCCACTGGGCCGTGGGCACTCACCCACCACCCTGGTGTTGTAGTAGTCGGGCAGCATGTGCTCACAGAGGGCTACCAGCAGCCAGAAGGCCTCCTCCTCGCTGCCGTAGAGCAGGAGCACTGACGTGACGATGTTCATGGCCTGCAGGCACCGAGACAGCAAGGAAAGCTCCTGGGGGCCACCAAGTAAGACCATTCCCCCCAAGCGGCCTGCATGGCCTTGCTCTACAAGCAAGTCTGAGAACAACAGTCTGTCCCACCCTACTCCAGGACATTTGCCAAAAGGCAATTTGCAGGAAATCAATTAGATAGAAATGGTCAGTTCCTCACACTGGGCCAGCAGAACCTGGAACACCGAGGAGGCAGATGTGAGCATGCAGCACGTCTCTGAAGCAGTTTCTAGTGTCCTCAGAGGTGTGACGCAGGGCCAGGCAGATGGGTGAGTGGGCTGTGTGCAACAGCTGAAGGGAGGCAGTGGCAGAATGAGGGTGAGAGAGGTGGTATGGGCCATGCACGGCCTGGGAGGACAGCAGCGCTCACGAGAGAAAGCTTCAGTGGTGGCAGATCATCCTGACATTAGCAGTTAAAGTCAGCACACTGGTTTTCCATGCACTGGTCATATGTCATGCAAAACACTGGTCATACAGAAAGTGATTTTGGGGGAGTTGGTCTGCTTCTTTGAAGTCCAGACACAGTCTAAGGGAAACAGAAAGCCATTTGACCTGGCCAGAAAAACACCCACTAGATTTAAAATCAAATGCTGCAGAAATGCAGATCAAAATCACAATGAGATGAAACTAACAGAAAATAGTGGGTTTGGTAAGGATGTGCAGAAACTGGAACCCTTGTTCATTGCTGGTGGGAGTGAAAGTGGTGTGGCTCCTGTGGAAAACACTGGCAATTCCTTAAAAAGTCAAATATACAATTACCGTATGACCCAGCAGTTCCACTTCTGAGTATATACTCAAAAGAACTGAGAGCAGGGACTGGAGCAGATATTTTTACACACAGGCTTACAGCAGCATTATTCACAGCAGCTAAAAGGTGGAAGGAACCCGTGTCCATGGGTGGGTGAATGGATCAACAAAACATGGTCTATCCATACAATGGAATATATTGTTCTGCCTGAAATTGGAAGGACATTCTGCCACATGCTACCACACAGATGGACCTTCACGGCATGATGCTAATGAAAGAAGCCAGTCCCCAAAAGACAAATATTGTATGATTCCATTTATATGAGCTAGTTAGAGGAGTCAAAATCACAGAGCCAGAAAGAAGGCAGGCTGCCAGGGGTAACGGGGGAGTTGGTTAATGGGTGCAGAGCTTCAGTTTTGTAACATGAAAAGGTGGGGATGGTTACACAACAATGTGCAGTTAATGCCACTGAACTGTACACTTAAAATGGTGAAGATGGTAACTTTTATGTTGTGTGGTATTTTACCACACACACAAACACTCAAAAGCCTCGAGGACCCAGACCAGCACATGGAAGACAGTTTAATGTACGGCATAGGATGATGTGAAAATTAAGTCTGTTTCTGGATACATCCTTATCTGTGGTTGGGCCTTTCCTGGAGGACGGGCACAGGCACTGGCCTGTGAGGACATCACATAGGCCCACAGCCACGGGACTCACCCCTGTGAGCCTCTGGTGGGAGATGCCAGGCCACCTTACCTGGCAGTAGCCGATGGTGGGGTTTCGGTAAGCGTAGGCAGTCAGCACGCGCCGCAGTGCGGCGATGCCGAGCTCGTTCTGAAAGGCGGGGTGCTCTGGCATGGAGCGGTAGAGGTCTCGCTCAATCTCCTCCGTGGCCAGGCTGTACTTCCCCATGGACTCCGCCACCAGCATGGTGTAGTAGCCGGGGTGCGTCACCATCTCATTCCAGGCCCCTGCAGAGACACAGCTGGCAGCTTGCTCTCTCCTCCTCCTGCCCTTCTGGGACCGCAGGGGCAAGGACAGGGAAGGCTGGGGACATTAGTCACTGAAGAAAAGTGCAGCTCTTTGGTCGGATATGAACAGTGAGGTAGAGGTTCCCGACTGACTGCTCCTGGAGGGGTCACCCCACCCAAGTTTGAATGGCTGCTTTGCCATCCCCCGGAAGCCATCTGAGCAGCCAAGCGTGTGAATGCTGTCAGAGCCCGTCCCAGGCAAGCAGGCCTCCTGCTGCAGGGTGAAGGTGGCACCCTGGTGAAAGCACCCTGCCCTTGGTGTCTGGTGCCTGGGTTGCCCCTTCTGGTGCGGCCGGTAGCAGGCCTCTCACAGCTGAGAGCCCCCTTTCTGTTCTGTGAAGGGCCAGAAGTTCCAGCCTGGCTGACTCAGGAGGCTGGCTCAGGGGAGAGCTGGGCTCTGCGGCGGGCAGCTCACCAGAGAAGAGGAGCCACAGCTCCCCCCGGAGGCTCTCGGGGATGCCCTTCAGCACCAGCTCCCGTGTTCTGGCTGTGCGGTACATGCACATGCCGCGCCCGTACTCAAAGAAATGAATGTTCCATGACTCCTCTTTCATCTTCTCCTTGGCCTGGGGGAAAAGGCAGGCCAAGGGTCTGTGGGTGCCATGCAGGAAAATGCCACGAGCCCGGGCTGGCCTGAGCATAGCACACCAAGGGCGTCTTGGAGACTAGCTTCCCCAGCCTGTGGTGGGGTCAGGTGAGGCACCCCAGGTGCTGCCCGTCACCGCCCAAGGGCCCAAGGTGGCATGAGTCACAGGGCCACAGGCTGTGCCCAGCATCCCCCAGCCTGGGCCCTGCATGGTGGTGGGGCCCCATGCTCTGGCTCACCCCCTTGGCTCCTAGGTCCTCCATGGGCACATTTCTCTGGAAGAGTTTAAGCAGGCCCTGGGATGTCGTGGGTGCCTCCTGCACGTGTGAGCTCCGGCAGCCGCTGAGGGGTGACGTTGGGCTGGTGGGCCGCTCTGACACCTCCTGGGGAGCAGAGGAAGACTGGAAAACACAACATGGAGGGCAAGCACCCAAGTGAACTGCCTTAGGACCTGTGGCAGGCCCATGGGCACGGTGCTAGGGTGAGAAGCAGGCTGCATCCAGCCCTGCCTCCTCTCTGTGGCCAGACACGCTGTCCTCCTTTTGCCAAACCCACCCACGCTGACCGTCCCTCTGGGACTGGTCCTTGGGCTCATCCTCTCAGGCTGTCTGTGTGTGGTGCATGCTCCCCCTGCAGGGCCTGCCTGACAGCACTGGCTGCTCCCAAGGGCACCATCCCTGCTCCAGCCTCTGGGCTGCAGGCCCTGCTGACCCCTGTATGGACAGCTGCCACTGGTGTCTGCCCTGCCTGTCCTTGGATCCCATGTTGGAGCGTGTAGCCCCTGGCTCCAGGGACTGGCTCATGTTGGGACTGTCAGGCAAGAGCACCAGGCCCTCTGTGGACCCAAACAGCCACCAAAGGAGGGGAGAGCAGAGGCCAGCACTATCGGGGCCCCATCACCTGGCACAGTCCTGATCTGACAACCTGGCTGCCCTTTCCAAACCAGCAGAGTCCTAACTGAAAAAATGCCTCCTTTGGGTGCCTTTGATGACCCTGGGTGAGGGAAGGAACCCTCTCTCCTGTCCTCTCTCCGTCAGGCTACCCACCCACTCAAGGGCCCCTGAAAGGAGGGGCTCCCAGACCCTTGTTGGTCTGGTCACTGCCCGCAAGGCTCCCTGAGGTCCTGTTTTCCCCTCACTGACCCGCGCGCCTGGTGTGTGGTGCATGATATTGCTTAATGTGTTCACGGCTCTATTCCCAGAGCCTAGAATAGCCCCCAAGACCTAACAGGAATACGAAAAAGACTGCTGGATGCACGAATGTCAGTGCTTGGAAGGGGCTGGGGTCCTGTCAGGCCCTGTCATTTGTGGTGTTGGCTGTATGAAGGCAGTTTGACATTCCTGCTCATCTTCCTTTCCAGCGATTCCGTCCGCCCCTTCCATTGCTCCTCACCTGTTCATTAAGTTCCTGAGCATTGGTCCCTGGGGTGGAAAAGTGACCTGACTGGGGGTGCTGTGGGGAACTGTTGGTGCAAGCCACCACTCAGCTGCAAGGCAACCCGCTGGGAATGTGGACCCAGTAATGCTAGGGCTGCCATTTTTTCCAGAGAAGCCGGATGTGGGGATTTTTATATGGACCCTTCAAATCCTGAAAGTTTTCACAAGTTCAGATTGACCAACAGCATCCTCATCTTGTCATACCAGGAAGTAACAAACACAGCTGGGCTGCGTCAGGATGACCTGGGCACCAACTGCACAAGCCCGCTCTGGCCACAGACTGACAACAGCAAGTGTCATGGACTAAAACAGGCCAAGTGGCTTAAATCTGTATGTTTATAATTATTCTAAAAAAACCATGAATGAATTGGTCACATTCAGAGGGCGCTAGAAAACCAACTCATCATTTTAACAACTGGTGAGTGAAGGGAAGGAATACAAGATTTATTCTGTCTTCCCTGTGTGAGCCGTGCCGCGGGGTTACCACGCTTCTCTAACATCCCTGCTATATCAAATGCCTCTGTCAGCAAAAGGCAGATTGTGAGAAATTCTACAGCACAGAGGACCCAATCCCTTCCACAAAATACTGCAAGAAGAGAGAGAAAGAGACAGAGAGATGGAATAGGAGCCTCTAGATAAAAAGGAACTGAAGAGACCTATCAACCAACTGTGTGATATGTGTATGAACTATGTGTACCTCAATTCCAAAGATCAAACTGTAAGACATACATATGCATTTGGGGAAACATGAATGCAAGTATGTGATTTAAGGAATTATTGTCAACTTTCTGGCTATAATAATGAGACTGCCCAGTCTTAGAAAGGGAGTCTTTCCCTGTGGGTGTTTTGGACTGAAGGGCCAGCAGGAGGAGTGTCAGATGAATAAACCCCAGGGGGCAGTGTGGCTGTCAGTACAGCACAAGTTCCTATGGGCAGTGGTGACGCTGGCTGGTCTCACATGGAAGGGATTTGAGGCAGGTGGGTGATGCTCAGGAGGGCTGGGGGCATGGTAGGGACACACAGGGGCCTGTGTGTGGCCAGGACACCTGAGTCAGGGGCTGGACCAGGCTGTCCAACCTGCGTGCAGCAGGGACCCTCCCCACCCGAGGCCCATGGCAGGCACCACAAGGGTCAGGCTCCAACCAGCAGAGGCTGATGGCTGCCAGGGCTCTTCTCCTGGCCCTGACCCCTACCCACTGCCCCCACAGGGCTCTCTCACCTCTGGGGCTGGGCCCACAGTGCTGGCTTTCCTCCCCACTCCACTGACACTCGGCTGCTTGGATGGTGTTTTCTGGAGGAAGTCAGAGATCCTCTGAACCAGGAAATCTCGGTCCTTCAGGTTAGCAAACAGGAACGTCATTTTGCTCTTGGTGCTAACAGACACAGGGCTGGGCAGGACACTAGAGCTGTCAGCTTTTTCGACAATGGTCACCTGAGAAGGCAAACACAGTGTCTGCACCTTGAGACATGTACGGATAGTTTTGTGCATGAGAGTGCACAGTGGCCTCACTGCCCCCTCCTGCCCAGGGTGCTGTGAGTGGACAAGTGGCTCTCTGGGCCCCACTGGGTTCATATGCTGACACTGCCACTCACTGCTGGTGACCTGGAGCAAGTTATGAGCATGTCTAGGCCTTGTTATTCAGCTGTTGATGACAGGGCTGAGCACATTGGCTTTGTGGGGCTGTCCTGAGGATGATGAAGCAGAATGTCACGTGCTGAGCTTGGCTGCTGGCCCTTCTGCCTTCCCAGAAATGGCCAGTTATGGCATGGCGTCCTAGGCGCTGGCTCCTAGAACACATGCTGACAGGGCATCCTGGGCCCGGACCTGACCCCAAGGTGTGTGGACAGAGCAGTACAGGCGTGGAGGAGGCAGGGTGGGCTTTCAAGGGGTGCCCCGGCAGAGCCTGCAGCCTGGGGTGGGGACAAAGGACATGCAGGTGAAGCATGGTCAGCAGGGATGAGGTGGGGCAAGAGGGTGAGCTAGAAGCCACTGGGCTGCTTTGCACGGAAGGCACCTGTTGGGAGGAAGCAAGTGAGCTGAGCCCTGGTGCAGCCAGGTGAGGAACTGGGGCAGAGGTCGGGGCAGAGGCCCAACGGCCACTCTGATGGGGCTGGACTGTGGACAAGGCTGGAGAAGCTGGGGGCAGAGTGAGCAGTGGTGTGGTGTGCGTATGTGTTAAGTGTACATGTGTTTGTGAATATATGCGTAAGAGCGTGCATACATGTGTGTAAAGGTTAAGTGTACATATGTGTGGTGTGTACGTTTATGCATACACACACATGTGCATGCTTGTAGGTGTGGCAGGCTGGCATGGGGCCTGGGGCTCACCTCCCGCAGGGGTATGATGAGGTGGCAGGCATCCCTCTCCTTGCTGGCGAAGCAGATGTAGTTGCCGGAGATGAACATCTGGCCAGGAATATGCAGCTTGCTGAAAGGGGTCCACAGGGTACAGCCCGTGTGGCCGTCCAGGCGCTCGTCCTGGGGCAGCCGGAACGTGGCCCGGTACCACTCATTCTTGGCTCGGGCATCCAAGTCTCTGGGGAAACCAGGGTGGGGTGGAAGGAAGGGAGACAAGAGTTGGGGCCAGGACAGCAAGAGGGGGCCTCAGGGCCTTGGTTTCCATACTGGATTTGGGCTCTTTGGGGTCCTCCTGTGAGCAAGTCCCCAGCATCTTAGTCAGTAAAACACGCATGTTCAATGGCCAAGTACGATGTGACACATGTCTGACCAGCAGAGGAGCTGTCAAAAAACAGCATGCCCTGGAGACCTGGTGTCTGGGGAGGGCACCAGGGGCTGGCAGGGGTGATCCGCTGCTTGCTTGGCAGTGGGGAGGCAGAGCCCAGCGCCTGGCATCCAGCGCCCAGAGGTCCCTGTACCTGCCAGGCTCGCTTCTCACTGGAAGACCCAGCCCTACCTAGACACCCAGATGCCAGCCTTCTGACAGCCAGGTGTGGCACTAAGACTAAACCACGTGGTGCCCTCGCTGAACTGAAACACATGCTTGCCTGTCTGCAGGCTGCATGAGGCAACCTCTGGCACCCTGCTCCTCGCCTCTGCTGGCAATTCCCTCATAAACACCTCTCTCTCCCCTCCCAGCCCTGGTGGCTGCCTGCAGCCTGAGCATGCCTGGTGGGCACACCATGACGGTCAGTGTCAAGTCCTGGCCCTGCTTTTCTTTCTGGAAGGTTCCAAAAGCAACCCTGTCACTTGCACTAGGAGAGTGACATCCTTGGATGGCTTTCTGGTCCTGAAGGCACACTGTCGGCCTAGGCTGTGGTCTCTGGGTATAACCAGGAAATGGCCAGGCTGGCACAAGGTCTCTGAGCACATGGGCATGAATCTGGGAACATCTGAGCTCCTGCCAGCCCTGCAGATGCCCCATGGAGCCATAACTGAGAAGAGTGAGAAGGGTGGGGTGCGGAGTGGGAAGCAGTTATTTGTTTCTGTGTCTACTACTCTGCACGACAGGGAGGCTGGCTCCCAGGGGCCGTCTCCCTGGCTGCACTTCAGCCCCAGACCTGGGCCCCATGGCTACAAGAGGGCCAAAGGGTCCAGGGAATAGCTGTCAGTCACGGAGGGCTTTGAGAAAAAGCGTGGGAAGAACTCCCTGCACGGCCGTGGTGGGCACTTTAGAAGCACACCTCCTGGGTCTCCCAGTGCCCGCCCCGAGGACCTGCAGCCAGCCCTTTATGGGCCCTCATCCCACTGGGAACCTGGGATGAGCCCCGGGGGCAGGACCCTCCTGACAAGGGGTGGGCAGGGGTGGGGAGGGGGACAACGCACCGCTTCAAGGCCGAGATGTTCCTGTGCGGCCGGGTGGGCCGGGACAGCGCCTTGTCCTCCAGGAAGCCCTCACTGTCCAGCAGCTGCCGCATGGCCAGGTTCGCCAGCTGCTCCATGAGCTTGAAGGTCTCGCTGATGTTGAGGAACATGGAGAAGAAGAGCTCCTGGTCCCGGGTGTCCACGCGGACGCTCTCAGGGAAGAGCAGGGTGGCATTTTTCTCCAGCCGCGTGATGTCAACCCATCGCACCACCAGGCTCACTGGACGCCCACGGGACAGACACACCCGTGGGTCAAATGGGCTACAGGGCAGGGCTGACTCCCACCTGCTCCCCAAGGGTGACCCTGACCACATGCCTCTGTGCCTGAGCCTGGCGGTACTGGGACTTAAGCTCCACAAGGAAGGACCAGGCTGTTGGGGTCTCCGCTGCATCCCAGGCCAACCCAGCACCGGGTCCCAGGGAACATCCTGGGTGAAAATCTGTCCCACAGATGGTTGAAGGGTGATGTGAATGAACGTGGGGAGGTGACTTAGCTGAGATCCCCACCCTGCAAAGCCCTCCTAGAGAGAATGCACTGATGAGGGGCCATCAGCACAGAGAGGAGCCTGGCCCTGCCTGATGCCAAGGTGCGAGGGCCGGAGTAGGGCAGGGAAGGATGTAGCAGGTGTTTGTGGCAGGAGAAGGCCTTGCAGGGCTCAGGAAAGGCAATCCTGCAAATGGCCCCAGCCTGGGGCTCTCTAGGGGTGACATGGCAGAGAGGCACTGGCTCGGCCGGGAGTCAGCCTTGTATCTATCCTGAGGCCAGGCTGTCTTTCAGGGCGGAACCTGCAGCCACTCAGGGATGGCATGTATCCTTGAATACTTGACTTAAGAGGGATGGAAGGCCCCATGCAGAGTCACGTGAACCAGGCCAGAGGATGTGGCTATGATAGGAGTCCCTGGGAGCCAGGTGTGTGCCAGGCTCACCTTTGGGCTTCCTACTGTGGGCCGCTGAGGTGCACTGGGTCTGTGGAGACCCTCTGGTGGGTGTGTGGGGGCAGAGGAGCTGGGATGAGGGCCCAGGGGGCTGGGGCCAGCTCACTCACCCTCCTTCCCCAGCAGGAAGGAGTAGAAGCACAGGTGGTTGACGGTCAGGTAGAGCCAGCCCTGCCGGGGCACGCGGCCCTTCCAGTAGCTGCAGGAGTAGTAGTTGACCAGCTTCTCCTCCTCGGGCATCCCGAACTGCTTCCGCATCTTCACCTCGGCCTCCTTGAATTTTCCAGGGTCCTCGTCTCCATGGGGCTGCAGGTTCTTGTTCTCTTCTGCGATGATGCCCTGGAGGAGGACATGGGGCTGGTTCCTGGCAGGCCCACGGGCCCCCATGGCCCTGGGGAACCCAGGCAGTGGGACCCAGGCCTCTTGGACGCTGGCCCAAGGGCCACACACAGGCAGCCAGTAAGTCGCTCCAGAGGGTGCACTTGCGGCGCATGGCTTGATGCTGGGCAAATCCATGAGCGGTTACCATTGCTGGCTCGGAATAGTGACTTTTTAATAAACATTTTATTTATTTTTATGTAAAATTTCTGAAAAATATAATACATAGACATGGTAAAAGTTGCACACAGAAGTAAAGTGTGTGTTTCAGTGATGAGGGAGTCTCCTCTCCTCCTGCTGCCACCTTGCTGGGTTCTTCCCAGACACACAGGTACTGATGGCCTCTGAGCAAACATGAACTCTTTATTCCTTCTTCTTTACCCTAATGGCATCTCGCTGTGGCACTGTTCTGCGAAGTGCTTTTCAAAATCTCGGATCATGTTCTGTATTTGATCCACCCTTCCCCTACGTAGGAGTCGGGGCCCCTGACTCTTGACCCTGCCCACAGGGCCCACAGCTCAGGGCACATCGATGCTGTGTCTTGCCAGCATCTCACTGGGCTCAGGGTGCCCACAGACACCACCTGGGGCCACAGGACCAGTCTCAAACCTCTTGGGATAAAAGGGGTTCTTAGCATACTCGGCTCAAAATCCACACGCAGGTTTTCCAGAAGGATGACTATTTGAAGAACAAAGGAGATTCAAGGCCAGGGCCTGGGCCTCGGCCTGCTGCTTCTGCCAGGCTTCCTGGGGGCCTTGCACCCCTCCATTCATGGGCAGGAAGGGCAGCCAGGAGTGCAGGCGAGCACCCGGAGACAGGATGTGCACAGACGCCGTCTCAGCATCGCTGGCACCGCTGTAGCTTTGATGTCAGTGTCTCCTCCTTTCAAGCTGCCTCTGGTGCTTTCCCATGATGCTCATGCAGGGACCAGCTCTTCACCCAGAAAAAGCCTCTGGCAAAGCCTCCTCATTACCTGGCCCCACTTTTGCTTCTGCTGCCCTCAATTCCACCCACTGGGATGCTGGGAGGCGGCCCCACCAGTGGACAGGCCCTGGAGAGCCTGTGAGCGACCTCCAGCACCCTGCCCCTTGTAGCCCCCACCCCCCGCTCCCTGCAGCTGCTCCTAGGAGACCCCTGGGCAGGGAGCAGAGGGTCTGACATAGTCTGCTCTATATTTTCCACTGGCCTCTATGCAGGAGGAACAGTCCCCACCAACAGGAATGGGCTGGCCTGGCTCACAGGGTTGGGATTTTGTGTGTTGGCTCATAGAACAGGGCTGTAAAAATCACTGCACAGATTTAAAATGATTGATTCAATTTTTAAAATAGTTTTTGGCATATCTAGGTTTCCTGCTTTTACCTGAGTTTTGGTTTAAGCTGTTATGTGGCAGGAAAGTAACAGTCCCCAAAGATGTGCACACCCCAATCCCCAGAACCTGGGAACATGTCACCTCATATACAAGGGGAACTTTGCAGACACAATTAAGAAAGGATCCTGACATAGGGAGGTGATCCCCGCTTATTCGGGTGAGCTCAGTATAGCCACTGGGGCCCTTCTAGGGAGGGTCACCAGGAAGTGGGGACAGAAATGGCAGAGACTGCTTGGAAGATGCCATGCTGCTGGCATTACAGATGAAGCAAGGGGCCAGGACACAAGGAACACAAGTGGTCCTAGAGGCTCGAAAAGGCAGGGACATGGACTCTCCCCTCAGTCTCCACGAGGAGTGCAGCCCTGCCAGCACCTTGATTTTAGCCAATTGGACCCATATTAGACTTGGGGCTTCCAGGACAGTCCAATAATGAACTTGCACTTTAAGCCACTAAGTTTATGGTAATTCATTGCAGTGGCAACTGGAAATGAATAAGTATTATTTTAATAGTGTCCATCTTGATGAAATTCTTACATTTATTGGCTTGAAGCTGCTTTTGGCATTCTCTATTTCTTTCTTTCCTTTTCCTTTTTTAAAAACAACTCTGCTTTTCTACAGATGCTTCTTGTGTTTCATCCCAGCTTGCTCATCTGCGGCCTTGTCCTGGAGCAGTTCGCCACAGGTTTGTTCACGCTTCAGATCTGTTTGTGGCTCTGCTGCTCTTCTGCATGGCTCCTTTGTTTTCTGTGGACTTGACTTCTGCCCTTTGCTATTTCCTTCTTTCTAATTTCGTGCTTTCTCTGTAGTTCTTCCAACTCACTGAATTGGACACTGGCTCATTAATTTCTACCTGTTCTTCTCCAGTTTTAAAATATAAGACTTAAGGCTTTACATTTTCTTCTGTGTTCTGCTTTGGCTGCATCCCACAAATTCTGATCTCCAGCAGTACTCGATTCTTTTCAATTCTAAACACTTCCTCATTTCCACTTCTTCTTTGACCCATACGTCACTGACAACTTTCTGTCCTGTGTTGCTGATGAGTGGGTCGGGCCTGACAAACAGGAAGCATGGATAATGCTGCCGTCATTACTGCCCAGTCTGCTCATTAGGAGGATGGAGACTTGCCTCCGCTCTCTTTGCCTGGTTTCCGGGAGCTAGAAAGGCAACACAGGTTCCCTCTTGCACCCCAGAGTGCACAGAGAACTTTTGACCCAGTAAGAGCCCTCTGAGGAACCTGATGGCAATAATCTAGTGATAAGAAATGGGCAAGTGACTTGCACTCAGATAAACACTCATTTGGGTGTTAATTATCCCAAGAGGAAACAACCTAAATGTCACTGTAATATCACTTTTACAAATTGCTACAATTTTCATAATCATTATTTTGATGGCTCTAAGTATTCCACTCACTCTACCACAGATGACTTAATAAGTCCCTGAACATACCGTGAGCAGCAGAGCCCCCGACAGGAAGAACTGCTGGGTGCTATGTGAGCAAGCATATCACTCCCTGTGAGGGGAGGGCAGCTGCTTACCCCTGGCCACAACTGGGAGGCATGCCTCTAGGCTCCTTGCTGACGTGGTTGCAGGCAATGTCCTGATACATACACCACTCAGCACCTATGAAGGCCAAGTCCTGAGGAATGGAACTGCTTGGTCCAAGGGCCTGTGCATTGTTAAGTAATGCTAGTTTATAAGAGAAACATCCTTCAACCTGTCCAATCATTCCCAGATTCTTCCTGTTAGCCAAGGAACTGGCGACCAGAGTAGGTGCTTCTCTGTTTATTTGCTCCAAGGCCCTGTGCCAGGAACAGAAACTTCCAGCTAGGCTTACTCACACGCTGGTGGCCGACTGGGGGAAGGCGGGCCCTGCACAGGCAATGGGTTCAGCTGCCCCTTTCAAGACCAAGAGAATAGGAGTAGACACTTTGTTTCCACCTCTGTAAAGCCGAGATAAGGCCTATGCTGTGTTGTTTGGAGATGAAATGAGATGGCATAGGTGAACACTGCCAGCCTGGAGAAGGGGGTGAGTACTGGGAGCAGAAAGGGAACCTTACGTGTATCTTGCCCTTGACGAAGGTGGTGATATCTTCCTCACTGTCAAAGATGGACAGTGTCTGGAGTAAGTTGTTTTCCAGCCACTCCCAGTGTTTCGTGATCTCTTTGCGGGAAGAACCTAGGGGAGGTTTGGAGGAGCAGAGAAAAGGAAAATCATAAAACCACTAGGCCTTCAACATAAACGCCTTAAACATCAAAGAGATGAAAATAGGTGGCCAAATTTACTTTATTCGGGTAACTACAAATCTTCAACCTGCTTACTTTTTTCCCTCCTAAACATATATGTATATAACAAAAGTCATAAATGGTCCTGGTAAAACAAAAATTAAAAATTTCAGGCAAAATCGCAGTCATGTGGAAAACACAGGCTCCATTTCCCCAATACCAAAAATAAGAGTGACACTAGGGTCCTGTATGTCCTCCCAGAAACAGTCTATGCTTCTGCCAGTTGACATACTTATAAAGGGACTGATGTGGTCTTTGATATACTGGTACAAACCAGACCCAGGAGGCCTGGGTGTAGGTGGCTGCAGCTCTCCTGAGAACGCAGGCCTGCTCAGACGGCAGCTGGGGTTTCCTGCAGCACGCCAGGGCCCTCTGACCCTTCAGCTTCTGGCTGGCCCCTGGGTCTGCCTGCCCAGCGTGTGATCCCCGTGCTCCTCAGGGAGGGGCCCTGGAGGACACTGCAGGCTCAGTGGAATTTCCATAACCACTATTCTGCAAAAACTTAGAGGAGGCAGTCCAATGCCTCTACAGAAGGCAGGGCGGCTGTTTTCTCCCCCTCCATCAAGGACCTGGGAAAGGGGCTCCAGGAGGAGAAGCAAAGGGATGAAAGAAGTCTATGAGAGGCCTCCCCTGCCCCTCTGGCACCCGCATTTTGGGGTTTTGCATGTGCTGGCCATGAGGTCTGCACTCAAGAGCTATTTCCGGAAAGAATGAACACAAAAGTAGGAGGAGTGAGGGCCCTGCAGCCTCCTCAGCTCATCTGGGGGGACAGTAGTGGACTGTGAGTGCCCAGAAAGCCCCGTTGGTGCCATGACCCATGGGAAGGCCTGCACACATGGCGAGGAGGAGCCTCAGCAGACATGAGTCCCACGTGGCTGGGGACCACAGGCGTTTTTGCTGGGTCACCCCATTCTTCCTGACCTGGCCACACTCCGCCAGCTGAAGATTCTGCCCTGTCCCTGCCCTGGCCAGGCCCAGTCGGCCCCTGTCACCGCTCTGGCCCAGCCACTTGCTCGTTCCTTTGTCACATGTCAGAGTCCAGCCAGTCTTGTTAAGGACAACTTGTTTCTCTACACTGACTCAAGCTGAACACCCTAACAAGCAGTTCTGAGGAAAGGCCTGTCCCAAGTGTCCATGTGAAAATGAGGAAACCCAGATCGTAACTTACAGCAAGCCACACCATCAGAATTACCCCTGAAAGTTCCTTCCAATCATCCGCACACTACCTTTTTTTTCTTTCATTTTTTGCAATTCTATTATGGCCTCCTTTCCCTGGTGCATGGAGACCAACAGCTAGTTAGTAGGGAAGGGATTTCTTTCTCTCTCTTCTGCCAAGAACCCACATTTGAATTTGGAAGTTATATTTGCATGGGATGCAACACCACTGAATTATCCCCTTCTACACACATGCTCCTGGCAATCTAAAACAGAAGGAATCTCGTCCACACAGACTGGGTGGCTGTCCACACTTTAATTGCAAATATTTACATATGTGCATTAAAATAATAATTAGTTAATGGCAACTCAATCATCATTTTGTATTAAGTAAGCACTTAAACTATGCTATCTCTATGCTAGGTACTGGGAATAAAAGGAATAGAATAGCTAATTAAATTAAGAGCTACTTCTTTTTTCAGAACTTTTTAGGGAATATCTTAATATTTAATTCTTAGAGTACTTTGGAAACAGGTACCATGATGAAACGATTTTCATTTTGTAGGATTAAACTGAGGCTCAGAGAGGTTAGTAAGCTGCCCAACATCACACAGCTGGAAAGTAATCAAACCACAGTCCTAACCGGGCTGCCTGGCTGGCTGCACAGCCTCCCCTTGCCTGCAGAGAGCTGCCAGTCTGGCAGGAGAGGCAGTGAGCCTTCAGTGGAATAGTGCTTGTGGAGACACGGCAAGTCCAGAAGAGCAAGAAGGAAAGGTGGGGACCTGGGATGGTTTCCCACAGGAGGTTATGTGGCGTGGTTGGGAACTTCAGGCCCTACAAGGGGCCGGTCTGGCTGAAGGCCAGGTGTGAGCTGGAGGGAGGAGAACAGAAATGGCGTGGGTAGGCCTCAAAAGTCCTTTAATGGCAGGTTGAGGAGGATTCACCAGGCAGGGGTTGGCAGGACCAAATCTGGTTTTGGGGTGCTGAAGGGGAGGAGTGCATGGGGACTGCGCCAGAGCAGGGTTCCAGTAAGAATGGGAGTGGGTCAGCATGTGTGGCCTGGGGCGGGGGCTCCCGGGGAGGCCCTACTGTCCCCAAGGGGTCCCCAGAGAGCACAGCCTTACCTCCCACTCCCCAGGAGGGGCTGCTCTCACTGCCAGTGCCCCTCCCCATCTGCTCCCTGTGAAAGAACGCCGCTGACACAGAGACGGAACTTGATGGCCCATTTCAGAGTAAAACATCTCCCTGCAGCCCAGGCACACATCAGCCTCCCTGAGCCCACCCCACAAGAAGCCCCTCCCCTGCAGGCCACCCAGCCCCACTGCACCCCACTCAGGTTCTGGAACCAGGAATGCAGGGTCCTATCATGTCCCTGCTTGGCCCTGGGCCACCCCAGCCTTGGAAGGCTTTTCTATTCATTCACACAAAGGGGATAGGACACTGCTATTCAGGCGCCTGGGAGGAGGAAGGTGACCACCTGGGTGCTGCCCACCCTGTACCTTCACCCCTCAACTGGGTTCTGCTGTGAGCAAGCTCATCTCTCTGCAGGCCTCCAAGGAAGCCTGTTGTCCTGGGGCACAGGGACATTGTGGCTTCTAGCACACAGAGGCATTCAGAGCAGTGGATATGTGCAGGTGCTCTGAGTCTGAACTGCAGTTCTGTGTGACCTTGGGCACATTATCTAGCCCTTCCGGGCCACAGTTTCCTCTTCAATATAGGAAAAACCAGAGTTCTGCCTTCTGGAGTTGCTGGCAAGTGCAGGCGGAAGTGCTGAGTGCTGGCTGTGACTGTCATTTACCCGAGGGCCCTCCGCCAAGCTGGTTTAGCCCGCTGAAAGGGGACTTCCTCCCAGAAGCCCAGGAGGGTGGGCGTGCTGCCTCCTAGGGCAGCCCCAGCCAGTTCTTGTTGTGCACAGTAGTCACACTCTATAAAGTTGCCTGGAACGTGGAACTTGCCACTACTGCTCCCAGGGGAGCGACAGGGCTAAGGTCTGCAAACTTCTGGTCACCAGAGTTGCATCCACTGATCAATACATAACTTTGCTCTATATGTGTTTCTGATTAAAGGCACCTTATTTGACATCTGTTAACTCCCTAACTCCGACCCCACAGCCAGCGCGCTGTGACTTAGGGCCGCATGAAGCTCCTCTAACACACGCACCTGCTCCGTGGGGCATGCCACAGCATCTCCTGTTCAGGAATGCTGTTCAGCACGTCAACACTGCCCTTGGGGCCATGTGAAGCAGAAAAGCCACCAACAGAATAACATAAATCACAAAATAACACCAACAGAATAACACAGAAAGTACGGCACTTAAACTCTTGTTTACAGTTTGAAAGCTGACACCAGAAGGCAGAACACCTGGTTCCTCCCCAGCTGGGAACCCGGCGTTGGGCGACTCACATTTTTCGCTGCTCTGCACATGCACATTCCCTGAAATGTCCACAAGTGACCCCAAAGCAACCACCATAGGGCACCCGAACAGCCGAGCCACCATTCTAAGCTGTGCTGTCTGAATGAGGGTCAGGGCTGCATTCTCAACAGGCCACATCCAGCCCAGACAGCGGCCTGCATCCCCTCCCACCCTGGGCCACCTCTGGGGGCAGGCCTCGCAATTCAGGCTACCTACCGCATGCCACTGTCCAGTAGACCTGTGAGTCCTGAGTCTGGTGCAGGATTCGGTAAGGGGCCACGCGGGCACTGGAGTCCAGCACCACGTCCAGGGTGCCCACAAGAAGACCTGGGTGCAGGGCAGAGAGAGGTGGAGGTGAGGGAGGGCCGCGCTGACAGCTGCCCCTGCCCAGAGGCAGCCAGGACGGTGGCTCTGCCCCAGTGCCCCAGACATGTCCGGCATCACCCTCATCCATCAGATGACTTCGTTTTCCACAAAGGCCTTCAGCTGGGTGTCTGATCCTTACAAAAACCCCACCCACTTCTTCCTGGAAGCTTCTGCTTAGCCTCCTGACTCAGAAATGCTCATAGGCAGCAGCAGATGCAGGTTTTATGGGGGCCCAAAGCATAAACCATTGTGAGAGGCCCTCCTTAAGAAAGACACAAAATCGGGTCTGAAAACGTGTATTTCTTTGGAATGAGAAAATATGAGTTACAAATTAAAAACAAAAACAATACCACAGATATCACACAATCCAGAAAAATAACACAATGTGTTTTATTAACTGCCAGAAATTTCTTTTAAGGTGTGTTTTCCCAGACATTTTTGGCAGTGTACGCTGATAGCTTTTTTCAGAAGACAATGACTTTGTAACATGATTTTCTTCATCAATAACAGGAAGATAATGTAGTCTTTCTTCTGTCACACGGTCACACACTTTTATTATGGAAGGTTTAAGGAAGTCCTTGTAGCCTCAAAGTTATGACTGAAAGGACATGCAAACCTTTAGAAGGGTCCAGTTTGAGAAGATGCTGATCCAATTTTTTCATCTCTGAACTGAAGCATTTTAAGGCATTTCAACTCTTCCTTCTCATCAAGTACACCCTCTGTCAAAGTCACTATTACCCCAACAAATTTGAGAAAATGTTTTCCTTTTGCCACTGTGTCTGGTTCACTCCTCTTCATTAACTGAATTATCAAGCTATCTTAAAACCTGTTCATTGTCCCTATTTGAAATTTATTTTTACCTTTTAATGAAGTTGGCACTATCTGATGATATTTTGTTACCATTTTCCCACTAATGCAGAATAACTTCTACTGATTTTGTAACTCGACATTAACACTTGTGTTTTATATTCCATTTTTAACATTTTTCTCCCCTCTCCAGTCTTTAATAAATAAAATGACTGACTGCAAAAGTAGGTACTCTTACAAAAATTCAACTCAAGAGTCTGTAATCTGTAATCACTTACTAGTTTTGCTGAAATGTTCTACAACGTCTCTCTAACTGCAGTTAACATGGCATATTGAGCTTCAGCAGCATTTGGAATCAACTTGTTTTTTCATGGTTCCTCTTGGGGTTTGTTGTCCAGTCTTGGAAATTCTATGTCCATCCTTATGCTGTTGGCACATCCATGTTGTAAGATCTTTTTAGTGGCAGACTATCTCCTCACAGTCAAGACTCTTCCATGAAGAATCCAGGTTGGCACCCGTTCTTAAAAAGCAGCCTGAATCAAACCACATCACCAACTGATCCTCCTCTGGGGAGCTGGCATTCAGGAGGCCATGAAGTCTGTGATGGCACAGGCAGGGCACCATCTTGGGGACATGAGTGATGGGCAAAGTGGAAAGGGGCTTCTCTGAGCAGGACGGCAGAGCACAGAGGGCCTAACCACCTGCTGAGATGATGTACAGAAACAGAGCTGAAAAGTGCTGGAAACACACTGGCTGAACCTGACACTCCAGTATGCTGGGCCGACAACAGGTCCTGGGCACCCCTGCCTTGGTTTCCCACCCAGGCTTGCAGGCTTCTGAGGTTGACCACTGGTCAGTCCCTCCAGGGCGGCTGCTGTCTAACTTCCAGAACACCCTAATCCAGGAGGCAAATGGAGCCCTGGCTCCTGTGATTCTCAAGGCTGCGGGGAGTGAGCCTGAGGTCTGAAGGGAACAGCTTTCTTGGGAATGGTACAGCCTCTTCCACATCAGGAGGTGTGGCCCAGGGCAGGACTCTATTAGCGGCTAACATTTAAAATCAGGACATTTCACATGAAGTTCACTTGATAAATTGGAAGATGTGGCAACAGTTGGGCCTGCAGTCCTGCATGGCCACTGCGGGCCACCCCAGAGCACAGGCATCGTCCAGCTCTGCTCTGGCAGTGTGGGGCACAGGCCCTGCAGCATGAGGGGCCTCGGTGGACACCTGCAGAGGCGCTGCTCAGTGAACCTTCACCGGACCCCACAGGGCACACAACTCCAGGAGCTGCCTGTACAGCCTCTTCCTATTTTAGTGTTGGCGCCCAGACGGGCAAAGGGGCACCTTGGCCAGTTTGCCAGACGCTGGGAGGAGAGAGGAGGGATGGGACTGAGATTGCTAAAGGGGCAATTCTTTGGTGAGCTGGAAATGAAGGAGGCAAAATAAAACTTGTGTCACTTGGCCCTTCGGATGCACTTAGGGAAACTGAGGCTGAGGAAGAGGCGCAGGAAATCTCGCTGACTTTCAGCTGTGAAATGCCAGTCCGGGAAGCAGCACAGCCACGGCCGGGCACCGGGAAGCCCTTGGAGCCCCCGGTCTGGGCAGAGGCCGCTGCCAGCCTGCACTGGCCGCCGTGGGCTGACCGGTCTCCGACCAGCCCAGCGCCGGCGCATTTGTCCACGCACGTCCTCACCTCGCGCCCGGCACGCCTGCTCCCTCCCCGGACCCTGCCCCGGCCTCGCCTCCCCCGCCCCGCCCCGGCCTCGCGCCCCCGGGCCCGCCGCCCGCCGCGCCCTCCCCGCCCGGCCCGCAGGCCGCCGCCGCGCGCCCCTCACCCGTGAGGCCGCCGCCCTTGCCGTGGCCGCGGCGCCGCTGCAGCACGAAGAAGGGGTTGGCCCTCTCCGTCACCCACAGCGCGTTGGCCACCAGCACCTCCTCGGGGCCCAGCCACATCGTGGGGCCGCTCGCACCGGGCCGGGCCCGCCAGGCGGAAGCGCGGCCGCCGTCGCCGCGCCGGAGCCGAGCGGACGGGGCGGGGCGGGGCGGGACCGGGAGGGCGGCGCCCCCTGGCGGGCACGGGACGCACTACGGCGACTCGGGGCTCCGGGCGCTCGCCGCTCCCCCGCCGGCTCCCGCCCCGCCCACCGGCGCGCCCCGCCCCGCAGCCTTCCGCGCGCAGGAGGACCCCACTCTGCGGCTCAGGGAGAGACTGGCCAGCCCCGGGGACAGGGGTCTCCGACCCCAATGGCGCAGCCCACAGACCAGAGGAACTGGTTGTGCGGGGAGCAGGGACCCTGGTGTTTTGGGAAAACTTGTCCAGAGTAGTTTTTCTGGAGGTGTGAGGGGTGGTTGTAAAGAAATCGCGCTTGGAAATACACCTTCGGATGATTGTGTCTCGCACCCTCGTGCGCGTTGCCATTGCAAAGAGCGCTGAAAGGTTGGGCCGTTGTGGTAATTCTCAGAATTCTGACGCTCAGGCCAAGGACTAGGGGAACCGCCGGGAGCAGAGGACAGGTTGTCGGGAAGCCCCGAGGCTGGCAGGCCCCCCAGAAATCAGTGCAGTGCCTCATCTGACAGCTGGGAACAGAGGCTGGGTGGTCTTGAGGGAGCAGAGCGGGCCCTGGGGCCAGTGGAGGTCTCTACGGAGGCCACTGGCGTAACTGGGGATGTGGATCCCCCCTCGTCTCCCACAAGCTGTGGGTACCAGCTTGCAGGGGCACACCCCTCATGGTCCATACACTGATCCTTTTGAGAGAAACATTCTGTCCTGAACCCACAATGTTCAGGGCCAACTGGGGTGCAGGGCCTGGGCTGGTCAAGATCCAGCCAGAGGGCAGAGGGAAGGGGGGCACTTTACAATTATTCTGGGAGGCTTAAGCTGGTTTCAAATTGCTTCTGTCACTGGCATTGAAGAACCTAGTATGGGAGATGCAGGTATAAATTAGGTTGTTTTATGGTTGACAGCCAGAGGGTTCAAAAATCTTCTGGAATGTTGCTTGAGACTCTGAATCAACTTTAAAGATGCAGAGGCCGGTTTTCTTTAAGCTCTTGGAAACTGTTAACTGATGATGTGTCACTGTGCTCTCTGGGGAGTAATCTAGCCTCAAGAATTTCTAAGTCCCTGTGTTTGTTCACCCTGAGAGGAGGGAAAGGGTTATTTTGTTCCTTCGTGCCACTAGTTCTCAAACTTGAGCAGGCGTCAGAATCATCTGCTGGGTGTGGAAACACAGTGCTGGGCCCCACCTCGGAGTATTTGCGCCTCTAATGAGTTCGTAAGTGATACTGGTAGGGCTGACCCTTTTGATACCTATTCTTTATAAGGAGAAGAACAAACCTTTATTGAGCTCTTAGGATGTGCTACATCTGCTTAATTTTTTTAAATTTCCTAAGATATAATTCACATTCCATAAAATTCACCATTTTACAAGTGCACAGTTCAATGAATATTAGTATATTCACAAAGTTATGCAACCATGACTACTAATTCCAGAACGTTTTCAACCCTCCAAAAAGAAACCCCTTTACCTGTTAGCAGTCACTACCCATTCCTGATCCCCCTCCACCCCTGGCCACTGCTAATCTATTTCTGTCCTTATAGATTTGCCTGTTCTGGACATTTCATACAAATGAAATCATACTGTATGTGCCTTTGTGTCTGGCTTCTCCCACTTACCATGATGTGTTCAAGGTTCATCCATGTCAGGGCATGTATCAGTACTTCATTCCTTTTTTTTTTATTAAGGTATTATTGATATACACTCCTAAGAAGGTTTCACATGAAAAAACAATGTGGTTACTACATTCACCCCGTTATTGTGTTCTCCCCATGCCGCATTGCAGTCACTGCCCGTCAGTGTAGTAAGATGCCACAGAGTCACTATTTGCCTTCTCTGTGTTACACTGTCTTCCCCTTGGTCCCCCCACACCATGTGAGCCAGTCATAATACCCCTGAATCCCTTTCTCCCGCCCTCCCCCACACCTCCCCTTTGGTAACCCCTGGTCCCTTCTTGGAGTCTGTGAGTCTGTTGCTGTTTTGTTCCTTTAGTTTTGATTCGTTGTTATACTCCACAAACGAGGGAAATCATTTGGTACTTGTCTTTCTCTGCCTGGCTTATTTCACTGAGCACAATATCCTCCAGCTCCATCCATGTTGTTGCAAATTGCAGAATTTGTTTATTTCTTATGGCTGAGTAGTATTCCACTGTGTATATGTACCACATCTTTTTTATCCATTCATCTACTGATGGACACTTAGGTTGCTTCCATATCTTAGCTATTGTAAATAGTGCTGCAATAAACATAGGGGTGCATATGTCTTTTTGAATCTGAGAAATTATATTCTTTGGGTAAATTCCTAGTAGTGGAATTCCCAGGTCAAATGGTATTTCTATTTTTAGTTTTTTGAGGAAACTCCATATTGCTTTCCACAATGTTGAACTAGCTTACATTCCCACCAGCAATGTAGGAGGGTTCCCCTTTCTCTACATCCTTGCCAGCATTTGTTGTTCTTAGTCTTTTTGATACTGACCATCCTAACTTGGTGTGAGGTGGTATCTCATTGTGGTTTTAATTTGCATTTCTCTGATAATTAGCGAAGTGGAGCATCTTTTCATGTGCCTGTTGGCCATCTGAATTTCTTGTTTGGAGAATTGTCTGTTCATATCCTCCACCCATTTTTTAATTGGGTTATTTGCTTTTTGGATGTTGAGGCGTGTGAGTTCTTTATATACTTTGGATGTTAACCCCTTGTCAGATATGTCATTTATAAATATATTCTCCCATACTGTAGGATGCCTTTTTGTTCTATTGATGGCGTCCTTTGCTGTACAGAAGCTTTTAAGTTTGATGTAGTCCCATGTGTTCATTTTTGCTTTTGTTTCTCTTGCTTGAGGAGATGCAGTCATAAAAATGTTGCTCATGTTTATATTCAGGAGATTTTTGCCTATGTTATCTTCTAAGAGTTTTATGGTTTCATTCAGGTCTTTGATCCATTTTGAGTTTACTTTTGTGTATGGGGATAGACAATAATCCAGTTTCATTTTCTTGCATGTAGCTGTCCAGTTTTGCCAACACCAGTTGTTGAAGAGGTTGTCATTTCCCCCATTGTATGGCCATGGCTCCTTTATCGTATATTAATTGGCCATATATGCTTGGGTCTATTTCTGGACTCTCTATTCTGTTCCATTGATCTATGGGTCTGTTCCTGTGCTAGTACCAAGTTGTCTTGATTACTGTGGCTTTGTAGCAGAGCTTAAAGTTGGGGAGCATAATCCCCTCAGCTTTATTCTTTCTTCTCAGCATTGCTTTGGCTATTCTGGGTCTTTTGTGGTTCCATATGAATTTTAGAATTATTTTCTCTAGTTCATTGAAGAATGCTGTTGGTATTTTGATAGGGATTGCATTGAATCTGTAGATTGCTTTAGGCAGGATTGCCATTTTGACAATATTAATTCTTCCTATCCATGAGCACGGGATGAGTTTCCACTTATTGGTATCTTCTTTAATTTCTCTCATGAGTGTCTTGTGGTTTTCAGTGTACAGGTCTTTCACTTCCTTTGTTAGGTTTATTCCTAGGTATTTTATTCTTTTTGATGCAGTTGTGAATGGAATTGTTTTCGTGATTTCTCTTTCTGTTAGTTCATCATTAGTGTATAGGAAAGCAACAGATTTCTGTGTATTAATTTTGTATACTGCACCATTGCAAAATTCAGATACTAGATCTAGTAGTTTTGGAGTAGATTCTTTAGGTTTTTTTATGTACAATATTATGTCATCTGCAAACAGGGACAGTTTAACTTCTTCTTTACCAATCTGTATGCCTTTTATTTCTCTGTGTTGTCTGATTGGCACGGCGAGGACCTCCAGTACTATGTTGAATAAAAGTGTAGAGAGGGGGCATCCCTGTCTTGTTCCTGATTCTAAAGAAAAGGCTTTCAGCTTCTCCCTGTTAAGTGTGATGTTGTCTGTGGGTTTGTCATATATGGCCTTTATTATGTTGAGGTACTTGCCCTCTATACACATTTTGTTGAGGGTTTTTATCATGAATCGATGTTGAATTTTGTTGAGTGCTTTTTCGGAATCTATGGAGATGATCATGTGGTTTTTGTCCTTCTTTTTGTTGATGTGGTGGATGATGTTGATGGATTTTCGAATGTTGTACCATCCTTGCATCCCTGAAATAAATCCTTTTTGATCATGATGGATGATCTTTTTGATGTATTTTTGAATTTGGTTTGCTAATATTTTGTTGAATATTTTTGCATGTATGTTCAACAGGGATATTGGTCTGTAATGTCCTTTCTTTGTGGTGTCTTTGCATGGTTTTGGTATTAGGGTGATGCTGGCCTCATAGAATGAGTTTGGAAGCATTCCCTCTTCTTCTACTTTTTGGAAAAGTTTAGGGAGGATGGGTATTATATCTTCACTAAATGTTTGATAAAATTCAGTAGTGAAGCCATCTGGTCCAGGCATTTTGTTCTAGGGTAGGGTTTTGATTACCAATTCAATTTCATTGCTAGTAATTGGGCTGTTCAGATTTTCTGTTTCTTTCTGGGTCAGCCTTGGAAGGTTGTATTTTTCTAGAAAGTTGTCCATTTCTTCTAGGTTATCTAGTTTTTGGCATATATATAATGTTTCATAGTATTCTCTGATAAATCTTTGTATTTCTGTGGTGTCTGTAGTGATTTTTCCTTTCTCACTTCTGATTCTGTTTATGTGTGTAGACTCTCTTTTTTTCTTGATAAGTCTGGCTAGGGGTTTATCTACTTTGTTTATTTTCTTGATGAACCAGTTTCTGCTTTCATTGATTCTATTGTTTTATTTTTCTCAATTTTATTTATTTCTTCTCTAATCTTTATTGTGTCCCTCCTTCTACTGACTTTGGGCCTCATTTGTTGTTCTTTTCCTAGTTTTGTTAATTATGAGTTTAGACTGTTGGGATTGTTCTTTCCTGAGGTAGGCCTGTATTGCAGTATACTTCCCTCTTAGCACTGCCTTCGCTGCGTCCCATAGATTTTGTGGTGTTGAATTATTGTTGTCATTTGTCTCCATATATTGCTTGATCTCTGTTTTTATTTGATCATTGATCCATTGGTTATTTAGCAGCATGTTGTTAAGCCTCCATGTGTTTGTAGGCTTTTTTGTTTTCTTTGCATAATTTATTTCTAGTTTCATACCCTTGTAGTCTGAGAAGCTGGTTGGTACAATTTAAATCTTTTTGAATTCACTGAGGCTCTTTTTGTGGCCGAGTATATGATCTTCTTGAAAATGTTCCATGTGCACTTGAGAAGAATGTGTATCCTGCTGCATTTGGGTGGAGTGTTCTGTAGATGTCTGTTAGGTCCATCTGTTCTAATGTGTTGTTCAATGGCTCTCTCCCCTTACTTATTTTCTGTCTGGTTGATCTGTTCTTTGGAATGAGTGGAGTGTTAAAGTCTCCTAGAATTAATGCATTGCATTCTATTTCCCCTTTTAATTCTGTTAGTATTTGTTTCACATATGTCAGTGCTCCTGTGTTGGGTGCATATATATTTATAATGGTTATATCCTCTTGTTGGATTAACCCCTTTATCATTATGTAATGTCCTTCTTTGTCTCTTGTGACTTTCTTTGTTTTGAAGTCTATTTTGTCTGATCCAAGTACTGCAACACCTGCTTTTTTCTCCCTATTAGTTGCATGAAATATCTTTTTCCATTCCTTGACTTTGGGTCTGTGTATGTCTTTGGGTTTGAAGTAAGTCTCTTGTAGGCAGCATATAGTTAGGTCTTGTTTTTTTATCCATTCAGTGACTCTATATCTTTTGATTGGTGCATTCAGACCATTTACATTTAGGGTGATTATTAATAAGTATGTAGCAGGCTTTAGATTCACGGTTACCAAAGTTTCAAGGGTAACTTCCTTACTATCTAAGAGTCTAACTTAACTCACTTAGTATGCTATTACAAACACAATCTAAAGGTTCTTTTTTTCCCCCTCCTTTTTTTCCTCCTCCTTCTTTATATTTTAGGTATCATATTCTGTACTCTTTTTCTATCCCTTTTTATTACCTCTGGTGACAGCTATTTAACCTTAGGAACACTTCCATCTATAGCATTCCCTCCAAAATACAGTGTAGAGATGGTTTGTGGGAGCTAAATTCTCTCAGCTTTTGCTTAACTGGAAATTGTTTAATCCCTCCTTCAAATTTAAATGATAATCTTGCTGGATAATGTATTCTTGGTTCAAGGCCCTTCTGCTTCATTGCATTAAATACATCATGTCACTCCCTTCTGACCTGTAAGGTTTCTGCTGAGAAGTCTGATGATACCCTCATGGGTTTTCCTTTGTATGTGATCTTATTTCTCTCTCTGGCTGCTTTTTTTTGTTTTGTTTTGTTTTTTGTTTTTTTTGTTTGTTTTTGTTTGTTTTAAACTTTTTATTAAGGTATGATTCATATACACTCTCATGAAGGTTTCACATGAAAAAACAATGTGGTTACTACATTCACCCACATTATTAAGTCCTCTCTGGCTGCTTTTAAAAGTCTGTCCTTATCCTTGATCTTTGCCATTTTAATTATTATATGTCTTGGTGTTATCTTCCTTGGGTCCCTTGTGTTGGGAGATCTGTGCATCTCCATGGCCTGAGAGACTATCTTCTTCCCCAGATTGGGGAAGTTTTCAGCAATTACTTCCTCAAAGACACTTTCTATCCATTTTCTCTCTCTTTTTCTTCTGTACCCCTATAATGCAAATATTGTTCTGTTTGGATTGGTCACACAGTTCTCTCTGTATTCTTTCATTCCTAGAGATGCTTTTTACTCTCTGTGCCTCAGCTTCTTTGTATTCCTCTTCCCCAGTTTCTATTTCATTTATTGTCTTCTCCACCATATCTAATCTGCTTTAAAACCCTCCATTGTGCTCTTCAATTACTTGATCTCCATTCTAATTCATTCTTGAGTTCTTGAATGTTTTTCTATACCTCCATGAACATGTGTATGATTTTTATTTTGAAATCTCAGGAAGATTTATTAATTCATTCTCACTTGGTCCTTTCTCTGGTGTTGAGATTTTGCTTTGAACCAGGTTCCTTTGATGTTTCATATTTGTATGTGGTACCCTCTAGTCCCCAGAAACTCTACTTTCTGGAGCTGCTCAGCCCCTTACAGGTGTCACAGGGGAGTGGTGCTGGTGCCTGCAGGGAGGAAAGAGCTGTTACCTGCTTCCCACCTGCTATGCCTGTTTCCACTGCCAGAGCCAGTGGGCTGAACACACAAGTGTAAGCCTCTATGCTTTGTGTTTGTAGCTGCTGTAGGCAGGGCTTCCCTCTGGCTGGCCTGATACCAGGGCATGGGCTGCTGGTTTGTAAGTCAGTGCAGGCTACCTGGGAGGAAGACACAGCAGGCTGCGTATCACTGTGGAGGGCCTTGGAGCTATGGAGATGGAGCTCCTGAAGATTGTTTAAGTTCCCAACCTGCTGGGTAGAGTGCACTGGACAATTTTGTCTACCTGTCCTTTCTCCTGAGTGGTAAGCTCTGTGCAATCCTTGCCCCTTTAGCAGCCCTCTTGCTGTTTGGAAGTTTCTCAGACTGCCCGCCCAGATCAGCCGGATATGAAATCCTGTTTTCCACAAGCAGCTGAAATTGCCATCTCTCCAGGTATTCCACCTGTATTAGCTTTCCAACCCCACTACTCACCAGAACACCATGCAATGTAGGTTCGTGTTCCCAGAGTAGATCTCCAGGGCTAGGTGTTCAGCAGTACCAGGCCTCTACTGCCTCCTTGCTGTTTCTCATCTTCCTACTGGTGAGCTGGGTGGGGGAAGGGCTTGGGTCCTGCTCGTCACTGCTTTGGTCCATTACCCTGTTCTGTGAGGTCTGCTCTTTTGTCCAGGTATATGCAGTCGGGTGCAGCCTTCTTTCCTGTTGCTCTTTCAGGATTAGTTGTATTAATTATATTTTTGTATTATATGTGGTTTTAGGAGGAGGTCTCTGTCTCACCTTTCATGCCACCATCTTTCACTTTGTTCCTTTTTTTGGATGAATAGTGTTACAGCATATGGGCATGCCCTGTTTCGTTGATCCATTCATCAGCTGATGAACCTTTGTGTGCAGGTTTCTGTGTGGACATGCTTTTGGTTCTCTTGGTAGATCCCTAGGAGTGGAACTGCTGGGTGGTGGTAAAGCTATGCTTAACTTCTGAGGAACCACCAAATTGTTCTTTAAACAGCTGCCCCATTTCACATTCCCACTAGGGATGTGCGAGGGCTGCAGTTTCTCCTTATCTCACCAGCATTTGTTATTGCCTATCATTCCTATTACAGCCATTCTAGAGGGTGTAAAGTTGTATCTCGTGGCTTGGGCTTGCATTTTCCTAATAACTTATGAGGTGGAACATCTTTTCATGTGCTTGCTGGTCATTTGTTTTCTCTGGAGAAGTGTTTACTCATATCCTTTGCCCATTTTACAATTGGGTTGTGTTTTTCTTGTTCAGTTTGGAGAGTTATTTTTATATCTGGGAACTAGACTATTATCAGATATATGATATTGAGCCTACTTCTTACATTATTTTAAGTCTGGTGCCCACATGTCAATCTATGATGTAGGTATTTTTTGATCCCTATTTTAGACAATAAAACTGAAACCCGGCAGGTGAAATAGTTTGCCAAGTTCATGCTAAGCGGCAGAGGGGATACTAAGGCCCAGACCTTTTTGTTCCAATGCTTTTTTTACATGGATTAGGCATTTGCTGCTTTGCCCCAACATGCATTTCTTCCTGTCCAGCACCACGATTTCTGTGGTGACCACACCTTGGAACTCTCAGCTCCTGTCCCTCAGGTGAAACCAGTGACACTCCCGGGCTGCAGAAGTGGCACTCACCCTGGATCGGGCCATCAGCACAGTCTGCCTCTGTGACCACATGCTTCCAAGCAATCCATTCAGGGCCAAGGAGATGCCATTCTGGTGGGTTACCTCCTGGGGACATGGACCAGCTCTTGGGCTAATGGGGCTGCTGCCACCCTGAGCCCGAGGCTGGAGTTTACCCAGAGGAGGCGAAGCTAGCAAGTGTGTCCTGGTGACAGTGTCTGGGGCCAGGCCAGGCCATAACTGACAGGGATACACCCCTGGCATGTTAGCTTTTGTGAGCCACTACATTCCCCTTTTGCTCACGCCAGCTGTGGTTAGGATTTCTGTCATTTGCAACCAAGAGTCCTCATGGATACAGGTTACCACCAACAGTACTCCATGTGGCCCAAACAGCTTTTTCAACAGGTTTTTATTGAAATGGTTATATTAGCAAATCCCATACATACAGGTATACACTAGTGGCATATAGGTATATACCATCCCATTTCACTACTTAATTATACTTACAACAACCATAGGGATGGAGGAGGTGTGCTGCCCAGAACATTTCAAAGGGCTTAGAAGATTTGATTGCCAAGAGATCTGCTCACATTCTGCTTGCAGGTGTCTGTTCTCAACAAGGTGACTCCCCAGCAGTGAGCCCCCAAATTAAGCTAATGATCAGTTTTGCTTCTTGGATATTTGATGTGTGTTCTTTCCGCCACAAGCTAGCCAATGGTGAATTAAGATTCAAGTGCATAGTTTCCCCTTTATCCCTCAAGGGGGAAGATAAGCCACCTGCTACATTTAGGTATATCCCAAGCTTTCCCCACCCCAAATTACCTGTGCTGTAGTTAGAAAAATAGTTTGTATGCCATCCTCTGAGATGTTGTGCATAGTTAGCAGGAACCCAGGGTAAAGGGGGTTCTTTGAATGACCCAAATGTGAAAGGGGTGATTTTAATATTTTATATGAGTACAAAAGCTACTGAGAGTCAAAGACAATTGTGACATATGTGACATATGTCCAAACCCAATGCCTTCCCTTGTACACTTAGATGGCGTTTCCCATGCCCCGAACAGCACTTCCTAGCCAGGAGTCTTTTCTGGTTTCTGTAATCACACAGGTCACGTTTCCTTAGAGCCATGGCCATTCGGGAGGAGTCCCTGCTTCCTATGTTCAGCTTAAGACACCAGATTCTGGCTCCAGGCACAGACCAGGGGCGCCCCTCCCCAGCTAGGTCAGCAAGCCCAGGGTCTGATGGACATGACGCCCTTGCCATTTCTCTCCAGGATGGCATGTATCACCTTGGGCTGGGCACTCAGCCAAGGGGCTGGGACCCTGGCACCAGCCACACCCTGTGACCTGGTCCATGTGGCCTGCTGGCAGTCGGTAGGCAGTTAGTCTGTCTGCCTAGGAACTGCTTAGCAAAAGAAATGGCCTCATTTTACAGTCTACCTACTCCTACCTCCTTTTTTGTTTTTACAAACATCTCAGCTCAGTATCTCCCAGTCACTACAAAAGTCCTTTAATATCACATAGCGTAAATATACTTGGGCTTAAAGGTGGATGAAGGATAATTCTGAAAGCGAATTCGAATGCACTTTGTGTTGGGTTAAATTTGTAAAAAATAGCTCAGAACAGTCATCTGTAACTCCTGACAGTTGTCAGCTAGCTGTACAGAGAGCTGGAGAGAGAGGGTAATGATCACGGCTTGCGCGGTGACCAGCGCCCTTTCCTCACACTTGCCCATCTAAGCGGATGCTGGGTACTGGCCAATGAACCATTCTGGCCCAGCATTAAAGGGACTGGGACCTGGGAGCTATGTCCCAGGGATTAAGGGTCCACCGCAGCTGAGAAAAGGGTGCTAATGACATCCTCCTGTTCTGGGCCTTTCCACAGAAGGAGGGCACATTGTAGCTTTGACAGTGCCCTGCGGCTGCCTCAGGGCCACCAGCAATGCTTTCCCAGGTCCGCAGTTTCTGCATTTTCCTTTCAGGCTGCCAAACTTGTCTGCGCCGCCTCCAACCTCTGTCTTTTGTGATGAATGCATGTGGAAAAGTCATGGGAGGAATGGGGAAAGCCCTGGACAGAGTCCAGCTGCCCTGAATCCTTCTGAAAGTTTAGGACTCGAGTCTGCATAAAGTTCAAGGCGGTTTGGTTGTTCATTTGTCATAAAGTATCTTCCTTCTTCCTCATGTCAGAGTAAAAACAGAGAAAATGACTTGAGCTAGAGTGAACTGCAGGAGGGGAACCCTGGATAGGTCCCACACCACAGGCTGGGGAATGCATGGGGCCTCAGTGGGCCCTGAAAATCCAGTTTTGGGTGTAAACAGACAGCACCCCTCCCCTCCTGTCACTGAAGCCTGGTGGCACGCGGATGTGGAGAAGGCGGGTGACAGCTTTCAGCCCATGACTGCTGGGGACCCACTGACCTCTCTTCTTCAAGGTTCACTTTGTTGGGATCCTTCAGGACACCCCTGAGAAAGAGAGCGAACCTCCTGACTCGACCAACACTCCAGAGGAGCTCCATGGCCACAAAGGGTTTCCTGACCCCACCTCAGGCTGAGGCTGGGGTGACCTGGGGACCGGGAGCCCCAGAGACACAGGAGCAGCCCTCCCGCCACAGGCCTTGGCCCATGGGCTGCGGCATGCTTTGCTTTCCCCGCTGCGCAGGGCAGTAGGAAAAGCCTAATTCCATGCAGCAAACATGGCATCTGATCTCTGTGTCCTTCTTTCTGAACTTTCTGTGCTGTTATGATCCTTAAAATACATGACGCATTTTCCAGTCCTGCTATATTAACCACACCCACGTGTGTTATGTGACCACATACACTCCACATGCATTTCAGCCTTTGCCCAGTGGGCTCTGAGATGACTTGCCAACGAGGCCAAAAGAACAGGCAGGTCTAAGGGCCCCTCACTGGTAACACCTGCCTGGTAGACACTTATTTTAAGCTGTGGGTGTCGTAAACAATCACCCCATGATAATGTTCCCTTGTGTGTGGAGTTACAATGCTGAGTTCAGTCACTCCAAACTGTGTTCCGGGAGTGCTGAGGGCCGGCAGCTGCCTCTGGCACACTGGGGTTAACCTGTCTCCAAAGGGCAAGTGACCGTGGTTTTTCTAAATTGATGCTGTCAGTAGCTCCCTCTGTCGGCACCTCAAATGTCAGCATCCCCAGGGCTTTATCCCAATCTGGTGTCCTGTTGCTGGGCAATTTCAGCCCCACTCTGGCTTCTGGGGTGTGTGCGCGCTCGTATCCTTGTGTACACATCTGTGTGTGTGTGTGTGTGTGTGCTTGGGAGAGAGGAAGCAGGGGGCGGTGGGGAGGAGGTTTGGAGCACCTCAGGGACGGGCTCACACGGAATTCCCAGGAATGCTGATGCACAGAGGGCCCATGTCCTGGTCCCCTTCCCTCACCAGTTTCCCCGAGATCAGAGGAACCTCCGACTTGCCCTACAGGCCCTGCCATCCCTGGAGTCTAGGTGTTCCCACACAGGCTCTCCCTGGCCCACCAACACCCACTCCCACCGAGATGGGCCCTCAGGCTTCCCTCAGCCTGGTGGCTCCCTGCACTCCCACTTTCCGTCAGAGCCTGGTCCAGGCCTAGCTGTGGAGCCCCCCACTCTGCCCTGGCCCCTCAGGCAGGCATTGCAGTGCCAGTCCAGCCCACCCCACCCAGTGCACTCTCCAGGCAGATCGGGGCCCTCTGCAGGCTGCCAGCCTCACGCTCTTCCTGACGCATCTTCACTGCATGTGGTGTGTCCCCAGCAAGCACAGGCCCCTCTACCTGCACCAGGAGGCTCTCTACACGACACCCTCATTCCATCTGGTCTCACATCCCACAGAGCCAGTTTTCTGTGACAGCCAAAATCGTAATAACTCCGATCACCCTCATGCTGAGTGTGTGTGTCTGGCATACAGTGAAAGAAGGATAACGGCCTAGTGGCCAAATCAGCCTTATAATCTTACCACTGCCTTCTAAGTTCTACTTCCTGGAAATCAGCACTTCTGTTTCATGTCAGTGATGAGTCAAGGCTTGTCAAGGTGACCTGCTGTTTGACACCATCTCCTGTTTCCCTGTAGCAGAACCCCTGCCTGCATAGTAAAGGTGAACAGTAAGGTGACACTGAGTTTTCTTCAGTTATGCCAGCTTCACTGAACATACAGATCAAGGAAAGAACTGGATGGAAGGGGTAATAAAAATATGAGAAAGACTTATAAAGCCCATGTGAAATACCAAGTTAGTCAAATCAGTAATCGTATTTTGTTTAAACCCTCTGAAGCGGCATCTTTTGGAAGCTGGGCTGTTGTTTGATCAGGGCAGCTGAAGCGCAGGCTCAGCCCCAGGTCCACACTGGTGTCAGGGAAGTGCCTTGTGGATGTTCCTCTGAACCAGGTCTGAGAAGGGCCAGGAGATGGAGGCTTTCTTCAAAAGCGGGGCTCACCAGACTTTGTGGGGTGCTTTAACCACCTGGCGGTGGAGCCTGTGTTCCCGTGAGGGGGCAGAGACAGGTAGCACTGGACAGACACGTGCCCCTGAACACTAGCACCACCCCTGGGTGCCCCCAAGCCTGGTCTGGCCTTCCTACTGTGGGTGGTGTGGCTGCTTCCTGGCTGACTACCTCTCCTCTCTCCCTAACAGGAAAAGAGGGCTCAGGGGAGGTCTTCCCTTAGGGAGCGGAAAATCACCAAATTGTAAGCATTCCCATTTTAACTGTTCAACCTGACTCCCTCCCAGCGAATAGTACCGGGCGCTCCAGACCCCACTCCATGTGCATCCCGTGGTGCATGCTGCCCTGGCACCCAGCTTGCCCTGGGGATAGGGTGGGGGCTGTGTGGGGGAAGAGTCTGGAACCAGGCCCGGCTCAGAGCAGGCCACTGGAGGGACAGAGGGTGTGTGGGTAAGCAGCTCTCCCCTCTGCTCCTTCTTCAAATGGTGCCCCCACCAAAAACCCCAATGGTTAGGCACTATCATACATTTCCTGGCTACCAGCGACTGTGGCTGTAGGCCTTGTGACGGCTGAGGCTCTACCATGCCGCAGAGCAGTATCTCTCTGCACCCCCAATTATGCCTGCATGGCCAGTGAACTCTGCTCCCTGAACCTCGAGCCTCTCAGAGGCAGGGGTGCTGAGCAGAGAAGCGAGTTCTCTCAAAGCTCACATGGCCAGCAGCCCGGCCCCTCACCAGGGTCGCAGGGATGGTTGGGCAGAGGAGACCCCTCAGCACCACTGTCAGCAGAGAGACTCTTATGGGGACAAATAATGCCAGCCCCCTGATTCCCCGTGTGTATGACTTTCACGGAGAAGTTACTGTCCCACCTGACAGTGGGACGTTTCATAGCTGAGCAGGAAAGTGGCCTCAATTTTTATAAAAAGGCTGTGGAGCTGGGATCTGAAGTACTATTCTGAGTGAATTCCCTTATAGGAAATGCCTGCTTGGTTATTTGACAGTGAATGTGTGCCCTAGATTTCCAGGAATTCAAATACTAATAGATGGATTTTTAGGGGTTGGAATTTTGAACTTCTCGTCATTTCATATCTTTCTAGTAAAGGAAGGTCTTGAGTGAAAGTTAAGTTATGTGCTTGTGCAAGACTGCACAAATCAGGAGATGCTCTGTCAGGGTCTGAGTTCTGGTTCAGGAAAACAAGGCTGTGGTGCAGAAAACCCCGGCAGTACTGAGCCACCTTCTCTGTCAGATGAGCCAAGGGAAAGCTAGATGCAGGTGCATGCCTGGAACCTTCAGCCAATTTAGTTCCAATCCTGACACAATCTCCACAAAGCCAGCGGGCAGACCTGTCTTTCTGAACAGTACTCTCTTGAAACTGGTTATCAAAAATATTTTTATAGTACAAAGACTATAAAAAGGAAAAAACAAACAAAAGCCCTTGGTTAAAGGTAAAAAGAAAAAACTGCTAAGACCTTAAACATCTGGACTGCTGCAGCCTCAAACCATCATCAACAAAATGCCGCTGGCTACTGGGAGCTGCCGTTTCTAAAGGCTGTCAGCACCCCGGTACTCTGAGGGCTGCTGTTCTGGGCACAACTGCATCGTCGTCTTGAGGCATCTTAGCAACATATCACAAGCAGGGGCAGCATCGAAGAGGAGAAGCCAGCTGCACACAGAAATATGGCAAGTGTCCAACCTCAAACTTTTTCAGTCAGTAAAAAGGCCAGGCGGGGAATTCACAGGTTGTGTGGTTCACAGCCAGATCCAACTCTAGGCATGTGGAAGCTGCAGTTTCCATTCTCATAACAGGACCCGAGGATCTGAATGCACTTTCCACCTCTCTGCTGCGTGCGTAGATAGGAGAAACAGGCTGGACGTGCTGTGTCCTTGCAAAGGGTGTGTGGGTTTGCTTTAAAAGTCTGTTCACCATGGCTTCACATCGGGATTACCCTTAAGAAACACATTTCTCATGATGATCACCTGATGTTACCCCAAGTTGGTGGGAAGAGCCCGTGTGTTCCTGATGTTCATCACGCTGGCCGCCGTGCCTTTTTCTGTAAGTTTCCATGCCTTCCTCATGCAGATGTTGCGGCTGGTGGGAGGTGAGCGGCTGGACCGGTGAAGATGAAAGAGGGCTGATCATCTGGTTTCTACTAGCAAGGAGGTGTTCTGATGTTCTCAAGAAAGTGCTGAAAACTGTCTGGTTCTGACACCCACTGGCCATCACCCCAAGATCACTGTGCCCGGGCGCCACCTCCCCACACACCTCAGCAGATGCCCAGCCGACAAACCCACAGGCCTCAGAGGCAGGGCCTTAGGCATCTCAGGGATCACATAAGCTTGTGTCATCTTATGTCATGCTCTAGGGATGGAGGCTGGAAATGGCAACACAGATGCCTGCCCGCCCTGCACAGCTCGCAGCCCTCACCACGGGGCTCTGGGCGGTCAGTCTCAGAGGAGGGAACAAAGGGCAAGGCTTCCTCTCAGGAAACTTCAGGGACAGGCCCTGTCACAGGAAGAGCGAGAGAGAAGGAAAATGTGGACAGGCCACGGAGTGGCGACTCAGCTCTGTGTCAGGAAGAGCCGTGTCTGCGTGCTTCAGTGTGTGTGCACTGTAAGTGGGGGGCACAAAGTGTATTTAAGCCCCCAGTCACCCGGCACAGAATAGCATGAGGTTACTCAGAAACACATTTGCAATGCGACATTAACCCCTGGGCCCAGCCCCGTCTCTGCAAACAGCCAGGTGTGTCGGGGCCCATGGCCAGGGGCCAGCCTTGGGCAGGTTTCCGGTGCCACGAGGTCACTGGGCAATGATGCTGTCTTCAAAGCCTCCCCTTGGGGGAACTTTGCAACTTAACCCCGCGTGCTACCTGTGCCCGGAAAACCTGCCATTCTTCTCCCCACATGGATGCCGACAGAGGAACACAAAATAAGGAAGGGGATCATAAACCAAACCCCAGCAGAGGTGGCCCCCAACTGCCCATTTAAAAAGTCAGGTTTTGTTTTCATCATACATATCCAGAGAAGGTTCGATGGTCGAGAATTCACTTTCATAAACCAGGCTCCGTGGGGACAAAGAGTTTCGATGAAAGAAGTGACCACCTGGAAAGGAACAAGAGAAATGGATTTACTAGGTCATCAGGACTCTGCCCCCTAACACGGCCTGGAGGAGAGCTCGCGGATTATCTCCAAAGCATCACATTTTCTCAAATATCTCCATTTTGGGTGTATATCAGAAATGAAAGGAGTTCAGGCATTCCTCCATTTAAGGGCACGTTACACAGGTGAATTCCAGTGCGGGGGGTGCTCAAGGTATTAGCCCTGGAGCTCCCAAGGCAAAAGCTGCCTGGTGTGTGTGCTTAAAGTGTGGAGTTTCCTGGCTGTCTGGTAATTCTTCCTCTTCCCCCAGCAAGGGACGCAATCCTGGGGCGGATCCCACCTGAGCGCCTGTTCTGAGTTGAGCCTGGGGCTGGGGCTGAGCACAGGGCCACTCATCAGCTGGACGGACTGGGCCTTGTGCCTTTGAGGCTCTACAAATGCATTAAAGAGCTATGGTTTGCATTCAAGTCTGACTTTCACGTGGTTTAGGTCAAGAATTCCACCCGTGTGAAGACCAGTGAATCTCCCGGACACAGCCACGTTGAGCTGATTCTCGTAGGATTTACCTCCATGTCTCTAAATACTATGCCTATGTTGATCCTTCCTAATTTCTTCAGGCTTAGACTTTACCTACCAGACTCCCACTCTGGAAGGTGAGCACTTCCCCCACCCTCCCTCTGCCACAGCCACACACACTTTCCATTGCCCCAATCTAATTACATTTTGATAAAAAAAATTCAATGTGTTTAATTATTTGACTATCTGTGCTACTCAGAGCTGAGCCGTACTTATGTTCCCTTTTCTGAACAACTGTGGTTTTTATAGCTTTATCAAAGTATAACTGAAATACAGTGAAATGCATGTATTTAAAGCATACATCTGAGTCTTGACATAGGTACACACCCATGAAACCATGACCAGATTGAAGCTACTGAACATTACCATCCCCCAGAACAGTTTCCTGGTGCCTCTGGTATTTTTCTTCCCCTCGTTTATGCCCTACCCTACCCCAGGTAAACAGATTGGATCGCATCTTTGCAGAATTTTACCTGAGTGGAAGCAGATAGTGATTCACTGGCTCTTACAAATAAAGCTGCTATGAGCATCCCTGCTTCATTTCTCTTGGGGTGACTCTTAGACTGAGTAGGTGCTTACTTTCCTGAGTTGGGTGTATGATCGAACACCCCACCCGCAGCGTGTGAGCGTTCCAGATTCTCTCATCCTCACCAACACTGAGACGCTCAGTAATGTACCTTTTGGCCATTCTGGTGGGAGTGCAGGAGTATCTCACTGTGGCATTGACCTGATATTGGGCATCTTTTTATGTGCTTATTAACCCCTGGTATATTCTTTTTGCGAAGCATTTTGTTGAAATCTTTTGCCTATTTAAAAAAATTGAGTTGCTTGCCTATAACTGAGTTGTACAGGTTTTCTTGGAGTTTTTTATTTGCTTATTTATTGAGTTTTTGTAGAGTATTTATTGGGTTGTAAGAGCTGTTAAAAAATATATGGTAAGCTGCTCACCTCTGGAGCATGACTGTGTTCCCTTCTCGAGGCTGGGCTTTGCTTTACTCTACTACTCTTTGCTTGAGACACACACACACATTCTAGATACAAGGCCTTTGTCAGATGTTTTGCAAGTATTTTCTCCCAGTCTGTGGCCTGGCTTTTTATTTTCATAACAATGTCCTTTGAAGAGCAAAGTTTTAAATTGGGATAAAATCCAATTTACTGCTTTTTCCTTTTATATAGGTTGTGCTTTTTGTGTCCGAATAAAGAAATCATTGCCAAACCCAAGGTCACTGATTTTCTCCCATGTGTTTACCCAGAAGTTTTGTTTGGCTCTTATGTTGAGATGATCCACTTCAAATACATTTTTTATAGGGTGGGAAACAAAGGTCAAGTTCACTTTTTTTTGCACGTGGATATCCAATTGTCCCAGCATCATTTGTTTAAAAGATTCTTTTCCCATTGGACTGCCTTGGCACCTTGGCTCAAACTGCTGTCTGTGTATGTATGAGCTTTTTTAGGCACCACTCTGTTCAGGCAATCCATTTCTTTGCATTAATACCACACTGTGGTGATCACTACAGCTTCATACATCCTGAAATCAGGCATTTTAAGTTCTGCGACTTTTTTCTTGTTTTCTAAATGGTGCAACAGGGTAGAGAGGAGAGGGAGGCTGGTGCAAAGAGTACAGACGGGCATTAAGTGAAAGCATTTCACACACTGGTGTGAGTGGAAGGACCACTGGTATCCTCCTGTTTAACTTGCCTATATTAAAAACCTTCTGCATTTAAAAAACTAGCATGAGTTCAGAGACCCTTTGCTATCTGCACAAAGCAGCCCGAGAGTGGTCACAAGTGAGACATGGATGTTGATCTCTGACAGCTGAGTCACAGCCCCCAGAGGAGTCTGCATAACTCAGTGGGGCTCAAGCATTAAAGATTTAAACAAACACCCCCAAAAAGCAGCACAGATGAGGGGGTTCCCTGTCCTGCAGGAAGAGAGAAGCTGTCCACAGAGGAAACAACCTAACGGTTGTGTTTTTGTACTGATCAGCTGACACCAAATCTTTGGCAATAAAAAATGGGTGAGAATTTACCAGGCATGTACCTGGCTGCTAACCAGCTGACTTGAGAGAAATACAATATAGAGAGGAATACACACGCAGCCGAGTTTCAGAGAAGGGCATGATGCTGACTGGCCAGGAACCACCTCATATTTTTCAACACCTAGAAACACACCCTATTTAATGACCAACGGGTAATTATTATTTTTGTTATTGGCTATACAATGTTAAGTAAACTCTTAATTGATGTAAAACCTATACACAGAAATGTGCACAAATCCTGAGTACCCAGCTCAATGAATTTCTGCCGAGAGGGAACACACTGGTGAAGTCAACACTGGGTCAGGAACTAGGCCCTACCAGCACCCCAAGTCCCCTACTGACCCCAGTCACTCCATGCTTCCTTCTCCCCCAAAGGAAACCACAGTCCAGGTTTCTCACACCACGGGCTGGGTTCTTATGGTTTTAATTTTACATAAATGGAAACAGTATATATTCCCTTGTGTCTGAATTCCTCCATGCCACTGAGTGTAGCCATGCATGGCTCTCTTCACTGCGGTACGATCTTCCGTTGTATGCCCACCTCCCATTTGATAGATCTGATCTTCTGCTGCTGGGTCCCTGTGCTGTCTTCCTGCTGGAGCCACTGTGAGTATTGCTGGTAGGAACAGTGCGTGTGATTCTCACGGGTTATGCCTAGGGGGTGGAACTGCTGCGTCTCAGGCTGTGTATATATTCAGCTTTGATATCTATCTATATTAAGTACCAGTACTTGATATTTTCTGTATTTTTTTGTTTTTGCACTTCTGGTGGGTGTATGTCATTGTGGTTTTAATTTACATTCCACTGATAGCTAAACAGCATGAGCGCTTTTTCATGTTTTTAGGCTATTTGTACATCCTGTTCATCTTGAAATGCCTGCTATTTTTAAAACATTTTATTAGGTTATTTATTATTTATATCAAGTGTACATCATGACTCAATATTTATATATATTGAGAAATGGTCACCATGATAAGTCTAGTTAATATCCATCACCAGTTACAAAAACTTTTTTCTAGTGATGAGAACTTTTCAGATCTACTCTCTTAGCAACTTTCAAATATGCAATACTTGTTAACTGTATTGTTAACTGTAGTCACCACGCTGTACCTTACATCCCCAGGACTTATTGTGTTATGACTGGAAGTTTATACCTTTTGAGCCCTTCATGCATTTCATCTGACCCCCCAACTTCTCACCTCTAGTAACCACTAGTCTGTTGTCTATATCTATGAGCTTGGTTTAAGAATGTTTTTTATTTTTTAGATTCCACATATCAGTGACATCATATGGTATTTGTCTTTCTCTGCCTGGCTTATTTCTCTTAGCATAATGCCTTCAAGGCCCTCCATCTTGTTGCAAATGGCAAAATTTCATTCTTTTTTATGGATGAATAATATTCTAGTGTGTATATAGGCACACACATACAAACTGCATTTCCCTTATCCATTCATCCATCAATGGACTCTTAGGTTGTTTCCATATCTTGGCTATTGTAAGTAATGCTGCAATGAATGTGGGGCTGCACATATCTTTCTGAGTTGGTGTTTTCATTTTTTTTTCAGATAAATACCCAGAAGTAGAATTGCTGAATCATATGGCATTTCTACTTTTAATTTTTTGGGAAGCTCCATACTCTTCCACAGTGGCTGCACCAATTTGCATTCCCACCAGTGTGCATCAAGGATACCTTTTCTCCACATCCTCACCAACCCTTGTTATCTCTTATCTTTTTGGTAGAAGCCATTCTGACTGGTGTGAGGTGATATCTCACTGTGGCTTTGATTTGCATTTTCCTGATGATTAGCGACATGGAGCATCTTTCCATGTGCCTGTTGGCCATCTGTATCTCTCCTTTTTCCAAATGTCTATTCAGGTCCTCTACCAATTTTAAAATGGGATTATTTGTTTTTTAACCGTTGAGTTGCATGAGTTCTTCATGTATTTTGGATAGTAGCACCTTATCAGGTATATGATTGGCAAATATTTCCTTCCCTTTGGTAGGCTTCCTGTTCATTCATGATTTCCTTTGTTGTGCAGGTGCCCATGTGTTTCTTTTGCTCACTTTTCTATCAGGTTTCAGTCTTCCTTCCTTATTTTATATAAAGATTCTGTATCTTCTTTCTATTCATATAAAGTTTTTCTTCTTTATTCTGAATATGAATCCTTTGTCAATTATAAATATTGCAGGTCTCTTCTTCCAAAACAGTTATATTCCAATGAACAGATTTTCTTCATTTTAGTGTGGACCAGTTCACCTATCTTTTATTCCACATTAGTGTTTTTGAGTCCTGTTTAAGAAATCTTTGCCTATCCCATGGTTTTGAAGATATTTTATTTTCTTTTAGAAACTTCCTTCCTTTACCTTTTATGTTTAGGTCTATGCTCCATTCCAATTTGTTTTTTGAGTGTGCTTGAAGTAGGAATCAAGATTCACATTTTCCTTATAGATATGCAGTTGACCCAGCACCATTCATCGGAAGGACGACCCTCTTCCAACTTCCCCACAGCGCTCCTTTTGTCATGCTGCAAGTTGCCACAAATGGGTGGTTGTTTGGGACCATATTCTGTCTGATGAAGCTGTTTGTCCATCCTTGCATCATAACTCAGTCTCAATTATAGCACCTTTATAGAAAGTCTTAATATCCAGTTTTGTAAGTCCTTTCACTCTATCAGTTTTCAAAATTGTCTTTTTATTCTTAGCCCTTTTAATTTCTATTTGTTTTACAATCAGCTTGTGAAATCTCTGTCTCTCTGTCTCTGTCTCTGTCTCTCTCTCTCACTCACACACACACACACACACACACACACACACACACACACACACACACACACACACACACACACACACACACACACACCCTACTGGGATCACATGGAGATTGCATGGAAGCTATAGATCTGCTTGGGGAGAATTCATACTTTCACCATATTGAGTCTTATAGCCTATCCACCTGGTACATACATTTATTTAGGTCATCTTTAATTTCTCTCCATGATGCTTAATAGTTCTCTGTGTAGAAGCATCTTCTTTTAGATTTACTCCTCAGTATTTGATGTTTATTGGATGCTTTTATAAATGATATCTTTTTGAAAAATACCATTTTTAATGGCTTATTGTTGGTGGATAGAGACACACTTGACCCTGCTATATTTACGTACTCATTTTAAGAGACGATTTGTGGAATTTTGGGGGTTTTCTGCATATACCGCTATGTTGTCCATAAATAGTGAGTTTCATTTCTTCCTTTATAACCCTTACATCATTTATTTCTTTTTCTTGACTTCTCCTAATGGCAAGACTGCCAATACAATGTTGAAAGAGGTACTCACAGCAAGTATCCTGATTTCCAATCTTAGAGAAACTATAAAATATTCAACCATTACGTATGATGTTTCCTATCGTTTTTAAAATACCCATTATTAGGTTAACGGAATGCTCTTTTTTTCCTAGTTTGCTAAACATCCTTGTCTTTTAGAATCAGGAATGTGTACTGAATTTGAGCAAATGCTTTTTTTGTATCTATTAAAATAAAAACAGGAATTTCCACTTTAATTTTGTTAATGTGTTGAAAGACACTGGTTTGCAACCTTGCATTTTTGAGTAAATCCAACTTGGTTGTGATTTTTTGCTATTTACATATTGTCAGACTCATTCAGGTAACATTTTATTAAGAATATTTGTATCTATATTCATAAGATAAATTAACCTGTAATTTTCCTTTCTTGTAATACCCCTGTCATGATTGGTATGCATGCTATGCCTGTCTTATCAAAGGACTTAGACAGTTCTCTTTTTCTACTTTCTAGACAAATTTACATAAGATCAGAGTTATTTCTTTCTAAATGTGAGGAAGAATTTGCCAGAGAGACCACCTAGGCCTAAAGGTTTTCTTTGAGGGAAGATTTTAAGCTATGGATTTAATTTAATGCCTAGATGTGTAATTCCAAGATTTCCAACTTGTGTCAATTTTGGTACTTTGTATTTTGCAAGCAATTTTCCCATTTCATTTAAATTTCAGAATTCACTAACAGTGGTAATAATATCTTTATAATTTATTTTTATTGTAGTAAAAAGCATGTAACATGGAATTTGCCATCTTAAATTTGCCATTTTTAAATGTACAGTTTGGTTGTGTTAAGTATGTTCACATTGTTGTGAAACATATCTCCAGAACATTTTAGTCTTGCAAATCTGAAACTGTACCCATTAAACAACTTTCCCTTCCCTTCTCACACCAGCCCCTGGAAGTCACTATTCTCCTTTCTATTTTTATGAAATTATTTATTTTAATGTAGGCAGGCTCTACAGCTATGCCTCTCTTTTTCATCCCTGGAATCGGTCATAAAGGTCTTTTTTCTTGATCAGCAGAGGTTTGTTAATTTAATTAGATTTTTTTTTTAAAGAAATAACATTGTGTTTGGTTTTTTTTTAAATTTTATTTTGGTATCATTAATCTACAATTACATGAACAACTTTATGGTTACTAGACTCCCCACATTATCAAGTCCTCACCAAATACCCCATTACAGTCACTGTCCATCAGCGTAGTAAGATGCTATAGAATCACTACTTGTCTTCTCTGTGCTGTACAACCTTCCCCATGCCCCCCAGACACACTATGTATGCTAATAGTAATGCCCCTTTTTCCCCCTTATCCCTCCCTTCCCACCCATCCTCCCCAGTCCCTTTCCCTTTGGTAACTGTTAGTCCATTCTTGGGTTCTGTGAGTCTGCTGCTGTTTTTTGTTCCTTCAGTTTTTCCTTTGTTCTTATACTCCACAGATGAGTGAAATCATTCGATACTTGTCTTTTTCTGCCTGGCTTATTGCACTGAACATAATACCCTCTGGCTCCATCCATGTTGTTGCAAATGGTAGGATTTGTTTTCTTCTTATGGCTGAATAATATTCCATTGTGTATATGTACCACATCTTCTTTATCCATTCATCTACTGATAGACACTTAGGTTGCTTCCATTTCTTGGCTATTGTAAATAGTGCTGCGATAAACATAGGGGTGCATATATGTCTTTTTCGAACTGGGCTGCTGAATTCTTAGGATAAATTCCTAGGAGTGGAATTCCTGGGTCAAATGGTATTTCTATTTTGAGTTTTTTGAGGAACCTCCATACTGCTTCCCACCATGGGTGAACTAATTTACATTCCCACAAGCAGTGTAGGAGGGTTTGCCTTTCTCCACATCCTTGCCAACATTTGTTGTTGTTTGTCTTTTGGATGGTGGCAATCCTTACTGGTGTGAGGTGATATCTCATTGTGGTTTTAATTTGCATTTCTCTGATGATTAGTGATGTGGAGCATCTTTTCATGGGCCTGTTGGCCATCTGAATTTCTTCTTTGGAGAAGTGACTGCTCAGATCCTGTGCCCATTTTTTAATTGGATTATTTGCTTTTTGTTTGTTGAGGTGACTGAGCTCTTTATATATTTTGGATGTCAACTCTTTACTGGATATGTCATTTATGAATATGTTCTCCCATACTGTAGGATGCCTTTTTGTTCTATTGATGGTGTCCTTTGCTGTACAGAAGCTTTTTAGTTTGATATAGTCCCACTTGTTCATTTTTGCTTTTGTTTCCCTTGCCTGGGGAGATATGTTCATGAAGAAGTTGCTCATGTTTATGTCCAAGAGGTTGTTGTCTATGTTTTTTTCTAAGAGTTTTATGGTTTCATGACTTACATTCAGGTCTGTGATCCATTTCGAATTTACTTTTGTGTATGGGGTTAGACAATGATCCAGTTTCATTCTTACATGTAGCTGTCCAGTTTTGCCAACACCAGCTGCTGAAGAGACTGTCATTTCCCCATTGTATTATCTATGGCTCCTTTATTGTATATTAATTGATCGTTCGTATATGTTTGAGTTAATATCTAGGCTCTCTATTCTGTTCCACTGGTCTGTGGGTCTGTTCTTGTGCCTGTACCAAATTGTCTTGATTACTGTGGCTTTGTAGTAGAGCTTGAAGTTGGGAAGCGAGATTCCCCCTGCTTTATTCTTCCTTCTCAGGATTGCTTCGGCTATTTGGGGTCTTTTGTGGTTCCATATGAATTTTAGAAATATTTGTTCCAGTTCGTTGAAGAATGCTGTTGGTATTTTGATAGGGATTGCATTGAATCTGTAGATTGCTTTAGGCAGGATGGCCATTTTGACAATATTAATTCTTCCTAGCCAAGAGAATGGGATGAGTTTCCATTTATTAGTGTCTTCTTTAATTTCAGGGTATAGGTCTTTCACTCTCTTGGTAAGGTTTATTCCTAGGTATTTTATTCTTTTTGATGCAATTGTGAATGGAATTGTTTTTCTGATTTCTCTTTCTGCTAGTTCATCATTAGTGTATAGGAAAGCAACAGATTTCTGTGTATTAATTTTGCATCCTGCAGCTTTGCTGAATTCAGATATTAGTTTTAGTAGTTTTGGAATGGAGTCTTTAGGGTTTTTATGTACAATATCATGTAATCTGCAAATAGTGACAGTTTGACTTCTTTACCAATCTGGATGCCTTGTATTTCTTTGTTTTGTCTGATTGCCATTGCTAGGACCTCCAGTACTATGTTGAATAACAGTGGGGAGAGTGGGCATCCCTGTCTTGTTCCCGATCTTAGGTGAAAAGCTTTCAGTTTCTCGCTGTTAAGTATGATGTTGGCTGTGGGTTTGTCATATATGGCCTGTATTATGTTGAGGTACTTGCCCTCTATACCCATTTTGTTGAGAGTTTTTATCATGAATGGATGTTGAATTTTGTCAAATGCTTTTTCAGCATCTATTGAGATGATCATGTAGTTTTTGTTCCTCTTTTTGTTGATTTGGTGGATGATGTTGATGGATTTTCGAATGTTGTACCATCCTTGCATCCCTGGGATGAATCCCACTTGGTCATGGTGTATGATCCTCTTGATGTATTTTTGAATTTGGTTTGCTAATATTTTGTTGAGTATTTTTGCATTTATATTCTTTAGGGATATTGGTCTGTAATTTCTTTTTTTGTGGGGTGTTTGCCTGGTTTTGGTATTAGAGTGATGCTGGCTTCATGAATGAGTTTGGAAGTATTCCCTCCTCTTCTATTTTTTGGAAAACTTTAAGTAAGGAGAATGGGTATTATGTTTTTTCTATATGTCTGATAAAATTCAGCAGTGAATCCAGCTGAATTCTATTCTTGGGTAGTTTTTTGATTACTGATTCAATTTCGTTGCTGGTAATTGGTCTGTTTAGATTTTCTGTTTCTTCCTTGGTCAGTCTTGGAAGGTTGTATTTTCCTAGAAAGTTGTCCATTCTTCTAGGTTATACAGCTTGTTAGCACATAGATTTTCATAGTATTCTCTAATAATTCTTTGTATTTCTGTGGGGTCTGTCATGACTTTTTCCTTTCTCAGCTCTGATTCTGTTTATGTGTGTAGATTTTCTTTTTCTCCTAATAAGTCTGGCTAGGGGTTTATCTGTTTTGTTTATTTTCTCAAAGAACCAGCTCTTGGTTTCATTGATTTTTCTATTGTTTTGTTCTTCTAAATTTTATTTATTTCTTCTCTGATCTTTATGTCCCTCCTTCTGCTGACTTTGGACTTCATTTGTTCTTTTTTTCCAGTTTCAATAAATGTGACTTTAGACTATTCATTTGGGATTTTTCTTCCTTCTTTAAATAGGCCTGGATTGCTATATACTTTCCTCTTAGAACTGCCTTCCCTGCATCCCACAGAAGTTGGGGCATTGTGCTGTTGTTGTCATTTGTTTCCATATATTGCTTGATCTCTGTTTTAATTTGGTCGTTGATCCATTGATTATTTTGAAGTATGTTGTTAAGCCTCCACTTGTTTCTGAGTCTTTTTGTTTGCTTTGTACAATTTATTTCTTGTTTTATACCTTTGTGATCTGAGAAGTTGGTTGGTAGAATTTCAATCTTTTTGAATTTACTGAGGATCTTTTTGTGGCCTAGTATGTGGTCTATTCTGGAATATGTTACATGGGCACTTGAGAAGAATGTGTATCTTACTGCTTTTGGGTGTAGAGTTCTGTAGATGTCTGTTAGGTACATCTGTTCTAGTGTGTTGTTCAGTGCCTCTGTGTCCTTATTTTCTGTCTGGTTGATCTGTCCTTTGGGGTGAGTGGTGTGTTGAAGTCTCCTAAAATGAATGCATTGCATTCTATTTCCTCCTTTAATTCTGTTCATATTTGTTTCACATATGTCGGTACTCCTGTATTGGGTGTATATATATTTATAATGGTTATATCCTATTGTTGGACTGAGCCCTTTATCATTATGTAATGTCCTTCTTTATCTCTTGTTACTTTCTTTGTTTTGACGTCTATTTTGTCTGATACAAGTACTGCAACACCTGCTTTTTTCTCCCTATTGTTTGCATGACATATCTTTTTCCATCCCTTCACTTTTAGTCTGTGTATGTCTTTGGGTTTGAGGTGAGTCTCTTGTAAGCAGCTTATAGATGGGTCTTGCTTTTTTATCCATTCTATTACTCTGTGTCTTTTCATTGGTGCATGCAGTACATTTACATTTAGGGTGATTATTGATAGATATGTACTTATTGCCATTGCAGGCTTTGGATTTGTGGTTACCAAAGGTTCAAGGGTAGCTTCTTTACTATCTAACCATCTAAAACTTTAACTCTCTTATTTTGCTATTATAAACGTGGTCTGATGATTCTTTATTTCTCTCCCTTCTTATTCTTCCTCTTCCATTCTTTATATGTTAAGTGTTTTATTAGGTACTCTTTTGTGTCTCCTTTGACTGCTTTTGTGCACAACTTTTGCTTGTCTGGAAATTGTTTAATCACCCCTTCAAATTTAAATGATAATCATGCTGGATACAGTATTTTTGGTTCAAAGCCCTTCTGTTTCATTGCATTAAATATTTCATGTCATTCTCTTCTGGCCTGTAAGGTTTCTGTTGAGAAGTCTGATGATAGCCTGATGGGTTTTCCTTTGTAGCTGATCTCTTCTCTCTCTCTGGCTGCCTTTAACACCCTGTCCTTGTCTTTGATCTTTGTCATTTTAATTATTATATGTCTTGGTGTTGTCCTCCTTGGGTTCCTTTTGTTGGGAGATCTGTGGGCTTCCATGGTCTGAGAGACTATTTTCTTCCCCAACTTGTGGAAGTTTTCAGCAATCATTTTTTCAAATACACTTTCTATCCCTTTTTCTCTCTCTTCTTCTTCTGGTACCCCTATAATGCAAATATTGTTCCATTTGGATTGGTCACACAGTTCTCTTAATATTCTTTCATTCCTAGAGATCCTTTTATCTCTCTCTGCCTCAGCTTCTCTGTATTCCTTTTCTCTGATTTCTATTCCTTTAAACAGTCTCTTGCACCTCATCCAGTCTGCTCTTAAGACCTTCTATCGATTGTTTCATTTCTGTTATCTCCCTCCAGACTTTATCCCTTAGCTCATGCATCTTTCTCTGCAGGTCTATCAGCATGGTTATGACCTTTATTTTGAATTATTTTTCAGGAAGATTGGTTATATCTACCTTGCCAGGCCCTCTCTCTGGGGTTGTCTCAGTGATTTTTGACTGGACCAGGTTTTCCTGCCTTTTCATGGAGATAGAAGTGATCACCAGCAGGTGGCGCATGTGTCAGCTGGGAGAACAAAGTCCCTTCCTGTTTGCTGGTTGCCTGCCCTTCTCTGCTGTCTGTTCTGGTTACCTGCACACCGGGAGCAGTCTCTGGGATAATCTTCTGAGCTGCCATGTGTTGGGTGGCCCTCAGGATAGCCTAGGGCACTGTGGGAGGTTGCAGATGTGCCGGGTGTGTTCTCCTGTGAGAACGGCACCCCTTCGTGCCTTCTGGACCTTGCTCCAGCTTCCTCTGTCTGTGACAGGCAGCTGTGCACCAGTGGCAGCCTCTGGGTCTGGCCTGGTTAGCTGCGTGCTGGGGGAAGACTCTGTGTGGTTGCTGTGGGTGGGGCTGCTCCCTGGGGGCTCCACAGCTTTGGCAGATCAGCCAGTTTGCTTGTAGCACCGGTGGGGGGGAATGAATGGCAGGCTGCTTATCACTGTGAGGGGCTTTGGAGCTGCATTGCCACCCAGGGGATTAGGGCATGTGAAGTTACTTAAGATTCCCAGCATGCTGGGCTGAGTGTGCTGGGACGATTTTGTCCAGCTGTTAAACCCTTGTCCCTTTAAGACTTTTAAAAAGTGCCTGCTTTCTGTTGTCACAGGGGAGCTGGCTATGGGGACCTGCTTGCAGTTTTCATCTCGAATTTTACTTTTCCATTTCTCTAATATCCAGCACACCATGCAATGTGTGTCTGTGCTCCCGGTGCAGATTACTAGTGCTGGTTATTTAGCAGTCCTGTGCTTCCACTCCCTCCCCACTCTGATTCTTTTCCTCCCTCTGGTGAGCTGGGGTGGTGGGAGTGCTTGGATCCTGTCAGGTCACGGCTTTGTATATTACCCTTTATGGGATGCTGAGTTCTCGCAGATGTAGATGTAGCTTCACTGTTGTACTGTATCTTCTGGTCTCTCTTTGAGGAATAGTTGTATTTTTTGTATTTTCAAAAATATATATGGCTTTGGGAGGAGATTTCCGCCTCCCTATTCACGTTGCCATCTTGAACCATCTTTCTGTTTGGTTGTTTTTTATTCTATTGTGTATTTGTTTTCCACTGAATTCATTTGTGATCTTTACTATTTAACTTCTGGTTGATTTTATTATTCCATTTTCCTCTGTAAGTTTATTATATATTATTTGATTACTTTTAGTGGCTATGCTAGCCTAGAAACTATTTGACTATTTTTTTAGTTGTTACCCTGATCACTATGTAGTCTTGATCTATAAAAATTTAATATAAATTAGTACTTTTACTTGTTCCTGGACAATACAAATATCGTGTATGCTCCCACCCACATAGGACTCCAGCCCCAGGCCCAGTTGGGAGTGGGAGCGTGAGTTTCAGGGAGCACCCACGCAACGATAAATGCCACTTACAAGGCGCCAGTCCTGCCTGTTGCACCAGCAGCGCCCGTGCTGTCATGACAGGTGGGGCACCTGTGCCTGACTTCCCACAGGGAACTTAAGGCCCCATGCCAGACCTGTGTTGGCCTCTCACTGGGATGCGAGGGGCTTTCACATGTAGTCTGGGCTGTTCTGTGTGGTTTGCTTGATAAACTAGCCCTACTCCCTGGGATACAACTTCCCTCTACTACAGCCATGATGAAAAGCCAAGGGCTCACTTGTCTGGGTCTGAACAGAAATAAGTCATTTATGCCTTTGAAGTCGGAATGCTTCTTCACTGTCCATGCGTGGAGGACGTTTCAGTCCTGTGTGGTGTGGGCTTGCAGTATGTGTGTGAAGAAAAAGGAAGCCTGGGGTGGGGGGAGATCCCCTCTGGCCCAGCCCTGCAGCTGCCTCTGTGCCCCCAGCTCTAGGGGCATCCTGAGCAGGAAGAGGTGCCACCCTGAGGCAGTGGGCAGTGTTGCCCCAGCTTCCTCAACCCCCAGGGGAGAAAAACCCCTTTCCCTTGGGGTGGGCCAGACTAGCTGACATTTTCTTCAAAAGGCACTTGGATGAAAACCTTTAAGGTAAAGGCGCCAAGAGTGAAGGAACTAGGTGTGCTTTCCAGATTACTAGATGCCCTCCCAGTTTCTGGAAGCTTCTTCAGGCTGGCCAGGCTGTTGGCCTGATTCTGCACACCCATCCTGGGCATCTTTCCATCCCCTGGTCTGCCTTGCCCTTCCTTATCCTCAGGCTGGACGTGGCTCAGCTGCTGCCCTCTCCTATTACTGCCACCTGCTTTTTTGACTCCTTGGTAAGGAAAGCACATCTGCGAGCTGTGTGCCCAGCTGGCATACATGCACCGCTGCAGCTCCTGGTGCTGATGCTCTCCTGTGGGAGCAAATTCTTCCTAGAGGTCACCTTACTCTGGGTTTCTAGAATCTTCCTCCTGTCACCTACTCCACTGCTTTAATCCTATTTCTTGTCCTTCTAAGCTGTAATGTGCTAAACCAGCACCTCTACCTGCTTTCTTTAGTGACCCCATTATCTCCATTTCAGGAGCCAGTCTGCACCTAATTCACACCTTCCCAAATCTGCCAGCCTCCTTGTGGCTGCCTGCTGGGAAGGCCATGCTCTGTGAGGAGCATCTGGGACGCCTCTCACAAACCCTGTTGTGCCCTACATTCCAAGCCCATCACACTTCGCAGCCTCTCCTGCCATCATGTTTTGTACACATGCGTCCACTGGTCAGGATGCTCATAACCCTCCCTTCCCCTTGGTGGGCTTCTCTAAGAGGCAAAACAGAGTCGGGGTTAGAACTTAGCCCTGGCCAGTTACTAGATTCTCTAGACCTACTTCCTCATTTATAAAATGGGAGTTAATAATAAGGTTGTTACAAAGATTAAATGAGTATAGGTATGTAAAATGCTTAGGGTAGTACCTACCCCAGAGTAAGCACTCTGTGCTATTATTATTGTGATGATTCACTAACTTCAAGTGTGTGTGTGGAGCTGTGCATGCACCAGCTCAGCCCTCATAGTTCTCCCTGTTGATTTTGTTTTTCCCAAGACCCTGAATTCCTAAAGGGCAAGAACTAAAGGGCAGCACCTTAGCAGATGCTGGCCCAATGGTCTCAGGGCAGGAGCATGGCCAGCCGTTAGGAATGCTGCCCCTGGGTTGCCTCAGTCTCATTTCTGACTTCACTGCTTGATAGATGAGTGATCTTGGCCAAGTTATTTGACCTTCTCTAAGCCACAGTTTCTTCATTTGTAAAGGAGGAAAGTAACTACACTTCCTCTCATTGGGATGCCAAGATTAAAGCGATAATGCATGTAAGCCACCGAGCACAGTGTCTGCCTCATCCTTCAGGATCTGGAACCGCTGGCCAGTAAGCTTTCTCCTGTCAAGCTTCACAGCAGAGATCTAGCGTGGCAGTTTCTATTTCAGTTGGATTCTTTGTTCTATTTGTTGCCATTAAGTTCATTCTTAAACTGTCTTGATAAGGAATTTAACATGATCAAATAATTTGGCAGATAAGAAGGAACACCTTCAGGATCTTTTCTCAACTACCTAAGACGTCTACAGTTACAACCTAGCTGGCTGAAGAGAAACTAGTGTTCATTCCCTCAGGCGTCAGTGTTCAGCTGCCTGAGGCCGCCAGGTGGGATCAGGTGAGCTGCTTTCCAGTGGAGGCTCTTTGGACAATTAACTATATTCTTACCCACATTGGTCTATTGTAAACCCTGAAGCTTCCTTGAAATAAAATACCCATAAAAAACCGTGTGTGTGTGTGTGTGTGTAAAAAAACAAACAACCTATGCCTCATGGATTTCAAAACTTTGTCCAACAAGGGTTTAAAACTTAAATAATCACATCTGTTCCAGACTAATTTCTGGTCATTTTCCAAGTTTTAAAATAGTAAACAATAAATTATTCAACTTCATACATTGCTTATATTCATAAAGCTGACTTCTTAGTTGATAGCATCATGACTATGAAGAAATAAGTAACTGTGTTGATTCTAACTCTGGGTCTAAGGAACAAAACCCCACTTGAGGGAGCACGTGCATACACGCCTACATGTACATGACCCACTGTGATGTGTACACATGCCTATGCATACACAACACGCCACTTTCATGGTTACTGAGACCATGAGTAATTGAAGCATAAAAATTTAATGTCAATTAAAACTCAGAGCTACTAAACATCAGGTTCAAATTTCCCTGGCCAATGACAAATGTTCCCTAAGATTGGGGGAAAGCCCCATCCTATTAGCTCACTCAGTTCCTTTCTTAGCTCTTGTAAAAATTCTGTATTTGGCTCTGAACAGCACCTACTCTTAAAAAAAAAGCCTCACTCTCTGCTAGGACATGAAATATGTGAGAAGGGTGAAAGAACATTCAGAGAGACAGTAACATTGCCCTCGACAGCTCCCCCTCTGCTGCCTGCTGACAAAGGAGGGCAACAATTCACTGCAAACGGGGAGGAACAGAAAGGGAATTTCTGCTGGAGCACAGCTAGGTGAGGAGGAGCCATATTACTAACTTATGAAAACACTGCTAGGAGAAAAGAACATTTTGTAGGTATTGAGGAAGATGTCCATGTAACAGAGCCCACTCAGGAAAAATACGGTCACACACACTCAGCTGAGCTCTGTAGCATCTGGTGGGCTGGAAACAGCAGGGGGGTCATGCAACCAGTGAATCTCAACAGATAATGAATAACTGCTATTTTTAAAAATTCCATTAACTTTTTATGTGCCTAACAGAAAAAGCCCAAAGTATGTGAGGCAAAAGCTGACAGAATTGAAGGGAGAAACAGTTCAATTATAATCGTTGGAGTCCTCAATACACCACATCAATAATGGATAGAAGGCAAGCAAGGGAAGAGAAGAAGAGAACAACACTATCAACCAACTAGACCTGACAGATACCTACACAGCATCTACCAGAATGTATAGTCTTCTCAAGTGCACATGGAACATTCTCTAGGACAGACCATGTGCAGGTCATAAAACAAGCCTCAATAAATTTAAAATGATTGAAATCACGCAAAGTTTGTTTTCCAGTCATAGTGGAATAAAGTTATAAATTTCACAGAATGAAAATTGGGAAATTCACCAATATGTGGGATCAAACAGCATACAGCTAAATAATTAATTGATCAAAAGAGAAATATGGAAAAACTAGAAAATACTCTAAGATATAAAAACCACAACAAACCAAAACTTATGGATGGGAAAAACTGTACTTAGAAATTTATAGCTGTAAATGGTTATACTAAAAAAGAAGAAAGATCTGAAATCAATAACCTTATCTTCCACTTTAAGAGAAAAAGAAGGATGGGGGAGAAAAAGATGGGGAGTAGGAAGGCAAGGCAGAACCCCCCCCACCCCACATCAAGCAACTACAGCAAATACAGCTGACCCTGAAAACGGCCTGAAGACTGCAGGGCAGACCACCCACACCTGGAGAAGAACAGAAGCCCACCCAGAGAAGGGTAGAGAGCCACAATCCATATGGACCACAGCCCTTCCCCCAGCCCAGCTCACAGGTGGAAGAGGAACGGAGCTGGGATGGGATAGGTGCCCGGGAACTCTGCACACCTGGCCCTGGAGATATGCTCTGGGAGCACGAGTCTGCATGCACTGGGTTCTGGTGATTAGTGGGGCTGGACCCCAGGGAGAGTTGGAGCCTTTGGGAGCTGCGACTCCAGCCATTTGTGGAGGACAGGCACACTCTGCTGGTCCCACTGAGACCCAACACAGAGGCAGCAGTTTGAAATATTTACCAGCAGTGGGAGGGGAACCAGAAGGACAAGGGCTGGACAGAGTTCTCTCTGCAGGAAAAGGGCAGGTAGAGGACATTCCCCAAGCCCACTCTTGGCCCAACAGGTTGGGCACTCTCAGGAGCCCAGATACTCCATCCCCCTCACTAGCAGCTCAACCCCGAGGTGCTGCCCTGTGTACCACCAGCGGCACCACTTTGCTGCCTCGTGGGCAGACGGAGGCTCTACCAGCTTTCTCAGCTCCATTTCAGCCCAGCTCTGAGTGCTCCTTCCACCCCCTGGGAGGCCAAGTCAAGTGCTACACCTCACCGCCACCAGGGGGAGTCAGGAAGAGGCTGCTTCAGCACACCCAGCCATGAGGGACTCACTACACCCACCCCACCCTGCCCCAGAGCCTGCAACTGCCCTGCCCACCCCATTAACCCTGCAGCTCCACAACTGCTGCAGAGCAGGGAAAGGGCAGCCCCACTGCTCTCATTGGCTGAGGCAAATCGCCAGCTGCAGAAGACTAAGATCACTGCCTGCAGACAGAAAGTGGGCCCTTATCATTGCCCAGCAGCAGCAACTGGGGCTGTACCACAAAGGAGAACCAGGCACCGAAGAGGAAGGTGTCTGAGCTTCTGGGAACCACAGGATGCCTTCTTCAGAAAGCCATTACGGTCTAGACCAAGAAGCATAGCAGATCCATCTAAAACAAGGGAAAAACACAGAAGCCCCGAGAAAATGAGGCAGGGGAATATGTTCCAAACAAAACTCCAGGATAAGTCACCAGAAAGAGGGCTAAATGAAATGGAGATCACCAATCTTCTTGATAAAGATTTCAAATCAACAGTTATAAGTAAACTCTTTGAGCTGCATTAAAGTATTGCAGATATCAGGGAGGACTTCAACAAAGAGATAGAAGAACTAACAAAGAGCCACTCAGAGCTCAAGAATATAGTAACCAAAATGAACTACGCAATGGAGGGAATGAATAATAGATTATGCAAGGAGAGGAGACAATCAATGAGATGGAAATTGGAGAACAGGAAGACAACAAACCTGGGGAACAGAGAGAAAAAAGAATTTCTAGGAATGAAAGAAGGATAAGAGAGCTGTGTGATCAATCCAAATGAAACAATATTTGCACAATAGGAGTACAAGAAGAAGAGAGAGACAAAGGGGTAGAAACTCTCTTTGAGGAAACTAACTGTTGAAAACTTCCTCACTCAGGTCATGGAAATGCAGAGAGCCCCTAACAAAAGGAACACCAGAAGACAACACCAGAACCTAGAATAACTAAAATGACAGAGCTTACTTTGAAAGCGGCCACAGAGAGAAAAATGATTGCTTATAAGGGAAACCTCATCAGGCTTTCAGCAGACTTCTCAGCAGAAACCTTACAGGCTAGAAGGGAGTGGCATGAAATATTTAATGTACTGAAACAGAAAGACCTTCAACCAAGAATCCTCTACCAGAAAGATTATCATTCAAATTGGAAGGAAAGATTAAACATTCCCACATAAATGATGGCTGAAGGAATTTATAACCACTAAACTGGCATTACAGGTATGTTAAAGGGACTTCTGTAGATGAAAATGTTCTTAAGCCTAAATAATTTTTCACCAGCAAAAATAAACTCACAGTAAAGGTAGTAGACCAATTAATTAATTACCAAGCAGGTATGAAATTAAAACAAAAGTAGTAAAGCAAACTAGATATAAAATCAATCAAGGGATACACAAAAATTATGTAAAATGCAGATTATGACATATAATACATAAAGTGTGAGGAAGAAGAAGAAAATAGAAGTACTTTTAGACTGTGTTTGAAACAGAGTGATCATTAACTTAATATAGAGTGTGATATAGTAAGGAAGCTATCCTCAAACCTTATGGTTAACCACAAACCTAAAGTGTACAAAAGATACACAAAAAATTAAAAAAGAGGAGTCTAGTCACAATACTAAAGAAAACCATCAAATAAAAGAGAGGAAGTATAAGAGAGGAAGAAAGGAACAGAGAGGAACTACAAAACAACCAGAAAACCATTAATAAAATGGCAGTAAGTACATACCCATCAATAACTAGCTTAAATGTAAATGGACTGAAGGAACCAATCAAAAGACATAGAGTAGCAGAATGGATAAAGAAACAAAATCTATTTATATGCTGCCTACAAGAGATTCATTTCAGAAACAAAGACACACAGACTGAAAACTGAAGGGATAGAAAAAGGTATTTCATGCAAACAATAGGGACAATAAAGCAGGAGTAGCAGTACTTATACAAAATAGACTTCAAAACAAAGAAAGTAACAAGACAAAGAAGGACATTACATAATGATAAAGGGGTCAGTCCAACAAGAGGATATAACCATTATAAATATCTATGCACCCAACATTGGAGCACCTAAATATGTAAAAAAAATAACAAAATTAAAGGGGGAAATACATTGCAACACTTTCATTTTACAAGACTTTAACACACCATTCACATCAACAGATCAACCAGAGAGAAAATAAATAAGGAAACAGATGCACTGAATAATATGTTAGATCAGATGGACTTAACATATCTACAGAACAGTCCACTCAAAGCAGCAGGATACACATTTTCTCAAGTGTACATGGATTGTTTTCCAGAATAGATCACATACTAAGCCACAAGAAAAACCTCAATAAATTAAAAAGATAGAAATTCAACCAAGCAGCTTCTCAGACCACAATGGTATGAAACTAGCAATAAATTACACAAAGAAAACAAAAAAAGAGAACACAACTAGTGATTCTATAGCATCTTATTACGCTGATGGACAGTGACTGTAATGGGGTATGTGGTGGGGACTTGATGATGGTGGGAGTCTAGAAACCATAATGTTGCTCATGTAATTGTACATTAGTGATACCAAAAAAAAGAAAACAAAAAGACCTACAAACATATGGAGGCTAAACAGCATGCTTCTAAATAACCAATGGATCAATGAAAAATCAAAACAGAAATCAAGCAATACATGGAGACAAAAGAAAACAAAAACTCAACAGTCCAAAATTTGCGGTATGCTGCAAAGGCCAGTACAAGGGAAAAGTACATAGAAATACCAGCCTACCTCAAGAAACAAGAACAATCCCAAATAAACAGCCTCAACTCACAACTAAAGAAACTACAAAAAGAAGAACAAATGAAACCCTAAGTTAATAAGAGGGACATAATAAGGATCAGAGCAGAAATAAGTAAAATAAAGAATAAAACAATAGAAAAATATCAACCAAACCAAGAGCTGGTTCTCTGAGAAAATAAAATAGACAAACTCTTAGCCAGACTTATTAACAAAAAAAGAGAGGACACAAATAAACAAAATCAGAAACAAAAAAGGAATACTCACAAAGGATACTACAGAAATACAAAGTCTTACTAGAGAATACTATGAAAAATTATATGCCAATAAATTGGACAACCTAGGATAAACTTCCAAGCAAAATACAACCTTCTGAGATTGACCCAGGAAGAAAGAGAAAATCTGAACAGACCAATTACCAACAATGAAATCAAACTGGCAATCAAAAAACTCCCAACAAACAAAAGTCTACTACGATCAGAGCATTTCACAGTTGAATTCTACCAAACCTTTGAAGAGCTGATACCCATCCTTCTAAGTATTCCAAAAGGTAGAAGAGGAGGAAATAATTCCAAACTCAATTCTATGAGGCCAGCTTCACTCTAATACCAAAACCAGACAAAGATACTATAAAAAAGGAAATTATAGACCAATATCCCTGATGAACATGGATGCAAAAATCCTCAACAGAATACTAGCAAACCAAATTAAGAAATATATCAAAAGGATCATCCATCATGACCAAGTGGGATTTATTCCAGGAATGCTAGGGTAGTGTATTTGTAAATCAATCAACATCATACACCACATTAACAAAATGAATGATAAAAACCACATGATCATCTCAATAGATGCTGAAAAAGTGTTTGAGAAAATTCAACATCCATTTATGATAAAAACTCTCAACAAAATGGGTATAGAGGGTACACACCTCAACATAAGGCCATATGACACAACCCCCTAGCTAATATCATACTCAATGTGAAAAGCTGAGAGCTTTTCCTCTAAAATTGGTAGGAAGACAAGGATGCCTACTCTTACCACTTTCAGTTAACACAGTACTGGAGGTCCATGCCATGGTAATCAGACACCACAAAGAGATCAAAGGCATGCAAACTGGTGAGGAAGAAGTAAAACTGTCACTATTTGCAGATGACATGATATTATACATAGAAAACCCTAAAGACTCCACCAAAAAACTATCAGAATAAATGGACTCAGCAAAGTAAACTCATATGGAACAACAAAAGACCCCAAATAGCAAAGTAACCCTGAGAAAGAAGAATAAGCTGGGAGGATTAAGCTCCTTGACTTCAAGCTATACTACAAAGCTACAAAGTAATCAAAACAATTTGGTACTGGCACAAGAACAGACCCACAGATTAACAGAACAGAATGGACAGCCCAGATATAAACCCATACACGCATGGTTTAATTAACCATAAAGGATGAAGGAGACATGAATATACAATGAGGAAAAGATAGTCTCTTCAATGACTGGTGCTGGGAAAACTGGACAGCTACATGCAAGAGAATGAAACTGAATTACTGTCTTAACTCCATACTCAAAAGTAAACTCAAAATGGATTAAAGACTTAAATATAAGAAATGAAGCCATAAAACTCTTAGAAGAAAACATAGACAAAAATTTCTTGGGCATAAGTATGAGAGATATTTTCCTGGACACATCTCTTTGGGCAAAGGAAACAAAATCCAAAATGAACAACTGGGACTACATCAAATTAAAGAGCTTCTGTATAGTAAAGGACACTATCAGCAGAACAAAAAGGCAACCTAAAGTATGGGAGAATATATTCATAAATGATTTACCAGATAAGGGGTTAACATCCCAAACACGTAAAGAACCCATATACCTCAACACCAATAAAAAAAATAACCCAGTTAAAAAACGGGCAGAGGACCTGAACAGACACTTTTTAAAATACATACAGATGGCCAACAGACACATGAAAAGATGCTCCACATCAGGTAAGCTGAGGGGCAAGGTTGAGAAGTTACTGCTCAAAACATTTATATATATACTGATAATCCTTCAAGCATATGATTCAATATAATGTAAAATATTTCATCATTTTCCTCAGTAGTAAAGCAAAAACATTTCATTTACACATGTAAATTTGCTCTCAGCCAACTTTTTTGAATTTGCAGTTTTAAAAAGAATACTGTACATACTAGGTTAAAAGAAATATCAGACAGATACAATTTATTACTGATCCATGTGTATTTTGGAACATTTTTCTTACACTCATCCCTTCACCCCACAATATTTATTGAGCACTTACTATGTGCAAAGCACTCTACTAGGTATGGGGGATACAGTGGCAAGTGACACAGTTCAATGTCCCGGCTGCTGGGGAGCTGGTGTTCTGGGTGGAGGCAGGTCAACAATCAGGAACAAGAAATTATCAGAGTGGATGGCAACCTTGGAGAAAATAAAATGGAATGACTCAACCGAGTGCCCAAGGAGGCATTACCACAGAGGGTGTCCCCAAGCTTGGGTTCTCTTTGGGCACAGCAGAAGCCAAAATGAAAATACCAACAGAAAAAATGTCACGGCTCCTCACATGTGGAGTCATGAGCACATTTTGCCTCTGAAACACAACAGGTGAAATCTAGATATGTACTCTCCAAATCTGCCTTCCAAACACAGCCAGGAGAACAAAACTCAACAACACAGTCTGCTTATTTTATTATTTATTTTAATACAAAGCTTTGGCATTAGCAATTTTATGAAAAAATAAAATGTACTAAAAATAAATGCTTGTGTGGCATGATTGGTAAATGATGCACAAAAATAGGTTCTTTTTTCCTTCAAGGCAAATCAGTCAGAAAGCAGGTTTTTTTCTTCTTCAAAACCATTCTACCCTACGGAATAAAAGGAAAAAGGACATGTCAAGAATTAGTTAAAGGGTAGTTGTCAACATTTTAAATAACAAAGAAAGTGAACCTAACTGCAGGATGGCTAGGCTCTCCCCAACTGTTTCCTGGCCCCTCTGGAAAGGCCTGCAAGCCATTAACATTTTCCTCAACTCAGCAGCTTCAGATCTGTGGTCAAGTGGCCCAGTTACTTTACAAGTGTGTTAGTACTCCCACAAGGAATGCAGGGGAAGGGGGAGGCCAACACCACCTTATTCAAAAACGCAGGGACAACTACCACACAATTTACAACCTTTCCTGATTTGAACACGTTCTGAATGCTGAGTGTCCTGAAATCTGCAGGTGTGGTCTTTAAAATACGCTCCCCGCGTATGCCTCAAACAAGAATGTCATTATTTATTTTAAGACTTGAAGAATACAGACGCATGGCTCTCCACAGGAATCCCTAGAACTGTGTGTGTGTACACACGTCCCTAATCAGGTGTCAGAAGTTGCTCACGCGGCCCGAAGGCTAACGCTGCCCCTCTGGCCTGGCACTGTGGGACCACCCTGGCTTCCAGAACCCTGCACAGTCTGGTTCACCTCCATGGCTCCCAATCCATGTCTTCATTTCTGACCTCTCTTCTCTCTGCGGAGCTCCAGATCCATGTTTCAAACCGCTTACTCTTTGGTTATCACACAATTCTCCATCACCTCATGACTCCATCTCCTCTCCATCAGCCTGACTTCCTCCATCAAGCTGTAGTCTTCCCCAACGTGTCTTTCTGCCTCTAGTCTCCACCCTGCCAAAGCAACTTCTCAGCCACCAGGAATTGGCTTTTTGCTGAAAAGCCTTAGACATTACCCACTGCTCACAATCCAAATTCTGTGGTCTGCCTACTGCCACCTTGCCTCTGGTAGACACATTGCTGTAAGAAAGGTGTCTCAGGAAAATAAAGTCAAAGATGGGTGCTAGTGTGGGCAAAGGTATTAGGCTGAGAACTAAAAATTTAAAATTCTATAGATCCACGTTTCTCAAACCATCGGCTGTAGCCTATTAATGGATTATAAGATCAGTGTAGGAGTTCATGACCAGCACTAATACCACCAACAAAAAGTGCAGGGACTAGATCAGAGAACATGGTGTGGCAGGGATGTCTGTGAACTTCTGTTTCAGTTACACGTGGGAGTATGGAGTTACAGTGTGAAATGTATTTCTTACAGTGGGAGATGGTTAAAAAAAGAGTTTTAAAAACACTGATTTTGATACTTAAGGCTCTAAAAGAGGCAGCCTGCAGAGAACCCAAGCCCTCTCCTCTGGCTTTGATCTCCCCAATTTAAGAGAAACTCTTGGATCTGGAAGGAGTCTTCTAGCTGACCCAGGCCCTGCCTCTGAACAGTTCCAGCCCTGCAGCATCTACCTGCATAAGCAGGTCCTGGCAAGCTCAGAGGTTTCAATAAATCCTGGGTCATCTATGAACAATTCCAACTGGAGGAAAGTCCTTTCTTCCAGTAAGTGGGACTCTCCCTCTGTGTGGATGCCCCCAGAGCTCCAGACTCCATAGTAAGTATTATCCTGTGCATGCACCATTTCAGCCCAAGGGGGCCAGTGTGAGGATTACATGGGCAACGTGGATGAAGAGCCGCACCCCTGGGTGAGCTCAGGAGGCACTCACTCAATAGTGGCTCGCCTCATCTTTGGGAGTCCTTCAAATAACGGGAGACACCCCTCACATCACTACAGTCTCCTCCTTTCTAAGCTAAGCATATCCAAGACATCTGACGATTAAGTTTTCAGACCCTTTTATGTTGATATGCCAATGTTCCTCCTAAAGAGTCTGAGAACAGCTCAGAAATACTGAATAGACAGTAAAATAGAAACATCAATTCCTTTGATCTGGTCTGTAAATTTCTACCACTGTGCCTCCGCGGACAACAGCTCACAGTTTGTGCAGTGCGGACAACTGAAGCCCACGGCAATGCTGCAGAGCTGGGGCTCTGTGGCCTTGTGTTGTGTTAGTTACATCTGTTCACTTATTTCATCTGTTCACTTATTTCATCATGCTAACCACAGATTCGTTTCCTTCTGAGACTGTTCTGTATCTTGAATGTCTGGGCTACATTCTGCATATCTCAGGACATGGTTCTGTGAATCAGAATAGGAACTCTCATGAGAAAGGGCTATGGAGCAGACCTAGCTGAACCTCCCAGTCAACTCTCTCCTTTATCACCCACTGTCATTTATACAAATCTAAGCTGATAAGTGTTGGGATTTAACAAGGTGCATGTAAATAATGAAGGAGAGCAGAAAGCCTCCTTTGGGAACTGAAGATCAGTAACCTTGCTTATTTCTAGGTTCTAAGAAGCAGAGGTATGAGAAACTAATATATGTAAATATATTTACCTTACATTTATTTGCTTCCGTGACTGCCTGTTTATATTTGCAAAGTCTCAAAATTCACTAGATCTGTTTGCAGTGTTAAAGTTAAAACACAATTAGTCATGGTTGGGCAGTTAAATAAATAGTATTTCAATAGAAGGGAGTAACCTCAGATACATGGGCTTGTGACTGACTTCTGAGTTAAGCCAAGAATGCCAGGCCCTGGGTAACCATGTACAGCATGGAGAGGGAGGCAGAGCAACAACCCACGCACTGCCTGGGCGTGCCTGCTTTCCATATGCCTGTCCTACCATCTGGGCCTTCTGGCTTCATCTTGCTCAGGAACTAGACTGGGTCAAGGCCTGGCTGAAATCACAGTATACACATTCAGTTTGTACAGTAGGTAGTATGCACGGAAGTGAAATTTATTATCAATTTCCAGACAAATCACTAACATGAAAAGATGGGCTCTATTTAGATACCAGACTATCTTACAAATGGATGAGGTGACCTAGACAATTAAAATAGGGCATTTAAATTGAAAAGGCAATCTCATTTTGGTTGTAAGGTTTTTGTAAAGGCAAAAAGGGAAATAAAGACAGATTTCAAAAAATCATCATTGAAGAATAATTGCAAATGTTTTGCTAAAATCAACTTTTCTTTGGAATTAATACTACATAGCAATTCCTTACCAACATTTTGGGTAAAGAGACATTGAGTGAGAGTGATTATTATCTTTCTTTAATCCCCTACAATTAAAACGGGCTTTAAAACATTAATTCATGTTATAAAAAATCAACACATAAGAAGTACAATAGGAGAGAAAAACATCACCTAAAATTTGACCAAATTAGGATAATCACCATATTTTAGTGATCAACCTGTCGTGCATCCATATGTGTATATGTACACACACACACACACACACACACACACACACACACACACACACTCGCTCACTCTCTCTCTCTCTAAATGGGATCATGGAAACCATCCTTTGGAATGGTTTAGGCCAGAAATAACATTCAAATGAATGAACAACTGCAGTATCAAGCCTCTATGGGACAAGGCTTGGACTACAACGTGGACCAAAATCCATTCTCAGATTGTGAGTCATGCAGGCACATATGCACAGAACTGAAGTATAGCGGCCCAGGTACTCTAAGTTCTAATTGGTAACATGTCTGTTAAGCATTCTCTGAAACAGCTGATGCATGAACTGAGCATCTGGCAGATTCTGAGGGGCAGTAAGGGGACCAGTAAGCCACTTAATGATTCTCCCAAAGTGCCCAGAGTGCCACTATTCACTGTGACTGAAGAGGTGGGCTTACACTACCACCTGTCTGATGGGTCAGTATGGGAGGAAACCAGTGAGGTGACTGCTGGTGGAAATAAATATTCCCTCTGAAATGAGGTTTGAATCCTAGGCACTCACAGAGCAACTATGATTCTGTATTCTACTTCATGGAAGAAACTTAAATTCATTTGCCAAACGATAAAGGCAGAGGCCATCTTATTCACAGGACTTTGGAAAAATCTCAGTGAAATTGTTTCAGCTAACATTTATTGAGCACTTAGTATGTACCAGGCACTGTGCTAAGCACTTTACATGCTCACAACCCTGTGACATACTCCCACCATCAATCCTGTTTTACAGATGATTATAATGAGCTTCAGATAAATATAACTGCCCTGTTCTCCCAAGCAAAAAATGGAGGCGTGGGGAGTCAAATCCAGTATGTGTGGCTCTAGAACCTGAACAGTTAACCCTGCGCTATGCTGAGCAGTTAACCCTGTGCTATGCTGAGCAGCTGACCCAGTGCTATGTTGAAGTGACACTCCATCAGGCAGGCCCAAAGCAGCAGCTAAAGCTGACCTGCTGGGTGAGGCCGACGACTCGTCTGAAGGTTGACCAACTTGACATCCTCTGGAAATGCAGTATGTTGGGAATGTCCAAGGACACTTCTAACAAGTCTCTAACCAACAGATCAGGTTAGAGGTAATAAAAGTATGTCACTGGCAGAGGAGGTTCCATGCCCACTGTTTCTACAGTTGGACAATGAGCATCAACTAAATCAATCAGATGAGCTTGGCTGGTTATTATTAATTAATTAAAATGCCAGGCCATAACTGAATATGGAGAACGCATGAATTCCTCCTGTACCAGTTTAGGTTATTAACATCTGGGGCAATGGCCCAGGGGTGCTTTCATCTGAATTAGTTTTCACAAATACTAGTAAAAGGAAGGACTGAATAATATCCTTCAGTAAAACCTTTTCTGTATCTGACCCTGATGGAAAGCTGTTAGAAAATCACAGGATCAAAATGGACCCGAACGCTCACCTAGGCCAGTTTCCACCCTCTGGGGCACCTCTTCTCTGCTGCAGCCTGACCGGTAATATCGTCCGCCGCCTGTGTTCCTGGTGCAGGAACCACCTCCCCAGGAAGCAGCCTCGCAGACACGTTCCTCCCTTTCCTGACAGGCAGTTTGCCTTCCTGTCACCAGCCCTCTGGTCCTCAATTTGCCCTATGGAAATACAGCTCACACATATTTTCTTTTCCTAGTATTTGGAAACACTGGGTCTTCTAGACTGTGTCATTCTTGCAGGCTAAACATACAGTGACCCTGACCCCAGGCGGGTGTGCCACCCAACGCTAAGCACGCAAGGCTTGGGGCAAGTCCGGTGAGCACACGGTACAGCGGGTTTGCTCCTGTCAACGACTGGGACTTGGACACCTTTACATCCTGTGACTGTACTGCCTTGCTCGGCATCTACATTACACTAATGGTTCCCTCTAAGCTGTGACCAATGGAAACCCCTAGATCATTTCTCATGTGTGAAGGTGAACTCCCAATCGGTAAGCTGACTGATAACATACGGTCATGAAATAAGCCATCCTGCTGGGTACGACCCCATCAAGTCACCGTGAAACTGGTGGAGGCTGCTTCTCACCGTCTTTGTGAGGATTACTCTACATGCTTTGTTGGGATTGTCTGGCACATGCAATCCAAAAAAACAAGTGGTTACTTACTCATTGGTATTCAAGCTAGCTGTGGCTCTGATGATCATGTAGCAGAGTGTGAGGGCACTGAGGAGGCCAAAACTGGCAATAATAAACCATTCTTCTGTTGACAAAGGAAAGGGAGGAAATCACTCTGGGGAGAAGGCTTAAGTCAAATCGATGCCAATATTTCCCTCAAATGCAACGAAGCGGACGTCAACGGAGGTGTGAGCCAAGACTGGCCCCAGGAAGTGAAGCAGGAGGAGGTTTGCCAAAGAGCTACTAACTGGAGAAGGTTAGTGGAAACAGTGGTGAGAGCTGCAAGGGAGAAAGGAGAGCACGGCCCAACATTCCTCCCAGTTAAGGTCCCGAGGTCTGCGAGGAGAGTGGCCGCCAAACGTGTGTAGCACAACATGGACACGGAATTGCACATGGATGTAGATTTTTACTGTTAATTTACATGATAGTAAAGTGGACTAGCCACACTCAGAGCTTCTCCTTCTTCATTCTGTCACTTCTCCATGGTTGTGTCATTCTTAGAGAAAGGCTCAGAAATACGTAGTGGCTCCCAGAGGCCTGTGGGTCCTCCACACAGTCTGCAGGCTGGCCTTCCATGGCATGGACGGATACCTTCTTTTCTCCTATGCATGGGTTTACTCAGTCTTTACTTAGAAAGGACATCTTATTAGGGTCTCCTGGAAAGGACCACCCTCCACAGCTTCCCACTGGAAAGCAGGGCTGGCTTGCCTGGCTTTGTCAAGAAGAATGAGGGGAGGTCATTCACAAGGTACTGGGCCCATCCAAGAGCTGAAAACCTCTGGTACATGGAACTCTGAGGGCGTTTATCTCGTCTCTCTCTAGATCCAGGAAGTCAGTTAACATTTTCCCTTAACTTTTCAGAGTCTGTATTACCAAGGTAATGTTCCTAAAACATTATTTAGAGAGAACCTCAAAAATAACCTGAGGACCAAACTGGCTTCCTGCAAAGTCTTAACGATGAAGTACCTCCTAGTGTGCACACTAACTAGGGCTGATTTAATAAAGCGGCACAGTAAGATTCCCTATGTACCCGCAGCAAGGCAGAGAGAAGTCTGGGATGACAAATGCTTGACACAAAAAGCTGAACAACATTAAAATGGGTGTTTCTCAATCTGGTTTCCGTGAATCCTAAAACTATGCAAAACTGTGCACCTACGAATTTTTCTAGAAAAAGGTAATTTACTCTCATTGGATTTGAAAGGTGGTGATCTTCCAAAGGTTAAAAAGAACTGATCTTCAGTATTCCAGGGTGCTGAGCTGTTTCATGAGCACTTCTCTGCCCACCTTGGTATGTGTTATGAAAATGCTTAGCAAACTCTTTTTAGAAAACAATGCGGCTTCTTAGATTACAGATTCCTCCATACAGTGAATTGTTTGTGTCAAAATGAACATTCAAGAATCCATACAAAATCCACCACTGTCACCCATGTATATTTTAGGTTAGGTAAAATGTACACCAGCATTTTCAAAAATGAAGAGATGACTGCTCATCCACATCAAGGAGCTAAACACAGCATTCTTTATCTTCTCTTCTTAGAAATGTTTATACATGATAAGCAGACTAACTTTAGAACTTCAGTTACAGCTGTGTTTCAGAATTCTGAGTATATCCTTTGTGTACGCATGGCACTTTGGTTATAAAAACTGGTAGCCAAAAAGTGAACACCATTGTAACAAAGCCCACCGGGCCCTGGGACTATCAGCACCCCTGCAGCTAGGCCGCAGTCGCCTCTGCCCACCCAGCGTGGATTAGCACAGTGCCCTGCACACAGTGAGTGCTGTCTGGATGCATTGCCGTTGCCATGGCTACAGAGCTTTGAGGGGAAAGCAGAGGCAGCGTTGGTCTAATTTGACCATATGAATTTTATTTATCAGTGTGCATACATTCTGCTCAAGGAGATAATTTGATATACAAAGTAGTATTTTTTATCATGAAAATGTAAGGTCTTGGAAGGACATTTCTATGTAAAACATTAATAGTATGAGTACTTAACGTATTAGTAGGTGCTCAATAAATGTTGATCAATGAAGGCCTACAAAACTCATTTATAAACAATCTGTCTTCTTTTTTACTACTAGATCAGTTTTTAAAACTCCTGATCATAAAACTTAAATGCCAAAACAGGAAAATAAAAAGCGATTCAAACGAATCATTGGGAAATGGTAAGAAAGGAGTCAAACTATATCAAAGAATAGTTTTCCTTATTTTATAACTGAATGAAGTCTCCTTGAGTTTAGACAGATGACTGAGTAAAACCTGGAAAGTCATTTTCAAACAATGATTTTTGGTTAGTTAAAAAGATGTATACTTCCACTTAACAGACCGCATGAGTCACTACGGGAAGGGAAGGACCTTTCATAATGGCTCTACCAGGCTTCCTGACTCCCACAAGCCAAGCGGAGTCTGTTAGGTTTAGGGCTCAGTTATAGGCAAGCAACAGTACATACTGGAAGAGGCAGCCCCAGAATGGCAATGAGGAAGATGGCAAAAGGTTGTTAGATGGAAACACCCCACAAAGGACGAGGCTGAGGAAGGCTGGCTCGTGGCGCCGCAGTGGTGACCAGCCCACTCCTACTGCCCTGAGGAGGGCCACTGAGACCCTCAGAGCATTTCTTCTCTTCTCGTCAGCAGTTCTGCAATCAGGATGCTCGTAACTAGCCCAGAGCGTTTTCTGGGGCAGAGCACTACCCTTTGGCTTTTCTCTCACCTCGTGAGTAATTATACCTAAGAGGTAAATACCGAACTTCCTCACAAAGCGAGCAATAGCAGGCCATCTCACTTGGCCCTAACGTTGTGAATTTTTGCTTCAAGTTCTTTATTTGATTTTTACCATGTTGCCCACAGCCTGGGGACTAGAGGGCACTGGCGCTCAGTCACACAACACGCCAGAGATGCTGCCGCAGCTCCACGTCCCCGCCCGAAACCACCCCTTAAAGTGCCTGTTGGCAGTGCAATCACTTCCAAACAGGTTTATACACACAACTCTGGACAGTTACTCATCACATGGCAGCCATTCCTATTAATTGCACACGAATACTCAAGCTTCTTGTATAAAGGAAGTTTCGCCTCTCCAAGTACCTGTTTAACAAAGTGCCCATGACTTCCTGGGCTGGCCTGAGTCGCTGTGGTGCCAGCGCTGGCCTCTGCCCTCCTCCAGAGCAGCACCCCCCCAAAACAGTGCTGCGCTTCCCAGTGCTGGGCACAGGGCCCACTTACTTGTCACTGCGATGTTGATCTCGCCCGTCCTAGGAGTGAGCTCCCCATCCTGAGGCAGAGGTGAGATCCCGGAAGTTCGAAGTGGCTCGAGACCAAGGGAGTTGTCGCTGGCGAGGTCGCCTAGGGCCGATCTCCGGTTAAGGGCTTGGGTTCTGGTGAGCCTTTCCATATCGAAGGCTGCGTTATCAGTACAGGGCAAATTTGGCTGCAAAATATTCCCAGATTAAGAAGACTTGTAAGAATGATACAGATTTTGTAGAATTCTAAATGTTTGACACCTTGTTGAAAAGACTTCAAGTTTTTTCCATGTGATTTCCTCTCATTTCTCTCCCCATCTACCCTTTCCACTCTCACCCGAGTTTTTCTTTAGAAGAAACAGATGATTTCCCCTCACAAGATGGTACAAAGGAAAAAAGTCTACTGCAGAACTGAAAAGGCTAGACAGTTCATCTTTATAAAGAAATGACAACCTTTTGTGACCAGGCTCATAGGCAGAGGGATCCTGTGTCACGACGACACAGCAGACCAACAGTGAAGTGTATCACTTTGAAATGAATGTTGAGGGACCTCAGGGAATATGAAATACCCCTACCACCCTGTTAATGTCTCCGTGATGCCCAATTTACCTGGTAGCCAGTCCTAAAATATCTTCTACCTTTAAATACAAGTGAACACATGACCAAGAGCAGATCAACATTGAAAAGACTTCTGAACGATAAGAAAACTGTTTCCAAAGCTAAGCGTCTCACCCTGAAGGACAGGTACTACAGGTTGTCTGTGGGCCAAAGCTTGCCAACTGAGAGCTGGATATGGAAGCCCTAAGATTTTCCTCTATGGGTATTTGGCTTCCCTGGTGACCTTCAATAGCAGACAGCGTATGGGAAGCAGAGTTGGGAAGGGGCGGCTGAGAGAAGGTTGTGTACAGAGGGGTAAAAGCCAACCATGCCCTGAACAATGGCTTCCTGAGCAAAGCATTCTGCTCGAGCTCATACCAAAGCTCAGTTAAAAAAAATATCACAGCCAGAGCAGTAACTGATGCTCATAATGACCCCAGTCAGGTGTATTGTTTTTTTTTTCTCTCTTTAAGGAGCCATGGCAGTTTATAGTATATCTGTGAGGGATTTTCATTAAAAAGAGGGGAAAGTAGAACTTCAAAGAATTAAGACTTAAAAACAAAACCAACATAAACAACAAAGGCTGGAGGCAATAACAGAGGCTAATATTTTCCAAAGTGTCTTAAAAACAACCCAACAACAAAGTGTCTACTCTATGCCAGACATTACGGCAGATGCAAACCCCTCACATGGGGTAGCTTTGCCCCCTGGAGGACATTTGGCAAAGTCTGGAGACATTCTGGATGTTATCGGCCTTTAGTAGGAGCCAGGCACACTACTAGACAGGACGGCTCCTGCCAGGTTACCTAGTCCAGGGTCCGTGGTGCTGAGGAAAGACGCTGTGTTCTGGAGACGGAGCAGAAACAGGGCTGGACTGCAGCTGAACTGCCCTCTGTCAGCCTATTTCAAGGACTACCTACATGTTTGGGTTGCAAAGCTAACATGAGGAATTCATCTGCTGGTCACACTAAACTTTTACTCCATAAGGAGATTATTCATTCACTCTTTTAGGCTAGAAAGAATTTTATTTTCTTCTAAAAGCAATAATCCTGGATATATACTGCTCTTGAGGAAGAAAGTGTTGGAAGTCTCCAAGGTCCTCGGTCAGTCACGCAGACTCACCAGGCCAGAGTTCACGTACTCCACCTGGCAGCTGACCAAGGCCCTGGCCAGGCTGTCAAAGGTTTGCCGGGGGTGGACACTGCCCCTGCTCCGCTGCGTGCAAATTACCCATGCCCAGGAGGGCAAAGCCAAATTCAAGAGGAAGTGTAAGTGATGACATAGTTTTACATTGTGCTGAGTGTAGAAGAAATTACTACTGGACCACAGTCGAAAGTCTACATTCTATTCCTTTAAAAGAAAAAAAAAAAGCTACTGGAATGAAGGAAAATCACACCCTTCTCTCTGACTCAGTTCAGTACACACCCACCACCCAACAGAAGCATGCTTCTAAGTGGACTGAGCTAGTTCTTTAATTCCTCGTCCAGGAGTTCCCTGAGATGGGCTGGACTTTAGTAACTGGAGGAAAGGCCCTGGTGCATGCACAAACGCCATGGCAGAGAAGGCCAGCGCCTTCCTGTGACTAAGCCATTGACGTGTGCTATGGCACGGAGAGGACACTGCACAAAAGCAGCAATGAAACAGGAAACACAAGACGGTACTACACAAAAGTAGTAACAAAAGAGGAAACATACCACAATTCCCAGGGCCTTCAAAATATTAAGTTTGCACATAGGACAGGTACAATGTTCACTAAGCCAGGGGTCCACGCAGGATTTGTGGAAAACATGCCTATAAAAATAATGGAGAATTGCATCACAAATTTTATACTAAAAAACTGTTAGGCCAAAATGCAAAGAAATGGAGTTTTTAGTTAGTCTGCTTTCCCCCCAATTTTAGACATACTGGCAAGTCCCAAGAGACAGGTATTGGGATGTATAAAAGTACAGATGGCAGAAAATCTCCAAGACCTGATCATTTACATTGTGAGCAGTGTATAGTAGAACTGTGAACTAGTATGTGGCCATTTGGTGCTTTTAGTCTACCAAATTCCAAAGATTTTAGGAAACCTAGGAAAATTCACTATGAATGAAGACAATGAATTATACCTTATAGATTAGCTATGTTTTTTTATGGTAAAGTAGAAAAATGGAATTTCAAAAAGATATTCAACAAGGGTTAAATCAATGGTTTTCTATAATTATTCATTAGTTTCACAAACTCTGTTTAAAGGTCATTTAAAACATTTAAAACTACTTCTAAGCACCCTATGTTAAATGTTTCTCCAAGTTACAGGGTAGGTAGGATTATTTTTAGGAATGAACTGTGCTAACCAATCAGGTAACACTCAGTGGACAGTTCTCAGCTGAGATGTTAAAGGGAGAGAGAGATGATTATCTCTCGTATTCAGGGGAGTAGCAGATCACATCCTCTAACTGAAAATAAGTCAGTCGTGGAGAGCCTACAGCTCAGCAAAGGACCTTGTGCCCTTTAAGGGAGCTGCAGAAATCATTTCTCAAGTGCCCCCCATGGCAGCTCGGAGAAGCTGAGGCAAAGGCACACCAAAGCGCCAGAGTCGGGCCCAGCAGGGAAAGGGGCAGGTGCAAGGACAGACATTCAGGGCACCTTCACAGCAACTGTGATCTGAGTCTTGGGCTAAAAAAAAAAAACTGAGAAAGATAGCAAATTGAACCATTGCATGCCTTTAAAACTGTGAGTTTATGATTTCTATATAGCTGTTGGAAAACGTGGTCTTGATTTTAAAAAGCAAATTGTTTTAAATTGGGACTTAGGAGAAACATTTGTGGTACAGCTTCAGCTTGAACCATCCCCACTCAGCTATAGCCACTTGGTGGCCTTGTACACATTTAATCTTTGGGATGGAAACAAAGAGCTTGAAGACTGAATTTACCAATCTAGTCTGAGACTTGCAGATAATGCAATGAACAAGAAGATCCTCATCATTCCTGAAGGCGTTTATTTAAATCTGAAGGATTTTATTTAGGAGGTTAAAGTCACCAAATTGGAGGCAAGACCTAAATTCATTTGGTAAGCTCAGGGCACTGCCGTGTCTGCTTCTTGTTCCCCAGTGTCGGGAATGGAGCCTCCAAGGGGGAGGAAGGGCTCCGCAGAGGGGTGTCTGCAGCCAGACTTCACTACCTAGCAGCTGCCAACCAGGCCAGTGTTGGCTGCAGCCTAACAAGACCAGAACAAGGCTTTTACTCCTTTCCAGGGACACAGACCCCTTTAGGTCTGACACAGATGACAGCTCGGCCCCTTCCCAGGGTGCATCTTCCTAGTATCTGGCACACGTTTTGGGGGAGCCTACAGCTGAGGGGGTTCAGTTAGTGTTGGGTGGGGTGGGTGGCTGGGAAGCTGCTCTAGGTGTTTCATGTGGGGTGGACCATGGACTTTGGCTGGGAACAGTATTTGTGTCACATATAAGGCTAAGTGACTTCATGAGGACCTTGGTTGAAGGGTAACAGTGGGCTTTTGCCTGCCCACCCTCACTGGTGTCTCTCTGTCCTTCTTAGCATCCTGTCTTTCTTTTCTATTGCTGGTTATTGAGAAAGAACAAAATGGGACAATCCCACAGTTAATTCTTTTTTTTAAAATTAAGGTATCATTGATATACAATCTTATGGTCAGGTTTCATATGAGCAACATTGTGGTTACTACATTCCCCCCTATTATCAAGCCCCCACCACATACCCCATTACAGTCACTGTCCATCAGCGTAGTAAGATGCTAGGGAGTCACTACCTGTCTTCTTCCCAGTTAATTCTTAAAGCTGCATGAGTTGTGTTCTCTACTTATCTGTTCCTTTAACCCTAGTTATAAATGTATTTCTCTTATGTTGTGTTCTTAATTGTTTCCTTGGAGGTTTGCTGATCTAAAAGAAAGTGTTTGGCCCTGCTGCGGAGCACTGTCTTGAAGGATCACGGAGATTAACTTGTTCTAGGGACAAACCGAGAAAGCCCCCCCTTCCTTAGCTAACTCAAAATCCGGAAGAAATTCTTTTTCCTAATAAAGCAGACTTTTCCTTTTGACTGTGTCCACCCCATGGCTTTCCCTTCTCCAATCCCACCCCAGTCAGCTAACCATGCCCCCCATCACCCAGCTGTCCTGATTCCAACACTGGGCTCCTGCACCTGCCCAAAGTTGTGCCTAGTTCCCACAGCACTCTTGCCTTGTGGAAATTAAATGCAGCCCTTCCTCTTCACCTGTTAGCCCTCGGCCACGAGCCCACCTCCTCCGGGTCACTGCTGGCATCGCAGGAGTAGTTGCCCTCGGCCCAGGGCCACTCTTTTCCACCCCATTCTCTGCAGCACCCTCTTGCTTCCATTCCCTCAGCTCCACTGCTTCCTCAAGCCCAGCATGACCTTCCCCTTCCTCCCTGCCAAGCCACCCTCTGTGACTCCCACTGTGTCATCTGAAACTGCAGGGTGAGAGGAGAGGGCAGGCCGTATGCTCCACCTGGTGAGGCTGTTTGGAACAGTAAGTGAAACACCATACGAGTAGTATTTGGAAAAGCACCAAGGACTTGCCAATGAAAGATGTTATTAAACATAAGCTCAGGTGAAGTAATATGACTGTTTCACAGATCTCCTAGGAAGGGGGCAGGGCCCTCGGGAGCTGCTGAGAGTGTGCAGCTGAGCCGCAAGGATCACAGGCACCTCAGAGGGTGGCACCAGGCCACCTGGGCCTCGCGGAAAAGCCCCTGCACTCTTCTGAAGGACTTGGAGAACGAAACATACGCAAGAGCAGGGAAGGGCCCCACGTGTTCAGGGCTGAGCAGAGTCTGGGGCAGGAAGCAGGCGACGTGCTGAGGAGCAGTGAGACCGAGAGGGCAAGCGCATCAGAGCGCCCACAGAAACATCCTTTATTCCTGTGAGAAGCACGGGGGTACAGAGCGGGGAATTTAACGGAACACAAAAGAAGGCAAACCGGCAATACTGAAACACCGCGTCCTCTCGTCTTACACCCCCGCCACGCACAACCCAGACGGTGATCAGAACACCGGCTGGGGTGGCGGGTCTACACTGAAGGTGAGTTGTTCTTACAGCTCTGCAGCCTCTTGGTGCCATGCAAGAACCTGGCAAATATAAAAGGATCCAGGATTATTAAAGGTCAGAAGCACAACTCTTTCCTCTCTGAGGTGGGGCCTACAGCAGTGCCTTGGCCAGCAGCCAGACAATTGGCCTGGTTTTGCTCCCAAAGTGGCACGTCAGACACATTTCTCTAAGCGGCAGAACTCTATTTCTGAAATGTACTTTTAACTACTGACTTGTAGCTGACCTTTAAATAAAAGGGGTCTAAGCAAGGTGGCAGTTTTTCAGTTTCTAAGGCCTGCTGGCTAATATCCACAGGATGATCAACTGGAGTCCACGGACAGCAGGACGCCCCAGAGCAATGCTGACTGCCATCTGTTCAGTGAGTCAGCGTGGCAGAAGATGGGAGAAGGACAGGCCATTAGACAGAAAGCAGTCCGTGAGAGGCTGGCCATCTACAGACAGGAAGTCCCAGTGCAGTCTCCAGATAAGCTTGCTAGAAATAAGGACAGGCAGACACCAAGGCACCTGTCCTCTCCTTACTCAGGTGAGGAAGGAACAGTGGGTACTGATCTTTTCCAAAGCCTGGCTGTGTGGGGAACAGTCGTAGGGCAGTGTTGGAGATGCTGTAAGGAGTTGGGCAGGAAATACTGAGCATGGTAAGATGCTGGAGTAGGGGCGGGAAGACCAAGGACCACAGGGAGCACAGTCAACAGCACTGGGCCCCTAGGAAGGGAGCTGGTATGCTGAGGCCCCGGTGGGAAGGGCCCCTGGGAACGAGGGCCCCTACTCCTCCCCCATGGGGCCTGGGGCAGGTCCACAAGAGAGCTTGCAGCCAGAAAGCCTAGAGGACTTCGCCTGTCGTCAGCCAGTTTTCTCTGTGAAGCTGCTGTGCAGTCATCTGCTGAGTGAGGAATGAGGGAGGCTGCTGGGGAGAAGGAATTCACCCCATACACTGGCTGTGGTGACCAGGGAAAGGTGACCAGCGACAGGGAGGGGCTCTGGGCATCTGGGCAGACAGCAGGGGTCTGTCTGGAGTCCCATGGCAGGTGCCAGAGCTGACTGGCAGCAAGAGATAAGGAAGATGTGGGGGAATCACCTGACTCAGTGTCAAACTAGTCAAGAGGATGGGGTCCAGGCAGACTGACGAGTAGGTGAGAGAGGCAAGAACTAATGTGAAAGCGCTTGGGAGGGACCTGCTGGCCACTTGGAGTAACTGTGTGGAGCATCCCCAGGTCGGTGTTCTCGACTGGAGACGTCTTTGGTGGTACAGCTGTGTGTGGGGCCTACTAGCATCTGGTGGGCGGAGCAAGGGCACTGCTGAGTACCCTGCAATGTCCGCCCCCCAACCAAGAATTCCCTGGTCCCAAATGTCAACAGTGCCAAGGCTGAGTAACCGTATTCTAGGCCAGAAGATGTCATCCTGGGTCCCGCAACATGTTGCTAAATTTGCCAAGTTTATTTTTACTACACCTGAGCATCATGTTGTTACCATTTCAGTGAGGTGAAATAGATGTTCTGCTAAGCGGTTGTGCAGCAGAGTTTGGAGAAAGCTACAACTTCCTAAGAAGAACAGTAACAAACATCAACCTGCTCCAAAGCACAAGGCAACCCTGGTATAGTCGGGGCCGCAGGCACGTCTGCTTGGTCAGGGACTGGGTAATGGAAAGCAAGCGAGGGAGCAGTGCCCCAGCTATGGTTAGGAAACGTCTGGTATGCGCACATTCTCATCTTCAAGACAAGCCGTCACACAAAGGTGGAGAACTTGTCTGGTGGAAGGTGCAGTCAGGGAAATGGCTAAGAACAAGCAGTGCTCTGGAGCCCAAAGGAGGGCACAGCCTTGCAGCATCGGAACCACCCAGGGACTTATTAAAACTCAATATGCCCCACTTGGGCTGTGTTTCTGGACGCTCTCCCTATTCTGATGCACAGTCAGGTCTGGAAACGGGGGACTAAGTTAAGAAAAATAATTTAAGGGCAAAACTTTGAAAACTCAATGCATAAGGGAAGCAAGTTCCTCAGAATAATCTATTTTTGGCCAAGGCTCCCCTGAGGAAGACACTCTCTTTTTAGTAATAACCATGGATACTTGCAGAAGCCTTCGTTCTAGGTCCAGACAGTCTCCCGAGGAGGGCCCTGGACTGAAACAGGAAGACAGAGAATCTGTAAAGACTTGCTTCTTCCTGGTCATGCCAGTGACAATGAAATCTGTGCAGATAAAAGCATTTTTAAAAGAAAGTAAGAGCTGATTATGCTTTATAATGTATCCTACTGACCTTTTCCCTGGTTTGTATTTCTTTGTATTTTTCCTTTTCAACCTCATGTTTTTGTACTAAATGACTTACAGCTCAAGAAAAAGTGTTAATTATATAACTGTACTTTGTTTAAGACAGTTTATGTTTAGTTTTATACATGTTGTTTACATGTAAACTAGAATGGTGTGACTTATAGAATATTGGTTTTCTCTTTTGGTATATGAAATTATTCTCAAGTTCTATGATTTTTGAAAAAACAGATCTTTGTAGGCTCAAAATGGATGACTTTGTGAATAAGCAAAGCAATGCCAGCAGCCTCACAGAGACAACTACTGACCATGATTTTATTCATTCACGTTTCATAGTATTATGGTTGAATGGATGTGTTTTAAAGGAGTGGGGAGAAGGAAGAGGAAAAGTCTTTGATTTTGGCTCCCTGGAGGTGATTTCGTGTTTCCAAACAACACCTGTAAATTGTATGTAGTAACACTTCACATTCCCTAGTTTGGGACAGCACTGCAGGAACACCGACCTTCGTATGGGCTCTGCTGTTCGCGTCGCATACCCTGGCATCTATGGGTGGCTTCACTATCCTTCACTGTATGGGGAGGCCTGCACAGAGCAGAGAGCCTGCACAGAAGCAGGCACACAGCACCCATCAGTCCTCCCCACTATGCAAAACCCAGGTTCAGGAAAAGACTTCCTGATTCCTAGAGCCCTGGGACCCTGTGCCGAGTGACCACTGCAGAGGCCTTCCTGGAGGCCCCCAGGTGTACTCGACTGCAGGAGGAGAGGAAACCCTTGGAAGTCACTGATGTCAAAGTTCTTGACCTTAATGCCATTAGATTCTACTATGTCCGGAGGTCGCCCAGGTGTTCGCTAAGTAGAAAGGGCTTTGCAATCAGTCCGTGCACAGCTCACTGCTAACTCCCACTCCCACTCTGCCATGTGCAGCTGGGCCTCTGCCCACCAGCGGAGCCATGGGAAAGGTGGCTCTCAGAGGTAGTTGGGACACCCACAAACCACACTAGTACTGTTCCTTTTTAAACAAAGGACACTGACATACTTGCAGGGGAGAATCCGGACAACGTCATTCTGCTTATAGCTCTCTATGCAGACTGCGCAATGATCAAAGTCGGGGTCTGTTTCCTGAAATGTAAAGTACAGAAACAGGTCACATATTAAAGCAGAAGTAATCAACAGAGGGGATACAAGTCTGCTAAGAATTTTCCTGTGGCAAACATGGGAAACAAGTGATTATAACATTCAAGGTCATAAAAAAATTTAATGTTTTCATTTGTTTAACTATACTGACCCAAATTACCTCTAAGCCAGTCTATTTTGTTTTTACACTATTTGTAGCAAGTAATATATATTTATATATATATTTTTTATTAAGGTATTATTGATATACACTCTTACGAAGGTTTCACATGAAAAAACAATGTGGGTACTACACTCACCCATGCCATCAAGTCCCCACCCATACCACAATGCAGTCACCGTCCATCAGTGTAGCAAGATGCCACAGATTCACTACTTGCCCTCTCTGTGCCACACTGTCTTCCCCACGATCCCCCACACCATGTGCACCAAACATAATACCCCTCAATCCCCTCCTCCCTCCCTCCCTACCCACCCTCCCACACCCCTCCCCCCTGGTAACCACTAGTTCCCTCTTGGAGTCTCTGAGTCTGCTGCTATTTTGTTCCTTCAGTTTTGCTTCATTGTTATACTCCACAAATGAGGGAAATCATTTGGCACTTGTCTTTCTCTGCCTGGCTTATTTCACTGAGCATAATACCCTCTGGCTCCACCCATGTTGTTGCAAATGGTAGGATTTGTTTCTTTCTTATGGCTGAATAATATTCCATTGTGTATATGTATCACATCTTCTTTATGCATTCATCTACTGATGGACACTTAGGTTGCTTCCATACCTTGGCTATTGTAAAAAGTGTAGCAACTAATATTTAATTCTGTTTGTGAAATGTCTTAGACGTCAGAACTCTGATTTGTTTCAAGATTCATCAGCATCACCTCTGGCCACCCTCCTGCCCCCACCCCGCCGTGGCTGCCTCGGATTCTGGCTCAGCAGGCTGCACTGCATGCCCTCTGCAGTGGGGTCCCCGTGAGTGAACGGCCCCAGGGATGGGAGCTGGTCACAGATCTGGGGCAGAGAGCACTTAGGGCTCCACTCAATACTGAGTCTTTATCAATAGTCAGGAAGTCAGCCAGGGTATGTGATTTCCTTCCTCTTCCGGACTGGGGAGGGGCGGGAACCTCAGTCAGGAGAGGTGAGACTCTGGGCTATGTTACTGCCACTTGGCAGCTCCCGGTGGGTTTGGGAGGTACACACATGGAAAAGGTGTTGGTTTTAATGAGGAAGACTAGCCTGGGGCAGAGAGGAGACTGGGTAGGTCATACCAGGTCCCGGGATCAGCTCTGTGGCAGCTGGAGGCCCCCAGGCCTTGAAGATATGTTGCGGGGGCCACTCCTCTCAGTGACAGTCCTGTTCTGAAGCAGCTCATGTTTTCTGGAAGTGCTTTGCTCTTCTCTCTGCTTAGTGTACAAAGCTCAATGAAAACACCTCCACCCTCTGGAGCTGTGTCGGGAGAGCTGAACATGGTGCCCAAGCAGTGGGGATAAAATGGGCAAAGCCAAGAAAGGATGGAGAATCATCTCAAATGTCTTCCTAGAGCTCTTTAGCCAAGTACTAGAGTTGGGTGTGGGTTGGGCAGGGGATTGTTCTGGTGCTCTCCCTTTAGAGATGCAATTTTTTCATTCTGGACAACCCTGAATTTATTGAATGCAGGCTCTAACATCAACTTGCTATTTTTCCTTACAGAACAGAAGCAGGGCTCTACATCACTTGAATTCTGGTTAGCGGCCTCCAGCAGAGACTCCATCACTGCCATTCTCATCCCATCCTGTAAGCCACTAGGGCCAACCCTGACAAGTTGCTTTTCTTTCAAACTGCACAGCCTGCTGTGCAGAAAGCGCCTTGTGAATCGACATCCCTGGAAACATGGTCTCCAATTCTCCAGTTAACTGGGAAGAACTAAAACACACAGGAGATGGACAGTCTCGGGAGGCAGAGGAAGAGAACACACAGTTCTGGCTACTCTGTGTATAAGCTGCCCACTGGAGGTCTGCCCCCACAGCTGGGGCAGCTGTGAGCAGGCCGGTGAAGCTACCAATGGCCAGAGTATTTAAAGCCCAGAAAGTGAGATAACTGTATGGAGGGCCCCCAAGTGACAGGCATACTGACAATAAGATTTTGAAGAGAAGCTAGTTTAAAACAAAGCATTAGATAGCATACATGCTGAAAAAATCATCTAACAAGACACAAACAGTTACAGTGTATTCCCTCCCACTGCATCAAAAGCAAACTGCTTTGGTACTTTTATTGCATTAAAGTTATTTCATTATTGTACCTTATCGCCCTTTTTTACTGTTCTGGTTGTCAGTTTGCTGATGGCTTTCTTGGCTGCATCTCCAAGACGACGCTATGGAAATTGCAAAGAAAAACAGACATTGAGTACAAGATGTTCTTTACTTTAAAATAATTAAGCATATAGAAGTCCCTGTCATCCTACTGCACTCTCCATATCGTATCATGTGAGGACTCTAAAAAAACAATAAAAAAATTAGAAAAGTGGGCAGTTTTTCCACAGATTCCAGCATTCTGGCTGAATAATTAAAAAATGTACATAGTGAAAAGGCCAGGCATCGCATCACCATAGCGTTTTGTATTCGGTAAACATCTCAAGTATAACAGCATTATAAAAAACTACTTCTTGTACACGTCAGAGCTCCTACTGCTGCTTTAATAGCTTTCTTTCCTGCTCCAAGGATGGCCACTATTAGAAGTATGAGCTCTGCCTTAGCACAGGGACACCTCCAGCGCCCCTTGAAATGCCTTTTCATATCATGTGTGCAGAAGAGATGCTGTCATGAGCTCTCCTTCTGTCTCTGCCACTACAATGTTCTGTGATCTTAGGAGGGTGCACATACCTTTACAGGGTTGGTTTTTCTCATTTATTTGAGAAAGTTAAGTCAGAGAATCTTAAGATTCTCTTTCTCATTTATTTGAGAAAGTTAAGTCAATATGCTGAGGTAGATCAACACACCAACAATGCAAAGACAAGGCAGTGTACCCCCAATGTGGGCACCAACTGAACTGGAGAGAGACTGGTAAACACACTTTAACTGAGGGTGTACAACAGAGCAGGCCCAGGCGGAGACGCAGCAGCAGAAGGCAGCCCCGCGTGGGGGCGGGCAGGGGGGTGAAGTGCTGTGACAGCTTGGACAAGTGAGGCCTGAGCTAAGACCTGGGAAACAGAGCTGGGAGGAGTTAGATAAAGAAAAGCCTAGGGTAGGAAGTGGGACTCTGGACAAAGGAGTAACTAGTAATGACAAATAGGTGGGCAGCCCAGGTATGTGAATGAAATTATAGTTCTCTGTCACCAGGGCGAGCATCTCTTTTGAAATCAAAATATTTTGAGAGTCAGAGTGCCCTACTAGTAACTACACTGGGAGGACAGGTGCCAACAGGCGTACTGGGACACATGGCCACTCTGCCCATAACACACCCGAAAGCGAGAGGCAGATGTGTGGGGAGCGGGCTATGCCCTTCCCCCACTTGCTGATGTGGTGGGAATGGAGAACAAAGAATATCCTGTTCACGCATTCCAGGAGCAACTGAAGGAGCCCTGCTGTGCCTACCTTTGCCCGGCTACCGCTGACGTCAATACTGTGCTTGACTGTTTATTGGATAAGGCTATTTTCTGAAATCGTGTATGTCTTTGCTGTATAAATACCCTGGTACCCAATAAAGCTTTGCTGGCGACGCGCAGGAACGTCAGCCCTTCCAGCTCTTTCTGTCTTTCTTTGTTTTCTTCGCCGCCCCCTTCCGCATTTCAGGACCTGCTCGACTTACTCAGCGTGGCCGGACCCCGTCAAGTGGCGCCTGAACAGGGACCTGAAGGAGAGGGAGAAGGTGAGGGCCACCATGTCTAGAAGAGAAAGCCCTGGCCAGGGTAACTAGAAAAGAGGCGTGAGAGAAGAGGCGCGCAAGCAATGTGGACGTGGTAAGTGATTTTTCTGGGAGTCCAATATGGGACAGGCAGGAAACAAACAGCTTTATGTCTGTGGGTTGAAGAAATTATTGGCTATTAGGGGAATTATAGTAGGGAAGCCCCAATTAGAAAGATTTTTAGACTTTATTAAGGAAGTCTGCCCGTGGTTTCCAGGAGAAGGGACAGTAGACATAGATTTATGGAATAAGGTAGGAGAGGGATTACAAACTTATTGTTCTGCCCACGGACCAAAGAAGGTTCCAGTAGATACTTTTGGACTGTGGACCTTGATTAGAGATTCTTTAGATCTTAGGCATGAAGGATTTAAGATAGAAAATGTGAAAGAGCATGCCCTTGGTACGGGTCAAGCCTCTAAGGAAAACGAAAGCAATCTTGCTTCTCCAGCCATCTCCCCGTCTGCTCCGCCATTAGAAGCGCCGGAAGGGCGGGAGCCATCTTATCACCAACCGGACAGCGGATCCCACGAGGAGATGGAGGAGGAACAGAGCCCTCTAGTGGAGGAAGCTTTAGTTCAACTTTGTGATAAGGAGATATAAACAATAGAGATAGCCTCCATAGGCTCTAGCAAGAAAGTTTATCCATCCCTGCTCACAGCAACGCGGACAGTCGCCGCAGACCCATCCGGAATACCTTTCGAAGAGCGGTGGAATGAAATTCAGGGCACCCTGAAGCGGCATACTTTAGCCTTAGAAGCGCAGCAAAAGATGGGACAGCCGCACCCCGAGAAAAGAGACTCCCCTGTGAGTAATGCTGAAACAGCTCCCTTTGAAAGGGCAGGTTTTGATCCTGTTCAGCCTATATCCTCAGAACAAACTAAAGAGAAAACAGTGGAGCGAAAGACAGAGAAGGGTTTAGAACGGAAAGGAAAACAGTCCATAGAGTCTAAGGAAGAAAAGCTTCGTGTGTTCCCAGTTAATATGCAGAAGAGACAGAGAAAGGTTACTCCTCTTGAGGCAGTACTACAACAAGCTCAAGATCAGGGAGAGGACACACAAGAATTTTTTGCCTATCCAGTGTTAGAACGGCCAGGTGACAACGGAGAGGTATTCAGACAACATGTGCCATTTCCTTTCAAACAGTTGAAAGAGCTGAAAGAGGCCTGCAATAAATATGGCCCCACTGCTCCGTTTACATTAACCATCTTAGAAGCTATGACTACAGAGGCTCTGCCTGCGGGAGATTGGAAGTCCTTAGCACATGCATGTCTTACAGGGGGAGATTATCTGCTATGGAAATCAGAATTTTATGAGAATTGTCAGAAAACAGCTAGGATTAACGCTGCTCAGCAAATACCCATTGTTTTTGACATGTTGGTGGGAGAGGGCCAATATGCTGAGGTAGATCAACAATTGGTCTTTCAGTTAGCAGTATATGCTCAAACAAATGCGGCAGCTAGAAGAGCATGGAAGGCTCTCCCAGAAAATACTAATAGAACAGAGGAGGTCTCTAAGATCAGGCAAGGGCCTGATGAGCCATTTCAAGAATTTGTGGCTCGCCTATTGAAGACAGCTGGGAGAACATTTGGAGAATCAGAGGCTAGTACCACCCTAGTCACACAGTTGGCCTATGAGAATGCCAACAGTGCCTGCCAAACTGTCTTGAGGCCATTCCAGAAAAAAGCCACCTTATCAGATTACATTCACTTATGTTCAGAACTCATTATATCATCAAAACAGTCATAAAGTCTTCACAAATATTTTCACATCACTAGAGAAGCTGCGAGACAAATTGTTAAATGATGCTCAACCTGTCCTGAGCATTTCAACCTTCCACAACTTGGTGTCAACCCTCGTGGTCTCCTGCCAAATCACCTGTGGCAGATGGATGTCACGCACATCCCTGAATTTGGAAAATTAAAATATGTCCATGTTACCATTGACACCTATTCAGGTTTCTTGCATGCTACCACTCTCTCTGGAGAATCCACTTCACAAGTTATTCGCCATTGCCTCTCTTGCTTTGCTGTTACGGGCATTCCCAAGCTGATTAAAACGGACAATGGATCTGGCTATACCAGTAGCCGCTTTCGCACATTTTGTGCGCAATGGGGTATTGCCCACAAGACAGGCATCCCCTATAATCCCCAGGGCCAAGGCATTGTTGAAAGAGCCCATGGCACTTTGAAAGCCCAGCTCAATAAAATTAAGAAGGGGGAGTTATACCCCGTTACACCTTCGAATTATTTATCCCATGCACTCTATATTTAAAACTTTTTTAACTCTAGACCTTGCGGGACGCAGTTCTGCAGAGTGCTTTTGGTGCTCTGGCGGTCGTCTGCCCCTCGCACAGGTGCGATGGAAAGATCCTCTGACCGGGGCATGGCAAGGTCCAGATCCCGTCCTTTGGGGGCGAGGACACGTTTGTGTCTCCACAGGATGCTGAGGGCCCGAGGTGGTTGCCAGAAAGGCTGGTGCATCATGCAGACCATATTACTCCTGATCCTGCTCCAGCTTTGGAGGACCCCAGCTGAAGAGCAAGCAGTGGAGCAAGCAGTTCAGCGCATATATTGGGCGTATGTTCCTGACTCTCCTCTGCTCCATCCAGTCAGTTGGAAGTTTCCCGAGGTACAGATTTACTCCAATGATTCTGACATTTTGGGAGGCCCATTGGAACACCTAGCAATAGGAGCAATGGCACCTTGCCTTCTGACCACCCTGTCTGCAGTGTGCTTACATCTTCATCTTCACTTAAAAATGACACATTGCCACTACCCTGGACAAAGTGCAAGGGCTCCCCTTCACTTGCGGGCGCAGGTGGTGAATGGCCACAGCAGATGAACATCACTAAAGAACTTTACATTGTGAACTGGTCTTTAGGACCAAATTCAAAGACGCCGGCCCTGCAATACAGAGGACTCTCTATGGGACTTTGGTACACTCCAGATGGGTACCCTCAAACCTCTTGGTGGAAAATAGGGGTAGCTATGGGAGAGTTAGATTGGGATAATAGTACAAGCATTAATGTAAACAATGACACACATGTGGCGGTTTGCGTTGGTAGAGTCTATTTCTATTAATATGACTTATCAGAAAAATGTGTTTCACATTGCCTGTAAAAATTGCAGTCTCACTAGCTGCATCTCTTCTGTGTCCAACAATACCATGGTTCTTTTACTTAAGCAACCCCCTTTCCTTTTGATTCCCGTGAACCACACGGGACCTTGGTATGATGATAAGGGCCTGTAAGTGTTGATAGAATTGAAGAAAGCTCTAGACCGTCCCAAGAGAGCTGTGGACCTCATTATTGTAGGGTTGTTATCTTTAATTTCCTTTATTGTATCTTCTACTGTAGCAGCTGTAGCATTAACTGAGAATGTACAAACTGCAATCTATGTCAATGGTTTGCCCGAACTGTGGTTTGATCCTGTTAAAACCGCTCAAGATATCCTAGACACCCTCAAGCACGCAGCCTCTCCTTTCGGCAAGTTGGGAGACTTGCCCCATTTTCTGTTATCCATTGCGACTGCTCTGCTATGTCTTCTTGTAATGATATTATTGATACCTTGTGTCATCAAACTAGGATTACGGTACTTTTTGCAACTGGGTTCTGAGACCCATGTGCTAGCTTTTAAATGCCACCCTCCTTATATGAATGTGGAGAAGGGGACAGGATAGTCAACGACAGGTAAGTGTCTTGGAGACCTCTGGCAACCTAAGACAGGGCCCTCATGATGGAATGTGGGTACCAATGACGGGTAAGTCCAGATGAGTCATCCAGGAACACCTAAGACAGGCACTGTCACCCTCTTATAAAATAAAAAAGGGGGAGATGTGGGGAGCGGGCTATGCCCTTCCCCCACTTGCTGATGTGGCAGGAATGGAGAACAAAGAACATCCTGTTCACGCATTCCAGGAGCAACTGAAGGAGCCCTGCTGTGCCTACCTTTGCCCAGCTACCGCTGACATCAATACTGTGCTTGACTGTTTATTGGATAAGGCTATTTTCTGAAATCGTGTATGTCTGCTGTATAAATACCCTGGTACCCAATAAAGCTTTGCTGGCGATGCGCAGGAGCGTCAGCCCTCCCAGCTCTTTCTGTCTTTCTTTGTTTTCTTCGCCCCCCCTTCCGCACTTCAGGACCTGCTTGACTCGGCGCGGCCGGACCGCGTCACAGATGCTGGTGCTGAAGGAGTATGGCAGGAGCTAAAAGAAAGACCTTGGATTCTTACCTGAGCATTAAATAAAAATGTAGAAACAAAAATTTTAGGGGGAATTAAAAAATAACACAGAAGAAAATGGAATAATTTAATGTGCCTCTATGTGTCCATCACCCAGCTTCAATCATCATATTTCCCTGTGTTTCTCATCTACTCCTTCCTCTTTATTGTGTTCAGGCATTGTGTGACTTTGCCCAAAACGTCTTCACCGTTTCTCCAACAGACAGGTTTTCATTTGGTGTTACTGTCTTATCTAACAAAATTAATCAGTATCATACTCAGGCTGTTCTACCATTGCCCAGTTGTACCTAGAACGTCTTGTTGGCATTGGCTTGGGTCAGGATACAAAGTCCAAACCCCGCATTTGGTTGCTATGCCCTTTTAATCCAGGAGTCCCCTCTATCATACATACATGGAGATATGATTGACTTTATATAAACTGCACATATTTAAAATGCACAATTTGATGTTTTAACATGACCCATGAAACCATCACTATGGTCAAGATATTGTATCTACTATTCCACCAATATTCGTGGCCTCTTCCTAATCCCTTCTTTCTGTCCCCCTTCTACTCCATTCCCCCCAAATCCTACTTGCTGCTACTACAGTTTGTATTTGTTTCATACAAATGGAATGATATAGTATTTACAATTCTGTATATGCTTCCTTTCACGCAGTGTAATTATTTTCAGATTAATCCACATTGCTGTATGCAGTTCATTTCTTTCTTATGCTATGTAGTATCCCATTGTATAGATATACCACCATCTATTTACCTTTGTACCTGTTGATGGGATATTTGTATTGTTTTCCAGTTTTGGGCTGCACAGAATAAAGCTGAAAACAACATCCTTTACGTATACACGTCTTCGTGAGGCACATATACGCTTTCTTTTTCTGGGGGAAATACCTACGAAGTAGGGAAGACTGGCTAACATGGTAGGTGTGCTGGACTTTTGAAGACTGCTGCAGTGTTTTCAAAAGTGGGTGATCCACTTTACTCTCCACCAGCAGTGTGAAAATCCCAGCTCCTCCACATGCTCATTGATGCGTGTTACCACTCCAACAGTTTAAGGTGGCATTCTCACTGGGATTTTAATCTACATTTCCCTAATAACTAATGATGTTGAACATCTTTTCATGTGCTTACCATCTGCATATCTTCTCTGGTGATGGATGTTCACATCTTGTCCATTTATCTACTGAGTCATTTTCTTATTGACTTGAGAGAGTATTTTACATATTGTAGATACAAGTCCTTCTGCATATGTTTTCTCTCATTCTGTGGCAGGAGTTTTAAACTTTGATGAAGTTAATTTATCAATTTTTCATTTGTGGATTGTACTCTGGGTCATATCTAAGTAATCTTTGCCCATCCCAAGGTTATAAAGGTTATAAGACTTTTCCCTATTTTCTTTTCAATAAGTTTTATTGTTTTAGGCTCTCTCTATTCCATTTTGAATATTAGAGTAGGCCTCTAATCCATTTTGAGTTAATTTTGTATATGGTATGAGGTGTTGACTGAAGTTTCTCTCCCCACCGGTCCATGATACACAATTGTTTGAGAACAGTTTGTTGAAGCTGTCCTTTCTCCACTAAACTGCCTTTGTACATTTGGCAAAAATCTACTTCCCATGAATGTACAGTTCTGTTTCTAAACACTATTTTGTGTCATGAATCTATTTTTCTATCATTAAGCAAGTATCACAGTCATGATTTTTATAGTTCTGTAATAAATTTGAAATCAGGTAGTGTCAGCCCTCCAACTGTCTTTTCTTTTCCAACCCCCTCAAGGTTGTTCTTGATCCTCTGCATTCCACACAAACTTTAGGTTCAGCTCAGCAATTTCTATTTAAAAAGCTATCTGGGATTTACACTGTGATTGCACTGGATATATAAATTAATCAGAGGAGAACTGACATCTTAGCAATATTTGTCTCGCCCTGAAATTGTGCATCGTTCTATGTATTGAGCTCTTGAAGTTTTTACTATACAGTTCTTGCACATCTTTTGTCAGAATGATCTCTAATAATTTGCTGTTTATTTCCTGTTTGATGCTAATGAAAGCTACTTAAAAAAAATTCTCATCCACTGCTTGTAAAGAAATAAAACTGATTTTTGTATTTTGATTTAACATCTCTCAACCTTGCTGAACCCGTTTGTTAGCTCTAGAAGCTGTTGTACAGATTTCATCAAATTTTCTACAATGTCATCTGTGAATAAAGACAATTTTATTTCTTCATTTCTAATATGGGTGCCTTTTCTTTCTTTTCTTTTGTCCTTGTTGTTCCAGTTAGAACCTTTATTACAATGTGGAAATAAAAGCTGTCAGCACAAATCCTCCTTTGTTCCTGATCTTAGGAGAAAAAGCATTTAGTCTTTCACTGTTAAGTGTGATGATAGCTGTCAGTTTTTTGTAAATGCCTCTCATCAGTTTACAGAACATTTTATACCTAGTTTCCTAAAAGTTTTAACATCAGGAACAGATGTTGGATTTTGGCAAATGTTTTTTCTGTATTTACATATGGTTTTCCTTTATATATCTGTTATTATGATAATATATTATTTTTTAATCTTAAATCAGCCTTGAGTTCCTGGGATAAACACTATCTGGTCATGATGAATTATCCCTTTTATATACTATTGAATATGATTTGCTAATACTTTGTTTAGAATTTTTATATCTATATTCAAAAGGGTTACCAATCTGTAGTTTCCTGTTTCTTAATGTTTTTATCCAGTGTTGATATCAGGATGCTGCTGGATTTATAAAATGCCTTGAAAGGTACCCGGCCCATTCAATTTTCTAGTTTGTACAGAACTATTATTCTTCCCCTAGAAATCATCTGCCTGCAGTTGTCTTTTTTTGGAAGGATTTAAGCTACAAATGCAATTTCCTTGACAGATGTAGAGTTATCTGTTCATTTGGAGTGAACTTCGGTCATTAGTGTCTCTAATGGAATTCATTCATTTTATAATAGTTGTCAAATTTATTGTCATGTAGTTGTTCATAATATTCCCTTATTATCTTTACAATCTGTAGTGATGTCTCCTCTTTCACTTTTTTTTTACTTTTTTTTTTTGGTATCATTAATATATAATATATAATTACACGAGCAACATTGTGGTTACTAGGTTCCCCCCATTCTCAAGTTCCTCCCACATACCCCATTACAGTCACTGTCCATCAGCGTAGTAAGATGCTATAGAATCACTACTTGTCTTCTCTGCACTATACTGCCTTCCCCGTACCCCCTCCTACATTATGTGTGCTAATCATAATGCCCCTTCTCTCTTTCATTTTTGATACTGCTAATTTGTGCCTTCTCTCTTTTCCTCCTGATCAGTTTGGCCAGAGGCCTCTCAATTTACTGATCTTCTTTAAGAACCGGCTCTTGGAGTCACTGATTTTCTCTATTGTTTTTGTTTTCTAGTTCACCGACTGCTGCTCTTATCTTTATTATTTCCTTTCTTCTGCTTACTTTGGGTTTAATTTGTTCTTTCCCCAGTTCTTAAGTTATAAGCTGCGAGTACTGATTTCAGAACTTTTTGTCTTTTCTAATATAGGCACTGCTTTAGTGGCATCTTCAAAATTTTTGTTTTCATTTTCATTCACCTCAAATGATTTATGATAGTTCACCTTTCTTCTTTATTCCATGAGTTATGTAGAACTGAGTTTCTAAATAATTGGGGGTTTTCCAGGGATTTCTGTTACCAATTTCTATTTTAATTCCAAGTGGCCAGAGAACATTTTTTTTTTGGTATCATTAATCTACAATTACATGAGGAACATTTTGTTTACTAGACTCCCCCCTTCACCAAGTCCCCCCCACAAACCCCATTACAGTCACTGTCCATCAGCATAGTAAGATGCTGTAGAGTCACTACTTCAGAGAACATATTTTGTATGACTTGAATCCTTTAAATTTATTGAGACTTGTTTCATAGACCAGAGTACACTTCAAAAGAATGGATATTCTGCTTTTGTTGGATGGAGTCTTCTATAAATGTCAATCAGGTCAAGTTAATTGATTATGCTGTTCAAGTCTTTTATATACTTACTGATTTTCTGTCTCCTTATTCTTTCAATTACTGAGAGGGGGATATTGAAATATCTAACTATATAACTGCAGGTGTCTATTTGTCACGGTAGTTCTGTCTATTTTCATTTCATATTATTCTGAAGCTTTGTTATTAGATGCAATGTCCTATTATTGAACTGGCTATTTTATTATTATGAAATGACTTTTATCCCTGAGAATAACTTTGCTCTGAAATCTCCTGATATTAATATACACATTCAACTTTGTGTTAATACAGTGTAACCTTTTTCATTCTTTAGACCTATTTGTGGTTTTATATTTAAAATGGTTTACCTATAGGGCACATAGTTGGGTATTGCTTTTTTATCCAATCTGCTAACATCTACTTTTAACTGGGGTGTTTAGACCATATATTTTAATGTTATTATTGATATGGTTATATTTAAATCTATTATCTTGGTATTTCTTTTCTACTTGTCCCATTTGTTTTTTATTCTTTTCCTCTTTTTGGATTTTATTTTGTTAAAATATACATAACATAAAATCTATCATCTTTTAAGTATACAGTTCAATGGTTTAAATACATTCACATTGTTGTGCAGCCAGTACCGCCATCCATTCCCACAACTCTTGCAAATGTGAAACTTTATATCTATTAAACAGTAGCAGCCCCCTCCCCTCTCCCAAGACACTGCTAACTAACCACCATTCTACTTTCTGTCTTTATGGTTTTGACTACTCTACCTCATGCAAGTGGACTCATACTGTGTGTGTGTGTGTGTGTGTGTGTGTGTGACTGGTTTATTTCACTTAGCATAACGCCTTCGAGGTTCATCCATGTTGAAGCATATTGCAGTATTTTCTTCCTTTTTAAGGTTAGATAATATTCCATTGTATGTACAGTTGACCCTTGATAAGGAAGGGGTTAGAAGTGCTGATCCACCACACAGTAAAAAATCTGCATGCCTTTTGACTTTCCCTAAACTTAATGACTAATAGCCTTCTGCATATAAAAATGGGTCAATTAACTTCAGATACAACAAGGAGTAGGAAAGTGGAAAAGAAATAGAGGGTTGTAGGGTCCAACAGAGAAAGAGAGCAAGGAGAAGATGAATCAGCTGCTCTACTGGTGCCTGCCAGGGCTAACACCTGCCTGTAGGTTGGTCAGGCCTGAGTGTAGGGGGGTGTACTCTGAAGGGGCAAAGGTTTCCCTCATCCTTTCTCTGGGTTGCCCAACCCAGGCCTGGGCTCCTCTGCTACTCTCAGATTCTGGTGTTTCTCTTTGGCCTACACAGTAGCTGGTTAGCTGTTGGTTATAACATAGTGCTAGTATCACCAAGGTTGTGAATTCGATCCTGGTATGGGCCACTGTGTATAACATTTTTCCTTTTCCATTTCTATTGACTACTTCACCTGTGGAATCTGTTGCCTGACATCCAATTAAAGATACTAGATATTTATTGAAAAAAATCCATGTATGAGTGGACCCATGCAGTTCAAACCTGTGTTGTTCAAGGGTCAACTGTATAGATCACAAGTTGCTTATCCATTCATTTGCTGATGGACACTGGGGGTGGCTTGCATGTCTTAGCTACTGTGAATAATGCTGTTAGGGACATGGACGTACAAATAACTCTGAGGCCTGCTTTCATTCCTGTGGGTATATACCAAGTAGGACTGCTGGGTCATAAGGCAGTTCTACTTGTAATTCTCTGAGGAACCTCCATACTGTTTCCACAGTGGCTATATGATTTTACATTCCCACGAACACTGCATGCAGGTTCCAATTTCTCTGCATCTGGCCAAACCTACTGTCTTTTGTTTAGACAGTAGTCATTCTAGTGGGTATGAAGTGATATCTCATTACAGTTTCAATTTCTATTCCCTAAGGATCAGTGATGTTGAGCATCTTTCATGTGCTTATTATTCATATGTGTATCTTTGGAGAAATGGCTGTATTCTTTGCCCATTTAAAGAAACTGCATTGCTTATTTTTGTTGTTGAGTTGTAGGAGTTATTTATATATTATGGCTATGAATCCTTTTTGTGATATATGATGTATAAATATTTTTCTCTCACTCTGTGGGTTGTCTTTTCATTCTGTTGATTGTGCCCTTTGATAAAAAGTTTTCAATAGTTTTCAATTTGAATATAATACCATTTATCTTTTTTTTTTTTTTTTTTTACTACTTGTGCTTTTGGTGTTATATCCAAGAAATCACTGCCAAATTCAATGTTATGAAACTTTTCCCCTGTGTTTTGTTCTATGAGTTTTATAGTTTTAGCTCTTATGTTAAGGTCTCTGACTTAAAGTCTCTGATCCATTTTGCATTAACTTTGATATATGATGTAAAGTAAGGGTCTATCTTCATCCTTTTGCATGTGGATATCCAGTTTTATTGGAACCATCTGTTGAAAAGACTGTCCTTTCCCTATTGAGTGGTCTTGGCACCCTTGTTGAAATTCATTTAATTATATATGTGAAGGTTTATTTCTGGCTCTCTATTTGATTCCATTGGTCTGTCTCTCTTTGTGCCAGCATCACAAAACTGTTTTGTTTACTGTAGCTTTGCAGTAAGTTACTAAATGAGGAAGTGTGAAACCTCCAACTCAGTTCTTTATCAATATTATTTTGGCTATTCAGGATTCCTTGAGATTCCATATGAATTTTAGGATAGATCTATTTCTTCAAAAATGTCATTGGGATTTTGGTAGGAACTGCACAGAATCTGTAGATCACTTTGGGTAGCACTGATGTCTTAGCAATCTTAATTGTTCCCATCCATGAACATACCTTTCTGTTTGTGTCTTCTATAACTTCTTTCAGCAATGTTTTCTAGTTTTCAGTGTATAAGTCTTTCACCTCTGTGGTTAAGTTTATTCATAAGTACTTTATTCTTTTGATGCTATTATAAATGGCATAGTTTTCTTAATTTTCTTTTTGGATTGTTAATGTGTAAGATCTTTTTGAAAGGCAGACCCAAGAGAACCGATAACTTAAATGTGGAATATGAGAGAAAGAAAGGGATCAAAGGTGACACTGTGGTTTTAGCCTGAGCAGCTTAGAGAACAGAATCACCATTTAACAACATGGGTAAGATTCAGGAAGAGCAGGTTTGGAAGAATTCAGTTTTTGAGGCATTAAGTTTGAGGTCAAGGTGGGCTTAACAAGAGTTGTTCAGGGAAGAGAGGAAGAAAAGTGAGACTGGAGTGGCCTTCAACTGGGACAATGTGTTGGTAGCAGGGTAATTTTTCTTTCTGTATTTAACATATTTTTTAAAAATTAAGGTATTACTGATATACAATCTTATGAAGGTTTCACATAAGCAACACTGAGATTTCAACATTCACCCAAATTATCAAGTCCCCCCACCCCCACCCCATTGCAGTCACTGTCCATCAGCGTAGTAAGATGCTAGAGAGTCAATACTTGTCTTCTCTGTGCTATACTACCGTCCCCATGACCTACCTATACTGTGTGTGCTAATTATAATGCCTCAATCCCTTTCTCCCTGCTTCCCCACCCACCCTCCTCAACCCCTTTGGTAACTGCTAGTCCCTTCTTGGAGTCTGAAGGTCTGGTGGCATGGTAATTTTTAAAATCTTATGAAATTTCCTCATACAGTAAGAGCACAGAGCAATGTTAAGTGTAAAAGTAAAGCCCACAGACAAATATTCAACAAAACCAGATGAAAACCCACAAACCCAGCAGTGGGGTCCAACTGCCAACTGCAGCATTAGCCCACAGAGCTACAGAATCACAGCTGTGCAGAGGTAGGGGAGGAAAGCGAGAAAAGGGTTCTGACAGCTGTAAGAGCCAGGGAATCTAGGAATCACAAAAAAGAGACCTCCCTCCCCCCAAGAGAGACTACTCACTGAAAAGAAACCTCAGCATGTAAATCTAAAAAACCACCAGTGAAATGGGGAGCACATTTCTCAGGCTCCAGCTTACACGTAAGTAAACAAAACAAAACAAAATGGGCTGAGGGAAGATCAGAGAATGCTAGAGTGGCATGTGCCCTTGAGAATCAAAATGCCCAGCAAGAACTCCCTTCCAAAAGAGCCCTCCCTGAGAAGGAGCAGGGCAGGAATGTAGGACCGAAGGAGAGAGAAGCCTGCGACACTTGGGGAGACGGGTCAGAAGTCCTGGTGGGGGCTACGCAGAGAGACACAGCTGCAGACAGACTCTCTAACTGTGCTGTGTGGAAAGTTAGCTGGCCCACACCTACCCCACATGGACAACGACCTCCTGACAGTACAGAAAAATTTTGTGAGCAACACAAAAAGATTATAATCATAACCCATGCAAACTTATTGTAGGAGACAAAACAAGTCAAATAACCTTCCACAGACAATGAAAGCACAATAAATGTTTTGTTATTGAGTTGCAGGAGCTCTTTATATATTCTGATATTTATTCCCTATCAGGTATGTGATTTGCAATAGTTATCTCCTAAAGAAATTGAAGAAAGAAAAACATCAGGTTTTTACTCACAATCAATACACTTCTGGTGCTCTCCCATTGTTAGCTTCTGTACAGCCACTAACACCATTTTCCTTATGCCTGAAGGACCTCCTTTAACCTTTCCTGTAGTGTATAGGTCTGCTGGAGAGTATAATCTTTTCAGCCTTTTATACATGAATTCCACCTTCATTTTGAAATATTTTTTTATGCAGCACATAAAAATTTAAAGATATGGATCGACTGTTTCCTCCCTGTCTTGCTTCCAGGGCAACAACTGCTGGTATCCTCACCTTTATTCCTTTGTACTTTTTTGTCTGCCATGCCCTCCCCGTATCTCATTTTCTTTGGAGACTCCATTGGGCTGCTTGAGGTTAGCCCACTTTTTCCTTTTCTTTTGTGATTCTCTTTCCCTCTGTCTTGCATTTTGGATGGTTTCTACTGCTCCGTCTTCATGTACACTCATCTTTTGTTCTACACTGTCTGTCATTAAAGCTAGTCAGCTTACTTTCTGTTCAGACATTATTGTTTTTATCTCTGCAATTTTGACTTAGGTCACTCTTTTTTTGTTAGTATCTTGCATGTCTTTACTTAGTTACTTGAATGTACAGGTGGTAAGCAGAGTAATGGGTCTCCAGACAGACCCAGACCCTAATTCCCGGAACCTAGGAACATGTTCTCTTAAGAGGCAAGGGGAAATTAAAGTTGCAGCTGGAATTAACGTTGCTCAACGGCTGACTTTAAAACAGGAGGTTAGCCTGAATTATCCAAGTAGGACTGATATAATCACAAGGTTCCTTATAAATGGAAGGGGGAATGTAACGGAACCAGAGAGATGGCAGTGTGAAGACTCAGCCTGACACTATGGGCTTTGAAGATGGAGAAAGAGAACATGAACCAAGGAACGAGGGTGGCTCCCAGAAGCTGGAAGGGGTAGGAAGCCAGATTCTCCCCTAAAGCCTACAGAAAAAAATGCAGCCCTGATAACACCCTTACTTTTAGATCAGTGAGGCCCATGCAGAGTACTCTACCCTATGAACACAGGGGTGTTCAGGCTGGCAGTCTATCTGGGAACAGGTACTGTTTGCTGGGTACTGTTCCTGCCAGTCCTTTTGGACAGCTTTCCCCCAGCCCTGGGGATTCCTCACACCCACTCTGCTGACTACTCAAGGTGGCTGGACCCTGTACAGACCTCGGGGCTTCTCTGTGCACTTCTCTCTTCTCTGCTCTGCGTGCCATGAGTGCGGGCCACCTTGCTCTCCTTGGACTCTCAGCTCTCCTTCCCAAATAAGGCAGCCCACTGGGCTCTGCTTATGCTTAATTACTTATTCTTCTATATGCATTTTATGATTACCTTATCTAACCCCAGAAAAATATCTGAAGGTAATTTTATTGGGATCAAGTTAAACTTATAAATTAACTTAGGAAGAACTGACATCTTGATCATATTGAATGTTTATACTTAATAGTAACAAGATGTGACTTTTCTGTTGGTGAAGTATGTTCCTATGTCTCTGGAATGTTTTGTAGTTCTCATATAAGTTTTACACAGTTTTTATTATGTTCATACCTAAATTGATCCATCCACCATCCTCTCCTGCAACAATCCAGTTGTAAATTGTGCCTTCCCTCCCATTATGTCTTTAAATTCTTTCTGTACATTGATTTCATATCGTGCTTCTTTATAAATATTTCCCCTATCCATAGCAGCTGTTCTATTCTTTGGGGATTTCCAGACGGATGTTCCTTCCCATTAGCTGGAAACAGAGATGCTTGCCCAAGCCTTATACTCCCTAGCGCTTTCTCTTACCCAGCTGCTCGGGCGGGCACCTCCAGCATGGTATTGAATAGTACAGTGGAGCACAGGCAGCTTGGTTTTGTCCCTACTGGTTGAAATGTCTACACACTTACCTGCTAAGACGCTGTTCAGGCCAAGTGTTTGTGTGCTCGAGGGTGTCACCACAACCTCAAGGGCTGAGGCTGGCCCACCACCCTCTGTGCTCCCTGAAGCCCCTTACTGGGTTTCCAAGGACTTTTCCAGTTGTTTAAAAATTGGAGTCTGTGGTGCCACCTCTGTTTTACCAGGTGTCCTCCGGTCTGTCTGCTAAGGTTTCCCTTTCCTCTGTTTCTGATTCTTAGGGCCAGCAGCACTGCCTTCCTTCCTAGCTACACTCCTTGGGGCTACAGTGCAGGTCTCACCTGCTGGTGTGGCCTGGCTGCTCCTTTCCCAGGCCTTCCTGGAAGAGGTCCTGCTGCTCACTGGCCTGAGCATCGCCTGTGGGTGTTCCTCTGCTGTCCCTGCTGCTCTCTGTATTTATTTTCTAAAGTCATTTGAGGACATTAAAAAACAACAACAAAAAAACCCCCACTGCTTCCATCTTGCTCGAATGGGGATTCTGAAGAACTCTAAACAGAGTACCAAGACGAGATCTGAGATTTGGAAGATTCAGATGTGGCCTCTTGAGAGGAACATATGTGGCACAGAGAAGACTGGAGGCAGCAATACCTGGTGGGCTGGTACTTGAGAAACAAGAAGGGCCTGAATTAGGCAAGGTAACAAAGAGGAGAGGACCAAGCCCAGAAAGATTCAGGCGGTACACTGACTGCCATGGGGCAGGAAACAAGAGGGGAGTCCCGGATGGTGTACTGGCCTTCCAGCCAGGCGACTGGCTGTGGGAGAGGCGTCCCACCAGATTATGGAGTAGCAGGAAGAGGACAGGTGCCCTCCACAAGCTTAAATGCACTCAAGTCGGGGGTCCAATGAGAGATCGCCCATGAATACGTGACCTATCACACCTTCATCTTCCATTTGTGAACTTTCAAAGCCTACTGTGGCAAACTGAAAACCACCACCCATCTTTTCTCTGTGTGTGATTACAAATGCCAAGTATCTTCACTGTAACAGTTTTCCTTGGACTTGGCTTCTGTGTTACTGCCTCTTCTGGGTCATCCTTTGAGTTTTAAATTTCCCCTTCAACATTCCTATTGCTTTTGTGACAGGTATACCTCAGCTATGATTTTGGTCTTTTACCTGAATCTGTCTAAAAGTCAGTTTTTTCCTCTTGGTGTTACATTATTATTTGCATCCTGCTGACTGTCAGACATCTAAGATGCAGCACAAATTCCTTTTGTGAAGATTTTTTATTAAGGTCACTTTTTTTTCAAAGTAGTCTGTGGGGCAAATGCTTTAAATCTACCTTGAGTGTTTAATACTAATACAAAAAATTATGACACTTACAGTAAGTAAGATTTACATGGTACATACCATGTGCTCAGTACTGTTGTTAAGATTTTCACATGCAATAGCTCACATAATCCTCACAATCATTTTATGAGAAAGGAACTACATTATTCCCATTCTACAGAAAAGGAGATTGAGGCAGAGAGATTAAGTGACTTGCTCAGATTGAAGGCTGGTAGGTAGATCCTGTCCAGACTTCCCGAATCAGATCAGAGTAGGGAGTATCTTGGGAATTTGCAGTTTTTAAAAGTGTCCCCCTCCCTACCAAAATAAAATAAGTCTCCCCACATGATTTTTTTGCATACTCAAGTTTGAGACTCCCTAAACTAGGCATAAACTAACCCCCCAGTTCCCAAAGCATCTCTCATATACTTCCCTCACTCAGCCATGTTCACTGCACTTCTGACTGAACCCCACTTATCGGGTGGTGACACCACTCAGGTTTCTACCTGGCCACACGCATAAGGTCGGAATGGGATAAAACCACAGGCCTATATCATTCTGTGAAGGAGGAAACCCAAGCCCAGAGAGAGCTGAGGCGAGCTGTCTCCAGTTCATGGAAGTGCTGGCCGAGAACCTGTGGTCTCCCGCCTCTCCAGCAGAGTTCACTTCCATTATCAATGCTTAAGACTTCCCACATCATAGGATACAACAGGATACCGCTCGCAGGGGCCAGGTGATTTTACTTTGCCTGGTTAAAGATGCCACAAATACCACTGTGAACACTGTGCTATATTTGGATGCAGTGTCCAAAACCTTTATATTGGTAGAAAACAATCTAAGACAATTCCTATGGCTTAATCTAGCAGGAATGATTTGTTCAAAGCTCATGGTTCATAGGCTGTTGAGGACAGGTCACTCTGACGAAGCTCGTCTCGAGTTTCTCTTCACGGATGTCAGAACTCTCTCATGGACACCCACCAGGTTGGGATCAGAATAGAGCCTGTCTTCTACTCCGTGGTGGAAGCCGGGGGCCACAGCTGTCGTCTCCCCCAGCTGAACTGCAGCCTCTTCCACATGCTTTCATTACAACGGCCTTTGTCCCTTTTGGTCTCCAAAGTGTCCCCTGTGCATTTCCAAGGTAACCATCTGCCTGTGCTTGACCCTCCCCCAGCTCTCAACATAGCCTTGCTTTGTTAACATTTCTTTGCTCCTCCATATTTGCCTCTTTAAGAGCACCTTTCTCCCTAAGCCTCATCCATCAGAAAAAAACCTTACAACATTCCACTGCTGAGAAACCTCTGAGGACTCCTCACTGCTTAGAGAATAAAGCCCAAACTCTCCAGCATGGGATACGAGCCTTCGTCTTCTGGCGTCAGTAAACCAGTCCTGCTCAGTCTCAGGTCTCCTCCCCACTGCTCCTGAGGCCATTCATCCTTCCTGCCTCTCATTCTCTTTCTCCATGGCTCTGTGGAAAATGATCCCTTTGCCTGACTCTCTGCCTGGTGAAGCATTATTCGTTTAAAATTCAGCTCAAACGTCACTGTTCTATTGCAATAGAATGTAAGCTCATTCTTTACTTTATTAAAGCATTTATGGAGTCAGTGTGACATGCCAGGCTCTAAGCTAAATTCCAAGGAGGTAGAAATGAATGCTGTAGAAATACTCTGATTTCAAGAGCCCATTTTGTGCTAGAAAAGCAGAATCTTATGCTCTTGATGTGTAACATTTAAAAGCCATATAAAAAAGTCCCTCTCTATAGAATGTGGTATTTCTTTATGTAAACTCATCATATCAGCAGGACATGAAAAGTAGACAGAGTATTTGTAGTATATTTAAAAAAACTAGTGTAATAATACATTCTCAGCTCAAACATCTATTTTCCTTTTCCAGTTCTTCTGGAACTGTTCATCCCTAGTAAACGTAATAATAAAAATTCACTCTACCATCCAACAATGACAGAACGAGTCTGCTTTTGTAGACAACATAATCGACTTTTCCTATGGGAACGGTCTCGACGGTATGTACACTAACTTCCCCCCAGCATGCAAGGAGAAAACTCTGGAACCCACAAGTTTTCAAAGATTCACCATCTATACACACAGTGCTGGCCATCCTCTGAAGAACATTCGGTGTTCTCCGCACTCACGTGCAAGAGTGTTCTCTAACAAAAACGGGCAACAAAAGCATAGTTCACTGCTGTAACCTCTAGGCATTTATGAAGCCCAAGGATACCGCATACAAGTTTTAGCAAGGAGCTCTGACAAGTTTTAAATATGTCAGAGACTGCATGCATCTTCCTAGGGAATTTTGGTAAGATACTCTTAACTCAGTCTATTCGGTTGTAGAATTTTTTACATCTGCCCTATTCCTCAACAGTAAAATAACAATTTTATTGTTCTGTTTTGGGAATCAAATTTGACGGCTTTGGGACCAAAGATGAATGCTAACTATATAATTGTGAAGAAGTTTACATTTCTCAGGAAAGCTTCAGGCATCCTTTCACTGTGAACACACCAAACAGCTATCTTCCTGTGTGGAACAACTAGCAGGTGACAGCTAAGTTTACCATCAGCCATCATCTGGGCTATTTGTGCTTACACACTGAATTTAGATGCATTCTAACAGTTTCTCAGGAAGAGCAAACCACAGACACTTAGCAGTAAACTAAAATGCCAAAACATGAGATTCTCATTTCTCATGTAAAATGGCCCCAGGTGTGTACATTGCACTGTGCTTAGGAAGTTATTTACAATATAGGGCTCTCTTTGGTAGCATACTCTGCAGAAGGAACTGCTTCACAACGAGTTTGTGGGAGAAAACGAGTCTCTCCTTAAGCTCAGTGTTTGTCCTTTGCTAATAGTTCTAGCTCTTTTAAAATAGCCAAGATTTCAACCAGTTGAGTAGCTGCCACCTTCTTATTAAACTTTAATAAGCTAAGCTTTTTAAGCCACATAAAAATTTCATCAAGTGTTTCTCAACCTTAGGAAAGACAGAAGGAGGGAAAAAGGTCAGAACATCACTTTCCGCCACAGCAGCGTCTGGAGAGGCCATGGAAGCCTGTGCGCAGTCAGCCGCAAAGCAGCGCTGGGGAGCAAGCTCCCGTTTGCTGCCTGCACCAGATGGTGGCTGCGCGGACTCCTTCCTCACACACAGGCCCCATGCTGGGTGCTAATTAAAGCCCTGCCGTCAAATAGCAGGCTCCTGGGACAAACCATTTGCTTTCTTCCAAAGTCCTCCGGATGCGTTATATACACCGCTGTTACAGGGTTTTCTTGTCAAGAACACCATTTCATTTCAGGGCGACTCTTGATCATTTCACTTTTAGTATTTCATAATGGCAAGATATTTTTTAAAAATCTTAATTTTTATAAAGAAGTACACCCTGCTACTTAGATGAAGTCAGTAACAGAAGGGACAGATAAGAGTTCAAAGAGGTGACTTATGTCTGAGAAACAAGAATCAGAGCAGGAAGAAACTGGCAAGCAACTAAGCCTTGCGGTATTATTTATTTTTAAAAATCACGTTCATGTATTAAGAATTTAAATTTAAAAATGAAATCCACACCACTGAAAAAACAGTACTGTTGACAACACTTAACGCTGTACTATTTTCTTCAAGAAGTTAAAGAACTTGAGCTGTTTTCTTCACATATCACTAGAATTTCTTGCCAGCTACTGATGATAAACATACAAATGCTGTCACTTCGTTAGTGCTGGTCTGACTATATCCCTCCATTTCATCAGAACTTAATTTCACATCTATTCACTTTGTCAAAAATCTCATAAAATTGGTACATTCTGTTTCAAGGCAGTAAATTTGATTTCATAAATGTACATATGATCATTTTTTCTACAAAGGTGGCATATTTTTAAATCAGTTAACATTTTCACCTCATGTTCCTTTATTGCTTCAATCACCTACTTGCAAGTCAATTATCCCACGAGACAGTCTGAGGACTTTCAGTTCTGCCGTAATATAGGGCCAAGTCCCCAGGTCCACCTTACCCCTAAAAACCCCTGGACACTGCACAGCAGGAAGAGCACGGAGCCCTGAAAGCTGGAAAGCAGAGTGGGCCACCCAGGGACCTGGTGACTTGATGACGACGAGGTGGCAAGCTCCCTGGGCCTCCTCACAGCCTCTTGTATGCTCCAGACAACGTGCCTCAGCAGCCTCCAATCCGGAGCTGCCAACAGGAGCAGACCAACCAGCCAACAAGTCAAGCTGCTCTCCCAGCCCAAGTACAGGAAGAATGGCCTACACCTGACCTACTCCAGCCAAATGCAACGGAAAAACTGCAACCCTCCTCTCAACAATTTCAGTGATGCCCAGTGGGAAGGTGATCTTTCCATCCACCTCCTCTCAGAAGCAAGCTCAGCACACTGACCTAAATGATATCTAGGAACACTTCACCAACTGAGGAACACACGTTTTCTTGAAACACCCCTGGGACATTCACAAAGATGACCATGCACTGGGTCATAAAACAGACCTCGGCAAATCATGAAATCATACAAAACTGAAATCATAGCATATTTCTATGATCACCATGGAATCAAACTATAAATCAGCAATACTAAGATAACAGTAAAATCTCCAAACAACTGGAAACTAAACAACATAGTTTTAAATACATGCATCAAAGAGGAAGCCTCGAAAGAAAAATTACATAAAACTCAATGAAAATGAAAATGAAAATACAGGATATCAAGGTATGTAGGGCACAGCTAAAGTAGTGCTGAGGAGAATTTACATTAAAAAAAAAGAAAAGGTTTCAAACAAATAATCTAAGCTCCTATCTTTAAAACTGAAATGAAAAAAAAGCTGGTTCTTCTAAATAAAATGAGAATCGCAAAATTTCTAGCAAGACTGACAAAAAGATACAAATCACTAACATCAGGAATGAACTACAGAGATGGCGGCCATTAAAAGGAGAGCAAAGGAACAGCTTTTTGCTCTTAACTTTGACAACATCTAAAACACGGGCCAATTCCTCAAAACCCACACATTTCCAAAATTCAACAAAGATGAAATAGACAACCTGAATAGTCTTTTAACAACAGAAGAAATCAAACTTTTACAACTCCCTTCCCCTGAACCATGGCCTAGTATCTCTCACAAACTTAGATTAAAAAATCTGCAACAAAGTATTAGCTGACTGAATCCAGCAATGCACAAAAAATACACACCATGAGCAAGTGTGATTTACTACAGGTATGCAAGGCTAGACCAAGTAGACCAAGTGTGGTTTATTCTAGCTAGCCAAGTCCGGTTCAGTATTCCAAAACCAACAAATGCAATCCAATGTCAACAGGCTAAAGAATAAAACAAAAAAATCTTATGATCCTATCAATTGATGCATAAAAACATTTCATAAAATCCAATACCCATTTGTGATAATAACTCTCAGTTAACTAGGAACAGAGAGAAACTTCTTCAACTTAGTAAAAAACATCTAGAAAACATGACAGCTAACAATACACTTAAGGAAGACTGAATCTTTTCCTGTAAAATTGGGCACAGGCAAGGATGCCCACTCTCACCACTGTTACTAAACATAGTACTGGAAGTTCTAGCCACTGCAATAAGGCAAGAAAAAGAAATAAGGCACAGAGATTGGAAAGGAAGAAATAAAATGGTCCCTATTTGCAGATAACATGATTGTCTATGCAGAAAATGCTGAGCCACCGAAAGTAATAAGTGCATTTATCAAGGCTGCAGAATGCAAAATTAACACACACACAAAACACATTTTGATATATTAACAATGAACATGTAGAACTTGAAATTAAAAACATATCTGCAGTCCATTTACCTTTATGTTATCATTTATAGCCATTCCAAAGAAAATGGAATACTCAGGTTTAAACCTAAAACATGTACAGGTTCTGTATGCTGAAAACTATAAAGTGCTGATGAAAAAATTTAAAAAACCTAAATAAATGGAAAAACATACAAAGTTCATGAACTGGAAGATTCAACATAGTAAATACATCAATTTTCCCCTAAAACATCTACTGGTATAATGTGTTCATATCAAAATCCCAGCAAAGTTTTGTTTGTATTTTTTTACAGAGATACAGACAAGCCTTCTCTACAATTTATATGGAAAATCTCTGGGGCCTAAAATAGGTAAAACAACCTTGAAAAATATAAAGTGGGAGTTACATAGTAATCAAGATAGTATGGACAGAGGGGTAGACACATAGATTGGTGGATAGAATAAAAATACCCAGAAAAGGCCCAACTGAGTTTTGACAAAGGTGCAATACTAGACACACACAAGCAAAAAATGAACCTAAACCTAAACCTCACATTTTATATATGAAAATTAATTCAAAATGGATCATGGACTTAATGTAAAGCCACAAAATTTTTAGGAAAAAAACAATCTTTGGAATCCAGGCAGAGGGCTAGGCAAAGAGTTTTAGACTTGACAGCAAAAGCTTGATTCACAGAAGGAAAACTGATAAATTAAACCTTATCAAAATAAAACATTTCTGCTATTCAAAAGATCTGTTAAAAGGTTGAAAAGACAAGACACAAACTGGGAGAAAACATTTGCAAATTGCAATTGTGATGAAGAACTTGTATCTAGAATGTATCAAGAATTCTCAAGACTCAACAGTAAAAAGACAATCAGTTCAGGTAGAAAATAGGTGAGACACGAACAGACATTTCACTGAAGGGGATACACAGGTGGTAAATAAGCACGAGAAAAGACATTCAACATCAGTAGCCAGTACAACAATGCATGTTAACACCACGAAAGAGATGTTACTGCATACCTATGAGAATGGCTAAATTAAAAAACAGTGACACCACCAAATGCTGTCAAGGATGCAGAGGAACTGGATCAGATACATTCCTAGTGGGTATGTAAAAGAGTACAGCCACTTGGGGAAAATGTACAGCAGTTTCTTACAAATGTGCTTACCATTATAACCCAGAATTCACACTCTCAAAACAATTATCCCAGTTAACGAAACTCATGTTAACACAGAAACCTATACACAAATATTTAGTCACTTTATTTAAGACAGCTACAAACTATAAACAAACTGGTTAACTGAAGGGTGGTATACCCAAGCCACAGAATACTGCTCTGCAAGAAAAAGGAATAAACTATTGATACACACAACTTGGAAGATCTCAAGGAATTTATGTTAGGTGAAGATATCCAAACTCTAGAGGTTGAGTACTATATGATTCCATTTACACAGCATTCTTGAAATGATGGAACTATAGAGGGGAATAGGATAGTGGTAGTCAGAGGTTAGTAAGGCGGGGTAGGAGGGAGTGGTTATGGTATAGAAGAGTAGCAGAAGGGTCCTTATGAGTGAACTGTTCTGCATCTTGACTGTGGTGGTGGTTGTCTGAAATTACACACACACGAGTACAAGTTAAATTTGAGGAATCTGAGTAAGATCAGCATGTTAGATCAATACTGATATGCTCATTATGATCTTTATTTATGTTATGCAAGATTTTACCCTGGAGGAAATGCATGAAGGGTATATGGGATCTCTTTCTATTATTTCTTACAAATGCATGTGAATCTACAATTACCTCAAAATAAAAAGTTTAACAAATGTAAATGACTGGTATTCCTAACAAAAATGCATATAAGCTGGATCTAATCATGAAGGATCAACCATTAGACAAACTCAAATATACAACAACTGGCCTGTACTCTTCATAAATGTCAGTGTCATGAAGCAGATTAAGAAAGACATGACAATTGAATTACAACAAGCAATCTAATTGGATCAAACCAGGGTTTTCTTTACTATATGGACATTAATAAGACAATTTCACACAACTTAGAAGGTCTTTAGATCACATAATGGTATTGTATTGACGTTAATTTCCTGATTTCGGTAATCATGCTATGGTTGTTTAAGAGAATGTTCTTGCTTTTAGAAAAAAACACAATGAAGTATTTAAGGGTACAGAGACTTCACATCTCAAACTTAATCTCAAATGGTTAAAAAAAAGTATATACACACAGGAAAGGAAGCATGACAAAATGTTAACAGCTGGGGAATCTGGTTAAGAGAATACTTTATACTATTCTTGTAACTTGTATAAGTCTGAAATTATAAATAATAAAAGTTATAATAAAAATTTTTTTAAGTCCAGAGGATACTGTATAGAGCCCAGCACAGAAATGGTCAATAAATTAGTTTTCAGGTATTTTATACTGATTTTCAGATGAAGAAGTAAGTTGAGAAGCTAAATACACTGTCTAAGTGGGACTCTGGCTAATTTGTGTTAAGGCTGGGATGTGACCTCAGGTCTGTTTCATACCAAAGTCTGTGCTCCTTTCATTAGAATGAGGAAAGATGAAAATTTCAACTCCCCCCTCGGGGAGTTGGACATCCTCTGTTTAAGGAGGAAATGGCATTATATAAAAATTGGTTTCAAACCACTTTCCAAACAGTTCGCCCCTTCGTTTCCTATGAGAAAAGCCTAGGCCTGGGCCTGCAATCTAACACCTTGACCCCAGGCCCAGGGTGGATATTTTGTCTACTGCACATCAAGAACGAAGCAACAGACTCCCCATCTGCAGGCTCTCCACTGCACAGCCAGCATATACTCTCCTTCCTGTGTCTTCATTCATTTGCCCAAAACCCACTGAACATTTTGGCTGTGCTGGTCATGGAATTTCTAGGATGACTATCTAGACATGTCTCTTCCACTGGTCCTTCTCCACCTCACTATCACTCCATGGCTATGCTTAGATAGGACAGGTAATTTATTTTTAATTATTTTTTTTCTGAATAGATAATACATAGTTCAAAATTCACATTGGAAAAAAATTCACACAGAAAAAGGGGTGTCTAGTGAAATCTCCCTCTTTAATCTGCCCAGCTCCCCTCACCACTGACAACCAATACTGCTGGTTTAAAAAAATGCAACTTTGTGATATTTCTTCAAATTACTAGTTAGCTAATCATGTTATAATATTAAGCTGACCACCTACTTAGAATATTCCAAGTGATCACTATAAATGAAATGATTTCCCTACTTAGGTATTTAAGATTTCCTTAAAATACTTGTGTAGATGTTTTCAACATGTTAAAATGACTGAGGGTTAAAATTTTTTTGAAGAAAAAATACTTGTATTATGTATGACCACAACAGACATCTATGAATTATGGCTGGTAAGCATCAATTACTACAGAGCACAGCTCACCTGGTTCCTGTCGCGTGCATGTGTATACCTGATCTTCTGAATGAAGTAGAATATGAGCCAAGCTGAAGAAATAATCATCAAGACAATAAAGGATATTGACACGAAGACTAGAGAGCCTCTGCTGAAGTTCTTTGGTGGCATTCGAGTTCCAACAGCTATTGTCATTTGTACAGAGATGTTTTTCTCCAGGTAACTCAAAATATCCTTACCCCTCAATTCTGTAATCATGACAGCAATAATATCTCCAGTGCCTGTAATGTAAAATAAATATATATACTCAAGTGACATTTAAAATTAATATGTAAAAATGCTACTTAGAAAAACTAATACAATTTTTGCTAATGACCAGGGTTTGCAAATTCAGCTTTTCAATGGAAACGAAAGTTGGCACCAAGTGGGAACAGGAATTTGTTGTGTAGTACTTACGACTTAAAAACAGACTGAAAGCATAACATGAATACAGTGTTTAGAGCCATATTAACCTGTCTTATAACTATAATTAAAGAACAGATTATTAAATCAGCCAAATGTGACAACAGAGAGTACAAACATGATCTTATACAGCAATAGAAATCCAATAAAATCATGGCAGTTTCTCACTATAAAACATTTTCCACCTTTAAATGCTCTTTAGAAAGTCTCAACTCCTTAAGAGAAAAACACTGTTATTTACAGTACAACAACTAGTACTTTTTGTATTAGTCATTCTTAGGAATGTTTATGGAGCACCTACTGTGTGTAGAACTAGCCCAAGGAATAGAAAGCAGTACAGGGTGTGCAGTTTTATAATTTCACTGACTTGGGACACAAACCCAGTAACAGAGTCCCAACAGTGAAATACCAAATGGTGGCATCTGTTATTAACAATTGGAACTAACTCTGGTCCTGTGTCTAGACATGACTGGAAGAAGGTTCCTTTCTGGTTTACCAGAACCCTTCTGGAAACCAAACTCTCACTGAAACACGTCCAAGCTTCAACACTCTTGACTAGCTTGGCATCAAAATACTTCCAGATTCTCAGCTGCCCAAAGGTTCCACCATAGCCACAGTCCACTGACAGTAACCCTAAGGATGTTCTCAAGTTGCTCTCAGGGTCATCTAGTTCTCCCGCCCACGTAACTTACAGAAGCAGTCACCCGGAAAAGGCAAGTGCCTTTCCTTAAGCATTTATTTGCTGTCCCTTTCCTCCTCCACAGAGGAAATACTTTCCCACTTCAAGTAAAAAGGGAATCCTTTCTACCAGAAAACTAGCTGTCAGTGCTGAAGCAGTGATAAAGTTGCATATTTGCAATTTTATCATGTGCCTTCTTCAAGGAGCCTGTAAGACTCTGGGGATCAGAGGAGGCAGAACATTTCATTTTGAGAAAAAAGAGCAAATTATAACCACTACTTCATATCTGAGTAAGGATTGTGCATGTATAAATGTAAACCACCAAAACAAAATGAGCAAACCCCTCAAAACTTGCCTTTTTAAAGGCTTTTTCAGTGGAATGATACTAAATGTTTGGTTTATGTTTTTAATTTACAATACTTAGCTAAAAAGACTATCCTTACATCAACTGCAGTCAAAAGACCATATGCAACTGAAAAGAAATTCAGTAATTACAAGGATTTCATAACAAATTTAACCCAGTGGAACATATAATTTTGTATTACCTTATTCAAAATTGTGCCAGCCACTTTGTCAGAACGGCAGTTTATCAGAATACTGATTAAAAACCCCCAAACAAAAAGAAAACTGCAAAATTAAAGCAACAGTTAACATCTAGTCATCTTTCTGAGATAAGAGTTCTGATCAGCAAGTTAGAGAAGATCATATAATCATGCTAAGTCATTTTAAATTTCCATTCAGAAACCTTAGGTTTGTGCTTTAGAAATGTTCAACAGGTAAGGAGCTGTGGAATGAGATACCAGGTATGGCTATAAAGTAACTGAGACGGATCCCACAAACGACACATGACAATCAGTCTCATTGCTTTATAATCACACCAGGTACACATGATTTTAGAAAGCAGTTCGGAGGCTCCCTCTTGAAGACTCAAGCTGGAAAAGGAGCAGGGAGAGCTGCACAGTGGCCAGGGGAACCAATCACGCAATGTCATTCATTCAGAGACACTAAACGTGCACTGCCTCGTATCAACTGCAAAGCTGTCTGGGAAAAGAAGCACTTGATTACATCAACCACCCATTTAATGGTATTTATTGAGCACATACTATGATCACATTCACCTTCCAAACGTAGTGGAAAATCACCTGCTGTGAAATAAAAGAAAATGTAAATGTTGGTCTCTGCCCCTGGTTCCTGGAACAAAGCTCCTAAAACCCTTGCGATTTCATAAGTGAGAAGTGCACTAGGAGCATCTTTAGTCTGTTATTTGGTCTGTGCCCTTGGTTCTTGACATACAGCTCCTAAAGCCTTTGGAATTTCAGGGTAAGAGGAGTGCCTTTGGTTTTAATGAGGTGACTCCTGGTGGGCTCCTGGACAGGGACTGATCACCAGGAAGACCAGGCCATGATGAGAAGCTTGGAACTTCCCGCCACACCGCCATCCTCTGGGGGCCCAGCAGGGACTGCAGACTGAGTTAATGACTGCTCATGCCTACGCAGCAAAGCCTCCATAAAAATCCCAGTAGCGTGTGGTCCAGATATCTTCCGGGCTGGTCACCATGGAGGGCACTGGGAGGGTAACAACCCGCATTCTTTGCCCTATGAACCTCTTCATCTGGCTGTTCACCTGTATCCTTTAGCAGATCCTCCTTTATAATAAACACTTAACATAAATAAAAATATTTATAATGGAAGTAAATGGAAGTGTTTCCCTGAGCTTTGTGAGCCATTCTAACAGTTTCAAAGCCAAGGAAGGGATAATGGGAACCTTGATTTATAGCTGGTTGGTCAGAAGCACAGGTGACAATCTGGGATTTGCAATCAGATTCTGAAGGGGTCAGGTGAGTCTTGTGGGACTGGGCCCTTAACTTAGGGGATCTGAGGCTCTCTCCACACAGTGTCAGAATTGAACTGAGTTAACAGGACACCCAGCTGGTATTGCTAAGAACTGCTTGGTGTAGGGAAAACCCACACACATTTGGTGAACAGAAGTGTCTGAAAGTGTTCTGTGCAAGGAGTAAAGGAGACACAACAAAGGAGTTATTTTTCCTTATACCTGCTCTTGATTACATGAAAATGGCATCTACCCTCAAAGGGTGAAGGAGAAGCTTAAAGGGTCTAGAGACAGGAGCTAAACACAGACAGTCTTGCGAGTACAAAGGAGCCAGAAGAGGGACAGGAAACAGACAGAGGTGCTGCTGGTCAGGCAGAATGGAGAACAATTACAGCAGGTCACACCCAGCAGAGGGGCTAGGTTCTTAACCATGTCAGGACATAAATCACTTAGATAATCTGATGATAGGGGAGCTTCCTAGAAGAAAACACCACCCTCCATCCCCATTTCAGGAGAGGTCCAGGGACCTCCTCATTCCCCACCCCTAAAGCTTATCTGGGCAACAGACCCCGATGTAAGTATCTCTCCAATATGACTTTTTAAGACATGAGAAGCCTTGGTCCAGCTTTGCACCCAAAGAAAACATAAGTCTCAGGATAAAACCAGGGTTAGATCAGGTAAGAGTTAAGGACAAATGAGACTATACTGATGTAAACACTCAAGGAGAGCTGACAAATATTTGGCAGCCCCACCACCAGTCCCACACCCTAAGCCCTTGGCAAGCATAGATAAATCATGGATATGGCCTCAGAGTCCCATGTATTTATGTCAATATACCTGCCAGCCAGGACTGATTTCCCAGGGATGGTGATTAAGTAAAAAACGAGTCATGATCCTTGTTTTCACCTCTGTTCTTGAAAACCTCCTCCACTGTTATTCTTTGTGAATCTTTGCTTTCACTGCTTCATTGTGGCTACTTTAATGAACAATTCTATTCTTTCTCCTTTTATTCTAAGAATTTTCAAACCTACAAACAATTTCTATACCATACGAACATGCATACGCTTTCTGTTTGGGTTTGTTAACTGGTAGCCTTTTACCTTTTCCACTTTTCTTACCTTTTCTATATTTATTTTTGCTGAACCAATTGAGAGTAAACTGCAAACATGACATTGCTTCCTTAAATACTTCAGCATTACCTCCTAAGAACAGGGACTCAATTTATCACTCTCAAGAGCTTGACCTCAGATACAATGCAGTTCCCATAACATATGGTCCATATTCCAATCCCTCTGCCCGGCTCTTATGATGATGTTCAGAACTGTCCAGTTCAGTGCCCAGGACCCAAGCAGGCCTGTGAACACCGTGTTCTGTAGTCTCCTCTGATCTAAAGCAGTCACTTTCGGTTGTTGGTGACATTAAAACCTTTTGATGAGCTCAAGCCATATGTTTGAAAAATGTCCTTCAAGATTTGTCTGTTTGCTCACAATTCGATCTCCAAAGACATTTTCGGTGAGGATGCTACATAGTAAATGCTGTCCATGTGCCACATCTCAGAAAGCACGTGTCGGGTTTTCCCTCTTCTGGAGACAGCAGCAAACTCTGTCCCTTGGCTGTCTGGTTATCTCCTTTCCTCATTTTAATTAATAAGCAATCTGCAGGTGGCGCTTTCAGAATGCCCAGTCCCCAAAAAGCTTTTGTTCAGTGCTCTGGGCACCACTTATGCTGGCCTGAATCAGTTACTACTATAGTGTTTGCAAAATGCTATCATTTGTTCTACATTTTGTAAGGTGGTTTTGTAATCAGAAGCATTAATATTTTTCCTATGTATCTTTTTTTTCTCATTAAAAAAACAGAACTGCAATTTTTCTGTAAAAATGGGTCTCGCCACCCCCCAGCAATTCTATTTTTTAGTGGGGAAAAAAAGACAAGTGGAAAAATATGGTAATGCTGCTATTATCCTGACTAAAATCTTTTTCAGGGGCCAACATATGGAACCTAACAATTAATCCCCTTTGGGCTCTGGAGCCGGAATGTCTAGGTCCAAATCCCAGCACTGTCCTCCATCTCTCAGGGCTTCATTTCTTCTTTCAAGAAATAAGCTGTTACCTGCAGGCCCCATGGCAGATACTCAGGAAATGCTACTGCTTACTGAGCAAATCTTACCTGTGTTAATATTAGTCATAGAAAGTACAGGAAGGCAGTCTTGGGAGGAAACCCCAAAGCCCCACTGCCAGCACTCTGGAACTCTTATTCTCTCTCCAATCCCTCCCCACCACCTTGGGAAGCACTCGGGTACCTGCTGACCAATGTGATCTCCTGGCTTCCATGAGGATTCAGGCTCAGCTCAGGGACACCCCCCACCACACACACCCATTGGGAAGCATTGGCAATCCTCCCGCCCAGGGACTCTCAGAGCAAGCCCAGTTCTGCTGGACAGCTGATGCTTTAACCCTAGGAAGGCGGGTCCAGGAAGGCAGCAGCAGATGAGCTGTCAGAGGCACTAGGGCACGGTGGAGAGAGATGCTTTAACTGTGAGCTTTTCTACTATAAGCTTACCTATATTTTTAAAGAAAACAGCATCCCTGTGCAAATCCCATTTTGCAGAGGTTTTATTTCTTAGCAGATGAATTTGTCTGTTAGGTCTAATCAATTTTGAAAGTGTTAAGGAATTTTAAAGCTGCTGGATCACTTAGGAAACTTCCCATAAAAATGAGTTTGGGGAGATGAAGTACTCCCATAGTATGGGTCCATAATGAACTTCCATGCCTTCTGGTAGGTCACTATAGATGGCTTGAGAGTGATTCCTACAGAATTCAATGCCCTATTTACATGCAAAGCAGAACACCAGACACTTGAAGGGAAGGAGGTTAGAATAGCTGTAAAGCTCTAGAACAGCTCCTGCTGAGGGAGGGTGGGTGCAGTGCGGGGACTCCCTGGGGCCCTGTCAGGAGCCCCAGCCGGCTGGCCTGGCCTCGGTGAGTCTGCTCACTCCAGTCCCAGCCTCCGCTTCACTCTTGCTTCCAATGACTTCATCTGAGTTCTCCTCGAATGACTACCCTCTTCACTTCTTCAAAACTAGTGCTCATTCTTTTCTTCACTAACCCCTTTAAAGAATCAAGGGAAAAATAAAAGATATGCTACTTTCTTTTATGAAATGAATACAGCAATAATTCTGAGAGGCAGATGAAAGGTCACACCAATTAGACTCCCTGCTGAGTCTTGTCCGTGGTTTATCGAAAACATACATTTGTCACGTCACTCTATTCAAAGCCTTTGATGTGTCCTTTCTGTCAGCTAAATAAAGTCCAAACTCCTTAACCTGACATTCAAGGCACTGGGGGGCCGATGGGCCTGAGGGTAACTGACGGTCGTGTGACGGCAGACATGCCCTACTGACCACATGAAACTGCTGGTCAGAGTGACTGAACCAGCAGCTCATGTGGTTCACATCGAATGGAGGGGTAAAACCAGAGGAGGACGACTGGGAGAAATGGAGACAGGGTTCAAGGAGCTGGAAGCCTCAACAAAACCAAAGACAGGAGGAGAGAAGGGGAAGCAGCAGTGGTAAGAGAATAGGACACTGGAGTTGAGACTCAAGAGGTGGAACAAATCCAAGAGATGAGGAGGCCCAGGGGAGCGACCATGGGAACAGGCTCCCAGAGAAGCAGAGGGTCTAAGCGCCTGCGGAAGGGTTCTTAGGGTACGTGTCACTCTCCGTGATTGTGACGACAGGAGGGCCACGAGTGGGTAAGTAAGCCAGGAGTTAAGACCTCTGATAAATGTGGGAACTGAATGTCTCTGACACGGAGGGACATGGGGTGTGGAGCATGACAATGAGGTGAAGTTCTGTTGTAGAGAAACTGTATGAGTTTGAAAGCAGCTGTGCCGACCCGGAAAATCACCAGCACCACTGTGTCCAGTCGGTGCCCACAGAGGTTCACAACGCTGGGGTTCTAAATTGTCCTGGGCTGAAGCTCTCATCTGAATCACCTGCCACAAGGCTGACATTCGGGAGCTCAATGTGTGAGCCACTGAGACTCCACAGTCACTCAGTAACTGCTGGCAATGCGCGGCTGCAGTCCCTCCTCAGACAGGAAAGGTCTGCTGAGAGCCTCACCCCTTATTCCTGGGCAAGTGCTTCCGTCCCACACAGGCCCAAATAGGGCCCAATGCTCAGGCTCCACACAGGGTTCCGCTCTTCTCACACATCCACCCCTGACTGTGTGCACCCACCACATATCTCTCAGGGTGTTTCTTCCACCTGTCATAAAGAGAAAAGATGAGAGGAGCAAACGCCTGCATGGACGGCTTCTTCCATCATGTGAGCAGCTGAAAGGTGATGAGGAGGGCCATCAGCAGAGACACAGAATCTTCTGGTTAAGGGTTCTTAGGGGTCCCCTTCAACATAATACAGAAGCCCCATAAATGACACACTTTTGAGGCATCTACTTCTATCCACGGGTAGTTCTAAGTATAGAAAGGTCTTCCTTATAACTAAAATCTTGACTCCTAAATGCCCAGTTATGGCTCCTGGTTCCTTCCCTGGAGAAGCACTACTGAATAAATAAACTGTCTTTCACTTACTGGTGGTGTAAATACCAGGACACATATGTACTACGAGACAAACATCTCCCTACATCTGAATAGTATATTCACAGGGGTACAGCACAAGCTTTCAGTGCTGTCAGCAGCCATGGCACATGCTGGTGTGTGCTGGGCTCACAGCTGAAGGGTTCTAGGAGTCTGCCCAGGAGTGACCTGAACCATCCCTAAGTCAGGTCTCCACAGCCCCTTGTTACTGATTTTCCGAACCCATGTACAGGTTGAACTGACTTAATGAATACTTCTTTTGGTTGTTATGTATGTTCCAAGATTCATCTAGTTTTGTGTTATTTTCAAGTTGAGATACTTATGTTTTCTTACAAGTTTTGGACAGAAGAAGTTTTTAATGAGTGAAGAAAGGGTAAGTACTGAGCTAGACATCCGTCCAGGGAAGGCTTCTGCTGAGAGGCGTGCACGAGCTTCCACACCAAGCACCAGTGCTCTACAAGCCTTCACATCAGTTACTTAGGTTTGAGAACCTCTAAGTGGGAAGGCTTGGTGAACTAAACAGTTAAGAAAATGGATGGTGCTGGTGGGAGCCAGGTTCTCACTGCTGGAGTGGGAGTTTACAGGTAAGCAAGGGGAGGAGGCTAGAAGTTGACCCATTTGGTCAGGGATTAGAGTTGGAGACATGGTATGAACTTGCTCTTAGCTTTATACAGACAGATGGTTACATACTGCGACACAGATATGCGTATGCAGGGATCAGTGTGCGTGCGCGCGTGCGCATGCGCACACACACACACACACACACACACACACATCCTTGCTCTGTCAGCTGACAAGGTCCAGGAGCAACAAAGCCTCCTTGATACTAACAAGCACACCCAATGCCCAGAGCTTTGTTCCCAGTACATGACAGACAAGGGTCCCTGGGGAAATGGTCGAGGGCAGGACTGGCACAGGATCTGCCTGCAATGAGCCCAGAGCTTATAGTACCAGAGAGGGAAGAAGTCCTCAAAAAGCAAAACCACCAACCAACACCCATGGCAACAGGAGCACGTTGAAGGGCATAAGAGCCAACTGGAAGAGCTACCAACGGCCAGAGTAGGAGCGACCTGAGTGACAAACCAAGCCAAGCGGTGCTGTGCCACAGTGCAGAGTGTGAGGGGAGTGCCCATGAGCCCACACAGCATGAATAAATGACTGGGTACAGTGACAAACAAGGAAGAGAGTGAAATAAGAAAGATAAAATAAATCAGAATAGCTGAATACTAATAGTATTCTGCCTTAAAGAGGGAGGCCTAACTCCTCACCCTAAGTGTGGGCTGTGCATAGTGACCTCCTTCAAAGAGTATCAGATCCCTGAGAGAAAAACACAACTTTCTAGGGGAGAAGCCTTACAAACCCCAACAAACAGCCAGGTGGTCAAGGTCAACATCACAGCGATTCATCAAGTCCTACATAGCAAAGAGTTATCTTGCCCTAAAATACTCCTCAACTCACACCCTGTGAAAGCCCTGAACTGAGGAGCACCAGAAGGCATCAATCAAGGTGTAAGGATCCTCACCAGGCCCTGAAGGCACGCGGTCAGCCTGGCCATACCACCGCTTAGTGACTGACTCGGCTCCTGCGACTGTGAACCCAGGTCATCATCATGTGAACAGCTATCATATAAAAGCTGTCTTCCATCCTGTAACCTAGGGACACGATCTCTCAGCCAGTGCTCTAAGTCTATGCGGATCCTTAATGTATTTTAGCTTCTTCCTCTTCTGCTGCTGGGAGGAAAAAGCGTAGGCACATGAAAGACACAACGGCGAATCAAATGACAAGTTCAAGCAGCCTACACAGGACACAGAGCCTGCGGTGTCTGCACCAGGCAGGAAGGCTAGCACATAAATCCTCTCAAGCAGCTGGCAGGTGGAGAGGCTCTCATTTCCACTTAAGATTCCGAGAAATGAAGGAAATATTTAGAGCTTATGAAAGTTTTTAAATGGAATCATCAGCAGTTATTTTTTAAAAGCTATTTTTATTTTTTAATAGCTATTGCCTAAATGTTTCAGTTTTAGATTTTTTTTTATAACTATGAATTTTTTAAAAGGTGTATGGATCACATGGAAGATACATGAGAAGTATTTGCAAACTCAGGCAAAAAGACAGATACAACTTAAACTCATTTCCTGCCAGAGCAGGACATTTAAACTGAGGGCTCTATCTTTTCTGAGGAAATTAAATCCAAATTCAATTAGAACCTATAAACATTAAACAATAAAACAACAGTATGACTATTATTCATTTTCTTGGATTTTTAGAATAAAGGTAATAGATTTACATTAAGTAGCCCAAATCACGGACATTTAAAGGCAGTTTGCGATGTGCTTGTGATTTGTCTTTACTTGTTTTCATAAAGTTTGATTTTTTTTAATACTCCAAGTGAATTTTCTATATTTTACAAAAGTGTGATATTTTTCTGTTTATTGCTAGGTAATAAACAGAGCTACATAAGTTTTTTTTAAAGAGAATACGATGGAAAGAAATGAAGTCATTCAACGAATTCTGTTCAAGCTGCAGAAGGAACAAGAAGCAGCACTCCATACTGCTGACTGATACAAGGATCGAAAAGCAACATTATTATTTGGTTACATGTTTATCTGAATTATGTCATCGTCCTGTTAACAACAGAAAGAATGCACACAGATTCTTACAGACATACAAATAAAACTATGAAAGACATTTCCAATTTGACAATAATTTGAGACAACTTAAGAGTTAAACAGTAATAGCAAAGTCCATATACATTTTTAAAAACCAGGAAAATAAATCCTTAACTTTCAGACAAATGTGCATTATTTAAAACTATCCAAGAGCCCATAACTTCCCTTTTATGCTGCCACATATCCGTTAACTCCATTACGAACAACTCACTCTGCTAACTGGAGGTAACAAATAAAACCACACATTGAGCGGTCTTTCCTGTCAATGATGTCACAGACGCTGCACTGGGGAAGATGTCCTTCAGTCACCAGATGAAGGGCATCCATTAGAACAGAAGCCAGCTCCTCAAACGCTGTGGGCAAGGCAAGAAAACGGCATACTTATACTTAATGTGGAATTTAAAGATCAGTTATAAACTACATCCTTACATGAAGCAAATGCTTACCAAAACTGTACACCTTAATGAAATCATTTCAATGCGGCACACGCCTCTTTTGCTCAAGGCATTTGCTGAGCACTGTGGAGAAGGAAAGACAAGACCCAAACTTGAATGTGAACTCAACAGTCCCATCCTTTCTACCAGTCAAGCACACAATGATGACACAATGGGATGGGACGAACTGTCAAGAGGTGCAAGGGGTGTTGAAGACTGGGCTTTTGCAGCATACTCACTCAGGTGCCCTCCAGGTGTGCCTTCTCTCCCGCCCTGTTCCTGAGTTTACATTACAATGCACAGCCCAGAGGCTCACCCAAGGTTTCCTTACTGATACTAAGGGTGGACAGAACTGGCCCGTGAGCAGGGTGGGGCTGAGACATGGATCTTTGGGCCCACTCCTGAGGTTTTGAGTTAAGGGTTGGGGAGCACCCAGTGGTTCTGAGGCAGGAGTCCTCATGGACACACTGCCCTATTGGACAGAAAGGGCTCTGCAGGGAGAGAGCTGCACATTGAGGGGCTAGGGAAGCAAGCTCTTTTCAGTGCACGGATTTTCTCTGGGTAAGAACTGGAAGAGCAGGGAGCTGAGACACAGGGAAGTTGGAAAACGTCAGAGAAAGCTAGGGGGTGAAGATGGGCACTGTGGCAGGCTTGTGAGGCAGCCGTGCTGAGCCTGCATGCTCATCCATTTTCAGGGGCGAGCAGGTCATGCCGCTGGACTGAAAAGGGGTCTTTCCATAACTGCTGCCCCCTGCCTCTTAACTCGGACTCCATTAAAAACGGTGTCTACCAGGGCACCTGGTTCCCAGGGCCTTCCTGCTTCCACTCCTCGTGGCCCTGGGGATCCACTCTGTGGGACGTGCTTTGCCACCACCTCTTGCCTACGTTCCCACAGCCCCTACCTGATGCTTCCTGCTGGGTTTCCCAAGCCTCTATTTAGATGGCAGAGGAGCCAGAACAACCCAAGGTGCTTAAAACAGAGTAGAGCTGCTCAGTTGCTAGGTTCGCAGTTGTGGCCGGAGTGTCCCTCCACAGCTGCAGACTCTGGCACCGTGGGGACAGAGGAGGCATCCCTGTCAGGTGGCATCAGCCTCACTGCCCAGGGGTGCACCTGTCTCTCAGAGCCTCTGTCACTAATGACTAGTCCTTGCCTGGGGCGCACTTCCGCTTTGAAGACAGAGGCCTTTTGAGTTTAATACCCCGTCCACTACCCTACGGTCAATCGAATTGGTTTTTCCCCCAGTACCTAAAACCACTTTCACTCTGCCTTTTCCCACCTCAGAGCCTCCACCCAGGAGGATTCTTCTGCGTAGAAGCTCTTCTCAACTGTGAACTCCTGCTCAAACTTCATCCCTCAGGGCAGCCCTCTCTGACTCCTTGGACTTGAGTCTTCTTCATAAGACGTATCAGCACTATAACTACTGACTCAATGTTTATCTTCCCTGCTTGATTACAACCCTGTGGAAGCAGGTGTCTTGTGCATCTTGTTTACCTCTGGGGACCTAACGGGAGCTCAAAACCTATGTGTCAATGCATTAGCATTTAGAATCCAAATCCTGTTGCAGGCAGCCAACCTGCCCAGCCTCACCTTCTGCCATCCACCCTCAGAAACCCTCCCTGCCAGGGAAGATTTTGATTCATGTGGTTCCTCTGCTGAGAGAGCTTCTCCGGTCAAACCCTGACCACCATTTAGGGCCCAGCACATAGAAAGTCTCCTCTAGTAAGTCTTCTAATAATTCCCTTCCAGCATTTCCACGGTAATAGTGAGGCTGCTCACTGAGCCAGCGAGTCCAGTGAGCACTCAGTGAGTGCCAGTTATGTCATGCACACCTAGGACCCTCCTGGAGTAAAGGTCCCTTAAAGACCCTGTAGACCCCTACAGTGTCTATCGCAGAATGCTCGGCATTCAGCAATGTAATTTAATACCTGTTGATTAACTATTTTATACTAAATACAAATGGAACAATTAAGTCATATGGAAGAATGACCAGAAGAATGAAGAAAAGAAAAAGTATACTTAGAAATATAAAAAATTAAGTCCTGTCTCAAAATTAAATAAGTAAAGTGATTTCATAATCAGATAAGAGGTACTGGGCATTCCAGACACAAAGATAAATTAACAGCAACTATATAATTTATTAAATTGACTATATAAGTGAGTTCACCCTTGTCCTGTCAGGTGCACCAGGCAGAAGCTCCTGCTGTTTTATGAGGACACCGGAGTAAAGACTTACTCACCCAGACTCCCAAGTAATCAACTGGGTCTGGATTCAAATTCCAATGTTGGGACTGTAAATGCCAGACCCTTTTCACTATTTTAGAGGTGTTTATCACTGACAGAAATGTAACTTTGTTTTTATAACTAAAAAAATGATTGAGAATGTCGGGCCACACCCTTAAATATGATTTTGAAAGATGGAGAAAATAAAGGAGGCTGGGATAACTATGAAACAGACAGGAATCTGTAGATTAGACAAACTCTCCTGGGGCTGTTTTTCTGAGGTGACAAGTATGTTAACAGGAGACACCACCATGGAGAACAGACTGAAAGCAAGAATATATTCTGTTTGGAAAACAGGAGACAATGAGCAATATAGCCTTGGGGCTTGAAGACAGGACAAAAGCTCTCATATCAAGAAATAATCAAGAATCCTTTCACACCCCAAAATGAGCTTGTCTGCAGATAACCAAGCAAAATGGCATTTTAATCTTCTTGCAATATAGAAAATAAAAGTAAAATCATATTTCAGAAATCTTTTCAGTGAATGGATTTAGTCCCATTGCTTTTGTTAACAATCCACCCATGCTTCTGATTACTTACTTACATAATTTTTTGGATGAAATAAAACACACCAAACTAGAGCAGTTTATAGATAAAGATTTCCTAACTCTAAAACATACAACCTCAATGTTTGGGTCATGTCTTTATAGTTAATCTTTCTATCTCACACATGAAGGCACTCAGCATGTCTCTACTCATTAAAAGCCAATCTGTTTTTTACATTTTTCTCGCTCACATTTTAATACCACTCTACCTTTAAACTCTACCCTGAACACTTAAAATGTGAACACAAGTCAGAGATCATCTCATGAATACCTGCTCCAAGACTCTCAAAGTAAGAATACATAAGGGTGAACAACCGCAACGAAACTCTCAGGTAAGAATCTGATTTCTGTGTTGCTTCTGAACCTTAGTCTGCATTACATTTTTTACAGCTTTTAATTTTTTTATTAAAGTATCATTAATATACAACCTTATGATGGTTTCAAATATACAACACAGCTGTTCAACATTCACCCTGCACTACACTTTTTAATGAGGTATAATTTACATGCCATGAAGTTGGTCTTTTGTAAGAGTGCAGTTCAATGATGTTAGTAAGTTTCTGGGGTGTGCAACAAACAACACAGTCCAAGTTTAGTGTATTTCCATTTCCCTCAAATAGTACTCTCATGCCCATCTGCAGTTATCTTCACACCCATGCCCCGGCCTACACACCCACTACTCTGCTTTTTGTGCCCAGCAGCTTGACTTTCCTAGACATTTCATACAGAGACGGATCACACGCTGGGCAGACTTTAGTATCTGGTTGCTCATCTAGTGTAATGTTCTTGAGGCTTACGCATGTTGCAACGCACATCAATAGTTAATTCCATTTAGTTGTTGACCTGTATCCCGCTGTATGGACAGGCCCTGTTTTGTTTTTCCATTCACCAGGTGATGGATATTTGAGTCGTTTCACTTTTTTTCGCTATTTTAAATAACTCTATGAACATTCATGTACAAGTCTTTGTGTGGACATTCCATGTTTTCCTTTCTCTTGGATAGATGCCTAGGTGCAGGAGTGATATGGCATGTAGGAAATTTATGTTTAACTTTTTAAGAAATTGCCAAACCATTCTCCAAACTGGCTGTACCATTTCACATTTCTGCCACCAATGCACAAGGTTCCACTGTACCCACTCATCAACAAAACTTGGTATTGTCTGACTTTTCATTATAGTCATTTTAGCAGGTGTGAAATATTATCTTGTTTTGGCTGCATTTGTCTAATGATAAATAAAATGTCTAATCACTAAATCCTTTGCTTACTGTAAAATCAGGTCGTTCATCTTCCTGTTGATTCATAGGAGCTCTTTGTGTTTCTGGATTCAAGTAATGTAACACATAGATGATTTTGAAATATTTTCTCCCAGTTTGCGGCTTTTCTTAACGGTGTCTTATGAATAACAAAGGTGTTTCACTTTTGATGAAGTCTTGCATGATTTTCTTTTAGGGACAGTGCTTCTGGAGTCACATGTAAGAAGACCTTTTTGTCCAAAATCACAAAGACTTTCTCCTTTGATTTCTTCTAGTAGTTTACATAGTTTCATTTCTCACATTTTTGTTTAATAACTGTTGTGAGGTAATTTTTACACAGTGTAACTTCAGTTGTTTTTTTCTTTGGCAAATAGGTAACAATTTTTCTGGCACCATTTATTGAAAAGACTATCTTTTCCCCAATGAACCGTCATGGCACCTTGGCTGAAAATCAACTGACTATACAAAAGAAGTATTTATTGCTAGACTCTCAATCTGAACTGTTGTCCATATGCCTATCCCTGCACCAATACGATGCCTAGATTACTGAAGTTTTGAAGTCAAGTAGTGTTAAGTCCTCCAACACTGTTGTTCTTTTTCAAAATTATTTCAGCTATTCTAGGTATTTTGAATTCTAGGATCAGTGTATCAGTTTCTACAAAACATCAAACTTGGGAAGTTTTTAACTATTCCTGGAGTATTTTTACTGTTCCGCTCTCTCCTCTCCTCTGGGATTCCCATGCACATACACTAGTATGTCTCACAGTATCCCAAGGGCTTTTGAGGATCTGTTCATTTTTTTTTAAACCTGCTCTTCAGATTGAATAATTTCAATTGATTTATCTTCAAGTTCACTAAAATTCTTCTGCCATTCTGAATCTGCAGCTTAAGTCCTCTAGTGAATTTTCATTTCTGATATTGTACTCCTCAATTCCACGATTTCCATCTGGCTCTTTTTGATAATTTTTATATCTTTTATTGAGACTCTCTGTTGACTCATTGTTGTGGTTCACTGTGTCATATTTTCTTTTATTCTGTAAATACTATTTCCTTTAGTTCTTTGAACTTACTTAATATATTAACTGCTCCAAAGTCTTTCTCTGTCTACTAAATTCAACATCTGGGGGCACTCAAAGTCAGTTTACATGAACTATTTTTTTACTGAGTATCAATCATACTTTAATATTTATTTGCATATCTTGTCATCTTTTGTCAAAAACTGGACATCCCATACAATACACTGCAGCAACTCAAACTCTGATGTATTTTTCCCCTTAAGGCTGTTTTGCTGGTTTTGTTCAGTAACACACCTGGCTGGGAAATGTTTCCTCTGTGGTGTATAGCCACTGATGTCTCTGCTCACTTTCTTGTATTTTTTAATATCCTTTTTCTGCTTCTTTTAAAGACTCACTTTAGCGATTGCCCCTGTGTCTCCATGGAGACTAGTCGCCACACAAGTGGACATGGGTGGCGTTCCAACATCTGAAATCACTAAGGCTTCTGTCACTGCTGATGGATCTGTGCATAGGCAGGGAAGAGCATTCAAAGTTCTGGCCATTTCAGGTCCTGCCCTGGGTTTTACTTTCTGCAAGGCCCTCTGCATCTCCTGTGCTTGTACAGTCTCAGGATCACCCAGGAGCATGTAAACAGCTCAGCTCGGTGGCACCACTGGGCATGTGATCTCAGACAAGAATGAGCTTGCCTGCAGGAGAGCCAGACACCGGCCCTTCTCCACTTGTCTGCCTTTATAAGTTACTTCCATAGTGTCAGGCATGGGTGTCACCCCTACTCCATCCCCGCAGAGCCAGCCGGCAGTTCTTACCCCTGCCCCTCCCTGGCAAACATTCCACACAATACAGCTTGGGGAGTGCGGGAAGCAGCCCCTGGCCAAACACCACAGCTTCTCATTGTTCCTACCCAAAGTCTGGCAGTTTTTCAAAGCATAAATGTACTTTGGATTAATGTGTGCCTCTGGCCGATTTCCAGAACACCAAGTGGCTGCTATTGTCAGTTCTGTCAGTTTCACAGTGGCTTTCTGTCAGGAAGAGAATTTGCTGATCTCACTTGATCACAGCCAGAAGCACCACCCTTCTCTATCTACTTTTAGCCCTACTTTCACAATCTTTTACAAGGATTTTCTTTATTTTTTTATTTTGAAGCATTTCAAAGACCCCAAATTATAGAGAATATAATGAACACGTATGTCCTCAACACTCAGCTCAAGAAATGAAACATTGCAGATATGTGTGAGGCTCCACATTCACTTCTCCCTGATCGTGTTACTTTTTTTCCTTTGCCAATGGGAACCATTGTCCTAAACTTGGTATTTATTAATCCAATGTATATGTTTGCTATTTCATATCTATATACATGCTTATAAAGTACTATTGTGTTTTCAAACTTTATACAAATGCTATTTGTATATATTCTACACCTTTTTCCTCATTATTATATTTTGGGGTTTATTCATTGTAAACACACGTAGCTTTAATTCATTGACAGTGTCACATTAACCCACTCTCCTGTGAAGGATATATGGTAAAACATGATGGATGCATGATAGAATAATTGGCTGCTATAGTATTGCAGTGAATACCCCTGTGCATGTTCCCCACGCACATGTGCAAGAGCAAAGGGTCTAGCAAACCACACAGAGGGGCTGTGCTGCTTGTGCAAGTATGAAATCTCCCCATTGGCTCCAACACTGATGGAGGTGGAAAGAGGAGTTCCCATGAGAAGTGTGAACAGTAGTGCCCTCCTCCATGGCAGGGATTCGTGGCCTTCCACAGAAACTGGATTTAGAGTCACAAGAGGTCTCCCACACAGGTGGCGACTTGGTCCACACCACAGAGTAAGTCAGAGGAAAATCTGGGACTAAAACTGAGGTTTCCTGTCTTTACTTGATTCTCAAAGCAAGACCTGCAGGCTGATTGCATTCAAACTGTCCATCTGCTAAAAGTACAGAATCTTTTAAAAGTTCAGGCTGCTCCCCCAACCTTGGAATGAGAAACTGCATTTTAACAGATGCCCATTAATAAGCAGTATGCACATTAAAGCCTGGAAAGCCCTCTAGAGGATGTGTCTAGGACTGATGCTCTGGATCACAGTACATGATGAGTTCCTCATGGTACCAGATAGGTCCAAATCTGTCTCCCGAGAGCCTGTATCAACTTACTTTCTCTCTGCACTCTAATTTTCTGTGTATCTACCTACAGCATAAAGCCACTTCCTACTGCTTTCATGCGCGTTTCTACTCCATCTGCTTACAGAGGTTCTATTTCCCAGGACTATATCATCCCACTCTATCCCTAATTTCCTTCCTTGTATTGTCAACACTCTCAGCTGTGATAAGAGAGTCACACAGTCAAATAAAGTTGGGAAACTGTAGATTAGTAAAGTTTTTTATTGCAGGACTTCTTAGGGACCTCAACACGTTTATTACGGGCTATAAAAGTGGGATGCATTAAAGCATTTCTCAGAACTTAATCTTACCATTTAGCTTTTTTCCATCAATCATCTCTAAACATTTCTGAATGAATCAATGTTCCATGGAACACAGATGGGAAATCTGTCTTAATGTATAGACTTCCCACCTTTTAAAAACAAAAGTTGTTTAAAAAAGGTATCAATTCCCTCTCTTACCCCCCAGATCTTCTCCTATATAGAAGACTCTATTCTAAGCTACTTCTCTGTAGTTTTGAGTATGTAAAAAAACATCACTGGGAAAGAAAAAATACATTTTGCTCAGTTGAATTTCTCCTAGTTTTCTTCATGTTTTCAGTAAGAAGAAATCAGTATGGAGTAAGTGGTCGGGGCCAAAATCTCAAAAGGTTTTTCTTCCTTTTGAACAAACAGCTGAAAGCAAGCGGGCACTTGCTCTGAGACCTAAGCCGACAATCTGTCTTGAAGCCAGTGTTTCCACATGGGTGTCCAGCTAAGTTAGACTGCCTCCTATATGCAGGATGTCTACTAGACTGCCCCTTACACATGGATGTCCAGCTAAATTAATAGACTGCCCCTTTACTGACTTTTGGTTCCTCCAAAGAAGTTAAAAAGTTACAGGACTCCAGTGATCTCTGCATAGTGAAAATCACACATTCCTTCTATTTTATTCTTTGGTTTCAGTTTTTCTACAATGAGCATGTGTTACTTTTGCAGTTAGAAAAAAAAAAAACTTTTAGTTCTAAAAGGCTTAATTTGAAAGGAAGAAAACAAGCCATAGAGCAATAAACTTTAAATCCATCTCATTCTTCTATCAGGATACACACAAAAGTAAGGATAGCTTTCAATTAGGGTAAACAGGTCTTTGCAAGATGACTGTCTAAAAACTGATTATATAAAAATTAATGATACAATTAAAAGTTACTTCTCTAGTGATTAGTAAGTCATTAAACTTTAAAATCTTTATGAATACAGAGCCAAACCTTAACTAGGCTCCAGCTTTAAGAAAAAAGACGGGTGAACTTAGAGAATGTCAACAAACCTGAGCTGAGCCCCTCGTCAGGCCCTTGCCAGTGGGTCTCCTGGTCTGTACGGTGGGAAAGTACCAACACCATACACAGTTGTGGAAAAGCCTGGCCAAGAAAACATACATTAAAAAACTCCTCTACATCATATGTCATCAGGGAACAAACTGATACAATCCATTAGAATGGTTGAACTCCAGACAACAGCAAATGCCAGAGAGAATACAGAGCAATGGGAATTATCCTTCACTACTGGTGGGAATGAAAAACGGTGCCGACACCCCGGAGGATGGTTTGGCCTGTTCTTAAAAAATTATACATGCTCTTATATAACTCAGCAACTGTGCTCCTGTGTGCTTACCCAAAGGAGCTGAAAACTTAGGTCCACACAAAACCTGCACATTATGTTTACAAAGCAGCCCTTGCACATACCACCCAGACCTGGCAGCAACCAGGATGTCCCTCAGTAGGTGAAGGATAATAAACCGTGGCACTTCCAGACAAAGGAATTTACTCAGTACTCAAAAGAACTGAGCTATCAAGCCATGAAAAGACATGGAGAAACCTAAATGCACATTAGTATATAAAAGAAGCCTGTCTGAAAAGGCTACACAGCATGATTCCAACTTTATGACACTCTGGAAAAGGAAAACCTATGGAGACAAACAGTAAAAAGACAGTGGTTACCAAGGGTTGGGGGAGGGAGAGATGCCCAGGCGGAGCACAGAGGACCTTCAGGGCAGTGAGAACACTGTATAACACCACAATGATGGGCACACGTCATTATACACTGTCCAACAGTGGGCACTAATGTGAACTATGGGCTCTGGTGATAATGTTATGTCACAGTAGGTGCATCAACTGTAACAAATGCAGCACTCTGGTGGGGGTGCTGATCAAGGGGGAGGCTCTGCATGTGTGGGGGTAGAGTATGGTATATGGGAAATCTTTGTATCTTCTGCTCAATTTTTCTGGGAACCTAAAACTGAGCTAAAAAATAGTCTATTAAAAACACAGCCCCCAAAAATCTCACAGTACAGTGCCCAGCACATATACGGTAAGTGCTCAATAAATTCCAACTATTGTTATTAAAACAGTTAAATTACAGAAATCCTAAATCCTTTCACAAAAAATGAAGAAATAAAGAAATACTGTTACTTACTACTGCAATCATACTAATTAAGTAAGGTTCAACATTTATCCTGATAAGATATAAAAAGCATCCTTGACAAACAGGTAATCCTTGAGGATCCATGACAACCTGGATGAATGAGTCTAAATCGAATACATTATTTTTCAAAGTTATGAAGTAAAATGTAGATGTGCAAAATGACAAAATTCAAAATGACAAACCTTGCTTAGTAAGAGCAAGTTTTATGGACTTTTATGTTCATTTAGAAAAAAATTTAACTAAGGGAAAAAGACAGGTACCTCAATAAACAAATGGTTAATACTAAAATAAAATCATAGAATTATGTCGAAAAGAATATGCTTTCAGTGGATAGAATGCCTACCTATGAAAGCATTAACTTGTAAGGAAAAACAAAAGTCTACATCCCCCCTTTTTTCTTTACCTGGATGAGTCATGGTGACTGGCTCCTCTTTGGATTTATTGTTGTAGATGACTACAGCAACTGCATTGTGGAAAGCAGCCCGTGATATTTTCTCTTTAAATGTGCAATTTCCCCTCTGCAGCAAGGCAATCCACTGTTTGATATTAGGAGGGATGAAGAACCGTGTTTGAGGATCACAGCCCAGATGATCAGCAACTAAACAGAAAACAACATACACACATCAATTTTTTCTCAAGTAAAGATAAATCAAACCAACTGAGTCTACCAAGCGCTCCACTGTTCCCTGAATGCTCCCTGGCTCTAAGGCACTTTGATAAGCAGCTCAATGCCAGCAGAACTATATATTTCCACCAAGGACAACACAGTGAATCTGAATCCGTATCCACAGGGGGAGAGATGCGCCCTTAACGTTACCTGTAATGCAGATTAAAATGATGAAAAATTCTGTTTAACTTTATATAGCTTGGCAAAAATAAAAAAGACTGATAACATCCAGTAAAGAGAGAAGGAATAGACAGCAAACAGAAAACCCTCAGAAACCAGGTGACTGATCCACCACGGTGCTCCTCATCTGCACTTATCATTTCTCCCCCAGCTGCCGCACCACCACCACCACCACGCTGAGAAAAGAGGAGACTGATTTGGCTTGGGGTAAATGAGGAAGCCAAAAATAACCTTTGGTTCAGTTACCAAGTGGTCTTGTTGAAATTCAACCATGTTTGAACAAATTTCTTAGTGTCTAAAGAAATTGGAAAAGTTAAGTGTTGACCTGTATTTGAAAATTTAATGTTAAAATAATATGAAACTAGAACAAATAGATTATTCCTCTAATTTGTATTTATTGGAAGAAATTACAACTCTGCGTCAGGATATATATATCAACTCACAGCTACCTGTCTAAAAAGACACATGAAGACACCAAGATACACTTTTGGGACTACTGATTATGTGGCCACTGTTGTGGATTTGGGGGGACAGTTTGTTTCAAATACCCACAAGAACATCTGACTTGTCAGGCCACCCTCCTCAATTTTTTTGACTCTGCTTATGTGGTCATCACAGCTCTGTCACCCTTTGTAAACCTTAAGCTGCGGCCCCTGCTGCTCTCCTCGCTCCCCATCCTCACATTTGTAACAGGTGAAGGGAAGGCCAGCCCAGGCGGGGGAAGGACATCACACAAGGCCAGGTCTGAAGGCTGGCTGCCTACAGGCAGTACTGGAGGCCTGCAGGCCCTGAGCCTCCTGGCGGTCACGGCCAATACTGAGCGGGCCTGTGGGAGCGGGAGGGACAAGACACAGGGGGTAATGCTAGAAGCAAATAAATAATAAAAACATTAGATAAGTATTAATCAGTAATAAAAGTCTATAAAAAGACAAGACCAGTGGAGAAATGTTTGCTTTCCACATCCCTGGAAGCTTACTGCTTAGCAAAGAAGTGAAATGCTCATGCTAGTTAAAGAAACTATAAAATGCAGAGATGCTACGAACTTCAGAGAAATGTTCCATCTATCACTCCCACTTAAATACAGCTGACCTTCGAACAACCTGGGGGTTGGGGCGTCAACTCCCAGGGGCAGCTGTAAAATCTGAGAATAACTTTTGACTCCCCTTAAACGCTTAACTGCTGATAGAGCAGTTGACCGGGAGCCTGACCAATAACAATTAGCACATATTTTGCATGTTGTATGTATCATATATTGTAGCCTTACAATAAACTAGAGAAAAAATTTCAAATTGTCGCAAACCTCCAAAAAATTTTCCAATACATGTTTATTTTAAAAAAATCCACATATAAGTAGACCTGCACAGTTCAAACCTGTGTTGTTCAAGGGTCAACTGTGATATCTTTCTCCAAATTCTCTTACCACAGTGAGCGGCTACAGGGAGGGCACACTTGCGCCAAAGTTTTCTGAACACACAGTATGTGGGAGACAATGGTTTCTCAATTTGATGCAATTGATATTGTCAACAGTTATTATCCTTTCCTTAAACAATTTCTGTACTCAGAAACTAGAGTTCTTTCTCAATTAAATAGAGGGAAAAAAGCTTACATTACAATTTTAGTATCAACTATTGAAAGACACAGTCAAGGCTTTGTGAAACTCTGAAATTCCGAAACAGACCATTGACTCACAGGGATGTCTGTTCCACAGATAATTATGCCGCTTAAAATATAAGCAGTCAGGCGATGTGTTACGATAACCTCACACTGCCTTGGGAAAACTTCCAATACTGGATCCAAACAGGGAGCAATCAACAAACTGGTTTTAAGTGTTTCATTTGTTATATTTCAAAACACACTGCTGCACAAACCCTGCAAGAAAATAAAGAATTGAGAAGAGCTAAAGAGATTTGTACACTTGTCTTTTGTGAAACACTCATTTTTCTGTGACTTATCCTGTTCCCCCTCAGATTTCATATGCATTCACTGGGCAGTAAAGACGAAACAAAGTCAGGGAATCAGCAAGACCTGGGCTCCAAATTTAATGGCACAAGTTCAGTTCTCTAATCTTCCATTTCTACTGGTTCATAAAGATTGAGATAAAATTCTTACCTCACAGGAGTTATGGATGTGAAAAAGGCTATAATTTTTCACATATTTGAGTGCTTAAAAATTTAGCACTTCAATTTGAGTGCTTAAAAAATTAATTCCCTTTCCTTTAGCATTATGGGAGCCCTGCTAGCTTGTCCTAGTGAACAGAGGTGGTGCCAGGGCAGGTGCAATCCACCCGCAGTTTGGCTCCTGGCAGCTCCTGCTCCTACAGCTCCTCTCTCCACGGCTCTGATGGGGCACAGTCCACTAAGCACGGCAGTTCAGGTATAGTCACAGAGGCTGAGACTGGAAAGAGGCAGGAAGCACAACAACAGAGCCCAGCCCATCACACACACTGGAGGAGACCTTCAAGGTGCTCTTAAAGGGTTCCCCACCCACGAAGAACAGACTCCATGAACTGCATGATCAAGACAGAGTCCAACAACAGACTATGAGCAAAAGAACATCCCTGTTCCCCAAATTCACGTGCAGAGGGTCTGAAACATCTGTACCAGTAAGAATGTAATATTCAGTAATAAACAGTAAGATATTCAAAGTCCTGTTCAAGGCAGTAGTTTTCATTACTTAGAAAAAGAAGAGGGGTTTTCATAATCACTTAAACCATAGTGTGCTTCTTTTGTCTATTACTTCCTGTAATCAAAAGTAACTTGAAGAACGACAATGTGAACAGCTGTAAGACAAATTCCCAAGAGGACTGATAACTTACTGATCAAGTGCCACTACTTTAAAATTTAATAGTTGTTCATACTTGAAGTAATTTATTAAGTAAAGATAGAGTATGACATAAAATATCTATGTAATTATGAACTACTAAAATCTGTTAATAGCAATTTTGCTTACATTCAAAATCATTTTACTTCAGTTTTGTTTTTTTGCTTGCCAAATTCAGAAGAGGACATCACCTCTAACTTCTCTGCATTTATATGATATTACAGTGTCAGGAGAAACTTATTAGCAGTAATCATGGAATAATAATAATATGTGAAATCATAGCTGATATAAAGTACTGCAAACAGTATCTTACAACTTTGTCAATCATATCTTAACAGAGCTGAAAAAATACTGCAGAGAAACTTACTTCAATTTTTTTTTGTATGACCTTTCCTACTGAGTCCAGAAATAGTAATAAGAATTGTATTTACCCCTTGACAAGAACCAAACAATTCTTCACAGAAACAATCAGGGAATCCTCACTTGAATGAATATGAACTTAAATGCTCAGCAACATAGTAAGTACCAAAGAGAAACACAATGGAACCAAACACCTAGGTGTGGACAGCTTAAAAGACCTCTAAATATACTAAGGAGGCATGCAGGGCACAGAAAATACACACTGACAAGGCAGGATGAAGTACCATTGTGAAGCGTGCATAGAGATTTAGGAAAGGAAAAGAGCAACATAATGGTAAACGTTTCGTGGGAGCTGGAACCCACATAGAACCTGGAAAATGGCTCAGGGGGCGCAGAGATGTGACCAGTGTAAACACAGAACAAAGACAGCCTCCTCAGCTCCTGTGAAATCAAGTGAGATGACACACAACAATGCTATGAAGCTGCATGAATTTAGGATAATCGAGTTCTAAAAAGACCCCATCTGTGATGGGAAAAGAGGAAAATATCCTGGCATAAAGAATGTATAAATATTTAAAGGGTTCTGCGAGTGAGTAAGTAAATAAACAAAATCTCTCTTCCCCCAAGAAACCTGAAATTTTCCACTTTGATTCATTTGCCTTATAAGACCTCATCTTATAAAAATGCAAACACCCCACATGGTAAGCAGCGGTCACCACATCATTGTGTGGGCAATGTTCCCTTCCATGTCCTGAGAACCCTCAAACTGATGCCACCTCCCTAAGAGTCACGCAGGGCTGGGACACATGATGGAAGGTCGCTGCCCTCCTCAGGCACACAGTGCAGCTGTCAAATGTGCCTCTTGCTCCCACAGCCTGTGTCCTTTGCCATGCCTGACTGATATGCCAGTCCCACCACTCCCTGGCTGGCCTCCTCCTGGGCCTCTGGATTCCACTCAAATATCTTCTCCAGAATGCCTTCCCAGCCTTCTACGGCTGAGCTGGGTGCTTTATTCACGTTGCCATGGCACCATGAGATGACATCCATTTTGGCATTTTCACACCGTATCAGTAATTGGCTGTTTATTCCTAATCTCTCCTAGAGCATGAGATCAGCTTCTTCTCCAATAGTCTGGCACACAGCAGACGTTTGGCATGCTTGGTGAAGGGAGAAATGGAAGGACAGAGGGAGGGTAAGCACTGACATAAAGACAAAGCTGGTGGTGCCAAAGGTCTGTTTCACGTGAAAGTGTTCTGATGGGGTAATATTTTATCAGCTGTTTCCTACAGAAGGAGTACAAATAAAAATAAGCCTGTTACCCTGGGTTTAGATGTTTTCACTGTCAGGCACGGTCTGGTTATTTGCTTTCCTATGTCCACATTAGATTATAATCTCTTTCATCTTTACATTTCCAGCTTCTACCTTGTCTTTCCTTATTTTCCCTTTGTTAAATTCTAATTTTATGATTCAAAATAAATAATACAGTTCTTTTTGTTTCCAATTTCTTAATTTTTAATCTTCAGCTACTGGACTTGAGTGTCCATATTTCAGCCCTTCATCGCTTCCATGGAACAATGTACTCTCCCTTACCATTCTTCCCCCGACCCCACTTCTGCTGCATCTTTTCTGATAGGGTTTGTTACAAGGGCTGACAAAAATGACCTGGACCCTAGCTAGTCCCCCTTGATTTCTCAGGAACCCTTTATTAATCATCACTCTCTCTTTTTCTTTTTCCTCTCTTAAACCTGCTGGTCTCTTCCTTCTTAAAAGTAAGTAAGAAAAAAAGAGGATAAAGACTCCCCTTTACTGCCACTGTTTTCTAAAGCTGCCTGGGCCTGCTGATCCCATCTTCTCAGTGCCCACTCACTCCTCACGACATTTTCATCTCGGCATCCAGCCACCCCACTAAATGGCACCAATAACCTTGGGCTGCTACATCCCAGGACACTCCTTGTCCTCCTCCAGAGTGGCCTCTTAGCAACATCTGCCCCAGCTGAGCACTCTCCTCTCAGCCCCCAGGGCCCTCCTCCTCCTCCTCTCAGGCCCTCCTTACTGACTCCTCTCCCGGCCGCCCCCCACTGAGTCGTCACTGGTGATATTCCTGGGCACTCAGATCACTTGGTCATAGGTCCATGGCTGTAGGGCTAGCTTCCTCTCTGTGTTGATGGGACGCTTTTTTCTTGCTAGAACAATGATGCTTACTAACATCCCATGCAAATCAACCCTTTTCTGCCACACTATGGTTCATTTTCTACCTACATAAATCCAGTTTCCATTATATACACCTAAACCAGGTGAACAGCATGCTAAGAATCAGGAGAGGAATAAGGAAAATTATACATAAGGAAGGGATCCATCCCCTCCCATTCTGAGCAGAAATTGGTCTTGATCTTGATGAGCTGCAGGCATTCTGAAATGTCTCACTGGTTCACATGGAAGAAGGCATGGGAAGGAGTCTCTGTAGGTGGGTGTACGGTCACTCACTGTCTAACTGGTTTGTTCCCAGGCTGCTCTGCCCCACATACCGGCTGGGCCATGGGATCACCTTGGGTCTAAAGTAGAATATTAGCTGTTGAAGAAACAAAAACAGGAACCTAATTTAGTTTGGGCATCTACAGATCACCTCTACGCAGCCATCTATCTGCTTGAAGTGACACCTACTTGAAGTGACACCACAGCTCCTGGGGTGGGGGAAGGCTGTATACAATCTAAGATGAGCCATACAGAAGTGAATAAACTCAGTTACACTCCAAGGAGAGGCCTCTTCTGATTCCTCCAGGATGTGAATGGAAAACATGTGACTCCAGTTGTTGCTGGCAACCATCTTATGATAAAGAGGGGGACAATTCTAGGATGAAGTTGTAGCCATCATGGCAAAGGGGAGAGAGCAAGAGCAACAATAGCCCAAGATACAACTGCTGAGTGCTGCAAAGGTGGCCTGCCTTGGGCTTCCACTTGGGAGGATAAACGTCCTCATCACTGTCAGCAGCTTAGGCAGGGCTTTGTTACTTGGACACTCATGCTTCTTGGGTGGGTCAAGCATCAACGGTGGGGACTGGGCTTTATCCCCACTGAGCGGCTCTCCTAATTCACCAGGATGCACTTCAGTCCACCAAGAAGGTCAAACTGAGGAGAAAGCTTCCTCGGTAAAGTCCTCTGACCCAAGGAGGTGGCCAGGATGCCAGTCCTTCGCTTTCTTCCCTTGCTCGGGGGACTCGGTAGCTATTCAGAGAGGAGAGTTTTGCAAGAAGGCGGACGTCGAGAACAAGGGTTCCTGACAGGGGTCGGTGGGTAGAATCAGGTAGGCAGTGAGATCTGATGAGGGAATCATCTTTATTTTCACTACTCTCCAACTGAAATCTAGCATTTTCTTCATCTGTGATTGTAGACACAAAACATCTTCAACTCTGTAACCAACAATAGTTACTGAAGATTTGCAGCTACTACTGGTGGTTAGCCAGAGCTTGTCACTCCCTATGGGCAGAGCAGTGCCCACCTTACTGTGCTGCACACACTCTGAGGACAGACACTGTGCGTTGGTACACTTGGTTTCCTGTAGTCCTATCTACTTAACCTACCCCTACACTTACCCACTATTCTGATAAGAAACCACAGGTTTCTTTTTCCTGAGACTGCCAAAGTGGTCTCAACTGCCAGGTTAGTCTATTTGTATTTACATTTATAAGACATATTTGACATATTTGGATCCATTTCTATTCCTTTATTTTGTTCTGACTTACTGTTATTTCTAAACCTTCTTTATACCCCCCTCCCCTTTCTGCTTCTGAATGCACTGGTCAAATTTTCTTTACTCCACCCTTTCTATCTATATATCCAAAATTCTATTCTTTAGTGGTTACCCTTAAAACGTTAACATGCATTCTGATAAAAAGTTTACATTTAATCAATATCTCTATTTGCTTCCTGAATAACAACAGGCTCTTAATGTATTAGTTTCACACAGGGCTATCATAAAAGTACTGCAAACCTGGCGGCTTAAACAACAGAACTTACTTTCTTACAGTTCTGAAGGCCAGACATTTGAAATCAAGGTGTTGGCAGGGCCGTGTTCCCTCCGAAGGCCTGAGTGGAGAAGAAATCTGCCTTGCCTCCTCCAGCTTCCAGAAGCACCAGGGGACCCTGACTGGGACTGCCTCGTTCCAGCCTCTGCCTGTGTCTCCATGTGGCCTTCTCCTCTGTGTCTGTATCTTCACTTTTCTCTCTTAAAAAGATACTTATCAGTGGATTTAGGACCCACCTGGGTAATCTAGATGATCTCATCTCAAGATTTTAATGTAATTACACCTGCAAAGACTTTTTTCCGAAAAGGGTTCCACATTCATAGGTTCTGGGGATTAGGATACAGACATATCTTCTGGGAGGCCACCAGTCAAATCACTACAGATGCTACTGCAACCCTACCCTTCCTCTTTTGTGTAGTTGCACAGTGTTCGATTCTGCCTTGCTTTTATTATCCCTCCCTAATACTTAATGTTTGGTACAGACAATGCTTGTTAAACTTTACCTAGAGATGCTGGTCAGTCTTTTCTTAATCAGGGTTCTCCAGAGAAACAAACCAACAAAATAATGTGTGCGGGTGGGTGTAAAGAGATTTACTGTAAGGAATGGCTCATGTGATATAAACTGACAAGTCCTGAGAGTTGCAGGGGAGGTCAGCACGTTAGAGGGCTGATGGTGTGGCTCCAGTCCAAAGGCTGGCAGGCTTGAGAACCAGGAAAAGACTATGCTTCACTTCGAGTCTGAAGCAGGGAAAACCACTGTTCCTGCTCAAAAGCAGTCAGGCAAGAGGGATTTCCACTTCCTTGGCTGAGAATCAGCCTTTTTGTTTTATTCAGGCCTTCAACTGACTGGAAGAGGCCCACCCACAGAGGGCAATCTGCTTTAATCTGCCCTACTCAGGCTATCGATTCAAATGTTACTCTCACCCAAAAACACCCTCACAGAAACACCCAGAATAATGTTCAACAAATATCTAGGAACCCTGTGGCCCAGTTATGGCAACACATAAAATTAACTATCACAGCCCTCCTTACATCTCACTTTTTCTTTCTGCGCTTCATTTCCTTCTTCTTTATCCTACACCTTTTATAAGTTCTTTCAGTGAGGATCTGTGAAAGGTAAACTCACTCTTTGTGGTAAACTAGTCGTTTTACATCTGAAAACATCTTTCATTTGCCCTCATTCTTGAATGACAGCTTAATTAGGTAAAAAATTCTAGATACTTTTCTCTCAGCACTTTGAAGATATTCCATTATCTTTTCTTATATTACGAGGCTGAACAAAACATTTTAATTGTGTAGGCTCTTTTTGTGCATCTACTTTTACTTTTGAATCTAGTACTTCAAAAAAGTAAAATGTATTCCTTATTTTTCTCATAACTGGATTTTTACTTCTTTGGTTGTATCCTAAGAAAACAAATTCATACAATAAATAATTGCCTTTTGTATAGCTTTTAGGGAGAGGCCCACAATAAAATATCTTCTGGGCACCTAGAGTGCTGAATGTATCCATCAACATGACAAGAAGGCTCATACACAGGCGAACTGTCAGCAGGTTTAATTGTCAATAGCTATCCATTATCATTTGTCTTCTATACTTAAGTTACTGAATATCTCAAATGGGTTTTGATTATTTTTCACAACCTTAGAACTTAGATATATCTGCTGGATGTTCTCCATGACATAATAAAAAGCATCTTAAGAGTAACCTTAAATGATGGCTAATACAAATCACTTTACCTAAAAAGTCATGTTCAAAAATAATTTATATTACAACAGATGCAACAAATAATTTGTGCAAGAGATGCTATAAGTCAAAATAACTACAAATCACATCTAGGTCCTCGTACAAACACACATCACAGTACGATACAAATGTTAATTATTTAATTCACACCACTCCTCATTCCACAACAGCACTACAGGATTGGGTACCACTCTGAGGCTCTTTTCTGCTGGCTCCTATCCTTTCCATTTTCCTCCCACCTCTCTACTATTTCTCATTTTTCTCTTAGCTGAAGGTTCTCACCAAGATTCTGCTCCTGACCCCTATTCTTGGGGGACAATCTCATCCATTCCCATGGCTTTCACTATCACCTATCTGTAGAAAATGTCTAAATCTAAGTTTCTCTTTTGAGCTTTAGTTTTTCACTTTCCAGTGCTTGCTAGATATTACTCCATCAATACTGAATATCTTAAACTCATTATCTTTCCCCATCAAATGTCATCTTCTCACGTGGAATTTCTGACTGACAGCATCATATCCTACCTACACATCAAGACTGAAATCCCTGTTGAAAAATGAAGAGGGGCCTCTAGAAAGACCCAGCTCAGTCAACAGTGCTGTTACCCGGCTGCCACCAAGAGCCCATCAAGACAGAGCAAAGCCACTGGCTGTAACTCAACAGACTGATGAACAGGACAATGTAAGACCACCACCACCTTGGGTCCGGTGGGGGTCCCTGGAGGCACTGTTTCTCCCCAGCTTTACTGAGGTATAATTAGTAAGTAAAAACTACATATGTTTAAGGTGTACCATGTGATGATCTGATATACCTATACACTGTGAAATAATTACCACAGTCAAGCTAATTAACACATCCATCACCTCCTATAGTTACTTTTATTATTACTGTTGAGAACAACAGTTACTGTTGTGGTGACAACACTTAAGATCAACTCCCTTAGTAACTTCCAAGTATATACTACCGTGTTATTGACTATAATCACCATGCTGTACATCAGACCCTCAGCTTTTATTCATCTTATAGATGAATCAGAAGCCATTACTTATTCTTGGGCAGAAAAGTAAAGGATGTGGAGTTAATATCCAAAATATATAAAGACCTTATATAACTCAATAGCAAAGACATTTCTTTATCTTAGGGTCCTTGTTTTACACAAATTTCTATTTACATAATTACCCACCAGTCCTTACACTTCACAGGTGCTAAGTGTGTGTTATTGTTGCTGTTCCTTGAATCAGTGATATGTGAGCTAAAATAAATGCCCTCCCCCCGCCCCCCCAACAGGTTACTAGGAACAGTAGCTCATACTAACAAGGGGGTAGTATTTGTCCAGAGGTTGGCCGACCAGTGATTAAAGGACTTTAAATAAACCGCTGAGGAAAGAGAGGCAGGAGAATATGAAAAAAAATCATGACATCAGTCCCTTTTGGAGAACTATGAGAGACCATTGACATGAGAAAACAAATGAGAACAAGAAGTTTAAGTTTTCATGATCTTGAGATGTCCATAAATCAATAAATGTAAGTAGTAAGAAAAACCTTCATAGTTTACCTTAAATATGCAAAATAATCAATGAGATTTGTTGAAGTGGGTCTCAAGATTGGCCTGTAACGATGGAAAAGCATAGTTTACCAAAGAAACTACTGTTCAGAGGGAAAAAAGGAGAAGCAGATATTTTGTGTCAAGATACTGTACATCCTTCAAGGAAGTCCAAGTGAACAGGAGAATGGAGAAACATGTCTGAGAGAGGTCAACTGGCCAAATGGAGTAAATATGAAGGTTCTTAACAAATCACAAAACTGGTCGACAAGATAGAGCACCAATCGGGGTTCCAAACTGCCTACAACAGGACTGCAGAAATCTCCTTCACCTAAAAGCAGCATGTCTAACAAGTTCCCAATCTGCTTCACCATTTATTTCACCTCCCACAGGCTCATATATAGGCATAACCAGGGTAATGAACCCACAGCCTAACACAAACCCAGCATGAGAGGTGACCAGTAACTGAAGAATACAGTCTATCAGTTTTAAGTTTGCAAAACACAGGACAAAGAAAGCTGGATAGTTGCAAATCCTCTTCATGAGGAAGGAAATGAAGAAATCCAGCAAGCACATACAAGAGGAACCTCACAGGAGACTCACACAGAACTGCGGTGGCAAATGCAGAGACAGCACAGACTCATGCGAGCCCAGTGGAGTGGAAGGTTGCCAATAAAAACAGGCACAAGCAAAGGGGCTTCTCTCACCCCTTTTTCAAAAGATTTTCTAAAGTCTTTTTTCAGAGTAAAAGTAGGATAGAAATGGTCTATTGTTCAGGGCCAAGAAAACAATGGATGAAAACATTTTCTCAACATCTTCTTTGGTTTTGCTTTTTCTATCAAAGAGAATCACCTAAGAACTGAGACAAGCAGTGAGGCTAAAAAACCTTGACCATGGGTGCAGAGACTGGGAGAAAGCAAATAAATTCTTGGGGTAGGTTTCTCTGTTTACACACTTTCATTCCACCTCACTAAAACTGTTTGTATCTTGCGCATTTGTGCTGGTTTCTTCAAGTGATCTCCCATCCCATTAAGATAATTTATTACCCTGCTTTCTTCACTCTGGGATTTGCAAACTTAAAAATGATACAGCTGCTTTCTTCCAAATTACTGGTCACTTTGCTTTCCATCCCCAAATGCAAAGAACACTTCCCACCCTTCCTTATGCTGCGCTCCTCACAGGGCAGAGGCAGCTGACCACTTAACTTTCCCGACAGACACATCTCTGGCCCCCTCCTGCTCCCTCTCAGGCTTCTTGGCTATCCAGTCACCCTTTGCTGAAAAGATTACTCTTTTCCCCACTGAATTGTCTTGGCATCTTTGCCATAAATCAATGGACCCTAAATTTCAGGGGTTATTTCTGGATCTCAGCTCTGTTCTATTGATCTGTACGTCTATGCCAGTACCACACTGACTTGTAGCAAGTTTGGAAATCAGGAAATGGGAACCCTCTAGTTCTGTTCTTCTTTTTAAAAATGGTTTTTACTACTCTGGTACCACATGAATTTTAGCTTGTCCATCTCTGCAAAAAACCAGCTTGTTATTTTCTTACAATTATGTTGGACCTGTCAGTCATTTTGGGGAGCACAGTCATCTTAATATTAAGTCTTTGGGTTCATGAACATGGGCGTCTTTCCATTTATTTATATCTACTATAATTTCTTGTGATGATGTTTTACAGTTTTCCGTGCCAGTGCCATTTTAAATGGCACTTTAAAAAATGCATTTTTTAAGTGTTTGTTCCTGGCATACAGAAGTATAGTTGAATTTTTTTTTTTCTTGAATGTGTATTGATCTTATATCTGGTGACCTTTCTAAACTTAAATTTAAAAAAAATCAGTTATAGGTAATAAGAAATTAAGTTTTGTTGGTGTTTCATTATGGATTAACAGTGGCTGATTTCCTCAAACCAAGTCACATGTTGGTGTATCTCATCTGGTACCTGAGGTGTGCTGCCTGAGTGAAGAGTGGGATCCCACAAGTGTAAAGGGGATGGCAGTGGCTCCCTCACACGTGTCTTCAGTTTACACTCAGTTACGAGGATTTACACGTGAGCCCATCTACTTTTAATAAACTGTCCCTCATTAAATGGATAAATGCCTTAAAACCCCTGCAACATAAAGCAAAGGGAACTGGCAGAGCCAATGTTTCTGCTCTTTTTAGCTACTACAAAAGGTTTTAAAGACACCCAACTCATCAGATTTGGAAAAGAAAGCCAAAAAATCAGAAATACACATGGAAATTACTAGAAAAACAATTTATTATAGCTATTACTATTAACCTAAGTGCTGAGCCTTCAGATACTATGTCAGAGAAAACCAACAGCACTGTAAGTATAATGCATATACTGGGACATGTGCACATGCACAATGAAAGAAGCTTGTGTCTCGGGACTGTGGGGAATGGGCCAGATGGGGCAACAGTAGACCCAGGGAGCCAGACAGGAGTCACATTCTTGTAAAAGTAGAGGGCTGCAACAGATGTGGAGAGAAATGGGCACATTTTAGAGATACTTAGGAGTCTGGAGCAACAGGAGTTGGTAATCAATTAGATATGGAGGTGGGTCTAGAGAAGAAGATGTCTCAGTTTCTGCTGCAGTGACTGGAAGGGGACTTGTGGGGAGCTCTAGGGGGCTGATAATGCTCAAACTTGACCAGGTTTGGGGTTACAACAGTGTGTTCACTGTAGTCATCCATCAAGCTGCAGGTTTATGGTTGTGTATTCTTCTGTGTATGTTATAGCTAGTAAACATGTTTGTTAATTTTTAAAAACCTGGTTATCTCACTCATGTTAAAACTCTTCAACAATATTCTGACACATGCTACAACAGGGACGAACCTTGAGGACATTATGCCAAGTGAAATAAGCCAGCCATGGAAGGACAAATACTGTTTGATTTCACTTATTTAAGGAACCCAGAGTAGCCAAATTCAGAGAGGCAGAAAGAAGGGAGGTTGCTAAGGGCTGGGGGCAGGGAGAAATGGGGAGTTTCTTTTACAAGGTGAAGAGTTCTGGAGACCGGTTGGTTGCACAACGTGAATGTACTGAACACCACTGAACTGTACACTTAAAAGTGGTTAAGATGGTCAATTTTATGTTATATGTATTAACCATAATTAAAAATTACACATACATACTCTTTAATAGTTTTCTATTCCTCTTGGGATAAAGTCCAAAATCCTAACATAGCCTAGAAAGTATGGACCATCTTTGCACCTCTAATGTACACACTCCCCCTCTCCCCAAACTCCTTTCCAGTCCTCATGCACATCAAGGTGATCTGGACCCTCTGGTTTTCATGTATGTTCCTCTGACCTGGAATGGTCTTCCTTTCTGCTCTTTTCAGTTTAATACCTGCTCAGGCTTCAGTCTCAGCTTAAACATCATTTCTTCAGAGAAGCCTTCCCCTCGTCCTAGACCAGGTTGATTCTGTCAATTTATGCTCTCTTGGCATCCTGATACTTCCTCCAACAATTACTATTAAATAATTACTCGTGTTATTATCTGTTTAATGCCTGTCTCACCACTAGACAACACACAGGACCTGACTCACATGGTTCGTCCCTCTGGACAGCGTGCAGGAACATCCTATCCTGTCCTACCTGCCACACAATAGGGGCTTAATAATTATTTGCTGAATAAGTGTTTGAAGCAGCTGTTCTATGTGAGTTTATGATTTCAGATCTGTATGAATCATAGTCTTGTGACAGCATTCAAACAAGAAAGTGCATTACTGACAATGACATTTGAAAAATTATAGGAGGTGTTAGAAAACTAATCTGTGTAAACAGCCTTTAATATTTATAAAATGATGAAGATGGATTGTGAAAATTGTGGACAGGTTAGGGTGCTCAAATCCTTAGCAAAATGTCAGAAATGATTATTAAAGGAAAAATTTGTAGACACTGAGAAGAGAAAGCTGTAATCATGGGGTGCTAGCAAAGGTTCAGTATGTCTGGAAGGCAGAATAATGCCACCCCCCACCCCCGCCTCCTCAATAGGTCCCCATCCTAATCCCTGGGACCTGTGAACACATTAGGTTACATGGTAAGGGGGGATTAAGATGCTAATCAGTCGACTTAAAGGACATTACCCTGGACTGTGTAGATGGACCCAATGTCTTTCAAGTGCGGAAGAGAGAGGCAAAAGGTTAGAGTCAGAGACAGCTGAGAAGATGCCTCACTGCTGGTTTTGAAGACAGAGTAAGGGGCCACAAGCCAAGGAGTGCAGGAGACCCCTAGAAGCTGGAAAAAGCAAGGAAGGAGATTCCCCCTTAGAGCTTCCAGAGGGGATTTAGCCTTGTCCATGCCTTGTTTTTAGCCCAGTGAGACCCATTTCAGATTTCTCACTTCTACAATTCTAGATAATAAATTTGCATTGTTTTAAGCCACCTAGTTTAGGGTAACTGGCTTGAGTGGTACTAGGAAACTAACACACTATGGCTAAACCACGAACAGTTTGCTTCTTTTCCTTCCTTGCCACAGCTCCTGGTAGCCAATCAGGAAAAGAGTAAATAAAATATATTGAAAGACATTATATTTGTTCCATCAAAGGATTATGTCTTTTATGATGTCTCAAGACAAAGAAATACATACTAAATGCAAAGTCAATAAAGTGAACTAGAGAACTCTGAAATGCCCACCTTGAAAAGTGCTAGCAGAATGTCAACTCTTTTAGAAGGCTTAGCAACACACTGCAAGGGCTGTTCATCCACACTCTTAACACTTTCATCAATGACTCAGATCAGGGATTCTGAGCGTGGAGTCTGTGGGATACCTGGGGCTCTAGGAGATAACTGGACCTCCTAAGTCTTACTGAAAATTTTGTGTATATCCACATAAATATGTATTTTTCAGCAGAAAGGCCCACAGTTTCATTAAAGTCTTAAAGTGGACCCATAACCCCAGGTTAGGAACCACTGACTTAGGCGAAATATGGGAAGTATGCTCATCACATTGACTGTTGACACAAGTTGCTACAGAGTAAAGGCTAGACAACAAATAAGGATGTGAAAAATATCTTGAAAGGCTGAATCCAATAAAGATAAAATGATACTGCTTAGGGCAGCCTCTATGAGACAGATGAGAGGGTCTGGTCAGTAGTAAGCTCAGTGTGAGCCAGTGATCGATCACCAGTACCAAGGTGATGGGTGGGGCTCTAGGCAGGGCTCAGAGATGGGAAATGGCCATTCTGCTCTCTTCTGCTCTGGTTAACCAAGTTGTAATACTGTGTCCAACTTTCGGTTTTCCTCTGTATTTGTGTCCTAGGGCTTCCGTAACAAATGCTCCAACAGACATTTACCGTCTCACAGTGTTTGGGGCCAGATGTCAGAAATCAAGGTGTCGGCAGGGTTGGCTCAGGGGACTCCAACAAGTGGGCCCACATCTCTCTCCTCGCTTCTGGTGGTCACCAGCCATCCTTGACAGTTCAGCTACTGCAGCATAACTCTAAGCTCTGTGTGCCTCTATCTTCGTGTGTCCGTCTCTCTGAATCCTCTCTTCTCAAGGACACCAGTCATTGGATTTGGGCCGACTGAACTAGTATGATCTTATTTTGTTCCTTAACCATTTCCTAGTAAGGTCACATACTGAGGTTCCAGGTGGACATGAACTTTTGTGGTAAACTATTCTACCCACTGCATCCTTTAAGTGGAGTATCGATAGGCAAATGTATTCTGAGATTTACAATACCATATTCTTAGGAATGGTCAAAAGAAATAGGGGCATGGAGCCTAATGATTAGAGGGCTTGATTCAGACAAGGAAATTACTGTCTGCAAATATCTGAATCAATATTTTTTTCCCAAATGAAAGACATTCCAACATTCCATTTTCCAGAGATGAATATAATAGATTTCCCTCATTTGCTCACGCTTGAGCTTGATAGATTTGATAGACTCTAATGATTTGACAGAAAGGTTGAGAGTTCCGATGGGTGGCAAGACTTGATGATCACTGATGATCATTAAGTTCTATACTTAATGAAGCTCACCGATGATCATTAAGTTCTATACTTAGTGAAGCTCCCTGAATACAGCAGGCACTGTTGGGGGGAGCAGGTGGGGAAGGTGGGTGGGATGCCAGCCAGAAAGTACACATTATAAAGAAAACTCAGAAGCCCTAGGAACGGAAGAATAACTGACCAGCTTCAGCATGTTGAACAGAGTGAGGTGAATGGCCTGAGGAGGGGGAGGCTGGAGACAAGACAAGGTAGCGAGTACCTTGTCTACCACAGAAGGAGCTCAGATTTCCACTCTGAGGACGGTGAGAACCCAATGGAGGGGTCAGGCAAGGGGTGACATGACTGGGTGAAGCCTCAAGATTATTCTGGCAAATGAAGGGAGAAAAAGACTGATGGAGGCAGGAGAAGCAGGGAGGCCAGGAAAGGGGAAGGGATGACAGCTGCCTGCACTGTGATGGCAGGTGCGGAATGCCAGGTGAACCATGGAGCTCAGCTACAGAAAGTGAGGAAAACCAGCAAGGATGACTCCTACCCATGTTTAAGGAGGGGACAGTGGTATCATTTACTGAGGTGGGGAAGACTGGGGAGCAGTGGTAGTGACTGGAAGGCCAAAGAAATGCCAAGAGTTCTGTCTGAGGCTTATCAGTCTGTAGATGTCTGTGAAACATTTAAGTTAAAGACATCAAGTGGGCAGCTGAAGGTGTGAACCCAGAGCTTAGAGGAGAGGCTTGGGCTAAAAGTAGATATGGGAACAGGTGACAGGAGGCAGGTGGACAGGAAAAACTGCTGCCTCAGAGAGTTATTATTTCTTTAGGAGAAAGTATTTTTGGATTATTGGGCTTTGTTAAGTGCCTATTTGTTTTTGCTTAGATTTTATGACCTCAAACCTCAGTCAGCTGGGTTCTAAGATCTTCTCCAGCAATATCAGCTGCTTGGCAATAGGAAGCACAGAGCAGATAAATGTCGTGGTCCATCCAGGACTGAGATTTTGCCAAGTGAGTGTGATACAGGACGGGGGGAAAGGGTGACTATCACAAAGAATCATGGCATCTACATCAAACAAGGACAGAAGCAGAAGCCAGGAGGGGCTGAAAGAGCTCACTGTCCAGTGGGGCCAAGGCACGGGCTCTTACCATGCTCCATTCCATCACTGCGAGGCCCTACCATGGCGACTGTGGAGGGAGGGAGCTGCCAGAGAAATGGGTAACACCACAAGCCTGGTAACGCAGTCGCAGCCAGAATAAATTATTTTAGGGCCACAGACTTACATCTATTTATGAAATAAAATCAGTTAATTCCACAGGAACATTTCCTGATTTCCTCATCTATGCCAGTGCCTACTAAGTAGGAGATCCTGACACAGGGCTTAGCTAGTGCAGAATCCTACGTCCCACAGCATGGCACTGGAGTTGGAGAAGAGCTCAGACTTTGGGAAGACATGGAGCTTCCTCAAAGGGAAAAAAAAACTGGGAGCAGAATCCATTTTCAGTGCCCAGAGGAGAAAGAGTGAGAATCATACTGTACACACAGATAAAAAAAGACAAATTCACCCAATGGCACACAGTGAAGTGCACATACCCCATCACCCATTGTCCTAGTTCCCAGAGGCAACCACTTTTTCAATCTCTGGTTTTAGTCCTTCCCGAGGTCACCCTCCACAGTTCTTAACAGGCTTTTGGCCTTTTGGCATTATTTTCCGGTCTGGCAACTTGAGACATTATCTGTGGGTTTATGATATCACAAATTAAGATTCTGCTCAACTCTTAGACTTCTCCAGCTACGCTCTCTCCTGATTATTTAATTGTTTTCCTTGTGGTTGAACCTTTTTAGTTTCTGCAACTACAGTCCATCTCTTGAACCTTCACCCTGTTATATGAGATAAAGATACTGGCCTTCACCTGCCCCCAAAACCCTTCTGTTGCATTTCTCCACCTGTGTCAGCTTCTGTAGTTGCATATTCTTAAGGCTGATAACACTTACATTCTGTTTGGCAACTGAAGATTGATTTTAATTCTGTTTCTTAACTACAGGTTAATTTTAAATAGTGAAAACCAACAAAACCCATAAAAGCATTATCATCATCATCATAAAGGTATTCAGAAGAGCTGAGTCCTGTGCTACGATTTCATTTTCCTCTCTAGGATCCACTACCTGCTCAAAACCACACCACACATCAGCTTGTTTCACATTTGGTCCAAGTATTCTTGGTCTTGGATTTCCCCTTTTTCTTACAAAGAGAAGGCATGCCCTTTTGAACGTGTTAGTAGTATCTTCCAGTTTCCTACTCATACTAACCACTGCTTGGGATTCATTCTATTCTTCTTGAAGCAAGAGAATAAACAAACAGAATCAACCTGTAGACACTTACTTGTTGCCTTTAGAGAGTTTGCTTTTTCATCTATGAATGTTTTGCATTGACAATCAACAGTTTCCAAAATATGAGAGAAAAGAGAAATATCACCTATGATCCAATCAGTGTGGCACAACCATTTTTACTTTTGTGTTACTTTTGAGTCCTTGTCCACTGTAAAATTTCACATAATTCAATTACTACATACTTTTTTAGGACACACAGCTTTCACGACAATCCCTTTTAATGGCTGTATAACATTCCACCAAGTGATTAGACCATAATTCATTAAACCCACTTGGGAAGCAGTACAAAGAAGTGGCTGAAATGTGGCGCTGCAGTCAGACAGAGCTACATCAAGTCCAAGCTCTGCAGACTCCCCATAGTCACACAGCTGGTGGATAACTTCACTTGCTTTAATTCACCCAACACTAATAATGCAGTGTTGTCCTCCTATGCTGCAGGTACCACATTCAGGACTGAGTGTACCACATTCAGGACTGAGTATACAACAGTGGACACAGGGGACAGAATCCCTGCCCTCAGAAATAAACAAAAGAGATACGTAATTTCCTATCATGTCAGTGCTATGAAGAAAAAAAGCACTACATGAGAGACTGGAGTGCCCCCAGTTCCCATCCACAAAACAAGGGTAAGTACCTCCTAGGGCCATGATCATCCACATACAACCCCTGGCACCATTGCTGGTACACAATATGTAACAACACATATCACCCACACCACGGCCTGGGATAAACCAAGCGCTGCAGCAGGAAGAGCATCCTTTCTGTACACTCTTTTCCTCTCCTTTTCTCAATCAACACAAATCCAGGTTTGAGCTCACTGCTAGGAGTTTGATATGGATCTTTTTTATATCCCTTTCTCTCCTCATCACGTTCATGTTTTCTTTCCACTCCCTGAACAAATCAAGTATACTAATAATAACTGTTTTGACATCCTTATCCGCAACTCCACCAGTTGGTTGATTTTTGGGACTGTTTCTACTGGTTGATTTTTGTCTGACTATAGGTTTTATTTTCTTGTTTCTTAGAATGCCTGGTAATTTTTGATTGGATATTGGTCTTGGACTTAATAGTTTTGGGAGCTGGATTCTGTTATATTCACATTTTGTTGGGCTTTGTTCGGGACCGGTTAAGTTACTTGGAATCAGTCAGATCCTTTTAAGGTTTGCATCTACACTCTGTTGAGGGGTCCAGAATAGGGTTTGGACCCACTCCATGCCCTGTGCATTAGTTCTTTCTACTCTGATTAGTGAGAACTATGAACTATCCCCAGCCCCGTGAATTTTTCCACCCACTTATTTCTGTCAGTTCTTCGTAAAATGTGCACATTAGCACTCAACCAAAGGCTCGAAGGGACCCCTGCCCCTCTCCAGAGTGCTTGCTCCATGCAGCTCCCTCCTCTCCAGTACTTTACCTCCCCTGACTTTCAAGCCACTTGGCCTCCTGGAGCCCTGATTTCTGTGTCATCAGCTCAGGGAGACCAGCGTTCTTTCTGGATTCCCCCTCTCTGTGCCACAGCATGGAAACTCTCCATGTAGTCACCTGGAGCTGCCAAAGGCTTTGTTGTTTGCTTCCTTTCTTTCAGGGATCACTGTCCTGTGCTGTTTGTTGACCTATTTCTAAAACTGCTGTTTCCTGACTCTGTCAGGTTTTCCAGTCAGTTAAAGTGGGGAGGGAATCTGGTTCCTGTTACTCCATTATGGCTGGAAGTAGAACTAAACAAGTTTGTCTTTAAATGACACATTTTCAATGAAACCTTTCTAGACTGCAAGTCCAAATCATTTCTCTGGTCTTCATGCCATTTATGATGTAGCACAAGAGGCCCTACAGTGTGCTCTGCACATCACCCCCTCCACACACACACACACACACACCTTCCTCAACACTGGCCATCAGTTTTACCACCAGACCCAGCACCACGGAGTGAATGCAATTTCACCAACTCCAGGGGTGCTAGTGCCATGCACAGTCCTAGGCACTTGGCAGAAACAAAGATGACACTGTCTCTAACTTCCAGAGCTCCTGGTTTGGGACAATTTAGGAACCAGATTCTCATCCATAAATCCTTACCATAGTTTTTAATGTGGAAAACAAAGGTATAAACGAACCTTTAAAACAGGGTTGTCCAACAGTTTCTTAAAGGGCCAGAGAGTAAGAAGTTTAGTCTTGCAAGTCATAGAGGTTCCTGTCACAACCATTCAACTCCAAAGCAGCCACAGATACGCGAATGAATGGCCATGGCTGTGTCCCATAAACTCTGTTTACAGTAACAGGTGGCAGGCCTCTCACGGCAGTGTGCAGACCCCTGCTTTAGAACAAAACCCACCTGTACGATGAAGACTGCCAGTGCCACCTTCTAAAATGGCACATCCTGTGTCACCAGACAGCTTATCTCTTCAAAGAAAACCAAGCCCTCAGAGGCAGGAATTGCATACCATGTCTTTTGCACACACCATAGGATTTGCTTAACACAAGCACAGAGTAGATGCTTATTAAGTGCTTCTTAATTATTCCCATTTGACATTTGAAAGGCTTCCTTTGTTTTATTCAAAATTGCCTCCAACAGTAAAGAGAGCTACCCTTACTACAACTTACAGAAAATAATCAATGTCTAATGTATAAAATACTCTAAGGATGGTAAACGTGTTGATGGTCCTGAAAAACTTAGTTTCATTTTGTAAGTAAGTCAGGACTGCTCATACATACTTAAAAGAACCAGCTCCAAGGACCATACATTCATCCCATAGATGCAGACATGCTCCAAAACACTACTGGACTTCCTTTTTGAGATATTATCTAAAGAGACCATTCACAAGCACATAAGAAAAAAAAGGCTGCAAAATAACTTTCAATTGTCAAAATTCAAATCTATCTAGAAAAGATAAAGATTTGATACATTGCACATTCTAAAATTGTTCAATCAAAAAGATAATCTCCCTGAACAATTCTAGAGGTGTTTAAATGTATGTCTTTGTTGCTGCACAGATACACATGTGTGTACACATAGCCCCATGTGACTGGCTTGAAAAGAACACTGTCCTTAATAAGCATATTTTGGCAGGTTTGTTTGTTTGTTTAAAAAGATTTGTCTTACTACTTTAGTCACACCTTGTTCAAGGTGGAAGAATCTTAGAAGCCTAATCTAACCTTCTTTAAAATGAAGGATTTCCCTTTTGTAATATGCAAAACAATGCTCTGTACTTTGCTCAACTCTTAAAACTCATGTCCAGAACTATACATAAACTGAAGGTGTGGCTCGGCGTGTAGGACTGGGACTAGTGCTGCCCAGGATCCCAATGCCTAAAGACATGCAGGATCAAGGCGGCCTGGCAGTGGAGCTCACAGGCTTTGTCCTGTGACCAGCAGCTTAGGCTTATTGCCCTCAACTCCCTTCGACGCAGGTGATTTTTTAACAAATTCAGGATTGTCTTTTCTTTCCTATTAATTTTTTTCTTAGGGTCATCCCATCATTCCGCCCATTGAGACCCTAAGGAATGGACCCGTAGTCCAATATATCAGTTAAATATTCATGTCTTTATTAAAACTACTGTGACTACAATCACAGACCTCCATAATGGGAAGAGGAGCCGGAGGGGAGATGGAGGGCAGCAAGGACATACGGTGCTTCTGAGGAGCTTTGCCACAAAGAGAAGCAGAGGAATAGGATGGTGGTGGGATGGATATTTGGTGGGGAGGTCAAATGTTTTTTTTTAATGTTTGAATAGTTACTTGCTAATAGATCATCCAAAAGTGAAGGAAAAATATGGTATGTAAAAACACTTTCTAAACTGTAAAATTCCATATAAATGTAACTCACTGTATATATCTCCTTTATGTTCTTGCTTGGTTTATAATTTATGTCAAAATTTGTTTTTTAGAGCCTCCAGCTCCCTCTGAATTCTCTTTCTTTTCCATCTCTGCTCCCAGGATCAGCCCTGCCATTCCTCCAAATACTCTGAAATCTCTAACTATATCCAATAGCTTTTGCCATTATGAATTCTAACATTACAGGGTCCCTTTCATCCAAGTTCTTGTTTCCACTTCAATTCCCTCACTCTTAATCAGTATCTTAAAAACCAAGTTCCAGTTTAATGGATTCATCCAAGAAAATCACTTTTTAAAACATAAAAACGTATTTTAAAAATTTTATTGCACCTCTACAGTCAGCAAAGTGGCAAAAAAAAAACCCAAAACAAAACAATTTATTGTTTGGACTGTTCTCGAAGGCTGTAACATCCAATCCTGAAAATTTCTATGTGAAGCAAAGAGTGGCTGACACCTAATTTTTCCCACCATCTGCATATATAATGACATCAACACAGGGCCAACCCCCACTCCAGGCTCAGACAAGTTAGTGGGCACCCACAAAGTGTCCATTTACACTGTCTGCTCCACAGCAAGTACTAGCTAGTTTACACTGTTTTTAGACCCTTTCTGTAATTTAGTATTAAGAAAGCAATTGTGACCTGCATATAAATATAAGGCATCCTCCTTCAAAGTTCCATTTCTGGAAATGAATTCTTTATCAATTAAATTTGTTAGACCAAACAAATGAGTCTCCACTTGCAAATGCATTCTATTTAATGACAAAGAATATATTTTCAAAGTACAATATTTGCTTATGCAGTATTTTATAAAGTTTAACACTTTCCAAAATATACTTAAAAAATACCAAAGCACTATTTCAGGGATGCAAGGATGGTACAATATTCGAAAATCCATCAACATCATCCACCACATCAACAAAAAGAAGGACAAAAAACACATGATCATATCCATAGATGCTGAAAAAGCATTCGACAAAATTCAACATCCATTCATGACAAAAACTCTCAACAAAATGGGTATAGAGGGCAAGTACCTCAACATAATAAAGGCCATATATGACAAACCCACAGACAACATCACACTTAACAGTGAGAAGCTGAAAGCCTTTTCTTTAACACTGTGAACAAGACAAGGATGCCCACACTCTCCACTTTTATTCAACATAGTACTGGAGGTCCTTGCCTTGGCAATCAGACAACACAGAGAAATAAAAGGCATCCAGACTGGTAAAGAAGAAGTTAAACTGTCCCTGTTTGCAGATGACATGATATTGTACATAAAAAACCCTAAAGAATCCACTCCAAAACTGCTAGAACTAATATCTGAATTCAGCAAAGTTGCAGGATACAAAATTAATACACAGAAATCTGTTGCATTCCTATACACTAATGATGAACTAGCAGAAAGAGAAATCAGAAAAACAATTCCATTCACAATTGTATCAAAAAGAATAAAATACCTAGGAATAAACCTAATGAAGGAAGTGAAGGACCTATACACTGAAAACTACAGGACATTCATGAGAGAAATTAAAGATACCAATAAATGGAAACACATCCCGTGCTCATAGCTAGAAAGAATTAATAATGTCAAAATGGCCATTCTGCCTAAAGCAAACTACAGATTCAATGCAATCCCTATCAAAATACCAATAGCATTCTTCAACAAACTAGAGCAAATAGTTCTAAAATTCATATGGAACCACAAAAGACCCAGAATAGCCAAAGCAATCCTGAGAAGGAAGATTAAAGCACAGGGGGGATTATGCTCCCTGACTTCAAGCTCTACTACAAAGCCACAGTAATCAAGACAATTAGGTACTGGCACAAGAACAGACCCATAGACCAATGGAACAGACTACAGAGCCCAGATATAAACCCAAGCATATATGGTCAATTAATATATGATAAAGGAGCCATGGACATACAATGGGGAAATGACAGCCTCTTCAACAACTGCTGTTGGCAAAACTGGACAGCTACATGCAAGAGAATGAACCTGGATTATTGTCTATCCCCATACACAAAAGTAAACTCGAAATGGATCAAAGACCTGAATGTAAGTCATGTAGCCATAAAGCTCTTAGAAGATAACATAGGCAAAAATCTCCTGAATTTAAACATGAGCAACTTTTTTCTAAATGCATCTCCTTAAGCAAGGGAAACAAAAGCAAAAATGAACACATGGGACTACATCAAACTAAAAAGCTTCTGTACAGCAAAGGACACCATCAATAGAACAAAAAGGCATCCTACAGTACGGGAGAATATATTTGTAAACAACATATCCGACAAGGGGTTAACATCCAAAATATATAAAGAACTCACATGCCTCAACACCCAAAAAGCAAATAACCCAATTAAAAAATGGGCGGAGAATATGAACAGACAATTTTTCAAAGAAGAAATTCAGATGGCCAACAGGCACATGAAAAGATGCTCCACATCACTAATTATCAGGGAAATACAAATAAAAACCACACTGAGATATCACCTCACACCAAGTTAGGATGGCCAGTATTGAAAAGACTAAGAATAACCAATGCTGGCGAGGATGTGGAGAAAGGGGAACCCTCCTACATTGCTGGTGGGAATGTAAGTTAGTTCAACCATTGTGGAAAGCAATATGGAGTTTTCTCAAAAAACTCAAAATAGAAATACCATCTGACCCAGGAATTCCACTCCTAGGAATTTACCCAAAGAATATAATTTCTCAGATTCAAAGACAAATGTCCCCTATGTTTACTGCGGCACTATTTACAAAAGCTAAGATGGAAGCAACCTAAGTGTCCATCAGTAGATGAATGGATAAAGAAGATGTGGTCCATATACACAATGGAATATTATTCAGCCATAGGAAAGAAACAAATCCTACAATTTGCAACAACATGGAAGGAGTTGGAGGATATTATGCTCAGTGAAATAAGCCAGCCAGAGAAAGACAAGTACCAAATGATTCCCCTCATATGTGGAGTATAACAACGAAGCAAAATTGAAGGAACAAAACAGCAACAGACTCACAGACACCAAGAAGGGACTAGCAGTTACCAAAGGGGAGGGGTGTGGGAAGGCGGGTGGGTAGGGAGGGGAAGGGGTATTCAGGCGTGTTATGATTGGCACACATGGTGTTGGGGGGGTCATGGGGAAGACAGGGTAGCACAGAGAAGGCAAATAGTGACTCTGTGGCATCTTACTACACTGATAGGCAGTGACTGTAATGGGGTATAGGGGGAACACGATAACATGGGTGAATGTAGTAACCACATTTTTTTTCACGTGAAACCTTCATAAAAGTGTATATCAATAATACCTTAATAAAAAAACAAACAAAAAAACAATAACAACAAAAAAATACCAAAGCATCTAAGGAAAATTTCTAATTTGCCCTTCAAAGGTATAGGACAAATAAATCTTGGTCAGAAATTCTTAGATGCCTAATTGATAGTAGCACTGCCAATTAACAAGAAAGGTTTCTGATTTCACAAAGTTTTAGATTTAAAATGAGTCAGTGTTAAGCTTTAGGATACTGTGAATTTTTATGTTCATTTCTACCACTTACCCTCAAAATGAATTTTCATCAATTGCACATCTATTTACCACAGCTGTTTTTTGGCCAGGAATTCTCTCTCACAACTTTTGGTAATTTGAACATCATTTTAAACATGTCAACACACCATAAGTCCTCCATAAACAATGTTAAGAATTCTCTTCAATTCAAAATTATAAGAGCATAAAGGTCATAAGGAATATTTTTTTCTCAAAATAGAAAACTCTGAGCTCATCAAATCAAGAATATCATTATGTGAAATACCCAGACTTTATCCCAAGTTTAAGTCATTTTCTTTTTTTTTAAATGAGGTATAATTGACATAAGCCATTCTCTTAAACATGTATAATTTTCACCAATTTCTACCACCATTCTTGTTTTAAAATACATTCCTAAGTTCCTGCTGCAAAATCAGAAAATTGTCTTGGATTTCATGTAAAACCATGCTTTAGGAACAACACACAGGTAAACTGACTTATGAAAGAACCCCACTCGAATGTGAGCTTCAGGATGAGGGCAGATTTTTGGTCTGTTCACTGCTGTGGCCCCTCCCTCTTCCCCAGTGTGCCTTGAATGGTACTTGGTACATGGGATTGCAAACGATATTTGCTGGACTGAAAGAACTTATGTGTGTAGACCCCTTACTGCAAAGCCAGACTCAAACAACCGGTAAGATCCCATCACCAACAAACACCATGGGAAAACCTGGAGTAATCTCATGTTGTGCAAATACACAGTGAGCCCCTAGAGAATCGAGGAGAGGAAGGCAATACAGGGGAAATGACCTAGACTCAGTCTTTGCACACTGCCCCAATGTGTTCATGCTGATGCAGGGTCTAAAAAACCCCACCGATTTAGACATTCACTTAGGTTAACAAGTCTTCTAAGAATGCAGGAATCATTTAAGCCTCTCACCACCTTACGAAGTAAATATTTCATCATACTATTTTGCAGATGCATGAAGCTAACTAAGTAGCTGAACTTCTTTCCCAGCATCACACAGTATGTAACAGCATGAATCTGAACCTTTACCCTACCATGCTACCCGTCCCCACAAATAGGACTAACTTTCATCCACACATCAGTGCCCATCAGTTCCCCATCGTTTTATCCAAACAGCTAAAACAAGCTTCCTCAAAGACAGGGCTTTTGTTTGGGGTGACGGGCAAGCAACAAGTACTTTTAGAACGTGGAACACTTTGGAGGCAAGACTCTATTAAAGTGAAGGTCATGGATTTGGGGTGCCTGAGGAAACCAACACTCAGAGACAAACCACAGATTTCAAAACATTGCACAGGGCCAGCTCTAGCTCCAGAACAGCTTGCCTCTCTCTCTTCCTCTTCCTACCCTTCCACGTGACCCTCAGGATTCTCTGCACTAGAAAACAGGCTACCATTGTTAGTGACATAGTTTGGCAACATTATGTGTCCCAACCACAGTGACTGGCACAGAACAGGCACGCAAATATTTACTGAATGAAGCAAAGACCAAAGTTGTTTCCCTGGGCAAGGTGGGACCCAGCTGCCGTTTTTAACTAAGTGGAAATGAGAAATGCATTTGGAGCACCTGGTGTAAAAATGGTGCAAAATGGTTATTGGTGGAAAAATGAACTTTTAAAGGGCGGGTCTACATTGGGGACAGGCTTCAGGGTAAGCCTTACGTGATTCTTTTTCCTCAGTCAGACGGCTTCCAAGGAGAAAACAGCTTAGCACTTTTAGCACACAAATACAGATCTCGGAAGGGGCATGCTGTTTTAACATGTTAGAGTATAAAAACAAACACCATTACCTTATTTAGGTCGCCTAGTTTAGGTCATCTTAACATGAATAGCAGCTTAAAAAAAAAACAACCGTTCTTAGCATTCTCAGGGTGAGAGGAGGGTGGGGGTGGGGTAGAAGATAACAGACATTTTCCAAAAAGTTCGCACAGGGCCAACGAAACAAAAAAAATCACAGTCCACGGTGTGTAAAAGTTTCCTTGAAAACACGACCAGTAATTTATTCAAATGTAATGTTTTCTACCAGTCAAACCGAGCCCATGTTTATAAGAAGTGAGGAAAAGCCAAATGGCTTCAAAGACAATTCTTGAAAATTTTATCCCGTTTCTCTTTTTGGTCGTCCACCCTTGACCTTAAGACCTGGCTACTGGTTCCAATTGGTACGGATTCTTCATAACGTGAGATTTTCAGGCTTAAAATTACAGTAAACTACTGGGGCCGACCGAGAGCCAAAAGCAACAAGGAAGATGCCCATTTTTCTCTTCCACCCTCCTCCCATTTGCCACCTAAGAAAAACGGCACGTTTTTACGTTAGGAAAGGGACCCACCCATCTTTCGAGATCCTATGCAGCGTTTAGCCTGATCGGGAGCAAACCTGCCGATGCCGAAATACAGGTTAAGTCCTCATCCACCATGAATTAGTTCTGCGCTCTTCCACTACCCCCTTTGTCTGAGCTGTCCCTGCAAACTCGCTTCGCAGCTGAATGCCTCGCTATAAACAAGCTATCTAAACGAAAAGGAACGTTCTCTAGTCTTTTAAAAAGAGAAAACGCGGAGAGCACTTCTGGAGCCTGGTTCCCAGCCGCAAGCAGGCAGGGCTGCACACGACGGAAAGCGCGACCCTGGGGCTGGGCGGAGCGGCGAGCCCGGCCGGGGAGGAGGCGCCGCGGCAGCGGCCCCGCGCCCGAGAGCCCCGCGCATCTCCGCGCCCGGCCTCTTTGCCGGCCCGGCGCTCACCTCCGTGGATGGGCAGCGGCGCCAGCACCTGGCCGCGGACCTCAGCCTTGGGCGAGTCGAGCCCGTAGCGCCCGCGGTCGATGCGGAACGTGAGGGGGGCGCCGCGGCCGGGCTCCTGCACTGTCACGTTGATGAGCGCCGTGTAGTACTCCTGGTTCGTGTTGTCCGCCCGCGCCGGCCACAGGCTGCAGGTCAGCAGCGCGAGCGCGGCGAGCCGGGCCGTGCCCGCCCGCGCCGCGCCGCTCATCGTCTCTCCGGCCGCCGCCGCCGCCGCCGCCGCCGCTCGCGGACCGGGCTCCAGGGCCGGCGCCGAGAGGCGGGGCGGGCGCGGCCGGCGCTGCGGCGGGAGCGCGCGCGTGCGACCTGCGCGCGGAGGGGAACGAGCACCGGCCCCCCTCGGCGTCGCGGCCCCGCCGCTCACCGCCCTCACGTCCGCGGCCCGCCCGGGTCACGCGCCTATGGGCCTCGGGCGAAGACGGTGGTCAGGTCTCACGCGGCCGTCTCCTAGGGGCTCCGCCAGGGCTGTGGGGACCGGCCGCCTCCATCCCCCGGGGCCGGTCCCGCCGAGTGTGGGGGACGCCTCCCTCAGACGGCGGGGACTCGGGGAGACTGTGCCAGAAATAGAGTCCGTGGAGCACAAAGTGCCGCTTGCCAGGCAACCGCCTGCGGCGCGTGCTCGCGGCCCCGCCCCGCGCCGAACGAGCAGTAATGCGCAGGCCCGGGACGCAGCCCCGCCCCCACGCGCATGCGCGCGGGGCCCTGCCCGCTCCCGCCCGCCTGCACGAGGGTCCCAGCTGGCGGTTAGGTCGCTTGCCGGGCGCAGCCGCTGCTGCTCAGTCGAGAGTGGTGGGCACAGGCCTGGGGCCTAGGAGCTTTCCAAGGGCCTATACAGAAGTTTGACACGAGAATACAAAAGAAAAGCAGTTATCTTTACAACTAATTTAAAAGAAATGTCTATTGGATTTCAACTGGTCAACTGGCAGGCATATAATTGACATCATGACGGGGTTGGATGGGGGGTAGATGGCCTCCTTAAATAAGAATTGGGGACCGCTGCACCTGAACTGTAAGGGCACCTGAGTGGTTGAGAAGGCCCTCTGCAGACTGGGTGAAGCCTCCAGTGGCACTGGGCAAGTAGAGCGTGATGAGTTCCACCACCCCAAACACCCGCCACCCCACACACTCGCCTTCCCCCCAGCACACTCACACCGTGTCCATTAGGCTAGGCACCTTTATGCAACATAAAGGAAGGGGAAGGGTGGCTAGCTTCAGGTGTGGCTGAATACCGGGAGGATGTACTGGAGGAGGTGGGGAGGAAGGATGGCATCTTCTGACCAGCCAGCCCTGGATCCCTCACCTCCTAGAGTGAGAAGAGTGGAGTCAGCCTTGCCAGCCACATATCCTGAGAATCCTGGAGAGAGGCTGCTTCCCAAAGGAAGCAGAGGCACTGTTTCCAGGCAACGGGTTTGGATGCAATGCAGGCTAGTATCACAGTGTACATGTGTCTTCTTAGTGACATCCCCCTCCAAGTCCTTCCCTTCCACCCCCACTACCATTTTCTGTCTAATCCGGGTCCTGACCTGTGGAGACTGGATTGTACTTATCTACTTGCCTCCATGTATACAGCCTCTTGAACCAACTACCAGGCCCACTTCCTGGGCCTAGCAGTAAAGGAGAATCTGCTCTGGCCCTCTGGCAGCCAGACCTCTCCTACAGGGCAAGGAGTCCTTGGGACCAAGACACCCATGCTCAAGTACTTGATAACTGGAATTCCCTGCCCAGGCAGCTGGTAGGGGTTCCTTTGCTCTGCTCCTCTCACTTGGCATGCACTGGCCTGCCCCTGCTGGACAAACTCAGGCCCTAGGGTACTTACAAGGGTCTTTCAAAGTGTGGGATGCCCATACCCCCTATGAGAAACGATCACAGAGGCCCACAGACATGACCCTGTTACATCAGACAGGAAGGAAGAGGGTCCCTTTAAAGTCCTCTTTGACGCATGTGAAGTTGTCAAGGAGAAAGTTGGTTCTGAAGCACTTTCCACAGTTCTGTGGCACCTGCCAATCTCCCTTTTAAACCAAGTGGGATGAGGTCTCCTGAGCTCAGCCTCCTCAGGCACCGGCATCTGAGGTGATGTTAACACCACCCTGCCTTTGGGAGTGCAGTTGTCTTTCATTTTATGGAGACCCTTCCTTTAGTACAAGAGGCTATTCATTTATAGTAGTGATGCAAAGCTACCTTTTAAAAATTGTGATAAAATACACATATCATGGAATTTACCATCTTAACCATTTTGAAATGTGCAGTTCAGTGGCAGTCAGTACACTCACATGAGTGGGCAGCCGTTCCCACCATCCATCTCCAGGACTCTCTTGTCTTGTTAAGCTGAAACTCTGTCCCCATTAAACACAAATGCTCCATTCCACCCTCTCCCAAGCTGCTAGCAACCACCAACCATTCTGTTCTCTGTTTCTATGAATTTCAGATATATATATATATGGAATCATACAGTATTTGTCTTTTGTGAGTGGCTTATTTCACTTAGCATAGTGTCCTCCAGGTTCATCCATGTGGTACCATGTGTCAGTTTCTTTCATTTTAAGGATGAATAATATTCTGTTGTATGTACAGAGCACATTTTGTTTATCTATTTGTCAGTGGACACTTGGATTGCTTCCATCTTTTGGCTATTATGAATAATGCTGCTATGGACATGGGAGTACAAAGTATCTCTTTGAGATCCTGATTTTAACTCTTTTCCCCAAACACCCAGAATGGGATTGCTGGGTTATATGGTAGTTCCATGTTTAATTTTTTGAGGACCCTCCATACCCCGTTTTTCATAGCAGCGATACCATTTTACATTCCCACCATCAGTGCACAAGTGTTCCGATTTCTCCACATCCATGCCAACACTTTGAACCATACTACCTTTGAAAACATTTAAGTGAAAAGAAGTGAGCTGATTAAAAGTATTTTATTTAACTAAGTAAAAGCACAGGTGGTACTTGGCTATAGCAGGTCTTTTGAAGGTGTGGATAAAATGACAGTTCCTGTGGCCAGGATTCTCACCTGGTCCTGGTTGAGTAGCTCACTGCACACCTGTGGGCAATACATGGCTGTTGACTCTGTATAAAGAGCTCCACCCAGTGCTCTGAGCGTGACACGGTGGCAGGGCTGCAAGGCTGCAGGAGAGCAGAGCAGAGGCCCAGAGGACAGCTGTGCAGGACGACTGTGCAGAGAGGCCCAGAGGACGGCTGTGTGGGATGGCTGTGCGGACAAAGAGGCCCAGAGGCAGAGACCGGCTTGCTGCATGCAGACTCGCTCTGAGTGAATGGGATTCTAGTGACTGACCTGCCACCTGGAAATAAAGTTGGGTATAATCCTTTCACCCCAAGAACGTTTTGCTATCAATTTCTTTGGTCACATTGAATCCATAGCGAACTTGTCCAGGGCTGAAACCCATTGGCAAGACAGAAGGACACGTGCTGAGGTCTGACTCAGGCCCACACTGGCCTGGGAGTGAGCTGCCTATAAACCCCACATCTCTGTGGTGCCCTTCCTTTGACTCCACCACTCTTGACTCTCTCCTGCCTCTGCTCCCACCTTCCATCTCCCGAGGATTCCTAGGTCACCTACGAGCCATAGCTAAAATTTCCCTTCTCTGCAGAGCTCCAGTGGGCCCAGCTGCGAGCCTCCCAGCTCCAGGTCCTGGTAAGGGCTTCAGCTGGGCTGCCTCCTCAGGGAGCAATATCTGCCTTCCCAGGGGCAGCCTGTGTGTGAAGCACACTAACAGCACTTAGTTGGGGACTCCAGGGATCACAGCCCAAGCTGATTCCCTGGGAAGTGTTAGAAACCTCAAAGGATTGTCCAAAGTCCAACTCCTCCTCCTCCTCTTGACCCTTCTCTTCCTTTTCTTTCTTAAATGGCACATGATCCCCTCTGGTCCCAGCAAGGCCCTGGCCCTATTTTATTATTTATGTGTTCTCTTTTATCACTACTCTCCTGTACATTCCCTCCCAACAGCCAACCATTCTAATGCTCCTAATGTGTGTCTGTTGTGTTCTTGTAAAATCAGTGGTATTGTTTTGTGTTCATGTACTTCTTAAGTACTGGTTGTAGATGTCATTCTGAGTCTTACTCTCCATACCCAACACTATGTTGGGTTATTTTCTTTCCCCCTTTCTTACATTTATTTAGTAAGGTTTAATTGAAATACAACATGCCTGTATTAAAGTACAAGAAACAGTATGTGTAAAGCTCAGAAGATGTTTATTAGGAAGTGACAACATCTTTGTAACCACCATCTAGAGCAAGGTGAAGAACATTACCAGCAGCCCTGAAGCTTTCCTAGGTGGCTCAGTCATTAGCATCCCACTCTTCTGAACTTTGTTACCATAGATTAGTTTGCCTGTTTTTGAACTTTATAAAAACAGAACCACACAGTGTGTACTGTTTGGTGTCTGGTTGCTTTTTCTTAACATCATGTCTGTGAGATTCTTTCTCTTTTGGCATGTAGTGGTAGCTTGCTCTTTTTCCTTGCTGTATACTATTCCATAATTTCTTTTTCCATTTTCCTGTTGAGGGGTTTATATTGATTTCTGTTTGGAACTATTATGAACAGAGCAGTTATGAGGACTGGGTGTCTTTTGATAGACATATGCGTGTCTCTCAGAGAGTGTATACTCTGAAGGGGAGTGGCTGCATTGAAGGACATGTGCATATTTAGCTTTGGTAGATGCCAGCACTGTCTTTTTAAGCTGCCCTACCTTTACCTTTTGCCTTTCTGCTTGCCCTCTGGGGCTCCGTCCCTTGAAGATCTTGGTCCATGTTGGCTGCCTCCTGCTGCTGATTTATCTCCCTCCCCCCACCAGCACTGGCCACAGATGAAATGACTGTGGAAAACCCATCCAGTCACCATGGGGCAGGCTGTCCTGGAAAAGCTGTTTACAGTATGTTCCTCATGTATCCTAAAGTCCTGAGAGACGCTGTAGGCAAAGAGCCATGTAGGGACATTAAACCCATAGGAGAGACATTCTGCACATGGTCCGAGCTTTTTCACATCCCATCAGATCTGTTGTCTCCTCTGTCTGAAGGACCCGGTGACATGCCTTGGCCCTTTCACATGATGGCCTTTACAGAAGGCAGGCAGAGAGACAGGCCCTAGGTCCTCATAGTGCAGCCTCTGGGGCCCTGGACCAGAACATGGAAAGGGTATTTTAGAAAATGCAAGGAGTGCTTTTATTTTAATAATCAAATGTTCATTTTCATATTAAATTGCAACTCATAGCAAGTTCTTTCACTTGCAATGAAAGTAATGTCACTTGTCTTTAAAAAGTGACTTGTCTTAGAGAAAAACATTTTACAAATAATAGGTGGAACATAGATGTGGCAAAATTGTAAAAGTAGAGTGCAAAAGACCAAAAGTGTAATCTTAAAAAGCAAAATTCAACCTAGTAAATCTGAAGGGCTAATTGCCTTATAAAGCGATTCATGAATCAGGCAGCATCCCCTCTAGCAAGCAGAGAGAGGCTCTGTTGAACTACAGGAAAGGAATGGTTTCTAAATGTAGAGAGGGAACAAGACAAAGGAAATTATTATCAGAGAATCCATTGTTTTGGGCAAGGTCGCCCTCCTAAGGGGAATGGCAGGGGTCTGTCAGTAAATTTCCTAGTGCTGACCAGGAAATTCCATGTTGATGGTTAAAGGTCACATTCCTGGGGGGACTGTAAGTGTAGTTAAGTTAGTTACTAAGTCTCAGTTTGCTGATGTAGGGCCATTAACATGAGTGGGCCTCCATCTTTGGGCCTGCAGTTTTCATTTTACCATTAGGAAATGCTGACAGAGAAAAGAGTAGGAGCTTCAGAGGTAGATGCCCAGGACTGGGTTCAAATCAACGGCACTGGTTGTTAAATATTCAGGAATTTTGCAAGCCATTTGCTAAACCATTGATACCTTGCCATCAGCCATGGTGGTAGGATAATCTTTACACCATAGAAATTGGCAGATGCCATGAATCAGAGCTTCCTCCTGCCCTTCTCTCTCTTTCTTATTTTTCAGAGTGGTTTACCAGAATGCCTCTGGCTCAAATTCCTGCTTGGCCACATGTCAGCTTTGTGATATCTGCAAGCCCCTTTCCCATCTGGGGTCCATTTCCCTCTGTGTAGTGGACCTAATGACCTCTCCTGCTCTTAGGCAAATCAGATGATGGGTGCCTATAGCTGTAGCTATCACAGTCATCCCCATTTCCCTGACCTGTTTCTAGGGAGCACAAGACCTGTGAAGAGTTTGGGGTGGCCTGAGTGAGGACTGCAGCGCCACCTGCAGGCATCAGCCAGAACAGGCTGTCCTGAAGGGATGGACAGCCAGGCCTGCCAGCAGAGCGCAGCATAATAGCATCTTATTTAGAAAATCGCACAACACATTTCTAGGAGCCAACTCAAACTTTTAATCTTTCTTAACGAAAAACTTCAAGTATAAAAACAAGTGGAAGGAATGGCACAGTGAAGCCATTGTATTCAACTTGGTTCAACTGTGGTTAACATTGGGCCGTAAATGCTTTAACTATCGCTTTTATTAAAAAAAAATTTTTTTCCCCCTGAGTCATTTGATGACCCTTTGGGCTGTTCTGTATTACTATGACCAAGACGATGAATAGTAATTCCGTAAAATAATCCCATGTGCCACCCTATTCAAGTGTTCCCAAACCATCTAAAAGTGTCCCCCTATCACCCCCTATTGTTTTCTTGAATCGGATCCAATGAAGGTCCTGCATTAGGTTTTGTTGTCTTTTTCCAAAAATTTAAAACTTTGAGAGTACTACCCCAGCTTCAGTAGATTACAAAAGTACAGGTGGCTCTTGAACAACATGGGTTTGAACTATGTGGATCCGCTTCTACACGGATTTTTTTTCAATAAACATATTGGAAAAATTTTTTGAAACTTGCAGCAATTTGAAAAAACATTTTCTTTTCTCTAGTCTGCTTTATTTTAAGAATATAGTATCTAGTAAACATAATATACAAAATATGTTATTTATATAATCGGTAAGACTTCTGGAAAACAGTAGGCTAATAACAGTTAAGTTTTTGGTGAACCAAAAGTTGTACTCAGATATTTGATTGTGTGTGGGGTCAGCACCCCCAACCCTCATGTATTTTGAGGGTCTTCTGCAGAAGGCCAACTTGTGATTTTGAACTTGTATCCTGCACCCCTTGGAGTTCACCAGAAAGTGTGCTAAGTTGTGCAATTTTACTTTGTCAATAACACGAATACATTGTATCATGCTTTTTTTGTGTAGACACTGAGATTATTCCAGTTACTATAAATCTTCTCATTTTTGAGTACCAGTAACCTCAAAGAAGTGGAAGTGGCTCAGGCTTCTCTTACCTCTAAGAGGTCGGCTGGAGGAAGGAAGGTGCTGTTCTCCCTTTCCTGGTTGCTGGTGTTGGGGGAACAGTGGCTTTCAGAGGCGGCTGCAGGGCAGCTCATCCAGGTGAAGGCAAGGGGAGACCAGCCTCAGAAAGGACAGCAGCTCTGGGGATATGGGCAGCTGGAACAGAGGGTGGCTTCATCAGGTCACCACAGCTGGTCTGATCAGTGCTGCATCCCTCCAGGAAGAAAGCACCTGATATGTCAAGTTTGAGTAGTTGGGAGTGAGGGCTTGGAGTGCTGGCTGTCCCCCCAGCTCAGGGCCCCCTCAGTGACGGGTGGTGACACTGTGCTCAGATTGGAAGCTGTCGAGGTCCAGGGACTGGAATTTAACTCTCCCAAGGACCCTCAGATTCAGGGATGGATTATGCCCATTTTGCAGATGAGGACAGTGGAAGCTCAGAGAAGTGAGCTCTCTGCCCATTGAATTAGGAGTGGGTGGCGGTTCTGGGGTGGAAGCCCCTTGCATGGGTGGCTCCAGGACTCTCACCCATTTCAGGGTGGTGCCCAGTTCCAATTCAGACATCGTCTGGATGTCCTGGTACTTGGCCCAGCCCAGGAAGCAGAGGCTCTGTCCAGGAATTCAGGTGTTGCCTGGGGCTGATGCTGAGTGGGCATAAACTGCCAGGGTGGCTGCCTTTTTGCAGGATCGAAGGCATCACCTTGTTCTTTGTGAAGATTTGTTTGGCTAGGATGATGCATGACTGAGTCAGAAAGCCTAGAGAGGAGACATTGGCTGGTAAAGCAGGTCTGTGCACGGTGGGCCTCATGTGAGGTCTGACTCCTGGGCTGCAGATTGACCTGGAGTGGTGGTCCCTTGTGTCCCCAGGTCCCCTCTGCCAGGGGGCCTGGCTCTATCCCGGAGGGCTCTCTGTTTACATGCAGGAAAGACAGGTACATAAGGAAACTCTTTCAGAAGGCTGCAGGGCAGCTCATCCAGGTGAAGACAAGGGGAAGGCCTAGCCTCAGAAAAGAGCAGCTCTGGAGATCTGGGCTTGGAACACAGGGGTGGCTTCATCAGGGCACTGCCACTGGGCTCAGACAGCGCTGCACCCCTCCAGGAAGAAAGCATCTGACCTGACAAGTTTGTCTCAGGGGCGCACACCTTGATCCTAGAAACATGGGGCACCTTGACTGTCAGCCTGCCAGGGAGCATCCCGTGGAGGAGGAAAGCCCCGAAGAGCCAACATAGCCCCAGGGAAGCAAGGACAGCTTTGCTCCATGGAGGACAGCCACACAGGCTACCTGTTCCCACTTCATACCAGAACGCTGCTGGTTTCTTCCAGAAGTAGAGGTGGGATTTTGAGCCTCTCTCTTCAGACATGTCATCCAGCTGGGGGACCGTGCCGCTTCCAGTTCATCTGTGGTCAGCCAAGAAACTGATATTAGAGGCCCAGCAGCTTTTCTGTGACTGGCAGCCTGGGGACTCAGGTGCACCAAGGCGATCCAAGCTGCCAGCTCAGAGCTGACGCCAGCCTTCAGGCTGCTTTTCAACCAATATTCTATACAAAAATAAAACTATGTGTACAAAGATGTTTATTGCTGCATTAGCTACAGGGGCAAAAAGTTGGAAATAAACTCATTTATTTGTTAAGCAAATTATGGTACAAATTTGAGGATGATTATGCAGCTATTAATATATTGAACAAGCTATAGCAACACGAAGAGCGCTTATGAAGTACTGCTGAGTGCAGATGCAGAATACAAAATCAACCTCTGGTTGTCACTCTGCGCAATAGGTCCACACGTGTGAACGAGGCCTGGAAGGAAGCTAGCAAAATGAAAATAGTTTGATTTGTTTGGCAGGATTAAGGATGACTGGCTTTCCTTCCCCCCACCCCCCATTTTTATAATGTGTTCTTTCTGCAATTATAAAATAAGCTCTCTCATGACCCATCAGGAGACCACTGGGGAACCTATTAGAAGGAGTAGGATTGTGGCAGGTGGAGCTAAGGGTAGATAGATTGGGGTATTAAGAAGGATTGGCTTGGCAGAGTTGGGGGTGGTGGCCCAGGTGGCCCTCAGTCAAATTCTCCTGTACATTTAATGATTCTACCCCTATCCTTAGGGGGGAAAATAGACATAAGTTTAATCTATCAACTGTGTGCATCTTTATTAAAGATAGATCTCACATTATTGCCGCACACAGGATGTGAATGTTGGCAATGTTCCTATAAGAAGTCCTTGTTCAAAAATTATGGCAATTTGGTTTTTAATGTTGTTCCTGAAAGCCGGGGTGGGGCAGCCCATTACCCCTGCTGGAATCTCAGTTGGCTCTCATTCCTGCCAATCATTTTTGCCCCAGGAGAAGTTACACAAAGGTGGAGAACTCATCTTTCCAGGCAAGAATATGCCCATGGTAGCTAAGAATCTCCTAAGAAAGTTTGGGGTCAGGATATCCAGATCTGCTCAGATATATGAAAAAGGAAATCTCCAAGAGAGCCCACCTATGGAGGATGAAGTCCCGTAGGGAAGGGTAGTAGACTATGTGCCTGCCTGAGTTTCTGTAACAGGTCACTCAGTGGCCACTCCAGTCCCTTCTTCCTTGCCTGACTCCACTATAGGAGCTGTAGGAGGTAAAAGGCTTCCTGTGTGGAGCTCCACCCATCCATCTATCCATCCATCCATCCATCTGTCCACTCATTCATTCAGCACATGTTTATTGAGCATCAGTTTCAAGGACTTGGAATACATAAAGCAAACAATAAAAGAATGTGCCCACCCTCAGGGCACACTCCAGACAACATGTGTTTCCTGCCAATGTGTGAGAGAGAAGATCTGCTGGTGCCACATCCCCTTCTTCCTGCTCACGTGTGGTCATGAGGATGGAAGCCACATGGCACAGGTGGTGGAGAAGCAAGGGTGAAGGCATGGGGTCCGTGGCCCCTGCATTCTTCTGCACTTCTTTGTTTAAACCACTGTGTGAAAGATTTCCCACTGTTTACACCTGAATGCATCTATAACTGACACAAATAGGGCAAAAGAGGGGAGGGGGGCCACAGAGAACTCTATGCCTGGGTCCTAGGTGTCTTGGCACCCTGAAATTATCCCCATACCACTCATTTTAAAAGACTCCAAACTTAGACCTCACCTTGAGAAAGAGCTCCTCCTAGTGAGGGGACCCAACCCTAGAATAAAGAGGGAGATGGGATTTGGGGGTGTGAATGAGGAGGGCAGCTAGGGAGGGCCCTTCAGCAGGCTGCTGGCCCTGTGGGCACAGGGGGTAGAACTCAGTTTTTGTAAAGCACCCAAAACCTTTGTGTGAGTGATGAAAATCACATAGAATATGGAGGAGTGCATATTAGATTACCTCTGGGGGCAGTGATTGGGTGGAGGGGAAGGAGAGGGAACGGAAAAAATTAACACTGGAGAAACCTCACCTGATTATGTGAACACAGAGACATAAACTTATTTATGTGAAGGCAGATATGTAAAGAGAAATTCTAATAATTTCTAGAGTATATTTATTAAAAGGTTAACAGTAGATATTTCTGGATGATGGGTTTCCATTGATTTTTATTTTTTCTTTACATTTTTAAGTATCATTCAATGAAAAGTAATCATAGTGATATAATAATGTATTATTAATATGATTAGGGAAAATGATTTGGTTTTAGAGTGTCTTAGTCCACTTGGGCTCCTGTAACAAAAAATACCACAGATTGGGTAGCTAATAAATAACAAAAATTTATTTCTTACCATTCTGGGGGCTGGGAGTCCCAGACCAAGATGCCAGCGGGTTCAGTGCTGGGTGAGAGCCGGCTTCCTAGACAGCTGTCTTTTTGCTGTAACTTCACATGGTGGAAGTGGCAAGGGAGCTTTCTTGAACCACTTTTATGGGGCCACTAATCCTATTTGTGCGCTTCAACATACTAATTTTGGAGGGACACGAGCATTCAATTTATAGCATAGAAGAAAGGAAGGAAAGGAGGAAGGGACGAAGGCAGGGCAAAGAAAGGGAGGGGAAGGCAGAAGGGAAGGCAGAGCGAGACGGAGGTTCCCCCGAGCCCAAGTTCCTCCAGGAGGAGAGCATAGCAGTGAGGAGCACCCAGCCCTGGGCCGGGTCCCACATGGCAGGGACAGCTTCCTCTTCCTTCAGGGGCCACTTGGGCATCCTAGGCTCTGGTTCCTGAAAGCATGACATGCTGCAGCCTCACCACCCCTGTGGAAGCCGAGGAGGTCCATGTTGCCTCCCTGCACTGGGAGCCAGAGGGCGGGCCCATGGCCTAGGGACTGCTGGAGGCCTGGGGTCGGCAGAGAGCCCTCATGGGGCAGTGTCTTGCCAATGGGTTTCAGCCCCCGACAAGTTCACCATGGATTCAATGAAACTGAAAAATGACAATGGAACATTCTTGGGGTGAAAGGGTTTTTTTTTTTTTTTTGAAAGGGTTTGTACTCAAGTTTATTCCCACAGTGGCAGGTCAGTCACTAGAATCCTGTCCACTCAGAGCGAGTCTGCAAGCAGCAAGCCGGTCTCTGCCTCTGGGCCTCTCCTGCCCTGCAGCTGCCTCAGTCTCTGTCCTCGGCACTGCCACCACTGCAGCCTCTGCTCTCCTGTGGCCTTGCAGCTGTTCCACCGTGTTACCCAAAGCACTGGGTGGAGCTCTTTATATAGAGTCAATAGCAACGAATTGCCCACACATGTGTAGTGAGCTGGCCAACCAGAACTAGGTGAGAATCCTGGCCATAGGAACCTTCACTTTATCCACAATGGGTGAAACCTCTTGCCAGCTGCTACCCTAACCTGGAGGGACTGAGCTGTGCATTCCTGCTGATGGGGGGGTGGCGTGGAGGGGTGGGCCGGAACTTTCAGTCCAGGGGCCTGCATCAGCAAAGCCATGGTAGGTCTTGTTCTCAGGGTCCCTAGAGTCACACACACTTAGCCTGTGACCATTAGCTTTCTCTGCAACTGCTGCGGCCACTGCACACATTTTTCCAGCTCAGGGGACTGGGGGAGAATCCATGTATTTGCTCTCTGGGGCTGCAATACAAACCACCACACATGGTGGCTTAAAGCTGCACTCATTTACACTTGGACAGATATGGAGGCAAAAATCCAAAGTCAGTGTCACCACACAAGTCAAGGTGTGGGCAGGGACGGCTCCTGGAGGGTGGGAGGGCTCCAGGGGAAGCTCTGTATCCCTGCCTCTTTCAGCCTCTAGTGGCAGCTTGTATTCCTGGGCTCAGGCTCTTCCTCCAAAGCAAGTTCCCCCAGCCTCTGCCCCCCCCCACCCCATCCCTTCATCTGTGTCAAATCTCCCCCTCCTCCCTCATTTAAGAATGCATGTGACTATATTAGGGCCTCCTGGATAATCCAGGAGGAGCTCCCATCTCCAGATCCTCGATTCAATCACGTCTACCCAGTCCCTTTCGTCATGTAATTAACAGCTGCAGGTCCCTGGGGTCAGGACGTGGACATCTTGGGGAGGGGCTGTGAATCAGACACAATCACATGGTGTCTTATGCTTCCTTGGGGGCCTTTTTGCCCTACGGAGGGTCCCCATAGTAATGGGATATTCTTTCTTCTGAATATCCCCATGAACAATGCCATGCTTATATAACCTCTCCAAGCTCCAGTAAGCTCCCCAGTGGCCAGTGCAAAAGTTTCAATCCATCCTGCCATACACGCCTGTCTCCCCAGCTACGGTTAGAGGCCACTGCTCACCACCATCACCTGTTTCAGCACTGATGCTGTGCGTGGCACAGGACAAGCTTCCAAGGCATCTGCTGACTGGAGTGAAAGGGGCCAGTTTCACTATTGCAACTCTCTGGCCCAGGCTCACTGCACAGCCTCTGTCCTCCTGCAGGTCGGGATAGGAACCTCTGCATGGCCCCAGGCTCATTGCACAGCCTCTGTCCTCTGCACTCCTCCTTGGCCCTCACAGCCAGGCCCTTCTCCAGGGGCCCTATTGCTCCTATCTAGCTTTGCCAGCAAAAGTCCTGACTCCATTGCTCAGAAGGAAGGGCTGCCAGATACACACACCGGACAGGTTCTGGAAGCTTCTCTTCTAGATGTGAAAAGAAAAAAAGAATACTGTAATTTTCAAGTGGATGGAAAATTAGGCCCAGAGCAGATCACAGAGGGCGTGAATGGATTTCACGTGAAAACATGTGGATGTCATCCTTGTGGCCCCCTCAGCCTCCGGAACCCAACTGACCACAGCCCACAGGAATGGGCAACGAGGCCACTGGGGATCATGCAGAATCGCCATGGCCCAGAGCCAGCAGATGGTGCAGCTTCTTAAGAGAAGCCAAGACCCAGATTGGTATATGTACAGTTAGTTGATCCTTGAACAACAAGGGTCTGAACTGTGTGGGTCCACTTATATGAAGAATTTTTTACAATTAAATATATTAGAAAAATTTTTGGAGATTTGCAACAATTTGAAAACACATTTTCTTTTCTCTACTTTATTGTGAGAATACAGTATATAATAAATGAAACATACAAAATATGTGTTAACCAACTGTTCATGTTATCTGTTAGGCTTCTGGTTAATAGTGGGCTACTAGCAGTTGAAGTTTCTTGGGGGTCAAAAGTTATACATAGATTTTCAACTGTGTGGTGGTTGCAGGGGGAGGACAGTGCCTATAACTCCCATGCTGTTTGAAGGTCAACTGTAATCTTCAATTTGAAATGGTTACTACCAAGTAATTAAATTGCAACCATCCTGCAGGCCAGGACAAAGGGGCCTGGGCCTGGACATGGCTCCCCCACTGAGCCTCTGCATGGTCTGTGGTTTGACACCGTGCTCTGCAGAGCCCAGGCTGCTGTTTCCTCAAGGTGGGTACTGTGGGCCACCTGTTGGCATCACCTGGATACGATGTTCCTAACGTGACTCCTGGGCCCATTTTGGATCCCTGAGCCTGAGTCTCAGGGGTGGGGCCCTGGACTCTGCCTTTGCTCTAAGTGCCACAGGGATGGTTCCTTTAAAACTGCTGGATTGAGCACCCTGGCCAAGGTCCACATGAAGCCCTGAGAAATCTAGGGACCCAGGGCTCTTGAGCTCTTCTCAGTGTCATATATGGGACTTATGTGACATAAGAATCCCTTTAAAAAACAGTCCCACCTCGAGCAGCAGAGGTGAGGCTTAGAACCACCCCCCTCATGTTCTGAGAGAAATCTTCTGCATACATGGATGTTTATTGCCCTCGTCTAGCTCGGATTAACACATAGTCTACAGGCACACACCTGATCATCTACATTTGCTCTCTTACAACACTAAACTATGTTTTCTACCTTTATCTCGTATCTACCTACCACTTCAGCATTTTATTAAAAATAATAATAATAGAGAAATGTGGTATCCACATATAAATCAAGTTTAAAAATCAAATGAATATTCATATTTGAACTGACTGTGTATAGTTCATAATGCATGAACAAAACCGAAAGCTTCTGTGATGACTGCCCTTGCACTGTTCACCATGTAACTTATTCACTATGTAAGAATTTGTACTCCATGTAAGAATTTGTTCGTTATGCATCAGAAGATTGGAGACTGACGAAAATTAGGCTTGGGGTGGATTAATGATTGTGCATTGAGTATTGATCCCCCTATACAGAAATTTATTGTGGTTAACAACTATTTGATCAATAAATATGAGAGATGCCCTCACAAAATATATATATATATATATAAACACACTTCCAATTGTAAAATAAATAAGTAACCAGGATGTAATGTATAGCATAAGGAATATAGTCAAAATATTGTAACAACTTGGTATGGTGATACCTGGTACCTAGAATTATCATGTATATAAATGTTGAATCACTGTGTTGTACACCTGAAACTAATGTAATGCAATACTGTTGTCAACTACCCTTCAATAAAAAAAAAAAACAAAAAAAAACAGTCCCACCTCCTCAGTGAAGTTTGCTACCTAGCTCTGCCAATGTGAGGGGGCGGGGGTGGGCAGGTGAGAGCACAGTGTCCACAGCAGCCAGAGCCATCTTGCTCGTTTGAAAATGAGTCCAGCCACATCACCTGTTTGCTTACACCCCCCAGCAGCTCCTGCTCACGGTCCTGCACACGGTCCTCCCGTGGCCTCAGGCCCTTGCCGTCAGGGCCCCTCCGCCTCTCTGTGGCCACTCTCCACCATTCCACAAGCCCTTTGCTCAGATGTCTTTTTCTCAGTAAGGCTTTCCCTGACCACCCTGTGTCACACAGACCCTCCCATCCCACACTCTCTCTCCTTCCTGCTTAATTCTCCTTCTGAGCCCTTAGCAGTTGCTTTCATGTTCTGGCATCATATTATAGGGTGGTTTGTTCCCAGGGAACAGTGCCTAGCACAGGGTAGGTGTTGAATAATATTTGCAGAATGAATGAATGAAAGACAACAGAGAGGTTGTTTCTGCCTCAGGGCCTTTGCACAGGTTGGTGCAGTTGCCTGGAATGCTCTCCTCCCAACTGCACCCACCTTTGGCTCCTTCTTGCCATCAGGTGTCCTTGTGTCAGAGAGGCCCTCCTGCTTTCCCTAACACCCCACTGTGGCTTTGGGACAAAGTGGTGTTCTTGGAGAAGAGCAAATATACTGGTGTGGCCATAATCAGTCTAAGGAAAAGCTAGAGTGGGAGAAACCTGTTCATTGCTCACGATGAGGCCTGGCTCTGCTCTTCCCCTCTGGCCACCTCCCTCATGGCCCGTCTCTCCCAACCTGGTGCAGGCTCGCCTCTCCACCCACCCTTTCCAAGAGCAAGCCCACGGGCGGATCCCTGGTGATGGACAGGCAGCAGACCAATTACTGCAACAGAAGTGAGGAGAGAACAGCTTCTCTCCAGCCCTTGTCCAGGAGTGTCGTGGGAAGAAACACCTATCAGTATCTAAATGGACTAAGGCGAGGTGGAGGATTCTGGAAATACTGCAGTTAACCCCATACCCACACATCAGCCTTTGTCACCCTGCCTTTTTCCCTCTTCTTTAACACGAGATATAATTCATGTAACGTTCATTTTAAAGTATATGATTGGCGTTTTTGAGTGTATTCACAAGGTTGTACAACCATTGCCACTGCTTCAAATAAAGTCATTTCCTTTGGGTACAGCTCGGGAGTTCTCCATTCCACGGCTTGCCTCTTGTCCTCGGGTCTCCCAGCTCTGAGCCCCTGCTCCGCCCTGGGTGGTGGGGACAGCGGCCCACTTTCTCAGAGGGACACCCTGGCTTTGCGAGCAGAGCGCTGGCTGGGGACTGGGCCTCTGCTCTTGGGTTGCCTCTCCCAGTGCGGAACCTCCACCTGCAATATAATGATTTATATGAAATATATATTTGATCACTCAGATGTATGTGGTCTTTATCTGCAGTTGCTTAAAAATAAAAAAAACAGCTTCAGAGTCACAAAGGGGAAATGGGAGTCTTGTGTTAAGGAGACTTTTGGACCCCACCCAAGGGCTGGGTCTGGAGGCCAGGAGGATGAACCGTGAGGTTATGTTGTCAGGAAGTCCAGTCCAGGGAGATCTCCCTGCGTGCTAGATGAGGCCTCAAACCGGGAGAGTGTTCTTGACTCTGATGGAGAAAGGACTCATGAGCAGCATGCCCGGGTGTGAGCAGAGTAGCTGAATAAAGCAGAGCACACACTCCAGGAGGCAGTGCAGGCAAGCTCCAGAGGTGAGCAGCTGGTGGGAGTCCGCTCAGTGGTCTTGCAGTGGGAGTTTAAGCAGGGGTGGAATATTCATCAGGGTGGGGGCCCTTCTCAGAATAGGGAGGAGATTTCCAGGAAACCAGGTGACACCCTCTTTTTGTCCTCAGATAGTCTTCCTCGGAATCGCACCAAGGGTTGTGATATTTAGTCTGCTAATGCATGCATAATGCACTTTGAGGTGAAGTCATGGTCTCTGCGTTGAAACCAATCAGTTTGGCAGGTCTGTTCATATACCCTCCCTACCTACATCTGGGAGAACAGTTTAAATGGGATGTTTAGAGTATAAACAAGCATCTAACTGAATGTAAGCACCATCCAAAGTCCCCACGCCCCTCCCTGCTCCTGTCTGGCTATCCACCTACTGTAACAATTAGAGGTTGGAACTTCAGTCCCTGCTTCAAACTTCCAGGGAGGGGTGAGGGGGACTGAGAGTTGAACCAGCCAATGGCCAATGACTTAGTCAATGACGAAACCTTCATAGATATCTGGGAAAACAGCTTTTTGCCCCCTTTTCCCCTTTTTAGAGAGGTTCCATGCTTAGGGGACCAGAACATTTCCATGTGTCCCGGGCTGGACCCCAGGCTCCACAGGGACAGAAACTCCTTTGTTTGGGACCTCGCCCTATGCATCTCTTCATCTGGTTAATGGTTTGTATCCTTTATCATAATCATTAATAAACTGATAAACGCAAGTGTTTCCCTGAGTTCTGTGAGCATCCCTAGCAAATCAATCAATTCTAATGAGGTGTTCATGAGAACCTCAGATCTGTAGAGCTGGGTCAGAAGCACAGGGAACAGCCTGGGGCTTGGGACTGGCATCTGAAGTGGGGGTGGAGGAGGTAGTCTGGTAGGGTCAAGTCCTCAACCCGTGGGATCCCACTGTCCCTGGGCAGACAGGGTCAGAACTGAGCTGAATTCTACGGTGTCGGAGAATTGCTCTGTGTTATGCCTAGGGAATCACCCACTGTCCCGCCACCCCAACCCCGACACATTGTAACTGGGTCCAGGAACCCTAAAAGACCACCCTATGAGACGGCTGGAGTGAGGGTGCTCAGAGCTTCTTCATTCTCTGAAGCAGCACCCTGGGTAGGGTTTCCACTCTGCGAATGGGGCTGGGTGGGGGAAGGGGATCCTGGCCCCTCAGAAGCACTCACTCAGGACTTAGCTTTTGCAACACACAGCTGGAGGGTGGGATGAAAGATGCTGGCAGTCTGTCTTCTTGGGGAGATAATGGCAGATCTTGACTGTGACCTGGGCTGGGGAGAGGGAGCTCTGGGTTCATGGTGGTGCCCACCTGGGGTGGTGCTTCCATCATGCTGAGCTGAGCTGAGAGTGAGGGTGAAGAAGCGGGTCATGGTTCACACGCCAGCAACTCCCGCTGTTCTTACCGAGTGTGACTACATTTTCTTAAGGGCGTTTTTCATTTCCTCTATGCTCTTAAGACAGTTTCCAGAGACTTTTTTTTTTCTTTTTTTCTTTTTTTTTTTTTTTTTGTAGATAATTATTTTTTATTGAAGGGTAGTTGACACACAGTATTACATTAGTTTCAGTTGTACAACACAGTGATTCAACATTTATATACATTGTAATTCTAGGTACCAGCTATCACCATACCAAGTTGTTACAATATTTTGACTATATTCCTTATGCTATACATTACATCCCGGTTACTTATTTATTTTACAATTGGAAGTGTGTACTTTTTTTGTGTGTGTGTGTGAGGGCATCTCTCATATTTATTGATCAAATGGTTGTTAACAACAATAAAATTCTGTATAGGGGAGTCAATGCTCAATGCACAATCATTAATCCACCCCAAGCCTAATTTTTGTCAGTCTCCAATCTCCTGAAGCAAAATGAACAAGTTCTTACATGGAGAACAAATTCCTACATAGTGAATAAATTACATGGTGAACAGTACAAGGGCAGTCATCACAGAAACTTTCGGTTTTGCTCATGCATTATGAACTATAAACAGTCAGTTCAAATATGAATACTCGTTTGATTTTATACTTGATTTATATGTGGATACCACATTTCTCTCTTTATTATTATTATTTTTAATAAAATGCTGAAGTGGTAGGTAGATACAAGATAAAGGTAGAAAACATAGTTTAGTGTTGTAAGAGAGCAAATGTAGATGATCAGGTGTGTGCCTGTGGACTATGTGTTAATCCAAGCTAGACAAGGGCAATAAAACATCCACGTATGCAGAAGATTTCTCTCAGAACATGACGGGGGAGGTTCTAAGCCTCACCTCGGTTGATCCCCAATTTCTCACCTGATGGCCCCCCTGCGACTGTGCCTGTCTTAGGTTGTTCCTCCCTTGAGGAATCTTACCCGTCTCTGGCTAACCAGTCATCTTCCGGAGCCATACAGGGAAATGTAAAGTTGGTAAGTGAGAGAGAAGCCTTATTGTTTGAAAAGGTTAGCTTTTTACTTCTTTGCATATTAATGCCCTGTGGCTTCTATGCCCAGCATTTGTCTTGAGGTATCTTTACCACTTGGAAGAATTATGATACTCGGTAAATTTGATATGAGGCACGAATTCTATTTAAGGGTTGTAATTAGGAAGGAATAAGAAAAGCTATAGAAGTAGCAGGCGGAAGAAAACATGGGAAGATTAATTATTTCTTTGACATATCTTCTTGTAGAGTAACTTCAGCATGTATAGGTTTTAAACTACTAATTAAATTGCACACACACATTAACATAATAGGAGTATAGTTACATAACCAAAGCATACCTGTAATTACCAGCCATCTCCAGTGAAACCAAGAAAACCAGTTAGGCACCTTAGGCATTTGTGAAGACTTATCTATGATATGGTGGATATTGTCCAACTGAACTTGAACAGTCTGAGAGAAATCAGACAAATTAAAACAACCCATTCCTGGGGACTGTTCACATCCCATACATTCTTTTTTTTTTTTTTTTTTAATAATTATTTTTTTATTGAAGGGTAGTTGACGCACAGTATTACATTACATTAGTTTCAAGTGTACAACACAGTGGTAGAACATTTATATACATAATTCGAGGTTCCAGCTATCACCCTACCAAGCTGTTACATTATCTTGACTATATTTCTTATGCTATACATTACATCCCGGTTACTTATTTATTTTACCATTGGAAGTCTGTCTTTTTTTTTTTTTTTTGTGAGGGCATCTCTCATATTTATTGATCAAATGATTGTTAACGACAATAAAATTCTGTATAGGGGAGTCAATGCTCAATGCACAATCATTAATCCACCCCAAGCCTAATTTTCGTCAGTCTCCAATCTTCTGAGGCATAACAAACAAGTTCTTACATGGAGAACAAATTCTTACATAATGAATAAGTTACATAGTGAACAGTACAAGGGCAGTCATCACAGAAACTTTCAGTTTTGCTCATGCATTATGAACTCTAGTCAGTTCAAATATGAATACTCATTTGGTTTTTATACTTGATTTATGTGTGGATACTACATTTCTCTCTTTATTATTATTATTTTTAATAAAATGCTGAAGTGGTAGGTAGATACAAGATAAAGGTAGAAAACATAGTTTAGTGTTGTAAGAGAGCAAATGTAGATGATCAGGTGTGTGCCTGTAGACTATGTGTTAATCCAAGCTAGACCAGGACAATAAAACATCCACGTATGCAGAAGATTTCTCTCAGAAAAGGGGGGGTGAGGTTCTAAGCCTCACCTCTGTTGATCCCCAATTTCTCACCTGATGGCCCCCCTGCGACTGTGCCTGTCTTAGGTTGTTCCTCCCTTGAGGAATCTTACCCGTCTCTGGCTAACCAGTCATCTTCCGGGGCCATACAGGGAAATGTGAAGTTAGTAAGTGAGAGAGAAGCCTTATTGTTTGAAAAGGTTAGCTTTTTACATCTTTGCATATTTATGCCCTGTGGCTACTATGCCCAGCATTTGTCTTGAGGTATCTTTACCACTTGGAAGAATTATGATACTCGATAAATTTGATACGAGGCACGAATTCTATTTAAGGGTTGTAATTAGGAAGGAATAAGAAAAGCTGTAGAAGTAGCAGGCGGAAGAAAACATGGGAAGATTAATTATTTCTTTGGCATATCTTCTTGTAGAGTACTTCAGCATGAATAGGTTTTAAGCTACTACTTAAATTGCGCACACACATTAACATAATAGGAGTATAGTTACATAACCAAAGCATATCTGTAATTACCAGCCATCTCCAGTGAAACCAAGAAAACCAGTTAGGCACCTTAGGCATTTGTGAAAACTTATCTATGACATGGTGGATATTGTCCAACTGAACTTGAACAGTCTGAGAGAAATCAGACAAATTAAAACAACCCATTCCTGGGGACTGTTCACATGCCATATGTTCTTTTAACAGTAAATAGTCTGTAGTTGTAAGACTTTGGAGCGCTACAATTTGCACTTCTCCAAATTCTTGGTTGAGTTCCAACAGTATAGATCCAGTCCAATTTGTTGTTTTACTGTATGCACAGGCCAGCTTAGATATCTCCTTCCTCATTCCCATGGCAAGTCCAGGAACTGGTGGGATGAGTGCATCTACAGCTGTAGCAGTGCGTGGATCTTTGTTGGGGCTTTTGATGATCATCTTCTGGCATGAGTCTTCCAGAGAGTGCTGATGTTGGAAGTTCTTTTTCATATTGTATCTTAGTTCATTTTCGGGGTAGCCAAATTAGGCTTTGATCCTCTGTATAAACACAAACAGGCCGTTTGCCTACACTTTTATATGCCCTTTATATACTTGTGTAGGACTCATTGGAGGTCACCACAGAGGAACTGCCTTTTTTTTTTTTGGTATCATTAATCTACACTTACATGACGAATATTATGTTTACTAGGCTCTCCCCTATACCAGGTCCCCCCTATAAACCCCTTTACAGTCACTGTCCATCAGCATAGCAAAATGTTGCAGAATCACTACTTGCCTTCTCTGTGTTGTACAGCCCTCAACTTTCTCCCACCCCCCATGCATGCTAATCTTAATACCCCCCTACTTCTCCCCCCCCTTATCCCTCCCTACCCACCCATCCTCCCCAGTCCCTTTCCCTTTGGTACCTGTTAGTCCATTCTTGAGTTCTGTGATTCTGCTGCTGTTTTGTTCCTTCAGTTTTTCCTTTGTGCTTATATTCCACGATGAGTGAAATCATTTGGTATTTCTCTTTCTCCGCTTGGGTTGTTTCACTGAGCATAATACCCTCCAGGTCCATCCATGTTGCTGCAAATGGTTGGATTTGCCCTTTTCTTATGGCTGAGTAGTATTCCATTGTGTATATGTACCACTTCTTCTTTATTCATTCATCTATCGATGGACATTTAGGTTGCTTCCAATTCTTGGCTATTGTAAATAGTGCTGCGATAAACATAGGGGTGCATTGGTCTTTCTCAAACTTGATTGCTGCATTCTTAGGGTAAATTCCTAGGAGTGCAATTCCTGGGTCAAATGGTAAGTCTGTTTTGAGCATTTTGATGTACCTCCATACTGCTTTCCACAATGGTTGAACTAATTTACATTCCACCAGCAGTGTAGGAGGGTTCCCCTTTCTCTACAGCCTCGCCAACTTTTGTTGTTGTTTGTCTTTTGGATGGCAGCCATCCTTATTGGTGTGAGGTGATACCTCATTGTAGTTTTAACTTGCATTTCTCTGATAATTAGCGATGTGGAGCATCTTTTTATGTGTCTGTTGGCCATCTGTATTTCCTTTTTGGAGAACTGTCTGTTCAGTTCCTCTGCCCATTTTTTAATTGGGTTATTTGTTTTTTGTTTGTTGAGGCATGTGAGATCTTTATATATTCTGGACGTCAAGCCTTTATCAGATATGTCATTTTCAAATATATTATCCCATACTGTAGGGTTCCTTTTTGTTCTATTGATGGTGTCTTTTGCTGTACAGAAGCTTTTCAGCTTAATATAGTCTCACTTGTTCATTTTTGCTGTTGTTTTCCTTGCCCGGGGAGATATGTTCAACAAGAGGTCACTCATGTTTATGTCTAAAAGGTTTTTGCCTATGTTTTCTTCCAAGAGTTTAATGGTTTCATGACTTACATTCAGGTCTTTGATCCATTTTGAATTTACTTTTTTATATGGGGTTAGACAATAGTCCAGTTTCATTCTCCTACATGTAGCTGTCCAGTTTTGCCAACTCCATCTGTTGAAGAGACTGTCATTTCGCCATTGTATGTCCATGGCTCCTTTATCAAATATTAATTGACCATATATGTCTGGATTAATGTTTGGATTCTCTAGTCTGTTCCATTGGTCTGTGGCTCTGTTCTTGTGCCAGTACGAAATTGTCTTGATTACTATGGCTTTATAGTAGAGCTTGAAGTTGGGGAGTGAGATCCCCCCTAGTTTATTCTTCTTTCTCAGGATTGCTTTGGCTATTCGGGGTCTTTGGTGTTTCCATATGGATTTTTGAATTATTTGTTCCAGTTCATTGAAGAATGTTGCTGGTAGTTTCATAGGGATTGCATCAAATCTGTATATTGCTTTGGGCAGGATGGCCATTTTGACGATATTAATTCTTCCTAGCCACGAGCATGGGATGAGTTTCCATCTGTTAGTGTCCCCTTTAATTTCTCTTAAGAGTGACTTGTAGTTTTCAGAGAAGTCTTTCACTTCTTTGGTTAGGTTTATTCCTAGGTATTTTATTTTTTTTGATTCAATTGTGAATGGAGTTGTTTTCCTGATTTCTCTTTTTGTTGGTTCATTGTTAGTGTATAGGAAAGCCAAGATTTCTGTGTGTTGATTTTGTATCCTGCAACTTTGCTGTATACTGATATCAGTTCTAGTAGTTTTGTTGTGGAGTCTTTAGGGTTTTTTATGTACAGTATCATGTCATCTGCAAATAGTGACAGTTTAACTTCTTCTTTACCAATCTGGATTCCTTGTATTTCTTTATTTTGTCTGATTGCCGTGGCTAGGACCTCCAGTACTATGTTAAATAACAGTGGAGAGAGTGGGCATCCCTGTCTAGTTCCCGATCTCAGAGGAAATGCTTTCAGCTTCTCACTGTTCAATATAATGTTGGCTGTGGGTTTATCATAGATGGCCTTTATTATGTTGAGGTACTTGCCCTCTATTCCCATTTTGCTGAGACTTTTTAACATGAATGGATGTTGAACTTTGTCAAATGCTTTTTCAGCATCTATGGAGATGATCATGTGGTTTTTGTCTTTCTTTTTGTTGATGTGGTGGATGATGTTGATGGACTTTCGAATGTTGTACCATCCTTGCATCCCTGGGATGAATCCCACTTGGTCATGGTGTCTGATCCTTTTGATGTATTTTTGAATTCGGTTTGCTAATATTTTGTTGAGTATTTTTGCATCTACGTTCATCAGGGATATTGGTCTGTAGTTTTCTTTTTTGGTGGGGTCTTTGCCTGGTTTTGGTATTAGGGTGATGTTAGCTTCATAGAATGAGTTTGGGAGTATCCCCTCCTCCTCTATTTTTTGGAAAACTTTAAGGAGAATGGGTATTATGTCTTCCCTGTATGTCTCATAAAATTCCGAGGTAAATCCATCTGGCCTGGGGGTTTTGTTCTTTGGTAGTTTTTTGATTACCGCTTCAATTTCGTTGCTGGTAATTGGTCTGTTTAGATTTTCTGTTTCTTCCTGGGTCAATCTTGGAAGGTTATATTTTTCTAGGAAGTTGTCCATTTCTCCTAGGTTTCCCAGCTTGTTAGCATACAGGTTTTCATAGTATTCTCCAATAATTCTTTGCATTTCCGTGGGGTCCGTCGTGATTTTTCCTTTCTCGTTTCTGATACTGTTGATTTGTGTTGACTCTCTTTTCTTCTTAATAAGTCTGGCTAGAGGCTTATCTATTTTGTTTATTTTCTCGAAGAACCAGCTCTTGGTTTCATTGATTTTTGCTATTGTTTTATTCTTCTCAATTTTATTTATTTCTTCTCTGATCTTTATTATGTCCCTCCTTCTGCTGACCTTAGGCCTCATTTGTTCTTCTTTTTCCAATTTTGATAATTGTGACATTAGACTATTCATTTGGGATTGTTCTTCCTTCTTTAAATATACCTGGATTGCTATATACTTTCCTCTTAAGACTGCTTTTGCTGTGTCCCACAGAGGTTGGGGCTTAGTGTTGTTGTCATTTGTTTCCATATATTGCTGGTTCTCCATTTTGATTTGGTCATTGATCCATTGATTATTTAGGAGCGTGTTGTTAAGCCTCCATGTGTTTGTGAGCCTTTTTGCTTTCTTTGTACAGTTTATTTCTAGTTTTATGCCTTTGTGGTCTGAAAAGTTTGTTGGTAGGATTTCAATCTTTTGGAATTTACTGAGGCTCTTTTTGTGGCCTAGTATGTGGTCTATTCTGGAGAATGTTCCATGTGCACTTGAGAAGAATGTATATCCCGCTGCTTTTGGATGTAGAGTTCTGTAGATGTCTATTAGGTCCATCTGCTCTACTGTGTTGTTCAGTGCTTCCGTGTCCTTACTTATTTTCTGCCCGGTGGATCTATCCTTTGGGGTGAGTGGTGTGTTGAAGTCTCCTAGAATGAATGCATTGCAGTCTATTTCCCCCTTTAGTTCTGTTAGTATTTGTTTCACATATGCTGGTGCTCCTGTGTTGGGTGCATATATATATTTAGAATGGTTATATCCTCTTGTTGGAACGAGCCCTTTATCATTATGTAGTGTCCTTCTTTATGTCTTGTTACTTTCTTTGTTTTGAAGTCTATTTTGTCTGGTATTAGTACTGCAACCCCTGCTTTCTTCTTGCTTTTGTTTGCCTGAAATATGGTTTTCTATCCCTTGACTTTTAGTCTGTACATGTCTTTGGGTTTGAGGTGAGTTTCTTGTAAGCAGCATATAGATGGGTCTTGCTTTTTTATCCATTCTGTTGCTCTGTGTCTTTTGATTGGTGCATTCAACCCATTAACATTTAGGGTGACTATTGAAAGATATGTACTTATTGCCATTGCAGGCTTTAAATTCGTGGTTACCAGAGGTTCAAGGTTAGCCTCTTTAGTATCTTACTGCCTAACTTAGCTCGCTTATTGAGCTGTTATATACACTGTCTGGAGATTCTTTTCTTCTCTCCCTTCTTGTTCCTCCTCCTCGATTCTTCATATGTTGGGTGTTTTGTGCTGTGCTCTTTCTAGGAGTGCTCCCATCTAGAGCAGTCCCTGTAAGATGTTCTGTAGAGGTGGTTTGTGGAAAGCAAATTCCCTCAGCTTTTGTTTGTCTGGGAATTGTTTAATCCCACCGTCATATTTGAATGATAGTCGTGCTGGATACAGTATCCTTGGTTCAAGGCCCTTCTGTTTCATTGTATTAAATATATCATGCCATTCTCTTTTGGCCTGTAGGGTTTCTGTTGAGAAGTCTGACGTTAGCCTGATGGGTTTTCCTTTATAGGTGACCTTTTTCTCTCTAGCTGCCTTTAAAACTCTTTCCTTGTCCTTGATCTTTGCCATTTTTATTATTATGTGTCTTGGTGTTGTCTTCCTTGGATCCTTTCTGTTGGGGGTTTTGTGTATTTCTGTGGTCTGTTCGATTATTTCCTCCCCCAGTTTGGGGAAGTTTTCAGCAATTATTTCTTCCAAGATACTTTCCATCCCTTTTTCTCTCTCTTCTTCTTCTGGGACCCCTATAATATGGATATTGTTCCTTTTGCATTGGTCACACAGTTCTCTTAATATTGTTTCATTCCTGTAGATCCTTTTATCTCTCTCTATGTCAGCTTCTATGCATTCCTGTTCTCTGGTTTCAATTCCATCAATGGCCTCTTGCATTCTATCCATTCTGCTTATAAACCCTTCCAGAGTTTGTTTCATTTCTGTAATCTCCTTTCTGGCATCTGTGATCTCCCTCCGGACTTCACCCCATATCTCTTCCATATTTCTCTGCATCTCTGTCAGCATGTTTATGATTTTTATTTTGAATTATTTGTCAGGAAGATTGGTTAGGTCTGTCTCCTTCTCTGGTGTTGTCTCTGTGATCTTTGTCTGCCTGTAGCTTTGCCTTTTCATGGTGATAGGAATAGTCTGCAGAGCTGGGACGAGTGACGGCTGGAAGGACTTCCTTTCTTGGTTTGTGGCCCTCCTCTCCTGAGAGAACAGCGACCTCTAGTGGCTTGTGCTGTGCAGCTGCGCGCAGACAGGGCTTCTTCTTCCTGCCCGGCTGCTATGGAGTTAATCTCCGCTGTTGCTGTGGGCGTGGCCTGGCTCGGGCTGCTGCTCCAAAATGGTGGAGTCCCGTTGGAGCAGGAGCTACTGGGAGGCTATTTATCTCCGTAAGGGGCCTCCGTGCTCCCTGCAGCCCAGGGGATTAGGGTGCCCAGAGATCCCCAGATTCCCTACCTCTGGATTAAGTGTCCCGCCCTGCCCCTTTAAGACTTCCAAAAAGCACCCACCAAAACAAAACGACGACCACAAAAAAAAAAGAAAAAAATTTTTTTAAATTAAAATAAATAAATAAATAAATGAAAAATGGCCACTCGTTTTTCTTTATTCTCCGGTGCCAGCCTCAGGCATCTGCTCACCGGTCTTGCTGCCCTGTTTCCCTAGTATTGGGGTCCCTGTCCCTTTAAGACTTCCAAAAGGTGCTCGCCAAAACAAAACAGAAAAAAAAAAAATGGCCGCTCGCTTTTCTTTGTCCTCAGGCGCTGGCCTCAGGCACCCGCTCACCAGTCTTGCTACCCTGTTTCCCTAGCATCCAGGGTCCCGCGTATGCACTGTTTCTGCGCTCTGGCCCGGATGGCGGGGGCTGGGTGTTCGGCAGTCCTGGGCTCCGTCTCCCTCCCGCTCTGCCTGCTCTTCTCCCGCCGGGAGCTGGGGGCAGGGGCTTGTATCTTACCCCCTTTATGAGGCACTGGGTTCTCACAGGTGTGGATGTGGTCTGGATGTTGTCCTGTGTCCTCTGGTCTTTATTCTAGGAAGAGTTGTCTTTGTTATATTTTCATAGATATATGTGGTTTTGGGAGGAGATTTCCGCTGCTCTACTCACGCCGCCATCTTGGATCCACCCCCTCCAGAGACTTTTTAAAAAAGTAATTTTCACAACTTATGCATGTTTTGCTGAGAAATGGGCCCACCTTTCTAGAAGAGGTTTCTGCTGCTGATGCTTGGAGGAAACCCCTCCCCTCACTGCCCTGAGGAGCTTCCCCGTCCTGTCCCCAGGAATGCCTCCTCTGGGAGGAGCCCTGTGTCTTTGCGGTCACATTATTTTGGCAGAAGATATCCTTGGAGAGACACACCCATCTTTCTGCTGTCCCTGAATTTTCCCGTTTCTGTGCTTATCGCTGTGGTGCAGACCTCCCAAGATCACAGACCCTCTCTGGTTTGGAAGCCCCACCTACCTCCCACTGTAAAGTACTGTAATTTTTGGTTTGAAAATGCTTGAATGGAATTTTTTATTTGGCTTCAGAAATTATTATTATTATTTTTTTTTTTTAGATAATTATTTTTTTATTGAAGGGTAGTTGACACACAGTATTACATTACATTAGTTTCAGGTGTACAACACAGTGATTCAACATTTATATACATGATAATTCTAAGTACCAGCTATCACCATACCAAGTTGTTACAATATTTTGACTATATTCCTTATGCTATACATTACATCCCGGTTGCTTATTTATTTTACAATTGGAAGTGTGTACTTTTTCTTGGTTGTTGTTGTTAGGGCATCTCTCATTTTTATTGATCAAATGGTTGTTAACAACAATAAAATTCTGTATAGGGGAGTCAATGCTCAATGCACAATCATTAATCCACCCCAAGCCTAATTTTCGTCAGTCTCCAATCTTCTGAAGCATAACGAACAAGTTCTTACATGGAGAACAAATTCTTACATAGTGAATAAGTTACATGGTGAACAGTACAAGGGCAGTCATCACAGAAACTTTTGGTTTTGCTCATGCATTATGAACTATAAACAGTCAGTTCAAATATGAATACACATTTGATTTTTATACTTGATTTATATGTGGATACCACATTTCTCTCTTTATTATTTTTAATAAGATGCTGAAGTGGTAGGTAGATACAACATAAAGGTAGAAAACATAGTTTAGTGTTGTAAGAGAGCAAATGTATATGATCAGGTGTGTGCCTGTAGACTATGTGTTAATCCAAGCTAGACAAGGGCAATAAAACATCCACATATGCAGAAGATTTCTCTCAGAACAGGGGGGGTGAGGTTCTAAGCCTCACCTCTGTTGATCCCCAATTTCTCACCTGATGACCCCCCAGCGACTGTGCCTGTCTTAGGTTGTTCCTCCCTTGAGGAATCTTACCCGTCTCTGGCTAACCAGTCATCTTCCGGGGCCACACAGGGAAATGTTAAGTGGGTAAGTGAGAGAGAAGCCTTATTGTTTGAAATGGTTAGCTTTTTATTTCTTTGCATATTTATGCCCTGTGGCTTCTATGCCCAGCATTTGTCTTGAGGTATCTTTACCACTTGGAGGAGTTATGATACTCGGTAAATTTGATATGAGGCACGAATTCTATTTAAGAATTCGTTGTAATTAGGAAGGAAGAAGAAAAGCTATAGAAGTAGCAGGCGGGAGAAAACATGGGAAGATTGATTATTTTTTTGACATATCTTCTTGTAGAGTAACTTCAGCATGTATATATTTTAAGCTACTACTTAAATTGCGCACACACATTAACATAATAGGAGTATAGTTACATAACCAAAGCATACCTGTAATTACCAGCCATCTCCAGTGAAACCAAGAAAACCAGTTAGGCACCCTAGGCATTTGTGAAAACTTATCAATGATATGATGGTTATTATCTAACTGAATTTGAATAGTTTGAGAAAAATCAGACAAATTAAAACAACCCATTCCTGGGCACTGTTCACATCCCATATGTTCTTTTAACAGTAAATAGTCTGTAGTTGTAAGATTTTGGAGCGCTACAATTTGCACTTCTCCTAATTCTTGGTTGAGTTCCAACAGTATAGATCCAGTCAAATTTGTTGTTTTACTGTATGCACAGGCCAGCTTAGATATCTCCTTCATTCCCATGGCAAGTCCAGGAGCTGGTGGGATGAGTGCATCTACAGCTGTAGCAGTGCGTGGATCTTTGTTGGGGTTTTTTGATGATCATCTTCTGGCATGAGTCTTCCCGAGAGTGCTGATGTTGGAAGTTCTCTTTCATATCGTTTCTTAGTTCATTTTCGGGGTAGCCAAATTAGGCTTTGATCCTCTGTATAAACACAAACAGACCCTTTGCCTACACTTTTATATGTCCTTTATATTATTGTGTAGAACTCATTAGAGGTCACCACATAGGAACTGCATTTTTTTTTTTAATCATTAATCTACACTTACATGACGAATACTTACGAATACTTTGTTTACTAGGCTCTCCCCTATACCAGGTCCCCCCTATATACTCCTTTACAGTCACTGTCCATCAGCGTAGCAACCTGTTGTAGAATCACTACTTGTCTTCTCTGTGTTGTACAGCCCTCCCCTTTCTCCCACCCCGCTATGGATGCTAATCTTAATACCCCCCTACTTCTCCCCCCCTTATCCCTCCCTACCCACCCATCCTCCCCAGTCCCTTTCCCTTTGGTACCTGTTAGTCCATTCTTGAGTTCTGTGATTCTGCTGCTGTTTTGTTCCTTCAGTTTTTCCTTTGTTCTTATATTCCACAGATGAGTGAAATCATTTGGTATTTCTCTTTCTCTGCTTGGCTTGTTTCACTGAGCAAAATACCCTCCAGCTCCATCCATGTTGCTGCAAATGGTTGGATTTGCCCTTTTCTTATGGCTGAGTAGTATTCCATTGTGTATATGTACCACATCTTCTTTATCCATTCATCTATCGATGGACATTTAGGTTGCTTCCAATTCTTGGCTATTGTAAATAGTGCTGCGATAAACATAGGGGTGCACTGATCTTTCTCATACTTGATTGCTGCATTCTTAGGGTAAATTCCTAGGAGTGCAATTCCTGGGTCAAATGGTAAGTCTGTTTTGAGCATTTTGATGTACCTCCATACTGCTTTCCACAATGGTTGAACAAGTTTACATTCCCACCAGCAGTGTAGGAGGGTTCCCCTTTCTCCACAGCCTCGCCAACATTTGTTGTTGTTTGTCTTTTGGATGGCAGCCATCCTTACTGGTGTGAGGTGATACCTCATTGTAGTTTTAATTTGCATTTCTCTGATAATTAGCGATGTGGAGCATCTTTTCATGTGTCTGTTGGCCATCTGTATTTCTTTTTTGGAGAACCGTCTGTTCAGTTCCTTTGCCCATTTTTTAATTGGGTTATTTGTTTTTTGTTTGTTGAGGCGTGTGAGCTCTTTATATATTCTGGACGTCAAGCCTTTATCGGATGTGTCATTTTCAAAGATATTCTCCCATACTGTAGGGTTTCTTTTTGTTCTATTGATGGTGTCTTTTGCTGTACAGAAGCTTTTCAGCTTAATATAGTCCCACTTGTTCATTTTTGCTGTTGTTTTCCTTGCCCGGGGAGATATGTTCAAGAAGAGGTCACTCATGTTTATGTCTAAGAGGTTTGTGCCTATGTTTTCTTCCAAGAGTTTAATGGTTTCATGACTTACATTCAGGTCTTTGATCCATTTTGAGTTTACTTTTGTATATGGGGTTAGACGATGGTCCAGTTTCATTCTCCTACATGTAGCTGTCCAGTTTTGCCAGCACCATCTGTTGAAGAGACTGTCATTTCGCCATTGTATGTCCATGGCTCCTTTATCAAATATTAATTGACCATATATGTCTGGGTTAATGTCTGGATTCTCTAGTCTGTTCCATTGGTCTGTGGCTCTGCTCTTGTGCCAGTACCAAATTGTCTTGATTACTATGGCTTTATAATAGAGCTTGAAGTTGGGGAGTGAGATCCCCCCTACTTTATTCTTCTTTCTCAGGATTGCTTTGGCTATTCGGGGTCTTTGGTGGTTCCATATGAATTTTTGAATTATTTGATCCAGTTCATTGAAGAATGTTGCTGGTAGTTTCATAGGGATTGCATCAAATCTGTATATTGCTTTGGGCAGGATGGCCATTTTGACGATATTAATTCTTCCTAGCCATGAGCATGGGATGCGTTTCCATCTGTTAGTGTCCCCTTTAATTTCTTTTAAGAGTGACTTGTAGTTTTCAGAATATAAGTCTTTCACTTCTTTGGTTAGGTTTATTCCTAGGTATTTTATTTTTTTTGATGCAATTGTGAATGGAGTTGTTTTCCTGATTTCTCTTTCTGTTGGTTCATTGTTGGTATATAGGAAAGCCACAGATTTCTGTGTGTTGATTTTGTATCCTGCAACTTTGCTGTATTCCGATATCAGTTCTAGTAGTTCTGGGGTGGAGTCTTTAGGGTTTTTTATGTACAGTATCATGTCATCTGCAAATAGTGACAGTTTGACTTCTTCTTTGCCAATCTGGATTCCTTGTATTTTTTTGTTTTGTCTGATTGCCGTGGCTAGGACCTCTAGTACAATGTTAAATAACAGTGGGGAGAGTGGGCATCCCTGTCTAGTTCCCGATCTCAGCGGAAATGCTTTCAGCTTCTCGCTATTCAATATAATGTTGGCTGTGGGTTTTTCATAGATGGCCTTTATTATGTTGAGGTACTTGCCCTCTATTCCCATTTTGCTGAGAGTTTTTATCATGAATGGATGTTGAACTTTGTCAAATGCTTTTTCAGCATCTATGGAGATGATCATGTGGTTTTTGTCTTTCTTTTTGTTGATGTGGTGGATGATATTGATGGACTTTCGAATGTTGTGCCATCCTTGCATCCCTGGGATGAATCCCACTTGGTCATGGTGTACGATGGTTTTGATGTATTTTTGAATTCGGTTTGCTAAAATTTTGTTGAGTATTTTTGCGTCTACGTTCATCAGGGATATTGGTCTATAGTTTTCTTTTTTGGTGGTGTCTTTGCCTGGTTTTGGTATTAGGGTGATGTTAGCTTCATAGAATGAGTTTGGGAGTATCCCCTCCTCTTCTATTTCTTGGAAAACTTTAAGGAGAATGGGTATTATGTCTTCCCTGTATGTCTGATAAAATTCCGAGGTAAATCCATCTGGCCCGGGGGTTTTGTTCTTTGGTAGTTTTTTGATTACCGCTTCAATTTCGTTGCTGGTAATTGGTCTGTTTAGATTTTCTGTTTCTTTTTGGGTCAGTCTTGGAAGGTTGTATTTTTCTAGGAAGTTGTCCATTTCTCCTAGGTTTCCCAGCTTGTTAGCATATAGGTTTTCATAGTAGTCTCTAATAATTCTTTGTATTTCTGCGGGATCTGTTGTGATTTTTCCTTTCTCATTTCTGATACTGTTGATTTGTGTTGACTCTCTTTTCCTCTTAATAAGTCTGGCTAGAGGCTTATCTATTTTGTTTATTTTCTCGAAGAACCAGCTCTTGGTTTCATTGATTTTTGCTATTGTTTTATTCTTCTCAATTTTATTTATTTCTTCTCTGATCTTTATTATGTCCCTCCTTCTGCTGACCTTAGGCCTCATTTGTTCTTCTTTTTCCAATTTTGATAGTTGTGACATTAGACCGTTCATTTGGGATTGCTCTTCCTTTTTTAAATATGCTTGGAGTGCTATATACTTTCCTCTTAAGACTGCTTTTGCTGCGTCCCACAGAAGTTGGGGCTTAGTGTTGTTGTTGTCATTTGTTTCCATATATTGCTGGATCTCCATTTTGATTTGGTCATTGATCCATTGATTATTTAGGAGCGTGTTGTTTAGCCTCCATGTGTTTGTGAGCCTTTTTGCTTTCTTTGAACAGTTTATTTCTAGTTTAATGCCTTTGTGGTCTGAAAAGTTGGTTGGTAGGATTTCAATCTTTTGGAATTTACTGAGGCTCTTTTTGTGTCCTAGTATGTGGTCTATTCTGGAGAATGTTCCATGTGCACTTGAGAAGAACGTGTATCCTGTTGCTTTTGGATGTAGAGTTCTGTAGATGTCTATTAGGTCCATCTGTTCTAGTGTGTTGTTCAGTGCCTCTGTGTCCTTACTTATTTTCTGTCTGGTGGATCTGTCCTTTGGAGTGAGTGGTGTGTTGAAGTCTCCTAGAATGAATGCATTGCATTCTATTTCCTCCTTTAGTTCTGTTAATATTTGTTTCAGGTATGTTGGTGCTCCTGTATTGGGTGCATATATATTTATAATGGTTATATCCTCTTGATGGACTGAGCCCTTTATCATTATGTAATGTCCTTCTTTGTCTTTTTTTACTTTCTTTATTTTGAAGTCTGTTTTGTCTGATACCAGAATTGCAACACCTGCTTTCTTCTCTCTGTTGTTTGCTTGAAATATCTTTTTCCATCCCTTGACTTTAAGTCTGTGCGCATCTTTGGGTTTGAGGTGAGTCTCTTGTAAGCAGCATATGGATGGATCTTGCTTTTTTATCCATTCTATTACTCTGTGTCTTTTGATTGGTGCATTCAGTCCATTTACATTTAGGGTGATTATTGAAAGGTATGAATTTATTGCCATTGCAGGCTTTAAGTTTGTGGTTACTTACCAAAGGTTTAGGGTTAGCTTCTTTACTGTCTTACTGTCTAACTTAACTCGCTTGTTGAGCTATTATAAACACAATCTGATGATTCTTTATTTCTCTCCCTTCTTATTCCTCCTCCTCCCTTCTTCATATGTTGGGTGTTTTGTTGTGTGCTCTTTTTAGGAGTGCTCCCATCTAGAGCAGTCCCTGTAGGATGCCCTGTAGAGGTGGTTTGTGGGAGGCAAATTCCCTCAACTTTTGCTTGTCTGGGAATTGTTTAATCCCTCCTTCATATTTAAATGATATTCGTGCTGGATACAGTAGTCTTGGTTCGAGGCCCTTCTGTTTCATTGCATTAAGTATATCATGCCATTCTCTTCTGGCCTGTAGGGTTTCTGTTGAGAAGTCTGATGATAGCCTGATGGGTTTTCCTTTGTAGGTAACCTTTTTTTTCTCTCTGGCTGCTTGTAATACTTTGTCCTTGTCTTTGATCTTTGCCATTTTAATTATTATGTGTCTTGGTGTTGCCCTCCTTGGATCCCTTGTCATGGGAGTTCTGTGTACCTCTGTGGTCTGAGAGGCCATTTCTTCCCCTAGTTTGGGGAAATTTTCAGCAATTATTTCTTCAAAGACATTTTCTATCCCCTTTTCTCTCTCTACTTCTTCTGGAATGCCTATGATTCTTAAATTATTTCTTTTATATTGATCACTCAGCTCTCTTAAAATTCTTTCATTCCTGGAGATCCTTTTATCTCTCTCTGCATCAGCTTCTCTGCGTTCCTGTTCTCTGTTTTCTAGTCCATTAATGGTCTCTTGCATCTCGTCCATTCTGTTTTGAAGTCCTTCCAGAGCTTGTTTTATTTCTGAATTCTCCTTCCTTAGTTCTTGCATATTTCTCTGCAAGTCCATCAGCATGGTTATGACTTTTGTTTTGAATTCTTTTTCAGGTAGACTGGCTAAATCTATCTCCCCAGATTCCTTCTCAGGGGAAGATGTAGCAGATGCCGAAGCTGTCTGGGTTAGTCTTGTCTGAATCATATTTTTTTGCCTTTTCGTGTTGACAGGTGCTATTGACTGTCAGCTGGGAGGGCCAAAATTTTCACTTACTACTGGCCTTTCTTTACTGGGGCAACTGCGACCCCTAGTGGCTTGTGTTGGGTAATTGCGTGTAGAGTGGGTCTTTGTGTCTTGCCTGGCCGGAAGGGAGAAATTTCCCTTTCTGTGGGCGGAATTTGTCTCAGGCTGCTTCTCTGCTTTCGCAGCGCCCGGTGGGGTGATGGATGGGGGGGCTGCTTGACTGTTTGCCTCCGTGAGGGGTCTCAGAGCTGTTGCCCAGGGGGTTAGTGCACCCGGTTTTCCCTGTAATTTCCAGCTGCTGTACTGTGACCTGGGTTGTTTCCGTCAAGCTGTTAAGTCCCTGTCCCTTTAAGACTTTCAAAAAAGCCCCCGCTTTTCTTTGTCACAGGGGCATCAGCTTCAGCACCCGCTCTGAGGTCTACCCCCTGTTCTCCCAGTATCCAGGGCCCCCTGGGCATATACTGTGTCTGCGCTCTGGCCCGGATGGCTGGGGCTGGGTGTTCGGCAGTCCTGGGCTCCGTCTCCCTCCCGCTCTGCCTGCTCTTCTCCCGCCGGGAGCTGGGGGGAGGGGCGCTCGGGTCCCGCAGGGCCGGGGCTTGTATCTTACCCCCTTCGCGAGGCGCTGGGTTCTCGCTGGTGTAGCTGCAGTCTGGCCACTGTCCTGCGTCTTCTGGTCTCTCTTTTAGGGCTAGTTGTGTTTGTTGTATTTTCAAAAGTATATATGTTTTTGGGAGGAGATTCCCACTGTCCTACTCACGCCGCCATGTTGGCTCCGCCTCAGAAATTATTTTTAAAGTGATTTTTAAATCAAACTATTACTTGAAAATAATGTATAGCATTAAAGGGCTTCTAACAAAAGCCAGCCATCCCTGTCTCCCGCCACCCCTCCATTCTTCCATCCCCAGAGGCACTCAGGGCTAACAGGTTCCAAGGGCCACACCTGCCAGCCCCCTTCAGTGCAGGCTTTCCCGGGAGCCCTGCCCGCCTGCTCACTCCCCTCTGTCCTGGGACTCTGAGGGCCCTCCTTTCTCTGGGCTTACCTGGTTCCCCCCCTGCATTGGACCATATGATTGCCGACCCTCATCTTCTTTCTTGATTTATTTACTCGTTTTGGTGCATGTATCTTGCAGCAGGAAAATATCCTGATGACAGTAAGTATTGGCAGGGATTTGGGGGCCCCCTGAAACCTGTTGGTAGGAGCATGGACTGGTACATTCTGGAAAGCAACATTGCATGAAATTAAAAATGTACAGATCATGTCCGGTAATCCCATATGCAGAGAAATCTCCCACAGCTAGAAGTTGGAAGTCCTTTCCCCTTGGGTTCTCAGACACATGCTCTTTCTCTCTTTTAGGTTATTTTTTAATTAATTAACTTAATTTTTGAATAGGTAATACATTAGTTACATGGTTCAAAAGCAGAAAGTCTTTTGCTATCCACCCAGGCAACATCTCCCAAAAGTTAACTATCATTATTAGGGTTTTGTGTATTTTTAAATATTTTTAAAGGTTTAAAGAGATCTTGAATGTCATACAAGCAAAGGCAAGTATCTATTCCTTCCCACCTCTTTATACACCAATGCTAATGTGCCCTACGTGCTGTTTTATAGCTGTAGCCCATCATGGGGACCTTTCCCCATCAATAGAGAGTATCCTTACTGCTGCTCAGTATTCCAGGGTGGGGCTGTGCCGAGCTTCACTTCACCAGTTTCCTATTCATTGATGCTTGGCCTGTTTCCAACCTTTTGCTCTCAAACGGCGCTGCAGTGCAACAGCCTAATACAGGCTTCTTCACCAGGGGGTGTGCAGGGATAATGACAAGACAAATGGCTAAGGTGGGGGGGCCATCCCAGTGTACACATCCGTGCGGTTTTGATGGCAACTGCCAGGCTTCCTTCCTTCCATAGGAAGACATTTATATCCCACAAGGCAATGTGGGAGAGCCGGTTTCCCCAGCTTTGTCCACATGGTGTTCTATTTTTTTGTCATCTAAGAGGCACACCAATGTGGTCTTCCTTTGAGTAAAGTCGAGCATTTCTGTCACCCACGAGTCATCTGCATTTCCTCCTCTTGAACTGTTTTTATCTCCTGTCCATTTTTCGACGGGATAGCCAAGCTTTCCATTTTCTTTTGAATGGTCTTCAAAGTCAGACTTTCACTCCCCAATGCGTCGCTGGAGCTCCTCCCTCTGAGGCGGCCAGTTCTGTCTCCGCTGAGAACCCAAAGGCCAACGCTTGCTTCTTGTGTCATTTGGCTTCTCAGCGGCACTGGAAATGGCTGATCACTCATGTCCTGAATCTTCCTTATCAATTTCTATCTTCCTCTTAACTTTATCAGCTTGGTTTTCCTCTTAACTTCTAGAAACTTCTTCTCAATGCCCTTCGATGGATCTGCCTTATTTCCTCAACCTCTGGACATTTGTATGTCCCAGGGCTCAGCTAGTTTCTCTCCGTGTGTTAGATGCTTTACCCGAGCCTCTGTTGTGCAAGCAGCCTGCTCAGGGAAGCCTTCCGACCTTGTGTATCCAGGCCTGATCTCTGCTGAGAACTCCGGGATCATGTCATTTCAATCTGTGTTCAGTGTCTGCACTGGACTCTCTAATGGATATCTTGTACTAAACACGCTTCAGAGCAGATTCCTGGTTTTCCTTTCCAACCCTGCTCCTCCCCGAGTCTTCCCACATCTCAGGAAGTGGCAATGCTGTTCCTTCATTTGCCAAGACCAAAAAACCTGGGACTCAGCCTTGCCCTCTCCTTGTCTCTCACATTTGACTTACTCTCTACCAGCCAATCCTCTCAGGTTTCCCTTCAAAATACGTCCCACCTCTCCCCCCCTACCCCACCACAGCTACTCTGGCCCAGCCTGCCTTCCCTGCACCTGCATCAGCGAGCAGCCTCTCTGCTGAGTGTGTTGGTGTGTGAGAGCCAGTTAACTACAAGGAGACCTGACAGAGAGGTTGTATATGTTAGCGATTAAGAGATCTTAAACCAAACTGTGCTCTATGTTTTGCTATTTTTTACTTACATTCTAATCCAGAAAGCTGTCATTATTGAAATAAATAGGATGTAATGTCCCTAAAAGTCACAGGAGTAAATCAATTGATCAAAGACCTTTCTGCATTACTAGGTTGCATTGGTCTTACTGTGGTACTGAGCCCCTCACTGTCAGCCCTTGGCATGCATGCCGAGGCCACCAGAAAGCTCCAAGTCCCCCAACATTTGGCCTCCAAGAAGGGATCCAGGCATGGCTTCTCAGCAGAGGGGGTCTCTCCAAGCTCTGGGCTGGCCTGGGGAGCAAATCCAGCTGCTGTCCCAGGAATAGGAAGAATGACGCCATTAATTACTTCTCTGTTGTGCAAATACTGTGTTGATGTCAGATCTTTTCCTCAGGATAAATAACAGAAGTAGAATTATTGGGATAAAAGGTATCAAAGAGATCTTTCCTAAATTGACTGTTACCCCTGGTATTACTCTGGGTTCTCCAGAGGAACCAACAGGAGAGAAAGAGAGAGAGGTAGATAGATTATAGATGACAGATAGAGATTTATTATAAGACATTGGCTCACATAATGTGGAGGCTGAGAAGTCCCCAAATCTGCTGGGTGCAAACTGGAGGCTCAGGAGAGCCAATGACATACATTCCCATCCGAAGACAGAAGAACCATGTCCCAGCTGGGAAACAGGCAGAGAGAGTAAATTCTCCCTTCTACCATCTTCTCTTCCAGTCAGGCCTCCAGCTGACTGGACAAGGCCCCCCACATTGGGGAGAGCCGTCTGATTTACTGAGTCCACTGGCTCAAAGGTGAATCTCACAGGAAACACTGTCACACACACACACGGAAATGTCTGACCCAACATCCGGGCACCTGTGGTGGGGCCAAGTTGACCCATAGAATTAATCATCACATCTGTCCCTGAAATTTCAGTGCCCCCCACCCCCTCAGCCTTCAGGGTAAACTTTAAGCTCCTTGGTCTGCCCCATGGAGTCTTTCAAGGACTGGCCTTCCCTGCCATTTCTCTCCACTCCAACACACCAGGTTAGTGTCACCTTCTTCTTTGCCGAGCTCTTCTCTCACCTGCTCACTTGGTGGGGGTCCGTCATCAGCAGTGGAGCTTCTAGTCTGGGTCTCCTCTCACCTCTCTGGTCCTGCCTGGAGGTCCAGGGTCGGATGCCAAAGGAAGACGGTGTCAGACACCCTACTCAGCCTGCGGGCAGGGGCCCAGGGGCACTGAGAGGCATCTCGGCTCCGGTTTCAAGGTCTCCCTCTGGGATCTGTCCCTGGCTGGTACCCCAGGACTCCCGCCTGGGTCCTGGGGAATGAAAACGGGGCCATTTTCACTGAAGATGCTGGGCAGTGAGACATGCCCCTCACAGCACGTGCCGAAGATGAAGAGCAGTGTCACAGGATCAAGGCCTGCTGTCCTCTGCTGCTGGGGACAAGGCTTGGCTTTGCTGGCAGGGCCTGTGGAGGGGCGTGTGCAGAAGGGGAGCTGGAGGCAGAGGGAGGTCTTGTTCTGAGCATGTCTGAGACCCGGTTGGGCACTCCTGAGCCACCAGGGACACCAGGGGCTCAGTGACCTTCCAGAGGGGAGATGGCAGGAGCAGGGGTTGGCACGCGTATCCTGTGTCCGTGCTTGAAGGCAGACCAGTGGCCAGTCAGTGCCCACCTTGATCCCTCGGAGCCCCCAGGTGCAGAGCTCTGCACAGGCCCAGGCCCCACCCCTGTCCTTGGCACTGCTTTTGCCTCTCTGAGCCTCCCTTTGTCACTTGCCAAGAGGGATGGTGACAGCACCTACCTTGTGGGGTTTGTTAGGCTGTGTGTAAAGTGGCAGGCCTGTGGCTTGGTACTCATGACAGAAGAATTCGAGTTTCAGGGTGAAATGGAGCTGCCTGCTGAGGCACACCTCGACTGAGTCACCCGGCTCCTCGCCCCTTGCCCACTTGGATGTGGCAGCAGTCAGAAGTTAGGGGCTTGTGGGGGAGTGCTGTAAATGAGACATCCTGCCTATGAAACCTGCAGCCTGGGGGGCATGGTGGTCTGTGATCCGAAGGGCCAGGGGCCACACTGGCTACTGTTTTCCCCTGAGTTATTAGGGAAAGGGGGTCTGTGGTGCCCCTGGGACAGCTTTGGCTGTGCCTTGCAGAACCACCCTGGGGTTACCTAGGGTCCTACCCTGGAGGGCTGCCGGGTGGGAGAGACAGGCTTCTGCAGAGGCCTGGGTACGGCTGGGTTACTGGGTTGGTCAGTGCCCTTCCCAGGGAACTTCAGGGCATGGCGGTGTGTCTCCAGTGATGCAGTGAAGTGGGGACAGGAGCTTCAGAGGACCCATGGGTCACCCATGTCCAGTCAGGCCCCAGGGAGCTGGGGCAAACCCATCAAGTCTTCCTGCCCTCCACACCACTGTTTCCTCTCTGCAGGGCTCAGAGAAAAGGCGCCAGGATACAGCACAGCCATGCCCTTTCCCCGGCTCCCTCGCCACCCCAGGGCCCTGAGGCCCAGGCACCTGCACAGGGCTGAGCTGAGTAGCTTCAAACCCTGTGTCTCGTGTCTGGGGGCCATGTCACCTGGCACCATGCTGGGCTCATGGGCATCTGTCTTGGGCACCACCTGTGGTGCTGACACCTGCACGGCAGGTATAGGCTCTGCCCTTCGGGGCCCGTGGGCCATCTGACCCAGCCACAGGGACTGAGGGCAAAGGGGCCTCTGCAGGGAAGGCCATGAGTCCTGGGTACAGCCTAGGGACTGTGTGTGGCTCAGGCTGTGAACACCATGGGCTCAGGATGCCTCACGAGCTTCATCAACCCCACTCTCCAATTAGAGGGGCAACTGGCCACACGCAGGGCTATCCACTCACCAGACCCTGTCCATATGGCAAGGGGTTCATGGAGTAGACATGACCCCCATGTCCCCCTCCTGATCCATGGCCACAGAATTCCCCAGCCTGAGCTGGGAAATTGCCCTGCATCCTGGCAGAAGTTCATCGCGGGCCCATGGATGAGAGACACCATGTGGATGTGATCTGCAGGGTCTACAAGTATGTTTATACACCTCTAAAGCTTACAATGTACTGTACATGTTGTCATCTCCATGGCAAATTTGTCCTGTGACTGGTGTCACAGCTGACACCCAAAAGCTATCCCCTGATACCAGCAGGATCCAGAAAGGGGGCGAATGGGGCTGCAGAGACCAGCCCATCCCGAAGGGCAGGGAAAGGTCCATTGGCAGAAGAGCAGGGGCCACTGGTGGGTGCTGGCCCCTCATGTCACTGCGAAGCCTGCTAGCCACATGGAGGCTCCCAGGCCACCTGGCGACAGACTGGGTGTCAGCCTCTGAAGTGAGACCGCAGCCACCTGACCCTCTGGGGTAGTGCTGCGTCCTTGACAAGGATGGACAGACTGACTAGCAACGTGGCGCCCGCTGTCCTGAAGGCAAGACATGTCCTGCCCACATGTCTAGAAGCCCTGGGCCCTGCCAGGGCTGAGGTTCCACAAAAGGTGGAGAAAGTTGTCCTGTGCCTCGTGGTCACCGGGGCGGGTGCCAGGCCACAGGGGCAAGGTCTGCAGAGCAGTGAGGCCCCCACCGTCCTCTGGGTCGGCTGGGGCAGGGCTGCAGAGGCTTCTGTTCACTTCCACTTCTTCTCCTCCTCCCGCTCAGGGCTTCACGTCTTCCCCAAAATAGAGGACCTGGGGATTCAAACAGCCAGGGTGGTTCACAGTTATACTTCCCCCTGGCGAGTCCCCTGCTCAGCAAGAGGCTCCCCACCCTGAGGAGTGGTGTGCGGTTCTTTCGGCTCTGTCCCCAGAGCCCACCGCTGCAGACGGCTTCCACCCACCCCCGCTTGGCCATACCAACGTGCCAGACAAGCAGGAGACTGTGCCCATCTCCCTTTATGGCCTAAAGATATGGACTGGGGGCTTCTGGCACCAGGACTGACATCTCGACAGCCCACGGGGGCAGCCTCCAGCTGCTGGGGGCTCTGGTCCCAGCCTGCCTCCCCCAGCCCTGAGCTAAGGCCCTGGCCTGACCACCCACCTCTGCTGCAGGGGCTGCCCCGAGGCTGACAACCTGGTGACCAGGAAGCCCCTCGGCCCTGACCTGGGCCCAACACCCTCTCCCTCCACCTGTCTTGGCTCACAGACTCACCTTAGAGATTTCCACCTCTCTTTTTCTGTTTGGTTCTCTGGGCTCTCACTTTCATAAGAAGCCAAATAGAGACCTAGTCAAGAAATGAAGTGAAATTACACAGTTACGGTGGATGATAATCTGTTCCACATCCACTCTGGCCTTTTCACTTTTCAGTTAAACTTGGTAAGTAATTGTAGATTCACATGTGGTTGTAAGAAATAATACAGGGTATGTGTACCCTTTACCAGGAGTCCCCAGTGGGTGATCACTCACCCAACTAAAGCATGGGATCACCACCAGGATACTGATGCTGATCCAGTCAGATACAGGTACTGCCATCACCACAAGCCTCCCTCAGGTTGCGCTTTTACAGCCACATCCACTTGCGTCCAACCCTACCTCTTTCTTAACCCCATGCCACCCCTAATCGGTTCTCCATTTTGTCATTTCAAGAATGTGATATAAGTGGAATTGCAGCACGGGATATAACCTTTGGGGACTGGCTCTTTTTGCTCAGTGCAATTCTCTGGAGATTAATCCATGTTGTTGTGTGTGCCAATATTTCATTCCTTTTTATTGCTGAATAGTATTCTATGACATGGATATACCACTGGTTATTTAACTCTACCCACTGAAGGACATCTGGGCTGTTTCCAGTGTTTGGCTCTAACAAATTAAGCTTCTGTAAACATTGGTGTATGTGGTTCTGTGTGAACATGAGTGTGCATTTCTTTGGGATAAAATAAATGCCCAAAAGTGCAATTGCTAAGACATATAATAGCTGCATATTTTGTTTTATAAGAAACTCTGTCTAATTCTACATCCTAAAAAGTTCATCTTGCTTTTTCTTTTTCCTAAAAGTTTTATGCTTTTACATTTTGCATTTGAGTCTGTGATCCATCTTAAGTTAATTTTTGTATCAGGTGTAGGACTTAGGTTGAGGTTCATTTTTTTAGCTCGTGGATGCCCAAATGCCCCAGCACCCCTTGGTGGCAAAAGCTATCTTTCCTTCACTGAATCACTTTTGCACATTTGTCAAAAATCACTGGGCATATTTGTGTGGGTCTGCTTCTGGGTTCTCTATTCTGTTTCATTGAGTAGTGTTTGTCCAACCAATACCACACATTCTTGATTACTGTAACTATACAATATCAGCTTTAATGTTGAGTAGAGTGATTCCTCTCATTTTATTCTTCTTCAAAATAATTTCAGCTGCTCTAGTTCCTTTTACTATGTAAATTTTAGAATAATCTTATCTATCTATCTATCTATCTATCTATCTATCTATCTATCTATCTATCTATCTATCTATCTATCAGCTATCTATCTATATCTATCTATAAAAAATCTTGCTGGAATTTTGATGAGAATTATATTAAACCTATACTTAAATTTGGGGAGGAGAATCAAAAGCTTTGTTATGTTGAGTCTTCTCATTCACGAACATCATGTCTCTCCTTTTATTTAGATCTTCTTTGATTTCTTTCATCAACATTGTGTAGTCTTTAGCATATAAATCTTGTATGTTTTGTTAGACTTACACCTAGCTATTTCATGTTTCTAAGAAATCATAAACAGTACTGTATTTTGAAATGTAGTGTGTACATAATCACTGTTAGCAATGGACATACAATAGATTTTTGCATAGTTAGCTTGTATTCTGTGGCTTTGCTGAACTCAGTTCTAGGAGTTTTTGTAGATTTCCTTGGGATTTTTTTTACATGTTCTGCAAATAGGGACAGTGTTAACTCTTCCTTTCTGAGCTATATGTCTTTATTTCCTTTTCTTGCCTTATAACATAGACTAGATCTCCATTATAATGTTGAACAAGAATGGTGAGAGTAGATATCCTTGCCTTGTTATTGATTTTAGTGAGAAAGCATTCAGTCATTCACCATTAAATATGATGTTGGCTGAAGGATTTTTGTAAATGCAATTTATGAAGTTGATAAATTCCCCTCTTTTTTTTTTTCAAGAGGCAAAACGTTTATTTTTGATCAAAGAATTACAATTTGGGGTACACAGATTTAGGTAGAAACCCAAATAGTATCCTAATTACAAAAGGTGGACTAAAGGTTTTTCTTATGGTATCATTAATGTCAATTACATGAGCAACATTATGGTTACTAGACTGCCCCCATTATCAAGTCTCCCCCACATACCCCATTATAGTCACTGTCCATCAGCGTAGTAAGATGCTATAGAATCACTACTTGTCTTCTCTGTGTTGCACTGCCCTCCCTGAGACCCCCCACCACAACATGTGTGCTTATTATAATGCCCACTTTTCCCCCTTATCCCTCCCTTCCCACCCATCCTCCCCAGTCCTTTTCCCTTTGGTAACTGTTAGTCCATTCGTGGATTCTGTGAGTCTGCTGCTGTTTTGTTCCTTCAGTTTTTTCTTTGTTCTTATGTTCCACAGATGAGTGAAATCATTTGATACTTGTCTTTCTTTGCCTGGCTGGTGAAACTGAGCATAATATCCTCTAGCTCCATCCATGTTGTTGCAAATGGTAGGATTTGTTTTCTTCTTATGGCTGAATAATATTCCATTGTGTATATGTACCACATCTTCTTTATCCAATCATCTACTGATGGACACTTAGGTTGCTTCCATTTCTTGGCTATTGTAAACAGTGCTACAATAAACATAGGGGTACATGTGTCTTTTTCAAACTGGGTTCCTGCATTCTTAGGGTAAATTCCTAGGAGTGGAATTCTTGGGTCAAGTGGTATTTCTATTTTGAGTTTTTTGAGGAACCTCCATACTGCTTTCTACAAAGGTTGAACTAATTTACATTCCCACCAGCAATGTGGGAGGGTTCTCCTTTCTCCACATCCTCACCAACATTTCTTGTTGTTTTTCCTTTGGATGTTGGCCATCCTAACTGGTGTGAGGTGGTATCTCATTGTGGTTTTAATTTGCATTTCTATGATGAATAGCAATATGGAGCATCTTTTCATGTGCCTCTATTCTTATTTTTATGACAGTTTTCCCCATGCATGGGTGTTGAAATTTGTCAAAGCTTTTTCTATACCAATTGATATAATCAAGTGATTTTTCTCCTTTAGCCTGTTAATATGGTGGGTTACATTGATTGATTTTCAAATACTGGATTACCTTGCATCTCTGGAATAAACCCACTTGGTCATGATGTATAATTATCTTTTTATATTGCTGAATTCTATTTGCTAATGTTTTATTAAGGAATTTTTGCATCTATATTGATGAGGGATCTTGGTATATATTTTCTCTTTTTATGTTTTTGTCTAGTTTGGTATCAGGGTTATATTGGCTTCATAAAATGAATTGGAAAGTTTCCTCTCTTCTATTTTTTGAGAGATTGTGTAGAACAGGTATTAATTCTTTGAATGTCTAATAGAATTCTCTAGTGTAACCATCTGGACTTGGAGATTTCATTTTTTGGTATTTTTAAATTATAAATTCAATTTCCTTAATAGTTAAAGGGCTATTTAAATTATCTATTTTATGTTGAGTTATGTTTGCATTTTTCAGGCAATTGGTCCATTTCATCTAACTTGTCAAATTTATGTGCATAGAGTTGTTTGTTCTATTTCCTCATTAACCTTTCAATGCTGGCAAAGTCTGTAATGATATCCCTTGTTTCATTCCTAATATTAGTAATTTCTGTCTTATTCTTGTCAACAGGTTCTTTGCTAGAGTATGGGAATTTTATTTTTCTTTTCAAAGAACCACCTCTTTGTTTGATTTTCTTTATTGTTCTGTTTTCCATTTCATTAATTTCTGCTTTCTTCTGCTTTTATTTCCATCCTTCTGCTGGCTTTATGTTTATTTCATTCCTCTTTTTCTAAGGTTCTGGAGTTGGGGAACATAGATTGGAGACTTTTTCTTTTTTCTAATGTATGCATTCAGGGCATCCCCCCTCAGCCCCACTTTAGATCTCACAAGTTTTGGTTGTATTTTCATTTAGTTCAACTATTTTTTTTATTTCCCTTGAGACTTCTCTGACTCATGGATTATTTAGAGATGTGTTGGTTAGATTCTAGGTGTCTGGAGATTTTCTTCTTGTCTTATGTTATTGATTTCTAGTTTGATTCCTTTGTGATCAGAAGCTGCACTCTGTATGATTTCAATTACTTAAATTTGTTGCAGTTTGTTAAATGTAGCTTGGGATATTATCTATCATGGTTTGTGTTCTGTGGGTGATTGAAATAAATGTGAATTCTATAAATGTGTAATTGTATGAAGTGTTCTATAGCTATTGATTAAATCTATTGTTTGTTGGTATTGGTGAGTTCATCTATGCCTTTACTGATTTTCTATCTAGTTCTAACAATTGTTGAGAGGGGCACTGAAGTCTCCAACTATAATTGTGGATGTTTATTTCTCCTTTCCATTCTATCAGTTTTTTGCTTCATAAATTTTGCAACTCTATTGTTTGGTAGATACACATTTAGAATTCTTGGGAGATTGACACTTCTTTTATTATGTAATGTCCCTCTTTGTCTTTGAAAATTTTCTTTCCACTGAAGTGTACTTTATCTGATATTATTATTGCCACTCATGCTTGCCTTTGATTAAGATTTCCTTGTCCCTTCACTTTTTAACCTCTATAACATTATATTTGAATAGACAGCATACAAATGTAGACACCATACAGTTAGGTCATGTTTTAGATTTACTCTGTCAATCTCTGCTTTTACTTGGTGTATTTAGGCCATTTACATTTAATACAATTATTTATATGTTAGAGCTTAAGTTGCCTTTTTATTTATTTAGTTTTATTTTCAGTTTGTTCTATGTTTTGTTTCTTTGTTTATTTTCTTCCTGTGGGTTATCTCAACAGTTTTAGAATTCCATCTGGATTTATCTATAGTAAATTCTTAAAAGGTACTTTCACTGAATATGGAATTCTGGACTGATAGTATTTTTTCAGCACTTGAAAAATGTACCTCTGACTACCACTATGGCTTCTGATGAGAAGTCTGATGTCATTCAGATTGCTTTTCCTTTACAGATAAAGTATCATTTCTCTCTCTGCTTTCAAGATTTGTTTCTTTTCCTTTAGTTTTCAGAAGTTTGACTACAATGTATCTTGCCATGGGTTTCTTTGGGTTTATCCTTCACCCAGCTTCTTGAATCTGTAGGGTTTTTTTGTCTTTTTGATATCCGGGAATATTCCAGTCATTACTTCTTTGATTACTTTTTCAACCCTGCTTTCTTTGTCGCTTTCCTTCTCAGATGCTAATGACATGAGTATTAGATCTTTTGTTATAGTCCAAGGTCCCTCAGGCTCTGTTGTTCAGATTGTATAATTTCTATTGTTCTACCTCTAGCTCACTGATTCTTGCCTTGGTCCTCTCCATTCTGCAGTTGAGCCTACTCACTCAGTTTTTTGTTTCAGTTCTAAATTCTGCATTTGGCTCTTCCTCATAACTTCTGTTTCTTTGCTGAGACTTTCTATATCTTCATTTGTTTCAGAAAGCCTCAAGGCTGACTGGATTGCCAGGCAGGTCCTGCCAGGGGAGGCCTGAAGCTGAGGGCAGGGTGGGTCTTCTGTCAGAGGCTTTAACCAACCCAGGTGGGGCTCAATACATCTTAGGTCCCTTCTTTTGCTTTTCTCCACTTTTTTTTGGGTGGGGTGAGGAACAGGAGGAAGGGAAGGTCAAAGGGAGGGTGCTTTTCTCTAATAGTACTTCCAGAGGGCCAGGATTTTATCTGTATGTTCACAACCAAATTGCTGTATGGTAATTGATGTGTATAGAAACAGTATTTCTACACTGTTGACTGAAGGAGTGAATGAAGTGACTCTCCCTCACACCCCTCCCTGCCCCTAGACACCCTCTGCCCCTCTCCTAATGTCCCTTTGACCATTTTTATTGCCCCAGTTCCATTGGCTAATGACAACAATCATCATAAGAACCAGTGTTGTAGTTTGGTAATGGTCCCCAGAGATATCTAGAGCCTACTCCCCGGGACCTGTGAATATGTTACCTTTTATGTCCAATTGGTACTTTGCAGATGTGATTAGGTTGGACCTGCAGATGGGAGAATTATCCTGATCATCCAGCTGGGCCCTAAATGCCATCACAAGTACCCAAGAGGGAGACTTTATTATAGGAGAGAGATGGAGGAAGAGGTTGGAGTGATGTGCTTTTAAGGTGGAAGAAGGGGCCACAAGCCAAGGAATACAGGTGGCCACCAAAAAGTCACAATGGGCTAGGAAATGATTCTCCTCTCAGAGCCTCCAGAAATAACCAGCTTTACCGATGTCTTGATTTTAGCCCAGGGGAACTGATTTTGGACTTCTAACCTCTATAACTGCAAAAGGATACATTTGTGTTGTTTGGAGCCACTAAACTTGTGCTGATTAGCTACAGAACCAATAGGAAATTCATACAACTAGTATCAGTTGAGTGTTGCCCTATGGCTGTAGCTGTGCCAACTCAAGTAAGTCTCACCATGGCCCTGGGAGTCGGTTCTCTCATTAGCCCACTTTATAGATGAAGTAGGTGAGGCTTAGGGAGAGTGAGGATCCTGTCTAGGGGCACACAGCCTACCAGGTGCGAGCACCCCAGCTGGTGTATGTAGGTTGCCGAGCCTCTTGTTGTGGGGAGGGACTCCAGAAACAGGCAAGACCCCCTCCAAAAAGTTACTGGCTCCAAAATATAAAAAATAAAATGTTAACATTGCAAATGTTAACAATTACAAAGCAAAATCATTAAAAAATCTTTCCCCCTTCATGTTTTGTTTTTGGCAGAGCAGGTTCTCCTGAGCATGAATGTAGATCCCTCTGTAAACTGCTTGTTGGGATGAGAAGCCAGGCCTCCTGTGTGCTGAGTTGGGGGCCTCCAGGGGACTCAAGGGGCCTGGATCCAGACAGCAGCTAACTGTGGGGCCACACTGCCCCCAAAGGGACGGTGACCACAGGCCCAGATGCCCACTTGCTTCTCCAGCACTTTCTCTTCCTGGAGGAGGAGCTCCTGGAGTAAGCTCACTTGGCAAATACACAAGCAAATTTGCTGTATCTGACAAATGGTGCAACGGGAGTGCTGCTTTACTGCAGGGACAGGCATTGACGGTCTGGAGAAAAGATGCCTCATCTCGTGGCACACGCACACACACACACACAGGCACACATTCACATCCATGCACATGCACATACATGCACATTCATACACACACACTCACACACTCATGCACATGCACACACATACACACACATGCACACACACTCACACCTGCTGTGGAAAGACTCAGGGTTATCCCAGCACTCTGCCATCCCCATGTGAGCTTCAGGAAGGCTGTTCTTATCATCATCCCTATGTTACCCATGAGGAAAGTGGGGTCAGACAGACTGATGGTTCAGATTAATGTTGCCCAAAAGCATCCGGACTGTGTCCAAGGGTAAGCCTGGACCTGGGGACCCTTGAGGTCCCTACCTGCAGCTTCTCAGGCCCTCTCCCATGATTTGCGGGTGGCAGCCATCCATCCAGGGCATGGATGACTAAGAGACCATCTAAGAGTTCCATGGTTGGGAACTGGGGCAACTGTGGGGGCAGCTTACCATCCTCGCTGAAGATGGGGGCAGTGTGCAGGTAGTGGGTGATGCTCGGGTCTCGTTCGAAGGGACACTCCACTTGTTTCCATGTGATGAACTCTCCAACCTGCTTGGACAGCTCCAGAAATTTCTGCCAAGGTCATAGAGAAACAAAATGGGAGCCCCACACAACCCCAGGGCCTGGAGGTCACCTGTGAGAGTGATCCTGGAAAGACCTCTCTCATCTCTGCCCGTGAGGCCCGCCTCTGGGCAGGCAGGGTCACTTTGAGTGGTTGAGAAACCTGGTGTTCATATTATTTCCACTGAGGAGTCTGTGGGGACACAGCAGCTCAGCTACGGTCATGAGCAGGCAGTGCATCTAGCTAGAGGTGAAGATTACTTTAGTTTCCTTCTATTTAAATTTATGGTTATCCCTACTTGTGGCAAGTTTGTTTATCTAGAGAATTATGCAAATAAATTTAAATACATGTATTAAGTAAAATTTAAATAAATCCATTTAAGTAGGATTTTACTTAAGTTGAACTTGAATATGTTCATTTCAACAAAACAAACTGCTAACTTGAAGGAGGATTTTAAATAAATGGCAGCACAAACTCATGACTGGGTGGAAACCCCATTCCATGGTGTCCTTTATTAGCGTTGGTGGCCTGCTCTAGCTCCCACGGCCTGTGCCCCGAACCGGGGGCCACATGTACACCTTGTAGCTTTGCCTCTAACCCTGCCCTTGGTTCTGAGGAAGAGTTCAGGAAGTCAAGAGATGGGGGTTCCCACCCCTGATGTGTCGGGGTCACATGGAGAGGAGGTCCCAGGTACCCCTGGGATCTTGGACTCTTCCAAGCCCAGCCTCTTCCATGTCACCTCCAGCCTGGACCAACCCTGGGACATGGGGCCCAGGCCACCTGCTGGACTGGACTTCCCCTGCTATGCTGGCCCTCAGGGGCAAGCAGGCTTGGGGGCAGCAGATGGAGGCCTGCAGGGGTGTCTGTGAGAGGCCCCGTGCCCCCAGCAGAGGCAGCTCCTGGCAAAGGGCCCAGATAGCGTCTGGGACGCCATTAGCAGGGGCCCTTGGGGGTGCCTTGCAGCATGACTGCTCTTTCTAGCCCCTCTGGGCAGCCATGGCTGAAGCTCCATTTTACAGAGGGAGAGACTGAGGCACAGGCAGAGACAGGGGCCGACTGCCCCTTGTAGCTGGAGGCTGGAGGTGGGCAGCACTGGGTGGAGCCAGCCCTCCGGAGGGAGAGAAGCCCCCTTCCTGTGGGTTGGGGAGGGCCACTGTGGCACGTCATGCCCTGTATGACTCAGTGACTATCTGCTGTGACTGCTCAGTTCTCTCAGGGCTCCTGGGCCTCAGTCCTCACTATGTTCAGCCCACCAATCACTCTGAGACACCTGTGCTGGGTGGTCTCATGTGGCAGGTGGGGACATGGAGCATCAGCCTGGCCTTGCTTCTGAGGAGCTTGGGGGCTGGAGTGCTGTGACCAAGGGATGCCTGGCCCCCTGTGCACAGGTCTCCCTCCACCTGGGAGGTCAAGGGGGGCTTCCTGGAGGAGGGGACCCTTGAGCTGACAACCATGAGTGTCTGCAGAGGGAGTAGAAGTCTTTCTTTGCTCAGGGTGCCTCCTTCAGGAGGCCGACCCTGACCCACGAACCGTGCCCCTGTGCAGCCGGTCACAGCGCCTTGCCAGTTGTCGCCATGGTTCTGCAGGGTTTTCTCACCAGCCTGGTGGTCCTCAAGGGCTGAGAATGATTCTGCTTCACCAGGGCTGGGAGCAAGGCCCGCACAGAGTGGGGATCAGTGCCTGCATGAGGCCCAGTCTCCTCCCATGGAAGATGGGGGCGTGGGGCGGTCCCGACTGTCTGCCCTGATGTCTTGTGAACTGCTGCACTTGGCCTCGGATGTCCCCTTAGTCCAGCTGCTCAGGGCCAGGGCTCCCACCCTGGGAGCCTTCACTGCCCCGTCTAACCCTCTGAGGCCCCTGGGCCTTACCTCAAAGTTGACGTGTCCGTTGGGGAGGCGGTTGGCACAGCCCTCATTCAGGAAGTAGATGTCTTTGATGAGCAGGCTGAAGAAGGGAATGACAATCTGGAAGGGAGAGGGTGCACGTCAGCCCTTAGCGGGCCTCCCCGCAGGGGCTGCATGGGCAAGGCAGCCTGGCCACAGTCCCTGCCCAGGGTCCTGAGACGCAACCCCAGGAGGCAGAGGGCTTCTCGGTGTGCACCTCTGGGCAAGTGGGAACCACACAGAAAGGAGGCACAGGCCCTCACCCTGCACCAGACTCCTCCCTCCCCGGCCCCATCAGTCTCCCCTGTGTTGGGGCACAGTCCCAAAGGCCCTTGAACACATCTTCCATCGCCTGCTGGGTGAGGCTGGGGGGAGCTTCCCCCACAACCAGGGAGACCACAGACCCAGGCCTCCCAGCTCACGTGCACCAGGAGGAACAGAGCACGCCGAGCACACAGTTAAATACATATGGATTGTGAATTGTCTGTTGTGAAATTTTGTGGCCTCCTTTATGTACATATCATATATATTTATTTACGGCAACAAATAAATTTACATATTTAACGATTTGCCTAGTTTATTGTATGGAGGTCACCTGTGAGAGTGACCCTGGAAAGACCTCTCTTATATAAAGTGTATTAAAACATTTGTCATTCTATGTCTTTCCTGATGCTGAAGATCCAATCCAGCTACACTACAGTACATCCAAAAGCTGCCATTCCTGAGGGGAAAGGCTTGTGGCTCAGCCTGAGAAGGGCGGGGGGGGGTCTCTGTTTCCCGACAGCTGGCTTGCTCCTCCCCCTTCCCTGCCCTGCACACACTGACGGCTGGTCCCTGAGGAAGGGATGCCCACTGCTGACGACTCAGAACACCCTTGGAAAGCCAGCTGAGTCCGCCTGCCACCGTGAGTTCGGAGTGGAGCGCTCAGGTCCTCAACCCTGGGGTCCGTTTACAGGACCTTCTCTGGAGATGGTCTTTGGATGGAATCAAGTTACGGTGAGTGCACACTGGATTCGGTAAACTTTAATCCAGGGACTGGTGTCGTTGTAAAAGGAGAAAGTTTGGATACTCACAGGACAGATGGCCATGTGGAGATGGAAGCTTTGCAGCCACCCGCCAAGGACCACCTCGGGGAGCTGCAGGAGGCAAGGAAGGGCCCTCCCATGGCAATTTCGGAGGGCGCGTGGCCCCGCCAACCTTGAGTTCCACCTCTGGCCTCCAGAATATGGTAAGAGAAGACATTTCTATTGTTCTAAGCCACCCAGTCTGTGCACTTTGTTATGTCAGCCCCAGGAAACACACCTGCTGTGTCTGCCCCTGCCCCTGTCCCCCGAGCAGGGCACTTGCCGCCAGCCAGCTAGGACTGGCCTCAAGACGTGGGGCCGGCACTTGGCCCTGACACCCCTGGCTTTCAGGTGGGACCCGGGTGCCGACCACTCTGAAGCATGGATGGCTCAACTGGGCAGGGCAGGTGGGAAACTGAGGCCCACAGGGTGACAGCACCTGGCCCAAGGCCACCCAGCTAGTGACCAGCAGGGCCAGGACTGGGTCCAGGTTTAGCAGGGAGACCATCCACTTGGTTTGCCCAGGACCAAAGTATGCAGGACTTTAGGTGCTGAAACTGGGGCAGTTCCAGGGAAACAGGGACAAACTGGTTGCCTTAGATTTATGTCAATTCTGCAAGCATTTGCTCAGGTCTTCTGTGCATCAGGTGCCAGGGCTTGGGGGACAGTGATGATATGTCAGACGCATTCATCCCTGACCTCAGTGTAGCGGGAACAACTCCAGCATGCAGAAGCCTCACCTGGGTGGTCTTTGCTATCCCAGGCTGGGTTCAGGCCCCATCTGTGCCCACAAAGAGCCTCCACTTATGCCCTCATCAGAGGGTCACTGGTGGCGGGCCTGATGCTTCACTGAGCCGAGCTGTATAGGCGGGTCCTCCCACTGAGTCGCGTGAAGCAGCACTCTCACTACCCCACCTTACAGATGAGGAAGCCGATGCCCAGAGAGGCTGAGTAACCTGCACAAACTCATACAGCAGTAAGTAGCAGGGGCAGGACATGGATCCGCGTGGCTTGGCCCCAGAGCCCCTGTCCTGCCTGTTTCCTCACTGTGCCAGGTGATCTCTATTGCGCCTCCCTGCCCATCACTGGTGCTGAGCTCCAGGCCAGTGTGGGTGCATGGGGGCTGACCTGGGCTGGAATGGGGAGACATGCCGGGATGGAAAGGAGATTCAGGGCGCTGGGACTCTGCAGATGGAGACAGCTCCTCAGGGCCTGGTGCAGGCTTCCTGGAGGTGGAGGCATTGGAGCCGGTCCTCAGGGAGGTAGCATTTCCATCTGCAAGAACTTCTCACCACTTCTGCCTGTGCGTGTGGGTCCGGGCCACCCCCCCATCAGGCTTCAGCATCCTAGTTGGTCTCTTGCCCCCATGGCATGACTGTAAATACGCTGACCATGCTTTCCAGAGCTGAGCAGTTCCATCTGAACCTTCTCTGGGTGGGGCCTGTGACAGGGATGGGGGCAGAGTTGGGGTGGCCGGCATCTGGACACAGACAAGAACGAGTGGCAGGGCCCCTGGGACCTCCTGGCCTCAAAGTTTCAGTGGGGGCACTGGGCACCACAACACCATCTGCAAGCTCCCCTCCCTCGTTCCTTCCTTCATCTTTCTGTCCTTTCTTCCACCCGTTTATGAAACACCTTCTGTGGGCCTAGCCTATGATCTCTCTGGAGAATGCGGCGAAGCGAAATGCACAGCTCTGTAAGTCACCTGTCTCCAGCACTGGGCTCACAGCACAGCGGCCACCTGCCTCAGTCTGGAGGGAAAAGCAGTGCAGAGGCCAGGCCAGCTGTGACCGCCACTCAGCACCTGTGCCCTGGGGACGAAGGCAGCCTGCTGCTGTGCAAAGCCATGAGATCCTTAGCCGGGCAGGCTGAAGTGTGATTCTGGGCTCTGCTGCCTACTTGCTGTGTGACAGGGGAGGCCTCTGCTCTGAGACTCAGCCTTCTGGTCTGAGAGATGGCACTGCTGCAATCCTCCCCACAGAGCGGTCGTCAGGACTAAGAGGGGAATGGAGGTCAGATGGCCCTCCTGGGGTGAGTGCTAATGACAGGTGGTCCCTGTCCCTGCTGCCCTGGTTTGCCGGCCTCCTGGCCCTGGGGGCAGCTGCATCTCCTCTGGGATTTGAGGCCCTGCCTCACTGAGTGCTGCCTCCCTGCATCAGGCCTCCTGGGCCCCGAGTCACTGAAGTGTTCACAGCCTGAATAGAAAGAGCCAGCCAGGTAGGACACGGCCCCTAGCATGGCCGGGGTCTGTGCACAATCCCTCTGTTGGGTGGGGGTAGAGGGCCAGCAAGGCCTGGTGGTTGGCACAAGCATGCATACCACAACTGATCCCCAAACCTGACCACTGGCATCCATCCAGTATAATTCCAGTGACTTAGAAGGTCTGGAACAGCAGCTTATTGTATTATCCCTCAAGCTGGAAACAGACCACAAACCACAAGGTCCCTGATCCCACCAAGATCCGTTCAAGAGACCAGACTGAAAAGGTGTGACAGGTCCTGGAGTCTCCTCCCCGGAGTGGTGAACAACCCTAATCACCCAGCGGGGACAGGCTTTAAGTCAGAGGATCACTGCAGTGTCCTCCGTGTGTGGCTTATTGTCCTGGAGGCCTCCAGGAGAATGTGGAGGAGAAATGAAACTGGTCAGGGTCAGCAAAGGCCCCCAAATGCAAATGTAGAAGAACGCCTGTGCAAAGGCAGTTTGATTAAGACGCTTGTTGCAGGCATTGCAAAAAATGTGAATGTCATCTGAGGCCACATCAATGAAGGTATTGTGTTTAGAATAAGGAGGTGTAAGACCCTATGTACTTGGAACCACAGTTTGATCTTCAACAGAAGGGCCACTGACAAATAAAGCTGTCTTGGGATCAGAGAGATCCACACGGGGAGGAGACTGGAGATGATAGCACTGCAGGCCAGGCCTGGGGCTGACTCAGGGGGAAGGAGGGCCTGGGGTCTGGGGGCTCTGGCAGACTGGCAGGGAGAAGATGGGGCAGCCTCCTCTGCACAGCCCTCCAGAGAGGACAATCCTGTCAGGAAGCACTTCATACTGGTTAGAGATGTGTGGTGTGGCTGCCCTGTTTGGGGATCTCCCCATTCTGGAGGCATGCCAGCAAGGTGACACAGCTTTCCCTGACAGGTGCTCCAGAAGGCAGGGGCTTGGACCAGGTGACCTTGGGTCAGCATCCCGGTTCGCTGGGCAGGAGGAGCTCTGAAGGCTGGGAAGCCTCTGGCCTACCTTCTCCCAGCTGCTGTGGGCGGTCAGGGAGCGGTGGGCCGCCCCGCGTAGGGCCGTCCTGTAGTTGCAGAAATTCCCTGTTGGATCCATCTGGTGCTAGAAGGAGATGGAGGCATATGGGCAGCTGTGTCCGGGGGTCGGCTGACGGCCCCCACCCTGCAATCCGGCAGCCTTGCTTTTACCTCGAGGATGAAAAACTTGGCTGTCTTCACCCTGGCCCAGGTTTTCTTCAGCCTGGAGACGGGGCTCATGTTCATGCCAGCTGCAAGAGGGTCGCTGAGCTGGGGGAACAGCTCGGGCCGCACAGTCCCTCTCATGGCCTCTGGCAGGGGGCTCTGTGCAGCCCCAGCTGGCCCAGGCATTCAGGCTGCATGCTGAGCATGGTGACGTTGGGTGGGGGGTGCTGGTGCACACTGTGTCGGGGTGGTCTGGCTTCTGTGTTTGTGGGCTCCTGCCCCAGTGCCTGCCACACTGCCCCACAGGGTGACCAGAGCCTGCTTTGGGCCCCACCCTCCCTGGATCTGGGGACACCCTGCCAAGCCCTCACCAAGGCCCCTGAGGAGGCTGAGCTCGCCTCTAAAGGGACACCTCCCCAGAGGGGCAAGGAGAGAGTGGGCCCAGCTGACACACACACCCTGCTCAGAGGCCCTGGCATCTTCCCCACCTGCCAGCTGTGCCCCTCCTCTCTGGGTGCCCGCCCCAGCCCCAGGCCCGGCCGGCCTACTCACAGATGATGGCCATCAGAGAGTTGAAGTTGCCAATGTTGAAGCACTCACGGGCCACGTCAATGAAGAACTCGATCACCTGTGCCCTCTGCTTCTTCTTGGCTGGCTGGGGACAGGGCACCCAAGTCTCAGCAATGATGCATCCCCTGCTCGCCTGGCCAGGCCCTCACCAATCTCCTCTAAGGCCCTTTCTTGGCTGAGATGCTCGATGCCGGGGCCAGTGGCAGCCAAAGGGCTTAGGGTCTCCGAGCACATCCAGGCAGAGCCAGCACAACGCCTGCAGCCATGGAGCCATCCGCAGTCCCCCTCCCGCCCCCAGTCCCGGCTCCAGCACCCTCCATGGCTCCCTTGCCTTTCCCCCTGGCAGCAAGCTCGCAGCTCGCTCTGCCCACATGGGGTCCTGCCCTGAGCCCTCCATCACTTTCTTCAAACGACTGCATGACTTCACTCCCAGCTCAAGGCCGAGGGCTTGGGACTTCAACCCCTCTGATGGCTCAGAACACAAGGTCTTCCCAGCCATCCTGGCTGAAGCACTCCCTGCCTTTGGGGGCTCAATCTGGGCTGCACTCAGGTAAAGTGCAGGTGAGCTGCCAGGCCAGTGCATGTAGGAAGTAGACAGGCCAGCGAACACCAGGATGTGTTCCTTCCACAGGGAGATCCTGCCCACTGAAGGGGCAGCAGGGACCTGGATGACCAAGATGAAGTGTGCCGTGGAGTTGCCATAAAGGTGCTGCCCACATGCCCATCCTTTGCAGGGCAGCCCTCACGATGACAGCGATGGTGGCCAAGCAAGGTGGGGGATAAAGGCCAGCTATTTCACTGCTGTGGGCACTGGGACCAGACACACTCCCAAGGCTGCAGGGTCACAGATCAGCTTCTCCTCTGAGCAGCCCCGCCTCTTCCCCTTTCTCTGGCACAGGTGCTGGTCCCCATTAACACCTCACACCCTAAACTCTGCTTCTGGAGAGCCTGAGCTGGCGTCTGTGCTGCCTCTAATCTTTCCCTGACCCCAGGGCCCCCCTGGCTGCATCTGATGGGGGGAGTGGGTTCAGGGGAGGGTCCCTCTGCTGGAAAGAAGGGAAGGCGGTGGCCAGGCTCTGGCCCCACAGGACTGCCACTCGGGGACAAGCCCGTCCCGCTGGCCATTGCATGGTCTTCCAGCTTTCTGGTTGAAGCCATAGACCTGGACTTTGTATGCGCAAGCTCCCAATTCTCAAAGCTTGGCTCATTTCCACCTCCCATTCCTGAGGGGGCCAAATGAGCGCAGCTGCAGGCCAGGTGCCCAAGGCAGAGGCCCAGGTGGAGAAAGCAGGGGAGCAGCTGACTGCCCTGACTCCCACAAGGCGGGGTCTCTGCCACTCTGTCCCAGCTGGTGGGTCCCTACCCACCCAGAATGGAAACGCCCCTGAAGACAAGCCGGGCATCACCCACTATCCTGGAGGGGGCCCCCAAACCCCTGCCACCTCTGGCTATGCAAAGCTCCGCCCCACCCCAGGCTTGCTCCACACCATGCAGATCTCCGTCGCCACGAGGAAGCACAGTCTGTTGAACCATTTCACGTAAGCCTCCAGGTTGTTAGTCTTGTCACTGAAACAAGGCTAGGAAAGACACAAGGACCACACTCAATCTTTCTGTCAATGACGTTCTGAACATGCAGTCAGTTCATGATCATTACAGACAATCTGGAAAATGGTGACGCCTCAAAGCCACCCATAAACACCAATGATTTTGATGTGCATTCTCCCCGTCTTTTTCCTATACCCTTAAAGACGTATCTTAATGTGCTACATATTTAATACAGTGTCTATACACCCATTTTTTACAGATTCCGGTCTTCAGTTTTCACGGATTCTGTTTGTGACTCTGTCTACTCCCTAAAAATGTCTTTGTAAGCCCGCCATCAATGACGATGCCCTGTCACTCAGGCCACGTGCAGCATGGCAAGCAAGGGCACCCCCTGCGTGCTGGTACACCCCCAGCTGAGGCTAAGTGCTGCGCTGCCTTCCTGTTTCAGCTTCTGCATGTCACCATGTGTCCTTTTCGCAGCCTCCTTGGTGTCCTGGTGCCTTCACTGTTTAAAGGGGCCCTGAGCACAGGGCTGCAGTGCGGGCTGGCGTTCCTAAGCACACCACAGCCCCCTGCAGGGAAAGTACCTGTTAGATAACCTTGTTCAGACAATGGTCATAGCGCTCTTGGCTGTGAGTCCGATGTTAGTGAATGAACACTACAGATTAAATAAAATGTCTTTGAACAGAAACACATCAAAAAGGCTATACAGTTGACCCTTCAATAACACAGGTTGGAACTGCATGGGTCCACTTAAATATGTGGGCTTTTTTCAGTAAATGTTTTTGGAGATTTGTGACTGTTTGAAAAAACACTTTCCTTGAGCCTACTTTATTGTAAGAATACAGTATATAATACATAGAACATATAACATATGTGTTAGTCGATGGTTTATGTTATTGGTAATGCTTCTGGTCAACAGTAGGCTATTAGAAGTTAAGTTTTTAGGGAGTCAAAAGTTGTAATCAGATTTTCAACTGTGTGGGGGGCAGGGGGGCACCGCCCCTAACTGTGGTGGTGTTCAAGGGTCAACTGATATTGACTGGTTGATGGAAATGTGATGAGAGGCTTCCAAGGGACTCACTCTTGTATCCTCTTAGGAGCAGTGGTATTTGCTAAAAATGAGGATCCACCACTGCCATGTGGGGTGTATATATACATATATATACACACATATATCATGTTAAATATGTATCATATTAAATTAATCTTCAAGTGTTTGGAAAAACTTTATAGGATATAACTAATTTGAATCATGAGAATCAACTATATATATGTATTTTTCTGTCTACATATAACTATATATATATTTCTGTATTTTCTGCATGAACCTTTGGAAATGTAATTTCTTAATTGATTTAGAAAATTCCACTGTATAAATGTACCACAATTTAAAAGATTAAACTGAAATATACATATTAAAATAACCAGGGTGACTTCAGTAAATAGAGGTGGGGATGGAACAGGGGATCTATTAGTGTAAAAAAGGTAGAGAAAGGAGCCAAAAAGACATGGGAAAGGTAAGGGGATAACTGAGAGGAGGAACAGGAGGCCGTCAGAGCAAATCCATACACATCACAATTCCCATCATTGTACAAATCCAGCAACTTGCTATTTTCAAGATAAACCCAATGATAAAAGTTAAAAATATAGAAAAAATATGATAAACATCACATAACTGTACTAATATTAGAGAAAATAGACTTTACGGCAAAAAAAAGATTCTGAGGCAAAAAGCAGTAGAAGAGATCAAAGGGTAACTGCATAAGGTGAAGGTTTGGATTTCCTGAAGACGTGTCACAGGTGCAAACTTGTTTGCACTGAACAACGTAGCTCAAAATAGGAGGCAGAAGTAATCCAAAAGGTAAAGTTCTTCATAAACAGAAATTAAGTCCTGTTGTCACAATGGAAGATTTTAACCTACCTGCTAGTGTGGAATAGTTTATGGAGATTAAAAAAAAAACCCAGTACAGATATAAAATTGAATAATACGATTTACATAGTTGAGGTAATAGACATGTGTGGAAGCCTGCCATCTGGGAATATACATTCCACTCAGATGCCAGAAATCTAAAAACATTTAAAAATAAGGTATGGGTCAAAGATGAAACCATAGTGGAAATTAAAATGAGAACGAAAACATTGAGAAACAAAATTTGGAGGCTGCACATAAAAATATATTGAGAAGGAGATGAACAGTCTTTCATACTTTGATTCAAAAAGTGTAAAGAATCAAAACAACATCCGACATAAAGATTAGAAGGACAGAACCAACCCAAAGAAAGTAGATGGAAGGAAATAGCAGGGATTTGAGAAAAAAAAATGAAATAGTAAAGAAAGGCACAGCATATAGAGTCAATAAAACCCAAAGCTTTTTATTTAAAAAGACTAATACAACTGATGAATTGTTGGCAAGACTGATGAAGAAACAGAGACAAGTAGACACAAAGACTGCTAGAGATGAGTCAAGATGGGTGTGAAGAAATAAAAATGATTAATAGAGATTATGGTGAATTACTTTCTGTTTATAAATGTGAAAACTTAGGAGGAATGGTCAGATGGCTGGAAAAATATACGTTACAAAACAAGAGTAAAGAAGAAATAAAAAGCCTAAATAGTCCTCTAACTACTGAAACAATAACGAATGAACAAGAAATCCTTGAATCATACAGAGTCTCCCCTAAAGGGAAGCAGCAGGCTCAGATGGTTTCACTGGCAGATTCTGCCAACGGTTCCAGGAGTGGGTAATCCCAGTCTTGCACACAGAATAGAGAAGAGGGAGAGAGAAGAGAGAGTAGAGAAGAGCACTGACAGTAAGGGAAATAACAAGTCAATCTCTTGAGAATAGTAGAAATCCTAAACAAAACACTAGCAAACTGAATTGAGGGATGTATGATAAAGATGCCAATCAGGACCAAGTTTCATGTAGCCCAGAAATGCAAAGTTGGTTCAACACTGAAAAGAAAATGAATATAAATAATCACTGAATAGCTTAAAAGGGAAGAGAACATGTGGCTAATAGATCCAGAAAAAGTATTTAATAAAATTCAACAACTATTCATACACAATAGGAACTCTCAGCAAACTAGGAACAGGCAAATTTCCTAAGTGGATAAAGGGCATCTAAAAAAATGCAATAGGAAACTTCCTATTCTACTGTGACATGTTAAAAGCATTCCATTTAAAATCATGACAGAAGAAGGATGCCAGTTCTTAACACTTCCATTTAACATTTACCAGAAGTGCTGGTTAGCACAATAAACAAGAAAAAAGAAATGCTAGGAGTCAGACTGAGCAAGGTTACTCAGCAATAACTAATAACCCCAACATTTCAGAGATTTAAAAAACAGGATCTGTCATTCATGTCTGTCCCATATCAGCGGAGGATTCCTTGTATGGCAGCCACAGAAATAATAAGAATAAGGATCGGAAATGAAGGAACAAAAGTATCATTGTTCCCAGAGGATGTAATTTTCTACATGAAAAACACAGAAGAATACAGAAAATTATCAGAATGAATAAGAATGTACAATATCATCAATTATAAAGTTGATATACAGAAGTAAATAATATTCCTTAAACCACACAGTTATGAAATACAATAAAGAAGATGCCATATATAATAGCAAAAATATTCATAAGATACTGAAGGAAAAAAAGTAATATCTGTTTAAGATTTTTATGGTGGTAGTTATAAAACATTACAAAGATGTTATAAACTAGACCTAAATAAACTGAGGAACACACCATTTGTATGGGTTAGAGACTCAGTATCATAAAGATGTAAATTCTTCCCAAATTGATCCATACTTAATACATTTTAACAAAATCTTGATAAGACTTTTCATTGAGTTTGACAAGTGATTCTAAAATTTAAATGGAAAAACAAGGGGCCAAGAAGGGCCAAGCCACTGCTAATGAAGACCCAGGGGACCTGCTTCACCAGACAGCGAGATGGATCATACAGCCATGATGCTGAAGGCAATGGGCACCAACACAGAGACAGATAACTCCAGCAGAGGAGAGCAGACAGTCCGGGAGCATATCTAACACATACAGAAACCTGACGTGTGACAGCATCGGAACCTTCAGGGCTCATGTCAGAAACAATTGGTCATTTGTAGGAAAAAATCAGCATGGACCCGCTACCTCAGGCCATCTCCACAAAATGAATTTCAAATCAAAGACTTAAATGTGAAGGGCAAAATGTTACAGATTCTAGAGGAAAAGACAGATTAACTTTATGACCTGAGTAGGGAGTAGAGAGGGAGTTCCTAAACCCCCCATTAAGGAAAAGTTTGGTAAATTTGACTAGGTTAAAATTAAGAACACCTGTTCATCAAAACATGTAATAATGAGAATAAGAAGCAACACAACCTTCCAGGAGCTGGACATTTGCAGTACATCAAACTGACAAAGGATAATTATCTAGTACATACTTTTAAAAAAACCTCAGAAAAAATTCTTCAATCCTTAAGAAAAAGCCAGCTCACCCACAGGAACCTGGATGAAAGTCAAGGACAGGCCTCTCATAGAGGAGAAAGCAAGAATGTCCAAAACACGTGGAAAGATGCTCCACTGAACAGTTTGACCAACAGGTAAAGCTCTGACAATTCCCAGGGCCAGCGAGGTCAGGGAGCAAGAACAGCTCTCTGCCTCAGTGTGAATGGGTACAGCCTCGCTTACTGGCACCTCCTGGTAAGGCTGAGCACGTGGCCAGTCCGTGACACAGTGCCTTCCCTACTACAGTTCTCCCAGTGCTGTTCACAAGGGCACAACTATTTTCATATCCATGCAATGTCATTCCCTTTTCACTCTGTCAACATTTGCACGGAATGGTGGATAAAACTGCTGCTACCGCAGCCTGAATCCAGGCAGAGGCACCGATCCACACAGTGGCCGCTGTGGTCTTCACCCCACCCACTCAAAGTCAGACAACATGTGACTTAAGAATGTCCTGGAGGAGGCAAAATGTTTCCATTTTATGACATCTCAACCCTTGTGTACACTTTCTTGCATTCATTTGATGAAATCTAAGTACACAAAAGCTGTCTACAGAAGTCTGATGGCGGCTGTGAGGCAAAGCAGTGGGGTGGCTGACTTCTGAGCAGAACTGGCCACTTTTCTCATGGAACACCATGTTTGCCTGAAGGAACGACTGACCAGCTACGGTTTTTCAGGCTTTGGGATTTGGCTGACGTTCCCTTGACAATCGACAAAATCAGGCTGACCACTTCAAGGACAACAACAGGCAGATATCTGTGGCCCATGATAAGATTCAGGTGTTCAAGAGAAAATTAGGAACTTGCAAAACATGTATCTGCCACCCTGACCCTGCCAGTCTCTCAATAGTTAAGGATGTTTTTTGGGTGAGATCAGTAGTGATATTAATTAATGTGGTTTCAAAATATCAAGTAATAAAATGTGCCAACATTCGGAAGATCTTGATTCACTGAACTCCTATTTCCCAAGTGACCAATGTGTGAAGTTATAAAATCATGCATGAGCAAAACATCCATTCAAGAGGGCAAGATGAACCCATGGGTTTTAATGCAATAGAGCACAGAAAGCCCAGTGATGTATTTTTAGACTCCAAATTGCAAGTAATCTTTCAAAACTACCACTTGCTGCATTTTGCATAGAATTATCTGAAAAGGATGTGAAATATACTCCTCCCTTTTCCAATTACAGTGCAAGGGTGGATTTCTTTCAACCAAAATAATGTATGTCAAGAGATTGAATGCAGAAGCAGATTAGAAAATCCAGCTGTTTTCTATTAAGTCAGTCGTTAGAGATTTATAAAAATACTAAATACTGTAAAACAATGTCACTCTTCTCAGCAGTTTTGTATTTTGGAAAATATGGTATTTTTCATAAAATAGGCTTACTTATATGTTAACATACAATGGGTTATACTGTTATTTTTGAAAGCGTGTTTTAAAAAGTTATCTGTTTTAATGGTTAAAATGATAAATGTCACTAGATTAATCTACTTAACCAGAAGTTCTTTGGGACCCTCAATAATTTTTAAGAGTATAACAGAGTCCAGAGACCAAAACATTTAAGAACTGATACTCTAGAAAAATATGCACCCATGAGCACCAGGGAACATGTAAGAATGTTCATAGCAGCAAGATCTCTAATAGCAAGAGGCTGGAAACATCCATCAGCAGTAGTGTGTGAATAAATGCCACATGCACTCTTGATGTACTTCACAATGAAAAGGTAACACTTGGGAAGGGCCAAAAACCAAAACCAAAACAAAGAAAGAAAGTAAACACCTTTCTCCTTCCCAAATTTCCTTCCCTCTCCAGCCCACAGCCCTTGCTGGGTTCCCCAGAGTGACCAGTATTCCTAGAGATGGTCCACACTCCTGTGCAAGCACTTATGTACATGAACCCTCCTTTTTGTTGTTATGCAAATGGTCACATACTCTTTGTCACTGCTCTTCACTCTAGTTTTTTTCCTCAGGTGTCAATCTTGGCGATTATTCTGCACTTACAGTCACATTTATTCTTTTGAATAGTTGCAAAGCAATCTATGCATGGATGTATTATAATTTTTAATCCAGCCCCCATGGATGATAAGGTAGTTTGATTCCAGCCTTTGGCCATAATAAATACTGTATATCCCCAAATATCTTTATGCATACATCTTTGTGTGTATGGGTGTGTATAACTGTAGGATAAACTAGGAGGTGTGGAAAGTTTGGGGTCAAAGGTGTACCTTTCAAGTGTTGACGCCATTACCACACTGCCCTCCAAAGTGGCTATGCTGATTTCACCCCCTACCAGCCTGTACCCTTCACACCCACAGTGCTTAGCTGCTGCTTATCTGAGAGGGGCAAATACAATCATATTTAGTTTGGACTTCTTTTATTAGGTAGGAGAGAAGACACATGTTTCCAGTTCTGCTTCAGATCTAACCCTGCTGATAAACACCAGGTACCCTGCTGGTTGGGCTGGAAGGGAAGGGAAGCTGGAAATCCAGTGTGTGGTGGGCGTCCTGAGCACGTGGCCCAGGGGCCACCGCAACCCTTGGAGGGAAGAACAAGGTTACCTTTCCTGGGCAGGGCACACCAGCCTGAACTCCCTCAAGCGGCCACTAGAGGGCACCAGCGCCCACAAAACACCCAGGAGCGCTGGGTCCCAAAAGGCTGTGCATCCTTTGCCCTCCTCCCTACCCAGGGCTTCAGCTCTTCCCTGGCTGGGTGGGTGACCGGTTGGCTTCCCTGGGAACTCAGGGCTGTAGTAGGGCTGAGAGCATGGGTGGAGTGGACAATCCTTTCAGAGCCCATCTTCTGCGCTCTGGGACCCTCCCAAGCCTGCCCAGCTGATGTTCACAGGATCCCCTGGAGGGGCCCGTGGGTGGGGAGCACCGCTGGATCAGCCAGTCCCAGGGCCTTCTACCTTTGTGCTGGCCAGAGGGTCCTTGTTCACAAAAGCCTGGACAAACTCCTCAGGCCCGATGTGTCGCAGCTGCTCCTGCATTAGAAAGGAGGTGAGGAGTCAGGGAGAGGGGGAAGGCTTGGGGAGGCAGGAGCCCACTGGGGGCCTGGCACTGTGCTCCTGTGGGCTCCCTGCCTCTGAGCCCACCCCAGCAGCACCTCTGGATGTGTGTTCTTCTCTCTGGGGCTCCACAACCCTGTTTTAGGTTGTCACAGAGCTCAGTACCATCCTGAAGGAGGCAGCCCCAACTTTCCCAGGCCCAGAGGCTACCACACTTCACGAGGTGTGGGAGAAATGTCCCCTTAGGAAATGCTTGCGGCATGTGACATCGAGGAAACCAGGCTTGAAGTTGGCAAGCCTCCGCAGGGGAGGCCTGGAGGCTGAGCATAAGGTCTGGGTCAGAAGTGAATCCTGGCTCTGTCCTCTCTGCTGTGACTTCTGACAAGTCACTTAACCTCTCTAGGCCTTAGTTTCCTCATCTGTGAAAAGGTAATAACAATAGCATCTACCTGGCAGGGTGGTGCTAAGACAATGAGAGTGCTGAATGTGAGAGCTGAGCACAATGTCTGGGGGCAGCAGCCCCGTAAATGGAGGTTTAGAGGTAAAGAGACCTCCTCCCCAGCCTCCACTCTCTCTGGGGCAGGCCCCAACATGTGGAGACCAGGCTAGGGCATTCCTTCCCAAGTAGGAAGGCCTGTCTGGGCTTCTCTGGAAAGTGTCTGTGTGAGCATTGGATGGGGAACCTGAGGCACTGGTGGACGGTACTCATCCTGGAGGATCACACAGCAGGTGGGGCCCGAGCCAGGGTTTGAACCCAGTCCCTCTATCCCAGGCCTGGACTCTGAGACAGGCCAGTGTTGGAGCTGGGCAGGGCTGGTACGCAGCCCTCCTGTTCCTGGCCTCAGAGCCAGGCTCCCCGGACATGCTGAGATGGCCCTGCTGTGATGGGCTCAGGCCCTGAGTTATGCAGAGACAAGGTGGGGGCCATGGGGGAGGACTGGTGACTAGAGGCTCTCAGTTGCTGCCGGTGTGGGTTTTGGTGGAAGGTGGCCCAGGCCCGCTCACCAGCTCCACATGGGTCAGCTGCTGGGCCAGAGTGTAGGGGTCACTGCAGACACCAAGGAGTTCCCTGTGGATGGAGGCGGGCGGCTTGGTCCTATAGGAGATGGGCTTGTCAGCGCCCAGCAGGCCCTCTGGGCCCTGGCCCAGAGCCGCCAGCTTCTGGTGCAGAGCCTGCAGGAGATGATGCATCCTTTTTCGGTATGCCTGGAAGGGGGTGGAAAGAGGGGTGCTCAGGCCTGAACCCCCATCTCTGCAGGCCTGACATCTGAGGTGGGCAGGCTCCCGGGCTGCCAGGGATGAGCTGTTCCTAGGTGGGCCTGCACCTGCCCCACCCACAAATCAGGCCCCAATCCAGGGCAGGCTGGAGTTGGGGCCAGAGTCAAGGCCACAGGGCACAGGGGGAGGGGGTGGGGCCGCCGCACTGCAGTGGCAGCTCAGAAACGCACCCATCAGGGAGGCACCGAGGACCAAAGCCTCCCCAGCTGCCTGGCCAGTGGGGCAGGTGGGCTGGGCCCTGCCAGGGCCATGCAGGAAGGGGATGCAGATGGGCCCTCCCCAGGAGCTGACCTTTCACTCAGGCCCCGCTCAGAGAGGCCTTCCTGTCCCATCTCTACCCCAACAGTACCTCACTGGGACACCGTGTGACTCTCCTACAGGACCGCTGTGGGGATGACTGTGGCTGTTGCTCCCCACTAGAAGGACAGGGCAGGGAAGTCTGCATTGCCAGAGCTGGGCCTGGCTCCAGACACGCAGTGGGCCCTTGAGAGCCACTTACTATATCAACAAAGTCTCCGGCCATTCAGCTCAGACAGGCGAGTTCCCGCTTTGGGCTGCCCTTGAGGGACACCTGCCCTTCCAGCCTCCCAACCCCACAAGGAAACTGATTACTTCCAGCTCAAGACCCCTCTTTCCAAGGAAGGTACCATCAGACCAGCCTGGGTTATTAAGCAAGCTGTCCACACATTCCCAAGGGTTGGGTCAGTGACCCTCAGAACGAGCCCCTGTACTTGTTGGCAGATGTCACGTGCCCAGGAGCCGAGAAGTGGCAGCGGGCCCCTGGGGCCTGGTCTCCTGCAGTGAGGCAGGTGGTGGGGTGGCCGGCAGGGCCTGTTTGAGGCCTGGAGCATGACGGTGGTGAACAGTCAGCACTGCCAGGTAATTTCAGGCAGAAAAGGCACTTCTCACGCTGTCTGGAGGCCCCAAACCCAGCGGCCTTTTGCAGGAGGGGTGTCCTGCTTGCTGGGCTGAGTGTGCCCTGGGGATCTAGGTGGTCCTCAAGTCTCTGATGGGGACTGAGGAGCTGCAGAGGCCCACCACTGTTGGTGTCCAGAGCTCCGGCGATGGAGGTGGCACCCACCCAGCCCTTGGTGGGGGCTTCCCTGTGAAGCAGTCAGGGTGGCTGTGGTGGAGCCTTAGACACAGGGAACAGGACAGGGGGCTGTCAGCCTGAACCCCAAGCTGAACCCTAACTCCCAGAGGGGCAGACCCAGAAGGCACCTGCTGGTGAGCTGGGCAGTGTGTGGGTAAACTGAGGCACAGCTCTTTCCTCTGTCACCTGTGGAAGGAACAGCCACTCTCAGCTTTGCTGTGTGTGAAAGTGTGATCTGCTCATTGCCTCCAGGTCTTCACCTGAATGTGGCAAGAGGGGAAGCCGGGTCCAGCACTGCCAGCCTGAGTGGCATGGCCAGTCAGCGGTGGTCTCTCAGGCTGTCCTCATCCCCCACGACTCACCCTCCCCATCTAGCCCCCTCCCAGCAGCCTCCCTGGGGCATCATGGGGCCATGACCCACAGCCTAGGCCTCCAGCTCCTCCTGCCCAGGGCTGTGGGCAGGCCTGTCTGCACCACCGGCGATGCCGGGTCCCTCCTGTCCCGTGTGACCCTCCCTGGCCCTCACTCTGGCCCTGGGTGCTGGGCAGGCGGGTTCACCCCCAGCAGGCTGTTCATGTGGACAATGCCCAGTGTGCACGCGCAGCTCCTTCTCTGGCCCCCAAAGCCACACGGCGGAGGGGCCACCTGGACCCAACACATGCAAGTGGGCGTCACGCTCTCCTCGCCCAGACTGTGTCCTCTGCCTGCATCCCTGCCTCCGTGAATGGAGCACCAGCCCTGGGCACACAGGCCAGGAGCCATCCTCAGGCCGCCCTCTCCCTCATGCCTCTATAGGCCATCGCCAACCCTCTTGATTTTGCTTTCTTCCATTTGCTTGTCTTCCACCACGGTCTCTGGTCCTGGCCACTGCACCCTCCCTGGCTGCTGCAGCTGCCTCCACAGTGGGCTCCCTGCATCCACGCCTGGCTCTCTCCACTCCACTCTGTCCCAAATGCACATCTGACCCCTGCATCCCTCTTCCTTAAGATGCCCCCATGCTTTTGCAAAACACAAAGGAACCATGTGGCTCAGAGGCTCTGAGGTCAGCTCTGGCCACGCTCCATGGCCTCAGAGGGCCTTTCTCCCCTTCTCTATGCTCCAGAAACAAGCCATTCCTCCATGCCCTCGACCTCTGCTCTGGCCACCCCAGCAGGGCCTTGCAGCCTCTCCCTCTTGCCATGTTCTCCCTGTGCCCAGCACACAGGGCTTCCTTCCCAGCCCTTGACCAAGCCACGATTGGGGGTTATCCTGTTCCCTGCATCTCCTCTCACTGGACCACCAGCTCCACGAAGACAATACCAGGCCACTCTTTGCTTGTCCCCAGCTTGAAGGGCAGTGCCTGGCCCCTGGGAGGGGCGCACAGACATCTGCCGACCGGGGGAGCGCAGCCTCGCCAGCTCCTATGCATCAGCCTCTCCTGCGCACACCTCCGGGCCCCACAAACTCCAGATGCCGCGAGACTTTGCTAGTGGTTGACAGAACCACATGCTCACCCTATTTAAAAATTTGAACATAATTTAGCAGGACTTGCTTCTCCTGAACCAGTTCTCACTCCAAATCATTAACATTTCTGTTTGCTGATTCACTGAGCATTTTCCCCGTAGGGCTCACCTCAGCTTATTTGTTGGTTCTTTCCCAAATCTCTGGCTCCCTTTCTGATGTGGGGTGGCACTGGCCCTTCTCTCATTTTCTAACTGATTTCTGCACCCTTGTGGACAGAGGGTTGCAGATCTCGGTTCCACTGGGCAGACCCTGGGCCCTCCCACTGAGAACACGGAGGCGTTCCCTTGCCCCTGTCAGGAGTCTGCATTCAGGGCATTGGGGTGTGGGCGGCACAGCAGAGCACCTCTCTCCATGGCTTGCCCACGTGCCATCCATTTCCCCGGAGGCACCTGCTGTGTGCACGGAACTCGGTTCCAGGGCAGAGGCTGTCCCAGGTGGCAGCTGTGGTTCTCCAGGCACCCCCTGCACTGGGCATTTCATGGTGAGAACCTGCTGCAGCCAGACAGGCACAGGCCCCTGGTCTCTAAAGTTCTTAGAAAGTCTCTCCTGAGCCAGCCCAGGGTGACGTGCAGTGGGCCCAGCCCTTCTGCATGGGCAGAAACCCCACGCCCACCCAGTGTGTTCTCCTGTCAGCTTTCCCTGGAGGGCTGTGGGTCCACCCAGCGGGCAGCATGTGGGCCAGCAGGAAGTCCTGTCCCATCCCAGGGGGCCTGCTGTGTCCCTCTGGGGCACTGAGGCCAGAGCGCCAGCACCTGCCTCTGAAAGGGCTCCACCAATGGTAGAGGCAGGACTGCTAAGGCTGGGGGACCCCATCTTGTCCATGGGGAGACCTCACACTGCTGAAGGCCTTTGGGGAGAGGGAGATCGAGCAGGAGACTGGGCTCTCTCCCCTTCAGAGCCTCTGTTCCACCAGCACCCATCACTCTCCACCCCTCTGCTATGGCCCATCCGCTTTCATACAGTCACCCTCCCAAAATCCATCACCACTCATCTATCCTTCCTCCCTCCTGTCTAATGTTGACCACCCACCCACCCCTCCATCCACCCTCCCATCCATCTACGCATCCGTCCACCCACCTGCCCACCATTACTACCTTTCTCCCTGCCTTCTTCCCATTCATCTTCCCATGTCTGCTCACCCCATAAACCCACCTGGCTGCCCAATTACCCAGACATCTGTGCTCCCCACTATCTATCCGGCCTCTTAGCCAGCACCTCCCCTTCCTGCTTCTACCCCCATCCCGATGGGTCTGTGCATCATCCCACCCCAGGCCAAGTGTCACGGCCCCAGCTGGATCAGAGGAGGAGACAGTCCTCATCTCAGAGCCCTCAGAACAGCTAGGTCGCTCATCTGCTCTGTGAACTGGCCCCAGGGCAGGGCTGCCTCTCTAAGAGTGTGTTGGACCTTGGGCTTTATGGCTTACTTTGGCCAGCCTGCCTGCCAGTTTTCCTTTGCATCATATGCAGCAGGTCCTGCACGTCCAGACCCACTCTGAGACATATCTCCAGCTCCCAGCTTGCCACATTCAGTCCCAGGGCTGCTGACATGCACTCCCCTCAAGGTTCTTTCCTTCCACATAAAGCCATATCAGTGCTGGCCCCAGTCTTCTGCAAATGTACCAGGAGACCTCCACCCCTTGGCCGCAGAGCGCTGCAGCCAGGAACAGGGCAGGGCACAGCCCAGAAGCCCACGGTGCCCATGCACTGGTTGCCTTCTGAGCCACTGGACAGCGAGGGCTGTGTTGGCCTGGGGTGTGGTTTAGCTGCCAGGGGCTGTCTCTCCTCTGCCCAGTGAGGGCCCTACCAGGCCAGCTCAGTGGGTCACTGACCAACAGCCCTACCCTGTGACCCCGAGAGCTCATGAGTGGGTGTTCCCTCGCCTGCCTCTGGTGCCAGCAATGACCACAGGGCAGCAAAGAGGTCAAGAGACCAGACCTGGACCTAGAGGCCTGGTTTCCCTGCCAGCTCTGTTGGCCTGGTTCCTTGATAAGGCAGAAAGGGGGTTGTGATGTACAGGTGGGGAAACAGGACCCTGAGGCGGCCCTGGGAACAGGCCCAGGGCCCTGCATGAGGGCTCACGGGGTGTGGTGAGGGCCGCCCACTGTTCGCCCACCTCATCGCAGGGGGCGATGCGGCCCACCACGTCCTTCAGGTGCCCGATTGTCGACTCCTCCTGAAAGTCCCTTGGAAATGTCTCCGTCCACTCGGCCAACAGCTGGAGCAGTTTGGGACCAAACTTCCGGACCTGGGCCTGCAAGGAGCCAGGGGAACAGCCCTGCTTGGTGATGGGTCTGCGGCAGGGTGGGGCCACATCAGCCCCGCCTCAGCCTCTCCCTGCATGTCCTCTGCCCAGGGCTGGGGCGCCCAGGTGACACTGGTGGTGGCTGTGGCCAAGGGGGTTGGGCTGCATGCCTTTCCTGGGCTGGGGGCCAGGCAACAGGGATGGGACACGGAGATGGGGAGCAGAGGGGGACAGACACACATTTGGAGTGGGGTCATCTCAGTTTTGCCTGCTGGGCATCACATATCCTTTCCTGTGGGGACAGCATCTCAGTTTGCCTTGGGTCCCCCCCAATTCCCAGTCTGTGGATCTCAGGGGAAGCTGACCCCATCCCGGGGCTCCAAGAGCCCCACCGTGCGTGGTGACTGACTCACAGATGGGCATGTGGCCTGAGATCAGGACTTTTATTGAGACGTAATGAAACTGGGCATTTCTACTGGAATTGGGACGAGTAGCCGGTGAGCCTGGAGTGGCAGAGGCCACCTGTCACCATGCAAGCAGAACCTCTCCCCACGAGAGTGAGAGAGATTCTGGGCCCAGGGAAAGTGGAACAAAGGGTCGGGGGGAGAAAGACCACATTTTAATGAGGTCATTGAGCCCTGGAGCCAGCAGTCCTTGGGACCTTGCTGTTACAGGAGCCCCTGAGGTCCCTTTGTCTGGGCCACTTGAAGCTGGGTTTCTACCACTGTAAGAGGAGAGCCTGACCAATACATGGGTAAGTGGCCAGTTACTGGTGCGCCCATGGGGTCTGGCCAGGGATGGAGGAAAGGATATGGGAACCACAGGAAGGCTGGGCTGTCAGCAGACTCCACAGAGGAAGGCGGGGTGAGCAGAATGTGCTGGCAGCTGCAGGGCCGTCCCAGATGCCAGGGGTCCTCCTGACGAGGCTCTGGAGGCCCGAGCCTAGGCTTGGTGTGCGCTCAAGGGCTCCCGGAGGGCACTGGAAACCCGCACCCCGGGGAAGGGTTCTAACTTTGTCCTTCTAGCTCTGGGCCTCAGACAAGTCAGAAACCCCTGCGGGCTCCTCATCAGGAGAACGGGGACCCTGATCACTGCCTCCCCAAGAGGCTGATGCCCCAGGGCTGGGATGCTCAGAGCACCCCGGCCTGCCCTCACCTTGTCCAGCACGGGCTTGTCCAGCTGCTGCTGCTCGACACACAGGTGACAGACCCGGGCCAGGAGCTCCCGGGGCTCGATGAACAGGCGGGAGCTCAGCAGGAAGGTGAAGATGTAGGCTTTCTGGGAGCAAATGAGACAGGCGGCACATGCTCAGGAGGGCATGGGGGTGGGGATGTGCTCCCAGATCGCCCTGCCCCCGGGGCCCAGGGCAGTCCTGGCCCTGCTGTCTCCCCCATGCCCGGAGCAGAGCCCCCCACTGGGTGGTCTCCCACCTCAGGGTAGTAGTCGGCCGTGGGCACCAGGTGCTGGATCAGCATGTCCAGGGAGGCTGAGGACGGAGCTCCGTCCAGGAGGGGCTGTCCAGCCTGCGCGCCATCTGTGGGCTCCGTCGGGGGAGGGCCGAGGCTGCCTGGGGTCACCATGTCGGAGGCACTTAGGGTCTGGGGCATGCCTGCCTGAAATGGCAAGGAGGTGCTGGGCTCACCGGAGCTGTGGCCTGCACCCCCCAGCTCCTAGCTGGGTGGGCCCTACCTCCCACAGGCCCTTCTGTGCCCATTGAGCCCCGTGGTCACTTCCGGGAGGGCTACCAGGGACCCGTCGCCCTGGAACCACCTCTCCTCCACTCTCAGTGTCCGCCACTCAGGGACTGACTCCTTTCAGAGTCCACTCCCACCCTTTGAAGGCCATTTTTGGGAAGGCCTCGACAATCAGCATATCTCTCTGCCCTAGCCACAAAGATTAGCTCATGGGGGGCCAGATCTAAGCTGGGGGACTCAGGTGTAGTCCCCAAACTCTGCGGCACGTGGAAGCTCCCTTTCCCCTGGCATCCTTGAGCTGGTGGAATGGTGCTGTTGGGACCCTCTTGTCCCCACAAGGGCCAGGAGAGTGGACACATTGCTGAGGTCACCGGGGAGGTCCTGGATTCTGCTGTGCCTGAAACTGCCTTGTGGACTTCTCCCCTGCATGAGCCTGGTAAAGGTACTGCTGAACAGCTGCCTCCAGGCCCTCCATCTGTCATCTCCACCTGTGGTGGGGACCCATCTGTGGGCGCTTGGTGGAGAAAGGCCACCTGCTGCTGTATGGTGACATCTCCACCCAAACCTCCAGGCGGGGCCAGGGTACCTGCTCTGATTTGGCACTGCACCAAGGGCCTGGCCTGCGGCAGGCATTGGTCCATGCGTGCAGTGACCTGTTTCCTCGGCCAGGCTCGTCCATGAGTACACAGGCCAGGCTTCCTGAGTGAAGCTTTCAGTGAGCTCTCTGTGGGTCCTGGCCAAGCCTCAGGATTTAGCCATGACCCACGCTAGACATTCAGATCACCCCCATTCTTAACTGTGGAGTCCTGCGGGGTCATGCAGGGGCCTCTAGGGGTCAGTATCCCCATGACCCTGCTCACTGCCCCTGTGCGCTCCCTAGGGCAGACCGACATAGGCCTGGTCCTGTCTTTCCCGGCCCCCTGGGTGACCTGGCCCCAAGAGTAGGGCCAGAAGGACATGAGAGCCAGAGAGGACACTGGGGGTCAGTGGGAGCCCGAGGAAGGCCATCCCGAGGGCGTGCGTGTGTAGGAAGTGTGGGCGCAGGTCACAGAGTGGGGACCGTGGACACCAGTGTGGATCGCATCCCACAGTCCCCACCCTGGGGATGACCACAGCTCTATTTTCACTTCCCAGCCAACCTGTAAGTGCTCAATTTTCAGCCCATGAAACTCTCACATTTCACAAAACCACCTCCTACCCAGCGCTGAGGAGGCCCTGTGTATGTGGGCATGCAGGGGGCTGCCTGGGCTCAGCAGGCGGTGGTGGTCAGCTCTGGGTGGGAGCCGGCTCTGCCTCATGCCCGGGCCCAGCATCTGAGCCTGATTCCACTACAGAGCGCGTGTGGGGCGGGCAGAGCTTGCTCCCTCCTGCCGGGCACACGGCACCTTCTCCCTGGAGCACCGGGCAATTTTCCAGCAGATCCTGGGCCAATTTCTCAAAGACGAGTCAGTATCTGGGGAGAAGGTGATTCTGGAAACCTCTCTGTAGAGCAGGGTGGTTTGCTAGGTGGCACAAGAGGCACAAGAAGAGGCTCCCAGAGCACCTCCACACTGGGCCTGGAATGGGGTGGGGGGGCAGAGTGTGGGCACATGGGTCAGGGAGGGCTCAGGCTCAGGAGCAGCAAGCTCCTGGCCAGAGAACTGACAGGCCGCCGTGTGCCCCCTGGACCCGCAGCCACCCGTGTCCCAGCTGGGCCAGGCCCGGGTCTCACTGGGTGGGCCTCTTCTGGCTCGTCTCCAGTCTGCCTCCCTCCTGCTGCTGTGGAGAGTCCCTCTTAAACATGTGCACAGAGTGGCGCTGTTCTAGGTGCTGGGCACCAGCAGTACTCTGGGAGCTGGTGGCAGGGGGGCAGGGAACAGGCAGGCCAAGGCATGTGGAGAGACTATCCCCCTAAGGCACTCGGCAGGCATGCCTGGGTGAGGGCAGAGGGGGTGACGGCTCCCTGTGATGGCTCTTCCCTCAGCAGAGGGTGTGTGAGGGCGGAGCCATGGTGGCGCCCCTGCCCATCCTGCTGCTCTTGCCCCCAGGCATGCTGGAGACGCCGGGACAGTGGGGACCCACCCCTGCCTCTGTGTGTGCACTGCTGGACGCAAGCCGGCGTCCTCCTCCCTCTGGCGGGGGCTCCAGTCCGACTGGAATACAGAGAGGGGCTGGTGGGTGGTGGTCTGTGCTGGGGCTACTGCAGGAGGCAGTCTGCAGAGAAACACTTGCCAGGTACAGGGACCAGCATGAGCAAAGGCTCAGCCAAACTGGGGGCACCGTGGTGGGTCGTGGGAGTCTGTGCTGTGGTGGCAGGAGCCAGGCTGTGGCCCCTGGAGGGCAGTGGTGAGCGACCAAGTGGGGAACCAGGGAGAGCGCAGGGGCTCACCACAGAGGTGCTTGTGTCCTCTGAAGAGCCTTTGCAGTTCCCTCTCTGCCTTGCTGGGGGCGTGTGGGAACAGACATGTGCAGGGTGTGACTCCGGCAGGTGGCTGCTGCCTACCCACTACAGGAACAGCCAGTGCCGCCAGGCATGTTGGAGCGGGCTTTTAAACCTGCTGGGCAGGGGTGTACGTTGTCACCGGCTGTCCCTTTGCATGGCTCCATGTGCCAGCTTGGAGACTTTATGTGGGACAGTGCTGTCACTTTGTTACATCCCTGGAAATGTATCCCAAGAAAAGAGGGAAAGCCGTGGAAAGGAGTTTGCTCTGGCACTAATTATAAGCAGCAAACAAAATCCAGGGCACAAATTCAAGTGGTAGAGTCTGTGGGGGGCAGAAGCCGGGGAGATGCTTGGGGTCCCAGCCTGGGAAGGCCAACAAGGCTGATCCCCCTGCCTGGTCCCTTCCAGCCCTTAGATGAGGAACTGGAGGCGTGGGGAGTAAATGCAGGGTGCCCAGCTCACACTCGGAGCACCTAGCGGAGCTGGGACTGCACAAGGGTATGTCCGAGTCCCCTGCCCTGTTCCTGTCCCCAGCCCATCTGGGCATTGATGCTGGTGTCCCCAAGTTCCGGCCTCAAGGGCACTTGGTCAGCCTCCTGAGGGCTGCCCAGCGTGCCCAGGACAAGAGGAGAGAAGAAGCTCATGCTGACTGGCTGCTGGGTCATGGCGGCCCCTCCTGGGACAGGCCAGCCCTTCCAGGCATTGCGTTTGGACCATGGGTCCCAGCTAGCCGCCTTTCTTGTTCAGGCTGGGCCCTTCAGACACCACCACCCTGAAGAATGCACCTGGAGGGGACCTGAGCTGAGGAGGCCTCACTCACCGCAAGCCTGGGAGGGGCTGGGGTGACTTCTGAGTCACGGCTGTCCCCACCTAGGCATGTGCTTCTGCCTGGCTTCCCTATTCCTGCTGCCCTGCCCTCATTGCTCAGGTGTGTCTGTCTCCTCCTGTTTAGGTCTCCAAGCCCAGCTTCTGGAGGTGCTGGGGCTCCCCAGACAGTGGTGGAGGCAGCCAGCCTGCACCACATGGATTGGCCCTCAGGGTGGAGCACCCCCCAAGCTGCCCTGCAGGAGGCACCCTTCCCGTGGTTCCTGCTCAGCGTGAGGCTGGCAGGTAGCGGTCAGAGCTGTGGCCACTGGAACATGGCCCCATGGGGCTCCTCAGGGCTGACCACGAGCTCAGACCTTCCAGGTTTAGAAAACACCAGGACTCCTAATGTGTGTGTTTTGTATTCTGATTTTAAGGGTGGCAATTAAATTTATTTTTTTTTAAATAATAAGCCACTGTGGGGACTACAGCGTGGGACCAAAGCACATTTAGAAATGACATTTGCAACCCCTACTCTGCTGCCATGGCCTCTAGCACTAGTGGGTAGCAAAAAAACCTGCAAGAAATGGAATCCATCACAACTATGGAAGGAAAGTGTGGCTGGTCAGTGTAGTGTGTCTTTCTGACTGGAGGGGAAATGTTCTCTCAGGCATCCTTTCCTGGGTGGGCACCAGGCCAGGCCTGGCTGAGGGCACAGAGGTTGTCTCTGTGCTGCGGGAAGAGTCCTCTGAACTCTGAAATGTGCCTTCAGGATTTGAGAATAGGAAGATTCCCTCCTCGATAGCTTATGCAGAAAAGCTGATGAATTAAATGTACAAAACACCCAGTGCAGAGCCCACCCTGGAGAAGAAAGGGTGGCCAAGGCCAGTCTGTCCCACGGGTGCTCACCACCTGCAAGGGTCTGGAATCACAACATGGGTAGGAATCACACCTGCTAACGAGGTTCCTGCCAGCAAGACCTGTCAACTGGAGTCCGGCGGTTTACCCTGCTTGTCCAGCCCTGCAGCTGGGGTGACTGAAACCAGCTATCACTGGCTGCTGGAGACCATTCCTGCCAATCTGGGCTTGAAGGCTGTCCTAGGCCCACAACTCCACAGCAGAGCCACTTTGTCCTGGCCTTAATGTGGGGCAGAATTTTACACACTTACACAATCTCATCCCACATTTCTCCCTACATCCATTAAATCTTTTTTTAAAAGTATGGTAAAATATGCTTAACATAAAATTCACCATTTTAATCATTTTTAAGTGTCCTCTTCAGGGGCATTAACTGCAATCACAATGTTGTGCAGCCATCACACTCCTATCTCTGCAACTTCCTCATCTTCCCCAACTAAAACGCTATCCACTCAACACTAGTGCTCTATTCTCTCCTCCCTCCAGCCCCTAGCAACCCCCATTCTTTCTGTCTCTATGAATGTGACTATTCTCGGTACCTGTATAAATGGAATCATACTGTATTTGTCCTTCTGTGACTGGCTTATTTCACAGAGCATAATGTCCTCAAGGTTCATCCATGTTGTAGCAGGTGTCAGAACTTCCTTCCTTTTTTAAGACTGAATCATATTCCATTCTAAGTATTTATGCCGTATTTTCTTTATCCATTCACCCACCAAAGGATATTTGTTTTCCATAGCAGCTGCACTATTTTGCATTCTCACCAGCAATTACACACTTACACAATCTCATCCCACATTTCTCCCTACATCCATTAAATCTTTTTTAAAAAGTATGGTAAAATATGCTTAACATAAAATTCACCATTTTAATCATTTTTAAGTGTACACTTCAGGGGCATTACACACTTACACAGGGTTCCAATTTCTCCACATCAATGCCAACACTGTTGTTTTCTGTAGCTTGGATAGTAGCCACCCATTGGATGTGAAGTGGCATCTCACTGGGGTTTTGACTTGCATTTCCTCAGTGACTGGTGATGGTGAGCATCTTTCCATGTCCTTGCTGGCCATTTGCATAGGCCTTGGTCCATTCTCAAATTGAATTGTTTATTGATGTTGATGAGTTTAAGGTTTTTTATGTATATTCTAGCTATTAACCCCTTCTTAGCTGTGTTATTTGTAAATATTTTCTTCCATTCTGTGAGTTGTCTTTTTACTCTGATGATAATGGCCTTCGATGTATGAAAGTTTTTAATTTTGTCTATGTTCTCTTTTGTTGCCTGTGTCTTTAGAGTCAGACAAGAAATCACTGCCAAATTCAATGTCATGAAGTTTTCCAGTGAGATTTCTTCTATGGGTTTTATAGTTTCAGCTCTTATGTCCAGCTCTTTGATCCATTTTGAGTTAATTTTTGTGTATGGTGTTAGATAAGGGATACCCAGTTTTCCAGGCACCTTTTGTTCAAAAGACTGTCCTTTCCCCATGGAATGTCTTTGCACTCTTGTTGAAAATTATTTGCTTCTATATACAGGGGTTTATTTCTGGGCTCTCTATTTTATTCCTTAAAGCCAGTGCCACACTGTTTTGATCACTGTAGCTTTGTAGTAAAATTTGAAATCAGAAAGTACAAGTTGTTCAACTTTGTTCTTTTTCAAGATTATTTTGGCTATTCAGGGTCCCTTGAGATTTTATATGAATTATAGGATGGATTTTCCCATTTCTTCAAAAATGACACTGGAATTTTGACAGAGATTGCATTGAACTATAGATTGCTTTGAACAGTACTGACATCTTAACAATATTAAGTCTTCCAATCCATGAATCCTGGATGTCTTTCTATTGATTTGTGTCTCCTGTCATTTCTCCCAGTAATAATTTGTAGTTTTCGGTGTACAAGTCTTTTGACTCCTATTTCTTTGTGTTTCAAACTTGGGAGGTCTTTGGTTTCTAGGAATTTGTCCATTTCATCTAGGTAAGTTGATTTCTAAGTTGAAATTGCTAAATTTATTCTTTTTGATTCTATTGTAAATGGGATTATTTTCTGAATTTCCATTTTGGATTGTTCACCATTAGTGTACAGAAACACTGTTGATTTTATATCATGCTGCTCTGCTGAGTGTTAATTAGTTCAACAGGTGTGTGTGTGTGTGTGTGTGTGTGTGTGTGTGTGTGTGTGTGTAATCTGTAGGGTTTTCTATTATATCATTTGCAAATAACTAATTTTACTCCTTCCTTTCTAATTTGGATGGCTTTTACTTCTTTTTGCTCTGCCTAGAACTTCTGTACTGTGTTAAGTAACAGTGGTAAAAATGGGCTTCCTTGTCTTGTTATTGAGCTTAGTGGGAAAGCTTTCAGTCTTTCAACGTTATGTATAATTCTGCATTTTTCATATATGGCTTTTATTATGTTGAAGTCGTTTCCTTATATTCATAATTTGTTGAGTTTTTAATCATTAAAGGGTGTTAAGTATTGTCAAATGTTTTTTTCTGCATCAGTTGAAATGATCATGTGTTTTCTCCCTTTGAAATTCTGTTCATGTGATGTGATATTTATTGATTTTTATGTTAAATATTCCAGGATTACATACCATTTGTCATGGTGTATAATCCCCCTAATATGCTGAATTCAGTTACTAGTATTTTGTTGGGATTTTTGCATCAATATTCATAATGGGTATTGGTCTGTAGTTTTCTTTTTTTGTAGTGTTTTTGGCTGGCCAAAGAATTCACCAGTGAAGTCATCAGGTCCAGGAATTTTCTTCATTAGGAGGTTTTTGATTACTGATTCAATGTCCTTATTACATATAGGTCTACTTAGATTTTATTTTTCTCTGTGATTCACACTTGGTAGGTTGCGTGGTTCCAGGAATTTTTCCATTTCATGTAGGTAATCCAATTTGTTCACATACAGTTGTTTGTAGTATTTTCTTATAATTGTAAATAATTTTCCTAATTTCACTTTTGATTTTAGTAATTTGAATCTTCTTTTTTTATTAGTCAACCTAGCTAAAGTTTTGTCAATTCTGGACTCTTTTTGAAGAGCCCATTTTAGTTTTTTTGTTTTCCTTTACTGTTTTTCTATTCTCTGTCTCTGCTCTACTGTTTATTATTTCCCATCTGCTAGATTTGGGTTTAGTTTGCTCTTCTTTTTTTAGTTCCTTAAGCTGTGAAGTTTGGTTGCTGATTTGAGATCTTTCTTCTTTTTTTAATATACATTTTTGTAGCTATAATATCCCCCTTAGTACTGCTTTCACTGCATCCCATAAATTTCAGTATGTTGTGTTTTCATTTTCATTCATCTCTGAGGATTTTCCAATTTCCTTTGTTATTTCTTCTTTGACCCGCTGGTTGGTTTCCACAAATGTGTGAGTTCTCTAGTTTTCCTTCCTTTTTCAATCTCTAACTTTCTTATTGTGGTTGGAGAAGATACTTTGAATGGCATCTCTTTTAAAATTTATTCTGACCTGATTTCTGGTCCAACGTACAGTCTGTCCAGGAGACTGTCCCATGTGCACTTGAGAAGAATGTATATGCTGTTGTTGGGGAGGTGCTTTGTAGATGTCTTTTAGATCTAGTTGGTTTATTGTATTGTTCAAGCACTCTATTTCCTTACTTATCTTCTGTATGGCTGTTCAATCCATTATTGAGAGTAGGGTATTGAAGTCTCCAGCAATTATTATAGAACTGTCTATTTGCCCCTTCATAGCTAGTAATTTTTGCTTCATATATTTTGATTGTTTGTTATTAGGTGCATAAATGTTTACAAGTGTTATATAGAACATTTATTTTTTCTTACTGCATTGAGCCTTTTATTAATATATGATGTCTTATAATATTTTCTTGTAATTTTTTAAATATAAAGTCTATTTTCTGTTAGTATAGCTACCCCACACTCTTCTGGCTACCATTTACACAGAATATCTTTTTCCATCCTTTCACTTTGAACATACTTACATCTCTGGATCTAAAGTGAGTCTCTTGTAGACAGCATATAGTTGGATCTGCCAATCTCCATCTTTTTGACCAGAGAGTTTAATCCATTTACATAGACATAATAACTGTAAAGGAGGGTTTACTTTCCCCACTTTGCTATTTGTTTTCTCTATGCCTTTTAGATTTTGTCCCTTATTTCCTACATTACTGTATTCTTTTGTGTTTAGATACTTTTTTTGGAGTAAAACATTTTAATCTTTTTTTCTCATTTCCTTTTTTTGTATATTCCATAGCTATTTGCTTTGTGGCTACTGTGGGAATTACATTTAACATCCTGAAGTTATAGCACTCCAATTTGTATTTATACCAGCTTTACTCCAATAATGTACCTAAACTTCCCTTACCCTGTTTCAGTTATTGATGCCATAAAATCATATATTTATGCATTATGTGTCCAAAACCACAGACCAACAATTGTTTTTTAATAAAAAATGCATTTGTCTTTACAATCATAGAAAACAAAAAGTGGAGTAACAAATATAAAAGTTATAATGCTAGCTTTTACAATTGCCCAAGTATATACCTTTAACAGAGATCTTCATTTCTTCATATGACTTTAAGTTACTGATTAGTGTCCTTTCATTTCAATCTAAAGGACTGCCTTTACTATTTCTTATAGAGCAGGCCTAGTGGCAATGAACTTCTTCAGCTTTTGTTTATCTGGGAATGTCTTAACTTCTCCCTCATTTTTGAAGGGAAGTTTTGTTATATATAGGATTCTTGGTTGACAATTTTTTTTTACATTCACCACCAAATAAATCCACTTGCTGCCTTCTGGCCTCCAAGCTTTCTAATGTGAAACCTGCTGATAATCTTACTGAGGATTCCTTGTATATGACAAATCACTTTTCTCTTACTGCTTCAAGAATCTCTCTTTGTCTTTTGACAGTTTGCTTATAACGTGTTTCAGTGTGAGTCTCTCTGAATTTCTCTTACTTGGAATTTGGTGAGCTCCTAGGATGTTTGTGTTCATATCTTTCATCAAATTTGGGAAGTTTTCAGCTATTACTTCTCCAAATAATCTCTTGCCCCTTTCTCTCTCTTCTCCTTTCATAAGGTGTATGTCTGCTTAACGGTGTCCCACAGGTCTCTTAAGCTCTGCTCATTTTTCTTCGATCTTTTTTCTTTCTGTTTCTCAGACTCAATAATTTCAATTGTCCCATTTTCAAGTTTGCTGATTTTTTATTCCCATATCTGCCTTTGAATACCTCTACTGAATTTTCTATTTCAGGTATTGTACTTTTCTACTCTAAAATTTCTTTTTGTTCTCTCTTTACTAATATTTCTATTTTGTTCATACATTGTTCCTGTGACTATCCACCATTTTCTTTAGCTCTTCAAACATCTCAAAACAGTTGCTTTAAAGTCTTTTCCTTTTTAAGTCCAGCATCTGGTCTTTCTCAGAGATGGTTTCTGTTGATTTTGTTTCTGGCCCATACTTTCTTGTTCTTTGTATGTGTTGTTATTTTTTTGTTGAAAACTTTGGAAATCAGATTTCTCCAGGGTTTGCTGTTTTACTTTTTAATTGTTATAGGATGTCTCTCTGCCAGGATCAGCCTGAGGTGTAAACTTAAGGTCTTGGGTCTTTTCTGAGCCTGAGCTTTCCCTGGGCACATGCAGTAACTTTCTAAATCCCCTTCTATGTGTGGTTGCTTTTGAATATCCTAATCTTTAAATGTCTGGCTCCCAAAAGTGGAAAGGGAGAAAAATGAAGGGGGTGAAAACAGGCTTTCAACCTTTAAATTCCCCAGAAGTTTCTTCATTCTGTGGGGATTGCAACAGTGGTCAGCTGCCTCTGTATCTGCATCTCTGTGATCAGAAACAGTAATAAGCATCAGAACTCAGATCCCTGACATTTTGTGGACAAGGCTCTTATTGTCCTCCTTGGCTCCTGCAAGCTATGGACAAGCTACTCCAGGAACATGTGCATGGCTGCCTGCCATGAGGCTGGGGGTAGCGGATGGGTAGCTTCTACTGTGCTAAGAGCTTAACTTGACCAAAACTGATCGAGATTTACTGTCCAAGCTTTCCTCTGGAAACTACAAGTCTTTGAAGAGAAGCCAGAGTTCTGAGATGGTCACAACAGACATGTTCCACCAGTTCATTTGTTATCTAGCTGGAGATGCAGACCCGGTGCTTCCTACCCACCGTCTTCTCTGATGCTTCCCTCCCCATTGCATCTGTAATTGGATATTGTTATTGGACTTGCTATGTGGATTTTTATATCTCCTTAGTTCTAACACAATCTTGGTTTTCCAGAAGTCAGTTGTATCTACAACTAATGGTAATTTCTTTTTCTTTCTGCTGTTTAAACCTGAGTTTGCTATTGTAATACTTGTGGGAATAAGCACCTCACACTGTATCCTCTCTCCGTCAGGGCCAGGTGTGCTCTGGGGACAGAGCTGAGAGCCCTTCTAGGATGATGTTCTTAGTCGCCCTGCAGCTTTTTGGGAGGATCTGGGGCCACATGGCCCCTGGCCTTGTGTGTGTCCTGAAAACCCCAGGTCTCCTCCTTCCTCTACCGTGAGAAACAGCAGCTCAGTCCAGTCCAGCTGGGCCTTGTCAGAGCCCGTGTCTCAGCCTCCATTCAGTTTTACTTCTGCCGTGCAGGGTCCGCAGAAGCTCGGAGAAGAGGTCTGAATTCCAAGCTTTTCTCACAGGGTCCAAGCCAGACATGCTCCCCAGGTAGGTGTCTGGCACTTCAGTCAGCCCAGGCCATTACTGAGAAAGCCAAATGGGCATCTTTGCTTGGGACTGCTTCTGCAGGACAGGGACAGCCCCTGCACCCTTAGGGGATGGGGACCTGAACTAGGGGCCTTTTCCAAGGGTCCTGGATGAGGTACCTGCTCCCTCTGACCCAGATAGGTTCTATGCCTCAGAGGTGTCAGTTCAAGAAGAAACTGATTCCGTATCATACCTCATATATCCTGTTCTCACATGCCACTTAATCCTTCACACTGCCATATGGGAATGACTGCTCACTTCAGAGATGAGAAAACCTGGCATCTAGAAAGTAAAATGGGGTAGACAAGGCTATCACTGGTGACTAGTATCCCAGACCCCTGGGCTCCTGATTCCAGGCCAAGCTCTTGGCACTGGCCCTGGAAGGGAAAACTGGTAAAGGCTGAGTGGAAGACAGACATGGCCCAGAGAACAACAGGTCAGGGGCTGGGATCTGGGGCAGCACAACCTGAACACTGAGAAACTCAACATGGTCTGGTGTCCAGGAGGCAGGGAGCCCCCTGAGCAGCCCGACGAACCGAGCTGATGGACAGAGCTTGGCCCACAGCCAAGCCCTTCCCCCACCTTCCCAGGAACCTCAGGGAAGGAAAGGGTCCGCCTTGAGTCAGGGCGCGGAGGATGCCAGCTCATGCCAGCTCATGCCAATGACAGCACCTTGCCCAGTCGCCAGCAAAAAATGGGGTCCTTCTCCCTCCCCAACAAGGCCTGGGGCTGAGGCACTCATCTCATTCCAGTTTGGGTTCCAGGAAGGGCTCCTCTCTGTTCCCGGGTGTCTGAAGGGATGCTGGGCGGTGGACAGAGGGCCTCCCCAAGAGGTTTCGCTTGCCCAGGCTGGGAATGCACTTGGCCTTTTCTTCAGGAGGCCACCTAACAGACTTGGCTGTGAAGGGAGAATCAGCCTGAGTTATTTTTATGCTCCATATGGCCCCAGCTCCTGCTGGCAGAGCCTGCCACTTCCACATCTCAGGAAGCTGGGGTTTCTGTGAGCTCAGGGCCCAGCCTGCTTGCAGGCAATCTGTCAAGTGCAGGCTGATAGCACCAAGACCCACCACAGTTGGTAACTAAATATAGAGCTCTTCAAGGCTGGAAAAGTTGGCCTCTGTCTCACTCCATAATCCATCTGGTCTCTTACTCTTTGTCCACATTCTTGATGATTTCCTAAGGACGTGCCTCTTGAAGGAGAGGTACTGGGCAGAAGGATACTAGTCAGAGTAATTGAAATATATCACTCAAACTGCTCCCCCAAAGCACAGTGAAGGGGTTTTGTTTTAGCTTCCCAACTGCCATGCTTCCTTACTTACAGGAACAATTTCTCCCCAATGTCTGGAACCCTGGTTAGGGTGAAGTGGGGTAAACGGGCTCCTAACCATGACAGTGCAGTACCCCTCTGCTCACCCCTGAACAGGGGACCCAGGTTGTTCAATAAGAGTAAATCCTGGGCCTTGTTTGGAGATGACAATGGAGAGATGTTCCATTGATATTTTTTCTTCTTTCACACAAATTAAACACAAAAGAGTTCCTAAGCACATCTAAAATTTAAATAATAATTACTTTTATTATTAGTATAACTACATGAACATCTGTGGACTGATAACCAGGCTAATTCAAAGAACATTACCAGTACCTTAAAATGCCTTATGCACCTTCCTCAATCAAATTGACTTCTTACCTTCCAACCATCCTAACTTCTGTGCTAATTATTCACTTGCTTTTTGTAATTATGCTTGTGTAGCTATCCCCAGACAATATGACCTTGAAAACCAAGGGCAAGCATACACCAGCTGTGCAAGGAGAGAGCGGTGCTGTGCCTGGTTGATGGAGGCTCTGGGAGGAGGTGAGCAGAACAGTCTCTGGGTCATGGTCTTGGTTCCCATCTGTCATGCTGGAAGCATTCCTCAGGCATCTGGGAATCCTTGGCTGTCAGGTAGAGACCAAGAAGCCGACTGGACACTGAGGGAGAGGACAGGGCCTGTGGAGGAGCTCATGGGGAGATCTGGGCAGCTGCTTCAGGGGAGCGGAACTAGTGTCCCCAGCAGCATTTTCTTTTCCCCATGGCACAGTGGCCTATGCTCAGAGCCTGGGCTGGGAGGGAAATGGCAGCAGACAGCTGAGAAGACAGGCTGGAGGCTTCTGCTTCCTGTCTTCTTCCAGGCCTTCATGTCTTATTTTCCTGGGAGAGACATCACGAGGCAGGCAAGGCTCCTCCAGAGCCCCTGACCAGGCGTGGGTGTGGGGGAGAGGCAGGGGCTCCCTCACTGCAGCTGGCTGACTCCCCATCATTCAGAGCTCACTGGGACGCATCTTCCAGAGAGGACCTCTGTGGTGTTGTGAATTATAACAAGGAATTTATCCTTTGAATTTCCTAAGCAGTAAGAGCAATAAAGGTGTCTTGATATTCATAGCACACCCCTTTCAACCACACCTGATTTATGTTAAAGAGGTGATGTTTAGAAAGCACCTAAGGGTGGGGGCTCATTGCCAGGGAGCTGGCCAGGTGATTGGAGGGTTGGAACTTTCAGTCCCACCCCCTGACCTCTGGAGAGCTAAGAGGGTTTGGAGGTTGAACAAACTGCCAATGGACAATGATTTAATCAATCATGCCTGTAATGAAACCTTCATAGACCCACAGAAGGAGGGGGTTTGGAGGGCTTCCAGGTTGGCGAACACGTGGAGATGGGGAGGAGTGGTGTGTGTGCCTGGAGAGGGCATGGAAGCTCCACACCTCTTCCCCATACTTGGCCCTATGCATCTCTTTATCTGTTTGTTCATCTGTATCCTTTATAAAAAACTGATAAATGTAAGCAAATGTTCCTCTGAGTTCTGTGAGCCACTCTAGCAGATTAATTGAACCTGAGGAGCGGGTTGTAGGACCCTCCGATCTATAGTCAGTTGGTCAGAAGCACACGGTACACCTGGACCTGTGACTGGCGTCTGCAGTTGGGGACCGTTTTGTGGGACAGAGCCTTTTCCCTGTGGGACCTGTCGCTACCTCCAGGCAGACAGTGTCAGAGTTAGCTGCAGGACACCCAGTTGGCCCGGGAATGCTGTGAGCGTGGTTGCAGAGAAACACACCGGGTCCTCTCGGATCCATCCTCGCCCTGCCTTGGCCAGACCACTCCCTCCCTGGCCCATTTCCTCGCTGAACGAGCAGAGGGGTTGGGAAGGTCCCTGATGCTGTCTGGCTCTGGTCTGCACAGGAGCAGGAGGATGCGTCCAAAGTCAACAGCACCCTGGCTTCCTGCTTGCAGGCCCTGCCTCCTTCTCTCTGAAAATCAAGATGATGTTTGCTTGCCTCCAACCACCTTGATCTCCAACTTCCTGGGCCACGAGGCCCTGTGCAGAGGCCTTCACCCCTGAGTCTCAAGGTGCCAGGAGAGGACCTAGCTGGGCCAGGAGGTGGGGAAGCTGAGAGCCGGAGAGGGGACATTGCACTCCAGGTCCAAGCTCTGACTGCCCACCCTGGGATCCCATCTTGGGTGGTGGATGGAGGGGCTCCAGACCACAGGCCACTGCACAGAGCAGACCCAGACCCTCAGACCCTCAGAGCTGGAAAGGGAACCATCCTCCTGACTTAGACTCCCCGCATCACTCTGAGCAACCTGAAGTCAGCCTTTCACAGTGACATTTGGTAAATGTCTCCTCTTGACTCATTAAGAAACTTTTACAGACATGTATTGTCATAAATTTGTGTTTATTTCCACCCATATTTTGGTGTTTCAAGCAAGTTCTTTTGCCTTTCCTTATATGTTTTGGAATGACCTTGTCTGTATCTATAAAAAATCCTGCTGGGATTTTGATTGGAATTGCAGTAGATCTGTAGATTAACTTGGGGAGAATTGATAGTTTGACTGTGTTGAGGGTTCCAACCCATGGCCACAGCATGTTTTTAATGCCATTGATTTCCACATTTATCTTTATTATTTCCTTCCTTCCATCTGCTTTGGATCTATCTTGCTCTTCTTTTTCTAGTTTCTTAGTGTGAGAGTTTTTATTATTGATTTAATTTAAGACCTTTCTTCCCTTCTAATGTAAGAGTTTAACACTATTTATTTCTTTTTAAGCACTGTCTTAGGCATAGATCACAGATTTTGATATCTGCATTCCCATTCTCATTCAGTTCAATATGTTTTCTAATTTGAGAATATTAGTTCACTCAAGACAGACTCTCTTATCTACAGATTATTTAGAAATGTGTCCCTTAATTTCTAAGTGTTTGGAGACTGTTCTGTCATTGGTCCACATTTGATTTCTATGATACAGTAGACGGGCTGGGGCCAGTGCATCTGGGGGCAGCCACTGCAGGGACTGAGGAAAGGGTCCTGGGAGCTGCTGGGGTCACAGAAGGAAACCTGCCAGGTGGGACGGGGGGCAATGAGGGTGTGTGTGGGCGCCTCCCTGAGACTGTTTCTCCCCGTGCAGCAGGGGACTAGAAACCTGAGTACCCTCAGAGAGGCTGTGTGTTCTCGGCACAGCGCTTGGACTTGGCCGGCTTTGTCACTGGCTGCTTCCCGTGACAGCCCGGGGGCCCCCTAAAGTCCTGGCCCCCAGTCCCACCGATGTGGCTCCAAGCCCACTTCCCCGACACCGCCCCTAATCCCCCACCCCCTGCACATGCTCAGGGCCCTGCCTGCTGCCCCACCCTGGGCCTGCTCTTCCTGCAGGCCTTCAGGCTGGCTCCCACCCGCAGCCTCCACTGGGTGCCCCCACCCTCGCTCTCTGCGTGACCATGTCTCTGATGGCATCATGTTCTCACTTCTTGTTTGTCTCCAGCCCTCCCACGCCCTCCCCACAGACGTGAGCCTGCAGGGCATGGCTGTGTCAGTCCTCCTCACAGTGGCACCCCCTGCCCAGAACAGGGCTCTGTCAGCGCTTGCTGGGCCACAAACGAACAACTGCATGCATGCAGGGGTGGACGACAGTCACGGGAGGTGACCGGCTGCAGCCCCAGATGGAGGAGCCTGGCCAGCACTGAGGCGGACAGTGGGCACCAGGCCGCCGGCCAGGCGGCAGCTGTGGGGTAGGAGTGAGGCCTGGTTTGTGAGGGAAACAGTGTCTTATTTACCAGGACACTGAATATCAGGCTCTGTGTGAAAAACACATGTGCAGCGGAGACGTGGGAAGGGCAGGCAGGGGCTGAAAGCACTAACTGTCTCTCGGCTGAGGGGCTCCTTACTACCCCCGCCCTCCAGCTAGGCAGCTCGGCCTCACCCAGGGTGGGGGGACCACCACCCCACCAGCCCCCTCCACACCCCTGAGCACCCATCCCCATTGCTCACTGGGGCCCCCGGGGCTGTCCCCCTGCCTTCCCCCCAGCTCTGAGGCCTCTGCTGCAACCAAAGGGGCTGCACGGCAGGGCCACCAACTCTCCTGCTCCCCGTCCTAGGGGCCAAGCCCCCAACACCCGGTATGCATCTGGGAGTTAAGTCAGGGTGATGCCTCTGTGGCCCCTGCCTGGTGAGGGCCTGGAGGGAAGGTGCTCTTGTTAGCCCCGTTACACTGCAGGCCCCTCCACATTGGGGCCCTGGCGTCCCACAGAGCTGGGGACAGCCCGGGTCAGAAGGCCACTGAGACACGGGTCTGGTCCCCCATTCTAGGCACCCTGTGGCCCTGCCCCAGCCCAGGAGTGGGACCCCCACCCCCCTCACCTCTGCAGGGGCAGCACACAGTGGGGGAGCAGTTCTCAGCTCAGGTTTGGGGCCCTGAGCTGCAAGAGCCTGGGGTTTCCAGCTGCCACAGCTGAGCCCAGGGCCGTGGTCTGCCAGGAGGTGGGAGTCACCTGGGGGCATGGCCAGGAGCTAGTGGGGCTCTGGACAGCACTCCTCATGGGGAAGGGGACACCTACCAGGACCTCGGCCTCTCCACGGCCCTGGAGCCCCACACAACACTGAGAGGATGGGGAGACCCTGGGGGTGACAAGCTCCCAGCAAACTCCGAGCCTGGCTTTTGGGCTGAGGGATTTATTTTCAGCGATGCTTACAACGCTGGTAGCAACACTCCTCTCTGCAGCCCCCAGCGCCTGAGTTGGGGGCAAAAATAGCCAGTTCCTTCTCCCAGTGTCTGCATGAGTCACCCAGACCGCCTGACAAACACCTCCCGGGAACTGTGGGCAAAAATAAATGCTTTGTTTTCTCCCGGCTGCCTCTGGGAGCCTTTAGGGCAAAGTGGCCTGGAGAGGCAGGTCTGGGAGGCTGGGGGCTGGCCCCGAGGATGGTGGCAGCATGCGGCCCACACCAGGCTTCCCCACTCATTGGCCGTGGGACACCCTCACCTGTCTGAGCCTCAGTCGCTACACCTGTAAGGTGGGCTCATGGCTCTACTGGGGTTAGGACTAGGGTTGGTGCCCAATAGTGTGGTCCCACTCACTACGCCCAATGCACCTGCAGGTGGACAGAGAAGGACCCGAGAGCCACCTTCTCTGTGGCAAGGGATGCCCAGGTCCCCCCTGGCATGCCCAGACAGCTGAGTGGTCAATCCCCACAAGCAGGAATTGCCCCCTAGCCCGTGCTGCCCAACCCCACCCCTCCACCCTTTGTGTTGTCCTGGCCTCTCGCCAAACCCAGACCCAGGGCCTGGCCTCGTGCTCCTGGGGCTGTCCTGGTCAGGGCCCAGGGATTGCTGGGTGGTTAAGGGCACGGGGGGCACAACAGGGGACATAGATGAGGCTGCACGGACATCACTCCCTGAGGCCATTTCCTTGTAGCTAGAGATGATGTCAAGAGTCCGCAGAATCTTAAAGGACAGGGAAATAATTTAATTTCTTTTCTGAATTTGGAAATCTGGGGCATGAGTTAAAACCTGTACATTTTTTTTATACATAATAAGCTGTGACTGATGTCCACAAATGCGGGGACCCAGACCCGTAGTGTGGTCCCAGAAAGTCGGGGTGACCAGGGCAGGTGGCCATGGGGCTCCCAGCCTTTCCCCGTGGCAGGCGGTGGGAACTGGGGCTGCCGTGAGCCAAGCGGGGCCTGCCTGACACCAAGCAGGACCACGTATCTGAAAATAACCCAAGAAGCAAGAAACCGCTTTTAAATATTTCTCGTTCTTGCTGTAAGAGGAGGCTCTCACAGCTGAACTTTCACAAATTCGTCATCGTCTTTTCTGGGAGGACAACGGGAGATGAAGTCATCAGTGTTAGATCAAAACAAAGAAACATACTGTGTTTCTCTGGCTTCTCTCAGAAACATCCAGCAGACAGAGAAAAGGCCCTTGTCAGAAGGACTGGGAGGATGTGGGAGTGTGCAGGCCTGAGCCCCCGGCCTGGCGTCCCCCTCGGATTCTGGGTTCAGTCCCGGCCTGGGCTCCAGCCTCTGGGGTGGTGGGGCCATTGTCCAGGGCTGACAACCGGCAGGTGCATAAACCCACTGTTGCCCGTCTGGTGCCCTTGAGACTTGCTGAAAAGCAGTTTTGTCATTAGCTGCATTTCACAGGTGGGTAAACTGAGGCTTGGAGACAAAGCCTGACCTGCATTAGGTCACCCAGCTAGAACGTGGGAGCACAGGACAGCCGCACCCCTTCTGGGGACTTGAACACAAATTGGACTTTTACTGTCCTCTGAAAATGGGTCAGGCGTAGCCTGCAGCAGGACTGATTCTGACCTGGGAGGGTCTCCCAGGACCCGAGGAAGCATGCATGGGGAAAGCCCGGGCTGGACAGTGGTCCTAGAGGCTGCCCCGCTGCGTGGGGTCAACCCCAGCGACTCAGGCAGAGCGGGCCTCAACAGCCGCAGTCCTGGTAGGTGGCCAAGGAGGTGACACATCAGAGCCTGCATCCTGAGTAAGAGGCTGCTTACTCATTGGCAGACGCCAGCAAGCTCCTGCCTCAGAGGATTGGATGTGTCCCTGACCTCGGCATCAGGGGCAGCCTACAGGTACCAGAGGAGCCCCTGGAATGCAGACGCCTGAGTCTCACCCCAGCTCCTGGTCAGCCCAGCCAGATCCTTACTTGGAGAAGTCCCCTCTTTGGGGACACACAGGGCTGCTCCACCACCCTCCCGGGAGCCCTTGGGCAAGTCCCCTGTTTTGCAGAGCTTCCTAGTGAAGTGGATGCACAGCACCACCTCACACAGTGGATGGGAGGGTACAGGTGTGACCCTGACCTGATCCCCAGAGAAACTCCCAGTCCAAACACAGCTAACACACACACCCTTGGACATGAACATGTGAATGTTCAGATGGCATACCAACACACTGGCAGAAAGGGCAGCCTGTTTTACCTCCTATAGGCTCACCAGACCCTCTGGTAGCAGAGGGCATGAGGGTACAAGCAGTGAGAGCGTCACACGGCCCCTCACTCAGTGCTGCCCACCTACCGTGGCTGCTCCCTTTCTCCACGTAACATGAAGCCATGTGGTTGAGTGACTCGCCCCTCAAGACAGGGAGCTGGGGGAGCTGGGACCCAGCGCACCCACCTCCTACATGCAGGGCCCTGGGCCGCCCATGTCACCTCCAGGAGGCTGGAGGATGAGGGCTCCCCCTGGGAGAGAAGCCTTCACAGGGCTGGGATGCCTGTACGTAAGGCACAGCAGGGTGACAGGCTGGAGCTCCTACGGGCACACTTGCCCCAGAGCCCGTGTTGAATGAGGCTCTCCAGCGTCCCTGATGCTTCCAGGCTGACTGCTCTCTGGGCAGCTATTCACTTCTCATGTTCCTCACATCAATTCACGTTTTAAAATCAGCAGCATCCTTCCAATAATATCTATGAACTAACGGGTCTAACGAGCTGGCTATGTTTTAAAAATGCATTAAAATAAACACATAAACACGTGGTCCTAGAGGCAGAGGCCATGCAGGCCATGCCCTCCCCGCCCCTGTGGGCTTGGCAGACGGCTGGCTGGGAGGGCTCCGGATGACCCAGCCAGGCTGGGTGCCCACTTTCATCTTGCAAAGACAGCCTGAGCGGCTGCCAATCCTGTCATCAGGGCAACGACTCCATGGGGGCCTCGGCCAGACCAGGCACCACCCATCACAGCCCTGGCCTGCTTAGGTCCTGTTGCTCCAGTGACGGGGCTCTGGCCTTCTGGGACTAATACTTTCTTCAAAGAAGATTTGGCTACACATATGCTATGGAAACATTGCTGCTCTGGCAAGGGCCCGCTGGAAGCCAGTCCTGCCTGGCTCTTGGCTCTGCCTTGGTCAGCCGGAAGCAGGGGACTGCAGACAGGAGGGGCTTCCGGGGAAGGCAGTTTTGCTGCCTGTGGGGAACCAGAGTGGGGATGAGGCCCTTAGAGTGAGGAGGGGCCGGGTGGGGGGCCATGTGGGGAACTGGCCTAAGGGCCACAAAGTGACTATTCCAGAAACACCTCCTCCTGGGGAAGGATGTGTTTGAGGCTGTCTGCACATCAGTCCCCTTGGGCAGCCCTGATCCCTTCCCACTTGGGGCCCACCTGCCACCCAGTACAGGGGCTGGCCTGCCTCTGTCACTCATAACAACCTGAGTTCCCTGTGTGCTTATGCTCTGACCACCCAGTGGCTTCTCTGAGGAGCAGACTGCCAACTGGCTCCATTTTCAGCCTCCTCTCAGCTCCCACAGCGAGGCCAGGGTGTAGCAAGCCCTGGCATGCCACAGGGAGACCTGGGTTTGCCTCCCAGTCCCACGCCAAGGCTTGGCCCTGCTGTAGCTGCCCAGGGTCATAGGCCTCTGTGGCATCTTCCTGCTCAGCATCTGCTCCTCCTTCTGGCACAGGGCCCAGTTTGGCCTCCATTTCCACTGGTGGTAGGAGGGCATGTGGCGCTAGGAGCCACTTGGGGCAGGAGTGGCCGTGGTCTACACTGGTTTGGGATGGGCATGTGATCCAGGCTGCCCATTCAGTGTATTCTACCTCCCAGACTTTGGGATAGATGTCACCTGGTGGGCCAGCAGCCTCATTCTTGGTACATTTATTTGCACTGTTGGAGCAGACTCTCTTTATGCTCAGGTAAAGGGAAGGATAGGAGGTGCTGGGGGCCTTCTTGTGAAAGTTGCCCATTGGACAAAGCAGATCCAAGGGACTGAGAGACTGAGACTATGTCCTAGTTCTACCCATGACTGAAGTCCACCTCTGGGCTTTTTATTTTCAGACACAAGTACATTTTCCTTTTGTGCTTAAGTCTGATTAAGTTGAGTTTCTGCACGTGCAATAGGAAGAATAGTAATACCCCAGGTTCACGAGGTGGGTGTATTTCTAGAGCACACCACCACCAGGCAGGGGCTACACCAATCAGTGGTGGGCTACGGAAGGAACACTGGCTTTACATGCAGGCCAACCAGAGGGAAGATGTGGGCTTCTTCCTAACTGGTTGTGAGACCCCATGGAGGTCACTTTCCCTCTTGCATTCTCATCTGTAAAATGGGCCTAATGACCCCAGCTCCCACACTGGTGTGTGAAGGTGACATTTGGTCTGAAACCCAAGGAAGGACCGGTTGTGGGAACTACATTCTGGGAGTGGGGAGAGGATGTGTGTAGCAGGGACAGCAAATGCCACGTGGAGGGAGCAGGCTGAGGAGGGCAAGGCCACTGTGGCTGGAGCAGGGCGACAAGATCCTTGCTGTGGAGCCCGGGGAGGAGGTAAGGCCTGGGCCACAGAGGAGGGTTTGGTTAGTGCTGCGGATGGCCCTGGAGGGCCTCTGGCTGCTGGATAGAGAATGGGTGCAGGGAGTCGTGGGTGTGGAGCAGACTGGAGTCGGGGGGAGAGAAGCGGCTGCCTTCTGGACAGACTGGGAAGAGGACACCGCGGGCCTTGCTGATGTTGGATGGCAGGGGACTGCTGGGGAGAAAGGACACTGAGCTACTTGGGTTTGCCCCTGACCACCTGGTGACTTGACCGAGATGAGCGAGACTGTAGGAGAAGAGGGTGGGCGGGGGAGGTGGGCACAGCAGGAGGAAGCTCGGGCAAGGGGTGGGGCTCCTGGAAGCCCAGAGCGGAACAGAGCAGGAAGGAAGGGCTGATACCGTGGGCCTTGGTGCAGAGCAGGGCAGAGCATGAGGGCATGGTGACCCCGTGGGAGATGCCCAAGGCTCTGAGGACCCTCCCCTAGCAACAGGTGGATGTCAAGAAGGCCGAAGCCGGCCTAGATCAAAGCGCCTGCCCTTAGACACAGCAACCATTCTGACGACCCACCCTGGGAGAGCGCAGCCATCACCAGCAGCTGCCCAGGGTGGGAGGCTCATAGTTTTGCCTAGGCTGCAAGTGAGCAGCACCCGGCAATAGGCGCTGGTTCCGCAAACGGGGCCCAAAGGGCCCCCGCAGAACCATCAGCGGAGTGCAGGGGATCTGAGGTCTGCCAGCTACAGGTTGTAAGCTAGTTATTAGAAAGGCTGTGCTTAGTACAAACGGATCTTTGCGGAAGAAAATCATGCCTCCACGCACCAGAGAAAAAGCCCGTACGTTCACTCCTAAGAGGGATTGTCTCACTTCCCCTTTACTTCATTCTGCATTTCGGTCTCTTTTCTCCAGTCATTTTGTATTTTACAGACAAGCATCAAAGGGTTTGCGTTTCGGGACAAAAAGAAAGGAAGGGCAGGGCAAGAACAGGCCGGTGGTGGGGGTGAGTGTGGCCCGCTGGGGAGGCGAGAGTGCTGGTCTCCCAGGTGGCCTGCCAGCCCAAGCGCCTGCTGCCCTGGGAAGCAGCGCCCTCACTGATCCACTGGTCTCCTCTCTCCCCAGCCGCGTAAGGTCTGCGGCGGTAGCGTCACGCACAAGCGTGCAGGGCGCATTTGAGTTCAACGAAAAGCAGGAGTGATTGATTCCAAGTCACTTGTCAAAGCAGAGGCTTGCATCTGGGAAGGCCTGGCTGCTCCCTTCACACAACAGCTGCAAGGCCATCTCTGTGCTAAAGCCAGTGGCACCGGCCCTGTTCGCTGAGATGAGTTCGAGGGCCCAAAGCAGTCCGGAGACAAACTGCCCTTTTGGGGTTCAGACGGCACATGCCCGGCGCTGTGTGCAGAGTCCTCTCAGACACCGTCACCCCTGGCTCCGGGCCTGCCCACAGGCTCAGGGAGCTCAGCCCCCACCCCAGGAAGCCCGGCACGCGGCTCCTGCCCGCGGGAAAACCAAGCCCACTCCTACAAGCTCAGCTCCTGGCGTCCTCAGCTTCCTTCTCGCTTCAGTGTGTTGCTTGTTCCATGCGTCTTCCCCTTGTTACTGACGTACAGGGTACGTCCTGATTGACGCAGCTAGGCGGGTTCTCGCAAAGCAAACACATCCGTACCACCACATCCAGTGCGGGAAACAGCACAGCCCCAGCTCCCCGACAGCCAGCCCGAGCCCTTACCACTCACTAACGCCTCAGTTTCAACTGGAAAGAAAATGAAACAGAATCACCATATAGGAAACCGTCACTGTTCAAACAAAGCCTGAGACAACATAGCAGCCAGAGGGATATGTGCACTAAAAGGGAGGAGAGGAGGGGCCCTGTGCGCCTGCCCCACGTGGCCGTGGTGGGCTGCACGCCCCGCTGGGGTCCCGCTCTGTGCCTCCCATCAGTAGTGGTCAGGAGGCCGCTGTGGGGGATGGACTGGGCCTGCTTGGCCTCAGTTTCACCCCAGATCAACACAGAAGAATCAAGGACATGGTAACAGAAAGACTTTTCCTTTTCATTTAAATTATTTTAAATTATTTTATTTAATATTATTCTACTTACTTAATATTTAATATTTAGTTTAATCATTTAAAAAATATAATTGGCTGTTTAAAGCAAAATTAATGTAGTGTGGGATGAGGAAATATGTGGAAAAAACATATGACATAATAGCACTGTTATGGGTTGAACTGTGTCCCCTGTAAAAAAGATATGCTGGAGTCTTAACCCCCACTATCTCAGAATGTGATGTCACTTGGAAATAGGGTCACTGAAGGTGCAACTAATTAGGAGTAATTAAATGTACTTACTAGAATAGGATGGGCCCTTGTCTAATATAACTGGTGTTCTTATAAGAAGATGGCCGTTTGAAGACACAGATTCAGCAGTGAAACATCATGTGTAGAGATGACAGCTGTGAACTGGGAATGTCAAAGATTTCTGGTAAACCCGGAAGCTAGGAAGAAGAAAGGGTTTCTCTATTGGTTCCAGAGCAATCCTGGCCACGTGATGCCTTGATTTTGTACTTCTGTTCTGTGCAAGAATATATTGCTATTGTTTTAGGCCATCCCAGTTTGTGGTACTTTGTTACACAGCCCTAAGAAACAAGCACAGAGGCTGAGAGGGAAAACAGAAGCTTGCTGGCCAATGGTCCTCACACTACGTGGGAATAGCATAAGATCACTTGAAGGTAGATTGTGCAATTAAAGATGTTGTGGTGGAGGAATTCTAAGATGGCCCCTAGATTCCCACCCCCTGGTATATATATCTTGTGTGTCCCCTCTCCTCGCATGTGGGTGGGACCTGTGAATATGACAGATGGCACTCCTGTGATTAGGTTATGTTATGTGGCAGCTTTGCAAATTTAATTAAGGCCCTTAATCTGTTGACTTTGAGCTAATCAAGATTATCCTGGTGAGCCTGACCTAATCAAGTGAGCTTTTTTAAAGAGGGTCTAGCAGTCAGAGACTTGAATCACAGGCTCTTCTGATGTTCTTGAAGAAATAAGCCTCTGTGAGTCTACAGCTGCAAGAAAATGAATTCTGCCACCATCCACATGAGCTTGGAAGGGGTCTCTAAGCCTCAGATGAGACACTAGCTTCAGACTTGTAATGCTTTGAGGAAAGGACCCAGCTAAGCTGTTCCTGGATGCTGACTCATGGAAACTAAAATAATAAGTGTTCATTGTCTTATGCTGCCAAGATTGTTTTAATGTTTTTGGCAGCAACAGAAAAGTAATACAAAGTATATTATGATGCCTACATTGAGCACTAAAATAACACAACAAAGGGATATAGCTAAATCAACGAAGGAGATAAAATGGAATCATAAAAAATACCTAATTAATAAAAAAGAAGTCATAAAATGAAAATAAAAGTAACAAGGAACATATGAAACAAATAAAAAACAAATAGCAAGATGGTCAATTTAAATCCAATAATATCAAATTTTGCATTAAATATAAATGGCCTAAATAAACCCAAGTAATGATCACAGATTTTCCAATTGGATAGGAAAACAAGAACCATGTAGATGCTGCCTACAAGAACCCCACTTTAAATATAAAGACACAAATAAGTTAAAAGTAAGAGGCTGAGAAAAGGAAAGTTGGTATGTCTACATTATTATCAGACAGAATAGATTTCAGAGTAAAGAATACTACAATAGATAAAGAAGGCCATTTCATAATGACAAAGTAGCCAATTTATCAAGAGGACACAACCATCCTAAATATATATCCACCTAATAACAGAGCTTCAAATGATGTAAAGCAAGAACTGATAGAACTTCAAGAAGAAGCAAGTATACAATTGTAGTTGAGATTTTAACACTCTCTACTCAATGATGGACAGAACAAGCAGACAGAAAATAAGGAAGGATATTGAACACTTGCACAACATTATTAAGTAACTTCTCTTGATTGATATTTGTAGAACCCTTCATACAACAACAGAATATACATTGATTTCAAATGTATGTTTAACTAGGTAGACCATATTCTAGGTAATAAAACAAGTTTCAGTAAATTTAAAAGGATTCAAGTCACAGAAAGTATGGTTTTTGACAGTAAAAGAATTAAATATCATAAATAAAGAGATACCTGGAAAAATCCCCAAATATTTGGAAACTAAGTAAGACACTTCTAAATAATTTATGGGTGAGAGAAAAAATAATAAAGCAATTAAAAAATATTCTGATCTGAATGAAAAAGAAAATATAACATAACAAAATATGCAGGCTGCAGCCAAAGTGGCACTTAGAGGGAATTTTAGAGCAGTAAATACCTATATTAGAAAAAAAACAGATCTCAAATAATATATTCACATCAATGACTTCAACTTCTACCTTAAGAAAGTAGAACAAGAGCAAATGAAATCCAAAGTGAGCAGAAGAAAGAAAATGATAATATTCAGAGCAGAAATCAATGAGGTATTCAACAGAAAAATAATAGGAAAAAAACAATGAAACAAAAGCTGGTTTTCTGAGGAGATAAAAAGATCTAATAAATTTCTAGTCAGGCTAATCAGGGAAAAAGAGAGAATATACAAATTATCAGTATCACAAGTGGGAGGGGTAACATTACTACAAGTTCTAAAGACATCAAAAAGACAATAAGGAAATATCATGGACAACCTTATGCCAATTAATTGACAATTTAGATGGCATGGAAAATTTTCCTTAGAGATACAAACTATTAAATTTTACAAAAGAAGAAACAGATAACCTGAATAGCCCAATATCTATCAAAAATTTAAATTGTTCTTAAAAACCTTCCCATCAGGAATTACACAAGGATGCCTGCTTTCACCACTGCTATTCAACATTGTATTGGAATTTCTAGCCAGTGCAACTAGGTAAGAAAAATAAATAAAAGGCATTACATTAAAAGGAAATTGAAAAACTATCTCTATTCACAGATGACATGATCCCATATATACAAAATCCCAAGGAATCCACAAAAATTACTAGAGCTAATAAATTCAGTGAAGTTGCAAGGTATAAGATCAAGATGCAAAAATCAGTTTTGTTGCTATCATTTTCAACTAACACTCTGAAAAATTAGTTAAGAAAACAATACCATTTACAATCACATGCAAAAGAAGAAAATATCTGGTAATAAATCTACCCAAGAGGATGAAAGACTTGTACACTAAAAACTATAAAATATTGTTGAAAAAAATGAAAGAAAAATAAAAAGGAATGACATCTCATGTTTGTGGATTTAGAAGACTTAGTATTGTAAAAATGGCAATAGTACCCAAAGCAATCTATATATTCAACACAATCCCTACCAAAATTCCAATGTCCTTTTTTACAAAATATAAAACCCATCCTAAAATTCATATGGAATTGCAAGGAGCTCCAAATAACCAAAACAATCTTGAAAAAGATGAACAAAGTGGAGGACTACATTTCCCAATTCCAAAACTTACCACAAAGCTACAGTAATCAAAACAGTGTGGTACTGGTATAAGAACAGATATACAGACAAATGGAACAGAATCAAGAGTACAGAAATAAACCCATAGGTCTACAGGTAGTTAAGTTTTGAACAGGGTACTAAGATCATTCAGTGGTGAAAGAAAGTCTCTTCAACAAATGGTGCTGGGACAGGTGGATATTCACATGCAAAAGAATGATGTTGGGCACTTCCCCATACCAAATATAAAAGTTAATTCAAATGGACCAGAGACCTATATATAAGAGCTAAATATGTAAAACTCTTATAAGAACACATAGAAAGAAAGCTTCATGACACTGGATTTGGCAATAGATTCTTAGATACGACACCAAAAATGTGAGTAAAAGAAGAAAAATGGCTAAATTGGACTGCAATAAAATTAAAAACTGGTGTATCAAAGGACATTATTAAGAATTCGAAAGGACAGACTACAGAATGGGAGAAAATATTTGCAAATCATGTATTGGATATGAGTCTAGTATCTTAAATATATGAAAACTCCTACAACTCAACAACAGAAAGACAATCCATTTTTTTATAAAAGGCAAAGGGCTTGAATAAATATTTCCCCACAGAAGATGTGCAAGAGGCCAATAAGCACATGAAAAGATTGTTAACAGCATTAATCACTGGGGAAAGACAAATCAAAGCCATAATGAGGTATCACTTCAAACCCACTAGGATGGCCATCAACAATAAAAGTGAAACTAGGATATAGAGAAACTAGAACCTTCATATGTTGCTGGTGGGAATGTAAAATGGTCAGCTGCTATGGAAACCAGTTTGAGGGATGGTTCCTCAATAAGTTAACCATAGAACTACCATATGATGCAGCAATTTCACTTCTTGTTATATACCCAAAAGAACTGAAAACATGTACTCAAATACTTGTACATGAATGTTCATAGCAGGACTATTCAAAATAGCCAAGTGGTAGAAACGATCTAACAGTCTAACAACAGATGAATGGATAAATAATGGCGGTATGTACATACAATGGAATATTATTTGGCCATATAAAGGAATGAGGTACTGACACATGCTACAACATAAAGAAGTCAGACTCAGAAGTTCACATACATGGGATTCCATTTGCATCTAATGGAGATAGAACATAAATTGGTGGTTGCTAGGGGGTGGGGGAGGGCAGAGTGGGGAGCAACTGCTTAATGGGTACGGGGTTTTACTTCAGGGTGATAAAAATATTTTGAAACAAGACAGAGGCAGTGGTTACACAACCTTTTAATTTATGGTAGTGGACTAAAAAAGAAAATGAGGGAGATTCTGGGAAAATAGATGGTGCAGTAGGAAGGCAGGTGGCAAACTCTCCCCCACACACCAAGGAAGCAACTACAGCAAATACAGCTGACCCTGAAAACCACCTGAAGACTGAAGAATAGACCACCTACACCTGGTAGAGAAGACAAGACCACACAGAGAAGGGAAAAGTGGCAGAGCCACAGTTGGGACCACAGCCCTTTCCCCATCCCAGCCCACAGGTGGGAAGAAAAGGAATGGAGCAGGGCAGGGGAGAGGCACCCAGGAACTCTGCACATCTGGCCCTGGATATCTGCACTGGGAACACGAGTTCAAATTACACTAGGTTCTGGTAATTACTGGTGCTGGATACCAAGGAGAGTTGGAGCACTCTGGGAGGCTAAGACTAGCCACTTGTAGATGACAGGCACACTCCAGTGGTCCTGCTGAGACCTAAAACACAGAAGGAATATTGAAAGATTTACCAGCAGCTGCAGGGGTGCCAGAGGGAGGAGAGTTGGACAGAGCTCTCTCTGCAGGAGAAAGGGCAGGTGGATCCTTCCTCAGCCCAACAAACACTCCAAACCCCTCACTGGTATCTCAGCCTTGAGGCACTTCCTTGTGTGCCTGCCAGCCCAGCCTAGGAGTGTCAGACTTTGCTGCATGGCAAGCAGAAGGAGGCTTTTCCAGCTTTCTTGTCCCTGTCTCAGTCCAACTGGAGAGGCACCTGCAGGAGCCAGCGCTGAGTGCTCCTTCCTCTTCGTGGGTGGCCCAGCCCAGTGGTATCCCTCTGCCATCACACAACCACTTGACTTACCACTGCATGATGGCCCCAGAGCTGCACGACTGCTCTGATCACCCAGTTAGCCCAGTAGTGCTGCCAGCACTGCAGGGAATGCAGAGGGTGGCTCCACCCAAAATGATCCCAGCAGAAGCGCCACTGCTCTGCTCACAAAGGACTGACTGAGGCAAACTGCCGACCGTGGCTGACTGAGATAAACCACTGCCTGCAGACAGACAGAAAGACAGCACCACCCATAGCCTACCAATAGCAACTGGGCTTCAACACAAAGGAGAACCAGGCACTGAAGAGTAAAGGGTTGAGCTTCTGCACAACACAGGATGCCTTCTTCATAAAGCCATTATTTTCTAGGCCAAAAAGTATAATGGATCTATCGAATACAAAAGAAGAAACACAGAAACTCTGACAAAATGAAGAGGCAGAGGAATGTGCTCCAAACAAAACTACAGAACATGACACCAGAAAGAGGGCTAAAAGAAATGGAGATCACTAATCTCTTTGATAAGGATTTCAAAGTAAAAGTCATAAATATGCTCACTGATCAGCTGAAATACACTGAAGATCTCACAGAGGACTTCAACAAAAAGACAGAAGAGCTGAAGAATGCAGTAACTGAAATGAAACATACAATGGACGGATGAATAATAGATTGCTGCAAGTAGAGGAGACAATCGATGAGATGGAAATTAGAGAACAGGAACAAGAGAAAGCTGAGGAACAGAGAGAAAAAATAATCTCTAGAAAGGAAAGAATGCTAAGAGAGCTGTATAACAACTCCAAATGAAACAATATTCACATAATAGGGGTCCTAGAAGGAGAAGAGAGAGACAAAGGGATAGAAAGTCTCTTTGAGGAAATGGTTGTTGAAACTTCCCCAATCTGGGGAAGGAAATAGACACTCAGGTCATGGAATCGCAGAGAGCCCCTAACAAAAGGAACCACAGGAAGACAACACTGAGACATATAATAATAAAAATAACAAAGATTAAGGATAAAGAGAGAGTATTGAAAGTAGCCAGAGAGAGAAAAAAAGATTACTTATAAGGGAATCACCATCAGGGTATCAACAGACTTCTCAGAAGAAACTTTACAGGCCATAAGGGAGTGGCATGAAATATTTAATCTATTGAAACAGAAGGACTTTCAACCAAGAACCCTCTGCCAAGCAAGATTACTATTCAAATTTGAAGGAGAGATTAAACATTTCCCAGATAAACGAAGGCTGAAGGAATTTATAACCACTAAACCAGCATTACAGGATACGTTAAAGGGACTGCTGTAGATGGAAATGTTCTTAAGCCTCAATAGTTCACCAGTGCAAGTAAACCCACAGTAAAGGCAGTAGACCAATTACTTAACAAGCAAGTATGAAATTAAAACAAAACAAAAATAGTAAAACCAACTATACACAAAATCAGTCAAGGCATACACAAAAAATGTAGATTATAACATCTAATACATGAAGTACGGAGGAGGAAAAAGGATTAAAAATAAGTACTTTAGATTATATTTTAAATAGAGCAATCATCAACTTAATATAGACTGTTATATAGTTAGGAAGCTATCCATGAACCTTATGGTAATGACAAACCTAAAGCCTGTAACAGATACACAAAAAATTAAAAATGAGAAATCCGATCACAATACTAAAGAAAACCATCAAATAACAAGAGAAGAGAATACGAGAAGAAGAAAGGAAGAGAGAGGAACTACAAAAACAACCAGAAAACAATTAACAAAATGGCAATAAGTACATAGCTATCAATACTTACTTTAAATGTAAATGGACTGAATAGACCAATCAAAAGACACAGAGAGGCAGAATGGATAAAGAAATAAGAACAATCTATATGCTGCCTCCAAGAGACTCATTTCAGACCCAAAGACTTACACAGGCTAAAAGTAAAGGGATGGTAAAAGATATTTCATGCAAGCAATAGGAAAAAAAAACGAGCAGCAGTACTTAGACAAAATAGACTTCAAAACAAAGAAAGTAACAAGAGACAAAGAAGAACATTATATAATGATAAAGGGGTCAGTTCAAGAGAGGACAGAACCATTATAAGTATCTATGCACCCAACATAGGAGCACCCAAATATATAAAACAAATACTAACAGAATTGAAGGGAGAAATACATTGCAACACCTTATTTTAGAAGACTGTAACACACCACTCACATCAGTATACAGATCAACCAGAGAGAAAATAAATAAGGAAACAGAGGCACTGAACAATACATTAGGTCAAATGGACTTAACAAATATCTACAGAATCTTCCACCCAAAAGCAGTAGGACACACATTTTTCTCAAGTGTACATGGAATGTTCTCCAGAAAAGGTCACATACTAGGACACAAAAGAGCCTCAATAAATTTAAAAAGATTGAAATTGTATCAAGCAACTTTGCAGACCACAGCGGTATGAAACTAGAAATAAATTACACAAAGAAAAAAAAAAGCCCACAAACACACAGAGGCTAAACAACATGCTTCTAAAAAATCAATGGAGCAGTGAACACATCAAAACAGAAATCCAGAAATACATGGAGACAAATGAAGACAAAAATACAACATTCTAAAATTTGAGGGATACCTCAAAAGCAGTTCTGAGAAGGAGGTACATAGCAATACAGACCTACCTGAAGGAACAAGAACAATCCTAAATAAACAGTCTAAACTCACAATTAAAGAAACTAGAGAAAGAACAAATGAAACCCAAAGTTAGCAGAGGGAGGGACATAATAAAGATCAGAGCAGAAATAAATAAAATAGAGAATAAAACAATAGAAAAAATCAAGGAAATCAAGAGTTGGTTCTTTGAGAAAATAAACAAAACAGATAAATTCCTGACCAGACTTATTAAGAAAAAAAGAGAGTACAAAAATAAACAAAATCAGGAACAAAAAGGAATACTCACAATGGATACCATAGAAATATAATTATTAGAGAATTCTATGAAAAATTATATGCCAATATATTGTATGACCTAGAAGAAATGAACAAATTCCTAGAAAAACACAACCTTCCAAGGCTGACCCAGGAAGAAACAAAAATCTGAACTGACCAATTACCAGCAATGAAATTGAGTTGGTATTCAAAAAACTTCCAACAAACAAAATTCCATTACTAGATGGCTTCACAGCTGAAACATTTAAAGAAGAGCTAATATCCATTCTTCTTAATGTATTGTAAAAGGTAGAAGAGCAGGGACTACTTCCAAACTCATTCTATGAGGCCAGCATCACTCTAATACCAAAACCAAACACACCACAAGAAAATAAAATTTTAGACTAGTAAGTCTGATGAACATAGATGCAAAATCCTGAACAAAACATTAGCAAATCAAATTTAAAAAATACATCAAAAGGGTCAACCATCACAACCAAGTGGGATTTATTCAGGGATGCAAGGATGGTACAAAATTCATAAATCAATTAATGTCACATACTACATTAACAAAAGAAAGGGTAAAAACCACATGATCATCTCAATAGATGATGAAAAGGCATTTGGCAATATTTAACATCCATTCATGATAAAAATTATCAACAAAATGGGTTTAGAGAATATGTACCTCAACATAATAAAGGACATATGTGATAAACTCACAGCCAACATCATACTTAATAGTGAAAAGCTGAAAGCTTTTCCTCTGATATCAAGAACAAGACAAGGATGTCCACTCTTGCCACTTTTATTCAACATAGTACTGGAGTTCCTAGGCATGGAAATCAGACAAGATAAAGAGATAAAATCATTCAATTTGGTAAGGTTTAAATGTTACTATTTGCAGATGACATGATTTTATATATAGGAAACCCTGAAGAATCCACCAAAAAAACCATTAGAACAAATAACTTGATTCAGAAAAGTTGCAGTATACAAAACTAATACACAGAAACCTGTTGTGTTCCTATAGAGTAAAAAGAAACTAGAAGAAAGAGAAATGAGGAAAACAATTCCCACAGTTGCATCAAAAAGAATAAAATACTTAGGAATCAACCTAACTAAGGAGGTGAAAGACCTGTACTCTGAAAACTATAAGACACTCATGAGAGAAATTAAAGAAGACACCAATAAATTGAAATCTGTTCCATACTCATGGATAGGAAGAATTAATATCGTCGAAATGGCCATCCTGCCCAAAGCAATTTACAGATTCAATGCAATCCCTTTCAAAATAACAATGGCATTTCTCAATGAACTAGAATAAATAGTTCTAAAATTCATATGGAACCACAAAAGACCCTGAATAGCCAAAGCAATCCTGAGAAAGAAGAACAAAGAAGAAAAATTACGCCTCCTGACTTCAAGCTCTACTACAAAACTACAGTAATCAAAATAGTATGGTACTGGCATGAAAACAGACCCATAGGTCAATGGAACATAATAGAGAGCTCAGATATAAACCCACACATGTATGGCCAATTAATATATGATAGAGGAGCCATGAATATACAATGGGAAAAAGACAATTTCTTCAAAGACTGGTGTTGGGAAAATTGGACAGCTACATGTAAGAGATTGAAACTGGATTACTGTCTAACTGCATACATAAAAGTAAATGAAGTGGATAAAAAGCCTGAATGTAAGACATGAAACCATAAAACTCTTAGAAGAAAACAGGCAAAAATCTCTTGAACATAAATGAGCAATTTTTTCGTGGACACATCTCCTCAGGCAGGGGAAACAAAATAAAAATGAATGAGTGGGACTACATCAAGTTAAAAATCTTCTGTACAGCAAAGGACACCACCAGCAGAACAAAAAGGCAACCTACAGTGTGGGAGAATATATTTGTAATGTAAATGATTTATCCAATAAGGGGTTAACATCCAAAGTATATAAAGAACTCATAAGCCTCAACAACAAAAAACAAATAGCCCAATTAAAAAATGGGCAGAGGATATGAACAGACACTTCTCCAAAGAAGAAATTCAGATGGCCAACAGGCACTTGAAAAGATGCTGCACATTGCTAATCATCAGAGAAATGCAAATCAAAACCACAATGAGATATCACCTCACACAAGCCAGAATGGCCACTATTCAAAAGGCAAGAAGTCAGTAACAAGTGGTGGCAAGGATGTGGAGAAAAGGGAACCCTCCTACACTGTTGCTGGACTGTAAATTAGTTCAACCATTGTGGAAAGCAATATGGAGGTTCCTAAAAAAACTAAAAATAGAAGTATCATTTGAGTCAGTAATTCCACTTCTTGGAATTTACCCAAAGAACAAAATCCCTGAATCAAAAAGATATATGCACCCCTATATTTATTGTCACATTATTTATAATAGCCAAAATATGGAAGCAACCTAAGTGTCCATTAATAGATGAATGGATTAACAAGAGGTGGTACATATACACAATGGAATATTATTCAGCCATAAAAAAAGAAATCCTGCCATTTGTATCAGTGTGGATGAACCTAGAAGGTATTATGCTAAGTGAAATAAGCCAGGCAGAGAAAGATGAATACCATGTGATTTCACTTATTTGTGGAATATAAAAACAAAACAAGACAAAACAAAACAAAATGAACAAAATAGCAGTAGACTTATGGACACTAAGAAGTGACTCGTGGTTACTATGGGGGAGGGTTTGGGTGAATGGGTTAGGGGGGCAAAGAGGATAAAGGGGCACAAAAATTCTCAATTATAATATAAGTTGGTCTCAGGGATGGTAGTACAGCATGGAGAATATAGCCAATGATTCTGTAACATCTTCCCATGTTGACAGATAGTAGCTGACTAGTGGGGTTGAGGATTTAATAATGTGGGTAACTGGTAAACCACTGTGTTGTGTACTTAAAACCAAGATATGATGATACGATTGTACATGAACTATAATTTAAAAAAGAAAAGAAAATGGTCATCTCATAGATACAAAAACCTATTTGACAAAATCCCAAATCATTCCTGCTAACAACTCTCAGCCAACTAGGAACAGAAAGGAAGTTACCCAGCCTGATAAAGGGCATCTATGAGAAACCTACAGATTCCATTATAGTGGTGAAAAACCGAATGCTTTTCCTCCAAGATCAGGAAAAGATAAGGTTGTCTACTCCTATCATGTCATTCAACACTGTTCTGGAGGTTCTGCCTCGTGCAAAAAGGCCAGGTAAAGTGAGAAAGGCATCCAGATAGTAAAGGAAGAAAGAAAACTGTCTTTGCAACTAATGTGACATGTGTGTTAAAAATCCTGTGAAATCTGTCATAAAAGCACTGTAACTAGTGAGTTCAGCAAGATGGCAGGATACAAGCCTGATATACAAATATCAACTGTATTTCTATTTACCAGCAACAAAATATTGAAAATTGACATTTTAAGTACTGTTTATGATAGATTAAAAAACTCAAAATACTTAAGCTAAATCTGAGGAAAAAAGATGGGCAAGAGCATTACATGGAAAATTATAAAACACTGTGGAGAGAAATATTAAACATGTAAATAAATGTTCATGGACCAGAAAACTCAATATTGTTAGGATGTCAGTTCTCCTAAATTAATCTATAGTTTATAGAGATTGACAAGCTGGTTCTAACATTTATTGCAGAATGCAAAGGAATTACCACAAACCTACTTTGAAAGGTAGAGAAAAGGAGTTATTACAGTTCCTGTCTTCAAGACTTATTTTAAAGCTACAGTAATCAAGAAAGTGGGATGTTGAAATCAAGATAGGCAAAGAGGTCAACGGAGTACAATAGAGGGTCAGAAATAGAGCCACATGTAATGCTCAGTTGATTTTTTTTTTTTTTTTTTTTTAGGAGAGCAAGGTACAGGCTTTTATTTAGAGATGCAGTGAAAGGATAGAGCTCCCGGCTCATGCCAGGAGGGGACAGGAGAGTCCATAGTGGTGCGCTGTCTAGGGGGTTTTATAAACACTTGAGGATTTTTCGAGAACATGAAGAAAACTTAGGGGTGTGGACTTGTTAACTGGTCCCTGACTATTTAGAATTAACTTAACACAAGTAACTTCCTCTGATAATTTCTCTCTGAGATACCAGCATCTTGGTCTGGGGGCATATGAAACAAGGCCACCTTTCCAGCCCCCAAGGTGGGCTGAGGTATTGTTTGCTAAAGAGTAAGTTAAGAATTTCTAACGTCTTAACTTCTTGGGTATTAAAATGCAATCTTATCTTTAAGGTGGAATCCTTCCTGCCTTTTACTGTGTTGCTTATGCCTGGGCTTACTTGCGAAATTAGTTGCCCAGTTTGCTAAATCACTTCATCAGATCTGAAGGAGGAAAGACAGCACATAGGCCTGGGCCTTTTAATATGCTAAAGTGAACCTTACACATGATTATAAATGGTTAGCATTAACATGTGCTACTCTTCTTTATCTGGGGAACATTAACTGACTTTACTGAAGAATGATTCTAGAGCTCAATGTCTAAGATAGTTTTAGCAGGGGGGGTTTCCTTGCATGTAGTTACATTGTTCTGACTTCAAATATCCCGCCCTGCCCCCTCGGGAGGCCCTTACCCTACTCTGACTACACCCACTGTCCCTGTCTCATTCCCCCCTCTACAGATAGAATCCCTAGCTGCTGCTAGGGAGAGGGGGTGATGACCGCTCTGGCTGCTTCATGCTGAGAGGGGGCGCAGTAAGGGGTGCAGCTAGGTTTCCATCAGTCATTTGAAAGGGCCTCTGAAGATGGGCAGTTTTATTCCAGGTTCTATCTCCATTTGCAGTTTTGTGGCTTCTAGGCAAGATAGAGCAAACTGTGTTACTAGGTTAAGTAGCAATATCTGGAGTTGGGTTTTCCATTCTGGAAGGACAAACTTGATGAGAGTAAGAATGTATGGTTGAATATGAGAACTAGAAATAGTAAACTTTAACTATGATAGGAGAAAACTAAAACATCTAGAGAATCATAGCCAGATATTTTGAAGAAGCTAGAATTCTGGATCTAGTTTATGTATCAATGACTAGTATTAGGATTTAGTATCGATAAGGCTGCATTATTGAAACAATACTTTTCTCTAAAATCACCCTCATTTTTATTAGAAGTAACCAGGCTAAGAAAATAATTAACACTTGGCTTTATTATTTGCATAAGTGCAGCAAGAAGAGCAATTGATTACATAGGCTCCTTTAAATATGCTTTGCTGGAACTTTTTGTAAGGAATTTCAGATTGAACTTTTAAAGGCCTCTTGAGGCCAGACAGCCAAGCCAGACTTGCCATCAGGTTTTCCCTGCAGTACCTGTACATTTGGGTGAATTCCTCTCTTCTCGAGGTCCCTAAGACATCATGAGGTTCCTGCACCTGCCAGGTAGTGACCTTCCTTACTCACCTGGTAAGGCTGCTGGGAACCCTGTAAGCAAGGTACTAGGCCAGTTCTTCCAAGGGGCTTTGTTGGCTTTATAAAGTCAACCTTAGTTCCTTAAAGCTGTTCATATCTGAGTTTATGCACGTGTCTCTCAGGTATGACATTCCAGTCAAAGCCTTGGTAGTATAACCTGTGTTTTTAATTGGTCCTCTTACAAGGAAAGTAGATTCTTATTGAACTTATGCAAATAAACATACTGCCATGAAATATAAAAATACTGAAAGCTTTTAAATTCTTGAGGGGTCAGGTAGAAAGATAAATGTTTCAATTCTGCTTATAAAGGTATTGTCATTCATGAAACTGTAGTCAGCTTAAGAGAAAAAGCTTAAAATACTTTATCAGCAACATTTGAAACAGAAAGCCATAAAATCATCTTTTTTAGTTTACTTAATCTTATGTAACCAATACCTGTTCTGCTGAAATCTAGTTCTTTACTAGTTTAGGAGTAATAAAACAGTGACTATAAATGACAAAAGACTTACAAATGACAGTGGTTAAAGATCTGATGAGAGCTTACTGTAAGACAGTTGACATAAGGAAATTTGGATATTTCTGTAACACAAAACATTCAGTAACAAAGTTTAGCATCATTCCCTTTGACAGTGCTTTCCAGGTAATAATATATCAGATAAATAAGCCAAATTAGCCAAATACTTTCTTCAATGAGAAAAAGTTCCTCTGACATGTTCCAGGGGCCCTCTGGAAAATATCAGAGTTAACTAGAGGTAAAGTACCTTTTTGAATTTGATTTTTTTTTTGGCACTTTGCTTAAATAGGATTATAGGTTGCCATGAAGCAATACTTATCCATTTAACCAGACAATGACAACAAAATACCTCAAAGGCAAATAAAGAAGGTTACACAGTTGTTAGCAAACTTTACCTTTTAGTCCTTTTAATATTAAGATCTCATTTTCTTAAATACTCCGACAAATTACTGAGACTTTAAGCATGAGAAACTGCTTTGATAGAACAGAGAACCCTTTGCAATCTTTCAATATTAAGAGCAGACTAACAGTTAAAACATTGTCCTTTGAACTGAAAACAAAATTCTAATTTTGCTGTGTACTTGATACTGAGACTCATTTGCTTTAATTTTATATAGCATGATCATATTAAATTCTTCCAAAACTTTCTACAACCTTCTTCTTATATTTAGAGTTCTCTCTCTAAATAAACAGCTGTACTTTAGAACAAAGTTACTTTCTATTATCAAAAGACACATTCTTTAGCATGCAGAAATGTTTTCTTTATTACTTTAAGTAGTTTTAATTAGAACTTAAAACCATTAGGTACCTTAATTTTTAGTGAACACTGAGAAGCAGGCTATTATAAACTGTTACACTAGCATTCTTTAGATTGACAAATTTATGAACATTGTATAATTCTGTAACCATGAGCTATACAGCACAATCTCTCACTAAGCACAAAGTATATCTTCTTAACTTAGCAAAACTTTAAGATTTTAGGTTACCACAAAGATTCTCAGGCTGTAGGTAGGTATACACACTGTAACACACAATTATTAAGTTCACTTGCTACATTTAGTTTACTCATTCTTAACAACTATGCTAGAATACTTACAAAACCTTTACTGAATATTAGACAAAGTCAAGCCTCTAAGCATTTTGTTCTTGAAAGATTTAGCAGGTAACATCAACTTAAATGACTTTAGGTAAACTTAGGCAACTGATAACTATAAGGACACGTCTGTTTCAGTTCAACTTAAATTAGCATTAATGCTTAATATTTTCCATTAGAATTCTCTGGAAGTTTTAGAATGCCCAATTTTCACAAGCACTTATCTTTAAATCAATTCCATTAATATCATCTGTAGTTAGAAAAATCTTTCATCTACAAGCTTAGACACAAAAACATACAGACTGATACATAATGACTACAGTTAGCAACACTCTTCATAAAAAGAACATATACACAGACAGACTGACACAGAGACTTGAGTGACTGATATCTTATGCCTTTCCTTTTAGCTTATTTGACTAAAAGTATCTCAGTTTTCAAGAATACACTCTACAGGCAAGCAGTTTATATAACTGGGTTAAGGTTTAGATAGCCCCAGACTAACAGGGCCGATGAAGGCTCTGAACTGATAGGGACTGTGTGTCTCTCCAGGTGGCTGGAAATGAAATTCAATCACAGTTCTAGCTCGTCGTTTAAAGCCAGGCTGTATTGCAGAAGATACATTTCTTCTGTTTCAGGGAGTCTAGTTTAAAAACCTCTCAATTTTTTAAGATAATGAACCCAATAAGTAGAATAGATTTCTACCAAAATAATTTACAAAACTAGTTCCATATTGTAGTAGTTCACGGGACTTTTGACTATTTTCTTTCTTGCATTAAAATAAATTTAGCTGTATAACATTATTATGTTGCATATTTCTCTCAGGGGCCAAGCCTCTCCATCAGAGAGTTTGCATTGAGGCCAGGCTTGTGTGCAAAAGATAAAGTACTTTTTCCTTTTCAGGGTCTGGGGATCAAAATTGCTCCCAGTTCCTCAGAATGCATGCCAGAGGCGTGTCTGGCTTTAGCCTTGAAGAGGATGCTCCCATCTTGCGGTGGTGAGCATCAGATTCCATCAAATTGATGAAGTTAGAAGGGAGTCAGGAACACCCCCTGCCTCACTGAGGCCAGGACAGCCTCCAAAGTTATCCCGGATGAGCCCCCAAAGATGATGCCGGGGTTCTTGTTCACAGAGCCGAAGAATGAGCTTCACAAACACTCAAGGTAGGAGAGCAGGGTACGGGGTACAGGCTTTTATTTAGAGATACAGTGAAAGGACAGAGCTCCCGGCTCATGCCAGGAGGGGACAAGAGAGTCCTCAGTTGATTTTTTTAAAGAAAATACAAATACAATTCAGTTGAGAAAGATGGCCATTTCAACAAATGGTGTTGGAACCACTGATTATTGAATTACAAAATTTGATATGGGTCCATTCTTCCCACTGTAGGCAAAAATATACTCAAAGTGGATCACTGATTAATAGTAATACCTATAGCTCTAAAATTTTTAGAAGAAAACATGGGAGGAAATCTCTGTAACCTTGGGGAGAGGTAAAAGTTCCTTAAACAGCAAACATGATCAAAGAGAAAAAAATTGGTTAAGTGGACTTCCTCAAAATTAAGAATGTCTGCTCTTCAAAAAACACTATGAAAAAAAGAACAAAATGATAGCCACATAGCAAGGAGAAAATAAATCACTGATAAAGAACATGCATCCAAAATATATAAAGAGCTCTCAAGAAACAACAAGAAAACAAACCTGATTAAAAATGTGCAAAATATTTGAATAGACATTTCATCAGAAAAGTTACACAGATGGCAAACAGGCACAAGAAAAGATGTCCAGTATCATTAGCCATTCAGGAAATGAAAATTGAAACCCCAATGAGATACCAGTATACAGGTAGTATACACCTACCTGAATGGCTAAAATTGAAGACTGATGATACTAAATACAGCAAGGATGCAGGGCAAGTGGTGCTTCCATACATTGCTAGTGGGAATGTATAATAGCTCAACCACTTTGGGAAAAAATCTGGCAGTTTCTCAAAAAGCTAAACATGAACTTACCATATTACTTTGCCAATCCACTCCAAGGTATTTCTCCCACAAAAGTGAAAGCACATATCCACACAAAGACTTGCATGAAAATTTTCACACCAGCTTTATTTATAATAGGCCCAAAGCATAAACAACCCAAATGTCCACCAGCAGGTGCAATGGACATACTAGTTTTTTATTGCTGTGTAACAAATACCCCAAACTTAGTTTATAATTGCCATAAACCTAAATAAACATAAACTTATTATCTCCCAGTTTCTGTGAGTCAGGATTCTGGAATATTTGGGTGAGCTCCTCTCCTCAGGGACTCACCAGGATGAAATCAGGGTGTCAGTAGTGACCGCCTCCTCATCTGAACCTCGGGATCCTTTTCCAACCTCAGTGCTTGGCAGAAGTCTGTTCCTTGCAGCTGTAGGGTGAAGCCCTCAGCTCAAAGAGACCACCCATCTCCCAAACATCATGGAAATTTGCTTCTTTAAGACCAAGAGAATATTTCTCAGGCTTCAAATCTGATTTCAGGAAAGATCCAGTCCCTCCATTAGGGTTCACCTGATTTGGTCAGGCCCACCCAGAATAATCTCCCTTTTCATTAACTAAGTCAACTGCCCAGTCACCTTAATAACATCTTCAAAATCCCTCCTTCCATATAATGTAAACTAATAACCTAAAATCTCATCATATTTGGAAGTCCCTCTCACACTCAATGGGAGAGCATTATCCAGCACATGTGCAATGGAGGCAGGAATCCTGGGGGCCATCACAAACAAATTATGGTATGTCCATACAACAGGACTCCTGCTCAGCAGTGAGGGGAAGAAGCTGTTGAAGCTTTACACACAATGTGGATATGCTTTAAAATAATTGTGCTGAGTGAAAGTAGCTGGATAGATTTATTATTTTGATTGTGGTGATGGTTTTGTAAGTGTTTACATATGTCATGAGTGTTTACTGTATATCAATGAGGCAGATATTTGAAAAGGAAGTTGATAAAACCTGATACTTGATGCAGTTATTGGAAAATAAATTTGAGTATGTTTTTCAACTTTTCAACTGTAATTTTTATGAAAATTTCAATACAGATCAATTATTTCTGGTGAATATTTAACATTCAAACTGAGATGTGCTGTAAGCACAAAATGCACATCTGATTTTGAAAACAGTATGAAAAAAAGAATGTAAAATAGATCCTTGGTAACTTTTACATTGATTACAGGTTGGAATGATACTATTTTGAGTCAATTGGGTTAAGTAAAATATACTAATCTTAATTTCACCTTTTTTAATATGTCTGGGCTACAAGGAAATTTCGAATTACTCACACTGTCCCATGATATTTCTCCTGGACAGAGCTGCTCTAGATCAAACTGCCAGCCAGGGAAGGATGGGGGATAGACCACCAAGTTCAATGACACCAGAAGGGAACAAACAGCCAAATCCAGAACCTGGGGCACTCTACAGGCAAATATGTCCCTATTTCTCTCACCAATCTGGAATAAAGACCACAAAACAGAACAAAACAAACGAGAAGAAGGACCAGTATAGAATAAAAGAGGCCTAGAGTTATAAAATTGAATGCAGTGTGCGGAACTTGTTTAGATCCTGATTCAAATGAACCAACTATAAAAAGAAATTTTTGAAGTAATGGGGGCATCTGGTTATGGGCTGGGTACTAGACAATAGTAAGAAATCATTAATTTCATTAGGTGTATCAGTACCATGGTGCTCACACAAATAACACCCCTAGAAGTTCAGAGATTCAACATATCAGGGTCATGACAGGGTATCCCGGATTTACGTAAGACCCTGGCAGGGTGGGAGCACAGATAAAGGGGGGTGGGCTGTGAGCGGATAGCCTAGAAGCTGGGAGACAGGTCTATGATGGTGGTCTGTGTTCATCCTATTTTTATTTTTATATGTTCACATTTTTGAAATTTTCCATTAGAATTTTTTTTTTTAAAAAAGAGGAAAATCTGCGACTTTCTCCCTAAACTCCACAGGGCCTGGCGTCCTGTGACCTTGGGCTGCCCTCCCTGTCTGAGCGGGGGATGAATATGGCAGCAGGAAGGGACACAGGGCTTCCTCATTAAGATGAGTGGTAACACTGCTGGTCACGTTTATTATATGCCAGATACATCTGTCACCGACTCCACTCATGAAACTGGTTACAGTACAATAGATTAATTTGTCCTTCCTCCTTTCACTCCCTATTTGCAAAATATAAGGACATTTTCCCTTCCTGGCAAACATTTCAGAACTGCAACATGCAGACACTTAAAACCCTTTTCATCATCCAAAGTGCTAATATAATTTGGCTGCGTTCACGCAGAAACATCTGTTTTCAAACCGCAGGCCACTGGGGGCCTGCCTGCAATTCACATCCAGGGAGCAGCTGTCATACACTCTGTTGTCTCAGGGTCTGTAACCCTTTCCACAATCCCCCTTGCTCGCGTTCACACAAACAACCCAGTACTCTACCTTTGTTCTGAAGGGGTGTGTCAGAACCACTGAGCTGGGGGTCCCTGGGGTGGTCAGGACATGAACCCAGGAAACAGCTGACTAAGAAAGCCCGGAGCCCTCCTGCGTCTCCCACACCTCGCTTCCAGCCTGTGTGCAGGTGGCGGGGATAGCGGCCCAGGATCTGTCCGTGAGCCACCCACAGCTGGGGCACAAGAGAGCAGGCACTGAGCTGCTGGGGTCTCTTGTGCTGGGGGCCTGGGCTCTTGCTCCTGCCTCTCCTCCTTGCTGACCACCCACTTTTTGCCTGACTCTTGTTTGACCTTCCAGAGCAGCATGACCTATCCTTCGGGGAGCCTCCGACTGCGGCCCTTCCCCACCCAGGCGTGTCCTTGGGGACACTCCAGCCCCGTGCCAGGGCTCACCACAGAGAGGTACTTTGGTGGCCATGTGGTCTCCCCAGTGGGAAATGTGTCCCCAGGGTATAGTTCAACAGGAGGACTATGGGATGAAAATAGCAGGAGTCCTTTTAACATGTTAGCATTCACTGAAAGGAATTTGCTAAGGAATGTTTGTTCCCTAAAAAGGTTACCTGTAACACATGAGTTATGAAGCATTGTAACAAATTAGAAGCCTGGAGGTCTTCCACCCAGTGCAGCTGGGGATCTTTCCTTTTTCACCTGTGCCATCCTCCCTACCCACCCCACTCTCATCATTCCCACTATCTGGAATTTAAAAAGAATTCATTATAAAAATGTATCAAACTCATACAACAATACCAAAAACAATGTGATTAAAAAATGGACAAAGGATCTGAATAGACATTTTTCCAAAGAAGACATACAGACAGCCAACAGGCACATGAGAGAAAAGACGCTCCCCATTGCTAATCATCAGGGAAATGCAAATCAAAACCACAATGAGATATCACCTCACACCAGTCAGAATGGCCACCATCCAAAAGACAAAGAACAAGACACATCCTTGGCAAGGATGTAGGAGCCCTCCTACACTGTTGGTGGGAATGTGAATTGGTGCAGCTACTGTGGAAACAGTATGGACGTTTCTCAAAAAATTGAAAACAGAAATACCATATGATCCAGAAATATCACTTCTGGCTATTTATCTGAAGGAAACAAAAACACTAATTTGAAAAGATATCTGTACCCCCATGTTCACTGAAGTATTATTCACAGTAGCCAAGACCTGGAAGCAACCTAAGGGTCATGAAGAGATGAGTGCATAAATAAAATTACACACACACACACACACACACACACACACACACACAGGAATACTATCCAGTAATGAAAAAAAAAAACAAAACAAACACATAGAGCTCACAGATACAGAGGACAGACTGGTGGTTGCCAGAGGTGGGGGCCAGGGTGGGTGAAATGGGTGAAGGGGGTCAAAAAGGACAAAGTTCCAGCTATATAGTAAACAAGTCCTGGGGTTGGAACGTGCAGCATGGTGACTGTAGTTGATAATACTGTATTGTACATTTGAAAGCTGCTAAAACACTAGATATTAGAAGAAAAAAGAATTTTATCTCAGCAATGTGTCCCGAAACAACATATTGTATACTTTGCTTGCTTTTAAGATTTATACAAAAATAGTATCATTCTGTATACAGTGCCCTGTGATTTTTTTCACTTAACATGATGTTCCTAAGCGTCTGCTTCCTGATGGCCCACTGTGTGCATGTCCCACAATTTCTCTTTCTGGTTTCCTGCCAGTGCAACTTAGGCTGATTCCCGGGGGGCTCTGGAGCCCACCTAGAGCAGGGCCCTGGGTGCACATGCACACATGGTTCTCTGGGGACCTGCAAAGGATACGCTGCAAATATTCAACTTGACCACATAATTCTCGATTGTTTTGCAAACTAGTTGTTCCAATTTACACCCCCAGGCATGGATTAGAAGGGTTCCTGTTGACCCCTATCATGCCCAGCATTTGTCATTTTCACACATGTTCATGTTTGCTGATGGAATGAGTGTGCAAGGGTGTCTCCTCCTCACATGTTTGATAGAATTCACCAGGAAAGCCACGTGGGTCCAGCATTTTCTTTCTGGGCAAGTTTCTCATTATAAATTCAATTTTTTTACCAGAAATACCATTGTTCAGATTTTCTGTTTCTTCTTGTGTCAATTCTGGTAAGTTATGTCATGACATTTGTCCATTTTACCAGATGTATTTGTTTAAAATTCTTCATAAACATCCCTTGTTATCCTTTTAGTATGTGTAGGATATTGGTAACTTGTGTTTTCTCCTAGTCAGCCTCACCAGGAATTTCATTTTATTCTTTTCAAAGGGTTTTTTCTTGATTATTTTGTTTCTTGTTTTATTCATTTCCATTCTCATGAGATAATGTTTATGAGCAACTGGTAACAGTAAGCACTCAGAGAGGCTCCTGGCTGAGCCCAGCTCAGGCCTGAAATGGACAACTGCTTCTAGCATGACTCCTGGTGATCAGATGGATGGACAGATGCACAGCTGAGCAGAGTGGAGGCCCCACAAAGACAGGAGAGGGCAGGCCATGCCTCTAAAAATAGCCCGGCCCTTAAACGTATCAGACTACAAACAGCACAGATGGAGCTCCAAGCCCCACGCTGGCTGAGTGACTCTATGAAGTCCCCTTATGCCCCTGAACCTCTGTTTTCTTTTTCTCATTTATAACGTAGATGGAAGCTGCTGTGAGAATTACCTAAGATCACAGATGCACAGGTGCTGGCCCCATGCGGGGGCTGAACCATCAAAGAGAGAAGTGGTCACTTTATTATAATTATTATTTAGCCAGACTGGCACTTTTGAATGCTGTCTGGATTTAAAAACAAACAAATGAACAATTTACTGACCAAATGGGTCAAGTAAATATTGACTCTGCAGGGGCAATATTTACCTGATTCCAAGAGGCTGTGCTCCTGGCCCTGGGTGAGATCGGTGGCAGCGAAGCAGGAATTCACTGATTAGGATGATCTCTAGTGAGGAGAGAAAGGCCTTTAACTGGCAACACTGGAGCCTGTGTTAGCTTTACTCAAAAATAATAAAACTGAGCTGCCACACTCCAAATCACGGGCTTTTCACAGGTGAGACCCTAGGACTCTTCCTGGGCAGGTTTCCAAGGCTTGGTAGTTTGGGGTGTGCTTGGTGGCAGTGCCCGGGGAGCCAGGCTCTAAGGAACCTATGGAGGTAGACGTGACAGGCAGGAGAGGGCTCCTTTCTGCAGGCGGGGGCCCCTGGGAGCTCTGCCGGGCAAAGGAGGGTCAGGAACTGCTCTTGTTATCAGCACCGAATGTGAGGGACATACGCTGGGTCCCCAGGAAGGGAAGGAGCACACGTACTGTGCACCAGACACGGGTCCCATTTGGTGGCTGAAACTCAGAGTGATCCTGGGGGCCTCAGAGCTGCCACCCGGTGAGGAAGCCGGGGCTCCCAGCCTCAGTGACCTGGGGTGACTCTGGGGTGACTCTGGTTCCCTGAGGAATCTTGTGGGGGGGCTTGCATGCAACAGGCATGGTGGGCTTCTCTGCTGAGAGGGAAGCCCCAGAGGCACAGCTGGGTGCTCAGGGCCAGACCCAGAGGCTGCACAGTAGGACGTGGCCCCCTTGGAGGGCAGAGTGACAGTGACAGCAAGGGGACCAGGAGGGATGCCTGAAGGGTGGGAAGGGAAACTGAGGTTGGAGCCCAAAGGTACCACAGACACCCTGGCAGAGGCTTCAGCCCCAGGGCCCCCCGTCTCTCCTCCCAGCACCTGCTCCCCACCCGAGGCTGGCAGATGCCTGCCCCCAGAAGCGCACAGCATGGGCAGGGGGCGGTGCTGGGCTCTCCTCCTGGACACGCAGCACGGTCTGTAATTTTAAAACAACTTCAGACCAAAACACTTAGCCTGAATTGAGTTTTGAGGAAATCACCCAACAATTCCAGGTTATGGGAGAAAATGGATATGAGCCTTCAAAACATTGCCAGGATGAACAAAAACCGTGGAGGGACTGTGTAGATTAAGACTCTCATGGGGGACTCTCTTGTCCCCTCCTGGCCTGAGCCAGGAGCGCTGTCCTTTTGCTTTATATCTAAATAAAAGCCTCTGCCTTGCTCTCCTAAAAAAAAAAAAAAAAAAAGACTCATGAATACATCAACCCTGTGCAATGCTGGATCACTGATTGGCTCACTGATGTAAAAGTAAGGCCCAAAGGAGATGGCTGGGGCAGCTGGCCCACGTGGACTAGGACTGTGTATGAGGAAAGCTTTTGCGTTGATGAGTTTCCTGAGCGTGGAACATGAATGGAGGTTTTGCAGGATGTCCTTGATCCAGGGAGATGCTGGCTTACTAGGGGGAGGGCATGATTCTGGCAACTGACTCCTAGATGCTCAGCAGAAGGGAAGCACCCACTGCGGGATGTTGACGAGTGGTGGGTTTAGGCGAAGAGCAAACCAGTCTGTACGGCGCTTTCCAGGTACAACGTTTGGGGACATGTCCAGGCCCTATGAGGCCCTACGTTTGCCGCCTAAACGCAAACCTCCCCAGAGAGCTCGACTGAGAACGAGTGAAACAACCCAGACCAGGCCCGGAGCACGGAAACTGAAGGAGACAACAGGGCCTTCCCCACGGCCCCCGGCACAGCAGGGTCAGCAGAGCCCGGGGACAAGGGGCGGGCAGGTGGAGCCAAGAACCTGGACAAACTAGCACCGTAAGGAGAAAGTCCCACCCGCGTGGGGAAATTCTGAGAGCAGGTCTGAGACCAGGGGAGCCGGAGCACAGGACTCCTGGGAATTGAAAGGGCCGGAAAGCATGCGGGCCAGGGGCGGCTGGCTCAGAAAGGCCTGGCATCTGGGGCACATGGCTCAGAAGTGGAGGCCGTTAGAGGGATGGTGGTAATTGAATAAGAAGTAGCCTGAATCCCAGGATTCATAGTAACAAAGTGAATGTAAACTTAGAAGACACATAACCATTCCCAAGAGTATCCAAGTAAGGAGGCTGCACTTCTCTCAACTAACAGAAGAGGGCACTCTTGAACTAAGAAACCTGACGTTACCCATATCCCCAACTCCTGCCTGCTTTTGTCTAGTATTACTAGTCCCCACAAACATAAAGACGTGTCTTAGATAACAGAAGGTAATAGACTGTATCCACATAAAGCCAATATGAGGCTGAGTCATTCTCAAAACCACTGTACAGAGGAACAAAGTAACACACCAGCCCAATTTGCATTGCCTGAAGAAAGCATTCTGAGACATGAGAAAAAACACCTCAAGTACAAACTTGAAAACTCAGAACAGAAACAGACACATGCAAAAAAACAAACCAAAAACCCACAGATAACATGAAACTGGAGTTGTTTAAACTCAAGAAAGAACATGAAAAAGACAAAATCATTTCAGAGATGAACACTAAGTTAGAAGCCTGCTCAGGGAAAATAAACTTGACTGGAAGTTGCATAGTGCTCATTGAGGAAATGAATGAAAACCACAAAACAAAATGAAATAAAGACAATACTAAAGAGTATCACAGAGAAAGTGATAGACTTATAAGGTAGGCAAAAAAGATCTAGCATATAGACATAATATTGGGAGGAAAACATTTAAAATTTATCCAAAAATACTTTCTGGAAATAAGACTTGAGTCTGCATATTCAAAGGGCCACCCATGTACCTGAGGAAATTGATACTGAATAGTTAACTCCCAGATACTTCCTAGTAAAATGATTAGACCTTAAAGGTAAAGAATAAAAAGGTCCTTTTGAGCTCCAGGAAAATTGATCAAGTCCCTCATAAAGGGAAGAAACACATGTTTGTATCAGACTTCATGACAACACTTAAGCAATGCAACCCAGCACAACATTTAACACATTCAAGGAAAGAAAGCATGAGTTAGTATTTTATAACCAGCCAAGCTATCCTTCAGATATTAAGGGTATACAATTTCAACATGAAAGAAATCAGGGAAAGCTGTAGTCAGGAGCCTTCTTGAAAAATCCATCAGAAGCTAAACTTTTTCAAACCAAGGGCTGGCTGGGGAAAATTTAGCAAAAATAAATATTAGCAAACAGAATACAACACCAATTTGGTGGACAGACTCTAGGGCACTAATGATCCCTTTCTCCTGATATCCATTCCCTTGAATGTGGATGGAACCCTTGACTTTCCTCTATCAGAAGAGCATGGCAACGGTGGTGGGCTGTTACTCCCATGATTCTGTTATGTGAGACTCCATGCAGCAGATTTACTCTGGATGCTCTTTGCTGGCCTTATGGAGCAAAAGTCCATGTTGAGGAAGCCCACATGGCAAGAAATTACAGGTGTTTCCTAGGAACTGCAGGTGGCCTCCAGAAGCTGAGGGCAGATTCCAACCAGCCACCAGCAAAACACTTCAGATCTCAGTCCTACAACCACAGAGCACTGAGTGCTGCCAATAACCACTGAGTGGAAAGGGAACCCATTCCAAGCTGAGGCTCTAGAGGAGGACCCAGTCCTACAAACACCAGCAAGGACCCAGCTAAGCCATTCCCAGACTTGAGACCCACAGAAACTAAGAGATAATAAATGTGTGTTGTTTTAAGCCACTCTGTTTATGATAACTTGTTACACAGCAGTAGATAGCTAATACAACCATATTAAAATGTATACAATGCCCAGGTGGTTTCTATTTCAGGAATGCAAGGATGGCTTAATGTTCACATTAATAAGCCTCATTGATTGCCTCACCCTCACTTTGGACCTGATATTAAGAAATCCATTAATATGATTCATCTTATTAGAGAACTAAGGAGAAATAACATATAATTATCTCCCTCTATGTCTTCAACAAAAATCAATACTCATTCCTAATTTTAAAAAACTGCCAAATAAAATAGAAATTAGTGGATACTCCCTTAACTATATGTATATGTGTGTGTGCATGTGTGTGTGTGCGTGTGTGTGTGTGTGTGTGTGTGTGTGTGTGTGTGTATCTCCCCATCCTAAAGTTAACGTCTTTCTTAATGGGAGAAGAACTAGAGGCATTTTTGCTAAGGTCAGGAGCAAGGTAAGGATAGCAATAATATCCAATATTTAATATTGAATTGGAGGTATTTACCCAACTTAATTAGATAATAAGAAGCAACTAGATGCTAAAAATCAGGAAGAAATAAAACTATTTCATTTTGCAGATGACAGAATACCTGAACTATCTAAAAGAATCAAGTGATAAAACAAAATAGATTTAGTGAGGCAGATAGGTATAAAACAACAAACACACAAACAAAAACTAGTTATAAGATATAATAGAAGAAAAAAACAATTATAATAGCAAAAAACAAGGCAAAGTGCTCATGAATAAACTTAACAAGAAATGTGAGGAAAACTTCAAAATGCTCCTGAAAGTAGTCTCGAACACATAGAAAGACACTCCTGGTTTTGGGTAAGATGACTCAGCTTCATAATGATGTCAATTATCCTGAAGTTAATACGTAAATTTAATATGATCCCAACAAAAGATACCAGCAACATGCTGGAATAGCTAGGAATCCTCTGGAATAAAAAGCAGTAGCAGGAGGATTAGCCCCACCAGGTATCCAGATATCCAAGCACAATAATGGGAGTTGAGTTCAGTCTTGCTCCTCTATTGCAATAGTTGTGGGTAAAGTCTTCATGGCCCTTCCCCCCTCCCCCCCAAACAAAATGATATTTTTATAATTCCCACTGTGTTTATGATAAAACAAACATGAAGAGACAACATGAAGAGACAGAACTATAAGAGAGACTCAAAAGCCCAGAAATAGGTCCAGCTGCATTTAGATGTCTAGTATATAATACAGGTGCTTTTTAGATCACTAGAGAAAAGATGGCCTCTTAAGTAAAGCATGTTGGATAGAGGGACAGAAATTTGGAAAAAGATTAAGATTCTTTAACTGAGTGTAAAACCAAACAAATCCTAGAAAACACGGGTAAATTCCACTATAACTGGGTGTGAGAAAAACCTTTCCAACTAGGATTCAAAATCTAGATGCTATAAAAGAAAAGAATGATTACATCAACCACATAGAAATGGAAAGCTTTTAATGGCAAAATGCATCATAGAAAAATTTTTTTAAAACTGTGAGAAATATCTGCAATATAACAAAGATAAACCATTAATCTTCTTAACAGGTGTTTTAAACAAACTTAAATCCAAGAAAAAAATCCAAAACCTATAGGAAATGGGCATGATATATGGACAGGCAATTCACAAAAGAAGATAATCAAATGACTCATGGACATATGAAAAGATGTCCCATTTCATTCATATTAATAGAAACATGAATTGATATGCACCAAAATATTTTTGCCCAGCTCTCAGAGCAGCGAGGCTATGGGGCAAACAGACACTATCAGACATGGCTGGTGGGTGTGCAAAATTTGGGAGAGGGGAATTTGGGAATAGCTAACAAAATAAATATGTATTCACTCCTACTTCTTAGAATTAAAAATACACCTCTACGAATACAAACAACATATACGTGAGGTTATCCATTACTCCCTTGTGTTTAATAACAAAGGCCTGGAAACAGCCACATGTCCATCCATAGGACACTAAGTGAATAAACCATGATACAGCCACTCATTGGAGTACTATGCAGCTGTAAAAAAGAATGAGGAAAATTTCCTTGGACTGGCAAGAGATATTTTTAATTGAGATAAGCAAGGGGCAAAAGAGCTGTGTGTGCTAACTTTGTGATAATGCATAAAGGGGATTGTGCAAAAGAAATGCAGGAAGAATTAACCAGAAATGATTTCAAATGGATACCCCTGGTGTGAGAACAAGGAGGAAGACACAGGGATGGGGTTGAGACTTCTCAGTGCAGCTTTTTAATAGTTTTCACCTTGGAACCATTAAATGTTTTACAGGTTCAAAAAATAAAATTATATCATAAAAACTAAAAAAAAAACAAAAAAATAAATCATGTGCAAACAGAAACAGATGAAGCTAACAGTGTGCTTCAGTATGCTTCATCGAATTGGTAACATACTCACACCAGGCTGACTGCCTCCCAAAGAAACCCTGAACTTGACCTAGTAAGTTTTGATTGGCAGTGGTTTGAATGTAGTGGTTCTGAAACTATTTTGGGTGTATTATAGGATCAAGCAAATGTCTACTTATATTGTTGTTTTGGGGGAACCAGTTCTTACTGTTGGAGAAGGGAGATGATAATATAAATATTTAGTTCAAAAAAAAGATTTCTTGACTCAGTCCACTGAGAAGGCCTAGAAGCAATGATGCCAAGTGGCAATGAGCACATCTAATGGCCAGTACTGGTTTCTAAAACCCACTCCTGGCTAAAAGGTGCCAAGGCTTCTTGGAGAAAAGGTTGACTCTAGGTCTGGGTCAAAGTACAGGTGAGAGCTGGACAATGCTCAAAGACTTATGGGGACATGTCAAAAGGATGAAAAACTCACTGAACACCCAGTCCAACCACCCAGTGGAATGCTGCCTGTTTCTGTGAACTCCCCGCAGGCGCCTCCTTGCTGCTGAGCACAGGAAGTGGGAGATTGGCAGCCAGGCACCAGGAGGCTGCAGGACACAGGGCAGTGCTTGAGCCCAATCCAGGCTCCCTGTCCACCACAGCTGGTCCCTCGAAGGAGACCCCGAGTGCTCAAAAATCCCTGGCAGACTCCAGCCGCCTCCTCCTCACTCCCTCTCCTGCCCCCCATCCTCCCCACCTCCCTCAGGGGCATCCTTACCATACTCAAACTGTGAACCCTCTGGGGGCTGCCCACTGTGCTTAGAGGAAAACCCAGCTCCCCTCACTGGCTCTGACCAGCTCCTCCTACCCGTCCCCAGCTTGCCTCAGGGCCTTTGCACCTGCCATTCCCTCAGACCTTAACCTTGGCTCTGCTCTTCCATTTACATCACAGCCTGAGAGGGTCACTGCTCTGGGACACCCTCCCTCACCAGGCTGAGGCTCTTACCCCCACCCAGTCTTCTTCCACCCCAACTACCCCGTCTTATTTTCCTCCTAGTCCTCTTATCCTCTGCAAGAACTTCGGCTTTTCCTCTGATTACTTGTTCAGCTTCTCTGTCCCACACCGGTTTGTAAGCACTTACTGGGCGGGGAGCAGATCGCTCGCAGTAGGCGCCCAGTGAACTCTCTCCCCGAGGGAGTGGGCAACCGTAGGCCTGCCCTGGTCGCCTGGCATAGCAGCCGGAGTACGCTTTTGGAGCGAGTTGCACTGGGGTTAGAACCCCAGCTTTGCCGCTTCCCTGTCCTGAGACCTTGACAGGTCCTGTCACCCACTAAGCCTAAGTACACCAACCTTAAGATGGGGACACAGCACCTGCTGGGCCGGTGCACTTCCCCAAGGCACGACGCAGCTCCAGAAGCTCAGAACATCTGCCTCAGCGACCGGGGGCCAGAGGGTGGGGCTGGGGGGAGCCCCTTACCCCCCAAGCTGCCGCCGCACGCCGAGCATGGGGCAGGGACAGGAGCGTGCCCGCGCCTCTCCCCTCCAGGACGCCCACCTGAGCACAGGGAGGAGTGGACTAGGGGTCTCCGGCCCCTGCCCGCCGTCACTCCGTGAGGGACACACCCAGAGGCCCCGGCTGACCCCGCAGGCTCTCCGATGGCTCTCACTGACCCTCTCCTCAATCCCACCCAGCTTCAGAGACAACACCCTCTTCTCAGGATCAAGGCTCTTCCCCTTCTTCCCAAGCACCCGGCGGGGCCGCCTTGCTACTCCCATTTCAGAGACCGGGAAGCTGAGGCCCAGTGCAGGCGGTGGGGGGTGCTTGGGTCTCGGCTGGACTCTTCCTGCCGCCTGAGCGGCTGAAGACCCAGAGTGGGGTGGCGAGGGGCGCGCTGCACAGCCGGCCTCGGGGCGCGGCGGGCGCCCGGGGGTGTGTCCCCCGCGGGTCTCCTCCCCGCCACTGCCCTGGCGCATGCACCCCGCAGCCTCCTCCCGCGTCCACCTGCCCCGCAGCCCACCCGGCGGCCGCGCCTCCCGGGCCCGCCGGCAGCGCACAGGGCCACCCGCGCGCGCACCTGTGCCCGGGGTCAGGCCCGCGCGTCCCCGCGCAGCTGCCCGGACGCCCGCCGTCCCCGCCGGCTCGCCGCCTGCACCTCCGCGGCGCGCCTGCCCCGCACCAACTACCCCGCACCAAATACCCCGCCCCGCCGCCGCCGCCTGCAGCCCCTCCCCAGAGCCCGCAGCCTCGCGCCCTTGGCCGCAGCGCCCTCGTCCCGCCCGGCCGCGCCCCCACTCACCGGCTCCCGGCGCGCCCGGACCCCGGGCCCGGCCCGTGGGCAGCCCCTGCCGCGCCGGCTGCGAGCCGCGGGGCCGCCGACCTGGGGCGCTGCCCGCCGCCCGCCGCCCGTTGCCGGCGCCGCTCCCAGGCGCAGCCCGCTGTGCGCTGGAGGTCGTTCCCGGCGCGGCGCGGCGCGGCGCCCCCTCGCGGCCTCACGGAGGAGCGCGGGCGGGCGCGGGTGGGGCCGTGGGCACCCCCGCTGCGCGGCTCAGTCCCTGCTCTGCTCCCGCGGCTTCGCACACCCGGCGTGGCTCTGCACACCGTCCTCTGGGTCAAGGCCATACTTCCAGGCCTGCGTTCCGGGCCCTCCGCTGCAGCTCGCCTCCCACCCAGGTAGCTGGGACCCACTAGGAGCATTGCACGCTGTCCCCCTCAGCGTGGCTGCTGCCGGACTCTGCACCCTACCGTCTCCCTCACCTGGGAAAGCCCTGGAGCCCTAGGACCCAGTTCACCCCCTTTCTTCAAGGCTGGCCCTGGTCACTCCTCTGGGCTCTCCTGCAGCGGCCACCCAGCAGTGGTGTGTGTCCTGAGTCCTGTGGGCACGGGTGGGCTTCAGGGGGACAGGGAAGACTGCACACAACCCCCTACCCTTCCCACTGCTCCGTGCCCTCTGTGGCGTGGGCCCAGGAATTGCTCCCTTGGGGAGGGTGGATCACCACTCTGAAGACCCTGGGGCACCCAGAGAATAACTGTGTGCTAGTTCACTCTTAGAATGATGTTGGGGCCTGAACATCATCCTGCAAGCCTCCTCAGTGGTGCCACCTGGACATCAAAACTTTCCAGGTTTGCTCCATTGCAGTGGTCAGGACACCTGTGCCCTGTTTTAGCCAGGGCCTGCCTGATGAGATGTGGCAGGAAACCTAACTAGCTTAAGCAAAAACAGTTTATTGGCTCATGAAGCATTTTTTAAAAAGCGAACATAGGTAGGGTGCTTTCAGAAATAGCTTGAACCAGGTGCTTAAACAATATGAATAGAAATCCACTTCCCCCTGCCCCCAGCCCCTCTGTGGTGGCATAGTCCCCAGCAGCAGTGGGAGCACACCTCCTCCGGGTTCCGAGGGAGCCCAGGGCTGCTGTGCATGAGCCAAGATGCTTGGCTTAGGGCATTTCTGCAGACCTGGACAGTGAGAACCACAGGCCTGGGTGTTGCCCTCCTGGAGCTGGGTGTGCAGTTGGCCCTGTGTCGACCCCGAGGAAGGATGGAGTAGCGTGCTGCTCTGTGCATTCCCTGACGGCTGTTTCCAGAAGACTGGACAAGTAAAAACAAGTCTAGCCTGTAGCTTACACAGTTGGGGAAACTGAGGCCTGGAAAGAGCAGGCACTTGCCTGGGGCACACAGATGTATTAGGGCCAGTGTGGGTTAGCTGGCCTGGGCAGGGAAACCTTGGGACAGGGCCGTGGTGAAGGTGATGTCCAAGGACAGTGCCAGGTCCAGGCTATGGTGATAGGCAGGGGGAACAGAGGTAGGTGGGGGGGGCAGGTGCTGGGGCCAGTCCTCAGGCTGGGCATCTTCTCCAGTTCACCCCGCACCCTCACATGAGGCCAGGTGCTGTCCCGGAGGCTGCTGGTGTTCTAGGGAGTGAGCTGCAGGAGAGCACCTGGAGCAGCTAGCTCACTCCCCTGGGACACGCGGGGGCCCCTGACCAGTGCCACTCACAGGAGCAGGGCCACTCTCCCCCATCTCTCCCCTTCTGTGAGCGCAGGCATGGGGGGCCACGAAAGCTTCCAGGCCGGGTGCAGGTGAGTGCCTGGATTCGGGTAGCTGAAACTGAAGGGCAAGCCCGCGGCCACAGCTCATGTCCCAGGTGGATGAGTGAGGCAGGACTGTGTACCAAGATGAGGGAGATGGCCGTGTTCCCTGAGCTGTCCTGTGTCATCTCCTCCTGCACGGGAGGTCTGCTCTGTGCCGAGGGTGCAGCAGGGTCGTCCTAGCCTCCTGAGCCAAGCCTCCCGGCCAGTGTGGACTTCTCTGAGCCATCCCCAGCTTCGGGGAGTGCGGCTGGGCCCTGGGAGCGTCTGGCCTGGCATCGGCACCTCATTTCCCCAGCCCCTGCGTGGCCGCCCAAGAGGGCACTGTCCAGTGAGGCCCCTTGGCCTGCCCCCCAGCCTACATCCCCCCTCGCAGGGGCTCCTCCCCTCATGCTGGGACAGAGGCTGAGCCCCGTGGAGAGCTGTGAGCCCAGCCCCCACTGCCCCCATCCTTGCTGTATCTGGTGGATATTTCCTGAGGGCCTGTGTGCCACACGCAGGTTTGGGGGGCATCTGGAGGCAGCTGGACTTGCGGGTGCAGGTATGGTGTGGCCCTCATGGGTGGGAGAAGGACACTCCGGGGTTCCAGCCGCTGCAGGCACTCCGCACCGGGAGCCTGGGAGACTCTCAGCACACCCGTCCTGGCTCCTGGGCCAGTGGGGCAGGCAATGCAGGAAGGAGCCTGGACCTGGCCAGGTTGCTGAGCGGTGTCACCAATAGCAGGGAGGTCAGGACTTCAGCCCCTAGCCAGTGCGGCCATGGCCCGGCAGCTCTGGGGCCTGGTGAAGATTCCACATTTACGGTGAGGGCAAAGCTCCAAGAGGAGTTCCTCTGGCAGCCGGGCCCTTGGTAGGGTCCCTGCTCTGGGCTGAAGGTTCACATGCCCCCCAAATCTGCCTGTTGAAGCCCTCAGCCCCAAGGTGATGGTACTGGGTGGGGCCTTTGGGAGGTGGTCAGGGCAGGAGGGTGGGGCCCTTACGAGTGGGATCAGTGCCCTTACCCAGAGAGCTCCCCCTCCGGCCATGTGAGGACACAGCCAGAAGACAGCGTCTGGGATCCAGGAAGAGGGCTCTCGACAGAACCTGACCATACTGGCGCCTGTTCTTGGACTTTCTGCCTCCAGACCTGTGAGAAATAGGTTTCTGTTTTATAAGCCACCTAGTCTGAGGCATCTTGTCAGGGCAGCCTGAACAGACTAAAACAATCAAATGTAATTATTGCTTATAGCCCAGGGCCCTGACTCTACACCAAGTCTGGGTGGGGTCAGGGAGTGAGTGTGTGTGTGCATGTGCCCCTGTGTGTACATGGTGTGTGTGCATGTGGTACAGGTGTGTGGCACACATGGGGCATGTGGGGTGTGCGCATGTGTGTGTGGGGGTCTGGGTCCCCCATCACAAGGCTGCAAGTGGGGCTGGCCCGAGGACAAGGGCAGGTCACAGGTGGGATCCCCTGGGAGCAGAGCCTGAGAGGTGAGAGCAGGTGGTTGATGTGTGAGGGATCCCAGGTTGCTGGCGGGGGTAGGGACAGCCCATAAAATATGCATTGTCAGGATAGTCAACACCGTGGCCAGTAAAGGCCCAGACCTTCCGGGGGAATGTGCTGGAAGTTTCTCTGCATTTGCCTTCTGGGCAGAGAACTTGAGAACTTATCCATGTCCCCTGTGTTTCCAGGGGCTCCTGCCCAAGGGCTGAGCCGACTGCCACAAATCAAGCAAAATTCCTGAGGTGGAAAAGAATGAGCTGGGGTGGGCCACTGCTGGTACACGCACTGGGGGCGAGGGTACAAAGACTGCTTGTGACAGTCCCCCTTTGGAACTTGGACAGATGTCTTCGGGCCCCACAATAAGTCCATGCGGCCACCCCCCACTGCTCCCCTGCAGGAGCCCCAACACCCACAAGAGGGGTTTTATGGGCCTCGGTGGCAGACCTGGGGCAGGCCTCCTGCCAGCATGGAGACCCTCTTGCTACCTGCTGGCCCTCTGGCATGAGGAGCCCAGTGTCTGGGAGGCACCGACAGAGGTTCAGAGGACCATCTACTGGTTCCAGCAGCAGAGTCCAGTGGAGGCCTGGGAGACACCTCTTGAGGGTCTCCAGCCCCCAGATGCAGAGCAAAGCTGGCCATGGACGGGCGCAAGTTCTTGGCGGGGTCCAATGGCATAAACCGCCTCTCCCCTCCGAGTGCCCCAGGCGCCTGCTGCACTCCAGCTCTCACCCATCCAGGCTGTCAGATGCTCCTGTGTGAGGAATCACCTGGAGCTCGAGGGAAGGCAGCCCCCCAGCACTCAGGCTGGGGGCCTGCGTGGCCCCATGCTCTGTAACAAGAGCCCCAGGTGATGCTAGTTGGCCAGAAGATGGGGCACACTTTGAGAAGTCCTGGTTGCAAGGGTTGGAGGGTGATTGCCCCTATTTGTAGCAGGCAGAATAAGGGCCCAGGGATGCCCACATCCTGATCCCAGGACCTGTGAGTATGTGGCCTTAGCCAGCAAAGGGACTTCACAGGTGTGACTGTGTTAGGACTTTGAGATGCAAACTATCTTGGGTCATCAGGTGAGCCAGATGCAATCATGTGGACGTTAAAAGTGGAAGAGGCAGGCACAGAGTCAAGAGGCATGAGGGCAGTGGTAGGGTCAAGCATTGCTGACAGAGGAAGGGGCGGTGCCAGGGGTGGGGATGCCAGTGGGAGCTGAAAGGCAAGAAGCCGACCCTCCCCTGGAGCCTCCAGGAGGAAGGGGCCCTGCCAACACCTCACCCAAAGCCCAGGGAGACCCACGTGGACTCCCATCTACAGAGCGCATAGCTGTGTTGTTTCAGACCATTAAGTTTGTGGTGACTTGTAACAGCTGCAATGGTGAAACCAAGACACCACTCCTCAAGAGGGACTCAGAGAGGGCAGGCGGCTTGTGCGGGTGGCACAGCAGAGCCGGCCCGCAAACCCTCTATGCTTTCCTCGGGCTGCCTTCTGGGGTGTGGGAGGATCAGGCTGCTGCCCCCCGCAGGGCTCCGTCAGGGCAGAGTGGATATGTGCTTGGTCTCCCCTGGGAGCTCGGTTATGGCAGAGGTGCCCAAGCCCCTGACAGGACCTCATCTCAGAGGCTCTGCATGGGGCTCAGGGCCGCGTCTCCTAGCAGTGGTTCCATCACCAGGGCATCACCTTAGATTACAGACCTCCCACTGTTTAGAATCAACTAGCAGAAATAGGACAGAAGGAGTTTTAGGAGGCCTGAGAGTCCTAAATGTAACACTGGCAAACTTAAGAATGTTGGTGGGAAGGTGTGTGCATGTGAGCAGCGTGGCTGTGGGTGCTCAGGTTTGAGAAACACCCGTGTGGTCAGTGGGACCCACGGAGGCTGCCAAGGAGGCTGTGATGAGGTGGCCACAGTGAAGCTCATTCCAGGGTGGGGTGAAGAAGGGCAGTAGCTGGACAAGGGTGGAAGCCAGGAGCCCCTTCAGGCCATTACAGCCACTGTCCCCATGTGCAAGGACCGGTTTGCAGTTGGGTAAGGGTGGACCTGGGGAGAGGAGGATAGACCTGAGCCATCTTTAGTGGGAAAGTCAGCATGGATAGGGCCTCCTTCACCCAGCTTCATCTCCTTGGCCTTAGCTGTCAGCGTGGCTGGGTTGAGTAATTTGTAGTCACAGAATAAGTTCTCCAGAGCCAGGGGCCTTGTGTATCTTATTTAGGGGACACAGGAGCCATTCAGTGGGTGTTTGTCAAAAATGCATGAAGATGAATGAAGGAATGGGGCCCAGCAAGTGGGGAGCCAGTGATGCATTATGGCCCGGCCGACTTGGTCTCACAGAAGGATGCCTCCCGATTGCACAGAGGAGGCAGGGTTTCCCTGGGGAGCGGTGCACTCTGCCTTCAGCAGGGCTGGCTGTTTCTAGAGTGGGAGTGTTGGCAGGCTGAGGGGATGCCTGCATCAAGCCTGGGCTGGGCTGCCTGTCTGAGCTCAGCAGGGCTCTGCCATGGTCCGTGGGCTGCAGCGCCAGAGTCTCAGCGTCCTCTCACAGGGCAGAGCCACTGCCCCAGACACATACACACAGCATCCCCCCTCCGTCCCCCATCAGGAGGTGGCTTCGGGACATTTGACATTTGTTACCTTCTCCCGCTCTTCCCCGAATAAGCTCTGCTGCTTCCCAAAGGAAGCTCTTTTCTATTTAGAGTTTTCTGAGCCTTTTTTAAAGAAACAAAAATAGGTTATTTATTGAAACATCTGTGTTGAGTCACCCTTGCATTCTGGAAAAGGCATACAAACATCAGATTCAGTTCACTTCTATGAAAAGGGCATATAATCTTGAGCTGCCTTGATCCAGTTTTGGAATCAAGATAATGCCAGCCTCCCAAACTGAGCTGGTGCTTTGAAAATCTTGGATAAGATGGGATTTGTCTGTTTCTTGAAAGTTTGGTAAATGCTGACCTATGAGACTGATTTGTCTTGGAGAGTTTGGGGTCCGGGGGGGTGGCCTTTGATGAGAATTTCCATTTCTCTGGTGGTCACTGGGCCATTCATTTTCTGGACCTTCCAGAGCAGATAGTAGCCCAGAGCACTGGGCCTGGAGCCCCTGTCACTGCATACACTGCTGTGGGAACTCGTGTTCTCTTCCTGCCTCTGTTTCCCCAGCTTTGCCATGGAGATGAAAACACCGACCCCATAGGAACTGTTAAGATTAAATTTTTAAGATCGTTTGTATTATGTGCTTGGTATCATCATTCTACTAGAGACAACTTCAGTGCTTCAGATTTCTGTAGAAATTTATCTACTTCTTGTAGATTGTCGTGTTTGTTAGAATACTATAAATTTGCTTTCATGCCTACAGTGATTTTCCACTTTGCATGTTACTTGCATATTTTTTTTGATTGGTATTGCCAGAGGTTTGTCTATGTTATTCATTTTCTGGTTTTGCTAATTTTTTCATTTTCAAGTTTCTTGTCCCCACCTGTAGCTTTAGCATTCCCTTTTTTACTTCTTTGGACTTGCTTTATTGTCAATCCCCTGAGCTGAATATTGAACTCATTTAAAAAAAATCTGGCTCATTTTCAGCCGTAGACTCATGGACACTGAAAAGCGACTGGTGGTTACCATGGGGGAGGGTTTGGGATGGAGGAGGCACAAAAATGCTCAGTCATATTAAAATTGGTCATGGGGATGGAAGTGCAGCATGGAGAATACAGCCAATGATTCTGTAACATCTTCCTATGTTGGCAGATGGCAACTGCGCTAGTGGGGGTGAGGATTTAATAATATGGGTAACTTGAACCACTGTGTTATATACTTGAAACCAATATGAGATTGTATAATGGTGATACTTCAATAAAAAAATAATCTGTCTTGATTTGATGAAGGTATTTCAGCCTTATCTGGGTGCTACCAAATTTGGCATGTAGTGTTTGTTTGTTTAAGGTCATGCACTTTTAGGAGCCCCATAATCTTCTGGGTGATTTCCTCTTTCACCTAGATTGCTTCTAGTGTATTGTTCAGTCCCTAGATGTGTGAACTCTTTTCAAATTTATTTAGAATTTTATTGCATTATTACAGAAAAAGAGTTGTGTATTATTGACCTTGGAATTTAGTGAGGTGTCCTCTGTGGCCCATATAATAAATTTTCCTTTAGGTTCTTTGTGTGATCAAAGACAATTTGCCTATTGGGTATAATGTTCTCCACAAGCCCAGGTTCGGTAACTGTGGCATTCCAATCTTCTGGATCTTTGCTCATTTTTCACCTGCTTGACTAGTCAGTTTCTGAGAGAAGTGCATTCAGATTTCAAACAACACATTTTGATTTATTTTCCCCATGGTACTGCCACTCATTTCACATACACACGTACAGTCTTTAGTAGGTTTCTGCTACTAAAAGTCATGTAGACACATTTACTCCCATGAATGCTGCTCACTATAAACACTATCATACCCACATTTGATATTCAGGTATTTATGTATGTACGTGTCTGTGTATACTTTATGCATAAAGTCCATGTGTATACCTCATGTGTGCAAGAGTTTACAGATATTGAAAATATCTGGTTGCTTGTATAAAAAAATTACTGGGGATTATATATTGGCATGTATGTGTGCACATACGAGTATACATATGCAGGTGTGTGTGCATGTGTGTGTACCTGCATGCACTCAGAAAAGGCTGACGCACATGTGGTAAAATGTGAACATCTGGGGAATCCAGGTGGAAAAATGTATCCGGGAATCCTTTGGACCATTTTGCAACTTCTCTGCCTGAAATTATTAAAAAAAAAAAAAAAAGTTCAAAACTTAAGTTGTCAAAAGGAGTGGAAATAGTCAGCTCTAAGGAGCTTCCCTGGCCACAGGTATGGCAATTTAAGTCTCAAAAAAAGAATGCTTTGAAGCACTCGAAGAAAGAGAAATCCAGAAAATAAGTCGTCCTGTGGTATCGGGCTGTGATGAAACTGAAAGAGCTGCGCACCCGGATCCTCCCCCAGCCAATCCGGACCCGGATCCTCCCCTCACCAGCCAGCGAAAAGCTCGCCAACTCCCCAACCAATCAGCCAGAGCCACGACCATCACCCCACCAACTGCCCCTAGACCTCTATAAAACCTTTGTGCTTTCAAAACTCGCTCTCTTTCTCCAGCATCTTGCAGCTGCGTTGGTGCAGATAGGAGCTTGAGCTCGAGCTAGCTCGAATAAAGGCTCTTTGCTTTTGCATTGGTGTTGGCTCCTAGGTGGTGTTCTGGGATCCGTGACTTTGGGCATAACAGAAACCACGCTCTCCTCTGAGCACTGTGGCCTAGGGGAAGGAACGTGGCACGAGCCAGCCCTTTAGCCAGACTTCACCCGGGGTCATCAAACTTTACCTCGTGGCCACCAGGCCTCATCCCGGGACTGCTAGGCTTCACCCTGGGGTCACCAGGCCTCACCCCAGAGCCGCCAGGCCTCACCCCGGGGCCGCAAGACCTCCTCACCCCGGGGGTTGCCAGGCCTTACTCTGGGGCCACCAGACCTCCTCGCCCTGGGGCTGCCAGACCTCCTCACCCCAGTACCGCCAGGCCTCACCCCAGGGCCGCCAGGCAGCTCCCCTGATGGCACAGGGCCAGTGAAAGACTTTGGGACATTTTCCGATCACCTGGGGTTCAGTGTGAGAGGTGTGCTGGCTGGGCCCCCCAAAATGAGCCCGCGTGGACGGCTTCCTGGTCACGAGGAGAAAGACCTGGCCAGAAGGACTGTGCTGGCAGCACCTGACCCAGGGGGCAATTGTAGCATTGCTGACAGTGGGTTAAAAAGACATGAAATGTCTTCTGACTGGAGTTCACATGAAGGACACCGTTATCAATCAAATGTATTATAACCAGAAGATGCAGGTGAATTATTAAACCTTGAGCCCTACCTTCCAGATCCAGGACATGCTGGAAAAGGGGAGTGGCCGCAGAGCTAGAGGGCACACACCTGTGGGACAACACGCCTGCTTCCACACGCTGGTGTCATGGGCACTGGAGGATTAAGGACATGTCAGAAAGCAGACACCAGAACACAAGGTGTGGCTGGATCCTGGCTGGGCACACCAGTGAAGGGCTTTGGGGACACTGGGGAAATCCACAGGCCAGGGTATCTGACCAGATGAAACTTACAGACCTGGGCAGTTGGAGATTGGTAACTGAAACACATACGTTACAAAACGCAAGTAACGCAAGTACGGCATGACCTCGTGTGGGCAAAAAATAAAGAAACCAAAAGCCATGTAGGTGTGTATATGTCCACAGAAAGCTAACTGAAAGATACATAAGGTAGAACGGTGGTTATCTCTGCATGGGGGAATATGGCGTTCCAGTTTCTACTTCTTGACTGTATTTTCTAACATACACATGCACATATGCATATGGCATCTATCTATCTATCTATCTATCTATCTATCTATCTATCTATCTATCATCTATCTATCTATCTATCTATCTATCTATCTATCTATCTATCTATCTATCTATCTATCTATCTATCCATCCATCTATCTACCTATATAGTTTAAATAAACGGAGCAGAGGAGTGGGGGGGTGGATAAAGTGAACGTACACTGTGCTGGATTTCTGCTGGGAAGGGGGCCACTGGAGGATGACGTGGGGCTGAGCGCATGGGTGACAGTGGGAATGATGGGGACAGCGGGGGGGAGAGGAGGCCGGCCATCCAGCGCTCTGTTGGGACAGCTGGGCAGCTCTGAGCGCACCTGAGAATCACATGCAGCTCAGCGTTGCTGCCCAGATATTTACCTTTTATAGCACCTTTAGTATGATAATTTACTGCTTAAAAATACCTAAGAAATCAATGTGGAAATGGAGAGCTGTCCACGTGTAACTATTAGTGGTCTGTACTGAGCTCTTGTGGGGATTAAATCAGATTAAAAAAAAGGAGTGTGACCGTTATCAGCTGAAAAACAAAACAACAAAGCAAATCAGGCAGCTCTGCTCCAGGGGACAGCTTTCCAGTCGTGGGAAGTCACACCCAACTTGCGCCTGATGGACATGATCCTGGAGTCAACAGGCCACAGCAGGGCAGCCCCGCATGAGGTCATTGGCCCTTTGTGGAGTCGTGGGAACACAGAGGCCAAACAAGCCATTCGTTTTTCACACGGAGACAAAACAAGGCTGACCCGTGACCCACCCTGCTCACCTACCCACTCATTGACCTGGGACAATGACTGGTTTCCTCAGTGTCCGAGGGACAGCCGAACATAGGTCCAGATGGGGAGCCAGCGCTCATCACCTCACCTGCTCCTCCCAAGCAAAATGAGAGAGAAGGCAACAGTATGAACTCTGGGAACTGGTGCACGGGGACAGACCTGTTTCCCTTCCCGAAAGGTGACCAAACAAGATCAGAATGCTGCTTTCGTGTGCTCATGACCTTTACGAGGTGTCCGTCAAGAGCCTTCCTCCTGGCTCCGTGGCAAGGTGCCGCTCTGCAAGGACAGGACCATGGTGCTGCAGAGCTGAGGGGCCCCACTGAGTGGCCAAGTGCTGGACAGAAGGGTCCTGTCACGGTGGTGGCCAGAGAAAAGAAAGTAAGTCACTGAGAGTCCTTCTACTGTGGTTTTAAGGAGTGAACATCTAAAGTGCCTCAAAACCAGACTCAAAATCAAAGTGGCTCATCCCACAAGCCAAACCACAGGCACAAAGGCACCAGGAACAATTTTAAGTGATACAAGGGAAGATGGAGGTGGGTTCTTCTGACCAACACTTTGTGAGGAAACAATCATACCAATACTCTGAATATTCAGGTTTGTACTTTCATGTTTCTGAAACTTAGATTCAGGAATTTGCAGAACATTTTCAGCAAGAGAACAGAAAGGTTTGCCTTTCAGTTTAAAAACATTTGCTAATACTGATTGAAATGATGACACTCCAGCATCTACCCATGTTCATGTTAAATTTGTCACCGGAGATGGTGATGTAGAAATATACAGTGTCACTTAAAAACACACAAAAATTGGACATGCTATACATTTCTCTTTTAAAATGCATTTGTATTATTGTCACCAATCAAAACACACATAATATTATTATAAAACATTAGGCAATGTTACTTTGAGATATGCAATCGGACAGGTCACACCTGTATTTACTACCAGTATGAAATACTGGAGGAGTTACATTAGCAATCAACCAGGCGAACGCATAGATCAATACCATGGCTTCCACGGCATCAAGTCTGGACCACACCAGTATCCCAGTCAGCTCGGGACTCAGGTGTCAGCAAGGGGCCCTGCGAGGGTTTCCTCCTCTCTGCACTGCAGCTCTGTGTTTTGCATCCCCAAGGTAAGAACAGAGCCCTACTTCCATCTCCATGACCACAGCTGATCAGCAATGTGTATCTCCTACTCTGATGGACTGTCTGCTCTCTGAAACCTGTGCTTGAAAAATCAAGACCTGACATAGGGGAGGCAGTCACGTCCTTTTTGACGGAAAACTAAGCCAACAAACAAAACAAACCTAGCCCAAGTTCCAGGCTAATAGTACATTACCTGGTTTATAAAAATATGTCCAAAATAGTTACTTCCGGGGTTGTGTATAATATAAATTACAAAAATAAAATAGAAAAGATGAAAAAGTTGAGCACACGTTTCAGCTCTTTAACCAACATCAACACTTGTCCACAGAGGTTGGCTGGAAACCACCTGTATGGCACCAGCATCTGGCACCCTCGGCACAGGAGGGAGGACCATGTGGGCTGAGGTATTCCTCTGGGGCTCTGAGGCCCACGGATGGTCCTGGGGCCTTGTGTGACCAACCAAAGGCGGGCGAGGCAGGAAGCCCATCCCTGCCTACAGGGCTCCATCCAGGAGCGCTCAGTGGAAGGAGGGCACCCAGCTCCTCTGAAGGAGGGCGCCTGGCGGATGTGACCTCCTGCACCCCCAGTGCCTTAACCGAAGCCCAGGGTAGATAATGCATTTGTGAAACTCTCCCCTTTCTTTATTTTTCTTTTTAAAGATAGGTTTAGTAAGGCCCTTTAAAAGCATGTATGTTACAGAGAAGGCCATTTTAAGATGTTTATGTATATTTTAAGATGTTTATGTATGTTCGGTGCTAACTATACCATCAGGCCTCCAACACCAAAGTAATCCTGAGCCATGTAACAGGTGTTTCTGCTCAATCCCCATTGGTTTTCCCATGTGTGTCTGAACATGTCTAAACATCACAATATAGAACTATCATTTCAATGTTAATTTTGTTCACCAAGGGGGTTCCAGTTTCCAGTGATAAGACCAACCAACAAGATACAACTGGTACAGAGAGAAGCATTTATCTTAGATGAGATTTATAATAAACTTTCTGGTCAAGGTTCCTGCTCAGAATGCATTCTACAGAATGTCGACCCAATGACTTCCAAGATAGGTAAACACAAGATGCGACTGTAACAGAAGAAGCTCAAGGGAGAAGCATTTTGAGCACAGTGGCGCACGTGTGACCACTGTGACTCCACTTCTGCAGTGACACTTCAATACTCAGGATCTTATGGAATTCTGAGTAATTTCCATATCAGAAATTCTAAAAGTATCAATTTCAGGTGAGCAGTTTTAAATCAGAAAATACTCAATAGTTAATCATGACTCCTCAGGGCATTTCCTCTATATCCCTCTGAAGAGTTTTTCCAGAACATGTGTGGCATTCCCTGACGAGGAAATGCCTCCTTACAAAGTGGGAACCAACATGAACAGGCCTCTGAATCAGCCCAGCTTCCTCACACAGACCGAAGGGGGCTTGTGTGGTTTCTTCAGTAAAGAAGGAAAGTGGAGTACGGATTTCATGTTGGAAATGGGAAACACTACCCTGTGTGGTCCTGTACCTGACCTTGAATGACAGGAGATAAGAAAGGACCCAGTCCAGGCTAGGCCAAGCAAGCACTTAATAAGTGACTTCATCACTTATGATCCTTGTGTGAAATTCTACTCTACCAGCAGGGCTGGATTCAAGAATCTATTTGCCATCATATCACTGACATGGAGTGTTAGGTGGCTAATAAAGAAAGTGGAACTCTAGGTAGCATTTTAATAATACGTCCTGAAGACCAAGAAGAAAGAGATAAGGTAGATAGGATTTTAAAGTTATATGTCTTAAGCAGCACCAAACAAAACTTAAAATTTTGTATCATGCAGTAAAGCTGAATGTACGATCATTCCAGACTAGTTTAGAGAAAACAAAGTGTCCATATAAATGCCTTGATTTTAGCAGTGATAATTCTCACCCCAAAACATGACAGATTTGTTATATTTTTATTTATTAAATAGATTTAATTATATTCCTTCTGAAGTACAAAATAGAATAAATCATACCATAAAAGAAGGTAAGATACGGTAATAGGATGGTGGCCAATTAATACACATAATTTTTTTTCTGGACAGACACCAAATTACCTAAAAGGATTAAGACATAATTCTAGAAGCAGCACTACTTGGAAGATTATTTGGCATTTAAATACTGATTTCCAAAGTGCCAGATGGCAAATCTGAGCGAGCGTATATGGTCACATGCAAACAAGTCCCAATGGTGACTGAGGATGAGAAGTTGTCACGACTATTACCGTACAACTTAAAACATTCATCTATTCTGATTGCTCACCTGAAATGACCTTGAACAAAATCTCTAAAAGTGTGGCTTGCACTTTTTTTTTTTCTTCAGACATAATCTGCTTCATTTTATAATCTAAGTGGGCAGTCCTATTAGAACTGAGTGGGGCAAGGCATCGTGTTTCTTACATGCAGAACATGGAGTTTTTCTATTTGGTTCCATCAGCTCCCAGGCGTGGCAGGCCCATGGAGCAACAGTTCCTCCCTGACGACAAGCTTGCTGTGTCTAACTTATCATCGGCAACCTTCCAGGGGTCCAGTTGAGGCATCAAGGCTGCTGTCTGTGTCTGAGGCCAGCGTCTGCTCGGTGGACATGGACGAAATGTCATTGATGGATGATGACTGAGAAGGCGTGGCGTTGCTATTTACTGCTGCATCTGTGCTAAGAAAACCAAATATAATAAAATCTGAGGCATGACACTGCTGCAGACGCAGGCAGGGAGACGTCAGGCCACTTCGCAGCCCTGCCCTGCTGCAGTTTCCTCCTCTCATTCTTGGTCTAAACAAGAAGTTAGTCGACCGTACATTCTGAACTTTCCCTGGAGTCTTCCTTAAGGCCTGGAATCAAATCTTCCCATGTCTTTCCCTGCAACATTCCTCTCCTTTCCCTCGTGACTGGACATCATATATGTACTTACTATGTCAGCTATTTAAAAATACCTGCTGATTTTAAATAGATATTAAGAGAAAACTGATGGATTTATCCTAAAAATATCAGTGTTGCCAAAGGCTTAAGCCCAAACAGGATTTGAGGGTCATATAGACATTTCAACTACAATCAAATCATAAGCACTGTGTCCAAGGAAAAGAGCGACAACCTTTTTAAGAATTCTCTTGGAATAAAAACACCTTCTGAAATAAAGACTGTCTACAAACAAAAGGAGAAAAAGAAAAGCAATTTAGCAGCCTCTTGTTAATTTTATTTTTGTTTTGTAAATCCCAAAAACTGACATGTTGATCTCTTAAGGTAAACAAAACTATCCTATTTCCCACTATGCTTATTTCACCCCAGTTGGAGCAAAAAGGGAACACCCAGGCTCCATGTCTGCAGCCTTAAATTTGTTTTATCAACAAACACCTTCGTTTGTGCTGGACTTGTATGACCTGGAGGTGCTTGACACATAAATCCAATAAATATGGATTAAAAAATCCAAGAAAAGGAAGTGAGGAGTGTACTCTGCACCTGTGTGTATGTATGCATTCTCCAGTGGGGGTGGGCTGAGAAAGCAAACACACCTGGGGGTTCAATTTGAATCCCACCCACATAAGTTTATATCTCATATGTTATGCTTCTAATAATCATGGTTGTTAATCAGGCTTCCACCACTAGGCAGATCAAGTAGAAAAATGGGAGAATCACATGAACAATTTTCTCAAAAGCAAACCAACTCCATTTTACCTAGATTCACGTTAATTTTCCCTTTCAATGGGGTGGGGCCAGTACAAAGGGGGTCATGCATATTGAAAATGCTTTAAATTCAATTTCCTCATTTATGAACAGAGCAGACAGCTGTGGCAGGCATGGAATAAGAATGCTTATAATGTGGTTAGTTTGGTGAGGCACATTGGTGATATGCCTACTGCCACCACCAGGACAACTGAAAAGGGGGAGCTGTTCCACACAAGGAGTTTTCAAATTCCATGCGGGCCAAGCTGGCATCTAACATGCTGCTGTCATTTTAAGGAATCAAAACTATCAAAGCAATCACTAACCTGAAGGTTGATCTTTTACACCATTCTTGCTTCTTTCTTCCCAATCCATTACTTCTTTGTAAATTAGCTCTTCAAATAGAAATGCAAGTTAAAATGCTTCATCAGTATCTTTGTATCTCCAAATCCTGCTTCCAAATCAACTGGAACCATTCCCAGGGCACTGAGGTATGTTATTTTTAACTGTGACATATGGTTAGGAAAGTAGTATAGTCTAGCTAGACCAGAACATCCATGCTTTGATCCATCCTATCTTTTCAACCCAACTATTAAGGCAACCAAGAGCGTAGGGTAGTTCTGAATCCATGAGAGGGTTTTACACAGAGGACAGAGAACTTGCAAAGTGACTGTCGCAGAACATTTTCAAGTTCTGTATTGGGTGTCCTCATGCCCGCTTACATGTTTCTCTCCACCATTACTTGTAGGTCCCCAAATGTAGCCAGTATCCACATGTGGGCTAGAAGCCTCTCCAGTCTGGCCAGATAGTAATCCAAATACCTCAGTCTTTTTTTGGCTTCAACCCCAGCTTCCTCAACCTTCATTTGTAAGAAAAATTCATTTTCTGCTGAGGAAGCTTTCAGGGGTTCCTAAAATTCTGGTATCATAAGCTGAATGAGCACACTGAAGGCACCTACCGAGGCCTGCGAGTCGGCCTTTGGTGACAGGACGCGGCTGCGGGCAATGTGCCACAGAGGTGTGCATGCAGGTCCCTGGCGCTCTGGACACCCTGGGGAAGGGCTCTTGGGCAGGACGCATCACCGCCTGACTTGCACGCCATGGTGCACCCCACACTGACTGTGCTTTATAATGAAAATGGTTAGTTCGCTCATTACTGGTTTAGTTTGTTGTGGGTTGTTTGGTTAATCTTATAATCTTTTGAAACAAATAATATGTGATTCACAGGGCTTCTCTTTAATTGTTGTCTTTAGGACAGAAGTGAGAAGAGACAAGGATAAGTGGGCTGTGGGGGTCCCCTGCCCGTCCCCTGGAAAGGCTACGGCTGAAAAGTGGAGAGCCACCCCTTTACAGGACTGCAAGAAAGGTGCTAAGTAAAGATCAGAATAAGCTCTCTCTTTACCTTTCCATTCTTCAATTGCATGTTCTCTTTCTTCTAACTGGGCATCATAGATTTGAGGTGGTGGCTAAAAATTAAATTATACGTAAAGTCAACAGCTCAAAATATAATGAGGCCTGAAGCAAAAGGTAAATCATTTGCGATATTCTAATCTCTGATATAGAGGTATTTTCATTCAATACATGACTTAGTGTAAATATTTCTTCACAAGTGTGATATTACATCAGTTTCAGCATCAAAATTAGGGAAAAATTAACCAAAAAAAATAAAGCTATTATGGTCTTAATAATCACCTGACTTTAAAACACTCTAAAGATGTGTGCCCAAATGTAATTATAAAATTAGGAATCACACGCTGCTCCCTAGAGATCCACCCTGGACAAGGCACTGTGCTAGGAAATAGGGAAGGCACCGAACACAGTTCAGGTTTACAGGTCTTCACATCAGGACCACCAAACCCAACCCCTAATTCATAAGTAGGCCATTCCCAAAACCTGTTTAAATGTTTATAAGTTGGATTCTTTTCATATAAAACAATATTTAAAGTGGTAGTTAAATCTAGATGCTGAGACATAGAACCATGTTCTACGATGGCATAAATCAGCAGGTCACAATGTGGTTAATTCACTGACAGCTATGGCCCAGCAAAGCCAGAGCTGCTATGGGGAGATGCACGGGAACATCCAACTCAGAAGGGCAGCTCCCTAGCAGGGGTTTCTGAGGAAGGATAAATAAATCTGTAATTCTCAGCCAGTTTCTTAGCCTTTCTGCTGGGCGCCCTAAACAAGAGGATGTTAGCAAAGCCAAGGTGCAGGGCAGACTGACGGGGCACACACAGTGAATGGTGGCATCCAATGAAGGCATTATACCCCCGCAGCAGCAGGCCTCCGCCTCCCCAGGTACTCCGAGCTAGAGCCCGAGGGGCCCGTGTCCCTGAAGGGCCCCACGTTCTCAGACGACCCTGGCCTCTTGGTGATCAGGAGTCCTTTTAAATCTAGGACTTGCTATCCTTACATAGCCCCTCCAGACTAACAGATGGAAGGGCAGGGACACAGAAATCTCTACACATAAGTCTTTTCAAAATAGATGCTTACCGCTTCTGCCTCAGCAGGATCATACCAAACAGTGATGTAAGGGTGGCGCAATGCTTCGTCCACAGAGATGCGCTTGTCAGGATCTATCACTAACATTTTTGATAACAAATCTCTGGCTTGACTTGCTAGGTGAAAACAAATATTAGATTAATAAACTAATGCTGTTAATCTGGAACACAGAACATGTAACAGCACAGAGAGCAAAGATGTAACTGAGAGCTCTTTGATAGGTTCCAAAGCAACTCATCCTTTCTCTAAGAATAAGTCAAGCAGCCACTCTCACTACAAACCAGATTTCGTAGTTTCCACCTCTACATCTGGGCGGGGAGGAGGAGGGATGTGGCTCTGGGGAGAGGGTTCAGGTAGCTTCCGAACAGGCCTGGACAGGCCGGCCGTGGCGAGGAAAGCTGCCTCCAGGGAGGGCACAGGCACTAACTGAGGGGGCCACCGCCAGGAGGGCGGCCCGAAGCACGGGCAGGTGGCTCTTCTTGATGGCATATCAGAATGACATCAGGTCAGACATTTTAAGCCACACAATAATGTCATGTCTGCACAGGTAGAACACTTCATAGAGGCCTCTGCTTTGCTTACCTGTATATAGTGTTGGAAACATGCAACATTTTTTTTTCAATCTAGAGATTAATAGTTAGGAAAAAACCCAACTAGTTCAATAGCTTAGTTACATATAAGGCTCACCTAGGTTTTGGCATTAAAGGTCACATGTGTGGGCAAAGCAGAGGTGGGCTTCTCTGGCTGAGGCAGAGTTCACCTTGACGTGGACAGAAACCAGTCTATTCTCTTCTCCTAAACACATTTTGGAGATGGGCACAGGAGAAGGGGAGGAGGAAGCCTATTCTATGGAATGATAATATGGTTTGACTCCAGCTGGGTAAGAATCTTTGTTCAAGTGCTCTTTATACCTGAAAACTGACTGAATCCCAATTGCTGTAACCAACAAAAGAGTCTTTCAGACTGATGTGAACATTGTCCTTTTGGCCTGAAGCTTCAGTTAAGCCACATCATCGAGGACAAAACCTCTAGGTCTTTCCACTTTCCCTCCGCACTGTCTTCATTTTAGTCTGTGCATGACCCTATCTGAGGATCTCAAATACTTTTTCTTCCAATATTCATAGGTTTCAGAATGCAAACAGGAAGACTTAAAGCTTCACCCACACTATGAAAACAGATATGAGGAGAAAGGATATCTTACTTTTTATTTTGTCTCGTTCTGATTCTGATGGAAATATCCAATCTGGAAAGAGTTCTTCAAATTTGATGCCAGGATACTTGGGCCTGTTTTCTACGTAATTCCTCACAGTTGGCTGAAGTTTCTTCATGAAATCCACAGACGGTGTCCCTAGCTGTTCAATAACTTTATTCCACTGATCAATATCTAAGGAGTTCTTGAGGAAAATACAACTGAAAGACCTTCTATTGATTACATGAAGCAGCATCATTCAGAGAAAAACTCCAATTCTATTTCTACTCATCGACAAGTATTTAACTAGGCCACCCCACCAGGTAAGCACATTTTGAAATATTATTCAAGTAAGGTTTGGGTTTCAAAGTTTAGACTATTTTGAAAAACTCCAACACCTTGCCTGTTTGTAAACTGATTACAGGTTATGAAATCAACACAATGGGGTCTATATGCCTTCCCATTCTAGATCAAAATTAAGTTATTTTGTAACTAAAGAATGCCTGTGACAGAAATGATTCAACATGAAATTAGATAAACTTTACTAGGCAAACTGAAATCAGTTTCACACTAAAGCTAGTCAGACTCAAAGCCCTTGGAGTACACAGCCCTGTAAGGCAGGCCTAGGGGGACTGGGGAGTGAGAGAAGCAGGCAGGAGCTGGGGCTCTGGGCATGTGAGCCCCCTGTATCCATTCCCATGGAACCACATGCTTCCTGTACTTAGGCTCTGGCTGGGCAGTGGCAGCTTTGAGAGGTTGTTCTGTTCTGCTGGGCACTGGCCCCGACCATCACTGTGATACCCAGCAGTGCATTTTGTTTCCCTGCAGAGTACGTGTCCTGGATCCCAGATGTGGGTGTGAAGCAGACACTGAACAGATATCGGGAAATCTCCCCTGGGTCTCAACTTTCTTGTTTGTGAAATGCAGATCACACCAGCTCTGCCCATTTCACAGGTAGCTTGATAAGAGTGGAAAGAGATTCTGAAGCCATAAACAACTACACGACGGCATGCCTGCCAGGAGGTCTCTCACAAATAGCAGCTGAACAAGGGACTGAGCGAGGTATATCCTAGGAAAGTGAAATTGTCACTGGGAAAGAACTAGGGAACAGATACATGTTCTCCCAAAGAAAAAGCACAATTCAGCTCTTCCACAAAATGTTGGCCTTGCGTGGACCTGCTTGGGGAGCAGACTTTGGATTTAAATCACTAGCATATCCTTTCTTCAGTCCTCTGTTTGTGCACACTGCTCAGTCAGACTCGTGCAGAGTTCAGGCCCTTCTCAGCACCAGTATGTCCCCTCCCTGGTGGCTGCCTCCGTGGCCTCCCACTGAGCAACCACAGTGGTCCCTGGCTTCCTGGCCTGTGCCTTTGCCCTCGACTGTCTGCCCTCGGCTCAGAGCCAGAGAGGCCCTTTCCCAATATTAAACAGGAGCCTAGAAAAGGCTGGCTGCTCAATGAATGTCTACTGCATTCATGGCAAGGTGTCATTTTTACTGACTAAAGGTCTGTGGGAAAGCAAGTCACAATCCCCACAAGCACTACTGTCCCTGAGCCACCACAGGTTGCTCACTGTACAAATGGGGACAAAGGCCCAGAGAGGCCTGGCCCTTGGGGTGCAGAGCCACCGCTTGGGGGTCAGAAGCTGGGCCCAAGTAGCCTGGCTAAAACTTCTTTTCCCTACAGGCCACGTGAGGACAGGAGTCCCTTTTTACCCCAGGTCACGAATCTAAAGCAACTCTGAGAACTGCAGTCTGTTTTCCAGGATCTTTTCCTATCCTAGTAATTTTTAATCTAATGTTTGAAAAGGTTTGGCAAAACTGTCTTTAGAAAATAATGTTAATCTTTGTGTTTTGAAAACGACATTAGGTGAACTTATATATGAAGTTATTCATTACTGACAGTGCAAGATGTTAATAGAAATATTAAATTAATGCACCAAAAAAGTACCCACATTTTTCATTTTTATACTTTCTGAAGAAAATATTTCTTAATAAAAAAAGGAAAGGTAGAAAATGAATAAGAACTGAAAGAGCCGAATGTTAAGTAGATTTTTCTGAATTATTTATCTTTGGAATATATCAACTTTTCCCTCTTCAATTGTGCTTTTTTGCAAATTAAATAATTTACAGTTTAAAACAAGTGAATCTAAGGTAAGGCTACAGAAAATTGTTAGAAAATTTATTGGAACAAAATAGAATGCTGTATATAACTTCACATAAAATATGTGATATGAAAAATGTCAAGGTAAACACAATGATAGGAATAAAATCTTTTCATTCCAAGTTTGTGTGCGAAGAATTTATAGTACAAGAAAAGAACCCTCATAAAATTATAAAAAACTAAAATTACTTTGATAAAATACAAACAACACACTGAGTTCACAACTTGATTTCCTTTAAAAATTACCATCCATCTGCCAATGGGAAGAGATCACTTTAAGCTTTCGTAACATAAAACAAAATCAAAGACTAATGAAAATATTAGTTGTTAGAACACAAATGAAAAAGGGTATATATGAAGAACCAAGTTAGCATAACAAATACTAAAGATGGAAGAATATGAGGAATATGAGGAAAGAAAGCTATTATGAATATATTACCTATTCCCCTTCATGCTCTATGTCATTAACATGATTTGCTGACCAGTGTCAGTTAATCTTTTGCATTTTATATTTATTTAGACTTCCCCAGTGTGTCACAAAATAACCTTCTAGATGGATCTTTTAAAAATTTCTATGACATGTCAGCAGAGTAACAGGAAAATATAACGTGAATTGTTCTTTCATATACTTTTCATTTTAATCCTTTTCACTTAGGGCTTATGATTTGTGCTTCAGTTCTTGCTTTGGGGGAAATATTTTAATGCATACCAATAACTAACAAAACTGCATATTAATTAAATTACAGACAGCAACTTTCCTAGCTAAATTAATTGAATGAACTAAATTAACAGTATTTTCACTTAATTATCAGAACACATTTGTCAAGGAATAAATCAATTTATTTTAAGCCATTTTTGGTGAGATGAAGAACTAATGTAATTGGTTTAACTGTAAGCCTCAGTAAAATCATTACAGGTAGTCAAGTGAAGAAGAACATGTAAAATCGAACCATTTGGCTTGTGACACTGTGATGAGTGTCATAACGACCCCCTCAGGACACAGTCTAGTCGCGCCATCTTCCTTTTGAGTTCCTGCTACCATTTGGTATTTATGGAAAGCATGGCCGGGAAGGTCCCGGGAAGGATACGATCAGTGCCTTGGAATATCACACAACCTTTCACCAGCTCTCCCATGATGCAACCCACTGACCAGATATCAACTGAAAATAAAATGAAATGATAAAATTATGAAGTGCCATGAACAAAACAAAGGTGAGGAAAAGGAATTCTAACAGTGTTCTAAACACACAGATATGGAAAAACAAATTGCTAGCTAAGGTGAGCTTTTTACATGGTGAGAATGACTGTCGGCCTCATTTTGGCCTTTGGTTTGCAGCAATCTGGGCTTTTGGTGCCAAAGATCCTGATACTTTACAGTGTTAAAAAACAAACCCCAGAAATGAGAAGGCTGTGCCCAGGCCTCTCCCCTGCAGCCCCTCCACCCCAAGGACGTGTGGGGTCTCCCCCAGAGAAGGATACAGTCTCTTCCTGGGAACAGGACTTTGTGGAGGACCATTTCTGCCATGATGCACCCGACAGACCAGATGTCCACTACCAAACACCAGGTGATTAAAGCCAGCCAGAGGCCCCCACAACTTTCCTCAACCCCCTCCCGCACAAAGACAGACCCACCCCGCTTGCCAATGGGAGCCTCTGCAAATATGGACACCACACCTCCTGAGCGGTCCTCTCCTAAACTGTGGCCTCAGCAGGGCCTCACTGGGTCTGGCCTGCTCATCTAGGCTCCGGGCGAGGCCCGACCAGAGGGGGCCCTGACTTCCGGCCACTCACCCCGCAGAAGGCTGGGCAGAGGGCTACTTAGTGCCCTTGCTGGTGAGGGTGGAGAAGGAGCTAACGGGGGACACAGTGGGCCCACAGAGCTGTGTCCCTCCTAGTGGGAGCACAGGTCACAAGGTGTCCAGATGAGCTTGGAGCACAGCTCACTCCAGACCACCTGAGCAAACTTTCTTGCCTTTTTTTTTTTAAACAAGTAAATGTGATTTGTTCTTTTTGACGAATTTGTCAAAAGTTGACTTTTAAAGAGCTCTGATGTTGCTAGAATAAGTTATGTTTTGATTTAAAAAAACACCAATTTTACACAAAAGAGAACATGTTGCATTATTCCATTTATATGAAGTTCAAAAATAAGTAAAAGCAATCTGTGGTGTGGGGGCTGAGACCCGGAGGGAGGGCGGGGCCTGGGTGCTGGTATGCAGGCGGCTCCCACTGAGCTGCACACTGGAATGTGCAGGCTTTTCTGTAGGTATGTTAGACTTTGATAAATGCTCAAAAACATCAATTTCAAAGAGAATGCTTTAAACCAATGGAAATGTGAAATTAATGATTTCTTATCTGTGGACTAGGATGATACATGTAGCATGCAGTGCCCACATTCTACTTCATACAGTTCATGGGAAAAACTAGTGACGACCAACAGTGCTGTTTTTCAACACCTTAGCCTCTTCGGGCTCCCTCTGGACTCACCGTTCTCTTTGTAGCCCATGCCCAGGATGACTTCAGGCGCCCGATAATAGCGCGTTACCACATAGGGGGTCATCATGAAGTTGGTGCACGCTGTCCGGGCCAGGCCGAAGTCAAGGATCTTAAGTGTGCAGTCTGATTTTACTACGATGTTGCTAGGCTTCAAATCCTAGGACAGAAATGGTTTAAATGAGTGAAATGAGCTAAAGCATACTAACGCAGCGACCTCAGATGGGCAGGGATTTAGGACAGTCAGCCCATGATCAGAGAAGGATGTGACAGTGCTGGGGGAGAAGGAACCCTGGGATTTTGGAGCAATTTTGGGAACTCCTACTCTCAAACTGAAATGAACACCAATCAGCCTAAAGAGGTCAGATGGTTTCCTTTGCCCCTGGGATGGAACTCTTCACCATATTCCTTGGCTTAAGACCTTCTGTGAACTTCCATGAGCAATCCACACCGCCCCCATGCCTGGTCATCCCTCAGGTCCGAATGCCTGCTCTTTGCCGCTGTCCAACAGAAACATAATTCCAGCCACATATGTAATTTACATTTTTAAATAGCCACCTTAAAAAGACTGACTAGAAACAGGTCAAATGAATGTTAATAGTATATTTTATTGAATACATATATCCACAGTATTATCATTTTAGAATGTAACCAACACATAAACATTATTAATGAGATATATTACATCCCTTTTTTTAGTCCTGTCTTTGAAATACATTGTGTGCTTACAATTATAGCCACATTCAGAGTATTCAATAGCCTTAAAGTGTCTGGAGGCTACCACACGTAGAAGCCCAGGGCAATTCTCTGACCCCGCAAGCTCCCCCGTGGCTTTTCCTCCCCCCCCCACCTCCCCAGGAAGAATTCCCTGTCCAAGGACCCAGCACTGCCCCTGAAGCTCCCTCCTCTCAGGCTCCTGTGCGCTCTGTGGGAGGGGCCCTACTGTGCCCAAACTCCAGCCGGAAGCAGCACACACTAGCAAAGGTCTGCTGACACACGCCACCCACCTCCCGCCACCACACTCTCCACGCCTGAACACCACCCCTCCTGCAGGCTTTTCCCTCTTAACTCTAGGGCCCTTCTCCACGGTGAGCCCCACACCCCAAGCCCGTCCTACTCAGGCCACAGGAATCTTGCCTGGGACTCCAGCCTGCAAACCGTCCATACAGCGTGACTTCTAAATAATCCACATTTATTATTTTCACAAGTTTCCAGTGTGTAGCTACAGCGTCAAACTGCCAAGTGGCACCACACAGTAGGACCTGGGAGCACATTTTTGGATTGCAAATTGCTAACAGATAAAATGCTCAGCTTCACGAAAACAAAACAAACCTCCAAACAATGAGGAACCCATTTTTTGGCTGTCCTGTGGCAACGAAAAGAGCGGTACCTGGTGCTGCCAGCAGAAGCCCACACAGCCCCTTCCTCACCCTGCGGTGCGGACGCCAGGAGGCACTTATCTTTACAAGAGGCTGATTTTTAAACAATTTGCAATGCCTGTACTTTACCCCCTGAAGCCCGGGATCCAGTCCTGCCTTGACCTAGAGCCACGTGAACTGGGTGAGAGCTGTAGTACTCCAGGCCGCCTCCACGAGGTCCCACCGCTAATCAGAAAACACGCCTCCGGCAGCGCCCACCTCCAACCCTGCCCATTTTTGACCACGCCCACCACCTCCCCTGCCTACAACACCCACTCCAACTCTGCTCACCTATGACCACGCCCACCACAGACCCCCCCACCCACTTCCGCCACGCCCATCTCATTCAGCATCACCTGTGGGAACTAACATGTTGACACTGTTTTGTTGGAACAGCACGCTTTACTGCCATCTGCTGGATTAGTATGATGATAAAATGCAAATACGGTTGTCTCCAAGTGGCCAGCCGCCAGGATGGGGAAGGGCGGCCCCTACTGGTGCACCAACGGGAGGTACTTAGCAAAGCCTAGTGGCTCCTAAGGGCTCCCCATGCCCCGGCCATCTCCCATCAGCTTCCACACTCCATACACAGCAGAGGCAGCTTTCCAAACTAACTGGGCTTGCGGTTTCACGGTGCTAAAGACAATTCTGCCCCTGCCAATCTTGAAAACCGTCCCAAACAAGGACCATAAGAAACGCTAAAGTACCGATGACACCTGAACCTGGGGACATGACCCACGCAGGGTGGGGATGACTAATGGAGGGTGGCATCCAGCAGCCAATGAGAGTGCGCAAAACATGTTACTAAAGACCGGTAGGGGCAGGGGCACAGGAGGCGGGGCGTGCGGTGTAAGCTGCCCCATTCCCTTGAGCTCTCAGATCACACACTCAGTGGGAGGCGTCTGGTCTTGGGATGGAGGACCCTACAACAGCGTGTTAAGTGCCCACTGCCTTCATTTCCCGTCTTCCCCACAGGCACCTGCAGCCACTTAGGTGGCCGATGGAACCCTGGAACAGGAGACTACACAGACACCTGGAGCACGAATGGACATGAATTCTAAGTGGGCCCTGAAACCCCAAGACCCAAAACATCGTCATCACCTGCCCCCGCTTCTGGGGGCTGCGGGGCGCCAGGTAATCAGTGGGGACCAGGCCAGATCACTTCCAACGGTGTTATGACAGAGGCCTGGGCAAACTGAAAGAGCATGCTGTCATCCCACAGAAACGTGAATGGCTCTGATCTACTTTGCCAGTCAGTATGGAAGAACACACTGCCCATCCGTGGCCACACGCTGTCCCTGTGGCCTTATGAACCTGCCCTAGCAACGCCCCTGTGTCCTGCACAGCAGCTGCAATCAGGGTGAGCTGGGTCAGCCTCAGCAGCCCCTGTTCTTGGATCCATTCAGCTTCGTCACAGGCTGGACTAGTGAACTAAACTAGGATACGAGAGGGACCCCCGCTCCCTGAATCCTTTTGGTTTCAATGCTGGCATTAACCTCCAACCTCTCCACACTTCAAGTTCAATGTTTTTATTTATTCTCTTGAGGGGGGCAGTTTCAGGTCTCCACTTGGCCTTTCCCAACACTTGCCTTCACAGGCCAAGGAATCAAGGTAGGGATCACCCACCTGCCAAGTGTGAGTTCCAGTCATACACTCGGGGGCTGGGGAGATGACTGCCAATGGGTCTGCAGACCTGGCACCCATCGTGAGCCACCAGACCCAGAGCCCTCAGGAAGGAAGTCTGGGTCACGTCAGGTAAGCCATGGAGACCTGCCAAGGTGAGGGCTGAGGGCATGCAGAGGGAGGGGGAGAGAAGGAGCATCTGCCGCAGCCGCAAGGTCAGCTGCAGTGATGGGGCGGTCATTCACCCCACCCACCTCCCTCTTCTCAATTTCCTTTGGGAAGAGAGACCACAGGGAGCAGGGGAGCTGCTCCTGACCCATGCATCTCAGCCAGTGACCGCACAAGGCACCAGGCCTGCTCCTGTGAGACACCAGCTTCCTCTTGTGGGCGGCATGAGGGCCCTGGGCCAGCAAAGCTTTCAGAGAGCTGCACTGCAACCGCTCCCACAGGTCTGACCTGTGCTGCCCTCCACCAGCCCCACCATCTCCTCCGACCTGCTCCCCCTGTGCTTCCTCTCAGGCCTTCTCCCCAGACATCTCTTGCACATCTAATCCCATCATGGCATGCTGATGCCTTCGATGAAAAACCCCATGCACTCTATGGGGTGAGAGCAGCAGAGAAGCAGGAAGGGACCTGGCTGAGTACAGGAAATTCTAACCTCAGTGAGCAGCCCACATAGAGACAGCGTGGACCACAGTACCCGGAAAAGGCTTGGAAAGTGGTTGGCAGGTACTGTGGAAGTGGGGTTAGCAATGGGACACTAAGAGGGTATTTCAGAAGGTCCAGGAAAGGTAAAGGTAGACCTCCCAGAACTGCAGCTCCACCCCAGAAGAGAGGCTTGGGCCCCTTCTTCACTCCTATTGGCCCATTATCTAGAAGAGCTGAAACCAAGTTTGTAGATTTGGGCCCAATACTGACAGATATGTTGGGATGAGGCACACGGAGGGTGTGGGTGAGGAGCCAGCTAAAGGCCAGTGGGTCTGCATTCTGCCTCTTGAGAACCCCGGCCCCACCCCCATACAGCCTGTAACACAGCAGCCAGGCTTCTATTCCACAGTCAAGAGGCCGGAAGAACCTTTGCTAGAGAAACTAAATGATTCTCAGAGAAAAGACCTGCAAGCAGAGCCCCCTGTGGCTCTCTGTTGCCCAGAGAAGAAGCTGTCATTCGACAATCCCAACCCATGCACTTCTCCCACTTGGTCTTCCAGTATTTCCATCTTAAATAGCATCAGATGACACAGGATCACCAGACGTTTGGGGAAAGCCTCACACATGAAGGGGACAGACCAAAGAACACTAAAAACGGAACTCAGGGGAGATAAAAACCATGCAGGCAGCAGTAAAAAACTTCAAAAAATCTTACCCTTGGAGAGATGATAGGGTATCCATACAATAAGAAAAAAATGCTATAAAAAGGACATTTTAAAGGTAAAGAGTTCCAGCTAACTGGTGCTTCAAAGAAAGAGAAAATAATGAACACAGTGAAGAGGGTATTCTGAAAGAAAGAATATAAATTTTCAAGAATTCCTTCCAGGCTGAAAGGCCCCAGTGCCCACCACGATTTAATGAAAAAAATGTCCACATCAAGGTGTATCATCATAAATCTCAGAATACATGAAATAAACATTTTTAAGAAGTTTCTGGAAATTTACAACCCAAACCAGGGCACCGGCAAAGGCTCAGTAATAAGAATGGTATCAGAAAGCTCAAACAGGTTCTGATGTTTCACTTACAACGTGGGGGCGACTGGTTTGCAACTCAGCATTCTATACCCAACCAAACCTTCAATCATACGACAGGGAAGAACAGTTTCAGACATCTGAGCCCTCAGAGAATTTACCTCCCCTGTCTGGGACAGCTATGGAGGATGTGTTCCACCAAAACAAAGGTGTAAACTGTATGTAATGGCAGAGGGGAAGGAGGTGGGAATCTACCACAAGGGAGAGGGAAGGAAATCCCCAGGAAAATGCTGGGGTGCGGTCCAGAATAACCCCTCCAGTGTAGACAGGAGCAGTGCTGAGGCCCCAAGGGACGGAGAGTTCTTGGAGTGACAGGCCTGGTGAAACTGCTAAGACATCTGGATGCACTGAGACCAAACCTAGACACCTGGCAGGAAGCTTAGACTTAAGTTAGCAGCAAGAACACAGAAAGTGACTCCCTCTTTGAAAGGCAAAACAACAAAGGCCAAAACTGAAACCAATAAAAGCCAACTGTTAACTGCAGGGGTAAAAAGTTCAAAGGAAAAGAAATACAGTCATGGTGTAAATATAAGGCTCGGCTGTGAAAAGCATTTACATGATCATGATGATGTTAAAATACAGCATCAATCGGATCCAAACTTAGTTACACTGTGATACTGGATGGAGGATGGGATCAGGAGAGGTGGTGGAGAGGGTCTGGGGTGGTGAAATAGAGCTCAGTCTGTACCTTATGCCCCAAACTGAAAAAAATCAGCTAACAGAGAGCTAATCATATTTCACTATATGGAGATAAACACCAAAGTATCAGCTAAAATAACCCAAAGAATTTGCTTCTGGGAGAGAAAGAGGGAGGAGGTAGAGATTCTGAGTATTAAAATAAATGTTTGACTCTTTATTAAATAAAAAACACATCAACCAACTTGTTCAATGAGTGCAGAGCAGTTATGTCCAAGATGATCCTGGTTTTGAAATGCACAAGTTAAAATGGACATGAGAATAGACATGTCCTGGTATTAGCGCAAGAGTCGTCAGCATACAGTTGGGAGGGAAACATCCAGCTGCTGTCACTGCCCCTCCAGGGACACTGCAGGGCTGGGGCCTTTCATTTCTTTTAATTTTTTGAATTATGTAAGGTAGAAAGGAGTGGTATTATGGGTGTTTTATTTTCCGAATTAAAATTCATGTTTAGTATGAAACCACTTACAATATGTAAAACTGGAAGTGTGTATCCATGTGTAGTAGTGTACACAGCAAAACAGACCGGAAAGGGCCCCAGAAAACCATTAACCCACTAAGGGGCGAACTAGCTCATCACCTCCTGGGGCCTGGCCTCTCACTATGCTTTTGCCACTCGTCTCACAATGAGCACGTGGTACTTCCATGAGCGAGAGCCCAGGAGTATGTGAACCGGAGGGAACTAGGCAAGGGGAGGGGATGGCAAGGCCCATGGGGTGGCAAACAGAATGGTAAAGTGGTCCACAGGGTCATGTGCTCAGGTCTTCCCAGGCTCCTAAACAAAGGAAACACTTTTCCGGCCTCTATCAGACAGCAGGCCTGGCCCAAGCGGCAGGGACCGCAGTGGCCCAGAGGCCTGCACATGTGCACTGCAGCTCTTACAGGTCCAGGACTGGGAGGCGGTGCTGCTCTCCCAGGTATCTCTGGGCCCAAGTAAGGCCAACCGTGACCCTTTACAAAAATACTAAGGCCTTAATTTGGCTACCCAGAAAACGAACTAAGATACGATATGAAGAAGAACTTCCAACATCAACATTCTCTGGAAGAGACATTCCAGAAGATGATCATCAAAAAACTTCAACAAAGATCCTGGTGCTGTTGCAGTTGTAGCTGCATTCATCCCACCAGTTCCTGGACTTGCCATTGGAATGAAGAAGGAGATATCTAAGCTGGCCTGTGCATACAGTAAAACAACAAATTTGACTGGATCTATACTGTTGGAACTCAACCAAGAATTAGGAGAAGTGCAAATTGTAGCGCTCCAAAATCTTACAACTACAGACTATTTACCGTTAAAAGAACATATGGGATGTGAACAGTTCCCAGGAATGTGTTGTTTTAATTTGTCTGATTTTTCTCAAACTATTCAAATTCAGTTAGACAATATCCATCATATCACTGATAAGTTTTCACAAATGCCTAGGGTGCCTAACTGGTTTTCTTGGTTTCACTGGATATGGCTGGTAATTGTAGGTCTGCTTTGGTTATGTAGCAGTATTCCTATTATGTTAATATGTGCACGCAATTTAATTAGTAATTTAAAACCTATACACGCTTATGTTACACTACAAGAAGATACATCAAAGAAATAATCAATCTTCCCATGTTTTCTTCCGTCTGCTACTTCTATAGCTTCTCTTCTTCCTTCATAATTACAACCCCTAAGTAGAATTCGTGCCTCATATCGAAATTACCGAGTATCATAATTCTTCCAAGTGGTAAAGATACCTCAAGACAAATGCTGGGCATAGAAGCCACAGGGCATAAATCTGTAAAAAAGTAAAAAGCTAACCTTTTCAAACAATATTGCTTCTCTCTCACTTGCCAACATTACATTTCCCTGTATGGCCCCGGAAGATGACTGGTTAGCCAGAGACGGGTAAGATTCCTCAAGGGAGGAACAACCTAAGACAGGCACAGTCGCAGGGGGGCCATCAGGTGAGAAATTGGGGATCAACAGAGGTGAGGCTTAGAACCTCACCCCCGTTTTGAGAGAGAAATTTTCTGCATCCGTGGATGTTTTGTTGCCCTTGTCTAGCTTGGATTAATACTTAGTCTATAGGCACATACCTAATCATCTACATTTGCCTTCTTACAGCACTAAACTATGTTTTCTACCTTTATCTTGCATCTACCTACCACTTCAGCATTTTATTAAAAAATAATAATAATAATAATAATAAGGGAGAAATGTGGGATTCACATATAAATCAAGTATAAAAATCAAACGAATAATCATAATTGACCTGATTGTTTATAGTTCATGATGCGTGATCAAAACCGAAAGTTTCTGTGATGACTGCCCTTGCACTGCTCACCATGTAAGAACTTATTCACTATGTAAGAAATTGTTCACCATGTAAAAACTTGTTCGTTATGCTTCAGAAGATTGGAGACTGTTGAGAATTAGGCATGGGGTTGATTAATGATTGTGCATTGAGTCCCCTATACAGAATTTTATTGTTGTTAACAACCATATGATCAATAAATATGAGAGATGCCCTCTCAAAAAAAAAAAATACTAAGGCTTAACATAACAAGGTCTAATAGTCTGAGAACTTATTCTAAAGCATAAATTCAGTAAAAAATATACTTAAGACATATTAAGAGTGCCTTAATTTATATAACAGACTGAAAATTTTAGGAAGAGAAATAGAATGGCAGGTTGGGAAATTAATTTTTAATTAAACAAACCGAATATGCCTATTTTAAAGCAAATTCATCAAGAGAATCTATATTATTTTAACCGAACACTTGGTGGCAGCAAAGACTGAGTTTTAAGTAATGGCACACTGATCAGGAGCCTGGTGTTTATCAGGGTGCCAGGCCCCCACCAGGCCCCAGGAGACCTGAGGCCCAGGTGTGGTGGACAGGTAAGGGCTCAGCCCCCTCTGGGTGGATGGGCCTCCATTTGGTGGCTGCAGTGGAACCAGTCTCTCTTGGCACCTACCAGATGCACCACATCTGTAAAAACTTGTTTTTTTCTATGTGAAGAGGCTTCACTGATCATGTCTTCCTGTCTTCCACCCCACACAGATTTTAGTTCAGAGAAATTACGACTTCTGATGTTGGACCTTAATGTCTAAAGATAGTTTGTCAACAGAACCAGCATGGTAGAAATTTAGGGAATGCTAAGGATGTTTCCAATAAAATTTTACCATCTCTGCCTGGAGTCTCACTCAACATTTTAGCTCTTAAGATTCTGTCATTATGCTCCGCTTACAGTGGTACAGTTAAAAAATACCAAAAACTCATAAACCAGCTTAGAGAAGCACATTACCTCCCTGGTTTTGAAATGTTATTTCCTGACAGTAGATGCAACACTTGTCCTTCAAATCCCAACCTTGCCCCAGGCAAAAGGGCCACCCTGAGCCGTTCCAGAAGCTCCCATCAAGGGGCCCGGGGTGCTGGGGTGGAAGAGCCGTACGACACACGGACAGATGTCTGGGCTACAACCTGTGTAAGAGGTCTCAAGCAGCGGTATTTTTACTACGTGGCCACTAACTTGCCCCCATCCCAAATCTAAACTCCTTGCTCATTAAAAATGGGATTTCAAATATGTCAAGATCATTAACAATAGGTGAACCTGGGTAACTAGTGTTTGGGAGTTCTTTGTCCTTGCAGTTTTTCTCAAAGTTTTAAGTTACTTCAAAAGTAAAAAAGAATTTTTTTTTAAAGAAGTATTCTTCTGCAGTATCACACTGAGCAGCTGGCTCATGCCTGCATCTCATGTGCCCAGAGAACCAGGTGCTCCACAGATGTCTTCTAATCTCAGTGATACCTGGAAACTCAACAGGATCCCATAGTTTATTTTCAACACTGAAAAACATGAATTCTTTTGTAACTGAAGGCTTCTGACAATGAAATGATTGTGATTTTAAAAATAAAATGAACATGGCATTAATACTTACTCTGTGAATTATACCAGCTGAATGCAGATGTTTTATACCACAGAGCATCTGGTAAAGAAGGTAGGACATTCTTTCATGGTCCAACTCCATGTGAATAACCTGACATAAGTTAGCATCCATTAATTCCATAACCAAATACCTGAGGAAAAAAAAGACCAGCTATGTATACATGAATATTATCTGAAATTCCTTTATGGTTATTAAACCAGAGTTTTTATGAAATAGGAAGAACTGGCCAAAGTAAGAGGAAAGCTTGTTTTCTCTAAAAATGTCTAAGGTGTCCTGAAATGCAGCAAATGTATAATGGACTTTGTCAAAGTTGAAAACAGTACGAACACCTGACAACACAGTGTCTTTCAAGTTAAAAACGAAACAATTTTCTACCATATAAACAATCTCAAGCATTCATATTCTCCTACATCTTAAATTTTTGGCTACTGGGTCAGTCTAGCAATATAAAAGCCATGCCATTATTTCTCTCATCTTAAAAAACTTTTAACCTCACTTCCCCCACCAGCTACTGCCCATTATTTTTGCCCCTTTGCAAGCGCCCCAGAGAGGTGTCTCTACTTGCCATCTCCATTTCTGTTTTTCCCCAGTCCCACTTTGATCAGGCGTTGGCCCCACCACTCTGCTGAAACTGCCCTCTGCAGGCCCCTGTGACTCTCATGTTGCTAAATCCCGTGGACGGTGCTTCAGCGCTGGCTGACCCTGCCTTTATCCTGCCCCCAGCTTCTCCCAGTAGGGGGCCATTGCTGGTCCGTGGCCTTCTCCTCGTTTCCCTAGTCTCAGTGATGGGCTCTGGTCCCTGGTCTCAAGGCTTCAAATACCATCTATAGATCCTCAACTCCCAAATTCACACCTCTGACCCAGACCTCTCTCCTGATCACCAGGCTGTCTAGCCACTTCCCTTCACAGACCCTCTGGGTGTCCTAGACTCTTCCCTCCCCAACCCGCTCTGCCTGGAGGCTTCCCCTCCTCAGTGGAGAGCACTTCCCTCCTTCAGGCGCTCAGGCCCAAATCAACCGTCTCTCAACTCTTCTCTAGCACCACACTCCTCTCTAGGGGCTCTACCTTCAGGACAGCCTCAGAGCCAGTCTCTCCCCTCCCCCTCACTGCTATCCCTCTGGTCTCAGTGGGACTGCCACAGTCTCTCACCTGAATCACCACGGTAGCCTCCTAACTGGTCTTCTCTGTTCCCATACCTTATAGTGCAGTTCCCAAGCCAGAAACCAAAGTTGTTCCTTTTTAATGTAAGTCAGGTAAGCTCAGTACTCTGCTGAAAGTCTTACTGACTTGCCTTTAAGTAAATGGAAGTCCTTCCAATGGCCTAGAGGCCCAGGGCACCCTCTCTGCTCCTGTCCTCTAGCCACGCTGACCCCTTTCTGTTCTTAGAACACACTGGGCATGCTCCCGCTCCTTTGCACAGCCTGTTCATTCCATCTCCCCAGATATCTGTAGGACAAACCCCATCACCTCCTCCAAGGTTTCCTTCCTATGGACCAATTCAGTGAGGTGTTTCCCCAATGACTCTACAAAAAATCACCACCTGCCATGTAGCCCCCAGCACTCCTCAGCCTGCTCAGGGCTCTACCTCCATACCTGCCCAATGTCACTTCCTCTTCTGATGCTGGATGGCCCTGTTCCCTGCCTTGCCTGCCAGCCAGCTCTAGCTGGGAGTATGGCTACCCACTGTGCTCAGTAACAAGAGGGGCTGTTGCCTGTTTTGGGGACTAGAGGATGTCAAGTACAGGAGAGCGTCCAAAACATGTTGGTCACCAAACATTTGTTGAATGAATGATGACAGAAGGAAAGTTAGGATGAAGTTGGGCATTATATTTCAATATGATAAATGCATATTTCATTTCATTGTTGATAAGTAAGATAATTCTATTTCAGATTTGGGAAACACAATATTTAATGACTTAACCATTTCAAATAATAACGGTGAACACCTGAACCCTACAATCCTAGCTTCAGGGGACTGGAGAAAAACATTTTATATTTCAGTAAAGCAATTCAGTGCCATTAATGGTCACTATCTGCTCTGAAGGAGTTACTTTCAGTCATCTTCAATCTGTTATGGAGATGATACCCATGTAGGCACAAACAGTTGGCTATTATTATCCATCTTCCTCAGTATTTCTCTTCCATGGAGAGAAGTGGCTAAGATAGCTCAAAAAATGTACTGCTGCCCACATTGCCTAAGCAAAAAGAGCAGCTACTTTCCTCTGTAAGTTTTCAGTCTTTGATGCATAGTATGTTACTGATAAAAATGGTACTTACACATCTTGAAATTCTTCTAGAGTTTTCTGTGGTGTAAACACATTTAACAAACTAATTATCTGAAAAGAGAAAATCAATTACACCTCAGAACATCAGATAACACGATTATAAAAATTAAGTTTAACATTAGAATGTGTTAAAACTGGAAAAAAATTGCAGTGGGGCTAGGTATTTATTATTCATGTTTTTGCTTTTACCAAAACATTCTATTACATAGAGTTTGAAAAAATTAAATGATTAGGATTCCTCTTTGGAAGTAAGATGCACTTTTAATCAAATCACTTTCAAGTGTGCCTAGTAACTTGTTTTTACAGAATTTTAACACATAACATCTTTCTGGCTCTGAATATAAAAAAGCAGAAATACATAAAAATAAATGGCTAACAGATATGCATAGAAGAAGTTCAGCCTCACAAAGGAAAAGAAGGTGCCATTTGTCATCTATCAGATGGGCAAAGTAAAACAAAAAATCAACAATATGTGGTGCTGGGGGATTTTGAAATAAAAGACATTCTCAGATACTCTTAATGAGATTGTAAAATGACTGTCTTCCTTGAGGTCAATTTGTTGGCATGTATTAAAACCAGAAGCGTGCACAGTCTGACTCAGCAATCTTGGCCAAGAAATTCACCCAGACAGGTGTGCAAAGGTACATGTATAAGGATGGTCACTGCAGCACTGTTTACAATAGCACAAAACTGGGAGCAATTTAAATACCCAGTATAGGGACGGGTTAAGTAAATTACTGTGAATCTGAACTATGCAGCTGTTTAAAAAATGGTTTATATCTATGTCTGTTAATATATATGAGATTGAGTAACATTCCATGTGGGACAAAAGCAGGATGCTGATAACATAGCTCATCTTGTTTATGTACGCAGTGTGTGCACATATGCATAGAATGCTCACCAAAATGTTAGTGATAGTGACCTGTAGGTGGTGGAATTCAAGGATTTTTGTTTTCTTTTTTAGACTTTGAATTTTAAAAAGTAATAACCATGTATTTTTTGTACCCTGAAAAAAATTTTTTTAAGTAAAATAAAGCATGCATTGGTGAAATTAAATACAAATACAGACCATAGACTCAAATGAATGAACTTCTCGTAGTTTCCTATTTAATGTCCCTACACTGGAAAGAGTCAGCACAAATGTTAAAACAAAGGGAATCATAGAGAATTGAATGTAATCTTAAATATTCATCCCCCTGCAACAAAAAAGAGGTCACACAGGGTATTTCCAGAGCCCCTACCAGACTTAACATTTTATGATTTTATAATATGGCAAGGTTATCAAAATTGTGCTCAAAATATACATAGAGATCAGCAGTAAGATACACAATGGGCCCTAGTACCTCATTTTCTAGAGATGCACTGTTTGTTTTCCCTTAAAATTTACCATGCTTTAACTTCCTTGGAGATGCCAGGGGCAGCTAGCTATCTTGAATATATCATCACCTAATAACATTTATTTAAAACTGAAATGTTCACTTTACAAGGTAAAAGGCTACTATGGAACAATGTTTTGTTAGGTTGATACTGTTGCCATTTTAAACAGAAACAGTGAAAATCAATGACAACAGGTTAACTGATGTCACTGTAGCTGTTAAGTGGCCCGAATTCCTATGGACCATGATGACTCTTGCTGACTTGTTTCCCCAGTGTTGACTAAGAATTTTATCAACAAAATAAAACTATGTGTATAGTTATTTTCATGGCTAGTTTAACCCTAAGTCTAAACGCAGTGTATCTCCAAAGACCCAGAAGATTATCACACTATTCACAACATTATACAGAGGAAACACAGAACTCACATTTTTATGATTGACACATTTTAAGAGGACGAGTTCACGATAAGCTCTCTTTGCATGAGTTTGATTCTGAAAAGGACGGCTTAGTTTCTTGACTGCAACATTTATTCCAAGAACTGTATCAAAAGCAGCACTATAATTAGGAAAGGTAATAAGCAATCCATTAGAATGGTTTTGGAAAATACAGCAATGCAGAATATACACTCAGTGCTTTATCTTTTAAAATGAGTAATAAGTAAGGAAAAATCTTTCTGCTTGTTTCCACCAAGGTACTTCTACACATGAAGGGCAAGGCAAGTTGGCTAGGCGAGCAGGATGGACTGGTTCTTTTGTGGAGGCACCGACATGGCTGTAGTCAGGACAGCATTCAGCAATCCTTCGCATGCTGCTCATTATATTAGTTGAGATTATTGTGTTCAGAACCAAGTAATTTAATACAGAGCACGTGAGGCCAGCCAAGAAGTGAAACTTCAGTTTAAATGTGCCAGTAAGTTGGAAAAAGTCACCGGTTATCACATAATAAAACATATTTTGGGGTATCACAGTGGAGGAAATTACCGGACTCTGAGAATAATGTAAGAAATTTAGGTTTTGATTGACTGTGTTTTTCCCAGATGAAAGAATCTAAAAAGAAAACAGAAGCCAAAATCTCAGCTTATGGAAAATCCTCAAGATACAAAATCCCTAACAGAAGCAATTGCTATTACGAAATTCTACTAGAAACACATTCTGATGCTGTGAGAGTAAGAATAAAATCTCACAGAGGTTGTGTTTCTAGCTTCTCCAGTTCTCAATTGAAATTTATGGTTCACTTTCCTCCAGAAAACAAAAAAAATCGAGCAGCCCGAGTGCATATTTTCGACTAGTTTCAAAGTAGTACTACTAGGACCGTTGGTGGTGGTGTGTCTTCTGACTACTGATCTGGGGCTAAAAGCTGCTAAGGACAACCTGAGAACTGAAGCACCATTTAACGGATTGTTTCTACTTACTTATCCTATTCAGTTTGTAACACTGTTTACATCTACACACTTTTATTGATTATCTTTTTTGCCAATGGACACTAACTTAATCCAATCTGCTTGTAAATTAAAGGCTGTTGCTGTAGCACTTGGTTAAGAATTATTAGAAATTGTGTATGTTACTTTGGAATTATTTTTTCTTTAATTTACATTATGTGGACATGTGTACACATATGTAAATGTACATGTCCACATGCAAATGTACCAATCATATGAATTATACAATGTTAATGATAAATCTACTTGTGAAACAAATCATTGACGTAGTTGTATGCAATTTTGTTTTGCACCTAGATGCAAATTTCTCAGTCTCAAGAATTTGCAAACAGACACACCTTGTTTGGTCTCAAAAGTTTTTTGTTCAAAATAAGCCAAATGGACCAATTCTGAGCATCTGAGCGGATGCATGCTCCCCCGTTCCTAGTTCCAACTCTGGGAGCAACTACCTTCGATTGTTCTTGGTTTGACTTCTTGTGGTCACTTCTCAACTCCAAAGAATATATTTAATCACTATTTCATCATTTATCAACTTTACTCCCCATTATGAAAACTGAGGATTAGGCACATACTTGAAACCCCAACTCTTCCAAGTTCTTTGTTCTCATGTTATTTTTAACTTTTGCCCTGGCTACCCTTTTAACTTTAAATACCATGCCTAAACTTCTGGTTGCATCAACCTTGCAAGGAACGTCTTGACCCCCGGGGAATGACAGATGAGACGATTATATGCCATCTCCTTTTTCTTCAGCTCTCTGCTCTATTCCCTTTCCCTCCAAACTTGTCTTAAATAGTCAAGCCTGATAACGCATCTGTTCTACCTATTTCTTCTTTAGAATGTATATGAACGTTGAAAATCAAGGCACAGATTTGTACGTATGTGTGCACACATGTAAATATTACTAATTGCAGAGCTGGGGTTACTTTTCATTTTCTAAAGATCCCATGACCCTTGCTGTCACTCTTAAGAGAATGAGATCATTTCCAGCATCAAGGTCAAATGCATTCTGTCTTCTTATAGTCCATCAATTGCTCAAACATCATGTCCTTTTAACTTTGTTTTATACTTAGGCCATGAACTTTTCTAGCTTTTCCACCACAAATTTTTTAAGAAACTTTTTTTCCTTTTTAAGAGAAGAAAGCTATCACCAGTACTTCCTGCCATGTCAGTTAACTCACATTAACTATTGTTTGGAATCTATCCCATTCTTGAGACATTTCTCGGAGTTTCCTTCCAGGCCGGCCGCATAGCAACTGCCCCGGGCTCTTGGCCTCCACTGCTTCCTGCCCTGCCTGGCCTGGTATTCTTTCTTGTTAGAGTACAGCCTTAAGGAATTTCCCCAGAAAAAGTGTGTTAGATAAGCGATCTTCCTCTACCCTCCTTGACAGGCAGTTGTCTCCTAAATTCAGAATCAGTTTTCTCTCACGACTTCACTGGTTTCCAGCATTGAGTGTTGTGGAGGCTGATGCTTGCCTGACTTTCATGACTTCGCTTCTGTTTTTGCTCCTTATCTCAATGATTGACCACAAAGAGCTGCGCTCGGTCAGCATCCCCAAAGGCCCCCCGACTTCCTACTCATCACTATCCTTTCTGTCTCCCAAAGATGAAAACTTTTATGATCACTCCCTTGCTTTTGTCAGCTAAACATGCATTTTCAAGCCTCCCCACTTGCCATTATCAGTTTTTGTCTCGTTTTTGAAATTGCCTCTGATGTCTTCCACTCAACATTGTTGGTGAGATTCACCTGTCGTTGTCAAGTGTAGCTGTGATTCACCCTGCACGACCGCTGTAATATTCCTTCATATGACTATACGATGTAGTGTCGATGGATTCAGTTTGCACGTGATGACAAGTAACATGGTCATGCATGTTTTCATACATGGCTCTGGGGCCCCTGTGCATGCATTTCTGATGAGCAGGTAGCTAAAGGTGGGACTGCGTTTATTTTATTTTAGCAGATGATGCCAAATTGTTTCTGAAGTGGTTCATTCTACCAATTTTTAAGCATTTGATTTTTTTGTATATTGACCCTGTGTCTTGCACTGGTGCAAAACATACTCATTGACAAAAGAAAGATGGGGGTAATGTAATCACGAGAGCCCTTCAGAAGCAGGGTTTGTTCTGCTGGTGGGAAGGGGGGTAAATGAGAGAGATGTGAACCCTGAGAAGGACTAGCCATGCCATCGCTGCCTTTAAGATGGAAGCAGAGAAGGGGTGTGGGAGCTTCTAGGAGCAGAGTGGTCCCAAAGCTCACAGAGAGCAAGGGAATAGGGGCCTCAGACCTATAGCTGCAAGGAACTGTGCTCTGCCAACAACTGGAAATATGCTTTGAAGGAGATTCTTTTCCAAAGCCTCCAGACAAGAGCCCATCTAGCCAACACCTTGATTTCAGCCTTATGAGATATTGGGCAGGGAACCCAAGCGCCCACCCAGCTTTCTGACTACAGAATTATGAGATAAGTGGCTGTTGCTTTAAACCACTAAGTTTATGGTAATCTGTCATGCAGCAGTAGAGAACTCACATCCTATTTTCCGTATTTTTCTGTCTTTCTGTCTCCCCAGGCTTCATTCAGCTATTTTCTTCCCTCGTTCAGATCACTAATTCTCTCCTCAGTCATAAGTAACACGCTATTAAACCCATCGACTGCCTTCATAATTTGATTATATCTTACAGTTCTAGAATTTCGTTTTTAAAATTTTTTCATTTTTCCAACAAAAATCTTTCATTTCACTTTTTATCACCCTAAACATAACATCATAGCTATTAAAAAATTTCAATCCAATAATGTCAATATTCCCTGTGGATCTTTCTTCTTCCTGTTTTTTTGTGCTGGATTTTATGCATGCAAAACTGTTCGCTATCTAGAAATAATTTAATATCCAGTGTGATGCTATCTTCCTCCAGGGAGAATTTACATTCACTTTTGCTTGGTACCCAGGGAACACTAGCAGTTTGGGTTCACTTCAGTTCAAGGTCAGCATACTGACTGTAGTCCCTGCATGGGCCTCTTTCCTTCTAATTCATTCTTACTCCTAGGACGCAGCCCTTAATTGGTCCCAATTTAAAGCAAAGGAAGTTCACTAGGCCCCTTTAGAGGTGCTAGACTCCAATCCCTGCTCTTGGCTCCACAGGTCAGTCAATAGTACTACTCAGTCTCTCAGCTGCTCACTCCAGAATTTTCAAAGCCCTCAAGGGAAAGACAGTGCCAAATCCGGGGCTCCCCTCACTAGGCTTCTGTCCTTCCCTGAAGCCTGGTCTAATGATATTTCACTCACCTACACCCTTCCTAGGAGCAAAGGCTCAGCATGGGGCTGGGGTGGGGCTGATGGGAGCCTACAAGCACAACAGTTTCATGGACACACGTCTGAGTAACACCCCTATTTCTAGCCACTGTGTCATCTTCATTTTCTGTATCTGTCATCTCTACACCCAGAGCCTCTTTGGGGTTCTGCTACACAGTTCTCTTCCTTGCAGCATCTCAGCTACTTACTCTCACTTCCTCTGCTGTTTTATCTGCACCAAGTTTCCAAACACTTCTTATATTTCAGAAATGGTTTAAAAGCTTTCATTTATGCCCTCCTGTTCTCTTTGGGTGTTTGATCCACCATATTAGATCAGAAGATCCACACCATTTGTTTTAGAGGTGAAGTTATTAAGGCCCATAAAAACATATGAAATAAAGATCAGAGCAGAAATAAATAAAATCAAGAAGAATAAAACAATAGAATCAATGAAACCAGGAGCTGGTTCTTCAAGACAATAAACAAAATAGATAAACCCCTAGCCAGACTTAGCAAGAAAAAAAGAGAGTCTACACACATAAACAGAATCAGAAACGAGAAAGGAAAAATCACTAGGGGCGTCATGGAAATACAAACAATTATTAGAGAATATTATGAAAAATTATATACTAACAAATTGGAAAACCTAGAAGAAACAGACAACTTTCTAGAAAAATACAACCTTTCAAGACTTATCCAGGAAGAAACAGAAGATCTGAACAGACCAATTACCAGCAACGAAATTGAACTGGTAATCAAAAAACTACCCAAGAACAACACCCCTGGACCAGATGGCTTCACTGCTGAATTTTATCAAACACTTATTGAAGACCTAATACCCATCCTCCTTAAAGTTTTATAAAAAGTAGAAGAGGAGGGAATATTTCCAAACTCATTCTATGAAGCCAGCCTCACTCTAATACCAAAACTAGGCAAAGACACCACAAAAAAAGAAAATTACAGACCAATATCCCTGATGAACATAGAAGCAAAAATACTTAACAAAATACTAATGAACAGAATTCAAAAATACATCAAAAAGATCATCCATCATGATCAAGTAGGACTTATTCCAGGGATGCAAGGATGGTACAATAATTGAAAATCCATCAACATCATATACCACATCAACAAAAAGAAGGACAAAAATAACATGATCATCTCAACAGATGCTGAAAAGGCATTCGACAAAATTCAACATCTATTCATCATAAAAATTCTTAACAAAATGGGTATAGAGGGCAAGTACCTCAACATAATAAAGGCCATAAGGACAAACCCACAACCAACATCATACTTAAGAGCAAAAAGCTGAAAGCTTTTCCTCTAAGACTGGGAAGAAGACAAGTATGCCCACTCTCACCACTTTTATTCAGCATAGTACTGGACATCCTAGCCATAGCAATCAGACAATACAAAGAAATAAAAGGCATCCAGATTGGTAAGGAAGAAGTTAAACTGTCACTGTTTGCAGATGACATGATATTGTAAATAAAAACCCCTAAAGAATTCACCCCCAAACTACTAGAACTAATAACTGAATTCATCAAAGTTGCAGGATACAAACTTAATACATAGAAGAGATAAAGAAGATGTGGTACATATACACAATGGAATATTATTCAGTCATAAGAAGAAAACAAATCCTACCATTTGCAACAACATGGATGGAGCTAGAGGGTATTATGCTCAGTGAAATAAGCCAGGCAGAGAAAGAGAAGTATTAAATAATTTCATTCACTTGTGGAGCATAAGAACAAAGCAAAAACTGAAGGAACAAAACAGCAGCAGACTCACAGAACCCAAAAATGAACTAACAGTTACCAAAGGGAAAGGGAATGGGGAGGATGGGTGGGAAGGGGGGGTAAGGGGGAAAAAGGGGCATTACGATTAGCGTACATAATGTAGTGGGGGGCACAGGGAGGGCTGTACAACACAGGGAAGACAAGTAGTGATTCTATAGCACCTTACTATGCTGATGGACAGTGACTGTAATGGGGTTTGTGGTGGGGACTTGATCATGGGGGGAGTCTAGTAACCATAACATTGTTTATGTAATTGTAGATTAATGACAAAAAAAAAAAAGAATGGACTAACAGTTGCCAAAGGGAAAGGGACTGGAGGGGAGGGAGGGTGGGAAGGGATGGAGAAGGGGAAAAAGGGGCATTACTATTAGCACACATAATGTAGCAGAGGCAGGGGCACGGGGAAGGCAATATAGCACAGAGAAGACAAGTAGTGATTCTATAGCATCTTACTACACTCATGGACAATGACTGCAATGGGGTATGTGGGGACTTGATAACGGGGGGAATCTAGTAACTACAATGTTGCTCATGTAATTGTATATTAGTGATACCAAAATTAAAAAAAATTAATATATAGAAAACTGTTGCATTCCTATATACTAACAAAGAACTAGTAGAAAGAGAAATCAAGGAAAACACCTCCATTTACAATTGCATCAAAAAGAATAAAATACCTAGGAATAAACCTAACCAAGAAGGTGAAATACCTGTACTCTGAAAACTATGACACTGATGAAAGAAACTGAAGAAGGAACAAATGAATGGAAATCTAACCCAGGCTCTTGGATAGGAAGAATTAATATTGTCAAAATGGCCATTCTGCCTAAAGCAATCTACAGATTCAATGCAATCCCTATCAAAATACCAATAGTATTCTTAAATGAACTAGAACAAATAGTTCTAAACTTCAAAAGGAACCACAAAAAACATGAACAGCCAAAGCAATCCTGAGAAGAACAAAGCTGGAGGGATTGCGCTCCCTGACTTCAAGCTCTACTACAAAGCCACAGTAATCAAGACAATTAGGTACTGGCACAAGAACAGACCCATAGATCAATAGAACAGAAATAGAGTGCCCAGATATAAACCCAAGCATATATGGTCAATTAATATATGATAAAGGAGCCATGGTCATACAAGGGGAAATGACAGCCTCTTCAACAACTGGTATTGGCAAAACTGGACAGCTTCATGAGAGAATGAAACTGGATTACTGTCTAACTCCATAGACAAAAACTATGACACTGATGAAAGAAACTGAAGAAGGAACAAATGAATGGAAATCTAACCCAGGCTCTTGGATAGGAAGAATTAATATTGTCAAAATGGCCATTCTGCCTAAAGCAATCTATAGATTCAATGCAATCCCTATCAAAATACCAATAGTATTCTTAAATGAACTAGAACAAATAGTTCTAAACTTCAAAAGGAACCACAAAAAACATGAACAGCCAAAGCAATCCTGAGAAGAACAAAGCTGGAGGGATTGTGCTCCCCGACTTCAAGCTTTACTACAAAGCCACAGTAATCAAGACAATTAGGTACTGGCACAAGAACAGACCCATAGATCAATAGAACAGAAATAGAGTGCCCAGATATAAACCCAAGCATATATGGTTAATTAATATATGATAAAGGAGCCATGGCCATACAAGGGGAAATGACAGCCTCTTCAACAACTTGTATTGGCAAAACTGGACAGCTTCATGAGAGAATGAAACTGGATTACTGTCTAACTCCATAGACAAAAGTAAACTCGAAATGGCTCAAAGACCTGAATTTAAGTCATGAAACCATAAAACTTAGAAGAAACCATAGGTAAAAATCTCTTGAATATAAACATGATCAATTTTTTTCTGAACACATCTCGTTGGGCAAGGGAAACAAAAGCAAAAATGAACAAATGGGATTATATCAAGCTACAAAGCTTCTGTACAGCAAAGGATACCTCAGCAGAACAAAAAGGCATCCTACAGTATGGGAGAATATATTCGTAAATGACATATCCAATAAGGGGTTAACATCCAAAATATATAAAGAGCTTACATGCCTCAACACCCAAAAAGCAAATAACCCAATTAAAAAATGGACAGAGTATCTGAACAGACATGTCTCCAGAGAATGGATTCACGTGGACAACAGGCACATCAAAAGATGTTCCACATTGCTAATTATCAGGAAAATGCAAATTAAAACCACAATGTGATATCACCTCACAGTAGGTAGGATGACCAAGAAACAAAAAACAAGGAACAACAAATGCTGGAAGGATGCAGAGAAAGGGGAACCCTCTTATACTATTGGTGGGAATGTAAATTAGTTCATCCATTGTGGAAAGCAATACGGAGGTTCCTCAAATAACTAAAAATAGAAATACCATTTGACCCAGGAATTCCACCTCTAGGAATTTACCCAAAGAGAACAAGATCCCTGATTCAAAAAAACATATGCAACCTTATATTTATTGCAGCACTATTTACAATAGCCAAGATATGGAAGGAACCTAAGTGTCCATCAGTAGATGAATGTATAAAAAGTGGTACATATACACAATGGAATATTATTTAGCCATAAGAAGAAAACAAATCCTACCATTTGCCACAAAATGTATGGAGCTAGAGGGTATTATGCTCAGTTAAATAAGCCAGGCGGAGAAAGACAAGTACCAAATGATTTCATTCATTTGTGGAGTATAACAACAAACCAAGACTGAAGGAACAAAACAGCAGCAGACTCACAGATTCCAATAAGGGACTAGCGGTTACCAAAAGGGTTGGGGAGGGTAGGTGGGAAGTGAGGGAGAAGGGGTTAAGGGGCACTATAATTCAATCACAATAAAGGTAGGTCACGGGGAAGGCAGTACAGCACAGAGAAGATAAGTAATGACTCTATAGTATCTTACTATGCTGATGGACAGTGACTGCAATGGGGTGTAGGGGGGGACTTGACAATATGGGTGAATGTTGAAACCACAATGTTGCTCATATGAAACCTTCATAAGATTGTATATCAATGATACCTCAATAAAAAAAATTCATTCATTAAAAAAAAAACCCCACAGTGATTTGCCAAGCACAAAGAACTATGAGGTTCAGAACTGGACTTAGAATTCAGTTCTCTGAATCACAGCCTTCCTGTGCCTTACACCATGTATCTTCTTTATTAAAGGAATTTTGTTGTGGACATTATGTTTTTGTTCATTTATATGGACAGAAAATAAAACAGTGTAAGAACAAGCTAACATTCAGTCTTATACAGAATTAGAAGAAGTAAAAAGGAGTAAGAGCTACACCACCCATTTCACTTAAGGTTGTAATGGTCACTTCTTGGTATTGCCAGATCTAATATTAAGCACTTTTAAAAAAGTTAAACACTTCATAGAACTGTTTCATAAAACAAATAATCTTTACTTGCAATTTTAAAAGAAAGAAAAGCTGAATATGTATGAAAGAAAAGTACACATTTTCCCCGTTAGAGCTTCAAAATCTTGTAATTATTTCATTTTACTATTTTACTTAGTTGATATCTATGAACAGTTCAAAATGAACATTTTAAAACTTCCTTTCTAATTAATTTTGCTAACATTTTAAACAAAAAACAAACACACAGGAACCAATCAAACACTACTGTAAAAACAATTTAGAATTAGGAGTCAGAATATTTTATTCTGATCCCAGCTCATCCATTTAATCCTGTACCCACTACCTGCACCCTGCTTACCTGCACACCTGTTCCTATGTCTTCATAGAGCTCTGGTTTAGATAGATGCTAAGTGTTACAAGCCATGCACTATTGCTACTATGACATTTTATTTCTCAAAAATGTAAACACACACATGCCCCCTGTATTAGTTTCCTATGGCTGCTGTAAAAAGTAACCACAAATACACTCACTGGTATAAAACACAAATTTATTACCTTATAGTTCTGCGGGGAGTGTATATGTGTTTATCTGTCAATCAGGCATTTTGGTTCAATCAGAAAGAATGCTCTATTCCAAGTGTGAGCTGAGATTATCAGGAGACATTTCATAGACTAAATAAGTCTTGAAAGACCAAGGACGGTGATGGTGTCTGGACAGACCAAGGGGTTTCAGAGGGGAATCCAGCCAAGAGGTGCAGCTGGGACAAAAGTGATGGCAGTGAGAAAGAACCACTGGAGGGAACAAGTCGTCTGGAAGTTAGGGCTTGGTGGTGGGGATACTGAAGCCACCTTCTAGTTTACTTTTTTTCAAAACAGTTTTTATTGAGGTGAGATTCACTAAACATAAAATTAATCATTCTAAATTTAACAATTCAGTGTCATATAGTACATTCACAATGTTGTGCAATCACTACCTCGATGTAATTCCCAAAGATTTTCATTACCCCAAAGGCAATTCCATACCCATTAAGCACTTGCTCCCTATTCCCTCTCCCCCTGGGCCTGTTAACCACCAATCTGGGACTGTCTCTATGGATTTAACTACTCTGGACAGTCCACACAAATGGACTACATACTGCCTTTCTTGCCTGGCCTCTTTCACTCAGCATGTGGTCTTAAGGATCACTCATATTATAGCCCATATCAGAACTTCATACCTTTTTGTGATGTTCCCCGTATGTGTATAACACAGCACATCCCTCATCCATGGATGGGTATTGGGCTGGTTTTACCATAGGCTATTGCAAATAGCACTGCCACAAACATTTGTGTTCAAGTCTTTTTGAACATCTGTTTTTAGTTCTTTGGGGTATGTATTTATCTAGGAGTGTTTAGTGGGTCACGTGGTAACTCTGTGTTTCACTTGTTGAGCAACCATCAAACTGTTTCCCACAAGTGGCTGCACCATTTCACGTTCTCAGCAGCAATGTACGGGGGTTCTAATTTCTTCACATCTTTACCAACAGTTGTTATTTTCCATCTTGTTCATTGTGGCCATCCTAGTAGGTGTGAAGTGTATCTCACTGTGGTTTTTATTTGCATTTCTCAAATGACTAATGATGAGCATTTTTCATGTGCTTATTGGCCATTTAAATTTTCTTTGGTGAAATGTCTATTTAAGACTTTGCCTGTTTTTTTCTAAAACTGGGTTGTTTTTCTTATTATTAAGTTTTAAGAGTTCTTTATATATTCTGGATACTAAACTCTTAACAGTTACGTGCTTTAGAAATATTCTCCCATTTTGTGGGTTGTTTTCTCACTCTCTTGATGCACAAAGTTTTTATTTTTGATGAAGCCCAACTTTTTCTTTTGCTATTCCCACTTTTGGTGCCATTTCTAAAAATCTAAAGTCATGAGGCTTTCCTCCTACGTTTTCTTCTAGGAGTTTTATGGTTTTAGCTCTTATATTTAGGTCATTGATCCATTCTGAGTTAACTTTTTCTAAGATGTGAGGTAAGGGTCCAACTTCATTCTTTTGCATGTGGCTATCCAGCTACCCCATTTGTGAAAGAGAATGTTTTTTCCCTTCTGAATAGTCTTGGCACCCCTTTTGAAAATCAACTGGCCAGAACATATGGGTTTATTTCTGGACTCAGTTTTTAAAATTCTTTAAAAATCAGAACTTTCTATCCCATAATTTCACCACTGCTTTTACCAGAGTTGGTTTAGCTTATAATGGCATACTAGGAACTTTAATTCCAAAATGAGAACTTTTTAAATAAAAAATACACATCCATAACAAATGACTTCATTATGAGACACTTCTATATAAGATAAAGATGAGAAGTAGTATATGAAACCAAAACCAATCTCAGCAAAATGGTATGTTGTAAAGCAGCATGCCTGCCATTTTACTATTATTTACCATGCAATCATGAAGCCATTCATTTTAATTGTCTACCCTTTATAAGGCCTGTCTTACAAATAATTATGAACTTCTAGTCAGCCTCTTAATGTGGTGATTACATTTAGTGTCCTTGATACCAGTCTTGCCAAGGTACCTGTGTCCAAGTACCACCCAATTCCAAAAGAGATGGATTATAAATCGAAAGAATGCCTTAATATTTAGAAATTTTTATTAATATCAAAGTGTCCTAATTTAAAGCGTCCTTTGATTTTAACACTTCTGTCAGCACCCCGGATTTGCTCTAATATAGTGAGTTACTGTTCAGAAGTTAAGATCACCACTATTTTAGACACAAGCTGGGAATTCCTTCCAAACAGTCCCTTCTCCTACGCTGGTTTTTCTGGGAAGCTCTGAACCTCAGTCTCCTCTTAGCTCCCGGGGCCTCCAACTACCAAGCCCGCAGAAAACAACTGACTTCTCTGATCACACGTCTACAACACAGGAACTGGGAAGGTTCTCCAAACTAAACATCTCTAACGAAAACATAAACTCTGCTACCAGAACATCCAAGAGTTCCTTTTGTCTTGAGTTCCCTCTGCCTACAAGCAGTAAACACTGGATGTTCAGTGTCACCACAGTTTCTGTTAGAGGCAAAGACAATCTTGTTTTCACTGACTGAAAAAAGGAATAAAAGTTTTGTCCGGAAAACTAGGTGATAAAAAGACTGGGAAGTGCTGATAACTGTAGTCTGGAAAATGCATGAAAAGCTACCTTTCGCCGGCCCGTGATCGTGGGAGCTGACTGCCTTACCATTAAGAGACTAAGGTTCAGGGTCAGACCAAAGGTTCTGACATTCTGGGCTGGACACATGGTTGAGGTGAGACACCAAGGGAGAGACAGCCAGCCCGACCCTTACACAGCAGCCCTTCCTGGCTAATCCTTGGGGTGATAACACCACTGTCCGGCCGCACCCCACAAAGAGTAAGGCGCTGCAGTGAGGCCACCGAGAAAGAACTGGAGTGACTGGGAACAAGAGGGGAGGGGCAGGGTGGCCAGGATGAAGAAATGAGTGAAACTCCAAAGTTCTATTACAACTCACTGTCACACCTATCACTCTAAGATCACAATGACAGGGGAATGGAAAAGAAAATAAAAAGAAAAAAGAAAGAAAGGAAAAAAACATGAAAAACTACCTACTTACACTTATGTAGCATTCTAAGAATTTGGGTTTGTATCATACAATCTGACTACATAAACTAGAGTGACTGGTTGATTCAGTTTAGCTCATAAACCTATAGCCAGGAAGAGGATTTTTATCATCAGTGTTTCTAAATTCTGGCAACATAGTTTTATTACACCAAAAACTCAAACCACACTTGTGGAACAGACCATACTTACCAAACAATTCCCTGGGCTCCAGAGCCAATCGGTTTCAACTGCTGGTAACGTTTCAGGACAGTGAAAGTTGAGTCTGCCACTTGCACACTGTAAAACTGACTGTCACATTTGCTGTCACTCATGATGTAGTGTCATACAGTGTCCTGAAGAGCTGGTACCGTCGTCAGAGTCCTTAGGAATGAACAGAATGGACACGCATTCTTACTGAAATTACACACGCACAGCTCACTTAACAGTGCCTCAAGTTCATTGCTAGGTAAGACAGATGGCTGTTAAGCTGACACACTCAGTTTGATCAACTCCTGAACTTGGTCATCATGCAGAACATGCAAAGATATTTGAGTGGTGCGAGGCCATTAGGAAAGGAGCACAGTGAGGCCCTGCACGACCACACTTTTAGGGACTGGATTAGAAAACAACCACCTCTGGAGAAAAGAACTCACACATTGTCACTAGACATGACAGGACTACGGCACTGTGTGCTTCCTGGGGGGCTGGCCCCCGCCCGGCTGACTAGGCCAGAGATGGAGGTGCTCGAGGTGCTTCAAAGTGATCTTGTCTACAATTCCTACAGAAAACAAATGGACCAGTCTTCTACTAAATGCATAAACCCAGGTTACAGTGATGAGCCAGAAGGCAAGTCCTAGGCCAACGTAATTATAAAAGAGGACGGTGAAGAACAACAGGGTGTCAGGTCTGGTGATGTGGGCGTGTGCCGAGCGCATCCCTGGACTTGTGAGAGCGGTCCCAGACAGCCGCAGAGAGAAGTGCCATGGATTCAGGATGGGAGGGCAGCTGGCCGCCTGGGAGTGGCCTCGTGGTGGTTTATGTGGCAGCCTGAGATTCCTGCTCTGAAGAGCCCACATGATTTCATACAGAAAACAAGCACAGATATCGGTAGGCAGCTACGTTTACCTGCTTTCCTGGCTCTTGTCTGACAAATGTTTATTTGAAAGTCAGTAAGCTATTTATTTTGGCCTTTTGTTTTAATTAAAAAGCAATAATAAAATTGTAGAGGTAAATATTTTACATGGTTTAAAAACACAGAACTTAAATTTTACTCTACAGCTCCAGGAAATTCCTACCTGCTTGTTTTACCATCTAATATTTAATGTCTACCCATTCAGTCTTTTAAAAAAAGAGTGATGATTTGTATTTTAATGCAGTGATATTTAGGACTTTCCATTAAATATGGAAATAAGCTAATTAATAACAAACCTAAACAAAGAATCTAAATCAAATGAATGGTTTCTCCACCTGACCATTACTTCATGATTTTTTACCGTGCTCAGGGCAGTGGAAAAGGCACAGCTGTTTGAACCACGGGCCATGCTGCCTAAGAGCCACTGCACACCGGCTTGGGGGTGCCTCCGGGAGGCCGGCACTGTTCATGACAACTTGCAGTGGAATCAGCAGTCCCATGTTACACTCTGAGCTGAATGGCCTGGCCAAGCCAAGCTGCTGTAAGGAGGGAGCCCTAAGCTCCAGAAGGCCAGGATAAGATTCTCGCTGCTGGCGGCATCCCAGACACCCAGGATGGGAGGCCAGTGGGCGTTCAGTAAACCTTGCTGAGCTGACCCACAATGCAGCATGCTGCTCAATTGTACTGACATCTGATGGAATATCCTCTTCTATAAAGATGAGTATTTTATAGTTTTTATGGGGTTGGGATAATGCAACTCAATATTTACAAGATGCCTTGTACAAGAGTGTTAAGTAATGCAGGAGATAACGGTGAGATTTGCTGGGCGCCAACTCAAAGCAGCCTGTAAGCCACCAGCTGGGCAAGCAGCACCCATTTTGGGGAATGAGTCCTTCACCTACGCTGCATGGCACCATTGGCGAGGGCAGAGGTAAAAGGTAAACAAAGTCAAAAGGCAAAAGAGATGTTACCACTGGCAGGTGAGCAGAAGGCAAGGAGAGCTTCCCAAAGAAGGCGGCAGCTGCCCTGGACAGCATTGCCAGAGGCAGACAGTAGAGGCACAGAGCTCGAGCTGACTGCCCTCAGCTCAGCCTGGCTCAGGGTGCAAACAGAGAATCAGACACCGGCCTGGGGAAAAGGCAGGTAGCCGCTATAAGCTGCATAGTTATACACCCACAAGGCTGGTGGCTCACAGGACTCCCCGGGCCACTGGGAGGGAGGCCTGTGCCTGGGCAGCCAGCCTGCCTGCACTCGGCGAGCTCACAGACACTGTGGGTACCCTCAGGAAGACCCGACGCAGGGAGAGCCCAAAACCTTAGGGATGGGAAGGCTGTGGGTGTGGGGAGGGGAAGGAGTGGGTGTGGACTGGCAGAGGTGCTTTCTGGGAGGACAGGTCATTTGTGATTTAGTTTTGCCCGGCAGTGGGGGAAACAAGCTGGAGAGAGAAAACGAGGTCAAATCACCCCAGGCCCATCTGGCCTCAGACCTGGGCCACAGTACCATCAAAGCAGGAGAGGTACGTGCTCTGACTTGCTTTTCAGAGATGTCATTCTGGGAGCTGAGGAAGGGATGGATTCCAATGGGTCGGATCAGGACAGGGAGCCCTGGCAAAACAGCAGGACCGTGGCAGGTAGGGGAGGAAGGAAATGAGTGGCTTGGAGGAAGAATGTCCGTGATGGCTGCCCTGGGGAGTGCGACCAGGAATGAGGGTGGTGCAGTGGGAGGTGAGCAGGAGAGCATGGAGTCTGTGGGTTCAGGACAGGAAGGTCTGAAGTGCCTAAGGGACAAGCCGCACGACAGGCACCATCTCTGACTAGCTCCACCACCCTCCCTTCTTTGTTTCAGTTACAGAAACCTCCCTGTTCTAGCTGGACAGACAGCTGCCCATCCAGAGACAACACTGGGCAGCTTTCCTGGCAGCCAGGTGTGGCCAGATGACCGATTTTTGGCTAACAAGATGTAATGTATGCCACCTGCAGATCATTTTTCTTCTGGAAAGCTGCTTGCTGTCCAATCTGTCTTTCCACCTTGCTGCTGGCCAGGGTTGGGCTGTGGCGGACCCTGGTGGAAGTCACATGATGACGGCGGCAGAGCCACCCCACCACCCAGCCACTCACAGGAGTCCTGAGGGCCCTTGGACACACAGCCGCCCCCTGCTGGTCCACCTGCCCACACTGAGCCAGGCACGAATTAACCTCAACCTTGTTGAGCAACTCTGGAATCTGCTACGGCTGTCGGACCTGTACACTGGCTGATACAATATGAGGTTAGCTTCTGTGGGTTTGGGGAATACACTACATCACTAGGTTTAAGATACGAATATAATTTCAAATCAAGATTAAAAATAATTTTAAAATTACAGTAAGTTGCTCTTTTTTCTGCTCTAGGCAGATAAAAATCAAGAGAGACCCTGTCAATGCCACCACTGAGGGCACCATCCGCCTTCACTTCCCTTACCTGGGTTCCAGGGGGACCAGAGCCGCCCCTGCCCCGTGTGCAGTGCCCACAGGGCTCCCTGGCTCAGCTTCCCCCAGGCTCCCCGCCTCCCTCCCCCAGCAGGGAGCTCTGGTCTTCCCTCTCAGACAGCACCACTGGGGAACTTAATGTGCAATGCCCACCCACTGGAGAGCCCCCGAAAAAAGCCCCCACGGGCCACTCTCTGCTCCTTGGGCTCATCAGCCCTGAGGGCAGTGAGCTGACGCCTTGAGGAAGGAGCAGCACGCCTTGGCCGAAGGTGTCTGGCTCCCTTCCGTGGGGTCCCTGCCCTTCCCACTTACCGTGCTGTTTCTGTGAATGCCCATTGAATGAAATGCTCTAATCTGAAAGCTGCCTTCTTGTAGAATCCCCTCCAGGATGCTGGAGTAAAATCTACCCACTCTATAAACAAACACTGGGCAGGAGGAGCACTCCTACCTGCTGGGAGCCTAGAGTAAGGCATGCTTCTTAAAAAAAGTCTCTAACTCAATCTTCTGCATCCGTGGATGTTTTATTGCCCTTGTCTAGCTTGGATTAACACATAGTCTACAGGCACACACCTGATCATCTACATTTGCTCTCTTACAACACTAAACTATGTTTTCTACCTTTATCTTGTATCTACCTACCACTTCAGCATTTGATTAAAAATAATAATAATAAAGAGAGAAATGTGGTATCCACATATAAATCAAGTATAAAAATCAAATGAATATTCATATTTGAACTGATTATTTATAGTTCATAATGCATGAGCAAAACCGAAAGTTTCTGTGATGACTGCCCTTGTACTGTTCACTATGTAACTTATTCACTATGTAAGAATTTGTTCTCCATGTAAGAACTTGTTCGTTATGCTTCAGAAGATTGGAGACTGACGAAAATTAGGCTTGGGGTGGATTAATGATTGTGCATTGAGCATTGACTCCCCTATACAGAATTTTATTGTTGTTAACAACCATTTGATCAATAAATATGCAAGATGTCCTCTCAAAAAAAAAAAAAAAAGTACACACTTCCAATTGTAAAATAAATAAGTAACCGGGATGTAATGTATAGCATAAGGAATATAGTCAAAATATTGTAACAACTTTGTATGGTGATAGCTGGTAGCTAGAATTATCATGTATATAAATGTTGAATCACTGTGTTGTACACCTGAAACTAATGTAATACTGTGTGTCAACTATCCTTCAATAAAAAATAATTATCTAAAAAAAAAAAATTATTCAACAGTCCTAAAAATAAAAAAAAAAAAAATAAGTCTCTAACTCTAGTATTCTTCTAAATATAAGCAATTCAGTTTCTGTGAATATATTAAATCTCTGATTAAGTTTTCTTAATAAAAAAATAGTTCTAACTTCAGCTTTAAATAGTTATATTGAAAAGTGGGAAAGTACAGTGGAGACGCCAGCCACCATTCGCTGATTTCTCCCAGCATTTCCTGAAGGCCTCCTGTGCCCAAGTAGGAGGTAGGGGCTGTCCAGAGAGCATTAACCTGACAGTCCCTTCCCTCAAGCCGCCAAGAGCATAATTATCACACTGCCTAGGAAGCGTTCTGTGGTGGGTACACAGCAGCCAGGCATGAGCCCAGCAGAATGAGTGGGGGTAGTGTGTGCGAGGGAGAGGTGGCTATGCAGGGAGGCTTCCCGGAGGAGGCAAGACCTCAGAGCAAGTTTGTTCACAGTATCAGTCCAGATGTGAGGAAACAGGTAGCAGTGAGAACTCTTAAGTTGGTAGAATATTTTTTGGAAGGAAAATAGGTAATATCTACTGGAAATTTTAAATGCACATGACTTCTAACCTGGCAACTACAATTCTATAAACACATCTGACAAATACATGCGCACAGATATCCAAAGATATTTGTGCAAAGATGTTCGTAGCACTTCTTGTAAAAATCTAGAAGTAATGTAAAATGTATACTTGGATGACTGAATAAATTATGGCATAAAAGTAAAATAAAGCCATTAGAAACAATGCAGGGACTTTATGTACTGATATAGAAAGATGTCTAAGAATATAAAGGAAATAAAGCAAGTTAAAGAGGAGTGCACATAGTAAATGTCAAACTGTGGAGACACACCCACACACACAGAGCGTGTCGGCAAGAGCAGAGCACCGGAAAACGGCACTCTCACTCTTTTCCCATGATAACGTCCTGGGTTTTCTTTAGCCATGTACGTATTTCACATTTTTAAAAAAACTAAGCAAACGCTTTTAAAGAAAAGCTACGGAATGGTCACTCTGAAACCTGTACAGAAGATGGCCTTGTGGCAGATGACGCTGGAGGCGGAAAGCTCCTCGGTTGCAAGGGCTCTGGCAGCCTGCGGGGGGCGCCGTGCTACGCCCACTTTGCAGCCGGGAAGGCAGCTCCAGGGGAGGTGCCCAGACTCCCAACTGGAAAGCGGTGTGGCCCAGAATTCAATGCCGGTGCGTTTGAGTACAGTATTCATACTCTTCCCAATGCATCACTTATATCTCTGGTGTGTTTTTTTTTTGGAAAGTAAAGTGATGCATCCAAGACTGAGTCAGGACCACAGCCAGAAAAACACAGACCTTCACTCTTCATCCTGATGGCTTCACCTCACTGAGACTCTTTCTCCCCATGATAAAGATGATTCAGTCATCCAAAGACGCAAACCCTTAATCACACTAATGCTTCCGAACACCCAGGACATACAATATTTAGATTAACTGACTAATGTGATTAAAAGCAGATTTACACATTCATCCTCTTTGTTTCTATACTTGCTGCTGAAGTTTTTTTTATCAAACTGTTTTTTTTCCTACATTACTTCTTAATAAAAATAGCACAGCACAACAACTTAATCTTTCTTTGATAATCAAGAACCTTGGAATTTTTGTTCAGAAAAAAAAAAGAGCCTTGGAGCATCTCTGGGCACCCTTCTGAACTTGAGCTATAGCACGCACTGTTCTTAAGCTGCCAAACCCACTATGATAAGGAACAATAGCTAGTTAGGCCACCACACCAGCCACAGGGCTCCTCAGGATCCAGGGAGGGGCTCCCACCGGCCCTGCAGGCCTGTCCAATCGCCCCCTTTCCAGCCTCCTCATCACTCCCTGGACACAGAACGAGCTGAGCTGCTCCCTAGCCTCCACTCCTGCTACCTCCAAACCATGGTACACATGCTGTTTAGAAAGGGAGATTCATCCACATGAAAACCTGTACACAAATGCACATGGCAGCCTAATCTGTAAGGCTCAAAACTGGAAAAATCGGATGTCCTTCCATGCGTGAATGGTTGAGCAAATTGCTGTGCTTCTATACCATGGAACACTATTCAGCAATAAAAAGGACTGACTACTGATACACGCAGCAACTTAGGTGGACCTCAAGAGCTTTATACTTGGAGAAAAAGCCCATCTCAAAAGTCCACACTGGATAATCCTATCATACAACATCTGAGAAATGACAAATTTACAGGATGCAGAAGAGCTTAGTGGTTGCTGTGGGCTATGGGTGGGGGGCCCGGGCCGTGGTGTGCTATACAGGGGCAGTCCAAGAAGTCTCTGAGATGACAAAATAGCTCTGTATCCTGATTGTGGTGGTATACAAATCTCCACATGTGATGAAATGACATAGAACTGTATGCACACATTATACCAATGCCACCCTCCCGGTTTGATATTATACTATAGTTATATAAATATACAAACACTGGGGGAAACTGTGAGAAAGTTGCATGGGACCTCTCTGTACTATTTTTGTAATTTCTTGTGCAATTTCTAGAATTATTTCAAAATAAGGAATTAAAAAAGAGATCTGTTGAAAATATGCGGTGGTCATACTGCTCTGTTTAAATTGCTTCAATAGTGTCTGACCTTGAGAGTAAAATAATCCTTAGCCCAGCAGAGGGGTCCACACACCTTCTGGCCTGCTCTCAGGCAGTATCAACCCCCTGGGACCAGCTGACACTGGCAACTGTGTATCTTCAGGCCTCTGCCTGTCTATCCCATCTGCTTGAAAGGACGTCCTTTGTCCTCCTGGCCAACCTTCATCCTCCTTCAAAATCTACTGCAAGCACCTGCTTTTCCTCCAACTTTTTTTCTACAGCCTCTCCCTTCAAACTGTGCCAGGCATGCCCCCTTTTCTGGTACCACCACCTGCATACATGTTATAATGCACTGCAAGTCTATCTCTACTTGTATTCTGTGAACTCCTTAAGGGCAGGAAATGTGTCTGATTCATTTCTCAATCTACTAATTACATAGTGGGTGCCCAATAAATGTTTGTTAGAGGTAAAACCAAGCAGGAAAATAAATGTGGTAGGGCAGCACAGTGCAATGGTTAAGGGCAGACTCCATCAAAAACTATTATAACTAATAACCAGTCTAGTAAAGTTCCATTATACAAAATCAATGCATAAAAATCCTTTGCACTTATATACACTAATAACAAATTATCAGAAAGAGAAATTAAGAAAACAATCCCATTTACAAATGCATAGAAAAGAATAAAATGCCTAAGAATAAATTAAACCAAGCAGGTGAGAGACCTGTCTATTGAAAGCTACTATAAGAAGTTAATAAAAGAAATTGAAGAAGACACAAGTAAATGGACAGATGCTCAGGGATTGGAGGAATCAATATTAAGATGTCCATACTACACAAAACAATCTATAGATTTAATAAAATCCCTATCAAAATTCCAATGGCATTTTTCATAGTAATAAAATAAATAATCCTAAGATTTTATGGATAGCCCAAAGTAATCTTGAGAAAGAAGAACAAAGCTGGGGGTATCACGCTACCCCGACTTCAAATTATATTACAAAGCTACGGTGATCAAAACAGTATGGTATTAGCACAAAAATAGACATGTAGATCAATGGAACAAAATAGATGGCCCAGAAATAAACCTATACATACATTGTCAATTAATTTATGACAGAGGAGCCAAGATTTACAATGGGGAAAGACAGCCTCTTCGATAAATGGGTGTTGGGAAAACTGGACAGCAGCTGAATCACTTTTTTACACCATATACATAAATAAACTCAGAATGGATTAAAGGCTTAACCATAAGACCTGAAACCATAAAACTCCTAGAAGATGACATAGGTGGTGAGCAACCTGACATCAGTCTTGGTGATGATTTTTTGGATCTGATTCCAAAAGCAAGAACAAGAAAAACACAAATAAACAAGTGGAACAATATCAAACTTAAGTTCTGCACAGGAAAGGAAACCATCAACGAAATGAAAGGGGGACCTACTGAATGGGAAAAAAATTTACAAATCATATCTGATAAGGGGCTAATATCCAAAAAATATAAAGAAATCACACAACTCAGTAGCAAAAAAACAAACAATTGATTAAAAATGGGTAGAAGATCCAAATACACATTTTTCCAAAGAAGATTTTCAGATGACAAGTACATGAAAAGATGCTCAGCATCCCAAGGAAATGTAAATCAAAAAAACCACAATGAGACATCACCTCATACCTGTTAGAATGGCTGTTATCAAAAAGGCAAGTGATAACAAGTGTTGGCGAGGATGTGGAGAAAAGGGAACCTTTGTGCACTGTTGGTGTGAGTATAAACTGGTGCAGCCCAGAAAATGGTATGGAGGTTCCTTAAAAAATTACAAATAGAACTACCATGTGATCCAGCAATTCCACTTCTGGGTATTTACCTAAAGAAAATGAAAACACTAACTCAAAAAGATACCTGTATCCCCATGTTCACTGCAGCATTATTTATAATAGCCAAGATATGGAAACAGCCTGTGTCCACAAGCAGATGAATGGATAAAATGTGGTGTGTGCACAGGCATGTGTGTGCTCATGCACAACACACACACACACACACACAAGAATATTACTCAGCCGTAAAAAAGAATGAAACCTTGCCACTGAGACAACATTGAGGACCTCAAGGACATTATGCTAAGTGAAATGTCAGAGAAAGACAAATACCATATGACCTCACTTATATGTGGAATCCTAAAAAAAAAACAGGTAGGACAAATCGGTGGAGGGGGTCAAAAGGTTAAAAAAAAAGTATACTCTCTTCTAAATTAGAGTATATAGACTTAAGATTTAGAGTATATATTTCTTACAAGAATTGCCAAAACAACTTAGGGTTTCTAGAGTAACCTATCCAAATATTTAATTGTGATATATAATAATACAATAAAAGATATCTAGGTCAAAAAAAAAGAAGAGGTAGTTTCTAGAGTCAGAGGGCAGTTAGTCTGCCACTTATCTGGGTGACCCAGGGCAAGCAATGGCACTCAAATAAAATGGGGATAAGCATAGACTCAACCTCAGAGGACATTCAGCACAGTGCCCAGCACAGGGCAAGGTCTCAGTGCCGGCACTAGGCTAGGTGTTACCACACCCATTCTACCTACTGCTTCCCCAAACAAACGTTTGCATTCTGAAAATGTAAATTCAAATCTGCACAAAAGCTGATGCCATGACCAACACTGGGTGAGCACCTCACTGAAAGACCGACAAGATACAACATACAGAAGTCACTCTAGGGTGTGGCGGGCAGATGACGTTTCAGGAAATTCTCTGAAGGTATCTGCTTGGAAACATAACAGTCGGTATGTTTTGGACACTACAGTTGAGGTGGTGAAGCGGATTTTGATTCTAGAATCAGAGTAGGCGGTTTTATTACTGGGGCTGCCCCCTCATGCCTAGCTATGCTAAAATTAAACTAGAATCACCATCAGTTGAGATACACATATTTAAATAATCTAACCAATTAAATCACTTAGAGTTCCGCAGAAATACGTATGTATATATACATGTACACTCACACATACATATACATATATATCTGTATCTCTCTCTCTATATATATATGTATTTTTTAAGGAAGTTATTTTAAAAACAATCTTTCTCAGTTATTCTTACTCTTAGCATCATTATAGGGGAAGAGAGATAAAATGTTTTTTAAACAAATCCCCAAGTTTTTCCTACCTTGGCTTATGTAAAGACAAACTTTTGGCAAACCACTAAAAGGTGGTTTTCATACTGCTTGTTCTCCCAATAGACAAAAATTCACTTCTAGAAATACTTAACATTATAATTTCAGAACAGGCAAGAACCTATTTAACATAGAGGGAGTTAATATTAATCTCATTTTTAAGAAGACAGTAAGAACCATCTCATTTGTAATCCATATATCCTTAGAATCTATTTTTACTATTCCTGAATTGTTTTAGAGTACGTAGTCTTTGCTTTAGAAAGATATTGAGGTAAAATGAGCTGGGGTGGTGGGAGAGAGTAGAGTATTTTATAGAACAAAAACCCAAAAATACAAAAAAGAAGCCAAATGATTTTTTTTAAAAATCAAATTTGTTAAATTTCACCTTCAGATGTTTTTTAGTAAACTTCCTTAGCTGTAAGGAATTCCTATGTTCAAATGGTGACTATCCTTCCTCATTATTTTTGTATCTATTAGTTATACCCCAATGTTTTCCAAAGAGGATTTGAGGAGTCAGTTAAAAATACTGGCAATTCAAAGGCCAATATAAAAATCTTAGAAGACCCACAGTTCTTTTCTAAGAAATGAATTTTTCTTGGGTAAGAGATATACAAGCTTGCCTCCCAAATAATACACCTTCCTGACGAGTACATATGAGGGAATGTACCTTCCTCAAGGACTGAGCATTGGCAGCTGCTAACAGCACGGCTTGAGCCAACCAGGTTTACCTGCCTCCAGATGGAAGAGCACTGCCCACTGGGAAGGCATCCTGACTCTGATTGAGCCTCGTCTAGGTTCAGCTCTGAATTTTCAGGAAATACAAAGAAACACATGAAATTACAACCCAATTGCTTCAACAAAATAAGTTACAAGGAAAACAGGAAAACAGAGGGTGAACCCCTAGATTAAAAGAAACTTAAAAAAACCTATCAACCAAACATAATGTGTGGATTCCAACACAAATTATTATAGAAACTATAAAACTTATGGGACAACTGGAAACTTGAATACTGACTGGTCATTTTATTTGATTATATTAAGGAATTATTGCTTTTTGGAGCTTAAGAGTCCTTGTCTTTCAGAGACGTTCATAGCTGAAAAACATTCATGGATAGAATGACATATTTAGGATCTACTGAAAACAATATGGGAATTTAGGATCTAACTAGAAGAGGATGGTATGGAACAAGATTGGCCAGGGGTTGATAACTGTTGAAGGATATCATTCTGTTTATTTTTGTGTATATTTGAAAGTTCTCCTTATAAACTTAAACACTAATGTTGAAACCAGTTCCCACGATCACAAAAGATCAAGTACAAGTTTAATTATTCTTAAGGAAAATTATGTGAAAATACCTTAACCAGGAGTGAAGTATTTGACAGAATCCAGACCTGAGTACCACCTTTTGAATAAGCCCACCCACTATGTCAGAGAGACCTAGGTGTTATCTTACCTAGGCTACAAGCATTCTCCAGAGAACACCTCAACAAGCCACAAGCCCACCTTTTCTCTGGCCCCCTCCCCTCAAAGAGCCGGCCAAAGCCCTGGCCATAAAAAGCCTCTTGACCAGTTACTCTCTCTTTCCTTTGTTCTGCTGGCCAGGACAGAGTGGTCCCTCTCAGGTTCAGCAATAAACCTGCTTAGACTGTTGAGTTCACATCTCCTCTCTTCTTTCAGTATTACTACATATTTAGATAAAAAATAGCTGCCCTGCTGCCTAATCAATAGTTAAGAAAAAAATGTGGTTTCTGTTTTACCTTATGAATCATGAAAACAATTGCTTTACTCATTATTAATTGCTTCATCAGGCACTTTATATCCAGATAATTAAGAAGATTTAGTTTTAAATAGACGAAAACTGAAGTGTACACTCTAACATTTATTTAGTGGGGCCAAATAAACACATTTTGATTTGTAAAAAAATTACCTAAACTCTTGGTATCCTGAAAGTTAAATCCTCAGGAAAATCAAAGCTCTCCAGAGAAGTCTGTGCCAAAATAGAATTCTTTTTCACCCCACAGGATCCTTGTGAAGGTTAAAAAAAGGGTTAAATACAGGAAACCATTAACTAGATCGGAAGTTGTTCTTCCAGAGCAAATTAAATACTCAGAGAATTCTCAGAGTTGAGGAAGCCAGGAAAGAATGCCAATCTGAGAAAGACCTGGGTTCAAATTTCCCTTTCCAGCTGCTTCCATTTCCTCCTCTGCAGAAATGGGTGTCACAGCTGCTACTACAGGGCTCCAGTGACAATTAAATGAAGGTACCAGGGTAAATAGGTACCAGCTCCTCTGGCCTCCAGCTACCTGCTGCAGCTCTTCCCTCCTACATGACCTACCCTGGAGGACAACAATCCTGCAACCAAGCTGAATGAGATCTGAGTTTGCCTGGCTAGCAGCATTAGAATTTTTTAAATTAGCTACTACCCACATCTAAAAATCTGGAGATTAGAAATACAAATTTAGAGTTCTGACTTCTTTTTAAAAATTGCCGGGTGAGGTCTGGTTCTCCAGGGTCCCCATCACTCCCTGCTCTCTGACACCTGGCCCTGTAGGCTGATTCCCCACCCCAAGCTCTGGGCTGAAGTGCTTCCTTCACCCTGCCCTTTCCCACTCCTGTGCCTCTTCTTGCCTGGCAAATTTCTCATCATCCTTCAAGGCCCAGCTGCAGCACAACCTGTCACCCCCACACTTCCACGGCAATCCCTGCACTACAACAACGTGTCATGCTGGCCTGGCACTCAGTCTGCCCGTCTGCGTTCTCTGCTCAGCTCAGGAGCAACAAGACCGTGTTGCTATCGCCTTCGTGTCCCCAGGGCCCAGCAGAAAGCCTGACCTAGATAATGTAAAACTCAGGAAATGTCTCCTGAATGTGGGAAGGAAATTGGAGCTAAAACATCATAAAAATGTAAGATTTTATATCACAGCTCGCTCTGTTACCAAGTAAAGGGGGTCAAGGACATTAAAATGTTTCACAAAATGAGAACTAGCTTCCATCTGCTTATGTGTCTCACAAGTTAGTCCGAAGTTCACTAAATGAACTGACAAAGCAAAGGCAACAAGGCAGGCAGGGTCCCTCACTACTGCATTGATATTCCCCAGTACGTGTTGTGTGCTGTCTGAGCGCTGGGGAGAAAGCAGTGGACCTGTCAGACAACTACCTGTTTTCATAAAGCTACATCCTAGCAAGGGAGAGGGAAAATAAACAGGCAAATAAACAGAACAGTTTCAAACTATTTTGAACGGTAGGAAGAAAATTAAACAAAATAATGATACACACTAAGGGAAGAAGGAGAGTGGTCAAGGAAGACCCGCGGGGAGGACCATTAGGAGCTAGCTGTGCAAGGATGCCGGCGACAGCTCCAACGGCTTGAACAGCAGGCGCGTAGGTCCGGATGTCAACGGGTAGGCTTGGTCGAGGAAGCAGAGAAGATGGGCACAGCGGCACTCTGGGTGGGGGAGTGGCAGGGGAGGTGGGGAGGTGGGGAGGTGGGCAGGGCCCGCTCTGGCGTCGCTGGGCACTGCGTGTGCAATGCTGAGGCACTGGAGGCGCGCGGGGACGCGGGCTCCGGGCGCGTGGGGAGGGGGTCCCTGCCGCACTCACCCCAGCAAGGGGCAGTATCCCGCCCGGTTTGCACATACGTGCACTGGCCTCCTGCCCAGGCGCTTTCACACACGTCCACGCAGTCTGACGACAACTCTGTCCCTAACAGTGGGCATTTCCCCACGTTCCCGAGGGGGAAACGGAGGAGCAGTGAGGGTCAGCGCCTCGGCCAAGGTCGCGGGAGCCAGACCCCGGGGTCCTGGGCATGCGGGCGCGGGTGTGCGGCTGGGCGCCCACAGTCGGGAGCGGTGGCGCCCGCAGACCCCGCGGCGGGTCGGCCCGGGCCAGGCCGGGGAGCGGGCCCGCAGCCCCGGGCTGCTGACGGCCGGGCGGGAGCGGGCGACTGCCGCAGCCCGGAGCACTGGGGCGGCGGCTGCACCGCTTCAGCTGCTTCGCCCCGCCCGCCCAGCAGAGGCCCCCGCGGCCCCGCAGCCCCGGCCGCGCGCCCTCCGCCGTCTCCCGGGGGCCCCGCCCGAGCAGCCCCCGCCGGGCCTAAGCCGCCCGCCTGCTCACCTCGCCTCCCTGCAGTCGCGCGAGCGGGAGGGCGGACGGGCGGACTGGCGGCGCTGCGCGATGGCCGCTCGCGGCTCCGCTGCCCCGGGCTCGGCCGGCCGCCCCGCCCCGCCCCGCCCCGCCCCGCCTCGCGCCGCGCCGCCGCCGCCGCAATGGGTGTGAGGGGCGCCCGGGCGCTACGACCCTTCCGGTCCGGCTCCCAGCTCTGCCGCCGCCGCCGCAGCCGCGGGGCCCGGCCTGACCGACCCGCGCGCAGGCCAATCAGCGTGCGGAGAGGCGGACAGGCGTGGCCAATCCAGCTTGGGGGCGGGCCGCTGCCGGGAGGCGCGGGCGGGGCGGCGGGCGGAGCCGTGTCTCCGGGCGGGTTCGGCCGGCCAGGCGCCCAGTGGCCGCACCTCCGCTCGGGCCTGCGCCGTGCGCGCCGGGGGCCGGGGACGAGCCCCGGCTCCGTAAGCTCGCTGAGTCTGCCGTCCCTTACGGGGGTCCACGGCGCGGCGGCCGGACGTGGGGCCGGGAGGCGGCTGGAGGGCCGATTAGGGGACGGACAGCTGACCTCGGGGCTGCAGGTGCAGGGTGGCAGCGGCAAGGAGGCCTTAAGGGGGACGGAGCCGGCCTGTTACGGGGGAGAGCCGGGGCGAGGGCGAGGGCAGGCCGGGGCGTCCAGGAACCCGGCGTGTGGTGGCCCCCGGGGGAGGGGCTGCGGTGTCCTTGGACTCCGGGTTTGTAGGGGTGCGGCCGGAAGCCGGGGGAGCCGGGTGCGAGGGGGCCACGCGCACGCAGGTGTCCCCGGGGTTCCGTAGCAGAGGAGAGGAGAGAACAAGCTGGGGCACTTAGGGCAGGGGTCAAACTTCTGGTTCAGAGGAGAAGGGCCGGGTGGTAAATGCGGGAAGGGTGTGGGGTGCTGAGGGCCCCCAACGGCCTGGGGTCCGTTGACACTGACCTTTTGAGTCATCTCCCGCAGCTCTCCCGACCCTCGGTCGGGTCTCAGAGACTGGGGTCGTGTGAAGACACGGGAGAGCCCAGGGTATACGGTGTTGCAGGATCTGCACTTGGTTAGCAAAACTGGAAGTGAGGCAAGGACGCTGGACAGTCGGGAAAAGCTCAGAGGTCTGTGGGCGAGGTGGGAGCAGTTGGGCTTCGGAAAGGGGGAGAGGAGGGGCCTGTGGAGGAGGAGCAGCCTTTACAGGATACCAAACCCACAGGGTGACCAGGGCCGGCGTCCAGACTGGGAAGGAGCCGGACTCTGCAGTGGGGAAGGTCATGGGCCAGGTGGTGGCAGAATTCGGGTAGGGTGGCGAGCCCCGTGACCCATGTCCTGCTGGAAGCGCAGGGCCTCAGCGGAGGTCTGAGGTAGGGGAAGGGATCTAGCCGGAGTGTCCTTCGTAGGCCACTCCCCACCTTGGCCACCAGAGGGAGTTTTCTGACGCCGAGTAGGGCCCATCCCTGCTGAAATTGTAGCTCCAGAGTGTGGCCTGCATTGAGGAGGGCCTAGGGGTTAGCTTCAGTCCACACGCATCGTCACCTCCGCCTCGCCTGTCACCGGCACAACAGGTAACGGAGCCCACATTGCTCCCATCAAGGATTATGACAAACTGGTGACGCCGGGCAGCCAGAGCAGCATTTCACTAAGGGGCAGGCCTGGGTGCTTCCTCTCTGATTAGGCAGGGGCTCCTGTCCCCAGACACACTCCAGCCCTGAGTTCACAGCACTCACTGCATGCAAAGCGAGAACCAAAATTCGTGTGCACAGACTCACCTCTACATGCTTCAGGCTGATTTTCTGAGCAGATCCTGCCTTTCTCTGGTTTATGAAAGAGTGAATGTTTATGGACACAAAGCTGAGGTGACAGGGTGGGTAGGGTCTAGTCCCTTGTTTGGAAGAGTGCACAGAATTTTGGTTGAGGCTGACAAGTGAGAAGACCCTGCCACAAGTGTGATGGGAATTTGGGGGATGGGGGGACACACGAGTAGGACTGACAGCTGATCTAGCCTGCCAGGTGGAGAGAGACAGTTGAGGGAGGGCCCCTGGGCAGGAGGAAGCCCCGGCTGAGGCTGGAAAGCAAGCAGGAATGGCTAGGCCTGTAGTTTAGGTAGAAAGGGCACCCAGATGCAAATATTCGGAGGTGAGGACCTGGGTGCTATGTTCTGGGAACCACACATCACCTGGTCTTGCTGGAGATGGGGAGGGAAAAATGAAGTTACGAAGGCTTTGAGGTCGACTGACACTGGGGACTGGAGGCCTATGGGCTGGCTTGGGCTCACTGATATGCTTTGTTTAGCCCAGAGACTTTTTTTTTTTTTAATTGGCTTAGTTGTCAACATTTAAAAATTGGGAATATTTGCTTGAAAAATCTCAATTGTTGGTTTCTCTTGAATAGTTTGTAGGTCTCACAACATGGGGCCCAACTCCCAGGGATAGTGGTCAGCTGGAACTGAGTGGCAGTGGCCCATTTAGGTGAGGCCCCTAGTTCACCATAGTCCCCACCACTCCCTATTACCCACACGTGGCCTGAAACTTCACTATCCCTTATCTGGTGGTGGCTGGGACATTGCAGGGTGGGGCCCCCAACCGTCGAGGCAAAGGGCAGCTGTTCAAGGGTGTTAAGAAAGGAAGCGAGTGATGCAATTAAGTATTTATTTTGGAAAGATCACTAGGGCACACAAAGTTTCAGAGAGTAGGGGCTTAAGGCCACAAGACCAGTTAGGAAGCTATTGCATAGGCCCTTGTAAGAGAAGATGAAGCCTGGCCTGGGACAAGGGTCAGGAGGAAGGAACTTATTTTAAAACTGTTCCAAGAGTTTATGGAAATGCAAATTAAAGTCACAATGAGTTACAACCACCCACCCAATGCAAAGTGAGTGCCTGCAATCATTGTGCATGCATATGGGATGGCTCAATAAAAAAGACTGAAAGTGGTGATGACACTGAGCAGTTGGAACTCTCAGACACTGCTGGTGGGAAAGCAAAATGTTATATACACTTTGGAGAATTGTTTGGCAGTTTCTGGTAACATTAATCACATACCTGACAGACCACCCAGCAATCCTATTCTTGTATATGTATTCAAAGAAAGAAAAGCATGTCCACACAGAGCTGTACATGAATGTTTATAGCAGATTTATTCAAAACAGTCAAAAACTAGAAACACACATATGTCCATATTCTGGTGAATGGCTAAATGAACTGTGGTACGTCCATACGGTGGGATATTACCTGGTGACAGGACTGACCTGCTGCCAAGTGCACAACAGGGATAAAGTAAGCAAAACACATTAAGTGGCAGAAGCCGAGCAAGGCCAGACCCTCTGTGATTACGCGTATATGACATTCTGAAAGAGCATAATCAGATCAGTGGTCCCAGAAGGTCAAGAGGAAAGGGAAGTGATTACCAAGAGCCCCGATGGAATTTTGGGGGATGATGGGTATACTCTCTCTATAGTATGGTGGGGGTCATGTGACTATATATTTGTGGAAACTCAGAACTGTGCACTTGAGAAAAAGGTGGTAATGTGTGTAAATTATGCTGTATGTAAATTTGAGTAAAACAATCTAAGGAAAAAAGTCTGTTTAGAGGCAAAATTATCAGTCTTAGAGGTGGGACATGGGGGTGCGGGAGGGGGAGGAATCAGGGAAGATGTCCCTGTTCCTGGCTTGGAGTGGGGACCTCTGTCCTTGGCCTGCTCACCCTTCTGCTGAGAGGAAGGCCTTTTTGAGCCTACATCTGAGCTGGTCACCTGCCTCTCCCTTTTCTGTCACCTTCAGCTTTGGGGCCCTGGCTGTGTCCTCTCTGCGATGGAGGCCACCAGCTATTCCCTCCTCCTGAGACCTCACTGCCCCTCCCTTCCCTGCCCTGGACCTGGCACCTTGATGGTGCAGCTGGCAGACACTGCCCACCTCTCCACTCCACAAGGGCCTCTTCACCAGGGAGAAGAGAGCAGGTGGGAGGCAGAGCTTGGAACCCCACTCTCTGGGCTGAGGGGACCAAGACGTATGGGGGGCTTGTTTAGGGCCACAGCGTGACAGGTTCCATGGCTCCAATCTCATTGTCCACCCTTGACTGGCCTTGACTGGGTTCCAATAGGACTCTCCACCTAGTTGTGCTCCTCTGGGTAAGAGATTCGCCTCTCTGAGCCTCAGTTCTGTGGGGAGAGGGCAGGGGTGGTGAGGCAGCCTGATGGGGATGCTATGGGGACTCGAGAGAAGTTACCAGGTGCAGAGCACAGAACATGCACGCTGGAGGGTGACTGTCCTTGTGCTGGCCTCTTCTGCTCCCTCCACACCTTACCTGCTTTCCCCCTTCTCCCCTACTCTCTCCTCTCCTCCTCAATACGAACAGGACCATAGATGTGCCAGGAGGTGCAGATCGACTGTTTCAGTTGTGCGGTTTGGAAAGCCAAACTGCACTTAACCCGATGGGGGTGACTGTTTGGAGGTCCCCTCACTGTCACGCCTGGAGCCGGCCTCAGGACCGTGGGCTCATACTCCGGGCCCAGGCCCTGGAAGCCATCAGTCTTCCCTCCTCTGGGTCAGCTGCCTTCCCGTGTCACCTGCTCTCCCACCACCCAAGCAGCTGGGCCCTCTGTCCCAAACCAAGATTGAAACCCCAGAGGCAGACTCTGATGGTCCCCCTGCACAGGGCTTCCACCCTGGGGCTGTGCAGTCAGGCCCATGTGAGAACTTGAGAGGAGAAAGGGCAGCAATTGTTGGGAAAGGCAGACATCTGGGGGTTTAGTCTGGTGATAAGAAAGAGGCCAGCTGAGCCAGGCAGAGCTGAGGTGCTATGTGAACACAGGGCTGTGGGGTAGCTGCATCACTGAGCACTGAGTGCAGGGGCCCTTGGCACTCCTCTTCCACCCATCTCCCAGGGAAGCAGCAATGTGTGCTTCTTCTCAGGCAAGAGACTAGAAAGCTCTTCTCCGGAAGTCTGACCAGCGCTGGAGCCTAAAGGAAAAACCTGACCCTCCTCTTGCCTTCTCCCCCGAAACTTTCCCCAGGATGTCCAGAGGTGCACTTGGCCTCAGCAGGCTGCACCGTGTGTTCAGAACTTTCCTCCCACCTTGAGTCAGACTGGACAGCCCAAGGTCACAAGGCAAAGAAAACTTGAGAATCAAACAAAAATGCACCTTGAAAGCAGCAGAGACTGTGAAAAAGGAAGCGTCGAAAGGAAAAAAAAATATTGTAGGCTTCAGAGAACATGAAAAAATATTGCATCCTTTTAACAAGAACTGGCCATTAAAAAAATACTCAGCACAGACCTATGTCCTTGCTCTCTTAGCTGGGATGGCCTAGAAGTAACGACATCCCAGTAGCCAAAGGCCAGAGCCCAGGAGTCGTTTTTGGGTGCCATTCTCCAGTAAAGGACCCGGCGGTCCTAAATGAGCAGTGGCTGATTGTAGGGCTGGGGCAGAAATACGCAAGATGAGCTTGGAGTATCCTGTAGTGCAAGAAAATAAGGAAATGCTTACAAAGTGCACACACACACACACACACACACACACACACACACACACACGGAGGGAGGTGTGTCCAAGGAACTCAAGAGCCAACTTGGAAGAGCTCTCAATGGCAGCAGCTGGGACACGTTGAGCAACAAAATAACACTATTGTTACAACTCAAAGTATAAAATGGATGTCTGTGAGTTCATGCTAATAGAAATGAATGGCTTAATAAGATAAATGGGGAAGAACAGACTATGTGTACTGAATTTCAAATAAATGTGTAGACACTCCTTTTTCAAGGAGGTGACGCTTACTCTTCACACTTGTACATTCTTATTTTTCAAGTGTGGGATGGGAATAGCGACTTCCTTCCAGAGAGGGAATGGGAAGGATAAAAAGGTATGGGAAGAGGGGAAAATCAGAGTACCTGCAAACACCATCTCAGACTCGTGACCAAGGTCAACATAAGCGTGAGAAGACATGTTGATCGTATATATCCTGGACGGGAGGTGATGGGTGATCCTTTACTTTTGGGCTCTTCCTCCCCAAAACATATAGCCCCAATCTAACCATGAGAAAAGCATCAGACAAACCCAATCGAGGGACATTCTATGAATGTCCCACCAGTGTTTCTCAGAACTGTCAAGGTCATCAAAACAAGGAGAGTCTGAAAACCTGTTATGGCCAAGAGGCGCCTAAGGAGACATGTCATGCAGAGTCAGGAAAAGGACAGCAGAAAAAGGACACTGGATAAAAACTAAGGAAATATGAATAAAGTATGGATTGTGGTTTATTTTAAATATATGTATTACTATAAACATGTATGTTCAGAGCAAAAAAAGAGCTCTTGGAAATTGTGTTGGCAGAAATGAAATATCTTAGCAGTAGACAGGTTGGGTGAGCAAACTGAGGACATCTCCCAATTAGAGCAGAAAAGACAAGTAAAAATGACAGGCAAGTGGAGGCCAGTCCAGCAGCTTCAGGAGTGCCAGTGGCTAACGAGCAAACAGGGCTGCTCCCACCAGACACTGTTGAGTCCCTGTTTTGAGGAGCTCTCAAAATCCAAGTACACAGAAAGAATGAGATTAACAAAAACCCGAATGCACAAGACAAAAAAAAGTGTACTGTCTTTATTGTCTTAAAATTGCATAGTACCTGATGGCGCACGCTCTTCATAGAGGGCAATGTAGCCTGCTTCAAACTACTTTGCGTGAGATGTTTCCAGCTGTTTGCAATGGGCAACAGTAGGGACCAAAATGCTGGCTGGGCTTAAAAAGGATCATGATCAGATTAAACACAAGTTGGAGAGTTGGAGGGATTTAGACAAGAAACTGTGGAAGGATGCTGAGATTTCGACGGGACTGAGACAGCATAAGAGATGGTGAGGGGGCTTCCCTGGTGTCGGGAGAGGATTCAGGAGCAGCCAAAAGAGGGCAGGAAAGGAGAAGGAGTCCAGAGGGGCAAGGCCTTGTGCTGAGATAAATGCCACCTCTGGGAGCCTGGAGGCACCAGGTAGCCGGGGTGCACAGTCTGGGTGTTACCTTGGCTACAGAAAGCCACATACTAGAAAAATAACTTAGAAGCTATACAATCATCATTATAAATATTTCATTTCTCAAAACTAACTAGTGTTGGTTAAAAAAGGTTCACAGTAACTCTGAAAAGAGCTGTATCTCTATTGCACAGTAGTGGAAAAGTCCGCTCTGATCCCCATGTGTAAACAATGATTCCCTTCTCCTCTGGCAACTTCAGGACACAGAGAAACAGTATCTGCTGTAAGCAAAGCACTTGGGTACAAAGGCACATCAAAGCTGTCAAGCGCTACTGGGATCTACTCGGAACACGCAGAATGCAGGCTGATCTTCCTGCTTGGCATCGCTGGGACCGGTCTTGAACCACATTGCAGGTGGTCATGGCCTCTTCAAGCTGTTGTTCTCATTCCACAGTTACAGACTTGGCCAGATTTCTGGGGAAGTCAACCTGAAATGATAGAAAGTAGCTGCTCAAGACCCCACAGATCCCAGCCACACACCATATTATGAAGTCTGTTATTGGTGGACTGGACGGCAGGCAGACAGATGTGCCTGGTCACCTGCAACCATGAGCTCTTGATACCTGCATCTTGGAAGTGGTTCCTTACTCCAGATTCTTACTCACTATATAACGTTTAGTTCCTGCAATGAACATTTATTGACTTGTGTCATGCTGTGCTAACACTATTATAAGGATATGATTTGTGCCATTAAAACAGCTACCTCAGTTTGTGCTGTTAAATATTCACTTTCCTTGTTAGAATATTGACGAAAATCCACAAGGCCTTTTAGCTTAGTGTGGGGGCTGGGGAAAGGAAATGTGACCCGGGATGGCTGATAAAGTAGGCTTCAACTTTAACTGCAATGTGTTATTCACTTATAATAATGTTTAAGAAAAGGGAAGGAACAAATATGAAAAAATGTTAGCCAATGTCGATTCTAGATATATATCAGATGTTTCTATCTCATTTTTTGCATTGTTAATTCACTTTTAAAAGTTTCTCAAAATAAAACTGTAGTAAAACTCCTATTCTTGCACAATGAACTGGATTTTCTTACATACTGGAGGATGAGGTCGTAAATTGGTTATTTTCTGGAACATACGTTGACAATATATGTGAGGACTCTCAAAACGTTTAGTCATTTGATAGACTGAAGACAAATCTTAAACGTGGGAGGAAGAGAAATGCCCAAAGATGTTCACAGCGGTTGTTATTTATGCACTGTTCCAAAAGATTAGAAACAGTTTAAATAAGACTGGCTAGGTAATTGTTAAAACCCATGTTATAAGACTGTAGTGGAATATTGTACAACAGTTAAGTGTTGCTTACTATAAGTTCAAGATGTGAAAAAATGCTTGTTACATACAGGCAAACCGTGGAGATATAGATGTTTGCTTCCAGACCACTGCAATAAAGTGACTATCATAATAAGACATGTAAAATGAATCTTTTGGTTTCCCAGTGCATATAAAAGTTATGTTTACATTGTATTGTTTGTTGTCTATTAAGTATGCAATAGCACTTTGTCTAAGAATTAATGTATACCTCAATTAAAAACATTTTATTGCTAAGAAATCTAACCATCACCTGAACTTTCAACAAGTTGTAATCACTGATCATGGATCACCATAATGGAAAAGTTTGAACTAGTGCAAGCGTTGCCAAAATGTGACACAGACACAAAGTGAGCAAATACTTTGGAAAACTGGTGCTAATAGACATGTTCAACAGAATTGCCACAAACCTTCAATTTGTAAAAAACACAGTATTAGCCAAGTGAAAAAAAAAGGGGGGGCAATAAAACAAGGTATGCCTGTATAAAAAAGGAAGATGTAACATTTCATCTTTGATAAGATCTTGAAAACTGTTCAAAAATTTGCATGTACATGGAAAAAATTCACATGCACTGGAATAAGATACTAAATTTGTTAACGATTTTCCTCTTGGCTGGGCTAGGTGCCGGTTTGGACATACGTCGTATCCTCGGAGCACTGCCAGGTGAAAGGAGAGGAGCTGTAGTGGAATCACACTCAGGATGCCCTGCAGGCAGTCCACTGTGTGGGGCAGCTCGATTGTTTTATACGCAAACTTGGAGCTTTCAGTGTCGTCCTTGGAGCACAGTATAATTGGGCGACCCTGAAGCAGAGAGAGCGATGGGTGAAATTAGTGAAGGAGAAGTAGAGGTACACAGTTCCATTTATAAAATAAGTAAGTCATGGGGATGAGAACTACAGCATGGAGAGTATGGTCAGGAACATTGTAATATCCTTCTCTGTTGACAAATGATAACTACACTTGTCATGGTGAGCATTTTGCGATGTACACAACTGTCGAATCACTATGTTGTGCACTGGAAACCAATATTGTATGTCAATTGCTTTTCAACTATATTTCAATTTAAAAATTAAACAAATTATAAAAAGTCATTTGAGGAAAAAAAATTAAAGCAGAGAAATAGGACAACAAAATGCAGATTGTCCCCTCATACGCAGCAGGGTCTCTGAAATTAACATTAATGCAGTGATAACAGCAAACTTGTTTTTGCTGGGATTATGGGGGAGGCGATGTGAATAATTTGTGAAGAGCATGAAGCATTAATGCTTTTGGGTGAGTTTCTCTTCTTCCCTGGGAGGGTGATCACCACCCTGCCACTTCCATTCAGCACCTGTTGGCTGAGTGTCAGTGGGCCTTGCAGAGGTGAGGGCACACCCCCTCCTTACCCTAGTGGGGCTCACAGCTGAGTGGTGGAAAACGAACACAAACAAGTAAACCAACAGATCATGATGAATTTCAGAAGAGGCAAGAAATATGGTAGCGTGGTTGAGAGACAGTGGGGAAGCCCTCTTTAAAGAGGAGACATTTGGATGGAGACCTGTATGGTGAGAGGCTGGCGCTCTGAAGGCATGTGGGAAGAGAAGACAGCCCACCAAGGTGCAGAGGCAGAAGTCAGCTTGGCATGAGTGAGAAACAAGGAAGGGGCTGGAGGGTGCACACCTGCGGTCACTGTGGTTTGGTGGGGAGCCACTGGGTCTAAGCCAGGAGGTGACATGGTTTGTGTCATGACTTCTGTCTGACCACGGTGCTGGGCCAGATGTGGCAGCCGCTGGCTCAAGGGCACCTCCCTCCAAACGCAGGGCTTTCCCAAGTGACTGTTTTTCACAGGGCGTCCCTGAGACCACAGCTGAGTTCATGCTAACGAGGTACTCCTGGTGGATCCTAGATGGTTTCAGGGTGGGGGCTGTGCAGACCAGGAAGATGTCCCATTGATTAGGGAGCTGGGCTCTGAGCCGCATGGCATCAGCCTGGCTTCCCACCTCTGCAGCTGGAAGAGGGGCTGGGAATCGGGTTCTATCACCTGGCCAATGATTCAATCCACTGGGCCTATGTAATGAAACCCCGATAAAAATGCTGGATGCTGGAGGTAGAAGGCAGAAGCTCTGACAGGGCCCTGCTGGGTGATGCGCACTGTTGTACAGAGAGGATGAAGCAACGTGAGGACACAGAAGCTTCGAATTTGGGGACCCCTGCCCTGTGTCTCTTCTTCTCGCTGGTCCAGCTCTGTGTCCTGTATAATAAAACTGTAGTAGCAATATAATGCTTTCCTGTGTTTTATGAGCTATTCTAGGCAATTACTGAACCTGAAGGGGTAGTGGGAACTCCCGAATTTGTATCCAGTTGGACAGAAATGTGGGTGGCTTGGAAGCATCTGAGTTGCAGCCAGCGGCTGAAGCAAGGGCCATCTTGAGGAGAACCATGCCCTCCACCTGTGAAATCTGCCCTGACTTGGGTCGTTAGCATCAGAATTGCCCCCAGGGCTCTCCACCAGGCATACCTCCTCTGGTCCCCATGCTCCCAGGGATCCAGAACAGCTCCAGGCAATCTGGGTCACTGTACCTCGCTGAGGAGGGGCTGTGGGCATGGTCCCAGGCTAGCCAGCCCCTTTCTGAATGTTTGCTCCACTCAGGAGGTGGCCCAGGAAAGAGGGTGAGGTCACACACTCACTGGCAGAACCACTGGCAGACAGTGGGTAAGGTGGGTTTGTGTGAAAGAGAACAGGAGGGAGGGCCATCAGCCCAGCTGAGAACCCTCACCTGGCGGGCTGTGATCTGCTGCAGGGCGTTCTGGCATTTAGCAAAGCAAGGGTCCTTCATTATCACCATGATGATGGGCATCTGCTTGTCAATCAGTGCCAGGGGCCCATGCTTCAGCTCCCCAGCCAGGATGCCTTCTGAGTGCATGTAGGTTATTTCTTTAATTTTCTGGGGAAACATGAAGTAGGATCAGGGTGACCGTGGGCAGATGGGCTGCCACAGAGCAGCCAGAGGCAGGGAGCGGAAGGCTGCAAGCAGACGGGCGCATGGAGAGGCCAACAGCACCAGGGCAGCTGGCAAGGCCAGGGCCAGGGAGAGGGCTGGCTGTGCCCAGAGCATGCACCAGGCCCAGCGCACGGCCTGTGTCCCAATACCAGCCGCAGGTGCAGCTACCCCTCTTGGATGGACAAGTCAGTATCAATGTAGCTTTCCCCCTTCCCCCTCGGTGGCCAGCCCCTGGACCTTCCTGCAGCTATAATTTGTAATAATGGCATTATATTCTGCCTAGATATTCCTTCATTCAGTTAAAGGATTAATCATTCCCCACAATTCCAAACCATTAATAGCTTCCAAAGGGTTGCTTCAATGTACCTATCACCCAGGAAAGTATACACACTGGGCTGATATAGGCATTTCCCCCATGTTTAGGCAGATCCACTTCTATTCAGTTACCATTAAGCTGACATCACTGTGAGAAATGAAGAAAACATTTCTCAGCTCCCCTGGAACTATTTATTTGCCTCAAGGAACACTGTCAGGAGTGTTGCTCCGCCCTGGAGGCCACCGACAGCTGGAGTGCCGGCCCCAAGTGACCACAGAGGGGCCATTGACTTGTTCCAGCAGCAGCTAAAAGCTTCTTTCTTCCCCCAAAGACTGATTTGGAGATGCCGTTGAATGTGCATCTTTCACCAGTGCACTCAGGCGCCCGGCTGACCCCCACCCAGGCGGCAGGGGCATGGGGACTGGGGGGCGCTGTGCAGGTACCCCACCCAGGCCTTGCTTCTACGTGCTGCCTGCAAAGCAGCGTGCCCAGCCCCTCGCTTCCTTTGGGTGGGGTCAGAATCTCATTGGAAAACTGTGGAATTTGGAGCTCACTGTGGGTCAGGCAACTTATGGCTTGCGCCCACCACATCCCACCACTTGTGAAGCTCTCTGAGGTTTTTGGTGAACCACTTGCAACAAACATTGTTTTTCAAATGGGGAAGGTAGGGGAAGAGGGGAAAGAAGGTCCCCTTGCTCCCATAGGGAGAGGAGAGGAGCCAAGCTGGGTTGTGGGTGGCTCCTTTGCCTGGGCACCAAGCCCTGCCTCACCTGGGACACTGTCCCCAGTCACCTTGGTTGAGCATTCCCATCCATGAACAGCAACAGACAGTGAGTAGAGGAGAAGCAACAGATTCAGCTCCCTGAAGAGCACTGTCCACCCTCTTGGTAGCCCTGTCATCATGGTAACTTGCCCGGGCTCCACCAACTCTCTCTTACCCTGGGTGGGACCAGACCTTTATTGCTAGAGGGCCCCAAACAGCCAGTTCATGGATTTAAAAAAGGCAAGGCCTTCAAAGCTCATTCTTGCAGGATCTTAGTTCTCCTGGGAAGTTTGAGGGGTAACAGGGAATTTTGCAGAGACCCCCACCAAGCAATTCTGATCTGCACCAGCCCCACCTCCACCCCCATGCAGGCTGCTTGTGTTCATGCATAAAAGCAAGGGACCTGAGTTTGAATGTCAGACTAATCACTCTCTCCCAGAGCAAGATGCACCTTTTGGAGGCTTAGCTTCCTCCTGGGTAAAATGCAGACAGTAACTGCTAGCCAGGTAGAAGATACTCATGAGGTGTGAAAGGGATATCCCGGATGGAGCCTGGTGCAGGCTGATGCCTCGGGGGATCACCCAAGGATGCCCGGCCCCTTTCTCAGGAGATCGGGGGCTCCATCTCAGAATCCTCAGAGGGAACACCTGGTCCGAGCTAATGCTGCCTCACGGGGTGGCCAGCAGGTCCCTGAGCCCTCCCATCCCCTGCTCACTGCCCTGCCCTCCTCAATGGTTCCTGCCTCATGCTGGGGCTGGTGGAGGTGGGGCAGAGGGGCCTCACCAGGGCCCCTTCCAGGCACGTGGCATAGTTGTAGCCCCGCCCCATGACCAGGAGCGACCTCTGCGTGTAGAGCTCCAGGGCCAGGTCGTGAATCTTCTCGTCCAGCGACAGCACTTCCTTGATCAGCTCTAAGTCACGCACGCAGCAGAGCGGGAGAGTCAGTCGTGCAGATTTTGGAAAAAGATTCACAAAGAGAAATCATGGTATAGAACACGGTTTTGAAACTCACATCACTTGGCACACTTGGTTTCTTTGATTAAGTCTACAAGGATTTTAAACATAAGTTACGGGCAATAATGGGTTGCTGGCTGGCATTTTGTTGGGATGGTAATTCATATTTGTGTTCATACTTTCCTGCATTCATGTAAGGTAAGTAGGGGAGTGTTGTTTCTAGCTCCATTTTACAGGTAAGGCAACTGAGTCTCAGAGAGGCTGACTAGCCAGCTAGCCGACCAGAGCTGATACCCCAAACGATCGTTCCTCACCCAGGCCACTTGTTATGTATGTAAATTGGACCAGTGCTTCTCAAACTTTTTGGTCTCAGAACTTATTTACACTCTTGAAAATTTTTGGGAATCCCTAAGAGCCTTTGTTTGTGTGGGTTATACCAGATTAGGTATGAAGAAAAAAAAATTAGAAAAGTATTCATTCATTTAAAGATAATAATAAACCCATTATATATATTTAAAATTAGAAGAGTAGCATTGTTTTACAGTTTTTGCAAATATTTTTAATGAAAGATTCTCGTATCTACTTCCTCATTCAATCTGTTGTGATATGTTCTTTTTGCTGAAGCACAGGAAGAAAATTCAGCCTCCTGGAGATTTGTAGTTGGAAAAGGGAGAAGTATTTCAGTAACTTTTTCAAATAATTGTTAATGTTCTTATTAGTTACTACATCAAACTCAAGAAGTGGTCATTCATAGAAGAGTAGTTGCAAATGTGAAATCTGAAATAGTATCAATTTACATTTCCTACCTTGTTATATTAGAATTTCTTGGTCTATTGTGTAATTATTTAAATGGGTCTTTTTACACATGCATAATTTTTTAACCAGATGCCTTGGCCATTTGGAAAATACCAATTCACTGAGTTATGCACACCTTCTAAAAATGGACACATCCCATTATAAAATATTCTTTGAAAATTACATTTGTTAAAATCATCATGACTCCATGGCAGATGTCATTTAAATGGTGGGAAGTGGTCAAGCGCATGCTGATAGTTCTAGGTTTTCCAAAATCCTGTTTCTCTGCAAAGCTCAGCATTTATCATTGGTAACACTAACACTGTCCGTTGTTTTTCTTGAAGGGTCGGGCTAACTTTGTTGCCCTTTGGGAAAATGTCCACCCAGTGCCCAAGTCAGCATGTCACTCAAACAGCAGCAGGGGGCTTCTCAGGGACAGGACAATCATACCTGGCAGTGTAGCAGAAGTGCTTCACCCAGGCTTCCCATTTCGACACAGAGAGTATTTTTAGAAGGGTTGCAATTTAATTAAGACCAATGTGTTTTACGGCATCACTAGGGACATTCTCAAGTGATGCTGGGCGTGAGGTAGGGAAGAGCACAGGGGTCATGAGAGTGGTTTGGTGCCTCTGCTAAGGCACCAGCGGTGGCTACCCCGCCTCTGCAAATGCCCACGTGGCAAAAAAAGCAAACAAGTCTGATTTATTATAGATAAGGTATTACTATCAAAATAGGGCCACATCTTGGGACATGCCTGCTCAGACATCATGATGGGTGGGGTCCTGCTTGTGCCAGCTTCAAATTAGGAATGCTTTCCTCATCAGAACATTCTCAGTATGCAGTCTTGGCCAGATATGGTTTCCTAGGCATTGCAGGGTTGGATGGTGGCTTTCCCTCACTGACTTCTCTGGGGTTTGCTCCCTGCTCCCTGGGAAGAGCCTGTGCCAGCCTATCTCTGGGAAGGGCTGCCCCACAGCCCTGGGGCCATCCTGCCCCCAGCGCTGGCTCTGTGTCAGCCGTGGGCTCTGTCCCATTGCACACTCTAAGGGCTGCCCAAAGAAAGCCCAGCAGGTCCTTTCCTTCCCTAGAGTGCAAGTGACCGCCATCTTGGTAGTCCCAGAATGGTGTCCAGGCAGGGCACACAGCTGGCTCTGGCACATGTGTGGTGAGTGAATGAATGAATGTGACAGACCTTGGATCTCACTGACTACAACAGATGGGGCCCAGTAGCAAAAGAGGAAAGTTCAGTCACACTGTGAGTCTGGGACAGGAAAAGGCTCCTCCTCAGGTATTTCCTGAGCACCTATTGTATGCCTGGGCTGGCTGGACACCAGGTATCAGCAGCAATTCCAACAGACAGAGTTTTATGCTTACTGGGCTGAGATGTCAGTTAGGGGGGACAAGCCAAGTCTACTGGTGAACAGGTAATATCAGATCATGGCATGTGCTACAAAGAAAAGAAATGGGCTAATGTTTCATAGAGACCGGGGCACGTAGGTAGTTAGGGTGGCCAGGAAAGGGTCCCAGGAGGTGACATTTGAGCTGAGACTTGAGGGATGAGAAGCCATCTGCATGAAGAGGGTTTATGTAAGGAAACAGCCAGTGCAAAGGCCCTACAGTGGAAAGAGTTTGGCATTGCTGAAGATCGGGAGGTCAGTGAGGCGGCCCAGGGATGGGAGGGCATGGGATGAGGTCAGAGGCTGTGGGGCCCAGCACACTGGGCTCCAGGCCTGGTGAGGAGTGTGGACTCTAATCTTGGCCCAGTGGGAGAGCTTCTGGAGACACTTAGTGGTGAGAAGGGAGATTTGGGCCGGGAGAGGAGTGATGGACAACCTCATTTATGGGACAGTGCAACCAAGAAGAGCCCACTTTGAAGATAAGGAAAATAAAGATTTGAAAGTAAGGAAAGTTTGGGTCTGGAACATACCAGGTAAAGATCTCAAGCCGTGGATGATCTCTTTCCTTCTGTTTTGTAGTGAAATTCGGTCTTCGGACATCATCAAACCGAACATAACCAGGGAGATGAATTGGCTGGTATACGCCTGTGACGAGATGGTGGTGCTGGCAGAGCCGGGACAGGAGGCAGGTCCTCGGGCCCCAGTGGCCTCCCCTCCACCTGCCCTTGGCACACACGGCTCCTTCTACCTTGGTGCTGGCCACGCCGATCTCCGGTCCCGCGTTGATGTGGACCCCGCAGTCAGTCTCTCGGGAGATGGAGCTGCCCACGGTGTTGGTGACGCCCACAGTCAGTGCCCGCCGGTCTTTACAGTAACGCAGCGCCAGGAGGGTGTCAGCCGTCTCGCCTGCCACATGGGCCCTGCCTCTCAGTGCTGTGCTCACAGGCGCGTGGCTCTGCCAGCTCTAACCCTCAGCGCCCCCACCTCCAGACTCCTTTACTCTCTCCTCTTAAGCAAAAACCGGGGCCTGGACACAGCCGGCTGTGCTCAGAAAGGAAAATGCACGCTCAGCAATTTTTCTGGTTGTTTCTTAGATTCAAGTTTTGCCTCTATTTCTGTGGAGAGCACTTTCTCACCTCATAGGGCCTCCGAACTCCAAACATATTTCCGTGGATCACTTCCCTAACCCTCTGCCTGGCTCGGCTGGACCAAATGCCCAGGCCTAGTGTTAGGATGGCACCCAGGCAGGATTTGTTGAGGGTGCCCTGGACTCTGCACCCAGCAGTGTCTTTCCATGCCTCTCCCTGATGGACAGTGTGGGGATGGGGACTGCACAGCACCCACACAGTCCTCGAAGTGACTATCAACCCCTAGAATTTTAAAGAACTTTCTTTCCTCTAAATTAAGCCCAACACATATTTATGAGCACCTTGGTAAGTATTCCCTTAAGTCCTGAACTTAGAATGGCAGGAGGAGGAAGAAGCTGTGGCTGTATGGTCCTCCCCATCAAATGGGACAGTGATGGCTCTGAGTGTTAACTGTCCCTGGGCACAAGAGAGCGTGGCACATGGTCTATGTGCAGAGAACTTCACCGGATGAAGAAGGAAGTAGATGCATAGTGTGTTACCCAGAGGACAGAGCCCTGAGAGGAACTAACACACACCTGTATCCCTTACCTGACTGGCTTATGAAAAAGCAAACGTCGTCCCTGAACACAGGCGTGTTCCTGTCCAGAAAATCGCTAGCAAGTTCGACCATCACTGGGAGCTCAGTCAGTTCCTCCAAAACTTGCCGTGTCTGAAGTCAACAAGAATAGAGACCAAAGTCAGTCATGAACACTATAGAGATATGGGCTGCTGGGCCCCTAGGGACAGTGTGTGAAATGGTGCCTCCATGCCCAGGTAGAGAGGGGACTTCAGGTAGTTGCAGGCCACACTGCAGGAGAAAGGGCTGGGTGCCAGCTCTTACGCTGGCTCATGGGCACCACAAATTTTGGAGGCCAAGTGTATGACTGCATTTAAGAAGCATCCTGTCCTAGACTGTCACTACCCCCCGTCGGGCACTACCAAGGGCCCAGCGCGCTGCACTTACAGCCACGGCGGCATGGTAGCTGGTCCCACAGCCGATCACAATGAGCCGTCGGCATCGCCGTATCTCCTTCAAGTGGTCCTTCAAGCCACCCAAGAGGACTGCAAGGCACACACACTGGGGTTAATGCTGACCCGACACAGGACTGCATGGTGGACTGCACATCTGCCTAGGGTGCAGACGAGGATTACCTGTGTTGGTCTCAAAATTCACCCGGCCTCTCATCGTATTGAAAACTGACTCTGGCTGTTCGAAGATCTCCTTCTGCATAAATGCACTGAAGTTACCTGGTCAAATAAACATCACCATCATGTAGTTACATTAGCACTGCTTAACTTTTAATCAGGATGATTAAAATTTTTAATCAGGGCCTGTTATGCAGTTAACCACAGTGACACATGCAAAGGCCACTGAAGATCACAGAAGGCGTCCCCAGGTATTGTCCCACCTGATGCTCATGGTGACAAGTGAGAGGGAAGTAGGTCGGGTCTGATTACTGTCTCCAGTTTACATGTCAGACCCTGCAGCCCCAGGGAGGCAAGGATGCAAGCAAAAATGTGTGACTGGTCTTCCTGGGACATGCTCCTCTCTTATTAGCAAGGCCAGAAGAAAGTAAAATGCTTTACTTTCATAAAACCCACCTGCTTAGGTAATTATGAATTAAAAGTTTTCTTTTTAACATACACCCTCCCAACTTCTGTGTTAAAGAAAAACCTTTTCGGCCATGTATGCATTTCTAGACCCTGATTTGAATAGAATTGGGTGCCGTCAAAGGGACCACCTGGGCACAGCATGTTAAGGCCCCTGACACGTGGTGTTCCCGATACAGGCAGGGTAGGGATGTTCTCCAGGATACACATGCGCATGATGCCAAACATCACTGTGTTCCCTGCCTGCCGCCTTTGGCAGAGGACACATGCAAAGGATGCCACAAAACAAAAATGACAAGGGGGGTGTGGGACCACTGCAGACTCAGGATCAGGGAAGGGCTCTCTGAGGGGGCAGTGTCTCAGGGGAGCTGGTCAGAGGCAGCCAGTCCTGTGAGAAGATGAGTGCGACGACCCCTGGGCCAGCATGCACGTGGCTGCCTGGGTAACAGCAAGGCGGCCAGGGCGGGAGGAGTGGAGAGGGGATGGGGGTGAGTAGGTGGGTCCAGCTCTGGTAAGAGGTTCTGCTTCACTCTTAAAAGTTTACCCAGGCTGCCCTTGGAGAAGAGGGTGCAAGGAGACAGGCTTCCAAGAGAAAGTGATCCAGAGCACCCCCTTACTGCAGGCCTCCCTCCCACAGAAATGATGCCCAGATGTAGGACTGTGTCCCAGAGAGTGGGGAAAGAGCAAGCAGGGAGACCAGGCTCCTGGGTGGAGTCAGAGGCCTCCCTTGGAGGAGCCGGCCAGTTGGCTATGGCGCCCACCCAGGGTGGAGAGTCTCAGGAGCTCCCCCCAGAGCAACTGCACCTGAAGTTGTGACCACAGACCCTCCGAGGACACCTGCCTTTCATGATTTGTTGCAATTCCATCTGCAAGGTCTGGATCGCTCGGGATGGGTCATCACTAGCCAAACGCTTGACCCGGTGGATGGAGAGTTTCCCATCAGCCACTGCAGCGATGTCATCGTCCTCGAGGAAAATGACCCGATTGGTGTGTTCTATGATAGCACTGGGGTAAGGAAAACACAGGTGTCACAGATGGGGCCTGCCCTCGACCATTACTGGATGGCAGTCCCTCTGCTTCCCAAGTGTGGGTGTGTATCAGTAGCCCTAGAGGGCACTTTAGGAAGGACAGGGACACCACACATGAGCATCTCTTCACCCCTTCCTGCCATCCCCGATAATTATTTTGAAGCCAGTCCCAGCCATCGTACCCTTTCCTCTGTAAACATTTTAGCTTATATCTCTAAGAGATAAGGATTATTCTTTAACCTACTATAATACCATTATGACATCTAAAATTAATAGTTATTCTTTCAAATCATCAAATATCCAGTATATTCATTCCCCCAAGAATCTCATAGACGTCCTTTTATATTTGCTTCCTTCCAGACGTGTTGCCTTTGCAGAACGCTGCAGAATGCTCAGGAACCAATGCAGGGCAAGTGTGAAATGTTGGTCTTGCCTTTCCAAATGACCTGTCTTTCAGAATAGCCACATAGTTTATGAAGGTAAGTTTCTCCTTATGGAAGGTATCTAGCTAGTAAAGAAGGAATGACAGAATCACACTAATCGATGCATGAACTCCTAATCATTAATGACTCTAATCCAGGACCACCAGTGCTTGCTGAAACCAAGCACTGGAAGCTGAGAGCAGCTTTATGAGGGACTGGATAAGCCTGGTGATGCCTGAGCCCCTGATCAAGCTCAGCAGCACAAAAGGACAGACAGTGAGACCCAAGTGCCTCCTGATGGAAGGATATACCACCATCTATGAAGCAATCTTGCCAAAATATCAAACCTGAAGGAGATCACGCTTCTAAGACTTCAGTTTACAGGAACTACAGTGGACAGAGGGACATGTTCCGTGGCACCATGCAGGAGTCACTCAGCAAAACCCAGACAGTGGGTAACTTCAGGACAAATGACTCAGTTTCTTAAAACACACACATACACACACACCACACAGAATGCAAGAAAAAAGTAGAAAACTACAAAATATGTCCATCAATGAAGTAGGGGAACATTGCTTATTGTTATAACTTTCTCTGTGTGGAAAGTAATAATAATTTTTCCCTTGAGATGGCAATGGAAAGTTTCTTTGAAAAATACATTTAAGTTAGAAAAGTTGGCAAATGAAAAAGAAAGTTAGATAACCAACAGCACAGGTGGTCCATAGATGTAAAAATCTATGGTAGTGCTTAGAGGACCACAGTAGAAAAAAACTCTCATTCTACCAAGTGTCCTGTGCAGAAAAATGAACACTTAAAACTCCCAATGCAAAGTTAAAGGGAGAAACGATCAAGTTTTCTGGTTCTCTGAGAGGTGTCTTCAGACAGACCCTAGGGAAGAAGAACAGAATGCCCCCAAACCAGAAAAAGTTGCTTTAAACAATACACACCCATGGTTTCAAAAGTAGAAAACCAAATAATAAGAGGAAGAAAGTGGTCTGATCCCGTCTCCAAGAGATAAACACAGCTTACTCTGTACAGCCTTCCTGGCAGTGCTTCATCCGTGTGGTTGTATTTATGGGTGTGTGTGTATCTGTGTGTTTAAGTGTAGCTATTATTTTTAGCCGCACAGCGGATGGCCGTCTAATCTGTCATTAAGACCGTTGGCATGGGAGTTGGACGGATCTGAGATGGGATTCTTACCTCACTGTAAAATGGGAGATGATGGATGCGCCTTTACCAGAGGTTTATTGTCATTGTTAGAATGGGTCATCCTGGAAAAGCCTGTCCTTATAAAAGCTCTACACGCACCTTCCTATCTGGGAGGGTCACCCTGTCATTCTCATTTTTCAATGCGTTTTCTCATCTATACACCATACATTATAGAATCACTTCTTAAGTTCAAAAACCTAAACACACAAAAGAATCTTAAAGATTTTAATTAGAGCATCAGATTTACAGATTAGTATAAGGAGACTCAGTATCTCTTAAAAAATAATTTTTAATTATTAAAATAATTGTAGACCAATTAATTAAAAGAAATAATATTAAGCCTTTTTTTTAAACCAATCTTTCCCTTAATTCAAATCTCTTCTTGTTTCTCATGGTAAACTTCTGTAGTCATCTCCAAATGGGGTCTGTCCTATTTTTATTAAACTTTATTTTAAAGGATGAAAACATGTTTTCTTCTGCTGTGATAAATAGATTACCTTTTTTGTGCAACAGGGTTTTGCAGAGAGCCTGCTGTGCTAGTCACATGAGGAGACAGAGGGAATGAGGTGAATGTGGTGTTTCCTGCGGCTGCCTCCCCTCCAAACCCTGCCCAGCGGCTGCTTCTGGGATGCGGATTTCTACACCTTGAATCTTTGAACACTCGCTAGTGTTAGTTCTCACAGCCTTTCAGTTGGATTTTAGAAGTATTGTATTGCCTACAAATAATTATTTCATCTCCTTTCAGGTGTTCACACCATTTTCGTTTTGTTTTTTTGAGAAACATCTGCCATATTTCATTGACTATAAGGTAACATTGAACATAAGATCACAGATATTTTATATATTTCTAAGAAATAAAAATGCTAGCAAATTATAATTGCCAGAGGCCACTTATAAATGTGAAAATCTATGAAATGGTTGTGTGTCTTAGAGCCACTGAAATAGTACTAGCTTATCTTAGAAATGGTGCCCTGAGGAACACAGTTTGGGAATCACTGTTCTTTCTTGTAAGCGTTAAGTACCTGCTGGCTGGGGGCTGAACAGGCCTCTCAGCCTGGGCTCTAGATCCCTATTACTCCCGGTGTCCCATGAGGCCTCTCCTGGAGTTCCTCCCCCCACCCCCTGCCCTGCCATTCACAGCAAGGCTGTCCTAGAGGCTGGTGGGAAGGAGACAGGAGAGAGGATGCAGGAGGTATAGTGGTGGTATGTTTGGTGGTTTTCTATTTCAGGAGGAATGCACTTTTTCTTCTGAGTGTGTGTATACATTTTTTTCTACTAAAATGGGTATGAAGCCAACTTTCTCAAATTGCAGAATTACTGTTTTGTGTATTGATGAGAACATGAACTTTGGGATCCACCGGGCCCCACCCTCGATCTTGGCTCTTTTATGAATGGTCAGCTCAGGCAAAAGCAACTGGAATGCAGGCAGACCTGGGGCTGTGCCTGGAGGCAGCGGCCCAGCTAAGGGAACAGCTTTCCAGTGGCCAGGCGGGGTACAGCCCAGTGTGCTCAGATTTGCTGGTTTTCCAGAAAAACTAGAAATCAGATTTTTATATGAAATCTCCCAATTTCAAAATGGTGGCAGCTAATTCAATTATTTTTGCAGGCCCAAGGTGCAGGTCCGTGGACTTGGCCTTCGGCCACCAGGGCTGCGACTGAGGGCCAGGCAGGTGCTCACTACCTAAGGCTTCTGGGGGAGGGTCACCCAGAGCTTAAATCTGCTGTCATCCTGCCCCTTGCTGAGCCATCCATGAGAAAACACCTCTGATAAGGGCAAAAGTAAGAAATGGTGGTGCTCACCAGTTGTTCTTGATTTCATAACCCTAAGAAAGAAAAGAAACACATTTAGCTACCTTGCATCTGAAGCAAAGAAGAATTCCACTGCTTTATCACCTACGGCATGAAGGCAGGTCGAGCTGTCCAGTCTCTTCATCCTTGTCTTACAGATATTCTTCACATTCTCAAAATTGCCTAGCAAATGAAGGAAAGCATCACAAATCCCCATTAAACTCTTTTGTTTGAATAACATGAAGCAAGGAGCCAATTTCCCCTTTGAATATGTGTGGGAGAAATTTGCAATTTTTAGCTTTGGCTGCGTCAGCCAAATTGTGTAAAAGATCCCCAAATAGCACAGTACCACTGGGAGAGCATTTAACAGCTGCAAACAAAACCAACCAACCCTCAATCAACCCGCGAATCAGGGCACGGGCGCCTTTATATAACAGAACAGCCTGCCCTTCCCTCAACTTGTGTACGTGTTTGAAAAAAGTTTCTGAAAAAATGGAGCCAAGTCTCACTTGTGTGCCAACCTTTTGGAACCGGAGCCTCGCGCACGTGGGTCCCTGCACAGTGAAGGCATCCTGCCCCCTGCAGGGGGGCTGCCTGCACAAGAGCAACAGCTGCCCTGGTCAAGGCCTTCTAGAAAAACTTACGCGTCCTATACAAGATGGGGATCTGTTCTGTGGAGAGTTTATATTTGCTCCGCACTCCAATGAGCAGGGGGCTGCCTCTCCTGTAGGGACGAGAGGGAAAGGAATTACCCACCACCCAGACACCCCGTGGTGGGGCTGGATATGCTCTGAACACTGAGGAGGGGTCCCCGCATCTAGCCCTCTCCTAGGGGCAAACTGTCCTGTTGAGGTCCTACTGGATGGGCTCCTTGGCTGCAGGAATACACAAGAACACAGAGGGCCACAGGAATACACTCCCACGGCTTGGAGCAGGGGACAACAGGCTAACAGAGAATCCCAGTTTACTTTCATGGCCCACAGGGTTAGAACACAGAGGTTATGAGTCACAAGCAGCCCTGGCAGGGTCTCCACCTGGCTCCTACTTGCTGCCCATCTCTAAAGTGGGAGCCGTTGATGCCCGGGACCTGGCCAAAGATGCTCTTTGCTCACCCCTTTCGCCTAGCTCAGTTGTTTTCCACCTTTAGGGGGCATTACACTAACTGGCTTCAGGTCTGTTGGACATTGTAGGCCACGGAGGGCTCTTTCAGGAGTGGTTCTGTTGCGGCCTGAGTGGCACTTCATGTATGAAATTTCACCCTGCACAAGGCTGACTCCATCACAATGGGGACGGCGATTTTCACAAGGCGAATCCTGGAGGTTTCCCGTACCTGACCCTAGCTCTCCTCTCCCACAGCCTGGCTTCGACATGGCTGCAGAAGGCTGGAAAGCTCTTCATGGACCTTCCTTCTGGCCCACCACTCCTGCAGCTAATGTGGCTAAGGCATTAGTCCATGATTTCGACGGCATCCCACCTCCCAAACCTAGTTCGCTGCTCGCTCTTCCCAGTTACAGCATGCAAATCGAATTCAGCACGTGTATGCAGCAGGACAAGCAGTTTACTTCTGTAACTCAACCCTAGACCTGTGACTCAGCCAGAACCCAGACAGTAACCTTCCAGTAGTTACTAAATGATACATTCTTTTTCTCCCCTATAGGTTGACCTAATAATAAGAAAACACTAACCATGTCTTTTTTAGTATCACCACTACCATCGTTTATCGGAAACTTTCAGCATACTGAGTGGGAAGCTTATTGTTTTAAGTTCAAGATCACATTTATCTTGGCACCTACTCTGTAAGTAGGAGCTATCTTTACCTTTTTATTTTCCAGCTTTATTGCAATATAACTGACACACATCGGGTAAGTTTAAGGTACACGTGTTGATTTGATACATTTATATGTTGCAAAATGATTACCACCACAGCATTAGCTGCCACCTCCATCTGCTTACATAGTTACCGCTTCTTTTTTGTGTGTGTGGCAAGTAAGAGATGGTTTTAATAAGACAATTTAAGAAAGCTGTCTCAAACACATTAACTAGAAATCATGGGGTAATATTTTACTTCAATCAGTTTCTTACCAACTGAGTTCAGCGAAATACTTGTTAAAACAGCCTGAGTCCAGGTCCCATATATTCAGTTACCCTGACTGAATGAATACAGACCCTAAATATTTCCCAACAATTACAGATCTCATATCCCACCGGTGTTGACCTGTTTGGACCCCACTTCTGACTTCTTTACAGTGGGGAACATGGTCTGTGGCTCTGAAGGGAGTGCTGTGAGCACCTTGAACAATCTGGATGATCTTGTATTGTGTCCAAAGCAAATCAGAGACATAGTTTTAGGTCCACTGGGGAATCAGTTTTAGTCTTTATAATAATGACAGTGAGAAAGTACTGTGGTCATCAAATTTTCTTGGCAAATGTCTCCCCCAAACTCTATTGCTATCGATGGAGCTTCCCTGGACTTTGTGGCATGTGATGCTCCTCAGACAGCACAAAGACTGCCCCAGAGGTTACAAAGCAGACAGTTACAGGCAATTCAGAAAAATAAAGATAGATGGCTTCTTCACCCTGTCTTTTTCTGCATTCCTTTTAAATAGTAATACTATGATAATATCAGATTTGAAGAGGGGGTTCTAAATTTGATAAGGACCAATGGATGTTTTATGATTCTATGATTTGAAGTAAATTCTAAGTGGTAAATTAATTCTTATCCTAGAAAACAATAAATCCATGCTCCTTTCATATCATTCTCTGCCTAGATACCTTGGCAGTCTTCAGAGCACCGCATCACCCCCTCTGGCCCAGTCTCCCAGGGCTGCAGGAGCCTTCTGGATGGCCCCCAGTGCCTTCAGAAGCCTGCAGCCAACAGGGCACCTGAGGCCCTGCAAATCCGGGCCCTGCCCACATCCTTAGTCCCCACCAGCCCTCACAGTTCTCAGTTCAGTATCCATACACCCTTGCTCTCCACTGTCCCCCAGGCCTGGCACACAGGTGTCAGTGAGCACTCTGAGACCAGAGGAGCAGCACATCCCACCAGGGCCCCCAACCCCACCATCCTGGCCTAGCTTTGGGATCGCAGAGTGCCATGCTCACCGTGGGCCCTTTGCGCCTCCCCCAGACTGACACCTGCTCCCACTCAGGCTCCCACTGCACTGCCCCAGCCTCGGGCACAGGGCATCGCCAGCCCCTGCCCTACTCTGTCATCCCACACAGCTGTCCAGTCCTGAAGGGCAGGGCCAGGTCAGGTGTCACTAGGTCCTCAGGGCCCAGCAGCTCAACAAGCACTAGTTGGATGGATGCATAGATGAACGGGTGGTCAGGTTGACGGGTGGACTCGGATGGCTGGACGGACAGATGGCTGGATGGACAGGGCTCTAACAGAGGGCCGTGTGGCTGACCCAGGCCCTTTGGTCTGGTTGCCAGGACACCCCTGGTACGGAGGTGATAAAGCTTGAGTGCTGGTCCTTCAAGGCTTCTTCTTTTACTGAATTCAAGTCGATGTTCATTTTCATTCCTAGTTTGTGTTCATGTTTTCCACGCTTTTCCTAAAAGAAGTCTGTGAAGTTGACCTGAACCCAGAACTTGCCCTCACTGTACAATTTTATTTTTAATTTGGATTTGTCAACTTCTAAAATTCTGAAGCTTCCAAATAAAAACCCAATGCCTGGCTTCTCCTTAAAAAATCAGAGGCTCTGGCCGCAGGGACTCTGTGGGGTACACTCTCCGTGGCTAAGCCACAGTGTCTCTCCAAGAGTGTACCTCTCAGTTTGCCAGAGGCCCTACTCCTCCCTTGGCCGCAAGTGAAGTGGTTTTCTTTTCTCTGAAACATCAATGAGTTTTGCCTCACCTTGTGGCAACCGCCTCTCCTGGGTAGTGGATGCTCTTGAAAACCAATGCGAACGCACCTTCCTGCAAACACAGGAGAGAAGGGTGAGGAGGACTGGCTCTGGCTAAGCTGGGCCTCTGCAGCTGGGCCACCGCCCCAGACAGGGCAGCTCCTCCTGGGGCAGTCCTGGGTCACTCACAGTGGCCAAGGCAGGACAGCGCATGCAGAGTGAAAGTGAGAGACAGCACCACGCTGGAGAACTGAAGGCCAGAGCGTATGGATTTCATCGTGAGCACCACAAACCACACCTGCCCAGGCCCATGAGGAGCAATTCCCAGCTCCACGCTGACCTGGGCAGGCTGGTGCAGGTAGAAACTCTGGAAATGAGACTCAGGGACAGAGGTCCCACGCTGGGCCTCAGGGACAGTACCTCCTGTGAGGACTGAAGGGCCCATTGTGACCTGCTTAGTGCCACACACATTAGGAGCTGGGTTCAAATCCTACTTTCAGCCTTCTGCATGCCCCCTGGTGAGTGGAGTGAGGATGGTCCCACCTTGTATGGCATCTGTGAGCTCATGCATTTTAAGTGCTTGGCACAGTATGTGCCCTCTCAAACACCAAATGGAAGCAAGAGCTGGCATTACTGCCCTTCTTACTATTCCATGGCGATGACTGTCATGTGCTGCACCTCAGCTTGTTGGTGTGTGCGACCAGAGCTAGAATCTAGTTCTGACCCAAGACCCCAAAGGTTCTATTTAATCTTCAGTGCAAAATTCTCTCCTATACTCTGACCAGCCTATACGAATTTACCAAGACCCTAGTACCTAGTAGACTTTGGTTATGTACAAGTAGCTGTGAATCTGGATTCCCATGTGCAATCCTCCACATTCTGGAACTCTGGGCAGAACCACAGCCCAATGTGGCCAGTGTGCTAGGGGCAGTTTGCCAACCCAGCCACAAAGCCAGGAGGACCCATACTCAGTGTCCCCCAGGCCTCTAAGGGCCTTTCAAACTGCTCCGAATGAAGGGACTGAATTAAAAACAAAACAAAACACTTCCCATTCTCTGCCCGAAAGAGCACTGTGTTGCTTTAGGTAAGAGAAGTCCCTGAAGTTTACAAGTGGCCTCCCTGGGGAGGTTTTTCCAAAATCTAAAATCACAAGTGGAAAAGATAAAATATGGGGATGCAAAACCAAATATGTTGATGGAACATCACAGATGGGACAGGCCCTTATTTACATATATGTTCTCTAAATCATGACTCCCCAAAATGGGAGTCCTAGGGCAAAGGGCTTGACAGTAGACTTACTTTTTAAAAAAAGACTCTGAAACAACAAAGGGTGATATTTTTTAAACCAGTACTGGACCTGCAGCAGCCTCTGACCCCGGGTGCTCTGGATTCGCAGCCCAGAGCTCTGTCCCCATTTTGGAGGAGCTACTGGATGGCACTGGACCTGCTCTGGGAGGTCTGCAGCCCTACACAGGGCCTGGGTCCACTCCACCCCCTCTTGTAAGGGGGGTTCCTCTTGGCCAGAATCCCTCCCGAGCATGTGCTCATTTTCAAGAACTTTGTTCCACGGGTCCAGCCCTCTGGGACATCACCAATGTCTCTCTTCTCCTGGGTCATTCCCCTCAGCACACAGACCTGATCTGGTATCTCCTCTGGGCCATCCCTTTGCGTCGTCTATAACCCAATTTTTGAAACACCTGCACCTCCTGTCTGTTTCCTCTTCCTTCCAACTCTGCTCTGTAAGGATGTTTAGGCTTTTCTCCTGCGTGACAAATAACTGCTCCATTAAAACAGGAGGAAACACTACACTTCTTAGTCTCCAACGTCAGTTAAGTGCATCTCGAGTCTGTAACTAACAGCAGACGCAAGTCAACCGACCAGATGACAGTGTGAACCGCCACAGCCAAGGTCCTGTATACAACATGCCATCATGAGAAGCCACAGATTGGAAGGCCGATCAGAATTCCAGAAGTGTTAAAATAAAGCAAGACACTTTCTACTTGATGTTTAGTATGCAAACCTCACAAACATCTCCCAATTCTACAAGGACCCTGAAGACAGCTATCTTTAATCCTCAGGGACTTGTGCAAATTTGCCTAACAAATGCCTATGGAAGTGAAAGAACAAAGGCACGAACAAATACCTATGGAAGTGAAACAACAAAGTGGGACCTGCAACTCACCAACTGCTGGATGACTCTCTCGACCAGTGTTGAAAACGTAATGTCCTCAGTTTCTCTGTTGTCAAACACGTATTTAATCAGCTTGGCAATGGTCTCCGTATCTGTTTCTGACTCAAACTCGTAGCCTTTGCTTTCCTGGAATATTTGGTTGGACACAGAGTGTCAGAGAATGGTCGTTGCGCAATGCAGCCCGGCCAGCTCCCTCTCCTCCCGCATAATCTGCCTTCAGAGGGACTTAAGACGAAAGCAAGGGAAATGGGAAGGGATGAGAGATGTTTGCCAGAATCACACAGCCCGACACAGCTGAGTCATTCAAATATTCCCTGAGATCATCCCTCCGCAGAAGCTTGTCCTTGCCATTAATCTGGACATTGCAAAACAAAGGCAGTCAAAATGATCAGATCTGTTGAGTCAAATCCACCCACATCCCAACCAACACCACAACTTTTCATATTTTAGATGCTTGAAGGCTGCCTCCCCACCCCACTTTTCGTTTGGCATATGAGTCGATGTGCTATTTAGCACAGATGCTTTATGAAAAGGAGGTCCATGTCCTTTTGATTCTGCGAATCTGCAGTGGCCCCTGAGGGAAATGCAGAAGATGCTCTGCCCTCTCCTCCAGCAGGATCGGGGCGGCCGCTGAGCGGGGATGGAGTTTGGGTCTAACGCGGTGGTGTGGCCCACAGTGGGTCTCCCTCAGCTCCTGCCTTTGTTTCCAGAGGAAAATGAGCTGGTTGAAAAGTTTCTGGGGAAGTCCAATATCCTTCCACTTAGATGTTCCGCAGGGGATGTTTCTTACCAGAAATTTCCTCAGGTCTTTGTAATTGGTGATGATCCCATTATGGATGACAACAAATTCTGGAAGAAAAATTTAGTCAAGAGAGAAATGTTGTGCAGAAGTGAAGTTCAAGTCCGATAAGAAGGAAACCAGTCTGGCAGCTTCACTCTCAGCAAACTGCTCCTACAGAGATGCCTGTTAGCCCTCACATTCAGGGATTAGAGCAGATGTCTGCCATGATTACAACTTAAACCTGAGGAAATACATTTCTGTTTCAGAGGAAAGCATCCACCAAACTGACCTCGCACGGAGCTTTGCAGATCATGAAACAGGCTTTGATCTTTATGTCAAACGGGCGATGAAATCTTCTTTACCCAGAAACAGTTCCAGGCACTCCCAACTAGCTTAGACTCAACAAGGTCACAGGCTAGAGGGCTACACCCATGCTGTGTTTGACCCACACTGTATTAGAAAAAGATTTGACTTTAAAAATTTTGAATTTTCACTTAAAATTCCTGATTTTCTTAGGGGATCCCCCCTCAAAATTCTGGCATCCTGGGCTCATTCCGGTGTGGCTAGGAGCATGTCCCTGTACAGGGTCTGCTGCCCCCCAACACACTGTGCAGGAGGGACCCCCCTGGCGACCCTGTGGCTCAGGAATGGGGCTGCCTCAGTCACCACTGCATTTTCTTAGTATGTAGCTGGTGAACAAGAAACTTGAGGAAAAGGCTTAAGGTTCACCTGAGGGTTTTTCTGGACAAGCCTTTCTGCTCCCCTCAGCCTAGATGATAGAAAGACCCTTTTTCATCCTTGGCATTCAATAAATTCCACCAGGATGTATTCTGGTGTTGAGTTTTCTTCATAAGTATTATTCAGTGAACCTTTGGATTTCCAATTCAAGTTTTTCTTCCATGCAGGACAGGTTTCTCCTATTCCATCTTTTAAACCCTTTCTTTCATTCTTTGACTTTTTTTTTAACCATAATTTCCTCTCTCTATTACTTTTTTTACAACCTACTGTTTACATTTGTGAGTTCACACAAGAACTGGGAGGGCTTGACTAGAAAAGCCATTTTCAGGCCACGGGCTAGCCACAGCAGAACTCTGCTACAGCTACACAGTTTTTTAGTTTTGTTTGTTCTGATCTCTCCTTGGAGACACCAGTTATCCACCTGTTAGGTCTTTATTAACTGCCTCTCTATCCATCCCCTCCTCCTGTTTTTTTCCTGTTTATTGCAAAGTATGATCTCACATGGCTGCTTTCCATTATTTTCTGAACCCTGGCATATTTTCTATCATTATTGCCAACTGTCTCAACTTCGTGTCATTAATTTGTTTCCTAGAATCTGTGTTTTCTTTGCAAAAACTTGCTTGTGTCATTTTCTTGTGCAATGTTGCTGCTGGGTGTAAGCCTCCCTTACAAGTGTGCTCTTTAGCTACTGCTGATAAGTCTCTAAAGGTATTTATGAATCTTCCCTGATTTCCCATGTTGTTTTCTTTTCAATGACTCATCCTGAGTCAGGGTAGGCATTTCCCAGTTTGGGTGTGGGGGGCTCTCCTTGGAGCCTCCCTGCTTCAGGGACACAGAATCATTTTCTGCACTGACGCAGGTTCTCCTTATCATCGGGAAGGCTGGGCCAGGGGGTCAGCACCTCAGGGCTTTGGCTCTGGCACAATGCTTCCTCAGCGCCTGGCTTGGGGTTTGGTCAGATGTGTGCTCTAGATCCTCAGCACCCTGGGGTTTGTTGTCCCCCTCCCATGTGGGGGGTGCCTGGCCCAGTAGTGGGGTGCCTTAGGGTTCAGGGCATAGACCAGATCCAAGGAACATTCCTTGGCAAAAAGCCTTCACCACCCAAGACTCTGACCACATGTCACCAGCCCCTGTGCGGCCGACTTCCAGCTCTCCGGCTGAGCAGGGTGCATGGGGGTCTCTTCTGCTCTCCAGAGGGGCCTTCCCTTCCAAATCAGGCAGGGGGAGCTGCCTCCGGGAACCGATGCCCCACAGGGATAAGGGACACTGAGCAGGAAGGTGCTGCCCTCCTCAGCGACCCAACTGCCACATGGAGCTGCAGGGACGTTTGCCAAGCATTTAGCCAAGTGCCTGCCGCTAAGCACCTCACAACGACTCTGATGGATCTGATTCCTACCCTGACATGCGGCTTGACAAGAACTTGCATGTGCCAGGGGATGTCTTGGGGGTGCCCAGCTGACTCCAGAGCTCATTCCCTCCACTGGACATCCTCCTCCTTCCTACCCTCTCATCCAGGGCTTTGGACCTGACTAGGTCTAACCCAGAGCAAGGACCCACTGGAAGGCCTACCCAGGAGCCCTGGAGGGAGTCTGGGATTATGTCTCCTCTCATCTCACCTGCCTACTGTGTCCTGCTGCAGGAGGCCCCCGCACTCCTGGGGGTGACTGCAGAGTGCCCAAGAGCTGCCACTGGGATCTGTAGATCTACCATTCCTTCCCTCATGAGAGGTGCTGGGGTGTCACTTAGGAGAACCATGGCATGGAGAACTGTCCTGGGGACCCAGGCAAGTGAGGGACCCATGAGCTGGGGAGGACATGGGGGGGTGGTAGTGACAGTGGGGAGCCCACAGCCCACCAGAGGGGCTGGTGTCTCTGAGCAGCTCCATGTCCCTGCTGTGATCTTGGCCCAATGCCTATCTGTGGAACTCTGAGGTGCTGTGGGCAGTTACCACACATCCCTTTACAAGGGACGCCAGAAGTCTTGACTTTTATGTGCAATTTTCTCAGTTTTTAAACACACAAAGGGAGCCAAGAGGAGAAGCCCCACAGCAGCCTCTGATCCTCCAAATCTCAAGCCTTAGGCTGCCACGGCCTTGCTGCTGGGCCCAGAGTTGGAGCACCTGAGATATCCACCAAGCCTGACACAGCCGCCCACCGGCTCAGGACCACTCTTCTTGGGGCCGGGGTGGGTGAGGTTGGTCTAGGAAGGACCCCAATCCCTGCCTCAAGCACCTGGAATACTTCGGTCCCTTGTCAAGGAACAGCCCAGAGCCTTCAACACCTTTTGTCACCAAGTCCCTTTTGGCACGGTCCCAAAAGCCAGCAGTGCTCGTGGACATGTCATTGTTTTCCTGTGGACACCTGGGGGTCAGATCATCCAGAGGCCAGGCAGGGCTTGCCACCCCTCTGGATCCTGGGGAGACAGGGCCAGGTGAGAAGCCTGTTGGCAGCAGGCATGGGCCGGGGCCAGCCAGGCCCACCAGGATGGGGAGCAAGGCCTACTACGCACCGTTGGCTTTGTCTGAGCGCTGCGGGTGGCTGTTGACAGCATTGGGGACCCCATGGGTTGCCCAGCGTGTGTGAGCGATGCCAAAGTGAGTCTCAAACTCCACCTTTAAGTCCATATTGTCTTGTTCTAAATGAAAGAAAAATCCATTTGCAGCACTTTAAAAGCAAGCACGGACCCAGTACTCTTAGAGTGAGGGCATCATACCCTGGGGACTCAGTGACAGAGACAGCACATCCTACCACGGAGGGCAAAGGCCCCACCCTGGGGATTTCCCCAGACCCCGGGTGTTGCTTAATTAGTACTAATCAGTAACATAACTCAGCCTGCAACTGAAAGAGACTTTAAAAAGAAAATCATGGACCACTACTACAAATGGAAAAGCAGTATCATTTGCTGAAAAATTAAATACCAAACATTAAAAATATTTAATACTAAATATAAAAAGAAAATTCTCCACTCACCACCCCACATTCTAGGAAACACAGTTTTGCAACGTGGGCTTAACCCTCCTCCTGCTTATCCATGCATTGGACAAGTTGGAATAAAAGATTTTAAGGTGATCCACACTGCATTTGTTGCTCTGACTCTGGGTGTTTTCCACTTACTGTAAAGTTCTTCATCAAGAGCCTTGACATTTCCTTTCGTCTTGACAAGCTGGATATGCCTTTCTTTAACTTCATTATTATTTCCATCAATTGCCACACCTGTAATACAAATGTGATTTTCGAGGGTTGGAATTTAAGGTTTGTCACCCACACCTTGTTACAGGGCACAGCCCAGGATGAGGGCTACACAGAACTGTCAATTGATTAGTTCTTGTCCTGCAGCAAGCAAGTGATGTGCACCTGGCACCCTGGCTGAGGCTGCCCTGCCCGAATTCCAACCAGGATGTGCCCCCAGGAGCTGGCCTGCAAGCGAGGGGCCCCCAGGCCCACCACTGAAGGCAGGGGCTTGTTTGACAGCATTTATCTCCTTGTGTGCTTTGCATTCTGCTCGTTTGCTGGCACCCCCATTGTATTAGTGTTCCTGCAATCTTTCATCTGATGTGTTGTTAAGAATTGATGGGGATATAAAATCATTTGCCTCCTTCTTCCTCCTAAGCCTGTTTGATTAAAAATGGGAAATAGACTAGAAAGCCACCCATTGGGCAGATGCAAGAGTGAACCTCGAGACAGACATCCAGTGGAGGGACTATGCGGCCACTTAGGAAGATCATCAGGAAGAGTTTACGGTGATGGAGAAAGCTGAGATAAGTGGGAAGAGAATATCAAACTACGAAAGTCTGTAATTATGATTAGGCAAAAATAAAAAAATATCTGTGCATGACCCTGACCCTCCCAACCCCCACCCCCAGACCACCCCAACTTAGCCACAGCAATGACTGAAAGAGGGACACAGAGATACATGTGGGGGGTGCTATAGGTGGAGATATTTTAACCCTTGTTTTTCCTTTCTATTTTTCTATAATTTTCAAGTTCAATGAGCAAGTGTTGTGTTCATATCTCAGCAGTATGCAGGGCCTACCTGCCGAGTCATAGCCTCTGTACTCAAGCCGCTGTAGGCCCCTGATGAGGGTTTCAAAAATCTCCTTCCTCGTCCGGGGGACTCTGTAGTTCATGTAGGCAAAAATTCCTGTTAAAAGAGGAGGAAACCACATGTTTATAAAACACTTGGTTCATGTTTAGAAGAAGACACTCAGAAGAAAATGCTTCCAGGATGCATTGAGGGCAGGTTTCCAGGCTACGTGCAGGGAAAGTGTGGCCTTCCCCAGACAGAAAGGAGGAAGCGTGTTCCCCTCCTGCTTCAGGAAAGGCATCGTGTGCAGCCCTTCCCCTGTGCAAAAAGATCCATGAAGCACATGAAGAACACATGCACACACTTGGCCTTGCAAGGCCACTGCAGAGAGCTTCTCCTGTGGACGTCCTTGCAGGAGCCAGCTTTCACTGTGGCATTTATCATAGCAAAGATCAGCAGAGCAACCCAGCCCCCTCGGGCATCTGGAGTGAACTCCTTGATTTCCACAGAACACACCAAGGAAGAGTCCTGAGCAGGTCACAGCAGCCTCCTGCAGCAGGCAGCAACAGGGGCCGGGGCCTTGCACCACCTTCTACTCTGCCTTGCTGCTTAGTTTAGAGCTTTGGCATCAATAAATACCACTTTTACAACAACAAGAATTAAAACCATTTCTTGGCCCCTGGAAAATCCTTAGCTTCAGGGGAGGCCCACAAGCTGAGAAGCTTTTGTTTGGCTTTGTTTTCTGTATTTGTAGTTCAAAATAACATTTTCCCAAAAGGGGAAGTAACATTTGCCATGTTGTTTCTTTCCAAACTTCTCTGCTTTAGACTCCAGACCCTTGGTCTGTCTATCCTGCCCTTCGAGTGCCCCACCTTGGCATCCCTCTGTCCTTTTGTCCTCACACACCCTCCTCGAAGCCCAGCTCCAGCCCCACCTCCCAGGGCTGGCTGTTTCAGGCCCTGGCCAGAGAGTTCCTCAGCTCTGGGCTGCCCCAGTGCTCTTGCATCCTGGGACATCTACAGCCCCCGACAAGGACACAGGCTGACACTTCCATCTGTATATTTCTCACTGTGTGTCACCACACAGTCCTTGTTCATACATATGTGGAATAAAGTGACTGTGATTCTGTAGTAATCAGTGATGCAATAGTACAGATTGTGACAAATACTGGGCTTCAGGCATATTCATCATAACTGAGTGAATTCATCTTACTCTGAATTCACTATGTGCCAGCCAGTGGGCCAAGCACTGCCACACAGGTGTCAGTCAAGACTCACTGCAGCCTTAGAGGTCGGACCTGCCATTTCCACCCACCCCACACCTTTGGAACATGAGCCTGGAAAGCTGTGGCCGGGCCCATCAGGAGTGGAACTAAGGGATTTGACTTCAGGACTCACACGTTCCTAACCATGGAGCAACTGCATCAGGGATGAATGAAGTTAGAAAGAGGTTTATCTTTCCAATTTAAAATTTTTAAATTGATTGAATTTTTTAATTCTCCCAACATTTTTCTGGGATGGCAGAGGTCTGGCCAGGATTAAACATTTGACAGATATCTGAACCCCCATTTTCACTGCAGCACTATTTACAATAGTAAATGGAGACATGGAGACTTCTGAGTAGCCATCAATGTATGAACAGATAAAAAAAATTGTTACACACACACATGTACACACACAGTGGAATATCATTCAGCCATAAAAAAGAAGAAAACCCTGCCGTTTGCAAGAACAGGGCTGAACCTTGGAGGCACTATGCTAAGAAGAATAAGTCGGACAGAGGAAGACAAATACTGTATGATCTCACTTATATATGGAATCTAATAAAAACCAAACTCATAGGTACAGAGAGCAAATTGGTGGGAGGTGAAGGAATGGTACAAGATCAGGTTATAAGAAAAATTAAGTCCTGGGCATATAACCTACAGCATGTCAACTACAGTTAGCAACACTCTATTGTATATTTGAAAGTTGCTAAGAAAGGATCTCCTAAAATATCTCATCATAAGGAAAGACATTTCCAACTATGTGATGTGACAAATGTTAACTAATCTTATTGTGGTGTGATCATTTTGTAATACAGACACTCACCGAATCACTGTGGTGTACACCTGAAGCCGCTACAGTGTTCTACATCAATTACATCTCAACAAAACTGGGTGAAAATTGCCAGAGATGAACCTCAGAAAGGAGGACCTGCCTGCAGATCACTGAAGTCTGGTCACATTTATGCACACAACCAGCTGTAGTATCTCCCTTCATTAAGTAACTTAAATTCAAGTCAATATAGTATATCTGGATGAATGAGTAAGCCTCAATTAAATGAATGCTATATTCCTAAACACAAGGTAGGGCCACATCATATGAGCATTTAACTCATTAAAATGCATCTCACACATCAAGGAACAGGCAATAAAATTAAACAGTGCTAAAAATGATACTCTGTGCTTATGTACTGTCCATTACCATACAGAGGATATATTTGCACACAAGTATTAAGGTGTAGGGTGTATATATAGAAACACACAGACTGTGTTTTCTAAGCTGTTACAGATGTTTTCTTTTTAAAAGGGCTAAGGGTAATTTTGGTGGCCAGCTATTTTTGTCTTCCTGGCTGACTCTGGGTCAGGTGAGAGGCTGAACGGCAAGGCTGTGTGTGCACTTCAGAGGTCTGTTCCGCTGGGCTGCTGAGCTTTACCATACGCTTCAAACCTCAGTGTGTTTGGGCAAGGGATGCATTCTTGTCACCTTACTTATTTAAAAAACCCAATGGTTACCTTTTAATTTCGGTAGTAAAAAATGTTACCAGCTTCATCAGATATCACACTATTCTCCCACTTAAAGAGTACAGTTCAGTGTTTTTTAGCATGTTAACAGAGTTGTGCGACCACCACCACAGTCTATGCTTATATGAAACTTTTCATAATGTGAATTTTTCTGCAAAGCAGAAAGCTCCCTGGGGGTACATGGTCAAATTCCCATCACTGTGAGGACCACATGGCTATGGGGGCAAGCCAACTCACAGATCTTTTTTGGAGCCTTTAAAGTACAAGACTTCCCTGGCATGCTGGAACTCATTCTAGAATTACACCTGCATCTCATAGAAGGGAGCTGACAGGCACTGCAGATCAAAAAGGCCCGTACACCCAGTCTGGGGAGGTTCTGAATTGAGATGCTTTCACGAGGGCCCTCTATGGCTCTGCTCTCCAAGGTTCCTCTGCAACTCCCCTTCCTTGGGGCCACAGCACACCTCTGAATTCACGTCAGGCACATATGTTCTTTGAGGCATCTCTGGCTTTCAGATCCAGAACAGCTTCCTTGGTTGGGGGAGAAGAGAGTGCGGGGGGGCGTGTATCGCTGCCAGAGTCCCCGCTTGGCAGGCAGGGCCCATTAAAGCGTCCTTGTCCTCAGGACCACCAGCTGCGTCCACACCCAGCCAGTAGGCTTGGCAGCCACTTCGGCATCATTTGGGAGATTACTGTGGTGAGGGGCGCTGCCAAGCAGTGGTTTCCAAGGTCTTTGTGCAATAAAGCATAAATTTAATTTTCAACATAAAATCTCTTGCATGCCAACATCTCTTCCATAAGTTCTCTCACTGACTAAGCACAGCCCCTCTCCTCTCGAAGCTTCCCTCTCAGCTGGGTGCCCCCTGGTCTCTGCAGAGATGAGGTGAATAAAACAGCACTGACACTGTGCTCTTCCTGTTGAAAAAAAGTAGTGAAATAGAATAAAGCTGCTCTCCCAGGAATTTCTTGCCATTCATGTCAGAATTCCCTTCTGGAATCTCTTCTACCCATAATAAAACCTACAGTGAGAATCCATTTTTTTTACCTACAAGATCAGTAAAGATGAAACAATTGTAAGAGAGTGTTTAAATTCATGCACCTCTTTGGCAGGCAATTTGGCAGTCACTCAGCATTAAAAATGTACACATCTGTTGGCCAGAGCTGTTGCACCTCTAGGAATGTATCCAACAGATATCTGCAGGGATGCATGTGCGCACACATATGAGGATAGTTGCTTAGTGCTGTTTGTGGCAGCTGAAGACTGGGGACAGCCTGCTGCTTAGCAGGAAGCAGACCAGGTAAGTGGTGGTGCAGCCACACAGCAGCTGGGCCATGGGCAGGTGGCCCACCACAGGGAAGGAGATGGAGCTTGTGCTCTTTTGGAAAACAAGTTACACATCCAAGATGTGTTGAGGGGAAAAAGCATCTTGCATCACATGAGTAAATTATGCAGGGTGGGGTACAGAGATGCATACTATTTCTGGAAGGGCACCCAAGACCCAGGGGGCAGTGACTGTCTCAGCAGTAGGGGGTGGGGAGGGATTGGTCCAGTGCAGAAACTCCCCTCACTGCATGTATGCTCTTTGCACAGTCAGGATATTCTGCCGTGTGCTCTATGTACTATTTTACTATGTGCTGCATGAGTCAGAGAGTGGTGGGGATGGGACTGCCACCCAGCCCCATCTGACCACACCATGGCTCCCCGTTGCTGGAGGGGACTCACCTGGAGGAACAACTTGGAGAAACAACAGCCACAAGAAGGGAGGAGCATGACCTGAGCACACCTCCCAGGACAGGCTCTGGGCCGCCCCAGGAGTTCCTGCATCTGGAGTATGTGAGATACAACTGCAGCAGATGTGCGGGGCACACGGGAAGCCAATACTTTCAGAACCTTATCTTGTCTAATGTCCTGTGCCAAGGCTATGGTTCCCGTGGACAGACTGGGCATCTCTGGCTCCCGGGACAAAGACTTGAGTAATTCACAGCCAGGTCTACCTGACTGCAAGGTGCTCGCCCCTGCTGCTCCCCAAGTCATCACAGGACCTTAGACCCCTACCCCAGCGGGTGAGAATGAGCTCACACAGAGGATACCTGGCCCATGGGAAGGTGTCCACCTGGCCCCTGATGGACAGACCTCTGAGCTCCCTGGTTGAGCCCAGGCCATGCTGACGGGCCCTCCCCTGACCCTTGGAATGATGCCCCATCCCTCACCATGTGAGGCACATGGGGCCATGGCAACGACAGCGAGGCCGGCTCCCACTAGGTTCCTCCCCACCCTGCATGGATGGGATGGTCAAGTCCCTCCCAAGGTGGCGTGGAGAAATGCTTGGCTCTGGGACAGAGGCTGCCCTGGCCCAACCTTCCCGGCTCAGCCGTGCCCTGTGCCCACCCCCCCACCTCCCCACCCCCCGGTGCTTCCAAACAGCTTTTCAGGGCCCACTCTTAAAACTGAGGGGGAAAGTGAGTGAGAAAAGGTTCCCGATAAATTTAGGGGGCCTCCAGAAAAGAGGGCCTCAGAGGTGATGAAGGACAGAGACCAGCCCTTCCGAGGGGACTGTGGCCCCTTGGCCTGGGCTCACCGTGGAGTCCTGGGGATTCTAATGCTCCTCTGTACACCTTGGGAGACCGTACAGGAACTCAGGATCAAAGGCACCATGGAGGTCTATCCCTGCAGGCAGGGGCCTCTCAGCATCCAAGTGACAGATAATGACAATGAGCAGCTGGGGAAGAATGTTCCCTGGACACATGGCTACACAGCCAGAACTAAGACCACAGAAATCCCAGAATCTTCTCTACACCCACTGGAGTGACTGGGGTGGCCAATGGCGGGGGGTGGGGAGTGTTGTGTGGGGTCTGGATGAGGGAAGAGGACAAGTTCCCAGTGGTCAGGCTGAGATCCATATCATGAATCTGTGGCTGTAGTTCTGGAAAATCTGTCCATCTCTCTGAGCATCAGCTTCCCAGTGAAAGCACTGTCCTCACTGTGAGGGTGGACAGTCCCAGGCAGAGATTCCGCCTGTGCCCCACAGGGCGGGGGTTCACTCCACCAGGAGCTCTGTCACCGTCCAGCCAGGCTGGGACCCTCCCCAGGCTGAGGCTGCTCTTTCCACCACCACCCAGTGCTTCTCGGAACTGAGGGGGCTGACCTTAGTCCATGAGCACAGTAGAGATTAGATATGAGTCTAGGCCCCAAACTGGATCACTCCCCACCCAGACTGAAGACATGGTCAGCTGGACCTGTGCCTCGCAAGCTTCCCGGGTGTGTGTGTCTATGAGTGTGTGTGTCTGAGTGTACATGAATGTGAGTGTGTGTGTGTAGTGTGCTGGGGAAGTGGAGAAGATTCTGGGGAGGCTGCCAGGTAAGGGAGCTACAGGGCCAAGGGTGAGGGCTGCAGAGGAGGCTGTGGCCTCTGGATGCCCAGGCTTCGCCCATGTAGACTGGAGAACGCCACTTTACTGATAAATGGGGATGACAACTCCTGGTGTTTCCTCCAAGAAGTAAGAACAAAGGCCAAGGTGCCAGGGCAGCAGGGGGCCCTGTGGCCGAGCTCTCACACAGAAGTACAGGGACCCACAGCATGGTTCAGAGGGCGGAGGAGTCTGGCTTGTCTGGGGACAGCCTTACCCTGCCTCAGACCTCCTTGGGACTCCGTGGGTTAATGCCACCTCACCGCTGGAATCCCAGAGATAACAGGAGACTCTACTGCTTGCAGTAGACGTGGGCAAGGCATTTCTATTTTTAATAGACAAGTTCTTGGTGTCCTTGTCATTTTAGGATTTCACCAAGAGCAAAGGGGGAAGGAACATATACTCTAAATGGTACTTTAAAGAAAAAAAAATAGAAGTCTTATTTAAACTGGAAATTTGACTATAGAAAAAGTCAAACTGTCTTGGTGAAACACTTCCTTTGAAAATGAAAAAGAAACAGATGATCAGATTACATCGCTTAATTGTTTTTATATTAAATTAATCCTGAGAACTTTCTTCCAGAGTGTTTGTAACCTCAAATTAATCTCCCCTTCTTCGTCAACCTTACTGTCCTCAATTTAATAGCACTGTTTACTAATGTGACACAGCAAAATTTCCAGAAGGTTTCTTTGATCTTGGGGAATCCCGATGAATACGACTGAGCCATGGAGGGATGGAGGAGGATGGGGAGGAGGCAAAGGAAGAGGAGCAGACCACCTAGGTGCGCAGCCCCTGCCCGCAGCCTCTGCAAAGCCCTCTTTCCCACTGTGCCCACCAGGGTCCTGTAAGTGGTGGTGGTGGTGTGTGGGAGCGTCTAGGATTGGCTCCCAAGAGCCAACGAGGTGCATCTCTTCCCAGTTCCACACTCAAGGACCCAACATTGAAGACCTAAAATTAGCTAGTGACAGTATTTGCACCACAGAAACTGGCCAACCAGAGAGCTTGTTTGTTACACATTTACTTGCACATCAGCGAGTAGGGACTCTGTTTCACGAGGCTCCTATGCTTGGAGAGGTAACAAGCCACGCGACCTGACCCCATCCACTCCAGCCCAGACCCTTCTGAGGCAATCGTCCATGACCTGAACTATTACAGAGAGGAAAGGAGTGTCAAACATGATGGGGTTCTAAGAGCCAGAATTTTGGGACAAAAGGGTGTGCTCACCCCTGAGTGATTGTCTCTCCTGAGTGCTGTTTCCTTAGCTGAGATGAGAGGCAAGCCCCCTGTGAGCGCTTGACAAGCTCTCCTAAAAATCTGCTGTGCAAGCAAATGGGCTGTGTGAATGTCCTGGCACCCCTGGACTCTGGGGAATAAAACTACGCCTCCTTCTTGCAGGGAACAGAAGACGAGCAGGAAGGGTGTGTGCATGCATAGAGGGCAAGATGCAGCAAGCACCGTATTTATATAACATGAGGACTACCTCTAGAGGAGCAATGAAAACCACTCCAACTGGGTATGTGGCCCCGAACCAGTGATGGATGGGGTATTTAGCTATTGCCTATGTTCACCTTCTGACTGTGGTGGGTCCAGCCTGAGGGTGTGTGTGTCAGGGGCGGATGCTGGCAGCCCTCTGGTCAGCAGCGTCCTTGTGGCCACGCCTTGAGCATCTGGGATCGGCAGCACAGGGCTATTCTTGGGGAAGCCACCTGAACGCGGGAACCCAATTCATCCTGGAGCAGGATGAGTAATGGCCTTCAAATTTACCAGGTCCTAATCCCTAGAAACAGTAAATGTTTCTCTATATGGAAAACAGTCTTTATGGGTGTGTTAAGTTAATGATCTTGAGATGGGATATTGTTCTGGACTATTCAGGTGGGCCCTAAATACAATCACAAGTGCCCTTGTAAGAGGGAGGCAAAGGGAGATTCGATATGGAAGAGGAGAAGGTAATGTGACCACAGAGGCAGAGACTGGAATGAGTGGCCGCAAGCCAAGGAATGCTGGCGGTCACTGGAAGCTGGAAGAGGCAAGGAACAGAATCTCCCCCTGGAACTTCCAGAAAACATGGGACCCTGCTGGCACCTTGATTCCAGAGTCAGTCAAGCTGAATTTTGGGTTTCTAGTCTTCAGAACTATGAGGAAATAAATTTATGTTGTTTTAAGCCAGCAAGTTTGTGGTAATTTGTCACAGCAGCCAGGGGAAACTAAGACTCCAACTAAGACACGAGGTGATGAATTTGGGGCAAGGGCTTTACCTTCTAGCAAAACCTGAGAATTCTCCAATTCTCCACAGTTTAGTCTTTTTCCCCCGCCTCATAGATTACTAACTGCAGTAGTGGAGGTCAGGGAAGATTGGAGAATTCATGGGTGGGAAGTACAATCCTTTTTGTCAAAAATCCATGCATGCATGGCCCATGGTGCCACGGCCTTGTGTATGCTGTGCCCTCAGCCCATCACCACCTTCTTTCTGCAGAGCTCATTCCGTCTCCTCTTGGGCAAGTCAGTACCTGGTGGACCCTGCTGTCTGAGCTCGGGACCCGTCACCAGGCAACATCGGGAGTGAGGCAGCCAGGAGCAGGCGCCTGCACCTTCATCCCAGGGCCACCGTGCTCTATTCAGAAATAGGGACTCAGGGCTGCTCATCATTCGATTTTTTCAAGAGATGTCAAAAATTCAACTCACTTTTGTGAAATCTCCCAATTTTGTAATTTGGCAACTAACTTTAGAAATACAGCTCTCGTATTGTGCATCACACAAAAGGATGGTGGCCAGCAGGGCACGAGTCCACAAGGCTGCAGCTTGTGCCCAAGGTCTTCCTCATATGGCAGTGTTTACCCCAGGGGTCACCCCACCTCTAGACTGTCCCCAACAACCTGGCTCTACTCTGAGGGGAGGATCGCGCCCACATGACCCCAGGGCCTGGAGACCACAGGGCCTCTCCCAGAGCAGTTAGTCACTGGTGGCTGAGTGAAGGAGGGGAGCAGGGAAGGAAGGAGGGAGAGAGGGAATGTAGTAACCTTTCTATTGGGAGCAAGTCAGCAAAATGGCGGCAGCTCTCAGATGTTACTGAAGCCAGCTGTGAGTGCCCTGGTGTCATTTCAGCTAAACTCTCAGAGCAGTAAAACTCTGCGGTCACCTGCTAGAATGCAGAGGATCAACTAGCTGGGCCTAGCTTTCTGTGGGCAGAGTAGGAAGACACCGAGAGCAAGAGCCAGTCTAGCATGGTGACCAGCAACTGACCAGGAAAGGCCTTCAGCTCAACCATGCTACCCAGTGGGAACATCCCCGGAGATCTGTGCTTTGAGGTGGCTTCAAGGTGGCAGACCTCAGTGGGGCTGCAGCCAGCTCAGAGAAATGACTTGGAACAACTGCTCAGACACAGATGTGCATGGACCTCTCTAGTCCTCAATTTCCCCAAGAGTAAAGAGGCCCCAAAAGTAAAGTAAAAAGGTAAGTGGTTTATTCCATGAGCACCTTCACAATTTTTCCTGTATCCTGGTACCAAATGCACAATCATTTCTTCAATATTTTCCTACCAAATTGACTAAATTTTCAAAAATGTAAATGAATTCATTACAAAAGAATAAAATCATAAAAGGAAAACCAGCATCACCTATATATACACAGATCATAACCCCTCTAAAAAACCCCACCAACACCAGGGCAGTGTGTTCAATTCTAGCCACTGTGGCTCTGAGTTCTGAGCCTGGACATCTCTCTGCAGAGGTGCCTGGCAAGTGTCCAGAGGGATGTAAAAGGCACCCAGCTAAGACTCTCCCATGGCTACTTGAAAATGAAATAACTTTCCCACTTGGGAATTCCCCATGACTCCCTGACTTCACTAAGGGCTGCAGGGTGTGTGGGGAGCCCCGGTGTGAGCACACAGGTAGTTACAGCTCAAAGCTCATCCTTTCCCTAGAGGACAAAAACATGTACAACCCTTTAAGAAAGCAGAACAAAACTTGAGGTTTTGAGAGTCAGAGACATTGCCTCCCTCCCCCAGGCTTGCAAAGGCAGCAGAGAAAGCTGGATGCAAGAAGGAAGCAGGATGGAAAGCTGGGGACATTGGGTGAGGGGGTGGGGGGGTGCATGGGCATCTCTGGGGAGGAAGGACGGAAGCTGCACATCTGGAGGGGCAGCCCTCTCTGGGCCAGGGTCTCAGGGCACTAGGCTGGCTCTAAGGACACCAGCTGCTCCAGGGCCACGAATGCCACACCGAGGAGTTTGGAACCCAAAGGGCTTCTGGCAAAACTGCCACCTTTACCTCATTCTCCCAGAAACGCCTACAGGCGGCCCTACACTCTGCCGATGACGACCCAAAGTCCTGGGATTTTTGCTGAGGATTCAGGAATTTAAACTGATGCTCACTTGGGGGGCGAGGGGGATGGGGGCTGCCGGCTCCTTGGCCAGTCGTTCCTTTCCAGCTTTTTCAGGAGCGACTGGCCTCAGAATCAAGGCCTGTACAGAGCTTGGCCCAGGGCTCGCCACTGGCACAGCCCACCCGGCAGCCCTGCCCGAAGTCAGACAGAGGCCTTTCATGGCTTCAAAAGTTCCACCAGGTCCTCCAGCCACAGGAGGCTGGAATGGGTAACTGAATCTTACTCAAGGAAAAAAAAGGCACAGTGACCTTTTGTCCCAGCCTAAGTTCCCAGCCCTCTCCCCAGCCGGCGGAGTAAGAACCGCAGATGTGCGCGCACCGCCGCGCGCCCTCGCCACCGCCCCGCAGCCTCGCTGGACAGCGCCGGGTATTCCGGACGCCCGGAGCCCAGCCCCGGACTCCCTCGCCCAGTTTCGGCCGGAGGCTCGGCCGTCATTGCTGCCTTTTCCCCGCGTCTCGCCGGGGCTCCTTCCCGCAGAGGCAGCAAATCGGACTCAACCCCTCTAGGGACAAGAGGTTCATTTTGGGACTCGAGGAGGACGCCAGGCCTTTCCCGAGCGCACCAGGGGCCGCTGCTGACGCCACAGGGGCGAGCCCGGCGGGCTGCTGGTAGGGCGCGGGTGGGGTCGCTGCTCGTCCGTGCGCACGGCGGGCTGAGCGCAGGGTTGGACGCCCCGCGCCTGGGGTGCGCGAGCTGGCGCGTGGCCGGCCGCCTTTGTGGGCGACTTGGGGGCGTTTTCCTCACTGGCCATGGGGTGCGGTCACCTCTGCGTGGTGAGGATCCAGGCCCGGGACGGGACCAACTCTCCGCGCCCCGCCCCCGCAGTGTGGAGGCTGGTCGGGTCGCTCCCCACAAGTCCGAGACCGGTGCCGGGCATTCCCCTCCCCGTCGCCTCCCTGGGACACGCGCTCGCGGGCGGGGCCCAGGAGGACGCAAGCCTGGCCGGCGAAAGCCCCTGGGTCGGGGAACGGACAGATCAACGCCCCCACCCCGCCGCCTCCTGGTCCCCGGCGAGCGGCTCTCGGGCCCAGGAGCTGAGAGGCTGGGGCGCGGGAACGCGCGGCCGCCTCACTCACCGCACATGGCGGCTGCTGCGTGTGCCCTCGCAGCTCTGGGCTCTGCGCGCGGCGGACCCTCGGAACTCGGCGCGCCGGGCGCTCAGCGGACCCTGCTCGTCTCGCCGGGCCTCCCGTCCTTATAGCCCAGGGCCCTCCGCCGGGGGCGGGGCCTCCTCCCGCCTGTCCACTCCCCATTGGCCCCCAGTTGCCGTGACGACGGCGGGGACTGGGCCCCCAGGAGCCCGGGCAGCGGGCGAGGGGCGGCTCCCAGGCGTCAGTCGTGTCCGTCGGGCGGTAGGTCCTGGAGATGGGCGGGCCGCTTGCGTTCAAACGAGACTCAACCACCGTCCAGGCGTGGGACCTTCCGCAGGGGCCTGAACAGCTCCGGGCGTTGATTTCCCGGTCTGCAAAATGGGCACGACTCTGGGGCCCACCTCCCGGGCTGTGGGAGGATGGAGACAGTCGGTGGAAGGCGCGGGGGACGACGCGGGGCGTTACACGCGTGGTGCGGGGCGCGCCCCTCGGTGCCGGGCTTCCAGGGACCAGAAACGCGGCACACCAAAGGCCTTAGAGCCTGGGCCCGCCCTGTGAGGAGAGAACCCCAGGGCCTGGCAGGCAGATGAGAAAACAGAGGCGCCGGAGGTGGGAAGGACGTCGCCTGCACCCGGCCGCGGGGGCGGTGGCAGCACGTGAACCGGCTTTACCGCAGCGCCTCGGTTGGGCGGAGGGGATCCCCCCGGGCGTGAGCCCAGCTGGGGAGACCCAGGGAGCCTCCACCTCCCGCAGCGGCGCTGGCCGACCTGTTCCCCGCGCCCTGGCGCGCGCGCGAGCCACGGTTCCCCCACCCCGGCGGCCTGGAGCCCCAGACCGGCCCCGCCACCCTGAGTCATCGGGTCGGCGCTCCCCGCCCTGGTTCCCGGCCGACGCCTCCCCGCCGCGCTGCGCTCTGGGCCTCGGTCTCCCAAGGAAGGTCACGAGAACTGGCCCAACATTTGCGTACTTTGAAGCCATCTGGTGTTTTTTATTTTACTAAAAAAAAAATCCTGAAGTTCTAAACAGATTCTCCAGTCGTGTTGGAGAGCTAAACGAAGCTTCTTGCGTCTTTTCTAGGGCATTCTTCTTGGTGTGATCTCACTTGAGCTTCACCCTGGCTCTTCAGGCCTTGGGTGGATAAAGTATTTATTGTACCCATTTGCAGGTTGAGGAAACTGAGGCTCAGTGACAGTAAGGAAGGGGTGTGGTTGAGTCATCCTGCTGGGAAGTTGTGGAGCTGGTTCAGGAGCCACTGCATTTGCCTCTCCTGCTCCATCCACTCTGCAAGGTCCCCTTGATTCGCTCATTCTCTCATTCCTAAGCAGCTGCTTCCTTCACCTCCTGGTTCTAGAGACTTAATGATGAGTGAGAACAATGCAGTCTAGAACCTCTTGGCACGCAGTGGTGGCAGGCAGACACTAGTCCACAGAGAGCAAGACAATCCCAGATGGGATACAGGAATGGGATGTGGGCTGGACTGACGGGGAGGGTGCCAGGCTCTGCTTGGGGCTGGTGCAGGTCCGTGCAGAGCAAGAGTAGGTTCCCAGAGGATTAATAGATTCGAGAAGTAAGATACAGCCACGTGCAAGGTCCTGTGGCTGAGAGTTAGAGCTGGAGTCTGGGGATCAAGTCGTTCTGCCCCAGACCAGCCTCCACCCTCTGTAACAGGTGGGGACCAGATGATGTCATGAGGCCCTCTGCCAGCACCAAGACACCAGGAACTCTGGGGCCCTAGCAGGGGTCCAGCTCTGTCCCCCATCCTCCCTGGGGATTCACAACTTCCCAGTAGGGAGTGACATGAATGTGATGACCCCTGTGGAGGTATCTACAGCTGCTGCTGGCCCAGCATCTCCCCTGCTTTGGGGACCAGCTCCTGAGAGTCCTTTGTGAGAACAGTGGTCTGGGCCTGGCCACTGGATCCCCCTGCCCCTGGCATTGGTTCAAGGTTCAGCACATGACAGCCTGCTCAGGGACATGGGTGAAATCAACAGAAAAGATGAGCTTGTGGTGCAGCTGGCTGGAGGGTATCCTGGGGATGCTGGGCACCCTCTTGTCACCTTTGGAGTTGGGTGTGGAGAGGCTGCCTGACAGCCAAGTGGTCCAGAGCAATGTGGATCCCTACAATGGAGAGAGACACACATTTTAGAGCCCCTGAAAGCAGGATTTATCTCTGGAATTCCCAGTATTAGGGCTCAGTAAACTCTTGTTTTTATTTGAGGTGTTCTGAAGTGATGTCATTTGCAACCAAGTAGAGTCCTGACTTCTTCAACCTGCTGGAGCTGTATCTAAGGTCCAAGGGAGCAGTTAGGCATCTGGTGGCCCCAGCCCATAAGATTCTGTTGGGCCAGAGCCCCTTCTTGCCCTTGGCCTTCTCAGGGACCTGTCCTGAGGCAGCCCAGTGGGCCTTGGAGTTTGGACAGAGTAAGCAATCTGTCCAAAGTCACACAGCCAGGAAGTGGGGTCTGGTCTGGATCGGTCCCTCTCTGAGAAAGGAGGATATGGGGCAATGCTTAGACATCTGCCCCCATCTGGCACCATAACTGTGCTTCCAGGAGGTGAGCCCAGCAGGTGGAGCAGGGCCCTGAGCCTGCTCTCAGTGGGCCGTGGGTGTCCAGTGCCCAGGCTGATCACCATGGTTGGTTCTGTCCCCACTTTCCAGGACTGACCTAGATCACCAGAGTGGGACCATGTGCTGGGATTGCAAAGAGAAGCCACAGACATGGCTTCTTTACCTGCACAGTTTTTTCAAACCTCAAGTCAACTTTCACAGAGTTTGGAGATTTGCTCATTGATCTGGTTTCTCCCAAACAACCAGGGATCTGTTTCCTCCCCCTCCCCCCTACAGTCCAGCTGAGTCCCATGGCTGTCCTGGTAGATACGGAATGTGTCCGGAATCCCCCAGTCACAAGCCCTGTTCAGCTGCTTTTCCCTGTGACATTTTTGCTGAGGCCTGGGGAGGGTTATGGGGTCCATGGTATGAGGGCTGCCCTCTAACTCCCGTGGGAGTCTTGGCTGAGCTTTGACTACCTCCCGTGTCATCATCAGGGTCCTCGTCACCAGCTCCCACCTGCCCCAGCTGGGCTGTGGCAACCGGGTGACATAGAATGGGCCCCTGTTTCTACTGATCTCTTTGTCCCTCTCTGGGAGCAAATATGCCAGGCACACCTCGGTGTTGGCTCCTTGGCTCAGAGACCCAGTCCAACTCAGAGCTGTGGAGCACAGGGCTTCCAGGGCTTCAGCAGAGGGTCCTGGGAGCTGGGGGTGCAGGGCGCCGAAGCCTGCAGCTGGAGCCCTGCATTGGCTCACTGCGTCTGGTGGGTGGGGATGAGATGCTATGGGGACCTTGAGTGGTGCCCACAGCAGACACTGTGTGGGGAGCCCAGGCCAGAAACCCCAGCAGTCATGACCTCATGGCTGGTCCTCAGCTCAGACCTGAGGGTGGGGGAGGACAAGAAACCTAAGGCATGAGGCCAAACCTGGACGTGGGGCAAGAGGCCACCTGCATAGCCCCCTTCCCCTTCTCCCTCTCCTGGGGAAGGGTACATGGGGGCTGGAGAGGGGTACATGGGGGTGGTTCAGCTATAAAAGACCCGTGGCTAGTGACGGTCTGAGAGATTGGCCTGCAGCCAGGGTTGGAGGACGCCAGAGATGGAGAGCTGGAGAGGAAATTGAGGCTGGGATTCTTCTACAGAGGGAAGACACGGTGGGAGGGAGGCCTCAGAAACACGGCTGGGGCAGGGAAAGGGGGAGGGGTGTGTAGCTCAGTTTGGCCACTAGATGGCTCCACTCTAGCACCTGCACCCCTACCCCAGCTCCGAGGCAGAAGAGGACCCCTCCACCCCCACCCCTGCTTTTAGCACAGGGGCTGCACAGATGTGAGCTTCACCTTCCCTGGGAGCTCTTTGGGGCCATGGGCTTGTTCCACCTTCTTGCTGTCCCGTGAGGACTAAGGAGTCTGCCCCACGGCTGGCCTGTATTATTTTATTACTTTAAGTCAATTTAAACAAACAGGGCTAGTTATATATCTTTATAACTTTTTTATTTCAGAAGAAATACATATTCATTTTAGGAAGTAAAGAATAAAATTAATTTTTAGGATTAACTACTGTCAACCTTTTACCCTCCCACTCTGCCCAAATGTTATTCTTTGCATATATAGTCGTTATTGAAACAACAATATGGTTGCTATGCAAATACTGTTTTATAGCCAGGGTTTGACCTCTGCATGGAGTGAATTTCAAATCATGTTGCGAAGCCCGGATCTGGCCCAGGGATGCCACGCTGTCCCCAACGCACCACTGGGGCCATTGTACCCAGGAAAAGCAGGGCCTCGCTCTGCTCAGCCAGGAGAGGGTGGGGTCTGTGTGGGACAAGAAGAAATCTGAGATCGTGTCAGGCGTTGGCCATGGAACTCCAGTGAGTGGAGGCCCACCCCTTGCAGTGCAGGCCCTGGAGGTTCATGACCAAGACGCAAGGGCTGTGAATGGCAAGAGCATGTGTGGTCATGGTGCTACCAAAACTCAACCCACTTCAAGTGGCATGTTCATTCGGTCTCCATTATTTCAAGTAAGCATCTCTTCAGGGACAGAAAGTCACCAGAGACACTCTTTACTCCCTGCCCTGGGGCCCCAGGCCCTCTGGCTACAGCAGGAGGTCTGGGGACAGAGGTGTGCAGTCAGGATGTTCACTGTCTCCCCAAAGCGTTGAGTTCTGTCTGGCGGCCTCCCCCACCGCTGCCCCTTCGGGTCTGGGAGTGGTTATGCTCTGGCTGACCCAGCCTTGCTGATCTCCTCCTAACCCTCACTCCCTGCAGGAAATGCTCTATCACCCTGTCCAAGGGCACAGCCCAGGGTGACCAGCTGTCTGAGTTTTCCAGACTGTCCTGGATTGAGCACAGAAGTTTCCAAGTCCTAGGGAAGCCCTCGGTGCTGGCACACTGGGCTTGTTGGCCATGCTAGCTGTCACCAATTTCTGTGGAGACTCTGAAACACCTTTCTTGTGTCCTTGCCTTCTTGTCTACTAAGCCAGGATTAAGATGGGCCCACGCTGTGCCCTGGACTTACAGTTTCTCTTGACCAGTGGAAGAGCTGGTGATCCTGGCAATGGTTGCCTGGTGCTGAGCATGGCTATGCCCCTAGAGGAGCTTGTCCCCCATCTTCCCCATCCCCCCTATAGTTTTCCTGCCGGGCCCTATAGGCAGCCAAGCCAGCTACTCCGTACACAGCTGATGTCCTACAGATTCCTGGGGGGTGGAGGAGGGGGCACTCTGAGGGCGGTAGTCAGTGTCCCCTTCCAAGCTGTCCAGTCTAGCAGGGACATTTGGCTGCAATTCTTAGAGCCCAGGGCAGGGACAGAGGGAGAAGTTTTGGGGTCCAGGACTCTTCTGGTGTCTGTCTCCATCAGCTTTGGGGAGGGGGTACTTCTGGGTGGTTCATGCAGACAGGGCAGTAGAGGGATTCTGTACAAGGGTCAGTCCTGCCCCTCAGGGTAGGGGTTTGGGCCCCAGAGCAAACCTGGAGCCACTTACACTTCATGCATGACCCCATATCCCTATTTGTTGGGGCACTGGGGACATGAGACCCTTCCAGATGCTGCTGGAAGGATTCTTTAGGGAGTGCCTGTGGGCAACCAGGCATATGTGCAATGGTGTCTTCTGGTGTGACCAGCAGGCATGGAGACATCTGGATCTGAGAACACCACCCTGGATTCCTCTGTGGAATTACCCCTCTTCTACTCTCAGCATGCTGGGTCACATGGGGCTGGCCTGGCCTCTGGCTGCTGGGTGGGCACACAAGCCAGGCCTAGAAAATGAGGGTACCATACTCTGAACACAGGGACTGGGTCTTGGCTGGGCAAGGGGCCTAAATTAGGCCAATGAAAACCACTGGCATCCTGGACACTTTTCAGAAAAGAAATTTTTTTCTCCTGGAAGTTATAAAGTTATTAGAATGTAGGACTGGGGTATTCCTTGTTACCAGCTTGACCCCAGTGGGGAGAATCCAGGAGAGGACATGAAGCAGAGGAAAGCAGAGCTGTGCACCCAGATCCAGCCCTGCCTGAAGGCATGTGTGCCTGGGCTCCACAGGCATTTTGTCCTTGCTTGGGAGGAGCCCTGGCTTCCCTGGTAAGGCTGACCCTTTGCCTCCAGGACTGCTACTCTGCCTGCCCCTCTGCTTGTGCTTGGCCGTGTTTGGGGGCTTGCAGGTGGCCTGCCTGTCACAGAGTTGGCACTCATTACTTTCACATGCATGCACTGTGGGGGTATGTCCGTCTTGTGACATGGTCCTGAGAACACTGATCCTTGTGACATGTTTTGAAGTTTCTCATGCAATGGGGGTAACACCACCACCTGTTTATATAATCTGTGACCTGACTGTTAAGAGTTGGGGGGGTCTTACACCTGAGTGCTCCAGGGAGCCAGCTGCCAGAGATGCAGGAACCCTTGCAGGGTGTATGTCTGTTCGCTGCCCTTGCATCAATGAAATGGCTCTGTTGCTTGCAACAGAGATTTACTCTTGCCCGCCTGAGCAGACATAAAGGAAACCTTGATGCCTCTAGGAGAGAAAACACCTCCTTTAGACAAAGGACAACGGGGCAATAAAACAGGGCTTCCCATCTTCCCATGCTGGCATGGCACAGTCTTGCACATGTTCCAAAATAACCTGACCTGTCCACAAAAGCCATCTTCCTTTTCTTGTCAATGGAAAGCAGAGCATGCAGTGTTTAACTTCCTTTCCTTAATAACACTTATCTTTAGAGAATCTTTCTGATCTTAGCAAATATGAACACATACACACAAACGTGTATATTTTGTTATGAAAACTTCCAAAAATAGTCTAACACGCTCCCATGTATTCATCACACAGAGCCAACAGTTATAGGTGTGTAACCGATCTTCCCTCCAGCTTTTGTTTGGGACTTAATTCTCTAGTAATGCACTATGTGTATTTACAAATAAAGCCCCTATGACTGTAGTACCACTATTACACCAAACAAAAGTAATAGTCATATCTTAATATTGTCTAACACTCCCCTCATATTCAAAACTAATATATATTGGAATATATTCACTATTCCTTGATTGTCTTGCAAATGTCTTTTTGTACCTTGTTGGTTCAAATCAGGATAACACCAATAGCTGCACGTGGCCTTTGGCTGGTATGTCTCTAAGACTTTGAAATTTATAATCCACTAAAACATACACAAGCCGGTGCCCTCCCCTACTTGGGATGTTCTGATACTAGCAAGTGTTTTTATATCCTGCTAGGCCCAGGGTAGCTGCTCCCTGGGATGTCTGTCTTCTGCCTGGAAAAGCAGTAGCCCTGGGGCTCAGAGCAGGCGGGAGATGTGAAGACCAGGAGGGGATGGGGCATTGTTTTCTTGTGATGGGAACTTTTAAGATTTACTCTCTATGCAACCTTCAAAATGCAACACAGTGTTACCTATAGTCACCATGCTATACATTACATTCCCTGACATTTATTTTATAACTGGAAGTTTGTTCCTTTTGACCCCCTTCACTCATTAATGCCCACTCCCACTCCCTGCCTCTGGCAGCCACGAATCTGTTTTCTATATATATGAGCACATTGTTTTGTTTTTGGTTTTAGATTGCACACATAAGCAACATCATACAGCATTTGTCTTTCTCTGTCTGACTTATTTCACTTAGCATAATGGCCTTGAGGTCCATTTGTGTTGTCACAGTGGCAAGATTTTCTTCTCTTTTATGGCAATGTAATACTCCACCATGTATGAGTAACATCTTCTTTACCCATTCATCCATTCACGGACACTTAGGTTGCTTCCAGGTCTTGGCTATTGCGAATGCTACAGTGAACATGGGGTGAAGATGTTTTCAAGTTTGTGTTTTCATTTCTCTTGGATAAATATCCAGAAATAGGTTTGCTGGATCATATAGTAGTTCAATTTTTAATTTTTTATAAAACCTCCAAACTGTTTTCAGCAGTGGCTTCACCAATTTACATTCCCTCTAGCAGCGTACGGGTGTTCCCTTTCCTTCACATCCTCACCAACACAACTTTCTCTACAAAAGATTAGACAGTAAATATTTAAGCTGTGTGAGCCATTCTGTTCTTGCGGCAGCTTGACTCTGCTGCAGCAGCCATAGATGATACATAAGCAATAAGTGTGGTCGCGCCCCATTGAAAACTTATTTACAAAAGCAGGTGCATGGTGGATTTGGTCCACCGGCCATGGTTTTCCAACTCCTCAGCTCAATATTATGGGGTGTGTTTGGGTCTTCACTTTGTTCCCACTGGAAACCTAAAATGCTTAGAACCACCAGTGTTTTTCATGTGTGACCACAGGAAAGAAGCAGGTGGTGGGGCAGTGGAGAGACAGCTGCTTAAATCAAAGCTGCCCTACTTTGTAGCTGGTCAGGAGCCTGAGTGGATCATTAGGGCTCCTTCTGCAGCCCGTTCTGCATTCCCGTTACCCCCTATCAGTACCTTAGCTGGGCTGGATTCTCTATCTGGTAATTCTTTTCCAGAACTGTACTCCCACAGGACCCGAGTCCTTCCTTCCTGGGCCTGTCCTCATTGGCTGGTGCACTTCCCATTGATCAGCACCCCTGGCCACGGGTACTAAGAGGCACCGCAGGGAAACCCCTGGGTTCAGACAGAGTCCTCTCAGTGCCACTGCACAACTGCCGAACTCCTTCCTGGTAGCTGGGTCTGCTCCCTGCCCAGCACAGTGACCTCTCCTACTGGCCTGTTGATTCAGTGAGTGGCAGACACTCTCAGCCTCCAACAGTAGGAACCATAACTGCAAAATATTCCTCCCCTGGACCAGCATCTATGAACTCCCACAGACCCTAAGGTGACCAAGAGGGAAAGCAAAACTTCTTCACGTGGGGATCAGTGAAACAGTGAAGGGGCCACTCCTGCTTCTACTGCTGGCTCTCAGGCCTGTGGATTCTGCGTAAGGGGGAGCTGGTGCCATATTCCATCACTGATTTGAGGCATACACCACCCTTTCCAGGCCAGCACTCCAGCCTTAAAAGGTATTGTCCGCAGATGGTGTCCTAAGGTGCCTTCAAGCAGACCCTTCCACCACTCCCACAGGCCAGCTGCTTCTTGTTAAGGGGGCATGGGAGAGCCCACTATCACCATTCCTTGTCATAACACGCACCCTTCAGTAAGATGGTCTCTGCATCCGTGAACTCTGGTGTTGCAGAAGCTGCACAGGCAGGGGAGGCAAAGCTGCATTTGGAATGTGCATCATTCAGGGGAGAACAAAGAATTCTCCCTCCATGATGAACCTGCAACCAGTGGCCAGTTGATCCCTGAGGGAATGGCGCTGTGCTGTCAATAGGTTGGTCACTCAGCAGTGGCAGAAGCCAGATCAGCCTTGGTGCAGCCACATCTGTGCCATTGAGCCTGTGCATGACTTCCATCCCTGTCACCTCGGCCACTTCATATACCACCTCAGTTGCTGTCACCATGGCCACATTATACACCACGGCCACTTTATATACAGTCTCCGTCCTGTCCCCTTGGCCACTTCACACAGAGCCTCCATCCCCGTCACAGTGGTCACATTATACCCAGCCCTTTGACGAAGCGTGAGGATGCTGGGAAAGAGGCTGGCCAACAGCCACAGGTGGGTTAACTTGCCTGATCAGTGAGCACCTCCTCCATGTGGATGCCCAGGGGTGAGTGCACAGAACGCAGATATCATCACTCTCTGCGCATTTCCAGTGGCCGGCTCGTAGGACCCAGACTGACCATCTGGCTTCCAAATTTCCATTCTTGTTCTTTCCAGGCCCTGACCAGCCAGCCAAACTGTCACTGCCCATGAAGCCGAGTGTCTGCACCTCGGCCATATTTCCTTCCATGGAACATGGATGACCAGGTACGTGGCCTGGAGTTCTACACATGGGGAGAATTTCCCTTCAGCATGTTCTTCTGGGTCAGCTGGGGGTCAGGGCAGCAGTGGCTGCCAGACACTTCTGTTCTTGGCACCACCATACTGTAGAACCTGAGCATGAAAAGGGCCTTTAACCCCTCTTACAGGGTCATGGGGCATCTCTGCCCAGGAGCCTACAGTGGGCTGGAGCAGAGGAAGGGAAGCCAGGGGCGCAGGTGCAGCAGGAATCCCAGCCTCCTGCTCCTGTGGCGGCTCTGTGCCTTCCGGGCCTGCTGGCCCTTACTAGTTCCATTTTAAGATGAAAGGCCATTTTGCACATACAACTTTGTGATCTGTTGGTTCAGGTAACACCCAGTTCCTGGGCATTTGGGGTCATTTGGTACACTTGCTATCCCAAGGTCAGGCACGCATGCGCCCCCAGGGTCCAGCAGAAAGTCAGAAACTGGTTTTCAAGTGGAGACTTTGTGGGCAGAAGAGGGCACAGCTCTCCTCCAGGACCCGGCATCTGTGCTGGGGAGGCTGCCTCCTGCTCCAGGCCCCGCCCACAGCCACAGGTGACCCAGGAAGTGAGTTGGACCAGGTACTCAAGGGTGGCACATGTGGCCTCCGAAGTCCAAACAATGTTGCCTCTTCTTCCTGGTGGGTGGAACAGGTGTAGCAGCTTCTCCCTCACTTGGGAGGGGACGGTCTGGAAGTTTCCCACAGTGTGCCTCCCACCCTCAGGCAGCAACGTGTCTTACTAGGGCTCTGCCCCAGCTCCGGGTCTGGATGCAGCTGCTGGGACTCACCATGGACCCCCGTGGTTCTGAGGGGTACAGGGGTGTCCAGGCACAGCCAGTGAGAGGCCTTTGTGTAGGGGCAGCTATTTACTGGGGCTGGGGCACCTCTGGTGTCCAGAGGGGTGTGGGGGCATCTGGGGACTCAGAGTTCAGCCTCATTTGTGCCTGACTGTCCCTGTCCTGTGTCTCAGGGACCTCCCACCCGTGTGCCCTGACCAATGTGTAACTGAAGCCAGCAGTGTTCAGCATTTAATTGCCACTGCAACTATGGGACCCACAAAATCATGCCCCAGGCATGGTTTTCCCCCACACCTGCCCTGCTTCTCAGAGGGGGCATCACCTTCAGGACCACTGCCAGGGAGCCTCCTGACCCTCTACCTGCATCTCAAATGGACATTCCCCACTCGGAACTTCTCCACATCCCTGGGTAACACTCTCTAGGATGGTGCTTCTCCAACTATCTGTGGGGAAATGTCATTTTTAAAGAATCTCCAATCCACTTAAGACCGATACTTAAATATAATATAATAAAAATGATTTACTGAGAAAAGAAATCAAGAAAACAAGTCATACAAAATATAAAACATATAAAGTATTAGATTTGATGTAAAATCGCTTTTCAATAAGTAGAATAAACAGCATAGAAAGACATTCAAATGACCAAAACTACATTTCATTGAGAGTATTCACACAGGTGATTAATGTGAAGAATCATAATTACATTAATAACTTTTTGTCATTTTGTAACTAACCAACCAGAATGTCAGGAGTTCAATAATGACTGCTGTCTATGGAAGCTTTCAGTGGAGTAGCTCCTTGCTTGTTAATTTATCTAATCTAGATTGAATTGACACAATGTTATTAAGTGTAGTAATTGTTAATAGTAGGGAAACTAGTCTCACACAGGAGGTTTATAGCCAGAAATGAACACAGAGATTTTAAACTGAGAAAGCTCTGCATATTTATTTTAAACTTCTTTCTAAAATGGAACAAGTGATATCATCTTTTAGAAATTCATCTCTGATTCCTTATTTGTAGTGGTCCTAACAACTAATTCTGTAAATTAGAGTTAGATTATCTTCAAAGAAAGAAATGGATTCCACAGTTTAAATACGTTTGGGTTTCAGGAGAGACTAACCGTGAATCCCACATGTGGTAGCATGGTCCTGCTGCACACATCAAGGACACACTTGTGCCACGTGTGCCTCACCATGCGACTTTGACTACACCCTAACGGGTGCCTGCCCTGTGCCACTGTGGATAAAGTGAAGGTTCCTGTGGCCAGGATTCTCACCTGGCCCTGGTTGGCTAGCTCACTACACACATGTGGGCAATATGTTGCTACTGACTCTATATGAAGAGTTCCACCCAGTGCTCTGGGTGACACAATGGCATGGTTGCACAGTTGCACAGCTGCAGGAGAGCAGAGGCTGGAGTGGTGGCAGCGCTGAGGACAGAGACTGAGACGGCTATGTGGGTAGAGAGGCCCAGAGGCAGAGATCGGCTTGCTGCATGCAGACTCTCTCTGAGTGGACAGGATTCTAGTGATTGACCTGCCACCATGGGAATAAAGTTGGGTATAAACCTTTTCACCCCAACAACGTTCCACCCCATTTTTCGGTCTCACTGAATCCATAGTGCACTTGCCCAGAGCTGAAACCCATTGGCAAGACAGCCATAAAAGCACTGGTCAAATTCTTGGATGCACTTAGATGTTACAGCTAGTCCAAAATGCTACAAAGTTTTCCAAACACATTCAGTTTCTGAACTTATTCCATCTCTGACCAGCAACAAGCCTGTGGACAGAGGTCACATTTTGACAATAGATGCTCTAGGGTCATTACTATTCTCTGAGCCATGGTTGCTGTAGCAACCGAGTGTCAAGCCACTTGATGCTCTAATGCCTTGCCCTCCACTTGCATCTACCTCATGCCGACCATTGGCCATCCCTTGGGGAATCACAATGCCACTGCTTGCCAGCCATCCTGTGTCCCCTTTCCTCCTGGCAAGGAGCTGTGATCTATGTGTCCCTTAAGTATGCAATCAACTGGATCCCAGAGGCCATCTGGAGGATGTGTTTCCTGAGGCCCATTCAAATAGGGTGAGTTGAGACAAGTTTAATAAATAGACTCTATGAAGGTGTGCGGAGCGTGTAGGAAAGCTGTGAGGGAGAGGGCAGCGCTCTGGGCTGGTAAGTGCCAGGAGGGGCACCCCCCTGGCCCTGCAGAGACAGGAGCAGAGCAGGTTACCCCAAACCCCGAAGGCCCCCAGCCAGGAAGTGACTTCTGGCAAAGGAACACAGCCAGGTCTGGCTGCCCTGCAGGAGGGGCACCTGGGGACAAAATGCCTGCACCTCTGCTTCCCACGGGAGACCTATTGGCTTATGATTCATCCTAGAGGCCAGGCCCCTGGGGCCCCAAACCAGGGGCAGAGCTGCTCTGGAGGACAGACTGAAGTCACGGGCACTCATTTCCTGCACTTCTGAGCTCCTGGCTGGAGATTCTGGTTTCCACTGTCCAAGGGAGACCCTCAGACCACTTTAAACCACTCAACCTCAGGGGTCCCCTCCAAGGGCAGGCCCAGGTTCCAGCCCAGCTCCTGTGACCCCTTCCCATGATTCTGCTACAAGATGGCCTCCTTCTCTCAACCTCCCTGTCCCTCCCCCATCCCATCATGGAACCACCCAGTCCCCCACCTGGTCTGAAGGAGAGAGGGACCAACACCATCCAAGCTGGCTGGGCTCCCAGATGCTGGGGACATGAACAACAAGAGCCCAGCTTGCCCAAGTGTGGGCCGGCAGAGTGGAGCCAGCTGACCATGGGTGTGTAAGGACAAGGAGTCTTGTTTCTGGAGAAGCTCTCTCTGATGCTACCTGCCCTTGACACCCCTCTGATGCTAGCAGCATTTATGTTTTAGTCACACAGAGGAAGCCACAGGCTCTGAGAGCTCAGGGGGCAGTGGGGCACGTCATCAGAACATGGTAACAGTTGGTTCTCCTTGTATTTATGTTCATGGTTACCTTCTATTTATGGAAAAGGAATCTGGTTTTATATTTAACTTAGTGATCTAAGATTGCTTTTAACATAAGTGTCTTGCCAATGGGTTTCAGCCCCAGTCAAGTTCCCTATGGAATCAATGAGACCAAAAAAATGAGATTGGAACGTTGTTGGGGTGGGGTGAAAGGGTTTATACCCAACTTTATTCCCACGGTGGCAGGTCAGTCACTAGAAACCTGTCCACCTCAGAGCGAGTCTGCATGCAGCAAGCCGGTCTCCGCCTCTGGGCCTCTCCACCCCCCATGGCTACTTCGGTCTCTGTCCTCAGTGCTGCCACCACTCCAGCCTGTGCTCTCCTGCAGCTGTGCAGGCGTGCAGCCCAGAGCACTGGGCAGAGCTCTTTATATAGAGTCAATAACAACGTATTGCCCACACGTGTGTAGTGAGCTAGCCGACCAGGGCCAGGTGAGAATCCTGGACACAGGAACCTTCATTTTCTTCACAATAAATTTATTTAAATTAAAGCATGAGGGACAGTCAAAAATAGACCAGAGGTGAGTAAACATGGCAACCCCAGGCACAGGCTGGCCTGCCAGCCTTGGGAGTCTCTGGGGGCCACATGGAGTGACCTCCACTCTCACCCCAGCGCCCTGGTGTTTCGTGTTCCTTTCCTGTGGCCACCGTGACAAACTGTGGCAAAATGGGTGACTTAAAGTAACACAGCAGTTGAGTCTCACACAGTTCTGGAAGCCAGACGTCTGAAGTCAGTTTCCCCAGGCTGCAGACAAGGAGTGGGCAGGGCCATGCCCTGTCTGAGAGCTCCTGGGAAGGACCCTTCCCACCTCTTCCAGCTCCTGGTGGCTCTGGGCGTTCCTCAGCTTGGGGCCACAGCCCTCCAGTCTGGGCCTCTGTCTTCACAGGGCTTCCTCCCCTGTCTGTGTCTCTCCTGAGGACCCTGTCACTGTATGCAGGGCCCACCTGGATGATCCAGGATGCCCTCACCGTGAGACCCTTCATTAACTCCATCTCCAAAGACTCTTCCCAAATAAGGTCACCTCCACAAGTCCTCAGGGGTGGACATTTCTTTTCTGGGGGGACCCACTCCCAGTGGGTCCTGTCCCCTTCTGCTCCAAGCCACCTCAGCCCCTCCTTCACTTCCTGTCACTCTTGCACCTGTCTCTCCACTGCAGCCACACAGAATGGCTGGCCCCTGGATGATTCTGGACATGCTGGGCTTGTTTCTGCACATGCCTGGGTCTCCGCCCCCACCGCTAATCCTGCAGACTTCATTCTCACTTCTTCAGGTCTTTGTTTCCCTATCACCTTCACAGTGAAACCTTTCCCTGCTCAGTGTGCTTTAATAATGCGGCACCCCTGCCCAGTCCCCACGTCCCCGGCCCTGCCTCTGGGCTCCAGCTCTCCATGGCAGCGCTCTCCTCACTGGCTCTGAGTCCTTGTCCGCCTGCCTCATGAGAATGGCAGCTCTGCCACAAGGGGAGGAATTTGTGTGTTTTGTCCACCTTTGTAGCCCCAGATTCTAGAACAGTGCCTGGTGCGTAGATGCTGCTCAGAAAACATGCTGACTGAACTGTGCATGGGGATGGGATGGAGGGTGAAGTCAGGGGACCCTAGGGCCCCAAGCCCTATGAATAGGGGTGGAGCTCCAACCCAGGGGTCTGCTTGGCTGCCAAGTCTAAAAACCGCTCCTGTTCCTAGGTGTGCCAATAATGGGTTCTCCATCCACCTTGTTCTCAAAAATTGGGTCTGGCTGCTTCTATTTTTCTTACAACGGCAGAAAGGGGAGATTCTGTCTATTTGTACTTTAAGATACTTCCAAATAGTTTTACCATGCTCCATTTTAGGCAAAACTCCAAATCACCCTATCAGGGACTTATCTTTTAAAATAACCTTTTTGGTCTGCATTTATTTTTTATGAAAGCATGAGTCACTACAATCAATTAAGGCAATACGAAAAACGATCAAGAAGGAATTCACCGCTTACTTTTGCAAGGCCTTTTCCAGGGAGGGCCAGTGGGCTCTCCTGCTTCCTGTTCCTCTGTCATCGGGTCTGATCTCTGCGAGCAGGGGAGCAGGGCGCTGGAGCCAACGCGGGGATGCGTGTGAGGCCTCCTGTCTCCGGGGGAGACTAGTTTGAGGCTGGGAACGCAGAGTCCCTGAAATAGAGAAAGAAGTCTGTGCTCTTTTTTTCCAATGGAGCTGTTGGTTTGGCCAAACCCCTCCCTACCCTGGTGAGGGGCCCAAGGTCTGGCCTGTCCTTTTCCCAGAGAGGAAGAAAAGAAACGCTGTTCAGCCAAGTTCGCCCACCTGGTGCTTTCAACTGTGAGTTTGCATCCCGTGCCAGCGAACTTGAACAGGAAGGCGCAGGGAAAGGTCCGCCTCTGTGGGGATGGGAACAAGATGCTGCCAAGAATGTGCTGGAGCAATGGGCCAGCACCCCTGGCCGGGTGGGGCGGAGGGGCGGCAGGGAGGCGGCCCAGTAAAGGCTTCCACTCTGCAGCCCTCAGGCCAGCCCCCCACTCTGGGTCCTCACAGGAGACTCTGCAGGGACAACCTGCCTGCCGCCCCACCCACTTCATTCCTAGGACAGGACCCTGAGGCCCAGGGCCCTTGCAGCTGGAATCCCTAGCTTGTGACCTTGCACAGGTGACCTTGTTTCTGAGTCACAGCTTCCCTTCTGTAAAATGGACTAATAGTTCCCCAGGTGGTGGTGATAACTTGGTAAGCCTGTAGCACGAAGGCACCCCGCTCGGCTGGCCTTCCAGTGAGGCCAGAGTCTTGCTCCTGCCCTGTCCCTGTGTCTCCCCTTAGACCCTTAGACACAAGCTCAGTTTGGCAACCAGAACCTTTGGATTTCTGGTGCAACGAGGAAGTTCAAGCCGTGCTGTTTGTCGGGGCAGTTAGAGGGTCTGAGATGTGTCCTGGCCCCCAGCTCCCAAGCGCTAGACCTTACCATTCCTCCCTAGGTCCCTTCTCACTTGGCCTGGCCCTCTGGATACCCCCTTGCAGCCACCTCTCACTCCGTCCTCCTAGTGGGTCATCTCCCCCGATGTCTCAGTATCTCAATGGCCAGGAGGTTTTAGGAAGGCCAGCAGAGTCTTGCTCCATTGCCGTCCAGGTCCTCCTGTGATGCCTCCTAACCTTGCTAAGTCTGAGTCCTCCTCTGAGGGCGGAGGATGGCTGTGACCAATGCGCAGAACTGCAGCCATGCAACCTGTGGGCACTACTGTCATTGTCACCCCCACTACCCACCCTGGCAGAGACTGATTCAGGCCCCTTCCTCCATTGCAAAGATGCTCACATCCCCCAAATCTGTGTGGTCTCCCATATCCCCCTCTTGCTCCATCCTGGCTTGAGACCAGGGACCGTTTCATGGCCCCCTCCCCCAGCTCTGTTTGCTCTCCCAGCTGGACCCAGACAGCAGGAGGGCCCCCATGTCCACTAATGACTTCTAGACGTGGCCTGGTGCACAGCTGAGCTGCCCGACCAGGCAGGGTGGTGGGAGCCAGGTCTGGCAGGGGTAGGGGTGGGGTGGGGCAGATAGGCTACTTGGGAGGGAGGAGAAGCTACAGGAAGGGCCACATGGTCAGGATACAGCCTTCTGATGTTGAGAAAGATCCAGATGTGTCTGCTGGAGCTGAGGCTGTGTGCGGAGGCCCACCCTGTGCACCCCTCCCCACAATACTGTCTGCTGTTCCATGTGTGGCCTTTGGATGGGCAGAGTCTTGTCTCTGCCACTTGTCCCTGTGTCCCTACTTCACAGGCTGTGCCCTTTGTGAGAAACATTCTCCCTCACTCCTCCTTTGCAGCCTACTCTGGGAAATCCTCTGAGCCCACTGCCATTGGACCCACAGATCCTGCCCCCACAGTGTCTTCCATGGCCTCCTTCCCTGGCCCAGGGCTCCTGTGGGTCAGTTTGGCCCTGATGGGTTGCTTGTGAATAGGACCCTCAGCCCTTCACTGTTCATCTCCCTACTGTTGCCATGGGGTTCCAGGTCCCCCAGGCCTTCCCACCTCTGCTGCCTTTAAATTCCTGTCCCCAGTTAGGCCAGGGAGCAGGAATGAGCACCTGGGATCTGGAGTGGAGACAGTGGCCTAGAACCCTTGGTGACCAGATCGCTTGCTCATATCTGTTTGTGAGGTCAGCTGCCTTTTAACCACAGGAGGGAAGATTGTTCCCAAAGGAAAGCCAAGGGTGACTTTCACCCGTTAAGAGCCAAGGCCAGTGTGAGCTGTTTGCTGAGATTCCTTGGAGTGCAACCCTTCCTCTTTTTATTGTGGAAACTCTAGAAGGGACCTCTGTGTGGGGAAAGGATAGGAGTTTAGGGCTGTTGCAGCTGCATGAGAAAAGAGTCTGGAGGAACTGGGGCCACCAAGAGGGTGCCATCACCATGGAAGGAAGAGCAGAGAGGAGAGCTGGGTTCTTGTGCTAGGGTCTGGGCAACTGGAGCAAGCCTCACCTGAAGTCCAACCCTAGACTTTTTAGGTATATCGTCAATACATTCCCTTTGCTGTTTAAGTCAGTTTGGTATGATTTCATACCATGTGTATCCCAAAGGTTCCTAACTGAGAGAATCCTGCCCTCCCAAACTGGGAGACAAACATGGGCCATAATGGGAAGTGGGGTGTGCAGGAAGGTGAAGAAAACAGAAACTCTTATTGAAAAGTAGATGGCAGGGCCAGTCCTGCTGGGAAACACCAGGCAGAGGAGGATATACCTTCTTGGTGAGAGGCAACGTCCCCACAGGAAGCGGGTGGTGCAGTCTGGGACAAACCCCCTCCTGTGGTGTCTGTGGGCCACCTGGGGTTGGGAAAAGATACAGGAGCCCCTGGGTATCTACCCTGTGGTTTTGAACACCAATCATAAGACAGAGGAAACCTGAAGTGCTCACATAAGGCAGTCCTCATTCTGACATGTACTGAGCTTTCTGGGCCCAGCAGAGCAGCTCTGGCAGCAGATGTCCAAGTATGCTGTCCTGGAGCCTCAGAGCAGGTGTCCAACCACGGGTGACTGTTCCTGTAACTAACTAGGTAACTAAGCTCTGGTGGAGATTGAGCCTTTTTGAAATAGGGCAGGCTTTGCAGGATTGAAGTGCCCACTGTCTTGGCTGGCCAGTAGGCCGGCAGGGTGTGAGCAAAGGAGAGCTGGGTCTCGATGACTTTGAAGACATCTATGGCCTTTCAGTCCTAAGAAGACTAGGATTCAGGTGTCTTTGGCAACCCCCTAAAGATGACCGGGTGTCTTAGACAGCCTGGGGGCTCCCAGGACAGCATGGCTGATGTTTCATGCATTCTTATGTGGGCTGCATGGCTGGAAACACAGGCTTGGGACTCCCCTGTAGACCCCTCTCCAACTTTCCTCAGGATTGGCCTGAAGCAGGCAGGAGGGACTGGGCAAAGCAGCTTGTTGTATGCAAGGCTCTACCAAGCCACTTCCATCCTTGCAGTGATGTGAACTGCCTTTTCTGTTACTTCTCTCAGGTGGGAATTATATTCAGGAAATGACAGTGGCTTAAATAAAGTAGAAGTGCATTTCTGTCTCATGTAAATGCAGTCTGGGCCTAGGCAGGCTCCCGTGGGAGTGGTGGCTCCATGGTGTCACCAGGGCCTAGGTTCCTTCCACCTTCCTGATCTACCAGTCTCAAGGTCATAAGATGGCTGCTAGGACTCCAGCCATCACACCCAGTGTCTAGATAGAAAAAAGGGATAGGAAAAATCAGGAACAGAAATATGAAAGGGCGGGCTTTCTTAAACCTGCATAGACTTCCACCTACAACTCATTGGCCACCTCCATCTGCAAGTGAGGCTGAGAAATGTAGCTTCTCACCTGGGCATATTAAGGGGTGGACCTGGTATTTAAACTCAGCAAGGCTGCCTCCAGAGTCTATTTTCTAACCAGACTGTATAGCGTTCTAAAGGCAATGGTATATCATTAGAATTTAACACTTCCATTATATTTTGACTCTATTTTTATGATTACATTTGGTTTGTGTCAAGTTGATAGAAAATTGGAAACAATTTTACATTTATAAATAATATATATATATATACATGATGTACATATATATGCATTATTTTATATATACACATGATTGACATATATAAACACATTTTCATATTAAATTTCACTTTTTCTTCTTTGTGTAAATATTGTCTGGATAAATCTTGAATAAATTCACTTTTGGAATAAGCCCCATTTAATCATTATACATTATATTATACATTTATATTATACCTATTTTTGTGTATTTTGAATGTATATATAGTGACCAAATAGAATGTATTCCAAAAATGAAAAGTTATTCAAAATCAGAGAATTACATAAAGGAGAAAAACCATGTGGCTATACCAAGACATATAACATGGTATTTAATATAATTTAGCAATGATATCTAACAAAAATACAAAAGAAAGAAAGGCTAGATGGAAAAATGTTAACTAAAATGAACGTATTTACCAAAACTAACAGCAAGTATCATAACACTGATACTGAAATCACTTTCACTAAAATCACCAGCAAAAATGTATGTCTGCCATCACATTAAATCCAAGACTGTTTTAGAGGTGTTAGCTAAAGAAATAGTCCAAGAAAAGAAAATAATTAGTTAATTCATTATATTTGGAAAAAAAGATTATCTTTATTTGCAAGTGAAATTGTTGTATATCCAGACAACACATTTTTGGAAAGAGACTACTAGGTTTGATAAGAGAATTTAGGGTGGCTGAAAGTATGATATATTAAAAAATCTACATTTTTCTCTTTAACAGTTAGAAATGAAAACAAAAAACAGATTTACAATAAGTATAAAATTTTAGAAATAATTTTAAAAGGAAAGATACAGAACCTATATGAGAACAACTGTGAGAATGAATGGAAAGTTCCCAAATAAACTTAACAAGTAGAGCAAATTTAAGTTCTTGGATGAGAACCATAAAATATAAAACCATAAAAATGTCATTTTCCCCAAATTAGAATATAAAATAATGTGTTTTGGCTTTCAGGGGAGAGGGGAAAGGGATTGGAAGGGAGGTAGGGAGCTGGACAAAGGATTTAAAAGTTTATAGCAAAGTATAAGTATATAAGGAAATTATTAAAATGAAATGGTTAGGGGGAGTTGAACTACTGGATGTTACATCTTATTTTGAAGTCATTTTAACTAAAACGGCATGTTGGGAATGGCTTGTATTTACAGTATGGCACAGCAAGATGAGTGAGTTTCACTTGGCCACGGGATCTCTGAAAGGTGGCTGCTCTTGAGTGGCCAAGGCCACAGAGGGTATCTGCAGGGTGAACTTCCAGAGCAGGGGCAGAGGGAGGGTGTTTTGCAGCCAAACAAGAAAGCATCACCAGTGTAGGGAAACTGCAGCAGCAAGGACCCCTGAAGCCCTTTGCCAGGGAAAGAACTAGCATTTGACTTTGTGCTCCCGGAGGATATCAACTCCCAGAAAAAGCAGTACCTGTCCCCACCCCCACCCGCAGCCCTGGAGTAGCTGGAAGAACTGGCACAGGTCAGTGAGGGAAATGAACAGATGCCCCATTTTCCGCTACAGAAATCCCAGCGTGAAGCTGGCCCCATCGAAGTGCAGCGAAGTCTCCATAGCATGGAGGAAAAGGTGGGGTATGAAAGAGGAAGGTACTTCTGCCTGTGGGCTTTCGGGTGCAGCTGTTTCCCTCAATCAGGTTCACTTGTAATCATTCATCAGTTCAGGGTCACTATTACGTATAAGTTTTTACTCCCTGCCTGTATTAATTTCCTCAGGCTGTTATAACAAATTACCACAATCTGGATGACTTAAAGCAACAAAAATATATTTTATCACAGGTCTGAAGGCCAGAAATCTGAATCTAAGCCAAGCTGGCTCCTCTGCAAGCTGTGAGGGAGAAGCCACCCCATGCCTTTTCCAGTTCTGGTGGAATCAGGCTGTGGGCAACCCTTGGTGTTCTCTGGCTTGTAGATGCATCGCTTCAACCTTTGCCTCTGTCTTCACTTGGCTTTCGCCTCTCTTTGTCTCTTTGCATTTCTTCTCTTTTTCTGTCTTTTGTGAGGACACCTGTCAGTGGATTTAGGGCCCAGTCTAATCCAAGATGATCTCATCACAAGACCTTTACCTTAGCTACATATACAAAGGTTTTAATTTCAATTAAGGCCACACTCTTGAGGATCCAGGTGGGCATATCTTTGGGGGTGGAGTTGGGGAAGAAAACCCGCTAAAGAACTGTAGCAGGTATATCAGTCCCAGTGGCTACCACACACAAGCCCTCTTTCCTGTGAAAAAAATATCGTACCTGAAGTTTCCTACTAAGGGAAGGTGGAATGTATTGTGTCGGTTATAGGATCAGATTGGTACCCGAATTCAAGGGAGACTGTGCTTAGAGAGATTGTGGTGTTTAATAGGACAATCAGACATGCTCCTTTCAAAATTTGGACTGAGAATATAATACACATTGGTTGAGAGAGCAAACAGATGAGAGTTGCCATTAGACACTAAAATGCTATAAAAACACTATGTAAAATAAAAATTTTAAATGAGAGATATACAAAATTTCTACACCTAAAACCACAAAAATTGCTGAAGGAAATTATTAAAGATTTAAACAATGGGGAGGAGTACCATATTCATGGATTGTAAGACTTAATATGGTTAAGATGTCAGTTCTCCTTAAATTGGTCTATAGGTTCAATGCTGTTCATATGCAAATCCCAGCAAGCTCTTTTTGTAGAAACCAACAATCTGATTCTAAAACGCATATGGAAATATAAAGGGCCAAGGCAAACTTAAAGGACAAAGCTGGAGGATTTACACTATGTGATATCAAGATTGCTATAAAGCTATAGTAAACTAGACACTGTGGTGTTGGTGTAAAGACAGATACACAGACCAGTGGAAAGAATACAGAGTTCAGAAACAGACACACCCAAATATAGTCACATGATTTCCAACAAAGGCTTCAGCACAGTTTAATGGAGTAAGGAAAACCTTTTAAATACATGGAGGTGGATCAATTGGAAATGTATATTTAAAAAAATGAACATTGATCCCTTACCTTATACCATACAGAAATAATATTTTGAAATGAATCATAGACCTAAATATGAAAGATAAAACAATAAAGCTTCTGGAAAAAGGCAGGAAACTGTCATCATGATTTCAGACAAATATTTCTTAAATTAGATGCAAAAAGCAGTAATTATAAGAGAAAAAAATGATCAATTTGACTTTAATAAAATGGAAAACTTTTGCTTACCTACAAACATCACAAATAAAGTGAAAGGCAAGCCACATACTGTGTGAAACATTCATAGTACATACATCTGACAAAGGGCTAGAATAGTAGACTATCCAGAACACATTAAGAGCTTCCCCTAAACAAAAAAGAAAATGATAAAAACCCAACAAGAAATGAAAAAATATTGAATAGGCACTTCACAAAAGAAAATATCTGTATGACCAATAAGCATATGAAAAGGTACTTATTAGCTTCAATAGTCATTGGGAAAATACAAATTAAATTCACAATGAAATACTACTACCCACCCCGTTGCATGGCTCATTTTGAAGACTGACAATACCAAGTGTTGATGAAGATACCAAGGAAGTGGGACTCTCATGCACTGCTGGTGAAAGAGTAAAACAGTCCAACTGCTTGCCAATTTCTGTTGGCAATTTCTGCTACTATAGGGCCCAGGATTCTCACTCCCCGTATTTACCTAAGAGAAATAAAAACATGAATTCACACAGACTGGTACAAGAATATTTATACAGTATGATCCAATTTTTGTAAAGTTCAAGAGCCATTGAAATTCATGTGCGATGGTAGAAATGAGAACAGCGGTTTCCTCTGGATGGACATGTGGGTATGGATCGACTGGGTGTAGGCAGCCTGTAACATTTGTGCATCTTACCGTATGTAACCTATATTTCAGTAAGAAACAATCAGAAGAAAGGGGCCAGAAAACAGCTAGACCCTACCCCCTTGCTCTAGCATCATGAGGGCCTGTCAGGCCTCTAGTTGGGGATTGCACAGTAACCGTGCCAAATGGGGCAGTGTGTATATGTGTGTGTGTGTTGTTGTGCATGCGTGCATATGTGCATGTGTGTGTGTGTGTGTGTGCGCGTGCGCATGTTTCCAATTTGACCAGCAACATGTTTTAACCTTCATGAATGTGAATGCCTTCAGGTAGGGCAGGTGCCTCCTAGTCTGTGAAGCCTGTATCTCTTGTTTTGCCCCTGAGGACATTTTGCCTCAGGGGCCAGTACTTGGGGGATGGAGTGGAACCGGGTCTCCTTCTTGTTCCCAGCAGGGGAACTCCAGGCCTGCTTGCTCCTCCCTGGTGCTGGCCCCTGCCGGCTCCTGTCCCCACCTGAGCCACGTGGGTCCTCCCCCGCTTAATCTGAGGCCCTTATGACTGCTCCTTGGTCTCTCTAAATTGGGACCCCATCTCTGGGCCCCGCAGGCCTTTTCTTGGGAGGACTGTGGGCAGGAAGGCAGGTTCGGCATCCAAGCTGGCCACGTCCCTCTCTGTCCCTGTGATCATTCTCTCCCAGGAGCTCCCTCCTAGAGCCTAGCTCTGCCTGCCCCATGCTCTCCCGAGATGCCAAGCTGCAGTCGGGGTGCCTCCCAGCTGCCATTATTCATATTGCAGACAAACAGCTCTGACCCTGTGGTCCCTGCTGAAATGTGTGTGAAAAGTCTGCGAGGGTGACAGTGTGTGATACCAGAGAGTAAGTCAGGGGCTGGCTGAGTGGGGAAAGCACTGCATGGCCCCGCAGGGAGGAAATGACGGGTGCTGTGTCAGAGCCTCATAAACAAGCATGACTTCACCCGTGTCCCCGCACACACCCCTCTGAGGTCATACAGACCCCTCCCGTCCCCTGGGCCCACTGCACACAGGCCCTGACACCACCACGGGGCCACGTGCTCCTTGGGGTGGGCCTGCACTTGCGCAAGGACCACAGGCACATGGGCCACTCGGGGACGACATACTAGCCATGCCCTGTGAACCATGGAAGTATCAGGTCCCTCTCTGTGCCAGGCCTTGTGCTGGGCACCAGGGACGCAGAAGGTGATTCTTGCCCCCAGCCCTCAGGGACTGGTGGTGGGGAGCACAGCCATGTGACTATCCCATTGCAATACAGTGTGGCTGGCTGGCAGGATAATGGGGCATTGTCCAAGGCCCCAGGACGCACAGCAGAAGGAGGGATTTCTCCTGCTGTGGGTCAGAGGAAGCCTAGGAGGAGGAATCTGCCAGCCGTGCCTCAGAGGAGCTCACCCTGAAAGCCACAGAGAAGGACTCCAGGTAGGCAGGCCAGAAGGGCTGCCCCAAGGGGAAAGTTCAGATGCAGGAGTCAGAGGGCTGCTGGCCCACCTACCTCTGGTGTCCTGCCTTCTATCCCCCAGGGGGACCCCAGGAGCCTCAGGCATTCAGTGCAGCCAGCACTCCTGGGTTCCTGCTCCCCCACCCACCCCCAACCCAGAACCAGGAGAGTGCGTGGGGATGACAGGTGCTGCCTTCGTGATGGGCCTCTGTCCCCCAGGGAGGCCCGGGAGGCTTGATGGTCCTGGCAGTTAGAGAGGCCTGCCCCTATGTGAGCTCTGGCCCAGGCCACCCAGAACCCCCAGACCTGTGGAGCTCCTCCAGCCTTCCAGCCCCCATGCCTGCCATTTCCCAGTGTACCCACCCTGGCTACTCTTTCCCGGCTGGTCGGCAGGCACCCAACATCTCTGCGGTCGCCCAAGGTCGGGCGCTGATGTGGCTTCAGGTTCCCCCCGTGACATGATGGAGGAGCATGAGCCCCCTGGCAGTGAAGCCCCCACTCTGGGCCTCTACTGTCACCCTCCACCTCGCCCCCAGTCACGCTGCTTATGTGCACAGATGGCTGGCAGGGAGCATGACTTCCCCATGCAGGACTGGGCACAACACCTGCTTGGGGCCGCCACAGGGACACAGTGGAGCCAGGACTGGAGCTCGGAACCTGGCTTGGGTAGGCCTCGGCCTGGCCTGCCTGGCACTGTTGGACAGTGTCACCCAGAGACCTGTGCCATGAAGTGGACAGACCCAGATACAGCTGCTTGCCTGGAGGAACAAGTAGCTGGGCTTGTGGCCAGCCAGGAGGGGAGGGAGACCCTTGTCTGAGCCCAGCTCCAGCCACCTGTGGCTTATGGGGTTGCAGGTCACATGTGGTCAGACCACGCACCCCCTCCCATCTTCCAAGAGAAGCTGGAAATTCAGATTTTAGACAAACATCTTCTGCTGTTAAAAAGCTGGCAACTAGTTTGAAATGTTAAGATGCTCCGTGAGGATGCGGTAACATGAATCTGTGGGCTGGTGGCCTCCGGTGGCCATGCACCCTCTTCGTCATGCAGCTTTTCACTGAGCATTATACCTAATGTACAAAGGCAGCTCTGAGCCTGAGACCTGCAGTGAGCGCCCATAGGGCACAAAGCCAGATGTGGAGCCTGACACAGGGAGCCAGGTCTGTGCATTCTCCACCCACCCCCTGCCTGGCTGGCTGTCTTGCTGAAGGTTGGATGATGGCCACAGCCTGGCGGTCAGTGCTGCTGCCTGTGTGGTGCATGGTGATGAGGACCCCGTTGGAGCTCTTCACGGGGACTCAAGGGCCAGAGTGGCCCAAGCTGAGCCGGGCTGTGGCAGCCCCCTTGGAGTGAAGGCGCAGCTCTTGCCACTTTCCCTGGAGCTGTTTTTGTGCTTCTGGCTCTATTTAGGTGAGCCATTCCACCTCATCATCAGTGAGCTCCCGAGGGCTCCCATTTACACTTCACTCACAGCTGAGGCTGTGTGCCTCCACTGCACTGCTTCACACCTTCCTGTGACAGCGCTCCAAGAGCTGTCATTATTTCTGTTTTTGTTATACAGATGGGCTGAAATTGCTTGAAGCAGTATTGAAATTTGGTGGCAGACCCAATACTGGGACACAGACCTACCTGGCCTCAGAGTCTTCACCTTTAATTATCATGTGCTTTCCGTTCCCTATGGTCCTGGGTTCAAGTCCCTGCTCACCTGTCACTGTGCACTTTGGTTTCCTTATCTGTAAATAGCTTAGCAATGTCCCTGTGCAAACTCACCATGAGGCTGTGGGGAAAGAATCTGGTTGCCCAATCCTTGTATGTCTCCAGGAGAGCCTGGAACCAAGATTGGCTTGTGGCCAGTCACTGGGAGAGCGGCCCTCAGAGCTCTCCTTTTGCTGCTGACTGATGGTGCTGTGTATGCCCAGAGCACCACGGCATCTCTAAGAAGTGCCCAGCTTCTTAGGACTCATCAGGGATTGTTTTGTGCAAACATCAGGATTGCTGCCGAACCTAGTTCCACCTGTGGGAGCCCGCGTTGTGGCTGTCGCAGAAGGATGTGCCTATGCGGCCAGCCCTCTATGGGAGCCTGGGAGCCTGGGGCTTGAGTGGGCTTCGCTGGACAGAGACATTTACACAGGCTCCTATGCTTCTCTGCTGCTGAGAAAAGTGTGTCCTGAGGGACTCCAGTGGGGGCAGGACTTGGAAGCCTGGACCTTCCCCGATGTACATCTTTTCCTGTTGCTTTTACTGTACCCTTTTCTGTAGTAAACCTTAGGTGTGAATATAACCTGGTATTGAGTCTTGTGAGTTCTAGCAACTCATCAGACTTCAGGGTGGTCTTGAGACCCCCCAAAATAGAGGATTAGAGGGAAGTTAGATAAAGTGTCTGCCCATGGCTGGCACATGGTGTGGGCTCAGCAGTTGTGGCCAGAATCACCAGTTCTAGGGCGTCAGCCTGTTCCTGGCTTTTCCCACTGACCTCACCCTTCCCTCTGACCAGGGGTGGGCTTGGCACTGACCCTCAGTTCTGGTCTTTGCTTCCCTGGTTGGATTTGGCATTCATGCTCCCAGGGCTTCTTCAAAGATGATCTGCCACCAGAGCATCTGAGATCAGGGCTGGGTCCTGTCCCTGGCTGTGGACACCAAGCGAAAAGGCCGACCCTGGCCTGATCCGTGGGGTCAGTCAGTTCCACAGGCCTATCTCCCCCCAAGAGGTCACAAGGTGTGTTCCCAGCAGGACAGCAAACTTGCAGGGAGGGGCCCAGAAGACTTCAAGCTTGGAGTGAATTTCCTCCCTTTGCACAAGCTGAGGCCGCATTTTCCCATGGTCTTCTCCAGCCAATGCTAAGACGGTGCTCCTTGTCCCAGAAGCGGTCTGTGTACTGGAAATGGAATCAGGCCCTGGAGGGTGGGGCAGGTCTGAAACCTTGGGAAGAAAGGAAGTGCGGGGCAGACAGTAAATGTCACTGAATGAATGAATGGCATCCAAGCCCAGCAGGAACCCAGAGTCAAAGCTGGTGTGGGGCATGGTGGCGCACACTCTCCAGATGGTCCGGGCAGCTGGGAGGGGCTTCTAGGCTGGGCCTTGTGTCCAGTGATGCAAGGCGTGTGTGGGGAGCGCTGGTCAGCTCTGGACTGGGTGCTGTGAGGAAGCAGGGGCAACTGGGTGATTCTTAATAATGCTACTTAGGAGATGGGAGGAACAGAGAGGGTTAGAGTCCCCACTGGTGAAGTACAGTAGGCACTTGGGGCCCAGGAGGGCTGCTTGGTATCTGTGCGGTTGTGTGCTTGTCTCTGATGCTCCGTGCTCATGGGGTGGCCCTGCCCAGTGGTGTATCTACAGAAGCTTGTATTCAGTTGGGGATACTACATCCTGTCTGGCAACTCTCAGCTGCCAGGCCGTTTCTCATGTTCTCGACACGTGATCCAAGTGGCTCCACGGTTCCAGGTCTCTGCGGCCTCCTTAGCTTTCCCACCTCCTTAGCTTCTAAGTGAAACCACCTGGGATGGTCCCTACTGGCATATTTCTGAGAATTCTTGGCAAGTATGACTTGCTTTGTAACACAGGTGGCCTATGGTGAGCCACGCCTCTCGGTATGTATACCCGTGTGAGGTCTCTTCACAGGGAGGGAGGGGCTCTGAGACGAGGAGGTGGACCACGGTAGGAATGGCAGCTCAGAAGCACTGCCGCCGCTGAGCCAGACCGGCCATCCCTGGCCGTCAGCCGTGCTCACCTGCAGCGCACCAGGTGGACCATGAGCGGAGCAGCCCTGGGCATCGGGGCTCCGTGATGTCACATGGAGCAGACACAAGCCATGCGTGTCGTCTCAATTCCTGACCCTCTTGGCCTTTATTTTCCTTTGATGAGGGTGTGGGAACAATATTTTGCTGTATCTTAACATTCTCTTAACTGTCTCTTTCTCTACAGAAGAAATGGTGGCAATGCAGTGATAAGCTGCTGCCAACACTTGGCCCTAGAAATGGAGACAGTAAGGAATGGTGTGTTTTGTGGCAAATGGGAGAATAATGCCCCAGCTAGGTGCAGCGCTGCTCAGTGTCACCGGTCAGCTGCCAGGCAGGAAGGATCATGGGGCGGCCCGGCTTCCAGTTTGTCAAGAGAGGTCGGTGATTTCTTATGAAACCTCAAGTTTTAAATGCTGACTCAAAAGATTTTGTAAACACTGTGTAGATACCCACACCTTCTCCAAAGGGGGAATAAAAGGCAAACCCTGCCGCAGGCTGATTTTGGCTATGGTTTGTCACTTTGTAAACTCTCATCTAGAGGAATGCTTCTCAACACTTTTACTATTAGAAAGTATTTTCATTAAAAAAAAAATCAAGCATTTCATAACCCCTGGAAAGTAGGAGTTCTTGGTGATCTGCTGCTGCATAACAAACAAACCCAAAGCTTAGTGGCTTAAAACAACACCCATTCATTTTCTCCCAGTTGCTGTGGGTCAAGAATCAGGTGTGGCTTAGCTGGGTGTTACTGGCTCAGGGTTGCTTACAAAGCTGCCATCAAGGTATGTGAAGGCTACACTGGGGAGGGATCCATTTGCAAGCTCACACATGGCTATTGGCAGAACTTGTGGGCCATTAGACTGAGGGCCTCGGTGCCTTGCTGGCTCCCTCCTCACCCACTTACCACATAGGCCACCTCCATGGGAAGGCTCACCACGTGGCAACTGTCGTAGCCAAAGTGAGCGACATGGACTGCCCTCTTTACAGCCTCACCTCAGCAGCAGCATCCATCACTTGCAGTACGTTCCATCTTTTAGGAGCAAACCCTTATGTGCAACCCTCTGTGAGGTGATTGCAGGACTGTGCTCACACCCAGAGTCACCAGCAGAAACAAGAATCAAAGGTGGTGGCAAGCAGCAGCCACTGCCCATCCAGAGAAGGGAGGTTGGGCCACGGTTGTTCCCGCAGCAGCATAGTGCAGTACAGGCTGACTCGGTTCCAAAGCACCCTGCTTCCTGGGGGCTGGCCTGTCACCCAGGCACAGTGTCTACTCGGGATGCCATTGGGATTCAAGCCAAGGTTGCTTCTGGCAAGATGGAAGAAGGTGGCAATCACAACATAATGACTACAGTGGGGTAGGGGGCACACTCACACACAGCTGGAGGATGTGCACATTAATAATAATGTATTAGTAATAACACATTAATCTGGATGGCAAAATGGATTAGGAGACTAAACATGGTCGTACCCTTTTTGTCCTAGTCCTCTTCTATGAGTCTCAAGCATGAGGACAAATCAGAAAATCACACAACATACATTTTTAAATGATCCCACTGTTGTTTATAAATAAATGTGTATATTTAAGGATATCTATTTGATTATCTCTAGGAGGTAGGGTCACAGGCAAATTTAACTTTTTTCCTTATCTGCATATTGTATAATGCAAGTGAGTTACTTTTGCATTAAGAAATTATTTTACAAACATATATATAGATTGTAGGAGATATTAAAAAAAACACAAGTGGGCTCTCTTGTCCCCTCCTGGCGTGAGGCAGGAGCTCTTTCCTCTCACTTTATTTCTAAATAAAAGCCTGTACCTTGCTCTCCTTAAAAAAATAAATAAATAAACACAAGTTAGAAACATTTAAAATGTTCAAGACTTGGGTTATATAATTATGATACAGTCATACAATAAACCTTTATGTGGTCATTAAAATTATGCTTGTAAAGTTTTTTGTAAGAGAGGAAAATCCTTATAAAATTAGTTCAAACTAAAAATTAGATACCAGTTCGAAATTAAAATGTACAGTTATATATTAAGATTTGGCTCCAATTCCAACATGGGGAAGGTAGGGGTTTCCTCACACCCCAGGCAATTCTCCAACACCAGCAGGGTGTCCTGCAATTCAATTCAGTTCTGACACGGCTTACCTGGAGAAAGCATCAGAAGCCAATAGCAAGTCCAGGTTGTCCCCTATGCTTCTACCCAACTGGTTATACATCAGAAGTTCCCCCAGCCCCCTCCCTTGGGTTCAGTTAATTTGCTAGAGTGATTCACAGAACTCAGGAAATCCATTTACTCACTAAATTACAGAGTTATTACAAAGGATGTTAAAGGATATGAATCAATAACCAGAGGAAGAGACACATCAGGAGAGGTCTCAAATAAAGGATCTTATGTCCTGGGGGAGTTTGGGGCCTGGCTCCGTGGCATGTGGAGGTGTTCTGGTCCCCCAACTTGGAAGCTCTCTGAACCGCCTCCTTTTGGAATTTTATGAAGGCTTAATTACATAAGCATGATTGATTAAGTCATTGGCCATTGGCAATTGATTCAATCTCCAGCTCCCACTTTCCTCCCCAGAACTCAGGGGGTGGGACTGAAAGTTCCAACTCTCTCTTCATGGACGTTTCCCTTGGCAACCAGCCTCCATCGTTAGGTGCTTTCTGAAAGCCCCTCATGAACGTAAGTCCAGTTGTGGTGGGAAGAGCTTATCATGAATAACAAGACACCCATTTCACCTTGGGCTCTCAAGCCAAATTTTAAGAAGTAAGGATGAGGCACCAAAGATTATAACAAAAAATGCTTCTACTGCTTTTATCACTCAGAAAATTCCAAGGGTTTTGAGAGCTGTGAGCCAGGAGCAATGGACAAATATATTTTGGTCATCTAAATGACCAAGCATTTATTTCTTATAAATCACAATACTGCATGTATGAAGTTAGTCAGGCTCAATTTATACAATCAAATCAACCCAATTAAGTCAATAAATCCTCATGTCTGGCATACAGTTGGCCCATCACCCACATTGTGCTGAAAAATTTGTTTCTTCAACCAAATTAAGTAACTGGTCTGGGAAATTGCTTCTGGGAGGCCAGCTTTGGTAGAAGAAAGAGGTTGATTAGATTATCTGATTGGGGCTTGATCTGCTGATTGGTTAGATTATCTGGTTTTGATTGCTTTTGTTTGAGTATTTGGAGTGATTTATGCAAATTGTGATTGCATGGGAATGTTAGTTTACACATGCTTTGGAACAACAGTGCAAGAAACCCACAAGAGGGTAACAGTGGTTACCTCTGGATGAAGGATTGTGATAATTATATTTTTTCATTTTATACTTGCCATTGATACTCTTTTGTTCCCAAGTTTCTGCTCTTCCTTTCCCTGTGAAAGGCCCCCACACATTTTCTGGGACCGTGCGGTGCCTGTCTCTGAGATGAGCATACTACCTCACCCTGCTGACATTGCATTTGACCATTGACTTGATCAGCCAGTGGAACATGGGCAGAGGAGACACGCATGGTGCTTGAAAACCATTGGTGGTTTCACCAGTTCTATCTTCCTTGCTACTAGAACAGCATGTCCCAGTGAGAATGAATCTTTAGCCTGCATTGTGGAGTGGAGACTCACAGGACAAGCCTGGCTTACCTCACTGACAATATAAAACATGAACAAGAAGTAAACCTTTGTGGCTGGAAGTCAACTGAGATGTGGGGGACCATTTGTTATTGCAGCATATCTCAATGAAAGCTGACTAATACTTGTCTTTATTTTCCAAGTTTTCTACAAGGAATATGCATGAATTTTATTACCAGTTTCTAAAAGTTATTAAAATACAGATTACTCTCTGCTATTTAATGTGTTACTCTAAATCTGTTTTATCTGTGCAGGGTCTGTGTTTTAAAAATAAGCCTTGAATATTCCCAATAAACTGGGGGACCACAAGGGTCTGAAAGTTATTTGAGAACAATTTATTTTATACATTTTTATTAAAGTATCATTTATATACAAGCTTATATTGGTTTCAAGTACACAACACAGTGGTTCAGCAGTTACCCATATTATTAAATCCTCACCCCCACTAGTGCAGTTATTATCTGTCAACATAAGAAGACGTTACAGAATCATTGACTATATTCTCCATGCTATACTACTATTCTCATGACCAACTTATACTGTGATTGAGATTTTTTGTGCCTCTTTATCCCCTTTGCCCTCCCCACCCACCCAGCCCAGTCCCTCCCCCATGGTAACCACTAGTCACTGCTTAGTGTCTGTAGGTCTACTGCTGTTTTGTTCATTAGATTTTACTTTGTTTTTATATTACACATATGATCAGGGTTGTTCTGGGTTCTTTTGCCAGCCTGACCCGACTAAGAATGCTTAGAAGGAGTCTGCCAGCCCTGGGTGGGGCTGAAGACTGTTAAGAAGCAGCACCCAGGGATAAAGGTAGCTTTATTTCTGCTGGTCCAGCAAGCTGGTAATGGCACCCTAGCTTCCTCTCAAGAAAGCAGCCCTGCTCCACAGCCAGCCCAGGAGGTATGGTGGACTGACCCAAAACCCTGACTTCAGAGATGAATATGTAACCCAGTCCTGGTCAGTCAGAACAGTGAGAACCCTTGGCTTCAGAAATTGACTCAGGGAATCATATGGCCTATGGTAAGCTACAATACTCTGAGTTTACAAATTACTTTATTCTCCTGTCCCAGCTCTGACTGGACTATGGGCAGAAGTGATGGATGCCACTTTCAGGCCTGCATCTTAACACATCTCCCACGTGGAATATTCTGTTTTTTGCCTTTCCCTTAAAATCTTGAGGCTCACATTGAAGATGGTCATACAATGGGAGGAGTCTGGACACCTTTGTGACTACTTGGAGCAAAGTGTCCATCTCCTAAGCACATTGGATGGTGCTGGGAGTAAGCAGTAGGCGATCTCAGGGTATACATGTTACCATGGCAAAGTCTAGCCTACTCTGATAAATATATGACCCAAACCCAGACCAGACTAGAGTCAGCCCTGATGACTTTGGTTTGGAAAATTATTTACTCTTTTTCCTGGAATTGCTAAGCTAATAGGTTGTAAACCCAGAGTGCTAAGCCCATCATTCATCCATTCATTCATTCCACAAGTATTTAGTTAACCCTACAATACTCCTGGTGCTGGCTTAAGCTCACAGACCAAGGATGCACAGTGGGGAGTAGCCAGTTTGAGAATGAGGCTAACAGAGGAAAGTCAAGCTGAGAAAAAGAGCATTGGTTCAGACTGCTGGATCCACCCATACCTGAAAGCAATTGCATTCTTTTTTTGTAAACCATTTTTGAGTGGGGTTTCTGGACAAGCTGCATGCAACAAGTTATAACTAACTCAATGGCAAGACTGAAATGAAAGCGAGGTCACAAGCATATGTGGTCACCCAGGTGGGCTGATTAGAGGCAAGGTGCAGATACTGGCCCAGACAGCTTGTCAGAGCAGAGCAAGTCAACACAAATGATTAAAAAGTGCAGGTTTAGGCATGCCCTAGGTCAGTGGGACCTTGCTCCAAGGATGGGAGAGGGAAGAGCAGCCTTGGCAAGCACCACAGTTTGCTTTGACACCCAGCCTGTGTTCTGACTGCTCAGGTCAATTCCATCAGCTCTGACCTTGCTCCTGACTTCAGCTTTCAGGCTGCCCTGTCCTGGGCTATGTCTGGCTGTGGGCTTGGATTTGACAAAAAGCTGCACGTCAGAACTTGGAAGTACAAAAATGAAAGTCAATTCAATACACTCAGTACATTTATAGTGCTCCCACTGTGTTCCTGTTCCAGTGCTGATTTGGAAAAACTGTCTTGAACCCTTTCTATATGCAAAGAATGTTATCCTTCTTTCCTTCCTTTCTTTCTTTTACTCAAAAATAACGGAATGTAATCTCAGCTAGGCTCTGTGCTGGAAAGTGATCAATGACAGATCAATGGGATGAAAGGGCCCTGGATTCACAGAAAGTGTGCTAGTCATTAATGTCACTCAATATTTTTAGCTCTCCATCTTCTGAGCCGATGATAAGGCCACACTTCCCAGCCCCCTTGTCTGGGTGGGCTTGAAAGACTAATGAGTCAAACAAATGAGTTGGTGTACTTAATTGCTTCTGCAGGGTCTGCCAACAGTCTCTTTCCCTCTGTCATGGTGAGTATTCGTGTTTCAAGTGGTGGCCACTTCTTCAGCCTGGATTGTGGAGACAGGAAATATACAACAGAACCCATACAAAACCCATTATAAGCATGTAACAAGGAAGAAGCAGACCTTTGTTGTTATAATTCACCAAGAGTTTAGAGCTCTTTGTTATTGCAGCATGGTCTTGCCTATCCACACTGATGCACACATTTGCCAAAGGATGTAACACTAAGCTTGAGTTACATTCAACATACATACATACAACAGAAATACTTCCACTGGATTGGTCCACAAGAGTCCCTCCTCAGAGAACACTGGGTTCCTCCCTGGTTATAAGTCTGGTCATCTGCTGGGACCTGCCACCCCCCTGCTTTTCCCATATAGGATTGCAATTGACTTTTCATCAGTTGGCCTGGGGTCTTTCTTCTGGAATGAGCTGGCCTGGGCAGGGGACCTGCCAACAGTCTGACCTCTCTGAAGCTTTATTAGTTTCCTAGGGCTGCTGTGCAAATTGCCACAAATTCCATGGCTTCACACAGCAGAAATTAATTTTCTCCTGGGTTTGGAAGCCAGGAGTATCAGCAAGGCCATATTCCCCACTGAGGTTCCAGAGGAGAATCCATTCTCCACCTCTTGTAACTTTTGGTTGCTGCCATCTGCCTTGACTTTTGGCCAGGCCACTCCAATACCTGCCTCTGTGTTCACATCACCCTCTCCTGTGCCTGTCTCCTCTTCGGTGTGTCTTTTATAAGATAATTTGTCATTGGTTTTAAGGTCCACTCAGACAATTCAATATGATCATGATCTCTTCATCCATGATCCTTAACTTATTTATGTCTGCAAAGACCCTTTTTCCAAATAAGGTAACATTCACAGGTTCCCGGGATTAGGACATGGACATATCTTTTTGGGGGCCACCAATCAAGCACCTTGTGTGACCCTAGGGCCAAGGAGTTGGGTGAGGGCATGGGACTTCTTGTCAGAGTCAAAGACAGTGACTCTTTTGTATGGCTTTTACATCTTTATTTTAATGGGATGTCTAGGAAATATAAAGTAGACAACAAAACATAAAATAAGCAAAGCCCCAGGGCCCTGCTGCTTGAAGGAGAGCTGGTTCTCTTCCTTCCACCTGAGCAGATGTGGCGGCCGGGGCTAGAATGAGAATGCTCCCATTGTTTAGGGGCTTCCCTTCCCTCAAACAGATGTGAACTCTCCACCTGTCCAAATAGTCCACAATGTAGGCCTTAGAAATGATTCTGACCACTGAATGTGATTTCACCATGCCCAGGTTATTTTAAGAGTGCTTGATGATATTTCTCTGATTATACAAGTAATAATGGTCATTAGAGAGAAGTTGAAAATGACCAAAAAGTGAATAAGAGACCTCCCTGGACCCTATCACCCTGAAAGAACTGGTAAGATGTTAAAAAGCCTCTCTGTATTTTCTCCAAACATGTATTTATTGCACTTTGTTCCAAAAAGCAAAGTGGGGCCAAAGGTTTTAGAGAAGATGAATAAGCACCTTACCCTAACTCTCCCACTAAATACAGTTAAAATTCTTGGCCAGAATGTGTGGAACAGCTATCTGAGAACTCTGAAAAATAAATGAGATGTAAGGCTCCAGTCTGGCATGTAAGGAGCTTGGAAGACGTCTTTCCATCCTAACAAGCTAAAGGCCAACAAGCTGAAAAATTAACAACTCCTCTTAAATCTGTCAGAGAAATGAGGTCATAGGGCAAACCATTGTCCCAAACATGGAATACATAGGTGGATACAGAGAATCACAATTTACCAGGTATAGAAACCTAGGTGCAGAAACCTCCTTGCAAACCAGTACTGGGGTAGAAAAACCTGAACTATAATTGATGGATTGGAAGCTCATCACAGACAAGTCTGAGAGTTAAAACCTCCAGAGACCCAGTCTTAGGGGAAGCACCCATACTTTTGCGAGTTTTACCTCCAGGATCCTCACCAGGTTCTCAGAGTGAATATCCAGAAAAATCCCTTTGTTCTTCCTGCAGGGGAGGGAAAAGTAACTGTTTTGAAATATGTCAGAGCACTCTGTCCTTCTTAAAAAGGTTTGTTCTCAAAAGAAATTATCTTACCAAAACCTAGCCTGTTGGGGTTTTGGCAGAGTCCGATGGCCCAGAGGGAATGAAAATACCTATCACCAGCCTCCCACTAATCCTCTATGTGGGGGGAGGGAAATACCCAGCTCTAGCACCCCCTGTTCACCTTGTCCCATCTAAAGGAGTGAAAAACTGAGATGCACTTGTGAAGTTCACAGGCACAGGTTCGCTAAAAGACTGGGACCTAGTCACAGGACTATAGAACACTTCCCCTCCCCTCACAGCCTACTACCATATCACTGAAGGCCTACTTACTGGGGTTCCTTTTACACAGAACATCATATTTGGCTTTCAGCATAAATTTACAAGGCATACTAAAAGGCAAAACAAAACAAAACAAAACAAAGCAAAAAAAATCCCACAGTTTGAAGAGACAGAGCAAGCATGAGGTCCAGACTCAGATATGGCAGGGATGTTGGAATTTCAGACTGAGAATTTAAAGCAATTATAATTAACATGCTAAGGGGTCTAACAGGAAAAGTAGACAGCACGCAAGAACAGATGGGCAATGTGATCAGAGAGATGGAAATTCTAAGAAGGAATAAAAAAGAAATGCTGGAGATGAATATCTCTGAACAGAAAGGAAGACTATCTCAGTAGTAGACTGGACATGGCTGAAGAAAGAATCTCTGAGCTTAAGGACATGTCAATAGAAAATTCCAAAACTGAAAGGCAAACAGAAAACAGACTGAAAAAGAAAATGGGGCATAACATCTAAGAACTGTGGTACAGCTACAAAAGGTATAACATACATGTAATGAGACTACCAGAAAGAAAGGAAAAAGAGAAAGGAACAGAAGAAATAGTTGAAGCAATGAAAACTGAGAATTTCCCCCAATTAATGTCAGAACTCACCCCAGGTCCAAGAAGTTTAGAGAACATCAAGCAGGATGAATTCCAAACAAAAAACTACAACTAAGCATGTTGTATTAAAACTGCAGAAAATCAAAGATAAAGAAAAAATCTAGAAAGAAATCAGAGGGAAAATACACCTTACTCAAAAGGAGCAAAGATAAAAAATTCCATCTGACCTCTCAGAAACCCAAGCAAGAGGAGTGGAGTGAAATATTTAAAGTATTGAGAGAAAAAACCCCACCAACTTAGAATTCTTTATTCTGCAACATAATCCTTCAAGCATGAAGGTGAAATAAAGACTTTCTCAGACAAGCAAAAATTATTAAATTTATTACCAGGAGACATACTTGCAAAAAAATGTTAAAAGAAGTTCTTCAGAGAGAAAGAAAATGGTATAGGTCACAAATTCAGATCTACATAAAGGAAGAACATTAGAGAAAAAGTAAGTGAAGGTAAAATAAATACTTTTATTTTTCTTATTCTTAATTGAAATAACAGATTATGGTTTGTTCAAAACAACAATAGCAGCAGTGCATTCAAGGATTATAGTTTATGTGTCAGTGAAATGAATGACAGTGATGATACAAAGGATGGGAAGAGGAATTAGGAATATTTTATTTTTATTAAGTACTTGCACTACCTATAAAAAGTCATATTGTTGTTCGACAGTGAACTTGGATTAGTTGTAAATGTATAATGCAAATCTATGATGAATATTCGAAATGTAAGAAAAGAAATATAATTGATGTACTAAGAATGTAGAGAACATGGAACCACATAAAATGCTCAGTTGTGTCCACAAATGACAGAAAAAGAGTGCAAGACAAAAGAAAGAAAGAAAATAAACAAGGGCAATGAATAGAGAATAACAACATACGTAGTAAATAATAATCCAACTTCACAATCACTTTAAGCATCAATGGTCTAAATATACCAATGAAAGGATGAGATAAAGTGGATCAAAAAGTAAGATGCAAGTATATGTTGGGTACAAGAAACCCACCTTAAATTTAATGGTGCATGTAGATTAATAGGGGTGGAGAAAGATATGTTATGTTAATACTAATCAAAAGAAAGCTGGAGTAGCTATATTACCTTCAGACAGAGTGGACTTCAGAACTTGAAAAATTATCAGAGATAAAGAAGGGCATTACATAATGATAAAAGAGTTGATTCTCCATGAAAATAAAATAACCTTAATGTGTATATGTCTAACAATCAATTGCACATCAAAATATGTAAGAGAAAAACTGATTGAACTGCAAGGGAAAATAGATGAATCCACTATTATAGTTGGAGGCTTCAATACTCCTGTAACAGAAGGGGACAGATTCAGTGGTCAGGAAATCAGTAAGGAATAACACCATCAAAACAACTAGGTGTAATTGACATCTATAGACTACTTCACCCAACAACAGCAGAATACACATTCTTCTTGAGTTCACAGGGAGCATTCACCAAGATGGACCGTGTTCTAGGCCATAAAATACATCTTAATACATTTAAGAGAATAAAAGTCATACAATGTCTGCTCTCAGACCAGAAATTGAACTAGAAACTAATAACAGAAAGACAGCTAGAAAATCTCCACATACTTAGAAATTATGCAACACATTTCTAAATACCACATGGGTATTTAGAAAAATTTAAAACTATTTTGAAGTAAGTGAAAACAAAAACACAGTTTGTCAAAATTTGTGGGATGTCTTGAAAGCAGTGCTTACAGGAAAATTTTTAGCATTGACTGCATGTATTAGAAAAGAAGAAAGATCTAAAATCAATAATGTAAGCTTCTACCTTACAAAACTAGAAATAGAAGAACAAATTAAATTCAAAGTAAACAGAAGAAAAAATAATAAAAATTAGAGCAGAAATCAATGAAATTGAAAATAAGATACCAATAGAGAAAATGAACAAAATTAAAAGCTAATTCTTTGAAAAGATCAATAAAACCAGCAAACCTCTCGTCAGGTTATCCCAGGAAAAAAGAGAGAAGACACAGATTAGCTAATACCAGAAACTAAAGAGGGGAAATCACATTACTACAAATCTGCCCACATACAAATATGCCCACAAATTTGATAACTTGGATGTAATGGACCAGTTTCTTGAAAGACACAATCTGCTAAAACTCACACAAGAAGCAATAGACAACCTGAATAGGCATTTCTCTCTATTAAATAAATTGAATCAACAATTAATAACTTTCCCAAACAGAAAGAACCAGAGTCAGATGAGTTCACTGATGAAGTCTACCAAATTTTTAAGGAAGAAATTGTACCAATTCTCTTCAATCTCTTCCAGAAAACAGAAGCAAAGAGAATACTTACAAACTCATTCTATGAGGCCAGCATTATCCTAATATCAAAGCTAGACCAAACACAGGGAAGACAGTGTAGCTCAGAGAAGACAAATAGGGACTCTGTGGCATCTTACTACACTGATGGACAGTGACTGCGATGGAGTAAGAGGGGGACTTGATAATAAGGGTGAATGAAATAACCACATTGTTTTCCTTGTGAAACCTTCATAAGAGTATATATCAATGATACCTTAAAAAAAGAAAAAACTGGACCAAAACATTATAAGAAGGGAAAACTACACATCAATATCTCTCATGACCATTAAATACAAAAAGCCTCACCAAAACCAAATCAACACTTTATAAAAAGAATTATATGCCACGATCAAGTGGGCTTTATCCCAAGTATGAAAGATAGGTTCAACATTTGAAAACCAATGAATGGAATGCATCACACCTGCAGGCTAAAGAAAAAAAATCGCATGATCATATCAATATATGCCAAAGGAAAAGGAAAATGATATGACAAAATAAAAAAACCATCCATGATAAGAAATCTCAGCAAACTAAGACCAGAGGAGAACTTCCTCAACTTGATAAAGAACATATAAAAAAAAACTTACATCTAACATCATACTTGGGGGTGAGAAACCTGAATTTTCCCACTATGATCAGGAATAAGGCATATTCCCTCTCAACAGTGTCTTTCAATGTCATCCTAGAAGTCGTAGCAAATGTAATAAAGCAAGAAAAGGAAATAAAGGGCATACAGATTGGGAAGGAAGAAATAAAATTGTCTTTATTCACAGATGATATGATCATATATGTGGAAAATGTACAAGAATTGACAAAAATACTCCTGAAACTAATAAATAATTATAAGAAGATTGTAGTATACAAGGTTAATATACAAAAGTCAATCACTTTTCCATATACTATTAATGAACAAGTGAAACTTGAAATGAAAAACACAATGCCACTTATATTAACACCTCCCCAAATGAAATACTTAGGTATAATTTAACAAAATACGTAACACAAATTTCTATATGAGGAAAAGTACAGAACTCTGATGAAATAAATCAGAGAAGAACTAGAAATGGAAAGATATTCCATGTTAGTGGATAGGAAAACAATATTTTCAAGATGGTAATTCTTCCTACCTTGAGCTATAGATTCAATGCAATCCCAACCAAAATCCCAGCAAGCTATTTTGTGCATATCAACAAACTTATTCTAAAGTTTATATAAGAAGCAAGAAGATTCAGGATAGCCAACACAGTACTGAAGGAGAACAATGCTGGAGTACTGACAGTACCCAATTCCAAGATATACCGTAAAGCTACAACAATCAAGACAGTGTGGTATCAGTAAGTAAGTAGAAAAATAGATCTCTGGAACAGCAGTAGAAAGCCCTGAAATAGACCCATACTGATCTTTCACAAAGGACCAAAAGCAAAGAAATGGAGAAAAGGTAGTATTTCAGCAAATGGTTTTGGAACAACTGGACATCCACATGCAAATGCAAAAGAAAGAAAAAAATCTTAACCACAGACCTTACACTCTTCACAAAAAGCAACTCAAAATGAATCACAGATCTAACTTTAAAATTCAAAATTATAAAACTCATAGAAGATAACATAGGAGAAAATCTAGATGACCTTGGATATGGTGATGATTATTTAGATATAACACCTGAGACATGATCCATGAAAAAAGAATTGATAAACTGGGCTTCATTTAAATTGAAAACTTTTGTCTTGTGAAAGGCAAAGTCAAGAGAATGAGAAGACAAGCCATAGACTGGAAGAAAATATTTGCAAAAGAAATATCTAAGGGACTATTATCCAAAAAACTCTTAAAACTCAACCATAAGAAAATGAACAACCTAATTTTAAAAATAATCAGAAGACCTGAATAGACAGCTTATCAAAGAAGGTATACAGTTGGCAAATAAGCATATGAAAAGGTGCTCTACATCACACATCATCAGGGAATTATAAATTAAAACAACAATGAGATACCACTAGAGAACAATTAGAATGGCCAAAATCCAAAACACTGCCAGCACCAAATGCTGGTGAGGATGTGGAGCAACAGGCACTCTCATTCATTGCCAGCGGGAATGTAAAACTGTATAGCCTCTTTGGGAGACATTTTGGCAATGTCTTACAATACTAAATGTAGTCTTATCATACAATCCAGCAATCATGCTCCTTGGTATCTATGCAGAGGGGTTGAAAACTTACAGCCACAAAAACCTGCATATGGATGTTCATAGCAGCTTTATTTATAATTTGCAAATTTGGAAGTAACCAAATATCCTTCAGTAAATGAACAGATAAATTGTCGAGCCTCTGTACAATGGACTATTATTCAGTGTTAAAAAGAGATGAGTTATCAAGCCATGAAAAGACAGAGAGAAACCTTAATTCATATTACTAAGTGAAAAAAGCCAATCTGAAAAGACAACATACTGTGTGATTCCAACTATGTGACATTCAGGAAAAGGCAAAACTATGGAAGTACTAAAAAGATTAGTGGTTGCTAGGAGTTTGCAGGATGGAGGTGAGGAGCGATGAATCGGTAGATCACAGAAAATTTTTAGGGGAGTAAAACTATTCTGTTTGATACTGTAACAGTGGATACATATAATACATTTGTCAAGAAAACTCATAAATGTATGAATCTTAATGTAAGTGAATCCTAACGTAAGCTCCAGCCTTTGAGTGATAAGATGTGTCAGTGTAGGTTCATTGATTGTAACAAATGTACTGCTCTAGTGGGGAATGCTGACAATGGGGAGGCTGTGAATGTTGGGGGAGGGATGGAATATATGGGAAATATCTGTACTTTCCCCTCCATTTTGCTCTGAACCTTAAACTGCTCTAAAAAATAAAATGTATTTTTTAAAATGAAAAAAATGGATTGGGGGAAAAAAGACCTCTAAGTACCACTGAACCACCATGAGCTTCTTATTTTTTCCCTTTGTTATTACTTGGCTTGGACTCGAAGTCAACCCATAACCCAAATGTATGCATTGGGTGTGGATAAAAATATTTAGAAGAGAAACCCTTCATTCAAAGAGTGGGAAAGAAGGCTCTTGTGTGTAATAGAGAGTAAAGGAAATCTATTTGTTTTCCTGTCTATCTCAGCCCACCCTCCAGGCAATCCCCATAGATGTAGAGCAACTGTGGCAACTGGGAAGCTACCTAAAACTCTGAGGTAGGAAAAACCCTTTCTGTCCAAAGGAACTGTAGTCCCAAGAGTGTAGGGAGATACCCATGGCTTTTGTTCTCTCCATCCTCTCACTGGTAGGTCCCTTAGGCAGATATAATTGAAGGAAGTGTATGACAGGACAGGAAAGCTAAAGCCTCCGTATTCTAGTTAGAAATCCAGGTAGTGTAGGGTGTGGGGCTGGAAGCTGGAATGTGTTGGGGAGATGGCTTAGAAGTAGGAACTAAAAAAATCCATATGGTTGGTTATGAACTGGATTCACCTCTGAGCTGTGTGTGTGTGCACACATGGATCTGACTGTTAGCAGCAAATCAATGAAATTGAAATCTGAACTACAGTGTAGACTACCATTTAGGATCCAGGGTGGTACATATAGATAGGACAGATAGAAATACCACTGCAAAGTCTTTGAAAACTGAACTGAGATTAGAACCACAACCCTCAGAGAGCAGTTTGCCTGCTAAAAGACACACATACAAAAATCCTCTGTGGGATTTAAATAAGACTCAGAGTCCTATAGTGTAGTATTCAAAATATCCAGGAGATTTTTTGTTAGAGCAGCTCACAGAACTCAGGAAAACACTTATGTTTACCAGTTTAATAAAGGATACCATAAAGGATACAATTTAACAGCCAGATGAAGAGAGACATAGGGCAAGGTCCCAAGTAAAGGAGTGTTTATTCACGTGGAGCTTGGGGCCTGGCTCAGTGGCACATGGAGGCATTCTGGTTCCCCGGGCATAGAAGCTCTCCCCGACTGAAAAGCAGGATCCAACCAAGCAGAGCAGAGCAGAGCACAGAGAGAGAGCAATAATCTCTTCTCACAGGTTTTGTGAGGGCTTCATTGCATAGTCATGATCAACTAAAATATTGGCCACTGGCTGATTCAGCCTCCAGCCCCTGCCCTTGGGTGGGGGTGCAAAAGTCTCTGATTAACATGAAAAAACACCCATTTCACCTCTAATACTCTACTGTGTTTTCGGAAACTGTGGCAGAAGACCCAATATACCTGAGAAATATATATTTGGTCATATGAATGACTAAATACATATTTTTTATGACTCATTATATCACATCTCCCATTTATGTTATTTAGATATTTTTTAATTTCTCAGGACTGCTTTGTAGTATCAATACACAGGTCTTTCACACCTTTTCTCAGGTCTGTCATATCATTAATGCTATTATAATGATATTTGTTTTTAATTTCAATATCTGATTCTTCAATTATAGTATGCAGAAATACAATGACTTTTATATATTGATTTTGGATTTGTAATCTTGCTAAACTCACAAGTTACTAGCTATTTTTATAGATTTCATAAGATTTTCTCTATAGGGGATCACATCATTTACAAATAAGGTCAGTTTTTCTTCTTCCCAATCTGTAAGATTTTTGTTTCTTTTTCATGCCTGATTGCATTGGCTAGAACTTCTAGTACAGTCTTGAAAGGAACGGTGAAAGTGAACATCCTTGTCCCTGATCCTAGAGGGGAAGGCATCAATCTTTCACTGTTAGTGTGATGATATCTGGAGGTTTTTCATCTACACTCTTTAGAGTGCTGAGGAAGTTCCTTTCTATTCATAGTTGTTGACATAGTATTTATTAGGAATGGACACTAGATTTTGTGAGGTGTTTTTTCTTCATTCATTGAGATAATCATGTGGCTTTTCTTTTTTAGTTTCTTAATATGGTCTACTAGTTCCCTAGGGTTTCTGTAAGAAATTACACTAACTGGTTGTCTTAAAAACAGACATTTATCTTCGCACAGTTATGGAAGCTAGAAATCTGAAGCCCAGGTGTCAGCAGGGCTGTGTTCCTTTTGAAAGCTCTAGTGAAGAAAGCTTCCCTGCCTCTTCCAGCTTCTGGTGGCCCTGGGCATTCACTGGATGGTGGCCATATAACTCCAGTCTCTGCCTATCTCCATCTTCACATGACCTTCTCCATTTTGTCTCTGTGACATCTCTTTTCCTCTTCTTATAAGGACGTCAGTCATTGGATTTAGGTCTACCCTAAACCTAGAATGATTTCAACTGGAGATCTTTAACTTAGTTATATCTGCAAAGACTCTATTTTCAGATACAGTCACATTCTGAAGTTCTGAGTGGACTGGGTTTTCTACAGAGGGGTAGCGGGAGGGAGTTTTCTGGGGATGGTGAAACTGTTCTGTGTTCTAATTATGATTGTAGCCAGACTTTCCCAAAGCTGGAAAATGGACTCCCTCCCCCAGTCACCAAGCCATTATATATGGCCTCACATGGCCCCTACGATGTGCAGGACTCTGGAAGAAGGTGGACCTAGGCCCTGCTACCTATTGGACACCAGGCATGAGCAAGTGGAGAAGCAAGGCATAAATGCCACAGCACCCAAGGGAGATGCACAACAACCACAACTCCACTTTCCATCACCCGTACTGACTGCTGTCCTGACACCTGCCCTCCAGAACCCCTGGTGAGTTGCTCTCTGGGAACCTCTGTCCAATTCTGTGATTTCTCAACTATCTCACATCTGAAAATCAGCCCCTTCTCCTCCGGTCCTCCTCCTGGGGTGCGTCTCAGTTCTAGGGCACAAGGGGAGGCCAGGTCCATAGCCTGCTGCTGTGGCTGCTGTGGATGGCTCGGACCCTGCTTCCTGAGGCAGCTGGGCTGGCCCACACCCCCATCCACCCTGGCCACGTGCCCCCTTGCTCAGTGCTGCCCAACCCCGCCTGCTTCCCCTCACCCTTCCTTGCACCCAGGAGCTCTGGGTGGCCGCCCACATGTCTCACTGGAGGTGGTACCGAGGCCCAGAGCCCTTGCTGCTGTCCAGCCTGCAGTGCTGGGCCTGGGCCTTCTTGTGAGGGAGGTCCCTGCCCTTGCCTGGGAAGCAAGGCCACGTGCCCTGTGCTCTGGGCTCCTCAGACCTTTCTGGGCTCTGGCCCTGCCTGTCCTCTGGGTGGCCCCAGGAGGTAGTGGGAGTTGAAGGCAGGATACCCTCTCAACTGTACTTTCCTCCAGCCCCAGGAGGCCCCCCACTTGCCGGAGGGACCTGAGTCTCTCAGCATCTGTCGGCTGCAGGCTCACGCTCTGCTTTGGGATTCAACATCCTCCTCTTTACTACCTAAAGGTTTTGCTCATCCAGGGATGATCTGAGCACGTTGAGGCCCACAGAAATGCAGGGGACCGGGGTTGGAGTGTCCATACATGGGAGCCTGGCTTGCTTGGCAGGGTGACAGGGAGGTCAAGAGGCAGCCCCAGCGTTGGGGGGATGTCAGGGGCTGGGGCTGGGCAAGACCAGGAGGCGCCCTCTGGCTTAGCAACTGGAAATAGCAGGCACTGGGCCCCCTGCCCCGTCCTGACCCCCGTAGGACTCACGGTCTGGAGAGCTGCTCGGACTGGCCCTGCCCGGCCCTTGCTCCTCCCAGTCAGTGCAGGCCGGAGCCCCAGCAGGGAGAGTGCCCCTGAGACTAGCCATGGGGCATGGTGACTCCCCCACATGAGAGCAGAGCGCTGTGACCTGAGGCAGGGGAATCGACACGGGGCCCCGGTATTCCCCATCGTGCCTGCCTTAAGGGTGGGGACACTGAGGCACTGAGTGGGGAAGTCGCTCTTGTCTGGGTTCCCCAGACACAGACTGTGCGACGAGGACTTGTGTGCAAGCAGTGAGGCTGGTGCTGCAGGAGGGGTTTGGGTGCGAGTCCCCAGGACGTGCGAGGAGCGGGTGCAGGAGGGAGGAGAGCCCATATAGAATGAGCTCCTGAGCAGGTTGCTGCTGGGGCTCAGGCCCCCAGGGGACCTCCTGAGTGCCTTAGAGGCACAGTGGAGGCCCACTGAGGGGCAAGGGAGCTGAGGTACTGACATACCCACTCCTGTCCTGGAGCATCAATTCCCCTGCCCCTCGGCCCGCCCTGCCCAGAGGCGGAGATACACCAGGGAGCATTGAATGACCTGGAGAGAGACTAGGAGTGTCACGTGGCCTAGGTAGGCTCGGCTGCGGACAGGCCCACAGCAGGCTCTGTGAACGGCCACAGCGGTGAACGGGAACAGAAGTTTAGCATCAGGCTGCTGGAGCCACTTTTGCTGAGGCCCAGGCTGGCTCTTCCCCTTTACTTTGCAGGAAGGCCTTGCCCCAGGCTTCCATAGCCCAGGAGCGCTTGCCAGGGTCCCGGGTCCAGAGCATGACTCGAGAGGGAAGAGGCCTCTCTTTGGGGAGGAAATCTCTGCCCTGCTCTGCCCCCAGCAAGTGCCCCTTATGGCCCCTTGGCCAGAGCTGGGTCTGTTCAGACCGAGGTGGTGCCGGGTTGGGGACAGTAGCACCTTCTCATCCCCTAGCCGCCACCCCAGGATCTGGGGAGTAACTAAAGACATCTGGGGCAGCAAGCACACCAAGTCCCCAGCCCAAGGCAAGCCTTGCCTAGGCCCGCTCCATGACCCTGGGGGGCTGGGGATCCATCCCCAAAACACTCAGGCAGAGTCCAGACCCCAGTCTCAGCTTGTCCCTCCCCTGTCCTCGGGAGGAAGCAGGGAGAAAGCGTCTAGCACAGCCACCAACAGACTGGCCTCTGCATTTCACATGAGCAGGGACTGTGGCCAATAAACACTTGTTGAGCCAGACAATGTTGGTCATGCTTACGTGCTTCTAGAAGACACTCCTGAGGGCAACCTGAGGTGGGCATGTTGCACTGCCTGTTTCCTGGGTCACTACAGCTTGAGGCGGCCAATGCCAGGCCTGGCTGAGATCTACACCCAGCCTAGACCTCAAGGAGGAGCTGTGCAGAAGGCGGGACACCTGTGTTCACACCCTGCCCTGCCTCTTCTGGCCCTGGGCCCCCACTGGTCAGGACCGTATCTGAGCCTGATTTCCTCATCAGTACATCAGGGATGACAATGGAGTCTACCTCAGCAGTAGGACTGAACAAGGTGAGGTGGCCCAGATCTTGCTGACTGGTACTTCTGTAGGGTCCCATCAATTTCCTTCCTCGCTGTGTTCTCATGAAGATTAAATGCAGGGGACAGCAGGGCACCCAGAGCTGTGCGGGCACATCAGCAGGGGCTCAGCGCTGCTTCCTTTCTTTCAAGATTTATCTTCAAGCAGAATTAACGAGTGAATGGCCCAAACGCCAGTCCCCCCATGGCACAGAGCTCAGCGATGGATCCTTGCTGACTGCCAATCAGTTGTCATCAATCAGTGCCTGGAAGGTTGCCTGGACTTCTGCAGGGACCACTGCTGGAATGGCTGAAAGGGGCATCCAGATGTCCTGTGCCTCCAAGTGGCACATGCTAAGAAGCCCCCAGCCCTGCCCCTGAGGTTTTCTGCCAAAACAGTTGAGCCCGAATCCAGTGACTTTCAGTTTAGAGGAGGAAGAGGAGAAGGAACCAGTTAAAGGGCCACAAGGCAGCCTGGACAAATCAGGAAGGGGGGACACTACAGGATGACTGACTTGGTTCATGTGGCAAGCCAGTGACAAGAGGCAAGGTGGCAGGGGACAGCCTGGGTGAAAAGAGAAGTAAGAAACACAACACCCACATGTACTGGTAACCCTTGCATGGATCTTATGTGAACAAAATCAATGAAAAGAGACTTTCTTTTTGAGGTAATGGGGAAATGTGATGACGGCTGGACATGAGATGAGATGAAAGACTTTGTGATCAGTTGGTGTCACAATGGCATTGCGATTATATAGGGAACCATCCCTATATTGCACCTTATATCTAAAAGGTATGATGTAGGAGGGAAGTACGATTTGCTTTTTAGAAAAAGCTATGGTGATGGCCAAAATAACTAAGACCAAAAACTTAGTTATTTTGTGGAAGATGTCTGATTACCAGTGGCCTATTTGTCTGTGGTGTAAGGATATTATGGCAAGCAATGTTTATTTCTAAAAATGGGAGAAAAAGCTATTTGCAAAAAATTCTGGAAAGGGATGGATGAGAATCACTACCTGTAATATTGTAGTGAAGCTATTTTCATTTATCAGCAGTGAGAGGAAATGAGCATCAAAAGATAACTTGGCAGTAAGTAGCAAGAACCATTAAAATGTTTGTTCATATTCTCTATCCCGAGAATCTCACTGCTGGGAATTCACTCTGTTGAAATAATCTGAAAGGGGGGAAGCCTCTCACAGCAAGGGCCTGGCTCTTTGACTTACATACTTTGGCTTGACCGCTTGGAAAGCAAAATGCTGAGAGCTATGTTGCAACTCTGCGATGGAGCAGCGCCCTGGGAAGAAGTGCCGTGTGGTCACAGCCACTGGGAGGCATGCGTGCCTGGGGCTCCAGCTATCAGAGGGCTTGGAGAGGTGAGCTTAGGCACATCTGGGCCTGTGGGCAAGCAGATGGCAGGGGTGTGTCCAAGCTGGTACCACGCTGTCTTGGCCACACACACAGTTTCCTCAGGAATGGATTGTGAGCCTGGAGTGGCCTATTTTCACTCACCTGGTGAGAACTCAGCACAGTGGCTTCCCATGGGGCAAAGCTGGGCTTTCAGGGGTCCTGGGAAGGCCCTGTCCTCGCCCTGTTTCTCCCATGAGCCCCACTCTACCGGTGCTCACACACAGACAGGCTTCTCCTGTTAGGGTGGGATTGTCAGACCTTTCCCGAAATCTAGGGTGGAGAAGGGGTGAGATCATGAAGGCAGAGTGTCTGGGGAGCAGGGGGTGCCCATGGAGGGGAGAGGGAACAGGGTGAGGCAGACCTCTTGGTGCTAGGTCCTTGCACTAGGTCCATCTTAGAATGAGGCACTGTATAAAAATCTCTCTTCACCTTAATCCACTGTGGAGATTATCATCCCCACTTCTCAGATGAGGGAACGGAGACTCTCAGGAATTAGTAATTTCACGAGGGTTACTGGCTTCAGCTGTAAACTGAGATACTAACCTGGATCTGTGGCTCTGGGGTCAGGCCCTCAGGAGCAAGGCCAGCGATAGATATCAAGAACCAGTTGCCCCAGGTTGTCTCTCCCTGTAGTGTCGCTTGTGACGCCTCAGACGGGAAACTGAGGCCAAACCCTCACAGGCTTGCAGAGGTGATCCCATTGCCAGCCTCCCTGATTCTTATCCCAGGAACTGATCTCAAACCCCACCTTTAGGGTGCTGGTACCTCAGGTCCCACATGGCTTAAGGCTGATGGAGCTTTCTGCTGGCCCCACTGGACCCTGGAGAGGGGACTCAAAGATGGATCTCTCGCTAGGAAGAGGCACCAGGAGCCCAGACTATTGATTGCGGAATGGCCATACCACATGGTGGATGTGCATTTTACTTTATTTTTAAATTGTAGTAAAATACACATATGAAATGTACCATTTAAACCATTTTAAATCATACAGTTCAGTGGGCAGTAAGTACACTGATAATATTCAACCATCACCACTCTTGAACTCCAGAACTTTTCCATCACCTCAAATAAAACTCCCATTAACAGTCACTCCCCATTCCTCCTTGTCCCTGCCCCTGGAAACCACTAATTTGCTTTCTGTCTCCACACACGTGCCTCTTCTGGACATTTCATATCAATGGAATTATACAATTTGTTGCCCTTTGTGTCTGGCTTCTTTCACTCAGCATAATGTTTTCCAGGCTCGTTCAGGTTGTAGCTTGGATCGCAATCCATTCCTTTTTTTTTTCTTAGCCACGTAATACTCCACTGTATCCATATACCACCTTTTGTTTATTCATTCATCCCTGGATGGACATTTGGGTTGTTTATACATTTGAGCTATTATGAATAATGCTGCTATAAACATTTGTGTACAAGTCTTTATTTGGGTCCCTGTTTTCAAGTCTTGGGTACATACCTAGGAGTGGAATTGCTGGGTTGCAGAGTTATTCCATGTTTAACTTATTAAGGCCCCCCCAATGAATTTTCCACAGTGATTGTACAATTTTACATGTCCAGCAGCTAGGTACAAGGGTTCCAATTTCTCCACATCCTTGTCGACACTTGATATTTTCTGTTGTTTTTTTTTATCATTGCCATCCTAGTGGGCATTAAGTGGTATCTCATTGTGGTTTTGATTTGCATTTCCCTAATTTTCATGTGTTTGTTGGTCATTTGTCTATCTTCTTCAGAGAAATGTCTAAGTCCCTTGGCCATTTTCTAATTAGATTGTTTGTCTTTTTAGCTGTTGAGTTGTAGGAGTTCTTTATGTATTCTGGACATTAGATTCTTATCAAATATGTGATTTGTAAATATTTTCTCCCATCCTGTGAGTTTTTTCACTCTCTTTTCAAAATATTAATTAATTTTTAATTGAGATGTATTTGACAATTGGGAATTTTTAAAATTTAAGATGATAAATTTAAGTACAATTGATGCTGATGTAGATTACAAAATAATTACCACACTCAAGCTAATTGATGTATCCATCTCTTCAGATAGTTACCACTCTGTGGGTGTGTGTGGTGAGAACACTTAAGATCTACCCTCCCAGCAGATTTCAAGTATACAGTCAAGTATTGTTAACTATAATCACATTGTTGGATATAGCATCTCCAATGCCTTCTCATAAGCTCCCATCTGTCCTTCAGGGTCCCAGTTTGCCCTTGTTTTCCCCACCACACATCCATCTTCTCTCCTGATTGCCAGCACTGCTGACTCCAGGCTCCAGCACCAGGCACAGAAGCTTCCCACAGATTGTTTAACCAGTTCCCACATTGCATAAGGCCCAATCCCTCTAATAAATAAATCCCTATAGTCTCCAGCTAGTCCTGCATCTCTGATCAAATCCTGACTGATACCTTGATGCATACTTGCGTGTGAGTGCGGGCTGGACAAGAAACCAGGAGTGTGAGTACTTGCTGTGTGGTTCCCAGCGCATCCCATCAGGAGGTACATGATGTTGACCTGTCTCATTGTTACTATTAACCTTGGCCACTTGGTTAAGGTGGCATCTGCCAGGTTTCTCCACTGTAAAGTTACTGTTTTCTCCTTTGTAATGAATAGGAATCTGTGGGGGCAGACTCTTAGATTACTAAATTCAAGCATCCATTCACTCCCTGTCTGCAGTGATGGTTTCAGTAGTGCTTGCCAAGAAGGGATTTTCTTTTCCATCATTCCTTTTACATTTATAAATTAGGATTCTAAGAAAGAGCTTTCCTTTCTTTCCCAATTAAATTATATATGTATTTAAATATTTATTTATATCCAATTCATGGATATTTACTTTATCATATGGGTTATAACCCATTATTTATTTTGTTATGTTCCCACTGGCCATTGGGACCCCTTCAAGCTGGCCCCTGTATCAAAGGACCGTCTTTTGATTTATTGATTTCCTCTGTTGTTTACATATTTGCTGTTCTGTTGGTTTCTAGCCCAGTGACAAGCTCTTTTTCCTAACTTTTACAGGCAGAAACTTACAAAATTGATTTTAAATCTTGTTCTTGTATATTAAAACATTTAAAGCTATAAATTTCCCTCTCAGCTCTGTTTTAGCTGCATCCCTCGGATATTGATATATCTGGGTTTTCTGGTTTGTTTTTTTCTTTAGCATTCAGCTTAAATATCTTCTAATTTTCCACAAGATTTTTTTTCTTTGATTTACTCATTTGGAAATATTCTGATAAATTTAAAATATTTAGGAATTTTCTAGATTTTTTTTCTAATTTAGTTCCACTGTGGTCAGAAAACATGCTTTGCATGATTTCTGTTATTTCACATCTACTAAGATTTCTTTTTTGCTTTAGCATGTGATCTATCTTGATGAATGCCACATATATACGTGAAAGAGTATAAACTATAAAGTTGTTTAGTAAAATGTTCTATAAATATCAGATTAAGTTGTTTGACAGTAATGTTAAAAGCACTCATTTCTTACTGGTTTTTTGTCCACTTTGGTTTATAACAGTTACTAAGGGAGAGTGTGAAAATTCCCAACTATAATTGTGGATTTGTCTAATTTTCCCTTAGATCTTTCAGTTTTTGTTTGGTAAATGTTAGAAGTTCTCTTATGAAGTATATACACATTTATAAATATTCTATCTTCCTAATGAATTAATGCTTTTAATTATGAAAGGTCTCTGTCTCTAGGAACAGGCCTCATGCTGAAATTTACTTTGTCTAACAGTGTTAGCCACTAGCTTTCTAATAGTTAATGTTTCATGGTGTATCTTTAAACTTGTATTTTTCTGTTTATTTAAAGAGCATATATTTAAAGCGCATAGTTGGGTCTTGCTTTTTGTTCAGTTTGACAAGCCCTGCCCTTTTTTTAGTGTTTAGTTCATTTCCATTCTGTTTATCATTGCAATGATGGCTTTAAGTGGAACATCTTTCTATTTGTTATCCATTTTTCTCTTCCTTTTGTGTCTTCTTTTGGGCTAGTTGTAAATTTTTTTGAAGTTTTATTTTATCTCCTTTATTGGGTTTTTAACTGTGCCTCTTTATTTTAAATTTTCAGTGATTGCTCTAAGGATTATAATATTCATCTTCAACTTATCATGGGCCACCTTGAATTAATACTATACTTTTTCTTATATAACTTAAGAAACTTAAAATAGTATACTTTCATTTACTCTCTTCTAGGCTTTGTACTGTTGTTATTACATTAAAAAATCTTTTACATATATTGCAAACTCTGTATTACATTGTTTTTGTTATCTGCTTGAAAAATTCAATTATCTTAAAAGATAAATGAAAAGAAACCAGACAGAAAGTACTGTATAGGCACTCTCATACTTCATCAACTCTAGCTCTCTGTTCCTTTGTGTAGATCCAAATTTCCATCTGGTATCACTTTTTTTTCGTATTAAATACATTTTTTCTTTAATATTTCTTGTGGTGTAGTTGGCTGTTCATGAATTCTTTCAGTTTTTGTCTATCTGGAAATATCTTTATTTTACTTAATTTTTTAGGGTATTTTCAATGGATATGTAATTCTGATTGACAGATCTTTTTTCTTTTTCTTTAAAGAAGTGAAACCATTTTCTTTGAGTTACATTGTTTCTCATGAGAATTCCATGGTTATTCGTATTATTGTTTTCTTGAATGTGCTGTTTTTTTTCCTCTGGCTTCTTTCAAGACTTTCTCTTTCATTTCAGAAATTCTACTATAATGTGGCTGGGACTGTATGTTTGTGTGTGTGTTCATACTGCTTAGGGTTCACTGAACTTCATGGATATACAGATTTGTATTTTTCATAAAAACTTGGACAGGTATACGAATAAGAATGAAACTGGACCCCTTTCTATAGCATACACAAAAAATTAACAAAAATGGATTAAAGACCTGAAACCATAAACTTCTAGAAGAAAACATAAATGGTAAGCTCCTTGATGTTGGTCTTGACCATGAATTTTTTGGATTTGACACAAAAGCAAAGCCAACACAAGACAAAGTCAGGAAGCTGGACGACCTCAAACTAAAAAGCTTCTGCACAGCAAAGGAACCCATCAACAAAATGAAAAGGCAGCTTATTGGATGCAAGAGAATATTTGCAAATCATATGATAAGGGGCTAATATCTAAAATATATTAAGAGCTCATACAACTCAATAAAAAAAAATCCAATTAAAAAATGATCAGATGAACTGAACAGACATCTCTCCAAAGAAGACATACAATGGACAACAAGCACATGAAAAGATGCTCCGCATCGCTAATCATCAGAGACATCAAATCAAAGCCACAGTGAGAGACCACCTCACACCAGAGGCTGGAAGAGGCAAGGGAGGGGTTCTCCCTGAGCCTCCAGGAGTACGACCCTGTCCATACCTGATTTCAGTCCAGTGATGCTCACTTCAGACAGCTGCCTCTGGAGCTGTAAGAAATTATGTGTTGTTTTAAGTCACCTAGTTTGTGGCAATTTGTTAGAGCAGCCATGCGGCATCTCTTCCAGGAAGCTGGGACCTTGTGTTCTGGCTGCTCTGCTGGCTAGTGGAGGGATCAGTGCCTGGGGAGGTATCATGTGGGGACTGAACCCAAAGCCAGCAGCCCTGAAGGCCCCCTCAGCATGCTTACTTTCAGCTTTCTGACAAGCTGGGGGGCCTCCCAGGCCCGGCCCAGAGCAGAGGCCAGCCTGCAGGCACAGCAGCTCCCTTAGGGTCATCTGCAGCCTGGTCCTCAGGTCCCAGGGCCAAATGGCGGAGGACCCCTCCTTTGCAGCCTGGCCTGGCCAGAGTGGTTGCTGAGAAGGGTTTGGGGTCACAGCCTGTGATCAGCATCCTCTCCACAGCATGGCCATGACCCCCAGCTCCCCAGCCCAGGTCCCTTGCTGGCTCCTCTCATCCCTGGCCCCTCCGGCCATTTCACATTCTAGGGCCTCCACATCAGTTCCTGACTGGGCCTCCTGGACAGAGACTGTCCTTCCTGCAGCAGAGGTGTAGAAACTGACACTCCTGGTGGGATTGCTGGCCTCTGCACAGGTCTGGGCAAGTAGGCCTTGGCATCTGGGGTGTGCTGGACATTTGGCATGAGGACCAGACCGGCCTCCTCTTCCCATTCTCGGCCTGGAGGGCAGGGTCGGGTCTGACTGGTCTTCTGGCCCCACTACCTCCCAGGGACAGAGGGGGCCTGAGTGTCTGTTGAATGAGACCCTGAGAAAGTTGGTTTATTCAGGAAAGCATGAGGGCCATATTTCTGGTCTCATTCCCCATCCCGCCCCCTTCTCTTGTAGTCCACTCTCCTGCCTACTCCCAGCTGCAGATCTGGGTATTGGCAGGAGGTGGAGGCCCTGGTGCCTGACTCTGTGAAGACTCCCCAGACCTCTCCAGCACATTGCTTAGGACTTCTGATCCCATCAGCCAATTGGCTTGGGCCTCTGACTCCTGCTGCCCTCCCTTCCCCTACACCCACTCCCTACACACACTTCTGAGGCTGTCCTTCCGCCCATTAGCCCTCACTTAGAACCTCCCTTATGCATTCCCATAGCTCCATGCTCCTCTCAGGTCATCCAAGCTCTGGCCTCCACCCTCTGGGCCCTGAGCTGGGGTGGAAACCCTGTGCAGACTGGATCCAAGACAAAGGACTTGTGTTCTTGCTTAGCTGACACCCCTTGAATAGACAGCAGGCACCACTGGCCAGGGCTGGTCCTCATGCACAGGCCTGTGCACCCCTGGCCATCCCGCTCTCTCCTGGCTGTGCATACTCCATGCTGACTGCACGCTCAGGCAGGCCCCAGCATGCAGACTTCACGTGCCCAGCTTAACAAACCCATGGGAAATAGTCCCTACAAAAGTCCCCGAGTCGGGTCCTCTCAGTCTGCGTTGAACTTCTTCCGTCTCAGCAGCAATAACTTGGGCAGGGAATGGAATTTTCTGAGTCAGCCTTTGGGCCTGGGACCTGTGCCTGGGGGTGCTGGAACTGGTGATTTCTCTGGAACCCCAGCTACTGAGAGGGAGGCAGGGGAGAGGCCCAAGGGAAACCCACTGTGGGAGAGAGTGGATGCTGGGGGGACAGAAAGCGCTGCTGCCTCACCAAAAGCAGCCCACATCTGCCGCACCCTCCTGTGGCCCCTGACACTTCCCACATCCCCATTGCCAGCAGGCTGCCTGGACCCCATGTGGGGCTGCACCTGGCCACTGGGCATGCGCTTCAGGCTGCAGGGCCTCTCTGCTTTGTTCACTCCACTTGCCAGCACCTGCCCCAGCCCCAGCCTGATGGCCTCAGTCCTTTGTAGGGACCAGACTGAGCCTGCCAAGCTCGCCAGGGGACCTCCTCACCTCCCCCAGCTGGAAGAGGCAGTGAGGAATAGCAGGACAGGGAGTTGTGTCTGCCACTTAAAAGAGAGAATTCTGTCTCAACCTCTCTGATCACCAAATGGGGCAAAGCAGAAATTCCTGTTACCTGTCTAGGCTGGGATGAGGGCAGCTACAGGAGGATGCTTTGAGGGCTAAATTCTTTGTTCAAATGTTAGCTGGCCAGTGGGTCTCCCGGGCAGTTCCCCTACAGTGACTCTTGAAGAACGTGCCTCAGACCAGGGTGTGGTGCCTAGGTCAGCAGCTCCAGGTGGGATTGGTCCACGCAGACCAGATGCCCACCTGTTCATTTTCAGCAGGATACCCACTGATCCATGAGATGCCTCTGGAAAGTGCTCAGAGCCTACCCTGCCTACAAGTCTGGGGTAGGGGGCTCACAGTGGCCCCTGGGCACTTAGCCAGGCACAGAGGGGAGACCTGACACCCCCCAAAGCCCCAAACTGGTGAATGAAGTTCTGCATAAGGCCCCATGTTATGTATTCCAAGGGCTGCCTTGAGAGGCATAGCTAAGGGGAGGGTGGTCCTCAGAGGAGAGAGCCCTGGGGGTTGGGGTCACCTGGGAGGCTCCCAAGAGGAGGAAGCTAGGCCTGGGGCTGAGAGAGTGGGGGGCAGGGGAGGGTGCTTGTGGGCAAGGCTATGGTGGTGTTGGGGAGGCAGAGCATGGTGGCTCGTGCTGGGCCAGCAATGATCTTGGAATTCCCTAAGGCTTTCCAGAAGCCAAAGGGCTGGGGTGGAGTGGGAGGTGCACCAGCCACAGCTTGTAAGCCCTGGGCAGGTGCCTGTGGACACCTGGCACACTCTGCTTTCCCTGAGGTTGAGGTGGGCTGGGAGGAGTAACAGAAGGAGCAGAGGTATCCTGATGTACAGTGCCCTGTACTCCAGATAAGAATGGAGGGAGCTCAGGGGAGAGGGTGACGACGGGGCTGCCCCATCCAGTTGTTGTGCAAGAAAGACATGTGTCTGGTCAAATTTCAGAGTCAATGGGGAGAGTGTTCTGGTCATGGGTCAGCCCCAGCCAGTTCCCTCCCCACTGGCCCAGGAGATCTGAAATGGGGAAAGCAATTCACATTCATTATCACAGAGGAGATGACTGCACCCAGTTTACAGACAGAAAAGCTGAGGCTCAGAGGATGGATAATGCAGACAGCAGCTGCAGGCTGGGGTGGCCACGGGTTGCTGACTGCTGACTCTGGGCTGGGTGGGGGAGGGGCCAGATGGGCCTGTTCTAGGAAAGGAAAGGGCCAACTTTGTGGGGACTGGGGGGAGGGACCAACCTGGGGGTGGGTGGGGCAGGCATAATTTCTGACCAGGAACACGGGAGGTCTGAGAGTTGGGAAGGCTGACAGGCTGCAGACAGAGGAGCTGTGGTGCGCTCAGTCAGAGGTGGAACACCGGTCTGCAGGGGCAGAGCCAGGCTGTGGACTGGCCCCGAGGCAGATCCGGTCACCAGGCAAGGCGTGAGGTCCAGAGCAGGGCGGATCCCACTCAGAGGCCTCTGCGTTCACATCCCAGACCCCTCCCACCACTCCCAGGAACCCTTTGGACAGGTCGGTGTCTTCCCCCTTCTATGGGCATTGCAGTTTCATCTCGTAGTCGACCCTACCTGAAAGAGTCTCCTCATACAAACCACTGCATATCCAAGCCTGAGCTTCTGCCTCTTCTTCCAGCTTTATCTCAGGAAGGCTCCCCAGGAAGCAGCTCCTGAATTTCTCTGGATCCTGGAATACGTGGGCCAGTCATTCAACACTGGTAGAAATACAAGTGTGTGCTGGGCACCCACCATCCTCCCTGAAAGTCATGGGGGAAAACAGACAACCAGGGGAAGGAGCAAATACACCATGGCACTTTGATTCCTGAGGGGAAGGGAAGGATCAGCGTGTCAAAATGGAGCTAAGAGGTCAGGCCTCTCTGAGCTGGGGAGGCAGGGAAGGAGGGTGCTGGGGAGATCTGTGGGCATCCCCGGATGAGCAGGCCCCGGACGCAGAAGGAAGGCATCAGGCTGCGCCAGGCGGGTTGGGGAGTGGCCCAGGCAGAGTGGGACCGATTGCTGGGTCCTGTGTCTCAGGCGCTGAGGACCTGGCGGCAGGTTTGGGCTTTGTTGTTAGAACCACGGGAAACTACCTGAAGACGCCTGTGTAGTAACCGATTTGCGTTTGGGAAGCTCCCCCTAGCGGCGGTGGGCGGAATGGGTCGGAGAGCTCAAGACCGGGTCCTGGGATACATCCGCTTCTCGGACTAGGGGCAGGTGTGGTTGGATCTGGGGAGCAGAATTGGGGGAAAAAAAGGGGGAAGCCCAGGTGCAGCTTACTTCCACTGAGGGGACGCTCGGACATCGGCAGACTCAGGAGGCAGTGGGACCGGCCATGAGTCCTGTCGGGAACTGAAGGTGAGTGCCAGCCAAGGAATGAGTGCACACAGCAGGTAGACAAGTTATCCCAAGCAAGGGTCTGGCAACTCTGAGGGGCCCCTGGGGAGATGACACATAGTTTAGAGTCACTATCAACACTTGTCTGACCACATAGTCAGGATGGCTGAGGTTAGGTCCACTCCACCACATATCAGCTGGGCCACCTGGACCCGTCATGGTTACCCACCCTCCAAGAAGGATTTCACCTGCACTGGGGACTTCAGCCATCAGAGATATGCTCCTAGCTCACACCCACACCTCCCACCCAGCTTCAGGCACAAGTCCAGCTCCTCTGGGACACTACACCTGGCTGTCATCAGGCACCCCAACTCCCACAGGCCCAAGTGAAACCTATGCAGCCTCCCACTCGACCCCGTGCCCACTCCCATTCCTCCTCCTGCATCCTCTGTCAGAGGTGACCTAACAACAGCAGGAAGCCTAGTCGGCCCTCTGGACCAGGGCTTGCACATCAGTCACCTGGAGGGCCTATGAAAGTGCAGGTTCTTGCTCACCAGGTCTGGGAGGCCCTGAGATCAGTGTTTCTGACCCGCCCAGGTGCTCTGGCTGCTGTGGGTCCTTGGAGCACAGCTGGAAGAGTGTGGCTTCTCTAGGCCCTTCCCCTCCCCCTCCACATTCTGAATTCTTCCTCCATCTGTCCTGCATTCCTCTCCTCCCACAAGGCCCCAGGTCTCTCATATGGATGACTGCAGCCACCTCCTCACCTGTGTTCCTTTGGTGTGTGTTACTGATCGGTGTGCTCAGGAGAAAGCAAATGTGCCAAGATCGGTATTACTTGCCTAGTTTCCTCGACCACAGCTGTTAAAATGGGGAGGGTGAGTCCAAGGCCTCCCCCCTGTGGTCAAGGCCAGGCTGGTGGGTCCAAGATGCTCCTCACCGCTGACTCCATACATGGGGCTTGGGGACACACACAGAGCAGAGTCCCAGGCTGAATGACAAGAGCAGAGTCAGGAAATGAACTCTAATGGGGCCATCCCACCAATCTCATGGGCTTGTCCGACAATGGGCCTGAAGGCCCTGGGCCAAAGCGAGGGAGAGCTCCACTCCAGAGGAGGAAGGGAGGCCTGCCCCCCTTTCCCCAGTGTTCTAAATCAGTGGGTCCCAGATTTTCATAGTATGGGCTAAAATCACTTGCTAAAATACAGACACCCTAGCCCTAGCCCCTGAGATTCTGATTCTGTCTCCCTGGAAGAGCCATTATTTTAAAAGAAAAACAACAAACAAAACAACTCGGGAAGGTGCACGGGCCCACCCACGTTTGAGCGCCCCTGCTCTTCAGCACTGATGCTGAGGGCCCCACCTGGCAGCCTTCTGGTGACTTGCATTCCATTCCCCACACAACGTTCCCTGCACATCCCTCCTTGGACACAGGCTCACTATGCAGAGTATCTTTTCTCATTTTCCCAACAACCCTTTGCACGACAGATCCTCATCTCCATTTTGCTGATGGGAAACTGACACTTGGAGAGTGCAGGTGACGTCTCCAATCACACATCTGGGAAGTGGAGGAAGCAGGGTCAGACTCAGGTCTGTCTGAACCCAGCACTGTCATCTGTCTCAATGGCTTGTAAACCCACTGGGTGGTCAAAGTCACCCAGGGAGGCCTCATCAAACAAAAGATGAGGTTTCAGAATCAGCCACATGCATATGCATGGGACTCCTCACCTTCCTAAGCAAGAGTGACTTGCAGAATAGTCAAGGGCAAGAACACTGCAGCCACCCAGGAGAGAGGCTAGGCCTGGAGCTAGGGTGGGCTCTGGTGACCGCTCCCTGCTAAACCCACCAGCTGCTTGGTCGTTGGGGGGTGCCGGGGTCTCAGGGAAGGAGTGGGGGTTGTGGAAAATACAAGCATAGGGAGAACAGAAGAGGGAACAATAGTAACACAACTTCTGAAACTGGAAAGCAGACACTTTGGCAATTGACCTAGCAGTGGATGTGGGCTGGGCATCTGCTGTTTTCCCGAGTTAAGATGAGAGTCAAGGACTAAGGGCCCTATGAGCACCTAACATAAAGAAAAGGGATGCCGACAGGAAAGGTTTCCTCAGAGGAATGAGGAGTTGGTGAATCATGCTGTAGCAGCACTTCCTGGGGTCCTCAAGGCCCCCCAGCCCAGGGGGAGTCCCGGCGCCCGAGCCAGGTGCAGCTGCCTTCTGCAGCCCTGTCAGTACAGGGACAAGTCAGTCCTGTGGTGACAGCTGCCAGTCCCAAGCCCTGCCCCCAATATCCTGGTCTTTTCTTCCCTGTGTATTGTGAAAGGAAGAGCAAGAGGCACCTGATGCTCAAGGAAAGCCAGCTTCCTGAAATGGAGAGATCCAGACCAGGGTCCTGAAACAGGATGTCCACAAACACAGGGACAATTCTGGGAAAGGGGACAGAGCCAGAAGTAAAACTCTAATCAGAATCTTCAGAGAGGTTCCAGACAATATTGCTCATTGTATCCCCACCTGAAAGATATCTGCAACTTGCTCTATTCTCTTGGTGGTGTTTTTGAGGTTTATACATCAGAAGTATATTAAGTAGTTAATTTTTGCAAAACTCATTTGTATGTATGTTCCACAATTTACTGAACGACCCTCAGGTGGTTTCTGTCTCACTTTGGGATTTTGCAATTACAAATAATGCTTGATAGCCCTGTGATTTTGCAGTTACTTTGAACCTTTCTAGGCTTCTGTTTACAGACACTTGGTTTACAAATACTTATCTGGAAAATGGGGATAATAGCAGAATTTACCACATAGGCTTGTGATGAGAATTCAATGAATTCATAGCTATAAACCAGCAGTAGGTCTCGACCAAGGGAGATTTTGTGCCCGCAGACATTTGGCAATGCCTAGAGGTATCTTTGGTTGTCAAAGCCTGGGGAATGAGGCCATAGCTATTACTGATACCTGGCAGGCTGTGGCCAGGGATGCTGCTAAAAACATCCCACATTTTACAGGACACGCCACACACAGAAATACCCAGCCCACAATGTTAGCAGTGCTAAAGCTGAGAAACCCTGGAATAGTGCATGTTACAAAATAAGCACTCAGTAGATATCAGTTTGTTTGTTTTTTAAGAGCTGCAATGAAAATTCTCTCATCTTCTATATACAAACATGAGAATCCCTTATGGAAATGATCACTGCTTTCAAATACTCACAGAATGTTTACTAAAACTGCTAACTCAGCCGTAAAAAACACCTCAGTAAATTCTAAAATGTAGAAATTGTGCAGAGTAATTTCTTATCATGAAGCAATAGTTGAAAATTTAACTATAAAAGGAGAGGATCTTCTTGCTCCACTCCTGCCCTCCCACACCCATCAGAATTCCAGAGCCATCCAGAATTTCTTAAATTTCACAAGAAATTATTTTTTAAAAGAAGAGACAGAAAGTAAAATATTAATTTATAAAATAATATCAATGATAATATTATATATATTAAAATATTGTATACAGCCAAAAAGAAAATGTAGGGAAAAAAGAAAACATAGTCTTATAAAATATTATAAAATAAAGAAAACAAAAAACAAATAAGCTAATCATTTACTTCTAGAAAGGAAATAGGTAATAAAACAAATACCAGGAGAGTAGGAGGAGGAAATTAATAAACATAAAAAAGAAATTAATGAGATAAGAAAAAAAGAGTAGCTTCAATAAATATTTTTTGTATGTCAATAAAATAGACAAAATTCTGACAACTATGACAAGGCAGGCAAGCTAGAAACAGAAATAATATTAGGAATGAGGAAAAAGACATGACCATAGATAAATAGAAGACTAAAAACTGTAATAATTAAGAATTCTATTTAAGATAGAGTGCTGTCTACACCCATCTGATTTCATTCCCATGAAACCTCATGAAAACTACAGTAAAGGGATGAGGAGGTAAATAACCCTACAAAACAAAAATGGGCAGAACAAAGAGGAGGAAAAACAGTAATAAAAATTTGGAAGCTGGAAAGCAGATATTTGAGTCATAAGTGACTTGGACCCCAGACAAGAGAACCTAAGCCAGGAGTGGGGAAACTGAGAAACTGGATTAAAACTTAAAACCTAGCCCCTGCCCCACAACCTGGCCATCCGATCTACCAGCTGCAACAGGGCAGTGAGGCCCCTGGCCTCCCAGCTCTCACCTCAGAACCTGGCACTGCAGATAGTGCTATTGTCCCCCAGCGGGAGCAGGGGAGTCTTGGGGTGTCCTGGCCCCTAATTTCAACCAGACACTGGTGGGCCCTGAAATGGGAGTACCAGCAGAGTGGTTACGACTCCTCGCCCTCTGTCCACTGCTATAAGGAGACCCAGGCCCAGTGGCCTCTGCTCATGCCCCTCCCCTGCTAAAGTCACACAGAAACAGTAGGCTAGCCAGGGAAGTGACTCCTGCCCCCCAGAAGAGCAGCCGGCACTGAGCTCCTTGCAACACCAGAAGGGCAAAGCTGACCACTGTGGCACAGCAAGGGCTCAGAAACCTGTCACTGGGACCAAAGCGAATCTACACAGTACACTGGGTGACTGCCTGCTGACGTAGAAGACCTGAAAACATCTAAGGACCAAGAGTCCTCACACGTAATAACCCAAATGTGAAGGGTATGATAGAAAATCACTTGTATACCAAGAGCCAGGATAACCACTATTCAAATTAGGGAAGATGAGATGAATCAGATGTTGGGATTATCTGACAAGGATTTTAAAGCACATAAGAATGCTTCAATAATAAATTACAAATTCTCTTGAAACAAATGAAAAAAGAGAAAAATCTCAGCAAAGAAAATAATTATAAAAAACAAGAATCAAATGAAAATGATAGAACTGAAAAATACAATAATCAAATTCACTGGATAGGCTCAACCGTAGAATGGAAAGGACAGAGGATAGAATCAGTGATCTTTAAGACAGATTGACAGAATCTACTCAATCTCAACAGAGAAAAAATAGATTGAAAAAATAATGAACAGTTTTGGGGAACTGTGGGTCTATAATAAAGTATTTATGTCATCGGAGTTCCAGAAAGTGCGGAGAAAGAGTGAGATTGAAACCATAGGCATGGAAATAATGGCTGAAAATGACCCAAACTTGGTGAAAGACATAAATCTACAGATTCCAGAACTGGAGAGAATCCCAAACATGAATAACCCAAAGAAATCCACACTGAGACACATCAGAACTAAACTTCCAAAAACTAAAAACAAAAAAATCTTAAAGACAGCTAAAGAGAAATGATGCACTATCTACAGGAAAACAGCCATTCTAGTGCCAGTGTGTTTCACATATGAAACCACGGAGGCCAGAAGGAAGTGGCACATTTTTCAAATGCTGAAAGAAAAACTCAACTTTGAAGCCTAAATCTGGTGACACTGTTCTTAAGAAGTGAAGGGGAAATAAATACATTCTCAGATGAAGGATAACCAAGAGAATTTGTTGCTAGCAAACCTACCCTTAAAAAATGGCAAAAGGAAGCTTTCCAGAAAGAAAAATTGTGGTAGAAGGAGACTTAGGCGCACAGAACAGAAAGGACAATGGAATGGGGAAACACAATAGATTATCCTTCACCTCATAAGTTTCCTTAGTCATATTTTATGGTTGAAGCAAAAGTTATAGCACAATCTGCTGTGGTGTTCAATGTTTGTGGAGCAAATAGTTCAAAAATTTATATTTTTAAAGTAGGGAGATGAAAGGAACCTAAATGAGGAAGGTTTTCTTCACTTTACTCAAAATGGTAAAACATTGACCCCAGTAGACGGTGATTAACTTACTTATATATATGATAATTCTAGAACAAAACATTAGGAAAACTATATAGTGATACACTCAAAAAGCTTACCAATAAATCAAGGTGAAACCCTAAAAAAAGTTCCAATAACTGACAGAAAGGCAAGAAAAAAGCAACAGAGGAATGAGAGAGAGAGGGAACAATCAGGAACAAATAATGAAGTGGGAGACTTAGCCCTAATATACCAATAATTGCTCAGTTCCTATCAAAGTTTCAGCAAAGTTTATTTTATAGATATAGAAAAGATGACTCAAAAATTTAAATGGAAAGGCCTGCAATGGCAAAAACAATTTTTAAAAAGAAAAGTAAAATGAGAGTTATCACCCTTACAGGTATTCAGGCTACAGCAATCACAACAGTGCAAAATCAGCAGAGGGATACTCACAAAGACAAGTGGAGCATTAATTAATGCTCAATTAATTTGTGAAAAAGGAGGAAAAGCGATTAACAGGAGAGGAACTTTTCAGTAAATGGTGTTGGAGCCAAACAAAACAAAAAGAAACCTTTTAACTAAGCCTCCCATCTTACACAAATTGTGACTCAAAATGGGTCATGGACTTAAATTTAAAATGTACAGCTATAAAACCTCTAGAGAAAAAGTTGGAGAAAATGTTCTGGACCTAGGAGTAGCAAAGAGTTCTGACATTTGACCCCCAAAGCATGATCTTAAAAAGAAAACTCACTTAACGGATCTCAACAAATTTTTAAACTTTTGCTTAGCAGTAGACCCTGTTAAGAATATAAAAACACAAATTACAGACTAGGAGAAAATATTTGCAAGTCACATATCTGACAAAGGATTTGTACCTAAAAAATATACAAAGAGCCCTTAAAACCCAACATTAAAAAGACAAACACAAATAGAATCCATTTTCCCAGGCAAGGCAAACAAAAGCAAAAATAAGCAAGTGGGACTACATCAAACTCAGAAGCTTCTGCATATCAAAGGACACCATCAACAAAATGAAAAGGCAACCTACTTGAGAATATATTCATAAATGATATATCTGATAATGGGTTAACACTCAAAATATATAAAGAATTCATGTTACTCAATACCAAAAAAAAAACCTACAAATAATCTGATTAAAAATGGGCAGAGGACCTGAATAGATATTTTTCCAAAGGCGACATACAGATGACCAACAGGTACATGAAAAGATGCTCCACATCACTAATCATCAGGGAAATGCAAATCAAAACCACAATGAGATAATCACCTCACACCAGTTAAAATGGCCACTATCCAAAAGACAAGAAATGTCAAGTGTTGGCGAGGATGCGGAGAAAAGGGAATCCTTGTATACTGTTGGTGGGATTGCAAATTGTTGTAGCCACTGTGGAAAGCAGTATGGAGGTTTCTCAAAAAACCTAAAAATAGAAATACCATATAGACCCAGCAATTCATCTCCTGGAAATTTACCTGAAGAAAACAAAATCACTAATTCAAAAAGATATATGCACTTCTATTTATCATAGCATTATTTACAAAGGCCAAGATAGGAAAGCAACCTAAATGTCCATTAAATGAATGGATAAAGAAGATGTGGTACATATACACAAGACAATATTACTCAACCATAAAAAAGAATGAAATCTTGCCATTTGTGACAACATGGATGGACCTACAGGGTATTATGCTGAACAAAATAATCAGACAGAGGAAGACAAATACCGTATGGTTTCACTTATATGTGGAATCTAAAATACAAAACAAATGAACAAACAAAACTGAAATAGACTCAGACACAGAGGAACAGACTGGTGGTTACCATGGGGGAGGGGAATAGGAATGAGAGATGGGTGAAATTGGTGAAGGGCGAAAATTAGTGAGAATGTTTGATATCTTTATCTGGGTGGTGGTTTACCTGAGTGTGTACACATGTCAAAATGCATCAAGCTGTACACTAAAATTTGTGTATTTTCTTGTATGTACCTCAATAAAAAAGAATTCTAAATGCAATAAATAAATAAATGCACAAAAATAAAATAAAATGCCTTCTTGACCAATTTTTAGGCCCTGGCTAAAGGCTGGTCAGTTCTTGAGCAGACAATTAAGCCTAACCCTCCCCCCAACCAGCTCTTTTATTGGGCTGTCACAGTCCCACCCACTATACACCTGCTTTAATCATCCCAAGGCAGGGCACTAGTACCTATGCCCCAGAGCCCACTGAAATTATTCAAACTAGCCAACTGTAAACGTGTTTTCCCTGCCTCACACACTCCTCCCTGCAGAAACCACAATAAAGGCGCTTGCCCTCAGTTTCCCCTCCCTCTGCCTCCTGACCCACCCTGGTGCTTCTCCATGTGTTTCCACATGGAGTACTGTGTTCTCACATTGAATTTTGAGTAACAAAACTGTAAAACTCTTGCTGTTTTTCTCTCTTGACCTGCGTCTTGTCTCACCATATCTCACCCATGTTTAAAACATGCAGCCATTCCAGAAAACAGTGTGGCCATTCCTTTTGAAGCTAAATATGGGGTTACCATATGAACCAGCAATTAAACTCAAGGGCCTTTATCCCAGAGAAGTGAAAACTCATTTTCACACAGGAACTTGTCCATGTTTCAGTAGCTTTATTGAGCCCCAAACTAGAAATGACCCTAAATACATAGGATTATGAAGGAAGCCAGTTATATTGAAATAAAGTTACCAAAATATTTCAAATGTCATGACACACTATTTACACAGTTCAAAAGCATATTACATAACAAGATCTACTGGTCAGGTCTGATATCTACCATATTTTCAAAGTAGTAAATGAATGAAAATGGTACTTCAATATACCCCCAACATTTTCTTACAGGATGATGTTTTAGAACTATATTGTGAATGTACTAAATATCACTGAATTGTACACTTCAAAATGGTTAATTTTAAGTTACGTGATTTGCACATCAGTAAAGAAGAAAGAATTAATTGGGGGAGAAAAGATCTCCCCAACAGCTGTGACAGGATATGGAACTGTCGGGTTTCCCTAGGCACTACTCATGCCACTGGTTCAAAGTGGCAGGAAATGGGAACATATTCCCATCTCTGGGTTCACCTCACCCCACCTTGAATTCAGTCCACAGATCTCTTGGGGGTACCTGGACCACAGAATAAAAGCCCCTGCCCTGGGGGGTGACAGAGCCAAGAGAAAGAGCCCAGGTACCTGAATCTTTACGTGGAAGAAAGCCACCTGCTAAATGAGCTGTTACATACGTAAGAAATTTTCTGTTTATTACAGTAGCTTGCGTTACCTTGAGGCAGTACGTTCCCATTTCTTATTACTTCCAGTCAGGTTTCTATTCTAGAAACTGAATGGATCCTAATAAATTTAGAGAGTGACCCAGGAATCAAGCTATACAGGAAGAGGCCTGGGTCTTCTGTCACTGCAACCCCTCCCCATAAAGCCCCAGAGCCCCAACCATCTCTGGAAGGACCTGCATCCTCTGCATCTCTCCAGGTTTTCACCTTGAGCTCCACTGACGATCCCCACGGAGACCACATGGGGGTTCTGGGCTGGCCCCCTGTCCACAGGGCAGACGAGGGGCTCAGGGGCCATCAGTCTGGGTACAAAGCCCATGTGTGTGTCCTTGAGACGAGCACCATACCCCAGCTTGCCCACTGTGATTTCCCAGGGGCCTGGAAGGTCGGCTGACATCAGTTTTGGGAGACCTAGGCCTCATTTACCTGTCTTGAACAAGAGTCAACTTCCCTTAAACTGTTTTTAGGCCAATCTCCCCAGGAAACATCTTTCAGACTTCCCTTCTAGTTCAGCCTCCTGCCATCACTCCAACCCCCAGTATCGTGTAGCAAGGAACAAAGAGACAAATTACTGTTCTTTGCCCAGGGTGGTATCAGGGATTAATCTGCCCTCTGGCCTCGAATACCCCTAGTGGCCCCCTACATGTGGACTTTCAGTCACAGGAATCAGTAAGTACACCCACCTATTAAACATGTTTGAGGAGGTTTGGGTTAGTTTTGTTTTCTTATTTAAGGCCAAAGCATTGTAATCAATTTATACCTTTGGGAAGTGTGGCTGGGGTAGGGACAGGGCTACAACATCCATTTTTTTTCCCTCAGGGACCCCGCCAACTCTTTCCATGTGTGCTTTGAGTAAGGTTGAACACAATCCAGCTCCAGGGGAGGGCATGTGACTTCTCCCTGGCCAGGGTAGGACATTGTCCTGCATATGGTGTTTGGTTCACAGATGGAAATGAGAATCAGGCCCGTGACATTTGTTCAGCTGTTGAAGGAAGCTCTCTCTTTCCGGCTGGGCTTGAACCTTGTAGGAGCTGGCATTCATTCTGCTTCAATGTGGCCCTGACTGTAAAGTCAACATGGAGGTGAGCAGAGCTGACAGTGGCATTAGCCCCCAGACCAAGCTACACCTGAAGCTGGTGGACTCTTACTGGCCTTTTTAAGCTATTTGAGCCAACAAATTCCTTTTTTCTCTTAAAGCCATTTCAGTTGGGTTTTCAGTCAATTGCAGGCTGATAGAGTGAACAAAGGACACTGCTGGGAGCTATGACTGGGATATGAAGCTTCAGCTATTATATGGGGCCCTATCTGAAGAAAATGGTGGCAAGGGGGCTTTGAGCCCAGAGAAGGGGAGACAGATGGCCAGGGTGTATACACTTCCTTGGCACTGGGTAGGAGTCACAGATCTTGGTCCCTGGCCAGCAAGTCTCCACCCTAAGAGGAGGCATTAGACTAACAGAACTGAGTGGCTCCTCAGAGTCCATAGTTCAGGCTTACCAAGCAAATTCTAATAACCTATCTTTCCATGGGCTTTCCTACTGGGACAGGATGTGTGGCTCTGCCACCACAAACATTCTGGTCACAGAGAGGTTCATCAGTCTGATCAAACTTGCCCATCTCTGGGCACCCTGGCAACTCCAGCTGCTGGACTCATAGAGTTATGCACCACAACCTACACAGAGCCTGAATCTGAATCCCAATGCTCCAGCCACATCCAGGAAATAGATACAACAGCATCAGTGATCATGACCTTCACTCGGTTATCTTCATTATTTATCCACCCATCTATCATCTAATACATCCAGTTAGAACTATTTTGATTCCAAGCAACAGAAGCCCAACTCCAACTTAAGCAAACCATGAATTTGTTGGTTCATGTACCTGAGATAGGTTACAGGCTAAAAGGAAAAACTACCAAGAGTTACCAACTCCAAGCCGCCAAGATGGTCTTTCACCATCACTCTGTCCCCAGTTATATGGTGGGGAAGATGCACTTGCCTGCCAGAAGTTCATACTGTCCTGGCTTAGCATCCAAAGGGAGCCATAACTCTCTTCCTATGCCCACATACCAATCTAAGATCAGCCACATGCCTGCCTTGGAGCCTGAAGGGCAAGGCTCTTGTAACAGAGGAAAGAAATGGAGAAGCCTGGGGTCGGGAAAGTTTCAAAAGCAACCCCACTTGGCAGTGTGGAGGCAACAACATGAATCAGATTCACAGGAGCAGCTCACCCTGGCAGGGGAAATGATGACTGCACCATCTGCTAAGTGCTCTGATGGGTAAAGGGGCTGGGAGCCAGAGGACACAGTGACCAGCTCTGCCAGGGAAGCCTTCCCAGAGGAGGGGTGAGCTAGAATCTGCTCCCCTGCTTCTGGCCTCCTCCCAGTCTCCATGAGGAATCATGACTTCCCCACTCTCAAACCCTCTGGCTCATGTGGGGCTGACCTCATACTTTGCTGCAGGGGTAGAGTCAGGGCTCAAGCCAGGCCAGTGAGAGCCTGCCCTGGGTTTTCTGCTGGAATGAATGTGAATGGGGTACTCTTTCTATCCAAGTCAAGAAGGTGGTAGAATCTAAGCCTGCAGAAGCTAGTGGCCGTCTTTCCTGTATGGTCAGAAAGTTTGCGTGACGAAGCCAGTGGGGGGTGGGGGGGGAACAGTGGAGCTGAGGGTGAAGGAGTGAGATCCATTCTTGATGACATGATGTGTGATCTTTTCAGTTATGTGACACCCTGCACACATAAATTATCTTTTTCAGCATAAAGCCTGTTTGAGTTGGTGTTTTATAACCTAAAAACCTATTTCTGCATAAAGCCTGTTGGGAGTTGGGAGGTCTTTCCTAACATGAGAGGTACTTTGATGTGGATCTGGAAAGGTGAGAGGCACTCAGGTCAGAAAGAACAGGATGTGCACAGGCAGGGCCACCATTGGGGACAAATGGCTCCAAATAAATCTGCTCTCCCTGTATGTGCATGCTGCTCCTGTGTTGCTTATGTGTCCTGTGTCTTCTCTTGAATCTGGACTGGGCTTGTGACTGCTGTGGCCAACAGAATACAGAGGAAGTGACGTTCTTCACAAGGTCTGGCAACTTCTACTTCTTCCCTTTTGGAGCCCTTACTATGTAAGATGTCCAGCATAATCTGCTAGAGGGAGAAGCCACACAGAAAAGGGGGTCAGAGAGGCCTCAATGGGGGGCCCTGAGGTGCCAGATATCCAGTCCCTAGTCATTACCTTGGGTACTCGCATGAGAGAACCCCAGTGAGACCCACAGAACTGGCTGGCTAGGCACAAGATTGGTGAGATAGAGTAAAATTGTTGCTGTTTTATGCACTAAGCTTTTTGTTACGGACTTCCCTTCCTCCATACACATTGTGCTACTCATAAAAAGTAAATCCTTCTAGGCAAATTACCAGAAGGCACCCCTCTGTCCAGGTTGGAGCACAGGTTGCCAGGACACACATTCACAGGGGTGGCAGAGACCCAGCTGGATGTCGGCAGCCTCTGGCCCGAGTCTGGTAACATTTTGTATGCTACAAAGTCAGTGCTTAGTAGTCTGGGGTAGGAGGGCGTGAAGGGAGGCCCACAGCAGCAGGTCAGTCTGCACCGGTTTTATCCACCACTTACCCTTGCTGGCCTTTTGTCTTGCCCTGCACTTGTCCAGTGTCCCCTGGCTCTACAGGAGTGTGTTGACACTGCTGATCTCTTGACACGTGTTAGGTAATGGCCTCCCAAGGCCATGCTGGGAAGAGCTCAAACAGCCTTTGCCCCTTGATCTTTCCCTTGCTCTTCCAGCTCTCCTTTGCTCCAGCGACAGCTACCCACCTCCCATCTCCTCTAGCTCAGACTTCAGTGAGGGGTGTCTCACTTCTTTGTTATTGTTAGGTCCTGGGACTGGTGTCACACTCACTTCTTCACGGTTGATCTTCCAGGAAAGAACCAGGAGCCCACCTTAGTTTGCCATGTAGGCGGACAGGTAGCTGTCCCTACTCCCTCACACCATGCCCCACCACATGCTTCGCTAATGGATTATTACCAGTCTGTTGGGTGACTCTCTTGCCCCTGGTCTCTGAGCTCACTTGGGGCAGGGTGCGCCTGATTAATCTCTAGGCCTTGGCCCCAGCACAGGGCCTCCACTACCAATTAATGTGTCCTGATGCTCACCTTCAATCACCCCTTGAATAGAATGTCTGGTTCTTTGAAGGCAGCCATGGGCCCATTTATTCCAGCAAACTTGTCCCTTAATTTACTGGATTTAATGACGATTAATGGACTGACTCGAGTCATGAGTTAACTTTTTCTGCACATTTGAGGCAGGAAGAATTATGCGACTGTTCACGATGGACTGTCTCATCTTTAGGCAGATCAAGATACCGGCTAGGGTCACAAGTCTGAAAGCTTACCCCTATTTCCACGTGATTGACAGGCCCAACGAAAGAGAGAAAGATCGGGAAAACTGAGGGAAGGCGGGAGATAAGAGCGGACAGTCCGAGACAGAAAAAGAGCTAGGTGAAAGACGGGGCGGCGTTAAGAGGAGAAAGACGCGACGCGGCAAAGAGCAGCGAGCAAAGCGGGAGAGGCGAGAGCGCCGGCCGCGGAGCGCGCCGGGCCGGCTCACCGCCCCCAGCGCGGGGGTAAGAGCGCGGGGCCTGGGCAGCGGCGTGCGTGGAGCGACCCCCCCCGGGGCCAAATGGTCGCGCCCGGCGGCGGCGGCCAATGGGCGGCCCGGATGTTGGAGCGGCGGCGGCGGTCGGGGCGCTTGCTGGCTGGGGGAGGCGGCTGCCGCCATGATGCTTGTTTGCTTTCAATGAAAACGAGGGGGGCGCGGAGGAGGAGGCGGCGGCGTCGGTGTCGGCGGCGTCGGCGGCGCGGAGGCGAAGGCGGCGGTGGGCGCAGCGAGGAGGGCGAGGCCGGCGGCCGAGAGAGCGGGAAGGCGTAGTGGCGGCCCTTCCGGGCGGCTGAGGCGGGCGGCCGACGCGGTGGCGCTCGAAGGGGGAACAAAGAGCGGCAGCTGAGGCGGCGGAGGAGCGGCGGCGACGGCGCTGCAGCAGCGGGCGGGACTGGTATGGTGTTTCCACAGGTCAGACCCCGCTGCACTCACAGGGAGGAGGCGGCGGCAGCGGCAGCAGGCAGCGCACCCCGAGAGGTGAGCGAGACGGGCCCAGCCCCGGACGGCGCCGCTCCCCGCACCGCCACGCACGGGCCGCGCTAGGTCGTGCCCTCGGAACCGGAGCGCGCGGGCGAGGGCAGAATGCCCGCAACCTGGCGGAGCTGGCGGGTGTTGGGGGCCCCGGACGCGCCGCGATAGCGGTCCCGCCCCGTCCAGGGTCGCGCCTCCGCGCCCAGTCCGCGCGGGCGGGGGGCGTTGATTGACGGCGGGGGCGGGGGCCCGCGAGGGTGGGGGGCGCCCTGGCTCTGCCCCCGGAGGCGAGTCGGGGTCCGGGACTCGTGGCCAGAACGGGTGGCAACTTTGGAGGAGTGGTTTTGTGGGGTTGCTGCTGTGGAACTTCGCAGTCACCGCAAAGCGGGAAACCAGCTGCTCACCCCTTACTCCAAATGCATTTGCAGTTCAAAGAGTTTTGGGGGGGGCGATTGGGGGTTGGAATGACATGGTAAAAGACGCACTTAGCCCTAGATGGAGAGATTCATGGTTTTGCTAAGGACTCGAAGACAGTCCTTATTACGCGAAGCAGTTTTCGTCTGTAACTTCATCTCTCCTTTTTATTTCTAAACATCAATCACTGTGCCCTTTGGAACTGTTTTCTCTGATTTTTTTTCTTCCACCTTCCCCAAACAGCCTGCTAATAACTATAACCTTTTCTTTAACTGCTGCTGCTAATGACAACATTGTGAATGGTCGTCTTGCTTGCCTTCTCTTGGACTTGTTACTGTGTTCAGCTGCCGTTGTTTAGTTTGCTTGTGTTCTTGCCTGTTTTCCAGGTGGAATGTCCAATTAGTGCTCGTGTGGAATCTTCTTGACTCTTATGTGTCTGGGGATTAAATTTTGGAGAGGCAAAGAGCAAATATGAGCAAGTGAAAAGTAAAATGGCGTGTAATAGCACTTTGTATTGTTCACAGTACAGGAGGCTGTAGGAACTGAGAGGGCTATTGATCAAGATTTTGAAGACTGTAATTGCTGTCACAGCAGTTATCACAGTCTTTAGAATGTGATCATTTTTAGGATAAAAAGCGCTTAATATTTTTAGACCTATGGTCTAGTCCAGTCTCCTTTCTTCAAACGAAATATTTGAAAAGCTGCTGATGAGGAAACAGACCTAGAAAAGTTCAAGCAGCTCGCCCCAGTGAGGTGGGAAGGACCAGGTTTTGTGTGAATGTACGCGCACATGGGGGTGTGGTGTAATTGCTGGAGATTAGTTTTTTTTGGAGGGTAAAGGGTGTTTTAATGGATGGGAGATATTTGAGGTGGTTTGAGTCTGGTCAGTTGTCAGTAGGTGAGCAAGATAGATGTGAAAAATGAGGATGTCACAGAAAACAGACATTTTCTTGTGAGACTCAGAAAATCATTGACTCTGAACGTCCATCCTGTGTGGTTTGGAAGGTGTCTTGATGGGTAGTAATGTAGATGAAGAAATTTCTTTGAATGCCTATTTGAATTGTAGGTATTTTCAGGTTTCTTAAATCTTGGTGGCAAAGTAAAATTACAATTATTGGAAAATTTCAGACTATTTTCCTCTGAACAGGCAGGCATGAGGTTGGTTGTAGAACTTGGTCCTGACTTCAAATAAAGTCACTGTAGAAATTTTCCTAGTGCACCTGTAGTTGGTATTTATTTTGGTTTATCCGTAGGCATCCCACTGTACCTGTATTAGCCTTCTTGTATTCTTTAAAGTGTAAACCTTCGTCATAACATAGTGCAACAGAGGGATAATACACAGTCTCTTTCTGGAATACTGGAATAAATGGTCAAGGCTGCTCACAGCTATAGCCATTAGGCCAAGGGGACTGAGGGGACCAGTATCTTCAGGACACTTGTAACTTTCCCCTATGCAAGGTACACTGGTTGAGACGCTCTGCTTTTAAAGTGTTTATTACTTCAGAAAAGTCCAAGCACATTCAGCCAAGACCATGTATCTTAATGGAGAAAGGACTTAGGTTTGTGGGGATGCAGTGCTGTTTACATTTTTCTTTTAATTGGAACTTAATGTTACTTAGAAAAAAGTTCCAATTTTAACTTTCACATCCTTAGCTTCCACAAAATCCTCTACTGATGTACTTTTTTGTTTAACCTTACCTACCTACTTTAGGAAGGTAGCCATTACAGTGTGATTAATAAAGCATTCTGTGTGTGAAATTAAGAAATGCTGAGTAATTAAACTAAACTTTGCATCAGAGTACAATGGAATGCACCCTATTTTGGTATTTGAATAAATAATCAGAGAGGAGATTATTTGCATCCAAGGTGGGGACTTAATGAGGCTGCATTAACCTTGCCCAACCCTGGGCTTTACCTCTCCCTCATCCATTTGTATTTTCTTGATAACCCAAGTTAGGTGTCAAGGTATAGTATATCAGGCCCTGAGAATTCAAAAATGAATACTACTCTGTTTCTGCCTTCTTGTAGTCTCAGGCTTAATAGGTAGGTGTACAAAAGGACGTGGGAGAACAGAAGAGAGAATGATTCAGTCAGTGGAAGGTGTGGGAGCAGTTTACAGAAGTAACAGAATAGGTGTTTATCCAACTGGGGCAAAGGGGTCATTTCAAACAAGGTACAGTGGGTGTGTTGAGGTGCCAACTACTAGGGTAAGGCCACTGGTGAGGTGTTACTGGAACAGGGAGAGTGACTAGAGATGAGCCTGCAAAGGTGTGTCTGGCCTAGATTTTGAGGACTGTGTTTACTCAGCTAAAAGTGAGATTTGTATCTTCATCCTATAGCAAAAGGGAGCCAAAATATTTTCAGCAGGAGAGCAAGGTGATTTAGAGGTATCACTTTGGCATCAGTGTGGAGGACTGAGTGGAGGCCCCACATGTAAAAAAAAGTCACATTTGAGATTGTGTGGGGCTAGTGACTCCATATCTATTTTTAACTTGAATATAGTGTCTCTTGTGTCTTTGGCCCCTTGATAGTATGGACTTGAGGGCTCTGCCCAGCTGTCCTGTAATACAGGGTAATTTAAAATCAAAATGTCAGGATGTTTTGGAAGAAGTTAAAAGCAATCAAAATACTAAAACCCATAGAACGGTACACTTGAAAGTTCAGGCATTGAGAACCCATCTTCTGAATTAGGCTTAGGCAGATTGTAGAGAATAAGCTGGAAAAATCAACCCTCTGCTCACCACACGTGAGAGTCACCAAGCCTAAACGGTATGACTCTCCTAATGGTCTGTTGGGATATGGGCTGTAAACATTGTATGAAATCTGGGGGGAGGACAGAGTTTTTGCTCCAGTAAATTATCACAGTTAGAATATTGAAACTTCTGTACAGCCTAAGAGCTCCTCATACAGCTGTTAATTTACATAATCAGTTATGCTATAAACATCACATGTATTCCTAAAAGCCACTATGGTATGCAGAATTGTGCATAAAAACTGCCGGCCTTACAGAGAAAAATGGGATTGGAACCTAATGAAAATGTAGCACAGTTTTAAACATGTGAAGTGGTTAAGGAATACATAAGTCCTAGGGTAAATATAGTACTTTGCCTTGAAAAAGACCTGGTTGGCTTGCGGAAATGGAAGTGGGCATAATGTGGAATTGCTGCTTGTGACTTATTATGAAGTGGTGACAGGCAGGTTACCTGAAATCAAATGGAATGTTACAACCACCCCAGACGTGGGTGGGTGTGGCTTATAACACGTGGTGAACTGACACAGCTGGTAGGTGTTTAAGGTGTGTATTTTGTGTGTGTCTACAAAGCTCAGTTCAGCTGGGTGCAGTTTTAGTGTCTTTTACAGACAAAATTGCACATAAGCAAATGGGAATTTTGCTTTATGACGTTGAAACAAATTCACATTTTCAGAACAAGAGATTTAACAGAACTACTTATACTTGAATACTAGTACTAAAACTCAGTTCCAAAAATAGTCAGATGCCCATATGTCAGGTGCCATGTATACACTTTGCTACCCTTGTGGGGCTTACAGTCTTTTGTCCTCAGTGGCTGTATAGTGGTGTAGAAAGACAAGCGAGCCAATGAAGCACTCACCAGGTTATATAGTAATGAGGAACATACAAAGCAGTTAGCACATGCTAAGAAAGGAGTGACTAATTTTGCTTGGGAAACTTGAGGGAATCTTCTCAGAGGTCTTAAAGCTGTTTTGAAGGGTGAATAGGGGTTTGTTGGGCTGTACTGTGAAATACGGGATGCAAGGATGTGAGGGACAAGGGAATTGGCCACAAACACTTTGTGAGTAGTCTTAGGCTTTTACTTAAAGTGTGGGATTTCCATTATATATAATGAGGATCCACTGAGAGTTGTTAGGTGGATAGGGTGGGGAAATTGTGTGTATGACATACCTTTCAGGAGACACAGTAAAAATGTGGAGGTGGGATTAGAGGGGTCAGACTGGGGCCAGAGGCTTACTCACATCTTCTGTGAGAGGTCCAGGATATCAGCATAAGAGCTAGAAAAGCATAGAATAAACTTGATTGAAAGATTCCAAAACTGAGAGCAGATAAGCACTGCATTATAAAATTAGGAAAGAGTTCAGGCCAGAACAGAAGTTCTTCAGCTTAGGGAACTGTTGATATGATTTGATTTGGAACATAGAGGATCCTAGAAGAGCAGATTTGGGCAAGAAAAGTGGAATAGTTTTGGTTCTCAGTTTGACACGTGTGTTGGATATTTCAGGTGGATATGTCTAAAATAGGTATATGGACTAGAGAGTGGTTGGGGATTTTATAATTTGGTCATTATATAATTGGTGTTGGAAGTTAGGAGATCAGTCTGGAAGAATGTATGAACAAATGCTTTTCAACTTTTTTGAGGGGAGGTAGGGTCCCCATTTGAGAATCATGTGAGAATTATGGCCCCTGCAGAAGAGAATGAAAGTATATCATACACACATGTGTGTGAAACTTACTCGTGGACCACAGGTCAGTAGAAAACAGAGAGAGGAGAGGACCAGAGGAGCCCTTAGGAATAGCCAGTGTTGCATTTTGGACAGGACTGCAGTGAAGTGGTTAAAGAGGTAGGAGAACAGGAGGGCGCAAAGTTAGAGGTGCTGGGAGAGGTAACAGTGCCCAGCAAGATGAAGTTTTCATTGGTGACAAGTGGTACCCAGTTTAGGGTAGGATGCTGTCAGAGTGGACTGATAGAATTTGGCCATGAGTGAATATAAATAGAATTATTTTTCCTGGAATCAGGAAAGTAAACACTGGATTGTAGGTTGGGCTGAGAACAAATGGGAGATTAAGATGAAAAAGTTATATAGACTGCTGTTTGGGAAAGTTTAAAGTGGAGGAGAAGGAAAAAGGGTAATAGTTGAAAGAGGAGGAAACAGGGTTGAGAGAAAACAGGCACCTATGTTAGTTGCCAGCCTTCTGTTTCCTTTAAGTCCAAAACTTGGGAAATAAATTTCATATATATAGATACATATGTATACCTATCTATCTATACCTGTATATATATATATATTAGGTGTATATTTAAAACTTTTCCTTGATACATTGGTTGAAATGATTGATTTGTTCACATAAAATTGTTCTCTTTGGAATCTTAGTAACTTCAAAAATGGGAAAGGAAATTTTTCCTCATTGGAAGTGGACATTATATGATGTAAAATCATAAATACTAGAACTTTCAGTCCTCAGTTACTAAAGACTGAAATTTGCTTTCGTATTCCCTGTGCTAGGTTTGTACTTAACAAAGTTCATTTGAATATTTGTACACTTTTAAATGTAGAATAGTAGCAAAGAGGAAAATTAGGCAGAGTTATTTTCTTTCAAAGTTATTTGCTACAAACAGACCTCACAAAGGGAACTTGTGGCGATCTAACAAAGCAGAAATTAGGCAGTGATCTTTGTATCCAAAGAGTATCACTGGTAATTCTCTAGATACATGGGGTGGTTGTATACAGATTTTTTTACCAGGCAGATTTTGAGTGGGGTAAGTGTGGGGAGATTGATGAAAAAATAAAAAAAGATATTGGTAGAGTCCCTGCTAATTAAAGTCCAAACAGAAACGATGGTTTATTGAAATTAAGTCAAAATTATTATTTGCAGTCAGCTTTTGGGGGTGCAAAATTTTTTGTCCATAAGGTTGTGTATAGTTGTGTGTAAACATTGCAACATAATAAAACAGGACCTTAATGAAAGTAACTGCCATGGTTTAGACAAAGAGCTTCTTTCATACATTTTCATCTGAAATTGTTGAAATGAAACCCGTAGTTTATTTGGGACATCTAAAAGAACTGTCATTTGGTTTCTAATTTTAGGGAAACTAAGAAACTCAAACTTAGGGACTTGTAGTCACAGGAAGAAATAACTGTTGAGTGATGTGACAGGCACTGTGCTTTACATATGTTGTCATTTAATCCTTATACCAAAAGAGTGAGGTAGATACTTTATAAATGAAGAAACTTTTTTTGGCCTGAAAGATGAATGTAAACACACCCTTGCAGAGCTGGGACTTGATATCAGTCGATTTGACTTTACTTTGTGTTCTTAATGACACTACTTGCTCCACTTCCCTCCTATCACTCTCTTGGTGCTGTGCCTTGCAGTGGGCCTTTGGCATGGATTTGAGAGTACAGGGAGACCCAAGTGCTGCCCTAAATTTGAAACCACTTACATCAGTGGCGATCATGTTGACATTATATCTAACTGGCAGAATCTTTATTAATATTTGTGATTCTCTTTTTGAAGATCAAAAAGCCTTATGAGAGCCCATGTAAATATACTATTCATGGTGGGCAAAAACCCAGTTTTAAAGCATTTCACTGTTTTAGGAAGAGACAGTCACTTACATGCAGTCAAAAATCAGTGCAGAGTGGGACTCCAATTGAATACAGTTTGCCTTGGTCTTTCTGGGTCTTCTGAAACATCACTCAGGGGCTTCAGAACAGTATTCTAGTGTTGGTAAAGACTCCTTGATGATTTGTTAAGTCAGCATTTCACGAATAATCTTTATTCTTGTTTTGGGAAAAAATGACTAGTGGGTCAAAACTGCTAGTACATTAGAGCCTCCCAAATGATTGTATCCATGAATCAGCAGCTAGGGTAAATGTTGAACATCTCAAAGGCCAAAGTTCCTACTAGGTATTGTAACTGGAATGTTATGATTCGTTGTAAGAGAGGGAAGGGCAAATAGGTTATGAACAATCTTGCAAAAGATAAGGGAAATGAAAAGATTTCTATTGGCAGCCATGATTTGGTGCTGAAAATACAAACTAGATTGTTGTTGCTTTTCTCATGCTAAGGGAGGAAGCAGATTTAGGATTGATGGCATCCCTCTCCTTACCTTTTTGATCTTGGTGAGGTTTTACCAGAAATCATGGTTTTGACTTAATACCCTCAAATTAGTGGACACTCAGCTTTTGCTGATAGAGCACAAATCTTGTCCGCTTTAATATGTTTTGCGCTATGCTTTAGACATTAACATTTCTAGGCTAACTGGTTTTTGTGTTTATTTTGAGTTGAAATTTGTAGGTGACCTATACTTGATGTGTCTTTATAGTTGTATTTAGAGCTAACTTACTGGAATGAATGAAATTGCTAATATTTGACTATTTTTGACCTTCAGATTGGTAGTTTCCTGTGGTGGTTGCAGTCACCCTGTGCTTCTCTCTGGCTGTATTATGTATTCTCTTGTGTCGTTGGGCATGTGCACGTGGTCAGAGTTGCGTTTTAATGGCGGTCTGGTAAACTTCCACATTGCATGGCAGGGGCCTGACACTGAACGCAGATGGGTGCCCCAGTCTTCCCCTTTTGGAACTTAGTATTGGCCACATCTGCTACTCAGCTTTGTTTTTGGAGGAGTGTTTTATCATAATATAAAATTTTCTGTTTTTGCAGGGGTCTTATTGATTGGAAAATTATAGTTAAACCAGTTTGGACTGAAATTTATTTTTGTTCTACTTGAGAAAAGGGTTTAAGGAAATTTGTATGAGGTTTCCGGGGGAGGAGGAGGTGACTACAGAAACTTTTAAGTTCTTAGAAATACTATTAAGATGTTATTTGCCTTTTTTCATTTTCATTCTCTTATGAGTATACAGTACTTTCATTCTCTTACGAGTATACAGAGTTTTCCAGAGGCTAGCAAATGATATGTGATACTTGATCAGATTGAATTCAAAGGAGATATGTGAATTCAGCTGTCCTCTAGTATGTCAGACATTAAACAGATTTCCAAAAAAGGAAGAAAGTGTCACTAATTGTGAAATTTTACTTTGTTTTTGAAAAAGTTTTCATAAAAATGCTGTTTATTAATGTGAGGTAGCTTTATTATATTTATTGAATTACTATTTTAAAATTTCTAACTTCTGGTATGGCAAATATTGACAGATATAACCCACATCAGTGAAAGTTCTCCTGAGATGATAGTGTTTGAGATCTGCTGTCTTTGATTATTAGGCAGAGTTTGGGAGTGGAGTGTAGCTTGGGAGATGGTACATCTGAGAAGGAAACTAGAAGGTTCATGGTCTCAGTAACATAATATTTGAAGAATGAATGTGACGTCTTGGCTTTATCAGTGACAGAATTCTAGAGTTGTGTGAGACAGTAATGTCGTAGACTACAGCTTTGTGGCAACATTAGTCTCAGGTTCAAATCCCAACTCTACTACTTAACAAGTGTGTGTAACCTTTGACAAGTTATAAACCCTGCATCTCAGTTTCTTTATTTAAAGTGAAATGGGAATAACAGCCACCTTATGGGTTGCTATGAGTATTAAATTGAGATAATAGAGGTAAATTATTGCATAGCCACTTGGCAGCACAGTCTTTTGGATCAAACAAGTTAAAATCACAGTTGTGTCTCTAGTATCTCTGTGATCTCAGACAGGGTACTCATTCTCAGGACTTTCCTGTCTTTGTGTAAGAATACTAGTATTTACTTGCAAGAGTCTTGAGGGTTAAATGAAATACTGCTTGTGAAGGACCTCATAAATGTTAGCTGTCCTGTGCTCAGCACAGAGCGTGGCAGGGGGGCGTTCAGCAGTTTTGCCCTTACCCCCAGGTGTTTAAGGTTTGCTATTATTTTGCCTTAGCATGTCACTAAGATTACGTTTGTACAGTTTGACCTCTACGTTTATACCTTGTTTCTTATCCCAGGCTGTTGGAGAACCAATATTGTCAGTTTTGGGTTACTGTGATCCTTTCTGTCTGGTTTCTCTAGATTTTTTTGCCTTCATGATTAGAAACATAGGTGTTAGTTTTTCTTATTCCTGGTAAAATGGCATTCCTCTTTGCCTCTGTTAGTGCATGTGTCTTTTACAAAATGTTTGCTTTTTTTACTATCAGCTTCTCTTTTTGAATTCTTGTAAGTATTCAGACTATGTACTTACTATTTGCCAGACTCTGGAGATGTGAAATATTTAAAATAGTGCAAGGAACTATATTAGACTAGGTAAGACATGTCTTTAAAAATTGATGGTGGTTAAAGATTAGTGGGTTAAAGATCACAGCAGTAGAAATACCTTCAAGGTTCAGAATAGCTTGGAACAGAGAATGATGAACTCTCCTGTGTTTGGGAGGGATAGGGAACAACCTTTCTGAAGTTGGCTATCTGAGTTGGCATTTGAAGGATGACTAGAATCCCTAAGGTGTCAGAGGAGAGATGGTATTTCAGGCAGATGCGATAGCATAGGGTAAAGCATGGAGGTTTGCAAGAGGTAAGTGGGAATTGGGGAGATCCAGATGATGAGATAGGAAAAGCACACCGGAGCCAGGTTATAAAACCACCTGATTTATTTCTTAAGTGAGCCTGAGTTTCGGTTTAGTTCAACACATATTTGAAACTGTTTTGTGTCAGGTATAGTGGCAGAATCCAAGGGTACAAAGATGGAGATGTGGTTGCAGGACCCTGAGGTGTAAGTACTTGTGTTTTTAGGAGGGTGCTTTGGACAGGAGCCAGGATGCATTAGAGTAGGGGAGAGCAGAAGGGAAAATGTGGGTCTGAGACAGTTGGAGTAGCTCATAGCTTGAGTAAGAGTCCAGGGAATTAAGGTTGAGAGGATGAGAGAAAGATTTAGGAAATAAAATGGCCTTGAACTAGAGACTGAATATGAGGGCTGAGATGAAATGAGAAAGTCGAGGATAATGCTCCTATTTCTGGCATTGAAAACTGGGTGGAGAACATGGGAGGAAAGGTGAGTTTAAAGACAAAGGTGACAGTTTCATTTTTTAGGAGATCTTTTTGGTACCTTGCTGATTTTGCTATCTGTTTATTCTGTCCCTCCTGTGCAGTTCCATTGCTTGCTTTGAGAGATTATCATGAGTTTTAAAATACCTGCCTGAGTATCATTGTCTGTAATAGTAACTCTAAAATCCATAGATCCACAGGTAGTATTTAAGTTTTGCTTCTTAGGGAAGAGTAGTCATCATTTGCAGGGGTTCTTTTTATGCTTGTTTGTTTTGCCACAGGGGTACTACTGGTAAACTAGCTGCCAGTAAGGACAGCTCCTGAATGAGGTTTGTTGTCTGTATAATGGAATGCGGATAGAAAAGGGAGAAAACAAATGTGATGACCTTGAGAGTCAGGATGATTTGGGTTTAAAGTGAGTTGTGGAAGTACCTTAACTCAACTGAGGCTATAAAAAAGACTTAGGAATGTAGTCCCTGGGAGCCACATGGTGAGATTTACAGCAGTCACATAACAGCTTTAATTTGCCAGATTCAACTAATGTTTAATTTGTAGAATTCAGCTTATACACCCAGCAAAAACAGGAGGTGAATAAAGAATATGGTGGACCTGGCATCTCAACCATAATTTCACATTTAAAATTACAAAATATTTTCATTTTTTATAAAAAGTTTCCAATTTATTTTGTTTATATGAGATTTCAAATGTCTTATGTGTCTTGTTGGAAACAATATAGCTTAGTGTTTGTTGTCACATAAAGTTCCTAATATACCTTTGAATCATCATTTGGATTGTAGTTAAAGAGGGAGTAACCTTTTTTCCCTCTGGCATTAGAATAGTGACTAGATGTTTTTATAACAGTGGGAAATAGAAAGGTTATTTTTGATTCATGTTATAATTTCCTTTCTTTGGCTATTTCCTTTTCTCTTTTAAAATACCACCATTTTCCTTCTTCCCTTTCCATCAAAAGCATGGCTCAGAACTAATTTTGATTTCTCTTACTTGATTTTGAAATTTATAAACTTTTTTGATAGAGCTGTCAGTGCATATATTCTCACAGTAGAGTATAGATATAATGGGCTGTAATTAAATTTAGCATGGGTTATTGGAAACATGAGTTACAGTGTATTGCTGTTTACTGAAAGCCAGGGATTTCAGATTGGTCTTTGAAGAACATACAGACTACTATTTTTTTCTAGTTTTACTTTGTGGAAGGCATTCATGGTTTTTAGTGCTTTGGGAAAATAGCTTGTTACCAGTTTGTGATGCACTGTGAAGGCCTGGGTGAGGGTGTGGGTAGGAGATAGTATTTGGGCTTAGCTTTGAAGTATGGATAGAATTTTAGTGTGATATGATATAACTAATGGTATGGAGATAGGGAAATGTGATCCATATTTGAAGGATGGCAATTTGTCAGTTGCATTAAAAGACAGAGAAAATCTTAGGCAAAAGTCTAGAAAGGTCGAATATTTTGAATTCTAAACTGTAAGTTTGAATTTGTTTTCTAAACAGTAGACAGTAAGCTAGGATGGGTGGGGGTTGGGGGAGAAAGGATACCATAGAACAAGCTTTAAAGCTGATAGAGGACCAGAAATCATACCAGATAACACTTCCAATTCTTTAGTTAGAAGTCTGCCTCTACAAAAGATGGTTCTTTTTCCTGAATTTTGCAGTGTAATTAGAACTTGGCTTTTAGGAATAATAATTTGAGAGTGGTATGTAGGTTAATTGTAATCTTAAAGGCATAAATACCAATTATAAGATACCTTTAAATTAGTTGAAAAAATGGGAAATAAAGTCCTGAATTAGAGTGACGTCTGTCAAGAAAGGATTGTTGTATGATTACATGTTGGTGAGATGTTTGCTCCCACAGTAGATTAAGATTGAGATCATGTATTTCTTTTTTTATTCTTGGTACCTGGTAGGGTCCTTGGCACATAGAAGATGCTTAGTAAATATTTATTAAATGAATGATTCTGAAAGGAAAGCTCCCTTAAGGAAGCATGGTTTGGGTGTAGTGAATTGCTTTTGGGTTTCTCCTGTGAAAACCTGATTCTGGGTCATGAAGGGAAGAATGTCTTGACCAGTTGATGAGTGCAATGTGCAAGGCCTTGTGGAAGACACTGGCAGATACAGACTGGGTGGTAGATGCTATAGCGATTGTGTGGTGTGCAGAGGAGGGGACAGTGAACTTGTGCCTTTGTGAGGAAAGGCTTACAGAGGCTCTAACATGTAATCTGTGTTGCTGTGAAGGGTGAAGAGTAGTTTAGGGTGAAGGCTGCCCTTGGTGAAGGGATTATTACCATGTTTTGAAAGACTGTCTTAGAAATAAGTTTCTCTAATTAAGACTTTATAGGATGGCATGTCTGTAAGTGGCTGAAGCTGAGTGAGAGTATTGACTAAGTGCTGACTTTAAAGTTTGGACTTTAGGCAGCAGAAAGAGCCATCTTAAGGTTTTTAAGCAGGAGAGTAACAAGAGCAAGCAACTTTCAGAAGATGGATGTGGAGGAGGTTGTTTAATAGTTGAAGCTGAGAAATGACGGGGGTCTAAATTAACTTTAGTAGCAGTGAAAATGGGAAGACAGGTTTAGAAATCCTGACGAGGTTAAAACTCAGGTTTCATGAAAAATTGGTAAGACCTTGTGAAAAATTGGATTGGAAGAAGTGAATTTTGGCACCAAGGTTAATGTCACTGCGTTTTCAAATATGTCTTACCTTGTTCCTCTGAGAGGAGCCTGATGAGTCAAACTAAAAGTGTCTTTGACACAACTCTATCTCTGCCTGCTACCCTCCCTTCCTTTCCTCGGCTCCTCTTCTTTTTTCTCCTTCATGTTTGGCAAAGAAGTAAAGCACAAAAAGTGGAGGAGAAAATATAAAAAGCACGTAAGAGAAAAGAGAGATGTTAAATTTAGGATTTTATCTTGTCAGTGGAGATTGGCCATAACTCAACCTCTTTTTCTTTGAAAAAATCTGGCCAATACAATTAAATTATTTAACTTCAGAGTGCCTTTTAACAAGAAACACCTTTTTTTGTACATGGCCAAAGTAACATGATCACATAATTATTCATTAATATTTTAAATATGAACTAAGTATTAAAAGTTTCTCCAACTGTCCACAAAATGTCCTTTATTCCTGACTTGTAGATCCTATACAGGGACCATTCATTGTATCCGATTATATCCTAATACTCTTCAAATCTAAAATAGTCCTGACAGCAGCTTGTTGAAGGAAGCAGACCAGTTACCCTGCAGAAAGTCCTGCATTCTCATTTTGCTCACTTGCCGATTCCTCTAGTTCTTAATCAGAGTAAACATTCTTTATGTGTACTTCGTATTCCTGTCACATTGAGAGACCAGTATCTGGTTCTTCTCCCATTTGTGTTGCAAAGATTGGTGAAGAATGTAACAATTTATTCCTCCCTTGAACATTTTCTATTTTAGAATCTCAAAACAATCTGGGTGGTGGTGTTACCTTAGCATTATGCCAGTGCCAGTGATTCATCTAATGGTTTTAACCCAGTTTATAATCCTTGCCTAAAAAAAGCTTCATCAAGAATTACAAAATGGTAGTCTTTTTTTGTAATTCTTTCATTCATTTATTAGTTGTCATTTTTTGGTAAAGTAGGACTTTTCCTTCAATTGGGGGTCTTTGACTACTCTGAGATGTGTACATACTGAAAGGATAAGCACTTGAATCTTTCTTTTTGGTTACCAATTTTCTTAGTTTATATCTGCCTCAAATGGGGCTGGCCTTTGGCCCTGCCCCACTCTTGCTTTCTTCTCGCCTTGATTCCTGGCAGTAGTTTCCTCTGCTACTAAACCATCTTTTATTTTATTTCCAGCTCTGTTTTCTGCAGCACAGATGATGATCATGTTACCCATAGATTTTTATTGATTCACTGTATTTCATTCCATTATAATTATGATTATTTTTGCTCAAATTGGCACATTCTGGACAGTGAGGACCTCTTCTAGCTGGCTCCTGTATCAAGTTGAGGTGACACGATGACCACATTAGACTTAGCGTTTGGGCACTGAAAGATGTCCCAGTCTCGTTTTATACATTTCTTGCCCCAGACTTGTAACTGGCCATTTCACAAAAGACACTGCTTTGCTGGTATTAGAAATCAAAATTGAGGACTAGGAGTGCTGTTATTACAAAGGCAACGTTGCTTCTACAAGTCTGAGGTCAGTGGATACTTAGAAACCAATTAAAAACCATGATTTTATATTGTATTCTCAGGTCTATTTTAGTATTAGCATTTTCATTTAATTTCCATGATTTATAAATGTTTTCTTACCTTGACAAACCTGGTTCCTAACATCATTAACAAAGTACTTGCTTCATTCTGCCATGTAAAGTAAATAATTCAGTATAACGTCAGTAGTTAACATTCTTTCCACAGTGGCATGATTCCCATAGTATGGCTGGCACAATGATTTACTTAATCATACATTCCTATTGGTAGTTATTTAGGTTGTTGGCATTCTTTAAAAATCATAAACAATGCTCCAGTGAGTAATTATTTAAAAGAAGTCCCTGGGTTGTATCTTTGTAATTGCTTGTCTGAAAGCACCTTTTTGTTTGTTCTTACAATTGGCCAAGTGTGAGTATAGAATATTTTTTAGTTGAGGTAAAAGTTACATAAAATGATATTTCTAGCCCTTAAAAGTACAGTTTGAGTTTTGATAAACATACCAATGTAAGTGATAACTCATTTAATAATATTTTCATCATTCCCATAAGGGCAACCACTTTGTTGTAACCCATTGTTACAATGTGGGTAACCCATTGTTACCACTATAAATTCATGTAAATGGAATCTCTTTTAGATCTTTTTCATTCAGTTTAATGTTAGAGATTCATCTATGTATGTGTATGTATCAGTAGTTCATTTTTTATCACTCAGTAGTGTTCTGAGTAGTATTTTATTGCTGAGTTGATAAGGATGTGTGTCCCAGTGTGATTATCCTTTCACTGTTGGTGGACGTTTGGGTTGTTTTCAGTTTTTGGCAATTTTGAATAAAGATGTTATGAACATTTATAGAAATGTGTTTTCATGGACATTTTAATTTCTCCTGGGTGCACAGCTAGGGGTAGATGTGCTGAGTTACAGGGTAGGTAACTGCTGTCTTAGACATTAATCAGTTCTTTGCCTTTCTTTTGTTTTTCTGTAAAACATGTTTTATTATGTGCTTTGTGTTACTGGGAATCATGCTTACATGTTCTTCTGCGATTTGCCTTTTGTGCCTCAACCTTGTTTTAGAGATTCTAATATCCAGATACTTATTTTTTTCTCATCAGCTCTGCACTCTACCTTTTGCCTTAATTTTTCTTGTCCCATGCTAGGCTCCATTATTTGCGGTTTTTGTTTGAGTTTCATGTTCTCTTTAACTTCTTTAAGCATGAGAAACCTTTTTGTGAAACATTTTTTCAATTTCTGTAGTATTTCTTTGTTTTTTTTTATTTACTTTTTTTGTAATAGTGGTTTTGTATAGTCATTATGCTGTGTGTTCATTTAACTTAGGTTTGACATTGGCCACTCTGTTGCTTTTTATTCAGATATCTACGGGTGGGTTCTTAGGCACCTCTCTTGGCTTCCCGATTCATTTTGAAGGTCAACTATTGATGGGATGGAGGAGAGGCAGGCTGTGGCACCTGTTCCCTGTGGGCAATTATGATTGGTGGATTTCAGTTACCAGTTGGTGGGCTTTGTGATTACACATCCTTTTTCCATGCAGTGCCTTCAAATATTTGATAGTCCCCAGTTTTGACTCAGCATGTTTGTTTCCTGACAGAAAAATAGACCAGAGGCTCCTATCTTATGTCCCTGTCTGCAGCATCTATTTCTTTTCACTCCCAGCAAGAGGATGGTTAAAATAGATTTAATTGAAGGGCTCTAAGAAACTAAATCTATTTGGGGCCATGGGTCGGGGGATATAACTTTTTACACGGGGCCTTTGTGGACATTGACATTCCATTTTGCTCTTTTCGTTGTTCTTGCCTTATTTATTTTCTTTTTACTTTAAATTCTTTTAAATCCCTTATAACTCCTCCATATGATTCCTGTCTCTGCTCCTCACTGAACCAAAACAGTACACACACACACACACACACACATTTCTGGGATACACCCCATTTCTGTAATTGAGGGGGTTAGAGACTGGATTCCTGAATTTCCTCCCCTTCTAAAAGGCAGTTTTTTGAATATTACGGTATGAGATTAGGCCACCCTTAGTTTAAATGTTCGGATAGTCTTTTTTTCACTGTGTTATAGTTTGTAGTTCTGCTTTGCAACACTCACTTTCCCAGGACAGTTATAGTTCTGTATTTTTAAGCCATAACCTAAAATATCTAATTATGGAAGCATATCTTTCTATGCTAGTAAGTGATGTGCTATGTTTCTTTAAGGTGAATAATTATTCTAAGGTGATGAAAAACTGTTCCTTTGGGATCAAGAACAGGATGGATTTTATGCTGCCAGGATCAGTAGTGGTGTCTGGTATTGGATTGAAGGAGTAGGAGATTGACTGATTTGTGCTGTATACCTGCTGATTCTCGCTTAGCTGTTTTGTTTTGTTTTTTCTTCTTGAGTCTTTTGTAATTCTTTCTAGAATAGTTTTCAAGTCTGTTTTGGAAACCTTTTATTTTTTTTAGATAATAACCTGCAGTGGCATACTGTATTTTTTAGAGAGCAAGATCTGCTTGTACATGATTACAAAGCCTTGGGGAAAAATCTTAATTGTATGTTTTTTTAAGTCCTTTTCTCTGCCTGGTCTCCCATGTTGTGTTTTTTTGGCCTCCCAGAAAAATGAGTGGGGTTGCTTGGTGGGCAGAATTGCTTTGCTGCTGCTCCTTGAAAGAACTTGACTGTCCATTCTGCAACCATCTTTTTTTCTGTTGTATTCTCCCTTGCTGCACCCTGTCCCCCTTTCCTAATCCTTACCCTTAGGGATTTGGTAAATAGAGATCTCACACTTTCAAGTTTAGTGTAATGAGGTATTAAATTTTAAGACAACTCAGAAAAAGTGGTTGGCTGCCTAGGACATTAGATGGAATGACCCGAGATCTGGGCCTGATTTTCAGATTTCTTAGTTCAGTGATACTTTTATCAATTCTCTGAAGTGTGAGCAAACTCTGGGCATTGGTTTACACTAACCAGACTCACATGATGGTAAATCAGACTTCTGAACTTTCACTAAGAAGTCAAACGATTGATAATTAATAGGATCAAAACACTAACCTCAGCTGGACAGAGCAATTTCTTAACATGATTAAATTCCATTTGCAAAAGACAGTGAAGATCAGAGAGTTGTTTTGTAAGTAGAATCTGGTCAGAATAATGGCATTTGGGTGATGTTAATAGCTCTTGTCATCAAGCTCTGGTACCCTACACAACGTTTTATATTTTCTAGATAGTTATGGGTATATTCCTATTATTCAGAAAGGGCACTTAACTCACCAGACTGTTCTCTAGACAGAATAGGATTAGTTCTTGACTCTTGCTCTCTGTGTTAGGCTTTCTGTGTCTGTCTAAAATCGTCAGTCATTAGTATTTCTATTCTGAAGAAATTAACATATACAAGAACAGTTTATCAGTAATATTTTACAAACAACAAAATAGATATACTATTTCTTTTGCAGATGATTATTTCACCATTTATATTCCTGATTTTCTCAAGCTGCTTTTTAGGATTACTTACTTCCTCTTGTATTTTGACTACATGGTCTAAACCCACTTCTGTGTTTTAAAAAGAGCTCTACTTCCCATCACTAGGAAGGCAGCACAGCATAATCAAAGTAGCTTTAACTTTCTTCTGATTTTTTTTTTTGTATTATGGAAACATATACACACAATTTACAATCTTAACCATTTTTCAGTGTAATGTTCAGTGGTATTACATACATTCTTAAAGTGGTGCAATCACCACCATCATTCACCTCAGTAATTCCTGTTGTAAAACTGAAGCCCTGTGCCCTTTCAGCACTAACTCCGTCTCCCCTCTCCTAGCCCCTGCAACCACCACTCTACTTTGTCTCTATTGGTTACTCTAGGTGCCTCACATAAGTGAAATCACACAGTATTGTCTTTTTGTTACTGATTTCACTGAGAAGGTAGCTTAACTTTTAGTCAGATGCATTCAAAGCCTGATTCTGCTTTTTCCCGGCCTTGTAACAATGGTTAAATTGCTTAAACTTTTAAGGGCTTCCGGTTTCTATTAGCAAAATGGAGTTAATTCCAATTCTGCCTGAAGAACTAGCAAATGACTAAGTCTGGAGACATGAGAAGAAAACCCAGAGAAAAGATACCCTGGAAGCCAAGTGAAATAAATGTTTCTAGAGGGAGTGATCATCTATGTCAAACACTAATCATAGGACAAGTAAGATGAGGTACAAGAAATGAACATTGGGTGTAGGAACGAGAGGTCACAGGTTTTCTTCTTGACAGTTTTTGGTGGAATGTTAAAAGCATGTTATTGAATGGAATGGGTTTAGTTGAGAGAAGAGGACTGAGACAGAGTGTATACAGTTCATTTGAGGATTTTTCTTGTAAAAAGAGAGAGGAAAAAATGTAACTAGAGTGGGAAATGGAATCAGGAGTTTTTTAACAGTGGAAATAATACCATGTGTACATGTACTGAAAGTACAAATCCAGTATAGAGGGAACATTTGATATAGGAAAGAAAAGAGAGAATTGCCAAGTAATGGCCTTAACTAGGCAAGATGATGGGGTGAAAGTAGGTGCCGAGAGAGCAGGCAGTCAAGGAGAGTATAGACAGGTAGAGGTGGGAGTTCACAGAAAGGCCTTTTCTGCTGTTTGCTGTTTCAGCGAGAAAATAGAAGAGGGAAGTTGCAAGGGTTTGAAGAGAGAATTTGTGTAAGAGAAGGGACTAGGAGAATTTATAGTAATTTCTGAGTGGCATGAGAAATCTGTTGGAGGTAAGTGATTGCTGACTGGCCCACTTTAAATCCACATGGTGGAAGGTTTTTCTCCAGCTGTGTTTAGCTGTGTAGGTATCTATCCAGAGTAGGTGGAGAGGTGGTTAAAGTGGATTATGGTTCATCCATATGAATAAGGTGAAGTGGGGCAGGGCAAGGACTTTGGGGGAATATGGAAGGGAATGAAATTTATTTCATCTAGATTTCGAATGTGTCTTTAACAGATAAAAACTAAAAAAAAACAACCACAAGTGAAATGAACAGTAGTCCTTTAATATTATCTTATATTTAGTTCTTCAATTTGTCTGAACATCAAAAATGTTTTTTTACACTTGATTTGTTCATATCGGACCCCAACAGGGTCTGTACATTGCCTTTGATTGCTGTGCCTCATCAGTCATTTAATCTACATAAATTTCCTTTCACTCCCCTTTTTTCATATCATTCATTTGTTGAAGAAATCGAATCTTTTGTCATGTGGAGCCTTCCATATTCTGCATCTGGCTTACTGTACTCTTGTGTTATTTTTTTAAAAATGAAAAAATTAATTGTAAAATACAATAAAAATTACTATCTTAACCATTTTTAAGTCTATGGTTATAGAATGAAGTATATTCACATTGTATGTTGTATTATTTATTTTTTTCTATGACTTTTTTTTTAAAATTTTATTTTGATATCATTAATCTACAATTACATGAAGGACATTATGTTTACTAGGCTCCCCCCTTCACCAAGTCCCCCCCACATCCCTGTTCACAGTCACTGTCCATCAACATAGTAAGATGCTGTAAAATCACTACTTGTCACAGCCCTCCCCGTGCCCCCCCCAACACTATACATGCTAATCGTAATGCCCCCTTTCTTTTTTTCCCACCCTTATCCCTCCCTTTCCACCCATCCTCCCCAGTCCCTTTCCCTTTGGTAACTATTAGTCCATTCTTGGGTTCTGTGCTTCTGCTGCTGTTTTGTTCCTTCAGTTTTCTTTTGTTCTTCTACTCCACATATGAGTGAAATCATTTGGTACTTGTCTTTCTCCGCCTGGCTTATTTCACTGAGCATAATACCCTCTAGCTCCATCCATGTTGTTGCGAATGGTAGGATTTGTTTTTTTCTTATGGCTGAGTAATATTCCATTGTGTATATGTACCACATCTTCTTTATCCATTCATCTACTGATGGACATTTAGGTTGCTTCCATATCTTGGCTATTGTAAATAGTGCAGCGATAATGTATGTTGTATTATTATTATTATTATTTTTTGTAGATAATTATTTTTTATTGAAGGGTAGTTGACACACAGTATTACATTAGTTTCAGGGGTACAACACAGTGATTGAACATTTATATACATGATAATTCTAGGTACTAGCTATCACCATACCAAGTTGTTACAATATTTTGACTATATTCCTTATGCTATACATTACATCCCGGTTACTTATTTATTTTACAATTGGAAGTGTGCACTTTTTAAAATTTATTTATTTATTTTTTGTGTGAGGGCATCTCTCATATTTATTGATCAAATGGTTGTTAACAACAATAAAATTCTGTATAGGGGAGTCAATGCTCAATGCACAATCATTAATCCACCCTAAGCCTAATTTTCGTTAGTCTCCAATCTTCTGAAGCATAACGAACAAGTTCTTACATGGAGAACAAATTCTTACATAGTGAATAAGTTACATGGTGAACAGTACAAGGGCAGTCATCACAGAAACTTTCGGTTTTGCTCATGCATTATGAACTATAAACAGTCAGTTCAAATATGCATACTCATTTGATTTTTATACTTGATTTATATGTGGATACCACATTTCTCTCTTTATTATTATTATTTTAAATAAAATGCTGAAGTGGTAGGTAGATACAAGATAAAGGTAGAAAACATAGTTTAGTGTTGTAAGAGAGCAAATGTAGATGATCAGGTGTGTGCCTGTACACTATGTGTTAATCCAAGCTAGACAAGGGCAATAAAACATCCATGTATGCAGAAGATTTCTCTCAGAACAGGGGGGTGAGGTTCTAAGCCTCACCTCTGTTGATCCCCAATTTCTCACCTGATGGCCCCGCTGCGACTGTGCCTGTCTTAGGTTGTTCCTCCCTTGACGAATCTTACCCGTCTCTGGCTAACCAGTCATCTTCCGGGGCCATACAGGGAAATGTAAAGTTGGTAAGTGAGAGAGCAGCCTTATTGTTTGAAACGGTTAGCTTTATGCTTCTTTGCATATTTATGCCCTGTGGCTTCTATGCCCAGCATTTGTCTTGAGGTATCTTTACCACTTGGAAGAATTATGATACTCGGTAAATTTGATATGAGGCACAAATTCTATTTAAGGGTTGTAATTAGGAAGGAAGAAGAAAAGCTATAGAAGTAGCAGGCGGAAGAAAACATGGGAAGATTGATTATTTCTTTGACATACCTTCTTGTAGAGTAACTTCAGCATGTATAGGTTTTAAACTACTAATTAAATTGCGCACACACATTAACATAATAGGAGTACAGTTACATAACCAAAGCAGACCTATAATTACCAGCCATCTCCAGTGAAACCAAGAAAACCAGTTAGGCACCTTAGGCATTTGTGAAAACTTATCTATGATATGGTGGATGTTGTCCGACTGAACTTGAACAGTCTGAGAGAAATCAGACAAATTAAAACAACCCATTCCTGGGGACTGTTCACATCCCATATGTTCTTTTAACAGTAAATAGTCTGTAGTTGTAAGATTTTGGAGCGCTACAATTTGCACTTCTCCTAATTCTTGGTTGAGTTCCAACAGTATAGATCCAGTCAAATTTGTTGTTTTACTGTATGCACATGCCAGCTTAGATATCTCCTTCTTCATTCCCATGGCAAGTCCAGGAACTGGTGGGATGAGTGCATCTACAGCTGTAGCAGTGCGTGGATCTTTGTTGGGGTTTTTTGATGATCATCTTCTGGCATGAGTCTTCCAGAGAGTGCTGATGTTGGAAGTTCTTTTTCATATCGTATCTTAGTTCATTTTCGGGGTAGCCCAATTAGGCTTTGATCCGCTGTATAAACACAAACAGACCCTTTGCCTACACTTTCATATGCCCTTTATACCCTTGTGTAGAACTCATTGGAGGTCACCACACAGGAACTGCCTTTTTTGTTGTTGTTGTTGTTGTTATCATTAATCTACACTTACATGTCGAATATATTATGTTTACTAGGCTCTCCCCTATACCAGGTCCCCCGTATAAACCCCTTTACAGTCACTGTCCATCAGCATAGCAAAATGTTGTAGAATCACTACTTGCCTTCTCTGTGTTGTACAGCCCTCCCCTTTCTCGCACCCCCCCATGCATGCTAATCTTAATATCCCCTTTCTTCTTCCCCCCCTTATCCCTCCCTATGCACCCATCCTCCCCTGTCCCTTTCCCTTTGGTACCTGTTAGTCCATTCTTGAGTTCTGTGATTCTGCTGCTGTTTGGTTCCTTCAGTTTTTCCTTTGTTCTTATATTCCACAGATGAGTGAAATCATTTGGTATTTCTCTTTCTCCGCTTGGCTTGTTTCACTGAGCATAATACCCTCCAGCTCCATCCATGTTGCTGCAAATGGTAGGATTTGCCCTTTTCTTAGGGCTGAGTAGTATTCCATTGTGTATATGTACCACATCTTCTTTATCCATTCATCTATCGATGGACATTTAGGTTGCTTCCAATTCTTGGCTATTGTAAATAGTGCTGTGATAAACATAGGGGTGCACTGGTCTTTCTCAAACTTGATTGCTGCATTCTTAGGGTAAATTCCTAGGAGTGCAGTTCCTGGGTCAAATGGTAAGTCTGTTTTGAGCATTTTGATGTACCTCCATACTGCTTTCCACAATGGTTGAACTAATTTACATTCCCACCAGCAGTGTAGGAGGGTTCCCCTTTCTCCACAGCCTTGCCAACATTTGTTGTTGTTTGTCTTTTGGATGGCAGCCATCCTTACTGGTGTGAGGTGATACCTCATTGTAGTTTTAATTTGCATTTCTCTGATAATTAGCGATGTGGAGCATCTTTTCATGTGTCTGTTGGCCATCTGTATTTCTTTTTTGGAGAACCGTCTGTTCAGTTCCTTTGCCAATTTTTTAATTGGGTTATTTGTTTTTTGTTTGTTGAGGCGTGTGAGCTCTTTATATATTCTGGACGTCAAGCCTTTATCGGATGTGTCATTTTCAAAGATATTCTCCCATACTGTAGGGTTTCTTTTTGTTCTATTGATGGTGTCTTTTGCTGTACAGAAGCTTTTCAGCTTAATATAGTCCCACTTGTTCATTTTTGCTGTTGTTTTCCTTGCCCGGGGAGATATGTTCAAGAAGAGGTCACTCATGTTTATGTCTAAGAGGTTTGTGCCTATGTTTTCTTCCAAGAGTTTAATGGTTTCATGACTTACATTCAGGTCTTTGATCCATTTTGAGTTTACTTTTGTATATGGGGTTAGACGATGGTCCAGTTTCATTCTCCTACATGTAGCTGTCCAGTTTTGCCAGCACCATCTGTTGAAGAGACTGTCATTTCGCCATTGTATGTCCATGGCTCCTTTATCAAATATTAATTGACCATATATGTCTGAGTTAATGTCTGGATTCTCTAGTCTGTTCCATTGGTCTGTGGCTCTGTTCTTGTGCCAGTACCAAATTGTCTTGATTACTATGGCTTTATAATAGAGCTTGAAGTTGGGGAGTGAGATCCCCCCTACTTTATTCTTCTTTCTCAGGATTGCTTTGGCTATTCGGGGTCTTTGGTGGTTCCATATGAATTTTTGAATTATTTGATCCAGTTCATTGAAGAATGTTGCTGGTAGTTTCATAGGGATTGCATCAAATCTGTATATTGCTTTGGGCAGGATGGCCATTTTGACGATATTAATTCTTCCTAGCCATGAGCATGGGATGCGTTTCCATCTGTTAGTGTCCCCTTTAATTTCTTTTAAGAGTGACTTGTAGTTTTCAGAATATAAGTCTTTCACTTCTTTGGTTAGGTTTATTCCTAGGTATTTTATTTTTTTTGATGCAATTGTGAATGGAGTTGTTTTCCTGATTTCTCTTTCTGTTGGTTCATTGTTGGTATATAGGAAAGCCACAGATTTCTGTGTGTTGATTTTGTATCCTGCAACTTTGCTGTATTCCGATATCAGTTCTAGTAGTTCTGGGGTGGAGTCTTTAGGGTTTTTTATGTACAGTATCATGTCATCTGCAAATAGTGACAGTTTGACTTCTTCTTTGCCAATCTGGATTCCTTGTATTTTTTTGTTTTGTCTGATTGCCGTGGCTAGGACCTCTAGTACAATGTTAAATAACAGTGGGGAGAGTGGGCATCCCTGTCTAGTTCCCGATCTCAGCGGAAATGCTTTCAGCTTCTCACTATTCAATATAATGTTGGCTGTGGGTTTTTCATAGATGGCCTTTATTATGTTGAGGTACTTGCCCTCTATTCCCATTTTGCTGAGAGTTTTTATCATGAATGGATGTTGAACTTTGTCAAATGCTTTTTCAGCATCTATGGAGATGATCATGTGGTTTTTGTCTTTCTTTTTATTGATGTGGTGGATGATGATGGATTTTCAAATGCTGTACCATCCTTGCATCCCTGGGATGAATCCCACTTGGTCATGGTGTATGATCCTTTTGATGTATTTTTGAATTTGGTTTGCTAGTATTTTGTTGAGTATTTTTGCATCTACGTTCATCAGGGATATTGGTCTGTAGTTTTCTTTTTTGGTGGGGTCTTTGCCTGGTTTTGGTGTTAGGGTGATGTTAGCTTCATGGAATGAGTTTGGGAGTATCCCCTCCTCTTCTATTTTTTGGAAAACTTTAAGGAGAATGGGTATTATGTCTTCCCTGTATGTCTGATAAAATTCTGAGGTAAATCTATCTGGCCCGGGGTTTTTTTTCTTTGGTAGTTTTTTGATAACCGCTTCAATTTCGTTGCTGGTAATTGGTCTGTTTAGATTTTCTGTTTCTTTCTGGGTCAGTCTTGGAAGGTTGTATTTTTCTAGGAAGTTGTCCATTTCTCCTAGGTTTCCCAACTTGTTAGCGTATAGGTTTTCATAGTACTCTCTAATAATTCTTTGTATTTCTGTGGGGTCCGTCATGATTTTTCCTTTCTCGTTTCTGATACTGTTGATTTGTGTTGACTCTCTTTTCCTCTTAATAAGTCTGGCTAGAGGCTTATCTATTTTGTGTATTTTCTCGAAGAACCAGCTCTTGGTTTCATTGATTTTTGCTATTGTTTTATTCTTCTCAATTTTATTTATTTCTTCTCTGATCTTTATTATGTCCCTCCTTCTGCTGACCTTAGGCCTCATTTGTTCTTCTTTTTCCAATTTCGATAATTGTGACATTAGACCATTCATTTGGGATTGTTCTTCCTTTTTTAAATATGCTTGGATTGCTATATACTTTCCTCTTAAGACTGCTTTTGCTGTGTCCCACAGAGGTTGGGGCTTAGTGTTGTTTTTATTTGTTTCCATATATTGCTGGATCTCCATTTTGATTTGGTCATTGATCCATTGATTATTTAGGAGCGTGTTGTTAAGCCTCCATGTGTTTGTGAGCCTTTTTGCTTTCTTTGTACAGTTTATTTCTAGTTTTATACCTTTGTGGTTTGAAAAGTTGGTTGGTAGGATTTCAATCTTTTGGAATTTACTGAGGCTCTTTTTGTGGCCTAGTATGTGGTCTATTCTGGAGAATGTTCCATGTGTACTTGAGAAGAATGTGTATCCTGTTGCTTTTGGATGTAGAGTTCTGTAGATGTCTATTAGGTCCATCTGCTCTACTGTGTTGTTCAGTGCTTCCGTGTCCTTACTTATTTTCTGCCTGGTGGATCTATCCTTTGGGGTGAGTGGTGTGTTGAAGTCTCCTAGAATGAATGCATTGCAGTCTATTTCCCCCTTTAGTTCTGTTAGTATTTGTTTCACATATGCTGGTGCTCCTGTGTTGGGTGCATATATATATTTAGAATGGTTATATCCTCTTGTTGGACTGAGCCCTTTATCATTATGTAGTGTCCTTCTTTATCTCTTGTTACTTTCTTTGTTTTGAAGTCTATTTTGTCTGGTATTAGTACTGCAACTCCTGCTTTCTTCTTGCTGTTGTTTGCCTGAAATATGGTTTTCCATCCCTTGACTTTTAGTCTGTACATGTCTTTGGGTTTGAGGTCAGTTTCTTGTAAGCAGCATATAGATGGGTCTTGCTTTTTTATCCATTCTATTACTCTGTGTCTTTTGATTGGTGCATTTAGTCCATTAACATTTAGGGTGACTATTGAAAGATATGTACTTATTGCCATTGCATGCTTTAAATTCGTGGTTACCGAAGGTTCAAGTTTAGCCTCTTTAGTATTTTACTGCCTAACTTAGCTCACTTATTGAGCTGTTATATACACTATATGGAGATTCTTTTCTTCTCTCCCTTCTTATTCCTCCTCCTCCATTCTTCATATGTTGGGTGTTTTGTTCTGTGCTCTTTCTAGGAGTGCTCCCATCTAGAGCAGTCCCTGTAAGATGTCCTGTAGAGGTGGTTTGTGGGAAGCAAAATTCCCTCAGTTTTTGTTTGTCTGGGAATTGTTTAATCCCACCATCATAATTGAATGATAGTCGTGCTGGATACTGTATCCTTGGTTCAAGGCCCTTCTGTTTCACTGCATTTAATATATCATGCCATTCTCTTCTGGCCTGTAGGGTTTCTGTTGAGAAGTCTGACGTTAGCCTGATGGGTTTTCCTTTATAGGTGACCTTTTTCTCTCTAGCTGCCTTTAAAACTCTTTCCTTTTCCTTGATCTTTGCCATTTTAATTATTATGTGTCTTGGTGTTGTCCTCCTTGGATCCTTTCTGTTGGGGGTTCTGTGTATTTCCGTGGTCTGTTCGATTATTTCCTCCCCCAGTTTGGGGAAGTTTTCGGCAATTATTTCTTCCAAGATACTTTCCATCCCTTTTCCTCTCTCTTCTTCTTCTGGGACCCCTATAATACGGATATTGTTCCTTTTGGATTGGTCACACAGTTCTCTTAATATTGTTTCATTCCTGGAGATCCTTTTATCTCTCTCTATGTCAGCTTCTATGCGTTCCTGTTCTCTGATTTCAATTCCATCAATGGCCTCTTGCATCCTATCCATTCTGCTTATAAACCCTTCCAGAGTTTGTTTCATTTCTGTAATCTCCTTTCTGGCATCTGTGATCTCCCTCCGGACTTCATCCCATATCTCTTGCGTATTTCTCTGCATCTCTGTCAGCATGTTTATGATTCTTATTTTGAATTCTTTGTCAGGAAGACTGGTTAGGTCTGTCTCCTTCTCTGGTGTTGTCTCTGTGATCTTTGTCTGCCTGTAGTTTTGCCTTTTCATGGTGATAGGAATAGTTTGCAGAGCTGGGACGAGTGATGGTTGGAAGAACTTCCCTTCTTGTTGGTTTGTGGCCCTCCTCTCCTAGGAGAACAGCGACCTCTAGTGGCTTGTGCTGGGCAGCTGCGCGCAGACAGTGCTTCTGCTTCCTGCCCGGCTGCTATGGAGTTTATCTCCGCTGTTGCTGTGGGCATGGCCTGGCTCGGGCTGCCGCTCCAAAGTGGTGGAGTCGCCTTGGATGGGGAGTGGCCGGGAGGCTATTTATCTCCGTAAGAGGCCTCCGTGCTCCCTGCAGCCCAGGGGATTAGGGTGCCCAGAGATCCCCGGATTCCCTACCTCTGGATTGTGTCCTGCCCTGCCCCTTTAAGACTTCCAAAAAGCACCCCCCAAAACAAAACAACGACCACAAAAAAACAAAGAAGAAAAAAGAATTTTTTTTATTTAAAAAAAATAAAAAATGATAAATGGCCGCTCGTTTTTCTTTATTCTCCGGTGCCTGCCTCAGGCATCTGCTCACCGGTCTTGCTGCCCTGTTTCCCTAGTATTGGGATCCCTATCCCTTTAAGACTTCCAAAAAGCGCTTGCCAAAAGAAAACAGCAAAAAAAAAGAAAATGGCCGCTCGCTTTTCTTATGTCCTCTGGCGTCAGGCCTCCGGTACCCGCTCACCGTTCTTGCTGCCCTGTTTCCCTAGTATCCAGGGCCCCGCGCACGCACTGTGTCTCTGCTCTGGCCCGGATGGCGGGGGCTGGGTATTCAGCAGTCCTGGGCTCCGTCTCCCTCCCGCTCTGCCTATTCTTCTCCCGCTGGGAGCTGGGGGCAGGGGCGCTCGGCTCCCGCCAGGCCGGGGCTTGTATCTTACCCCCTTTATGAGGCACTGGGTTCTCACAGGTGTGGATGTGGTCTGGATGTTGTCCTGTGTCCTCTGGTCTTTATTCTAGGAAGAGTTGTCTTTGTTATATTTTCATAGATATATGTGGTTTTGGGAGGAGATTTCCGCTGCTCTACTCACGCCGCCATCTTGGCTCCCAGTTTTGTTGTATTATTTTTAACATGTTTCTCTATCTTCCGTATGTGTAAACTGTTACCAGATCTAGAGAGGCTTGAGTTGATTCAGGTTCAGTTTTTAATTTTTAATGTTTTTGGATGATGGGACAAGGATTGTACATAATGTTTACAAATAGGTCTAGTTGTCCTGCTGATGAGATTGATCAGAGGGTTGAGGTCTTAAAACCTGATGTATCCATTTAAAATTTTCCATTGGATTTTTTTCCACTTAATGATTTATTAACCTTTGTGGATCATTACTGAGATCCCTTTTTTCATTAGGGGTTGTGAAATAAGAAATAATTTTCTAATTATTGTTAACTCACTGCATTTATTAGCTGGAATTCTGTTAAGAATAATCCACTTTCTAGTTTCTGCCAGAAATGTAGGATAAATGCTTGACTCTTTCCCTTTCCCCAATGTTCAGGTGACTGAGTTTTTTTTTTTTTTTTTTAATTTATTTCAAGCTCTGAATTCATGCAGTTTACAATAACTGGTAGTCATTCTTCTGGTACTTTATCTGTGCCAGTGGGAGCCTCTTCACGCTGGCTCCTGTGTCCTCCACAGGCGCAGAGTTTTTGTTAACAGTGTCCAGGCTTATTTTATATCTTTCTGATCTTGGACCTGAAATCCGCCATTTCTCCAAGATGCTCCTAGTTCTTTTAAGTGGGAAATGGTAGTTGGAGATGAAAATATGGGTGTTTACTTTTAAAATAGATGTTATTTTGGTTACTTGATTCTTCAGAATACTGATTGGTTTCTTCTCTTAATTTAACAGGCATGCCCAAAGAAAAATACGAGCCCCCTGACCCTCGGAGGATGTACACAATTATGTCCTCTGAGGAAGCAGCAAACGGAAAGAAATCATATTGGGCAGAGCTTGAAATAAGTGGTAAGACATGCAAGCATAAATTTATGGTATGGAAATTAAGATATGGGAGAAAATTAAGCTTTTTAATGCCAGTTCACAAAAGAAACAATCTATTTTTACCAGTGCTGATTTATCTTAGAAGCATGAAGGCTCAGTGGGAAGAACATGCTTCAAGTCAGAGTTTAAAACCCATCCATTGCTGCTTCACTCATTATCAGTGTCCTTTATAAAATGGGGATGATGCTAAGGTTGAAGTGAAAATAACCTGTGAAATGTCTGTTTCACAAAGGTTTGCTTAACTCTCTGATGAAGTAGAATTGAACTTCTGCATAAACAAATTACACATTTCCAGTAGGGTGGGAAATGTCTGTTTTAGTAAAGCTTTTGGGATAGATTTGTTTCTCCTTATTTTCTTCATTTGCTTCTTAGTCTGAGAACAGATGTATTCGGAAACACAAAATCTTAAGAGTTAGAAGCGGATTCCAAGTTCCCTTCTTCCATTAAACAGTCCAGACATTTTCAAAGAATCTGTGAGCCCTCAGATCTACAGAGGATATCCCAGCATCTTGGCCAGTGGGCATGCAACCTCTCTCTTAGTACATCAAAGCTGGTGAAGGGACATTATTACTTCTCAAGGCATCATGCCTCCCCATACTTTACTTCAAGTTTGCCTGGGTTTTTGCCTTCTGAATAGAGTAAGTTTTTTCTTCTTTCACCTGACTGCCCTTGATTTTTGTTTTTTTTAATTTAATGCAGCAAACATTGAGCACATGCTACTTGTAAAACATTTTTCCTGGTGCTGTACTAGGCATGTGAAATACATATATATGAAGAAAACATGGTCCCTGTCATTCTGGAGATTAGGGCATGTTAGGGAGTGAGAAGAAGGGAGTGTACTAGTATAAATAACTCATAGAAAGAATATGACTGCCAGGTCTAGGTAGGAAAGTACTTACAGGAAGCAAAAAGGAAGTAATGATAATAGCATTCCTCCCTTGTCAGCTCAGAATTCTGGTTAACCTATTAAATAAACCTAAATGCCCTCCTCTGTAGCCATAGTAGGGGTCAGTATCTCCATGGGTCTCTGCTGCTTCCTCTCTTCTAATTTTTAGAGTGATTTCAAGGCCTTGCTTTTAGGGAAGTCTCCCCTTTCTTAACAACATCAGGGAAGGTACTCACTCAGGTCAGTGAGATTTTATCTCAGAGGTTAAGGAGAGTCTCCAGTCTCCTCCCTCTACCTCATGTTGGGAACTTGTGGTAATTTTGAGTCACTGTTACCTGCTTACTCTGAACTTTGGGAAGAAATCTGTATTCAGGATTCGAAGGAAGAGGGCAGATTCTGTAATGTTCTTAACAAGTAGCCTTATCTTTACCAAGTATCAAAGAGGATAAATATTGGTTGAATAGGTCTCTGAAACAGGACCTTGTAATTAACAAAGACACTATTAGGAGAGTGACTTTATAGTCTTAATTAGTCCTACGTCAGAAGTTGTCAGGGCTGAATTTGTTTCATACTAAACAGTTATTTCATGTTTATACTTCAGAATCAGTTCCTTAGGATTCTTTCATATGAGTTCTGGGTCATTGAATCCTGGACCTCATAGGCTCCTCTGGTTCCTGGGGGGATGGGTGGTGAGTTCCTTGTGCCATTTGAGGTTACCAGTTAAGTCAAATGACTGTTACATTTACTTTTTAAAGAAAGCCTGTCTTACTGTAAAATGAAACATAAAGAAAACCACAGAGAGAAATATGTTAATGAATTATTATAACACCAAAAGCCTTGTAACCACTGCCCCAGGTCAAAATTTGGAGCACTTTACCCCAGAGTCCCCTCCAGATGCCACAGCCAATCACAGTCCCCTTCCTGCTCCCAAAAGCAACCCTTATCCTGACTTTTACAGTAATCACTTCCTTTGTTTTCTTTTGGTTTAAACACCAAATTTTGTATGCCTATGCATACATAGTTCAGTTCTCCGTCCTTTTTTTTTGTTACATCTTAATATATGGGTTCCCCCTCCATTCTTTTATTTTCCTTACGATTCATTTGCTGAATCTTGGTGGTTCAACTGTTTGTTGTTCCCCACAGTCTGTATTTTACTGCCTGACACTCAGGCAGCTCAGTGCATTTCTCCTCCTAGTCTCCTGCAGATGCACAGCTGGGTGCGGAGGCTCACTGGACTCGCCTGTGAGCCTCTTAGCAGGGCGTGTGCAGGAGGCTGAAGGCCTTCTGTACCATTGTTGTTCAGTGCCTGGGCTGTTAATTATCTGAGGGTTGCAAAATAGTGGTACTCAAATTCTGTCATTTCTTTTTCTACATTTTTTTCTGTCATTCCTTGAGCTACATCTATAAAGAGATGCTTTCCATCATTTACTTGATTACCAAATGTACAATTTATGTAGGAAAGGCAGAAAAGAATGCTTGTTTCTTTCTTTTTTTTGCTAGTTTTCAAGATAAACTATTGTCCTTCAAGGCTGCCCAGTTAAGTGTTTTTAAAATATCATTATTAAGTAGCATATTTAAACATTTGGGTTTCAAACATGTCATGAGTTATAATAATTACTCTTACTTTGGTGCTTAAGTTATCTGGTTGTGGGATCATGTGGAGAGCTTTTGATACAACCCTACTTGTCTTTGGTAGTTTCTCTGTTATCTAGTATGGCAAGGTTTTCTTGGCTCATCTTGTAGATTTCTTTCTCTAATGCTTCAAACCTGGAAAATGTCATTTTTCCCAAGAAATATGTTTTGTTTTGTTTTATAGTTGGAGATGATATTTCAAGACCATAATGCCCATTGCTAGGGATGTTCATTGCTACTGGGTTAGTCATTGCTTCTAGGTCTTTTCACTGGACAGAGCTATGAAATGTGACATATATGTGGTCATATACATTTTAATGAAAAGATGTGCTATATTTTTGTGATAATATATACATATCTATATTACATGATAAACTATCTTTGAAGTCATAAAGTATATTTGTATATTTAAAGTTACAATGTCTTATTTAATTTAAATTCAGAATAACAGGATTTTAGTTAACCTATCTATAATTACATCTGTGTCTCTTTTAATGCTGAGAGTCTTGGTTCTCAGGGACATGAGATGATGGAATTTGAATATCCCATAATTACTTTCCTGCTTTATCCTGTATTACTACATGTAACAGTCTCTGAATAACAGTACTAAACATTCCATTACCAATATGAGTACTGAGAACAGGTAAAACTTTGAATATATCCCTGCTACCATTAAATAATTGTACTCTATATAATATTGTCAAGAGTATGCAGCTATTACATATTATCAGCTTTCCCATGTAACCTACATAAGCCCCCATGTCTGTTGATTATTTTGGCTTTGTGGGAGTTTGTTCTCTAGATGTTTCCTGAGGCCTCATGGGGACGATATTCTCTGGCTTTCTTGCATGTTGGTAGTAGTGTGCCCTTTATATTTGAAAGTCAGTTTGGCTGCATATAAAATCCTTGGCTTACATTATTTCTTTAAATATTGTAGGTGTGTTATTCTGATTTTGCTGTAGGTTTGAAGACAATCTAATTTATTTCCCTTATTAATTATTTGCTCTTTTTGCCTAGATGCCCAAAGGAGGTTTTTTTTTTCCTTAAAATTTTAGTAGAATGTATCTTGGTGGTGTACTACATCAGTATTCTCAGGTGTATGTTCATTCAATGTGCAGTTTGAATTTTTTTCGTTTAATTTCAGGAAAATTTCCTTGGATTATAAAATATAGAATAAATTGAGTATTTAGTATCCTTTGCTTTTTCTTTCAGAGAGATTCTCTGAATTTCCATATTTGCCCTTCAAGTTACTTAAAGAAACCTTTTCAAAAATTTAAGGTATAATTTACAGTAAAATAAAAAATGGAGAACACTAAAACTCACTCTCATTGTTGTCCATTTCTTTTACAAATACAGTTAACCCTTAACACAGGTGCCGGGGGTTCTGGCCATGCCTCCGTACAGCTGAAAATCCTTGTGTAACTTTTGATGCTCCAAAAACTTCACTAAAATCTGCTGTTGACTAGAAACCTTCCTAATAACATAAACAATCAATTTGTATGTTATATGTATTATGTACTGTATTCTTACAATAAAGTAAGCTAGAGGAAAGAAAATGTGTTTTCAAATTGTTCCAGATCTCCAACGAATTTTCCAATATATTGATTGAAAAAAAAAAATCCATGTATAAATGGCCAGTGCAGTTTAAACCCTTGTTGTTCAAGCGTCAACTGTATATACAGCTGTGTAACCACCACCACAATAACAGTATGGACCAGTCTGTCAACCCAGAAAACTCCCCACGCTCCCTTGTAGGCAGAACATCCTCCCACTTTCAGACCCTGGCAACCACTGATACGTTCTTTTTTTTAATAGATTTTATTTTTTAGAGCTCTTTTAAGTTTACAGCAAATTTGACAGAAAATACAGTGCATGACCCTTCAGTTCCTGAACCTACATTGACACATCATCACCCAAAGTCCATAGTTTACATTAGAGTTCACACTTGGTGCACATTCAGTGGGCTTAGACAAATGTCTAATGATGTGTGCCCACTGATATGGTAGCATACAGAGTATTTTTATTGCCTAGAAATCCTCTGCTCCACCAGTTCATTCTTCTTCCTCTTTCCCTGAACTCCTGGTAACCACTGATTTTTTTTCCTGTCTTCATAGTTTTTCCTTTGCTGGAATATCATAGTTGAAACCATACAGTATGTAGCCTTTTAAGATTGGTTTCTTTCACTTAGTATTGTGCATTTAGGTTCCTCCATGGCTTTTTCATGGCTTTGATAGTTCATTTCTTTTTAGTGCCAAATAATATTTTCTGGATGTACCACAATTTATCCATTTCCCTACTGAAGGACATCTGGTTGCTTCCAGGTTTTGGAAGTTATGAATAAAACTGCTGTAAATGTCTATGTGCAGGTATTTGTGTGGACATAAGTTTTTAACTCCTTTAGGTAAATGTCAAGGAGCATGATTGCTGGCTCATATGGTAAGAATGTATTTAGTTTTGTAAGAAATTGCCAAACTGTCTTCCAAAATGGCTGTGTCGTTTTACATTTCCACCAGCGATGAGTGAGACTTACTGTTGCTCCACATCCTCCCCAGTACTTCTTGTCAGTGTTCTGGATTTTGGCCATTCTGATAGGTGTGGGTTGTGATATCCCATTGTTATTTTAATTTTCATTTCCCTGATAACATGATTCTGAGCATCTTCATATGCTTATTTACTACGTATATGTCTTCTTTTGTGAGGTGTTTGTCCAGACCTTTTGCCCATTTTTTAATTGGGTTGTTTTCTTACTGTTGAGGTTTTTTTTGTATGTTTTCATAACAAGTCTTTATCAGAAAACGTCTTTACAAATGTTTTCTCCCAGTCTGTAGTTTTTCTTCTCATTCTCTTGACAGTACCTTTCACAGAGCAGAAGCTATTAATTTTAATGAAGTCGAGCTTATTAATTATATCTTTCATGGTTTGTGCTTTTGATGTTATATCTAAACAGCCATTGCAAGCCCAAGTCATGTAGATTTTCTCCTGCATTATTTTCTAAGAGTTTTATGGTTTTCCTTTTTACTTTTAAGTCTTTGATTCATCTTGAGTTAATTTTTATGAAGCATGTAAGGTATCTAGATTTTATTTTGTTGTGGATATCCATTTACTCCAGCACCTTTGTTGAAAAGGCTTTTCTCCATTGTGTTGCCTGCTCTCTTTTGTCAAAGATCAGTGAACTGTATTTAGGTGGGTCTATTTCTGGGCTCTCGGTTTTGTTCAGTTGATATATTTGTTCTTTTACCAATACCACAGTGTCTTTATAGTAAGTTTTATATCACAGTAGCTTTATAATAAGTTTTGAAGTCAGGTAGTGTCAGTCTTCCAACTTTGCTTTTCAGTTTGGTGTTGGCTCTTCAGAGCTTTTTGCCTCTCCATATAAGCTCTAGGATTAGTTTGTCAGTCTCCACAAAATAATTTGCTGAGCTTTTAGTTGAGATTATAATCAAACTATACATCAAATTGGGAAGAACTGACACCTTGACAGTATTGAGCCTTCCTATCCGTGCTGTGAACTTCATCTAGTAATAGTGTATTTTTCATAACTAGATGTTAAATGTGTTTTTAATATCTTCCGTGCCTTTACTAAACATTGTGTTTAGTAAATGTTTTGAACATATGTAATACAGTTATAATAACTTTTAATGTCCTTATTTGCAAATTCTTTTTCATTTCCAGGTTGGTTTTGTTTCCTCCTACTCCCTTTACCCCCATCTCTTTCATTTTTTTTTCTCTTTTTGCATGTCTGGTAATCTTCTATTGGGTGCGTTACATTGTGAATTTTACCTTTTTGGGTACTGGATGTTTTTGTATTGCTGTACATACTCTTGAACTTTGTTCTGGGATATGCAGTTAAATTATTTGGAAACAGTTTGATTCTCTTGAGGCTTGCTTTTCAATAATACCTTTCTGAGTTCTCTGTGAATTAGGAGATTTTCCACTCTGGCAGAAACATAGACTATTGTCCTGTGTGATCTCAATGATTGTTCCCTGTGTCCTTTCTGGTTTGTCCCACCCTTGACCTTGTGCTGCTGCTCATGCATTTTCTGATCGATACTCAGCTGAGGACTCATGGCAGGGGTATGTCCTTTTCAGATTGCCAGAGCTTTCTATTCGTGTAGTTCTGTCCTCTTTGGCACTGCCTGTGAACTTTAGCCACCCTGGCGACTCTGCCATCTCAGTTTACATAGACTATCAGACTCCACCTGTATTATATCTCCTTGTACGACTCTCTGGAAACTGTCCAGACATTAATCTGGAACAGTCTCAAGGGCTCATCTTGTTTACTTCCCATCTATCTATGAGCACTGTTCTGTGCCTCCTAGTGTACAATGTTTGAAACTCAGTTTTTCATGTATTTATTATTTAGTTGTTTTAGGTGGGAGGATAAATCCAATCCATGTTATTTTATCTTGCTGAAAGTTTAAGTCTGCCAGAGCTTTTTAAAAGATTATGTCTGGTAACTCCAATAACTGAACCTCCTGGGGGTTCTCTTTTGCTGTTTCTCTTTTTCTTCTAGTTTTCAGTTCTTTCTTAATTTTTATTAAATGCTGGAGATCATCTGTGAAATGGTAGAATAATTTGATGGTGTTCTCTTCTTTAAGAGGGAACCTGCTCTTGTGTTTGCCAGGCAGTTGTGGTAGGAGTGGGCAACCTTTCTCTAATTGTGGGTTCATCTTATTTGAACCTGGTGTTCAGTAGTCTTGAGGGTTGACTTACTCAGGGTCACCCCTATCCCATTTAGAGATCCCAGCTGGAATTGTGGTGGCCCCCAGGGTCTCTTCCTTCGTGGTTCTGGAATTCCTGCTTTGTCTCCTCAGCTGTGGAAGAGATCCTGGAATTGTGATCAGTGGCTCAGCCTCCACTCTTCCCTCATCTGCTCGCCTTGCTACCTGTGCTCCCACACACTCTTCCAGGGCAGCGTGGTGGGATGTGTCCTGCCCATTCCGCCCCTTTGTTCCCCTTATTGCTAAGTTCTGTGTCTCTTGTGTCTTGTAGTTCTCCAGTGCTTCTGAATTCATGTTTGTGGATAGTCCCCCCTATTTGTATCTAGTTTTCCCTCCCCCCGGTGGGATAATTGGTCAACACCATAGTACTCCAGATTGTTAGTGGAAGCTGAAATCCAGATGTGCACAAATTTTAAAATTCTGCCCAAAGAATCTGCAGATACCAAACAACTCTGCTGCCCTCTCATTCTTGCTGTTTCTCCGTTATGTGGGGGCAGCAGCATTGTGGTTGCCTGGCTATCTGTAGCCAACTGCTTGTTTGCAGGCCTTGAGGTGTAGTGCAAGGTCAGGAGAAATGTGCTAACCAGACCCCACCAGGAACCCAAAAGGAAATAGGGGCTTGGGTCTGGACTTCTTGGTAGTAAGTAAATGATCTTCCAATCAGGTGTCTTGTCTGTAGGGCCACACATTAGCCTCTTCTACTGTATGATAGTTTCCAACATCATGAACATCTCCCAACACTGGCATTAGTGTGAAAGTAAACTCTGATCAGACTTAACTGTTTTTCCAGCGAGAGTCATAGCCCATGTCTCAGAAATTCTAGATCAGATTTTTCTGTTTCTGTTTGTTTAAAGAGAGGATTATACGTAGCTCTTTAATAACTAAATAAGTGGTGAGTGTAACTCTAGAGTCTAGTTTTTATTATGTTATCAGCTTGTGCAGCTGCCCACCTCTGGATAACCTTGGTGTCTGCCTTAGGGAAGTTCAGAGTGGGAGCAGGTAAGCAGGAGAGGAGGGAACACTCAAGTGCAAGCAGGAGGTACTGAATAGTATTTCTGAGGCCATCATTTACTTATTGGAAGGCACTTAACATGGGACTCATTCATTCATTTATTCTGAAACTCCTGGTGTGTTAGGTGATGGGAAAAAGATTTCAGAAACCTTACAGGCTACAGGAGGAGACTTCCGCAAGAAGGCAATTGTAGAAACATAAATACAGGGCAGAAAGCTTAAACTATTATCATTTCTTTAAGACTGTCTTAACCCACCTGATGGGATGAGGGAAAACAACCTAGAACAGCTGACTACTGAGTTAATGATATTAGCCAATGATACTTTCCAGGGGAGAGTGGAGGTAAGCACATCTCAGGAAGAGAGGGCATGTGAGAATATAAAAGGTGTACTGTGGAAGTCTGTCTTTCATCCACCTTATCACCCCTCCCAGTATGTGCACATGTACATTCACACGTAGGGTTATTAGTTTCTTTTGCATCCCTCTGCAGTCCCTCTATACATACACAAATGTAAATATAGACTCTTACTCCACACCTTATTTTTAATTCAAGAGAGTATATTTTATACATCTACACTGTGCTTTTTTTCCCATGTAAAGTTTTTTGGGGTGATTTCTAAATACACAGATAAATCTCCTGTCCTTTTTAAGCTCCTGAATATTTCCATCACATATGCTGTAGTTTAAGTGGTATTGTATTGATGGTCAGTTGGTGGCAGGCAGTGCTGCAGTGAATGACTTTGTAGATTACAGCCGTAAGCCAAAGGGTGTATGCGTTTGTAATTTTGACAGGTGGCACTTGGCTCTTTATTTTTAAATAATGTAATTTAGATTTGGCTTACCTATTCCTGACATTTTTATCATGCTCATGTTATTTTATAAATTAGGATAATTTATGATTTGTCTTTCCATTTGTTTATTTCTATATCCTTAAGCCTAACATACATATTCATAGGTATTTTGTAGTGTCTTCTATTCTTTCATCTAATTACTGTGTATATACAAATTTGTTTTCTGTATGTTAATTTTTGTTCTGTTATGCCATAAACTTTTTTTTATGTTTTATTGAGATGTAATTCACATACCATACAATTTACTCATTAAAATGTATTATTTAGTGGGTTTTATTTTATTCAGAGTTGTGAATAAATTACCAAAAATGATTTTAAAATAATTTTCATCTCCCCAAAAGAAATCCTGTGCTTAGTAGCGGTCATTCCCATTTCCTCCTATCCCTGTAGCCCTAGGTAACCAATAATGTATTTTCTACATCTGTTAGTTTGCCTGTTCTAAACATTTCATATGGAATCATACAATATGTAGCCTTTGTGACTGCCTTCTGTCACCTAGCATGATGTTTTCAAGATTCATTCATGCATATATCAGTACCTCACTCCTTTTAATGGCTGAATAATATTCCATTGTATGGATAAACTACCTTTTATTTATCTGTTCACTGATTGGTTGAGTTTTGGATTCTACCATGGAAAAAATTGTTCCCCTTTTTTGTCCCTAAAGAATAATGCTGCTATGAACATTTGTGTTCATGTTATTATCTGGGCATTTTCATTTCTCTCAGATACATACATAGGGGTGGAATTACTGGGTCATATGGTAAATGCTTTACCTTTTGAGTAACTGCCAGACTGCTTTCCAAAGTTTTGGTGTCATTTCTCACCAGCAGTGTATGAGGTCTCCAATTTCTCCACTCCTTACCAGCAGTTGTTAGTATTTGTCTTCTCGATTTAGCCATTTTAATGGGTTTGAATTTTTATTTGCATTTTTCTGATACTTCATGAAATTGAGAATGTGCATGTTTTATTGGCCATTTCTTTATCTTTCTTGGAGATAATATAAACTTTTGATGATGAAAAAGTAATGTGATGCATGGATAGGAGGAAGTGTAAAGTGATGATCTATTTCTTTCATGGTAGGGAGTAAACTTTAAAAGTAAAACATGCACACCACTCACTCCAAAGGACAGATCCAACAGACAGAAAATAAGTAAGGACACAGAGGCACTGAACAACACACTAGAACAGATGGACTTAACAGACATCTACAGAAACTCTACACCCAAATTCAGCAGGATACACATTCTTCTCAAGTGCACATGGAGAAGACCAGAATAGACCACATACTAGGCCACAAAAAGAGCCTCAGTAAGTTCAAAAAGATTGAAATTCTACCAACCAACTTCTCAGACCACAAAGGCATAAAACTAGAAATAAATTGTACAAAGAAAACAAAAAGGCTCACAAACACATGGAGGCTTAACAACATGCTCCTAAATAATCAATGGATCAATGACCAAATTAAAATAGAGATCAAGCAATGTATGGAGAATAATGACACCGACAGCATAAAGCCCCAACATCTGTGGGACGCAATGAAAGCAGTTCTAAGAGGAAAGTATATAGCAATCCAGGCCTATCTAAAGAAGGAAGAACATTCCCAAATGAATAGTCTAAAGTCACAATTATTGAGACTGGAAAAAGAAGAACAAATGAGGCCTAAAGTCAGCAGAAGGAGGAACATAATAAAGATCAGAGAAGAAATAAATAAAATTGAGAACAATAAAACAATAGAAAAAAATCAATGAAACCAAGAGCTGGTTCTTTGAAAAAATAAACAAAATAGATAAGCCCCTAGCCAGACTTATTAAGAGAAAAAGAGAATCTACACACATCAACAGAATCAGAAATGAGAAAGGAAAAATCACGATGGACCCCACAGAAATACAAAAAATTATTAGAGAATACTACAAAAATCTATATGCTAACAAGCTGCAAAACCTAGAAGAAATGGACAACTTCCTAGAAAAATACAACCTTCCAAGACTGACCAAGAAAGAAACAGAAAATCTAAACAGACCAATTATCAGCAAAGAGATTGAATCAGTAATCAAAACCTACCCAAGAACAAAACTCCTGGGCCAGATAGGTACACTGCTGAATTTTATCAGACATATAGAGAAGACATAATACCCATTCTCCTTAAAGTTTTCCAAAAAATAGAAGAGGAGGGAATGCTTCCAAACTCACTCTATCAAGCCAGCATCACTCTAATACCAAAACCAGGCAAAGACCCCACCAAAAAAGAAAACTACAGACCAATATCCCTGATGAACATAGATGCAAAAATACTCAACAAAATATTAGAAAACTGAATTCAAAAATACATCAAGAGGATCATACACCGTGATCAAGTGGGATTCATCTCAGGGATGCAAGGATGGTACATTATTCGAAAATCCATCAACATCGTCCACATCAACAAAAAGGACAGAAACCACACGATCATTTCCATAGATGCTAAAAAAGCATTCGACAAAATTCAACATCCATTCATGATAAAACTCAACAAAATGGGTATACAGGGCAAGTACCTCAACATAATAAGGGCCATATACGACAAACCCACAGCCAACATCATACTTAACAGCGAGAAGCTGAAAGCTTTTCCTCTAAGATCAGTAACAAGACAGGGATGCCCACTCTCCCCACTGTTATTCAACATAGTACTGGAGGTCCTAGCCACGGCAATCAGACAAAACAAAGAAATACAAGGCATCCAGATTGGTAAAGAGGAAGTCAAACTGTCACTGTTTGCAGATGACATGATATTGTATATAAAAAACCCTAAAGACTCCATTCCAAAACAACTAGAACTAATATCTGAATTCAGCAAAGTTGCAGGATACAAAATTAATACATAGAAATCTGTTGCTTTCCTATATACTAATGACGAATTAACAGAAAGAGAAATCAGGAAAACAATTCGATTTACAATTGCATTGAAAAGAATAAAATACCTAGGAATAAACCTAACCAAGGAAGTGAAAGACGTATGCCCTGAAAACTACAAGACACTCTTAAGAGAAATTAAAGAGGACACTAACAAATGGAAACTCATTCCATGCTCGGCTAGGAAGAATTAATATTGTCAAAACGGCCATCCTGCCTAAAGCAATCTACAGATTCAATGCAATGCCTATCAAAATACCAACAACATTCTTCAATGAACTGGAACAAATCGTTTTAAAATTTATATGGAATCACCAAAGACCCCAAATAGCCAAAGCAATCCTGAGAAAGAAGAATAAAGCAAGGGGCATTTCACTTCCCAACTTAAAGCTCTACTACAAAGCCACAGTAATCAAGACAATTTGGTACTGGTACAAGAACAGAGCCACAGACCAGTGTAATAGAATAGAGAGTCCAGATATTAACCCAAACATATACAGTCAATTAATGTATAATAAAGGAGCCATGGACATACAATGGGGAAATAACAGCCTCTTCAACAGCTGGTATTGGCAAAACTGGACAGCTACTTGCAAGAGAATGAAACCGGATCACTGTCTAACCCCATACACAAAAGTAAATTTGAAATGGATCAAAGACCTGAATGTAAGTCATGAAACCATAAAAGTCTTAGAAAAAAACAGGCAAAAATCTCTTGGGCATAAACATGAGTGACTTCTACATGAACATATTTCCCTGGGCAAGGGAAACAAAAGCAAAAATGAACAAGTGGGACTATATTAAGCTGAAAAGCTTCTGTACAGCAAAGGACACCATCAATAGAACAAAAAGGCATCCTACAGTATGGGAGAATATATTCATAAATGACAGATCCGATAAATGGTTGACATCCAAAATATATAAAGAGCTCACGCACCTCAACAAACAAAAAGCAAAGAATCCAATTAAGAAATGGTCAGAGGAGCTGAACAGACAGTTCTCCAAAGAAGAAATTCAGATGGCCAACAGACAATGAAAAGATGCTACACATCGCTAGTCATCAGAGAAATACAAATCAAAACCACAATGAGATATCACCTCACACCAGTAAGGATCGCCACCATCCAAAAGACAAACAACAGCAAATGTTGGTGAAGTTGTGGAGAAACAGGAAACCTCCTACACTGCTGGTGGGAATGTAAACTAGTTCAACCATTGTGGAAAGCAGTATGGAGGTTCCTCATACTTCATTTGACCCAGGAATTCCACTTCTAGGAATTTACCCTAAGAATGCAGCATCCCAGTTTGAAAAAGACATATGCACCCCTATGTTTATCGCAGCACTATTTACAATAGCCAAGAAATGGAAGCAACCTAAGTGTCCATCAGTAGATGAATGGATAAAGAAGATGTGGTACATATACACAATGGAATACTATTCAGCCATAAGAAGAAAGCAAATCCTACCATTTGCAGCAACATGGATGGAGTATATGATATGTGGAGTATAAGAACAAAGAAAAAACCGAGGGAACAAAACAACAACAGAATCACAGAACCCAAGAATGGACTAACAGTTATCAAAGGGAAAGGGACTGGGGAGGATGGGTGGAAAGGGAGGGATAAGAGGGGGGGAAAAGAAAAGGGGCATTATGATTAGCATGTATAATGTGGGGGGGGCATGGGGACGGATGTGCAACACAGAGAAGACAAGTAGTGATTCTACAGCATCTTACTACACTGATGGAGAGTGACTGTGAGGGGGTATGTGGGGGGGACTTGGTGAAGGGGGACCCTAGTAAACATAATGTTCCTCATGTAATTGTGGATTAATGATACCAAAATTAAAAAAAAAAGACTATGTTGCTACTCAAAACACTCTAATAAAGATTCAAATTAGACTTTTTTTTAAAAAAAAAAGTAAAACATGCACTCTATAAAGACTCAAATCTTTAGTGTTTTTTAGACTCTCTTAACCTTAAAAGAGTTTTTAAAAATCTCTTAGAAAAATTAAAGGTCTATAGTTCCATCATTTTTCATTTTTTTTTTGTTAAAGAAGCGTGTATAATTTAATCCATTTTGATGGTTCCTATTTATTTTTTTGTTAACATGAATGTGATGTAATGGTAGTTATACTGGGTGATAGAATTTTGATATTTTTTAAAGTGCTGAATTACTTAATAAACATGTTCATTTAAATGATAAGTTTAAGTTTTTTAGGAAAGTATAAGGAGGCATATAACTTATTTAGCTGTTAGTGACTCAGTTTTGTAATAAACATTTTCTTTTCCTAAGGTCAGATCGCACTGCAGTGGTCATGTTATTTTGAACATAATATTCTCACTTTTCTCTCTCCTTTATCTTTTTTCTTAGTACTTACTTTCCTTAGTGTTTTTCCATCCTCAGGTTCTAGGTTTTTACCTTCAGGTCTTATCTTCTTTTCTTATTAATAGATTTGGTTAGTTTGAATAGGCTGTATCCTTCCATTGCTGTTTGGACATGAATTCCTTCCCACCGAAGTTCATTTTGGTGTGATGTGTATTTTTGCAGTTGTGTTTTCCTTTATAGATTGAAACTTCCATTTGTTAATCAGTGTCTTGGTGCATTAAGTACATTTCCTTCCCCATTAACTTCACTGTTTTTAAGCCAAGCCTTACCTAATGCCAAGTGTTCTCAGTGCCCTTCATGTAATCTAGTCTGGTCCGCAAATCTTACAGCAGTCTTCTTCCTTTGGTGAGGTGGCAGGTCCCCTTGCCGGGAGCCTCAAATCCTAGTTACAGCTTCATCAGGAATTGTGACTTGGGGAAAACTTCAAAGTAACACGTTTCCCATTGCAGTTGAGTCTCATTATTCACAGTGGCTGTGTTCTATATAGTCACCTCAAACACTGAGTTAGCCAGTACTGAGCCATTGCTGCCAGAGGAAATGCAGCGTTAGGTTCCTGTGAATGCTTGGACATGACCTTTTTGTCAACCGATGAGTACATACGCTTGTTTTACGTGCAGTTCTTTTTAAAGATGGCTTATTTAGTTATATTGTCAGTTGATTACATTTACTTCATGGCCCACAGGACTGCATGTATCTCATACTTGAAGGAAACTTATCTAAGACGTCTTTTCTCTCTGAGGCACAGAACAGCCTTGCACTTAGTTCGGCACTGTGCTTAGGGGCCATTGTAAACATCAAAATCACCCACAGAAAGCACAGAAATGCAAAAACTGGCAGTAACTAGTGAAAAAGACACTTGTTTATGTTATGACAGGTAGATCAGAAGCTTAGAGTGGGAACTGCTGGGGTGACTATAGTTTTTGCTACTCTGAGGCACGTTTGTGAATGACTATGAAAGCACATCACTACAGAGAGTGTTTTTGGGGTTATACAGCTACATTTGAGGGAGCCGTGGGTTCGAAAATATGGAATCCGGGAATAATGGGGATCACCTGTAATTCCTGTTTCTTCTAAAATGTCGGAGTTTTAGAGATTCAGTCAAGATTTCTTCCTTGTTTTTTCTAAATCTGCAAATGTGGAGGTAGCAATTTGATTTCCTCACAGGTAAATAATTACACCTAGTCCCTTAGTATTAGCTAATCAACCCTCTGATTTCAGGGAATACTAATTAGATTCTTCCTGTCTCCTGGTATTTAGCAATAAGGGATTCTGGGTAGTTTAGAATGAAGTTGCTTATCAAAGCAGGGCTCTTACCCTAGGCCAGAATAATCCCAGCCTTTCTCAAGTCACTGAGCTGCTCAAAACAGAATGCTTGTTTTTGGGTGCTTATGAATAAGTACAATTTAATGGAAAAGTTTAAGGAAAAGCATCAGAATCTCAAAAGGCAAGTCCCTTTTGTTTATTAGCTTCTCCCAGAATATTAGAAACCTTAATTTCTTGGATTGCTTAGTTATACCAATAGAGATTTTATCTTGTCCACAGCATGTTACTTTTGCTTCTGTAAATGTTGACTGTTTAAACTTTTTTCCCCAAAAATGAATTGAAGCCTGCCATTATTTTCATTTTTGATCTCTAGGATTTGAGTTAACTTCCATTACTTTTCTAGGTTTTGGCGTTTAGAAATTTATTGCAGAATTTTTCTTTTTCTTGTATGGTAATTAGAGATCTGTGTCTTCCCTTTCCTTCTCCCTCCACCCCCTGTATGGTTGATTCATTTGTACATGAATCCTTAGACTTGCTTTTTTTTTCTTTTTTTTTTCTCCTTCCCTTCTTCATAGACTTTCCTCGCTGGCTACCTTCTTGTTTGAGAATTTTGTATCCTTCATACAAAGTTGAAGTATAAAATGCGTTTCTCAAGCCCTTTTATTTACCTTTTCTTCTTAAGTATTGTAATACTTAAACATACAAAACATGGTTAGGCACTCCATAAATAGTTTGTGTTACTTGAAATGTTTTGTTCATATTGAGTATTAGCTGTGCATTTTCAGTTTTATGAAATGAAAATGAAGTAAATAAAATTTGTTTTATAAATAGTGTTGCAGATTCTATTCTAGTTATTATACTAGAGTTATTAGTATACTCTAGTTATTATTCCTCTAGGAAGGAAAACACACCTTAGATCAAGATAGATTTTTATTACACAGCTTACTGAGGTGCAGTTGACATGTAGTAATCAGCATATATATATATATATATATATATGTATATAAAGTGAATAATGTGATATGTTTTGACCTGTAAGCACATCTTTGAAACCATCACCATGTCAAAAAATGAACATATCCGTCATTCCTCCAAATCTAATCCCTTCTACCTTGCCTCCCTCATTTCTCCCTCCTCTCCCCCATTCCCAGTGACCACTGTTCTGCTTTCTGTAACCATAGACTAGTTTACATTTAAAAAAATTTTTTAATTTTGATATCAGTGTACAATTACTTGAACAACATTATGGTTACTAGACTCCCCCCATTATCAAGTCCCCCACATAGACTAGTTTACATTTTGTAGAATTTTTTTATATACATGAAGCCATACAGTATGTACTTTTTTGGTCTAGCTTCTCTACTTAATTTGAAATTCATCCGTGTTGCTTATTTTCAATAGTTCATTCTTTTTGTTACCGTCATTCCATAATTTGGATATGTCTACATTTGTTTATCTGTTTACTTGTTTGTTGATAGACATATCTAGGTGATTTCCAGTATTTGGCTGTTACAAATAAAGCTGCATTTATGTACAGGTGTTTGTGTGGGATTAACTTTTACTTCTTTTGGGCAAATACCTACGAATAGAATTAGTCATATGTAGGTGTGTATTTAACTTTAAAAAACTGAAAAACTGTTTAGTAAAGAGATGGTCTCCTTTTACATTCCTACCAGATGTCTATGATCCACACTCCTAGGAACACTTGTCAGGGCAAATCTTCTCATTTTAGCCTGCCTTCTGGGTGTGTTGTATCTCACTGTGGTTTTCATTTGCTCTTCCCCAGTGACTGCTGATGTTGAGCACCTTTTCATGTGATTATTTGCCATCTGTATATCTTTGGTGAAGTATCTGTTCTATCTTTTACCCGTTTTGAAAATTAGGTTCTCTTATGTTGAGTTTTGGGAGTTCTTTATTGAAATCAGGTAGTACTATTCTTCTAGCTCTGTTTTTTTTTGGAGTGGTTTTGGCTTTCTAAACTTTTTGAATTTCCATCTGAATTTTAGAATCAGCTTGCCAGTTTCAAACTTGCTGGCATTTTGATTGGGATAGTGTTGACTCTGTAAACCAATCTGAGATCTAACAGCAATATTGAATCACCTGATGTATGAATGTTATATATCTCTTCACTTATTTAGGACTTCTTTAATTTCTTTCAGTGTTGCTTTGTAGATTTTAGTACACAAGTCCTGCACATTTTTTGGTCACATTTGCCCTTAGGTAATTTTAGTACTAAATGATTTTGTAAATGTTTTCTTTTTTAAATTTTAGTATCTGATTGATCATTGCTAGTATATAGAAATAGATACTTTTGTCTATTGATCTTTTTTTTTTTTTTTCCTGGATAATTATTTTTTATTGAAGGGTAGTTGACACACAGTATTACATTAGTTTCAGGTGTACAACACAGTGATTCAACATTTATATACATGATAATTCTAGGTACCAGCTAGTCTATTGATCTTTTATCCTACAACCTTGCTTAACTCACTTAGCAGTAGCATTTTTATAGATTCCATAGGGTTTTTACATAGATGATTGTGCCATTTGCAAGTAAAGATAGCTTTACTTCTGCCTTTCCAATTTTTAATTTTTCTTGTCTTATTGAACTGACTAGAACCCCCAGGATAATGTTAAATGGAAGTGGTGAGAGTGGACATTCTGCTTTTGTTTTGCATCTTAGGGGAAAAAGCTTGTGTTCCTTTACCGCTAAGCTTTTTGCAGATTTTTTTTTTTTTATTAAAATTGAGGAAGTTCTTTTTTGTTCTTAGCCTACTGAGAGGCTTTCATTTTTTTTAAAATTAGGAACACGTTGATTTTGTCAAATGCTTATTTTATATCTATTTAGATTACTTTCTTTTCTAAGAAAAAAATTTTTAATCTTCAACAAACCTTGAATTTCCTGGCACAAATATTATTGGGTCATTACTCTTCTAATATATTGCTGGAATTCATTTATTAAAATATTGTTAAATTTTGGATTTATGTTCTTGAGGGAAGTTGATGTGTAGTGCTCATGTACTAGTTTTGTCTGATTTTGGTATCAGGGTAATGTCTTCATAGAATGAGTTGGAAAGTGTCCTCTTGTTTTCAGTTTGTGGTGATTTTGTGTAGAATTGATAGTAGTTCTTCCTTAAATATTTCTTAATAATCACTGATGAACTCTTCTTGTTCTGAGATTTTCTTTATGGGAAGATTTTTATTGAACACGTCAGCATCAATAATGTTGTGCCGTCATCACTATCGTCCATCTCCATAGCTCTTTTCATCTTCTAATTTGCCTTCATTTTTGAAAGTTTTTGCTGTGTTGCTAGGTTGACAGGATTTTTCTTTTGGTACATTAGAGATTTTGCTCTGCTGTTGTTTCTCTTGGATTATTCACAACTAGAATTCTACAGACATTTTATCATTGTTTTTCTTTGTGAAATGTAATTATTTTTCATCTGACCACTTTTAAGATTTTCTCTTTATCATTTATTTTAAGCTCTTTGATTAAGATGTCCCTTCATTTAATTTTCTGTTCTTCACGGAGTTTTCATGTACTTGGGATTCACTGAGCTTTTGGTGTCTGTAGTTTATAGTTTTCATCAAATGTGGAAAATTTTCTGCCTGTCTCTTTTTTTGGTAACAGCTTGACATATAATTCACAGAATTCATCCATTTACAGTGCACATTTATTGGTTTTTGTATATTCACAGAGTTGTGTGTTTGTTTCCACAATCAATTTGAGAAAATTTTCATTGTCACCAAAAGTGGCATTTCCTCTCAACCAGCCAACCCTTGAGAGCCATTAATCTTTTTGTCTTAGTGGATTTTTGACTGTTGTGGACATTTCATATAAATAGAATCATATACTATGTAGTCACAGACTTCTTTCAGTTCAGCAGAATGTGTAAGGTTTGTCCATGTTGTAGCATGTACTCGTACTTCATATAATATTCTATCATATGAATATACCACATTTTATTTATCCATTAATCAGTTGATGGACATTTGGATTGTTTCCACTTCTTGACTCTTAAAAATAATTTTGCTATGAATACTTGTATTTAGGTTTCTGTGTTGACATATGTTTTCATTTCCTTTGGGATTATACCTCGGATGAATTAATTGCTAGCTCATGTGGTACCTCTGTGTTTATTTAACCTTTTTGAGGAACTACATAATATTTTCCCAAGAGGCTGTATCACTTTATCTTTCTACCAGCAGCATATGAATGTCTAATCATCTTTTTGTTATACTCATCCTAGTGGGTGTGAAGTAGTGTATAATTGTAGTTCTGACTTGCGTTTCCCTGATGGCTGATGGTATTGAGCATTTTTTAAATTGAAGCATCATTGATGTACAATCTTATATTAGTTTCAGGTGTACAACACAGTCATTCAGCAATTACCCATATTAAATCCCCACCCCCACTAGTGCAATTACTGTCTGTCAGCATAGGAAGATGTAACAGAATCATTGGCTATATTCTCCATGCTGTACTACCATCCCTGTAACCAATTTATATTATGATTGGGAATTTTTGTGCCCTTTTATCCTCCTCACCCTTCACCCCCAAGCCCCTCCCCAGTGGTAACCACCAGTCACTTCCCCATTGTCTATGAGTCTACTGTAATTTTGTTCATTTTGTTTTGTTTTTATATTCCACAAATAAGTGAAATCATATGGTATTTGTCTTTCTCTGCTGGGCTTATTTCACTTAGCATAATACCCTCTAGGTCCACTCATGTTTTCACAAATGGCAGGTTTTGTTTTTTATGGCTGAATAGCATTCCTTTGTGTATATGTACCACCTCTTTATCCATTCATCTATTGATGGACACTTTGGTTGCTTCCATATCTTGGCTATTTTAAGTAATGTGGCAATAAACAGGGGTGCATACATCTTTTTGAATCAGGGATTGTGTTTTCTTTGTGTAATAATTCCTTGAAGTGGAATTACTGGGTTGTATGGTATTTCTGTTATTAGTTTTTTGAGGAACCTCCATACTGCTTTCCACAGTGGCTTTACCAGATTACATTCCCACCAAAAGTGTAGGACAGTTCCCTTTGCTCTACATCCTCCCCAGCACCTCTTATTTCTTGTCCTTTGGATGGTGGCCATTCTGACTGATGAGGTGATGTCTCATTGTGGTTCTGATTTGCATTTCCCTGATGGTTAGTGATGTGGAACATCTTTTCGTGTGCTTGTTGCCCATCTGTATTTCTTCTTTGGAAAAATGTCTGTTCACAGCCTCTGCCCATTTTTTAATCAGGTCATTTGTGTTTTTGGTGTTGAGTCATATGAGTTCTTTATTTATTTTGGATTTTAACCCCTTATTGGATAGAATGTGTACGAATATGTTCTCCCATACTGTAGGATGCCTTTTTGTTCTGCTGATGGTGTCCATTGCTGTGCAGAAGCTTTTTAGTTTGACATAGTCCCACTTGTTTATTTTCTATTTTTGTTCCCTTGACTGAGAAGATGTGCCCAGGAAAATATTGCTCAAGCTTGTGTTCAAGAGATTATTGCCTATGTTTTCTTCTGAGAGTTTTATGATTTCCTGTCTTACATTCAGGTCTTTGATCCGAGTTTACTTTTGTGTAAGGAGTTAGACAGTAATCCAGTTTCATTTCCTTACATGTAGCTGTCCAGTTTTCCCAACACTATTTATTGTAGAGACTTATTTTTCCCACTGCATATTTATGACTCCTTTATTTTATATTAATTGACCATATGCATGGGTTTATATCTGGGCTTTCTTTCTATTCCATTGATCTATGGATCTGTCCTTGTGCTGGTACCATACTCTTGATTACTGTAGCTTTATAGTATAGGAAGTCAGGGAGCCCCATAATACCCCCAGCTTTGTTCTTCTTTCTCAGGATTGCTTTGGCTATTTGGGGTCTTTTGTAGTTCCATGTAAATTTTAGGATTTATATGCTCTAGTTCATTGAAAAATGCCGTTGTTATTTTTATAGAGATTGCATTGAATCTATAAATTGCTTTGAGCAGGATAGCCATTTTGACAATATTAATTCTTATCATGAGCATTGGATAGATTTCCATATATTTGTGTCTTCCTCGATTTCTTTCATCAGTGACTTACAGTTTTCAGAGTACAGGTCTTTTCACCTTGGTTAGGTTTATTCCTAGGTATTTTATTATTTTTGGTAGAATTTGTAAATGTAATTGTTTTCCTGATTTCTCTTCTTCTAGTTCATTGTTTGTATATAGGAACACAACAGACTTCTGTGTAATAATTCTGTATCCTGTAACTTCACTGAATCCAGTTCTAATAGTTTTTTGGTGGAGTCTTCAGGGTTTTCTATATGTAGTATCATGTCATCTGCAAATAGTGACAGTTTAACTTCTCCATTACCAGTTTGGATGCCTTTCATCTCTTTGTCTTGTCTGGTTGCCATAGCTAGGACTTCAATACTATATTGAATACAAGTGGTGAGAATGGACATCCTTGTCTTGTTCCTCATCTTAGAGGAAATCCTTTTAGCTTTTCATCATTGAGTATGATGTTAGCTGTGGGTTTGTCATATGACCCTTTATTATTTTGAGGTATGTACCTTCTGTGCCTATTTTGTTGAGAGTTTTTATCATTTATGAATGTTGAATTTTGTCAATGCCTTTTCAGCATCTGTTGAGATAATCTTGTAATTTTTCTTTTTGTTAATGTGGTGTATGGTGTTGATTGATACATGAATATTGTACCATTCTTGCATCCCTGGAATAAATCCCACTTGGTCATGATGGAAGTATTTTTTAATTTGGTTTGCTAATATTTTATTGCAGATTTTGCATCTTTGGTCATCAGGGATATTTGTCTATAATTTTCTCTTTTTTTGTAGTGTCTTTGTTTTGGGCAGTAGAGGGATGCTGGCCTCATAGAATGAGTTTGGAAATTTTCAAACCCCTTCTGCTTTTTGGGATACTTTAAGAAGGATGGGTACTAGCTCCTTAAATGTTTGGTTGAATTCAGTTGTGAAGCTGTCTGGTCCTGAACTTTTGCTTGTTGGGAATTTTTTGATTATCAGTTCAATTTCATTACTAATAATTGGTCTGTTCACATTTACTGTTTCTTCCTGGGTTAGTCTTGGAAGGTTGTATTTTTGTGTCCATTTCTTCTAGGTTGTCCAATTTATTGGCATATAATTTTTCATAGAATTCTCTAATGATTCTTTGTATTTCTGTGGTGTCTGTGGTAACTATTCCCTTTTCATTTCTGGTTTTGTCTATTTGTATACTCCTTTTTCTTGATAAGTTTGGATACAGGTTTATCCATTTTGTTTATTAGAGAACCAGCTCTTGGCTTTGTTTTGGTTTTTTTTCTATTGTTTTATTATTTTCTGTTTATGTCCCCCCTTCTACCGACTTTGGTTTTCATTTGTTCTTTTTCTAGTTTAATTGTGTTAGACTGTTTATTTGGGATTGTTCTAGTTTCTTGAGGTAGGCCTGCATTGCTGTGTATTTCCCTCTTATAACCACTTTTGTGGTGTCCCACAAATTTTGGACTGTATTTTTGTTTTCATTTGCCCCCTTGATTTCTGTTTTGATTTGTTCATTGACCCATTGATTATTTTAGAAGCATGTTGTTAAACATCCGTGTGTTTGTAGGCTTTTTTGTTCTCTTTAATTTGTTTCTAGTTTCATATCATTGTGGTCTGAGAAGTTGCTTGATACAATTTCAATCTTTTTTAATTTATTGAGGCTCTTTTTGTGTCCTAGTATGTGATCTATTCTGGAGAATGTTCGATGTACACTTGAGAAGAATGTGTATCCTGCTGCTTGAGTTTCTTGTAGGCAGCATATAGATGGGTCCTGTTTGTTTATCTATCCTGCCATTCTGTCTTTTGATTGGTGCATTCTGCCCATTTACATTTAAGGTAATTAAAAGGTATGTACTTGTTGCCATTTCATCAATTGTTTTCTGTTTTTGTAGTTCCTCTCTGTTCCTTTCTTCCTCTCTTATACTCTTCTCTTTTTATTTGATGATTTTCTTTAGTGTTGTGATTGGATGTCTTTTTTGTGTGTGTGTGTATGTGTGTGTATCTATTACAGGCTTTAGGTTGTGGTTACCATAAGGTTCATTGATAGCTTTCTAACTATATAAAAGTCTATATTAAGTTGATGATTGCTCTATTTCAAATACAATTTAAAAGTACTTCTCTTTTATTCTTCCTCCTCCACTCTATATGTATATTTGAAGTCATAATCTGCATTTTTTTGTGTACCCCTGACTGACTTTGTGTATAGTTTTACTACTTTTGTATTGTTTTAAATTCGTACTTGCTTGGTAAGTAATTGGTACTGCCTTTACTGTGGGTTTATTTTCACTGGTGAAAACTATTTAGGCTTAAGAACATTTCCATCTACAGCAGTCCCTTTCAACATACTCTGTAATGCTGGTTTTTGTGGTGCTAAAGTCCTTCAGCCTTCATTTATCTGGGAAATGTTTAATCTCTCCTTTAAATTTGAATGATATTCTTGCCTCATAGAGGATTCTTGGTTGAAATTCCTTCTGTTTTAATACATTAAATATTTCGTGCCACTCCCTTCTGGCCTGTAAAGTTTTTGCTGAGAATGAGAAGTCTGCTGATAGCCTGATGGGGTTTCCCTTAGAAGTAATCTTTTTTCTCTGGATGCTTTCAGTACTCTGTCCTTATCCTTAATCTTTGTTATTTTAATTATCATGTCTTGGTGTTGTCTTCCTGGGGTTCCTTTTGTTAGAGACTCTCTGTGCTCCCATGACCCGAGTGTCTTATTTCCTGCCCCACATTGGGGAAGTTTTCAAGAATTATTTCCTCAAAGAGACTTTCTATCCTTTTGTCTCTCTCTTCTCCTTCTGGTACCCCTATTATGCAAATACTGTTTCATTTGGATTGGTCACACAGTTGTCCTACCATTCTTTAATTCCTTGAGATCCTTTTTTTTCTCTGTTCCTCAGCTTTGTTGTTTCCCTGTTCTCTAATTTCCTTCTCGTTGATTGTCTCCTCTACTTGCAGCAATCTATTATTCATTCCCTCCATTGTGTGTTTCATTTCAGTTACTGTATTCTTCAGCTCTTGTATCTCTTTGTTGAAGTCCTCCCTGAGATCTTCAATTATTTTCTGCAGATCAGTGAGCATATTTATGACTGTTACTTTGAAATCTTTATCAAGAAGATTGGTGATCTCTGTTTCATTTAGCTTTCTTTCTGGTGTCTTATCCTGGGGTCTTATTTGGAACATATTCCTCAACCACTTCATTTTGTTAGGGTTTCTATGTTTCTTCCTTTGTATTAGAATGGGTCTGCTATTCTTCCTGTTCTAGATAGTAATGGCTTTCTGAAGGTGTTCTGTGGTGCCCAGGTCAAGACTTTTTACTGTCCAGTGCCTGGTTCTCTTTTGTGGTGGAGCCCCAGTTGCTGTTGGTAGACAATGGGTGGGGCTGCCTTTCTGTCTCTCTGCCAGCAGTGGTCTGTCTCAATCTGTCTTGGATGGAAGTTAGCCTCTGCCTGCCTTGCAGCAATGGTGGTGCTGCTGGGTGAACCAGTAGGTCTCTTACAGTGGCTGGATGCCTGGGTGCGCAGTTGCATGGCAGCACTGTGGAGGAAGGCCACCCGGCACGTGGCTGGACCACCGGCGAGTAGAAAGGAGTGCTTGGAGCTCGTTCCTGCAGTGGCCTCTCTAGTTGGGCTGTGAAAGGGCGGAGAAAGCTCTGAATGCCTCCCTCTGCCTCTCAGGCAGCAAAGTCTGAATGCTGCTGGGCTTGACAGGTGGGCAGGTACACAGGAACGTGCTTTGGTGCTGAGCCACCAGTGAGAGGGTGGGGCTTTTGGGGCTCCCGTGACTGCCTACCTGCTTGGCCAAGGGAGGGCTGGGGAAGTGTCCTTCACCTGCTCTTCTCCTGCAGATAGCTCCATGCAGCCTACTCTGTCTGGCGCCCCTCCCACTGCTGGCCAGTCTTTTAAACTGCCACTCTTCTTTGCATCTAAGCAGCCCTGCTGGAGCATTTGTGTTTGCCACAAGTGGCAGGAATCTCACCATCCCTGAGTGCTTCAACTCGCCCTTGTGTCCAATCCCAATAATCACCAGAACCCAGTGCGCTGTGGGCTTGTGTTCCCAGGACAGATTTCCAGGGCCAGGTGTGCAGAGTTCCTGGGCGCCTCTCCCCTCTCAGTTCTGTTCTTCCTCCTGCCTCTGGGCTGGGATCGGGGAGGGCTTGGGTCCCACTTGATTGTGGTTCTGCCATTTTACCATTTTCTGTGTGGTCTTCTTCACCAGGTGGTCTGTTCTGCAGTCTTCAAGTCATTTTCAGGATTAGTTGTATTTTCTGTAGTTGCTTCTTTGGTGTGTGTGTGTGAGATTTCCACCTTGCCTTCCTACTCCACCATCTTTATTCCCCCACTCCTCGATATTGAGCATCTTTTCATGTACACATTGGCCACTTGTGTATCTTCTTTGAAGGTGTGTCTGTTTGATCTTTGCCCATTTTTAAATAGAGTTATTTTGTCTTTTTCTTGCTGAATTGTACACATTTTTTACGTATTCTGGATAAAAATGTCTTATCAGATTTATATCTGCAAATATTTTCCATTCTGTTAAAATCTTTTCACTTTATTGATGGTGTCCTTTGAGGCACAAAAGGTTTTATTTTTTATGAAGTACAATTTGATATTTCTTTTGTTGCTTTTGCTGTTAGTGTCATATCTAACAAACCATTGCCTACCCCTGGCTCACAAGGATTTATGCCTGTTTTCTTCCAAGAATTTTCGAGCTAATTTTTGTATATGGTATGAGGTAAAGGTCCAACTTCATTTTTTTTTTTGCATGAGGATCTCCAGTCCTCTTGCTTTTATTTCCTAAGATAAATTTTTTTCTGTGCCTAAGCCTACCTTGTTTTGGGGACTTCAGTTACATTTTTATTAGGCTGTTTAAAGTCCAAGAATTTATTGATGTAATATTTTCCTGGTATGTTTTCTCTCCGTTTCATTATAGATAGTTTCTATTGGTATATCTTCATTTTAGACATGGTGTGACCATGTAACTTTTAATGTCTACTAATTTATCATTATGTCTTCTGGCTGTTCTGATTGATTGATTTTCCCCCCTTCATTATGGATATGCATTTTTTTATTGGGTACCACATATTGTGACTTTTACCTTTTTGGATGGATGATACACATTTTTGTTCTCATAACTAGTATTGAACTTTGTTTTGGGATACAGTTAGAAACAGTTTTATTCTTTCAGGGATTACTCTTAAACTCTCTTAGGTGAGACCAGAGCAACCTTTAGTCTAGGGCCTAATTTGTACCCCTAATAAGGCCAGTACCTGGTGAATTAACAAGATTTTCCCCTGCCAGTTGGAACACCAGCTAGCCTCTGTTCTGTGTGAACCTGCCCGTTGTTGCCTCTACTCCTTTTGGGTGTTTTTCTCCACTGGCCCAGACAGTTTCTCACATACATATGCTGATCAATACTCAGTTGAAACTTGAGGGGGACAGTCTTCAGGTCACCAGACTTACCTCTCTGTCCATCTCTCTCCTCCCTGATGCTCTGTCTTTGTAAATTCTAGACATCTTAGCTTCTCTGGACCTTTGCTCTGTCTCTTGAGCTTGGGGAGATCACTGCTTCCCCTGGGACCCCTTTTGTGCTGCTGTCTAGAAATAGGCTGAGACAGTTGTAGGGCCTACCTTGTCAGTCTCATGTCCCTCAGGAATCACTCTCCTGCACTGATTGGTGTCCGATCTCTTGAAATTCTTGTTTCATGTATATTGTCTGCTTTTGTAGTTGTTTGGAAGGGATAGTAAATTTGGTCCCTGTTATTCCATCTTGATTAGAAGTGGAAGTCTCAAGATTGAGAACTAATTTTCTATTGACTGAAAAAGGACACTGGTATATTTCCATTATATCTGTTTCATTTTTCTCTCAGACTCGATCCTGGGCCATGAAAGAGCTTACAGGGAAAGTCCTTAGAGGGATTGTAGAAACAACTGGCATCTTATCAAGAAGTGCCAAAGTACAGATTTAATATTGCATTGAAAAAAATTATTCTGTTCTTATTCAGTGACTTCTGTGTCTACTGCTATTTGAAAATACAGTTATGATTTAGTATCTGAAGCAAATAATTTTGGTTGTAATTGCTAGTACAGCTTTTGTTTAGTTACATGAATGTTGATGAACTCATCACTTGGGTACTCTGGTCTTAAAACTTTGCTAAGATGAGAATATCTTACTTAACTTCTAGGCATAATTCTTGTTTTCTGGAATATAGATATGAATAGCCTCTGAGACACTGGATTTGACTTTTTTTTCCTTAAGTCCAAATCAATTATGTTGAAATACTGGAGTTACCATTACTATCAACTATTCATATTTTTTCTTTCATGTCATAGGTGAGGCTACTTTAAAGGGTAAAGTCTTAAATACTATGTTCTTTAAAATAACAACACAATCTAAACATCGGATATTTTTTAGTCTGCTAAGTAGAGAGTTTATAATTTACCATAGCAATGGATTGTCAACCCCTTCCTCACAATTTTTGTATGATAAAAACATCTAAATGTTATTTAACCCTGGGACCAAATTATATAGGACACTGTATATAGAACATTATATAACCCTTGCCTCGTACTTTCTTCTCTTACAGGAAAAGTCAGAAGCCTAAGCTCATCTTTGTGGTCACTGACTCACTTGACAGCTTTGCATCTGAGTGACAACTACCTGTCCCGCATCCCTTCAGACATTGCCAAGCTTCACAATCTGGTGTATCTGGACTTGTCCTCTAATAAAATCCGGAGTTTACCGGCAGAACTCGGAAACATGGTATCACTCAGGTGTGCAAATTCAGCTTAGTATGTAACTGTATGCCCCCTAAGACAGAAGAGAGCATTCATTTTGTTAGGAAACAACATTATCAATTTAATGGTATTTAAACAAAAGCAAACATAATTATATCCTTTATGTAAAGTTTCCTGGGAAAATAGATTGTCAACTAATAAATAATTAAGTAGATCCATTGCCTAAAATTTGTTTTATTGCTATGCTTTGTATAATATACTTTATTCTTGAACCAAACCTTTTGGACAAAGTTGGGGTAAATGATTAGAAGGACCTTGTGTTATCCCATATACCCACTAAGTTGTGCTTTTTCCTCACTAGATTCTGGGGTACCATATTATACTTTATACAGAATCCAGAAAATTAGTGAAACTTTTTTGGCCATCCCAGGGCTTAATATGTATGACAGTAGTAAAACCTGGGCTTGAAAGAAGCTAAAATTAGTCATTGAATTTGGGGAACTAAAGTGTGAACTATATAGGAGGTAGATAGGACGTGGAGCTACACAGAGTACAAATTAGAGTCAGATTTACCATTTACAAGTTGTGTGATTTTGGACAAGCTTCTTAAAGTTCACTGAGCATTTCCTCATCTGTAAAGTTGCTATAATATCTACCCAACCAAGGCTGAGATTAGAGATATTTGAGATGAAAAAAACTGGTTCCCTGCCTGGCACGCATTGTATTTAGTAGATGGTAATTGGTATTTCTTTTATTGCCTCTGTTTTATGAGGTAGGTGAGGTCTTCCCAAGTTGAAAGCCAATTTCCAGCTATCAAGTTAATCCCCATGGAAGATCTTGCCCTATTTCATGTGACCTGCCTTTTCTGTGACTCCACTGGCTTTTCTGCTGCTTTCTGCCATTTGTTTCATAGTAAAAAGGAGTAAGAATCTTGTAAGAATCTCTTTATCTTTGCTGCTTCCAGTCCAGCCTTTTTGACAGTTTTTTAGGCTTAATTATTGAATATATATTATGATCTTTTTTTAATCTCCTGAGCCAAATTTACATAAAGGACCCCCTTTCCCATGTGCTATGTTTGGAGCTCAATGGGAACCAGTTATCCAGAGCTAGTTTTCCTTATTCGCTTAGTAGTAAACCAAGGTTCATTTAAATTCTAAGAACTAAGGATTATAGAAACAGTTCTCATTCAAGTAAAACTTACTGTAGGAAATTACCATTATTTCAATGTTGGGGTTTTTTTCCTACTGAAGAATCCTTTGATAATTATATTAGAGTTATCTATACAAAACAAATCATTAAAATAATCATTAGTAGTTAATGTGTCTGCTGTTTCTAAAATGAAAACTTAATAAATTTGGAGAAATACTAATCATAAACTTAATTGTGCAGCTGTCATAAGCACTTTTATTGGCACTACATGATCATCTTAATTCTCTTATAGCGCTTCACTTTAGGCTTGTTTTTTTATTCTACCCTAAACATATGTATTGGACGCCCCCATGTGATGAACCAGTGCAGGGTAGTCTGTGGGTGGCCAGTTTACACACTGTCACCAGCATGAAGTGAGATACACAACATGTGAAGGTGAATCTGTTGAATCTGTTTGTATTTACTGAATCCAATACTCTTTAAAAATTGGGCTTGTATTTTGTTGGTCTTTTTCTCATTTCATTTTTCTAGTAATCCATTTTTTTCCCTGTATTTTACAAATGTCTTTGGCAGTTTGGGTTTTTTTTGTTGTGTTTTGTTTTTCACCACATACTATTTGAACTATTTGAGAAACATTGTACTAGACATTGGAATAAGACACAAAATTTTGTCATTCTTAGGAGATTATATTCCTAGAAATTATATTGTTGATTTTAGCTGCTAGGTAAAGGTTAATATATCTTCTAACTTTGTGGAATTTTTATATCCACAGGGAACTCCATTTAAATAACAACCTGTTACGAGTTCTACCTTTTGAGCTGGGAAAACTGTTTCAGTTGCAGACTTTAGGCCTGAAAGGTATAAGTGATTCCCCATATTTGTGCCTCTTACTTACGCTTTGTATGTATGTCTTTGAGTCTGAAGAAGCCAGGAGAGAGGATCCTTTTGCTAGGGATATGCAGGCTCACTCACCCAACTTGGTGAGTTTTTAGATTTATCCCAGTGGTTCTCTCTCCTGTCCACCTGTAGACTGTCTTCTATCCATATACTGACTACCAGAATTAACAAATGATTTTTGGTCAGTTTTTTAATGCAAAAGGAATATAGAGCATCACAATATTAAGACCCTTTTCTGTTCCCCTTCCATTCCCTTTTCTATTAGAGGCAGCTACTGTTGTACATCCTTCTGGTTCAAGGTTTTGTAATCTTACAGTGTATATTTTAGAATATACAAGAATACAAATTATCTGTACAAAATAAATATACAGAATACAAACCTTAGTCTGTATTCACAAGGAGTTTTCTAAGAACTCACAAACTTTAAGTTAGGGTTATCAGTCACAAATTTCCATACTGAGTGAATGTGTATAAAAGCCTCTGAAAGTAGGTGCTTGGGGAGGGGTAGGCAATGTTTGTGGCACCTCTGTTTTGATGATGCCTTGCTCTTCCATTTAATAAAGATCCTTCACTGTTTAACATCTAGACTTCTCTGTTTATTTCTTGGAAGTGTAAGTTCACAGAGATGTTTATTGCAGATATCCTGTTGGATATTGTTACATATCTGTCTGTAATAGTCTTTTCACTGATTTCACTTTTTTTGACAAATCCTGTATTGTTTTTGTTCTGAGCTTTGCAACTTAGAGCTACTTATTAAGGTGCATCGTCCTTACTTTCAGAAAATCTTTATCATTCATTTCTCAGGGCACCTATTGATTATTTGGAAGAGAGAAAATGTATCAGTTAAAAAAAATCATATCTATTGACTACATCATCCATTCATACAAAGCCAGAATATTTCTGCCTCATGAATCAGTTGATACTATTTTCTTTAAAGTTGATTGCATAGATCTAGTGTGCTTTAGTTTTTCTTCACATTTTTCCATGTTCTTCAAAATTGTTCTATAGTGAAAGGTAGGACTATAGCCTTAGATGTGCACTTTTTAAATATCTTATTTTGAAATAGTCACATAAACCTGTAAGAAACAATGCAGAACAGATCACATGCCCTTTTATGTAATTTCTTTCCATATGCATTATAGAATAATCTTGTCTACAGTTACAAAAAGTATTGCTGAGATTTTGATAGGAATTGTATTAAACCTGTATATCAAATTGGGGAGGATTGCCTTCAGTCTTGTAATCCATGAATGTGCCAAATTGGGGAGGATTGCCTTCAGTCTTGTAATCCATGAATGTGCTATGTCTGTCCATATATTTAGATGTTTTTTGATCTTTTTCATCAGTGTTGTGTAGTTTTTGGTGTATATGTCCTGGAAGTGTTTTGTTAGATTCATACCTGTCTTTTACTTTTTGTGTGATTGTAGTGTATTTTAAATTTTGCTGTTCCGTGTGTTCTTTCCTAGTGTATAGAAATACAAGGGATTTTTCTATTTTTATCTTGTATCCTTCTGCCTTGCTGAACTCCTAGTTCTAAGAGTTGGGTTTTTGGTAAATTTTGGGGAAATTTTTAGGTCAAAAAATTATGTCATCTGCAAATAGGGACAATTTTATTTCTCCCTTTCCAATATGTATGTTTTTTATTTCCTTTTCTCAGTTAATTGCCTGACTAGAACTTCCAGCACTGTGTTGAAAAAGTTGTGAGAACCAATAGCCCTCCTGTGTTGAAAAAGAGTTGTGAGAACCAATGTAATATTCCTCCTTCCCAATCTTAGAAAGTATTTTGTGTTCTGTTAAGTGTATTAATTGTCTTACTATTAAGTGTAATGTTAGCAGTAAGTATTTTGTAGATGCTCTTTATCAGCTTGAGGAAGTTTCCCTCTGAGGAGAGAAACTTCCCTCTTTTTCTGAGTTTTTAATCATGAATGGGTATTTAATTTTGTGAAATACTTATTCTGCATCATTTGATATGATCATGTAATTTTTCTTATTTAGCCTGTTAATTGATTTTTGAATGTTGAACCAGCCTTGCATTCCTGGAATAATACCAACTTGGTCATGGTTATAATTCTTTGTATTGATTTCTGACTTCTGTATGATAATATTTTCTTAAAGATTTTTGACTGAATTCATGAGGCATATTTATCTGTAGTTTGTTTTTTGTTTGTTTTTTCACATTTACCTTGATTGGTGTCAAGGTAGTATTTGCTTTATGAAATGAATTTGAAAGTGTTGCCTCATCATCTGTTTTCTAGAAGAGATTGGAGTTGATTTTTTAAATGGTAGACCTTTCCAGTGAAACAGTCTGGCCTGGATATTTTCTGTTGGTTTCAAAATTATGAATTCATTTCCTTTAATAGGTATAGGGCTATTCAAATTGCCTCCTGGGTGAATTGTGACAGTTTGTGTTTTTCCAGGGAAGTGACCCATTGGTTGTTAAATTTATGTGTATAGAGTTAGTTGTTCATAGTACAGTTGACCCTTGAACAAAACAGGTTTGAACTGTGTGGGTCCACTTATACACAGAATTTTTCAGTATATATATATTGTAAAGTTTTTGTGAGATTTATGACAATTTGAAAAAACATTTTCTTTTCTCTAGCTTATTACTTTATTTTAAGAATACAGTATACAATACATATAATATAACAAAATATGTGTTAATTGTAGTAAGGCTTCATCAACAGTAGGCTATTAATAGTTAAGTTTTGGGGGAATCAAAAGTTATACACAGATTTTTGATGGTGAGGGGTGTCGGTACTTCTAACCCCATGTTGTTCAAAGTGCATACCCTTTTGATTACTATAAGGTCTGTAGTAATAACCTTTCATTTTTTATATTGGTTATTATTTTTTTTTTTTGCCAGCCAGTCTTGGTAAGGATTTGTCTGTTTTATTGAAACAACTTTTTAAAAAAATTCCTCTATTTTTCTGTTTTCATTTTCATTGATTTCTGCTCTTCAGCATTTCCGTCCTTTTTGCTTCACGTTTATTTTGCTCTTTTTCTCTAGGTTCTTAGGCTGGGATCTTAGATTACTGAGTTAAAACTTCTTTTAATGCATGCATTTAGTGCTATAAATTTCCCTCTTGGCCCTGCTTTAGCTGTGTCCAGCCGCAAATTTTGATGTATTTTCATTTCCACTAGTTCAGTGCATTTTAAATTTTCCCTTAAGACTTCTGTTTTGACTTCTGTTTGACATGGATTATTTAGAATTTTCCAGTGTTTGCAGATTTTCCCATTGTTTTCAGTTACTGATTTTTAGTGTGATTCCATTGTGGTTGAAGAATATATTCTATATGATTTCAATTTTCTAAATTTTTGAAATTTGGTTTATGACCCAGGATATGGTCTATCCTAGTATATATCCTTTGGGCACTGGACAAGAGTATGTATTCTATTGGTAGAATGTTCTCTAAATATTGATTAGATCCCATATATTAATCTACTATCTATAAGCTGGATAGTATTATGGAGATTTTTGTCTAGTCAGCTGTTGAGAGAGAGAGGTGTTATCTCTAACTATAATTGTAGATTTCTCTGTTTTCCTTTCAGTTTTGTCAGTTTTTGCTTAAAGTATTTTGTATTGTTCAGTGAATACACGTTTAGAATTGCTATGTCTTCTTGGGACACTGACCCTTTATCATTACGTAATGTCACTCTCTGGTACAATTTTATATAACTCTAAATCTACTTTATCTGATATTAGTATAGCCACTCCTGCTTTCCTTTGATTAATGTTCCTGTGATTTGTATCTTTTTCCATCCTTTTCCTTTCAACTTGCTTGTCTTTAAAGTGAGTTTCTTGTGAACAGCATGTTGTTGGGTAATGTTTTTAAATCTACTCTGCCAGCATCTGTCTTTTAATCAGTGTATTTAGACCATTTACACTTAATGCAGTTATTGGTATGTTAGGGCTATATCTGCCACTTTATTTTTTGTTTTCTCTATGTTCTTCCAGTATTTTTTTTTTCCTGGCTTCCTATGTTACTTGAACATCTTTTTGCTTGAACATTTTTCTACATTTACATTTTGATTTGTCTGTAGTGTGTTTGAATTATCTCTTTGTACATTCTTTTTAGTGGTTGCTCTAGATATTACATTTTATATATATCATTTACTACAGTTTACAGGTGTTCTCATTTTACCAATTTCGATAAAGAACAAAAATACCCTCTTTATGACCTTTTAATTTTCCTTCTATTTATGATAGAATTGTCTTAAGTATTTTCTCTACAAACATTGAGAACCAAATCAATGTTAAAAAATTTTTAACTGCCAAATACGATTTAGAAAACTTAAGAGAAGGAAAGCCATTATGTTTGTCACCCCCACCCCCAGCCTTTTTTTTAACCATACTCTTTTTTTTCTTCCTTCTTAGTGTTCCTTGATTCCTTCTTTTATTTTTCCTTTCTATTTAGGGAACTTGCATTAGTGGTTCTTTTAGGGTAGGCCTGCTGGCAACAAATTCTCTTAGTTTTCTGTCATTTGAGAATGTCTTTATTTCTCCTTTACTGCAAGGGATATTTTCACTGGGTATAGGATTCTGAGTTGACTGTTGTTTTCTTTTCACACTTGAAAAATACTGCCCCAAGTCCTTTTGGCTCCCATGCTTTGTGCTGAAAAATCCACTGTTAATTCTAAGTGTTTTTTCTCTACAGGTAAGATAGCATTTTTCTCTGGCCTCCTTCAAGATTTTTTTCTTTGTCTTTAGTTTTCCAAAGTTTAATTATGATGTAGTATGGTGTGGATTCCTTTGGGTTTGTCCTGTTTGGGTTTTATCAGCCTCTTGAATCTGTTGGTTGGTTTCTTGCCAGGTTTGAAGAGATTTCACCATTATTTCTTTGAGTACTTTTTCTGTCTTGTGCTCTTTGTCCTCTGACTTCCACGACTCTGAGAACGAACATTAAATTTGTTTTTGTTGTGCTCCCACAGGTCTCTGTGGCTCTGTTCTTTTTCATTTCTTCAATTTGTTTCCTTTCTGTTGTTCAGATGGCATAATTCCTATTGTTCTTTATCTTCCATATTTTTTAATGTTGCGTTTATTTGCCAAAATGTTTTCTTTGCTGAGTCTTTTTTTTTTTTTCCATTTTTATCAAGTGTGCTTGTAATTTCTCATTGCAGTGTTTTTCTATCATGCCTGCTGTATTTTGGTCAGCTCATTCTGTTTTTGTCATCACATTGTGGGAATCTATTATCTTTCTCTTTTTCATTCACTTTGAAATCTTCCTGGTTTTTGGTATTACAAGTGATACCCAGTTGAAACTGGATGTACTCATATTATGAAACTCTGGATCTTACTTAAACCTATTTCTTTTTGCTGGCTTTCTCTAACATTGCTCTGGCAGGAAAGAGGGGGGCAACATTTGATGAGTGCCAATGGAGGTAGAGTTGAGATTCCCTTCAGCCTCTGTTGACACCTGAGGGTCAGCAGGGTGGAGATGGCAGTTATGACTCTGTGGTCTCCCCAGTCACTGCAGTGGGGTGACCTCATAACTTCAAGGAGTTGATAGAGTCTTGAGTCTCCTCTGCTTTCTCTGATATCATCTCAATAAGGAAGGTGGAGAGGCACCTCATTACTCTAGGTCAAGGTGGAAGTCCAGGCTCCTGTTGGTTGTCCCTACTGATACCACAGGATGAAGTAGGAAAAGCTTATTACTGCCTGGAAGAGATTAAAGACCCACCTACCTACTTGGCCTTCTTGGATCTGCTCCATTAGGGGTTTGGGGCACCTCCTTACTTCTTCATATGGGTGGAGGTCTGGGCCCTCTCATTGGCCTTTGCTGGCATCGGTGGAGATGGCACCATATGTTCATTTGGTGTTCAGCTGGAGGAGAGCTGCTGTTATCTAAAGGTTTGTCTTATTAGGACGCCCTTTCCTGGTCATTTGTCTTTTGTTGGGAGTTTTTCCTTCTGCATCCATTATTGCCATGTTGCTGGCTTTGAAGAAGCTCCATGTCTGGAATGTATGAGGTTAAAAAGGTAAACCCAAGGAATTTACCACTGTGTCATTCCTTAGGTTCTGTTGTCTTTAGCCATTCTGCCGTCTCAACATGTTTCAGATTCTTACCTTTGTCCACACATAATATACAGGGATTTTACTTGTGCTCTGCAGGAGGAATAGGGGAAATGTGTCTACTTCATGTTTTCAGCAGCAACTCCTCTTGTTTACTTTTTGTTCCTTATTTCTGAGGACTTGGTATCATGTCTTAATCCCAGAATTGTGGTGGTGTGAATCGTTGTTAGCTTTTCCCTCTGTATATTGTCTTTCCAGGCAATGAAGAGCTGACTAATTTTAAATTGAAAGGAATCCCAAAAAGCAAGCAGATATTGGGGGAAATATACCGTTGGCTTCAGTTGCATTTATTAGAGAATCATAAATGATGTTTGTGTTTGGGGATGGCTTTTAATCTCTAAGGAAAGATCTTAGAAGGAAGGATTATATAGATATAAGTAGTTAGTGGTTGCCTCTAAGTATTTTTTGCACTAGAATGTAATAAAAAGACAGCTTTCGTGTGAGTCTGGTTAGAGTGGGCTGCTTACCTAGCACTGAGCAGGTTTAGTTGACTTCATTTTCTAAGACACATTAACAACAGGCCCTGTAACTTTATGAATGTACCTCTCCAAGGACTGACTAAATGAGGGTGTTGGTAGCCGTAAGCACTGTATACATGTGAGGTAATGATGTTGTGATGTGTCTTCCTGCGAAGACGTACTTTGCACTTGCAGGAGCACTTTTTTTTACCTTTATAATTCTTAGATTCCTGTAGTCTTAAAATTAAGAGATCTTAAAGGTCCACTAACCTTGCCATTCTTCCCACCCATGTAATCCAGCTTTTACGAAGGCTGCTCTGCTGCTTCACGGGCAGTGCCTTTCATCTTAGGTAGCTCTAATGTTTGCAGTCTTTCTGCTCAGAGCCGGGTTTCCTGTTAGAGCCTGCCATTTGAGTCTAGTCTTTAATAAGGAATAGGGAAAAACCACCCTTTTCCCTGGGCTGTGATCATTCTTATAGTCTGTATCCTTTGATTTCTTGTCATTTGGCATGGTTAAAATCTTTGATAATTGTGGCTGTCTTCTCCAGTCTATAGGATTTGTTAGTCTGTCTGAAAGCGGAGCTGCAGCATGCAGGACCACAGACACCAGTCATGCGGCATGGGTGGGAACTGGGCTGTTCAGAACAGGGTGCTGTAGTTACTCCTTGTATGAACATAAATACCACTGAGAGGATCTGAGGTGCTTACAGATACATGTAAATCATTGCATTTGCCTTCATTTTGGTCACTTACAAAATAGTACTGAACTTAGAAATGGCTCTTGGCCCTGGGGTTCCCCCCTTCCTCAGTGACTTAATCTTAAACCAAGTCTGCCCTGTCTTGTTACTTTAGTCAGTAGAATTTTTATAAATCTAGGTACTCACTTGTCATGATGATGTTTTCTTGTTTGTTTTGTTGGATGCTTAGTTTAGCTTCTCTGATTCATCACATTGGCTGTCCTCTGTCTGTGTCTGACCCACCCTTCCTGACCCATTCAGCTCACTTTGACTGTTATGAAAGTGTTGATGAGACAGGGTCAGATACAGAGCACTATTAAACATCTAGTTTGACACCAGTCCTTTAATAATCATTTTTTGGATACCGCTGTAGAACATGGTATAAATCATTTTCACTCTTCACGTCAAACACTGAAAAAAAAGTAATTTTCTTTAACTTGGAGTGTTATTAATAACTGCACACATTGTTATAGATGAGCTGATAATTTCGATACATTTCCAATTTTGAAATATTTTATTTAGTACTTAACCTTAATTTCATTTTGCCTATTTTAAAAATATTTCCAGGAAATCCACTTACCCAGGATATACTGAACCTCTATCTGGAACCAGATGGAACAAGAAGGCTACTGAACTACTTGCTTGATAATTTGGCAGGTACTGCAAAAAGAAGTAAGTAGTCATTTGTTTAAACCATTCTTTTAAGAAGACATGTAAGAATATTGTTTAATTTTATGTTTTATATTCAACTAGTTTCAACAGAACAGCCACCTCCAAGATCGTGGATTATGTTAAAAGAACCAGACAGAACAAGGCCAACTGGTTGGTAGCCTTACTTTTCTTACCTCTTACTTTTACTTGCTCTTACAAACCTAACAGTATTGTTGGTGTGCTGTAGATTATGGGCAGTGTTACAGATGATTTGGCTTGGGAGATAATAATAAAGACTTAATTCTTGCTCACCTGTCCTCTGTACTGTAGAAATTATGTCGTAAAGCACTGCTTCTCAACCAGAAGTGGTTTTTATCCCCTAGGGCACATTGGGCAATGTATGAAGATGTTTGTTGATTGTCAGGACTGGCGGAAGTGCCACCAGCATATCATGGCTAGAGATGAGCTGTCAGCACCCTCCAGCACACGGCATGGCCCCCAGAACAATGAGCTTACTTGACCATAGTGTCAGTAGTGCCCCTCTTAGAAAGGCTGCTGTAAAGAATTGATCAAATTCAGTTACAGTAAATACACTAAAATCTTTCTATGTTGAAATTTCTACAACCTAGCATATCCCATGTGATACTACAAAATTATGATGGTCAAAACACTCACTTGAGAGAGAAATTGAACTAAAGACCTCTTAATTTCCTTTTAAGTGAAATTGTATGAAATAGTTTGGGAACTTATTTGATGTGTATGACAGGATTTGGTCTATGATGCCCCTTCCTTTCATGTGAATTAATAATAGTTGCCATATAGAAGAAAACTAGACATTGCCTATTAAGAAAACTACCTGACAGGTTTCCACATCCTACATTAACAATTGGTGAGGTAGTGGGGGGAGCATAGAAATGAGGGGCCCTGGTATTAGAAGCTGAAGGTCTTCTAGCTTCCAAAACTTCCATGCATACCTCTGTAGCAGGTGACACATTGTGTTAAAATTTGTTGCGAAATCTGTCCTTCCTTAGTTATCCAGCTTGATTTATATCCACCACATCTGGCATATAGTAGCTCTTCAGTGAAAATATATTGGATGAATAAAGTCAGACTTAAATTTAAGAGATAAGTACTGAAATTATTATTATTATTTTTTCTGCCACATGTGTGAATAAGTAAAGTTATCTTTCCTACAGCCTTGTTTTCTGTCATGTGCTATAATGTTCTTTGTGATAAATATGCGACCCGGCAGTTATACGGCTACTGTCCATCATGGGCACTAAATTGGGACTACAGGAAAAAGGCCATTATTCAAGAAATCTTGAGCTGCAATGCTGATATCATAAGTCTTCAGGTACGTGATCAGAAAAGGATTTGTTTAAGTTGTACAAATGCCCCAACATTGATAAAGCAAGGAGCAGCCTAGGAGTGCACTGCATTAACACATTTGAAATCCCGCCTTTAGCAATTCTTAAAATACTGGCTTTTTCTGTTTTTAGTGAATCCTGGGAACAGTCATTAGTTGCTTTTTTTGTGGCACTGTGCTGCCAAACTGAGCAAATGTGTTAAGCTGAGATTTAAGCATTTGCTGTAACAAATACCTTTCCCTTCCTAGTGCCTCTGCACACTGTTTTTGAATTGAGTGGCATTGCTACTGAAATTGTGGCATTTTCAAGGTATGATTTTACTTTACCACCAGCAGTAATAGAGTAATTAGCGCATAGTGGAAACAGCATTGTACCTGGTGCACAGTGACTGAGAGTTCTCAGTCTGACTCTCTCAATAACTTAACACGACTTGGGGCAGGTCACTTTCTCCCTGTGGCCTGAAATTATGATCTGTGAAGTTTCTTCTCTCTTGATTCTTGTTCCACGTTACTTTTAAAATAAAGAAATGTACATGCAAAGAGCTGAGATTGCTAGCTGGTACCTATAAAATGACAAGTACACATTCTGATCGGTTTCAGATAAATTATATTGAGAAGCTGTTACATTGTTTATTCTGCAGATCAGTCCTTTGAAATTATTTCAGGCTTTCAGACTAAAATCTAAAGTTAATGCCTAGGACTAATTTTCATCCTAGGAAATAACTATGCTGTTTATAATTTTTCAGGAGGTTGAAACAGAACAGTATTACAGTTTTTTTCTGGTAGAACTGAAAGAACGTGGCTATAATGGATTCTTTAGTCCTAAATCTAGAGCTAGGACAATGTCAGAACAAGAAAGAAAACATGTTGATGGCTGTGCAATATTCTTCAAGACAGAAAAGTAAGTCATCTTACATTTTAAAAAGAACATTTTCTCACTATTTGCAATATGGGGCCAAGGATATGGAAATTAGTGGCAAATAAGAGAATGAGAACATTATATTATTACTCAAGAAAACAATACTTGGAGGGATCTGTTTTGTTCTGAGTCATCAGAAATCTCATTTTGGAGACATGTTGAAAGAGCTGCTGTTTCTTCAGGTGTTTACTAGGGTTTAACTCCCAACTGTCAATTGAAGCACCTTGTGATTAACATTCCCTCTAGGTTAGTAGAGGTATTCTTAAACACATATTTGGGAAAAGAACTACTTAAAAATTACAGCATGGAATGTTCCAACGTGAAACCCAAGCAGAAGATAACCACATTGTCCTGACTTGTAAAAGTTTTTCAAGATATTATTCGTATCAGTACCAGAATAAGAACAACTTTAAATGGATGTGGGAAGCTTGGTGTTAGGTGTGGAGGATTCTCCATAATGTGATTTACCTGCCATCATGTCTGTTAAGGAAGTTGGGGAAACTTCATTTCCCACAAAGCTAGTAAACAACACCTTGGTATTCCCAATTCTATGTGTGTGTGTGTGTGTTTGTGTTTGTTTTTGTTCTAGATTTACTTTGGTTCAGAAGCACACTGTTGAATTTAATCAGCTAGCAATGGCGAATTCAGAAGGGTCTGAAGCTATGTTGAACAGAGTCATGACAAAAGACAACATTGGAGTTGCGATACTGCTAGAACTTCGGGAGGAATTGATTGAAATGTCATGTGAGTGACCTTTTTACTTCCCGTAAAATTGACCTCCAAATTCATTAGAAAACAGGAAATTCATTATGTATTAATCGTCTAACACCTGAAGAAACTCCATGAGAATTTGAATCTTTTCTAAAATATTATATCCTTTTTCTCTACCACAAAGCTTAGAATAAGAAAGCATTGCCCAGAAATGTATTTCAAATTTTGTAAGGCATAAAGTGAAAGAAAAAAATGGGTTTTTTTTTTTTTTTTTGCTCACAACAATCATTCACATAAAAGAATTGTTGAAGGAAATATTAGTTGAAAAAATTGCTGTCAGTGAGAAGAACTCAATACACTTCTGATTTCTTGGCAGCAAGGGTATTCTGTAAGCTAATTTCTCTTCCTGAACTATTTGTGATCATTCTTTTAAAGGTCTTGAGTTTTGGATAAAAGGACCATTTATTTCAAATTAAAAGTATCTTTAGAGTGACCATCATGCTGAGAACTGAAACTTCTGTTACTTCAGGAGCAGTTAGAACTGGGGATGTTTAACTTGCAGGACAAAAAAGATGAGTGAAAGGTGGAACTCAGTGACCATCTCAGATCTAAGGAAAAGGATGTAGGTGTAATTTTGTGTGGCTCGGTTAAAGGTATCTGAGCAAAGACCAGAAGTTTCAAGGAGACAACTGTTTAAAAATCAAGCTGCCCCAAACAAGGCTGTCTTTGCTCAAGTAGCGAATGCCCTGTGCTTGAAGGACACAGCCAGAGGTTTGGCTGTTTCTCAGGTTTGTTTTGGGGTAGATGTAGTCACCAGGTGGGAGACCAGTAGGTAAATTTTAGGGTTATTCCTGAACCATTACTTGCTTTGAGACCTGTCAGAATATATGGGCTAATGGGTGGGTTTTGCTGTCTCACTCTTTTCTTTTGATCTCATACAGCTGGAAAGCCACATCTTGGAGCAGAAAAACAACTTATTCTTGTGGCTAATGCGCATATGCATTGGGACCCTGAATACTCCGATGTGAAGTTGGTTCAAACCATGATGTTCCTCTCAGAAGTGAAGAACATTATTGATAAAGCCTCTCGAAGTCTCCAGTCCAGTGTATTGGGAGAATTTGGAACTATTCCACTGGTGTTATGTGCAGATCTTAATTCTTTGCCTGACTCTGGTAAGAAAAGTTACTTTATATAGAGCACTTTTTGACGTAAAATAGTTTTATCGTGTATTATTTCTGATCATCCCAAATTTAGTCAAAACAGACTCAGTTTGTAGTAGCAACTGCGAATCAGGTTTGGAAGTTTTTTTCTGTGTAGTAGAGGGACCATTTTGAAAATGAAATGGTATAAAAACCTAAGGAGGAAGGACATTAGTCATCTTCAGTAAACATGTAGGTGACAACTTGAAATAACTCATCAAAGAACATATAACTATTTCATTATCCCTGGGTCACATATAATCCAAAGTCTGAAAAGTTAAGACAGCTGCTTTGGGATTCCAGCATGTATTTATAAAATCCAGTTTAAATTTGTCCATATATTTATAAGATCTCAAATTTTGGTTGCCCTGATTAGAAAAATACATTTCAGGTGGAAGTTGATATCCTTTATGTACACAGATCAGGCAGGTGATTTAAACAGAAAAAGAACAGGCATCTAGATGTTTATCACAAAGTAAAAGAAAACAGAACTACCTTATTCTTGAAAACTTTTCCATAGATAGTGCAGGGAATAAGCCATATAGCTCTTGTAATATCAGCCTAAGTATTTATTCCTTTTTAAATTCTGACTTCTTGTTTATACCCTCTCACTCACACAAGAATACTTTGTTTGCAGAGCCCGTCTTATTCTTAAGAAATGGGGAAAATAGTGCCCGGGGTGGTGGAGTTGCTCTGTAACTAACCGGTGGCACTCTCTTCCATAGTTAGCATTATATATAATGGTTCATTTAATCCTTATCTTGGTATTTTACACCAAGTAAATAATTCATCATAAGCAGAAACCTACATACTTAAGATGCTGCTGGTGTTTTTAAAACTTAGAAATAACCTGAAATACTTTTAAAAAGGAACTAGTTTAAGCAGATATTAAGCACTACCCCAGTTGTGTTATGTAGCCATTTAAAAAAGATTGAGAAGACATAAATTCATGTGCTACAGTAAAGAGAAGTATAAAATATTCCATGTACTATGATTAAAGCCATGTAAAAATGGATTTAGACAAGTTCTGGGAAATGTTAAAACATTTTAGAGAATGGGAGTATGTGGGGTTTAAAACTGTTTACTACTTTTATTATCTTTCCTAGTTATCTTTTGTACACTGTATATGGCACTTGACGATGAAAAGAGTACCTTTGTTTTCGTTACAGGTGTTGTAGAATATTTGAGCACAGGTGGAGTAGAAACAAATCATAAGGACTTTAAGGAACTGAGATATAATGAAAGTCTTACCAACTTCAGCTGTAATGGGAAACACGGGACGACCAACGGAAGGATTACTCATGGTTTCAGGTTAAAGAGCGCCTACGAGAGCGGCCTAATGCCTTACACCAACTACACGTTTGACTTCAAGGTGAGCCTGCAGGTGGACAGACTTCTCATACCTCCATTTCTAAGACAGTCTTATAACTTCTTTATGTCTTTAAAATGTGGGCATGTGTTTGGACTGGAATTAAGCCATCTTGCATTAGTTGGTAGCAGCATTCTTTTGTCACTCTTCTATAGAATTCCGTGGTGTTGGTGTTCCATTCGTACTTGACAGACGCCTGTTAGCATCCCTTCCAGGGCCAGCAGTCAGGTGGAGTGGTGACAGTGACTCCCATGGTGACTGCCACTGCTGTCTGGCAGCTCTGTGTCTTACATGCTCATTACTAACAGATGGACGTGAAGTTCCTAATTTGGTGTCACTTGGGGTGAGGTGTTCCATCTCTCATTTTAATTTAACTGAAACTACTCCTTGAGTGCCAAGATGTGGGTTATATTAGCCATTTAAAAATGTTTAGAGTGTATCATATTTATATGCCTTCTTACACAGTTAACACCTTACAATGTGGAGCCTCTCCCTAGGGATTCTCCTTATGTTCAATACCATTAGTTGTTTAGGGCTTGAGTTCAGCTGTCCTTTTAGCCACTTGTTGCATTTCTGCTCTTTTAAATTCTAGTTTTCCATTTCTAACCTGCAGAAAGTAATCATTCAGGTTAGATTGTCTATTAGAGTGTAAGTACTAGTGTTAAGTGGTTCTTAATTTTGGAGGGAAGGGCTGTTTAGACTTCTTTGGAAACTGTTAAAAACTGAAATTTTTTATTTGACTTTGGAGGACCCACAGTACTGTAGATAATGATTTACCCTGGGAACAGATGAGTGTGTCGAGTTGAAGAGAGGCTGGAGCAGACTGGGGAAAATGCACATGTAAGTGACAGAAGGGTAACCAGAGAGAGGAGGGGACCAGGGTAGTGCAGGGGCACAGCTGCTGAGGGAAGAAGACCTTGTCAGGAGAAGAGCGAGCGTGTTTTAAGCTTCAGAAAGATGTTATTGAGAGACTGGTGAGCTCACAACTGGTGATGAATAGTAAGACCTGGCTTTCAGATTCTCACTTCAGGCAGATTGGTTGAAGAGGAGGCAAGTGCGATAACCAAAAGGTGGAGAGAGGAGGGATTTTTTTTCCTCGTTTCTGTTGCTGATACAGAGCTAGGAGGAAGACACTTGTGTGCTTAGAGCGTGTTGAAGAGGGGCTGACGGACAAGGAGGAGAAGGGCAGACCATCAGGCCCTTAGCTGGTGCCAGGCTGTGTCTGGGAGCTGCTGGGAACCTGCAGGGCAGACAACCCCACCCTCATGAGCTCCCAGTCCAGTGGGAGAATCAGGTCCTGACCACACAAATGGGTGTGTAGTTACACCTTATATGCACATTAGCAGGAGAGGAGAATTGGGGCTGTTAGGAGGTATTAGGTGGGTGACACAGGATTTAGGAAGGTCTTTGGAAAGTGGCTGAACTCAACATTTGAGGGCTGGGAAGGAATCAAACTAGATGACATGTGAAAGGAGGAGATGGCAGAGGACGTGGCATGTGTGGAGGGCCTGGGGAGGGAAAGAGCCTGACACCTACAGGGAACCCCACCAAGGTCGACATGGCGGTGGTCAGTGAGCAGGACAGGTGGCACAGATCCAGTTAGGAGAGAGGAGCAGGGTCATCAGGGCTCACTAAAGATTCTGAGAAGACCCTGATGGGAGGGAGAATGAGTGATCATCGCCCCTAGCAGCCTCCATCCCACTGGATCTGACACTGGGGGGCCATCTGGTTTTGGTGGTACTGTCTCTTCCCTGTGAGTGTCTTTGTTCAGCACACATGTCTGAGGGTGAGCCTTAAAGCCCTTGGTATTCAATGTTATCTTATGTGGGCCTTGTCTTTTTTTCCTTCTCTTTTTTTAGGGTATAATTGACTACATCTTCTACTCTAAACCTCAGCTGAACACTTTAGGCATCCTGGGACCTCTGGACCACCATTGGCTAGTTGAGAATAATATCAGCGGCTGCCCACACCCACTCATTCCCTCTGACCACTTCTCACTTTTTGCACAACTGGAGCTCTTACTGCCCTTCCTGCCCCAAGTCAATGGCATTCACCTTCCTGGCAGGAGGTAGTCAAGTACCCGCAGAGGACGACCTCAGTTTTGCTTGCAAACTCACAAAAATCTGAATATAGGGGAGTGAGGTATGGCCACTTAGGGTTTTTTGTGTTTTCTTCCTTGATGATTTGAATTTCCAATCCGGTTATTTGATAAGGATATAGTATGAAAGCCAGGTGCTAGCAACAGACACATTCTGAGCCCAATATGCTTTATATACTGTTAGACAGGGATTGGTGTATTTGCACCTATCTTTAATTTGTTACAAGTGATTTTCCTGTTTCTTCTATCCAATGATATTTTCATGCCTTGAAATAGGAAAATGTTTGAACAGCATATTCTCTTTGCACAGAAATCTGTAGCACTACTTTTTTGAGGCCAGTAATAACATCCAGAGACCATTCCTCCATACCTTGCTCCCACCTTTTTCAGACTTGTTTGTAAAATACAGAATTTGAATTTAGCCTTTATCATTGTATATGATCTGCAGAAGACCTGATTTATGAAATTTTGTACTAAAAAAAATCAGATTTGGAAATGATTGTATTGTAAACTAAGGCTAAGTTTTTTTACCTGTTTCATGTGTTATAAAGGCCAGCTTGTAAAAGAAGTTGCAACAGACTTTCTCTGCTGCTGATTTGCACTGTTAGGGTTTTGTTAGCCCTTTTGTACTACTTTATTTTTAAATTGAGAACATTGCTCTTTAAATCTAAATTTGTTTGAAGCTTAGGACATTTCCTCAGACCACAGGCAACTTATCTGTAAATTCCTGGATTTTTACAAAAACTATCTACCAGGAAAGATAAGCTGAGCAGCGAATGATCTGTAGGCATTTATGGACTGAATGTAATGGTTGATGTTTGTACATTCTGATATTTTTAAATCTTTAACTTTTTTAAGTTAAAAAATTACAGCTGCTTAGGTGCAGCTTCTTAACTCCCTTTTGAGACACTCCCTGTCCTATTTCCACCGTGCCTGCCTAAATTTGTTCTCACCAAGCACTGCCTGTGCACGCAGAGAAAATCTGTGCATCCTCTTTTATAGTTTTTAAATACTGTTTAACATTGTGAGGATTTTATGAAAATGCTTTTGTATGAGCTACGGCTTTTTCCCATTGTGAAGCATTTGGATATCACACTTAGGAACAAGCTTGTAGGGTGGGTCCCTGGGTCCTCGCTCACCAGGCCCGGGCACTGCTTCTTGGTGCTAGTGCCCAGTGCTGTCTGTCACCCAAAACTCTGCTATCATGTGAATTCTTTTGTTTTCCATGTATTCCTTGGTCTCCCATGTTTTTTAAAAAATCATTCCTTTTTTTTTTTAAAGTAATTATCCATTTATGAAGCAGTATAAATAGGTATGTTTTCAAAACAGGTCCCCAAGACAATTCTTCAGATCATTTTTAAAGTGACTAAGTCATTTTAATATGTCAACCAAGATAACAGCCTGTAACCCTGTATTTTACCCATAATGTCAGTAGTAGATTAGAGATTAAATTCAGTTTTGCACACTCATGTATTCTGTTCTCATTCATTCTCTTAAAAATCAAATGAATTCAGAGGGAACCTGGTCTAACCACTTTTGTTTCAACTGCAGGCAGGGGAGCAAAAGAACACCATGTGGGTATTAAGAAAAAAATTGTTGAATGATATTAACAGTTTTTATACAGAGAATGAGTCATTTTGGATAATGACTTAAAATTTTATGAAAAATGTTCAGCGCTTAAGTGTGCTTATTCTGTTTTTAGGAGAAAATAAAATTGCATATTGTTTAAATAAATGATTCTCCCCCCATCCTCCTTTTAGGAAAAATTATCCAAAAGGTTTTGATCTTGAATCTTTGTCTGGGGCCTGGTTTTTCCTTGGAGGTTTTTAAAGACCTTTGTTGTGATCACTTTTTATTTTTGCTTTTTGTTTAAGTTATGCTGACACCAAACACATCCAGTTTATAATCAGGACATTGGAAAGCTGGTATTACCGATGTAGAGCCAATGCATAACTTCTTATGGGGCTTTTGTTTTACTTTTTTGTAAAGTGTGAATAAAAGGTGTGTTTTCTCACTTTTCCTAAACACTGTGTTGGTAATGTGCATCATGAAGATTTCCAGCAAGGGTGAACTGGAGCTGGTTGGACTGATGAGACAAGGAAACGGCTTTTCCCATCGTCTGCATTGTGTAACAACAGGTCTAGAGAGCTTTACAGAAGAGGGAGGGGAGAGGCACTTAACTCATTTTGTATTTGTTAATGGAAGATGTATTCTTTTCATAGATGCTGGAACTAGAGTGCACTTGTTAGATACTAAAGGTTTGAGCTTTACACAAAATATTCTCATCTGTATTATTGTCTATGATATATATGAATTTGGGGGCAGCGTGGTAAAATATAATGGCCTGTTATGTCTTGAAAATATTTGTTCTTGCCTTTTCTAGGCATACTGCATTCTGTGGGTACTTCAGACAGCTTCTCCATCTTATTTAGGTAGTGATAAATTAAACCAAGGGTGTAGATTTACAGTTATAACCTTCAAAAGAGAAAGGAATATTTCGAGTCTGTAGGGAATTAACAACCACACCAAAATAGACTATGATACTTTTATTAAGCAAGGTTTTGTGTTTTAAATATTTTCTGTGTCCTGAATAATTCCTTATAATCCGTACTCCCTAAAATGCAATAAAGACTAGTGTATTTCACAGTATAGATTTTTTTTCAAAAATTCTGTAGCAAATATATTTAATGTGGTGTTGCCATAATGTAATTTCAGTGTTCTTGCTGGATAAATTCATCTTAAGAATGTTTCATGGAAAACTGGGTATGTTTTCTGTTTTATTGATGAAAAATTTGGAGGCATTCAATTTTTTGTTATAAATCTCTTGAAGTACATTTCAGGTGATTATTTATGCTTTGAGAATTTAAATAATGCTCATCAAAATTCATTTATGTATGGCATAATTTAAAGTTGTAGAAATACATTATTGATTGCAACTTTTACCAGTCCTAGAAGACAGGCAAGGAGCATCTCCAGGAAATGTTGTTTTTATTTGTACTAGATTTGGTAACAGCCAGAAAAACTTATTTTCGAGTTAGCACTTTGAAACCTAAGGACATTACAACATTGGATGGAATGCACTTCCAAGTGTTGAAATGAAAATTGCAGAGCTCTTCAAAGATTCAGGTTTTTGATAACAAATTCATTTTAATGTTCCATCTTTTTTTTACTTTTTAAATGCATAGAACTAGTTTTCATAGTGACTTAATGTTTTGAGGTCATACTGTATAAGGACAAAAGCCACCCTAGGCCAAACAATCCCAGCAGTTTGTTCCTTTAATGAACCAATCCAAATTCCCAGTACAAATGCTGCAGGTACTTCAAAGAACACCTTTAGCAAGTGTTTCTCCCCTACTCGGAAACAGTATTTTACAATGTTTGCTTGTTCTTCTTTTTGTTGTGTAAATTTTAATAACCCTTACGTTAAAGTGGTGTCTGAAATAGAGTATCTAGTCTTTATTCACAGCACATTATATGGTGTAATGCACTGGATTGATGTTTGCTCACTATCCATGTAACAGCGCCCAGCACTGTCTGTCTGCACCAAGCTCCCAAGACTGTCGCGTCTGCCTGGGCGGCTCTTCCGAAGGGTACCGGGAAACTGAACATGCGCCTATGGACTGGTGGTAACAAGGGCTTTACTGGTCTTTTCAGTGGAACCTTCTTGGTCGAATTGTAACTAGCTAGTATTATATTTATATACAGGGTCTCTTTTCTTTACCGATGTATTTTCCTACTCATAGCCAACCAATAAATTCAATATCTGTTTCAATTATTTTAAAAGTGTACTTTGTATAGTGGTAGTATTGAGGTTTGAGATAAATTAATTAGCAGGCCACATTTTAAAAATTCTGAGTCTTCTGGAACAGGATTATAACTCACCCTTTGACAGGGAAGAGTGAATTTGGGGGCAGGGCCGTGGTACGGAGAGATGGTGTAATGCTGAGGATCCCTTTCTGGGCTGTGTTAGTCTGTAAGCACTCCTGTCTTTGCCAAAGTTCAGGTTTATATTTAGGTGACTGACAGGCCTTTTGCACTTGGATTATTATGTACATGCTGGAAAAACTCAGTTAAACTCAGAAGACAATATAGATAAAATGAGTGTTTGCTGAGATGTCCAGTTCTAAAGTAGGTATTTTCTACCTAATATTTAATGTATAATTTTACTTCTATAACAGAAATCTTGTTCCTCCTTGTAATTGTCAAAAAAAAAAGTATAAAAAAGTGGAACAAGTATGCCCATGTTACCTGATAAATTCTAGTTCATGTTCTTTAGAGGAACAGGACACAAGGAAATGTGAGCTCAGAAGTACTTAGAATAATTTTTTCTGTGTTTTAGGTAACATTATTACATATACTGAGAGTTCCCTTTTTGGAGTGTTATTTAGTCATTCAAATATAAATTGATTTAAAATAAGCATTCACAAATACTGTAAAGATATTTTAATAAATGTATTAGAAAATTTTATATGAAGTTTTTACTAGAATTTTATGAGAATATAAGAAATAGTTCTGTAAGTTAATTTCCTTCAAATAAAATATAAAATGCTCTATGCAGGTTGCTGCCCAACTGTGTCTAACCAGTTGGTCCATGGGAATTGAGAAAACTGCTGGATTAAAGGCAGCATGGAAACCAGTTTCCACAGTTTCTTCAGCACCATTAACATTTTTAATAAGATGAAAAAGGAGGTGTCAGTTTTCTCATTCTCTTTGAACTGCAAACTTCACATTACTCGGTCTACTGTAAAGCTGTTAAATTACTTGGGGCCCATCCGAGAAGCTGCTCACTGCACCAGTGTGACAGGCAGCCGGTTCAAGCAATCCCACCATTGGGTGCTTGGCAACCTTCCTAGTGTGGTGGGTGAGCTGTGGGCCCCAGGGAACCTAGCAGCAGGACTGGCATGTGACCCCCAGCCCTGCAGCTCTGTGATTTCAGTCTGTCCCCTTCATGACCATTCTACTAGGACAGTTTGTTTTCCAACTGTATGTAATTTTTGAAAATGTGGTCTATGAAAGGCATTGGAAAGCAACAATGGGGTGATCAAAGCCAGGTGGAGGCATGCAAGGTGCAGGACTTGCTTTCCTTCCGCTACTCAAAGTGATGCTGCAGGTGGCTGATGCTCAGGCACTGAGATGTGTGTAAGGGGTATGTGTTCAGTGTTCTGAGCTGTATTTGGGGAGCTATCGGAACCTTCTCCCCTCCCCACTAACATATTTGCTAGTGCTGACTTTGAACAGGCCCAGGGGATGGGAGGACTACATATAATTAGTCCATATTGGTGAATCAGTGTTGTTCTTAGTCTACTTTTCCTGGTCACCATACTGATCAGTACTTAGAGTATTTTCTTCTCAGACACTATGCTAAGATTGGAAATAGAGATTTATCAGACTTGGTCTCTGACTTCAGATTGCTCACTGACTGTTACAGTCTAGCTCACAACTTTCTAAAGATACACCAAGTATGGAGGGAATAGATCTCTACATGGTGTATTAAAATCTTCCAGAAGTGACCTTAAGGCTGGTTTTGAAGGACTGAGAACTTGCTTTCCTGGGTGAGTAGTAGCTTTAGTGAACTCCTTCATGAAACGTGCCTAGCTGTGAGTGAAATGGATTTCGGACATGATGTAGGTCTTCCTGTAGGAAGTGCTGTAGTGGAGCGGCTGGAGCATGGGTACCTTTTGAACCTTGAGACAAATGCTAAAGTTTGAATTTCATTCTGCAGGTGGTAGGTAGGAGCCCTGCAGGGTTGTAAGTGGTAGTAGCACCAACCGATTTGTATTAAAGGAAGGTCATGATAGCAGTAATGTGGAGGATGGATTAAAAGAGTAAGAGGAGTTATGTTAGCTGGTTTCTGGCAAGGTCCAGTTGGCAGGTGATAAGCTGAGCATGGCTTGCAGTAGAGAAGAAGAAATGAAGGGGAATTTGAAATGTTTAGGAGATAGGATTGATAGTCTCCCTTGTTGCCTTATTCAGGTATGGATGGAAAGAAGGTAAGTGAGTTTTGCTGAGTCGCTCATTTTCATTAGGCAGACCCTGATACATTTTTAACACCAGGGCCCTCTTTTTTCATTTACTGACCTGACAAAAAAATATTTCATCAAAGAATTTTGTTTCTCAAACTACAGTTTACTTCATTTCCCATTATTTGTCATTCAGAGTTTAATCTGCAGAAGAGATCAGTATGCCCCAACTGAACAGTTAAGTATTTCCAGAAAATAAAGATAGCACTCGATACTAATTTGATTATTTTTGCCTGTTTCCTTTAGGCTTTTTATATTCTTGAAAATACTTGATATATATAGAAAACTGCCTTTCAGAAGTTACTAACTAGGATGAGGCACTAGAGAATAATAGAACAATACAGAACAAATGAGAGAAAACCGAGAATTCTAGCCCAGCTGAGTTTCCCCTCATGCGAAGGATTTAGACCTGTATTGTTCAGTATGGTAGCCTGTAGCGACGTGTGGATTTTGAGCATTTGAAGTATGGCTAGCATGACTGGACTATGAAATGTTTTTCTATTAAAATTTTACTAGGACCATGTTTCCCTTTGTGAGTTGCGTTGTGTAAGATAAGGAACCAGTGTGTGTGCTTTACACATAAACATATCACCAGTTCACATCAAAGCATTGATTCCATTCTGACAATGTTTTCCATTCTGACATTCTGACAAAGTTACATTACAATGTGTTTGATCATTTACACTAATAGCATGAGTTCCTATATCTATGTAAATCGAGATAACTTGTATTCATTTTAATATTAAATTATTTTCCTGGTTTAAAAAAGGAGTATGGGCAAATTATTAAATTTAAGATCAGTCTACTGAAACAACTGAGCTAGTAGCACAGCTGAACAGTGAAGACAAAGAGGTATTATCACAAATTTCATGAATGACGATTGCAATTTGCTGCACCAGAGGAAAAACGTGTCTGTTGTATTAAAAAAATTTTTTAAGATAATAAAGTGAACAATATTGACATGTTTTCTTCAAATACATATTGAATTTAATGTTCCAACAGGCAAAAAGAAAGGATAAAATGAGTCACCTGAAATTAGAATGAAATATTTAGTGAAGTGTTTCTTTATTAAATAATTTATAACAGGATATGAGCTTGTAGATTGGCTGGCTATAAAAGGGCTTATATTCTTGCACAGGAAAAATAATTTAATGGAAATATGATTTTTAAAAGTTATTTCTATTATGGAAATTTTATTAGCAAAGTATGAGGAAAAAACAAAATGTTTTACAAAAACAAATATCTTCAGTTAAGCCAAGTTTTACCTATAGAATACAAGACCTTTCTAATACTAATCAATTGATTAAAACTTAAAAAAATTGAAAGTATTTGTTAGCTTTAGGTGAGTTGTGTGATATAAAAAACACTGCCCAGTTGATACATGTATCTATAGCTTTGTCTTAAAGGACTTTACAAAGTTACCCTTCCCCAAAAAATGAATTCTCAGTAAAAAAAAAATTCAAACTACAGCATAGATATTTTTATATCTTTTACATCTGCCAAGGAACTTCTGCTAGATTGAGAAAAATAGTTTCTATCAACACAGTGTCCCAGCTGTGTTTGGTCAAAATCTGAATTTATTGGAATTGTTAAATAAGACTGAATTTCCTTTATTATTTCACATTGTGATACTTAACTGGAAATAGTTGCACTCACTTTTCTGAAACAGACTCTGAAAAGTGTCACAGTTGTTCAAATAAAGGAACCATCACTAGTTAGTGAAAATTTCAGACAAATATAGATAGAATACAATTTAATGATCTTGTCTTCTGTACTAATGTTCATTGGTTGAATTACGAAAGAATTTTAACAATGGCTTACTCTTTCATTAATTCCAGTTGAGGATCTTGCAACTTTTAAAAGGACTGTTTGCCAAATATTCGTTAATCAAAAGCAAGATGTATCAGTGTGATACACATTTTCATCAATAACTCACTGCATATGCATGAACCAAAATTGAAGCTCCAAGGAAAGGAAAATCTTATTTGTGACCTTCACAGATGGGTACAAGAATTTTTGTTGAAACTTCATGATACATACCAAAATACTGATCTTTGTACATTTTCTGACATAAATCTTAACTGTATTCAGCATTTTGTAAATTGGCTGCAAAAATTAAAAGGAAAATTTGAAGAACACCTTGTTGATACTGATAAGTCTAGAGTTGCTTTTCAAATTATGCAAATGCCCCTTTGAATTTGATGTTAATCTAGAGTGAACAAAAGAATTGGTGCTAGGAGAGAAATTGATATGTTTTGGCTACAACATTCATCTGAGAAGGATGACATGGATCCAAAAAAGTTTTTTTATTTTTGAGGATTTGATTCAGTTTTGGGAAAACAACTGTATTTGAAACAATTTGGATATATGGATCTACTTCAGTTTTATGAAACTGAGTGTAAAAATCACTAAAATTAAAATGTTACAGTAGAAAATATTAATGCAAACAACTCGTAAAGGGAATAAACAAAGACAGACATTGAGAAAAAGTAAAATGGCAGACCATAATCCAATATTGATGTTAAGACATTAATATTAAAAAATTAGACTGGATAAAATATAATAAAAATAACCCAACTACATATGCTCTCTATAGGAGAGACCCTTTAGATGCAAAGATAAAAAAGTTGAAAGTAAAAGAATGAAAGGTGTCATGCAAACTATTCAAAAGTTGGATTGGCTATACTAATAGACAAACTTGAAAATAAGAAATGTTAGAAATAATGAAGGATATCTTACAGTAATGAGCAACATTAAATAATATTCAGCCCTGAAATACATGAAGCGAAAACAACAGGTTGAAGCAAGAAATAGACAATTCAACAATAATAGCTGATACTTTAAATGTCCCGCTGTGGATGGATAGAACTAGGCAGAAGATCAACAAGAAAACAGAAGACTTGAACAACACTATAAGCCAACTAAACCTAGCAGACACGTGTAGAACACTGTGCCCAACACCAGAATACACGTTCTTCTCAAGCGCACTTGGAACAGTCTCCAAAAGATGATAGCCTACATGATAAAACAAGTTTCAATAGGTTAAAAGAATTGAAATTGTACAAAGTATATTCTCAAATCATAATGAAAGTTGGGAAATTTGGAAGTATGTGGAAGTTACATTGCACATTCCTAAATAACCAGTGGCCAAAACAAATCTAAAAGAAATTAGAAAGTATTTTGACATGTGAAAAGATAACATCAGAATTTACAGGACTCAGTGAAAGCAGCACCTTTAGGGGGAATTTTATAGCTGCAAATACCTGCTAGGTTTTTAAACGATCTCAAATCAATAAGCTAGCTTTCTGCATTTAAGACCCTGGAAAACAAAGAGCAACCTAAAACATGCAGAGGAAAGGGAATAATAAGGATTAGAATGGAAAATAATGAAATAGAGAACTAATAGAGCAATGAACAAGACCAAAAGTTAATTGGGAAGACCAGAAAAATTGATGAGTCTTGATCCTGAACAAAAAAACACCTCTCAGATTACTAAATCCAGGAATGAAGGGACATCGTTACCAATATTACAATTTAAAGGGTTATGAAGTACTATGGACAATTGTATGCTAATGAATAAGCCTATGTAGATGAAGTAGACAAATTTCTAGAAAGATATGAACTACCAAACTGACTCGAAAAAATAGGAAATCTGGATAAGCTTGTAATGAGATAGAGTTAGGAATGAAAAAAAACAATATGGAAGGAAAATGCTGGACATAGATGGTTTCACTGGTGAATTCTACCAAATACATAAGAATAAATAGCAAATCTTCACAATCTCTTCCAAAAATGAGAAGAAACACTTCTTAACTCACTATGAGGCCAGTACTACCCTCAGTCAAAACCAGACAAGGATAACACAAGGAAAGAAAACTATACACTAATATATGAATATAGACACAAAATACCAGCAAAGTGTAAAACAGGATATACACCATGATCAAGCAGGGTTTATCCCAGAAATGCAAGGTTGGCTTAATATCCCCACTTAATACAGTGTCAATAGTATAAAACAGTTTCTCATTAGAGCAATTAACTAAATTGTATAACCCTTCACTTAAAAATAACCACCCACCACCAAACTAGGAATGGAAGAGAACTTCCTCAACCTGATAAAAGGGTTTTTCAAAGAACCTACAATTGACATCCTAATTGTGGAAAGCTAAAAGCTTTTCCCCTAAGATCTGAAAAAAGGCAAAATGTCCACTCTTCCACTTTGATTCAACATTGTACTGGAAGTTCTAGCCAGAGAAATTAGGCAAGAAAATGAAGTAAAAGATAAAGATTGGGAGGAAGAAGTAAAACTATATTTGTAGATGACATGATTTTGTATATAGAAAATGCTAAGCAATCTACACACCAAAATAACTACTAAAACTAATAAATGAGTTCAGCAAAGTTACAGGATACAAGATCAATATTTAAAAACCAAATTTATTTGCTAACAATGAACAAACCAAAAACAAAATTAGTAAACTATTTCATTTACAGTAACATTAAATCATATAAAATGCTTAAAAATAAATTTAATGAAAGAAATGTAAGACTTGTACACTGAAAATTACAAAACATTAAAAGAAGACCTAAATAAATGGAAAGACATATCCTGTCTATAGATTGAAACACTACTGTCATGATGGTGATTCCCAAATAGATCTACAGATTCAGTGTATTCCCTAACAAAATTCCACCTGGCTTTTTGTTTGTTGTGGAAATTGACAAGCCAATCAAAATTCATATGGAAATCCAAGGAATCCCACAACCACCAAATAGCCAAACTTTGTTTTGAAAAAGAATGAAGTTGGAAAGCTCAGATTCCTTGATTTCAAAACATATTACAGAGCTATAATAATCAAGATGGTGTGGTATTGGCATAAGGATAACATATAGGTCAATGGAATTGAGAGGCCCAGAGTAAACCCTTCTGTTTATATAGTCAATTGATTTGTGGTAAAGGTGCCAAGACACCTCAAGTAGGGGGAAGAACAGTGTTTTCAACAAATGGTGCTAGACAACTGAATATCCACAAGCAACAGAATGAAATTGGACCTCTACCTAACACCAAATACAAAAATTAACTTGAACAAAAAATAATGTAAGAACTAGAACTATTTTTAAAACCTTTAGGAAAAAACAAAGGCATAAATCTTCATTTCCTTGGATTGGGCAATGGCTTTTAGATGTAAGACATCTAAAGCACAAACCACCAAAGGAATAAGGTAGATATATTAGACTTCATCGAAATTAAAAGATTTTGTGCTTCAAAGGGAAAGAACGACCACCCATAAAATTAGAGAAACTATGCAAATCATATCCTATGAGCCTACTCTCCAGAATATATATAAAGAACTTTTACAACTCAACAATGAAAAGACGACCAAATTTAAAACTGTTTAAAGGATTTGAATAAACATTCTCCAAAGAAGAGTGACTTTTAATGGATACTGAGTTTCTTTTGGGGGTGAGGAAAAGGTTCTGATACTAGATAGTAGTGATGGTTGCAGAACACTGCAAATACTGTTAAAACCCTCTGAATCATACATTTAAAGGGTGAATTTCATGGTAGATGAATTACCTCAAAAAACAAATGAAAACAGATTTCTTCTGGGACTTGGATTATTTGAGATTCACTCATTAATGCATGCCGTGGTAATAGCTGTAGTTAATTTATGTTCAGTGTATGAATTCGTATGAATATTCCAAAATATACCTTGTGCAAGTATCTTTGAATTCTTCCTAGTTTTCTTCCTTCTTACCCAACCTTGCAAACCATTCTGCTCTGAATATTCCAGTAGGTGTGAGAGCTGCTCTGGAGCATAGACTTTGAGGGCTGGAATTGCTAAGTGTTGGCATGCATATGTTTGACTTTGCTAGATTGCTTTAATTCTGTCCAAAGTGTCCCCAAGTCTCCCACCAGCAGTTTACAAGATATTTTTCATTGTTCCACAACACTTCCAGGATTTGTTTTTGTTAATTTTGACAATCTGGTGAGTTTAATGGTATTTCATTGTTTCAGTTTATATTTCCCCTAGTTTTTACTATTCAGTTTCCTCTTAGGATTTTAAGCCTAGCGAGGATTTTGTCCTTTTCTGATTCATTCATAATTATTTGCATACTCAGCATGCTTACCTGTATGTGTGTTGCATATATTTTCTCAGTTCTCTTTTAATCCTTTTTTTAAACTTTGTATTCTGAAGTGTCGCCAACGTATACTGAAGGGCAAAGAACAATTGAATGAACTCCATCCACCAACCATCAGGAGCTTCAGTTACCATGTGGCCAGCACTGTTTCAACTAGCCCTGCAGCTGTCATGCACACCCTGAGTTACTTTGAAGCAAAGTTCAGATATCATTTCATCTGTATATATTTCAAAGTGATAAGCATTCCTTTTTAAAATATATCTTATCAGTTTTCAGAATCATGAGTTGACTTCCTTGTATTCTCCAAATGTTACCAAATGGGTTATTTTCCCCTGTATCAAAAGATGGATTTAAATGTATTTGATGATTTTCATCCATTGCAAATTACCCCTTCTTTGGCCAGTGGGAGCTTTATTCAAACTGGGACCTGTGTCTTTTGGGCACAATCCTGATAGTCTTTGGTGGCTTATTTCTATTCTGGTATGAAAACATGTTGCAGGTTCATGTTTTGGTCTGGAGCCAGTCACATCTACAGATTCCTGGTCCTCTCAGTGGGAAATGGTATCACATCGCTACGGGACTGGTCAGGTTCTACGTACTCTCAGGGGAAAGAGGTAGAGATTTTTTCTTATCTGAAGATAACCTACACTAGGCAATTATAATTTATAATCCTGTTTCAATTTTGTGACCTAGGGTTTTTACTTAATCAGTGATCTTTCATTGGCATCTCCTTTCAACTTGCCAGAAATCACATTTCAGTGACATAATTACTCATTTGACTTATCACAAAATATGCAGAGAATAGCCTCCTTATAGCAATGCCACCAGTGAAAAACATTTGATTGCTTCTGCAGTTCTTGACCTTGGGATGTACCCAACCCCATTCCCAGGATGTACAGTTAAATTACTTTATTTTCATGTTACTTGCTAATAGTTCCTCTCTGGTAATTACACCACGACTGGAAACAAAGTTAGGTTTTATTTTACTTAGTTTTATTTCTAAATTTCAGTTTTTAGAAGGTGCTCTTAAAAATTGTTACTTGGCCTTTTAGAATCATGTAAGATATTTACATGGTTGCAAAATGCAAATGACAAAATAATGTATTTAAAGAAATAGCTTTCTCTCCACCCTATTCTTTTCCCTGGTTGGTCTCTTTTTCCCAGGACTCTGCAGGAGGAAGGCAGCTAGCCATTGCCATTAGCCTCAGGCTTCAAATGATACTCATGGTCCCCCTTTCCAAGCTCTGTTTTCCTGGGAAGGCTCCACCGGTGGGAAGTAGCAGGACCATCTCAGGATGTGGTTCTTTCTCTAGTCTCCAAACCCACATAAGGCACTTTGTGCATGTTGCGTACGGTGTTTTCCCAGAGATTTCCTTGAACATTTTAATCCAGTGCCTTAACAGAGGAACTGGTACCAGATAACCTGCAGAGAGCCTGGGTGTGTAATGTTGGTAGAGACTGGTCATTTTTAGGTGGTGTCCTGTCCACACTGCCTTCTTCCCCAGAGATGCATACTGGTTCATCTCATTATTGGCTCATTTTTGTCTGGACCAGAACCTTACCCAAAAATTCAGAACCCATGAGAATTTGGAGGCAACGTGTTGATAGATATTGGTTTAATATGGATTCAGGTGTCAGCCTCCCCTGTTGTAGTCTGTCAACTTGTCAAAATGCCTGCCACCCAAATTTAAATCCCTGAATATCCTTGTCAAAACAGAGAAAAATGCCACATCCATGTCTTACTATAAAACAGCTAATAATGGATTCAGTTTGTCCATGAGTGTTGACAGTGAAGATGGGGAGAGTCCTCCACAGGAAACACGAAGCAGAGTTACACTGTTGCTTTTTTTTTGAGTTGTGACTTAATCAGTAACAAAGGAGTTTACTGGGAAGTTTCCCTCCAGGTGGACATCAATGGCCAGGTTCTGGAAATCATCCCACCAACATGGGATCAGCCCAGAAATAGCAGGTCCTCTGGTAGAGTAGAAGCAATCAAAGCCACTAGGTTATTTCAGTGAAACCACCAGAAACCCCAGGGAAGGCAGACACAGCCTAGATTCCCTGTAGCCGACAATCCTGCCCCATCCTATGGGAGCAATCCACAAATAGCAACAAAAAGCTTTGCTTATTTGGAGAGTTTGCTCATCTTCAAGGATTAGACAATTTTCACGATTTATAAACAATTACAGAGCATAACAGGGAAAAACATCCCCAACTGAGCTTTCAAATCCAGTCTAACTCATACTTGCCCAGTCCCTGTCACTCAGTGGCTGGCTCTGTCACCTGCCAAATGCCAGCCGTCTTCCCTCACATGCATGCACGCACCCTCACTTGATCTGGGCACAGTGCCCTCTGGAGGTGTTGGCACCACTGCATCCCCAGGCTGAGGCCCCTCTTCCTTCAGCCCTTCCACAGCAGGGGAAGAAGACATCAACCCAAAGCTGCTTTTATCCATGTTTATTCAGAGTTGGGGAAAGCGCAGAACATCAGGACTGGGCAGCAGGTAACGGTCTGCAGGTGGCCCTGTCTTGTCTCCAGGCTGGGAGACTCCAGCCTTGGCTCAGCCGAAGAGTGTCGGGGACCCCTGGGAAGGAGAAGCCATGCTTGAGGCTGCTTGCCTGTGGCCCCCTGCCATGGCACCTGAGGGAAGTCGGGAGGGCCAGCTGGACCCTGGGTGGCTGTCCACAGACACCTTATTTTGGGACAGACTCAGCAGTGTCCCCGTGACAGGTGAATCTGTACCTTGCCCCCTCGGGCCTGCTTCAGCCCCCCTGCCACTCAGATAATGGTTTCCAGGCCCAAAAACACCTCACTTCTGGGGACAGGCAACGAGGTCTCCCTGCCATGGCTGGGACGCTATTGTAAGATTTTGACGAGTGGAGAGCTTCCATCTGCAGGATTATGGCCTGGAGGGCTGTCCACATGGGGAGGGTACCCAGGATGCCCACGTTACCAGTAGGGACTTCACGGCCTCCACAGTCTCAGGGCCCAGCTCCGCCACACACTTCCTGGAGGCTTCCACGAGCTGCTCCACTGGGATGCCCAGGAAGGCCAGCACGAACCTCAGGGGGCTGAAGCCTTTCAGAAGGGGCTTGGCCATGGGCCCTGCTGTGGCCTCCGCAGCAGGGATGAGGATGTCTGCAGCAGGGGGCTCAGACTTGGCACTCAGGTCAATAAAGAAAGCAGCAGCTGCGAACACAAGCAGACAAGAAGGACCCACCTGCTCATGGCCCGTCTCCTCCAGGAGGTACACAGGGAGACCCAGCCCCTGTGCCTGGCCAGTTGGACAGGTGGCCATGAAACAGTGCCGGGACCCAACCAAGAGCTGGCCGGACAGGGGCACAGGAGGCGGCCTGAGGGGGCAGAGGTGGGAGGAGAGGTGAGCTCTGTGTGGCCTGGCAGGCTTCCTGGAGGAGGAGGCACCTGGAGGTGCCTTAGAGGATGAGACAGAGAAGACAGGTGTCTCCAGACCAGGGCCAGCACTTGCACTAGCCTGAGGCAGTGTGAGCCTGGTAGTGGTGGGAGCAGAAGAGAGCCAGGCAGGTGGGGACGTGAGAGGAGGCCCCAGGGCTCAGACCAGGCAGACCCCAGAGGACCTTGAAGGCCCCAGGAAGGAGCAGAGCTTCCTGCACAGAGGGTCGGGGAGCCCTGGGAGGTGATAGTCAGAGGAGGGGCCTGGTACCCACAGTGTGAAGACAGCAGGGTCAGGACCAGTTGGAGTGCCAGAGCCATGGGCCGAGGCCACTCACCGGAGTGGCCAAGCAGGGTGGCAGTGAATACCAGGAGGGTGGCAGTGAGTTTCATGGTGGCCTGGGGCTCAAGGAATGCTCCTGGGGAACAGAGACACGCTTCCCTGCAGGCCTCATATACCTCGTCTCGCCCCTCTCCAGGGCTGGGGCCTCACCCACCCCAACCTGAGAAATGCACTGTTTGCTCAGCTAATAGGCAGAGCCCCAGTGAACTTCCTGCTCAGGCTGGTGGGCTCTGGGAAACTTGTGCCCCCCTACCTTGCCCAGGGCTTGAGGACTTCCTCTTGGCCAGGTCTCCTGAACCGGAGGGCCAGGCCCTTCTGGGAGAGCAGGAAGGCAGGCCATGCTGTGTCTGCACAGGCCCACCCAGGCCTTGCCTTGATGGAGAGCTTCCTGGTCTGACCCCCTCTGGCCCTCCCAGCAGTGCGTGCACCCAGGTGAGGGGTGGCGGGTCTGCAACCCTGGGTTTCCCCCCACTCCCAGACCAGGAGCTGTCACACAGTAGGGGTCCTTCCAGCCTCTGTGGTCCTGCAGAGGCAGACAGGAAACACGGGGTAGCTCCCTGGGGCCAGGACTCACACCTGCCCACTCCCCTGGTGGGGCCACAGGCAGCTACTAATGGGAACAGAAGGATCCGGGACATTTTTCTGTCCTTGAATCGGTCTCGATGCTGCAGAGTTGCTCTAAAATCTTCACACATCTGTCACTACAGAGCGTGATGATGGAGGGCAAGCACACCTAGCCTGGTGACACGGGCTCATCGAAAAGAGGATGAGACTGTTCAGGGAGCGTCCTGAAACCCCCCAACTTGGTTACAAGCAGGTCCTGACCTCTGCAGCCTGCTGGGTCCCTGCTGACTCACCTCTGCAGGAGCTTCTCACCCTCTCACTGCAGACAGCGTGTAGCCTGGTAGTGGCCGTGATTTGTTCACCCACGTTCACAGGTATCTAGTCATTTCTTACACTTTTTCCTGACTGCTTTATTTGGGGGGCTTTTGTGTTACACACACGTGTTTGTTGGTCCCTGAGGAGGTCATTTCAGTAGGAACTCCGTGGACACAGTAGGGTGAGGGAGGAGGCCGGCCCCATGTGCCCGGAGCCTCATCCTTTCGAGGAGATCTGCACCAAATGGCGCTGCTCTGGCCAGTCCCCGGTGAAAGGCCTGGGCCAGCATGTGGAACTACCTTCTCCCACCACCCACAGGCAGAGGGGCCTGGAGCTGGGGTGAAGGCCAGTGGGTTTCTCTGTGACTTCATGGAGGCCAAGAGCTCCCCAAAGTGGAGCCTGTTTGCCGGCCAAGCGGGGACACAGACAAGGTGGATAAGGGAACTGTGGACGCAGCTAAGAGGTTTTAGCTGTGGGAGATTCTGTCTTTGACCCCTTCTGCTCCAGCACACGCATCAGCAGGAGCTGCTGCATTTTTCAGGCCCAGCACAGGGCTGTGGGGTCCTCTGCACTGTGTCCCCCTCAGGTGCACCACCTCTGCTTGGGGGCTTTGAGGAGCAGCTGTGTGGCAGCTGAGACCTGTCAGTGGTTTCCCAGGTGTGTGGGGGATTGGGGTGGGGGTGCCAGAACATCCTCATGGGCCCTCCCGCTCCTTTGAGACCAGGGCACGTGGGCTTTATCTGCTCCGTGGTGTCTGCAGCTGTTGCTGGTTGTCCTGAAGCCTCCCACGGAGCACCTCAGCAGGGTCCTCTGTGGATTTTCATGGAGACACCCTTGTCAAGTCTCCCCGCTCCATTCCAGTGAGGGTCCCCAGGGCCGCCCTGTCCTGCAAATTCGCACTGCCAATCCCTCACCCCACTCTCAGGCGATACAATTTCCTTTATTTATCTAGTAGAGTTTTAAAAAATGATTGAGATTCACATAACATACTGCTAATATTTCAAAGTGAACCATTCAGTGGCATACTGTTTGGCCACCATAACCTTTATCTAGTTCCAGAACATTTCATCACCCCTGAAGGAAACTGTACCTATAAAGGAATCCCTCCCCATTCCTGCCTCCTCCCCAGCTCCAGGCAACCATCAAGCTGTGGTCTGTCTCAAAATTTCCTTCAGGACAGCTCATGTAAATGGAATCATACACCTTTTGTGTCTGGCTTCTTCTGCTTGGCATGATGTTTTTGAAGTTCATCCACGGCATAGCATGGACCAGTGCTTCATTCCTGAATGGCCGAATAATACTCTATTGTATGACTATGCCACAGTTTGCTTACCCTCTTGTCCAGTGACAGGGCTCTTTCCACCTCCTGGCTGTTGGGAGTAGTGCTGCTGTGAGCATGTGTGTACAAGCATTTATTTGAGTACCTTTTTGATGTCTTTGGGGCATACACCCAGCGTGGGATGGCTGAGTCATAGGGTTAGTCTCTGTTTATTTATCAAGGACCCCCCAAACTGTTTTCCACAGGGCTGCACTGTTTTATATTCCTACCAGTAATGTATGAAGGTATAATTTTCCCATATCCTTATCAATACCTGTTACTTTTTGTTTTTTTTTTTTTCTTGTTATTATAGCCATTCTCATGGGTGTGAAATCATGTTATTGTAGTTTTGATTAGCATTTCCCTAATGACTGATGACACTGAGCATTTTGTCCTTATTGGCCATTTATTTATCTTCTTTGGAGAAATGTGTATTCAAGTTCTTTGGCTATATTTTAATTTTTTTTTTTTTTTTTTTTGCTGTTAGGTGTAAGAGTTATTTATATATTCTACATGCTAGACCCTTATCAGCCATATGGTTTGCAAATATTTCCTCCTATCCTGTAGGTTGTCTTTTCTCTGTCTTGGTGGTGTTTTAATGCACAGTTTTTAATTTTGATGAAGCCCAGTTTTTTATCTTTTTTTTCTTTTCTTGTATGTGCTTTTGATGTTTTATCTAAAAATCCACTGTCCAATCCAATATATGGTCATGAAGATTTAGCTTCTATTTTCTTCTAAGAGTTTTACGGCTTTTACTGTTATATTTAGGTCAATTTTGAGTTAATTTTTGCACATGGTGTGAGGCAGTGTTCCAACGTCATTCTTTTACACGTGGGTGTTCAGTTCATTCCTTTGTCACCTTTCAAATGTTTGTTGGCATGTTTTGTCTGTTGTTTTCTTTCCAGTTTTCTTTGTCCTTTTGGGCCCCCAATTTAGAACAATCAAGTCCATTTTTAGTAGAAGTTTGGAAGACAATAAATACACATGTTGAATCTACTGTGCTTAACGGGAAATCACAGGGTGTAAATTAGGAAAGGTCTCTGGTTCCCCCCTACCAGCTTCATTCTCCTGCTCTCCTCTCACTAATGGGAGCAAAACTTCCCATTTTTAATGATCATAGTCAAGTTCAAGCACAGAGAAAGAAAGCCCCATGTTTTCCCAAATAAGCAATGACTAAAACTGTTTTGAAATTTTCAATCATTTATTGGTAGAAGATGAGAGAAGACTTTGTGGGGGGAAAATGCCAGTGTTTACAAAGTCCTATAAACAACAGAAGTCCCTGGTAGGCTTTGAGATGCCTCAGGGTCTAAACTGCTCAGATCCAATCTCAGTAACCTCTCTCTGCAAATCTAGTTCTAGAAATTAGTCCTGCAGGCGTAACTAGGCAGAACGTGTTTAAGCAGAACGTCTATGACAGTTATTTGTAGGAGAGGCAGGTCTCCAATGTGCCTTTTGATGGCCCCAGATAATTTTGCCTTTGTGGATGGGTGTCTTCTTCCACAAAAATTAAGAAAATAATTTTCGAGATGGAAGTGTGTGACTGAACTGTCATAAAAATGAATATGATCCAGGCTGAGTGTATTCATATACATATTCTATATTACCTTTTGTTCTGATTCAAAGAGAAACTAAAATGGCCCTAAGTGCCTCGCTGGCCCTCAGCTCTGGGCCTCCTGTACCTTGGGGGAGAAGCTGTCTGCCCTGAGAGGAAGCAGTGCAAGACCGCCCAGTGTGTTGTCAGAAGCTTCAGGCCCTATTTTTGGTGCCAGTGGCCAAAATGATGCTGGAAATTGTCACCAATCTGGACTGGGCTGGGGTGTGTGGAGACCCCTTGCCACCCTGTGCCCCAGGTCCCCTGGGCACTGCCCTGTACGGGCAGGGGTTGGGGTCCAAGTCAGGGCCTGGCTCTGTCGCTGACATGCCGTCAGGGTGTCACAATTTCTGCCAAGTCAAAGCCACCGTCTGACACCGAGGCAGGTAGGCCGGCAGAGGGGAGGCCTGTTCCCTCACACACTGGGATGGCTGAGTGTGGACGCTTCCGTGTGTCTGCTCTGCTGGCCTGGCCTGCCTCCGAGTCCACATCACTACAGGGGCAGGGGACAGCCCCAGCCCCATTTGACTGGAGGGACTCAGCCCTGGCCCAGAAAGGCCCCTCCCAGCTGGGACCCCTCCCAGGATTCCACACTGGGGGCCAGGGATGCTGGCCCTGGGCCAAGTGATCAGCTTGGGTAGATCTTTGGGGCCCACCTGGGAGCACCTTCCCCCATGCAGACAGGTGAGGGACACCTGCCTGCAGGGAGGGACCAGAATGAAGCCCGAGGCCACGAGAGGTAGGGTGCGCCAGCTGCGGGGGGGCCCCTGCAGCATGGGGTTCCTGCCCTTCTCCATCTTTTAGATATCCTCCCTCCCCCGCCTCTGGCCTGAAGTTGGAGCAGGCCTGGTCCTGGCTTCCCAAGAGCCTTCAGTGATGGCGGGCCTCTGTCAAATGCACCCCAAGATTTCCAGCTCCAAAAATGCACCCAGCTACCTGGCAAAGTGTGTGTCAGCATGCCCCCATTTCACCATGGAGGAGGCCAGGGGACTTGCCCAGGCCTCTGAATCCCACAGCTCATGGCCAGGACTTAACCACAGGTGGAAGCCTTCACCCCACACTGGCCTTCAGAGCCCCGCCGTGAATCGTCTGCAGCAGGAGGTACTGGGGGTGGTCTGCAGAGTGGGCCGGAGGGGGGCTCTGTATTAGTTTCCTGAGGCGGCGGTGACAGCTCACCACATAGCAAGTGGCTGGAAACAACAGACGTTTGCTCAGTGCCAGAGCCGGAAGTCCAGGATCCTTGGGCCGAGATGGAAGTGGTGTCCAAGCCTCTCCCAGCTCCTGTTGGTGGCCTGCACCCCTTGGCTTGTGGCTGCACCACTCCAGGCTCTCCTCTCTGGTCACACTGCCTCTCCCTCTGCTGTGTGTGTGTGTCCGTGTCTGTGAAACCTCCCTGGATCCTTCTTACAAGGTTATAGGCACTCGCATTCAGGGCTCACCAGATAACCGAGATAATCTCCTGATCTCAAGATAATTAACTTGATCCCATCTGCCAAGACTCTTTTTCCATATAAAGTAACATTCGCAGGTTCCAGTGTAGGACCTGGATAGTCTGGGGTTTAGCCTACCGTACCCTGTGAGCCAGGAGAGGGGGTGCCCAGGCTGTCCGAGCCCAGCTGTCACAGGAGAGCGTCAGGCACGGGCAGCAGCCACCAGCACCCTGCTGGGCCTTCCCAGCCAGCTCCCGCACACTGGCCTCCCCCGGCAGAGGGCTGGGGTGGCACCGCGGTGCTCCTCCTACAGATGACATGGTCAGCCTGTCCTGGACAATGTTTGTAGGACATTCTTTGGGCCAAAGCAAACATTGGCACCTGGCCTGCTCCTCTGGGAATGAGGTGCTGGAGGTAGACAAGAACTTTGGTGGCCCTGGGGCACAGGCCAAATACTGAATTTGGAGCTGTCACAGGACCACAGAGCCCACCTGGCCCAGGAGCCAGGTGCCAGCTGGCAGTGGTGCTCTGGCAGGGAGCCGAGGGGTGCATGCCAGCCACCTCTGCCTGGACCTCCCACGTGGCTCTGACTTAGCAAACACCTGTGGAGAGTGTTGGGCAGTTGTCTCCATGCTCTGACACAGGTCAGGCTGGGACCCCCAGGCACGGCTCCCC